>NW_027362767.1:169055865-173865865 GCF_046119375.1 Phyllobates terribilis | reverse complement strand
ACCTGATGGAGGTCAGTATAGATGGACTAATAGACCAAGTCCCACACACCGCTAGAAGCCCAAATATTTTTTCAGCGCTAGATGCAGAAAATTTTTTTATTCAATTTGCAACCTGATGGAGGTCAGTATAGATGGACTAATAGACCAAGTCCCACACACTGCTAGAAGCCCAAATATTTTTTCAGAGCTAGATGCAGAAAAAAATTATTTTTAATTTGCAACCTGATGGAGGTCAGTATAGATGGACTAATAGACCAAGTCCCACACACCGCTAGAAGCCCAAATATTTTTTCAGAGCTAGATGCAGAAAATTTTTTTATTCAATTTGCAACCTGATGGAGGTCAGTATAGATGGACTAATAGACCAAGTCCCACACACTGCTAGAAGCCCAAATATTTTTTCAGAGCTAGATGCAGAAAAAAATTATTTTTAATTTGCAACCTGATGGAGGTCAGTATAGATGGACTAATAGACCAAGTCCCACACACTGCTAGAAGCCCAAATATTTTTTCAGAGCTAGATGCAGAAAAAAATTATTTTTAATTTGCAACCTGATGGAGGTCAGTATAGATGGACTAATAGAACAAGTCCCACACGCTGCTAGAAGCCCAAATATTTTTTCAGAGATAAATGAAGAAAAAAATTATTTTTAATTTGCAACCTGATGGAGGTCAGTATAGATGGACTAATAGAACAAGTCCCACACACTGCTAGAAGCCCAAATATTTTTTCAGAGCTAGATGCAGAAAAAAATTATTTTTAATTTGCAACCTGATGGAGGTCAGTATAGATGGACTAATAGACCAAGTCCCACACACCGCTAGAAGGCCAAATATTTTTTCAGAGCTAGATGCAGAAAAAAATTATATTCAGTTTGCAACCTGATGGAGGTCAGTATAGATGGACTAATAGAATGATGCTATGCCCAAAAGATTTTACTTCACTAGGTGCAGTAAAAAAATTGGTATTCTATACACAGGTGGTATATCTTGCAACACAGATAGGCTACTCCACTGACTAACACACTCTGCAATAGGCCAAAAAGGATTAGCTTTGCTAGATTCAGCCAAATGCTGTGAAAAAAAACTTGCACAGCACTGGCACAGACCTGCCTGGCAAAAACTGATAGGAACTGATGTAACCTAGTCCTGAAAAGGACTGCAATTACAATTAGTCTTTACTCCCACAATCTATCTATTTAAGAGCACAGACCTGCCTGATAAAAGTCATAGGAAATGCTGTAACCTAGTCCTTAAAAGGACTGCAATCACAACTATTCCCTACTCCCAAGCTATCTGTATATTTGTGCGAAAATTGGCTTGAAATTAACAAGGTATAGCGCACACAGCAACAGCGGTGCCGTCTAACACGCAGCTGCAGCAGTGAGAAAATGGTGGCGACGGGGAAAATGGCTTGGTCTTATAGGGCAAGGACATGTGACATACACTGCCAATCACACATGCCCTTGCTTGTGTGAAAAAAAGCACTTCGCTCCGTGTGTGCGCTGCTGATAGGCTGACAGATTGCACCTCCCCACTGTAAATGCGGGAAAGAGAAAAAAAAATGGAGATCTTCATTGTTCCTGCAGAGATCCATCCCCTGCCCCTCCCCCCACCCCGCTGTACACTCAAACTGCGTATTAACATTAATTTTCATCATTACTGAGAAAAAATCCAGTTATGATTTTGGTGCACGAACAGTTATCGAACATAACCTCGAACAGCCGAATTTTTCTCAAATTGTTCGTGTTCGCCGAACGGCTCGAACACCGCCCAAAACAGCTCGAATTTGAGATTGGCGAACAGTTCGAGTAGAACAACGCTCATCTCTAGTTGTAAGTATCTCATCTAGTGTGTAGAGCAGCCGTGTGATGTCTGATCTGCAGTCGTATGTAACTTTAGATATTCCTCAGATACCGTCCCCCAACCCTCACCCAATCCCCTCCGTTCTCCTACATTTCAACTTTTCCTGGAAAACACAGCTGAAGCATCCCAGCCGGCTGTAAGGGTGTGATGCCTTGACTTGCCGCTTCTGCATGATGACTTCTTACCCTTCTTACTTCCGCAGCTGTGGACTTCTGCTTGCAGATATGTAATTTTGTGCTACTGAATATTGTCTAATTTTACCCAACTGCGACTTGGCACAAACCCCACCTTCCTATATGTCCTTGAGAGTAACATAATGCAAAGTCACTGTGCCCCTGCATTTCCCACATGGGCCCAGATGGCCACTATTATACACAATAAACAATGCAATAGCGCAAAGGGTCTTATCCAAGTATTAAAGAAAAAACAAAGGGTAGGTGTGCTCACCTTATGGGGTTGTGTGAGAACTGCATAAATCACAGCCGCTGCAGCTTCCAAAAGGAATATATACAAGTTTTGGAGTCACTCTGACTCCTTCTTCAGGACAAACCACAAGTCTTGTCCTTTGTCCTGAAGAAGGAGTCGGAGTGACTCCGATACGCGGTGACCTTAAACCAACAATTCTTCATTGCATCATAGGTTGTCATTTATCTGCAGTGCAGGATGCTTCCATCACCCTTGGCACATTATATGCACATTATAACATTTATGTGGACACTATGGCAGGCACTATTATACTGGCACTATGCAGGCACTTTTATGTGGTCACTGTGGCAGGCACTATTATACTGGCAATATGCAGACACTTTTATGTGGTCACTGTGGCAGGCACTATTATACTGGCACTATGCAGGCACTTTTATGTGGTCACTGTGACAGGCACTATTATACTGGTACTATGCAGGCACTTTTATGTGGACACTGTGGCAGGCACTATTATACTGGCACTATGCAGGCACTTTTATGTGGACACTGTGGCAGGCACTATTATACTGGCACTATGCAGGCACTTTTATGTGGACACTGTGGCAGGCACTATTATACTGGCACTATGCAGGCACTTTTATGTGGACACTGTGGCAGGCACTATTATACTGGCACTATGCAGACACTTTTATGTGGACACTGTGATAGGCACTATTATACTGGCACTATGCAGGCACTTTTATGTGGACACTGTGGCAGGCACTATTATACTGGCACTATGCAGGCACTTTTATGTGGACACTATGGCAGGCACTATTATACTGGCACTATGCAGGCACTTTTATGTGGACACTATGGCAGGCACTATTATACTGGCACTATGCAGGCACTTTTATGTGGACACTATGGCAGGCACTTTTATATTGGCACTATGCATGCACTTTTATGTGGACACTGTGGCAGGCACTATTATACTGGCACTATGCAGGCACTTTTATGTGGACACTATGGCAGGCACTATTATACTGCCACTATGCATGCACTTTTATGTGGACACTGTGGCAGGCACTATTATACTGGCAATATGCAGGCACTTTTATGTGGACACTATGGCAGGCACTATTATACTGGCACTATGCAGGCACTTTTATGTGGACACTGTGGCAGGCACTATTATACTGGCACTATGCAGGCACTTTTATGTGGACACTGTGGCAGGCACTATTATACTGGCACTATGCAGGCACTTTTATGTGGACACTATGGCAGGCACTATTATACTGGCACTATGCAGGCACTTTTATGTGGTCACTGTGGCAGGCACTATTATACTGGCAATATGCAGACACTTTTATGTGGTCACTGTGGCAGGCACTATTATACTGGCACTATGCAGGCACTTTTATGTGGTCACTGTGACAGGCACTATTATACTGGTACTATGCAGGCACTTTTATGTAGACACTGTGGCAGGCACTATTATACTGGCACTATGCAGGCACTTTTATGTGGACACTGTGGCAGGCACTATTATACTGGCACTATGCAGGCACTTTTATGTGGACACTGTGGCAGGCACTATTATACTGGCACTATGCAGGCACTTTTATGTGGACACTGTAGCAGGCACTATTATACTGGCACTATGCAGACACTTTTATGTGGACACTGTGATAGGCACTATTATACTGGCACTATGCAGGCACTTTTATGTGGACACTGTGGCAGGCACTATTATACTGGCACTATGCAGGCACTTTTATGTGGACACTATGGCAGGCACTATTATACTGGCACTATGCAGGCACTTTTATGTGGACACTATGGCAGGCACTATTATACTGGCACTATGCAGGCACTTTTATGTGGACACTATGGCAGGCACTTTTATATTGGCACTATGCATGCACTTTTATGTGGACACTGTGGCAGGCACTATTATACTGGCACTATGCAGGCACTTTTATGTGGACACTATGGCAGGCACTATTATACTGCCACTATGCATGCACTTTTATGTGGACACTGTGGCAGGCACTATTATACTGGCAATATGCAGGCACTTTTATGTGGACACTATGGCAGGCACTATTATACTGGCACTATGCAGGCACTTTTATGTGGACACTGTGGCAGGCACTATTATACTGGCACTATGCAGGCACTTTTATGTGGACACTGTGGCAGGCACTATTATACTGGCACTATGCAGGCACTTTTATGTGGACACTGTGGCAGGCACTATTATACTGGCACTATGCAGGCACTTTTATGTGGACACTGTGGCAGGCACTATTATACTGGCACTATGCAGGCACTTTTATGTGGACACTGTGGCAGGCACTATTATACTGGCACTATGCAGGCACTTTTATGTGGACACTGTGGCAGGCACTATTATACTGGCACTATGCAGGCACTTATACAGTATGTGAACACTATGGCAAGCACTATTATACTGGCACTATGCAGGCACTTTTATGTGGTCACTGTGGCAGGCACTATTATACTGGCAATATGCAGACACTTTTATGTGGACACTGTGGCAGGCACTATTATACTGGCACTATGCAGGCACTTTTATGTGGACACTGTGGCAGGCACTATTATACTGGCACTATGCAGGCACTTTTATGTGGACACTGTGGCAGGCACTATTATACTGGCACTATGCATGCACTTTTATGTGGACACTGTGGCAGGCACTATTATACTGGCACTATGCAGGCACTTTTATGTGGACACTGTGGCAGGCACTATTATACTGGCACTATGCAGACACTTTTATGTGGACACTGTGATAGGCACTATTATACTGGCACTATGCAGGCACTTTTATGTGGACACTGTGGCAGGCACTATTATACTGGCACTATGCAGGCACTTTTATGTGGACACTTTGGCAGGCACTATTATACTGGCACTATGCAGGCACTTTTATGTGGACACTATGGCAGGCACTATTATACTGGCACTATGCAGGCACTTTTATGTGGACACTATGGCAGGCACTTTTATATTGGCACTATGCATGCACTTTTATGTGGACACTGTGGCAGACACTATTATACTGGCACTATGCAGGCACTTTTATGTGGACACTATGGCAGGCACTATTATACTGCCACTATGCATGCACTTTTATGTGGACACTGTGGCAGGCACTATTATACTGGCAATATGCAGGCACTTTTATGTGGACACTATGGCAGGCACTATTATACTGGCACTATGCAGGCACTTTTATGTGGACACTGTGGCAGGCACTATTATACTGGCACTATGCAGGCACTTTTATGTGGACACTGTGGCAGGCACTATTATACTGGCACTATGCAGGCACTTTTATGTGGACACTGTGGCACGCACTATTATACTGGCACTATGCAGGCACTTTTATGTGGACACTGTGGCAGGCACTATTATACTGGCACTATGCAGGCACTTTTATGTGGACACTGTGGCAGGCACTATTATACTGGCACTATGCAGGCACTTTTATGTGGACACTGTGGCAGGCACTATTATACTGGCACTATGCAGGCACTTATACAGTATGTGGACACTATGGCAAGCACTATTATACTGGCACTATGCAGGCACTTTTATGTGGACACTGTGGCAGGCACTATTATACTGGCAATATGCAGACACTTTTATGTGGACACTATGGCAGGCACTATTATACTGGCACTATGCAGGCACTTTTATGTGGACACTGTGGCAGGCACTATTATACTGGCACTATGCAGGCACTTTTATGTGGACACTGTGGCAGGCACTATTATACTGGCACTATGCAGGCACTTTTATGTGGACACTGTGGCAGGCACTATTATACTGGCACTATGCAGGCACTTTTATGTGGACACTGTGGCAGGCACTATTATACTGGCACTATGCAGGCACTTTTATGTGGACACTGTGGCAGGCACTATTATACTGGCACTATGCAGGCACTTTTATGTGGACACTGTGGCAGGCACTATTATACTGGCACTATGCAGGCACTTTTATGTGGACACTGTGGCAGGCACTATTATACTGGCACTATGCAGGCACTTTTATGTGGACACTGTGGCAGGCACTATTATACTGGCACTATGCAGGCACTTATACAGTATGTGAACACTATGGCAAGCACTATTATACTGGCACTATGCAGGCACTTTTATGTGGTCACTGTGGCAGGCACTATTATACTGGCAATATGCAGACACTTTTATGTGGACACTGTGGCAGGCACTATTATACTGGCACTATGCAGGCACTTTTATGTGGACACTGTGGCAGGCACTATTATACTGGCACTATGCAGGCACTTTTATGTGGACACTGTGGCAGGCACTATTATACTGGCACTATGCATGCACTTTTATGTGGACACTGTGGCAGGCACTATTATACTGGCACTATGCAGGCACTTTTATGTGGACACTGTGGCAGGCACTATTATACTGGCACTATGCAGACACTTTTATGTGGACACTGTGATAGGCACTATTATACTGGCACTATGCAGGCACTTTTATGTGGACACTGTGGCAGGCACTATTATACTGGCACTATGCAGGCACTTTTATGTGGACACTTTGGCAGGCACTATTATACTGGCACTATGCAGGCACTTTTATGTGGACACTATGGCAGGCACTATTATACTGGCACTATGCAGGCACTTTTATGTGGACACTATGGCAGGCACTTTTATATTGGCACTATGCATGCACTTTTATGTGGACACTGTGGCAGACACTATTATACTGGCACTATGCAGGCACTTTTATGTGGACACTATGGCAGGCACTATTATACTGCCACTATGCATGCACTTTTATGTGGACACTGTGGCAGGCACTATTATACTGGCAATATGCAGGCACTTTTATGTGGACACTATGGCAGGCACTATTATACTGGCACTATGCAGGCACTTTTATGTGGACACTGTGGCAGGCACTATTATACTGGCACTATGCAGGCACTTTTATGTGGACACTGTGGCAGGCACTATTATACTGGCACTATGCAGGCACTTTTATGTGGACACTGTGGCACGCACTATTATACTGGCACTATGCAGGCACTTTTATGTGGACACTGTGGCAGGCACTATTATACTGGCACTATGCAGGCACTTTTATGTGGACACTGTGGCAGGCACTATTATACTGGCACTATGCAGGCACTTTTATGTGGACACTGTGGCAGGCACTATTATACTGGCACTATGCAGGCACTTATACAGTATGTGGACACTATGGCAAGCACTATTATACTGGCACTATGCAGGCACTTTTATGTGGACACTGTGGCAGGCACTATTATACTGGCAATATGCAGACACTTTTATGTGGACACTATGGCAGGCACTATTATACTGGCACTATGCAGGCACTTTTATGTGGACACTGTGGCAGGCACTATTATACTGGCACTATGCAGGCACTTTTATGTGGACACTGTGGCAGGCACTATTATACTGGCACTATGCAGGCACTTTTATGTGGACACTGTGGCAGGCACTATTATACTGGCACTATGCAGGCACTTTTATGTGGACACTGTGGCAGGCACTATTATACTGGCACTATGCAGGCACTTTTATGTGGACACTGTGGCAGGCACTATTATACTGGCACTATGCAGGCACTTTTATGTGGACACTGTGGCAGGCACTATTATACTGGCACTATGCAGGCACTTTTATGTGGACACTGTGGCAGGCACTATTATACTGGCACTATGCAGGCACTTTTATGTGGACACTGTGGCAGGCACTATTATACTGGCACTATGCAGGCACTTATACAGTATGTGAACACTATGGCAAGCACTATTATACTGGCACTATGCAGGCACTTTTATGTGGTCACTGTGGCAGGCACTATTATACTGGCAATATGCAGACACTTTTATGTGGACACTGTGGCAGGCACTATTATACTGGCACTATGCAGGCACTTTTATGTGGACACTGTGGCAGGCACTATTATACTGGCACTATGCAGGCACTTTTATGTGGACACTGTGGCAGGCACTATTATACTGGCACTATGCATGCACTTTTATGTGGACACTGTGGCAGGCACTATTATACTGGCACTATGCAGGCACTTTTATGTGGACACTGTGGCAGGCACTATTATACTGGCACTATGCAGACACTTTTATGTGGACACTGTGATAGGCACTATTATACTGGCACTATGCAGGCACTTTTATGTGGACACTGTGGCAGGCACTATTATACTGGCACTATGCAGGCACTTTTATGTGGACACTTTGGCAGGCACTATTATACTGGCACTATGCAGGCACTTTTATGTGGACACTATGGCAGGCACTATTATACTGGCACTATGCAGGCACTTTTATGTGGACACTATGGCAGGCACTTTTATATTGGCACTATGCATGCACTTTTATGTGGACACTGTGGCAGACACTATTATACTGGCACTATGCAGGCACTTTTATGTGGACACTATGGCAGGCACTATTATACTGCCACTATGCATGCACTTTTATGTGGACACTGTGGCAGGCACTATTATACTGGCAATATGCAGGCACTTTTATGTGGACACTATGGCAGGCACTATTATACTGGCACTATGCAGGCACTTTTATGTGGACACTGTGGCAGGCACTATTATACTGGCACTATGCAGGCACTTTTATGTGGACACTGTGGCAGGCACTATTATACTGGCACTATGCAGGCACTTTTATGTGGACACTGTGGCAGGCACTATTATACTGGCACTATGCAGGCACTTTTATGTGGACACTGTGGCAGGCACTATTATACTGGCACTATGCAGGCACTTTTATGTGGACACTGTGGCAGGCACTATTATACTGGCACTATGCAGGCACTTTTATGTGGACACTGTGGCAGGCACTATTATACTGGCACTATGCAGGCACTTATACAGTATGTGGACACTATGGCAAGCACTATTATACTGGCACTATGCAGGCACTTTTATGTGGACACTGTGGCAGGCACTATTATACTGGCAATATGCAGACACTTTTATGTGGACACTATGGCAGGCACTATTATACTGGCACTATGCAGGCACTTTTATGTGGACACTGTGGCAGGCACTATTATACTGGCACTATGCAGGCACTTTTATGTGGACACTGTGGCAGGCACTATTATACTGGCACTATGCATGCACTTTTATGTGGACACTGTGGCAGGCACTATTATACTGGCACTATGCAGGCACTTTTATGTGGACACTGTGGCAGGCACTATTATACTGGCACTATGCAGACACTTTTATGTGGACACTGTGATAGGCACTATTATACTGGCACTATGCAGGCACTTTTATGTGGACACTGTGGCAGGCACTATTATACTGGCACTATGCAGGCACTTTTATGTGGACACTATGGCAGGCACTATTATACTGGCACTATGCAGGCACTTTTATGTGGACACTGTGGCAGGCACATTTATACTGGCACTATGCATGCACTTTTATGTGGACACTATGGCAGGCACTATTATACTGGCACTATGCAGGCACTTTTATGCGGACACTATGGCAGGCACTTTTATATTGGCACTATGCATGCACTTTTATGTGGACACTGTGGCAGACACTATTATACTGGCACTATGCAGGCACTTTTATGTGGACACTATGGCAGGCACTATTATACTGCCACTATGCATGCACTTTTATGTGGACACTGTGGCAGGCACTATTATACTGGCAATATGCAGGCACTTTTATGTGGACACTATGGCAGGCACTATTATACTGGCACTATGCAGACACTTTTATGTGGACACTGTGGCAGGCACTGTTATACTGGCACTATGCAGGCACTTTTATGTGGACACTGTGGCAGGCACTATTATACTGGCACTATGCAGGCACTTTTATGTGGACACTGTGGCAGGCACTATTATACTGGCACTATGCAGGCACTTTTATGTGGACACTGTGGCAGGCACTATTATACTGGCACTATGCAGGCACTTTTATGTGGACACTATGGCAGGCACTATTATACTGGCACTATGCAGGCACTTTTATGTGGACACTGTGGCAGGCACTATTATACTGGCACTATGCAGGCACTTATACAGTATGTGGACACTATGGCAAGCACTATTATACTGGCACTATGCAGGCACTTTTATGTGGACACTGTGGCAGGCACTATTATACTGGCACTATGCAGGCACTTTTATGTGGACACTATGGCAGGCACTATTATACTGGCACTATGCAGGCACTTTTATGTGGTCACTGTGGCAGGCACTATTATACTGGCACTATGCAGGCACTTTTATGTGGACACTGTGGCAGGCACTATTATACTGGCACTATGCAGGCACTTTTATGTGGACACTGTGGCAGGCACTATTATACTGGCACTATGCAGGCACTTTTATGTGGACACTATGGCAGGAACTTTTATGTGGACACTATGGCAGGCACTATTATACTGGCACTATGCAGGCACTTTTATGTGGTCACTGTGGCAAGCACTATTATACTGGCACTATGCAGGCACTTTTATGTGGTCACTGTGACAGGCACTATTATACTGGCACTATGCAGGCACTTTTATGTGGACACTATGGCAGGCACTATTATACTGGCACTATGCAGGCACTTTTATGTGGTCACTGTGACAGGCACTAATATACTGGCACTATGCATGCACTTTTATGTGGTCACTGTGACAGGCACTATTATACTGGCACTATGCAGGCACTTTTATGTGGACACTATGGCAGGCACTATTATACTGGCACTATGCATACACTTTTATGTGGTCACTGTGGCAGGCACTATTTTACTGGCACTATGCAGGCACTTTTATGTGGACACTATGGCTGGCACTATTATACTGGCACTATGCAGGCACTTTTATGTGCACACTGTGGCAGGCACTATTATACTGGCACTATGCATGCACTTTTATGTGGACACTATGGCAGGCACTATTATTCTGGCACTATGCAGGCACTTTTATGTGGACACTGTGGCAGGCACTATTATACTGGCACTATGCAGACACTTTTATGTGGACACTGTGGCAGGCAGTATTTTACTGGCACTATGCAGGCACTTTTATGTGGACACTATGGCAGGCACTATTATACTGGCAGTATGCAGGCACTTTTATGTGGACACTGTGGCAGGCACTATTTTATTGGCACTATGCAGGCACTTTTATGTGGACACTATGGCAGGCACTATTATACTGGCACTATGCAGGCACTTTTATGTGGACACTATGACAGGCACTATTATACTGGCACTATGCATGCACTTTTATGTAGTCACTGTGACAGGCACTATTATACTGGCACTATTCAGGCACTTTTATGTGGACACTATGGCAGGCACTATTATACTGGCACTATTCAGGCAATTTTATGTGGACACTGTGGCAGGCACTATTATACTGGCACTATTCAGGCACTTTTATGTGGACACTATGGCAGGCACTATTATACTGGCACTATGCAGGCACTTTTATGTGGACACTATGGCAGGCACTATTATATTGGCACTATGCAGACACTTTTATGTGGACACTATGGCAGGCACTATTATATTAGCACTATGCAGACACTTTTATGTGGACACTGTGATAGGCACTATTATACTGGCACTATGCATGCACTTTTATGTGGACACTATGGCAGGCACTATTATACTGGCACTATGCAGGCTCTTTTATGTGGACACTGTAGCAGGCACTATTATACTGGCACTATGCAGGCACTTTTATGTGGACACTATGGCAGGCACTATTATACTGGCACTATGCATACACTTTTATGTGGACACTATGGCAGGCACTATTATACTGGCACTATGCAGGCACTTTTATGTGGTCACTGTGACAGGCACTATTATACTGGCACTATGCATGCACTTTTATGTGGACACTATGGCAGGCACTATTATACTGGCACTATGCAGGCACTTTTATGTGGACACTGTGGCAGGCACTATTATACTGGCACTATTCAGGCACTTTTATGTGGACACTGTGGCAGGCACTATTATACTGGCACTATGCAGGCACTTTTATGTGGACACTGTGGCAGGCAATATTATACTGGCACTATTCAGGCACTTTTATGTGTACACTATGGCAGGCACTATTATACTGGCACTATTCAGGCACTTTTATGTGGACACTGTGGCAGGCACTATTATACTGGCACTATGTATACACTTTTATGTGGACACTATGGCAGGGACTATTATACTGGCACTATGCAGGCACTTTTATGTGGTCACTGTGACAGGCACGATTATACTGGCACTATGCATGCACTTTTATGTGGACACTATGGCAGACACTATTATACTGGCACTATGCAGGCACTTTTATGTGGACACTGTGGCAGGCACTATTATACTGGCACTATGCACGCACTTTTATGTGGACACTATGGCAGGCACTATTATACTGGCACTATGCAGGCACTTTTATGTGGACACTGTGGCAGGCACTATTATACTGGCACTATGCAGGCACTTTTATGTGGTCACTGTGGCAGGCACTATTATACTGGCACTATGCATGCACTTTTATGTGGACACTATGGCAGGCACTATTATACTGGCACTATGCAGGCACTTTTATGTGGACACTGTGGCAGGCACTATTATACTGGCACTATGCAGGCACTTTTATGTGGACACTGTGGCAGGCACTATTATACTGGCACTATGCATGCACTTTTATGTGGACACTATGGCAGGCACTATTATACTGGCACTATGCAGGCACTTTTATGTGGACACTGTGGCAGGCACTATTATATTGGCACTATGCAGGCACTTTTATGTGGACACTATGGCAGGCACTATTATACTGGCACTATGCAGGCACTTTTATGCGGACACTGTGGCAGGCACTATTATACTGGCACTATGCAGGCACTTTTATGTGGACACTGTGGCAGGCACTATTATACTGGCACTATGCAGGCACTTTTATGTGGACACTATGGCAGGCACTATTATATTGGCACTATGCAGGCACTTTTATGTGGACACTATGGCATGCACTATTATATTGGCACTATGCAGGCACTTTTATGTGGACACTATGGCAGGCACTATTATACTGGCACTATGCAGGCACTTTTATGTGGACACTATGGCATGCACTATTATACTGGCACTATGCATGCACTTTTATGTGGACACTATGACAGGCATTATTATACTGGCACTATGCATGCACTTTTTTGTGGACACTGTGGCAGGCACTATTATACTGGCACTATGCATGCACTTTTATGTGGACACTGTGGCAGGCACTATTATATTGGCACTATGCAGGCACTTTTATTTGGACACTATGGCAGGCACTAATATACTGGCACTATGCAGGCAATTTTATGTGGACACTGTGGCAGGCACTATTATACTGGCACTATGCAGGCACTTTTATGTGGACACTATGGCAGACACTATTATACTGGCACTATGCAGGCACTTTTATGTGGACACTGTGGCAGGCACTATTATACTGGCACTATGCAGGCACTTTTATGTGGACACTGTGGCAGGCACTATTATACTGGCACTATGCAGGCACTTTTATGTGGACACTGTGGCAGGCACTATTATACTGGCACTATTCAGGCACTTTTATGTGGACACTGTGGCAGGCACTATTATACTGGCACTATGCAGGCACTTTTATGTGGACACTGTGGCAGGCAATATTATACTGGCACAATTCAGGCACTTTTATGTGGACACTATGGCAGGCACTATTATACTGGTACTATTCAGGCACTTTTATGTGGACACTGTGGCAGGCACTATTATACTGGCACTATGCATACACTTTTATGTGGACACTATGGCAGGGACTATTATACTGGCACTATGCAGGCACTTTTATGTGGACACTGTGGCAGGCACTATTATACTGGCACTATGCAGGCACTTTTATGTGGACACTGTGGCAGGCACTATTATACTGGCACTATGCAGGCACTTATACAGTATGTGGACACTATGGCAAGCACTATTATACTGGCACTATGCAGGCACTTTTATGTGGTCACTGTGGCAGGCACTATTATACTGGCAATATGCAGACACTTTTATGTGGACACTGTGGCAGGCACTATTATACTGGCACTATGCAGGCACTTTTATGTGTACACTGTGGCAGGCACTATTATACTGGCACTATGCAGGCACTTTTATGTGGACACTGTGGCAGGCACTATTATACTGGCACTATGCAGGCACTTTTATGTGTACACTGTGGCAGGCACTATTATACTGGCACTATGCAGGCACTTTTATGTGGACACTGTGGCAGGCACTATTATACTGGCACTATGCATGCACTTTTATGTGGACACTGTGGCAGGCACTATTATACTGGCACTATGCAGGCACTTTTATGTGGACACTGTGGCAGGCACTATTATACTGGCACTATGCAGACACTTTTATGTAGACACTGTGATAGGCACTATTATACTGGCACTATGCAGGCACTTTTATGTGGACACTGTGGCAGGCACTATTATACTGGCACTATGCAGGCACTTTTATGTGGACACTTTGGCAGGCACTATTATACTGGCACTATGCAGGCACTTTTATGTGGACACTATGGCAGGCACTATTATACTGGCACTATGCAGGCACTTTTATGTGGACACTATGGCAGGCACTTTTATATTGGCACTATGCATGCACTTTTATGTGGACACTGTGGCAGACACTATTATACTGGCACTATGCAGGCACTTTTATGTGGACACTATGGCAGGCACTATTATACTGCCACTATGCATGCACTTTTATGTGGACACTGTGGCAGGCACTATTATACTGGCAATATGCAGGCACTTTTATGTGGACACTGTGGCAGGCACTATTATACTGGCACTATGCAGGCACTTTTATGTGGACACTGTGGCAGGCACTATTATACTGGCACTATGCAGGCACTTTTATGTGGACACTGTGGCAGGCACTATTATACTGGCACTATGCAGGCACTTTTATGTGGACACTGTGGCAGGCACTATTATACTGGCACTATGCAGGCACTTTTATGTGGACACTGTGGCAGGCACTATTATACTGGCACTATGCAGGCACTTTTATGTGGACACTGTGGCAGGCACTATTATACTGGCACTATGCAGGCACTTTTATGTGGACACTGTGGCAGGCACTATTATACTGGCACTATGCAGGCACTTATACAGTATGTGGACACTATGGCAAGCACTATTATACTGGCACTATGCAGGCACTTTTATGTGGACACTGTGGCAGGCACTATTATACTGGCACTATGCAGGCACTTTTATGTGGACACTATGGCAGGCACTATTATACTGGCACTATGCAGGCACTTTTATGTGGACACTGTGGCAGGCACTATTATACTGGCACTATGCAGGCACTTTTATGTGGACACTGTGGCAGACACTATTATACTGGCACTATGCAGGCACTTTTATGTGGACACTGTGGCAGGCACTATTATACTGGCACTATGCAGGCACTTTTATGTGGACACTATGGCAGGCACTATTATACTGGCACTATGCAGGCACTTTTATGTGGACACTATGGCAGGGACTATTATACTGGCACTATGCAGGCACTTTTATGTGGACACTATGGCAGGCACTTTTATATTGGCACTATGCATGCACTTTTATGTGGACACTGTGGCAGGCACTATTATACTGGCACTATGCAGGCACTTTTATGTGGACACTATGGCAGGCACTATTATACTGCCACTATGCATGCACTTTTATGTGGACACTGTGGCAGGCACTATTATACTGGCAATATGCAGGCACTTTTATGTGGACACTATGGCAGGCACTATTATACTGGCACTATGCAGGCACTTTTATGTGGACACTGTGGCAGGCACTATTATACTGGCACTATGCAGGCACTTTTATGTGGACACTGTGGCAGGCACTATTATACTGGCACTATGCAGGCACTTTTATGTGGACACTGTGGCAGGCACTATTATACTGGCACTATGCAGGCACTTTTATGTGGACACTGTGGCAGGCACTATTATACTGGCACTATGCAGGCACTTTTATGTGGACACTGTGGCAGGCACTATTATACTGGCACTATGCAGGCACTTTTATGTGGACACTGTGGCAGGCACTATTATACTGGCACTATGCAGGCACTTATACAGTATGTGGACACTATGGCAAGCACTATTATACTGGCACTATGCAGGAACTTTTATGTGGTCACTGTGGCAGGCACTATTATACTGGCAATATTCAGACACTTTTATGTGGACACTGTGGCAGGCACTATTATACTGGCACTATGCAGGCACTTTTATGTGGACACTGTGGCAGGCACTATTATACTGGCACTATGCAGGCACTTTTATGTGGACACTGTGGCAGGCACTATTATACTGGCACTATGCATGCACTTTTATGTGGACACTGTGGCAGGCACTATTATACTGGCACTATGCAGGCACTTTTATGTGGACACTGTGGCAGGCACTATTATACTGGCACTATGCAGACACTTTTATGTGGACACTGTGATAGGCACTATTATACTGGCACTATGCAGGCACTTTTATGTGGACACTGTGGCAGGCACTATTATACTGGCACTATGCAGGCACTTTTATGTGGACACTATGGCAGGCACTATTATACTGGCACTATGCAGGCACTTTTATGTGGACACTATGGCAGGCACTATTATACTGGCACTATGCAGGCACTTTTATGCGGACACTATGGCAGGCACTTTTATATTGGCACTATGCATGCACTTTTATGTGGACACTGTGGCAGACACTATTATACTGGCACTATGCAGGCACTTTTATGTGGACACTATGGCAGGCACTATTATACTGCCACTATGCATGCACTTTTATGTGGACACTGTGGCAGGCACTATTATACTGGCAATATGCAGGCACTTTTATGTGGACACTATGGCAGGCACTATTATACTGGCACTATGCAGACACTTTTATGTGGACACTGTGGCAGGCACTATTATACTGGCACTATGCAGGCACTTTTATGTGGACACTGTGGCAGGCACTATTATACTGGCACTATGCAGGCACTTTTATGTGGACACTGTGGCAGGCACTATTATACTGGCACTATGCAGGCACTTTTATGTGGACACTGTGGCAGGCACTATTATACTGGCACTATGCAGGCACTTTTATGTGGACACTGTGGCAGGCACTATTATACTGGCACTATGCAGGCACTTTTATGTGGACACTGTGGCAGGCACTATTATACTGGCACTATGCAGGCACTTATACAGTATGTGGACACTATGGCAAGCACTATTATACTGGCACTATGCAGGCACTTTTATGTGGACACTGTGGCAGGCACTATTATACTGGCACTATGCAGGCACTTTTATGTGGACACTATGGCAGGCACTATTATACTGGCACTATGCAGGCACTTTTATGTGGTCACTGTGGCAGGCACTATTATACTGGCACTATGCAGGCACTTTTATGTGGACACTGTGGCAGGCACTATTATACTGGCACTATGCAGGCACTTTTATGTGGACACTATGTCAGGAACTTTTATGTGGACACTATGGCAGGCACTATTATACTGGCACTATGCAGGCACTTTTATGTGGTCACTGTGGCAAGCACTATTATACTGGCACTATGCAGGCACTTTTATGTGGTCACTGTGACAGGCACTATTATACTGGCACTATGCAGGCACTTTTATGTGGACACTATGGCAGGCACTATTATACTGGCACTATGCAGGCACTTTTATGTGGTCACTGTGACAGACACTAATATACTGGCACTATGCATGCACTTTTATGTGGTCACTGTGACAGGCACTATTATACTGGCACTATGCAGGCACTTTTATGTGGACACTATGGCAGGCACTATTATACTGGCACTATGCATACACTTTTATGTGGTCACTGTGGCAGGCACTATTTTACTGGCACTATGCAGGCACTTTTATGTTGACACTATGGCTGGCACTATTATACTGGCACTATGCAGGCACTTTTATGTGCACACTGTGGCAGGCACTATTATACTGGCACTATGCATGCACTTTTATGTGGACACTATGGCAGGCACTATTATACTGGCACTATGCAGGGACTTTTATGTGGACACTGTGGCAGGCACTATTATACTGGCACTATGCAGACACTTTTATGTGGACACTGTGGCAGGCAGTATTTTACTGGCACTATGCAGGCACTTTTATGTGGACACTATGGCAGGCACTATTATACTGGCAGTATGCAGGCACTTTTATGTGGACACTGTGGCAGGCACTATTTTATTGGCACTATGCAGGCACTTTTATGTGGACACTATGGCAGGCACTATTATACTGGCACTATGCAGGCACTTTTATGTGGACACTATGACAGGCACTATTATACTGGCACTATGCATGCACTTTTATGTAGTCACTGTGACAGGCACTATTATACTGGCACTATTCAGGCACTTTTATGTGGACACTATGGCAGGCACTATTATACTGGCACTATTCAGGCAATTTTATGTGGACACTGTGGCAGGCACTATTATACTGGCACTATTCAGGCACTTTTATGTGGACACTATGGCAGGCACTATTATACTGGCACTATGCAGGCACTTTTATGTGGACACTATGGCAGGCACTATTATATTGGCACTATGCAGACACTTTTATGTGGACACTATGGCAGGCACTATTATATTGGCACTATGCAGACACTTTTATGTGGACACTGTGATAGGCACTATTATACTGGCACTATGCATGCACTTTTATGTGGACACTATGGCAGGCACTATTATACTGGCACTATGCAGGCTCTTTTATGTGGACACTGTAGCAGGCACTATTATACTGGCACTATGCAGGCACTTTTATGTGGACACTATGGCAGGCACTATTATACTGGCACTATGCATACACTTTTATGTGGACACTATGGCAGGCACTATTATACTGGCACTATGCAGGCACTTTTATGTGGTCACTGTGACAGGCACTATTATACTGGCACTATGCATGCACTTTTATGTGGACACTATGGCAGGCACTATTATACTGGCACTATTCAGGCACTTTTATGTGGACACTGTGGCAGGCACTATCATACTGGCACTATGCATACACTTTTATGTGGACACTATGGCAGGGACTATTATACTGGCACTATGCAGGCACTTTTATGTGGTCACTGTGACAGGCACGATTATACTGGCACTATGCATGCACTTTTATGTGGACACTATGGCAGACACTATTATACTGGCACTATGCAGGAACTTTTATGTGGACACTGTGGCAGGCACTATTATACTGGCACTATGCACGCACTTTTATGTGGACACTATGGCAGGCACTATTATACTGGCACTATGCAGGCACTTTTATGTGGATACTGTGGCAGGCACTATTATACTGGCACTATGCAGGCACTTTTATGTGGTCACTGTGGCAGGCACTATTATACTGGCACTATGCATGCACTTTTATGTGGACACTATGGCAGGCACTATTATACTGGCACTATGCAGGCACTTTTATGTGGACACTGTGGCAGGCACTATTATACTGGCACTATGCAGGCACTTTTATGTGGACACTGTGGCAGGCACTATTATACTGGCACTATGCATGCACTTTTATGTGGACACTATGGCAGGCACTATTATACTGGCACTATGCAGGCACTTTTATGTGGACACTGTGGCAGGCACTATTATATTGGCACTATGCAGGCACTTTTATGTGGACACTATGGCAGGCACTATTATACTGGCACTATGCAGGCACTTTTATGCGGACACTGTGGCAGGCACTATTATACTGGCACTATGCAGGCACTTTTATGTGGACACTGTGGCAGGCACTATTATACTGGCACTATGCAGGCACTTTTATGTGGACACTATGGCAGGCACTATTATATTGGCACTATGCAGGCACTTTTATGTGGACACTATGGCATGCACTATTATATTGGCACTATGCAGGCACTTTTATGTGGACACTATGGCAGGCACTATTATACTGGCACTATGCAGGCACTTTTATGTGGACACTATGGCATGCACTATTATACTGGCACTATGCATGCACTTTTATGTGGACACTATGACAGGCATTATTATACTGGCACTATGCATGCACTTTTTTGTGGACACTGTGGCAGGCACTATTATACTGGCACTGTGCATGCATTTTATGTGGACACTGTGGCAGGCACTATTATATTGGCACTATGCAGGCACTTTTATTTGGACACTATGGCAGGCACTAATATACTGGCACTATGCAGGCAATTTTATGTGGACACTGTGGCAGGCACTATTATACTGGCACTATGCAGGCACTTTTATGTGGACACTATGGCAGACACTATTATACTGGCACTATGCAGGCACTTTTATGTGGACACTGTGGCAGGCACTATTATACTGGCACTATGCAGGCACTTTTATGTGGACACTGTGGCAGGCACTATTATACTGGCACTATGCAGGCACTTTTATGTGGACACTGTGGCAGGCACTATTATACTGGCACTATTCAGGCACTTTTATGTGGACACTGTGGCAGGCACTATTATACTGGCACTATGCAGGCACTTTTATGTGGACACTGTGGCAGGCAATATTATACTGGCACTATTCAGGCACTTTTATGTGGACACTATGGCAGGCACTATTATACTGGCACTATTCAGGCACTTTTATGTGGACACTGTGGCAGGCACTATTATACTGGCACTATGCATACACTTTTATGTGGACACTATGGCAGGGACTATTATACTGGCACTATGCAGGCACTTTTATGTGGTCACTGTGACAGGCACGATTATACTGGCACTATGCATGCACTTTTATGTGGACACTATGGCAGACACTATTATACTGGCACTATGCAGGCACTTTTATGTGGACACTGTGGCAGGCACTATTATACTGGCACTATGCACGCACTTTTATGTGGACACTATGGCAGGCACTATTATACTGGCACTATGCAGGCACTTTTATGTGGACACTGTGGCAGGCACTATTATACTGGCACTATGCAGGCACTTTTATGTGGTCACTGTGGCAGGCACTATTATACTGGCACTATGCATGCACTTTTATGTGGACACTATGGCAGGCACTATTATACTGGCACTATGCAGGCACTTTTATGTGGACACTGTGGCAGGCACTATTATACTGGCACTATGCAGGCACTTTTATGTGGACACTGTTGCAGGCACTATTATACTGGCACTATGCATGCACTTTTATGTGGACACTATGGCAGGCACTATTATACTGGCACTATGCAGGCACTTTTATGTGGACACTGTGGCAGGCACTATTATATTGGCACTATGCAGGCACTTTTATGTGGACACTATGGCAGGCACTATTATACTGGCACTATGCATGCACTTTTATGCGGACACTGTGGCAGGCACTATTATACTGGCACTATGCAGGCACTTTTATGTGGACACTGTGGCAGGCACTATTATACTGGCACTATGCAGGCTCTTTTATGTGGACACTGTGGCAGGCACTATTATATTGGCACTATGCAGGCACTTTTATGTGGACACTATGGCAGGCACTATTATATTGGCACTATGCAGGCACTTTTATGTGGACACTATGGCAGGCACTATTATACTGGCACTATGCAGGCACTTTTATGTGGACACTATGGCAGGCACTATTATACTGGCACTATGCATGCACTTTTATGTGGACACTATGACAGGCACTATTATACTGGCACTATGCATGCACTTTTTTGTGGACACTGTGGCAGGCACTATTATACTGGCACTATACATGCACTTTTATGTGGACACTGTGGCAGGCACTATTATATTACCACTATGCAGGCACTTTTATTTGGACACTATGGCAGGCACTATTATACTGGCACTATGCAGGCACTTTTATGTGGACACTGTGGCAGGCACTATTATACTGGCACTATGCAGGCACTTTTATGTGGACACTATGGCAGACACTATTATACTGGCACTATGCAGGCACTTTTATGTGGACACTGTGGCAGGCACTATTATACTGGCACTATGCAGGCACTTTTATGTGGACACTGTGGCAGGCGCTATTATATTGGCACTATGCAGGCTCTTTTATGTGGACACTATGGCAGGCACTATTATACTGGCACTATGCATGCACTTTTATGTGGACACTGTGGCAGGCACTATTATACTGGCACTATGCAGGCACTTTTATGTGGACACTGTGGCAGGCACTATTATATTGGCACTATGCAGGCACTTTTATGTGGACACTATGGCAGGCACTATTATATTGGCACTATGCAGGCACTTTTATGTGGACACTATGGCAGGCACTATTATACTGGCACTATGCAGGCACTTTTATGTGGACACTATGGCAGGCAATATTATATTGGCACTATGCAGGCACTTTTATGTGGACACTATGGCAGGAACTTTTATGTGGACACTATGGCAGGCACTATTATACTGGCACTATGCAGGCACTTTTATGTGGTCACTGTGGCAGGCACTATTATACTGGCACTATTCTGGCACTTTTATGTGGACACTGTGGCAGGCACTATTATACTGGCACTATTCAGGCACTTTTATGTGGACACTATGGCAGGCACTATTATACTGGCACTATGCAGACACTTTTATGTGGTCACTGTGGCAGGCACTATTTTACTGGCACTATGCAGGCACTTTTATGTGGACACTATGGCAGGCACTATTATACTGGCACTATGCGGGCACTTTTATGTGGACACTGTGACAGGCACTATTATACTGGCACTATGCAGGCACTTTTATGTGGACACTGTGGCAGGCACTATTATATTGGCACTATGCAGGCACTTTTATGTGGACACTATGGCAGGCACTATTATACTGGCACTATGCATGCACTTTTATGTGAACACTGTGGCAGGCACTATTATACTGGCACTATGCAGGCACTTTTATGTGGACACTGTGGCAGGCACTATTATACTGGCACTATGCAGGCACTTTTATGTGGACACTGTGGCAGGCACTATTATATTGGCAGTATGAAGGCACTTTTATGTGGACACTATGGCAGGCACTATTATACTGGCACTATGCAGACACTTTTATGTGGACACTGTGGCAGGCACTATTTTACTGGCACTATGCAGGCACTTTTATGTGGACACTATGGCAGGCACTATTATACTGGCACTATGCAGGCACTTTTATGTGGACACTATGGCAGGCACTATTATACTGGCACTATGCAGGCACTTTTATGTGGACACTGTGGCAGGCACTATTATACTGGCACTATGCAGGCACTTTTATGTGGACACTGTGGCAGGCACTATTATATTGGCACTATGAAGGCACTTTTATGTGGACACTATGGCAGGCACTATTATACTGGCACTATGCAGACACTTTTATGTGGTCACTGTGGCAGGCACTATTTTACTGGCACTATGCAGGCACTTTTATGTGGACACTATGGCAGGCACCATTATACTGGCACTATGCAGGCACTTTTATGTGGACACTATGGCAGGCACTATTATACAGGCACTATGCAGGCACTTTTATGTGGACACTATGGCAGGCACTATTATACTGGCACTATGCAGACACTTTTATGTGGTCACTGTGGCAGGCACTATTTTACTGGCACTATTCAGGCACTTTTATGTGGACACTATGGCTGGCACTATTATACTGGCACTATGCAGGCACTTTTATGTAGACACTGTGGCAGGCACTATTATACTGGCACTATGCATGCACTTTTATGTGGACACTATGGCAGGCACTATTATACTGGCACTATGCAGGCACTTTTATGTGGACACTATGGCAGGCACTATTATACTGGCACTATGCAGGCACTTTTATGTGGACACTGTGGCAGGCACTATTATACTGGCACTATGCAGGCACTTTTATGTGGACACTATGGCAGGCATTATTATACTGGCACTATGCAGACACTTTTATGTGGACACTATGGCAGGCACTATTATACTGGCACTATGCAGACACTTTTATGTGGTCACTGTGGCAGGCACTATTATACTGGCACTATGCAGGCACTTTTATGTGGACACTATGGCTGGCACTATTATACTGGCACTATGCAGGCACTTTTATGTGGACACTATGGCAGGCACTATTATACTGGCACTATGCAGGCACTTTTATGTGGACACTATGGCAGGCACTATTATACTGGCACTATGCAGGCACTTTTATGTGGACACTGTGGCAGGCACTATTATACTGGCACTATGCAGGCACTTTTATGTGGACACTATGGCAGGCACTATTATACTGGCACTATGCAGGCACTTTTATGTGGACACTGTTGCAGGCACTATTATACTGGCACTATGCAGCTACTTTTATGTGGACACTGTGACAGGCAATATTATACTGGCACTATGCAGGCACTTTTATGTGGACACTGTGGCAGGCACTATTATACTGGCACTATGCAGACACTTTTATGTGGACACTGTGGCAGGTACTGTTTTACTGGCACTATGCAGACACTTTTATGTGGACACTATGGCAGGCACTATTATATTAGCACTATGCAGACACTTTTATGTGGACACTGTGATAGGCACTATTATACTGGCACTATGCATGCACTTTTATGTGGACACTATGGCAGGCACTATTATACTGGCACTATGCAGGCTCTTTTATGTGGACACTGTAGCAGGCACTATTATACTGGCACTATGCAGGCACTTTTATGTGGACACTATGGCAGGCACTATTATACTGGCACTATACATACACTTTTATGTGGACACTATGGCAGGCACTATTATACTGGCACTATGCAGGCACTTTTATGTGGTCACTGTGACAGGCACTATTATACTGGCACTATGCATGCACTTTTATGTGGACACTATGGCAGGCACTATTATACTGGCACTATGCAGGCACTTTTATGTGGACACTGTGGCAGGCACTATTATACTGGCACTATTCAGGCACTTTTATGTGGACACTGTGGCAGGCACTATTATACTGGCACTATGCAGGCACTTTTATGTGGACACTGTGGCAGGCAATATTATACTGGCACTATTCAGGCACTTTTATGTGTACACTATGGCAGGCACTATTATACTGGCACTATTCAGGCACTTTTATGTGGACACTGTGGCAGGCACTATTATACTGGCACTATGTATACACTTTTATGTGGACACTATGGCAGGGACTATTATACTGGCACTATGCAGGCACTTTTATGTGGTCACTGTGACAGGCACGATTATACTGGCACTATGCATGCACTTTTATGTGGACACTATGGCAGACACTATTATACTGGCACTATGCAGGCACTTTTATGTGGACACTGTGGCAGGCACTATTATACTGGCACTATGCACGCACTTTTATGTGGACACTATGGCAGGCACTATTATACTGGCACTATGCAGGCACTTTTATGTGGACACTGTGGCAGGCACTATTATACTGGCACTATGCAGGCACTTTTATGTGCTCACTGTGGCAGGCACTATTATACTGGCACTATGCATGCACTTTTATGTGGACACTATGGCAGGCACTATTATACTGGCACTATGCAGGCACTTTTATGTGGACACTGTGGCAGGCACTATTATACTGGCACTATGCAGGCACTTTTATGTGGACACTGTGGCAGGCACTATTATACTGTCACTATGCATGCACTTTTATGTGGACACTATGGCAGGCACTATTATACTGGCACTATGCAGGCACTTTTATGTGGACACTGTGGCAGGCACTATTATATTGGCACTATGCAGGCACTTTTATGTGGACACTATGGCAGGCACTATTATACTGGCACTATGCAGGCACTTTTATGCGGACACTGTGGCAGGCACTATTATACTGGCACTATGCAGGCACTTTTATGTGGACACTGTGGCAGGCACTATTATACTGGCACTATGCAGGCACTTTTATGTGGACACTATGGCAGGCACTATTATATTGGCACTATGCAGGCACTTTTATGTGGACACTATGGCATGCACTATTATATTGGCACTATGCAGGCACTTTTATGTGGACACTATGGCAGGCACTATTATACTGGCACTATGCAGGCACTTTTATGTGGACACTATGGCATGCACTATTATACTGGCACTATGCATGCACTTTTATGTGGACACTATGACAGGCATTATTATACTGGCACTATGCATGCACTTTTTTGTGGACACTGTGGCAGGCACTATTATACTGGCACTATGCATGCACTTTTATGTGGACACTGTGGCAGGCACTATTATATTGGCACTATGCAGGCACTTTTATTTGGACACTATGGCAGGCACTAATATACTGGCACTATGCAGGCAATTTTATGTGGACACTGTGGCAGGCACTATTATACTGGCACTATGCAGGCACTTTTATGTGGACACTATGGCAGACACTATTATACTGGCACTATGCAGGCACTTTTATGTGGACACTGTGGCAGGCACTATTATACTGGCACTATGCAGGCACTTTTATGTGGACACTGTGGCAGGCACTATTATACTGGCACTATGCAGGCACTTTTATGTGGACACTGTGGCAGGCACTATTATACTGGCACTATTCAGGCACTTTTATGTGGACACTGTGGCAGGCACTATTATACTGGCACTATGCAGGCACTTTTATGTGGACACTGTGGCAGGCAATATTATACTGGCACTATTCAGGCACTTTTATGTGGACACTATGGCAGGCACTATTATACTGGTACTATTCAGGCACTTTTATGTGGACACTGTGGCAGGCACTATTATACTGGCACTATGCATACACTTTTATGTGGACACTATGGCAGGGACTATTATACTGGCACTATGCAGGCACTTTTATGTGGACACTGTGGCAGGCACTATTATACTGGCACTATGCAGGCACTTTTATGTGGACACTGTGGCAGGCACTATTATACTGGCACTATGCAGGCACTTATACAGTATGTGGACACTATGGCAAGCACTATTATACTGGCACTATGCAGGCACTTTTATGTGGTCACTGTGGCAGGCACTATTATACTGGCAATATGCAGACACTTTTATGTGGACACTGTGGCAGGCACTATTATACTGGCACTATGCAGGCACTTTTATGTGTACACTGTGGCAGGCACTATTATACTGGCACTATGCAGGCACTTTTATGTGGACACTGTGGCAGGCACTATTATACTGGCACTATGCATGCACTTTTATGTGGACACTGTGGCAGGCACTATTATACTGGCACTATGCAGGCACTTTTATGTGGACACTGTGGCAGGCACTATTATACTGGCACTATGCAGACACTTTTATGTAGACACTGTGATAGGCACTATTATACTGGCACTATGCAGGCACTTTAATGTGGACACTGTGGCAGGCACTATTATACTGGCACTATGCAGGCACTTTTATGTGGACACTTTGGCAGGCACTATTATACTGGCACTATGCAGGCACTTTTATGTGGACACTATGGCAGGCACTATTATACTGGCACTATGCAGGCACTTTTATGTGGACACTATGGCAGGCACTTTTATATTGGCACTATGCATGCACTTTTATGTGGACACTGTGGCAGACACTATTATACTGGCACTATGCAGGCACTTTTATGTGGACACTATGGCAGGCACTATTATACTGCCACTATGCATGCACTTTTATGTGGACACTGTGGCAGGCACTATTATACTGGCAATATGCAGGCACTTTTATGTGGACACTATGGCAGGCACTATTATACTGGCACTATGCAGGCACTTTTATGTGGACACTGTGGCAGGCACTATTATACTGGCACTATGCAGGCACTTTTATGTGGACACTGTGGCAGGCACTATTATACTGGCACTATGCAGGCACTTTTATGTGGACACTGTGGCAGGCACTATTATACTGGCACTATGCAGGCACTTTTATGTGGACACTGTGGCAGGCACTATTATACTGGCACTATGCAGGCACTTTTATGTGGACACTGTGGCAGGCACTATTATACTGGCACTATGCAGGCACTTTTATGTGGACACTGTGGCAGGCACTATTATACTGGCACTATGCAGGCACTTATACAGTATGTGGACACTATGGCAAGCACTATTATACTGGCACTATGCAGGCACTTTTATGTGGACACTGTGGCAGGCACTATTATACTGGCACTATGCAGGCACTTTTATGTGGACACTATGGCAGGCACTATTATACTGGCACTATGCAGGCACTTTTATGTGGACACTGTGGCAGGCACTATTATACTGGCACTATGCAGGCACTTTTATGTGGACACTGTGGCAGACACTATTATACTGGCACTATGCAGGCACTTTTATGTGGACACTGTGGCAGGCACTATTATACTGGCACTATGCAGGCACTTTTATGTGGACACTCTGGCAGGCACTATTATACTGGCACTATGCAGGCACTTTTATGTGGACACTATGGCAGGCACTATTATACTGGCACTATGCAGGCACTTTTATGTGGACACTATGGCAGGCACTTTTATATTGGCACTATGCATGCACTTTTATGTGGACACTGTGGCAGGCACTATTATACTGGCACTATGCAGGCACTTTTATGTGGACACTATGGCAGGCACTATTATACTGCCACTATGCATGCACTTTTATGTGGACACTGTGGCAGGCACTATTATACTGGCAATATGCAGGCACTTTTATGTGGACACTATGGCAGGCACTATTATACTGGCACTATGCAGGCACTTTTATGTGGACACTGTGGCAGGCACTATTATACTGGCACTATGCAGGCACTTTTATGTGGACACTGTGGCAGGCACTATTATACTGGCACTATGCAGGCACTTTTATGTGGACACTGTGGCAGGCACTATTATACTGGCACTATGCAGGCACTTTTATGTGGACACTGTGGCAGGCACTATTATACTGGCACTATGCAGGCACTTTTATGTGGACACTGTGGCAGGCACTATTATACTGGCACTATGCAGGCACTTTTATGTGGACACTGTGGCAGGCACTATTATACTGGCACTATGCAGGCACTTATACAGTATGTGGACACTATGGCAAGCACTATTATACTGGCACTATGCAGGAACTTTTATGTGGTCACTGTGGCAGGCACTATTATACTGGCAATATGCAGACACTTTTATGTGGACACTGTGGCAGGCACTATTATACTGGCACTATGCAGGCACTTTTATGTGGACACTGTGGCAGGCACTATTATACTGGCACTATGCAGGCACTTTTATGTGGACACTGTGGCAGGCACTATTATACTGGCACTATGCATGCACTTTTATGTGGACACTGTGGCAGGCACTATTATACTGACACTATGCAGGCACTTTCATGTGGACACTGTGGCAGGCACTATTATACTGGCACTATGCAGACACTTTTATGTGGACACTGTGATAGGCACTATTATACTGGCACTATGCAGGCACTTTTATGTGGACACTGTGGCAGGCACTATTATACTGGCACTATGCAGGCACTTTTATGTGGACACTATGGCAGGCACTATTATACTGGCACTATGCAGGCACTTTTATGTGGACACTATGGCAGGCACTATTATACTGGCACTATGCAGGCAATTTTATGCGGACACTATGGCAGGCACTTTTATATTGGCACTATGCATGCACTTTTATGTGGACACTGTGGCAGACACTATTATACTGGCACTATGCAGGCACTTTTATGTGGACACTATGGCAGGCACTATTATACTGCCACTATGCATGCACTTTTATGTGGACACTGTGGCAGGCACTATTATACTGGCAATATGCAGGCACTTTTATGTGGACACTATGGCAGGCACTATTATACTGGCACTATGCAGACACTTTTATGTGGACACTGTGGCAGGCACTATTATACTGGCACTATGCAGGCACTTTTATGTGGACACTGTGGCAGGCACTATTATACTGGCACTATGCAGGCACTTTTATGTGGACACTGTGGCAGGCACTATTATACTGGCACTATGCAGGCACTTTTATGTGGACACTGTGGCAGGCACTATTATACTGGCACTATGCAGGCACTTTTATGTGGACACTGTGGCAGGCACTATTATACTGGCACTATGCAGGCACTTTTATGTGGACACTGTGGCAGGCACTATTATACTGGCACTATGCAGGCACTTATACAGTATGTGGACACTATGGCAAGCACTATTATACTGGCACTATGCAGGCACTTTTATGTGGACACTGTGGCAGGCACTATTATACTGGCACTATGCAGGCACTTTTATGTGGACACTATGGCAGGCACTATTATACTGGCACTATGCAGGCACTTTTATGTGGTCACTGTGGCAGGCACTATTATACTGGCACTATGCAGGCACTTTTATGTGGACACTGTGGCAGGCACTATTATACTGGCACTATGCAGGCACTTTTATGTGGACACTGTGGCAGGCACTATTACACTGGCACTATGCAGGCACTTTTATGTGGACACTATGTCAGGAACTTTTATGTGGACACTATGGCAGGCACTATTATACTGGCACTATGCAGGCACTTTTATGTGGTCACTGTGGCAAGCACTATTATACTGGCACTATGCAGGCACTTTTATGTGGTCACTGTGACAGGCACTATTATACTGGCACTATGCAGGCACTTTTATGTGGACACTATGGCAGGCACTATTATACTGGCACTATGCAGGCACTTTTATGTGGTCACTGTGACAGGCACTAATATACTGGCACTATGCATGCACTTTTATGTGGTCACTGTGACAGGCACTATTATACTGGCACTATGCAGGCACTTTTATGTGGACACTATGGCAGGCACTATTATACTGGCACTATGCATACACTTTTATGTGGTCACTGTGGCAGGCACTATTTTACTGGCACTATGCAGGCACTTTTATGTGGACACTATGGCTGGCACTATTATACTGGCACTATGCAGGCACTTTTATGTGCACACTGTGGCAGGCACTATTATACTGGCACTATGCATGCACTTTTATGTGGACACTATGGCAGGCACTATTATACTGGCACTATGCAGGCACTTTTATGTGGACACTGTGGCAGGCACTATTATACTGGCACTATGCAGACACTTTTATGTGGACACTGTGGCAGGCAGTATTTTACTGGCACTATGCAGGCACTTTTATGTGGACACTATGGCAGGCACTATTATACTGGCAGTATGCAGGCACTTTTATGTGGACACTGTGGCAGGCACTATTTTATTGGCACTATGCAGGCACTTTTATGTGGACACTATGGCAGGCACTATTATACTGGCACTATGCAGGCACTTTTATGTGGACACTATGACAGGCACTATTATACTGGCACTATGCATGCACTTTTATGTAGTCACTGTGACAGGCACTATTATACTGGCACTATTCAGGCACTTTTATGTGGACACTATGGCAGGCACTATTATACTGGCACTATTCAGGCAATTTTATGTGGACACTGTGGCAGGCACTATTATACTGGCACTATTCAGGCACTTTTATGTGGACACTATGGCAGGCACTATTATACTGGCACTATGCAGGCACTTTTATGTGGACACTATGGCAGGCACTATTATATTGGCACTATGCAGACACTTTTATGTGGACACTATGGCAGGCACTATTATATTGGCACTATGCAGACACTTTTATGTGGACACTGTGATAGGCACTATTATACTGGCACTATGCATGCACTTTTATGTGGACACTATGGCAGGCACTATTATACTGGCACTATGCAGGCACTTTTATGTGGTCACTGTGACAGGCACTATTATACTGGCACTATGCATGCACTTTTATGTGGACACTATGGCAGGCACTATTATACTGGCACTATTCAGGCACTTTTATGTGGACACTGTGGCAGGCACTATCATACTGGCACTATGCATACACTTTTATGTGGACACTATGGCAGGGACTATTATACTGGCACTATGCAGGCACTTTTATGTGGTCACTGTGACAGGCACGATTATACTGGCACTATGCATGCACTTTTATGTGGACACTATGGCAGACACTATTATACTGGCACTATGCAGGCACTTTTATGTGGACACTGTGGCAGGCACTATTATACTGGCACTATGCACGCACTTTTATGTGGACACTATGGCAGGCACTATTATACTGGCACTATGCAGGCACTTTTATGTGGATACTGTGGCAGGCACTATTATACTGGCACTATGCAGGCACTTTTATGTGGTCACTGTGGCAGGCACTATTATACTGGCACTATGCATGCACTTTTATGTGGACACTATGGCAGGCACTATTATACTGGCACTATGCAGGCACTTTTATGTGGACACTGTGGCAGGCACTATTATACTGGCACTATGCAGGCACTTTTATGTGGACACTGTGGCAGGCACTATTATACTGGCACTATGCATGCACTTTTATGTGGACACTATGGCAGGCACTATTATACTGGCACTATGCAGGCACTTTTATGTGGACACTGTGGCAGGCACTATTATATTGGCACTATGCAGGCACTTTTATGTGGACACTATGGCAGGCACTATTATACTGGCACTATGCAGGCACTTTTATGCGGACACTGTGGCAGGCACTATTATACTGGCACTATGCAGGCACTTTTATGTGGACACTGTGGCAGGCACTATTATACTGGCACTATGCAGGCACTTTTATGTGGACACTATGGCAGGCACTATTATATTGGCACTATGCAGGCACTTTTATGTGGACACTATGGCATGCACTATTATATTGGCACTATGCAGGCACTTTTATGTGGACACTATGGCAGGCACTATTATACTGGCACTATGCAGGCACTTTTATGTGGACACTATGGCATGCACTATTATACTGGCACTATGCATGCACTTTTATGTGGACACTATGACAGGCATTATTATACTGGCACTATGCATGCACTTTTTTGTGGACACTGTGGCAGGCACTATTATACTGGCACTGTGCATGCACTTTTATGTGGACACTGTGGCAGGCACTATTATATTGGCACTATGCAGGCACTTTTATTTGGACACTATGGCAGGCACTAATATACTGGCACTATGCAGGCAATTTTATGTGGACACTGTGGCAGGCACTATTATACTGGCACTATGCAGGCACTTTTATGTGGACACTATGGCAGACACTATTATACTGGCACTATGCAGGCACTTTTATGTGGACACTGTGGCAGGCACTATTATACTGGCACTATGCAGGCACTTTTATGTGGACACTGTGGCAGGCACTATTATACTGGCACTATGCAGGCACTTTTATGTGGACACTGTGGCAGGCACTATTATACTGGCACTATTCAGGCACTTTTATGTGGACACTGTGGCAGGCACTATTATACTGGCACTATGCAGGCACTTTTATGTGGACACTGTGGCAGGCAATATTATACTGGCACTATTCAGGCACTTTTATGTGGACACTATGGCAGGCACTATTATACTGGCACTATTCAGGCACTTTTATGTGGACACTGTGGCAGGCACTATTATACTGGCACTATGCATACACTTTTATGTGGACACTATGGCAGGGACTATTATACTGGCAGTATGCAGGCACTTTTATGTGGTCACTGTGACAGGCACGATTATACTGGCACTATGCATGCACTTTTATGTGGACACTATGGCAGACACTATTATACTGGCACTATGCAGGCACTTTTATGTGGACACTGTGGCAGGCACTATTATACTGGCACTATGCACGCACTTTTATGTGGACACTATGGCAGGCACTATTATACTGGCACTATGCAGGCACTTTTATGTGGACACTGTGGCAGGCACTATTATACTGGCACTATGCAGGCACTTTTATGTGGTCACTGTGGCAGGCACTATTATACTGGCACTATGCATGCACTTTTATGTGGACACTATGGCAGGCACTATTATACTGGCACTATGCAGGCACTTTTATGTGGACACTGTGGCAGGCACTATTATACTGGCACTATGCAGGCACTTTTATGTGGACACTGTGGCAGGCACTATTATACTGGCACTATGCATGCACTTTTATGTGGACACTATGGCAGGCACTATTATACTGGCACTATGCAGGCACTTTTATGTGGACACTGTGGCAGGCACTATTATATTGGCACTATGCAGGCACTTTTATGTGGACACTATGGCAGGCACTATTATACTGGCACTATGCATGCACTTTTATGCGGACACTGTGGCAGGCACTATTATACTGGCACTATGCAGGCACTTTTATGTGGACACTGTGGCAGGCACTATTATACTGGCACTATGCAGGCTCTTTTATGTGGACACTGTGGCAGGCACTATTATATTGGCACTATGCAGGCACTTTTATGTGGACACTATGGCAGGCACTATTATATTGGCACTATGCAGGCACTTTTATGTGGACACTATGGCAGGCACTATTATACTGGCACTATGCAGGCACTTTTATGTGGACACTATGGCAGGCACTATTATACTGGCACTATGCATGCACTTTTATGTGGACACTATGACAGGCACTATTATACTGGCACTATGCATGCACTTTTTTGTGGACACTGTGGCAGGCACTATTATACTGGCACTATGCATGCACTTTTATGTGGACACTGTGGCAGGCACTATTATATTACCACTATGCAGGCACTTTTATTTGGACACTATGGCAGGCACTATTATACTGGCACTATGCAGGCACTTTTATGTGGACACTGTGGCAGGCACTATTATACTGGCACTATGCAGGCACTTTTATGTGGACACTATGGCAGACACTATTATACTGGCACTATGCAGGCACTTTTATGTGGACACTGTGGCAGGCACTATTATACTGGCACTATGCAGGCACTTTTATGTGGACACTGTGGCAGGCGCTATTATATTGGCACTATGCAGGCTCTTTTATGTGGACACTATGGCAGGCACTATTATACTGGCACTATGCATGCACTTTTATGTGGACACTGTGGCAGGCACTATTATACTGGCACTATGCAGGCACTTTTATGTGGACACTGTGGCAGGCACTATTATATTGGCACTATGCAGGCACTTTTATGTGGACACTATGGCAGGCACTATTATATTGGCACTATGCAGGCACTTTTATGTGGACACTATGGCAGGCACTATTATACTGGCACTATGCAGGCACTTTTATGTGGACACTATGGCAGGCAATATTATATTGGCACTGTGCAGGCACTTTTATGTGGACACTATGGCAGGAACTTTTATGTGGACACTATGGCAGGCACTATTATACTGGCACTATGCAGGCACTTTTATGTGGTCACTGTGGCAGGCACTATTATACTGGCACTATTCTGGCACTTTTATGTGGACACTGTGGCAGGCACTATTATACTGGCACTATTCAGGCACTTTTATGTGGACACTATGGCAGGCACTATTATACTGGCACTATGCAGACACTTTTATGTGGTCACTGTGGCAGGCACTATTTTACTGGCACTATGCAGGCACTTTTATGTGGACACTATGGCAGGCACTATTATACTGGCACTATGCGGGCACTTTTATGTGGACACTGTGACAGGCACTATTATACTGGCACTATGCAGGCACTTTTATGTGGACACTGTGGCAGGCACTATTATATTGGCACTATGCAGGCACTTTTATGTGGACACTATGGCAGGCACTATTATACTGGCACTATGCATGCACTTTTATGTGAACACTGTGGCAGGCACTATTATACTGGCACTATGCAGGCACTTTTATGTGGACACTGTGGCAGGCACTATTATACTGGCACTATGCAGGCACTTTTATGTGGACACTGTGGCAGGCACTATTATATTGGCAGTATGAAGGCACTTTTATGTGGACACTATGGCAGGCACTATTATACTGGCACTATGCAGACACTTTTATGTGGACACTGTGGCAGGCACTATTTTACTGGCACTATGCAGGCACTTTTATGTGGACACTATGGCAGGCACTATTATACTGGCACTATGCAGACACTTTTATGTGGACACTGTGGCAGGCACTATTTTACTGGCACTATGCAGGCACTTTTATGTGGACACTATGGCAGGCACTATTATACTGGCACTATGCAGGCACTTTTATGTGGACACTATGGCAGGCACTATTATACTGGCACTATGCAGACACTTTTATGTGGTCACTGTGGCAGGCACTATTTTACTGGCACTATGCAGGCACTTTTATGTGGACACTATGGCAGGCACTATTATACTGGCACTATGCGGGCACTTTTATGTGGACACTGTGACAGGCACTATTATACTGGCACTATGCAGGCACTTTTATGTGGACACTGTGGCAGGCACTATTATATTGGCACTATGCAGGCACTTTTATGTGGACACTATGGCAGGCACTATTATACTGGCACTATGCATGCACTTTTATGTGAACACTGTGGCAGGCACTATTATACTGGCACTATGCAGGCACTTTTATGTGGACACTGTGGCAGGCACTATTATACTGGCACTATGCAGGCACTTTTATGTGGACACTGTGGCAGGCACTATTATATTGGCAGTATGAAGGCACTTTTATGTGGACACTATGGCAGGCACTATTATACTGGCACTATGCAGACACTTTTATGTGGACACTGTGGCAGGCACTATTTTACTGGCACTATGCAGGCACTTTTATGTGGACACTATGGCAGGCACTATTATACTGGCACTATGCAGGCACTTTTATGTGGACACTATGGCAGGCACTATTATACTGGCACTATGCAGGCACTTTTATGTGGACACTATGACAGGCACTATTATACTGGCACTATGCAGGCACTTTTATGTGGACACTATGGCAGGCACTATTATACTGGCACTATGCAGGCACTTTTATGTGGACACTGTGGCAGGCACTATTATACTGGCACTATGCAGGCACTTTTATGTGGACACTGTGGCAGGCACTATTATATTGGCACTATGAAGGCACTTTTATGTGGACACTATGGCAGGCACTATTATACTGGCACTATGCAGACACTTTTATGTGGTCACTGTGGCAGGCACTATTTTACTGGCACTATGCAGGCACTTTTATGTGGACACTATGGCAGGCACTATTATACTGGCACTATGCAGGCACTTTTATGTGGACACTATGGCAGGCACTATTATACAGGCACTATGCAGGCACTTTTATGTGGACACTATGGCAGGCACTATTATACTGGCACTATGCAGACACTTTTATGTGGTCACTGTGGCAGGCACTATTTTACTGGCACTATTCAGGCACTTTTATGTGGACACTATGGCTGGCACTATTATACTGGCACTATGCAGGCACTTTTATGTAGACACTGTGGCAGGCACTATTATACTGGCACTATGCATGCACTTTTATGTGGACACTATGGCAGGCACTATTATACTGGCACTATGCAGGCACTTTTATGTGGACACTATGGCAGGCACTATTATACTGGCACTATGCAGGCACTTTTATGTGGACACTGTGGCAGGCACTATTATACTGGCACTATGCAGGCACTTTTATGTGGACAGTATGGCAGGCATTATTATACTGGCACTATGCAGACACTTTTATGTGGACACTATGGCAGGCACTATTATACTGGCACTATGCAGACACTTTTATGTGGTCACTGTGGCAGGCACTATTATACTGGCACTATGCAGGCACTTTTATGTGGACACTATGGCTGGCACTATTATACTGGCACTATGCAGGCACTTTTATGTGGACACTGTGGCAGGCACTATTATACTGGCACTATGCATGCACTTTTATGTGGACACTATGGCAGGCACTATTATACTGGCACTATGCAGGCACTTTTATGTGGACACTATGGCAGGCACTATTATACTGGCACTATGCAGGCACTTTTATGTGGACACTGTGGCAGGCACTATTATACTGGCACTATGCAGGCACTTTTATGTGGACACTATGGCAGGCACTATTATACTGGCACTATGCAGGCACTTTTATGTGGACACTGTTGCAGGCACTATTATACTGGCACTATGCAGCTACTTTTATGTGGACACTGTGACAGGCAATATTATACTGGCACTATGCAGGCACTTTTATGTGGACACTGTGGCAGGCACTATTATACTGGCACTATGCAGACACTTTTATGTGGACACTGTGGCAGGTACTGTTTTACTGGCACTATGCAGGCACTTTTATGTGGACACTATGGCAGGCACTATTATACTGGCACTATGCAGGCACTTTTATGTGGACACTGTGGCAGGCACTATTATACTGGCACTATGCATGCACTTTTATGTGGACACTATGGCAGGCACTATTATACTGGCACTATGCAGGCACTTTTATGTGGACACTGTGGCAGGCACTATTATACTGGCACTATTCAGGCACTTTTATGTGGACACTGTGGCAGGCACTATTATACTGGCACTATGCAGGCACTTTTATGTGGACACTGTGTCAGGCACTATTATACTGGCACTATTCAGGCACTTTTATGTGGACACTGTGGCAGGCACTATTATACTGGCACTATGCAGGCACTTTTATGTGGACACTGTGGCAGGCACTATTATACTGGCACTATTCAGGCACTTTTATGTGGACACTATGGCAGGCACTATTATGCTGGCACTATTCAGGAACTTTTATGTGGACACTATGACAGGCACTATTATACTGGCACTATGCAGACACTTTTATGTGGACACTATGGCAGCCACTATTATACTGGCACTATGCAGACACTTTTATGTGGACACTGTGACAAGCACTATTATACTGGCACTATGCATGCACTTTTATGTGGACACTATGGCAGGCACTATTATACTGGCACTATGCAGGCACTTTTATGTGGTCACTGTGACAGGCACTATTATACTGGCACTATGCATGCACTTTTATGTGGACACTATGGCAGGCACTATTATACTGGCACTATTCAGGCACTTTTATGTGGACACTGTGGCAGGCACTATTATACTGGCACTATTCAGGCACTTTTATGTGGACACTATGGCAGGCACTATTATACTGGCACTATGCAGGCACTTTTATGTGGTCACTGTGACAGGCACTATTATACTGGCACTATGCATGCACTTTTATGTGGACACTATGGCAGGCACTATTATACTGGCACTATTCAGGCACTTTTATGTGGACACTGTGGCAGGCACTATTATACTGGCACTATTTAGGCACTTTTATGTGGACACTATGGCAGGCACTATTATACTGGCACTATGCAGACACTTTTATGTGGTCACTGTGGCAGGCACTATTTTACTGGCACTATGCAGGCACTTTTATGTGGACACTATGGCAGGCACTATTATACTGGCACTATGCAGGCACTTTTATGTGGACACTATGACAGGCACTATTATACTGGCACTATGCAGGCACTTTTATGTGGACACTGTGGCAGGCACTATTATATTGGCACTATGCAGGCACTTTTATGTGGACACTATGGCAGGCACTATTATACTGGCACTATGCATGCACTTTTATGTGGACACTGTGGCAGGCACTATTATACTGGCACTATGCAGGCACTTTTATGTGGACACTGTGGCAGGCACTATTATACTGGCACTATGCAGGCACTTTTATGTGGACACTGTGGCAGGCACTATTATATTGGCCCTATGCAGGCACTTTTATGTGGACACTATGGCAGGCACTATTATATTGGCACTATGCAGGCACTTTTATGTGGACACTATGGCAGGCACTATTATACTGGCACTATGCAGGCACTTTTATGTGGACACTATGGCAGGCTCTATTATACTGGCACTATGCATGCACTTTTATGTGGACACTATGACAGGCACTATTATACTGGCACTATGCATGCACTTTTATGTGGACACTGTGGCAGGCACTATTATACTGGCACTATGCAGGCACTTTTATGTGGACACTGTGGCAGGCACTATTATACTGGCACTATTCAGGCACTTTTATGTGGACACTGTGGCAGGCACTATTATACTGGCACTATGCAGGCACTTTTATGTGGACACTGTGTCAGGCACTATTATACTGGCACTATTCAGGCACTTTTATGTGGACACTGTGGCAGGCACTATTATACTGGCACTATGCAGGCACTTTTATGTGGACACTGTGGCAGGCACTATTATACTGGCACTATTCAGGCACTTTTATGTGGACACTATGGCAGGCACTATTATGCTGGCACTATTCAGGAACTTTTATGTGGACACTATGACAGGCACTATTATACTGGCACTATGCAGACACTTTTATGTGGACACTATGGCAGCCACTATTATACTGGCACTATGCAGACACTTTTATGTGGACACTGTGACAAGCACTATTATACTGGCACTATGCATGCACTTTTATGTGGACACTATGGCAGGCACTATTATACTGGCACTATGCAGGCACTTTTATGTGGTCACTGTGACAGGCACTATTATACTGGCACTATGCATGCACTTTTATGTGGACACTATGGCAGGCACTATTATACTGGCACTATTCAGGCACTTTTATGTGGACACTGTGGCAGGCACAATTATACTGGCACTATTCAGGCACTTTTATGTGGACACTATGGCAGGCACTATCATACTGGCACTATGCAGGCACTTTTATGTGGTCACTGTGACAGGCACTATTATACTGGCACTATGCATGCACTTTTATGTGGACACTATGGCAGGCACTATTATACTGGCACTATTCAGGCACTTTTATGTGGACACTGTGGCAGGCACTATTATACTGGCACTATTTAGGCACTTTTATGTGGACACTATGGCAGGCACTATTATACTGGCACTATGCAGACACTTTTATGTGGTCACTGTGGCAGGCACTATTTTACTGGCACTATGCAGGCACTTTTATGTGGACACTATGGCAGGCACTATTATACTGGCACTATGCAGGCACTTTTATGTGGACACTATGACAGGCACTATTATACTGGCACTATGCAGGCACTTTTATGTGGACACTGTGGCAGGCACTATTATATTGGCACTATGCAGGCACTTTTATGTGGACACTATGGCAGGCACTATTATACTGGCACTATGCATGCACTTTTATGTGGACACTGTGGCAGGCACTATTATACTGGCACTATGCAGGCACTTTTATGTGGACACTGTGGCAGGCACTATTATACTGGCACTATGCAGGCACTTTTATGTGGACACTGTGGCAGGCACTATTATACTGGCACTATGCAGGCACTTTTATGTGGACACTGTGGCAGGCACTATTATATTGGCACTATGCAGGCACTTTTATGTGGACACTATGGCAGGCACTATTATATTGGCACTATGCAGGCACTTTTATGTGGACACTATGGCAGGCACTATTATACTGGCACTATGCAGGCACTTTTATGTGGACACTATGGCAGACACTATTATACTGGCACTATGCAGGCACTTTTATGTGGACACTGTGGCAGGCACTATTATACTGGCACTATACAGGCACTTTTATGTGGACACTGTGGCAGGCGCTATTATATTGGCACTATGCAGGCTCTTTTATGTGGACACTATGGCAGGCACTATTATACCTGCACTATGCATGCACTTTTATGTGGACACTGTGGCAGGCACTATTATACTGGCACTATGCAGGCACTTTTATGTGGACACTGTGGCAGGCACTATTATACTGGCACTATGCAGGCACTTTTATGTGGACACTGTGGCAGGCACTATTATATTGGCACTATGCAGGCACTTTTATGTGGACACTATGGCAGGCACTATTATATTGGCACTATGCAGGCACTTTTATGTGGACACTATGGCAGGCACTATTATACTGGCACTATGCAGGCACTTTTATGTGGACACTATGGCAGACACTATTATACTGGCACTATGCAGGCACTTTTATGTGGACACTGTGGCAGGCACTATTATACTGGCACTATACAGGCACTTTTATGTGGACACTGTGGCAGGCGCTATTATATTGGCACTATGCAGGCTCTTTTATGTGGACACTATGGCAGGCACTATTATACCTGCACTATGCATGCACTTTTATGTGGACACTGTGGCAGGCACTATTATACTGGCACTATGCAGGCACTTTTATGTGGATACTGTGGCAGGCACTATTATATTGGCACTATGCAGGCACTTTTATGTGGACACTATGGCAGGCACTATTATATTGGCGCTATGCAGGCACTTTTATGTGGACACTATGGCAGGGACTATTACACTGGCACTATGCAGGCACTTTTATGTGGACACTATGGCAGGCAATATTATATTGGCACTATGCAGGCACTTTTATGTGGACACTATGGCAGGCACTATTATATTGGCACTATGCAGGCACTTTTATGTGGACACTATGGCAGGCACTATTATACTCGCACTATGCAGGCACTTTTATGTGGTCACTGTGGCAGGCACTATTATACTGGCACTATGCAGGCACTTTTATGTGGACACTGTGGCAGGCACTATTATACTGGCACTATGCAGGCACTTTTATGTGGACACTATGGCAGGCACTATTATACTGGCAGTATGCATGCACTTTTATGTGGACACTATGACAGGCACTATTATACTGTCATTATGCATGCACTTTCATGTGGACACTGTGGCAGGCATTATTATATTGGCACTATGCAGGCACTTTTATGTGGACACTATGGCAGGCACTATTATACTGGCACTATGCATGCACTTTTATGTGGACACTGTGGCAGGCACTGTTATACTGGCACTATGCAGGCACTTTTGTGTGGACACTGTGGCAGGCACTATTATACTGGCACTATGCAGGCACTTTTATGTGGACACTGTGGCAGGCACTATTATACTGGCACCATGCAGGCACTTTTATGTGGACACTGTGGCAGGCACTATTATACTGGCACTATGCATGCACTTTTATGTGGACACTATGGCAGGCACTATTATACTGGCACTATGCATGCACTTTTATGCGGACACTGTGGCAGGCACTATTATACTGGCACTATGCATACACTTTTATGTGGACACTATGACAGGCACTATTATACTGGCACTATGCAGGCACTTTTATGTGGACACTATGGCAGGCACTATTATACTGGCACTATGCAGGAACTTTTATGTGGACACTATGACAGGCACTATTATACTGGCACTATGCATGCACTTTTATGTGGACACTGTGGCAGGCACTATTATACTGGCACTATGCAGGCACTTTTATGTGGACACTATGGCAGGCACTATTATACTGGCACTATGCAGACACTTTTATGTGGTCACTGTGGCAGGCACTATTTTACTGGCACTATGCAGGCACTTTTATGTGGACACTATGGCAGGCACTATTATACTGGCACTATGCAGGCACTTTTATGTGGACACTATGGCAGGCACTATTATACTGGCACTATGCAGGCACTTTTATGTGGATACTATGACAGGCACTATTATACTGTCACTATGCATGCACTTTTATGTGGTCACTGTGACAGGCACTATTATACTGGCACTATGCAGGCACTTTTATGTGGACACTATGGCAGGCACTATAATACTGGCACTATGCAGACACTTTTATGTGGTCACTGTGGCAGGCACTATTATACTGGCACTATGCAGGCACTTTTATGTGGACACTGTTGCAGGCACTATTATACTGGCACTATGCAGGCACTTTTATGTGGACACTATGGCAGGCACTATTATACTGGCAGTATGCATGCACTTTTATGTGGACACTATGACAGGCACTATTATACTGGCACTATGCATGCACTTTCATGTGGACACTGTGGCAGGCATTATTATATTGGCACTATGCAGGCACTTTTATGTGGACACTATGGCAGGCACTATTATACTGGCACTATGCATGCACTTTTATGTGGACACTGTGGCAGGCACTGTTATACTGGCACTATGCAGGCACTTTTGTGTGGACACTGTGGCAGGCACTATTATATTGGCACTATGCAGGCACTTTTATGTGGACACTATGGCAGGCACTATTATACTGGCACTATGCATGCACTTTTATGTGGACACTGTGGCAGGCACTATTATACTGGCACTATGCAGGCACTTTTATGTGGACACTGTGGCAGGCACTATTATACTGGCACTATGCAGGCACTTTTATGTGGACACTGTGGCAGGCACTATTATACTGGCACTATGCAGGCACTTTTATGTGGACACTATGGCAGGCGCTAATATACTGGCACTATGCAGGCACTTTTATGTGGACACTATGGCAGGCACTATTATACTGGCACTGTGCAGACACTTTTATGTGGACACTATGGCAGGCACTATTATACTGGCACTATGCAGGCACTTTTAAGTGGACACTGTGGCAGGCACTATTATACTGGCACTATGCAGGCACTTTTATGTGGACACTATGTCAGGCACTATTATACTGGCACTATGCATGCACTTTTATCTGGACACTGTGGCAGGCACTATTATACTGGCACTATGCAGGCACTTTTATTTGGACTCTGTGGCAGGCACTATTATTTTGACACTATGCATGCACTTTTATGTGGACACTATGGCAGGCACTATTATACTGGCACTATGCAGGCACTTTTATGTGGACACTGTGGCAGGCACTATTATACTGGCACTATGCAGGCACTTTTAAGTGGACACTATGGCAGGCACTATTATACTGGCACTATGCAGGCACTTTTATGTGGACACTATGGCAGGCACTATTATACTGGCACTATGCAGGCACTTTTATGTGGACACTGTGGCAGGCACTATTATACTGGCACTATGCAGGCACTTTTATGTGGACACTGTGGCAGGCACTATTATACTGGCACTATGCATGCACTTTTATGTGGACACTATGGCAGGCACTATTATACTGGCACTATGCAGGCACTTTTATGTGGACACTGTGGCAGGCACTATTATATTGGCACTATGCAGGCACTTTTATGTGGACACTATGGCAGGCACTATTATACTGGCACTATGCATGCACTTTTATGCGGACACTGTGGCAGGCACTATTATACTGGCACTATGCAGGCACTTTTATGTGGACACTGTGGCAGGCACTATTATACTGGCACTATGCAGGCACTTTTATGTGGACACTGTGGCAGGCACTATTATATTGGCACTATGCAGTCACTTTTATGTGGACACTATGGCAGGCACTATTATATTGGCACTATGCAGGCACTTTTATGTGGACACTATGGCAGGCACTATTATACTGGCACTATGCAGGCACTTTTATGTGGACACTATGGCAGGCACTATTATACTGGCACTATGCATGCACTTTTATGTGGACACTATGACAGGCACTATTATACTGGCACTATGCATGCACTTTTTTGTGGACACTGTGGCAGGCACTATTATACTGGCACTATGCATGCACTTTTATGTGGACACTGTGGCAGGCACTATTATATTGGCACTATGCAGGCACTTTTATTTGGACACTATGGCAGGCACTATTGTACTGGCACTATGCAGGCACTTTTATGTGGACACTGTGGCAGGCACTATTATACTGGCACTATGCAGGCACTTTTATGTGGACACTATGGCAGACACTATTATACTGGCACTATGCAGGCACTTTTATGTGGACACTGTGGCAGGCACTGTTATACTGGCACTATGCAGGCACTTTTATGTGGACACTGTGGCAGGTGCTATTATATTGGCACTATGCAGGCTCTTTTATGTGGACACTATGGCAGGCACTATTATACCTGCACTATGCATGCACTTTTATGTGGACACTGTGGCAGGCACTATTATACTGGCACTATGCAGGCACTTTTATGTGGATACTGTGGCAGGCACTATTATATTGGCACTATGCAGGCACTTTTATGTGGACACTATGGCAGGCACTATTATATTGGCGCTATGCAGGCACTTTTATGTGGACACTATGGCAGGGACTATTACACTGGCACTATGCAGGCACTTTTATGTGGACACTATGGCAGGCAATATTATATTGGCACTATGCAGGCACTTTTATGTGGACACTATGGCAGGCACTATTATATTGGCACTATGCAGGCACTTTTATGTGGACACTATGGCAGGCACTATTATACTCGCACTATGCAGGCACTTTTATGTGGTCACTGTGGCAGGCACTATTATACTGGCACTATGCAGGCACTTTTATGTGGACACTGTGGCAGGCACTATTATACTGGCACTATGCAGGCACTTTTATGTGGACACTATGGCAGGCACTATTATACTGGCAGTATGCATGCACTTTTATGTGGACACTATGACAGGCACTATTATACTGTCATTATGCATGCACTTTCATGTGGACACTGTGGCAGGCATTATTATATTGGCACTATGCAGGCACTTTTATGTGGACACTATGGCAGGCACTATTATACTGGCACTATGCATGCACTTTTATGTGGACACTGTGGCAGGCACTGTTATACTGGCACTATGCAGGCACTTTTGTGTGGACACTGTGGCAGGCACTATTATACTGGCACTATGCAGGCACTTTTATGTGGACACTGTGGCAGGCACTATTATACTGGCACCATGCAGGCACTTTTATGTGGACACTGTGGCAGGCACTATTATACTGGCACTATGCATGCACTTTTATGTGGACACTATGGCAGGCACTATTATACTGGCACTATGCATGCACTTTTATGCGGACACTGTGGCAGGCACTATTATACTGGCACTATGCATACACTTTTATGTGGACACTATGACAGGCACTATTATACTGGCACTATGCAGGCACTTTTATGTGGACACTATGGCAGGCACTATTATACTGGCACTATGCAGGAACTTTTATGTGGACACTATGACAGGCACTATTATACTGGCACTATGCATGCACTTTTATGTGGACACTGTGGCAGGCACTATTATACTGGCACTATGCAGGCACTTTTATGTGGACACTATGGCAGGCACTATTATACTGGCACTATGCAGACACTTTTATGTGGTCACTGTGGCAGGCACTATTTTACTGGCACTATGCAGGCACTTTTATGTGGACACTATGGCAGGCACTATTATACTGGCACTATGCAGGCACTTTTATGTGGACACTATGGCAGGCACTATTATACTGGCACTATGCAGGCACTTTTATGTGGATACTATGACAGGCACTATTATACTGTCACTATGCATGCACTTTTATGTGGTCACTGTGACAGGCACTATTATACTGGCACTATGCAGGCACTTTTATGTGGACACTATGGCAGGCACTATTATACTGGCACTATGCAGACACTTTTATGTGGTCACTGTGGCAGGCACTATTATACTGGCACTATGCAGGCACTTTTATGTGGACACTGTTGCAGGCACTATTATACTGGCACTATGCAGGCACTTTTATGTGGACACTATGGCAGGCACTATTATACTGGCAGTATGCATGCACTTTTATGTGGACACTATGACAGGCACTATTATACTGGCACTATGCATGCACTTTGATGTGGACACTGTGGCAGGCATTATTATATTGGCACTATGCAGGCACTTTTATGTGGACACTATGGCAGGCACTATTATACTGGCACTATGCATGCACTTTTATGTGGACACTGTGGCAGGCACTGTTATACTGGCACTATGCAGGCACTTTTGTGTGGACACTGTGGCAGGCACTATTATACTGGCACTATGCAGGCACTTTTATGTGGACACTGTGGCAGGCACTATTATACTGGCACCATGCAGGCACTTTTATGTGGACACTGTGGCAGGCACTATTATACTGGCACTATGCATGCACTTTTATGTGGACACTATGGCAGGCACTATTATACTGGCACTATGCATGCACTTTTATGCGGACACTGTGGCAGGCACTATTATACTGGCACTATGCATGCACTTTTATGTGGACACTATGACAGGCACTATTATACTGGCACTATGCAGGCACTTTTATGTGGACACTATGGCAGGCACTATTATACTGGCACTATGCAGCACTTTTATGTGGACACTATGACAGGCACTATTATGCTGGCACTATGCATGCACTTTTATGTGGACACTGTGGCAGGCACTATTATACTGGCACTATGCAGGCACTTTTATGTGGACACTATGGCAGGCACTATTATACTGGCACTATGCAGACACTTTTATGTGGTCACTGTGGCAGGCACTATTTTACTGGCACTATGCAGGCACTTTTATGTGGACACTATGGCAGGCACTATTATACTGGCACTATGCAGGCACTTTTATGTGGACACTATGGCAGGCACTATTATACTGGCACTATGCAGGCACTTTTATGTGGACACTATGACAGGCACTATTATACTGGCACTATGCATGCACTTTTATGTGGTCACTGTGACAGGCACTATTATACTGGCACTATGCAGGCACTTTTATGTGGACACTATGGCAGGCACTATTATACTGGCACTATGCAGACACTTTTATGTGGTCACTGTGGCAGGCACTATTTTACTGGCACTATGCAGGCACTTTTATGTGGACACTATGGCTGGCACTATTATACTGGCACTATGCAGGCACTTTTATGTGGACACTGTGGCAGGCACTATTATACTGGCACTATGCATGCACTTTTATGTGGACACTATGGCAGGCACTATTATACTGGCACTATGCAGGCACTTTTATGTGGACACTATGTCAGGCACTATTATACTGGCACTATGCAGACACTTTTATGTGGACACTGTGTCAGGCACTATTATACTGGCACTATGCAGGCACTTTTATGTGGACACTGTGACAGGCAATATTATACTGGCACTATGCAGGCACTTTTATGTGGACACTGTGGCAGGCACTATTATACTGGCACTATGCAGACACTTTTATGTGGACACTGTGGCAGGCACTGTTTTACTGGCACTATGCAGGCACTTTTATGTGGACACTATGGCAGGCACTATTATACTGGCACTATGCAGGCACTTTTATGTGGACACTGTGTCAGGCACTATTATACTGGCACTATGCAGGCACTTTTATGTGGACACCGTGGCAGGCACTATTATACTGGCACTATGCAGGCACTTTTATGTGGACACTATGACACGCACTATTATACTGGCACTATGCATGCACTTTTATGTGGTCACTGTGACAGGCACTATTATACTGGCACTATGCAGGCACTTTTATGTGGACACTATGGCAGGCACTATTATACTGGCACTATGCAGACACTTTTATGTGGTCACTGTGGCAGGCACTATTTTACTGGCACTATGCAGGCACTTTTATGTGGACACTATGGCAGGCACTATTATACTGGCACTATGCAGACACTTTTATGTGGACACTGTGACAGGCACTATTATACTGGCACTATTCAGGCACTTTTATGTGGACACTATGGCAGGCACTATTATACTGGCACTATGCAGGCACTTTTATGTGGACACTATGGCAGGCACTTTTATGTGGACACTATGGCAGGCACTATTATACTGGCACTATGCAGACACTTTTATGTGGACACTGTGACAGGCACTATTATACTGGCACTATTCAGGCACTTTTATGTGGACACTATGGCAGGCACTATTATACTGGCACTATGCAGGCACTTTTATGTGGACACTATGGCAGGCACTATTATACTGGCACTATGCAGACACTTTTATGTGGACACTGTGACAGGCACTATTATACTGGCACTATGCAGGCACTTTTATGTGGACACTGTGGCAGGCACTATTATACTGCACTATGCATGCACTTTTATGTGGACACTGTGGCAGGCACTATTATACTGGCAATATGCAGACACTTTTATTTGGACACTATGGCAGGCACTATTATACTGGCACTATGCAGACACTTTTATGTGGACACTGTGACAGGCACTATTATACTGGCACTATGCAGGCACTTTTATGTGGACACTATGGCAAGCACTATTATACTGGCACTATGCATGCACTTTTATGTGGACACTGTGGCAGGCACTATTATTCTGGCACTATACAGGCACTTTTATGTGGACACTATGGCAGGCCCTATTATACTGGCACTATTCAGGCACTTTTATGTGGACACTGTGGCAGGCACTATTATACTGGCACTATTCAGGCACTTTTATGTGGACACTGTGGCAGACACTATTATACTGGCACTATTCAGGCACTTTTATGTGGACACTATGGCAGGCACTATTATACTGGCACTATGCAGGCACTTTTATGTGGACACTGAGGCAGGCACTATTATACTGGCACTATGCAGGCACTTTTATGTGGACACTATGGCAGGCACTATTATACTGGCACTATGCATGCACTTTTATGTGGACACTGTGGCAGGCACTATTATACTGGCACTATGCAGGCACTTTTATGTGGACACTATGGTAGGCCCTATTATACTGGCACTATTCAGGCACTTTTATGTGGACACTGTGGCAGGCACTATTATACTGGCACTATTCAGGCACTTTTATGTGGACACTGTGGCAGGCACTATTATACTGGCACTATTCAGGCACTTTTATGTGGACACTATGGCAGGCACTATTATACTGGCACTATGCAGGCACTTTTATGTGGACACTGAGGCAGGCACTATTATACTGGCACTATTCAGGCACTTTTATGTGGACACTATGGCAGGCACTATTATACTGGCACTATGCAGGCACTTTTATGTGGACACTATGGCAGGCACTATTATACTGGCACTATGCAGGCACTTTTATGTGGACACTATGGCAGGCACTATTATACTGGCACTATTCAGGCACTTTTATGTGGACACTGTGGCAGGCACTATTATACTGGCACTATTCAGGCACTTTTATGTGGACACTGTGGCAGGCACTATTATACTGGCACTATTCAGGCACTTTTATGTGGACACTGTGGCAGGCACTATTATACTGGCACTATTCAGGCACTTTTATGTGGACACTATGGCAGGCACTATTATACTGGCACTATGCAGGCACTTTTATGTGGACACTATGGCAGGCACTATTATACTGGCACTATGCAGGCACTTTTATGTGGACACTATGGCAGGCACTATTATACTGGCACTATTCAGGCACTTTTATGTGGACACTGTGGCAGGCACTATTATACTGGCACTATTCAGGCACTTTTATGTGGACACTGTGGCAGGCACTATTATACTGGCACTATTCAGGCACTTTTATGTGGACACTGTGGCAGGCACTATTATACTGGCACTATTCAGGCACTTTTATGTGGACACTGTGGCAGGCACTATTATACTGGCACTATTCAGGCACTTTTATGTGGACACTATGGCAGGCACTATTATACTGGCACTATGCAGGCACTTTTATGTGGACACTATGGCAGGCACTTTTATGTGGACACTATGGCAGGCACTATTATACTGGCACTATGCAGACACTTTTATGTGGACACTGTGATAGGCACTATTATACTGGCACTATTCAGGCACTTTTATGTGGACACTATGGCAGGCACTATTATACTGGCACTATGCAGGCACTTTTATGTGGACACTATGGCAGGCACTATTATACTGGCACTATGCAGACACTTTTATGTGGACACTGTGACAGGCACTATTATACTGGCACTATGCAGGCACTTTTATGTGGACACTGTGGCAGGCACTATTATACTGCACTATGCATGCACTTTTATGTGGACACTGTGGCAGGCACTATTATACTGGCAATATGCAGACACTTTTATTTGGACACTATGGCAGGCACTATTATACTGGCACTATGCAGACACTTTTATGTGGACACTGTGACAGGCACTATTATACTGGCACTATGCAGGCACTTTTATGTGGACACTATGGCAGGCACTATTATACTGGCGCTATGCATGCACTTTTATGTGGACACTGTGGCAGGCACTATTATTCTGGCACTATACAGGCACTTTTATGTGGACACTATGGCAGGCCCTATTATACTGGCACTATTCAGGCACTTTTATGTGGACACTGTGGCAGGCACTATTATACTGGCACTATTCAGGCACTTTTATGTGGACACTGTGGCAGGCACTATTATACTGGCACTATTCAGGCACTTTTATGTGGACACTATGGCAGGCACTATTATACTGGCACTATGCAGGCACTTTTATGTGGACACTGAGGCAGGCACTATTATACTGGCACTATGCAGGCACTTTTATGTGGACACTATGGCAGGCACTATTATACTGGCACTATGCATGCACTTTTATGTGGACACTGTGGCAGGCACTATTATACTGGCACTATTCAGGCACTTTTATGTGGACACTATGGCAGGCCCTATTATACTGGCACTATTCAGGCACTTTTATGTGGACACTGTGGCAGGCACTATTATACTGGCACTATTCAGGCACTTTTATGTGGACACTGTGGTAGGCACTATTATACTGGCACTATTCAGGCACTTTTATGTGGACACTATGGCAGGCACTATTATACTGGCACTATGCAGGCACTTTTATGTGGACACTGAGGCAGGCACTATTATACTGGCACTATTCACGCACTTTTATGTGGACACTATGGCAGGCACTATTATACTGGCACTATGCAGGCACTTTTATGTGGACACTATGGCAGGCACTATTATACTGGCACTATGCAGGCACTTTTATGTGGACACTATGGCAGGCACTATTATACTGGCACTATTCAGGCACTTTTATGTGGACACTGTGGCAGGCACTATTATACTGGCACTATTCAGGCACTTTTATGTGGACACTGTGGCAGGCACTATTATACTGGCACTATTCAGGCACTTTTATGTGGACACTGTGGCAGGCACTATTATACTGGCACTATTCAGGCACTTTTATGTGGACACTATGGCAGGCACTATTATACTGGCACTATGCAGGCACTTTTATGTGGACACTATGGCAGGCACTATTATACTGGCACTATGCAGGCACTTTTATGTGGACACTATGGCAGGCACTATTATACTGGCACTATTCAGGCACTTTTATGTGGACACTGTGGCAGGCACTATTATACTGGCACTATTCAGGCACTTTTATGTGGACACTATGGCAGGCACTATTATACTGGCACTATGCAGGCACTTTTATGTGGACACTGAGGCAGGCACTATTATACTGGCACTATTCAGGCACTTTTATGTGGACACTATGGCAGGCACTATTATACTGGCACTATGCAGGCACTTTTATGTGGACACTATGGCAGGCACTATTATACTGGCACTATGCAGGCACTTTTATGTGGACACTATGGCAGGCACTATTATACTGGCACTATTCAGGCACTTTTATGTGGACACTGTGGCAGGCACTATTATACTGGCACTATTCAGGCACTTTTATGTGGACACTGTGGCAGGCACTATTATACTGGCACTATTCAGGCACTTTTATGTGGACACTGTGGCAGGCACTATTATACTGGCACTATTCAGGCACTTTTATGTGGACACTATGGCAGGCACTATTATACTGGCACTATGCAGGCACTTTTATGTGGACACTATGGCAGGCACTATTATACTGGCACTATGCAGGCACTTTTATGTGGACACTATGGCAGGCACTATTATACTGGCACTATTCAGGCACTTTTATGTGGACACTGTGGCAGGCACTATTATACTGGCACTATTCAGGCACTTTTATGTGGACACTGTGGCAGGCACTATTATACTGGCACTATTCAGGCACTTTTATGTGGACACTGTGGCAGGCACTATTATACTGGCACTATTCAGGCACTTTTATGTGGACACTATGGCACGTACTTTTTTATGTTTGCTCTGTGACAGACACTATGATACGGGTTATGTTTAGAAGAATATGTATACATTGAAGGGTATGAATAAAGGGTTAATACAAAGCCTTACCACTTATTTTTATTTACCTATAAATCAATATATATCAGATTCTATTATTCTTTAAGAATATTTCTGCTTTAAGTACAAATTACCCTCAAAGTAAAGATTAAAAACCAATATAATGTAAAAAAAACCAAAACATTATCATATGAAACCCAATTTTATGTTTGGCAATACACAAACGGGATGAAAAGAGAAATATTGCAGTTTTCATATTGGCCACTAGATGTCAGCTTAGGATACTGTCTGAAAATAGGTGTGCAGCCTACTGCGAAATGGATGCGATAGGCTCATCACAGGCAGACAGAGGGTTAAACTCTGATGGGCTATAGTCCAGAGAATTAGCCAAAAAGTAACATGGAGACGGGAGTTGTAGTACAATACTAACATCAATGACTCGGTTTCTCACTTGGTTTATTAGGAGGATGGATAGCACAGTATAGTAGGGACTATTATTATATGACAGGTGATAGGAATTTACTGCGCACTACAACTCCCAGACTATAAAAAAGGTCGAGGCCCAGAAACCAGATGTTGTCCGGCAGCCAACACTCTTCTTCCAGCCTTAGGCTGACATTAAACTCCAGCTTCTCTACACATGGAAGGAAAGGGATATTGTCCATCCGATGTGTAAATTAGGAAAAATATAGGATTTTTTTTAATCTATTTTCAAAATGAACATTTTTGTCTTCATTTTAACATTAGTATTTTTTTTATCTTTTTTACATACTTTATATACACATATAGTGTAGTATGTATATATATTTACACACTTTAATTTTATATTTTTACTATATTTTTTTTTTACATATGTTCTATTTCAAACCTTATTCTATTTTTTCCTTTTTTATACTTTTATAATTATTTTAACATATTTTCATTTTGTATCATAATTATTTTACATATTTTTTCTTTAATATTTTTATTACGATTCTTTTTTTCATATATTTTTATTTTAGATTTGTATTATTATTTTTATTAGTTTATTTTTTTTATTTATTTTGTATCATAATTATTTTACATATTTTTTCTTTAATATTTTTATTACGATTCTTTTTTTCATATATTTTTATTTTAGATTTGTATCATTATTTTTATTAGTTTATTTATTTATTTATTTATTTTGTATCATAATTATTTTACATATTTTTTCCTTAATATTTTTATTACGATTGTTTTTTTTATATAATTTTATTTTAAATTTGTATCATTATTTTTATTAGTTTATTTATTTATTTATTTTTTTGTATCATAATTATTTTACATATTTTTTCTTTAATATTTTTATTACGATTCTTTTTTTTATATATTTTTATTTTAGATTTGTATTATTATTTTTATTAGTTTACATAAATTTTATTATGAGACTTACATTTTTTTTTTATTTATTTTGTATCATAAGTATTTTACATATTTTTTTTTTATATTTTTATTACGATTCTTCCAGGGAATGTTTGATCCCTTGATACAGTCTATTGTAAAGTGCTGATACAGATGTAATGACCATGATCTATTGAGTGTACTCAGATGGTTGTCCAAGATTAGGATTTTAAGGCTGCCTTCTTCCAGAAATTGCGCCACACCTGTCCACTGGTTGTGTTGGGTATTACAGCTCAGCTCTATTAGAAAGAATGGGGCTAAGCCGCAATACCACATGCATACAACCTGTGGCACTGTTATTGGTTAAAAAAAAGCCATGCTATTATCATCCTTGACAACCCCTCGAAGGACTAGAGTTGAAAAACGCTTTAATAAAAGTGTCTAAAAGAGAAAATGTCTTTGTTGTCCATAGTGACCAATCACAGCGCACGTTTCATTTTACCAGAGCTGTTTCAAAAATGCAAGCTGAGCTCTGATTGGTTGCTATGGGCAACCGTTCTACTACTGCACAGTTTTGAGAATTGAGGCCTCTTGTAAACCCCTTTCTTCTTATAGATCGATCAGAAGAGCTTGAGATCCCTCCCCCTTGTATATATAGTACATACAGAGAGAGAGGACAACAAGGTTGTAAATATAAAATGTTTAATTTGTGGTAAGAACCTATAAATCTTCAAAAAGTGGATGACAAAGGTGGACACAGAAGGGAAGGGACTTTTTACCCCGAGGGTCCTGGTCTTAATGGTTCATTCACTGTATTAATAACATCCTGAAGAAGACAATACCTTTATTTTTGGGGAGCGCTGACTATCTTGCAGGCAGGGAGATGACACGCGTTTCGGAGTATAATGAGACAAGTCGGAGGCTGTGGAGCAGTCAGTACCTATTTTTGCTTTCTTTAAAACTTCGAAACAGCGCCACCCTTGTTCATAGACTGTGCCTGGTATTGCAGCTTAGTTCTCTTCATGCGAGCAGCAATACCAACCATAGCCTGTTTTGCAAGTGTGGCGCTGTTTTTATTTTAAGCTCCCGCATGCAACCCTGTAGACTAGCGCCACACGGCAATCCCGGTCGCGTAACCAAAATATATTTGTGTGACTATTTTAGCCAAATCCGTCCATAGGTCCGGTGGGAATTGGTATGGAACCTACATAGAAGTTTATAGGGACAAAGTTGAGTCCCGTTTGCGCCCTGCATCTAGTAGGATTTTCCTACGCCTAGCACGGTTCAGATTTCGACGTGGGTTGCAAAATGACCCCATTGACAATCATTAGATGTGATGTCGAAATGCAAACCCAGAACCTAAGACCCTTCCCGGCCCATGACATACTATTACATCATGGTGCTGGCTCATTATCTGAGCCCGCACCGCACAAGGGCACTGCCTCTAACGGCAGCAATCAGATGGAGTGCAGATGTTTACCCCTTAAATGCCACCTTCAATCACTGACAGTGTACATTTCCTTAGGATCGTGCGTCCAGGAACCTTTGCCCCCTTTCTGCGATGTAATCGTGGCTTACCATGGCAGCCGATGGCCAGTTGAAAGCCCCCTATCGCCCAGCTTCCTAGGAAACCACGATTATTATCACATACTGGAGTATTGCATTACATAGTACACTATGTAACAGGTACAAGGTACAAGTCCCCTAATACAAAGAAAACTAAAAAAAAAGTGAATAAAAACAGAAACAATGTAAATCACCCCTTCTCTCCATTAAAAAAATTACAAAATTTAAAAAATAAAGATATTTGGCACCACTTCATCCATAAAAGTCCGAACTATCAAAATATAGGATTATTTAACCCATAAAGTAAAAGCCGTAAAGAGAAAAAAATTGAAATGCCAAAAGTGCACAAAAAACGCAATAAATAGAATTAAAAATATCGTATATACCCCAAAATGGTACCATCAAAAACTACAGTTTAGCACATAAAAAATATAAAAAAATATAAACCTAAAAAAAAAACCTAAAATTGGCTGCATCCTTGAGGCGTTAATGTCACGAGACCAGAGACCCCGTGTGGCCCTCGCCTTAGAAGGACAGGGGATCGTCTGCACATGTCTTCCGCCCATGTTGTGTCTTTGAGCTGTTTTATAATGTTATGCTGCCTTTGTGATGGATGGTTTTTAACTTGAAAAAAGTTAAAAAAAAACGTTCTTTTTTTCAAAATACTTCTTCTTCCAGGTTGTTTTAAGGCCTTTGTTTTACCATTGGTTGATGGCAAAGTCACAGAGTGAGTTTTTGGTTTCACTAATGTATCACCGCAGGCACCGGATGCTGAAGACACACTTGTCCCTCTCCAGGGAAGAGTAGTGGAGATTGGATATAATGCTGGACCAGATCGATGACGCATGCTAAAGATGGGCCACTGTCCCCGAGCATGTACCGGCCATCTGGCAGGCCTATCACCTTTACGTGCAAGATGCTGCCACGTCCTCTGTCAAATATAAAGGATTTTCAGATTATTAACGAATGAGAAAAGTGAAAAATTTGAGCTGAAATCCCTCCATCAAATTCTTGCTGTGCCAAAAGAGAGAAAGTTGTTCCCTATGTAACACCTTTAAAGAGAACCTTTCAGTAAACTTTTACTAAGCTAGCTAGTGCTACGGCTGTATAGGTCGTAAAATGACCAGAAAAATTAAACCTCTCTTGTAGTAATCCGATGTGCCAGCCCTGAGAAATTGAGCTTTGCAGCCATATTCAAATTAGCCTAGAAGTACATTGGGGGCGTGTCATCCCACTCAGAGTACACACCTTCAATGTACTTAAAGGCTGATTTGCATATGGATTCAAAGCTCGATCTTTCAGCACTGAAAAATCGGTATATTACAAGACAGGTGTCATTTTTTATTATTGTACTATGGGCTATGATATTCATACCATATGGAAGGGTTCCATTTAAGCTCTGACAGCCACTATGGTCGTCTTAAAGGGATATTTCAATTTTTATAAATGGATATTATCAGATAGTTCTTGTAAAAACAAGCACTTTTGCAATTTACTGACTATTATAATTTGCAGTCGTTCTTGAGATATTAATATTCAGTTTTTGTTTACAGCGCATTGCCGAGGAGACGGACCAGTTCTGTTTAGCTTGTAAGCACTGCATGGTATTAGGAGGTAACAGTATGCTGCAGCGATCCTGGCCAGCTTCAAAACAGTGCTTACGAGTAGGGACGAGCGGACCCGTGGAATCTCTCCCTGGGTGTCCAGTACAAACCCTGAACATTACAGTTCAGGTTCGCTCATCTCTACTTACAAGTAGAAAAGAACTTGTAAGCACTGTTCACATTCTTCTGTCCAGCAGCAGTGGTCGGTCTCCAAGGCAACGCACTACAAATAAAAGTGTTAATATCTCAAGAATGGCTGAAAATTTTAATAGTCAGTAAATTGCAAAAGTGCTTGTATTTACAAGCTCTATCCGACAATGCCCATTTGTGTAGATAGGAATAACTATTTGAATCCCTTATACACATTAGATGTCAGCGGGACTAGCCAACCGTCTAATGTGTATGGAGATCTCCCAACATAATCTGACAAGGTAGAATGATGGGGATTGATGATTTCAGCGTCAAATCCTTTTTATTTTTAGGGATTCTTAGGTTTCGGCTGTGGATGCCTAAAGAAAATACGTGACTTCTCTACCAAACTGAGCATTCATGTGCGACGGGGAATCAGGAGAAATAAAAGAAGTAAAAAAGAGGAAACTCCCTGATCCAATACTTACCTAACTGATAGGAAGAACATACTCTCGGCCTCTGTACGCACTAAAAAGCTCCCCGGTTCACTTTTGTGCAAGCGTCTCTCGGCATCGGTGCAGCTCAGAGCTCCGTGGAACCACCTGCACGTGGAACAGATTTGGAGTTAGACTTAAACGTATCGCTCTTTCTTCTTCTATCTCACTATCTGCTGGAGGAAGACTCACGCTTGTCTTTGCAACTCTACAAAATTTGCCTTCCGCACTCTTGTGGAATCTATGAGCTCGTTAGGAGGAGACCCGTGTTCTCGCAGATGAGCAGCCATCTCGGGGCTAGATGGTCTGAGATTTACTGGACTTCTCGGAGCGGACTGTAGAAGCCGCGCTCTCATGTGGGGAGAACTACAAGGCCAGGCTGAGCTCTCAAACTGTACTGGAAAGGACAAAAGAGAAAACATTTACCTCTTGTTAGATGGCCGCTCACTTTAAAAGTAAAGCCAGCCCCCTTCCCTGTCATAAGATTAAACCTATCACATAGACATTTAAAGTAGGAGGCACTTCCTTAAGTCACTAAGAACCTACAAAGATAGTGGAAGTGAAAAATCCAGTAGTATAGAAAATGATTGTCTTTAATAACAAAAACAAGCCTATATCGAGCCTAGACACAAGTCATAAAGTACAGACAATCAAACATACAAAACACTAGATATGACCTGGGTTAGTAGCATTGAACAGCCCCCTAGGCTCGATATATGTGCACTATGTGGTGGTTATCAGCTTTGGTACCCTTGGTTACTTTCTGGATGCATTTGCACTTTTTGCACAAAGCACTTTATTTATTAATGAATATGCATAGTTACTTGTTGTTATACTTTATACTGCTCTTATGGAGTAACTAGTCAGTGCAGTTATGTGTAGTCCTATATACTAATTTAAACTATATTTACCATTGGTTTGTACAAACTCTGCTTTTCAGTGTATTTATCAGTTATGGAGTACTAGCTCCCTCTAGCGATCTTGTGTGAGATGACCAGGTTTTTTTGTATTCTGTCAGCTAGTTTCCCCTTGTTTTTAAAATGTTTTTAAATTGGTTTTGTTAATAAAGATAATTATTTTCTACACTACTGGATTTTTTGCTTCCACTATCTTTGTAGGTTCTTAGTTTTTTCCCTTCTCTGTCATAGCTGATGTAAAAAGGTGACCATATAGCTTCAATAGCTGTCAACCGAACACTGTTCACACAGCTATTTCTCCAAATCCACGTACACGCTCAGCTGAGTGTGCATGTGTTCTTAATGGGAAAAAGGGCGCAGACACCTGTTATCACTCCTGAGAACAAAGGATTGGACATGTTGAAATCCGACATGCCCAGTCCTCTTTCTCCCTGACATCTTCCATAAAAGGAGAGTCAGCACATCTCTCGCACTCAAACAATCATCTTGTCCTAGTAGACAGGATTAATTTGAAGTGTCTAAGTCAAGACTCGTCTACTGCTCTCCTACCGGCAAATGCTCTGCTGATGTCATCTTTCTTCCACTCCCATGGCTGGTCGTACTCATCAGCTGGTCTTTCATCTTCAGATGGCTGACATCTTTCATGGGGCATTGTCCTATATTTGTCATTATAGGGCGAATCATAGATCTGCAATACTTTGTCTGTCACCTTCTCTCCTCCATCATGATGATCTGTAGATGAGAAAAAATGATGTCATGATGGCTCTACCTTTATCTTCAGCCCATACTCCACTTTTATGACCTCCTTCCTATTCCTAGATAAAGATTCATTCTAGCGTCCCCTTTCACAAAAATCTCAACGAGCTTTTACTGGCCCTGGTGGTCAGAAGGAGACTTCTAGGTCAACCTTGACTCAGGAAAGTGTTACTCAACTCAGCTCTAGGGCAAAGCCTTGATCCCTTCCACTATAGCTGACGTCCTTTGCTGTGCTCCACACTGGGTTTCACAAAGTGCCCGGCGAACTCCAGTAACAAAATCACCCAAGGATATTTAAGGCTGACTTTGACACCCATTCCAAATGCCTTAGCGTTTGTATCCCTAACCACATTTCTCAGCTGGCAATCATCTCAACAAACTCATGTTTTTCTTTAATCTGTATTTATGTCCTGGCTCAGACCTGCTGCTAGCCCTTCACCTCCTGTAAGTATAACAAACTCTTCTCTTGAGATGTTCACATTACAAACCCTGTAGCAATTGATTATATCCTCTCTACAAACTAGTTTGCCTGCTTCTCACTGCTGCCAGTGGCTATACACTGGTTTGATGATTAACCCTTTGTCTGCTGTAAGCATAACAAACTCTTCTCTGGAGCTGTTCACACTCCAAACACTGCTGCAAAGTCCTGGATTGTCTATTCATCTTCAGTTTTGGTGTATGCTTACATGCCTTGCTCTGTATCTTCTGGTGTTTCCAGCTCTGCATGACTCTCTGATATCCAGGTCCTCTTGCCACTAGGCTAATCATGCCAGTTGTGCCAACACATTCGCTCTGTGTTGTTGACCCTGACTTGCTGCTTAGAAAATCTATCTCCCCATTGATAAATGTATCTTTGTGTTCTCACAATGCCCTTAGCTAATGATAACCCTCTAGGGCATTTATAAGACAATGACCTCAAAAGTTTTCATTGTTTGCAAGAAATTACAGTTTAACCATTTTGCCATTGTATAAAGAAATTACTGTAAGGTATAGTGAGATGGATTCACAACAGGCAACCATGACAGGTACAAGTGCCCCCGTTCCCTCCTGTTTGGTTCTTTTGCAGTTTGTCTTCTGTCCTTGGCTTTCTCCTTGCTCCCTGGCAGCTGCTTTGTTTCTCCATGCTCTCTAGTGTAACCTGATGATGACACTATTGATGGGTTATTTGTACTCTGCTCGGCAAAGGCTGTCAGCGTGGTCCCTGGTGTCTGTACTAGACATATCCACTCTCCTGATCTCATGCATTCTCTAGTTTCAGGATCCTGACTTGTGTCAGCGACAACCCTACTTACCTGGTTGTTGCCCCATAGGTGATTAATGTATGATCTCTGGCCGGTCCAACTGCTGAGACCTTCACTGATCACAAAAACAGAGGTCCAGAAGTCCCTATGTGTGACCACCGTTACATTTACCATCTATAGCAGTGGTGGTCATACATGCACACTACTGCTACATTCACAATGTGTGATAGGTGGAGGTCCAAGCACATGAGATTATAGAATTATCAACAACAATATGTGTAGGTGATAAATGTTATTTATAGGACCTGTCAATCACCTGGAGCATTGCTGGGAAAACCATCGAAGGGCAGCGCCAGACTAGTCTCCTCTCTGCTGATTATTCAAACTATATTTTCTCTGAAACGCCAGGGAAGAATCAGCCAGGATCTGATTATTGCTGTGGTTTGGGCAGCTCCCTTTAAAAGGGTTTTAAGGGATTTTACAAAATCTGCCTGAAAATAAGGAAAGCAATAAAATAAAGAAGTAATAGTTGAAGCTCCTGCCATTACAGCATCTCTTCTTTAGTTGTCCCCATCTTTCTTGCTATGATGGCATTCAGTACAGAAGTCCCCTAAATGCTGCAGCCAATCACTGTCTTCAGCAGTGATATATGCATTTTATGTGACTACTGAGGCCAATGATTGGTTGCAGCAGTCAGGTGACTGATAGATGGGACATCACTGCCGGACCAGGCAGGGACCACTGGGGAGGTGGCGCTGGAACGGCAAGAGTCTCACCTCAGAAGTAACTATTTCTTTATTTTTTAACTTTTGCAATTCTAGGGAAGATTTACTTATGTTCTGAAACATTTTGGGACAATTTTGATCCTAAATCTTGCAGGTCTAAGGGGGATGTCTGGTCACAAGATATTGACCAGTGGAGTCTGAATCTGACATTCCCACAGATCAGCTGTTTTAAGCTCACCGTGGTGGCTGGATGTACAGACAGCTGACCACTAGACTACCCAGACTTCACCCTAATTTTCCATGGGATAATGCTCTCATTCTTTAGCTCCCATTAGTCCATATCTACAGTTGCTTCCACTAATAGGATGAAAACTATAACCAGATAAGATAACAGGCAACTCAATGCCTCCGTAACGTGTCTGACTCCATGCGTCAGGGAGCCTGAACACAGAGTACAAAGGGACACACAATGGGAGTAAAGGCCATGCATATAAGATGAAAGTTGGCTGAACCAACCAACGAGACCAGTAAACCATGTGCATGAGGGCCTCCTGACTCTCTACTGACAGATGATGTTGGGGAAGAGAAGGATTTTCAGTAGACGATCTTTTTGTTTTCAGGGAAGACAAGTCTTTCTCCTCTTTCCCTGCAGAAATGTGGGGGAGGTGAGAAAGATAGATGTCCAACAAACGAATAACGGAATGATGGCCGAAAACTATCTCATCTGTATGGCCAGCTTAAGTTATTAAAAATAGTACAGTCAGCAATTTGGAGTCAAAATGGAGCAAGACATGCAGCACATGTTATTTTTTACCATCTTTCACGCTTATCTAGTGGTTTTTTGGCAGAAGATGTGGGTTAAAATGGTTCAAACATGTGCCATTGTAGACACCTGATGGGGCCTTAGATGTGATCTAGTGCTCTGTTTGAAGGCCCCCTATGGAGATAATAGGTGGTTGCAGATGCACAGTGACACCTCACCTGGGACTCCCAATTGTTTCAAAATTACTACTAGTCCTACTAGGACATACAGTACTGAGGCCTGCTGAACTGGAGCCCCGAAGGGAGGGAAGGGGGAGCGAACAACTATCAAATAGTCTTGGTCCATAATTGAAACAAGTGGCAGTAACAGCAGTAGCAGGAGAGGCAGAGCCCCATGAGGTGGTCATTTGCAAACGGAGGTGGTCATGTCAAGTGTGTTAACATTCCTAAAAGTTGTTTTTGTGTGTGATGACAGTATGACAGTATTTTGCATATATTATACACTGACGAGCAAAAGGGTAACAATGTTTTGATCTTTTGACTTTCAGGCTCCATATCTCACCATCCACTACTGCTCCGAACGTGAGACTACCATCATTTTATAGACAATCATCTTGGCTATCTCATACATAAATTTGACTTCCAACTATTTAGCATATGATTAGTTATGCAGATTCTTGTCATGTCACTGCATTGTTACTGTTTTGCACCTGGTGGTTCCTGTATACTACAAATTACAACCTGTTCTCACTTTCCCTAATAATAGCTCAGTGTGTAATTAGGTTGATTTCCAAGTGAAAGGTCACTGGTTTGAATCGAGGAGCAGCCATGAAGAAGATTTGCCAAGAAAAGAGAAACATCATTATTAGTGTTGAGAGAGCACTAAAATGCTCGGGTGCTCGAAGCTCGGGCCGAGCTCACCGTGATACTCGGGTGCTCAACACGAGCAACGAGCCCAATGTTAGTCTATGGGAGACCCGAGCATTTTTGCGGCGGCACCCCCGGCAGTCTGTAGAAAGCCTAAAAAGTGCCCAAAACGATAGTGACAGTGCTCAAAAGACATGCGGACAGCATGGGGATCGCCCCAGGAAGCATTTCTGACCCCCAGGTCACTGCTGTCAACAGCGTGGTCAGAGGTATTGAGCCACTTTTACGGGCTCACAATAAAACATACAAAAACAAAACTGAAACGGTTTTCCTGTGAAATATGTTAAGGAACATCCTTTCCAGGGTAAAGACTTGTGTATAAGGTAAAATAAATAACCAAAAACAAAAATACTCCTCCACACCTTGGGCTATGTTCACAAGTAGCATTTTTTATGCATTTTTGCACTTTTGTATTGCTTTCAACCGAGACAAATGCATTCACCGGGAAATGTCATTTTAACATTTTACAATCTTATCTGGCCATGTGCTGTGTGACACATGCATACAGTGCTGAAAAGACATGGGAACAGCATGGGGAAGACCCCTGGAAGCATCTCTGACACCCAGGTCACTGCCTAAAAGTGTGCCCATCAGAAGTGATCCTTGCCGCATCAAAAGATGCAGACTTGCAACTATCCCCGTGCAAGTCCTTGTCCCAGGGCAGTGTTCAATTGTACCTCCCCATTCCTTGCAATGCAAGCGCAAGTATGCAGCCTGCCACCCACCCACCCCCAGGCTGCAATACCATACTGCTAGCTTGCTTGCACTTGAAATTGGGCCTTTTAGGCATGTGGAGGCGGAATCTGGCCACCACGTCATGGCTGCGTCGGCGGCCTGGTATCCATACTCAGTCCCCAGCCGCCCAGCGGCCGGGTGTCCACGCTCGATCCCCAGCCGCCAGGAGGTGGCCGGGTGTCCATACTCAGTCCCCAGCCGCCCCGCGGCCGGGTGTCCACACACAGTCCCCAGCCGCCTGGGGGCGGCCGGGTGTCTATAAACGGTCCCCAGCCGCCACTATTTCTCCTGTCAACTTCCCCCCACTCACTTTTCTTAGCCCGGCCTGCTTTAGGGCAGCATTGGACGAGCCCACCAGAGAACCAGACTCCTCTGGTGGGCCCTGGCTTCTCCATCAGGGGAGTTGAGAGTGCCAAGGTGAGGAGCATGATGATGATAGAAGTTAGCATCTGCTTTGTTTTCTTGGAATGCAAGCATAAGTGTGCAGCCTGCCACCCAACCCCAGGCTGCAATACCATACTTCTAGTTTGCTTGCACTTCAAATTGGGCCTTTTAGGCATGTGGAGGCGGAATCTGGCCACCACCTCATGGCTGCGTCGGCGGCCTGGTATCCATACTCAGTCCCCAGCCGCCCAGCGGCCGGGTGTCCACGCTTGGTCCCCAGCCGCCAGGGGGCAGCCGGGTGTCCATAAACGGTCCCCAGCCGCCCCTATTTCTCCTGTCAACTTCCCCCCACACACTTTTCTTAGCCCGGCCTGCTTTAGGGCAGCATTGGACGAGCCCACCAGAGAACCAAACTCCTCCGGTGGGCCCTGGCTTCTCCATCAGGGGAGTTGAGAGTGCCAAGGTGAGGAGCATGATGATGATAGAAGTTAGCATCTGCTTTGTTTTCTTTGAATGCAAGCGTAAGTGTGCAGCCTGCCACCCACCCACCCCCAGGCTGCAATACCATACTGCTAGCTTGCTTGCACTTCAAATTGGGCCTTTTAGGCATGTGGAGGCGGAATCTGGCCACCACGTCATGGCTGCGTCGGCGGCCGGGTGTCCATAAACGGTCCCCAGCCGCCCCTATTTGAAGGACAGCCTAACCACAAACACGTGGACAAGTGAATATGGTCAGGGATGGTCCATCTCACGCCTTCACACTGGGTTAATATTGTGGAAGCCGGGACACAGTTGGACACTGGGATGCAACATGTCCTCCAGACATAGAGGATTGCGGGTCCTGGGTCAATCAGGCTTCAACACAAAGTTCAAAAGGTAGACAGCAGCAGTGGTCGGCCTCCTACACAACGAGTAAATTATTCATGATCATGAGGCCATCCATCTCCTTAGCTTTCTGTTCCTTGGAATGCAAGCGCATGTATGTAGTAGCGGCTAGGCCTGAGGTGGTCAGCGTTTGGCGCATATCCTACCTCCTCCGAGGATCGCTGGATGTTTTCCTGCTACTATCCCAGTTCTATGACTCCCGTTAAAACAAAGCTTCAGGTGATGAATGATGGATGAGGTGGTGGCAAAGGAGAAAGAGCAGGAGGAACAGGGACCATTCACATCAATATCAGGCCAGTCAACCACACATGTCTTGTAGGATATGTTTCTGTACCAAAAGGAGTGGTTAGGCTACACAGTTATAGGGCATACAGTGAGTGCAATGCCTACCAAAAATTTCGAGGCACTCCAATGCTCCTTGGAAGTGACATGGAGGTCAGAGGGCCTTAACTAAACCATTTTTTCCATTTATAGCAACTGGGTCTCCTGTACACTGTTGGCCTAAGCAGTGAATGGAAGGCTTTCCAAAAATTATGAGGAACTGCAATGGCCCTTGAAACAGACGTGGATTACAGCGTACTAAAAACCTTCTACCCATTATTGAGGAGTGGGTCTCCCTTAGTGTTCGCCTATGCATTGAAAAGCAAAAGCTGACTAAAATTAGGAGGAAATGCAATGCCCGTTGGAAGAGTCATGGAGGTTAGAGTTAATTAAAAACAACATTTCAATGCCCCTTGGAAGAGCTGTGGAGTTCAGAATGGTTTAACAAGACGGTTTTAATGCCCCTTGGAAGAGACGTGGAGGTCGCAGTAGCTTAAAAAGACGGTTTTAATGCCCCTTGGAAGAGACGTGGAGGTCATAGTGAAATAAAAAGACAATATCAATGCCCCTGGGAAAAGTGGTGGAGGTTGCAGTAGCTTAACAAGATGGTTTTAATGCCCCTGGGAAAAGTGGTGGAGGTCACAGTAGCTTAACAAGACGTTTTAATGCCCCTTGGAAGAATGGTGGAGGTCGCAGTAGCTTAACAAGACGGTTTTAATGCCCCTTGGAAGAGCCATGCAGTACAGCATCTTAAAAACATTATTCCCAGTATTGGGGAGTGGGTCTCCCATAGTCTTTGTCTATGCCTTCCAAGCAAAAGCTGCCAAAAATTAGGACGGAGGAACTTACAATGCTGGCAACACGGACCAAGGTAACCCTGGTGGTATAGTGGTGGTGGAGACTGAGGATTAGAAGAAGAGCAAAATACAGCCAAAATGAGGAAGCGTATACCCATGTGTGGGTGTGAAGCGGTGCATGTGAATACATCTCCCGAAATAACAGAGTGGATTTGACTTTATGTTCCTCTGCTGCCATTTGGTGGTGATGAGAAGTCAGGCCCAATCCAGCCCTTGTTCATTTTGATAAGGGTCAGCTTGTCAGCATTGTCAGTTGACAGGCGAGTGCGCTTAATAGTTATAATTCCCCCAGCGGCACTAAAAACACGCTCCGATAACACGCTAGCGGCAGGGCAGGCCAGGACCTCCAAGGCGTACAGAGCGAGTTCATTCCAAGTGTCCAGCTTGGATACCCAATAATTAAAAGGCACAGAGGAATCACGGAGGACGCTGGTACGGTCGGCAAGGTACTCCCTAACCATCTTTTGAAACTTTCCACTCCTTGTGAGAGTACCCCACGCCTCAGGGCCTGTAAGCTGGGCAGGACTCAGAAAACTGTCCCAGAACGTTGACAGTGTTCCCCTGCCTCTGCTGGATTGGAGTTGCGTCTCTCTCGCCTGTACGTCTTGGTTGGTCAACGAACTGTGACCTCTGTCGCTAGCGTGTTCAGATGGGAATTTTTTTAACAGTTCTGTAGCAAGGGCCTTCTGGTACTGCCCCATTTTTGTAGACCTCTCCACCTCAGTAATAAGAGAGTGAATGTTCTCCTTGTAGCGGGGGTCTAAAAGTGTCACCAACCAGTAATGACTGTCACCCAAGATTTTTTCAACGCGAGGGTCACGGTTAAGGCAGCGTAACATAAAGTCAGCCATGCGTGCCAGACTGGTAATGGGCAAGACTTCCGTGTCCTCACCAAGATGAAGACTGACCATGCTCTCCTCCTCCTCCTCCTCCTCCTCCCCCCTGTCCTCAGGCCACCCATGCTGAACCGACGGTATGACAGTTGTACAGGAGCTACCGTCTACAGCGCATGATACCAGCTCCTGTTCTTCCTCCTCCTCCTCCTCCTCCTCCTCTCCCTCATTGTCCCCCAATGCACGTTGGGATGAGAGGAGGCTGGGCTGAGTGTAATCGCCCGCTACGGCTTCTTGATCCATCTCATCATACTCTGGCTGTAATGCCTCCTCTTTAATTCTCTGCAGAGAACATTGCAAAAGACAAAAAAGTGGGATGCTGACGCTAATGATGGCGTCATCACCACTCACTGTCTTGGTGGACTCCTCAAAGTTTGTCAGGATGGTACATATGTCAGACATCCAGGTCCACTCCTGAGGTCTTATGTGTGGAGTCTGACCTGAATATCGACGGCCTTGTTGCAGCTGGTACTCCACAACTGTTCTCTTCTGCTCACAAATACTTTGCAACATGTGGAGGGTAGAGTTCCAACGTGTGGGGACATCACACACCAGTCGGTGTGCCGGAAGCTGCAAACGCTGCTGCAACACAGCAAGGGCGGCGGAAGCTGTAGCCGACTTGCAAAAATGAGCTGACAGGCGGCGTACTTTGACGAGCAGATCTGGCAACTCGGGGTACAATTTAAGAAACCGCTGAACCACGAGGTTAAGCACATGAGCCAGGCATGTGTGATCTCGCCTCGCCTCAGAGCCGCCACCAGGTTACGGCCATTGTCACACACGACCATGCCTGAATGCAGGTTCAGCGGTCTCAGCCACAGATCTGCCTGCTCTTTCACAGCTGTCCACAACTCACAAGCAGTGTGAGGTTTATCACCTAAGCTTATGAGTTTCAGCACAGCCTGTTGCCGCTTGGCTGAGACAGTACTGCAGTGCTTCCAGCTTGTAACTGATGTGGTGATATCTGAGATGGAGGCTGAACATGAGGAGGAGGAGGAGGATGAGGTGCAGGAGCTGTACACTGTGGGGGCAACTCTGACTGATATAGGGCCTGCAATCCTCGGTGTGTTCCGTCCCAAGGTCCGACTGGGTCCCGGCTTCCACTATGTTTACCCAGTGTGCCGTCACGGAGATGTACCGTCCCTGGCCACAAGCACTTGTCCACGTGTCCGTTGTCAGGTGGACTCTCCCAGTAACTGCGTTGTTGAGGGCACGGCAGATGTTTTGGGACACATGCTTGTGTAGTGTGGGGATGGCACACCGGGCAAAATAGTGTTGGCTGGGGACCGAGTACCGAGGGACGGCCACCGCCATAAGGTTGCGGAAGGATTCTGTCTCCACCAGCCTAAAAGGCAGCATTTCCAATGCAAGCAGTCGTGTAATGTGCGAATTTAGGACTGTGGCCTGTGGGGTGTTGGCTGCGAATTTGCGCTTTCGTTCAAAGGTCTGGGATATGGACAATGAAACACTGCGGTGGGACGTGAACGTTGATGCTGTTTCTTGAGAAACTGCCATAACAAGTGAAGACTGAGAGGAGGGGGCATCTTTGCATGCAGTATGGACAAGGGATTGCCTTGCACGCACAACAGAGGGTTCTATTACACGCACAACAGCGGAAGAAGCAGTGGTGACACCCGCTGACACTGGTCGTGGACCCTGGGGTTCGCCCCACAAAGTCGGGTGCTTTGCTGCCATGTGCCTGATCATGCTGGTGGTGATCAGGCTGGTAGTTTTGTCACCCCTGCTGATGCTGGCATGGCAGGTGGTACAAATGGCCTTTTTGGGGTTATCAGCAGAGTCTTTAAAAAAATTCCAGACTCTGGAAGACCTACCGGTTGTACTGGCAACGTCCCTCGTGTTGGTGTTACGGGGAACTGTTACCCGCCTTCTGTGTGCGGCCACCACACTGCTTCTTCCTGCCTGTTGGGGTACTCTGCCTCCCTCCCCCTGTGTGCTGCTGGCCTCGCTCTGCGTGTCCTCCTGCCACGTTGGGTCAGTTACTAGATCATCTACCACCTCCTCCTCTTCCACTTGCGCACCACGATCCTCCTCCTCACTTCGTGGCAATTGTGTCTCGTCATCGTCCACCTCTTGTGACAAATTGCCAGCGTCGACTTCCTCTGGCCGTGACTGTTCAAATATTTAGGCATCGCTACATGGGATCTCCTCTTCCTCCACTTCAAGCGGAGCAGGCGAGGGGCACAAATATGGAAATGGACCAGTGAACAGCTCTTCAGAGAGTCCAAGTGTGGGATCAGTTGCTGTCTGACGTCACTCGGCATGGTGGGAGGAAGGAGCATCAGGGTGAGGAGGAGTGTGGAAGACAGACCGGAGGTGGTGGTGCCCGGGTAACTGGAAGTATTATCTGCTATCCAATTAATAACCTGTTCACACTGATCAGTTCGCAATACTGGTGTTGTAGTGTGGTTCCCTAGTCATTCGGTCAAGAAGTGGGAGCGAGAAGATGTGGCTGTTGGTTGTGACACATTTTCACCTTGGCCATGGCCCCTTCCTCTACACGCACCATCACCAGAACATCCAGTTCCACATCCCTTGCCACGCGCCTTGCCCATTGTAAATTAAGTAAAATAGCTTACACTCGCACTATCAATGGAAAAAGGGTAATAAAAAGGAGATTAGAACTGTGGAAGAGGAAAACCACAGTTCTATTTCTCTGGCCTACACCAGAATCTTTTAAACAGATATATTTGTGACTGAACAGACAGGGAGACACTATTTTTTTTTTTACATAAAACAGGCAAAAAGCTGGATAATATAGAGATTTGAACCATGGAACTGCAAAACCACAGTTCTAATTTACTGGCGTATACCAGACTTTTTTTAATAGATATATTTGGGGCTGAACAGTCAGCGACACACTCAAACTGTTTTTTTTATGTAAAAAAGGCCCAAAAGTGGATAATACAGAGATTTGAACCGTGGAACTGCAAAACCACAGTTATATTTTTCTGGCCTACACCAGAATCTTTCAAACAGATATATTTGTGTCTGAACAATCAGGGAGACACTATTACTGTTTTTCTTTACGGAAAAAATACCAAAAGCTAGATAATACAGAGATTTTAACCGTGGAACTGCAAAACCACAGTTATATTTTTCTGCCCTACACCAGACTCTTTTAAACAGATATATTGGTGTCTGACCAGTCAAGGAGACACTATTACAGTTTTTTTTACGGCAAAAAATGCCAAAAACAGGATAATACAGAGATTTGAACCTTGGAACTGCAAAACCACAGTTATATTTTTCTGGCCTACACCAGAATCTTTCAAACAGATATATTTGTGTCTGAACAATCAGGGAGACACTATTACTGTTTTTCTTTATGGAAAAAATACCAAAAGCTGGATAATACAGAGATTTGAACCGTAGAACTGCAAAACCACAGTTATATTTTTCTGGCCTACACCAGAATCTTTCAAACAGATATATTTGTGTCTGAGCAATCAGGGAGACACTATTACTGTTTTTCTTTACGGAAAAAATATCAAAAGCTGGATAATACAGAGATTTGACCCGTGGAACGGCAAAACCACAGTTATATTTATGTGGCGTACACCAGAATCTTTCAAACAGATATATTTGTGTCTGAACAATCAGGGAGACTATTACTGTTTTTCTTTACGGAAAAAATACCAAAAGCTGGATTATACAGAGATTTGACCCGTGGAACTGCAAAACCACAGTTATATTTTTCTGGCCTACACCAGAATCTTTCAAATAGATATATTTGTGTCTGAACAATCAGGGAGACACTATTACTGTTTTTCTTTACGGAAAAAATACCAAAACAGGATAATACAGAGATTTGACCCGTGGAACTGCAAAACCACAGTTATATTTTTCTGGCCTACACCAGACTCTTTTAAACAGATATATTGGTGTCTGACCAGTCAGGGAGACACTACTACAGTTTTTCTTTATGGAAAAAATACCAAAAGCTGGATAATGCAGAGATTTGAACCGTGGAACTGCAAAACCACAGTTATATTTTTCTGGCCTACACCAGAATCTTTCAAACAGATATATTTGTGTCTGAACAATCAGGGAGACACTATTACTGTTTTTATTTAGGAAAAAAATACCAAAAGCTGGATAATACAGAGATTTGACCCGTGGAACTGCAAAACCACAGTTATATTTATGTGGCGTAGACCAAACTCTTTTAAACAGATATATTGGTGTCTGACCAGTCAGGGAGACACTACTACAGTTTTTTTTTTATGGCAAAAAATGCCAAAAACAGGACAATACAGAGATTTGACCCGTGGAACTGCAAAACCACAGTTATATTTTTCTGCCCTACACCAGACTCTTTTAAACAGATATATTGGTGTCTGAACAGTCACAGACACACTCAATTTTTTTTTTTTTGGGGGGGGGGGATAACAAAAGGTTAATAAGACGCGTATTTGGACAGTCTGACTGAGGGAAAAAAAAATACCGGATTTACATGAAAAGAAAAAAAATTTTTCCTGGCCCCTGAGACCGGGGTGATAAGTCTAGCAATTTGACCAACAGGAGCACACAGGACTGTAATGCAGCGTTTGCTGGTATAACCACTGCGTCTCCTATACAGCCTGTCTGCCTGCCTGATATCTGGGATGGATATTAGTCCTGAGAAGGACTGTTTGTTTGATTTGGCAGGCTTTAGAGACCCTACACTAACTATTTCGGAGTATAAATCTCTCCCTAGCTCAGCAGCACTGACCCTACACTGTCTGATCTGGAGCGACTGTGTCCAAGATGGCGGCGCCCGGTTTTAAATACTCGAGGTGACGCTGTGCGGCCAGCCAATCACTGTAATGCCCACAAACAACATGGCTGCGGCAAAATATCAGTCAACAAGTTGCTCATCATAAGGTTTATCAGTTCTGGGGCGAGAAACACAGCAATGGAGATAGCTCGTATGCTTCCTAATAGTGAGATCACAAACGTCCATGCAAACACTGTGTGACACATGTTACACAAGTCTGGAATGGTGGCCTGAAAAAAGATGAAGAAGCCTCGACTTCAATATCGTCATAAAAAGTGTCAGCTCAAGTTTGCAAAAAAGTACAAAAAGTGAACAGTAGAAGACTGGAAATGGGTGATTTGGAGCGATGAGAAAAAAGTCAATAGACTAGGCTCTGATGGGTGCAAATGGGTCCAGAAAAAGAAAAGGGTAAATGGGGCTAATGGATCGAGAAATTGAAATTGAAGGAACTGTCAAGTTTGGTGGAGGAAGCCTGATGATATGGGTTTGACCAGGATTGATGGTAGTATCGTACACTCGAGTACAATGGATATGAAAAGGACGACATAGTGTTACAGCAGGACAACGACCTGAAGTATACGTCGAGATTTGCAAAGAAATGGTTCAATGACAATGAAGTAGAGGTGCTGGATTAGCCCCACAGTCCCCAGACCTCAACCCAATCAAACACTTGTGGGTAGAGTTGAAGATAAAGCTGTATACATGCCCAAGTGAGCCGACCAGTATGCACCAACTTTGGGAACGTGTAGAAGAGACCTGGGAGCAGATTTCATGCAAGACATGCTTGAATCTGATCGAGAGCATGCCCAGAATGATTCAGGCAGTGCTTGAAGCCAAAGGTGGATTTACAAAATAATAAAAAATAAAACTTAGATTTTCAGGAGCGAAATGGTAACAATCCAGTGACACGGCAAGAATCTGCATAACTAATCATATGCAAAATAGTTCCAAGTCAAATTTATGTATGAGATAGCCAAGATGGTTGTCTATAAAATGATGGTAGTCTCACAATCGAAGCAGCAGTGGATGGTGAGATATGGAGCCTGGAAGTCAAAAGCTCTAAACAATGTTACCCTTTTGCTTGTCAGTGTATATAAAAGTGTGTTTTATCCTTATGGCCAGTGTGTGTCAGGTTCCTGGAGGGTTAACCTCAAGGCCATCCCCAGGAAGGGGGGGGGCGGTCCAATAGAGGAACTAGTGGGAAATCTATAAGGATATAGGAAGTAGTTTGTCAGTGATCAGTGGTGTGCTTGAAAGGAGGTGACAGCAGGAGAACTGGTTCAGTTTTGGAAGAACTACAGGGCTCAGCATGGAAAGAAACTTGTTACAGAGGCGGCAGGACATCACAGGCAAGGGGGGACCCTTGCATCATGGAGAAAAGAGCTTAGAAGTCTGGGAAAAGTACGGTCCAGCGGAAAAAGAGTACCTTAGGAAAAGGTAGCGCCCTTCTGTGAGTACTAAACAGGGAGCATTGTCTCAACAAGCGGCTCCTGGGAATGTCTTAGCCAAAGGCTCCGGGTACTGGGATCATAGTGTTACACGTGGACCCATATGACCCTACCCCTCAGGAAACACAGGCAGCTCAAATATCTCCCCATGTCTCCTGCGGTACCTGTTACCGGGAAAAAAGTGCAGACTATAACTCTGGGAATGGAGCCAGAGTATTGTGTGGAAGATGGAGGAAGAGAATGCATAACCCGTAATCCCCTGTTCACCAGTTTAGCCGAATATAAAATGAAGATTGTTTTTAAAGACTGGCCTGGCTTGTTGAATTAAACGATTAACAGGAGCGGAACTGCCCTAAGTGCAATGGAACCGACGATGGAAGCAGCAGATCCAGGTGCAATGTCACACACCCCTCAACAACACAAAATTTTCTGTAGCTGGTCCCGACGTGGAAATAGCGGATTACACACACAACTACCGCCGGGGACCAGCTTACAGCTGCACTCTGCAATGACGCTGCCCCGGGCCCCTGCTGCTCCTGTGACTGTCCATACCACCGCTGGCAGGATCTCTGTTCTGTGCTCCGCAGTCACCAGCCTTTGCATGGGGTGAATTTAGAAACTGCTGATCTGCCGGGAAGAGGAGAGAGAAAGAGGAAAGGAGGAAGAGAGGGACTGGAAAGTAAAAGAGAGGTAGTCGGGACTGAGAGCAGAGGGAGGACATGGCTGCTTTACTGTCTGCAGAGCCTGTGATAGGAAGCAGCTCAGCTCTCAGGTCTGCTCCGTGCTGCCTCCTCTGTTATCCAAACCAGTCACCTGCACTGGTCATGGCTGCTGGGCTGCTGTCCTCGGATGGGGGCACAGGTGTTAAGACCCCTGCTGATTCTGGAGACTGACAGCCTTCAGCATAAGTAACGCCAACAGTCTGCATACAATATATAGGCGTTATAATCGTTCTATACAGTGCGTGTGTGTGTATATATACAGTACATATTGTGGAATATCTCATGAAAAAAATGAATCAAGTGAAACAGTTTTTTGTGTAGATACTTGTGTTAAATACAAAAGAGCAAATGATAAAGAATAATTTTAAAACAAAAAACAATGTGAGAGAAAAACCTATAGCTGCCGTGCACTGGTATTGGCACCTTTACATTAATTTATTATGGAAACACATTTGACTCGCCTGTGGTAAATCACAAAAGAGATTCTCCTGTGATTAATTGTCAGTGTCCATGTGACATGAATTAGCCAATGAATGATGACTTCAGTATTTTAAAAAGCCAAATGGTAGGTCCTGTTCCTTAGTCACAATGGTGAAGACAAAGGAGCTGTCTGAGGACATCAAAACTGCTATTTTTAGCAAATGCAAGACTTCCAAAGGTATAAGGCCATCTCCAAAGACCTTGGTATCTCAGTTTTAACTGCACAATGTTATTAAGAAGTTTGCCTAGCATGGAATAGTCAAGAACCTCCCTGGACATGGGGGAAAGAGGAAAATTGACAAGAGATGTCTTCGAAGGTTGATGCGAATGGTGGAAAAAACACTATGTCAAACGTCCAAAGACCCGAAGGCCAACCTGGAACAGTCTGGGGTGATGGTTTCAACAAATACCATATGCCGCACACTAAACCAAGTAGAGCTTTATGAGTGAAGGCCAAAGAAGAAACCATTCCTGAAGAAAAGACATAAAAAGGAACTGCTGATCTTTGCCAAGGAATACCTTGACAAACCACAATCCTCCTGGGAAAATGTTCTCTGGACAGATAAAACAAAAAATAGAGCTTTTTGGCAATGCAAAGCAATAGTTGTTTACAGACGGCGCAATGAAGCTTATAAAGAAAAGAACACCTTACCAACAGTTAAGCATGGTGGAGGATCCAAAATGCTTAGGGGTTTCTTTGCTGCATCCGGTACTGGAGGCCTTGACCGTATCACAGGAATCATGAAATCAGAGAATTATCAAAAGATTTTAGAGTGAAGCCAGTGTAAGAAAACTTGGTTTGAGTCGAAGATCATGGGTCCTCCAGCAAGACAATGACCCAAAGCACGTATCCGAAAGTACACAGGAATGGTTGAAAAATAAAAAATTGACTGTTTTAAAATGGTCAGCAATGAGTTCTGACCTCAATCCCATTGAAAATCTTTGGGGTAAGCTGAAATCTGCCATTTGGAAAAAGAACCCTGCAAACATTCAAGAGCTTGAACAAACTGCAAAGGAAGAATGGGAGAAAATTCCAGCTGAGAAGTGTAAGAAGCATATAGATGGCTACAAGAAATGTTTGGAGGCTGTCAGCAATGCCAAAGGGTGTGCAACCAAGTATTAATTAGGGGGGCCTTTATTGCTGCATATGCTGTTTATTCTGTTTCTTCTTTGAAATTGCAACATGGAAATTGAAAAACAATGGTTTTATTGTTGTATTAATTTGGACCACTACTTAATTTATGTGTGCAGTGATTGGGACATGTCTACCAGGATTGGGGGATGAGGGGTGCCACGCATACCAGGATTGGGGGATGAGGAGGCCAAACATACCAGGATTGGGGGATGAGGGGGCCATACATACCAGGATTGGGGAATGAGGAGGCCATGCATACCAGGGTTGGGGGATGAGGAGGCCATGCATACCAGGATTAGGGGATGAGGGGTGCCACGCATACCAGGATTGGGGGATGAGGAGGCCATGTATACCAGGATTGGGGGATGAGGAGGCCACGCATACCAGGATTGGGGGATGAGGGGGCCACGCATACCAGGATTGGGCGATGAGGAGGCCACACATACCAGGATTGGGGGATGAGGGAGCCATACATACCAGGAATGGGGGATGAGGGAGCCATACATACCAGGATTGGGGGATGAGGGGTGCCATGCATACCAGGATTGGGGGATGAGGGGTTCCATACATACCAGGATTTGGGGGATGAGGAGGCCATGCATACCAGGTTTGGGGGATGAGGCTGCCACACATACCAGGATTGGGGAATGAGGGGGCCACACATACCAGGATTGGATTTGGGGATGAGGAGGCCACACATACCAGGATTGGGGGATGATGGGGCCATACATACCAGGATAGGGTGATGAGGGGACCATACATACCAGGATTGGGGGATGAGGGGTGCCATGCATACCAGGATTGGGGGATGAGGAGTGCCATACATACCAGGATTGGGGGATGAGGAGGCCAAGCATACCTGGATTGGGGGATGAGGGGTACCATGCATACCAAGATTGGGGATGAGGGGTCCCATACATACCAGGATTGGGGTATGAGGGGTGCCATGCATACCAAGATTGGAAGATGAGGAGGCCAAGCATAACAAGATTGGGGGATGAGGGGGCCATACGTACCAGGATTGGGTGAGGAGGGGTGTCATACATACCAGGATTGGTGATGAGGGAGCCATGCGTACCAGGATGGGGAAATTTACCAGTAGCTGCTGCATTTCCCACCCTAGGCTTATACTCGAGTCAATACGTTTACCCAGTTTTTTGTGGTAAAATTAGGGGCCTCGGCTTATACTCGAGTCGGCTTATATAAAATATACGATATTTTAAAATCAGTGAGTACGTGGTGCTCATAATACTGCAGGACTGTGGCGTGCATTATACTATATGGGGGCTGCATTTTACCCTATGGGGTGTGTAATATACTGTATGGAGGACTATGGGGAGTGCATTATATTCTATGGAGGACCATGGGAAGTTCATTATACTATATGAAGGATTATGGGGGGCGCATTATACTATATGGAGGATTATGGGTGGCGTATTATACTATATGGAAGGCTACGTGGGGCCATTATAATATTTTGAGGGCTTTGTGGGGGGCCATTATACTGTATAAAAGCAATTATATGGTGTCAAGGTTTGTGTGGGTCCATCATACTGTTTGGAGGACTGTGTGGGGCCATTATACTGTTTGGAGGGCTAGTGCGGGCCATTATACTGTATGTAGGCCCATTATACTGTATGGAGGGCTGTGTGGGAGTCACAGTTGGGAGATTATACTGTGTTGGGGTCATCATACTTTGTTCAGATGGGGCACAGTAGGGTCATTATACTGTGCATGTGAAGGCTAATGTGGAGGAATGCACCATGGGGTATCATACTGTGTTTGGGGGGGCACTTTTATTGGCATCATACTTTATGAGGGCAATAAAAGAGGAATCTAGGACTTCAGCAGGAGGAAAATTACTATGTAAAGGCTGGAAAATTGTGAGATCTGCTCTTCTGTGACACAGACAAATATTTATTTATTTTTTGTTGGGGGGAGGGGGGCCCAATTAGAGCTTCTGCTATGTGGCCCCATGATTTCTATGTACGCCCCTGGCCTCAGTGATGTGAAATCATGCAAGTTCTCCTGCACAAGTAGGTGCAGAGAGAGTTAATAGAACCACATTTACAAGGGAATGTTTTCAGTGGATAATGAAGTGCGGGAGGGACGTTATCCACCATCCTTCCGGTCAGGTGAGTGTCTGGGCTTTAAATAGCCAGCCCTGACACTCAGGTGTGTTCAGTACCTGGGGAAATTTTGCTCCAGGAAGGAGCTAGCACGGGGTGTGCTGAACCTGTGTGTGGCTAATTGTGAGTGGCCAGACCTTGGCCTAGATACGGATTGTGCTGCTAGTTTTGTATTTTGCTTTGTCTCTTTAGCCGAATGGGCTGTGTTTTCTTTATGGACTCCAGGGTGGTTTATGACTTCTAAATAAACTAAATCTAAAATTTAAAGAGACAGTATCCCGTGTTTTACCTCCGCATACAGTCGAGCTTGTCGCAATACCACAAGTGGTGTTAGAATTGCGGCAACACTCCCAGCAAACACGTGTGACTGTCACAGGGAGACCTGCATGTCCTGGGTGAAGTTGTCTGTGAGCCAGCAGGTGAAGCCGGACAAGATGGAGGACCTCTTTAAGCATTTGTTGCAGGCGCAGCAGGCACAGCAAGCGCAGCACCAACAGCAACAAACGCAGCACCAGCAGATGCTACAGCAACAGGAGACCACCAAACTGTTTATGCACCTGCTCCAGCAGCAGGCCTCCCAGGACCAGTGCCGACAACAGCAGCAGCAGATCGATTTGCCCACAGAGGCGATGCGTGGCTCGGCAACAGCTGCAACAATAAGGTCAGTGGATGACTTTTCTGTTCGAAAGGCAGTAAGGGGAGCGCTGCAGAAAATGACTGTGGGTGATAACGTAGAAGCTTTTCTGACGGTATTCGAGAGGGTCGCCAAGAGGGAGAGGCTGCCTCCAGAGCAATCGGCAGAGGTGTTGGCGCCATACCTGACGGGGGAACCCCAGAAAGCTTAGCCTTGCAGGACGCCAGAGAACATGCAAAATTAAAAATTTAAATTTTGGCACGCTTGGGGGTAACAATGACTGCCAGGGCACAGCGCGTCCACCGCTGGGCGTATCACTGCAAGAAACCACCGCGCTCCCAAATGTTGGTGCAAAAATGGCTGCAACCAGAATCTTCTACCCTGGCGCAGATCATAGAGCGAGTAGTGATGGATCGTTTTGTGCATTCCCTGCCGAGGCCAGTACAGACTTGGGTTGCCCAGGGCAATCCCCGAAACGCGGATGAACTGGTCAGACTGGTTGAGAGGTACCAGGGGGTCGAAAGTTCCGTGGGAAAAGAGCCCACTCCATACTGGGGATCCAAAAGGGGGTGGCGCGTCCAAGGTCCAATGGGACGGGGGAGGTGGTGCCCAAGGTCCGCTCGGGAGAGATTATTTGTTGGTGGTGCCAAGGCTCAGGCCATGTAGCTGCCCTCTGACCTCTGAACAGATGGACTGTAGCCTGGGATGTCGCTGTTCCTACTATGCTTACCCCACCTGCAGTGTGGACTATCAGCCTGGTGAGGGGTCACAGTCATATTCGGTGACTGTTAATGGGGTACTGGTGGCAGGACTCCTGGACTCAGGGAGCTTGGCGACTCTCATAAGAGCCACGCTCCCACACCTGTTGATCCCCCAGAAAAACGTGGGTGTGCGGTGCATACATAGGGATGCAAAAGATTACCCTATTATCAGAGTGACAATACACACTGACTGTGGAGCGGAGTCCCATGAGGTGGATGTGGTTGGGGATTTGCTCCACCTGGTGAAAATAGGGTGGGACTTCAGTCTGTTCTGGGACTTGTGGCGGAAAGCGCGGGTGCCAATTGTCTTAACTGGGAACCGATCACCCCAAGATGCATCACTGTCGCAGTCAGAGGCCGATAACTTCCCCCTGTGTGTCCTTGCGGGAGATGAAGATGAGGTGGTGAGCCTGGAAGACGAGGTCCCAAACTTGGGGGTTCTGGGGGGAACTTTGGGACTGCGCAGAGATGGGATCTCATCTTGAAATTTGCATTTGACAATGTGTCTGTGATCAATAGGGTTGCTCAGGAGCCGGGAGCTCACACCAGGTTCCCATATTTTGCACTTAATGGGGAACTTCTTTATAGGGTCACCAACCCAAAAGGGAAGGTAATAAAGCAATTGGTAGTGTCAGGACCCTATGGGCGTAGATTGCTAGGCCTGGCCCATTCTCACATCTTGGGTGGGCATCTAGGGGTAGATAAGACTCGGGAGCGGGTCTTACAAAGGTTCTACTGGCCTGGATGTCACCGGGAGATTGTGAACTACTGCCGGTCATGTCCCACCTGTTGGCTAACGGCTCCTATGTCCCATTTCCGGAGCCCCCTAGTGTCATTACCTCTCATAGAGGTCCCATTTGACCGGATCACCTTGTAGGGCCCCTCGTGAAGTCCGCCAGGGGCCACCATTACATTCTGGTTATATTGGACTATGCTACGCGATATCCGGAAGTGGTACCGTTAAGAAATTCCTCCTCTACAGTCATGGCCAAAAGTTTTGAGAATGACACCAAAATTATATTTTCACATGATCTGCTGGCCTCTGGCTTTTATTAGTGTTTGTCTGATGTTTATATCACATACAGAAATATAATTGCAATCATATTATGAGTACCAATAGGTTATATTGACAGTTAGAATGAGTTAATGCAGCAAGTCAATATTTGCAGTGTTGCCCCTTCTTCTTCAAGACCTCTGTAATTCTCCCTGGCATGCTCTCAATCAACTTTTGGACCAAATTCTGACTGATAGCAGTCCATTCTTGCATAATCAATGCTTGTATTTTGCCTTAATTTGTTGGTTTTTGTTTGTCCACCCGTCTCTTGATGATTGACTACAAGTTCTCAATGGGATTAAGATCTGGGGAGTTTCCAGGCCATGGACCCAAAATCTCTATGTTTTGTTCCATAAGCCATTTAGTTATCACCTTTGCTTTATGGCAAGGTGCTCCATCATGCTGGAAAAGGCATTGTTGGGGGCCAAACTGCTCTTGGACAGTTGGGAGAAGTTGCTCTTGGAGGACATTCTGGTTCCATTCTTTATTCATGGCTGTGTTTTTAGGCAAGACTGTGAGTGAGCCGATTCCCTTGGCTGAGAAGCAACCCCACACATGAATGGTTTCAGGATGCTTTACAGTTGGCATGAGACAAGACTGGTGGTAGCGCTCACCTCTTCTTCTCCGAATAAGCTGTTTTCCAGATGTCCCAAACAATCGAAAAGGGGATTCATCAGAGAAAATGACTTTGCCCCAGTCCTCAGCAGTCCACTCCCTGTACCTTTTGCAGAATATCAGTCGGTCCCTGATGTTTTTTCTGGAGAGAAGTGGCTTCTTTGCTGCCCTCCTTGAAACCAGCCCTTGCTCAAAGAGTCTCCGCCTCACAGTGCGTGCAGAAGCACTCACACCAGCCTGCTGCCATTCCTGAGCAAGCTCGGCACTGCTGGTAGTCCGATCCCGCAGCTGAAACAGTTTTAAGATACGGTCCTGGCGCTTGCTGGTCTTTCTTGGGCGCCCTGGAGCCTTTTTGACAACAATGGAAGCTCTCTCCTTGAAGTTCTTGATGATGCGATAGATTGTTGACTGAGGTGCAATCTTTGTAGCTGCGATACTCTTCCCTGTTAGGCCATTTTTGTGCAGTGCAATGATGGCTGCACATGTTTCTTTAGAGATAACCATGGTTAACTGAAGAGAAACAATGATACCAAGAACCAGCCTCCTTTTAAAGTGTCCAGTGATGTCATTCTTACTTAATCATGACTGATTGATCGCCAGCCCTGTCCTCATCAACACCCACACCTGTGTTAATGGATCAATCACTAAAACGATGTTAGCTGCTCCTTTTAAGGCAGGACTGCAATGATGTTGAAATGTGTTTTGGGGGTTAAAGTTCATTTTCTGGGCAAATATTGACTTTGCAAGTACAGTAATTGCTGTTAAGCTGATCACTCTTTGACATTCAGGAGTATATGCAAATTGCCATTACAAAAAATGAAGCAGTAAACTTTGGAAAAATTACTATTTGTCTCATTCTCAATACTTTTGGCCATAACTGTAGAAGTATCACCAGAGAGCTGGTACACATTTTCTCCGGTCTGCCAAAGGAGATCCTGACAGACCAGGGAACTCCATTTATGTCGAAGGTGATGAGAGAATTGTGTAAGGCCCTCCAAATTACAAAACTCCGAACGTCTGTATACCACCCGACTGATAGAACGATTCAACAAGACCTTAAAGTCGATGTTAAGGAAAGTTGTGGAGAAGGATGGGCGAGACTGGGATTGCCTGCTGCCGTACCTGCTGTTCTCCATTAGGGAAGTTCCCCAGAGCTCTACAGGGTTCTCGCCGCTTGAACTGCTATACGAACGACACGGGGACCTCTGGACATGGCAAAGGAAACCTGGGAAGCAGAGGTTACACCCCACCGGAGTGTCATCAAGCATGTGGCCCAAATGCAGGACCAGTTTCAAAGGGTAATGCCAATCATGAAGGAGAGCTTTCTACAGGCACAAGAAGCCAGGCAAGGGTCTACAATCGGGCCGCAAGGCTGTGACAATTCAGCCCTGGAGATCTGGTGTTGGTGTTGATACCCACAGTCGAGAGTAAGTTTCTGGCTAAGTGGCAAGGACCATACGAAGTAGTTGAGAAGCTGTGTGAAGTCAACTACAAGGTCCACCAGGCGGGTAGAAGGAAGCCGTACCAGATCTACCACATCAACTTACTGAAGCAGTGGCGAGACAGGGAGCCAGTGGAAGCTCCATCCCTAGGGGCAAATCCTGAAGCCAGGGTAGAGGACATTACAGTGGCAGAGACACTGTCACCGGCCCAGAAACAACAGTACCGAGAACTCTTGCAGAGAAACCGAGACCTGTTCTCAGAATTGCCCGGATGTACGCAAGTTGTGGAGCATGATATCCTGACGGAACCGCACGTATGGGTGAACCAAAGGCCGTATCGAATTCCCGAAGCCCGCCTTGAGGTGATCTACAAGGAGGTGAGGAGAATGATGAGCCTGGGCGCTATCAAGGAATCTAAGGCTATGTGCCCACGATGCAGAAATGCTCCAGATTTTTCCTGAGCGTTTCTGCATCTCCCTGGCAGAAAAAACACATGCTGATTTTACATGCGTTTTTTCTGCCACGAATAAGCGTTTATCAAGCGTTTTTAGCATGCGATTTCGCATGCTTTTGTCAAACGCTTTTCCAAGCGATTTTAGCATCACTTGGAAAAGTGCTTGAAAGTTGGTCACACAATATAAATCCATGCACCCGGCATGGATTTATATTGTGTGACCAACATAATGTTAAAAAAAGAATTAGAACGTAAAAAATAACTTTATACTCACCTTTCCGGCGGCCTCGGTCTGCTCCCGGCGTCGCTGCTGGCTCCATGGCGGGTACCAGTAATGTAAAAGGACCTTCCATGACGTTAGCGGTCATGTGATAGGTCACGCGACCGTTGGCGGTCGCGTGACCTGTCACATGACCGCTGACGTCATGGAAGGTCCTTTTACATTACCGGTATCCGCCACGGAGCCAGCAGCGATGCCAGGAGCAGAGCGGGGGCCATCGGAAGGTGAGTATATGGTTATTTTTTATTTAAATTATTTTTTTACTTACAGGTACTATGGTACCCGGGTCTGGAGGACAGTCTCCTCTTCTCCAGACCCAGGTACCATCCGCGCATTAATCGCATAAGATCCGCATTACTACATGTGATGCGGATCATATGCGATCCAATGCAGTCAATGGCGGCAATTTCTCAGCGAAATTGCACTAGAATTGGTCTTGCTGCAGTTTTTACCGCAATGCGAATTCGACACGGAAATTTCCGCACGATGCGCACAGCACATGCAGATTTGCAGACCTATTACAAGCGACTTTAATGCGTTTTCGCCGCGAAAATACGCCGCAAAAACGCATTAAAATCGCTTTGTGTGCATATAGCCTAAGAGCGGCTGGTCCAGCCCGATTGTTCTTGTGCCTAAGACGGACGGAGAATGGCGGTTCGGCAACGATTACCGGAAGCTAAACGACGTGTCCAAGTTTGACGCCTACCCGATGCCCCAGGTCGATGAGCTTATTGAGAGGCTGGGGCCTGCCAGGTACATCACTACCCTGGACCTAACAAAAGGGTACTGCCAGATTCGCCTGGCCCCAGGGGCCAAGGAGAACACGGCCTTCTCTACACCCTACGGGTGTTTTCAATACACTAGGATGCCATTCGGGCTACAGGAAGCCCCAGCTACCTTCCAGAGGGGCCATGGACCGGATTCTGGGCTCACATTAAAAATACGCTGCCGCTTACTTGGACGACATCGTGATTTTCAGCCCAGATTGGGGAACCCACCTGCAGAGGGTCCAGGCAGTATTGGAGGCATTGAGAAACGCCGGGTTTACCATCAACCCAAGAAAATGCGCCATAGGAAAGGAAGAGCCAAAATACTTGCGCTACGTGGTTGGAAGGGGCAAAATAAAACCGCAAATGAACAAGGTGGAGGCAATCCAGAATTGCCCACAACCAGCCTCCAAGAAACAGGTACAGGCCTTTCTGGGTATCATGGGGTATTATTGGCTGTTTATCCCGAATTTCGCCACAATAGTGGCACCCCTAACCGACTTATTTAGACCTACGAAGACGGTGATGGCTAATTGGTCTTTTGAGGCAGAGATAGCGTTCCAGGAGCTGAAACGTGCCCTTTGTAACAGCATGTCTTGATAGCACCTGACTTTCAGAAAGAATTTGTGCTTCCGACGGACGCCTCAGACGTCGGCATAGGAGAAGTCTTATCGCAGGAGGTAATTGGGGAAGAACACCCCATTCTGTACTTGAGCAGAAGACTCTCAGCCTGCGAAAATAATTATGCAGTCGTGGAAAAGGAGTGCCTGGCCATCAAGTGGGTGGTTGATACCCTTATGTACTAAATATTAGGCCACAAATTCAGACTGGTCTCAGACCATGCTCCCTGAGATGAACTAGTTAACGGATGGGGAAAAAAATGCCCAGGTGACCAGGTGGTTCCTGGTCCTCCAGGACTTTAGTTTTTTGGTAGAGCACAGGCCCGGGAAACTGAATGCTAATGCCGATACCCTGCCCAGACTTCCCTGTCTAGTGAGTGAAGGTGCCAATACCCCCGGTTTGGGCAGGGGGGGGGGTGATATGTGACAAAGTCACTGGTATTATGTCAGAAGGGAGGTATGTGTCACTGAGACTCTTAGCCTCAGTGATATAATAATAATAATCTTTATTTAAATAGCACCAACATATTCCGCAGCGCTTTACAATTCAGAGGTTCATATACAACAGTCATAAGTAACATAGCTAAAGATAATACAATAATTAAAGCAAAAATAATGACGACCCTGCTCGTAAGAGCTTACAATCTACAATGTGTTGGGGGTGACACAAAGTACAGGGGCTTATTTACAAGGATGGTCCAGCCATCTTGAGGGAATGAGGGATAGATAAGGGCTGTATGAGCTCATCACCAGCCAGTATCTGTAGTGCTTTTGGATGCGGTGGAGTTTGGTGGAGACTTAGGCTATGTGCCCACGTAGCAGATTTGATGCAGAGCGTTTTTGCCTCTCTCTGGCAGAAAAAAACGCATGCAGATTTACATGCGTTTTTTCTGCCAGAGAGAAGCGTTTTTTCAGCGTTTTCACATGCGTTTTTTCAAGCACTTTTCCAAGCGATTTTGAGCATCACTTGGAAAAGTGCTTGACAAGTTGATCACACAATATAAATCCATGCAACTGGCAAGGATTTATAATGTGTGAACAACTTAGATGCTTTAAATGCAGCATCTATAGTAAAAAAAAAAGAATTAAAACGTTAAAAATAAAAAAAAAACTGTATATTCACCTCTCTGGCGGCCCCCAGTCTGCTCTCCGGTCTCCTCCGGTCTGCTCCCGGCCACGTCTTCTCTCTTCAGCGTCCCGCAGTGTACTGTCAGGACTTGCGGTGACATAATTTAGTCAGCTGATGGTCACGCGACCATCACCTGACCGCTGACGTCAGCGGTCGTGTGACCATCAGCTGACTAAATGACGTCACCACAGGTCCTGAAAGTACACTGCGGGACGCTGAAGAGAGAAGACGCGGCCGGGAGCAGAGAAGAGGAGACCGGAGAGCAGACCGGGGGCCGCCGGAGAGGTGAATATACAGGTTTTGTTTATTTTTAACTTTTTTATTTCTTTTTTTTCACCGCGTGGTAGCCGGGATGAAGAGGAATTGTAGTCTCGTCTTCATCCCAGGTACCACACGCACCGCGATTACGCTGCAGCGTAATCGTGGTAGAAATGGTCATGCTGCGTTTTGCAAAGCAATGCGAATTCGGCGCGCAAATTAGCGCATCATGTGCACAGCACATCCGAATTCACATTGCTTTGCATGTCAGACTGATTTACAAGCGTTTTCGCGGCCGTAAAAACGCTACAAAAACGCTACGTGGGCACATAGCCTTATGTTTGAAGAAATAATGAATGGGCTGTAATAATATAAAGCACTTTGATTTGGGAACGTGATAGGTCGCCCTAAACAGGTGTGTGAAAACATGCAAGTTCTCCTGCACAAGTAGGTGCAGAGAGAGTTAATAGAACCACATATACAAGGGAATGTTTTCAGTGGATAACGAAGTGCGGGAGGGACGTTATCCACCATCCTTCCAGTCAGGTGAGTGTCTGGGCTTTAAATAGCCAGCCCTGACACTCAGGTGTGTTCAGTACCTGGGGAACTTTTGCTCCAGGAAGGAGCTAGCACGGGGTGTGCTGAACCTGTGTGTGGCTAATTGTGAGTGGCCAGACCTTGGCCGAGATACGGACTGTGCTGCAAGTTTTGTATTTTGCTTTGTCTCTTTAGCCGAATGGGCTGTGTTTTCTTTATGGACTCCAGGGTGGTTTCTGACTGCTAAATAAACTAACCCGAAAATTTAAAGAGATAGTATCCTGTGTTTTACCTTTATATACAGCCGAGCTTGTCGCAATACCACAGTATACATAGCATTATTTCACAGGGAAGTCTGGCTCACTACAAGAGGGACCCACTGGGAATCTAAGATGCCTGTGTCCATATGGTCAGACCTGGCAGATTCCTAGTAGGCCACTCCCGTTGTGAGCAGGGCTAACCTGTGAAATATTGCTTTTCTTACATCTGGCATGATGTAACATGTATGTAGGACATTGTGTGCCAAATCAGCAGTTTAGGAGCCCTTGAGCATGCGTGCCGTAGGCCCTAGGCATCGCTGCTGGAGTAAGGTGTGGCTATCCTGTGGTTTTTCAGACTGCTGCTATATCTAATTTTATCATCGCAGGGTGTCCACTAATGTACAGCACATAATGCCTGAATGTTCACCATTAATCATGTCTCTGGGGTTGTCCAGGACCTTAACATTGTTGGCATATCCTTAGAATAAGCCAATGTCTGATTGGTGGGGGTGCAGCACCTGGCATCCCCTAACGAAGGCCATAGTCGAAACGCCTATTAGAAGCGGGTTCCACGATGTAGTAAAAAGTTGGTAAATATGGAAGTTCATTGTTTAGGTTACTTGTGTTTTCAACTAGCAATAACATGCAAAATATGTTTAGATAACATTGTGTATGGAGGAAGGGGGGCCCGGACACATTGCTTGCACAGGAGCCCCTGTCCGTTCCTGATGCTGGAATTGTTTTTTTAATAAGTGGAAAGTCAAAGTATACGGACTAATGGTCTACAGCATGCTCAACTATTGACATAGATCTCTTGGCCCCCAAGTACTTCTCTGCTGCAAATGGGGAACACAGAATCCCAGCTCTTGGTATCATGTACAGACCATTAGTCATACAGTACTCCCACCTATCAAACATTATGGCAGATCCCATCCATATGGTATGAATTTACCTTCTATTGGCTTTTGACTCTCATACGGTTCCATATAACCGGTGTCTTCTATGTCTTCATGGTCAAGATGATTGTTTTTCATATCGAATGGATTTGAATAATCCGTTACTCCGGGGACCTGTAATAACAACATCATAGCAATACAATAAAAAATGTAGTAACTTGTACAATATACTTAAACTAAGTTAGTGATAAACTGGTAAAATGCAGAGAAGAGTCTACCTGCAAGGAGGAAAGGAAACAGTAGGAGAGAGTAGAAGCCACTAATATGGCAGATTGGTGTAGGCTTTTCTCAAGAGATGTGTTTTCCGGTTAATGAATATGAGAATAAAACGCTGGAACAGCTCACATATCCATATCACTTACAATTGGGAAGTATCACTTTAAATGAGAAAATAAACCAGAATTTGTACAATGACCAGAAAAAAAACAGTTAACATGGTACTCAGTTACAATGGTTTGCATATGTGGACAAGAGAGAGGCTGAAAACATAGCAGCACTCACCACTGGTAACTTAAAACAGCATCCTTATTGAAGGAACATGCACCCCATGTGTACATGAGAAAGCATAAAGGAGCCACAGCTTTTTCTTATGAAACATGCTTCTTCTGGCTTTTTCAGCCTTTCTCTTGTCCACATGAGTTTTCAGGTTGCTTTTGAAGACTTTTTGGTTAGGTGAGCTGCAGTGACTTTTTTATTAGTAGGAGCATTGCTCTGACTTTTTATTAGTAGGAACGCTGCTGCGACTTTCTGGTTAGTAGGAGGACTGCTGTGACTTTTTGGCTAGTAAGAGTGCTGGTGTGACTTTTTGGTTAGTAGGAGCTCTGTGGTGACTTTTTGGGTAGTAGAAGTGCTGCTGTGACTTTTTGGTTAGCAGAAGTCCTGCGGTGACTTTTTAGGTAGAAGTGCTGCCATAACTTTTTGATTGATAGGAGTGCAGCTGTGACTTTTTGGTTAGTAAAAAATGCTGCTGTGACTTTTTGGTTAGTAGAAGTGCTGCTGTGACTGTTTGGTTAGTAGAAGTGCTGCTGTGACTGTTTGGTTAGTAGAAGTGCTGGTGTGACATTTTGGTTAGTAGCAGTGCTGCTGTGACTTTTTGATTGGTAGGAGTGCTGCTGTGACTTTTTAGTTAGGAGCACTGTTGTGACTTTTTGGTTAGTAAAAGCGCTGCTATGGATTTTTGGTTAGTAGAAATGCTGCTGTGTCTTATTGACTAGTAGGAGTGGTGGTGAAACTTTTTGATTAGTAATTGTGCTGCTATATCTGAGCGGAACTGCAGTGACTAGTGTGGGTTGCTTTGAGTACTTTGGAAATGTTTGGGGGAGTAGAGGAGATTGCTTCTACTACAAAAGATGGTGTAACTACCAAAGAAAGCTCTCGTCTGCTGTGAAAGTCAAAGAAACAAGTCTCCATTTAGCAGAACCGATCATTTTGACACCTTAGATGTAATGATAATCATCTGCACACTGACCTTTGCTCCCACATTCTCTTCCGACCCGACGCGTAGTTTCCTTATACATTCTGACGGTTCCACCTTGATAAGACGATGTCTAGGAGATACTATGGTAAGCTGCATCTCCTCCAGCCTGGCTTGGGATCCTTTGTCATTGCCTTTGTCTTCATAGGGGTCCTCAAAATCTAAGTTCTTTTGAGCTCTGTAAGCACGGAGGATTTCACTTTCTGTATAGTCTGGCTTGGGAGGTTGTGGTGGAGACCTCTTACTCCCAAAATGTAGGTAATCTTTCAACCACCTTGCCATTAGAGCCCTGGGTGTAAAAGGAAAGAATTAAAGTTAGGACTGACATTAAGCGGTATTCTGGTCAGACTGCTGAACAACGCCAGTCCATCAAACGACTTCTCCAGGGGAATCTTGGGTTTTCTGGTCAAGCATGTTCTCTTCATTCTGGAGCCCTTAACAACTACACATCTTTTGGCAACTACTGATTAAAATTTAGAAATACACGGAAATCAACCGTAAACCTTGCCACTCAGGGCCCCATCCCCTGTTCAATTAATTAGATTATGGCTAGGCTATGTTCCTGTTATTGATCCGGCATTGTTCTGCTACATGATGGTTCAAAACAAGATTTCTCATCGGCTTTATTTTTTCCAGTGTTATAGTAGTAGTTTTCTTTGTAGGGAAAATTTGGGTTTTGAAATTTTTTAAGATGTATAATCCCTTTCCACAAAATGGTAGTGGTTAGTTATCAGGCATGGGGATATAGCTGTAGGTATGCTGGTGGTGGTCACTTTTTTTTAATTATCATTTATGTTTTTTGCAGTTCATTATTATTAATATTATTAGTGTACATATCTTTGGGGTACATTTTAATGTGAAATTATTTTCTTATTGCTGTTTTACCATTATTACTGAAGAAGTGATAAGGTCTGCTAAGACCCAGCAGCCTCTATAGAAATCAAGCACATTGATTTAATCAGCGGCACTACGGCTTCTTGACTTGTATACACAATGCTCATCAAGCGAAGAATAGATAGTGAACAGGAAGGCAGGAATGTTTAAAAAAAACATCACTGCCTTCTTTGTGCAGAGTCAGAGACAGACCACTTTTAAGGGGATGAGTAGGACATATTAGTCCCAGTAAGCCTCCTCTTCTGTTATTTTTTGGAGTTGTGATGATTTATATTGGTATCATTTTGAGGTCAATACGACATTCTGATACCTTTTGATTCCATTATTTTGGGGAGGTGAAGTCACATAAAAAATACAGATTCTGCAATTTCAATTTTTTTTTCCATTTTTCAAAAAATTATGGAATCACCGGGCTCGGAGGATGTTCATTCAGTTGTTTAATGATGAAAAAAAGCAGATCACAGACATGGCACAAAACTAAAGTCATTTCAAATGGCAACTTTAGGGCTTTAAGAAACACTAAAAGAAATCAAGATAAAAAATGTGGTACTCAGTAAGGGTAATTTTTTTCAGACCAAGCAGAGGGAAAAAATGATGGAATCACTCAATTCTGAGGAAAAAAATATGGAATCATGAAAAAAAAAAACACACAAAAGAACACTCCAATACATCACTAGTATTTTGTTGCACCACCTCTGGCTTTAATAACAGCTTGCAGTCTCTGAGGCATGAACTTAATAAGTGACAAACAGTACTCTTCATCAATCTGGCTCCAACTTTCTCTTATTGCTGTTGCCAGATAAGCTTGGAAGGTTGGAGCCTTGTCATGGACTATTTTCTTGAACTTCCACCGAAGATTTTCAATTGGATTGAGATCCGGACTATTTGCAGGCCATGACATTGACCTTATGTGTCTTCTTTCAATGAATGTTTTCACAGTTTTTGTTCTATGGCAGGATGCATTATCATCTTGAAAAATGATGTCATCATCCCGAAACATCCTTTCAGCAATTCCACTACAGAAACGCTTAAACACTTGGTAGAAGGTCTGCCATGTTCCCCAATGATAATCCACATCTGCTGTGCACATCCTGTGGAAATTTCCGCTGCGGATTATCATTGCGGAAAAATCTGCAGCACTACCAATTATTTTGCGGAATCGCGGCATTTTCACCCCCATTGACTTGCATTGGACCGCATGATATCTGCATCACTACATCTGAAGATGTGGATTTCATGCGATTCGATGTGCGGATGGTACCCGGGTGTGGAGGACAGGAGACTCTCCTCCGGACCCGGGTACCATAGTACCTGTAAAAAAAAGAATAAAATAAAAAATATACATTATACTTACATTCTGATGGCCCCCGGTGTCCTTAGTGATGCTCCCTGGCTTGCCGACAGCTCGCAATGGTCTGAAAAGGACCTGCCACAACGTCATTTAGTCATGTGACGTCGGCAGTTGCGTGACCCGTCACATGACTAAATGACGTCATGGCAGGTTCTTTTAGTCCATCGCGAGCTGCCGGCAAGCCAAGACGCATCGCTAAGGACACCGGGGGCCATCAGAAGGTAAGTATAATGTATATTTTTTATTTTTTACCATTCTTTTACCGTCAAGTTGTTAAGCACTTTCCAAGTGATGCTAAAATCGCTTGGAAAGCGCTTGTTAACCCGCATGCGGAAATGCATGTGAAGAACGCTTCACATCCGCTTGTCCATGGCAGGAAAAACGCATGTACAATCCGCATGTACAATCCGCATGTACAATCTGCATGTACAATCCGCATGTACAATCCGCATGTACAATCTGCATGTACAATCCGCATGCGTTTTTTCTGCCTGGGAGAAGCAGAAACGCTCAGGAAAAATCCGGAGCATTTCTGCATCGTGGGCACATAGCCTTACTGAGTACCACATTTTTAATCTTGATTTCTTTTAGTGTTTCTTAAAGCCATAAAGTTGCCATTTAAAATGACTTTAGTTTTGTGCCATGTCTGTGATCTGTTTTTTTTCAACATTAAACAACTGAATGAACATCCTCCGAGCCCGGTGCTTCCATAATTTTTGCCAGGGGTTGTATTTTCCTAGTGTTTTCCCCAGTTTGGCGTGGGATAAGAATTATAATATTTTATTTGTTCACATGGTTACCCATGTTCGTTTTGGTATCGCCACTAAATTAGAGGAGAGATTAACATTTTATATATACTCTATATATTTTTTCATTTATATATATTGATATTCTACATTTTGGATTCGCCCTCCTAGAGGACTTCAACCTAAGATCAATTGTGCAATACTGTAATATCCCAGTGTATTGCAAAATTTCCAATCTCCTATGAAGCTCAGCCAGAAGCTGGGCTTCATAGGTGTACAAATATGGCAGACACGGGGGGCTCTATCTATAAGCTACACTATCAATGATATTTGATAACCCCTGCACTTTTCAATTATGTTATGCAAGTACCCATGAGGAAGAGACACCACCTCTTTAATGCCACTGTCACAACCGACTAGAGGGTTATTTGGACCCCATTATGATCTGCATACAAAACTGGTGACTGAATGAATTCATCCCACTCTACCTGGTAGGTAGCCGATATATAATAAGGACATAAGCTGCTCAGCGTCACGTTTGCTTTACTCAACTATCTATGTCATGTTTCCTTTTGTTCGGCCATTGATTAGAAGAATCAATAATTCCCATTTATAACAATAACTATTTAATGTCTACATGTAGCAGAATAAACCAAACCACAATAGCCAAGGGACCAGTGCACCGTACCGGAGGGAGCAGCTTGCGCCGTCATTACCATTGTGACCATTACTAATGCATTTTTTTTAAGGCAACTGATTCAGATGCAAAAAATGTCATTATCTCAAGCCATGATGACTGTGACCCCGTAATGACCCACCACTAAACCAAGGCTGCTTCCATCCATCACAAATGCGCCTGGTAGACTGATCACCCATAATGAATGCTTTACCGTCAGAGGACGTCGGCCCCACAACTGCACAGATTACTGTCAAAAGTGACGTGATTATCATCTATGTCATCCACACCGCCTTCCCACACATCTACCACGTCTGCATACGTCTCACTTTCCACTGGTACAGTGAACCTGCCGCCAGGTCAAAAGTGGCCAGTTTTTGCTGTTATTTTCTTCCCGCCGCCCCTCTGAGTATTTTAGTTTTTGGTGTTTTTTTTAAAATCCCCCGTACAGTTCCTAAGGGATGGGCCTTTTAATGTAGTGCAAATTTTTATGGACTTTACAAGGGGATTTGATTCAGAGCAGCCGGCACACAAATGAGGGAGAAAGCAGGATGCTGCTGTTAAACAGGTGATAGAAAGAGAAATTTGTATGGAGAGGAATTGGGGGGAAAGATCTTCGAAAAGTGAGGGTTCAAACATTTCTGGAGAGTAGACTCTGCAGCCATGGTCTTGGTCAGATAAAGGAGAAACGAGAGTGAAATACCTCTAGTAAAAGAAAAAATTGTTACCTGCAAGATGCAACTACTTTTGGCCATGGCCATAAATCCCTTATTTAGGCAATCAGTGAGATCCCCATTTATCCAACTGGTAGACTAGAAGACCCTTTAGGTCACTGGTGGAGTTAATGTGTGGTCATGATGTGGAGGTATTATACAGCCCCTGTACTTTACAGATTTTACTGAGTTCAGGGAAAAAGGAATCTCAGAATTATTCTACCCGATGAAGAGCAGCCACATCCTCTGCTCATTTTGCTATTCTAATAACTATACATGGATGGAGCAGATGTACAGGAGAGCAATGCAAAGCCTATGTTTAACCCTCCACGTAACAAAACTGTAGGGTCATGCGGAAGAAGCTGCCGAGATCTTGTCTCAACTATGATGCCTAACACATGTGCTCCCCTAAATTCAATAACGTTTATTCACTCCAGAAAACTTTAAAGACAATTGAAAAACGTAGACTTAAAAATGAAAAAACAAATGCTACATATAAAATAACACGGTACATAAAGCAAAAGCAAAAACTAAAAGTAAAAAAGCCATTAAATTACAAAACACAAACGCTACATAAAATTGGCATTATTAAAAATATTAAATATAAGATATTATAAAATAGTATAGGTCAAATGAAATAAAATAATTACATGTAAGATATAAAAATAAGTACAAATATTAAAGAAAATTATACATAAAATACATCTATAGATTGGACAGTAAATGTGAAAAAAATATGAATAAAAAGGAAAAAACATTCCAATTAAGTATGAAAAATGTCATCCAAAATGTAACAATGTCGGATATAAAATATTATAAAATATACAGTAAATGTAAAATAGTTTTAAAAATATGAAATCTAAAATGAAAAATAATTACAAATGTTAATATATAAAATGACAGAAAATGTAAAATATTAAGTATCAAGTAAAATGTAAAATATATAATGTGTAAAAAAACTAAATATATTTTAATTAAAAAATATATATTTTCTTAATTTAAAAATAATTACAAATGTTAACTAATAAAAAAGACATGCAACTTGTAAAAGAAATATTATTTAATACTGTAAAATAGACAGTAAAAGTGAAAAATTAAAAAAATGAAACATAAAATCAAAGAATTTATGACAAACATTAGATATGAAAAAAGACACGTAAAACGTAAAAATATTAAGAATATAATATAGCTTAAAATGAAAAATCTATAACAAAAAAAGCTAAAAACTATTAAACATGATTAAAAAATAAATAAAAAAAAGAAAAACAATTACAAATATTAAATATAAAAAAGATTAAATAATACAAAATTGAAAAAATATTAAGGATCAAATAAAATGTAAAATAAAAATTATATAATAAAAAGAAAATAAACAATTTTAAAATAAAAATAAATACAAAATAAAGACAATTGGTAAATATAAAACGTACATAAAATGTTAAAAAAAACATTCCAAGTGTATACTAATCAGCAAGAAAATAAATTATTAAGTACAGCAGAAGTTAGTAAAATGGATATTAATGAAAACCTAGCCTTACCCTGCCACTTTAGACAACGGAAACTTTTGTTGTTTCTGCTTCGCGGACCACTATTATGCTAGTAGAGGACCACCGGCATACTCTTGTCTGTGTAAGTGGCTGAAATATTTAATATTTTTATCAATTTAATCATGCCATCATGTAATATTAAACAGGTAAAATAAAAAGTAGAAGATGAGACATACACAATCCCTTTTTGGGTAAGTTTTAGAAATGGGCTGAAAAGTTGTCGGACTATAAGTCACAGCATGACAGAGCCGATCCAGCTGGACACAGACGAGCCATAGTCACAGGTTGGCCAGCTCTGCTCCATCCAGTATCATATTGCTGGGAGTAGACCAGTATTGTCCACATCACACAAAGGATACAGGGAGTGGGAGAGACTGGGAGTGAGGGAAATGCAAATAGATTTATTGCAACTCTCCTAAGTTGGAGGAGAGTGCAGCCCGCAGCCATGTGCCAACCCAATAACCCAACACAACTTCACCTGGCAATGACTGGTCCCTCTGCCCACATAAAGTCGCTTCTTGCTGTGGTTGCTGGAGGATGGAGGAGGTGGCAGATGAGGAGGGGAGGAGGGTCCGTCCTGGCTCCTTGTGAAACTACTCCAGGGGGAGACAAGAAAGTCTGGATCTGATTGCAGGAATACAAAGCCCTGCACAAGGGTGGGAGGTATATGAGGTGGGGGAGAAGGAGAGTGGAGGGAGGTGAGAGATGGGGGGAAGCCATACAGCCCTCCATTGTGTCCAGACAAGACTCAAACTCCTGGTGATTCCATAGAAAAGTAATTATTATATAACGCAGCGTAGCCCTTTAATTAAAGATCTCTTTATTATCGATGGAACTCAACGTAAATGTAGAAATTTACTCCGGATTTGGCTGATAATAACAACGTTTAGAAATAATTAATCTGCATGAGACAAGCACAAAAATGCTATGTGGGTGTTAAAATATAAGACATGTTGAAATGGAAATCTGAAAAAAAAATATGGATAGATAGAGATGGGAGGATAGATGGGAGGGTAGATGGGAGGATAAATGGGATGATTGATGGGAGGATAGATGGAAGGATAGATGGGAGGATAAATGGAAAGGTAGAAGGAAAGGTAGATGGGAGGGTAGATGGGAGGATAGATGGGAGGATAAATGGAAAGGTAGATGGAAGGGTAGATGGGAGGGTAGATGGGAGGATAGATGGGAGGATAAATGGAAAGGTAGATGGAAGGGTAGATGGGAGGGTAGATGGGAGGATAGATGGAAAGGTAGATGGAAAGCTAGATGGAAGGATAGATGGAAGGATAGATGGGAGGTTAGATGGGAGGATAGATGGAAGTATAGATGGGAGGATAGATAGAAAGATAGATGGAAGGACAGATGGACAGGTAGATGGGAGGATAGATGAAAGGATAGATGGGAGGATAGATGGGACGATAGATGGAAAGGTAGATGGAAGGATAGATGGAGGGACAGATGGAAAGGTAGATGGGAGGATCAATGGGAGGATAGATGGGAGGATAGATGGAAAGGTAGATGCGTGGATAGATGGAAAGGTAGATGGAAGGATAGATGGGAGGATAGATGGAAGGATAGATGAGCGAATTGACTTACAAGACCCTGTTCCAGTGGTCAGGTCAGTTGTCTGTGGACCCCAAATGGGAGATTTGCAAACCGCCTCCTATCTGCCAGGCTCTTTTTTAATGATCTGGTCCATTGCAGCATCATGTGTGCATTGCGCCGTAATGATGATGATGCACCAGGCCTACAAATCAGAAGAAGCGCTGGGGATCCTGGCAGGTAGGGACCACGGATTACTGATGTGAGAATCAATTAGATCATCTCTAGTAGGCATGTATATGATGCCATACAGGATTACAGAGTGGGCACGCACAGTTCCCAATAAATGAACTCTTCCGATGCTAAATGCATTTGTCAGACTGGACTTTTTCATTCTGCTCCTTAGTAACTTACAGTACATAAAAATCTAGGGCCCCATAGCAATGGACCCTTGCAGCCATTAAATAGCTCATTGGGTTCCCACTTGTCTTGGGGGCCCAATTGGGGGTAACAAAGTGTCTAACCATTTAGATACTATAGTAGTTCTTCAACACAACATTGACGGGGTTAAACAGTTGAGATGGCTACCGGTGAGCAGCCACTGGTTATGGAGCAAGCTCCATTCAAATCTTCCCAACTTCTGCCATAGGTATACCGCAGATGTCAGGAGAAGTAGGCGGACAGCAGGCAGAGGACTGAGCTGGTTGGCACCAGGCCATTACAGGTCACATGGTAGTCGTGTAGCAGTACACCACCGCTGCTTCCCTAATAGTGTCCTTTTTGTCTTGGCTTGTTCATCTACATCTGGTACGTTCCAGCTGGTTACAGTCATTTATCATTTATGATTCATCTAATTACATGTCACCATTACACAAGAGCAGTTATGATACAAGGTTCCAATTAATTTTGCTAACATCTCTATGACTGCTTGAGAGGGGAAGATTAGATTGTGAGTACCACTGGAGACACAGATCCGTCTAAGTGAATAATGGAAAATAGGGAGATAATAGTAGAGCAATCTGCTGGCCATCCAATGTTATGCTTCAGAAAACCCCAAAGATTAGCTCTTGTAATACGAGGAAGCTGCAGAGCATCACATATTTCCCATCTTTAGGAGTGGCTATAGCTTCCCTTCTGGGTAAATCAGTGACACAAGTATCATTTTGGTTACTGTAACTTTAATAGGCACAGTCTGCTTATGGTTTTAACACTCATAGGAGGTACAGAATCTTGGTGGTTTCAGTACACATGAGATAGAGATGTTACTGAACATAGTAACATAGTTTTTAAGGTTGAATGAAGACTAAGTCCATCTAGTTCAACCCATAGACTAACTTGTTGATCCAGAAGAAGGCAAAAAAAAACCATGTGGCAAACACTAAGCTCCACATTGGGGAAAAAAATTCCTTCCCAACTCCATACGACAATCAGACTAGTTCCCTGGATCAACGCCCTATCAGGAAATCTAGTATTTATAACCTGTAATATTATACTTTACAAGAAAGGCATCCAGGCCCTTCTTAAATTTTAGTAGTGAATCCCTCATTACAACATCATGCGGCAGAGAGCTCCATAGTCTCACTGCTCTTACAGTAAAGAATCCCCGTCTGTGATTATGATTAAACCTTCTTTCCTCCAGACGTAGAAGATGCCCTCTTGTCCCCGTGTCTGGCCTCAGAGTAAAAAGATCAGTAGAAAGGTCTTTGTCCTGTCTCCTCATATACTTGTACATAGTAATAAGATCACCCCTAAGCCTTCTTTTATCCACAGTAAATAACCCCAAGTGTACTAACCTGTCTTGGTATTGCTGACCCCCCAGTCCTCTTATAACCTGTCTTGGTATTGCAGACCCCCCAGTCCTCTAATAACCTTGGTCGCTCTTCTCTGCACCCGCTCTAGTTCAGCTATGTCTTTCTTATACACCGGAGACCAGAACTGTACACAGTATTCTAAGTGTGGTCGCACTAGTGACTTGTATAGAGGTAAAATTATGTTCTCCTCATGAGCATCTATGCCTCTTTTAATGCATCCCATTATTTTATTTGCCTTTGCAGCAGCTGCCTGACACTGGCCACTAAGCGTGAGCTTGTCGTCCACCAATACACCCAGGTCTTTTTCAGTGACAGTTTTGCCCAGTGTTTTACAATTAAGCATATAATTATACATTGTATTTCCTCTGCCCAAGTGCATTACCTTACATTTATCCCCATTAAAGCTCATTTGCCATTTATCAGCCCAAGCTTCTAGTTTACATAGATCCTCCTGCAATATAAAATTGTCCTCCTCTGTATTGATTACCCTGCAGAGTTTAGTGTCATCTGCAAATATTGAAATATTACTCTGTATGCCCCCTACAAGGTCATTAATAAATATGTTAAAAAAAGGGGGCCCAATACTGACCCCTGTGGTACCCCACTGTTATCTGAGAGCCAGTCTGAGTGTTTTCCATTAATAACCACTCTTTGTTTCCTATCACTAAGCCAATTCTTAACCCACATACATATATTTTCCCCTATCCCCATTGTTCTCATGAAGTTGTAGTATGAGCCAAAGCGATAAAGTACTGATCAACTGTGCCCTTTTCTCCAGGCTTAAGCCCCACTCTTTAGGGTTCTGTTCCTCTAGCCACTACCCATGACTCCTCCAGGTATGCTGGATGAATCTCTACTTAGACTGGCTTAAGCCCCACATCATGGCCTACATTATCGCTCCTCATGTTCAAGCCAGGACTAACCAATTCACTGGACAACCACAGCTCCAGTTGGCTCTTTATGAAGACATACAGTACAGACCAAAAGTTTGGACACACTTTCTCATTTAAAGATTTTTCTGTATTTTCATGGCTATAAAAATTGTACATTCACACTGAAGGCATCAAAACTATGAATTAACACATGTGGAATTAGATACTTAACAAAAAAGTGTGAAACAACTGAAAATATGTCTTATATTCTAGGTTCTTCAAAGTAGCCACCTTTTGCTTTGATGACTGCTTTGCACACTCTTGGCATTCTCTTGATGAGCTTCAAGAGGTAGTCACCGGAAATGGTCTTCCAACAATCATGAAAGAGTTCCCAGAGATGCTTAGCACTTGTTGGCCCTTTTGCCTTCACTCTGCGGTCCTTCTCATCACAAACCATCTCGATTGGGTGCAGGTCTGATGACTGTGGAGTCCAGGTCATCTGGCGTAGCACCCCATCACTCTCCTTGTTGGTCAAATAGCCCTTACACAGCCTGGAGGTGTGTTTGTGGTCATTGTCCTGTTGAAAAATAAATGATGGTCCAACTAAACGTAAACCAGATGGAATAGCATGCCGCTGCAAGACGCTGTGGTAGCCATGCTGGTTCAGAATGCCTTCAATTTTGAATATATCCCCAACACTGTCACCAGCAAAGCACCCCCACACCATCACACCTCCTCCTCCATGCTTCACGGTGGGAACCAGGCATGTAGAGTCCATCCGTTCACCTTTTCTGCGTCGCACAAAGACACGGTGGTTGGAACCAAAGATCTCAAATTTGGACGCATTGACTGTCCTTCATTTCTTAAAGTAATGATGGCCACTCGTTTTTCTTTACTTAGCTGCTTTTTTCTTGCCATAATACAAATTCTAACAGTCTATTCAGTAGGACTACCATCTGTGTATCCACCAGACTTCTGTACAACACAACTGATGGTCCCAACCCCATTTATAAGGCAAGAAATCCCACTTATTAAACCTGACAGGGCACACCTGTGAAGTGAAAACCATTTCCAGTGACTACCTCTTGAAGCTCATCAAGAGAATGCCAAGAGTGTGCAAAGCAGTCATCAAAGCAAAAGGTGGCTACTTTGAAGAACCTAGAATATAAGACATATTTTCAGTTGTTTCACATTTTTTTGTTAAGTATATAATTCCACATGTGTTAATTCATTTTTTTTTTTTTTTGATGCCTTCAGTGTGAATGTACAATTTTCATAGTCATGAAAATACAGAAAAATCTTTAAATGAGATGGTGTGTCCAAACTTTTGGTCTGTACTGTATACCCCTCTGTCTACTCTCCTCCCAATAGCCCTTTTAATGACTCATTAAGTAGCCTGTAGTGCTGGTATCTCTGCCTCCTGCCTGACAGATGCCGACCCCCTTACCCTCGCGGCCCCGACCCGCCGTCCTCCGCTCCTCCTCCTGGCTCTCCTTCCCTGCTGGCCCGGCATGTGTGCACTGCGTGCAGATCCATGGGCACTGTACTTAGAGAGCGCACACTCCCTGCTTCTTAAAGTGGCCGCGCCCGCCGTCCTAAAATGTTCCTGGCCAATGGCCGGAGGACATCTGCTATTTAAGGCACCTCCTCCAAAATGGAGGTGCCTGTGCAATGTTGCAGTTTGTTTGCATTATATTGCCTCTCCAGTCCTGAGATCCCCGTGCTGCCCACCAGCCAGTCTATCAGCCGTGCCCTCCAGTCTGTCTATCAGCCATGCCCGCCTGCCTGACTACCAGTCGTGCCCGTCTGCCTGACTACCAGCCGTTACCGCTTGCCTGTCTTCCAGCGCTGCCAGTCCACCCACCATGCCTGTCAGCTTCGGCTGTCAGTTCCGTGGGAGTCGCCTGCTCTCGCACGAGGTCGGTCCCAGAGTGGCACCTAGTCCACCTTCCCAGTCCCTCCTTGGTTCACAGAGTCGACTAAACCACCGTGTAGCCTGGGTCGGTCTGAGTTTGCACTTAGTTACACCCCTCTGGTTCCTCGTTGTACCACGGCACAGTGGTTCCACCATCCGGACCCGTAACAGTTTGCACAGGCCATGGAATCTGGTGGCTCTCAGGCTCCCTGGCTCTCTGACCTGTACCAAGAGGTCTCCCGCCAGAGATCTCAACAGGATATGATCCTATCCTATCGGCTGACTGTTAACTCCCGCTTGGACGCGCTGTCCACCCTGGCTGTGCCCGTCTCTAACCAAGCAGCATCCGCTTCAGTGGGCCCCGACTATCTGCTCCACCACCCTTTGGCAGTGAACCAGCTTTATGTCGGGGCTTCATCAAGCAGTGCATGTTGCACTTTGAGCTCCTGGCTCATCGGTTCGCTTCAGACCGGGCTAAAGTGGCGTTTATCATGTTGCACCTCACCAGAGATTCTACAAAAAGATGAGAATGGGGGCGCAATAGTGCTGTTACCCAGGCAAACAAAATTAAATAAGTGAAATATGCTTACTTTGCGGGGTTGTGTCATGTACAACTCATATATTGAGCGTGAGAGAGGGCTGCTGGAGACACCAAACCTTGGTGGTTAGCAATATAAAAGAAAGATGAAAGGTGTCGGTAGTTCCACGCTCCTCCACTAAAACAGATGATACAGAATACAATACTTGTGTTGTAGATTTATTCCTTTTTTGATAAGCTAAAAACAGACGCATTTCGTGGACGTCCCGTCCACTTCATCATGTGCATAGCTTAAGAGATGTTAGCAGCAGAGAAAGTATATACCATGAAAAGTGAAAAAAACTGGCGCCAAAGTACCAGCAACCGTTTTTGTTTAAAACTCAAACCTTTACATATTCCTTAAAACAGTATGTCTATTTAGCGTTGTTAAAAAAACATTTATAAAACAGTAATGAGAATTGTGTAAAATCTAAATAAAATTGAAACGTCTTCTATATAAGTTCCATTTTATAAAAATAAAAGAATTTTTTGTATATGTGAGGTGATTCGAACCCATTGTCTCTTGGTACCATATTAGGACAGCATCAATTGTCAGTGCCTCTAAACCGTGGAAGTATCTGATAGTTAGGTGACATTGCTTAGCTGCCTTTTAAGAGGGATATAGTTATATGGAAGCACTAACAAGAAAAACATGATTATAAAAAATGTATGCTCGTAGTGAAACACTGACAAGTGTATGCATATGCATCCAACATTGCCCATATCACTATTGCTGAGATGGAATATAAATATGCTTCATGTCACTAATAAAGCCTATGCGGTGTACCAATGATTTTGGTTGTACCATGGTTCACGTATCATGGAGATAGAGCATGATAGTATTTTGTGCCACTCCTAAGACCTGATTTTACATGGCTTATTATCCCAGGTAGTGGATCCTCAAAAAATCATGTGAGTAAATTGGATACAAGAAAGGATAGCCTCCTGTACAACGTGCGTTATAATACAATCTTAGTTAGTTTTAATCAATCAGGGGGTGATGACCAAGCAAGTGAAAAAATAAACTGACATGGGCTGATCTATTCCACACTGTTTTAAGGAATATATGAAGGTTTGAGTTTTAAACAAAAACGGTTGCTGGTACTTTGGCGCCAGTTTTTTTCACTTTTCATGGTATATACCTTCTCTGTTGCTAACATCTCTTAAGCTATGCACTTGATGAAGTGGATGGGGCGTCCACAAAACGTGTCTGTTTTTAGCTTATCAAAAAAGGAATAAATCTACAACACAAGTACTGTATTCTGTATCATCTGTTTTAGGGGAGGAGTGCGGAACTGCCAACACCTTTCATCTTTCTTTTATATCTCACCAGAGAGGCATTGGCATGGTTCAACCCCCTCTGGGAGAGAGGGGATCCTCTAGTGTCTAATCTCCAGGCTTTTCTCACGGCCTTTTCGAGGGTTTTCAATGAACCCGGCTGCACATCCTCGACTTTCCCCTCTCTTCTTCGTCTACTCCAGGGGAGCCACACAGTAGGCCAGTACACTGTGCGTTTCCGTGCCCTCACATCTGAACTGGCCTGGAACAACAAGGCCCTGGTATCTACCTTTTGGGAGGGCCTTTCTGGGCGGACAAGGATGAACTAGCTGGTCGTGACATACCCTCCTCTCTGGGCGACCTGGTGTCTTTTGCCACTCTACTCGACCTCCGGTTCCAGGAGCATTCGAAGGAGGTGATCCGTGAGAGAACATCTCTGCGCCTTACACCAACCTTCCAAAGGCCAGTCTCTCTACAGGCCTCTACCTCGACTTCCACCCCTGAAGCTATGGAGGTAGACCAGGTTAAGTAGGGCAAGTCTCGCCAGGAGGCGCTGAGAAAAAAGGTCTTCACTAAGCTCGATCTCCGTGGCACACACAATCTGATCCAGATTCTCCAGTGTGACGTATGTAAGACGGCATTCAACACCCGGGATGGCTACTACAAGTACTGCGTGATGCCCTTCGGACTCTGCAATGCACCAGCAGTCTTCCAAGAACTGGTGAATGATATCTTCTGAGATCTTCGGTACTCGTGCGTGGTAGTGTATCTGGACAACATCCTGGTGTTCTCTTCTGATCTGCCCTCACATGGAAGAGACGTTCGACAGGTATTGCAGATGCTCAGGAAGAATCGTCTATGCCAAATTCGAGAAATGCGTGTTTGAACAGACTTCTCTTCCTGGGATACATAATCTCAGAGACCGGGCTTAAGATGGATCCCGAAAAGGTGTCTGCCGTTCTAAAGCGGCCCCAACCTGAGGGGTTGAAGGCTAGTCAGCGGTTTCTGGGGTTCGCTAATTATTACTACCTGTTGATTCCTCATTTTTCCTCCCGGACAGCTCCCATCTCTGCTCTGACCTGCAACAGGGTTAACCCCAAGGAATGGACTCCCGAGGCGGAAAATGCCTTTGTATACTTGAAACAAACCTTCTCCTCTGCCTTGGTGCTTCATCATCCTAACTGTAACAAGCAGTTCTTCCTGGAGGTTGAAGCCTCTTCCTTGCTCGCTTCATCTTCACTCTTTATTTCCGTTCAGCAGACAAGAATATTAATGCAGATGCACTCTCCTGCTCATTTCTGTCTACCGATCAAGAGGAGGAGCCTCTGCATATTATTGATCCCTCCAGAATAATGACTGTCACCCTGTTTGACCTGTCTCATCTTTGCCCTGGTGAGACCTTTGTGGCAGCTCCAGATAGGAGGAGGGGTCATTTGTTCAAACTAGCTGGACATGCCGGTCAGAGGAAGACGCTTCTGCTAATTTCCCGACATTATTGGTGGCCGACTCTGCGCAAGGACGTTGTGGATTTTGTCTCTGCTTGCTCTTCCTGTGCCGTAACAAGACGCCTAGGCAACTTCCGACTGGTCGACTTCTTCCTCTTCCCATGTCTTATGCTCCATGGCAACATATTGCAATGGATTTCATCATGGAACTTCCTGTATTGGCTGGTTGTACTGTCATTTGGGTGGTCGTTGACCGCTTCTCCAAGATGGCTCACTTCATTCCCTTGCCAAGTCTTCCTTCTGTGCCAATGCTAGCCAAGACTTCATCCTTCACATCTTCCTTCTCCATGGCTTACCTCTCCATATTATCTCGGATAGAGGAGTTCAGTTTACTTCACGCCTCTGGAGAGCCAGATGTAAGTTGCTGAATGTCGCTTTGGACTTCTCTTCAGCCTATCACCCTCAGTCCAATGGTCAGGTTGAGCATATCAATCAGATCCTCACTAGTTTCCTTAGGCATTTTGTCAACACTCACCATAGCGACTGGGTGGAGCTCCTACCTTGGGCCGAATTTTTCTACCATAATCATGTTAGTGAATCCTCAGCCAAATCTCCATTCTTTGTGGTGTACGGTCAGCATCCCAATATTCCGCTTCCTGTTTCTACTTTGGTTGACAATCCTGCTGTGGAGTCTCTCGTCAGAGACTATTCGGTGATTTGGGAGGACACGAAAACGCCACTGCTTAAATCCTCTGAGTGGATGAAGAAACATGCTGATAAGAGACGTCTGGATACCCGGGGGACAAGGTATGGCTTTCCTCCAAGTATGTCCGTCTCAACATACCTTCTTACAAGTTGGGTCCGTGGTTCATCGGTCCATTCGAGATTCTGAGCCAAATTAATCCAGTGGCGTACAAGTTGAAACTCCCTGCCTCGTTATGGATCCCCAATTTCTTCCATGTGTCTCTCCTCAAGCCTGTTGTCCTCAATCCTTTCTCTGACGATCCAGGTACCTCTCCAGCTCCAGTCAGCGCTGAGGATGTTTTTGAGGTTGAGAACATTTTGGCTACCAAGAGGGTAAGAAGAAAAACTTTTTTTCTTGTGGATTGGAAAGGGTCTGAGGAGAGGTCATAGGAGCCCAGGGAGAATATTAATGCTCCTCTTCTTCTGGAAAAATTTCTTGCGGGCTTGAAGAAGAGGGGACGTAAAGGAGGGGGTACTGATGTGCCGGCGTCTCTGCCTCCAGCCCGGCAGAGACGCCGACCCCCTTACCATCGCGGCCCCGGCCTGCTGTCCTCCCCTTCTCCTCCTGGCTCTCCTTCCCTGCTTGCCCAGGGTGTGCGCGCCATGAGCAGATCCCCGGGCACTGTGCTTAGAGCGCACGTGTGCTCCCTGCTTCTTAAAGAGGCCTCGCGCGCCATCCTAAAATGTCCCTGGCCAATGGTCGGTGGACATCTGTTAGTTAAGGCACCTCCTCCAAAATGGAGGTGCCTGTGCAATGTTGCGGTTTGTTTGTATTAAACTGCCTCTCCAGTCCTCAGGTCGCAGTGCTGCCCGCCAGCCTGTCTATCAGCCGAGCCCGCCTGCCTGACAACCAGCCATGCCCGCCTGCCTGACTGCCAGCCGTGCCCGCCTGCCTGACTACCAGCCGTGCCTGCCTGCCTGCCAGTCCATGCGACATGCCTGTCAGCTTCAGCTGTCAGTTCCGTGGGAGTCGCCTGCTCTCGCACGAAGTCGGTCTCAGAGTGGCACCTGATCCACCTTCCCGGTCCCTCCGTGGTTCACGGAGTCGACTAAGCCACCGTGTAGCATGGGTCAGTCTGGGTTGGCACTTAGTTATGTCCCTCTGGTCCCTCCTTGTACCACGGCACAGTGGTTCCAACATCCGGAGCCGTAACATAGCCGTACCTAATTATAAATGATATGAATAGTGATGAGCGAACTTGCTCGCCACTGCTCAGTATTCGCCCGAGCATCACTGTGCTCAAAAAAAATCAGTGCTCGGCAAGTATTTCCGGCTTGCTCGGGTGAGACCTTGGGTCCCCTCCCTGCATGTTTAGCGCTTTTTAGAGAGCCAATGAACATGCAGGAATTGCCTGCCATGCACCGTAATGCCGTATCCATGTTGGTTGTGGGCATTACCGTGATTGGCTGGCCGCACAGCATCATCAGGTCTACATAAGACCTGGCGCCGCTATGCTCGTCACAGTCTAGCCCGGAATCAGGCAGAGTAGGGAGAGGTGCTGCTGCATCAGGGAGATAATTGCTTGTTTATAGTTAATATAGGTATTCCACAACATATATATATCCAACTGAACTAACAGTTCTTCTGAGGACTAATCCAGCTGCATATATTCAGTGGAGATAGCAGGAGTTCGGCAGGCAGGGTATGTGGCAAACTGCAATGCATGATACAGCACAAGAGGATCCATGTCCATGGAACATCCTGTTAGTATAGGTATTCCACAACATATATATATATATATATATATATATATATATATCCATCTGAACTAACAGTCCTTCTGAGGACTAATCCAGCTGCATATAATCAGTGCAAGGCAGGCAGGCAGTATATGTGGCAGACTGCAGAGTATGATACAGCACAAGAGGGTCCATTGATCGTCCTGTCTGCTACTGCTATAATAATTACAGATATTTCTAGACATAGCCCCAGATGTCAGGGGCCAGGGCAAATTTTTTTTTTTATCTTAATCCTGGTTATTTGCTTTAAAAGCAATCCAGAGTATACAATTTTCTGCTCCATTTGCTTGTTCTCACTGCAGAATAAAGCCAGATCTGTTCAAATTTCTGGATTTTTATCGCTGAAATATGGAACTGAACGTGAAAAACCTATGGTTTAAAATTCGCGCTAATGGTAGTAAAAGAAGGATTCGGGAGAAGGAATGACTAAAAAGTATTTTTATTGATACAGGTATTTAAAAACAAAAAAGGGGCTAAAATAGACGATATAAGAGATTGATAAAAATTAATAAATAAATAAATATGGTTCTGAGTTAAAGGATAAAACGGCTTTCCATGGAGTCTTGAGGTAGTCGATGCTTGAGTAGCAAAAAGGGTGGACCTGGTAAAAGAGAAACCGTGTTACGGTATGGTAATATGGTGTGGTATCGCTGTACTTAAAGTATCGGTTCTTGATGGGTTTGGTATTTGTGTGGGTTACCTGTTATGATTAGTCTGTGTATCCTTGTGGTAACCCTGAGGCTCTTTAGACGGTGGACTCTAGTGTCAGTGGGAGGCTTCACATATTCTAGATACCTGGGGTGCAAGAGAAGTACATTAGAACTTGAGAGTAAATGGCTAGACGTTATTAGTGGAAGTTGTATTTTACCTGCTGTTATTGTGACGATCGGTGGGTAACAAGGACAGAGGCGTGCGGTATTTGTATTTCTTGGACCGTGATCCGCAGGGAGCCACCTATAGTGGTGGACTAGTCCGGGATGGATATGGTCCTAGGATCGTAGTAGATGTTGGTTTGGTATTGTAGGCACTTGGTTCTCAGGAGGTACGACAAAATTAGGACTTACCCTAAGGTAGATGAGTTCTATTTGAAGTTTAATAGTCGTTGTTGTCCTTATAAGGGATGCAACAGGTGGGTCTGGTTTGTCCCTGTCCTTGTGAGAAAGGTGCAGCAAGGTGCTTCTGGTGGTACTGACGATGTGGCGTCTATGTTGTACCCCTTATCCTGTTTGGGAAATTAATGGAGGGTTAGTGTTGAAGGTATAGTGGGATTGGTCTGCAATTATTATGTTATATACCTTATTACATGTATTGCAGACATAGGAGGACAGGTGCGTCGAGTATTCCGGTGGTACGGAGGGTGCAGCAGGAGGCTCTGGATGAATTATGCAGCAATGGTTCTATGGTAGGAGGCTCTGATCCTGGATACCAATTGGGTGCAGTAGGAGGTTCTGACTGGGGGATCAGACGGTCATGCAGTAGTCAGAAGGTGCTGTCACGATGTAGCAGAAGGCTGTGGTAGCAGGATAAATACAGGGCAGACCGTGTGGTCTGTGGGTCTGCCTAGGATACAATACTGAAAGTTAGGGTATCTGCTCCTGTCAGTTATGTGTGATAGCAGGCGGTGGGGGCCGAGGCCCGAGGTTACTTACAGTCTGCAGTCCCGCGATTGTCAGCAAGTGATAGAGCCCGGGGCGAGAGCGGAGTCCCGGCCGGTGACCGCCGCAGCTCGCTTGCTTCCGGGTAGGCAGAGCGGGAGAGAGAGAGAGGTGGGAGAGAGGGAGGAGGCGCGCTTTCGTTGAAAGTGCGCGAGAGGGGCAGAGTGACGCGCTGTCACGTGGTAAGCAGCGTGCACTCAGTACGGAGGCCTGAGGGGGCCTGCTCAGCTGGGTCAAAGATTTTCCAACGCGTTTCGACAGCTGCGGCTGTCTTCATCAGGGATCCCTGATGAAGACAGCCGCAGCTGTCGAAACGCGTTGGAAAATCTTTCTGACTACTGCATGACCGTCTGATCCCCCAGTCAGAACCTCCTACTGCACCCAATTGGTATCCAGGATCAGAGCCTCCTACCATAGAACCATTGCTGCATAATTCATCCAGAGCCTCCTGCTGCACCCTCCGTACCACCGGAATACTCGACGCACCTGTCCTCCTATGTCTGCAATACATGTAATAAGGTATATAACATAATAATTGCAGACCAATCCCACTATACCTTCAACACTAACCCTCCATTAATTTCCCAAACAGGATAAGGGGTACAACATAGACGCCACATCGTCAGTACCACCAGAAGCACCTTGCTGCACCTTTCTCACAAGGACAGGGACAAACCAGACCCACCTGTTGCATCCCTTATAAGGACAACAACGACTATTAAACTTCAAATAGAACTCATCTACCTTAGGGTAAGTCCTAATTTTGTCGTACCTCCTGAGAACCAAGTGCCTACAATACCAAACCAACATCTACTACGATCCTAGGACCATATCCATCCCAGACTAGTCCACCACTATAGGTGGCTCCCTGCGGATCACGGTCCAAGAAATACAAATACCGCACGCCTCTGTCCTTGTTGCCCACCGATCGTCACAATAACAGCAGGTAAAATACAACTTCCACTAATAACGTCTAGCCATTTACTCTCAAGTTCTAATGTACTTCTCTTGCACCCCAGGTATCTAGAATATGTGAAGCCTCCCACTGACACTAGAGTCCACCGTCTAAAGAGCCTCAGGGTTACCACAAGGATACACAGACTAATCATAACAGGTAACCCACACAAATACCAAACCCATCAAGAACCGATACTTTAAGTACAGCGATACCACACCATATTACCATACCGTAACACGGTTTCTCTTTTACCAGGTCCACCCTTTTTGCTACTCAAGCATCGACTACCTCAAGACTCCATGGAAAGCCGTTTTATCCTTTAACTCAGAACCATATTTATTTATTTATTAATTTTTATCAATCTCTTATATCGTCTATTTTAGCCCCTTTTTTGTTTTTAAATACCTGTATCAATAAAAATACTTTTTAGTCATTCCTTCTCCCGAATCCTTCTTTTACTACCATTAGCGCGAATTTTAAACCATAGGTTATTTTATTGAGTACATCTACTATGGACACTTAGTGGTTCCTGTCCTAAAAATTCGCTGCCTTTGATAGTAAGTAGCCAAATAGCGCCTCCAATACTAACACTCTGAACGTGAAAAACATTGGCCTCTTTTTCCATTCTGTTGCAGTGTGTCGGTCAAGCTATTCACACTAGGTATCTGTGAAGAATAGTATTAGTAAATTACAGGCCTGCTATTTAAAACCATGGTTCTCTGTCAGACATATCACCTATAAGACTGTTACAAAATCAGACATTTCTTCCATTTTCATTCCGTTGCAGTGTGTCGGTCAAGCTATTCACACTAGTTGTCTGTGAAGAATAGTATTAGTAAATTACAGGCCTGCTATTTAAAACTATGTTTCTCTGTCAGACATATCACATATAACAGCGTTCCAAAATTAGCCATTTCTGACTTCCATTTTGTTGCAATGTGTTGGTGAAGTTATTCACACTAGGTGTCTGTGAAGAATAGTATTAGTAAACTACAGGCCTGCTATTTAAAACCATGGTTCTCTATCAGACATATCACCTATAAGACTGTTACAAAATCAGACATTTCTTCCATTTTCATTCCGTTGCAGTGTGTCGGTCAAGCTATTCACACTAGTTGTCTGTGAAGAATAGTATTAGTAAATTACAGGCCTGCTATTTAAAACTATGTTTCTCTGTCAGACATATCACATATAACAGCGTTCCAAAATTAGCCATTTCTGACTTCCATTTTGTTGCAGTGTGTCGTTGAAGCTATTCACACTAGGTGTCTGTGAAGAATAGTATTAGTAAACTACAGGCCTGCTATTTAAAACCATGGTTCTCTATCAGACATATCACCTATAAGAGTGTTCCAAAATCAGCCATTTCTCGTGAATGTGGTGTGGTGCAGCGGCATTGCTATAATGATCTAGTATGTCTGTTTATGCTATTTCCTCCCCCCTCAGCTGACTGGTCACATGACTGTGACATCACACAGGTCCTTTTGCTCACAGAAGGTATGGACACGTGACTGTGAGATAAGCACAGGTCCTGTGGCTGTTTCTACAGGATATAAAACCCTGGTGATTTGTGCAGTGCAGGGGTGCAGGTGTGCAGTGTTCCTGTGAGAGAGGCATGAGACCTGTTCCCCGGGTGGGTGGGACACTGTTTGTCTGAAGCCTAGTGAGACCGGGTGAAGCCTGGATCCTGTGTGGATGTCAGTAAGCCTTGGAGGGCCAGAGGCTAGAGACCCCATCTGGGAAACAAATGGACCAAAGCAGCTAAAGCCCGACATAGGTAATACTATTTGTGTTATGGACATTTTCATGGACACTGTTTTATTATTACCTTGCGGGAGGCTGTAACTAGAGCCAAGTGGGCCGGTCTGCCACTTGGGCTCGTGGACTTTATATGAGTTGGACCCGGAAATCAGCAGTTTATGGAGTTAATAAACTGCTGACTTGAGAAGTACCGGAAAATATGGCTGGTGTGTTTTAAATTGATGCAGCGAAGCGAGTATCCCCCAGGATAATGACAAGCGCTGCCTTACAGTGGAAAATATTGTCCTCCATTAAAAATGGGCAAGGTGCGTGGCAAGGGACAGAGAAGTGGACGTGATGGTGATGGTGCATGCAGAGGCCGAGGATGAGGACGTGGCCATGGGCAAGCTGAAATTGTGCCACAACAAACACAAATCTTGTCGCTCGACCTTCCTGTCCCAATTACTAGGGGGCCGCAGTACACCACTATTGAACCCAGAGCAGTGTCAAAAGGTTGCTGGTTGGATAGCAGATAATGCTTCCAGTCAATATGCCACCACCACCCTGTCTTCCACACGGTCAAGTCTCAGTAGCCGTGAGTCTGGACCGCATATTCCTCACCCTGATCCTCCTTCCTCCCACCATGCCGAGTACCCGGAGACAAATCATCACACACTTGGACACTCAGAAGAGCTATTCACTTTTCCATTTGTAGATTCGGGCCACTCGTCTGGCCAGCTTCAAGAGAGTCAAGAGGAGAACGCGTGTAGCAATGCCCAAATATTGGAGCAGCCACAGTCACATGAAGGTGACAGTGGGAAAGTGCAATTACTGTCGCTAGAGGTGGATGATGATGATGATGAGACACAATTGCCAGAAAGTCAGGAAGAGGACCAGGGTGCGGAAGTGGAGGACAAGGTGGTGGATGATATAGTAACTGACCCAACCTGGCAGGGGGACATACAGAGCGAGGACAGCAGCACACAGGGGGAGGGAGGAGTAGCACCATAACATGCAGGAAGAAGCAGTGGTGTGGCCACAGACAAAAGGCTGGAAAGCGTTCCTCGTAACGCCAACACAACGGAAGTTGCCAGTACAACTGTTAGGTCTTCCCGAGTCTGGTTATTCTTTAAAGACTCTGCAGATAACCCCAAAAAGGCCATTTGCACCACCTGCCAGGCCAGCATCAGCAGGGGTAGAAAAACTAGCAGCCTGACCACCACCAGCATGATCAGGCATATGGCAGCAAAGCATCCGACTAAGTGGGCTGAACTTCAGGGTCCAGCAACAGTGTCTTCGGGTGACACCACTGCTTGTTCGGCTGTTGTGCGTGCACGCCAATCCCCTGTCCATGGCGCATGCCAAAATGCCTCCCACCCTGCACCTGTCGTTGAACACTCTCACCTAGCACCATCAGCAAGCACATCCACGTCCTTGTCCCTACCCCAGTCCTTGGAATGCAAGCACAAATACGCAGCCAACGCCCCACAGGCCACACTACTAAATTCACACATTTCGCAAATGCTTGCACTTGAAATGTTGCCTTTTAGGCTCATAGAGATGGAAGCTTTGCACAACCTGATGGCAGCGGCCGTCCCTCGGTACTCGGTCCCCATCCGCCACTATTTCTCCCAGTGTGCCGTCCCTGCATTACGCAAGCATGTGTCCCACAACATTAGACATGCTCTCAACAATGCAGTTTCTGGGAAAGTCCATCTAACCACAGACACGTGGACAAGTGCTTGCGGGCAGGGACGGCACATCTCGCTGACGGCACACTGAGTTAATATAGTGGAAGCCGGGACCCAGTCGGATCTTGGGACGGAACACGTCCCCCCGACACCGAGGATTGCGGGCACTTGGTCAATCAGGGTTGCCCCCACATTCTACAGCTCCTGCACCTCCTCCTCTTCAGCCTCCATCTCTGAAATGACCACATCAGTCGCAAGCTGGAAGCACTGCAGCACTGCCTTGGCTAAGCGGCAACAGGCTGTCTTGAAGCTAATATGCTTAGGTGACAAACCGCACAAGAGAGCTGAAGAGTTGTGGATGTGGCACCCTGCTACAACAGGTACCACAGAACCCAAAAGGGTGCATGGATGGACTTCTTCAGAAGAGGCCCTCATTACAAACAGACACCCCCACCCTTCCGCCTCAGACCACCAGAGGGAGCCCTGTTAGGGATATATATATGGAGGGTGGAGTCAGGCAGTCAGTGAGTTGTTAGTAATTCAGTCAGAGAGCAGTCTGAGAGCAGTACGTCTGCTGCTGTTCTGAGGGCCCCGAGTGTGGCTGAGGCAAGGAGAGAGGAGAGAAGAGTTAAGGGGGCAGAGGAGCATCACAGGCTCACCCCAAGACATAATCCGGACACCGGGTCCGCGCCTACAGGGTCCTCTACACCCAGTAGGGATTACCGGCATACCAGAAGGATTACAGATCCCTGGTCGACCTGAAGCTAAACCCTTTACAGGACTAGGAACCACGAAGGCCCCAGCTTTCAGGGATAGTGGTTGCCAGAGAAAGGTCCTACTACCATGCGACAGGTGAGAGAACGACACGACACAGAAGCTAGGCCCAGTTGCAGGCTGGCCAGGAGCTTAGAGAGACGGAGAAACAGACCAGGAGGCCTTATACCCGCTCGCTGGGGAGAGTCCAGAAGTGCACCCTTCCTAAAGAGTACCCTGGACCGTACCTGACATCTGCACCAGTAAAGGTACTGAAGTGAATCTCCTGTCTCTGTCAGTTACTCCTGCTGCGCCATCTCTTCTGCACTACAAAGCCCAGCATCACCATTTGCACCTACACTGCCCCGTGGCTGTGCTCTGCCTGTGGAGAGCTTCACCAACCTAGCTGCCCTAACACCTGCCCCGGAGGTCTGCAGCAGCGCTGGTACCTGTTACCAGAAACCACAGGTGGCATCACGAGACAAAAACTGTTACCAACCAAAAACCCCTTTTTCAAGAGAGACCCCAGAGTACGGGCCCGGGAGCCGACTGCAGTGACATCCTAAACAAGGTAAAAGGCCCAGGTACCGAGTCCCCTATATCCCCCTGGGCGAGACATGGACAGCTCTGAAAGAGCAGGCAGATCTGTGGCTGACACCGCTGACCCTACACCAGGCAAGGTCGTGTGTGACAATGGCCAGGAACTGGTGGCAGCTCTGAGGCGAGGCATACCATGCCTGGCCCATGTGCTTAACCTCGTGGTTCAGCGGTTTCTCAAAACCTACCCGGATCTGTCGGATCTGCTTGTCAAAGTACGCCGCCTGTGTGCCCATTTTAGAAAGTCAGCTACTGCCTCCGCCGCCCTTGACATGCTTCCAGCTCACTGACTCAGGGGCGGACACAGACTGTAGTGGGCCCCTGTGCAAGAAATTTTGGGGGGCCCCCCCTGCCCTTCATAAGGCAACAAAGTTATGTAAACATAACCCCCCATGTGCATCTCTCACCCCCCCATGTGCAGCTCTCATCCCACCCATGTGCAGCTCTCACCCCCCGTGCATCTCTCATCCCCCCCATGTGCATCTCTCATCCCCCCCATGTGCATCTCTCACCCCCCCATGTGCATCTCTCACCCCCCCATGTGCATCTCTCACCCCCCCATGTGCATCTCTCATCCCCCCCGTGCATCTCTGATTCCCCCCACTCCTAGTTAATTAATTGTATTTAAAAAAAATAAAACTTGTTATACTTACCCCCATGCAATCCCTGCAGAATCCTGGCGCTCGTCCACGTCGCTGCCACCAGGTTCTCCTGACGTTCGGCCATGTGACGGCGCCACATACATAGCCATCAGCTTTTGTTTTGGCCAAAAGATTTTTAAAGCCGCCACCACGATAAGGTAGACTCTTCTGGGCGGGCCCTACTCTAACCTATTAAAATTTTCTTAAAATATCCAATACTCTTTTTAGATATATTTTTATTTAGTTTTCTTTAAGGGAATGTGTCATATACATTTTTTTTTTAAATGACCAATAATACCACATACAGGGAATACCGCCACACCATGACCAGACCACATATTACCACAACATAGTGACCGAATAATACCACACAGAAGGGAGAAAAACTGCCACACCATGACCAGACCACATATTACCACTACATTACTAATATTACCACCACATTACTAATATTACCATAAGTGTCATTATACACGGGAGCTCTATACATGGTATGTATAACGTAAGTGTCCAGGTAATCTAGTGATCACCAGTGAAATTATACACAGGAGCTCTGTATATAGTGTCAGTGTACAGGTAATACAGTGACATTATACACAGGAGCTCTGTATATAGTGTACAGGTAATACAGTGATCATCAGTGACATTATACACAGGAGCTCTGTATATAGTGTCAGTGTACAGGTAATACAGGGATCACCAGTGACATTATACACAGGAGCTCTGTATATAGTGTCAGTGTACAGGTAATACAGTGATCACCAGTGAAATTATACACAGGAGCTCTGTATATAGTGTCAGTGTACAGGTAATACAGTGATCACCAGTGACATTATACACAGGAGCTCTGTATATAGTGTCAGTGTACAGGTAATACAGTGATCACCAGTGACATTATACACAGTGTACATGTAATAGACTGACTCACCGGTGACGTCTCTAGGTGAAGTCCTTCATCTTCGCTTTTCTCCTTCATCCAGCACAGACCGCCATCACGTCTTCCAGCCAGGACTCGTCTCTGCATAAAATAACACAGTTATCTAGAGCACATTCCCCAACTTCTACATTACGCAGCTGAATACAGACGTGCATCCACCATCAATATATGGTTAGTTATTAGGCAACCTACCATTCCAAATATAAATTGTAATCCACCACTGTGCCCCCATTAACTGTAAATAGGCACTTAATATATAATTTAATTAGAACCTCTACTCTTTCCGCCAATTTGTTACCAGTCACACTCCTGCATCCGCAACGCCCCCTTCTCTATACTTCCTGCTCCCCGCATTCAATATTTACATGCACCCCCTGCCCCAATTCATTATATCATGTCCGTGCTCTCCCCACCCCATCATCATTTATCATTTACTCTCCCCCACCCCACATTCGTTATGTGCAGCTCATTATCCCCCTACTCCCAATTCCCCCATGTGCCCCTCTCTCACCCCCTCCCCCCCACATGTGCCCCTCTCTCACCCCCTCCCCCCCACATGTGCCCCTCTCTCACCCCCTCCCCCCCACATGTGCCCCTCTCTCACCCCCTCCCCCCCACATGTGCCCCTCTCTCATCCCCCTCCCCCACATGTGCCCCTCTCTCATCCCCCTCCCCCACATGTGCCCCTCTCTCATCTCCCCCCCCCACATGTGCCCCTCTCTCATCTCCCCCCCCACACATGTGCACCTCTCTCATCTCCCCCCCCCCACACATGTGCATCTCCCATCTCCCCCCCCCACACACGTGCATCTCCCATCTCCCCCCCCCACACACGTGCATCTCCCATCTCCCCCCCCCACACACATGTGCATCTCCCATCCCCCCCCCACACACACGTGCATCTCCCATCTCCCCCCCCCACACACATGTGCATCTCCCATCCCCCCCCCACATGTGCATCTCCCATCCCCCCCCACACACATGTGCATCTCCCATCCCCCCCCCACACACATGTGCATCTCCCATCCCCCCCACACACATGTGCATCTCCCATCTCCCCCCCCACACACATGTGCATCTCCCATCCCCCCCCCCACACACATGTGCATCTCCCATCCCCCCCCCACACACATGTGCATCTCCCATCTCCCCCCCCCACACACATGTGCATCTCCCATCTCCCCCCCCCACACACATGTGCATCTCCCATCTCCCCCCCCACACACATGTGCATCTCCCATCCCCCCCCCACATACATGTGCATCTCCCATCTCCCCCCCCACACACGTGCATCTCCCATCTCCCCCCCCCACACACATGTGCATCTCCCATCCCCCCCCCCACACACATGTGCATCTCCCATCCCCCCCCCACACACATGTGCATCTCCCATCTCCCCCCCCACACACATGTGCATCTCCCATCTCCCCCCCCCACACACATGTGCATCTCCCATCTCCCCCCCCCACACACATGTGCATCTCCCATCTCCCCCCCCACACACACACATGTGCATCTCCCATCTCCCCCCCCACACACACATACACACACACACACATGTGCTTCTCCCATCTCTCCACTCCTAGTTAATTGTATTTTAAAAAAAATAAAACTTGTTATACTTACCCCCATGCGATCCCTGCAGAATCCTGGCGCTCGTCCAAATCGCTGACAGCAGGTTCTCCTGACTTCCGGCCATGTGACGGCACCGTCACATGACCGGAAGTCAGGGGAATCATGAAGGCGCTGCTGCAACAGCGCAGCTCAGCGCTGAAATGTCCCGGACCCGGCGCTTAGCATGGGGCCGGGGGCCCCATGAGGAGAGAGACGCACAAGAGGGGGCCCCCGAGGGGGCCCCTACCGGCCGGGCCCCATACTAGAGTCAGGGCAGTCATGCCCTGATGGCGGCCCTGCTGGAGGCTGGAGGGGCCCCCTCTCCCTCGGGGCCCCCGTTCAATGAACCGGCTGCACGGGCGGTAGTTCCGCCCCTGCACTGACTGATCTGCGATGTCCCCATGCGTTGAAACTCTACATTGCAGATGTTGGGAAGGATTTGTGAGCAGAAGAGGGCAGTTGTTGATGACCAGCATCAACAAGGCCGTCGGTATTCAGTTCAGACTCCACACATAAGACCTCAGGAGTGGACATGGATGTCAGACATGTACCATCCTCCAAAACTTTGAGGACTCCACCAAGATGGTGAGCGGCGATGACGCCATAATTAGCGTCACCATCTCACTTCTCTGTCTTCTGAAACGCTGTTGCAGTCAGAGCACAATGAGATGGAGCAAGGAACCATACAGGGTGATTCCACACAGCCCAGCCTCATCTCATCCTAACGTGGATTGGATGACAATGAGGAGGAGGAGGAAGAGGAGGAGGAAAAACAGGAGCTAGTTTCCTGTGCTATGGACGATACTACCTGCACAACTGTCATACCGTCTGTTCAGCGTGGATGGCCTGAGAACAGGTAGGAAGAGGATGAGGAGGATGAGCATGGTCAGTCGTCCCCTTGGTGAGGACACAAAAGTCTTGCCTCTTTGCAGTCTGGCACACATGGCTGAGTTAATGTTACGCTCTTTTTACCGTGACCAGCGCGTTGTCCAAATTTTGGGTGACAGTCACTACTGGTTGATGGCACTTCTAGACCCACGCTACAAGGAAACTTTCTGTCTCTTATTCCCACGCTGGACTGGCCTAATAAAATGGGGCAGTACCAGAATGCCCTTGTTGTGGAATTATTAAAAAAATTTCCATCTGAAAACACTGGCGGCAGAGGTCACAGTTCGTTGGACAATCAAGGAGTACAGGCGAGATAGACACAAATGCAAACAAGCAGAGGCAGAGGAACACTGACAAAGTTATGAGACAGTTTTCTCAGACCCCCCATCGCACAGGCCTTGAGGTGCGGGATACTCTCCCAAGGAGGGAAAAGTTTCGGAAGATGGTGAGGGAATACTTTGCCGACCGTACCAACGTCCTCCGTGATTCCTCTGTGCCTTTTATAATTATTGGGTATCCAAGCTGGACACATGGCATGAACTGGCTCTCTATGCCTTGGAGGTCCTGGTCTGCCGCTAGCGTTTTATCTGAGAGGGTTTTTAGTGCCGCTGGTGGAATTATAACAGATAGACGCATCCGCCTGTCAACTGAAAATGCTGTCAGGCTGACTCTTATAAAAATGAACAAGGGCTGGTTTGGGCCAGACTTCTCAACACCACCGAATGATAGCAACGTAACATAAACTCAAATACAATGGTTTTTTTTGGGAGGTCTAACTCTATTCCCATGCACCTCTGTCTTCACACCCAGACATGGGTATACGCTTCCTGATTTTGTCTCTTTGCTCTTGTCCTCCTCCTTCTCCACATCCTCCACCACTATATCATCACCATATGTACCATATCAAAATATCTACGTCTCTTGCAAGGGACATTGGAGTTCCCCCAAATTTTTGTCAGCCGTTGCTTCACTGCATAGGCAAACAGTATGGGAGACCCTCTCCTTTTGCTAATGGGAATATGTCGTTACTGAGGCCCACCTCTGTGTGTCTTTAAATTGTTAGTGGGTTTTTTCCTAAATTTTGGCAGCTGTTGCACTCACTGCATACCCTATAACTGTATAGCAGACCCTCTCCTTTCTAATGGGAACATGTTGTTACTGTGGCCTACCTCTATGTGTCTTTAAATTGTTAGTGGGTTTTTTCCCAAATTTTAGCAGCCCTTGCAGTCACAGAATGGACATTACCACTATAGGAGACCCACTCCTTTTTAATTGGAACATTTTTTTTACTGAGACCCTCCTCTATGTCTCTTCAAAGGGGTATTGGGTTGCGTCCAAATTTTTGGCAGCCGTTGCAGTCACTGCATATGCAAGAACAGCATAGGAAACCCACTCGTTAATATTGGGAACAACAAAGCATAGCAGCCTGATGGCTCTCTAACAATAGCGAGGGCCGACTGCTGGCCCTTTAAGAATAGTAAGGGCCATCTGATGGCCCTATAAAAATAGGCTTTGTGACTTTCAGAGTCCCTCCATCTTAAATGAAACAGGATGTGTCTGATAATGTGTCACACACCACATGGCCAGATAAGGTAGTAAAATGTTAAAATGACATTTCCTGGTGAATGCATTTGCCCTGGTTGAAAGCAATGCAAAAGTGCAAAAACACATCAAAAACGCTAGGTGTGAACATAGCCCAAGGTGTGGAGGAGTATTTTTGCTTTTGGTTATTTATTTTGCCTTATATACAAGTCATTACCCTGGAAAGGATGCTCCTTAACATATTTCCCAGGAAAATCCATTTTGGTTTTGTTTTTGTATGTTTTATTGTGAGTCCGTAAAAGTGGCGTAATACCTCTGACAACGTTGTTGACAGCAGTGACCTGGGAGTCAGAAATGCTTCCAGGGGTCTTCCCCATGCTGTTCCCATGTCATTTGAGCACTGTTACCATCGACTTGGGCAATTATTAGGTCCTCTGCAGACCGCCGAGGGGGCGTCAGAAAAATGTTCTCCATAGACTTACATTGGGCTTGTTAGTCGGTCCGAGCACCCGAGTATTCCAGTTTGCTCGACTCGAACAATGAGTACCTGAGCATTTTAGTGCTCGCTCATCACTAGATATAACTAAGATCTATGTCTGCGATTTTTGCTGAGGTGGCCATTCTTCTACCTTTGCCCAGGATATTGTGCACACTACATGTGAGTGGCCTCGAAGATTAGAACATGTTCTCCAAGCCAGATGCATGGCCAGGGCATGCTGTCATAGAAGGCTGTCACTCCAGAGACACAAGTGACTCAAGAACACAAAGGTTAGCCTAGAAGATAAACTGCAGGACTTGGCCACAGTGACTGGACAATGTATGAAGTTGTGTTGTTCCGCTACCTGTACTGTTTCCGGAGCAAATATCAGCTGATCAGAGGAGGTTACTGGTGTCGGACTCCCAACTGTATTTATTGGACATGTTATGCCGAAAATGAGGATAGCTCTTTAATAGAATCGGACTTATCCCTTCGGACACTAATTTATTATGAAAGCAGAGAGCATTTTTTACTCTTTAGAACTCAACAGCTCATTAATTACAATGATAACTGTAATACCTAATTTATCCAGTGGTGGCGCTCTGGGCAAATTGAATAATTACTGCTAGATTTTTCCACCACAGATTAATAACTGGGACGTCTGTGATCAACTAATCTTGGGGGCACTCTTCTAATAAAAAGAGATTGTCCAAAGTGGACAACCCCCTTTAAACACAGTTGTGGGTACATATATATATATATATATATATATATATATATATATATATATATATATATATATGTATATATAAATATATACATATATATAATATATATATATGTATGTGTATATATATATATATATATATATATATGTATATAAATGTCTATATATGTATATATGCACGCATTTAATTTAGGTTTGGATATTTGCATTCATTCCTTGAATAATGGAATGTGGGGTGAAAAATCAAGCCTTAATTTAGACTATGATCATAGGCATGAAACGGTTAATCCAAGTGTTTAAGCCCTGAGAGAAAGTAGCAGCAAGAAGGGAACCCTGGGGGGAGGGCAGGAGTATCTCCATAACAGCAGGGCCCGCGGGGAGGACAAGGTCCCGGAGTGTTGTGTGTATGGAAACTTCCTTCAGCAGACCTCTTCACATAAATCATGTTTTTGGAGCTTTATGTTTCCTACATTATTTCATTTTGTACCAATCTGTGCGGAGTTAAATTAAAGGAAAAATATACATAGCCCACGTTAGAAATCCTTGTAATTATTTCCTGTAGTCCAGGACAACTGAATCAATGGTGCCCTTTTCCAGTAGGATGAAGATTGGGACAAGTTGCATCTAGCATGTGCCTTTAAAAGGGTAACAATTGACATTAGCAAGGCTTAAAGTGGCAACACCATTTCATTTTTATTTCATAAACCAATAGTACACATGAAAATAAGCAACTTTCTAATATATCTTATCAGATAAATCTGCTTCTTTCTCCTCCTGGATTGATTTTTCAATCTCAATTCAGTGGTAAAATCTGTAAAATCAGTGAAGATAGATTTTCTCATTACTGAGATAGTAGATGACAGTTGGTGCTTTTAACATTCTATGGAGGAGGGGGATCTCGAGGCCAACACAGAGATTCTGCTGTAAGTTCCAAAGAACTTTATAACCTCCAACTGCCATCTCCTTTCTCAGTTATGGGAAAATCTGTATTCCCTGCAGACAGATTTTAGCTGTGAATTGAGAATTTTGAAAATGAAAGATCAGACCAGAAGGAGAAAGAAGCAGATTTCTCTGATAAAATATATGACAAAGTTTATTATTTTCATGTGTACTATTGATTAATGAAACAAAAATGAAAGCAATGGTTTCACTTTAGCCCCTTAACAACATTTGACGTACTAATACGCGTCTGTGCCCTGGGACTTAAGACCCAGACCCGTATTAGTACGTCATGGCGATCGCGCGCGCACACAGGCTGTGCAGGCGCGATCGCCGCCGGGTGTCAGCTGATTGTCACAGCTGACACCCGGTACTATGTGCAGGGAGCGGTCCCGCACCGCTCCCAGCACATTAACCCCCGCGATGCTGCGATCGAAGTCGATCGCAGTCGATCGCAGCATTGCGGTGGCAAGGGGAGATGATCGCAGATACTCACCTCCTCTTCCGGCTTCCAGCATTGTCTGCCGTGGCTTCCAGCATGTTGCCATGATGACCCGATGTCTTCATGACAATATCCGGGTCACCAGACAGCAGAAAGATTTTTTGGACATGCGCAGTACATCTCCAAACAATCTTCTCCCTGTCCAGCGCTGACAGCCTGCATGACACAGGGATGGTGCTGCATTCCTGTGCCATGCAGGCGATCAGAGAAAAAAAGTGAAAGTCCCATAGTGAGACAAATAAATAAAGTCTAAAAACTATCAGAAAGTGAAAAAAAATTTTTTAAAAAATTATAAAAATATAAAAAAATAAATAAAAAAAATAATTCACCAAAAATAAAAATATAATGTACCCATCAATAAATATTATTATAAAAAAAAAACAAAAAAAACAATAAAAGTACACATATTTGGTATCGCCGCGTCCGGAACAACCTGACCTATAAAACTGTCCCACTAGTTAACCCCTTCAGTGAACACGGTAAAAGAAATATATAAAAAACAAAGCAAAAAAACGCTTTATCACCATACCGCCAAACAAAAAATGGAATAACACGCGATCAAAAAAACAAATATAAATAAAAATTGTACCGCTGAAAACATTATCTCGTCCCGTAAAAAACAAGCTGCCATACAGCTCCATCAGCCGAAAAATAAAAAAGTTATAGCTCTCAGAATAAAGCTATGCTAAAAAATAATTTTTTCTATAAAATTGCTTTTATTATGTAAAAGTGCAAAACATAGAAATACGATGTAAATGTGGTACCGCTGTAAACATACTGACCCGAAGAATAAAGCTGTCTTATCAATTTTACCACACGCGGAACAGAATAAAAAAGAAAACAAAAAAAGCAATTCCTGAATTGTTGGTTTTTGTTTATTCTGCCTCCCAAAAATCGGAATAGAAAGCGATCAAAAAATGTCACGTGCCTGAAAATGGCACCAATAACAACGTCAACTCATCCCGCAAAAAACAAGCCGTCAAATGACTGTCTGCCAAAATCTGGAAAAATTATAGCTCTCATAATATGGCGATGCAAAAACTAGATATTACAAAAAATGCGTCTTTTAGTGTGTGACAGCTGTCAGTCATAAAAACCCCATATGATTCTGGTATCGCTGTAATCACACCGACCCGAAGAATAAAGTCGTCTAATCACTTATACCGCATGAGGAACGGCGTCAAAAATAAACTCTCAGGTTAGGGTTGGGCTAGGGTTAGGGTTGTGCTATGGTTAGGGTTGTGGTAGGGTTGTGATGGGGTTGGGATTTTATTCAAAAGTAAGAAAAAAAGATGACGATATGGCGACTAGTGTTGAGCGCAAGTGCTCGCTACTTGAGTTTGCATCGGGTGTTCTGGTATGCATTGAGTATCGTGGGTATTTGAGTGACATGCTCGAGTCTCCGCCCCATATGCTTCACGGCCCAAAAAACTTTGCGGGGATTGCCTGCCATGCACGAGCGATCCCCGCATGTTTTTTTTTGGTGTCTAATAACCGTGAAACATCCGGGCGGGGACTCGAGCATGTCACTCGAGCACACGCAGTACATGGTGCATACCTGAGTACCCGATGCAAACTCAAGTAGCGAGCACTTGCGCTCAAGACTAATGACAACTTATTCAATATGATGACTGTAACGGGTCTGGGAGGCGGAACCTCTGAGCTACTATACAAGGGGGCGGTCCTTGTAAGGGAGCGGGTGGCGACCAGGCAGGCAGTCACAGCAGGTGACCGGGACAGTCTCTAGAAGAACGGGCAGGAGGTCACGGCAAGTGACCGGGGCAGTCTCTGGATGAACGGGCAGATGGTCACGGCAAGTGACCGGGGCAGTCTCTGGGTGAACGGGCAGATGGTCACGGCAAGTGACCGGGGCAGTCTCTGGGTGAACGGGCAGATGGTCACGGCAAGTGACCGGGGCAGTCTCTGGGTAAAGGGTTGGTACGACCTGTGGCGGCTGATGGTAGACGTGAGCTCCCAGGTGAGCAGGCGAGAGTCTCTGGATAAACGGGTGGTCACAGCATGTGACGGCGGAGCCTCCAGGAAGACCAACAGACAGGCGGCAGATGAGCGCTCCCAGGTGAGCGGGCAGAAGTCTCTGGACAGGCGGGTGGTCACAGCACGTGATGGCAGAGCCTCCAGGTAGGCTAGCAGACAGGCAGCAGATGAGCGCTCCCAGGTGAGCGGGCAGGAGTCACTGGACAGGCAGGTGGTCACAGCACGTGACGGCAGAGCCTCCAGGTAGGCTAGCAGGCAGGTAGCAGATGTGCGCTCCCAGGTGAGCGGGCAAGCTGGTCCATAGACAGACTGACAAGAGTTGGAAGGCAGACCGTCGGACCTCAGGCAAGCAGGCAGGTAGTTGATGTGCGCTCCCAGGTAAGCGGGCAAGCTGGTCCTTAGACAGACTGACAGGAGTAGTAAGGCAGACCGTCGGACCTCAGGCTAGCAGGCAGGTAGCAGAATATTAGGCAGGAATAAGACAGCAAGCTGGCAGGAATCTGGTAGGTATCTGGCAGGTAACTGGCAACGGGACCTGAGGGCTGAAGCAGAGTAGTGAACAGTGCAACAACATTGCTCGGGCACCTCCATTTTGGAGGAGGTGCCTTATATATGGTGAAGTCCTCCGGCCATTGGCCGGGGACTCCTTAGGACGGCGCGCGCGGCCCCTTTAAGAGGGAGGGAGAGCGCGCGCGCGCGCCCTAAGCACAGTGGCCGGGAAGGAGCGCGCGCTGCCAGCAGAGCGGGAGGAGGACGCCGGGCACGGAGCAGAGAGGTGAGGGGAACAGCGTCCCTGCCTAGCAGAGGGCAGGGACGCCGGCGCTACAATGACCTAATGTTTTCAAATTCTGTGTCGTACCTCTGGGTTCAAAATGTTCACTATACACCTTAATAAAATCCTTGAGGGGTATAGTTTCCAAAATGGGGTCACTTGTGGGGGAGCTCCACTGTTTAGGCACATCAGGGGCTCTCCAAACGCGACATGGTGTCCGCTAACAAATTGAATGGAAAATCGGCTCAAATTGTTAGCACCTGGGGGTTGCAAGTGCTCACTATGCATCTAGATAGGTGCCTTGGTGGGTCTAGTTTCCAAAATTGGGTCACTTGTGGGGGAGCTCCAATGTTTAGGCACATCAGGGTCTCTCCAAACGCAACATGGTGTCCGCTAATTATTCAAGCAAATTTTACAATCAAAAGTCAAATGGCGCTCTTTCCCTTCCGAGCCCTGCCGTGCGCCCAAACAGTGTTTTTTCCCCACATATGGGGTATCTGCGTGCCCAGGGGAAATTGCACAACAAATTTTGGGGTCCATTTTTTCTTGTTACCCCTGTGAAAATAAAAAAAATTGGGTCTAAAGTAACATTTTTGTGAAAAAAGTTAAATGTTCATTTTTTCTTCCACATTCCAAAAATTCCTGTGAAGCACCTGAAGGGTTAATAAAGTTCCTGAATGTGGTTTTGAGCACCTTGAGGGGTGCAGTTTTTAGAATGGTGTCACTTTTGGGTATTTTCTGTCATAAAGACCCCTCAAAGTGACTTCAAATGTGATGTGGTCCCTAAAAAAACGGTTTTGTAAATTTTGTTGGAAAAATGAGAAATCGTTGGTCAACTTTTAACCCTTATAGCTCCCTAACAAAAAAAATGTTGGTTCCAAAATTGTGCTGATGTAAAGTAGACATGTGGGAAATGTTATTTATTAACTCTTTTGTGTGACATATCTCTCTGATTTAAGGGCATAAAAATTCAAATTTTGAAAATTGCAAAATTTTCTAAATTTTCGCCAAATTTCCATTTTTTTCACAAGTAAACGCAAGTGATATCAAAGAAATTTTACCACAATCATGAAGTACAATATGTCACGAAAAAACAATCTCAGAATCAGTGGGATCCGTTGAAGCGTTCCAGAGTAATTACCTCATAAAGTGACAGTGGTCAGAATTGTAAAAATTGGCCTGGTCATTAACGTGCAAACCACCCTCGGGGGTTAAGGGGTTAAATAAGTTTATAAAACATGGCTGCCTTCATCTGGTAACAGCACCAATTTTATACGTGGACTATGTATTGCAGCTAAGCTTCATTCTTCTGGAAGAAGGCAGCCATGTCTTCTTATCTCATTTGATCCCCTTGAAGACATTTCACTTGCCATAATGATGGAAATGCCATTGTTTTTCTGAATCCGGCGATGTTTTTCTTTTGCTCCTATGCCTTTCCATTCCTGAGATATGGCCTCTTCTTGCTTGTTTGCAAACCTTGTATTTTTAGCCAACTGGATGTAGTCCTTAAAAAAAGTTAAGGACAACGCCTGTTTGGCTAAAAAAATCATACATGGCTCAGTGCGATAGTAGTCATATTTATAGTCCCTCCCCCAACTATTTTATATTGGCAGAAACCCACCATGTAAAGTGTAGAGTAATAGTAGTAGTGGTGGAATAGAGCTGAGGGGATAAAAATGGTGTCCAGTCAGAAGTGGAGTAATAACTAATCTGGAGTTAGCCAGCCACCCAACCTGTCACCATGGCCGTCACTGCCAGGCACAAGTTGACCCCACATGGATGTCCCTGATTTGGCTGCACTCTGCCTTCTTCAATGAGTCTACATTAGTCTGAGCATTCGTGTGTTTTCAATAGGAAGACAGGTGAAAGCCACTGCCACCGGACTCCCCTGGCAGTGTCGTATTTTCCGTGAAACCAAAAGGATCAGGCATTGAAATTCCAAATACCATTGCTTCTCTCTCCCAATATCATCTCTTGGAGAAAAGTTGGGAAGCCCCAATCCAATCAATTGGGCAACCAGGCCAGCCAAAATTGGCAGGTGCATCCGAGTTTTATGTAATACGTATGCTTCTCCAAATGAATGGGGAGTCACTTGTTACCATAGGGAATCATCAAGGCAAGAGTAAAGTCTATATCCAACGCACTTGGTGCCTGGAGAAGCTCGGCAGTACTATCTGTGGCACCAGCATCTTATTGGGTCAATGATGTACTAAGGGGATATTGGAGAAATGTATGCATTTGCCCCACTCAATATATCAGCATCTTAAAACCCCTATAAACATTAGATCAATTTTGGAGAAACCGGCAGACCATCTGGTCTGACTTTTCTCCGGTAGATGATGACTGGGGAGGGAAGGATCGGGCGGGTGGAATTTTAACAGTTAATATTTTTGTATTCTTGGGAGATAAGTCATAGCCATAAGAACGGCTTCCCCTTCTCTCCCCATTGAAAATACATGGACACTCTTCCGAGTCGAGTGCTCAGGTGTATGGGGGAGTGGGGACAGCTGTCTGCTTAAAGTGGGGCTGTCCAGACAAAGAAAAACTTTGTGAAGCGAATGAGATATGAAAAAAATAAGAAACTTAGTCCTACTCACCGAATGACACCCGCCCAGATCCAGGGTAGTCCGAACGGAGACCAGAAGCATTTTACCAGCCGATGTGACCTTTGACTGGCTGCAGTGGTCAGGTGACTTTGAGCAGTGTGTCATCTTAAAACATCTGACTACATGCTGCTCAAGTCACATGATTGCTATAGCCAATTACAGAGTGCCGTGGTCTGATTGCTAGACCAAAGCGAACTGCGTTGGATCCAGGTGGCTGCTGGTTGGTAAGTACGGCTGCGTTTTACATATCCCACCCCCTGGACAAAGTTTTATTTTGCTTGGACAACTCCTTTAATGAACCTTCACCCAACAGTTTCTCATTAGATTTTTCCATGGTGATTAAGAAATGCAAATTTACCAACAATTCGATAGGCATGTGAACCCTACCCTGAACATCTACAGCCCACTTTTTGCATAAATTCCACCCCTTTGTGGTCCAGTTTGCAAGGCTGTCATGGCAAAATCGAGTGCAATAAATAATCTGGTACTGATGAGATCTGTCTTCATCTTGTCTTGTCTGGTTTGTAGAGACCCCCTGTCTGGATGCAATTGATTGACAGCTTGTCAGAAAACTTCTCCATCACTGACAAGCCGGGTATTCATCCCGAGATTTGCAAATGAAAGGCTTTCAGGTCTCCATGTGTTAACAATTTAGAAAATTCCTGAGCAAGGGGAACTGGCAGAGTCTGCTGGGAAAGTACGTGGCCCCTCAAGTAATACAGGACAATGGATATCGATATGGCAGGATTTCTCGCTCCATCTAGTAATGTATCGGGTTCACTTTGAATAATCACTATTTGTTAAAAGGTTCTCTTGACAATAAGTAAATCCCAATGTTTCCCCCTGCTCAGACCACCAGAAATCAGATGGAATTTGTGAGGAAGCCAGACAATGTTACATTTTTCTGCAGCACCCCCACAGGAGAAATGAAGTATTACACAGGGCTTCATTCAACTCACAGGGTTGTCTGTGTAATGCAGGACAGGACAGGTCCTCCAGAGAGCGATGCGCTTTGTAACAGTTGTTCTCTTTAACAAAGAGATGAGAATCCTGAACAGAGCACCTCTCTCATACTAGTAGGGTATGTAAAAAATGCATTCTCTAAACCAGACACCTACTGTAAAGGGTTATTCCCAAAAAAATCAAGTTATAGGATAGGAGATAACTTGCAGATTATTGGCAGTCCAGACATTGGGACCCCAACAATCCCGAGCACAGGGCTTTAGAATCCCGAGAATGGAGCTGAATGGAGTAAAAGTGTACATGCTTGACCTCCCCTCCAATCACTGTCTGTGGTTCTCCCAAGGACAATGGTAAGCTCTTTTTCGGCAGTCCCACAGACTATGAATGGTGTGGAGGTTGAGCATTCACACCTCGTCTGCTTTCAGTCCTGTCCTCATTGTTCCAGTGTCCTAGTCTTGGGATCGATGGAGGTAAAAGTGGTCAGACCACCAACAATCAGCAAGTTATCCAAAATCCAAAAGACGTAGCCATGCTTCTTTTTTAAGCATAGGTCTCTACATGCCCATTTTCTGCCCCTCTCCACTCTATTCTTCACCTCCCTCTGGAATTGTTGGATTCATGAAGGCATGAGGCATTTTTTGTGGGGCCCGAAAAATTTGCAGAATCTTGGTGAAGTTTTAGAAGAATGCGAGGTTTTGTTTCAAGATGCCTCATGACTCTCCACCGACAGATGAAATTTGGGTAAAGAAGGAATATGGATGGGTTATGCTGAATTTCCACTTCCAATTGTTTTGTTGTAAGGGGCAATAGATTGTGTTGTGTCATCTGTCCACAGGGTCTTCGGGGGTCCACACAAGAAGATCAATAGGAAGATAATTACATTATTTCCATAACAGCATGAAATCACAAGTGTCCTGTATAGAAGACCTGCCATTGTCTTTCTCCTAGTTATTCATGTCTATGTTCTTACCCTCAAACGGGACAATTCTGGATTATACTTTACTCAAACTTGTACTGTGCTTCTTTTATTCCTCCTGGCAGGGGATGACTAATTTGACACCTGGGTGTTACCATTCCCTTTATCAATGAGAAGCATCCAACACAGATAGATAGATAGATACAGTTGTGCTCAAAAGTTTACATACCTTGGCAGAATTTTCCCTTTATTGGCCTTGTTTCCGAGAATATGAATGTTATTATTTGACCATTTATTGTCAAACTACTGTGTTTTCTCTTTTTAAATCTTAATGACAACCAAAAACATCCAAATGACCCTGATCAAAAGTTCACATACCCCATTTCTTAATAACGTGTATTGCCCCCTCTAACATCAATGACAGCTTGAAGTCTTTGTGGTAGTTGTGGATGAGGTTCTTTAATTTCTCAGATGGTAAAGCTGCCCATTCTTCTTGGCAAAAAGCCTCCAGTTCCTGTAAATTCCTGGGCTGTCTAGCATGAACAGCACGCTTGAGATCTCCTCAGAGTGGCTCAATGATATTGAGGTCAGGAGACTGAGATGGCCACTCCAGAACCTTCACTTTGTTCTGCTGTAGCCAATGACAGGTCGACTTAGCCTTGTGTTTTGGATCGTTGTCATGCTGGAACGTCCAAATACGTCCCATGCGAGAGCTTCCGCGCTGATGAGTGCAGATTTGCTTCCAGTATTTGCTGATAACGTGCTGCATTCATCTTTCCTTCAACTTTTACCAAGTTTCCTGTGCCTTTGTAGCTCACACATCCTCAAAAAATCAGCGATCCACCTCCGTGCTTTACTGTAGGAATGGTGTTCCTTTCATCATAGGCCTTGTTGACCTCTCTCCAAATGTAACTGACTCGCCCCCTGGGCCGTAGGGCACTCGGAGCCGGGCAATAAGGAGACGAGACGATGGGGAGGTAGTAGTGGCAGCCCGGTTCCGTGGCTCAGGGTGGTCAGACCAGTGGTAGTCTGCTACGTGCTGTTGACAATGTCCTACTACGCCACCCGTGGATTGCGGTTATTAGGAACCGCCGCTGCAAGGCAGTCCCCTGAGGTTGATGGTATGCGCAACTGAGATTGTATAACTCCCCACGGGAAGAGTGTAACCCCAGGGCAGTGCAGTGGATGGTGGGGGTGATGGTGCAGGGCGTCCCAGTACCGTTAGTGCTGGAGGGACGAAAGAGTACACAGACAACGTACTGCAGTCCAATGTCTTTTACTCACAGTTCATATGCTCCGGGTCACTGCGGCACCAGTAGTGACTACCCGAGCCGTGCGGTGTTCACGAGGTGAGGGGCTCGGTCAACCCCCAGGCGGTTCAGGAGCATGGTACAGGACCCCCTTCTATACTTTCTCTGGCCTGCCTCACCAGTGACCCACTTTTGTCCAGCTGCCGCGGATCTGCGCGGGTAAACGTGGGCCCCGTCTCCCGCTGTCCTATATGGTGCCTTCCTAGCAGGTTTGATGAGGTGTCGCACCAATAAATGATCACGACGTCTGGTCTTGGCTGAGGGTAGTTTCTCCTCCACCAACTTGGGATCCGGTACCCTTAATCTGCCTGACCCTTCACCCGGTATTCTCGTGGGTTCTTAGGGTCCCTTCCACCTTCTTGTTCCTGAGCCCCTCTGTTTCTCTCTCTCTTCCCCTTCTTTCCTGTTCCTTCTTCTCCTCCTTCCTTTGGCCTCTTCTCCAGGCCCACTTCTCCTTCTCCTCTCAGGCTCCGGCCTTTTCTCTAGGCCTGCCTCTGAGCAGAGCTCCTACAGAGCCTCTGCTCCCTGTCTTCTCTGACTGAACTTCTCTCAGGACTGAACCCTGATCTAAGATGGTGCCCACCTTTTATACTTCCCTCTAAAACATGAGCCCAGGTGACCAGCAACCAATGGGCTCCTATCTACGCTCAGGAACCAACCCCTATCTGCTCCTACATCAATGGGTATTCCTCCCCCCTCCCCACTCCAGCCAGGGACATGGTCTGTCGTGCCTGCATTTCTGTCTAATGGGAGTACCGTTGAGCTGTCCCTCGGAAATGGGGTGAGTGTGCTGTATGCAGCTAACTGAGCCCTGGTCCATACTCCATCCTTACCTGGGAGTGGAATACCACACCTCTGGCAGAGGTGCAATACCCCTTGTAAGGCAGCGCTAGACAACATAATGGGGGATACTCGCTGCACTGGGTAAATCAAAGCACACCAGCAATGTCCTTCCGGTATTTCACAATGTTGCAGTTTATTGCTCTATCATAAACCGCATATTACACAGTCCTTCTTAGTTTATCACCGGCCTGTTTACACACTTAACATCCGGGAGTCTCTCAAGTAGCAGACAGGCCCAATTGGCCCAAGTTACAGCCTTCAGCAAGGTAATAACATAGCAATGTCCATATTAATATCCATATAACACAGGGTATTACCTTTGTCGGGTTTAGCTGCTGCAGTCCATTTAATCCGCCACCACTGTGGCTTTGCGGCTTCCCAGGTGGGGGTCTCTAGCCGTCGTTCCCTCAAAGGCCACTGATATCCACACAGGATCCAGGCTCTGCCTTTCAGGACTCTTCATCAATCCTCTGCCTTCCAAGGCCACTAGCATCCACACAGGATCCAGGCTCGACCTTTCAGGCACCAGGCTTCACTTGGCCTCACTAGGCCTCACACGGTCGGTGTCCCACACACACGGGAACAGGCCTTACGCCTCTCTCACAGAACATACCTGTCTCCCATCAAGCATGGTTTATATATCCATCCCGTGCACACACACACACACACACACACACACACACACACAGACAGGACCTTGCTGATGTCACAGTCATGTGATCAGACAGACATTCTGTGCGCGCAGGACCTGTGCTATGTCACAGTCATGTGACCAGTCACCTGAGGGGGAAGGTACATGGTCAGGTAAAACACATCCTGGACCATTACTGTAATGCCAGCAAGTCGCTGCATTACACCCTATAGCGGCCGAACCCTCGGGGCACTACATTCCCCCCTGGTAAACCACAGCATGTCCTCGGGCTGGAACAGAGCAAAAACAATTAAATACAGGACATGCAAACTTTTTCAAAACTTTTCACATTAGGAAACAGACAACGCAGTTCAATTCCCTTTATGGGAAACGCTTTTCTTTTCTTGTTACACTATTGTAAAACACGTTACTAACACTTCTGGAACTCTTTTGAAATATAAACATTATAGAAAACAGTCACAGTACTATTTAGCAGCATATAAAACTCTTTCTACATAAAACATTCACAAGAAAAACATTTTCAGAACACATTCTTAGATCCTGGCTGCGGTGCAACTTGCGACCAGGTGTTCATTCTTCTTAAAGGTGCAACACTCTAGCAAACTCTAGCAAACTGTCATATGAAAACACCATCGCTTTGAAAGCGATCTTTCTGCACACTGCATCAAATTGGTGGACCAATTATCGACAAAGTGACCTGCTTGTGTGTCTTTTTCAAATCAAGTTGTTTATTATGAGATACGATACATCTTTAAATGCAGTGTTATATTTATTATATGCACTTCCGCCTTAATCTGTGCCCTTTTGATGTTGTGCGCATGCTCCGCTCCCTCCGCTGTGGGTCGCGCGCCCGGCTGTCTCTGCGGGGCTGGTGCGTGCGCGGGCGCCCGGCCTTGTCTCTGGCCGTGCGCCCGCGCTTGCGCACTAGCCCCTGACTGCCTGGCTTCGCGTCCTGGGGCGGGGAGTGGCGACGCATGCGCCGCTTACCGGCATCAAACCACGCCTACTTGCTGATCAGGTGATCGGTCATGTGTGGCCACACATGACCGACGCCATGGTTGAAAAGGGTGCCGCTTTTTTACTCCTGCACATTCCCCTTGAGGAAGCGGCCAGTTTTGGGCCGTGAAACGCGCGTCGGGGCTTGCTACAGCGCGGCTATTACTACTAGCCAGTGTTTGGCTTTTCACTGGGTAAGATGACCTAATGTTTATATCTGTCCTTATGGTTATCCCTCTCTTTAATAGTAATTACTTTATTCTTATTACTTGATTAACTTACTGCATATTTTGGGATCATGAGGACCTCTACTGTTGGCCATCTTTTTCAGTGTACAATTTTCTTGGCCACCACCTGTATTCTGGGGGTTTGCCATTTTGTGGCCATTATCACTGGCTTGTGATTGATCTTCACTGGGTAAGGCTGCCTAACGCATAGGACCTGTCCCTCTGAAAATCCTTTTCTTCAGCAATAATTATTTTACTCGGAAACACACCTACAATTGTGCTCCGATATATACCACTATTGGTTTCAGTATATATATTATTCTGCTGTATGAATTTTCTGGGACCATGGGGACCTCTGTTGTTGGTTGTCTTCTCCAGTGAATATTTTTCTTGGCCACCATCTATATACTGTCACTTGATATTGTACTTTATATGTAATTTTAAATGTTGTAATAAAATTTGAATGTTTTATGCCTATAAAACAACTCTGTGTTTCTCAAATCTATTATATGTAACATGAGTTGGCATGATTTGGTGCTCAGGGTTAGTCTTTTCTTCCCCCAGATGCGCCAATCTAGCTATAAAAGGGTTAAATTGTTGACTCTAGCAAACTTGTCTTGAGGTAGACGTTGCAGTCTTTTTATAAAACCAGTAGGGGGCGCTTTAGGAAGTGCAACTATTTACAGGGGCGGCCGCTCTCAGTCCTCTGCCAGTTGGAAGGGGGGAATGGCTGCTCTCAGTCCTCAGCCAGGTAGGGGATGAGGGGCAACTTTCACGCGGTCAACAGTTCCATAACAGTTCCTTTTACCCCGACAGGTAACTATATACAGTCACACTTTACCATTTACTGGTAACGGTGTCCTCCTGATGCTCCTTGCTCCTCCTGGTCGTCTTCAGGCCCGGTGTGCTGGGCGAACAAGTCCGCGCCCAGGGGCTGTATGGCAGGGGGCACCGGTGGGGGAGCGGCGCTTGGGGGCACTCGGCCTTGCGACCAAGCCAGGGGGTCTTCTGGTTGTGCCCAGTGGCGGCCCAGTCCGGGAAGGGGGCGCTGGTGGTGTGACGGCGCCCGGGTTTACCAGGCCTTGCGACCAGGCCGGTGACGCTTCCCTCTTTACGGCGCCCGGGGTCAAGGGGCATGGCGCCGGGCGGGGCGTGGCCATGGCGCTCGCCGCTTGAGGCCTAGCTGGGAGCAGTGGCGGCGCGGCAACAGGTGCGGTGAGTGGGGCTTCGGGTTCTGCGATGGGAGGCTGGGGCAGGCTTGCAGCTGCTGGGCCTGGGGTGGTAACGTCCCCTGTACTTGCCTCGGTCCTCGTGGCTCCCTCCGCGACACCGTCTCCGGCCCTCACTCCTCCTTCACTGTCCTCAGAGGCAGGCGTACTCCGGGGTGCGGGTGATGCCTGTCGCTGGCGGGTTCCAGCCTGCCGGGCCAGTTCTTCTCTCCACCCGGCAAGCGCATCCCGCTGCGCCCGGACCATCCTCTGATTCAGGTCCTCCAGCGCAGCTTGCGTATGCTCCGGATCTCTAGGGAGCTGCGCCAGGATCTCCGCTAGGCTGCATGGCGGTTCAGCCTGCAGCAGGCTCCGAGCCATGGTATGGGTGCGGTTGGATCTCTCCTCCATTCCCGGGTGCGGTCCGTCCAGACTGATCCAGACCGCGCCCTGCCCCACAGTTTTCTTCTCTTCCCACCCCCATTGGGGGTGGTCCCGGGGCAACTTGGTGACAATCACTTTCAGGGGCAGTCCCCCCACCTTGATGGACATCTCCACAGCCGCGCTCATGGCTCTTGGGGGTGGGCTCCTTCTTTGGTGCCATTCTGGGACCTGGCCCATGATGGGAGGTGGCTTCCTGTGGTCTTTTGGTGCGCACATTATGGCGCTCGTTCTTCTGGGGCGGGTGCCATTTTTAACACAGTGAAACAGTCTCTTTTCAGGCGCGCAATACCCGTTTGTGGCGGGTTGGTCACAATCCTGCTGACTACGCCAAAGCTGACTCGCCCCCTGGGCCGTAGGGCACTCGGAGCCGGGCAATAAGGAGACGAGACGATGGGGAGGTAGTAGTGGCAGCCCGGTTCTGTGGCTCAGGGTGGTCAGACCAATGGTAGTCTGCTATGTACTGTTGATAATGTCCGACTACACCACCCGTGGATTGCGGTTATTATGAACCGCCGCTGCAAGGTAATCCCCTGAGGCTGATGGTGTGCGCAGCTGAGGTTGTCTAACTCCCCACGGGAGGAGTGTAGCCCCAGGGCAGTGTAGTGGATGATGGGGGTGATGGTGCAGGGAGTCCCAGTACCGGTAGTGCTGGAGGAGCGATAAAGTACACAGACAACGTACTGCAGTCCAATGTCTTTTACTCACAGTTCATATGCTCCGGGTCACTGCGGCACCAGTAGTGACTACCCGAGCCGTGCTGCGTCCACCAGGTGAGGGGCTCGGTCAACTCACAGGCAGTTCAGAAGTATGGCTCAGGACCCCCTTTTGTCCTCTCTCTGGCCTGCCTCACCAGTGACCCACTTTTGTCCAGTTGCCGCGGATCTGCGCGGGTAAACGTGGGCCCCGTCTCCCGCTGTCCTATATGGTGCCTTCCTAGCAGGTTTGATGAGGTGTCGCACCAATAAATGATCACGACGTCCGGTCTTTGGCTGAGGGTAGTTTCTCCTCCACCAACTTGGGATCCGGTACCCTTAATCTGCCTGACCCTTCACCCGGTATTCTCGTGGGTTCTTAGGGTCCCTTCCACCTTCTTGTTCCTGAGCCCCTCTATTTCTCTCTGTCTTCCCCTTCTTTCCTGTTCCTTCTTCTCCTCCTTCCTTTGGCCTCTTCTCCAGGCCCACTTCTCCTTCTCCTCTCAGGCTCCAGCCTTTTCTCCAGGCCTGCCTATGAGCAGAGCTCCTACAGAGCCTCTGCTCCCTGTCTTCTCTGACTGAACTTCTCTCAGAACTGAACCCTGATCTAAGATGGAGCCCACCTTTTATACTTCCCTCTAAAACATGAGCCCAGGTGACCAGCAACCAATGGGCTCCTATCTACGCTCAGGAACGAACCCCTATCTGCTCCTATATCACTGGGTATTCCTCCCCCTCTCCACTCCAGGGACATGGTCTGTCGTGCCTGCATTTCTGTCTAATGGGAGCACCGTTGAGCTGTCCCTCGGAAATGGGGTGAGTGTGCTGTATGCAGCTAACTGAGTCCTGGTCCATACTCAATCCTTACCTGGGAGTGGAATACCACACCTCTGGCAGAACCCTCGGGGCGCTACAGGACTTCTCTGCTGACAAGACCCAGAACTAAGATGGTGCCCACCTTTTATACTTCCCTCTAAAACATGAGCCCAGGTGACCAGTAACCAATGAGCTCCTACCTACGCTCAGGAACCGTCCCCTCCTGCTCCTACATCACTGGGTATTCCTCCCCCCTCCCCACTCCAGCCAGGGACATGGTCTGTCGTGCCTGCATTTCTGTCTAATGGGAGCACCACTGAGCTATCCCTCGGAAATGGGGTGAGTGTGCTGTATGCAGCTAACTGAGCCCTGGTCCATACTCCATCCTTACCTGGGAGTGGAATACCACACCTCTGGCAGAGGTGCAATACCCCTGTAGCGGCCGAACCCTCGGGGCGCTACATAACCTTTATGGTTGTGGCCAAAAATTTTGGTCTAATCACTCCAAATTACCTTGTTCCAGAAGTTTTGAGGCTTGTCTCTGTGCTGTTTGGCGTATTGTATGTGAGATACTTTGTGGCATTTGCGCAGTAATGGCTTTCTTCTGGTGACTCAACCATGCAGCCCATTTTTCTTCAAGTGCCTCCTTATTGTGTATCTTGAAGCAGCCACACCGCTAGTTTTCAGAGAGTCCTGAATTTCAGCTGATGTTATTTGTGGGTTTTTCTTTGCATCCCGAACAATTTTCCTGGCAGTTGTGGCTGAAATTTTTGCTGGTCTGCCTGACCGTGGTTTGGTTTTTACAGAGCCCCTGATTTTCCATTTGTTAATCACAGTTTTAACGCTGCTGACTGGCATTATCAATTCCTAGGATATTTTTTTGTATCCCTTTCCTGTGTTATACAGTTCAACTACCTTTTCCCATAGATCCGTTGACAATTCTTTTGCTTTCCCCATGACTCACAATCAGGGTCGGACTGGGGTGTCTGGGGCCCACAGGGAGAACTGACTCTAGGGGCCCACCTACAGCCATATGCAAATATCTGTTATCCGCTATCCCTGTTATAGTGGAGCATTGACTGGCGGCTCCTGCACATCTACTGTGCACCACTATAACTGGGATGTACAATTATGGTAGTTTGCATTAAAGGGCTTCTTTGGTTAAAACAAGTTATCACCGATCCATGGGATCCACAGGATCGGTGATCACTTATTGATCGTTTGGGTCCGAACATTGGAAAAGGCGCCTATCAGAAGAATGGGGAAGTTTCATCCCTGACAGGACACTTATCCCCATTTTAAAATGCAGCTTCCAAAAAAGAGCAGCGCTCACAGTCACTGAGGGAATGACTGGATGAGTGGTCGCATCTCACATGCCGCTCCAGTCTAATGGGGAGAAAAGCTCCACATTCTGCCGATTGTGTCCCAGCAGTCAGACCCCCACCAATCAATATCATCACTGATCCTGTGGAGAGGTGATTACTTGTTTTCACCAGAGAACCCCTGTAAGTGCATCTCTGCCGCTCTGGTCCAAGTATTTAATCTCTAAGGCTGCGGCCCCACTATCAGTATTTGGTCAGTAATTTTTCTCAGGAGTGGGAGCCAAAACCAGGTGAGGAACAATCAGAGAAAAGGTATAATAGAAACAAGTCACCAATTCTGTATTTATCACCCACTCCTGGTTTTGGCAGCTACTCCTGAGAAAAAATACTGACCGAATACTGATGGTGGGGCTGTGGCCTAATGGAAAAAAATCTTTTCCTAGTTAATATCAGCAAGAACAAAATGACTGCCATACACAACACAGTCCACTATATCAACACCAATAATACCACATACAAAAGAGACAAATATCGCCACACCATGACTAGATCACATATTACCACCACATAGTGACCGAATAATACTACATACAAGGAACAAATACGGCCACACCATGACCAGACCACATATTACCACTCCAAAGTGACCAAATACTACAATACTGATCATGAATACAAACCACAATACTAACAACACTGTTATTACCACCAGTGACATTATACACAGGAGCTCTGTATATAGTGTCAGTGTACAGGTAATACAGGGATCACCAGTGACATTATACACAGGAGCTCTGTATATAGTGTCAGTGTACAGGTAATACAGGGATCACCAGTGACATTATACACAGGAGCTCTGTATATAGTGTACAGTGTACAGGTAATACAGTGACCAACAGTGACATTATACACTGGAGCTCAGTATATAGTGTCAGTGTACAGGTAATACAGGGTTCACCAGTGACATTATACACAGGAGCTCTGTATAGAGTGTCAGTGTACAGGTAATACAGTGATCACCAGTGACATTATACACTGGAGCTCTGTATTTAGTGTACAGGTATTACAGTGGTCACCAGTGACATTATACACAGGAGCTCTGTATATAGTGTACAGGTAATACAGTGGTCACCAGTGACATTATACACAGGAGCTCTGTACATAGTGTATAGTGCACAGGTAATACAGTGGTCACCAGTGACATTATACACAGGAGCTCTGTATATAGTGTACAGATAATACAGTGGTCACCAGTGACATTATACACAGGAGCTCTGTATATAGTGTACAGGTAATACAGTGGTCACCAGTGACATTATACACAGGAGCTCTGTATATATTGCACAGGTAATACAGTGGTCACAAGTGACATTATACACAGAAGCTCTGTATATAGTGTATACATAATATAGTGATCACCAGTGACATACACAGGAGTTCTGTATATACTATATACACACGTGGTCAGAATTGTTGGTACCCCTCGTTTAATGAAAGAAAAACCCACAATGGTCACAGAAATAACTTGAATCTGACAAAAGTAATAATAAATTAAAAATCTATGAAAATGAACAAATGAAAGTCAGACATTGCTTTTCTGCTTCCACTGAATTTAAAAAAAAAATTAAACTCATGAAATCGGCCTGGACAGAAATGATGGTACCCCTGAAAATAATGTGACAAAAGGGACATGTTAAATAAAGTTGTGTCCACTAATTAGCATCACAGGTGTCTACAATCTTGTAATCAGTCAGTGGGCCTGTATATAGGGCTACAGATACTCACTGTGCTATATATAGGGCTGCAGATACTCACTGTGCCTGTATATAGGGCTACAGATACTCACTGTGCCTGTATATAGGGTTACAGATACTCACTGTGCCTGTATATAGGGTTACAGATACTCACTGTGCCTGTATATAGGGTTACAGATATTCACTGTGCCTGTATATAGGGTTACAGATACTCACTGTGCTTGTATATAGGGCTACAGATACTCACTGTGCTTGTATATAGGGCTACAGATACTCACTGTGTTGTTTGGTGACATGGTGTGTACCACACTCAACATGGACCAGAACAAGCAAAGGAAAGAGCTGTCTCAGGAGATTAGAAAGAAAATTATAGAAAAGCATGTTAAAAGGTAAAGGTTATAAGACCATCTCCAAGCAGCTTGATGTTTCTGTGACTACAGGTGCACATATTATTCAGAAATTTAAGATCCATGGGACTGTAGCCAACCTCCCTGGACGTGGGTGCAGGAGGAAAATTGATGACAAATCAAAGAGACGGATAATATGAATGGTAACAAAAGAGCCCAGAATAACTTCTAAAGAGATTAAAGGTGAACTTCAAGCTCAAGGAACATCAGTGTCAGATCGTACTATCCACCGTTGTTTGATCCAAAGTGAACTTCATGTAAGACGACCAAGGAGAACACCATTGTTGAAAAAAAAAAAATAGTAAAAAAGCCAGACTGGAATTTGCCAAACTACATGTTGACAAGCCACAAAGCTTCTGGGAGAATGTACTATGGACAGATGAGACAAAAATTGAAGTTTTTGGCAAGGCACATCAGCTCTATGTTCACAGATGGAAAAATGAAGCATATCAAGAAAAGAACACTGTCCCTACTGTGAAACATGGTGGAGGCTCTGTTATGTTCTGGGGCTGCTTTGCTGCACCTGGCACAGGGTGTCTTGAATCTGTGCAGGGTACAATGAAATCTCAAAACTATCAAGGGATTCTAGAGAGAAATGTGCTGCCCAGTGTCAGAAAGCTTGGTCTCAGTCGCAGGTCTAGCAACAGGATAATGACCCAAAACACACACAGCTAAAAACACCCAAGAATGGCTAAGAGGAAAACATTGGACTATTCTGAAGTGGCTTCTATGAGCCCTGACCTAAATCCTATGGAGCATCTTTGGAAAGAGCTGAAACATTCTGGAAAAGGCAACCTTCAAACACGAGACAACTGGAGCAGTTTGCTCATGAGGAGTCGGCCAAAATACCTGTCGAGAGGTGCAGAAGTCTCATTGACAGTTACAGGAATCGTTTGATTGCAGTGATTGCCTCAAAAGGTTCAACAAAATATTAAGTTAAGAAGAAGAACCATCATTTCTGTCCAGGCCGATTTCATGAGGTTAATTTTTTTTTAAATTCTGTGGAAGCAGAAAATCAATGTCTGACCTTCATCTCTTCATTTTCAAAAATTTGTAATTTATCAGATTGAAGTTATTTCTGTGACCATTGTGGGTTTTTCTTTCATTAAACGAGGAGTACCAACAATTTTGACCACGTGTGTAGTGTAAGTGTACATGTAATACACTGACTCACCAGTGATGTCTCTAGGTGAAGTCCTTCATCTTCGCTTTTCTTCTTCATCTGGCACAGACAGCCATCACTTCTTCCAGCCAGGAATCATCTCTGCAGAAAATAACACACAGTTATTAATAACTGATCTCTTCTAGAGAATATTCCCACTTTCCCCCCCGACCTCTACACTACACCAGTTGAAGAAAAAAAGCAACATAGTGCCGTCCTGCACAGTAACAGGACCTCTCTTTTGTCCCATCCCATGGAAAACAATTTCCTAAAAAGTAAATTATATTACAGAAGTAATAATGTAATAATAATTGGAATCTAAAGTAATAATGTTCCCCACTGGTCACCATAAACTAATAAAGTATGTTCCTCAATCTGGCTCCCAAACAGTAATTAAGTCCCTTGTCTAGCCAGGCACCCCCATATGTCCCTTCTGGCCACCATTTGTCTAGTGTGACCCCTCCATATATTTATCCTAGCACATGTGTATCGAGCCTGCCCCCTCCCATATACCCATCCTAGCCCCCCCATGTGCCAGTCTGCCCCCCCACATATCCATCCTTGCCTCCATGTTTCCAGCCTGCGCCCCCATATGTCCCCCCCATATATCCTCCATGTGTCCAGCCTGCCCTCTACATATTCATCCTGGCCTCCATGTGTCCAGCCTCTCCCCTCATATATCCATACTGCCCTTACCCCCTGCATATATCCATCCTGACACCCCCCATATATCCAGCGTGCCCCTCCATATATTTATGCTAGCCCATGTGTATCGAGCCCGCCCCCCCCCCACATATTCATCCTAGCCCCCCATGTGTCCAGCCTGTCCCCCCCATATATCCATCCTGGCCTCCATAAGTCCAGCTTGCCCCCCAGCATATATCCATCCTGGCCTCCATATATCCATCTTGCCCCCCCATATATCCATCCTGCCCCCCCCATATATCCATCCTGCCCCCATATATCCATCCTGGCCTCCATGTGTCCAGCCTGCCCCCCATATACCCATCCTGGCCACCCCCCTTTGCCTGGGTCCACCTTGGTTCCCCCTTGTGTGTCCTGCCAGGGCTCCCCCTTGTGTGTCCAGCCAGGGCTCCCCTCCCTTGCGTGTCCAGCCAGGGCTCCCCCCCTTGCGTGTCCAGCCAAGGCTCCCCCCCTTGCGTGTCCAGCCAGGGCCCCCTCCTTGCGTGTCCAGCCAGGGTTCCCCCCTCGTGTGTCCAGCTTGGCCCCCCCTCGTGTGTCCAGCTGGGCCCCCCTTCGTGTGTCCGTCCAGCTGGGCCCCCCCTCGTGTGTCCATCCAGCTGGGCCCCCCCTCGTGTGTCCGTCCAGCTGGGCCCCCCCTCGTGTGTCCGTCCAGCTGGGGCCCCCCTCGTGTGTCCGTCCAGCTGGGCCCCCCCTCGTGTGTCCGTCCAGCTGGGCCCCCCCCTTGTGTGTCTGTCCAACTTGGCCCCCCCTTGTGTGTCTGTCCATCTGGGCCCCCCTTGTGTGCCTGTCCAACTTGGCCCCCCCTTGTGTGTCTGTCCAGCTGGGCCCCCCTTGTGTGTCTGTCCAGCTGGGCCCCCCTTGTGTGTCTGTCCAGCTGGGCCCCCCCTTGTGTGTCTGTCCAGCTGGGCCCCCCCTTGTGTGTCTGTCCAGCTGGGCCCCCCTTGTGTGTCTGTCCAGCTGGGCCCCCCCTTGTGTGTCTGTCCAGCTGGGCCCCCCCTTGTGTGTCTGTCCAGCTGGGCCCCCACTTGTGTGTCTGTCCAGCTGAGCCCCCCTTGTGTGTCTGTCCAGCTGGGCCCCCCCTTGTGTGTCTGTCCAGCTGGGCCCCCCCTTGTGTGTCTGTCCAGCTGGGCCCCCCCTTGTGTGTCTGTCCAGCTGGGCCCCCCCTTGTGTGTCTGTCCAGCTGGGCCCCCCCTTGTGTGTCTGTCCAGCTGGGCCCCCCCTTGTGTGTCTGTCCAGCTGGGCCCCCCTTGTGTGTCTGTCCAGCTGGGCCCCCCCTTGTGTGTCTGTCCAGCTGGGCCCCCCCTTGTGTGTCTGTCCAGCTGGGCCCCCCTTGTGTGTCTGTCCAGCTGGGCCCGCCCTTGTGTGTCTGTCCAGCTGGGCCCCTCCCTTGTGTGTCTGTCCAGCTGGGCCCCTCCCTTGTGTGTCTGTCCAGCTGGGCCCCCCCTTGTGTGTCTGTCCAGCTGGGCCCCCCCATGTGTGTCTGTCCAGCTGGGCCCCCCCATGTGTGTCTGTCCAGCTGGGCCCCCCCCATGTGTGTCTGTCCAGCTGGGCCCCCCCTTGTGTGTCTGTCCAGCTGGGCCCCCCCTTGTGTGTCTGTCCAGCTGGGCCCCCCCTTGTGGGTCTGTCCAGCTGGGCCCCCCCTTGTGGGTCTGTCCAGCTGGCCCCCCCCCTTGTGGGTCTGTCCAGCTAGGCCCCCCCTTGTGTGTCCTGCTGGCCCCCGCCTTGTGTGTCCAGACCATTACACACACACACACACACACACACACACCTCTTACCTTCCTGCGATCCCGTGCGGTGTCCTCCTTCTCCTGAGTTGCGCGCCTCCTTCACAGCAGGCGCATGACGATGACGTCATAAGCCGGCCGGCGAAGGGAGACACGCAGCTTCAGCTGCTTCACTGGGACGTGCGCCGCGGTGGTTCATGTAATGAATGCTGCGTGCGCGCGTCCCTGCATACACTGTGCCTGCGCTTTTAAAGGGCCCGTGCCCCTTAAAACCGCAGGATTTTTTTTTGTTCTCTTCTCCCCCCTCTACTCTGCAGCAGGGGGTGGGGCCCACCGGGAAATTTCCCGGTATCCCGCCAGCCCAGACCGACCCTGCTCACAATCCAGAAACATCAGTGGCTGGATGAAAGATGCAAGAGTCTTTCTGGATCCCAGAACTCACTCAGCTTTTATGCACACACACGGATTACAAGCAAACAGGTCACAGGTGAGGATGTTACCTTTAGTAGCCATTCAAACCCATTTGTGTCAAATTCTGTGCATGCTATCAGGCCAAAATCACCAGGGTATGTGAACTTTTGATCAGGGTCATTTGGATGTTTTTGGTTGTCATTGAGATTTAAAAAGAGAAAACACAGTAGTTTGACAATAAATGGCTTCACCCAACCAATAACCATGAGTGGAGAAAAAGTTTTTTGTTATCATTCATATTTTCTGAAATAAGGCCAAGAAAGGAAAAATTCTGCCGGGGTATATAAACTTTTGAGCACAACTGTAGATAGATAGATAGATGATAATATATAAATAGATAGATAATAGAGATATAGATATGATGGATAGATATGATAGAGAGATAGATAATAGATAGATGGATGGATAGATAGATAGATACTGTTATGATCTGCAAACAAGAAGTAAGGAAAGAAGGGGAAAGCTTTCCCTACAGTAAGACTAAGCTGAATCCCTACGATGTAGCGGGCTGCCTGTTCCTAGTGAACAGACCCGCCTTAGTCCTAGGCTAGTCTGAACGAAGACCTATAGTATAAAGGGAAGGGGTCCCTAAAAGAACTAAGGACTGGAACAAAAATGGGACACCTCCTGAACAGAGAAAGTTGTTGTAGAAAACAAAAGATAAACTGACCAAAGGTACTAGAGGTCCCAGAAGGACCAAGCAAACTGAGAAATATAGGCACTGAAGCACCTGGCTAGCAAAACAGTCAAGCAACACTGAAGTCCTGCACAGCCAAAAAGGCACAGCTGGAATATATAGGCAGATGGTCACGTGACCGCAAAACTCAAGATGGAAAAAACAAACAGGAGGGTTCTAACAATAAGAATTTGATCTATCTGGATGCTGCCAAGCGCTTGAATGCCCGGTTTCATTTTTCTGTTACCTATATCCCTGGTACTAAGAATGTTAAAGCCGATGCTTTATCTCTCAGCTTCTCCCTTACAATCGGTGCCGAGGAGGAGGAGAGCATTTTACAGAAAGGAGTTGTGGTGGCGGCATTGGGCTCCGTTTTGGAGAATGAGGTTCTGAATGCTCAAGATGATGCTCCATCTAACACTCCCCATGGGAGGTTGTTTGTGCCTAGAGCCTTTAGGAGAGATTTGTTTGTGGAGTGTCATGAGTCTCTGTTGGCAGGTCATCCAGGAGTTTCGGAGACTAAGAGACTTATCATTCGCAGTTTTTGGTGGCCTGGATGGCAGAAGGAAGTCATCAAGTGGGTGCGTCAGTGTACTGTGTGTGCTAGGTCAAAGGCTTCACATACTCCTGCTGTGGGGTTGCTTTGCCCTCTGGAGGTTCCTAGTGTGCCTTGGACGCATCTCACAATGGATTTTATTACTGATCTTCCTGTGTCCGAGGGTTTTACGGTCACCTGGGTGGTCGTGGACCGTTTTAGTAAGATGTGTCATTTGGTTCCATTCATTAAGTTGCCCTGCACCAAGACACTCGCTAAGGCGTTTGTTACGGAGATTGTCAAGCTCCATGACTTTCCCACGGATATTGTTTCTGATAGAGGACCTCAGTTTGTGGCTCGCTTTTGGCGTGCTTTTTGTGACAGGTTGGGAGTCCATTTGTCATTTTCGTCTGGTCATCATCCTGAGTCTAATGGACAGACTGAAAGAAAGAACCAGGATGTAGAACAGTTTTTGCGTTGTTTTGTGGCGGACAATCAAGAGGTGTGGTCTGAGTTTCTGCCTCTCGCAGAATTTGCTCTTAACAATCATACATCCTCCTCAGCTGGGTGTTCTCCTTTTTTTTGTTGTACTGGGAGACATCCGTCTTTTGGTTCGTTCTCGAAATTGGGGTCGGCGGTGCCGGAGGAGGAGAATTTTTCCGGTGATTTGGAGAGAGTTTGGACTAATGTACGTTGCAACCTTCAAGAGGCTAATAAGAAGTCCAAGAATTAGTTTGACAGGAAACGTAAGGAGGTTTTGTTTACTGTGGGTGACATGGTTTGGTTGTCCTCAAGGAACTTGCGGTTGAGGATTGCCTCTAAAAAAACTGGGTCCTAAGTTTGTGGGTCCATTTAAAGTGCTTCAGGTTGTTAACCCGTCTGCTGTTAGGTTGGCTGTCCCTACTTCCTGGAAGATTAATCCGGTGTTTCATGTTTCCTTGTTGAAAAAGGCTGATGTATCAGATAGGGACACCACTGTCACAGTTCCTCCTGTGGTGGAAGACGGCGAATATGAAATTTCTCATATCTTGAATTCTAGATGGCATAGAGGGAGATTACAGTATCTCATCTCCTGGAAGGGTTTCGGTCCCGAAGATATCTCCTGGGTAAGGGCGGATGATGTCTCTGCTCCTAGGCTTGTTAGAGCTTTCCACAAAAGGTTTCCGGACAGACCAGGGCCTGGAGGATCCGGAGGATCCTCATAAAAGAGGGGGCACTGTTAGAACCCTCCTGTTTGTTGTTTCCCATCTTGTGTTTTGCGGTCACGTGACCATCTGCCTATATATTCCAGCTCCGGCCTTTTGGCTGTGCTGGACTTCAGTGTTGTTTGACTGTTTTGCTAGCCAGGTGCTTCTGTGCCTATCTCTGTCAGTTTGCTTGGTCCTTCTGGGACCTCTAGTACCTTTTTGTCAGTTTATCTTTTTGTGTTCTGCAACAACCCTCTCTGTTCAGGAGGTGTCCCATTTTTGTTCCAGTCCTTAGTTCTTTTAAGGACCCCTTCCTTTATGCTATAGGTCTTCATTCAGACTAGCTGAGGACTAAGGCGGGTCTGATCTTAGCCATGGTCCTGATCTTAATCCGATTGAGATTCTGTGGCATGACCTTAAAAAGGCGATTCATGCTTGGAAACCCTCCAATGTGACTGAATTACAATTTTGCAAAGATGAGTGGCCAAAATTCCCCCAGAGCATTGTAAAAGACTCACTGCCAGTTTACGCAAATGCTTGATTGCACTTTTTGCTGCCAAGGGCGGCCCAATCAGTTATTAGGTTTAGGGGGCAATCACTTTTTCACACAGGGCCCTGAAGATTTGGATTTCTTTTTCCCTTAATAATAAAGACTTTCATTTAAAAATTGCATTATGTGATTACTTGTGTTATCTTTGTCTAATACTTAAATTTGTTTTGTGATCAGAAACATTTAAGTGTGACAAACATGCAAAAGAATAAGAAATCAGGAAGGGGGCAAACTCTTTTTCATACCACTGAAAATAGATGATAGATATATGATATACCTTAAACTCCCTCCTGAAACCTAAAGCACAGGCCCCCAACCTCAGCAGTGAGGATCTGGCCACTTATTTCCTAGAAAAAATCAACCACATCCATCAGGACATCTCAGCCCCATCTCCTCAGTGCCTGGATCCCCTTCCCTGCCGCACTTCAAGCTCACTTGCCTTCTTTGAGCGTGTCACAGAAGAAGTTACCCAGCTCCTCGCTTCTTCTCGGCCTACAACCTGCACCTGTGACCCTATTCCCTCACATCTCCTGCAGTCTCTCTCACCAGTGGTCACCACTCACCTGACTAAAATATTTAACCTCTCTCTTTCTTCAGGTATCTTTCCCTCCTCATTTAAACATGCCATCATAAGACCTTTACTTAAAAAGCCATCCCTGGACCAGAACTGCACTGCTAACTACAGACCGGTCTCTAATCTTCCATTCGTCTCTAAACTCCTGGAACACTTGGTCCACTCCCATCTGATCCACTATCTCTCAGATAACTCCTCGACCCTCTACAATCTGGTTTCCGCTCTTTACACTCCACTGAAACTGCCCTCACTAAAGTCTCTAATGATCTACTAACAGCTAAATCCAATGGTCACTGCTCCCTGCTGATTCTCCTGGATCTCTCTGCAGCATTTGACACTGTGGATCACCAGCTCCTCCTCACTATGCTCCGCTCTATAGGCCTCAAGGAAACCGTTCTCTCCTGGTTCTCCTCCTATCTCTCTGACCGCTCCTTCAATGTATCTTTTGCCGGCTCCTCTTCCTCTCCTCGTCCCCTTACCATCGGGGTTCCGCAGGGCTCAGTCCTAGGCCCCCTCCTCTTCTCTCTATATACTGCCCTATTGGACTAACAATCAGCAGATTTGGGTTCCATTATCATCTGAATGCTGACGACATCCAATTATACACTTCTTCCCCTGACATCACTCCTACCCTAACACAAAACACCAAGGATTGTCTGTCTGCTGTCTCTAACATCATGTCCTCCCTCTATCTTAAATCTCTCCAAAACTGAACTTCTTGTGTTTCTCCCCTCTACTAACCTAACTCTACCTAACATCGATATTACCTTGGAGGGTTCAACCATAACTCCCAAGCAGCACGCCCGCTGCCTTGGGGTCATATTCGACACTAACCTTTCCTTTACTCCCTATAGCCGATCACTCACTCGCTCTTGTCACCTGCATCTTAAAAGCATCTCCAGAATCCGATCTTTTCTCACCTTTGAAAGTGCTAAAACTGTCGCTCTTATTCACTCTCGTCTGGACTACTGCAACTCTCTTCTAATCGGTCTCCCTCTTACCAAACTTTCTCCTCTCCAATCCGTCCTGAATGCGGCAGCCAGGGTTGTATTTCTGTCCAGCCGCTTCACCAATGCCTCCATCTTGTGTCAGTCATTACACTGGTTACCCATTCGCTATAGGGTCCAATATAAAATTATCGCTCTCACCCACAAAGCTCTCCACAGTTCTGCACCACCTTATATCTCCTCTCTCATCTCTGTCTATTGCCCTACACGTGCCCTCCGTTCTACAAATGACCTAAAACTAACATCCCCAATAATCTGAACTTCGCACCTCCATCTCCAATACTTCTCTCGTCCTGCACCAGTTCTCTGGAATGCTCTACCCCAGACGATCCGACTGATGCCTAGCCCCCATGTCTTCAAGCGCACTTTAAAAACCCATCTCTTTAAACAAGCCGACCACCTCAACTACTCAGTCAACTAACTTTCCCCTGTTCCCTCCTAAATATTATTCAGAATCTGCACCCTACTATTCATCTGTCTCCACACCCACCATGCACACGACTGCACTCGATACTTGATTATTGCACTTAAACATACTGGCTGATGACCGGATCATACAGCTTTATATGATAATCCCTACTTATTATAAGTATTGCCTGACCTGAAATAACCTGAAATGACAAGCACTTTTCACCTATTGTGTCCCCCCTTGTAGACTGTAAGTTTGCGAGCAGGGACCTCACTCCTAATTTAACTGTTTAAACTGTCTTACCTTGTATTGAATTTATTGTCTGTACATGTTCTCACTTAATTGTAAAGTGCTGTGGAATATGTTGGTGACGCGCCCCCTGGGCAGTGGGGTACTCGGTGCCGGGCCGGTCGTTGCTAGGGGAGATTTCACAGTGGCGGTGACCCGGTCCGTGACCCAGGGCAGTCAATAAAAGGGGATATTTACAGGGGATTTATAGTTTTTATATAAAGTTTGTGACGCCACCTGTGGTATACGGCTAAAGGGAGCCGCCGCTGCTGAGCAAGTCCTCTGGAGCTAATGTTAGTGCAGCAGAGTTGGTTTAGCTCTCCACAGGTAGAGCCTAGCTCCAGGGTGTTGCAGGGATGTTATAGATGAAGTAGGTGTGTAGAGTGGTGCAGGGGATGATGGCGCAGTAATAATTCGCAGAGACAGTGGGGTGCAGTCTTCAGGGTTTTACTCACGATTTTTAGACTCCAAGTTACCAGGGCCAGGGTAACTTCCCACACTGTCCTGTGTTTACTCAGGGAGGGGTTCAGCAATCCCTCAGGCAATTCCAGAGTACTTAGCCGGACCCCGTTCTGTGTGTTCCTTCTGGCCGTCTCCCTGCACCTCACACCCAGTGTCCCAAGCCAGTGACCGCGGACCTTGTTGGGCGACGTTTTCTCTGTCCCCTGGGTCCTCTATGGCCACCTTTTTGGAGATTTAGATGTGGCTTTTGGCTGCAGCATCTGAAATGCTGCACCCTTCAGTTATCTAGTTGAGACTTGAAGAACTCTGCTAGTTTAGGGGCCGGTCCCCTCTCTGTGGCCTGATCCTTCCACTCCTGATGGGTTCGGGTGCACGGGTGGCCTCCAGCACTTCCCGCACCCCTAGGATCCTCTCTTCCTTTCCTGGAGCTTTCCTCCCTGCTCCTCTCCTCTCTTCAGTCTGTCCTGGGTCTCTCTCACTAGGCCCTCCTCCTGAGCAGAGCTCCTGCAGAGCTCCTGCTCCTTTCACTGTCCTCCTAGACTGATCTCACTGAACTCAACTCTTGCTAGTCCGGAGTGGTGTAGTGTTGTATGCAGGTGTTTGGGTCCCGGGCAGTACTCCATCCTTACCTGAGAGTGGGATACCACACCTCTGGGTGAGATGCAGTACCTCTGTGGCGACTTAACCCGCAGGGGCGCCACATTGGCGCTATATAAATAAAAAATATTATTATTATTATTATGACTATTCCTGTAACATCAGTAGGATGTGCATTGTTGCAGTATTTCCTTTAGTTACACGGTGTAATTACCTATAAATATTTTCTTGGTTCTGATACTTTCCCTCAGTTCTTACATTATGGTGTTGGGGCTTGTACAGATAATGTGACCTCCAGGGCCAATTATTCATTACAGGAAATGGTTCTTACTTTCTAATCCATCTTGAAGAAGTGATTGTAGTGACAGACAAAGGCTCGGGCAGGACACGAGCGGCGTGCGGGCTGAATGTGGACGCCTGCGGGACACTTAAGCTCCCAGGGGAGATGCCACATGGGATTTCTATTAGATACTTAAGGTCTTAACACAAATCGGACTTGTAAAGATCTCGTAATGAATTTCTTAGAGGCCCACAAGCCTCCCGCTAACACTCTTCATGCAGATTGTCATTGATTGTGGCCTCAGTAATGGATACCAGATACTACAGTTCATTGTGCGGCAAAAGTGACCCAGTAATAGAATTCTTCAGGTCAGTATAATTACAGCGATACCAAATGTATAAGGGTTTATATATATATATATACATGTATATTAGTGGTAAGAAAATCTGAATTTTGTAAAAAAAAACAACTTTGGGTCTCTAACTTTTTTATATTTTTATCGGTGGGCCTGTTTGAGGGCTTGTTTTTGGGGTACATAAAGAGTTTTGATCCTTTTTTATGCCTTTTTTTTACAGGGAGGAGCGGTGACTGGAAAATTCCACTTTGGGATTTTTTATATTATTTTCTTTATAGCGATTGCCATACATGTTAAATAATTCTACATTTTTGTTTATTAAAGTTACATTTTAAAATTCACTGAAATAGCTAAACAAAAACTATGCAAGTTTGGTATTGCCGTAAGTGGACTGACCGGGAGAATCGGGTAACCAGGTCATTTTTAATGGACAATGAATGGCATAAAAATTAATGGCAAAAAAATAGCACAATCGAGTTTACTCACAGTTTCACCTAAATTGGATTTTTTCCCCCTTTTTTAAGTACATTTTATGGTAAAATGAATGTTGTCATCAAACGCTGCAATTCATTCTGCAAAAAATAAGACCTGATATGGCTTTGTAGATGGAAGAATAAAAAAGTTATGTCTCTTGGAAGAGGGTAAGGAACATACAAAAGTAAAACAATGAAAAATACATTATCCGGCTGTGTTGGGCATGATGCCTCATGGTCTGAATATAAGAGTATTTTGTAGAAAGATTAGTTTATTTCATATTTTAACATGCTGATGAAGAGACAATTAATGCACAGAAGGGATCGCTACAAGTCTACAAGGTTCTGCTGCGTTTCTTCACATTCAGGAACATGTTAAAACTGCCATTACCTTAGATGATTGTCTTCAGCAGGATCCACCAACCAATTATGATTTCTAACCCATAAAAAAATTCTTCCACCCAAATGTATTTTTTTTACAAAAATCTGATTAAAAGTGCAGTATGAAGCAGAGAATGGCATAGTTTGGGTATTTCCCTTGATATAAAGGATTGCGTTTTCCGAGACAACCCTTTATGGAAGCCTTCAGGCAGTGTAATCATAGTACGGCTATGTTCTCATTATGTTTTCCTAATTTTTATTGCAGACATACAGTACAGACCAAAAGTTTGGACACACCTTCTCATTTAAAGATTTTTCTGTATTTTCATGACTATGAAAATTTTACATTCACACTGAAGGCATCAAAACTATGAATTAACACATGTGGAATTATATACTTAACAAAAAAGTGTGAAACAACTGAAAATATGTCTTATATTGTAGGTTCTTCAAATTAGCCACCTTTTGCTTTGATGACTGCTTTGTACACTCTTGGCATTCTCTTGATGAGCTTCAAGAGGTAGTCACTGGAAATGGTCTTCCAACAATCTTGAAGGAGTTCCCAGAGATGCTTAGCACTTGTTGGCCCTTTTGCCTTCACTCTGCGGTCCAACTCACCCCAAACCATCTCGATTGGGTTCAGGTCTGGTGACTGTGGAGGCCAGGTCATCTGGCGTAGCACCCCTTCACTCTCCTTCTTGGTCAAATAGCCATTACACAGCCTTGAGGTGTGTTTGGGGTCATTGTCCTGTTGAAAAATAAATGATGGTTCAACTAAACGCAAACCGGATGGAATAGCATGCCGCTGCAAGACGCTGTGGTAGCCATGCTGGTTCAGTAATGCCTTCAATTTTGAATAAATCCCCAACAGTGTCACCAGCAAAGCACCCCCACACCATCACACCTCCTCCTCCATGCTTCACGGTGGGAACCAGGCATGTTGAGTCCATCCGTTCACCTTTTCTGCGTCGCACAAAGACACGGTGGTTGGAACCAAAGATCTCAAATTTGGACTCATCAGACCAAAGCACAGATTTCCACTGGTCTAATGTCCATTCCTTGTGTTCTTTAGCCCAAACAAGTCTCTTCTGCTTGTTGCCTGTCCTTAGCAGTGGTTTCCTAGCAGCTATTTTACCATGAAGGCCTGCTGCACAAAGTCTCCTCTTAACAGTTGTTGTAGAGATGTGTCTGCTGCTAGAACTCTGTGTGGCATTGACCTGGTCTCTAATCTGAGCTGCTGTTAACCTGTGATTTCTGAGGCTGGTGACTCGGATTAACTTATCCTCAGAAGCAGAGGTGACTCTTGGTCTTCCTTTCCTGGGGCGGTCCTCATGTGAGCCAGTTTTTTTGTAGCGCTTGATGGTTTTTGCAACTGCACTTGAGGACACTTTCAAAGTTTGCCCAATTTTTCGCATTGACTGATCTTCATTTCTTAAAGTAATGATGGCCACTCGTTTTTCTTTACTTAGTTGCTTTTTTCTTTCCATAATACAAATTCTAACAGTCTATTCAGTAGGACTATCAGCTGTGTATCCACCTGACTTCTGCACAACACAACTGATGGTCCCAACCCCATTTATAAAGCAAGAAATCCCACTTATTAAACCTGACAGGGCACACCTGTGAAGTGAAAACCATTTCCGGTGACTACCTCTTGAAGCTCATCAAGAGAATGCCAAGAGTGTGCAAAGCAGTCATCAAAGCCAAAGGTGGCTACTTTGAAGAACCTAGAATATAAGACATATTTTCAGTTGTTTCACACTTTTTTGTTAAGTATATAATTCCACATGTGTTAATTCATAGTTTTGATGCCTTCAGTGTGAATGTACAATTTTCATAGTCATGAAAATACAGAAAAATCTTTAAGTGAGAAGGTGTGTCCAAACTTTTGGTCTGTACTGTACATCAAACAAATCCATAAGGCTCCTTTGTATGTTGTATGCCAAAAATGTCCAGTGAATTGGACCATACAGAGATTTAGGGACACAATACACACTAGATGAAAGTTGATCCAACCAGCTGATTTTTGATAAACATTTGATGTTTTTAATGAGATGCTCCCCATTGAAAACACATGAAACCTCAGCCAAGCTGAGCGTTCATGTCTATGTTGGGAGAGATGGCTGTTGGCGAAATGATCTTTTGGTCATCAGGTATTGTATCTGTATGGCCAGATATTTATTTCTTCAGAAAATTATCCTGATGTAGACCTCTGTAACTGCCAAAATTTATGGGAGAAGGAGCCATGGTAATCTGTTGGTTGTCCAGATAACGCAACCTCTTTAAAGCTTAATTGCCAATGTTTTAAGTGCAGGGAAAGGGCACATCAGCTTCTGTTCACACAAGAGTAAAAAAGGGTTTCTCAACAAGAAGAATGGGAAAAATTGCAGTGTAAAAAGAAGCAACGTTGAAAAACGTTATTAAAAATCATCTGCATGCTAGAAAGCTTGACGAAACCTTAGGTAATGTGAACAGAGCTTTAGCATTAGTCATACCATGCATTCTTCATCTTAACTTGCATTGTTAATCAGTTTTTCTTTTGTAAAAGTACATATACTGTAGGTTGAGAAACTCTAAAAGTTACACTGAAATGGACCAATAATGAAATCCCCATCAGCGCCATCATATTTTAAAGCCCTCCAATTAATGATGTTACCAACTTTCCCCTTTTTATTATGATAATAATCATTGACTTCCCGTGGGTTCAGCACTCTGTCCCACACATGGATATCTGTGATCTCTCCCACATCCAACTTTGGTTTACCACCTAGAAAAATTTGTCCTGGTCCTATAAAAATCCTTGGATCGATGTATTCAATTCCTCTTTTCTCAAATTCTTTCTTTTCAGTTATCTTTCCGTTGACCGAAAGCACCATCTTGGCATTAGGAGAATCCCAGCTCAGACAGATACTTCTTTTGGGTCTGGTGTCATCAGTTGGAAAATTAACATCCACTCTTTGTCCTTTCACCCAGATGAGGCCAGTGTTGGTATCAGGACCTCCACCAAGAATGATAAAGAAGTAGTCATGTCGGGCTTCACTCAGCATGCTGAACATGACGCTCTCAGTCATATTTGTGCAAGACCTTAGACAGACGGTGAACTTGGAAAATTCGCCTCCTTCATAAGTGAGTTCTGCAGGGAAATTGTAGTTCTTGGAGAAAATGAGTGACTTGCAAGCCATGTCTGTATAGGAACAAGTTAATCATCGTGGTTACTACAAGGCACAACATATCAGTAGTGTGACACTAAGATATTAGCTTTCCCTAAAGGGTAAGTTGTAGAGATGAGAAGAGCAAGCAAAATTCAAATTCGCCTGTTCACGCAGTTTTTCCTGGCAAATAAGATTTGCAGAGAAGTTATTCTCCCCGAATCTAATGTCCCTTACTGTGCTCTGGGGTCTCTCCAGACAGCAGAACCTAATAAACGTAAAAAAAAACGAATACTTATATTCACCTTAATGCTCACCTCTCCGGCTTCTCTGGTCCTCACCTTCCCCTGTCCGGTCCTCACCGCTTATTCCTATAACCACCACTTAGGTTGAAATCCCTCTCATGCTGGGCTGGTACTTCTGCCCCTGATGAGGCCCGTGAGGGTTCTTCACGAAAAGGCATGACCGGCACCGTGACCTTGTATGCGCAGAATGTGATGAGGGCCGGACGAGTGACGGTGTGGAGCAGAGGTGCCAGAGAGGTGAGCGGTAGGGTGAGTATAGGTATTTTTTAATTTTTTTTTCAACCTTTTTTTTTGGTTCTTTGCAGTTCATAAAAATGGTGTCCGGCAGCTGCCATTTTGCTGAATCCACATGGAAGTGAATTACAAAAAAATCCACATTTTGGTGAATGTGGATTTATGTAAAATTCGAGTAGAATTCAATTCCGCTGGAATATATAATTCGCTCATCTCTAGTAAGTTGCCATATGGATCACCCGGCTGCTCTGAGCTGTCGTCTATTCATGTTCCCTTTACTACACACCAACTACATTACTGGACCTTGTCTGACTACTTTCTTGACAACTGTAATTGTCCCACATGCCTGGATCTGCTTCGTTGCCGTTTCCTAACCATTGGCTTCATGGCTACGCCTCAGCCCTGGACCAGCATCTATCTATGGCTGACTTCCTTGCCAGCGTTCACACTGCTCCACCTCACTTCTCCCAGTTAATATATGTGCACGCTCTTGGTAACCAGATCTTCAATAATTTTTTTTGTTTGTTTTCACATCCGCTAACATTTTCCAGATAATGAAAATAACTATTCCCATCTTCAAAGCTGAATATTGTCAGATGGTCCTTTTAAAAACAATTACTTTTGCAATTTACTGTTTTTAAAATTTGCCGACGTTCATGAGATATTAACAGCTTTGTTTTGCTTACAGCTTGTTGCCCAGGAGACCGACCACCGCTGCTGTTTACCTTGTAAACGTGCTGAAGATGGCCGGGATTTGAAGGTTACAAGCACGCTCCAGCGATCCTGGTCATCTTCAAAACCGTGCTTACAAGCTCAATAGAAAAGAGCTTGTAAGCACAGAGCATGTTCTGCTGTCTAGCAACAGTGGTCTGTCTCCAGGGCAACGACCTGTAAACAAAAGTATTAATATCTCAAGAATGGCAGATAATTTTAATAAGCAGTAAATTGCAAAACTGTTTGTATTTACAAGCTCTATCCCATTTATAAAGATGGGAATAATCCTTTAACCCCTGGACTGACAGGTGGTACATAAATCCTGGTGCCAACAATCCTTAAAGGGATACATGAGATATTAGCAGTATGAACCAACACAAGATGGGTCTTTTCTTTATCCTACCTATCGGCCCGCTCTTTTCCATGCACACTAACGTAGTTTGGTGTACTTTTGCAGGAGTCGAACAGCAATGTAAACCTACCTGTCTGACCCAGGATGCCAGAAACACTTGCAAAACCGAGTAGAATGATCATCGTCTCCATTTCCTACGAACAAATATAAGTATAAGGTGATTTAATTGAACCAGTATCAGAATTTAAAGTGAACCTATTATCTCTGGGGAAAAAAAGTGTCTGATGATGAAATTATAAAACTTTTCTCAAATATATGTCATTACTAAATTAGATTATTTCTATCAGAATTACAGGGACACAGGTTTTACTTTCATTTTACGAGTGAGCTCAAAATCTGGTGAGATTCTCTTCTCTGAGAGAAACCAACTGAGAGAGGGGGGATCTAATCAGCATCTGAGTGTTAAATGGAGCCTTGTCCTCATATATAGCAAATTTGTCCTGTTTCACCATTTTATCATGTCACTGCTCTATAGAATATATAATATTTGAGTCGATTCACAGATGTTTATTATAAATTTGCCAAAAGCAAAGCTCATGGTGACATATTTCACCAATGCATCCCAATGTGCTGTGAGTCAACACAAAGCAGATCAGGTGGACATTTTTCTGACGTCCAGCCAGAAGCCTGAAATTTACTTCATGCAGAATATTGTTATTTGTTAGCTATATATTAAGATGTCCCCGTGTATTGCATAGTCTAGATAAACGAGGAGGATACAGCTGCTTCTAAAGGGTAAATCTACAAGATGAGGACATAGGTGCCACTAAAGGATTCATCTACTAGATCGGGAAATAACTTCTTAAAAATAGTATAATGGGGAGATATAGCTGCTCCTTAGGGATTTATCAAAGTCTCTCACTAAAAAACAGCCAACTGCAGACACACTGAGGAGATGTGACAGGTTTTAGCTTTGCAGCTGTTTCTATTGCTCTCCTGTTGCTCCATAATACACAGGGATACCTCTTACAATGTGTGGCGCCCCTGAGGGTTCGGTCGCCACAGAGGTACTGCATCTCACCCAGAGGTGTGGTACCTCACTCTCAGGTAAGGAAGGAGTACAGCCCGAGACCCTAACACCTGCATCCAACACTACACTACTCCAGACCAGCAGGATGGGCAAGATGTGTCGCTTCCCTGCTGAGCCCTGTGCCTGGCTGGAGTGGGGGGAACCAAAGTAGGGGGTACCATGTAGTGGGTGTGGGTGGAGGAAAAAGATCAGGGGAGCACTTGTTAGGAGTAGTATAAGGAGGGGAGCCATCTTGGGTGTGTAGAGAGTTCAGTCAGTCAGTCAGAGGAGGACAGAGAGAGGAGCAGGAGCTCTGTAGGAGCTCTGCTCAGGAGGAGGGCCTAGAGAGAGGCCCAAGACAGTCTGAGAGGAGAAGTAGAGGGAGCAGGAGCTCTGCTCAGGAGGAGGGCCTAGAGAGAGGCCCAGGACAGACTGAGGAGGAGAGGAGCAGGAGGAAGGCTCCAGGAACGTGAAAGGGATCCCAGGGGTACGGGCAGTGCTGGAGGCCACCCATACGCCCGAATCTGCCAGGCGGTGGAGGGATCGAACCGCAGAGGGGACCGGCCCCTAATCAGTGAGAATTACAAAGTTCAACTGGAAACCGGAGGCTTCTGTACTTTAAGGGTGCAGTTGCCACATCCGCACTCAAGTCGCCAAAAAGGTACCAACATAGGATCCAGGGAACTCCAGGTTGCCCAGAAAGATCCGAGGATACCGGCTTGGGACATTGTTTGGCGAGGCACAGGGCAAGAAGGGTGAGGGCCAGCGCAGGAAGACGGCTGAGAAGGGCATATAGAACGGGGTCCTGTCAGGCACTCTTGAAACACCTGGGAGTTTGCTGAACCCCTGCCTGGTGAACGCAGCGCGACGTGGCAGGTCGTAATCCGGAAAGTGCAACCTGAGGAACTTAACAACTGTGAGTAAACTCTGAGGACTGCACCCCACTGTCTCTGTGAAGTTATTGCTGCGGCATCACCCCCTGCACTACACAGCAACATCTTTAACATCTACACTGCCCTGGAGCTAAGCTCTACCTGTGGAGAGCTAAAACAACTCTGCTGCATTAACAACAGCTCCAGAGGACCTGCTCCGCAGCAGCGGCTCCCTTTAGCCGCATACCACAGGTGGCGTCACGAATAGTGTTGAGCGATACCTTCCGATATCGGGAAATATCGGATCGGATTGGATCGGACCGATACCGAAAAAGTATCGGATATCGCCGATTCCGATACCGGAAACCAATGCAAGTCAATGGGACATAAATATCGGAATTAAAATAAACCCTTTCTTTCCTTGTAGGTTATTTCTACATGAAGGAAAACAACTAAGAATAATGTAGAATGTATTGGGGGAGGTGGGGGAGACAATAAAGGCATAGAGGTTTAGCCCAGTCAAATGGAATAGCAGGAATTACTATTTTTTTATTATGTTCTGAGTTACGGAAATATTAACTATGTTAAGTATTTTTATATTTTGTCAGATATTTATGTTTCACTACTTCCATGCTCCTCACCTTCTTTTTTACTTCTCCCACACTTTCTCCTTCATCATCCTCAGCATCTTTTTCATCCACTTCTTCTTCACCTTCTTCTTCTTCACCTTCTTCGTATTATTCTTTTTTTTACATTCTTCATATTCTACTTCTTCATCTTCTTCATATTCTTCTTCTTCATCATATTCTTATTTGTGACAGGCATTCCTGTAGTTGTTATCTATAAAAGGTTGGACATTACACCTTTCGTTCTGCCCGTCACAAAAGATTTACAACAGGATTTGTCCGCGTTCAGTTTGGCCTGCAGCAGCAGGTCTTTTCCAGGGGCACCACGAGGAGGAACGGACTCACCCCCATACACTGCTTAGTCATCTTCTGCTTATAATTTAGATATTATCTTTTGCTCTGATTTTTAGTCTTATGCTTAATGTTCTTCCGCTTTTTGTTCTGCAGCTTCTTGTATTTCTGCTTCTTGGTTTTCTGTCTCTTGTTCTTCTGTATCTTGGTGCTTGTCTTCTCTTCTTTGTCTTCTTGGTCAACTTCTTCAGGGTCATCTTCTTGGTCTTCTTCGGGGTGGTCTTCAAGGTCGTCGTCTTCGGGGGTCCTCGTCTTCGGGGTCCTCGTCTTCTTCGGGTTGGTCTTCTGGGTCCTCGTCTTCGGGGTCCTCGTCTTCTTCGGGGTGGTCTTCAGGGTCCTCGTCTTCTTCGGGGTGGTCTTCAGGGTCCTCGTCTTCTTCGGGGTGGTCTTCAGGGTCCTCGTCTTCAGGGTCATTGTCTTCGGGGTCCTCGTCTTCTTAGGGTTGGTCTTCAGGGTCCTCGTCTTCAGGGTCCTCGTCAGGGAGATCCAGAGTGATTACCAAGAACCATTTCAAAAAGCTTGAACTTGGAAATGTAGCAGAAGGTACAAGAAAGCTGAGGAACTACCGAGGACCAGCTGACGGTACTGGAACCCGGATGGGTAGCAGAAGGTACAAGAGCCAATGGAACTACCGAGGACCAGCTGATGTTACTGGAACTCGGTTACTAAGCAGGAGGTACCTGTGCCAGAAAGCACTACCAAGGACCAGCAGACGTTGGTGGAACTTGGATACCGAGAAGGAGGCACCTAATCCAAAGGCACTGCCGAGAACCAGCTGACGGTACTGGAACCCGGATGGGTAGCAGAAGGTACCCATGTAAAAAAAAGTTCAAGGCCGCGAGGCGGCCGCAGTTACCAAAACCCACAGTCCTACAGGGGGTGCTTGTCCTATTGGCACTATGGAACCAGCCTTCATTGCCAGATCCCGCAGCCCACATAGGAGTCACCTAAACTGCAGGCACCATAGAGTCGGCTAACCCGACCGCAACACGACAGGACAACGCATTGGATGCAAAGTGACGTTGACACTACCCGGAAACAGCTGGCGTGCTGGAACCAGGCTGGGCAGGAGGGAGTACCCGTGCCAAAGACACTGCCGAGAACCAGCTGACGGTACTGGAACCCGGATGGGTAGCAGAAGATACAAGAGCAAATGGAACTACCGAGGACCAGCTGACGGTACTGGAACCCGGATGGGTAGCAGAAGGTACAAGAGCCAATGGAACTGCCGAGAACCAGCTGGCGGTGCTGGAGCCCAGGGTAAATACTAAAAACAGAGGAGCCAGAGGTGTATTTGGAGGAGGTTTTAAATCCGTAGTACAGTGGATGTGGACAAAGCAGGAGAATTTGCCGGACACACAGCTGGGGATCAGCTGACGTTACTGAACCCCAATAACACTGGAGCAAGCGTTGACTGTGCAGACGGCACTTCTGAGCAGCAACTAGCGGTATTGGAGCCCAGGGTAAATACTAAAAACGGAGGAGCCAGAGGTGTAATTGGAGCAAGTTTTAAATAAGTAGCACAGTGAATATGGACAGAGCAGGAGAAATTGCCGTGAACACAGCAGGGGAACAGCTGACGTTACCGAACCCCAATAACACCGCAGCAAGTGTTGACTGTGCAGACGGCACTTCCGAGCGCCAACTGGCGGTGCTGGAGCCCAGGGATAAGAATGAAAACAGAGGAGCCAGAGGTGTAATTGGAGCAACTTTAAAATGTGTAGTACAGTGGATGTGGACAAAGCAGGAGAAATTGCCGTCCGTACAGCAGGGGAACAGCTGACGTTACCGAACCCCAATAACACGGCAGCAAGTGTTGACTGTGCAGACAGCACTTCCGAGCGCCAACTGGCGGTGCTGGAGCCCAGGGATAAGAATAAAAATAGAGAGGAGCCAGAGGTGTAATTGGAGCAAGTTTTAAATAAGTAGCACAGTGAATATGGACAGAGCAGGAGAAATTGCCGTGAACACAGCAGGGGAACAGCTGACGTTACCGAACCCCAATAACACCGCAGCAAGTGTTGACTGTGCAGACGGCACTTCCGAGCGCCAACTGGCGGTGTTGGAGCCCAGGGATAAGAATGAAAACAGAGGAGCCAGAGGTGTAATTGGAGCAACTTTAAAATGTGTAGTACAGTGGATGTGGACAAAGCAGGAGAAATTGCCGTCCGCACAGCAGGGGAACAGCTGACGTTACTGAACCCCAATAACACGGCAGCAAGTGTTGACTGTGCAGATGGCACTTCCGTGCGCCAACTGGCGGTGTTGGAGCTCAGGGATAATACTGAAAACAGAGGAGCCAGAGGTGTAATTGGAGCAACTTTAAAATCTGTAGTAGTGAGAATGTGGACAGAGCAGGAGAAATTGCCGTCCGCACAGCAGGGGAACAGCTGACGTTACTGAACCCCAATAACATGGTAGCAAGTGTTGACTGTGCAGACGGCACTTCCGAGCGCCAACTGGCGGTGTTGGAGCTCAGGGATAATACTGAAAACAGAGGAGCCAGAGGTGTATTTGGAGGAGGTTTTAAATCAGTAGTACAGTGGATGTGGACAGAGCAGGAGAAATTGCCGTCCGCACAGCAGGGGAACAGCTGACGTTACTGAACCCCAATAACACGGCAGCAAGTGTTGACTGTGCAGACGGCACTTCCGAGCGCCAACTGGCGGTGTTGGAGCTCAGGGATAATACTGAAAACAGAGGAGCCAGAGGTGTAATTGGAGCAACTTTAAAATCTGTAGTAGTGAGAATGTGGACAGAGCAGAAGAAATTGCCGTCCGCACAGCAGGGGAACAGCTGACGTTACTGAACCCCAATAACATGGTAGCAAGTGTTGACTGTGCAGACGGCACTTCCGAGCGCCAACTGGCGGTGCTGGAGCCCAGGGATAAGAATGAAAACAGAGGAGCCAGAGGTGTAATTGGAGCAACTTTAAAATGTGTAGTACAGTGGATGTGGACAAAGCAGGAGAAATTGCCGTCTGTACAGCAGGGGAACAGCTGACGTTACCGAACCCCAATAACACGGCAGCAAGTGTTGACTGTGCAGACAGCACTTCCGAGCGCCAACTGGCGGTGCTGGAGCCCAGGGATAAGAATAAAAATAGAGAGGAGCCAGAGGTGTAATTGGAGCAAGTTTTAAATAAGTAGCACAGTGAATATGGACAGAGCAGGAGAAATTGCCGTGAACACAGCAGGGGAACAGCTGACGTTACCGAACCCCAATAACATGGCAGCAAGTGTTGACTGTGCAGACAGCACTTCCGAGCGCCAACTGGCGGTGCTGGAGCCCAGGGATAAGAATAAAAATAGAGAGGAGCCAGAGGTGTAATTGGAGCAAGTTTTAAATAAGTAGCACAGTGAATATGAACAGAGCAGGAGAAATTGCCGTGAACACAGCAGGGGAACAGCTGACGTTACCGAACCCCAATAACACCGCAGCAAGTGTTGACTGTGCAGACGGCACTTCCGAGCGCCAACTGGCGGTGTTGGAGCCCAGGGATAAGAATGAAAACAGAGGAGCCAGAGTTGTAATTGGAGCAACTTTAAAATGTGTAGTACAGTGGATGTGGACAAAGCAGGAGAAATTGCCGTCCGCACAGCAGGGGAACAGCTGACGTTACTGAACCCCAATAACACGGCAGCAAGTGTTGACTGTGCAGATGGCACTTCCGTGCGCCAACTGGCGGTGTTGGAGCTCAGGGATAATACTGAAAACAGAGGAGCCAGAGGTGTATTTGGAGGAGGTTTTAAATCAGTAGTACAGTGGATGTGGACAGAGCAGGAGAAATTGCCGTCCGCACAGCAGGGGAACAGCTGACGTTACTGAACCCCAATAACACGGCAGCAAGTGTTGACTGTGCAGACGGCACTTCCGAGCGCCAACTGGCGGTGTTGGAGCTCAGGGATTACAGTTCAGGTGGTAGAAACATGAACAGAACAGGAGACCTGGATACTGTTGCCAACCAATTATTTATTCTGGAAGAGGACTGGCAAATTCATGAGAGATCCAGGCCTTGTTCATTTTGAGAAAAGTAAGCCTGTCAACGTTATCGGAGGATAGTCGCATGCGACGGTCTGTTAGTACACCACCTGCGGCACTAAAGACGTGTTCCGATAATACACTAGCAGCAGGGCAAGCTAGCACCTCCAGTGCATACTGACTAAGCTCTGGCCATGTATCCAGCTTACAGACCCAAAACTTGAAGGGAGAAGAGCCGTCTGGGAGTACACTAAGAGGGCAAGACATGTAGTCTGTCACCATCTGACGGAAACGTTGCCTCCTGCTGACTGGAGCCGTCTGTGATGGTGTAGACATTTGTGGCGGCGGGGACACAAAACTTTGCCACATTTCGGCCATACTGGTCTTGCCTTGTGCTGAGGCGCTGCTTCTGCTCCCTCTTTGTGCAGAGCTTCCTCCACTGCCTCGACGCACTGAGCTGCTTTGTAAAGCACTAGCAGCACTGCTCTCGGTTGGAATGGAGAACATGATGGAATGCACCAGTGCGTCTTGGTACTCCCGCATTTTACGCTCCCGGTTCAACGGTGTTATGAGGCTTTGTAAGTTTTCCCGGTAGCGAGGATCTAGGAGGGTGGACACCCAATAATCAGCCGTGTTGAGAATGTGGGCGATGCGGCGGTCGTTTCTCAGGCACTGCAGCATGAAATCAACCATGTGCTGCAGACTGCCAACTGGCCAAGAAACGCTGTCCCCTGCTTGAGGCGTGATCTCTGCATCACCCCACCCTCGCTCTAGATACTGACTACTAGAGCATTGTGTACCTCCCTCCTCTGGACAGATGTCTTCCTCATCCATTGACTCCTCCTCATCCTCCTCACAAAGTGTCCCCTGCCTAGGCCTTTGTGAGGAACCACGTTGCGCAGACTGTAGAGAAGCAGATGGCATTTGTGACTCCTCATCCTCCACCTCTTCCAAAACCTCGTCCCTTAGTGCTTGCAGTGTTTTTTCAAGCAGGCAGATAAGGGGGATAGTCATGCTGACTAGTGCATCATCTGCACTCGCCATCCGCGTGGAATAATCGAAGGCACGCAAAACGTGGCAAATGTCCTTCATAGAGGCCCACTCAGTGGTGGTGAAGTGTGAACGGCGCGCACTGCGACTTGTTTGCGCCTGCTGCAGCTGGTACTCCATTACTGCTGCCTGCTGCTCACACAACCTCTCCAACATATGTAACGTTGAATTCCACCTGGTGGGTAGGTAACATATGATGCGATGTTCCGGAAGACATAATCGGCGCTGCAGAGCTGCAATGCGTGATCTTGCATTGCTGGAACGCCGCAAGTGAGCGCACTCTATGCGGACCTTGTGAAGCAGTGCATCAAGATCCGGATAGTCCCTCAAAAAACTCTGCACGACCAAGTTGAGCACATGTGCCAGACATGGGATGTGAGTGAGGTTGCCTAGGCCCAGAGCTGCCACCAGATTTCGGCCATTGTCACACACTACCATGCCTGGCTGGAGATTCGCTGGCACAAACCACACGTCACTCTGCTGCTTGATGGCATTCCAGAGCTCCTGCGCTGTGTGGCTTCGATTCCCCAAAGAAATTAATTTTAATACGGCCTGTTGACGTTTGGCCACGGCTGTGCTCATATCGGTCATCATAACAGGTAACCGTTCACGGGTCGATGTGGAGGTAGACCGTGACGGCTCCTGCAGCGCTGATTCAGAGGAACTGGAGTATAAGGAGGAGTCAATGTGTACAGACTGGATTCCTGCAATCCTTGGAGTTGGCAGAACACGTACAGCGCCACTCTCAAGATCTGTACCCGGCTCCACAACATTTACCCAATGGGCAGTGAGGGAAAGGTATCGTCCCTGTCCATGCTTACTGGTCCACGCATCAGTGGTCAGGTGGACCTTGCTACTGACGGCGTTTTGTAGCGCATGTTTAATTTTTCCCTCCACATGATGTTGCAGGGCAGGGACGGCTTGCCTGCTGAAATAAAAGCGGCTGGGCACGTTGTATTGTGGGACTGCCAATGCCATAAAGTTACGGAATGTGTCAGTCTCCACCAGCCTGAATGATAGCATTTCAAGGGCCAGTAGTTTAGCAATGCCAGCATTCAGAGCCTGTGCTCGGGGGTGGTTTGCCGAGTATGGGCGCCTTTTCTCCCATGCCTGTGCTAACGATGGCTGTAGACTGGCCTGGGAGTGTGAGGATGACTGGGAAAGTGGTGCTGTGGGTGGAATTACACTGTGTCTCTGTACAACAGTGCCAGAGATTCTTCCATGGCGATCCTGTGAGGAAGCCGAACCAGCTGTGTGTGAGCTGGAGGAAGAGGCTACAACACGAGCTGAAGAGGTGGTAGGTGGCGCTGTAGGTTGGCCTAGGTCTTCAGTGTGTTTGTGTAACTCCACCACGTGCTTGGTCCGCACATGTTTCCACATATTTGTGGTATTGAGGTTGCTGACACTTTTCCCTCTTTTCACCTTCTGATTACACAGCTTGCATTTGACAAAGCAAATGTCATCTGCAACTGTGTCAAAAAAGGACCAGGCACTGCAAGTCTTGGGAGCGCCCGCTTTGGATTTTGGAAGAGCCATGCTCCTAATGGGTGCCGAAGTGGAGGCTACAGGCAACCAAGTCTGCCCCCTCCCTCTCCCTCCTTTTTGGGCCGTTCGGGGAATCTCTTCCTCAGAGCTGCTCCCACCACCTTCCTGTCCCTCACGCCATGATGGGTCAAGGACCTCATCATCTACACCACCCTCTTCAAACAACTGCTTCTCCTGGGTAGTCTCGACAGCACAGTACGCACCAGAAAGTGGCACCTGAGTCTCATCATCAGATGCGTACTGAGGTGTGCTGCTGACCATAGGCACTGGCCCACCCGCCTCTTCAGATTCAGAGAGACAAAACGGTTGCGCATCACTGCATACTACCTCTTCTTCAAATTCTCGAATTCTGCTTGGCTGGCCCCCTCTTTCCAAGCCAAGAGATTCAGAGAACAGAAGTAGAGATGGCTCCTGTCCAGGGCTCTCTGACTGCCTGGGCAATTTGGCAGGTGGTGAAGAGACAGATGGGTGCTCTTCAGTGCTCAGGACCTGAGAGGATCTGGAACTAATTGAAGTCGATGCGTTAGCTGGCATCCATCCGACAACGGCTTCAATTTGGTCCTCGCGCAGCAGTGGGGTACGGCTAGCTCCTACAAAGCTGCGCATAAAGGACTGTTCCCTGGTAAAACTGGGGGATGCTGAGTCACTGGTGCCCGCAGCAGGCACAGAATCCCCACGTCCTCTCCCTGCAGGCACAGAATCCTCACGTCCTCTCCCTGCAGAAACTCCACGCCCACGCCCACGACCACATGCCTTACTCCCTGCCTTCTTCATCTTGGTAGACTGATAAAGATAGGCAGAAAAGTACTAAGGGCTTAGTGTGCTTATTCCTGAACAGCTGCTAACAGGTATAAGAAACACTAATTTTATAAAGTGTGGACTAGACTTTAATATGAGCTAATGTGGCCTACACAACTGTAAAGTGGAGTGTTTGGTGAACTTTATTTAGGTTTTTTTTTGTCACAAAAAGACACTGGATGTGCCTAAAGATGTAATAACGATAGTATCACAAACTTTTTGTAGCTATTACAATGTAGGAAGGTAACCTACAATGCAATAGATGAGGCTGCAAAAAATAGGCTAATACTAATCTGGCTGGGGCTGCAGGGCCCAAGGCTGCAGAAAGGCTCCTCTAACTACTCCTATATAGTGTGTTTGGAATCAATTTAGCTGAATACGGATGGAACCACCACACTAATAGGAGATATCAGGAAAAATTATGAATTGGCAATAAAGGACAATGTATGAGGCAGTGACACACACTGAGTGCACTACAACCAGACGTGGTTGAAGCACACACTACAGGGTGAGCTGCACTCACACACCAGACCTTGCAGACAGCGGTGAACAGTACAGATGCAGAGCACTGTGCACTAGCGCTGCAAGACGGAAAAAAAATTCTCTATCTACTCCTATATAGTGTGTTTGGAACCAATTTAGCTGAATACAGATGGAACCACCACACTAATAGGAGATATCAGGAAAAATTATGAATTGGCAAAAAACGACAATGTATGAGGCAGTGACACACACTGAGTGCACTACAACCAGACGTGGTTGAAGCACACACTACAGGGTGAGCTGCACTCACACACCAGACCTTGCAGACAGCGGTGAACAGTACAGATGCAGAGCACTGTGCACTAGTGCTGCAAGACGGAAAAAAATGTCTCTATCTACTCCTATATAGTGTGTTTGGAACCAATTTAGCTGAATACAGATGGAACCACCACACTAATAGGAGATATCAGGAAAAATTATGAATTGGCACAAAAGGACAATGTATGAGGCAGTGACACACACTGAGTGCACTACAACCAGACTTGGCTGAAGCACACACTACAGGGTGAGCTGCACTCACACACAGACCTTGCAGACAGCGGTGAACAGCACAGGGAACTGTGCACTAGCACTGCAAGGCACAGTGATTTAGAAAGTAGCTTGGGTAAAGCAGTATAGAGCAAATAGGTAGCTAAAACTGTCCCTCAGAACAACAGCGTCCTATCCCTAACTGAATTCACAGCAGAGTGAGCTCAAAATGGCGGCGGTGGCTTTTATAGTGCATCATGACATCATTTCAGCAGCCAATCACAGCCATGCCATTAGTTAAGATGCCTACATGCCTAACAGGATGTGCCCACACTTCTTAGGATCCTCATTGGCCGAATAAAATGAAAATGTCTCATTGCATTATGGGAACTTCCGATTCCGGTATACGATATTGCAAAAGTATCGGAATTAAGTATCGGAATTCCGATACCGCGAATATCGGCCGATACCCGATATTTCAGTATCGGAATGCTCAACACTAGTCACGAACTGTATATAAAAACTATAAATCCCCTTTTCTCAATATTCCCTTTTATTGACCGCCCTGGGTCACGGACCGGGTCACCGCCACTGTGACATCTCCCAGCATCGACCGGCCCGGCACCGAGTACCCCACGGCCCAGGGGGCGCATCATCCATGTAGTGGGTGTGGGTGGAGGAAAAAGATCAGGGGAGCACTTGTTAGGAGTAGTATAAGGAGGGGAGCCATCTTGGGTGTGTAGAGAGTTCAGTCAGTCAGTCAGAGGAGGACAGAGAGAGGAGCAGGAGCTCTGTAGGAGCTCTGCTCAGGAGGAGGGCCTAGAGAGAGGCCCAAGACAGTCTGAGAGGAGAAGTAGAGGGAGCAGGAGCTCTGCTCAGGAGGAGGGCCTAGAGAGAGGCCCAGGACAGACTGAGGAGGAGAGGAGCAGGAGGAAGGCTCCAGGAACGTGAAAGGGATCCCAGGGGTACGGGCAGTGCTGGAGGCCACCCATACGCCCGAATCTGCCAGGCGGTGGAGGGATCGAACCGCAGAGGGGACCGGCCCCTAATCAGTGAGAATTACAAAGTTCAACTGGAAACCGGAGGCTTCTGTACTTTAAGGGTGCAGTTGCCACATCCGCACTCAAGTCGCCAAAAAGGTACCAACATAGGATCCAGGGAACTCCAGGTTGCCCAGAAAGATCCGAGGATACCGGCTTGGGACATTGTTTGGCGAGGCACAGGGCAAGAAGGGTGAGGGCCAGCGCAGGAAGACGGCTGAGAAGGGCATATAGAACGGGGTCCTGTCAGGCACTCTTGAAACACCTGGGAGTTTGCTGAACCCCTGCCTGGTGAACGCAGCGCGACGTGGCAGGTCGTAATCCGGAAAGTGCAACCTGAGGAACTTAACAACTGTGAGTAAACTCTGAGGACTGCACCCCACTGTCTCTGTGAAGTTATTGCTGCGGCATCACCCCCTGCACTACACAGCAACATCTTTAACATCTACACTGCCCTGGAGCTAAGCTCTACCTGTGGAGAGCTAAAACAACTCTGCTGCATTAACAACAGCTCCAGAGGACCTGCTCCGCAGCAGCGGCTCCCTTTAGCCGCATACCACAGGTGGCGTCACGAATAGTGTTGAGCGATACCTTCCGATATCGGGAAATATCGGATCGGATTGGATCGGACCGATACCGAAAAAGTATCGGATATCGCCGATTCCGATACCGGAAACCAATGCAAGTCAATGGGACATAAATATCGGAATTAAAATAAACCCTTTCTTTCCTTGTAGGTTATTTCTACATGAAGGAAAACAACTAAGAATAATGTAGAATGTATTGGGGGAGGTGGGGGAGACAATAAAGGCATAGAGGTTTAGCCCAGTCAAATGGAATAGCAGGAATTACTATTTTTTTATTATGTTCTGAGTTACGGAAATATTAACTATGTTAAGTATTTTTATATTTTGTCAGATATTTATGTTTCACTACTTCCATGCTCCTCACCTTCTTTTTTACTTCTCCCACACTTTCTCCTTCATCATCCTCAGCATCTTTTTCATCCACTTCTTCTTCACCTTCTTCTTCTTCACCTTCTTCGTATTATTCTTTTTTTTACATTCTTCATATTCTACTTCTTCATCTTCTTCATATTCTTCTTCTTCATCATATTCTTATTTGTGACAGGCATTCCTGTAGTTGTTATCTATAAAAGGTTGGACATTACACCTTTCGTTCTGCCCGTCACAAAAGATTTACAACAGGATTTGTCCGCGTTCAGTTTGGCCTGCAGCAGCAGGTCTTTTCCAGGGGCACCACGAGGAGGAACGGACTCACCCCCATACACTGCTTAGTCATCTTCTGCTTATAATTTAGATATTATCTTTTGCTCTGATTTTTAGTCTTATGCTTAATGTTCTTCCGCTTTTTGTTCTGCAGCTTCTTGTATTTCTGCTTCTTGGTTTTCTGTCTCTTGTTCTTCTGTATCTTGGTGCTTGTCTTCTCTTCTTTGTCTTCTTGGTCAACTTCTTCAGGGTCATCTTCTTGGTCTTCTTCGGGGTGGTCTTCAGGGTCGTCATCTTCGGGGGTCCTCGTCTTCGGGGTCCTCGTCTTCTTCGGGTTGGTCTTCTGGGTCCTCGTCTTCGGGGTCCTCGTCTTCTTCGGGGTGGTCTTCAGGGTCCTCGTCTTCTTCGGGGTGGTCTTCAGGGTCCTCGTCTTCTTCGGGGTGGTCTTCAGGGTCCTCGTCTTCAGGGTCATTGTCTTCGGGGTCCTCGTCTTCTTAGGGTTGGTCTTCAGGGTCCTCGTCTTCAGGGTCCTCGTCAGGGAGATCCAGAGTGATTACCAAGAACCATTTCAAAAAGCTTGAACTTGGAAATGTAGCAGAAGGTACAAGAAAGCTGAGGAACTACCGAGGACCAGCTGACGGTACTGGAACCCGGATGGGTAGCAGAAGGTACAAGAGCCAATGGAACTACCGAGGACCAGCTGATGTTACTGGAACTCGGTTACTAAGCAGGAGGTACCTGTGCCAGAAAGCACTACCAAGGACCAGCAGACGTTGGTGGAACTTGGATACCGAGAAGGAGGCACCTAATCCAAAGGCACTGCCGAGAACCAGCTGACGGTACTGGAACCCGGATGGGTAGCAGAAGGTACCCATGTAAAAAAAAGTTCAAGGCCGCGAGCCGGCCGCAGTTACCAAAACCCACAGTCCTACAGGGGGTGCTTGTCCTATTGGCACTATGGAACCAGCCTTCATTGCCAGATCCCGCAGCCCACATAGGAGTCACCTAAACTGCAGGCACCATAGAGTCGGCTAACCCGACCGCAACACGACAGGACAACGCATTGGATGCAAAGTGACGTTGACACTACCCGGAAACAGCTGGCGTGCTGGAACCAGGCTGGGCAGGAGGGAGTACCCGTGCCAAAGACACTGCCGAGAACCAGCTGACGGTACTGGAACCCGGATGGGTAGCAGAAGATACAAGAGCAAATGGAACTACCGAGGACCAGCTGACGGTACTGGAACCCGGATGGGTAGCAGAAGGTACAAGAGCCAATGGAACTGCCGAGAACCAGCTGGCGGTGCTGGAGCCCAGGGTAAATACTAAAAACAGAGGAGCCAGAGGTGTATTTGGAGGAGGTTTTAAATCCGTAGTACAGTGGATGTGGACAAAGCAGGAGAATTTGCCGGACACACAGCTGGGGATCAGCTGACGTTACTGAACCCCAATAACACTGGAGCAAGCGTTGACTGTGCAGACGGCACTTCTGAGCAGCAACTAGCGGTATTGGAGCCCAGGGTAAATACTAAAAACGGAGGAGCCAGAGGTGTAATTGGAGCAAGTTTTAAATAAGTAGCACAGTGAATATGGACAGAGCAGGAGAAATTGCCGTGAACACAGCAGGGGAACAGCTGACGTTACCGAACCCCAATAACACCGCAGCAAGTGTTGACTGTGCAGACGGCACTTCCGAGCGCCAACTGGCGGTGCTGGAGCCCAGGGATAAGAATGAAAACAGAGGAGCCAGAGGTGTAATTGGAGCAACTTTAAAATGTGTAGTACAGTGGATGTGGACAAAGCAGGAGAAATTGCCGTCCGTACAGCAGGGGAACAGCTGACGTTACCGAACCCCAATAACACGGCAGCAAGTGTTGACTGTGCAGACAGCACTTCCGAGCGCCAACTGGCGGTGCTGGAGCCCAGGGATAAGAATAAAAATAGAGAGGAGCCAGAGGTGTAATTGGAGCAAGTTTTAAATAAGTAGCACAGTGAATATGGACAGAGCAGGAGAAATTGCCGTGAACACAGCAGGGGAACAGCTGACGTTACCGAACCCCAATAACACCGCAGCAAGTGTTGACTGTGCAGACGGCACTTCCGAGCGCCAACTGGCGGTGTTGGAGCCCAGGGATAAGAATGAAAACAGAGGAGCCAGAGGTGTAATTGGAGCAACTTTAAAATGTGTAGTACAGTGGATGTGGACAAAGCAGGAGAAATTGCCGTCCGCACAGCAGGGGAACAGCTGACGTTACTGAACCCCAATAACACGGCAGCAAGTGTTGACTGTGCAGATGGCACTTCCGTGCGCCAACTGGCGGTGTTGGAGCTCAGGGATAATACTGAAAACAGAGGAGCCAGAGGTGTAATTGGAGCAACTTTAAAATCTGTAGTAGTGAGAATGTGGACAGAGCAGGAGAAATTGCCGTCCGCACAGCAGGGGAACAGCTGACGTTACTGAACCCCAATAACATGGTAGCAAGTGTTGACTGTGCAGACGGCACTTCCGAGCGCCAACTGGCGGTGTTGGAGCTCAGGGATAATACTGAAAACAGAGGAGCCAGAGGTGTATTTGGAGGAGGTTTTAAATCAGTAGTACAGTGGATGTGGACAGAGCAGGAGAAATTGCCGTCCGCACAGCAGGGGAACAGCTGACGTTACTGAACCCCAATAACACGGCAGCAAGTGTTGACTGTGCAGACGGCACTTCCGAGCGCCAACTGGCGGTGTTGGAGCTCAGGGATAATACTGAAAACAGAGGAGCCAGAGGTGTAATTGGAGCAACTTTAAAATCTGTAGTAGTGAGAATGTGGACAGAGCAGAAGAAATTGCCGTCCGCACAGCAGGGGAACAGCTGACGTTACTGAACCCCAATAACATGGTAGCAAGTGTTGACTGTGCAGACGGCACTTCCGAGCGCCAACTGGCGGTGCTGGAGCCCAGGGATAAGAATGAAAACAGAGGAGCCAGAGGTGTAATTGGAGCAACTTTAAAATGTGTAGTACAGTGGATGTGGACAAAGCAGGAGAAATTGCCGTCTGTACAGCAGGGGAACAGCTGACGTTACCGAACCCCAATAACACGGCAGCAAGTGTTGACTGTGCAGACAGCACTTCCGAGCGCCAACTGGCGGTGCTGGAGCCCAGGGATAAGAATAAAAATAGAGAGGAGCCAGAGGTGTAATTGGAGCAAGTTTTAAATAAGTAGCACAGTGAATATGGACAGAGCAGGAGAAATTGCCGTGAACACAGCAGGGGAACAGCTGACGTTACCGAACCCCAATAACATGGCAGCAAGTGTTGACTGTGCAGACAGCACTTCCGAGCGCCAACTGGCGGTGCTGGAGCCCAGGGATAAGAATAAAAATAGAGAGGAGCCAGAGGTGTAATTGGAGCAAGTTTTAAATAAGTAGCACAGTGAATATGAACAGAGCAGGAGAAATTGCCGTGAACACAGCAGGGGAACAGCTGACGTTACCGAACCCCAATAACACCGCAGCAAGTGTTGACTGTGCAGACGGCACTTCCGAGCGCCAACTGGCGGTGTTGGAGCCCAGGGATAAGAATGAAAACAGAGGAGCCAGAGTTGTAATTGGAGCAACTTTAAAATGTGTAGTACAGTGGATGTGGACAAAGCAGGAGAAATTGCCGTCCGCACAGCAGGGGAACAGCTGACGTTACTGAACCCCAATAACACGGCAGCAAGTGTTGACTGTGCAGATGGCACTTCCGTGCGCCAACTGGCGGTGTTGGAGCTCAGGGATAATACTGAAAACAGAGGAGCCAGAGGTGTATTTGGAGGAGGTTTTAAATCAGTAGTACAGTGGATGTGGACAGAGCAGGAGAAATTGCCGTCCGCACAGCAGGGGAACAGCTGACGTTACTGAACCCCAATAACACGGCAGCAAGTGTTGACTGTGCAGACGGCACTTCCGAGCGCCAACTGGCGGTGTTGGAGCTCAGGGATTACAGTTCAGGTGGTAGAAACATGAACAGAACAGGAGACCTGGATACTGTTGCCAACCAATTATTTATTCTGGAATAGGACTGGCAAATTCATGAGAGATCCAGGCCTTGTTCATTTTGAGAAAAGTAAGCCTGTCAACGTTATCGGAGGATAGTCGCATGCGACGGTCTGTTAGTACACCACCTGCGGCACTAAAGACGCGTTCCGATAATACACTAGCAGCAGGGCAAGCTAGCACCTCCAGTGCATACTGACTAAGCTCTGGCCATGTATCCAGCTTACAGACCCAAAACTTGAAGGGAGAAGAGCCGTCTGGGAGTACACTAAGAGGGCAAGACATGTAGTCTGTCACCATCTGACGGAAACGTTGCCTCCTGCTGACTGGAGCCGTCTGTGATGGTGTAGACATTTGTGGCGGCGGGGACACAAAACTTTGCCACATTTCGGCCATACTGGTCTTGCCTTGTGCTGAGGCGCTGCTTCTGCTCCCTCTTTGTGCAGAGCTTCCTCCACTGCCTCGACGCACTGAGCTGCTTTGTAAAGCACTAGCAGCACTGCTCTCGGTTGGAATGGAGAACATGATGGAATGCACCAGTGCGTCTTGGTACTCCCGCATTTTACGCTCCCGGTTCAACGGTGTTATGAGGCTTTGTAAGTTTTCCCGGTAGCGAGGATCTAGGAGGGTGGACACCCAATAATCAGCCGTGTTGAGAATGTGGGCGATGCGGCGGTCGTTTCTCAGGCACTGCAGCATGAAATCAACCATGTGCTGCAGACTGCCAACTGGCCAAGAAACGCTGTCCCCTGCTTGAGGCGTGATCTCTGCCTGCTCTGCATCACCCCACCCTCGCTCTAGATACTGACTACTAGAGCATTGTGTACCTCCCTCCTCTGGACAGATGTCTTCCTCATCCATTGACTCCTCCTCATCCTCCTCACAAAGTGTCCCCTGCCTAGGCCTTTGTGAGGAACCACGTTGCGCAGACTGTAGAGAAGCAGATGGCATTTGTGACTCCTCATCCTCCACCTCTTCCAAAACCTCGTCCCTTAGTGCTTGCAGTGTTTTTTCAAGCAGGCAGATAAGGGGGATAGTCATGCTGACTAGTGCATCATCTGCACTCGCCATCCGCGTGGAATAATCGAAGGCACGCAAAACGTGGCAAATGTCCTTCATAGAGGCCCACTCAGTGGTGGTGAAGTGTGAACGGCGCGCACTGCGACTTGTTTGCGCCTGCTGCAGCTGGTACTCCATTACTGCTGCCTGCTGCTCACACAACCTCTCCAACATATGTAACGTTGAATTCCACCTGGTGGGTAGGTAACATATGATGCGATGTTCCGGAAGACATAATCGGCGCTGCAGAGCTGCAATGCGTGATCTTGCATTGCTGGAACGCCGCAAGTGAGCGCACTCTATGCGGACCTTGTGAAGCAGTGCATCAAGATCCGGATAGTCCCTCAAAAAACTCTGCACGACCAAGTTGAGCACATGTGCCAGACATGGGATGTGAGTGAGGTTGCCTAGGCCCAGAGCTGCCACCAGATTTCGGCCATTGTCACACACTACCATGCCTGGCTGGAGATTCGCTGGCACAAACCACACGTCACTCTGCTGCTTGATGGCATTCCAGAGCTCCTGCGCTGTGTGGCTTCGATTCCCCAAAGAAATTAATTTTAATACGGCCTGTTGACGTTTGGCCACGGCTGTGCTCATATCGGTCATCATAACAGGTAACCGTTCACGGGTCGATGTGGAGGTAGACCGTGACGGCTCCTGCAGCGCTGATTCAGAGGAACTGGAGTATAAGGAGGAGTCAATGTGTACAGACTGGATTCCTGCAATCCTTGGAGTTGGCAGAACACGTACAGCGCCACTCTCAAGATCTGTACCCGGCTCCACAACATTTACCCAATGGGCAGTGAGGGAAAGGTATCGTCCCTGTCCATGCTTACTGGTCCACGCATCAGTGGTCAGGTGGACCTTGCTACTGACGGCGTTTTGTAGCGCATGTTTAATTTTTCCCTCCACATGATGTTGCAGGGCAGGGACGGCTTGCCTGCTGAAATAAAAGCGGCTGGGCACGTTGTATTGTGGGACTGCCAATGCCATAAAGTTACGGAATGTGTCAGTCTCCACCAGCCTGAATGATAGCATTTCAAGGGCCAGTAGTTTAGCAATGCCAGCATTCAGAGCCTGTGCTCGGGGGTGGTTTGCCGAGTATGGGCGCCTTTTCTCCCATGCCTGTGCTAACGATGGCTGTAGACTGGCCTGGGAGTGTGAGGATGACTGGGAAAGTGGTGCTGTGGGTGGAATTACACTGTGTCTCTGTACAACAGTGCCAGAGATTCTTCCATGGCGATCCTGTGAGGAAGCCGAACCAGCTGTGTGTGAGCTGGAGGAAGAGGCTACAACACGAGCTGAAGAGGTGGTAGGTGGCGCTGTAGGTTGGCCTAGGTCTTCAGTGTGTTTGTGTAACTCCACCACGTGCTTGGTCCGCACATGTTTCCACATATTTGTGGTATTGAGGTTGCTGACACTTTTCCCTCTTTTCACCTTCTGATTACACAGCTTGCATTTGACAAAGCAAATGTCATCTGCAACTGTGTCAAAAAAGGACCAGGCACTGCAAGTCTTGGGAGCGCCCGCTTTGGATTTTGGAAGAGCCATGCTCCTAATGGGTGCCGAAGTGGAGGCTACAGGCAACCAAGTCTGCCCCCTCCCTCTCCCTCCTTTTTGGGCCGTTCGGGGAATCTCTTCCTCAGAGCTGCTCCCACCACCTTCCTGTCCCTCACGCCATGATGGGTCAAGGACCTCATCATCTACACCACCCTCTTCAAACAACTGCTTCTCCTGGGTAGTCTCGACAGCACAGTACGCACCAGAAAGTGGCACCTGAGTCTCATCATCAGATGCGTACTGAGGTGTGCTGCTGACCATAGGCACTGGCCCACCCGCCTCTTCAGATTCAGAGAGACAAAACGGTTGCGCATCACTGCATACTACCTCTTCTTCAAATTCTCGAATTCTGCTTGGCTGGCCCCCTCTTTCCAAGCCAAGAGATTCAGAGAACAGAAGTAGAGATGGCTCCTGTCCAGGGCTCTCTGACTGCCTGGGCAATTTGGCAGGTGGTGAAGAGACAGATGGGTGCTCTTCAGTGCTCAGGACCTGAGAGGATCTGGAACTAATTGAAGTCGATGCGTTAGCTGGCATCCATCCGACAACGGCTTCAATTTGGTCCTCGCGCAGCAGTGGGGTACGGCTAGCTCCTACAAAGCTGCGCATAAAGGACTGTTCCCTGGTAAAACTGGGGGATGCTGAGTCACTGGTGCCCACAGCAGGCACAGAATCCCCACGTCCTCTCCCTGCAGGCACAGAATCCTCACGTCCTCTCCCTGCAGAAACTCCACGCCCACGCCCACGACCACATGCCTTACTCCCTGCCTTCTTCATCTTGGTAGACTGATAAAGATAGGCAGAAAAGTACTAAGGGCTTAGTGTGCTTATTCCTGAACAGCTGCTAACAGGTATAAGAAACACTAATTTTATAAAGTGTGGACTAGACTTTAATATGAGCTAATGTGGCCTACACAACTGTAAAGTGGAGTGTTTGGTGAACTTTATTTAGGTTTTTTTTTGTCACAAAAAGACACTGGATGTGCCTAAAGATGTAATAACGATAGTATCACAAACTTTTTGTAGCTATTACAATGTAGGAAGGTAACCTACAATGCAATAGATGAGGCTGCAAAAAATAGGCTAATACTAATCTGGCTGGGGCTGCAGGGCCCAAGGCTGCAGAAAGGCTCCTCTAACTACTCCTATATAGTGTGTTTGGAATCAATTTAGCTGAATACGGATGGAACCACCACACTAATAGGAGATATCAGGAAAAATTATGAATTGGCAATAAAGGACAATGTATGAGGCAGTGACACACACTGAGTGCACTACAACCAGACGTGGTTGAAGCACACACTACAGGGTGAGCTGCACTCACACACCAGACCTTGCAGACAGCGGTGAACAGTACAGATGCAGAGCACTGTGCACTAGCGCTGCAAGACGGAAAAAAAATTCTCTATCTACTCCTATATAGTGTGTTTGGAACCAATTTAGCTGAATACAGATGGAACCACCACACTAATAGGAGATATCAGGAAAAATTATGAATTGGCAAAAAACGACAATGTATGAGGCAGTGACACACACTGAGTGCACTACAACCAGACGGGGTTGAAGCACACACTACAGGGTGAGCTGCACTCACACACCAGACCTTGCAGACAGCGGTGAACAGTACAGATGCAGAGCACTGTGCACTAGTGCTGCAAGACGGAAAAAAATGTCTCTATCTACTCCTATATAGTGTGTTTGGAACCAATTTAGCTGAATACAGATGGAACCACCACACTAATAGGAGATATCAGGAAAAATTATGAATTGGCACAAAAGGACAATGTATGAGGCAGTGACACACACTGAGTGCACTACAACCAGACTTGGCTGAAGCACACACTACAGGGTGAGCTGCACTCACACACACAGACCTTGCAGACAGCGGTGAACAGCACAGGGAACTGTGCACTAGCACTGCAAGGCACAGTGATTTAGAAAGTAGCTTGGGTAAAGCAGTATAGAGCAAATAGGTAGCTAAAACTGTCCCTCAGAACAACAGCGTCCTATCCCTAACTGAATTCACAGCAGAGTGAGCTCAAAATGGCGGCGGTGGCTTTTATAGTGCATCATGACATCATTTCAGCAGCCAATCACAGCCATGCCATTAGTTAAGATGCCTACATGCCTAACAGGATGTGCCCACACTTCTTAGGATCCTCATTGGCTGAATAAAATGAAAATGTCTCATTGCATTATGGGAACTTCCGATTCCGGTATACGATATTGCAAAAGTATCGGAATTAAGTATCGGAATTCCGATACCGCGAATATCGGCCGATACCCGATATTTCAGTATCGGAATGCTCAACACTAGTCACAAACTGTATATAAAAACTATAAATCCCCTTTTCTCAATATTCCCTTTTATTGACCGCCCTGGGTCACGGACCGGGTCACCGCCACTGTGACATCTCCCAGCATCGACCGGCCCGGCACCGAGTACCCCACGGCCCAGGGGGCGCATCATCCTTGGTGTCACGAATAGGATATGAACCCACCCGTTATCACCGGGTATTGTGCGCCTAGAGACTGTGTTCTATACTGAATGTGGCACGCGCCCCAGAAGAACGGGCGCCATTATGTGCGAGGCAAAAGACAACAAGAAACCGCCTCCCATCGTGGGCCGGGTTCCAAAATGGCGCCAAAAGCAGGGCCTGCCCCGAGCATCAGTGACTATGTATGTAGATGTGTCCATCAAGCTGGGGGGGCCGCCCCAAGGTATGTCCGACAGCAAGCTGCCATGGAACCGCCCCGAAAGGGGAGAGTAGAGAAGAAACCGGGGAGACAGGGCGGAGTCTCCAGCAGTCTAGACAGACCGCACCTGGCAGGCAACATGGAGGAGAGTCCAGAGCAAGCTCCCGTCCATGGCCTGCAGTGACCAGAAATGCCTCTCACCCTGGAGGAGGCAATGGCGAAGTTATCCCTGGAGGATACCGAGTTCCTCCATGCCGAGATCCAGGAGCTAGGCCAGAGAATGGAGAGGGCCCAGCAGAATGCCATCGCCAGCTGGAAAGAGGAGCTGCTGGGGAAGATCGTGACCCGGCAGCAGCCAGCGGTGCGTTCCACCAGCAGCGTCCCAGCCCCAGAGGAGCCTGAACAGAGCCAGGAGGCAGAGGACGGCACAGGCGCAGACGTTGGAGCAGGTAAGAGGAGTCTCCCTGTCCCGGGCGCTGAGAGTGCTGACCTGCTCCTGGGCCCCCTGGCAGAGCCTTTGGTCCCGGGCGCCTGCTCCGCCGACCTGCTCCTAGGCCCCCTACCAGAGCCACCTGCTCCCGCACCCAAGTGGGTGTACGGAGGCCCCATCTATGACTGGTCCGCCAAATTCGAGGACCAGCAGAGACTCCCTCTGACACCGACACCCCCGGTTACCTGCCAAGAAGGAGAGGAGTTTTGGTGGGACAACTGGGAGGGGGACCTCATGGGGTTCCCGTGGGAGACCCAGACCCAGGCCCTCAGGAGGGAGGAGTACTGCAGACGGGAGCTCCTGCAGCTAGAGAAGGAGTGGCACGACCGGCAGGTGCGGTGGGAAGCAGATGGAGGCCCGGAACATGGCGGCCAAAACCCGGGCCCGCAAGGCAAGATCAACCACACCTAGCCCCCTTCTGGAGGGGATAGTGGTGAAGTTCGACCTGGACGCCGTGTGGGGCTTCGTCAGAGAGCCGCAGATGGATCGGGACGTCTTTGTTAATCGACGGGACGTCGAGCCCCATCTCCAACAGGGGCATCTCCGCCGAGACCTCTACCCCGGTGACCGTGTCACCTTTACCCGCCACAAGAGCGAGCGCGGGTGGTATGCCCTCCAGGTATACAGAGTGGTGAAGGAGAGGAGGGACATGCCCCCATAGTGTGAGGCTGATGACCCGGCTGGGTCAGCCTGCAGAAACCAGGAGATCCCCCGGAGGGAGCCCCACTGTTAAAACTGTTTCGTTGAAAGAAAAGGTTTACAGACTGTATATAGTTACCCGGAAGGGTACAGCAGAGACACTGCAAGTTTGTTTATGTGTGTGTTTACTTAATTACCCAGTGAGGGTACCAGAACTTATAGGCTGAGGACTGTGAGCAGTCAAAAACTTTACTGTAAATAGTTGCACTTCTTAAAGTGCCCCTTATTGGTTTTATATGACAAGACTGACCTCAGAACAAAAACCCATTTGGCGTGGCTGAAGATGTGGTCCAACACCTGGATCACCTATGCCCTGCAGCCACGCCCATGGCCTACGTTGAGGGTTTTCGGACGGGTCCCTCATGTTGCTCAAATTGCACCTTACCAGTGAAAATGACATTCGGCTATAAATTTCACTGTACTTGATTGAAAATATTTAATATGGAAAATGTTTTATGCGTGAGGAAAAATGTTATTTAAAAAGAAGTTTTATATAGTAACCTGCAAAATTTAAGAAATGTGCCTCCCATTAAGGGAAAAAAAAAAGTTGTGTGGTATTCTTCTATGTGAATGCATTCTAAAAATTTTTGTAAGTCTGAAATACCTTGTTTTTATTCTGTTCCAGCCCGCGGACGTGCTGTGTTTTACCAGGGGGGTATGTGGTGCCCCTGAGGGTTCGGTCACCACAGAGGTACTGCATCTCACCCAGAGGTGTGGTACCTCACTCTCAGGTAAGGAAGGAGTACAGCCCAGGACCCTAACACCTGCATCCAACACTACACTACTCCAGACCAGCAGGAGGGGCAAGATGCGTATCTTCCCTGCTGAGCCCTGTCCCTGGCTGGAGTGGGGGGAACCAAAGTAGGGGGAACCATGTAGTGGGTGTGGGTGGAGGAAGAAGTTCAGAAGAACACTTGTTAGGAGTAGTATAAAGAGGGGAGCCATCTTGGGTGTGTAGAGAGTTCAGTCTGTCAGTCAGAGGAGGACAGTGAGAGGAGAAGGCGCTCTGTAGGAGCTCTACTCAGGAGGAGGGCCTAGAAAGAGGACCAGGACAGACTGAGGAGGAGAGGAGCAGGAGGAAGGCTCCAGGAGGGCCAGCGCAGGAAGACGGCTGAGAAGGGCATATAGAACGGGGTCCTGTCAGGCACTCTTGAAACACTTGGGAGTTTGCTGAACCCCTGCCTGGTGAACGCAGTGCGACGTGGGAGGTCGTAATCCGGAAAGTGCAACCTGAGGAACTTAACAACTGTGAGTAAACTCTGAGGACTGCACCCCACTGTCCCTGTGAAGTTATTACTGCGCCATCACCCCCTGCACTACACAGCAACATCTTTAACATCTACACTGCCCCGGAGCTAAGCTCTACCTGTGGAGAGCTAAACCAACTCTGCTGCATTAACAACAGCTCCAGAGAACCTGCTCCGCAGCAGCGGCTCCCTTTAGCCGCATACCACAGGTGGCGTCACAAACTGTATATAAAAACTATAAATCCCCTGTAAATATTCCTTTTTACTGATCGCCCTGGGTCACGGACCGGGTCACCCCCACTGTGACATCTCCCTTAGCAACGACTGAGTACCCCACGGCCCAGGGGGCGCGTCAAATGCGTCATACCATACATCATTACATGCAGTGCGAAGGACAGCAACATACATCTGTCCTATGTTTCTACACAGCCTTTCCCCACACAGAAGCATATCTCAGCTCAGAGGCAGGAAATCTCACAAAGCCATCAAATTGTGCCATTGTGGAGAGTCAAACTTCAGCGTACTTCTCTTAAATGTTCAGGGCATTTATTATGTTTTTACATTTCCTCGTGATGTTTCTCAGGAGGTGATAAGTCCTCTTTAAGCATTTATTTATTATGATGTCACTTACATTTTCAGTAATATTTCAGATGTTATTAAATACAATATTTTGTCCCAAAATCTTAAAAAAAATTCATGTGAGAATATAAGTTGGTGCTACCTTTTTCACTAAGTTGCTAATGATTCATTATGGTCATGTGCTATGGTTGAATTTATCAGTGATGGATCAGCTCCGATCTGTGGAGTAACCCATGGCCCTCAAGATCTTTCTGTATTTTTAGCGAGGAAGGGTTGAGCTCCTAGTATGGAAAAGGAATTGTTGATGTCTTTACTAGTGTTGAGCGAGCATGCTCGACACTGCTCGGTACTCGCCCGAGCATCTCACTACTTGGGATGTTCGGCGAGCACCGAGCATTTCCGGGTTACTCGGGCGGGAGCTCGGGTCTCCGCCCTGCACGTTTGGCGCTCTTTACAGAGCCAATGAACATGCAGGGATTGCCAGCCATTCACTGTAATGCCGCAGCCATGTTGGTTGTGGGCATTACAGTGATTGGCTGGCCGCACAGCATCACCTCGAGTATTTAAAACCGGGCGCCGCCATCTTGGACACAGTCGCTCCGGATCAGACAGTGTAGGGTCAGCGCTGCTGAGTTAGGAAGAGATATATAGTGCGATATAGGTAGTGTAGGGTCTCTAAAGCCTGCCAAATCAAACAAACAGTCCTTCTCAGGACTAATATCCATCCCAGATATCAGGCAGGCAGGCAGGCTGTATAGGAGACGCAGTGGTTATACCAACAAACGCTGCATTACAGTCCTGTGTGCTCCTACTGGTCAAATTGCTAGACTTATCCCCAGGTCACAGGGGCCAGGAAAAATCCTTTTTTTTTCATCTAAATCCTGTATTTTTTTTTTCCTCAGTCAGACTGTACAAATACGCGTCTTATTAACCATTTCGTATCCCCTCCCCAAAAAAAATTGAGTGTGTCTGTGACTGTTCAGACACCAATATATCTGTTTAAAAGATTCTGGTGTAGGTCACATAACTATAACTGTGGTTTTACAGTTCCACGGGTCAAATCTCTGTATTATCCTGCTTTTGGCCTTTTTTCCGTAAAAAAAAACAGAAATAGTGTCTCGCTGACTGTTCAGACACAAATATATCTATTTAAAAGATTCTGGTGTAGGCCAGAGAAATAGAACTGTGGTTTTCCTCTTCCACGGTTCTAATCTCCTTTTTATTACCTTTTTTCCATTGATAGTGCGAGTGTAAGCTATTTTACTTAATTTACAATGGGCAAGACGCGTGGCAAGGGACGTGGAACTGGACGTTCTGGTGATGGTGCGCGTAGAGGACGGGGCCGAGGCCAAGGTGAAAATGTGCCACAACCAACAGCCACATCTTCTCGCTCCCACTTCTTGACCGAATTACTAGGGACGCACACTACAACACCAGTATTGCGAACTGATCAGTGTGAACAGGTTATTAATTGGATAGCAGATAATACTTCCAGTTACCTGGGCACCACCACCTCCGGTCTGTCTTCCACACGGTCAAGTTTTAGTAGCCGTGAGTCTCGACCACATACTCCTCCTCACCCTGATGCTCCTTCCTCCCACCATGCCGAGTGTCGTCAGACAGCAACTGATCCCACAGCTGGACACTCTAAAGAGCTGTTCACTGGTCCATTTCCATATTTGTGCCCCTCGCCTGCTCCGCTTGAAGTGGTGGAAGAGGAGATTCCATGTAGCGATGCCCAAATATTTGAACAGCCACGGCCACAGGAAGTCGACGCGGGCAATTTGTCACAAGAGGTGGACGATGAGAAGACACAATTGCCATGAAGTGAGGAGGAGGATCGGGCTGCGCAAGTGGAAGAGGAAGAGGTGGTGGATGATCTAGTAACTGACCCAACGTGGCAGGAGGACACGCAGAGCGAGGCCACCAGCACACAGGGGAGGGATGCAGAGTATCCCAACAGGCAGGAAGAAGCAGTGTGGTGGCCGCACACAGAAGGCGGGCAACAGTTCCCCGTAACACCAACACGAGGGAGGTTGCCAGTACAACCGGTAGGTCTTCCAGAGTCTGGAATTTTTTAAAGACTCTGCTGATAACACCAAAAAGGCCATTTGTACCACCAGCCATGCCAGCATCAGCAGGGGTGACAAAACTACCAGCCTGACCACCACCAGCATGATCAGGCACATGTCAGCAAAGCACCCGACTTTGTGGGGCGAACCCCAGGGTCCACAACCAGTGTCAGCGGGTGTCACTACTGCTTCTTCCGCTGTTGTGCATGTAAGAGAACCCCCTGTTGTGCATGCAAGGCAATCCCCTGTACATACTGCATGCAAAGATGCCCCCTCCTCTCAGTCTTCACTTGTTATGGCAGTTTCTCAAGAAACAGCATCAACGTCCACGTCCACGTCCCACCGCAGGGTTCAATTGTCCATATCCCAGACCTTTGAACAAAAGCGCAAATTCGCAGCCAACGCCCCACAGGCCACAGTCCTAAATTCGCACATTTCACGACTGCTTGCGTTGGAAATGCCGCCTTTTAGGCTGGTGGAGACGGAATCCTTCCGCAACCTTATGACGGTGGCCGTCCCTCGGTACTCGGTCCCCAGCCGACACTATTTTTCCTGGTGTGCCATCCCCGCACTACACAAGCACATGTCCCAAAACATCTGCCGTGCCCTCAACAATGCAGTTACTGGGAGAGTGCACCTGACAACGGACACGTGGACAAGTGCTTGTGGCCAGGGATAGTACATCTCCCTGACGGCATACTGGGTAAACATAGTGGAAGCCGGGACCCAGTCGGACCTTGGGACGGAACACATCCTCCCCACACCGAGGATTGCGGGCCCTATGTCAGTCAGAGTTGCCCCCACAGTGTGCAGCTCCTGCGCATCATCCTCCTCCTCCTCCTCATGTTCAGCCTCCATCTCAGATATCACCACATCAGTTACGAGCTGGAAGCACTGCAGTACTGCCTCCGCCAAGCGGCAACAGGCTGTGCTGAAACTCATAAGCTTAGGTGATAAACCTCACACTGCTTGTGAGTTGTGGACAGCTGTGAAAGAGCAGGCAGATCTGTGGCTGAGACCGCTGAACCTACATCCAGGCATGTTCATGTGTGACAATGGCCGTAACCTGGTGGCGGCTCTGAGGCGAGGCGAGATTACACACGTACCATGCCTGGCTCATGTGCTTAACCTCGTGGTTCAGCGGTTTCTTAAATCGTACCCCGAGTTGCCAGATCTGCCCGTCAAAGTACGCCGTCTGTCAGCTCATTTTCGGAAGCCGGCTTCAGCTTCCGCCGCCCTTGCTGTGTTGCAGCAGCGTTTGCAGCTTCCGGCACACCGACTGGTGTGTGATGTCCCCACATGTTGAAACTCTACCCTCCACATGTTGCAAAGGATTTGTGAGCAGAAGAGAGCAATTGTGGAGTACCAGCTGCAACAAGGCCATCGATATTCAGGTCAGACGCCACACATAAGACCTCAGGAGTGGACCTGGATGTCTGACATATGTACCATCCTGACAAACTTTGAGGAGTCCACCAAGATGGTGAGTGGCGATGACGCCATCATTAGCGTCAGCATCCCACTTGTCTGTCTTTTGCAACGCTCTCTGCAGAGAATTAAAGAGGAGGCATTGCAGCCAGAGTATGATGAGATGGACCAAGAAGCCGTAACGGGCGATTACTCACAGCCCAGCCTCATCTCACCCCAATGTGCATTGCGGGACAATGAGGGAGAGGAGGAGGAGGAGGAGGAAGAACAGGAGCTGGTATCATGCGCTGTAGACGGTAGTACCTGTACAACTGTCATACCGTTGGTTCAGCGTGGGTGGCCTGAGGACAGGGGGGAGGAGAAGGAGGAGAGTATGGTCAGTAGTTATCTTGGTGAGGACATGGAAGTCTTGCCCGTTACCAGTCTGGCACGCATGGCTGACTTTATGTTACGCTGCCTTAACCGTGACCCTTGCGTTGTCAAAATGTTGGGTGACGGTCATTACTGGTTGGTGACACTTTTAGACCCCCACTACAAGGAGAACTTTCACTCTCTTATTCCTGAGGTGGAGAGGTCTACAAAAATGGGGCAGTACCAGAAGGCCCTTGCTGCATAACTGTTAAAAAAATTCCCATCTGAACACTCTAGCAGCAGAGGTCACAGTTCGTTGCCCAACCAAAGTGTACAGGCGAGAGAGACGCAACTCCAATCCAGCAGAGGCAGGGGAACACTGTCAACGTTCTGGGACAGTTTTCTGAGACCCGCCCAGCTTACAGGCCCTGAGGAGCGGGGTACTCTCACAAGGAGTGGAAAGTTTCAAAAGATGGTGAGGGAGTACCTTGCCGACCGTACCAGCGTCCTCCGTGATTCCTCTGTGCCTTTTAATTATTGGGTATCCAAGCTGGACACTTGTAATGAACTCGCTCTGTACGCCTTGGAGGTCCTGGCCTGCCCTGCCGCTAGCGTGTTATCAGAGCGTGTTTTTAGTGCCGCTGGTTGAATTATAACTAATAAGCGCACTCGCCTGTCAACTGACAATGCTGACAAGCTGACCATTATTAAAATGAACAAGGGCTGGATTGGGCCAGACTTCTCATCACCACCAAATGACAGCAGAGTAACAAAGTCAAATCCACTGTGTTATTTCGGGAGGTGTATTCTCATGCACCGCTTCACACCCACACATGGGTATACGTTTCCTCATTTCGGCTGTATTTTGCTCTTCCCCTTATCCTCAGCCTCCACCACCACTATACCACCAGGGTGACCTTGGTCCGTGTTGCCAGCATTGCAAGTTCCTCCGTCCTAATTTTTGGCAGCTTTTGCTTGGAAGACATAGGCAAAGACTATGGGAGACCCACTCCCCAATAATGGGAATAATGTTTTTAATATGCTGTACTGCATGGCTCTTGTAAGGGGCATGAAAACTGTCTTGTTAAACACTCTGAACTCCACAGCTCTTCCAAGAGGCATTAAAACCATCTTGTTAAGCTACTGTGACTTCCACCACTCTTCCAAGGGGCATTTAAACCATCTTGTTAAGCTACTGTGACCTCCACCACTCTTCCAAGGGGCATTAAAACTGTCTTGTTAAGCTACTGTGACCTCCACCACTCTTCCAAGGGGCATTGATATTGTCTTTTTATTCCACTGCGACCTCCACCACTCTTCCAAGGGGCATTAAAACTGTCTTGTTAAGCTATTGTGACCTCCACGTCTCTTCCAAGGGGCATTAAAACCATCTTTTAAGCTACTGTGACCTCCACCACTCTTCCAAGGGGCATTGATATTGTCTTTTTATTCCACTGCGACCTCCACCACTCTTCCAAGGGGCATTAAAACTGTTTTATTAAGCTACTGTGACCTCCACCACTCTTCCAAGGGGCATTAAAACCGTCTTGTTAAACCACTCTGAGCTCCACAGCTCTTCCAAGGGGCAATAAAACCGTCTTGCTAAGCTACTGTGACCTCCACCACTCTTCCAAGGGGCATTAAAACTGTCTTGTTAAGCTACTGTGACCTCCACGTCTCTTCCAAGGGGCATTAGAACTGTCTTGTTAAGCTACTGTGACCTCCACCACTCTTCCAAGGGGCATTAAAACCGTCTTGTTAAGCTACTGTGAACTCCACCACTCTTCCAAGGGGTCTTAAAATTGTCTTGTTAAACCACTCTGAACTCCACAGCTCTTCCAAGGGGCATTAAAACCGTCTTGTTAAGCTACTGTTACCTCCACCACTCTTCCAAGGGGCATTGATATTGTCTTTTTATTCCACTGCGACCTCCACCACTCTTCCAAGGGGCATTAAAACTGTCTTGTTAAGCTACTGTGACCTCCATGTCTCTTCCAAGGGGCATTAAAACCGTCTTGTTAAGCTACTGTGACCTCCACCACTCTTCCAAGAGGCATTAAAACCATCTTGTTAAGCTACTGTGACCTCCACGTCTCTTCCATGGGGCATTAAAACCGTCTTTTAAGCTACTGTGACCTCCACCACTCTTCCAAGGGGCATTAAAACAGTCTTGGTAAACCACTCTGAGCTCCACAGCTCTTCCAAGGGGCAATAAAACCGTCTTGCTAAGCTACTGTGACCTCCACCACTCTTCCAAGGGGCATTGATATTGTCTTTTTATTCCACTGCGACCGCCACCACTCTTCCAAGGGGCATTAAAACTGTCTTGTTAAGCTACTGTGACCTCCACGTCTGTTCTAAGGGGCATTAAAACCGTCTTGTTAAGCTACTGTGACCTCCACCACTCTTCCAAGGGGCATTAAAACTGTCTTGTTAAGCTACTGTGAACTCCACCACTCTTCCAAGGGGCCTTAAAACTGTCTTGTTAAACCACTCTGAACTCCACAGCTCTTCCAAGGGGCATTAAAACCGTCTTGTTAAGCTACTGTTACCTCCACCACTCTTCCAAGGGGCATTAATATTGTCTTTTTATTCCACTGCGACCGCCACCACTCTTCCAAGGGGCATTAAAACTGTCTTGTTAAGCTACTGTGACCTCCACGTCTCTTCTGAGGGGCATTAAAACCGTCTTGTTAAGCTACTGTGACCTCCACCACTCTTCCAAGGGGCATTAATATTGTCTTTTTATTCCACTGCGACCTCCACCACTCTTCCAAGGGGCATTAAAACTGTCTTGTTAAGCTACTGTGACCTCCACGTCTCTTCTGAGGGGCATTAAAACCGTCTTGTTAAGCTACTGTGACCTCCACCACTCTTCCAAGGGGTATTAAAACCATCTTGTTAAGCTACTGTGACCTCCACGTCTCTTCCAAGGGGCATTAAAACCGTCTTGTTAAACCACTCTGAGGGGCATTGAAATGTTGTTTTTAATTACCTCTAGCCTCTACGACTCTTCCAACGGGCATTGCATTTCCTCCTAATTTTAGTTAGCTTTTGCTTTTCAATGCATAGGCGAACACTAAGGGAGACCCACTCCCCAATAATGGGTAGAAGGTTTTTAGTATGCCGTAATCCACGTCTGTTTCAAGGGGCATTGCAGTTCCTCATACTTTTTGGAAAGCCTTCCATTCACTGCTTAGGCCAACAGTGTACAGGAGACCCAGTTGCTATAAATGGAAAAAACGGTTTAGTTAAGGCCCTCTGACCTCCATGTCACTTCCAAGGGGCATTGGAGTGCCTCAAAATTTTTGGTAGGCATTGCGCTCACTGTATGCCCTATAACTGTGTAGCCAAAACGCTCCTTTTGGTAAAGAAACATATCCTACAAGACATGTGTGGTAGACTGGCCTGATATTGACGTGAATGGTCCCTGTTCCTCCTGCTCTTTCTCCTTTGCCACCACCTCATCCATCATTCATCACCTGAAGCTTTGTTTTAAAGGGAGTCATAGAACTGGAATAGTAGCAGGAAAACATCCAGCAATCCTCGGAGGAGGTAGGATATGCGCCAAAACGCTAACCACCTCAGGCCTAGCCGCTACTACATACATGAGCTTGCATTCCAAGGAACAGAAAGCTAAGGAGATGGATGGCCTCATGATCATGAATAATTTACTCGTTGTGTTGGAGGCCGAACACTGCTGCTGTCTACCTTCTGAACTTTGTGTTGAAGCCTGATTGACCCAGGACCTGCAATCCTCTGTCTGGAGGACGTGTTGCATCCCAGTGTCCAACTGTGTCCCGGCTTCCACAATATTAACCCAGTGTGAAGGCGTCAGTCAGATGGACCATCCCTGGCCACATTCACTTGTCTATGTGTTTGTGGTTAGGCTGTCCTTCAAATAGGGGCGGCTGGGGACCGTGTGTGGGCACCCGGCAACGAGGCGGCTGGGGACCAAGCGTGGACACCCAGCCGCCAGGCGGCTGGGGACTGAGTATGGAGACCTCGCCGCCGACGCAGCCATGACGTGGTGGCCAGATTCTGCCCCCACATGCCTAAAAGGCTCAATTTCAAGTGCAAGCAAGCTAGCAGTATGGTATTGCAGCCTGGGGGTGGGTGGGTGGCAGGCTGTATACTTGTGCTTGCATTGCAAGGAATGGGGGAGGTACAATTGAACACTGCCCTGGGACAAGGACTTGCATGGGGATAGTTGCAAGTCAGCATCTTCTGATGCGGCAAGGATCACTTCTGATGGGCACACTTTTAGACAGTGACCTGGGAGTCAGAGATGCTTCCAGGGGTCTTCCCCATGCTGTCCCCATGTCTTTTCAGCACTGTATGCATGTGTCACACAGCACATGGCCAGATAAGGTTGTAAAATGTTAAAATGACATTTCCCGGTGAATGCATTTGTCATGGTTGAAAGCAATACAAAAGTGCAAAAACGCATAAAAAATGCTACTTGTGAACATAGCCCAAGATGTGGAGGAGTATTTTTGTTTTTGGTTATTTATTTTACCTTATACATAAGTCTTTACCCTGGAAAGGATGCTCCTTAACATATTTCACAGGAAAACTGTTTCAGTTTCATTTTTGAACGTTTTATTGTGAGCCCGTAAAAGTGGCTTAATACCTCTGACCACGTTGTTGACAGCAGTGACCTTGGGGTCAGAAATGCTTCCAGGGGCGATCCCCATGCTGCCACCATGTCTTTTGAGCACTGTCACTATCGTTTTGGGCACTTTTTAGGCTTTCTACAGACTGCCGGGGGTGCCGCCGCAAAACTAACATTGGGCTCGTTGCTCAGGTCGAGCACCCGAGTATCACAGTGAGCTCGGCCCGAGCTTCGAGCACCCGAGCATTTTAGTGCTTGCTCAACACTAGTCTTTACGTTACTAGTCCTGATAGAGAACATCGAATGGACTAGCTTCAATTCTCTGACTTAATAGATCTTAACTTGACAGAAGTGCACAACCCAAAAATTGTATTTAAGATGTTTTTCTTTTTTTTTTATTGGTATGAATGCACTATGGTCCTAAACTTCATGATCCCAGGAACCATAAAATGTTAAATTTATTTTGAAAGTTAAAATGCCTTTATATTGACTATTTCCCTTTTGAAACCCACAAAAAACCTCAACTCACTAGTGTAGATAATCTCAGGATGGCGGCACAAAGCATAGCGAAAAGCTTCCTGTTACCTAATACTCTAACACTCCCCTCTCAAAACCCACATTGCAGCTGTCATAATAACTGAAGGCGTCTTCATGAACCAAGACAAAAAGAATTTTTGTGGTAATTTTGTTCCTTTTTTTTTATCTGTTTCTTCCGTGACCACATTGCTCAAGGCTTGTTACACTTTATGTTTTCAGAAGATATCAGACCCAATGAGTGAGTTTCACATTCACACTTTTGTAGAATTAAGCTTGAGCTACATGGACTACAATTGGTTGACAATAAAACCTAACTGGACTTATGTTTAGAACCTAACATCCTGTAGATCCAATTATTTACTTGTAAACAGAGTCACACTAGCCCACGAGGGAACCAGAGGATCTTCCGGACGGTCAAAGCTTTGGCATGATATTGGATCCCTAATATAACATGATCCAAAGGATCAAGTGGACAAAAATTCTATTTGGTGCAAGACCAATAGGATCTGTTTCTTATTAAACCCCATGAAACCCAACATGATTTGTTGTGGGTAGCCTGTTTCCTGAGTGGGTCCAAGGAACCCCAATCTGGTGCGGTCTGTAATTTAGGACTACAGGAACAAAAAAACTATTTAGACCTCACTGTATTTTTCTTTATCATATTCTGTATAAATTAAATTAATTTTTGAGTATTGTACATAGAATGTTTTAGTCTCATTAGTCCTTGTTCTTCATCAGTACACAATTTAGTTATTCCAAAATCTATATGGCCAAATTGAAGTATTGAGAAATCATTGTTCAGGGTATCAAATGTAAGTGTAAAAACATACCAAACTATTGTCTGACTTAGGAGGCAAGGACCACCAGTAACATTAACACTTGTAAATATTACATTACCCTCTTTCACCAATTTACCTACCGTATGCTTCTATATGATAATAATAAGCCTGGTAGCTCTGCTCTTGTCTGAATATTGTGAATCAAATATATTGTGTCATCTACTGCTCATGTTGGCAAGCAAGTGACTTATTCCTGCAGAGGGGCCCACCGGGGGATTTACCTCTTCTTCTGTGGGCCAATCCAAGCTTCTACAAAACCCATATTGTTCCATGATTCTTTTCTTTCCTTTAATTAGTAGGGGTTCCAGCAGTAACTCCTGAAGTTTATAGCTAAAAGAACAGACATCCAAAATGGCCAAACTTGTCCCTAAATCACAAGGAGATTGCCCTTGACTTATGATCAATGTCACAAACTCCCGATTTACTGTATATCCACGCAATTTACCCATAGATGAGCAGGTATATTATATTCTTTCAATATTTGTTGTCCCCGTCTTTCAGCACCTTAACTCATTTTACTATATATCCAGTGATTTTAGGAACGTACCTTGAAGGAGTCCACTCTTGCACTGCTCACCGTACAGTCCTGATACGTGCACTACTGTGTGCTTCCATGAGAATATAGATATTGTATGACCAAAGATTTAGAGCTTATTTATTTTAGCTTTTATGTTTATTTTATTAAGGATAGTCACACCTTCAGTAAAGCTAATGGGGTTTATGAGAGAGAAGAATATATTCCTGTTATATATCCAAAATCTGATAGAATAAGAAAAACAATAATGTAAGAGTTTTATAGCTTAAAAAATTGAACAAGCATATCATGGTCGCTTGACCTGTCCCTTGAACCTCAAGAAGCTAATTTTTGAGGTCAACATGATGGATTCCACTGGATCGGTGTATAGCCAGAAGAGATAAAAACATTGTAATGACTTTAGAAGATTAAGGAGATACAACTCAGATACTGTGTTGAAATGGTCACAAAACTTGTTTCGGTCCAATACAGAGATGAGAGGACCGAGATCCGAGTTGAATTTCCTGAAATTTATGGTTCCACAAGAATTCGAGCACTTTGATATTTGATTTGTGAGTCACAAAAAAAAATTGGCCAGTACCATTTCCGACTCTAGTGAAGCATCATAGAAGGTGCTAATGACATTTTGCGCAGCCGAGCGTCTTCCCTACAATGTCCTGCAGCTGTGACATCACATCCCAGTTGATCAGGTGGATTTTCATACCTTGTACAGTGGTGGTCAGTGCATCACTGGGTCATTGGAGATCAGTGGTTTCCAGTTGAGTACAGTCGGGTGCAGGATGATGATATATACCACACAGCTGGACTTCATTTCCACATTTACAGAAGCGGATTAGAGAGATCACATTGAAACAATATGTCTCCATCTCTCTATGCTCATGCTACATCCACTCTTGTTCTGGGGAGTCCTTCTGGCAACCTAACTACATTGCACAAATAGAACAAAGTCCGAAATTGAGAACTTTTATATCCAGGTTAGGAACCACAACATAAGGATAACCACATCTTCTAGAGAAGGTTACCCAGAAGGTGTCTTTAGGTTCGGAGACCATGATGGACTTGGGGGAGAATGGAGGAACATGTGCCCCATTTTTCAGGATGGGGCACCAATAATGGATGGATATTAAGACTAGGACACTGATTAGGAGGTTTTACCCTGGAAAGTTTAGCTTTCATTCTGAACCTTAGGCTTTACGGTGCAGAAGGTAGATATGGTAGGGCATAGCATAACGGAGGCTTGCACTCCCCTTCATAGTGCTAGGGTCACAGCTCACTGAGGCCATGCGTTATCTATATATTATACAGCCACATTTCATCTATTGGTTTTTCGGCACTGAGTTGCTTTGTGACTGTGAGCTCTGTCACTCTGTAAACTTGCACCTAGCCTCCTGTTAGTAAGTTTGGACACTTTCCAGAAGATTACTGACCTTTTACAAACAGTATAATCTGCACTTTTAACACATATGTTGATTCTTCTCTAGAACTGCTGGATCAAGGTAACTAAATATTACATTTTATTTTCTAAAGATATCTGACCAATTGTTATTCTATTTAACCCCTTAAGCGCTCAGCCTTTTTTGGCTTTAAAGGTTTTTTTTTTTTTTAATAATTGTGCCCAGCATGGAAAGTTATAAAATGTCGCAGATCATTATAATAGGGGACTTGTCTTCGTGCCTGTAAAAGTATTGTATGTAAGTGGCTTCCAAACTCCGTCTTTACCCCAGTATATTTGCTGGCCTTCGGCTGCATTTATATCAGAACGTAATACTTTGGAGTACAGATGATGGCAGTGATGGCTCCGCACCTGAGTCTCACTATCACTGGGATAAGCTCCTGCAGGAGATTGTGCTGATAAGCATAACTCTCAGAGGAGGAGACCAGTGCTGACCCATCACTGCCATCATCTGTACTCCAAAGTATTACGCTCTGATGTAAATGCAGCTGAAGGCTGGCAAATATACTGGGGAAAAGCCAAGGTTTGGAAACCACGTACCTGCAATTTTTTCACAGGAAAGAAGACCAATTTCCTATCAAAGTGATTTGCAAAGTTTCAGAACTTTCCATGTTGGACACAATTATAAAAAATGAAAGTTTAATTATTTTTAAAGGTTAATTCCTATAACAGGTAAGAGATGACTTGCTGGTCATTAAGACCCCCATCATAGAATCATAGAATCATAGAATGGTAGAGTTGGAAGGGACCTCCTGGGTCATCTGGTCCAACCCCCTGCTCAAAGCAGGATTCACTAAATCATCTCAGACAGATGTCTGTCCAGCCTCTGTTTGAAGACGTCCATTGAAGGGGAACTCACCACCTCTCGTGGCAGCCTGTTCCACTCATTAATCACCCTAACTGTCAAAAAGTTTTTTCTAATATCTAATCTGTGTCTCCTCCCATTTAGTTTCATCCCATTGCTTCTAGTCTTTCCTTGTGCAAATGAGAATAAAGATGATCCTTCTACAATGTGACAGCCCTTGACATATTTGTAGACAGCTATTAAGTCTCCTCTCAGTCTTCTTTTTTGCAAGCTAAACATTCCCAAATCCTGCAACCGTTCCTCATAGGACAGGGTTTGCAGACCAGTCACCATTCTGGTCGCTCTTCTCTGAACTTGCTCCAGTTTGTCTATGTCTTTTTTAAAATGTGGTGCCCAAAACTGTACACAGTATTCCAGATGAGGTCTGACCAAAGAGGAGTAAAGACCGATAATGACTTCACGTGATCTAGACTGTATGCTTCTGTTAATGCATCCCAGAATTGTATTTGCCTTTTTTGCTGCTGCATCACACTGTTGACTCATGTTTAGTCTATGATCTATTAGTATACCTAAGTCTTTTTCACATGTACTGTTGCTTAGTCCTATTCATCCCATTCTGTATATGCTTTTTTCATTTTTATTGCCCAGATGTAGTACTTTGCATTTTTCCCTGTTAAAAACCATTCTGTTGGTTGCTGCCCACTGCTCCAGTTTATTTAGGTCTTTTTGAATCCTCTCTCTCTCTTCTCTAGTATTAGCTATCCCTCCTAGCTTTGTGTCATCAGCAAATTTAATCAGTTTACCCTCAATTCCTTCATCTAAATCATTGATAAAGATGTTGAACAATACAGGTCCCAGGACGAAGCCCTGTGGTACCCCACTTGAGACATTCATCCAGCTGGATGTGAAGCCATTTACAACCACCCTTTGAGTCCGATCACTAAGCCAGTTATGAATCCACCTAATAGTTGCCTGGTCCATTGCATACTTGGTCATTTTTTCAATAAGGATGGTGTGAGATACTTTGTCAAATGCTTTGCTGAAGTCAAGATATACTATATCTACAGCATTTCCCTGATCCACCCAGTCAGTGATTCTGTCATAGAAGGAAATTAAGTTAGTCTGACATGACTTGTTAGTTACAAACCCATGCTGACTCTGGTTAATCACTTCATTCTTATCCATGTACTTACATACATGTTGTTTAATAATTTGTTCAAAGATCTTTCCTGGTATAGAAGTCAGACTCACCGGCCTATAGTTCCCTGGGTCCACCTTCTTCCCCTTTTTGAAGATAGGAACAACATTTGCTCTTCTCCAGTCTTCTGGGACTTCTCCTGTTCTCCAAGAATTTTCAAAGATTATGGAGAGTGGCTCTAAAATTTCTTCTACGATCTCCTTCAGTACTCTGGGGTGTAATTCATCTGGACCTGGAGACTTGAACTCATTTATGTTAGCTAAATATTCCCTCACAATCTTTCTGTTTACAGATAACTTGGATTCCTCTATTCCTTTAAAAGGACAGTGAAGATCAGTTGATGTTACATTTTCTTTCTGAGAGAAAACAGATGCAAAATAGGAATTAAAAAGTTCGGCCTTCTCAACATCCTCTCTTACCATTTCTCCATTTTCATCCTGTAAAAATCCTATAGCATCTTTGACTTTTCTTTTACTTTTGACATACCCCCAAAATCCTTTTTTATTGCTTTTGACATCTCTTGCAAGCCTTAATTCATTGTCAGCTTTAGCTACCCTGATACGTGCCCTGCAGGAACTGCAGACTGCATTATAATCTTCTTTAGATATGCCTCCCTCTTTCCATTTAATAAACATTTCTTTTTTTCTTTTTATCATGTGTTTAAGTTCTGTGTTCATCCATCCTGGTTTCCTTAAATGCTTCCCATTCTTCCTACTTTTCGGGATTGTTAACGATTGTGCTTTGAGAATCTCATTTTTAAAAATTTCCCATCCTTCCTGGACATTTTTGTCCTTAAGGACATCCAGCCATTGGATCCCTCCTATTCTCTTTCTGAGTCTCTTAAAATCTGCCTTTCTAAAATCTAACCTTGAAGTTTGAGTCTTCACATGTCTTCCTCCTCTAGTTATCCAAAATTCTATAATAGCATGATCGCTGCCTCCTAGGGTCCCAGCCACCTTTACCTCCTCAACCATTTCCTCCCTGTTTATAAGGATTAGATCCAAAGTAGCAGATCCCCTTGTTTTCTCCCCTACCTTTTGGAAGATAAAGTTGTCAGCAAGAGAGGATAAGAATTTGCTTGACCTGTTAGTTTTACTTGAGAGAGATTCCCAACAAATGTCTGGATAGTTGAAATCTCCCATGACCACTACGTCATATTTTTTGGAGAACTTGGTAATTTGATACATAAAGAGTACATCCATATCTTCAGCTTGCCCAGGTGGCCTGTAGTAAATGCCTACAATGGTGTCCTTTCCGTTGTTCTCTCCTTGTATTCTTACCCAAACAGTTTCCACAGAACTCCCAGTCTCTGAAGCTTCAATCTCTGTGCAGATATACGCTTTTCTAACATACAATGCAACACCTCCTCCTCGTTTATCAAGTCTGTTTCTTGCAAATAAGTTGTATCCTTTTAGCCTTTTATTCCAATCATGTGTATCGTCCCACCAAGTTTCAGTGATTCCAATGACATCATATTCCTTTTCCTGCATTAGTAGTTCCAATTCTCCTTGTTTGTTGCCCATGCTTTGTGCATTTGTATAAAAACATTTTAGCTTGTGATTGGTTTCTCTTCCTCCCATATTTTTATTATTTAAATTGTTTTGTCTTTGTTCTTCCTTTCCACTTCCAGTAGCAGAGATCTCAATAGTATTTGTCAGCTGTATGGCTTTTTCTGGCCTTTTGCTTCCCTTCCCACATTGTTCTAGTTTAAAGCTCTTCTGATGAGTGTAGCAAGGCGACTTCCAAATACATGTTTTCCAGTCTTTGTAAGGTGCACCCCATCTCTAGCAAGTAGTCCATCGTATAGGTAATTCATTCCGTGATCCAGAAATCCAAATCCTTGTTGACGGCACCATCGACGTAGCCAGTTGTTCACCTGTAGAATCTTATTCCACCTCATTGTTCCATGGCCATCCACTGGGAGGATGGATGAGAAGACCACCTGCGCTCCCAATTCTTTCACTTTCTTGCCTAAGTCTTCAAAGTCACTGCAGATGGTTTCCAGGTCCTTTCTTGCGGTGTCATTTGTCCCCACATGTATTAGCAGGAATGGGTAGTGATCTGTAGGTCTGAAAAGTCTTGATATCCTGTCCGACACATCTTTAATTTTTGCTCCTGGAAGACAGCACATTTCTCTTGAGGTTATGTCTGGTCTGCAGATAGCGGCCTCTGTTCCTCTTAACAGGGAATCCCCCATGACCACCACTCTCCGTTTTTTCTTCACAACATTCTTCTTTCTCCATCCAGGAGGATTCTGAGGGCTTACAAGGTTATTCATTGCTGGCAAAGTCTTATTTTGCTGTATTTCTTCATGGTTCTCCTGCGTGAGAGCCTGGTACTGGTTCCTGAGCAGTATGGGTGCTGACTGCCTCTCGATCCTCCTGCTTCTGTGGGTCACATGCTTCCATTCCTCTGTTTCCTCAGGTGCAGTTCGAATTTCTTCTCTTTCTGAATCATGAAGAGATAATTCTGCTCTGTCTAAGAACTCTTCACCTTCCTTAATGATTTTCAACGTAGTTAACCTCTCTTCTAGATTTCGCAACTTTTCCTCCAACAGGGACACAAGCTTGCATTTCTGGCATGTGAAGTTTGGCTTTTCCACTGGCAAGTCTGTGAACATGTAGCAGGATATGCAGCTCACCAAATGGCTCCTGGACTCTTCCATGTTCTTATTGTTAATGTTCTGAAAACAGTGAAAAAGGCTTAAAAAAAAAAGCTTCAAAATGCGCGCGCCGGAAGGCGCGCGGTTTACCGATGTCCTCTTTTCAGCTCCAACAGCCAAAATCCAGTGTTCTTTGAGCTCGCGGAGACTCTTCACTTACCCCAAAATGCAGTGGGAATATGCAAATGATCTCCTCAGGACTCCTCCCCTGGTTTGTAGAGGGTGGGGCCCTGAAATGCCTTGTTGGGGCGGCTATTTGTACTGATAGCACCGCAGAGGCCGAGAACGTGGTCTTTACCCTGGTGGATACCTGGAGCAGCAGATGGCTCCGCTGTAGCCAGGATGGGACTCCGGTAGCTGACAAATTTGGGTTGTGAGAAACCAAGGAGGACACCATATGATGAAAAGGAGGCGATGTGTGGAGAACTGCGGGGTTTATTAGTCAACGCGGTTCTAAGTGCACAGACTTCTTCATCAGGAGAATCACATTGCAAGGAGGAGTGCAGACACGTATAATTACATCACATTCAGGTAAAAGGACACACGAGGTGTCCTGTGACTCGTCATCTGTCCAGTTCAGTAAAGGTTGCTGAAAATAAAAAAGGATTTGCATGCTGGGTGGAAAAGTCCATAATTGTGTATAAATACATGTGTGAAAAGAATAAAAACTTTATTAAAAAACTTCATTTAAAAGGGATTTTTTCAAAAAAGGAGGTGAAATAAAACCAGGAGCCATCGATTCAAAGGAGCAGAGAACCAGGACTGTTTGATGAGCGCTAACGAGAAGATCACCTGCTGATTGACGGACAGAAAGCTACACTGGGATCTAGAAAGCCGGGCCAGGGTCATCCATGTAACCCTATAAAAACGGGCCAGTGCAATTCATTCACTATTTACCATGCTAAACATTAGATGATTATTTTAATTAAATACAGGAATAATAAATACAACAGAACTGAACCCGCTAGGAGTCATCACTTAATAAATGAACTGCTGATTACGAGGAGGAAACTGGTACGGTGTAGGGTATAGGAGCCGGACTGGTGTAATTCATTCATACCTACTACATTCAATAATTACATGAATGATTTGTATATATGTATATATAACAATGAATTGTAATATTTGTACAACTATTACATGAAAAATGTATATATTTATAAAGTATACAGTACAGACCAAAAGTTTGGACACACCTTCTCATTTAAAGATTTCTCTGTATTTTCATGACTGTGAAAATTGTACATTCACACTGAAGGCATCAAAACTATGAATTAACACATGTGGAATTATATACTTAACAAAAAAGTGTGAAACAACGGAAAATATGTCTTATATTCTAGGTTCTTCAAAGTAGCCACCTTTTGCTTTGATGACTGCTTTGCACACTCTTGGCATTCTCTTGATGAGCTTCAAGAGGTAGTCACCGGAAATGGTCTTCCAACAATCTTGAAGGAGTTCCCAGAGATGCTTAGCACTTGTTGGCCCTTTTGCCTTCACTCTGCGGTCCAGCTCACCCCAAACCATCTCAATTGGGTTCAGATCTGGTGACTGTGGAGGCCAGGTCATCTGGTGTAGCCCCCCATCACTCTCCTTCTTGGTCAAATAGCCCTTACACAGCCTGGAGGTGTGTTTGGGGTCATTGTCCTGTTGAAAAATAAATGATGGTCCAACTAAACGCAAACTTGATGGAATAGCATGCCGCTGCAAAATGCTGTGGTAGCCATGCTGGTTCAGTATGCCTTCAATTTTGAATAAATCCCCAACAGTGTCACCAGCAAAGCACCCCCACACCATCACACCTCCTCCTCCATGCTTCATGGTGGGAACCAGGCATATAGAGTCCATCCGTTCACCTTTTCTGCGTCACACAAAGACACGGTGGTTGGAACCAAAGATCTCAAATTTGGACTCATCAGACCAAAGCACAGATTTCCACTGGTCTAATGTCCATTCCTTGTGTTCTTTAGCCCAAACAAGTCTCTTCTGCTTGTTGCCTGTCCTTAGCAGTGGTTTCCTAGCAGCTATTTTACCATGAAGGCCTGCTGCACAAAGTCTCCTCTTAACAGTTGTTGTAGAGATGTGTCTGCTGCTAGAACTCTGTGTGGCATTGACCTGGTCTCTAATCTGAGCTGCTGTTAACCTGCGATTTCTGAGGCTGGTGACTCGGATAAACTTATCCTCAGAAGCAGAGGTAACTCTTGGTCTTCCTTTCCTGGGGCGCTCCTCATGTGAGCCAGTTTCTTTGTAGTGCTTGATGGTTTTTGCAACTTCACTTGGGGACACATTCAAAGTTTGCCCAATTTTTCGGACTGACTAACCTTCATTTCTTAAAGTAATGATGGCCACTCGTTTTTCTTTACTTAGCTGCTTTTTTTCTTGCCATAATACGAATTCTAACAGTCTATTCAGTATGACTATCAGCTGTGTATCCACCAGACTTCTGCACAACACAACTGATGGTCCCAACCCCATTTATAAGGCAAGAAATCCCACTTATTAAACCTGACAGGGCACACCTGTGAAGTGAAAACCATTTCCGGTGCCTACCTCTTGAAACCCATCAAGAGAATGCCAAGAGTGTGCAAAGCAGTCATCAAAGCAAAAGGTGGCTACTTTGAAGAACCTAGAATATAAGACATATTTTCAGTGGTTTCACACGTTTTTGTTAAGTATATAATTCCACATGTGTTAATTCATAGTTTTGATGCCTTCAGTGTGAATGTACAATTTTCAAAGTCATGGAAATACAGAAAAATCTTTAAATGAGAAGGTGTGTCCAAACTTTTGGCCTGTACTGTATATACAAAAATATACTATCTATAAAAAATGTATTGCAATATTTTTAATAGGAGATAATTAAAATGTGACAACTCAGCCAAGCATTGACAGAGGTCTCTAACAGGAGTGAGAAGCCCCGTGAGGATGGAGTTCTCCTTCTCAGGCTGCGGGTGAGGAGGAAGAGTGCATTAGAATCAAAAGTAGGTCAAGAAGATTGAAGGAACCCAAAACATGACTGGGTAGAGCGCTGCTGAGCAGTAGCCCAGTCATATAAAATTCTGGCAACACATCAAGCAAGGGAGAAAACAGCAAGGTCATACTCATCTTGCCACCAGAACAGATATCTGATGTAGACAGTATCATAGCCTGTCAGAAAACACACTGTAAGTGGACACCACATCAGCTCTGGACCTACAGAAGAAATTTTAACCAGCAGTATTTTGTTGAAATGGGCTGTGAAATGGTCTATAAAAGAAGGATCTGGAAGCAATGTCAAGACTGGTGGGACATGGGTTGTGAAGTGGTCTACGAAAGAATGATATGGAAGCAAAGTCAAGACTGGTTGAGCCCAGTTCATGTTCAGGCTCTGCAATTGAGCCCTAAGGTACACTTTCCAAAATTTTGTTTGATGGAAGATGATACCCTATTGACAGTGGTAATTCATGAAGCGATAGATCCACGAGAGAAGAATGTCCAAGGCCAGGGACTGGTTGGACAAGACATGATCCCAACCTGGGGAACAATGGGCAGAGACAGCCCAAATCAAGAATGCAGGCTTTGCCAATGGAGGACACCACTGCGGTAGTAGGTCTACAACTGCTAGTCCTTTCAGGTGCTGGCAATGGCAATGTGACTAACCCAGCAACTGTCTAGCCATGGCTGATCTCCTACCTCAAACATTTGTCATGGGGCTCCATATTTATATACACTTGAACTGTATCTGAACTAACAATGTTTATATTGTTGATAAGTGAAATGGGTCATAATTGCCAAATCTTATCTTCAGTCCTTTAGAAAGGTGAGCAAATCTCTTCAGAAAAAACAGTTAAACGCCGACCACATCCTGTTCCATAATACAAAAACCAACAACTGTCCGATAGATAGCTTAACCCTATAAAAAAGCCTCACCGTGTACAGGAGCATATACTTCAGATCATTGCAGACGAGGGAGAGCGCGGCAGGAAGGTGAGGATTACACTCTTTGTATGTAACTAGATTTTTACCTTTGATGTTCTCAATCCCTTCTTATTGGTGGAAGTTCCATAGAACCGGTTTCTGGTTTAATTCCGTAGTGTTGCATGTCGTGAGCACTGGTTAATTAATAATTCATGAGATATATATAAGTCTGGCGGAGAAACATAGGTGGGTTTCTGCTGAAACTGCAGGTACCAATTTCCGCAGTTTAATCCCTCAGATGCCGCAGTCAATACCGATCACTGCATCTAAGCGGACAGAGAGAGTTTCCTCTATCGCGAGATTGCCGAGGACAGTTAGCCGCCTAAAGTTGCTCCATCTTACTGTACCTATCCGGGTCTAATATTGTCATGGCCGTCCGGCGACTAAAGTAGCTTCACATTGAGCATGTGCACACAACAGTTTTCCCACATAGATTTTCAAGCGTAAAGACAAATGTCTGCATTTTTTTTCTTTCCTAAAGTCTCTTTTTGTGCTCATTTCCCGAATCAGATTATAAACATTTTTGTTATTTTCTCAAGTGTTTTCCTGAGGCGTCTATAAGTGTTTTTGTAGAATCTTTTGGGGCGATTTGTGGGCGTATTTTTAAGCCCGTTAAGCAATGGCTTATTTTTTAGACGAAAATGCTAATAATATTCCCAAAAAGACACCCAGACAGGCGCCTTCCGGGCATCTTTTCAGCCTTCCCATTGACTTGTAAGTAAGGAGCATCTTCCAAAGCCTGAAGAACTACCTGCTCTCTTGCTTTAACAGCTTGGTGTTTTTGGAAACCTGAAGTGCGTAAAAGATGCTGAAAAGACTGAATATATGAACAGCAAGGGGTTTTTATATAAATGTGCCCATGTTCATACTCTTGAGAGTTTTTTGAGCGCTTTTTCAGGAGGTTTTTGGTGTGAACCTGCTGCATGTGAACATACACAAAGTGCACCTATTAGACCATAGACCCTGTCAGATGCAGGGTCTAATAGGGTAAGTTCACACACTGTTTTTTTCAAGCATTTTTTTTCTGGATGAAAAAAAGCCAGAAAATAGTAGCAGTAATTCCATGTGCATTTTGTTGCGTTTTTTTTACTTTTATTCCTAACCTATTTTAATCTGAATTTAGAAAAACTGCAGTAAAAATGCCAATAGAATTGACCTGCTTCGTTATTTATAAAAAAAAAAAAAAAACACAAGAAAAAAATGCACCACATGAATGAGATTTTAGAAATTGCTTTCTTTTTGCTGTTACTGTGAAATGGATTATTAAATAATAATAATCCTGCATGAAAAACGACACAGAAAAATAATGCATCAAAAACGCAATGTGTGGGGCAAGTACATAAGTACTGCAGTATGTTAGCAATAAAATTAAAATCATTAAAGGGGTTTTTTGTTTTCGAAAACCCCCAGCTGAAATTTATTGTAAAAAAACCAAACTGGTCTTTACTCACTCTCCGCGGGTCTGGAGCTGAATTCTCAGCTGCTGCTTTTAGGGTATGTGCACACGTTGCGGATTAGCTGTGGTTTTGACGCTGCAGAATTTCTGCATCATTTCAGCACCTAATATTCAAATGAGGTTACTTGCGGTTTTTACATACGGTTTTGCCGCATGCGTTTTTGGTGCGTTTTTTCATGTTGAAATTTGCAGAGTTTCAGAGAATAGTTTTTTTTTAAACAAACTTTGTTGATCATCATGTAGCGTTTTTGTGTGCGTTTCCGCTGCGGAAACGCTATTGAAAAACACATGCGGTTTTTACGCATTCGGATGTTCCTCACCTAATGCAAGTCTATGGGAAAATCTGCATGCGTTTCCGCAAGAGAAACTGACATGCTGCAGTCTGGAAAAACGCGCCTCATGTCAGTTTCCGGGGGTGATCCGCATGTGCACAAAAACGCATAGTGGGCATGAGGTTTCTACAAATCCCATCCACTATACTGTAACATCTGCATAAACACGCAGCGTCAAAACCATACCAAATCCGCACCGTGTGCACAAAGCCTCAGGGTCTGTTTTTGTCAGCAGCACTGATGTCACATTGAAAACACTGCAGCCAATCAGTGAGCTCAGCAGCTCTGTCGGCTTCACATTACCGCTGCAGACAATAACATACACTAGGAGCAGCGGTGGAGACTCGGCCCTTGACCACGGGAAGGTGAGTAAAGCGAGTTTTTTTTATATATAAACTTCACCTGGGGGACATGGATTTTCTGAAACTGGAAAACCCCTTCAAGTTCAAGTCCCCTTGTGATACTAAAATAAAATGTAAAAATGGGATGAAAAGATTATAAAAAAAATATACTGAAAAAAAATCTTAAAGAGTAACCCTCATTTTATTTATTCTTTCAAAAATCAATCGTACAGGGGAAAATAAGAAACTTTGTAATGTATCTTACAAGAGAAATCTGCTTCTTTCTCCTCCTGGACCGATATTTAATTCTCAATTCTTGGGTAAAATCTGTCTTCAGTAAATACAGACTTTCCCATTAATGAGATAGGAGATGGCAGTTGGTGCTTTTAGTTTTATGCAGAGGGGAAGGAGCTTGAGGTCGACAGACATTCTGCTGCAAGTTCTCCTGAAATAACAGTTACAGTTCTCTATAGAACTTAATAAGTATCAACTGTCATCTCCTGACTTTGCCTCTAGCTCCTCCTCCTCCATAGAATTCTAAAAGCTCCAACTATCATCTCCTGACTTTACCTCTAGCTCCTCCTCCTCCACAGAATTCTAAAAGCACCACTATCATCTCCTGACTTTGCCTCTAGCTCCTCCTCCTCCATAGAATTCTAAAAGCTCCAACTATCATCTACTGACTTTACCTCTAGCTCCTTCTCCTTCATAGAATTCTAAAAGCTCCAACTATCATCTCCTGACTTTGCCTCTAGCTCCTCCTCCTCCATAGAATTCTAAAAGCACCAACTGTCATCTCCTGACTTTGTCTCTAGCTCCTCCTCCTCCATAGAATTCTAAAAGCACCATCATATCCTATCTCAGTCATGGGAAAATCTGTCTTTACCTAATATGAATTTCAGAGATTTTACCCACGAATTAAGAATGAAAAATCAGTCTAGAAGGTGAAAGAGTTGATTTCTCTAATAAGATATAGTACAAAGATTCTTTTTTTTCATGTGCACTATTCATATAGGAAATAAAAATTAAACTGTGACACTTTAACCCTTTCATGACATGACATAAATATACGTCATGGTCGGATAGGGGTTCCCAACTGATGACGTATAGGTACATCATGGCGATCGTGTGAGGCACAGCAGCTGAGCCTGAGCGATCGCTGCCGGGAGCTTGGCTTATGTGACAGCTGAGCCCCAGCTATCACAGCCAGGAGTGGTGTTCACACCAACCCCGGCAGTTTAACCCTGTAAATGCTGTGATCGATATCGAATGCAACATTTAGGAGGCTGGGAGGGGGCTCCCTCTCCCATCCGATCGGCGTCCGTGTGACATCATCACAAGGGCGTAATCGTGATCATGGCAACCCGAGGTCATCATGATGACATCTGGGTTACTCAGCTACAGCAAGCCTGTTAGACCAAGCTCAAAGCAATGCATTATACTGGCAATCAGATTGATAAAAGTGAAAGTCTCATAGAGGGACTAAGTAAAAAAACAAAATTGTAAAAATATTTTTTTTTAAAAATTACGGGTGCATGTCTCCAGAAGCACGAGCTGGGCACTACAACATACTGGGCACTACAACAGCAGATTAGCAATTTTCACTTGCCATCATCCACTGCTGCTTGTTTCTGGAAAACACCCATGGGGTCAAATCATTACTACATCTGTAGATAAATTCCCAAAGGGGTATAATTTCCAAATTGGAATCACTTGAGGGGTGATTCTGCTCCCCTAGCACTTAGGGGCTCTGTATATGGAGTCTGCATGCTATACTAGGAAAATCTGAGCTCCAGGAGGCAAATAGCGCTCTGTCCCTCCCGAGTGTGGCTAAGCAGTACTGTACAGCCACATATGGGGTATTTCTACATTCAGCAGAAATTATGGGACAAATTTTGGTGCCATTTTTCCTCATGTGAAAATGTAAAATTTCGGGTTTAAACAAAATTTTTGTGTTAAAAATGTAATTATTTTTTCTTCACTGCACAATGTTATAACATTCTGTGACACACCCATGGTGTCAATATTATCACTGCACCCCTAGATTAATTCATTGGGAGGTGTAGTTTGTAAAATGAGGTAATTTTTGGGAGGTCCTCAGGGGCAACTCAGGGGCTCTCCCAGTGGGTCATGGCCCCCTCAAACTAGTCCAGCAAAATCTGAACTCTAATATGACACTCCTTCCCTTCTAAGCTTGGCACTGTGCCTGAAAAGTAGTTTTTGACCACATATGGGGTATCGGTGTACTCAGGAGAAATTGCACAACAAATTGTGTGGTCCGTTTTATCCTGTTACCCTTGTGAAAATGAAAAATTTGGAGCTGAAGAAACATTTTTGTGGGAAAAATGTATTTTTTCATTTTCACAGCTCGACATTATAAAATTCTGTGATGCCCCTGTGGGTTTAAAGTGCTCACCACACCTTTAGACAAGTTCCTTGAGTGGTCTAGTTTCCAAAATGGGGTCAAATGTGGGGAGCTTCCACTGTTTAGTCACATCAGGGGCTCTCCAAACGCGACATGGCGTCCTGTATCTAGTCCAGTCAATTTTGCACTCCAAAAGTCAATTGGTGTTTCTGAGCCCTGCCGTGCGCCCAAACAGTAGTTTTCACCCAAATATGGGATATCGGCGTGCTTAGGAGAAATTGCAAAACAAATTGTAGGATCCATTTTCTCCTGTGAAAATGCAAAATTTTGGGCTAAAGCAACATTTTTGTGTGAAAAAATAAAATGTTAATTTTTTTTCCTTCCACAGTGCTTTAATTCCTGTGAAGCATCTGAAGGGTTAATAAACTTCTTGAATGTGGTTTTGAGCACTTTGAGGGGTGAAGTTTTTAGAATGGTGTCAGTTTTTGGGTATTTTCTGTCATTTAGTCACTTTCAGTGACTAAATGTGATGTGGTCTCTAAAAAAATGGTTTTGGAAATTTTGTTGGAAAAATGAGAAATCGGTGATCAACTTTTAACCCTTATAGCTCCCTAACAAAAACAAATTATGTTTCAAAAATAATGCAAATATAAAGTAGACATGTGGGAAATGTTATTTTTTAACTATTTTGTGTGATATAACTATGTGGTTTAAAGGCATAAAAATGAAAAGTTTGAAAATTGTGACATTTTCAACATTTTACCAAGCTTCTGATAGTTTCACAAATAAATGCAAAAATTTACCAATAACATAATGTACAATGTGTCACAATGTGAGAACAATCTCAGGATCAGGGGGATCTGTTGAAACGTTCCAGAGTTATTACCTCATAAAGTGACAGTGGTCAGAATTGTCAAATTGGCCTGGTGAGGAAGGTGAAAACAGACTGGAGGGTGAAGGGGTTAAGCGTATTTGACATACCAACCATTTATATAACCATGCGATTTTGTTTATCTTTTTCAGATCATGAAGAAAATACTCTGCTTATTTGTATTTGCCAGTGTCCCTGGAATTCTGGGGCAGATCGGTGAGTTACAGGGTCCTCGGCATCACTAAAGTGTGTAACTGTCAGGGCTGTGGAGTCAGAGTCGGAGTCCATTTTGGTGGAGTCGGTATAAAATGGACCGACTTCGACTCCTAAAATATATAATAAATTGGGTACAGTCGTACAATGCAGTTTGTGGGGAATATTTTTTCATACGAATTTGGGAAAGTTATGAAATGTCCTATAAATGTCTGTCCTATTCCTGATCTAAGGGTCTGGACTTTTAGCTGAGATGAATCTGGGCTGCAGTAAATCTATCACTTACACATGAGCCGTGTATGAGGGAGTCGGAGTCGTGGAAATTGAGTTGGAGTGGGAGGTTTGACTTACCCACTCCACAGCCCTGGTAACTGTAAAAACATTTTGTCGCCTCTGTTCAGCTCTTATGAGCTAAAGATAGTGAAAGCCACAAATCTTTGTTCCCGAGTCTCCATATTTGTCAAAGGGCTCATTCAGACGTGCAAATCGGTCCGACCGCAATGCAAGGACTAGACGCAGATCTCTCAACCTGATCGTGATAGCCTCATAGAACTATATGAAGCTGTCACGCTCCGGTTAGGAGAGCCACAGCCAGTCCGTGCTTTAGTGGTCCGCGCTCATCAATGCTGTCTGAATGAGAGCTGTCTGAGTTAGAGTTTCTAAACAGGTTGTGTGGACTGAATATACCCCTGTGACTAGAGATGTGTGACTGTGACACCCTACTAAATGTGAACAATTTTCGGTTGTGTGTATAAGTGTTTATCTATGCTCACTCTGGCTATTGGATTATTATAGCTATGATGTCTGGCCACCTGGTATACTAAATATATCTTCACCTGTCCCACCTCCGTTTAACCCACCCTTACAGTCAACAGGGATAGATAGGGTTTAGGAGGGACAGCCGTCGACGAATGGGGGTGCCATTGCACAGGATAAGAGGGTGCCAACCTCCACTGTCAGGCAGGGACAGGCTTAGGGCAATGTAAGGGTCACTATCCCTTCCCTTTACAATTTTTTTCTGTTTATACTGGGAATTTTATCTCTATAATAATTCAAACCATTGGATACGTACTAATATGGCCCTGAGTTTATAAGGTGACACATGGCTTGTGGTCCGCCACTCATTCACCATTTGACCTAGAAGTGTTATAAGTGCAACCTTTTCTGGCTGTTATTTTTTGGGGAAAAATGCAATAAGCCATGTCTATACATGTATTATCATCTTCATTTTTCGTTAACGGACATGTTCTATGTCAAAGACTACATCTTAAAATCATTCTTTATGGTCTACAGCACCAGCACTTACTTCTATTTTTTGGTTACATTACGGAACAAAATAGAGCCACACGGCAGCAATATCGTTTATTGGTACCTGTTTCCCAGTTTCTTCTAGTATTACGGCCTTATAGGGCAGGGAGGGACAGCCCCCGAGGAGCGGGGGCGCCACTAGCGTAGGAAAAAGGGTGCCAACCTCCACTGTCAGGTAGGGGTGAGTTTGAGTGTGAGCTATAGGGCTATTTTAGCTCCCTTCCTTTGTATATATGTCTTTCACCAGGGTGATGTGTCTTTTGTATTGTATTTTATGAAATAAGTATTAAAAGTTATATTTTAAGTTTATCCTCCAAAAAAGTACAAAGTAGAAATGGTGAACTGAATGAGCCCTAATTCTCAAAAAGTTAATTGGATTATGGTTCCCATGAGCAGCAACCTCACATGACTTTGGCATTAAGGGAATCTATTGGTAAGGTCAATTTACATATATGAGCATGCAGGTCTTTGTAATGTAAATCCATCAACACCTTTATATCTTCGATCAGTTGCTGCATTCCTGAGTATTTAGTTTTTATACATATGCAAATGAGTCATTATGTGCTCTGGGCTTGACAGAGCACTTCCCGAGGATCTGCCTCCCAAGGATGATTCCTCAACCAACACCAGACTCTCGTTGGTGGAGGCAGTAGTAATAGTTATACATTGCCCTTTTCGTTCTTGAAATTAGTGGTGGTCCGAGATCACAAACTTCACCAATGTGATCTTATCCCATTTTAGATATCAAATTATCACTTTATTTGTCGTGTGTGACTAGAGTGTGACAACATAAATATGGGATAAATCTATTAATGTGCCATATAAGTGACTGATGAATTCACAACCATTTATAATATGGGAGAAATGCTCCAGGTCTAATAATGTCTAGGCTACTAAGTAAAAAGTGGTATAGCCTGAATTATTTGTCATTACGATCGAAGCTAGCACTGTGCTGGCTAGAGATAATTGGATCCTGTGCCCATACCTTTAATCCTTTAATTATGTGCATAAAAGGTTCCCATTTCCTACCAATAGATGTCAGACATATGCAGAAGAGTGAGAAAAACAGTGTAGACCAGGAGAAAAGGCGTCTTAGCTAGATAGGAAGTGGGGGTGAGTTTCAGCCTGAGCCATCTCCAGTTGAAGGAGATTAGCCCATCTGTACTAGAGTACCACCATTACTGAGAAAGTGCGAGGAGATTCACCAGAGGGGAGCATAGAGGTTTATCCATGTGCATAAAGAGTGCATTTGATGTAAAGGCAAATAGTAGCTGCCATAAAAGCAAGGATTTTCCTTCCATAGCACCGAGAAGCATATAGGCTTACCTTTGTGAGCATTGTCCCACCAAAGCAGTCTGAGTGCTGATGCCTAAGTGTGAAGAGAATTGCCACCCCAGAGATGGCTAGAGACTGGTGCCGGAGTGTAAGGGACTGTGATGTTATAACTGGGTAAGTAGGATGCAAGAGTGCACAAGATTGCCAGACAAGAGCTACTGTTGAGTATTTCTGAAAAGAAAAGTGACCATGAGGAGCTGTGACGAGCATTATGAGTATATGCTGAGAGACATTGAGAGACGCAGAGACTTTATCAGATTGAAGGAAGTGCTGCTGAAGTGAATGCCAGCAGAATGTCGCAGGCACAAGTAAAAGGTCACAGGTACAAGTAAAGTGCTGCAAGTATCAGCTTGTTGTTCTACTGCCTTTGTTCAAGCCTTATGTAAAATTGTCTAACCACCAAGTAAATTTTCTTATGAAGGACTTAGTAACTATCAAGCGTGCTGCTTCCCTGTGAGTAAATTTTACGAACTGTCACTTGTGCGCACCAGAATTCCTTACAATCTGTCACCTAGGACCATAGTATTCACTCTCTCGAAGGGAAACAGTCACCTCGGAAAACATTTTCTTGCAGATATAGGATTAAAATGCTGCCTGGCCGCCTTACAGAAAGTGCATTTACCAGGATAAAATGAATTTATTTGCTCCCTCGAGCCGCCGGCTTTCAGTCATGTGGGCGTTCGGAAATGGCTACAGTCACCGCTCGGGGAATTATGAGCGGTGCCTATAAACACTCTCCGGTGCATAGATTGACAGTATATTTGTGCAGAACGAGCCTACAGCCAGCGTTCACATTATAGCGAGCGGTACAGTGATTGGTGACTTCAGCCTTTCCGGGAACTCACACATGACTTAAAGCCGGTGGCTCCCAGGATGAAATAAGTCCATTTTGTCCAGGTAGCTGATCTTTCAGTAAGGCTGATCCTATATCTGCACGTAAAAAGCGTTTTCCGAGGTGACACTTTAAAGAGGCAAACTGGAGCACCCCTTTAACCCCAGTTTACATTAAACCAATGTGTAATTCTTGGTCTTCTTCCTTTACAGATATGACTGGCAAAGCATTCTCATTTTATGAGAGACGCACTGACTCTTTGAAAATTATACCTGCGGCAAAAACCTTCAGTGAATTTACCACTTGCCTAAAATCCTGCACAAACCTGAATGAGAACAACCTGCTGGTACTGCTGCTCAGCAAAGATAACTCCACTCGATTTTTAGTCTTGTTTTTTTCCAACCCCGAAAAGCCTGGAGTCCATATCCTCATTCATTATAACAATTTTGCAGAAAATTTCCAACTCAGTGACTCCAAGACGTGGATCGACATCTGTGTGACATTTAGTTTTTGCAGTGGAAAGCTGGTGGTGTTCCTTAACGGGAAGGAACATAAGATCTTAGGGCTGGGGCGCACAAAACAAAATCACGTTACCGCGCAGACTATTTTACTTGGGAAGACCAAGGCTTACCCAAACACAGATGTGGCTCAGATTACAAATTTTAACATTTGGAGTTCAGCACTAACCAAACGGGACATAGAAAGGTTCGCAAAGCAAAACAGGGGAGGCGATATCATTAACTGGCGGTCAGTACTTTTTGAGTCGGACCATGCCATCTCCATAGAACAGCCTAGGTGTTCCACTAAGGATATTTTCACTGCCAAATAAAGAAAAAAGAAATTCCTGGAAATTACCAGAAAATTCTATAAATCCATCCTGAATTTCTGCTGATTATTTCCAGCAGAGAACAGAAGGATAATATGGAATTTTACAAGACCAGGAGCTGAAAAGAGCAAGAAAATGGCAGATTTCACGTCAGCATTTAACCTTTACTTATAAAAGTTCTAGCTTTTTCTTGGACGTCTTGTCCAATATAGGAAAGTGGCTTATACACAGTCTATCCATGCATTACATGATCGCTTATTTATATCAATGTCCATCATGTAATACCACATTTCTCCAGCAGTGGCTGCTGCAGGTGTAGGGTTTAGCCAGCCAAAGCTTCATCTGGTGGTACAAACTAATTGTGTTGCTTTTCTGATGTTTATCATAGAGAGCAGTAATTTTATTGTAGCTAAAAGTATTTTTTTTTTGCCGACCGATATTGAATTTAGCAGTTGTCAGAGATTTGTATTTGTTACAGCATATAGCAGGGCATGGAATAGATTACAGCCAAAGCTTCATCTGGAGGCAAATTCTGATCAAGGGGGTTTCTGATGTTAATCATGGATTACAGCAATTTTACTATAGCATGAAAAACACGTTTTTACAATTAGGTAATGTGCTCACAAAGTTTTTGGAGGCGTTTTTGGAGCAGAAAGTGAGCTCTGAAAGGTCAGCAAAAAAAAATTTGATTTTTCTTAGTAATATTTCCAAATTACTTGCTGTTTTAATTCTATAGAACTGATGAACATAGGCTTTTATGTAGAGTGCTTCCTCATACATGTGAAATGTTCTTCTTGACTTATCACAGATATTCCTTTGTCTTCCCCCTCTGTATAGTTAAGAACATGGGGCTATCCTTTATTTACTTGTACAGTGGGAGGCTGCCATTATGACTGTGTATTGAAAGCAGTTGAAGGGCTCTGCAACTTCTTTCTGAGGATTATGAGGGTCCCAACAGTTAGAGAACCCACCAAAAATAGATGGCTTAACCTTGCAAGCTTTAAATTTCCTTCACTAGTGGGAGGTAAATGCATATGGATTTATACCGTCAGTACTCTACTTAAAGGACACTTGTAATCAGAAACCCCTAGTGGCCAGTGTGAGAATTGCAAGATTTTTCATTTTTAATACAGAATGTGATGTGAAAAAAAAATGCATTTAACACAAAACATGATTTGAACAATAGGATATTTTTTGAAGACACGTTCTCTTCAATGGGAGCTGAAAAAATATCTGTGTGGTGAGCTCCCTCTAGTGGCAGCAGTAGGCAAGCGCTATGATTTTTAGATTTTTGCTTTAGCTCAGAAATAATTGCTTATCAATCGAAAATGTTGCTTCTGAATAAAAAAAAACCTGTAACAATGAAAAACAATCAATAAAAACCTGTTGTGCAATCAAAAAGTATTTTCCTATTTTTGTGTATCTGGTTAAGTTTATTTAGAATAGTTTCAAAATGTATTTGAGTTCATTTATGACAACTATCAGTTATTTTCTGCTTTCTTGTATCCAGATTTCCCAATGAATTGAATGGGATTTTATCTTGCAAAAATGTTAATAAGGGAGGTAATAGCTAATGACACTGCACAATATACACAAATAATGCGGAACTACTGTACAAATAAATAGCACTTCTACACTGAACATACAGGAGATATTACTGCAATACTGTACAAATAATACTGCTACACTGCTCACATACAGGAAATATTACTGCAATACTGGACAAATAATACTGCTACACTGCTCACATAGAGAAGATATTACTGCAATACTATACAAATAATAGTGCTACACTGCTCACATACAAGAGATATTACTGCAATACTGTACAAATAATACTGCAACACTCCTCACATACAAGAGATATTACTGCAATACTGTACAAATAATACTGCCACACTGCTCACATACAAGAGATATTACTGCAATACTGTACAAATAATACTGCTACACTGCTCACATACAGGAGATATTACTGCAATATTGTACGAATAATACTGCAACACTACTCACAAAGAGGAGATATTACTGCAATACTGTACAAATAATACTGCCGCACTGCTCACATACAGGAGATATTACTGCAATACTGTACAAATAATACTGCTACACTGCTCACATACAGGAGATATTACTGCAATACTGTACAAATAATACTGCTACACTGCTCACATACAGGAGATATTACTGCAATACTGTACAAATAATACTGCCACACTGCTCACATACAGGAGATATTACTGCAATACTGTACAAATAATACTGCAACACTACTCACATACAGGAGATATTACTGCAATACTGTACAAATAATACTGCCACACTGCTCACATACAGGAGATATTACTGCAATACTGTAGAAATAATACTGCAACACAGCTCACATACAGGAGATATTACTGCAATACTGTACAAATAATACTGCTACACTACTCACATACAGGAGATATTACTGCAATACTGTACAAATAATACTGCTACACTGCTCACATACAGGAGATATTACTGCAATACTGTACAAATAATACTGCAACACAGCTCACATACAGGAGATATTACTGCAATACTGTACAAATAATACTGCTACACTACTCACATACAGGAGATATTACTGCAATACTGTACAAATAATACTGCTACACTGCTCACATACAGAAGATATTACTGCAATACCATACAAATAATACTGCAACACTACTCACATACAGGAGATATTACTGCAATACTATACAAATAATACTGCAACACTACTCACATACAGGAGATATTACTGCAATACTGTACAAATAATACTGCTACACTGCTCACATACAGGAGATATTACGGCAATACTGTACAAATAATACTGCTATACTGCTCAAATACAGAAGATATTACTGCAATACTATACAAATAATACTGCTACACTGCTGACATACAGGAGATATTACTGCAATACTATACAAATAATACAGCTATACTGCTCACATACAGAAGATATTACTGCAATACTATACAAATAATACTGCTACACTGCTCACATACAGGAGATATTACTGCAATACTGTACAAAATAATACTGCCACACTGCTCAAATACAGAAGATATTACTGCAATACTGGACAAAGAATACTGCTACACTGCTCAAATACAGAAGATATTACTGCAATACTGGACAAAGAATACTGCTACACTGCTCACATACAGGAGATATTACTGCAATACTGTACAAATAATACTGCAACACTGCTCACATACAGAAGATATTACTGCAATACTGTACAAATAATACTGCTACCCTGCTCACATACAGAAGATATTACTGCAATACTGTACAAATAATACTGCCACACTGCTCACATACAGGAGATATTACTGCAATACTATACAAATAATACTGCAACACTGCTCACATACAGGAGATATTACTGCAATACTGTACAAATAATACTGCTACACTGCTCACATACAGAAGATATTACTGCAAAACTGGACAAAGAATACTGCTACACTGCTCACATACAGAAGATATTACTGCAATACTGTACAAATAATACTGCTACACTGCTCACATACAGAAGATATTACTGCAATACTGTACAAATAATACTGCCACACTGCTCACATACAAGAGATATTACTGCAATACTGTACAAATAATACTGCTACACTGCTGACATACAGAAGATATTACTGCAATACTGTACAAATAATACTGCTACACTGCTCACATACAGAAGATATTACTGCAATACTGTACAAATAATACTGCAACACTGCTCACATACAGGAGATATTACTGCAATACTGTACAAAATAATACTGCCACACTGCTCAAATACGGAAGATATTACTGCAATACTGGACAAAGAATATTGCTACACTGCTCAAATACAGAAGATATTACTGCAATACTGGACAAAGAATACTGCTACACTGCTCACATACAGGAGATATTACTGCAATACTGTACAAATAATACTGCAACACTGCTCACATACAGAAGATATTACTGCAATACTGTACAAATAATACTGCTACCCTGCTCACATACAGAAGATATTACTGCAATACTGTACAAATAATACTGCCACACTGCTCACATACAGGAGATATTACTGCAATACTATACAAATAATACTGCAACACTACTCATATACAGAAGATATTACTGCAATACTGTACAAATAATACTGCAACACTGCTCACATACAGAAGATATTACTGCAATACTATACAAATAATACTGCTACCCTGCTCACATACAGAAGATATTACTGCAATACTGTACAAATAATACTGCTACCCTGCTCACATACAGGAGATATTACTGCAATACTGTACAAATAATACTGCTACACTGCTCACATACAGAAGATATTACTGCAATACTGTACAAATAATACTGCAACACTGCTCACATACAGAAGATATTACTGCAATACTGTACAAATAATAATGCAACACTGCTCACATACAGTAGATATTACTGCAATACTGTACAAATAATACTGCCACACTGCTCACATACAGGAGATATTACTGCAATACTATACAAATAATACTGCAACACTGCTCACATACAGGAGATATTACTGCAATACTGTACAAATAATACTGCTACACTGCTCACATACAGAAGATATTACTGCAAAACTGGACAAAGAATACTGCTACACTGCTCACATACAGAAGATATTACTGCAATACTGTACAAATAATACTGCTACACTGCTCACATACAGAAGATATTACTGCAATACTGTACAAATAATACTGCCACACTGCTCACATACAAGAGATATTACTGCAATACTGTACAAATAATACTGCTACACTGCTGACATACAGAAGATATTACTGCAATACTGTACAAATAATACTGCTACACTGCTTACATTCAGAAGATATTACTGCAATACTGTACAAATAATACTGCAACACTGCTCACATACAGGAGATATTACTGCAATACTGTACAAATAATACTGCAACACTGCTCACATACAGGAGATATTACTGCAATACTATACAAATAATACTGCCACACTGCTCACATACAGGAGATATTACTGCAATACTATACAAATAATACTGCAACACTGCTCACATACAGGAGATATTACTGCAATACTATACAAATAATACTGCAACACTGCTCACATACAGGAGATATTGCTGCAATACTGTACAAATAATACTGCTCACATACAGAAGATATTACTGCAATACTGGACAAAGAATACTGCTACACTGCTCACATACAGAAGATATTACTACAATACTGGACAAAGAATACTGCTACACTGCTCACATAGAGAAGATATTACTGCAATACTGTACAAATAATACTGCTACACTGCTCACATACAGAAGATATAACTGCAATACTGTACAAATAATACTGCAACACTGCTCACATACAGGAGATATTACTGCAATACTACACAAATAATACTGCCACACTGCTCACATACAGGAGATATTACTGCAATACTATACAAATAATACTGCAACACTGCTCACATACAGAAGATATTACTGCAATACTATACAAATAATACTGCTACACTGCTCAAATACAGAAGATATTACTGCAATGCTGGACAACGAATAATGCTACACTGCTCGCATACAGGAGATATTACTGCAATACTGTACAAATAATACTGCAACACTACTCACATACAGAAGATATTACTGCAATACTGTAAAAATAATACTGCAACACTACTCACATACAGGAGATATTGCTGCAATATTGTACAAATAAGGCTGCTACACTGCTCACATGCAGGAGATATTACTGCAATACTGTACGAATAATACTGCTACACTGCTCACATACAGGAGATATTACTGCAATACTGTACAAATAATACTGCTACACTGCTCACATACAGGAGATATTACTGCAATACTGTACAAATAATGCTGCTACACTGCTCACATACAGGAGATATTACTGCAATACTGTACAAAAAATACTGCTACACTGCTCACATACAGGAGATATTACTGCAATACTGTACAAATAATACTGCTACACTGCTCACATACAGGAGATATTACTGCAATACTATACAAATAATACTGCTACACTGCTGACATACAGAAGATATTACTGCAATACTGTACAAATAATACTGCTACACTGCTCACATACAGGATATATTACTGCAATGCTGTACAAATAATACTACAACACTGCTCACATACAGGAGATATTACTGCAATACTATACAAATAATACTGCTACATTGCTGACATACAGGAGATATTACTGCAGTACTGTACAAATAGTACTGCTACACTGCTGACATACAGGAGATATTACTGCAATACTATACAAATAATACTGCAACACTACTCACATACAGGAGATATTACTGCCATACCGTACAAATAACGCTGCTACACTGCTCACATACAGGAGATATTACTGCAATACTATACAAATAAGACTGCAACACTGCTCACATACAGGAGAGATTACTGCAATACTGTACAAATAATACTGATACACTGCTCACATACAGGAGATATTACTGCAATACTGTACAAATACTGCTGCTACACTGCTCACATACAGGAGATATTACTGCAATACTGTACAAATAATGCTGCTACACTGCTCACATACAGGAGATATTACTGCAATACTGTACAAATAATACTGCTACACTGCTCACATACAGGAGATATTACTGCAATACTGTACAAATAATACTACAACACTACTCACATACAGGAGATATTACTGCAATACTGTACAAATAATGCTGCTACACTGCTCACATACAGGAGATATTACTGCAATACTGTACAAATAATACTGCTACACTACTCACATACAGGAGATATTACTGCAATACTGAACAAATAATACTGCAACACTATTCACATAGAAAAGATATTACTGCAATACTGTACAAATAATACTGCTACACTGCTCACATACAGGAGATATTACTGCAATGTTGTACAAATAATGCTGCTACACTGCTCACATACAGGAGATATTAATGCAATATTGTACAAATAATGCTGCTACACGGCTCACATACAGGAGGTATTACTGCAATACTGTACAAATAATACTGCAACACTCCTCACATACAGAAGATATTACTGCAATACTGTACAAATTATACTGCTTCACTGGTCACATACAGGAGATATTACTGCAATACTGTACAAATAATACTACAACACTGCTCACATACAGAAGATATTACTGCAATACTGTACAAATAGTACTGCTACACTGCTGACATACAGGAGATATTACTGCAATACTATACAAATAATACTGCTACACTGCTGACATACAGGAGAGATTACTGCAATCCTGTACAAATAATACTGCTAAAGTGCTCACATACAGAAGATATTACTGCAATACTGTACAAATAATGCTGCTACACTGCTCACATACAGGAGATATTACTGCAATACTATACAAATAATACTGCTACACTGCTCAAATACAGAAGATATTACTGCAATACTGTACAAATAATACTGCTACACTGCTCACAGACAGGAGATATTACTGCAATATTGTACAAATAATGCTGCTACACTGCTCACATACAGGAGATATTACTGCAACACTGTACAAATAATGTTGCTACACTGCTCACATACAGGAGATATTACTAAAATACTGTACAAATAATACTGCAACACTACTCACAGGAGATATTACTGCAATACTGTACAAATAATACTGCAACACTACCCACATACAGGAGATATTACTGCAATACTGAACAAATAATACTGCAACACTACTCACATACAGAAGATATTACTGCAATACTGTACAAATAATATTGCTACACTGCTCACATACAGGAGATATTACTGCAATATTGTACAAATAATGCTGCTACACTGCTCACATACAGGAGATATTAATGCAATATTGTACAAATAATGCTGCTACACGGCTCACATACAGGAGGTATTACTGCAATACTGTACAAATAATACTGCAACACTCCTCACATACAGAAGATATTACTGCAATACTGTACAAATAATACTGCTTCACTGGTCACATACAGGAGATTTTACTGCAATACTGTACAAATAATGCTGCTACACTGCTCACATACAGGGGATATTACTGCAATACTGTACAAATAATACTGCTTCACTGGTCACATACAGAAGATATTACTGCAATACTGTACAAATAATACTGCTACACTGCTCACATACAGGAGATATTACTGCAATACTGGACAAATAATACTGCTACACTGCTCACATACAGGAGATATTACTGCAATACTGTACAAATAATACTGCTACACTGCTGACATTCAGAATATATTATTGCAATACTGTACAAATAATACTGCTACACTGCTCACATACAGGAGATATTACTGCAATACTGTACAAATAATACTACAACACTACTCACATACAGGAGATATTGCTGCAATACTGTACAAATAATACTGCAACACTACTCACATACAGAAGATATTACTGCAATACTGTAGAAATAATACTGCAACACTACTCACATGCAGGAGATATTACTGCAATACTATACAAATAATCCTGCTACACTGCTCAAATACAGAAGATATTACTGCAATACTGTACAAATAATACTGCTACACTGCTCACATACAGGAGATATTACTGCAATATTGTACAAATAATGCTGCTACACTGCTCACATACAGGAGATATTACTGCAATACTGTACAAATAATGCTGCTACACTTCTCACATACAGGAGATATTACTGCAATACTGTACAAATAATGCTGCTACACTGCTCACATACAGAAGATATTACTGCAATACTGGACAAATAATACTGATATACTGCTCACATACAGGAGATATTACTGCAATACTGTACAAATAATACTGCTACACTGCTGACATTCAGAAGATTTTACTGCAATACTGTACAAATAATACTGCAACACTACTCACATACAGAAGATATTACTGCAATACTGTACAAATACTGCCACACTGCTCACATACAGGAGATATTACTTCAATACTGTACAAATAATACTACAACACTACTCACATACAGGAGATATTGCTGCAATACTGTACAAATAATACTGCTACACTGCTCACATGCAGGAGATATTACTGCAATACTGTACAAATAATACTGCTACACTGCTCACATACAGGAGATATTACTGCAATATTGTACAAATAATACTGCTACACTGCTCACATACAGGAGACATTAACACAATATTGTACAAATAATACTGCTACACTGCTCACATACAGAAGATATTACTGCAATACTGGACAAATAATACTGCTACACTGCTCACATACAGGAGATATTACTGCAATATTGTACAAATAATGCTGCTACACTGCTCACATACAGGAGATATTAATGCAATATTGTACAAATAATGCTGCTACACGGCTCACATACAGGAGGCATTACTGCAATACTGTACAAATAATACTGCAACACTCCTCACATACAGAAGATATTACTGCAATACTGTACAAATAATACTGCTTCACTGGTCACATACAGGAGATATTACTGCAATACTGTACGAATAATACTGCAACACTCGTCACATACAGAAGATATTACTGCAATACTGTACAAATAATGCTGCTACACTGCTCACATACAGGAGATATTACTGCAATACTGTACAAATAATACTGCTACATTGCTCACATACAGGAGATATTACTGCAATACTGTACAAATAATACTGCTACACTGCTCAGATACAAGAGATATTACTGCAATACTGTACAAATAATAATGCTACACTGCTCAGATACAGGAGATATTACTGCAATACTGTACAAATAATACTGCTACACTGCTGACATACAGAAGATATTACTGCAATACTGTACAAATAATACTGCTACATTGCTCACATACAGGAGGTATTACTGCAATACTGTACAAATAATACTACAACACTGCTCACATACAGGAGATATTACTGCAATACATTACAAATAATACTGCTAAAGTGCTCACATACAGAAGATATTACTGCAATACTGGACCAAGAATACCGCTACACTGCTCACATACAGGAGATATTACTGCAATACTGTACAAATAATACTGCAACACTACTCACATGCAGGAGATATTACTGCAATACTATACAAATAATACTGCTACACTGCTCAAATACAGGAGATATTACTGCAATACTGTACAAATAATACTGCTACACTGCTCACATACAGGAGATATTACTGCAATATTGTACAAATAATGCTGCTACACTGCTCACATATAGGAGATATTACTGCAATACTGTACAAATAATGCTGCTACACTGCTCACATACAGGAGATATTACTGCAATACTGTACAAATAATACTGCTACACTGCTCACATACAGAAGATATTACTGCAATACTGGACAAATAATACTGCTACACTGCTCACATACAGGAGATATTACTGCAATACTGTACAAATAATACTGCTACACTGCTGACATTCAGAAGATTTTACTGCAATACTGTACAAATAATACTGCAACACTACTCACATACAGAAGATATTACTGCAATACTGTACAAATAATACTGCCACACTGCTCACATACAGGAGATATTACTTCAATACTGTACAAATAATACTACAACACTACTCACATACAGGAGATATTGCTGCAATACTGTACAAATAATACTGCTACACTGCTCACATGCAGGAGATATTACTGCAATACTGTAAAAATAATACTGCTACACTGCTCACATACAGGAGATATTACTGCAATATTGTACAAATAATACTGCTACACTGCTCACATACAGGAGATATTAGCGCAATATTGTACAAATAATACTGCTACACTGCTCACATACAGAAGATATTACTGCAATACTGGACAAATAATACTGCTACACTGCTCACATACAGGAGATATTACTGCAATATTGTACAAATAATGCTGCTACACTGCTCACATACAGGAGATATTAATGCAATATTGTACAAATAATGCTGCTACACGGCTCACATACAGGAGGCATTAATGCAATACTGTACAAATAATACTGCAACACTCCTGACATACAGAAGATATTACTGCAATACTGTACAAATAATACTGCTTCACTGGTCACATACAGGAGATATTACTGCAATACTGTACGAATAATACTGCAACACTCGTCACATACAGAAGATATTACTGCAATACTGTACAAATAATACTGCTTCACTGGTCACATACAGGAGATATTACTGCAATACTGTACAAATAATGCTGCTACACTGCTCAGATACAGGAGATATTACTGCAATACTGTACAAATAATACTGCTACACTGCTCAGATACAGGAGATATTACTGCAATACTGTACAAATAATACTGCTACACTGCTGACATACAGAAGATATTACTGCAATACTGTACAAATAATATTGCTACTCTGCTCAGATACAGGAGATATTACTGCAATACTGTACAAATAATACTGCTACACTGCTGACATACAGAAGATATTACTGCAATACTGTACAAGTAATACTACAACACTGATCACATACAGGAGATATTACTGCAATACTTTACAAATAATACTGCTAAAGTGCTCTCATACAGAAGATATTACTGCAATACTGTACAAATAATGCTGCTACACTGCTGACATACAGGAGATATTACTGCAATACTATACAAATAATACTGCAACACTACTCACATACAGGAGATATTACTGCAATACTGTACAAATAATACTGCTAACGTGCTCACATACAGAAGATATTACTGCAATACTGTACAAATAATGCTGCTACACTGCTCACATACAGGAGATATTAATGCAATATTGTACAAATAATGCTGCTACACGGCTCACATACAGGAGGCATTACTGCAATACTGTACAAATAATACTGCAACACTCCTCACATACAGAAGATATTACTGCAATACTGTACAAATAATACTGCTTCACTGGTCACATACAGGAGATATTACTGCAATACTGTACGAATAATACTGCAAGACTCGTCACATACAGAAGATATTACTGCAATACTGTACAAATAATACTGCTTCACTGGTCACATACAGGAGATATTACTGCAATATTGTACAAATAATGCTGCTACACTGCTCACATATAGGAGATATTACTGCAATACTGTACAAATAATGCTGCTACACTGCTCACATACAGGAGATATTACTGCAATACTGTACAAATAATACTGCTACACTGCTCACATACAGAAGATATTACTGCAATACTGGACAAATAATACTGCTACACTGCTCACATACAGGAGATATTACTGCAATACTGTACAAATAATACTGCTACACTGCTGACATTCAGAAGATTTTACTGCAATACTGTACAAATAATACTGCAACACTACTCACATACAGAAGATATTACTGCAATACTGTACAAATAATACTGCCACACTGCTCACATACAGGAGATATTACTTCAATACTGTACAAATAATACTACAACACTACTCACATACAGGAGATATTGCTGCAATACTGTACAAATAATACTGCTACACTGCTCACATGCAGGAGATATTACTGCAATACTGTAAAAATAATACTGCTACACTGCTCACATACAGGAGATATTACTGCAATATTGTACAAATAATACTGCTACACTGCTCACATACAGGAGATATTAATGCAATATTGTACAAATAATGCTGCTACACGGCTCACATACAGGAGGCATTACTGCAATACTGTACAAATAATACTGCAACACTCCTCACATACAGAAGATATTACTGCAATACTGTACAAATAATACCGCTTCACTGGTCACATATAGGAGATATTACTGCAATACTGTACGAATAATACTGCAAGACTCGTCACATACAGAAGATATTACTGCAATACTGTACAAATAATACTGCTTCACTGGTCACATACAGGAGATATTACTGCAATATTGTACAAATAATGCTGCTACACTGCTCACATATAGGAGATATTACTGCAATACTGTACAAATAATGCTGCTACACTGCTCACATACAGGAGATATTACTGCAATACTGTACAAATAATACTGCTACACTGCTCACATACAGAAGATATTACTGCAATACTGGACAAATAATACTGCTACACTGCTCACATACAGGAGATATTACTGCAATACTGTACAAATAATACTGCTACACTGCTGACATTCAGAAGATTTTACTGCAATACTGTACAAATAATACTGCAACACTACTCACATACAGAAGATATTACTGCAATACTGTACAAATAATACTGCCACACTGCTCACATACAGGAGATATTACTTCAATACTGTACAAATAATACTACAACACTACTCACATACAGGAGATATTGCTGCAATACTGTACAAATAATACTGCTACACTGCTCACATGCAGGAGATATTACTGCAATACTGTAAAAATAATACTGCTACACTGCTCACATACAGGAGATATTACTGCAATATTGTACAAATAATACTGCTACACTGCTCACATACAGGAGATATTAGCGCAATATTGTACAAATAATACTGCTACACTGCTCACATACAGAAGATATTACTGCAATACTGGACAAATAATACTGCTACACTGCTCACATACAGGAGATATTACTGCAATATTGTACAAATAATGCTGCTACACTGCTCACATACAGGAGATATTAATGCAATATTGTACAAATAATGCTGCTACACGGCTAACATACAGGAGGCATTAATGCAATACTGTACAAATAATACTGCAACACTCCTGACATACAGAAGATATTACTGCAATACTGTACAAATAATACTGCTTCACTGGTCACATACAGGAGATATTACTGCAATACTGTACGAATAATACTGCAACACTCGTCACATACAGAAGATATTACTGCAATACTGTACAAATAATACTGCTTCACTGGTCACATACAGGAGATATTACTGCAATACTGTACAAATAATGCTGCTACACTGCTCAGATACAGGAGATATTACTGCAATACTGTACAAATAATACTGCTACACTGCTCAGATACAGGAGATATTACTGCAATACTGTACAAATAATACTGCTACACTGCTGACATACAGAAGATATTACTGCAATACTGTACAAATAATATTGCTACTCTGCTCAGATACAGGAGATATTACTGCAATACTGTACAAATAATACTGCTACACTGCTGACATACAGAAGATATTACTGCAATACTGTACAAGTAATACTACAACACTGATCACATACAGGAGATATTACTGCAATACTTTACAAATAATACTGCTAAAGTGCTCACATACAGAAGATATTACTGCAATACTGTACAAATAATGCTGCTACACTGCTGACATACAGGAGATATTACTGCAATACTATACAAATAATACTGCAACACTACTCACATACAGGAGATATTACTGCAATACTGTACAAATAATACTGCTAACGTGCTCACATACAGAAGATATTACTGCAATACTGTACAAATAATGCTGCTACACTGCTCACATACAGGAGATATTAATGCAATATTGTACAAATAATGCTGCTACACGGCTCACATACAGGAGGCATTACTGCAATACTGTACAAATAATACTGCAACACTCCTCACATACAGAAGATATTACTGCAATACTGTACAAATAATACTGCTTCACTGGTCACATACAGGAGATATTACTGCAATACTGTACGAATAATACTGCAAGACTCGTCACATACAGAAGATATTACTGCAATACTGTACAAATAATACTGCTTCACTGGTCACATACAGGAGATATTACTGCAATACTGTACAAATAATGCTGCTACACTGCTCACATACAGGAGATATTACTGCAATACTGTACAAATAATACTGCTACACTGCTGAGATACAGGAGATATTACTGCAATACTGTACAAATAATACTGCTACACTGCTCAGATACAGGTGATATTACTGCAATACTGTACAAATAATACTGCTACACTGCTGACATACAGAAGATATTACTGCAATACTGTACAAATAATACTGCTACACTGCTCAGATACAGGAGATATAACTGCAATACTGTACAAATAATACTGCTACACTGCTGACATACAGAAGATATTACTGCAATACTGTACAAATAATACTACAACACTGCTCACATACAGGAGATATTACTGCAATACTTTACAAATAATACTGCTAAAGTGCTCACATACAGAAGATATTACTGCAATACTGTACAAATAATGCTGCTACACTGCTGACATACAGGAGATATTACTGCAATACTATACAAATAATACTGCAACACTACTCACATACAGGAGATATTAATGCAATACTGTACAAATAATACTGCTAAAGTGCTCACATACAGAAGATATTACTGCAATACTGTACAAATAATGCTGCTACACTGCTCACATACAGGAGATATTACTGCAATACTATACAAATAATACTGCTACACTGCTCAAATACAGAAGATATTACTGCAATACTGTACAAATAATACTGCTACACTGCTCACATACAGGATATATTACTGCAATATTGTACGAATAATGCTGCTACACTGCTCACATACAGGAGATATTACTGCAATACTGTACAAATAATGCATCTACACTGCTCACATACAGGAGATATTACTAAAATACTGTACAAATAATACTGCAACACTACTCACAGGAGATATTACTGCAATACTGTACAAATAATACTGCAACACTACTCACATACAGGAGATATTACTGCAATACTGAACAAATAATACTGCTACACTGCTCACATACAGGAGGTATTACTGCAATACTGTACAAATAATACTACAACACTGCTCACATACAGGAGATATTACTGCAATACTGTACAAATAGTACTGCTACACTGCTGACATACAGGAGATATTACTGCAATACTATACAAATAATACTGCAACACTACTCACATACAGGAGATATTACTGCAATACTGTACAAATAATACTGCTAAAGTGCTCACATACAGAAGATATTACTGCAATACTGTACAAATAATGCTGCTACACTGCTCCAATACAGGAGATATTACTGCAATACTATACAAATAATACTGCTACACTGCTCAAATACAGAAGATATTACTGCAATACTGTACAAATAATACTGCTACACTGCTCACATACAGGAGATATTACTGCAATATTGTACGAATAATGCTGCTACACTGCTCACATACAGGAGATATTACTGCAATATTGTACAAATAATGCTGCTACACTGCTCACATACAGGAGATATTACTAAAATACTGTACAAATAATACTGCAACACTACTCACAGGAGATATTACTGCAATACTGTACAAATAATACTGCAACACTACTCACATACAGGAGATATTACTGCAATACTGTACAAATAATACTGCTTCACTGGTCACATACAGGAGATATTACTGCAATACTGTACAAATAATGCTGCTACACTGCTCACATACAGGAGATATTACTGCAATACTGTACAAATAATACTGCTACACTGCTCACATACAGGAGATATTACTGCAATACTGAACAAATAATACTGCTACACTGCTCACATACAGGAGATATTACTGCAATACTGGACAAATAATACTGCTGCACTGCTCACATACAGGAGATATTACTGCAATACTGAACAAATAATACTGCTACACTGCTCACATACAGGAGATATTACTGCAATATTGTATAAATAATGCTGCTACACTGCTCACATACAGGAGATATTACTGCAATACTGTACAAATAATACTGCAACACTACTCACATACAGGAGATATTACTGCAATGCTGAACAAATAATACTGCTACACTGCTCACATACAGGAGATATTACTGCAATACAGGACAAATAATACTGCTACACTGCTCACATACAGGAGATATTACTGCAATATTGAACAAATAATACTGCTACACTGCTCACATACAGGAGATATTACTGCAATATTGTACAAATAATGCTGCTACACTGCTCACATACAGGAGATATTACAGCAATACTGTACAAATAATACTGCAACACTACTCACATACAGGAGATATTACTGCAATACTGAACAAATAATACTGCTACACTGCTCACATACAGGAGATATTTCGGCAATACTGTAGAAATAATACTGCTACACTGCTCACATACAGGAGATATTACTACAATATTTTACAAATAATGCTGCTACACTGCTCATATACAGGAGATATTAATGCAATACTGTGCAAATAATACTGCAACACTCCTCACATACAGAAGATATTACTGCAATACTGTACAAATAATAATGCTTCACTGGTCACATACAGGAGATATTACTGCAATACTGTACAAATAATGCTGCTACACTGCTCACATACAGAAGATATTACTGCAATACTGAACAAATAATACTGCTACACTGCTGACATACAGGAGATATTACTGCAATATTGTACAAATAATGCTGCTACTCGGCTCATATACAGGAGGTATTACTGCAATACTGTACAAATAATACTGTAACACTCCTCACATACAGAAGATATTACTGCAATACTGTACAAATAATACTGCTTCACTGGTCACATACAGGAGATATTACTGCAATACTGTACAAATAATGCTGCTACACTGCTCACATACAGGAGATATTACTGCAATACTGTACAAATAATACTGTTACACTGCTCACATACAGAAGATATTACTGCAATACTGGACAAATAATACTGCTACACTGCTGACATTCAACCAGACAATGTGAACTGAGGTCTAAGATGGCAGACATACAAGAAACAGAGGCATGTTCACACTAGCAAAAAAGAAGCAAGAAAAAAATATATCTCATACCCTACCATAATTATATATAAATGTAAAGCAAAGTTGCATAATAAATATAGGGTACTTAGTGAACTATTTTTGATCAAAAAAAGTATACAAGCCGTCCCACCAGCGGCAAGGTGACCCTAAATTGGGACGGTACCTATACTGCCTATATTAAAAACCTTACTGTATATCAAAGTTGAAGTAATGCATATAAAAGGGTAGACAAATAGGACCGGGTCCCAACTCCAAACCACCTAGGCCCGTGGTAAGCTACATATATACCAATCAGGTTTTTAATATAGGCAGTATAGGTACCGTCCCAATTTAGGGTCACCTTGCCGCTGGTGGGACGGCTTGTATACTTTTTTTGATCAAAAATAGTTCACTAAGTACCCTATATTTATTATGCAACTTTGCTTTACATTTATATATAATTATGGTAGGGTATGAGATATATTTTTGTCTTGCTTCTTTTTTGCTACTGCTGACATTCAGAATATATTATTGCAATACTGTACAAATAATACTGCTACACTGCTCACATACAGGAGATATTACTGCAATACTGTACAAATAATACTACAACACTACTCACATACAGGAGATATTGCTGCAATACTGTATAAATAATATTGCGACACTACTCACATTCAGAAGATATTACTGCAATACTATACAAATAATACTGCTACACTGCTCAAATACAGAAGATATTACTGCAATACTGTACAAATAATACTGCTACACTGCTCACATACAGGAGATATTACTGCAATATTGTACAAATAATGCTGCTACACTGCTCACATACAGGAGATATTACTGCAATACTGTACAAATAATGCTGCTACACTGCTCACATACAGGAGATATTACTGCAATACTGTACAAATAATACTGCTACACTGCTCACATACAGAAGATATTACTGCAATACTGGACAAATAAAACTGCTACACTGCTCACATACAGGAGATATTACTGCAATACTGTACAAATAATACTGCAACACTGCTGACATTCAGAAGATATTCCTGCAATACTGTACAAATAATACTGCAACACTACTCACATACATAAGATATTACTGCAATACTGCACAAATAATACTGCTACACTGCTCACATACAGGAGATATTACTGCAATACTATACAAATAATACTGCTACACTGCTCACATACAGAAGATATTACTACAATAGTGTACAAATAATACTGCTACACTTCTCACATACAGGAGATATTACTTCAATACTGTACAAATAATACTACAACACTACTCACATACAGGAGATATTGCTGCAATACTGTAAAAATAATACTGCTACACTGCTCACATGCAGGAGATATTACTGCAATACTGTACAAATAATACTGCTACACTGCTCACATAGAGGAGATATTACTGCAATATTGTACAAATAATACTGCTACACTGCTCACATACAGGGGATATTAATGCAATATTGTACAAATAATACTGCTACACTGCTCACATACAGAAGATATTACTGCAATACTGGACAAATAATACTGCTACACTGCTCACATACAGGAGATATTACTGCAATACTGTACAAATAATACTGCTACACTGCTCAAATACAGAAGATATTACTGCAATACTGTACAAATAATACTGCTTCACTGGTCACATGCAGGAGATATTACTGCAATACTGTACGAATAATACTGCAACACTCGTCACATACAGAAGATATTACTGCAATACTGTACAAATAATACTGCTTCACTGGTCACATACAGGAGATATTACTGCAATACTGTACAAATAATGCTGCTACACTGCTCACATACAGGAGATATTACTGCAATACTGTACAAATAATACTGCTACACTGCTCAGATACAGGAGATATTACTACAATACTGTAAAAATAATACTGCTACACTGCTCAGATACAGGAGATATTACTGCAATACTGTACAAATAATACTGCTACACTGCTGACATACAGAAGATGTTACTGCAATACTGTACAAATAATACTGCTACACTGCTCACATACAGGAGGTATTACTGCAATACTGTACAAATAATACTACAACACTGCTCACATACAGGAGATATTACTGCAATACTTTACAAATAATACTGCTAAAGTGCTCACATACAGAAGATATTACTGCAATACTGTACAAATAATGCTGCTACACTGCTGACATACAGGAGATATTACTGCAATACTATACAAATAATAATGCAACACTACTCACATACAGGAGATATTACTGCAATACTGTATAAATAATACTGCTAAAGTGCTCACATACAGAAGATATTACTGCAATACTGTACAAATAATGCTGCTACACTGCTCACATACAGGAGATATTACTGCAATACTATACAAATAATACTGCTACACTGCTCAAATACAGAAGATATTACTGCAATACTGTACAAATAATACTGCTACACTGCTCACATACAGGATATATTACTGCAATATTGTACGAATAATGCTGCTACACTGCTCACATACAGGAGATATTTCTGCAATACTGTACAAATAATGCTGCTACACTGCTCACATACAGGAGATATTACTGCAATATTGTACAAATAATGTTGCTACACTACTCACATACAGGAGATATTAATGCAATACTGTACAAATAATACTGCAACACTACTCACAGGAGATATTACTGCAATACTGAACAAATAATACTGCTACACTGCTCACATACAGGAGATATTACTGCAATATTGTACAAATAATGTTGCTACACTACTCACATACAGGAGATATTAATGCAATACTGTACAAATAATACTGCTACACTGCTCACATACAGGATATATTACTGCAATATTGTACGAATAATGCTGCTACACTGCTCACATACAGGAGATATTTCTGCAATACTGTACAAATAATGCTGCTACACTGCTCACATACAGGAGATATTACTAAAATACTGTACAAATAATACTGCAACACTACTCACAGGAGATATTACTGCAATACTGTACAAATAATACTGCAACACTACTCAAATACAGGAGATATTACTGCAATACTGAACAAATAATACTGCTACACTGCTCACATACAGGAGGTATTACTGCAATACTGTACAAATAATACTACAACACTGCTCACATACAGGAGATATTACTGCAATACTGTACAAATAGTACTGCTACACTGCTGACATACAGGAGATATTACTGCAATACTATACAAATAATACTGCAACACTACTCACATACAGGAGAAATTACTGCAATACTGTACAAATAATACTGCTAAAGTGCTCACATACAGAAGATATTACTGCAATACTGTACAAATAATGCTGCTACACTGCTCCAATACAGGAGATATTACTGCAATACTATACAAATAATACTGCTACACTGCTCAAATACAGAAGATATTACTGCAATACTGTACAAATAATACTGCTACACTGCTCACATACAGGAGATATTACTGCAATATTGTACGAATAATGCTGCTACACTGCTCACATACAGGAGATATTACTGCAATATTGTACAAATAATGCTGCTACACTGCTCACATACAGGAGATATTACTAAAATACTGTACAAATAATACTGCAACACTACTCACAGGAGATATTACTGCAATACTGTACAAATAATACTGCAACACTACTCACAGGAGATATTACTGCAATACTGAACAAATAATACTGCTACACTGCTCACATACAGGAGATATTACTGCAATATTGTACAAATAATGTTGCTACACTACTCACATACAGGAGATATTAATGCAATACTGTACAAATAATACTGCAACACTCCTCACATACAGAAGATATTACTGCAATACTGTACAAATAATACTGCCACACTGCTCACATACAGGAGATATTACTAAAATACTGTACAAATAATACTGCAACACTACTCACAGGAGATATTACTGCAATACTGTACAAATAATACTGCAACACTACTCACATACAGGAGATATTACTGCAATACTGTACAAATAATGCTGCTACACTGCTCACATACAGGAGATATTACTAAAATACTGTACAAATAATACTGCAACACTACTCACAGGAGATATTACTGCAATACTGTACAAATAATACTGCAACACTACTCACATACAGGAGATATTACTGCAATACTGAACAAATAATACTGCTACACTGCTCACATACAGGATGTATTACTGCAATACTGTACAAATAATACTACAACACTGCTCACATACAGGAGATATTACTGCAATACTGTACAAATAGTACTGCTACACTGCTGACATACAGGAGATATTACTGCAATACTATACAAATAATACTGCAACACTACTCACATACAGGAGATATTACTGCAATACTGTACAAATAATACTGCTAAAGTGCTCACATACAGAAGATATTACTGCAATACTGTACAAATAATGCTGATACACTGCTCCAATACAGGAGATATTACTGTAATACTATACAAATAATACTGCTACACTGCTCAAATACAGAAGATATTACTGCAATACTGTACAAATAATACTGCTACACTGCTCACATACAGGAGATATTACTGCAATATTGTACGAATAATGCTGCTACACTGCTCACATACAGGAGATATTACTGCAATATTGTACAAATAATGCTGCTACACTGCTCACATACAGGAGATATTACTAAAATACTGTACAAATAATACTGCAACACTACTCACAGGAGATATTACTGCAATACTGTACAAATAATACTGCAACACTACTCACATACAGAAGATATTACTGCAATACTGTACAAATAATACTGCAACACAGCTCACATACAGGAGATATTACTGCAATATTGTACAAATAATGTTGCTACACTACTCACATACAGAAGATATTAATGCAATACTGTACAAATAATACTGCAACACTCCTCACATACAGAAGATATTACTGCAATACTGTACAAATAATACTGCTTCACTGGTCACATACAGGAGATATTACTGCAATACTGTACAAATAATGCTGCTACACTGCTCACATACAGGAGATATTACTGCAATACTGTACAAATAATACTGCTACACTGCTCACATACAGGAAATATTACTGCAATACTGGACAAATAATACTGCTACACTGCTCACATACAGGATATATTACTGCAATATTGTACAAATAATGCTGCTACACTGCTCACATATAGGAGATATTAATGCAATATTGTACAAATAATGCTGCTACACGGCTCACATACAGGAGGCATTACTGCAATACTGTACGAATAATACTGCAACACTCGTCACATACAGAAGATATTACTGCAATACTGTACAAATAATACTGCTTCACTGGTCACATACAGGAGATATTACTGCAATACTGTACAAATAATGCTGCTACACTGCTCACATACAGGAGATATTACTGCAATACTGTACAAATAATACTGCTACACTACTCACATACAGGAGATATTACTGCAATACTGTACAAATAATACTGCAACACTGCTCAGATACAGGAGATATTACTGCAATACTGTACAAATAATACTGCTACACTGCTGACATACAGAAGATATTACTGCAATACTGTACAAATAATACTGCTACACTGCTCACATACAGGAGGTATTATTGCAATACTGTACAAATAATATTGCTACACTGCTCAGATACAGGAGATATTACTGCAATACTGTACAAATAATACTGCTACACTGCTGACATACAGAAGATATTACTGCAATACTGTACAAATAATACTGCTACACTGCTCACATACAGGAGGTATTACTGCAATACTGTACAAATAATACAACAACACTGCTCACATACAGGAGATATTACTGCAATATTGTACAAATAATGTTGCTACACTACTCACATACAGGAGATATTACTGCAATACTGAACAAATAATACTGCTACACTGCTCACATACAGGAGATATTACTGCAATATTGTACAAATAATGTTGCTACACTACTCACATACAGAAGATATTAATGCAATACTGTACAAATAATACTGCAACACTACTCACATACAGGAGATATTACTGCAATATTGTACAAATAATGCTGCTATACTGCTCACATACAGGAGATATTACTGCAATACTGTACAAATAATACTGCAACACTACTCACATACAGGAGATATTACTGCAATACTGAACAAATAATACTGCTACACTGCTCACATACAGGAGATATTACTGCAATACTGGACAAATAATACTGCTACACTGCTCACATACAGGAGATATTACTGCAATATTGTACAAATAATGCTGCTACACTGCTCACATATAGGAGATATTAATGCAGTATTGTACAAATAATGCTGCTACACGGCTCACATACAGGAGGCATTACTGCAATACTGTACAAATAATACTGCAACACTCCTCACATACAGAAGATATTACTGCAATACTGTACAAATAATACTGCTTCACTGGTCACATACAGGAGATATTACTGCAATACTGTACGAATAATACTGCAACACTCGTCACATACAGAAGATATTACTGCAATACTGTACAAATAATACTGCTTCACTGGTCACATACAGGAGATATTACTGCAATACTGTACAAATAATGCTGCTACACTGCTCACATACAGGAGATATTACTGCAATACTGTACAAATAATACTGCAACACTCCTCACATACAGAAGATATTACTGCAATACTGTACAAATAATAATGCTTCACTGGTCACATACAGGAGATATTACTGCAATACTGTACGAATAATACTGCAACACTCGTCACATACAGAAGGTATTACTGCAATACTGTACAAATAATACTGCTTCACTGGTCACATACAGGAGATATTACTGCAATACTGTACAAATAATGCTGCTACACTGCTCACATACAGGAGATATTACTGCAATACTGTACAAATAATACTGCTACACTACTCACATACAGGAGATATTACTGCAATACTGTACAAATAATACTGCAACACTGCTCAGATACAGGAGATATTACTGCAATACTGTACAAATAATACTGCTACACTGCTGACATACAGAAGATATTACTGCAATACTGTACAAATAATACTGCTACACTGCTCACATACAGGAGGTATTATTGCAATACTGTACAAATAATACTGCTACACTGCTCAGATACAGGAGATATTACTGCAATACTGTACAAATAATACTGCTACACTGCTGACATACAGAAGATATTACTGCAATACTGTACAAATAATACTGCTACACTGCTCACATACAGGAGGTATTACTGCAATACTGTACAAATAATACAACAACACTGCTCACATACAGGAGATTTTACTGCAATACTTTACAAATAATACTGCTAAAGTGCTCACATACAGAAGATATTACTGCAATACTGTACAAATAATGCTGCTACACTGCTGACATACAGGAGATATTATTGCAATACTATACAAATAATACTGCAACACTACTCACATACAGGAGATATTACTGCAATACTGTATAAATAATACTGCTAAAGTGCTCACATACAGAAGATATTACTGCAATACTGTACAAATTATGCTGCTACACTGCTCACATACAGGAGATATTACTGCAATACTATACAAATAATACTGCTACACTGCTCACATACAGGAGACATTACTGCAATACTGTACAAATAATGCTGCTACACTGCTCACATACAGGAGATATTACTAAAATACTGTACAAATAATACTGCAACACTACTCACAGGAGATATTACTGCAATACTGTACAAATAATACTGCAACACTACTCACATACAGGAGATATTACTGCAATACTGAACAAATAATACTGCTATACTGCTCACATACAGGAGGTATTACTGCAATACTGTACAAATAATAGTACAACACTGCTCACATACAGGAGATATTACTGCAATACTGAACAAATAATACTGCAGCACTACTTACATACAGAAGATATTACTGCAATACTGTACAAATAATATTGCTACACTGCTCACATACAGGAGATATTACTGCAATATTGTACAAATAATGCTGCTACACTGCTCACATACAGGAGATATTAATGCAGTATTGTACAAATAATGCTGCTACACGGCTCACATACAGGAGGTATTACTGCAATACTGTACAAATAATACTGCAACACTCCTCACATACAGAAGATATTACTGCAATACTGTACAAATAATACTGCTTCACTGGTCACATACAGGAGATATTACTGCAATACTGTACAAATAATGCTGCTACACTGCTCACATACAGGAGATATTACTGCAATACTGTACAAATAATACTGCTACACTGCTCACATACAGGAGATATTACTGCAATACTGGACAAATAATACTGCTACACTGCTCACATGCAGGAGATATTACTGCAATACTGTACAAATAATAAAGCTACACTGATGACATTCAGAATATATTATTGCAATACTGTACAAATAATACTGCTACACTGCTCACATACAGGAGATATTACTGCAATACTGTACAAATAATACTACAACACTACTCACATACAGGAGATATTGCTGCAATACTGTACAAATAATACTGCAACACTACTCACAGACAGACGATATTACTGCAATACTGTACAAATATTACTGCTACACTGCTCACATTCAGGAGATATTACTGCAATACTATACAAATAATACTGCTACACTGCTCAAATACAGAAGATATTACTGCAATACTGGACAAAGAATACTGCTCACATACAGAAGATATTACTGCAATACTGGACCAAGAATACCGCTACACTGCTCACATACAGGAGATATTACTGCAATACTGTACAAATAATACTGCAACACTACTCACATGCAGGAGATATTACTGCAATACTATACAAATAATACTGCTACACTGCTCAAATACAGAAGATATTACTGCAATACTGTACAAATAATACTGCTACACTGTGTTATGCACACGCCCGGGCTAAGCAGCGTGTGCGTGTGATTGGTAGTGATTCCACTGGACCGTGCCGGAGAGTGAATGCCTGGAGGGGCGTGACTAGGTATTCACCCGATCCGACCAGGGTCGCACGACGGCATACGACGCCAGTGCACCAAGGAGGAACCGAGCAGAGGGACCAGGTGCTACTCCAGGACAGACCCCGGACACGGCTGTTGACCCACACAGGGGAATACAGGAACAGGCTGGTAGGCTGGCACACAGACTGGTGGGTAAAGGCAGGCACGACTGGTATGCAGGCAGGCGGGTATGCAGGCAGGGGGGTAAAGACAAGCACAGCTAGAGTGCAGACAGGGAGGCACTAGCGGGTAGGAACACAGGCGGGATAGGACCCAGTACACACTGGGACTCAGGAACAATACAGGCAGAGGGTTACAGGCAAGCACAGCTAGAGTGCAGACAAGGCTGAGCAGGGAGGACAGGGCTCTGTTCACACGGAACAGACAGGAAGGGAAAGACAGAGCCAGATACTCACACAGTACTTGCAGAGACAACAAGCAGGAGTTAGGTACGAGTTCAGACTCTGCAGAAAAAGGAAGGGAACGGACATAGAGGCAAAACAGGTAAAAGACAGGAGAGAGTTCAGACTGGAACTGAGTGTACGGAGGAGACCGACACTGCAGAGGGATACAGGAGCGGGTCTGGGAATACGGCCCCCAGAGAGGCGGAACGAACAGGCAAGGAGCGTGTTCAGACAGGACAGACCAGACACAGGAGCGGGTCTAGGAAATCGGCCACTAAAAGGCGGAACGAACAGGCAAGGAGCGTGTTCAGACAGGACAGACCAGACACAGGAGCGGGTCTAGGAAATCGGCCACTAGAAGGCGAGAGGAACAGGCTAGGAGCGAGTTCAGACAGGACAGACAAGAGAACACAGAAAGGACTCAGTTCAGACACAGGAGCTGATACCGCAAAGCAGGAGACATACAGGACTCAGTTCAGACACGGGAGCTGATACCGCAAAGCAGGAGACATACAGGACACAGTTCAGACACGGGAGCTGATACCGCAAAGCAGGAGACATACAGGACTCAGTTCAGACACGGGAACTGATACAAAAAGCAGGAGACAAGAGACGGGACCTGGCACCTTCAGAGTGCAAGCACACACTGAAGGAAACACTATGCTCAGGCAGGGATAGAAGGGAGCTGCTGAGCTATATACCAAGTGACAGACAGCAATAGGCTGAGGACGCACAAGGGGTGTGACCCACAGCAGGTACAAAAAGCAGGAAGTGATCGGGCGCCGCCCTTAAGCAGCAGAAACAGACAGCATGGAGGGAAGCCAGAGAGACATTCTGGACAGGAGATCAAGTGCGCCCTCTTGCACAGTGGGAGATGGACCACCATGCAAGGACGCCGCCAGGTATGTTACAGTACCTCCCCCCTTACGCCCCCTCTTCTTCAGGCCTGCCAGAATCTTCCGCAGGGAATTCGAGGACCAGTCGTTCACTGGGTTGGAGGGGGACAGAGACTTAAGGGTAATCTCTGCTTCGAGGTACATCTTGTCAAGCTCACAGGAAGAAATAGACGGGTTATCAGGTACATAATGAGGAAAAGTCACTGTCTCTTTGTTATCTGGTGGTATCCCGGAGGATTCAGGAAACAACTGGAGGTCCTACGCCGGGTCAGAAGAGTGCAGAGGCTCAGAGAAAACAACTGCTTCAGAGTACACTAGGTCGGACTCACTGGAGGAAGCAGGCGAGGTATCGGGTACCGAATATAGGAAAGTCTCTGTCCATTCACCACCAGGTGGCACCCCGAAGGGTTCTGGAGACAGCTGGCGGTCCTCCGCCTGGTCAGAGGGGTGTAGAGGCTCACGGGTAACCTCTGCTTCAGAGTACACTAGGTCGGACTCACTGGAGGAAGCAGGCGAGGTATCGGGTACCGAGTATAGGAGGGTCTCTGTCCTTTCGCTACCAGGTAGCACCCCGAAGGGTTCAGGAGACAACTGGAGATCCTCCGCCTGGTCGGAGGGGTGTAGAGACTCGGAGGTAACTACCACTTTGGGGTACCCATTGTCAGGCTCACAGGACGAAGCGGACAAAGTATTGAGTACCGGGTGTAGAGAAGTCTCTCTCCATTTGTCATCGAGTGGTATCCCGGAGGGTTCAGGAGGCAACAGGGGATCCTCCGCCAGGTAGTAGAGGTGCACAGACTCTGAGGTAACCACAGCTTTGGAGCATCCTTGGACATGCACACCGGTTAAAGAGAAAGAAGCATCTGATGCCGGGTGCAGGAAGTTCTCCTGTGTGGAGTCTGGATGGGCAGAAGTCTCTTCGGCCAGGAGAACTGGTGCACTACCCACGCACATTACCCATTGGGGTTTCTCCGGGATACAGGGAGATGAAGCTTCAGTAGGGACTTCAAGGTTGGGGTCAGGAGGTCTCAGGGAGGACAGACCCTGGCGTGACGGCTTGCCTCTAAGTCTAGCACGTCTGGACTGCCTCTTGAGGTTGAGAGAAGTATTCCGGAAAGCGTAGTCACCCTGTGAGGATTCTGGGTGGGCAGTAGTCTCATTGGGCTGGAGGACTATTGCGCTACCCACACACATTACCCGTCGGGGCTGCTCCGGGATATTGGGAAGTGAAGCTTCAGCAGGGGCTTCAGAGTTAGGGTCCTCGAAGACCATACGAAAGGCCACCAGGAAGGCCTGCAGGTCAAGGATGACAGGATCCCATGCTTCCCATAGGGGGGTGACCCATTTCAAGGCATCACCCGCTAGGTAGTCAATCATAAAGGCCACTTTAGCCCAATCGGAAGGAAAATAGAGAGGGTAGGCCTTAAAGTGTAGCATGCATTGCTCCACAAATGCACGACACTGTCTTGGATCCCCATAGTAACGTGGCGGATCCGCAGGAACGAGAGCTGATAGATCCATCTGGACGGGTGCGTAATTCGCCTGGAACTCAGCTAAAGGGGGAAAAAAATTTATTTATTTATTTTAATGCATGTATTCGCTGGAAAAACTTCTCAAAGAGCGAAGGCCGTGGGGCTCAACGGGAACCATGGCCTGAGCATGCTGTTATGCACACGCCCGGGCTAAGCGGCGTGTGCGTGTGATTGGTAGTGATTCCACTGGACCGTGCCGGAGAGTGAATGCCTGGAGGGGCGTGACTAGGTATTCACCCGATCCGACCAGGGTCGCACGACGGCATACGACGCCAGTGCACCAAGGAGGAACCGAGCAGAGGGACCAGGTGCTACTCCAGGACAGACCCCGGACACGGCTGTTGACCCACACAGGGGAATACAGGAACAGGCTGGTAGGCTGGCACACAGACTGGTGGGTAAAGGCAGGCACGACTGGTATGCAGGCAGGCGGGTATGCAGGCAGGGGGGTAAAGACAAGCACAGCTAGAGTGCAGACAGGGAGGCACTAGCAGGTAGGAACACAGGCGGGATAGGACCCAGTACACACCGGGACTCAGGAACAATACAGGCAGAGGGTTACAGGCAAGCACAGCTAGAGTGCAGACAAGGCTGAGCAGGGAGGACAGGGCTCTGTTCACACGGAACAGACAGGAAGGGAAAGACAGAGCCAGATACTCACACAGTACTTGCAGAGACAACAAGCAGGAGTTAGGTACGAGTTCAGACTCTGCAGAAAAAGGAAGGGAACGGACATAGAGGCAAAACAGGTAAAAGACAGGAGAGAGTTCAGACTGGAACTGAGTGTACGGAGGAGACCGACACTGCAGAGGGATACAGGAGCGGGTCTGGGAATACGGCCCCCAGAGAGGCGGAACGAACAGGCAAGGAGCGTGTTCAGACAGGACAGACCAGACACAGGAGCGGGTCTAGGAAATCGGCCACTAAAAGGCGGAACGAACAGGCAAGGAGCGTGTTCAGACAGGACAGACCAGACACAGGAGCGGGTCTAGGAAATCGGCCACTAGAAGGCGAGAGGAACAGGCTAGGAGCGAGTTCAGACAGGACAGACAAGAGAACACAGAAAGGACTCAGTTCAGACACAGGAGCTGATACCGCAAAGCAGGAGACATACAGGACTCAGTTCAGACACGGGAGCTGATACCGCAAAGCAGGAGACATACAGGACACAGTTCAGACACGGGAGCTGATACCGCAAAGCAGGAGACATACAGGACTCAGTTCAGACACGGGAACTGATACAAAAAGCAGGAGACAAGAGACGGGACCTGGCACCTTCAGAGTGCAAGCACACACTGAAGGAAACACTATGCTCAGGCAGGGATAGAAGGGAGCTGCTGAGCTATATACCAAGTGACAGACAGCAATAGGCTGAGGACGCACAAGGGGTGTGACCCACAGCAGGTACAAAAAGCAGGAAGTGATCGGGCGCCGCCCTTAAGCAGCAGAAACAGACAGCATGGAGGGAAGCCAGAGAGACATTCTGGACAGGAGATCAAGTGCGCCCTCTTGCACAGTGGGAGATGGACCACCATGCAAGGACGCCGCCAGGTATGTTACACACTGCTCACATACAGGAGATATTACTGCAATATTGTACAAATAATGCTGCTACACTGCTCACATACAGGAGATATTACTTCAATCCTGTACAAATAATGCTGCTACACTGCTCACATACAGGAGATATTACTGCAATACTGTACAAATAATACTGCTACACTGCTCACATACAGAAGATATTACTGCAATACTGGACAAATAATACTGCTACACTGCTCACATACAGGAGATATTACTGCAATACTGTACAAATAATACTGCTACACTGCTGACATTCAGAAGATTTTACTGCAATACTGTACAAATAATACTGCAACACTACTCACATACAGAAGATATTACTGCAATACTGTACAAATAATACTGCCACACTGCTCACATACAGGAGATATTACTTCAATACTGTACAAATAATACTACAACACTACTCACATACAGGAGATATTGCTGCAATACTGTACAAATAATACTGCTACACTGCTCACATGCAGGAGATATTACTGCAATACTGTACAAATAATACTGCTACACTGCTCACATACAGGAGATATTACTGCAATATTGTACAAATAATACTGCTACACTGCTCACATACAGGAGATATTAATGCAATATTGTACAAATAATACTGCTACACTGCTCACATACAGAAGATATTACTGCAATACTGGACAAATAATACTGCTACACTGCTCACATACAGGAGATATTACTGCAATATTGTACAAATAATGCTGCTACACTGCTCACATACAGGAGATATTAATGCAATATTGTACAAATAATGCTGCTACACGGCTCACATACAGGAGGCATTACTGCAATACTGTACAAATAATACTGCAACACTCCTCACGTACAGAAGATATTACTGCAATACTGTACAAATAATACTGCTTCACTGGTCACATACAGGAGATATTACTGCAATACTGTACGAATAATACTGCAACACTCGTCACATACAGAAGATATTACTGCAATACTGTACAAATAATACTGCTTCACTGGTCACATACAGGAGATATTACTGCAATACTGTACAAATAATGCTGCTACACTGCTCACATACAGGAGATATTACTGCAATACTGTACAAATAATACTGCTACACTGCTCAGATACAGGAGATATTACTGCAATACTGTACAAATAATACTGCTACACTGCTCAGATACAGGAGATATTACTGCAATACTGTACAAATAATACTGCTACACTGCTGACATACAGAAGATATTACTGCAATACTGTACAAATAATACTGCTACACTGCTCACATACAGGAGGTATTACTGCAATACTGTACAAATAATACTACAACACTGCTCACATACAGGAGATATTACTGCAATACTTTACAAATAATACTGCTAAAGTGCTCACATACAGAAGATATTACTGCAATACTGTACAAATAATGCTGCTACACTGCTGACATACAGGAGATATTACTGCAATACTATACAAATAATACTGCAACACTACTCACATACAGGAGATATTACTGCAATACTGTACAAATAATACTGCTACACTGCTCAAATACAGAAGATATTACTGCAATACTGTACAAATAATACTGCTACACTGCTCACATACAGGATATATTACTGCAATATTGTACGAATAATGCTGCTACACTGCTCACATACAGGAGATATTACTGCAATACTATACAAATAATACTGCTACACTGCTCAAATACAGAAGATATTACTGCAATACTGTACAAATAATACTGCTACACTGCTCACATACAGGATATATTACTGCAATATTGTACGAATAATGCTGCTACACTGCTCACATACAGGAGATATTACTGTAATACTGTACAAATAATGCTGCTACACTGTTCACATACAGGAGATATTACTAAAGTACTGTACAAATAATACTGCAAAACTACTCACAGGAGATATTACTGCAATACTGTACAAATAATACTACAACACTGCTCACATACAGGAGATATTACTGCAATACTGTACAAATAGTACTGCTACACTGCTGACATACAGGAGATATTACTGCAATACTATACAAATAATACTGCAACACTACTCACATACAGGAGATATTACTGCAATATTGTACAAATAATACTGCTAAAGTGCTCACATACAGAAGATATTACTGCAATACTGTACAAATAATGCTGCTACACTGCTCCAATACAGGAGATATTACTGCAATACTATACAAATAATACTGCTACACTGCTCCAATACAGAAGATATTACTGCAATACTGTACAAATAATACTGCTACACTGTTCACATACAGGAGATATTACTGCAATATTGTACAAATAATGCTGCTACACTGCTCACATACAGGAGATATTACTAAAATACTGTACAAATAATACTGCAACACTACTCACAGGAGATATTACTGCAATACTGTACAAATAACACTGCAACACTACTCACATACAGGAGATAGTACTGCAATACTGAACAAATAATACTGCTACACTGCTCACATACAGGAGATATTACTGCAATATTGTACAAATAATGTTGCTACACTGCTCACATACAGGAGATATTAATGCAATACTGTACAAATAATACTGCAACACTCCTCACATACAGAAGATATTACTGCAATACTGTACAAATAATACTGCTTCACTGGTCACATACAGGAGATATTACTGCAATACTGTACAAAAAATGCTGCTACACTGCTCACATACAGGAGATATTACTGCAATACTGTACAAATAATACTGCTACACTGCTCACATACAGGAAATATTACTGCAATACTGGACAAATAATACTGCTACACTGCTCACATACAAGAGATATTACTGCAATACTGAACAAATAATACTGCTACACTGCTCACATACAGGAGATATTACTGCAATATTGTACAAATAATGCTGCTACACTGCTCACATACAGGAGATATTACTGCAATACTGTACAAATAATACTGCAACACTACTCACATACAGGAGATATTACTGCAATACTGAACAAATAATACTGCTACACTGCTCACATACAGGAGATATTACTGCAATACTGGACAAATAATACTGCTACACTGCTCACATACAGGAGATATTACTGCAATACTGTACAAATAATACTGCAACACTACTCACATACAGGAGATATTACTGCAATACTGAACAAATAATACTGCTACACTGCTCACATACAGGAGATATTACTGCAATACTGTACAAATAATACTGCAACACTACTCACATACAGGAGATATTACTGCAATACTGAACAAATAATACTGCTACACTGCTCACATACAGGAGATATTACTGCAATATTGTACAAATAATGCTGCTACACTGCTCACATACAGGAGATATTACTGCAATAGTGTACAAATAATGCTGCTACACTGCTCACATACAGGAGATATTACTGCAATACTGTACAAATAATACTGCTACACTGCTCACATACAGAAGATATTACTGCAATACTGGACAAATAATACTGCAACACTACTCACAGGAGATATTACTGCAATACTGTACAAATAATACTGCAACACTACTCACATACAGGAGATATTACTGCAATACTGAACAAATAATACTGCTACACTGCTCACATACAGGAGATATTACTGCAATATTGTACAAATAATGTTGCTACACTGCTCACATACAGGAGATATTAATGCAATACTGTACAAATAATACTGCAACACTCCTCACATACAGAAGATATTACTGCAATACTGTACAAATAATACTGCTTCACTGGTCACATACAGGAGATATTACTGCAATACTGTACAAATAATGCTGCTACACTGCTCACATACAGGAGATATTACTGCAATACTGTACAAATAATACTGCTACACTGCTCACATACAGGAAATATTACTGCAATACTGGACAAATAATACTGCTACACTGCTCACATACAGGAGATATTACTGCAATACTGAACAAATAATACTGCTACACTGCTCACATACAGGAGATATTACTGCAATATTGTACAAATAATGCTGCTACACTGCTCACATACAGGAGATATTACTGCAATACTGTACAAATAATACTGCAACACTACTCACATACAGGAGATATTACTGCAATACTGAACAAATAATACTGCTACACTGCTCACATACAGGAGATATTACTGCAATACTGGACAAATAATACTGCTACACTGCTCACATACAGGAGATATTACTGCAATACTGAACAAATAATACTGCTACACTGCTCACATACAGGAGATATTACTGCAATACTGTACAAATAATACTGCAACACTACTCACATACAGGAGATATTACTGCAATACTGAACAAATAATACTGCTACACTGCTCACATACAGGAGATATTACTGCAATATTGTACAAATAATGCTGCTACACTGCTCACATACAGGAGATATTACTGCAATAGTGCACAAATAATGCTGCTACACTGCTCACATACAGGAGATATTACTGCAATACTGTACAAATAATACTGCTACACTGCTCACATACAGAAGATATTACTGCAATACTGGACAAATAATACTGCTACATTTCTCACATACAGGAGATATTACTGCAATACTGTACAAATAATACTGCTACACTGCTGACATTCAGAAGATATTACTGCAATACTGTACAAATAATACTGCAACACTACTCACATACAGAAGATATTACTGCAATACTGGACAAATAATACTGCTACACTGCTCACATACAGGAGATATTACTGCAATACTGTACAAATAATACTGCTACACTGCTGACATTCAGAAGATATTACTGCAATACTGTACAAATAATACTGCAACACTGCTCACATACAGAAGATATTACTGCAATACTGTACAAATAATACTGCTACACTGCTCACATACAGGAGATATTACTGCAATACTATACAAATAATACTGCTACACTGCTCACATACAGGAGATATTACTTCAATACTGTACAAATAATACTACAACACTACTCACATACAGGAGATATTGCTGCAATACTGTACAAATAATACTGCTACACTGCTCACATGCAGGAGATATTACTGCAATACTGTACAAATAATACTGCTACACTGCTCACATACAGGAGATATTACTGCAATATTGTACAAATAATACTGCTACACTGCTCACATACAGGGGATATTAATGCAATATTGTACAAATAATACTGCTACTCTGCTCACATACAGAAGATATTACTGCAATACTGGACAAATAATACTGCTACACTGCTCACATACAGGAGATATTACTGCAATATTGTACAAATAATGCTGCTACACTGCTCACATATAGGAGATATTAATGCAATATTGTACAAATAATGCTGCTACACGGCTCACATACAGGAGGCATTACTGCAATACTGTACAAATAATACTGCAACACTCCTCACATACAGAAGATATTACTGCAATACTGTACAAATAATACTGCTTCACTGGTCACATACAGGAGATATTACTGCAATACTGTACGAATAATACTGCAACACTCGTCACATACAGAAGATATTACTGCAATACTGTACAAATAATACTGCTTCACTGGTCACATACAGGAGATATTACTGCAATACTGTACAAATAATGCTGCTACACTGCTCACATACAGGAGATATTACTGCAATACTGTACAAATAATACTGCTACACTGCTCACATACAGAAGATATTACTGCAATACTGGACAAATAATACTGCTACACTGCTCACATACAGGAGATATTACTGCAATATTGTACAAATAATGCTGCTACACTGCTCACATACAGGAGATATTAATGCAATATTGTACAAATAATGCTGCTACACGGCTCACATACAGGAGGCATTACTGCAATACTGTACAAATAATACTGCAACACTCCTCACATACAGAAGATATTACTGCAATACTGTACAAATAATACTGCTTCACTGGTCACATACAGGAGATATTACTGCAATACTGTACGAATAATACTGCAACACTCGTCACATACAGAAGATATTACTGCAATACTGTACAAATAATACTGCTTCACTGGTCACATACAGGAGATATTACTGCAATACTGTACAAATAATGCTGCTACACTGCTCACATACAGGAGATATTACTGCAATACTGTACAAATAATACTGCTACACTACTCACATACAGGAGATATTACTGCAATACTGTACAAATAATACTGCAACACTGCTCAGATACAGGAGATATTACTGCAATACTGTACAAATAATACTGCTACACTGCTGACATGCAGAAGATATTACTGCAATACTGTACAAATAATACTGCTACACTGCTCACATACAGGAGGTATTACTACAATACTGTACAAATAATACTGCTACACAGCTCACATACAGGAGATATTACTGCAATACTGTACAAATAATACTGCTACACTGCTGACATACAGAAGATATTACTGCAATACTGTACAAATAATACTGCTACACTGCTCACATACAGGAGGTATTACTGCAATACTGTACAAATAATACAACAACACTGCTCACATACAGGATATATTACTGCAATATTGTACGAATAATGCTGCTACACTGCTCACATACAGGAGATATTACTGCAATACTGTACAAATAATGCTGCTACCCTGCTCACATACAGGAGATACTAAAATACTGTACAAATAATACTGCAACACTACTCACAGGAGATATTACTGCAATACTGTACAAATAATACTGCAACACGACTCACATACAGGAGATATTACTGCAATACTGAACAAATAATACTGCTACACTGCTCACATACAGGAGGTATTACTGCAATACTGTACAAATAATACTGCAACACTCCTCACATACAGAAGATATTACTGCAATACTGTACAAATAATACTGCTTCACTGGTCACATACAGGAGATATTACTGCAATACTGTACAAAAAATGCTGCTACACTGCTCACATACAGGAGATATTACTGCAATACTGTACAAATAATACTGCTACACTGCTCACATACAGGAAATATTACTGCAATACTGGACAAATAATACTGCTACACTGCTCACATACAGGAGATATTACTGCAATACTGAACAAATAATACTGCTACACTGCTCACATATAGGAGATATTACTGCAATATTGTACAAATAATGCTGCTACACTGCTCACATACAGGAGATATTACTGCAATACTGTACAAATAATACTGCAACACTACTCACATACAGGAGATATTACTGCAATACTGAACAAATAATACTGCTACACTGCTCACATACAGGAGATATTACTGCAATACTGGACAAATAATACTGCTACACTGCTCACATACAGGAGATATTACTGCAATACTGAACAAATAATACTGCTACACTGCTCACATACAGGAGATATTACTGCAATACTGTACAAATAATACTGCAACACTACTCACATACAGGAGATATTACTGCAATACTGAACAAATAATACTGCTACACTGCTCACATACAGGAGATATTACTGCAATATTGTACAAATAATGCTGCTACACTGCTCACATACAGGAGATATTACTGCAATAGTGTACAAATAATGCTGCTACACTGCTCACATGCAGGAGATATTACTGCAATACTGTACAAATAATACTGCTACACTGCTCACATACAGAAGATATTACTGCAATACTGGACAAATAATACTGCAACACTACTCACAGGATATATTACTGCAATACTGTACAAATAATACTGCAACACTACTCACATACAGGAGATATTACTGCAATACTGAACAAATAATACTGCTACACTGCTCACATACAGGAGATATTACTGCAATATTGTACAAATAATGTTGCTACACTGCTCACATACAGGAGATATTAATGCAATACTGTACAAATAATACTGCAACACTCCTCACATACAGAAGATATTACTGCAATACTGTACAAATAATACTGCTTCACTGGTCACATACAGGAGATATTACTGCAATACTGTACAAATAATGCTGCTACACTGCTCACATACAGGAGATATTACTGCAATACTGTACAAATAATACTGCTACACTGCTCACATACAGGAAATATTACTGCAATACTGGACAAATAATACTGCTACACTGCTCACATACAGGAGATATTACTGCAATACTGAACAAATAATACTGCTACACTGCTCACATACAGGAGATATTACTGCAATATTGTACAAATAATGCTGCTACACTGCTCACATACAGGAGATATTACTGCAATACTGTACAAATAATACTGCAACACTACTCACATACAGGAGATATTACTGCAATACTGAACAAATAATACTGCTACACTGCTCACATACAGGAGATATTACTGCAATACTGGACAAATAATACTGCTACACTGCTCACATACAGGAGATATTACTGCAATACTGAACAAATAATACTGCTACACTGCTCACATACAGGAGATATTACTGCAATACTGTACAAATAATACTGCAACACTACTCACATACAGGAGATATTACTGCAATACTGAACAAATAATACTGCTACACTGCTCACATACAGGAGATATTACTGCAATATTGTACAAATAATGCTGCTACACTGCTCACATACAGGAGATATTACTGCAATAGTGTACAAATAATGCTGCTACACTGCTCACATACAGGAGATATTACTGCAATACTGTACAAATAATACTGCTACACTGCTCACATACAGAAGATATTACTGCAATACTGGACAAATAATACTGCTACATTGCTCACATACAGGAGATATTACTGCAATACTGTACAAATAATACTGCTACACTGCTGACATTCAGAAGATATTACTGCAATACTGTACAAATAATACTGCAACACTACTCACATACAGAAGATATTACTGCAATACTGGACAAATAATACTGCTACACTGCTCACATACAGGAGATATTACTGCAATACTGTACAAATAATACTGCTACACTGCTGACATTCAGAAGATATTACTGCAATACTGTACAAATAATACTGCAACACTGCTCACATACAGAAGATATTACTGCAATACTGTACAAATAATACTGCTACACTGCTCACATACAGGAGATATTACTGCAATACTATACAAATAATACTGCTACACTGCTCACATACAGGAGATATTACTTCAATACTGTACAAATAGTACTACAACACTACTCACATACAGGAGATATTGCTGCAATACTGTACAAATAATACTGCTACACTGCTCACATGCAGGAGATATTACTGCAATACTGTACAAATAATACTGCTACACTGCTCACATACAGGAGATATTAATGCAATATTGTACAAATAATACTGCTACTCTGCTCACATACAGAAGATATTACTGCAATACTGGACAAATAATACTGCTACACTGCTCACATACAGGAGATATTACTGCAATATTGTACAAATAATGCTGCTACACTGCTCACATATAGGAGATATTAATGCAATATTGTACAAATAATGCTGCTACACGGCTCACATACAGGAGGCATTACTGCAATACTGTACAAATAATACTGCAACACTCCTCACATACAGAAGATATTACTGCAATACTGTACAAATAATACTGCTTCACTGGTCACATACAGGAGATATTACTGCAATACTGTACGAATAATACTGCAACACTCGTCACATACAGAAGATATTACTGCAATACTGTACAAATAATACTGCTTCACTGGTCACATACAGGAGATATTACTGCAATACTGTACAAATAATGCTGCTACACTGCTCACATACAGGAGATATTACTGCAATACTGTACAAATAATACTGCTACACTGCTCACATACAGAAGATATTACTGCAATACTGGACAAATAATACTGCTACACTGCTCACATACAGGAGATATTACTGCAATATTGTACAAATAATGCTGCTACACTGCTCACATACAGGAGATATTAATGCAATATTGTACAAATAATGCTGCTACACGGCTCACATACAGGAGGCACTACTGCAATACTGTACAAATAATACTGCAACACTCCTCACATACAGAAGATATTACTGCAATACTGTACAAATAATACTGCTTCACTGGTCACATACAGGAGATATTACTGCAATACTGTACGAATAATACTGCAACACTCGTCACATAGAGAAGATATTACTGCAATACTGTACAAATAATACTGCTTCACTGGTCACATACAGGAGATATTACTGCAATACTGTACAAATAATGCTGCTACACTGCTCACATACAGGAGATATTACTGCAATACTGTACAAATAATACTGCTACACTGCTCACATACAGGAAATATTACTGCAATACTGGACAAATAATACTGCTACACTGCTCACATACAGGAGATATTACTGCAATACTGAACAAATAATACTGCTACACTGCTCACATACAGGAGATATTACTGCAATATTGTACAAATAATGCTGCTACACTGCTCACATACAGGAGATATTACTGCAATACTGTACAAATAATACTGCAACACTACTCACATACAGGAGATATTACTGCAATACTGAACAAATAATACTGCTACACTGCTCACATACAGGAGATATTACTGCAATACTGGACAAATAATACTGCTACACTGCTCACATACAGGAGATATTACTGCAATACTGAACAAATAATACTGCTACACTGCTCACATACAGGAGATATTACTGCAATACTGTACAAATAATACTGCAACACTACTCACATACAGGAGATATTACTGCAATACTGAACAAATAATACTGCTACACTGCTCACATACAGGAGATATTACTGCAATATTGTACAAATAATGCTGCTACACTGCTCACATACAGGAGATATTACTGCAATAGTGTACAAATAATGCTGCTACACTGCTCACATACAGGAGATATTACTGCAATACTGTACAAATAATACTGCTACACTGCTCACATACAGAAGATATTACTGCAATACTGGACAAATAATACTGCTACATTGCTCACATACAGGAGATATTACTGCAATACTGTACAAATAATACTGCTACACTGCTGACATTCAGAAGATATTACTGCAATACTGTACAAATAATACTGCAACACTACTCACATACAGAAGATATTACTGCAATACTGGACAAATAATACTGCTACACTGCTCACATACAGGAGATATTACTGCAATACTGTACAAATAATACTGCTACACTGCTGACATTCAGAAGATATTACTGCAATACTGTACAAATAATACTGCAACACTGCTCACATACAGAAGATATTACTGCAATACTGTACAAATAATACTGCTACACTGCTCACATACAGGAGATATTACTGCAATACTATACAAATAATACTGCTACACTGCTCACATACAGGAGATATTACTTCAATACTGTACAAATAGTACTACAACACTACTCACATACAGGAGATATTGCTGCAATACTGTACAAATAATACTGCTACACTGCTCACATGCAGGAGATATTACTGCAATACTGTACAAATAATACTGCTACACTGCTCACATACAGGAGATATTAATGCAATATTGTACAAATAATACTGCTACTCTGCTCACATACAGAAGATATTACTGCAATACTGGACAAATAATACTGCTACACTGCTCACATACAGGAGATATTACTGCAATATTGTACAAATAATGCTGCTACACTGCTCACATATAGGAGATATTAATGCAATATTGTACAAATAATGCTGCTACACGGCTCACATACAGGAGGCATTACTGCAATACTGTACAAATAATACTGCAACACTCCTCACATACAGAAGATATTACTGCAATACTGTACAAATAATACTGCTTCACTGGTCACATACAGGAGATATTACTGCAATACTGTACGAATAATACTGCAACACTCGTCACATACAGAAGATATTACTGCAATACTGTACAAATAATACTGCTTCACTGGTCACATACAGGAGATATTACTGCAATACTGTACAAATAATGCTGCTACACTGCTCACATACAGGAGATATTACTGCAATACTGTACAAATAATACTGCTACACTGCTCACATACAGAAGATATTACTGCAATACTGGACATATAATACTGCTACACTGCTCACATACAGGAGATATTACTGCAATATTGTACAAATAATGCTGCTACACTGCTCACATACAGGAGATATTAATGCAATATTGTACAAATAATGCTGCTACACGGCTCACATACAGGAGGCATTACTGCAATACTGTACAAATAATACTGCAACACTCCTCACATACAGAAGATATTACTGCAATACTGTACAAATAATACTGCTTCACTGGTCACATACAGGAGATATTACTGCAATACTGTACGAATAATACTGCAACACTCGTCACATAGAGAAGATATTACTGCAATACTGTACAAATAATACTGCTTCACTGGTCACATACAGGAGATATTACTGCAATACTGTACAAATAATGCTGCTACACTGCTCACATACAGGAGATATTACTGCAATACTGTACAAATACTACTGCTACACTACTCACATACAGGAGATATTACTGCAATACTGTACAAATAATACTGCAACACTGCTCAGATACAGGAGATATTACTGCAATACTGTACAAATAATACTGCTACACTGCTGACATACAGAAGATATTACTGCAATACTGTACAAATAATACTGCTACACTGCTCACATACAGGAGGTATTACTACAATACTGTACAAATAATACTGCTACACAGCTCACATACAGGAGATATTACTGCAATACTGTACAAATAATACTGCTACACTGCTGACATACAGAAGATATTACTGCAATACTGTACAAATAATACTGCTACACTGCTCACATACAGGAGGTATTACTGCAATACTGTACAAATAATACAACAACACTGCTCACATACAGGATATATTACTGCAATATTGTACGAATAATGCTGCTACACTGCTCACATACAGGAGATATTACTGCAATACTGTACAAATAATGCTGCTACCCTGCTCACATACAGGAGATACTAAAATACTGTACAAATAATACTGCAACACTACTCACAGGAGATATTACTGCAATACTGTACAAATAATACTGCAACACGACTCACATACAGGAGATATTACTGCAATACTGAACAAATAATACTGCTACACTGCTCACATACAGGAGGTATTACTGCAATACTGTACAAATAATACTGCAACACTACTCACATACAGAAGATATTACTGCAATACTGTACAAATAATATTGCTACACTGCTCACATACAGGAGATATTACTGCAATATTGTACAAATAATGCTGCTACACTGCTCACATACAGGAGATATTAATGCAATATTGTACAAATAATGCTGCTACACGGCTCACATACAGGAGGTATTACTGCAATACTGTACAAATAATACTGCAACACTCCTCACATACAGAAGATATTACTGCAATACTGTACAAATAATACTGCTTCACTGGTCACATACAGGAGATATTACTGCAATACTGTACAAATAATGCTGCTACACTGCTCACATACAGGAGATATTACTGCAATACTGTACAAATAATACTGCTACACTGCTCACATACAGGAGATATTACTGCAATACTGGACAAATAATACTGATACACTGCTCACATACAGGAGAAATTACTGCAATACTGTACAAATAATACTGCTACACTTCTGACATTCAGAATATATTATTGCAATACTGTACAAATAATACTGCTACACTGCTCACATACAGGAGATATTACTGCAATACTGTACAAATAATACTACAACACTACTCACATACAGGAGATATTGCTGCAATACTGTACAAATAATACTGCAACACTACTCACATACAGAAGATATTACTGCAATACTGTACAAATAATACTGCTACACTGCTCACATACAGGAGATATTACTGCAATACTATACAAATAATACTGCTACACTGCTCAAATACAGAAGATATTACTGCAATACTGGACAAAGAATACCGCTACACTGCTCACATACAGGAGATATTACTGCAATACTGTACAAATAATACTGCAACACTACTCACATGCAGGAGATATTACTGCAATACTATACAAATAATACTGCTACACTGCTCAAATACAGAAGATATTACTGCAATACTGTACAAATAATACTGCTACACTGCTCACATACAGGAGATATTACTGCAATATTGTACAAATAATGCTGCTACACTGCTCACATACAGGAGATATTACTGCAATACTGTACAAATAATGCTGCTACACTGCTCACATACAGGAGATATTACTGCAATACTGTACAAATAATACTGCTACACTGCTCACATACAGAAGATATTACTGCAATACTGGACAAATAATACTGCTACACTGCTCACATACAGGAGATATTACTGCAATACTGTACAAATAATACTGCTACACTGCTGACATTCAGAAGATTTTACTGCAATACTGTACAAATAATACTGGAACACTACTCACATACAGAAGATATTACTGCAATACTGTACAAATAATACTGCCACACTGCTCACATACAGGAGATTTTACTTCAATACTGTACAAATAATACTACAACACTACTCACATACAGGAGATATTGCTGCAATACTGTACAAATAATACTGCTACACTGCTCACATGCAGGAGATATTACTGCAATACTGTACAAATAATACTGCTACACTGCTCACATACAGGAGATATTACTGCAATATTGTACAAATAATACTGCTACACTGCTCACATACAGGAGATATTAACGCAATATTGTACAAATAATACTGCTACACTGCTCACATACAGAAGATATTACTGCAATACTGGACAAATAATACTGCTACACAGCTCACATACAGTAGATATTACTGCAATATTGTACAAATAATGCTGCTACACTGCTCACATACAGGAGATATTAATGCAATATTGTACAAATAATGCTGCTACACGGCTCACATACAGGAGGCATTACTGCAATACTGTACAAATAATACTGCAACACTCCTCACATACAGAAGATATTACTGCAATACTGTACAAATAATACTGCTTCACTGGTCACATACAGGAGATATTACTGCAATACTGTACGAATAATACTGCAACACTCGTCACATACAGAAGATATTACTGCAATACTGTACAAATAATACTGCTTCACTGGTCACATACAGGAGATATTACTGCAATACTGTACAAATAATGCTGCTACACTGCTCACATACAGGAGATATTACTGCAATACTGTACAAATAATACTGCTACACTGCTCAGATACAGGAGATATTACTGCAATACTGTACAAATAATACTGCTACACTGCTTAGATACAGGAGATATTACTGCAATACTGTACAAATAATACTGCTACACTGCTGACATACAGAAGATATTACTGCAATACTGTACAAATAATACTGCTACACTGCTCGCTCACATACAGGAGGTATTACTGCAATACTGTACAAATAATACTACAACACTGCTCACATACAGGAGATATTACTGCAATACTTTACAAATAATACTGCTAAAGTGCTCACATACAGAAGATATTACTGCAATACTGTACAAATAATGCTGCTACACTGCTGACATACAGGAGATATTACTGCAATACTATACAAATAATACTGCAACACTACTCACATACAGGAGATATTACTGCAATACTGTACAAATAATACTGCTAAAGTGCTCACATACAGAAGATATTACTGCAATACTGTACAAATAATGCTGCTACACTGCTCACATACAGGAGATATTACTGCAATACTATACAAATAATACTGCTACACTGCTCAAATACAGAAGATATTACTGCAATACTGTACAAATAATACTGCTACACTGCTCACATACAGGATATATTACTGCAATATTGTACGAATAATGCTGCTACACTGCTCACATACAGGATATATTACTGTAATACTGTACAAATAATGCTGCTACACTGCTCACATACAGGAGATATTACTAAAATACTGTACAAATAATACTGCAAAACTACTCACAGGAGATATTACTGCAATACTGTACAAATAATACTACAACACTGCTCACATACAGGAGATATTACTGCAATACTGTACAAATAGTACTGCTACACTGCTGACATACAGGAGATATTACTGCAATACTATACAAATAATACTGCAACACTACTCACATACAGGAGATATTACTGCAATACTGTACAAATAATACTGCTAAAGTGCTCACATACAGAAGATATTACTGCAATACTGTACAAATAATGCTGCTACACTGCTCCAATACAGGAGATATTACTGCAATACTATACAAATAATACTGCTACACTGCTCCAATACAGAAGATATTACTGCAATACTGTACAAATAATACTGCTACACTGCTCACATACAGGAGATATTACTGCAATATTGTACGAATAATGCTGCTACACTGCTCACATACAGGAGATATTACTGCAATATTGTACAAATAATGCTGCTACACTGCTCACATACAGGAGATATTACTAAAATACTGTACAAATAATACTGCAACACTACTCACAGGAGATATTACTGCAATACTGTACAAATAATACTGCAACACTACTCACATACAGGAGATATTACTGCAATACTGAACAAATAATACTGCTACACTGCTCACATACAGGAGATATTACTGCAATATTGTACAAATAATGTTGCTACACTGCTCACATACAGGAGATATTAATGCAATACTGTACAAATAATACTGCAACACTCCTCACATACAGAAGATATTACTGCAATACTGTACAAATAATACTGCTTCACTGGTCACATACAGGAGATATTACTGCAATACTGCACAAAAAATGCTGCTACACTGCTCACATACAGGAGATATTACTGCAATACTGTACAAATAATACTGCTACACTGCTCACATACAGGAAATATTACTGCAATACTGGACAAATAATACTGCTACACTGCTCACATACAGGAGATATTACTGCAATACTGAACAAATAATACTGCTACACTGCTCACATACAGGAGATATTACTGCAATATTGTACAAATAATGCTGCTACACTGCTCACATACAGGAGATATTACTGCAATACTGTACAAATAATACTGCAACACTACTCACATACAGGAGATATTACTGCAATACTGAACAAATAATACTGCTATACTGCTCACATACAGGAGATATTACTGCAATACTGGACAAATAATACTGCTACACTGCTCACATACAGGAGATATTACTGCAATACTGAACAAATAATACTGCTACACTGCTCACATACAGGAGATATTACTGCAATACTGTACAAATAATACTGCAACACTACTCACATACAGGAGATATTACTGCAATACTGAACAAATAATACTGCTACACTGCTCACATACAGGAGATATTACTGCAATATTGTACAAATAATGCTGCTACACTGCTCACATACAGGAGATATTACTGCAAGAGTGTACAAATAATGCTGCTACACTGCTCACATACAGGAGATATTACTGCAATACTGTACAAATAATACTGCTACACTGCTCACATACAGAAGATATTACTGCAATACTGGACAAATAATACTGCAACACTACTCACAGGAGATATTACTGCAATACTGTACAAATAATACTGCAACACTACTCACATACAGGAGATATTACTGCAATACTGAACAAATAATACAGCTACACTGCTCACATACAGGAGATATTACTGCAATATTGTACAAATAATGTTGCTACACTGCTCACATACAGGAGATATTAATGCAATACTGTACAAATAATACTGCAACACTCCTCACATACAGAAGATATTACTGCAATACTGTACAAATAATACTGCTTCACTGGTCACATACAGGAGATATTACTGCAATACTGTACAAATAATGCTGCTACACTGCTCACATACAGGAGATATTACTGCAATACTGTACAAATAATACTGCTACACTGCTCACATACAGGAAATATTACTGCAATACTGGACAAATAATACTGCTACACTGCTCACATACAGGAGATATTACTGCAATACTGAACAAATAATACTGCTACACTGCTCACATACAGGAGATATTACTGCAATATTGTACAAATAATGCTGCTACACTGCTCACATACAGGAGATATTACTGCAATACTGTACAAATAATACTGCAACACTACTCACATACAGGAGATATTACTGCAATACTGAACAAATAATACTGCTACACTGCTCACATACAGGAGATATTACTGCAATACTGGACAAATAATACTGCTACACTGCTCACATACAGGAGATATTACTGCAATACTGAACAAATAATACTGATACACTGCTCACATACAGGAGATATTACTGCAATACTGTACAAATAATACTGCAACACTACTCACATACAGGAGATATTACTGCAATACTGTACAAATAATACTGCAACACTACTCACATACAGGAGATATTACTGCAATACTGTACAAATAATACTGCAACACTACTCACATACAGGAGATATTACTGCAATACTGAACAAATAATACTGCTACACTGCTCACATACAGGAGATATTACTGCAATACTGGACAAATAATACTGCTACACTGCTCACATACAGGAGATATTACTGCAATACTGAACAAATAATACTGATACACTGCTCACATACAGGAGATATTACTGCAATACTGTACAAATAATACTGCAACACTACTCACATACAGGAGATATTACTGCAATACTGAACAAATAATACTGCTACACTGCTCACATACAGGAGATATTACTGCAATATTGTACAAATAATGCTGCTACACTGCTCACATACAGGAGATATTACTGCAATAGTGTACAAATAATGCTGCTACACTGCTCACATACAGGAGATATTACTGCAATACTGTACAAATAATACTGCTACACTGCTCACATACAGAAGATATTACTGCAATACTGGACAAATAATACTGCTACATTGCTCACATACAGGAGATATTACTGCAATACTGTACAAATAATACTGCTACACTGCTGACATTCAGAAGATATTACTGCAATACTGTACAAATAATACTGCAACACTACTCACATACAGAAGATATTACTGCAATACTGGACAAATAATACTGCTACACTGCTCACATACAGGAGATATTATTGCAATACTGTACAAATAATACTGCTACACTGCTGACATTCAGAAGATATTACTGCAATACTGTACAAATAATACTGCAACACTGCTCACATACAGAAGATATTACTGCAATACTGTACAAATAATACTGCTACACTGCTCACATACAGGAGATATTACTGCAATACTATACAAATAATACTGCTACACTGCTCACATACAGGAGATATTACTTCAATACTGTACAAATAATACTACAACACTACTCACATACAGGAGATATTGCTGCAATACTGTACAAATAATACTGCTACACTGCTCACATGCAGGAGATATTACTGCAATACTGTACAAATAATACTGCTACACTGCTCACATACAGGAGATATTACTGCAATATTGTACAAATAATACTGCTACACTGCTCACATACAGGGGATATTAATGCAATATTGTACAAATAATACTGCTACTCTGCTCACATACAGAAGATATTACTGCAATACTGGACAAATAATACTGCTACACTGCTCACATACAGGAGATATTACTGCAATATTGTACAAATAATGCTGCTACACTGCTCACAAACAGGAGATATTACTGCAATACTGTACAAATAATACTGCTACACTGCTCACATACAGAAGATATTACTGCAATACTGGACAAATAATACTGCTACACTGCTCACATACAGGAGATATTACTGCAATACTGTACAAATAATACTGCTACACTGCTGACATTCAGAAGATTTTACTGCAATACTGTACAAATAATACTGGAACACTACTCACATACAGAAGATATTACTGCAATACTGTACAAATAATACTGCCACACTGCTCACATACAGGAGATTTTACTTCAATACTGTACAAATAATACTACAACACTACTCACATACAGGAGATATTGCTGCAATACTGTACAAATAATACTGCTACACTGCTCACATGCAGGAGATATTACTGCAATACTGTACAAATAATACTGCTACACTGCTCACATACAGGAGATATTACTGCAATATTGTACAAATAATACTGCTACACTGCTCACATACAGGAGATATTAACGCAATATTGTACAAATAATACTGCTACACTGCTCACATACAGAAGATATTACTGCAATACTGGACAAATAATACTGCTACACTGCTCACATACAGTAGATATTACTGCAATATTGTACAAATAATGCTGCTACACTGCTCACATACAGGAGATATTAATGCAATATTGTACAAATAATGCTGCTACACGGCTCACATACAGGAGGCATTACTGCAATACTGTACAAATAATACTGCAACACTCCTCACATACAGAAGATATTACTGCAATACTGTACAAATAATACTGCTTCACTGGTCACATACAGGAGATATTACTGCAATACTGTACGAATAATACTGCAACACTCGTCACATACAGAAGATATTACTGCAATACTGTACAAATAATACTGCTTCACTGGTCACATACAGGAGATATTACTGCAATACTGTACAAATAATGCTGCTACACTGCTCACATACAGGAGATATTACTGCAATACTGTACAAATAATACTGCTACACTGCTCAGATACAGGAGATATTACTGCAATACTGTACAAATAATACTGCTACACTGCTCAGATACAGGAGATATTACTGCAATACTGTACAAATAATACTGCTACACTGCTCACATACAGGAGGTATTACTGCAATACTGTACAAATAATACTACAACACTGCTCACATACAGGAGATATTACTGCAATACTTTACAAATAATACTGCTAAAGTGCTCACATACAGAAGATATTACTGCAATACTGTACAAATAATGCTGCTACACTGCTGACATACAGGAGATATTACTGCAATACTATACAAATAATACTGCAACACTACTCACATACAGGAGATATTACTGCAATACTGTACAAATAATACTGCTAAAGTGCTCACATACAGAAGATATTACTGCAATACTGTACAAATAATGCTGCTACACTGCTCACATACAGGAGATATTACTGCAATACTATACAAATAATACTGCTACACTGCTCAAATACAGAAGATATTACTGCAATACTGTACAAATAATACTGCTACACTGCTCACATACAGGATATATTACTGCAATATTGTACGAATAATGCTGCTACACTGCTCACATACAGGATATATTACTGTAATACTGTACAAATAATGCTGCTACACTGCTCACATACAGGAGATATTACTAAAATACTGTACAAATAATACTGCAAAACTACTCACAGGAGATATTACTGCAATACTGTACAAATAATACTACAACACTGCTCACATACAGGAGATATTACTGCAATACTGTACAAATAGTACTGCTACACTGCTGACATACAGGAGATATTACTGCAATACTATACAAATAATACTGCAACACTACTCACATACAGGAGATATTACTGCAATACTGTACAAATAATACTGCTAAAGTGCTCACATACAGAAGATATTAATGCAATACTGTACAAATAATGCTGCTACACTGCTCCAATACAGGAGATATTACTGCAATACTATACAAATAATACTGCTACACTGCTCCAATACAGAAGATATTACTGCAATACTGTACAAATAATACTGCTACACTGCTCACATACAGGAGATATTACTGCAATATTGTACGAATAATGCTGCTACACTGCTCACATACAGGAGATATTACTGCAATATTGTACAAATAATGCTGCTACACTGCTCACATACAGGAGATATTACTAAAATACTGTACAAATAATACTGCAACACTACTCACAGGAGATATTACTGCAATACTGTACAAATAATACTGCAACACTACTCACATACAGGAGATATTACTGCAATACTGAACAAATAATACTGCTACACTGCTCACATACAGGAGATATTACTGAAATATTGTACAAATAATGTTGCTACACTGCTCACATACAGGAGATATTAATGCAATACTGTACAAATAATACTGCAACACTCCTCACATACAGAAGATATTACTGCAATACTGTACAAATAATACTGCTTCACTGGTCACATACAGGAGATATTACTGCAATACTGTACAAAAAATGCTGCTACACTGCTCACATACAGGAGATATTACTGCAATACTGTACAAATAATACTGCTACACTGCTCACATACAGGAAATATTACTGCAATACTGGACAAATAATACTGCTACACTGCTCACATACAGGAGATATTACTGCAATACTGAACAAATAATACTGCTACACTGCTCACATACAGGAGATATTACTGCAATATTGTACAAATAATGCTGCTACACTGCTCACATACAGGAGATATTACTGCAATACTGTACAAATAATACTGCAACACTACTCACATACAGGAGATATTACTGCAATACTGAACAAATAATACTGCTATACTGCTCACATACAGGAGATATTACTGCAATACTGGACAAATAATACTGCTACACTGCTCACATACAGGAGATATTACTGCAATATTGTACAAATAATGCTGCTACACTGCTCACATACAGGAGATATTACTGCAATAGTGTACAAATAATGCTGCTACACTGCTCACATACAGGAGATATTACTGCAATACTGTACAAATAATACTGCTACACTGCTCACATACAGAAGATATTACTGCAATACTGGACAAATAATACTGCAACACTACTCACAGGAGATATTACTGCAATACTGTACAAATAATACTGCAACACTACTCACATACAGGAGATATTACTGCAATACTGAACAAATAATACAGCTACACTGCTCACATACAGGAGATATTACTGCAATATTGTACAAATAATGCTGCTACACTGCTCACATACAGGAGATATTACTGCAATAGTGTACAAATAATGCTGCTACACTGCTCACATACAGGAGATATTACTGCAATACTGTACAAATAATACTGCTACACTGCTCACATACAGAAGATATTACTGCAATACTGGACAAATAATACTGCAACACTACTCACAGGAGATATTACTGCAATACTGTACAAATAATACTGCAACACTACTCACATACAGGAGATATTACTGCAATACTGAACAAATAATACAGCTACACTGCTCACATACAGGAGATATTACTGCAATATTGTACAAATAATGTTGCTACACTGCTCACATACAGGAGATATTACTGCAATACTGAACAAATAATACTGCTACACTGCTCACATACAGGAGATATTACTGCAATACTGTACAAATAATACTGCAACACTACTCACATACAGGAGATATTACTGCAATACTGAACAAATAATACTGCTACACTGCTCACATACAGGAGATATTACTGCAATATTGTACAAATAATGCTGCTACACTGCTCACATACAGGAGATATTACTGCAATAGTGTACAAATAATGCTGCTACACTGCTCACATACAGGAGATATTACTGCAATACTGTACAAATAATACTGCTACACTGCTCACATACAGAAGATATTACTGCAATACTGGACAAATAATACTGCAACACTACTCACAGGAGATATTACTGCAATACTGTACAAATAATACTGCAACACTACTCACATACAGGAGATATTACTGCAATACTGAACAAATAATACAGCTACACTGCTCACATACAGGAGATATTACTGCAATATTGTACAAATAATGTTGCTACACTGCTCACATACAGGAGATATTAATGCAATACTGTACAAATAATACTGCAACACTCCTCACATACAGAAGATATTACTGCAATACTGTACAAATAATACTGCTTCACTGGTCACATACAGGAGATATTACTGCAATACTGTACAAATAATGCTGCTACACTGCTCACATACAGGAGATATTACTGCAATACTGTACAAATAATACTGCTACACTGCTCACATACAGGAAATATTACTGCAATACTGGACAAATAATACTGCTACACTGCTCACATACAGGAGATATTACTGCAATAATGAACAAATAATACTGCTACACTGCTCACATACAGGAGATATTACTGCAATATTGTACAAATAATGCTGCTACACTGCTCACATACAGGAGATATTACTGCAATACTGTACAAATAATACTGCAACACTACTCACATACAGGAGATATTACTGCAATACTGAACAAATAATACTGCTACACTGCTCACATACAGGAGATATTACTGCAATACTGGACAAATAATACTGCTACACTGCTCACATACAGGAGATATTACTGCAATACTGAACAAATAATACTGCTACACTGCTCACATACAGGAGATATTACTGCAATACTGTACAAATAATACTGCAACACTACTCACATACAGGAGATATTACTGCAATACTGAACAAATAATACTGCTACACTGCTCACATACAGGAGATATTACTGCAATATTGTACAAATAATGCTGCTACACTGCTCACATACAGGAGATATTACTGCAATAGTGTACAAATAATGCTGCTACACTGCTCACATACAGGAGATATTACTGCAATACTGTACAAATAATACTGCTACACTGCTCACATACAGAAGATATTACTGCAATACTGGACAAATAATACTGCTACATTGCTCACATACAGGAGATATTACTGGAATACTGTACAAATAATACTGCTACACTGCTGACATTCAGAAGATATTACTGCAATACTGTACAAATAATACTGCAACACTACTCACATACAGAAGATATTACTGCAATACTGGACAAATAATACTGCTACACTGCTCACATACAGGAGATATTATTGCAATACTGTACAAATAATACTGCTACACTGCTGACATTCAGAAGATATTACTGCAATACTGTACAAATAATACTGCAACACTGCTCACATACAGAAGATATTACTGCAATACTGTACAAATAATACTGCTACACTGCTCACATACAGGAGATATTACTGCAATACTATACAAATAATACTGCTACACTGCTCACATACAGGAGATATTACTTCAATACTGTACAAATAATACTACAACACTACTCACATACAGGAGATATTGCTGCAATACTGTACAAATAATACTGCTACACTGCTCACATGCAGGAGATATTACTGCAATACTGTACAAATAATACTGCTACACTGCTCACATACAGGAGATATTACTGCAATATTGTACAAATAATACTGCTACACTGCTCACATGCAGGAGATATTACTGCAATACTGTACAAATAATACTGCTACTCTGCTCACATACAGAAGATATTACTGCAATACTGGACAAATAATACTGCTACACTGCTCACATACAGGAGATATTACTGCAATATTGTACAAATAATGCTGCTACACTGCTCACATATAGGAGATATTAATGCAATATTGTACAAATAATGCTGCTACACGGCTCACATACAGGAGGCATTACTGCAATACTGTACAAATAATACTGCAACACTTCTCACATACAGAAGATATTACTGCAATACTGTACAAATAATACTGCTTCACTGGTCACATACAAGAGATATTACTGCAATACTGTACGAATAATACTGCAAGACTCGTCACATACAGAAGATATTACTGCAATACTGTACAAATAATACTGCTTCACTGGTCACATACAGGAGATATTACTGCAATACTGTACAAATAATGCTGCTACACTGCTCACATACAGGAGATATTACTGCAATACTGTACAAATAATACTGCTACACTGCTCACATACAGAAGATATTACTGCAATACTGGACAAATAATACTGCTACACTGCTCACATACAGGAGATATTACTGCAATACTATACAAATAATACTGCTACACTGCTCACATACAGGAGATATTACTTCAATACTGTACAAATAATACTACAACACTACTCACATACAGGAGATATTGCTGCAATACTGTACAAATAATACTGCTACACTGCTCACATGCAGGAGATATTACTGCAATACTGTACAAATAATACTGCTACACTGCTCACATACAGGAGATATTACTGCAATATTGTACAAATAATACTGCTACACTGCTCACATACAGGAGATATTAATGCAATATTGTACAAATAATACTGCTACACTGCTCACATACAGAAGATATTACTGCAATACTGGACAAATAATACTGCTACACTGCTCACATACAGGAGATATTACTGCAATATTGTACAAATAATGCTGCTACACTGCTCATATATAGGAGATATTAATGCAATATTGTACAAATAATGCTGCTACACGGCTCACATACAGGAGGCATTACTGCAATACTGTACAAATAATACTGCAACACTCCTCACATACAGAAGATATTACTGCAATACTGTACAAATAATAATGCTTCACTGGTCACATACAGGAGATATTACTGCAATACTGTACGAATAATACTGCAACACTCGTCACATACAGAAGATATTACTGCAATACTGTACAAATAATACTGCTTCACTGGTCACATACAGGAGATATTACTGCAATACTGTACAAATAATGCTGCTACACTGCTCACATACAGGAGATATTACTGCAATACTGTACAAATAATACTGCTACACTGCTCAGATACAGGAGGTATTACTGCAATACTGTACAAATAATACTGCTACACTGCTCAGATACAGGAGATATTACTGCAATACTGTACAAATAATACTGCTACACTGCTGACATACAGAAGATATTACTGCAATACTGTACAAATAATACTGCTACACTGCTCACATACAGGAGGTATTACTGCAATACTGTACAAATAATACTACAACACTGCTCACATACAGGAGATATTACTGCAATACTTTACAAATAATACTGCTAAAGTGCTCACATACAGAAGATATTACTGCAATACTGTACAAATAATGCTGCTACACTGCTGACATACAGGAGATATTACTGCAATACTGTACAAATAATACTGCAACACTACTCACATACAGGAGATATTACTGCAATACTGTACAAATAATACTGCTACACTGCTCACATACAGAAGATATTACTGCAATATTGTACGAATAATGCTGCTACACTGCTCACATACAGGAGATATTACTGCAATATTGTACAAATAATGCTGCTACACTGCTCACATACAGGACATATTACTAAAATACTGTACAAATAATACTGCAACACTACTCACAGGAGATATTACTGCAATACTGTACAAATAATACTGCAACACTACTCACATACAGGAGATATTACTGCAATACTGAACAAATAATACTGCTACACTGCTCACATACAGGAGATATTACTGCAATATTGTACAAATAATGTTGCTACACTGCTCACATACAGGAGATATTAATGCAATACTGTACAAATAATACTGCAACACTCCTCACATACAGAATATATTACTGCAATAATGTACAAATAATACTGCTTCACTGGTCACATACAGGAGATATTACTGCAATACTGTACAAATAATGCTGCTACACTGCTCACATACAGGAGATATTACTGCAATACTGTACAAATAATACTGCTACACTGCTCACATACAGGAAATATTACTGCAATACTTGACAAATAATACTGCTACACTGCTCACATACAGGAGATATTACTGCAATACTGAACAAATAATACTGCTACACTGCTCACATATAGGAGATATTAATGCAATATTGTACAAATAATGCTGCTACACTGCTCACATACAGGAGATATTACTGCAATACTGTACAAATAATACTGCAACACTACTCACATACAGGAGATATTACTGCAATACTGAACAAATAATACTGCTACACTGCTCACATACAGGAGATATTACTGCAATACTGGACAAATAATACTGCTACACTGCTCGCATACAGGAGATATTACTGCAATATTGTACAAATAATGCTGCTACACTGCTCACATATAGGAGATATTAATGCAATATTGTACAAATAATGCTGCTACACGGCTCACATACAGGAGGCATTACTGCAATACTGTACAAATAATACTGCAACACTCCTCACATACAGAAGATATTACTGCAATACTGTACAAATAATACTGCTTCACTGGTCACATACAGGAGATATTACTGCAATACTGTACGAATAATACTGCAACATTCGTCACATACAGAAGATATTACTGCAATACTGTACAAATAATACTGCTTCACTGGTCACATACAGGAGATATTACTGCAATACTGTACAAATAATGCTGCTACACTGCTCACATACAGGAGATATTACTGCAATACTGTACAAATAATACTGCTACACTACTCACATACAGGAGATATTACTGCAATACTGTACAAAATAATACTGCAACACTGCTCAGATACAGGAGATATTACTGCATTACTGTACAAATAATACTGCTACACTGCTGACATACAGAAGATATTACTGCAATACTGTACAAATAATACTGCCACACTGCTCACATACAGGAGGTATTACTGCAATACTGTACAAATAATACTGCTACACTGCTCAGATACAGGAGATATTACTGCAATACTGTACAAATAATACTGCTACACTGCTGACATACAGAAGATATTACTGCAATACTGTACAAATAATACTGCTACACTGCTCACATACAGGAGGTATTACTGCAATACTGTACAAATAATACAACAACACTGCTCACATACAGGAGATATTACTGCAATACTTTACAAATAATACTGCTAAAGTGCTCACATACAGAAGATATTACTGCAATACTGTACAAATAATGCTGGTACACTGCTGACATACAGGAGATATTACTGCAATACTATACAAATAATACTGCAACACTACTCACATACAGGAGATATTACTGCAATACTGAACAAATAATACTGCTACACTGCTCACATACAGGAGATATTACTGCAATACTGGACAAATAATACTGCTACACTGCTCGCATACAGGAGATATTACTGCAATATTGTACAAATAATGCTGCTACACTGCTCACATATAGGAGATATTAATGCAATATTGTACAAATAATGCTGCTACACGGCTCACATACAGGAGGCATTACTGCAATACTGTACAAATAATACTGCAACACTCCTCACATACAGAAGATATTACTGCAATACTGTACAAATAATACTGCTTCACTGGTCACATACAGGAGATATTACTGCAATACTGTACGAATAATACTGCAACATTCGTCACATACAGAAGATATTACTGCAATACTGTACAAATAATACTGCTTCACTGGTCACATACAGGAGATATTACTGCAATACTGTACAAATAATGCTGCTACACTGCTCACATACAGGAGATATTACTGCAATACTGTACAAATAATACTGCTACACTACTCACATACAGGAGATATTACTGCAATACTGTACAAATAATACTGCAACACTGCTCAGATACAGGAGATATTACTGCATTACTGTACAAATAATACTGCTACACTGCTGACATACAGAAGATATTACTGCAATACTGTACAAATAATACTGCCACACTGCTCACATACAGGAGGTATTACTGCAATACTGTACAAATAATACTGCTACACTGCTCAGATACAGGAGATATTACTGCAATACTGTACAAATAATACTGCTACACTGCTGACATACAGAAGATATTACTGCAATACTGTACAAATAATACTGCTACACTGCTCACATACAGGAGGTATTACTGCAATACTGTACAAATAATACAACAACACTGCTCACATACAGGAGATATTACTGCAATACTTTACAAATAATACTGCTAAAGTGCTCACATACAGAAGATATTACTGCAATACTGTACAAATAATGCTGGTACACTGCTGACATACAGGAGATATTACTGCAATACTATACAAATAATACTGCAACACTACTCACATACAGGAGAAATTACTGCAATACTGTACAAATAATACTGCTACACTGCTCACATACAGAAGATATTACTGCAATACTGTACAAATAATGCTGCTACACTGCTCACATACAGGAGATATTACTGCAATACTATACAAATAATACTGCTACACTGCTCAAATACCGAAGATATTACTGCAATACTGTACAAATAATACTGCTACACTGCTCACATACAGGATACATTACTGCAATATTGTACGAATAATGCTGCTACACTGCTCACATACAGGAGATATTACTGCAATACTGTACAAATAATGCTGCTACACTGCTCACATACAGGAGATATTACTAAAATACTGTACAAATAATACTGCAACACTACTCACAGGAGATATTACTGCAATACTGTATAAATAATACTGCAACACTACTCACATACAGGAGATATTACTGCAATACTGAACAAATAATACTGCTACACTGCTCACATACAGGAGGTATTACTGCAATACTGTACAAATAATACTACAACACTGCTCACATACAGGAGATATTACTGCAATACTGTACAAATAGTACTGCTACACTGCTGACATACAGGAGATATTACTGCAATACTGTACAAATAATGCTGCTACACTGCTCCAATACAGGAGATATTACTGCAATACTATACAAATAATACTGCTACACTGCTCAAATACAGAAGATATTACTGCAATACTGTACAAATAATACTGCTACACTGCTCACATACAGGAGATATTACTGCAATATTGTACGAATAATGCTGCTACACAGCTCACATACAAGAGATATTACTGCAATATTGTACAAATAATGCTGCTATACTGCTCACATACAGGAGATATTACTAAAATACTGTACAAATAATACTGCAACACTACTCACAGGAGATATTACTGCAATACTGTACAAATAATACTGCAACACTACTCACATACAGGAGATATTACAGCAATACTGAACAAATAATACTGCTACACTGCTCACATACAGGAGATATTACTGCAATATTGTATAAATAATATTGCTACACTGCTCACATACAGGAGATATTACTGCAATAATGTACAAATAATACTGCAACACTCCTCACATACAGAAGATATTACTGCAATACTGCACAAATAATACTGCTTCACTGGTCACACACAGGAGATATTACTGCAATACTGTACAAATAATGCTGCTACACTGCTCACATACAGGAGATATTACTGCAATACTGTACAAATAATACTGCTACACTGCTCACATACAGGAGATATTACTGCAATATTGTACAAATAATGCTGCTACACTGCTCACATACAGGAGATATTACTGCAATACTGTACAAATAATACTGCAACACTACTCACATACAGGAGATATTACTGCAATACTGAACAAATAATACTGCTACACTGCTCACATACAGGAGATATTACTGCAATACTGGACAAATAATACTGCTACACTGCTCACATACAGGAGATATTACTGCAATACTGAACAAATAATACTGCTACACTGCTCACATACAGGAGATATTACTGCAATATTGTACAAATAATGCTGCTACACTGCTCACATACAGGAGATATTACTGCAATACTGTACAAATAATACTGCAACACTACTCACATACAGGAGATATTACTGCAATACTGAACAAATAATACTGCTACACTGCTCACATACAGAAGATATTACTGCAATATTGTACAAATAATGCTGCTACACTGCTCATATACAGGAGATATTAATGCAATACTGTACAAATAATAGTGCAACACTCCTCACATACAGAAGATATTACTGCAATACTGTACAAATAATACTGCTTCACTGGTCACATACAGGAGATATTACTGCAATACTGTACAAATAATGCTGCTACACTGCTCACATACAGAAGATATTACTGCAATACTGTACAAATAATACTGCAACACTACTCACATACAGGAGATATTACTGCAATACTGAACAAATAATACTGCTACACTGCTCACATACAGGAGATATTACTGCAATATTGTACAAATAATGCTGCTACACGGCTCATATACAGGAGGTATTACTGCAATACTGTACAAATAATACTGTAACACTCCTCACATACAGAAGATATTACTGCAATACTGTACAAATAATACTGCTTCACTGGTCACATACAGGAGATATTACTGCAATACTGTACAAATAATGCTGCTACACTGCTCACATACAGGAGATATTACTGCAATACTGTACAAATAATACTGCTACACTGCTCACATACAGGAGATATTACTGCAATATTGTACAAATAATGCTGCTACACTGCTCACATACAGGAGATATTACTGCAATACTGTACAAATAATACTGCAACACTACTCACATACAGGAGATATTACTGCAATACTGAACAAATAATACTGCTACACTGCTCACATACATGAGATATTACTGCAATACTGGACAAATAATACTGCTACACTGCTCACATACAGGAGATATTACTGCAATACTGAACAAATAATACTGCTACACTGCTCACATACAGGAGATATTACTGCAATACTGTACAAATAATACTGCAACACTACTCACATACAGGAGATATTACTGCAATACTGAACAAATAATACTGCTACACTGCTCACATACAGGAGATATTACTGCAATATTGTACAAATAATGCTGCTACACTGCTCATATACAGGAGAAATTAATGCAATACTGTACAAATAAGAGTGCAACACTCCTCACATACAGAAGATATTACTGCAATACTGGACAAATAATACTGCTTCACTGGTCACATACAGGAGATATTACTGCAATACTGTACAAATAATGCAGCTACACTGCTCACATACAGAAGATATTACTGCAATACTGTACAAATAATACTGCAACACTACTCACATACAGGAGATATTACTGCAATACTGAACAAATAATACTGCTACACTGCTCACATACAGGAGATATTACTGCAATATTGTACAAATAATGCTGCTACACGGCTCATATACAGGAGGTATTACTGCAATACTGTACAAATAATACTGTAACACTCCTCACATACAGAAGATATTACTGCAATACTGTACAAATAATACTGCTTCACTGGTCACATACAGGAGATATTACTGCAATACTGTACAAATAATGCTGCTACACTGCTCACATACAGGAGATATTACTGCAATACTGTACAAATAATACTGCTACACTGCTCACATACAGGAAATATTAATGCAATACTGTACAAATAATACTGCTACACTGCTGACATTCAGAATATATTATTGCAATACTGTACAAATAATACTGCTACACTGCGCACATACAGGAGATATAACTGCAATACTGTACAAATAATACTACAACACTACTCACATACAGGAGATATTGCTGCAATATTGTACAAATAATGCTGCTACACTGCTCACATACAGGAAATATTACTGCAATACTGGACAAATAATACTGCTACACTGCTCACATACAGGAGATATTACTGCAATACTGAACAAATAATACTGCTACACTGCTCACATACAGGAGATATTACTGCAATATTGTACAAATAATGCTGCTACACTGCTCACATACAGGAGATATTACTGCAATACTGTACAAATAATACTCCAACACTACTCACATACAGGAGATATTACTGCAATACTGAACAAATAATACTGCTGCACTGCTCACATACAGGAGATATTACTGCAATATTGGACAAATAATACTGCTACACTGCTCACATACAGGAGATATTACTGCAATACTGAACAAATAATACTGCTACACTGCTCACATACAGGAGATATTACTGCAATATTGTACAAATAATGCTGCTACACTGCTCACATACAGGAGATATTACTGCAATACTGTACAAATAATACTGCAACACTACTCACATACAGGAGATATTACTGCAATACTGAACAAATAATACTGCTACACTGCTCACATACAGGAGATATTACTGCAATATTGTACAAATAATGCTGCTACACTGCTCATATACAGGAGATATTAATGCAATACTGTACAAATAATACTGCAACACTCCTCACATACAGAAGATATTACTGCAATACTGTACAAATAATACTGCAACACTACTCACATACAGGAGATATTACTGCAATACTAAACAAATAATACTGCTACACTGCTCACATACAGGAAATATTACTGCAATATTGTACAAATAATGCTGCTACACGGCTCATATACAGGATGTATTACTGCAATACTGTACAAATAATACTGTAACACTCCTCACATACAGAATATATTACTGCAATACTGTACAAATAATACTGCTTCACTGGTCACATACAGGAGATATTACTGCAATACTGTACAAATAATGCTGCTACACTGCTCACATTCAGGAGATATTACTGCAATACTGTACAAATAATACTGCTACACTGCTGACATTCAGAATATATTATTGCAATACTGTACAAATAATACTGCTACACTGCGCACATACAGGAGATATTACTGCAATACTGTACAAATAATATTACAACACTACTCACATACAGGAGATATTGCTGCAATATTGTACAAATAATGCTGCTACACTGCTCACATACAGGAAATATTACTGCAATACTGGACAAATAATACTGCTACACTGCTCACATACAGGAGATATTACTGCAATACTAAACAAATAATACTGCTACACTGCTCACATACAGGAGATATTACTGCAATATTGTACAAATAATGCTGCTACACTGCTCACATACAGGAGATATTACTGCAATACTGTACAAATAATACTGCAACACTACTCACATACAGGAGATATTACTGCAATACTGAACAAATAATACTGCTACACTGCTCACATACAGGAGATATTACTGCAATACTGGACAAATAATACTGCTACACTGCTCACATACAGGAGATATTACTGCAATACTGAACAAATAATATTGCTACACTGCTCACATACTGGAGATATTACTGCAATATTGTACAAATAATGCTGCTACACTGCTCATATACAGGATGTATTACTGCAATACTGTACAAATAATACTGTAACACTCCTCACATACAGAAGATATTACTGCAATACTGTACAAATAATACTGCTTCACTGGTCACATACAGGAGATATTACTGCAATACTGTACAAATAATGCTGCTACACTGCTCACATACAGGAGATATTACTGCAATACTGTACAAATAATACTGCTACACTGCTTACATACAGAATATATTACTGCAATACTGGACAAATAATACTGCTACACTGCTCACATACAGGAGATATTACTGCAATACTGTACAAATAATACTGCTACACTGCTTACATACAGAATATATTACTGCAATACTGAACAAATAATACTGCTACACTGCTCACATACAGGAGATATTACTGCAATACTGGACAAATAATACTGCTACACTGCTCACATACAGGAGATATTACTGCAATACTGAACAAATAATATTGCTACACTGCTCACATACTGGAGATATTACTGCAATATTGTACAAATAATGCTGCTACACTGCTCATATACAGGATGTATTACTGCAATACTGTACAAATAATACTGTAACACTCCTCACATACAGAAGATATTACTGCAATACTGTACAAATAATACTGCTTCACTGGTCACATACAGGAGATATTACTGCAATACTGTACAAATAATGCTGCTACACTGCTCACATACAGGAGATATTACTGCAATACTGTACAAATAATACTGCTACACTGCTTACATACAGAATATATTACTGCAATACTGGACAAATAATACTGCTACACTGCTCACATACAGGAGATATTACTGCAATACTGTACAAATAATACTGCTACACTGCTGATATTCAGAATATATTATTGCAATACTGTACAAATAATACTGCTACACTGCTCACATACAGGAGATATTACTGCAATACTGTACAAATAATACTACAACACTACTCACATACAGGAGATATTGCTGCAATACTGTATAAATAATACTGCAACACTACTCACATACAGAAGATATTACTGCAATACTGTACAAATAATACTGCTACTCTGCTCACATAAAGGAGATATTACTGCAATACTATACAAATAATACTGCTACACTGCTCAAATACAGAAGATATTACTGCAATACTGGACAAAGAATACTGCTCACATACAGAAGATATTACTGCAATACTGGACCAAGAATACCGCTACACTGCTCAAATACAGGAGATATTACTGCAATACTGTACAAATAATACTGCAACACTACTCACATGCAGGAGATATTACTGCAATACTATACAAATAATACTGCTACACTGCTCAAATACAGAAGATATTACTGCAATACTGTACAAATAATACTGCTACACTGCTCACATACAGAAGATATTATTGCAATACTGGACAAATAATACTGCTCCACTGCTCACATACAGGAGATATTACTGCAATACTGTACAAATAATACTGCTACACTGCTGACATTCAGAAGCTATTACTGCAATACTGTACAAATAATACTGCAACACTACTCACATACAGAAGATATTACTGCAATACTGTACAAATAATACTGCCACACTGCTCACATACAGGAGATATTGCTGCAATACTGTACAAATAATATTGCTACACTGCTCAAATACAGAAGATATTACTGCAATACTGGACAAAGAATACTGCTACACTGCTCACATACAGGAGATATTACTGCAATACTTTACAAATAATACTGCTACACTGCTCACATACAGAAGATATTACTGCAATACTGGACAAATAATACTGCTACACTGCTCACATACAGGAGATATTACTGCAATACTGTACAAATAATACTGCTACACTGCTCACATTCAGAAGATATTACTGCAATACTGGACAAATAACACTGCTACAATGCTCACATACAGGAGATATTACTGCAATACTGAACAAATAATACTGCTACACTGCTCACATACAGGAGATATTACTGCAATATTGTACAAATAATGCTGCTACACTGCTCACATACAGGAGATATTACTGCAATACTGTACAAATAATACTGCAACACTACTCACATACAGGAGATATTACTGCAATACTGAACAAATAATACTGCTACACTGCTCACATACAGGAGATATTACTGCAATATTGTACAAATAATGATGCTACACTGCTCATATACAGGAGATATTAATGCAATACTGTACAAATAATACTGCAACACTCCTCACATACAGAAGATATTACTGCAATACTGTACAAATAATACTGCTTCACTGGTCACATACAGGAGATATTACTGCAATACTGTACAAATAATGCTGCTACACTGCTCACATACAGGAGATATTACTGCAATACTGTACAAATAATTCTGCTACACTGCTCACATACAGAAGATATTACTGCAATACTGGACAAATAATACTGCTACACTGCTCACATTCAGGAGGTATTACTGCAATACTGTACAAATAATACTGCTACACTGCTGACATTCAGAATATATTATTGCAATACTGTACAAATAATACTGCTACACTGCTCACATACAGGAGATATTACTGCAATACTGTACAAATAATACTACAACACTACTCACATACAGGAGATATTGCTGCAATACTGTATAAATAATACTGCAACACTACTCACATACAGAAGATATTACTGCAATACTGTACAAATAATACTGCTACTCTGCTCACATACAGGAGATATTACTGCAATACTATACAAATAATACTGCTACACTGCTCAAATACAGAAGATATTACTGCAATACTGGACAAAGAATACTGCTCACATACAGAAGATATTACTGCGATACTGGACCAAGAATACCGCTACACTGCTCACATACAGGAGATATTACTGCAATACTGTACAAATAATACTGCAACACTACTCACATGCAGGAGATATTACTGCAATACTATACAAATAATACTGCTACACTGCTCAAATACAGAAGATATTACTGCAATACTGTACAAATAATACTGCTACACTGCTCACATACAGAAGATATTATTGCAATACTGGACAAATAATACTGCTCCACTGCTCACATACAGGAGATATTACTGCAATACTGTACAAATAATACTGCAACACTACTCACATACAGGAGATATTACTGCAATACTGAACAAATAATACTGCTACACTGCTCACATACAGGAGATATTACTGCAATATTGTACAAATAATGATGCTACACTGCTCATATACAGGAGATATTAATGCAATACTGTACAAATAATACTGCAACACTCCTCACATACAGAAGATATTACTGCAATACTGTACAAATAATACTGCTTCACTGGTCACATACAGGAGATATTACTGCAATACTGTACAAATAATGCTGCTACACTGCTCACATACAGGAGATATTACTGCAATACTGTACAAATAATACTGCTACACTGCTCACATACAGAAGATATTACTGCAATACTGGACAAATAATACTGCTACACTGCTCACATACAGGAGATATTACTGCAATACTGTACAAATAATACTGCTACACTGCTGACATTCAGAATATATTATTGCAATACTGTACAAATAATACTGCTACACTGCTCACATACAGGAGATATTACTGCAATACTGTACAAATAATACTACAACACTACTCACATACAGGAGATATTGCTGCAATACTGTATAAATAATACTGCAACACTACTCACATACAGAAGATATTACTGCAATACTGTACAAATAATACTGCTACTCTGCTCACATACAGGAGATATTACTGCAATACTATACAAATAATACTGCTACACTGCTCAAATACAGAAGATATTACTGCAATACTGGACAAAGAATACTGCTCACATACAGAAGATATTACTGCGATACTGGACCAAGAATACCGCTACACTGCTCACATACAGGAGATATTACTGCAATACTGTACAAATAATACTGCAACACTACTCACATGCAGGAGATATTACTGCAATACTATACAAATAATACTGCTACACTGCTCAAATACAGAAGATATTACTGCAATACTGTACAAATAATACTGCTACACTGCTCACATACAGAAGATATTATTGCAATACTGGACACATAATACTGCTCCACTGCTCACATACAGGAGATATTACTGCAATACTGTACAAATAATACTGCTACACTGCTGACATTCAGAAGCTATTACTGCAATACTGTACAAATAATACTGCAACACTACTCACATACAGAAGATATTACTGCAGTACTGTACAAATAATACTGCCACACTGCTCACATACAGGAGATATTACTTCAATACTGTACAAATAATACTACAACACTACTCACATACAGGAGATATTGCTGCAATACTGTACAAATAATACTTCTACACTGCTCACATACAGGAGATATTACTGCAATACTGTACAAATAATATTGCTACACTGCTCAAATACAGAAGATATTACTGCAATACTGGACAAAGAATACTGCTACACTGCTCACATACAGGAGATATTACTGCAATACTTTACAAATAATACTGCTACACTGCTCACATACAGAAGATATTACTGCAATACTGGACAAATAATACTGCTACACTGCTCACATACAGGAGATATTACTGCAATACTGTACAAATAATACTGCTACACTGCTCACATTCAGAAGATATTACTGCAATACTGTACAAATAATACTGCAACACTACTCACATACAGAAGATATTACTGCAATACTGTACAAATAATACTGCTACACTGCTCAAATACAGAAGATATTACTGCAATACTGGACAAAGAATACCGCTACACTGCTCACATACAGGAGATATTACTGCAATACTGTACAAATAATACTGCAACACTACTCACATACAGGAGATATTACTGCAATACTATACAAATAATACTGCAACACTACTCACATACAGGAGATATTACTGCAATACTATACCAATGTCGTCACTGCATTCTTGGTCTTCTATCCTTTGGATTACGATATCGGAGAGAAGAAGACACAGGACAGGATGTTTGTGTCTAAACATACTCTAAACTTTATTACAAAATACAGGGCTAATATACACCCTGAATGCAGGAAACGGATTTGCCATATATGGTTCGATTATACAGTTTAGCTGAACAAGCGAAAAAAACTAGTCTCTGTATGCTTTAAAATATTTAATTAGACGTATCTGGTTAGCAAGGCCATTTTATCTTCGTGCAAGAACACATTATTGCTACAAGAAGAAACATCTGGCCAGGGAGTACATGTTATCTTCTTAGCAAAGGACACGCTATTGATACAAGAAGGAACATTTCAGCTTGCTGTTGTTTTTACCTAAAATAACTGTCAGACTTATATAGCATAGATGGGGCCTTTAAACTTGAGGGACTCCATCTTCTGCTATAACATTCCATCCTTTTGTTCCTTCATTTATCAATACGAATCTCTATGTTTTCTTTTAGTACAACGCTGAATACACATTAGAAAAAGCTTAAAAACCAAATAAACCGCAAGACACATTAGCAAAACCTGTAAAATAGCTTGCACTATACCAGCCAACCACCCACCGATACCTTTAAACCAATTTGCGGGATTTAGAAAGGAAAATCTCTGTGTGGAATTATTGGCCAAAGTATCTGAACAGTTCACCTAAAAGTTTATCTCTTCCCATGAGACTGGGACAGCGAGAAAGGGTATGCTAGTGGACGTCACAGGGGCATGTGTACATATCCAACAATTAGCAGTGGTCTGGTTTTGCTCCTTTAGTCCATCGATTGGAGCAAGATGGTGTCTAATGAATCTATTGTCGTCTCCATCTGTGGTGCTCAACCTAGTCCATGCACCTGTGGTCGCAAGGATGCAGGTAAGTATAAACAATGTCATCATTCTTTGTCCGCTGGTTCTCCTAGTATCTTTTTGCAATGGGATGCGTGGATCCAGGTCTCTTTTCCCTCTAGCTTAACGGCTGTACTTGTGGTCAGCAGAACTTGAAAGGGTCCATCAAACCGTGGATCTAGGCTTTTCCTCACGTGTCTTTTTATAACCACCCAGTCTCCAGGTTGCAGCGTATGGCTGCTAGAGTCTTGATCTGGATCTGGAAGAGAACTGAAGACATTATCATGTACTTGCTTAATATTTTTGTGTAAAGCCCTCACGTAGGAACTTAGCACATGGTTGTTCATTTCTAATGCTTGCGGATAGAAACACCCTAGGCTGGGTACGTTGCCAAACAATATTTCATATGGAGAGAGTCCAGTCTTTCTATTAGGCGTGTATCTTACTGAAAACAGAGCAAGCAGTAAACAGTCCGGCCATGGTTTTCGGGTCTCAGCCATGGCTTTCTGAATTTTTAATTTCAATGTCCCATTCAGTCTTTCCACTTTACCACTACTTTGCGGGTGATATGGGGTGTGGAATGCTTGTTGAATTCCTAGAGCTGACATGACTTCATTCATTATTTTACCTGTGAAGTGTGTACCTCTGTCACTCTCAATTACCTCTGGTACTCCATACCTGCAGACCATCTCCGCAAGCAGTTTCTTTGCGGTTGCCGCAGCCGTGGCTTTGGCAATCGGGAAAGCCTCTGGCCATCCTGAGAACAAATCAATACAGACCAACACATATTCCCATGAACCTGACTTTGGCAGCTGAATATAATCAATTTGCAGTCTCTGGAATGGATAGAGGGGCCGGGGGGGGGGTGTTTGGGTAGTGTTTTAACTACTCTACCCTGATTATGTGTAGCACATATCATGCACCCTTGTACCAGGTTTTCTATACAGGTGGGGAATCCTGGTGCCACCCAATGTTTCTGCATCACACTCATCACAGCCGTTTTAGATTGGTGTGTTGGCCCAAGTAGCATCTGGGCAGCTGCTGGGTACAGTGCCCTTGGAAGGCATCGTCGTGTCCCTTTCCCCCATACCCCATTTGCTTCATTCAGGCATGCACCTTCCTTTAACCACTTATCAACCTCCTCCTTTTGAGCCTCAGCCTGCATTTGGGATAAGATGTCCTCCAACACAAAGGGGTTTTTAGGGGCACTTAACTGACGTACTGTTGACCCTTGTTGCGGCTTACAGGCTGCTGTTTTTGCCGCTGCATCTGCCATCGCGTTTCCTCTGCTTACCTGGTCGGTGCGTCTGGTATGTGCTCTTACCTTTATGACAGCTACTTGTTTGGGCAGTTGTAGCGCATCAATTAACTGCTGGACCGCATCAGCATTCTTAATGGGGTGTCCTGCTGCCGTCAGGAAACCTCTTGACTTCCATATGGGACCAAAATCATGCGATATACCGAATGCGTACCTAGAATCCGTGTAAATGTTAACAACACTACCTTCCGCTAGTTTACAGGCCTCGGTTAGGGCCCTAAGTTCGGCCTCTTGAGCCGATTGGTGTGGGAGCATTGGTTCTGCCTTGATTACTGCATTGAGGGAGACAACTGCATATCCAGTATGGAAAGTACCTGAATCGTCCTGATGACGGGATCCATCTACAAAAAATTCAAAATCTGCATTTTGTAATTCATGTTCAAATACAGTAGGTAAACCTGCCGTTTCTTGTGCCATCATTTGTACACAGTCATGAGGAACTTCCTCTCTTGGATCTTCCTTAAAAAGCACAGTACCTGACTCCTCCTTTAGATCCGAGAGAGGTAACAAAGTTCCTGGATTCAGGGTAGTACACCTCTGTAAAGAAACATTGGGAGGCATTAACAGTGCACATTGTAACCTGAGATGACGTGCTGCTGAGAGGTGAGCGGGTTGCACTTGGTTCAATATAGTGTAGACATCATGAGGTGTTAGCACGGTGAGCGGGTGGTCAAGAACAATGTCTGTGGATTTATGGAGTAATAGTCCAACAGCATGCAGAGCACGTACACAGGATGGTGCACTTCTGGCTACCGCATCTAATCTGCCACTAAAATAGGCAACAGGTCTCTGATTATCACCGTGTGTTTGAGTTAAAACTCCTGCTGCATGTCCAGCTTGCTCATGAAGGTACAGAGTAAATGGGAGTTCATAATTAGGGGTACCCAAAGCTGGAGCGGCCAAAATACGGTTTTTGAGAGAATAAAAACAGTCTATTGCCTCTGGTGTTAGTACAAAAGGTGTTGGAGTAAGACAGTCATAGAGGGGCTGCATTAAAACAGAGACGGCATGAATCCACTGTCTGCAATAGGAAACAAGTCCAAGAAAAGTTCTGAGGGCTGCAACATTAATGGGGACGGTGAATGCCTGTACTGCTTGTTTGCGTGCATTTGTTAAATGACGAGCTCCTGGTGTAATGCAATGTCCCAAAAAGGTGACTGAAGATTTACAAAACTGAAGCTTATCTTTCGATGCCTTGCAGCCAGCGTGATAGAGAAACAACATAAGCGATATAGTTGCACTATGACATTGTTTCCTGGAGGGGGCACAAATGAGCAGGTCATCGACATATTGCAAAACAACGATATGTGGTTCAGACCATCCCTCCAGTATTTCCTGCAGACTGGCAGTGTACATTGTGGGTGAATTCTGGGCACCCTGTGGCAACACTGTCCATGTATATTGACTACCCTGGAATGTGAAAGCAAACAGGTACTGGCAGTCAGGATGTAATGGTACACTGAAAAATGCATTTGCCAAATCGACCACTGAAAAACAAAGAGAGTTAGAAGGTATCTGTGACAGGAGAGTATGCGGGTTGGGCACAACTGGTGTTAGAAGTTCTGTGGCTTTGTTAACCAACCGGAGGTCATGGACCATTCTATATGCGGCTGGCTGTCCTGGCACGCTCTTTTTCTTTACTGGGAACAGGGGAGTGTTGCAAGGGGACTGGGTTTTGACTAGGACTCCCCTCTGTAGTAATTTTTGGACTGGCTGGGCTATGGCATTCTCCTGAGCCGAGCTAAGGGGATACTGCCTCTGTTGAGGCAAGATTTATCCTGGTTTTAATTTTACCATTACTGATTGAACTCTTAACCTACCAACATCTGTTTTGTCTGAGGCCCAAAAATCATGTGGCACAGCCTGCTCTAATATCGGGGGAAACTCATTTGTCTCTTCTATGCTGGCAAGATCTAGTGACATAATTTTGCAAAGGGTACTTGGTTTTAAACCTGGGGTCATGGTGACAGTGCCATCGGGATGATACTCAATATGTGCTTGTAATTGGGACAACACATCATTTCCCAATTGATTACATTGGCCTCGGGGCGATACCATGAGCTGGCTATGTACAGTAGCTCCTTGAATTTGCAGGGGAATTCTCTTAGTGACAGGAAGCAGGACAGACGGGGAATTGAAGGGGGTGGCAATTACATGATGTGAAAAATCAGTGTCAGTGTATGGCCAATCACCTTGCGTAATTACTGAATTGTCGGCCCCCGTATCTACTTGGAAATCGATTTCATGTCCCCCTGGTAGGTTCACCTGCACTATACAACTGGGAGTTGGGGGTAAGGAGATGAGGGGGTTCATGTGCAAGCTACCCTCATCCTATGGGGGCGTTGTTTGGTCGGCTGGAGGACCCGTACTCTGAGCATTTGGATACGGGTTGGTCCTACAGTTCTTTCTAAAATGTCCTGGCTTTTTACATCCGTAACACAGTTTCTGTCCTCCTCCTTCAGTCCGTCCTCTGCCTCTGTTGTTTCTGGGGGTCGTCTCTACTATATGTATTCTGGCAGCTCTTTTTGCCTGCTCTATGTCATGCTGTGCCCCCTGAGCTATTCTAGCTAAATCTTCTGCCTTCACTGATCTCCAGTCCGGTCTACTTGCTTTTACCTTCTCTGCAATCTCTTTCTTTAGTCCATTCATGAAAGCACTTGCTAATACCCTCTCACTAGTCTTATTCCCGGGGTTGAATCCCATTTCTGACCAGGTTTTCTTTAGTGCATAGAAATAATCCTTAGGATCTTCCTCCTTCCCTTGCACTCTATCTTGTAGTGTAACTTGCTTTTCTGCTTGCCTGTCTAGACATGCTTTTACCAACGCTGCTGCGAATAGGACTCCAGCTGCTGCATCATTAGATTCTGCATCTACGGGTCCGGTCCTATTGGCATACTGTTTTTTTGTCTCATCTATCAACCTATCATAGCGGGCTTCATATGCCAATTTTCCCTTAATTAACCCCTGCAGATCTATTCTAGTGGCATGGTACGTGTCCTGTATGGTGGTGATCATTCTAGCGAAACCCATAGGGGACTGGGATGGGTCTGGCAGCTGGGAGATCAGTGCCAACTGCTCTGAAGGACTCCATGGTCTATACATTAACACTGTACGAGCTTCCTGACCTGGAACCACTGCATCCCCCCCCGCTGCTGCTGCTGCTGCTCCCGGTGCTCCTGGCACAACTACCGTCCTCATTGGGAATTGTCTAGCTGGGTGGGGTCTCGGTCCTCCACATGCCACACAGATGTCTACTGTCAAGGGGTTCTGCTGTCCACATCTGGGGCAAACCCAACATTTGGGTTCCTGGGAATTCTGATAATGGGGTGGGGGTGACGTCGGGGGCGGACAGGGAGGAAAATCTGTCATTCCGGTTTTTGTCAGTCTATAACATCCGTCTCCTAATTTTTCAATCTATCCTTCAAAATAAGCGCATGCATTCATCCATACATCTACTGTCCCTAACAGACCCTTATCTTTCAGCCATCCATGATAGGAGTTAAAGAAGGATTTCCATTTCTCTCCATTCATCTCTCCATTCTCATTCATTCCCGCTTTACAAAATATTTTGTCAATTCCAATCAGTGCCTGTTTCCCTTCTCTGCGTACTACTAAGTCTTTGGCTATAATGCCTTCCTTCGCATTTTGGTTCCCCATTCTTTTGGCTCTCCTCACCTAGAAGAGACTCCTCAGTCACTTAGACAATAGTCACTTAGACAATGGGCCACAAAGGTTTCTGAACCATTCCACTACTAGCCTCTCTAGGACTTATACGCCAGCCAGAAAAACAGACCAAAAACATCAATCCCGGGACACATCCACAACACAATCATTGGATCCATACTTTCATTCTTAAATTCTCCAAAGGATAGAAGGCAGGACTGATCTGAGGGGATTCTACTGGTTCAAAGGGACCTGAGCCAGACAACAATCTGTTGAATTACCTGGGGAGCCGACCGCTCGGGGGTGAGGGAGTCTCTTCTATACAGTGATATAATTAGGTAGAATATAACATTTATTCTTACCTCAGCGCTGTATATATCACCAACAGAGAGCTTCACTCGTCCCACGTCTCGGACCGGTTGAGCACCCTTGGGTAGATTAACTCAAGGTCCCTGTTCGAGGCGCCAGCTGTCGTCACTGCATTCTTGGTCTTCTATCCTTTGGATTACGATATCGGAGAGAAGAAGACACAGGACAGGATGTTTGTGTCTAAACATACTCTAAACTTTATTACAAAACACAGGGCTAATATACACCCTGAAGGCAGGAAACGGATTGGCCATATATGGTTCGATTATACAGTTTAGCTGAACAAGCGAAAAAAACTAGTCTCTGTATGCTTTAAAATATTTAATTAGACGTATCTGGTTAGCAAGGCCATTTTATCTTCTTGCAAGAACACATTATTGCTACAAGAAGAAACATCTGGCAAGGGAGTGCATGATATCTTCTTAGCAAGGACACGCTATTGATACAAGAAGGAACATTTCAGCTTGCTGTTGTTTTTACCTAAAATAACTGTCAGACTTATATAGCATAGAAGGGGCCTTTAAAATTGAGGGACTCCATCTTCTGCTATAACACAAATAATACTGCAACACTACTCACATACAGGAGATATTACTGCAATACTGTACAAATAATACTGCTACGCTACTCACATACAGAAGATATTACTGCAATACTGTACAAATGATACTGCTACACTGCTCACATACAAGAGATATTACTGCAATATTAATACTACACAAATAATACTGCTACACTGCTCACATACAGGAGACATTACTGCAATACTAATACTATACAAATAAAACTGCTACACTGCTGACATACAGAAGATATTACTGCAATACTGTACAAATAATACTGCTACACTGCTGACATACAGAAGATATTACTGCAATACTGTACAAATAATACTGCAACACTGCTCACATACAGGAGATATTACTGCAATACTGTACAAATAATACTGCAACACTGCTCACATACAGGAGATATTACTGCAATACTATACAAATAATACTGCAACACTACTCAAATACAGGAGATATTACTGCAATACTATACAAATAATACTGCAACACTACTCACATACAGAAGATATTACTGCAATACTGTATAAATAATAATGCAACACTGCTCACATACAGGAGATATTACTGCAATACTGTACAAATATTACTGCCACACTGCTCACATACAGGAGATATTACTGCTATACTGTACAAATAATACTGCTACACTGCTCACATACAAAAGATATTACTGCAATACTGGACAAAGAATACTGCTACACTGCTCACATACAGAAGATATTACTGCAATACTGTACAAATAATACTGCAACACTGCTCACATACAGGAGATATTACTGCAATACTGTACAAATAATACTGCCACACTGCTCACATACAGGAGATATTACTGCAATACTATACAAATAATATTGCAACACTGCTCACATACAGGAGACATTACTGCAATACTGTACAAATAATACTGCTACACTACTCACATACAGAAGATATTACTGCAATACTGTACAAATAATACTGCAACACTGGTCACATACAGGAGATCTTACTGCAATACTGTACAAATAATTCTGCTACACTGCTCACATACAGGAGATATTACTGCAATACTGTACAAATAATACTGCTACACTGCTCACATACAAGAGATATTACTGCAATATTAATTCTACACAAATAATACTGCTACACTGCTCACATACAGGAGATATTACTGCAATACTAATACTATACAAATGAAACTGCTACACTGCTGACATACAGAAGATATTACTGCAATACTGTACAAATAATACTGCTACACTGCTGACATACAGAAGATATTACTGCAATACTGTACAAATAATACTGCAACACTGCTCACAGACAGGAGATATTACTGCAATACTGTACAAATAATACTGCAACACTGCTCACATACAGGAGATATTACTGCAATACTATACAAATAATACTGCAACACTACTCAAATACAGGAGATATTACTGCAATACTATACAAATAATACTGCAACACTACTCACATACAGAAGATATTACTGCAATACTGTACAAATAATAATGCAACACTGCTCACATACAGGAGATATTACTGCAATACTGTACAAATATTACTGCTACACTGCTCACATACAGGAGATATTACTGCTATACTGTACAAATAATACTGCTACACTGCTCACATACAAAAGATATTACTGCAAAACTGGACAAAGAATACTGCTACACTGCTCACAAACAGAAGATATTACTGCAATACTGTACAAATAATACTGCAACACTGCTCACATACAGGAGATATTACTGCAATACTGTACAAATAATACTGCCACACTGCTCACATACAGGAGATATTACTGCAATACTATACAAATAATATTGCAACACTGCTCACATACAGGAGACATTACTGCAATACTGTACAAATAATACTGCTACACTAATCACATACAAAAGATATTACTGCAATACTGTACAAATAATACTGCAACACTGCTCACATACAGGAGATCTTACTGCAATACTGTACAAATAATTCTGCTACACTGCTCACATACAGGAGATATTACTGCAATACTGTACAAATAATACTGTTACACTGCTCACATACAAGAGATATTACTGCAATATTAATAATATACAAATAATACTGCTACACTGCTGACATACAGAATATATTACTGCAATACTGTACAAATAATACTGCTACACTGCTCACATACAGGAGATATTACTGCAATACTGTACAAATAATACTGCAACACTGCTCACATACAGAAGATATTACTGCAATACTGTACAAATAATACTGCAACACTGCTCACATACAGGAGATATTACTGCAATACTATACAAATAAAACTGCCACACTGCTCACATACAGGAGATATTACTGCAATAATATACAAATAATACTGCCACACTACTCACATACAGGAGATATTACTGCAATACTGTACAAATAATACTGCAACACTACTCACATACAGGAGATATTACTGCAATACTGTACAAATAATACTGCTACACTGCTCACATACAGGAGATATTACTGCAATACTGTACAAATAATGCTGCTACACTGCTCACATACAGAAGATATTACTGCAATACTGTACAAATAATACTGCAACATTGCTCACATACTGGAGATATTACTGCAATACTGTACAAATAATACTGCAACACTGCTCACATACAGGAGATATTACTGCAATACTATACAAATAATACTGCAACACTACTAACATACAGGAGATATTACTGCAATACTATACAAATAATACTGCAAAACTACTCACATACAGAAGATATTACTGCAATACTGTACAAATAATAATGCAACACTGCTCACATACAGGAGATATTACTGCTATACTATACAAATAATAATGCCACACTGCTCACATACAGGAGATATTACTGCTATACTATACAAATAATACTGCAACACTACTCACATACAGGAGATATTACTGTAATACTATACAAATAATACTGCAAAACTACTCACATACAGAAGATATTACTGCAATACTATACAAATAATAATGCAACACTGCTCACATACAGGAGATATTACTGCAATACTGTACAAATAATACTGCCACACTGCTCACATACAGGAGATATTACTGCTATACTATACAAATAATACTGCCACACTGCTCACATACAGGAGATATTACTGCTATACTATACAAATAATACTGCAACACTGCTCACATACAGGAGATATTACTGCAATACTGTACAAATAATACTGCTACACTGCTCACATACAGAAGATATTACTGCAATACTGGACAAAGAATACTGCTACACTGCTCACATACAGAAGATATTACTACAATACTGGACAAAGAATACTGCTACACTGCTCACATAGAGAAGATATTACTGCAATACTGTACAAATAATACTGCTACACTGCTCACATACAGAAGATATTACTGCAATACTGGACAAAGAATACTGCTACACTGCTCACATACAGAAGATATAACTGCAATACTGTACAAATAATACTGCAACACTGCTCACATACAGGAGATATTACTGCAATACTATACAAATAATACTGCAACACTACTCACATACAGGAGATATTACTGCAATACTATACAAATAATACTGCAACACTACTCACATACAGAAGATATAACTGCAATACTGTACAAATAATACTGCAACACTGCTCACATACAGGAGATATTACTGCAATACTGTACAAATAATAAACACACACTGCTCACATACAGGAGATATTACTGCAATACTATACAAATAATACTGCAACACTACTCACATACAGGAGATATTACTGCAATACTGTAAAAATAATACTGCTACACTGCTCACATACAGGAGATATTACTGCAATACTGTACAAATAATGCCGCTACACTGCTCACATACAGGAGATATTAATGCAATACTGTACAAATAATACTGCTACACTGCTGACATACAAGAGATATTACTGCAATATTAATACTATACAAATAATACTGCTACACTGCTCACATACAGGAGATATTACTGCAATACTATACAAATAATACTGCAAAACTACTCACATACAGAAGATATTACTGCAATACTGTACAAATAATAATGCAACACTGCTCACATACAGGAGATATTACTGCTATACTATACAAATAATACTGCCACACTGCTCACATACAGGAGATATTACTGCTATACTATACAATCTATACTGCAACACTACTCACATACAGGAGATATTACTGCAATACTATACAAATAATACTGCAAAACTACTCACATACAGAAGATATTACTGCAATACTATACAAATAATAATGCAACACTGCTCACATACAGGAGATATTACTGCAACACTGTACAAATAATACTGCCACACTGCTCATATACAGGAGATATTACTGCTATACTATACAAATAATACTGCCACACTGCTCACATACAGGAGATATTACTGCTATACTATACAAATAATACTGCAACACTGCTCACATACAGGAGATATTACTGCAATACTGTACAAATAATACTGCCACACTGCTCACATACAGAAGATATTACTACAATACTGGACAAAGAATACTGCTACGCTGCTCACATACAGAAGATATTACTACAATACTGGACAAAGAATACTGCTACACTGCTCACATAGAGAAGATATTACTGCAATACTGTACAAATAATACTGCTACACTGCTCACATACAGAAGATATTACTGCAATACTGGACAAAGAATACTGCTACACTGCTCACATACAGAAGATATAACTGCAATACTGTACAAATAATACTGCAACACTGTTCACATACAGGAGATATTACTGCAATACTATACAAATAATACCGCGACACTACTCACATACAGGAGATATTACTGCAATACTATACAAATAATACTGCAACACTACTCACATACAGAAGATATAACTGCAATACTGTACAAATAATACTGCAACACTGCTCACATACAGGAGATATTACTGCAATACTGTACAAATAATAAGCACACACTGCTCACATACAGGAGATATTACTGCAATACTATACAAATAATACTGCAACACTACTCACATACAGGAGATATTACTGCAATACTGTAAAAATAATACTGCTACACTGCTCACATACAGGAGATATTACTGCAATACTGTACAAATAATGCCGCTACACTGCTCACATACAGGAGATATTACTGCAATACTGTACAAATAATACTGCTACACTGCTCACATACAGAAGATATAACTGCAATACTGTACAAATAATACTGCAACACTGCTCACATACAGGAGATATTACTGCAATACTATACAAATAATACTGCAACACTACTCACATACAGGAGATATTACTGCAATACTATACAAATAATACTGCAACACTACTCACATACAGAAGATATAACTGCAATACTGTACAAATAATACTGCAACACTGCTCACATACAGGAGATATTACTGCAATACTGTACAAATAATAAGCACACACTGCTCACATACAGGAGATATTACTGCAATACTATACAAATAATACTGCAACACTACTCACATACAGGAGATATTACTGCAATACTGTAAAAATAATACTGCTACACTGCTCACATACAGGAGATATTACTGCAATACTGTACAAATAATGCCGCTACACTGCTCACATACAGGAGATATTACTGCAATACTGTACAAATAATACTGCTACACTGCTGACATACAAGAGATATTACTGCAATATTAATACTATACAAATAATACTGCTACACTGCTCACATACAGGAGATATTACTGCAATAATATACAAATAATACTGCAAAACTACTCACATACAGAAGATATTACTGCAATACTGTACAAATAATAATGCAACACTGCTCACATACAGGAGATATTACTGCTATACTATACAAATAATACTGCCACACTGCTCACATACAGGAGATATTACTGCTATACTATACAAATAATACTGCAACACTACTCACATACAGGAGATATTACTGCAATACTATACAAATAATACTGCAAAACTACTCACATACAGAAGATATTACTGCAATACTATACAAATAATAATGCAACACTGCTCACATACAGGAGATATTACTGCAATACTGTACAAATAATACTGCCACACTGCTCATATACAGGAGATATTACTGCTATACTATACAAATAATACTGCCACACTGCTCACATACAGGAGATATTACTGCTATACTATACAAATAATACTGCAACACTGCTCACATACAGGAGATATTACTGCAATACTGTACAAATAATACTGCTACACTGCTCACATACAGAAGATATTACTACAATACTGGACAAAGAATACTGCTACACTGCTCACATACAGAAGATATTACTACAATACTGGACAAAGAATACTGCTACACTGCTCACATAGAGAAGATATTACTGCAATACTGTACAAATAATACTGCTACACTGCTCACATACAGAAGGTATTACTGCAATACTGGACAAAGAATACTGCTACACTGCTCACATACAGGAGATATTACTGCAATACTATACAAATAATACCGCGACACTACTCACATACAGGAGATATTACTGCAATACTATACAAATAATACTGCAACACTACTCACATACAGGAGATATTACTGCAATACTGTAAAAATAATACTGCTACACTGCTCACATACAGGAGATATTACTGCAATACTGTACAAATAATGCCGCTACACTGCTCACATACAGGAGATATTACTGCAATACTGTACAAATAATACTGCTACACTGCTCACATACAAGGGATATTACTGCAATATTAATACTATACAAATAATACTGCTACACTGCTCACATACAGGAGATATTACTGCAATACTAATACTATACAAATAATACTGCTACACTGCTGACATACAGAAGATATTACTGCAATACTGTACAAATAATACTGCTACACTGCTCACATACAGAAGATATTACTGCAATACTGTACAAATAATACTGCAACACTGCTCACATACAGGAGATATTACTGCTATACTATACAAATAATACTGCCACACTACTCACATACAGGAGATATTACTGCTATACTATACAAATAATACTGCAACACTACTCACATACAGGAGATATTACTGCAATACTACACAAATAATACTGCAAAACTACTCACATACAGAATATATTACTGCAATACTATACAAATAATAATGCAACACTGCTCACATACAGGAGACATTACTGCAATACTGTACAAATAATACTGCCACACTGCTCACATACAGGAGATATTACTGCTATACTATACAAATAATACTGCCGCACTGCTCACATACAAGAGAAATTGCTGCTATACTATACAAATAATACTGCAACACTGCTCACATACAGGAGATATTACTGCAATACTGTACAAATAATACTGCTACACTGCTCACATACAGAAGATATTACTGCAATACTGGACAAAGAATACTGCTACACTGCTCACATACAGAAGATATTACTGCAATACTGGACAAAGAATACTGCTACACTGCTCACATACAGAAGATAAAACTGCAATACTGTACAAATAATACTGCAACACTGCTCACATACAGGAGATATTACTGCAATACTATACAAATAATACTGCAACACTACTCACATACAGGAGATATTACTGCAATACTATACAAATAATACTGCAACACTACTCACATACAGAAGATATAACTGCAATACTGTACAAATAATACTGCAACACTGCTCACATACAGGAGATATTACTGCAATACTGTACAAATAATAAGCACACACTGCTCACATACAGGAGATATTACTGCAATACTATACAAATAATACTGCAACACTACTCACATACAGGAGATATTACTGCAATACTGTAAAAATAATACTGCTACACTGCTCACATACAGGAGATATTACTGCAATACTGTACAAATAATGCCGCTACACTGCTCACATACAGGAGATATTACTGCAATACTGTACAAATAATACTGCTACACCGCTCACATACAAGAGATATTACTGCAATATTAATACTGTACAAATAATACTGCTACACTGCTCACATACAGGAGATATTACTGCAATTCTATACAAATAATACTGCAAAACTACTCACATACAGAAGATATTACTGCAATCCTGTACAAATAATAATGCAACACTGCTCACATACAGGAGATATTACTGCTATACTATACAAATAATACTGCCACACTGCTCACATACAGGAGATATTACTGCTATACTATACAAATAATACTGCCACACTGCTCACATACAGGAGATATTACTGCTATACTATACAAATAATACTGCAACACTACTCACATACAGGAGATATTACTGCTATACTATACAAATAATACTGCAACACTACTCACATACAGGAGATATTACTGCAATACTATACAAATAATACTGCAAAACTACTCACATACAGAAGATATTACTGCAATACTATACAAATAATAATGCAACACTGCTCACATACAGGAGATATTACTGCAATACTGTACAAATAATACTGCCACACTGCTCACATACAGGAGATATTACTGCTATACTATACAAATAATACTGCCACACTGCTCACATACAGGAGATATTAATGCTATACTATACAAATAATACTGCAACACTGCTCACATACAGGAGATATTACTGCAATACTGTACAAATAATACTGCTACACTGCTCACATACAGAAGATATTACTGCAATACTGGACAAAGAATACTGCTACACTGTTCACATACAGAAGATATTACTACAATACTGGACAAAGAATACTGCTACACTGCTCACATACAGAAGATATAACTGCAATACTGTACAAATAATATTGCTACACTGCTCACATACAGAAGATATTACTGCAATACTGTACAAATAATACTGCTACACTGCTCACATACAGAAGATATTACTGCAATACTGGACAAAGAATACTGCTGCACTGCTCACATACAGAAGATATAACTGCAATACTGTACAAATAATACTGCAACACTGCTCACATACAGGAGATATTACTGCAATACTATACAAATAATACTGCAACACTACTCACATACAGCAGATATTACTGCAATACTATACAAATAATACTGCTACACTGCTCACATACAGGAGATATTACTGCAATACTATACAAATAATACTGCTACACTGCTCACATACAGGAGATATTACTGCAATACTGTACAAATAATACTGCTACACTACTCACATACAGGAGATATTACTGCAATACTGTACAAATAATACTGCAACACTACTCACATACAGAAGATATAACTGCAATACTGTACAAATAATACTGCAACACTGCTCACATACAGGAGATATTACTGCAATACTGTACAAATAATAAGCACACACTGCTCACATACAGGAGATATTACTGCAATACTATACAAATAATACTGCAACACTACTCACATACAGGAGATATTACTGCAATACTGTAAAAATAATACTGCTACACTGCTCACATACAGGAGATATTACTGCAATACTGTACAAATAATGCCGCTACACTGCTCACATACAGGAGATATTACTGCAATACTGTACAAATAATACTGCTACACTGCTCACATACAAGAGATATTACTGCAATATTAATACTATACAAATAATACTGCTACACTGCTCACATACAGCAGATATTACTGCAATACTATACAAATAATACTGCAAAACTACTCACATACAGAAGATATTACTGCAATACTGTACAAATAATAATGCAACACTGCTCACATACAGAAGATATTACTGCTATACTATACAAATAATACTGCTACACTGCTCAAATACAGAAGATATTACTGCAATACTATACAAATAATACTGCTACACTACTCACATACAGGAGATATTACTGCAATACTGTACAAATAATACTGCAACACTACTCACATACAGAAGATATAACTGCAATACTGTACAAATAATACTGCAACACTGCTCACATACAGGAGATATTACTGCAATACTGTACAAATAATAAGCACACACTGCTCAGATACAGGAGATATTACTGCTATACTATACAAATAATACTGCTACACTGCTCACATACAGAAGATATTACTGCAATACTGGACAAAGAATACTGCTACACTGCTCACATACAGAAGATATTACTACAATACTGGACAAAGAATACTGCTACACTGCTCACATAGAGAAGATATTACTGCAATACTGTACAAATAATACTGCTACACTGCTCACATACAGAAGATATTACTGCAATACTGGACAAAGAATACTGCTACACTGCTCACATACAGAAGATATAACTGCAATACTGTACAAATAATACTGCAACACTGCTCACATACAGGAGATATTACTGCAATACTATACAAATAATACTGCAACACTACTTACATACAGGAGATATTACTGCAATACTATACAAATAATACTGCAACACTGCTCACATATGGGAGATATTACTGCAATACTGTACAAATAATAAGCACACACTGCTCACATACAGGAGATATTACTGCAATACTATACAAATAATACTGCAACACTACTCACATACAGGAGATATTACTGCAATACTGTAAAAATAATACTGCTACACTGCTCACATACAGGAGATATTACTGCAATACTGTACAAATAATGCCGCTACACTGCTCACATACAGGAGATATTACTGCAATACTGTACAAATAATACTGCTACACTGCTCACATACAAGAGATATTACTGCAATATTAATACTATACAAATAATACTGCTACACTGCTCACATACAGGAGATATTACTGCAATACTATGCAAATAATACTGCAAAACTACTCACATACAGAAGATATTACTGCAATACTGTACAAATAATAATGCAACACTGCTCACATACAGAAGATATTACTGCTATACTATACAAATAATACTGCCACACTGCTCACATACAGGAGATATTACTGCTATACTATACAAATAATAATGCAACACTGCTCACATACAGGAGATATTACTGCAATACTGTACAAATAATACTGCCACACTGCTCACATAGAGGAGTTATTACTGCTATACTATACAAATAATACTGCCACACTGCTCACATACAGGAGAGATTACTGCTATACTATACAAATAATACTGCAACACTGCTCACATACAGGAGATATTACTGCAATACTGTACAAATAATACTGCTACACTGCTCACATACAGAAGATATTACTGCAATACTGGACAAAGAATACTGCTACACTGCTCACATACAGAAGATATTACTACAATACTGGACAAAGTATACTGCTACACTGCTCACATAGAGAAGATATTACTACAATACTGTACAAATAATACTGCTACACTGCTCACATACAGAAGATATTACTGCAATACTGGACAAAGAATACTGCTACACTGCTCACATACAGAAGATATAACTGCAATACTGTACAAATAATACTGCAACACTACTCACATACAGAAGATATTACTGCAATACTATACAAATAATACTGCAACACTACTCACATACAGGAGATATTACTGCAATACTATACAAATAATACTGCAACACTACTCACATACAGAAGATATAACTGCAATATTGTACAAATAACACTGCAACACTGCTCACATACAGGAGATATTACTGCAATACTGTACAAATAATAAGCACACACTGCTCACATACAGGAGATATTACTGCAATACTATACAAATAATACTGCAACACTACTCACATACAGGAGATATTACTGCAACACTGTAAAAATAAAACTGCTACACTGCTCACATACAGGAGATACTACTGCAATACTGTACAAATAATGCCGCTACACTGCTCACATACAGGAGATATTACTGCAATACTGTACAAATAATACTGCTACACCGCTCACATACAAGAGATATTACTGCAATATTAATACTGTACAAATAATACTGCTACACTGCTCACATACAGGAGATATTACTGCAATACTATACAAATAATACTGCAAAACTACTCACATACAGAAGATATTACTGCAATCCTGTACAAATAATAATGCAACACAGCTCACATACAGGAGATATTACTGCTATACTATACAAATAATACTGCCACACTGCTCACATACAGGAGATATTACTGCTATACTATACAAATAATACTGCCACACTGCTCACATACAGGAGATATTACTGCTATACTATACAAATAATACTGCAACACTACTCACATACAGGAGATATTACTGCAATACTATACAAATAATACTGCAACACTACTCACATACAGGAGATATTACTGCAATACTATACAAATAATACTGCAAAACTACTCACATACAGAAGATATTACTGCAATACTATACAAATAATAATGCAACACTGCTCACATACAGGAGATATTACTGCAATACTGTACAAATAATACTGCCACACTGCTCACATACAGGAGATATTACTGCTATACTATACAAATAATACTGCCACACTGCTCACATACAGGAGATATTAATGCTATACTATACAAATAATACTGCAACACTGCTCACATACAGGAGATTTTACTGCAATACTGTACAAATAATACTGCTACACTGCTCACATACAGAAGATATTACTGCAATACCTGACAAAGAATACTGCTACACTGTTCACATACAGAAGATATTACTACAATACTGGACAAAGAATACTGCTACACTGCTCACATACAGAAGATATAACTGCAATACTGTACAAATAATATTGCTACACTGCTCACATACAGAAGATATTACTGCAATACTGGACAAAGAATACTGCTGCACTGCTCACATACAGAAGATATAACTGCAATACTGTACAAATAATACTGCAACACTGCTCACATACAGGAGATATTACTGCAATACTATACAAATAATACTGCAACACTACTCACATACAGGAGATATTACTGCAATACTATACAAATAATACTGCTACACTGCTCACATACAGGAGATATTACTGCAATACTATACAAATAATACTGCTACACTGCTCACATACAGGAGATATTACTGCAATACTGTACAAATAATACTGCTACACTACTCACATACAGGAGATATTACTGCAATACTGTACAAATAATACTGCAACACTACTCACATACAGAAGATATAACTGCAATACTGTACAAATAATACTGCAACACTGCTCACATACAGGAGATATTACTGCAATACTGTACAAATAATAAGCACACACTGCTCACATACAGGAGATATTACTGCAATACTATACAAATAATACTGCAACACTACTCACATACAGGAGATATTACTACAATACTGTAAAAATAATACTGCTACACTGCTCACATACAGGAGATATTACTGCAATACTGTACAAATAATGCCGCTACACTGCTCACATACAAGAGATATTACTGCAATATTAATACTATACAAATAATACTGCTACACTGCTCACATACAGCAGATATTACTGCAATACTATACAAATAATACTGCAAAACTACTCACATACAGAAGATATTACTGCAATACTGTACAAATAATAATGCAACACTGCTCACATACAGAAGATATTACTGCTATACTATACAAATAATACTGCTACACTGCTCAAATACAGAAGATATTACTGCAATACTATACAAATAATACTGCTACACTACTCACATACAGGAGATATTACTGCAATACTGTACAAATAATACTGCAACACTACTCACATACAGAAGATATAACTGCAATACTGTACAAATAATACTGCAACACTGCTCACATACAGGAGATATTACTGCAATACTGTACAAATAATAAGCACACACTGCTCAGATACAGGAGATATTACTGCTATACTATACAAATAATACTGCTACACTGCTCACATACAGAAGATATTACTGCAATACTGGACAAAGAATACTGCTACACTGCTCACATACAGAAGATATTACTACAATACTGGACAAAGAATACTGCTACACTGCTCACATAGAGAAGATATTACTGCAATACTGTACAAATAATACTGTTACACTGCTCACATACAGAAGATATTACTGCAATACTGGACAAAGAATACTGCTACACTGCTCACATACAGAAGATATAACTGCAATACTGTACAAATAATACTGCAACACTGCTCACATACAGGAGATATTACTGCAATACTATACAAATAATACTGCAACACTACTTACATACAGGAGATATTACTGCAATACTATACAAATAATACTGCAACACTGCTCACATACAGGAGATATTACTGCAATACTGTACAAATAATAAGCACACACTGCTCACATACAGGAGATATTACTGCAATACTATACAAATAATGCTGCAACACTACTCACATAGAGGAGATATTACTGCAATACTGTAAAAATAATACTGCTACACTGCTCACATACAGGAGATATTACTGCAATACTGTACAAATAATGCCGCTACACTGCTCACATACAGGAGATATTACTGCAATACTGTACAAATAATACTGCTACACTGCTCACATACAAGAGATATTACTGCAATATTAATACTATACAAATAATACTGCTACACTGCTCACATACAGGAGATATTACTGCAATACTATACAAATAATACTGCAAAACTACTCACATACAGAAGATATTACTGCAATACTGTACAAATAATAATGCAACACTGCTCACATACAGAAGATATTACTGCTATACTATACAAATAATACTGCCACACTGCTCACATACAGGAGATATTACTGCTATACTATACAAATAATACTGCAACACTACTCACATACAGGAGATATTACTGCAATACTATACAAATAATACTGCAAAACTACTCACATACAGAAGATATTACTGTAATACTATACAAATAATAATGCAACACTGCTCACATACAGGAGATATTACTGCAATACTGTACAAATAATACTGCCACACTGCTCACATAGAGGAGATATTACTGCTATACTATACAAATAATACTGCCACACTGCTCACATACAGGAGATATTACTGCTATACTATACAAATAATACTGCAACACTGCTCACATACAGGAGATATTACTGCAATACTGTACAAATAATACTGCTACACTGCTCACATACAGAAGATATTACTGCAATACTGGACAAAGAATACTGCTACACTGCTCACATACAGAAGATATTACTACAATACTGGACAAAGTATACTGCTACACTGCTCACATAGAGAAGATATTACTACAATACTGTACAAATAATACTGCTACACTGCTCACATACAGAAGATATTACTGCAATACTGGACAAAGAATACTGCTACACTGCTCACATACAGAAGATATAACTGCAATACTGTACAAATAATACTGCAACACTACTCACATACAGAAGATATTACTGCAATACTATACAAATAATACTGCAACACTACTCACATACAGGAGATATTACTGCAATACTATACAAATAATACTGCAACACTACTCACATACAGAAGATATAACTGCAATACTGTACAAATAATACTGCAACACTGCTCACATACAGGAGATATTACTGCAATACTGTACAAATAATAAGCACACACTGCTCACATACAGGAGATATTACTGCAATACTATACAAATAATACTGCAACACTACTCACATACAGGAGATATTACTGCAATACTGTAAAAATAATACTGCTACACTGCTCACATACAGGAGATATTACTGCAATACTGTACAAATAATGCCGCTACACTGCTCACATACAGGAGATATTACTGCAATACTGTACAAATAATACTGCTACACTGCTCACATACAAGAGATATTACTGCAATATTAATACTATACAAATAATACTGCTACACTGCTCACATACAGCAGATATTACTGCAATACTATACAAATAATACTGCAAAACTACTCACATACAGAAGATATTACTGCAATACTGTACAAATAATAATGCAACACTGCTCACATACAGAAGATATTACTGCTATACTATACAAATAATACTGCTACACTGCTCAAATACAGAAGATATTACTGCAATACTATACAAATAATACTGCTACACTACTCACATACAGGAGATATTACTGCAATACTGTACAAATAATACTGCAACACTACTCACATACAGAAGATATAACTGCAATACTGTACAAATAATACTGCAACACTGCTCACATACAGGAGATATTACTGCAATACTGTACAAATAATCAGCACACACTGCTCACATACAGGAGATATTACTGCAATACTATACAAATAATACTGCAACACTACTCACATACAAGAGATATTACTGCAATACTGTAAAAATAATACTGCTACACTGCTCACATACAGGAGATATTACTGCAATACTGTACAAATAATGCCGCTACACTGCTCACATACAGGAGATATTACTGCAATACTGTACAAATAATACTGCTACACTGCTCACATACAAGAGATATTACTGCAATATTAATACTATACAAATAATACTGCTACACTGCTCACATACAGGAGATATTACTGCAATACTATACAAATAATACTGCAAAACTACTCACATACAGGAGATATTACTGCTATACTATACAAATAATACTGCAACACTACTCACATACAGGAGATATTACTGCAATACTATACAAATAATACTGCAAAACTACTCACATACAGAAGATATTACTGCAATACTATACAAATAATAATGCAACACTGCTCACATACAGGAGATATTACTGCAATACTCTACAAATAATACTGCCACACTGCTCACATACAGGAGATATTACTGCTATACTATACAAATAATACTGCCACACTGCTCACATACAGGAGATATTACTGCTATTCTATACAAATAATACTGCAACACTGCTCACATACAGGAGATATTACTGCAATACTTTACAAATAATACGGCTACACTGCTCACATACAGAAGATATTACTGCAATACTGGACAAAGAATACTGCTACACTGCTCACATACAGAAGATATTACTACAATACTGGACAAAGAATACTGCTACACTGCTCACAAAGAGAAGATATTACTGCAATACTGTACAAATAATACTGCTACACTGCTCACATACAGAAGATATTACTGCAATACTGGACAAAGAATACTGCTACACTGCTCACATACAGAAGATATAACTGCAATACTGTACAAATAATACTGCAACACTGCTCACATACAGGAGATATTACTGCAATACTATACAAATAATACTGCAACACTACTTACATACAGGAGATATTACTGCAATACTATACAAATAATACTGCAACACTGCTCACATACAGGATATATTACTGCAATACTGTACAAATAATAAGCACACACTGCTCACATACAGGAGATATTACTGCAATACTATACAAATAATACTGCAACACTACACACATACAGGAGATATTACTGCAATACTGTAAAAATAATACTGCTACACTGCTCACATACAGGAGATATTACTGCAATACCGTACAAATAATGCCGCTACACTGCTCACATACAGGAGATATTACTGCAATACTGTACAAATAATACTGCTACACTGCTCACATACAAGAGATATTACTGCAATATTAATACTATACAAATAATACTGCTACACTGCTCACATACAGGAGATATTACTGCAATACTATACAAATAATACTGCAAAACTACTCACATACAGAAGATATTACTGCAATACTGTACAAATAATACTGCTACACTGCTCACATACAGAAGATATTACTGCAATACTGGACAAAGAATACTGCTACACTGCTCACATACAGAAGATATTACTACAATACTGGACAAAGAATACTGCTACACTGCTCACATAGAGAAGATATTACTGCAATACTGTACAAATAATACTGCTACACTGCTCACATACAGAAGATATTACTGCAATACTGGACAAAGAATACTGCTACACTGCTCACATACGGAAGATATAACTGCAATACTGTACAAATAATACTGCAACACTGCTCACATACAGGAGATATTACTGCAATACTATACAAATAATACTGCAACACTACTTACATACAGGAGATATTCCTGCAATACTATACAAATAATACTGCAACACTGCTCACATACAGGAGATATTACTGCAATACTGCACAAATAATAAGCACACACTGCTCACATACAGGAGATATTACTGCAATACTATACAAATTATACTGCAACACTACTCACATACAGGAGATATTACTGCAATACTGTAAAAATAATACTGCTACACTGCTCACATACAGGAGATATTACTGCAATACTGTACAAATAATGCCGCTACACTGCTCACATACAGGAGATATTACTGCAATACTGTACAAATAATACTGCTCACATACAAGAGATATTACTGCAATATTAATACTATACAAATAATACTGCTACACTGCTCACATACAGGAGATATTACTGCAATATTATACAAATAATACTGCAAAACTACTCACATACAGAAGATATTACTGCAATACTGTACAAATAATAATGCAACACTGCTCACATACAGAAGATATTACTGCTATACTATACAAATAATACTGCCACACTGCTCACATACAGGAGATATTACTGCTATACTATACAAATAATACTGCAACACTGCTCACATACAGGAGATATTACTGCAATACTATACAAATAATACTGCAAAACTACTCACATACAGAAGATATTACTGTAATACTATACAAATAATAATGCAACACTGCTCACATACAGGAGATATTACTGCAATACTGTACAAATAATACTGCCACACTGCTCACATAGAGGAGATATTACTGCTATACTATACAAATAATACTGCCACACTGCTCACATACAGGAGATATTACTGCTATACTATACAAATAATACTGCAACACTGCTCACATACAGGAGATATTACTGCAATACTGTACAAATAATACTGCTACACTGCTCACATACAGAAGATATTACTGCAATACTGGACAAAGAATACTGCTACACTGCTCACATACAGGAGATATTACTGCAATACTATACAAATAATACTGCTACACTGCTCACATACAGAAGATATTACTACAATACTGGACAAAGTATACTGCTACACTGCTCACATAGAGAAGATATTACTACAATACTGTACAAATAATACTGCTACACTGTTCACATACAGAAGATATTACTGCAATACTGGACAAAGAATACTGCTACACTGCTCACATACAGAAGATATAACTGCAATACTGTACAAATAATACTGCAACACTACTCACATACAGAAGATATTACTGCAATACTATACAAATAATACTGCAACACTACTCACATACAGGAGATATTACTGCAATACTATACAAATAATACTGCAACACTACTCACATACAGAAGATATAACTGCAATACTGTACAAATAATACTGCAACACTGCTCACATACAGGAGATATTACTGCAATACTGTACAAATAATAAGCACACACTGCTCACATACAGGAGATATTACTGCAATACTATACAAATAATACTGCAACACTACTCACATACAGGAGATATTACTGCAATACTGTAAAAATAATACTGCTACACTGCTCACATACAGGAGATATTACTGCAATACTGTACAAATAATGCCGCTACACTGCTCACATACAGGAGATATTACTGCAATACTGTACAAATAATACTGCTACACTGCTCACATACAAGAGATATTACTGCAATATTAATACTATACAAATAATACTGCTACACTGCTCACATACAGCAGATATTACTGCAATACTATACAAATAATACTGCAAAACTACTCACATACAGAAGATATTACTGCAATACTGTACAAATAATAATGCAACACTGCTCACATACAGAAGATATTACTGCTATACTATACAAATAATACTGCTACACTGCTCAAATACAAAAGATATTACTGCAATACTATACAAATAATACTGCTACACTACTCACATACAGGAGATATTACTGCAATACTGTACAAATAATACTGCAACACTACTCACATACAGAAGATATAACTGCAATACTGTACAAATAATACTGCAACACTGCTCACATACAGGAGATATTACTGCAATACTGTACAAATAATAAGCACATACTGCTCACATACAGGAGATATTACTGCAATACTATACAAATAATACTGCAACACTACTCACATACAGGAGATATTACTGCAATACTGTAAAAATAATACTGCTACACTGCTCACATACAGGAGATATTACTGCAATACTGTACAAGTAATGCCGCTACACTGCTCACATACAGGAGATATTACTGCAATACTGTACAAATAATACTGCTACACTGCTCACATACAAGAGATATTACTGCAATATTAATACTATACAAATAATACTGCTACACTGCTCACATACAGGAGATATTACTGCAATACTATACAAATAATACTGCAAAACTACTCACATACAGGAGATATTACTGCTCTGCTATACAAATAATACTGCAACACTACTCACATACAGGAGATATTACTGCAATACTATACAAATAATACTGCAAAACTACTCACATACAGAAGATATTACTGCAATACTGTACAAATAATAATGCAACACTTCTCACATAGAGGAGATATTACTGCAATACTGTACAAATAATACTGCCACACTGCTCACATACAGGAGATATTACTGCTATACTATACAAATAATACTGCCACACTGCTCACATACAGGAGATATTACTGCTATACTATACAAATAATACTGCAACACTGCTCACATACAGGAGATATTACTGCAATACTTTACAAATAATACTGCAACACTACTCACATACAGGAGATATTACTGCAATACTGTAAAAATAATACTGCTACACTGCTCACATACAGGAGATATTACTGCAATACTGTACAAATAATGCCGCTACACTGCTCACATACAGGAGATATTACTGCAATACTGTACAAATAATACTGCTACACTGCTCACATACAAGAGATATTACTGCAATATTAATACTATACAAATAATACTGCTACACTGCTCACATACAGCAGATATTACTGCAATACTATACAAATAATACTGCAAAACTACTCACATACAGAAGATATTACTGCAATACTGTACAAATAATAATGCAACACTGCTCACATACAGAAGATATTACTGCTATACTATACAAATAATACTGCTACACTGCTCAAATACAGAAGATATTACTGCAATACTATACAAATAATACTGCTACACTACTCACATACAGGAGATATTACTGCAATACTGTACAAATAATACTGCAACACTACTCACATACAGAAGATATAACTGCAATACTGTACAAATAATACTGCAACACTGCTCACATACAGGAGATATTACTGCAATACTGTACAAATAATAAGCACACACTGCTCACATACAGGAGATATTACTGCAATACTATACAAATAATACTGCAACACTACTCACATACAGGAGATATTACTGCAATACTGTAAAAATAATACTGCTACACTGCTCACATACAGGAGATATTACTGCAATACTGTACAAATAATGCCGCTACACTGCTCACATACAGGAGATATTACTGCAATACTGTACAAATAATACTGCTACACTGCTCACATACAAGAGATATTACTGCAATATTAATACTATACAAATAATACTGCTACACTGCTCACATACAGGAGATATTACTGCAATACTATACAAATAATACTGCAAAACTACTCACATACAGGAGATATTACTGCTATACTATAAAAATAATACTGCAACACTACTCACATACAGGAGATATTACTGCAATACTATACAAACAATACTGCAAAACTACTCACATACAGAAGATATTACTGCAATACTATACAAATAATAATGCAACACTGCTCACATACAGGAGATATTACTGCAATACTGTACAAATAATACTGCCACACTGCTCACATACAGGAGATATTACTGCTATACTATACAAATAATACTGCCACACTGCTCACATACAGGAGATATTACTGCTATACTATACAAATAATACTGCAACACTGCTCACATACAGGAGATATTACTGCAATACTTTACAAATAATACTGCTACACTGCTCACATACAGAAGATATTACTGCAATACTGGACAAAGAATACTGCTACACTGCTCACATACAGAATATATTACTACAATACTGGACAAAGAATACTGCTACACTGCTCACATAGAGAAGATATTACTGCAATACTGTACAAATAATACTGCTACACTGCTCACATACAGAAGATATTACTGCAATACTGGACAAAGAATACTGCTACACTGCTCACATACAGAAGATATAACTGCAATACTGTACAAATAATACTGCAACACTGCTCACATACAGGAGATATTACTGAAATACTATACAAATAATACTGCAACACTACTTACATACAGGAGATACTACTGCAATACTATACAAATAATACTGCAACACTGCTCACATACAGGATATATTACTGCAATACTGTACAAATAATAAGCACACACTGCTCACATACAGGAGATATTACTGCAATACTATACAAATAATTCTGCAACACTACACACATACAGGAGATATTACTGCAATACTGTAAAAATAATACTGCTACACTGCTCACATACAGGAGATATTACTGCAATACTGTACAAATAATGCCGCTACACTGCTCACATACAGGAGATATTACTGCAATACTGTACAAATAATACTGCTACACTGCTCACATACAAGAGATATTACTGCAATATTAATACTATACAAATAATACTGCTACACTGCTCACATACAGGAGATATTACTGCAATACTATACAAATAATACTGCAAAACTACTCACATACAGAAGATATTACTGCAATACTGTACAAATAATAATGCAACACTGCTCACATACAGAAGATATTACTGCTATACTAAACAAATAATACTGCCACACTGCTCACATACAGGAGATATTACTGCTATACTATACAAATAATACTGCAACACTACTCACATACAGGAGATATTACTGCAATACTATACAAATAATACTGCAAAACTACTCACATACAGAAGATATTACTGTAATACTATACAAATAATAATGCAACACTGCTCACATACAGGAGATATTACTGCAATACTGTACAAATAATACTGCCACACTGCTCACATAGAGGAGATATTACTGCTATACTATACAAATAATACTGCCACACTGCTCACATACAGGAGATATTACTGCTATACTATACAAATAATACTGCAACACTGCTCACATACAGGAGATATTACTGCAATACTGTACAAATAATACTGCTACACTGCTCACATACAGAAGATATTACTGCAATACTGGACAAAGAATACTGCTACACTGCTCACATACAGAAGATATTACTACAATACTGGACAAAATATACTGCTACACTGCTCACATAGAGAAGATATTACTACAATACTGTACAAATAATACTGCTACACTGCTCACATACAGAAGATATTACTGCAATACTGGACAAAGAATACTGCTACACTGCTCACATACAGAAGATATAACTGCAATACTGTACAAATAATACTGCAACACTACTCACATACAGAAGATATTACTGCAATACTATACAAATAATACTGCAACACTACTCACATACAGGAGATATTACTGCAATACTATACAAATAATACTGCAACACTACTCACATACAGAAGATATAACTGCAATACTGTACAAATAATACTGCAACACTGCTCACATACAGGAGATATTACTGCAATACTGTACAAATAATAAGCACACACTGCTCACATACAGGAGATATTACTGCAATACTATACAAATAATACTGCAACACTACTCACATACAGGAGATATTACTGCAATACTGTAAAAATAATACTGCTACACTGCTCACATACAGGAGATATTACTGCAATACTGTACAAATAATGCCGCTACACTGCTCACATACAGGAGATATTACTGCAATACTGTACAAATAATACTGCTACACTGCTCACATACAAGAGATATTACTGCAATATTAATACTATACAAATAATACTGCTACACTGCTCACATACAGCAGATATTACTGCAATACTATACAAATAATACTGCAAAACTACTCACATACAGAAGATATTACTGCAATACTGTACAAATAATAATGCAACACTGCTCACATACAGAAGATATTACTGCTATACTATACAAATAATACTGCTACACTGCTCAAATACAGAAGATATTACTGCAATACTATACAAATAATACTGCTACACTACTCACATACAGGAGATATTACTGCAATACTGTACAAATAATACTGCAACACTACTCACATACAGAAGATATAACTGCAATACTGTACAAATAATACTGCAACACTGCTCACATACAGGAGATATTACTGCAATACTGTACAAATAATAAGCACACACTGCTCACATACAGGAGATATTACTGCAATACTATACAAATAATACTGCAACACTACTCACATACAGGAGATATTACTGCAATACTGTAAAAATAATACTGCTACACTGCTCACATACAGGAGATATTACTGCAATACTGTACAAATAATGCCGCTACACTGCTCACATACAGGAGATATTACTGCAATACTGTACAAATAATACTGCTACACTGCTCACATACAAGAGATATTACTGCAATATTAATACTATACAAATAATACTGCTACACTGCTCACATACAGGAGATATTACTGCAATACTATACAAATAATACTGCAAAACTACTCACATACAGGAGATATTACTGCTATACTATACAAATAATACTGCAACACTACTCACATACAGGAGATATTACTGCAATACTATACAAATAATACTGCAAAACTACTCACATACAGAAGATATTACTGCAATACTATACAAATAATAATGCAACACTGCTCACATACAGGAGATATTACTGCAATACTGTACAAATAATACTGCCACACTGCTCACATACAGGAGATATTACTGCTATACTATACAAATAATACTGCCACACTGCTCACATACAGGAGATATTACTGCTATACTATACAAATAATACTGCAACACTGCTCACATACAGGAGATATTACTGCAATACTTTACAAATAATACTGCTACACTGCTCACATACAGAAGATATTACTTCAATACTGGACAAAGAATACTGCTACACTGCTCACATACAGAAGGTATTACTACAATACTGGACAAAGAATACTGCTACACTGCTCACATAGAGAAGATATTACTGCAATACTGTACAAATAATACTGCTACACTGCTCACATACAGAAGATATTACTGCAATACTGGACAAAGAATACTGCTACACTGCTCACATACAGAAGATATAACTGCAATACTGTACAAATAATACTGCAACACTGCTCACATACAGGAGATATTACCGCAATACTATACAAATAATACTGCAACACTACTTACATACAGGAGATATTACTGCAATACTATACAAATAATACTGCAACACTGCTCACATACAGGATATATTACTGCAATACTGTACAAATAATAAGCACACACTGCTCACATACAGGAGATATTACTGCAATACTATACAAATAATACTGCAACACTACACACATACAGGAGATATTACTGCAATACTGTAAAAATAATACTGCTACACTGCTCACATACAGGAGATATTACTGCAATACCGTACAAATAATGCCGCTACACTGCTCACATACAGGAGATATTACTGCAATACTGTACAAATAATACTGCTACACTGCTCACATACAAGAGATATTACTGCAATATTAATACTATACAAATAATACTGCTACACTGCTCACATACAGGAGATATTACTGCAATACTATACAAATAATACTGCAAAACTACTCACATACAGAAGATATTACTGCAATACTGTACAAATAATAATGCAACACTGCTCACATACAGAAGATATTACTGCTATACTATACAAATAATACTGCCACACTGCTCACATACAGGAGATATTACTGCTATACTATACAAATAATACTGCAACACTACTCACATACAGGAGATATTACTGCAATACTATACAAATAATACTGCAAAACTACTCACATACAGAAGATATTACTACAATACTGGACAAAGAATACTGCTACACTGCTCACATAGAGAAGATATTACTGCAATACTGTACAAATAATACTGCTACACTGCTCACATACAGAAGATATTACTGCAATACTGGACAAAGAATACTGCTACACTGCTCACATACAGAAGATATAACTGCAATACCGTACAAATAATACTGCAACACTGCTCACATACAGGAGATATTACTGCAATACTATACAAATAATACTGCAACACTACTCACATACAGGAGATATTACTGCAATACTATACAAATAATACTGCAACACTACACACATACAGGAGATATTACTGCAATACTGTAAAAATAATACTGCTACACTGCTCACATACAGGAGATATTACTGCAATACTGTACAAATAATGCCGCTACACTGCTCACATACAGGAAATATTACTGCAATACTGTACAAATAATACTGCTACACTGCTCACATACAAGAGATATTACTGCAATATTAATACTATACAAATAATACTGCTACACTGCTCACATACAGGAGATATTACTGCAATACTATACAAATAATACTGCAAAACTACTTACATACAGAAGATATTACTGCAATACTGTACAAATAATAATGCAACACTGCTCACATACAGAAGATATTACTGCTATACTATACAAATAATACTGCCACACTGCTCACATACAGGAGATATTACTGCTATACTATACAAATAATACTGCAACACTACTCACATACAGGAGATATTACTGCAATACTATACAAATAATACTGCAAAACTACTCACATACAGAAGATATTACTGCAATACTATACAAATAATAATGCAACACTGCTCACATACAGGAGATATTACTGCAATACTGTACAAATAATACTGCCACACTGCTCACATAGAGGAGATATTACTGCTATACTATACAAATAATACTGCCACACTGCTCACATACAGGAGATATTACTGCTATACTATACAAATAATACTGCAACACTGCTCACATACAGGAGATAATACTGCAATACTGTACAAATAATACTGCTACACTGCTCACATACAGAAGATATTACTGCAATACTGGACAAAGAATACTGCTACACTGCTCACATACAGAAGATATTACTACAATACTGGACAAAGAATACTGCTACACTGCTCACATAGAGAAGATATTACTGCAATACTGTACAAATAATACTGCTACACTGCTCACATACAGAAGATATTACTGCAATACTGGACAAAGAATACTGCTACACTGCTCACATACAGAAGATATAACTGCAATACTGTCCAAATAATACTGCAACACTGCTCACATACAGAAGATATACCTGCAATACTGTCCAAATAATACTGCTACACTGCTCACATACAGGAGATATTACTGCAATACTATACAAATAATACTGCAACACTACTCACATACAGGAGATATTACTGCAATACTATACAAATAATACTGCAACACTACTCACATACAGAAGATATAACTGCAATACTGTACAAATAATACTGCAACACTGCTCACATACAGGAGATATTACTGCAATACTGTACAAATAATAAGCACACACTGCTCACATACAGGAGATATTACTGCAATACTATACAAATAATACTGCAACACTACTCACATAAAGGAGATATTACTGTAATACTGTAAAAATAATACTGCTACACTGCTCACATACAGGAGATATTACTGCAATACTGTACAAATAATGCCGCTACACTGCTCACATACAGGAGATATTACTGCAATACTGTACAAATAATACTGCTACACTGCTCACATACAAGAGATGTTACTGCAATATTAATACTATACAAATAATACTGCTACACTGCTCACATACAGGAGATATTACTGCAATACTATACAAATAATACGCAAAACTACTCACATACAGAAGATATTACTGCAATACTGTACAAATAATAATGCAACACTGCTCACATACAGGAGATATTTCTGCTATACTATACAAATAATACTGCCACACTGCTCACAAACAGGAGATATTACTGCTATACTATACAAGTAATACTGCAGCACTACTCACATACATGAGATATTACTGCAATACTATACAAATAATACTGCAAAACTACTCACATACAGAAGATATTACTGCAATACTATACAAATAATAATGCAACACTGCTCACATACAGGAGATATTACTGCAATACTGTACAAATAATACTGCCACACTGCTCACATACAGGAGATATTACTGCTATACTATACAAATAATACTGCCACACTGCTCACATACAGGAGATATTACTGCTATACTATACAAATAATACTGCAACACTGCTCACATACAGGAGATATTACTGCAATACTGTACAAATAATACTGCTACACTGCTCACATACAGAAGATATTACTGCAATACTGGACAAAGAATACTGCTACACTGCTCACATACAGAAGATATTGCTACAATACTGGACAAAGAATACTGCTACACTGCTCACATAGAGAAGATATTACTGCAATACTGTACAAATAATACTGCTACACTGCTCACATACAGAAGATATTACTGCAATACTGGACAAAGAATACTGCTACACTGCTCACATACAGAAGATATAACTGCAATACTGTACAAATAATACTGCAACACTGCTCACATACAGGAGATATTACTGCAATACTATACAAATAATACTGCAACACTACTCATATACAGGAGATATTACTGCAATACTATACAAATAATACTGCAACACTACTCACATACAGAAGATATAACTGCAATACTGTACAAATAATACTGCAACACTGCTCACATACAGTAGATATTACTGCAATACTGTACAAATAATAAGCACACACTGCTCACATACAGGAGATATTACTGCAATACTATACAAATAATACTGCAACACTACTCACATACAGGAGATATTACTGCAATACTGTAAAAATAATACTGCTACACTGCTCACATACAGGAGATATTACTGCAATACTGTACAAATAATGCCGCTACACTGCTCACATACAGGAGATATTACTGCAATACTGTACAAATAATACTGCTACACTGCTCACATACAAGAGATATTACTGCAATATTAATACTATACAAATAATACTGCTACACTGCTCACATACAGGAGATATTACTGGAATACTATACAAATAATACTGCAAAACTACTCACATACAGAAGATATTACTGCAATACTGTACAAATAATAATGCAACACTGCTCACATACAGGATATATTACTGCTATACTATACAAATAATACTGCCACACTGCTCACATACAGGAGATATTACTGCTATACTATACAAATAATACTGCAACACTACTCACATACAGGAGATATTACTGCAATACTATACAAATAATACTGCAAAACTACTCACATACAGAAGATATTACTGCAATACTATACAAATAATAATTCAACATTGCTCACATACAGGAGATATTACTGCAATACTGTACAAATAATACTGCCACACTGCTCACATACAGGAGATATTACTGCTATACTATACAAATAATACTGCCACACTGCTCACATACAGGAGATATTACTGCTATACTATACAAATAATACTGCAACACTGCTCACATACAGGAGATATTACTGCAATACTGTACAAATAATATTGCTACACTGCTCACATACAGAAGATATTACTGCAATACTGGACAAAGAATACTGCCACACTGCTCACATACAGAAGATATTACTACAATACTGGACAAAGAATACTGCTACACTGCTCACATAGAGAAGATATTACTGCAATACTGTACAAATAATACTGCTACACTGCTTACATACAGAAGATATTACTGCAATACTGGACAAAGAATACTGCTACACTGCTCACATACAGAAGACATAACTGCAATACTGTACAAATAATACTGCAACACTGCTCACATACAGGAGATATTACTGCAATACTATACAAATAATACTGCAACACTACTCACATACAGGAGATATTACTGCAATACTATACAAATAATACTGCAACACTACTCACATACAGAAGATATAACTGCAATACTGTACAAATAATACTGCAACACTGCTCACATACAGGAGATATTACTGCAATACTGTACAAATAATAAGCACACACTGCTCACATACAGGAGATATTACTGCAATACTATAGAAATAATACTGCAACACTACTCACATACAGGAGATATTACTGCAATACTGTAAAAATAATACTGCTACACTGCTCACATACAGGAGATATTACTGCAATACTGTACAAATAATGCCGCTACACTGCTCACATACAGGAGATATTACTGCAATACTGTACAAAAAATACTGCTACACTGCTCACATACAAGGGATATAACTGCAATATTAATACCATACAAATAATACTGCTACACTGCTCACATACAGGAGATATTACTTCAATACTAATACTATACAAATAATACTGCTACACTGCTGACATACAGAAGATATTACTGCAATACTGTACAAATAATACTGCTACACTGCTCACATACAGAAGATATTACTGCAATACTGTACAAATAATACTGCAACACTGCTCACATACAGGAGATATTACTGCTATACTATACAAATAATACTGCCACACTGCTCACATACAGGAGATATTACTGCTATACTATACAAATAATACTGCAACACTACTCACATACAGAAGATTTTACTGCAATACTATACAAATAATAATGCAACACTGCTCACATACAGGAGATATTACTGCAATACTGTACAAATAATACTGCCACACTGCTCACATACAGGAGATATTACTGCTATCCTATACAAATAATACTGCCACACTGCTCACATACAGGAGATATTACTGCTATACTATACAAATAATACTGCAACACTGCTCACATACAGGAGATATTACTGCAATACTGTACAAATAATACTGCAACACTGCTCACATACAGGAGATATTACTGCAATACTGTACAAATAATACTGCTACACTGCTCACATACAGAAGATATTACTGCAATACTGGACAAAGAATACTGCTACACTGCTCACATACAGAAGATATTACTACAATACTGGACAAAGAATACTGCTACACTGCTCACATAGAGAAGATATCACTGCAATACTGTACAAATAATACTGCTACACTGCTCACATACAGAAGATATTACTGCAATACTGGACAAAGAATACTGCTACACTGCTCACATACAAAAGATATAACTGCAATACTGTACAAATAATACTGCTACACTGCTCACATACAGAAGATATTACTGCAATACTATACAAATAATACTGCTACACTGCTCACATACAGAATATATTACTGCAATACTGTACAAATAATACTGCTACACTGCTCACATACAGAAGATATTACTGCAATACTGGACAAAGAATACTGCTACACTGCTCACATACAGAAGATATTACTACAATACTGGACAAAGAATACTGCTACACTGCTCACATAGAGAAGATATTACTGCAATACTGTACAAATAATACTGCTACACTGCTCACATACAGAAGATATTACTGCAATACTGGACAAAGAATACTGCTACACTGCTCACATACAGAAGATATAACTGCAATACTGTACAAATAATACTGCAACACTGCTCACATACAGGAGATATTACTGCAATACTATACAAATAATACTGCAACACTACTCACATACAGGAGATATTACTGCAATACTATACAAATAATACTGCAACACTACTCACATACAGAAGATATAACTGCAATACTGTACAAATAATACAGCAACACTGCTCACATACAGGAGATATTACTGCAATACTGTACAAATAATAAGCACACACTGCTCACATACAGGAGATATTACTGCAATACTATACAAATAATACTGCTACACTGCTCACATACAAGAGATATTACTGCAATATTAATACTATACAAATAATACTGCTACACTGCTCACATACAGGAGATATTACTGCAATACTATACAAATAATACTGCAAAACTACTCACATACAGAAGATATTACTGCAATACTGTACAAATAATAATGCAACACTGCTCACATACAGGAGATATTACTGCTATACTATACAAATAATACTGCCACACTGCTCACATACAGGAGATATTACTGCTATACTATACAAATAATACTGCAACACTACTCACATACAGGAGATATTACTGCAATACTATACAAATAATACTGCAAAACTACTCACATACAGAAGATATTACTGCAATACTATACAAATAATAATGCAACACTGCTCACATACAGGAGATATTACTGCAATACTGTACAAATAATACTGCCACACTGCTCACATACAGGAGATATTACTGCTATACTATACAAATAATACTTCAACACTGCTCACATACAGGAGATATTACTGCAATACTGTACAAATAATACTGCTACACTGCTCACATACAGAAGATATTACTGCAATACTGGACAAAGAATACTGCTACACTGCTCACATTCAGAAGATATTACTACAATACTGGACAAAGAATACTGCTACACTGCTCACATAGAGAAGATATTACTGCAATACTGTACAAATAATACTGCTACACTGCTCACATACAGAAGATATTACTGCAATACTGGACAAAAAATACTGCTACACTGCTCACATACAGAAGATATAACTGCAATACTGTCCAAATAATACTGCAACACTGCTCACATACAGAAGATATAACTGCAATACTGTCCAAATAATACTGCTACACTGCTCACATACAGGAGATATTACTGCAATACTATACAAATAATACTGCAACACTACTCACATACAGGAGATATTACTGCAATACTATACAAATAATACTGCAACACTACTCACATACAGAAGATATAACTGCAATACTGTACAAATAATACTGCAACACTGCTCACATACAGGAGATATTACTGCAATACTGTACAAATAATAAACACACACTGCTCACATACAGGAGATATTACTGCAATACTATACAAATAATACTGCAACACTACTCACATACAGGAGATATTACTGCAATACTGTAAAAATAATACTGCTACACTGCTCACATACAGGAGATATTACTGCAATACTGTACAAATAATACCGCTACACTGCTCACATACAGGAGATATTACTGCAATACTGTACAAATAATACTGCTACACTGCTCACATACAAGAGATGTTACTGCAATATTAATACTATACAAATAATACTGCTACACTGCTCACATACAGGAGATATTACTGCAATACTATACAAATAATACTGCAAAACTACTCACATACAGAAGATATTACTGCAATACTGTACAAATAATACTGCCACACTGCTCACATACAGGAGATATTACTGCTATACTATACAAATAATACTGCCACACTGCTCACATACAGGAGATATTACTGCTATACTATACAAATAATACTGCAACACTGCTCACATACAGGAGATATTACTGCAATACTGTACAAATAATACTGCTACACTGCTCACATACAGAAGATATTACTGCAATACTGGACAAAGAATACTGCTACACTGCTCACATACAGAAGATATTGCTACAATACTGGACAAAGAATACTGCTACACTGCTCACATAGAGAAGATATTACTGCAATACTGTACAAATAATACTGCTACACTGCTCACATACAGAAGATATTACTGCAATACTGGACAAAGAATACTGCTACACTGCTCACATACAGAAGATATAACTGCAATACTGTACAAATAATACTGCAACACTGCTCACATACAGGAGATATTACTGCAATACTATACAAATAATACTGCAACATTACTCACATACAGGAGATATTACTGCAATACTATACAAATAATACTGCAACACTACTCACATACAGAAGATATAACTGCAATACTGTACAAATAATACTGCAACACTGCTCACATACAGGAGATATTACTGCAATACTGTACAAATAATAAGCACACACTGCTCACATACAGGAGATATTACTGCAATACTATACAAATAATACTGCAACACTATTCACATACAGGAGATATTACTGCAATACTGTAAAAATAATACTGCTACACTGCTCACATACAGGAGATATTACTGCAATACTGTACAAATAATGCGGCTACACTGCTCACATACAGGAGATATTACTGCAATACTGTACAAATAATACTGCTACACTGCTCACATACAAGAGATATTACTGCAATATTAATACTATACAAATAATACTGCTACACTGCTCACATACAGGAGATATTACTGCAATACTAATACTATACAAATAATACTGCTACACTGCTGACACACAGAAGATATTACTGCAATACTGTACAAATACTACTGCTACACTGCTCACATACAGAAGATATTACTGCAATACTGTACAAATAATACTGCAACACTGTTCTCATACAGGAGATATTACTGCAATACTGTACAAATAATACTGCAACACTGCTCACATACAGGAGATATTACTGCAATACGTTACAAATAATATTGCTACACTGCTCACATACAGGAGATATTACTGCAATACTGTACAAATAATACTGCAACACTACTCACAAATAGGAGCTATTATTGCAATACTATACAAATAATACTGCAAAACTACTCACATACAGGAGATATTACTGCAATACTGTACAAATAATAATGCAACACTGCTCACATACAGGAGATATTACTGCAATACTGTACAAATAATACTGCCACACTGCTCACATACAGGAGATATTACTGCTACACTATACAAATAATACTGCAACACTGCTCACATACCTGAGATATTACTGCAATACTGTACAAATAATACTGCTACACTGCTCACATACAGAAGATATTACTGCAATACTGGACAAAGTATACTGCTACACTGCTCACATACAGAAGATATTACTACAATACTGGACAAAGAATACTGCTACACTGCTCACATAGAGAAGATATTACTGCAATACTGTAGAAATAATACTGCTACACTGCTCACATAGAGAAGATATTACTGCAATACTGGACAAAGAATACTGCTACACTGCTCACATACAGAAGATATAACTGCAATACTGTACAAATAATACGGCAACACTGCTCACATACAGGAGATATTACTGCAATACTATACAAATAATACTGCAACACTATTCACATACAGGAGATATTACTGCAATACTGTACAAATAATACTGGTTCACTGGTCACATACAGGAGATATTACTGCAATACTATACAAATAATGCTGCTACACTGCTCACAAACAGGAGATATTACTGCAATACTGTACAAATAATACTGCTACACTGCTCACATACAAGAAATATTACTGCAATATTAATACTATACAAATAATACTGCTACACTGCTCACATACAGAAGATATTACTGCAATACCTGACAAAGAATACTGCTACACTGTTCACATACAGAAGATATTACTACAATACTGGACAAAGAATACTGCTACACTGCTCACATACAGAAGATATAACTGCAATACTGTACAAATAATATTGCTACACTGCTCACATACAGAAGATATTACTGCAATACTGGACAAAGAATACTGCTGCACTGCTCACATACAGAAGATATAACTGCAATACTGTACAAATAATACTGCAACACTGCTCACATACAGGAGATATTACTGCAATACTATACAAATAATACTGCAACACTACTCACATACAGGAGATATTACTGCAATACTATACAAATAATACTGCTACACTGCTCACATACAGGAGATATTACTGCAATACTATACAAATAATACTGCTACACTGCTCACATACAGGAGATATTACTGTAATACTGTACAAATAATACTGCTACACTACTCACATACAGGAGATATTACTGCAATACTGTACAAATAATACTGCAACACTACTCACATACAGAAGATATAACTGCAATACTGTACAAATAATACTGCAACACTGCTCACATACAGGAGATATTACTGCAATACTGTACAAATAATAAGCACACACTGCTCACATACAGGAGATATTACTGCAATACTATACAAATAATACTGCAACACTACTCACATACAGGAGATATTACTACAATACTGTAAAAATAATACTGCTACACTGCTCACATACAGGAGATATTACTGCAATACTGTACAAATAATGCCGCTACACTGCTCACATACAAGAGATATTACTGCAATATTAATACTATACAAATAATACTGCTACACTGCTCACATACAGCAGATATTACTGCAATACTATACAAATAATACTGCAAAACTACTCACATACAGAAGATATTACTGCAATACTGTACAAATAATAATGCAACACTGCTCACATACAGAAGATATTACTGCTATACTATACAAATAATACTGCTACACTGCTCAAATACAGAAGATATTACTGCAATACTATACAAATAATACTGCTACACTACTCACATACAGGAGATATTACTGCAATACTGTACAAATAATACTGCAACACTACTCACATACAGAAGATATAACTGCAATACTGTACAAATAATACTGCAACACTGCTCACATACAGGAGATATTACTGCAATACTGTACAAATAATAAGCACACACTGCTCAGATACAGGAGATATTACTGCTATACTATACAAATAATACTGCTACACTGCTCATATACAGAAGATATTACTGCAATACTGGACAAAGAATACTGCTACACTGCTCACATACAGAAGATATTACTACAATACTGGACAAAGAATACTGCTACACTGCTCACATAGAGAAGATATTACTGCAATACTGTACAAATAATACTGTTACACTGCTCACATACAGAAGATATTACTGCAATACTGGACAAAGAATACTGCTACACTGCTCACATACAGAAGATATAACTGCAATACTGTACAAATAATACTGCAACACTGCTCACATACAGGAGATATTACTGCAATACTATACAAATAATACTGCAACACTACTTACATACAGGAGATATTACTGCAATACTATACAAATAATACTGCAACACTGCTCACATACAGGAGATATTACTGCAATACTGTACAAATAATAAGCACACACTGCTCACATACAGGAGATATTACTGCAATACTATACAAATAATGCTGCAACACTACTCACATACAGGAGATATTACTGCAATACTGTAAAAATAATACTGCTACACTGCTCACATACAGGAGATATTACTGCAATACTGTACAAATAATGCCGCTACACTGCTCACATACAGGAGATATTACTGCAATACTGTACAAATAATACTGCTACACTGCTCACATACAAGAGATATTACTGCAATATTAATACTATACAAATAATACTGCTACACTGCTCACATACAGGAGATATTACTGCAATACTATACAAATAATACTGCAAAACTACTCACATACAGAAGATATTACTGCAATACTGTACAAATAATAATGCAACACTGCTCACATACAGAAGATATTACTGCTATACTATACAAATAATACTGCCACACTGCTCACATACAGGAGATATTACTGCTATACTATACAAATAATACTGCAACACTACTCACATACAGGAGATATTACTGCAATACTATACAAATAATACTGCAAAACTACTCACATACAGAAGATATTACTGTAATACTATACAAATAATAATGCAACACTGCTCACATACAGGAGATATTACTGCAATACTGTACAAATAATACTACCACACTGCTCACATAGAGGAGATATTACTGCTATACTATACAAATAATACTGCCACACTGCTCACATACAGGAGATATTACTGCTATACTATACAAATAATACTGCAACACTGCTCACATACAGGAGATATTACTGCAATACTGTACAAATAATACTGCTACACTGCTCACATACAGAAGATATTACTGCAATACTGGACAAAGAATACTGCTACACTGCTCACATACAGAAGATATTACTACAATACTGGACAAAGTATACTGCTACACTGCTCACATAGAGAAGATATTACTACAATACTGTACAAATAATACTGCTACACTGCTCACATACAGAAGATATTACTGCAATACTGGACAAAGAATACTGCTACACTGCTCACATACAGAAGATATAACTGCAATACTGTACAAATAATACTGCAACACTACTCACATACAGAAGATATTACTGCAATACTATACAAATAATACTGCAACACTACTCACATACAGGAGATATTACTGCAATACTATACAAATAATACTGCAACACTACTCACATACAGAAGATATAACTTCAATACTGTACAAATAATACTGCAACACTGCTCACATACAGGAGATATTACTGCAATACTGTACAAATAATAAGCACACACTGCTCACATACAGGAGATATTACTGCAATACTATACAAATAATACTGCAACACTACTCACATACAGAAGATATAACTTCAATACTGTACAAATAATACTGCAACACTGCTCACATACAGAAGATATTACTGCTATACTATACAAATAATACTGCTACACTGCTCAAATACAGAAGATATTACTGCAATACTATACAAATAATACTGCTACACTACTCACATACAGGAGATATTACTGCAATACTGTACAAATAATACTGCAACACTACTCACATACAGAAGATATAACTGCAATACTGTACAAATAATACTGCAACACTGCTCACATACAGGAGATATTACTGCAATACTGTACAAATAATAAGCACACACTGCTCAGATACAGGAGATATTACTGCTATACTATACAAATAATACTGCTACACTGCTCACATACAGAAGATATTACTGCAATACTGGACAAAGAATACTGCTACACTGCTCACATACAGAAGATATTACTACAATACTGGACAAAGAATACTGCTACACTGCTCACATAGAGAAGATATTACTGCAATACTGTACAAATAATACTGTTACACTGCTCACATACAGAAGATATTACTGCAATACTGGACAAAGAATACTGCTACACTGCTCACATACAGAAGATATAACTGCAATACTGTACAAATAATACTGCAACACTGCTCACATACAGGAGATATTACTGCAATACTATACAAATAATACTGCAACACTACTTACATACAGGAGATATTACTGCAATACTATACAAATAATACTGCAACACTGCTCACATACAGGAGATATTACTGCAATACTGTACAAATAATAAGCACACACTGCTCACATACAGGAGATATTACTGCAATACTATACAAATAATGCTGCAACACTACTCACATACAGGAGATATTACTGCAATACTGTAAAAATAATACTGCTACACTGCTCACATACAGGAGATATTACTGCAATACTGTACAAATAATGACGCTACACTGCTCACATACAGGAGATATTACTGCAATACTGTACAAATAATACTGCTACACTGCTCACATACAAGAGATATTACTGCAATATTAATACTATACAAATAATACTGCTACACTGCTCACATACAGGAGATATTACTGCAATACTATACAAATAATACTGCAAAACTACTCACATACAGAAGATATTACTGCAATACTGTACAAATAATAATGCAACACTGCTCACATACAGAAGATATTACTGCTATACTATACAAATAATACTGCCACACTGCTCACATACAGGAGATATTACTGCTATACTATACAAATAATACTGCAACACTACTCACATACAGGAGATATTACTGCAATACTATACAAATAATACTGCAATACTACTCACATACAGAAGATATTACTGTAATACTATACAAATAATAATGCAACACTGCTCACATACAGGAGATATTACTGCAATACTGTACAAATAATACTGCCACACTGCTCACATAGAGGAGATATTACTGCTATACTATACAAATAATACTGCCACACTGCTCACATACAGGAGATATTACTGCTATACTATACAAATAATACTGCAACACTGCTCACATACAGGAGATATTACTGCAATACTGTACAAATAATACTGCTACACTGCTCACATACAGAAGATATTACTGCAATACTGGACAAAGAATACTGCTACACTGCTCACATACAGAAGATATTACTACAATACTGGACAAAGTATACTGCTACACTGCTCACATAGAGAAGATATTACTACAATACTGTACAAATAATACTGCTACACTGCTCACATACAGAAGATATTACTGCAATACTGGACAAAGAATACTGCTACACTGCTCACATACAGAAGATATAACTGCAATACTGTACAAATAATACTGCAACACTACTCACATACAGAAGATATTACTGCAATACTATACAAATAATACTGCAACACTACTCACATACAGGAGATATTACTGCAATACTATACAAATAATACTGCAACACTACTCACATACAGAAGATATAACTTCAATACTGTACAAATAATACTGCAACACTGCTCACATACAGGAGATATTACTGCAATACTGTACAAATAATAAGCACACACTGCTCACATACAGGAGATATTACTGCAATACTATACAAATAATACTGCAACACTACTCACATACAGGAGATATTACTGCAATACTGTAAAAATAATACTGCTACTCTGCTCACATACAGGAGATATTACTGCAATACTGTACAAATAATGCCGCTACACTGCTCACATACAGGAGATATTACTGCAATACTGTACAAATAATACTGCTACACTGCTCACATACAAGAGATATTACTGCAATATTAATACTATACAAATAATACTGCTACACTGCTCACATACATCAGATATTACTGCAATACTATACAAATAATACTGCAAAACTACTCACATACAGAAGATATTACTGAAATACTGTACAAATAATAATGCAACACTGCTCACATACAGAAGATATTACTGCTATACTTTACAAATAATACTGCTACACTGCTCAAATACAGAAGATATTACTGCAATACTATACAAATAATACTGCTACACTACTCACATACAGGAGATATTACTGCAATACTGTACAAATAATACTGCAACACTACTCACATACAGAAGATATAACTGCAATACTGTACAAATAATACTGCAACACTGCTCACATACAGGAGATATTACTGCAATACTGTACAAATAATAAGCACACACTGCTCACATACAGGAGATATTACTGCAATACTATACAAATAATACTGCAACACTACTCACATACAGGAGATATTACTGCAATACTGTAAAAATAATACTGCTACACTGCTCACATACAGGAGATATTACTGCAATACTGTACAAATAATGCCGCTACACTGCTCACATACAGGAGATATTACTGCAATACTGTACAAATAATACTGCTACACTGCTCACATACAGGAGATATTACTGCAATACTGTACAAATAATACTGCCACACTGCTCACATACAGGAGATATTACTGCTATCCTATACAAATAATACTGCTACACTGCTCACATACAGGAGATATTACTGCAATACTGTACAAATAATGCCGCTACACTGCTCACATACAAGAGATATTACTGCAATATTAATACTATACAAATAATACTGCTACACTGCTCACATACAGGAGATATTACTGCAATACTATACAAATAATACTGCAAAACTACTCACATACAGGAGATATTACTGCTATACTATACAAATAATACTGCAACACTACTCACATACAGGAGATATTACTGCAATACTGTACAAATAATGCCGCTACACTGCTCACATACAGGAGATATTACTGCAATACTGTACAAATAATACTGCTACACTGCTCACATACAAGAGATATTACTGCAATATTAATACTACACAAATAATACTGCTACACTGCTCACATACTGGAGATATTACTGCAATACTATACAAATAATACTGCAAAACTACTCACATACAGGAGATATTACTGCTATATTATACAAATAATACTGCAACACTAATCACATACAGGAGATATTACTGCAATACTATACAAATAATACTGCAAAACTACTCACATACAGAAGATATTACTGCAATACTATACAAATAATAATGCAACACTGCTCACATACAGGAGATATTACTGCAATACTGTACAAATAATGCCGCTACACTGCTCACATACAGGAGATATTACTGCAATACTGTACAAATAATACTGCTACACTGCTCACATACAAGAGATATTACTGCAATATTAATACTATACAAATAATACTGCTACACTGCTCACATACAGGAGATATTACTGCAATACTATACAAATAATACTGCAAAACTACTCACATACAGAAGATATTACTGCAATACTGTACAAATAATAAGCACACACTGCTCAGATACAGGAGATATTACTGCTATACTATACAAATAATACTGCTACACTGCTCACATACAGAAGATATTACTGCAATACTGGACAAAGAATACTGCTACACTGCTCACATACAGAAGATATTACTACAATACTGGACAAAGAATACTGCTACACTGCTCACATAGAGAAGATATTACTGCAATACTGTACAAATAATACTGCTACACTGCTCACATACAGAAGATATTACTGCAATACTGGACAAAGAATACTGCTACACTGCTCACATACAGAAGATATAACTGCAATACTGTACAAATAATACTGCAACACTGCTCACATACAGGAGATATTACTGCAATACTATACAAATAATACTGCAACACTACTTACATACAGGAGATATTACTGCAATACTATACAAATAATACTGCAACACTGCTCACATACAGGAGATATTACTGCAATACTGTACAAATAATAAGCACACACTGCTCACATACAGGAGATATTACTGCAATACTATACAAATAATACTGCAACACTACTCACATACAGGAGATATTACTGCAATACTGTAAAAATAATACTGCTACACTGCTCACATACAGGAGATATTACTGCAATACTGTACAAATAATGCCGCTACACTGCTCACATACAGGAGATATTACTGCAATACTGTACAAATAATACTGCTCACATACAAGAGATATTACTGCAATATTAATACTATACAAATAATACTGCTACACTGCTCACATACAGGAGATATTACTGCAATATTATACAAATAATACTGCAAAACTACTCACATACAGAAGATATTACTGCAATACTGTACAAATAATAATGCAACACTGCTCACATACAGAAGATATTACTGCTATACTATACAAATAATACTGCCACACTGCTCACATACAGGAGATATTACTGCTATACTATACAAATAATACTGCAACACTGCTCACATACAGGAGATATTACTGCAATACTATACAAATAATACTGCAAAACTACTCACATACAGAAGATATTACTGTAATACTATACAAATAATAATGCAACACTGCTCACATACAGGAGATATTACTGCAATACTGTACAAATAATACTGCCACACTGCTCACATAGAGGAGATATTACTGCTATACTATACAAATAATACTGCCACACTGCTCACATACAGGAGATATTACTGCTATACTATACAAATAATACTGCAACACTGCTCACATACAGGAGATATTACTGCAATACTGTACAAATAATACTGCTACACTGCTCACATACAGAAGATATTACTGCAATACTGGACAAAGAATACTGCTACACTGCTCACATACAGGAGATATTACTGCAATACTATACAAATAATACTGCTACACTGCTCACATACAGAAGATATTACTACAATACTGGACAAAGTATACTGCTACACTGCTCACATAGAGAAGATATTACTACAATACTGTACAAATAATACTGCTACACTGCTCACATACAGAAGATATTACTGCAATACTGGACAAAGAATACTGCTACACTGCTCACATACAGAAGATATAACTGCAATACTGTACAAATAATACTGCAACACTACTCACATACAGAAGATATTACTGCAATACTATACAAATAATACTGCAACACAACTCACATACAGGAGATATTACTGCAATACTATACAAATAATACTGCAACACTACTCACATACAGAAGATATAACTGCAATACTGTACAAATAATACTGCAACACTGCTCACATACAGGAGATATTACTGCAATACTGTACAAATAATAAGCACACACTGCTCACATACAGGAGATATTACTGCAATACTATACAAATAATACTACAACACTACTCACATACAGGAGATATTACTGCAATACTGTAAAAATAATACTGCTACACTGCTCACATACAGGAGATATTACTGCAATACTGTACAAATAATGCCGCTACACTGCTCACATACAGGAGATATTACTGCAATACTGTACAAATAATACTGCTACACTGCTCACATACAAGAGATATTACTGCAATATTAATACTATACAAATAATACTGCTACACTGCTCACATACAGCAGATATTACTGCAATACTATACAAATAATACTGCAAAACTACTCACATACAGAAGATATTACTGCAATACTGTACAAATAATAATGCAACACTGCTCACATACAGAAGATATTACTGCTATACTATACAAATAATACTGCTACACTGCTCAAATACAAAATATATTACTGCAATACTATACAAATAATACTGCTACACTACTCACATACAGGAGATATTACTGCAATACTGTACAAATAATACTGCAACACTACTCACATACAGAAGATATAACTGCAATACTGTACAAATAATACTGCAACACTGCTCACATACAGGAGATATTACTGCAATACTGTACAAATAATAAGCACACACTGCTCACATACAGGAGATATTACTGCAATACTATACAAATAATACTGCAACACTACTCACATACAGGAGATATTACTGCAATACTGTAAAAATAATACTGCTACACTGCTCACATACAGGAGATATTACTGCAATACTGTACAAGTAATGCCGCTACACTGCTCACATACAGGAGATATTACTGCAATACTGTACAAATAATACTGCTACACTGCTCACATACAAGAGATATTACTGCAATATTAATACTATACAAATAATACTGCTACACTGCTCACATACAGGAGATATTACTGCAATACTATACAAATAATACTGCAAAACTACTCACATACAGGAGATATTACTGCTATACTATACAAATAATACTGCAACACTACTCACATACAGGAGATATTACTGCAATACTATACAAATAATACTGCAAAACTACTCACATACAGAAGATATTACTGCAATACTATACAAATAATAATGCAACACTTCTCACATACAGGAGATATTACTGCAATACTGTACAAATAATACTGCCACACTGCTCACATACAGGAGATATTACTGCTATACTATACAAATAATACTGCCACACTGCTCACATACAGGAGATATTACTGCTATACTATACAAATAATACTGCAACACTGCTCACATACAGGAGATATTACTGCAATACTTTACAAATAATACTGCAACACTACTCACATACAGGAGATATTACTGCAATACTGTAAAAATAATACTGCTACACTGCTCACATACAGGAGATATTACTGCAATACTGTACAAATAATGCCGCTACACTGCTCACATACAGGAGATATTACTGCAATACTGTACAAATAATACTGCTACACTGCTCACATACAAGAGATATTACTGCAATATTAATACTATACAAATAATACTGCTACACTGCTCACATACAGCAGATATTACTGCTATACTATACAAATAATACTGCCACACTGCTCACATACAGGAGATATTACTGCTATACTATACAAATAATACTGCAACACTGCTCACATACAGGAGATATTACTGCAATACTTTACAAATAATACTGCTACACTGCTCACATACAGAAGATATTACTGCAATACTGGACAAAGAATACTGCTACACTGCTCACATACAGAAGATATTACTACAATACTGGACAAAGAATACTGCTACACTGCTCACATAGAGAAGATATTACTGCAATACTGTACAAATAATACTGCTACACTGCTCACATACAGAAGATATTACTGCAATACTGGACAAAGAATAATGCTACACTGCTCACATACAGAAGATATAACTGCAATACTGTACAAATAATACTGCAACACTGCTCACATACAGGAGATATTACTGCAATACTATACAAATAATACTGCAACACTACTTACATACAGGAGATACTACTGCAATACTATACAAATAATACTGCAACACTGCTCACATACAGGATATATTACTGCAATACTGTACAAATAATAAGCACACACTGCTCACATACAGGAGATATTACTGCAATACTATACAAATAATTCTGCAACACTACACACATACAGGAGATATTACTGCAATACTGTAAAAATAATACTGCTACACTGCTCACATACAGGAGATATTACTGCAATACTGTACAAATAATGCCGCTACACTGCTCACATACAGGAGATATTACTGCAATACTGTACAAATAATACTGCTACACTGCTCACATACAAGAGATATTACTGCAATATTAATACTATACAAATAATACTGCTACACTGCTCACATATAGGAGATATTACTGCAATACTATACAAATAATACTGCAAAACTACTCACATACAGAAGATATTACTGCAATACTGTACAAATAATAATGCAACACTGCTCACATACAGAAGATATTACTGCTATACTAAACAAATAATACTGCCACACTGCTCACATACAGGAGATATTACTGCTATACTATACAAATAATACTGCAACACTACTCACATACAGGAGATATTACTGCAATACTATACAAATAATACTGCAAAACTACTCACATACAGAAGATATTACTGTAATACTATACAAATAATAATGCAACACTGCTCACATACAGGAGATATTACTGCAATACTGTACAAATAATACTGCCACACTGCTCACATAGAGGAGATATTACTGCTATACTATACAAATAATACTGCCACACTGCTCACATACAGGAGATATTACTGCTATACTATACAAATAATACTGCAACACTGCTCACATACAGGAGATATTACTGCAATACTGTACAAATAATACTGCTACACTGCTCACATACAGAAGATATTACTGCAATACTGGACAAAGAATACTGCTACACTGCTCACATACAGAAGATATTACTACAATACTGGACAAAGTATACTGCTACACTGCTCACATAGAGAAGATATTACTACAATACTGTACAAATAATACTGCTACACTGCTCACATACAGAAGATATTACTGCAATACTGGACAAAGAATACTGCTACACTGCTCACATACAGAAGATATAACTGCAATACTGTACAAATAATACTGCAACACTACTCACATACAGAAGATATTACTGCAATACTATACAAATAATACTGCAACACTACTCACATACAGGAGATATTACTGCAATACTATACAAATAATACTGCAACACTACTCACATACAGAAGATATAACTGCAATACTGTACAAATAATACTGCAACACTGCTCACATACAGGAGATATTACTGCAATACTGTACAAATAATAAGCACACACTGCTCACATACAGGAGATATTACTGCAATACTATACAAATAATACTGCAACACTACTCACATACAGGAGATATTACTGCAATACTGTAAAAATAATACTGCTACACTGCTCACATACAGGAGATATTACTGCAATACTGTACAAATAATGCCGCTACACTGCTCACATACAGGAGATATTACTGCAATACTGTACAAATAATACTGCTACACTGCTCACATACAAGAGATATTACTGCAATATTAATACTATACAAATAATACTGCTACACTGCTCACATACAGCAGATATTACTGCAATACTATACAAATAATACTGCAAAACTACTCACATACAGAAGATATTACTGCAATACTGTACAAATAATAATGCAACACTGCTCACATACAGAAGATATTACTGCTATACTATACAAATAATACTGCTACACTGCTCAAATACAGAAGATATTACTGCAATACTATACAAATAATACTGCTACACTACTCACATACAGGAGATATTACTGCAATACTGTACAAATAATACTGCAACACTACTCACATACAGAAGATATAACTGCAATACTGTACAAATAATACTGCAACACTGCTCACATACAGGAGATATTACTGCAATACTGTACAAATAATAAGCACACACTGCTCACATACAGGAGATATTACTGCAATACTATACAAATAATACTGCAACACTACTCACATACAAGAGATATTACTGCAATACTGTAAAAATAATACTGCTACACTGCTCACATACAGGAGATATTACTGCAATACTGTACAAATAATGCCGCTACACTGCTCACATACAGGAGATATTACTGCAATACTGTACAAATAATACTGCTACACTGCTCACATACAAGAGATATTACTGCAATATTAATACTATACAAATAATACTGCTACACTGCTCACATACAGGAGATATTACTGCAATACTATACAAATAATACTGCAAAACTACTCACATACAGGAGATATTACTGCTATACTATACAAATAATACTGCAACACTACTCACATACAGGAGATATTACTGCAATACTATACAAATAATACTGCAAAACTACTCACATACAGAAGATATTACTGCAATACTATACAAATAATAATGCAACACTGCTCACATACAGGAGATATTACTGCAATACTCTACAAATAATACTGCCACACTGCTCACATACAGGAGATATTACTGCTATACTATACAAATAATACTGCCACACTGCTCACATACAGGAGATATTACTGCTATACTATACAAATAATACTGCAACACTGCTCACATACAGGAGATATTACTGCAATACTTTACAAATAATACTGCTACACTGCTCACATACAGAAGATATTACTGCAATACTGGACAAAGAATACTGCTACACTGCTCACATACAGAAGATATTACTACAATACTGGACAAAGAATACTGCTACACTGCTCACATAGAGAAGATATTACTGCAATACTGTACAAATAATACTGCTACACTGCTCACATACAGAAGATATTACTGCAATACTGGACAAAGAATACTGCTACACTGCTCACATACAGAAGATATAACTGCAATACTGTACAAATAATACTGCAACACTGCTCACATACAGGAGATATTACTGCAATACTATACAAATAATACTGCAACACTACTTACATACAGGAGATATTACTGCAATACTATACAAATAATACTGCAACACTGCTCACATACAGGATATATTACTGCAATACTGTACAAATAATAAGCACACACTGCTCACATACAGGAGATATTACTGCAATACTATACAAATAATACTGCAACACTACACACATACAGGAGATATTACTGCAATACTGTAAAAATAATACTGCTACACTGCTCACATACAGGAGATATTACTGCAATACCGTACAAATAATGCCGCTACACTGCTCACATACAGGAGATATTACTGCAATACTGTACAAATAATACTGCTACACTGCTCACATACAAGAGATATTACTGCAATATTAATACTATACAAATAATACTGCTACACTGCTCACATACAGGAGATATTACTGCAATACTATACAAATAATACTGCAAAACTACTCACATACAGAAGATATTACTGCAATACTGTACAAATAATAATGCAACACTGCTCACATACAGAAGATATTACTGCTATACTATACAAATAATACTGCCACACTGCTCACATACAGGAGATATTACTGCTATACTATACAAATATTACTGCAACACTACTCACATACAGGAGATATTACTGCAATACTATACAAATAATACTGCAAAACTACTCACATACAGAAGATATTACTGCAATACTATACAAATAATAATGCAACACTGCTCACATACAGGAGATATTACTGCAATACTGTACAAATAATACTGCCACACTGCTCACATAGAGGAGATATTACTGCTATACTATACAAATAATACTGCCACACTGCTCACATACAGGAGATATTACTGCTATACTATACAAATAATACTGCAACACTGCTCACAAACTGGAGATATTACTGCAATACTGTACAAATAATGCTGCTACACTGCTCACATACAGGAGATATTACTGCAATACTGTACAAATAATACTGCTACACAGCTCACATACAGGACATATTACTACAATACTGTACAAATAATAATGCAACACTACTCACAAACAGGAGATATTACTGCAATACTGTACAAATAATGCTGCTACACTGCTCACATACAGGAGATATTACTGCAATACTGTACAAATAATACTGCAACACTACTCACGTACAGGAGATATTACTACAATACTGTACAAATAATACTGCAACACTAATCACATACAGAAGATATTACTGCAATACTGTACAAATAATACTGCTACACTGCTCACATACAGAAGATATTACTGCAATATTGTACAAAAAATGCTGCTACACTGCTCACATACAGAAGATATTACTGCAATACTGTTCAAATAATACTGCTACACTGCTCACATACAGGAGATATTACTGCAATATTGTACAAAAATGCTGCTACACTGCTCACATACAGGAGATATTACTGCAATACTGTACAAATAATACTGCTACAATGCTGATACAGAAGATATTACTGCAATACTGTACAAATAATGATGCTACACTGCTCACATACAGGAGATATTACTGCAATATTGTACGAATAATACTGCAACGCTCCTCAAATACAGAAGATATTACTGCAATACTGTACAAATAATACTGCTTCACTGGTCACATACAGGAGATATTACTGCAATACTGTACAAATAATACTGCTACACTGCTGACATACAGGAGATATTCCTGCAATACTGTACAAATAATGCTGCTACACTGCTCACATACAGAAGATATTACTGCAATACTGTACAAATAATACTGCTACACTGCTCACATACAGGAGATATTACTGCAATACTGTACAAATAATACTGCAACACTACTCACATACAGGAGATATTACTGCAATACTGTAAAAATAATACTGCTACACTGCTCACATACAGGAGATATTACTGCAATACTGTACAAATAATGCCGCTACACTGCTCACATACAGGAGATATTACTGCAATACTGTACAAATAATACTGCTACACTGCTCACATACAAGAGATATTACTGCAATATTAATACTATACAAATAATACTGCTACACTGCTCACATACAGCAGATATTACTGCAATACTATACAAATAATACTGCAAAACTACTCACATACAGAAGATATTACTGCAATACTGTACAAATAATAATGCAACACTGCTCACATACAGAAGATATTACTGCTATACTATACAAATAATACTGCTACACTGCTCAAATACAGAAGATATTACTGCAATACTATACAAATAATACTGCTACACTACTCACATACAGGAGATATTACTGCAATACTGTACAAATAATACTGCAACACTACTCACATACAGAAGATATAACTGCAATACTGTACAAATAATACTGCAACACTGCTCACATACAGGAGATATTACTGCAATACTGTACAAATAATAAGCACACACTGCTCACATACAGGAGATATTACTGCAATACTACACAAATAATACTGCAACACTACTCACATACAGGAGATATTAGTGCAATACTGTAAAAATAATACTGCTACACTGCTCACATACAGGAGATATTACTGCAATACTGTACAAATAATGCCGCTACACTGCTCACATACAGGAGATATTACTGCAATACTGTACAAATAATACTGCTACACTGCTCACATACAAGAGATATTACTGCAATATTAATACTACACAAATAATACTGCTACACTGCTCACATACAGGAGATATTACTGCAATACTATACAAATAATACTGCAAAACTACTCACATACAGGAGATATTACTGCTATACTATACAAATAATACTGCAACACTACTCACATACAGGAGATATTACTGCAATACTATACAAATAATACTGCAAAACTACTCACATACAGAAGATATTACTGCAATACTATACAAATAATAATGCAACACTGCTCACATACAGGAGATATTACTGCAATACTGTACAAATAATACTGCCACACTGCTCACATACAGGAGATATTACTGCTATACTATACAAATAATACTGCCACACTGCTCACATACAGGAGATATTACTGCTATACTATACAAATAATACTGCAACACTGCTCACATACAGGAGATATTACTGCAATACTTTACAAATAATACTGCTACACTGCTCACATACAGAAGATATTACTGCAATACTGGACAAAGAATACTGCTACACTGCTCACATACAGAAGATATTACTACAATACTGGACAAAGAATACTGCTACACTGCTCACATAGAGAAGATATTACTGCAATACTGTACAAATAATACTGCTACACTGCTCACATACAGAAGATATTACTGCAATACTGGACAAAGAATACTGCTACACTGCTCACATACAGAAGATATAACTGCAATACTGTACAAATAATACTGCAACACTGCTCACATACAGGAGATATTACTGCAATACTATACAAATAATACTGCAACACTACTTACATACAGGAGATATTACTGCAATACTATACAAATAATACTGCAACACTGCTCACATACAGGAGATATTACTGCAATACTGTACAAATAATAAGCACACACTGCTCACATACAGGAGATATTACTGCAATACTATACAAATAATACTGCAACACTACACACATACAGGAGATATTACTGCAATACTGTACAAATAATACTGCTACACTGCTCACATACAAGAGATATTACTGCAATATTAATACTATACAAATAATACTGCTACACTGCTCACATACAGGAGATATTACTGCAATACTAAACAAATAATACTGCAAAACTACTCACATACAGAAGATATTACTGCAATACTGTACAAATAATACTGCTACACTGCTCACATACAGAAGATATTACTGCAATACTGGACAAAGAATACTGCTACACTGCTCACATACAGAAGATATTACTACAATACTGGACAAAGAATACTGCTACACTGCTCACATAGAGAAGATATTACTGCAATACTGTACAAATAATACTGCTACACTGCTCACATACAGAAGATATTACTGCAATACTGGACAAAGAATACTGCTACACTGCTCACATACAGAAGATATAACTGCAATACTGTACAAATAATACTGCAACACTGCTCACATACAGGAGATATTACTGCAATACTATACAAATAATACTGCAACACTACTTACATACAGGAGATATTCCTGCAATACTATACAAATAATACTGCAACACTGCTCACATACAGGAGATATTACTGCAATACTGCACAAATAATAAGCACACACTGCTCACATACAGGAGATATTACTGCAATACTATACAAATTATACTGCAACACTACTCACATACAGGAGATATTACTGCAATACTGTAAAAATAATACTGCTACACTGCTCACATACAGGAGATATTACTGCAATACTGTACAAATAATGCCGCTACACTGCTCACATACAGGAGATATTACTGCAATACTGTACAAATAATACTGCTCACATACAAGAGATATTACTGCAATATTAATACTATACAAATAATACTGCTACACTGCTCACATACAGGAGATATTACTGCAATATTATACAAATAATACTGCAAAACTACTCACATACAGAAGATATTACTGCAATACTGTACAAATAATAATGCAACACTGCTCACATACAGAAGATATTACTGCTATACTATACAAATAATACTGCCACACTGCTCACATACAGGAGATATTACTGCTATACTATACAAATAATACTGCAACACTGCTCACATACAGGAGATATTACTGCAATACTATACAAATAATACTGCAAAACTACTCACATACAGAAGATATTACTGTAATACTATACAAATAATAATGCAACACTGCTCACATACAGGAGATATTACTGCAATACTGTACAAATAATACTGCCACACTGCTCACATAGAGGAGATATTACTGCTATACTATACAAATAATACTGCCACACTGCTCACATACAGGAGATATTACTGCTATACTATACAAATAATACTGCAACACTGCTCACATACAGGAGATATTACTGCAATACTGTACAAATAATACTGCTACACTGCTCACATACAGAAGATATTACTGCAATACTGGACAAAGAATACTGCTACACTGCTCACATACAGGAGATATTACTGCAATACTATACAAATAATACTGCTACACTGCTCGCATACAGAAGATATTACTACAATACTGGACAAAGTATACTGCTACACTGCTCACATAGAGAAGATATTACTACAATACTGTACAAATAATACTGCTACACTGCTCACATACAGAAGATATTACTGCAATACTGGACAAAGAATACTGCTACACTGCTCACATACAGAAGATATAACTGCAATACTGTACAAATAATACTGCAACACTACTCACATACAGAAGATATTACTGCAATACTATACAAATAATACTGCAACACTACTCACATACAGGAGATATTACTGCAATACTATACAAATAATACTGCAACACTACTCACATACAGAAGATATAACTGCAATACTGTACAAATAATACTGCAACACTGCTCACATACAGGAGATATTACTGCAATACTGTACAAATAATAAGCACACACTGCTCACATACAGGAGATATTACTGCAATACTATACAAATAATACTGCAACACTACTCACATACAGGAGATATTACTGCAATACTGTAAAAATAATACTGCTACACTGCTCACATACAGGAGATATTACTGCAATACTGTACAAATAATGCCGCTACACTGCTCACATACAGGAGATATTACTGCAATACTGTACAAATAATACTGCTACACTGCTCACATACAAGAGATATTACTGCAATATTAATACTATACAAATAATACTGCTACACTGCTCACATACAGCAGATATTACTGCAATACTATACAAATAATACTGCAAAACTACTCACATACAGAAGATATTACTGCAATACTGTACAAATAATAATGCAACACTGCTCACATACAGAAGATATTACTGCTATACTATACAAATAATACTGCTACACTGCTCAAATACAAAAGATATTACTGCAATACTATACAAATAATACTGCTACACTACTCACATACAGGAGATATTACTGCAATACTGTACAAATAATACTGCAACACTACTCACATACAGAAGATATAACTGCAATACTGTACAATTATACTGCAACACTGCTCACATACAGGAGATATTACTGCAATACTGTACAAATAATAAGCACATACTGCTCACATACAGGAGATATTACTGCAATACTATACAAATAATACTGCAACACTACTCACATACAGGAGATATTACTGCAATACTGTAAAAATAATACTGCTACACTGCTCACATACAGGAGATATTACTGAAATACTGTACAAGTAATGCCGCTACACTGCTCACATACAGGAGATATTACTGCAATACTGTACAAATAATACTGCTACACTGCTCACATACAAGAGATATTACTGCAATATTAATACTATACAAATAATACTGCTACACTGCTCACATACAGGAGATATTACTGCAATACTATACAAATAATACTGCAAAACTACTCACATACAGGAGATATTACTGCTATACTATACAAATAATACTGCAACACTACTCACATACAGGAGATATTACTGCAATACTATACAAATAATACTGCAAAACTACTCACATACAGAAGATATTACTGCAATACTATACAAATAATAATGCAACACTTCTCACATAGAGGAGATATTACTGCAATACTGTACAAATAATACTGCCACACTGCTCACATACAGGAGATATTACTGCTATACTATACAAATAATACTGCCACACTGCTCACATACAGGAGATATTACTGCTATACTATACAAATAATACTGCAACACTGCTCACATACAGGAGATATTACTGCAATACTTTACAAATAATACTGCAACACTACTCACATACAGGAGATATTACTGCAATACTGTAAAAATAATACTGCTACACTGCTCACATACAGGAGATATTACTGCAATACTGTACAAATAATGCCGCTACACTGCTCACATACAGGAGATATTACTGCAATACTGTACAAATAATACTGCTACACTGCTCACATACAAGAGATATTACTGCAATATTAATACTATACAAATAATACTGCTACACTGCTCACATACAGCAGATATTACTGCAATACTATACAAATAATACTGCAAAACTACTCACATACAGAAGATATTACTGCAATACTGTACAAATAATAATGCAACACTGCTCACATACAGAAGATATTACTGCTATACTATACAAATAATACTGCTACACTGCTCAAATACAGAAGATATTACTGCAATACTATACAAATAATACTGCTACACTACTCACATACAGGAGATATTACTGCAATACTGTACAAATAATACTGCAACACTACTCACATACAGAAGATATAACTGCAATACTGTACAAATAATACTGCAACACTGCTCACATACAGGAGATATTACTGCAATACTGTACAAATAATAAGCACACACTGCTCACATACAGGAGATATTACTGCAATACTATACAAATAATACTGCAACACTACTCACATACAGGAGATATTACTGCAATACTGTAAAAATAATACTGCTACACTGCTCACATACAGGAGATATTACTGCAATACTGTACAAATAATGCCGCTACACTGCTCACATACAGGAGATATTACTGCAATACTGTACAAATAATACTGCTACACTGCTCACATACAAGAGATATTACTGCAATATTAATACTATACAAATAATACTGCTACACTGCTCACATACAGGAGATATTACTGCAATACTATACAAATAATACTGCAAAACTACTCACATACAGGAGATATTACTGCTATACTATAAAAATAATACTGCAACACTACTCACATACAGGAGATATTACTGCAATACTATACAAACAATACTGCAAAACTACTCACATACAGAAGATATTACTGCAATACTATACAAATAATAATGCAACACTGCTCACATACAGGAGATATTACTGCAATACTGTACAAATAATACTGCCACACTGCTCACATACAGGAGATATTACTGCTATACTATACAAATAATACTGCCACACTGCTCACATACAGGAGATATTACTGCTATACTATACAAATAATACTGCAACACTGCTCACATACAGAAGATATTACTGCAATACTGGACAAAGAATACTGCTACACTGCTCACATACAGAAGATATTACTACAATACTGGACAAAGAATACTGCTACACTGCTCACATAGAGAAGATATTACTGCAATACTGTACAAATAATACTGCTACACTGCTCACATACAGAAGATATTACTGCAATACTGGACAAAGAATACTGCTACACTGCTCACATACAGAAGATATAACTGCAATACTGTACAAATAATACTGCAACACTGCTCACATACAGGAGATATTACTGCAATACTATACAAATAATACTGCAACACTACTTACATACAGGAGATACTACTGCAATACTATACAAATAATACTGCAACACTGCTCACATACAGGATATATTACTGCAATACTGTACAAATAATAAGCACACACTGCTCACATACAGGAGATATTACTGCAATACTATACAAATAATTCTGCAACACTACACACATACAGGAGATATTACTGCAATACTGTAAAAATAATACTGCTACACTGCTCACATACAGGAGATATTACTGCAATACTGTACAAATAATGCCGCTACACTGCTCACATACAGGAGATATTACTGCAATACTGTACAAATAATACTGCTACACTGCTCACATACAAGAGATATTACTGCAATATTAATACTATACAAATAATACTGCTACACTGCTCACATACAGGAGATATTACTGCAATACTATACAAATAATACTGCAAAACTACTCACATACAGAAGATATTACTGCAATACTGTACAAATAATAATGCAACACTGCTCACATACAGAAGATATTACTGCTATACTGAACAAATAATACTGCCACACTGCTCACATACAGGAGATATTACTGCTATACTATACAAATAATACTGCAACACTACTCACATACAGGAGATATTACTGCAATACTATACAAATAATACTGCAAAACTACTCACATACAGAAGATATTACTGTAATACTATACAAATAATAATGCAACACTGCTCACATACAGGAGATATTACTGCAATACTGTACAAATAATACTGCCACACTGCTCACATAGAGGAGATATTACTGCTATACTATACAAATAATACTGCCACACTGCTCACATACAGGAGATATTACTGCTATACTATACAAATAATACTGCAACACTGCTCACATACAGGAGATATTACTGCAATACTGTGCAAATAATACTGCTACACTGCTCACATACAGAAGATATTACTGCAATACTGGACAAAGAATACTGCTACACTGCTCACATACAGAAGATATTACTACAATACTGGACAAAATATACTGCTACACTGCTCACATAGAGAAGATATTACTACAATACTGTACAAATAATACTGCTACACTGCTCACATACAGAAGATATTACTGCAATACTGGACAAAGAATACTGCTACACTGCTCACATACAGAAGATATAACTGCAATACTGTACAAATAATACTGCAACACTACTCACATACAGAAGATATTACTGCAATACTATACAAATAATACTGCAACACTACTCACATACAGGAGATATTACTGCAATACTATACAAATAATACTGCAACACTACTCACATACAGAAGATATAACTGCAATACTGTAAAAATAATACTGCAACACTGCTCACATACAGGAGATATTACTGCAATACTGTACAAATAATAAGCACACACTGCTCACATACAGGAGATATTACTGCAATACTATACAAATAATACTGCAACACTACTCACATACAGGAGATATTACTGCAATACTGTAAAAATAATACTGCTACACTGCTCACATACAGGAGATATTACTGCAATACTGTACAAATAATGCCGCTACACTGCTCACATACAGGAGATATTACTGCAATACTGTACAAATAATACTGCTACACTGCTCACATACAAGAGATATTACTGCAATATTAATACTATACAAATAATACTGCTACACTGCTCACATACAGCAGATATTACTGCAATACTATACAAATAATACTGCAAAACTACTCACATACAGAAGATATTACTGCAATACTGTACAAATAATAATGCAACACTGCTCACATACAGAAGATATTACTGCTATACTATACAAATAATACTGCTACACTGCTCAAATACAGAAGATATTACTGCAATACTATACAAATAATACTGCTACACTACTCACATACAGGAGATATTACTGCAATACTGTACAAATAATACTGCAACACTACTCACATACAGAAGATATAACTGCAATACTGTACAAATAATACTGCAACACTGCTCACATACAGGAGATATTACTGCAATACTGTACAAATAATAAGCACACACTGCTCACATACAGGAGATATTACTGCAATACTATACAAATAATACTGCAACACTACTCACATACAGGAGATATTACTGCAATACTGTAAAAATAATACTGCTACACTGCTCACATACAGGAGATATTACTGCAATACTGTACAAATAATGCCGCTACACTGCTCACATACAGGAGATATTACTGCAATACTGTACAAATAATACTGCTACACTGCTCACATACAAGAGATATTACTGCAATATTAATACTATACAAATAATACTGCTACACTGCTCACATACAGGAGATATTACTGCAATACTATACAAATAATACTGCAAAACTACTCACATACAGGAGATATTACTGCTATACTATACAAATAATACTGCAACACTACTCACATACAGGAGATATTACTGCAATACTATACAAATAATACTGCAAAACTACTCACATACAGAAGATATTACTGCAATACTATACAAATAATAATGCAACACTGCTCACATACAGGAGATATTACTGCAATACTGTACAAATAATACTGCCACACTGCTCACATACAGGAGATATTACTGCTATACTATACAAATAATACTGCCACACTGCTCACATACAGGAGATATTACTGCTATACTATACAAATAATACTGCAACACTGCTCACATACAGGAGATATTACTGCAATACTTTACAAATAATACTGCTACACTGCTCACATACAAAAGATATTACTGCAATACTGGACAAAGAATACTGCTACACTGCTCACATACAGAAGATATTACTACAATACTGGACAAAGAATACTGCTACACTGCTCACATAGAGAAGATATTACTGCAATACTGTACAAATAATACTGCTACACTGCTCACATACAGAAGATATTACTGCAATACTGGACAAAGAATACTGCTACACTGCTCACATACAGAAGATATAACTGCAATACTGTACAAATAATACTGCAACACTGCTCACATACAGGAGATATTACCGCAATACTATACAAATAATACTGCAACACTACTTACATACAGGAGATATTACTGCAATACTACACAAATAATACTGCAACACTGCTCACATACAGGATATATTACTGCAATACTGTACAAATAATAAGCACACACTGCTCACATACAGGAGATATTACTGCAATACTATACAAATAATACTGCAACACTACACACATACAGGAGATATTACTGCAATACTGTAAAAATAATACTGCTACACTGCTCACATACAGGAGATATTACTGCAATACCGTACAAATAATGCCGCTACACTGCTCACATACAGGAGATATTACTGCAATACTGTACAAATAATACTGCTACACTGCTCACATACAAGAGATATTACTGCAATATTAATACTATACAAATAATACTGCTACACTGCTCACATACAGGAGATATTACTGCAATACTATACAAATAATACTGCAAAACTACTCACATACAGAAGATATTACTGCAATACTGTACAAATAATAATGCAACACTGCTCACATACAGAAGATATTACTGCTATACTATACAAATAATACTGCCACACTGCTCACATACAGGAGATATTACTGCTATACTATACAAATAATACTGCAACACTACTCACATACAGGAGATATTACTGCAATACTATACAAATAATACTGCAAAACTACTCACATACAGAAGATATTACTGCAATACTATACAAATAATAATGCAACACTGCTCACATACAGGAGATATTACTGCAATACTGTACAAATAATACTGCCACACTGCTCACATAGAGGAGATATTACTGCTATACTATACAAATAATACTGCCACACTGCTCACATACAGGAGATATTACTGCTATACTATACAAATAATACTGCAACACTGCTCACATACAGGAGATATTACTGCAATACTGTACAAATAATACTGCTACACTGCTCACATACAGAAGATATTACTGCAATACTGGACAAAGAATACTGCTACACTGCTCACATACAGAAGATATTACTACAATACTGGACAAAGAATACTGCTACACTGCTCACATAGAGAACATATTACTGCAATACTGTACAAATAATACTGCTACACTGCTCACATACAGAAGATATTACTGCAATACTGGACAAAGAATACTGCTACACTGCTCACATACAGAAGATATAACTGCAATACCGTACAAATAATACTGCAACACTGCTCACATACAGGAGATATTACTGCAATACTATACAAATAATACTGCAAAACTACTCACATACAGGAGATATTACTGCAATACTATACAAATAATACTGCAACACTACACACATACAGGAGATATTACTGCAATACTGTAAAAATAATACTGCTACACTGCTCACATACAGGAGATATTACTGCAATACTGTACAAATAATGCCGCTACACTGCTCACATACAGGAGATATTACTGCAATACTGTACAAATAATACTGCTACACTGCTCACATACAAGAGATATTACTGCAATATTAATACTATACAAATAATACTGCTACACTGCTCACATACAGGAGATATTACTGCAATACTATACAAATAATACTGCAAAACTACTTACATACAGAAGATATTACTGCAATACTGTACAAATAATAATGCAACACTGCTCACATACAGAAGATATTACTGCTATACTATACAAATAATACTGCCACACTGCTCACATACAGGAGATATTACTGCTATACTATACAAATAATACTGCAACACTACTCACATACAGGAGATATTACTGCAATACTATACAAATAATACTGCAAAACTACTCACATACAGAAGATATTACTGCAATACTATACAAATAATAATGCAACACTGCTCACATACAGGAGATATTACTGCAATACTGTACAAATAATACTGCCACACTGCTCACATAGAGGAGATATTACTGCTATACTATACAAATAATACTGCCACACTGCTCACATACAGGAGATATTACTGCTATACTATACAAATAATACTGCAACACTGCTCACATACAGGAGATAATACTGCAATACTGTACAAATAATACTGCTACACTGCTCACATACAGAAGATATTACTGCAATACTGGACAAAGAATACTGCTACACTGCTCACATACAGAAGATATTACTACAATACTGGACAAAGAATACTGCTACACTGCTCACATAGAGAAGATATTACTGCAATACTGTACAAATAATACTGCTACACTGCTCACATACAGAAGATATTACTGCAATACTGGACAAAGAATACTGCTACACTGCTCACATACAGAAGATATAACTGCAATACTGTACAAATAATACTGCAACACTGCTCACATACAGGAGATATTACTGCAATACTATACAAATAATACTGCAACATTACTCACATACAGGAGATATTACTGCAATACTATACAAATAATACTGCAACACTACTCACATACAGAAGATATAACTGCAATACTGTACAAATAATACTGCAACACTGCTCACATACAGGAGATATTACTGCAATACTGTACAAATAATAAGCACACACTGCTCACATACAGGAGATATTACTGCAATACTATACAAATAATACTGCAACACTACTCACATACAGGAGATATTACTGCAATACTGTAAAAATAATACTGCTACACTGCTAACATACAGGAGATATTACTGCAATACTGTACAAATAATGCCGCTACACTGCTCACATACAGGAGATATTACTGCAATACTGTACAAATAATACTGCTACACTGCTCACATACAAGAGATATTACTGCAATATTAATACTATACAAATAATACTGCTACACTGCTCACATACAGGAGATATTACTGGAATACTATACAAATAATACTGCAAAACTACTCACATACAGAAGATATTACTGCAATACTATACAAATAATAATGCAACACTGCTCACATACAGGAGATATTATTGCAATACTGTACAAATAATACTGCCACACTGCTCACATACAGGAGATATTACTGCTATACTATACAAATAATACTGCCACACTGCTCACATACAGGAGATATTACTGCTATACTATACAAATAATACTGCAACACTGCTCACATACAGGAGATATTACTGCAATACTGTACAAATAATACTGCTACACTGCTCACATACAGAAGATATTACTGCAATACTGGACAAAGAATACTGCTACACTGCTCACATACAGAAGATATTACTACAATACTGGACAAAGAATACTGCTACACTGCTCACATAGAGAAGATATTACTGCAATACTGTACAAATAATACTGCTACACTGCTCACATACAGAAGATATTACTGCAATACTGGACAAAAAATACTGCTACACTGCTCACATACAGAAGATATAACTGCAATACTGTACAAATAATACTGCAACACTGCTCACATACAGGAGATATTACTGCAATACTATACAAATAATACTGCAACACTACTCACATACAGGAGATATTACTGCAATACTATACAAATAATACTGCAACACTACTCACATACAGAAGATATAACTGCAATACTGTTCAAATAATACTGCAACACTGCTCACATACAGGAGATATTACTGCAATACTGTACAGGTAATAAGCACACACTGCTCACATACAGGAGATATTACTGCAATACTATACAAATAATACTGCAACACTACTCACATACAGGAAATATTACTGCAATACTGTAAAAATAATACTGCTACACTGCTCACATACAGGAGATATTACTGCAATACTGTACAAATAATGCTGCTACACTGCTCACATACAGGAGATATTACTGCAATACTGTACAAAAAATACTGCTACACTGCTCGCATACAAGGGATATAACTGCAATATTAATACCATACAAATAATACTGCTACACTGCTCACATACAGGAGATATTACTGCAATACTAATACTATACAAATAATACTGCTACACTGCTGACATACAGAAGATATTACTGCAATACTGTACAAATAATACTGCTACACTGCTCACATACAGAAGATATTACTGCAATACTGTACAAATAATACTGCAACACTGCTCACATACAGGAGATATTACTGCTATACTATACAAATAATACTGCCACACTGCTCACATACAGGAGATATTACTGCTATACTATACAAATAATACTGCAACACTACTCACATACAGGAGATATTACTGCAATACTATACAAATAATACTGCAAAACTACTCACATACAGAAGATTTTACTGCAATACTATACAAATAATAATGCAACACTGCTCACATACAGGAGATATTACTGCAATACTGTACAAATAATACTGCCACACTGCTCACATACAGGAGATATTACTGCTATACTATACAAATAATACTGCCACACTGCTCACATACAGGAGATATTACTGCTATACTATACAAATAATACTACAACACTGCTCACATACAGGAGATATTACTGCAATACTGTACAAATAATACTGCAACACTGCTCACATACAGGAGATATTACTGCAATACTGTACAAATAATACTGCTACACTGCTCACATAAAGAAGATATTACTGCAATACTGGACAAAGAATACTGCTACACTGCTCACATACAGAAGATATTACTACAATACTGGACAAAGAATACTGCTACACTGCTCACATAGAGAAGATATTACTGCAATACTGTACAAATAATACTGCTACACTGCTCACATACAGAAGATATTACTGCAATACTGGACAAAGAATACTGCTACACTGCTCACATACAGAAGATATAACTGCAATACTGTACAAATAATACTGCTACACTGCTCACATACAGAAGATATTACTGCAATACTATACAAATAATACTGCTACACTGCTCACATACGGAAGATATTACTGCAATACTGTACAAATAATACTGCTACACTGCTCACATACAGAAGATATTACTGCAATACTGGACAAAGAATACTGCTACACTGCTCACATACAGAAGATATTACTACAATACTGGACAAAGAATACTGCTACACTGCTCACATAGAGAAGATATTACTGCAATACTGTACAAATAATACTGCTACACTGCTCACATACAGAAGATATTACTGCAATACTGGACAAAGAATACTGCTACACTGCTCACATACAGAAGATATAACTGCAATACTGTACAAATAATACTGCAACACTGCTCACATACAGGAGATATTACTGCAATACTATACAAATAATACTGCAACACTACTCACATACAGGAGATATTACTGCAATACTATACAAATAATACTGCAACACTACTCACATACAGAAGATATAACTGCAATACTGTACAAATAATACTGCAACACTGCTCACATACAGGAGATATTACTGCAATACTGTACAAATAATAAGCACACACTGCGTACATACAGGAGATATTACTGCAATACTATACAAATAATACTGCAACACTACTCACATACAGGAGATATTACTGCAATACTGTAAAAATAATACTGCTACACTGCTCACATACAGGAGATATTACTGCAATACTGTACAAATAATGCCGCTACACTGCTCACATACAAGAGATATTACTGCAATATTAATACTATACAAATAATACTGCTACACTGCTCACATACAGGAGATATTACTGCAATACTATACAAATAATACTGCAAAACTACTCACAAACAGAAGATATTACTGCAATACTGTACAAATAATAATGCAACACTGCTCACATAAAGGAGATATTACTGCTATACTATACAAATAATACTGCCACACTGCTCACATACAGGAGATATAACTGCAATACTGTACAAATAATACTGCAACACTGCTCACATACAGGAGATATTACTGCAATACTGTACAAATAATAAGCACACACTGCTCACATACAGGAGATATTACTGCAATACTATACAAATAATACTGCTACACTGCTCACATACAAGAGATATTACTGCAATATTAATACTATACAAATAATACTGCTACACTGCTCACATACAGGAGATATTACTGCAATACTATACAAATAATACTGCAAAACTACTCACAAACAGAAGATATTACTGCAATACTGTACAAATAATAATGCAACACTGCTCACATACAGGAGATATTACTGCTATACTATACAAATAATACTGCCACACTGCTCACATACAGGAGATATTACTGCTATACTATACAAATAATACTGCAACACTACTCACATACAGGAGATATTACTGCAATACTATACAAATAATACTGCAAAACTACTCACATACAGAAGATATTACTGCAATACTATACAAATAATAATGCAACACTGCTCACATACAGGAGATATTACTGCAATACTGTACAAATAATACTGCCACACTGCTCACATACAGGAGATATTACTGCTATACAATACAAATAATACTGCCACACTGCTCACATACAGGAGATATTACTGCTACACTATACAAATAATACTGCAACACTGCTCACATACAGGAGATATTACTGCAATACTGTACAAATAATACTGCTACACTGCTCACATACAGAAGATATTACTGCAATACTGGACAAAGAATATTGCTACACTGCTCACATTCAGAAGATATTACTACAATACTGGACAAAGAATACTGCTACACTGCTCACATAGAGAAGATATTACTGCAATACTGTACAAATAATACTGCTACACTGTTCACATACAGAAGATATTACTGCAATACTGGACAAAGAATACTGCTACACTGCTCACATACAGAAGATATAACTGCAATACTGTCCAAATAATACTGCAACACTGCTCACATACAGAAGATATACCTGCAATACTGTCCAAATAATACTGCTACACTGCTCACATACAGGAGATATTACTGCAATACTATACAAATAATACTGCAACACTACTCACATACAGAAGATATAACTGCAATACTGTACAAATAATACTGCAACACTGCTCACATACAGGAGATATTACTGCAATACTGTACAAATAATAAGCACACACTGCTCACATACAGGAGATATTACTGCAATACTATACAAATAATACTGCAACACTACTCACATAAAGGAGATATTACTGTAATACTGTAAAAATAATACTGCTACACTGCTCACATACAGGAGATATTACTGCAATACTGTACAAATAATGCCGCTACACTGCTCACATACAGGAGATATTACTGCAATACTGTACAAATAATACTGCTACACTGCTCACATACAAGAGATGTTACTGCAATATTAATACTATACAAATAATACTGCTACACTGCTCACATACAGGAGATATTACTGCAATACTATACAAATAATACGCAAAACTACTCACATACAGAAGATATTACTGCAATACTGTACAAATAATAATGCAACACTGCTCACATACAGGAGATATTTCTGCTATACTATACAAATAATACTGCCACACTGCTCACAAACAGGAGATATTACTGCTATACTATACAAGTAATACTGCAGCACTACTCACATACATGAGATATTACTGCAATACTATACAAATAATACTGCAAAACTACTCACATACAGAAGATATTACTGCAATACTATACAAATAATAATGCAACACTGCTCACATACAGGAGATATTACTGCAATACTGTACAAATAATACTGCCACACTGCTCACATACAGGAGATATTACTGCTATACTATACAAATAATACTGCCACACTGCTCACATACAGGAGATATTACTGCTATACTATACAAATAATACTGCAACACTGCTCACATACAGGAGATATTACTGCAATACTGTACAAATAATACTGCTACACTGCTCACATACAGAAGATATTACTGCAATACTGGACAAAGAATACTGCTACACTGCTCACATACAGAAGATATTGCTACAATACTGGACAAAGAATACTGCTACACTGCTCACATAGAGAAGATATTACTGCAATACTGTACAAATAATACTGCTACACTGCTCACATACAGAAGATATTACTGCAATACTGGACAAAGAATACTGCTACACTGCTCACATACAGAAGATATAACTGCAATACTGTACAAATAATACTGCAACACTGCTCACATACAGGAGATATTACTGCAATACTATACAAATAATACTGCAACACTACTCACATACAGGAGATATTACTGCAATACTATACAAATAATCCTGCAACACTACTCACATACAGAAGATATAACTGCAATACTGTACAAATAATACTGCAACACTGCTCACATACAGTAGATATTACTGCAATACTGTACAAATAATAAGCACACACTGCTCACATACAGGAGATATTACTGCAACACTATACAAATAATACTGCAACACTACTCACATACAGGAGATATTACTGCAATACTGTAAAAATAATACTGCTACACTGCTCACATACAGGAGATATTACTGCAATACTGTACAAATAATGCCGCTACACTGCTCACATACAGGAGATATTACTGCAATACTGTACAAATAATACTGCTACACTGCTCACATACAAGAGATATTACTGCAATATTAATACTATACAAATAATACTGCTACACTGCTCACATACAGGAGATATTACTGGAATACTATACAAATAATACTGCAAAACTACTCACATACAGAAGATATTACTGCAATACTGTACAAATAATAATGCAACACTGCTCACATACAGGATATATTACTGCTATACTATACAAATAATACTGCCACACTGCTCACATACAGGAGATATTACTGCTATACTATACAAATAATACTGCAACACTACTCACATACAGGAGATATTACTGCAATACTATACAAATAATACTGCAAAACTACTCACATACAGAAGATATTACTGCAATACTATACAAATAATAATTCAACATTGCTCACATACAGGAGATATTACTGCAATACTGTACAAATAATACTGCCACACTGCTCACATAAAGGAGATATTACTGCTATACTATACAAATAATACTGCCACACTGCTCACATACAGGAGATATTACTGCTTTACTATACAAATAATACTGCAACACTGCTCACATACAGGAGATATTACTGCAATACTGTACAAATAATATTGCTACACTGCTCACATACAGAAGATATTACTGCAATACTGGACAAAGAATACTGCTACACTGCTCACATACAGAAGATATTACTACAATACTGGACAAAGAATACTGCTACACTGCTCACATAGAGAAGATATTACTGCAATACTGTACAAATAATACTGTTACACTGCTTACATACAGAAGATATTACTGCAATACTGGACAAAGAATACTGCTACACTGCTCACATACAGAAGACATAACTGCAATACTGTACAAATAATACTGCAACACTGCTCACATACAGGAGATATTACTGCAATACTATACAAATAATACTGCAACACTACTCACATACAGGAGATATTACTGCAATACTATACAAATAATACTGCAACACTACTCACATACAGAAGATATAACTGCAATACTGTACAAATAATACTGCAACACTGCTCACATACAGGAGATATTACTGCAATACTGTACAAATAATAAGCACACACTGCTCACATACAGGAGATATTACTGCAATACTATAGAAATAATACTGCAACACTACTCACATACAGGAGATATTACTGCAATACTGTAAAAATAATACTGCTACACTGCTCACATACAGGAGATATTACTGCAATACTGTACAAATAATGCCGCTACACTACTCACATACAGGAGATATTACTGCAATACTGTACAAAAAATACTGCTACACTGCTCACATACAAGGGATATAACTGCAATATTAATACCATACAAATAATACTGCTACACTGCTCACATACAGGAGATATTACTTCAATACTAATACTATACAAATAATACTGCTACACTGCTGACATACAGAAGATATTACTGCAATACTGTACAAATAATACTGCTACACTGCTCACATACAGAAGATATTACTGCAATACTGTACAAATAATACTGCAACACTGCTCACATACAGGAGATATTACTGCTATACTATACAAATAATACTGCCACACTGCTCACATACAGGAGATATTACTGCTATACTATACAAATAATACTGCAACACTACTCACATACAGAAGATTTTACTGCAATACTATACAAATAATAATGCAACACTGCTCACATACAGGAGATATTACTGCAATACTGTACAAATAATACTGCCACACTGCTCACATACAGGAGATATTACTGCTATCCTATACAAATAATACTGCCACACTGCTCACATACAGGAGATATTACTGCTATACTATACAAATAATACTGCAACACTGCTCACATACAGGAGATATTACTGCAATACTGTACAAATAATACTGCAACACTGCTCACATACAGGAGATATTACTGCAATACTGTACAAATAATACTGCTACACTGCTCACATACAGAAGATATTACTGCAATACTGGACAAAGAATACTGCTACACTGCTCACATACAGAAGATATTACTACAATACTGGACAAAGAATACTGCTACACTGCTCACATAGAGAAGATATCACTGCAATACTGTACAAATAATACTGCTACACTGCTCACATACAGAAGATATTACTGCAATACTGGACAAAGAATACTGCTACACTGCTCACATACAAAAGATATAACTGCAATACTGTACAAATAATACTGCTACACTGCTCACATACAGAAGATATTACTGCAATACTATACAAATAATACTGCTACACTGCTCACATACAGAAGATATTACTGCAATACTGTACAAATAATACTGCTACACTGCTCACATACAGAAGATATTACTGCAATACTGGACAAAGAATACTGCTACACTGCTCACATACAGAAGATATTACTACAATACTGGACAAAGAATACTGCTACACTGCTCACATAGAGAAGATATTACTGCAATACTGTACAAATAATACTGCTACACTGCTCACATACAGAAGATATTACTGCAATACTGGACAAAGAATACTGCTACACTGCTCACATACAGAAGATATAACTGCAATACTGTACAAATAATACTGCAACACTGCTCACATACAGGAGATATTACTGCAATACTATACAAATAATACTGCAACACTACTCACATACAGGAGATATTACTGCAATACTATACAAATAATACTGCAACACTACTCACATACAGAAGATATAACTGCAATACTGTACAAATAATACAGCAACACTGCTCACATACAGGAGATATTACTGCAATACTGTACAAATAATAAGCACACACTGCTCACATACAGGAGATATTACTGCAATACTATACAAATAATACTGCTACACTGCTCACATACAAGAGATATTACTGCAATATTAATACTATACAAATAATACTGCTACACTGCTCACATACAGGAGATATTACTGCAATACTATACAAATAATACTGCAAAACTACTCACATACAGAAGATATTACTGCAATACTGTACAAATAATAATGCAACACTGCTCACATACAGGAGATATTACTGCTATACTATACAAATAATACTGCCACACTGCTCACATACAGGAGATATTACTGCTATACTATACAAATAATACTGCAACACTACTCACATACAGGAGATATTACTGCAATACTATACAAATAATACTGCAAAACTACTCACATACAGAAGATATTACTGCAATACTATACAAATAATAATGCAACACTGCTCACATACAGGAGATATTACTGCAATACTGTACAAATAATACTGCCACACTGCTCACATACAGGAGATATTACTGCTATACTATACAAATAATACTTCAACACTGCTCACATACAGGAGATATTACTGCAATACTGTACAAATAATACTGCTACACTGCTCACATACAGAAGATATTACTGCAATACTGGACAAAGAATACTGCTACACTGCTCACATTCAGAAGATATTACTACAATACTGGACAAAGAATACTGCTACACTGCTCACATAGAGAAGATATTACTGCAATACTGTACAAATAATACTGCTACACTGCTCACATACAGAAGATATTACTGCAATACTGGACAAAGAATACTGCTACACTGCTCACATACAGAAGATATAACTGCAATACTGTCCAAATAATACTGCAACACTGCTCACATACAGAAGATATAACTGCAATACTGTCCAAATAATACTGCTACACTGCTCACATACAGGAGATATTACTGCAATACTATACAAATAATACTGCAACACTACTCACATACAGGAGATATTACTGCAATACTATACAAATAATACTGCAACACTACTCACATACAGAAGATATAACTGCAATACTGTACAAATAATACTGCAACACTGCTCACATACAGGAGATATTACTGCAATACTGTACAAATAATAAACACACACTGCTCACATACAGGAGATATTACTGCAATACTATACAAATAATACTGCAACACTACTCACATACAGGAGATATTACTGCAATACTGTAAAAATAATACTGCTACACTGCTCACATACAGGAGATATTACTGCAATACTGTACAAATAATGCCGCTACACTGCTCACATACAGGAGATATTACTGCAATACTGTACAAATAATACTGCTACACTGCTCACATACAAGAGATGTTACTGCAATATTAATACTATACAAATAATACTGCTACACTGCTCACATACAGGAGATATTACTGCAATACTATACAAATAATACTGCAAAACTACTCACATACAGAAGATATTACTGCAATACTGTACAAATAATACTGCCACACTGCTCACATACAGGAGATATTACTGCTATACTATACAAATAATACTGCCACACTGCTCACATACAGGAGATATTACTGCTATACTATACAAATAATACTGCAACACTGCTCACATACAGGAGATATTACTGCAATACTGTACAAATAATACTGCTACACTGCTCACATACAGAAGATATTACTGCAATACTGGACAAAGAATACTGCTACACTGCTCACATACAGAAGATATTGCTACAATACTGGACAAAGAATACTGCTACACTGCTCACATAGAGAAGATATTACTGCAATACTGTACAAATAATACTGCTACACTGCTCACATACAGAAGATATTACTGCAATACTGGACAAAGAATACTGCTACACTGCTCACATACAGAAGATATAACTGCAATACTGTACAAATAATACTGCAACACTGCTCACATACAGGAGATATTACTGCAATACTATACAAATAATACTGCAACATTACTCACATACAGGAGATATTACTGCAATACTATACAAATAATACTGCAACACTACTCACATACAGAAGATATAACTGCAATACTGTACAAATAATACTGCAACACTGCTCACATACAGGAGATATTACTGCAATACTGTACAAATAATAAGCACACACTGCTCACATACAGGAGATATTACTGCAATACTATACAAATAATACTGCAACACTATTCACATACAGGAGATATTACTGCAATACTGTAAAAATAATACTGCTACACTGCTCACATACAGGAGATATTACTGCAATACTGTACAAATAATGCGGCTACACTGCTCACATACAGGAGATATTACTGCAATACTGTACAAATAATACTGCTACACTGCTCACATACAAGAGATATTACTGCAATATTAATACTATACAAATAATACTGCTACACTGCTCACATACAGGAGATATTACTGCAATACTAATACTATACAAATAATACTGCTACACTGCTGACACACAGAAGATATTACTGCAATACTGTACAAATACTACTGCTACACTGCTCACATACAGAAGATATTACTGCAATACTGTACAAATAATACTGCAACACTGTTCTCATACAGGAGATATTACTGCAATACTGTACAAATAATACTGCAACACTGCTCACATACAGGAGATATTACTGCAATACGTTACAAATAATATTGCTACACTGCTCACATACAGGAGATATTACTGCAATACTGTACAAATAATACTGCAACACTACTCACAAATAGGAGCTATTATTGCAATACTATACAAATAATACTGCAAAACTACTCACATACAGGAGATATTACTGCAATACTGTACAAATAATAATGCAACACTGCTCACATACAGGAGATATTACTGCAATACTGTACAAATAATACTGCCACACTGCTCACATACAGGAGATATTACTGCTACACTATACAAATAATACTGCAACACTGCTCACATACCTGAGATATTACTGCAATACTGTACAAATAATACTGCTACACTGCTCACATACAGAAGATATTACTGCAATACTGGACAAAGTATACTGCTACACTGCTCACATACAGAAGATATTACTACAATACTGGACAAAGAATACTGCTACACTGCTCACATAGAGAAGATATTACTGCAATACTGTAGAAATAATACTGCTACACTGCTCACATAGAGAAGATATTACTGCAATACTGGACAAAGAATACTGCTACACTGCTCACATACAGAAGATATAACTGCAATACTGTACAAATAATACTGCAACACTGCTCACATACAGGAGATATTACTGCAATACTATACAAATAATACTGCAACACTATTCACATACAGGAGATATTACTGCAATACTGTACAAATAATACTGGTTCACTGGTCACATACAGGAGATATTACTGCAATACTATACAAATAATGCTGCTACACTGCTCACAAACAGGAGATATTACTGCAATACTGTACAAATAATACTGCTACACTGCTCACATACAGGAGATATTACTGCAATACTGTACAAATAATACTGCTACACAGCTGACATACAGAAGATATTACTGCAATACTGTACAAATAATACTACCACACTGCTCACCTACAGGAAATATTACTGCAATACTGGACAAAGAATACTGCTACACTGCTCACATACAGAAGATATTACTGCAATACTGGACAAAGAATACCGCTATACTGCTCACATACAGGAGATATTACTGCAATACTGTACAAATAATACTGCAACACTACTCACATACAGGAGATATTACTGCAATACTATAGAAATAATACTGCAACACTACCCACATAAGGAAATATTACTGCAATACTATACAAATAATACCGCAACATTACTCACATACAGGAGATATTACTGCAATACTGTACAAATAATACTGCTACACTACTCACATACAGAAGATATTACTGCAATACTGTACAAATAATACTGCAACACTGCTCACATACAGGAGATATTACTGCAATACTGTACAAATAATACTGCTACACTGCTCACATACAAGAGATATTACTGCAATATTAATACTATACAAATAATACTGCTACACTGCTGATATACAGAAGATATTACTGCAATACTGTACAAATAATACTGCTACACGGCTCACATACAGGAGATATTACTGCAATACTGTACAAATAATACTGCCACTGCTCACATTCGGGAGTTATTACTGCAATACTATACAAATAATACTGCAACACTGCTCACATACAGGAGATATTACTGCAATAATGTACAAATAATACTGCTACACTACTCACATACAGGAGATATTACTGCAATACTGTACAAATAATACTGCTACACTGCTCACATACAGAAGATATTACTGCAATACTGGACAAAGAATACTGCTACACTGCTCACATGCAGAAGATATTACTGCATTACTAGACAAAGAATACTGCTACACTGCTCACATAGAGAAGATATTACTGCAATACTGTACAAATAATACTGCTACACTGCTCACATACAGAAGATATTACTGCAATACTATGCAAATAATACTGCTACACTGCTCAGGTACAGAAGATATTACTGCAATACTGGACAAAGAATACTGCAACACTGCTCACATACAGGAGATATTACTGCAATACTATACAATTAATACTGCAACACTACTCACATACAGAAGATATTACTGCAATACTGTACAAATAATACTGCAACACTGCTCACATACCGGAGAGAGTACTGCAATACTATACAATTAATACTGCCACACTGCTCACATACAGGAGATATTACTGCAATACTGTACAAATAATACTGCAACACTGCTCACATACCGGAGAGATTACTGCAATACTGTACAAATAATACTGATACACTGCTCACATACAGGAGATATTACTGCAATACTGTACAAATAATACTGCTACACTGCTCAGGTACAGAAGATATTACTGCAATACTGGACAAAGAATACTGCAACACTGCTCACATACAGGAGATATTACTGCAATACTATACAAATAATACTGCAACACTACTCACATACAGAACATATTACTGCAATACTGTACAAATAATACTGCCACACTGCTCACATACAGAAGATATTACTGCAATACTGTACAAATAATACTGCTAAACTGCTCACATTCAGGAGATAAAACTGCAATACTGTACAAATAATACTGCTACACTGCTCACATACAGGGGATATTACTGCAATACTGTACAAATAATATTGCTACACTGCTCACATACAGGCAATATTACTACAATACTGTACAAATAATACTGCTACACTGCTCACATACAGGAGATATTACTGCAATACTAATACTATACAAATAAAACTTCTACACTGCTCACATACAGGAGATATTACTGCAATACTGTACAAATAATACTGCTACACTGGTCACATACAGGAGATATTACTTCAATACTGTACAAATAATACTGCTACACTGCTCACATACAGGAGATATTACTGCAATATTAATACTATACAAATAATACTGCTACACTGCTCACATACAGTAGATATTACTGCAATACTAATACTATACAAATAAAACTGCTACACTGCTGACATACAGAAGATATTACTGCAATACTGTACAAATAATACTGCTACACTGGTCACATACAGGAGATATTACAGCAATATTGTACAAATAATACTGCTACACTGTTCACATACAGGAGATATTACTGCAATTCTGTACAAATAATACTGCTACACTGCTGACAAATAGGAGATATTACTGCAATACTGTACAAATAATACTGCTACACTGCTCACATACAGGAGATATTACTCCAATACTGTACAAATAATACTGCTACACTACTCACATACAGAAGATATTACTGCAATACTGTACAAATAATGCTGCTACACTGCTCACATACAGAAGATATTACTGCAATACTGTACAAATAATACTGCTACACTGCTGACATATAGGAGATATTACTGCAATACTGTACAAATAATACTGCTATACTGCTCACATACAGGAGATATTACTCCAATACTGTACAAATAATACTGCTACACTGCTCACATACAGGAGATATTACGGGAATACTGTACAAATATTACTGCTACACTGCTCACATACAGAAGATATTACTGCAATACTGTACAAATAATGCTGCTACACTGCTCACATACAGAAGATATTACTGCTATACTGAACAAATAATACTGCTACACTGCTGACATATAGGAGATATTATTCCAATACTGTACAAATAATACTGCTACACTGCTCACATACAGGAGATATTACTGGAATACTGTAAAAATAATAAAGCTACACTGCTCACATACAGAAGATATTACTCCAACACTGTACAAATAATACTGCTACACTGCTCACATACAGGATATATTACTGGAATACTGAACAAATAATGCTTCTACACTGGTCACATACAGAAGATATTACTGCAATACTGTACAAATAATACTGCTGCACTGCTCACATACAGGAGATATTACTGGAATACTGTACAAATAATACTGCTACAATGCTCACATAGAGGAGATATTACTGGAATACTGTACAAATAATACGGCAACACTACTCACATACAGAAGATATTACTGCAATACTGGACAAATAATACTGCTACACTGCTCACATACAGGACATATTACTACAATACTGTAAAATAATACTGTAACACTACTCACAAACTGGAGATATTACTGCAATACTGTACAAATAATGCTGCTACACTGCTCACATACAGGAGATATTACTGCAATACTGTACAAATAATACTGCTACACAGCTCACATACAGGACATATTACTACAATACTGTACAAATAATAATGCAACACTACTCACAAACAGGAGATATTACTGCAATACTGTACAAATAATGCTGCTACACTGCTCACATACAGGAGATATTACTGCAATACTGTACAAATAATACTGCAACACTACTCACGTACAGGAGATATTACTACAATACTGTACAAATAATACTGCAACACTAATCACATACAGAAGATATTACTGCAATACTGTACAAATAATACTGCTACACTGCTCACATACAGAAGATATTACTGCAATATTGTACAAAAAATGCTGCTACACTGCTCACATACAGAAGATATTACTGCAATACTGTTCAAATAATACTGCTACACTGCTCACATACAGGAGATATTACTGCAATATTGTACAAAAATGCTGCTACACTGCTCACATACAGGAGATATTACTGCAATACTGTACAAATAATACTGCTACAATGCTGATACAGAAGATATTACTGCAATACTGTACAAATAATGATGCTACACTGCTCACATACAGGAGATATTACTGCAATATTGTACGAATAATACTGCAACGCTCCTCAAATACAGAAGATATTACTGCAATACTGTACAAATAATACTGCTTCACTGGTCACATACAGGAGATATTACTGCAATACTGTACAAATAATACTGCTACACTGCTGACATACAGGAGATATTCCTGCAATACTGTACAAATAATGCTGCTACACTGCTCACATACAGAAGATATTACTGCAATACTGTACAAATAATACTGCTACACTGCTCACATACAGGAGATATTACTGCAATACTGTACAAATAATACTGCTACACTGCTCACATACAGGAGATATTACTGCAATACTAATACTATACAAATAATACTGCTACACTGCTGACATACAGGAGATATTACTGCAATACTGTACAAATAATACTGCTACACTGCACACATAGAGGTGATATTACTTCAATACTATACAAATAATACTGCTACACTGCTCACATACAGAAAATATTACTGCAATACTGTACAAATAATGCTGCTACACTGCTCACATACAGGAGATATTACTGCAATACTGTACAAATAATACTGCTACACTACTCACATACAGGAGATATTACTGCAATACTTTACAAATAATACTGCTACACTACTCACATACAGGAGATATTACTACAATACTGTACAAATAATACTGCAACACTGCTCAGATACAGGAGATATTACTGCAATACTTTACAAATAATACTGCTACACTACTCACATACAGGAGATATTACTACAATACTGTACAAATAATACTGCTACACTGCTCACATACAGGAGATATTACTGCAATACTAATACTATAGAAATAGTACTGCTACACTGCTCACATACAGAAGATATTACTGCAATACTATACAAATAATACTGCTACACTGCTCACATAGAAGAGATATTACTGCAATACTATACAAATAATACTGCTACACTGCTCACATACAGGAAATATTACTGCAATACTGTACAAATAATGCTGCTACACTGCTCACATACAGGAGATATTACTGCAATACTGTACAAATAATACTGCTACACTACTCACATACAGGAGATATTACTGCAATACTGTAACGGGTCTGGGAGTCGGAACCTCTGAGCAACTATACAAGGGGGCGGTCCTTGTAAGGAAGCGGGTGGCTCCCGGGGAAGACGGGCAGATAGTCACGGTAAGTGACAGGGACAGTCTCTGGGTAGAAGGGCAGGTAGTCACAGCAAGTGACAGGGACAGTCTCTGGGTAGAAGGGCAGGTAGTCACGGCAAGTGACAGGGACAGTCTCTGAGTAGAAGGACGGGTACTCACGGCAAGTGACAGGGACAGTCTCTGGGTAGAAGAACAGCAGGCAGGTGGCTGGTGAGCGCTCCCAGGTGAGCGGGCGAGAGTCTTTGGACAGGCAGGTGGTCACGGCAAGTGACGGCAGAGCCTCCAGGTAGGCTAGCAGGCAGGTAGCAGGTGAACGCTCCCAGGTGAGCGGGCAAGAGTCTCTGGACAGGCAGGTGGTCACGGCAAGTGACAGCAGGGCCTCCAGGTAGGCTAGCAGACAGGTAGCAGGTGAGCGCTCCCAGGTGAGCAGGCAAGAGTCTCTGGACAGGCAGGTGGTCACGGCAAGTGACAGCGGAGCCTCCAGGTAGGCTAGCAGGCAGGTAGCAGGTGAGCGCTCCCAGGTGAGCGGGCAGGCTGGTCCATAGACAGACTGACAGGTGTCGGAAGGCAGACCGTCGGACCGCAGGCTTGCAAGCAGGTAAACGGATATCAGGCAGGTATCAAGCAGGAATCTGGCAGGTGACTGGCAGGTAACTGGTAACGGGACCTGAGGGCTGAAGCAGAGTGAAGGCTTTGCAACAACATTGCTCGGGCACCTCCATTTTGGAGGAGGTGCCTTATATATGGTGAGGTCCTCCGGCCATTGGCCGGGGACTCCTTAGGAGGGCGCGCGCGGCCCCTTTAAGAGAGGGGGTGCGCGCGCGCCCTAAGCACAGTGGCCGGGAAGCAGCGCGCGCTGCCAGCAGAGCGGGAGGAGGACGCCTGGCACGGAGTGGAGAGGTGAGGGGAACAGCGTCCCTGCCTAGCAGGAGGCAGGGACACCGACGCTACAGTACCCCCCCTTTAGGCCCCCCTTTTTTAGGCCAGACAGAAATTTATCAAGGATGAGAGGGGCATGGATGTTCTCCCGGGGCTCCCACGTTCTCTCCTCAGGACCAAACCCCTTCCAATCTACCAGAAAAAAGGTTTTTCCTCTTACCCTTTTGGTGGCCAGAATGTTCTCTACCTCAAACTCGTTTTCAGCGGAAACCGGAGCAGGAGGCGTACCTGTAGACTTGGAAAAAGAGTTAAGTACCACGGGTTTGAGGAGATATACATGGAAGGAGTTAGGGATCCGCAAGTTGGCCGGGAGTTTCAATTTATAGGCCACTGGGTTGATTTGTTTGATAACTTCTAGTGGGCCGATGAACCGAGGCCCTAACTTGTAGGAAGGAATCTTGAGCCGGACATACTTGGACGAGAGCCAGACTTTATCTCCAGGACGGAATTGTGGAGGATCCAGGCATTTTTTGTCAGCGTGTTTTTTCATCCGCTCGGACGACTGAAGGAGTGCGGATCGGGTACTCTCCCAAATGGAGGAAAATTTGCTAACGAGAGATTCCGCAGCCGGATTGTCCACCGAGGTGGAGACGGGAAATGGGATCCGAGGATGCTGACCGAAGACTACAAAAAACGGGGATCTGGAGGAAGATTCGCTCTCGTGATTATTGTAAGAGAATTCGGCCCATGGCAGGAGATCCACCCAGTCTGAATGGTGGGCATTAACGAAGTGCCGGAGGTAACTGGTCAGGATCTGATTGATCCGCTCCACCTGACCATTAGACTGTGGGTGGTATGCGGAGGAGAAGTCCAGGGTGACGTCTAGCAGCTTACATGTGGCTCTCCAGAAGTGTGAGGTGAACTGAACCCCACGATCCGACACGATGTGGAGGGGCAGGCCATGGAGACGGAAGATGTGGCGGATAAAGTCTTTAGCCAGCTCGGGTGCAGACGGAAGGCCTGGCAGGGGAATGAAATGAGCCATTTTGGAAAAGCGGTCAGCGACCACCCAAATGACCGTACAACCGGCAGAGACAGGGAGATCTGTTATGAAGTCCATAGCTATATGCTGCCAGGGGGCAGCAGGTACTGGAAGAGGAAGGAGGCGACCGGCTGGCAGGTGTCTCGGAACCTTGTTGCAGGCGCAGGACACACAGGCAGAAACAAAGTCTATTACGTCCTTGTGCAGGGTAGGCCAACAGTAGCGCCGGGTGATAAGCTGGAGGGTCTTTTTCTGACCGGCATGGCCATCTAGCTTAGACGAGTGACCCCAGTGTAGGATCTTCTCCCGATCAGGTACCGTTACGAACATCTTACCGGGAGGGAGACGATTTAGACTCACGGGGGCCACCTGCATTACTCTGGCGGGATCGATGATGTGTTTAGGTTCCTCCTCAAGATCAGACACCAGGAAGGATCGGGACAAGGCGTCAGCTTTGATGTTTTAGTCAGCCGGGCGAAAATGAAGAACAAAATCAAAGCGAGCAAAAAACAAGGACCACCGGGCTTGGCGCGGGTTAAGTCTCTGGGCACTCTGGAGGTAAGCCAAGTTCTTGTGGTCCGTGTAAATTATTACCGGGTGAAGAGCCCCCTCGAGCAGGTAACGCCACTCCTCCAATGCCAGCTTAATGGCCAATAATTCTCGGTCTCCTATAGAATAGTTGCGCTCGGAAGAGGAGAAGAGTTTGGAGAAGAAGCCGCAAGTTACCATTCTCCCGGAAGACGATTTTTGGGTAAGTACCGCTCCGGCTCCAGAGGAGGAGGCGTCAACTTCCAGGAAGAATTGCTTGTTGCCGTCCGGGCGATGCAGCACCGGGGCGGAAGAGAAAGCCTGTTTTAAGGAAAGAAAGGCTTCCTCAGCTTCGGGCGGCCATTCTCTGGGATTAGTGCCCTTACGGGTGAGCGCAGAGATTGGGGCAATCCGGGAAGAGAAGTGCGGTATGAAGAGGCGGTAGTAGTTAGCGAAGCCCAGGAACCGCTGAATAGCCTTCAACCCCTCTGGTCGAGGCCACTTCTCGATGGCAGACAGTTTCTCAGGATCCATTCGTAGGCCGGTCTGAGAAATTATGCAGCCCAAAAACGGAAGCGAGGTCTGCTCAAAGAGGCACTTCTCATATTTAGCGTAGAGGTGGTTCTGCCTGAGCCTGAGCAGAACCTGACGAACATCCCTCCGGTGTGTGGGGAGATCCGGAGAGAAGACCAAGATGTCGTCCAGGTACACCACTACGCAGGAGTAGAGAAGGTCCCGGAAGATGTCATTGACCAACTCTTGAAAGATGGCGGGAGCGTTACAGAGACCGAAGGGCATTACCAGGTATTCATAGTGGCCGTCCCGGGTGTTGAATGCCGTCTTCCATTCATCCCCCTGACGGATACGGACCAGGTTATACGCCCCACGGAGGTCCAGCTTGGTGAAGATTCTAGCCCCCCTCAGACGGTCAAATAATTCCGGAATGAGCGGAAGGGGGTATTTATTCTTCACCGTGATCTGGTTAAGGCCTCTATAGTCTATACAGGGACGGAGTGAGCCATCCTTCTTTTTGACGAAGAAGAAGCCTGCTCCCGCCGGAGAAGTAGATTTCCGGATGAATCCCCGGGCCAGATTCTCCTCAATATATTCTGACATGGATCGGGTCTCAGCAGCGGACAAAGGGTAAATGCGCCCACGGGGAGGAGTAGCACCGGGCATCAGGTCGATTGGGCAGTCGTATGGTCTATGAGGGGGTAATGTCTCTGCCTCCTTTTTATTAAAGACGTCCGCATACGACCAATAAGGAGCCGGAAGACCAGGTAGATTGGCTGGAGTAGGAGAAGGACGGACAGGATGGACGGGAACTAAACAAGTCTTATGGCAGTCCTGTCCCCAGCGAAGGACTTCTCCGGTCTGCCAATCAAGCACGGGTGCATGTTTCTGAAGCCAAGGTAGGCCTAGCAATAGGGCGTGAGAGAGTCCAGGCAGAACATGAAAGAAGATGCTCTCAGAGTGCAGCATTCCCACCTGCATGGTTATGGATTCGGTGATGAGTTGGATGGGATGTGGTAAGAGGCCCCCATCCACGGCAGCGACAGATAAGGGTACGGCTAGAGGTTTGGTGGGAATGCGGTATTTCTCTACCAGAGACTGAGAAATGAGATTTCCGGCAGCTCCAGAGTCAAGTTGGGCTAGTTCAAAATAACGGTTCTCCCCGCAGATGATAGAGACCGACAGCAACAGGGATGGAGAGGGTTTACTCTTGTCTAGGACGACCTCTCTGAGCGATCCTAGACACAGGCGTTTCCCGACCTCTCCGGGCAGGAACGGATCCGGTGCTCCTTACTGCCATCGTAGAAGCAGCTCCCCTCGGCACGGCGTAACTCTTGATGGGTTTTGACCATCTTGGTCTGGTCAACCTGCATAGGCTCGGGTGAGTACGCCTCGGGAGTAGCAGGAGAAGGGACAGGTTTCTGAAAGGTAGGGGCTAGACGTGGAAACCTCCTCTCATGGGTGACCTCTTTGGCGCGTTCCTGGAACCGGATGTCAATCCGGGTGGCAAGAGTTATTAAGTCGTCGAGAGTGGTAGGTATGTCCCGACCGGCGAGTTCATCTTTAATACGGCCGGACAGACCCTCCCAAAAGACAGACACCAGGGCGTCGTTATCCCAGGCCAGCTCCGAAGCAAGGGTACGGAACCGTATGGCATATTGGCCCACGGTGAGATTTCCTTGATGGAGACGTAGCAGAGATGATGCGGATGAGGTCTTCCGTCCGGGTTCGTCGAAGACTTTCCGGAAAGCCGTGAGAAAGGCTGGCAGGTTGGACACCAGGGGGTCTCCTCTCTCCCATAGAGGATTTAGCCAAGCCAGTGCCTCCCCTGTGAGATGGGACATGATGAAGGCTACTTTGGCCCGGTCGGAGATAAACTGGTGGGACAGGAGTTCAAAATGCAGGGTGCACTGGTTTATGAAGCCCCGAGCTTGAGCGGGGTCGCCTCCGAAGCGAGGAGGTGCAGAAAGCCGGGGTCCGGGGCAGGATGCCATGGTATTGGTGGGCAGCGGCGCTGCCGGGCTGCGAGTCATGACACTAGCGGTGGTTGCTGGTGGAGCAGTCAGAGTGTCCAGGCGAGAGTTGACATTCCGCAGATGACTCAGGATGGACTCCTGTTGGGACCTCTGACGGGACAGTTCATGACATAGGTCCGAGAGCGAGGGAGCTTGGGTGCCACCGGGTTCCATGGCCCGAGCAAACTGTAACGGGTCTGGGAGGCGGAACCTCTGAGCAACTATACAAGAGGGCGGTCCTTGTAAGGAAGCGGGTGGCTCCCGGGGAAGACGGGCAGATAGTCACGGTAAGTGACCGGGACAGTCTCTGGGTAGAAGGGCAGGTAGTCACGGCAAGTGACAGGGACAGTCTCTGAGTAGAAGGACGGGAACTCACGGCAAGTGACAGGGACAGTCTCTGGGTAGAAGAACAGCAGGCAGGTGGCTGGTGAGCGCTCCCAGGTGAGCGGGCGAGAGTCTTTGGACAGGCAGGTGGTCACGGCAAGTGACGGCAGAGCCTCCAGGTAGGCTAGCAGGCAGGTAGCAGGTGAGCACTCCCAGGTGAGCGGGAAAGAGTCTCTGGACAGGCAGGTGGTCACGGCAAGTGACAGCAGGGCCTCCAGGTAGGCTAGCAGACAGGTAGCAGGTGAGCGCTCCCAGGTGAGCAGGCAAGAGTCTCTGGACAGGCAGGTGGTCACGGCAAGTGACAGCGGAGCCTCCAAGTAGGCTAGCAGGCAGGTAGCAGGTGAGCGCTCCCAGGTGAGCAGGCAAGAGTCTCTGGACAGGCAGGTGGTCAATGCAAGTGACAGTGGAGCCTCCAGGTAGGCTAGCAGGCAGGTAGCAGATGAGCGCTCCCAGGTGAGCGGGCAGGCTGGTCCATAGACAGACTGACAGGTGTCGGAAGGCAGACCGTCGGACCGCAGGCTTGCAAGCAGGTAAACGGATATCAGGCAGGTATCAAGCAGGAATCTGGCAGGTGACTGGCAGGTAACTGGTAACGGGACCTGAGGGCTGAAGCAGAGTGAAGGCTTTGCAACAACATTGCTCGGGCACCTCCATTTTGGAGGAAGTGCCTTATATACGGTGAGGTCCTCCGGCCATTGGCCGGGGACTCCTTAGGACGGCGCGCGCGGCCCCTTTAAGAGAGGGGGAGCGCCCTAAGCACAGTGGCCAGGAAGCAGCGCGCGCTGCCAGCAGAGCGGTAGGAGGACGCCGGGCACGGAGTGGAGAGGTGAGGGGAACAGCGTCCCTGCCTAGCAGGAGGCAGGGACGCCGACGCTACAAATACTAATACTATACAAATAATACTGCTACACTGCTGACATACAGGAGATATTGCTGCAATACTGTACAAATAATACTGCTACACTGCTCACATACAGGAGATATTACTGCAATACTATACAAATAATACTGCTACACTGCTCACATACAGAAGATATTACTGCAATACTATAGAAATAATACTGCTACACTGCTCACATACAAGAGATATTACTGCAATACTGTACAAATAATACTGCAACACTGCTTACATACAGGAGATATTACTGCAATACTATACAAATAATACTGCTACACTGCTTACATACAGGAGATATTACTGCAATACTGTACAAATAATACTGCTACACTGGTCACATACAGGAGATATTACTGCAATACTATACAAATAATACTGCTACACTGCTCACATACAGGAGATATTACTGCAATACTATACAAATAACACTGCTACACTGCTCACATACAGGAGATATAACTGCAATACTGTACAAATAATGCTGCTACACTGCTCACATACAGGAGATATTACTGCAATACTGTACAAATAATACTGCAACACTACTCACATACAGGAGATATTATTATTATTTATTATTATAGCGCCATTTATTCCATGGCGGTTTACATTTGAAAAAGGGGAATAATACAAGAACAATTACAATAATCTTGAACACAATGTGACAGCGACTGGTACAGGAGGAGTGAGGACCCTGCCCGCGAGGGCTCACAATCTACAAGGGATGGGTGAGGATACAGTAGGTGAGGGTAGAGCTGGTCGTGCAGCGGTATGGTGGAGCGGTGGTTACTGCAGGTTGTAGGCTTGTCGGAAGAGGTGGGTCTTCAGGTTCCTTTTGAAGATTTCCACGGTAGGCGAGAGTCTGATGCGTTGGGGTAGAGAGTTCCAGAGTAGGGGGGAAGCACGGGAGAAATCTTGTATGCGATTGTGGGAGGAGGAGATAAGAGGAGAGTAGAGAAGGAGATCTTGTGAGGATCGGAGGTTGCGTGCGGGTATGTAACGGGAGACTAGGTCAGAGATATATGGAGGAGACAGGTTGTGAATGGCTTTGTATGTCATGGTTATGGTTTTGAACTGGAGTCTCTTGGTAATGGGGAGCCAGTGAAGAGATTGACAGAGAGGAGAGGCCTGGGAATAGCGGGGGGACAGGTGGATTAGTCGAGCAGCAGAGTTTAGGATAGATTGGAGGGGTGCGAGAGTGTTAGAGGGGAGGCCACAGAGCAGCAGGTTGCAGTAGTCAAGGCGGGAGATGATGAGGGCGTACATTAGTGTTTTTGCAGATTCATGGTTGAGGAATGTGCAGATCCGGGAGATATTTTTGAGTTGGAGTCGGCAGAAAGTGGAAAGGGCTTGGATATGTGGTTTGAAGGAGAGTTCAGAGTCCAGGGTTACCCCAAGGCAGCGAGCTTGAGGGACTGGGGAGAGTGGGCAGCCATTGACGTTGATAGATAGGTCAGTTGGGGGGGTTGAATGAGATGGCAGAAAGATGATGAATTCTGTTTTGTCCATGTTAAGTTTTAGAAATCTGGCAGAGAAGAAGGATGAAATAGCAGACAGACATTGTGGGATTCTGGTTAATAAGGAGGTGATAATGAAAGCTGTGAGACTCTATGAGCTGTCCCAGGCCGAAGGTGTAGATGGAGATGGAGAAGAGCAGCGGTCCTAGAACTGAACCTTGGGGGACACCGACAGATAGGGGGCGAGATGAAGAGGTGGTGTGTGAGTGGGAGACACTGAATGTCTGGTCTGTTAGGTATGAGGAGATCCAGGATAGGGCCAAGTCTGTGATGCTGATAGATGAGAGAGTCTGTAGTAAGAGGGAATGGTCCGCTGTGTCAAAGGCAGATGACAGGTCTAGGAGGAGGAGGATAGAGTAATGTCGCTTAGATTTGGCGGTTAGTAGGTCATTGGTGACTTTAGTCAGTGCAGTTTCAGTAGAATGGTGCGGTCGGAAACCAGATTGTAGGCGGTCAAAGAGTGAGCAGGAGGAGAGGTGGGAGGACAGTTCAGAATGGACATGTTGTTCCAATAGTTTTGAGGCATAGGGGAGAAGTGATATGGGGCGATAGCTAGATACAGAGGATCGGTCAAGGGAGGGCTTTTTGAGGATGGGTGTGATTGAGGCATGTTTGAAGCATGAGGGGAAGACACCAGTTGTTAGTGACAGGTTGAAGAGGTGGGCTAGGGCTGGGATGAAGATAGTGGTAAGGTTTGGGATGAGGTGGGACGGGATTTGGTCAAGTTTACAGGTTGTGAGGTGTGATTTGGAGAGTAAGGAGGAAAGTTGATCTTCAGAAATGGTGGAGAATGTGGTTTTGGAGGAAGAGGGTTGAGTAGGTGTTGGGAGGGGCTGTGGGGGCTTTAGGCAAAAGCTTTGTCTGATGGTGTCTATCTTCTGCTTGAAGAATGAGGCAAAGTCTTCGGCTGAAATAAGAGGAGAGGGAGGAGGCACTGGGGGACGGAGGAGAGAATTGAAGGTGTTGAATAGTTGTTTGGGGCTGTGAGACAGGGAGGATATGAGAGATGTGAAGTATGTTTGTTTTGCTGCAGTGAGTGTGGACTTGAAGGTAGTGAGGGACTGTTTGAATGCGATGAAGTGATCATGGGAGTGGGACCTTTTCCATCTACGCTCAGCAACCCTGGAGGCCCGTCGCAGTTCTTTAGTTAGGCTGGTGTGCCAGGGTTGTCTGTTGATTGTGCGAGCCTTGGAATGTGTGAGGGGGGCGACCGAATCGAGAGCTGCAGCGGTTGTGGTGTTGTATAAAGTGGCAGCAACATCTGCATCATGTAAGGAACTAATATCTGTAAGAGGGAGGAGGGATTCAGAGAGTGAGTGTAGGTCAAGGTGTTTGAGATTTCTGCGAGGGTATGCAAGTTTGTGGAGTGGGGATTGTTGCCCCAGGGAGGAGAGAGAAGAGAATGTGAGTAGGTTGTGGTCAGAAAGAGGGAGAGGTGAGTTAGAGAGGTTAGATAGGGAACAGATGCGGGTGAAGATGAGGTCCAGCATGTGGCTGTCTTTGTGGGTGGGTGTGGAAGACCACTGAGTAAGACCAAAGGAGGAAGTGAGGGATAGAAGCTTAGAGGCAGCTGAGAGGGAAGTGTCAATGGGGATGTTAAAGTCGCCCATGAGGATAGTGGGGATGTCAACGGAGAAGAAATGGAGTAGCCAAGTGGTGAAGTGGTCAAAGAAGATGGTGGTTGATCATGGGGGGCGGTAGATGACAGCCAGTTGGAGGTTGGATGGGGAGCAGATGCGCACGCAGTGTACTTCAAAAGAGGGGAGAGTAATTGAGGGCGGCAGTGGGATATGGGTGAAGGAGCAGTTTTCTGAGAGGGGGAAACCTATTCCTCCACCGTGCTTGCCGGTGGGGCGGGGGGTATGGGAGAGGTGGAATCCGCCATACGAAAGTGCAGCAGGAGAGGCTGTGTCGGTGGGGGTGAGCCAGGTTTCAGTGATGCCGAGGAAGGAAAGCTTGTTAGTGATGAAGAGATCGTGAATGTAGGAAAGTTTGTTGCAGACGGAGCGAGCGTTCCATATAGCTCCTGTTAGAGGGACTGGGGAAGTGGGGACTGGGCGGATGGGTATAAGGTTAGAAGGGTTACGAGAGTTTGGGATAGATCGTGGGTAGGAGGTGGAAGTGAGTGTAGGGATGTGGTGAAGAGGACCGGGATGTGGAGAGATGTCGCCGGCAGTAAGGAGGAGCAGAGAAAGCGTTAGTAGGTAGGAGCAGGAGAGGGCATGAGGTGGCTGTCTGTGTTTGGAGGCAAAGGATTGTATGTTGAGGAATAGCTCTGAGGAGGAGGTGAGATGGGTGGGGAGAATGGAGGGAGAGATGAAGAGTTCATTACTAGGTGTAGGGATTAGGGGTGGTTGTAAGAAGTGAAGGATTAAGGGGGTGAGAGTGAAAACAAAGACAAACATTGTTTACTGTGACAAAGTATCCAGTTACCTTCAGTTCATTTCTGGCTCAATTCAGGATTAATTCAAATTTCAGACACTTCAGCTAATGGACACTTAAGGTGATGGACACAGACTCCTGGCCCACAATATATTTGTAACAGAATGCATTCAGCTGTGAACCAGCGGGGAGTGGTCTGTGCTCATCTTGATCAGCTGATTAGATTGAACCAGATGCTGGATACTCAAAGACTGAGTAAATAAATGAAAGTGGGGGGTAGGTGGTGTAAGTTGGGTGACGTACCATTAGAAAGAAGGAACAGAACGGTATAGATAAGACGGCATGGAAGTCAGCATTTGTACTGCAATAGTGTACAAATAATACTGCTACAATGCTGATACAGAAGATATTACTGCAACACTGTACAAATAAATAATAACACTATACACTTCAGCAGGAGCACATCTGTATGATGACTGGAGAGACCCATTTTTTCAAAATACAGCATGAATTGTGGCATAGACTGTGGTATATGGCGGTATTTAGTGTTTATATTCTTTCCATTATTGTAAGTTCCAATGTTCCCATGAGAGAAGCCTCTGAGATTCTCAGTTTGCAAAACTTAAAGGGGATATTCTCATCGGTAATAGTGTAGAGCGCCTGGAAAAAGAAGCAACTTTGCAATTTCCCTTTTGTGAAAAGTTCTTTCCGTTCTCAAGAATGAGGGGGATATATTTCTAATTGTGTACAGCTCTGTCTAGGTTACCGACCACCTCTGCAGTCTCCCAGGTGACCGGTCTCCTATGTAAGGAGCGAATGCTTCTAGCAAGTGCAGCTTTAAATTTGGCTGAATGGCTGGATCCGGCCACCCTAAGTGCCCTGTGCTCCTCCAACCACAACACACACTGACATTGTGCATTCTTCTTTTTTTGTGATTGTTTTGCTGCAATTCTGCATTAGAATCCAGCACCCACCAGCCAGGGGTAATAGGACTGTTTACTGGATAGGAACAGTAGCAACCACAAGGATGCACTGTGCCATCTAGTGTTGCACTGTGCCATCTAGTGTCGGCAAAGCAGTATTGCAGCCTAAAGTAATATTGGAGTATTAAAGACTAAGAAATGAGCGACTTCTCCCACTTGTTCAGTCCACTATATGGTAAAGTTAATGGCGTCATTGAAAAATAGAACTTGTCCCGCAAAAAACAAGCCCTCGTACGGCTATGTGGAAAGAAAAAGCAAAAACGTATGTCTCTTGGAAGAAGGAGAGGTAAAAACAGTCTGCACTCTTAAAGATTTAAAGTCCTTTCCAGATTACTCAGCTTAAAGGGAACATTTCCGGGGTTTACAGGTCCCGCGCTGAGTCTCCACCACTTTTGCCAGTGTCTGTTATTGTCAATCAGTGAGCTCAGCAGCTCGGGCCATCAACTCGAGCAGAGCCGCTCAGCTCAGTGATTGGCTGCAGCGCTGCTGATGAGACATGCAGTAGACTTACGATGATGGCTTGTAGGATGGCTGTCAGCGCAGTACATGGGAGACGTTCTCTGGGGATAAGAGCGCCACCACAAGGCAGCAGATGGGCGGCCACCATCTACTGTTCTGCAGATATCTATTTACACGCAGCTGATTTGGGAATAATCTCTGTTGTCTGTGACTGTGACAGTCGCACTATGAAGCACAGGATGTGGTGGCACATACTGCGGGGGCACATGCTGCGGGGGCCCCACAGTGCACAACACCCACAGTGCACACACACAGTACGATGCCCCACAGTAAACCCACATAATACGATGCCCCACAGTGCACCCACATAGCAAGATGCCCCACAGTGCCTCTCACACAGTACGACATCCCATAGTGCACCCACATATTACAACACCTTCACAGTGCCTCTCACACAGTACGACGCCTCACAGTGTACCCATTTATTACAACCACAGTGCAACGCCCGATAGTGCACCCACAAAGTACACCTACACAGTGCCTCTTACACAGTATGACGCCCCACAGTGCACCCACATAGTATGACACCACAGTGCCTCTCACATAGTATGACACCTCCACAGTGTCCCCCACACAGTACAACACCCCTCAATGCCCCTCACATAGGACCATCTCACCCCATTAGATCCATACAGTATGATGCCCCCCACACAGTATGACACCTCTACGGTACCGCATACACGCAGTATGACGCCCCACAGTGCATCCACACAGTATGTCCCTACAGTGCACCCACACAGTACGATGCCCAACAGTGCACCCACACAGTACAAAGTCCCCACAGTGATCCCACACAGTACAATGTCCCCACAGTGCACCCACAAAGTATGATGTTCCCACAGTGCACCCACACAGTACGACATCCCCACAGCGCACCCACACAGTACAACGTCCCCACAGTGCACCCACACAGTACAACGTCCCCACAGTTCACCCACACAGTGCAACATCCCCACAGTGCCCCCCATATAGGACCATCCCATGACATTACATCCATACGGTATGATGCTCCCCACACATTATGACACCTCTACAGTACCGGACCCACACAGTATGATGCCCCACAGTGTCCCCCACACATTATGACGCCTCCACAGTGCCCCCCATTTAGGACCATCCCACCACATTAGATCCATACGGTATGATGCCCCCCACACAGTATGACACCTCTACAGTACTGCACCCACACAGTATGAAGCCCCGGTGTCCCCTACACAATATGACACCGCAAGAACATGTCTGACTATGGCCTTTATTCCAATGTGATTGTCCGGTCTCTGGGAGCAGCGCTCATCTTCTCTGTCATTGGCCGCCACACATGATGATGGCCCTGCACCCATAGTATCATGCCAAGAAATGAGGCCCCCCGATCACCCCGCCACACAAAGTGCCCCCTCCACAAGACAAAAATACTATTAAATTGTGCCTCGTGCCCCCGATGCTACATGTGAACAGCGCCCTGCTCCACCAGTATATGCTGCAACTGTGTTTCACACACAGATCAATATTGTTTCCATTTATTGGTACGGCAGTCAGCCATAAATAAAAATAAATCTCTTGCTTCGACAAACTACATTTCCCAGCATGCATTGCCAACTTTTTTTAATTAGCAAGAACGGTTTTCAAGTATAAGGATTTCTGGGACTTGTAGTCCTAAAGAACCAAAGAAGAGTAATTGCAGTTTAACATCAATCCGTCCCGATAATAATAACTACAAGAGTCGTAAGAGACTTCAGCTCCTTTCTGCCCCCGTGGACCAGAAAATGAAATCCATTAGACCTCTGTTTATATTATTGTCTATGGCGGAATGTATTTATTTTCGCATAGTAGATATAAATACATCAATATTTACCTCATATCAGACAAATGTACATATCGTTTTAATATTTTACAAATAAACATTTATTTGAGGCATCCATACACAAAAACTACAACACCCACAATCCTTTTCTCTCAAGCCCCACGAATCTTACCAACCAGGAATTCTGGAACTCGTAGTTTTAAGCAGAAACAATAGCGTTTCCTCCCGCCTTCCAGCGCAGCCAATCATAGCTCAGCTCCTCTCACGTAGCGCCACGCCCCTTCTCGTCTCACTTAAAGCCGCTTTCTCATTGGCTAAACTCCAAAGTCGTCGGCTAAGAAAAAGGCGGGAAGTAAACCGGAAGTGGTCATTCTTTCATCTCTCCTCCTCCTCGTAGCTTCCGGCGCACCGTATTCACCCCGTTACACGGCGGCACTGAACGGTGTAGTACCGGCTTCGCAGCTGGGATGTAGGCTGTAAACGCTCACGGTTTCAGTGTAAAAAAAAAAAAGATAAAATAATCTGTATGTAATTAATAGGAAAGAGACAGAGTAGAGAGAGAGTAGAGCAGGCGGGTGCTCCGCGGACATGGCCTTTGAGAGCCTGTTCTCCAGACCCCCCAACCCAGCCCCAGACACCCACATGACAGAGTGTCAGCATGCAGGGGACGAAAGGTCGAGTAATGCCTTCTCTTATTATTTCTTCTTCTCATCTCTCCGCCATCCTGTGTGTCTGCCTCTGTCTCTTCTGTGGGGGGGGGGATGTCTCTGTCTCATGTGCGTCCATCTTCTCATCTCCATGGCTGACAGGGTTCCTTTTCTTATTTTTAGCCCTCACATCTGGGGCTCCATGTTGTGTATGTGAGAAACAGTCCATGAATGTGATGTAAAGCGAAGACAAGGGCGGAAAATTGACAATTTATCCTGAATTTGTTTATTTATTTTTTTTGCACGTGGCGACTCTGGTGCTGAATGTAAAGGGTTAATGGTGTAAAATAACGAGATGTGACCAATTATTAAATCTGTGTGTGATGGCGACGGCCGGGGTGGGGAGGGGATCGTCATAACGATTTACTACTGACCTGTATATAATATAGATGTGATATATATTGCAGTAAAGATGGCCGTTCTGGAGGTGACAGCACTGTATCCCCCATTCATCTGCAGTTTTCCGCTTCCCCCCCCCCCCCCGCAGCCTTAGTGATAAATGCTCAGGTGGGGAGCTGGAGTCGCACATTCGGGGGGAATAGGTGCTCATCTTCTTTTTCACGTTGCGCCTCAGCGCTGCCGCCTCCATTTTTGCTTATTTTTTTGGTTTATCCAGAGGCTTTTCTTGGTTTCGAGCCTTGAAGAGATCGCTCCTCTATCTGTTCTGTGCTATGTATATGAATATATATATATACAAATAATATGTATACATGTTCATATATGTGACCACAGAGGATATATTGTATAGAAATGGTGATGGTGCATCATGTATCGGTGTAGTGATGTATATTACATGCGGAACGGTAGCTGTGATGTGTATAAAGCACAGTAAGGTGTAGATATGTAGTAATATATATAATGTACAGTATAGGGGTAGATCTGTAAGTTTATATAATGTACAGTAAGGCGCGATGTGTAGTAATATATACATACACAATGTACAGGAAGTTATCAGTGTAGTGACATAATGTAATGGATGGTGTAGATGTGCAGTCATCTCTGTAATATACAGGACGGTATAAGGTTATCTAATTATCTAGCAATGTATAGGTGGAGATGTTTAGTGATGTACAGTATAGGGCTATATGTGTAGTGATGAGCGAGTATGCTCGGGCCGAGCTCCGAGTATTTACAGCTGCTCGGTGTTATGTTTGAATCGCTCCCGTGTGCGTGATTTGCAACTGTTTGACAGCTTTATTACATGTGAGGAATTTGTAAGAAATAGACAGTTTTAATACATGGGAGGAATGTCTAACAGTCGCAAATCATGCACACGGGAGCGATTCAAACATCACCGAGCAGCTGTAACTACTCGGAGCTCGGCCCGAGCATACTCGCCGAAAGGGTTAACACAACATACTCGCTCATCACTAGTAGTGATATGTATACTTTATGGTAAGGTGTAGTGACGTATACTGTAGGGGTAGATGTGTAATTCATATAGTGTAATGTAAGGTGTAGGGGTAGATGTGTAATGTATATAGTGTACAGTAAGGTGTAGGGGTAGATGTGCAGTTATATATATATATATATATACACATATATATAGTGTAGGGGTAGATGTGCAGTGATGGATATAGTGTACGGTAAGGTGTAGGGGTAGATGTGCAGTGATGGATATAGTGTAAGGTGTAGGGGTAGATGTGCAGTGATGGATGTAGTGTAAGGTGTAGGGGTAGATGTGCAGTGATGGATATAGTGTAAGGTGTAGGGGTGGATGTGCAGTGATGGATATAGTGTAAGGTGTGGGGGTAGATGTGTAGTGATGGATTTAGTGTAAGGTGTAGGGGTAGATGTGCAGTGATGGATTTAGTGTAAGGTGTAGGGGTAGATGTGCAATGATGGATATAGTGTACGGTAAGGTGTAGGGATAGATGTGCAATGATGGATATAGTGTACGGTAAGGTGTAGGGGTAGATGTGCAGTGATGGATATAGTGTACGGTAAGGTGTAGGGGTAGATGTGCAGTGATGGATATAGTGTAAGGTGTAGGGGTAGATGTGCAGTGATGGATATAGTGTAAGGTGTAGGGGTAGATGTGCAGTGATGGATATAGTGTAGGGGTAGATGTGCAATGATGGATATAGTGTACGGTAAGGTGTAGGGGTAGATGTGCAGTGATGGATATAGTGTACGGTAAGGTGTAGGGGTAGATGTGCAGTGATGGATATAGTGTACGGTAAGGTGTAGGGGTAGATGTGCAGTGATGGATATAGTGTAAGGTGTAGGGGTAGATGTGCAGTGATGGATATAGTGTACGGTGTGGAGGTGGATGTGCAGTGATGGATATAGGGTAAGGTGTGGGGGTGGATGTGCAGTGATGGATATAGGGTAAGGTGTAGGGGTGGATGTGCAGTGATGGATATAGTGTAAGGTGTAGGGGTAGATGTGCAGTGATGGATGTAGTGTAAGGTATAGGGGTAGATGTGCAGTGATGGATATAGTGTAAGGTGTAGGGGTAGATGTGCAGTGATGGATATAGTGTAAGGTGTAGGGGTAGATGTGCAGTGATGGATATAGTGTAAGGTGTAGGGGTAGATGTGCAGTGATGGATATAGTGTAAGGTGTAGGGGTAGATGTGCAGTGATGGATATAGTGTAAGGTGTAGGGGTGGATGTGCAGTGATGGATATAGTGTATGGTAAGGTGTAGGGGTAGATGTGCAGTGATGGATATAGTGTAAGGTGTAGGGGTAGATGTGCAGTGATGGATGTAGTGTAAGGTGTAGGGGTAGATGTGCAGTGATGGATATAGTGTAAGGTGTAGGGGTGGATGTGCAGTGATGGATATAGTGTAAGGTGTGGGGGTAGATGTGTAGTGATGGATTTAGTGTAAGGTGTAGGGGTAGATGTGCAGTGATGGATTTAGTGTAAGGTGTAGGGGTAGATGTGCAGTGATGGATTTAGTGTAAGGTGTAGGGGTAGATGTGCAGTGATGGATATAGTGTAAGGTGTAGGGGTAGATGTGCAGTGATGGATGTAGTGTAAGGTGTAGGGGTAGATGTGCAGTGATGGATATAGTGTAAGGTGTAGGGGTGGATGTGCAGTGATGGATATAGTGTAAGGTGTAGGGGTGGATGTGCAGTGATGGATTTAGTGTAAGGTGTAGGGGTAGATGTGCAGTGATGGATTTAGTGTAAGGTGTAGGGGTAGATGTGCAGTGATGGATTTAGTGTAAGGTGTAGGGGTGGATGTGCAGTGATGGATATAGTGTAAGGTGTAGGGGTAGATGTGCAGTGATGGATATAGTGTAAGGTGTAGGGGTGGATGTGCAGTGATGGATATAGTGTAGGGGTAGATGTGCAATGATGGATATAGTGTACGGTAAGGTGTAGGGGTAGATGTGCAGTGATGGATATAGTGTACGGTAAGGTGTAGGGGTAGATGTGCAGTGATGGATATAGTGTACGGTAAGGTGTAGGGGTAGATGTGCAGTGATGGATATAGTGTAAGGTGTAGGGGTAGATGTGCAGTGATGGATATAGTGTACGGTGTGGAGGTGGATGTTCAGTGATGGATATAGGGTAAGGTGTGGGGGTGGATGTGCAGTGATGGATATAGGGTAAGGTGTAGGGGTGGATGTGCAGTGATGGATATAGTGTAAGGTGTAGGGGTAGATGTGCAGTGATGGATGTAGTGTAAGGTATAGGGGTAGATGTGCAGTGATGGATATAGTGTAAGGTGTAGGGGTAGATGTGCAGTGATGGATATAGTGTAAGGTGTAGGGGTGGATGTGCAGTGATGGATATAGTGTATGGTAAGGTGTAGGGGTAGATGTGCAGTGATGGATATAGTGTAAGGTGTAGGGGTAGATGTGCAGTGATGGATATAGTGTAAGGCGTAGGGGTAGATGTGCAGTGATGGATATAGTGTAAGGTGTGGGGGTAGATGTGTAGTGATGGATATAGTGTACGGTAAGGTGTAGGGGTAAATGTGCAGTGATGGATATAGTGTAAGGTGTAGGGGTGGATGTGCATTGATGGATATAGTGTAAGTTGTGGGGGTGGATGTGCAGTGATGGATATAGTGTAAGGTGTAGGGGTAGATGTGCAGTGACGGATATAGTGTACGGTAAGGTGTAGGGGTGGATGTGCAGTGATGGATATGGTGTAGGGGTAGATGTGCAGTGATGGATATAGTGTAAGGTGCGGGGGTAGATGTGCAGTGATGGATATAGTGTACGGTAAGGTGTATGGGTGGATGTGCAGTGATGGATATAGTGTAGGGGTGGATGTGCAGTGATGGATATAGTGTAAGGTGTAGGGGTAGATGTGCAGTGATGGATATAGTGTACGGTAAGGTGTAGGGGTGGATGTGCAGTGATGGATATAGTGTAAGGTGTAGGGGTAGATGTGCAGTGATGGATATAGTGTAAGGTGTAGGGGTAGATGTGCAGTGATGGATATAGTGTAAGGTGTAGGGGTAGATGTGCAGTGATGGATATAGTGTAAGGTGTAGGGGTAGATGTGCAGTGATGGATATAGTGTAAGGTGTAGGGGTAGATGTGCAGTGATGGATATAGTGTAAGGTGTAGGGGTAGATGTGCAGTGATGGATATCGTGTAAGGTGTAGGGGTAGATGTGCAGTGATGGATATAGTGTAAGGTGTAGGGGTAGATGTGCAGTGATGGATATAGTGTAAGGTGTAGGGGTAGATGTGCAGTGATGGATATAGTGTAAGGTGTAGGGGTAGATGTGCAGTGATGGATATAGTGTAAGGTGTAGGGGTAGATGTGCAGTGATGGATATAGTGTAAGGTTGTGGGGGTGGATGTGCAGTGATGGATATAGTGTAAGGTGTAGGGGTAGATGTGCAGTGATGGATATAGTGTAAGGTGTAGGGGTAAATGTGCAGTGATGGATATAGTGTAAGGTGTAGGGGTAAATGTGCAGTGATGGATATAGTGTAAGGTGTAGGGGTAGATGTGCAGTGATGGATATAGTGTAAGGTGTAGGGGTAGATGTGCAGTGATGGATATAGTGTAAGGTGTAGGGGTAGATGTGCAGTGATGGATATAGTGTAAGGTGTAGGGGTAGATGTGCAGTGATGGATATAGTGTAAGGTGTAGGGGTAGATGTGCAGTGATGGATATAGTGTAAGGTGTAGGGGTAGATGTGCAGTGATGGATATAGTGTAAGGTGTAGGGGTAGATGTGCAGTGATGGATATAGTGTAAGGTGTAGGGGTAGATGTGCAGTGATGGATATAGTGTAAGGTGTAGGGGTGGATGTGCAGTGATGGATATAGTGTAATGTGTAAGGGTGGATGTGTAGTGATGGATATAGTGTACGGTAAGGTGTAGGGGTAGATGTGCAGTGATGGATATAGTGTAAGGTGTAGGGGTGGATGTGCAGTGATGGATATAGTGTAAGTTGTGGGGGTGGATGTGCAGTGATGGATATAGTGTAAGGTGCGGGGGTGGATGTGCAGTGATGGATATAGTGTAAGGTGCGGGGGTGGATGTGCAGTGATGGATATAGTGTAAGGTGTAGGGGTAGATGTGCAGTAACGGATATAGTGTACGGTAAGGTGTAGGGGTGGATGTGCAGTGATGGATATAGTGTAAGGTGCGGGGGTAGATGTGCAGTGATGGATATAGTGTACGGTAAGGTGTATGGGTGGATGTGCAGTGATGGATATAGTGTAGGGGTGGATGTGCAGTGATGGATATAGTGTAAGGTGTAGGGGTAGATGTGCAGTGATGGATATAGTGTACGGTAAGGTGTATGGGTGGATGTGCAATGATGGATATAGTGTATGGTAAGGTGTAGGGGTGGATGTGCAGTTATGGATATAGTGTAAGGTGTAGGGGTAGATGTGCAGTGATGGATATAGTGTACGGTAAGGTGTATGGGTGGATGTGCAGTGATGGATATAGTGTATGGTAAGGTGTAGGGGTAGATGTGCAGTGATGGATATAGTGTACGGTAAGGTGTAGGGGTAGATGTGCAGTGATGGATATAGTGTATGGTAAGGTGTAGGGGTAGATGTGCAGTGATGGATATAGTGTATGGTAAGGTGTAGGGGTAGATGTGCAGTGATGGATATAGTGTACGGTAAGTTGTAGGGGTAGATGTGCAGTGATGGATATAGTGTACGGTAAGGTGTAGGGGTAGATGTGCAGTGATGGATATAGTGTAAGTTGTGGGGGTGGATGTTCAGTGATGGATATAGTTTAAGGTGTAGGGGTGGATGTGCAGTGATGGATATAGTGTAAGGTGTAGGGGTAGATGTGCAGTGATGGATATAGTGTAAGGTGTAGGGGTAGATGTGCAGTGATGGATATAGTGTAAGGTGCGGGGGTGGATGTACAGTGATGGATATAGTGTAAGGTGTAGGGGTAGATGTGCAGTGATGGATATAGTGTACGGTAAGGTGTAGGGGTGGATGTGCAGTGATGGATATGGTGTAGGGGTAGATGTGCAGTGATGGATATAGTGTACGGTAAGGTGTATGGGTGGATGTGCAGTGATGGATATAGTGTATGGTAAGGTGTAGGGGTGGATGTGCAGTGATGGATATAGTGTAAGGTGTAGGGGTAGATGTGCAGTGATGGATATAGTGTACGGTAAGGTGTATGGGTGGATGTGCAGTGATGGATATAGTGTATGGTAAGGTGTAGGAGTAGATGTGCAGTGATGGATATAGTGTACGGTAAGGTGTATGGGTAGATGTGCAGTGATGGATATAGTGTACGGTAAGGTGTAGGGGTAGATGTGCAGTGATGGATATACAGTTAGGTCCATATATATTTGGACAGAGACAACATTTTTCTAATTTTGGTTCTAGACATTACCACAATGAATTTTAAACAAAACAATTCAGATGCAGTTGAAGTTCAGACTTTCGGCTTTCATTTGAGGGTATCCACATTAAAATTGGATGAAGGGTTTAGGAGCTTCAGCTCCTTAACATGTGCCACCCTGTTTTTAAAGGGACCAAAAGTAATTGAACAATTGACTCCAAGGTTATTTCATGGACAGGTGCGGGCAATCCCTTCGTTATGTCATTCTCAATTAAGCAGATAAAAGGCCTGGAGTTGATTTGAGGTGTGGGGCTTGCATTTGGAAGGCTTTGCTGTGAAGTAAACATGCTGTCAAAGGAGCTCTGCATGCAGGTGAAACAAGCCATCCTTAAGCTGCAAAAACAGAAAAAACCCATCCGAGAAATTGCTACAATATTAGGAGTGGCAAAATCTGCAGTTTGGTACATCCTGAGAAAGAAAGAAAGCACTGGTGAACTCATCAATGCAAAAAGACCTGGGCGGCCGCGGAAGACAACAGTGGTGGATGATCGCAGAATAATCTCCATGGTGAAGAGAAACCCCTTCACAACAGCCAACCAAGTGAACAACACTCTCCAGGAGGTAGGGGGGTATCAATATCCAAATCTACCATAAAGAGAAGACTGCATGAAAGTAAATACAGAGGGTTCACTGCACGGTGCAAGCCACTCATAAGCATCAAGAATAAAAAGGCTAGACTGGACTTTGCTAAAAAACATCTAAAAAAGCCAGCACAGTTCTGGAAGAACATTCTTTGGACAGAGGAAACCAAGATCAACCTCTACCAGAATGATGGAACGAGAAAAGTATGGCGAAGGTGCGGTACATCTCATGATCCAAAGCATACCACATCATCTGTAAAACACGGCGGAGGCAGTGTGATGGCGCGGGCATGCATGGCTGCCAGTGGCACTGGGTCACTAGTGTTTATTGATGATGTGACACAGGACAGAAGCAGCCGAATGAATTCTGATGTATTCAGAGCCATACTGTGTGCTCAAATGCAGCCAAACTGATTGGTCGTCGTTTCATACTACAGATTGACAATGACCCAAAACATAAAGCCAAAGCAACCCAGGAGTTTATTAAAGCTAAGAAGTGGAATATTCTTGAATGGCCAAGTCAGTCACCTGATCTCAACCCAATTGAGCATGCATTTCACTTGTTAAAGACTAAACTTCAGACAGAAAGGCCCACAAACAAACAGCAACTGAAAACCACTGCAGTGAAGGCCTGGCAGAGCATCAAAAAGGAGGAAACACAGCGTCTGGTGATGTCCATGAGTTCAAGACTTCAGGCAGTCATTGCCAACAAAGGGTTTTCAACCAAGTACTAGAAATGAACATTTTATTTACAATTATTTAATCTGTCCAATTACTTTTGGTCCCTTTAAAAACAGGGCGGCACATGTTAAGGAGCTGAAACTCCTAAACCCTTCATCCAATTTTAATGTGGATACCCTCAAATGAAAGCTGAAAGTCTGAACTTCAACTGCATCTGAATTGTTTTGTTTAAAATTCATTGTGGTAATGTCTAGAACCAAAATTAGAAAAATGTTGTCTCTGTCCAAATATATATGGACCTAACTGTATAGTGTACGGTAAGGTGTAGGGGTAGATGTGCAGTGATGGATATAGTGTACGGTAAGGTGTAGGGGTAGATGTGCAGTGATGGATATAGTGTACGGTAAGGTGTAGGGGTAGATGTGTAATGTATATAGTGAAGGGGTAGATGTGTATTGATGTAATATATAGGAAGAGATGTCTGTCTGTGATATCTATAATTTATGGTATAGGTGTAGTGGTTTATATAAGGTACAGTATGGTATAGGGTTATATCTAGTGATGTATATACTGTGCAGTAAGGTGTAGATATGTGTAATATGATCTACAGTAAGGTATAGATGTATAGTGATGTATATGTTATGTAGGTGTGTAGTGATGTATGTAATCTATGGAGCGATGTAGGTGCAGATCATTAATATTTTATATAAGGTATAGTAAGGTATAGGGGTATATCTAGTGATAGATATAGTGCAGTAAGGCATAAACATATGTAATTATATATAATGTACTAATTTAAAAAATTCTGAGGTGCCAGAGGATTCACACAGGGATAAAATGTAGCTTTTATTCCAGTCTTAAAATCACATTGTAATGGTACAAAAAATGAAGTACATGCATCTAATTTTTTGCCATGTGATTTTAAAGCACCATTCCAGCGTTTGTTTTTTATTGCACTGCTGGAGTGGTGCTCTAAGGCCACGGCCCCACTATCAGTATTCGGTCAGTATTTTTTCTCAGGAGCCAAAACCAGGAGTGGGTGATAAATGCAGAATTGGTGACTTGTTTCTATTAAACATTTTCTCTGATTGTTCCTTACCTGGTTTTGGCTCCCACTCCTGAGAAAAATACTGACTGAATAGTGATAGTGGGGCCATGGTCTAAATGTAAGTCCCCTGTCTGATACTCACCTGCCGCCGCCTTCATCCTTTTCCAGCGTCGCTCCCGTCAGTCTCCGGTGAAGTGACCTCCCGGCTGCGCCAGTGTTTCATGCAGCGTGCCGGAGGTCACTCTCCAATACAAGTCTATGAGAGCCTCGCTCTGGCCTCGTTCAGACTCTCATACACTTGTATTGAGAGCCTGTGACTTAAGGTCCCGTCACACTAAGCGATGCAGCAGCGATCCCGACAACGATACGACCTGTCAGGGATCGTTGCTGCATCGCTAATACATCGCTGGTGAGCTGTCAAACAGGCAGGCTCACCAGCGATCAGGGGAGCAGCGATATCGTGGAAAGAATCGTTCCACGATGTCCTGCTCCAGTTACCAGCCTGCTGCAAGCAGGAGCAGGCTGGTAACTATGGTAAACATCGTGTTACTAAGTGCGCATGTGCCCCTAGTAACCCGCTGTTTACCATGGATACCACTCTGCTACGGTGCGCGGGAGCCTCCGAGCACCGTAGCAGAGTGGTATCCATGGTAAACAGCGGGTTACTAAGTGCGCGCGTGCCCCTAGTAACCCGCTGTTTACCATAGTTACCAGCCAGATCGTTGGTCCCGCTGGTCACACACAGCGATGTGTGCTGGCCAGCGGGAGGCCAACGACCAAAAAATGGTCCAGGACACTTTGCAGCGATCAGCGACCTCACAGCAGGGGCCTGATTGTTGCAAAGTGTCACACACAGCGACATCGCTGGTGAGGTCACTGGTGAGTCACCAAAACCGTGACTCAGCAGCGATATCGCTATGTGAGACGGGGGCTTTAGCCTTTTGGCCAGTTATAAGCTACTGTCACAAGATGGCGCCACGAGAGAGATCGGTGCCGAAAAAACTGTGAAGACACCGGAGGGTGAGTATATGACCGGGGACAGGGGGCTTACATTTAAAGCTCCACTCCAGTGCTGAAAAATAACCCAGCTGGAGTGGTGCTTTAATGATGAAATAAAAGGCTACGTTTTATCCCTGTGTGAATCCTCTGGGGCCTCGAACTTTTGATATTTGCATTGCTTTGGTCCTTGTGGGGTGTTGTACCAAGCCATTGGTGCATGAGAATCGCTCACTGCCCTCAGTATATATAATGTACAGTAAGGTGTAGTTGTATAGTGATGTATATAGTGTACAGTAAGGTGTAGTTACATAATGTACAGTAAGGTATAAAGATGTAGGTATATACATAGTACAGTAAGATGTAGATGTGCAGTGATGTGTAGGGGTAGCTGTGCAGTGATGTAAATGTATAGGGCTATATGTATAATGTATATAATGTACGGTATAGGGGTGTATCTGTAGTGATATATGATGTTCGGGTAGATATTCAATATATCACATTATGTTACAAAGTTTATTATTTTTATTTCTACGATTTCTGAAAAGAAACATTAATCCACCGGTGACTCTTCATGTGAGGAGGGAATCTGACCATTCTGGACGCTTGGTGCACTTGAGCAGTAAATCTATTCTACGTCTCACTGTAGCCGTTTCCTATCAGATCGGACTCCTGCTATTTATTTATTAGTAGGAATTGTGTTCTTATAGTAGGGCTTTAAGTTTCCTTTATAAGGCAACCACTCTGTTCTGGCCAGTCCGGATTTAGGATCCGGGGTACCATGGACACAATATATGTGAGCCGTGGCCTCTGTGGAGACACTATAGGACTAGAATAGGGATGTTGTGTACAGGCGACTGACCAGCTACCAGCTTTTGATAATAAAATGAGGCCTGTTTTCATTATTTACTGGGGATACTGTGTCCACTATATAATCCTATAACTGGATATCACCCCCTTCCCACTACAGCCAGTTGTTGTTTATTCTTACTCCCATGACAGCACCACGAGAGAGAGGATCCGCCCATCAAGGACAGGAAACCTACAGGTTAAAAATGGCGGCCCCTCTCTCCCGCCTCAGTTTAGGTTTCCTGTCCTTGATGGGAGACCTCTCAGGCTTACCTGCAGGAATGAAGATGGTCTCTTGCCCCAGATGGAATCGACAGGGTGTTTGGAGCGGTGAAGTTTCCTACCCTAGTCGGTCCTGGACCTCTGGAGACGCCACGGCAGGGCTCATTGGGGCACCTCCGTGTGCATTGTGGCGGGCGTGACATTCCCTCTCGTGGAGGTAGATGTCCGCCATGTGTGGAGCTGCATGCGGGCATCCTCCTCCCGGCTACACTACGCAAGAGATCTGGGCCGTGTCGGCGGGGAACGTGACAGGCGCGGCCCTGTGACGTATTTCCGGTGCGTCGAAGACTCCACCGAAAGTGGGCGGAGCTCGCGCGCGATCAGGAAGCCGCATGCGAGCATGGTGACGCCGGAGCAGGGATCTAGGGGCGTTTCGGCAGTACTGCTAACAGCAGTGATTAGCCCACCGAGGGGGGGAGGGGAGGGTGAATTCCTTCCGAAGCCGCCCCCAAAAAAAACACACAGGTACCAGGTATGGCCAGCATAAAAGGTTCCTGGCAACATACAGAGGTGTTTCCCAGCCCATTGTTTTTTTGCCTGGGTAAACATGGAAGATACACAGGAGCAGCTATCACCTCAGCAAGAACAGCTGCTGCAGGAGCAGCCCTCTGGGGAGCCCTCACAACTGGGTGCAACGACGTTCCCAGTCTGGGTCCAACCCTTCAACTAGAAAGTTCACCTCAAAAAGCAGGAAAGAAGGTCCAGTCGTTCGGCGTGATTTTCCGCCGGTCAAGATGGATTCTTCTGCTTCTACGGTACCACATGTTCCAAGGGGTAAGTGGAATCTTCGTGAAAGTTCTACTAATTCTTCCTCCTCCTTCTCTATCTATAACTTTCTTTCAGGGCAAGAAATGTTCATTTAAGACTAAACATAAGGAATGTACCCTATGCAGCAATCTGCTCCCTGATGCATATGTTAAGAAATTGTGCCAACCTTGTATTGACAAGGTAATGACGGAGGAAACCCCGGGGTTTTCCTTAGGCCTAAAGACTTTAATTAAAGAAGAAATAGGCAAGGCTTTGCAAGGGAATTCTGAGTCCAGGCATGTTCCTCGGGACCCTCAGCCAGGCTCGGACTCTGATATCTCAGACATTTCTTCCTCTTCCCTCTCTTCCTCTGATAGCGAGTCGGATAGACAGTGTTTTCCTCTGCAGGAGGTTCATGCCTTGGTGAAAGCTGTCCGGACTACCATGGGCATTGTAGACACGAGACCAGAAAAATCTGTAGAGGATGTAATGTTTCGGGGATTAGGTCAGAAAAAGAAGAGATGTTTCCCCATAAATACAAAAGTCAAAGATCTCATTGATAGAGAGTGGCAAAAGCCAGACAGGAAGGGCAGCATTCCTCCCTCTTTCAAAAGGAGGTATCCATTTGATGATGCCGCATGTACCTCTTGGTCAAAAGCACTAAGGTTAGATGTTGCCATTGCTAAGGCATCAAAAAAGTCTTCTCTCCCCTTTGATGACATGGGAGCATTAAGAGACCCCCTGGACAGATGAGCCGATACCTTCCTGAAAGGTGCATGGGAGACAGCTGCAGGAGCCCTGAAACCAGCAGTGGCAGCCACCTGCACATCCAGAGCCCTGATGGTTTGGCTGGAACAGCTAGACAATCAACTAAAGGAGGGTTTCTCCAGGAAGGAGATTATTTCTTCCCTTCCCCTGGTCCAGGGTGCAGCGGCCTTTCTTGCTGATGCGTCTGCGGACTCGGTTAGATTGGCAGCAAAATCATCAGCTCTATCAAATGCTGCTCGACGAGCCCTATGGCTTAAATGCTGGCCTGGAGATGTACAAACCAAGTCTAGACTTCCCTTGTGAGGGGGAATATCTTTTCGGCCAGACCATGGACGAACTGTTGGAAAAAGCTGGGGATCCTAAGAAGGGATTTCCATCTGTACCTCTACCCTCTTTTAAGAAATCGTTTTGGAAAAAGAAATTTGTCCGAAGAAGATTTTTCAGAGAACAAGAGAAATTCGAAGAGAGGTCGCAAAAGGTAGAGGCCTACTCTTTGGTTCTTCTTCCAAAGATGAGCAGAAGCCAGGGGAATCACAATCGGCCCAGGTGGGAGGGAGATTGTCGTTATTTTTCCCGGCTTGGGAACGTATTTCACATAGTAATTGGATTTTGAGCCTGATTAGATTTGGTCTTAAATTTCAATTTCAAACTCTTCCTTACAGAAGAATAATGATTGTTCCCTCTAGCTCCTACCCAGAGCGGCAGACTGCCCTCGTATCGGAAATTCAAGTCCTAATAAAGAAAAACGTCCTGATTGAGGTTCCGGAATCAGAAGAGGGTCACGGATTCTACTCTCCGCTCTTCCTGGTCCCCAAACCGGATGGGTGTTTCAGGACAATCATAAATTTAAGATCTTTAAATAGCTTTCTTAAAATAGACACCTTTTAAAATGGAATCCTTAAAAACGATAATAAAATTACTTTTTCCCCACTGTTATATGATAGTTCTGGATCTTCAAGACGCATATTACCATGTTCCCATTCATAAGGATTATCAAAAGTATTTGAGGGTGGCCATTGAAATAAGAGGGGTGGTTAAACACTTTCAGTATACCGCACTTCCCTTTGGGTTAGCTATAGCCCCGCAAATTTTTACCAAACTAGTGGCAGAGGTTATGGCCCATATAAGAGAAAAAGACATCTTAATAATCCCTTACCTTGATGATTTCCTAATAGTGAGGAACTCCTTTGTTCAATGCGAGGCCCACCTTCAGGTAACTATTTCTGTCCTAGAAGGACTAGGTTGGTTTCTAAATCTGGAAAAATCTAGGTTGACTCCACTAAAAGCTCAACAGTTCCTAGGTGTCTTTTTAGATTCTGAAAGACAGTTATGCTATTTATCAGAAGAAAAGATTGCAAAAATCCAGGGCCTAGTAAAACATTGTATGTATAGACCCTCTATGTCACTCCGTCAAGCCATGTCATTACTAGGGTCCCTGACTTCAAGTTTTACCGCAGTGCGTTGGTCCCAATTTCACTCAAGGGCACTTCAATGGGATATATTGTATAACGACTCAATCCTAGATGGACATCTAGACCGGGAGTTTACCTTGGCCCCTCGCTCCTTACAATCCCTTCATTGGTGGTTGGTGCACACTAATCTTTCTAGGGGAGTCCCTTGGGAATGTAAGCCTACTGCAGTCTTGACTACAGATGCAAGTGCTACAGGTTGGGGAGCTCATTTTGAAGGTAACTTAATTCAGGGGACCTGATCAGAAAATGAGGTACGGTTTTCCTCAAATGTTAAGGAACTTTTGGCAGTTGATTATGCGTTCAATAAGTTCCTTGTATATTTACAGGGCCAGGATGTCCATATACTCTCGGACAATCAAGTCTCGGTAGCATATATAAATCATCAACGGGGAACCCGTTCAAAACACTTAATGAGAGTAGCGGACAGACTTCTTCAGAATACAGAGGATCATTGTCTCTCCCTTTCTGCTGTTCATCTAAGAGGGAAAGAAAACGTCACAGCAGATTTTCTCAGCCGTACTTCCATAAAAGAAGGAGAATGGTCCTTGAACCATCAAATATTCTCCAGGATTGTGGCAATGTGGGGTCTTCCAACAGTGGACTTGTTTGCAACAAAATCCAATCGAAAGGTGGCAACGTTTTGTTCCCTAAACCCCAGGGAAAGGCCCCTGGTCTGTGGACGCCTTCATGATTCCCTGGTAGTTTCCTTTGGCATATGCATTCCCTCCCATGATCCTACTTCCGTCAGTCATAAGGAAGATCAGAGCAGACAAAGCCAGAATGATCCTCATATGCCCTTTTTGGCCCAAGAGACCGTGGTTCTCTTGTCTCTGGAGAATGTCAATATCAGACCCCTGGGTTCTTCCGGAGATTCCGGACCTTCTCACTCAGGGTCCGGTTTCCCATCCTCCAGCCTCAAATTTCCATTTAACGGCGTGGAATTTGAAAGGGCGCTGTTAACCAGCAAAGGTTTTTCCACAAATGTAGTAAACACTCTCTTATGTAGCAGAAAACCCGTTACTACCCGCATCTACGCTAGGACTTGGAGGAAGTTTCTGTCCTTTTCGAAATTTAAACCAGAGGATGGGCCCCCTATTGGGAAAATACTAGAATTTCTACAGCGGGGTTTAGAACGGGGCCTTACCACTAGTACATTGAAAGTACAAGTTTCGGCTTTAGGAGCTTTGTTTTCTTCCGATATAGCGGCTAATTATTGGGTAGCACGATTTATAAAAGCCTCTTTTAGGTGTAGACCCATTATTAAAACTAAATCCTCTTCCTGGGATTTAAATCTAGTCCTAAATGCCTTAACTAACCCTTCCTTCGAGCGCCTGGATTCAGCCTCCCATAAAATTATTCTCCTTAAAACAGCCCTGTTAGTTGCCCTGACTTCAGCCAGAAGAGTAAGTGACATACGGGCTCTTTCTATATCCCCACCATTTACTCAAATTCTGGATGATAGAATTATATTAAAGCCTGACCCAGCCTTTCTTCCAAAGGTAGTCTCACGATTCCATAGGACTCATGAGATTAATCTTCCAACTTTTTGTTTCCCCCCTAAAAATCAGAAAGGGGAGAAACTACACACATTGGATGTTAGGAGGTGCTTACTTAAATACCTGGAGGTTTCACACAGTTTTAGGAAAGATAGTTCTCTATTCATATGCCATCAGGGGCTAGGAAAGGTTGTAAAGCTTCAAAATCTACGATTGCGAGGTGGATTAGAGAGGCCATCGCCCTCGCCTACTCTTCAGGGGATAAGGAAGTACCGGAGGGGTTGAGGGCTCACTCCACCAGAGCAGTAGCAACCTCCTGGGCAGAGAAGACGGGGGTTTCCATCGAAGACATATGTAAAGCTGCCACCTGGTCTTCTCCCTCCACCTTCTATAGGCATTATAGATTGGATTTAGGTGTCTTTTCTGATCTCACCTTTGGGAGAAGGGTGCTTCAAGCTGTGGTCCCTCCCTAATTTCCTTTCGTCTCTGTAATTCTCTCGTGCTGCTGTCATCGGAGTACGAATAAAGCCTTAGTTACTTATCGGTAACGGGATTTTTCGGAGCCCATGACAGCACCCTTATATTCCCTCCCTACACTGGTGTTTTCGCACTCCCATAGAGTTAATTTCCTTTTTTGCACCCTCGGGGGAAGTTAGTTAAAGTAATTGGCTTAAAATGAATTTGTTTTGTTGTAATTAACCTTGGCGGTCCTCTCATGCTCCGTTAACTAAACTGAGGCGGGAGAGAGGTGCCGCCATTTTTAAACTGTAGGTTTCCTGTCCTTGATGGGCGGAGAAATATACAGCCAGACTCAGGCTCATGCTCATTGATGGAACGGTTCGAGAGAAGGGTTTTTACTTTTTCGTTAGACACCCTTTTACATTTTACGTACGTTTTTATACCTCCCCGTGGTATTAGTTTGCCTATAACACTAATTGTATTTTCGCATTAGGTCACTATACAGGTATGTGACAGGACTGTAACCCTGGATCGAGGTTTGTGGGGTTGTCACTGATGGAACCGGTATGTGACAGGGCTATAACCCTGGATTGAGGTTTGTGGGGTTGTCCCTGATGGAACCGGTATGTGACAGGGCTATAACCCTGGATCGAGGTTTGTGGGGTTGTCACTGATGGGGCGGGTATGTGACAAGACTGTAACCCTGGATCGAGGTTTGTGGGGTTGTCACTGATGGGACGGGTATGTGACAGGACTGTAACCCTGGATCGAGGTTTGTGGGGTTGTCACTGATGGGACGGGTATGTGACAGGACTGTAACCCTGGATCGAGGTTTGTGGGGTTGTCACTGATGGAACGGGTATGTGACAGGACTGTAACCCTGGATCGAGGTTTGTGGGGTTGTCACTGATGGAACCGGTATGTGACAGGGCTATAACCCTGGATCGAGGTTTGTGGGGTTGTCACTGATGGGACGGGTATGTGACAGGGCTATAACCCTGGATCGAGGTTTGTGGGGTTGTCATTGATGGGACGGGTATGTGACCGGGCTATAACCCTGGGCCGAGGTTTGTGGGGTTGTCACTGATGGGACGGGTATGTGACCGGGCTATAACCCTGGATCGAGGTTTGTGGGGTTGTCACTGATGGGACGGGTATGTGACCGGGCTATAACCCTGGATCGAGGTTTGTGGGGTTGTCACTGATGGGACGGGTATGTGACCGGGCTATAACCCTGGATCGAGGTTTGTGGGGTTGTCACTGATGGGACGGGTATGTGACCGGGCTATAACCCTGGGCCGAGGTTTGTGGGGTTGTCACTGATGGTACGGGTATGTGACACGACTAAAACCCTAGGCCGAAGTCTGTTCTTAATGCAAACCCCACTTTGCAGCCACGGCGTCTATCTATACCTCATACTTCTGTATATTGATCTCCCCCTGTGTTTCTTTACAGAAAGGAGGGCGAGTTGGAAGACGGTGAAATAGACGATGCCGGGTTTGAGGAGGAAAAGCTGGAAGAAATAAAGGAAGAGGCCAAAGATGAAGAAGAGGAGCCGCAAGAAAAGTCTCATAAAAAGTCAAAAAAGCAGAAAAAGAAAATAAAAGCCAAGAAAAAACGGCGCCATAGAACCAAACACAAGGTGAGTGTTTTTTAGCTCTTTGCATTTTGTTTTTTCTTGGTGGGGAGGAGGGGTTGTTTCCATTATATATACGTCTTCTTCCTTCCTGGACTTCCAGCCTTTTCTGGTTGTATGTAAATGCTTGTCTCTGTGTTGTGTCTCCAGCACAGCGCACCATCCAGCGATGACAGCTCCGACTACAGCTCAGAGGACGACCACACTGAGCGGCCGCGCAAACCTCCCGCATACCGAGATTACGACTCCCATTATAAACATGTAAGCTCTCGGTCACACCCAGTGTGCACTTATAGGACCCCACAGTCACTAGGCAGGGGCTGCCAGCCCTGCTCTTATTCCTAGGCTGTAGAACTGATGGAGGACGCCGTGAGCAGCGTTCAGCTCTGTCCATCAGCACCAGAGGCTGGGAATGGATTTTTCACAATCCCAGTTTTTGTGATTGTTTTGTGATTGTTGGAGTCCCAGTGATGATAAAGTTAACACATGTTCTATGGATTTTGTTGTCATCTTGGTACAAATATTTTGTTAGATTTGATGACCCCCTAATTGTTTGTGCTAACATCAGAGTTATTCCCATCTTCATATATGAATATTGTCAGATAATGCTTAGGGGGACACCGGTATACGCCCTGCCGAGATGCTCTCTCCCATGATGGCGCTACTCCATGCCCACGGGGGGCAATCAGTCCTTATCTGGACAATCTGTAGGTAAAGGTCTCATCCATAGATTAACATTTTCTGGTCTTCAAAACACTTGGAGCTTTTTGGTTGGATCGTCAACCGACAGAAGTCATGTGTGAGGCTATTCAGTGACTGGATTCTCTGAGCGTGACCTCAGACACCTGGTTTGTTCTGGTTTGTTCTGGTCTTTCTTCCACCGGACGAGCTCTCCTTTCATTGAGCCAGAGCACCATGTTTCAGAAGGAGACCTTGTGCCCCGTCCATTTGTGCATGAGGGTCTTAGTCTTGTACCCTTCGTCCAATTTTACACACGCCCCTTGAAGCAATCCATTGTGCCTCTTAGGAAAAGTCAGGGTTACATCTATCTCCCTTTTAAGTCCACAGAGACCTTTTTTTGGTGGTTGAAGCCCTGGCTCTGCTTCCTACAGATCCTTCCTCTACTATGGCAGGTGTTGTTGACCGATGCCAGTTTTTCTGACAAAGGACCAAACTTCACCCATCTCCTCGTTCATGCTGTCTGGTCTCTGGAGGAATCAACCTTCTGGAACTAAGAGACATTTTTTTAGACTTTCTTCCACTTGAGTCTCTCTGTTCAGGGACCACCTGCTTCCAGTGCAGACAGAAAACTCGACTATGGTGGTCTCCCTGAATAATCAGTGTCGCACCAGGAGCCCTTCAGCTGGAGGTCCACATTCCGACTCTACATTTCCGGTATGCAAAATTAGGCCACAGACTTTCTCAGCAGAGAAACTCTGGATCTGGAAGAATGTGTTTTCCTCACAGAGGTCTTTAGTCAGCTCTGCCGTCACTGGGGCACTCCTTACTTGAACCTCTTTGTGTCCTGTCTCAATTACAAGGTTAACAGCCCTTGTCCTCCTCTTCCAGCGACCTTTGCTTTAGAGCCTCGGTCCCTCCTTGGGTAGACTTTACTGGTCATTAAGGGATTCCTGTGAAAGACATCCTGCAACTGGCATCCATAGACCATTACTTCTGCTATAGATACCAATGTTGTAGTACTGCTGTGTATACAGTGGGTACGGAAAGTATTCAGACCCCTTTACATTTTTCACTCTTTGTTTCATTGCAGCCATTTGGTAAATTCCACAAAGTTCATTTTTTTCTCATTAATGTCCACTCTGCCCCCATCTTAACTGAAAAAAACAGAAATGTAGAAAATTTTGCAAAATTATTAAAAAAGAAAAACTGAAATATCACATGGTCATAAGTATTCAGACCCTTTGCTCAGTATTGAGTAGAAGCCCCCTTTTGAGCTAGTACAGCCATGAGTCTTCTTGGGAATGATGCAACAAGTTTTTCACACCTGGATTTGGGGATCCTCTGCCATTCTTCCTTGCAGATCCTCTCCAGTTCCGTCAGGTTGGATGGTGAACGTTGGTGGACAGCCATTTTCGGGTCTCTCCAGAGATGCTCAATTGGGTTTAGGTCAGGGCTCTGGCTGGGCCAGTCAAGAATGGTCAGAGTTGTTCTGAAGCCACTTCTTTGTTATTTTAGCTGTGTGCTTAGGGTCATTGTCTTGTTGGAAGGTGAACCTTCGGCCAAGTCTCAGGTCCAGAGCGCTCTGGAAGACGATTTCATCCAGGATATCTCTGTACTTGGCCACATTCATGTTTCCTTCAGTTGCAACCAGTCGTTCTGTCCCTGCAGCTGAAAAACACCCCCATAGCATGATGCTGCCACCACCATGTTTCACTGTTGGGATTGTATTGGGCAGGTGACGAGCAGTGCCTGTTTTTCTCCACACATACCGCTTAGAATTATCACCAAAAAGTTTTATCTTCGCCTCATCAGACCAGAGACTCTTATTTATTATAGTCTGCGAGGCCTTCATGTGTTTTTGAGCAAATTCTATGCGGGCTTTCATATGTCTTTCACTGAGGAGAGGCTTCCGTCGGGCCACTCTGCCATAAAGGCACGACTGGTGGAAGGCTGCAGTGATAGTTGACTTTGTAGAACTTTCTCCCATCTCCCTACTGCATCTCTGGAGCTCAGCCACAGTGATCTTGGGGTTCTTCTTTACCTCTCTCTCCAAGGCTCTTCTCCCACGATTGCTCAGTTTGGCTGAACGGCCAGGTCTAGTAAGGGTTATGGTGGTCCCAAACTTCTTCCATTTAAGGATTATGGAGGCCACTGTGCTCTTAGGAACCTTGAGTAATGCAGAAATTCTTTTGTAGCCTTGGCCAGATCTGTGCCTTGCCACAATTCTGTCAATGAGCTCCTTGGGCAGTTCCTTTGAGCTCATGATTCTCATTTGGTCTGACATGCACTGTGAGCTGTGAGGTCTCATATAGACAGGTGTGTGCCTTTCCAAATCAAGTCCTATCAGTTTAATTAAACACAGCTGGACTCCAATGAAGGAGTAGAACCATCTCAAGGAGGATCACAAGGAAATGGACAGCATGTGACTTAAATATGAGTGTCTGAGCAAAGGGTCTGAATACTTATGACCATGTGATATTTCAGTTTTTCTTTTTTAATAAATTTGCAAACATTTCTACATTTCTGTTTTTTCAGTCAAGATGGGGGTAGAGTGTACTTTAATGAGAAAAAAATGCACTTTTTAGAATTTACCAAATGGCTGCAATGAAACAAAGAGTGAAAAATGTAAAGGGGTCTGAATACTTTCCGTACCCACTGTAGCACAAGCGGTCAGACAATCGCAGCTTCAAGCCCCCTAAGGGGACTAACAAATACAGTGAAAGGTAAAATATATGTTTAAATCACACCCCTTTTGCCCCATTAAAAATAATGCAATAAAAAATACACATATTTGGTATTGCTGCGTCCGTAAAAGTCCAATCTATTAAAATATAAAGTAAATGAATCCAGTCGGTAAACGGCATAAAAAAAAAAAATGGAAACGCCAGAATCAGGGTTTTTTTTGTCTGCCGCGACATAGGAATAATATGTAATAAGAGGTGATCAAACCATTATATCTACCCCAAAATGGTGTCAGTAAAAAGGGGTCAGCTCAGGGCACACAAAATAAGCTCTCACCCTGCCCCAGTTCCCGAAAAATGAAAACGGCCTTGAAAAACGGTGACAGGCAAAAATTTTTTTTTACAAGTTTCTGATTTTTTTTTTCACAACTTAAATAGAAAAAAAAAAAAGAACTATCATGTTTGGTATCTGTGAACTCGTACTGGAGAATCATATTGCCAGGCAGGTCAGTTTTACCATATAGTGAACATGGTAAATAAACACTAAAAATAATTGTAGAATTGCACTGTTTTTTGCTATTTTGCAGCACTTGGTCTTTTTTTCCCGCTTTCCAGTGCACTGTATGGTAAAATCAATGGTGGTATTCAAAAGCACAACTCCTCCCGCAGTAAACAAGCCCTCATACAGCTATGTGGACTGAAAAATAAAAAGTTATGTCTCATGGAAGAAGTGAAGAAAAAAACAGAAAGTTGCCTTGGTTAAAAAAAATGGATAAAAGAAAATATAAAAATTTGACTCACCCCTTATTTTCTCCCAATTTAAAATAATAATAAAATATAAATGAAAAAAATAAAGAAAAGTATGAAATGTCCAACTTCTCCTCTTATCTCACAGCACGGACACGGCAATTACATGGGCTCCTCAAAATTTTCGCACAGCAAGAAAACACCACCGGACTATGACAGCTACAGCAACTACAGCGACGGCAATTACAATGAGGAGGAGGAAGAGGATTTTGCGGAACAGCTGAAACACTACAGGCAGGCGAAGGAGAACCCGGACATGACCGAAGCAGCTTATAAAAAGGCCGTCATGAAAGGGATGACAGCAGGTAACCACTGCGTGCAAGCACCTATTACTCTACAGTTCTGTGAGGGCCACGTGCAGGTAACCACTGCGTGCAAGCACCTATTACTCTACTGTTCTGTGAGGGCCACGTGCAGGTAACCACTGCGTGCAAGCACCTATTACTCTACTGTTCTGTGAGGGCCTCGTGCAGGTAACCACTGCGTGCAAGCACCTATTACTCTACTGTTCTGTGAGGGCCACGTGCAGGTAACCACTGCGTGCAAGCACCTATTACTCTACTGTTCTGTGAGGGCCACGTGCAGGTAACCACTGCGTGCAAGCACCTATTACTCTACTGTTCTGTGAGGGCCTCGTGCAGGTAACCACTGCGTGCAAGCACCTATTACTCTACTGTTCTGTGAGGGCCACGTGCAGGTAACCACTGCGTGCAAGCACCTATTACTCTACTGTTCTGTGAGGGCCACGTGCAGGTAACCACTGCGTGCAAGCACCTATTACTCTACTGTTCTGTGAGGGCCTCGTGCAGGTAACCACTGCGTGCAAGCACCTATTACTCTACTGTTCTGTGAGGGCCACGTGCAGGTAACCACTGCGTGCAAGCACCTATTACTCTACTGTTCTGTGAGGGCCACGTGCAGGTAACCACTGCGTGCAAGCACCTATTACTCTACAGTTCTGTGAGGGCCACGTGCAGGTAACCACTGCGTGCAAGCACCTATTACTCTACTGTTCTGTGAGGGCCACGTGCAGGTAACCACTACGTGCAAGCACCTATTACTCTACTGTTCTGTGAGGGCCACGTGCAGGTAACCACTGCGTGCAAGCACCTATTACTCTACTGTTCTGTGAGGGCCTCGTGCAGGTAACCACTGCGTGCAAGCACCTATTACTCTACTGTTCTGTGAGGGCCACGCGCAGGTAACCACTGCGTGCAAGCACCTATTACTCTACTGTTCTGTGAGGGCCACGTGCAGTTAACTACTGCGTGCAAGCACCTATTACTCCACTGTTCTGTGAGGGCCACGTGCAGGTAACCACTGCGTGCAAGCACCTATTACACTACTGTTCTGTCAGGGCCGCGTGCAGGTAACCACTGCGTGCAAGCACCTATTACTGTACTGTTCTGTGAGGGCCACGTGCAGGTAACCACTGCGTGCAAGCACCTATTACTCTACTGTTCTATGAGGGCCGCGTGCAGGTAACCACTGCGTGCAAGCACCTATTACTCTACTGTTCTGTGAGGGCCACGTGCAGGTAACCACTGCGTGCAAGCACCTATTACTCTACTGTTCTGTGAGGGCCACGTGCAGGTAACCACTGCGTGCAAGCACCTATTACTCTACTGTTCTGTCAGGGCCGCGTGCAGGTAACCACTGCGTGCAAGCACCTATTACTGTACTGTTCTGTGAGGGCCACGTGCAGGTAATCACTGCGTGCAAGCACCTATTACTCTACTGTTCTGTGAGGGCCTCGTGCAGGTAACCACTGCGTGCAAGCACCTATTACTCTACTGTTCTGTGAGGGCCACGTGCAGGTAACCACTGCGTGCAAGCACCTATTACTCTACTGTTCTGTCAGGGCCACGTGCAGGTAACCACTGTGTGCAAGCACCTATTGCTCCACTGTTCTGTGAGGGCCACGTGCAGGTAACCACTGCGTGCAAGCACCTATTACTCTACTGTTCTGTCAGGGCCGCGTGCAGGTAACCACTGCGTGCAAGCACCTATTACTGTACCGTTCTGTGAGGGCCACGTGCAGGTAACCACTGCGTGCAAGCACCTATTACTCTACTGTTCTGTGAGGGCCACGTGCATGTAACCACTGCGTGCAAGCACCTATTACTCTACTGTTCTGTGAGGGCCACGTGCAGGTAACCACTGAGTGCAAGCACCTATTACTCTACTGTTCTGTGAGGGCCACGTGAAGGTAACCACTGCGTGCAAGCACCTATTACTCTGCTGTTCTGTGAGGGCCATGTGCTGGTAATCACTGCGTGCAAGCACCTATTACTCTACTGTTCTGTGAGGGCCACGTGCAGGTAACAACTGCGTGCAAGCACCTATTACTCTACTGTTCTGTGAGGGCCACGTGCATGTAACCACTGCGTGCAAGCACCTATTACTCTACTGTTCTGTGAGGGCCACGTGCAGGTAACCACTGAGTGCAAGCACCTATTACTCTACTGTTCTGTGAGGGCCACGTGAAGGTAACCACTGCGTGCAAGCACCTATTACTCTACTGTTCTGTGAGGGCCATGTGCTGGTAATCACTGCGTGCAAGCACCTATTACTCTACTGTTCTGTGAGGGCCACGTGCAGGTAACAACTGCGTGCAAGCACCTATTACTCTACTGTTCTGTGAGGGCCACGTGCAGGTAACAACTGCGTGCAAGCACCTATTACTCTACTGTTCTGTCAGGGCCTCGTGCAGGTAACCACTGTGTGCAAGCACCTATTACTGTACTGTTCTGTCAGGGCCACGTGCTGGTAACCACTGCGTGCAAGCACCTATTACTCTACTGTTCTGTCAGAGCCACGTGCTGGTAACCACTGCGTGCAAGCACCTATTACTCTACTGTTCTGTCAGGGCCACGTGCTGGTAACCACTGCGTGCAAGCACCTATTACTCTACTGTTCTGTGAGGGCCTCGTGCAGGTAACCACTGCGTGCAAGCACCTATTACTCTACTGTTCTGTGAGGGCCACGTGCAGGTAACCACTGCGTGCAAGCACCTATTACTCTGCTGTTCTGTGAGGGCCTCGTGCAGGTAACCACTGCGTGCAAGCACCTATTACTCTACTGTTCTGTCAGGGCCGCGTGCAGGTAACCACTGCGTGCAAGCACCTATTACTCTGCTGTTCTGTGAGGGCCACGTGCAGGTAACCACTGCGTGCAAGCACCTATTACTCTACTGTTCTGTGAGGGCCATGTGCAGGTAACCACTGCGTGCAAGCACCTATTACTCTGCTGTTCTGTGAGGGCCACGTACAGGTAACCACTGCGTGCAAGCACCTATTACTCTGCTGTTCTGTGAGGGCCACGTGCAGGTAACCACTGCGTGCAAGCACCTATTACTCTACTGTTCTGTGAGGGCCTCGTGCAGGTAACTACTTCGTGCAAGCACCTATTACTCTGCTGTTCTGTCAGGGCCACGTGCTGGTAACCACTGCGTGCAAGCACCTATTACTCTACTGTTCTGTGAGGGCCACGTGCAGGTAACCACTGCGTGCAAGCACCTATTACTGTACTGTTCTGTGAGGGCCACGTGCTGGTAATCACTGCTTGCAAGCACCTATTACTCTACTGTTCTGTGAGGGCCACGTGCAGGTAACCAATGCGTGCATGCACCTAGTACTGTTCTGTGAGGGCCACATGCTGGTAATCACTGCTTGCAAGCACCTATTACTCTGCTGTTCTGTCAGGGCCACGTGCAGGTAACCACTGCGTGCAAGCACCTATTACTCTGCTGTTCTGTCAGGGCCACGTGCAGGTAACCACTGCGTGCAAGCACCTATTACTGTACTGTTCTGTGAGGGCCACGTGATGGTAATCACTGCTTGCAAGCACCTATTAATCCACTGTTCTGTGAGGGCCATGTGCTGGTAACCACTGCGTGCAAGCACCTATTACTCTACTGTTCTGTGAGGGCCACGTGCTGGTAATCACTGCTTGCAAGCACCTATTACTCTGCTGTTCTGTCAGGGCCACGTGCAGGTAACCACTGCGTGCAAGCACCTATTACTGTACTGTTCTGTGAGGGCCACGTGCAGGTAACCACTGCGTGCAAGCACCTATTACTCTGCTGTTCTCTGAGGGTCACGTGCAGGTAACCACTGCGTGCAAGCACCTATTACTCTGCTGTTCTGTGAGGGCCATGTGCTGGTAATCACTGCGTGCAAGCACCTATTACTCTACTGTTCTGTGAGTGCCATGTGCTGGTAACCACTGCGTGCAAGCACCTATTACTCTACTGTTCTGTGAGGGCCATGTGCTGGTAATCACTGCGTGCAAGCACCTATTACTCTGCTGTTCTGTGAGGGCCATGTGCTGGTAACCACTGAGTGCAAGCACCTATTACTCTACTGTTCTGTGAGGGCCACGTGCAGGTAACCACTGTGTGCAAGCACCTATTACTCTGCTGTTCTGTCAGGGCCACGTGCAGGTAACCACTGCGTGCAAGCACCTATTACTCTGCTGTTCTGTCAGGGCCACGTGCAGGTAACCACTGCGTGCAAGCACCTATTACTCTGCTGTTCTGTGAGGGCCATGTGCTGGTAATCACTGTGTGCAAGCACCTATTACTCTGCTGTTCTGTGAGGGCCATGTGCTGGTAATCACTGCGTGCAAGCACCTATTACTCTACTGTTCTGTGAGGGCCATGTGCTGGTAACCACTGCGTGCAAGCACCTATTACTCTACTGTTCTGTGAGGGCCATGTGCTGGTAATCACTGCGTGCAAGCACCTATTACTCTACTGTTCTGTGAGGGCCACGTGCAGGTAACCACTGTGTGCAAGCACCTATTACTCTGCTGTTCTGTCAGGGCCACGTGCAGGTAACCACTGCGTGCAAGCACCTATTACTCTACTGTTCTGTGAGGGCCTCGTGCAGGTAACCACTGCGTGCAAGCACCTATTACTCTACTGTTCTGTGAGGGCCACGTGCAGGTAACCACTGCGTGCAAGCACCTATTACTCTACTGTTCTGTGAGGGCCACGTGCAGGTAACCACTGCGTGCAAGCACCTATTACTCTACTGTTCTGTGAGGGCCTCGTGCAGGTAACCACTGCGTGCAAGCACCTATTACTCTACTGTTCTGTGAGGGCCACGTGCAGGTAACCACTGCGTGCAAGCACCTATTACTCTACTGTTCTGTGAGGGCCACGTGCAGGTAACCACTGCGTGCAAGCACCTATTACTCTACAGTTCTGTGAGGGCCACGTGCAGGTAACCACTGCGTGCAAGCACCTATTACTCTACTGTTCTGTGAGGGCCACGTGCAGGTAACCACTACGTGCAAGCACCTATTACTCTACTGTTCTGTGAGGGCCACGTGCAGGTAACCACTGCGTGCAAGCACCTATTACTCTACTGTTCTGTGAGGGCCTCGTGCAGGTAACCACTGCGTGCAAGCACCTATTACTCTACTGTTCTGTGAGGGCCACGCGCAGGTAACCACTGCGTGCAAGCACCTATTACTCTACTGTTCTGTGAGGGCCACGTGCAGTTAACTACTGCGTGCAAGCACCTATTACTCCACTGTTCTGTGAGGGCCACGTGCAGGTAACCACTGCGTGCAAGCACCTATTACACTACTGTTCTGTCAGGGCCGCGTGCAGGTAACCACTGCGTGCAAGCACCTATTACTGTACTGTTCTGTGAGGGCCACGTGCAGGTAACCACTGCGTGCAAGCACCTATTACTCTACTGTTCTATGAGGGCCGCGTGCAGGTAACCACTGCGTGCAAGCACCTATTACTCTACTGTTCTGTGAGGGCCACGTGCAGGTAACCACTGCGTGCAAGCACCTATTACTCTACTGTTCTGTGAGGGCCACGTGCAGGTAACCACTGCGTGCAAGCACCTATTACTCTACTGTTCTGTCAGGGCCGCGTGCAGGTAACCACTGCGTGCAAGCACCTATTACTGTACTGTTCTGTGAGGGCCACGTGCAGGTAATCACTGCGTGCAAGCACCTATTACTCTACTGTTCTGTGAGGGCCTCGTGCAGGTAACCACTGCGTGCAAGCACCTATTACTCTACTGTTCTGTGAGGGCCACGTGCAGGTAACCACTGCGTGCAAGCACCTATTACTCTACTGTTCTGTCAGGGCCACGTGCAGGTAACCACTGTGTGCAAGCACCTATTGCTCCACTGTTCTGTGAGGGCCACGTGCAGGTAACCACTGCGTGCAAGCACCTATTACTCTACTGTTCTGTCAGGGCCGCGTGCAGGTAACCACTGCGTGCAAGCACCTATTACTGTACTGTTCTGTGAGGGCCACGTGCAGGTAACCACTGCGTGCAAGCACCTATTACTCTACTGTTCTGTGAGGGCCACGTGCATGTAACCACTGCGTGCAAGCACCTATTACTCTACTGTTCTGTGAGGGCCACGTGCAGGTAACCACTGAGTGCAAGCACCTATTACTCTACTGTTCTGTGAGGGCCACGTGAAGGTAACCACTGCGTGCAAGCACCTATTACTCTGCTGTTCTGTGAGGGCCATGTGCTGGTAATCACTGCGTGCAAGCACCTATTACTCTACTGTTCTGTGAGGGCCACGTGCAGGTAACAACTGCGTGCAAGCACCTATTACTCTACTGTTCTGTGAGGGCCACGTGCATGTAACCACTGCGTGCAAGCACCTATTACTCTACTGTTCTGTGAGGGCCACGTGCAGGTAACCACTGAGTGCAAGCACCTATTACTCTACTGTTCTGTGAGGGCCACGTGAAGGTAACCACTGCGTGCAAGCACCTATTACTCTACTGTTCTGTGAGGGCCATGTGCTGGTAATCACTGCGTGCAAGCACCTATTACTCTACTGTTCTGTGAGGGCCACGTGCAGGTAACAACTGCGTGCAAGCACCTATTACTCTACTGTTCTGTGAGGGCCACGTGCAGGTAACAACTGCGTGCAAGCACCTATTACTCTACTGTTCTGTCAGGGCCTCGTGCAGGTAACCACTGTGTGCAAGCACCTATTACTGTACTGTTCTGTCAGGGCCACGTGCTGGTAACCACTGCGTGCAAGCACCTATTACTCTACTGTTCTGTCAGAGCCACGTGCTGGTAACCACTGCGTGCAAGCACCTATTACTCTACTGTTCTGTCAGGGCCACGTGCTGGTAACCACTGCGTGCAAGCACCTATTACTCTACTGTTCTGTGAGGGCCTCGTGCAGGTAACCACTGCGTGCAAGCACCTATTACTCTACTGTTCTGTGAGGGCCACGTGCAGGTAACCACTGCGTGCAAGCACCTATTACTCTGCTGTTCTGTGAGGGCCTCGTGCAGGTAACCACTGCGTGCAAGCACCTATTACTCTACTGTTCTGTCAGGGCCGCGTGCAGGTAACCACTGCGTGCAAGCACCTATTACTCTGCTGTTCTGTGAGGGCCACGTGCAGGTAACCACTGCGTGCAAGCACCTATTACTCTACTGTTCTGTGAGGGCCATGTGCAGGTAACCACTGCGTGCAAGCACCTATTACTCTGCTGTTCTGTGAGGGCCACGTACAGGTAACCACTGCGTGCAAGCACCTATTACTCTGCTGTTCTGTGAGGGCCACGTGCAGGTAACCACTGCGTGCAAGCACCTATTACTCTACTGTTCTGTGAGGGCCTCGTGCAGGTAACTACTTCGTGCAAGCACCTATTACTCTGCTGTTCTGTCAGGGCCACGTGCTGGTAACCACTGCGTGCAAGCACCTATTACTCTACTGTTCTGTGAGGGCCACGTGCAGGTAACCACTGCGTGCAAGCACCTATTACTGTACTGTTCTGTGAGGGCCACGTGCTGGTAATCACTGCTTGCAAGCACCTATTACTCTACTGTTCTGTGAGGGCCACGTGCAGGTAACCAATGCGTGCATGCACCTAGTACTGTTCTGTGAGGGCCACATGCTGGTAATCACTGCTTGCAAGCACCTATTACTCTGCTGTTCTGTCAGGGCCACGTGCAGGTAACCACTGCGTGCAAGCACCTATTACTCTGCTGTTCTGTCAGGGCCACGTGCAGGTAACCACTGCGTGCAAGCACCTATTACTGTACTGTTCTGTGAGGGCCACGTGATGGTAATCACTGCTTGCAAGCACCTATTAATCCACTGTTCTGTGAGGGCCATGTGCTGGTAACCACTGCGTGCAAGCACCTATTACTCTACTGTTCTGTGAGGGCCACGTGCTGGTAATCACTGCTTGCAAGCACCTATTACTCTGCTGTTCTGTCAGGGCCACGTGCAGGTAACCACTGCGTGCAAGCACCTATTACTGTACTGTTCTGTGAGGGCCACGTGCAGGTAACCACTGCGTGCAAGCACCTATTACTCTGCTGTTCTCTGAGGGTCACGTGCAGGTAACCACTGCGTGCAAGCACCTATTACTCTGCTGTTCTGTGAGGGCCATGTGCTGGTAATCACTGCGTGCAAGCACCTATTACTCTACTGTTCTGTGAGTGCCATGTGCTGGTAACCACTGCGTGCAAGCACCTATTACTCTACTGTTCTGTGAGGGCCATGTGCTGGTAATCACTGCGTGCAAGCACCTATTACTCTGCTGTTCTGTGAGGGCCATGTGCTGGTAACCACTGAGTGCAAGCACCTATTACTCTACTGTTCTGTGAGGGCCACGTGCAGGTAACCACTGTGTGCAAGCACCTATTACTCTGCTGTTCTGTCAGGGCCACGTGCAGGTAACCACTGCGTGCAAGCACCTATTACTCTGCTGTTCTGTGAGGGCCATGTGCTGGTAATCACTGTGTGCAAGCACCTATTACTCTGCTGTTCTGTGAGGGCCATGTGCTGGTAATCACTGCGTGCAAGCACCTATTACTCTACTGTTCTGTGAGGGCCATGTGCTGGTAACCACTGCGTGCAAGCACCTATTACTCTACTGTTCTGTGAGGGCCATGTGCTGGTAATCACTGCGTGCAAGCACCTATTACTCTACTGTTCTGTGAGGGCCACGTGCAGGTAACCACTGTGTGCAAGCACCTATTACTCTGCTGTTCTGTCAGGGCCACGTGCAGGTAACCACTGCGTGCAAGCACCTATTACTCTGCTGTTCTGGGAGGGCCATGTGCTGGTAATCACTGTGTGCAAGCACCTATTACTCTGCTGTTCTGTGAGGGCCATGTGCTGGTAATCACTGCGTGCAAGCACCTATTACTCTACTGTTCTGTGAGGGCCATGTGCTGGTAACCACTGCGTGCAAGCACCTATTACTCTACTGTTCTGTGAGGGCCATGTGCTGGTAACCACTGCGTGCAAGCACCTATTACTCTACTGTTCTGTGAGGGCCACGTGCTGGTAACCACTGCGTGCAAGCACCTATTACTCTACTGTTCTGTGAGGGCCACGTGCAGGTAACCACTGCGTGCAAGCACCTATTACTCTACTGTTCTGTGAGGGCCTCGTGCAGGTAACCACTGCGTGCAAGCACCTATTACTCTACAGTTCTGTGAGGGCCACGTGCAGGTAACCACTGCGTACAAGCACCTATTACTCTGCTGTTCTGTCAGGGCCACGTGCAGGTAATCACTGCGTGCAAGCACCTATTACTCTGCTGTTCTGTCAGGGCCACGTGCAGGTAACCACTGCGTGCAAGCACCTATTACTCTACTGTTCTGTGAGGGCCATGTGCTGGTAACCACTGCGTGCAAGCACCTATTACTCTACTGTTCTGTGAGGGCCACGTGCAGGGAACCACTGTGTGCAAGCACCTATTACTCTGCTGTACTGTCAGGGCCACGTGCAGGTAACCACTGCGTGCAAGCACCTATTACTCTGCTGTTCTGTGAGGGCCACGTGCAGGTAACCACTGTGTGCAAGCACCTATTACTCTGCTGTTCTGTGAGGGCCATGTGCTGGTAATCACTGCGTGCAAGCACCTATTACTCTACTGTTCTGTGAGGGCCTCGTGCAGGTAACCACTGCGTGCAAGCACCTATTACTCTACTGTTCTGTGAGGGCCACGTGCAGGTAACCACTGCGTGCAAGCACCTATTACTCTACTGTTCTGTGAGGGCCATGTGCTGGTAATCACTGTGTGCAAGCACCTATTACTCTGCTGTTCTGTGAGGGCCATGTGCTGGTAATCACTGCGTGCAAGCACCTATTACTCTACTGTTCTGTGAGGGCCTCGTGCAGGTAACCACTGCGTGCAAGCACCTATTACTCTACTGTTCTGTGAGGGCCACGTGCAGGTAACCACTGCGTGCAAGCACCTATTACTCTACTGTTCTGTGAGGGCCTCGTGCAGGTAACCACTGCGTGCAAGCACCTATTACTCTACCGTTCTGTGAGGGCCACGTGCAGGTAACCACTGCGTACAAGCACCTATTACTCTGCTGTTCTGTCAGGGCCACGTGCAGGTAATCACTGCGTGCAAGCACCTATTACTCTGCTGTTCTGTCAGGGCCACGTGCAGGTAACCACTGCGTGCAAGCACCTATTACTCTACTGTTCTGTGAGGGCCATGTGCTGGTAACCACTGCGTGCAAGCACCTATTACTCTACTGTTCTGTGAGGGCCACGTGCAGGGAACCACTGTGTGCAAGCACCTATTACTCTGCTGTACTGTCAGGGCCACGTGCAGGTAACCACTGCGTGCAAGCACCTATTACTCTGCTGTTCTGTGAGGGCCATGTGCTGGTAATCACTGTGTGCAAGCACCTATTACTCTGCTGTTCTGTGAGGGCCATGTGCTGGTAATCACTGCGTGCAAGCACCTATTACTCTACTGTTCTGTGAGGGCCTCGTGCAGGTAACCACTGCGTGCAAGCACCTATTACTCTGCTGTTCTGTGAGGGCCTCGTGCAGGTAACCACTGCGTGCAAGCACCTATTACTCTGCTGTTCTGTCAGGGCCACGTGCAGGTAATCACTGCGTGCAAGCACCTATTACTCTACTGTTCTGTGAGGGCCTCGTGCAGGTAACCACTGCGTGCAAGCACCTATTACTCTGCTGTTCTGTGAGGGCCTCGTGCAGGTAACCACTGCGTGCAAGCACCTATTACTCTACAGTTCTATGAGGGCCTCGTGCAGGTAACCACTGCGTACAAGCACCTATTACTCTGCTGTTCTGTCAGGGCCACGTGCAGGTAATCACTGCGTGCAAGCACCTATTACTCTACTGTTCTGTCAGGGCCACGTGCTGCCGTATGATACAGCATGACTTTTACCGAGGCCGGAAGACACTACAGCCCTTGGTTTTGTGGGCAATGTGATTTCTTATTTTATTATTCAGTTCCTATTTGCGTAAAGCATTAAACAAAGTTGCATTTCTTCCAAAGTTAATGAGGGGTGTCCAACTTTGGGGACTTCTTTATTTTATGTATATTTTTTACTTAATGCATTTATTTATAGCTAAGTAAAAATAATTTTTGACAATTGGGCTTTATTAAACATTTTGCTTTTACGGACTTTGTTTCCCTACACATTCAGCTTTGACTTGTTCTGTGGTCATAAACTGGCTGAGAGGAGCATAAAAAAAGACAGATAAAAGAGCAACAAACTTCCCGTCATTTAGCTTCACTGACAGATTCTCAGATAACTCATGTATCTGGCCAGAAATACACAGGCTATAGAAGGCAAATGGTGCAAAATTTGTAATTTAACTTAATTGAAAAAATATTTTTTTTAGCCCCAAATACATGCATTTACGTTAAATAAGAAGAACAAAAAAAAAAAACCCTTTAATAACATGATATTTTCCAGGAGCAGAACAGAAAGGGTATTACTATGCACGAGGCCTCGGCCCCAGCCCCGGCCCGCACAAGAAAACGATTCATAAAGATCGAGGCAGAGGAAGAGGTTCACATAAAGGTCTGAACCCTTATTACCAAGACTGCTTCCAAGAGGTGAGGAGCACAGATAACGCTGACGACATGTACATTTTACTACTTTAACCCCTTCTCAGTGAGCGTTTGTTTAGTTATTTTCCCATAATTACTATTTTTTTATTTTTTTTTATTTGTTTACGTTTTTCCCCTCCTTTTTTTTCCCAATAGCCATACGTTTATATTTCTATTGACATGAGGACTTGTTTTTTGCAGGACGAGTTGTAGCTTTAAATGTCCTAATTTCCTTTACCACACGTACTGAAAAATGGACTGAAATGGTGAAAAAAGAGGATTTTTGTTAATAACTATACAGGGAAAAAAATATATATATACAGTACAGACCAAAAGTTTGGACACAATTTCTCATTTAAAGATTTTTCTGTATTTTCATGACTATGAAAATTGTACATTCACACTGAAGGCATCAAAACTATGAATTAACACATGTGGAATTATATACTTAACAAAAAAGTGTGAAACAACTGAAAATATGTCTTATATTCTAGGTTCTTCAAAGTAGCCACCTTTTGCTTTGATGACTGCTTTGCACACTCTTGGCATTCTCTTGATGAGCTTCAAGAGGTAGTCACCGGAAATGGTCTTCCAACAATCTTGAAGGAGTTCCCAGAAATGCTTAGCACTTGTTGGCCCTTTCGCCTTCACTCTGCGGTCCAGCTCACCCCAAACCATCTCGATTGGGTTCAGGTCTGGTGACTGTGGAGGCCAGGTCATCTGGCGCAGCACCCCATCACTCTCCTTCTTGGTCAAATAGCCCTTACACAGCCTGGAGGTGTGTTTGGGGTCATTGTCCTGTTGAAAAATAAATGATGGTCCAACTAAACGCAAACCGGATGGAATAGCATGCCGCTGCAAGATGCTGTGGTAGCCATGCTGGTTCAGTATGCCTTCAATTTTGAATAAATCCCCAACAGTGTCACCAGCAAAGCACCCCCACACCATCACACCTCCTCCTCCATGCTTCACGGTGGGAACCAGGCATGTAGAGTCCATCCGTTCACCTTTTCTGCGTCGCACAAAGACACGGTGGTTGGAACCAAAGATCTCAAATTTGGACTCGTCAGACCAAAGCACAGATTTCCACTGGTCTGATGTCCATTCCTTGTGTTCTTTAGCCCAAACAAGTCTCTTCTGCTCGTTGCCTGTCCTTATCAGTGGTTTCCTAGCAGCTATTTTACCATGAAGGCCGGATGCACAAAGTCTCCTTTTAACAGTTGTTGTAGAGATGTGTCTGCTGCTAGAACTCTGTGTGGCATTGACCTGGTCTCTAACCTGAGCTGCTGTTAACCTGTGATTTCTGAGGCTGGTGACTTGGATAAACTTATCCTCAGAAGCAGAGGTGACTCTTGGTCTTCCTTTCCTGGGGTAGTCCTCATGTGAGCCAGTTTCTTTGTAGCACTTGATGGTCTTTGCAACTGCACTTGGGGACACTTTCAAAGTTTTCCCAATTTTTCACACTGACTGATCTTCATTTCTTAAAGTAATGATGGCCACTCGTTTTTTTTTTACTTAGCTGCTTTTTTCTTGCCATAATACAAATTCTAACAGTCTATTCAGTAGGACTATCAGCTGTGTATCAACCAGACTTATGCACAACACAACTGATGGTCCCAACCCCATTTATAAGGCAAGAAATCCCACTTATTAAACCTGACAGGGCACACCTGTGAAGTGAATACCATTTCCAGTGACTACCTCTTGAAGCTCATCAAGAGAATGCCAAGAGTGTGCAAAGCAGTCATCAAAGCAAAAGGTGGCTACTTTGAAGAACCTAGAATATAAGACATATTTTCAGTTGTTTCACACTTTTTTGTTAAGTATATAATTCCACATGTGGTAATTCATAGTTTTGATGCCTTCAGTGTGAATGTACAATTTTCAAAGTCATGAAAATACAGAAAAATCTTCAAATGAGAAGGTGTGTCCAAACTTTTGGTCTGTACTATATATATATATATATATATATATATATATATATATATATATATATATATATATATATATAATATATTTTTTTTTGTACCGTGTTAGCCAGTAGATAGAAATATATTTCGATTTGAGAGTCCTCAGTGGTTGATAGCATGTTTTCAGTTAGGTAACAGGTTGCGAGCTTTCGAGGCTACTCAGGCCTCTTCATCAGGCTAGTATAACCCGATATCTGATGAGTCACATATTTATACACATTAGGACACAGAAATAATGCAATAGATGAGACAGGTAATGTTAAGCAGAGCTATTACTGTGGGAGAAAGGTAAACAGTTCTGGCTGTAAATATTGGATTGGTTCCTAGATAAGGACTGTTATGATGACCCCAAAGCTCTGAGGAGCACATTCCTTAGTTGATGTGGAATGACATGAATCCATGCGACCCATTCATTCCTGTTCTGAAGGTGTCAAAGTTCACCATTAGTTTATATTCTGAGACTCTTCTGTCTCTCTGAGATTTGAAGTTACCTTTTAATACCAATAATTTCATGTCTGTGATGTTGTGATCAGGGAAACAAAAATGCTTGGCTACAGGTAGATCTATTATTCTTCTTTTATTGTGCGGTGAAGATGATTCATCCTTGTCCTCTAAGTTTTTTCCCTACATACAGAACCCCAGATGTGTCCTTATTCTGTGTCCTAATGTGTATAAATATGTGACTCTTCAGATTTTGTGGTATACTATGCCTGATGAAGAGGCCTGAGTAGTCTGGAAAGCTTGCTATGTTTACCATCTTTTCAGTTAGCCATTAAAAGGTATCAACGACTGAGGACTCTCACATCTAAATATTTTTCTTGTTACTAACTATAAAATCCCTTTCGTGTAGCTTTCTTTGGGGGATACAAGAAACCAAAGGGACAGCACCTAGTGGCAGCAGCATACATCCCTGATCTCCTCTGTTCCCAAAAAAAGAGGATTTTTGTTACTAACTCTAAAATCCCTTTCTCTATAGCTTCATTTGGGGACACAGGATCCATGGGTGTAAGCTGCTGCCATCAGGAGGCTGACACTAAGAACTACACTATCCCATGAACTCGTTGTTCTGGCTTTTTCTTCTGTTTCTCACCCTTGCGACGTGCTGTGGTTTCGTGTGAGAATTTCCTAGTATTGCTGCTCTAACAATATTCACTTTAATCCCCAACAGGACAATAAACAGAAGAAATGGGTGACTATGAGTCAGGAGTTCATTAACCAGCATACGGTGGAACGCAAGGGCAAACAGATCTGCAAGTATTTCCTAGAGGCGCGTTGTATCAAGGTAAGAAAAAAATGTCAGAACTACCGGTTAGCAAAAACATTGAAGGGGTCCTGTGGCTACATCTGTAGTCTGGTGGTCAGACAAGTGCCCTGAAAACCTCGTGAGTCCTTGCCCAGCTTATTAATCAGGATGCCGGTAGGTAGGAGGAGGTCGCAGGGCTCTGATCTGATGGCCCGGGCTACTGATATACTGCTGAACTGTAGAGAAGCAGCGGGACTCGTTATTACAGAAGAGATTGCCGTGATGTGTATGAAGGGGTCTAGCTCAGATCATTAGCTTTCCCCCTGAAAAAACATCCCCAGCACAGAAAAGGGGAGAAAGTAAAGATTCGTGTTGTAACGATGGCGCTCCCTAGAGCAATCGCTCTAACCTTTATCCCCGTGTATGATCAAGATTTCTTAATTTCCCTTTTTATAAAGTGTCTGCAGACGGTCCCTATTAATGGAAACTGATGGCGCTGTTGTCTTATTTCAGGGAGATCAGTGCAAGTTTGATCACGATGCCGAAATAGAAAAGAAGAAGGAAATCTGCAAGTTTTACATACAAGGATTTTGCACCCGCGGAGAGAACTGCATCTACATGCACGATATCCTTTATGTACAGCCTCGTGTGACGATCGCGGGCCAGTAACCAGCAGCACTCAGCTGTATTTGATAAGTCGGTCATTACCGTCGTGTTTACACAGCATGACGAGCAACGCTGGCTAATGTGGCCCCCCCCCCATACAGCAGCAGGGTGTCGGCAGCACATGTCCTGTCTACAGCGGGTGACGTGCTGCCGGTAATGCTGAACTTCACGCCGACATAAAGGAGTTAATCACCTGTTATGCTCGTTCCTCATGTAATTTTGTGGGAAGTCTCGTTCCTGATTATCAGCTCTACTAAAAGATTCTTTAAGGTCTTCCACCAAAGTATTCATCTAGAAGAAGGTCCCTTCAGTGCTGAAAAAGTGGTAATTAGACTTACCGGTAATTGTGTTTCCAGGAGTCCATTCTGACAGCACCATGGAGGACGTTCTCCTAATCCTTCCAGGGACAGGAAACACAAGAGGTTAAAAGCCCTCACCCCTCTCCACCCACCAGTGTTTTTTCTAAGTACCATAACAGGATGGATGCAACACATTTGTTAATCTCTATATACACTGCTCAAAAAAATAAAGGGAACACTGAAATAACACATCCTAGAGCTGAATGAATGAAATATTCTCATTGAATACTTTGTTCTGTACAAAGTTGAATGTGCTGACAACAAAATCACACAAAAATCATCAATGGAAATCACATTTATTAACCAATGGAGGCCTGGATTTGGAGTCACCCCCAAAATAAAAGTGGAAAAACACACTACAGGCTGATCCAACTTTGATGTAATGTCCTTAAAACAAGTCAAAATGAGGCTCAGTATTGTGTGTGGCCTCCACGTGCCTGTATGACCTCCCTACAACGCCTGGGCATGCTCCTGATGAGGTTGAGTATTGTGTGTGGCCTCCACGTGCCTGTATGACCTCCCTACAATGCCTGGACATGCTCCTGATGAGGCTGAGTATTGTGTGTGGCCTCCACGTGCCTGTATGACCTCCCTACAATGCCTGGGCATGCTCCTGATGAGGCTCAGTATTGTGTGTGGCCTCCACGTGCCTGTATGACCTCCCTACAACGCCTGGGCATGCTCCTGATGAGGCTCAGTATTGTGTGTGGCCTCCACGTGCCTGTATGACCTCCCTACAACGCCTGGGCATGCTCCTGATGAGGCTGAGTATTGTGTGTAGCCTCCACGTGCCTGTATGACCTCCCTACAACGCCTGGGCATGCTCCTGATGAGGCTGAGTATTGTGTGTGGCCTCCACGTGCCTGTATGACCTCCCTACAACGCCTGGGCATGCTCCTGATGAGGTTGCTGATGGTCTCCTGTGGGATCTCCTACCAGACCTGGACTAAAGCATCCGCCAAATCCTGGACAGTCTGTGGTGCAATGTGACGTTGGTGAATGGAGCGAGACATGATGTCCCAGATGTGCTCAATCGGATTCAGGTCTGGGGAATGGGCGGCCTGTCCATAGCTTCAATGCCTTCATCTTGCAGGAACTGCTGACACACTCCAGCCACATGAGGTCTGGCATTGTCCTGTATTAGGAGGAACCCAGGGCCAACCGCACCAGCATATGGTCTCACAAGGGGTCTGAGGATCTCATCTCGGTACCTAATGGCAGTCAGGCTACCTCATGTGAGCACGTGGAGGGCTGTGCGGCCCTCCAAAGAAATGCCACCCCACACCATTACTGACCCACTGCCAAACCGGTCATGCTGAAGGATGTTGCAGGCAGTAGATCGCTCTCCACGGCGTCTGCAGACTCTGTCACGTCTGTTACATGTGCTCAGTGTGAACCTGCTTTCATCTGTGAGGGGCACAGGGCGCCAGTGGCGACTTTGCCAATCCTGGTGTTCTGTGGCAAATGCCAAGCGTCCTGCACGGTGTTGGGCTGTGAGCACAACCCCCATCTGTGGACGTCGGGCCCTCATACCACCCTCATGGAGTCGGTTTCTAACCGTTTGTGCAGACACATGCACATTTGTGGCCTGCTGGAGGTCATTTTGCAGGGCTCTGGCAGTGCTCCTCCTGTTCCTCCTTGCACAAAGGCGAAGGTAGCGGTCCTGCTGCTGGGTTGTTGCCCTCCTTTAGTACAGACCAAAAGTTTGGACACACCTTCTCATTTTAAAGATTTTTCTGTATTTTCCTGGCTATGAAAATTGTACATTCACACTGAAGGCATCAAAACTATGAATTAACATATGTGGAATTATATACTTAACAAAAAAGTGTGAAACAACTGAAAATATGTCTTATATTCTAGGTTCTTCAAAGTAGCCACCTTTTGCTTTGATGACTACTTTGCACACTCTTGGCATTCTCTTGATGAGCTTCAAGTGGTAGTCACCGGAAATGGTTTTCACTTCACAGGTGTGCCCTGTCAGGTTTAATAAGTGGGATTTCTTGCCTTATAAATGGGGTTGGGACCATCATTTGTGTTGTGCAGAAGTCAGGTGGATACACAGCTGATAGTCCTACTGAATAGACTGTTAGAATTTGTATTATGGCAAGAAAAAAGCAGCTAAGTAAAGAAAAACGAGTGGCCATCATTACTTTAAGAAATGAAGGTCAGTCAGTCTGAAAAATTGGGCAAACTTTGAAAGTGTCCCCAAGTGCAATTGCAAAAACCATCAAGCGCTACAAAGAAACTGGCTCACATGAGGACCGCCCCAGGAAAGGAAGACCAAGAGTCACCTCTGCTTCTGAGGATAAGTTTATCCGAGTCACCAGCCTCAGAAATCGCAGGTTAACAGCAGCGCAGATTAGAGACCAGGTCAATGCCACACAGAGTTCTAGCAGCAGACACATCTCTTCAACAACTGTTAAGAGGAGACTTTGTGCAGCAGGCCTTCATGGTAAAATAGCTGCTAGGAAACCACTGCTAAGGACAGGCAACAAGCAGAAGAGACTTGTTTGGGCTAAAGAACACAAGGAATGAACATTAGACCAGTGGAAATCTGTGCTTTGGTCTGATGAGTCCAAATTTGAGATCTTTGGTTCCAACCACCGTGTCTTTGTGCGACGCAGAAAAGGTGAACGGATGGACTCTACATGCCTGGTTCCCACCGTGAAGCATGGAGGAGGAGGTGTGATGGTATGGGGGTGCTTTGCTGGTGACACTGTTGGGGATTTATTCAAAATTGAAGGCATATTGAACCAGCATGGCTACCACAGCATCTTGCAGCGGCATGCTATTCCATCCGGTTTGCGTTTAGTTGGACCATCATTTATTTTTCAACAGGACAATGACCCCAAACACACCTCCAGGCTGTGTAAGGGCTATTTGACCAAGAAGGAGAGTGATGGGGTGCTACGCCAGATGACCTGGCCTCCACAGTCACCAGACCTGAACCCAATCGAGATGGTTTGGGGTGAGCTGGACCGCAGAGTGAAGGTAAAAGGGCCAACAAGTGCTAAGCATCTCTGGGAACTCCTTCAAGATTGTTGGAAGACCATTTCCGGTGACTACCTCTTGAAGCTCATCAAGAGAATGCCAGGAGTGTGCAAAGCAGTCATCAAAGCAAAAGGTGGCTACTGTGAAGAACCTAGAATATAAGACATATTTTCAGTTGTTTCACACTTTTTTGTTAAGTATATAATTCCACATGTGATAATTCATAGTTTTGATGCCTTTAGTGTGAATGTACAATTTTCATAGTCATGAAAATACAGAAAAATCTTTAAATGAGAAGGTGTGTCCAAACTTTTGGTCTGTACTGTATGGCTCCCTCCACATCTCCTGGTATCTGCTCCATGCTCTGGACACTGTGTTGACAGACACAGCTATCCTTCTTGCCACAGTTCGCACTGATGTGCCATCCTAGATGAGCTGCACTACCTGAGCAACTTCTGTGGGTTGTACTGTAGACACCGCCTCATGCTACTGTATCTCTAGAGGTGAGCGCAATGGCAAAATGAAAAAGTGACCAAAACAACAGCCAAAAAGAATGAGAATAGAGAAATGGTCTGTGGTCACCACCTGCAGAACCGCTCCTTTTTAGGGGGTATCTTGCTAATTGCCTATCATTTCTACCACTTGTCTCTTCCATTTGCACAAAAGCCGGAGAAATTGATTCACAATCAGTGTTGCTTCATAACTGGACAGGTAGATTTCTCAGACGTGTTATTGACTTTGAATTACATTGTGTTGTTTAAGTGTTCCCTGTATTTTTTTGAGCAGTGTATATATGTTATTTCACAATGCATAGATATCAATGAGGGAGGGAAAGTAATTGTGCTGTCAGGATGGACTCCTGGAAACACAATTACCGTTAAGTCTTAAGTACCGCTTTCCAGAACGTCCCCCTAACAGCACCATGGAGAATACCAAAGTATTTCCCCCTAGGGTGGGACTACCGCATAGAGAACCTTCCTGCCAAAAGCTACTCCCTGCCCTGCCAGGACATCTAATTTATAGTGCCTAGAAAAGGTACTCCGACTTGTCCAAGTCGCTGCAGTGCATATCTGTTCTGCAGGGGCTCCACCTCTCTCTGCCCAAGACGTAGAAACTGCGCAGGTAGAGTGGGCTTTCATCCCAACCGGGGGACTCTTCCCCTCTGCTGAATAAGCAAGACCTATCAAGGATCTAATCCACCTGGCGATGGTCTTCTTAGATGCTCTTTTCCCCTTATTCTTACCTGCATACTGGATAAACAGGTTATGATCTATTCTCCAATCATGAGTGGCCTCAAGATAATTTATGACCGACTGTCTCACATCCAAGGAATGAAAAAACTGTTCTTTCGGATTTTTTGGGACCTGGCAAAATGATGGCAGGACAATCTCCTGATTGATATTTTTTGTAGAGACTACCTTAGGTAGAAAACCTGGTTTTAACCTTATCGCGATCCTATCATCATAAATCTGAAGGTATGGATCTTCTATGAATAAGTTCCCCCACCCTCTTAGCAGTGGTGATAGCAGCTAGAAAGACTGTCTTGAGGGTAAGCTTACTGATATTAATTTCCTTGGCTGGCTCGTATGGCTGCTTGCATAGGGCATTAAGCACCAAATTAAGATCCCACGGAGGAACTGATCTTTTTACCCAAGGCCTTAGTCTCTGAATTGCCTTTGCAAACTTGGCTATCCATGGATGGGAGACTAGAGGGGTGTCAAGTAATGCACTTAGATCTGAACTCTTAGAGTGCTTGGCCTCCGACCTTTGTTAAACCCCGCCTGTAAAAAATCTAGGATCTTTGAGATTTTAGGATTTGTTATATCCACTATAGCACCTCCACTTTCTGAACAGAACCTCTTCCAGATTCTTCTATAAATAGCCTGGTTGACTGGTTTTCGACTCGCCTGTAACATAGTTATAACCTGATCTGACAGCCATCAGTATTTCAGAAGCTGCCTCTCAGGATCCAAGCCGAGAGGTGTAGTCAGTCCACATTCTGGTATAAGACCGGCCCTTGGAGAAGAAGCTCCTTCCTTAAGGGAAGTAGTATTGGATCCTCTAGGGTCATCCTGGACAAAAGGTAAACCAACTCCTTCTTGGCCAGGAGGGAACTATCAGAATTATTTTTAGCTGATGCTCCTGTATTTTCCTTAGGACCCTCGGAATCTATGGTAAGGGAGGGAAGGCGTAAGAAAGACTTTATGACCATGCCTGGGATAACGCATCGATACCCGTTGGGTTGTCCCGGGGATTTAGGGAGTAAAAGTTTTTGTCCTTCGCATTTTTCCTTGTTGCGAACAGGTCTATCTGTGGGACACTCCACCGGCGACACAAAGTGTGGAAAACCTCCTCATTTAGTTCCCATTCTGAAGGTAGAACTTCTTGTCTGCTCAGAAAATCTGCTACCTGATTGTGAGCCCCTTTTAAATGGACTGCCGAGACTGATAGGGACAGCTTTACCACCCAGACAAATATTTTTGATGCCAGACCCTGAAGTATTGTGTGTCTCGGGCCCCCCTGATGACGCAGAAAAGACCCCGTCGTCGTATTGTCCAACAGTATCTTTGTGTTTGTTCTGCACCAGGTGAATATTGCGCCAAAGAACTTTACACCCGGCATGGAGTTCCTGGTAGTTTGATGACATAGCCTGAACCTCCAGGGACTAAGCCCCTTGAAAATATTTTTCATCTATGTGGCCACCCCAGCCTGACTGACTTGCATCGGTCGTGATGATTACAACCGGAGAGAAAACCCAGTCTACACTTATCTGAAGATTTTCCGGCACTGTCCACCACCCCAGACTCTCTTTTGTTATCCGAGATAGGGGCATTAACTTGTCTAGGGACAGTTGCTCTTTGTCTCAAAAAGACAGGATTGCTTTCTGCAGCTCCATTGAATGAAATAGACTCCACCTCACACAAGGAATGCAAGCCGTCATCAATCCGAGAATCTTCATTGCTGACCTGATCGAGCAACGACTATTCGAGAATTGAAGTACTTTATTATCGTTTTTTGTTTTACCGTGGGTAGAAACGAGGTTCTTAGACGGGAGTCTAAAGTGACCCCCAAGAAGACCACCTGGTTCCCGGGTTTAGGTCCGACTTTTCCCAATTTATCAACCAACCTAGATATTTGAGAGTGGACACCGTAAAATCTATGTTTTTCTGCAGCTCTAGCTGAGAACAGGCCACAAGTAAAAAGTTGTCTAGGTAAGGGACTACGATGACTCCTGTTTTCCTTAGGTAGGCTACAATTTCTGCTACTAACTTGGTAAAGACCCGGGGGGCAGAGGCTAGGTTGAAGGGTAGGCAACAGAACTAGAAATGATAAATCTGATTGCCGGTTTTGATGGCGAAGCAAAGGTATTTTTGATATTGTTGAATAATGGGGACATGATAGTATGCCTTTTTTAGATCCAGTGTGCATATCACTGCGTATTTGTCTTATAACAGGTATGGTTTACTTGATCGACTCCATTTTGAAGCGCTTGTGTGTTACCCACCGATTTAACGGCTTCAGGTTTATAATTACCCGCTTTTCTCCTGATGGCTTCTTTATGGAAAACAGTCTCGAGTAGTGACCCTGAAACGGTTTGTTCCGGGGAACTGCTACTATCGCTCCTATTTGCCGAAGGTTCTGAATCTGACCACATGGAAATTTTTACTGGTAGGCTGGGACTCGGTCAAAATTAATCTTTCGGGTGGGGACTGGCAAAGTTCTATCCTGTACATTGAACTCAAGAGTTTTTAACACCCACTGATTTTGAGTTATGGCCTGCCAGCCTGAGATGAACTGACTCGGTCTCCCCCCTACACGCATGGTGTCATTGTTTCCCAGAGCCATAGCCCCTACCTCCTCTGGGGTTACTCCATCTACCAACCTTTCCTTTCCCTTTATGCTCTTGCTGATAGGACGAGAAGGGACGAGTTCTACAAAAGGGTTGATATTTGCTCTATTTCTCCTCGGGAAACCCTTTCTTTTTGTTTGATGCCTTTTCCAGAATATCATCCAGAACAGGCCCAAACACTAGCTCCTGAGAAGAGGATTGAACATAGTTTGTTTTTAGATTGACTATCCCCTGACCATGTCTTTAACCATATGGCTCTTCTAGTTGCGTTTGATAACGCACCATTCCTGGCTGCAAAACTGATGGATTCTGCTGAAGCGTCAGCCATGAACTCTATCGCCAGTCTCAGTAAGGGAAGTGATTTTAGGATAGTATTCCTAGGAGTCTTAGATCTTAATTGTTCTTCAAGATCGTCGACCTACATGAACATAGATCTCGCAACGGATGTTGCCGCAATATTAGCCTTAATGATTATTATTAATTATAGAAAGCCTTAATTAGCTGAAGTCTCCCAGGACCTTATTAAAAGGCCATCCGCCTTTCTGTTCAACGGATCCTTCAGACTAGAAGAGTCTTCAAGTGGAATTGAAGATTTTTTTTGCTATCTTAGCTACCGAGACATCAATCTTGGCAATCTCCTCCCATGTTTTAATGTCCTCAGGGTTGAATGGTAGGTGGAGTCTAAAGTCCCTTGGGATGACTAGTCTTTTTTTGGCGTCTTCCCACCCTTCTAGGATCATAGCGCAGATATGGTTATTAACCAGGAAAACTTTGTTTCTCTGTGATCTGAGGCCTCTGAACATCTCATCCTGTATGGAATGAGATTTCGGAGTCTCTTCCACCTGCATGGTGTTTCAAGAGTTCGTCCGTATCTTCTGACGAAAGCTGGTATCTCTTTCCTTCTTCTGGCGGGTTGGAAGCCATGTCGTCTTAATTGTCGGCCTTCAGACTCGTAGGATTGTGGTTCATCCTCTGAACTAAGTTCTATCTCCCACCTCGACCTCTTTGCCTAGGGCCCAGGTAGGACTGCCTGGAATGAAACTAGGCCAGAAATGGAAGCTTGGACCTCTTCCCTGATCATGCATCTCATGTCTGCCAGGATGGACGGCTGTTCCTCCCGAACAATCCTGGAAGTACAATTCTAACACAAGTATTTTCCATAGGCTAGGGGCAACTTGGTGTTACAAATGGCACATCTCTTAGGCTTCCCCGTATACTTTTGTTATCCTTTTTAACTGTCGGATTAGTGGAAACCTTGTCCTATGAGACATAGAAGCATATGGCGGAATATATCATTTAATTATTGGGGAGACTATAGCCAGAATCACCCAGACAACCCCCTGCTCCATAGGCTCATTCCTACTCACGTGCACCACGGAAGGCTCAGATGGGGTCTCAGTTTTACCAGAGTCCTCCATCCTTACAGTCACCAGCACAGCAGATATACAGGACAAAGGCAAGCCTTTTATACTACCTGTTCCCGCAGTCTTCTCTGCTTCATGCTTTCCACCTGGAACGCACACCGACTGTGCCTTTTAAATTTTCAAAAAGCGCGGGCTCCCGTGCATACCTTAGCTCGTCACCGGAAGTACGTCACCATAGGTCCTGGAGGCTTCTTGCTTAGGAGAGCTGCGCTGGAGCCGAGAGCCCTTGCCCGAGGGAAGCGGCTCCCAGGCCAGGAGCAGCGCTACACTGGCCTAGGCTGAGGAACCCCCCTTGGGGGGGGGGGGGGAGTCGGCCTGCGGACATCTTCTCAGGGGTAAGGAGAAGCTGGGCCGCCCTATCCCCCTGGGTCCGCATCCAGTAAGATCTTCTGGTCCACGGACCACTTGCTCCTCTCCTGTTCCTATCCTCCCAGGGACAGGAAAAACACTGGAGGGGGGGAGGGCTTTTAACCTCTCGTGTTTCCTGTCCCTGGAAGGATTAGGAGGACGTCGTCCATGGTGCTGTCAGGGGAACATCCTGTAAAGTCTAGTTTTGTTTTGTTTTTTTGTCATGGGCTTTTTTACGTGGTCTTTTTTTCTTCTTTAGTTGGAAATAAACTCAGCGAGTTGTTTTTGTTGTGTCCTTTGACCGGAGGTCATATGCAGCACGCAAAGGATCGTGGAAAGGAGAAGCCGCAGGGGAGATCTTCACGCTTGTCATCCAAGGCACAAGTGATGCAGAAACCTCGCCAGTGTCTGATGTATGGTGCCTATGGTCTGTACTGTAAGAACTCTGTGCCAGCTTCCCTTTATGCTGTTGTTTATGACCTTGTTTATGTCTTCTCATGAGACGGACCCGTCTTCTCATGAGACGGACCCGTCTTCTCATGAGACGGACCCGTCTTCTCATGAGACGGACTTATCCAAGTTGTGCCCTCATTGTTCAGTTGCCCTTAACACTTCATGCCATACGTGAATTTCCTTGTAAGTTTCACCATACGGGTGCAAAATGCTACCAAAGAGACAACTGCAAGTTCTCTCACGACCCTCTCACCGACGAAAGCCGGGAGTTGCTGCACAAGGTGAGTGTCTCTGGCCGAATAAGAAAGAAGCTGACAGACCTCCCCATAGTCCTGACGTGCCAACATGGCTGTGATTAGTTGTTACATCAATGAGTAGAGTTATTGGGACCTGTCCGCTAAGCAGTAACATTGTTTACCTGCATACACGGTGGTAATCTGTGGGTAAATTGCATTTCACCATGTGTGGCCGGTTTGATCATGTTATATTCTGTCTGCTTCCATTGGGTCGGCGATGGATCAGTGATGGCTGGGCCCGCTCCATGCACGCTGGGTGCCGGCTGTGTTATACAGCTGCCTCTAATAGCAGTGATCAGAGCCGACTCCCATTACTGCTGGTTATATAAATGCTACTGTACATCTCCGACATCCTTATGTAAGTGACTTGTGCTTGCATCTGTTCAGAATACCGATGGGTCCACATGGCAGTAGGGTGGCCTCATAAAAGGCTTAATAGGAGGCCGTGACCTGTACTATCTACAGAAATACACCTTTATTATAGTACAAACCATCGTAGGTTCAAGTCACCTAAAAAAAAATTAAAATGTATCAAAAAGTGTTTTTTTTTTTCTTCCTTTTCCTTCATGCAAAAGTAACAAAATTAATAAATTAAACCTCTTCAAAGTATGAAACTTTTTAACCCCAAAAGAAAATTGAAATTCAAGAATTACTCATTTATTGGTCGCTTCATTGGGGACACAGGAAACCACAGAGAGGCAGCGTACACCCATGGCTTCCGGTGTCAGCAGCGTACACCCATGGCTTCCGGTGTCAGCAGCGTACACCCATGGCTTCCGGTGTCAGCAGCGTACACCCATGGCTTCCGGTGTCAGCAGCGTACACCCATGGCTTCCGGTGTCAGCAGCGAACACCCATGGCTTCCGGTGTCAGCAGCGAACACCCATGGCTTCCGGTGTCAGCAGCGAACACCCATGGCTTCCGGTGTCAGCAGCGTTCACCCATGGCTTCCGGTGTCAGCAGCGTTCACCCATGGCTTCCGGTGTCAGCAGCGTACACCCATGGCTTCCGGTGTCAGCAGCGTACACCCATGGCTTCCGGTGTCAGCAGCGTACACCCATGGCTTCCGGTGTCAGCAGCGTACACCCATGGCTTCCGGTGTCAGCAGCGTACACCCATGGCTTCCGGTGTCCTCCAATGGAGCAACAGAGAAAGGGGTTTTACGGTTAGTACCAAAAATCCTCTTTTCTCAATCGCTTCATTAAGAGACCCAGGAAATCAGGGGTGTACGCCAATGCCCACAGGGGCCTCTTCTGTGTCCCCCAATGAAGCAACCAAGAAAGAGATTTTAAGGTAAGTAACAAAAATCCTCTTTTTTTCAGTTGCTCTATCTCCCTTAAAAAGCAACGCAATAAAAGGCCATGAGTAGCCTAAAATGGTATTGCCTTTGTACTGACTAAACAAGACCCAGGATTGTGGGAGTTCTTTTTTTAACCATTTCACCACACTTAAAAGTTTTTTTTTCAGTTCCTTAAATGGTAAAACACTAAATTACTTACCGATAATGTGATTTTCCTGAGCCCATGTCCGCACCACGAGAGAGGGGATCCGCCCTTCAAGGACTGGAAACCTACGGAATAAAAGGGCGGCACCTCTCCACCATCTCAGTTGTTTGCAGAGGACACTACTTAATAGTTATATATCCCATGATTTTTCCTTCTACACACCGTGTGAATCAAACACCACAAAGGAAATTAAGTGATCACCCTCTACCAGTGATGGGAGGGAATATAAGGGTGCTTTCATGGGCTCAGGAAAATCATGTTACGGCTGTGTGCCCACTATGCGTTTTTTAAGTGTTTCCGCAGCAGCAATTCCGCTGCAAAAACGCATGGTAGAAGTCCTGCTATGTTCCCCAATGATAATCCGCATGTGCTGTGCACATGCTGCAGAAATTTCCGCTGCGGATTATCATTGCGTAAAAATCCTCAGCACTACCAATTATTTTGCGGAATCGTGGCGTTTTCGCCGTCATTGACTTGCATTGGAACGCATGATATCTGCATCACTGGATCTGTACGTTCGGATATCATTCAGTTCAATGTGCGGATGGTACCCGGGTGTGGAGAAGAGGAGACTCTCCTCCGGACCCGGGTACCATAGAACCTGTAAAAAAAAAAAAGAATAAAATAAAAAATCTACATTATGCTTACCTTCTGATGGCCCCCGTTCTCCTTAGCGATCCGTCCTGGCTTCCCGGCAGCTCGCGATGGTCTGAAAAGGACCTGCCATGACGTCATTTAGTCACGTGACGGGCCACGCGACCGCTGACATGACTAAATGATGTCATGGCAGGTCCTTTTTGACCACCGCGAGCTGCCGGGAAGCCAGGACGGATCGCTAAGGACACCGGGGGCCATGAGAGGGTTAGTATAATATTTATTTTTTACCATTCTTTTACCGTCACACTATATTTCGCCGTTTGCATGGATTTATATAGTGTGACCAAGTTGTGAAGCACTTTCCAAGTGATGCTAAAATCTCTTGGAAAGCGCTTGTCAACCCGCAGGAAACATGCGGAAATGCATGTGAAGAACGCTTCACATCCGCTTGTCCCTGGCAGGAAAACGCATGCACAATCCGCATGCACAATCCGCATGTACAATCCACATGCATTTTTTCTGCCAGGGAGATGCAGAAACGCTCAGGAAAAATCCGGAGCATTTCTGCATCATGGGCACATATGAAAACACTAACTAACCAGTAGGCTATCACCCATGACAGCACAACAATGAGAAATTTACAGAGAAACTTTAAAGTTTGGGGTGGGACCACAGCCTGTAGAACTCTTTTCCTAAAGGAAAGGACAGCAGAAGATCCAAGATCAAGCCTATAGTGTCTATAGAAGGTGCAAGGTGAAGACTGAATCGCAACCTTACATAATGCTTGATGGGGACATCTGCTTTCTTATTGTTCTGCCTCGGATTCCCCGGATTAGCACCGAAATTAGGGAGCACATTCTCCTGACTTCTATGGAAATTGGAAGCCATCTTGGCAAGATAGGGTAGCTCCGGAACCAGCCCATCTTCTAGGATCTGTATAAACAGAGGATTAACCGACAAAGCTTGAATGTCACTAACTTACCATGCTGAAGTCAGGGCCACCAGGATAATAGTCTTTAACCCAGGGGTCTAAACATGCGGGCCGCATGCGGCCCCTCCGGCTGCTCCTTGCGGCCCGCAGGCACAGACCACGTAATGATCGCGGTTCTCCAGCAGCCGCCGACATCAGTGCTGTAATGCAGTGTATTGCTGCGCAGAAACCGGCTCTCTGCACAGCAATACCAGTGTCAGCCGCCGGCCTATCAGAGGCCAGCAGCTGACATCTGCGTCCCAGCGCAGTGGCATATGACGTCACTGCCATGCGCAGAGGTCAGCTGCTGGCCTCTGATAGGCCGGCGGCTGACACTGGTATTGCTGTGCAGAGAGCCGGTCTCTGCGCAGCAATACACTGCATTACAGCGCTGATGGCGGCTGCTGGAGAGAGCCGCGATAGTTACAGGGTCTATGTGCCTGCGGGCCACAGGTGCAGAAAGGACGCCGAGGGAACTTAGGACAGGTGAGAATCCTTTTTTTTTTTTCTCTGCCATGTGAAATACAGCACAGGGGACCTGTGCGCAGTATGGGGGACGGGGGCACTGTGCGCAGTATGGGGGGGGGGGACCCTGAGCTCTGTATGAGGGGGGGGACCCTGAGCGCTGTATGGGGGGGGCGGACCCTGAGCACAGTATGGGGGGGGTGGCCTGGGGGACCTGGATGGGGGACCATGTCTACAATATGGGGGACCATGTCTGCAATATGGGGGACCTGGATGGGTGACCATGTCTGCAATATGGGGGACCTGAGGGGAGACCATGTCTGCAATATGGGGGACTGGAAGGGGAGACCATGTCTGCAAGATGGGGGACTGGAAGGGGAGACCATGTCTGCAAGATGAGGACCAGTTCAAAAGGTGTATAGAAAATAAAATGGTATCACTAAAAATGTCACTTTGTCATGCAAATAATTATGCCCCCCAAATTAAATGTTATTCCGTGTACGGCCCATATGCCCAGCTGAGTTTGAGACCCCTGCTTTAACCCCTTTACAACCCAAGGTGGTTTGCATTTTAATGACCGGGCCAATTTTTACAATTCTGACCACTGTCACTTTATGAGGTAATTACTCTGGAACGCTTCAACGGATCCCACTGATTCTGAGACTGTTTTTTCGTGACATATTGTACTTCACGATTGTGGTAAAAATTTCTTCGATATCACTTCCGTTTATTTGTGAAAAAAAACGAAAATTTGGCAATTTTCAAAATTTGAATTTTCCTGCCCTTAAATCAGAGAAATATGTCACACAAAAAGTTAATAAATAACATTTCCCACATGTCTACTTTACATCAGCACAATTTTGGCACCAAATTTTTTTTTGTTATGGAGCTATAAGGGTTAAAAGATGACCAGCGATTTCTCATTTTTCCAACAAAATTTACAAAACCATTTTTTAGGGACCACATCATATTTGAAGTTACGTTCAGGGGTCTTTATGACAGAAAATACCCAAAAGTGACACCATTCTAAAAACTGCACCCCTCAAGGTGCTCAAAACCACATTCAAGAACTTTATTAACCCTTCAGGTGCTTCACAGGAATTTTTGGAATGTGGAAGAAAAAAATGAGCATTTAACTTTTTTCACAAAAATGTTACTTTAGACCCAATTTTTTTTCATTTTCGCAGGGGTAACAAGAAAAAATGGACCCCAAAATTTGTTGTGCAATTTCCCCTGAGCACACAGATTCCCCATATGTGAGGAAAAACCACTGTTTGGGCGCACGGCAGGGTTCGGAAGGGACGGAGCGCCATCTGACTTTTTGAATGTAAAATTTGCTTGAATAATTAGCGGACGCCATGTTGCGTTTGGAGAGCCCCTGATGTGCCTAAACGGTGGAAACCCCCACAAGTGACACCATCTTGGAAGCTAGACCCCTCAGAGAACTTATCTTGATGTGTGGTGAGCACCTTGAACCCCCAGGTGCTTCACAGAAGTTTATAACATTGAACCGTAAAAATAAGATTTTCACATTTTTCCCACAAAAATGTTTTTCAGCCCCCAATTTTGCATTTTCATAAGGGTAACAGGAGAAATTGCACCATGCAGTTTGATGTGCAATTTCTCCTGAGCACGCAGATACCCCATTTGTGCTTGTGCGGGAAAACCACTGTTTGGGCGCATGGCAGGGTTCGGAAGGGAAGGAGCACCATTTGACTTTTTGAATGTAAAATTTGCTTGAATAATTAGCGGACGCCATGTTGCGTTTGGGGAGCCCCTGATGTGCCTAAACAGTGGAAACCCCCCACAAGTGACACCATTTTGGAAACTAGACCCCTCAGGGAACTTATCTAGATGTGTGGTGAGCACCCTGAACCCCCAAGTGTTTTACAGAAGAGTTGTGAAAATAAAAAAATCAAACTTTTTCCACAAAAATGATGTTTTAGCACCAATTTTTTTATTTTCACAAGGGTAAGAGGAGAAAATGGACCCCAAAAACTTTTGTGCAATTTCTCCTGAGTACGCCAATACCCCATATGTGGGGAAAATACACTGTTTGGGCGCACGGCAGAGTTCAGAAGGGAGGAAGCACTGTGTGACTTTTTGAACGCAAAATTGGCTGGAATCGAGAGCGGACGCCATGTCGCGTTTGGAGAGCCCCTGATGTGCCTAAATAGTAGAAACCACCCCACAAGTGCCCCCATTTTGGAAACTCTACCCCTCAAGGATTTTATCAAGGGGTATAGTGAACATTTTGAACCCAGAGGTAAGACACAGAATTTGATAACATTAGGTCATCATATTGAGTAAGTTGTCATTGGTCTTGAGCGCAAGTGCTCGCTACTTGAGTTTGCATCGGGTACTCAGGTATGCACCATGTATCGCGCATGCTCGAGTGACATGCTCAGTCCCCGCCTGCATGTTTCACGGTTATTAAACACCCCAAAAAAAAATGCGGGGATCGCTTGTGCATGGCAGGCAATCCCTGCAAGGTTTTTTTGGCCGCGAAGCATATGGGGCGGAGACTCAAGCATGTCACTCGAGCACCTGCGATACTCTGTGCATACCCAAGCACCCCATGCAAACTCAAGTAGCGAGCGCTTGCGCTCAACACTAGTCGCCATATCGTCATCTTTTTTTCTTACTTTTGAAAAAAATCACAGCCCCAACCCCAACCCTAGCCCAACCCTAACCCGAGAGTTTATTTTTTACGCCGTTCCTCGTGTGGTATAAGTGATTAGATGACTTTATTCTTCGGGTCAGTGCGATTACAGCGATACCAGAATCATATTGGGTTTTTATGATTGACAGCTGTCACACACTAAAAAACGCATTTTTTGTAAAATCTAGTTTTTGCATCGCCATATTTTGGCTGACAGTCATGTGACAGCTTGTTTTTTGCGGGATGAGTTGATGTTTTTATTAGTGCTATTTTCAGGCACGTGACATTTTTTGATCGCTTTCTATTCCAATTTTTGGGAGGCTGAATAAATAAAAACCAATTCAGGAATTGTTTGTTTTTATTATTTTTTTATGCTCTTCCACGTGTGGTAAAATTGATAAGGCAGCTTTATTCTTCGGGTCAGTACGTTTACAGCGGTACCACATTTGTATCTATTTTCTATGTTTTGGCGCTTTTACACAATGAAAGCAATTTTCTAGAAAAAAAATTTTTTTTGCATCGCTTTATGCTGAGAGCTATAACTTTTTTTATTTTTCGGCTGATGGAGCTGTATGGTGGCTTGTTTTTTTGCTACGTTTTTTATTTTTTTACCATGTTCACTAAAGGGGTTAACTAGTGGGACAGTTTTATAGATCAGGTCGTTCCCGATGCGGCGATACCAAATATGTGTACTTTTATTGTTTTTTTTCATAATATTTATTGATGGGTACATTATATTTTTATTTTTGGTGGATTCTTTTTTTTATATATATATTTTTTTAGATTTTTACAATTTTTTTTTTTTTTTTTTTTTACTTTTATCCCCTTTATATGAGGTGCTGTTAAAGATAAAAGGTGGGACTTCACCATCTGAACTGATTAGACAGTGTCATTAGGGATCTTGGCTGAGTTCCTCCATAGTGGTCTAAAGCTACTCTGTTGTATGACAAGACCTTTACATGGTGACCATGTATGTATGAATGGAGCTTTCTTATATACTGCCTAAAGCTTTTTTAGGTTAGAGGAGCCGGATCTTTAGAGGCAACACCCAGTTACACAGTTGTGTACCTGTGACCATGCTTCTACTGGAATGTAGGAGATTAGAGTTATTAACAGCAATATTGTTACAGCAATATTAGAGCTGGGACCAGACTGCTTATTAATTTTGACATATAGCAGGACTCCTTATTCTGCCTTAGGAGACCACAACTCTTACTCACTGCCCAGTGAGTTCTGCAGCGCTCAATGGATCTGCCCATAATCCCAAAATAATTGCGGTAAACTATTGTAAGTGCCTCTTCCTGCGATATGAGAGTTGTCCAAACTACTATAAGTCTCCATAAAGCCTTAAGGCTCATTGACATCTGAAGGGAAGGACACAAACTGAAACCCTAAATCCTCATTTTATGCCAAGAGCTATTCTCAGAAAATGTGATGTTTCATGTGAATTGGAACCTGATTGTATACCTCCTTTAACTCCTAGACTACTATATAGCAATCTGGAACTGCATATTTAATAGCGGATTTTAGAGTCCATTTAAAATTTTCTAACTCTCAGGAATCTACAGCCCCTTCGGGTTGTATCAAACCCAGGTAGGCCTGGGTTAAATAATAGCTTTACATGTCTTGATTAGGGCACCTGGAGAGCTAGGCACCAGAGCAGGCTAGGCATTCACCTTAGTCAGACTGCTGGAGAGGAGAGCAGAGCAGACTGTGTTTGTCTTGGAGCTTATCAGAAACACAGGCCAGACTCCACCTGAGCTGAGTGTGCAAGTATCAGTGGTTGCCCTGGATAAATGCTGTTTTGATTGATCAAGCTGGGTTGGCTGAGCTGTATATGAGTAGTCAGGGTCTGTCCTATTTAGTCAGCACTTGGACAAGGCCATAAATATTATGTTTATTACTTCTGTGCAACCTGTAGACAACAATAAAACTGCACTTGTTTGGACCAAACCCACAATGACTGTATGAGCACTACGTGATGTTACAAGGTTTATTAACCTGCAAAACTAAGGAAGCGCTCTTATTGTCACCTGCCTTTCCCAAAACATCATCCAACCTTCATTCTACTCAGTCAACTGAGAATCAGCCAGGAATACTGCCACCCTCTGTCTCAAATAGAGGCTAGGATATTTTTCCCCCTGAATTCGGTAAGCTTGCCATGCACAGTTAACAGTCGCTGAACTTGGTTTTGCCAGACATAAACTTAGTTGTGCTAGCTGTTTCTTTACAATGAGGGACTATGAGGCACAAGGGCGCTACAAGGCACAGGGGCACTATGAAGCACCATGAGACAATATGAGGCCCCATGAGGTACTAACAGGCACTGTGAAGTACGAACAGGCACTACGAATGCACCATGATATTCTGTGCTATGAGGAGCCATGAGGCGCTATGAAGAGTCATGAGGTGCCATGAGGCACTTTGAAGCACTATGAGGCATTGTGAAGCACAAATGAGGTGCTATGATGTGCCATGAGGCACTGTGATGTGCTATGAAGCGCTATGTTATGAGGCACTGTGAAGCGCAATGATGTACTATGAGGTACTGTGATGTGCTGTGAAGCATTGTGAAGAGCTATGAGGCACTCTGAAGCGCTATAAAGCACTATGATGTGCTATGAGGAATTGTGAAGCACAGTGAGGCGCTATGATGTGCCATGAGGCACTATGATGTGCTATGAAGCACTATGCTTCTAAATTTATTAGATTATAGTTTATTTAGAAGGGACCGGAAACAGGGGAAAGGCGGAGGAGTCTGCTTATATGTAAAGTCATGTCTAAAACCCAGACTAAGGGAAGATATAGGAGAGGGAGAAGAGGGGGTCGAGTCCATGTGGGTAGAGATAGAGGGGGGCAAAAAATAATAATAAAATATTACTGGGGGTCTGCTATAAGCCACCCAATATAACAGAGGAGAATGAGAAACTGCTATTAGGACAAGTAGACAAAGTAGCAAAACATAATGAAGTGATTGTAATGGGGGATTTCAACTACCCGGATATTGACTGGGAAACAGAAACCTGTAGATCTCAGAAAGGAAAAAGGTTCTTGACAAATATTAAGGATAATTATCTCTCCCAACTAGTGCAGGAACCAACGAGAGGGAAGGCTGTGTTGGACTTAATATTGACTAATAGGCCTGATAGAATAACTGAGGTACAGATAGGGGGGCACCTAGGTAATAGCGACCATAATATTATCGACTTCAAAATGCCCTTCAGTAGGGTTATCAATAAGGGAACAACTAAAACATTAAACTTTAGGAGGGCGAAGTTTGATCAGCTGAAAGAAAGCCTTCAACTTATTGACTGGGACAAAGTTCTTAATCAATGGAATACGAATAGTAAATGGGAAACCTTCAAAAGAATTCTGAATACTCAGTGCGAGAGGTATATACCGTATGGGAATAAAAGGGCCAGAAATAAGAGGAAACCAATATGGTTGAACAAGAACGTAAAAGGGGCGTTAAATAGCAAAAAAGAGGCATTCAAGAGATTAAAACAGGAAAACAGCAAGGAGGCACTAATGTGTTACAAGGAAAAAACGAGAACCTGTAAAAAACAAATAAAAATAGCGAAGGAGGAAACAGAGAGACGTATTGCTAGGGAAAGTAGATCAAATCCCAAACTGTTCTTTACGTATATAAATAGTAAAAGGATTAAATCGGATAATATTGGACCGATAAAAAGTGAGGAAGGCAAAATCATAGAGGAAGATGAGGATAAAGCTAATCTATTAAATATTTTTTTTTCGACAACTTTCACAAAGGAAATCGAACTAACAGGAGAAATGAGAAGTGACAAGCTTAATCCTCCACTAAGTATGACAAATCTAACCCAAGCTGGGGTACAGAAACGCCTCAGTAACATTAAAATAACCAAATCACCAGGACCTGATGGCATACACCCACGGGTACTAAGGGAACTAAGTAATGTGATAGACAGACCGTTATATCTTATATTTAAGGACTCTGTTGAGACTGGGTCTGTACCACTTGATTGGCGACAGGCGAATGTAGTGCCAATATTCAAAAAGGGAGCAAAAAGTGACGCCGGAAACTATCGGCCGGTGAGTCTGACGTCCGTTGTGGGCAAAATTTTTGAAAGCTTCATTAAAGAGGCAATCATGGAGCATCTTGATGCTAATAATCTTTTAATCCCGAACCAACATGGATTCATGAGGAATCGCTCCTGCCAAACAAACCTGATTGACTTCTACGAGGAGGTTAGCTCTCGAGTAGATCAGGGGGAACCAGTGGATGTCGTGTATCTCGACTTCTCAAAAGCGTTCGATAGCGTGCCACATAATAGGTTGGTATACAAAATGAGAATGATGGGGCTGGGGGAAAATGTCTGCAAGTGGGTAGCTAACTGGCTAAAGGATAGAAGGCAGAGGGTGGTTATAAATGGAATATGCTCAGATTGGGTAAGCGTCACTAGTGGGGTACCACAGGGGTCTGTACTAGGCCCAATGTTATTTAATATCTTTATTAACGACATAGTCAACGGGATAAATAGTAAAATATCAATATTTGCAGATGACACAAAGTTATGTAAAACAATTAATACAAAAGAGGATAGTGAAGACCTACAGAGGGATTTGGATAAGCTGGGTAGGTGGAGCATTAAATGGCAAATGAGGTTTAATGAGGAGAAATGTAAGGTCATACATATGGGAAGGAAAAATGGAAGTCACCAGTACTCACTGAATGGGAAATCATTGGGGAATTCAGAGATGGAGAAGGACTTGGGCATCTTGATTGATAGCAAACTAAATTGGAGTGCCCAAAGTCAGGCCGCTGCTGTAAGGGCAAACAGGGTAATGGGATGTATCAGAAGAGGTATAGCTGCAAAGGATGAGAACATTGTTCTTCCACTGTACAAAGCTCTGGTCAGACCACACTTGGAATACTGTGCTCAGTTATGGGCCCCAATATATAGAAAGGATATAAATGAGCTTGAAAAGGTACAAAGGAGGGCAACAAAATTAATAAGGGGAATGGAGGGACTGCAATACCCAGAGAGGTTGGCAAAACTAGGACTATTCAGCCTGGAAAAGAGAAGGTTGAGGGGGGACATAATAAATGTGTACAAATATGTTAGGGGACAGTATAGAGACCTTGCCCGGGATTTGTTCAAAAGGAGGAATATTACGGTATCAAGAGGGCATTCACTAAGACTGGAAGAGAAAAGGTTTCAGCACCAGCATAGGAAGGGGTTCTTTACGGTAAGAGCAGTGAGAATATGGAATTCACTGAGTGAGGAGACTGTAATGTCGGATTCACTACACCAGTTCAAGCGGGGACTGGATGCATTTCTAGATACCAGGCAGATTTCAGCATATACTTAAAAATAAAATAAAATAGTAGGTTGATACAGGGATTTATTCTGACTGCTGGTTTCAGAGTCGGGAGGGAATTTTTCCTCAGGTGAAGATTGGCCAAATCATTTGGGGTTTTTTGCCCTCCTCTGGATCAACTTTAGCAATTACAGAACTAACAGGTCGAACTTGATGGACGCAAGTCTTTATTCGGCTTTACAAACTATGTTACTATGCTATGAGGCACTGTGAAGTGCAATTTTCATTTAAAAGAGTAATGCATCTGAATGAAGGATAAACCTTTACTTTGGGTGGTAAATCTCAATTGTCAGAGTAGCCCCACCCGAAGGAGCCAACTGATGAGAGGCAGCTAGACAGCAGACCTTCACAGAGACCATGTGCTGGTTTTAACACCATGTGCAGCCCTATGGATGGAGTAAACAGACTGGAGAACAACAGTAAAAACTCTGAGTGTTACTTTAACATTTACTGAGCAGATTGATGCTCATTTTTGTGGTAAACTCTGAAGCCTGATCATGAGACTCTGTGTGGCCCAGACATGTGTCTAACTTTAGCCTAGAGGTCCAAGGTCCAGCTTTCGTCCTGAAGCCAAATTTAAGCACAAGGCCCTTGGCTCAGATGGGGTCTTAAAGAGCGCGCACACCCATTTTTGAGTTTTTGAGTTAACTTCCTTAAGCTTTTCCTAGTAACCATAACAAGGAAAGGTCCCCATAAACAAGGTGAACATTCACGAAGATCACTCTCCAGCTGTACCGGATTCGGAGGCTGGACCAAGTCACAGGCCTGTTCCTCTCTGGAGGCTCATGCGACTGCCCGCTGCTGTTCCTCCCTCATACACTGGAAGGAGAGCCGGAGCAAAAGACTGCGGGATGCGTGGCCGCCAAGCCACCATAAGGTAATGGTGCGGCTGCTGCTCACGCCTGTCCGACAGAACAGGCCCCCTTGGAGCCACTGCAGTGCTTCCAGGTCCCTGGCGCTGGCCGCAGCAGATACTGTGCCCTGTTGGAAACCGACTGGCCCAGGTCTGGGAATAATCTTCTCTTCTTTCTTCTGCCGCCGTTTTAACAAGGTTCCCCCTCAAGGACAGGAAACCAACTGAGGTGGTGGAGAGGCGCCGCCCTTTTATTCTGTAGGTTTCCTGTCCTTGATGGCCGGATCCCCTCTCTCGTTGTGGTGCTGTCATGGGTAATAGGAAGATAAATGGTGTCATGCAAAACTACAGCTCATCCCCCCCAAGAAAAACAAGCCCTCATAGGGTAATGTGTATTGCAAACATTTCAAAAGTGATCACTCTTGGAAGAAGGGGACGAAATAAAAAAAAATTAGAAAAGGGCAAAAACAGAAAAATCTATGGTCTAAGGACATTCATAGCACGTGGTGTGAATACATCTCAGCCATAGTCTTATAGATCTCTCCCTGTGTTTTCTGCAGGTGCTGAACACTGAAGAAGAAGAAGAGGAGGAGGAGGAGATGGATGAGGAGCCGGAAGAAGTGCCCCAACATGGGTGAGTTTGTCATTAACGCCGGACATAACCTGGAGAAAACCTAAACCACAAGGTGAATTCTTCCCATGTCGTACAATCCTTGCAGAGGGTTCTTGCTGCTAAATAATAATAATAATGTTCTGATAGATCTGGCTGTCGTGCTACCAGGTGAGTTGGAAAGTTGCAGTGCTTTTTGTAGCAAAATCTGCAGTAAGGGTGTGTTCATATGACATTACAAAATGGTCCGCTCCGAGAACAGGCACCTGAAAGAACATGTGAGCATACCCCAAGAGTGCAGAGAGGAAACCCTTCCCCAGCTATCTGTAAGGTCAAAAAATAATAATTCAGGAGCAGCTTTTTTTTTTCTGAAACCTACCATTCCTCTGTAACTCCTGAATATTTATCAATAAGCGGCCAGCAGCGATCCACCTAATCACTAAAAATTGCTTCAGTTACTCACTGACAGAAGCATTTACGTGGCCCAATTGCACAGTGACACCTCCACCACACATCCGGGTTGCTGTGGCCAGCAGCGGCCTACTAAAGGCCATCTTTGTGCCCCCCATGAAGCCCGGCCCTGGGTTGTGTTTCACTGGCGATCATAATTTTCTACTAGATACTGCAAGGCAATATATAGGAAAGTGATCACACAGGTACAAGTCACCCAGGATGACTGAGAAATAAGGTGAAAAAAGGGGTTTAAAAAATGTAATCTCCTCCCTTTTCCCAGTTAAAAATAAGCAGATTTGATATTGGCGCCTCCATAAAAGTCTGAGCTATCAAGCTATGAAATAAGTTAACCCCTGAGATAAAAAATTGAAATGTCAGTTTTCAGACACCTTCCAAAAAAAAATGCAATACAACACAAACATAAAACACTTACCATATGTACTCGACAATGGTAAAAACTACAGCTTGGCCCTCCAAAGACAAGCCCTCATACAGCTACAATGCCAGAAATTGCTAAGATATAAAATAATAAACAGGTTTGGTGCTGCCATAATAGCACCGATCTGTTTCATCTCTAGAACTATAGGATTATGTTGTCAGACCCCTGGGCCAGCTCTGGTGACACCCTGCCAACTGACATAGTGGGTTTTTTCTCTTTTGGATAGGGACATGTTGTAGTGTTGGGACTTACAGGGGAAGTACCTAATCTCTAACTGTCTGAGATCTGATGCTTATTGTTATTTAACCTACAATGCAGGTCAATGTTTTACAACCAGCCGTATACGGGAATGCCGTACCAAGGAAACCACCCATCTATGTACAACTCCGAGCCACTGCCTGAGCCGGGCCCCCCACCCCCAATGTACGGGAACTCTTCCATGAGCGCTTCCTTTAGCCCTCCTATGCCTCCTGTCGGGCACGGCATGAACCATCAGAGAGAGGGTCCCATTGTACACGCAGCCCCCTACCACCACAGTGCAGACGAGCCCCAGCAAAACAGTTATCAGCCTTCACACAGCACTCCTGGATACTACGAGAACTACTACTCCCAGCAGGCTGTGCACAATGTCAAGACTTCTAGCGTACCTGAGGGTAAGTGTAGTATGTGTATATATATATATAATATACTGCTCAAAAAAATAAAGGGAACACTTAACCAACAGAATATAACTCCAAGTAGATCAAACTTCTATGAAATCAAACTGTTCACTTAGGGAGCAACACTGATTGACAATCAATTTCACATGCTGTTGTGCAAATGGAATAGACAATAGATGGAAATTATTGGCAATTATCAAGACACCCTCAATAAAGGAGTGGTTCTGCAGGTGGGGACCACAGACCACATCTCAGTACCAATGCTTTCTGGTGGATGGAGCGAGACATGATGTCCCAGATGTGCTCAGTCGGATTCAGGTCTGGGGAACGGGCGGGCCAGTCCATAGCTTCAATGCCTTCATCTTGTAGGAACTGCTGACACACTCCAGCCACATGAGGTCTGGCATTGTCCTGCATTAGGAGGAACCCAGGGCCAACCGCACCATCATATGGTCTCACAACGGGTCTGAGGATCTCATCTCGGTACCTAATGGCAGTCAGGCTACCTCTGGCGAGCACATGGAGGGCTGTGCGGCCCTCCAAAGAAATGCCACCCCACACCATTACTGACCCACTGCCAAACCGGTCATGCTGAAGGATGTTGCAGGCAGCAGATCGCTCTCCACGGCGTCTCCAGACTCTGTCACGTCTGTCACATGTGCTCAGTGTGAACCTGCTTTCATCTGTGAAGAGAACAGGGCGCCAGTGGCGACTTTACCAATCCTGGTGTTCTGTGGCAAATGCCAAGCGTCCTGCACGGTGTTGGGCTGTGAGCACAACCCCCATCTGTGGACGTCGGGCCCTCATACCATCCTCATGGAGTCGGTTTCTAACCGTTTGTGCAGACACATGCACATTTGTGGCCTGCTGGAGGTCATTTTGCAGGGCTCTGGCAGTGCTCCTCCTGTTCCTCCTTGCCCAAAGGCGGAGGTAGTTGTCCTGCTGCTGGGTTGTTGCCCTGCTACGGCCCCCTCCACGTTTCCTGGTGTACTGGCCTGTCTCCTGGTAGCGCCTCCAGCCTCTGGACACTACGCTGACAGACACAGCAAACCTTCTTGCCACAGCTCGCATTGATGTGCCATCTGGATGAGCTGCACTACCTGAGCAACTTCTGTGGGTTGTAGAGTCCGTCTCATGCTACCACGAGTGTGAAAGCACAACCAACATTCAAAAGTGGCCAAAACATCAGCCATAAAGCATTGGTACTGAGATGTGGTCTGTGGTCCCCACCTGCAGAACCACTCCTTTATTGAGGGTGTCTTGATAATTGCCAATAATTTCCATCTATTGTCTATTCCATTTGCACAACAGCATGTGAAATTGATTGTCAATCAGTGTTGCTTCCTAAGTGAACAGTTTGATTTCACAGAAGTTTGATTCACTTGGAGTTATATTCTGTTGTTTAAGTGTTCCCTTTATTTTTTTGAGCAGTGTGTATATATATATATATATATATATATATATATATATATGCGAATCTGAAGACTTTGATACCGAGTGATGACGTCATGAACAAACCGCATTTACCTCTTTGTCTGTTTGACTTTCAGCTATGCATAAAGTTTTATTCTCAAGAATCGGCAAAGCCATGGACGGTGCGGACAAAAGCCAACCTCCCCCGCAGAGGTCCATGAGCAGAGAGGAAGGTGTGTATGCCATCTACAGAACTATGGAATAGCCTCTTCACTTTTCTTGGGACTTGGTGGAGGTGGGGGGTGATGGTGAAAATGGGCACATGTAACAGCGCGGTACCCGGACTGCATGTTGTAAATGCCACTGATGTCAAAGATTTTCAGCGGCATGTAGGGGTAATCGGCACCACTCACTGCTGTTAGGGGCAGATGCTGGCTGACAAACACAGCCATCTTCGGCCGGGTATGCTGCGGGCTCAGCTACCAACTGGGACCCCACATTGAATGTACTATTACTTACTATGCTAGGGAGTGACCAGTCTTCTGAATATGCAGTCCTATGTAAGGGCACATTACTGCTTCAGGCTTATACTTCTATTAGCCAGAATAACAGGATTACCGTTTGGATTCAGCGAACAATAATAGCCTTGGAACTTGGAATCCGAAAGGCCTTTATGCGCACCCTCAGGGATGACAAAAAAAGTGTCTGTCTTCTGGAAGGGTGTGGTCCAAACCAGGTAAACGCAAATCGCCCCGACCAGGTCTAACCTATTCAGTAAACTCTCCAAAGGGTGAGCCGGAGATGGACAAAAAGAAGGGAGGACAATGTTCTCATTGAGATAAAATGCGGAAACAACCTTGGAAAGGAAGGAAGGCATTGGCCGCAAAACCACCTTATTCTGGCAGAGGACAAAGAAAGGTGGGCAACAAGAAAGAGCCACCAGCTCCGAGATGCACCTGATGGAAGTGATGGCCACAAGAAATGACACCTTCCAAGAAAGAAAAGGAAGAGAGACTTCTCTTAGCGGTTCTAAGGGGGATCTTCTGAGGGCCTCCAAAACTAAGTTGAGATCCCAAGGATCGACTGGCGTTCGGTACGGAGGAACTGCGTGAGCCATTCTCTGAAGAAAGCTTCTGACCTGTGAATGAAAGGCTAAATTCTTTTGGAAAAGAATTGATAGCGCGGAAACTTGGCGCTTCAGAGAGCTAAGAGCTAGACCTGCGTCATGAAGAAAGGCCAGAATAGAGGGAAGAGAGAAAGCCATTGGTGTGGTTAGCCTCACACCAACGAAAGAAAACTTTGCAGGTCCAATAGTAGACTCGAGACAATGCCTGCTTCCGAGCCCGGATCATCGTCTGAATCACTCGCCCTGAGAACCCGGAGACTCTTAGAATCGCTGTTTCAACAGCCACTCTTGTCAAATCGAGCGACTGAGAATTCAGGTGGAAGATGGGGCCCTGGGAAAGCAGATCTGGTGAAGATTGATGACTTCTGCATACCAGGACCTCCTTGGCCAATCAGGTGCTATTAGAATGACAGGCACCTCTTCTGCTTTGATCTTCAACAGCCTGGGAAGAACGGGGAGAGGCAGGAACAGATAAGGAAGAGCAAACTGTGACCAGGGTATCGCTAGAGTGTCTTTTTCCCACCACGAGAAGATCGCAGGACTTGGATACGACCTGCGGGACCTTTCTGTTCAACCGGGACGCCATGAGGTCTACATCCGTAGTGTCCCACCAGAGGCAAATCTGATGGATGACGTCCTGATGTATAGACCATTCTACTGCTGCGAGACCCTCGTGATTGAGAAAGTCGGCTGTCCAGCTGTCCACGCCAGATATATGCACTGCGGATATCACCGGAACCTTGTTTTCTGCTCATAGGAGAATCTTGGAGACTTCAGACAAAGCCAAAGGCATCACAGTTCTTCCCTGGTGGTTGATATATGCCACCGCTGTGGCATTGTCTGTCTGAACTCTGATGGACTGACATGCCCCTGAGAAGATACTGCCAGTGGAGAAGAGACAGAAGAATGGCTCTTATCTTGAGGATGTTGATCGACAGGGAAGACTCCACCCGTGACCAACGGCCCAGGACCTTAAAGTTGCCGAAAAGTGCTCCACAGCCGAGGAGACTGCCATTCGTTGTTACCACTTGCCAGTGAATGGGAAGAAAGGACCGTCCCTGAAGAATGAGCAGAGAGGACAGCCAAAGGCTTAGGGAAGTATTGACCCGAGACGAGATCCAAACTAGGCGGTCCAGAGAGAACAGATCTGTTCCACTGGGATGGCATGGTTTGCTAAAGCGGCCTGGTGCGGAATTGCGCAAAGGGAATCAGGCGATGGGTAGGGACAAGACAGAATTTTTACCTGTTTACTATCTAGCCAAGCCGAGACAGGGTATCGAGAGTGATGGACAGGCTTTCCTGGGCAAGGGAAAAGGACGGAGCCTTGACGAGGATATCGGCGTGGTGAGGTATAACCACTAGACCCCTGATCCGTAGGATGGCCATCACCACTGGCATTATCTTTGTAAAGACCATGGGAGCGGTTGCGTGACTAAACGGCAGGGCAACAAACTGAAAGTGGTCCTGCCGTACTGCAAAGCGCAGGAATCTCTGATGCCCTTGGAAAATAGGGACATGGAGATAGGTGGCTTGGATATCTACCGTGCACAGGAACACTGGCAACTCCATGGAAGCTATTACTGAACAAAGGGATTCCCTCCTGAAACGGCAAAACAAACTCTTCTGTTCAGTAATTTCAGATCCAGGATGGGTCGAACCGACCCGTCCTTCTTTGAAACCACAAAGAGGTTCAAATAAAAACCCGTGGAATGTTCCTGGGATGGAACCGGAATGCCTGATCTGAGGAGAGAGGCAATGGCTGCCTAAAAATCTGGAACCAGAGAGGGATCCCTTGAGGTACGGGATTCAAAGAAACTATCTTGGGTCCGTGAAACAAACTCTATTTCGTATCCTGAAGATACAGCAGCTCTGACCCAGACATCCTCGACAGAGGAGAGCCAAGCATCCCTGAAAAACGGGAGACGACCGCCCACCCCAGGAGAATCCCTAGGGTGACGAAGAAGCGTCATTTGGAGGAGAACCTGCCAGGTGGTTTCCTGGGGAATCTACATTGTGCATTGTGGGGCCGCTATGAGGGAGTAGGTTTGAAGGAGCCCCTTTTCCTTTCCTGAGGTGCCTGCCGCCTCTCTCGGCAGGAGGAAACTTCCACTGACGAGAAGCACCAAAAAGGATGAAAGGACCGAAACTTACACTTAAGAGGAGGAATTTTGAGGTTTTGGAGAAAACTCGTCCCTCCAGTGGTTTCCTTAATAATCTAGTCCAGCTTGGTTCCAAATAGCATGTATCCCTGGAAAGGCAAGTTGGTAAGGGACTTCTTAGAAGACAAGTCGTCCTGTCACGCCTTTAGCCAAATGGTTCTGCGGAAGACGACTATACTGGCCGCTTGAGCAGCACATGAAGCGGCATACAGGGAGACAGAAACTACTCACTTTCCCGCATGAGAGATCTGGTCCACTAAGTCAGCTAACTGCTCAGGCTGTGCTCCAACGAGGATGCCTTGACAGAGTTCCTTAGCCCATGCAGATATGGACTTTGACACCCATGTCGTGGCAAAGACTGCATAATGTGGAAGCAGCCGCTTCAAAAACTTGATTTGGCAAACGACCCTGAGTCTGTCATTGGAGTCCTTGAGGGATACTCCGTCCGTAAGGGGAAGGACCGTGTTGGTGGATAGCCTGAAAACTTGAGGGTCCACAGTCGGTGAAGTGGTCCAGTTTTCAGTAAGCTATAAGGCGAAGGGATATAGGATGCTGAGACACTTCCCTCTCTGGAAGCATCTGGTCGGGTTTTCCCGTTCTCTGGAGAGAACCTACTTAAAGTCCTTATGGGGGGGGCAAAAACCCTAGGAGTTGGTCTAGTCTGACTGAAATAAACCGCCTGTTCTGCGGGTTCCTTAGCGGTATCCTTGATGTTAAAGGTGTGGTTGACCGCCACAATGAGGCTCTGAACCATGTCTCTCATATTAGAGGCCTGGTCAGAGTCCAGGTCTGAGTCAGCCTTGGAAGCCACATCCGAGTGCAGCTCAGCAGGCCAATCGGGATGAGGACCGGGAAGAAGCTGCCCACCGAGAGGGGCCAGGGGGAGAGAGGGAGCGAGAGTAGGACCGACTCTCTTACCTAAATCTCTAAGGCCACGGCCCCACTATAAGTATTTGGTCAGTATTCAGTCAGTATTTTTTCTCAGAAGTGGGAGACAAAACCAGGAGTGGATGATAAATGCAGAATTGGTGCACTTGTTTCTATTATACCTTTTCTCTGATTGTTCCTCACCTGGTTTTGGCTCCCACTTCTGAGAAAAAATACTGACCAAATACTGATAGTTGGGCCGTGGCCTTACGACCAATGATGGTAGGCTTTGCCGTTGGGTCCTAAGATCCACAGGCTACAGCGGAGGGAGGGATAGGTAATCTGTCTAGCACAGATATCAGGGTCTGAGCCACACTTGGTGAGATCTGCTACAGATTGCGACAGAGAAGTCACCCACTCTGGGATAAGAGGAGCACTCTCTCCGGAAGCGGTAGAGGACTCCTGGGTAGCAGAAGCGGGGATATTGCTGCAGTCCTGACAGAGGGAAGACGACTTACCTGAAGGGAGTCTGCATTTACAAGAGGAGCAAACAAAGTGTTTGACAAGAGCAGAAGAAGTTGGAGGGCGAGTGCTCTCCTCTAGCATTAGACATGATAGAGGATAAGCAGATACCCTAACTAACACCAGAGGTTAGGGGACAGGAAAAGATTTGCTAAGGAAAGTGTAAGTCTGCACAGATTACCCAAATGAGAGCTGAGGTCTTGAAGTTATGTTCCCAGGAGTTTGTGGGAAGGATGGCTCAGGAAAGCTGTTAGAGATGCTCCTGGTGGAAACAAGGGCACAGGGAGGCAGCTTTAGGAGCATTTGTATAAGGAGTCTGGACACTGGCAAATGGCGACTGCAGGGAGGAAGGGCCTCCTGTGAGAAAAGGGGCGCAGATTCCGTGCCACTGAGGGAGGAAGAGGGGGTGTGTCTGCGACGGGCGTTAGAAAAGCCCGCTCAATTAAGGGTCAGAGCTAACCACCGCGACTAGGCCTAAATTAGTGAGTGAGGACAGCGAAATGGGGGGCGGGTGGTGGGCGACGCAGAGGCCTATAAAAAAAAATGCCCAACCGAACATGCTCAGGCACACACTGTACACATAAAGGTAGGGCCCGATGGAGATCTATTAATGGAGCTTTCCATTCTGCTCTTTATTCTTCATCATCTTCTTCTTGATCTTTGTCTTCTCTGGAATGGGGACTGATGGTGAAAGAAAAAAGAAGCACCTCTCCATCTCTGAGGATGTGATAGAATCAATAGACATCCGAGCCTCTTCGGTTTGTGGGACGTCCATTCCTCCTGAAACCGTCAGGCTCTGGTGGGCGAGCAGGCTGGAGAGGGGACCAGGACCGTACTTCGGATCACCTAAACACTCCATGTCTTGGGGGCTAGGGTCTCGCCGGATAGACATACCTCTTGAAGCTCATCAAGAGAATGCCAAGAGTGTGCAAAGCAGTCATCAAAGCAAAAGGTGGCTACTGTGAAGAACCTAGAATATAAGACATATTTTCAGTTGTTTCACACTTTTTTGTTAAGTATATAATTCCACATGTGTTAATTCATAGTTTTGATGCCTTCAGTGTGAATGTACAATTTTCAAAGTCATGAAAATACAGAAAAATCTTTAAATGAGAAGGTGTGTCCAAACTTTTGGTCTGTACTGTACATATATCAAAATTAAATCTGTATTTGGTAACCACCCGTTGCCTCCATACACTTGTATGGATAGGGGCAGTGCAGCGAGTTCAGCTTTCTCCCTCAGTCCCACAGAAGTCGAGTTGTGGGGTGACGCACGTGGCCACCGCTCCATTGTGATGCTACGTTTCCGAGCTCCATGTTAACCATGCTTGTGATTATTTTCAGATGAATTTGCAAACTGGTACAGCAGCGAGGAAGAAGACGGGAGTGGCGTTAGTTCCATCTTAAAAACGCTGCGCAACCAAACCAAACTGGCCAGGAACAATTCCAGCGAGCAGCCATGTCCCCCTCAAAGTTGCGACCCAAGGTTGGCAAAAGACAGGGTCGCTCCCAGTGGTGGTCAGTCATATGATCCGAGGCTAAGACTGAACCCAGGCCTGAGCCCTGCACGTCACACCGAGAGCTGCATATCTGACCCCAGAGTGGCACGTGACCCCAGGAAGAGTAAACTTGAGCCTCCACCAGTCAGTCACCTTCCTCATTCTGGAGGCAGCATCAAGCAGAAAGGGATGGATGACGAGGACGAAGACGCCGAAAGGGAGCTAAGAGAGAAGACTGCCATCATACCATTAGATATGTTACCTGGGGTGTCTTTGAGGGACCCGCGTTGTAAGCTAAGACAGTTCAGCCATATTAAAATGGACGTCTTACTGTCCAAACCGAACTTTGCTAAACTTGTTGTCTGGGCACCTGAAGATCTGCTTCCAGTTCCCCCTCCAAAACCTGACTTTGTTTCATCCATAAATTTGCCATTACCCCCACTTATCGCTGACCAGAGACTTAATAAAAGCAGGTCGCTGTCCACTGAGGTGCATCATTCAGGTGCCGACCCCAGACTGGAAAGGGTGGATCCCCGACTGGAGCACAAAGCAAAACAATCGAGCATTTCATCTAAAGGCAGCTACACCGATCCATCAGATTCACATGTGACGATCAACAAGATGAATGACCCTCGGCTCCAAAAAACCCTCCAGTCCAGACTCCATAGATCCCCCAGCTCTGACAGCCAGCACGGCGCAGCAAAAGAACCACTGTCACCCAAAGGGGATCCTCGCTTGGCAGCCAGAACATCGATAGGCTCACCACCGACATCCATTAAACCCGCCCAAGACGTCCTTTCATCTTACGCTCCAAAAGTGTCGCCTGCCAGTGGTAGATTGACCAGTCCTGGGTCTATCCTGAAAAATATCAGTCTGTACAGTCAAAGTGACGACACCACAGGGTCAACAGAGACTGTCTTGCTCACTGTAGGAGAGAATGGAGATCACCAGAAAAAGACTGTCGATACAGCCAAGATGGAGGACGTGCAGCAGCCAACAGTAGGTCAGGAGGACTCTGTGGACAAGACTGACTGTCCTGAAAAAATGGAGATAACAAGTAAAACCACAGCAGCACCAGCTGTTCACAACCTTCCTGTCTCGGCTTTGGCAGGACTCATACGACCTCAGTACAGCGATCCCAGGCAGATCAAACCAGCAGCCCCCGCCAACCAAGCCCAAGACGCTAACGCCGAGGGAGAAGGCGACGATGACAAGCCTCTGAAAGACGTTTTCAAAACCTTCGACCCCACAGCTTCTCCGTTCTGTTAGCGGCACTCCTGTCTCTTTACTCCATTTTGTATTTTGTTTCCCGTCGTGGCCTGCCTGTATCTAGCTTCAGCCCTTCTCTATTTATTTGTACATTAAACCACACACCGCCGCCATCGTAGGTCTCCGCTACGCCAGCTGCATCTTCTGTGGTATTATTTTTTTTTCTCTTATGTAATAGTGATCATGCGATAGAGAACCCATCGGCTACAATAAAGCACTTTCGTTGTAATTAGGACATAATGTGAAGATTATCCACGTATACGGGATGTGTGACACTCATGGACTCATCGTGTTACGGAGCAGTGTGGTTTCTATCATGGCTGGTCAGCTTCCATTCTGTCTACAGGGGGCTTCGCTTTGCTTTACTACATACAGGACTTCACCTAGAAAATCAAGTTGGGCAAAAATTTTTTAAAAGAAGTTATATTAACCTTACCGCTCCCAGCTCCGACCATTACCAGTCCTGAGACATTTCACTGTCAGCAAGAAGACGGGTAGATTCATCCATTATTTATTATCTTTACTTTTTAATCCCCTTTTGCTTTGCCGTTATTTGTGCCAAATTTATGACTCTTGGTGCATCTTTGAAAATTGCACCCCCCAATAGAAATGAATTTACATTTTTTTAGCCCCGCAATTTGTAAATGTAAGCTGCATGCCAAAATTTGCTCTTTTTATTTATTCATTTTTAAGTCTGTTAGAAAGCTTCCGAATCATTAGGCTTTATATATTAGAAAGCTTTGCTGACTGCTTAGACTCCTATACACCTATTTCATGAGGTCTCTCCAGCTCCTGTGGCTGATGATCGAGTGTCTTCTGAGCTGAGCAGTCGTATCTCGCCTCCGGCTTCACAGAGCTGCTCCTGATCTATGGCCGGCTGAGCCCAGGGCTGTAGTGTACAGCGTATAGACTATATGTAGTAACGCAAAAGCAATTATGTTAGTGGAGTTCAGCCTTTATGGCCTCTGAGGGTAATTGAGTTATGAGTTCACTCTGTATTAAGAAACGGCTATAACCAGGTAACAGGAGATCAGCAGTAAAAAAAAAAAAATGCAAGGTACCAAGAAGACGTCTTCGGGCAGCTGTCGCTGCTCCCTCTCCGTTACCCAGATCAGTGTATGTTAGTAAATCATTTATCATGCAAAAAAAATAAGCTCACATCCGTTAAAATGGCTGTTCAAGATGGCACATCACTGCAAGTCCTATATAAGAATCCCGCTCATTTATTCTTCTAGGTGAATGACGGTTTAAGCAATTTTATGATATACATGTAAAGCAAACAGAAATTTCTGGCTATAAAGAGAAAGTTTTTTTTTTTTCTATTACATTTGTTTGTTTTTTTTCACCTTGTATTGTATAGTATAGATAATGATGATGTATTTTGCATGGCATTTTGTACTCGCATATTTCTTTTGTTTTTTTTGTGTATTTTCAGTACTCAATGATGAATTTTGATGTTTTAACTGAATATTTAAGCTGCGATATTTCCCGGTTTTAGCGCACCACTTGTTTTTCTTTCTTTTTTGTTTACTGCTTGTAGAACCATTATTGGAAATATATGTCGTACTATTATTTTGTATGTGCTTCTTTTTTTACTTGTGCATGGAATATATATATATGCTTGTAAAATGTAGAGACATTTAAAGGACTTTTCTCTTGTTTCATTTTTATTTCTGAATATTCTTCCAAGTTTTATATAGGAGCTCAGCTACTGTGTCCCCAAAATGTGAATTTTCTTTAAGTGCTTTTGTCACTTCCTGTGGGCGGGCAGCAGTGATTATCATGTGACCAGGAAGTGGGTGAATCCCCAGCAATGATTTGCACTTGGCTCTTCCTAGTCCCGCCCACCAGGTGCCAGAGTTGTGACCTCTTGTTTTTCCTCCCCAGACCCACACACAGCCTCAGGAGCCCAAGTAACAAATGTTCTGTCATGACTTTCTATTACCTCATAGTATCTATTGAGTAAGGAGAGCACAGACACTGCAGGCTGCACGTAGAACAAGTAATCTTATTAACTTCAGCCTTTAGCCAGAGGCCACGGCTTTGGTGTTTTTGAACTATAATGCATGAGTATACCTTGTCTTACTCCTCAGCAGCACACAGGATCAGAGTACTCGAGTCAGCAATGTTAGTACCTAGAACAATAATATCTGCAGGAGAGTCTCAGGACAGTACATACTCGATGGAGTGGGAGGAATGTTAGGAAGGAGAAACTATACAATGATTTAAACATCTTGAGACTATTGAAGTCTCAAGATAGTGCTTTGTACATCCAATGGGAAATGTAGCCTACAGACACAGAGGGAGATCTGGCAGGAAGTTAAGGATGTAAATAATAACAAACCTCAATGATGGTCGCTGTGGAGCTAGGAAAAAAAAAAAAGAATATGGGGAGTGAAAGTTTGGAAACCTATGACAGAAGAGTTGGATCATTTTTTTTTTTTTTTTTTTTTGTGCCTGATAAAATTTAAGGCAACGTAGAGATAACTACCATTGTAAGAAGAATCACTAAAGGGTGGTACACTCTCTTTTAAGAGAACCAGTACTTCGCTCACATTGCCTCGAGGTTGTCCTATTCAGTCAGCCAGGCTATGCTCTACACCAGACTAGGGCAATGTAAGGCCACACTCGGCCCTTTGGTTGTTCCTGTCCAGCCACATGACTGGAAATAATGTTGTCACGCACCCAACATCTCAATGTCACAGGCTGCAGCGCCCTCTTCTGCCGTTGAGCCTGTGCGTCTGAGTGCAATTGGTGCAATGATGTCACTACTTTGCGACGCTGTATACTGAACACACCGGAGCAGCACATCGAGCGGACGGGGTTAGGTGAGTAGTTTTATTTTTTTTAAATAGTGGGGTACTTGAGTGCTGTGTGGGGCACCTTTTGCATACTATGAGGGTGGTCTTTGTGGGGACATCACACTATAGGGGAGGGTTTTTTTTTTTTTACATGGAACATGTCTGCTAAAACTACACTTTTTTCATGATCTCTGTTGAGCAAAACAAGGGCCTATCATTGACCATTTCCAAATAGCCTAGCGAGTATATTAGAACCTCAGCAGATGACGAACATGGTCTTTTTGAAAATCTGTACTAAAACCAATATAACTGCCAAATGATGACATCTAGTGGTAGACACCAGTACTGCAGAACATATAAGAGATTACTGTACTGTTATAGATAGTGACTTACAGCTGATGTTCTTTCTGATAGTCGTTCACTTTTTCTGTGTTTTCCATCTGGCCCAGACCGAGATGACAATTTTTCCAGCCACAACTCGTCTGCAGGGTTTACAACACAGACGCATATGACCTCTCCCACATTCAGCTCCATCTTCATACTGTTATCACCCCAATGCTGAGGCGCTGCTGCCGTATGTGTCCCTATTTTGCACCTGCTGTGGCACAAAAATAGTGCCCCACATAATAATGACCACCACTGTGCCTCTTAAAGCGCACCTGTCAGCAGGATTGTGCTCAGTAAACTACATACACTGTCTGGTGGGTGACATTACACTGATAAATATGATACCTTGGTTGATGAAATCCGTCCTGTGGTTCTTGTGTAATCTTTACTTTCAGTTTGGAGATGATATGGTCGTGCTCCGGGGCAGCCTGTGGGGGGCGCTCTATCTGGTGATCTGCTTACATATTCATCTGTATGCTCTAATGGCAGATCACTGTGCCTTCACTGACCTGCCTCCTATTTTACATAATGCATCTAGTAGTGCGGGGCTAGGTAAAATAGGAGGCAGGTCAGTGAAGGCACAGTGATCTGCCATTAGAGCATACAGATGAATATGTAAGCAGATCACCAGATAGAGCGCCCCCCACAGGCTGCCCCGGAGCACGACCATATCATCTCCAAACTGAAAGTAAAGATTACATAAGAACCACAGGACTTATTTCATCAACCAAGGTATCATATTAATCAGTGTAATGTCGCCCACCTGACAGTGTATGAAGTTTACTGAGCATAATCCTGCTGACCGGTGCGCTTTAATTATAATGCCTCCTTTGTGTGCTCTACATGGTAAAACTGCCCTCTAGAAAATATTCCCTGTGCAAGTGTCCTAGTACGTAATAATTCCCCTTTGTGCCCCTTGATGATCAGAATACCGAGTGCTTCTATAATAATAATGCTAAAGTGCCCATTTAACCTTTAATAATGTCCCCTGAGTACCCCCCCCCCCCATGTTCAGCTCCTCTATACACGGTGTGGTGCGGTGTGATAGGCCCACTGCTCCCCTACATGTGGTGTGGTGTAATCGGCCCACAGCTTTCCTACGTGTGGTGCAGTGTGATCGGCCCACAGCTTTTCTATGTGTGGTGCGGTGTGTTAGGCCTACAGCTCCCCTACCCTACGTGTGGTATGGTGTTATCGGCCCACAGCTCATCTACATGTGGTGTGATCGTCCCACAGCTCCCCTACGTGTGGTGTGGTGTGATCGTCCTACAGTTCCCCTATGAGCGGTGTGGTGGGATCGGCCCACAGCTCCCCTATGAGCAGTATGATGTGCCCATAGCTCTTCTCCACACAGTATGATTGGTCTACAGTTCCCCTCTACACAGTATAATGCCCCCCCAAACTGTATGATGGCGCCACATTCCTCCCACCAGTACTATTAAAATAAAAACATCACCTAACTCCGGGTCCTGACTAGTCCGCTGGCAATCAGGCAGTGGCAGAGCTCGGGTGAATGAACTCAGTCATTGTGCTGGGGCATGCATCGGCTAGGCTGCTGATCAATAAGTCTTATAAATTAGTAATTTTTATTATTTATTTATATTGATTCTATGGTGCTGTACATAAGAAGGGGTTACATACCAGATACAGACAGCACTTACAGTAAACACAACTAACTATGATAGACTGATAGAGAGGGAAGAGGAACCTGCCCTGGCGGGCTTACATTCTACAGGAACGGGGAAGGAGACAGTAGGTTGGGGGGGGTTGCAATAGCGCCAGTGTTGAGGTGGCAGCAAGCAAGGTCATGGCAGGGTGTAGGCTTGTTTGAAGAGATGGGTTTTCAGGTTCCCTCTGAAGGATGAAAATGTGGCGGATAATCGGACGGGTTGAGGCACAGAATTCCATGGGATGGGGGATATTCGGGAAAAGTCTTGAATACGAGGAACGAATAAGTGTGGAGGAGAGAAGGAGGTCTTGTGAGGAAATATATCGGGAGATTAGTTCAGAGATGTATGGAGGGGAAAGGTTATGGATGGCTTTGTAGGTCAGTGTTAGTAGTTTGAACTGGATACGCTGGGCAATTGGGAGCTGGTGAAGGGATTTGCAAAGGGGGGTAGCAGAGGAGTAGCGAGTCGAGAGATGAACCAGTCGCATAGCAGAGTTAAGGATGGACTGGAGGGGTGCGAGAGTGTAAGCAGGTAGGCCACAAAGGAGGATGTTGCAGTAGTCAATGCGGGAGATGATGAGGACATGCACAAGCAGTTTAGAAGATTGAGGGTTGAGGAAAGGACGTATTCTGGAAATATTTTTGAGTTGGAGGCGACAGGAGGTGGCGAGAGCTTGGATGTGGGGTTTGAAGGACAAGACAGAGTCGAGGGTTACTCCGAGGAAGCGGATTGCCGGTAATGGGGAAAGCGTGGTGTCATTTATTGTGATAGAAAGATCAGGTGAGGAAGATATGCGAGGTGGGGGAAAGATGATGAGTTCAGTTTTGTGCACATTGAGCTTGAGGAAGCGAGAGGAGAAGAAGGATATGGCTGACAGACATGCTGGAAATCTGGACAGCAGAGAGGTGACATCTGAGCCAATGAGGTAGATCTGGGTGTCATCAGCGTACAGATGGTATTGTAAGCCATGGGATTTTATGAGTTGTCCCAGGCCAAGGGTATAGCTTGAGAAGAGTAGGGGTCCTAGGACAGAGCCTTGAGGGACTCCATCAGAGAGGGGGCGGGATGAGGAGGTAGAGTGGGAGGCGCTAAATGTGCAGTTGGAAAGGTATTTGGAGATCCAAGATAGGGCAAGGTCTTTGACACCAAAGGAAGAGAGGATCTGTAGTAGGAAGCAGTGGTCAATTGTGTCAAAGACAGAGGACTGGTCAAGAAGAAGGAGTACAGAGAATTGTCTGTTAGCTTTGGCTGTAAGTAAGTCATTAGTAATTTTGGTAAGGGCAGTTTCGGTGGAATGTTGGGGGCGGAAGCCGGATTGTCGGTTGTCGAAGAGAGAGTTAGATGAGAATTGAGAGGAAAGTTTAGCGTGAACGTGTTGCTCAAGGAGTTTGGAGGCAAATGGGAGCAGAGATATGGGGCAATAGCTGGACAAGGCGGTTGGGTCGAGGGATGGCTTTTTGAGGATGGGTGTGATTGTGGCATGTTTGAAGGCAGCAGGGAAGGTAAGAGAAGTTAGTGATAGGTTGAACAGATGGGTTAGGGATGGGATGAGTGTGGGGAGGAGGTGGGATGGGATGGGGTCGAGTGCACAAGTGGTGAGGTGTGATTTGGAGAGGAGATGAGTGAGGTCTTCTTCCATGATGTTGTAAAGGGAGGTTATGGGGGAAGGGCAATGGTCTGGGAAACAAAGGGGTTGTGGTGGTCGGACAGTAAAGACTTGCTGTGTTTGGTCAATCTTGTTTTTGAAGTGTGTGGCAAACTCCTCAGCAGAGATAACGGAGGTTGGAGGGCGGAGGAGAGAGTTGAAAGTGTTGAATAACTGTTTGGGGTTGTAAGATAAGGAAGATATGAGGCTTGTGAAGTAGGCCTGTTTAACAGAGGTGAGGGCTGATTTGAATGCAAGTGTTGCTTGTTTGAATGCAGTGAAGTCATCTTGCGAAAGTGTTTCTTCCAACGCCGCTCGGCCGCCCTGGACGCTTGCTGAAGCTGTTTAGTGAGGTTGTTGTGCCAGAGTTGCCTATTGACTCGCCGCGCTCTGCCATGCATAAGAGGGGGGACCAAGTCAATAGCTGATGCGAGAGTGGCATTGTAGAAAGCAGTGGCGCTGTCTGTGTCGTGGAGTGAGGATATGGATGGCAGTGGTAGAATAGTCAGTGTGTGCGTGTCTAGATGTGCAAGGTTTCTGCAGGGGTGTGCTACTTGCTGCACATGGGTGACAGGTGAGGAGGACAGGGATGAGAAAGAGTAGATGGTGGTCAGATAAGGGTAAGGGGGAGGTTGTGAGGTTAGATAGGGAGCAGAGTCGGATGAAGATGAGGTCTAGTGTGTGTCCGTCTGTGTGGGTGGCTGATGAGGACCACTGAGTAAGTCCAAAGGATGAAGTAAGCGACAGGAATTTGGATGCTGTTGACTGGCGAATGTCAGTGGCGATGTGAAATCGCCCATGATGATTGTGGGAATGTCAATATAGAGAAAGTAAAGAAGCCAGGAGGAGAATTGGTCAATAAAAGCAGTGACCGGGCCTGTAGGTCTGTATATGACAGCTACTTGGAGATTGGAGGGAGGGTAGATGGGGATAGAGTGGAATTCAAAAGAAGGGAGGGTAGAGGTGGGATAGGGCTAAGGCTGTGTGCCCACTATGCGTTTTTCAAGCGTTTTTGCTGCGGAATTTCCGCAGCGAAAACGCTTGGTAGTACGTGCCCCATGGTCCCCAATGATAATCCGCATGTGCTGTGTACATGCTGCGGAAATTTCTGCTGCTTATTATCATTGCGGAAAAATCCGCAGCATGTCCATTAATTTTGCGGACACGCAGCGTAATTGCTGCCATTGACTTGTATTGAAACGCTTCATAACCGCATCACTACATGTGCACACGCGAATATGAAGCGTTTCAATGTGCGGATGGTACCCAGGCCTGGTGGACAGGAGACTCTCCTCCAGACCCGGATACCATAGAAACTGTAAAAAAAAGAATTTAAAATAAAAAATAAAGATTATATTTACCTTCCGATGTCCCCCGGTCTCCATAGCGATGCGTGCGGTGTGTTGGGCGGCTCGCGGTGGTGTGAGGACCTGACATGACGTCATTGAGTCATGTGACAGGTCACGCGACCGCTGACGTCGGCGGTCGCGTGACCTGTCACATGACTCCATGACGTCATCGAAGGTCCTTCACACCACCGCGAGACACCAGGGAGACCGGACGGAGCGGAGGAGACCAGGGGCCATCGGAAGGTGAGTATAATCTTTATTTTTCACCATTCTTATTCTTTTTTTTTTTTTTTTAACTATTACTTGGTCACACTATATATGCCGGTTGCATGGATTTATATAGTGTGACCAAGTTGTCAAGCACTTTTCCAAGTGATGCTAAAATCACCTGGAAAGCGCTTGATAACCCGCATGCAGAAATGCATGTGAAGAACGCTTGACAAACGCTTCTACCTGGCGGGAAAAACGCATGTAAAATCCACATGTGTTTTTCCTGCCAGGGAGAAGCGGAAAAAATATTCAGCATTTCTGCAGCGTGGGCACATAGCCTAAAGGTGCAGTTGGTAGAAAGGAGAAGGCCCTCTCCTCCACCATGTCTGTTACCAGGAGGAGGAATTGGTGGGAGGTGTGAGTTGTGCGGGTCCAGGGTTGGGAGATATGTCGCCAGCAGTGAGGAGAAGCAAAGAGAGGCAGAGTAGGTGGGAGAAGGAGAGTGGCCGGCTTGTTTTAGGTTTTGCTAGGATCAATCTGAGGTTGAGGAGCAGGTCTACAGATGAGGTCAGGTGGGTAGGTAAGAGGGAAGAAGAGATGATGATTTGGTTAGAGGGTGCTGGGGTTTGAGGACAGCTAAGGAGAGTAAGGATTATTGGAGCTAAGACAGTAAGGGTGTATGTAAGCATAATGAAGGTTTAAGTGTGAATGAGAAAGTGAAACTAAGCACAATTAGTAAATAGTTCCTCCTACCTTCTGCCACATTTCAGATAAGACCCTTGAATGCGTATCTCATAAGGATTTGTGCACACAATGTCTTTTTTAGGAGGATTCGGCTAGGAACCCCCATATGAATAGTGCTAAAAAGAATGAACATAATGCCCGTTGATATGAAGAATTTGACTTGCTGTGCTATGTTCCACTCCACAAAAGACTTTTGAAAAGATGTCAAAAAAGTTGTTTCAGCACAAACTCCCCCTATCTTTTGTAGGAAAACCATGTGCACAAAAAACGTTTTGAGGTTTTGGAGCAGAAACAGCGGAAATTCTCCAAATGTTCCTCAAAACTCTTCAAAAAACCTGGAGGTTCTGATCAGTTTCTGCTGTGAAATCTCATTTAAAAGGCTAAAGGTGTGTTCACACGTTGCATTTTAGCAGCGATTTTCTTTTTTTTAATGCACCAAAGACCAGGATGGTGGCCGGGAAAATGGGAACAATGCACATATTACTCTGAGTGTTTTTTTGCAGCATTTTTCATTTATTTGAGTGTGTGAAAAGCGCTGCAAAAATTCTGAATTGACGTGCTGCATCTTGGCAAAAACGCAGCAGGGCTCAAAATACGTCCGGGAAAAAAAACAACAACCGTGCGCATGAGATTTCAAAAACCTCATTGATTATGCTGATGCTATGAAACGCTGCTTAAAAAAACTTGGCAAAACACTACCTAAGGGGATGTTCACACATGGTGTTTCTGCAGCATTTTTTTGGGCTGCATTTTCTTCTGGAGCAAAACACTGTGTTTTACAGGCCCAGCAAAGTGAGTGAGATTTCTTTTGCGTCTTTTTGCTGTGCAATTTTGGAAATCTGCAGCATGTCAATACTTTCTGCGTTTTTGACCCATTCTAAGAAATGTGAATAAATGTGAATAAAAAACTCACATATTTTATACAGTTTTTCCTGCCGGCAATCTTTTTTTTGCTGTAGATTAAAAAAGCTGCAAAAACACCACGTGTGTGAACATACCCAAAAACTGTTCTCCTGCCGACACTTGGATTTTTGCTGTAGGAAAAAATGTTGCAAAAATAGCACATATGAACCTACCCTAGGCGTGCACGTAGCCTTATACCCATTTTGAAGAAATTTTCTTTTCCTGTTTTCTTTTTTTGCAGCCTTTTGATTGCCTCTTTTGGAGAGATTTCTTTCAGATGACTTGCACTTTCTTTTTTTCCTCTCAAGGAGTTTTATTTTATTTTTTTTTTTTTACAACCTCTCCAGGAAATAAAAAAGCTCCTTATATGAACAGATAAATCGATTTCCCACAAAAATGAATTGCATGAGTTTTTGAAGAGGATTTTAAGGAGGATTTTGGAGATGATCTGCTCCAAAAAAAATCCTGATAAAAAAAAAAAAAAAAAAAACTCAGTGTGAACATAGGCTGAGGCTAAGTGCACACACGTTTTTTTGAGCAGAAAATGTGCGGAGAGGCAGTGGGAACTCTCCAAATCTAAATACTTTTTAAAAACTTTGTTTCTGCTCTGAAAAATCAGCAAAAAGACTGAGTGTGAACATATAGCTTTCTTAGGCTAAGGAGAGGGGACTGGTCTAGGCAAGAGCTGCTTCCTCAGTGATGGCAACACCAGTGCAGACTAATTAATCACTTCTCTTGTGCTGCAGTTCGGTTGGTTTTAGTGTATTGATCACTTGTGAGAGGACTCAGGACCTAGTAGAAACATGTCAGTGAGCTCCATGTAACTCCAAGCACTTCTAGCAGAACATCAGTTATGGATGATGACTATATCAGAGGGGCTAAATCTCATGATCGGATGGATTGCGTCACATCGGCCATTGTGCAGACCAGGGGTCCTGGACCTTGGACACTATCTGGGAATAACAGGAGGAACGTAAGTGACGACTTCAGGATTTCCTGCTAATCTCTGTAGACACTTTCTGCTCCAGGTAGTTGGTGGAGGTCAGAGCTGAGACACATCCTCTGACCACTCACAATATATCCAGCTCTGCTACCACCATGAGGATGTTGCAGCATTAGGTTCCTAGTGTTTTTTTCCCACATGTTTTTTCTTTATCATGGTTTTGACGCTGCGGTTTTTGTCTTTTTATTATGTTGTATTTTAAATAAAGCTGCTTTCTTTTTTACATAATTTTATTGACACAGTCATGTGCGGATTACAGATGATTTCTACCTGCAGATTTTACGTAGCACTACCAATTACAGTATTTTGCGGAAGCGCTGCATTTTCGCCTCCATTGACTTTTATTGGAACGCATGGATTCCGCATCACTTTGATCTGTAGATGCGGAATCTATGCGTTTCACTGTGCGGATGGTACCCGGGTGTGGAGGACAGGAGATTCTTCTCCGGGACCCGGGTAACATAGAACCTGTAAAAAAAAAAGAAGAAAATATAAAAAATACATTATACTTACCTTCTGATGCCCCCCGGTCTCCTTAGCGATGCGTCCTGGCTTGCCGGCAGCTCGCGATGGTCCTTTAGTGTACCGCGAGCTGCCGGCAAGCCAGGACGCATCGAATAAAGATACCGGGGGCCATCAGAAGGCAAGTATATATTTATTTTTTACCATTCTTTCGGTCACACTATATAAATCCATGCCGGTTGCATGGATTTATATAGTGTGACCAAGTTGAGAAGCACTTTCCAAGTGATGATAAAATCGTTTGGAAAGTGCTTGTCAACCCGCATGCGGAAATGCATGTGAAGAACGCTTCACATCCGCATGTCCCTGGCAGGAAAACGCATGTACAATCCGCATGTACAATCCTCATGTACAATCCTCATGTACAATCCTCATGTACAATCCCCATGCACAATCCCCATGCACAATCCCCATGCACAATCCCCATGCACAATCCCCATGCACAATCCCCATGCACAATCCGCATGTACAATCCGCATGCACAATCCGCATGCACAATCCACATGCGTTTTTTCTGCCAGGGAGATGCAGAAACGCTCAGGAAAAAATCCGGAACATTTCTACATCGTTGGCACATAGCCTCACATGGGCATCTCGTGGATAATTGCACATGTACAGCCGGTATAACCTGGGCATCTCATGGATAATAATTGCACATATACAGCCGGTATAACCTGGGCATCTCGTGGATAATAATTGCACATGTACAGCCGGTATAACCTGGGCATCTCGTGGATAATAATTGCACATGTACAGCCGGTATAACCTGGGCATCTCGTGGATAATAATTGCACATATACAGCCGGTATAACCTGGGCATCTCGTGGATAATAATTGCACACGTACAGCCGGTATAACCTGGGCATCTCGTGGATAATAATTGCACACGTACAGCCGGTATAACCTGGGCATCTCGTGGATAATAATTGCACACGTACAGCCGGTATAACCTGGGCATCTCGTGGATAATAATTGCACACGTACAGCCGGTATAACCTGGGCATCTCGTGGATAATAATTGCACACGTACAGCCGGTGTAACCTGGGCATCCCCTGTCTATGATTACACATGTACAGCTGGTATAACCTGGGTGTATTTGTTCTTTAACCCCTTTACCGTTGAAGGCTGTTTGCACGTTAATGACCAGTCCAATTTGTACAATTCTGACCACTGTCACTTTATGAGGTGAAAACTCTGGAACGCTTCAACCGATCCTGGTGATTCTGAGAATGTTTTCTTCGTGTTATATTGCACTTCTTGATAGTGGTAACATTTATTTGATATGACTGACGTTTATTTGTGAAAAAAATCAGAAATTTGGCGAAAATTTTGAAAATTTTGCAATTTATGGTCAACATTTGAATTTTCATGCTCTTCAATCAGAGAGATCACAAAATAGTTAATAAATAACATTTCCCACATGTTTACTTTACATCAGCACAATTTTGGAAGCAAAATTTTAAATTTTGTTTTGTTACGAAGTTAAGGGTTAAAAATTGACCAGCAATTTCTAATTTTTCCAACAACATTTACAAAACCATTTTTTAGGGACCGCATCACATTTGAAGTGACTTTAAGGGGCTTTTATAACAGAAAATACCCAAAAGTGACACCATTCTAAAAACTGCACCCCTCAAGGTGCTCAAAACCACATTCAAGAAGTTTATTAACCCTTCAGGTGCTTCACAGGAATTTTTGGAACGTGGAAGAAAACAATGAACATTTAACTTTTTTTTCACAAAAATGTTACTTTAGACCCAATTTTTTTTTTTTTTCGCAGGGGTAACAGGAAAAAATGAACCGTAAAATTTGTTGTGCAATTTCTTCTGTGCACGCCGATACCCCATATGTGAGGGAAAACCATTGTGTGGGCGCACGGCAGGGTTCAGAAGGGAAGGAGCGCCATTTGACTTTTTGAATGTAAAATTTGTTTGAATAATTAGGGGATGCTATGTCACATTTGGGGAGCCCCTAATGTGCCTAAACAGTGGCAACCCCCCACAAGTGACACCATTTTGGAAACTATACCCCTCAAATTAATCTAGGGGTGCAGTGAGCATATTGACACCACAGATGGATCACAGACTTTTGATGCCATTGATCAGTGAAGAAAACAGTGGCTCTTTAGAACTGAACAGCCAATCACAGCATTTCTCACTGTTTCCGGCAATCAGATTGCCGGAAACAGTGATGTGCAGCCTAGGATCGGTGCTCCTAAGACCACCGATCCTAGGCTGTTGCTAGGAGACCCCAGCCCTGGCCCCAACTCACTATGATTGGTGCAATCGCCAATCACATCGATCGCACCGCTCATAGCGCGACAGGGCGGTGACCGGCTTGTGACCTGCCTGTCACCGCCCCATGAGCCCCTGCAGTGTATGTCCAGGCCCCATCCACCTCTGATTGGAGCGGTCGATGATGACATCGATCTCTCCAATCAGAGTACCTGAACACAGTTGACAGGGTGGTGACCGGCTTGTCACCTGCCAGTCACCTCCCTGTGACCCCTTGTTGTGTGTGCCCAGGCCCCAGCCATCTCTAATTGGTGACCTGGCTGTCACCACCCTATCACCCCCTGTGACCGCCCTGCAGATCCTCACACTTGGTGAGGATTTCTACAGAGCGGTCACGTCTGATCTGCACTGTGCTGGGCCTTGTAGTGCCACAGGATTTTCTGTGACACTACAAGACGTTTCTCCTACCTGCTCCGGTGTTCGGTCTTCTGGATCTGCTTCTCCAGTGTCCTGCTGCTGCTCCGGTGTCCTGCTCCAGTCCTGCTGCGGTGTCCTGGATCTCCTGCTCCGGTCTGCTCGGGTCTTCGGTCTCCTGCTGCTGATCCTGCTACTGACCCTGCTCCTGCTCCTGAACCTGCTGAAAAAAGAACAGAGAAGCCTTTGATAAGTCCATCTCTGTTCTCACCTCAACCCCCCCTCATTTTATCCCCCTCTCTTTTTCCCGCCCTCGCCATCCCCTTTTTCTGCCACCGAGCGCGTTTTTTTTTCGTGCATCCTGCAGCAGCTGAGCGCTGACCAGGACTGACTATGTCACTGGTCAACGTCCGTGCTCGCTGTTTTCCAGGACTTTTTTTTGTCACTGTCCATTTCCCACCCCCTCCCACTTTGCACCACCTCCATACGTGCATCCAGCGGCCGCTGAACGTTGATCGGTGACCCAAATCACCAATCAGCACTCGCGCTCGCTACTTTACACTTTTTTTCCCCACTAACCTTTTTTTTTGTAGAGGGCGGTTGCACTGTCCGATTGTGTGCCGCCGTGCTGGGCCTTGCACTGCCACAGAAGCCTGAGATACCACAATCGCCGCTCCTGCTACAGAAGACATCTAACAGAAGACAACTGTAAGTAGGATTTTTTGATCCGTCCTCATCCACCCCAATCCCCCTCTCACACCAAGCACAGACACACACACACTAAATAAAGTACTGACACACACGTACCACATACACAACAAAAAATGTCCCACTCATTCCAAACTCGCTATTCAGCGGAGGGGGCATACGCTTTCCTTGCCTCTGACACAGACAGCGAGGGCGAGGATCCCATATTTCTTTACTTTTCTGATTCCTCGTCGTCTTCCTCTTCTTCTTCCTCCTTTTTCCTCCTCAGGTGCTGCTGAACCGCCACGCAGTCGCCCCAGGAGAGAAGATGAACTAGCGCCCCCCACTACTGACCCCGTATGGACCTCGCCCCCCGAAAATTATGAGCCACTGATTCCTGATTTCGTGGCGGAAAAGTTCTATCTCTGAGAATTTTATAAACCTCATGGTGGCCAAACTAATTTGTACGCTCATCAATTTTTGTAACAAAACCCCTCTTTATCATTTTCTAACTGGTCTCCTGCAGACACAGAAGAAATGATGAAGCTTTGGGGCCTGGTCCTTTATATGGGGATCCTGAGAAGCCAGAACTTCGGCAATACTGGAGTGTTGACATTTTGTATAACACTCCAGTGTTACAAATGGTCATGACCCGTTTTGAGGCCATCCACAAGTTCTTGCATTACAACGATAATGCAAGGTGTCCTGCAAGCGATGACCCGAACTTTGATCGTCTTTTCAAAGTTCGGCCGGTCATCGAGCACTTCAACAATAAGTTTGCTGAAGTGTATGTGCCCCAAAGGAACATCTGCGTGGATGAGACCTTAATCCATTTTAAGGAGTGGCTTAGATTCCGGCTGTACCTGCCCAGTAGAAGGTCCAGGTACGGAATCAAGCTGTATAAACTTTGTGAGAGTACCTCAGGGTACACTCACAAGTTTAGAATTTATGAAGGGAAGGACTCCCGGATTGAACCCCTGAATGCCCCCCTGTCCTGGGAGTGAGTGGGAAAATTGTGTGGGACTTGGTGCACCCACTGCTGGATAAAGGTTATCACCTGTACGTGGATAACTTTTATACAAGTATCCCACTCTTCAAGTCCCTCTCTGCGCGACGTACCGCAGCCTGCGGTACTGTCCGCAAAAATCAAAGAGGCCTCCCAAAGACGCTAATTGGGCAGCTGCTCAGAAGGGGTGAGAGCAGAGTCCAATGTAGCGACCACCTGTTGGTGGCCAAGTACAAAGACGAGGCATGTCCTTCTCTTGACCACCATACATGGTGATGGCAGCACCCTCAGCACTGTACGAGGTTCCACTACACAGGTCGTCAAACCAGACTGTGTAGTGGAGTACAAGTACATGGGGGGAGTTGATCTCTCTGATCAAGTCCTCCAGCCGTACAGTGTTTTGAAAAAGGTCAAGGTATGGTATAAAAAGCTGGCCGTGCACATTGTACAGATGGCAATGCACGCTTTCCTTTAGTCACAATGTGCAGGCCAGACTTCTACATCGTACCTTCCCTCATAGGAGACAGTTATCAAGGCCCTTATATTTGGCAGCGGTGACGGAGCGGGCCCCAGTACTTCCGGAACTGAAGGACCTCGAATTGTACCAGGCCAGCATTTCCCGGGAGAAGTCCCTCAAACAGGAAAAAAGGTAAGTCACAAAAGAGGTGCCGAGTGTGTTCCAAAAGGGGAATACGCCAGAACACCACTTACCAATGCGACACCTGTCCTGACAAACCTGGCCTGTGCATGAAAGACTGCTTCAAAAGGTACCATACCTCCATGCACTACTAAATTAATTTCTGACGTATGACAACCTGACGAACACTACACAACTGACGTAGTGTTCGTCAGGTTGTCATACGTCAGTTGTGTAGTGTTCGTCAGGTTGTCCTACACAACTGACGTATAACACTACATTATAAGATTCACAAATCGGGTATCAGTTCCTAAAAGGGGGCACTTATTGGGCATTTTCACTGTTTAGGCACATCAGTGGCTCTGAGAACGTGACATGACGCCCACAGACCATTCCATCAAAGTCTGCATTCCAAATCGTCACTCCTTCCCTTCCGAGCCCTGACGTGCGCCCAAACAGTAGTTTTCTCCAACACATGGGGTATCAGTGTACTCAGGAAGAATTGGACAACAGATTTTGAGGTCCACTTTCTCCTGTTACCCTTGTGAAAATATTTTTTTCTCCAATAACCCCCCCACGACAGCACCAAAGAAGGAGGATGTCACCCCACCCTAATAGGAACAGGTAACACAAAGAGGTCATATAGCCCCTCCCTCCAGTGTTTTTCCTGTCCCTATTAGGATGAAGAGGTCATCCAGGGTGCTCTGTGCCGGCGGCAGACACCTGACCATACTTTTAAGCCTGGCAGTTGGGATCAAGCGGTCTTTCTCCTCCTTCCTGTAAGCTGCTTCCATCTCCTCCGGGACTCGGGACCCCCCCTCCCACAGAGTCCGCACCTGCGGGTAAGGTCCGGTGGGTGCCGTACTGGAGGCCTCCTCGAGCTCTCCAGCTCAGCTCCTCTCCCCTCTCAGTCCAACCCCCGGAGCGGCTTAGTCTCCATAGCGGAGGAGACGCGCACGCTGGATCCTGGAAGTGATGCTGACCGCTAAGTTAAGTCACTTCCGGTCTGCGTTCCACCCTGGAACGCAAGAGACTATTAATGGCCGGAAAGTGACGTGGGACGCCGGAACAAGGTCCCTGACATCACTGCCGGTCCATATTCCACGGTGCGCACACATTAAGAGGCCATCCATAAAAAAAAAAAAGCTGCAGGTGATCGCAGGTTTTCCTGCTTCACTCTTGGACCAGGGGGGACGGGACTCCCCCCCCCCCCCCCTCCAGGGAAAGGAGGGGGAGTGCTGAGTCCAGTCGCCTATATAAGAGCCCTGGACAGAAGACATCTTAAAGTAGGACCTAATCCTTCTTGTATGCCATACACTGGATGGTTGAGAATCTATCTTCTCCATGTCTGCGGAGCCCAGCGCGATTCCAGTCCCAGTAAGATGCTGGCACTGGGGGTCCTTTTCCTAGGTGCCGGTAAATTTTAAACTATTAATTTACCCTTCTCCCTCTTTTTTAGGGGGACAAGGATCCTGTACTAGGAAATAAGCCTAGCTGAAAATGTGCAATATGTGCAAAGAAGCTATCTTCTTCAAACAAAAAATATCTATGGAAAAAATTATTAGGGAAGAGCAGCCGTCTCTCATAGACGAAATCAAGGGGATAGTCCGTCAAGAGGTTCAATCCTCATTGGCCTCCTCCCGATCCACTTCTGATTCACCTCCAAAGGCTAAGAAGAGGAAGATTTCCCTGGAAGAAAGAAGAGACTCTGACTCTCAGGACGAGATATCCCTTCCAGAAGACCTCATAGAGGAACGTGAACTTAGCCCGGCAGAGGAAGGTCTGGAAAATAAGAAATATTATTTCTCAGCGGAATTTATGGAAGACCTCCTCACAGGGGTAAGAAGAACGATGGTAGTGGAAGAAGAGAGGCCCACTAGAACGGTCCAAGAAGAGATGTTTGGTGGTCTCCGTTCAAAGAAAAAGATGGTGTTTCCAATACATAAAAACATTCAGGACTTAATCCTGGACAATGGGAAAATCCGGAAAGACGGCTGAATATACCAACAGAGTTAAAAGATCGGTTTCCAGTAGATGAAGAAACCTCAAAATGTTGGACCGAAATACCTAAGGTCGATATTCAAGTGGCAAGAGTTGCAAAAAAGACAACATTGCCATTCGAGGATTCTTCACAGCTGAAGGATCCTCTGGACCGCAAAATGGACAGCCTTCTCAAAAAATCCTGGGAAACATCAGCAGCCCTTCTGAAGACCAATGTAGTCTCCACGTGTATTGCACGATCCATGTCAAGGTGGCTCAACCAACTTGAAGAGCATCTGGCCATGGGCATACCCAGAGAAGAGCTACAAGCTTCCCTACCTCTACTGCAGGAAGCCACTGACTTCCTTGCAGGTGCTTCAGCAGAATCTGTGAGAGTAGCCGCCAGGGCAGCAGTCCTCTCAAACTCCACAAGGTGAGCACTGTGGCTGAAATCTTGGAACGGTGATGTGGCCTCCAAAATAAAACTCTGTTCTATTCCCTTCCAGGGAGAATATATGTTTTGCCAGGCCCTTGACTACCTCCTGGAGAAGGCGGCTGATAAAAATAAATCCTTGCCAGAACCTAGGCACTACAAGAAGACTCCCTTTCGCCCCCTTGTGAGCAGAATCCTCAGTACAAGGGGAAAGGGAATTCCAGTCGATGGAGTTACCCCAAAGGGGGAAAGATAGAAATATTTTTTTCTCGAAAGGACAGCGACAACAGAAGCGGTGACGCCAGAGCAATAGGGGGACGAATCACGAAATACCTTCCCCGATGGCGAAAGATTTGCTCCAGTCAATGGATCTTGAAAGCTATTCAAGAAGGGGTGAAGATTGAATTCTCCTCATATCCACCAAGGAAAGTAAGAATAACTCGTCTAGCCTCCCCGAGATTAGAGACCGCCTTGATGTCCGGCCTAAGAAACCTGCTATCCTTGGGAGTTATTTCACCGATCCCAAGAATGGAAAGAAACACAGGCCACTATTCACATCTGTTTAAGGTAAAAAAAAAAAAAAAAAAACGGCACTTACAGAATAATAATAAATCTGAAGCCTTTAAACCAATACATCATCTATCGGAAATTCAAGATGGAGTCCATTGTGATGAAAGCCGGCCGGTGGGTGCAGCTATCTGGCGCCCCCTTACCTCTCAGGTCAGTCAAGGTACTGCACCTAGAGAAAGTAGTGCCAGGTAGCTGCAACCAGCGCAGGGAACACGGTAGTGTGTTATCCCTTCAACGTCACTAAACCGTAACGTCACTACACAGCACAACTCGCTAGCGCCCTCTTAGCCTCAGGTCAGTCAAGGAACTGCACCTAGGATAAGCGGTCGCCAGAGAGACTGTCCTGTAACCTACTGGGTATCGGGGCCCTCTGTAGTGAGGGCGGTATATATATCTTCCTTGGCCGCGCCAGGAATATATATATCTGAACCTCCGACCGTCACTACCAGCCTTCCCCAATCCCCAGTTGGTATGCTGCCACCAGTCCCTATTTTAGATATACGCCCAGTCCGTGAATGGGCCTATATCGGGTCAGGAACCAACCCTGGGTAGCGTTTTTGGCTTGAGCCGAGCTCACACGGACGTGCGTTCGTTATGCAGAATAAAAGGCAGGCCCACAATTACTTGAGGTAATTGATTATAATAATACACTAGATACACGATATACAACTAAATATACACAGGTATAAGGTCAGGCTAAACTATACAACAATGGAATACAACACACAGAATCACCACAGCATATCAGTTACCGGTTTCTTGATTTTCTTGTGACGCAGGGAGAGGATTCTGCGGTCGCAGGCACGGTTCTTTGTTACAGGCTGAGGCCTACCACCGCATGGTCAAACTGCTCCTCCCCTTGGTGGCCTCAGCTGGTGCTCAGATGTTCAGCACACCACTCTTGGGTCAAAAACTGACTTGTCTCTTGTCTGTCCTGCTATCTTACCTGCCCCGTCCCGCCCACTGCTGGTGAGGTCAGCTGGCTCAGTCTCCACCCTCAGGTCTAACTTCGATCAGAAGCCCAAATTCTATGGAACCCAATAACTTCTTCTGGGATGGTCTCATGATACCCCCAGGGGTTCCCATGGATTCGGGCCGCCGTAACCGACCTTTTGATATCAATTATGATACCATACGGTCCTCAGGAATGGCTCCGCGCTATATCTTGGCTTCCAGAGCACGTACAAACAAAGAAACTAGTCCTATGGGACAAATGGTCAGGTACAGATAGACGAAGCACCCCCCCCTGCTGGCTGTGTTTCCTCTCGAAGTCTTTGAAGCTCCTAGCATTCAAGTGTTAAGTAGGCTTCTTATCTTACAGGAGCCTGGATGGGGGGAAACTATCTAGTTGACGTTTTAACAGAAGGTCCCAAGGGTGGGGGCTGCTGAAGTGTGGCCATCCCTGGATATGATTTATCATTACCAAGATGGCGGCTACAGGTTCATCACACCTCCCCCTATACGAGGGCGCGAGGGGGTAGCACATTCCTGTGTTCCCCCGTGCGTCCTTCTGCACCCTCCCCTTGCCGGGATAACCCGTCAGCGTTACCGTGGTCACGGCCTCTTCTGTGGCGAATGGAGAAGTGGTACTGCTGGAGAGCGAGGCTCCAGCGTAGCAACCTGCCATTCGACCCAGAGACCGTGTGTAACCAGCTGAGGGGGTTGTGGTCCGTCTCCACGGTGAAATGGCTCCCGTACAAGTAGGGCTGCAGACGCTGCAGGGCCCATACAATTGCCAGGCATTCTTTTTCCACCGTGGAGTAAGCCACCTCCCGGGGCAGTAGCTTCCTGCTCAGGTACAAGACAGGATGTTCCTGGCCTGTCGTGTTGACCTGACTTAGCACAGCACCGAGGCCAAAGTCACTGGCGTCGGTCTGTACCACAAACGGCCGGTCGAAGTCGGCAGCTTGCAGTACAGGGGAGCTACTTAGGGCGGCCTTGAGTGCCCCGAAAGCTGTCTCGCAGGCGACTGTCCAGTCGACTGCGACGGGCAGCTTCTTCTTGGTGAGGTCCGTCAGGGGCTTGGCCAGGGTGCTATAGTGTGGGACGAACCTCCTATAGTACCCGGCGGTCCCCAAGAAGGACATCACCTGCTTTTTGGTCCTAGGAGTGGGCCAGGATGCGATGGCATCCACTTTCCCCGGTTCTGGCTTCAGAACCCCCCCGCCTACCCGGTGACCCAGGTAGAGGACCTCACTCATGCCCAGCTGGCACTTTTCCGGCTTGATGGTCAAGCCTGCCCGGTGGATCCGACCGAGCACCTGCCGCAGGTGCTCTAGGTGATCCTCCCAAGTGGGACTGAAGACTGCAATATCGTCCAAGTACGCAGCCGCGTACCCTTCAAGTCCCTCAAGCAGCGTATTGACCATCCGCTGAAAAGTGGCAGGGGCATTCTTCATGCCGAATGGCATCACTGTGGACTCGTACAGTCCAAAAGGGGTGATAAAGGCAGAGCGTTCCCTTGCCGCGGGGGTCAGAGGAATCTGCCAGTACCCCCGGCTCAGATCCATGATGGTCAGGTACTTAGCCCCGGCCATCCGATCGAGCAGGTCATCGATGCGTGGTATGGGGAACGCATCGGTGACCGTTACAGCGTTGAGCCCCCGGTAGTCCACGCAGAACCGTGTAGTTCGGTCCTTCTTTGGTACGAGGACTACAGGCGAGGCCCACGCGCTGCTGGATGCCTGGATCACCCCCAGCTTCAGCATCTCGTCTATCTCTTGGCGCATGTTTCCCTGCACCTCGAAAGAGACCCGATATGCTGAACGCCGGATCGGCGGGTGATCGCCAGTGTCCACGTCGTGGACAGCCATCTCAGTCCTTCCGGGCAGGCTGCTGAACAGCCCCCGGAAGGGGTGCAGGGTGGTCCCCAGCTGGGACCGTTGGTCCTCCGTGAGCTGGTGGCCAACCCCCACATCCTCGATGGACCCACCCGCCTTGGCTTGGGTGAGCAGATCCAGGAGGGTTTCTACCTCTCCTTCCTCGGGAAGGTTGCACACTGGGTGGGCAGTCGCTTCCCGCTCATGATGAGCCTTCATCATGTTCACGTGGAAGGCCTTCCTCCTTCCACGGGCGTGATCCAGGGTGACCAGATAGGTGACGGCATTGAGTTTCTGGTGCACGAAGTAGGGACCTTCCCAGGCTGCCTGAAGCTTGTTCTGTGGTACGGGGACCAGTACCCACACCTTTTGACCCACCTGGTAGGTCCTCTCACAAGCATTCTGGTCGTACCACCGCTTCTGGTCGGCCTGGGCCTGGGCCATATTGTCCTGCACCAGCTTTGCCAAGGCCATCATCCTGTCCCGGTGGCGCACGACATACTCGATGACCGACACCTCGGGGGTGGCCAAATCCCCTTCCCATGCTTCCTTCACCAGAGCCAGGGGGCCCCGTACCCGTCGCCCGTACAGGAGCTCAAAGGGGGAGAACCCCGTTGAGGCCTGCGGAACCTCCCGGTAAGCAAATAGGAGGTGTGGGAGGTAACGCTCCCAGTCTCTCCCGTGGGAGTCGACCAACATCTTAAGCATCTGCTTTAAGGTGCCATTGAACCGCTCACACAGGCCATTAGTCTGTGGGTGATACGGGCTGGCCACCAGATGTTGCACCTGCATTTGCTTACAGAGGGACTCCATCAGCCGCGACATGAACTGGGTCCCTCGGTCGGTGAGCATTTCTTGGGGGAAACCCACTCTGGAGAAGATCTCCAGTAAGGCGGTAGCCACCTTGTCGGCCCGAATGGACGACAAAGCTACCGCTTCCGGGTACCGGGTGGCATAGTCCACTACCGTGAGTATGAAGCATTTCCCGGAGTGGCTGGGAGTGGACAGAGGTCCAATAAGATCCACAGCGACCCTCGAGAAAGGCTCTTCGATGATTGGCAGAGTTACCAGTGGGGCTTTGGGGCGCGGCCCCGCCTTCCCCACCCTCTGACAGGTGTCACACGAACGGCAGTAGGCACCCACCGCGGCTCCCATCCCAGGCCAGTAGAAATGCTGAGCTATCCTGGCCTTGGTTTTAGCGATCCCTAGGTGTCCGGCCATCGGAATCTCGTGTGCGATCCGCAACAATTCTGCCCTGAACGGATAGGGTACCACTAACTGTCGGTCCCTGGGCCACGCCTCCGGTGAACCCTGCTGGACCGTTACCCGGTACAGCCGTCCCTGGTCCCAGACCACCCGCTCGCAGTCTGACTCCATGGGAGGCTGTGCCGCCTGTTCCTTGAGAGCTTTCAGGCTGTCGTCTGCTTCCAACGCAGCCTGAAATTCCTGACTTGATGTGGCCAGAATCGACGAAACTGCCACATCCTCTGTCAGCCCCTCCGGGCATGTCACCTGGCCGCTGTCTGACCCGGCAGACACTTGGTCAGAAGTGGGGAAGCCGTCGGACCTCTGCAAGGCTCCTTGGGCTCCGGCGCTCCCACTCCTGGTGACAGCGGCTATGACCGCTGTGACCGTGGGTAGTGCCTGCTTCCCCTCTGTTTCTGACCAAGCCGCCCGATCAGGCAGGCTTCCTAGGCCTTTGGACATCTCGGATGTGGGGAACTCCTGCCCTGGGGTCTTACCTGGCGGCTCCTCTCTTGGGACACCCCCACCTCCCATGGCCTGTTCCTCCCCCTGCAGTGGGCCTATACTCAGCAGCCTGGATACCCCTGGGAGCCCTACACTGCCGGTAGCTGCCCCCCTCTCCATCCCTGAGCTTCCCTCTACAGAATCCTGCCCGCCCCCTCCCTCACCGGAGGACAAGAGGTCACGGCACGCCGGCTGAGCACCTCTGCGGGCATCCCCACACTCCCCACCTGCTTTCACTAACCCTGTTTGTGTTGTGTCTGTGCAGGTGTTACCCTCAGGTTTCACTCCCTCCTCCTCAGCAGGACACACACTACATACAACATGGTTGGCATTAGCAGCAGACAAATCAATACACTCTTGGGGGGCCGAACTTGGGGGTTCAGAGGGTACATACTGCGATACTAGACGCCCCAAGTCGGTCCCTAATAAAACATTTGCGGGAATATTTGGCGTTACTCCCACCTCCCGCATCCCCCTTCCGGCACCCCAGTCCAAATACACCATGGCAACGGGAAGTGCCGGCTCCACGCCTCCAACCCCGGAGACGGAAAGAGTCTTTCCTGGTACCAAGTCCTGGGGGGACACCACCTCAGGCCGTACCAGTGTTCGTTCAGCGCCCGTGTCCCGCAGTCCCATGACCGCAGAACGGCCTATGGTGACGGGTTGGATGTTGTCCAGGGACCTACCACCACCCCCTCCCACACACAAAACATTGGGCGCTCTCTGGGAATGGGATGGGGTCTTTTGGCGCTGGGGACACTCGGCCCTAAAGTGTCCTGGTTTGTTGCATAGATGACAACGTCTTACGTCTGGTCCTTGCCTGGAGAGGGCAACAGGGGAATACACCCCTTGTGTTCTAGGGGCCGGGGAAACAGGGGCATGACTGGGCTTACCCCCTCTCCAGGTGCTGCTGGCAGACTTCTTCAGCTCAGGCGCCCTGTTATTGGCATACTCGTCTGCCAGGGCGGCTGTAGCAGAAGCCCCTGTTGGTTTTCGGTCACGGAGGAACTGTCGGAGGTCCTCTGGGCAGTTCCACAAAAACTGCTCCGTGACGAACAGTTCCTGGACCTCCTGGCGGGTAGTAAGCGCTAGACCCGAGGTCCAGTGCTCTGCGGCTCTCAACAGCGCCCGCATATGATCGGTCCAGGTGTCCTTGGGGCCACGCAGCAGGCTCCGGAACTTCTGGCGGTACGACTCGGGAGTGAGGTTGTACTGCCGGATCAGGGCCCGCTTGATGCAGTCGTAGTTCTGTACCTCCCCGGCAGGTAAGTCCCCCAAGGCATCCAGGGACTTACCCCTCAAACGGGGGGTCAGGTATCTGGCCCACTGATCCCGGGCCAGATGGTGCTGAAGACAGGTCCGTTCAAATGCCACCAGAAAGGAGTCCAGGTCCCCATCCTTCTCCAGTAGAGGGAAGTCCTCAGCTCGGACTTTGGACGACTTGGTCTCCTGATGGGTTGGTTGCTCTAGCGGAAGCCCCCGCTGGGCCAGGTCCAGTTGGTGCTGGCGCTCCGCAGCTCGCTCTGCACGCTCCGCAGCCTCCCGGCGCTCTGCAGCTTCACGCTCCGCAGCCTCCCGGCGCTCCGCAGCTTCGCGCTCCTCCTCCGCTGCCTTCTCTGATGCTGCCAGGAGGGTTTTGTAGACGGCATCGCCATGAGACTGGAGACTTGCCATAGCCGCTTGTAAAAGGGCTTGTGATCTGGACAGGCTGGGCTGGGTAGGTGGTGGGCAGCCCACTGCGGGACCGTATACTGGGGACTGGCTCCCTGAGGTGCCCGGGCTGGACTCCTCCTCGCCATGAGTAACAATGTCCTCCCCTCCTGCCACACGGACCGTAGCATTAGCCTCCTGCAGGGTCTTGCTCCTGGTGCCGTCTGCCATCTTGGTAACCGACACCGCTGCAACCCTGAGTTTGCACACACCTTGTTATACTTTTAGCCTGACCGTCTAACGTTGGGCTGACCTTAAGACTCCAGCAGTGGAAGTTACCACTGGCAGTCTTTAGTGCCTGGGAGTAGGGGTCCCACAACACTATTATTCTGCAATCCCACCGCTCTGCCACCAATGTGATGAAAGCCGGCCGGTGGGTGCAGCTATCTGGCGCCCCCTTACCTCTCAGGTCAGTCAAGGTACTGCACCTAGAGAAAGTAGTGCCAGGTAGCTGCAACCAGCGCAGGGAACACGGTAGTGTGTTATCCCTTCAACGTCACTAAACCGTAACGTCACTACACAGCACAACTCGCTAGCGCCCTCTTAGCCTCAGGTCAGTCAAGGAACTGCACCTAGGATAAGCGGTCGCCAGAGAGACTGTCCTGTAACCTACTGGGTATCGGGGCCCTCTGTAGTGAGGGCGGTATATATATCTTCCTTGGCCGCGCCAGGAATATATATATCTGAACCTCCGACCGTCACTACCAGCCTTCCCCAATCCCCAGTTGGTATGCTGCCACCAGTCCCTATTTTAGATATACGCCCAGTCCGTGAATGGGCCTATATCGGGTCAGGAACCAACCCTGGGTAGCGTTTTTGGCTTGAGCCGAGCTCACACGGACGTGCGTTCGTTATGCAGAATAAAAGGCAGGCCCACAATTACTTGAGGTAATTGATTATAATAATACACTAGATACACGATATACAACTAAATATACACAGGTATAAGGTCAGGCTAAACTATACAACAATGGAATACAACACACAGAATCACCACAGCATATCAGTTACCGGTTTCTTGATTTTCTTGTGACGCAGGGAGAGGATTCTGCGGTCGCAGGCACGGTTCTTTGTTACAGGCTGAGGCCTACCACCGCATGGTCAAACTGCTCCTCCCCTTGGTGGCCTCAGCTGGTGCTCAGATGTTCAGCACACCACTCTTGGGTCAAAAACTGACTTGTCTCTTGTCTGTCCTGCTATCTTACCTGCCCCGTCCCGCCCACTGCTGGTGAGGTCAGCTGGCTCAGTCTCCACCCTCAGGTCTAACTTCGATCAGAAGCCCAAATTCTATGGAACCCAATAACTTCTTCTGGGATGGTCTCATGATACCCCCAGGGGTTCCCATGGATTCGGGCCGCCGTAACCGACCTTTTGATATCAATTATGATACCATACGGTCCTCAGGAATGGCTCCGCGCTATATCTTGGCTTCCAGAGCACGTACAAACAAAGAAACTAGTCCTATGGGACAAATGGTCAGGTACAGATAGACGAAGCACCCCCCCCTGCTGGCTGTGTTTCCTCTCGAAGTCTTTGAAGCTCCTAGCATTCAAGTGTTAAGTAGGCTTCTTATCTTACAGGAGCCTGGATGGGGGGAAACTATCTAGTTGACGTTTTAACAGAAGGTCCCAAGGGTGGGGGCTGCTGAAGTGTGGCCATCCCTGGATATGATTTATCATTACCAAGATGGCGGCTACAGGTTCATCACATCCATCAAATCAGCAGTTCCCTTGATAGGACAAAAATATGTGATGGCAACCATCGACTTGCAGGACACATACTACCACGTCCCTATACATCCAACATACCGGAAATTTCTAAGATTTGCAGTGGTTCAAGGGGATCAGACGCTACATTTCCAATTCAACGTATTGCCGTTCGGAATATCCTCAGCACCACAAATTTTTACCAAAATTATGTCAGAGGTAGTAGCTTCCATCAGGAAGGAGAAAATCTGCATCATTCCCTACCTCGACGACTTCCTACTAGTAGGTCCCTCGGTAGTATCACTCCAGGAAGATCTACAAAGGACGATCCAAATCCTGACCACCCTAGGGTGGTTGATAAATCATCAAAAGTCAGACCTGGTCCCTGCCTCAGAAAAAAACATTCCTTGGTGTTCTATTACACTCCGCCAGACAAACCTCCTTCTTACCAAACGACAAGCTGATTCTTTTGAGGTCCAAGATAACGACTCTGAAGACCCGAAACAAGGTATCCCTAAGATTGCCATGTCAGCCCTAGGCTCCATGACAGCCTGCATCTAATCCGTAGCTTGGGCTCAAGCTCACACCAGGGTGTTGCAAACCTATATTCTCACACAGTGGGATGGATCCCCAGACTCCTTAAACAGGAAGATCATGATTCCTCATTATGTGAAGACATCCCTGTCATGGTGGCTCAGCCCAAGAAACCTAAGAACTCGGGTTCCATGGACTCAGTACCCTCTGATAACAGTTACTGTAGATGCCAGCAAGACTGGATGGGGAGCAGTCATTGCCCAGACCCCTTTCCAAGGTGTCTGGACAGAAGAGACCAGCAGACAATCCTCCAACTTCCACGAATTTAAAGCCACTGGAGGAGGCACTCAAAATATCGGCTCCAATCATTGCGGGCAGACACGTAAAGGTCTATTCAGACAACATGACTACCATAGCTCACCTTTCCCATCAAGGGAGCACAAGGTACGAGAATCTAAAAGGTATCTCAGCAAGAATATTCTTCTGGGCAGAAAGACATCTTCGCTCCTTATCAGGTCTGCACATAAAAGGCTCAGACAACATCCAGGCCAATTTTCTGTGCAGAAGGAATATCCATCTGGGGGAATGGGAACTGAACTCTTTTTCCACATGCTGATCAGACGATGGGGTCGTCCAGAGGTGGACCTCTTTGCAAGACGCCAAAATACCAAGGCAGAAAAATACTTCTCCCTAGATCCAGAGGACATATGCTTGGGGGTAGATGCATTCGCTCACCCGTGGCGTTTCCATCTAGCTTATGCCTTTCCCCCAATTCCATTACTACCCAAGACCTTAAAGAAATAAAGACCGAGGAGGTCAAGATAATCTTGATAGCTCCACTTTGGCCAAAGAGGAGCTGGTTCTGTGCACTAAACAGTCTAAGCATAGAAGGAACCCTCATTCTGCCAGCAATCAAAAACCTACTCCATCAGGGACCAATACTCCATCCTGATCCAGAGAACCTCCATCTAGTGGCCTGGCTTCTGAATTCACAATCTTGAGAGCCAAAGGACTCTCAGACCGAGTAATTCATACCCTACAGAGAAGTAGGAAACAAATAACAAACTCCATATACGGCAAAATATGGAAGACGTTCCTAACATGGTATAAACCAAATATGCCAGATCTTCGGCATTCTGACATGACCCAGATATTCGACTTCCTGCAAGAGGGGCTGGAAAAAGGCCTTAAACCCAGCACCCTCAAAGTACAAATCGTGGCACTAAGTGCCTATTTTGACCAAAGCCTGGTCAAACATTGATGGGTAAAAAGGTTCATGACAACAGCTACCCGTCTGCGTCCCAGATTAATCAGTCACGTTCTCTCCTGGGATCTCAATATCGTCCTTAAAGGTCTGACACTACCACCGTTTGAACCTTTTGCCTCAGTAGAGCTGGATAAGTTGACTTGGAAGACCACTTTTTTTGTAGCGATTACCACGGCAGGAAAGTGGGAGGAATCCAGGCTCTCTCAGTAAATGACCCATATTTGAGGATTCTGGACGACAGAATTATTTTGCAACTCGACCCATCTTTCTTACCAAAAGTGGTCTCAGACTTTCATAGATCACAGGAAATAATCCTGCCCTCCTTCTGTCAGAACCCGAGAAATAGAAGAGAAGAAGAATTCCATTCTTGGACGTGAGGCAGGTCGTTCTTCACTACCTCCAAAAAACAGAGGCCTGGGGGAAGGATCAGAACCTCTTTATCCAGCCATCCGGTCAAAACAAAGGAAAGAAAGTCTTGAAGAGTACCATTGCTAGTTGGATCAAGAAAGCAATTGTAAAATCATACCAGATCCAAGATCTCTCACCGCCAGAGAAGCTGAAAGCGCACTCTACTAGAGCCATGTCCGTCTCCTGGGCAGAGAAAGCTAATGCTTCCCTCGAGCAGATATGGGGAGCAGCTACCTGGTCCTCATTCCATACTTTCACCAAGCATTACAAACCTAATTTAATGTCCATTAAAGACTTGGCCTTTGGGTGGAAAGTGCTTTAGGCTGTTGTCCCTCCCTAACATTAGTCTTTGGTACTCCTCCTTTGGTGCTGTCGTGCTGGCGTTATTTTTTTTTTTATGTGACATATCTCTCTGATTTAAGGGCATGAAAAGTTTGAAAATTGTGAAATTTTCTGAATTTTCGCCAAATTTCCATTTTTTTCACAAATAAACGCAAGTGATATTGAAAATTTTTACCACTATCATGAAGTACAATATGTGACGAAAAAACTATCTCAGAATCAGGGGGATCCGTTGAAGCGTTCCAGAGTAATTACCTCATAAAGTGACAGTGGTCAGAATTGTAAAAATTGGCCTGGTCATTAACGTACAAACCACCCTGGGGAGTAAAAAGGGTTAATTCACGTCTCACTGAACACGAACAATTTCCAGAATTTTGATAAGATTGAGTTTCATAGAACATTTTATTAACCCATAGCATGAAAGTACTAAATCTTCAGTTTTATTCAGATTAGTTGATGCAAAAATAAGTGCACCCCACAGCACAAACTACATGTAGAGTTTGTTTAAAGAAGCACTCCTCCCATCAAAGTGTTTATCCTCTTAATATATTGCAGTCATCATATTATACAGCACTGTGTACTTACAATTGCTCATTTTACCTTTCTACCCAGAAAAATTCTCTTTTCGATTAGGTCTAGGACATCACATGATTAATGTAACAGGATTGGAAGTGTTTCTTGGCTCTTCAGAATATGACAGAGTCCATCGACTCCTTCTAAAGGACAACCATACATTATTTATGTATGGTTGTCCTTAAGAAGGAGTCGATGGACTCTGAAACGTGTTGACAATAAACCTACAGTTTTATCATACCACTAATTGTGTAATTTTCCAGAAAGCGCAGAAACACTTCCAATCCTGCTACTCAAATCAACTGTTTCATGGAAGCTGCTGCATCTGTTTTTTCAGGCTCTATAAGTGTTGTGTCTCACACAACCTCATAAGGTAATATTCAGTGTTAGGATGAAGATGGTGCCGTTACGAACCGCGCTCCTCCATAAAGAAGTTGCCAGAGAAATATAATATTCACAGTATTTATTTGAGACTTAATAATCGCCTTATGTGGACTCCTAAATGTAATCCTCACCATGGAGCAAATGAGCACGAAGTAGAAGTTGGAGCAAACCCAATCCAATGTGAAGATTTGCAAGACATTTCTGGTGCTGAGATGCTCCTGTGGCGCCCCATGGGCCGGTTGCCACAGTAGTGTTGCCTCCTTCATCGGAGGTGATATTACGCTTGGAAGCAGGAGGAGCTCCCCATGTCAGGTAAACACCACATGCACACACAGGTTCTGATTCCTGACATGAAGGGGGAGCTCTACACCCTATTTTGGGGAGCTGCCTTTTCCGGCTGGGGGGAGGAGTTAGTCAGTGAGTGTGAGAGGGAAGGGACAGGGGGAAAAGCAGCAGAGGGAGAAGGAGAAAGTGCTGGGGAGCAGAGCAAGTGAAGAGCTCACCCCAGGCAGCGGAGCAGAGGATGCCAGAGTCCTGGGTTGTACGGGCATTGTGTGTCCCGACAACCGAATCTGGGGGACAGGAGATTACAAGTTTCCTGGCCACAAGCAGAGACCGGGCAGCCCAGCGGTATAACTAGAGCCCGGAGCTGCACCCAAGACAGCAGTACCCTTTATAGGATCGCACCGCCTGCTAGTACAGAGCTTAGGGCAGGAGTGAAGAAAAGGGACCACATGATAGCTCACAGGCAGCAGGGCCCGCAACGGAGAAGCACAGCAGGCAGGCCTCCAAACCCACCTGACGGGGTGGACTCCGATTGCTTCCAGGCTGACCGGACCCTCCTGGACCTAGCGACCAGTGCCCCGGACTCCACAGCTTTCTCTGCAGTAAAGGTAACCAGACAGCATTCCTCATGTCTGTCTTCTTCTGCGCCTCCCCGCAACTGTGCTACCACCGTGACTATCATCACTGCTGCCGCCCTGCTCTCTGCACCCTGTTTCCCCCACCGCCATATAAGCTTTCTTAATCCCTGGGGGCCCGCTTCACCCGTGGGAAGTGTTTCATCCCAGCTGCTATACCATTTATCCCCCAGGGTCCACACAGCAGCGCTGGTCATCCCTGACCAGGCACCACAGGTAGCATCACATAAAGACTACGAATCTCCTGTAAATACTCCCTTCATCTGCTCAGCCAGGGCCACGGAACTGGGCCACTGCCACCGTCACCTCCCTGGAAGACTGCCGGTCCGGCTACCGAGTATCCTAGGACCTTATGGCCACTGCACTCCGCGCTCCTCCGGTAATGACAAGGTAGATGACAGCGATGTACACCCCTTGAAAAAGGCTTCGCCGAAACGTGCGTTGGGGTTGGAGCACCGGAGTTTGTTCTTACACAGCGGTCCCTACACTATTCAGGACATTTTCAATGCTGCAGATGCAGACCATGATGGCTGCATTGATTTTTGGGAATTCCAAGAAGTGAAGGTGGAAACAGCAGCAGCTATATACCTGAGGAAGCGGACGGGAGTGTCCGTGAAACGCGTAGTATTGTAGCTATACATTAAAATAAAGTACAGTTGGTATACATCACTGTCATCTACCTTGTCATTACCGGAGGAGCGTGGAGCATCTCAGCACCAGTTTTTATCCTTGCACCGTATATCTCAATATCCATTGGATATTTGTGCTGTCTGCAGCCCTTTGATGTCTTTTTCATGAGTTGTGCATTTCACAACTCACCAAGGTGAGCAATATTTATTTGTACATCACGTTTTATTTGGGTATTTTATTTGCGCTTCCTTCTTTGTTACGTAAACTCTATGTAGAAGCAGGAGTTTCTACATAGTTTCTTTGTATGAGTCATCAGTCACTGCAAAAGTCTATGGCAGAGGGAGGGGGAGCAGCTTTGTCAAAAGTTGAAAAGGTTGATTATTCATGCAGTGACAAGAGACTTCCTGTTTTTACATAGAGCAGAGAAAAGAGAAAAATTAACTGGGCAGAAGGACAAAATGAGCAATTGTAAGTACACAGTGCTGTATAATATGATGGCTGCAATATATTAAGAGGATAAAAACTTTGTTGGGCAGCGGCGGAGGAGAGCTTCTTTAAGAACAGCACCAAGTATTGTAGGCCTGGAATGAACAAGATGGCGACATATTGAAATATCTATCTTTCCATTTTTCAGGAACGGCCTCATTTAGAGCCTGGATGGAGAGTGATGTCAACTTGTATATTCAGAATTCCCCATAAGTGAGCAGTCGAGTGAGTCACTTTCACCCTGTTCTTTTTCAGAAATGCAACAAATGTGTTTTGGATCATTGTCATGTTGAAAAAGTGCACGTCTACCAAGGATACAGGATGATGGCCGCATATTCTCTTTCCATATAGAGCAGAACATCTGCGATTTAATGCATGGGCTTCTAAGTAGTAGGATGAAATGTCATCTTCTAGGAGGTCCTCCCCATAGCCGTACAATGTAGCCAGGACAGCGTACTGCCTAACTCTGAAAGAGAGGAAAGGGGACACATATTGTGGAGTTCATTCCATACAGCAGTAACTTGTATTTTATACTTAGCCACTTACCTATCCTCACTCACACAGTCCTTAATATGAGCCCACACAGAAATATTGCTACTTGTGAGGAAGCAACGCTACTGAGGCAACTGGCCCATGGGGCGCCACATACCCCCCTAGTGAAGCACAGTACGTCCCGGACTGTAAAGACATAAGGGTGCAAGTTAACAATGAACAATTTCTTCCCTTTTGGGGAGGCGCAATTCTTAAATTATACGTTATTATCAAAAAGTACAAAAACAAATCAGAAAAATGCAAAATATAAACCATTCAACAAGGTGCCCGTGATAACCCCTATCCGGGGCGTCACCTCACAGGTTTGTAGTGCAGCTCGGTGGAAACCACCCCAAACCACCCCAAACCACCCCAAACCACCTCAAACTTCGTCCCTGGGCGTGGCTGCAGGGCACAAAGACCATGGTTTGTCCTGGTTCTTCGGCCACGCCGACTGTGTTTTTGAGGTCAAGGTTGGATGCGAACCCCCCTTTCTTTTTTTTTTTCTCTTTTTATACTCCTGGCCACACCTAGTCCTATGGCCCAATTGTCCATTAACAGGTTAGTCTGTACACTTATTCAATTTAGCTTAGAAGTTTATACAGTAGTCTCTGTAGGTAGTTTACATGTAGTGAATACTGGGTCTCACATGTCTTAGTCCGGGTGGGCACAAGCTTTTTCAACACTTTAACCTGGTCATATGTACATTTGCTATCTCTTTTATAATACTCTATAAACCATGCTTGTAACGAACTGGGGTCTGACCTAGTGTACTATGCTGCGATCTACGTAACACTGGTGGTTCTGTTGACCTTTCTTGATCTGAGGTGTCTACTGCAGGTGTGGTAGGCTCACTGAGGACTACACTACGACTAGTCTGACATAGAATAGCGCAGGTAGGCTTGGTAGTCTTCTATGACCTCTTTGACTCACCATGGGCACGACAGATTCACCGCTAGCAGGGGGTAGTTTCTCCTGATCCGCTGCTGATGAGGCATCTGTTTCTGGGGCCGACTGGTCTTCACGAGGACCCAAGGTCTCTGCTGTTTCTCGTGTAGTCATCGGTGGAAATGTCAAGACTGATACTACCACTGCCTGGTTTACCTGAGTCCAAAACTGAGGAAATTCTCCTAATACGGTGCGGACCTTCCCTTCAACCTCTTCCATCTGTTGAGGAGTATTTTGACCTCTACCTCTTTCACACAGTTGATCTGGGCACACCTTCAGGTGGTCTCTAGATACAGTCGCAGAAGTTCTCCCTCCGTCTTTAGTAATGAGGCAAACCTTACTGTTGTCAAAGTAAGAGGGCAAGATGGTATACGGCTCAGCCTCCCACTGGTCATCCAGCTAATGAGTTCTCCGCTTTCTTTTCAGCACCTGTTCTCCTGGTGACAAGGGAGCGGAAGGGCCTTGCTGATGTAATCTTTCTTTTTTCTGTCTGGGTCACAATAGACTCTCTTCCACGCACTGTTGGACTTTACGCTACTGTAGCTGTCTTTCAGTGTCTCAGTCTGTGTCTGGCTGTACTGCTGCTGGTGTTAGGACACCCATGTCCAGGTCGATGGGAAGTTTACTCGGTCTTGCCCGCATCAGGTAGGCTGGGGTACAGTTGGTCGAATTCACCGTATTGTGATTGTACGGGTCCACTGGTTGCGCTCTTCCAGAGGTACGGTTTTCAACAAGTCAATCACCACCTGGTTCATCTTTTCGCACAGACCGTTGGTTTGCGGGTGATAAGGTGTTGTCCGAATTTTCTTACAGCCATACAGGTAGCAGAATTATTGAAATATCTCTGCTTCATAAGCTGGGCCTTGGTCTGTTAGGACTTGCTCAGGATAGCCATGAGGTCGACAGAAGTGTTCTTGAAAGGCTTTAGCAGCTGTCCTCGCCGTCTGGTCCTTGACTGGTACAACCACTAGGAAACGGGAGTAGTGGTCCACAATCGTTAAGGCGTAGGTGTATCCCGACCGACTCGGAGACAGCTTCACATGGTCCAGGGCCACGATTTCAAGCGGTTGTCTTGTGATGATGGGTTGTAAGGGGGCTCTCTGGCTACCACGATCTCTTCGTCTTAGATTGTATGGGCCACACTCTCGACACCACCTCTCTATGGACCTTCTCATGCCCATCCAGAAGAAATGCTCACGGATCAGGATCTCCAACTTCTTCCACCCGAAGTGTCGTGCCCCGTCGTAGTAAGCTTCCAGGACCATTGGCGCATCCTTCTTTGGAACCACTATCTGCTATACCAGCTCGTGCGTGCGGGAGTTGATGGTTCTTCTGCACAATTTACCTTCATAAAAGAACAACTTGCACAGCTGCAAGTCTTCTGGTGGTGCATCCGAGCCTGGGGACGAATTGGCTTGGCTCAGCAGTTCTTTCACCATGCGGATGGCCAGGTCACTATCCTGCGCTTCTGCCCATCCATGGTGGGGCAATGGGTTGAAAGAGACTTCTTGAACGGTCGACTGCTTGTTTTTCACACAATGGGAGCACTGGGAAGCACCCTGGCGGTGGAAGGCCGGCATCTTAATTTCTTCGAGGTCTTCCAAATCTTCTCCCGAGTCTGGTAAGTTCGGCATGCGGGACAAAGCATTGGCATTGGCGTTCTTGTTTCCTACCCGATATTTTATCACAAACTCGTAGTTAGACAGCCAAGCCTCCATCATTGTTCTAGGTCACCAAGCTTCGCAGTCTCCAGGTGCATCAGCGGGTTGTTATCCGTGAAGACTGTAAATCTGGAGGAGGCGAGGTAGTGCTTGAACCGCTCACTCACTGCCCAGACTATGGCCAGGAACTCCAGCTTGAAGGAACTGTAGTTGGCGGGGCTCTTTTCGTTAGGGTGAAGCTTCCTAATGGCATAGGCGATGACCCTCTCTTTGCCTTTCTGCATTTGAGACAACACGGCTCCCAACCCAACATTGCTGGCATCTGCGTACAGGATAAACGGCTGACCGTAGTCGGGGTAAGCCAGAATTTCGTCTCCCGTGAGAGCTAGCTTCAAGCGGTTGAAGGATTCTTCCACCTTGTCGTCCCACTCAATCGGAGATCTCTTGGTCTTCGCCTTTTTAGAGTGGCCCACCAAGAGGTCCTGAAGGGGATTAGCTATCTTGGTAAAGCCCTTGATGAATTGTCTGTAATAGCCAACCAACCCTAGAAATTGTCGTACCTCACGAATGGTAGTTGGCTTCTGCTAGTCCTTGATGACTGTGACCTTATCCAGGTCTGGTGCCACGCCTTCTGCGCTTTTGGCCTAGGTAGTGTACCTTGGGTTTCATGAGATGACATTTGGACAGCTTCACCTTGAGACCAAAGTTGGATAGGGCTTCGAATACCTCGGCCAGGTGTTTCAAATGGTCTTCATAGGTTCTGAAATAGATAATGACATCGTCCAGGTATAACAACAGTACCGTTTCGAAGTTCTTATGCCCAAGGCAACACTCCATTAACCTCTGGAATGTTCCAAGGGCGTTGCACAGCCCGAATGGCATACAGTTGAACTCGCATAAGCCCATTGGTGAATGCGGTCTTCTCCTTGTCTGCCTCTGCAACAGGAACCTGCCAGTACCCACTGGTGAGATCTAGGGTCGAGAAGCATTTAGCTGATTTCAGGGCAGCTAGCGACTCCTCGATACACGGAAAGGGGTAGGCGTCTTTATGAGTGATGCGATTGATCTGCCTATAGTCGACGCACATACGCATGGCACCATCCTTCTTTTTGACTAGTACCAAGGGGGCTGCCCATGGGCTACAACTATCCTTTATTACTGCTGCCTCTTTCATTTCTCGCAACATGTTCTTGGTGCACTGGTAGTGAGCCGGAGGGACAGGGCGGTATCTCTCTTTAATAGGGGGGTGGTCTCCCGTATGAATATGGTGTTGGATCCCTTTTACTTGCCCTAAATCCAGAGGGTTCTTACTGAATACCCCTTCGTATTCCTGGATTACCCGGTAGACCCCATCTTTCTGATGTGAAGGGTTGGAGTCAGTAACAATGTGCAGTTTATGACACCAGTTCTCCAACCGTCCCGATTTGCCGTTGCCCTTTGTCATTTCAGACGGGTCCAAGGGTTCTACTGCCTGGATTGCTTGATTACTAACAGTAAAGGGCTTGGCTACTGTAGCGTACCTGGGTAAGTTGGCCTCTTTTTCCCCACAAATTAATACTCGTATGGGTACCCTCCCCTTTCTGACATCCACCACCTCTCGGGCTGTCAGGATAGTGGGTCTGCTGTCAGAATAAACAGACTCTACCAAGGCCTGGTAGTCTTGGCCTCTGATACCCATTGCTGCCCTACACCATATCATCATTTCACTCTTGGGGGGTAGCACAATGGGGTACGGGTCACTCACCCTTACACTGCCAATCTCTCCACCGGACAACGTTACCTGTTGTCCTTGCATGAGTGCTCTAATCTCTTTGTGCAGGACTCGTTGTCCAGAATTGGCGGTTTCATCTACCTGCTGTAATAACACAATTATCTCATCAAAACAGTTTTCAATAATGTTTGTACCTAGGGTGATCATGGGATGGCATTAACTTTTATCAATAGCCACAATTATCAAACACTGCAATTCAAATTTCACTATCCCCACCTTAATGGTCACTTCTTTATACCCCACCTGAGGCAAGGGCTGATTGTTAAATCCTCTTACCCAAGAAATAAAGCGCATCCAGAAAAATTGCCTCCCAAAAAAGTGGACCCTGAAAATCTGCACTCTAAACCCTCATACCCCAGAAAAAAGCAAACCCGAAAACATGCCTCCAAAAAACCCTGAAAACTGCACCCTGAAAATCTACACCGTAAATCCTCCTACCTCAGAAAAAATAGCGCATCCAAAAAAAAACGAAAAAAGTGCACCCTAAATCCTCCTACCCCAGAAAATGAAGCATACACCGAAAATGTGCCTTTAAACCCTCCCCTGAAAAAAGTGCACCCTGAAAATCTGCACCCTAAATCCTCTTACCCCAGAAAAAAAAGTGCATCCAGAAAATAAAGCGCACTGTGAAAATGTGCACCCTGAAAATCTTGCTACCCCAGAAAAAGCGTACCCAGAAAAGTGCACCCCGAAAGCATGCCTGCAAAAATGTCCTACCCCAGAAAGGAAAATGCACCCTGAAAAGCCTCCTACCCCAGAAAAAAGCACATCCCGAAAGCATGTTTCCAAAAAAAAAACCCAAAAAGTGCACCCTGAATCCATCTATCGTAAAAAAAAAGCACCCCGAAAACATGCTTCTGGAAAAAAGCGCACCAAGAAAATCTGCACCCTAAATCCTTCTACCCCAGAAAAAAAGCACATCCAGAAAATAACATCCCAAAAACATGCCTCCACAAAACCCTGTAAAAGTGCACCCTGGAAATCTGCACTCTAAACCCTCCTACTCCAAAAAAAGCAAACCCCCAAAAAACCCTGAAAATTCACCCTAAATCCTCCCATCCCAGAAAAGCGCACCCGAAAACATTCTTCCTGAAAAAAGTGCACCCTGAAAATCTACACTCTAAATCCTCCTAACCCAGAAAAAAAAGGCGCACCCAGAAAAGCGCACCCCGAAAACATGCCTTCAAAAAAAAGTGCACCATGAAAATCTGCTCCCTAATACTCCTACCCCAAAAAAAGCACATTCAAAAATAAGCGCAGCCCAAGAACGTGCCTCCAAAAAAAACTGAAAAGTACATCCTAAATCCTACTCCAGAAAATAAAGCTCACACCAAAAATGTGCCTCCAAACCCGCCCCTCCGAAAAAAGTGCACCCTGAAAATTAGCAGCCCAAATCCTGCATCCCCAGAAAGAGTGCATCCCTAAAAAAAGTGCACCTTAAATCCTCGTACCTCGGAAAAAAAACACACCCTGAAAATCTGCACCCTAAATCCTCCTACCCCAGTAAAGCGCATCCCGAAAATGTGCTTCCAAAAATACCCTGAATAAAGTACACCCTAAATCCTACTACCCTAGAAAAAAGTGCATCCAGAAAAGTGCACTCTAAATCCTCCTGCCCCACAAAAACTTCACCCCAAAAACATGCCTCCAAAAAAAACCCCGAAAAGTGCACTTTCTTACCCCAGAAAAAGCACAACAAGAAAAGTGTACCTGAAAAACGTGCCTCCAACCCCCCCTCCCCCATCCTAAACCCTTCTATCCCAGGGGGAAAAAAAGTGCATCCAGAAAAAACGCACCTAGAATAAAAGCGCACTCTAAACTTTCCTACCCAAGAAAAAAAAGTGCATTCAGAAACCAGCGCACCCCGAAAACATGCCTCCAAAAAAAAACAAAGTGCACCCTCAAACCCCCCTAAGAAAAAGCACATTCAGAAAAGCGCACTCGAAAAACATGTCTCCAAAAAAAAACATCCTAAACCCTCCTACCCCAGAAGAAAAAGCAAACCATGAAAGCATGCCTCCAAAAGCCCCTGAAAAGTGCACCCTCAAGATCTGCACCCTAAACCCTCCCACCCTAGAAAAAGGCGCAAGAAAAAAAGTGCACCCTGAAAATGTGCCTCCAAAACACCCCCTACCCCCCGAAAAAAGTGCACACTAAATCCTGATACCCTAGAAAAAAAAGTGCATCCAGAAAGCATCCCAAGAAACGCACCTCCAAAAATCCCTAAAGTGCACCTTAAATCCTCCTACTCCAAAAATCCCTGAAAAAAATGCAACCTGAAAACCTGCACCCCAATTCCTCTTACCCCCCCAAAAAAGCGCATCCAGAAAAGTGCACCCTGAAAACATGCCTGCTAAAATGTCCTACCCCTGAAAGAAAAGTGCACCCTGAAAATCTGCACCCTAAATCATCCAACCCCAGAAAAAAAGTGCACCCTGAAAACGTGCCTCCCAAAAAAAATGCACCCGAAATCCTCTTACCCCAGAAAAAAGTGCATCAAGGAAAAAAAGCGCACCCTGAAATTGTGCCTCCTATCCCAGAAAAAAAAGCGTATCCAGAAAACCTTGAAACAATGCACCCTAAATCCTCCTACCCCAGAAAAAAAGTGCACACTAAAAACGTGCCTCCCAAAAAAGTGGACCCTGAAAATCTGCACTGTAAACCCTCCTACCCCAGAAAAGCACCCCCCAAAAAGTGCACCCGAAATCCTCCTGCCCTAGAAAAAGTGCATTCAGAAAAGAACATCCCAAAAACGTGCCTCCAAAAAACCCTAAATAAAGTGCACCCTAAATCCTCCTGCTCCAGAAAAAAGCGCATCCTGAAAACATACCCCCAAGAAACCCAGAAAAAAGTGCAACCGAAAACGTGCCTCCCAAAAATCTGCACTCTAAACGCTCCTACCCCAGAAAAGTGCACCCCCAAAAAGTGCACCCTAAATCCACCTTAAAAAAAGCGCATTCAGAAAACGTGCCTCCAAAAACCCCTGAATAAAGTACACCCTAAATCCTGCTGCTCTAGAAAAAAAAGCACATCTCAAAAACATGCCTCCAAAAAAAACCAACGAAAAAGTGCACCCTGAAAATCTGCACCCAAAAATGCTCCTTCCCCAGAAAAAAAAGCGCATCCATAAAAACGCACCCTGAAAACATGCCTATAAACCCGAAAAAGTGCACCCTAAATGCACCTACCCCAGGGCATCCTGAAAGTGCCTCCAAAAAAAACCCAAAGTGCACCCTCAATCTGCACCCCAAATTCTTCTACCCCAGAAAAAAGTGCATCCAGAAAATGTGCACCTAAATCCTCCTATCCCAGAAAAGCACATCGAGAAAACATCCTACAAACGTTCTTCCAAAACCCCCAAAAAGTGCACCCTAAATCCACCTACCCCAGAAAAAGCGCATCCAGAAAATGCCTCAAAAAAAACCCCAAAAAAGTGCACACTAAAATCTGTACCCTAAATCCTCCTACCCCAGAAAATGCATCCAGAAAAAAAAGTGCACCCCGAATAAATGCCTCTGAGAAAAGTGCACTCCAAATCCTCCTACCCCAGAAAAAAAAGTGCATCCAGAAAAACGCACACTGAAAACGTGCCTCCAAACCCCCCGAAAATCTGCACCATAACTCCTACCCCAGAAAAAAAGTGCACCCCATTACCCCAGAAAAAGCACATCCAGAAAAGTGCACCCAGAAAGCGTGCCTTCAAAACCCCCCCAAAAAAAGTGCAACCTAATTCCTCCTACCCCAGAAAAGAAAGCGTATCAAGAAAACGTGCCTCCCAAAAAACGTGCACCCTGGAAATATGCACCCTAAATCCTCCTACCCCAGAAAAAAAGCGCACCCAGAAAAGCACACCCCGAAAATATGCCTCCAAAAAAGCCCGAAAAAAGTGCACTCTAAATCCTCCTACCCTAGAAAAAAAAAGCGCAGCCAGAAAATAAAGCACCCTGAAAATCTGTACCCCAGAAAAAAGCACACCCTGAAAATCTGCACCATAAATCCTCCTACCCCAGAAAAGCGCATCCCGAAAAAGTGCCTCCAAAAAACCCCAAAAAGTGCACCCCCTTGCACCAAAAAAAGCACATCCTGAAAATTGCACCTAAAAAATCGTGCCTCCAAAATCCCCCATCCTAAACCCTTCTATTCCAGGGGAAAAAAAGCGCACCCCAGAAACGTGCCTCCAAAAAAGTGCACCCTGAAAATCTGCACCCTAAATCTTTATAAGCCAGAAAAAAAGCACAGCTCGAGAACATGCCTCCAAAAAACCCTGAAAAGTGCACCCTTAAGATCTGCACCCTAAATCCTCCTACCCCAGAAAAAAAGCACATCCTGAAACTGTCCCTCCAAAACAACCTCCAAAAAAGTGCACCCTACATTCTCCAACCCTAGAAAAAAAAAGCGCATCCAGAAAAGAACATCCCGAAAACATGTCTCCAAAAACCCCTAAAGTGCACCCTAAATCATCCTACCTCAGAAAAAAGTGCACCCCGAAAACGTGCCTCCCAAAAAAGTGGACCCTGAAAATCTGCACTCTAAACCCTCCTACCCCAGAAAAACGCACCCTAAATCCTCCTACCCTAGAAAAATTGCATTCAGAAAATAAAATCCCGAAAACATGCCTCCAAAAAACCCCGAAAAAAGTGCAACCTGAAAACCTGCACCTTAAATCCTCTTACCACAGGAAAAAAAAGCGCATCCAGAAAGTGCCTTAGGCTATGTGCCCACGTTGCATTTATGAAGCAGAAAATTTCTGCTTCATTTCTGCAAGTCCTCTCCCGGAAAAACACATGCGGAATTCCGCACGCGTTTATCGCGCATTTTTCGCGCGTTTATCACGCGTTTTCCACATGCGGAATTGCCTTGCGTTTTTTATGCATTGAACAAAGGCAATTCTGCATGCGGAAACGCAAAATTAAATGACATGCTGCGGATTTTTGAACGCAGCATAAACGCTGCGGAAAAATCTGCAGCATGGGCATTGACATTGCGGAATGCCATTGGGGACCATGGGGTGCGGATATACATGCGTTTTTCAAGCGTTTACGCTGCGGAAATTCCGCAGCATATACGCTTGAAAAATGCTACGTGGGCACACAGCCTAAGGCTATGTGCCCACGTTGCATTTATGAAGCAGAAAATTTCTGCTTCATTTCTGCAAGTCCTCTCCCGGAAAAACGCATGCGGAATTCCGCACGCGTTTATCGCGCATTTTTCGCGCGTTTATCACGCGTTTTCCACATGCGGAATTGCCTTGCGTTTTTTATGCATTGGACAAAGGCAATTCCGCTTGCGGAAACGCAAAATTAAATGACATGCTGCGGATTTTTGAACGCAGCATAAACGCTACGGAAAAATCCGCAGCATGTGCATAGAACTTGCGGAATCCCATTGGGGACCATGGGGTGCGGGTTACCAAGCGTTTTACAAGCGTTTCCGCTGCGGAAATTCCGCATCAAAAACGCTTGAAAAACGCTACGTGGGCACACAGCCTTAAAAGCGTTTCCACTGCGGAAATTCCGCAGCAGAAACACTTGAAAAATGCATTGTGGGCATGTAGCCTAAATCCTCCTAACCCAGAAAAAAGCACATCCAGAAAAATGTACACTGAAAACGTGCCTCCAGAAAAACCCCCAAAAAGTGCACCATGAAAATCTGTACCCTAAATCCTCTTACCCCAGAAAAAAGCAAACCCCGATAACATACCTCCAAAAAATCCTGAAAAGCACACCCTAAATTCTCCTACCCCCAAAAAATAAAGCGCACCCAGAAAGGCACATCCTGAAAACCCCATCCCAAAACGACCAGAAAAGCGCACCCCAAAAATGTGCCTCCAAAACACCCCCCAAAAAAGTGTACCCTGTAAAGCGCATCCCAAAAACATGCCTCCTGTTACAGCGCACCCTAAATTCTCCTACCCCAGAAAAAAAGCACATCCAGAAACGAATCCCGAAAACATGCTTCCAAAAACCCACTGAAAGAAGTGCACCCTGAAAATCTGCACCCCAAATTCTCCTACCCCAGAAAAAGCGTATCCAGAAAATAAAGCGCACACTGAAAATGTGCTTCCAAACCCCCCCTAAAAAGTGCACCCTGAAAATCTGCATTCTATATCCCTCCTACCCCAGAAAAACGCATCCAAAAAAAAGCGCACCCGAATACATGCCTCTGAAAAACCTGCACCCTAAATCCTCTTACCCCAGAAAAAAGGCACATCCAGAAAATGTGCACCCTGAATTCTCCTACCCCAGAAAAAAGCACATCCACAAAACATCCCAAAAACGTGCTTCCAAACTCCCCCCCCCAAAAAAAGTGCACCCTAAATCCACCTACCCCAGACAAAAAAGTGCATCCAGAAAGTGCCTCCAAAAATTCTGCACCCTATATCCTCCTGCCCCAGAAAAACGCATCCAGAAAAAAAAGCGCAAATAGAAAAGCGCACCCCGAATACATGCCTCTAAAAAAAGCTCTTACCCCAGAAAAAAGCACATCCAGAAAAACGCACGCTGAAAATGTGCCTCCAAAAAAACGTGAAAAGTGCACCCTGAAAATCTGCACCTTAAATCCTCGTACCCCAGAAAAAAGCACACCCTGAAAATGTGCACCCTAAATCCTCCTACCCCCAAAAATAAAGTTAACCCAGAAAACCGCATCCCGAAAACACCACCCCAAAACCCCCTACCCCAGAACGTCCATAAAAGCGCATCCCGAAAATGTGGCTCCAAAAACACCCCCCAAAAAGTGTACACTGTAAAGCGCATCCCGAATAAAGTGCACCTTAGGTGACAAACCGCCCAGCGCTGCAGAATTGTTGAAAGCTGTAACACTGCGGCCTGATCTGTGGCTCTCACCGCTGAACATACAGCCTGGCATGGTCGTGTGTGGCAATGGGCGGAACCTGGTGACGGAGAAATGACAGCCGGGGTAGATACGGTTTCCCTCTATGCCAGTCCTTTCACCGAGCTAAAGAATATGGCTGTGGTGAAATACAACTCCCACTGAGAAGCTTTTTCAGATTGAAAAACATTGTGCCAACCAGAGGATTTGATTCTGAGGGCTCACCTTTCTCCCCCGCTTAAGAGCCCCATAGCAGCTGCAAAGTTAGCACTATCATGAACTCTCCTGAGGTAGAAGCCAAGGCACACCAGAGGATTCTCTGGTGGGACCGTCCAACTCTGCCGAGAAGCAGTCTTGGCTAAGAAAAGTGTGTGGGAAGGTTCCCAGACACTCTATGGCTGCTTTTTTACTGAGGAGGAAACCCACGCAAACACGGGGAGAACATACAAAATCCTTGCAGATGTTGTCCTTGCTGGGATTTGAACCCAGGATCCCAGTGCTGCAAAGCTTCAGTGCTAAGCACTGATCCAATGTGCTGCCGTTCACCCTCTAATATCTAACAGGCTGGAGAAAATTGCACCTACTGCCACTCTATCTTCAGCTCCTTTGTGAGAAACTAATGTATTTGGGCAGCCACTTAGTCTACCAAATAAAATTCCTGAGGAAATTGGGGATGGCTTCGCTACTGGTACTGAGGGCAGTGCTAATACCATGGCGTCATACCATAGTTTACTGGAAATATTCTAGGCTGGTAGGAGGCAAGCAAATTCCCCCAGAAAAGTACCAGCAGTAATGTTCAGGGACCCGCGCTTGTAGAAGGCGGAGACAACACCGGGAGAAATAGTGACGGCTGGGGACAGTCACAGAGTATGGACACAAGGCATGAGGCATGAGGTTGTGAAAAGCTTCCGCCTCCACGAGCCTAAAAGGCCACATTTCAATCAAGCAGCTGCCCAGAAATCTGTCAGTTTAGTATTGCGACCTGTGGGTGGGTGGGTGGCTGGCTGGCTGGCTGCATACTTGCGCTTGCAATTCCAAGTAACAGAAAACTAAGCAGATGGTGGTCTCTATCATCATCATGGCCTCACCTCGGCACTATAAACTCTCCTGAAGGAGAAGCCAGGGCCCACCGGAGGAGTCTCCAGTTTTCTGGTGGGTCCATCCATCCCTGCCGAGAAGCAGCCCTGGCTAAGAAAAGTGTGGGGGAAGGTTCCCGGACACTCTATGGCTGCTTTTTTAATGTGGATCGGACATGCTTATGCATGTTATTTCTCAAACTGCATTGCAGATCAGGCCATTGCCCAACTCTGTAGTCATGAAATTAAATGCGCAAAGAAAGATGTGTGTGTGTGTGTGTGTGTGTGTGTGTGTGTGTGTGTAAAAGCACCACCGACAAGTGCGATTTGATGTTGGACAGGCTGCCATTGCTTCTGCAGCAAACTGCATTAGAGGACTTCCTGAGAGAAATGACACCCAGAGTAGATATGGTTTCCCTCTATGCCAGTCCTTTCACCGAGCTAGATACAACTCTCAGCATAAAAAGCTGTGGACTGGCTCCGTACCGTCCCTGGCCACATTCACCTGTCCACGTGTTTGTGGTTAGGCGGTCCTTCCCAGTAAGTGCACTGGGGAGGGCACGGGTAATGTTGTGGGACCCGTGCTTGTGGAAGGCGGAGATGATACCAGGAGAAATAGTGGTGGATGGGGACCGAGTATGGACACCCGGCCGCCGCCAGCATGAGGTTATGAAAAGCTTCCACCTCCATGAGCCTAAAAGGCCACATTTCAAGTGAAAGCAGCTTTAGAGGACTTCCTGGGAGAAATGACAGCTGGAGTAGATATGGTTTCCAAAGTCCTTTCATAAAGCTAAAGAATATGGCTGTGGTGATATACAACTCAGCAAAAAAAGCTGTGGACTGGCTCCGTACCGTCCCTGGCCACATTCACTTGACCACGTGTTTGTGGGTAGGTGGTCCTTCCCAGTAAGTTCACTGGGGAGCGCACGGGTAATGTTGTGGGACCCGTGCTTGTGGAAGGCTGAGACGACACCGGGAGAAACAGTGGCAGCTGGGGCCCGAGTATGGACACCCGGCCACCGCCGGCATGAGGTTATGAAACTGCACTGACTAAAGTCACCAACGACCTACTAACCGCCAAATCTAAGCGACCAAATCTGATGATGAGAAATGGCAGTTCAACTTCATTACAGCCTATAATAAAGATAACGAAAAAATTCGTGGAATCTTGAAAAAACACGTATATCTTAAAACAAGATCCCTTGTTATGAAATGTATTACCACAAGTCCCCAATATGACATTTAGAAGCGGAAAAACAATAAGGAACATGGTAGCTCCCAGCCGATTGAAAAACTTCATGAAAACCCACAATTGCTGAAAAAAGGTGAATAAACCTGGAGTATATAAATGTAACCAGAAAAAATGTCAGTGCTGCTATAATATAGCAGATAAACAACAACAAATAGTTTCCAAGAGTACAGGTGAAATATTCCAGATAGAACAACATTTGACATGTATAAGCGACTTTGTTATATATGTTATAAATTGTGACTGTGGCCTCCAGTATGTGGGGAGGACCACTCAAATGGTCCAAACCCGACTGAATGGCCACAGACACAATGCCAGAGTCGGTCTCCTTATCCATAGTCTATCAAGACACCTTTTGCTAACGCATAAAAAAGAATTCAATGTTACTTTGACACCGATTGAAGAGATCCCTAGAGATGTTTCCAACAGGATACAACAGTTAAATAAAAAGGAGGCCTTCTGGATATACAGATTGAGGACTCTGTACCCAGACGGCCTCAATGATAAACTAGAGAACATATAATACCGCTAAAGTTTTTTGGGTTAAAAATCGAAGTCTGCAAACCTCGTAAATGAGGTAGAGGGAGAAAAGCTAAAGAGAATAAAAAGAAAAATTAAGCACCCAGAGACTATAACTGTGAGTGGCTGAATGGAGTAAATACGCAAATATTGTAGATATGGGGAATCTAAATGTATGAGTTCCAATCCCGGCAGATACTGGTTCATATATTGGTGATAAATTTGTTATACCTTAGAATTGGGAGAAATATTTTTCCCTTATTGGTGATGTAGTAGATAAGATAAAAAATGGAGTTCTTAATATTGATGACATCGTTATATTCTAGAATCGGGAAAAAAAATTTTCCCTTATCAGTGAAGTAGAAAATAGGATAGTAAATGGAGTCATATGACAAATAATTCTATTAATTTTATAGAAAAAAATTTTTGAATAGGAAAAAACAATATATAGTGGTGTTTTTTTTTTTGTTTTTTTTTTGTTTCCCCCTCCCCCCTTTCCAAATCCATATAGAGTTCACTTTTAATTAACTGCTTAATACCTTTTAGAAGTGCACATGTGTTTTAAATTGATGAAAATTGATTGAGGGGTTGGATTAGTTCCTCCTCCTCTTTTTATGCTATATAAATGTATTCTTTAAAGACAATTATGATTTTACCTGATGAAGGCTAATGTTATGTATAGCCGAAACGCGTTGTTTGTATAAAAAATAAACTGGATTATTCCTGAAAGATTTGGAGTAAGTAATGAATCACCTGGAAGCGCTCCCTGACAAACTGGAAACTCTTTCTTGCAAATCTAAGCGACACTACTCTGTCCTCCTCCTCCTGGACCTGTCATCTGCCTTTGACACAGTGGACCATTCCCTCTTACTACAGACTCTCATCTATCGACATCACAGACTTGGCCCTATCCTGGATCTTCTCATACCTAACAGGCCGGACATTCAGTGTCTCCCACTCACACACCACCTCCTCATGTCGCCACCTATCTGTCGGTGTCCCCCAAGGTTCAGTTCTAGGACCGCTGCTCTTCTCCATCTACACCTTTGACCTGGGACAACTCATAGAGTCTCATGGCTTTCATTATCACCTCTATGCTGATGACACACAGATCTACCTCTCTGGACCCAATATCTCCTCCCTACTAACCAAAATCCCACAATGTCTGTCCTCCTCCTCCTGGACCTGTGATCTGCCCTCTTACCATTCCCTCTTACTACAGACTCTCTCATCTATCGGCATCACAGACTTGGCCCTATCCTGGATCTCCTCATACCTAACAGACCGGACATTCAGTGTCTCCCACTCACACACCACCTCCTCATCTCGCCACCTATCTGTCGGTGTCCCCCAAGGTTCAGTTCTAGGACCGCTGCTCTTCTCCATCTACACCTTCGGCCTGGGGCAGCTCATAGAGTCTCACGGCTTTCATTATCACCTCTATGCTGATGACACACAGATCTACCTCTCTGGACCCGATATCACCTCCTTACTAACCAAAATCCCACAATGTCTGTCTGCTATTTCATCCTTCTTCTCTGCCAGATTTCTAAAACTTAACATGGACAAAACAGAATTCATCATCTTTCCGCCATCTCATTCAACCCCCCCAACTGACCTATCTATCAACGTCAATGGCTGCCCACTCTCCCCAGTCCCTCAAGCTCGCTGCCTTGGGGTAACCCTGGACTCTGAACTCTCCTTCAAACCACATATCCAAGCCCTTTCCACTTCCTGCCGACTCCAACTCAAAACTATCTCCCGGATCCGCACATTCCTCAACCATGAATCTGCAAAAACACTAGTGCATGCCCTCATCATCTCCCGCCTTGACTACTGCAACCTCCTGCTCTGTGGCCTCCCCTCTAACACTCTCGCACCCCTCCAATCTATCCTAAATTCTGCTGCTCGACTAATCAACCTGTCTCCCCGCTATTCCCCAGCCTCTCCGCTCTGTCAATCTCTTCACTGGCTCCCCATTGCTCAGAGACTCCAGTTCAAAACCCTAACCATGACATACAAAGCCATTCACAACCTGTCTCCTCCATATATCTCTGACCTAGTCTCCCGTTACATACCCACACACAACCTCCGATCCTCACAAGATCTCCTTCTCTACTCCCCTCTTATCTCCTCCTCCCACAATCGCATACAAGATTTCTCCCGTGCTTCCCCCCTACTCTGGAACTCTCTACCCCAACGAATCAGACTCTCGCCTACCGTGGAAATCTTCAAAAGCAACCTGAAGGCCCACCTCTTCCGACAAGCCTACAACCTGCAGTAACCACCGCTCCACCACACCGCTGCACGACCAGCTCTTCCCCGACCTACTGTATCCTCACCCATCCCTTGTAGATTGTGAGCCCTCGTGGGCAGGGTCCTCGCTCCTCCTGTACCAGTCGCTCTCACATTGTGTTCAAGATTATTGTAATTGTTCTTGTATTATACCCCTTTTTCTCATGTAAAGCGCCATGGAATAAATGGCGCTATAATAATAAATAATAATAATAAATAATAATAATGAAAAGCTTCTGCCTTCACGAGCCTAAAAGGCCACATTTCAAGTGCAAGCAGCTGTCAAAAATTTGGCAGTATAGTATTGCAGCCTGTGGGTGGGTGGGTGGCTGCCTGCATACTTGCGCTTGGATTCCAAGGAATGGGGTAGGGACAACTGAACGCTGCAGTGGGACAAGGACGTGGACGGTGATTGTTGCAAGTCTGCAACGACAGGTGCATGGCGGGAGGCATCTTCGAATGCGACAAGGATCACTTATGATGGGCACACTTTTAGGCAGTGACCTGGGAGTCAGAGATGCTTCCAGGGGTCCTCCCCATGTCTTTTCAGCACTGTATGCATGTGTCTGATGATGTGTCACACACCACATGGCCAGATAAGGTTGTAAAATGTTAAAATGACATTTCCCGGTGAATGTATTTGTCTTGGTTGAAAGCAATGCAAAAGTGCAAAAATGCATCAAAAACGCTACATGTGAAAATAACCCAAGGTGTGGAGGAGTATTTTTGTTTTTGGTTATTTATTTTGCCTTATATACAAGTCATTACCCTGGAAAGGAAGTTCCTTAACATATTTTTCAGGAAAATCCATTTTGGTTTCGTTTTTGTACGTTTTATTGTGAGTCCATAAAAGTGGCGTAATACCTCTGACAACGTTGCTGACAGCAGTGACCTGGGTGTCAGAGATGCTTCCAGGGGTCTTCCCCATGCTGTTCCCATGTCATTTGAGCACTGTTCCCATCGATTTGGGCAATTTTTAGGCCCTCTGCAGACCGCCGGGGTTAGCCGCCTGAAAAATGCTCGAGTTTCCCATAGACTTACATTGGGCTTATTGCTCAGGTCGAGCACCTGAGTATTCCAATGTGTTAGACCCGAGCATCGAGCACCCGAGCATTTTAGTGCTCGCCCATCACTAATCACAACCTCCAAATATGGAGGAGTCAAAAAAATGTTCAAAATGGAAAACACTGCAAAAGTAGACATTATTGGTGAATTGTGGGCACCTTGTGATAGCACCATCCATGTAAATTGTTGGGAAAAGGAAAAAATAAAAAAATAAATAAAATAAAAACAAATAAACGCTGGCAATCTGGGTGCAGAGGCACGGAAAAGAATGCATTTTCTAAGTAAATCACCATAAACTGCTTTGATGATTTCTTAAAGAAAACATTAATTGCATACATGCCAGACCTAGCTGCTCAGTATCTAGTAAGAGAAAAATAAATAAATAAAAATAAAACTTTGTCTGGAGTTAATTTTGATCATTGGAATAGAATCAGTAAAATTAGTTTTCCTGCCATTATAGTTTTTATTTACTGGTTTTCAATAATTAGGATGAAGAGAAAAAGTCCTTCACAGCTATCTGCTATGTGAGTGGGGGCTGCTGCATTACGTTGTCCTTAGTTGGGACTGACCATATGCCTTCCTGCCATGTGCATGGGTGAGGGGCTGCTGCATCCCCCACCTCACCTTTTTCTATGGTAAGGAAAAAACTTACTCTCTTTGTTCTACAAGTTTGAATCAACTCCTGCTTCTCCCCTTTAATGAATTGTAAAAGCCATTCAATATCCTTCCCTGTTTTGAAGACACAAGTTTACAAGCCCCTCTGTAATGGATTCCTTATTTCATTCACAGAAGTAACACCAAACATGGCCTCCAAAGTCCATTCAATTCATCTACAAATGGCAAAATATTTTCTATCATCTCATCTTTCTCTTAGGTATGTCATTTAAAATTTAAGATGGGTTGTTCCCTCTATTTTATCAATCCCCAATGCTGCAGGACTTGAGTATTCCTCCCCTGAGTCCACATCTGCAAATATTCAGTCCCTTATCTACTGATTAGATATTCTTTTGACTGTTCCATTCACTACTTTATTAATATGTGCAGTCACGGCTTTCTCTTTGCATTTATCGATTCCTCAAGTTCTTAAACCTGAGCAGTTATATCTGACCTGCATCTGTTGCATGTCTGATAAAAGGACACAAGCTTCTTATCATTTTAGTTAACTACTTTAGCAATAATTTATCAATAGTCTTTTGTTAAAAGTTGCTCCGTCAGCCTTCACCTACTCTAAGTTCACCCCTCCTCCCCTCTCCATGTGATTAGCTCTAAGGGAGGTGGTGTCTGCTCCAGCCACGAGTCTTTGTTATTATAGGCATTATAATATTTAAAGAATTGGTAGTCGCCCTTCAATTTGAACAACTATTTTCCCATGCTGTATTCTGTACTCTACATGACTCGCCCCCTGGGCCATGGGGCACTCGGAGCCGGGCAATAGGGAAACGATGGGGGTAGTAGTGGCAACCCGGTTCCGTGGCTCAGGGTGGTCAGACCATTGGTAGTCTGCCATGCGCTGTTGGTAATGTCCAACTACGCCACCCGTGGATTGCGGTCAGTGCGAACCGCCGCTGCAAGGCAGACCGCTGGGGCTGATGGTGTATGCAGCTGGGGTAGTGTGACTCCCCACGGGAAGAGTGCGGCCCCAGGGCAGTAGAGTAGAAGATGGGGGTGATGGTGTAGGGCGTCCCAGCTCCGTTAGTGCTGGAGGAGCAAGGAGCACACAGACAACAGGTTGAAGTCCAGGGTCTTTACTAGAACAGGTGAACTGACCCACAAACAGGCCCGGCTAGGAGGGGGGGCCCTGGACGTCTGAGAGCAAACGGGAAATTGGCCCCGGTCAGGGTGAGGGTGTAGGCCTAACGTGCTCTCTGCGCTCCTTCTGGCTATTTCCTCCTTATAGGGTAACAGCCCACGTTCCCAAGCTCACCGTGTCTTCTCACCCGTATGGCCTGCGACTTGGGTCCCTTTCTATTCCCGGCCTGGTACGGCTTTGCTGGTCCCTTCTGTTGTGGGAGAACCTCCGGGCTTCTTAGGCCAAGGAACATACAGTCCCCTGCGGACTGGTTATCTGCTGTAGGACGTGGAATCCTCACAGCCTCAGACGCCAAAGTCTGGTAAATTGGGTTCTTTGTCTGCCAGGACAGGCGCACTTCGCCTCTTGTCTCTGGCTTGTGGCTCTCCTACTGCCACACGTCCTCTTAGGGTGCAATACAACTGTCCCTCTCTGCTCTGGGACACCTCTCAGTCCTGAGACAGGTCGTCCAGTTCTCTCTAATCCTGCCCCCAGCACCAGCTTTTATAGGGGCAGCCTGCTCCCCCTACTGGCCTGAGACAGGAGGTATTGCATGCTAATGTTCCCCTGACCAGAGAACCTCCCCCTTGCTCTCAGACACAACTTTATTATATTTGTGGCATCCAGGCCAGGGTGACACACTACATACTGTACATGTACACTGTCCTGGTCCGTTTAAAGGGAGGAGGTACTGTTAATTCTGTCTCATTAAGTCCGTACAGTCCATTGTCAAATGCATTCACACAATACTTTTACTTATAGTGGTTTCCATCACACTTTCTGCAATAATTACTTCCAGAGCCAACATTCTTTAACTGCTCAGTAGTGTTGAGCGAGCATGCTCACTACTGCTCGGTGCTCGCCCGAGCATCTCACTGCTCGAGATGTTCGGCGCTCGCGGAGTATTTCCGGGGTTGCTCGGCGGGAGCTCGGGTCTCCTCCCTGCATGTTTGGCGCTCTTTACAGAGCCAATGAACATACAGGGATTGTCTGCCACTCACTGTAATGCCGTAACCATGTTGGTTGTGGCATTACAGTGATTGGCTGGCCGCACAGCGTCATCGGGTCTATATCAGACCTGGCGCCGCCATGCTTGTCACAGTCACTCCGGAATCAGACAGTGTATGGAGAGCTGCTGCTGAGCTAGGGAGAGATTTGCTTGTTTCTAGTTAGTGTAGGTGTACCAAACTATATTAGAGACACATATCCATCTCAAAAAACAGTCATTCTTTGGACTAATCCATCTGCAGAGATATCAGGCAGGCAGTGTATATAGGCAGGCAGGGTATATAGCAGACTGCAGTGCATATAGCACAAGAGGCTCCATTCCAATTCAGTTTTCTGCTGCTGTTAGATATTTCTAGAAATAGGCCCAGTTCTCAGGGGCCAGGAATAATTGTTTTTTTGGATCTTAATCATTATTTGCTTAAACAGCAAACCAGAGAACACTGTTTTTCTGCGCCATTTGCTTGTTGGCACTGCAGAATACAGCCAGGTCCTTTCCATATTACAGCACTAGAAATCCAGCTATTTAAAACTGTTGTTTGTCCGTCACACGGATCACATATAATTGCGCTGAAAATACTGCAATTTCTGACCTCCATTAAAAATTTGTTTCAGTGTGTCAGTGAAACTATTGACACTGGTTTGCTGTTCAAAATAGTTACCTACATACAGGCCAGCTATTTAAAACTGTGTTTTCTTCGTCACACGGATCACATATACATTTTCAGAAAATACTGCCATTTCTGGCCTCCATTAAAAATTTGTTTCAGTGTGTCAGTGAAGCAATTCACACCAGTTTGCTGTTCAAAATAGTTACCTACAGGCCAGGTATTTAAAACTGTGGTTTGTCTGTCACACGGATCACATATAAGTTCGCTCCAAATTCAGCCATTTGTAGTGAGCATGGAAGATATTGTCCTCCATTTAAAATGGGCAAGGCACGTGGCAAAGGACGGGGAACTGGACGTGATGGTGATGGTGCATGCAGAGGCCGAGGCCGTGGGCAAGCTGAAATTGTGCCACAACAAACACCCACATCTTCTCTCTCAACCTTCCTGTCCCAATTAATAGGGGACTGCAGAACACCACTATTAAACCCAGAGCAGTGTCAAAAGGTTATTGGTTGGATAGCAGATAATGCTTTCAGTCACTTAGCCACCACCACCCTTGTCTTCCATACGGTCAAGTCTCAGTAGCCGTGAGTCTGCACCGCATATTCCTCACCCTGAACCTCCTTCCTCCCACCATGCCGAGTGCCCAGAGACAACTGATCCCACACTTGGACACTTCGAAGAGCTGTTCACTTTCCCATTTATAGATTCCGGCCTCTCGTCCGGTCCACTTGAAGCGGGTCAAGAGGAGATCGCATTTAACGATGCACAAATATTTGAGCAGCTACGGTCACATGAAGGCGATGGTGGGAAAGTGTCACAAGAGGTGGACGATGATGAGACACAATTGCTAGAAAGTCAGGAGGAGGACCAGGGTGCGGAAGTGGAAGACGAGGTGGTGGATGATATAGTAACTGACCCAACCTAGCAGGAGGACATGCAGAGCGAGGAGAGCAGCACACAAGGGGAGGGAGGCGTCGCACCCCAACAGGCAGGAAGAAGCAGTGTGGTGGCCGCAGACAGAATGCATGCAACCACTCCCCGTAACACCAACACGAAGGAAGTTTCCAGTACAACTGTTAGGTCTTCCCGCGTTTGGTTATTTTTTAAAGACTCTGCCGATAACCCCAAAAAGGCCATTTGCACAACCTGTCAGGCCAGCATCAGCAGGGGTGGCAAAACTACCAGCCTGACCACCACCCGTATGATCAGGCACATGGCAGCAAAGCACCCGACTTTGTGGGCCTAACCCCAGGGTCCAGGAACAGTGTCTGCGGGTGGCACCACTGCTTCTTCCACTGTTGTGCATGCAAGCCAATCCCCTGTCCATGGTGCATGCGAAGATGCCTCCTGCCCTGCACCTGTCATTGCACACTCTCAAGTAGTAGCATCAGGAAGCACGTCCATGTCCTTGTCCCAGCGCAGCGTTCAGTTGTCCATGCCCCAGTCCTTGGAACGCAAGCACAAATACGCAGCCAACGCCCCACAGGCCACACTACTAAATTCCCACATTTAGCAACTGCGTGTGCTAGAAATGTTGCCTTTTAGGCTCGTGGAGACGGAAGCATTCCGCAACCTGATGACGGCGGCCGTTCCTCAATACTCGGTCCCCAGCCGCCACTATTTTTCCCGGTGCGCCGTACCCGCATTACACAAGCACGTGTCCCAAAACATTAGCCGTGCCCTCAACAACGCAGTTACTGGGAAAGTCCACCTAACCACGGACACGTGGACAAGTGCTTGTGGGTAGGGACGATACATTTCGCTGACGGAACACGTCCTCCCGACGCCAAGGATTGCAGGCCGTAGGTCAATCAAAGTTGCCCCCACAGTCTACAGCTCCTGCTCCTCATCCTCCTCAGCCTCCTTCTCCTCTTCAGCCTCCATCTCCGAAATGACCACATCAGTCACAAGCTGGAAGCACTGCAGCTGTTAGACCCCTCCTATTTGTTTTTTCCATCTTGTGTTTTGCGGTCACATGACCATCTGCCTTTATATTCCAGCTCCGCCCTTTTGGCTGTGCTGGACTTCAGTGTTTGACTGTTTCTCTAGCCAGGAGCTTCGGTGCCTTTCTCTGTCAGTTCGCTTGGTCCTTCTGTGACCTTTAGTACCTTTTTGTCAGTTTGTCTTTTTGTGTTCTGCCACAACTTCTCTGTTTAGGAGGTGTCCCATTTTTGTCCCAGTCCTTAGTTCTTTTAGGGACCCCTCCCCCTATGCTATAGGTCTCCGTTCAGACTAGCCGAGGACTAAGGCGGGTTCGCTAGGAACAGTCTTCCCGCTACATCGTAGGGATTCAGCTTAGTCTTACTGTAGGGACAGCTTTCCCCTATCTTTCCTTAGTACATGTTGCAGATCATAACAGTAAGTCCAGCCCAAAAAAACTAAAAGGAAAGAAATTCGGGGATCAGTATGGTTTCCATCCAGGATTTGTTTCAACGCTTGCAGGGATTGTCTCTGGAGGTGGCCGAGCTTCAGCAACACATGAGTAGCTGTTCTGGAGCGCATTTTGTGTTATCAAAGGTAGGACTGCCTGATGTTTTTTATGGTAAACAGCAAGATTTTTTTTCCTTTAAAAATGCTTGTTTGTTATATTTTCGTTTGAGACCGAGGTCCTCTGGGAATGAATCACAGCGCATTGGTTTTATTATGTCACTTTTGCGCAAGGAACCACAGGGGTGGGCCTTTTCTCTCCAACCTAATGATCCATGTTTAAGGTCTGTTGAAGAATTTTTTTCTGCTATGGGGCTATTATATGACAATTGTGATAGAATCTCATCTGCTGAGGCAGAACTCAAGCGTTTGAATCAGGGATCAGGTGATGTTGAAAATTATTGCACTCACTTCAGAAGATGGGCTTCAGAAGTCAAATGGAATGATCCTGCGCTGAGATGTTTATTTCTGGCTGGTCTGAGTGAAAGGGTTAAGGATTTGCTAATTGCATTCCCCACACCTGAGACTCTGCAGGATGCCATGCAATTAGCTGTTTGTGTGGACAGGAGACTTAGGTCTAGGGTCAATGAAGTAAAAACTCCTGTAACGTCAGGTCCTAGTCCCCAGAAGATCTGCTCTGACCGCGGAGAACTGATGGCGGTTGGGGCGATGTCACTCCGCTCTCAGGAAAGAGACCGGAGGTTCGCCGAGGGATTGTGTCTTTATTGTGGTAAAGCTGACCATTTGATTAAGGATTGTAAGCTTCGTTTAAGTAAAGAAAAAAAAAAAGGTCAGTTACGCCCATATAGCTTGTTTACGCTCTGCAGGAGTATTTCTTTCTGGGAGTACTACTCTGCAGGGAGATTTGATTGAATTTCAGGTATTTGTGGATTGTGGTTCAACACTTAATGTGATTGATAAAGGGTTTTTGGAAAACCTTAAATTGAAATCCAAACCTTTGTCATCACCTATTTCTGTGATTGCAATTGATAACACTCCCTTGAAATGTATTACTCACAAGGTTGCTGCATTTCTCCTCACTATCAATGGACTTCGCCAAGAAATTTTGGACTTGGTTGTATTAGATAATTTGCCCTCTCCAGTTGTTCTAGGATTGCCTTGGTTAAAACTGCATAATCCTTTACTGGACTGGTCTACTAATGTGATTAAGTCTTGGAGTCCGAACTGCTATGATAAATGTTGTAATGGTCGCATTGCGGCTGTGGAAAAAGGGGAATTACCTGTACCTATTCAAGATTTTTGGAGGTTTTTTTTCTGAGAAGGAGTCACAAGTTTTACCTCCTCATAGGGATTATGATTGCGCTATTGAGTTTGTTCCTGGAGCTACTCTTCCCAAGAGTCGCTTATTTAATCTGACTATTCCTGAAAGAAAGGCCTTGGAGGAGTACATATAACTCGCCCCCTGGGCCGTGGGGTACCCGGAACCGGGCCTCTGTACGATGCTGGGGGTAGTAGTGGCAACCCGATCCCGTGGCTCAGGGTGGTCAGACCAAGTTGTGGCAGGCTATTTATCAGTGTTTTGAATGTCCGACTACACCACCCGTGGATTGCGGTCAGAGATAACCGCCGCTGCGAGGCAGACTGCTGAGGCTAGTGTTGGTGTGCAGCACAGGGGTAGGATAACTCCCCACGGGAAGAGTGTAGCCTCAGGGCAGTGTAGGTGGATGATGGGGGTGATGGTGCAGGCGCAGCAGAAATCACACAGAGTCCAATGATGCAGTCCAGGGTCTTTTACTCACAGTTGTTATCCAAGTCACTTCTGTCAGCAAAGACTGCCCAAGCCGTGCTGCGTCCACCAGGTGAGGGGCTCGGTCAACCCCCAGACAATTCAGGAGTATGGCACACGACCCCCTTCTGTCCTTTCTCTGGCCTCTCGTGCCCCACCAGTGACCAAACTTCTGTCCGGCTACCGCGGACCGTGTCGGGCAAGCGTTGGCCTTCACTTCCCGCTATCCTATATGGTGCCTTCCTAGCTGGTTTGGCGGGGGGTCGCACTAATAAATGATCACGACCTCCGGTTCTTGGCTGAGGGATGATTTACCTCCACCAACTTGGGAATCCGGTACCCTTCCACAGCCTGACCCTTCACCCGATATAACGCGGGTTTGCAACGCTTGCTATCCGTTCTGCTCTCTTAGGGTCCCTTCTGCCTTCTTGTTTCTGGAGCCCTTCCACTCCTCTGTCTCTTCTCCTTCCTTCTCCTTCTTCTCTTCTCCTCTCTGGCCCCGGCCTTTTCTCTAGGCCTGCCTCGTGGAGCTGAGCTCAGGCTGAGCCTCGGCTCCCTGTCAGCTCTCTCTCTCACCTACTCTGACTGAACTGCCCTACTAAGATGGCTTCCACCTTTTATCTGCTTCGCTGTGTCTGAGCTCAGGTGACCTGCACCCAATGAGCTCCTTCCTATGCTCCAGAAACCGCTCCCTAGCTGCTCCTACACCACTGGGTTCTCTCCCCCCTGCCCACTCCAGCCAGGGACATGGTCAGTTGTGCCCGCAGCTGGGAGCACCGTCGAGCTGTCCCCCGGAAATGGGGTGAGTGTGTGTATGCAGCTAACTGAGCCCTGGTCCACACTCCATCCTTACCTGGGAGTGGAATATCACACCTCTGGTTGAGGTGCAATACCCCTGTAGCAACCAAACCCTCGGGGCGCTACATTCCCCCCTGGTAAATCACAGCACGTCCTCGGGCTGGAAAGAGTAAAAACATTTGATTTACAAGACATGCAGAATTAAAGTTTTTTTTGTTTTTTTTTTTGCGTTAGAAAACGGCCGACATTATTCAATTCCCTTTTTGGGAAACACTTTAATCATGCAGAACATTTTCAATATCATGTAACTCTCCTAGCAGCATACATAACAATTCTATATATAAAACTTTTTCAGGTAAAACATTTTTAAGTAAATTCTCTTCTTCACTGGCCACTGTGCAACTTGCGACCTGGTGTCCATTTTTCCATAAAGTGCAAACTTGGCAAAACTTTTAACAGGGGGGACCCGTTCGTAAACCCTCAACGTAGGCCCTGGGGTGGCTGCAGGGCATAGCTGATCCAGCTGCTGGACCTCATCTTCGGCCACCTCTAACGGGTTTTTGTTCTGAGGTCAGTTGTTGTAGTTTCCTATAAAACCAGTAGGGGGCACTTTAAGAAGTGCTAATATATACAAAGTTGACTGCTCCCAGTCCTCGGCCGGATAGTTCACTAAGTTGGCTGCTCCCAGTCCTCAGCCGGTTTTAACTGACCCGATGCCGGGTAACTCTAAATAACAGTCTCTTTACCCTGACGGGTAACTATATACATTTGTACGCTGCCGCTCCTCAGTAGCGGTGTCCTCCTTGCGCACCTTCTTCCTCCTCACAATACTCTCCAGACCCGTCCGGGTCATCTGGGTAGCAATGCTCCTGGTACTGTTCCTCCTCCACCCTCTGGACGTTAACGGCGTACCACCCCTGCAGACCTCTGTGTCTGGTGTAGGACACTCAATCTCCCGGGAACAACTCCCGCTTCGGGTGACCCGCTGGCAGGTGACCCTCCACATCCCTCCTGACGACATGGAGGTCTGTGGCTGTGGCAGAGTCCTGGATAAACCCCCACCCTTTCTCCTGGTGGAACTTCACCACGGTCCCAGCTACTTTAGGACCGCGTGCTGCATGGGGGTTTCTACGAGTCTGTGTCTTCTCCTCCGCGCTCCGGGCCTGAAGCTGCTCCCTCTTCTGGTGTCGCGCCCGCTCCTCCTTTTCAAGCTACTCACAGATCTCTTGCCTGTGGACTGCGGCCGCCCGCTTTCTCCTGTGAAAACCCCATCACACCCTCCCCGGTCTGGTCCCATCCTATCTGGACCTCTTCCTCCGGGAGCTGAGAGACGGCGACTGGCTGTGGTAGGGGCAAGAGCGGAGCAAGCGGGGTCTCGACCTCTGCGGACAGGTTTTTCCGCTGACTGGGGTGAACCCATCCCTCCGGTACAGAGACCGGCTCTCCATCGGATCCGGCGAGCTGGCTGTACAAGTCAGTCCCAAGGGGTGGTGGCTTTGGGACCGGGGGCACACGCAGTTGGGAGGCACCTGGGAAGGTCAGGCCTTGCGACCGGGCCTGGAGCGGGCCGCTTCCGACCGCACCCGGGGTCAGGGAGCACGATGTGGGGCGTGGTTCAGCGGCGGTGTTCGCGGCTTGAGTCCCAGGTGTATACGGCGGGAGCGTGGAAGCTGCAGCGGCTCTCGCGACTTCTGGCTCTGCGGCGGGATCCAGGGGTAAGCTTTCGGTGTCAGGATCCGGGGCAGGGGTGTCTTCCTTACCTGCCTCCACGGCAGCGCTGTTCTCGGCCTCCGGTCTCCTCTCTCTGTCCTCGGGGGTAGGCGCACTGCCGGGTGCTGGCAGCGTCTCTTGCTGCCGGGTCGTGACCCGCTGAGCAATCTCCTCCCTCCATCCGGCAATGACTTCCCTCTGCACCCGGACCAGCCTCCGGTCCAACTCCTCCTGCGCTGTCCGCAGGAACTCAGGGTCTTCTGCGGGGAGCTGGGCCATCAGCTCCGTGAGGCTGTACGGGGTCGCCTCGGCCTGCAGCAGGCCGCTTGCCAGGGTGCTGGAGTTGGTGCTCCTCTCCATCTCCGGTTGTGATCTGGCGAGACAGATCCAAACCACACCCTGCCCCCCGGTTTTCTTCTCTTTCCACCCCTGTTGGGGGTGGTCCTGGGGCAATCTGCTGACAATCACTCTCAGGGGCAGCCCCCCCACCTTGATGGACATCTCTACAGCCGCACTCATGGCTGTTGGTGGTGCGCTCCTTCTTTTGCGCCATTCTGGGACCTGGCCCACGATGGGAGGTGGCTTACTGTTATCTTTTGGCACACACATTATGGCGTCCGTTCTGCCAAGGCGGGTGCCATTTTCAATACAGTAAAACAGTCTCTTTTCAGGCACGCAATACGAGTTTGTGGTGGGTTGGTCACAATCCTGCCGACTACGTCAAAGCTGACTCGCCCCCTGGGCCGTGGGGTACCCGGAACCGGGCCTCTGTACGATGCTGGGGGTAGTAGTGGCAACCCGATCCCGTGGCTCAGGGTGGTCAGACCAAGTTGTGGCAGGCTATTTATCAGTGTTTTGAATGTCCGACTACGCCACCCGTAGATTGCGGTCAGAGATAACCGCCGCTGCGAGGCAGACCGCTGAGGCTGGTGTTGGTGTGCAGCACAGGGGTAGGATAACTCCCCACGGGAAGAGTGTAGCCTCAGGGCAGTGTAGTTGGATGCTGGGGGTGATGGTGCAGGCGCAGCAGAAATCACACAGAGTCCAATGATGCAGTCCAGAGTCTTTTACTCACAGTTGTTATCCAAGTCACTTCTGTCAGCAATGACTGCCCAAGCCGTGCTGCGTCCACCAGGTGAGGGGCTCGGTCAACCCCCAGACAATTCAGGAGTATGGCACAGGACCCCCTTCTGTCCTTTCTCTGGCCTCTCGTGCCCCACCAGTGACCAAACTTCTGTCCGGCTACCGCGGACCGTGTCGGGCAAGCGTTGGCCTTCACTTCCCGCTATCCTATATGGTGCCTTCCTAGCAGGTTTGGCGGGGGGTCGCACTAATAAATGATCACGACCTCCGGTTCTTGGCTGAGGGATGATTTACCTCCACCAACTTGGGAATCCGGTACCCTTCCACAGCCTGACCCTTCACCCGATATAACGCGGGTTTGCAACGCTTGCTATCCATTCTGCTCTCTTAGGGTCCCTTCTGCCTTCTTGTTTCTGGAGCCCTTCCACTCCTCTGTCTCTTCTCCTTCCTTCTCCTTCTTCTCTTCTCCTCTCTGGCCCCGGCCTTTTCTCTAGGCGTGCCTCGTGGAGCTGAGCTCAGGCTGAGCCTCGGCTCCCTGTCAGCTCTCTCTCTCACCTACTCTGACTGAACTGCCCTACTAAGATGGCTTCCACCTTTTATCTGCTTCTCTGTGTCTGAGCTCAGGTGACCAGCACCCAATGAGCTCCTTCCTATGCTCCAGAAACTGCCCCCTATCTGCTCCTACACCACTGGATTCTCTCCCCCCTCCAGCCAGGGACATGGTCAGTTGTACCCGCAGCTGGGAGCACCGTCGAGCTGTCCCCCGGAAATGGGGTGGGTGTGTGTATGCAGCTAACTGAGCCCTGGTCCACACTCCATCCTTACCTGGGAGTGGAATATCACACCTCAGTATGAGGTGCAATACCCCTGTAGCAACAGAACCCTCGGGGCGCTACACATACAGACTAGCCTGGCTGCTGGTCACATTAGACCTTCTAAGGCTATGTGCCCACAATGCAGAAATGCTCAGGATTTTTTCCTGAGCGTTTCTGCATTTCCCTGGCAGAAAAAACGCATGCGGATTGTACATGCGGATTGTACATGCGTTTTTCCTGCCAGGGACATGCGGATGTGAAGCGTTCTTCACTTGCATTTCTGCATGCGGGTTGACAAGCGATTTCCAAGTGATTTTAGCATCACTTGGAAAGTGCTTGACAACTTGGTCACACTATATAACAGGGCTGTGGAGTCGGTAAGCCACAGTTGCGACTCCGACTCCTGGATTTTATCAGGTTCCGACTCCGACTCCGGCTCCGACTCCTTCATAAATGGCCAATTCGTAACAATAAATTTACTGTTGTAAAATATTAACATCGTGCTTATTCAGTTTCTCACCATCATATAAGTAATCAGACCACTTAGAGCAAAAACTATATTTATTAGAATACAATTAGAATATAGCAAATAACTTTTATAAACTTTTCTAAACTCTTGTAAGTAAATATGCAATAAACACTGTTATGCAGTTAATAAGAAGAAATCTATAAATTTGTCCTCAGAAAAAGTATTGCCTCTGTCAGATCCTCCTTCATGGATGCCCTCAAATCTGATCTAATTATTTTGAGAGCAGAGAACAACCTCTCTACACTAACTTGGGTTGGTGGCAAAGCAGTAACCACTCGGGCAACATCTCTGACAATGTCAGGATACAGAGGAATCGCTTGTTGCACTGTTATTTTTGATGAACGGTCAAATTTCTCAATTTCTTTTAGTGCACATGAAAAATTCTGCTGAAATGTCCTGGCTGTGTTCTTTGATGGGGATGACTCTTCTTCTATGCGGGAACGCTTTGCACGGTCCTTGTGATCCAAATATTTTTTGAAATTAAATTCTTCATCAGTTGATGATGAGGGTGAAGATGTGGCAGGACGACCAAATTCTTCTGGTTCCTCCCGACTGTTCTGCAACCCTTTCATCCTTACTGCTATTTCAAACAGAGCTTCTTTTCCTTTAGTTAGCTGTTGATCATCTAGAAGAATCCGATGCATTGGGTCTACATAAACAGCTGCCAAAAGAATGGTATTTTGTAATAGTAGCTCCTCTCTCGTTTCATTGATGTAGCAATGCCACTTGCAATTAACCCTCCTCTTTGGGACAGGCGAAACATCAGGATCTTCCACTCCTTTAAGAAAATACCTGGAGTTAAGTCCTCTGCTTGTAATTTTTTAGTCACTGTAAATGGGTGCTCTAGCAATTTTTCCAGCTCAGTCTCCTGATTCACTGACTTTCATTTAGCGTCAGTTGAGGGTTAGCCATGTCTACAAGAAAGGTTTTCAGTTCAACCAAGCGCTGAATCATTAAGTAAGTACTGCCCCATCGTGTGCCTTGATCAATAATTGCCCCTTTTCCAGCACGTCTCTTCAAAATTGAGTCAACTTTAGGGGTTCTGGCAACAGTAGCCAATCAGTGCAGCAGCATGTCCTTCTTGCAGACTGTCTCTTATAGCCAGCTGTAGCGTGTGCACAACACAGCGCATGTGATGAATGAAAGAACGTATTGACACAGTTTCAACAAGATCATCTAAACTATCATGTTGCTGTTCATCTGAAGCAACTTCAGTTTGCTCCTCAGTTACAATACTGTGTTCCTCTATTTCAAACATTTCTGTGTCTGTGGACCCAGAATGTTCTTCTAGCTGCTTGTCACCATCATTACTCTCATTCATTAGCTTAATAGAACTTATCATATTTGAAGCATTGTCAGTTACGACAGAAAGAACTTGCTCTTTTTTAAGTTCATAGTCTTGCAGAACTTTTTCCACCAAGACCTGGAGAAACTCACTGGTGTGATGAGCTTTGGTGTCTTTTACTGCCAATGTCTTGGTAACTATTTCATTTTTGTCACAAACAAATCGGACATTGATGGCAAAATAGTTCACTCTGTGACGTGTGCAGGCATCCATTTTAAGAAACAGAAAGCGTCCCTTGAGAGTTTTTTTAAGTTCTTCCTTTTGTTTAAAAGCTTCTTCAATTACTCATTTTCTAATACTCTCTCTCTCCAGAGAAACACCAAGCTTGTGGGCCATTTCCCCATTCAAACACATAAAAGCTGATTGTGAAAATAATGAAATAGGCACACTATCCTCTTCTGAGTAGCAGCTGTGAGATGCTTGGAAGACGCACACCTAGTAAACATCTAGTCTAGAGGAGGAGCTTTACTACTAAGAATTTGCAACACATTTTCACTTTCAGTTTCATACATTGTAAGTAGGGGGGTTGGGGCAGCATCAGGTTAACCAAGTATAAGATTAGATAAGGGCAGTGGAGAACAGTGACACACAAGAAGTAAGAAATGTCTCTATCTCCAGCAGAACTGCTTATCACTGTTGTTCATAGTTTGATAGAACATATATATTTGAGTAACATTTATAAAATTCATATGAAAATTCAATTATGAAATATTAATAAAAAATTTTTAAAGCTGGAGTCGGAGTCGGTAAATTTCTACCGACTCCGACTCCAACCAAAACTAACTCCGACTCCACGACTCCGACTCCACAGCCCTGCTATATAAATCCATGCAAACGGCATGGATTTATATAGTGTGACCGTAAAGAATGTTAAAAAATAAAAAAATAAATGTATACTTACCCTCTGATGGCCCCCGGAGTCTTGCTTCGCTCCGTTCTCCGTTGCCGGCAGATCGCGGTACAGTGTACTAGGACCTGCCGTCACATGACTGTGACGTCAGCGCAGGTCCTACAGTCCACCGCGAGTTGCCGGCAAGCATAGAGAAGGAGTCGGAAGGTAAGTATAATATCTATTTTTTATTTTAGTCTTTTTTTTACAGTTTCTATGGTACCGAGGTCTGGATGAGTCTCCTCTTCTCCAGACCTAGTACCATCCGCACATTGAAACGCTTGGATTCCACTTGTGCACATGTATTGATGTGGAATCCAAACGTTCCAATGCAAGTCAATGGCGGCGATTACGCTGCGTGTCAGCAAAATTAATGGACATGCTGCGGATTTTTGAGCGCAGAATAAACGCTGCGGAAAAATCCGCAGCATGGGCATTGACATTGCGGTTTGTCATTGGGGACCATGGGGGACGGATTGCCAAGCGTTTCCCAAGCATTTATGCTGCGGAAATTCCGCAGCATAAATGCTTGGAAAACGCATAGTGGGCACACAGCCTAAGTAGTCTGTGGCCGTTGGATTTTTCTTTGCTAAAAAAAAAGGACGGGGGTTTATGTCCATGTCTGGATTTTCGTGAAATTAATAAGATTACCGTACGCAAACCTGCATTTTTTCTGAACCTTATTAATGACATCCTGAGACCTTTGATTGGTAAGAATGTGGTTGTGTATTTGGATGACATTTTGATTTATTCACCAGATCTGGAGTCTCATTGGCAGAGTGTACGTGAAGTTTTGCAGTTATTGAGTGATAATTCACTCTTTGCTAAGCTGGAGAAATGCGAGTTCGCTGTGCAGAGAATTAGTTTTTTGGGCTACATTGTCTCCAGCGAGGGCTTTGAGATGGACCCTGTGAAGGTTCAGGCTGTGCAGGAATGGCCTAGGCCTATTGGTTTGAAATCTATACAGAGATTTTTGGGTTTTGCCAATTATTACAGGAAATTCAATAAGAATTTTTCTATAATTGTTAAGACTCTGACTGATCTCACCAGGAAAGGTGCGAATACGGTCCAGTGGACTACTGAGGCCATTGAAGCGTTTGAGTATCTCAAAGAGAGGTTCAGTTCTGCCCCTATCCTTATGCAGCCTGATGAGACCAAGCCTTTTTTGGTCGAGGTCGATGCTTCATCGGTGGGGGTCGGAGCAGTTTTGTCTCAGGAGAACAGGGGTGGAGTACATCCTTGTGCTTTTTTTTCGAAAAATTTTTCGAAAACCGAACTGAATTATGATGTTGGAAATCGGGAGTTGCTGGCTATTAAACTCGCGTTTGAACATTGGTGTCGTTTTTTGGAAGGCGCTAGATTTCCTATTCAGGTTTCACAGATCATAAGAATTTGATCTATCTGGATGCTGACAAGCGCCTGAATGCCCGTCAAGCTAGGTGGGCACTTTTTTTTTTCTCGGTTTCATTTTTCTGTTACTTATATCCCTGGTACTAAGAATGATAAAGCCGATGCTTTATCTTGCAGCTTCTCTCCTACGGTCGGTGCCGAGGAGGAGGAGAGCATTTTGCAGAAAGGAGTTGTGGTGGCGGCTTTGGACTCCGTTTTGGAGGATGGGATTCTGAAAGCTCAAGATGATGCCCCATCTAACACTCCCCATGGGAGGTTGTTCGTGCCTAAAACCTTTAGGAGAGATTTGTTTGTGGAGTGTCATGAGTCTCGGTTGCCAGGTCATCCAGGAATTTCGGAGACTAAGAGACTTATCAGGCGCGGTTTTTGGTGGCCTGGATAGCAGAAAGAAGTCATCACGTGGGTGTGTCAATGTACTGTGTGTGCTAGGTCAAAGGCTTCACATACTCCTGCTGCGGGGTTGCTTTGCCCTCTGGAGGTTCCTAGTGCGCCTTGGACGCATCTCACAATGGATTTTATTACTGATCTTCCTGTGTCCGAGGGTTTTACTGTCATCTGGGTGGTCGTGGACCGTTTTAGTAAGATGTGTCATTTGGTTCCATTCATTAAGTTGCCCTGCGCCAAGACACTCGCTAAGGCGTTTGTTAAGGAGATTGTCAAGCTCCATGGCGTTCCCACGGATATTGTTTCTGATAGAGGACCTCAGTTTGTGGCTCGCTTTTGGCGTGCTTTTTGTGACAGGTTGGGAGTCCATTTGTCATTTTCGTCTGGTTATCATCCTGAGTCTAATGGACAGACTGAAAGAAAGAACCAGGATGTTGAACAGTTTTTGCGTTGTTTTGTGGCGGACAATCAAGAGGTGTGGTCTGAGTTTCTGCCTCTCGCAGAATTTGCTCTTAACAATCATACATCATCCTCTGCTGGGTGTTCTCCTTTTTTTTGTTGTACTGGGAGACATCCGTCTTTTGGTTCGTTCTCCAAATTGGGGTCGGCGGTGCCGGAGGAGGAGAATTTTTCCGGTGATTTGGAAAGAGAGTTTGGACTAATGTATGTTGCAGCCTTCAAGAGGCTAACAAGAAGTCCAAGAAGTATTTTGACAGGAAACGTAAGGAGGTTTTGTTTACTGTGGGTGACATGGTTTGGTTGTCCTCAAAGAACCTGCGGTTGAGGATTCCCTCTAAAAAATTGGGTCCTAAGTTTGTGGGTCCATTTAAAGTGCTTCAGGTGGTTAACCCGTCTGCTGTTAGGTTGGATGTCCCTACTTCCTGGAAGATTAATCCTGTGTTTCATGTTTCCTTGTTGAAAAAGGCTGATGTATCTGATAGGGACGCCACTGTCACAGTTCCCCCTGTGGTGGAAGACGGTGAATATGAAATTTCTCGTGTCTTGAATTCTAGATGGTGTCAGGAAAACTTGGTCAGACCTTGCAGCCCTCTGGCGCCCCCTTATCCTGCTGGTCAAACACGGTATTGACCGAGGATAAGCAACAGGGCGCAGCTGCTCTCATTTATGTCGACTATTGTGGCACGTGATGTGACAGGACGTACAGTACAGACCAAAAGTTTGGACACACCTTCTCATTTAAAGATTTTTCTGTATTTTCATGACTTTGAAAATTGTACATTCACACTGAAGGCATCAAAACTATGAATTAACACATGTGGAATTATATACTTAACAAAAAAGTGTGAAACAACTGAAAATATGTCTTATATTCTAGGTTATTCAAAGTAGCCACCTTTTGCTTTGATGATTGCTTTGCACACTCTTGGAATTCTCTTGATGTGTTAATTCATAGTTTTGATGCCTTCAGTGTGAATGTACAATTTTCAAAGTCATGAAAATACAGAAAAATCTTTAAATGAGAAGGTGTGTCCAAACTTTTGGTCTGTACTGTATATATACCACGAGTTCCTTCCAGGAACGTATATATACCTCAATCCAGCCACCCTCAAACCACAATATCACATAAATACACAGTATGCTGCCACCGCCAATCTCTTAACAGGTGGATCGGATACCCGTTAGGTAACGTGAATTAGCAGGTGAGGAACGTGTTTGCTCGACATAGGACAAGAAGAACGAAGCTGTTAAATAATAATAATTTACTCCCGAAAGTTGGCAGTGTTTACAAAAGATATACAAGATATTATAAAAGAGACAATTTACATATATGCATAAAACAGTTATTAAAATAAAAGGGGTAAATAATAGCAAAACCTGCGCCATGAGGTGATGGTCTCAGATTCTGTGGGGGGGACGGCTCCCCGGAAATTAGTTGTGATTCCTCCACGCAGCAAGTAGTGCTTGTGTCTGACGTCCCTGGGTTGGAATAAGCCAAAATGGACGTTTGGTTTTTAGTAAGGAGGACACACCCATGTTGTTTACCTTACACGGGGGCTAGGGTTTGTGCACAAGACATAAAAATCCTCCATCTTTCATATCTTGGTATGGGGGGGTCCCACATCCAGGATGGATACATCATGTTTGCCGTCACCAATATTCACGAAGATTGATATAGTATGTGATGTCCCCACACGTTGGAACTCTACACTGCAGATGTTGAGAAGGATTTGTGAGCAGAAGAGGGCAGTTGTTGAGCACCATCATCAACAAGGCCGTCGGTATTCAGTTCAGACTCCACACATAAGACCTCAGGAGTGGACATGGATGTCAGACATATGTACCATCCTCCAAAACTTTGAGGACTCCACCAAGATGGTGAGCGGAATTAGCTCTCTGTCTTCTGAAACGCTCTCTGCTCACAATCAAAGAGGATGCATTGCAGGCCGAGCACGATGAGATGGAGCAAGGAACCATACAGGGTGATTCCACACAGCCAGCCTCATCTCATCCCAACGTGGATTGGGTGACAATGAGGAAGAGGAGGAGGAAGAACAGGAGCTAGTTTCATGCGCTATAGACTGCACAACTGTCATACCGTCTGTTCAGCGTGGATGGCCTGAGGACAGAGAGGAGGAGGAGGAGAGCATGGTCACTCGTCCTCTTGTTGAGGACACAGAAGTCTTGCCTGTTAGCAGTCTGGCACGCATGGCTGAGTTTATGTTACGCTGCCTTTCCCATGACCCTCGCGTTCTCAAAATTTTGGGTGACAGTCATTTCTGGTTGGTGACACTTCTAGACCCACGCTACAAGGAGAACTTTATATCTCTTATTCCTGAGGCGGACAGGTCTGCAAAAATGGGGCAGCACCAGAAGGCCCTTGTTGAGGAACTATTAAAAAATTCCCATCTGAAAACGCTGGCGGCAGAGGTCACAGTTCGTTGGACAACCAAGGATTACAGGCGAGAGAGACACAACTCCAATCCAGTAGAGGCAGGGGAACACTGTCAAAGTTCTGGGAGAATTTTCTCAGCCCCTCCCATCGCACAGGCCCTGAGGCGCGGGGTACTCTCACAAGGAATGCAAAGTTTGGGAAGATGCTGAGGGAGTACCTTGACGACCATACCAACGTCCTCCATGCCTCATAATTATTGGGCATCCAAGCTGGATACGTGGAATGAACTGGCTCTCTACGCCTTGGAGGTCCTGGCCTGCCCTGCCGCTGTTTTATCAGAGCGGGTTTTTAGTGCCGCTGGTGGAATTATAACTAATAAGCGCATCCGCCTGTCAACTGAAAATGCTGACAGGCTGACTCTTATAAAAATGAACAAGGGCTGGATTGGGCCAGACTTCTCAACACCACCGAATGATAGCAGAGTAACATAAACTCAAATCCAGTGTCTTTTTTTGGGAGGTGTATTCCCATGCACCTTTTCACACCCACACATGGGTATACGCTTCCTGATTTGGGCTATTTGCCCTTGTCCTCCTCCTTCTCCTTCTCCTCATCCTCCACCACCATATCACCAGGGTAACCGTGGTCCGTGATGCAACACCCACATAATTTTTTTAAAGGGTCTTTATGATGCCTGTAAAAAAAATCTTTTATACAGTATGTTCATGTATACCCCCCAAGGGTAAATGTTTGTCAGCCCATACACTTAGTGCATGGGAATTACAAGTATAGGAGGCCCGCTCCTTTCTAATGGGAACATTTTTTTATGAGGCCCTCCTCCACGTCTCTTCCAGGGGGCATTGGAGTGCCTCCCAATTTTTGGCAGCCCTTGCATTCACTGCATAGGCCAACACTATGGGAGACCCATTTCCTAATAATGGGAACATTGTTTTTAGGAGGCTCTCCGCCCTCTACGTCTCTTGCAAGGGGCATTGGAGTTCCTCCAAATTTTTGGCAGCCATAGGCAAACAATATGGGAGACCTTCTCCTTTCTAATGGGAATTTGTCATTACTGTGGCCCTGCTCTAGGTGTCTTTAAATTGTTAGTGGGGTTTTTCCTAAATTCTGTCAGCCGTTGGACTCACTGCATACCCTATAACTGTATAGCAGACTCTCTCCTTTCTAATGGGAATTTGTCGTACTTGTTACTGTGGCCCTGCTCTATGTGTCTTTAAATTCCTAGTGGGGTATTTCCCAAATTTTGACAGCCCTTGCAGTCACAGCATGGGCATTATCACTATAGGAGACCCGCTCCTTTATAATGGGAACATTTTTTTTACTGAGACCCTCCTCTATGTCTCTTCAAAGGGGTATTGGGTTGAGCCTGAATTTTTGGCAGCCCTTGCAGTCACTGCATATGCAATAACAGTATAGGAGACCCACTCGTTAATAATGGGAATAACAAAGCATAGCCGGCTGATGGCTCTCTAACAACAGCGAGGGCCGACTGCTGGCCCTTTAAGAATAGTAAGGACCGCCTGATGGCCCTATAAAAATGGGCTTTATGACTTACAGAGTCCCTCCATCATAAATGAAACAGGATGTGTCTGATGATGTGTCACACACCACATGGCCAGATAAGGTTGTAAAATGTTATAATGACATTTCCCGGGGAATGCATTTGTCTTAAAAAATAACGTAAAAAAAAAAAAGTAGGATCTTTCTTTAGTATAAAAAACAGAGTCGCCAATGTAATCTAAATGTAATCACATTGTTCAGCTCCTGCACCTCCTCCTCCATCTCTGAAATGACCACATCAGTCACAAGCTGAAAGCACTGCAGCACTGCCTTGGCCAAGCGGCAACAGGCTGTGCTGAACATAACATGCTTGATGCTTAGGTGACAAGCCGCCCAGCGCTGCATGGTCGTGTGTGACAATGGGTGGAACCTAGTGACGGAGAAATGACAGCCAGAGTAGATACGGTTTCCCTCTATGCCAGTCCTTATACCGAGCTAAAGAATATGGCTGTGGTGAAATACAACTCCCACTGAGAAGCATTTTCAAACTGAAAAACATTGGGTCTACCAGAGGATTTGATTCTGAAGGCTCACCTTTCTCCCCCTCTCAAGAGCCCCATAGCTGCTGCAAAGTTTGGGCTATCATGAACTCTCCTGATGGAGAAGCCAGGGCCCACCCGAGGACTCTCTGGTGGAACTGTCCAACCCTGCCGAGAAGCAGTCCTGGCTAAGAAAAGTGTGTGGGAAGGTTCACGGACATTCTATGGCTCCTTTTTTTACTGAGGTGGAAACCCTCGCAAACACGGGGAGAACATACAAAATCCTTGCAGATGTTGTCCTTGCTGGGATTTAAACCCAGGATCCCAGCGCTGCAAGGCTTCAGTGCTGCTAACCACTGAGCCAATGTGCTGCCGTTCACCCTGTGATATCTAACAGGCTGGAGAAACTTGCACCTACTGCCACTCTATCTTCAGCTCCTTTGTGAGAAACGAATGTATTTGGGCAGCCACTCAGTCTACCAAATAGAATTCCTGAGAAAGAAATTGGGGAAGGCTTCACTACTGGTACTGGGGGCCGTGCTAATACCATGGCGTCGTACCATAGTTCACTGGAAATATTCCAGGCTGGTAGGAGGCAAGCGGATTCCCACAGAAAAGTACCAGCAGTAATGTTCAGCGACCCATGCTTGTGGAAGGCGGCGACGATACCGGGAGAAATAGTGGCGGCTGGGGACTGAGTATGGAAACCCGGCCGCCGTCGTCATGAGGTTTTGGACAGCTTCCACCTCCACAAGCCTAAAAGGCCACATTTCCAGTGCAAGCAGCTTTAGAGGACTTTCTGGGAGAAATGACAGCTGGAGTAGATACGGTTTCCCAAAAGTCAGTCCTTTCACTGAGCTAAAAAATATGGCAGTGGTGAAATACAGCTCACTGACAAGCTATGAACTGGTTCCGTACCGTCCCTGGCCACATTCACTTGTCCACGTGTTTGTGGGTAGGCGGTCCTTCCCAGTAAGTTCACTGGGGAGGGCATGGGTAATGCTGTAGGAACCCTGCTTGTGGAAGGCATGACACCGGGACAAATAGTGGCGGCTAGGGACCGAGTATTGCTGCCGTAAGGTTGTGGACAGCTTCCGCCTCCACGAGCCTAAAAGGCCACATTTCAAGTGCAAGCAGCTGTCAAAAATTTGGCAGTATAATATTGCAGCCTGTGGGTGGGTGGCTGGCTTGCTGCATACTTGCGCTTGTGACGCGCCCCCTGGGACATATTCCTTTTTGAGGGGAATACCCGGCACCGGATCAGATGGGGGGTTGTAGTCTCCGAGCGGCTGTGACCCGGTCCCGTGCCCAGGGCGTCAAGCTAAGTGTTATGTGGCAGCTTTACAGATGTTACTAAAGTTCTTTTGTGTCGACTACGCCACCCGTTGTGATGCGGTCACTGTGGCCGCCGCTGCTGCAGGGTCCGCTGAGGCTGATGGTGGGTGCGCAGCTTGGTGAGATAACCCCCAACGGGAGGGGTATAGCCTCAGGGGGACAGGCGCAGAGGATGGGGGTTGTAGTGGTGCGGTGCAGCCGGCAATGAAGACAGACTCGGGTTGTGCAGTTAAGGGTGTTTACTTACTGCAGATGTTGTACTGGTCACTCCAGCTGCTAGTGACCACCCGAGCCGTGCTGCATCCACCAGGTCCTGGATCCAGCCAACCCCCAAACAAGTCCGGAGCGTGGCCCTGAGCTCTCCCTCTGTCCTTTCTTCAGCCGTCCCCACCAGGGATTCACCTAGGTCCAGCTCCCTCGGGCCTTCTTTTGGGACACCCTTGGCCCTGGGTTCCCTGACCCTTCATGTGGTGTGCCTTCGGGGTGAATGTGGTGGGTGACCGTGACAGACACTGCCCACGGTCTCCGGTCTCTGGCTGGGGAATGTCTTTGCCCCCACCAGCTTGGGTTCCGGTACCCTCTTGCTGACTCCTCACCCGGTGCTCTAATTTGGGTTCTTGGGTCCCTTCAGTCTTCCCCCTCTGGGTCTTTCTCTGCTCCACTCTCTCTCTCTCCAGGGCTGCTGTTTCCTTCTCTCTCCTCTCCAACTGACTTGTTCTCAGCGTCTGACCCTGATCTAAGTTGGTGCCCTCCTTATATATCCCTCTATGTGTGAGCTCAGGTGACCAGCACCCAATGAGCTCCTATCACTACCCAGACTGCTCCCCCTATCTGCCCCTACACTACATGGGATGTACCACCCCCCTCCCACTCCAGCCAGGAACAGGCTCGGTTGTACCTGCACATTTCTAAGTGGGAGTACCGTCGGCCTGCTCCTCTGGAATGGGATGTATGTAGTGCATGCAGTCTATCTGAGCTCAGTTCCACACTCCTTCCTTACCCGGGAGTGGAATATCACACCTCTGGGTTGAGGTGCAATACCCCTGTAGCAGCCGAATCCTCAGGGTGCTACATTCCCCCCTGGTAAATCACAGCACGTCCTCGGGCTGTAAGACATAAAACACCAAAACATACAAAATTTTTATATGAACATATAAAACATATAAACATTATATATATATAAAACTTTTTATATAAACATTCTCGTAGACTTCTCTTGTCTCTGGTTCCTCCTCCGGACACTGTGCAACGTATGTCCGGGAAAAGTGCGACAGTCTCTTAGAAAACTGGTTTTACTATAAAACCGGTAGGGGGCGCTTTAGGACGCGCAACTATATACAGGGGATATGGCCGCTCTCAGTCCTCGGCCAGGTAAGGAGGGGAAAGGGAATGGCTGCTCACAGTCCTCAGCCTGTAGGATGAAGGGGTTAACGGGTAACAGTTCACTGGTCCCAACGGGGACTATTTTAGCAGCAACAGTTTCAGTTTCTATATACCCCGATTGGGTAACTATTTACAGCTCCTGCTCTGCCGCACTCAACGGCGTCTTCCTCCTGCTCTTTGCTTATAGCTGGTTGTTACCTCAGACCCGTCCGGGTCCTCTTGCTCCTCCTCCTCGCACCGCAACTCCTCCTCCGTCAGGCGGTGTACGTGGAGGGCGTAAGGTCCTTTGGCACACTTGTGCCGGGTGAAGGTGACCTCGTCTCCGATGTAGAGGTCACGGCCTTTGTGACCTTCCGGCAGGTGGGACTCGACATCTCTGCGGGTCACAAAAACGTCACCGCGGTTGTTACGGTCCCGAATAAAGCCCCACCCATGCTGCGGGTTGAACTTTATCACTGTCCCGATGGTGCGGGGACAATGCGCTGCACGGGGGTTCCTCCTAGTCCGGCTCTTCTGCTCCGCGCTCTGGATTTGGGCCTGTTGTTCTCTGACCCGCCTCTCCTCCCGTTCTCTCTTAAACTCTGCCAGCTGTTGACGGCAACACTCTGTACGTTCAGCTGCGGCTGCCCGAGTTTCTCCGGTGAACCCCATCAAATCTTCTCCCGTGGGGTCCCACACGAATTGGGCTTCTGCTAGAGGAGGCGAGACCCGAGCCACGGGCTTCGGAGCCGGGATTAGGGGCTCACACAAGGGCCCTAGTCTTTGCTGCCGCTCCAGCTCAGGGTACCCTTCGGGCCAGATGAAGGGCCGCCCGTCCGGCCATGCGAGCTGGCCGAAGAGGTCCTCCCCCAGGTGTGGCACCCTAGGTATTGCGGGCGCGGGCGCGGTGGTGGTGGCGCCCGGGTTGCCCAGGCCTTGCGGCCAGGCCTGGGGCACCTGGAAGGTGAAGGGCACCGTTAGGACGGCGGCGCCCTGGGCTACCTGGCCTTGCGGCCAGGCCGGAGGCTCCGCGGAGGTAGGGGGCGCTGTTGGTGGTGCGGCGCCCGGGGGTACTAGGCCTTGCGACCAGGCTGGTGGTACTTCCTGCTTTGTCACGCTCCGGGTCGGGGCGCGTGACGTCACAGGGGTCGCGGCGGCGGCTTCCGGTTGGGGCCTAGTCCATGGCGGTGACCTGGCGGCTACGGGCACAGCAGGGGGACTTTCGGGCTCTGCGACGGGGAGCTGGGGCAGGTAAGCGGTGTCACGGCTTGGGGTATAAGCGTCCCCTTTACCTGCCTCCATGCGTTCGGCTCCCTCCTCGGCGCCGTCTCCGGCCTTGGGTCCTCCTGCGCCATCCTCAGAGGCGGTCTGCTTCCTCTTCCAGGGTAGCGTGCTCCGCTGACTGGTCTCTGCGTGCTGAGCCATCTCCCGGCCCCACTCCGCCAGTATCTCGCGCTGTACCCGGGCCATCCTCCTTGCGAGGCCCTCCAGGGCAGTTTGTGCACACTCCCGGTCTCGGGGGAGCTGCGCTAGGATCTCCGCTAGACCTAGCGGGGTTGTGGACTCTAGCAGGCTCCTGACCATCGGGTCGGTGCTGCTCTACTCTGCTTCCGGCAGGCTCCTGGCCAGCGGGCCGGTGCTGCTCTGCCCTCCTTCCTCGGTCTCTAGCAGACTCCTGGCCAGCGGGCCGGTGCTGTTCTGCTTTCTTTCCATCTCCGGGTGAGCTCCTCCGCTACTCCTTGTTAGACCTCTTGCCTCCGGGTGCGCTCGCTCCAGACTGCTCCAAGCGACACCCATCTTTTCTCTTCTCTTTCGTCTCCTCCCACTTCGAGGGCGGTCCCGGGGCAACTCGGTGACTGTCAGCTCCAGGGGTAGTTCTTTCACGCTGACAGACACCTCCAGCATCACAGTCTCTGTTGGTGGGGGCGGTTTCCACTTTTGGCGCCATTTTCTGTCCCGGCCCACGATGGGAGGTGGCCTCTTGCCCTCCTTTGGCACGCCCATAATGGCGTCCGCTGCTCTTCCAAGGCGGGAAATCTGCGGTTTTGGCGGGAAGCGTCGCCCAGTGGCGGGAAACTCTGCAGATGGCGGGAACAAGTTGGAAATGGCGGACAATCGGCGGGAAACGACTGGTGATGGAGTCCGATGGCGTGGACCCTCCGGAACCGGCGGGAGACTTCTTTCTGAGGTAAACTTGCACTTTTCTTCAGGCACGCAGTACCCGGGTGTTGCGGGCACGTAATCTTGCCGACTACGCCAAAGTTGACGCGCCCCCTGGGACATATTCCTTTTTGAGGGGAATACCCGGCACCGGATCAGATGGGGGGTTGTAGTCTCCGAGCGGCTGTGACCCGGTCCCGTGCCCAGGGCGTCAAGCTAAGTGTTATGTGGCAGCTTTACAGATGTTACTAAAGTTCTTTTGTGTCGACTACGCCACCCGTTGTGATGCGGTCACTGTGGCCGCCGCTGCTGCAGGGTCCGCTGAGGCTGATGGTGGGTGCGCAGCTTGGTGAGATAACCCCCAACGGGAGGGGTATAGCCTCAGGGGGACAGGCGCAGAGGATGGGGGTTGTAGTGGTGCGGTGCAGCCGGCAATGAAGACAGACTCGGGTTGTGCAGTTAAGGGTGTTTACTTACTGCAGATGTTGTACTGGTCACTCCAGCTGCTAGTGACCACCCGAGCCGTGCTGCATCCACCAGGTCCTGGATCCAGCCAACCCCCAAACAAGTCCGGAGCGTGGCCCTGAGCTCTCCCTCTGTCCTTTCTTCAGCCGTCCCCACCAGGGATTCACCTAGGTCCAGCTCCCTCGGGCCTTCTTTTGGGACACCCTTGGCCCTGGGTTCCCTGACCCTTCATGTGGTGTGCCTTCGGGGTGAATGTGGTGGGTGACCGTGACAGACACTGCCCACGGTCTCCGGTCTCTGGCTGGGGAATGTCTTTGCCCCCACCAGCTTGGGTTCCGGTACCCTCTTGCTGACTCCTCACCCGGTGCTCTAATTTGGGTTCTTGGGTCCCTTCAGTCTTCCCCCTCTGGGTCTTTCTCTGCTCCACTCTCTCTCTCTCCAGGGCTGCTGTTTCCTTCTCTCTCCTCTCCAACTGACTTGTTCTCAGCGTCTGACCCTGATCTAAGTTGGTGCCCTCCTTATATATCCCTCTATGTGTGAGCTCAGGTGACCAGCACCCAATGAGCTCCTATCACTACCCAGACTGCTCCCCCTATCTGCCCCTACACTACATGGGATGTACCACCCCCCTCCCACTCCAGCCAGGAACAGGCTCGGTTGTACCTGCACATTTCTAAGTGGGAGTACCGTCGGCCTGCTCCTCTGGAATGGGATGTATGTAGTGCATGCAGTCTATCTGAGCTCAGTTCCACACTCCTTCCTTACCCGGGAGTGGAATATCACACCTCTGGGTTGAGGTGCAATACCCCTGTAGCAGCCGAATCCTCAGGGTGCTACACTTGCATTCCAAGGAATGGGGTAGGGACAATTGAATGCTGCACTGGGACAAGGACGTGGATGGTGATTGTTGCAAGTCTGCAACAACAGGTGCATGGCGGAAGGCATCTTCGCATGCGCCAAGGATCACTTATGATGGGCACACTTTTAGGCAGTGACCTGGGAGTCAGAAATGCTTCCAGAGGTCTTCCTCATGCTGTTCCCATGTCTTTTCAGCACTGTATGCATGTGTCTAATGATGTGTCACACACCACATGGCCAGATAAGGTTGTAAAATGTTAAAATTACATTTCCCAGTGAATGCATTTGTCTTGGTTGAAAGCAATGCAAAAGTGCAAAAACGTATCAAAAACGCTATATGTAAACATAGCCCAAGGTGTGGAGGAATATTTTTGGTTTTGGTTATTTATTTTGCCTTATATACAAGTCATTACCCTGGAAAGGATGTTCCTTAACATATTTGCAAGGAAAATCCATTTTGGTTTCGTTTTTGTATGTTTTATTGTGAGTCCATAAAAGTGGCGTAATACTCTGACCACGTTGCTGACAGCAGTGACCTGGGAGTCAGAAATGCTTCCAGGGGTCTTCCCCATGCTGTCCCCATGTCATTTTAGCACTGTTCCCATCGATTTGGGCAATTTTTAGGCCCGCTGCTGAACGCCATGGGGAGCCGCCTGAAAAATGCTTGAGTTTCCCATAGACTTACATTGGGCTCATTGCTCAGGTCGAGTACCCGAGTATTCCAATTAGCTCGACCCAAGCAACGAGTACCCGAGCATTTTAGTGCTCGCTCATCACTACTGCTCAGCTGTCTTGACCATGCTTGCTCTAATGAACATCCTTCTCCCTGAACACATACAGACCAGACCCTCGCTGTGGGGAATTTCAGTCATTTCAACATGCTTTTATTATCCGTTATTTAATCCTTGCCTTCACGTTATATAAACACTCTACTTTTGCTGTGTTTCCGTTGGGTTTCTGTTTCCATTTACTCAACAAGTTTCCTCTACTTGTTAAAGGTGTTATTCCATATATTAATTATTAATGTCGGGTTTGACTATTAATAACAATATCCGGCCATTACCGTGCCTGTTATGTACTCCAATTCCTTTGCTATACACTATACTAGACTATGGCTAACTGAGACAAAAACCGTGTTATCAGTAAAATATATTTATTACACAAGTCTACAGTTAATTCTACTATTTATTACCACACTAACACTGAATAAAACAATAATAATAATATGGATATACAGTTAACCCCACAATAACCTATTTATTCTTCCCACCCACTTACAGTGGTGGCCAAAAGTATTGGCCCCCTGCAATTCTGTCAGATAATACTCAGTTTCTTCCTGAAAATGATTGCAATCACAAATTCTTTGGTATTATTATCTTCATTTAATTTGCTTGCAAGGAAAAAGCACAAAAGAGAATGAAGCAAAAATCAAATCATTGATCATTTCACACAAAACTCCAAAAATGGGCCAGACAAAAGTATTGGCACCCTCAGCCTAATACTTGGTTCCACAACCTTTAGCCAAAATAACTGCGAACAACCACTTCCGGTAACCATCAATGAGTTTCTTACAATGCTCTGCTGGAATTGTAGACCATTCTTCTTTGGCAAACTGCTCCAGGTCCCTGATATTTGAACGGTGCCTTCTCCAAACTGCCATTTTGAGATCTCTCCACAGGTGTTCTATGGGATTCAGGTCTGGACTCATTGCTGGCCACCTTAGAAGTCTCCAGTGCTTTCTCTCAAACCATTTTATAGTGCTTTTGGAAGTGTGCTTTGGGTCATTGTTCTGCTGGAAGACCCATGACCTCTAAGGGAGACCCAGCTTTCTCACACTGGGCCCTACATTATGCTGCAAAATTTGTTGGTAGTCTTCAGACTTCATAATGCCATGCACACGGTCAAGCAGTCCAGTGTCAGAGGCAGCAAAGCAACCCCAAAACATCAGGGAACCTCCGCCATGTTTGACTGTAGGGACCGTGTTCTTTTCTTTGAATGCCTCTTTTTTTTTCTGTACACTCTATGTTGATGCTTTTTCCCAAAAAGCTCTACTTTTGTCTCATCTGACCAGAGAACATTCTTCCAAAACATTTTAGGCTTTCTCAGGTAAGTTTTGGCAAACTCCAGCCTGGCTTTTTTATGTCTCGGGGTAAGAAGTGGGGTCTTCCTGGGTATCCTACCATACAGTCCCTTTTCATTCAGACGCCGACGGATAGTACGGGTTGACACTGTTGTACCCTCGGACTGCAGGACAGCTTGAACTTGTTTGGATGTTAGTCGAGGTTCTTTATCCACCATCCGCACAATCTTGCGTTGAAATCTCTCGTCAATTTTTCAATTTTTAGCCACAGTGCCATGGGCTTTACACTTCTTGATGACTCTGCGCACGGAAGACACAGGAACATTCAGGTCTTTGGAGATGGACTTGTAGCCTTGAGATTGCTCATGCTTCCTCACAATTTGGTTTCTCAAGTCCTCAGACAGTTCTTTGGTCTTCTTTCTTTTCTCCATGCTCAATGTGGTACACACAAGGACACAGGACAGAGGTTGAGTCAACTTTAATCCATGTTAACTGGCTGCAAGTGTGATTTAGTTATTGCCAACACCTGTTAGGTGCCACAGGTAAGTTACAGGTGCTGTTAATTACACCAATTAGAGAAGCATCACATGATTTTTCAAACAGTGCCAATACTTTTGTCCACCCCCTTTTTTAGGTTTGGTGTGGAATTGTATCCAATTTGGCTTTAGGACAATTCTTTTTGTGTTTTTTCATTGAAGACAAATTAAATGAAGAGAATAAGACCAAAGAATTTGTGATTGCAATCATTTTCAGGAAGAAACTGAGTATTATCTGACAGAATTACAGGGGTGCCAATACTTTTGGCCACCACTGTACCTAAACAATCACACATACATGAATTGTTATATCCCACCCGCCAATCACTATACTATCCCTAAGGTAAAGAAGGGGTTAATAGTGATACTTAGCCACTTGATAGGGAGGAAGTTTCTGGGCTCTTCAGTTCTTGGTGTGGCTGAAGATAAACTTCACACAGAGGTATGAAGCAGGGCTGAGGGACACAGAGGGGGCTATGGACTAGCAGCAGAACTTGTGTCGTGTCCTGAAGATAGGAAGAAAAGACCAACTTACTCCCCCGGTGGCCTTATAAGCTGCCCCCACCTTCTCTATACCCATCCCCACCTATGCCGCAACCCCGTCATGCCGGCTTCTGCCCTATTGCTTTGGGCGAAAGTATTCACCCACTCACCCCTTGTCATTTTTTTGTGTTTTGCTACCTCACAACCTGGAATTTCAATGTTTTTATTGAGGGTTTGCATCAGTTCATGTACAGAACATGCCTACAAATGTGGACATTTGGTTTTATTTTTATTGTGAAGCAAACAACACATAGGACAAAATAACTGAAAACTTCAGTGTGCATAACTATTCACCTCCCTAAAGTCAGTACTTTGTAGAGCCTCTTTTTGCGGCGATTACAGTTGAAAGTCGCGTTGGATAAGTCTATATGAGCTTTCCACATCTCGCCAATGGGATTTTTGCCATTGCTCAAGACTAAACTGCTCCAGCTCCTTCAAGTTAGATGGTTTCCTCTGGTGAACAGCAATATTCAAGTCTGATCACAGATTCTCAATTGGATTAAGGTCTGGGCTCTGACTAGGTCTCTACAAAACATTTACACGTTTCCCCTTAAACCACTTGAATGTTGCTTTAGCAGTATGCTTTGGGTCATTGTTTTGTTAGAAGGTGAACCTCTGTCCCAGTCCCATTTGCCGGCATCGCATGCGCAGGAGAATTCTCCAACGCTGTCAGTGACGTGCATGAGGTGAGCTGAGTTCATTTAACATGAACTCGGCTCATCTGGATGCCGTCACAGCGAGAGACTGAGGAGCACAAGCGGCTTCTCAGTGTCTCTGCGGCATGGCAAGCTGGATGGCAGCGTTCTGCTACGATCCAGCCTGCCATCTCAATGTAGCAGAGCTGAAGCCATCCTGGGAACCATGGAAAGGTAAGGATGAGGTTGGTTTATTATTTTACTTTTATTGCAGGAGACATGGGATTCAGCTGGAATGGGCGTGACGGTAAATAGAGTTTAATTTAGGATATTAAAGAATTGTGTGTTTATTTCAATTAAAGGATTTTATTCTGGGTGTTTGTGTTTTTTTTTTTAACTTTCACTATGGGGTTAGTAATGGGGGTGTCTTAAAGACGTCTCTCCATTACTAACCTGGGCTTGATGTCAGCTGGCATTATAAGCTGACATCAACCCCAGCCCTATTACCCCACTGCCACCGCTACAGGGCAGTGGGAAGAGCGAGGCTAAGTGCCAGAATTGGCGCATCCTATGGATGCGCCATTTCTGGGGCGGCTGACGGCTGGTGTTTCTAGCCTGGGAGTGGGCCAATATTCATGGCACCCTTTCCTGGGCTATTAATATCAGCCCCCAGCTGTCTGCCTAGCCTTTGCTAGCTATTAAAATAGGGGGGACCCCACGTCATTTTTTTGGATCTCCCATTTTAATAGCTAGTAAAGGCTAGGTATTCAGCTGGGGCTGATATTAGTAGCCTGGGAAGCTCCGTGGGTATTACCCCCTTCCCAGGCTTCAAACATCTGCCCCAGCCGTCTGCTTAACCTCTACTAGAGACTAGAATTATGGGGAACCCCACGCCAATTTTTTTTTTTTAATAAATCCTTTATTTTAACACTAAATGACAAGTACAGTAATCAACACTATCACTGTACTTCTTATATACAGTTATATGAAAAAGTTTGGGCACCCCTATTAATCTTAAGCTTAATGTTTTATAAAAATTGGTGTTTTTGCAACAGCTATTTCAGTTTGATATATGTAATAACTGTTGGACACAGTAATGTTTCTGCCTTGAAATGAGGTTTATTGTACGAACAGAAAATGTGCAATCTGCATTCAAACAAAATTTGACAGGTGCATAAGTATGGGCACCTCACCAGAAAAGTGACATTAATATTTAGTAGATCCTCCTTTTGCAAAAATAACAGCCTCTAGTCGCTTCCTGTAGCTTTTAATGATTTCCTTGATCCTGGATGAAGGTATTTTTCACCATTCCTCTTTACAAAACAATTCCAGTTCAGTTATGTTTGATGGTCGCCGAGCTTGGACAGCCCTCTTCAAATGATCCCACAGATGTTCAATGATATTCAGGTCTGGGGACAGGGATGGCCATTCCAGAACACTGTAATTGTTCCTCTGCATGAATGCCTGAGTAGATTTGGAGCGGTGTTTTGGATCATTGTCTTGCTGAAAGATCCATCCCCTGCGTAACTTCAACTTTGTCACTGATTCTTGAACATTATTGTCAAGAATCTGCTGATACTGAGTGGAATCCATGCGTCCCTCAACTTTAACAAGATTCCCGGTGCCGGCATTGGCCACACAGCCCCAAAGCATGATGGAACCTCCACCAAATTTTACTGTGGGTAGCAAGAGTTTTTCTTGGAATCCTGTGTTTTTTTGCCGCCATGCATAATGCCTTTTTGTATGACCAAACAGCTCAATCTTGCTTTCATCAGTCCACAGGACTTTCTTCCAAAAATAAATTGGCTTCTCCAAATGTGCTTTTGCATACCTCAGCCGACTCTGTTTGTGGCGTGCTTGCAGAAATGGTTTCTTTCGCATCACTCTCCCATACAGCTTCTCCTTGTGCAAAGTGCGTTGTATAGTTGACCGATGCACAGTGACACCATCTGCAGCAAGTTGATGCTGCAGCTCTCTGGAGGTGGTCTGAGGATTGTCCTTGACTGATCTCACCATTCTTCTTCTCTGCCTTTCTGATGTTTTTCTTGGCCTGCCACTTCTGGCCTTAACAAGAACTGTCCCTGTGTTCTTCCATTTCCTTACTATGTTCCTCACTGTGGAAACTGACAGGTTAAATCTCTGAGACAGCTTTTTGTATCCTTCCCATGAACAACTATGTTGAATAATCTTTGTTTTCAGATCATTTGACAGTTGTTTTGAGGAGCCCATGATGCCACTCTTCAGAGCAGATTCAAACAGGAGAACAACTTGCAAGTGGCCACTTTAAGTAGCTTTTCTCATGATTGCATACACCTGGCTATGAAGTTCAAAGCTCAATGAGGTTACAAAACCAAAAAAAGTGCTTTAGTAAGTCAGTAAAAAGTAGGTAGGAGTATTTAAAACAAGAAAATGATAAGGGTGCCCATACTTATGCACCTGTCAAATTTTGTTTGAATGCAGATTGCACATTTTCTGTTAGTACAATAAACCTCATTTCAAAGCAGAAACATTACTGTGTCCAACAGTTATTACATATATCAAACTGAAATAGCTGCTGCAAAAACACCAATTTTTATAAAACATTAAGCTTAAGATTAATAGGGGTGCCCAAACTTTTTCATATAACTGTATGTGACTGACATGTTTCTATCTATCTAATCTATGTGTGATGCTCTATTCTTTCTGTTATAAATTGTCGGGTACCGGTGTATGCCGCTGCTGAATTGCCGGCTTTTCATGTTTCACTGTGAGCACTGTTCCCATCGATTTGGGCAACCACTGTAATGCCACAACCACCATGGCTGCAGCATTACAGTGAGTGGCAGACAATCCCTGCATGTTGATTGGCACACTAAATAGCGCCAAACATGTAGGACGGGGACCCGAGCATCGCGCAAGTACTCGGCGAGCTCCGAGCATCTTGAGCAGTGAGATGCTCGGGCGAGTACCGAGTAGTGGCGAGCATGTTCGCTCATCACTACTCTCCACCAAACAAACTTTATCCATCCTCAGCTTGAGTGGCAGAGCAATGATGCAATGAAAGTATTTTATAAATCAAGCAGCAAAATTGCATTTTCACTGCACAGTTCGTCTATCATTTGCATCCATAAAATTAGACAAGTATTGTTTTGTTAACACTTAATAAAATTTAGACCAACAGTGAGTGTCACTGACATCTAGTGGTCAGATGTCATCATTACAGGTGTGGCCTCCACTCGCAGTCATCACCAACACACATATCTCTCTCTATACACCCTCTTACAGGAGGAGCAGCTCAGCTCTGTCAGTGCCTTTTAGACACCGATGATGGCTATCGGGGGCAGATTAGGAGTAGCCAGGGCCCTGGGCAGTTTACAAGGTGCGGGTCCCCCCCAGGTACCCGATGTATCACGTGCCATGTCACAGGATCCCTTTTTGATAGATCATGTGATAGGTCATGTGATAGGTCATGTAAGTAACACACAGGTGCTCTGGTGACATCTGTAGATAGAAAATGACAGAGATAGCACCACGTAGCGCACCACACAAATTTTTCCCTTATGATCAGCACTACACATAACATAGCACTATACATAATAGAGTCAGGGTGGGAGATTAATTTTCCCGAGGGGCCACATGAGAGACCGTGACTGTTGTGGAGGCCGAACCAATAAGATGAAATTAATTCTGCTCAGTATTAACATATTGATTATAATTATTTTTTTATATTAATTGTATGACTTAATATTGAGCAGAATTAATTATGCTGATGACTCGCCCCCTAGGCCGTGGGGCACCCGGAACCGGGCTTCTGTACGATGCTGGGGGTAGTAGTGGCAACCCGATCCCATGGCTCAGGGTGGTCAGACCAAATTGTGGCAGTCTATTTATCAGTGTTTTGAATGTTTGACTACGCCACCCGTGGATTGCGGTCAGGGATGACCGTCGCTGCAAGGCAGACCGCTGAGGCTGGTGTTGGTGTGCAGCACAGGGATAGGATAACTCCCCACGGGAAGAGTGTAGCCTCAGGGCAATGTAGGTGGATGCTGGGGGTGATGGTGCAGGCGCAGCATAAATCACACAGAGTCCAATGGTGCAGTCCAGGGCTTTTACTCACAGTTGATATCCAAGTCACTTCCGTCGGCAAGGACTGCCCGAGCCGTGCTGCGTCCACCAGGTGAGGGGCTCGGTCAACCCCCAGGCAATTCAGGAGTATGGCACAGGACCCCCTTCTATCCTTTCTCTGGCCTCTCGTGCCCCACCAGTGACCACGCTTCTGTCCAGCTGCCTCGGGCCTTCTCTGGTAAAACTTGGTGCCAGTTTCCCTGACCCTATGTGGTGCCTTCCTAGCAGGTTTGGCGGGGGGCCGCACCAATAAAAGATCATGACCTCCGGTTCTTGGCTGAGGGATGATTTACCTCCACCAACTTGGGAATCCGGTACCCTTCTGCGGCCTGACCCTTCACCCGATATAACGCAGGCTTGCAACGGTTACTGTCCGTTCTGCTCTCTTAGGGTCCCTTCTGCCTCCTTGTTTCTGGAGCCTTTCTACTCCTCTGTCTCTCCTCTTTCCTTCCTTCTCCTTCTCCTCTTCTCCTCTCTGGCCCCGGCCTTTGTGCTAGGCCTGCCCAGGGAGCAGAGCCCATGCAGCAGCTCTGCTCCCTGCCTTCTCCTCTCACAGAACTCCCTCCTAAGATGGCCTCCACCTTTTTATCTGCTTCTCTGTGTCTGAGCTCAGGTGACCTGCACCCAATGAGCTCCTTCCTATGCTCCAGAAACCGTCCCCTCTGCTCCTACATCACTGGGTTCTCTCCCCCCTCCCCACTCCAGCCAGGGACATGGTCAGTTGTGCCTGCATAAATGGGAGCATCGTCGAGCTGTCCCCCGGAAATGGGGAGTAAGTATGTGTATGCAGCTAACTGAGCCCTGGTCCACACTCCATCCTTACCTGGGAGTGGAATATCACACCTCTGGATGAGGTGCAATACCCCTGTAGCAACCAAACCCTCGGGGCGCTACACTGACATCCCCCTATATACTGTATAAGCCCCCACATAGCCCCAATATACAGTATGAGCCCAACATAGCCCCCAATATACAGTGTGTACCCCCTAAATAACCCCCTACATACAGTATGAGCCCCCACATAGCCCCCTATATACAGTATGAGCCCCTACATAGCCTCCTACATTCAGTATGAGCCAGCACATAGCCTCCTATATACAGTATGAGGCCCCACATAGCCTTATATATACAGTGTGAGCCCCCATATAGCCTCCTATATATAGTGTGAGCCCCACATAGCCATCTACAGTATATACAGTATGACCCCACATAGCTGCTTATATACAGCATGAGACCCCACAAACAGCCTATATACAGTATGAGCCCACACACAGCTCCTTATATACAGAGTGAGCCCACACATAGCTGCCTATATACAGTATGAGCCCCCATATACAGTGGTGGCCAAAAGTATTGGCACCCCTGCAATTCTGTCAGATAATACTCAGTTTCTTCCTGAAAATGATTGCAATCACAAATTCTTTGGTATTATTCTCTTCATTTAATTTGTCTTCAATGAAAAAATACAAAAGAGAATGAAGCAAAAATCAAATCATTGATCATTTCACACAAAACTCCAAAAAAGGGCCGGACAAAAGTATTGGCACCCTCAGCCTAATACTTGGTTCCACAACCTTTAGCCAAAATAACTGCGAACAACCACTTCCGGTAACCATCAATGAGTTTCTTACAATGCTCTGCTGGAATTGTAGACCATTCTTCTTTGGCAAACTGCTCCAGGTCCCTGATATTTGAAGGGTGCCTTCTCCAAACTGCCATTTTGAGATCTCTCCACAGGTGTTCTATGGGATTCAGGTCTGGACTCATTGCTGACCACCTTAGAAGTCTCCAGTGCTTTCTCTCAAACCATTTTATAGTGCTTTTGGAAGTGTGTTTTGGGTCATTGTCCTGCTGGAAGACCCATGACCTCTGAGGGAGACCCAGCTTTCTCACACTGGGCCCTACATTATGCTGCAAAATTTGTTGGTAGTCTTCAGACTTCATAATGCTATGCACACGGTCAAGCAGTCCAGTGCCAGAGGCAGCAAAGCAACCCCAAAACATCAGGGAACCTCCGCCATGTTTGACTGTAGGGACCGTGTTCTTTTCTTTGAATGCCTCTTTTTTTTTCCTGTACACTCTATGTTGATGCTTTTTCCCAAAAAGCTCTACTTTTGTCTCATCTGACCAGAGAACATTCTTCCAAAACGTTTTAGGCTTTCTCAGGTAAGTTTTGGCAAACTCCAGCCTGGCTTTTTTATGTCTCGGGGTAAGAAGTGGGGTCTTCCTGGGTATCCTACCATACAGTCCCTTTTCATTCAGACGTCGACGGATAGTACGGGTTGACACTGTTGTACCCTCGGACTGCAGGGCAGCTTGAACTTGTTTGGATGTTAGTCGAGGTTCTTTATCCACCATCCGCACAATCTTGGGTTGAAATCTCTCGTCAATTTTTCTTTTCCGTCCACATCTAGGGAGGTTAGCCACAGTGCCATGTGCTTTAAACTTCTTGATGACTCTGCGCACGGAAGACACAGGAACATTCAGGTCTTTGGAGATGGACTTGTAGCCTTGAGATTGCTCATGCTTCCTCACAATTTGGTTTCTCAAGTCCTCAGACAGTTCTTTGGTCTTCTTTCTTTTCTCCATGCTCAATGTGGTACACACAAGGACACAGGACAGAGGTTGAGTCAACTTTAATCCATGTTAACTGGCTGCAAGTGTGATTTAGTTATTGCCAACACCTGTTAGGTGCCACAGGTAAGTTACAGGTCCTGTTAATTACACGAATTAGAGAAGCATCACATGATTTTTCAAACAGTGCCAATACTTTTGTCCACCCCCTTTTTTAGGTTTGGTGTGGAATTATATCCAATTTGGCTTTAGGACAATTCTTTTTGTGTTTTTTCATTGAAGACAAATTAAATGAAGATAATAATACCAAAGAATTTGTGATTGCAATCATTTTCAGGAAGAAACTGAGTATTATCTGACAGAATTGCAGGGGTGCCAATACTCTTGGCCACCACTGTAGCCTTTTATATACAGTATGAGCCCACACATAGCTCCCTATATACTGTATGAGCCCCTGTATGGCCTCCTATAAACAGTATGAGCCCCACATAGCTGCCTATATACAGTATGAGCCCCCATATAGCCTCCCATATACAGTATGAGCCCACACATAGCTCCCTATACACCGTATGAGCCCCCATATGGCCTCCTATATACAGTATGAGCCCCACATAGCTGCCTATATACAGTATGAGCCCCCATATAGCCTCCCATATACAGTATGAGCCCACACATAGCTCCCTATATACCGTATGAGCCCCCATATGGCCTCCTATATACAGTATGAGCTCCACATAGTTGCCTATATACAGTATGAGCCCCTAAATGGCCTCCTATATACAGTATGAGCTCCCATATAGCCTCCTTTATACAGTATGAGCCCCCACATAGCTGCTTATATACAGCATGAGACCCCACATAGCTGCCTATATACAGTATGAGCCCACACATAGACGCCTATATACAGTATGAACTCCCAAATAGCCTTCTATATACAGTATGACCCCCCCACATAGCTTCCTATATACCGTATGAGCCTCCACATGGCCTCCTATATACAGCATGAGCCCCACATAGCTGCTTACATACAGTATGAGCCCCCATATAGCCTCCTATATACAGTATGAGCCCCACATAGCTGCCTATATACAGTATGAGCCCCCATATAGCCTCCTATATACAGTATGAGCCCCACATAGCTGCCTACATACAGTATGAGCCCCCATATAGCCTCCTATATACAGTATGAGCCCCACATAGCTGCCTACATACAGTATGAGCCCCCATATAGCCTCCTATATACAATATGAGCCCCACATAGTTGCCTATACACAGAATGAGCCCCATATTGCCTGCTATATAGAGTGTGAGCCTGCACAAAGATACCTATATACAGTATGAGCCCCCACATAGCTGCCTATATGCACCACAAGCCCTCACATAGCCCATATATTTAAGCACACATCCCATACACATATTAATAATAAAAAAAAAATACACAACACATACTTACTTCACTCCTGTACTCCCGGCGCTGTACTCGGATATCCGGGGCTCCATTTCTTCTTGTGGCTGGCGCCGGCTGATTGCGTCATCACATCACGTGGAATTGCGCTGCCATTCAGCATAGCCGGCAGCGCACAAAACATTATAATGGGGACAATCTGGCAGTGGCCCACCCTGGAGATGCGGGCCATGGGTGGTAGCCCAGATTGCCCTCATTATAATCCGCCTATGATGACTATATACTATAGACGGCATTAACTACATCTGGAGAAAGGTCTGCTTCTGACCCTCATCAAATGCTGTAACCCCCACAATCATGTCCATGTACGTGATTTGGTGCTAAGGCGTGTAGGGATTTGCTCAGGTAGGCATTAGGCAATGTTCACACAGGCAATGTTTTTAGTCCTACAAGGCAAGGTTTATTAGCTCCATATCCCCCACAGCCGTGATCCGGCACAAAGGTAAACTCAACAGGAAAGTACAGAGCATACGGCAGGTCAATACTCTGGCAGGTATACATCCACCCACACACAGGTCAGTATGGGATCTCTCCAGCTCCACACACTGGTAGACTGTCCACCATTAAAATGGTCTTTTTCTCTCTAAGACCAAAGACTGCTCAGCTGACTCCGCAGTCACTCCGTTCAGAGAGAGACCCTCATTTTTCGCTCTCCCAACTCCAGCTCACATCTTGATTGGTCACTCACGAGCATTAACACACCTCTGCTTCAGCAGTCATTCAGGGCAGGAGTCAGGTAACCTACACTTTATACTCTCTTCTAATTATGTACTTTATTCCTGGGTCCATATTCCTGAGTGCTTTTTTCATCCACATTCACCGCCCCATCCCCCCTCCATCACCTCTCATCCATATCTGCCCCTCTCTCCTTCCCTCTCCCATGTACAGCTCCCATGCTCTTTTGAACTTCCTGAAAAATCTCACTCTGTCTCATCCAAAGGTATTGCACAAGAAACCATGTCACAAATCCAAAAACTATCTGCTCTTTCTCTTTTTACTGCTACTACTCATTTCAGGGGATATCTCTCCTAACCCCGGACCACCCTCCACCAACCTGAACCTCTCCCTCACCTCACATCGAAACCCTGCTCACCTTATTACCATCAGCTGTACTCCTTCATCTCCCTCCTTCAATTGTGCACTGTGGGATCCACGGTCTGTATGCAACAAGATTCCTTTCCTGCACAATTACTTTCTGACCAACTCTCTCAATCTGCCGGCCCTCACTGAAACCTGGATCCAGGATTCTGACACTGTCTCCTATGCCGCTATTTCTCATGGCGACTTGCATTTTTCCCATTCCCCGAGACTTGCAAACAGACTTGGTGGTGGAGTCAGCTTACTCCTGTCCCCACATTGCACCTTCCAGGTCATCCCGCCAGTACCATCACTCTCATTCCCTTCTTTTGAGGTACACACCATCAGGCTCTTCCATCCCCTCTCTCTCAGAGTAGCAGTCGTATACCGTCCCCCAGGCTCACCCACCCAGTTCCTTGACCATTTTTCTGCCTGGCTGCCACACTTCATGTCCTCAGATTTACCAACCCTTATCCTGGGAGACTTCAACATCCCCATAAACAGCCCCACCTCCTCATCCGCATCCCAGCTTCTATCTTTAACCACTTCTCTTGGCCTCTCACAGCTTTCAACCTCTGAGACACACAAAGACGGAAACACCCTTGATCTGGTCTTTGTCCGGCTTAGTTCAATCCCCCACTTAAATAACTCCCCTCTTCCCCTCTCTGATCATAACATTCTGTCCTTCACGCTCACAAATCCTCGCCCGCCCCAGCACACTCCCACCTATTACACATTCAGAAATCTACAAGCCATTAACCCTCATACACTTACAGACTCCCTTCACTCATCACTGTCCCCAATCTCCTCTTTTTCCTGTCCTGATCTGGCTGTAAGTCACTACAGTGACAATCTCAGAAGCACGCTGGACCAAGTAGCGCCCCTCACCCTCAGAACCTCTAAACACAGAGTAAAACAGCCCTGGCTCACATCGCAAACCCGATTTCTCCAGCGATGCTCTAGAAGTGCCGAACGCCTATGGAGGAAATCTCGCACACTAGAAAACTTTATCCACTATAAATTTATGTTAAAAACATATAACTCTGCTCTTCACCTCGCCAAACAGACCTACTTCACCACCCTGATTTCCTCACTATCCAACAACCCCAAAAAACTCTTCGGTACCTTTCACTCCCTCCTCAGTCCTAAAGCACAGGCCCCCATCACGGACATTTGTGCCGAGGACTTGGCCTCCTACTTCACAGAGAAAATAGACACCATCCGTCAGGAAATCAGCTCCCAGCCACCAAGTGCCGTGACTCCCATCCCTCCCCACATCCCCTCTGGATCACTCTCCACATTTGACCCAGTCACAGAAGACGAAGTCTCCAGGCTCCTCTCTTCTTCTCATCCTACTACATGCACCACTGACCCCATCCCCTCACATCTACTCCAGTCTCTTTCTTCAGTCGTTACTACTCACCTAACTAAAATCTTCAACCTCTCCCTCTCTTTTGGTATCTTCCCCTCCTCCTTCAAACACTCCATCATTACTCCATTATTAAAAAAGCCCTCTCTTGACCCTTCCTGCACAAACAACTACAGACCAGTCTCCAATCTTCCCTTCATCTCTTAACTCTTAGAGCACCTGGTCTACTCCTGCCTTACCAGTTACCTCTCCACTCACTCTCTTCTAGACCCATCACAGTCCGGCTTCGTCCCCCTACATTCTACAGAAACTGCACTCATCAAAGTAACCAATGACCTTCTGACAGCAAAACGTAATGGTGACCACTCTCTTCTCATTCTTCTTGACCTCTCTGCTGCCTTTGACACCGTTGACCACCACATCCTACTCTCTATGCTCCACTCAATCGGCATAAAGGACATTGCTCTCTCCTGGTTCTTCTCCTACCTATCTGACTGCTCTTTCAGTGTATCGTTCGCTGGCTCCACTTCTTTCCCCCTTCCTCTCACTATTGGGGTTCCTCAGGGTTCAGTCCTTGGCCCTCTTCTCTTCTCTCTCTACACAGCCCCAATTGGACAGACCATCAGCAAATTTGGTTTTCAGTACCATCTTTATGCTGATGACACACAACTATACACCTCATCCCCTGACCTTACCCCTGCTGTACTACAGAACACCAGTGACTGTCTGGCTGCAGTTTCTAACTTCATGTCCGCTCTCTACCTGAAACTCAACCTTTCCAAAACTGGACTTCTTCTGCTCCCGCCGTCTACTCACCTCCCTAAATCTGACATCTCTCTCTCCCTGTGTGGGCACCACAATAACGCCGAGCCAGCAGGCTCGCTGTCTGGGCATTGTGTTTGACACCAATCTCTCCTTCACCTTCCACATACAATCTCTTGCCCGCTCTTGTCGCTTGCACCTGAGGAACATCTCTAGAATCCGCCCCTTTCTCACCTTGGAAACAACAAAAACACTCACTGTTGCCCTGATCCACTCTCGCCTTCACTACTGTAACTCTCTATTAATTGGCCTCCCCCTCACTCGACTTTCCCCCCTCCAGTCCATCCTTAATGTTGCAGCCAGGGTCATCTATTTGGCTAACCGTTACTCAGACTCCTCCGCTCTGTGCCAGTCATTGCACTGGCTGCCCATGAATTATAGGATCCAGTTTAAATTGCTTATTCTCACCCACAAAGCTCTCCACAGTGCGGCACCCCCCTACATCTCTTCCCTCATCTCTGTTTATCGGCCTACCCGTTCTCTACGCTCCGCAAGCGACTTTCGACTAACATCCGCACTAATCCATACCTCCCACTCCCGGCTTCAAGACTTCTCCCGAGCTGCACCTATTCTCTGGAATGCTCTACCCCAAGAAATTAGGATGAACCACAACTTACACAGTTTTAGGCGCTCCCTAAAAACACACCTGTTTAGGGCGGCCTATCACCTTCCCTGATCAAAGTCCTTTTATCTTCTTATAGCCCATCCCTTATTTCTCCAAACATAACTCTCCATCGAACCTTAAAGCACTACAGATACTGGCTGGTGATGAGCTCATGCAGCCTTTATCCATCCCTCATCCCCTCAAGATGCCCGGGCCATCATTGTAAATAAGCCCCTGTACTTTGTGTCACCCCCACTACTTTGTAGATTGTAAGCTCTTACGAGCAGGGTTGTCATGATTTTTGCTGTAATTATTGTATTATCTTTAGCTATGTTACTTATGACTGTTGTACATGAACCTGTGAATTGTAAAGCACTGCGGAATATGTTGGTGCTATATAAATAAAGATTATTATTATTATTATTCAATGTCCAGAAGACTCCCTGACTCACCTGCAGCACCACACGCTGAACCCATTTCCTGGTTCTTAGCAACACACTGCACTACAGGTGCACTGCTAATCAAGACCTGCAGTACTAGGACTTAACCCTCTTTTACCTGGCCTTGCTACATACCCTCACCCTCTACCCAAAGCTGAGGGCTGGGCACAATCTGCCAACCTCTAAGTGCCTACAGGGAATACATGGACCTAAGCGGGAGGCTCATGCCTGGCCAATTGTGGAAAACGCTTGTCTCCCCCTCATGGGGAGCATAATTTACACATTTCACACAGGGCCCTGCTACCTACAGACTACACGCAATGCTCTTCTGTCTGCCCCATCATACACGTCTGCGCCATCATACACACAGGCTCTGACACCTGCATCATTCACACAGGCTCTGACACCAGCAAAGTCCAGTACTACAAGCAACCTCACAACACTTGCACAAGTACCATACAGCTCTGCAGACACACAGTCTCACACAGTGCACGCTGCACTACCAATGCCGACATATAATAATGCTGCAAACTCACTGCACACCGTCCTACATACTGCACACATCATGGGACAAAAAACACAACCCCGTGCGTACGCCAACCACTGGACAGTTTCCGGCATCCCCACGGACACACCTCACCCACACCACAGAGACTAGCACATGCAGAAGTGTGGCCCCTTCTAGAGTCATCAAACTCCCTGAGTCCTGAAGTCCATTTACAGTCACAGACCGTAACTGAGGTCCCTTGTCAGAGTGAGGAACAGTGTTGCAGGCAGGGTAGGCAAAGTTGAAGCTGCGCCTGCAAATACTGCAGTCTATTGGTTCTGGGACTTGGTCAGTTTCACAATCTCTCTGTACCGAGGTGCTATGTGAGCTTCGCCCCTGGCTACTGGGGACTCCACATCTCCTCCATGCTTCCAGACTGTGTACCGCTGTATCTCTATAGGTGCAACCCGACCTGGAGACACGGCTGCCACCAGTGACACGTAACACACATAAGAACCTTCGCTGTGCAATCTTCGATGATTGTTTCGGACTTCATGCCCATATTCTCCAGCAATTGTAGGGATTTGCTCAGGTAGACATTAGGCAGCGTTCACACAGGCAAAGTTTTTAGTCCATCAAGGCAAGGTTTGTTAGTTACATAAACCGTGGAGGGACTTTAACACAAAACAGCCGTTATCCGACACAAAAGTAAACACAGCTGGAAAGTAAAGTACATACAGCAGGTCAATACTCTGACAGGTATACTCCAATCATCTGGCAGGTATACGTTCACCCACATACAGCTCAGTATGAGATCTCTCCAGCTCCCACACTCTGGTAAACTCCCCACGATTAGTTGGTCCTTTTTCTTGCTAGGACCAAAGACTGCTCAACTGACTCTCCAGTCACTCCATTCAGAGAGACCCTCATTTGTTTCTCTCCCAACTGCAGCTCACATCTTGGCTGGTCACTCACCAGCTCCAACACACTTGCCTCTGCTTCAGCAGATTCACTGGCTCCCCTGCAGCACACGCTGAGCCCATTTCCTGGTTGTTAGCAACACACTGCAGGTACACTACTAATCAAGACCTGCAGTGCTAGGACTTAACCCTCAACTACCTGAACTTGCTACAGGGGTTAAAGAGTCAATCACTGACTTCCAGACATTGCCTTCCTCTCCTAAATGGTACTTACTAGATTGATTTCTTATATTCCAAAAGAAAGAAACTTTCAGTAACTGAACATATCAACTCTTTATAAATATGGAACCACATAGAAATAACACTGTAAAAATCTTTTATTTCACATAAGAGAGACAAGTGTATAAATGCGACATTACACAGACACAGCAGGAGTCAACTGTAATTGGTTCATGAGTATAGTCTCTCGACAAAGGTACAATTTTGGTGGCTACGCAACAGAAAAAAGGCACAAAGCTTGGTGGTTACACTTCAAAGTAGAGGCACAGGGCTTAGTAGTTGCTACCGGCAAGAGGAATAGTCTGTTAATATAAAATATAATTAACATGCAGCATGTATTTTCCAAAGCAACAGGTCCAGCTTTTAGCAGCACTCAACCCACCTGGCAACTTCATATTGAAGCTCACTGGCAGAAGCCAAAAAGCACTCACTGTAGGAGGTTGTGCGACAAGTGTGATGCAGGTAACAAATTTAATAAGAATTCCCCCTTACAGTAACCTCTGAGGTCAATGGTTTCACCAATGTGCCCCTTAATGAACAGGCCCAAGAAGTCGCTAACTTCATCAGGGTATTTCCTAATACATAGGCCGAATAGGTGATCTTTAGTTTAGTCTTGTCAAACCCAACTACATAGTTGTGTGGTCACTGGGACCAGTGTAAGCAGTGGAATACTGTGTCTAGAGAGACCACGTGTCATAAGCAATAACATGCTACACAGACTGGGACCATTATACTCATATGACCGGTGTTACTAGTACAATATCACTGGCCAGTTTCTTGAAAGGCAACTTTTTAAAGCACTTCAGCCGGAACATATGGTGCATAGCATATTATGTGGCTACTTCCTTGGTGAAATACAGTTTTACAATACATATGAAGTAAGTGGGTGGTCTCGAGCTCAGACCGTTCTCTTTGGACTAACACTTATAGGCTGGATATTTCCTAAGTCCCTTAAGGAGGATGAATAGTGGAGGCGCCAGGGCAATTATTCCTTGTGCCCTTCCTATAATCCGGCCCTGAATTCAAAAAATGTTAACTATAATATCAGTGGAATTTGGAGTATTTTTTATAAAATAATCTTATTATTTTAGTACTATATAAAAATACATTAAGACAAGTAATCTCATTCTGATGGTCATATTGTGGCCAATTCAGAATCAGTATTCAACTCATTACTTTCTCATGTACATTCGGCTAGATATTATTACAGATAACTCCTACACCATACAATATATATAAGACCTCAATATAATTGAATACTGATTCTGTATTGGTCAGGATATGGTGGTAAGGGGACTCTGCGGGCACATAATGACTGTTCAAACCAAGCACAGGCACTCAGTGCACCCTTGGTGTGGCTAAAGATTTAATTGCACCTTCCTTCCTGTTTTTTTTCCCTTTATTACCACCCACCTATTTGATTGACAGCTCTTGCTTTACAGAGCCAAAGAAGGGCAGAGATAGATGGAAATCAAGTAAGTGCACTTAAATGTTTGGCCACACCATGGGTGCACCGAGCGCCTATACTTGGTTTGAACAGTCATTGTGTGCTGACATATTCCCTTTAAGAATTATGTTCAGGGTTCTTACAGTATATGTGATATTTTGATGATGGGGAATGTTGAATAACAATGTCACAGTTCCTATTTGTATAACGACACCAATTATTTTCAAAGCTACAGCTGAAAATATGGTGCCAACTGGATGACTCCAACTATGCTGCTTACCCGATTTATGATGAATTAGACCCTAGAGCCATGGACATTTTTTCTGTCCTCCCCAGTAGTAACAGATGATGGTCCACTACACTAATACATCTTCTATACCATATTACAAGCTCTATATGATATGCTCTATATATATATTTATATATATATATATATATATATATATATATATATATAGCTAATGAAAGCACAATCTTCTTACAGATAACATTGTTTGCATAAAAGTTAGGCGTATGTCAGACTCAAGAAGGTAATGGCCAATAATTATTCTGGAAATCTTGTAAACCACATTTTACTTGCTTTTTCTTTCAGTCTAGCTTTTTCTTTTTTTGTAGCCTCTTTTTCTTTTTCTGCGACTGTAAATTGATATGCAAATTTCAGGATGAATTTCTTTCGCTCTACCCTTTCTTTGATTGGGTCTCTCTTCTGTTCCATGCGGAATTTTGCATCTTTCAGCGCATTTTCAATGATTACTTGCAGGTCGTTGCATCTCCCTCGTGTCTTCAGGTTGTCACTTGGGGTGTAATTCTCAACAGCGTGGATCTGTTCCACACCAGTCTCCTTAAACTTACTTACCAAATCACTGTAAGGTTTACTCAGTTTGTTGGTAAGAACGACTATGGGATATACTCCTGCAAGAACAAAATCTTAGCGTTAAAGAGGTGTACTCAAGTTGGGAATGTGTCCATGGGATACAGTGTAAGAGGGTAACAGGGACTGTCATGTGCCTTCCCGCCTGAAAGACAACATTTGTAAAATATGTGGTTTTATTGCATTTCTATGTCTGTTGTAAAATGTGAAACTCCATATAATCTTATAAGTACTAATTAGTGATGAGCGAATGTGCTAGCCACTGCTCAGTACTCGTCCGAGCACTGTGCTTGACAAGCTCGGCGAGTATTTCTGAGTTGCTCAAGCGGGAACTCAGGTCCCCTCCCTGCATGTTTGGCGCTCTTTAGAGAGCCAATGAACATGCAGGGATTGCTTGCCACGCCCTGTAATGCCGTAGCCATGTTGGTTGTGGGCATTACAGTGATTGGATGGCCGCACATCATCATCGGGTCTATATAAGACCTGGCGCCGCTGTGCTCGTCACAGTCACTCTGGATCAGACAGTGTAGGAAGAGCTGCTGCTGCGTCAGGGAGAGATTTGCTTGCTTATAGTTAGTATAGGTATTCCACAGCATATATATATCCATCTGAAGTAACAGTCCTTCTGAGGACTAATCCAGCTGCATATTTTCAGTGGTGAATATATGGTGCAGGAGTTAGGCAGGCAGGCATGGTATGTGGCGGACTGCAGTGCATATAGTGCAAGAGGGTCCATTGAACGTCCTGTTAGTATAGGTATTCTACAACATACATATGTACAGTACAGACCAAAAGTTTGGACACACCTTCTCATTTTAAGATTTTTCTGTATTTTCATGACTAAGAAAATTTTACATTCACACTGAAGGCATCAAAACTGTGAATTAACACATGTGGATTTATATACTTAACAAAAAAGTGTGAAACAACTGAAAATATGTCTTATATTCTAGGTTCTTCAAAGTAGCCACCTTTTGCTTTGATGACTGCTTTGAACACTCTTGGCATTCTCTTGATGAGCTTCAAGAGGTAGTCACCGGAAATGGTCTTCCAACAAACTTGAAGGAGTTCCCAGAGATGCTTAGCACTTGTTGGCCCTTTTGCCTTCACTCTGCGGTCCAGCTCACCCCAAACCATCTCGATTGGGTTCAGATCTGGTGAATGTGGAGGCCAGGTCATCTGGCGTAGCACGCCATCACTCTCCTTCTTGGTCAAATAGCCCTTACACAGCCTGGAGGTGTGTTTGGGGTCATTGTCCTGTTGAAAAATAAATGATGGCCCAACTAAACGCAAACCGGATGGAATAGCATGCTGCTGCAAGATGCTGTGGTAGCCATGCCGGTTCAGTATGCCTTCAATTTTGAATAAATCCCCAACAGTGTCACCAGCAAAGCACCCCCACACCATCACACCTCCTCCTCCATGCTTCACGGTGGGAACCAGGCATGTAGAGTCCATCCGTTCACCTTTTCTGTGTTGCACAAAGACACGGTGGTTGGAACCAAAGATCTCAAATTTGGACTCATCAGATCAAAGCACAGATTTCCACTGGTCTAATGTCCATTCCTTGTATTCTTTAGCCCAAACAAGTCTCTTCTGCTTGTTGCCTGTCCTTAGCAGTGGTTTCCTAGCAGCTATTTTACCATGAAGGCCTGCTGCACAAAGTCTCCTCTTAACAGTTGTTGAAGAGATGTGTCTGCTGCTAGAACTCTGTGTGGCATTGACCTGGTCTCTAATCTGAGCTGCTTTTAACCTGCGATTCCTGAGGCTGGTGACTCGGATAAACTTATCCTCAGAAGCAGAGGTGACTCTTGGTCTTCCTTTCCTGGGGCGGTCCTCATGTGAGCCAGTTTCTTTTTAGCGCTTGATGGTTTTTGCAACTGCACTTGGGGACACTTTCAAAGTTTTCCCAATTTTTCGGACTGACTGACCTTCATTTCTTAAAGTAATGATGGCTACTCGTTTTTCTTTACTTAGCTGCTTTTTTCTTGCCATAATACAAATTCTAACAGTCTATTCAGTATAACTATCAGCTGTGCATCCACCAGACTTCTGCACAACACAACTGATGGTCCCAACCCCATTTATAAGGCAAGAAATCCCACTTATTAAACCTGACAGGGCACACCTGTGAAGTGAAAACCATTTCCGGTAACTGCCTCTTGAAGCTCATCAAGAGAATGCCAAGAGTGTGCAAAGCAGTCATCAAAGCAAAAGGTGGCTACTTTGAAGAATCTAGAATATAAGACATATTTTCAGTTGTTTCACACTTTTTTGTTAAGTATATAATTCCACATGTGTTAATTCATAGTTTTGATGCCTTCAGTGTGAATGTACAATTTTCATAGTCATGAAAATATAGAAAAATCTTTAAATGAGAAGGTGTGTCCAAACTTTTGGTCTGTACTGTATATATATATATCTGAACTAACAGTCCTTCTGAGGACTAATCCAGCTGCAGATAATCCGTGCTAGGCAGGAGTTAGGCAGGCAGTGTATGTGGCAGACTGCAGAGCATATAGTGCAAGAGGGTCCAGTGAACGTCCTGTCTGCTGCTGCTGTTCTTACAGATATTTGTAGACATAACCCTGGATATCAGGGGCCAGGGCAATTTTTTTTAACTTAATCTTGGTTATTTGCTTAAAAAGCAATCCAGAGTACACCATTTTTCTGCTCCATTTGCTTGTTAGCACTGCAGAATAAAGCCAGATCTGTTCCATATTTCAGCGATAAAAATTCACAAATTTGAACTGAACCTGGAAAAATATTGGCCTCCTTTACCATTCTGTAGCAGTGTGTCGGTCAAGCTATTCACACTAGGTCTCTCTGTAGAATAATATTAGTAAATTACAGGCCTGCTATTTAAATCCGTGGTTCTCTGTCAGACATATCACATATAACAGTGCTCCAAATTCAGGCATTTCTGCCTTCCATTTCGTTGCAGTGTGTCGGTGAAGCTATTCACACTAGGTCGCTGTGAAGAATAGTATTAGTAAATTACAGGCCTGCTATCTAAAACCGTGGTTCTCTGTCAGACATATCACCTATAAGAGTGTTCCAAAATCAGCCAATACTGCCTTCCATTTTGTTGCAGTGTGCCAGTCAAGCTATTCACCCTAGGTCTCTGTGAAGAATAATATTAGTAAATTACAGGCCTGCTATTTAAAACCGTGAGTTCTCTGTCAGATGTATCACATATAAAAGCGCTCCAAAATCATCAATTTCTGCCTTCCATTTCGTTGCAGTGTGTCGGTCAAGCTATTCACAATATGTCTCTGTGAAGAATAGTATTAGTAAATTACAGGCCTGTTATTTAAAACCATGGTTCTCTGTCAGACGTATCACATAAAACTGCGGTTCAAATCCAGCCACATCAGTCACAAGCTGACAGCACTGCAGCACTGCCTTTGCCATGTAACAACAAGCTGTGCTGAAGATAACATGCTTAATGCTGAGGTGACAAACCGCCCACCGCTGCAGAGTTGTTGAAAGCTGTAACACAGCAGCCTGATCTGTGGCTCTCACCGCTGAACATACAGCCAGGCATGGTCGTGTGTGACAATGGGCGGAACCTGGTGGCGGAGAAATAACAGCTGGAGTAGATACGGTTTCCCTCTATGCCAGTCCTTTCACCGAGCTAAAGAGTATGGCTGTGGTGAAATACAAATCTCACCGAGAAGCAGTGTCAGACTGAAAACATTGTGCCCACCAGAGGATTTGATTCTGAGTGCTAACTAGTGTTGAGCCACCCCCGTAGTGTTCGGGTTCGGTTCGGTTCGTCGAACACCGGGATGTTCGAGGAACTGTTCGTCGAACAGTTCGTCGAACACCGTCGAACACCGTTAAAACCAATGGCAGGCAAACAAAAACACATAGAAACACATAGAAAACACCTGCAAAGGTGTCCAAAAGCTGACAAACTGCTCAGAAGACACTCTCTTTAAAAAAGCCGGCCGGCAAATTCAGCAGCGGCATACACCGGTACCCGACAATTTAGACAAGAAGGAATAGAGCATCACACATAGATTAGATCGATAGAAACATGTCAGTCACACATATAAGAAGCACAGTGACAGTGTTGGTTACTGCACTTGTCATTTAGTGTAAAGGATTTATTAAAAAAAATATTAGTGTTTTCATGCACCGTCTCTTTAAAAAAGCCGGCCGGCAATTCAGCAGCGGTACCCGACAATTTATAACAGACAGAATAGAGCTTCACACATAGATTAGATAGATAGAAACATGTCAGTCACATATATATGAAGTACAGTGATAGTGTTGGTTACTGTACTTGTCATTTAGTATTAAAATAAAGGATTTATTATTAAAAAAATTGGCGTGGGGTTCCCCTTAATTTTAGGCTCTAGCGGAGGTTAAGCAGACGGCTGGGGCAGATGTTTGAAGCCTGGGAAGGGGGTAATACCCACGGAGCTTCCCAGGCTACTAATATCAGCCCCCAGCTGAATACATAGCCTTTACTAGCTATTAAAATGGGGGACCCCCCAAAAAAAATGACGTGGGGCCCCCCCTAATTTAATAGCTAGCAAAGGCTAGGCAGACAGCTGGGGGCTGATATTAATAGCCCAGGAAGGGAGCCATGAATATTGGCCCCCTCCCAGGCTAGAAACACCAGCCGTCAGCCGCCCCAGAAATGGCGCATTCATAGGATGCGCCAATTCTGGCACTTAGCCTCGCTCTTCCACGCTGCCCTGGTGCGGTGGCAGGGGGTAATAGGGTTGGGGTTGATGTCAGCTTATAATGCCAGCTGACATCAAGCCCAGGTTAGTAATGGAGAGGCGTCTATAAGACACCCCCATTACTAACCCCATAGTCAAAGTTAAAAAAAACACAAACACCCAGAATAAAGTCCTTTAATTGAAATAAAGACACAATCCTTTATTGTTCTAAATTAAACCATACTTACCATCACGCCCATTCCAGCTGAAGCCAACGATCTCCTGCAATAAAAGAAAAATAATAAAGCAACCTCATCCTTACCTTTCCATGGTTCCCACGACAGCTTCAGCTCTGCTACATCGAGATGACAGGCTGGACCGCAGCAGAACGCTGCCATCCAGCCTCTCATCCCGCAGACACTGAGAAGTGCAGGCTTGCTTGCGCTGCTCAGCGTCTCTCTGTGACGACATCCAGATGAGCCGAGTTCATGTCCAATGAACTCGGCTCACCTCATGCACGTCACTGACAGCGTGGGAAAATTCTCACGCTGAAGCGCTGATTGCAGGAGAATTTTCCCACGCTGTCAGTGACGTGCAGGAGGTGAGCTGAGTTCATTGGACATGAGCTCACCTCATGCACATCACTGACAGCGTGGGAGAATTCTCCTGCACTCAGCACTTCAGCGTGAGAATTTTCCCACGCTGTCAGTGACGTGCATGAGGTGAGCCGAGTTCATTGGACATGACCTCGGCTCATCTGGATGCCGTCACAGCGAGACAGTGAGGAGCGCAAGCATGCCTGCGCTTCTCAGTGTCTGCGGGATGACAGACTGGATGGCAGCGTTCTGCTGCGGTCCAGCCTGTCATCTCGATGTAGCAGAGCTGAAGCTGTCGTGGGAACCATGGAAAGGTAAGGATGAGGTTGGTTTATTATTTTTCTTTTATTGCAGGAGATCGTTGGCTTCAGCTGGAATGGGTGTGATGGTAAGTATGGTTTAATTTAGAACAATAAAGAATTGTGTCTTTATTTCAATTAAAGGACTTTTTTCTGGGTGTTGTGTTTTTTTTAAATACTTTACTAGAAATTCATGGTGGTCATGTCTAATACTGGCGTGACCCCATGAATTTTGGGCTTGGGGCCAGCTGATAATACCAAGCTGGCCCTAACCCCTTTATTACCCAGTGAGCCACCGCACCAGGGCCCTGGATGAGTTGGGTACAGCGCCAGAAGATGGCGCTTCTATGAACGCGCCATTTTCCGGGGTGGCTGCGGACTGCAATTTGTAGCGGGGGGGGGCCCAGAAAGCTTGGGCCTCCCTGCGCTGCAGATTCCAGCCCCCAGCTGCCTAGTTGTACCTGGCTGGACACAAAAATAGGGCGAAGCCCCACGTACTTTTTTTTTAATTATTTCATGAAATTCATGAAATAATTAAGAAAAAAAGGCCTTCCCTATATTGTTGTGTCCGGCCAGGTACAAATAGGCTGCTGGTGGTTGGGGGCAGCCCGTTCCTGCCTGCAGGAACGGGCTGCCCCCAACCACCAGCTGCCTATTTGTACCTGGCCGGACACAACAATATAGGGAAGCCCTTTTTTTCTTAATTATTTCATGAAATAATTTAAAGAAAATTGACGTGGGGCTTCGCCCTGTTTTTGTGTCCAGCCAGGTACAACTAGGCAGCTGGGGGCTGGAATCCGCAGCGCAGGGAAGCCCAAGCTTTCTGGGCCACCCCCGCTGCAAATTGCAGTCCGCAGCCACCCCGGAAAATGGCGCGTTCATAGAAGCGCCATCTTCTGGCGCTGTACCCAACTCATCCAGGTCCCTGATGCGGTGGCTCACTGGGTAATAAAGGGGTTAGGGCCAGCTTGGCATTATCAGCTGGCCCTAAGCCCGAAATTCATGGGGTCACGCCAATATTAGACATGACCACCATGAATTTCTAGTAAAGTATTTAAAAAAAACACAACACCCAGAAAAAAGTCCTTTAATTGAAATAAACACACAATTCTTTATTGTTCTAAATTAAACCATACTTACCATCACGCCCATTCCAGCTGAAGCCAACGATCTCCTGCAATAAAAGAAAAATAATAAAGCAACATCATCCTTACCTTTCCATGGTTCCCATGACAGCTTCAGCTCTGCTACATCGAGATGACAGGCTGGACCGCAGCAGAACGCTGCCATCCAGCCTCTCATCCCGCAGACACTGAGAAGCGCAGGCTTGCTTGCGCTCCACAGTGTCTCTCTGTGACGGCATCCAGATGAGCCGAGTTAATGTCCAATGAACTCGGCTCACCTCATGCACGTCACTGACAGCGTGGGAAAATTCTCCTGCACTCAGCGCTTCAGCGTGGGAGAATTCTCACACTGAAGCGCTGAGTGCAGGAGAATTCTCCCACGCTGTCAGTGACGTGCAGGAGGTGAGCTGAGTTCATTGGACATGAGCTCACCTTATGCACGTCACTGACAGCGTGGGAGAATTCTCCTGCACTCACCGCTTCAGCGTGAGAATTTTCCCACGCTGTCAGTGACGTGCATGAGGTGAGCCGAGTTCATTGGACATGAACTCGGCTCATCTGGATGTCGTCACAGAGAGACGCTGAGCAGCGCAAGCAAGCCTGCGCTTCTCAGTGTCTGCGGGATGAGAGGCTGGATGGCAGCGTTCTGCTGCGGTCCAGCCTGTCATCTCGATGTAGCAGAGCTGAAGCTGTCGTGGGAACCATGGAAAGGTAAGGATGAGGTTGCTTTATTATTTTTCTTTTATTGCAGGAGATCGTTGGCTTCAGCTGGAATGGGCGTGACGGTAAGTATGGTTTAATTTAGAACAATAAAGGATTGTGTCTTTATTTCAATTAAAGGACTTTATTCTGGGTGTTTGTGTTTTTTTTAACTTTGACTATGGGGTTAGTAATTGGGGTGTCTTATAGACGCCTCTCCATTACTAACCTGGGCTTGATGTCAGCTCTCATTATAAGCTGACATCAACCCCAGCCCTATTACCCCCTGCCACCGCACCAGGGCAGCGTGAAAGAGCGAGGCTAAGTGCCAGAATTGGCGCATCCTATGAATGCGCCATTTCTGGGGCGGCTGACGGCTGGTGTTTCTAGCCTGGGAGGGGGCCAATATTCATGGCTCCCTTCCTGGGCTATTAATATCAGCCCCCAGCTGTCTGCCTAGCCTTTGCTAGCTATTAAATTAGGGGGGACCCCACGTCATTTTTTTTGGGGTGTCCCCCATTTTAATAGCTAGTAAAGGCTATGTATTCAGCTGGGGGCTGATATTAGTAGCCTGGGAAGCTCCGTGGGTATTACCCCCTTCCCAGGCTTCAAACATCTGCCCCAGCCGTCTGCTTAACCTCCGCTAGAGCCTAAAATTAAGGGGAACCCCACGCCAATTTTTTTAATAATAAATCCTTTATTTTAATACTAAATGACAAGTACAGTAACCAACACTATCACTGTACTTCATATATATGTGACTGACATGTTTCTATCTATCTAATCTATGTGTGAAGCTCTATTCTGTCTGTTATAAATTGTTGGGTACAGATGCTGAATTGCCGGCCGGCTTTCTTAAAGAGACGGTGCATGAAAACACTATTATTTTTTTTGATAAATCCTTTACGCTAAATGACAAGTACAGTAAGCAGCACTTTCACTGTACTTCGTATATATGTGGCTGACATGTTTATATCTATCTAATCTATGTGTGAAGCTCTATTCTTTCGGTTCTAAATTGTCGGGTACAGGTGTATGCCGCTGCTGAATTGCCGGCTTTTCATGTTTCACTGTTGGCACTGTTCCCATCGATTTGGGCAATCACTGTAATGCCACAACCACCATGGCTGTGGCATTACAGTGAGTGGCAGGCAATCCCTGCATGATTGGTGCTCTAAATAGCGCCAGACATGCAGGACACGCTTTTGGTGCACGAACAGTTATCAAACATAACCTCGAACAGCCGAATTTTTTGCAAATCGTTCGGGTTCGTCGAACAACTCGAACACCGCCCAAAACAGCTCGAATTTGAGATTGGCGAACAGTTCTAGTCGAACACCGCTCATCTCTAGTGCTAACCTTTCCCCCCACTCAAGAACAGCAGCTGCAAAGTTTGCGCTATCATGAACTCTCCTGATGGAGAAGCCTGGCCCCACCCGAGGATTCTCAGGTGGGCCTGTCCAACCCTGCCGAGAAGCAGCCCTGGCTAAGAAAAGTCTGTAGGAAGGTTCCTGGACACTCTATGGCTGCTTTTTTACTGTGTACTGCCTCCAGCAAATCTATAAGATTGCATCTATGATCCCTTCACTGGCTCCCCATTGGCCAGAGACTTCAGTTCAAAACCGTAACTATGACATGCAAAGCCATCCACAACCTGTCTGCTCTAGTAATGAGCGAGCACTAAAATGCTCGGGTGCTCGTTGCTCGGGTCGAGCAAATTGGAATGCTCAAGTGCTCGGTCCGAGTAACGAGCCCAATGTAAGTCTACGGAAAACTCAAGCATTTTTCTGCCCCCCCCCCCCCCCCAGCGGTCTGCAGAGGGCCTAAAAATTGCCCAAATCGATGGGAACAGTGCTCAAATGACATGGGAGCTGCATGGGGAAGACCCCTGGAAGCATTTCTGACTCCCAGATCACTGCTATCAGCAATGTTGTCAGAGTATTATGCCACTTTTACAGACTCACAATAAAACATGCAAAAACGAAACCAAAATGGATTTTCCTGGAAAAAATGTTAAGGAACATCCTTTTCAGGGTAATAACTTGACTATAAGGCAAAATAAATATACAAAAATGCTCCTCCACACCTTGGGCTATGTTCACACGTAGCGTTTTTGATGCATTTTTGCACTCAGCAGGAAATGTCATTTTAACATTTTACAAACTTATCTGGCCATGTGGTGTGTGACATGGGAACAGCATGGGGAAGACCCCTGGAAGCATCTCTGACTCCCAGGGCACTGCCTAAAACTGTGGTCATCTCATCTGACATGATCCTATATTACTGCAACGTGACAAATCTTAAACTCCATTTAAAATGGGCAAGGTGTGTGTCAAGGGACGGGGGAAGTAGACGTTATGGTGATGGTAATAGTGCACGGAGAGGCCGTGGGCAAGATGAAACTGTAATGGGAAAGACGATGATCCAGCTCCACAGACTCCAATAGTAATAACAAATGTCTTTTGTTTAGAACTTTTTTAAAAATATCCAGATGGCGATAATGTAACTCCAGTTGGTGGAAGAACAATACTAGAAGGGAAACACAGGTAGCGCACCCCTCCTTGGTGCCCCTGTGTTTCAGAAAAAAAAGAGCACCAAAACTACCAGTCTGACCAACACCAGCATGCTCAGACACATGACAGCAAAGCACCTGACAAGCTGGACCAAACACCAAAGTCCAGAAACAGTGTCTACGAGTGACACCACTGCCTCTTCTGCTATTGTGCTTTCACACCAATCCCCTGTCCATGGCGCATGCGAAGATGCCTACCGCCCTGCACCTGTCATTGCAGACTTGCAACCATCACCGTCCACGTCCTTGTCCCACCCACACGCAGCAATACTAAACTGCCACATTTTTAGACTGCTTGCACTTGAAATGTTGCCTTTTAGGCTCATGGAGGCAGAAGCTTTCCACAACCTCAGGGCGGCGGCGGCCGGGTGTCCATACTCGGTCCTCAGCCACCACTATTTCTCCCGGTATAGTCTCCGCCTTCTACAAGTGCGGGACCCAGAAAATTACCCGTGCCCTTCCAGGTGCACTTAAGTGGGAAGGAGCGCCTAACCACAAACACGTGGGCAAGTGAATGTGGCCAGGGACGGTACATCTCACTGACGCATGTCACTAGGTTAATATTGTGCTCAGTCTCCTAGACAACGACCAAATTATTCATGATGGTTGGATCATCCATCTCCTTAGCTTTGTGTTACTTGGAATGCAAGAGCAAGTATGTAGCCAACCACCCACCCACAGGCCGCAATACTAATCTGCCACATTTCTGGACTGCTTGTTTGCACTTGAAATGTATTTTAGGCTCGTGGAGGTGGACAACCTCAACTTCACAAAAGAACCTCACAACCTCATGCCGACGGCGGCCTGGTATCCGTACTCTGTCTCCAGCCGCCACTATTTCTCCCGGTATCGTCTCCGCCTTCCACAAGCGCGAGTCCCAAAACATTACCCGTGCCCTCCCCAGTGCACTTAAGTGGGAAGGACCACCTAACCACAAACACTTGGACAAGTGAATGTGGCCAGGGACAATTCATCTCACTGATGTATTCCACTGGGTTAATATTGTGTAAGCCGGAACCCTGGGACGGAACACATCCTCCCAACGCAGAGGATTGTGGGCCCTGGGACAATCAGGGTTACCCCTACATTCTACAGCTCCTGTACCACCTCCTCCTCCTCCTCTTCAGCCTCCATCTCCATCACTTGATTCATTTTTTCAGGACATATTTCAGATTATTTACTTAAACTTCGTATGTGGCAATAACAATAAGCAGGATTGTATGCTTAGGCGACAAACCGCACACCATTTCAGAGTTGTTGAAAGCTGTATCAGAGAACCTGGTGTCAGTTCTGAAGCTAGGCAAGCTCGCACATGTACCATGCCTGGCCCATGTGCTTAACTTAGTGGTTCTGCAGTTTCTCAAAATCTACTCGGACCTCCCAGAGCAGCTTGTGAAAGTACGCCGTGTGTGTGCCCATTTCAGAAAGTCAGCTACAGCTTCCGCCGTCCTGGCAGAGCTTCAGAAGAATTTGCAGCTTCCAGCTCACCAACTGGTGTGTGATGTGACTATGCATTGGAAATCAACGTTGCAGATGTTTGGAATGATTTTGAGCAGCAGAGAGCAATTGTTGAGTACCAGCTTCAACACGTCCGTCGGCATTCAGGTCAGCCTCCGCACATAAGAGCTGATGAGTCGGCATGGATGTCTGACATCTGTGCCCTCCTCCAAAAATTTGAGGACTCCACCAAGATGGTAAGCGGCGATGATGCCATAATTAACGTCACCATCCCGCTTCTCTTTCTACTGAAACGCTCGCTGCCCACAATTAAAGAGGAGGCATTGCAGACGGAGCAAGGAACTGTACAGGGTGATGCTACCCAGCCCAGCCTCATCTCAGCAAGGATTGGGTGATAATGAGGAGGAGGAGAAAGAGAACATAGACAGTAATACTCTTGGTGAGAACAGGGAAGTCTTGGCTGTTGGCAGTCTGGCACATAAGGCTGACTTTATGTTCCCCTGCCTTTACCGTGACCATCGCGTTGTACGCATTTTTGGGCATTACAGAAAACTGGCACGGCACGAGAGAATTCTTGGAGACGGAGGTGTGAAATTCAGATTAAGGAGGATGTCTGTCTTAAGCCCCCGTCTCACATAGCGAGATCGCTAGTGAGATCGCTGCTGAGTCACAGTTTTGGTGACGCAACAGCGACCTCACCAGCGATGTCGCTATGTGTGACACTTTGCAATGATCAGGCCCCTGCTGTGAGGTCGCTGATCGCTGCAAAATGTCCTGGACCATTTTTTGGTCTTTGCCCTCCCGCTGGTCAGCACACATCGCTGTGTGTGACCAGCGGGACCAGCGATCAGGCTGGTAACCATGATAAACAGCGGGGTTACTAGGGGCACACGCGCACTTAGTAACCCGCTGTTTATCATGGCTACCACTCTGCTACGGTGAGCGGTAACCTCCCGCTCACCGTAGCAGAGTGGTAACCATGATAAACAGCGCGTTACTAGGTGCGCGTGTGCCCCTAGTAACCCACTGTTTATCATGGTTACCAGCCTGCTCCTGCTTCAGCAGGCTGGTAACCAGGAGCAGGACATCGTGGAAAGATTCTTTCAATGATGTCGCTGCTCCCCTCATCGCTGGTGAGCCTGCCTGTTTGACAGCTCACCAACGATCACATAGCGACGCAGCAAAGATCCCTGACAGGTCGTATCGTTGTCGGGATCGCTGTAGCGTCGCTAAGTGTGACGGGGCCTTTAGATCAGTTGCAGAATAGAGGGCACAGGAGGGGTGATACACAGAAATGAGAGAAGAGATATAGTCCGGTGCAGAACTGTGGACAGCTTGATGGGTGAGAGAGATAAGTTTGCATTGTATTCTGTAATGATTGTTTAACCTAACCCGTGCAATGACTGGCACAGGGTATAGGTGTCAGTGAAGCGGTTTGATAGAAATATGACCCTGGCTGCTGCATTCAGAAGGGATTGTAGAGGAGACAGTTTGGTTAGGGGGAGACCGATTAGAAGAAAGTTGCACTAGTGAATAAGAGTCACAGTAAGAGTTTTTGCAGTGTCAAAGGTGTGAAAAGGTCGACTTCTGGAGAAGTTTTTAAGGTGCAGGTGATATGAGCGAGTAAGTGATTTTCCAAGTTGAATAAAGGAAAGTTGTGTGTCAAATATGACTCCAAAATAGCAGGCGTGCCAAGTGGAAGTTATGGTGGCAGCACCTAAAGGAAATTGCAAAGTCAGATATAGGTAGGTTAGTAGAGGGAGGAAACCGAAGAAGTTCATTTTGGGAGATATTAAGTCCAGTGCCTTGTTGAAGAATTATAACAAAAAAAAAAATTCCCATCTGACAACGCTGGCAGCAGAGGTCACAATCAGACAGGTCATTGGACAACCAAAGAGTACAAGCGAGGAAGACACAAACCAGATGCTGCAGAGGCAGGAGAACGCTGTCAAAGAACTGGGACAGTTTTCTCACACCCTCCCAGCGCCCAGGCCCTGATACACGGGGTACTCTGACAAGGAAGGAAAAGTTTTGGAAGATGCAAGCTGAATACGTGGCATGAACTGTCTTTCTACGCCTCGGAGGTCCTGACCCATAGCGTTTTGTCAGAGATAGTTTTTAGTGCCGAAGGGGGCATTATAACTGATAAAACTGATAGACGCATTTGCCTGTCAACTGAAAATGCTGACAGGCTGACTCTTATACAAATGAACAAGCGCTGAATTGGGTCAGCCTTCTCAACACCATCAGATAATAGCATCAAACATAAAATCAAATTCAGTGGTTATTTTTTTGGGTGATCTATTCCCATGCACTCCTTCACACCCAGGCATGGGTATACCCTTCAGGAATTGTTATATTTTATGTCGCCCTCCTCCTTCTCCTGATCCTCCACCACCATATCACCAGGGAGACCGTGATGCAACACCCACATAATTTTTTTAAGGGTGTTTCTGTTTAGAGACAAGCAAATATTTCAATATTCGTTTCGGATTACAATCGCCGTTTTTGCAATATTTGCCAATGTAATTGTCGAATATTCGCCGAAACACTGCCAAACTCTATTGGATTCAATGGATGCCAAAGCCAAACGAATACACAACGCCTTCAAACGGGACCAAAAGCTGCCAAAACACATGAATTTAGGGGCAGTCACCAGGAAAGTGACATCAATTGACCCAGACTACAAGTAGTATAATTATTATTATTCATTATTATAGCGCCATTTATTCCATTGCCTTTACTTGGAAAAGAAGTCATTGACTGGTACAAGAGCAGAGAGGACCCTGCCCGCGAGGGCGCACAAACAGTCTATAAGGAATGGGTGAGGATACAGTAGGTCAGGATACAGCTAGTCATGCACCGGTATGGTGGAGAGAGGGTTACTGCAGGTTGTAGTCTTGTCGGAAGAGGTGGGTCTTCAGCTTCTTTTTAAAGGTTTCAACAGTAGGCGAGAGTCTGATATGTTGGGGTAGAGAGTTCAAGAGTAGAAGGGATGCACAGGAAAAATCTTGTATGCGATTGTGGGAAGAGGAGAGAAGATGGGAGTAGAGAAGGAGATCTTGTGAGGATCGGAGGTTACGTGCTGGTATGTACCAGGAGACTAGGTCACAGATATATGGAGCAGACAGGTTGTGGATGGCTTTGCATGTCATGGTTATGGTTTTGAACTGAAGTATCTGGCCAATGGGTAGCCAGTGAAGGGATCATAGATTGCAATCTTATAGATTGCTGGAGGCAGTCCACAGTAAAAAAGCAGCCATAGAGTGTCCAGGAACCTTCCCACACACTTTTCTTAGCCGGGCTGCTTCTCGGCAGGGTTTTACGGGCCCATCTGAGAATCCTCAGGTGGGCCCTGGCTTCTCCATCAGGAGAGTTCATGATAGCACAAACTTTGCAGCTGCTATGAGGCTCTTGAGCAAGGGAGAAATGTGGGTCCTCAAAATCAAATCCTCTGGTGTGCCCAATGTTTTTCACCGACACTGTTTCTCGGTGAGAGTTGTATTTCACCACAGCCATATTCTTTAGCTCAGTGAAAGGACTGGCATATAGGGAAACCCTATCTACTCTGGCTGTTATTTCAGTGGTGGGCGGTTTGTCACCTAAACATTAAGCATATTATCTTCAGCACAGCCTGTTGCCGCTTTGCCAGGGCATGCTTCCAGCTTGTGACAGATGTGGTCATTTTGGAGATGGAGGCTGAACTGGAGGAGGAAATGTAGGAGCTGAACAATGTGATTACATTGAGGTTACATTGGCGAGTCTGGTTTTTATACTAAAGAAAGATCCTACTGTGTTTTTATTTTTTTATTCTTTTTTTTACATCTCTTCAAATTGTGTGTGTATTGGAGTGCATCCTAATTTTTGGCAGCCCTTGAAATTGTTGCATATGCGATAACAGTATAGGAGACACACTCCTTAATAATGGGAAGGACAATTCAAATAGATTCTATGTTTAAGAATATTAACTGTGTTATCTGAAATTCTTTTACGGGTGAGTTATCACAGTATGGATAGCGTATTACACTGATCCAGCCAGGTATTATTGCCTTATACTGCGTGCTGCTGGTGCTGCCCAAAAAATGTAAAATCTATTCTATTCTTTATCGATAACGCTGTTAGATGCATTTACAATAGGAACAGGTGCTGCTGCTAGGTGGTATAATCACCAGCTACACATGAGTGTTCAGTCTGGTTGCATAAATGTCTTCAACATTCCATAACTTTATTTTTTTTTATTTCTTTGGCCTTATGTACAAGTCATTACCCTGAAAAGAATGTTTCTTAACATTTTTTCCCATTTTAGCTTGTTTTTTGTATGTTTGCTTTTTGTCAGTCCGCAAAAGTGGCGTAATACTCTGACAACATTGTTCACATATATGCTATTTGTCAGCGGCCAACTGAGAATAGGTTTGAACCCTCACCTGCAATACTATAAATGGAGTGTAATATTTGAGACACTCACAATAATTGCTGGATTATTAGTTGCCTAATAGTATAGTATTTGTCAGTGACCAAGTGTCAATTGGTTCAACAAAACACAGGTAGCTGACTTTAAAAAGGAATGGAATATTTGGCACGCTCCATAAAATTTCTGCATTATTACGACAGTCATATGTATTACGTGCGTTTGATCATTGAAAAAAGTTCTACACACTAGGTCTCTGTGTAGAATAATATTAGTAAATTACAGGCCTGCTATTTAAAACCGTGGTTCTCTGTCAGACATATCACATATAACAGCGTTCCAAAATCAGACAATTCTGCCTTCCATTTCGTTGCAGTGTGTCGGTCAAGCTATTCACACTAGGTCTCTGTGAAGAATAATATTAGTAAATTACAGGCCTGCTATTTAAAACCATGATTCTCTGTCAGACGTATCAATATAACTGCATCCCAAAATCAGCCATTTCTAGGGAGCGAGGAAAATATTGTCCTCCATTTAAAATGGTCAAGGTGCGTGGCAAGGGATGGGGAAGTGGACGTAATGGTGATGGTGCATGCAGAGGCCAAGGCCGTGGGCAAGCTGAAATTGCCTGCTATTTAAGACCGTGGTTCTCGGTCAGACATATCACATATAACAGTGTTCCAAAATCAGCCATTTCTGCCTGCCATTTCGTTGCAATTTGTCAGTCAAGCTATTCACAATAGGTCTCTGTGAAGAATAATATTAGTAAATTACAGGACTGCTATTTAAAACCGTGATTCTCTGTCAGACGTATCAATATAACTGCGTCCCAAAATCAGCCATTTCTAGGGAACGAGGAAAATATTGTCCTCCATTTAAAATGGTCAAGGTGCGTGGCAAGGGATGGGGAAGTGGACGTGATGGTGATGGTGCATGCAGAGGCCGAGGCCGAGGCCGTGGGCAAGCTGAAATTGTGCCACAACAAACACCCACATCTTGTCGCCCGACCTTCCGGTCCCAAATGCTAGGGGACCACAGCACACCACTATTGAACCCAGAGCAATGTCAAAAGGTTGTTGTTTGGTTAGCAGATAATGCTTCCAGTCACTTTGCCACCATCACTACCACCCTGTCTTCCACACGGTCAGGTTTCAGTAGTCATGAGTCTGGACGGCATATTCCTCACCCTGATCCTCCTCCTCCCACCATGGCGAGTGCTCGGAGACAACTGATCCCACACTTGGACACTCAGTAGAGCTGTTCACTTTTCCATTTGTAGATTCGGGCATCACACCCGGCCAGCTTCAAGTGAGTCAAGAAGAGAACGTGTGTAGCAATGCCCAAATATTGGAGCAGCCACGGTCATATGAAGACAACAGTGGGAAAGTGCAATCACTGTCGCAAGAGGTGGATGATGATGATGATGATGAGACACAATTGTCAGAAAGTCAGGAGGAGGAATGGGGAGCAGAAGAGGAAGATGTGGTGGATGATATAGTAACTGACCCAACCTGGCAGCACACAGGGGGAGGGAGGTGTAGCACCACAAAAGGAAGGAAGAAGCAGTGTGGTGGCTGCAGACACAAGGCGGGAAAGCGTTCCCCGTAACACCAACACGACGGAAGTTGCCAGTTCAACTGTTAAGTCTTCCCGAGTCTGGTTGTTTTTAAAGACTCTGCAGATAAACCAAAAGCCATTTGCTCCACCTGCCAGGCCAGCATCAGCAGGGGTAGCAAAACTAGCAGCCTGACCACCACCAGCATGATCAGGCACATGACAGTAAAGCACCCTACTAAGTGGGCTGAACCCCAGGGTCCAGAAACAGTGTCTGTGGGTGACACCACTTCTTCCGCTGTTGTGCGTGCACGCCAATTCCCTGTCCATGGCGCATGCAAAGATGCCTCCCGCCCTGCAACTGTCATTGCACACTCTCAACTAGCACTATCAGCAAGCACGTCCACTTCCTTGTCCCAGCGCAGCGTTCAGTTGTCCCTAACCTACTCCTTGTAACGCAAGTGCAAATACGCAGCCAACGCCCCACAAGCCACAGTACTAAATTCACACATTTCTCGACTGCTTACGCTCAAAATGTTGCCTTTTAGGCTTGTGGAGATGGAAGATTTCTGCAACCTGATGGCGGCGGCCATCCCTTGGTACTCGGTCCCCAGCTGCCACTATTTCTCCCGGTGTGCCGTCCCCGCATTACACGAGCACGTGTCCTACAACATTAGTTATGCCCTCAACAACGCAGTTACTGGGAAAGTCCACCTAACCACGAACACATGGACAAGTGCTTGTGGGCAGGGATGGAACATCACGCTGATGGCACACTGGGTTAATATAGTGGAAGCCGGGACCCAGTCAGACCTTAGGATGGAACATGTCCTCCCGACGCCGAGGATTGCGGGCCCTGAGTCAATCAGGGTTGCCCCCACATTCTACAGCTCCTGCACCTCCTCATCCTCTTCATCCTCCATCTCTGAAATGAGCACATCCGTCAGAAGGTGGAAGCACCACAGCACTGCCTCGGCCAAGCGGCAACAGGCTGTGCTGAAGCTAATATGCTTAGGTGACAAACCGCACACCACTGAAGAGTTGTGGACAGCACTAAAAGAGCAGGCAGATCTGTGGCTGACACCGCTGAAGCTACAGCCAACCTTGTGGTTCAGCGGTTTCTCAAAACCTACCCAGATCTGTTGCTGTTATGATCTGCTACAGGGACTAAGGAAAGACAGGAGATCTGTCCCTACAATAGAACTAAACTAGATCCCTACGATGTAATGGGGAACCTGATCCTGCGATCAGACCCGCTAAAGTCCTCGGCTAGTCTGTACGAAGACCTATAGATGTGAGGGAGGGATCCCTACAAGAACTAGGGACTGGGATAAGTTGGACACCTCCTAGCAGAAATAGTAGCAGTCAAAGACAAACACACAACAAAAAGCATAGAGGTCAGAAGACCTAGCAAAACTAACAGAGAACGGCAACAGAGCACCAAGCTAGCTCAAGAGTAGTAAATACAATGAAGTCCAGCAAGGCCAGGAGGGCGGAGCCGGATTAAATAGGCAAAAATGGTCATGTGACCAGCAAACTAAAAAAAAACTAACAGGAGAGTTATAACAGTACCCCCTCTTCTAAGAGGATCCTCCGGATCCCCTAGGCCCAGGCTTACCAGGAAACCTCCTGTGAAAAGCTCTGACAAGTCTGGAAGCAGAAACATCATCCGCCCTCACCCATGAGTTATCCTCAGGTCCGAAACCCTTCCAAGCGACGAGATACTGCAAACTCCCTCTATACCGTCTAGAATTTAGGATGCGGGAAATTTCATATTCCCCGTCCTCCACCACCGGAGGAAAAGTGGCAGAGGCGTCACCATCCGACACATCAGCTTTTTTCAACAGAGAAACATGAAACACCGGGTTAATCTTCCAGGACGTAGGAACCTCCAACCTAACAGCAGATTGGTTAACTATCTGAAGCACCTTAAAGGGCCCTACGAACTTGGGACCCAATTTTTTAGAAGGAATCCTCAATCGCAGATTCTTAGAGGACAACCAAACCATGTCACCAACAGCAAACAAAACCTCTTGCCGTTTCCTATCAAAGTACCTCTTAGATTTTTTATTAGCCTCCTGAAGATTACCACGCACATCCGTCCAAACTCTCTCCAAATCACCGGAAAAACTCTCCTCCTCAGGCACAGCCGAAACCAATTTGGAGAATGACCCAAAAGACGGATGTCTCCCAGAACAACAAAAAAAAGGCGAACACCCAGCAGAAGAGGATGTATGGTTGTTAAGAGCAAATTCAGCAAGTGGCAGAAACTCAGACCACCCCTCTTGATTGTCTGCCACAAAACAACGCAAGAACTGCTCAACATCCTGGTTCTTCCTTTCTGTCTGGCCATTAGACTCAGGATGATATCCGGATGAAAACGACAAATGAACTCCCAACCTGTCACAAAAGGCACGCCAAAAACGAGCCACGAACTGAGGTCCCCTATCAGAAACAATGTCAGTAGGAACACCATGTAGTCTGACAATTTCCTTGACAAAGGCCTTAGCGAGTGTCTTAGCGCAAGGCAGTTTGATGAAGGGAACCAAGTGACACATCTTGCTAAAACGGTCCACGACCACCCAGATGACCGTGAAACCTTCAGAGGGGGGAAGGTCAGTAATAAAGTCCATAGCCAGATGTGTCCAAGGTGCACTAGGAACCTCCAGAGGGCAAAGCAACCCCGCAGCAGGAGCATGCGAAGACTTGGATCTAGCACACACAGTACATTGGCGCACCCACCTAATGACTTCCTTCTGCCATCCAGGCCACCAAAAACTGCGACCCACAAGTCTCTTGGTCTCAGAAATTCCTGGATGACCTGCCAACCGAGACTCATGACACTCAACAAACAAATCTCTCCTAAAGGTCCTAGGCACAAACAACCTCCCATGGGGAGTGTTAGATGGGGCATTCTCCTGAGCTTTAAGAATCTCATCCTCCAAAACGGAGTCCAAAGCAGCAATCACAACACCTTCTTGTAAAATGCTCTCCTCTTCCTCCTCAACACCGACCATGGGAGAAAAGCTGCGAGACAAAGCATCCGCTTTAACATTCTTGGTACCCGGGATGTAAGTAACGGAAAAATTAAACCGCGAGAAAAAAAGTGCCCACCTAGCCTGACGGGCATTCAAGCGCTTGGCAGCATCAAGATAGATCAGATTTTTATGATCAGTGAAAACCTGAATGGGAAATTCAGCACCTTCCAAGAGGTGACGCCAGTGTTCAAATGCGAGTTTAATTGCCAGCAATTCCCAATTACCAATATCGTAATTAAGTTCAGTCTCAGAAAATTTTTTTGAAAAAAAGGCACAGGGATGTACTCCATCCTTGTTTTCCTGAGACAACACCGCACCGACCCCCACCGAAGAAGCATCAACCTCAACCAAAAACGGCTTAGTCACATCAGGCTGCATAAGGATGGGAGCAGAGGTGAACCTCTCCTTTAGAAACACAAAAGCTTCAATGGCCTCAGAAGTCCACTGAACCGTATTAGCACCTTTCCTGGTGAGATCGGTCAGTGGTTTGACAATAATAGAAATTTTTTTTATGAATTTTCTGTAATAATTGGCGAAACCCAAAAACCTCTGTATCGATTTCAAACCAATAGGCCTAGGCCATTCCTGCACAGCTTGAACTTTAACCGGGTCCATCTCAAAACCTTCACTGGAGATAATGTAGCCCAAAAAACCAATTCTCTGTACAGCGAACTCACATTTCCCTAGCTTAGCAAAAAGCGAATTCTCCATTAATAACTGTAATACCTCACGTACGCTCCGCTAATGAGACTCCAGATCAGGCGAATAAATCAGAATGTCATCCAAATACACAACCACATTTTTGCCGATTAAAGGTCTAAGGATGTCATTAATAAGATTCTGAAAAAATGCTGGAGCATTGGTAAGACCAAAAGGCATAACCAGATTCTCAAAATGACCCACAGGAGTGTTAAAAGCAGTCTTCCATTCATCACCCTCCTTCATGCGCAACAAATTGTATGCCCCCCGGAGATCAATTTTAGAGAACCACTTGACCCCCACTAACTGGTTAAATAAATCAGGAATCAATGGCAGTGGGTAAGGATTGCGTACAGTAATTTTATTAATCTCACGAAAGTCCAGACAAGGACGTAAACCGCCATCTTTTTTTTTTACAAAAAAAAATCCAACAGCCACAGGAGACTTGGAAGGCCTAATGTGCCCGCGGCCAAGCTTGTCTGTATGTATTCCTCCAAAGCCTTTCTCTCAGGAACAGTAAGATTAAATAAACGACTTTTAGGAAGAGTCGCTCCAGGGACAAATTCAATGGTACAATCATAGTCTCTATGGGGAGGCAAAATTTGTGACTCCTCCTCAGAAAAAACTCTCCAAAAATCCTGAATAGGTACAGGTAATTCCCCTTTTTCCACCGCAGCAATACGTCCGTTACAACAATTGTCATAACACTTAGGGCTCCAGGACTTAATTTCATTGGTAGACCAATCCAGTACAGGATTGTGCAATTTTAACCAGGGTAACCCCAATATTACTGGAGAAGGCAAATTATCCAATACCACCAAATCCAAATTCTCTTGATGAATACCATTAATAGTGAGGGGAAATTCACAGACCTTATGAGTAACACTCTTCAAGGGAGAGCCATCAACAGAAACCACAGCAATAGGGGATGATAAAGTTTTAGGTTCTAATCTAAGTTTTTCCAAGAATCCCCCATCAATCACATTCAGAGTAGAACCACAATCCACAAATACCCGAAATTCAATTAATTCATCCTGAGCAGCGGTAGTAGCAGATAGGAATACTCCCTTAGAATTTAAACAGGCAATACGTGCATGACTGACCATTTTTTTTCTTTCTTCATACGAAGCACACAGTTCTTAATAAAATGACCAGAATTTCCGCAATAGAAGCACAAGCCTTCAGAAAGCCTGCGGTCTTTTTCCTGAGAGCGGGGTGCCATCGCCCCAATCTCCATCGGCTCTCCATTGTCAGCACAGACCCTCTCAGGACTCGGAGCTGACATAGCAGAGGATTTGCTCTCATTAACCCTTGCACGCAGTCTCCTGTCCACCCGTATAGCTAATTGCATTGCCTCCTGCAAGTTTCCAGGTGTGGGATAAGCAATCAGTAAATCCTTAACCCTTTCACCTAGCCCTGCAAGAAACAAGCTTTTCAAAGCTGAATCGTTCCACACCACCTGGGCAGACCACCGACGGAAGTGAGAACAATATTTTTCCACATTACCTGATCCCTGCCTCAAACGTCTCAATTCAGACTCAGCAGATGAGACACGATCAGGATCATCGTACAACAAACCCAAAGCAGAAAAAAAACTATCCACTGATCTAAAGCACGGATCACTAGGTTGGAGAGAGAAGGCCCATCCCTGAGGATCTTTGCGCAAAAGTGACATTATGAACCCTATGCGCTGTGATTCATCACCAGAGGATCCGGGTCTCAAACGAAAATACAATAAACAAGCATTTTTAAAAGAAAAAAAATCTTGTTGTTCACCAAAAAATAAATCAGGCAGACGTACCTTTGGTTCCACAAAATGTGCTCCAGAACAGCTACTCACGTGTTGTTGGAGCTTGGCCACCTCCAGAGAGAGTCCCTGCAAGCGTTGAGCCAAATCTTGAACCGAGACCATGATGGAAAACTGGAGGTCTTTCCTTAGAGAAAATTTTTTTTTTTTTTTCTTTTAGGGCTGGACTTACTGTTATGATCTGCTACAGGGACTAAGGAAAGACAGGAGATCTGTCCCTACAATAGAACTAAACTAGATCCCTACGATGTAACGGGGAACCTGATCCTGCGATCAGACCCGCTAAAGTCCTCAGCTAGTCTGTACGAAGACCTATAGATGTGAGGGAGGGATCCCTACAAGAACTAGGGACTGGGATAAGTTGGACACCTCCTAGCAGAAATAGTAGCAGTCAAAGACAAACACACAACAAAAAGCATAGAGGTCAGAAGACCTAGCAAAACTAACAGAGAACGGCAACAGAGCACCAAGCTAGCTCAAGAGTAGTAAATACAATGAAGTCCAGCAAGGCCAGGAGGGCGGAGCCGGATTAAATAGGCAAAAATGGTCATGTGACCAGCAAACTAAAAAAAAACTAACAGGAGAGTTCTAACAGTTGCATCTGCTTGTCAAAGTACGGCGTGTGTGTGCCCATTTTAGGAAGTCACCTACAGTTCCGCCGCTTTTGCCGTGCTTCAGCAGCGTTTGCAGCTTCCATCTCACCAACTGGTGTGTGATGTCCCCATGCGTTGAAACTCTACATTGCAGATGTTGGGAAGGATTTGTGAGCAGAAGAGAGCAGTCGTTGACTACCAGCGTCAACAAGGCCATCGGTATTCAGGTCAGACCACACACATAAGATCTAAGGAGTGAACATGGATGTCAGACATTTGTACCATCCTCCAAAATTTGAGGACTCTACCAAGATGGTGATCGGTGATGACGCCGTAATTAGCATCACCATCACGTTTCTCTCTTCTGAAACACTCTCTGCTCACAATTAAAGAGGATGCATTGCAGGCAGAGCATGATGAGTTGGAGCATGGAACCATACAGGGTAATTCCACACAGCCCAGCCTCATCTCATCCCAACGTGGATTGGGTGACAATGGGGAGGAGGAGGAAGAACAGGAGCTAGTTTCCTGCACTATAAACGGTACTACTGTCATACCGTCTGTTCAGTGTGGATGGCCTGAGAACAGGGAGGAGGAGGAAGAGGAGGAGTAGGAGGATGAGGAGGAGAGCATGATTAGTCGTCCTCTTGGTGAGGACACGGAAGTCTTGCCTTTATGCAGTCTGGCACACATGGCTGAGTTTGTTACGCTGCCTTTCCCTTTACCCTTGCGTTGTCCAAATTTTGAGTGACAGTCATTACTGGTTGGTGACATTTCTAGACTCACGCTGCAAGGAGAACTTTCTGTCTCTTATTCCCTTGCCGAACAGGCCTAATAAAATGGGGCAGTACCAGAATACCCGTGTTGCGGAATTATTAAAAAAATTCCCATCTGAAAACGCTGGCGGCTGAGGTCACAGTTCGTTGGACAACCAAGGAGTACAGGCAAGATAGACACAAATCCAATCTAGCAGAGGCAGGGGAATACTGTCAAAGTTCTGGGACAGTTTTCTTAGACCCTCCCATCGCACAGGCCATTAGTCTCGGGGTACTCTCCCAAGGAGGGAAAAGTTTCGGAAAATGCTGAGGGAGTACCTTGTCGACCGTACCAACATCATCTGTGATTCCTCTGTGCCTTATAATTATTGGGTATTCAAGCTGGACACATGGCATGAACTGGCTCTTTACGCCTTGGAGGTCCTGGCCTGCCCTGCTGCTAGCGTTTTGTCAGAGTGGGTTTTTAGTGCCGCAGGTAAAATTATAACCGGTAGGCACATCCGTCTGTCAACTGAAAATGCTGACAGGCTGACTCTTATAAAAATGAACAAGAGCTGGATTGGGCCAGACTTCTCAACACCACTGAATGATAGCAGCATAGCATAAACTCAAAAAGTGTCTTTTTTTGGGAGGTTTAACTCTATTCGCATGCACCTCTGTGTTCACACCCAGACATGGGTATAAGCTTCCCGATTTTGTCTATTTGCTCTTGTCCTCCTCCTTATCCTCCACTACCATATCAGCACCATATCTACATCTTTTGCAACGGACATTGGAGTTCCTCCAAATTTTTGGCAGCTGTTGCATTCACTGCATAGGCAAACAGTATGGGAGACCCACTTCCTAATAATGGGAACATTGTTTTCAGGAGGCCCTCCGACCTCTACGTCTCTTGCAAGGGACATTGGAGTTCCTCCAAATTTTTGGCTGCTGTTGCATTCACTGCATAGGCAAACAGTATGGGAGACCCACCCCTTTCTAATGGGAACATGTCGTTACTGTGGCCCAGCTCTATGTGTCTTTAAATTGTTATTGGGGTATTTCCTAAATTTTAGCAGCCGCTGAACTCACTGCATACCCTATAACTGTATAGCAGACCCGCCCCTTTCTAATGGGAACATGTCGTTACTGTGGCCTAGCTCTATGTGTCTTTAAATTGGTATTTGGGTTTTTCACAAATTTTGGCAGCCCTTGCAGTCACTGCATGGGCATTACCACTATAGGAGAACATTTTTTTTACTGAGATCCTCCTCCATGTCTCTTCAAAGGGATATTGGGGTGCGTCCAAATTTTTGGCAGCCCTTGCAGACCCACTTTTTATTAATAGGAATAACAAAGCATAGCCGACTGCTGGTACTTTAAGAATAGTAAGGGCCGCCTGACGGACCTATAAAAATAGAGTTTGTGTCTTTCATAGTTCCTCCTTCATAAATGAAACTGTATGTGTCTGATGATATCTCACACACCACATGGCCAGATAAGGCAGTAAAATGTTAAAATAACATTTCCTGGTGAATGCATTTTTCACCGTTGGAAGCAATGCAAAAGTGCAAAAACGCATCAAAAACGCTACGTGTGAGAAAAGCCCAAGGTGTGGAGGAGCATTTTTGTTTTTGGTTATTTATTTTGCCTTATATACAAGTCATTACCCTGGAAAGGATGTTCCTTAACCTTTTTCCAGGAAAATCCATTTTGGTTTAGTTTTTGTATGTTTATTAGTGATGAGCGAGCATGTTCGCTACTGCTCGGTGCTCGCCCGAGCATCTCACTGCTCGAGATGCTTGGCGCTCGCCAAGTATTTCCGGGGTTGCTCGGCAGGAGCTCAGCTCTCCTCCCTGCATGTTTGGCGCTCTTTAAAGAGCCAATGAACATGCAGGGATTGCCTGCCACTCACTGTAATGCCATAGCCATGTTGGTTGTGGCATTACAGTAATTTGCTGGCCGCATAGCGTCATCAGGTCTATATCAGACCTAGCGCCGCCATGCTCATCACAGTCACTCCGGAATCAGACAGTGTAGGGAGAGGTGCTGGTGAGCTAGCAGAGATTTGCTTGTTTCTAGTTCGTGTAGGTGTACCAAACTACATTAGAGACACATATCCATCTCAACAAACAGTCCTTCTGAGGACTAATCGATCTGGGGAGATATCAGGTAGGCAGTGTATGTAGGCAGGCAGGCAGTGTATATAGCAGACTGCAGTGCATATAGCACAAGAGGCTCCATTCCAGTTTTGTTTGCTGCTGCTGCTGTTAGATATTTCTAGAAATAGGCCCAGGTCTCAGGGGTCAGGAATAATTTTTTTGGGATCTTAATCCTCATTATTTGCTTAAAAAGCAATCCAGAGAACACAGTTTTTCTGCGCCATTTGCTTGTTGGCACTGCAGAATACAGCCAGGTACTTTCCATATTACAGCGCTAAAATCCAGCTATTTAAAACTGTGGTTTGTCTGTCACTCGGATCACTTATAATTGCGCCATTTCTGGCCTCCATTAAAAAAATTTCATTGTGTTAGTGAAGCAATTGACACCAGTTTGCTGTTAAAAATAGTTATCTACATGCCAGGTATTTAAAACTGTGGTTTGTCCGTCACACGGATCACATATATGTTTTCAGAAAATACTGCCATTTCTAACCTCCATTAAAAATTTGTTTCAGTGTGTCAGTGAAGCAATTGACACCAGTTTGCTGTTAAAAATAGTTATCTACATGCCAGGTATTTAAAACTGTGGTTTGTCCATCACATGGATCACATATACCATATTTTTTGGACTATAAGACGCACCGGACCATAAGACGCATCCCAAATTTTGGGGTGGAATATAGAAAAAAAAATATTTTTATAAGATTGGGTCTGTCTTATAGTCTTAATAGGTACAGTATCTTACCTGGGGGTCGGTGGAGCGAGGGTCACAGGAGGCAGGGTCCTTCAGGAATTCGGTGCTCCAGCAGCGGGGAGTTGCAGTGGAGCAAGATTGCAGGGCCCTCCGTTACCTCCCTCAGGAACCTGGCGGCTGCAGCAGAAGAGATGGCTGGGGCCCGATGCCAGGCTGGGGGCCGGGGCCTTGCTGAGGCCCAGTGAATGGCTGGGGGCCTGGCTGGGGGCCAGGCCCTGGGCCTGGCTGAGGGCCGGGGCCAGTGTTTGGCGATAGGGGCCTGCCTGAGGGCAAGGACCAGGGTCTGGCTACGTGCCACCGAGGCGTGCCTGGGGACCGGGACCGGTGGTGGTGGTGGTGGCAGCGGCGGCAACAGCAAAGGGGGAGGAGGTGAGGTGCTGTGGGTGACTAGCTGGGGGCCGTGGGTGTTTGGCTGGGGGCCCTTGGTGTCTGGCTGGGGTTAGACTGGATGCGGGCAGTGTCTGACTGCGGGCTGGGGCTGTGAGCGGCGCAAGTTTCCGGTGTGCCCGTCCATCTTCCTGAAGCTGTGGGAACTGGACGTGATGGTGATGGTGCATGCCGAGGCCAAGGCCGTGGGCAAGCTGAAATTGTGCCACAACAAACACCCACATCTTCTTGCTCGACCTTCCTTTCCCAATTAATAGGGGACCGCAGTACACCACTATTGAACACAGAACAGTGTGAAAAGGTTATTGGTTGGATAGCAGATAATGCTTCCAGTCACTTAGCCACCACCACCACAACCTTGTCTTCCACACAGTCAAGTCTCAGTAGCTGTAAGTCTGGACCGCATATTCCTCACCCTCAACCTCCTTCCTCAGACCATGCCGAGTGCCCAGAGACAACTGATCCCACACTTGGACACTCCGAAGAGCTGTTCACTTTCCCATTTATAGATTCGGGCCTCCCGCCCGGTCCACTTGAAACGGGGCAAGAGGAGATCGCATGTAGCAATGCCCAAATATTTGAGCAGCCACGGTCACACAAAGGCGACTGTGGGAAAGTGTCACAAGAGGTGGACGATGATGAGACACAATTGCCAGAAAGTCAGGAAGAGGACCAGAGTGCAGAAGTGGAAGATGAGGTGGTGGATGATATAGTAACTGACCTAAACTGGCAGGAGGACATGCAGAGCGAGGAGAGCAGCACATAGGGGAAGGAAGGCAAAGCACCCCAACAGGCAGGGAGAAGCAGTGTGGTGGCCGCAGAAAGAAGGCAGGCAACCATTCCCAGTAACACCCATACGAAGGAAGTTGCCAGTACAACTATTAGGTCTACCTGAGTCTGGTTGTTTTTTAAAGACTCTGCCGATAACCCCAAAAACGCCATTTGCACCACCTGCCAGGCCAGCATCAGCAGGGGTGGTAAAACAACCAGCCTGACCACCATCAGCATGATCAGGCACATGGCAGCAAAGTACGCGACTTTGTGGGCCGAACCCCAGGGTCCAGGAACAGTGTCTGTCGGTGGCACCACTGCTTCTTTTGCTGTTGTGCATGCAAGCCAATCCCCTGTCCATGGTGCATGCGAAGATGCCTCCTGCCTTGCACCTGTCATTGCACACTCTCAAGTAGCAGCATCAGAAAGCACGTCCACATCCTTGTCCCAGCGCAGTGTTCAGTTGTTCATACCCCAGTCCTTGGAACGCAGGTGCAAATACGCAGCCAACGCCCCACTACTAAATTCCCACATTTCGCGACTGCTTGCACTAGGAATGGTTTCCTTTTAGGCTCGTGGAGACGGAAGCATTCCGCAACGTGATGTTGGCGGCCGTTCCTCGGTACTCAGTCACCAGCCGCCACTATTTCTCCCGGTGTGCCGTCCCCGCATTACACAAGTACGTGCCCCAAAACATTAGCCGTGCCCTCAACAATGCAGTTACTGGGAAAGTCCACCTAACCAAGGACACGTGGACAAGTGCTTGTCGGCAGGGACGGTACATCTCGCTGACGGCACACTGGATTAATATAGTGGAAGCCGGGACCAAGTCGGACCTTGGGACGGAACACGTCCTCCCGACGCCGAGGACTGCGGGCCCTAGGTCAATCAGGGTTGCCCCCACAGTCTACAGCTCCTGCACCTCATCCTCCTCTTCAGCCTCCATCTCCGAAATGACCACATCAGTCACAAGTTGGAAGCACTGCAGCACTGCCTCGGCTTAGGGGCAACAGGCTGTGCTGAAGCTAATATGCTTAGGTGACAAACCGCACAATGCTGAAGAGTTGAGGACAGCTCTGAAAGAGCAGGCAGATCTATGGCTCACACCGCTGAACCTACAGCCAGGCATGGTCGTGTGTGACAATGGCCGGAACCTGGTGGCGGCTCTGAGGAAAGGCGAGCTCACATATTTGCCATGCCTGGCCCATGTCCTTAACCTTGTGGTTCAGCGGTTTCTCAAATCCTACCCGTAGCTGCCGAATCTGCTTGTTAAAGTACGCCGCCTGTGTGCCCATTTTAGAAAGTCACACACAGCCTCCGCCGCCCTTGCCGTGTTTCAGTAGCGTTTGCAGCTTCCGGCTCACAGACTGGTATGTGATGTCCCCACGCGTTGGAACTCTTACACTGCAGATGTTGGGAAGGATTTGGGAGCAGAAGAGGACAGTTGTTGAGTACCAGCTTCAACAAGGTCGTCGGTATTCAGTTCAGACTGCACACATATGACCTCAGGAGTGGACATTGATGTCAGACATCTGTACCATCCTCCAAAACTTTGAGCACTCCACCAAGATGGTGAGCGGCGATGACGTCATAATTAGCGTCACCATGCCGCTTCTCTGTCTTCTGAAATGCTCTCTGCTCACAATCAAAGAGGATGCATTGCAGGCGGAGCACGATGAGATGGAGCAAGGAACCATACAGGGACACACACACAGCCTAGTCTCATCTCATCCCAACGTGGACTGTGTGACAATGAGGAAGAGGAGAAGGAGGAGGAAGAACAGGAGCTAGTTTCATGCGCTATAGACGGTACTACCTGCACAACTGTCATACCGTCTGTTCAGCGTAGATGGCCAGAAGACAGAGAGGAGGAGGAGGAGAAGGAGAACATGGTCAGTCATCCTCTTGGTGAGGACACGGAAGTTTTGCCTGTTAGCAGTCTGGCACACATAGCTGAGTTTATGTTTCCCATGACCCTCGTTTTGGGTGACAGTCATTACTGGTTGGTGACACTTCTAGACTCACGCTATGAGGAGAACTTTATATCTCTTATTCCTGAGGCGGACAGGTCTACAAAAATGCGGCAGTACCAGAAGGCCCTTGTTGCGGAACTATAAAAAAAATTCCCATCTGAAAACGCTGGCGGCAGAGGTCACAGTTCGTTGGACAACCAAGGAGTACAGGCAAGAGAAACACAGCTTCAATCCAGCAGAGGCAGGGGAACACTGTCAAAGTTCTGGGAGAATTTTCTCAGCCCCTCCCATTGCACAGGCCCTGAGGGGCCGGGTACTCTCACAAGGAGTGCAAAGTTTGGTACCTTGCCGACCGTACCAACGTCCTCCGTGATTCCTCTGTGCCTTATAATTATTGGGTATCCAAGCTGGTTACGTGGAATGAACTGGCTCTCTGCGCCTTGGAGGTCCTGGCCTGCCCTGCCACCAGCGTTTTATCACAGCGGTTTTTAGTGCTGCTGGTGGAATTATAACTGATAAGCGCATCCGCCTGTCAACTGAAAATGCTGACAGGCTGACTCTTATAAAAATGAACAAGGGCTGGATTGGGCTAGACTTGTCAACACCACCGAGTGATAGCAGCATAACATAAACTCAAATCCAGTATCTTTTTTTGGGAGGTGTATTCCCATGCACCTCTTCACACCCACACATGGGTATACGCTTCCTGATTTTGTCTATTTGCTCTTGTCCTCCTCCTTCTCCTCATCCTCATCCTCCACCACCATATAGCCAGGGTGACCGTGGTCCGTGATGCAACAACCGCATAATTTTTTTAAAGGGTGTTTATTAGTGTTGAGCGAGCACTAAAATGCTCGGGTGCTCGAAGCTCGGGCCGAGCTCACCGTGATACTCTGGTGCTCGACCCGAGCAACGAGCCCAATGTTAGTCTATGGGAGACCCGAGCATTTTTGCGGCGGCACCCCCGGCAGTCTGTAGAAAGCCTAAAAAGTGCCCAAAACGATAGTTACAATGCTCAAATGACATGGGGACAGCATGGGCATCGCTCCAGGAAGCATTTCTAACCCCCAGGTCACTGTTGTCAACAACGTGGTCAGAGGTATTAAACCACTTTTACAGGCTCACAATAAAACGTTCAAAAACGAAACTGAAACTGCTTTCCTGTGAAATATGTTAAGGAACTTCCTTTCCAGGGTAAAGACTTGAGTATAAGGTAAAATAAATAACCAAAAACAAAAATACTCCTCCACACCTTGGGCTATGTTCACAAGTAGCATTTTTTATACGTTTTTGCACTTTTGTATTGCTTTCAACCGTGACAAATGCATTCACCGGGAAATGTCATTTTAACATTTTACAACCTTATCTGGCCATGTGCTGTGTGACACATGCATACAGTGCTGAAAAGACATGGGAACAGCATGGGGAAGACCCCTGGAAGCATCTCTGACACCCAGGTCACTGCCTAAAAGTGTGCCCATCAGAAGTGATCCTTGCCGCATCAGAAGATGCAGACTTGCAACTATCCCTGTGCAAGTCCTTGTCCCAGGGCAGTGTTCAATTGTACCTCCCCCATTCCTTGCAATGCAAGCGCAAGTATGCAGCCTTCCACCCACCCCCAGGCTGCAATGCCATACTGCTTGCTTGCTTGCACTTGAAATTGGGCCTTTTAGGCATGTGGAGGCGGAATCTGGCCACCACGTCATGACTGCGTCGGCGGCCTGGTATCCATACTCAGTCCCCAGCCGCCCGGCGGCCGGGTGTCCATACACGGTCCCCAGCTGCCTGGGGGCGGCCGGGTGTCCATAAACGTTTCCCAGCCACCCCTATTTGAAGGACAGCCTAACCACAAACACGTGGACAAGTGAATGTGGCCAGGGATGGTCCATCTGACTGACGCCTTCACACTGGGTTAATATTGTGGAAGCCGGGACACAGTTGGACACTGGGATGCAACACGTCCTCCAGACATAGAGGATTGCAGGTCCTGGGTCAATCAGGCTTCAACACAAAGTTCAGAAGGTAGACAGCAGCAGTGGTCGGCCTCCTACACAACGAGTAAATTATTCATGATCATGAGGCCATCCATCTCCTTAGCTTTCTGTTCCTTGGAATGGAAGCACATGTATGTAGTAGCGGCTAGGCCTGAGGTGGTCAGCATTTTGGCGCATATCCTACCTCCTCCGAGGATTGCTGGATGTTTTCCTGCTACTATCCCAGTTCTATGACTCTCGTTAAAACAAAGCTTCAGGTGATGAATGATGGATGAGGTGGTGGCAAAGGAGAAAGAGCAGGAGGAACAGGGACCATTCACATCAATACCAGACCAGTCAACCACACATGTCTTGTAGGATATGTTTCTGTACCAAAAGGAGCGGTTCGGCTACACAGTTATAGGGCATACAGTGAGTGCAATGCCTACCAAAAATTTCGAAGCACTCCAATGCCCCTTGGAAGTGACATGGAGATCAGAGGTCCTTAACTAAACCGTTTTTTTTCCATTTATAGCAACTGGGTCTCCTGTACACTGTCGGCCTAAGCAGTGAATGGAAGGCTTTCCAAAAATTATGAGGAACTGCAATGCCCCTTGAAACACATGTGGATTACAGCGTACTAAAAACCTTCTACCCATTATGGGGAGTGGGTCTCCCTTAGTGTTCACCTATGCATTGAAAAGTAAAAGCTGACTAAAATTAGGAGGAAATGTAATGCCCGTTGGAAGAGTCGTCGAGGTTAGAGGTAATTAAAAACAACATTTCAATGCCCCTTGGAAGAGCTGTGGAGTTCAGAGTGGTTTAACAAGACTGTTTTAATGCCTCTTGGAAGAGACGTGGAGGTCACAGTAGCTTAACAAGACAGTTTTAATGCCCCTTGGAAGAGTGGTGGAGTTCAGAGTGGTTTAACAAGACAGTTTTCATGCCCCTTACAAGAGCCATGCAGTACAGCATATTAAAAACATTATTCCCATTATTGGGGAGTGGGTCTCCCATAGTCTTTGCCTATGCCTTCCAAGCAAAAGCTGCCAAAAATTAGGACGGAGGAACTTGCAATGCTGGCAACACGGACCACGGTCACCCTGGTGGTATAGTGTTGGTGGAGGCTGAGGATAAGGAGAAGAGCAAAATACAGCCGAAATGAGGAAGCGTATACCCATGTGTGGGTGTGAAGCGGGTCATGGGAATACACCGCCCGAAATAACACAGTGGATTTGACTTTATGTTACTCTGCTGTCATTTGGTGGTGATGAGAAGTCTGGCCCAATCCAGTCCTTGTTCATTTTGATAAGGGTCAGCTTGTCAGCATTGTCAGTTGACAGGCGAGTGCGCTTATCAGTTATAATTCCCCCAGCGGCACTAAAAACACGCTCCGATAACACACTAGCGGCAGGGCAGGCCAGGACCTCCAAGGCGTACAGAGCAAGTTCATTCCAAGTGTCCAGCTTGGATACCCAATAATTAACAGGCACAGAGGAATCACGGAGGGCGCTGGTACGGTCGGCAAGGTACTCCCTCACCATCTTTTGAAACTTTCCGCTCCTTGTGAGAGTACCCCACGCCTCAGGGCCTGTAAGCTGGGCGGGTCTCAGAAAACTGTCGCAGAAAGTTGACAGTGTTCCCCTGCCTCTGCTGGATTGGAGTTGCGTCTCTCTCACCTGTACGCCTTGGTTGGGCAACGAACTGTGACCTCTGCCGCTAGAGTGTTCAGATGGGAATTTTTTTAACAGTTCTGCAGCAAGGGCCTTCTGGTACTGCCCCATTTTTTGTAGACCTCTCTGCCTCAGGAATAAGAGAGTGAAAGTTCTCCTTGTAGCGGGGGTCTAAAAGTGTCACCAACCAGTAATGACTGTCACCCAACATTTTGACAACGCGAGGGTCACGGTTAAGGCAGCGTAACATAAAGTCAGCCATGCGTGCCAGACTGGTAACGGGCAAGACTTCCGTGTCCTCACCAACATGACGACTGACCATGCTCTCCTCCTCCTCCTCCCCCCTGTCCTCAGGCCACCCACGCTGAACTGATGGTATGACAGTTGTACAGGTACTACCGTCTACAGCGCATGATACCAGCTCCTGTTCTTCCTCCTCCTTTTCTCCCTCATTGTCCCCCAATGCACATTGGGATGAGATGAGGCTGGGCTGTGTGTAATCGCCCGATACGGCTTCTTGATCCATCTCATCATACTCTGGCTGCAATGCCTCCTCTTTAATTCTCTGCAGAGAGCGTTGCAAAAGACAGAGAAGTGGGATGCTGACGCTAATGATGGTGTCATCGCCACTCACCATCTTGGTGGACTCCTCAAAGTTTGTCAGGATGGTACATATGTCAGACATCCAGGTCCACTCCTGAGGTCTTATGTGTGGAGTCTGACCTGAATATCGATGGCCTTGTTGCAGCTGGTACTCCACAACTGCTCTCTTCTGCTCACAAATCCTTTGCAACATGTGGAGGGTAGAGTTCCAACGTGTGGGGACATCACACACCAGTCGGTGTGCCGGAAGCTGCAAACGCGGATGCAACACAGCAAGGGCGGCGGAAGCGGTGGCTGTCTTCCGAAAATGAGCTGACAGGCGGCGTACTTTGACGAGCAGATCTGGCAACTCGTGGTACGATTTAAGAAACCGTTGAACCACGAGGTTAAGCACATGAGCTAGGCATGGTACGTGTGTGATCACGCCTCGCCTCAGAGCCGCCACCAGGTTATGGCCATTTTCACACACGACCATGCCTGGATGTAGGTTCAGCGGTCTCAGCCACAGATCAGCCTGCTCTTTCACAGCTGTCCACAACTCACAAGCAGTGTGAGGTTTATCACCTAAGCTTCTGAGTTTCAGCACAGCCTGTTGCCGCTTGGTTGAGGCAGTACTGCAGTGCTTCCAGCTTGTAACTGATGTGGTGATATCTGAGATGGAGGCTGAACATGAGGAGGAGGAGGATGCGCAGGAGCTGTACACTGTGGGGGCAACTCTGACTGACATAGGGCCCGCAATCCTCGGTGTGGGGAGGATGTGTTCCGTCCCAAGGTCCGACTGGGTCCCGGCTTCCACTATGTTTACCCAGTGTGCCATCAGGGAGATGCACCGTCCCTGGCCACAAGCACTTGTCCACGTGTCCGTTGTCAGGTGGACTCTCCCAGTAACTGCGTTGCTGAGTGCACGGCAGATGTTTTGGCACACATGCTTGTGTAGTGCGGGGATGGCACTCCAGGCAAAATAGTGTCGGCTGGGGACCGAGTACCGAGGGACAGCCACCGCCATAAGGTTGCGGAAGTCTCCACCAGCCTAAAAGGCAGCATTTCCAACGCAAGCAGTCGTGAAATGTGCGAGTTTAGGACTGTGGCCTGTGGGGCGTTGGCTGCGAATTTGCGCTTTCATTCAAAGGTCTGGGAAATAGACAATTGAACGCTGCGGTGGGATGTGGACGTTGATGCTGTTTCTTGAGAAACTGCTATAACAAGTGAAGATTGAGAGGAAGGGGCATCTTTGCATGCAGTATGGACAGGGGATTGCCTTGCACGCACAACAGGGGGTTTTCTTACACGCACAACAGCGGAAGAAGCAGTGGTGACACCTGCTGACACTGGTCGTGGACCCTGGGGTTCGCCCCACAAAGTCGGGTGCTTTGCTGACATGTGCCTGATCATGCTGGTGGTGGTCAGGATGGTAGTTTTGTCACCCCTGCTGATGCTGGCATGGCAGCTCGCTCATCACTAATGTTTATATTCCAATTTGCTCGACCTGAGCATTGAGCACCCGAACATTTTAGTGCTCGCTCATCACTAATGTTTATATTCCAATTTGCTCGACCCGAGCAACGAGTACACGACCATTTTAGTGCTCGCTCATCACTAGTACTATTTAATGTGGTTATGGTAATGTAATGTAATTATTGTACAATTTGAGTAAAGTGTAGTGAATAGGGAAAGTATAGAGTTAGGTTTAAGACATAAAGTAAAGTATAGGGCTTAGAGGAAATATTAAGAAAGGGAAATATGCACTGTTGGGCGTATTAGTAGTAGGAAATCGTGTACAGGATAGGAAATTCAGTGTATACTGTTACAAGTTAGTGACTGAAGTTAAGTAGAAGGTGAAGTTTCCCCAGCAACAAACTGCTGGGTCAGACCACTTAGGATACAGTTAATATTAGATCCTATATGAGACATGGAGTATCACAGCCAAGATAAATATAATATACATATTATTAAATAACACAAAATTCAAAACAAACAATTAAAAAAAGAGTAAAAGGAGATGCTAAAACAGAAATGAATACCACACTAGATGCATATCAGGTATAAATAGCAGCTGCCAAGAAAAGGACCCCTCGGAAGAAGCTCAAGGCGAAACGCGCGTCAAGGGTGTTTTTTGCTTGAATACCCTGATTTGCCTCTTTATTACAATTTATTTACTGTTTATATCATGCTGCCATCTCTGCATACTTATGTTTCTTTTTGTATGGGCCTCTCCTGATACTCTAGATTGCCCTATGAAACCTTGTGCATACTTGCATAGATTTTACAACATTGACTGTCTACTTTAGACATCTGATTATGCAACATTAGTTTTGTGCCGTTCCCTCTATGCTAACTGCACACTGTCCCAAAAATATCGTTCTTACTATTCTGGCTTAGCCTGATTGGCTATAGTACTATACAATATATAAAGCAATCCATTTCTCTCTGGGCCTATGTTAGATACAGGTTATATCCTACCATTTGGCACATGAATTTAATAATTTTCTGTCATGATATGAATATTGTATTCAAAAGTTTATGTATGACTCTTTTGTGAACTCTGATTAATCCTACCTGTGTATCTAATGAGTGATTTAACCATTTTCTTGGCAGCTGCTATTTATACCTGATATGCATCTAGTGTGGTATTCATTTCTGTTTTAGCATCTCCTTTTACTCTTTTTTAATTATATGTTTTAAATTTTTATGTTATTTAATAAAATTTATGTTTAATTTATCTTGGCTGTGGTACTCCATGTCTCATGTAAGATCTAATATTTGTTTGGAATGCTGTAGTATAGAGTCAATTTATAGGTTTCTTCATATAGTTAATATGTTTGGGATCAGCCCAGCATGGGAGGAAGTAAGGTCAAGTAAAAAAGGGAAAGCATTTCCTGGTTTAGTCAGACAGATTTAGTGTGAAGTTTAGGTTAAAGGTGGCATGTAAAAGTGTGGTCACTCCTGGTCAAAATGACTGTTATTGTGAACAGTTAAGCAAGTTGAAGGTGAAATGATCTCTAAAAGGCCTAAAGTTAAAGAGGACACATTTCCTTAGTATTTTAGTAAAAAATATATATATATATATATGCCCCGTATTTTTCGGACTATAAGACACACTTTTTTCCTCCAAAATTTTGGAGGAAAATGGGGGGTCCGTCTTATAGTCCAAATGTTGGGGGGTATATAAATATACTGTGTGGGGAGTGGGGGGAGTAGTTGTGGCGGAGGAGCGGGGCACAGGAGGCAGCAGCTTCCTGCTGCAGCCTACACTGTCCCCGCTGCTAAAGAAAATGAATATTCACTGCTCCCCACGCCCATAGGCGTGGGGAGCACTGAATATTCATGCTCCTTAATAGCACCACACAGTGTATCCGTAGCGCGGCTCCTGCTACTGCCGGGCGATCGCGTGTGCCCGATATTAAAGGGCATGAACATTCACCCCCTCCCCACGCCCATGTGATGCGGCTACACTGTGTGCCGGCTATTAAGGAGCATGAAGTCACTGCTCCCCGCGCACACAGTCCCGGCGTGATTTCCGGCAGCTGATCTCTCTTTGTGAGCTGCGCATGGCAGTGACACCATGCGCGGATCACATGGCGAGATCAGTGCGGGCAGACAGGACGCAGCGCTGGAGGAGAGAGAAGAGAGGTGAGTAGGAGTGTTTATTTTTTTATGCGCAGCGTGATGGGGATTAGGGGGACCATGCATACTAGGATAAGGATGAGGGGGCCATACATACCAGGGTAAGGATGAGGGGGCCATACATACCAGGGTAAGGATGAGGGGGCCATACATACCAGGATAAGGAAGAGGGGGGCCATACATACCAGGATAAGGAAGAGGGGGGCCATACATACCAGGGTAAGGATGAAGGGGCCATACATACCAGGGTAAGGATGAGAGGGCCATACATACCAGGGTAAGGATGAGGGGGATCATACATACCAGAATAATGATGATGGGGGCCATGCATACCAGGATAAGGATGAGGGAGGTCATGCATACCAGGATAAGGATGAGGGGGGTCATACATACCAGTGTAAGGATGAGGGGGCCATGCATACCAGGGTAAGGATGAGGGGGCCATACATACAAGGGTAAGGATGAGGGGACCATGCATACCAGGATAGGGATGAGGGGTGCCATGCATACCAGGATAGGGATGAGGGGAGCCATGCATACCAGGATAGGGATGAGGGGTGCCATACATACCAGCATAGGGATGAGGGGTGCCATGCATACCAGGATGGGGATTGCTGTGCCATGCATACCAGGATAGGGATGAGGGATGCCATGCATACCAGGATGGGGATTGCTGTGCCATGCATACCAGGATAGGGATGAGGGATGCCATGCATACCAGGATGGGGATTGCTGTGCCATGCATACCAGGATAGGGATAAGGGATGCCATGCATGCCAGGATAAGGATGAGGAGGATCATACATACCAGAATAATGATGATGGGGGCCATGCATACCAGGATAAGGATGAGGGGGATCATACATACCAGTATAAGGATGAGAGGGATCATACATACCAGGATAAGGATGAGGGGGCCATGCATATCAGGATAAAGATGAGTGGGCCATGCATACCAGGATAGGGATGAGGGATGCCATGCATACCAGGATAGGGATGAGGTGAGCCATGCATACCAGGATAGGGATGAGGGTTGCCATACATACCAGGATAGGGATTGCTGTGCCATGCATACCAGGATATTGATGAGGGGTGTCATGCATACCAGGATAGGGATGAGGGGTGCCATACATACCAGGATAGGGATGAGGGATGCCATGCATACCAGGATGGGGATTGCTGTACCATGCATACCAGGATAGGGATAAGGGATGCCATGCATACCAGGATGGGGATTGCTGTGCCATGCATACCAGGATAGGGATGAGGGATGCCATGCATGCCAGGATAAGGATGAGGGGGATCATACATACCAGAATAATGATGATGGGGGCCATGCATACCAGGATAAGGATGAGGGGGATCATACATACCAGTATAAGGATGAGAGGGATCATACATACCAGGATAAGGATGAGGGGGCCATGCATATCAGGATAAGGATGAGTGGGCCATGCATACCAGGATAGGGATGAGGGATGCCATGCATACCAGGATAGGGATGAGGTGAGCCATGCATACCAGGATAGGGATGAGGTGAGCCATGCATACCAGGATAGGGATGAGGGTTGCCATACATACCAGGATAGGGATTGCTGTGCCATGCATATCAGGATATTGATGAGGGGTGTCATGCATACCAGGATAGGGATGAGGGGTGCCATACATACCAGGATAGGGATGAGGGGTACCATGCATACCAGGATGGGGATTGCTGTGCCATGCATACCAGGATATTGATAAGGGGTGCCATGCATACCAGGATAGGGATGAGGGGTGCCATGCATACCAGGATAGGGATGAGGGGTGCCATGCATACCAGGATAGGGATGAGGGGTGCCATGCATACCAGGATAGGGATGAGGGGTGCCATGCATAGCAGGATAAGGATGAGGGGTGCCATGCATATCAGAATGGAGGGGTGCCATGCATACCAGAATGGGGATGGGGGCCACGTATAATAGGAAGGGGGGCCATACCTACCAGGATGGGAGATATTATCAGAATTGGGGGACATTACCCCTATACCAGTGTCAGCAGCAGACCCGCTCCCTCTTAACAGTGCATCATGACCACATTTTTTGCTTAATTTTTTTTTTTATTTTCCTCCTCTAAAACCTAGGTGCGTCTTATAGTCCGAAAAATACGGTATATATATATATATATATATATATATATATATATATATGTATATACACACAGTTTGGACACACCTTCTCATTTAAAGATTTTTCTGTATTTTCATGACTATGAAAATTGTACATTCACACTGAAGGGATTAAAACTATGAATTAACACATGTGGAATTATATACTTAACAAAAAAGTGTGAAACAACTGAAAATATGTCTTATATTCTAGGTTCTTCAAAGTAGCCACCTTTTGCTTTGATGACTGCTTTGCACACTCTTGGCATTCTCTTGATGAGCTTCAAGAGGTAGTCACCGGAAATGGTCTTCCAACAATCTTGAAGGAGTCCCAGAGATGCTTAGCACTTGTTGGCCCTTTGTGAGGTTCTGAGACTATCTATCATGGTTTTTATGTCATATTGTGCTTGGATATTGTTTTTTCCCTGCAGCCATCATGCTTTCTGTTTTGTGCATCCATTTTGCCCTCAGTTGTAATGGAGTCTTCAGCCTCTACATCTCCACCCTGTTTTTCTGCCATTTGCATTTAAGCAGCCTCAGCTGTCAGTTCAGTGCTTCTGAATCCTGTCTGCAGCCAGTTTGTAACATTGCTTCCTGAAGCCTCTGGACTAAGCTCTTCAAGTCAGCTTCACTCTCTGAGGAATCCTCCTTGTTAACCTGCATGTCTGAGGTTTCCCTTTATGGATCTGAGTCTTCTTACCTGCTGGATCACTGGACTATTGGTCTACTCAAAGGACTTCTCAGCACCCGTAAGAGAGACTTTGCTTATTGCTTAAAGACTGTCTTTTGTTGTTGTGCCTTTTGCAACCTCGGGGAATCCGGGGTTAATCCAGTACACCAGGAGGTGTTCTCTTTTACTCAGAGGCTTGTATTTTACTGTGCATCTGCTTGTATGACATAATACAAGAATATCACTTTATCAAGATCTGTGTTTCTCGTACTTCCTTTGCACTCATGCATAGACTCCATATACACTGAATTCTACACATTACACCCTTTTGCCTTCACTCTGCGGTCCAGCTCACCCCAAACCATCTCGATTGGGTTCAGGTCTGGTGACTGTGGAGGCCAGGTCATCTGGCTTAGCACCCCATCACTCTCCCTCTTGGGCATATAGCCCTTACACAGCCTGGAGGTGTGTTTGGGGTCATTGTCCTGTTGAAAAATAAATGATGGTCCAACTAAACGCAAACCGGACGGAATAGCATGCCGCTGCAAGATGCTGTGGTAGCCATGCTGGTTCAGTATGCCTTCAATTTTGAATAAATCCCCAACAGTGTCACCAACAAAGCACCCCCACACCATCACACCTCCTCCTCCATGCTTCACGGTGGGAACCAAGCATGTAGAGTCCATCTGTTCACCTTTTCTGCGTCGCACAAAGACACGGTGGTTGGAACCAAAGATCTCAAATTTGGACTCATCAGACCAAAGCACAGATTTCCACTGGTCTAATGTCCATTCCTTGTGTTCTTTAGCCCAAACAAGTCTCTTCTGCTTGTTGCCTGTCCTTAGCAGTGGTTTCCTAGCAGCTATTTTACCATGAAGGCCTGCTGCACAAAGTCTCCTCTTAACAGAGATGATGTTGAAGAGATGTGTCTGCTGCTAGAACTCTGTGTGGCATTGACCTGGTCTCTAATCTGAGCTGCTGTTAATGTGCGATTTCTAAGGCTGGTGACTCAGATAAACTTATCCTCAGAAGCAGAGGTGACTCTTGGTCTTCCTTTCCAGGGGCGGTCCTCATGTGAGCCAGTTTCTTTGTAGCGCTTGATGGTTTTTGCAACTGCACTTGGGGACACTTTCAAAGTTTTCCCAATTTTTCAGACTGACTAACCTTCATTTCTTAAAGTAATGATGGCCACTCGTTTTTCTATACTTAGCTGCTTTTTTATTGCCATAATACAAATTCTAACAGTCTATTCAGTAGGACTATCAGCTGTGTATCCACCAGACTTCTGCACAACACAACTGATGGTCCCAACCCCATTTATAAGGCAAGAAACCCCACTTATTAAACCTGACAGGGCACACCTGTGAAGTGAAAACCATTTCCGGTGACTACCTCTTGAAGCTCATCAAGAGAATGCCAAGAGTGTGCAAAGCAGTCATCAAAGCAAAAGGTGGCTACTTTGAAGAACCTAGAATATAAGACATATTTTCAGTTGTTTCACACTTTTTTGTTAAGTATATAATTCCGCATGTGTTAATTCATAGTTTTGATGCCTTCAGTGTGAATGTACAATTTTCATAGTCATGAAAATACAGAAAAATCTTTAAATGAGAAGGTGTGTGTGTGTGTGTGTGTGTGTGTGTGTGTGTGTGTGTGTGTATATATATATATATATATATAAATTTCTTTCATTTAAAAAAATACAAAAAGGAAAATGGGCTGATGCAAAACTTTGGGTACCCTTGGAGATTTATGTGCTCAAATAACTTTGGCCAAGATTTCAGACATTAATTAGTCTGTTAGGGTTAGGGCTTGTTCACTATCATCCTTTGGAAAGGCCAGGTGATGCAAATTTCCCAGTTTTATAAAAAACAGCTCCTCTAGCCTTGTGCCAAAAAACAACAGCCATGGGTTCTTCTAAGCAGCTGTCTAGCACTGTGAAAATGAAAATGGTGGAGGCCCACAAAGCAGGAGAAGGCTATAAGAAGATAGCAAAGCGTTTTCAAGTTGCTCTTTCCTCAGTTCGAAATGTAATTAAGAAATGTCAATTATCAGGAACAGTGGAAGTCAAGATAAGGTCTGCCTAGAGAGGCATATCAGAACCCCCCTCTTGACTGCACAAGATCTTCGGAAAGATTGAGCAGACTCTGGAGTTGTGGTACATTGTTCTACTGTTCAGAAACACCAGCCCAAATATGGCCTTCATGGAAGAGTCATCAGAAGAAAACCTCTCCTGCGTCTTCACCATAAAATTCAGCATCAGTGTCTGAGGCTGTGCTTGGTGTTGATCATCATCAACAGATGAAAAACCTAGCAGACTCCATGGATGGAGAATATAATTGAAGTTGAGAAGAAGGGGGGCAACATTGATCACTGATATTTTTTATGGAAATGTCAAAAATGTATCTTTGTACATTTTGAGTAGTTTGGTTATTATTCTCACTTTAACAGATGAAAATAAACTATTTTGATGGGGAATTTTACATTTCTCATTTAGCTACATAATAACTCTGCACTCTAATATTTGCCCAGTTATTATGCCCACATAGATATTCTCTTAAGAAAGACAATATCTCACTTTTACTTTCTTAAATATTTTCCGGTGCGATCACAGCGTGTTGGTCTGCCTGGGCCTTGCCGGTGGACTCCTCAGGATCCTGGAATCAGTGAGTATATGATGTTTTCAATTTTATTTAATACTGGTGAGGGCATCATAAACTATGTGGGACCCTAATACAGTGTAGGGGTTACTGTGGGGGACTCTGAAACAGTGTGGGGGCCCTCATACATTATAGGGACTACTGTGGGGGCCCTTATAAAGTGTGGGGGCCATTATGCTGCATGGGAGCTAATGTGGGGGCCATTGTACAGTTTGCAGGCTAATGTGGGGGCCATTGTACAGTTTGCAGGCTAATGTGGGGGCCATTGTACAGTTTGCAGGCTAATGTGGGGGCCATTATACAGTTTGGGAGCTAATGCAGGGGCTAGTATACAGTTTGGGGGCTAATGTGGGGGTCAATGTACAATTTGGGGCTAATACTATGGCCATTATAGAGTTTGGGTTTCATGTGGGGGCCATTATATAGTTTGGTGGCTAATGCGGGAATCATTATATAGTTTGGGGCCTACCATGGGGGAAATCATACAGTGTGGAGGGCTCTAATACATTGTAGGTACATCTGTGGGGGTCCTCATAAAGTGTGTGTGTGTGGGGGGCATTATGCAGTGTGGGAGCTAATATGGGGGCCATTATACAGTTTGGGACCTACTGTGGGGGCAATCATACAATGTGGGGACTACTATGGGGGCCATTATAGAGTGCGAGAGGTAATGCGGGGGCCATTATACAGAAAGAACAACTCCATCAGAAAGAACAGCAGCTGTAGGTCACCATCTATAACTGTACTGTAATCACTTGTATGTTCTGCAGGTCCGGTATCTACCACTATATGTCGCCATATGGAGGTAATATCACTGTTGGTCTTTGTGTAGAGATTTATTTTCAGTAATAGCTCGGTCATCTGCTGAGGTTCCCCTATACCAGCAATTAGGGTGCGCCACCATAGTTGTAATCAGGGTTACCGGTAAGGGGTCCACTCAGATGTTTTGCCCCTCCTGAGCTGAGCCCCTAGCTATGCCTCTGCCAGCAAGTATTTATTGTATATGGTGACTACGGCTCTGTCTTCATAGGATTGCCTACACATAAAACATACCTGTCAAATTTCGACAGTTCTTGAAAAATGTCTTCACATTTGAAAAAACATCATCTGACATTGTGTTCTTCACACTAGACAAATAAAAAAGGAAAAACAACATTTTTACAAAACCTGAGGATGATGTGATGAGAGGACTCTCTGTTAGCGGCATTATGGTTGATTGTAAAACTGTTATCAATGTCTATATATTCTGAAGAACTTTATGTGAAAAGTTTCCATGCATTAGTGCTTCACGGAAAATACTGAGTGTAGGAAATATGCAAATTTGATCACTTTAACCCCTTAACCCCCGAGGGTGGTTTGCACGTTAATGACCAGGCCAATTTTTACAATTCTGAGGTAATTACTCTGGAATTCTTCAACGGATGCCCCTGATTCTGAGATTGTTTTTTCATGACATATTGTACTTCATGTTTGTGGTAAAATTTCTTCGATATCACTTGCGTTTATTTGTGAAAAAAACGGAAATTTGGCGAAAATTTCGAAAATTTTGCAATTTTCAAAATTTTTATTTTTATGCCCTTAAATCAGAGAGATATGTCACACAAAAGAGTTAATAAATAACATTTCCCACATGTCTACTTTACATCAGCACAATTTTGGAACCCAAATTTTTTTTCACAAATTGATTCGTAAAAATGAAAAAGTGTTTTTTTTTTTCACTTTTTCATTTTTACGAATCAATTTGTGAAGCACCTAGGGGTTCCAAGTGCTCAGTATGCATCTAGATAGGTGCCTTGGGGGGTCTAGTTTCCAAAATGGGGTCACTTGTGGGGGAGCTCCAATGTTTGGGCACACAGGGACTCTCCAAATGCAACATGGTGTCCGCTAACAAATTGAATGGAAAATCGGCTCAAATTGTTAGCGGACACCATGTTCCGTTTGGAGAGCCCCTGTGTGCCCAAACATTGGAGCTCCCCCACAAGTGACCCCATTTTGGAAACTAGACCCCCCAAGGCACCTGTCTAGATGCATAGTGAGCAGTTGGAACCCCCAGGTGCTTCACAAATTGATTTGTAAAAATGAAAAAGTGAAAAAAAAAACAGTTTTCATTTTTATGAATCAATTTGTGAAGCATCTGGGGGTTCCAAGTGCTCACTATGCATCTAGATAGGTGCCTTGGGGGGTCTAGTTTCCAAAATGGGGTCACTTGTGGGGGAGCTCCAATGTTTGGGCACACAGGGGCTCTCCAAACGCAACATGGCGTCTGCTAACAATTTGAGCCGATTTTCCATTCAATTTGTTAGCGGACACCATGTCGCGTTTGGAGAGCCCCTGATGTGCCTAAACAGTGGAGCTCCCCCACAAGTGACCCCATTTTGGAAACTATACCCCTCAAGGATTTTATTAAGGTGTATAGTGAACATTTTGAACCCAGAGGTACGACACAGTATTTGATAAAATTAGGTCATCATATTGAATAAGTTGTCATTAGTCTTGAGCGCAAGTGCTCGCTACTTGAGTTTGCATCGGGTACTCAGGTATGCACCATGTACTGCGTGTGCTCGAGTGACATGCTCAAGTCCCTGCCCGGATGTTTCACAGTTATTAGACACCCAAAAAAAACCATGCGGGGATCGCTCGTGCATGGCAGGCAATCCCCGCAAAGTTTTTTGGGCCGTGAAGCATATGGGGCGGAGACTCAAGCATGTCACTCAAATACCCACGATACTCAATGCATACCAGAGCACCCGATGCAAACTCAAGTAGCAAGCACTTGCGCTCAACCCTAACCGTAGCACAACCCTAACCTTAGCAGAACCCTAACCTGAGAGTTTATTTTTTACGCCGTTCCTCATGCGGTATAAGTGATTAGACGACTTTATTCTTCGGGTCGGTGTGATTACAGCGATACCAGAATCATATGGGGTTTTTATGACTGACAACTGTCACACACTAAAAGTCGCATTTTTTGTAAAATCTAGTTTTTGCGTCACCATATTTTGAGAGCTATAATTTTTCCAGATTTTGGCAGACAGTCATGTGATGGCTTTTTTTGCGGGATGAGTTGACGTTGTTATTGGTGCCATTTTCAGGCACGTGACATTTTTTGATCGCTTTCTATTCCGATTTTTGGGAGGCAGAATAAACAAACACCAACAATTCAGGAATTTTTTTTTTATTCTGTTCCGCGTGTGGTAAAATTGATAAGGTAGCTTTATTCTTCGGGTCAGTACGTTTACAGCGGTGCCACATTTATATCGTATTTCTATGTTTTGCACTTTTACATAATAAAAGCAATTTTATAGAAAAAAAAATTTTTTAGCATAGCTTTATTCTGAGAGCTATAACTTTTTTATTTTTCGGCTGATGGAGCTGTATGTCGGCTTGTTTTTTTGCGGGACGAGATGACGTTTTCAGCGGTACCATTTTTATTTATATTTGTCTTTTTGATCGCGTGTTATTCCATTATTTCTTTGGCGGTATGGTGATAAAGCATTGTTTTTTGCTTCATTTTTTTTATATTTTTTTACAGTGTTCACTGAAGGGGTTAACTAGTGGGACAGTTTTATAGGTCAGGTTGTTCCGGACGCGGCGAAACCAAATATGTGTACTTTTATTGTTTTTTTTTTTTTTTTATAATAATATTTATTGATGGGTACATTATATTTTTATTTTTGGTGGATTATTTTTTTTATTTTTTTAATATTTTTACATTTTTATTATTTTTTTCACTTTCTAATAGATTTTATACTTTATTACTTTGTCCCACTGTGGGACTTTCATTTTTTTTTCTCTGATTGCCTGCATGACACAGGAATGCAGTACCATCCCTATGCCATGCAGGCAGTCAGCGCTGGACAGGGAGAAGATTGTTTGGAGATGCACTGCGCATGTCCAAAAAATCTTCCTGCTGTCTGGTGACCCGGATGTTGTCATGGCAACATCCTGGAAGCCACGGCAGTCAGCGCTGGAAGCCGGAAGAGGAGGTGAGTATCTGCGATCACCTCCCCTTGCCACCGCAATGCTGCGATCGACTTCGATCGCAGCATCGCGGGGGTTAATGTGCTGGGAGCGGTGCAGGACCACTCCCTGCACATAGTACCGGGTGTCAGCTGTGACAATCAGCTGACACCCGGCTGTGATCGCGCCCGCACAGCCTGTGTGCGCACGCGATCACCATGACGTACTAATACGGGTCTGGCTCTTAAGTCCCAGGGCACAGACGTATATTAGTACGTCAAATGTTGTTAAGGGGTTAATGGGAATCTGTCAGCAGAATTTTGCTATATAATCTGACAGCAGCGTGATGTAGGGGCTGAGACCCTGATTCCAGTAATGTATCACTTATTGGGCTGTGTGTTGTTTCAATAAAATCATTGTTTTATCAGCAGGAGATTATCACTACAGGACTAGGTGTCACATGCCATCTAGTCCTGCTACTCTGTAAGCCTGCAACAAACACTGATTAGCAGCTTCCTGTTAATGTACAGTCTACATAGAAAACTGCCAATCTATGGTATGGGCAGGGTTACACAGGGCTCTGCATTCCCAAGCAATGTTAGATCAGCATCAGATAAAACAGTGATTGTATCAAAATTACAGCATGCAAACACATTGCTGGAATCAGAGTCTCAACCCCTACATGCAGCTCTTAGATTACATAGCAAAAACCTGTTGACATATTCAGATAAAAATTGAAAAATAGTATTTACATCACATCTGGAAATATCCTATATCCAGCTTTTGCATTGGGTGTCTCTCTTACCTATAAACAAATATTGGAACAACAAAATCTGAATAGTTTGGCTCCATATCTGAATCTTCCACACTGGACATTATCTCAACGAAATCTGTTTTCCACTCCACCTTCTTGTTAAGAGGAAGAAAATTACCTGGAAAAACACATTTTACACAATAAAAACACAATTAAAAACACAGTTCTGGGATGTATTAAGAGAAGCATGGAGTCTAGATCACGTGAAGTAATTATTCCCCTCTACTTCTCCTTGGTCAGACTTCATCTGGAATACTGTGTCCAGTTCTGGGCACCACATTTAAAAAAAAAAAAAAGACATAAAAAAAATGGACCAAGTTCAGAGAAGAGCTTCCAGGATGGTGAGCAGACTGCAAACTATGAATGGTTAGTTCAGAACACACATACTGGCTTAGTCTGGAGACATCACACAAGAGGTCTGCACACCTCCAGACACACATGCCATGTGTCAAACAAACAGACTCCATTTTATTTTGTGAACCACACCCAGGGGTGGAGATATGGTGAGCAGCCTACCTGCCCTAATGTCAGGACTCTGAGTATTTTCTATTACCTTTTGGCATTTCTGCCCTTTTTCAAGATGGCGTCCTTGGTCTCATGTGCCCTTTGTCTTCTGCTTTATAACTCCACCCCACCCTCCAGCCAGTGCTTGAGTATTCGGCCTGTGACCAGTTCCTGGTAGCTTCTTGGCTTTCTGCACTCTCCTGCAATCCTGTGTGATTCTCCAGTCTCCGGCTCACAAGAGATCCTGCTGAATACCCTGGTTTCCAGCATTCCTTCTGCCTCTGCTGCTTGTGCTGCTTCCTCTGTGCCTCTGCTCCCACCTGCATTTGCTGAGCATGTAAGCTGGTTTCTGATCTGTTCCTACCTATGATTGATAAAATCAGAGCACAGGTCTGTTCTGGACTTTGAGACTTTCTATCCAGGCCTCCCTGGACAATTATATATATATATATATATATATATATATATATATATATATATATATATATTATAATATAATATAATATATATATATATATATATATATATATATATATATATATATATATATAATATGTATATATGGACTTTCTTGAATATATATGCACTTAATTGTGTTTGGACTAAACAAAGACTTTCTTGTGTCAAGCATCTTCAAGTGTTTATGGACTTCGAGGTTTTCTCTGCACTAGTGTTTATTCACCGTGTGTTTATAATATAGACTTTCCACCTATAAACTGTGTTCTGTAGTGTCTCCATGCAAAGGGACTCCTGAGCTATCCATTATAAGGGTATGTGCACACGATGCAGAAATGAAGCAGAAAATTTCTGCATCATTTCTGCATCTCCCTGGCAGAAAAAACGCATGCAGATTGTGCATGCGTTTTTCCTGCAGAATACATGCGGATCCACATGCAGATTCACATGCGTTTCCGCATGCAGATTGACAAGCGCTTTCCAGGCGATTTTAGCATCACCTGGAAAGTGCTTGATAACTAGGTCACACTATATAAATCCATGCAAACAGCATGGATTTATACAGTGTGAACCGAGAGAGTGTATATACTTACCTCTGATGGCCCGCGCTGTCCTGCTCACTCCGTTCTCCCGGCTGCCGGCAACTTTGAATTGAAAGACCTGCCGACGTCAGCGTCACGTGACCCGTCACATGACTCTGACGTCACCGCAGGTCCTACAACTCACTGCAAGTGCCGGGAACCAAGCGGGAGCGCTGCGCGGGCCGACAGAAGGTAAGAATACATTTATTTTTTATTTTATTCTTCTTTTTACAGCTTTTTTAATGGTACCTGGGTGTGGATGAGACTCTCCTCTCCTCCACACCCGGGTACCATCCGCACATTAGAACGCACCAATTACGCAAGTACAAATGCTGTCTTGCGGAATTGGCGCGTTCTAATGCAAGTCAATGGCGGCGAAATCGCCGCGTTTCCGCAAAATTAATTGACATGCTGCGGATTTTTGACCGCAGCGTTAACGCTGCGGAAAAATCCGCATCATGGGCACAGCACATGCGGATTTCCATTGGGGAACATTGCTGCCCTTCTACCATGCGTTTTTCATGCGTTTCCGCGGCGTTTACGCAACTGCAAAAACGCCGCGGAAACGCATGAAATACGCATCGTGTGAACACAGCCTTATTGTTACACCTAACTCTTCAGCTGCTCATGATTAGAGCTGGACCTAACACGGCAGATTAACCCCTCTTAGTACTATGTGTACTAGAGCATTACTCCCAGTTTATATCACAGAGGACATGCACCTCTGTGATACATATATCCTATCCACTATGTGTCAGGCATCCATCCTTGCATACCTCCCCCCTCTGCCTAAAGCCATGGGTGGGGGCTCCCTGTAGTCCAAATGGCATCCGGACGTATTGGGAGCATCCATCTGGCATAGAGAAAGCGGTCTTCTCCTTGTCAATATCCCTTTGTTAAATCTAGGGTGGTTTTGTACCTTGCTGGCCCAAGTCTAGGAGACTTCATTCAGCTTCCTATAATCATTCCAGAACCTCCATTCACCATCAAGTTTTGGAACCAGGTCAATTGGGCTAGTCTTGGGTTCCTCAATAACTCCAAGATTCATTATACGCTTTACTTCCTTGGAGATCAGCTCCCGCTGGGCCTCGGGAATTTGATAGAGCTTCATAGAACAGGTCTCATTTCTGCTGCAGAAACTCCTGACACTGCTGTTTTTGGGCTTCGACAGTGTCTCCTTTATTGCGACTCCTTCAACATCTGCTTCTAGCTGGACCAGAAAACATGGAGTTTCAATGGGCTCCCTGTCTTGCCACAGTTTGATAAGAATGATGTGGTACATTTGATATGATTTTCGTCTTCCTGGTTGATGAACATTGTAGTTCAATTCACCAAGCTTCTCCACCACCTCATAGGGGCCTTGTCATTTGTCTAAGAGTTTACTCTCCGATGGTAATCCAATAGTGAAATGTTCCACAATACCCATCGAATCCTATGGAGTCTCACTCTGAGAAAGTTTTGAGGACGAGGCTCAATAGGGTTACTTGCGGTCAATGGCAGGCAGGAGCGTGACATTTTCCGTGCCTGCCGCTGACCGCAAGTGAACTATGAAGTTTCATTCTGAGAACTTTCTAAGAAAGAGACTCCGTAGGGTTCGATTGATGTCGTGGTGGGACATTACACTCTTTTATTACCGTCGGAACTTCCTGGATTTATATTTAATTAATAAATGGGTAAACAAAGGAGTGTGGGGTCTTTATTCAAATAAAGTATTTTTCCTGTGTGTCTGTGTTTTTTTTAACTATTCACTTACCGGGTTACTGATGGGGGTGTCTGATAGACACCGCCCTATTACTAACCTCTGGGCTTAATGCCAGCGGACATTACACAGCTGACAGCAACCCCAAAATATTACCCCGTTTACCAACTCACCAGGGTAAGTGGGAAGAGCCGGGCAAAGTGCCAGAATTGGCGCATCTAATGGATGCACCTTTTCTGTGGTGGCTGCGGGATGCTATTTTTAGGCTGGGAAGGGCCCAATAACCATGGACCTTCCCAGCCTGAGAGTACCAGCCCCCACCTGTCTGCTTTACGTTGGCTCGTTGTCAAAAATAGGGGGGCCCTTATGTTGTTTTCATTTATTTATTGATTACTAATAAATAAATAAATGAAAAAATGTCGTAAGGTCCCACCCATTTTTAATAACCAGCCAAGGGAAAGCAGACAGCTGTGAGCTGGTCCTATTATGCTGGGAAGTGGCCAATATCCATGAACCTACCAGTCTATTAATATTAGCCCCCAGCTGTCTGCTTTTCCTTTGCTGGTTATTATGAGGACCCTTAAAATGACTTGCTGTTCCCACTATCTTTAACAACCAGCTAAGGCAAAGCAGACAGCTGGGAGCTGATATTAATTGGCTGGGAAGGGCAGTAGATATATTACCCTTACGGAGTACCACATTTTTTTTTCTTGATTTCTTTTAGTGTTTCTTAAAGCCCTAAAGTTGCCATTTGAAATGACTTTAGTTTTGTGCCATGTCTGTGATCTGATTTTTTTCAACAACATTAAACAACTGAATGAACATCCTCCGAGCCCGGTGATTCCATAATTTTTGCCAGGGGTTGTGACGCGCCCCTGGGCCTGTGTCGCGCTGCGTTGCGCACGCGGGAGCTTACCCGGAGCCGGATCTCTTGAGGGTTGTAGTCTCGTGGCGGTGATCCGGTCCGTGCCCAGGGAGTCAGACTAAGTGGCGCTGTATCAGCGGTAGATGATGGACGACTACGCCACCCGTTGAATGCAGCTATGGAGCTGCCGCTGCAGGGCAGACCGCTAAGGCCGGTGGAAGGATGGTGCAGCGTGGATGGTATAACCCCCAACGGGAGGGGTATGGCCTCAGGGCAGCCGACGTGGATGATGGGGGTAGCAGGAACCACTCAGAGACGATGCGGTGTAGTTCAGGGTCTTTACTGGTGACAAAGATAGACCCTCCCGGAGTACTGGCTAGCGGTTGGGGCCTGGTCAGTCCTTGAGCAGATGGGATCTCCCCTGGCCAGGCGGAGTTGTAGGCCTCCCAAACTAACGATACTCTTCTGGCTACCTTGCTAGAAGCGAGTATAAGTAGCCCACGTCCCTGAGTGTACCGTGTGGTGCTCACCCGTATGGCCGGTGACTCGGGGCCTTCTAGTAGCTTCCGCTCCACGACGGCGGTGCTGGTCCCATGCGTGTGACCGTGCCTTCGGGTTTCTTGGCCAGAGGACCTGAAATCCCCTGCCTGACGGATTCTGCTGCTGGGTAGGAGTTAGTCCCCACAGCCTCGGACTCCGGGTCCGGTAAGAAATCTGCTCAGTCAGGGCGAGCTCTGCAGCTGCCAGCCCCTGACTCTTTGTAACACTGCTCCCACAGAGCTCCTGTTGTTTCTTCCTATGCTGCTTCTCTTCTCTACTTCTTCTCTACTCCTGGCATGGCCCAGGAGCTGGGCCCAGCCGGAGCCACAGCTCCCTGTCAGCCCTCCTGGCTGAACTCTCCCTCTGAAATCTCTAACCCTGCCTCAGCCCCAGGTTTATACAGGGGAAGTTCTTCCCCTCCCAGGACTGGGCAGGAGGTGTGGCATGCATAGGATTCCTGACCAAGAGACCTCCCACCTGCTCTCAGACATAACATTGCTTGTTACTGTGGAAACCAGACCCCTGGGGTGCCACAGTTGTATACATCATAGGTTGTAAAGGAGTGAGGGAGGCATTTTTATTTTTTTTTACATTTTTTTTAATTTTGCCTTATATACAAGTCAGAGAAGCACTAAGAGAGAAAACACTTTATGCATAGGCCAAGAGAAATATAAAAATACATTTTTTATTTAACAATTCATAAATTCAAGCCATAAAATGACAGACATAAAACAGGAAAAGACCACAGATGAGGTAAATTGGTGGACAAACCCAGCCATAACGTATACATAAGTTAAATACGTAGGATTATGGAGTAACAGTAACACTAATAGAATACCCAAAGGTTATTCAAGGCAAGAGCAATATGGTAAGGACAGCACAACTATGTGTGTCTGTATGAAATATAATCATTTAAACAGTAGGTCATGGAGCATTAAACAAAACTATACAAAAATGACTCAGTGGTTAATACATTTACACTCCACTGTAGATGGATGAGAAATCTGGCAATAATACAGTATACCACTCATAAAATACCACTAGGGATATGCCTAGATACAGTAGTGTTCTCACCGGTGGTCACCACTCACCTGACTAAAACATTTAAGCTCTCTCTTTCTTCAGGTATCTTTCCCTCGTCATTTAAACATGCCATCATAAGACCTTTACTTAAAAAGCCATCCCTGGACCAGAACTGCACTGCTAACTACAGACCGGTCTCTAATCTGCCATTCATCTATAAACTCCTGGAACGCCTGGTCCATTCCCGTCTAATCCGCTATCTCTCAGATAACTCTCTCCTCGACCCTCTACAATCTGGTTTCCGCTCTTTACACTCCACTGAAACTGCCCTCACTAAAGTCTCTAATGATCTACTAACAGCTAAATCCAAAGGTCACTGCTCCCTGCTGATTCTCCTAGATCTCTCTGCCGCTTTTGACACTGTGGATCACCAGCTCCTCCTCACTATGCTTCGCTCTATTGAGTTCAAGGACACTGTTCTCTCCTGGTTCTCCTCCTACCTCTCTGACCGCTCTTTCACGGTATCTTTTGCCGGCTCCTCTTCCTCTCCTCGTCCCCTTACTATCGGGGTTCTGCAGGGCTCAGTCCTAGGCCCCCTCCTCTTCTCTCTATACACTGCCCCTATTGGACAAACAATCAGCAGATTTGGGTTCCATTATCATCTGAATGCTGACGACATCCAATTATACACTTCGTCACCGGACATCACCCCTACCCTAATACAAAATACCAAGGATTGTTTGTCTGCTGTCTCTAACATCATGTCCTCCCTCTATCTTAAACTGAATCTCTCCAAAACTGAACTTCTTGTGTTTCTACACTCTACTAACCCAACTCTACCTAACATCGAAATTACCTTGAAGGGTTCAACCATAACTCCCAAGCAGCACGCCCGCTGCCTTGGGGTCATATTCGACACTAACCTTTCCTTTACTCCCCATATCCGATCACTCACTCGCTCTTGTCACCTGCATCTTAAAAACATCTCCAGAATCCAACCTTTTCTCATCTTTGGAACTTCTAAAACTCTTACTGTCGCTCTTATTCACTCTCGTTCGGACTACTGCAACTCTCTTCTCATCGGCCTCCCTCTTACCAAACTTTCTCCTCTCCAATCTGTCCTGAATGCGGCACCCAGGGTCGAATTTGTGTCCAGTCGCTTCACCGATGCCTCCATCTTGTGCCAGTCATTACACTGGTTACCCATTCGCTACAGGGTCCAATATAAACTCATCGCTCTCACCCACAAAGCTCTCCACAGTTCTGCACTGCCTTATATCTCCTCTCTCATCTCTGTCTATCGCCCTACACGTGCCCTACGTTCTACAAATGACCTAAGACTAACATCCCCCATAATCCGAACCTCGCACCTTCATCTCCAAGACTTCTCTCATGCTGCTCCAGTTCTCTGGAATGCTCTACCCCAGACGATCCGACTGATGCCTAGCCCCCACGTCTTCAAGCGCGCTTTAAAAACCCATCTCTTTAATAAAAAGCCTACCACTTCAACTACTCAGTAAACTAACTTTCCCCTGTTCTCTCCTAAATATTATTCAGAATCTGCACCCTACTATTCATCTGTCTCCACACCCTCCATGCACACGATAACTGCACTCGATACTTGATTATTGCACTTAAACATACTGGCTGATGACCGGATCATGCAGTCTTATATGAAAATCCCTACATATTATAATTGCCTGACCTGAAATAACCGGAAATAACAAGCACTTTCCACCTATTGTGTCCCCCCCATTTCCTTGTAGAATGTAAGCTTGCGAGCAGGGACCCTCACTCCTAATGTAACTGTTTAAACTGTCTTACCTTGTATTGAATTTATTGTCTGTACATGTCCCCGCTTAATTGTAAAATGCTGCGGAATATGTTGGCGATATATAAATAAAAAATATTATTATTATTATTGTTCAAAATAATAGCAGTCCAATATGACTAACCAGATGAATCACTGTTTTTGATATAAATTATATCACCACATGTCAAACAATTTACCAGTTGGTGCAGTAGATTTTAAGAAAACCAAAAGACTCATGATTCATGATCTGTGTGTTTTTGAGTCTGTGTATTTGAATAATTAATTGAAAAGGGATGAGTTCAAAATAATAGCAGTGTGGAGTTCACTATGTGAGGTCAATCATTCTGTGAAGAAACAGGTGTTACTCAGGTGGCCCTTATTTAAGTGTGAAGCCAGCACATGTTGTACATGCATTTCTCCTTGAAAGCCTGAGAAATATGGGTCGTTGGAGACTTTATTCAGAAGAACAGAGTACTTTGATTAAAAAGTTGATTGGAGAGGGTAAAGCTTATAAAGAAGTGCAGACAATGATCGGCTGTTCAGCTAAAATGATCTCCAATGCTTTAAAATGGAAAGCAAAACCAGAGAGACGTGGAAGAAAATGGAAGACTACCATTCGAATGGATGGAAGAATAGCCAGAATGGCAAAGGCTCAGCCAATGATCAGCTCCAGGATGATCACAGACAGTCTCAAGTTACCTGTGAGTACTGTGACAGTTAAAAGACACCTGTGTGAAGTTAATCTTTTAGCAAAAAGTCCCTGCAAAGTCCCACTGTTAAAAAAAACACATGTACTGAAGCGGATACAATTTGCCAAAGAACACATCAACTGGCCTACAGAGCTATAGAGAAATGGAGAAACATTTTTTGAACTGATGAAAGTAAAATTGTTCTTTTTGAATACAAGGGCCTCAGACAGTTCATCACACGCCCCCCAAACTCTGCTTTCAAGCCACAGTACACTATGAAGACAGTAAAGCATGATGGTGCAAGCATCATGATCTGAGCATGTTTTTCTTACTATGGTGCAGGACCTATTTACCGCATACCAGGTACCATGGACCAGTTTGCATATATTAAAATACTTGAAGAGGTCATGTTGTCTTACGCTGAAGGGGATATGCCCTTGAAATCGGTGTTTCAATAAAATGACGCTAAACACACCAGTAAATGAGCAAAATCTTTGTTCCAGTCCAACAAAATTGAGGTTATGGAGTGGCCAGCCCGATCCCAGGACCTTAATCCGATAGAACACTTGTGGGGTGACATCAAAAATAAGGTTTCTGAGGTAAAGCCAACAAATGCCAAAAAATTGTGGGATGTAATCAAATCATCCTGAGCCAAAATAACAGGTGACAGGTGCCAGAAGTTGGTTGACTCTATGCAACGTAGATGTGAAGCAGTTCTAAAAAACTGTGGGTGTACAACTAAATATTAGGTTTGTGATTCACAGGAATGCTAAATCCTCAAAAAAAGAAAAAACATATTGTGAGTTTGTAAAGATAAATGCAGACACTGCTATTTTTGAGAACAGCCCAATGTTAATTTTTTATTATTTTCTGTAAAGTAGCTAAAAATTATATACATTTCTCTTCATGTTTTGAATTAGAAAACAGTGTGCAATGTTCCCAATGCTGGAAATAAAAACTAGTAGAAAGATTTTGTGCTTAAATCATGTTTTTGAACACACTGCTATTATTTTGAACACTACTGTAAATATACATAAGCATTAGTGATGAGCGAGCATACTCGCTACTGCTCAGTGCTCGCCCGAGCATCTCACTGCTCGAGATGCTCTGCGCTTGCCGAGTATTTCCGGGGTTGCTCGGCGGGAGCTGAGGTCCCCTCCCTGCATGTTTGGCGCTCTTTATAGAGCCAATCAACATGCAGGGATTGTCTGCCACACACTGTAATGCCGCAGCCATGTTGGTTGTGGCATTACAGTGATTGGCTGGCCGCATAGCGTTATCAGGTCTATATCAGACCTGGCGCCGCCATGCTCATCACAGTCTACTCCACAATCAGACAGTGTAGGGAGAGCTGCTGCTGAGCTAGGTAGAGATTTGCTTGTTTCTAGTTAGTGTAGGTATACCAGACTATATTAGAGACACATATCCATCTCAACTACCAGTCCTTCTAAGGACTAATCCAGTTGCAGAAATATCAGGCAGGCAGTGTATATAGGCAGGCAGGGTATATAGCAGACTGCAGTGCACATAGCAAGAGGCTCCATTCCAGTTCTGTCTGCTGGTGCTTTTACAGATATTTGTAGAAATAGGCCCAGGAATCAGGGGCCAGGAATAATTTTTTTTTTATCTTAATCCTCATTATTTGCTTAAAAAGCAATCCAGAGAACACCGTTTTTCTGTGCCATTTGCTTGCTGGCACTGCAGAATACAGCCAGGTCCTTTCCATATTACAGCACTAAAAATCCAGCTGTTATGATCTGCTACAGAGACTAAGGAAAGACAGGAGATCTGTCCCTAAAATAGAACTAAACTAGATCCCTACGATGTAACGGGGAACCTGATCCTGCGATCAGACCCGCTAAAGTCCTTGGCTAGTCTGTACGAAGACCTATAGATGTGAGAGAGGAATCCCTACAAGAACTAGGGACTGGGATAAGTTGGACACCTCCTAGCAGAAATAGTAGCAGTCAAAGACAAACACACAACAAAAAGCATAGAGGTCAGAAGACCTAGCAAAACTAACAGAGAACGGCAACAGAGCACCAAGTTAGCTCAAGAGTAGTAAATACAATGAAGTCCAGCAAGGCAAGGAGGGCGGAGCCGGATTAAATAGGCAAAAATGGTCATGTGACCAGCAAACTCAAAAAAACCTAACAGGAGAGTTCTAACAGTACCCCCTCTTCTAAGAGGATCCTCCGGATCCCCTAGGCCCAGGCTTACCAGGAAACCTCCTGTGAAACGCTCTGACAAGTCTGGAAGCAGAAACATCATCCGCCCTCACCCATGAGTTATCCTCAGGTCCGAAACCCTTCCAAGCGACGAGATACTGCAAACTCCCTCTATACCGTCTAGAATTTAGGATGCGGGAAATTTCATATTCCCCGTCCTCCACCACCGGAGGAACAGTGGCAGAGGCGTCACCATCTGACACATCAGCTTTTTTCAATAGAGAAACATGAAACACCGGGTTAATCTTCCAGGACGTAGGAACCTCCAACCTAACAGCAGATTGGTTAACTATCTGAAGCACCTTAAAGGGCCCTACGAACTTGGGACCCAATTTTTTAGAAGGAATCCTCAATCGCAGATTCTTAGAGGACAACCAAACCTTGTCACCAACAGCAAACAAAACCTCTTGCCGTTTCCTATCAAAGTACCTCTTAGATTTTTTGTTAGTCTCCTGAAGATTACCACGCACATCCGTCCAAACTCTCTCCAAATCACCGGAAAAACTCTCCTCAGGCACAGCCGAAACCAATTTGGAGAATGACCCAAAAGACGGATGTCTCCCAGAACAACAAAAAAAAGGCGAACACCCAGCAGAAGAGGATGTATGGTTGTTAAGAGCAAATTCAGCAAGTGGCAGAAACTCAGACCACCCCTCTTGATTGTCTGCCACAAAACAACGCAAGAACTGCTCAACATCCTGGTTCTTCCTTTCTGTCTGGCCATTAGACTCAGGATGATATCCGGATGAAAACGACAAATGAACTCCCAACCTGTCACAAAAGGCACGCCAAAAACGAGCCACGAACTGAGGTCCCCTATCAGAAACAATGTCAGTAGGAACACCATGTAGTCTGACAATTTCCTTGACAAAGGCCTTAGCGAGTGTCTTAGCGCAGGGCAGTTTGATGAAGGGAACCAAGTGACACATCTTGCTAAAACGGTCCACGACCACAAAGATGACCGTGAAACCTTCAGAGGGGGGAAGGTCAGTAATAAAGTCCATAGCCAGATGTGTCCAAGGTGCACTAGGAACCTCCAGAGGGCAAAGCAACCCCGCAGCAGGAGCATGCGAAGACTTGGATCTTCAACACACAGTACATTGGCGCACCCACTTAATGACTTCCTTCTGCCATCCAGGTCACCAAAAACTGCGACCCACAAGTCTCTTGGTCTCAGAAATTCCTGGATAACCTGCCAACCGAGACTCATGACACTCAACAAACAAATCTCTCCTAAAGGTCCTAGGCACAAACAACCTCCCATGGAGAGTGTTAGATGGGGCATTCTCCTGAGCTTTAAGAATCTCATCCTCCAAAACGGAGTCCAAAGCAGCAATCACAACACCTTCTTGTAAAATGGTCTCCTCTTCCTCCTCAACACCGACCATGGGAGAAAAGCTGCGAGACAAAGCATCCGCTTTAACATTCTTGGTACCCGGGATGTAAGTAACGGAAAAATTAAACCTCGAGAAAAAAAGTGCCCACCTAGCCTGACGGGCATTCAAGCGCTTGGCAGCATCAAGATAGATCAGATTTTTATGATCAGTGAAAACCTGAATGGGAAATTCAGCACCTTCCAAGAGATGACGCCAGTGTTCAAATGCGAGTTTAATCGCCAGCAATTCCCGATTACCAATATCGTAATTAAGTTCAGTCTCAGAAAATTTCTTTGAAAAAAAGGCACAGGGATGTACTCCATCCTTGTTTTCCTGAGACAACACCGCACCGACCCCCACCGAAGAAGCATCAACCTCAACCGAAAACGGCTTAGTCACATCAGGCTGCATAAGGATGGGAGCAGAGGTGAACCTCTCCTTTAGAAACACAAAAGCTTCAATGGCCTCAGAAGTCCACTGAACCGCATTAGCACCTTTCCTGGTGAGATCGGTCAGCGGTTTGACAATAATAGAAAAATTTTTTATGAATTTTCTGTAATAATTGGCGAAACCCAAAAACCTCTGTATCGATTTCAAACCAATAGGCCTAGGCCATTCCTGAACCGCCTGAACCTTCACCGGGTCCATCTCAAAACCTTCACTGGAGATAATGTAGCCCAAAAAACTAATTCTCTGTACAGCGAACTCACATTTCTCCAGCTTAGCAAAAAGCGAATTGTCCATTAATAACTGTAATACCTCACGTACGCTCCGCCAATGAGACTCCAGATCAGGCGAATAAATCAGAATGTCATCCAAATACACAACCACATTTTTACCGATTAAAGGTCTAAGGATGTCATTAATAAGATTCTGAAAAAATGCTGGAGCATTGGTAAGACCAAAAGGCATCACCAGATTCTCAAAATGACCCACAGGAGTGTTAAAAGCAGTCTTCCATTCATCACCCTCCTTCATGCGCAACAAATTGTATGCCCCCCGGAGATCAATTTTAGAGAACCACTTGGCCCCCACTAACTGGTTAAATAAATCAGGAATCAATGGCAGTGGGTAAGGATTGCGTACAGTAATTTTATTAATCTCACGAAAGTCCAGACAAGGACGTAAACCGCCATCTTTCTTTTTTACAAAAAAAAATCCAACAGCCACAGGAGACTTGGAAGTCCTAATGTGACCGGCGGCCAAGCTTGTCTGTATGTATTCCTCCAAAGCCTTTCTCTCAGGAATAGTAAGATTAAATAAACGACTCTTAGGAAGAGTCGCTCCAGGGACAAATTCAATGGTACAATCATAGTCTCTATGGGGAGGCAAAATTTGCGACTCCTCCTCAGAAAAAAACTCTCCAAAAATCCTGAATAGGTACAGGTAATTCCCCTTTTTCCACCGCAGCAATGCGCCCGTTACAACACTTGTCATAACACTTAGGGCTCCAGGACTTAATTTCATTGGTAGACCAATCCAATACAGGATTGTGCAATTTTAACCAGGGTAACCCCAATATTACTGGAGAATGCAAATTATCCAATACCACCAAATCCAAATTCTCTTGATGAATACCATTAATAGTGAGGGGAAATTCACAGACCTTGTGAGTAACACTCTTCAAGGGAGAGCCATCAACAGAAACCACAGAAATAGGGGATGACAAAGTTTTAGGTTCTAATCTAAGTTTTTCCAAGAATCCCCCATCAATCACATTCAGAGTAGAACCACAATCCAAAAATACCCGAAATTCAATTAATTCATCCTGAGCAGCAGTAGTGGCATATAGGAATACTCCCTTAGAATTTAAACAGGCAATACGGGCATGACTGACCATTTTTTTTTCTTTCTTCATACGAAGCACACAGTTCTTAATAAAATAACCAGAATTTTCGCAATAGAAGCACAAGCCTTCAGAAAGCCTGCGGTCTTTTTCCTGAGAGCGGGGTGCCATCGCCCCAATCTCCATCGGCTCTCCATTGTCAGCACAGACCCTCTCAAGACTCGGAGTTGACATAGCAGAGGATTTGCTCTCATTAATCCTAGCACGCAGTCTCCTGTCCACCCATATAGCTAATTGCATTGCCTCCTGCAAGTTTCCAGGTGTGGGATAAGCAATCAGTAAATCCTTAACCCTTTCACATAGCCCTGCAAGAAACAAGCTTTTCAAAGCTGAATCTTTCCACCCCACCTGGGCAGACCACCGACGGAAGTGAGAACAATATTTTTCCACATTACCCGATCCCTGCCTCAAACGTCTTAATTCAGACTCAGCAGATGAGACACGATCAGGATCATCGTACAACAAACCCAAAGCAGAAAAAAAACTATCCACTGATCTAAAGCACGGATCACTAGGTTGGAGAGAGAAGGCCCATCCCTGAGGATCTTTGCGCAAAAGTGACATTATGAACCCTATGCACTGTGATTCATCACCAGAGGATCCGGGTCTCAAACGAAAATACAATAAACAAGCATTTTTAAAAGAAAAAAAATATTGTTGTTCGCCAAAAAATAAATCAGGCAGACGTACCTTTGGTTCAACAAAATGTGCTCCAGGACAGCTACTCACGTGTTGTTGGAGCTTGGCCACCTCCAGAGAGAGTCCCTGCAAGCGTTGAGCCAAATCTTGAACCGAGACCATGATGGAAAACTGGAGGTCTTTCCTTAGAGAAAATTTTTTTTTTTTTTCTTTTAGGGCTGGACTTACTGTTATGATCTGCTACAGAGACTAAGGAAAGACAGGAGATCTGTCCCTACAATAGAACTAAACTAGATCCCTACGATGTAACGGGGAACCTGATCCTGCGATCAGACCCGCTAAAGTCCTCGGCTAGTCTGTACGAAGACCTATAGATGTGAGGGAGGAATCCCTACAAGAACTAGGGACTGGGATAAGTTGGACACCTCCTAGCAGAAATAGTAGCAGTCAAAGACAAACACACAACAAAAAGCATAGAGGTCAGAAGACCTAGCAAAACTAACAGAGAACGGCAACAGAGCACCAAGTTAGCTCAAGAGTAGTAAATACAATGAAGTCCAGCAAGGCAAGGAGGGCGGAGCCGGATTAAATAGGCAAAAATGGTCATGTGACCAGCAAACTCAAAAAAACCTAACAGGAGAGTTCTAACACCAGCTATTTAAAACTGTGGTTTGTCCGTCACACTGAAAATATTGCCATTTCTGCCCTCCATTGAAATTTTGTTCCAGTGTGTCATCGAAGTTCTTGACACCGGTTTGCTGTTAAAAATAGTTACCTACAGGCCAGGTATTTAAAACTGTGTTTGTCTGTCACACGGATCACATATAAGTTCGCTCCAAATTTAGTAATTTGTAGTGAGCTTGGAAGATATTGTCCTCCATTTAAAATGGGTAAGGCACGTGGCAAGGGACTGGGAACTGGATGTGATGGTGATGGTGCATGCAGAGGCCGAGGCCGTGGGCAAGCTGAAATTGTGCCACAACAAACACCCATATCTTCTTGCTCGACCTTCCTGTCCCAATTAATAGGGGACCGCAGAACACCACTAGTGAACACAGAGCAGTGTGAAAAGGTTATTGGTTGGATAGCAGATAATGCCTCCAGTCACTTAGCCACCACCACCACCCTGTCTTCCACACAGTCAAGTCTCAGTAGCTGTGAGTCTGGACCGTATATTCCTCACCCTGAACCTCCTTCCTACCACCATGCCGAGTGCCCAGAGACAACTGATCCCACAATTGGACACTCCGAAGAGCTGTTCACTTTTCCATTTATAGATTCAGGCCTCTCGCCTGGTCCACTTGAAGTGGGGCAAGAGGAGATTGCATGTAGCGATGCCCAAATATTTGAGCAGCCACGGTTATACGAAGGCGACGGTGGGAAAGTGTCACAAGAGGTTGGCGATGATCAGACACAATTGCCAGAAAGTCAGGAGGAGGACCAGGGTGGTGCGGAAGTGGAAGACGAGGTGGTGGATGATATAGTAACTGACCGAAACTGGCAGGAGGACATGCAGAGCGAGGACAGAAGCACACAGGGGGAGGGAGGCAGAGCACCACAACAGGCAGGAAGAAGCAGTGTGGTGGCTGCAGACAGAGGGCGGGCAACCATTGCCCGTAACACCAAAACGACGGACATTGCCAGTAGAACTGTTAGCTCTTCCCGAGTCTGGTTGTTTTTTAAAGACTCTGCCGATAACCCCAAACAGGCCACTTGCTCCGCCTGCCAGGCCAGCATCAGCAGGGGTAGCAAAACTACCAGCCTGACCACCACCAACATGATCAGGCACATGACAGCAAAGCACCCGACTTTGTGGGCCGAACCCCAGGGTCCAGGAACAGTGTGTGTGAGTTACACCACTGCTAATTCCGCTGTTGTGCATGCTAACCAATCCCCTGTCCATAGTGCATGCGAAGATGCCTCCTGTCCTGCACCTGTCGTTGCACACTCTCAACTAGCACTATCAGCAAGCACGTCCTTGTCCCAGCACAGTGTTTAGTTGTCCATACTCCAGTCCTTGGAATGCAAGCTCAAATACACAGCCAACACCCCACAAGCCACACTGCTAAATTCCCACATTTCGCGACTGCTTGCGCTTGAAATGTTGCCTTTTAGGCTCGTGGAGATGGAAGCTTTCCGCAACCTGATGGCAGCGGCCGTCCCTTGGTACTCGGTCCCCAGCCGCCACCATTTCTCTGGGTGTGCCGTCCCTGCATTACACAAGCACATGTCCCACAACATTAGCCTTGCCCTCAACAATGCAGTTACAGGGAAAGTCCACCTAACCACGGACATATGGACCGACACATGGACGTGCTTGTGGGCAGGGATGGTACATCTCGCTACCGGCACACTGGGTTAACATAGTGGAAGCCGGGACCCAGTCGGACTTAGGAACGGAACACATCCTCCCAACGCCAAGGATTGCGGGCCCTAGATCAATCAGGGTTGCCCCCACAGTTTACAGCTCCTGCACTTCATCCTCCTCAACCTCCTCCTCCTCTTCAGCCTCCATCTCCGAAATTACCACATCAGTCACAAGCTGGAAGCACTGCAGCACTGCCTCAGCCAAGTGGCAACAGGCTGTGCTGAAGCTAATATGCTTAGGTGACAAACCACACAATGCTGAAGAGTTGTGGACAGCTCTGAAAGAGCAGGCAGATCTTTGGCTGACACAGCTGAACCTACAGCCAGGCATGGTGTGTGTGTGACAATGGCCGGAACCTGGTGGCGGCTCTGAGGTGAGGCGAGCTCACACATGCCTGGCCCATGTGCTTAACCTCGTGGTTCAGCGGTTTCTCAAAAGCTACAGGATCTGCTTGTCAATCTACACCGCCTATGTGCCCATTTTAGAAAGTTAGCTACAGCTCCCGCTGCCCCTGCCGTGCTTCAGCAGCGTTTGCAGCTCCCGGCTCACCGACTGGCGTGTGATGTCCCCACGCATTGGGAACTCTAAACTGCAGATGTTGGGAAGGATTTGTGAGCAGAAGAGGGCAGTTTTTGACTACCAGCATTAACAAGGCAGTCGGTATTCACTTCAGACTCCACACATAAGACCTCAGGAGTGGACATGGATGTCAGATATATTTACCATCCTCCAAAACTTTGAGGACTCCACCAAGATGGTGAGCGGTGATGACGCTATAATGAGCATTACCATCCCACTTCTCTGTCTTCTGAAACGCTTTTTGCTCACAATCAAAGAGGATGCATTGCAGGCGGAGCACCATGAGATGGAGCAAGGAACCATTCAGGGTGATTACACACAGCCCAGCCTCATCTTAACCCCTTATGGATTGGGTGACAATGAGGAGAAGGAGGAGGAAGAACAGGAGCTAGTTTCATGCGCTATAAATGGTACTACCTGCACAACTGTCATACCGTCTGTTCAGCATGAATGGCCTGAGGACAGGAAGGAGGAGGAGGAGGAGAGCATGGTCAGTCATCCTCTTGGTGAGGACACGGAAGTTTTGCCTGTTAGTAGTCTGGCACGCATGGCTGAGTTTATGTTACTTTCCCGTGACCCTCGCATTCTGAAAATTTTGGGTGACAGTCATTACTGGTTGGTGACATTTCTTAACTCACGCTAAAAGGAGAACTTTATATCTCTTATTTCTGAGGCGGACAGGTCTACAAAAATAGGGCAGTAACAGAAGGCCCTTGTTGCAGAACTATTAAAAAAAATCCCATCTGAAAACGCTGGCGGCAGAGGTCACAGTTCGTTGGACAACCAAGGAGTACAGGCGAGAGAGACACAGATGCAATCCAGCAGAGGCAGGGGAACACTGTCAAAGTTCTGGGAGAGTTTTCTCAGCCCCTCCCATCGCACAGGCCCTGAGGCGTGGGGTACTCTCCCTTGCCAACCGTACCAACATCCTCCTTGATTCCTCTGTGCCTTATAATTATTGGGTATCCAAGCTGGATACGTGGAATGAACTGTCTCTCTACGCCTTGGAGGTCCTGGCCTGCCCTGCCGCCAACGTTTTATCAGAGCGGGTTTTTAGTGCCGCTGGTGGAATTAGAACTGAAAAGCATATCCGCCTGTCAACTGAAAATGCTGACAGGCTGACTCTTATAAGAATGAACAAGGGCTGGATTGGGCCAAACTTCTCAACACCACTGAATGATAGCAGCGTAACATAAACTCAAATCCAGTGTCTTTTTTTGGGAGGTGTATTTCCATGCACCTTTTCACACCCACACATGGGTATACGCTTCCTGATTTTGGCTATTTGCTCTTGTCCTCCTCCTTCTCTTCATCCTCATCCTCCACCACCATATCACCAGGGTGACCGTGGTCCGTGATGCAACACCCACATTATTTTTTTAAAGGGTGTTTATGGTGCCCGTGAAAATTTTTTTTTATACCATATGTCCATGTATACCCTCCAGGGGTAAATGTTTGTCAGCCCATACACTTAGTACATGTGCATTACAAGTATAGGAGACCCACGTCTTTTCCAAGGTGCATTGGAGTCAGGGCCGGCGTCAGCACCCGGCGCACCCGGGCAAATGCCGGGGCCCTGAGCAGGCAGAGGGGCCCACTGGCGGTCGCGCACCCCGCTGGGCTATGGGCGGAGGAGAGCGGTGTCAGCGCCCGCCCTTCTCCGCCGCTTGCTCAGGGCCCCGGCAGCCCGATACTTACCTCTCCCCGTGCCTCTGCAGATCCGCTGTCTTCCTGCTCTGCGCTCCCTGTGACGTCTCAGGTCAGAGGGCGCGGTGACGTCTTTACACTGCGCCCTCCCCTGAGCCGTCACAGGGAGCGCTGAGCGGGAAGACGCCGACAACGCTGGAGTTCGGAGCCGAGCAGCGAGCGGCGGGCAGCAGGCAGCGGGCAGCAGGTAGCAGGTGAGGAGAAGGGAGGTGAGTATTTGATTTTTTTTTTTTTTTAATGTATGGAGGCATGGGGCATTATAAAGAGGGGGGGGGGCATCCTGCATGGGGCATTATAAAGAGGAGGGGTGACAGCCTGCATGGGGCATTATAAGGTGGGGAACAGCCTGCATGGGGCATTATAAAGAGGGGGGGATTCCTGCTTGGGGCATTATAATGAGGAGGGGTGACAGCCTGCATGGGGTATTATAAGGTGGGGACCAGCCTGCATGGGGCATTATAAGGTGGGGACCAGCCTGCATGGGGCATTATAAGGTGGGGAACAGCCTGCACGGGGCATTATAAAGAGAGGGGGGGACATCCTGCATGGGGCATTATAAAGAGGAGGGGTGACAGCCTGCATGGGGCAGTATAAAGAGGAGGGGTGACAGCCTGCATGGGGCATTATAAAGAGGAGGGGGTGACAGCCTGCATGGGGCAGTATAAAGAGGAGGGGTGACAGCCTGCATGGGGCATTATAAAGAGGAGGGGTGACAGCCTGCATGGGGCATTATAAAGAGGAGGGGTGACAGCCTGCATGGGGCAGTATAAAGAGGAGGGGTGACAGCCTGCATGGGGCATTATAAAGAGGAGGGGTGACAGCCTGCATGGGGCAGTATAAAGAGGAGGGGTGACAGCCTGCATGGGGCAGTATAAAGAGAGGGGGGGACATCCTGCATGGGGCATTATAAAGAGGAGGGGTGACAGCCTGCATGGGGCAGTATAAAGAGGAGGGGGTGACAGCCTGCATGGGGCAGTATAAAGAGGAGGGGTGACAGCCTGCATGGGGCACTATAAGGTGGGGAACAGCCTGCATGGGGCATTATAAAGAGGGAGGGATTCCTGCTTGGGGCATTATAATGAGGAGGGGTGACAGCCTGCATGGGGCATTATAAGGTGGGGACCAGCCTGCATGGGGCATTATAAGGTGGGGAACAGCCTGCACGGGGCATTATAAAGAGAGGGGGGGACATCCTGCATGGGGCATTATAAAGAGGAGGGGTGACAGCCTGCATGGGGCAGTATAAAGAGGAGGGGTGACAGCCTGCATGGAGCATTATAAAGAGGAGGGGTGACAGCCTGCATGGGGCATTATAAAGAGGGGGGGCAGCCTGTATGGGGCATTATGTGGGGGGTAACAGCCTGCATGGAGCATTAAAAGGGGGGGGCCTGTATGAGGCATTATGTGGGGGGGAACAGAATGCATGGAGCATTATAAGGGGGGGGGCAGCCTGTATGGGGCATTATGTGGGGGGTAACAGCCTGCATGGAGCATTAAAAGGGGGGGCCTGTATGGGGCATTATGTGGGGGGGGACAGCCTGCATGGAGCATTATAAGGGGGGGGCAGCCTGTATGGGGCATTATGTGGGGGGTAACAGCCTGCATGGAGCATTAAAAGGGAGGGGCCTGTATGGGGCATTATGTGGGGGGTAACAGCCTGCATGGAGCATTATAAGGGGGGGACAGCCTGTATGGGGCATTATGTGGGGGGTAACAGCCTGCATGCAGCATTATATGGGGACCGGTATCCTGTATGGAGCGTTATATGGGGGCCAGTATCCTGTATGGAGCGTTATATGGGGGCCAGTATCCTGTATGGAGCGTTATATGGGGGCCAGTATTCCGTATGGAGCCTTATATGGGGGCCAGTATTCCGTATGGAGCCTTATATGGAAGCCAGTATTCCGTATGGAGCCTTATATGGGGGCCAGTATTCCATATGGGGGCCAGTATTCCGTATGGAGCCTTATATGGGGGCCAGTATTCCATATGGAGCCTTATATGGGGGCCAGTATTCCATATGGAGCCTTATATAGGGGCCAGTATTCCATATGGGGCCTTATATGGGGGCCAGTATTCCGTATGGAGCCTTATATGGGGGCCAGTATTCCGTATGGAGCCTTATATGGGGGCCAGTATTCCGCATGGAGCCTTATATGGGGGTCAGTATTCCGCATGGAGCCTTATATGGGGGTCAGTATTCCGCATGGAGCCTTATATGGGGGTCAGTATTCCGCATGGAGCCTTATATGGGGGTCAGTATTCCGCATGGAGCCTTATATGGGGGTCAGTATTCCGCATGGAGCCTTATATGGGGGTCAGTATTCCGTATGGGGCCTTATATGGGGGCCAGTATTCCGTATGGGGTCTTATATGGGGGCCAGTATTCCGTATGGGGTCTTATATGGGGGCCAGTATTCCGTATGGGGTCTTATATGGGGGCCAGTATTCCGTATGGGGCCTTATATGGGGGCCAGTATTCCGTATGGGGTCTTATATGGGGGCCAGTATTCCGTATAGGGTCTTATATGGGGGCCAGTATTCCGTATGGGGTCTTATATGGGGGCCAGTATTCCGTATGGGGTCTTATATGGGGGCCAGTATTCCGTATGGGGCCTTATATGGGGGCCAGTATTCCGTATGGAGCCTTATATGGGGGCCAGTATTCCGTATGGGGTCTTATATGGGGGCCAGTATTCCGTATGGGGCCTTATATGGGGGCCAGTATTCCGTATGGGGCCTTATATGGGGGCCAGTATTCCGTATGAAGCGTTATATGGGGGCCAGTATTCCGTATGGAGCCTTATATGGGGGCCAGTATTCTGTATGGAGCCTTATATGGGGGCCAGTATTCTGTGTGGAGCGATTCACCGGTTTCTGAGCTATTGTGGAATTTACAATAGATATCACTCATGAAGTGAAATCTTTGCATTGTACTATATATATATATTTCTCCGCCGTATCTGTGCATCATGAATCGTGGTATGTGTTAAAGGGGCCACTGAGACTCTTTCACCCGGGCCCCAGAAAAACCTGGAGCCGGCCCTGATTGGAGTGCCTCCCAATTTTTGGCAGCCCTTGCATTCACTGCATAGGCCAACAGTATGGGAGACCCACTTCCTAATAATGGGAACATTGTTTTCAGGAGGCCCTCCTCTAAGTCTCTTCAAAGGGGTATTGAGGTGCGTCCAAATTTTGGGCAGCCCTGGCACTCACTGCATATGCAATAACAGTATAGGAGACCAATCTTTAGTAATGGGACCAACAAAGCATAGCCGGCTGATGGGACTCTAAGAGTAGCGAGGGCTGACTGCTGGCCCTTTAACCCCTTAAGCCCCGGAGCATTTTCCATTTTTGCATTTTCGTTTTTTGCTCCCCTTGTTCCCAGAGCCATAGCGTTTTTATTTTTTGGTCAATATGGCCAAGTGAGGGCTTATTTTTTGCGGGACGAGTTGTACTTTTCAACGCCATTACTAGTTTTACCATATCGTGTACGGGAAAACGGGAAAAAAATTCCAAGTGCGTTAAAATTGCAAAAAAAGTGCAATACCACAGTTGTTTTTTATTTATTTTTTTACCACGTTCACTGAATGCTAAAACTGACCTGCCCTTCTTATTCTACAGGTCATTAGGAGTTCATAGACCCCAAACATGTGTAGGTTCTTTTATATTTAAGTGGTGAAAAAAAATTCAAAAATTTGGTAAAAAAATATATATATATATAGCGCCATTTTCCGAGACCTGTAGCGTCTCCATTTTTCGGGATCTGGGGCTGGGTGAGGGCTTATTTTTTGCGCGCCGGGCTGACGTTTTTATTTATAACATTTTGGGGTAGATCTGATGTTTTGGTCTACCGTTATTGCATATTATTGCAATTTTGCGGCGACCAAAAAACGTAATTCTGGCGTTTAGAATTTTTTTCTCGTTACGCCGTTTACCGATCGGATTAATTCTTTTTTTATATTGATAGATCGGGCAATTCTGAACGCGGCGATACCAAATATGTGTATGTAGGGTTTTATTTTTATATTTTATTTTGAATGGGGCGAAAAGGGGATGATTTAAACTTTTATATTTTTTTTTATATTTTTAAAAACTTTTTTTTTTACTTTTTGCATGCTCCAATAGTCTCCATAGGAGACTAGAAGCAGCAACTGTCCGATCGGCTCTGCTACATACAGGGGACCAGAAGATCCCCTGCATGCAGCAGAAATGGTCCTGTGCTATGAGCGCCGACCACTAGGTGGCGCTCATAGCAACCAGATCATGACAACCACGGGAGTCTGCTGCAGACCCTGAGTTGTCATGCCCACCCATCGATAACTCGCGATCACGTTACGGGGTCGCCGATGGAAGCGCGCGTTAAATGCCGCTGTCTGAGATCGCGATTCCACCCGCGGCTGTTGCGGGCACATGTCAGCTGTAAGAATCAGCTGACGTGCTCGGTTCAGTGAGGGCTCAGCGCAGCAGCCCTCACTGAACGGGGGGTACGCAAATGTGCGTACTAATACGGCAAGGGTTGTAAAGGGGTTAAGAATAGTAAAGGCCGCCTGATGGCTCTATAAAAATAGGCTTTGTGACTTTCAGAGTCCCTCCTTCATAAATGAAACAGGATGTGTCTGATGATATCTCACACACCACATGGCCAGATAAGGTTGTAAAATGTTAAAATGACATTTCCTGGTGAATGCATTTGTCACGGTTGAAAACAATGCAAACGTGCAAAAACGCATCAAAAATGCTACGTGTGAACATAGCCTATGGTGTGGAGGAGTATTTTTGTTTTTGGTTATTTATTTTGCCTTATATACAAGTCATTACCCTGGAAAGGATGTTCCTTAACATATTTCCCAGGAAAATCCATTTTGTTTTTGTTTTTGTATGCTTTATTGTGAGTCTGTAAAAGTGGCGTAATACCTCTGACAACATTGCTGACACCAGTGAGCTGGGAGTCAGAAATGCTTCCAGGGGTCTTCCCCATGCTGTTCCCATGTCATTTGAGCACTGTTCCCATCGATTTGGGCAATTTTTAGGCCCTCTGCAGACTGCCGGGGGGAGCCGCCTGAAAAATGCTCGAGTTTCCCATAGACTTACATTGGGCTCGTTGCTCGGGTCGAGCACCCAAGCATCCCAATTTGCTTGACCTGAGTAGTGTTGAGCCACCCCCGTAGTGTTCGAGTTCGGTTCGGTTCGTCGAACACCCGTGTGTTCGCCGAACTGTTCGTCGAACACCTTCGAACACCGTTAAAACCAATGGCAGGCAAACAAAAACACATAGAAACACATAGAAAACACCTTCAAAGGTGTCCAAAAGCTGACAAACTGCTCAGAAGACACAACTAACACATGGAAAAGTGACAAGTACATATAGTCATGAGAAAAGAAAAGAGGTGGAGGAGTAAAAGGAGGGGGAGACACAGATATAGACGTCATGCCCTTCTAAAATCCAAAAAGTGAGAAGCCGACACGTTCAGTCCGCTCCTGCACGTGCCACCTCCGTGTCGCCGGGTTTGTGCCAGAGCCGCGGTGAACCCTGACGGCCAGCCCCCCTCTCCCAATACTGGTGCCTGTCCGCTGGTGGGTCGAGCGAGCCCCCCTGTGGTGGAGGCAGCTCTAAGCTTTTTAATTTAAATTGTCCCTCTAATTTGAATGAATACACTTTAAATCCATTTACAAGGATCTATTGGAGGGCAAGTCTCATGCCAGCAGCCGCGTAATTCCAGCTCCAGTAGCGTCCACTAAAGCTGCTGCAGTTAAAAAGCTTTTATAAGGATCGAGCTCGGCTGTCCACCGCAAGGCATCCTACTGCCAGTCCCAGCCCCTATGCCTTGGGGTGCCTCCTGATGCTCTTCACTGAGTATCCCGTGGTCCCGAAGCATTTCCTTTGAAAAAATTAAGTGTCCAAACTACAGGTGGTGTAGCTTGCTTAACAGCCGGGATAATCCGCTGACTAGCAGACACTGCTACTAGGCACAAAGTATTTCCTGGGCTAGATGCAGTTAAAAATTTGTAATTAGATACTCTCGTTTTATGCTGAGAAAGCATTCCATAGAGTCTCCTGGCACGCCATATATGATTCTCTTAAAAAGCTTGGGGTAGGGGTCTAGGGGACCCTTGTATAGCCAAAATCACGGCCCTGTATCACAATACGTCACCTAGGCTGAAGATAAATGGAACTGTAGCACCCTGAGGGCTCGGTTGCTACAGAGGTATTGCACCTCACCCAGAGGTCTGATATCTCACTCTCAGGTAAGGATGGAGTGTGGATCAGGACCCGACACCTGCATGCATTACACCACATTGCCGTGGGGCAGGGCGACCAATATGCCCCTGAGATGGGCACGACAGTCCCTGTCCCTGGCTGGAGTGGGGGGAGGGAACACTGAGGAAGGGGAACCCTGTAGTGCAGGAGCAGGGAGGAAGCAGTTCCTGGGTGCATTGAGAAGGGAGTATAAAAGGTGGGCACCATCTTAGTTCAGTGCAGAGAAGTCTGAGCAGAAGTGGCAGGGAGCAGGGGCTCTGCATGAGCTCTGCTCCGGATGCGGGCCTAGTAACAGAGGCCCAGGCCTGGAAGAGGGAGAAGGAAGGAAGAGGAGCGGAGAAGGCTCCAGGAACGAGGAACGAAGGGATCCCAGGGGTGCGGACGGGCGAGTCGCCACCGCACGCCCGAATCCACCTGCATGGAGGGGTCAGGCCAAAGGGGGAGACCGGTCCCCGAAACTAGTGGAGGCAGGAAACGACCCTCAGCTAGAAACCGGAGACTGTGATATTTTATGTGGCGCAGCCCCTCGCTACACCCGCTAGGAGGGCAGCACATAGGGTCAGGGAAACTGGCGCCAAGTTTACCAAGAGGAGGCCCGAGGCAGCCGGACAGAAGGGTTGGTAAGAAAGGCCAGACAAAGGACACACAAAGGGGGTCCTGTGAAGCGCTCCAAAGTTATCTGGGAGTTGTCTGAGCCCCTCACCTGGTGAGCACAGTACGACGTGGGCAGCCGTTACCTGCAGACGTGGTCTGGATAATAAGAACTGTGAGTAAAGGCCCTGGACTGCATCACTGACTCCGTGTCGTTACTGCTGCTGCCCTGCACCATCACCCCCATCCTCCGCATACACTGCCCTGAGGCTATACTCCTCCCGTGGGGAGTTATGCTACGCTCTGCTGCACCCACAACACCAGCCTCAGCGGTCTGCCCTGCAGCGGCGGTTCACTCTGACCGCAATCCACGGGTGGCGTAGTCGGACATTTAAACATCAAAACCACATAAATAGTTCCGCCACTGGTTTGACCGCCCTGAGCCACGGAACCGGGTCGCCGCCACGAAGACTACAACCACCAGCATCCACCAAAAAGGGTCCGGCTCCGGGTGTCCCAAGGCCCAGGGGGTGCATCAGAACATTTTCATCACCTTTCACAATCACCAATGGGACAAGGCAGGGATGTCCTCTGTCCCCTCTCTTATACATCCTAGTGACGGAGCACCTGCTCTCATCAATTCGCCATAACCCCAATATTAGGTGGATTGAGGTGGGAGGCACCGAGTACAAGTGCTCTCTATTTGCTGATGATGTACTAGTATATATCACTCAATCACATATATCCATCCATGCTGTTATGGCTGAAATAGATCACTTTGTTACATGGTCAAATTTTAAAATCAATGCAGCGAAGTCTGAGGCCCTCGATGTCTCCCTCCCCAAATCCATATAGGATTCCATCCAGTCCAACTTTCCCTTTGCCTGGCCCTCACAGGGTATCAAATACTTAGGAATTCCTATTCATAGAGACCTCTCCCATCTATGTTATCTTAATTTTGGGCCCTTTATTGAACAACTCCATACAGACCACGGTTGGCAAGTCAGAACTGTAAGATTTGCTACGTGAACCACTGGTGTTTTGTGGAAAAGCACATGTACACTGTGTTCCAAATTATTATGCAAAAAGTGTTTAGGAGTGATAAGGTAAGAATTTGTTTGTTTGTCAGTTAAACTCATTGATGGTGATGTGTGTCAGGGCTCTTTATATCACTGTAAGCAATTGCAGACACCTGTGCTAATTAGTTTGGCAGGTGTGTCCAATGAAAGGCAAGACTACTTAAGAAGGCTGTCTCACATTATTAAGCAGCCTACATTTTCTGCCAAAATGGGAAAGAAAAAGGATGTGTCGGCTGCTGAGAAGCAACAAATTGTGGAGTGTTTAGGTCAAGGCATGACTACAATCAACATTGTGCGATGATCAGGATGAAGTGTCTTGGCAATCAAGAAGTATGTAGCTGATTCACAGTACACACGTGTGCGTGCTAATAAGGGCAACTTGAGGACTCTTTCCTACAGGCAATTACGTCAGGTTAAAAGAGCAGCGGCAAAAAAGCCTTGTCATAGCAGCAGACAAGTTTTTGAAGCTGCTGGTGCCTCCAACGTCCCCCGAACAACAAGATGCAGGGTCCTTCAGAGGTTTGCAGCTGTGCATATGCCATCCTGTCGACCTCCTCTATCCACTTCACACAAGCAGAAACGGCTCCAGTGGGCCAAACATTACATGAAGACTGATTTCAAAACTGTTTTGTTCACGGATGAGTGCCGTGCAGCGCTCGATGGTCCAGATGGATGGAGTGGAGGATGGCTGGTTGATGGACACCCCACGCAAACACGGCTACAGCGCCAACAAGGAGGAGGTGGAGTAATGTTTTGGGCTGGAATCATGGGGAGAGAGATTGTCGGCCCCTTTAGGATCCCTGAAGGCGCTAAAGATGAACTCCATAATGTATGTGGATTTTCTCAAACAGCACTTCCTGCCATGGTTCAAGAAGAAGAACCATGTATTTCACAGCAAGATCATTTTTTTGCATGATAATGCACCATCTCATGCTGCACATAAAACATCTGCATCTCTGGCTGATATGGGCATAAAAGGGGACAAACTTATGGTGTGACCCCCATGCTCCCCTGACCTCCACCCCATTCAGAACCTCTGGAGCATCATCAAAAGGAGTGTCTATGATGGCGGGTGGCAGTTCACATCTAAGCAACAGCTCTGGGAGGGTATTCTGTCCTCATGCAAAACAATTGAAGCAGAAACCATCCAAAACCTGACAAATTGAATGGACGAGAGAGTTCAGAAGCTCCTTTCGAACAAGGGGTCTTATGTACAAATGTAACATCACCTAGAATAAAGTTTTGAGTTGAAAACTGTTTGATTTCAGTTTCTAATAACCTGCTAATGCTTATAATTTCAAAAATGACCATTTTTTTGGTCTTTATTAAAATGAAAAGGTTGATCGAAAAGTTTGGGGGATCTAAGAGTGTGGCAACCCAGTAGTCATGATTACTTCGAATTCTGACAATATGAGGGTCATGTTGCAGGTAGTGCAGCAAGAAGGCACTTATGTGTCTTGCGCATCTCGGAGCCCCAAAATTATTTTCCGGGCTAGATGCAGCTAAAAATTATTATTAATTTTAAATCTGGTGGAGCTTTAGTATAGATGGCCTAATAGGATCAGTGCTGCACACTGCTACAAAGCCCAAATTATTTTCCAGTCAAGATACAGATAAACATGATTAGTAATTTGAAAGCTTAAAACGGTTGGTAGGGTGATTTTAACAAATCATTAAGCTTTTACTCTCCCCAGGATGACACAGGGGTAGAAAAGTCGTTTCGGATCCATGATTTGTTCATCTTTATGATCGTGAGTCTGTCTACATTATCAGTGGAGAGCCACGTGCGCTTATCTGTCAGCACACCACCAGCAGCGCTGAACACACGTTCAGACAGAACGCTGGCTGCGGGGCATGACAAGATCTCCAAGGCGTAAGTGGCTAGCTCCGGCCATTTATCCAGATTGGAAGCCCAAAAAGAGCAAGGGTCCAGTGACACAGTCATGGCTTCAATGTTTACTTGGAGATACTCCTGTACCAACGTCTCTAGGCGTTGACTATGTGTCAGACTTCTTGTCTCCTGTGGCCTTGCAAAGGATGGGCTAAAAAAGTGGTGAAAAGATTGCGCAAAATTGATGTTACCAGCAGATACTGTGGTTCTGTTACGGTTTGAGTGCTGAACACTTGACGGTCCCACGGTTGGCAAGTTGGAACTGTGAGATTCACTACGTGCACCACTGGTGTTTTGTGGAAAAGCACATGTAAGATTCTGCAACAGTCTCTGCTGATACTCCTGCATGCGTGCATCCCTTTCTATGGCAGGAATAATTTCTGCAAATTTACTTTTGTACCGGGGATCTAACAGTGTGGCAACCCAGTAGTCAGGATTATTTCTAATTCTCACAATTCGAGGGTCATGTTGCAGGTAGTGCAGCAAGAAGGCACTCATGTGTGTTGCGCATCCAGGAGCACCAAGTCCCTGTTGTGTTGGTGGCGAGGTAACAATCATGCTTCCTTCCTCTGTCCTCTCCCCCCAACCTCGCACAACAGAAATGTGATCAAGGTCTCCCTCATCTGATGAGTCTTCCATCAGTTCGTCCTCCACTTCTTCCTGGGCTCCTGCACCTTCCTCACTAGTTTGGCTGCTACCATGCGCCCTGGTAAAACCATCTCCCCCACCCTCACATGCCTGCCGCCTTGGTGCTGCCGACCGTCTGGACCTTGCAGATGTTAGCCCTTCCGCATACAACTCCTCCTCCTCTACTTCCTCCACCTCCTCTTGTGCCACCACCTGACTCCGAATTCTGTTTACCATGTGCTCCAGCATGTAAATCACCGGAATAGTCATGCTGATAATGGCATCGTCAGCACTAAACATCTTCGTCGCCATTTCAAAACTGTGCAGAAGGGTGCATAGGTCCCTGATCTGAGACCACTCCTCCAGCGTGATTTGCCCCAGCTCCGGATCTCGTTGGCCCAGGCTATACGTCAGAACGTATTGCACCAGGGCTTGTCGGTGCTGCCACAGTCGCTGCAACATGTGCAGAGTTGAATTCCACCGGGTAGGCACATCGCATTTTAGCCGGTGAAGTGGCAGGCCCAACGACTTCTGTAGAGATGTAAGTCGCTGAGCTGCGGGATGCGAACGGCGGAAGTGAGCACACAGCGACCGTGCCCTCTGCAGAAGGCCATCTAGTCTGGGATAGTGGGCTAAAAATTGCTGGACAACCAGGTTCAACACGTGAGCCATACAAGGCACGTGTGTGACATTGCCCCGGCGAAGGGCCGCACCCAGGTTTGAAGCATTGTCGCACACGGCCTTCCCTGGTTTCAGGTCCAGTGGAGACAACCATTCATGAAATTGGTTCTCCAGAGCTGACCACAACTCCTCAGCTGTGTGACTCACATTTCCCAGACATTTCAAAGTAAAAACCGCCTGATGACGTTGAGCCCTACTGCCAGCATAGTAAGGAGGTGTGCAGGATCCCTTCTGCACAGTTAGAAAGCTTGTGGCATGACCAGACAGGCTTTGGGTGCAGGTGGAAGACCGAGAGGAGGTTGAGGAGGCAGAAGCAGTGGAGGAACTTTGACATAAAGAGGATTGACGCACAACTCGTGGGGATGGCAAGACTTGGACAGCAGCCCCTTGTCCTGCTGTCACCATAGTTACCCAGTGCCCAGTCAGCGACATGTAACGCCCCTGTCCATGCCTACTCGTCCAAGTGTCTGTGGTGAAATGCACCCTGTCACACACAGAGTTTCTCAAAGAAGCGGTGATGTTGTGTGCGACATGCTGGTGGAGCGCAGGCACACCTTTCTTTGAGAAGTAGTGCCGACTGGGCATCTGGTACTGGGGCACTGCGATGGACATAAGGTCTCGAAAATCCTCTGTGTCCACCAGGCGGAAAGGCAGCATTTCTGTAGCCAAGAGCTTGCAGATGGTGAAATTCAACCTCTTAGCTTTCTCATGGCTAGGAGGAAATGGTCTTTTACTTGTCCACATCTGAGGGACCGAGGGCTGGCTATTGTGCTTAGACGGGGTTGATAAGGGTGTCCCCGGCAAACTGCCGGTCTGTGAGGAAGATGCAGGCGGACATGTTAGGTTGCCTTGATCCAAAGGTGGTGCTATCGATGTCGGACAGCGCTCAACACCAGCTGGCGTTACCACCTCCAAAGAAAATGATGACCTGCCAATCACGCTGGCTGTTGCGGGTAAAGAGGTGGCAGGTCTGCGCCCCAAAACAGGTGTGACTGCTGTCCCCCCAGTCACAGAGGATGAAGAGGCCGCGGATGCACAAGATATGGCAGACGGTGGTTGGCCCGGCCGGCTAGGCCGCATTGTAGCACACTGAGCTTCCCACTGCAACTTATGCTTCATGTCCATGTGTCAGTTCATGCATGAAGTACTCAAACTATGTATTTTTTGGCCTCTACTTAGCTTTTGCTGACAAATGTTACAGATAACACGAGTTGGGTCATCTTTATCGATCTGAAAAAATGCCCAGGCTATGCAAGGCTTAGCACCCATGCGACCTGAAGAGCCACCACGACTTGTGGTGAGAGGCAGAGTTGTGTTTGAGGATGCAGTTGTTGACGTGCTTCCAGTACTACGTCTCTGTCCAGGAAGGCGCAACCTGACCTCGTCGTCACTAGCATCTTCCTCCACCTCCTCTGCTGACCTCATCTCTTGGCTGACTGTGGGTTGACAGTAAGTGGGATCTCCAACCTCATCATCATCACCCTGTGCGTTATCACACCCGTCGTCCTCAGAGCCAACCTGTTCCTGCCCTGACAAAAAGCTAAAGTTGTGGCTCCAATCAGGTATTTGAGTCTCATCATCGTCTTCCTCATTGTCTCCACCAACAGGAGTTACAGTTTGGGAATGAGGGTCTACATTATGGTCAGAACCTTCTGCGTCTGGTCCTGGATCCGACTCATAAAGATTCTGGGCATCAGTGCAGATCATTTCCTCGTCTGGATTCACAGAAGCGCTGGAGTCGACCTCTGATTCCCAGGCTATAGTATGAGTAAACAGCTCTGCAGACTCAACCATCTGTTCTACCTCATACTCAGACGGGCAGCTGGAGATTTGGGAGCTGTGAGGAAGCAAGTGCGATTGGGGTGACACCTTTGAGGACTGGAGTATTTGTGATGTTGAAGTTGATGTGGAGGAGAGCCCACTTAAAGGAGCACTTGATATCCGTTGAAGCACCTGCGGTTTTTGTGCCTCATCTGGAATTTGTAGCGATTGGCGTGGCCGTAAGAAAGGGATCTTATCACATTGTCCGCTAAAAGAAGTAGACATTTTAGTTTGGCTGGAAGATGGTCTTTCTTCTGCAGATGTTACTGTTGCTTTAACACCTACCCCACGGACACAACCTTTTTTCTCCTTCCCAACACGCCTATTCCCCTTTCCACCAGCAGCAGGCCTTTTGCCACTCATTTTGGTAGTTAACTAATTCACAACTCTGGAGTTGTTTGCACAGAAAAACAATGGATGGGAACCGAGCAGAGCTGAGTGGCCAAACTGTGGTATTAGGCCAAAACTATTGGCTGGGTTAGATGCAGAAAAAAATTATATTCAATTTGCAACCTGATGGAGGTCAGTATAGATGGACTAATAGAACAAGTCCCACACACTGCTAGAAGGCCAAGTATTTTTTCAGAGGTAGATGCAGAAAAAATATATATTCAGTTTGCAACCTGATGGAGGTCAGTATAGATGGACTAATAGAACAAGTCCCACACACAGCTAGAAGCCCAAATATTTTTTCAGAGGTAGATGCAGATAAAAATTATTTTTAATTTGCAACCTGATGGAGGTCAGTATAGATGGACTAATAGAGAAAGTCCCACACACTGCTAGAAGGCCAAATATTTTTTCAGAGCTAGATGCAGACAAAAAATTATTTTTAATTTGCAACCTGATGGAGGTCAGTATAGATGGACTAATAGAACAAGTCCCACACACTGCTAGAAGGCCAAATATTTTTTCAGAGGTAGATGCAGAAAAAATATATATTCAGTTTGCAACCTGATGGAGGTCAGTATAGATGGACTAATAGAACAAGTCCCACACACAGCTAGAAGCCCAAATATTTTTTCAGAGGTAGATGCAGATAAAAATTATTTTTAATTTGCAACCTGATGGAGGTCAGTATAGATGGACTAATAGAGAAAGTCCCACACACTGCTAGAAGGCCAAATATTTTTTCAGAGCTAGATGCAGATAAAAATTATTTTTAATTTGCAACCTGATGGAGGTCAGTATAGATGGACTAATAGAGAAAGTCCCACACACTGCTAGAAGGCCAACTATTTTTTCAGAGCTCGATGCAGAAAAAAATTATATTCAGTTTGCAACCTGATGGAGGTCTGTATAGATGGATTAATAGAACAAGTCCCACACACAGCTAGAAGCCCAATATTTTTTCAGAGGTAGATGCAGAAAAAAAATATATTCAGTTTGCAACCTGATGGAGGTCTGTATAGATGGATTAATAGAACAAGTCCCACACACAGCTAGAAGCCCAATATTTTTTCAGAGGTAGATGCAGAAAAAAAATATATTCAGTTTGCAACCTGATGGAGGTCAGTATAGATGGACTAATAGAACAAGTCCCACACACTGCTAGAAGCCCAAATATTTTTTCAGAGCTAGATGCAGAAAAAAATTATATTCAGTTTGCAACCTGATGGAGGTCAGTATAGATGGACTAATAGAGCAAGTCCCACACACAGCTAGAAGCCAAATATTTTTTCAGAGGTAGATGCAGATAAAAATTATTTTTAATTTGCAACCTGATGGAGGTCAGTATAGATGGACTAATAGAACAAGTCCCACACACAGCTAGAAGCCCAAATATTTTTTCAGAGGTAGATGCAGATAAAAATTATTTTTAATTTGCAACCTGATGGAGGTCAGTATAGATGGACTAATAGAGAAAGTCCCACACACTGCTAGAAGGCCAAATATTTTTTCAGAGGTAGATGCAGATAAAAATTATTTTTAATTTGCAACCTGATGGAGGTCAGTATAGATGGACTAATAGAGAAAGTCCCACACACTACTAGAAGGCCAAATATTTTTTCAGAGCTAGATGCAGAAAAAAATTATATTCAGTTTGCAACCTGATGGAGGTCAGTATAGATGGACTAATAGAGAAAGTCCCACACACTGCTAGAAGGCCAAATATTTTTTCAGAGCTAGATACAGACAAAAAATTATTTTTAATTTGCAACCTGATGGAGGTCAGTATAGATGGACTAATAGAACAAGTCCCACACACTGCTAGAAGGCCAAATATTTTTTCAGAGGTAGATGCAGAAAAAATATATATTCAGTTTGCAACCTGATGGAGGTCAGTATAGATGGACTAATAGAGAAAGTCCCACACACTGCTAGAAGGCCAAATATTTTTTCAGAGCTAGATGCAGAAAAAAATTATATTCAGTTTGCAACCTGATGGAGGTCAGTATAGATGGACTAATAGAACAAGTCCCACACACAGCTAGAAGCCCAAATATTTTTTCAGAGGTAGATGCAGATAAAAATTATTTTTAATTTGCAACCTGATGGAGGTCAGTATAGATGGACTAATAGAGAAAGTCACACACACTGCTAGAAGGCCAAATATTTTTTCAGAGCTAGATGCAGATAAAAATTATTTTTAATTTGCAACCTGATGGAGGTCAGTATAGATGGACTAATAGAGAAAGTCCCACACACTGCTAGAAGGCCAACTATTTTTTCAGAGCTCGATGCAGAAAAAAATTATATTCAGTTTGCAACCTGATGGAGGTCTGTATAGATGGATTAATAGAACAAGTCCCACACACAGCTAGAAGCCCAATATTTTTTCAGAGGTAGATGCAGAAAAAAAATATATTCAGTTTGCAACCTGATGGAGGTCTGTATAGATGGATTAATAGAACAAGTCCCACACACAGCTAGAAGACCAATATTTTTTCAGAGGTAGATGCAGAAAAAAAATATATTCAGTTTGCAACCTGATGGAGGTCAGTATAGATGGACTAATAGAACAAGTCCCACACACTGCTAGAAGCCCAAATATTTTTTCAGAGCTAGATGCAGAAAAAAATTATATTCAGTTTGCAACCTGATGGAGGTCAGTATAGATGGACTAATAGAACAAGTCCCACACACAGCTAGAAGCCCAAATATTTTTTCAGAGGTAGATGCAGATAAAAATTATTTTTAATTTGCAACCTGATGGAGGTCAGTATAGATGGACTAATAGAACAAGTCCCACACACAGCTAGAAGCCCAAATATTTTTTCAGAGGTAGATGCAGATAAAAATTATTTTTAATTTGCAACCTGATGGAGGTCAGTATAGATGGACTAATAGAGAAAGTCCCACACACTGCTAGAAGGCCAAATATTTTTTCAGAGCTAGATGCAGATAAAAATTATTTTTAATTTGCAACCTGATGGAGGTCAGTATAGATGGACTAATAGAGAAAGTCCCACACACTGCTAGAAGGCCAATTATTTTTTCAGAGCTCGATGCAGAAAAAAATTATATTCAGTTTGCAACCTGATGGAGGTCTGTATAGATGGATTAATAGAACAAGTCCCACACACAGCTAGAAGCCCAATATTTTTTCAGAGGTAGATGCAGAAAAAAAATATATTCAGTTTGCAACCTGATGGAGGTCTGTATAGATGGATTAATAGAACAAGTCCCACACACAGCTAGAAGCCCAATATTTTTTCAGAGGTAGATGCAGAAAAAAAATATATTCAGTTTGCAACCTGATGGAGGTCAGTATAGATGGACTAATAGAACAAGTCCCACACACTGTTAGAAGCCCAAATATTTTTTCAGAGCTAGATGCAGAAAAAAATTATATTCAGTTTGCAACCTGATGGAGGTCAGTATAGATGGACTAATAGAACAAGTCCCACACACAGCTAGAAGCCCAAATATTTTTTCAGAGGTAGATGCAGATAAAAATTATTTTTAATTTGCAACCTGATGGAGGTCAGTATAGATGGACTAATAGAACAAGTCCCACACACAGCTAGAAGCCCAAATATTTTTTCAGAGGTAGATGCAGATAAAAATTATTTTTAATTTGCAACCTGATGGAGGTCAGTATAGATGGACTAATAGAGAAAGTCCCACACACTGCTAGAAGGCCAAATATTTTTTCAGAGGTAGATGCAGATAAAAATTATTTTTAATTTGCAACCTGATGGAGGTCAGTATAGATGGACTAATAGAGAAAGTCCCACACACTACTAGAAGGCCAAATATTTTTTCAGAGCTAGATGCAGAAAAAAATTATATTCAGTTTGCAACCTGATGGAGGTCAGTATAGATGGACTAATAGAGAAAGTCCCACACACTGCTAGAAGGCCAAATATTTTTTCAGAGCTAGATACAGACAAAAAATTATTTTTAATTTGCAACCTGATGGAGGTCAGTATAGATGGACTAATAGAACAAGTCCCACACACTGCTAGAAGGCCAAATATTTTTTCAGAGGTAGATGCAGAAAAAATATATATTCAGTTTGCAACCTGATGGAGGTCAGTATAGATGGACTAATAGAGAAAGTCCCACACACTGCTAGAAGGCCAAATATTTTTTCAGAGCTAGATGCAGAAAAAGATTATATTCAGTTTGCAACCTGATGGAGATCAGTATAGATGGACTAATAGAACAAGTCCCACACACAGCTAGAAGCCCAAATATTTTTTCAGAGGTAGATGCAGATAAAAATTATTTTTAATTTGCAACCTGATGGAGGTCAGTATAGATGGACTAATAGAGAAAGTTCCACACACTGCTAGAAGGCCAAATATTTTTTCAGAGCTAGATGCAGATAAAAATTATTTTTAATTTGCAACCTGATGGAGGTCAGTATAGATGGACTAATAGAGAAAGTCCCACACACTGCTAGAAGGCCAACTATTTTTTCAGAGCTCGATGCAGAAAAAATTATATTCAGTTTGCAACCTGATGGAGGTCTGTATAGATGGATTAATAGAACAAGTCCCACACACATCTAGAAGCCCAATATTTTTTCAGAGGTAGATGCAGAAAAAAAATATATTCAGTTTGCAACCTGATGGAGGTCTGTATAGATGGATTAATAGAACAAGTCCCACACACAGCTAGAAGACCAATATTTTTTCAGAGGTAGATGCAGAAAAAAAATATATTCAGTTTGCAACCTGATGGAGGTCAGTATAGATGGACTAATAGAACAAGTCCCACACACTGCTAGAAGCCCAAATATTTTTTCAGAGCTAGATGCAGAAAAAAATTATATTCAGTTTGCAACCTGATGGAGGTCAGTATAGATGGACTAATAGAACAAGTCCCACACACAGCTAGAAGCCCAAATATTTTTTCAGAGGTAGATGCAGATAAAAATTATTTTTAATTTGCAACCTGATGGAGGTCAGTATAGATGGACTAATAGAACAAGTCCCACACACAGCTAGAAGCCCAAATATTTTTTCAGAGGTAGATGCAGATAAAAATTATTTTTAATTTGCAACCTGATGGAGGTCAGTATAGATGGACTAATAGAGAAAGTCCCACACACTGCTAGAAGGCCAAATATTTTTTCAGAGCTAGATGCAGATAAAAATTATTTTTAATTTGCAACCTGATGGAGGTCAGTATAGATGGACTAATAGAGAAAGTCCCACACACTGCTAGAAGGCCAACTATTTTTTCAGAGCTCGATGCAGAAAAAAATTATATTCAGTTTGCAACCTGATGGAGGTCTGTATAGATGGATTAATAGAACAAGTCCCACACACAGCTAGAAGCCCAAATATTTTTTCAGAGGTAGATGCAGATAAAAATTATTTTTAATTTGCAACCTGATGGAGGTCAGTATAGATGGACTAATAGAACAAGTCCCACACACAGCTAGAAGCCCAAATATTTTTTCAGAGGTAGATGCAGATAAAAATTATTTTTAATTTGCAACCTGATGGAGGTCAGTATAGATGGACTAATAGAGAAAGTCCCACACACTGCTAGAAGGCCAAATATTTTTTCAGAGGTAGATGCAGATAAAAATTATTTTTAATTTGCAACCTGATGGAGGTCAGTATAGATGGACTAATAGAGAAAGTCCCACACACTACTAGAAGGCCAAATATTTTTTCAGAGCTAGATGCAGAAAAAAATTATATTCAGTTTGCAACCTGATGGAGGTCAGTATAGATGGACTAATAGAACAAGTCCCACACACAGCTAGAAGCCCAATATTTTTTCAGAGGTAGATGCAGATAAAAATTATTTTTAATTTGCAACCTGGTGGAGGTTAGTATAGATGGACTAATAGAGAAAGTCCCACACACTGCTAGAAGGCCAACTATTTTTTCAGAGCTAGATGCAGAAAAAAATTCTATTCAGTTTGCAACCTGATGGAGGTCAGTATAGATGGACTAATAGAATGATGCTATGCCCAAAAGATTTTACTTCACTAGGTGCAGTAAAAAAATTGGTATTCTATACACAGGTGGTATATCTTGCAACACAGATAGGCTACTCCACTGACTAACACACTCTGCAATAGGCCAAAAAGGATTAGCTTTGCTAGATTCAGCCAAATGCTGTGAAAAAAACTTGCACAGCACTGGCACAGACCTGCCTGGCAAAAACTGATAGGAACTGATGTAACCTAGTCCTGAAAAGGACTGCAATTACAATTAGTCTTTACTCCCACAATCTATCTATTTAAGAGCACAGACCTGCCTGATAAAAGTCGTAGGAAATGCTGTAACCTAGTCCTTAAAAGGACTGCAATCACAACTATTCCCTACTCCCAAGCTATCTGTAGATTTGTGCGAAAATTGGCTTGAAATTAACAAGGTATAGCACACACAGCAACAGCGGTGCCGTCTAACACGCAGCTGCAGCAGTGAGAAAATGGTGGCGACGGGGAAAATGGCTTGGTCTTATAGGGCAAGGACATGTGACATACACTGCCAATCACACATGCCCTTGCTTGTGTGAAAAAAAGCACTTCGCTCCGTGTGTGCGCTGCTGATAGGCTGACAGATTGCACCTACCCACTGCAAATGCGGGAAAGAGAAAAAAAAATGGAGATCTTCATTGTTCCTGCAGAGATCCATCCCCTGCCCCTCCCCCCACCCCGCTGTACACTCAAACTGCGTATTAACATTAATTTTCATCATTACTGAGAAAAAATCCAGTTATGATTTTGGTGCACGAACAGTTATCGAACATAACCTCGAACAGCCGAATTTTTCTCAAATTGTTCGTGTTCGCCGAACGGCTCGAACACCGCCCAAAACAGCTCGAATTTGAGATTGGCGAACAGTTCGAGTAGAACAACGCTCATCTCTAGACCTGAGCATCGAGCACCCGAGCATTTTAGTGCTCGCCCATCACTAATAAGCATACCTATACCTACATTGAGCCACATAAGTAAAACTGTTATAGAGTCATTACCTTATAGGTTTGGATGTCCAGGAGTCCACCACACCCGAAGTGCGTTTTGCATTGAAATGCTTCATCCAGGAGTTATATACAAGTCATTATACAGTAAAGCATGCTTCCTAACATTTTTTCCTGTAAAACCCATTTTCTCTTCAGTTTTGTATGGTTTATTGTCAGTCAGTAAAAGTGGAGTAATACTCTGACAACATCATTCCCAGCAGTGACCTGTGAGTCTGAGATGCGTCCAGGTGTCTTCCACATGCTGTTTCCATCCATTTCAGTGATTTCCCTGCCCCCAGCCCTCCTTTTAGGGTTTTACGGAAAAATGCTTGAGTTTCCCAATGATTTCCATTTTACTTGGTACTCGAGTTGAGCCCGACCGAGAGTCCAACCTGCTCGATTCGAGTACCGAGCACTCGAGCATTTTAGTAATGGTTTACATGTGGTTATTACATAGCCTGCTTCAGTTGGCTGCACATATTTGTACAGGAAGGATGTGCTGCCAAAAATGATGATTTTTTTAAGCAAGCCTAAATCATTTGTGTTTTGCTCGTTTGCCTTGTTTACATTTCATGATTATTGGGAAAAAATTAGCCTTTCTAGGAATAACAGATAATAAATGATCACTTACCCAGCTGGGCATATATTTCTCCAGTCTCACTGTTCATCATCTTTCCATGTCCTCTGTTGTCAACAAGAGTAATGCAATCAGTCAGCTTATAGGCTAGTCTCTCCATTGTTTTACCACCATACCTCAAACTAGCACTGGCTTTAGCTTGAAATATTCCATCTTGTAACGTGTATATACAGGAGTTAACAAAGGAGGATTTACCATGCCCTGAAAAGCCAAATAACTGCAGGAGAATTCTCTTGTACCCGTTCGCTTCCAGAGAATTTTTTTGAACATCAAACTGAAGGATTTGGCTTCTTCTTTCCGGGTTGTCCATGGCTAGAGAAATGTTGTGGTGTCCCAAATGTCAGTTCTGTCTCTCCCCTTGCACACTGTAGGCTTTTATAAAGTTCTAATTTTACATTCACTTTCGTATTTACTAAGCACGTTTCCTGGTTTTATGCAATTGCTTTCATTTTGCATCAAGCTGTAAAGTTTCATAATAGTCACTTACTATAAGCCATCACCATTCAAACACCCAAGGTAGATCTTGAAGACCCTCCTTGTTGAGGCTTATTGGTGTCCGTATTTGTTTGGATATTTACAGATCTTTTTTATAGGTGATTTGTACTAATTATTACTACTGTTATTGTGCCTACAGTTCTGAAAATCTGCACTATATGGAATATTAAAGCTTAATCTGTCAGAAGAATCATGCCTCCTAAGCCGTCTATATGGGCATGTAGGTCAAAGGAAGCTGAATAAAATGATACCTTTATGTGAAGAATATTGGAGATATAATTCCAAGTCAATCATTTGTATCCTATTTAGCATGGGATAATAAAAAACCCTTCAGTGTGCAGTTGTAACAAAACAGCTAGCTGCAGCATGGGGGGTCAAGAGCCAAAAGGCTGTGAGTGACAGATCTCACACTTTGACCAGCTCAGAGCAGAACAAAAGGCTTGCTTGCCATGTGAATATCATAAGGTCTGAACTGCTCTGTTAAGACAGCAATGATTTCATAAGGAGTTATGGAGATACTATATGTTCTAGCCGTACATTGTGTATATTTCCGAGGTCTGAAAACCGGACCGGACACCTTCCAGGGTCTCGATCCGATCTGGTCTCACAGGGTGGGGAGATACATAGAATAGCTAATAGGAAAAAGATAGCAAAGCAGTGTTTGGTCTTAACACGTAGCAGGGACCCGGCTGGATTCAATGGCACCAGAATCGCCTCCCTAGGACAGTTCACTAAGGAGTTACCGTATGTCGAAGAAAATTGGCATGCACACCGTGTTAAGGGTGAGGTGCTGGTGAAGCGGGAAACATCCAAGATACCAGTAGAAAGTAATTCACCGCACGCTCTTATTTCAATAAAATCCAGCTTCCAGGATCATCCATAAAAAAATCCCAAACTTTCATTTGAATAAACAATAAAAACCATTGTGCCTACACCACCCAAATGACCGTGCAAATGCGTTTCAGACGAGAATGTCCTTATCATTGCAAGTCTGAAACACATTCGCATGGTCATTTGGGTGGTGTAGCCGCAATTGTTTTTTCAAATGAAGGTTTTGGATTTTTTATGGATGATTCTGGAAACAGGATTTTATTACTCTTCTCTCTCTTTTGTTTTTTTCCTCCCCTTTTTCCAACACCCAGAATTATCCTTTAAGATGTATGAGAGCTTGTTTTTGGTAGATAAATTGTAGTTTTCAATCACACCATTCATTTTATCAGTCAATGCTGTGGAAAATGAAAAAAAAAAATCCAAGTGCGGTGAAATTTGCACAAAAAACGCAATTCCAAAATAGTTTTTTTGGGGGCCTTGATTTTACGATATTCATTGTGTAAGGTAAAAATGACCTTGTAATATGATTCTCCAGGTCAGCATGATTATGGTGATACCAAACATGTGTAGTCTTCTTTCTGACGCCCATAACGTTTTAATTTTTCCACTAGGCTGTGTGAGGAACAGTTTTCTGCACCGTAAGCTGACCTTTTTATCAATTCCATTTTAGTGTAGATCTGATGTTTTGATCAACCCCCCAAAAAAACAATGCTGGCATTTTAATTTTTTTTTATTTTTACAGCATTTATCAATTGCGTTAATTCATTTTATATTTTGATAAATTGGACTTTTATGGAAGCAGCGATACCAAATATGTTTTTTTCCTATTTTTGTTATTTTCTTATTTTTAATGGGGGTAAAAGTAAGGGGATTTGAATTTTTATTTTTTTCTATTTTTAAAACTTTTGTTTTAGTCCTCTTTAGGGAACGTGAACCTGTGATCACCGGATCGCTTACACTATATACTACAATGCCACAATATTGCAATATTTAGTAAAAATTACAGCCTCTTATGAATGCCAGCTACAGTCTGGTCTTCAGAGGACCACCATAATATTCAGCAGACCACTAATGCTATAGCATCTCATGGCACCCCGCAATCGCTTCATGAACATTAAATCACTAGGGAAAATTTGCATGAAAAAGTTAAGCCGCATGATTCCAGGCACCCATTGACCCCCTGTGACGTGATTGTGAGGGGCAATGGATTGCCTTGGCAAATGTGAGCCTACTGAAGGACTCATCACTGCCATTTTGGTACAGCTGTAAGTTGGGCTTCATAGGAGACCATGATTTTCGGTTGTATCGTAATATATAGAACAAGCAATGAAACGATTGTAGATTCAAGTCACCTAAGAGAACTAAAAACAAAATGACAAGGAAATGTAAAAAATAAAAATTAAGGCTATTTACTATTGCTGCGTTCATAAAAGTCTGAACTATAAAAAAAAAAATAGCGGGGGGCGTGTCGGGCTGTCAGTGCTGCGAGTGACAGCTCAGCCAAAATATGGATAGCAGGGCTATGTCGGGCTGTCAGTGTTTTGTTTGGGTTTCCTCCAGGTGTTTCTTTTCCAGATAATTGCCCGTCTATTTAACTGGCTGGAAAGTATTTCCGGGGTTGCTCAGTGGGAGATCGGGTCCCCTCCCTGCATGTTTGTCACTCTTTAGAGCGACAATCAACATGCAGGGATTGCTTGCCACTCATTGTAATGCCGTAGCCATGGTGGTTGTGGCATTACAGTGATTGGCTGGCAGCACAGCGTCATCGGGTCTATATCAGACCTGGCGCCGCCATGCTCATTAGTCTACCCAGGAATCAGTCAGAGTAGGGAGAGGTGCTGCTGCGTCAGGGAGAGATTTGCTTGTGTATTAGGTAGTGTAGGGAGAAAAACCATACATTACACATATCCATCTTAACAAACAGTCCTTTTGAGGACTAATCCATCTGCAGAGATATCAGGCAGGCAGTGTATATAGGCAGGCAGGCAGTGTATATATATAGCAGACTGCAGTGCATATAGCACAAGAGGCTCCATTCCAATTCTGCCTTCTGCTGCTGTTAGATATTTCTATACAAAGGCCCAGGTCTCAGGGGCCAGGAATACTTTTTTTTGGATTTTAATCCTCATTATTTGCTTAAAAAGCAGTGCAGAGAAAACCGTTTTTCTGCACCATTTGCTTGTTGGCACTGCAGAATACAGCCAGGTCCTTTCCATATTACAGCGCTAGAAATCCAGCTATTTAAAACTCTGTTGTGGGCCCTAAGTCAATTAGGGTTGCCCCCACGGTCTACAGCTCCTGCACCTCATCCTCCTCAGCCTCCTCCTCCTCTTCAGCCTCCATCTCCGAAATGGCCACATCAGTCACAAGCTGGAAGCACTGCAGCACTGCCTCGGCCAAGCGGCAACAGGCGGTGCTGAAGCTAATATGCTTAGGTGACAAACCGCACAATGGTGAAGAGTTGTGGACAGCTCTGAAAGAGCAGGCAGATCTGTGGCTCACACCGCTGAACCTACAGCCAGGCATGGTCGTGTGTGACAATGGCCGGAACCTGGTGGCGGCTCTGAGGCGAGGCAAGCTCACACACGTACCATTCCTGGCCCATGTGCTTAACCTCGTGGTTCAGCAGTTTCTCAAATCCCACCCAGAGATGCCGGATCTGCTTGTTAAAGTACGCTGCCTGTGTGCCCATTTTAGACAACCGCGTTTGCAGCTTCCGGCTCACAGACTGGTGTGTGATGTCCCCACGCGTTGGAACTCTACACTGCAGATGTTGGGAAGGATTTGTGAGCAGAAGAGGGCAGTTGTTGAGTACCAACATTAACAAGGCCGTTGGTATTCAGTTCAGACTCCAAACATAAGACCTCAGGAGTGGACATGGATGTCAGACATAAGTACCATCCTCCAAAACTTTGAGGACTCCACCAAGATGGTGAGCGGTGATGACGCCATAATTAGCGTCACCATCCCGCTTCTCTGTCTTCTGAAACGCTCTCTGCTCACAATCAAAGAGGATGCATTGCACGCAGAGTACGATGAGATGGAGCAAGGAACCAAACAGGGTGATTACACACAGTCCAACCTCATCTCATCCCAACGTGGATTGGGTGACAATGAGGAAGAGGAGGACGAAGGACAAGAGCTAGTTTCATGCGCTATAGACGGTACTACCTGCACAGCTGTTATACCGTCTGTTCAGAATGGATGGCCAGAGGACAGAGAGGAGAAGGAGGAGGAGGAGAGCATGGTCAGTCATCCTTTTGGTGAAGACACGGAAGTTTTGCCTGTTAGTAGTCTGACACTCATGGCTGAGTTTATGTTACGCTGCCTTTCCCATGACCCTCGTGTTCTCAAAATTCTGGGTGACAGTCATTACTGGTTGGTGACACTTCTAGACCCATGCTAGTAGGAGAACTTTATATCTCTTATTCCTCAGGCGGACAGGTCTACAAAAATGGGGCAGTACCAGAAGGCCCTTGTTGCAGAACTATTAAAAAAATTTCCCATCTGAAAACGCTGGCGGCAGAGGACACACTTTGTTGGACAACCAAGGAGTACAGGCGAGAGAGACAAAACTTCAATCCAGCAGAGGCAGGGGAACACTGTCAAAGTTCTGGGAGAGTTTTCTCAGCCCCTCCCATCGCACAGGCCCTGAGGCGCGGGGTACTCTCACAAGGAGTGCAAAGTTTGGGAAGATGCTGAGGGAGTACCTTGCCGACCGTACCAGTATCCTCCGTGATTCCTCTGTGCCTTATAATTATTGGGTATCCAAGCTGGATACATGGAAAGAACTGGCTCTCTATGCCTTGGAGGTCCTGGCCTGCCCTGCCACCAGCGTTTTATCAGAGCGTGTTTTTAGTGCCGCTGGTGCGATTATAACTGATAAGCGCATCCGCCTGTCAACTGAAAATGCTGACAGGCTGACTCTTATAAAAATGAACAAGGGCTGGATTGGGCCAGGCTTCTCAACACCACCGAATGATAGCAGCGTAACATAAACTCAAATCCCGTGTCTTTTCTTGGGAGGTGTATTACCATGCACCTTTTCACACCAAGACATGGGTATACGCTTCCTGATTTTGGCAATTTGCTCTTGTCCTCCTCCTTCTCCTCATCCTCCACCACCATATCACCAGGGTGACCGTGGTCCGTGATGCAACACCCACATCATTTTTTTAAAGGGTGTTTATGATGCCCGTAAAAAAGTTTTTTTATACAGTATGTTCATGTATATCCCCCAGGGGTAAATGTTTGTCAGCCTATACACTTAGTGCATGGGCATTACAAGTATAGGAGGCCCTCTCCTTTCTAATGGGAACATTTTTTTATGAGGCCCTCCTCCACGTCTCTAGCAAGGGGCATTCACTGCATGGGCCAACACTATGGGAGACCCACTTTCTAATAATGGGAGCATTGTTTTGAGGAGGCTCTCTGACCTCCTTGTCTCTTCCAAGGGGCATTGAAGTGCCTCCAAATTTTTGGCAGCCCTTGCATTCACTGCATAGGCCAACACTAAGGGAGACTCTCTCCTTTCTAATGGGAATTTGTCGTTACTGTGGCCCTGCTCTATGTGTCTTTAAATTATTAGTGGGGTTTTTCCTAAATTTGGTCAGCCGTTGGACTCGCTGCATACCCTATAACTGTATAGCAGACCCTCTCCTTTCTAATGGGAACATGTCGTACTTGTTACTGTGGCCTTGCTCTGTGTGTCTTTAAATTCTTAGTGGGGTTTTTCCTAAATTTGGTCAGCCGTTGGACTCACTGCATACCCTATAACTGTATAGCAGACTCTCTCCTTTCTAATGGGAACATGTCGTACTCGTTACTGTGGCCCTGCTATATGCGTCTTTCAGAGTCCCTCCATCATCAATGAAACAGGATGAGTCTGATGATGTGTCACACACCACATTGCCAGATAAGGTTGTAAAACGTTAAAATCACATTTCCTGGTGAATGCATTTGCCTTAAAAAAATAACGTAAAAAAAAAAAACAGTAGGATCTTTCTTTAGTATAAAAACAGAGTCGCCAATGTAACCTCAATGTAATCACATTGTTCAGCTCCTGCACCTCCTCCTCCATCTCCGAAATGACCACATCAGTCACAAGCTGACAGCACTGCAGCACTGCCTTGGCCAAGCGGCAACAGGCTGTGCTGAAGATAACATGCTTAATGCTTAGGTGACAAACCGTCCAGCGCTGCAGAGTTGTTGAAAGCTGTAACATAGCAGCCTGATCTGTGGCTCTCACCGCTGAACATACAGCCAGGCATGGTCGTGTGTGACAATGGACGGAACCTGGTGACGGAGAAATGACAGCCGGAGTAGATACGGTTTCCCTCTATGCCAGTCCTTTCACCGAGCTAAAGAATATGGCTGTGGTGAAATACAACTGCCACTGAGAAGCTGTTTCAGATTGAAAAACATTGTGCCCACCAGAGGATTTGATTCTGAGCGCTCACCTTTCTCCCCCTCTCAAGAGCCCCATAGCAGCTGCAAAGTTAGCGCTATCATGAACTCTCCTGAGGTAGAAGCCAGGGCAGACCAGAGGATTCTCTGATGGGACCGTCCAACCCTGCCGAGAAGCAGTCCTGGCTAAGAAGTTTCCCGGACACTCTATGGTTGCTTTTTTACTGAGGTGGAAACCCATGCAAACATGGGGGGAACATACAAAGTCCTTGCAGATGTTGTCCTTGCTGGGATTTGAACCCATGATCCCAGCACTGCAAAGCTTCAGTGCTAACCACTGATCCAATGTGCTGCCATTCACCCACTAATATCTAACAGGCTGGAGAAACTTGCATCTACTGCCACTCTATCTTCAGCTCCTTTGTAATAAACTATTGTATTTGGGCAGCCACTCAGTCTACGAAATAAAATTCCTGAGAGGGAAATTGGGGATGACTTCGCTACTGTTACTGGGAGCAGTGCGAATACCATAGTTTACTGGAAATATTCCAGGCTGGTAGGGGGCAAGCAAATTCCCACAGAAAAGTACCAGCAGTAATGTACAGGGATCCGCGCTTGTAGAAGGCAGAGACAACACCGGGAGAAATAGTGACGGCTGGGGACCGAGTATGGACACGAGGCATGAGGCATGAGGTTATGAAAAGCTTCCGCCTCCATGAGCCTAAAAGGCCACATTTCAAGTGCAAGCAGCTGCCCAGAAATCTCGCAGTTTAGTATTGCAGCCTGTGGGTGGGTGGCTGGCTGCATACTTGCGCTTGCATTTCAAGTAACAGAAAACTAAGCAGATGGTGACCTCTATCATCATCATGGCCTCACCTTGGCACTATGAACTCTCCTGAGGAGAAGCCAGGGCCCACCGGAGGAGTCTCCGGTTTTCTGGTAGGTCCGTCCAACCCTGCCGAGAAGCAACCCTGGCTAATAAAAGTGTGGGGATAGGTTCCCGGACACTCTATGGCTGTTTTTTGTGGATCGGACGTGCTTATGCATGTTATTTCTCAAACTGGATTGCAGATCAGGCCATTGCCCAACTCTGTAATCATGAAATTAAATGCGCAAAGAAAGATGTTTGTGTGTCAAAGCACCACCGAGAATTGCGAGTTGATGTTGGATGGGCTGCCATTGCTTCTGCAACAAGCTGCTTTAGATGACTTCCTGGGAGAAATGACACCCAGAGTAGATACGGTTTCCCTCTATGCTAGTCCTTTCACCGAGCTAAAGAATATGGCTGTGGTGAAATACAACTCTCAGCAAAAAAAGCTGTGGACTGGCTCCGTACCGTCCCTAGCCACATTCACCTGTCCACGTGTTTGTGCTTAGGTGGTCCTTCCCAGTAAGTGCACTGAGGAGGGCACGGGTAATGTTGTGAGACCTGTGCTTGTGGAAGGCGGAGACGATACCGGGAGAAACAGTGGCAGCTGGGGACCGAGTATGGACACCTGGCCGCCGCCGGGGTGAGGTTATGAAAAGCTTCCGCCTCCACAAGCCTAAAAGGCCACATTTCAAGTGAAATCTTTAGAGGACTTCCTGGGAGAAATGACAGCTGGGTAGATATGGTTTCCCAAGTCCTTTCACCAAGCTAAAGAATATGGCTGTGGTGAAATACAACTCAGCAAAAAAGCTGTGGACTGGTTCCGTACCGTCCCTGGCCACATTCACCTGTCCATGTGTTTGTGGTTAGGCGGTCCTTCCCAGTAAGTGCACTGGGGAGGGCACGGGTAATGTTGTGGTATCCGTGCTTGTGGAAGGCGGAGACGATACCGGGAGAAACAGTGGCGGCTGCGGACAGAGTATGGACACCCGGCCACCGGCGGCGGCATGAGGTTATGAAAAGCTTCCGCCTCCACGAGCCTAAAAGGCCACATTTCAAGTGAAAGCAGCTTTAGAGGACTTCCTGGGAGAAACGACAGCTGGGTAAATATGGTTTACCAAGTCCTTTCACCAAGCTAAAGAATATGGCTGTGGTGAAATACAACTCAACAAATAAAGCTGTGGACTGGCTCCGTACTGTCCCTGGCCAAATTCACCTGTCCACGTGTTTTTGGTTAGGCGGTCCTTCCCAGTAAGTGCACTGGGGAGGACATGGGTAATGTTGTAGGACCCGTGCTTGTGGAAGGCGGAGACGATACCGGGAGAAACAGTGGTGGCTGGGGACCGAGTATGGACACCCGGCCGCCGCCGGCATGAGGTTATAAAAAGCTTCCGCCTCCACGAGCCTAAAAGGCCACATTTCAAGTGCAAGCAGCTGTCAAAAATTTGGCAGTATAGTATTGCAGCCTGTGGGTTGGTGGGTGGCTGGCTGCATACTTGCGCTTGCATTCCAAGGAATGGGGTAGGGACAACTGAATGCTGCACTGGGACAAGGACGTGGACGGTGATTGCTGCAAGTCTGCAATGACAGGTGCATGGCGGGATGCATCTTCGCATGCGCCAAGGATCACTTATGATGGGCACACTTTTAGTCAGTGACCTGGGAGTCAGAGATGCTTCCAGAGGTCTTCCCCATGCTGTTCCCATTTCTTTTCAGCACTGTATGCATGTGTCTGATGATGTGTCACACACCACATGGCCAGATAAGGTTGTAAAATGTTAAAATGACATTTCCTGGTGAATGCATTTGTCTTGGTTGAAAGCAATGCAAAAGTGCAAAAACGCATCAAAAACGCTTCGTGTGAACATAGCCCAAGATGTGGAGGAGTATTTTTGTTTTTGTTTATTTTGCCTTACATACAAGTCATTACCCTGGAAAGGATGTTCCATAACATATTTCCCAGGAAAATCCATTTTGGTTTCGTTTTTGTATGTTTTATTGTGAGTCCGTAAAAGTGGCGTAATACTCTGACAACGTTGTTGACAGCAGTGATCTGGGAGTCAGAGATGCTTCCAGGGGTCTAACCCATGCTGTTACTATGTCATTTGAGCACTGTTCTCATCAATTTGGCCATTTTTTAGGCCCTCTCCAGACCGCTGGGGGGAGCCGCCTGAAAAATCCTTGAGTTTCCCGTAGACTTGCAGTACAGACGAAAATTTTGGACACACCTTCTCATTTAAAGATTTTTCTGTATTTTCATGACTATGAAAATTGTACATTCACACTGAAGGCATCAAAACTATGAATTAACACATGTGGAATTATATACTTAACAAAAAAGTGTGAAACAACTGAAAATATGTCTTATATTCTAGGTTCTTCAAAGTAGCCACCTTTTGCTTTGATGACTGCTTTGCACACTCTTGGCATTTTCTTGATGAGCTTCAAGAGGTAGTCACCGGAAATGGTCTTCCAACAATCTTGAAGGAGTTCCCAGAGATGCTTAGCACTTGTTGGCCCTTTTGCCTTCACTCAGCGGTCCAGCTCACCCCAAACCATCTCGATTGGGTTTCACGGCTGGTGACTGTGGAGGCCAGGTCATCTGGCGTAGCACCCCATCACTCTCCTTCTTGGTCAAATAGCCCTTAAACAGCCTGGAGGTGTGTTTGGGGTCATTGTCCTGTTGAAAAATAAATGATGGTCCAACTAAACGCAAACCGGATGGAATAGCATGCCGCTGCAAGATGCTTTGGTAGCCATGCTGGTTAAGTATGCCTTCAATTTTGAATAAATCCCCAACAGTGTCACCAGCAAAGCACCCCCACACCATCACACCTCCTCCTCCATGCTTCACGGTGGGAACCAGGCATGTAGAGTTCATCCGTTCACCTTTTCTGTGTCGCACAAAGACACGGTGGTTGGAACCAAAGATCTCACATTTGGACTCATCAGACCAAAGCATAGATTTCCACTGGTCTAATGTCCATTCCTTGTGTTCTTTAGCCCAAACAAGTCTCTTCTGCTTGTTGCCTGTCTTTAGCAGTGGTTTCCTAGCAGCTATTTTACCATGAAGGCCTGCTGCACAAAGTCTCCTCTTAACAGTTGTTGAAGAGATGTGTCTGCTGCTAGAACTCTGTGTGGCATTGACCTGGTCTCTAATCTGAGCTGCTGTTAACCTGCGATTTCTGAGGCTGGTAACTCGGATAAACTTATCCTCAGAAGCAGAGGTGACTCTTGGTCTTCCTTTCCTGGGGCGGTCCTCATGTGAGCCAGTTTCTTTGTAGCGCTTGATGGTTTTTGCAACTGCACTTGGGGACACTTTCAAAGTTTTCCCAATTTTTCAGACTGACTGACCTTCATTTCTTAAAGTAATGATGACCACTCGTTTTTCTTTAGTTAGCTGCTTTTTTCTTGCCATAATACAAATTCTAACAGTCTATTCAGTAGGACTATCAGCTGTGTATCCACCAGACTTCTGCACAACACAACTGATGGTCCCAACCCCATTTATAAGGCAAGAAATCCCACTTATTAAACCTGACAGGGCATACCTGTGAAGTGAAAACCATTTCCGTTGACTACCTCTTGAAGCTCATCAAGAGAATGCCAAGAGTGTGCAAAGCCGTCATCAAAGCAAAAGGTGGCTACTTTGAAGAACCTAGAATATAAGACATATTTTCAGTTGATTCACACTTTATTGTTAAGTACAGAAAAAACTTTAAATGAGAAGGTGTGTCCAAACTTTTGGTCTGTACTGTACATTGGGCTCGTTGCTCGGGTCGAGCACCCGAGTATTCCAATGTGCTCGACCCGAGCAACGAGTACCCGAGCAGTTTAGTGCTCGCTTATCACTAGTCATTGGCAATTGTAGCTTTGCTCAAGAGGTGTATGTTTGTTCGGTGCTCCTAGTCTTGTATTCTGATCTTTGCTGCTAGACCTTGGATTTGTCTTGGCCAACCGTTTGCCTAGCCCTTTTGTTGCGATCAGCTACCTTCTTGGAATTCTGACAATGCCTTTATCTCACCCCTCTGTCTATGACGTGCCTTCGTGGCTTTTGACCTCGGACCTCTTGACTACCTCTTGACTAGCATCACATTACAACTGGCCTGTATATTTGTCTTTTTCTCCAGTATGGATCCTGTTCACATGATCTCTGGCCAGGTGGCAAATCTGACATAGATGATTCAGGATCTGCTAAGGAATACCTGAGTCTTGAATCATCGCAATATCAGTTGCAGGGTGAGATAATTAGTTGGATGAAAAAGTCCCACAGCTCTCCACTGCTGGCAGTGGCTATGACGTCAGTATCCTCTGATGTGCAGTTGGTTTCTTCTGAACCAGTATTGGCACTTCCCAATAAATTTTCAGGGGAGAAAGACCAGTTTAGGGTGTTCAATGAGAACTGTAGTTTATTTTTTATCCTGCGACCCTGGCTGGTCATCAGGGAATGAGTGCTAGCAGGTGGGAATAATCATGTCCCTAATGCGAGGGGGTGCTCAAACTTGGTCATTTTTTTGTCCCCCCCAAACTCCAGAATGGTCATCTGTTGACACTTTTTTTGATGCCTTAGGATTAATCTATGACGAACCTGACAGAATCCAGGGTGCAAAGTCAAAGATAATGAACCCCTCACACAAGATTCTTGTATTGCAAAAATCCTTTCCGCTAAAAAGACCAATGAAACGAAATCTAGGGAATGGAGTATGGTAACTACTTACAACCAATCTCGAGCAAGTATTCAAAGGTTGTTAAGTAGATATTGGTTCATTTTACAGGCTGATCCAATTTTTTCAAACCATTTGCCCAACAAGCCAAATATTATTTATAGATGAACCGCAATTTGCAGAGTATGGTGTCACGTAGCAACATTTCTTTGGAATCAAAAAGTACAAAGGAGAAACACATGAATTTTAACTTGGGTTGTTGTACTTGCAACACCCCAAAATGTCTGTGCTGTAGCACAATTGTTAGTGGAGCTACTTCTTTTAGATCACAAACTACTGGGGAGAGCTTCACCATCAATTGTAGGGTGGACTGTCATTCCACTTATGTTGTCTATCTCCTACAATGCACATGCGGCCTACAATATGTGGGTCGCACTATTCAGACGATGCATGCTAGACTAAATAAGCATCGTCATAATATACTCAATGGGTTCCAACAACATAGTGTGTCAAAACATTTTCTCAGTTTCCATCAAAAAGATTCAAAATTCCAAAGGCATATACTGTTATGTTCTGCTACCAGAGCTAAGGAAAGAACTCAGCTGAATCCCTACGATGTAACAGGGAACCTGATCCTGCGATCAGACCTGCTAAAGTCCTAAGCTAGTCTGTACGGAGACCTATAGATGTGGGGAAGGAATCCCTACAAAAACTAAGGACTGGGAGGAAAATGGGACACCTCCTAACAGAAATAGTAGCAGACAGACGAACAAACAAAATATATAGAACATAGAGGTCCGTAGACCAAGCAAACTAACAGAGTTAGATACAGAGCACAGGCTAGCTAGAAAGTAGTTATACAATGAAGTCCAGCAAAGCCAGAAGGGCGGAGCAGGATTAAATAGGCCAACAAGGTCATGTGACCAGCAAAGGAAAAAACCTAAGAGCAAGGTTCTAACAGTACCCCCCCTTCTAAGAGGATCCTCCGGATCCCCTAGGACCAGGCTTATCAGGAAATCTCCTGTGAAACGCTCTGATAAGTCTGGACGCGGAAACATCATCTGACCTCACCCAAGAGTTATCCTCGGGTCCGAAACCTTTCCAGGCCACAAGATACTGCAAACTACCTCTATATCGTCTAGAGTTAAGGATGCGAGAAATTTCATATTCCCCGTCCTCCACCACCGGAGGAACAGAGGCAGAGGCGTCACCATCCGACACAACAGCTTTTTTTAACAGAGAGACATGAAATACCGGATTAATTCTCCAGGAGGTAGGAACCTCCAACCTAACAGCAGATTGGTTGACAACCTGAAGCACCTTAAAGGGCCCTACAAACTTGGGACCCAATTTCTTAGAAGGAATCCTCAACCGCAGATTCCTAGAGGACAACCAGACCATGTCACCAACAGCGAACAAAACCTCCTGTCGTTTCCTATCAAAGTAGTCTTTAGATTTTCTGTTGGCCTCCTGAAGATTACCACGCACATCCGTCCAAACTCTCTCCAAATCACCGGAAAAATTCTCCTCCTCAGGCACGGCAGATCCCAACTTGGAGAATGACCCAAACGACGGATGTCTCCCAGAACAACAAAAAAAAGGCGAACAACCAGCAGAAGAAGATGTATGATTGTTCAGAGCAAATTCAGCAAGTGGCAGAAACTCAGACCACCCCTCTTGATTGTCTGCCACAAAACAACGCAAGAACTGCTCAACATCCTGGTTTTTCCTTTCTGTCTGGCCATTAGATTCAGGATGATATCCGGACGAGAACGACAAATGAACTCCCAACCTGTCACAAAAGGCACGCCAAAAACGAGCCACGAACTGAGGACCCCTATCAGAAACAATGTCAGTAGGAACGCCATGAAGTCTGACAATTTCCTTGACAAAGGCCTTAGCGAGAGTTTTAGCGCAGGGCAGTTTGACGAAGGGAACCAAGTGACACATCTTGCTAAAACGGTCCACGACCACCCAGATGACAGTAAAACCCTCAGAGGGGGGAAGGTCAGTTATAAAGTCCATAGCCAAATGGGTCCAAGGAGCACTGGGAACCTCCAAAGGACAAAGCAACCCCGCAGCAGGAGTATGTGAGGACTTAGATCTAGCACATATAGTACATTGACGCACCCACTTAATGACTTCCTTCTGCCATCCAGGCCACCAAAAACTGCGACCCACCAGTCTCTTGGTCTCAGAGATTCCGGGATGACCTGCCAACCGAGATTCGTGACACTCAACAAACAAATCTCTCCTAAAGGTCCCAGGCACAAACAACCTCCCATGAAGAGTGTTAGATGGGGCATTCTCCTGAGCTTTAAGAATCTCATCTTCCAAAACGGAGTCCAAAGCAGCTATCACAACACCTTCTTGTAAAATGTTCTCCTCTTTCTCAGCACCGACTATGGGAGAAAAACTGCGAGACAAGGCATCCGCCTTAACATTCTTAGTACCAGTGTTATGCACACGCCCGGGCTGAGCGGCGTGTGCGTGTGATTGTAGTGATTCCACTGGACCATGAACCGGAGAGTGCCTGGAGGGGCGTGACTAAGTATCTGGCCGATCCGACCAAGATGGCACGACGGCATACGACGCCAGTGCACCAGGGAGAAACCGGGCAGAGGGACCAGGTGCTACTCCAGGTCAAACTCCGGACACGGGGGTTGACCCACACAGGGATTACTGGATCAGGCTGGTTAGGCTGGCGCACAGACTGGAGGGTATAGGCAGGCACGGCTGGTATGCAGGCAGGCGGGTAAAGGCAAGCGCAGCTAGAGTGCAGACAGGGAGGCACTAGCAGGTAGGAACACAGGCGGGATAGGACCCAGTACACACTGGGACTCAGGAACAGGCAGGTTAGGCTGGCACAGACTGGTGGATATAAGCAAACACGGCTGGTATGCAGATGGGTGGATACAGGCGAGTATGCAGGCAGGGAGGTACTGGCCGAAAGGACGGGCTGGAGCACAGAAAGGTTAAGACCCAGTACAGACTGGGTCACAGAACCGCAGATGCGGTAGACAACCACAGCAGAGAGGGAACGCCCGAAGCGGTGGGCAAGAACAGAGCAGGACGGGGCTGCAGGAGCAGCGAGCACAAGCAGGGCAGGACAGGACTGCCGGAACAGCGGGCAGAAGCAGGGCAGGACAGGACTGCCGGAACAGCGGGCAGAAGCAGGGCAGGACAGGACTGCCGGAGCAGCGGGCAGAAGCAGGGCAGGACAGGACTGCCGGAGCAGCGGGCAGAAGCAGGGCAGGACAGGACTGCCGGAGCAGCGGGCAGAAGCAGGGCAGGACAGGACTGCCGGAGCAGCGGGCAGAAGCAGGGCAGGACAGGACTGCCGGAGCAGCGGGCAGAAGCAGGGCAGGACAGGACTGCCGGAGCAGCGGGCAGAAGCAGGGCAGGACAGGACTGCCGGAGCAGCGGGCAGAAGCAGGGCAGGACAGGACTGCCGGAGCAGCGGGCAGAAGCAGGGCAGGACAGGACTGCCGGAGCAGCGGGCAGAAGCAGGGCAGGACAGGACTGCCGGAGCAGTGAGCAAGGAGTCAGAGAAGGCTAGAACCGCCGGAGCGGTGAGCAAAGGAGTCAGAGCAGGCTAGGCTGAGTAGGGGGGACAGGGCTCTGTTCACACGGAACAGACAGGAAGGGAAAGGCAGAGCCAGACACCCACAGGGTACTTGCAGTGAAGTAGCGAGTGGACCACAAACTCACAAACGGGAGTACAGAGACAACAAGCAGGAGTTAGGTACGAGTTCAGACTCTGCAGAAAAAGGAAGGGAACGGACATAGAGGCAAAACAGGTAAAGGATAGGAGAGAGTTCAGACTGGAACTGAGTGTACGGAGGAGACCGACACTGCAGCGGGATACAGGAGCGGGTCTGGGAATACGGCCCCCAGAGAGGCAGGACGAACAGGCAAGGAGCGTGTTCAGACAGGACAGACAAGATACAGGAGCGGGTCTAGGTAATCAGCCCCTAGAAGGCGAGAGGAACAGGCTAGGAGCGTGTTCAGACAGGTCAGACAAGATACAGGAACAGGTCTAGGTAATCGGCCCCTAGAAGGCAGGAGGAACAGGCTAGGAGCGTGTTCAGACAGGCCTGGAAATACAGCCTCCAGGATAGGCAGACAAGAGAACACAGAACGGGACCTGGCACCTTCAGAGTGCAAGCACACACTGAATGAAACACTATGCTCAGGCAGGGATAGATGGGCGCAGCTGAGCTATATACCAGGTGACAGACAGCAATAGGCTGAGGACGCACAAGAGGTGTGACCCACAGCAGGTACAAAAAGCAGGAAGTGATCGGGCGCCGCCCTTAAGCAGCAGAAACAGACACAAACAGACAGCATGGAGGGAAGCCAGAGAGACATTCTGGACAGGAGATCAAGTGCGCGCTCTTGCACAGTGGGAGATGGACCACTATGCAAGGACGCCGCCAGGTATGTTACAGTACCCCCCCCCTTACGCCCCCTCTTCTTCAGGCCTGCCAGAATCTTCCGCAGGGAATTCGAGGGCCAATTCTTCACTTCGAAGAGATCACTTCCACTGTCCACCGGAAAAACTGGTCTCCTCTGGGTAGCTAGGATGCTACCTCCCATCCAGCCACCCTTAGCAACAGACGAAACGGGTGGAGTACCAGGAACAGCACACAAGGAAGTCTCTCTCCACATATTTTCAGGTGGCACCCCAGAGGGTACAGGAGACAACTGGAAGTCCTCCACCGGGTTGGAGGGGGACAGAGACTTGGGGGTAATCTCTGCTTCGAGGTACATTTTGTCAAGCTCACAGGAAGAAATAGACGGGTTATCAGGTACATAATGAGGAAAAGTCACTGTCTCTTTGTTTTCTGGTGGTACCCCGGAGGATTCAGGAAACAACTGGAGGTCCTCCGCCGGGTCAGAAGAGTGCAGAGGCTCAGAGAAAACATCTGCTTCAGAGTACACTAGGTCGGACTCACTGGACGAAGCAGGCGAGGTATCGGGTACCGAGTATAGGAAAGTCTCTGTCCATTCTCCACCAGGTGGCACCCCGAAGGGTTCTGGAGACAACTGGCGGTCCTCCGCCTGGTCAGAGGGGTGTAGAGACTCACGGGTAACCTCTGCTTCAGAGTACACTAGGTCGGACTCACTGGACGAAGCAAGCGAGGTATCAGATCCAGGATATAGGAAAGTCTCTGTCCATTCTCCACCAGGTGGCACCCCGAAGGGTTCTGGAGACAACTGGAGGTCCTCCGCCTGGTCAGAGGAGTGTAGAGACTCGGGAGTAACCACTGCTTCAGAGTAAACTAGGTTGGACTCACTGGACGAAGCGAGCGAGGTATCAGGTACAGAGTATAGGAGAGTCTCTGTCCTTTCGCTACCAGGTAGCACCCCGAAGGGTTCAGGAGACAACTGGAGGTCCTCCGCCTGGTCGGAGGGGTGTAGAGACTCGGGAGTAACCTCTGCTTCGGAGTACACTAGGTTGGACTCACTGGACGAAGCGAGCGAGGTATCAGGTACAGAGTATAGGAGAGTCTCTGTCCTTTCGCTACCAGGTAGCACCCCGAAGGGTTCAGGAGACAACTGGAGGTCCTCCGCCTGGTCGGAGGGGTGTAGAGACTCGGGGGTAACTACCACTTTGGGGTACCCATTGTCAGGCTCACAGGACGAAGCGGACAAAGTATCGAGTACCGGGTGTAGAGAATTCTCTCTCCATTTGTCATCGAGTGGTATCCCGGAGGATTCAGGAGGCAACAGGGGGTCCTCCGCCAGGTAGTAGAGGTGCACAGACTCTGAGGTAACCACAGCTTTGGAGCATCCTTGGACATGCACACCGGTTAAAGTGGGTGAAGCATCTGATGCCGGGTGCAGGAAGTTCTCCTGTGTGGAGTCTGGATGGGCAGAAGTCTCTTCGGGCAGGAGAACTGGTGCACTACCCACGCACATTACCCGTTGGGGCTTCTCCGGGATACAGGGAGATGAAGCTTCAGTAGGGACTTCAAGGTTGGGGTCAGGAGGTCTCAGGGAGGACAGACCCTGGCGTGACGGCTTGCCTCTACGTCTAGCACGTCTGGACTGCCTCTTGAGGTTGGGAGAAGTATTCCGGAAAGCGTAGTCACCCTGTGAGGATTCTGGGTGGGCAGTAGTCTCATTGGGCTGGAGGACTATTGCGCTACCCACACACATTACCCATTGGGGCTGCTCCGGGATATTGGGAAGTGAAGCTTCAGCAGGAGCCTCCGGGTTAGGATCATCGAAGACCATTAGAAAGGCCACCAGGAAGGCCATTAGGTCCAGGAGGATCGGATCCTGTGTTTCATATAGGGGGTTGATCCATTCCAAGGCATCACCCGCCAGGTAAGACATAATGAATGCCACGTTAACCCGATCGGTGGGAAAACATAGAGGGTAGAACTTGAAGTGTAGCATGCATTGCTCCACAAATGCACGACTTTGTCTAGGATCCCCATAATAACGTAGCGGATCCGCGGGAACGAGAGCAGATAGATCCATCTGACGGGTGCGTAATTCGCCTGGAACTCAGCTAAAGGAAAAAAAAAAAATATTTATTTATTTATTTTAATGCATGTATTCGCTGGAAAACTTCTCAGAGAGCGAAGGCCGTGGGGCTCAACGGGAACCATGGCCTGAGCATGCTGTTATGCACACGCCCGGGCTGAGCGGCGTGTGCGTGTGATTGTAGTGATTCCACTGGACCATGAACCGGAGAGTGCCTGGAGGGGCGTGACTAAGTATCTGGCCGATCCGACCAAGATGGCACGACGGCATACGACGCCAGTGCACCAGGGAGAAACCGGGCAGAGGGACCAGGTGCTACTCCAGGTCAAACTCCGGACACGGGGGTTGACCCACACAGGGATTACTGGATCAGGCTGGTTAGGCTGGCGCACAGACTGGAGGGTATAGGCAGGCACGGCTGGTATGCAGGCAGGCGGGTAAAGGCAAGCGCAGCTAGAGTGCAGACAGGGAGGCACTAGCAGGTAGGAACACAGGCGGGATAGGACCCAGTACACACTGGGACTCAGGAACAATACAGGTAGAGGGGTACAGGCAAGCACAGCTAGAGTGCAGACAGGGAGGCACTAGCAGGTAGGAACACAGGCGGGATAGGACCCAGTACACACTGGGACTCAGGAACAGGCAGGTTAGGCTGGCACAGACTGGTGGATATAAGCAAACACGGCTGGTATGCAGATGGGTGGATACAGGCGAGTATGCAGGCAGGGAGGTACTGGCCGAAAGGACGGGCTGGAGCACAGAAAGGTTAAGACCCAGTACAGACTGGGTCACAGAACCGCAGATGCGGTAGACAACCACAGCAGAGAGGGAACGCCCGAAGCGGTGGGCAAGAACAGAGCAGGACGGGGCTGCAGGAGCAGCGAGCACAAGCAGGGCAGGACAGGACTGCCGGAACAGCGGGCAGAAGCAGGGCAGGACAGGACTGCCGGAACAGCGGGCAGAAGCAGGGCAGGACAGGACTGCCGGAGCAGCGGGCAGAAGCAGGGCAGGACAGGACTGCCGGAGCAGCGGGCAGAAACAGGGCAGGACAGGACTGCCGGAGCAGTGGGCAGAAGCAGGGCAGGACAGGACTGCCGGAGCAGCGGGCAGAAGCAGGGCAGGACAGGACTGCCGGAGCAGCGGGCAGAAGCAGGGCAGGACAGGACTGCCGGAGCAGCGGGCAGAAGCAGGGCAGGACAGGACTGCCGGAGCAGTGGGCAGAAGCAGGGCAGGACAGGACTGCCGGAGCAGCGGGCAGAAGCAGGGCAGGACAGGACTGCCGGAGCAGCGGGCAGAAGCAGGGCAGGACAGGACTGCCGGAGCAGCGGGCAGAAGCAGGGCAGGACAGGACTGCCGGAGCAGTGGGCAGAAGCAGGGCAGGACAGGACTGCCGGAGCAGTGAGCAAGGAGTCAGAGAAGGCTAGAACCGCCGGAGCGGTGAGCAAAGGAGTCAGAGCAGGCTAGGCTGAGTAGGGGGGACAGGGCTCTGTTCACACGGAACAGACAGGAAGGGAAAGGCAGAGCCAGACACCCACAGGGTACTTGCAGTGAAGTAGCGAGTGGACCACAAACTCACAAACGGGAGTACAGAGACAACAAGCAGGAGTTAGGTACGAGTTCAGACTCTGCAGAAAAAGGAAGGGAACGGACATAGAGGCAAAACAGGTAAAGGATAGGAGAGAGTTCAGACTGGAACTGAGTGTACGGAGGAGACCGACACTGCAGCGGGATACAGGAGCGGGTCTGGGAATACGGCCCCCAGAGAGGCAGGACGAACAGGCAAGGAGCGTGTTCAGACAGGACAGACAAGATACAGGAGCGGGTCTAGGTAATCAGCCCCTAGAAGGCGAGAGGAACAGGCTAGGAGCGTGTTCAGACAGGTCAGACAAGATACAGGAACAGGTCTAGGTAATCGGCCCCTAGAAGGCAGGAGGAACAGGCTAGGAGCGTGTTCAGACAGGCCTGGAAATACAGCCTCCAGGATAGGCAGACAAGAGAACACAGAACGGGACCTGGCACCTTCAGAGTGCAAGCACACACTGAATGAAACACTATGCTCAGGCAGGGATAGATGGGCGCAGCTGAGCTATATACCAGGTGACAGACAGCAATAGGCTGAGGACGCACAAGAGGTGTGACCCACAGCAGGTACAAAAAGCAGGAAGTGATCGGGCGCCGCCCTTAAGCAGCAGAAACAGACACAAACAGACAGCATGGAGGGAAGCCAGAGAGACATTCTGGACAGGAGATCAAGTGCGCGCTCTTGCACAGTGGGAGATGGACCACTATGCAAGGACGCCGCCAGGTATGTTACAGTACCCCCCCCCTTACGCCCCCTCTTCTTCAGGCCTGCCAGAATCTTCCGCAGGGAATTCGAGGGCCAATTCTTCACTTCGAAGAGATCACTTCCACTGTCCACCGGAAAAACTGGTCTCCTCTGGGTAGCTAGGATGCTACCTCCCATCCAGCCACCCTTAGCAACAGACGAAACGGGTGGAGTACCAGGAACAGCACACAAGGAAGTCTCTCTCCACATATTTTCAGGTGGCACCCCAGAGGGTACAGGAGACAACTGGAAGTCCTCCACCGGGTTGGAGGGGGACAGAGACTTGGGGGTAATCTCTGCTTCGAGGTACATCTTGTCAAGCTCACAGGAAGAAATAGACGGGTTATCAGGTACATAATGAGGAAAAGTCACTGTCTCTTTGTTTTCTGGTGGTACCCCGGAGGATTCAGGAAACAACTGGAGGTCCTCCGCCGGGTCAGAAGAGTGCAGAGGCTCAGAGAAAACATCTGCTTCAGAGTACACTAGGTCGGACTCACTGGACGAAGCAGGCGAGGTATCGGGTACCGAGTATAGGAAAGTCTCTGTCCATTCTCCACCAGGTGGCACCCCGAAGGGTTCTGGAGACAACTGGCGGTCCTCCGCCTGGTCAGAGGGGTGTAGAGACTCACGGGTAACCTCTGCTTCAGAGTACACTAGGTCGGACTCACTGGACGAAGCAAGCGAGGTATCAGATCCAGGATATAGGAAAGTCTCTGTCCATTCTCCACCAGGTGGCACCCCGAAGGGTTCTGGAGACAACTGGAGGTCCTCCGCCTGGTCAGAGGAGTGTAGAGACTCGGGAGTAACCACTGCTTCAGAGTACACTAGGTTGGACTCACTGGACGAAGCGAGCGAGGTATCAGGTACAGAGTATAGGAGAGTCTCTGTCCTTTCGCTACCAGGTAGCACCCCGAAGGGTTCAGGAGACAACTGGAGGTCCTCCGCCTGGTCGGAGGGGTGTAGAGACTCGGGAGTAACCTCTGCTTCGGAGTACACTAGGTTGGACTCACTGGACGAAGCGAGCGAGGTATCAGGTACAGAGTATAGGAGAGTCTCTGTCCTTTCGCTACCAGGTAGCACCCCGAAGGGTTCAGGAGACAACTGGAGGTCCTCCGCCTGGTCGGAGGGGTGTAGAGACTCGGGGGTAACTACCACTTTGGGGTACCCATTGTCAGGCTCACAGGACGAAGCGGACAAAGTATCGAGTACCGGGTGTAGAGAATTCTCTCTCCATTTGTCATCGAGTGGTATCCCGGAGGATTCAGGAGGCAACAGGGGGTCCTCCGCCAGGTAGTAGAGGTGCACAGACTCTGAGGTAACCACAGCTTTGGAGCATCCTTGGACATGCACACCGGTTAAAGTGGGTGAAGCATCTGATGCCGGGTGCAGGAAGTTCTCCTGTGTGGAGTCTGGATGGGCAGAAGTCTCTTCGGGCAGGAGAACTGGTGCACTACCCACGCACATTACCCGTTGGGGCTTCTCCGGGATACAGGGAGATGAAGCTTCAGTAGGGACTTCAAGGTTGGGGTCAGGAGGTCTCAGGGAGGACAGACCCTGGCGTGACGGCTTGCCTCTACGTCTAGCACGTCTGGACTGCCTCTTGAGGTTGGGAGAAGTATTCCGGAAAGCGTAGTCACCCTGTGAGGATTCTGGGTGGGCAGTAGTCTCATTGGGCTGGAGGACTATTGCGCTACCCACACACATTACCCATTGGGGCTGCTCCGGGATATTGGGAAGTGAAGCTTCAGCAGGAGCCTCCGGGTTAGGATCATCGAAGACCATTAGAAAGGCCACCAGGAAGGCCATTAGGTCCAGGAGGATCGGATCCTGTGTTTCATATAGGGGGTTGATCCATTCCAAGGCATCACCCGCCAGGTAAGACATAATGAATGCCACGTTAACCCGATCGGTGGGAAAACATAGAGGGTAGAACTTGAAGTGTAGCATGCATTGCTCCACAAATGCACGACTTTGTCTAGGATCCCCATAATAACGTAGCGGATCCGCGGGAACGAGAGCAGATAGATCCATCTGACGGGTGCGTAATTCGCCTGGAACTCAGCTAAAGGAAAAAAAAAAAATATTTATTTATTTATTTTAATGCATGTATTCGCTGGAAAACTTCTCAGAGAGCGAAGGCCGTGGGGCTCAACGGGAACCATGGCCTGAGCATGCTGTTATGCACACGCCCGGGCTGAGCGGCGTGTGCGTGTGATTGTAGTGATTCCACTGGACCATGAACCGGAGAGTGCCTGGAGGGGCGTGACTAAGTATCTGGCCGATCCGACCAAGATGGCACGACGGCATACGACGCCAGTGCACCAGGGAGAAACCGGGCAGAGGGACCAGGTGCTACTCCAGGTCAAACTCCGGACACGGGGGTTGACCCACACAGGGATTACTGGATCAGGCTGGTTAGGCTGGCGCACAGACTGGAGGGTATAGGCAGGCACGGCTGGTATGCAGGCAGGCGGGTAAAGGCAAGCGCAGCTAGAGTGCAGACAGGGAGGCACTAGCAGGTAGGAACACAGGCGGGATAGGACCCAGTACACACTGGGACTCAGGAACAATACAGGTAGAGGGGTACAGGCAAGCACAGCTAGAGTGCAGACAGGGAGGCACTAGCAGGTAGGAACACAGGCGGGATAGGACCCAGTACACACTGGGACTCAGGAACAGGCAGGTTAGGCTGGCACAGACTGGTGGATATAAGCAAACACGGCTGGTATGCAGATGGGTGGATACAGGCGAGTATGCAGGCAGGGAGGTACTGGCCGAAAGGACGGGCTGGAGCACAGAAAGGTTAAGACCCAGTACAGACTGGGTCACAGAACCGCAGATGCGGTAGACAACCACAGCAGAGAGGGAACGCCCGAAGCGGTGGGCAAGAACAGAGCAGGACGGGGCTGCAGGAGCAGCGAGCACAAGCAGGGCAGGACAGGACTGCCGGAACAGCGGGCAGAAGCAGGGCAGGACAGGACTGCCGGAACAGCGGGCAGAAGCAGGGCAGGACAGGACTGCCGGAGCAGCGGGCAGAAACAGGGCAGGACAGGACTGCCGGAGCAGCGGGCAGAAACAGGGCAGGACAGGACTGCCGGAGCAGCGGGCAGAAGCAGGGCAGGACAGGACTGCCGGAGCAGCGGGCAGAAGCAGGGCAGGACAGGACTGCCGGAGCAGCGGGCAGAAGCAGGGCAGGACAGGACTGCCGGAGCAGCGGGCAGAAGCAGGGCAGGACAGGACTGCCGGAGCAGCGGGCAGAAGCAGGGCAGGACAGGACTGCCGGAGCAGCGGGCAGAAGCAGGGCAGGACAGGACTGCCGGAGCAGCGGGCAGAAGCAGGGCAGGACAGGACTGCCGGAGCAGTGGGCAGAAGCAGGGCAGGACAGGACTGCCGGAGCAGTGAGCAAGGAGTCAGAGAAGGCTAGAACCGCCGGAGCGGTGAGCAAAGGAGTCAGAGCAGGCTAGGCTGAGTAGGGGGGACAGGGCTCTGTTCACACGGAACAGACAGGAAGGGAAAGGCAGAGCCAGACACCCACAGGGTACTTGCAGTGAAGTAGCGAGTGGACCACAAACTCACAAACGGGAGTACAGAGACAACAAGCAGGAGTTAGGTACGAGTTCAGACTCTGCAGAAAAAGGAAGGGAACGGACATAGAGGCAAAACAGGTAAAGGATAGGAGAGAGTTCAGACTGGAACTGAGTGTACGGAGGAGACCGACACTGCAGCGGGATACAGGAGCGGGTCTGGGAATACGGCCCCCAGAGAGGCAGGACGAACAGGCAAGGAGCGTGTTCAGACAGGACAGACAAGATACAGGAGCGGGTCTAGGTAATCAGCCCCTAGAAGGCGAGAGGAACAGGCTAGGAGCGTGTTCAGACAGGTCAGACAAGATACAGGAACAGGTCTAGGTAATCGGCCCCTAGAAGGCAGGAGGAACAGGCTAGGAGCGTGTTCAGACAGGCCTGGAAATACAGCCTCCAGGATAGGCAGACAAGAGAACACAGAACGGGACCTGGCACCTTCAGAGTGCAAGCACACACTGAATGAAACACTATGCTCAGGCAGGGATAGATGGGCGCAGCTGAGCTATATACCAGGTGACAGACAGCAATAGGCTGAGGACGCACAAGAGGTGTGACCCACAGCAGGTACAAAAAGCAGGAAGTGATCGGGCGCTGCCCTTAAGCAGCAGAAACAGACACAAACAGACAGCATGGAGGGAAGCCAGAGAGACATTCTGGACAGGAGATCAAGTGCGCGCTCTTGCACAGTGGGAGATGGACCACTATGCAAGGACGCCGCCAGGTATGTTACAACCAGGGATGTAAGTAACGGAGAAATTAAACCGCGAGAAAAACAGTGCCCACCTAGCCTGACGGGCATTCAGGCGCTTGGCAGCATCAAGATATATCAGATTTTTATGATCCGTAAGAACCTGAACGGGAAATTCCGCACCTTCCAAGAAGTGGCGCCAGTGTTCAAATGCGAGTTTAATAGCCAATAATTCCCGATTACCAATATCGTAATTCAGTTCAGTCTCCGAAAATTTTTTTGAAAAAAAAGGCACAGGGATGTAATCCATCCCCGTTATCCTGAGACAATACTGCGCCAACCCCCACAGAGGAAGCATCAACCTCAACCAAAAACGGCTTAGTCACATCAGGCTGCATAAGGATGGGAGCAGAGGTGAACCTCTCCTTGAGATACACAAAAGCTTCAATGGCCTCAGAAGTCCACTGAACCGCATCAGCACCTTTCCTGGTGAGATCGGTCAGAGGTTTGACAATACTAGAAAAATTTTTTATGAATTTTCTGTAATAATTGGCGAAACCCAAAAACCTCTGTATCGATTTCAAACCAATAGGCCTAGGCCATTCCTGTACAGCTTGAACTTTAACCGGGTCCATCTCAAAACCTTCGCTGGAGATAATGTAACCCAAAAAACTGATTCTCTGTACAGCGAACTCACATTTCTCCAGCTTAGCAAAAAGCGAATTGTCCATTAATAACTGTAATACCTCACGTACGCTCCGCCAATGAGACTCCAGATCCGGCGAATAAATCAAAATGTCATCCAAATACACAACCACATTTTTGCCGATCAAAGGTCTAAGGATGTCATTAATAAGATTCTGAAAAAATGCAGGAGCATTAGTAAGACCAAAAGGCATAACCAGGTTCTCAAAATGACCCACAGGAGTGTTAAAAGCAGTCTTCCATTCGTCACCCTCCTTCATGCGCAACAGATTGTATGCCCCCTTAAGGTCAATTTTAGAGAACCACTTGGCCCCCATTAACTGGTTAAACAGATCAGGAATCAATGGCAGTGGGTAAGGATTGCGTACAGTAATTTTGTTAATCTCACGAAAATCCAGACAAGGACGTAAACCGCCGTCCTTTTTTTTTACAAAAAAAAATCCAACCGCCACAGGAGACTTAGAGGGCCTAATGTGACCGGCGGCCAAACTTGTCTGTATGTATTCCTCCAAAGCCTTCCTCTCAGGAATAGTAAGGTTAAATAAACGACTTTTAGGAAGAGTCGCTCCAGGGACAAATTCAATAGAACAATCATAGTCTCTATGGGGAGGCAAAACCTGCGACTCCTCCTCAGAAAAAACTCTCCAAAAATCCTGAATAGGAACAGGCAATTCTCCCCTATCCAAAGCTGCAATACGCCCGTTACAACACTTGTCATAACATTTATGGCTCCAGGATTTAATTTCACTGGTAGACCAATCCAGTACAGGATTGTGAAATTTTAACCAGGGCAATCCCAATATTACTGGAGAAGGCAAGTTATTCAAAACTACTAAATCCAATTTCTCATGGTGAACACCATTAATAGTGAGAGGAAATTCACAGACCTTGAGAGTAATATTCTTCAAAGGGGAACCATCCACAGAAACCACAGCAATGGGGGATGATAAAGGTTCGGGTTTTAAATTGAGTCTTTCCAAGAATCCCCCATCAATTACATTCAGAGTAGACCCACAATCAACAAACACCCGAAATTCCATTAATTTTTTCCTGAGCAATCGTGGAAGCAGCTAAAAATACACCCTTGGAATTTAAACAGGCAATACGGGCGTGACTGACCATTTTTTTTTCTTTCTTCATACGAAGCTCACAGCCTTTAATCAAATGACCAGATTTTCCGCAATAGAAACACAAGCCTTCAGAAAATCGACGGTCTTTTTCTTGAGAGCGAGGTGCCACCGATCCAATCTCCATCGGTTCACCACTGTTAGTACACACATTCTCATAACCAGAAACTGACATAGCAGAGGATTTGCTCTCATTAACCCTTGCACGCAGTCTCCTATCCACCCGTATAGCTAATTGCATAGCCTGTTGCAAATCTTCAGGTGTAGGATAAGCAATTAGCAGGTCTTTAACCCTTTCATTGAGCCCAGCAAGAAATAGACTTTTCAGAGCAGAATCGTTCCACCCTGTTTGAGTAGACCATCGACGGAAATGAGTACAATATTTTTCCACATTACCTGATCCCTGTTTCAAACGTCTCAACTCAGTCTCAGCTGATGCGACACGGTCAGGATCATCATATAATAGTCCCAAAGCAGAAAAAAAACTATCCACTGATCTGAAGCATGTATCACTAGGTTGCAAAGAAAAGGCCCACTCCTGAGGCTCTTTGCGCAAAAGTGACATTATGAACCCTATGCGCTGGGATTCATCCCCAGAGGACTTGGGTCTCAAACGAAAATACAATAAGCAAGCATTTTTAAATGCAAAAAATTCTCGGTGTTCACCAAAAAATAAATCCGGCAAACATACCTTAGGCTCCAAGAAATGTGCTCCAGGACAGTTACTCACGTGCTGACGGAGCTCGGCCACCTCCAGAGAGAGTCCCTGCAGGTGTTTAGCCAAATCCTGAACCGACACCATGATGGAACAGAAAAATCTTTCCTTAGAGAATTTGCAGGCTGGACTTACTGTTATGTTCTGCTACCAGAGCTAAGGAAAGAGAGGAGATCTGTCCCTACGATAGAACTCAGCTGAATCCCTACGATGTAACAGGGAACCTGATCCTGCGATCAGACCTGCTAAAGTCCTAAGCTAGTCTGTACGGAGACCTATAGATGTGGGGAAGGAATCCCTACAAGTACTAAGGACTGGGAGGAAAATGGGACACCTCCTAACAGAAATAGTAGCAGACAGACGAACAAACAAAATATATAGAACATAGAGGTCCGTAGACCAAGCAAACTAACAGAGTTAGATACAGAGCACAGGCTAGCTAGAAAGTAGTTATACAATGAAGTCCAGCAAAGCCAGAAGGGCAGAGCAGGATTAAATAGGCCAACAAGGTCATGTGACCAGCAAAGGAAAAAACCTAAGAGCAAGGTTCTAACATATACAGTATAATACATATTAGCTGGAGATTAACTTGGTCATACCTCCCCATTTAGTAATTATAGGCAAAACTATGCAGTGGATCCCTAATAATACAACCTAAACTTGGAATAAATCCAAATACCACCTGCAAATATTTATAGTAACATTCTTTATTAAAAAATATTTAAAAAAAAAATTCATTTTACAAAACCACAAATGATTAAAAAATTCAAGAGGAAAGGATGAGTCAAGAGAATGTGGGCACGCATGGACCAGGATACATCCCCGATGTTGAAATCTCTTACATATAGATTGGTAGTCATAGGAGGGTTTTTTTTTTAAATAAGCCCCATCTCTCCACCCAGTGAGAAACATAGGGTGTAAACATACAAAAAAAAGGCCCCTAATAGGGCTCAGCTCAATCAATTTCACATGCTGTTGTGCAAATGGAATAGACAATAGATGGAAATTATTGGCAATTATCAAGACACCCTCAATAAAGGAGTGATTCTGCAGGTGGGGACCACAGACCACATCTCAGTACCAATGCTTTCTGGCTGATGTTTTGGTCACTTTTGAATGTTGGTTGTGCTTTCACACTTGTGGTAGCATGAGACGGACTCTACAACCCACAGAAGTTGCTCAGGTAGTGCAGCTCATCCAGGATGGCACATCAATGCGATCTGTGGCAAGAAGGTTTGCTGTGTCTGTCAGCGTAGTGTCCAGAGGCTGGAGGCGCTGCCAGGAGACAGGCCAGTACACCAGGAGACGTGGAGGGGGCCGTAGGAGGGCAACAACCCAGCAGCAGGACCGCTACCTCCGCCTTTGTGCAAGGAGAAAAGGAGGAGCACTGCCAGAGCCCTGCAAAATGACCTCCAGCAGGCCACAAATGTGCATGTGTCTGCACAAACTCCATGAGGGTGGTATGAGGGCCCGACGTCCACAGATGGGGGTTGTGCTCACAGCCCAACACCGTGCAGGACGCTTGGCATTTGTCACAGAACACCAGGATTGGCAAAGTCGCCACTGGCGCCCTGTGCTCTTCACAGATGACAGCAGCTTCACACTGAACACATGTGACAGACGTGACAGAGTCTGGAGACGCCGTGGAGAGCGATCTGCTGCCTGCAACATCCTTCAGCATGACCGGTTTGGCAGTGGGTCAGTAATGGTGTGGGGTGGCATTTCTTTGGAGGGCCGCACAGCCCTCCATGTGCTCGCCAGAGGTAGCCTGACTGCCATTATATACCGAGATGAGATCCTCAGACCCCTTGTGAGCCCATATGCTGGTGCGGTTGGCCCTGGGTTCCTCCTAATGCAGGACAATGCCAGACCTCATGTGGCTGGAGTGTGTCAGCAGTTCCTGCAAGATGAAGGCATTGAAGCTATGGACTGGCCGCCCGTTCCCCAGACCTGAATCCGATTGAGCACATCTGGGACATCATGTCTCGCTCCATCCACCAATGTCACGTTGCACCACAGACTGTCCAGGAGTTGGCGGATGCTTTAGTCCAGGTCTGGGAGGAGATCCCACAGGAGACCATCCGCAACCTCATCAGGAGCATGCCCAGGCGTTGTAGGGAGGTCATACCGGCACGTGGAGGCCACACACAATACTCAGCCTCATCAGGAGCATGCACAGGCGTTGTAGGGAGGTCATACAGACACGTGGAGGCCACACACAATACTCAGCCTCATCAGGAGCATGCCCAGGCGTTGTAGGGAGGTCATACAGGCACGTGGAGGCCACACACAATACTCAGCCTCATCAGGAGCATGCCCAGGCGTTGGAGGGAGGTCATACAGGCACGTGGAGGCCACACACAATACTCAGCCTCATCTGGAGCATGCCCAGGCGTTGTAGGGAGATCATACAGGCACGTGGAGGCCACACACAATACTGAGCCTCATCAGGAGCATGCCCAGGCGTTGTAGGGAGGTCATACAGGCACGTGGAGGCCACACACAATACTGAGCCTCATCAGGAGCATGCCCAGGCGTTGTAGGGAGGTCATACAGACACGTGGAGGCCACACACAATACTGAGCCTCATCAGGAGCATGCCCAGGCGTTGTAGGGAGGTCATACAGGCACGTGGAGGCCACACACAATACTCAGCCTCATTTTGACTTGTTTTAAGGACATTACATCAAAGTTGGATCAGCCTGTAGTGTGTTTTTCCACTTTAATTTTGGGGATGACTCCAAATCCAGGCCTCCATTGGTTAATAAATGTGATTTCCATTGATGATTTTTGTGTGATTTTGTTGTCAGCACATTCAACTTTGTACAGAACAAAGTATTCAATGAGAATATTTCATTCATTCAGATCTAGGATGTGTTATTTCAGTGTTCCCTTTATTTTTTTGAGCAGTGTATATATATATATATATATATATATATATATATATATATATATATATATATATATATGTGTATATATATATTGTGTCTCCTACTGGTCTGATGCCACGCTCCCTGATGAAGGCTAACGCTTAAACGTGTGTTTGGACAGGCGCCGTTCCAGCAGGAGGAGATGAATACAGGTTTGTGCATGTTTTTGCCTTTATGATCATAGTTCCCCTTTAATCTCATTTGCAGCCTTTTACATAGTTTACTTATTGACTGCTGGGCTCATTGCTCTTTCCCCTACATCCTTGTGCTGCTTTATGTATTTAGCTCATCCCCTCCGGCTGATTTGTGCTGCCTTTAGTGTACACTCACTGCGCCTTTTTAACCTTAAGTTAATACTACTACCTAATAAAGATTTACAATATATTACCCAATTTTTCTGGCTAAATAATTTTGTATAATAATATGTCTATATATGTCCGTCATAAGTCGTCTGCGGGCTCGCACGCCGAGCCTGTATCTTTCCTGACAGGGAGGTATTCAGCCATTATCTGCTTCTAACAGCCGCGGGTAGGTTGGAGCTCCGCCCGTAGCTGTTAACCTGTTAAATGCTGCTTTCAATCTCCGACAGTGGCATTAACAGCACGTCGGCATGGGGGCACGTTGCTCTATTCACTCATCGGCGCTCCCACAACTTGATCGTGGGACTCCGGTGCATTGCCGTGATAGCCAGGGGTCTGCTGAAGACCCGATCTCTCATCTCCTGTAAAAACCAGCGTTCATAGGAGACTGTGATTTTTGCTATATACAGCAATGTTGTGGCATTACTGTATATAGCACAAGTGATCAGACTAAAAAGTACAGTAACAAGTGAAAAAAAATGTTTTAAAAAATCTGAAAAAAAATATATAAACTGTATGGAGGAAGGAGCAGTGGTCGGAGGAGACCAAAATTTACCTTTTTGCCACCAAGATAAATGCTATGTCTGGCATCAAACCAACACAGTTCATCACCCCAAGAACACCATCCCCACAGTGAAACATGGTGGTGGCAGCATCATGTAGTGGGGATGTTTTTAGAAACAGGGACAGGGAAAATGGTTCGAGTCGAGGGAAGATAGATGGTGCGAAATACAGAGATAGTCTTGTACAAAAGCTGTTTCAGTGTCAGTGATTTCAGACTGGGAAAGAGGTTTACCTTCCAATAAGACAATGACCCGAAGCATACTGCTAAAGCAACACTCGAGTGGTTTAAGGGGAAACATGTATATGTTCTGGAGTGGCCTAGTCAAAACCCAGACCTTAATCCAATTGAGAAATCAGGAAGGGGGCAAACACTTTTTTTACACCACTGTATAAAACTTCAAATCACTGCCATTTTCCTCCATTAAAAATTTGATAAATATAAAAAAATACACACATTTGGTATTGCTGTGTTCATAAAAGTTTGATCTATCAATATATAAAATAAATTAATCCAATTGGTAAACGGTGTAACGATAAAAAAAATCAAACCGCCAAAATGGAAGTTTTTCAGCCACTGTTACAACAGAAAAAAATGCAGTAACAGATGATCAAAACATTGTATCTACCCCAAAATGATATCAATAAGAACATAGGCTCGGGGCGCAAAAAAACAAGCCCTCACATGGCTTCAAATCCTGTAATTTAAAAGAGTTATTTGTCTCAGAAAGTGGAGACATGAGCAAAAATATATATATATATTTTTTAAATTTCAGATTTTTTTTTTCACCACTTAAATAAAATAAAAACTATACATGTTTGGTATCTGTGTCATCGTACTGTCCTGGAGAATCATATCGCCAGGTCAGTTTCACCAGAAAATCAAAGCTGTAAATAAAGCAAAAAAAAAAATTGCAGAAATGCACTTTTTTTTTGTTATTTTGCGACACTTATATACTTTTTTTTCCAACTTTCCGGTCCATCATGTGATAAAATGAATGGTGTGATTCAAAAGTACAACTGGTTCCGCAAAAAAACGAAATAAACAGAAAATCGCCCGGCGCTTAAGGGGTTAATCATATCCCTTCAGTTACTATTATGATCCAATTAAGCAGACGGGCGGAGGTGAAGACTAAACAGGCAGAACAGGAAAATTGCTGGGATTTCCCGGGCTATCAGTACTCTGTTACACGCAGTTCATTACGCGGCAGCTGCTGTTGTGACATCTTGCAGGATAAGAGAACAGGAAACCCAAAGAGGCTCCGTCACAGTCATACACGTCGTGCTCCGCTGTTGGCGACACGTCCTCCAGCCCCGTATAAGATGCATCTTCTACCCGCTGGAGATGTGGAGCGGCAGCAGGTGGTGGGTGCTGGGGGGTTCGGAGTTGTATATCGAGGATGGAGCAAGAGGCTGAACATGGAGGTAGCACTAAAGATGGTCCAGGGGTCCCGAAGGTGGGTAACATTACTACTGTCTTGTATCATGGATATTAATCATTAATGCTTGGTGGCCACGTCCAATAATGGAGTCAGGGCTAACCATTTGTCTTCTTCCTATCTGTTGAACCCTTTCCTCGTGTTCCACGCATAAAGGATGGTGAATGGTGAAGACCACAAAACCTTGAAGTGGTTACAAGAAGAGACAAAGTGATATCATTTTGACATTATTGTGCGTTATGATCATTTTTTTTTTTTGCGTTGGTTTCGCATCGCTTTTTCAGGTGGATTGTGGACTACAGCACCTGAAAAAGACCTCGTGTGACCACACTCTGCTCCATGAACCCTTCAAACCAAAAAATCTTCAAAACCACTTCAGTGGAAAGAGGAAACTCCTCCAGCCTTCACTGACCCTTACCCCCCAAAAAGTATCTCTGTTTCAGCTTGAAAAGTACGTCGCCTATGAAAAACTAAAAAAAAAAAAAAAACCCTCTGTGCCTGTGACGCGCCCCCTGGGACATATTCCTTTTTTGAGGGGAATACCCGGCACCGGATCAGATGGGGGGTTGTAGTCTCCGAGCGGCTGTGACCCGGTCCCGTGCCCAGGGCGTCAAGCTCAGTGTGATGTGGCAGTTCTACAGATGTTGCTAAAGTTCTTTTGTGTCGACTACGCCACCCGTTGTGATGCGGTCACTGTGGCCGCCGCTGCAGCAGGGTCCGCTGAGGCTGATGGTGGGTGCGCAGCTTGGTGAGATAACCCCCAACGGGAGGGGTATAGCCTCAGAGGGGACAGGCGCAGAGGATGGGGGTTGTGGTGGTGTAGTGCAGACGGCAGTGAAGACAGAGTCGGGTTGTGCAGTTAAGGGTGTTTACTTACTGCAGATGTTGTACTGGTCACTCCAGCTGCTAGTGACCACCCGAGCCGTGCTGCGTCCACCAGGTCCTGGATCCAGCCAACCCCCAAACAAGTCCGGAGCGTGGCCCTGAGCTCTCCCTTTGTCCTTTCTTCAGCCGTCCCCACCAGTGATCCACCTAGGTCCAGCTCCCTCGGGCCTTCTGTTGGGACACCCTTGGCCCTGGGTTCCCTGACCCTTCATGTGGTGTGCCTTCGGGGTGGATGTGATGGGTGACCGTGGCAGACGCTGCCCACGGTCTCCGGTCTCTGGCTGGGGATTGTTTTTACCCCCACCAGCTTGGGTTCCGGTACCCTGATGCTGACTCCTCACCCGGTGCTCTGATTTGGGTTCTTGGGTCCCTTCTCTTCTGTGCTCTGGGTCTTTCTCTTTTCTCCTCTCTCACTCTGGGTCTTGGTCTTTCTTCTCTCCTCTCCTAACTTGTTCTCTGCAGCTGATCCTCTCTGCATCTCACTCTCTGCGTCTGACCCTGATTCTAGTTGGTGCCCACCTTATATATCCCTCTATGTGTGAGCTCAGGTGACCTGCACCCAATGAGCTCCTAACTTTACCCAGGCTGCTCCCCCTATCTGCCCCTACACTACATGGGATGTTCCACCCCCCTCCCACTCCAGCCAGGAACAGACTCGGTCGTACCTGCACATTTCTAAGTGGGAGTACCGTCGGTCTGCTCCTCGGAAATGGGATGTATGTAGTGCATGCAGCTAACCGAGCTCAGTTCCACACTCCATCCTTACCCGGGAGTGGAATATCACACCTCTGGGTTGAGGTGCAATACCCCTGTAGCAGCCGAATCCTCAGGGTGCTACATTCCCCCCTGGTAAATCACAGCACGTCCTCGGGCTGTAAAGACAAAAACACCAAAACATACAAAATTTTTCATATAAACATATAAAACATATAAAAAACATTATATAAATAACATATCTTAGTAGCTAAAACTTTCTCGTCGTCTCTTGTTTCCGGTTCCTCCTCCGGACACTGTGCACCGTGTGTCCGGGAAAAGTGCGACAGTCTCTCAGAAAATCTGGTTTTCTATAAAACCGGTAGGGGGCGCTTTAGGACGCGCAACTATATACAGGGGAAGTTGGCCGCTCTCAGTCCTCGGCCAGGTAGAGGGAAGGGAATGGCTGCTCACAGTCCTCAGCCTGTAGGATGAAGGGGTTAACGGGTAAACAGTTCACTGGTCCCAACGGGGACTATTTTAGCAGCAACGGTTCACTGTGCCCCGACGGGCAACTATATACAGTCTCTATTCCCGTCCTCAACGACGGCTCCCTCCTGCTTTTTCTTAGTGATACGGTGTTGCTTCAGACCCGTCCGGGTCCTCTGGCTCCTCCTCCCCGTACCGCAACTCCTCCTCCGTCAAGCGGTGTACGTGGAGGGCATAAGGTCCTTTGGCACACTTGTGCCGGGTGAAAGTGACTTCGTCTCCGACGTAGAGGTCACGGCCTTTGTGACCTTCCGGCAGGTGGGACTCGACGTCTCTGCGAGTCACAAAAACGTCACCGCGGTTGTTACGGTCCCGAATAAAGCCCCACCCATGCTGCGGGTTGAACTTTATCACCGTCCCGATGGTGCGGGGACAGTGCGCTGCACGGGGGTTCCTCCTAGTCCGGCTCTTCTGCTCCGCGCTCCGGATTTGGGCCTGTTGTTCTCTGACCCGCCTCTCCTCCCGTTCTCTCGTAAACTCTGCTAGCTGCTGACGACAACACTCAGTACGCTCAGCGGCGACTGCCCGAGTTTCTCCGGTGAACCCCATCAAATCTTCTCCCGTGGGGTCCCACACGAATTGGGCTTCTTCTAAAGGAGGCGAGACCCGAGTCACGGGCTTCGGAGCCGGGATCAGGGGCTCACACAAGGGCCCTAGTCTTTGTTGCCGCTCCAGCTCATGGTATCCTTCGGGCCAGATGAAGGGCCGCCCGTCCGGCCATGTGAGCTGGCTGAAGAGGTCCTCCCCCAGGTGTGGCACCCTTGGTATTGCGGGCGCGGGCGCGGTGGTGGTGGCGCCCGGGTTGCCCAGGCCTTGCGGCCAGGCCTGGGGCACCTGGAAGGTGAAGGGCACCGTTAGGACGGCGGCGCCCTGGGCTACCTGGCCTTGCGGCCAGGCCGGAGGCTCCGCGGAGGTAGGGGGCGCTGTTGGTGGTGCGGCGCCCGGGGGTACTAGGCCTTGCGACCAGGCTGGTGGTAATTCCTGCTTTGTCACGCTCCGGATCGAGGCGCGTGACGTCACAGGGGTCGCTGCGGCGGCTTCCGGTCGGGGCCTAGTCCATAGCGGTGACATGGCGGCTACGGGCACAGCAGGGGGACTTTCAGGCTCTGCGACGGGGAGCTGGGGCAGGTAAGCGGTGTCACGGCTTGGGGTATAGACGTCCCCTTTACCTGCCTCCATGCGTTCGGCTCCCTCCTCGGCGCCGTCTCCGGCCTTGGGTCCTCCCGCGCCATCCTCAGAGGCGGTCTGCTTCCTCTTCCAGGGTAGCGTGCTCCGTTGACTGGTCTCTGCTTGCTGGGCCATCTCCCGGCTCCACTCCGCCAGTATCTCACGCTGTACCCGGGCCATCCTCCTTGCGAGGCCCTCCAGGGCAGTTTGTGCACACTCCCGGTCTCGGGGGAGCTGCGCTAAGATCTCCGCTAGACCTAGCGGGGTTGTGGACTCTAGCAGGCTCCTGACCATCGGGTCGGTGCTGCTCTGCTCTGCTTCCGGCAGGCTCCTGGCCAGCGGGCCGGTGCTGCTCTGCCCTCCTTCCTCGGTCTCTAGCAGACTCCTGGCCAGCGGGCCGGTGCTGTTCTGCTTTCTCTCCATCTCCGGGTGAGCTCCTCCGCTACTCCTCGTTAGACCTCTTGCCTCCGGGTGCGCTCGCTCCAGACTGCTGCTCCAGGCGACACCCATCTTTTCTCTTCTCTTTCGTCTCCTCCCACTTCGAGGGCGGTCCCGGGGCAACTCGGTGACTGTCAGCTCCAGGGGGAGTTCTTTCACGCTGACAGACACCTCCAGCATCACAGTCTCTGTTGGTGGGGGCGGTTTCCACTTTTGGCGCCATTTTCTGTCCTGGCCCACGATGGGAGGTGGCCTCCTGCCCTCCTTTGGCACGCCCATAATGGCGTCCGCTGCTCTTCCAAGGCGGGAAATCTGCGGTTTTGGCGGGAATCGCTTCCCAGTGGCGGGAAACTCTGCAGATGGCGGGAACAAGCTGGAAATGGCGGACAATCGGCGGGAAACGACTGGTGATGGGGTCCGATGGCGGGGACCCTCCGGAACCAGCGGGAGACTTCTTTCTGAGGTAAACTTGCACTTTTCTTCAGGCACGCAGTACCCGGGTGTTGTGGGCACGTAATCCTGCCGACTACGCCAAAGTTGACGCGCCCCCTGGGACATATTCCTTTTTTGAGGGGAATACCCGGCACCGGATCAGATGGGGGGGTTGTAGTCTCCGAGCGGCTGTGACCCGGTCCCGTGCCCAGGGCGTCAAGCTCAGTGTGATGTGGCAGTTCTACAGATGTTGCTAAAGTTCTTTTGTGTCGACTACGCCACCCGTTGTGATGCGGTCACTGTGGCCGCCGCTGCAGCAGGGTCCGCTGAGGCTGATGGTGGGTGCGCAGCTTGGTGAGATAACCCCCAACGGGAGGGGTATAGCCTCAGAGGGGACAGGCGCAGAGGATGGGGGTTGTGGTGGTGTAGTGCAGACGGCAGTGAAGACAGAGTCGGGTTGTGCAGTTAAGGGTGTTTACTTACTGCAGATGTTGTACTGGTCACTCCAGCTGCTAGTGACCACCCGAGCCGTGCTGCGTCCACCAGGTCCTGGATCCAGCCAACCCCCAAACAAGTCCGGAGCGTGGCCCTGAGCTCTCCCTTTGTCCTTTCTTCAGCCGTCCCCACCAGTGATCCACCTAGGTCCAGCTCCCTCGGGCCTTCTGTTGGGACACCCTTGGCCCTGGGTTCCCTGACCCTTCATGTGGTGTGCCTTCGGGGTGGATGTGATGGGTGACCGTGGCAGACGCTGCCCACGGTCTCCGGTCTCTGGCTGGGGATTGTTTTTACCCCCACCAGCTTGGGTTCCGGTACCCTGATGCTGACTCCTCACCCGGTGCTCTGATTTGGGTTCTTGGGTCCCTTCTCTTCTGTGCTCTGGGTCTTTCTCTTTTCTCCTCTCTCACTCTGGGTCTTGGTCTTTCTTCTCTCCTCTCCTAACTTGTTCTCTGCAGCTGATCCTCTCTGCATCTCACTCTCTGCGTCTGACCCTGATTCTAGTTGGTGCCCACCTTATATATCCCTCTATGTGTGAGCTCAGGTGACCTGCACCCAATGAGCTCCTAACTTTACCCAGGCTGCTCCCCCTATCTTCCCCTACACTACATGGGATGTTCCACCCCCCTCCCACTCCAGCCAGGAACAGACTCGGTCGTACCTGCACATTTCTAAGTGGGAGTACCGTCGGTCTGCTCCTCGGAAATGGGATGTATGTAGTGCATGCAGCTAACCGAGCTCAGTTCCACACTCCATCCTTACCCGGGAGTGGAATATCACACCTCTGGGTTGAGGTGCAATACCCCTGTAGCAGCCGAATCCTCAGGGTGCTACACCTGCATCGCCATGCAGAGCAGAAAGCGTATGACTGTCCCGTTAACCTTCAGAAGTGATAATGGCTATTGGACGTCTCCTGGTATCACTACTGCATTGTTACTCAGCTCTGCTACATCTGTGTAGACTGTGCAGAGAAGCGCGTTTCTAGCCGGACAATATCTAGGACATTCCCAGCTGCCATAGGGTGGAGCACTCCATTGTATCATCTGCAGGAAGAAGAGGAGAAATGTGCTGCTACCAGATACTTTCACTTTCGAGTGAAGAAGAGATGAGAAAAAACACATGGCAGAACGTGGTCGAAATAAAGGAGTGCCGCTCCTGCACTGTGCCTTCAGGCCACCGTTCACACTGCTTTTCTGAAAGGGAAAACTACAAATATCAATTCTGGGACATTTTTTTTTTTTTTTCTTTCAAAAGTTTTGTTTTGTTCCTCTGTTATTCCTCCTGGAAATGTATTAGTAAATTGATACCATTACTCCGATCAACAGGGGCCATCTTTATGTCGCATGATAACAGGGAATTACAAAAAGAAATATATTCAGTATTTAATTTTCCATGGGGGAATTTATGGAAACAGACAAGTCAGGAGAGGTGACAGCAGGTCCTCTTTAACCCCTTCCTGCACTGTGCTGTACTTGCACAGCAAAAATAAATGGCTGCAAAGGCCAGAATCAGAGGTTAAAGGGTGACACCCGCTCTGATCCTGAGGGCTGGAGGAAAATGGATCTGAGGTCGATCATGCACACTGCCGCTCTATTCACTCTAATGGGAGTGCTGGAGACCAGCAGAGCACAACAGAGCGCAGCAGAGCACAGCAGAGCGCAGCGCTCAGCAATCTCCACCGCTCACATTAATGGAGCTGCAGGACACCTGGTCAACCACCGCTCCATTTAGTCAGGGTTCAGAGCCCCAGTTCTCAGGATCGCTGGGGGCCACAGCGATTGGAAAGTTATTTCCTACCCGTTGGATAGGGGATGATTTTCAGATTTGAGAACACCCCTTTAATTCTGATCCTGGCGCTTTAACCCCTCAGATGACACCATTAATAGTAAGTTGTAATACAGGAGGAGGAGAACTCCATACAAAGACCTCCAGGCCTGCCATGTCACGAGCTTGATAGGTCAAGCAGTGTCTATACAAACCTTCAGAAGGCATTCGCACGAGATTGGGCTCCGAGCCAGACCTCCAGCTACAGGTGATCCACGGATCTCACGCCACCGCTCTCAATGGTGGTCATGGTGCAGAGCAAGAAGGCAGTGAAGGCTTTAATGGAGGCCTGTCCTCTTCAGTGATGAGTCCCGCTTTTGTCTTGCACATGATAGACGGAGATTGGTCTGGAAACCACATGGGTAATGCCATGAAGAGGCTTCACGTGAGACCATCACAGTGGTCCCACTCCTGGGATTATGGTCTGCGGTGGCATGATACGGTAGCCGGACCCCTCTATCCTTCCTTCCAGGTGCTGGCAGCTCGGCATTACATTGATTGGGTGCTGGAACCAGCGGTGCGGCCATTTCTCCAACGTGTCCCAGGAGCCATTATTCAACGTGACACGCCAGGCCGCATGCTGCAGGTGCTGTGAGCAGCCTGTGTGGCCTGTACGTGCTTCCCTGGCTGCAGCGGCTCCGGACGTGTCTCCCATCGAGCACATCTGAGACGTCATTAATCGGTGATTACACAGGAGCTGCCGGCAGAGGAGCAAAGCGGCAGAACATTACACAGACCACCATTAATAACCGCATTGAAAGCAGCCGAGTCTGTAACTGCTGGGATCATACTTGATACTGAAAAAATCCAGATGTTTTGTACATTTTTTCCACTCTTTTATCATTAGTCCAACACCCCAACCTAATTTTTATTTTATCAGCTCCTCTGTACTGTAGAGTAATATCACACACCTTTATAATGGTTGTTTCCATGCTGTGCTCTTGGTTCGGCAGCTGCCTGTGATTGTTTTTTCAAACCAAATCCATGATGCATTTCACTGTCACACATCACACCACTGCTCCCATAGAAGTGGATGGAGCGGGGTCACACATTACACCACTGCTCCCATAGAAGTGGACGGAGCGGGGTCACACATTACACCACTGCTCCCATAGAAGTGGATGGAGCGAGGTCACACATTACACCACTGCTCCCATAGAAGTGGATGGAGCGAGGTCACACATTACACCACTGCTCCCATAGAAGTGGACGGAGCGGGGTCACACATTACACCACTGCTCCCATAGAAGTGGACGGAGCGGGGTCACACATTACACCACTGCTCCCATAGAAGTGGACGGAGCAGGGTCACACATTACACCACTGCTCCCATAGAAGTGGACGGAGCGGGGTCTGACACTGTTCTTTAACACATAAGATAAACGTTGCCTCTCGCCTTCCACAGAAAGAAGCAGCTGACTTCAGCATGCAAACGACGGGAAGCGCATGACGTCACTAGATGCACAGCCAGTGACTTGCACGCTGATGTCAGCTGCCGGCCTCTGATTGGCCAGTGTGGTGTATTACAGTGCAGGGACCTGGCCGGTCTCCACCGCACGATGCATTTGAGCTGAACGTGTGTCCTCGGATGGCCAGTCAGTTGTATTAGGTGCTGGTGGACCCCCCTCCCATTAGGGACCTGGTGTAAGTCCTGAGATGAAGATTCCTTTGACTATCCCATCATGCACTGAGGATTCACAACTGCATTGTCATAGGAAGTGGGTAATACAAGCGGAGCCATAAGTTACATTGCAGATAGGAGTTTTATCTTGACTTAAAACACAAAAGTTAGTAGTTTTTAAAGTTTTATTAATTGAAACTCACTTTTGGGTTTCGGACTAATCCTTTAATATTTCTGTCCATCCTTTGATTTCGTCATTTCCTTACTTTTTTGCTTCTTGGCGTTACAATTTTAATATTGTAGAGTTTAAATGGTAAATGCAGCCAGGCCCATCAATTGTGACCTTGTGAATTAGGGGTTTGCACCTCTATGATGCACAGATAGGGTGTCGGGAATCCCGCCTAATCGAATAGTAGGGGCGTGTAACAGGTTGCTGGCTAGGCACGGTGACGCATGTGTGTGACTTGCGCCCTATTGCCAGCTTCATCTGTGTGCAGTTTTAGTGCTATGCAATCACCCCCTCCATGGAGTGAGAGGCTGAGAGTGGTTGTTCATCAGCATTCTGCACCTGTGTTACCTCCTTCTTACAACAGGGGGCTTGCTGCATCCCGTTGTGCATTTTCCTTGACATTTTGGCTGGTAACTATCCTTGCCTTTTTTGCTATTTTCGAATAGAGTTTGAATGGTATTGATGAATCCTAATGATCTGTGGAAGGAAGCTGTCATGTTATGTACACCAACTGAACGATATAAAGAAGAATCTATAGATGTGTCGGCATATGGTCCTTTACTGAAGGCAGCGGTGGGGAATCTTTTTTTTCTGCCAGGGGCCATTTGGATATTTATACCATTCTTCGAGGGCCATACAAATCGTGCTAACTCCCCCACAAAGTCCTGACGCTGGCACTGGTGCCAGGACGTAATCTTTCACTGCATGCGCCTCAGAGCTCAGTAGTGCACAGCGGGTACATAAGCTCGCAGAGCAAGAAGAAATTAATGTCAGCAAAATACAGCTGCCGCCCCAAGCATTGTGCTCCCCGGGAATCTGCCCGGGGGCGGATAAAAGGTCATCAAGGGCCATAAATGTCCCGTGGGCCTGAGGTTCTCCACCCCTGGCTTAAGGGGAGGCTATTTGGCTCAGGTCACCAGCTACGTCAGCCCCTCTCTTTGTCTCTGCATCAGCTGTAATGGAGAAGGAGGCTGGCGCAGCTACTGAGCTGAGTTAGAAAGCCGCCATAAGGTGCATTACTAGTCACTTACCGACAGTGGTAGGATGATGGGGCAGCTGTCATAATGAAGGTATAATTGTACAATTCCAATAGATATTACTATATGCACTATTTGCTTTTTTTCCAGCTCCAACTTGAATAAACTAATAAGGGATCTAAAAAGGGAACAAAGCATAATGCAGAAGGCCAGCAGCAACCCTCACGTGCTTCAACTTATTGGTGTGTATGGGAAACCTGAAGATGATCTTCCTGAACATGGTCTGGTCATGAAGTACATGCCTAATGGCTCCTTACTGTCTCTCCTTGACAAATTCCCTGATGTCCCCTGGGCCTTGAGGTTTCAGATATTTCACCAGGTGGCTCTGGGTATGAACTGCCTTCACAGCCTTGACCCACCAATCATCCATCGAGACCTGAAACCCAGCAATGTACTGTTGGACAAGCACTTAGATGTACAGGTAATTAAACTCATTACTCAACTACAAAGCATTACTGGCATGGAAAAATATGTATTAGCCCAATATAATGCCTCTGAACTGGAAGTACTGATATTGGTAACCTACTATAAAATTGCCGAGCATGCACCTCAAAGGTTTGGCTTTCCTGAGCTTACAAGACCTAATAAGTTTAACAAGGAAATAGGAGGAATGATCCAGCGTATCAGGCTATAAACTTGAATAAAACATAGCTTTTATTGAGTCATTAAAAAATGCTGCTACCACCATAATAAGTCTTAGTGCGCACAAGGATCGCAGCTGTCTCGGCCGGCGCGTTTCGACGTGTAGTCTTAATCAGTCCCCCCCCAAATAGGTCTATACGCTTTTTCTATGCCTTGAAATTTCAGTGCTGAAACTCCCCCTTTATGGAACTTTCGGAAGGGTTTTGACACTGCTGAAATATTTGTGGCCAAAGGATTAACCGCATCAGATATGTGTCTTCTAATCCGTACTTTTAAAGGGCCGGTAGTACAACCAATGTATTGGATCTTGCATGTAATACATTCAACAAGGTATATAGCCCCCAGGGCGTGCTGCAATTAATAAAGTCGTGTATTTTCTACATATGATTATTACGTAGTGAAGTAAAAGTCTCCTTTTTCACTGTGTGTGAACATGCTTTACAGCGGCTCGCTCCGCATTAGAAAAAGCCACATAGGTTTAACCAGGTAGTAGATTGAGAATGACTACGCGCTTCACTCAGGAAAAGACTAGGGGACCGGATGGTTCCCAGCGTGGGGGCTTTCTTAGCCACAAACCGAATATACCTTGCTAAGAATTTTATTAAGCCCCGGATCCTGGTGTAACATTGGTAAGTATTTCTTTATAATGGACAGCACTTTGTTATACTGCGGACTATAAGTTCTAGAGAATGTTGCACTGGAAGTTTCACATCCCAAATCTTTTTTTTTCGCCCCTTATTTTTGAGAAGATCCTTACGTTCTAGGGTAGATACCATTTTGTAGGCTTTTTTTCAGATTCCAGTCAGGATAACCTCTTTTTGCCAATCCGTCACAAACTTCACTGGCCTCCATATCAAACGCAGTATTATCCCTACAATTTAGTTTCATCCTAATTAATTCCCCATGTGGAATATTGCACTTGATATGCGGCGGGCGGCAAGAATTGGCCTGCAGAATACTATTACTAGCAGCCTCTTTTCTATAAGGTGCTATTTCTACTGTATTGAGATATTTGTCACCGTTTAATTTAAGATCCAAAAAATGTATTTCTCTAGAATCAAAACAATGTGTAAATCTCAAATTGAAATCATTGTGGTTGATTGTTGTTTCAGCAGCGTCAAAACCCTTCCGAAAGTTCCATAAAGGGGGAGTTTCAGCACTGAAATTTCAAGGCATAGAAAAAGCGTATAGACCTATTCGGGGAGGAGACCATAGACGCAAACTGCTAAATAGGGAATCATATTGCATTTTTATGTTAGAAACCCGAATGCCCTTCGGATTGGATCTCAGGGAGGATCTAATACTACAATATTAATGACAGTTTTGTTTACAGCTTGGACATGGTATATCGCAAGTTTTTATATTTATTCTATATTTGTATCACAAATATTTTTACTTTTTCTACATGTCAATGTTATTACCTTTAGAGGATAATAATATACAGTACAGACCAAAAGTTTGGACACACCTTCTCATTTAAAGATTTTTCTGTATTTTCATGACTATGAAAATTGTACATTCACACTGAAGGCATCAAAACTATGAATTATCACATGTGGAATTATATACTTAACAAAAAAGTGTGAAACAACTGAAAATATGTCTTATATTCTAGGTTCTTCAAAGTAGCCACCTTTTGCTTTGATGACTGCTTTGCACACTCTTGGCATTCTCTTGATGAGCTTCAAGAGGTAGTCACCGGAAATGATCTTCCAACATTCTTGAAGGAGTTCCCAGAGATGCTTAGCACTTGTTGGCCCTTTTGCCTTCACTCTGAGGTCCAGCTCACCCCAAACCATCTCGATTGGGTTCAGGTCTGGTGACTGTGGAGGCCAGGTCATCTGGCGTAGCACCCCATCACTCTCCTTCTTGGTCAAATAGCCCTTACACAGCCTGGAGGTGTGTTTGGAGTCATTGTCCTGTTGAAAAATAAATGATGGTCCAACTAAACGCAAACCGGATGGAATAGCATGCCGCTGCAAGATGCTGTGGTAGCCATGCTGGTTCAGAATGCCTTCAATTTTGAATAAATCCCCAACAGTGTCACCAGCAAAGCACCCCCACACCATCACACCTCCTCCTCCATGCTTCACGGTGGGAACCAGGCATGTAGAGTCCATCCATTCACCTTTTCAGCGTCGCACAAAGATACAGTGGTTGGAACCAAAGATCTCAAATTTGGACTCATCAGACCAAAGCACAGATTTCCACTGGTCTAATGTCCATTCCTTGTGTTCTTTAGCCCAAACAAGTCTCTTCTGCTTGTTGCCTGTCCTTAGCAGTGGTTTCCTAGCAGCTATTTTACCATGAAGGCCTGCTGCACAAAGTCTCCTCTTAACAGTTGTTGTAGAGATGTGTCTGCTGCTAGAACTCTGTGTGGCATTGACCTGGTCTCTAATCTGAGCTGCTGTTAACCTGCGATTTCTGAGGCTGGTGACTCGGATAAACTTATCCCCAGAAGCAGAAGTGACTCTTGGTCTTCCTTTCCTGGGGCGGTCCTCATGTGAGCCAGTTTCTTTGTAGCGCTTGATGGCTTTTGCAACTGCACTTGGGGACACTTTCAAAGTTTGCCCAATTTTTCAGACTGACTGACCTTCATTTCTTAAAGTAATGATGGCCACTCGTTTTTCTTTACTTAGCTGCTTTTTTCTTGCCATAATACAAATTCTAACAGTCTATTCAGTAGGACTATCAGCTGTGTATCCACGAGACTTCTGCACAACACAACTGATGGTCCCAACCCCATTTATAAGGCAAGAAATCCCACTTATTAAACCTGACAGGGCACACCTGTGAAGTGAAAACCATTTCCGGTGACTACCTCTTAAAACTCATCAAGAGAATGCCAAGAGTGTGCAAAGCAGTCATCAAAGCAAAAGGTGGCTACTTTGAAGAACCTAGAATATAAGACATATTTTCAGTTGTTTCACACTTTTTTGTTAAGTATATAATTCCACATGTGGTAATTCATAGTTTTGATGCCTTCAGTGTGAATGTACAATTTTCAAACTCATGAAAATACAGAAAAATCTTTAAATGAGAAGGTGTGTCCAAACTTTTGGTCTGTACTGTATGTGTGTCAGTAATTATTTCACTCTTGTCTATGCTAATCATTCTGACCTCAGAGACTAGTGAGCACATGATAGCCATTATCTTTAATTACACCTCACCTTTATATGCTCACTAGTCCACAGTCCAGACAGACCATGATTAAGACTGCAAGTCGAAACGCGCAGGTCGAGATAGCTGCGATCCTTGTGCGCACTAAGACTTATTATGGTGGTAGCAGCATTTTTTAATGGCTCAATAAAAGCTATGCTTTATTCAAGTTTATAGCCTGATACGCTGGATCATTCCTCCTATTTTCTTATTCATGAACGAGGCTGAGACTGCACCACACCCCGATGGTGAACGGACTTTACTTTTTTTTTTTTTCTTGTATACTCCAAATTTGGCAAGGTTTGGGGAAAAAGGAGAGACTATCCATAATCCTAGTTGACAAATCTGAGAAGCCTCCTGTGCTCTGCCGGAAAGGGAGGTGGTTACGTAGACAAAAACTCAACTATATACTGACATTAGGAGATAGGAAAAGATATATACAAGGTAATACAAAACATACAGAATATCAAAAGATGGATGACATCATACAAAACAATAACAGTAAAGTTATATTTTACTCAGCCCTCCACTTCTGCAGTAGACCCTTGTTGTCTAGACCCAGGTGGACACGAGAAAGAAGATATGTTACAATTTCAGTAGGACCCCACTGAATCCTTATGACATTCCCTTTCGAAGCCTTTTTGTAAATAGTTGGACTGGCCAACATTTTGGAATGTCTTTGTCCAAGCGTTGCCTATGTTCTGTGTCACTCCCTAGTCTCCCTGGTATCAAAAGGCTAAATCAAAGGTGAAAATAAGAATGTTGAAGTGGTAGGAAAAAAACATAAAATGCTCCCTGTTCTATATCTATTATCAAAAAATAATGGCATATTGCTTTGATATGTCTCACTTGATCAGTGGAGATTTTTCCTTTGGGATCATTATTAACTCAAGTGCCAAATATTTTCTGTAGGATACAGCTTGTAAATGTAGTTTCTTTCTTAAGATCACAGATTTTGGATTGTCAAAGATTGCTGGGGTTACTAGTTCTGCAACACCATCGTTTGCTGGAACCTGGTCATACATGGCACCAGAAGCTCTGAACGACATCAACTATCGTCCAACGAAATCTTATGATGTCTACAGGTGAGAGATCAATAATTTTCTGACTGGTAAAAAACACATCCTTTCAATCATTGCTTCTTCATATTAAATTGACACATTTGGCTCCATTAAGAGGTGCTTCCAAAAACTGAAAGCTTGACATAGCGTTAGAATTTTTCCTTGTAGTCTTTCTCTCGTACATTTACATGCTTAGGGTCAAAGATTCTCCTTCTCTCAGTTTTCGAGAAAAAAAGAAGCGTTCTTACCATTATACTCTCTCCAATGGTTTTGCATTCTTTCTCACTGGATCATCAGCATTTATGTGAAATCTTTGGCAAAAAGAACTCAATAAAGATTGGGTTATTTAGGTTGGAAAATACAGTGCCTTGAAAAGTATTCATACCCAGTAAAGTTTTCTACATTTTTTAACTTTACACCCACAAATTTAAAGGGGTTTTATTGGAATTTTATGTGCTGTACCAAGTATTTGTGAAGTGTAAAGGTAATGATACATGGTTTTCTAATTATTTTAAACAAATTGAAATTTGGAAATTGTGATGAACATTTATATTCAGCCCCCTGTACTCTGATACCCATAAATAAAACCCCAAGTGGCTAGTGTTGAGCAAGCACTAAAATGCTCGGGTGCTCGAAGCTCGGGCCGAGCTCGCCGTGATACTCGGGTGCTCGACCCGAGCACCGAGCCCAATGTTAGTCTATGGGAGACCCGAGCATTTTTGCGGCGGCACCCCCGACAGTCTGTAGAAAGCCTAAAAAGTGCCCAAAACGATAGTGACAGTGCTCAAAAGACATGGGGACAGCATGGGCATCGCCCCAGGAAGCATTTCTGACCCCCAGGTCACTGCTGTCAACAACGTGGTCAGAGGTATTAAGCCACTTTTACAGGCTCACAATAAAACGTTCAAAAACGAAACTGAAACTGTTTTCTTGTGAAATATGTTAAGGAACATCCTTTCCAGGGTAAAGACTTGTGTATAAGGTAAAATAAATAACCAAAAGCATTAATACTCCTCCACACCTTGGACTATGTTCACAAGTAGCATTTTTTATGCATTTTTGCACTTTTGTATTGCTTTTAACCGTCACAAATGCATTCACCGAGAAATGTCATTTTAACATTTTACAACCTTATCTGGCCATGTGCTGTGTGACACATGCATACAGTGCTGAAAAGGCATGGGGAAGACCCCTGGAAGCATCTCTGACACCCAGGTCACTGCCTAAAAGTGTGCCCATCGGAAGTGATCCTTTCCGTATCAGAAGATGCAGACTTGCAACTATTCCTGTGCAAGTCCTTGTCCCAGGGCAGTGTTCAATTGTACCTCCCCCATTCCTTGCAATGCAAGCGCAAATATGCAGCCAACCACCCACCCACCCCCAGGCTGCAATACCATACTGCTAGCTGGCACTTGAAATTGGGCCTTTTAGTTTGGAGGAGGCCGAAGCTGGCCACTACCTCATGGCTGCATCGGCGGCGAGGTCTCCATACTCAGTCCCCAGCCGCCAATATTTGTCCCGGGAACCTTCCCCACACTTTTCTTAGCCTGGCCTGCTTTAGGGCAGCATTGGACAAGCCCACCAGACAACCAGAGACTCCTCCGGTGGGCCCCGGCTTCTCCATCAGGGGAGTTGAGAGTTCCAAGGTGAGGAGCATGATGATGATGATAGAAGTTAGCATCTGCTTTGTTTTCTTGGAATGCAAGCGTAAGTGTGCAACCTTCCACCCATCCACCCCCAGGCTGCCACACCATACTGCTAGCTTGCTTGCACTTGAAATGAGGCCTTTTAGGCTTGTGGAGGCAGACGCCGGCCACCATGTCATGGCTGCATCGGCGGCTTGGTATCCATACTCAGTCCCCAGCCGCCCGGCGGCCGGTTGTCCACACTCGGTCCCCAGCCGCCCCTATTTTTCCCGGTGCACCTTATACACAAGCGTGCATACCGAAACATTACCTGTGCCCTCCCCAGTGCATTTAGTGGGAAGGAGAGCCTATTCCGCTGTAGTGTGCATGCCAACCCCCTGTTGATGGCACATGCGAAGATGCCTCCCGCCCTGCACCTGTCGTTGCCGACTTGCAACTATCCCCGTTCAAGTCCTTGTCCCAGGGCAGTGTTCAATTGTACCTCCCCCATTCCTTGCAATACAAGTATGCAGCCTGCCACCCACCCAACCCCAGGCTGCAATACCATACTGCTTGCTTGCGTGCACTTGAAATTGGGCATTTTAGGCATGTGGAGGCGGAATCTGGCCACCACGTCATGGCTGCGTCGGCGGCCTGGTATCCATACTCAGTCCCAAGCCGCCCGGCGGCCGGGTGTCCACGCTTGGTCCCCAGCTGCCAGGGGGCTGCCGGGTGTCCATAAACGGTCCCCAGCCGCCCCTACTTGTCCCGGTGCGCCTTATACACAAGCGCGCATACCAAAACATTGCCTGTGCCCTCCCCAGTGCATTTAGTGGGAAGGACAGCCTAACCGCAAACACGTGGACAAGTGAATGTGGCCAGGGATGGTCCATCTCACTGACGCCTTCACACTGGGTTAATATTGTGGAAGCTGGGACACAGTTGGACACTGGGATGCAACACGTCCTCCAGACATAGAGGATTGTGGGTCCTGGGTCAATCAGGCTTCAACACAAAGTTCAGAAGGTAGACAGCAGCAGTGGTCGGCCTCCTACACAACGAGTAAATTATTCATGATCATGAGGCCATCCATCTTCTTAGCTTTCTGTTCCTTGGAATACAAGCGCATGTATGTAGTAGTGACCCGCCCCCTGGGCCGAGTGTGCACACGTGTGGGATACCCGGAGCTGGGTCTCTGGGGGTTGTAGTCTCCGTGGCGGCGACCCGGTCCCGTGGCTCAGGGTGGTCAAACCAGTTTCAGTCTTTTATGGGTTTTAGGTTAATTGTCCGACTACGCCACCCGTGGATTGCGGTCAGGGTGTACCGCCGCTGCGAGGCAGACCGCTGAGGCTGGCGTGGTGTGCGCAGCAAAGGATGGGATAACTCCCCACGGGAAGAGTATGGCCTCAGGGCAGGGAATGTGGAAGATGGGAGTGATGGTGCACGGGCGTCCCAGTACTAGTAGTGCTGTAGGCGGTGAGAAAGCAGGAACGACTCAGAGTCTTTGCAGTGCAGTTCAGGGTCTTTACTGATGATATTAAGGCAGACCCTCCCGGGAGTACTGGCTAGCATAAGGGGCCTGGTCAGTCTGCGAGCAAGCAGGAGTTCCCCTGGCCAGGTGGAGTTGTAGGCCTCCCCGTCTATCTGCACTCTTCCTGGCTACCTTGCTTTAAGCGAGTGGAAGTAGCCCACGTCCCTGAGTATACCGTGTGGTGCTTACCCGTATGGCTGGTGACTTAGGGCCTTCTGATAGCCTCCGCTCCTCGATGGCGGTGCTGGTCCCTTCCTTGTGACTGAGCCTCCGGGCTTCTATGGCCAGAGGACCTGGAATCCCCTGCCGGCTGGTTTCTGCTGCTGGGTGAATATACGTCCCCACAGCCTCGGACTCCGGTGTCCGGTACTTGGATTCTTCTGCCAGGGCGAGCTCTGCTCAGCTCCAGCCCCTGGTCTTCAACTCCTGGCTCCTACAGAGCTCCTAGCTGTAACTCTCCCTGTGTCTGGAACTGTCTCCAGGCTCTGACTGTCTAATCCCGCCCCAGACCCAGTTTATAAGGGCAGATTCCTCCCCTCCCAGGTCTGGGCAGGAAGTGTTGCATGCTTAAGGGCTCTGACCAGAGAAACCTCCCACTTGCTCTCAGACGTAATATTTCTATTACTGTGGTAACCAGACCCCTGGGGTGCCACATTCCCCCCTAGTAAATTTTAGTACTCCGGGACTAAACACATTTTTAAGAAAACACAAATACAGGGTATAAACAATAATACAACAATATATATACAAGAAGCTTTAGTCTTTAAAGGTCACGGCGTGTCCGTGACTGGGTGTCCATGTCACCCAACAAGGTGAAGTCTTGGAACAGAGTAGGGGACCTGTCCAAAGCAAACCCCAGGCGTTGGCCCTGGGCGTGACTGCAAGGCTGAAGCTAGCTACTTTGGGCCACAAGGAGGCCACGCCAGACAGGTTTTCTCTTCCGCGGCCATCTTCGCAAGAGGCACCAAGATGCAACTATCTACAACGTAGTTCCGGTTACTCAGCGTCCATAACCTGTCAGTCCAAATAAACCTGCAGGGTAACTAGAGAAACATAATCAATGAACAAGCAACAAAAACATAAACCTTTTTCAGCATTTACGTATGTACAGGTAAACATATACTTGGCATTAGACTCTCCAGCGAGCGGGCATCTGTCCTCTAGTGCTCCTGGTGGACCTACGTAACCCACTATCTGGTGCTGCACTACAGGATGTAGAAGGTGTTGCGGGTAGGCCTGGCAGCTTTCTGCGTACTCTTTGGCTTACTAGGGGCACGGCAGGCTCACTACTAGCAGAGGGTTCATTCTCCTGGTCTGCTGGTATGGATTCTTCTGCCTCCTGGGCCGGCTGCTCTTCTGACACTCCCTGTCCTTCTGTAGGCCCTTGAGGGGCTGGCTGGAGAAAGGTGAGGACGGGTACCACGATAGAGTTGTTGATTTGTGTCCAGGACCGGGGAAAGTCTCCGAGTACGGTACTGATCATTTCTTCCCTTTCCTCTGCAGGTTAAGGGTTCTCTTGATCTTCGTCAGGGTTTTGCAGCTGCTCGGGACACTTTTTCAGGTGGTCTCTGGAGCCAACGGCTGTGGTCTCTCCTCCATCCTTACTGATTACACAGACTTTTGGGTTCTCATGGCTTGAGGGCAGTACGGTGTACGGGTCCTTCTCCCACTGGTCGTCCAACTTGTGGAGCCGCCTCTTTCTCTTCAAGACCTGCTCTCCAGGTACCAGGGGAACAGCGGGAGCATGCTGGTTATAAGCCTTCTCTTGCTTGATACAGACTTCGCTCGACGCTCTCCTGTACTTTCCGATACTGCTGCTGCTGTTCTGTATCCCAGTCTGCCTCTGGCGAGGTGTCCTCAGGTGTCAGGACTCCCATATCCAGGTCAATAGGCAGCTTACCAGGTCTTGCTCTCATTAGGTAAGCCGGGGTACAGTTGGTGGAACCTACGGGGATGTGATTATACAAGTCCATCAGATCAGGCAGTTTTTCCAGGGGCAATGTTTTCAGCAAGTCTATCACCACCTGGTTCATTTTCTCACATAGTCCATTGGTCTGAGGGTGATAGGGCGTTGTTCTTATCTTCCTGCAGCCATACAGGTTGCAGAACTCCTGGAAGACCTCCGCTTCGAAGGCTGGTCCTTGGGTCGCCACCACTTGCTCCGGATACCCGTGTGGACGGCAGAAGTGCAGCTGGAAGGCTCTGGCTGCTGTTTGAGCCGTTAAGTCTTTGACAGGGACTACCACCAGGAACCGGGAGTAGTGATCTACGATGGTGAGGGCGTAGACGTACCCAGATTTGCTTGGAGCCAGTTTCACATGGTACAGGGCTACCAGTTCCAGTGGCTGCCTGGTGATGATGGACTGCAGGGGAGTCTTCTGACTGGCAAGGTCCTTTCTTCTTAGGTTGCCCTGGCCACAGTCTCTGCACCATCTCTCGATGGCTCCTCTCATGCCTACCCAGTAGAACCGTTCACGCAACAGGAACTCTAGCTTCTTCCATCCGAAGTGTCCTGCTCCGTCGTGGTATGCCTCCAGAACCATAGCCGCATCTCGTCTTGGGACCACTACCTGCCAGGTCAGCTCATGTGTTCGGGAGTTGACCATTCTCCGGCACAGCTTCTCCTTGTAGAGAAACAGCTTACTTTTCTCCTTCCACAGTTGCTTAGTCTCCTCCGGAGCGTCTGGGTCAAGACGGGCATCAGCCTGTGTCAGCATTTCCTTCACCAGACGGACTGCAGGATCACTGTCTTGTGTCTCCGCCCAGCTGTAGTGGGGTAAGGGATTGAACGTAGCAGAGCGCCTGTCCCTTACACGGTGGGAATACAGGGTAATCCCATGACGGTGGAACGCAGGGAGTTCGACTTCTTCCAGATCTTCTGGATCTTCCCCTACATACGGTAAGTTTGGCATTCTGGACAGGGCATCCGCGTTTGTATTTGAGCGTCCCACCCGGTATTTGATGGTGAATTCATAGTTGGACAGGCGGGCCATCCATCTCTGCTCCAGGGCACCAAGTTTTGCAGTGTCCAGGTGTGTCAACGGGTTGTTATCCGTGTAAACGGTGAACTTGGAAGAGGCAAGGTAATGCTTGAAACGTTCGGTCACTGCCCACACCACTGCCAGGAACTCTAGCTTGAATGAGCTATCATTCTCAGGGTTTCTCTCTGTGGGCCGTAGTTTTCGGCTGGCGTAAGCGATTACCCGTTCTTTCCCCTGCTGGATCTGGGACAGTACGGCTCCTAGCCAGATGTTGCTCGCGTCCGTGTGGAGGATAAAGGGCTGGCTGTAGTCAGGGTACGCCAGGATTTCATCCCCCGTGAGGGCCATCTTCAGCTGGCGGAAGGACTCATCTTCCAGCTGTTCCCACCTGAAGGGCGGCTTCTGGTTTTTGGCCTTCCTGGATTGACCTATCAGGAGGTCCTGCATAGGGGCTGCCATTTTGGTGAAACCGGGAATGAATCTTCGGTAGTAGCCTACCAACCCGAGGAACTGCCGCACTTCCTTTATGCTGGAGGGTCTTGGCCAGTCTTTAATCACGGTGATCTTATCGGGGTCGGGAGCCACTCCGTCAGCACTCACCACGAGTCCCAGGTACTGCACCTTTGGTTTCAGGAGGTGACACTTGGAGGGTTTCACCTTTAGGCCGTAGCTTGCCAGGGCGTCAAACACTTCTACCAGGTGTTTCAGATGGTCCTCGTAGGTTTTGGAATAAACTATGACATCGTCCAGGTATAACAGGACCGTCTCGAAATTCCGGTGTCCCAGACAGCATTCCATCAACCGCTGGAAGGTTCCTGGTGCGTTGCAGAGTCCGAACGGCATACAGTTGAATTCGCTGAGACCCATCGGGGTGCTGAATGCGGTCTTCTCCTTGTCTGCCTCTGCTACAGGAACCTGCCAGTACCCGCTAGTAAGATCCAAAGTGGAGAAGAAGTTAGCAGATTTTAATGCAGCTAAATATTCTTCTATTCCAGGTAACGGGTACGCATCTTTGTGTGTGATATGGTTGACCTTTCTGTAGTCTACACACATTCTCATTGTGTTGTCCTTCTTTTTCACTAGAACTAGTGGAGCTGCCCAGGGGCTACAGCTGTCCCTGATTACCCCAGCCTCCTTCATGTCCCGCAACATCCCCTTTGCATGCTGATAGTGTGTAGGGGGTACAGGTCGGTATCTTTCCTTTATGAGTGGATGGTCTCCTGTGGGGATGTGATGTTCTACCCCCTTTACTCGCCCGAAGTCTAGCGGGTGTTTACTAAAGACTCTTTCGTACTCCTGAACCACCCGGTAGACTCCCTGTTTTTGGTGTGAGGGAGTGGAGTCAGTACCCAAATGCAGTTGCTGACACCAGTCCTCCATTTATTTCTTAGAGCCGTTACCTTCCTCTGGTTGAGATGGAGGCAAGGGTTCTACGGCCTTTACAGAATTTTGGCTTATGGTGAACAATTGGCTAGCGTGGCATACAGGGGCAGGTGTACTTCTCTCTCCCCGATATTTACGATGCGGACAGGTACCCTCCCATGGCGTACATCGACCCCTCCCCATGCTGTCAAAATGGTGGGCCTACTGTCTGAGTAGACGGGCTCTACCATTGCTTGGTAGTCTCTACCTCTTAGACCAATAGCTGCCCGGCACCATATCATCATCTCACTTTTCGGGGGCATGGCAATAGGGAACAGGTCACACATTCTCACGCTACCAATCTCACCACCAGATAATTCCACCTGTTGCCGTTTCATCAGTGCCCGAACTTCTTTTTGGAGGACACGCTGCTGGCTGGAACTGGCGTTCTTGGCAACCTGCTGTAAAATGAGAATCACCTCTGCAAGACAATTTTCAATCACGTTAGTTCCCAAGGTTATTTTAGGGTGACTCTCATGACGGTCAATGTCCACAATAATCAGTCCTTGTGCCGCCATTTCGACCTTACCGACCTTAATGGTCACCTCTTTGAACCCCACCTGCGGCACGAGCTGACCATTGCTGGCGATGATACTCAGGTCGTCATCTGGGTAGCGGGTTATGTCCGAGTCATTCCAGTACCGCTTAAAGAGCACGTACGGGATGGTAGTCACCTGTGACCCAGTGTCTAGTAGGGCACTCATAGGAATGCTATCCAGTACCACAGGCCAGACCGGACGTCCCCCTACGTATTTATCATGTCAGTTCGATGGGCCTGATGATCTTAAGCCTGGGGGTTGGCCTTCTACTCCAGGTTGTGCCCGTTTAAATTACAGTACCTTGCCATATGTCCGGGTTGATTGCAGCGGCGGCAGATGGGCTGTCCGTCCTCGTTGTATCTGTCACTGGGCCTTCCTCTGGACGGCGGGATCCTCCTCTGTCGGCGCCATGGGACGTCCTCTGGTCCGGATGCCAGCTGGATCTTTCCTGGAGGAGAGACCTGTAAAGACTGCACAGTTCTGGTTAGCGCGGCTACGCTTTTAGTTAGCTCTTGGACCTGATGGTGCAGGTCTGTAGCCGGGTTATTGTCGAAAGCCTGCGCACCAGCTCCCACAGACTCTGCAGACAAGGGCGCCGCCTCCTGGTGATAGGTAATAGCAGGACACCGGTGGGTTACAGTGCTACCCGGTGCCTGTTCTCGGAGCACCCGGATGGCCCTGTCTTTGAACTTTGCAAAGTCTAAACCAGGGTTCTGCAAGGCCATTGCCCGTAACTGGGTTCGGTGGGCATTGGACAGCAGACCCTCAATGAATTGCTCAGTCAACAGTTCATCAGCATTCCGCACACTGTCAGGGTCTGCCTGTTTAATGGCTCCCAGGGCCTCTTGCAAATTCAAAGCATAGTCTCTTATACTGTCTTGGGCCCGCTGCTTGCACCCATAGAATTTCATTTTGATCTCTGCTGAGGTGCGGGTATCAAAGGTGTCCCTCAGACGGGCTAAGATCTCCTTCACGGTCTCCTTGTCCCTGACTGACCAGGACTTTACTTCACGTTGGGCTGCGCCGGTTAGCTGGCCCACCAATATGCTCACTTTCTGGCCCTCCGTCAGGGGGTATACCTTAAATAGGCTATACAGTCTCTCTTTAAAGTCGCTTAGGGTATGCGACTCCCCTGAGTATTGGGGCAGCCAGGCCGCTCCGGGGATGTAAGGCATTGTAAATGGCATTACTGCGGCAGCGGCCGCGCTGGTGGTAGAGGGTCCCTCCGTGTTCGTCATCTTCCTCCCCCTAGTTAAGTGTGGCCTACCTTCTGTTGCTTCTTCTCCGTAGGCCGCGACTCCGCTGGTGCTGCTCCGGACGAGGACCTTGCGTCGCGTCCTGGTGACGTCCGCATCGCTCTCTCTCCCTTCCAGGACCTTGCGCAGCGTCGGTGCGTGGGGCGGAGCTTCGGGTCTCGCGCGCTTTCGGCGTCCACGCCCCTCTTCTTCCCGCGCGGCGTCCTGAAGATGGCGTCCGATGGCGGGAAACTTCTGAAGATGGCGGGAGACGACTGAAGATGGCGGGAAACTGCTCCGGATGGCGGGAAAACGGCTGAAGATGGCGGGAACCGTCACCACGGCAGGTATGACAGTCTTTTGAAGGCGTGCAGTACCCGGTGGTTGCGGGCACGAAATCCTGCCGACTACGCCAAAGTTGACGCGCCCCCTGTGCCGAGTGTGCACACGTGTGGGATACCCTGAGCTGGGTCTCTGGGGGTTGTAGTCTCAGTGGCGGCGACCCGGTCCCGTGGCTCAGGGTGGTCAACCAGTGGCAGTCTTTTATGGGTTTTAGGTTAATTGTCCGACTACGCCACCCTTGGATTGCGGTCAGGGTGTACCACCGCTGCGAGGCAGACCGCTGAGGCTGGCGTGGTGTGCGCAGCAAAGGATGGGATAACTCCCCACGGGAAGAGTATGGCCTCAGGGCAGGGAATGTGGAAGATGGGAGTGATGGTGCACGGGCGTCCCAGTACTAGTAGTGCTGTAGGCGGTGAGAAAGCAGGAACGACTCAGAGTCTTTGCAGTGCAGTTCAGGGTCTTTACTGATGATATTAAGGCAGACCCTCCCGGGAGTACTGGCTAGCATAAGGGGCCTGGTCAGTCTGCGAGCAAGCAGGAGTTCCCCTGGCCAGGTGGAGTTGTAGGCCTCCCCGTCTATCTGCACTCTTCCTGGCTACCTTGCTTTAAGCGAGTGGAAGTAGCCCACGTCCCTGAGTATACCGTGTGGTGCTTACCCGTATGGCTGGTGACTTGGGGCCTTCTAATAGCCTCCGCTCCTCGATGGCGGTGCTGGTCCCTTCCTTGTGACTGAGCCTCCGGGCTTCTATGGCCAGAGGAGCTGGAATCCCCTGCCGGCTGGTTTCTGCTGCTGGGTGAATATACGTCCCCACAGCCTCGGACTCCGGTGTCCGGTACTTGGATTCTTCTGCCAGGGCGAGCTCTGCTCAGCTCCAGCCCCTGGTCTTCAACTCCTGGCTCCTACAGAGCTCCTAGCTGTAACTCTCCATGTGTCTGGAACTGTTTCCAGGCTCTGACTGTCTAATCCCACCCCAGACCCAGTTTATAAGGGCAGATTCCTCCCCTCCCAGGTCTGGGCAGGAAGTGTTGCATGCTTAAGGGCCCTGACCAGAGAAACCTCCCACTTGCTCTCAGACGTAATATTTCTATTACTGTGGTAACCAGACCCCTGGGGTGCCACATTAGCGGCTAGGCCTGAGGTGGTCAGCGTTTTGGCGCATATCCTACCTCCTCCGAGGATTGCTGGATGTTTTCCTGCTACTATCCCAGTTCTATGACTCTCGTTAAAACAAAGCTTCAGGTGATGAATGATGGACGAGGTGGTGGCAAAGGAGAGAGAGCAGGAGGAACAGGGACCATTCACATCAATATCGGGCCAGTAAACCACACATGTCTTGTAGGATATGTTTCTGTACCAAAAGGAGCGGTTCGGCTACACAGATACAGATATAGGGCATACAGTGAGTGCAATGCCTACTAAAATTTTCGAGGCACTCCAATGCCCCTTGGAAGTGACATGGAGGTCAGAGGGCCTTGACTAATCCGTTTTTTCCATTTATAGCAACTGGGTCTCCTGTACACTGTTGGCCTAAGCAGTGAATGGAAGGCTTTCCAAAAATTATGAGGAACTGCAATGCCCCTTGAAACAGACGTGGATTACAGCATACTAAAAACATTCTACCCATTATTGGGGAGTGGGTCTCCCTTAGCTTTTGCTTTTAAATGCATAGGCGAACACTAACTAAAATTAGGAGGAAATGCAATGCCCGTTGGAAGAGTCATGGAGGTTAGAGTTAATTAAAAACAACATTTCAATGCCCCTTGGAAGAGCTGTGGAGTTCAGAGTGGTTTAATAAGATGCTTTTAATGCCCCTTGGAAGAGACGTGGAGGTCGCAGTAGCTTAACAAGACGGTTTTAATGCCCCTTGGAAGAATGGTGGAGGTCGCAGTAGCTTAACAAGATGGTTTTAATGGCCCTTTGAAGAATGGTGGAGGTCGCAGTGGAATAAAAGGACAATTTTAATGCCCCTTGGAAAAGTGGTGGAGGTCGCAGTAGCTTAACAAGACGATTTTAATGCCCCTTACAAGAGTCATGCAGTACAGCATATTAAAAACATTATTCCCATTATTGGGGAGTGGGTCTCCCATAGTCTTTGCCTTCCAAGCAAAAGCTGCCAAAAATTAGGACAGAGGAACTTGCAATGCTGGCAACACGGAACACGGTCACCCTGGTGGTATAGTGGTGGTGGAGGCTGAGGATAAGGAGAAGAGCAAAAAACAGCCGAAATGAGGAAGCGTATACCCATGTGTGGGTGTGAAGCGGTGCATGGGAATACAGCTCCTGAAATAACACAGTGGATTTAACTTGTTACTCTGCTGTCATTCGATGGTGATGAGAAGTCTGGCCCAATCCAGCCCTTGTTCATTTTGATAAGGGTCAGCTTGTCAGCATTGTCAGTTGACAGGCGAGTGCGCTTATTAGTTATAATTCCCCCAGCGGCACTAAAAACACGCTCCGATAACACGCTAGCGGCAGGGCAGGCCAGGACTTCCAAGCCGTACAGAGCGAGATCATTCCAAGTGTCCAGCTTGGATACCCAATAATTAACAGGCACAGAGGAATCACCTCAGGAATAAGAGAGTGAAAGTTGTCCTTGTAACGGGGTCTAAAAGTGTCACCAACCAGTAATGACTATCACCCAACATTTTGACAACGCGAGGGTCACGGTTAAGGCAGCGTAACATAAAGTCAGCCATGCGTGCCAGACTGCTGACGGGCAAGACTTCCGTGTCCTCTCCCTCCTCCTTCTCTCCCTCCTCCTTCTCTCCCTCCTCCCCCTCCTCCTCCTCTCCCTCCTCTCGCTCCTCCTCCTCTCCGTCCTACTCTTCTCTCTCTTCCCCCTCCTCCTCCCCCTCCTCCTTCTCCTCACCCTTTTTCCTCCTCCTCTCCCTCCTCCTCCTGAAGTAAAATAGCTTACACTCGCACTATCAATGGAAAAAGGGTAATAAAAAGGAGATTAGAACCGTGGAAGAGGAAAACCACAGTTCTATTTCTCTGGCCTACACCAGAATCTTTTAAATAGATATATTTGTGTCTGAACAGTCAGCGAGACACTCAAACTGTTTTTTTTTTATGGAAAAAATGCAAAAAAGTGGATAATACATAGATTTGAACCGTGGAACTGCAAAACCACAGTTCTAGTTATCTGGCCGAAACCAGACTCTTTTAAACAGATATATTGGTGTCTGAACACTCACAGACACATTCAATTTTTTTTTTGGGGGGGGGGGGGGGGGGGGAATACCAAAAGGTTAATAAGACGGGTATTTGTACAGTCTGACTGAGGGAAAAAAAAAAACGGATTTAGATGAAAAAAAGGATTTTTCCTGGCCCCTGAGACCAGGGAGATAAGTCCAGCAATTTGAGCAGCAGAAGCACACAGGACTGTAATGCAGTGTTTGCTGGTATAACCACTGCATCTCCTATACAGCCTGCCTGTCTGCCTGCCTGATATCTGGGATGGATATTAGTCCTGAGAAGGACTGTTTGTTTGATTTGGCAGGCTTTAGAGACCCTACACTACCTATTTCGCAGTATAAATCTCTCCCTAGCTCAGCAGCACTGACCCTACACTGTCTGATCTGGAGCGACTGTGTCCAAGATGGCGGCGCCCGGTTTTAAATACTCGAGGTGACGCTGTGCGGCCAGCCAATCACTGTAATGCCCACAACCAACATGGCTGCGGCATTACAGTGACTGGCTGGCAATCCCTGCATGTTCATTGGCTCTGTAAAGAGCGCCAAGCATGCAAGGCGGAGACCCGAGCTCCCGCCCGAGTAACCTGAAAATGCTCAGTGCTCGCCGAACATCCCAAGTAGTGAGATGCTCGGGCGAGTACTGAGCAATGTCGAGCATGCTCGCTCAACACTACGAGTGACCAATTGCCTCCAGAAATCACATAATTAGTAAAATGAGTCCACCTATGTGTGCAATTTATTCTCAGTATACAGTGGGTACGGAAAGTATTCAGACCCCTTTACATTTTTCACTCTTTGTTTCATTGCAGCCATTTGGTAAATTCTAAAACGTTAATTTTTTTTCTCATTAATGTACACTCTGCCCCCATCTTGACTGAAAAAAATAGAAATGTAGAAATTTTTGCAAATTTATTAAAAAAGAAAAACTGAAATATCACATGGTGATAAGTATTCAGACCCTTTGCTCAGTATTGAGTAGAAGCCCCCTTTTGAGCTAGTACAGCCATGAGTCTTCTTGGGAATGATGCAACAAGTTTTTCACACCTGGATTTGGGGATCCTCTGCCATTCTTCCTTGCAGATCCTCTCTTGTTCCGTCAGGTTGGATGGTGAACGTTGGTGGACAACCATTTTCAGGTCTCTCCAGAGATGCTCAATTGGGTTTAGATCAGGGCTCTGGCTGGGCCAGGCAAGAATGGTCACAGAGTTGTTCTGAAGCCACTCCTTTCTTATTTTAGCTGTGTGCTTAGGGTCATTGTCTTGTTGGAATGTGAACCTTCGGCCAAGTCTGAGGTCCAGAGCACTCTGGAAGAGGTTTTCATCCAGGATATCTCTGTACTTGGCCGCATTCATGTTTCCTTCAATTGCAACCAGTCGTCCTGTCCCTGCAGCTGAAAAACACCCCCATAGCATGATGCTGCCACCACCATGTTTCTCTGTTGGGATTTTATTGGGCAGGTGATGAGCAGTGCCTGGTTTTCTCCACACATACCGCTTAGAATTATTACCAAAAAGTTTTATCTTTGTCTCATCAGACCAGAGAATCTTATTTCTCATAATCTGGGAGTCCTTCATGTGTTTTTGAGCAAACTGTATGCGGGCTTTCATATGTCTTGCACTGAGGAGAGGCTTCCATCGGGCCACTCTGCCATAAAGGCCCGACTGGTGGAGGGCTGCAGTGATAGTTGACTTTGTGGAACTTTCTTCCATCTCCCTACTGCATCTCTGGAGCTCAGCCACAGTGATCTTGGGGTTCTTCCCTATCTCTTTCACCAAGTCTCTTCTCCCACGATTGCTCAGTTTGGCTGAACGGCCAGGTCTAGGAAGACTTCTGGTGGTTCCAAACTTCTTCCATTTAAGGATTATGAAGGCCACTGTGCTCTTAGGAACCTTGAGTAATGTAGAAATTCTTTTGTAACCTTGGCCAGATCTGTGCCTTGCCACAATTCTGTCTCTGAGCTCCTTGGGCAGTACCTTTTGAGCTCATCATTCTCATTTGGTCTGACATGCACTGTGAGCTGTGAGGTCTCATATAGACAGGTGTGTGTGCCTTTCCAAATCAAGTCCTATCAGTTTAATTAAACCTAAACTAAAATTTCTACATTTCTGTTTTTTTTCAGTGAAGATGGGGGCAGAGTGTACATTAATGAGGAAAAAAATGGAACCTTTTAGAATTTACCAAATGGCTGCAATGAAACAAAGAGTAAAAAATGTAAAGGGGTCTGAATACTTTCCGTACCCACTGTAACTACTGCTGTTCTGTGAAGGCCTCAGAGGTTTGTGTGAGAACACAAAATGTGAGAAATGTGAGAGTTCTGCAGCTCAGGGGGCAGAATCTGCCCACAGGACAACTATAAGGCCATGTTCAGTATTTGGTCAGTATTTTACATCTGTATTTGTAGCTAAAATCAGGAGTGGAAAAATAAGAAGAAAAGTATAAAAGAAACATGTCACCACTTCTGTTATTTTTCACCTACTCCTGGTTTTGGCTTACAAATACTGACGTAAAATAAAGGCAAAATACTGAACGTATGAACATGGCCTTAGTCGTACTTTCCACAAAAATGGATTTTATGTAAGAGTGGCAAGAAGAAAGCCATTTTTGAAAGCAAGCCATAAGAAGTCCAGTTTCCAGTTTGCAAAAAGCCATGTAGAGGATACAGTGAGCGTGTGGAAGAAGGCACTCTGGTCAAATGGGACCTAAGTATAACTTTTGGGGCTAAATGCAAAACACTATGCTCTCCATCCTATCTCACTGAGATATAGCTAGTTTTAAAAGAAGAATGGTCAGAAATGTCACCTCTAGATGTGCAAAGCTGGAGAGACAGACCCCAAAAGACTGCAGCAGTAATTGCAGCGAAAGGTGGTTCTACAAAGTAGTGACTCAGAGGGCCTGAATATAAATGCACCTCACAATTTTCAGATTTATATTTTTAAGATATTTGAATACATGTATCATTTCATTAACACTTCACAAACACTTGCAACTTTGTGTTGGCATCACATAAAATCCCAATAAAATACATTTAAGTTTGTAGGTGTAATGTTAAAAAAATGTGGAAAAGTTCATGGGTTCTGAATACTTTTTCAAGGCACTGTTAGACAGAAGATCATCCGACATTAATAATATGTGTATGATATTTCTCTATTATTTTTTTCTGAATTGTAGCTACGGAATCTTAATGTGGAGATTGTTCTCAAGTGAAGAGCCCTACCATGGTAGGTTCCAGTACACAGCCTCAGACAACACAGCACGTTCATGGAAAATAATACATTCCTTTATTTTTTGTTGGCCCAATATACAGCGGGTTTCAAATTAGTTTGTCTTCCTCTATTGCAGGTAGAGATGCAGCTGATATCCGGCGCTTGGTGGCTGATGGCCAAAGACCTAGAGTTAGCGATGTAGATGAGTACAGTGAGGTCAAAATGGTGCCTGAAGCTAAAGACTTAATGATTAGATGTTGGAACCAAAACGCAGAGAACAGACCCAGTTTCCATGGTAAGTACAAAAACTTCATTTTCCAACACTAGCAAGTTAAATTTAGGGTGTAATTTAGACCACTTTATAATATCTATGTTTTTTTTTACCCATGTTTTATATATTAGTCTTGGTGCAGAATAGAAGAACACAAAAAAGGAGTTTTCTCAGGTAGCACAGTTGCATCAAGAGATGTTGTGGGCAGGACCTCGCCTGGTCAAATTCAGCATGTGAGGCACAATCTAATCAAAGTGAGGATTAGTATAAAGTGTCCTTGGTCTCAACTGATTGATGATTTTCAAGCCATATTGTGGATAAGAGTCTTCATCATGTACATAATCCAATATTGTTCATCGCATGAGTGGTGAAAACTGCATTTCCTTTTTAGACACACTATAAGGTGTATTTGATTAAAGTTTTAGAAGTGTCCCAACTCCCATGTTTTTTTTTTACTTAGTGATTATTACCAATATTCAAGGAAAAATGTTAGTCGAGCACTATTCAACTAAATGGTCCCCTTTTTTTAGAATTCTGTTTTGTCCACCCATATTTTGGTGACCATTGATTTTGATTTCTGAAGGTCGCCTTCGTCAGGCTTCTTTTTTTGGAAAACTTAGATTTAACAACCTGATCTAATGTATACTCAGCGAAACAAGCAGTTGCTCATAGTAGTAGGAAATGATGCATAGAAGTACAGTTTGGGTCATTAAATCAGTAATATACGTTATAAAAAATTGTCAGATTGGCTAGTGATCATGTGCCAGCAAATACTCAACAAGAATTTTGTGTGGTATAACAATCTGGGGAATCGGTTAGCTTTGGGAAGACAAAGTACCAAGGATGACGAGTAGTCAAGACTGGGACGGCAGTCAAGAGGTGGAAAAATATACTGGTGTCGAGGGATACCCATTTAGAGGATGCTGAATCACAACGGCTGGACATGTAAGCTTACTGCAAAGTCAAGTTGGGACTAACTGAACATCTTAAATTTAGAAGAACCACAAACTCCAATATTTGCTCAACATTGGACCTCCTCTTTTGAGATTAGATCTTCAGGGTTATTCATTGATATGAATGGGTTCTCCCATCTAAAGGGAGTATTGAGTGTAAAAACAAACGTATCCTATATAATACAAGTAAAGAGGGTTCATATTGCTGCATCTTCTTTTAGAAAGCTACTGTTCTTTTAGAAGAACATTTTTTCACTGCAATTTTTGGTTGTCAACTCAAAGAGGTTTTGCTAAATATTAAGGGACATGCATTTTTCTTAAAATCAAGCTTTTGAAATGATGGATGAATGAAGCATGATGCTAGGGATTCTAGCAGGTAGGATGACTGTTCCAGGCACTACTGGTTTTGCCATTGGACAAGGGTCCTGTGAAATGATTCTCTCTTCTCAAATATTGAGTATGAAAAAAACATTAATATTTATTTGCTGTTTATGTTAAAGACACCACCATAAATAATAAGCACTGTTTATTGCCTAAAGTTCTGCATTTTGTAATCTTCATCTTCCATCCATTTTTTTTCCCCCATAAGATTGTACTGTGTCCACTGCTATGATGTTTGAGGCATATAAAGATGAAGTTATTGATGCTGTTCGAAGTGTTGAAAATCTTCTCAATAAGAAACCTTCCCAAGATGAGGTACAATCTACTGTTGTTTAAATTGCATCAGTCAACTTTTTAACCATTGGTGGTTTCGGTCATGATACTGTTGTATGATATCCTGGGGCTAGGGGCTCCTTCCCTATCCTTAAGGCTAGGGCCCCCCTAGCTATCCCTGCTCCCTGGATTACATCTAATGGTGAAGATGCCGGGGCCATGTGCCTTGATGAGTCCTTATCTGTCCTCTACCCCATCCAGGGAAGTAGTTGTGTATAAAAATACACAAACCAGACTAACAAAGGAAAACGTACAGGGATAAATGAAAATACTAATTATACAAATACACACTCACAAATAACAGAGTGGAACACCGGGAAGTAAAGAGAAGGAAAGTTCAAATAGGAGAGAATGAAGATGTGCACACAGACAAATCTCCAAGCAAGTCTTTTGAACAACACTCAAAACACCTCCTGAAAAAAGCCAACACCTCCAACTCTAGAACCAGGCAGTATGAAACTAACACAGACAATCCCTGATTGCCAGAGATGATTGCCAGAGGGGAGTGGCCAACACTGAACAGCTGAGACCATCAAAGCAGGAAAGCTCCAGAAGCTCTCAACTGAACAGATTAACCCCTGCACTGCTAGAAGAAACCTGCACTGTTTAATATGATGGTGAAGTGCATGTAATCATTGCAGGAGTATGCGAAATCAGACACTGCGGTCTTCTGGCCCCTCTCTGTTGCAGTAAACCCGTGAGAGTTTCTCTCAATTTGTACATATTTGTTGGCTCGTCTGATTTACATCAAGATTGATAGAAACTAGGTTTTGAAAAGACTCATCAGCTAATGATATTGTACTAATGGAAATAAATGTACATATTATTTTACACCTGTAGACTTCATGCACACAAATTATAGCTGGTTGTAGGATCAAGTACATCTACTCCTACTAATCTTGTTACTTTTTGCTTTATATACAGATAACACTGTTTTGGAAGTGGCCACATCAACGTACAGAAGAATTGCTAACTATATTGTAATTACATATGGGTCAAAAAAAATTGTCCTCTAATCTCATTTCTCTTTCAGTTACTAGATACATTAGAAGATTCCAGCCTTTCTGCGGAAAGCTTTATTAGAGGTGAGTTCAACTACTTTGGGAGTCAATGGAGAGGACCTTACTTGGTTTTTAACTCTTATAATGCAGAGATAGGTTGTGGCGCATCAAACTACCTCCCTACTGATTCCAATGTGGAAACTGACTGTCAGCTGATGATGATCATAAACAAGTGATTATTATTATTATTATTTATTATTATAGCGCCATTTATTCCATGGCGCTTTACATGTGATAGGGATATACATAACAAAAGCATTTACATAATCTTAACAAAACGAGTCAGCGACTGGTACAGGAGGAGCGAGGACCCTGCCCGCGAGGGCTCACAGTCTACGAGTGATCTCCCAAGAGGTCCCATAGATAGACTTTAGAGGGGTAATCATCACATATATGTCAATTTTTCATACTGAAAAAAGGAAGTGCACTAAAACAACACAACACTTGAGCAAAAAGATTACCAGGACCCTGGTAAAGCATTCATATTGGTACTACGTGACAGCTGCACCAGGGCGGTGTGAACATCCTCGGCTGGCACTTGAGTGACGACATCCTAGGCACCTCTTGTGATTATTTGACGTCATGACTTCAAATAAGGTCAAGTCTATAAGGCCTCTTGTGATGTCATGATGTGGTTTGTGTAATTTGATCACAAGAAGCATTGACGATGCTGGCATTTGAGTGTCATCAAAGAAACTCCACATTGCCCTGGTCGGGATGCAGAGGAGTATTGAGGTAGATGCTGGACCAGGGTTCTGCAAAGCTTTTCTCTAAATATTAGGCAACTAGGCCTAGGCTGTATCCTGGAGTCAAAGTCCTGTCCGTTCATTGCATGTATTAAAAACTTCATTGTAAAATGTCCTAATGTTCTACAACACCCCAAAATAATGTACTGTGTTTTGCTAATAGTAGGTGACCTATTTTAGCTTTCAGAGATGATCTGCAAATTAATCAAGTGAAAGAGGAGCCAAGTTCGGGAGACGAAAAACCAAAAGACGAAGAACCTGAAAAAGACGATATGGTGTGTTCTCCATAGCACTAGAGCTTTTCAAGTAGAGAAGGTCTGCAACAGTATGGGTGGTAAATAGAGATGAGCTGAGCAGGCAACATTCAAAATTGTCTGTTCACGCAGAATTTTCCATGAAATTCAATTCACAGAGAAGCTCTGGGATCTTACATCAGTACTATATAAAAAAAATACTTCTACTCAACTTACTGCCTCTCTGCTCCTGACTGTCTCCCATCCAGTCCTCATTTCATTTTCTTATCACCGTCACTAGTGTGGATTCCCTTCACGCTGGACCGGAACTTCCAGCTCTGATGAGGCCCAGGATGGTTCTGCATCAAATGTGCCGTGACCTTGTGCAGAAACATCCTGGGTCTTATTAGAGTTGGAAGTACCATGCCAATTTGAATAGGCCCGGGAATATCAGTTTGAGCGGCGGTGATATGAAAATGAAATGAGGACCGGATGGGTGACGGTGAGCAGCAGAAGGGCCAGAGAGGTGAGCGGTAAAGTGAGTATAAGTATTTTTTAACCTGTAAATGAAGCTGAATGTGCGCAGAAGTAAATTCTCCAAAATCTGCATTTTTATAATGTAAAGTAGAATTCTATTCTTTCAAATATATTCGCTCATCTCTAGAATAAGGCCCATAATTCATCCTATAAGACATGTATAGTAAACGCCCCACTCTACATCCAAACATACCTCTGTAGTCAGTAATACTATACCACCCACTTACTGATTTCACACTTTTCGGATATAAAAAAACGTCATTTTGTCCTTCACATTTTTTAATCTTTTCTGGAGACTAAAATGTGCTATTAAAGTCTTATAAAAAAATATCAGCAGATGCTTACTCTAGCTTTGTTTTCTTTTTCAGACCCCTCCCGAGCCTTCAGAAGTCATACATGCCAACAATGATATTTCACCAGCAGGTTGTTAACAATGTCATATCATATGTTTTTACGCAAACAGATCAAATCTAAAGATCAAGACTAGGTTTCCGCCATAAAAATCACTAAGCTTTGGTAAAACGATCACAGTGTGACTACAAGCCTAAGGTAGTCACGGAGGACTATACACGATATGTAAAGGCTGATTATGGGGAAACTCTTCAAAAGACCACCTATTTAGGAAGATGGAGGCAAGATTTTCAGTGTCTTAATGTACCACGAGTATTGGCTTTGCTCCTTAAGAGGACCATCCGTGAAGACTGGTTTGATTTAAAATGGGAGGTCATCCCAAAAAGGTTTCACTGTATTATGTGGTTTGTAGACAGTAATTGCTACAGAGTCTCAGTGTAGGCCCAATTATCGTATTGGGCATGTCATTTATGGCTCAAAGAAGCTCGTAGACATATTGTATGTGGTTTCTTACATATGTGCTAATGTCTGGTCTGTATTTCAGAGCTTGTAATGGATAACATTGTGACAGTCGTCAAGGAATCTGGAGAGTATAACAAGATAAAGAAGATGATTGATAATGACGATATCTTGCCTAAAGAACTACAGAAGCAACTGAACAGCAACCAGAGTTTGAAGGCGTTAGGAAACATCGCTGGGAAAGCCTTTCTTACCAAATACGTAAAGAATCCTGACATGGTTTTATCTTTTATCAAGAAATTCTAAACCATGACTTAATTAACGTTCAAGCATAAATACTGACCACAGACAATTACAAGGAACCAAGTTAATGGGACATTAGATTACTGCCGTACTGTATTAATAAGCTCAATATATCTTGGTGTTCTGTTACACACTAATCTGGATCTATATATTATAGTGCCTCAAAAGATGGGATGGTTGCAAATCTTCAAAATACCTACCAGCGCTCAGAGACATGGACTTCTTTCAGTCATCCACCTCTCCTACAAAGAAAGAGGACAAGAACCTAGCCTTCGTGGTTGCTGATTTTTATGGAATATGTACTGGCGTGAAACAGCTCCAGGATTAGATGATTTTTATAATAACCTCTCCATTATTTAAGCCCCTGGGTCAAGATTGGTTCTACTCACTAGAGAAATGTAGAAAGTAATGTTCTTACTATTACGTTCTTCTAATATTCCATTACGTGAGACCTCTACTCTTCCACAGACCCACCAGACCGAACTACCTACCACTAGCTTTGCTAAGCTTCTGTATACCAAGAATTTAATTTTACCAGTATTTTCAGCCATGTCATAACTTCGCGCCACAACTACACATTGCTTAGCCCACTACTGAGCCATCCTCACTGGAGACCTTGCTTCAGACACCAAATCTCCACGCACAGGAAAATTCTCATATGTCATAAAGATAGGGGTTCTGCTGTAGAACTATCACCATCACCAACCACTATGACAAAGCTGCAAAAACATTCCTTATGGTGCTTATCAGTTTGGTAGATACCCTTGGCCACTGCTGAGAAGAAGATCATGGACACCTTTAATACCAATTCCAATAGTAACCTGTTTAAACAATTCAAGTTCATCCTTCATAATGATTTGATTATCTCACTTCTGCCTGCCTTTTTCGAGATTGTGCCTATCTAAATTTGTCGCCTACTTTCAAAGTGTTTCAGATGTGGGTAAATTCGACACCAACCTCTCCGTGTGTCTTGTTGGTCATCTCTCAGATTTTGCGACTTTAATTTTAACTTATAGACCTGCCTCTTCCAAAAGTTGATTCTACACAACCATTTAGGGCTTTTTTATTTCATTTTTCAGTTCTTTTCTATGTGGCGCACCGACTCCTGGACATCATCTCCATCCCATTTCATTTGAGGGTGGTGGCTTATTTATCTCCCTTTCTACAGATAGCATAAGTCAGCCATTATTTTGCATAAAAGTCTTTTGAGTGTGGCTGGACTGTTCCGTCACTGTGTCCATGGGCAGTATCTTTTTGTTTTTTCAGGTTGCTGGTAAACCTAGTACCTTAATATCAGAGAGTGTAACTTAAAAGGTTTTACTCTAAGTTTTATTTAATAAATCAATAATACACATGAAAATAAGCAGCTTTTTAATATATCTTATCAGGGAAATCTGCTTCTTTCCCTACCAAAACTGATCAATCATCATTATCAAAATTCTCAATTCAGTGAAGACTTTCCCACTACTGAGATAGAAGGGAGATAAATATACTTGTATTCATAGTAACTTCCATCTCCTATCTTACATAGAATTGTTTCTGTAGCAGCTGCCATCTCCTATCTCGGTAATGGGGAAAGTCATCACTGAATACAGATTTTACAATTGAATTGACAATTTTGATAATGGCTGATCAATTTAAAACAAGCAGTGTTCCCTGATCAGATGAGATATATTACAAAGTTTCTTATTTTCATGAGCACTATTGATTTCTGAAATAAAAATTAAAATGACAAATGCTTTAATGATCGTGGGTCACAATGCAAAATATTTAACTAGAATTGGTCTTTAATAAAACTAGTCTTCCCGTATGGGCCAAAGGACCTTTGGCCCTCAGTAGGATCCAATGCCCAGGTGTAACTGCAACCCCCGCTCCCATTCTCTTACACCTTTGCTTCCTATCTTTGTTTACTTGCCTTTTCTGGGGAACTTCTCAGTATTGTTTTCTGATAAAAAGCTATTCTTGTTGACACAATGCTCTCCATATCACGCCATGCAAAGCACAGTTCCAAGTTTAATTTTGATATTTGGTGGAAGACCTGCACCATATACGGCCTTGAGTTTGCATCTTGTTATACTATGTACATTTTTTTTATTACTGTTTACAGCTTTTTTGGACAATTTTTATGAATATTCATTGGTAGAAATTGTTTATGTTGAAGTGTAATTAAAACCTTATTATTAGATATTTGAGAGTGATAACATTGACGCCATGGAGCTAATCTAATTAGCAAAAATTGAGTAGGATCCTATCAACCAAAAATTGAAGGAAAACCTGAAATGGGTTGAGAATATATATAAAAACACAAAAATAAAGATATCCACAAATTGTACGAAAAATGATTGTTCCATATAGGGCTGGTCCTAAACATGAAAGTAGAATAAAGGATAAGATATGAGGCTGCGGAAAATGTGGCCTAGGTTTCATAGTATATCTAATAGTAGAATTGATTTTCTTTACTTTCCTTGTTATTTAACTTTATTTAAGAAATACATATATAAGATATAAGTAACAAAAATGTAAACTTGTCAGCCTATGTCCTTATAGCTGCCATTCACAGTGCTTTGAGCAGTGACTGAATCCACGGCAGCATCCCTGGATGACCGAAATTTTCGCCCAAGAGCTGAGCTTTCAGTATGGCAGTCGGGAACCATTCTTATACTATTTGCCTGCAGATTAACCCTATACCTGCAGATAAATAGCATTATTCAACGTGACAGGTTCCCTGTAACCACTTAAATACTGCTGCCACTCCCTGACAGCAGCATTAAGTTGCTACAGGAGTATTGCAATATATGGTACAATCGATCAAATGAACTCAGCTTCAAGTCCCCTATTAGGGCAAAAATATCAATAGTCGGGTGAATATAACATTCGACCTACAACAAATTTCAACAAAAGGTCTGTGAACGTTTTTTTGCCTCTACCAAGTGGCGGCTGGGAAGCTTAGCAAGCTGACACACGTACCATGCTTGACACATGCACTCAACTTGGTAGTTCAGTGGTTTCTGAAAACAAACCCAGATTTGCCAGAGCTTCTGGTCAAGGTATGCCACTTCAGCGCCCATTTCTACAAGCCGGCTATAGATGCCGCCGCGATCTGGCAGTGCTGCAGAAGCACATGCAAGTGCCAGCTCACCGACTGGTGTGCGACGTGCTCATGCGCTGGAACTCCATACTGAACTAGGCTTTGTGAGCAGCAGAGGCTAGTCGTTGAGTACCAGCTCCAACATGCTCATCGGTATTCTGGTCAGCCTCCGCACATAGCAACTGAAGAGTGGACGTGGATGTCTGACATTTGTGCGGTTCTGCAAGACTTTGAAGACCCCACAAAAATGGTAAGCAGCGATGATGCCATAGTCAGCACAACGATCCCGCTTCTGTTGTTATGTTCTGCTACCAGAGCTAAGGAAAGAGAGGAGATCTGTCCCTACGATAGAACTCAGCTTGATCCCTACGATGTAACAGGGGACCTGATCCTGCGATCAGACCTGCTAAAGTCCTAAGCTAGTCTGTACGGAGACCTATAGATGTGGGGAAGGAATCCCTACAAGTACTAAGGACTGGGAGGAAAATGGGACACCTCCTAACAGAAATAGTAGCAGACAGACGAACAAACAAAATATATAGAACATAGAGGTCCATAGACCAAGCAAACTAACAGAGTTAGATACAGAGCACAGGCTAGCTAGAAAGTAGTTATACAATGAAGTCCAGCAAAGCCAGAAGGGCGGAGCAGGATTAAATAGGCCAACAAGGTCATGTGACCAGCAAAGGAAAAAACCTAAGAGCAAGGTTCTAACAGTACTCCCCCTTCTAAGAGGATCCTCCGGATCCCTTAGGACCAGGCTTATCAGGAAATGTCCTGTGAAACGCTCTGATAAGTCTGGAATCGGAAACATCATCCGACCTCACCCAAGAGTTATCCTCGGGTCCGAAACCTTTCCAGGCCACAAGATACTGCAAACTACCTCTATACCGTCTAGAGCAGGGTTCCCCAACTCCAGTCCTCAAGGCCCACCAACAGGTCATGTTTTCAGGATTTCCTTAGTATTACCCAGGTGATAATTGCATCACCTGCACAGGCAATAATTCCATCACCTGTGCAATACTAAGGAAATCCTGAAAACATGACCTGTTGGTGGGCCTTGAGGACTGGAGTTGGGGAACCGTGGTCTAGAGTTAAGGATGCGAGAAATTTCATATTCCCCGTCCTCCACCACCGGAGGAACAGAGGCAGAGGCGTCACAATCCGATACAACAGCTTTTTTCAACAGAGAGACATGAAATACCGGATTAATTCTCCAGGAGGTAGGAACCTCCAACCTAACAGCAGATTGGTTGACAACCTGAAGCACCTTAAAGGGCCCTACAAACTTGGGACCCAATTTCTTAGAAGGAATCCTCAACCGCAGATTCCTAGAGGACAACCAAACCATGTCACCAACAGCGAACAAAACCTCCTGTCGTTTCCTATCAAAGTAGTCTTTAGATTTTCTGTTGGCCTCCTGAAGATTACCACGCACATCCGTCCAAACTCTCTCGAAATCACCGGAAAAATTCTCCTCCTCAGGCACGGCAGATCCCAACTTGGAGAACGACCCAAACGACGGATGTCTCCCAGAACAACAAAAAAAAGGCGAACAACCAGCAGAAGAAGATGTATGATTGTTCAGAGCAAATTCAGCAAGTGGCAGAAACTCAGACCACCCCTCTTGATTGTCTGCCACAAAACAACGCAAGAACTGCTCAACATCCTGGTTTTTCCTTTCTGTCTGGCCATTAGATTCAGGATGATATCCGGACGAGAACGACAAATGAACTCCCAACCTGTCACAAAAGGCACGCCAAAAACGAGCCACGAACTGAGGACCCCTATCAGAAACAATGTCAGTAGGAACGCCATGAAGTCTGACAATTTCCTTGACAAAGGCCTTAGCGAGAGTTTTAGCGCAGGGCAGTTTGACGAAGGGAACCAAGTGACACATCTTGCTAAAACGGTCCACGACCACCCAGATGACAGTAAAACCCTCAGAGGGGGGAAGGTCAGTTATAAAGTCCATAGCCAAATGTGTCCAAGGAGCACTGGGAACCTCCAAAGGACAAAGCAACCCCGCAGCAGGAGTATGTGAGGACTTAGATCTAGCACATATAGTACATTGACGCACCCACTTAATGACTTCCTTCTGCCATCCAGGCCACCAAAAACTGCGACCCACCAGTCTCTCGGGATGACCTGCCAACCGAGATTCGTGACACTCAACAAACAAATCTCTCCTAAAGGTCCCAGGCACAAACAACTTCCCATGAGGAGTGTTAGATGGGGCATTCTCCTGTGCTTTAAGAATCTCATCTTCCAAAATGGAGTCCAAAGCAGCTATCACAACACCTTCTTGTAAAATGTTCTCCTCTTTCTCAGCACCGACTATGGGAGAAAAACTGCGAGACAAGGCATCCGCCTTAACATTCTTAGTACCAGGGATGTAAGTAACGGAGAAATTAAACCGCGAGAAAAACAGTGCCCACCTAGCCTGACGGGCATTCAGGCGCTTGGCAGCATCAAGATAAATCAGATTTTTATGATCCGTAAGAACCTGAACGGGAAATTCCGCACCTTCCAAGAAGTGGCGCCAGTGTTCAAATGCGAGTTTAATAGCCAATAATTCCCGATTACCAATATCGTAATTCAGTTCAGTCTCCGAAAAATTTTTTGAAAAAAAGGCACAGGGATGTAATCCATCCCCGTTATCCTGAGACAATACTGCGCCAACCCCCACAGAGGAAGCATCAACCTCAACCAAAAACGGCTTAGTCACATCAGGCTGCATAAGGATGGGAGCAGAGGTGAACCTCTCCTTGAGATACACAAAAGCTTCAATGGCCTCAGAAGACCACTGAACCGCATCAGCACCTTTCCTGGTGAGATCGGTCAGAGGTTTGACAATACTAGAAAAAATTTTTATGAATTTTCTGTAATAATTGGCGAAACCTAAAAACCTCTGTATCGATTTCAAACCAATAGGCCTAGGCCATTCCTGTACAGCTTGAACTTTAACCGGGTCCATCTCAAAACCTTCGCTGGAGATAATGTAACCCAAAAAACTAATTCTCTGTACAGCGAACTCACATTTCTCCAGCTTAGCAAAAAGCGTATTGTCCATTAACAACTGTAATACCTCACGTACGCTCCGCCAATGAGACTCCAGATCCGGCGAATAAATCAAAATGTCATCCAAATACACAACCACATTTTTGCCGATCAAAGGTCTAAGGATGTCATTAATAAGATTCTGAAAAAATGCAGGAGCATTAGTAAGACCAAAAGGCATCACCAGATTCTCAAAATGACCCACAGGAGTGTTAAAAGCAGTCTTCCATTCGTCACCCTCCTTCATGCGCAACAGATTGTATGCCCCCTTAAGGTCAATTTTAGAGAACCACTTGGCCCCCATTAACTGGTTAAACAGATCAGGAATCAATGGCAGTGGGTAAGGATTGCGTACAGTAATTTTGTTAATCTCACGAAAATCCAGACAAGGACGTAAACCGCCGTCCTTTTTTTTAACAAAAAAAAATCCAACCGCCACAGGAGACTTAGAGGGCCTAATGTGACCGGCGGCCAAACTTGTCTGTATGTATTCCTCCAAAGCCTTCCTCTCAGGAATAGTAAGGTTAAATAAACGACTTTTAGGAAGAGTCGCTCCAGGGACAAATTCAATAGAACAATCATAGTCTCTATGGGGAGGCAAAACCTGCGATTCCTTCTCAGAAAAAACTCTCCAAAAATCCTGAATAGGAACAGGCAATTCCCCCCTATCCAAAGCTGCAATACGCCCGTTACAACACTTGTCATAACATTTATGGCTCCAGGATTTAATTTCACTGGTAGACCAATCCAGTACAGGATTGTGCAATTTTAACCAGGGCAATCCCAATATTACTGGAGAAGGCAAGTTATTCAAAACTACCAAATCTAATTTCTCATGGTGAACACCATTAATAGTGAGAGGAAATTCACAGACCTTGAGAGTAATATTCTTCAAAGGGGAACCATCCACAGAAACCACAGCAATGGGGGATGATAAAGGTTCGGGTTTTAAATTGAGTCTTTCCAAGAATCCCCCATCAATTACATTCAGAGTAGACCCACAATCAACAAACACCCGAAATTCCATTAATTTTTCCTGAGCAATCGTGGAAGCAGCTAAAAATACACCCTTGGAATTTAAACAGGCAATACGGGCATGACTGACCATTTTTTTTTCTTCATACGAAGCTCACAGCCTTTAATCAAATGACCAGATTTTCCGCAATAGAAACACAAGCCTTCAGAAAATCTGCGATCTTTTTCTTGAGAGCGAGGTGCCACCGATCCAATCTCCATCGATTCACCACTGTTAGTACACACATTATCATAACCAGAAACTGACATAGCAGAGGATTTGCTCTCATTAACCCTTGCACGCAGTCTCCTATCCACCCGTATAGCTAATTGCATAGCCTGTTGCAAATCTTCAGGTGTAGGATAAGCAATTAGCAGGTCTTTAACCCTTTCATTGAGCCCAGCAAGAACTAGACTTTTCAGAGCAGAATCGTTCCACCCTGTTTGAATAGACCAACGACGGAAATGAGTACAATATTTTTCCACATTACCTGATCCCTGTCTCAAACGTCTCAACTCAGTCTCAGCTGATGCGACACGGTCAGGATCATCATATAATAGCCCCAAAGCAGAAAAAAAACTATCCACTGATCTGAAGCATGTATCACTAGGTTGCAAAGAAAAGGCCCACTCCTGAGGCTCTTTGCGCAAAAGTGACATTATGAACCCTATGCGCTGGGATTCATCCCCAGAGGACTTGGGTCTCAAACGAAAATACAATAAGCAAGCATTTTTAAATGAAAAAAATTCTCGGTGTTCACCAAAAAATAAATCCGGCAAACATACCTTAGGCTCCAAGAAATGTGCTCCAGGACAGTTACTCACGTGCTGACGGAGCTCGGCCACCTCCAGAGAGAGTCCCTGCAGGCGATGAGCCAAATCCAGAACCGACACCATGATGGAACAGAAAAATCTTTCCTTAGAGAATTTGCAGGCTGGACTTACTGTTATGTTCTGCTACCAGAGCTAAGGAAAGAGAGGAGATCTGTCCCTACGATAGAACTCAGCTTGATCCCTACGATGTAACAGGGGACCTGATCCTGCGATCAGACCTGCTAAAGTCCTAAGCTAGTCTGTACAGAGACCTATAGATGTGGGGAAGGAATCCCTACAAGTACTAAGGACTGGGAGGAAAATGGGACACCTCCTAACAGAAATAGTAGCAGACAGACGAACAAACAAAATATATAGAACATAGAGGTCCGTAGACCAAGCAAACTAACAGAGTTAGATACAGAGCACAGGCTAGCTAGAAAGTAGTTATACAATGAAGTCCAGCAAAGCCAGAAGGGCGGAGCAGGATTAAATAGGCCAACAAGGTCATGTGACCAGCAAAGGAAAAAACCTAAGAGCAAGGTTCTAACATCTGTATCTACTTAAACAGAAACAGCTGACAATTAAACATGAAGCTAAGCATGGAGACGAGGTGGAGATAGAGGAAGACATGAGACATGGAGATACTACCCAGCCCAATCTCATCTGCTCAGCACGGATTGGGTAACAATGGGGAGGTGGAGGCTGAGGAACAGGAAGAGGAAGAGGCTGAGGAACATGAGCTGGTGGCTAGCGCAACAGAGGCTAGTACCCACACAACCTTCCTTCCGTCTCTTCTATGTGGATGGGCTGAGGATGGGAATGAGGAGGATGAGAGGGAGGAGGAGAAGATGGAAAGTCGCCATCTTGGTGGAGACAGGGAAGTGTTGGTTGTAGGGAGCTTGGCACATATGGCCAACTTTATGTACCGCTGCCTTTCCCATGACCCTCGCATTACATTCATCTTGGCAAAAAAAGAGTACTGGTTATTTACTCTGCTAGATCCACGCTACAAGGAGAACTTTGTAGCTTCTTCTGAGGGGAAGAGGTCTTCTAAAATGGTGCTATAACAGAAGGCCATTGTGGAAAATTTGTTGAAAAAATTCCCATCAGACAACGCTAGCGGCAAGGGGCAAGCTTCCTTGCCCAATCAAGGAGGAGAGGCGAGGGAGATACACAGCAGAGGCAAAGGTACACTGTGAAAGGCCTGGGCCAATTTCATGACACCAACCCAGCGTCCAGGGCCTGATGACCAGGTATTTTTGACAAGGAGGGAAAAGTTTTTAAAGATGGCCAAGCAATACCTGGATAACCCAATAAGCGTACTCCCTAATTACTCTGCAAATTTCAACCATATGGTCTCAAAGCTGGACACCTGGCATGAGCTGTCCCTCTATGCCTTGGAGGTGTTGTGCTGCCCTGCCAATATCGTATTGTCTGAGTGGGTTTTAAGTGCTGCTGGGTGGGGGGGTTATAACAGACAGGCCCTTTCACCTGTCAACAGAGAATGCTTTCAGGCTCACTCTCATAAAAATTAACAAAGCCTGGATAAGCCCCCAACTTTCCACACCACCAGAGGACAGCAGCACATAAATTGTTTTTAATATTCAATATATGAATGAGGCCCTCCAGTAGTTGCCTTCAAGGGTGTATGGATGACCCTCTCTAATTTTTTCCTGGCTTTGCACTTTGTCCAAATCCTTTATGAGTGTAGGAGTACATTAGCTATATTTTCAAAATATTTGAATGAGGCCGGCCAGTTGTTGCCTTTCAGGGATCTATGGATGACTAGATGACCCTCCTTATATTGTTTCCTGGCTTTGCACTTTCTGAAAGCCTTTATGAGAGTAGAAGTACATCAACTACACTCTCAAAATATTTACGTTCCAAATTTTTTTTCTGGATTCAAGAAGTCATCCATACAGTTTAATGAGGATATTGTTACATTAAGGTGGTATGTAAAAATCCATAAAAGTGTTGAAATTATTTTCTTGATTTAACTGCTCACCTTCAGAGTATTATGTGCTTTGCGGTACATTTCGGTGTTATATAACACTCCAAAAAATCGTTGAAACATATTTATGGATTCAATTCCTCATCCATAGAGTATTACGTGCTTTCTGTAAGATTTCGCTGGTATATAACACTCCAAAAAAGCGTTAAAAAATTATTCTGAATGCACTTACTCATCCATAGAGTATTACGTCCTCTGGGGTACATTTTGGTGGTATGTAACCCTTTAAAAAAGTGTTCAAAAATTATTCTGCATTCACATACTCATTCATAGAGTATTAAGTCCTCTGGGATACATTTCGCTGGTATATTACCCTCCAAAAAAGCATTCAAAAATGATTCTGTATTCACTTACTCATCAATAGAGTATTACATCCTCTGGGGTACATTTCGGTGGTACATAACACTCCAAAAAAGCGTTCAAATTTTTTTCTGGATAGAATTTTGCAATACATACAGCATAACTTGCTTAGTGGACGACAATAGTGGCAGAATCCCGCAAGACTTCCGAGGGAGCGACTGTAGGAATTTTGGGAGGAGGAATTTCGGGTTTTCTGGAACCGGACACTTTCCCAGAACCACCAAAGGCCGAACCCAGGCTGCAACCTTCACCGCTGGGGTTTTTGCAGACTGCAGACGGAAGAGCCAGGATCCAGCAACTAGTGAGCAGACTGCGGGGCCTAGGCTGGTTGGAAAAGACAGAGGAGAGCCAGGACCAGTGCTGGAGAAATGCTAGTGGGCTTGCTAGATGCAAGGCACTGACAGTTGGCACACAGGGGGAGGTCGTTACGTACAACCAGCAGTGGAGATGGGGATCCATAGAAGAGTTTGGCACCAGTCATCACATCTCGTTTAACCAGTGGGCAGTAGAGACGGAACACTTGCATTGAAGGCTGCAAGAGCTGACAGCTGGAACCAAGGTCACATTCCTCAAAATAGTATGAGGTGGGTGTGATCCGAGAGGAAGGGAGCAGGATGTACCCTCCTTGAGAAATGAATGGACCTGGAAGAGGCTCCTTGAGTCGGCTTGAGACAGGGCTACAACCCCGGAGAAATCGTACTGTCCTTGGGGTTCCCCACCTATTATGCGTGAGCAGGTGATGGTGCAGATGACACAGGGGGCTGTCGCCCATTTCTACATGTCAGGGGCTCTGGCACTACCCGAAGCCAGGTCACTTACAGCCCAGGCACCTGGGAATCGGGCTCCAGGAAGCAGGTGGAGGCAGTTTCCCCAGCCTCCCGAGGAAGGAGAAGAAGTGGACATCTGAAGAGGATTACTGTATTACCCGCCTTATAATTTTTTCCTGGCTTTGCACTTTGTGCAAAGCATTTATGAGAGTAGGAGTACATTAACTACACTTTCAAAACATTTACTTACAAGAATTTTTTTCTGGATTAAATTAGTCATTCATATAGTTTAACGCAGTTATTAACACATTGTGGTGCTATCTAAAGCTCCAAAAAAAAAGTTAAATTTTTTTTTGCTGGATTCAGTTAGTCATCCATATAGTTTAACGTGCTTTGTGTAAAATTACTGTGGGTTTACATTTTTAAAAACCGCCTGGCTTGGTACACTTCATAATTTTTTTACCAGGATATATTAGAATTGCCCAGTAAAACATGAAGTACCAAAATAATTTTAAAATAAATATTTTATTTTAGACATATTAAAATCCAGATTAGAACCATAAAAGGGAAAGGTACCAAACATGAGGAGGCAGGAGAAACAACATTGAAATCTTTAGCAAAGCTTAAGTAATCTTATGATAATTTGATTATGCTGTGGATGAAGCACTCATCACAAATAAAAGGAGTATAGTGATATTATATATAACAGCATGGGGTGTCAGAAGCAATTAATTCATTATGCCACACATTGGATCGAATCAACAGGGCAGCAGTGCTGTAGCATACTAGTGCTCTCGTGCATAGACGTGCATAGGCCAGCACTATTCATTAATTGCATAACCAGCACCTGCGGCCAAAGTGATCGATCCAGTGCATATAAATAGATAAAAATCTCCTGCTGTCACTAACACCTAATACTAAATGGGTACATTCGATACATAGGCATATCTAAACAATAAAGTGTAAAGTGCTTATTCCATACCAATGTAGATACTCCTGCTTCCTGCCCCGACGCGCACGTTTCGCCTTAGCTTCTTCGGGAGGCGTGTCACACTGAGGGGTGTGCTCGTTTTTTATATGGCAACCAGCCAATGAGGGGATAGTGGGCGGAGATAAAACCAATGCTGCTCACAGCGTAGATCCAATGGCGCGCGCGAAGACTGAAGCGGCATCCTGGAAAAGAGTCCCGTGACCAGCGGTCACGTGCTGGATGACGCTCACGCCCTCACCGCCAGTGAAAGCGAGGCGTGATCCGCATTAAAAGACCACGGTGTTCAGGACTCGGGGCCGCAACAGTCCGCGCACGCGCACTCACCACAAGGAGAGCAAATCATGGATTGAAATGATAAGGAATGAAATGAATGAAGTAGAAATAAGAACAAATAAAAGAAAAGATAAATGGATGGAAATTTCGTTGTTTTGAAATAAAAAACAAATTGGCTTGCCATAGGTGTAGAAATTTGGTTGTTCAAAAATTGACTATTGTCACATATACTTTAGAACTTGGTTTGTGTGATTCGTTGGTTTGAAATAAAAATCAAAAATTGTCCTGCTACAGTTGTGCAAATGTGGTCACTCAGCGCGTGTCTAGGAACATCACACATGCCCTTATTAACGCAGTTACTGGGATTGTCCACTTAACGACCGTCTCGCGGACAAGCGCTTGTGGCCAGAGATGCTACATTTCCCTGATGGCATTTTGGAGGCCAGGGCTGAGTCCGACACCGGCAGAGCACATGTGCTACCAATGCCGAGGATTGCTGGCCCTACTTCCTCTGCCTCCTACACCAGTTCCTGCCCCCCTCCTGCTAGTCCTCATCCTCCATCTCCAATTTGCTATCTCAGAGCACGTCATCCACATCAGCCAAAAGCTGGAAGCTCTGCCTTAGCGAAGCGGAAACCTTCTCTGCTGAAGCTAATTTGTCTAGTAGACTAACCGCACACCGTGACTCTTTAGATTTTGTGTTATACTATGCCTGATGAAGAGACCTGAGTAGTCTCGAAAGCTCGCAACATGTTACCATCTTTTCAGTTAGCCATTAAAAGGTATCAACCACTGAGGACTCTCAAATCTAAATATTTTTCTATCTACTGGCTAACATGGTACAAGAATATATATTTTCCCTATATTAATAAAAAATAAAAATTTTGGTTTACTTAAACTATTTTTTTAAAATCCATTTCAAATTTTGCCTTATATACAAGCCATTACTGTATATAGGAAAAAATGTTTCTTACCATTTTTTTTCCTGTAAACTTCTCGTTGATTTTGAATGTTTTATTGTCTCCTTAAAGTGGAGTAAAGGTGAGACACCATTGTTCTCAGCAGCGATCTGGGAGTCAGAGATACTTCCAGGGGTCTTCCCCACGCTGTTCTCCTTCCATTCAGCACTTCTTCCATCCATTTCAACATTTTCACTGCCCTCCAGACCTCCTTGTAGGGTCTGCCGGAAAAACGCTTGGATTTCCCCTTGACTCCCATTACACTCGTTAGTCGAAACGAGCACCCGAGCATTAGAAGTTGCTCGGTTCGAGTAACGAACATCCAAGCATTTTAGTTCATCCCTACATGCAACCCATTTTGAAATATCCTGTAGACTTTAGGGTTATTGTTTTGCAATGTGTTTATTTCCTGAAGGTTCAGATATGATGACTTCAGATCGCTGTAGTGCCCTAGTGCTGCAAATGTCGGCAATGCATTGTAAATCGCATGCAAATGCTTTATCCAAGATACAGTACGATCTGGTTTCATCAACGCTTGAGCAATACTAATCATTAGCTGATATGCTAGCTACAACTTACTAGTTTTAGATTTTTCACTAACTTTAGTCTTCTTCGTGTGAAGTACCTCAATGATTTTAGTGACTGCGCTAGACGTGACAAGTTTCAATAGCGGTTTCTACCTTTACGAGACATGAATACAAATTCTCAGTTTCAATTATTAGTGCAAGGAGTTCAGGATTGTTGTCTAGAATAGACTGTACAAATAGTTGATGAATACGTTTATCCAGTTGAAGACGGCCTCTAGATTTCCAGTTAATCAAAAGTTATTATAGGAGGGACATGATGTTTGTTGGCTAAGTTATTGATGAATGTTAATGTTGATAAAATGCACGATTTGTTACCGGGTGACCTATCGATCATGGGCAAAAAGAGGATAGAGGACTGGCCAGCAAGAGTACTCCCCTTGTGAATTACATGTGTAGCACCCCGAGGGTTCGGCCGCTACAGGGGTATTGCACCTCTGCCAGAGGTGTGGTATTCCACTCCCGGGTAAGGATGGAGTGTGGACCAGGACTCAGAAGCTGCAAGCACCACACACACCCAATTTCCGAGGGACAGGTCAACAGTGCTCCCACAAGATAGAAATGCAGGCACGACAGCATCTGTCCCTGGCTGGAGTGGGGCGGGGAAAGTACACCCAGTGGTGTAGGAGCAAATAGGGGTGGGTCTCTGGGCATAGGCAGGAGCCCATTGGTTGCTAGTCACCTGGGCTCGGGTGTTAGAAGGAGTTATATAAGGTGGGCACCATCTTAGGACAGGGGTCAGTTCAGTCAGGAGGAGCTCAGCCAGAGAGGGCTGACAGGGAGCTGTGGCTCAGTCTGGGCCCAGCTTCAGAGGCAGGCCTGGAGTGGAGGCCAGAAACAGCAGAAAGAGAGAGAGGAGAAGGAACGGAAAGGAAAGAAAGAAAGGAAACAAGGAACAGGAACACAGAGAAAGGCCCAGAGACACGAGGACAGAGGGAACCCCAAAGGCCCAGGAGATTGCGGGTGAAGGGTTGGCAGAACAGAGTACCGGAACCCAAATTGGTGGAGGCAACAGATTCCTCAGCCAAAGACCGGAGGTTGTTACCACATCTTGGTGTGACCCCTCACTACATCCACCAGGAATGCATACCGCATAGGGTCAGGGAAACTGATGATAGGTTCCGCCAAGAGAAGGCCCGAGGAAGCTGGACAAAGGTGGGTCACTGGTGGGGACGGCCAGAGAAAGGAAAGGAAGGGAGCCCTGTGCCACGCTCTGGAATTGCCTGGGAGTTGGTCGAGTCCCTTGCCTGGTGAACGCAGCACGGCTCAGGCGGTCCCTCGTGCACAAGTGACCAGAATAACAACTGTGAGTAAAGCTTTGGAAACTGCAATTACAAGTCTCTGTGTTTCATCGCCGCACCAGCACCATCAGTACTGGGACACTCACACCATCACTCCCATCATCCACATTAGCTGCCCTGAGGCAATACTTCTCCCGTGGGGAGTTTTCCCATACTCGGCTGCGCAAACAACATCAGCCTCAGCGGTCTGCAGCGCAGCGGCGGTCCCCACTGACCGCAATCCACGGGTGGCGTAGTCGGACAATTACAATACCAATAGACTGCCACTGGTTTGACCACCCTGGGCACGGACCGGGTCACCGCCACATTGAGACTACAACCCCCAGCGATCAAGCTCCGGGTATCCCCCTGCACAGTACAGGCCCAGGGGGCGCGTCACATGTATCATTCCCTGCTCATTTGGTACAGGCTGGTGAAATGCAATGAAAGTTCCCACAAAATATCTATATCAGCAGTAATGTTACAATCTTGATAACATTTACAAAAAACTGCAACAAATCCCTGGTATATATAAGGTGTCCTAGAGGGTATTATTACCTACAGTATAAATACATCCAACGAAGAAGAAAAAATGCCAGGACCAAAATACATTCACATTGTTTAAAAAGATGTAAATTTTATTGAATAAAAGACAAAAACAAATATTATTATAAGAATCCAACAACAGATGTAATGATGCACAGAAAGGTGAGTGAGCAACAGAGATAGCCCAATACTATATATACTCTAATTAATTCGGTAGGTATAAAGTGACATAGTGCTCAATAAATCTCTGATCATATAAATAATACATCGACAATATATATGTGTACACTCAAAGTGAGTATATGATCAACATAATCATAAATCAATATATTTGTGGATTAAACCTACATACATAATTGGGTACTATCTCTCAACTTTAAGCATATAAACAATCCATAAATACAGAGTAATATAGTCTCTGCTCACTCACCAACAACCCAATCCACATTTCGCAATAGCTTCATCAGGGGTGATTTATTCCTGGAACCAATGGAGCAATCATGCCCACCCCATGAAATGTTCCTTTGCCATCTATTGGCATAGCATTGTGATCTACATTGTCACCAGCAAACAACCAAGAAGAGTTGAATAGCTCAAACCATCGAAAAATGAGTCTGGTGCAGCACAGCGAGCGGCTTTCTTTTCAAATCGGGGCAGTTCTCTATACGATGAGCGATACCCCATCTTACTTAGCGGATCCAAGAGGAACTTAGATCAATAGTGGTGGTGGATCTGAACCGCTAAACCAATCTGCAATGGTGCCATGAAAGCTCCTGGTCTTGCTGCTTGTATGAAGGCTTGAATTATACTGGCAACTTTCTGTTGAATTTGTTTCCCCACAAATATTTTTTGTTCAACAGGTTTCGTATCGTTTCTTGAATGAATCTGAGTGCAGAGTGGAGTGTCAGATCCTGAACCTTTGGGCAGAAATTAACAACAGACACAACATTGTCTTTAATTTTGCTCATAATCAGCCTTGCTGCTGTATCAATTATGGCTTTCTTTTGTGCTTCTTCATCACGTTGTACTAGTTAATCTTGGTAGAATGAACAAAGTATATCTGACGTCTTCTCTTTAAATGTGACGATATTGTTTAAGCCGTAAACTTCAGAGACGAAGATTGTATCTCTGTAATGTTCAATCAGTTTCTTTTTAAGATATACTCTGCTATAAGAAGATAAATCGTTGGTATTCAGTAACTCCTTCATTTTTTCTGTCAAGTCAGCAGTCTTCCCCATGATTGTGGAGCCTACTGAAACAGACTAAGGGACCTTTTTAAACTCTTCGGAAGCCTTTGCAGGTGTTTTTTGTTAATTATTCTAATTTACTGAGATAATGACTTTTGTGTTGTCATTGGCTGTAAGCCATAATCATTACAGAACATTAACAGAAATAAACACGTGAAATAGATCACTCTGTAATGACTCTATATAATAGATGAGTTTCACTTTTTGTATTGAAGAACTGAAATAAATTAACTTTTTGACGATATTCTAATTTAGTGAGAAGCACTTACAGCTGTAGAGCCCAAAAATGGTTCTATAAATATCTAGGAGTTACATAGAAATCATACAGCCAATGAAATTACTCCCATAAAAATTAAAATCAATAATCTTTATTAAATACAAATTTGCAACAAACAATACATAAATAGCAAAATGGATTAAAAAGGTGAACTGCAGAGACTAATTTGTCGAGTATTGGTTATACCAGATGAATACGTCTCGGCAGTTCACCTATTATTTAGTAATTTTAATTTTTATAGGAGTAATTTCATTGGCAGTATGTACGTAGAGGTAGTCAGAACCTCCAAGGGAAACAAGTGTCCCACAGAAAAGACAATCACGCCTACCCATGAAAGGCCCGGCAGACGCTCGTTCAATTTTCCTTGGTTTGGGTTTACTGGACTCACGTTTCATCAAATGAATTATTATTATTTATTATTATAGCGCCATTTATTCCATGGCGCTTTACATGTGAAAAAGGGGTATAATACAAGAACAATTACAATAATCTTGAACACAATGTGACAGCGACTGGTACAGGAGGAGCGAGGACCCTGCCCGCGAGAGCTCACAATCTACAAGGGATGGGTGAGGATACATTAGGTGAGGATAGAGCTGGTCGTGCAGCGGTATGGTGGAGCGGTGGTTACTGCAGGTTGTAGGCGTGTCAGAAGAGGTGGGTCTTCAGGTTCCTTTTGAAGGTTTCCATGGTAGGCGAGAGTCTGATGTGTTGGGGTAGAGAGTTCCAGAGTAGGGGGGATGCACGGGAGAAATCTTGTATGCGATTGTGGGAGGAGGAGATAAGAGGGGAGTAGAGAAGGAGATCTTGTGAGGATCGGAGGTTGCGTGCAGGTATGTAAAGGGAGACTAGGTCAGAGATATATGGAGGAGACAGGTTGTGAATGGCTTTGTATGCCGTGGTTAGGGTTTTGAACGGGAGTCTCTGAGCAATGGGGAGCCAGTGAAGAGATTGACAGAGAGGAGAGGCCGGGGAATAGCGGGGGGACAGGTGGATTAGTCGAGCAGCAGAATTTAGGATAGATTGGAGGGGTGCGAGAGTGTTAGAGGGGAGGCCACAGAGCAGGAGGTTGCAGTAGTCGAGGCGGGAGATGATGAGGGCATGCACTAGTGTTTTTGCAGATTCATGGTTTAGGAATGTGTTAGAAAATGAATGTCTTTTTTGCTCACATACATCTTCGACATTGAACTTTACAGCCTGCAGTGACAACAGCATTGTCACCTCTCAGAATACTTGCTGCATTTATGCCATTAGTGCCCTTCTCAAGATCTTGGATTACGGCGCCGTCTGTCAAACTTTCTCACTAAGATTAGTACTCATTTTTCAAACCTGGAACAAAAGAAAAAAATACAGTTGATACCATAAAATTCTTGGTCTGATAAAATAAGAAAATTAAAAAACAATAAGAAAGTAGAAGATGTTAGAGGAATTTGTCGATTTTGACAGTTTTCAACGGACATCTTGAAAATAACCCACTTCCGGTCGGCAGATCTTGGTAAGACTTTATTTCTGATGATCACTACAGTTGGTAGAGACAAAAAAAACTTTCACAGATCTTTTGTTGGGATTTGTTTTAGGTTGTGTTTTTTTTGGGCTAGATTCACCTGACTACAGGTGCTTTTAAAAATCAGTAATTACCCTTACCAGTCTATTTCCATAAACCGTGACAGCACCACCGGAGAGAGAAAGTGAATAAGGGTCTGTTGCATCAATAATTCTACGAAGGATATTTGTCAGCATTAATTGTACTGTTTTTGACGGCATAAATTGTACTGTATGTGGCAGCATTAATTGTACTAGGGATGCCCAGCACCACGAATTGTAATGTTTGTGGCAGCATAAATTGTACTGTATATAACAGCATTACTTCTACTATGGATGTTTGGCATCACTGGTACTGTGTTTGGCAGCATTAATTGTACCAGGAAGGTTTGGCAGCACTAATTGTACTGTGTGTTGCAGCATTAATTGTACTAAGGATGTTTGACAGAATTAATTGTACTGCTTATGGCAGCATAAATTATACTGTATATGGCAGCATAAATTATACTGTATGTGGCAGCATTAATTGTACTGGGATGTTTGGCATCACTAATGGTACTGTTTGTGGCAGCAAAAAATTGTACTGTATGTTGCTACTTACCATACAATTTATGGATGTAGCTATTTGCGCCCACCTTGAAAAATGTTTTGGTACAAATGGTTAGGTAATGTTTTCCTCTGCCTCTAATAAAGAACAGTTGAAAATTAATCAAACTGTCATGCAGCACTGAGTTCGTAATATATCTAATTGAATGTACTTGTAGTATACAGGGAGGCCCACAAAACCCCTCCATAAAAGACTCAACTCACACAGGCACAACATCAATACTGGTTTTTTTGAAACATGGCCTCTCGCGACGCGTGATCAACTGCCACAATAGAGACTTCAGTTGTCTCAGTATCATGCCAATCGAACACATTTCCAGTAATACACCTAATAAGATCAAAGCGCTAAATAGAAAGGAAGTATATTGGATTTACAAATGAGATACATTAAAACCCCGTGGGCTCAATGAAGCCTCAGAGGTTTTTATTTAAATCTCATCTGGGTTTCGTTCCTAGCCATTTTTGTATTTTAGCCCCTATTTCTTCCTTCTTCTGAAGTCTTAGAGGTCTCTACTAGTGATGAGCGAACATGCTCGACACTGCTCGGTACTCGCCCGAGCATCTCACTACTCGGGATGTTCGGCGAGCACCGAACATTTCCAGGTTACTCGGGCGGGAGCTCGGGTCTCCGCTCTGCACGTTTGGCGCTCTTTACAGAGCCAATGAACATGCAGGGATTGCCAGCCAGTCACTGTAATGCCGCAGCCATGTTGTTTGTGGGCATTACAGTGATTGGCTGGCCGCACAGCATCACCTCGAGTATTTAAAACTGGGCGCCGCCATCTTGGACACAGTCGCTCCGGATCAGACAGTGTAGGGTCAGTGCTGCTGAACTAGGGAGAGATTTATCCTGTGAAATAGTTAGTGTAGGGTCTCTAAAGCCTGCCAAATCAAACAAACAGTCCTTCTCAGGACTAATATCCATCCCAGATATCAGGCAGGCAGGCAGGCTGTATAGGAGACGCAGTGGTTATACCAGCAAATACTGCATTACAGTCCTGTGTGCTCCTGCTGGTCAAATTGCTAAACTTATCCCCAGGTCTCAGGGGCCAGGAAAAATCCTTTTTTTTTTCATCTAAATCCTTTTTTTTTTTCCACTCAGTCAGACTGTACAAATACGCGTCTTATTAACTTTTTGGTATTCCCTCCCCCCCAAAAAAAAATAATTCAGTGTGTCTGTGACTGTTCAGACACCAATATATCTGTTTAAAAGAGTCTGATGTAGGCCAGATAACTAGAACTGTGGTTTTGCAGTTCCACGGGTCAAATCTCTGTATTATCCTGCTTTTGGCATTTTTTGCCGTCAAAAAAACTGTAATAGTGTCTCCCTGACTGGTCAGACACCAATATATCTGTTTAGAAGAGTCTGGTGTAGGCCAGAGAAATAGAACTGTGGTTTTCCTCTTCCACGGTTCTAATCTTCTTTTTATTACCCTTTTTCCATTCATAGTGCGAGTGTAAGCTATTTTACTTCATTTGCAATGGGCATGGCGCGTGGCAAGGGACGTGGAACTGGACGTTCTGGTGATGGTTCGTGTAGAGGATGGGGCCGTGGCCAAGGTGAAAATGTGCCACAACCAACAGCCACATCTTCATGCTCCCACTTCTTGACCGAATAACTAGGGAAGCACACTACAACACCTGTATTGCGAACTGATCAGTGTGAACAGGTTATTAATTGGATAGCAGATAATACTTCCAGTTACCTGGGCACCACCACCTCCGGTCTGTCTTCCACACGGTCAAATTTTAGTAGCCGTGAGTCTCGACTGCATACTCCTCCTCATCCTGATGCTCCTTCCTCCCACCATGCCGAGTGTCGTAAGACAGCAACTGATCCCACACTTGGACACTCTGAAGAGCTGTTCACTGGTCTATTTCCATATTTGTGCCCCTCGCCTGCTCCGCTTGAAGTGGTGGAAGAGGAGATCCCATGTAGCGATGCCCAAATATTTGAACAGCCACGGCCACAGGAAGTCGACGCTGGCAATTTGTCACAAGAGGTGGACAATGACCAGATACAATTGCCACGAAGTGAGGAGGAGGATTGTGGTGCGCAAGTGGAAGAGGAGGAGGTGGTGGATGATCTAGTAACTGACCCAACGTGGCAGGAGGACACGCAGAGCGAGGCCAGCAGCACACAGGGGGAGGGAGGCAGAGTACCCCAACAGGCAGGAAGAAGCAGTGTGGTGGCCGCACACAGAAGGCGGGCAACAGTTCCCCGTAACACCAACATGAGGGACGTTGCCAATACAATGGGTAGGTCTTCCAGAGTCTGGAATTTTTTTAAAAACTCTGCTGATAACCCCAAAAAGGCCATTTGTACCACCTGCCATGCCAGCATCAGCAGGGGTGACAAAACTACCAGCCTGAGTACCACCAGCATGATCAGGCACATGTCAGCAAAGCACCCGACTTTGTGGGGCGAACCGCAAGGTCCACGACCAGTGTCAGCCGGTGTCACCACTGCTTCTTCTGCTGTTGTGCGTGTGATAGTTACTGGGAGAGTCCACCTGACAATGGACACGTGGACAAGTGCTTGTGGCCAGGGACGGTACATCTCCCTGACGGCACACTGGATAAACATAGTGGAAGCTGGGACCCAGTCAGACCTTGGGACGGAACACATCCTCCCCTCACCGAGGATTGCGGGCCCTATGTCAGTCAAAGTTGCCCCCACAGTGTACAGCTCCTGCGCATCATCCTCCTCCTCATGTTCAGCGTCCATCTCAGATATCACAACATCAGTTACAAGCTGGAAGCACTGCAGTACTGTCTCAGCCAAGCTATTGTCTTTTTATTCCTCTGCGACCTCCACCATTCTTCCAAGGGGCATTAAAACCGTCTTGTTAAGCTACTGCCACCTCCACGTCTCTTCCAAGGGGCATTAAAACCGTCTTGTTGAGCTACTGCGACCTCCACCACTTTTCCAGGGGGCATTAAAACCATCTTGTTAAGCTACTGCGACCTCCACGTCTCTTCCAAGGGGCACTAAGACCGTCTTGTTAAGCTACTGCGACCTCCACCACTTTTCCAAGGGGCATTGATATTGTCTTTTTATTCCACTGCGATCTCCACCATTCTTCCAAGGGGCATTAAAACCGTCTTGTTAAGCTACTGCGACCTCCACCACTTTTCCAAGGGGCATTAAAACCGTCTTGTTAAGCTACTGCGACCTCCACCACTTTTCCAAGGGGCATTGATATTGTCTTTTTATTCCACTGCGACCTCCACCATTCTTCCAAGGGGCATTGCATTTCCTCCTAATTTTAGTCAGCTTTTGCTTTTCAATGCATAGGCGAACACTAAGGGAGACCCACTCCCCAATAATGGGTAGACGGTTTTTAGTATGCTGTAATCCACGTCTGTTTCAAGGAGCATTGCAGTTCCTCATAATTTTTGGAAAGCCTTCCATTCACTGCTTAGGTCAACAGTGCACAGGAGACCCAGTTGCTATAAATGGAAAAAACGGTTTAGTTAAGGCCCTCTGACCTCCATGTCACTTCCAAGGGGCATTGGAGTGCCTCGAAATTTTTGGTAGGCATTGCACTCACAGCATGCCCTTTAACTGTGTAGCCGAACCGCTCCTTTTGGTACAGAAACATATCCTACAAGACATGTGTGGTTGACTGGCCTGATATTGATGTGAATGGTCCCTGTTCCTCCTGCTCTTTCTCCTTTGCCACCACCTCATCCATCATTCTTCACCTGAAGCTTTGTTTTAACGGGAGTCATAGAACTGGGATAGTAGCAGGAAAACATCCAGCAATCCTCGGAGGAGGTAGGATATGCGCCAAAACGCTGACCACCTCAGGCCTAGCCGCTACTACATACATGTGCTTGCATTCCAAGAAAACAAAGCAGACGCTAACTTCTATCATCATCATCATGCTATTCACCTTGGCACTCTCAACTCCCCTGATGGAGAAGCCAGGGCCCACCGGAGGAGTCTGGTTCTCTGGTGGGCTCATCCAGTGCTGCCCTAAAGCAGGCCAGGCTAATAAAAGTGTGGGGGGAACTTCTAAGGAGAAATAGGGGCGGCTGGGGACAGAGTATGGACACCCGGCCGCCCCCTGGCGGCTGGGGACCGAGCGTGGACACCACCCGGCTGCCGGAAGGCTGGGGACTGAGTATGGATACCTCACTGCCAAAGCAGCCATGAGGTAGTGGCCAGCTTTGGCCTCCTCCAAACTAAAAGGCCCCATTTCAAGTGCAAGCTAGCAGTATGGTATTGCAGCCTGGGGATGGGTGGGTGGCAGGCTGCATACTTGCGCTTGCATTGCAAGGAATGGGGGAGGTACAATTGAACACTGCCCTGGGACAAGGACTTGCACCGGGTTAGTTGCAAGTCTGCATCTTCTGATGTGGCAAGGATCACTTCTGATGGGCACACTTTTAGGCAGTGACCTGGGTGTCAGAGATGCTTCCAGGGGTCTTCCCCATGCTGTTCCCATGTCTTTTCAGCACTGTATGCATGTGTCACACAGCACATGGCCAGATAAGATTGTAAAATGTTAAAATGACATTTCCCGGTGAATGCATTTGTCACGGTTGAAAGCAATACAAAAGTGCAAAAACGCATAAAAAATGCTACTTGTGAACATAGCCCAAGGTGTGGAGGAGTATTTTTGTTTTTGGTTATTTATTTTACCTTATACACAAGTCTTTACCCTGGAAAGGAAGTTCCTTAACATATTTCACAGGAAAACCGTTTCAGTTTCGTTTTTTTCATTAGTGCCTGTATATAAGTAACACTAGGAACATCTGTGTATTAGCTACTCACTGAGAAATGAGTATGAATGTAGTTTTAATCATTAAAATACTAATTTCCCATCTTTTTGATCATCGGATCATCATTCCACACGGAGGAGCGCGGATTTCCATACACCTTTCTTCTTTCACATCCACCTGCTGAGGTAACTTTTTATTGGAATAGAAGCCCAACTATAGACAATGTTTTGACGTTCCTGCAGACCTCAGTAATGAGCGGGGTACTGGTTGGCTGAATGATATACCTAGGCTACTTTGCTTACTGACCCTCCTGAGTTCTATCCGTGTTTTATTCTCCTGGCTCGGAGGGATGGGAATAGGTGTGTGGTGGGTCCTTTTACTTCTGGAGAGGACTCGCTATAGATCTCTTCCTTGTGCACTTATTTGTGGGGCACGTTGTAATTTTTATGCATTCGGGTGAAGGAAGCTACATCCTCAGGCAATCAAAGAAAAAAATTACTTCTGCTTTTCAGTGAAACATTACATCAGTGATTTCCACACAAGCAATGGCTAATTATTACTGGTATGCCATTTGAGGCAGATTATTCACAATGCAACTTACTCCTTTTTTTAGTCCCAATTAAAGAGCTTGAAATTTTAGGAGCCTGATCCCTGACACAATGCACAGAAGTAATTCTGTACTGTAGCGCGTAATGGCATTGGCATAACACCAAGTCTTTCAATAGACCCTGCTTGTGGCAATGTGTAAGCAGTACTAAAATGGCACGCCTGACAACCCATTCACTAGGGCCCCGGAACTATGACCATGCATTAACTAACAAAGCAGCACTCTGCAACGCTGCAAACATGAAATATATGAAATTTGAATAGCATTACTGCTCTAGAAAAAAGAAATAACTGAAAAATCTTAGCGCATAAATTGGCTAATTCATGTGAACCTGGTAGCCGCGATAAGGCGTTTCTCATCATACCAGGACTCTGCCAATGTGAACTCCTCTCTAAGAGACATATGTCTGCTTGTGTGTGGGAAAGTAAGATCCTACTGCAATTAAAACCGCCTGTGGCCTAGAGGCGGAGTGCTCAGTCAAAGCCCATACATAAACAGAAAAAAAATGACCGACACTTCCAAAACAAGAAATAGGTGTGAACAGGTGCTTACTAGGAGCAGCTACCTTCAAGAGTGTCTAGAGTGACCTGAAGGCTTAGGCAACAGTCCCTCGAAGAGGGATACTTTATCAACAGATCATTCAGATAAGTGATCCAGATACAATCCCCCTTGATTGCAGGATGGCCATGACGGTCCCCATCACCGTTGTGAAGACCCTGGGCGCTGAGGCAAGGTCGAAGGGGAGAGCTGTGAATTGGTAATGTCTCCCTTGATCCGCAAACCAAAAGTATGTAAAGCGCTGCGGAATATGTTGGCGCTATATAAAAATAAAGATTATTATTAATCTCTGATGTGATGCGCAAATTGGAATGTGCAGGTATGCGTCCTGAATGTCCACGGAGCAGAGAAACTCCATGGCTTCCATTGAAGCAATCACTTAACTGACTCCATTTTGAAGTGGTGGATGCGTACCCGTTGGTTTAAGCCTTTGAGGTCCAGGATTGGACGGAGTGAGCAGTTATTTTTTGGGACAATGAAAAGATTTGAATAGAAACCAGAAAAGCGTTCCTGAGAGGGAACAGGTACTATGACACTAGACTGGAGGAGAGAGGAGATGGCTTGAAAGAAGGGACAAGGAGAAACGTCTTTCTGGGGGGGAAGGAAATTCGATCTTGTAGCTGAAAGTAACGCTCTCTCTGACACATGCGTCGTCGACTACAGATAGCCATGCGTCCCGGAACAGAAGAAGACTGTCGCCCAACCTGGGAGGAGTCCCTGGTGGGGGTGGTTCGTCATGATGAAGAGAATCTATTGGAACAGGAATAGGATCCGGAAGACTTGGAAGAGCGACCCCTTGCGCGCCAGTTGGGGAAGGCTTGAACAACGATTTTCACCTCTCCCGCTGAGCAGGAGGGCGGTCCTGCTGAGAGGTGCCTGGCGAAGCGAACTGACGAAGAGACGAAATTGAAGCAAGCGTCTCCTTGTAAAGGGGCGCTTAGGCTGTGGGAGGGAGGTGCTCTTGCCTCCTTTGGCATCTGAAATAATTTGGCCTAACTTAGACATGAAGAGTCTTGAGCCCTGGAAGGGGAGGTTGGTAAGGGACTTCTTGGAAGCCGGATTCCAGGTTTTAAGAAAAAGAATTCTGAGTATAGCAATTATATTGCTAGCGACGCGGGCTGAGCAGGTGGCGGCATTTAGGGACGCGGTAAGCAAGTATTTACCTGCATGGGTTATCTGGTCTGTCAGGTCAGCAAATTCGTCCGGGGGAGCAGCAAATAAGATGCCCTGCCGGAGAAGTTTAGCCCAGGCTGAAACAGATTTTGCCACCCACGTGGAAGCAAAGGCTGGACAGAATGATGCGCCAGCAGCCTCAATGGCTGATTTGGCTAGAGCCTCGACCTGCCTATCTGTGGTATCCTTGAGAGAAGATCTGTAGGGTAGAGACAAGACAGTCTTTGCAGAGAGATGAGAAATGGGAGGATCAACAGCTGGGGACTCCGTCCACTTACTAGCCAAGTCCGGGTTAAAGGTATACAGAATGTCCAACTGCTTTCTGCCAGAAAAGCGTTTTTCCGGATGCTACCGATGTTTCAGAAAAATATCTTCAAACTCCTTATGATTTAAAAACGTCTGAGCGGGACATTTAATCCTTTTAATAGACAGTGTGTTCCTGGGAAGGGCTCTCGTCCTCAATGTTAAGAGTTTGGTTGACGGCCAAAATAAGGCTGTAAACCATGTCCTGGATCCTTGAGGTCTGGTCCGTATCAGAGTCTGACTCTGAATCTGACACGGACTCGGAACCCAGGGCCACCTCGAGAGAGAAGGCGTTGGGATACTGATGGCATCCTGGAGGATGTTGATGTGACTGGAGAATTGGACGAGGAGCTTGCGTGAGTCCGCTTCTTGGAACAAACTCTTGATCTGCCATTCTGAGGGAGGTGTTGGGATGCCTGCGAATTGTCCTGAGGAACTTTCGGAGCACTGGTAGCGGTAGACAGGTTAGGCAAGCGTTCCAGGACCTGGACCAGGGACAAAGATACCTTGGTGAGGTCAGATACTGACTGAGAAATGGCAACAGCCCACTCAGGGGGAGAAGGAGGGCTCTCATCCTGGGCAGCAGGGGTTTCCTGTGATGCCAGCATGGTGAAAGGGCTGCAAGTAGGGCAGAAGGCCGAAGTCTGACCTGTGGGCCACTTCTTCATGCAGAGGGCACAGGCATAGTGAATGATGGAGGGGGAAGGATGGGAGGGTTTCTCCCTGGGTCTGGGCATATGTCAGGGCCTTGGGGCTACTGCAGAAGAGAGTGCCTAGGCCTAGGGGATACTGCTGAGGAGAGCCTAGGAAAGTGCCTAGGGAATAAAAAGGAGGAGAGCGTAGCCTGGACAGAGCCTACCCGGTCCTGGATGTCAGCTGGAGAAGAGGTGCTGTTCCTGGACAGCGGTCCAATGGCGCCGTGCTGGCAAGCGCTGCGGGGGAACGACTGGAGCTGTGTCAGGAGAAGCTGGAGGCTGACAGAGCAGGAACGCTGAGTGGAAGGGGCGTGTCCAAGGTGGGCACACTATGGAAGACAAGACTTCCAATAGAATGAGAGAATGGGGGCGTGCTGGTGAGCTGCGCCAGATTGGTCAGTTCGTCGGTGGGGGGCGTTGTTAGCACGGCAAAAAGTTACCAGCATGCTAATTGGATGCTGCTCACTGGTGGGGGCATGGCCAGCCCCAGTGCCGAAGAAAGAGAGGATGCAATTGGGAAAAAAGTTTGCGGCGCGCTGAAACAGGAGGGGAGGGGCATGCTAGGGACGAGGAAGAAGGGCTAAGATGGCGTCCTTGTCATCAGCGTCAAGACCACCGCTGCAACCTCGCTGTCTGAAGCTGCGGACAAGAGAGGGACAGTACCTTGTTGTAAGTCCCGACTCCTTCTTCTCTGCTTCTTGAGGGTGACATCAGGATATCCTCCGTTGGTAAAGGGGGGATCCTGGTAAACTCCTCCTTCTCGCACTGTCCGGTCCTAGACGGTGCAGAAAGCGGTGTCAACCTCTGAAAGAAGGGGTAAGGTCACCTAGAAGGGACCACTGTCTTCCTTCCGGCCCGCACAATGCAACTTGTTGTGCAATCTCTCCAGAGTAAGCCGCTACCCCACATGGGGGAAAAATACAGTGTTTGGGCGCGCGTCAGGGTTTAGAAGGGAAGGGACGCTGTGTGACTTTTTGAACGCAAAATTGGCAGGAATCAATAGTGGACTCCATGTCGCATTTCGGGAGCCCCCCACAATTGACTCCATTTTGGAAATTAGACCCAAAAGGATTTTATCAAGGGGTATAGTGTACATTTTGAACCCAGAGGTCCGACAGAATTTGATAACATTAGGTCATCATATTGAATAAATTGTCATTAGTCTTGAGCGCATGTGCTCTCTACTTGAGTTTGCATGGGTGCTCGGGTATGCACCGTGTATCACGGGTGCTCGAGTGACATGTTCGAGTCCCCACCCCGCATGTTTCACGGTTGCTAGACACCCAAAAAAAAAACATGCGGGGATCGCTCGATGCATGGCAGGCGATCAGAGCAACGTTTTTTTTGGCCGTGAAGCATATGGGGCGGAGACTCGAGCATGTCACTTAAACACCCGCGATACTCAGTGCATACCCGAGCACCCAATGCAAACTCAAGTAGCGAGCACTTGCGCTCAACACTGGTCACCATATCGTCATTTTTTTTTTCTTTACTTTTGAAAAAATCCCAACCCTATCCCCAACCCTAAAACTAGCCCAACCCTAACCCCAATCCTAATACAACCCTAACCCTAACCCTAGCACCACCCTAACCCTAACCCTAGAGTTTATCTTTTTACGCCATTCCTCGTGTCGTGTAAGTGATTAGACGACTTTATTCTTCGGGTCGATGCGATTACAGCGATACCAGATTCATATTGGGTTTTTATGATTGACACACACTAAAATACGCTTTTTTTTGCAAAGACCAGTTTTTGAATCACCATATTTTGAGAGCTATAATTTTTCCATATTTTGGCCGACAGAGTCATGTGACGGCTTGTTTTTTTTGCGGGACAAGTTGACGTTTTTAACGTTTTTATTGGTACCATTTTCGGGAATGTGACATTTTTTGATTGCTTTCTATTCCGATTTTTAGGAGGCAGAATAAACAAAAACCAGCAATTCCGGAATTTTTTTTTTTTTTTCTATGCCGTTCCGCGTGTGGTAAAATTGATAAGGCAGCTTTATTCTTCAGGTCAGTACGTTTACAGCGGTATTGCATTTATATATTTATATACTGCATTTCTATATTTTCTAGAAAAAAATAATTTTTTTGCATCACTTATACTGAGAGCTGTAACTTTTTTATTTTTCGGATGATGGAGCTGTATGGCGACTTGTTTCTTGCGGGACAAGATGATGTTTTCAGCGGTACCATTTTTATTTACATTCGTCTTTTTGATCGCATGTTATTACATTTTTTGTTTGGCGGTATGATGATAAAGCATCGTTTTTTGCTTCGTTTTTTATTTATTTTTGTTACCGTTTTAACTAAAGGGGTTAAAGAGTGGAAAAGTTTTATAGGTCAGGTCGTTCCTTACGCGGCGATACCAAATATGTGTACTTTTATTGATTTTTTTTTTCATAATAAATAAATATTATTGGTACAATATATTTTTAATTTTTGGGGATTATTTTTTTCATTTTTTTAATACTTTTACAATTTTGTTTTTTCAGTTTCCTACCCTTTTTTAACTTTTATACATTGTCCCACTATGGGACTTTCACTTTTTGCAGCCTGATCGGCTGTACAGCATAGAGAGCAGCAGCTCTCTATGCTATGCAGCCTGTCAGCACTGCACACAGGGGAGACATTACTTTGGTCATGCACTGTGCATGACCAAAGTAATTTCCTGCCTCCTAGTGACCTGGATGTTGTCAAGGCAACATCCGGGAGCCGCCGCAGACATCGCTGGAGGCCGGGAGAGGAGGTGAGTATCGGCGCTTACCTCCCCCTTGCCCCTGAAATGCTGCAATTGACTTCGATCGCAGCATTGCAGGGGTTAATGTGCTGGGAGCGGTGCGGGACCGCTCCCTGCACATAGCACCGGGTGTCAGCTGTGACAATCAGCTGACACCCGGTGGTGATCGCCCTGCATCGCTTGTGTGCGGACTTGATCACTGCACGTGTAATATTACATACCTGGTCCATAAGGCCCAGGGCGCAGGTCCATACTATTACTGACCTCATCGGAAAGGGGTTAAAAATAAAGATATATGAAAAAAAATACACGTGGTATCGCTGCGTTCAGAAAAGTCTGCTCTGTGTAAATAATAAACCAGTTCCCGATCAGTAAACATTGTAAATGACTAAAAGGCAAGAAAGCCAAAATTAAGGTTTTTTTGGTCGCTGCAATTCCACAAAAAATGCTGTAACAAGCGATCACAACGTCACATCTATCCCAAAATGGTATATATAAAAGCGTTTCCTCGCCCCGCAAAATATAAGCCCTCACACAGCTCCACTGACTGTAAAATAAAAATGTTACGGGTCTCAAAACATTTTCACACAACCCAAAAACATTTTGTTTTGCAAACTTCTTATTTTTATTTCACTACTAAAATAATAAAAAGCCTGGACATGTTAGGTATTGGTGTAACCGTATTGATGAGCAGAATCTACTGGAAGGTCACATAATGTACACTGTAAAACAATTAAAAAAAAACAATGTCAGAAATTTTGCGTTTTTTTTTCACAATTTCTCCCCACTTGGAATTTTTTCTCGTTTTCCAGTACATTATATGGTCAAATAAATGGTGCCATTCAAAAGTACAACTCGTCCCACAAAAAACAAGTTGTCACACGGCGATGTGAATGGAAAAATAAGCGTCATGGCTCCAGGAATAAGGGGAGGAAAAAGCAAAAACACATAAAATTGGCAGCATCGTGAAGGGGTAGAAACATGTCGTGTGTGCTGGTGTATGACAGACGTCGTGTGCACGCTGGTGTCTCATAGACGTTGTGTGCATCAGTGTCTGACAGACGTAGTGTGTGTGCTGGTGCCTTACAGAGGTCGTGTGAGCTGGTGTCTGACAGACGTAGTGTGTGTGCTGGTGTCTCACAGAAGTCGTGTGCGCCGGTGTCTGACAGACGTAGTGTGTGTGCTGGTGTCTCACAGAAGTCGTGTGCGCCGGTGTCTGACAGACGTAGTGTGTGTGTTGGTGTCTCACAGAGGTCGTGTGCACTGGTGTCTGACAGACGTAGTGTGTGTGCTGGTTTCTCACAGAAGTCGTGTGCGCCGGTGTCTGACAGACGTAGTGTGTGTGTTGGTGTCTCACAGAGGTCGTGTGCACTGGTGTCTGACAGACGTAGTGTGTGTGCTGGTGTCTCACAGAAGTCGTGTGCGTGCTGGTGTCTCATAGACGTTGTGTGCGTCGATGTCTGACAGACGCAGTGTGTGTGCTGGTGTCTCATAGACGTTGTGTGCGTCGGTGTCTGACAGACGCAGTGTGTGTGCTGGTGCCTCACAGAGGTCGTGTGCGCTGGTGTCTGACAGACGTCACGTGCGCTGGTGTCTGACAGACTTCGTGTGAGCTGCTGTCTGACAAACCTTGTGTGCGCTGGTGTCTCACAGACAGTAGTTTATGCTGGTGTCTCACAGTCGTTTACGCTGGTGTCTCACAGACTTAGTGTGCCGATGTCTGACAGACGTCATGTGCGCCGGTGTCTGACAGGTTGTGTGTGCTGGTGTCTCACAGACCTCGTGTGTGCTGTTGTCTCTCAGACCTCGTGTGCGCTGGTGTCTCACAGACATCGTGTGCGCTGGTGTCTCACAGACATAGTGTGCGCTGGTGTCTCACAGACATAGTGTGCGCTGGTGTCTCACAGACATAGTGTGCGCTGGTGTCTCACAGACATAGTGTGCGCTGGTGTCTCACAGACATCGTGTGCGCTGGTGTCTCAGACATCGTGTGCGCTGGTGTCTCACAGACCTCGTGTATGCTGGTGTCTCACAGACCTTGTGTGCGCTGGTGTCTCAGACGTCATGTGCGCCGGTGTCTCACAGATTACATGTGTGCCGGTGTCTCACAGATGCTGTGTGCTGGTGTCTCACAGATGTAATGTATGTCTCACAGATGTTGTGTGTGCCGGTGTCTCACAGACGTCGTGTGCGCCGGTGTATCACAAATGTCGTGTGCGCTGGAGTCTCACAGATGTCGTGTGCGCTGGTGTTTCACAGATGTAGTGTGCGTGCTGGTGTCTCATAGACATTGTGTGCGTTGGTGTCTCACAGACGTAGTGTGAGCCAGTGTCTCAAAGACATCATGTGCGCTGGTGTCTCACAGACGTAGTGTGTATGGGTGTCTGACATACGTTGTGTGTGCCGGTGTCAGACAGACGTAGTGTGTGCCGGTGTCTCACAGACCTCGTGTGTGCTGGTGTCTGACAGACGTAGTATGTGTGCTGGTGTCTCACAGAAGTAGTGTGTGCCCGTGTCTGACAGACGTAGTGTGAGCTGGTGTCTGACAGACGTAGTGTGAGCTGGTGTCTGACAGACGTAGTGTGAGCTGGTGTCTGACAGACGTCGTGTGTGCCAGTGTCTCAAAGACATCATGTGCGCTGGTGTCTCACAAACGTAGTGTGTATCGGTGTCTCACATATGTTGTGTGTACCGGTGTCTCACAGACGTAGCGTTTGCCGGTGTTTCACAGACCTCGTGTGTGTCGGTGTCTGACAGACGTCGTGTGCGCTGGTGTCTGACAGACGTAGTGTGTGCTGGTGCCTCACAGAGGTCGTGCACGCTGGTGTCTGACAGACGTAGTGTGTGTGCTGGTGTCTCACAGAGGTCGTGTGCGCCCCTGTCTGACAGACGTAGTGTGTGTGCTGGTGCCTCACAGAGTTCGTGTGCGCTGGTGTCTGACAGACGTAGTGTGTGTGCTGGTGTCTCAGAGAAGTCATGTGCGCTGGTGTCTGACAGACGTAGTGTGTGTGCTGGTGCCTCACAGAGGTCGTCTGCGCTGGTGTCTGACAGATGTAGTGTGTGTGCTGGTGTCTCACAGAAGTCGTGCGAGTCGGTGTCTGACAGACGTAGTGTGTGTGCTGGTGCCTCACAGAGGTCGTGTGCGCTGGTGTCTGACAGAAGTCATGTGCGCTGGTGTCTGACAGACTTCGTGTGATCTGGTGTCTGACAAACCTTGTGTGCGCTGGTGTCTCACAGACAGTAGTTTACGCTGGTGTCTTACAGTCATTTAGGCTGGTGTCTCACAGACGTAGTGTGTGCTGATGTCTGACAGACGTCATGTGCGCCGGTGTCTGTGTGTGTACTGGTGTCTCACAGACCTCGTGTGTGCTGGTGTCTCTCAGACATCGTGTGCGCTGGTGTCTCACAGACCTCGTGTACTGGTGTCTCACAGACCTTGTGTGCGCTGGTGTCTCACAGACCTCGTGTGCTGGTGTCTGACAGACGTAGTGTGCGCCGGTGTCTCACAGACGACATGTGGGCCGGTGTCCCACAGATGCTGTGTGCGCTGGTGTCTGACAGATGTCGTGTGTGCTGGTGTCTCACAGACGTACTGTGTGTCTCACAGATGTTGTGTGTGCCGGTGTCTCACAGAGGTCGTGTGTGCCGGTGTCTCACAGACGTCGTATGCGCCGGTGTCTCACAGACGTCGTGTGCGCCGGTGTCTCACAGACGTCGTGTGCGCCGGTGTCTCACAGACGTCGTGTGCGCCGGTGTCTCACAGACGTCGTGTGCGCCGGTGTCTCACAGACGTCGTGTGCGCCGGTGTCTGACAGACGCTGTGTGTGCCGGTGTCTGACAGATGCTGTGTGCGCTGGTGTCTGACAGATGCTGTGTGTGCTGGTGTCTGACAGATGCTGTGTGCGCTGGTGTCTGACAGATGCTGTGTGCGCTGGTGTCTGACAGATGCTGTGTGCGCTGGTGTCTGACAGATGCTGTGTGCGCTGGTGTCTGACAGATGCTGTGTGTGCTGGTGTCTGACAGATGCTGTGTGTGCTGGTGTCTGACAGATGCTGTGTGTGCTGGAGTCTGACAGATGCTGTGTGTGCTGGTGTCTGACAGATGCTGTGAGTGCTGGTGTCTGACAGACGTTGTGTGTGCCGGTGTCTGACAGATGCTGTGTGCGCTGGTGTCTGACAGACGTTGTGTGCGCTGGTGTCTGACAGATGTCGTGTGTGTGCTGGAGTCTGACAGATGCTGTGTGTGCTGGTGTCTGACAGATGCTGTGTGCGCTGGTGTCTGACAGATGCTGTGTGTGCTGGAGTCTGACAGATGCTGTGTGTGCTGGAGTCTGACAGATGCTGTGTGCGCTGGTGTCTGACAGACGTTGTGTGCGCTGGTGTCTGACAGATGCTGTGTGCGCTGGTGTCTGACAGACGTTGTGTGCGCTGGTGTCTGACAGATGCCGTGTGCGCTGGTGTCTGACAGACGTCGTGTGTGCGCTGGTGTCTGACAGATGCTGTGTGTGCTGGTGTCTGACAGATGCTGTGTGTGCTGGAGTCTGACAGACGTCGTGTGTGCGCTGGTGTCTGACAGATGCTGTGTGTGCTGGTGTCTGACAGATGCTGTGTGTGCTGGAGTCTGACAGACGTCATGTGTGCGCTGGTGTCTGATAGATGCCGTGTGTGCTGGTGTCTGACAGATGCCGTGTGTGCTGGTGTCTGACAGATGCTGTGTGTGCTGGTGTCTGACAGTGGCTGTGTGCGCCGGTGTCTGACAGATGCTGTGTGTGCCGGTGTCTGACAGACGTCGTGTGTGCTGGTGTCTGACAGATGCTGTGTGTGCTGGTGTTTGACAGACGTCGTGTGTGCTGGTGTTTGACAGACGTCGTGTGTGCTGCTGTCTGACAGATGCTGTGTGCGCTGGTGTCTGACAGATGCTGTGTGTGCTGGTGTCTGACAGACATCGTGTGTGCTGGTGTCTGACAGATGCTGTGTGTGCTGGTGTCTGACAGATGTCGTGTGTGCGCTGGTGTCTGACAGATGCTGTGTGTGCTGGTGTCTGACAGATGCTGTGTGTGTCGGTGTCTGACAGACGTCGTGTGTGCTGGTGTCTGACAGATGCTGTGTGCGCTGGTGTCTGACAGATGCTGTGTGTGCCGGTGTCTGACAGATGCTGTGTGTGCCGGTGTCTGACAGACGTCGTGTGTGCTGGTGTCTGACAGATGCTGTGTGTGCTGGTGTTTGACAGACGTCGTGTGTGCTGGTGTTTGACAGACGTCGTGTGTGCTGGTGTCTGACAGATGCTGTGTGCGCTGGTGTCTGACAGATGCTGCGTGTGCTGGTGTCTGACAGACGTCGTGTGTGCTGGTGTCTGACAGATGCTGTGTGTGCTGGTGTCTGACAGACGTCGTGTGAGCTGGTGTCTGACAGATGCTGTGTGCGCTGGTGTCTGACAGATGCTGTGTGCGCTGGTGTCTGACAGATGCTGTGTGCGCTGGTGTCTGACAGATGCTGTGTGCGCTGGTGTCTGACAGATGCTGTGTGTGCTGGTGTCTGACAGTGGCTGTGTGCGCCGGTGTCTGACAGATGCTGTGTGTGCCGGTGTCTGACAGACGTCGTGTGTGCTGGTGTCTGACAGATGCTGTGTGTGCTGGTGTTTGACAGACGTCGTGTGTGCTGGTGTTTGACAGACGTCGTGTGTGCTGGTGTCTGACAGATGCTGTGTGCGCTGGTGTCTGACAGATGCTGTGTGTGCTGGTGTTGTCACGGGTGTGTTGCCACGAAGATCGTCACGAGTACACAGCCTGACTTCTCGCAGCTGACTTGTTGGTGCTTTGTGTTTTTTCGGCAGTGAAGGAGTTAATTCTCTCTCTCTCTGGGCTAGCTGAGGTCCAGCCTCGCCCAGCTGCAATCAATGCTTCTTTAGTGAGACTCCTTCATATTCCTGCAGGTCTGTTTGGGAGGTGTCGGTGAAAGCTTTTCATTCAGACTTACAGATCTTGCGGGATAATAAACTGTATGCCAAGTGGGAAAAGTGTGTGTTCGCCGTACAGGAACTCCAGTTTTTAGGCTTCCTGGTTTCAGCGTCCGGTTTTCGTATGGACCCTGGGAAAGTGCGGGCAGTTCTTGAGTGGGATTGGCCGGAGAATCTTAAGGCACTACAACGTTTCCTGGGGTTTGCTAACTATTACCGGAAGTTCATTCGTAATTTCTCGTCCATGGTTAAGCCTCTCACAGACATGACTAAAAAGGGGACGGATTTTTCTAGGTGGTCTGACAAGGCTTGTCAAGCATTCTCCTCCTTGAAAAAATGTTTTGCCTCGGCACCCATACTCATTCAACCTGATGCGTCTCAGCCATTCTTTGTAGAGGTAGACGCTTCCGAGGTAGGGGTGGGAGCAGTATTGTCACAGGGTTCGTCCCCTGGTAAGTGGCATCCGTGCGCCTTTTTCTCTAAAAAATTGTCGTCCGCTGAGAGGAATTACGATGTCGGCAATAGGGAACTCTTGGCCATTAAGTTAGCTTTTGAGGAGTGGCGCCATTTTTTGGAGGGGGCAGTTCATCCGGTCACCGTTATCACCGATCACAAGAACCTGCTATATCTGGAGTCCGCTAAACGTCTGAATCCCAGACAAGCTAGGTGGTCATTGTTTTTTACCAGGTTTAATTTCGTCGTTACATATCGTCCTGGGTCTAAAAATGTAAAGGCGGATGCCTTATCTCGTAGTTTCCCTGGGGCCGGGAATACGGACGACCCGATTCCTATTCTTCAGGAGGGGGTGGTGGTTTCGGCAGTATGCTCTGAGCTGGAGGAGGAGATATTGGAGGCTCAGGGGGACGCCCCTGTTGGACCTCCGGGGAGACTGTTCGTTCCAGATCAGTTGCGACAAAAGGTGATCGAGGCACACCATAACTCAGTTTTTGCAGGACACCCGGGGAGTAAAGCAACTGTGGATCTCCTCTCGCGTCGGTTTTGGTGGCCTAACTTACATAAAGAGGTGGTAACTTTTGTCGCGTCCTGTGGGGTTTGTGCGCGCTCTAAGACCTCACATACCCGTCCGTCTGGGGCCCTTTTACCTTTGAAGATCCCGGAGCGTCCTTGGACTCATCTGTCTATGGACTTTATTACGGACCTCCCTCCGTCTTCGGGTAAAACGGTCATACTCGTTGTAGTGGACAGGTTCAGCAAGATGGCACATTTTATCGCTCTTCCGGCTCTCCCTAATGCTAAAACTCTTGCGCAGGTGTTCATTGGGGAGATTGTGAGGCTTCACGGGGTACCCTCCGAGGTGGTGTCTGATCGGGGGTCTCAGTTTGTGTCCAAGTTCTGGAAGGCGTTTTGTGCACGGCGGGGGATGCATTTGTCATTCTCGTCGGCTTTTCATCCTCAGACCAATGGTCAGACGGAACGTATGAACCAGAGCTTGGAGACATATCTTCGGTGTTTTGTGTCAGAGAACCAGGAGGACTGGGCTTCTTTCTTACCTCTGGCAGAGTTTGCTCTCAATAATAGGCGGAGCGAGTCCACTGGTAAGTCCCCGTTTTTTGGGGCATATGGTTTTCACCCCCAGTTTTGTACTTTCAGTAGGGGGGGCTCTTCGGGGGTTCCGGAGGAGGAACGATTTTCCTCATCTCTCGCTTCAGTATGGAGAGGGGTGCTGAAGAATCTGAATACTATGGGGAACCGATACAAACGTATGGCTGATAGGAGGAGAGTGTCTGGTCCGGACCTAAGTGTGAACGATCAGGTATGGTTGTCTACCAGGAATATTAAACTTAAGGTTCCCTCCTGGAAACTGGGTCCCAGGTTCATCGGGCCGTACAGAATCAGTTCTGTTATTAATCCGGTGGCATTCCGTCTTGACCTCCCCCCTACGTTTAAAATTCACAACGTGTTTCACAGATCATTGCTTAAGAGGTATGTGGCGCCGGTGGTACCGTCACCTTTACCTCCCCCTCCTGTGGTTGTCAATGGTAACTTGGAGTTCCAGGTATCGAGGGTCATTGATTCACGCTTTAATCGCCGGTCCCTTCAGTACTTGGTTCATTGGAAGGGGTATGGTCCTGAGGAGAGGATGTGGGTTCCTGCGTCGGATATTAACGCAGACCGATTAGTTCGGGCCTTCCACACGACTCACCCGAATAAACCTGGCCCTGAGGGTCCGGAGGCCCCTCGTAGAAGGGGGGGTACTGTCACGGGTGTGTTGCCACGAAGATCGTCACGAGTACACAGCCTGACTTCTCGCAGCTGACTTGTTGGTGCTTTGTGTTTTTTCGGCAGTGAAGGAGTTAATTCTCTCTCTCTCTGGGCTAGCTGAGGTCCAGCCTCGCCCAGCTGCAATCAATGCTTCTTTAGTGAGACTCCTTCATATTCCTGCAGGTCTGTTTGGGAGGTGTCGGTGAAAGCTTTTCATTCAGACTTACAGAGCGGATCGTGGTGTTTGGAGTTGCTGAGATAAGTGTATTTGGAAGTGTTTTTTCCCTTTCCTCGCTTTATCATTTATCTCCTTTCCCGTTGGTGTTCCCTCTGTTGTAGTTGTGTAGAAGTTGTATGCAAGGTGGTTTTGGTTTTTCCCTTGTACTGTCTCGTTCGTCTAAATACTGTGTGGGGGCATATTATTTCTGGTTCCCAATTGTTGTGATCGGGGTCCTTCTCAGGACTAGATTACTGAGGTGCAGGGATCCTCAGGAGGTAGGGGTTACGCTGGCGGCCTGGACCTCTGTACCTTTAACAGTACCTCCAGGTTGAGGGATTAGTCAGGGCCCCAGCTTAGGGTCAGCTTAGGCCCCCTACCTCCAGTATTCTGTGACAGTGTGACAGGTGTCTGACAGACATCGTGTGTGCTGGTGTCTGACAGATGCTGTGTGTGTCGGTGTCTGACAGACGTCGTGTGTGCTGGTGTCTGACAGATGCTGTGTGCGCTGGTGTCTGACAGATGCTGTGTGTGCCGGTGTCTGACAGATGCTGTGTGTGCCGGTGTCTGACAGACGTCGTGTGTGCTGGTGTCTGACAGATGCTGTGTGTGCTGGTGTTTGACAGACGTCGTGTGTGCTGGTGTTTGACAGACGTCGTGTGTGCTGGTGTCTGACAGATGCTGTGTGCGCTGGTGTCTGACAGATGCTGTGTGCGCTGGTGTCTGACAGATGCTGTGTGTGCTGGTGTCTGACAGATGCTGTGTGTGCTGGTGTCTGACAGATGCTGTGTGTGCTGGTGTCTGACAGATGCTGTGTGTGTCGGTGTCTGACAGACGTCGTGTGTGCGCCGGAGTCTGACAGATGCTGTGTGTGCTGGAGTCTGACAGATGCTGTGTGTGCTGGTGTCTGACAGATGCTGTGTGCGCTGGTGTCTGACAGATGCTGTGTGTGCTGGAGTCTGACAGATGCTGTGTGTGCTGGAGTCTGACAGATGCTGTGTGCGCTGGTGTCTGACAGACGTTGTGTGCGCTGGTGTCTGACAGATGCTGTGTGCGCTGGTGTCTGACAGATGCTGTGTGTGCTGGTGTCTGACAGATGCTGTGTGTGCTGGTGTCTGACAGACATCGTGTGTGCTGGTGTCTGACAGATGCTGTGTGCGCTGGTGTCTGACAGACGTCGTGTGTGCTGGTGTCTGACAGATGCTGCGTGTGCTGGTGTCTGACAGACGTCGTGTGTGCTGGTGTTTGACAGATGCTGTGTGTGCTGGTGTCTGACAGACGTCGTGTGTGCTGGTGTCTGACAGATGCTGTGTGCGCTGGTGTCTGACAGATGCTGTGTGCGCTGGTGTCTGACAGATGCTGTGTGCGCTGGTGTCTGACAGATGCTGTGTGCGCTGGTGTCTGACAGATGCTGTGTGTGCTGGTGTCTGACAGACGTCGTGTGTGCTGGTGTCTGACAGATGCTGTGTGCGCTGGTGTCTGACAGATGCTGTGTGCGCTGGTGTCTGACAGATGCTGTGTGCGCTGGTGTCTGACAGATGCTGTGTGCGCTGGTGTCTGACAGACGTAGTGTGTGCCGGTGTCTGACAGATGCTGTGTGTGCCGGTGTCTGACAGATGCTGTTTGTGCTGGTGTCTGACAGATGCTGTGTGTGCTGGTGTCTGACAGACGTCGTGTGTGCTGGTGTCTGACAGATGCTGTGTGTGCTGGTATCTGACAGATGCTGTGTGTGCCGGTGTCTCACAGATGCTGTGTGTGCTGGTATCTGACAGATGCTGTGTGTGCCGGTGTCTCACAGATGCTGTGTGTGCTGGTGTCTGACAGACGTCGTGTGTGCTGGTGTCTGACAGACGTCGTGTGTGCTGGTGTCTGACAGATGCTTTGTGTGCCGGTGTCTCACAGATGCTTTGTGTTCCGGTGTCTGACAGGCGTCGTATGTGTTGTATACCCTTAGGGTATATGCAAAAGGTGGATACTGTCAGTGCTTTGAACACAGTATATGCTATGCCGCGTGCAGAACGCTGCACGCAGGGGAATCCGCATGTGTTCATTGAACCATTCACCGCAGCCTACATCACACTGATATAACTTCTCTTGTGCACACTAGCGTCTCCACAAAATTGACATGCTGCGGTCTGTGAGGACGCGCCACATGTCCATGTCCACGGGTGATCAGATGCACGCATAGTGGACATGGGATTCTACACATCCCATCCACTATGCTGTAACCTCTGGCCGCAGTGATTGCTGACCGTCTGCCCGCACCCTACAGTGGCCGCTGATCGTCTGTCCGCACACTACAGTGGCCGCTGATTGTCTGCCCGCAGCCTACAGTGGCCGCTGACCGTCTGCCCGCACCCTACAGTGGCCGCTGACCGTCTGCCCGCACCCTACAGTGGCCGCTGACCGTCTGCCCGCACCCTACAGTGGCAGCTGACAGTCTGCCCGCACCCTACAGTGGCCGCTGACCGTCTGCCCGCACCCTACAGTGGCCGCTGACCGTCTGCCCGCACCCTACAGTGGCCGCTGACCGTCTGCCCGCACCCTACAGTGGCTGCTGACCGTGTGCGCGCACCATACAGTGGCCGCTGACTGTCTGCCCGCACCCTACAGTGGCCGCTGCCCGTCTGACCGCACCCTACAGTGGCCGCTGACCGTCTGCCCGCACCCTACAGTTGTTCTGGCCGTCTGCCCGCACCCTACAGTGGTTGCTGACCGTGTGCGCGCACCATACAGTGGCCGCTGACCATCTGCCCGCACCCAACAGTGGCCGCTGACCGTCTGCCCGCACCCTACAGTGGCCGCTGACCGTCTGCCCGCACCCTACAGTGGCCGCTGACCGTCTGCCCGCACCCTACAGTGGCTGCTGACCGTGTGCGCGCACCATACAGTGGCCGCTGACCGTCTGCCCGCACCCTACAGTGGCCGCTGACCGTGTGCGCGCACCCTACAGTGGCCGCTGACCGTGTGCGCGCACCCTACAGTGGCCGCTGACCGTCTGCCTGCCCCCTATAGTGGCTGCTGACCGTTTGCGCGCACCCTACAGTGGCCGCTGACCGTGTGCGCGCACCCTACAGTGGCCGCTGACCGTCTGCCAGCACCCTACAGTGGCCGCTGACCGTGTGCGCGCACCCTACAATGGCCGCTGACCGTCTGCCCGCACCCTACAATGGCCGCTGACCGTCTGCCTGCCCCCTATAGTGGCTGCTGACCGTTTGCGCGCACCCTACAGTGGCCGCTGACCGTCTGCCCGCATCCTAGAATGGCCGCTGACCGTCTGCCCGCACCCTACAGTGGCCGCTGACCGTCTGCCTGCACCCTACAGTGGCTGCTGACTGTGCGCGCGCACCCTACAATGGCCGCTGACCGTCTGCCCGCACCCTACAGTGGCCGCTGACCGTCTGCCCGCACCCTACAGTGGCCGATGACCGTCTGCCCGCACCCTACAGTGGTTCTGGCCGTGTGCGCACACCCTACAGTGTCTGCTGACCGTCTGCCCGCACCCTACAGTGGCTGCTGACTGTGCGCGCACACCCTACAATGGCCGCTGACAGTCTGCCTGCACCCTATAGTGGCTGCTGACCGTGTGCGCGCACCCTACAGTGGCCGTTGAACGTCTGCCCGCACCCTACAATGGCCGCTGACCGTCTGCCTGCACCCTACAGTGGTCGCTGACCGTCTGCCCGCACCCTAGAGTGGCCGCTGACCGTCTGCCCGCACCCTACAGTTGTTTGGCCGTCTGCCGGCACCCTACAGTGATTGCTGATCGTGTGCGTGCACCATACATTGGCCGCTGACCGTCTGCCCGCACCCTACAGTGGCCGCTGACCGTGTGCCCGCACCCTACAGTGGCCGCTGACCGTCTGCCCGCACCCTACAGTGGCCGCTGATCGTCTGCCCGCACCCTACAGTGGCCGCTGACCGTCTGCCCGCACCCTACAGTGGCCGCTGACCGTCTGCCCGCACCCTACAGTGGCCGCTGATCGTCTGCCCGCACCCTACAGTGGCCGCTGACCGTCTGCCTGCACCCTACAGTGGCCGCTGACCGTCTGCCCGCACCCTACAGTGGCCGCTGACCGTCTGCCCGCACCCTACAGTGGCCGCTGACCGTCTGCCCGCACCCTACAGTGGCTGTTGACTGTGCGCGCGCACCCTACAATGGCCGCTGACCGTCTGCCTGCAGCCTACAGTGGCTGTTGACTGTGCCCGCGCACCCTACAATGGCCGCTGATCGTCTGCCCGCACCCTACAGTGGTTCTGACCGTCTGCCCGCACACTACAGTGGCCGCTGACCGTCTGCCCGCACCCTACAGTGGCCGCTGATCGTCTGCGCACAACCTACAGTGGCCGCTGACCGTCTGCCCGCACCCTACAGTGGTTCTGGCCGTGTGCGCGCACCTACAGTGGTTCTGGCCGTGTGCGCGCACCCTACAGTGGTTCTGGCCGTGTGCGCGCACCCTACAGTGGTTCTGGCCGTGTGCGCACACCCTACAGTGGTTCTGGCCGTGTGCGCGCACCCTACAGTGGTTCTGACCGTGTGCGCGCACCCTACAATGGCCGCTGACCGTCTGCCCGCACCCTACAGTGGCCGCTGACCGTCTGCCCGCACCCTACAGTGGCCGCTGACCGTCTGCCCGCACCCTACAGTGGCTGCTGACCGTGTGCGCGCACCATACAGTGGCCGCTGACCGTCTGCCCGCACCCTACAGTGGCCGCTGACCGTGTGCGCGCACCCTACAGTGGCCGCTGACCGTCTGCCCGCACCCTACAGTGGCCGCTGACCGTCTGCCTGCCCCCTATAGTGGCTGCTGACCGTTTGCGCGCACCCTACAGTGGCCGCTGACCGTGTGCGCGCACCCTACAGTGGCCGCTGACCGTCTGCCAGCACCCTACAGTGGCCGCTGACCGTGTGCGCGCACCCTACAATGGCCGCTGACCGTCTGCCCGCACCCTACAATGGCCGCTGACCGTCTGCCTGCCCCCTATAGTGGCTGCTGACCGTTTGCGCGCACCCTACAGTGGCCGCTGACCGTCTGCCCGCATCCTAGAATGGCCGCTGACCGTCTGCCCGCACCCTACAGTGGCCGCTGACCGTCTGCCTGCACCCTACAGTGGCTGCTGACTGTGCGCGCGCACCCTACAATGGCCGCTGACCGTCTGCCTGCACCCTATAGTGGCTGCTGACCGTGCGCGCGCATCATACAGTGGCCGCTGACCGTCTGCCCGCACCCTACAGTGGTTCTGGCCGTGTGCGCACACCCTACAGTGTCTGCTGACCGTCTGCCCGCACCCTACAGTGGCTGCTGACTGTGCGCGCACACCCTACAATGGCCGCTGACAGTCTGCCTGCACCCTATAGTGGCTGCTGACCGTGTGCGCGCACCCTACAGTGGCCGTTGAACGTCTGCCCGCACCCTACAATGGCCGCTGACCGTCTGCCTGCACCCTACAGTGGTCGCTGACCGTCTGCCCGCACCCTAGAGTGGCCGCTGACCGTCTGCCCGCACCCTACAGTTGTTTGGCCGTCTGCCGGCACCCTACAGTGATTGCTGATCGTGTGCGTGGACCATACATTGGCCGCTGACCGTCTGCCCGCACCCTACAGTGGCCGCTGACCGTGTGCCCGCACCCTACAGTGGCCGCTGACCGTCTGCCCGCACCCTACAGTGGCCGCTGATCGTCTGCCCGCACCCTACAGTGGCCGCTGACCGTCTGCCCGCACCCTACAGTGGCCGCTGACCGTCTGCCCGCACCCTACAGTGGCCGCTGATCGTCTGCCCGCACCCTACAGTGGCCGCTGACCGTCTGCCTGCACCCTACAGTGGCCGCTGACCGTCTGCCCGCACCCTACAGTGGCCGCTGACCGTCTGCCCGCACCCTACAGTGGCCGCTGACCGTCTGCCCGCACCCTACAGTGGCTGTTGACTGTGCGCGCGCACCCTACAATGGCCGCTGACCGTCTGCCTGCAGCCTACAGTGGCTGTTGACTGTGCCCGCGCACCCTACAATGGCCGCTGATCGTCTGCCCGCACCCTACAGTGGTTCTGACCGTCTGCCCGCACACTACAGTGGCCGCTGACCGTCTGCCCGCACCCTACAGTGGCCGCTGATCGTCTGCGCACAACCTACAGTGGCCGCTGACCGTCTGCCCGCACCCTACAGTGGTTCTGGCCGTGTGCGCGCACCCTACAGTGGTTCTGGCCGTGTGCGCGCACCCTACAGTGGTTCTGGCCGTGTGCGCACACCCTACAGTGGTTCTGGCCGTGTGCGCGCACCCTACAGTGGTTCTGACCGTGTGCGCGCACCCTACAATGGCCGCTGACCGTCTGCCCGCACCCTACAGTGGCCGCTGACCGTCTGCCCGCACCCTACAGTGGCCGCTGACCGTCTGCCCGCACCCTACAGTGGCTGCTGACCGTGTGCGCGCACCATACAGTGGCCGCTGACCGTCTGCCCGCACCCTACAGTGGCCGCTGACCGTGTGCGCGCACCCTACAGTGGCCGCTGACCGTCTGCCCGCACCCTACAGTGGCCGCTGACCGTCTGCCTGCCCCCTATAGTGGCTGCTGACCGTTTGCGCGCACCCTACAGTGGCCGCTGACCGTGTGCGCGCACCCTACAGTGGCCGCTGACCGTCTGCCAGCACCCTACAGTGGCCGCTGACCGTGTGCGCGCACCCTACAATGGCCGCTGACCGTCTGCCCGCACCCTACAATGGCCGCTGACCGTCTGCCTGCCCCCTATAGTGGCTGCTGACCGTTTGCGCGCACCCTACAGTGGCCGCTGACCGTCTGCCCGCATCCTAGAATGGCCGCTGACCGTCTGCCCGCACCCTACAGTGGCCGCTGACCGTCTGCCTGCACCCTACAGTGGCTGCTGACTGTGCGCGCGCACCCTACAATGGCCGCTGACCGTCTGCCTGCACCCTATAGTGGCTGCTGACCGTGCGCGCGCATCATACAGTGGCCGCTGACCGTCTGCCCGCACCCTACAGTGGTTCTGGCCGTGTGCGCACACCCTACAGTGTCTGCTGACCGTCTGCCCGCACCCTACAGTGGCTGCTGACTGTGCGCGCACACCCTACAATGGCCGCTGACAGTCTGCCTGCACCCTATAGTGGCTGCTGACCGTGTGCGCGCACCCTACAGTGGCCGTTGAACGTCTGCCCGCACCCTACAATGGCCGCTGACCGTCTGCCTGCACCCTACAGTGGTCGCTGACCGTCTGCCCGCACCCTAGAGTGGCCGCTGACCGTCTGCCCGCACCCTACAGTTGTTTGGCCGTCTGCCGGCACCCTACAGTGATTGCTGATCGTGTGCGTGCACCATACATTGGCCGCTGACCGTCTGCCCGCACCCTACAGTGGCCGCTGACCGTGTGCCCGCACCCTACAGTGGCCGCTGACCGTCTGCCCGCACCCTACAGTGGCCGCTGATCGTCTGCCCGCACCCTACAGTGGCCGCTGACCGTCTGCCCGCACCCTACAGTGGCCGCTGACCGTCTGCCCGCACCCTACAGTGGCCGCTGATCGTCTGCCCGCACCCTACAGTGGCCGCTGACCGTCTGCCCGCACCCTACAGTGGCCGCTGACCGTCTGCCCGCACCCTACAGTGGCCGCTGACCGTCTGCCTGCACCCTACAGTGGCCGCTGACCGTGTGCCCGCACCCTACAGTGGCCGCTGACCGTCTGCCCGCACCCTACAGTGGCCGCTGATCGTCTGCCCGCACCCTACAGTGGCCGCTGACCGTCTGCCCGCACCCTACAGTGGCCGCTGACCGTCTGCCCGCACCCTACAGTGGCCGCTGATCGTCTGCCCGCACCCTACAGTGGCCGCTGACCGTCTGCCCGCACCCTACAGTGGCCGCTGACCGTCTGCCCGCACCCTACAGTGGCCGCTGACCGTCTGCCTGCACCCTACAGTGGCCGCTGACCGTCTGCCCGCACCCTACAGTGGCCGCTGACCGTCTGCCCGCACCCTACAGTGGCCGCTGACCGTCTGCCCGCACCCTACAGTGGCTGTTGACTGTGCGCGCGCACCCTACAATGGCCGCTGACCGTCTGCCTGCAGCCTACAGTGGCTGTTGACTGTGCCCGCGCACCCTACAATGGCCGCTGATCGTCTGCCCGCACCCTACAGTGGTTCTGACCGTCTGCCCGCACACTACAGTGGCCGCTGACCGTCTGCCCGCACCCTACAGTGGCCGCTGATCGTCTGCGCACAACCTACAGTGGCCGCTGACCGTCTGCCCGCACCCTACAGTGGTTCTGGCCGTGTGCGCGCACCCTACAGTGGTTCTGGCCGTGTGCGCGCACCCTACAGTGGTTCTGGCCGTGTGCGCACACCCTACAGTGGTTCTGGCCGTGTGCGCGCACCCTACAGTGGTTCTGACCGTGTGCGCGCACCCTACAATGGCCGCTGACCGTCTGCCCGCACCCTACAGTGGCCGCTGACCGTCTGCCCGCACCCTACAGTGGCCGCTGACCGTCTGCCCGCACCCTACAGTGGCCGATGACCGTACCCTACAGTGGTTCTGGCCGTCTGCCTGCACCCTACAGTGATTGCTGACCGTGTGTGCGCACCATACAGTGGCCGCTGACCGTCTGCCTGCACCCTGCAGTGGCCGCTGACCGTCTGCCCGCACCCTACAGTGGCCGCTGACCGTCTGCCCGCACCCTACGGTGGCCGCTGACCGTCTGCCCGCACCCTACAGTGGCTGTTGACTGTGCGCTCGCACCCTACAATGGCCGCTGACCATCTGCCTGCACCCTACAGTGGCTGTTGACTGTGCGCGCGCACCCCACAATGGCCGCTGACCGTCTGCCCGCACCCTACAGTGGCCGCTGACCGTCTGCCCGCACACTACAGTGGCCGCTGACCGTCTGCCCGCACACTACAGTGGCCGCTGACCGTCTGCCCGCACCATACAGTGGCCGCTGACCGTCTGCCTGCACCCTACAGTGGCCGCTGACAGTCTGCCCGCACCCTACAGTGGCCGCTGACCGTGTGCCCGCACCCTACAGTGGCCGCTGACCGTCTGCCCGCACCCTACAGTGGCTGTTGACTGTGCGCGCGCACCCTAAAATGGCAGCTGACCGTCTGCCTGCACCCTACAGTGGCTGTTGACTGTGCGCGCACACCCTACAATGGCCGCTGATCGTCTGCCCGCACCCTACAGTGGTTCTGACTGTCTGCCCGCACACTACAGTGGCCGCTGACCGTCTGCCCGCACCCTACAGTGGCCGCTGACCGTCTGCCCGCACCCTACAGTGGCCGCTGACCGTCTGCCCGCACCCTACAGTGGCCGCTGACCGTCTGCCCGCACCCTACAGTGGCCGCTGACCGTATGCCCGCACCCTACAGTGGCTGCTGACCGTGTGCGCGCACCATACAGTGGCTGCTGACTGTCTGCCCGCACCCTACAGTGGCCGCTGACCATCTGACCGCACCCTACAGTGGCCGCTGACCGTCTGCCCGCACCCTACAGTGGCCGCTGACTGTGTGCGCGCACCCTACAATGGCCGCTGACAGTCTGCCCGCACCCTACAATGGCCGCTGACCGTCTGCCTGCCCCCTATAGTGGCTGCTGACCGTGTGCACGCACCCTACAGTGGCCGCTGACCGTCTGCCCGCACCCTACAATGGCCGCTGACCGTCTGCCCGCACCCTACAGTGGCCGCTGACCGTCTGCCTGCACCCTACAGTGGCTGCTGACTGTGCGCGCGCACCCTACAATGGCCGCTGACCGTCTGCCTGCACCCTATAGTGGCTGCTGACCGTGCGCGCGCACCATACAGTGGCCGCTGACCGTCTGCCCGCACCCTACAGTGGTTCTGGCCGTGTGCGCACACCCTACAGTGGCTGCTGACCGTCTGCCCGCACCCTACAGTGGCTGCTGACTGTGCGCGCACACCCTACAATGGCCGCTGACAGTCTGCCTGCACCCTATAGTGGCTGCTGACCGTGTGCGCGCACCCTACAGTGGCCGCTGAACGTCTGCCCACACCCTACAATGGCCGCTGACCGTCTGCCTGCACCCTACAGTGGTCGCTGACCGTCTGCCCGCACCCTAGAGTGGCCGCTGACCGTCTGCCCGCACCCTACAGTTGTTCTGGCCGTCTGCCGGCACCCTACAGTGATTGCTGATCGTGTGCGCGCACCATACATTGGCCGCTGACCGTCTGCCCGCACCCTACAGTGGCCGCTGACCGTGTGCCCGCACCCTACAGTGGCCGCTGACCGTCTGCCCGCACCCTACAGTGGCCGCTGATCGTCTGCCCGCACCCTACAGTGGCCGCTGACCGTCTGCCCGCACCCTACAGTGGCCGCTGACCGTCTGCCCGCACCATACAGTGGCCGCTGATTGTCTTCCCGCACCCTACAGTGGCCGCTGACCTTCTGCCCGCACCCTACAGTGGCCGCTGACCGTCTGCCCGCACCCTACAGTGGCCGCTGACCGTCTGCCCGCACCCTACAGTGGCCGCTGACCGTCTGCCCGCACCCTACAGTGGCTGTTGACTGTTCGCGCGCACCCTACAATGGCCGCTGACCGTCTGCCTGCACCCTACAGTGGCTGTTGACTGTGCCCGCGCACCCTACAATGGCCGCTGATCGTCTGCCCGCACCCTACAGTGGTTCTGACCGTCTGCCCGCACACTACAGTGGCCGCTGACCGTCTGCCCGCACCCTACAGTGGCCGCTGACCGTCTGCCCGCACCCTACAGTGGCCGCTGATCGTCTGCGCACAACCTACAGTGGCCGCTGACCGTCTGCCCGCACCCTACAGTGGTTCTGGCCGTGTGCGCGCACCCTACAGTGGTTCTGGACGTGTGCGCGCACCCTACAGTGGTTCTGGCCGTGTGCGTGCACCCTACAGTGGTTCTGACCGTGTGCGCGCACCCTACAATGGCCGCTGACCGTCTGCCCGCACCCTACAGTGGCCCCTGACCGTCTGCCCGCACCCTACAGTGGCCGCTGACCGTCTGCCCGCACCCTACAGTGGTTCTGGCCGTCTGCCTGCACCCTACAGTGATTGCTGACCGTGTGCGCGCACCCTACAGTGGCCGCTGACCGTCTGCCCGCACCCTACAGTGGTTCTGGCCGTCTGCCTGCACCCTACAGTGATTGCTGACCGTGTGCGCGCACCCTACAGTGGCCGCTGACCGTGTGCCCGCACCCTACAGTGGCCGCTGACAGTCTGCCCGCACCCTACAGTGGCCGCTGACCGTCTGCCCGCACCCTACAGTGGCCGCTGACCGTACCCTACAGTGGTTCTGGCCGTCTGCCTGCACCCTACAGTGATTGCTGACCGTGTGTGCGCACCATACAGTGGCCGCTGACCGTCTGCCCGCACCCTACAGTGGCCGCTGACCGTCTGCCCGCACCCTACAGTGGCTGTTGACTGTGCGCTCGCACCCTACAATGGCCGCTGACCGCCTGCCTGCACCCTACAGTGGCTGTTGACTGTGCGCGCGCACCCTACAATGGCCGCTGACCGTCTGCCCGCACCCTACAGTGGCCGCTGACCGTCTGCCCGCACCCTACAGTGGCCGCTGACCGCCTGCCCGCACCCTACAGTGGCCGCTGTTCGTCTGCCCGCACCCTACAGTGGCCGCTGACCGTCTGCCCGCACCCTACAGTGGCCGCTGACCGTCTGCCCGCACCATACAGTGGCCGCTGACCGTCTGCCCGCACCCTACAGTGGCTGTTGACTGTGCGCGCACACCCTACAATGGCCGCTGATCGTCTGCCCGCACCCTACAGTGGTTCTGACTGTCTGCCCGCACACTACAGTGGCCGCTGACCGTCTGCCCGCACCCTACAGTGGCCGCTGACCGTCTGCCCGCACCCTACAGTGGCCGTTGATCGTCTGCGCACACCCTACAGTGGCCGCTGACCTTCTGCCCGCACCCTACATTGGTTCTGGCCGTGTGCGCGCACCCTACAGTGGTTCTGGCCGTGTGCGCGCACCCTACAGTGGTTCTGTGTGCGCGCACCCTACAGTGGTTCTGACCGTGTGCGCGCACCCTACAATGACCGCTGACCGTCTGCCCGCACCCTACAGTGGCCGCTGACCGTACCCTACAGAGGTTCTGGCCGTCTGCCTGCACCCTACAGTGATTGCTGACCGTGTTCGCGCACCATACAGTGGCCGCTGACCGTCTGCCCGCACCCTACAGTGGCCGCTGACCGTCTGCCCGCACCCTACAGTGGCCGCTGACCGTCTGCCCGCACCCTACAGTGGCCGCTGACCGTCTGCCCGCACCCTACAGTGGCCGCTGACTGTGCGCTCGCACCCTACAATGGCCCCTGACCGTCTGCCTGCACCCTACAGTGGCTGTTGACTGTGCGCGCGCACCCTACAGTGGCCGGTGACCGTCTGCCCGCACCCAACAGTGGTTCTGGCCGTGTGCGCGCACCCTACAGTGGTTCTGACCGTCTTCCCGCACCCTACAATGGCCGCTGATCGTCTGCCCGCACCCTACAGTGGCCGCTGACCGTCTGTCCGCACACTACAGTGGTTCTGGCCGTGTGCGCGCACCCTACAGTGGTTCTGGACGTGTGCGCGCACCCTACAGTGGTTCTGGCCATGTACGCGCACCCTACAGTGGTTCTGGCCGTATGCTCGCACCCTACAGTGGTTCTGGCCGTGTGCGCGCACCCTACAGTGGTTCTGGCCGTGTGCGCGCACCCTACAGTGGTTCTGGCCGTGTGCGCGCACCCTACAGTGGTTCTGGCCGTGTGCGCGCACCCTACAGTGGTTCTGGCCGTGTGCGTGCACCCTACAGTGATTCAGGCCGTGTGCGCGCACCCTACAGTGGTTCTGACCGTGTGCGCGCACCCTACAGTGGTTCTGATCGTGTGCGCGCACCCTAGAGTGGTAGCTGACCGTCTGCCCGCACCCTACAGTGGCTGCTGACCGTCTGCCCGCACCCTACAGTGGCCGCTGACCGTCTGCCCGTACTCTACAGTGGCCATCTGCCTGCACCCTACAGTGATTGCTGACCGTGTGCGCGCACCATACAGTGGCCGCTGACCGTCTGCCTGCACCCTACAGTGGCCGCTGACCGTCTGCCCGCACCCTACAGTGGCCGCTGACCGTCTGCCCGCACCCTACAGTGGCCGCTGACCGTCTGCCCGCACCCTACAGTGGCTGTTGACTGTGCGCTCGCACCCTACAATGGCCGCTGACCGTCTGCCTGCACCCTACAGTGGCTGTTGACTGTGCGCGCGCACCCTACAGTGGCCGCTGACCGTCTGCCCGCACCCTACAGTGGCTGCTGACTGTGCGCGCGCACCCTACAATGGCCGCTGACCGTCTGCCTGCACCCTATAGTGGCTGCTGACCGTGCGCGCGCACCATACAGTGGCCACTGACCGTCTGCCCGCACCCTACAGTGGTTCTGGCCGTGTGCGCACACCCTACAGTGGCTGCTGACCGTCTGCCCGCACCCTACAGTGGCTGCTGACTGTGCGCGCACACCCTACAATGGCCGCTGACAGTCTGCCTGCACCCTATAGTGGCTGCTGACCGTGTGCGCGCACCCTACAGTGGCCGCTGAACGTCTGCCCGCACCCTACAATGGCCGCTGACCGTCTGCCTGCACCCTACAGTGGTCGCTGACCGTCTGCCCGCACCCTAGAGTGGCCGCTGACCGTCTGCCCGCACCCTACAGTTGTTCTGGCCGTCTGCCGGCACCCTACAGTGATTGCTGATCGTGTGCGCGCACCATACATTGGCCGCTGACCGTCTGCCCGCACCCTACAGTGGCCGCTGACCGTGTGCCCGCACCCTACAGTGGCCGCTGACCGTCTGCCCGCACCCTACAGTGGCCGCTGATCGTCTGCCCGCACCCTACAGTGGCCGCTGACCGTCTGCCCGCACCCTACAGTGGCCGCTGACCGTCTGCCCGCACCATACAGTGGCCGCTGATTGTCTTCCCGCACCCTACAGTGGCCGCTGACCTTCTGCCCGCACCCTACAGTGGCCGCTGACCGTCTGCCCGCACCCTACAGTGGCCGCTGACCGTCTGCCCGCACCCTACAGTGGCCGCTGACCGTCTGCCCGCACCCTACAGTGGCCGCTGACCGTCTGCCCGCACCCTACAGTGGCTGTTGACTGTGCGTGCGCACCCTACAATGGCCGCTGACCGTCTGCCTGCACCCTACAGTGGCTGTTGACTGTGCCCGCGCACCCTACAATGGCCGCTGATCGTCTGCCCGCACCCTACAGTGGTTCTGACCGTCTGCCCGCACCCTACAGTGGCCGCTGACCGTCTGCCCGCACCCTACAGTGGCCGCTGATCGTCTGCGCACAACCTACAGTGGCCGCTGACCGTCTGCCCGCACCCTACAGTGGTTCTGGCCGTGTGCGCGCACCCTACAGTGGTTCTGGCCGTGTGCGCGCACCCTACAGTGGTTCTGGCCGTGTGCGTGCACCCTACAGTGGTTCTGACCGTGTGCGCGCACCCTACAATGGCCGCTGACCGTCTGCCCGCACCCTACAGTGGCCCCTGACCGTCTGCCCGCACCCTACAGTGGCCGCTGACCGTCTGCCCGCACCCTACAGTGGTTCTGGCCGTCTGCCTGCACCCTACAGTGATTGCTGACCGTGTGCGCGCACCCTACAGTGGCCGCTGACCGTCTGCCCGCACCCTACAGTGGCCGCTGACCGTCTGACCGCACCCTACAGTGGTTCTGGCCGTGTACGCGCACCCTACAGTGGTTCTGGCCGTATGCTCGCACCCTACAGTGGTTCTGGCCGTGTGCGCGCACCCTACAGTGGTTCTGGCCGTGTGCGCGCACCCTACAGTGGTTCTGGCCGTGTGCGCGCACCCTACAGTGGTTCTGACCGTGTGCGCGCACCCTACAGTGGTTCTGGCCGTGTGCGCGCACCCTACAGTGGTTCTGACCGTGTGCGCGCACCCTACAGTGGTTCTGGCCGTGTGCGCGCACCCTACAGTGGTTCTGGCCGTGTGCGCGCACCCTACAGTGGCTGCTGACCGTCTGCCCGCACCCTACAGTGGCCGCTGACCGTCTGCCCGCACCCTACAGTGGCCGCTGACCGTCTGCCGGCACCCTACAGTGGCTGCTGACCGTACCCTACAGAGGTTCTGGCCGTCTGCCTGCACCCTACAGTGATTGCTGACCGTGTGCGCGCACCATACAGTGGCCGCTGACCGTTTGCCTGCACCCTACAGTGGCCGCTGACCGTCTGCCCGCACCCTACAGTAGCCGCTGACCGTCTGACCGCACCCTACAGTGGCCGCTGACCGTCTGCCTGCACCCTACAGTGGCCGCTGACCGTCTGCCCGCACCCTACAGTGGCCGCTGACCGTCTGCCCGCACCCTACAGTGGCCGCTGACCGTCTGCCCGCACCCTACAGTGGCTGTTGACTGTGCGCGCGCACCCTACAATGGCCGCTGACCGTCTGCCTGCACCCTACAGTGGCTGTTGACTGTGCCCGCGCACCCTACAATGGCCGCTGATCGTCTGCCCGCACCCTACAGTGGTTCTGACCGTCTGCCCGCACCCTACAGTGGCCGCTGACCGTCTGCCCGCACCCTACAGTGGCCGCTGACCGTCTGCCCGCACCCTACAGTGGCCGCTGATCGTCTGCGCACAACCTACAGTGGCCGCTGACCGTCTGCCCGCACCCTACAGTGGTTCTGGCCGTGTGCGTGCACCCTACAGTGGTTCTGGCCGTGTGCGCGCACCCTACAGTGGTTCTGGCCGTGTGCGTGCACCCTACAGTGGTTCTGACCGTGTGCGCGCACCCTACAATGGCCGCTGACCGTCTGCCTGCCCCCTATAGTGGCTGCTGACCGTGTGCACGCACCCTACAGTGGCCGCTGACCGTCTGCCCGCACCCTACAATGGCCGCTGACCGTCTGCCTGCACCCTACAGTGGCTGCTGACTGTGCGCGCGCACCCTACAATGGCCGCTGACCGTCTGCCTGCACCCTATAGTGGCTGCTGACCGTGCGCGCGCACCATACAGTGGCCGCTGACCGTCTGCCCGCACCCTACAGTGGTTCTGGCCGTGTGCGCACACCCTACAGTGGCTGCTGACCGTCTGCCCGCACCCTACAGTGGCTGCTGACTGTGCGCGCACACCCTACAATGGCCGCTGACAGTCTGCCTGCACCCTATAGTGGCTGCTGACCGTGTGCGCGCACCCTACAGTGGCCGCTGAACGTCTGCCCACACCCTACAATGGCCGCTGACCGTCTGCCTGCACCCTACAGTGGTCGCTGACCGTCTGCCCGCACCCTAGAGTGGCCGCTGACCGTCTGCCCGCACCCTACAGTTGTTCTGGCCGTCTGCCGGCACCCTACAGTGATTGCTGATCGTGTGCGCGCACCATACATTGGCCGCTGACCGTCTGCCCGCACCCTACAGTGGCCGCTGACCGTGTGCCCGCACCCTACAGTGGCCGCTGACCGTCTGCCCGCACCCTACAGTGGCCGCTGATCGTCTGCCCGCACCCTACAGTGGCCGCTGACCGTCTGCCCGCACCCTACAGTGGCCGCTGACCGTCTGCCCGCACCATACAGTGGCCGCTGATTGTCTTCCCGCACCCTACAGTGGCCGCTGACCTTCTGCCCGCACCCTACAGTGGCCGCTGACCGTCTGCCCGCACCCTACAGTGGCCGCTGACCGTCTGCCCGCACCCTACAGTGGCCGCTGACCGTCTGCCCGCACCCTACAGTGGCCGCTGACCGTCTGCCCGCACCCTACAGTGGCTGTTGACTGTTCGCGCGCACCCTACAATGGCCGCTGACCGTCTGCCTGCACCCTACAGTGGCTGTTGACTGTGCCCGCGCACCCTACAATAGCCGCTGATCGTCTGCCCGCACCCTACAGTGGTTCTGACCGTCTGCCCGCACACTACAGTGGCCGCTGACCGTCTGCCCGCACCCTACAGTGGCCGCTGACCGTCTGCCCGCACCCTACAGTGGCCGCTGATCGTCTGCGCACAACCTACAGTGGCCGCTGACCGTCTGCCCGCACCCTACAGTGGTTCTGGCCGTGTGCGCGCACCCTACAGTGGTTCTGGACGTGTGCGCGCACCCTACAGTGGTTCTGGCCGTGTGCGTGCACCCTACAGTGGTTCTGACCGTGTGCGCGCACCCTACAATGGCCGCTGACCGTCTGCCCGCACCCTACAGTGGCCCCTGACCGTCTGCCCGCACCCTACAGTGGCCGCTGACCGTCTGCCCGCACCCTACAGTGGTTCTGGCCGTCTGCCTGCACCCTACAGTGATTGCTGACCGTGTGCGCGCACCCTACAGTGGCCGCTGACCGTCTGCCCGCACCCTACAGTGGTTCTGGCCGTCTGCCTGCACCCTACAGTGATTGCTGACCGTGTGCGCGCACCCTACAGTGGCCGCTGACCGTGTGCCCGCACCCTACAGTGGCCGCTGACCGTCTGCCCGCACCCTACAGTGGCCGCTGACCGTCTGCCCGCACCCTACAGTGGCCGCTGACCGTACCCTACAGTGGTTCTGGCCGTCTGCCTGCACCCTACAGTGATTGCTGACCGTGTGTGCGCACCATACAGTGGCCGCTGACCGTCTGCCCGCACCCTACAGTGGCCGCTGACCGTCTGCCCGCACCCTACAGTGGCTGTTGACTGTGCGCTCGCACCCTACAATGGCCGCTGACCGCCTGCCTGCACCCTACAGTGGCTGTTGACTGTGCGCGCGCACCCTACAATGGCCGCTGACCGTCTGCCCGCACCCTACAGTGGCCGCTGACCGTCTGCCCGCACCCTACAGTGGCCGCTGACCGCCTGCCCGCACCCTACAGTGGCCGCTGTTCGTCTGCCCGCACCCTACAGTGGCCGCTGACCGTCTGCCCGCACCCTACAGTGGTCGCTGACCGTCTGCCCGCACCGTACAGTGGCCGCTGACCGTCTGCCCGCACCCTACAGTGGCTGTTGACTGTGCGCGCACACCCTACAATGGCCGCTGATCGTCTGCCCGCACCCTACAGTGGTTCTGACTGTCTGCCCGCACACTACAGTGGCCGCTGACCGTCTGCCCGCACCCTACAGTGGCCGCTGACCGTCTGCCCGCACCCTACAGTGGCCGTTGATCGTCTGCGCACACCCTACAGTGGCCGCTGACCTTCTGCCCGCACCCTACATTGGTTCTGGCCGTGTGCGCGCACCCTACAGTGGTTCTGGCCGTGTGCGCGCACCCTACAGTGGTTCTGTGTGCGCGCACCCTACAGTGGTTCTGACCGTGTGCGCGCACCCTACAATGACCGCTGACCGTCTGCCCGCACCCTACAGTGGCCGCTGACCGTACCCTACAGAGGTTCTGGCCGTCTGCCTGCACCCTACAGTGATTGCTGACCGTGTTCGCGCACCATACAGTGGCCGCTGACCGTCTGCCCGCACCCTACAGTGGCCGCTGACCGTCTGCCCGCACCCTACAGTGGCCGCTGACCGTCTGCCCGCACCCTACAGTGGCCGCTGACCGTCTGCCCGCACCCTACAGTGGCCGCTGACTGTGCGCTCGCACCCTACAATGGCCCCTGACCGTCTGCCTGCACCCTACAGTGGCTGTTGACTGTGCGCGCGCACCCTACAATGGCCGCTGACCGTCTGCCCGCACCGTACAGTGGCCGCTGACCGTCTGCCCGCACCCTACAGTGGCCGCTGATCGTCTGCCCGCACCCTACAGTGGCCGCTGACCGTCTGCCCGCACCCTATAGTGGCCGCTGATCGTCCGCCCGCACCCTACAGTGGCCGGTGACCGTCTGCCCGCACCCAACAGTGGTTCTGGCCGTGTGCGCGCACCCTACAGTGGTTCTGACCGTCTTCCCGCACCCTACAATGGCCGCTGATCGTCTGCCCGCACCCTACAGTGGCCGCTGACCGTCTGTCCGCACACTACAGTGGTTCTGGCCGTGTGCGCGCACCCTACAGTGGTTCTGGACGTGTGCGCGCACCCTACAGTGGTTCTGGCCATGTACGCGCACCCTACAGTGGTTCTGGCCGTATGCTCGCACCCTACAGTGGTTCTGGCCGTGTGCGCGCACCCTACAGTGGTTCTGGCCGTGTGCGCGCACCCTACAGTGGTTCTGGCCGTGTGCGCGCACCCTACAGTGGTTCTGGCCGTGTGCGCGCACCCTACAGTGGTTCTGGCCGTGTGCGTGCACCCTACAGTGATTCAGGCCGTGTGCGCGCACCCTACAGTGGTTCTGACCGTGTGCGCGCACCCTACAGTGGTTCTGATCGTGTGCGCGCACCCTAGAGTGGTAGCTGACCGTCTGCCCGCACCCTACAGTGGCTGCTGACCGTCTGCCCGCACCCTACAGTGGCCGCTGACCGTCTGCCCGTACTCTACAGTGGCCATCTGCCTGCACCCTACAGTGATTGCTGACCGTGTGCGCGCACCATACAGTGGCCGCTGACCGTCTGCCTGCACCCTACAGTGGCCGCTGACCGTCTGCCCGCACCCTACAGTGGCCGCTGACCGTCTGCCCGCACCCTACAGTGGCCGCTGACCGTCTGCCCGCACCCTACAGTGGCTGTTGACTGTGCGCTCGCACCCTACAATGGCCGCTGACCGTCTGCCTGCACCCTACAGTGGCTGTTGACTGTGCGCGCGCACCCTACAGTGGCCGCTGACCGTCTGCCCGCACCCTACAGTGGCTGCTGACTGTGCGCGCGCACCCTACAATGGCCGCTGACCGTCTGCCTGCACCCTATAGTGGCTGCTGACCGTGCGCGCGCACCATACAGTGGCCACTGACCGTCTGCCCGCACCCTATAGTGGTTCTGGCCGTGTGCGCACACCCTACAGTGGCTGCTGACCGTCTGCCCGCACCCTACAGTGGCTGCTGACTGTGCGCGCACACCCTACAATGGCCGCTGACAGTCTGCCTGCACCCTATAGTGGCTGCTGACCGTGTGCGCGCACCCTACAGTGGCCGCTGAACGTCTGCCCGCACCCTACAATGGCCGCTGACCGTCTGCCTGCACCCTACAGTGGTCGCTGACCGTCTGCCCGCACCCTAGAGTGGCCGCTGACCGTCTGCCCGCACCCTACAGTTGTTCTGGCCGTCTGCCGGCACCCTACAGTGATTGCTGATCGTGTGCGCGCACCATACATTGGCCGCTGACCGTCTGCCCGCACCCTACAGTGGCCGCTGACCGTGTGCCCGCACCCTACAGTGGCCGCTGACCGTCTGCCCGCACCCTACAGTGGCCGCTGATCGTCTGCCCGCACCCTACAGTGGCCGCTGACCGTCTGCCCGCACCCTACAGTGGCCGCTGACCGTCTGCCCGCACCATACAGTGGCCGCTGATTGTCTTCCCGCACCCTACAGTGGCCGCTGACCTTCTGCCCGCACCCTACAGTGGCCGCTGACCGTCTGCCCGCACCCTACAGTGGCCGCTGACCGTCTGCCCGCACCCTACAGTGGCCGCTGACCGTCTGCCCGCACCCTACAGTGGCCGCTGACCGTCTGCCCGCACCCTACAGTGGCTGTTGACTGTGCGTGCGCACCCTACAATGGCCGCTGACCGTCTGCCTGCACCCTACAGTGGCTGTTGACTGTGCCCGCGCACCCTACAATGGCCGCTGATCGTCTGCCCGCACCCTACAGTGGTTCTGACCGTCTGCCCGCACCCTACAGTGGCCGCTGACCGTCTGCCCGCACCCTACAGTGGCCGCTGATCGTCTGCGCACAACCTACAGTGGCCGCTGACCGTCTGCCCGCACCCTACAGTGGTTCTGGCCGTGTGCGCGCACCCTACAGTGGTTCTGGCCGTGTGCGCGCACCCTACAGTGGTTCTGGCCGTGTGCGTGCACCCTACAGTGGTTCTGACCGTGTGCGCGCACCCTACAATGGCCGCTGACCGTCTGCCCGCACCCTACAGTGGCCCCTGACCGTCTGCCCGCACCCTACAGTGGCCGCTGACCGTCTGCCCGCACCCTACAGTGGTTCTGGCCGTCTGCCTGCACCCTACAGTGATTGCTGACCGTGTGCGCGCACCCTACAGTGGCCGCTGACCGTCTGCCCGCACCCTACAGTGGCCGCTGACCGTCTGCCCGCACCCTACAGTGGTTCTGGCCGTGTACGCGCACCCTACAGTGGTTCTGGCCGTATGCTCGCACCCTACAGTGGTTCTGGCCGTGTGCGCGCACCCTACAGTGGTTCTGGCCGTGTGCGCGCACCCTACAGTGGTTCTGGCCGTGTGCGCGCACCCTACAGTGGTTCTGACCGTGTGCGCGCACCCTACAGTGGTTCTGGCCGTGTGCGCGCACCCTACAGTGGTTCTGACCGTGTGCGCGCACCCTACAGTGGTTCTGGCCGTGTGCGCGCACCCTACAGTGGTTCTGGCCGTGTGCGCGCACCCTACAGTGGCTGCTGACCGTCTGCCCGCACCCTACAGTGGCCGCTGACCGTCTGCCCGCACCCTACAGTGGCCGCTGACCGTCTGCCGGCACCCTACAGTGGCCGCTGACCGTACCCTACAGAGGTTCTGGCCGTCTGCCTGCACCCTACAGTGATTGCTGACCGTGTGCGCGCACCCTACAGTGGCCGCTGACCGTCTGCCCGCACCCTACAGTGGTTCTGGCCGTCTGCCTGCACCCTACAGTGATTGCTGACCGTGTGCGCGCACCCTACAGTGGCCGCTGACCGTGTGCCCGCACCCTACAGTGGCCGCTGACCGTCTGCCCGCACCCTACAGTGGCCGCTGACCGTCTGCCCGCACCCTACAGTGGCCGCTGACCGTACCCTACAGTGGTTCTGGCCGTCTGCCTGCACCCTACAGTGATTGCTGACCGTGTGTGCGCACCATACAGTGGCCGCTGACCGTCTGCCCGCACCCTACAGTGGCCGCTGACCGTCTGCCCGCACCCTACAGTGGCTGTTGACTGTGCGCTCGCACCCTACAATGGCCGCTGACCGCCTGCCTGCACCCTACAGTGGCTGTTGACTGTGCGCGCGCACCCTACAATGGCCGCTGACCGTCTGCCCGCACCCTACAGTAGCCGCTGACCGTCTGCCCGCACCCTACAGTGGCCGCTGACCGCCTGCCCGCACCCTACAGTGGCCGCTGTTCGTCTGCCCGCACCCTACAGTGGCCGCTGACCGTCTGCCCGCACCCTACAGTGGCCGCTGACCGTCTGCCCGCACCGTACAGTGGCCGCTGACCGTCTGCCCGCACCCTACAGTGGCTGTTGACTGTGCGCGCACACCCTACAATGGCCGCTGATCGTCTGCCCGCACCCTACAGTGGTTCTGACTGTCTGCCCGCACACTACAGTGGCCGCTGACCGTCTGCCCGCACCCTACAGTGGCCGCTGACCGTCTGCCCGCACCCTACAGTGGCCGTTGATCGTCTGCGCACACCCTACAGTGGCCGCTGACCTTCTGCCCGCACCCTACATTGGTTCTGGCCGTGTGCGCGCACCCTACAGTGGTTCTGGCCGTGTGCGCGCACCCTACAGTGGTTCTGTGTGCGCGCACCCTACAGTGGTTCTGACCGTGTGCGCGCACCCTACAATGACCGCTGACCGTCTGCCCGCACCCTACAGTGGCCGCTGACCGTACCCTACAGAGGTTCTGGCCGTCTGCCTGCACCCTACAGTGATTGCTGACCGTGTTCGCGCACCATACAGTGGCCGCTGACCGTCTGCCCGCACCCTACAGTGGCCGCTGACCGTCTGCCCGCACCCTACAGTGGCCGCTGACCGTCTGCCCGCACCCTACAGTGGCCGCTGACCGTCTGCCCGCACCCTACAGTGGCCGCTGACTGTGCGCTCGCACCCTACAATGGCCCCTGACCGTCTGCCTGCACCCTACAGTGGCTGTTGACTGTGCGCGCGCACCCTACAATGGCCGCTGACCGTCTGCCCGCACCGTACAGTGGCCGCTGACCGTCTGCCCGCACCCTACAGTGGCCGCTGATCGTCTGCCCGCACCCTACAGTGGCCGCTGACCGTCTGCCCGCACCCTATAGTGGCCGCTGATCGTCCGCCCGCACCCTACAGTGGCCGGTGACCGTCTGCCCGCACCCAACAGTGGTTCTGGCCGTGTGCGCGCACCCTACAGTGGTTCTGACCGTCTTCCCGCACCCTACAATGGCCGCTGATCGTCTGCCCGCACCCTACAGTGGCCGCTGACCGTCTGTCCGCACACTACAGTGGTTCTGGCCGTGTGCGCGCACCCTACAGTGGTTCTGGACGTGTGCGCGCACCCTACAGTGGTTCTGGCCATGTACGCGCACCCTACAGTGGTTCTGGCCGTATGCTCGCACCCTACAGTGGTTCTGGCCGTGTGCGCGCACCCTACAGTGGTTCTGGCCGTGTGCGCGCACCCTACAGTGGTTCTGGCCGTGTGCGCGCACCCTACAGTGGTTCTGGCCGTGTGCGCGCACCCTACAGTGGTTCTGGCCGTGTGCGTGCACCCTACAGTGATTCAGGCCGTGTGCGCGCACCCTACAGTGGTTCTGACCGTGTGCGCGCACCCTACAGTGGTTCTGATCGTGTGCGCGCACCCTAGAGTGGTAGCTGACCGTCTGCCCGCACCCTACAGTGGCTGCTGACCGTCTGCCCGCACCCTACAGTGGCCGCTGACCGTCTGCCCGTACTCTACAGTGGCCATCTGCCTGCACCCTACAGTGATTGCTGACCGTGTGCGCGCACCATACAGTGGCCGCTGACCGTCTGCCTGCACCCTACAGTGGCCGCTGACCGTCTGCCCGCACCCTACAGTGGCCGCTGACCGTCTGCCCGCACCCTACAGTGGCCGCTGACCGTCTGCCCGCACCCTACAGTGGCTGTTGACTGTGCGCTCGCACCCTACAATGGCCGCTGACCGTCTGCCTGCACCCTACAGTGGCTGTTGACTGTGCGCGCGCACCCTACAGTGGCCGCTGACCGTCTGCCCGCACCCTACAGTGGCTGCTGACTGTGCGCGCGCACCCTACAATGGCCGCTGACCGTCTGCCTGCACCCTATAGTGGCTGCTGACCGTGCGCGCGCACCATACAGTGGCCACTGACCGTCTGCCCGCACCCTATAGTGGTTCTGGCCGTGTGCGCACACCCTACAGTGGCTGCTGACCGTCTGCCCGCACCCTACAGTGGCTGCTGACTGTGCGCGCACACCCTACAATGGCCGCTGACAGTCTGCCTGCACCCTATAGTGGCTGCTGACCGTGTGCGCGCACCCTACAGTGGCCGCTGAACGTCTGCCCGCACCCTACAATGGCCGCTGACCGTCTGCCTGCACCCTACAGTGGTCGCTGACCGTCTGCCCGCACCCTAGAGTGGCCGCTGACCGTCTGCCCGCACCCTACAGTTGTTCTGGCCGTCTGCCGGCACCCTACAGTGATTGCTGATCGTGTGCGCGCACCATACATTGGCCGCTGACCGTCTGCCCGCACCCTACAGTGGCCGCTGACCGTGTGCCCGCACCCTACAGTGGCCGCTGACCGTCTGCCCGCACCCTACAGTGGCCGCTGATCGTCTGCCCGCACCCTACAGTGGCCGCTGACCGTCTGCCCGCACCCTACAGTGGCCGCTGACCGTCTGCCCGCACCATACAGTGGCCGCTGATTGTCTTCCCGCACCCTACAGTGGCCGCTGACCTTCTGCCCGCACCCTACAGTGGCCGCTGACCGTCTGCCCGCACCCTACAGTGGCCGCTGACCGTCTGCCCGCACCCTACAGTGGCCGCTGACCGTCTGCCCGCACCCTACAGTGGCCGCTGACCGTCTGCCCGCACCCTACAGTGGCTGTTGACTGTGCGTGCGCACCCTACAATGGCCGCTGACCGTCTGCCTGCACCCTACAGTGGCTGTTGACTGTGCCCGCGCACCCTACAATGGCCGCTGATCGTCTGCCCGCACCCTACAGTGGTTCTGACCGTCTGCCCGCACCCTACAGTGGCCGCTGACCGTCTGCCCGCACCCTACAGTGGCCGCTGATCGTCTGCGCACAACCTACAGTGGCCGCTGACCGTCTGCCCGCACCCTACAGTGGTTCTGGCCGTGTGCGCGCACCCTACAGTGGTTCTGGCCGTGTGCGCGCACCCTACAGTGGTTCTGGCCGTGTGCGTGCACCCTACAGTGGTTCTGACCGTGTGCGCGCACCCTACAATGGCCGCTGACCGTCTGCCCGCACCCTACAGTGGCCCCTGACCGTCTGCCCGCACCCTACAGTGGCCGCTGACCGTCTGCCCGCACCCTACAGTGGTTCTGGCCGTCTGCCTGCACCCTACAGTGATTGCTGACCGTGTGCGCGCACCCTACAGTGGCCGCTGACCGTCTGCCCGCACCCTACAGTGGCCGCTGACCGTCTGCCCGCACCCTACAGTGGTTCTGGCCGTGTACGCGCACCCTACAGTGGTTCTGGCCGTATGCTCGCACCCTACAGTGGTTCTGGCCGTGTGCGCGCACCCTACAGTGGTTCTGGCCGTGTGCGCGCACCCTACAGTGGTTCTGGCCGTGTGCGCGCACCCTACAGTGGTTCTGACCGTGTGCGCGCACCCTACAGTGGTTCTGGCCGTGTGCGCGCACCCTACAGTGGTTCTGACCGTGTGCGCGCACCCTACAGTGGTTCTGGCCGTGTGCGCGCACCCTACAGTGGTTCTGGCCGTGTGCGCGCACCCTACAGTGGCTGCTGACCGTCTGCCCGCACCCTACAGTGGCCGCTGACCGTCTGCCCGCACCCTACAGTGGCCGCTGACCGTCTGCCGGCACCCTACAGTGGCCGCTGACCGTACCCTACAGAGGTTCTGGCCGTCTGCCTGCACCCTACAGTGATTGCTGACCGTGTGCGCGCACCATACAGTGGCCGCTGACCGTTTGCCTGCACCCTACAGTGGCCGCTGATCGTCTGCCCGCACCCTACAGTAGCCGCTGACCGTCTGACCGCACCCTACAGTGGCCGCTGACCGTCTGCCTGCACCCTACAGTGGCCGCTGACCGTCTGCCCGCACCCTACAGTGGCCGCTGACCGTCTGCCCGCACCCTACAGTGGCCGCTGACCGTCTGCCCGCACCCTACAGTGGCTGTTGACTGTGCGCGCGCACCCTACAATGGCCGCTGACCGTCTGCCTGCACCCTACAGTGGCTGTTGACTGTGCCCGCGCACCCTACAATGGCCGCTGATCGTCTGCCCGCACCCTACAGTGGTTCTGACCGTCTGCCCGCACCCTACAGTGGCCGCTGACCGTCTGCCCGCACCCTACAGTGGCCGCTGACCGTCTGCCCGCACCCTACAGTGGCCGCTGATCGTCTGCGCACAACCTACAGTGGCCGCTGACCGTCTGCCCGCACCCTACAGTGGTTCTGGCCGTGTGCGTGCACCCTACAGTGGTTCTGGCCGTGTGCGCGCACCCTACAGTGGTTCTGGCCGTGTGCGTGCACCCTACAGTGGTTCTGACCGTGTGCGCGCACCCTACAATGGCCGCTGACCGTCTGCCCGCACCCTACAGTGGCCCCTGACCGTCTGCCCGCACCCTACAGTGGCCGCTGACCGTCTGCCCGCACCCTACAGTGGTTCTGGCCGTCTGCCTGCACCCTACAGTGATTGCTGACCGTGTGCGCGCACCCTACAGTGGCCGCTGACCGTCTGCCCGCACCCTACAGTGGCCGCTGACCGTCTGCCCGCACCCTACAGTGGTTCTGGCCGTGTACGCGCACCCTACAGTGGTTCTGGCCGTATGCTCGCACCCTACAGTGGTTCTGGCCGTGTGCGCGCACCCTACAGTGGTTCTGGCCGTGTGCGCGCACCCTACAGTGGTTCTGGCCGTGTGCGCGCACCCTACAGTGGTTCTGACCGTGTGCGCGCACCCTACAGTGGTTCTGGCCGTGTGCGCGCACCCTACAGTGGTTCTGACCGTGTGCGCGCACCCTACAGTGGTTCTGGCCGTGTGCGCGCACCCTACAGTGGTTCTGGCCGTGTGCGCGCACCCTACAGTGGCTGCTGACCGTCTGCCCGCACCCTACAGTGGCCGCTGACCGTCTGCCCGCACCCTACAGTGGCCGCTGACCGTCTGCCGGCACCCTACAGTGGCCGCTGACCGTACCCTACAGAGGTTCTGGCCGTCTGCCTGCACCCTACAGTGATTGCTGACCGTGTGCGCGCACCATACAGTGGCCGCTGACCGTTTGCCTGCACCCTACAGTGGCCGCTGACCGTCTGCCCGCACCCTACAGTAGCCGCTGACCGTCTGACCGCACCCTACAGTGGCCGCTGACCGTCTGCCTGCACCCTACAGTGGCCGCTGACCGTCTGCCCGCACCCTACAGTGGCCGCTGACCGTCTGCCCGCACCCTACAATGGCCGCTGACCGTCTGCCCGCACCCTACAGTGGCTGTTGACTGTGCGCTCGCACCGTACAGTGGCTGTTGACTGTGCGCGCGCACCCTACAATGGCCGCTGACCGTCTGCCCGCACCTTACAGTGGTTCTGACCGTCTGCCCGCACCCTACAGTGGTTCTGACCGTCTGCCCGCACCCTACAATGGCCGCTGACCGTCTGCCCGCACCTTACAGTGGTTCTGACCGTCTGCCCGCACCCTACAGTGGTTCTGACCGTGCGCGCGCACCCTACAGTGGTTCTGGCCGTGTGCGCGCACCCTACAGTGGTTCTGGCCGTCTGCCCGCACCCTACAGTGGCCGCTGACCGTCTGCCCGCACCCTACAGTGGTTCTGGCCGTCTGCCTGCACCCTACAGTGATTGCTGACCGTGTGCGCGCACCCTACAGTGGCCGCTGACCGTCTGCCCGCACCCTACAGTGGCCGCTGACCGTCTGCCCGCACCCTACAGTGGTTCTGGCCGTGTACGCGCACCCTACAGTGGTTCTGGCCGTATGCTCGCACCCTACAGTGGTTCTGGCCGTGTGCGCGCACCCTACAGTGGTTCTGGCCGTGTGCGCGCACCCTACAGTGGTTCTGGCCGTGTGCGCGCACCCTACAGTGGTTCTGACCGTGTGCGCGCACCCTACAGTGGTTCTGGCCGTGTGCGCGCACCCTACAGTGGTTCTGACCGTGTGCGCGCACCCTACAGTGGTTCTGGCCGTGTGCGCGCACCCTACAGTGGTTCTGGCCGTGTGCGCGCACCCTACAGTGGCTGCTGACCGTCTGCCCGCACCCTACAGTGGCCGCTGACCGTCTGCCCGCACCCTACAGTGGCCGCTGACCGTCTGCCGGCACCCTACAGTGGCCGCTGACCGTACCCTACAGAGGTTCTGGCCGTCTGCCTGCACCCTACAGTGATTGCTGACCGTGTGCGCGCACCATACAGTGGCCGCTGACCGTCTGCCCGCACCCTACAGTAGCCGCTGACCGTACCCTACAGTGGCCGCTGACCGTCTGCCCGCACCCTACAGTGGCCGCTGACCGTCTGCCCGCACCCTACAATGGCCGCTGACCGTCTGCCCGCACCCTACAGTGGCTGTTGACTGTGCGCTCGCACCGTACAGTGGCTGTTGACTGTGCGCGCGCACCCTACAATGGCCGCTGACCGTCTGCCCGCACCTTACAGTGGTTCTGACCGTCTGCCCGCACCCTACAGTGGTTCTGACCGTCTGCCCGCACCCTACAATGGCCGCTGACCGTCTGCCCGCACCTTACAGTGGTTCTGACCGTCTGCCCGCACCCTACAGTGGTTCTGACCGTGCGCGCGCACCCTACAGTGGTTCTGGCCGTGTGCGCGCACCCTACAGTGGTTCTGGCCGTCTGCCCGCACCCTACAGTGGCCGCTGACCGTCTGCCCGCACCCTACAGTGGTTCTGGCCGTCTGCCTGCACCCTACAGTGATTGCTGACCGTGTGCGCGCACCCTACAGTGGCCGCTGACCGTCTGCCCGCACCCTACAGTGGCCGCTGACCGTCTGCCCGCACCCTACAGTGGTTCTGGCCGTGTACGCGCACCCTACAGTGGTTCTGGCCGTATGCTCGCACCCTACAGTGGTTCTGGCCGTGTGCGCGCACCCTACAGTGGTTCTGGCCGTGTGCGCGCACCCTACAGTGGTTCTGGCCGTGTGCGCGCACCCTACAGTGGTTCTGACCGTGTGCGCGCACCCTACAGTGGTTCTGGCCGTGTGCGCGCACCCTACAGTGGTTCTGACCGTGTGCGCGCACCCTACAGTGGTTCTGGCCGTGTGCGCGCACCCTACAGTGGTTCTGGCCGTGTGCGCGCACCCTACAGTGGCTGCTGACCGTCTGCCCGCACCCTACAGTGGCCGCTGACCGTCTGCCCGCACCCTACAGTGGCCGCTGACCGTCTGCCGGCACCCTACAGTGGCCGCTGACCGTACCCTACAGAGGTTCTGGCCGTCTGCCTGCACCCTACAGTGATTGCTGACCGTGTGCGCGCACCATACAGTGGCCGCTGACCGTCTGCCCGCACCCTACAGTAGCCGCTGACCGTACCCTACAGTGGCCGCTGACCGTCTGCCCGCACCCTACAGTGGCCGCTGACCGTCTGCCCGCACCCTACAATGGCCGCTGACCGTCTGCCCGCACCCTACAGTGGCTGTTGACTGTGCGCTCGCACCGTACAGTGGCTGTTGACTGTGCGCGCGCACCCTACAATGGCCGCTGACCGTCTGCCCGCACCTTACAGTGGTTCTGACCGTCTGCCCGCACCCTACAGTGGTTCTGACCGTCTGCCCGCACCCTACAATGGCCGCTGACCGTCTGCCCGCACCTTACAGTGGTTCTGACCGTCTGCCCGCACCCTACAGTGGTTCTGACCGTGCGCGCGCACCCTACAGTGGTTCTGGCCGTGTGCGCGCACCCTACAGTGGTTCTGGCCGTCTGCCCGCACCCTACAGTGGCTGTTGACTGTGCGCGCGCACCCTAAAGTGGCCGCTGACCGTCTGCCCGCACCCTACAGTGGTTCTGGCCGTGTGCGCCTCCTCCCTCCCGCAGCACTGCGCCTCCTCCCCGCCCTCCGTACACGGGGTTTCCCCGCCTGCCCCTCAGCGCTGACACTGCACGGGGCCTCAGGACGATGCAGCCGTTGCCGCCCGGGGACCTGTCGGGGCTGGAGCTGGTGGGCTGCGGCGGCTTCGGGGTGGTCTATAGGGGGCGCAGCACGAGGCTGGGGATGGACATCGCCCTGAAGAACACCCTGAGAGACAGCGCGTGAGTCCGGCGGCGGGGGGCGGAGCCTGGGGTCACGTGGCCGACCACTCCTGCAGTAGTCACCCGTTCAGCTCGTTCACACTACAGCAGCCCTGCGTTTTATTATCCTTTCTCCCTTGCAGCTGGACACATTATAGACTATCAGGTCTGCTGCCTCTTACACTGCTCTGGTTATGAGCAGACACAAGACTTTTTCTTTTTTACTTTAAGCTTTTTTTCTCCTGGAATTTGTACAGCTGGGACCCCCACAGCCAGGATTCCTTTTCCTTTGTCTCCTCCGTTCCCTTTTTACACCTGTCTGATGACGGTGCACGCGGCTGTCTCATGCTTTGGGGGTCTACGTGTCCCCTGAATCTACCAGGATAGTCAGTTATCATCTATCCATAGGACCCCCTGCAACACCAACAAACGGGGGCTCGGGCCCATACTGAGAGGAGCGGAGGGGCTACGAGACTGCACATAGTGGAGGAGCGCTGTACTCAGCTCTCTCTGATGGTCTCGTGGAGGTCACGCATACACTCCTCCCTCCACTCAGGACCGGGCATTAGCGGAGCCTATGTCCTGGTAGTGATGGACAGTCCGGCTCTTCTGTGTCCTGGTAGTGATGGGCACTAGTCCGGCTCTTCTGCGTCCTGGTAGTGATGGGCACTAGTCCGGCTCTTCTGCGTCCTGGTAGTGATGGACAGTCCGGCTCTTCTGCGTCCTGGTAGTGATGGGCACTAGTCCGGCTCTTCTGCGTCCTGGTAGTGATGGGCACTAGTCCGGCTCTTCTGCGTCCTGGTAGTGATGGGCACTAGTCCGGCTCTTCTGCGTCCTGGTAGTGATGGGCACTAGTCCGGCTCTTCTGCGTCCTGGTAGTGATGGGCACTAGTCCGGCTCTTCTGCGTCCTGGTAGTGATGGGCACTAGTCCGGCTCTTCTGCGTCCTGGTAGTGATGGGCACTAGTCCGGCTCTTCTGCGTCCTGGTAGTGATGGGCACTAGTCCGGCTCTTCTGCGTCCTGGTAGTGATGGGCACTAGTCCGGCTCTTCTGCGTCCTGGTAGTGATGGGCACTAGTCCGGCTCTTCTGCGTCCTGGTAGTGATGGGCACTAGTTCGGCTCTTCTGTGTCCTGGTAGTGATGGGCACTAGTCCGGCGGCTCTTCTGCGGCCTGGTAGTGATGGCCGCTAGTCCGGCGGCTCTTCTGCGTCCTGGTAGTGATGGGCACTAGTCCGGCGGCTCTTCTGCGTCCTGGTAGTGATGGGCACTAGTCCGGCGGCTCTTCTGCGTCCTGGTAGTGATGGGCACTAGTCCGGCTCTTCTGCGTCCTGGTAGTGATGGGCACTAGTTCGGCTCTTCTGTGTCCTGGTAGTGATGGGCACTAGTCCGGCGGCTCTTCTGCGGCCTGGTAGTGATGGCCGCTAGTCCGGCGGCTCTTCTGCGGCCTGGTAGTGATGGCTGCTAGTCAGAAACCACTAGGGCTCTCAACAGGAGCCAACTCTTTGCGCCCTTTAAGTATTCAAATTGGTTCCTTCTGTTTGGAAACACTTTGCAGTAAATTGGAAGCCCCCATATAACTATAGATAAAGTGATTCTATTAGCAGGTGTTAATCTAAAACTGAACAGCATTCGTAGGAATTCTACAGTTTTTTTGTCCTCCTTAGGTTATGTGCATAAAACATTTTTATGCCGGCACACCCACTGAAGATTTCATAGACAACGCTATTTCAGGGAAAAGCCGGCCGTCCCTTTTCCTGAAGCGGCTTCGCTGGGAGATGTGGTGCCATTTGCCGTCACCGTTGTCTTTTTTATTATTGAAATTATAATTAGCAAGCGACTTACTATCGGAAGATGCCTGACGAATGAACATGTTACTTCTTGTAACCACCTCACGGTTTCCGAACCAGAGGTGGGTAAAAGAAGTAAAAAAAGACTGAGCTCGTGCACTGCAGTGTAGTTAGTGCACACAGCAATGTACAATGTTCAATTTTAGCAGTGAGTTTATAGTGCCTTTTCCGGTGGGTTCTTGATGGAAACCACCTGAAAAAGATGTAATGTGCACATACCCTTACCTAAAACTGTTTCTGCTGTAATGCTTTTAGTAAAGAAAGAGCAATTGGAAATTGGACAAGTACTGATCATTAGGCAATGAAAGTCCAGCTCCACAATCACGTTGAATTCTTTATTTCCAGTGTACAGGAGTACAAAAATGTCAGTGCAGTTTAAAGGGAACCTGTCACCAGGTTTGGCCAATATAAGATACGACCACCTCCTTTCAGTCCTGATGTATAGCATTCTGTAATGCTGTATATAAGCCCCAATCTGACCTGCAAGAGAAAGAGCTTTTATTATACTCCCCTGGGGAGCGGTCCTGTCTGAGGGGTGTCGCTCATACTGGTCCGACGCCTCCCTTCTTCTTTCGATGCCTTCCTCCTTCTTGCTTTGTGTGGATGACTCGTCCTACGTAATCCACACAGTCTTCCCGGCATCGCGCTCCTGTGCAGGGGTGTCAGGGATGCGCACACACACAATCCCGATTACTCGCTACATATCTTATCGGCAAGCGACCAGTGAGCGTATGGCGTACACGCCTCTGGATTCCAACGCATCGAATATGCGCATACGCCCCCGTATGGTTACTGCCAACTTTACGATAGCCCAATTAATATGATTTGATGCCGCCACTGATCAATTTTAAAATATAATACAGGCCTGATCGGACGCCTGCTTTCTGGTAGTGTATATGGCTTCGGGTGAGGAACGATTACAGAACAAAAGAAACAGAACTATTAAATTTTATATTTAATCCAAAAGGGAGGCAGTGTTTATGAAAAATATACAAAAGGTTTTACAAAGAGAGACATTACAATACATATGCAGTTACACGAAAATAAATGGGGTCAAAGAAGAACTTACTTGACAGATTGCAGGGACGATTCAGTCTAGCTGGAGGGAAGCGCTCCTATGTCTGTTTAGCGACTATGACCCCTGCTTACACATAAATATGTAACTTCCAACATGAGTCCTGACCAGGGTTGAGCGAGTATGTTCTGTCCGAGTATGCTCGGGCCGAGCTCCGAGTATTTATAGCTGCTCGGTGATATGGTTGAATCGCTCCCGTGTGCATGATTTGCAACTGTTTGACAGTTTTATTACATGTGAGGAATGTGTAAGAAATAGACATTCCTCACATGTAATAAAACTGTCAAACAGGTGCAAATCATTCACACGGGAGCGATTCAAACGCATCACCGAGCAGCTGTAAATACTCGGAGCTCGGCCCGAGCATACTCTCCGAAAGTGTTAATAGAACATACTCGCTCAACACTAGTCCTGACCCTTCCTCGGCTGGGTCTTTTATGTCGAAGGGGGGACCTGCCCACACATCTCCTGTGATGACATCACGTGGCTGGGCTCCAGCTTTCATATTTTTGTTAAGTTATCGCAGAAGTTAGATATTTTATCGCTGGTTGATCACAGAAGCTTGCAAATGATGCCATATTCTTTGTTACAAATTTAGCTTTCCTTAGAGCCTACACATGGCATAGCTGCAGTCTGTTATTCTGGTACTTTTGTGCCACAGATCACCGGAAGGGCTCACAGCTATGGAGAACTATGCATATTGTTCCTTAGCTGACCCTGCCGCTAAAAATGTGTCCCATTATTATCGGAAGTATAGAACTTCCGATATTCCATATTTCGTGTCGGTGCCAGCGAGACTGTAGATTTCTGTTGAGCAAAAGGGGAATGCCCTAGGGGTGAGAGAGAATTCTTTTGAAGCTAGCAATAGCATCCTTCTCACCTAGGTTTATATTTGTCACAGGCCGGCGCCACTAGAAACTACACTCGTATGTTAATTGGGTTAGTAGCTCCCTTTGTACTAACATTTGCCTATTAGCCACTTCTCCTGTGTGTGCTAATTTGCATAGAGACAGCTCTGTAGATTGCCAATGTTTCTACTCTGACAGATGGTCGATAAGGGAGGGGGGGGGAGCGGTTTGGGAGAAAAGAGAGAGGGAGAGATTTTCAATATTTCTATGACAAGGGGTATTTTAGATCGGGGGCTTATATGCAGCATTATAGGTCTGAAAGGTGGTGGCTGCATCTCATATCGGCCAAACCTGGTGACTGGTTCGCTTTAAAATATCATGATAGACAAGTTAAAACCTCCATCTATGCTTTTCAGGTGAGTACACCCCTGATCATGACTAAGGGTGTACTCACCTGAAACATGATCGTGGAGCTGGACTTTCTTTGCTTTATTTGGACTTTTCTGCGTCAAGCCACAGACGCTATTACTGCTCCGAGCCACGTAAACCTTGCATGTGGGTGAGTGGGATCTCTTTCTCTACTGTTCATTAGACCCTGTAATGCCAAGCCAAACGCCAGTAACTAAAGGTAGTAGCGCTTCTCATTTTTTTTTGTGCTCTTTTACATTTTGTTTTGTACACGCAGTAGAGGGATTATGTAGCAATTTATACTATGTATGTTAAAATGGAAATTTAGCAGGTTTTAACTTCCCATTTTGCACAATGCCATGTCCTATTCTGAGTAATAAAAAAGATTCCACTGTGGCGAGAAAAGTAATTTAGTTACATTAGCTACAGGGATTTTTTGTTAATAAAGGGTTATTAAAAAATTTGTAAATGATCCCATATCCGTAAGATAACTTACTGTCCACTGGACCCCTCAGGACTGTGGCGCTCGAGCACTGGTACTAGGATCTGCAGAGCCCATACTTGAATTTAGTGCAGGTGCGAATGCTCGACATCTACTCCATTCACTATGCTTGGAGAAAGCTTGGTAAATTCTACTATTTCGAGCAGTCTCGTCGACAATGAATGAAGTGAAAGTCGAAAATGTGCACCACCATTCCATTCAAGATGGGAATTTGCAGAGTTCTGTTCTTGGGGTCACTGGTGAACCTAGTAGTCCATCCCTTAAGGATCCACGGGTCGGCAAAACACCTGTAGTAGAAACCCGGAAGGATTTGTGGACCTGTTCGCGCTGCCCATTATTGAAGACGCCAATTTGTTCTGAGTTCGATTTGTATCTAAGTTCGATTCCATTTAATAAATAAATAAATAATATATAACAATAAAGAAGAATATAATTGTATTCATTATATCATTTTATTTATACAGTGCCCTCTTCCTGATTTCTTATTCTTTTGCATGTTTGTCACACTTAAATGTTTCAGATCACAAAACAAATAGTTTTAAATGAAGGTCTTTATTATTAAGGGAAAAAGAAATCGAAACCTGCAGGGCCCTGTGTGAAAAAATGATTGCCTCCCAAACCTAATAACTGGTTGGGCCGCCCTTAGCAGCAACAAATGCAATCAAGTGTTTGTGATAACTGGCAATAAGTCTCTTGCATTGCTCTGGAGGAATTTTGGCCACTCATCTTTGCAAAATTGTTGTAATTCAGCCACATTGGAGAGTTTCCGAGCATGAACTGCCTGTTTAAGGTCATGCCACAGCATCTCAAAAGTGACTAGGCCACGCCAGAGTCTTAATTTTGGTTTTCTTAAGCCATTCAGAGGTGGACTTGCTGGTGTGTTCTGTATCATTATCCTGCTGCATAACCCAAGTGCGCTTCAGCATCAGGTCACAAACAGATGACTGGACATTCTCCTTCAGGATTTTTTGGTAGCAGAATTCATGGTTCCATTCACCGCAGCAATCTTCCAGGTCCGGAAGCAGCAAAACAGACCCAGAACATTACACTACCACCACCATATTTTACTTTTGGTATGATGTTCCTTTTCTGAAATTGAGAGTGTGTCCTTTGCACGGCTGGAGGCTGAGTATATAGAGAGCCCTCGGTCTGTGAGCTGATGAGAGCATTTGGTTGTCACTGACATCAAACGTGGTGAGATTGTTCCATTATTCATTTATAGTAATGACTCTCTAATATAACCACTATATGGCTATGTGCACACGATGCAGAAATGCTCCGGATTTTTCCTGAGTGTTTCTTCATCTCCCCTGGCAGAAAAAACACATGCAGATTGTACATGCGGATTTTACATGCAGATTGCACATTCGGATTGCTCATGCGGATTGCACATGCGGATTGCTCATGCGGATTGCACATGCTTATTGTACATGCGGATTGCTCATGCGGATTGCACATGCTTATTGTACATGCGGATTGCTCATGCGGATTGTACATGCTTTTTTCCTGCCAGGGACATGCGGATGTGAAGCGTTCTTCACTTGCATTTCTGCATGTGGGTTGTCAAGCGATTTTAGCATCACTTGGAAAGTGCTTGACAACTTGGTCACACTATATAAATCCATGCCGGTTGCATGTGACCGAAAGAATGGTAAAAAATAAATATTATACTTACCTTCTGATGGCCCCCGGTGTTCTTGTGTCTGCTTTCCGGCAGCTCGTGGTAGATTTAAGGACCTGCCGACGTCAGCGGTCGCGTGACCCGTAACATGACTAAATGACGTCAATGCAGGTCCTTTAGTCTACCGCGAGCTGCCAGCAAGCAGAGACAAGCACACCGGGGGCCATCAGAAGGTAAGTATAATATTTATTTTGTATTTTATTCTTTTTTTTACAGGTTCTATAGTACCCGGGTCCGGAGGAGAGTCTCTTCTTCTCCAGACCCCGGTACCATCTGCACATTGAAACGCATGGAATGCTCATGTGCACATGTAGTGATGCGGATTACATGCGTTCCAATGCAAGTCAATGGCGGCGAAAACGCTGCTCTTCCACAAAATAATTGGTAGTGCTGCATATTTTTCCCCAATGATAATCCGCAGCGGAAATTTCCCAGCATGTGCACAGCACATGCGGATTATCATTGGGGAACATGGCAGGACTTCTACCAAGCGATTTTAAGCATTTCTGCAGCGGAATTGCTTAAAAAACGCATAGTGGGCACACAGCCTAAGTCGTATTTCTGTTGCTGCTTCTCTCAGCTGGTCTATAGATATTGACCGTTTATCTGTCAGTCATTTTGGTGGGTTTGTTATACATAGGTAATTGCCTGTGCCACTCAATGACCCGTACATTATTCACACCCCATTATACAGGGAGGTGTAGGTTCCAACAACGGTGACAGACAATCTGTTGCACTTATGGTCCTTGCGACCTTTTAATTCTTGATATATTTTAGCCGTATTATTAAAAGTTACTTTTTAACTTTTTTTCACCACTTCTCTGCTGGGATACCTTTTCTGAAATGCTGTTACTTCTATGCCCGATGTAATGGGACATAAACCTTCTAAAAAGTCTTGGTGATCATCAAGATGTTTTCTGGCAAAACTGGGATGAGCATTTATGTTCGCTGCTCGGCAGTGGTTTTTGTCTTGGAACTCTTGCAGGTCATTTTTGCCCAGTCTCTTTCCTCTTGGATGAGTCGTCGCTGCGCTCTTGGGGTAACTTTGGTCGGACGGCCACTCCTGGGAATGTTCACATTGTTCCATGTTTTCGCCATTTGTTGATAATGGCTCTCACTATGGTTCGCTGGAGTCCCAAAGCTTTAGAAATGGCTTTATAACCTTTTCCAGACTAATAGATCGCAATTACTTTGTTTCTCATTTGTTCCTGAATTTCTTTGGATCGAAGCATGATGTCTAGCTTTTGAAGATCTTTTGGTCAACTTCACTTTGTCAGGCAGGTCCTATTTAAGTGATTTCTTGATTGAGAACAGGTGTAGCAGTAATCAGCCCTGTGTGTGGTTAGGGAAATTGAACTCAGCTTCCCAAAGATGTGATAAACCACAGTTAATTTATGTTCTAAGGGGGGGGGGGAACAATCACGTTTTCACACAGGGCCCTGCAGGTTTGGATTTCTTTTCCCCTTAGTAATAAAGACCTTCATTTAAAAACTGCATTTTGTGGTCACTTGTGTTATCTTTGTCTAATATTTTAATTTGTTTTGTGATCTGAAACATTTAAGTGTGAGAAACATGAAAAAGAATAAGAAATCAGGAAGGGGGTAAACTAATTTTTCATCCCACTGTGTATATGATCTTCTTATGTTGTTGAATTTGTGATTATGGATATACATTCATTGTTTTTTAACCAATGTCAGTTGAATTTTATCAGCAGCCGATGCAGTGATGCAGCTGTCCTTGCTGTCCATGTGTTACTGTATGGTTTTTCCTGAGAAAGAAGTGTATTATACTTCGAAATGTGTCGAATAAAACCATATGTCTAATTAATTTTCTGAAATTGGCGCCTTCGTTAATCAGAAGCGTGAACAAGTCCACAAATCCTCCCATTTTGATAGCTCATGGGCATAGTTCCCCATCATTTTAACCTTAGTATAAGGATAGGCTATCAGTTTTAAGAACCTGGAAGCTATTTTTGAACAGCTCACATACAAGGAACCATTAGACAAAAAGAAGCTCCGATATCTTTGTAAGTGCCTCAGATGTTGAATGGAGCGTCCTCACAGTCGATAGGGTCGCATGCAGGCAGCCTCTCGCGTAGACAAGGCTTAAGTAAGAATGTCCCACAAAATGCATAGATAGGCTGCTCTATTTCTGGTAATGCCTACTTTCTACTAAAATATTTTGATCCTTTCTAGAACCCAATATTTTTTCTTTTTTTTTTTTTTTAAATTTTAGTGATGACTTTAAAAGCCTCATGAAAGAGAAAGAGATGATGGCCCAAGCAAATTACCCCTATGTTCTTCGTCTGCTTGGATTATACGAGACCCAAGGGAGGACAGTCTGTAAATATGGCCTGGTCATGGAATACATGCCTTACGGTTCTATTTGCACACTTTTTGACCGCATCAAAGAAGTACCGTGGGCACTGAAGTTTCAGATTCTTCACCAAGTGGCGCTAAGCATGAATTATCTCCACCACGTTCTTCAGCCACCCATTATTCACCGTGATCTGAAGCCACACAATGTTTTATTAAACAAGGCCTTAGATGTTCAGGTTGGTGTGTGATCAAACTCTTGTACGACATGTTCCTTCTGATGTGCATGAATTAGGTCATCATCGATTAGAGTACAACTTTATATTAGTTTAGCCCACTTTGAGACCAAGCATTTTTATTTGTTTTTGCTGTTTGATTTTTTCTCCTCTTCTTCTTCCAAGTGTCATAACTTTTTTCATTTTTATCATTTTTCATTGTCTTAGCTGTTTTAGGGCTAGTTATTTTTGCAGTTTTAAATGACATAGTTGTATTGTAAATTATGAAAATGTAGCACCCCGAGGACTCGGCTGCTACAGGAGTATTGCACCTCGAACCAGAGGTGCGGTATTCCACTCCCGGGTAAGGATGGAGTGTGGAACGGGGCTCAGTTAGCTGCATACACTACACTCACCCCATTTCCGGGGGACAGATCAACGGTACTCCCACCAGATAGATGTGCAGGTACGACAGCGTCTGTCCCTGGCTGGAGTGGGGAGGGGGGAGGAATATCCCAGTGGTGTAGGAGCAGACAGGGGAGGGACTCTGGGCATAGGTAGGAGCCCATTGGGTGCTGGTCACCTGGGCTCGGGTGTCAGAAGGGAGTATATAAGGTGGGCATCATCTTAGATCAGGGGCAGTCGAGTTCAGTTCAGGCAGGAGGAGAAGAGGAGAGGAGCTCAGCCAGAGAGGGCTGACAGGGAGCTGTGGCTCAGTCCGGGCCCAGCTCCAGAGCCAGGCCTGAAGTGGAGGCCTGAAGCCGAGAGAGAGAGAAGTAAGAGGGAGAAGGAACAGAAACACCAGGAAAGGCCCAGAGACGCAAGAGAGGAGGGAACCCTAAGATCCCACGAGATAACGGGTGAAGGGTTGGCAGAACAGGGTGCCGGATCCCAAACTGGTGGAGGCCAATTATCCTTAGCCAGGAACCGGAGGTCGTGGTCAAGTCTTGGCGCGACCCCTCACCATATCCACCAGGAAGGCATACCGTATAGGGTCAGGGAAACCGGGAAAGGTTTCGCCACCAGAAGGCCCGAGGGAGCTGGACAAAGGTGGGTCCCTGGTGGGGACGGCCAGAGAAAGGAAAGAGAGGGAAGCCCTGAACCACACTCCGGAATTGCCTGGGAGTTGACCGGGTCCCTCCCCTGGTGGACGCAGCACGGCTCGGGCGGTCACTGCTGGCCGAAGTGACGGAGCAACAACTGTGAGTAAAGCTTTGGAAACTGCACTTCAAGCCTCTGTGTTTCATCGCCGCACCTGCACCATCAGTACTGGGACACCCACACCATCACTCCCATCATCATCTCCACAATAGCTGCCCTGAGGCAATACTCCCGTGGGGAGTCATCCCACTCTCAGCTGCACAAATAACATCAGCCTCAGCGGTCTGCAGCGCAGCGGCGGTCCCCACTGACCGCAATCCACGGGTGGCGTAGTCGAACTCTATAACATCTTAGCCTAAGTTCTGCCACTTGGTTTGACACCCTGGGCACGGACCGGGTCACCGCCACGAGGACTACTACCCCTATCAGATCCGGCTCCGGGTATTCCCCGCATGCGCAACGCTGCCCAACATGGCCCAGGGGGCGCGTCAAAAACATTTTAAAATTTGGTAAAATGGTGAAAAAACATTGGGGCTTGTTTTATTCATGGCGAGCTGACATTTTTTTTTGATACCAGTCTGGATTTCATGCAGCATTTTGATCGCTTTGTATTACTTATTTTTAGGGAGGAGCACTGTCAGAAAATCTGCAATTTTTTCATTTACATTTTTTTTTCTTTATGATGCTTACCATACAAGTGAATTATTTTTTTTCAATTATTTTTTATTCCCTTTAAGGGACTTGGGACCTGTTATCACTTATACCATACACCAATACCACAGTATTTCAGGATATAGTCAAAATAATGTTCTCCTATGGAGTTCAGGCACAGGTCAAAGGCACTGCTTTATAGAAGTAAATGATAGATGGGGTCCTTCGTTGGGCCTCCAGCTGTCATGGCAAACCATCGGCACCTCGTGATCGCATTTTAATGGTTAAACAGCCATGCTGCTGTTACAGGAAGATGCCAGCTGTGTAACACAGCCACTCCATGCAATGTTACTCTGATATATGTCATACTATTATGTCAAACATCTGGAAGGGATTAAGGCTGACCTGAACAAATCTCACTTTTTCAATCTACCTGGAAATGTAATGCATTGCATCATTTTAGGGTTCTTTTATGATGGTGTGTATATATATATATATATATATATATATATATATATATATATATACACATGTGGTCAAAATTGTTGGTACCCTTCGTTTAATGAAAGACAAGCCCAGAATGGTCACAGAAATAACTTGAATCTGACAAAAGTAATAATAAATTAAAAATCTATGAAAATGAACAAATGAAAGTCAGACATTGCTTATCAACCCTGCATCCACAGAATTAAAAAAAAATGAAACTCATGAAATAGGCCTGGACAGATATGATGGTAGCCCTGAAAATAATGTGACAAAAAAGAAATGTTAAATCAAGTTGTGTCCACTAATTAGCATCACAGGTGTCTACAATCTTGTAATCAGTCAGTGGGCCTGTATATAGGGCTACAGATACTCACCGTGTTGTTTGGTGACATGGTGTGTACCACACTCAACATGGACCAGAGGACGTAAAGGAAAGAGTTGTCTCAGGAGATTAGAAAGAAAATTATAGACAAGCATGTTAAAGGTAAAGGTTATAAGACCATCTCCAAGCAGCTCGATGTTCCTGTGACTACAGTTGCACTTATTATTCAGAAATTTAAGATCCATGTGACTGTAGCCAACCTCCCTGGACGTGGCCGCAGGAGGAAAACTGATGACAAATCAAAGAGACAGATAATACGAATGGTAACAAAAGAGCCCAGGATAACTTCTAAAGAGATTGAAGGTGAACTTCAAGCTCAAGGAACATCAGTGTCAGATCGCACCATCTGTCGTTGTTTGATCCAAAGTGGACTTCATAGGAGACAACCAAGTAGAACACCATTGTTGAAAACAAATCATAAAAAAGCCAGACTGGAATTTGCCAAACTACATGTTGACAAACCACAAAACTTCTGGGAGAATGTCCTATGGACAGATGAGACAAAAATGGAAGTTTTAGGAAAGGCACATCCGCTCTATGATCACAGGCGGAAAAATGAAGCATATCAAGAAAAGAACACTGTCCCTACTGTGAAACATGGAGGAGGCTCTGTTATGTTCTGGGGCTGCTTTGCTGCATCTGGCACAGGGTACAATGAAATCTCAAGACTATCAAGGGAGAGAAATGTGCTGCTCAGTGTCAGAAAGCTTGGTCTCAGTCGCAGGTCATGGGTCTTGCAACCGGATAATGACCCAAAACACACAGCTAAAAACACCCAAGAATGGCTAAGAGGAAAACATTGGACTATTCTGAAGTGGCTTCTATGAGCCCTGACCTAAATCCTATTGAGCATCTTTAGAAAGAGCTGGAACATGCCGTCTGGAAAAGGCAACCTTCAACCACGAGACAACTGGAGCAGTTTGCTCATGAGGAGTGGGCCAAAATAACTGTCGAGAGGTGCAGAAGTCTCATTGACAGCTACAGGAATCTTTTGATTACAGTAATTGCCTCAAAAATGTTAAGTTAAGAAGTACCATCATTTCTGTCCAGGCCTATTTCATGAGTTTAATTTTTTTTTAATTCTGTGGAAGCAGAAAAGCAATGTCTGACTTTCATTTGCTCATTTTCATAGATTTTTAATTTATTATTACTTTTGTCAGATTCAAGTTATTTCTGTCACCATTGTGAGTTTTTCTTTCATTAAATGAGGGGTACCAACAATTTTGACCACGTGTGTATATGACAAGATAAAAAAACCTGTTTTATTAAATATGTAAATAAGGAGGCTTCGGTGATCCCTTAGCGTGACCAAGGGCTCTGCCCATTTAATTACATTCCTCCACGCCTCCCCTTGTTTTGATTGACAGCACTTGCTTTGAAGCGCTACCTGATCTGAATCCCCAGACCTGCACACACTGACTGTGCAGAGACTGAGAGCTCACTGTGTCGGTGTGACTCGCCCCCTGGGCCGTGGGGTACCCGGAACCGGGCCTTCTGGTGTACGGTGCTGATGGGGGTAGTAGTGGCAACCCGATCCCGTGGCTCAGGGTGGTCAGACCAAATTGTGGCAGTCTATTTATCAGTGTTTTGAATGTCCGACTACGCCACCCGTGGATTGCGGTCAGGGAGAACCACTGCTGCAAGGCAGACCGCTGAGGCTGGTGTTGGTGTGCAGCACAGGGATAGGATAACTCCCCACGGGAAGAGTGTAGCCTCAGGGCAGTGTAGCTGGATGCTGGGGGTGATGGTGCAGGCGCAGCAGAAATCACACAAAGTCCAATGGTGCAGTCCAGGGTCCTCACTCACAGCTGTTATCCAAGTCACTTCTGTCAGCAATGACTGCCCAAGCCGCGCTGCGTCCACCAGGTGAGGGGCTCGGTCAACCCCCAGGCAATTCAGGAGTATGGCACAGGACCCCCTTCTGTCCCTTCTCTGGCCTCTCGTGCCCCACCAGTGACCAAACATCTGTCCAGCTACCCCGGACCGTGTCGGGCAAGCGTTGGCCTCCGCTTCCCGCTATCCTATATGGCACCTTACTAGCAGGTTTGGCGGGGGGTCGCACCAATAAATGGTCACGACCTCTGGTTCTTGGCTGAGGGATGATTTACCTCCACCAACTTTTGAATCCGATACCCTTTCACAGCCTGACCCTTCACCCGATATAACGCGGGTTTGCAACGGTTGCTGTCCGTTCTGCTCTCTTAGGGGCCCTTCTGCCTTCTTGTTTCTGGAGCCTTTCTACTCCTTTGTCTCTTTTCCTTCCTTCTCCTTCTCCTCTCTGGCCCCGGCCTTCTCTCTAGGCCTGCATCGTGGAGCTGAGCTCAGGCTGAGCCGCAGCTCCCTGTCAGCTCTCACTGACTGTACTTCTCCACTACTCTACTCACTGACTTAAGATGGCTCCCACCTTTTATGTGCTTCTCTGTGTCTGAGCTCAGGTGACCTGCACCCAATGGGCTCCTTCCTATGCTCCAGAAACCGTCCCCTTCTGCTCCTACATCACTGGGTTCTCTCCCCCCTCCCCACTCCAGCCAGGGACATGGTCAGTTGTGCCTGCATATATGGGAGCACCGTTGAGCTGTCCCCCGGAAATGGGATGAGTGTGTGTATGCAGCTAACTGAGCCCTGGTCCACACTCCATCCTTACCTGGGAGAGGAATATCACACCTCTGGTTGAGGTGCAATACCCCTGTAGCAACCGAACCCTCGGGGCGCTACAGTTGTGCACAGGCGTGTTCTCATTCCTCTCCTGTGTGTAGAGGCTACTCACTGCACACAGCCGATGCTAACAGGAGAAGGAGGTGAGAATGCGCACACACTGATCTCCCTCTCTGATAGGTATCGGCCACCCATTACTGTGTGATCCTGTGTGCAGCGAGCGGTCACTACACACATAAGCGGGATGGGAACGCACCTCCATGTAGTGACACTGTGTACTCTCGGTCCCTGCAGTGTCAGTGTATGCAGGACTGGAGATTTAAATTAGGTAGCACTACAGAGCAAATGCTATCAATCATCACAAGTAGAGGTGCGGAGGATTGTAATTAGAGGGCGGAATGGTGCCCCGAACCAATGGCCATGCCAAGGGGGCACAGAAAGCCCCTCAGTACATATCTAATGAAACTGCTAAAACATAATAAGTAAAATCTGAAGGTACAAATGTGATTTTTAAAAATTTTTTTTTTTTAAAGTGGATTAGTGTCTTCCTATGAATGTATAATTGGTGCAATTTGTGTTTTAGGGGTGACAGACTCACTTGAGGACTATGAATAGTCACCTTAGCTATATTCTGAATGTTACATCTTTCAAGGGAGGAGATATATCAGGCAACAACTGACCAGGCAGCTTTTGAAATTGACAACTTGGAAGCAGGAACAATGAGCAACCGGAAGGATTTAATGACTTTGTCAAAGCGCAAATTGTTCTGGTTAGATGTCTGGATCAGCTGAGATGGTGGAATTTTTGTTGGCCAACCACAAGATGATCTGATGTTGCAATCCTCTTTTTATTCCAGTTAACAGATTTTGGTCTGGCTAAAAATGAAACATCTATCACATTGAGTCAGTCTATGGTGGGCTCTCTGCCTTACATGCCACCTGAAGCCCTACAGTCCTACACTTGCAAGCCTACCAAAGAGTTTGACGTTTATAGGTGAGGTTTTTCTATTTTAGAGATACAGTGGCGACCAGGAGTTTAGAATTTTTTTAAAAAGTGTGATTACTTCTGTCTGGTTGTTGTGATGTAATTTTAGTAAACCGGAAGCAAATTCTTGTCAGCTATAAGGACAAAAATTGTGTGTGACATTGTTTTATCCCTTTATGTGTTAGTTTTGAACATTTACTGGGCCATATGTTTTGCATACTTTGTCATGGGTAGTCAAATTTTGCCTAAAATTGTATTTTTTTTTGTGTCTGTGTTTTTAGGTTAAAACATGGCAAAGACCAAGCCAAATTTATCACCAGATGTGAGGAAGCTTATTATTCTGAGAGTAAAGTCAGGCAAAAGCCAAAAAGTAGCTATGGAATTCACCTGTACTCAGATTCAAGAGTCAGGTATATTAAAGAAAGGAAAAGAAGGTTATGGGACAGCTGACAAACCTAGAAGTGGACGACCATGGAAAACTTCCTACAGAAGTGGTCACAATATTAAGAAAAAGTCAGTATCTGATATCCATAAAAGTGCTGCACAGATTCCACACGAAATTAACGAAGAATATGGGGTCAAAGTGAGTCACCAAACTGTGGTACGACGGCTAAGAGCAGTAGGGCTGAAGGCACGAGGTCCAGTCAAGAAGCCTTTCATCTCTGCAAAGAACCGGAAGGTCCGACTTGAGTTTGCCAAAGAACACGGCCAATGGCAAGAGACAGATTGGTGTAAGGTGTTGTGGTCAAATGAATCCAAGTTCAATCTGTTTTGTAGTGATGGCAGCACTATATATACCACCCAATTGGAATACGTAATGATGTAAGGTACCAAACACCTACAGTGAAACATGGTGGAGGCAATGTCATGGTTTGGAGCTGCTTTTCTGCATCTGCCATTGGCCCTCTGCATAGAATTGATGGAAATATGAATGCTACCATGTACAAGGATATACTGGAGAATGCAATGCTGCCACATGGTAAAACCAAAGTAGGGGATGGAAATTCCAGCATGACAATGATCCTAAGCACACATACAATTTAGTCAAAAATTGGTTAGCAAAGAACAATGTTCGCTTGTTGCAATGGCCGAGCCAATCGCCTGATTTACACCCTATAGAGCACCTCTTGGATGAGTTAGGGCGACGAGTTGGGGCCCGTACCAAGAGCAATAAAGATGAATTGTTTGCAGATTTGCAAATGGAGCAAGATCCCTCAAGATGTCTTGAATACCCGAGTGGCTTCAATGCCCCGTCAGTGTGGTGCAGTAATTAACGCAAGAGGTTATTCTACAAAATACTAAGTTATGGCATTGTAAACAATGAATTGCTCTCTATGTTGTGAGCAATAAATAGTAGATGAAAACATTTTGTCCGTCAGTTTTCTTTAATTAAATGACCAGACCTATATTCAAAAGCTCTTTGGTTAAAATTAAGGTCTTGCATGATGACAACTTCATGCACTTTCAATTTCATCACCAGGAAAATGTCATCTCAACAACCAGACAAAAGTACTCACACGTTTAAAAAAAAATGTAAAACTTTTGGTCGCCACTGTATGTGGGTCCACTAAGCCTTATAGGGGTTGTGCCATCTAGAATAATTCTGGCATATTTTTTGCCATAAGTGGCTATTAGAAGCTTGCCTTATCGATTTTGACATAAAATTGCAATACCAAAAAGGAAAAGATGTGGAATTATGGAAATCAAAGAGTTCATAGACATGTTAAGGATGTGCAATTGATGAAAAAATGGAAACATCATTCTCAAAACACCTTGATTTATTTATTATAGAGTATGAGCACCACGCATAAGTTATTAATGGTTGTCTAAGGAATATTTTGCAACACTAAATGCACTTGGACAAGTCATCAAAATCTGCTGCTGGCCACTCTCTTTGCAATTGCCGACTAATTATGTCACAGATGTGCTCGATGGGAGACTAGTGCGGGGATGCTGCAGGACAGGAAAGCACGTAGGCTGCTCACAGTGGCATCAGAAAAATGTGGCCTGGTCTTGTGTTGAAAATTAGGATACTGTCACTTTCCTGCGTGAAGAACCCTTCATGGTGGTCTTTGTGGTCTCCAGACTAATCTCCGTCTGTCATTGCATCCAAAGCAAAATCAAAGCATATCGCTGAAGATGATAGATCTCCATTGCCGTCTTGCTCTGCACCATGATAGCCTTTGCAAGCAGTGGCGTGAGGTAAACGGAACACCTGTAGCTGGACGTCTTGAGCGTAGTCCAATGTCATACAAACACCTGCTGACACTGTTTAAATTTTGAGACTTGGTATGTCATGTCTAATTTTACTTGCAGTACAAAATGGTTCAATGCAAGCCACTCTGGAAATTTGATGGGACCATGTTAGCCACGCCATAAAGAGGCCTTAACGAGGGAACTTCACTCTTGTCCTAATCTTGGGATTATTGTGTGGGGTGGCATGATATGGTAGCCGGACTTCTCTAGTCTTCATTCCAGGTGCACTAACAGCTCATTGTTACGTTACTTTGGTGCTGGTACCAGTGGTATAGCCATTTCTTCTAAGTGTCCCAGGAGCCGTTTTTCAACAAAACACCCCCAAGTCGCATGTTGCTTGTACCACTCCTAGCACCCTGCTTCGCTTCAACGTGCGGCGTCTCCAGACTTGTCTTCCACCGAGCACTGGTAGGACGTCACTGGTGGGCAATTGCACAGGGAGCTTGATGATGTGTGTGACTAAGTGCATTCAGCGTGACAGAATATTCCTCAGACAGCCATTGGTAACCTCATTGATAACGGCTAAGGCTGTAAGCATGTGTGATTCTGTTCATGACGCTCATGCTGAAAAATGAATAAATCAAGATATTTTGAAAATGTTGTTTACATTTTTTGATCATTTGCATATCACTAACATGTCTATTGATCCTATGATTTTTATCATGCTATTACTTTATCCTCATGGTGTTGCAATTTCAATTTTCAAGATTGTAAATAGTTATATGTCAAAATAAAAGTAGTTAACTACTTTAAAAGGGTAATCCAATGGCAAAAATGTCAGCTGTGGTATTACAAAATTATTATTTAGCAGCCTTTGGCTCGATCTCAAGCCATGGCGACTTGATGGATGAACGCTCTGTAGGAAGATCGATCTTGCCTAGATAGGTCCACCAAGGTCTTCTCCGCTGTTATCTTGATAGTATCAAGCCATCGGGTTGCTGGTCTTCCTGTTTGCTTTATTCCTTCTGTTAAATAAAGCGACTTAAAAATTTCACACATCATAGTCACTAAGTGCGGAAATTTTCAGGTAAAGGAGTTTTCTAGGCAAAAATGATTTGGCTCTCCCAATAATGAGTCCTCAAACTCCTTGATACCTTTGCTTTCCTTTCTTCACTCCCATTAATTTCCCCTGCATCCATCCTTGCTGATTGTTATTGTTTACATCCTGCTCTCCCTCTGTGCCTCTAAACTACATTTTCCAAAATGCTGATTTATATCTGTCCAACACACTTTCCACCCTTAGTGCCTGTCCACTTCACCTACAAAGCACCTTCCTGAGACTTCTAGACAGGGCTGTGGAGTCGGTAAGCCAAACCTTCCACTCCAACTCCTCAATTTCCATGACACCGACTCCACGACTCCGACTCCCTCATACATTGCTCATGTTTAAGTGATAAATTTACTGTAGCACAGATTCATCATAATGACTTTTTGTCACCCTCAGCATTTTCATGGTTGATCTCATAAGACAAGAAAAGCTCCCAGCTACTATCACTTGACTGGATAGTGCAATGGTAATGCATCAACCTCTGAAACTACAGTGTCAGAGTTCAAATCCCGATAGGAATAAGATTTTTTTTTTTCTAATTATGCCTATTTAGCACACAAACTTACCATTCTTTCGGTCACACTATATAAATCCATGCCGTTTTTTGGATTTATATAGTGTGACCAAGTTGTCAAGCACTTTCCAAGTGATGCTAAAATCACTTGGAAAGCGCTTGTCAACCCACATGCAGAAATGCATGTGAAGAACGCTTCACATCCGCATGTCCCTGGCAGGAAAAACGCATGTACAATCCGCATGCTTTTTTTCTGCCAGGGAGATGCAGAAAAATCCAGAGCATTTCTGCATTGTGGGCACATAACCTAATGGGGAAATGAATCATATAATGTTGTCATTTATTCTAATGTAATCCAGCACTGTGAACCTCCCAACATCATCGCTTCAGGACATAGTCACAAGTACATACGCTAACTTGTTTTTTTGGAGCCTGCAATCTGCTCTCCTTCTCTCCCTGTGAACATCCCCAGTCACTGTAAACTTACTGAGGATAACAGGCCTTACCCTCATGACATCATCATGCAGAGCTCACTACAGAGCTACTGGGTGACCAAAGCAGAGACAGGAACTCTTTGTAGCAGGAAGTAATGAGCTGGAGCTTACATCATCACGGGACAGTTCAAGAACAGAGCAGAATTTTAACACCAAGTAAATTATGAAGTTTCTTCATTTCTGATAGGCCTTTCAGTGCTTTATTATCTGTGAGCCCAGAAAAGCGCATTTAAATGGGATGCATCAAAACCTTGAGCATTAAATGACGGAGGGAGGAAGCTACTTAAGGTTGTGAAGGCTTGTTACAACTTACTTAAAAGCCTCCGAACTTTCGGGACCATGTCAGCGCAGTTGGAATGAAGTTGTCTGTGCTCTTTTAAAAAGTGAAAGTTAATTAGTATGCTCTTTTAATGAATACCATTGCTTTTTGCCACAAGATTACTTCTTTAATCTAGTACATATGATCTTCACAACCAGAAAATGGCCATACACATTAAAGTTGACTGAAGATGAGATCAGCTAACTATTCAATGAGGAAGCCTACAGCCCACTGATGGTAGACCACATCCAGTTTTGGGGACACCAAAGTTTAAATTTGCTGTCTCTTCCCATATTATTAATTCCCTCTCATTATATTGCAGTTTTGCAATCGTGTCCTGGTCCGTCTTGTCTGGTCAGGATCCTTATAAAGGTAAGTCCCAGACATTGTTATTTCTTTACTTTTTTCTCTACCAGGCTCCATCATTCCTGGAAACTTCTCTGCACTCATTTCTTTTCTTCTTTTGTCTGGGTTGCATCAGTTTTGACAATCACTCTGCGTCATCTCGGATTTTCCACTTCTGCAGTGCAAATTTAGAGAATAGGACTGCTTGAAAGTAATGGTGTTACTTATCTTTTCAATGGTCACCTTTTACAATTTTGTTTTTCCAGCATAGACCTTTCCGGTTTGGGAGACTAGCCATTTTTTTTATCAGGATTGGTCCTCGCGGTGATATTAAAGGGAATCTGTCAGTAGGATCAACCCTTCTACACTGTCTATGTGGGCATGCCGGTCATAGACAGTTGAATAAAATGATACATTGATATCTGTGATCCAATATTTTATTCTAGAGAAATCCACCTTTTTCTTAACATGTAAATGAGCTGTTAAGATCTTTGGGTTGGACGTAGATCTCCCTGAGAATCTGCCTTCAGAGTTTATTTTAACTGAATGGGGGCGTTACCAGTGTGAGACGTGTAGAACGGAATAGCGGACTGTCAGTCATTGCATGTCTCACACTGGTAACGCCCCTTTTCATTTAACATAATCTTTGGAGGCAAATTCTCAGGGAGATCTTTGTCCAGCCCATAGAACTTAACAACTCCTTTACATATTAAGAAAAGGTTTATTTATCAGGAATAAAACATGAGATTGAAGATATCAAGGTATCATTTTATTACATTTTTATGACCTGTATGCCCATAGAGATTACTTAACAGGGTTGATCCTACTGATAGGTTCCTTTTAAATGAGTTTTTCAGCTAATCAGTTTTCTTAATAATCAGGTGACCATATGACCATATTTTAAGGAGATGGGTATACTGTCCACATTCCCTTTTGAAGAACAAGTGTAATGTTGTATTGTGTAATGTGAATTGTGACATGCATTAAAAATGTTAGTATTGTGTGTTGCCCTTTGGTAGGGAGAGTTAGAGTTAAAGTTTGGGACTAACCCAGAGTGGGAGGGACTAAGGTGAAGGGACAAAGATGGTTTCATGTCAGATAAGGCCCAGTGTGCTAGAAAGCAGACCTAAGGTATGATCATTGAGCAGTGCTGCATAATGTGGGTGTCCCTAACGTGAGAGGAACCCATGACGGGATAGTGAGTTCCTAGTGGAAGGAAGAGAGAAGCGACCGAAAGACAGAGTGATTAATCAGAAATGGCTCCTGAGAGAGGATGCCTAAATGATCGATTGGAGACAGGTCCTGGGAGAGGACGCTTAGCAGTACGGCCCATAGTTTATAACTCAGAGAGATAACCAGGCCAAGACGGGACAGAGTACATGAGACGAAGAGAGTGCCCCGGGCCAGAGTTCCAAGACATCCGTGATAGAGAAGATAAGTACCGTTCATACTGGCAGCATAATTCCCTAGAGTTGAAAGAAGATGCAGAAGCGCAGGTTGAGAAGAGGACTTCTGCTGACTGGACTGTAGTACTGAGCTGGGCTGCGGTGAAGTAGAATGAATCAGTGAAAGTAGAGAACAAGCTAGAAAAGAGAAATTGTAACTGTGTGTGAAAAATGCTCCTTCTGTATTGTGAAGGAAAAGTTCATAAAGTTGTGTATCTGCTATCCACTGTACATAATTCACACCAAGTTACTGTTCAGTAAAAAGTTTATTTCTGACTGGTGGTCTCCCTCATTGAACTGTTCAATATCTGCTCCTGGCCAACCAAAGTCATCGGTAGCATGCCCCCTGCAAGAGCGTAGAGCCCGTATAACACTAGTCCACGTACCCATGGTTACCGCATCCGCTCCACTTTACAAAATAATCATGGACCACCGGTGCTGAAGCAATGTTTGGGAGGGCAAGAAAAGATAAGTAAGTTGCTCAGCCATGCATCCTATTGAGGAATTGAACCTATGGAACTTTGGAATGTTGCTGAGAACTTTCACTTTGGCGGCCTGCACATGTCTGATAATGTCTTGGATAATATTGCTTCAGTTTGTCAATGGTAAACCTTTTTTTTAAGAATATTTATTTTCATGTTTTAGATGCAAACAGTAAATTGATTAAAGTTCTGGTTCCCCGGAACCATCGACCAGATATGAACCTTCTCAGACAGACAACATCTCAGAAGGAGGTTCCTGAAGCTGTACAGTTGATGCAGGAGTGTTGGGATGCTGATCCTTGCAAAAGACCCAGCTTCTCCAGTAAGGATTCACAACTAGAGATGGATGAATTTATATCAGTGGAACTTTTTTTTACTCTAATTTAACCAAAATCCACATTTTACAGATATAGATTATTTTTGTACTTTGCTCTGCTCAAATATAGCAAAATAGCATCTAGTTGGCTTATATTTTTCTAAGCTATTAAGAGCCAGTAAAATGTTAAAAAACAAAAGAAATAAAAGAAATACTAATGCTGACCTGACCACTCGCCTCTCGAGCCGATGTTCACTGAACCTTGTCGTCTGTTTTTAAGACTGTTTTTAAGACTGCCTTCCACTAAAACACTGAGCCTCTTCACGCTTGGTCAGGACTTCCTGGACATCATTAAGTCGCATCCAGGTCAGGATTGTCCTTCTGCATTCACGTTGTTGTAAGGTCGCAGCTCATCACATGCTCATTTGAAGGGACGTCCCTTGCCTGATTACATCTGGAAGTCCCGGCCTAGCGTGTAGAGGCCTTGGCTTTCAGCGCCTGACGGTAGTAAGAAGAAGCATCGAGGACTGGATGGCAGCCATTGATCAGCAGCGGCGGCCAGAGAGATGAGTGGTGAGGTGAGTATTAATTACTTTTTCTTACATCTTATGTTTATTATGTACTGATGTCATCAGAAACCCCAGAGCGTAATAATGGACATTCACTTTGCGTAGAATAAATGCGCTGTGAATTTCCTGGTAAAATCTGCATGGTTTGATGAATTCATCACCCCAACATCAGTCTCTCTCTGGTGTGCGATGAAATTATTATTATTATTGAAGGGCAACTAACAGTAAGTAGACTCCTACTGCCCTAACCGTAGGCCACTTATTACCTGTCCACAGGATGTGCCCTAGCAGCAGTTACCCCACGTTCATCTCTACAACAGTGCCCAGTCTCGCAGCCTTAGAATTTCTAGAATTTGCATGGCATGTGTAGCTCTCTCCTTTATGAAAAATGGGGACCAGGTGGTGAGACCTTCATCTATCAAGACAAATGTCTGAGATGGGACTATCACCACTTGAAATATTGACTGGTGCCCACTTTACAAAGAGCTATGATTTACTCCATAGCTGCAGTGTTTCTGAGAAACACAAGGTTCCTTCTGGCCAACGTGTCTTTGGTGGTCACGAATGAGACTGGCTTTGGTAGGGCTTTGTGACTTATGGCAAATGTCTGTGTTTTGTAGCCATTATTGAACGGACCAGAGACATGAACATGGCCTACACTGATGAGATCCAGGATGAAATTGATAATGTTTTGGTTCAACTCCGAAAACCTACCAGTAACGCTTCACATTCCCAGGTACAGGATACATTACTGAAACATCATATACAGTACAGACCAAAAGTTTGGACACACCTTCTCATTTAAAGATTTTTCTGCCGCAGGAAAGGAAGACGAAGAGTCACCTCTGCTTCTGAGGATAAGTTTATCCGAGTCACCAGCCTCAGAAATTGCAGGTTAACAGCAGCTCAGATTAGAGACCAGGTCAATGCCACACAGAGTTCTAGCAGCAGACACATCTCAACAACAACTGTTAAGAGGAGACTTTGTGCAGCAGGCCTTCATGGTAAAATAGCTGCTAGGAAACCACTGCTAAGGACAGGCAACAAGCAGAAGAGACTTGTTTAGGCTAAAGAACACAAGGAATGGACATTAGACCAGTGGAAATCTGTGCTTTGGTCTGATGAGTCCAAATTTGAGATCTTTGGTTCCAACCACCGTGTCTTTATGCGACGCAGAAAAGGTGAACGGATGTTCTCTACATGCCTGGTTCCCACCATGAAGCATGGAGGAGGAGGTGTGATGGTGTGGGGGTGCTTTGCTGGTGACATTGTTAAGGATTTATTCTAAATTGAAGGCATACTGAACCAGCATGGCTACCACAGCATCTTGCAGCGGCATGCTATTCCATCCGGTTTGCATTTAGTTGGACCATCATTTATTTTTCAACAGGACAATGTCCCCAAACACACCTCCAGGCTGTGTAAGGGCTATTTGACCAAGGAGGAGAGTGATGGGGTGCTACGCCAGATGACCTGGCCTCCACAGTCACCAGACCTGAACCCAATCGAGATGGTTTGGGGTGAGCTGGACCGCAGAATGAAGGCAAAAGGGCCAACAAGTGCTAAGCATCTCTGGGAACTCCTTCAAGATTGTTGGAAGACCATTTCCGGTGACTACCTCTTGAAGCTCATCAAGAGAATGCCAAGAGTGTGCAAAGCAGTCATCAAAGCAAAAGGTGGCTACTTTGAAGAACCTAGAATATAAGACATATTTTCAGTTGTTTCACACTTTTTTGTTAAGTATATAATTCCACATGTGATAATTCATAGTTTTGATGCCTTCAGTGTGACTGTACAATACTCATAGTCAAGATAATACAGAAAAATCTTTAAATGAGAAGGTGTGTCCAAACTTTTGGTCTGTACTGTATGTCACAAACTATGTCATATTCTTTTTTTTTTATCACAACTGTACGATTAGTCTTGATAGAAAATATTTTACCATTTTGTATCTACAACTTCTATACAGACCTAAGCATCTCCATGGTAACAGACTACGAACCAGTCCTGTGTACTCAGCTCCCCCAATCCAAACCGCACTTCCTCCCATCCAACCTGCTTATAGTTGGTTAGAAACAAGTAGGGTGCAGATGGAACAAAGTTTGCTTGTAGATTGTTTCCACCAGCTGTAGACATTTATTTTTCTACAATTTTCTTCTTCGGATTGTTTTTACAGAATACGGACCGCCCTGATTGTGGTACGGAGATGAATGCTTGGATCCCAGGTGAGACTGTGGTGTATCACTGATTCTCATAATTTACTAGTATCATATTATGTGTTAAAGATAGAGATAAGTGAATCTGCCAAGATTAGAATTCGGCAAAACGCTCAAATTTTGCACAAAGAGTTAAGTTATTCGATAAAAATTAAAAATTCCTTCTAATAGTATTATCTATACTCAATCCAGAGCTGAAAGCATAATAAAGGTGGGGTGTAAAAGAAAAAAAACATGCTCCCCTGTCTCGTTGCCATCCCGCTTTCTCTTTCCACCTTCTCCCATTGCACGACATCCTATTCGTCGTTCTTCACTTTGCGTTGAGTAGGCCTCAGATGCAAAGTTGCTTGAAGCCTACTCAGCGCCTCAAGTGACTTCCTTCATAATGCGGGATGTTGTGGCATGCGCTCTGACAGGGCAAGGAGGAAAGAAGAGTTGGGATGGAGTGGACGACCCAGTGGCCGTGTTTAGTGGCAGTGGGCGGACAGGTGGGTTTTGTGGTATTATTATTTTTTTAAACTCCTTTCCAGGTTGCCATTTCCCTTGATTTTAAAGGGGGGGGTCCATCTTTGGCAAAAGAAAAATTCTTACTTAAACTTATGAAATTGAGGCTAAAAGAAGAATAAGTTAACGGGGTCGGCCACATTTTCTTTATCTTAACAGAAGTTTTGGAAGCCTGATTTTGTGGCACTTACTGTTATATAGGTGTGACAGGTCCTCCTCCTGCTCGTGTCAGTGCAGCTTTCCTCACAGGTTGCACAGCTCTACAACCCATACAATGGCTGCTAGTGGACCAGACCTGTCCATCAGATTCCTCCAATAGAAAAGCAGTTTTCTCATGGGAGGTTTTCGATTAGAAAAGGTTGCTGGACAGGTCAGTAATACAGCGGCTGTAGGAGGCAAACGGTGCAAAATTTGTAATGAAACCCAATTGCAAAAATGATTTTTAGCCCCAATTGTTAGAACCCTCCTGTTTGTTTTTTCCATCTTGTGTTTTGCGGGCACGTGACCATCTGTCTTTATATTCCAGCTCCGCCCTTTTGGCTGTGCTGGACTTCAGTGTTTGACTGTTTCTCTTGCCTGGTGCTTCGGTGCCTTTCTCTGTCTGTTCACTTGGTCCTTCTGGGACCTCTAGTACCTTTTTGTCAGTTTGTCTTTTTGTGTTCTGCAACTACTTCTCTGTTTAGGAGGTGTCCCATTTTTGTCCCAGCCCTTAGTACTTTTAAGGACCTCTCCCCTTATGCTATAGGTCTTCGTTCAGACTAGCCGAGGACTAAGGCGGGTCTGTTCGCTAGGAACAGTCAGCCCGCTACATCGTAGGGATTCAGCTTAGTCTTACTGTAGGGAAAGCTTTCCCCTATCTTTCCTTAGTACTTGTTGAAGATCATAACAGTAAGTCCAGCCTAAAAAAAACTAAAAGGAAAGAAATTCGGGATCAGTATGGTTTCCGTCCAGGATTTGGCTCAACTCTTGCAGGGATTGTCTCTGGAGGTGGCCGAGCTACAGCAACACGTGAGTAGCTGTTCTGGAGCACATTTGTGGAACCCAAGGTATGACTGGCTGATGTTTTTTATGGTAAACAGCAAGATTTTTTTTCCTTTAAAATTACTTGTTTGTTATATTTTCATTTGAGACAAAGGTCCTCGGGGAATGAATCACAGCACATTGGTTTTATTATGTCACTTTTGCGCAATGAACCACAGGGGTGGGCCTTTTCTCTCTAACCTAATGATTCATGCTTAAGGTCGGTAGAAGAATTTTTTTCTGCTATGGGGCTATTATATGACGATCCTGATAGAATCTCATCTGCTGAGGCAGAACTCAGACTTTTGAATCAGGGGGTCAGGTGATGTTGAAAATTATTGCACACACTTCAGAAGATGGGCTTCAGAAGTCAAATGGAATGATCCTGCTATGAAATGTCTATTTCTTGCTGGTCTGAGTGAAAGGTTTAAGTATCTGCTAATTGTTTTCCCTGCACCTGAGACTCTGCAGGATGCCATGCAATTAACTGTTCGTGTGGACAGGAGGCTGAGATTTAGACAGAATGAGGTAAAGACTCCTGTAATGCCAGGTCCTAGTCCCCAGAAAATCTGCTCTGACGGTGGGGAACCGATGGAGGTTGGGGCGATGTCACTCCGCTCTCAGGAAAGAGACCGGAGGTTCGCTGAGGGATTGTGTCTTTATTGTGGTAAAGCTGACCATTTGATTAAGTATTGTGAGCTTCGTTTAAGTAAAGAAAAAAAAAAAGGTCAGGTATGCCCGTATAGCTTGTTTACGCTCTGCAGGAGTATTTCTTTCTGGGAGTACTACTTTGCAGGAAGATTTGATTGAATTTCAGGTATTTGTGGATTGTGGTTCAACACTTAATGTGATTCATAAAGGGTTTTTGGAAAAACTTAACTTGAAATCCAAACCTTTGTCATCACCTATTTCTGTGATTGCAATTGATAACACTCCCTTGAAATGTATTACTCACAAGGTTGCTGCATTTCCCCTCACTATCAATGGAGTTCACCAAGAAATTTTGGACTTGGTTGTATTGGATAATTTACCCTCTCCGGTCTTTCTAGGTTTGCCTTGGTTAAAACTGCACAATCCTTTACTGGACTGGTCTAATAATGTAATTAAGTCTTGGAGTCCGAAGTGCTATGATAAGTGTTGTAATGGTTGCATTGCGGCTGTGGAAAAAGGGGAATTACCGGTACCTATTCAAGATTTTTGGGTTTTTTTTTCGGAGGAGGAGTCGCAAGTTTTACCTCCTCATAGGGATTATGATTGCGCCATTGAGTTTGGTCCGGGTGCTACTCTTCCCAAGAGCCGCTTGTTTAATCTGACTATCCCTGTAAGAAAGACCTTGGAGGAGTACATAGAGACTAGCCTGGCTGCTGGTCACATTAGACCTTCTAAGTCGCCTGTGGCAGTTGGATTTTTCTTTGTTAAAAAAAAGGACGGGGGTTTATGTCCATGTCTGGATTTTCGTGAAATTAATAAGATTACCCTACGCGATTCCTACCCATTGCCGTTAATTCCTGACTTGTTTAACCAGTTAGTGGGGGCCAAGTGGTTCTCTAAAATTGATCTCTGAGGGGCATACAATTTGTTACGAGTGAAGGAGGGTGATGAATGGAAAACTGCTTTTAACACTCAGGTAGGTAATTTTGAGAATCTGGTGATACCTTTTGGTCTTACCAATGCACCTGCATTTTTTCAGAACCTTATTAATGACATCCTGAGACCTTTGATTGGTAAGAATGTGGTTGTGTATTTGGATGACACTTTGATTTATTCACTAGATCTAGAGTCCCATTGGCAGAGTGTACGTGAAGTTTTGCAGTTATTGAGTGATAATTCACTCTTTGCTAAGCTGGAGAAATGTGAGTTCGCTGTGCAGAGAATTAGTTTTTTGGGCTACATTGTCTCCAGCGAGGGCTTTGAGATGGACCCTGTGAAGGTTCAGGCTGTGCAGGAATGGCCTAGGCCTTTTGGTTTGAAATCTATACAGAGATTTTGGGGTTTTGCCAATTATTACAGGAAATTCATTAAGAATTTTTCTGTAATTGTTAAGCCTCTAACCGATCTCACCAGGAAAGGTGCGAAGATGGCCCAGTGGACTACTGAGGCCATAGAAGCTTTTGAGTATCTCAAGGAGAGGTTCAGTTCTGCCCCTATCCTTATGCAGCCTGATGACACCAAGCCTTTTTTGGTCGAGGTCGATGCTTCATCGGTAGGGGTCAGAGCAGATTTGTCTTAGGAGAACAGGGATGGAGTACATCCTTCTACCTTCTTTTTGAAAAAATTTTCAGAAACCGAACTGAATTATGATGTTGGAAATCGAGAGTTGCTGGCTATTAAACTCGCGTTTGAACATTGGCGTCATTTTTTGGAAGGCGCTAGATTTCCTATTCAGGTTTTCACAGATCATAAGAATTTGATCTATCTAGATGCTGCCAAGCGCTTGAATGCCCGTCAAGCTAGGTGGGCACTTTTTTTTCTCGGTTTCATTTTTCTGTTACCTATATCCCTGGTACTAAGAATGTTAAAGCCGATGCTTTATCTCACAGCTTCTCTCCTACGGTCGGTGCCGAGGAGGAGGAGAGCATTTTACAGAAAGGAGTTGTGGTGGCGGCATTGGACTCCGTTTTGGAGGATGGGATTCTGAAAGCTCAAGATGATGCCCCATCTAACACTCCCCATGGGAGGTTGTTCGTGCCTAGGACCTTTAGGAGAGATTTGTTTGTGGAGTATCATGAGTCCCGGTTGACAGGTCATCCAGGAGTTTCGGAGACTAAGAGACTTATCAGTCGCAGTTTTTGGTGGCCTGGATAGCAGAAAGAAGTCATCACGTGGGTGCGTCAATGTACTGTGTGTGCTAGGTCAAAGGCTTCACATACTCCTGCTGCGGGGTTGCTTTGCCCTCTGGAGGTTCCTAGTGCACCTTGGACGCATCTCACAATGGATTTTATTTCTGATCTTCCTGTGTCCGAGGGTTTTACTGTCATCTGGGTGGTCGTGGACCGTTTTAGTAAGATGTGTCATTTGGTTCCATTCATTAAGTTGCCCTGTGCCAAGACACTCACTAAGGCGTTTGTTAAGGAGATTGTCAAGCTCCATGGCGTTCCCACGGATATTGTTTCTGATAGAGGACCTCAGTTTGTGGCTCGCTTTTGGTGTGCTTTTTGTGACAGGTTGGGAGTCCATTTGTCATTTCCGTCTGGTTATCATCCTGAGTCTAATGGACAGACTGAAAGAAAAAAACAGGATGTAGAAAAGTTTTTGCGTTGTTTTGTGGCGGACAATCAAGAGGTGTGGTCTGAGTTTCTGCTTCTCATGGAATTTGCTCTTCACAATCATACATCCTCCTCTGCTGGGTGTTCTCCTTTTTTTGTTGTACTGGGAGACATCTGTCTTTTGGTTCGTTCTCCAAATTGCGGTCGGCGGTGCTGGAGGAGGAGAATTTTTCCAGTGATTTGGAAAGAGAGTTTGGACTAATGTACGTTGCAACCTTCAAGAGGCTAACAAGAAGTCCAAGAAGTATTTTGGCAGGAAACGTAAGAAGTTTTTATTTATTGTGGGTGACATGGTTTGGTTGTCCTCAAAGAACCTGCGGTTGAGGATTCCCTCTAAAATAGTGGGTCCTAAGTTTGTGGGTCCATTTAAAGTGCTTCAGGTGGTTAACCCGTCTGCTGTTAGGTTGGATGTCCCTACTTCCTGGAAGATTAATCCTGTGTTTCATGTTTCCTTGTTGAAAAAGGCTGATGTATCAGATAGGGACACCACTGTCACAGCTCCTCCTGTGGTGGAAGACGGCAAAAATGAAATTTCTCGTATCTTGAATTCTAGATGGCATAGAGGGAGATTACAGTATCTTGTCTCCTGGAAGGGTTTTGGTCCCGAAGACAACTCCTGGGTAAGGACGGATGATGTCTCTGCTCCTAGGCTTGTTAGAGCTTTCCACAGGAGGTTTCCGGATAGACCTGGGCCTGGAGGATCCGGAGGATCCTCATAAAAGAGGGGGTACTGTTAAAACCCTCCTGTTTGTTTTTTCCATCTTGTGTTTTGCGGTCACGTAACCATCTGCCTTTATATTCCAGCTCCGGCCTTTTGGCTGTGCTGGACTTCAGTGGTTGACTGTTTCTCTAGCCTGGTGCTTCTGTGCCTTCCTCTGTCAGTTTGCTTGGTCCTTCTGGGACCTCTAGTACCTTTTTGTCAGTTTATCTTTTTGTGTTCTGCAACAACTTCTCTGTTTAGGAGGTGTCCCATTTTTGTCCCAGTCTTTAGTACTTTTAGAGACCCCTCCCGTTATGCTATAGGTCTTCGTTCAGACTAGCTGAAGACTAAGGCGGGTCTGTTCGCTAGGAACAGGCAGCCCGCTACATCGTAGGGATTCAGCTTAGTCCTACTGTAGGGATAGCTTTCCCCTATCTTTCCTTAGTACTTGTTGCAGATCATAACACCAATTGCATGCATTTAAGTAAGAAAAAAAAATGTCCACAGACCCCTTTTAAATTCAAGGCGAATATATTTCCTCATTTCTAGTCAAAGGTAACAATATCTAATGCTGCTTGCATTTTTGTCCAGATAGCAGTTCCATCAACATAAGTATCTTCAGAGAAATTCTAATACAAGCCGAAAATCAAGACACACAGGTGAGTGTGATGTATCCTATGTGTGATTGTGTATGATGCTACATCATCATGTATGTAAACCAGTAGACAAAGTTGTGAAGTTGACACTTCCGTGTCGCCAGCTCACGATAGAGTAGCATGCCTTGTCTTGTGCGGCAGCTGTCAAGTTGGCAAATTAGTTGTACTTACAATTAAGTAAAATGGTTAAATGGTCATCAATGATGACTTCTTTGCCTGAGTGGATTTGGTGGGTTGTTACTGATATCTGGTGAGAATTTCATGTCAATAGCATCTTTAGAAATAGATTTACTTAGAGAATTGCTGACGTGTTCAATACTTATTTCACCCGCTGTATACGTATGTGTGTGTGAGATATATATATATATATATATATATATATACAGTTATATGAAAAAGTTTGGGCACCCCTATTAATCTTAAGCTTAATGTTTTATAAAAATTGGTGTTTTTGCAACAGCTATTTCAGTTTGATATATGTAATAACTGTTGGACACAGTAATGTCTCTGCCTTGAAATGAGGTTTATTGTACTAACAGAAAATGTGCAATCTGCATTCAAACAAAATTTGACAGGTGCATAAGTATGGGCACCTCACCAGAAAAGTGACATTAATATTTAGTAGATCCTCCTTTTGCAAAAATAACAGCCTCTAGTCGCTTCCTGTAGCTTTTAATGATTTCCTGGATCCTGGATGAAGGTATTTTTGACCATTCCTCTTTACAAAACAATTCCAGTTCAGTTAAGTTTGATGGTCGCCGAGCATGGACAGCCCTCTTCAAATGATCCCACAGATGTTCAATGATATTCAGTTCTGGGGACTGGGATGGCCATTCCGGAACATTGTAATTGTTCCTCTGCATGAATGCCTGAGTAGATTTGGAGCGGTGTTTTGGATCATTGTCTTGCTGAAAGATCCATCCCCTGCGAAACTTCAACTTTGTCACTGATTCTTGAACATTATTGTCAAGAATCTGCTGATACTGAGTGGAATCCATGCATCCCTCAACTTTAACAAGATTCCCGGTGCCGGCATTGGCCACACAGCCCCAAAGCATGATGGAACCTCCACCAAATTTTACTGTGGGTAGCAAGTGTTTTTCTTGGAATGCTGTGTTTTTTGCCGCCATGCATAACGCCTTTTTGTATGACCAAACAACTCAATCTTGGTTTCATCAGTCCACAGGACCTTCTTCCAAAAAGAAATTGGCTTCTCCAAATGTGCTTTTGCATACCTCAGCCGACTCTGTTTGTGGCGTGCTTGCAGAAACGGCTTCTTTCGCATTACTCTCCCATACAGCTTCTCCTTGTGCAAAGTGCGTTGTATAGTTGACCGATGCACAGTGACATCATCTGCAGCAAGTTGATGCTGCAGCTCTCTGGAGGTGGTCTGAGGATTGTCCTTGACTGATCTCACCATTCTTCTTCTCTGCCTTTCTGATGTTTTTCTTGGCCTACCACTTCTGGCCTTAACAAGAACTGTCCCTGTGTTCTTCCATTTCCTTACTATATTCCTCACAGTGGAAACTGACAGGTTAAATCTCTGAGACAGCTTTTTGTATCCTTCCCCTGAACAAATATGTTGAATAATCTTTGTTTTCAGATCATTTGACAGTTGTTTTGAGGAGCCCTTGATGCCACTCTTCAGAGGAGATTCAAACAGGAGAACAACTTGCAAGTGGCCACTTTAAGTAGCTTTTCTCATGATTGCATACACCTGGCTATGAAGTTCAAAGCTCAATGAGGTTACAAAACCAAAAAAAGTGCTTTAGTAAGTCAGTAAAAAGTAGGTAGGAGTATTTAAAACAAGAAAATTATAAGGGTGCCCATACTTATGCACCTGTCAAATTTTGTTTGAATGCAGATTGCACATTTTCTGTTAGTACAATAAACCTCATTTCAAGGCAGAAACATTACTGTGTCCAACAGTTATTACATATATCAAACTGAAATAGCTGTTGCAAAAACACCAATTTGTATAAAACATTAAGCTTAAGATTAATAGGGGTGCCCAAACTTTTTCATATAACTGTATATATATATATATATATATATATATATATATATACAGTAGAGACCAAAAGTTTGGACACACCTTCTCATTTAAAGATTTTTCTGTATTTTCATGACTATAAAAATTGTGCAACTGCACTTGAGGACACTTTCAAAGTTTTCCCAATTTTTCGCACTGACTGACCTTCATTTCTTAAAGTAATGATGGCCACTCGTTTTTCTTTATTTAGCTGCTTTTTTCTTGCCATAATACGAATTCTAACAGTCTATTCAGTAGGACTATCATCTGTGTATCCACCTGACTTCTGCACAACACAACTGATGGTCCCAACCCCATTTATAAGGCAAGAAATTCCACTTATTAAACCTGACAGGGCACACCTGTGAAGTGAAGACCATTTCCAGTGACTACCTCTTGAAGCTCATCAAGAGAATGCCAAGAGTGTGCAAAGCAGTCATCAAAGCAAAAGGTGGCTACTTTGAAGAACCTAGAATATAAGACATATTTTCAGTTGTTTCACACTTTTTTGTTAAGTATATAATTCCACATGTGTTAATTCATAGTTTTGATGCCTTCAGTGTGAATGTACAATTTTCATAGCCAGAAAAATCTTTAAATGAGAAGGTGTGTCCAAACATATATTATATATATATATATATATATATATATATATATATATATATATATATATATATATAAAATATATTGGAACAGCACCATTTCACATATACTCACAATGGGTGCCAGACTAAGGCCACACTCTAAATAGATTCAATACTTAGAAAAAATTGACTATATTGAGCCCAAATGGCGACGTTAAGGTTCTGTGAACCAAAACGTCGCCATTTGGGCTCAATAAAGTAAATTTTTTCTAAAAATGTAATCTATTTGGAGTGCTGCCTTAATATACTTTTTATATATATTTTATTTAATCCCATAGTATACTAGAACCTGTGATGGCTATTGCTATCATCTTGTAACTCGTCCGGACAGGAGTGATGAGCCCCAGAATAGAGCACTTGTCAGGACCACACTCTTTCAATGCCATTGACAGTAACGGACAGTGGTATTTAAATGGTTAAACTGCCGAGATTGGTGTTATCTCCGGTGTCTGCTCTGAGGCAGGTGCAGGCTGTATAACACAGCCAGCATCTGCCCTGTGTGGAGTGGTTACTGGTACAGCAAGCTTCTGAAAGGGTTTTAGTAGAGCCGTCTTCTGTGTTCGAGTTGTTTACCAAGAGCCTGTAGATCAATGAATTCAATGATTGTGATTATTTTCAGATCCGTCCCAGATCTGTTGCCCCTGAGCCCCCCGCTCAGGACATTGTGGATGCACAAGGTAAGCATTTAATGTTCTTCCAGGTTTTCTTGTGTGGCTTTCCATAGTTTCTGTTGATAGAGTTGTATGAGGACTTTTTTTTGCAGTATGAGCTGTAGGCCTAGTCATTAGTCCTCACGTGACATCATGAAATGCGTTGCGCTGCCACTTCTGTGCCATTGGTGCCACTTTGGAGTCCATACTATTTTTTGATCTCTTTTCATTCCATTTTTTGGGGGAAGTGTCATGACTAAAATATAGAAAAACTGCCATTTGATTTTTTTCCTGTTCAACACTGGATAAATCTTTTTATATTTTATTAGTTTGGATACTTGCAGACGCTGCAATAGCACATACAGGTGCATGTCGCTAAATTAGAATATCATCAAAAAGTTAATTTATTTCAGTTCTTCATTACAAAAAGTGAAACTCCTATATTATATAGAGTCATTACACACAGAGGGATCTATTATATAGAGTCATTACACACAGAGGGATCTATTATATAGAGTCATTACACACAGAGGGATCTATTATATAGAGTCATTACACACAGAGGGATCTATTATATAGAGTCATTACACACAGTGGGATCTATTATATAGAGTCATTACACACAGAGGGATCTATTATATAGAGTCATTACACACAGAGGGATCTATTATATAGAGTCATTACACACAGAGGGATCTATTATATAGAGTCATTACACACAGAGGGATCTATTATATAGAGTCATTACACACAGAGGGATCTATTATATAGAGTCATTACACACAGAGGGATCTATTATATAGAGTCATTACACACAGAGGGATCTATTATATAGAGTCATTACACACAGTGGGATCTATTATATAGAGTCATTACACACAGAGGGATCTATTATATAGAGTCATTACACACAGAGGGATCTATTATATAGAGTCATTACACACAGAGGGATCTATTATATAGAGTCATTACACACAGAGGGATCTATTATATGGAGTCATTACACACAGAGGGATCTATTATATAGAGTCATTACACACAGAGGGATCTATTATATAGAGTCATTACACACACAGGGATCTATTATATAGAGTCATTACACACAGAGGGATCTATTATATAGAGTCATTACACACAGAGGGGTCTATTATATAGAGTCATTACACACAGAGGGATCTATTATATAGAGTCATTACACACAGGGATCTATTATATAGAGTCATTACACACAGAGGGATCTATTATATAGAGTCATTACACACAGAGGGATCTATTATATAGAGTCATTACACACAGAGGGATCTATTATATAGAGTCATTACACACAGAGGGATCTATTATATAGAGTCATTACACACAGTGGGATCTATTATATAGAGTCATTACACACAGAGGGATCTATTATATAGAGTCATTACACACAGAGGGATCTATTATATAGAGTCATTACACACAGAGGGATCTATTATATAGAGTCATTACACACAGAGGGATCTATTATATAGAGTCATTACACACAGAGGGATCTATTATATAGAGTCATTACACACAGAGGGATCTATTATATAGAGTCATTACACACAGAGGGATCTATTATATAGAGTCATTACACACAGTGGGATCTATTATATAGAGTCATTACACACAGAGGGATCTATTATATAGAGTCATTACACACAGAGGGATCTATTATATAGAGTCATTACACACAGAGGGATCTATTATATAGAGTCATTACACACAGAGGGATCTATTATATGGAGTCATTACACACAGAGGGATCTATTATATAGAGTCATTACACACAGAGGGATCTATTATATAGAGTCATTACACACACAGGGATCTATTATATAGAGTCATTACACACAGAGGGATCTATTATATAGAGTCATTACACACAGAGGGGTCTATTATATAGAGTCATTACACACAGAGGGATCTATTATATAGAGTCATTACACACAGGGATCTATTATATAGAGTCATTACACACAGAGGGATCTATTATATAGAGTCATTACACACAGAGGGATCTATTATATAGAGTCATTACACACAGAGGGATCTATTATATAGAGTCATTACACACAGAGAGATCTATTATATAGAGTCATTACACACAGAGGGATCTATTATATAGAGTCATTACACACAGAGGGATCTATTATATAGAGTCATTACACACAGAGTGATCTATTATATAGAGTCATTACACGCAGAGGGATCTATTATATAGAGTCATTACACACAGAGGGATCTATTATATAGAGTCATTACACGCAGAGTGATCTATTATATAGAGTCATTACAGACAGGGATCTATTATATAGAGTCATTACACGCAGAGGGATCTATTATATAGAGTCATTACACACAGAGGGATCTATTATATAGAGTCATTACACACAGAGGGATCTATTATATAGAGTCATTACACACAGAGGGATCTATTATATAGAGTCATTACACACAGTGGGATCTATTATATAGAGTCATTACACACAGAGGGATCTATTATATAGAGTCATTACACACAGAGGGATCTATTATATAGAGTCATTACACACAGAGGGATCTATTATATAGAGTCATTACACACAGAGGGATCTATTATATAGAGTCATTACACACAGAGGGATCTATTATATAGAGTCATTACACACAGAGGGATCTATTATATAGAGTCATTACACACAGAGGGATCTATTATATAGAGTCATTACACACACAGGGATCTATTATATAGAGTCATTACACACAGAGGGATCTATTATATAGAGTCATTACACACAGAGGGGTCTATTATATAGAGTCATTACACACAGAGGGATCTATTATATAGAGTCATTACACACAGTGGGATCTATTATATAGAGTCATTACACACAGAGGGATCTATTATATAGAGTCATTACACACAGAGGGATCTATTATATAGAGTCATTACACACAGAGGGATCTATTATATAGAGTCATTACACACAGAGGGATCTATTATATAGAGTCATTACACACAGAGGGATCTATTATATAGAGTCATTACACACAGAGGGATCTATTATATAGAGTCATTACACACAGAGTGATCTATTATATAGAGTCATTACACACACAGGGATCTATTATATAGAGTCATTACACACAGAGGGATCTATTATATAGAGTCATTACACACAGAGGGGTCTATTATATAGAGTCATTACACACAGAGGGATCTATTATATAGAGTCATTACACACAGGGATCTATTATATAGAGTCATTACACACAGAGGGATCTATTATATAGAGTCATTACACACAGAGGGATCTATTATATAGAGTCATTACACACAGAGGGATCTATTATATAGAGTCATTACACACAGAGAGATCTATTATATAGAGTCATTACACACAGAGGGATCTATTATATAGAGTCATTACACACAGAGGGATCTATTATATAGAGTCATTACACGCAGAGTGATCTATTATATAGAGTCATTACAGACAGGGATCTATTATATAGAGTCATTACACGCAGAGGGATCTATTATATAGAGTCATTACACACAGAGGGATCTATTATATAGAGTCATTACACACAGAGGGATCTATTATATAGAGTCATTACACACAGTGGGATCTATTATATAGAGTCATTACACACAGAGGGATCTATTATATAGAGTCATTACACACAGAGGGATCTATTATATAGAGTCATTACACACAGAGGGATCTATTATATAGAGTCATTACACACAGAGGGATCTATTATATAGAGTCATTACACACAGAGGGATCTATTATATAAAGTCATTACACACAGAGGGATCTATTATATAGAGTCATTACACACACAGGGATCTATTATATAGAGTCATTACACACAGAGGGATCTATTATATAGAGTCATTACACACAGAGGGGTCTATTATATAGAGTCATTACACACAGAGGGATCTATTATATAGAGTCATTACACACAGGGATCTATTATATAGAGTCATTACACACAGAGGGATCTATTATATAGAGTCATTACACACAGAGGGATCTATTATATAGAGTCATTACACACAGAGGGATCTATTATATAGAGTCATTACACACAGAGAGATCTATTATATAGAGTCATTACACACAGAGGGATCTATTATATAGAGTCATTACACACAGAGTGATCTATTATATAGAGTCATTACACGCAGAGGGATCTATTATATAGAGTCATTACACACAGAGGGATCTATTATATAGAGTCATTACACGCAGAGTGATCTATTATATAGAGTCATTACAGACAGGGATCTATTATATAGAGTCATTACACGCAGAGGGATCTATTATATAGAGTCATTACACACAGAGGGATCTATTATATAGAGTCATTACACAGAGGGATCTATTATATAGAGTCATTACACACAGAGGGATCTATTATATAGAGTCATTACACACAGAGGGGTCTATTATATAGAGTCATTACACACAGGGATCTATTATATAGAGTCATTACACACAGGGATCTATTATATAGAGTCATTACACACAGAGGGATCTATTATATAGAGTCATTACACAGAGGGATCTATTATATAGAGTCATTACACACACAGGGATCTATTATATAGAGTCATTACACACAGAGGGATCTATTATATAGAGTCATTACACACAGAGGGATCTATTATATAGAGTCATTACACACAGAGGGATCTATTATATAGAGTCATTACACTCAGAGGGATCTATTATATAGAGTCATTACACACAGAGGGATCTATTATATAGAGTCATTACACACAGAGGGATCTATTATATAGAGTCATTACACACAGAGGGATCTATTATATAGAGTCATTACACACAGAGGGATCTATTATATAGAGTCATTACACACAGAGGGATCTATTATATAGAGTCATTACACACAGAGGGATCTATTATATAGAGTCATTACACACAGAGGGATCTATTATATAGTCATTACACTCAGAGGGATCTATTATATAGAGTCATTACACAGAGGGATCTATTATATAGAGTCATTACACACAGAGTGATCTATTATATAGAGTCATTACACACAGAGTGATCTATTATATAGAGTCATTACACACAGAGGGATCTATTATATAGAGTCATTACACACAGAGTGATCTATTATATAGAGCCATTACACACAGAGGGATCTATTATATAGAGTCATTACACACAGAGGGATCTATTATATAGAGTCATTACACACAGAGGGATCTATTATATAGAGTCATTACACACAGAGTGATCTATTTCACGTGTTTATTTCTGTTAATGTTGATGATTATGGCTTACAGCCAATGAAAACACAAAATTCATTATCTCAGTAAATTAGAATACTTTATAACACCAGCTTGAAAATTCTTTTTAAAATCTGAAATGTCCTACTGAAATGTCTGTTCAGTAAATGCCTCAATACTTGGTCGGGCTTCTTTTGCATCAATTACTGCATCAATGCGGCAATGTGGCATGGAGGCGATCAGCCTGTGGCCCTGCTGAGGTGTCATGGAAGCCCAGGTGGCTTTGATAGCAGCCTTCAGCTCATCTGTATTGTGGGGTCTGGGGTCTCTCATCTTCCTCTTGACAATACCCCATAGATTCTCTATAATAGATTTTCTATGGGGTTAAGGTCAGGTGAGTTTGCTGCCAATCAAGCACAGTGATACTGTTGTGTGTAAACCAGGTGTTGGTACTTTTGGCAGTGTGGACAGGGGCCGAGTCCTGCTGGAGAATGACATTTCCATCTCCATAAAGCTTGTCGGCAGAGGGAAGCATGAAGAGCTCTAAAATGTCCTGGTAGACGGCTGAGCTGACTTTGGTCTTGATAAAACACAGTGGACCTACACCAGCAGATGACATGGCTCCCCAAACCATCACTGATTGTGGAAATTTCACACTAGACCTCCAGCAGCTTGGATTGTGGCCTGTCCACTCTTCCTCCAGACTCTGGGACCTTGATTTCCAAATGAAATGCAAAATTTACTTTCATCTGAGAACAACACCTTGGACCCCTGAGAACAGTCCAGGTGTTTTCCTCCTTGGCCCAGGTAAGACGCTTCTGGCGTTGTCTATTGGTCATGGGTGGCTTGACACAAGGAATGCGACACCTGTAGCCCATGTCCTGGATACGTCTGTGTGTGGCGGCTCTTGAAATGACTCCAGCAGCTGTCCACTTCTTGTGAATCTCCCCCAAATTTTTGAATGGCCTTTTCTTAACAATCCTTTCAAGGCTGCGGTTATCCCGGTTGCTTGTGCTCCTTTTTCTACCACACTTTTTCCTTCCACTCAACTTTCCACTAATATGCTTGGATACAGCACTCTGTGAACAGCCAGCTTCTTTATCAATGACCTTTTCTGGCTTACCCTCCCTGTGGAGTGAGTCAATGACTGCCTTCTGGACATCTGTCAAGTCAGCAGTCTTCCCCATCATTGTGGAGCCTACTGAAACAGACTAAGGGACCTTTTTAAACGCTTAGGAAGCCTTTGCAAGTGTTTTTTGTTAATTATTCTAATTTACTGAGATAATGACTTTTGTGTTTTCATTGGCTGTAAGCCATAACCATCAACATTAACAGAAATAAACACTTGCAATAGATCACTCTGTGTGTAATGACTCTATATAATAGATCCCTCTGTGTGTAATGACTCTATATAATAGATCCCCCTGTGTGTAATAACTCTATATAATAGATCCCTCTGTGTGTAATGACTCTATATAATAGATCGCTCTGTGTGTAATGACTCTATATAATAGATCCCCCTGTGTGTAATGACTCTATATAATAGATCCCTCTGTGTGTAACGACTCTATATAATAGATCCCTCTGTGTGTAATGACTCTATATAATAGATCCCTCTGTGTGTAATGACTCTATATAATAGATCCCTCTGTGTGTAATGACTCTATATAATAGATCCCTCTGTGTGTAATGATTATATAATAGATCACTCTGCGTGTAATGACTCTATATAATAGATCACTCTGTGTGTAATGACTCTATATAATAGATCACTCTGTGTGTAATGACTCTATATAATAGATCACTCTGCGTGTAATGACTCTATATAATAGATCACTCTGCGTGTAATGACTCTATATAATAGATCCCTCTGTGTGTAATGACTCTATATAATAGATCCCTCTGCGTGTAATGACTCTATATAATAGATCACTCTGTGTGTAATGACTCTATATAATAGATCACTCTGCGTGTAATGACTCTATATAATAGATCACTCTGTGTGTAATGACTCTATATAATAGATCCCTCTGCGTGTAATGACTCTATATAATAGATCCCTCTGTGTGTAATGACTCTATAATAGATCCCTCTGCGTGTAATGACTCTATATAATAGATCCCCTGTGTGTAATGACTCTATATAATAGATGTCTCTGTGTGTAATGACTCTATATAATAGATCCCTCTGTGTGTAATGACTCTATATAATAGATCCCTCTGTGTGTAATGACTCTATATAATAGATCACTCTGCGTGTAATGACTCTATATAATAGATCACTCTGTGTGTAATGACTCTATATAATAGATCCCTCTGTGTGTAACGACTCTATATAATAGATCCCTCTGTGTGTAATGACTCTATATAATAGATCCCTCTGTGTGTATTGACTCTATATAATAGATCCCTCTGCGTGTAATGACTCTATATACTAGATCCCTCTGCGTGTAATGACTATATAAAAGATCCCTCTGCGTGTAATGACTCTATATAATAGATCCCTCTGCGTGTAATGACTCTATATAATAGATCCCTCTGCGTGTAATGACTCTATATAATAGATCCCTCTGTGTGTAATGACTATATAATAGATCCCTCTGTGTGTAATGACTCTATATAATAGATCCCTCTGTGTGTAATGACTCTATATAATAGATCCCTCTGTGTGTAATGACTCTATATAATAGATCCCTCTGTGTGTAATGACTCTATATAATAGATCCCTCTGTGTGTAATGACTCTATATAATAGATCCCTCTGTGTGTAATGACTCTATATAATAGATCACTCTGTGTGTAATGACTCTATATAATAGACCCCTCTGTGTGTAATGACTCTATATAATAGATCACTCTGTGTGTAATGACTCTATATAATAGATCCCTCTGCGTGTAATGACTCTATATAATAGATCACTCTGCGTGTAATGACTCTATATAATAGATCACTCTGTGTGTAATGACTCTATATAATAGATCCCTCTGCGTGTAATGACTCTATATAATCCCTCTGTGTGTAATGACTCTATAATAGATCCCTCTGCGTGTAATGACTCTATATAATAGATCCCCCTGTGTGTAATGACTCTATATAATAGATCTCTCTGTGTGTAATGACTCTATATAATAGATCCCTCTGTGTGTAACGACTCTATATAATGGATCCCTCTGTGTGTAATGACTCTATATAATAGATCACTCTGCGTGTAATGACTCTATATAATAGATCACTCTGTGTGTAATGACTCTATATAATAGATCCCTCTGTGTGTAACGACTCTATATAATAGATCCCTCTGTGTGTAACGACTCTATATAATAGATCCCTCTGTGTGTAATGACTCTATATAATAGATCCCTCTGTGTGTAATGACTCTATATACTAGATCCCTCTGCGTGTAATGACTATATAATAGATCCCTCTGCGTGTAATGACTCTATATAATAGATCCCTCTGCGTGTAATGACTCTATATAATAGATCCCTCTGCGTGTAATGACTCTATATAATAGATCCCTCTGCGTGTAATGACTCTATATAATAGATCCCTCTGCGTGTAATGACTCTATATAATAGATCCCTCTGTGTGTAATGACTCTATATAATAGATCCCTCTGTGTGTAATGACTCTATATAATAGATCCCTCTGTGTGTAATGACTCTATATAATAGATCCCTCTGTGTGTAATGACTCTATATAATAGATCCCTCTGTGTGTAATGACTCTATATAATAGATCACTCTGTGTGTAATGACTCTATATAATAGACCCCTCTGTGTGTAATGACTCTATATAATAGATCACTCTGTGTGTAATGACTCTATATAATAGATCCCTCTGTGTGTAATGACTCTATATAATAGATCCCTCTGTGTGTAATGACTCTATATAATATATCTCTCTGTGTGTAATGACTCTATATAATAGATCCCTCTGTGTGTAATGACTCTATATAATAGATCCCTCTGTGTGTAATGACTCTATATAATAGATCCCTCTGTGTGTAATGACTCTATATAATAGATCCCTCTGTGTGTAATGACTATATAATAGATCCCTCTGTGTGTAATGACTCTATATAATAGATCTCTCTGTGTGTAATGACTATATAATAGATCCCTCTGTGTGTAATGACTCTATATAATAGATCCCTCTGTGTGTAATGACTCTATATAATAGATCCCTCTGTGTGTAATGACTCTATATAATATATCTCTCTGTGTGTAATGACTCTATATAATAGATCCCTCTGTGTGTAATGACTCTATATAATAGACCCCTCTGTGTGTAATGACTCTATATAATAGATCCCTCTGTGTGTAATGACTCTATATAATAGATCCCTCTGTGTGTAATGACTCTATATAATATATCTCTCTGTGTGTAATGACTCTATATAATAGATCCCTCTGTGTGTAATGACTCTATATAATAGATCCCTCTGTGTGTAATGACTCTATATAATAGATCCCTCTGTGTGTAATGACTCTATATAATAGATCCCTCTGTGTGTAATGACTATATAATAGATCCCTCTGTGTGTAATGACTCTATATAATAGATCTCTCTGTGTGTAATGACTATATAATAGATCCCTCTGTGTGTAATGACTCTATATAATAGATCCCTCTGTGTGTAATGACTCTATATAATAGATCCCTCTGTGTGTAATGACTCTATATAATATATCTCTCTGTGTGTAATGACTCTATATAATAGATCCCTCTGTGTGTAATGACTCTATATAATAGACCCCTCTGTGTGTAATGACTCTATATAATAGATCCCTCTGTGTGTAATGACTCTATATAATAGATCCCTCTGTGTGTAATGACTCTATATAATATATCTCTCTGTGTGTAATGACTCTATATAATAGATCCCTCTGTGTGTAATGACTCTATATAATAGATCCCTCTGTGTGTAATGACTCTATATAATAGATCCCTCTGTGTGTAATGACTCTATATAATAGATCCCTCTGTGTGTAATGACTATATAATAGATCCCTCTGTGTGTAATGACTCTATATAATAGATCCCTCTGTGTGTAATGACTCTATATAATAGATCCCTCTGTGTGTAATGACTCTATATAATAGATCCCTCTGTGTGTAATGACTCTATATAATATAGGAGTTTCACTTTTTGTATTGAAGATCTTAAATAAATGAACTTTTTGATGATATTCTAATTTACTGAGATGCATCTGTATATATGTATCCAAGACTGTGCTTAACCCCCCTTAACGACCTTGGGTCTTTCTGTTTTTGTGTTTTCATTTTTTCTCCCCTTCTTCCCAGAACCAGAACTTTTTAATTTTTCAGTCAATATGGCCATGTGAGGGCTTATTTTTTGCGGGACGAGTTGTACTTTTAAACGCCATCACTGGTTTTACCATATCGTGTGCTGGAAAACGGGAAAAAAATTCCAAGTGCGGTGAAATTGCAAAAAAAAAAGCAGTTCTACAGTTGTTTTTTGGGTCCTTTTTTAACCACGTTCACTGAATGCTAAAACTGACCTGCCATCATTATTCTCCAGGTCATTACGAGTTCGCAGACACCAAACATGTACAGGTTCTTTTTTTATTTAAGTGGTGAAAAAAAAATCCAAAGTTTGCTAAAAAAAAAAAAGACGCCATTTTCGAAGATCATTTTTCGTGATCTGGGGCCGGGTGAGGGCTTATTCTTTGCGCGCCGGGCTGTCGTTTTTACTGATACCATTTGGGGTAGATCCGATGTTTTGTTCGCCCGTTATTGCATTTTATTGCAATGTTGCAGCGACCAAAAAAACGTAATTCTGGCGTTTAGAATTTTGTTCTCGTTATTCTGTTTACAGATCGGATTAAAGGGGTATTCCCATCTCCAAGATCCTGGCCCAATATGTAGTAGGTGTAATAATAATAATATTAGCAAATATCTCCAATTAGAAATGTAGTATATTTTTTTCTGATTAGCTATCTCTCTTTTCTCATGTACAGGCATCGCAGGACCTTAGGTATCCATGGTTATGACCACTGATAAAGTCAGTTAGTTAGCTAGTTGCTAGTGGTCGTAACCATAGAAACCTAAGGTCCTGTGATGCCAACACATGAGTAAAGAGATACTGAATCAAAAATACTATACTACATTTGTAATTGGAGGTATTTGATAATATTATTATTATTACACCTACTACTACTACGTAAGAATCAGCTGACATGTGCTCGGTTCAGTGCGGGCTCACCGCCGGACCCCCCTCTGAACCAGCCTTTCCGACCTGGTGTGTACTATTACTGACCAGGTCGGAAAGGGATTAAAGGGGGCTTTCCTCTTTGGACAATCTCTTTTTATTATAAGAGATGATATTCTAATTTAGTGAGAAGCACTTGTAAATTCATTTTGTTTTATTCCTGTTTTTTTTTTTTATATTTGTTGTGTTTCTGGGACCTTAATAGGTGTTGGAAGAGTCCAATCTCCCGTTCTTAACCTCTTAAATGCCTTTGTCATTATTAACCGGAGGATAAACAGTTGTGATTGGAGCTAGTCAACGCCCGGACCCTATGGGGTGTGATGAAGTCTTCATTATGCTCCTCACAGTAAGAGCAGACCTCATCCATAAACGTACATTGGACGTCGCCCCTGTAACGTCATGACATCACGTAAGCCCTAGTCCTCACGTGACATCATGAAATGCGTTGCGCCTCCACATCTGTGTTTGTTACATCTTTATTGAGCGAGACACTGGAGACCATAACACATTTTTTTTCTTTTGTCAGATTACCTACTATCACGTTTTTCTCAGATCGTTCAAGCCAAACCCGACCTGAGTGAAGTATTAGATGTCCTCTTCTCTAAGCGTATGATCACGCAAGAGGAACTGGACTCCATAACAGTGGGCTCCGTCCATGGACAGATCAGAAACACTTTACGCATGATCATGAACAAAGGACAGGAAAGCTGTATGGAGTTTCTTCAGCTCATGAACCGTCTCCATGCGGAATTGATGAGATCACTGGAAGAAGACATCATCTGAAGGACAGTCTGACATAATTAGACTTGGTGCTTGGGAAGGATCCTAGTCCAGACAACAATAATACAAAGGCATCTGGCACTCTCATGGTGCTGTGAAAGTTTTATTGGAAACAATCCTAAAGAATATATAACTTTTCGGTCTTACATTAGACCTTCATCACATAATCGTATTTTTCATAATGTTATAGTATCTACCGCTGCTACCTCGTAATCCAGCATATTTTATAGTTATACTACACTAACTGTAAAGAATCATTTCTTATGTAGAGGTCGAAATCACTTTCCCTGCTTACTTCAAGAATATACCCTGGTGCAAACATTTCAGGTCATTCCAAACATCTTGGAGAACTAAGCACAGATCTTCTGTGGATGTAGACTTGTGCAGGGCTCTATGGGGTCGGATCGTCACAGCCTGGCTCCTCGTTCTTCTTTATGTTAATGGCATTGGCTGTATCTTTGGGGCCGTCGTCTAGCTGAAGAATAAATTTGGAGCCAATCAGACGCCTCACTGATGGTATTGCATCATTGATAATGACACCTTTGACATGGAAAAAAATGATTTTTACACGTTAATGGTTACTACTTTTTTAATAAAATTGCAGTTTCAGCCTATAATCTTCATTCATTTCTTCATCTACAGAACCCTGAGATGCAGTTCGCAGCCTGATCAAAGTTTTAGATTTTTTTTTTCTTGTAATAGTTTCCCTCCCAGTAATATAGGCTGGATGCTGCTGTATTCATTCAGTCATATATTTGCACAGCTTCTATCCTGCACTTATTTCATTTTCTTTCTTTCCTAGCTATTGACTCTCTTCCCCAGTCTCCATTAAAGTTCAGATACCTTCTCCTTTCTTCACAGCACACAATGGAGAGGGTGAGAAATGGAAAGCAGTCAGAACTGAGCCGGAGTTCCCTCACATTTGTGACATTTTTGCAGAGCGTTCAACTAAATAAAGGACTTACGGACCCTCTGAAGCAGAAAATCGGAAGGAAATTTCTAATGAAGACAATTAGAATGTTGCTTAACTTCGCATTAATTTAGGAAGCAAATGAGCAATAAAAAAGAAATATTTGCGAAGGTGTACACCGTCTTTAAATGTCTTCTTTAAAATGATTGTGCAATGTCATTATTCCATCAGGCTAATACACCAGAAAGCCTATTGTTGTCCATACATGTGCATTGTACATGGGTACTGTACTTTTAGGTTGTACTTCCAGAATTGGCCATAAGAGAGCAGTGTAGCAGTATTTTTCTAAATCAAGCACAATTGATGTTTCCACGGGGTAAATGATGTGTCTGCGTCGTATCTGCTTATCCCTATGGCCGTAACTTCTGTGATTGTGAAAGTGCTGAATACATAGAATCCTTATAGAGCATGACTTATAGGATAGCCGTCTCTCCATCATTTATTACATGTCGCACTATGCGTATGTGAAGATAGATCACGATGATTTTGATGCATAATACATCTAGATAATGGTCAAAAATAGCATCTGTGTAGAAGGATAGGTTTACAGCAAGGAAATTATTTATAAAAACATAATTTATTCTTTTGCTCTTAAAAAATGTAAAGACAAAAGTAAAAAACCCTCTGTGTACATGTTTCGAGCGCTATGACTAAGAGCCTTAGTGCGCGAATCGCGTAGGCGAGTGTTTCTCTTTTTATTTTTCTCCATATATTTATTAAGATAAAATTATTAAATGATCTTTTCATAGATAATTTGCCTACGGTTGCTGGAAACAAACATCCTAGAAATTGCTGTCACGCTCCACAGATAAAAACTTGGGTAACCCACCGTTCGGATCCCCATCAAAGTGGGTCTCTGCTCCTTATCCATAATATACCCATAGAATTACCAACATATCTGCGTCCTATAACAATCAAACTATACAGGATATGTAGGGAAACCCCACCTATATGAGTGCCTATAACTGTCATGCAAATACACAACAAGGTGTTACTTATTTCCCCAACAAAGAGACCCACCGTGGTTTTAATTCAGAAAAAAAAAATATTAGTATTGCTAGTGTTATAGAGTGTTACTCACCTGTCCTGGCTCCAGCACTGGGCCTTGCTCCCTTCTCTTAAGGCCAGCTCCCTATGAACTAGTCACCAACAAAGAATGTTTGATATCATCGCACAAAGCCTTTTAAGGTCGGCTCAGGCTGCCTGAGTATTCAGGAAAGTATAACACCTTGCAACCCTGTGCTTTTGCAGGAGTTAGCCTCATCTTCCTCTAGACTTTGCTCCAGCCAAGTGACTAATTACCCTCCTGCAACTTGTATTACGGCCTCTGACAACCACTCGCTAGCTCACGCTAGTGAATCTTGCTGCTATTGGTCTCAGCTCTGCTGTGTCAAATTACAAACTTTTCATTGTTATCAAGGTACATGTTTTATTGCATATTACTGCTTTCTTGGTGCTATCACAATCTACAATTTTGCTGCTCCTGTGGTTAATCGTATCCCTGCTGCAAGATACCTAATTGCATATATGTGTCTGCTGGTCCTGTGGTTAACTGTCTCCTTGCTGCCAAAACCTGATTGCATATAGCATACATCTCTGCTATTCCTGTGGTTAACTGTAGCTCTTGAATGATATTTAAATACAATTCTTTGTTCGTGGCAGTGTTACTAGGCAAAATTATGAGTGAGGCCACTCTCTTGGATGAAAAGCAGTCCTGCACATGAATAGTCTCAGGATGCTTTACTGATGGTATTACACAGGACTCATGGTAGCGCTCAATTTTTCTTCCTTGAGCAATCATTCTTTCAGATGTCTCAAACAGTGTGAAGGGGGCTTCATCAGAGAAAATTGCTTTACCCAAGTCCTCTGAAGCCCAATCCCTGAACTTCCCACAAACTAACATTTTAAGGCCCTATTCACACGTTCGTGTTTCCCAGTAAGTGTGGTGACAGTTTTCACACGTACTGGAGACACTTACACATACACACATTATAATCTATGGGGGTGCGCACATGTTGAACCGAAACGTTGCTGAGCTCCTATGGACTGTTAAACCACAATTTCTATTTTTCTAAATGGTGTGCTGCCCTTATTTTTTTACTGATAGATGATATATAATAGATAAATAATAGATAGCTAGAATAGCTGTGACATCAGTAACAATAATGCTCATCAGAGTCACCAAATCATGCTGCCCTCTGTGAGGCTAGGCAACTCTGATTCTAAAGTGACGTCAGAACCGGCAACTGTGAATAGAGTAACATTATCTATCTATCTGTCTATCTATCAATTATCTATGTTATCTATCTATGTTATTTATCTATTACAGTTGTGCTTAAAAGTTTACATACCCCGGCAGAATTTTTCCTTTCTTGGACTTGTTTCAGAGAATATCAATGATAACAAAAAACTTTTTCTCAACTCATGGTTATTGGTTGGGTGAAGCCATTTACAGTTAGGTCCGTATATATTTGGACAGAGACAACGTTTTTCTAATTTTGGTTCTAGACATTACCACAATGAATTTTAAACAAAACAATTCAGATGCAGTTGAAGTTCAGACTTTCAGCTTTCATTTGTGGGTATCCACATTAAAATTGAATGAAGGGTTTAGGAGTTTCAGCTCCTTAACTTGTGCCACCCTGTTTTTAAAGGGACCAAAAGTAATTGGACAATTGACTCCGAGGCTATTTCATGGACAGGTGTGGGCAATCCTTCGTTATGTCATTCTCAATTAAGCAGATAAAAGGCCTGGAGTTGATTTGAGGTGTGGTGCTTGCATTTGGAAGGCTTTGCTGTGAAGTAAACATGCGGTCAAAGGAGCTCTCCATGCAGGTGAAACAAGCCATCCTTAAGCTGCAAAAAACAGAAAAAAACCCATCCGAGAAATTGCTACAATATTAGGAGTGGCAAAATCTACAGTTTGGTACATGCTGAGAAAGAAAGAAAGCACTGGTGAACTCATCAATGCAAAAAGACCTGGGCGGCCACGGAAGACAACAGTGGTGGATGATCGCAGAATAATCTCCATGGTGAAGAGAAACCCCTTCACAACAGCCAACCAAGTGAACAACACTCTCCAGGAGGTAGGCGTATCAATATCCAAATCTACCATAAAGAGAAGACTGCATGAAAGTAACTACAGAGGGTTCACTGCACGGTGCAAGCCACTCATAAGCATCAAGAAGAAAAAGGCTAGACTGGACTTAACTAAAAAACATCTAAAAAAGCCAGCACAGTCCTGGAAGAACATTCTTTGGACAGATGAAACCAAGCTCAACCTCTACCAGAATGATGGAAAGAGAAAAGTATGGCGAAGGCGTGGTACAGCTCATGATCCAAAGCATACCACATCATCTGTAAAACACGGCAGAGGCAGTGTGATGGCTTGGGCATGCATGGCTGCCAGTGGCACTGGGTCACTAGTGTTTATTGATGATGTGACACAGGACAGAAGCAGCCGAATGAATTCTGATGTATTCAGAGCCATACTGTGTGCTCAGATCCAGCCAAATGCAGCCAAACTGATTGGTCGTCGTTTCATACTACAGATTGACAATGACCCAAAACATAAAGCCAAAGCAACCCAGGAGTTTATTAAAGCAAAGAAGTGGAATATTCTTGAATGGCCAAGTCAGTCACCTGATCTCAACCCAATTGAGCATGCATTTCACTTGCTAAAGACTAAACTTCAGACAGAAAGGCCCACAAACAAACAGCAACTGAAAACCACCGCAGTGAAGGCCTGGCAGAGCATGAAAAAGGAGGAAACACAGCGTCTGGTGATGTCCATGAGTTCAAGACTTCAGGCAGTCATTGCCAATAAAGGATTTTCAACCAAGTACTAGAAATTAACATTTTATTTACAATTATTTAATCTGTCCAATTACTTTTGGTCCCTTTAAAAACAGGGTGGCACATGTTAAGTGTAGCGCCGGCGTCCCTGCCCTCTGCTAGGCAGGGACGCTGTTCCCCTCACCTCTCTGCTCCGTGCCCGGCGTCCTCCTCCCGCTCTGCTGGCAGCGCGCGCTCCTTCCCGGCCACTGTGCTTAGGGCGCGCGCGCGCGCTCTCCCTCCCTCTTAAAGGGGCCGCGCGCGCCGTCCTAAGGAGTCCCCGGCCAATGGCCGGAGGACTTCACCATATATAAGGCACCTCCTCCAAAATGGAGGTGCCCGAGCAATGTTGTTGCACTGTTCACTACTCTGCTTCAGCCCTCGGGTCCGTTGCCAGTTACCTGCCAGATACCTGCCAGATTCCTGCCAGCTTGCTGTCTTATTCCTGCCTGATTATCTGCTACCTCCCTGCTAGTCTGAGGTCCGACGGTCTGCCTTACTACTCCTGTCAGTCTGTCTAAGGACCAGCCTGTCCGCTCACCTGGGAGCGCACTTCAGCCACCTGCCTGCTTGCCTGAGGTCCGACGGTCTGCCTTCCAACTCCTGTCAGTCTGTCTATGGACCAGCCTGCCTGCTCACCTGGGAGCACACATCTGCTACCTGCCTGCTAGCCTACCTGGAGGCTCCGCCGTCACGTGCTGTGACCACCTGCCTGTCCAGTGACTCCTGCCCGCTCACCTGGGAGCGCTCATCTGCTGCCTGTCTGCTAGCCTACCTGGAGGCTCTGCCGTCACGTGCTGTGACCACCCGCCTGTCCAGAGACTTCTGCCCGCTCACCTGGGAGCGCTCATCTGCCGCCTGTCTGTTGGTCTTCCTGGAGGCTCCGCCGTCACATGCTGTGACCACCCGTTCATCCAGAGACTCTCGCCTGCTCACCTGGGAGCTCACGTCTATCATCAGCCGCCACAGGTCGTACCAACCCTTTACCCAGAGACTGCCCCGGTCACTTGCCGTGACCATCTGCCCGTTCATCCAGAGACTGCCCCGGTCACTTGCCGTGACCATCTGCCCGTTCATCCAGAGACTGCCCCGGTCACTTGCCGTGACCATCTGCCCGTTCATCCAGAGACTGCCCCGGTCACTTGCCGTGACCATCTGCCCGTTCATCCAGAGACTGCCCCGGTCACTTGCCGTGACCTCCAGCCCGTTCACTCAGAGACTGTCCCGGTCACCTGCTGTGACTTCCTGCCCGTCTTCCCTGGTCGCCACCCGCTCCCTTACAAGGACCGCCCCCTTGTATAGTAGCTCAGAGGTTCCGCCTCCCAGACCCGTTACATTAAGGAGCTGAAACTCCTAAACCCTTCATCCAATTTTAATGTGAATACCCTCAAATGAAAGCTGAAAGTCTGAACTTCAACTGCATCTGAATTGTTTTGTTTAAAATTCATTGTGGTAATGTCTAGAACCAAAATTGGAAAAATGTCTGTCCAAATATATATGGACCTAACTGTATTGTCAAACTACTGTGTTTTTTCTTTTTAAGTCTTAATGGCAACCAAAATCATCCAAATGACCCTGATCAAAAGCTCACATACCCCAGTTCTTAATACTGTGTATTGCCCCCTCTAACATCAATGACAGCTTGAAGTCTTTTGTGGTAGTTGTGGATGAGGTTCTTTAATTTCTCAGATGGTAAAGCTGCCCATTCTTCTTGGCAAAAAGCCTCCAGTTCCTGTAAATTCTTGGGCTGTCTAGCATGAACTGCGCGCTTGAGATCGCCCCAGAGTGGCTCAATGATATTGAGGTTTGGAGACTGAGATGGCCACTCCAGAACCTTCACTTTGTTCTGCTGTAGCCAATGACAGGTTGACTTGGCCTTGTGTTTTGGATCGTTGTCATGTTGGAACGTCCAAGTACGTCCCATGCGCAGCTTGCGGGCTGATGACGAGTGCAAATTTGTCTCCAGTATTTGCTGATAACGTGCTGCATTCATCTTTTCTTCAATTTTTACTAAGTTTCCTGTGCCTTTGTAGCTCATACATCCCCAAAGAATCAGTGATCCACCTCCGTGCTTTACTGTAGGAATGGTGTTCCTTTCATCATAGGCCTTGTTAACCTCTCTCCAAATGTAACGTTTATGGTTGTGGCCAAAAAGTTCAATTTTGGTCTCATCACTCCAAATTACCTTGTTCCAGAAGTTTTGAGGCTTGTCTCTGTGCTGTTTGGCGTATTATAGGCGAGATACTTTGTGGCATTTGCGCAGTAATGGCTTTCTTCTGGCGACTCGACCATGCAGCCCATTTTTCTTCAAGTGTCTCCTTATTGTGCATCTTGAAACAGCCACACTGCTAGTTTTCAGAAAGTCCTGAATTTCAGCTAATGTTATTTGTGGGTTTTTCTTTGCATCCTGAACAATTTTTCTGGCAGTTGTGGCCGAAATTTTTGTTGGTCTACCTGACCGTGGTTTGGTTTTTACAGATCCCCTGATTTTCCATTTGTTAATCACAGTTTGAACGCTGCTGACTGGCATTATCAATTCCTTGGATATTTTTTTGGATCCCTTTCCTGTGTTAAACAGTTCAACTACCTTTTCCCGTAGATCCGTTGACAATTCTTTTGCTTTCCCATGACTCACAATCCAGAAACGTCAGTGGCTGGATAAAAGATGCAAGAGTCTGTCTGAATCCCATAAACTCACTCAGCTTTTATGCACACACACTGATTACAAGCAAACAGGTCACAAGTGAGGATGTTACCTTTAGTAGCCATTCAAATCCATTTGTGTCAAATTCTGTGCATGTTCTCAGGCCAAAATCACCAGGGTATGTGAACTTTGGATCAGGGTTATTTGGATGTTTTTGGTTGTCATTAAGATTTAAAAAGAGAAAACACAGTAGTTTGACAATAAATGGCTTCACCCAACCAATAGCCATGAGTGGAGGAAAAGTTTTTTTTGTTATCATTCATATTCTCTGAAACAAGGCCAAGAAAGGAAAAATTCTGCCGGGGTATGTAAACTTTTGAGCACAACTGTATCTATCATCTAATATCTATTATCTATATATATATTATCTATATATATATATATCTATATACTATAGCTATTATCATCTATCTATCCATATATCTATTTATTATCTATATTATCTATATTATGCTTGTCCAGGCTAGTGATGAGCGAGCACTACAATGTTCGGGTGCTCGATGCTCGGGTCGAGCACATTGGAATACTCGGGTGCTCGACTCGAGCAACGAACCCAATGTAAGTCTATGGGAAACTCGAGCATTTTTCAGGCGGCTCCCCCCAGCGGTCTGCAGAGGGCCTAAAAATTGCCCAAATCGATGGGAACAGTGCTCAAATGACATGGGAACAACATTGGGAAGACCCATGGAAGCATTTCTGACTCCCAGGTCACTTCTGTCAACAACGTTGTCAGAGTATTACTCCACTTTTATGGACTCGCATTAAAACATACAAAAACAAGACCAAAATGAATTTTCCTGGGAAATATGTTAAGGAACATCCTTGCCAGGATAATGACTTGTATATAAGACAAAATAAATAACCAAAATCAAAAATGCTCCTCCACACCTTGGGCTATGTTCACACGTAGTGTTTTTGATGCGTTTTTTCACTTTTGCATGGCTTTTAACCTTGACAAATGCATTCACTGGGAAATGTCATTTTAACATTTTACAACCTTATCTGGCCATGTGGTGTGTGAGATATCATCAGACTCATCGTGTTTCATTTATGAAGGAGGGACTCTGAGAGTCACAAAGCCTATTCTTAAAGGGCCAGCAGTTGGCCCTCACTATTCTTAGAGAGCCATCAGCCGACTATGTTTTATTGTTCCCATTACTAAAGAATGGGTCTCCTATACTGTTATTGCGTATGCAGTGAATGCCAGGGCTGCCCGAAATTTGGACGCACCTCAATACCCCTTTGAAGAGACTTAGAGGAGGGCCTCCTGAAAACAATATTCCCATTATTAGGAAGTAGATCTCCCATCGTGTTTGCCTATGCAGTCAATGCAAGGGTTGCCAAAAATTTGGAGGCACTCTAATGCCCCTTGTAAGAGACGTGGAGGTCAGAGGACCTCCTGAAAACAATGTTCCCATTATTAGGAAGTGGGTCTCCCATTGTGTTTGCCTATGCAGTGAATGCAAGGGTTGCCAAAAATTTGGAGGCACTCCAATGCCCCTTGGAAGAGACGTGGAGGTCAGAGGGCCTCCTGAAAACAATGTTCCCATTATTAGGAAGTAGGTCTCCTATTGTGTTTCCCTATGCAGTGAATGCAAGGGCTGCCAAAAATTGGGAGGTACTCCAATGCCCCTTGGAAGAGACGTGGAGGAGGGCCTCATAAAAAAATGTTCCCATTAGAAAGGTGCGGGCCTCCTATACTTGTAATGCTCATGCACTAAGTGTATGGGCTGACAAACATTTACCCCTGGGGGTATACATGAACATACTGTATATATATTTTTTTATGGGCATCATAAACACCCTTTAAAATATTATGTGGGTGTTGCATCAAGGACCTGGTGATATGGTGGTGGAGGGTGAGGAGAAGCAGGAGGACGAGCAAATAGCCCAAATCAGGAAGTGTATACCCATGTGTAGGTGTGAAAAGGTGCATGGGAATATGTGGCGCCCCTGAGAGTTCGGTCGTCACAGAGGTACTGCATCTCAGCCAGAGGTGTGGTATCTCACTCTCAGGTAAGGAAGAAGTACAGCTCAGGACCCTAACACCTGCATCCAACACACACCACTCCAAGCCAGCAGGAGGGGCAAGATGCCTCCCACGTACTTGCTGAGCCCCTTTCCTGGCTGGAGTGGGGGGAACCTAGAGAGGGGGAACCATGTAGTGGGTGTGGGTGGAGGAAGTAACTCAGGGGAGCACATGAGAGGGAGGTATAAATTGGGGAGTCATCTTAGAAAGACAGTTCAGTCAGAGGAGGAGAAGTGAAAGGAGCAGAGGCTCTGCAGGAGCTCTGCTCCAGAGGCGGGCCTAGCCAGTGAGGCCCAAGTCTGAAGAAAGGACCCTAGGGGTACGGGCCGTGCAGAAGGCCACCCGTACGCCCGCATCTGCCCGGTGGTGGAGGGGTCAGGCCATCTAAGGGGAACCGGTCCCTCAACTAGTAGAAGATTGCAAGTCTCAGCTAGAAACCGGAGGCTGCAGGACTTTATGTCCTGTAGCCACAAGTCCACGCCAGTCTCACCGAGAAGGTAGCCATATAGGACCCAGGGGACGGAACAGACGTCGCCTGCCAAGGCCCGCGGGTACCGGATTGGAGACACTAGGTGTGAGGTGCAGGAAGAAGGCCAGAGAGCGAGGACACACAGAAGGGGGTCCTGCTAAGTACTCCAGAGTTACCTGGGGGTGGACTGAACCCCTCCCTGAGTAAACACAGGAAGACAAGGGCAGTTACATGGATCCCTGTAATCTGGACTGCAACAACTGTGAGTAAAGACCCTGGGACTGCACTATCTTGTCTCTGTGTTTCTTGCTGCGCCATCAACCCCTGCACTACAACGCCCAGCACAACCTGCAACATCATCTACACTGCCCTGGAGCTAGCTCTTCCTGTGGAGAGCCACACCATCCCTGCTGCAGTAACATCAGCTTTGGAGGACTGCTCCGCAGCGGCGGCTCCCTTTGGCCATATTCCACAGGTGGCGTCACGAACTCTTTGTAAACTATAATCCCCTGTAAATATAACCCCCTTTTTATTGACCGCCCTGGGTCACGGACTGAGTCACCGCCACTGTGACATTCCCTAGCATCCACTGGCCCGGCACCAGGTACCCCACGGCCCAGGGGGCGCGTCAAATACACCTCCCAAGAAAAGACACTGGATTTGAGTTTGTTACGCTGCTATCATTCGGTTGTGTTGAGAAGTCTGGCCCAGTCCAGCCCTTGTTCATTTTTATAAGAGTCAACCTGTCAACATTTTCAGTTGACAGGCGGATGCGCTTATCAGTTATAATTCCACCAGCGGCACTAAAAACCCTCTCTGATAAAATGCTAGCGGCAGGGCAGGCCAGGACCTCCAAGGCATAGAGAGCCAGTTCATTCCACATATCCAGCTTGGATACCGAATAATTATAAGGCAAGAGGAATCACGGAGGACATTGGTACAGTCGGCAAGGTACTCCCTCAGCATCTTCCCAAACTTTGCACTCCTTGTGATAGTACCCCGCGCCTCAGGGCCTGTGCGATGGGAGGGGCTGAGAAAACTCTCCCAGAACTTTGACAGTGTTCCCCTGCCTCTGCTGGATTGAAGTTGTTTCTCTCTCGCCTGTACTCCTTGGTTGTCCCACGAAGTGTGCCCTCTGCCGCTAGCGTTTTCAGATGGGAATTTTTTTAATAGTTCCACAACAAGGGCCTTCTGGTACAGCCCCATTTTTGGAAAAACCTACAAGAAGCAAAATGAAAATAAACCCTGCTGTAAATAAATAAAAAGAAAGTGCATTTAAATAAAATACGGCTCTTAGTAACACTGTTTTTGATCAAAAATAGTATGAAAGCTATCCCACCAGCGACAAGGTGAACCCGTTCGGGATAGAACCTACTCTGTCTAATATTAAAAACCTTACCATGTGTCCAAAGTTGACCTCTGTGTGAATAAGGGCAGACTGAGGCTCCGGTCCCAAACTGGGAACACCAGCCAAGGGAAGCTTTTAAATGTGTTATCCAGGTCTAGGAAGGGAGCCCCATTTTTATAGACCTGTCCGCCTCAGGAATAAGAGATATAAAGTTCTCCTTGTAGCGTGGGTCTAGAAGTGTCACCAACCAGTAATGACTGTCACCCAAAATTTTGAGAATGCGAGGGTCATGGGAAAGGCAGCGTAACATAAACTCAGCCATGCGTGCCAGACTACTAACAGTCAAGACTTCCGTGTCCTCACCAAGAGGATGACTGACCATTCTCTCCTCCTCCTCCTCTCTGTCCTTTGGCCATCCACGCTGAACAGACGGTATGACAGCTGTGCAGGTAGTACCGTCTATAGCGCATGAAACTAGCTCCTGTCCTTCCTCCTCCTCCTCCTCTTCCTCATTGTCGCCTCAGAGCCGCCACCAGGTTCCTGCCATTGTCACACATGACCATGCCTGGCTGTAGGTTCAGCGGTGTGAGCCACAGATCTGCTTGCTCTTTCAGAGCTGTCCACAACTCTTCAGCATTGTGCGGTTTGTCACCTAAGCATATTAGCTTCAGCACAGCCTGTTGCCGCTTGGCTGAGGCAGTTCTGCAGTGCTTCCAGCTTGTGACTGATGTGGTCATTTCGGAGATGGAAGCTGAAGAGGAGGAGGAGGCTGAGGAGGATGAGGTGCAGGAGCTGTAGACTGTGGGGGCAACCCTGATTGACCTAGGGCCCGCAATCCTTGGTGTTGGGAGGACGTGTTCAGTCCCAAGGTCCGACTGGGTCCCAGCTTCCACTATGTTAACCCAGTGTGCCGTCAGCAAGATGTACCGTCCCTGCTCACAAGCACTTGTCCACGTGTCCATGGTTAGGTGGACTTTCCCGTTAACTGCGTTGTTGAGGGCACGGCTAATGTTTTGGGACACGTGCTTGTGTAATGCGGGGACGGCACACCGGGCGAAATAGCAGCGGCTGGGGACCGAGTACTGAGGGATGGCCGCCGCCATCAGGTTGTGGAATGCTTCCTTCTCCATGAGCCTAAAAGGCAACATTTCGAGCGCAAGCAGTCGTGAAATGTGCAAGCAGTCGTGAAATGTGAGAATTTAGTAGTGTGGCCTGTGGGGCGTTAGCTGCGTATTTGACTGGGGTATGGACAACTGAACGCTGCGCTGGGACAAGGACTTGGACATGCTTCCTGATGCTGCTACTTGACAGTGTGCAATGACAGGTGCAGGGCAGGAGGCATCTTTGCATGCACCATGGACAGGGGATTGGCTTGCATGCACAACAGCAGAAGAAGCAATGGTGCCACCAGCAGACACTGTTCCTGGACCCTGGGGTTCGGCCCACAAAGTCGAGTGCTTTTCTGCCATGTGCCTGATCATGCTGGTGGTGGTCAGGCTGGTCGTTTCGCCACCCCTGCTGATGCTGGCCTGGCAGGTGGTGCAAATTGCCTTTTTGCAGTTATCGGCAGAATCTTTAAAAAACAACCAGACTCGGGAAGACTTATTAGTTGTACTGTCAACTTCCTACGTGTTGGTGCTACGGGGAACGGTTGCCTTCCTTCTGTCTGTGGCCACCACACTGCTTCTTCCTGCCTGTTGGTGTGCTCTGCCACCCTCCCCCTGTGTGCTGCTCTCCTCCCTCTGCATCTCCTCCTGCCATGTTGGTTCAGTAACTATATCATCCACCACCTCGTCTTCCACTTCCGCACCCTGGTCCTCCTTCTGACTTTCTGTTAATTGTGTCTCATCATCATCCACCTCTTGTGACACTTTCCCACCGTCGCCTTCATGTGACCGTGGCTGTTCAAATATTTGGGCATCGCTACATGCGATCTCCTCTTGCCCTGCTTCAAGTGGACCGGGCGAGAGGCCAAAATCTATAAATGGAAAAGTGAACAGCTCTTCAGAGTGTCCAAGTGTGGAATCAGTTATCTCCGGGGACTCGGGATGGTGGGAGGAAGGAGGATCAGGGTGAGGAATATGCGGTCCAGACTTACGGCTACTGAGACTTGACCGTGTGAAAGACAGGGTGGTGGCTAAGTGACTGGAAGCATTATCCACTATCCAACCAACAACCTTTTGACACTGCTCCGGGTTCAATAGTGGTGTGCTGCGGTCCCCTAGGAATTGGGACAGGAAGGTCGGGCGAGAAGATGTGGGTGTTTGTTGTGGCACAATTTCAGCTTACCCACTGTTATGTTCTGCAACTTAGAACTAAGGAATAGGAGGGAAAAGCTGTCTCTGCACTGAGACTCAGCTTAACCCTACGCTGGGGTGGGTGCCCTATTCCTTATGAATAGCCCCATCGAAACTCCTGCACTGAACTCAAACGAAGACCTGTAGGAAGGGGAAAGGGGTCCCTAAAAGAACTAAGGGCTGGGAGCAAAAGCAGGAGACCTCCTAACAGAAAAGTTAGTTGCAGAAATGAAGATTAAAGGGAACAGAACTGGTGGAACAAGAAGTCCCAGGATAACAATTGTCCAAAGCACAAAGAACTAAACAAGGCTACTTAGCCCTAACAACACTGATGTCCTGCAGGGAATGGGAGCCAGGTGCTGGGTAATAAAGAGTGCAGAGATCACGTGACCAAGAAACCCAGCACCAGTGGAAAAGACTAGAAGCCAGTAAACCACAACAAGATGGCCGATAGTAAAACAAAATAGATTCTAACACCCACGGCCTTGTCCTCGGCCTCTGCATGCACCATCACCATCACGTCCAGTTCCCCGTCCCTTGCCACGTGTCTTGCCCATTTTAAATGGAGGACAATATTTTCCACGCTCACTACAGATGACTGAATTTGGACCGAACTTATATGTGATCCGTGTGACAGAGAAAACATAGTGTTAAATACCTGACCTGTAGGTAAGTAGTTTGAACAGCAAACTGGTGTGAATTGCTTCACTGACACAGTGAAACAAAATTGGAATGGAGGCCAAAAATGGCAGTATTTTCTGACAACGTATATGTGATCCGTGTGACGGAGAAAACACAGTTTTAGATAGCTGGATTTCTAGCACTGTAATATGGAAAGGACCTGGCTGTATTCTGCAGTGCCAACAAGCAAATGGCGCAGAAAAAATATTTTCTCTGGATTGGTTTTTAAGCAAATAATGAGGATTACGATCCAAAAAAAAGTATTCCTGGCCCCTGAGACCTGGGCCTTTGTATAGAAATATCTAACAGCAGCAGAAGGCAGAATTGGAATGGAGCCTCTTGTGCTATATGCACTGCAGTCTGCTATATACACTGCCTGCCTGCCTATATACACCCTGCCTGCCTGATATCTCTGCAGATGGATTAGTCCTCAGAAGGACTGTTTGTTAAGATGGATATGTATAATGTACGGTTTTTCTCCCTACACTACCTAATAAACAAGCAAATCTCTCCCTGACGCAGCAGCACCTCTCCCTACTCTGCCTGATTCCAGAGTAGACTGACGAGCACAGCAGTGCCAGGTCTGATAGAGACCTGATGATGCTGTGCGGCTATCCAATCACTGTAATGCCACAACCACCATGGCTGCGGCATTACAATGAGTGGCAGGCAATCCCTGCATGTTGATTGGTGCTCTAAAGAGTGCCAAACATGCAGGGAGGGGATCCGAGCATCCGCCCGAGCATCTCGCAAGTACTCGGCGAGCTCCGAGAATCTCGAGTACTGTGATGCTTGGGCGAGTACCATCACTAGTCCAGGCCTGTGTGTGCACAGTATAATGAATCAAGAGTCCTGTAGTGTTTATAGTGCTGCTGAAGTTGAACCATCGTACTAACAGTCCTTCTAAGGGCTAATTTTGTGCTTTTCTGTTTGTATCAGATAAATTCTGCATTTACAGTAGCCTAGGGAGGGAGAGAGTGTTGCAGGAGCAGGGACTATTCGTCTCTAGTCAGGGATTTAGGCTTTGCAGTCCGTTGCTAAATACATAGCTGTGACAGTTGACCACATTCTTTTTTTTTGTCTGAAAAAAATTACTATATTGTCATCCATTTCAGTGTTATATAACACTCCAAAAATGTGTTGAAACATTTTTCTGGATTCAATTACTCACCCATAGAGTATTACGTGCTTTGTGTTACATTTCTGTGGCATATAACACTCCAAAAAAGCGTTGAATAATTTTTCTGTATTCACTTACTGACCCATAGAGTATTACAGGCTTTGGGGTTTATTTCTGTGTTATATAACACTCCAAAAAAGTGTTCACAAACTTTTCTGTATTCAATTACTCATCCATACATTATTACGTGTCTGTGGTTAACACAAAAAAAGAGTTCAAAAATTTTTCTGCATTCACTTACTTATCCATAGACTATTACGTCCTCTGGGGTACATTTCTGTGGTATATAACACTCCAAAAAAGCATTCAAAAATGTATTGTATTCAATTAGTCATCTACAGAGTATTACGTGCTCTGGGGTACATACCTGTGGTATATAACACTCCAAAAAAGCGTTCAAATTTTTTTTCTGGATTTAATTAGTAATCCATAGCGTGTAACGTGCTTAGTTGGCGACAAGGAGACAAAGATAGCAGAATCCCACGAGACTCCTGAGGGAGCAGCCAGAGGAATATCGGAGCCAGACCAAGCTGATGCCTCTGCGGAGGTGGCAGTAGACTGTGATCCGGAACCGTCCGCTTTCCCAGAACCACCAAGGGTTGAATCCAGGCCTTCACCGCTGGGGTTTTTGCGGACTGCAGACGGGAGAGCCAGGCTCCAGCAACTAGTGAGCGGACTGCGGGGCCTAGGCTGGTCAGATGATTCAAGGAGGCGAGCCAGGACCAGGGCTTTAGAAATTCTAGCGGGCCCTCTAGCTGCAAGGTACCAACAGTTGGCATCCTGGGGGAAGGTGGGAGTCCATAGAACAGTTTGGGACCCTTCATCACATTTTGTTCAATCAGCGGGCAGAAAAGATGGAACACTTGCCTCGAAGGATGCAAGAGCTGACTGCTGTAACAAAGGTCACGTTCCTCAAAATGGAGAGTCAACATCGCTGGTATTTGGTGGGTGTGATCTGAGAAGGAAGAGAGCAGGATGAACCCTTCTTGAGAAATGAACAGGTCTGGGAGTGGCTCCTCGAGGCGGCTCGAGGCTGGGCAACCACCCCTGAGAGATTGTAATGTCCTAAGGATTCCCCTCCTCCTATGCAGGAGCAGGTGATGGTGCAGGTGACACGGGGCTGTCGCCCATTTATACTGTTGGGGGCTCTGGCACTACCCGATGCCGGGTTACTTACAACCCAGGCACCTGGGACTCAGGCTCCAGGAAGCAGGTGGAGGCAGTTCCCCCAGCCTCCCGAGGAAGGAGAAGAAGAAGCGGACACATGAAGAGGATTACTGTATTACCCTTTTTTCCTGGCTTTGCACTTTCTGCAAAGCGTTTATGAGTGTATGAATAAATCAACTACACTTTCAAAATATTTACATTCACATTTTTTTTCTGGATTCTCTCAGTCATCCATACAGTTTAACGTCCTATGTGTAAAATTACGACTTGTTAAAAATTTTAAAAAACGCTTGGCCTTGTACCTTTCACAATATATTTTTGTTCCAAAAATTTACTATTGTCATATACAGTATACTGTAGAATTTGTTTTGTGTGACATTTCATAGGTTTGAAATAAAAAACAAAATTGGCCTGCTACGCATGTACAAACTTGGTTGCTCAAAAATGTACTATTACCATCAAGATTTTTTTTTTTTTTACAACAAAGTTATTTTGTCACACAGTTTTTTTTTAGCTAACAATAGTTTTACTAAAAGATGTTTCATGTCTTTCAAACTGTACCGTTAAAAAAAATTTAAATAATGGAAAAAAACGGTGGATTACTTGTCATATATTCTGTAGAACTTGGTTTGTTTGACATTTCGTTGGTTTGAAATAAACAAAAATTGTCCTGCTACAGGTGTAAAAAATTTGGTCCCTCATACTCGGTCCTCAGCCGACACTATTTCTCCCGTTTTGGCATGTACCAGCATGTGTTCAGGAATATCAGCCATGCCCTTACCAATGCGGTTACTGTGATTGTCCAATTAACAACCGAAATGTGGACAAGCGCTTGTGGCCAGGTACGCTGCATTTCCCTGACACACATGATGCACATGGGGTGAACATTGTGGAGGCCAGGGCCAAGTCCCACCCTGGCACGGCACACATGCTTCCGACGCCGAGGATTGCTGGCCCTACTTCTATCAGTGTTTCCTGCACCTCCTACACTAATTCCTGCACCCCCTCCTGCTCCTCCTCATCCTCCATCTCCGATGTGCTATCTCAGAGCATGTTGTCCACATCATCCAGAAGCTAGAAGCTCTGCAACACTGCCTCAGTGAAGCGGCAAAAGGCTCTGCTGAATCTAATTTGTCTAGCAGACAAACCGCACACCGCGGCAGAGTTATTGAAAGTAATAACAGACCAGACAGATCTGTGGCTCTCGCGATTGAACCTCCAACCAGGCATGGTTGTGTGTGATAATTGAAGCATGCAAGTGCCAGCTCACCAACTGGTGTACGACGTGACCACACCCTGGAACTCCATGCTGCCCATGCTGGCAAGGCTTTGTGAGCAGCAGAGGCCAGTTTTGGAATACCAGCTCCAACACCCCTTTCAGTATTCAGGTCAGCCACCACAGATAACAACTAAAAAGTGGGCATGGATGTCTGACATTTGTGCGGTTCTCCAAGATTTTGAGGACTCCACGAAGATGGTAAGTGGTGATGATGCCATCATCAGTGTAATGATCACGCTTCTGTGCCTACTTAAACAGTCGCTGCTGACAATTAAGCATAAAGCTTTGCATGTGGACCAGGTGGAGACAGAGGAAGACATGAGACAGGGATATACTGCACAGCCTCATCTCATCTGCTCAGCGCAGATTGGGTAACAATGAGGAAGTGGAGGCTGAGTAAGAGGAGGAGTAACAAGAGTGCAACAGAGGCTAGTACCCATACAAGCTTCATCCCGTCGCTCCTACGTGGATGGGCTGAGGATGGGAATGAGAAGGAAGAGATGTAGAAGGAAGAGGACGAGGAGATGGAGAGTAGTCATCATGGTGGAGACATGGAAATGTTGACTGTAGGGACCTTGGCACATATGGCACACTTTATGTACCGCTGCCTTTCCTGTGACCCTCGTGTTACATTCATCTTGGAAAAAACAGAAAAAAGGGCAGCAGTGTTTACCTGCCCAGATCTTCAAAGCCAAATGCACTACCAGGATGCAGCAGACCCACATAAAGATGGCGGATACACAGGTGCAAAATACTGATGAGAAAATCACTCACAACACAGGAGTGTGGGTCTGCTGCATCCTGGTAGTGCATTTGGCTTTGAAGATCTGGGCAGGTAAACACTGCTGCCCTTTTTTGCTGTTTTTTCTTGAATTTTTGAGGGAATTTTAATTATTCTTAGTGTGGCTTTTGCTGTGAGTGTTTAGAGTAGGACTCGTAAGCATGAGGACCCTTGACGCGGGTTACGAGCTTACGTATTTTGGCCAAAATATTAACTAATACCTCATTTATTATATATATGTAATTTTGCACACGTTTATTCCAGGGTGCACCCAGGCCCATTAGTGCGGGCATTGTAAACTAGGGTGTCTGTTCCCAGGGGGTGCACTTGGATAGTACTGGGCAGCCCGCCTTGTCGAATAGTATGGGCGTAACTAATAGGCTGTAAGCCGGATACTGTGCACTACCCTAGCGTGAACAGCTCCCTATACAAGCCTATCTTTGTGCAATTCTAATACTAAGCAGTCACCCCCTCCATGAAATGGTAGGTTGTGAGTGATTGTCTCATCAGTATTTTGCACCTGTGTATCCGCCATCTTTATGTGGGTCTGCTGCATCCTGGTAATGCATTTGGCTTTGAAGATCTGGGCAGGTAAACACTGCTGCCCTTTTTTGCTGTTTTTTCTTGAATTTTTGAGGGAATTTTAATTATTCTTAGTGTGGCTTTTGCTGTGAGTGTTTAGAGTAGGACTCGTAAGCATGAGGACCCTTGACGCGGGTTACGAGCTTACGTATTTTGGCCAAAATATTAACTAATACCTCATTTATTATATATATGTAATTTTGCACACGTTTATTCCAGGGTGCACCCAGGCCCATTAGTGCGGGCATTGTAAACTAGGGTGTCTGTTCCCAGGGGGTGCACTTGGATAGTACTGGGCAGCCCGCCTTGTCGAATAGTATGGGCGTAACTAATAGGCTGTAAGCCGGATACTGTGCACTACCCTAGCGTGAACAGCTCCCTATACAAGCCTATCTTTGTGCAATTCTAATACTAAGTAGTCACCCCCTCCATGAAATGGTAGGTTGTGAGTGATTGTCTCATCAGTATTTTGCACCTGTGTATCCGCCATCTTTATGTGGGTCTGCTGCATCCTGGTAATGCATTTGGCTTTGAAGATCTGGGCAGGTAAACACTGCTGCCCTTTTTTGCTGTTTTTTCTTGAATTTTTGAGGGAATTTTAATTATTCTTAGTGTGGCTTTTGCTGTGAGTGTTTAGAGTAGGACTCGTAAGCATGAGGACCCTTGACGCGGGTTACGAGCTTACGTATTTTGGCCAAAATATTAACTAATACCTCATTTATTATATATATGTAATTTTGCACACGTTTATTCCAGGGTGCACCCAGGCCCATTAGTGCGGGCATTGTAAACTAGGGTGTCTGTTCCCAGGGGGTGCACTTGGATAGTACTGGGCAGCCCGCCTTGTCGAATAGTATGGGCGTAACTAATAGGCTGTAAGCCGGATACTGTGCACTACCCTAGCGTGAACAGCTCCCTATACAAGCCTATCTTTGTGCAATTCTAATACTAAGCAGTCACCCCCTCCATGAAATGGTAGGTTGTGAGTGATTGTCTCATCAGTATTTTGCACCTGTGTATCCGCCATCTTTATGTGGGTCTGCTGCATCCTGGTAATGCATTTGGCTTTGAAGATCTGGGCAGGTAAACACTGCTGCCATTTTTTGCAGTTTTTTCTTGAATTTTTGAGGGAATTTTAATTCTTCTTAGTGTGGCTTTTGCTGTGAGTGTTTACATTCATCTTGGCCAAAAAAGAATACTGGTTGTTCACCCTGCTAGACGCACGCTACAAGGAGAACCTTGCATCTCTACTTAGTGAGGCGGAGAGGTCTACTAAAATGGTGCTATAACAGAAGGCCATTGTCGAAAATATCTTGAAAAAATTCCCATCTTACAACGCTAGCGGCAGGGGGCAAGCTTCCTTGGCCAACCAAGGAGGAGAGGTGAGGGAGACACACAGCAGAAAGGCATGGGCCAATTTCATGACACCATGTTACGATACTGGTATAGTACTGCTGGAAACCAGTGGCCGAAAGAGCACAATTTGGAACAGCAAGCGGTAATAGAAGTTCTTGGATAAAGCAAAGGAGTTGTAGAAAACAATCTGTAGATGAATGAGAACAGTCTGGGTAAAAATGTTCAGGGGCTGAAGACTGAAACTAGACTAACAGACACAATACTCAAGCAATGAGTGAGAGATCCATGTGGCTTTAATTAGGCCCAAACAGGAAACAAGATGGATTCCGCAAGTTCAGAATCTGCCATATTAGTAATGGGCAATTGCAAAACACAACAGCAATCTCCGATGGTAAGGAGTGGAATTTCAGCACAATTATTAAGGTGAACAATAGCAGCCACTAATGGTCAAATTGTAGAAGGACAACAGTAATTCTGACACACCCAGCGTTCATGCCCCGATGACTGAGTATTTTTGACACGGTGGGAAACATTTTTAAAGATGGTCAGGCAATACCTGGCTGACAAAACCAGCATACTGCCTAATTCCTCTGTGACCTTCAGCTATTGGGTCTCAAAGCTGGACACCTGCCATGAGTTGTCCCTCTATGCCTTGGTGGTGTTGTGCTGCCCTACCGCTAGCTTCTTGTCTGAGTGGGTTTTTAGTGCCACTGGGGGGTCATAACAGACAGTCGCTTTCGCCTGTCAACAGAAAATGCTGACAGGCTCACTCTGATATCAATGAACAAAGCCTGGAATAGACCAGACTTTTCCACATCATCAGATGACAGCAGCACATAAAGTGTTTTTAATGTGCAATATTGGAATGAGGCCCGCCAGGTGTTACCTTTTAGGGTCTATGGATGACTGGATGACCCTGCTTATAATTTTTTCCTAGCTTTGCACTTTGTGCAAGGCCTTTATGAGTGTAGAAATGCCACAACTACACTTTCTTAATTTTTTATGAGGCACTCCAGTTGGTACCTTCAAGGGTGTGTAGATGACCCTGCTTGTAATTATTGGCAGGATTTGCACTTATTGCATAGCCTTTATGAGTCTAGGAGTACCACTACATGACACTTTGAACAGAATATGTATGAGGCCCTCTTTTATGTCTAATACATGGTGTTTCTGAGTCCCTCTTCCATCTAATTTCTGGCACTTCTTTCTTCCTTCATAAAATTACATTGAAATTCCCAATTTTTAATGAAAAAATCAATTTTGGTTTACTTAAATAATTGTTTTAAATATCTTTTAATTGTTGCCTTATACAGGAAAAAATTATTCTTAATTTTTTTTTTCCTATAAACTACAATTTCTTTTCAATTTTGAATGTTTTATTGTCAGTCCTTAAAGTGGAGTAAAAGTGTGACACCATTGTTCTCAGCAGCGATCTAGGAGTCAGAGATACTTCCAGAGGTCTTCCCCATGCTGTTCTCCTTCCATTCAGCACTTTTTTTCCATCCATTTCAATATTTTCACTGCCTCCAAGACCTTCTTGCAGGGTCTGCTGGAAAAATGCTCGGATTTGCTATTGACTCCCATTATACTCGTTACTCGAAACGAGCACCCGAGCATTAAAAATTGCTCGGTTCGAGTAAAGAGCATCCGAGCATTTTAATGCTCTAGTCATCACCTATCGGTGAGGGTTCAACTGCTGGAACCTGCAAAAATCAGCAGGTCTCATCAGTCAGACCCCAATTAGAATGGAGATATAGTGTCATACTCATCCATTGCTCTATTTAATTTCTATGGGGCTGATAAGTGTTATACAATTTTTTTTCTGGAAGACCTATAGAGAATGAATGGATCGGTGGTCAGATATGTACAGTACCGCTCCATTCTATAACTGGAATGAAATTTCCCTCTCGGGGATAAAAATTCCTTTTTCTACTGATTGGTGCTGGTTCCAGCTGTCACCCATTAGATAATATCATCTATCGTGTGATAACCTGATACTTTTAATGTATTTTCTGTATTATTGGTAGTATTGTGTATTGTTTTATTCGTATTACATTTATCTTTTTTTTTTTTTTATATTATTTTAATTGCGTTTACTTAAATCTCAGAAATCCAATCCGGTTAAGTTTACCTCAGCTTGTTTACCTGGCGAGCCGGCAATATTATCTCATATAATGAATCATTTTTTTACTTTGCTTTCAAGCCCAAGAGGTTTTCATAACGGGAAGACAGATAATTATTTCATTCAGATTGACGGGGGAATAGGAGAGATGCTAAGGGATGACTTGTAACACCTAAACCAGAATTAGCTAAGGGATAAACAGTAGGCTCGTATCACCAGTCTCTCCAGAATTCACTTTTATTTTAATTAAAATTAATGGGCGGAAGCGCAGCGTTCAGAGCACCTGTGATCTCGATCCCAGAAGTTACGATAAGGAGCAAAGGGACAAGTGTTGTACAATATGCAATTAAAGTATTATAAATGCAGCCAGAGAGAATCCCAAAGGGCTGCTTCTAATGTAACCTAGGGTCTCTTAGGTCTCTTTAGTCCTTTAGGTCTCTTAGGTTTACTATGTGTCAATTTCTAAGCAATGTTAATAATTGCTTATTGGGTCCAGCTGCATGCAAAGACTCTGTCTTACTACAAAATGCTATATTATATCGATTAGATTATTTTGTATGTATTATGTAATATTATTTTTATGAATATTAATCAGGATCAGCAATAGTAAAAATATACAATGCAAGGGATTAAAAAGAATAAAGAGTAAAATAAAAAATCATAAAATACTACAGGAAAATAAAAATTCTATTAATAAAGTTGCCGAATTGACCAAATGTCATAATTTCATAATCAGTTTTTCTAGCTGTCCTCCTTTAAGTGATAGTACTTGCAAAGTCAGCGCTGGCGTCCCTGCACAATTCCACTTCCTCTTCCCGGCAGAGAAGCCGACATGCTCATCTACTCAGCCGTCCTGCTCAGTACTCCGCTGCGGCTGCTTACTCCCAAGACCTGCGCACGGTGAGCAGGTCTACTGGGAGTGTGCTTAGGGCACACACACGTGTACTCCCCTCTTCTTAAAGGAGCATTGCACGCTTCTAAAAATGTCCCAGCCAATAGCTGGGAGACGTCAGATATTTAAGGCACCCTCACCTATAGGGAGGTGCGTGGACAACATCAGTGATTAGTTGCTACTTCCTTGTAAGATCACTTTATTCATGCTCCCTGATCCTGTCTGTCCTGTCTGAACTTGATCCTGAGCATCCTGCTGAACCTGTTCTTAAACCCGCCCTGCCTATGCCTAGTCCTCATCCGCCTAGTCTGCACCTCTTCTGCTACCCTCACCTGTTTAGTCTGAACCAGCACTTGTGATCCTGCACCTGAGTCTGTCCTTTGTTCCTGAACCTGTTCTGTCCATGCCTTTCCAGTATCCAGTCTGTCTATCAGTCATGCAGTCCTATTTAGAACCTGCTCTGTCTATCCAGCCGTACAGCATCCATTTCTCTTGTTAACCAGTTTCTGGCCGGTCTGACTCTCTGAGTCCATCCCTGCTTCCCTGTCCCCCTGGGGGTCAGCTTCTGTGGCTCCAGGGTGAGTCCTGGAGTGGTACCTCACTTCTACCTGTGTTCTAGTCTAACCTCACCATCAGGGGCTCTAGTAAAGAACCAGGTGGTCGCTTACCTACGCCCCTCCGGGGTCTCCCCGGTTCGTGGCACAGTTGTTCCACAACCACCAGCGTGATAGTACTGATAATTAATTGGTAAAATAAAGAAAATAAAAGCAAGACATATGCATATGCAGAACATTCTTGTTAGTTGTTGGAATATTAGATGCCTGGAAAACTCCTTTATGTATGAAATATTTTCAGTTTTCAATTGACCACTAAATGTTAGAGCTGCAAAAAGCGAATACAGAAAATATTTCATTTAAAGCCTGTTGTAAAACAAAACTTTATTTATTCTTCATTTCTGTCCATGTAATTGCACAGTCTAAAAGTAAATAAGGAGTCTTTGGGTTGCAGGGCTGAGCATGTTGGGACTGTTTAGCTGAAGTGGCCTGAAAACCAAGAGAACATGTAACACATTGGAGGCCAATGCAGCTCATAGGACCCATATGTAGTGCCCGTGTCTCTGCCTCCTGCCCGGCAGAGACGCCGACCCCCTTGCCATTGTGGCTCCAGCCTCCGCTCCTCCTCCCGGCTCTCCTTCCCAGCTTGCCCGGGGTGCGCACACCGCAATCAGATCCCCAGGCACTGTGCTTAGGGCCAATGGCCGGAGGACATCTGCTATTTTAGGCACCTCCTCCAAAATGGAGGTGCCTATGCAATGTTGTGGTTTCTTTGCATTAAACTGTCTCTCCAGTCCTCAGGTCCCCGTTCTGCCCACCAGCCTATCTATCAGCCGTGCCTGCCAGCCTGTCTATCAGCCGTGCCCGCTAGACTGTCTATCAGCCGTGCCCGCCAGCCTATCAGCCGTGCATGCCATCCTGTCTATCAGCTGTGCCCGCCAGCATGACTTTCAGCCGTGCCCATCTGCCTGACTTCCAGCCTTGCCCACCTGCCTGACTACCAGCCTTGCCCACCTGCCTGTCTTCCAGCGCTGCCAGTCCACCCACCGTGCCTGTCAGCTTCGGCTGTCAGTTCCGTGGGAGTCGTCTGCTCTCGCACAAGGTCGGTCCCAGAGTGAATATATGGGGTCTTAGCGCAAATGATCCCCATTTCCCTTCTCCATGGGCAGAATGGATATGCTTGAGATAATGCAGACAAGAGAGGGGAATTAGTTGAAGCAATTTCATTGCTCTATTCTGTAAGTGATGAAAAGTAAGAAACATAAGAAAATGGTGAGCGGCTTGGAGGTCAGACTACAAGGGGATAGGAAGATGGGTAAGAGTTATATCTAGAGCTGGTTCTATCTCAGCAAGTTACAGCTAGTTTAAAGGGGGTAAAAAATGATCACCCTTTACCGATGTAGTTGTTTACCTGTGTGTTTACTGTTTGATTTAAATAATTTTTTACTAGACTTAATACTTAGTGTTGAGCGAGCACTAAAATGCTCGGGTGCTCGAAGCTCGGGCTGAGCTCACCGTGATACTCGGGTGCTCGACCCGAGCAACGAGCCCAATGGCGGCACCCTCGGCAGTCGGTAGAAAGCCTAAAAAGTGCCCAAACTATAGTGACAGTCCTCAAAAGACATGGGGACAGCATGGGCATCGCCCCAGGAAGCATTTATGACCCCCAGGTCACTACTGTCAACAACCTGGTCAGAGGTATTAAGCCACTTTTACGGGCTCACAATAAAACGTTCAAAAACGAAACTGAAACGGTGTTCCTGTGAAATATGTTAAGGAACATCCTTTCCAGGGTAAAGACTTGTGTATAAGGTAAAATAAATAACCAAAAACAAAATTACTCCTCCACACCTTGGGCTATGTTCACAAGTAGCATTTTTTATGCATTTTTGCACTTTTGTATTGCTTTCAGCCGTGACAAATGCATTCACCGGGAAATGTCATTTTAACATTTTACAATCTTATCTGGCCATGTGCTGTGTGACACATGCATACAGTGCTGAAAAGACATGGGAACAGCATGGGGACAACTATCCCCGTGCTAGTCCTTGTCCCAGGGCAGTGTTCAATTGTACCTCCCCCATTCCTTGCAATGCAGGCGCAAGTATGCATCCTGCCACCCACCCCCAGGCTGCAATACCATACTGCTAGCTTGCTTGCACTTGAAATGGGGCCTTTTAGTTTGGAGGAGGCCGAAGCTGGCCACTACCTCATGGCTGCTTCGGCAGCGAGGTATCCATACTCAGTCCCCAGCCGCCCGGCAGCCGGGTGTCCACGCTCGGTCCCCAGCCGCCAGGGGGCGGCCGGGTGTCCATAAACGGTCCCCAGCCACCCCTATTTCTCCTTGAAACTTCCCCCCCACTTTTCTTAGCCTGGCCTGCTTTAGGGCAGCATTGGACGAGCCCACCAGAGAACCAGACTCCTCCGGTGGGCCCTGGCTTCTCCATCAGGTGAGTTGAGAGTGCCAAGGTGAGGCGCATGATGATGATGATAGAAGTTAGCATCTGCTTTGTTTTCTTGGAATGCAAGCGCATGTATGTAGTAGCGGCTAGGCCTGAGGTGGTCAGCGTTTTGGCGCTTATCCTACCTCCTCCAAGGATTGCTGGATGTTTTCCTGCTACTATCCCAGTTCTATGACTCCTGTTAAAACAAAGCTTCAGGTGATGAATGATGGATGAGGTGGTGGCAAAGGAGAAAGAGCAGGAGGAACAGGGACCATTCACATAAATATCAGGCCAGTCAACCACACATGTCTTGTAGGATATGTTTCTGTACCAAAAGGAGCGGTTCGACTACACAGTTAAAGGGCATACAGTGAGTGCAATGCCTAACAAAAATTTCGAGGCACTCCAATGCCCCTTGGAAGTGACATGGAGGTCAGAGGGCCTTAACTAAACCATTTTTTCCATTTATAGCAACTGGGTCTCCTGTACACTGTTGGCCTAAGCAGTGAATGGAAGGCTTTCCAAAAATTATGAGGAACTGCAATGCCCCTTGAAACAGACGTGGATTACAGCATACTAAAAACCTTCTACCCATTATTGGGGAGTGGGTCTCCCTTAGTGTTTGCCTATGCATTGAAAAGCAAAAGCGGACTAAAATTAGGAGGAAATGCAATGCCTGTTGGAATAATGGTGGAGGTCGCAGTGGAATAAAAAGACAATATCAATGCCCCTGGGAAAAGTGGTGGAGGTCGCAGTAGCTTAACAAGACGGTTTTAATGCCCCTTGGAAGAATGGTGGAGGTCGCAGTGGAATAAAAAGACAATATCAATGCCCCTGGGAAAAGTGGTGGAGGTCGCAGTAGCTTAACAAGATGGTTTTAATGCCCTTTGGAAGAATGGTGGAGGTCTCAGTGGAATAAAAAGACAATATCAATGCCCCTGGGAAAAGTGGTGGAGGTCGCAGTAGCTTAACAAGACGGTTTTAATGCCCCTTGGAAGAGACGTGGAGGTCGCAGTAGCTTAACAAAACGGTTTTAATGCCCTTTGGAAGAGACATGAAGGTTGCAGTAGCTTAACAAGATGGTTTTAATGCCCCTTGGAAGAGATGTGGACGTTGCTGTATCTTAACAGGACAGTTTTAATGCCCCTTGGAAGAATGGTGGAGGTCGCAGAAGCTTAACAAGACGGTTTTAATGCCCCTTGGAAGAGACGTGGAGGTTGCAGTAGCTTAACAAGACGGTTTAAATGCCCCTTGGAAGAGCCATGCAGAACAGCATCTTAAAAACATTATTCCCATTATTGGGGAGTGGGCCTCCCATAGTCTTTGCCTATGCCTTCCAAGCAAAAGCTGCCAAAAATTAGGATGGAGGAACTTGCAATGCTGGCAACACGGACCAAGGTCACCCTGGTGGTATAGTGGTGGTGGAGGCTGAGGATAAGGAGAAGAGCAAAATACAGATGAAATGAGGAAGCGTATACCCATGTGTGGGTGTGAAGCGGTGCATGGGAATACACCTCCCGAAATAACACAGTGGATTTGACTTTATGTTACTCTGCTGTCATTTGGTGGTGATGAGACGTCTGGCCCAATCCAGCCCTTGTTCATTTTGATAAGGGTCAGGTTGTCAGCATTGTCAGTTGATAGGCGAGTGCGCTTATTTGTTATAATTCCCCCAGCGGCACTAAAAACACGCTTCGATAACACGCTAGCGGCAGGGCAGGCCAGGACCTCCAAGGCGTACAGAGCGAGTTCATTCCAAGTGTTCAGCTTGGATACCCAATAATTAAAAGGCACAGAGGAATCACGGAGGACGCTGGTACGGTCGGCAAGGTACTCCCTCACCATCTTTTGAAACTTTCCACTCCTTGTGAGAGTACCCTGCGCCTCAGGGCCTGTAAGCTGGGCGGGTCTCAGAAAACTGTCCCAGAACGTTGACAGTGTTCCCCTGCCTCTGCTGGATTGGAGTTGCGTCTCTCTCGCCTGTACGCCTTGGTTGGGCAACGAACTGTGACCTCTGCCGCTAGCGTGTTCAGATGGGAATTTTTTTAACAGTTCTGCAGCAAGGGCCTTCTGGTACTGCCCCATTTTTGTAGACCTCTCCACCTCAGGAATAAGAGAGTGAAAGTTCTCCTTGTAGCGGGGGTCTAAAAGTGTCACCAACCAGTAATGACTGTCACCCAACATTTTGACAACGCGAGGGCCGCGTAACATAAAGTCAGCCATGCGTGCCAGACTGGTAACGGGCAAGACTTCCGTGTCCTCACCAAGATGACGACTGACCATGCTCTCCTCCTCCTGCTCCCCCCTGTCCTCAGGCCACCCACGCTGAACCGACGGTATGAAAGTTGTACAGGTACTACCGTCTGCAGTGCATGATACCAGCTCCTGTTCTTCCTCCTCCTCCTCTCCCTCATTGTCCCCCAATGCACGTTGGGATGAGATGAGGCTGGGCTTTGTGTAATCCCCCACTACGGCTTCTTGATCCATCTCATCATACTCTGGCTGCAATGCCTCCTCTTTAATTCTCTGCAGAGAGCATTGCAAAAGACAGACAAGTAGGATTCTGATGCTAATGATGGCGTCATCGCCACTCACCATCTTGGTGGACTCCTCAAAGTTTGTCGGGATGGTACATATGTCAGACATCCAGGTCCACTCCTGAGGTCTTATGTGTGGCGTCTGACCTGAATATTGACGGCCTAGTTGCAGCTGGTACTCCACAACTGCTGTCTTCTGCTCACAAATCCTTTGCAACATGTGGAGGGTAGAGTTCCAACGTGTGGGGACATCACACACCAGTCGGTCTGCCGGAAGCTGCAAATGCCGCTGCAACACAGCAAGGGCGGCGGAAGCTGAAGCCGACTTCCGAAAATGAGCTGACAGGCGGCGTACTTTGACGAGCAGATCTGGCAACTCGGGGTACGATTTAAGAAACCGCTGAACCACGAGGTTAAGCACATGAGCCAGGCATGGTACGTGTGTGATCTCGCCTCGCCTCAGAGCCGCCACCAGGTTACGGCCATTGTCACACACGACCATGCCTGGATGTAGGTTCAGCGGTCTCAGCCACAGATCTGCCTGCTCTTTCACAGCTGTCTACAACTCACAAGCAGTGTGAGGTTTATCACCTAAGCTTATGATTTTCAGCACAGACTGTTGCCGTTTGGCTGAGGCAGTACTGCAGTGCTTCCAGCTTGTAACTGATGTGGTGATATCTGAGATGGAGGCTGAACATGAGGAGGAGGAGGAGGAGGATGATGCGCAGGAGCTATACACTGTGGGGGCAACTCTGACTGACATAGGGCCCGCAATCCTCGGTGTGGGGAGGACGTGTTCCGTCCCAAGGTCCGACTGGGTCCCGGCTTCCACTATGTTTACCCAGTGTGCCATCAGGGAGATGTACCGTCCCTGGCCACAAGCACTTGTCCACGTGTCCGTTGTCAGGTGGACTCTCCCAGTAACTGCGTTGATGAGGGCACGGTAGATGTTTTGGGACACGTGATTGTGTAGTGCGGGGATGGCACACCGGGCAAAATAGTGTCGGCTGGGGACCAAGTACCGAGGAATGGCCACCGCCATAAGGTTGCGGAAGGATTCCGTCTCCACCAACCTAAAAGGCAACATTTCCAACGCAGGCAGTCGTGAAATGTGCGAATTTAGGACTGTGGCCTGTGGGGCGTTGGCTGCGAATTTGCGCTTTCGTTCAAAGCTCTGGGATATGGACAATTGAACGCTGCGGTGGGACGTGGACGTGGACGTTGATGCTGTTTCTTGTGAAACTGCCATAACAAGTGAAGACTGAGAGGAGGGGGCATCTTTGCATGCAGTATGGACAGGGGATTGCCTTGCACGCTCAACAGGGGGTTCTATCACACGCACAACAGCGGAAGAAGTAGTGGTGACAACCGCTGACACTGGTCGTGGACCCTGGGGTTCGCCCCACAAAGTCGGGTGCTTTGCTGCCATGTGCCTGATCATGCTGGTGGTGGTCAGGCTGGTAGTTTTGTCACCCCTGCTGATGTTGGCATGGCAGGTGGTACAAATGGCCTTTTGGGGTTATCAGCAGAGTCTTTAAAAAAATTCCAGACTCTGGAAGACCTACCGGTTGTACTGGCAACGTCCCTCGTGTTGGTGTTACGGGGAACTGTTGCCCGCCTTCTGTGTGCAGCCACCACACTGCTTCTTACTGCCTGTTGGGGTACTCTGCCTCCCTCCCCCTGGGTGCTGCTGGCCTCGGTCTGCGTGTCCTACTGCCACGTTGGGTCAGTTACTAGATCACCCACCACCTCCTCCTTTTCCACTTGCGCACCACGATCCTCCTCCTCACTTCGTGGCAATTGTGTCTCGTCATCGTCCACCTCTTGTGACAAATTGCCAGTGTCGACTTCCTGTGGCCGTGGCTGTTCAAATATTTGGGCATCGCTACATGGGATCTCCTCTTCCACCACTTCAAGCGGAGCAGGCGAGGGGCACAAATATGGAAATGGACCAGTGAACAGCTCTTCAGAGTGTCCAAGTGTGGGATCAGTTGCTGTCTGGCGACACTCGGCATGGTGGGAGGAAGGAGCATTAGGGTGAGGAGCAGTATGCAGTCGAGACTCACGGCTACTAAAACTTGACCGCGTGGAAGACAGACCAGAGGTGGTGGTGCCCAGGTAACTGGAAGTATTATCTGCTATCCAATTAATAACCTGTTCACACTGATCAGTTCGCAATACTGGTGTTGTAGTGTGCTTCCCTAGTAATTCGGTCAAGAAGTGGGAGCGAGAAGATGTGGCTGTTGGTTGTGGCACATTTTCACCTTGGCCACGGCCCCATCCTCTACACGCACCATCACCAGAACGTCCAGTTCCACGTCCCTTGCCATGCGCCTTGCCCATTGTAAATGAAGTAAAATAGCTTACACTAGCACTATCAATGGAAAAAGTGTAATAAAAAGGAAATTAGAACCATGTAAGAGGAAAACCACAGTTCTGTTTGTCTGGCCTACACCAGAATCTTTTAAACAGATATATTTGTGAGTGAACAGACAGGGAGACACTATTACTGTTTTTTTTTACGTAAAACAGGCCAAAAGCTGGATAATACAGAGATTTGACCCGTGGAACTGCAAAACCACAGTTATAGTTATGTGGCGTACACCGGAATCTTTCAAACAGATATATTTGCGTCTAAACAGTCAGGGAGACACTATTACAGTATTTTTTACGGCAAAAAAAGCCAAAAACAGGATAATGCAGAGATTTCACCCGTGGAACTGCAAAACCACAGTTATAGTTATGTGGCGTACTCCAGACTCTTTTAAACCAATATATTGGTGTCTGACCAGTCAGGGAGACACTATTACAGTTTTTTTTATGGCAAAAAATGCCCAAAACAGGATAATACAGAGATTTGACCCGTGGAACTGCAAAACCACAGCTATAGTTATGTGGCGTGCACCTGACTCTTTTAAAGAGATATATTGGTGTCTGACCAGTCAGGGAGACACTATTACAGTTTTTTTTTACAGCAAAAAAATGCCAAAAACAGGATAATACAGAGATTTGACCCGTGGAACTGCAAAACCACAGTTCTATTTTTCTTGCCTACACCAGACTCTTTTAAACAGATATATTGGTGTCTGAACAGTCAGGGAGACACTATTACTGTTTTTTTTTATGGAAAAAAATGCCAAAAGCAGGATAATACAGAGATTTGACCCGTGGAACAGCAAAACCACAGTTATAGTTATGTGGCATACACCAGATCTTTTAAACAGATATATTGCTGTCTGACCAGTCAGGGAGACACTATTACAGTTTTTTTACGGCAAAAAATGCCAAAAGCAGGATAATACAGAGATTTGACCCGTGGAACTGCAAAACCATAGTTCTATTTTTCTGGCCTACACTAAACTATTTTAAACAGATATATTGGTGTCTGAACAGTCACAGACACACTAAATTTTTTTTTGGGGGGGGGATACCAAAAGGTTAATAAGACGCGTATTTGGACAGTCTGAGGAAAAAAAAAATACAGGATTTAGTTGAAAAAAAAAATTTTTTTCCTGGCCCCTGAGACCGGGGTGATAAGCCTAGCAATTTGACCAACAGGAGCATACAGGACTGCAATGCAGCGTTTGCTGGTATAACCACTGTGTCTCCTATACAGCCTGCCTGCCTGATATCTGGGATGGATATTAGTCCTGAGAAGGACTGTTTGTTTGATTTGGCAGGCTTTAGAGACCCTACACTAACTATTTTGCAGTATAAATCTCTCCCTAGCTCAGCAGCGCTGACCCTACACTGTCTGATCCGGAGCGACTGTGTCCAAGATGGCGGCGCCCGGTTTTAAATACTCGAGGTGACGCTGTGCGGCCAGTCAATCACTGTAATGGCCACAAATAATATGGCTGCGGCATTACAGTGACTGGCTGGCAATCCCTGCATGTTCATTGGCTCTGTAAAGAGCGCCAAACGTGCAGGGCGGAGACCCAAGCTCCCGCTCGAGTAACCCGGAAATGCTCTGTGCTCGCCGAACATCCCTAGTAGCGTGATGCTCGGGCGAGTAACGAGCAGTGTCGAGCATGCTCGCTCAACGCTATTAATACTGTAATATTGACTGTTGCCACTACATGAGTTTATTGTAGCAGAAACCAGGAGACGTAAAGATGCTGCTATCAGGAGATGAGTCAGTGTGTGGCTGAAGCCACCTAGATGGTGGAGCTTGCTATTGTTGAGGAGAGAAAGAAAACTAGGTGGGAGGTATGGAGAGCTACTTTTTTTGACACATGTCGTTGGCACCTGGACGGGAAACCAAATGCATTGTTTTTAGGGTAAGCAACAGCAAGCAATTGCCAATTTTGGCTGGCATGGGACATTAAGCGCATGTCGTTGGTACCTTGTTAGGTAGGACATGTTGAAGAGACTGTTTTCTGTAACTGTCAAGGTGTGAGGTTATTTTGTACTTTACTGCTGACTGCTCTTCTTCTGCAGTTTCTCTTTTATGCTGTTTTATTAACACACAGCAGCAGCATCCCCTTCCTCCCCCTCCTTTTCCTCCTCCTCCTCCATTTTCTACTTTCTATTTTACATTACATAGATATTTGGGAGACTGAGGAGACTGGAAGATGAAGTAGTGCATTACATGACTAGTGCATTACATATTGCTAGGGATCAAACAATTGCAGGGTCAAGGGAGACTAAAAACTAAAGTAAAAAAAAAAGTAAAAAAAAATATAAAATAAATATGTAATGCCTCCTCCCATCTCCAAAGTAAAAAAAAAAAGAAATGTAAAAAATATATAAAAATAACCATATCTGGTTTTCATAAAAATAGAAAATGATATAACATGTGTAATAGATGGTATAAAAAAAAATTGTATGGGTTTGCGGCTACTTTCTGAAATGTTTTGAACTATAACTATTGAAATTAAAACTATTATTAGATTGGGATCATCATAATAATACTGACCTGAAGAATCAGGTTTCCAGGTCATGTTCACCATACAGTGAATGGCATAAAAACAAAACTCAAGAAAAAATGGCATAATTGAATATTTTCTCACCACTTCACCCTACTTATATTTTTTTCTCGTTCTTTAGTTCATTGTGGTAACATTAATAATGTCCTTCACAATTACAGCTCAGGCCGCAAAAACAAAACCTCATATAGCAACATATGCTGAAAAAAATGCTATACCTCCTTGAAAAAGAGGAAGAAAAAAACGAAAGCGCAAAGCCCCAAAAATCGCCCACTTGGGATGGGGTTAATCCATTGATCTGTCCAATTTAGAAGTATTTTTGAAGCACAGAGGGACAGTCTGGACCTGACAGTGCAGCAACAAAAGGGTCACTTGGGAGGTCAGTTTGCATTCGCTTCTTGCATTGTCCAAGCGTTACATCTTCCCCATCATGTAAGCTGGTGTGTGCTCACAAGATGGCGCCAGAGGACCATAAATGGTGTCATAGCCGACTCCATTTCAGTTGCTCATTTCGTGTCATAAAGACAGAGCTTATGTTCTGATCTTATAGACAGGGATTTTGTGTAATGTCCACTATGTAAAGAGCTGCATAACCCACAGCACTGTGTATATATGTATTTCATTATTTCATCTGCACTAGCTTGCTCTATGCTTGTTACCATTCACTAACAGCAAGCAGAGATCTTTAAAATGACACAAGAGCGCAAGAGAGAACCTTAATTCCTTGCAATAAGTTGTACACATTTGTCAGTTCAACATTAACAGGGCTAATAGTGATTTGCATATACTGCCCCCCATCCTAAATATATATACAATAATCTTTATTTATATAGCGCCAACACATTCCGCAGCACTTTACAATTTAGAGGTTCATATACAACAGTCATAAGTAACATAGCTAAAGATAATACAATAATTACCGCAAAAATCATGACAACCCTGCTCGTAAGAGCTTACAATCTACAATGAGGTGGGGGTGACACAAATTACAATGGCTTATTTACAAGGATGGTCCAGCCATCTCTGCATGAGCTAGTCACCAGCCAGTATTTGTAGTGCTTTTGGGTTCGGTGGAGTTTGGTGAAGACTTATGTTTGGAGAAATAATGAATGGGCTATAAATATATAAAAGCACTTTGATTAGGGAAGGTGATAGGCCGCCCTAAACAGGTGTGTTTTTAGGGAGCGCGTAAAACTGTGTAAGTTGTGGTTCGTCCTAATTTCTTGGGGTAGAGCATTCCAAAGAATAGGTGCAGCTCGGGAGAAGTCTTGGAGCCGGGAGTGGGAGGTACGGATTAATGCGGATGTTAGTCGAAAGTCGCTTGCGGAGCGTAGAGAACGGGTAGGCCGATAAATAGAAATGAGGGAAGAGATGTAGGGGGGTGCCACACTGTGGACAGCTTTGTGGGTGAGAACAAGCAATTTAAATTAGATCCTACAATGTTTTGGCAGCCACTTCAATGACTGACATAGAGCGGAAGTGTCTGAGTAACGGTTAGCCAAATAGGTGACCCTCGCTGCAGCATTAAGGATGGACTGGAGGGGGGAAAGTCGAGTGAGGGGGAGGCCAATTAATAGAGAGTTACAGTAGTGAAGGCGGGAGTGGATCAGGGCAACAGTGAGTGTTTTTGTTGTTTCCAAGGTGAGAAAGGGGCGGATTCTAGAGATGTTCTTTAGGTGCAAGCGACAAGAGCGGGCAAGAGATTGTATGTGGAGGGTGAAGGAGAGATTGGTGTCAAACACAATGCCCAGACAGCGAGCCTGCTGGCTCGGCGTTATTGTGGTGCCACATACGGAGAGAGATGTCAGATTTAGGGAGGTGAGTAGACGGCAGGAGCAGAAGAAGTTCGGTTTTGGAAAGGTTGAGTTTCAGGTAGAGAGCGGACATGATGTTGGGAACTATGGCCAGACAGTCACTGGTGTTCTGTAGTACAGCGGGGGTAAGATCAGGGGATGAGGTGTATAGTTGTGTGTCATCAGCATAAAGATGGTACTGAAAGCCAAATTTGCTGATGGTCTGTCCAATTGGGGCTGTGTAGAGAGAGAAGAGAAGAGGGCCAAGGACTGACCCCTGAGGAACCCCAATAGTGAGAGGAAGGGGGGAAGAAGTGGAGCCAGCGAACGATACACTGAAAGAGTGGTCAGATATGTAGGAGGAGAACCAGGAGAAAGTAGTGTCCTTTTTGCCGATTGAGTGGAGCATAGAGAGTAGGAGGTGGTGGTCAACGGTGTTGAAAGCTGCAGAGAGGTCAAGGAGAATGAGCAGAGAGTGGTCACCATTACGTTTTGCTGTCAGAAGGTCATTGGTTACTTTGATGAGTGCAGTTTCTGTAGAATGTAGGGGGCGGAAGCTGGACTGTGATGGGTCTAGAAGAGAGTGAGTGGAGAGGTAACTGGTAAGGCGGGAGTAGACCAGGTGCTCCAAGAGTTTAGAGATGAAGGGGAGACTGCAGACTGGTCTGTAGTTGTTTGCGCAGGAAGGGTCAAGAGAGGGCTTTTTTAATAATTGAGTAATGATGGAGTGGTTGAAGGAGGAGGGGAAGATACCAGAAGAGAGGGAGAGGTTGAAGATTTTAGTTAGGTGAGTAGAGACGACTGAAGAGAGAGACTGGAGTAGATGTGAGGGAATGGGGTCAGTGGTGCATGTAGTGGGATGAGAAGAAGAGAGGAGCCTGGAGACTTCTTCTGTGACTGGGTCAAATGTGAAGAGTGATCCAGAAGAGGTTGTGGGGAGGGATGGGAGTCACGACACCTTGTGGCTGGGAGCTGATTTCCTGACGGATGTTCTTTGTTTTCTCTGTGAAGTAGGAGGCCAGGTCCCCAGCACAAATGTCCGTGATAGGGGCCTGCGCTTTAGGACTGAGGAGGGAGTGAAAGGTGTCGAAGAATTTTTTCGGGTTGGCGGATATTGAGGAGATCAGGGTGATGAAGTAGGACTGTTTGGCGAGGTGAAGGGCAGAGTTATAGGTTTTTAACATAAATTTATAGTGGATAAAGTTTTCTAGTGTGCGAGTTTTCCTCCATAGGCGTTCAGCCCTCCTAGAGCATCACTCAAGAAATCAGGTTTGCAGTGTGAGCCAGGGCTGTTTTACTTTGTGTTTAGAGGTTCTGAGGTTGAGAGGCGCTACTTGGTCCAGCGTGCTTCTGAGAGAGTCATTGTAGTGACTTACAGCCAGATCAGGACAGGAAAAAGAGGAGATTGGGGACAGTGATGAGTGAAGGGAGTCTGTAAGTGTATGAGGGTTAATGGCTTGTAGATTTATGAATATGTGATAGGTAGGAGTGTGCTGGGGCGGGCGAGGATTTGTGAGCATGAAGGAGAGAATGTTATGATCAGAGAGGGGAAGAGGAGAGTTATCTAGGTAGGTGTGGTGCCCCTGAGGGTTCAGTCACCACAGGGGTACTGCACCTCATAAACGTGGTGTGGTATCTCCTCTCCGAGGTAAGGATGGAGCACCACGCAGGACCCCACTACAAATTCAACACTACACACTCCCATTCTGAAGGGGGTTTAGAGCACAATGTGCTGCCCCGGTCCTGAATGGAGGAGTAAGGGGGGAACCAAAAGTAGGGGGAACCTTGTAGTGAGTGAGGGTGGAGGAAGCACTTTACTAAACACTTAATGGATCCATATAAATATGGAGTCCATCTTTAATACCGCGTCTTTGGTCGCAGTTCCCTGGTGTGGTTAGTCAGTACAAGCTGCAGCCATTCTAGGAGGCTGCGATTCCCGGTCTCAGGCCTTGAGACTGGGGACTGGGGCAGAGTTGAGTTATAGCCGGCTCTGTTCTATGTCTTAGTCCACACAAGAAGGCCTTGGAGGGGAGCAGAGGAGAAGAGCTCCACAGGCGAAAGGATCTCAGGGGGTGCGGACAGAGCGGAGTCGCCACCTGCTACCCTTATTCTGGCCCTGCTAGAGGGACTCCTGCCGCAAGAGGGGGTACCGGTCCCCGATTATCTGACTTTGCACTTCACGTCCCTGTCAGAAAAGTCCGGAGGCTTAAGTGGATCCCAGGGGGATACGGACAGAGCGGAACCGCCACCTGTATTCCTTAATCTGCGTTTATCCAGAGGGACCCGGCCTAACGCCACGTTTACACCCCAGTCACCAATAAGGGATCCAGTCTGTCCGGGGGCTACAAGCCACCTTTAACGGACACCGCAGTACCTGTACAGGACTTAGTGGGGACACGAGGCGGTTCTAGTACAGCAGGAGAGAGGAACACTCTGGTGCAGGGGTCTTGTCTGGTGTACCCGAGCTACACGGAGTGTGCTGAACTCCTACCTGGTGGCCGCAGCGTGCCACGAGAAGCAAAGGGAAGCTTTGCGGCTGAAAATACGTCTACAGTGAGTAAAACCTGGATGACTTCATCTACCGCCTCTTCTCTTTCATTTCTGCACGGCACCGCACCCACCATATCTCCACGCTGTACTTTCTAACCCTGCCATGAGGCCTAGCTCCACCTGCGGGGAGGTACACCATTCTGGCTGCTAGAACACCGGCCTCAGAGGACTGTCGCAGCGCTGGTGGCCTTCACCAGAAACCACAGGTGGCGTAGTCGAACAACCACTCATCCAGAAGCCCATATTTTTAATGTGTGAGCCCTGGGCACGGTCCGGGCCAAGGTCACAACTGCATCCCCCTCTACCACTGGCCCGCCGTCCGAGTACACCTTCCCAGGGAGGGCTAGCGCTAGAAGGGAATTGAACAAAGCCAGACATAGACCAGATCAAGGGTGTTTCCGTATTTGTGTGTCTCAGAGGTTGAAAGCTGTGAGAGGCCAAGAGAAATTGTTAAAGATAGAAGCTGGGATGCGGATGAGGAGGTGGGGCTGTTTATGGGGATGTTGAAGTCTCCCAGGATAAGAGTTGGTAAATCTGAGGACATGAATGCGGCAGCCAGGCAGAAAAATGGTCAAGGAACTGGGTGGGTGAGCCTGGGGGACGGTATACGACCGCTACTCTGAGGGAGAGGGATGAAAGAGCCTGTTGGTGTGGACCTCAAAAGAAGGGAATGAGAGTTATTGAACTTGGGGGATGCCGTGGAAGGTGCAATGTGGGGACAGGAGTAAGCTGGCTCCATCACCAAGTCTATTCGCAGGTCTCGGGGAATGGGAAAAATGCAAGCCGCCATGAGAAATAGCGACAGGGGAGACAGTGTCAGAATCCTGAATCCAGGTTTCAGTGAGGGCCAGCAGATTGAGAGAGTTGGTCAGAAAGTAGTTGTGCAGGAAAGGAAGCTTGTTGCATACAGACCGTGGATCCCACAGTGCACAATTGAAGGAGGGAGATGAAGGAGTACAGCTGATGGTAATAAGGTGAGCAGGGTTTCGATGTGAGGTGGGGGAGGGGTTGAGGTTGGTGGAGGGTGGTCCGGGGTTAGGAGAGATATCCCTTGAAATGAGTAGTAGCAGTATAAAGAGAAAGAGCAGATAGTTTTTGGATTTGTGACATGGTTTATTGTGCAATATCTTTGGATAAGATAGAGTGAGATTTTTCAGGACATTAAAAAGAGCATGGGAGCTGTACATGGGAGAGGGAAGGTGAGAGGGGCAGATATGGATGAGAGGTGAGGGAGGGGGGATGGGGCGGTGAATGTGGATGAAAAAAGCACTCAGGAATATGGACCCAGGAATAAAGTACATAATTAGAAGAGAGTATAAAGTGTAGGTTACCTGACTCCTGCCCTGAATGACTGCCATTGAAATGACTGTCAGAGACACTTGTCGAATAGGACACTTTGCTGAAGAGGACACGTGCATGCACCCCACACTGCGTCCACCCCTTATGATGCATCTAGATATATAGGGAGGACTATAGCATCAGGTGAGAGGGATTGTGGGAGCTGCTTGTGGATGAATTAACAGCTGCTCAGCTCACCAGGGAGTGGAGAGCTGATCAAAGACACAGACCTATCACACTATGCCTGACACAGTATAACACCCTTCACCAAATAAAGTCTACAGTGATGGAAGGACAAACATATATCAGTAACTATTGAATAAAATGCAACAGATCACATAGCAGAAATACTGCAAGTAGAGACATTATACCATAAAATTGTTTCAAGATGAGAATGCAGCAGATGACATAGATCCAGCAAGCAGAGATGTTATACCATACATATATATATACTGTACTCGTATATCTATATCCATATAGACGTAGATATATACGAGGGGCGATCCAAAAGTAATGATAATCAATACTAAACACAATGAATATAGTAAAAAAAATTTTTTTATTTTTCTACATAGTCTCCTAACAAGTCTATACATTTAGTCCATCTCTTTTCTAAACTTGGAATTCCCTTTGAAAAAAATTCTTGATCTTGACCCTCAAAAAAATCCCCACAGCGGTTATCACGTCGCTATTGTCGTCACATTTCTTGCCCCGGAGGTGTTCCTTGAGCTGAGGAAAGAGAAAGAAGTCACTGGGGGCTAGATCTGGTGAATAGGGGGGGTGTTCCACCAGTTCAAAGCCCGCTTCTTGAATGGTAGCCATGGCAACTGCAGCTTTGTGAGCCGGCGCGTTATCTTGGTGAAGCAGCACTCCAGCCCGCAGTTTGCCGCGCCTTTTCTCCTTGATAGCCTCCCGCAATCTTCTTATTTGCTCTGCGTAGTAGGAGCCCGTAATAGTGGCTCCCTTCTCCAAATAGTCCACCATAATAATTCCTTCAGCGTCCCAAAAAACGGATGCCATAACCTTCCCTGCTGAGCTTGACACTTTGAATTTCTTCGGCGTCGGTTCGTTGGCTCGTTTCCATGTCATCGATTGTTGTTTCGTTTCGGGATCAAAGTGGTGGATCCAGGTCTCGTCCATGGTCAAAAAACGTAACAAAAAATTCTCCTTGTCTGCTTGGAACTTTTCGAGATTTGCTATTGAAATGTCAACTCATTTCTTCTTTTGCTCGTCGGTTAACACTTTTGGCACCCAACGCGCCGAGACCTTTCTCATATGCAATTCTTTTGCAAGGATTCTTTGAATACTGCCATATGAGATCCGTGTGACCTCAGCTACATGCCTGATAGTCACTGTTCGATCGGCCAATACAACTTCTTCAACTTTTTTCACGTTTTCTTCATTGAGGGACGTGGATGGGCGTCCTTCACGATGTTCATCTTCCGTCGATGTTCTTCCCAGCTTAAATTCCTTGGCCCAGCGTGCAACTGTGGAATATGGAGGAGAAGAGTCCCCCAATGTTTCCACCAAGTCGCTGTGTATGTCTTTGGTAGTCATTTTTTTCAAGCAGAGGTATTTGATGACAGCTCTGAGCTCGTTTTTTTCCATTTTGATGCTCACTCCTCGGCAGATCCTATTCAAATGAATGTAGCTCCTGGGAATGGTGGCCTATTTAAGTGATTTTTTTTTCCTGGACTAGTGGGTACCTAAGAGAGTAGAAAACATTTTATTTTAATTTCTGTGTGCAATAGAAATAACCGATTATCATTACTTTTGGATCGCCCCTCGTATATGTATATCTATCTATCTATCTATCTATCTATCTATCTATCTATCTATAATAATGGTTATATGGCATATGACTTTTATCATATCCACATTTTTCACTATTTCCAGGATGTAGCTCTAATTTTTCATTGATACAACAGTGGATTGAGATAAAGCACTCAACACTCAATATACATCAGTACTGAACAGTGTAGCTGTGAATCCACTGGGATGAGATAAAACACTTACTAGAAAACCAATATAAAGCAGTACTGAGCAGTGTAGGTGTGAATAAAGCACTTGGATGAGATAAAACACTTACTAGAAACCCAATATAAAGCAGTACTGAGCAGTGTAGGTGTCAATCTAGCACTGGGATGAGATAAAACACTTACTAGAAACCCAATATAAAGCAGTACTGAGCAGTGTAGGTGTGAATCCAGCACTGGGATGAGATAAAACAATTACCAGAAACCCAATATAAAGCAGTACTAAGCAATGTAGTTGTCTGAATACAGCACTGAGATGAGATAAATCACTAGAAACTAAATATATAGCAGTACTGAGCAGTGCTACTGTGAATATAACACTGGGATTAGATAAAACACTTACTAGAAACTCAACATGCAGCAGTACTGAGCAGTGTAGCTGTGAATCCAACACTGGGATGAGATAAAACACTGGAAACCCAATATACAGCAGCGCTCAGCAGTGTAGGTGAGAATACAGCACTTTAATTGTAAAGTGCTGTGGAATATCTCTCCCTCCATCCTCCCCATTCACCTCACCTCCTCCTCAAAACTATTCCTCAACATTCAATCCTGTGTCTCTAAGCACAGACAGCCACTTCATGCTCTCTCCTGCTTCCATCTACTAACACTCTCTCTGCTCCTCCTCACTGCTGGCGATATCTCCCCAGATCCTGGCCCTCCTCACCACATCAACACAGTCACTTCCACCTCCTATCCACAATCTATTACAAACTCTCACAACCCTTTAAACCTTATACACATCCACCCAGCCCCCGCTTCCCCAGTTCCTCTAACAGGAACTCTATGGAACGCTCGCTCTGTCTGCAACAAACTTTCCTACATCCATGATCTTTTCATCACTTACAAACTTTCCTTCCTCGGCATCACCGAAACCTGGCTCACCCCCTTTTGTATGGTGGATTCCATATTTCTCATACTCCCCGCCCCTTTGGCAAGCATGGTGGAGGAGTAGGTTTTCCCCTGTCAGATAACTGCTCCTCCACCCAAATCCCACTGCCACCCTCCGTTACTCTCCCCTCTTTTGAGGTGCACTGTGTGCGCATCTACTCCCCCTCCAACCTCCAACTGGCTGTCATTTTCCACCCCCAGGACCAGCCACCACCTTCTTTAACCTCTTCACCACCCGGCTACTTAATTTCCTTTCCTCTGACATCCCCACTCTCATCATGGGCGACTTCAACATACAGTACAGACTAAAAGTTTGGACACATCTTCTCATTTAAAGATTTTTCTGTATTTTCTTGACTATGAAAATTGTACATTCACACTGAAGGCATCAAAACTATGAATTAACACATGTGGAATTATATACTTAACAAAAAAGTGTGAAACAACTGAAAATATGTCTTATATTCTAGGTTCTTCAAAGCAGCCACCTTTTGCTTTGATGACTGCTTTGCACACTCTTGGCATTCTCTTGATGAGCTTCAAGAGGTAGTCACCGGAAATGGTCTTCCAACATTCTTGAAGGAGTTCCCAGAGATGCTTAGCACTTGTTGGCCCTTTTGCCTTCACTCTGCGGTCCAGCTCACCCCAAACCATCTCGATTGGGTTCAGGTCTGGTGACTGTGGAGGCCAGGTCATCTGGCGTAGCACCCCATTACTCTCCTTCTTGGTCAAATAGCCCTTACACAGCCTGGAGGTGTGTTTGGGGTCATTGTCCTGTTGAAAAATAAATGATGGTCCAACTAAATGCAAACCGGATGGAATAGCATGCCGCTGCAAGATGCTGTGGTAGCCATGCTGGTTCAGTATGCCTTCAATTTTGAATAAATCCCCAACAGTGTCACCAGAAAAGCCCCCCCACATCATCACACCTCCTCCTCCATGCTTCACGGTGGGAACCAGGCATGTAGAGTCCATCCGTTCACCTTTTCTGCGTCGCACAAAGACACGGTGATTGGAACCAAAGATCTCAAATTTGGACTCATCAGACCAAAGCACAGATTTCCACTGGTCTAATGTCCATTCCTTGTGTTCTTTAGCCCAAACAAGTCTCTTCTGCTTGTTGCCTGTCCTTAGCAGTGGTTTCCTAGCAGCTATTTTACCATGAAGGCCTGCTGCACAAAGTCTCCTCTTAACAGTTGCTGTAGAGATGTGTCTGCTGCTAGAACTCTGTGTGGCATTGACCTGGTCTCTAATCTGAGCTGCTGTTAACCTGCGATTTCTGAGGCTGGTGACTCGGATAAACTTATCCTCAGAAGCAGAGGTGACTTTTGGTCTTCCTTTCCTGGGGCGGTCCTCATGTGAGCCAGTTTCTTTGTAGCGCTTGATAGTTTTTGCAACTGCACTTGGGGACACTTTCAAAGTTTTCCCAATTTTTCACACTGACTGACCTTCATTTCTTAAAGTAATGATGGCCACTCGTTTTTCTTTACTTAGCTGCTTTTTTCTTGCCATAATACAAATTCTAACAGTCTATTTAGTAGGACTATCAGCTGTGTATCCACGAGACTTCTACACAACACAACTGATGGTCCCAACCCCATTTATAAGGCAAGAAATCCCACTTATTAAACCTGACAGGGCACACCTGTGAAGTGAAAACCATTTCCGGTGACTACCTCTTGAAGCTCATCAAGAGAATGCCAAGAGTGTGCAAAGCAGTCATCAAAGCAAAAGGTGGCTACTTTGAAGCACCTAGAATCTAAGACATATTTTCAGTTGTTTCACACTTTTTTGTTAAGTATATAATTCCGCATGTGTTAATTCATAGTTTTGATGCCTTCAGTGTGAATGTACAATTTTCATAGTCATGAAAATACAGAAACATCTTTAAATGAGAAGGTGTGTCCAAACTTTTGGTCTGTACTGTACCTATTGAAACTTCCCTCTCAGCTGTGTCTAAGCTTCTATCCCTCACTTCCTCCTTTCGCTTTGCTCAATGATCTTCCGCAGCCACTCACAAAGATGGCCACACTCTAGACCTCATCTTCACCCGCCACTGTGCCCTATGCACTCCCCATAATCCTCCATACAGTATAATGCACTCCCCATAGTCCTCCCCTCCATAGAATATAATGCACTCCCCATAGTCCTGCATAGAATATAATGCACTCCCCATAGTCCTCCATAGAATATAATGCACTCCCCATAGTCCTCCATAGAACATAATGCACTCTCCATAGTCCTCCATACAGTATATTACACACCCCATAGGGTAAAATGCAGCCCCCATATAGTATAATGCACCCCACAGCCCTGCAGTATTATGGGCACCACGTGCTCACTGATTTTAAAATATCGTATATTTTAAATAAGCCGATCCGAGTATAAGCTGAGGTACCTAACTGTACCACAAAAAACTGAGAAAACTTATTGACTCAAGAATAAGCCTAGGGTAGGAAATGCAGCAGCTACTGGTAAATTTCCCCATCCTGGTACGCATTGCTCCTTCATCTCCAATACTGGTATGTATGGCCCTGTCATCCCCAATCCTGGTATGCATTGCTCCGTCACCCCCAATCCTGGTATGCATGGCCCCCTCATCCCCAATCCTGGTATGCATTGCTCCCTCATCCCCAATCCTGGTATGTATGGTCCCCTCATCCCCAATCCAAGTATGCATGGCACCCTCATACCCAATCTTGGTATGCATGGCCCCCTCATCCCCAATCCTGGTATGCATGGCCCCCTCATCACCAATCCTGGTATGCATTGCCTCCTCATCCCTCAATCCTGGTATGTATGGCACTCCTCATCCCCCAATCCAGGTATGCATGGCCTTCTCATTGCCAATCCTGGTATGCATGGCACCCTCATACCCAATCCTGGTATGCATGGCTCCCTCATCCCCAATCCTGGTATGCATGGCCCTCTCATCCCCAATCCTGTTATGCATGGCCTCCTCATCCCCCAATCCTGGTATGTATGGCACTCCTCATCCTACAATCCTGGCATGTATGGCACCCGTCATGCCCCAATCCTGTTATGCATGGCCCCATCATCCCCAATCCTGGTATGTATGGCCCCTCATCCCCGATCCTGGTATGCATGGGCCCCTCATCCCCCAATCCTGGTATGTATGACACCCCTCATCCCCAAAATCCTGGTAGGCATGGCTCCCTCATCACCCAATCCTAGTAAGCATGGCCTCCTCATCCTCCAGTCCTGGTATGTATGGCACCCCTCATCCCCCAAGCCTGGTATGTATGGCACCCCTCATCCCCAAATCCTGGTATGTATGGCCTCCTCATCCCCCAATACTGGTATGCATGGCCTCTTCATCCCTCAATCCTGGTATGTATGGCCCCCTCATCCCCCAATCCTTTTATGCATGGCTTCCTCATCCCCAAGCCTGATATGTGTGGCCTCCTCATCCCCCAATCCTGGTATGCATGGCCTCCTCTTCCCCCAATCCTGGTAGGTATGGCCCACTCATCCCCAATCCAAGTATGCATGGCACCCCCATACCCAATCTTGGTATGCATGGCCCCCTCATCCCCAATCCTGGTATTCATGGCCCCCTCATCCCCAATCCTGGTATGCATCACCTCCTCATCCCCCAATCCTGGTATGTATGGCACTCCTCATCCCCCAATCCAGGTATGCATGGCCTTCTCATCGCCAATTCTGGTATGCATGGCACCCTCATACCCAATCCTGGTATGCATGGCCCCCTCATCCCCAATCCTGGTATGCATGGCCCCCTTATCCCCAATCCTGGTATGCATGGCCTCCTCATCCCCCAATCCTGGTATGTATGGCACTCCTCATCCTTCAAACCTGGTATGTATGGCACCCCTCATCCCCCAATCCTGTTATGCATGGCCCCATCATCCCCAATCCTGGTATGTATGGCCCCTCAACCCCGATCCTTGTATGCATGGGCCCCTCATCACCCAATCCTGGTAAGCATGGCCTCCTCATCCTCCAGTCCTGGTATGTATGGCACCCCTCATCCTCCAATCCTGGTATGTATGGCACCCCTCATCCCCCAATACTGGTATGCATGGCCTCTTCATCCCTCAATCCTGGTATGTATGGCCCCCTCATCCTCAAATTCTGGTATGCATGGCTTCCTCATCCCCCAATCCTGGTATGCATGACCTCCTCATCCCCCAATCCTGGTATTCATGGCCTCCACATCTCCAAGCCTGATATGCATGGCCTCTTCATCCCTCAATCCTGATATGTATGGCCCCCTCATCCTCAAATCCTGGTATGCATGGCTTCCTCATCCCCCAATCCTGGTATGCATGACCTCCTCATCTCCCAATCCTGGTATGCATGGCCTCCACATCTCCAAGCCTGATATGCATGGCCTCCTCATCCCCCAATCCTGGTAGGTATGGCCCACTCATCCCCAATCCTGGTATGCATGGCCCCCTCATCCCCAATCCTGGTATGCATCTCCTCCTCATCCCCCAATCCTGGTATGTATGGCACTCCTCATCCCCCAATCCTGGTATGCATGGCACCCTCATACCCAATCCTGGTATACATGGCCTCCTCACCCCCCAATCTTGGTATGTATGGCACTCCTCATCCCCCAATCCTGGTATGTATGGCACCCCTCATCCCCCAATCCTGTTATGCATGGCCCCATCATCCCCAATCCTGGTATGTATGGCCCCTCATCCCCAATCCTGGTATGCATGGGCCCCTCATCGCCCAATCCTGGTATGTATGACACCCCTCATCTCCCTAATCCTGGTATGCATGGCTCCCTCATCCCCCAATTCTGGTAAGCATGGCCTTCTGATCCTCCAGTCCTGGTATGTATGGCACCCCTCATCCCCCAATCCTGGTGTGTATGGCACCCCTCATCCCCAAATCCTGGTATGTATTGCCTCCTCATTGCTCCAATCATGGTATGCATGGCCTACTCATCCCACAATCCTGGTATGTATGGCCCCCTCATCCCCCAATCCTGGTATGCATGGCCTCCTCATCCCCAATCCTGATATGCATGTGACTCGCCCCCAGGGGTGCCGCAGGGCACCCGGCAGCCGGGCCTAAGACTGCCTGCGGGGATTATCATGGTGGCTGGCCTAGGGCGGTCAGTGCCAAAAGGGATTATTTGTAGGGATTTGTCATGACGCCGCCTGTGGTGTCTGGTGAGGATCACCAGCGCTGCAACAGTCCTCTGAGGCAGGTGTCAGGGCAGCTTGAGATGGAACGGCTCCCCACAGGTGGAGCGGGCCTCAGGGCAGTGTAAACGATAAAGGTTGAGCTGAGCGTTGTGGTGCAGGGGAAGCGAAGGCACAGCAGGAGTAATGGACAGAGACAGGGGATTTGCTTCATTACCTTTACTGGTACAGCTGTTAGGTACGGTCCAGGGTACTCCAGGTGAAGGGTGCACTTTTGGACTTCTCCCCAGGGAGCGGGTATAGGGCCTCCTGATCCGTGTCTGTCTCTATGTATGCTCCTGGCCAGCCTGCAACTAGGCCTAGCTTATGTGTCCTGCTTTTACTTCACCTGATGCTCAGAAATAGGACCTCTGGTTGGTAACCACTTTCCCTGGACGTCGGGGCCTTCGTGGTTCCTGATCATGTGTGTGTCTAGCCTTCAGGTTTGCCAGGGACTTGTAGTCCTCCTGGGATTCCGTTATCCCCACTGGGTGTAAAGGGTCCCTGTAGGCGCGGACCCGGTGTCTGGTAGATATAATGGGGTGAGCTTACTGTGCTCCTCTGCCCCCTTGGTTTCACTGCCCTTTTTCTCCTCGCCGTCGGCCACACTCGGGGTCCTCACTACTAAGCAGCTGACGTGCTGCGTCTTCACCGCTCTCTGAGCGTCGGCACGCTCTCAGGCTCTCTCTCAGTCCACCTGCTCTGCTCTGACTCTGAGCAATCTCTCAACCAACTCCAGCTAAGGACTAACTAAACTGCCTGGCTCCACCTTCCCTATATATATCCCTATCAGGGCTCCCTCTGCTGGTATGAGGTGGAAGGTGGAGGTGTGTGAATGTAGTAAGGGCCTCTTGTGGAGAAATCCATCCATGCACCCTTCTGGGTTCTGTGGCACCAATGCACAGCAGGGCGCCACACATGGCCTCCTCATCCCCCAATCCTGGTATGCATGGCCTCCTCATCCCCCAATCCTGGTAGGTATGGCCCACTCATCCCCCAATCCTGGTATGCATGGCCTCCTCATCCCCCAATCCTGATATATTTGGCCCCATCACTACACACATAAAAAAATAAACGCTTATACTCACCTTACTTCCTAACCTTTGCTCCAGCGCTGCGTCCTGATCTGCTGCAGCAGCTCATGTCAGCATCTGAGCAGCGCATGGCATTACAGACATGTGCTCTCGGACGCTGGTGTGAGCTACCGGCATATTCTCTCCTGTCCACGCCGGGACTATGGGCGTGGAGAAGAGTGAATATGCATTCTCTATAGTAGCGGGCACTGTCAGCAGGAGCTGCGGCTCAGTGCTCCTCCGTGCCCGCTACTAAACAGAAAGAATATTCCCTCTTCTCCATGCCCACACGCCCATGGGAGCGGAGAAGAGGGAATATTCATTTCCCTTTCGCAGCAGGCACACTTGGTAGCTGCAGCAACGGCTACTGCGTGTGCCCCGCTCCTCCGCCGCCACAACCCCCCCCCTACTATCCACCAACGGAATTTCTATATACTGGAGTATATACCCGAGTATAAGCCGAGGGGGGCTTTTTCAGCACAAAAAATGTGCGAAAAACTCAGCTTAGACTCGAGTATATATGGTAAATGCAATACTCACCTATCCTCCTCGTTCCCCCGCTGCTTCGGGGCCCCTCGGCTCATGGGCCCCATAGCAGTCGCGTGGCCTGCTGCCATTGGTGGTACGCCACTGACCTTGACCTACACTCACTCTCTGAATCCCTCTTCCCTCCTCCATCCCCCAGCTCCCCCTCCCTCTCATTTAAACTCAACTGAAAACTTTGCCTCGTTCTTCAAGCAGAAGATTGACACCATCAGACAAAACTTTTTCCTAAAGTCGCCACAGCCCATTCTCACATCTGCTCCTCCTCCAAAAAAAAGTTTACTCTCCAAATCACACCTCACCACCTGTGAACTTGACCTAATCCCGTCCCACCTTATCCCTAACCTTACTACAATCTTCATCCCAACTCTAACCCACCTCTTCAACCTGTTACTAACAACTGGTGTCTTTCCCTCATGCTTCAAATATGCCTCGATCACACCCATCTTCAAAAAAACCTCCCTTGACCCATCCTCTCTGACTAGCTATCGCCCCATATCACTTCTCCTCTATGCCTCAAAACTACTCAAACAACACGTCCATTTTGAACTGACTTCCCACCTCTCCTTCTGCTCCCTCTTTGACGGCTTACAATCTGGCTTCCGATCGCACCACTTCACTGAAACTGTCCTGACTAAAGCCACCATGTCTGTCCGCTATTTCATCCTATTTCTCTGCTAGATTTCTAAAACTTAACATGCATAAAACAGAATTCATCATCTTTCCCCCATCTCACTCAACCTCCCCATCTGACCTATCTGAAGTGACCGCGGGCAAGGCCGCGCATTGGTATCTATGATCTGGCCCAGCAAGATCCCCACACACAGACTCTATCTTGATAACCGTATCTTTACTCGTATACATTTTTAACACAGCAAAGAAAAACAATAAATGACAACCGTAAATATGCACAGTAATAACGTGTACTGATAAGCTGACCCTCACTGTCCCTACTCACACGTTACCAGTCCTTTACTCCAGAAGGATGTGTCCCCCGTCGCAGGCCTGTCTGTCTTTGCAGGAGGGCGTCCCAGACGGAAAAAAAAACAGGAACAGCAGAATTCGCGGAAAGAAAGGAAGGGGTACTTCGGCCTCTCGCCAGAGGTCCCGCTTACAGTCTCTCTGATCCGGATAGAAGCTCTGGTGGGTCCCCTTATGTGGTCCACACTCCAGTAGCAGGGAGTATAACAGCTGAATCCTTCAGCAGTGCAGGAGCTGGGGAAGGCTCCGAGGATATGGTGTCAGATAGAAGAAATCACGTTCAGAGTCTCTCCTGCGCCACACACAAGGGCCTGCACACCGTCCTGGCTCTTTTCACAGACCACAGCAGACTCTTCGCGCGCTTTTTCCTGCTTCCCACTTTGGTCACGTGACTCTCTAGGGCGGGACACAGGAGGCTCAGTCTTTTTCTCTGTCATCACACCCTGCGCAGGTGCAACCTCTGGCCACAAGGTGGCAACATCATCCTGCTTAATCACTTCTGTAACAGGCTCTATTTCAATGATCACAGAACAGCCAGAGCCTGCCAGCTCACTACATATCTATCAAAGTCAATGGCTGTCCACTCTCCGTAGTCCCGCAAGCTCGCTGTCTTGGGGGTAACCCTGGACTGTAATCTTTCCTTCAAACCACATATCCAAGCCTTTCCCACTTCCTGCTTACTCCAACTCAAAAATATCTCCCAGATCTGCACATTCCTCAACCACGAATCTGCAAGAACACTGGTGCATGCCCTCATCATCTCCCGCCTCGACTACTGCAACCTCCTGCTCTGTGGCCTCCCCTCTAACACTCTCATACCCCTCCAATCTATCCTAAACTCTGCTGCCTGACTAATCCACCTGTCGCCCCACTATTCCCCTGCCTCTGTCAATCCCTGCGCTGGCTTACCATTGTGCAGAGACTCCAGTTCAAAACCCTAACCTTGGCATACAAATCCATCCACAACCTGTCTCCTCCATACATCTGTGACCTAGTCTCCCTGTACTTACCTGCACGCAGCTTCCGATCCTCACAAGATCTCCTTCTCTACTCCCCTCTTATCTCCTCTTCCCACAATCGCATACAAGATTTCTCCTGTGCTTCCGCCCTACTCTGGAACTCTCTACCCCAACATATCAGGCTCTCGCCTACTGTGGAAACCTTCAAAAGGAACCTGAAGACCTATCTCTTCCGACAAGCCTACAACCTGCAGTAACCACCGCTCCACCATACCGCTGCATGACCAGCTCTACCCTCACCCATCCCTTGTAGACTGTGAGCCATTGCAGGCAGGGTCCTCTCTCCTCCTGTACCAGTCGGTGACTTGTATTTTTCAAGATTATTATTCTTATTTTAGTTTTTATTATGTATACCCCTCTTCACATGTAAAGCGCCATGGAATAAATGGCGCTATAATAATAAATAATAATAATAATAATATGTTCGGACTATATAAATAAAATTATTATTATTATTACTGGGATGAAATAAAACACTTACTAGAAACTAAATATACAGCAGTATTGAGCAGTGTTGCTGTGATTATAGCACTGTGATGAGATAAAACACTTACTCTAAACCCAATATATAGCAGTACTGTGTTGTGTGACTGTGAATACAGCACTGAGGTGAAATAAAACACTCATTGCAAACCGCATATACAGCAGTACTGAGTAGTGTAGCAATGAATACAGCATAGAGGTGAGATCAAACACTTAAACAATATACAGTAGTACTGAGCAGTGCAGCTGTAAACACAGCACTAGGATGAGATAAAACATTTACAATAAATCCAATATAAAACAAAATTACATTTGCAAGCAAGTTTTGGTCCTCACATAGGGGTTTTGGAATTTCTATAACCCTTTTCCTCTCCATATCATACAGTGTATATCCATAATGAAATAAATACGTTGTTTGGAGTGGGCTCAGGTGCTAGTGCTGATGGTTGCTGTTTAGTGTTGAGCGAGCACTAAAATGCTCGGGTGCTCGAAGCTTGGGCCGAGCTCACCATGATACTCGGGTGCTCGACCCGAGCAACGAGCCCAATGTTAGTCTATGGGAGACCCGAGCATTTTTGCGACTGCACCCCCGGCAGTCTGTAGAAAGCCTAAAAAGTGCCCAAAACGATAGTGACAGTGCTCAAATGACATGGGGACAGCATGGTGATCGCCCCAGGAAGCATTTCTGACCCCCAGGTCACTGCTCTCAACAACGTGGTCAGAGGTATTAAGCAACTTTTACGGGCTCACAATAAAACGTTCAAAAACGAAAATGAAACTGCTTCCCTGTGAAATATGTGATGGAACATCCTTTCCAGGGTAAAGACTTGTGTATAAGGTAAAATAAATAACCAAAAACAAAACTACTCCTACACACCTTGGGCTATGTTCACAAGTAGCATTTTTTATGCGTTTTTGCACTTTTGTATTGCTTTCAACTGTGACCGGGACATGTCATTTTAACATTTTACAACCTTATCTGGCCATATGCTGAAAAGACATGGGAACAGCATGGGGAAGGCCCCTGGAAGCATCTCTGACACCCAGGTCACTGCCTAAAAGTGTGCCCATCAGAAGTGATCCTTGCCGCATCAGAAGATGCAGACTTGCAACTATCCCCGTGCAAGTCCTTGTCCCAGGGCAGTGTTCAATTGTACCTCCCCCATTCCTTGCAATGCAAGCGCAAGTGTGCAGCCTGCCACCCACCCACCCCCAGGCTGCAATACCATACTGCCTGCACTTGAAATTGGGCCTTTTAGGCATGTGGAGGCGGAATCTGGCCACCACGTCATGGCTGCATCGGCTGCCTGGTATCCATACTCAGTCCCCAGCCGCCCGGTGGCCGGGTGTCCACGCTTGGTCCACAGTCGCCAGGGGGAGGCCGGGTGTCCATACTCGGTCCCCAGCCGCCCCTATTTGTCCCGGTAACCTTCCACACACTTTTCTTAGCCTGGCCTGCTTTAGGGAAGCATTGGCCGAGCCCACCAGACATCCAGACTCCTCCGGTTGGCCCTGGCTTCTCCATCAGGAGAGTTGAGAGTGCCAAGATGAGGAGCATGATGATAATGATAGAAGTTAGCATCTGCTTTGTTTTTTTGGAATGCAAGCGTAAATGTGCAGCCTGCTACCTACGCGCCCCCAGGCTGCAATACCATACTGATAGCTTGCTTGCACTTGAAATGAGGCCTTTTAGGCTTGTGGAGGCAGACGCCGGCAACCATGTCATGGCTGCGTCAGCGGCCTGGTATCCATACTCAGTCCGCAGCCGCCCGGCGGCCAGGTGTCCATACTCAGTCTCCAGCCGCCCCTATATGTCCCGGTAACCTTCCCCACACTTTTCTTAGCCTAGCTTGCTTTAGGGCAGCATTGGCCAAGCCCACCAGACAACCAGACTCCTCCGGTGGGCCCTGGCTTCTCCATCAGGGGATTTGAGAGTGCCAAGGTGAGTAGCATGATGATGATGATAGAAGTTAGCATCTGCTTTGTTTTCTTGGAATGCAAGCGTAAGTGTGCAGCCTGCCACCCACCCACACCCAGGCTGCAATGCCATACTGCTAGCTTGCTTGCACTTGAAATGAGGCCTTTTAGGCTTGTGGAGGCAGACGCCGGCCACCATGTTATGGCTGTGTCGGCGGCCTGGTATCCATACTCAGTCCCCTGCTGCCCGGCGGCCGGGTGTCCACACTCGGTCCCCAGCTGCCAGGGGGCGGCCGGGTGTCCATACTCAGTCCCCAGCAGCCCCTATTTCTCCCGGTAACCTTCCCCACACTTTTCTTAGCCTGGCCTGCTTTAGGGCAGCATTGGCCGAGCCCACCAGACAACCAGACTCCTCCGGTGGGCCCTGGCTTCTCCATCAGGGGAGTTGAGAGTGCCAAGGTGAGGAGCATGATGATGATGATAGAAGTTAGCATCTGCTTTGTTTTCTTGGAATGCAAGCGTAAGTGTGCAGCCTGCCACCCACCCACCCCCAGGCTGCAATACCATACTGCTAGCTTGCTTGCACTTGAAATGAGGCCTTTTAGACTTGTGGAGGCAGACGCTGGCCACCATGTCATGGCTGCGTCAGCGGCCTGGTATCCATATTCAGTCCCCAGCCGCCCAGCGGCCGGGTGTCCACACTCGGTCCCCAACCGCCAGGGGGCGGCCGGGTGTCCATACTCAGTCCCCAGCAGCCCCTATTTGTCCTGGTAACCTTTCCCACACTTTTCTTAGCCTGGCCTGCTTTAGGGCAGTATTGGCCGAGCCCACCAGACAACCAGACTCCTCCGGTGGGCCCTGGCTTCTCCATCAAGGGAGTTGAGAGTGCCAAGGTGAGGAGCATGATGATGATGATAGAAGTTAGCATCTGCTTTGTTTTCTTGGAAAGCAAGTGTAAGTGTACAGCCTGCCACCCACCCACCCCCAGGCTGCAATACCATACTGCTAGATTGCTTGCACTTGAAATTGGGCCTTTTAGTCATGTGAAGGTGGAATCTGGCCACCACGTCATGGCTGTGTCGGCGGCCTGGTATCCATACTCAGTCCCCAGCCGCCCAGCGGCCGGGTGTCCACACTTGGTCCCCAGCCACCAGGGGGCGGCCGGGTGTCCATAAACGTTTCCCAGCCACCCCTATTTGAAGGACAGCCTTACCACAAACACCTGGACAAGTAAATGTGGCCAGGGATGGTCCATCTCACTGACGCCTTCACACTGGGTTAATATTGTGGAAGCCGGGACACAGTTGGACACTGGGATGCAACACGCCCTCCAGACATAGAGGATTGCGGGTCCTGGGTCAATCAGGCTTCAACACAAAGTTCAGAAGGTAGACAGCAGCAGTTGTCGGCCTCCTACACAACGAGTAAATTATTCATGATCATGAGGCTATCCATCTCCTTAGCTTTATGTTCCTTGGAATGCAAGCGCATGTCTGTAGTAGTGGCTACGCCTGAGGTGGTCAGCGTTTTGGCGCATATCCTACCTCCTCCGAGGATTGCTGGATGTTTTCCTTCTACTATCCCAATTCTATGACTCCCGTTAAAAGACAGCTTCAGGTGATGAACGATGGATGAGGTGGTGGCAAAGGAGAGAGAGCAGGAGGAACAGGGACCATTCACATCAATATCAGGCCAGTCAACAACACATGTCTTGTAGGATATGTTTCTGTACCAAAAGCAGCAGTTCGGCTACACAGTTATAGGGCATACAGTGCAATGCCTACCAAAAATTTCGAGGCACTCCAATGCCCCTTGGAAGTGACATGGAGGTCAGAGGGCCTTAACTAAACCGTTTTTTCCATTAATAGCAACTGGGTCTCCTGTACACTGTTGGCCTAAGCAGTGAATTGAAGGCTTTCCAAAAATTATGAGGAACTGCAATGCCCCTTGAAACAGACGTGGATTACTGCATACTAAAAACTTTCTACCCATTATTGGGGAGTGGGTCTCCCTTAGTGTTCTCCTATGCATTGAAAAGCAAAAGCTGACTAAAATTAGGAGGAAATGCAATGCCCGTTGGAAGAGACGTGGAGGTTAGAGGTAATTAAAAACAACATTTCAATGTCCCTTGGAAGAGCTGTGGAGTTCAGAGTTGTTTAACAAGATGGTTTTAATGCCCCTTGGAAGAGACGTGGAGGTCACAGTAGCTTAACCAGACGGTTTTAATGCCCCTTGGAAGAGACGTGGAGGTCACAGTAGCTTAACAAGACGGCTTTAATGCCCCTTAGAAGAGTGGTGGAGGTTACAGTGGAATAAAAATACAATATCAATGCCCCTTGAAAGAGTGGTGGAGGTCGTAGTAGCTTAGCAAGACGGATTTAATGCCCCTTGGAAGAGACGTGGAGGTCACAGAAGTTTACTAAGATGGTTTTAATGCCCCTTGGAAGAGTGGTGGAGGTTGCAGTGGAATAAAAAGACAATATCAATGCCGCGTGGAGGAGACGTGGAGGTCACAGTAGCTTAACAATATGGTTTGAATGCCCCTTGGAAGAGACTTGGATGTCAAAGTGGAATAAAAAGACAATATCAATGCCCCTTGAAAGAATGGTGGAGGTCGTAGTAGCTTAACAAGAAGGTTTTAATGCCCCTTGGAAGAGACGTGGAGGTCACAGTAGCTTAAGAAGACGGTTTTAATGCCCATTGGAAGGGTGGTGGAGGTCGCAGTGGAATGAAAAGACAATATCAATGCCCTGTGGAAGAGACGTGGAGGTCAAAGTTGCTTAACAAGTAAACAATGGTGCAGCGGTCTCAGGGAGCGCCAAAGGAATACTGGACAATTTAATAGATGGCAACTGACTTTTATTCTTCCTCCAATACCACTGCCACAACGCGTTTCAACGGTCTAAGCCGTCTTCATCAGGTGGTGTAAAGGAGAATGTTACAATGACAGCTTTATAAAGGGGTGGTATTTTACATAATTTAGACCACGTGTTGTAATCAATTAACCCTTTCATTGAAAAACTCCATATAATGCATTCTTAGCCAATTAACCTTTTATTTCCCCTCGAAACAGCATTGTGCACTAAAAAATACCTACATGGATTCATAAAATCACAATTCTTAGTAAAAACTTCCTATTTGTGTTTAAAAAAATAAATAACATTTTTTTTTTTTTTATATTTATTACCAACTATTAAAAATTATTAAAATCACCCTGGGGACCTTCTTGGGGTGTCTTGACAGTGCTATACTGCAGTTTCCAGCCCCCAATTCAAAAGTTGAGTTTCTTAAAGAGACAGTACACTTTCATATAAAATGTCCGAAAATAACCTTGTACCATTACCCACTGCGATTATAAACCCCATAAATGTTTAAAAACACCCTAGGAACCTTCCCAGGGTGTCCTGACAATGTTATACTACGATTACCAACCCCAATTCAAAAGTTAAGTTTCTTAAAGAGACAGTACACTTTCATATAAAATGGCCGAAAATAACCTTGTACAATTGCCAACTACTATTATAAAGCTCATAAAACCCAATGCTATCCATTAACATGATCGGAACCTATGCTTCCAGTAAACTAAGTAACTGACGACAATAGGAAAAATGAACTAAATACCAACCCGAAAGGGCAAGTAAATCTCCTGCTATGCTACGTCATACCATACCTTTAATCCTGTGCAGGTAACCCCGCAAGCCATCATTAAACAGCTGATGACAACCCGGGAAAGATATGAGAGGGACAACATTAAACCTCAGATTTAATGGTTTGATGTGTTTTCAATCGAAAGGTTCAAACCCTCAGGGTACAAAGTACCCATTTTGTATATCCAAAAACTTTCTTTCTTTATAAGTGTACTCAATCGTTCTGGTCCATTATCCACAATGTGGTCAATAATGGTTATTTTCATCTTACTCGGGTCTTTGTGGTGATGGTTTGCATAGTGTCTGGAGACCCTATGTAATTGATATCCTGCCCTTATATTAGATCTGGGTTTATTTAATCGGGCATGGGCCGTCTGAATTGTCCTGCCGATGTATTGCAAGCCACAAGGGCACTCCAGCAAGTACACTACATAGGTGGATTGGCATGTTAATCTCTGTTTGATCTGGAAAACCTCATTAGTGGTATTAGATTTAAAGGTTTTTGCATTATTGGTTATAACGCCGCAGCACATACATTTAGGTGTATTGCATGCGAAACAGCCTCCTGTGTTAGTATTAGTCGTCACATCCCTTATTTTTTTCTTTCTATTCGTGTTGCTGGGAGCAAGCAAGGTTTTTACACTTCTATTCTTCCTGAAGATAATATGTGGTTTCTCTGGAATACTTTTGGAGAGAATGGGGTCACCTTTTAAAATAAACCAATGTTTCTGTAATAACTCCCGTACTACCGACCTGGATTGGCAAAATGTAGTAATTAAACTCCACTTTGTCTTTTCCTCTGTCCTTACAGAAGCCCTATCCGGATTCTCCCTTCTGTCCAAGCACGAGTCCTGTGATAGGGTGCACGTTCTTTTATATGCATCTTTTAAAAGTTTTTTTGGATAGCCTTTTTCCAAGAATCTCTTTTTGAGAATCTTGGATTCCACCTTAAAGTCAGAATCCAGAGTACAGTTTTTCCTGACTCTCCAATACTGCCCATAAGGCACATTTTTGATCCATCCGGGAAGGTGTCCACTGTTGAATTTGAGGTAACTATTCACATCCACTGGTTTAAAAAACGTGGATGTGAATATTCTCCCCAGGTGGTCGAACTGCACCCATAGATCCAAGAATTGGAGAGAAGTGGATGATGCTCTGGCCGTAAATTTTAACCCCCAATCGTTGTTATTTAGTTTATACGCAAAGCTCAATGCCTCCTCCATTGATCCATGCCATATAATGAATAAATCATCTATAAAGCGCCTATAGAAAAGTACTCCACTCGTGGATGATCCTGGCTGCGCGATGAGGACGGATTCCACCGCGCCCATAAAAAGGTTAGCATAGCTTGGTGCGAATCTCGTCCCCATCGCGCAGCCCTTGATCTGTTTATATAACCCATCCTCAAAGGAAAACACATTGTTCTCCAATATGAACGCTATTGCGTTCAGAATGAATTCTCTTTGGTTTATAGGCATATTAGTGTCTCCAGTTAAAACCTCTTTGATGACCTTTATTCCCAATGTATGTGAAATATTATTGTAGAGGGCCACTACATCCAGAGAGAGAAAAACGCATCCCTCCATGGGTGGTAGAGCCCTTAATTCTTTAAATAATTGTGACGAGTCCTTTAGATATGATGTTAATCTCAGCACATATGTCTGCAAAAATAAATCTACATAATGCGATAGATTACTTGTAATGGATTGGATCCCTGATATTATTGGGCGTCCAGGAGGATTTTTTGGATCTTTATGCAGTTTGGGCAGAAAATAGGAAAAAGGTATTCTATATTGCGCAATATCTAAAAAGTTCTTTTCTTTTTTATTGAGTATCCCCTTTTCGTAAGCCTTCTTAATTAGAAGATTATATTTTATAAAGATACTGATATTAGGATCATCCTCCAACTTCTCATAAAATTCCGTATCACTCAATATTCTCATGCCCTCTTCCACATACCAAGATCTATCCATAAGGACAATTCCTCCTCCCTTATCTGCATTACGAATGATAATATCATTATTTTCTCTGATAGATTCAATGGCTGCTCTCTCTTCCTTTTTCAAATTATCCCTCATTTTCATGCGGGGAATTGATCTTACTTCCTTTAATATTAGTTGTTGGAATGCCTCAATATGTGACCCCTTATGGTGTAGAGGATAAAATTTTTTATTTGGGTGTTTGATGTCTACATGTACTATTTCATCTATTGTGGTTCTATCCTTTTCTGTCTCTTGTTCATCATGGGGGGGTTTTCTCTTAACATTTTTACCATTTTTTTCTTCAAGTAAAAAATGTCTTTGTACAGTGAGTTCCCTAAAAAACTCATTAAAGTCAAGGTAAAGCGAGAATGTATCCATTTCTGCTGTGGGACAAAATGAGAGCCCCTTACTAAGAAGGGAGCGTTCATCATTAGTAAGTGTATAGCTCGATAAGTTATATATACCACTATCCTGATCATCAGGTTTCCCTATTTGTATCATGCTTATTGGGTTTAACCTGATTTCGTCTTTTTCAGACTGGTGCTCTGTGCCGTGGGGTTCTCTTCTTCTAGTTCTTCCACTGCCTCTACACCCTCTTGTTCTCTTTTTCTTTTGGGGTGTCGTCCTGGGGCCACCCGAAAAAGTTGAGTGATTTTTGAGTCTTTTAGGTTTGTTTGGATAATAGATTTTGGTAAGTTACCTTCATTGGAGTTTCTTTCCTTTTGAGGTGCATACATATTTACATTTGATGTCTCTGTGATTACAGGTAAAATTTCCAATTGACCCCCGACCGTAATACCAGCGAAACTATCTATATACTCATTTTCACCCGTGTTTTCCATATTACTATTTTCCTTTTCGTTTATTATTATTTCCTGTGTCCATATTTCAGTGTTCTGATCTATATTTTTTTCAATTTTATCTGTATTGGTGTCCAATTCTAAAATGTATGTTTCACTGGGAGAATCTTCAATTGGAATTACCATATCTTCCAATTGAGCCATTGACCCAGAGCCGCCCGTTGTTTGAGTTGAAGTCACCTCGTGTATAGTAATATAGTGTATAGTAATACTCGTGTATAGTAATACTTACTTGCATGTCCAGTGTTGCTATTTCTCCATGTGTGCATGCTTTTCTCTCTTTATTTGACGTGCATTCTTTATTTGGTGCTAGTTCTATTATCTACTCTTACATTGGAATCATTTGCCCTGGAAGTTATAATACTAGTTGCTTGTTGTTGATTTGATTTGATTTCTTTTTTCTTTTTCTGATTATTAGTGATTTTATTCATATGTTGTTCATAATACGCTCTCTGTTTCTCTGTCTTAAGGAGAGTAAATGACCTTTCTTTATTGGAATTGGTGAATTTATCCATTTTTTCTCCTTTTCCTTTTTCATCCCTCCCTTCCACATCTAATTGTGCGCTTAATCCCTCCTCAGATGCATTTATTGGGGTGGTGGTAGGCATTTTTTCATACTCACTTATCCTTTCCTTTCTATCCCTCCATAATTTCATAGCTTTCTTTCTAATTAGATCCTCTTCAAATTTATTTAATTTGACTTTTAATGCCAAATCAAATTCTTTGAAGTCAGGAGACATGGAATACATTTCCAGGTTATGCCTGAGACATTTAACCCTCTCCAAGGCTATCATGGCTAGTGAGTCCCTCTTACAAATTAACATTTTCATAAATCCCATTGAGCAAGATGTGGAATATTCATCCCATTTCTTTGTAAATTCCAGATCTTGCGGGAACGAGGATTTTTGGATTAGCCTCAGTCCCCTGGGAGCTATGTTTTCCTCAATATAACGTCCAAGAAACATTGTGTCAATATGATTAACAATCTCCACCTTGCTTTTGTTTTCTAATTCAAAAAACAGGTCAGCCAAATGTTTTTTATCAGCTTCACTAAGGTGGGATAAAGGATTCTGATTAATTCTATCTGTACCTTGAATGTTACTAGCCAGACCTATTGCATCTGCAATCAATAATTCCCTATGGGTACATCTATTCATCATAAAAAAATCCATCACTCCAACAGTTCAAAATTATTTCGACAAATGAGGCTAAACACCAATGTCACTTTTATCCAACTCCTCTTGCCGTTACTTTTTTGATATTAATTCTCAGTTCACAATTCAATCAGTCACGTGGTCCTAGTAAGGCGATCTTTATGCATGTAATGAATAATCCTCTAAACAGTTCCTGGTGTCCACTTGCAGCAGCCTTAGTGGTTGTTTCAACCAACGCCAAAGCGTTAATCACATGCGAAAAGAAAGGGCGCATGTGTAGACTCACAGGGCTATTTAAATAATTTAAAAAGTGCCAGTACTCTCACCTGTGATGGTTGTGTACGTCTACACAACCAAGATTAAACGTGTGATTAATGAGGCTCCGGGTCGCCTCTATTTGTAGTACCGTCCTTTCGGTGTTTGCCTCGCAACTCCGTGCTCCTCAAGTGGTCACACGATCCTGCCGGACCAGATACCACGTCACCGCAGGTCCTCAGTAGTTTAACCCGGTGGCTGGATAACCGCAGGTCCTCAAACATCCAAATATGCCCGGCTGCTCCTGCCGCTTTGGCTCCGTATGGAGATATTTCACAAGTAAGCAATGGTGCAGCGGTCTCAGGGAGCGCCAAAGGAATACTGGACAATTTAATAGATGGCAACCGACTTTTATTCTTCCTCTAATACCACTACCACAACGCGTTTTAACGGTCTAAGCCGTCTTCATCAGGTGAGGTAAAGGAGAATGTTACAATGACAGCTTTATAAAGGGGTGGTATTTTACATAATTTAGACCACGTGTTGTAATCAATTAACCCTTTCATTGAAAAACTCCATATAAGACGGCTTAGACCGTTGAAACGCGTTGTGGCAGTGGTATTGGAGGAAGAATAAAAGTCGGTTGCCATCTATTAAATTGTCCAGTATTCCTTTGGCGCTCCCTGAGACCGCTGCACCATTGTTTACTTGTGAAATATCTCCATACAGAGCCAAAGCGGCAGGAGCAGCCGGGCATATTTGGATGTTTGAGGACCTGCGGTTATCCAGCCACCGGGTTAAACTACTGAGGACCTGCGGTGACGTGGTATCTGGTCCGGCAGGATCGTGTGACCACTTGAGGAGCACGGAGTTGCGAGGCAAACACCGAAAGGACGGTACTACAAATAGAGGTGACCCGGAGCCTCATTAATCACACGCTTAATCTTGGTTGTGTAGACGTACACAACCATCACAGCTGAGTGTACTGGCACTTTTTAAATTATTTAAATAGCCCTGTGAATCTACACATGCGCCCTTTCTTTTCTTTTCGAAAGTTGCTTAACAAGATGGTTTTAATGCCCCTTGGAAGAGTGGTGGAGGTTGCAGTGGAATAAAAAGACAATATCAATGCCCCTTGGAAGAGTGGTGGAGGTCGCAGAAGCTTAATAAGATGGTTTTACTGCCCCTTGGAAAAGTGGTTGAGGTCACAGTACAATATAAAGACAATATCAATGCCTCTTGAAAGAGTGGTGGAGGTCGTAGTAGCTTAACAAGACGGTTTTACTGCCCCTTGGAAGAGACGTGGAGGTCACAGTAGCTTAAGAAGACGTTTTTAATGCCTCTTGGAAGGGTGGTGGAGGTCGCAGTGGAATAAAAAGACAATATCAAAGCACCGTGGAAGAGACGTGGAGGTCACAGTAGCTTAACAAGACGGTTTTAATGCCCCTTAGAAGAGTGGTGGACGTTGCAGTGGAATAAAAAGACAATATCAATGTCCCTTGGAAGAGTGGTGGAGGTCGCAGAAGTTTAATAAGATGGTTTTACTGCCCCTTGGAAGACACGTGAAGGTGACAGTAGCTTAACAAGACGGTTTTACTGCCCCTTGGAAGAGACGTGGAGGTCACAGTAGCTTAAGAAGACGTTTTTAATGCCCCTTGGAAGGGTGGTGGAGGTCGCAGTGGAATAAAAAGACAATATCAAAGCACCGTGGAAGAGACGTGGAGGTCACAGTAGCTTAACAAGACGGTTTTAATGCCCATTAGAAGAGTGGTGGACGTTGCAGTGGAATAAAAAGACAATATCAATGTCCCTTGGAAGAGTGGTGGAGGTCGCAGAAGTTTAATAAGATGGTTTTACTGCCCCTTGGAAGAAACGTGGAGGTGACAGTAGCTTAACAAGACGGTTTTAATGCCCCTTGGAAGAGACGTGGAGGTCACAGTAACTTAAAAAGACTGTTTAAATGCCCCTTGTTAGAGACATGGAGGGCGCAGTAGAATTAAAAGACAATATCAATGCCTCTTGGAAGAGTGGTGGAGGTCGCAGTAGCTTAACAATACGGTTTTAATGCCCCTTGGTAGAGACGTGGAGGTCACAGTAGCTTAACAAGACGGTTTTAATGCCCCTTGGTAGAGACGTGGAGGTCACAGTAGCTTAACAAGACGGTTTTAATGCCCCTTGGTAAAGACATGGAGGTCACAGTGGAATAAAAAGACAATATCAATGCCCCTTGGAAGAGTGGTGGAGGTCGCAGTAGTTTAACAAGATGGTCTAATGCCCCTTGGAAGAGACGTGGAAGTCACAGTAGCTTAACAAGTCGGTTTTAATGCCCCTTGGAAGAGTAGTGGAGGTCGAAGTGGAATAAAAAGACAATATCAATGCCCCGTGGAAGAAACGTGTAGGTCACAGTAGCTTAACAAGACGGTTTAAAATGCCCCTTGGAAGAGTGGTGGAGGTTGCATTGGAATAACATGACAATATTAATGCCCCGTGTAAGAGAAGTGGAGGTCACAGTAGCTTAACAAGATGGTTTTAATGCCCCTTGGAAGAGTGGTGTAAGTCGCAGTGGAAAAAAAAGACAATATAAATGCCCCTTGGAAGAGTGGTGGAGGTCGCAGTAGCTTAACAAGACGGTTTTAATGCCGCTTGGAAGAGATGTGGAGGTCACAGTAGCTTAACAAGATGGTTTTAATGCCCCTTGGAAGAGAGGTGGAAGTCACAGTAGCTTAACAAGATGGTTTTAATGCCCCTTGGAAGAGTTGTGGAGGTCGCAGTGGAATAAAAAGACAATATCAATGCTCCTTGGAAGAGTGGTGGAGGTCACAATAGCTTAACAAGACGGTTTAAATTCCCCTTGGAAGTGATGTGAAGGTCACAGTAGCTTAACAAGACTGTTTTAATGCCTCTTGGAAGAGTCGTGGAGGTAAAAGTAGCTTTACAAGACGGTTTAAATGCCCCTTGGAAGAAACGTGGAGATCACAGTGGAATAAAAAGACAATATCAATGCCCCTTGGAAGAGTGGTGGAGGTTGAAGTAGCTTAACAAGTCGGTTTTAATGCCCCTTGGAAGAGACGTGGAGGTCACAGTAGCTTAACAAGACGGTTTTAATGCCCCTTGGAAGAACCGTGGAGATCGCAGAAGCTTAACAAGATGGTTTAAATGCCTCTTGGAAGAGACTTGGAGGTCAAAGTGGAATAAAAAGATAATATAAATGCCCCTTGAAAGAGTGATGGAGGTCGTAGTAGCTTAGCAAGACGGTTTTAATGCCACTTGGAAGAGACGGGGAGATCACAGTAGCTTAACAAGATGGTTTTAATGCCCCTTGGAAGAGAAGTGTAATTCGCAGTGGAATAAAAAGACAATATCAATGCCGCGTGGAAGATACGTGGATGTCTCAATTGCTTAACAAGACGGTTTTAATGCACCTTGCAAGAGTGGTGGAGGTTACAGTGGAATAAAAAGACAATATCAATGCCCCTTGGAAAAGTGGTGGAGGTCGCAGTAGCTTAACAAGACGGAATAATGCCCCTTGGAAGAGATGTGGAGGTCACAGTAGCTTAACAAGATGGTTTAAATACCCCTTGGAAGAGACGTGGAGGTCACAGTGGAATAAAAAGACAATATCAATGCCCCTTGAAAGAGTGGTGGAGGTCGTAGTATCTTAACAAGACGGTTTTAATGCCCCTTGGAAGAGACGTGGAGGTTGCAGTGGAATAAAAAGACAATATCAATGCCCCGTGGAGGAGACGTGGAGGTCAGAGTAGCTTAACAAGACGGTATAGATGCCCCTTGGAAGAGACGTGGAGGTCACAGTGGAATAAAAATACAATATCAATGCCCCTTGAAAGAGTGGTGGAGGTCGTAGTAGCTTAGCAAGACGGATTTAATGCCCCTTGGAAGAGACGTGGAGGTCACAGAAGTTTACTAAGATGGTTTTAATGCCCCTTGGAAGAGTGGTGGAGGTCGCAGTGGAATAAAAAGACAATATCAATGCCGCGTGGAGGAGACGTGGAGGTCACAGTAGCTTAACAAGATGGTTTGAATGCCCCTTGGAAGAGACTTGGATGTCAAAGTGGAATAAAAAGACAATATCAATGCCCCTTGAAAGAATGGTGGAGGTCGTAGTAGCTTAACAAGACGGTTTTAATGCCCCTTGGAAGAGACGTGGAGGTCACAGAAGTTTACTAAGATGGTTTTAATGCCCCTTGGAAGAGACGTGGATGTCAAAGTGGAATAAAAAGACAATATCAATGCCCCTTGAAAGAATGGTGGAGGTCGTAGTAGCTTAACAAGAAGGTTTTAATGCCCCTTGGAAGAGACGTGGAGGTCACAGTAGCTTAAGAAGACGGTTTTAATGCCCATTGGTAGGGTGGTGGAGGTCGCAGTGGAATGAAAAGACAATATCAATGCCCTGTGGAAGAGACGTGGAGGTCAAAGTTGCTTAACAAGTAAACAATGGTGCAGCGGTCTCAGGGAGCGCCAAAGGAATACTGGACAATTTAATAGATGGCAACCGACTTTTATTCTTCCTCCAATACCACTGCCACAACGCGTTTCAACGGTCTAAGCCGTCTTCATCAGGTGGGGTAAAGGAGAATGTTACAATGACAGCTTTATAAAGGGGTGGTATTTTACATAATTTAGACCACGTGTTGTAATCAATTAACCCTTTCATTGAAAAACTCCATATAATGCATTCTTAGCCAATTAACCTCTTATTTCCCCTCGAAACAGCATTGTGCACTAAAAAATACCTACATGGATTCATAAAATCACAATTCTTAGTAAAAACTTCCTATTTGTGTTTAAAAAAATAAATAACATTTTTTTTTTTTTTTTATATTTATTACCAACTATTAAAAATTATTAAAATCACCCTGGGGACCTTCTTGGGGTGTCTTGACAGTGCTATACTGCAGTTTCCAGCCCCCAATTCAAAAGTTGAGTTTCTTAAAGAGACAGTACACTTTCATATAAAATGTCCGAAAATAACCTTGTACCATTACCCACTGCGATTATAAACCCCATAAATGTTTAAAAACACCCTAGGAACCTTCCCAGGGTGTCCTGACAATGTTATACTACGATTACCAACCCCAATTCAAAAGTTAAGTTTCTTAAACAGACAGTACACTTTCATATAAAATGGCCGAAAATAACCTTGTACAATTGCCAACTACTATTATAAAGCTCATAAAACCCAATGCTATCCATTAACATGATCGGAACCTATGCTTCCAGTAAACTAAGTAACTGACGACAATAGGAAAAATGAACTAAATACCAACCCGAAAGGGCAAGTAAATCTCCTGCTATGCTACGTCATACCATACCTTTAATCCTGTGCAGGTAACCCCGCAAGCCATCATTAAACAGCTGATGACAACCCGGGAAAGATATGAGAGGGACAACATTAAACCTCAGATTTAATGGTTTGATGTGTTTTCAATCGAAAGGTTCAAACCCTCAGGGTACAAAGTACCCATTTTGTATATCCAAAAACTTTCTTTCTTTATAAGTGTACTCAATCGTTCTGGTCCATTATCCACAATGTGGTCAATAATGGTTATTTTCATCTTACTCGGGTCTTTGTGGTGATGGTTTGCATGGTGTCTGGAGACCCTATGTAATTGATATCCTGCCCTTATATTAGATCTGGGTTTATTTAATCGGGCATGGGCCGTCTGAATTGTCCGGCCGATGTATTGCAAGCCACAAGGGCATTCCAGCAGGTACACTACATAGGTGGATTGGCATGTTAATCTCTGTTTGATCTGGAAAACCTCATTAGTGGTATTAGATTTAAAGGTTTTTGCATTATTGGTTATAACGCCGCAGCACATACATTTAGGTGTATTGCATGCGAAACAGCCTCCTGTGTTAGTATTAGTCGTCACATCGCTTATTTTTTTCTTTCTATTCGTGTTGCTGGGAGCAAGCAAGGTTTTTACACTTCTATTCTTCCTGAAGATAATATTTTTTTTCTCTGGAATACTTTTGGAGAGAATGGGGTCACCTTTTAAAATAAACCAATGTTTCTGTAATAACTCCCGTACTACCGACCTGGATTGGCAAAATGTAGTAATTAAACTCCACTTTGTCTTTTCCTCTGTCCTTACAGAAGCCCTATCCGGATTCTCCCTTCTGTCCAAGCACGAGTCCTGTGATAGGGTGCACGTTCTTTTATATGCATCTTTTAAAAGTTTTTTTGGATAGCCTTTTTCCAAGAATCTCTTTTTGAGAATCTTGGATTCCACCTTAAAGTCAGAATCCAGAGTACAGTTTTTCCTGACTCTCCAATACTGCCCATAAGGCACATTTTTGATCCATCCGGGAAGGTGTCCACTGTTGAATTTGAGGTAACTATTCACATCCACTGGTTTAAAAAACGTGGATGTGAATATTCTCCCCAGGTGGTCGAACTGCCCCCATAGATCCAAGAACTGGAGAGAAGTGGATGATGCTGTGGCCGTAAATTTTAACCCCCAATCGTTGTTATTTAGTTTATCCGCAAAGCTCAATGCCTCCTCCATTGATCCATGCCATATAATGAATAAATCATCTATAAAGCGCCTATAGAAAAGTACTCCACTCGTGGATGATCCTGGCTGCGCGATGAGGACGGATTCCACCGCGCCCATAAAAAGGTTAGCATAGCTTGGTGCGAATCTCGTCCCCATCGCGCAGCCCTTGATCTGTTTATATAACCCATCCTCAAAGGAAAACACATTGTTCTCCAATATGAACGCTATTGCGTTCAGAATGAATTCTCTTTGGTTTATAGGCATATTAGTGTCTCCAGTTAAAACCTCTTTGATGACCTTTATTCCCAATGTATGTGAAATATTATTGTAGAGGGCCACTACATCCAGAGAGAGAAAAACGCATCCCTCCATGGGTGGTAGAGCCCTTAATTCTTTAAATAATTGTGACGAGTCCTTTAGATATGATGTTAATCTCAGCACATATGTCTGCAAAAATAAATCTACATAATGCGATAGATTACTTGTAATGGATTGGATCCCTGATATTATTGGGCGTCCAGGAGGATTTTTTGGATCTTTATGCAGTTTGGGCAGAAAATAGGAAAAAGGTATTCTATATTGCGCAATATCTAAAAAGTTCTTTTCTTTTTTATTGAGTATCCCCTTTTCGTAAGCCTTCTTAATTAGAAGATTATATTTTATAAAGATACTGATATTAGGATCATCCTCCAACTTCTCATAAAATTCCGTATCACTCAATATTCTCATGCCCTCTTCCACATACCAAGATCTATCCATAAGGACAATTCCTCCTCCCTTATCTGCATTACGAATGATAATATCATTATTTTCTCTGATAGATTCAATGGCTGCTCTCTCTTCCTTTTTCAAATTATCCCTCATTTTCATGCGGGGAATTGATCTTACTTCCTTTAATATTAGTTGTTGGAATGCCTCAATATGTGACCCCTTATGGTGTAGAGGATAAAATTTTTTATTTGGGTGTTTGATGTCTACATGTACTATTTCATCTATTGTGGTTCTATCCTTTTCTGTCTCTTGTTCATCATGGGGGGGTTTTCTCTTAACATTTTTACCATTTTTTTCTTCAAGTAAAAAATGTCTTTGTACAGTGAGTTCCCTAAAAAACTCATTAAAGTCAAGGTAAAGCGAGAATGTATCCATTTCTGCTGTGGGACAAAATGAGAGCCCCTTACTAAGAAGGGAGCGTTCATCATTAGTAAGTGTATAGCTCGATAAGTTATATATACCACTATCCTGATCATCAGGTTTCCCTATTTGTATCATGCTTATTGGGTTTAACCTGATTTCGTCTTTTTCAGACTGGTGCTCTGTGCCGTGGGGTTCTCTTCTTCTAGTTCTTCCACTGCCTCTACACCCTCTTGTTCTCTTTTTCTTTTGGGGTGTCGTCCTGGGGCCACCCGAAAAAGTTGAGTGATTTTTGAGTCTTTTAGGTTTGTTTGGATAATAGATTTTGGTAAGTTACCTTCATTGGAGTTTCTTTCCTTTTGAGGTGCATACATATTTACATTTGATGTCTCTGTGATTACAGGTAAAATTTCCAATTGACCCCCGACCGTAATACCAGCGAAACTATCTATATACTCATTTTCACCCGTGTTTTCCATATTACTATTTTCCTTTTCGTTTATTATTATTTCCTGTGTCCATATTTCAGTGTTCTGATCTATATTTTTTTCAATTTTATCTGTATTGGTGTCCAATTCTAAAATGTATGTTTCACTGGGAGAATCTTCAATTGGAATTACCATATCTTCCAATTGAGCCATTGACCCAGAGCCGCCCGTTGTTTGAGTTGAAGTCACCTCGTGTATAGTAATATAGTGTATAGTAATACTCGTGTATAGTAATACTTACTTGCATGTCCAGTGTTGCTATTTCTCCATGTGTGCATGCTTTTCTCTCTTTATTTGACGTGCATTCTTTATTTGGTGCTAGTTCTATTATCTACTCTTACATTGGAATCATTTGCCCTGGAAGTTATAATACTAGTTGCTTGTTGTTGATTTGATTTGATTTCTTTTTTCTTTTTCTGATTATTAGTGATTTTATTCATATGTTGTTCATAATACGCTCTCTGTTTCTCTGTCTTAAGGAGAGTAAATGACCTTTCTTTATTGGAATTGGTGAATTTATCCATTTTTTCTCCTTTTCCTTTTTCATCCCTCCCTTCCACATCTAATTGTGCGCTTAATCCCTCCTCAGATGCATTTATTGGGGTGGTGGTAGGCATTTTTTCATACTCACTTATCCTTTCCTTTCTATCCCTCCATAATTTCATAGCTTTCTTTCTAATTAGATCCTCTTCAAATTTATTTAATTTGACTTTTAATGCCAAATCAAATTCTTTGAAGTCAGGAGACATGGAATACATTTCCAGGTTATGCCTGAGACATTTAACCCTCTCCAAGGCTATCATGGCTAGTGAGTCCCTCTTACAAATTAACATTTTCATAAATCCCATTGAGCAAGATGTGGAATATTCATCCCATTTCTTTGTAAATTCCAGATCTTGCGGGAACGAGGATTTTTGGATTAGCCTCAGTCCCCTGGGAGCTATGTTTTCCTCAATATAACGTCCAAGAAACATTGTGTCAATATGATTAACAATCTCCACCTTGCTTTTGTTTTCTAATTCAAAAAACAGGTCAGCCAAATGTTTTTTATCAGCTTCACTAAGGTGGGATAAAGGATTCTGATTAATTCTATCTGTACCTTGAATGTTACTAGCCAGACCTATTGCATCTGCAATCAATAATTCCCTATGGGTACATCTATTCATCATAAAAAAATCCATCACTCCAACAGTTCAAAATTATTTCGACAAATGAGGCTAAACACCAATGTCACTTTTATCCAACTCCTCTTGCCGTTACTTTTTTGATATTAATTCTCAGTTCACAATTCAATCAGTCACGTGGTCCTAGTAAGGCGATCTTTATGCATGTAATGAATAATCCTCTAAACAGTTCCTGGTGTCCACTTGCAGCAGCCTTAGTGGTTGTTTCAACCAACGCCAAAGCGTTAATCACATGCGAAAAGAAAGGGCGCATGTGTAGACTCACAGGGCTATTTAAATAATTTAAAAAGTGCCAGTACTCTCACCTGTGATGGTTGTGTACGTCTACACAACCAAGATTAAACGTGTGATTAATGAGGCTCCGGGTCGCCTCTATTTGTAGTACCGTCCTTTCGGTGTTTGCCTCGCAACTCCGTGCTCCTCAAGTGGTCACACGATCCTGCCGGACCAGATACCACGTCACCGCAGGTCCTCAGTAGTTTAACCCGGTGGCTGGATAACCGCAGGTCCTCAAACATCCAAATATGCCCGGCTGCTCCTGCCGCTTTGGCTCCGTATGGAGATATTTCACAAGTAAGCAATGGTGCAGCGGTCTCAGGGAGCGCCAAAGGAATACTGGACAATTTAATAGATGGCAACCGACTTTTATTCTTCCTCTAATACCACTACCACAACGCGTTTTAACGGTCTAAGCCGTCTTCATCAGGTGAGGTAAAGGAGAATGTTACAATGACAGCTTTATAAAGGGGTGGTATTTTACATAATTTAGACCACGTGTTGTAATCAATTAACCCTTTCATTGAAAAACTCCATATAAGACGGCTTAGACCGTTGAAACGCGTTGTGGCAGTGGTATTGGAGGAAGAATAAAAGTCGGTTGCCATCTATTAAATTGTCCAGTATTCCTTTGGCGCTCCCTGAGACCGCTGCACCATTGTTTACTTGTGAAATATCTCCATACAGAGCCAAAGCGGCAGGAGCAGCCGGGCATATTTGGATGTTTGAGGACCTGCGGTTATCCAGCCACCGGGTTAAACTACTGAGGACCTGCGGTGACGTGGTATCTGGTCCGGCAGGATCGTGTGACCACTTGAGGAGCACGGAGTTGCGAGGCAAACACCGAAAGGACGGTACTACAAATAGAGGTGACCCGGAGCCTCATTAATCACACGCTTAATCTTGGTTGTGTAGACGTACACAACCATCACAGCTGAGTGTACTGGCACTTTTTAAATTATTTAAATAGCCCTGTGAATCTACACATGCGCCCTTTCTTTTCTTTTCGAAAGTTGCTTAACAAGATGGTTTTAATGCCCCTTGGAAGAGTGGTGGAGGTTGCAGTGGAATAAAAAGACAATATCAATGCCCCTTGGAAGAGTGGTGGAGGTCGCAGAAGCTTAATAAGATGGTTTTACTGCCCCTTGGAAAAGTGGTTGAGGTCACAGTACAATATAAAGACAATATCAATGCCTCTTGAAAGAGTGGTGGAGGTCGTAGTAGCTTAACAAGACGGTTTTACTGCCCCTTGGAAGAGACGTGGAGGTCACAGTAGCTTAAGAAGACGTTTTTAATGCCTCTTGGAAGGGTGGTGGAGGTCGCAGTGGAATAAAAAGACAATATCAAAGCACCGTGGAAGAGACGTGGAGGTCACAGTAGCTTAACAAGACGGTTTTAATGCCCCTTAGAAGAGTGGTGGACGTTGCAGTGGAATAAAAAGACAATATCAATGTCCCTTGGAAGAGTGGTGGAGGTCGCAGAAGTTTAATAAGATGGTTTTACTGCCCCTTGGAAGACACGTGAAGGTGACAGTAGCTTAACAAGACGGTTTTACTGCCCCTTGGAAGAGACGTGGAGGTCACAGTAGCTTAAGAAGACGTTTTTAATGCCCCTTGGAAGGGTGGTGGAGGTCGCAGTGGAATAAAAAGACAATATCAAAGCACCGTGGAAGAGACGTGGAGGTCACAGTAGCTTAACAAGACGGTTTTAATGCCCATTAGAAGAGTGGTGGACGTTGCAGTGGAATAAAAAGACAATATCAATGTCCCTTGGAAGAGTGGTGGAGGTCGCAGAAGTTTAATAAGATGGTTTTACTGCCCCTTGGAAGAAACGTGGAGGTGACAGTAGCTTAACAAGACGGTTTTAATGCCCCTTGGAAGAGACGTGGAGGTCACAGTAACTTAAAAAGACTGTTTAAATGCCCCTTGTTAGAGACATGGAGGGCGCAGTAGAATTAAAAGACAATATCAATGCCTCTTGGAAGAGTGGTGGAGGTCGCAGTAGCTTAACAATACGGTTTTAATGCCCATTGGAAGAGACGTGGAGGTCACAGTAGCTTAACAAGACGGTTTTAATGCCCCTTGGTAGAGACGTGGAGGTCACAGTAGCTTAACAAGACGGTTTTAATGCCCCTTGGTAAAGACATGGAGGTCACAGTGGAATAAAAAGACAATATCAATGCCCCTTGGAAGAGTGGTGGAGGTCGCAGTAGTTTAACAAGATGGTCTAATGCCCCTTGGAAGAGACGTGGAAGTCACAGTAGCTTAACAAGTCGGTTTTAATGCCCCTTGGAAGAGTAGTGGAGGTCGAAGTGGAATAAAAAGACAATATCAATGCCCCGTGGAAGAAACGTGTAGGTCACAGTAGCTTAACAAGACGGTTTAAAATGCCCCTTGGAAGAGTGGTGGAGGTTGCATTGGAATAACATGACAATATTAATGCCCCGTGTAAGAGAAGTGGAGGTCACAGTAGCTTAACAAGATGGTTTTAATGCCCCTTGGAAGAGTGGTGTAAGTCGCAGTGGAAAAAAAAGACAATATAAATGCCCCTTGGAAGAGTGGTGGAGGTCGCAGTAGCTTAACAAGACGGTTTTAATGCCGCTTGGAAGAGATGTGGAGGTCACAGTAGCTTAACAAGATGGTTTTAATGCCCCTTGGAAGAGAGGTGGAAGTCACAGTAGCTTAACAAGATGGTTTTAATGCCCCTTGGAAGAGTTGTGGAGGTCGCAGTGGAATAAAAAGACAATATCAATGCTCCTTGGAAGAGTGGTGGAGGTCACAATAGCTTAACAAGACGGTTTAAATTCCCCTTGGAAGTGATGTGAAGGTCACAGTAGCTTAACAAGACTGTTTTAATGCCTCTTGGAAGAGTCGTGGAGGTAAAAATAGCTTTACAAGACGGTTTAAATGCCCCTTGGAAGAAACGTGGAGATCACAGTGGAATAAAAAGACAATATCAATGCCCCTTGGAAGAGTGGTGGAGGTTGAAGTAGCTTAACAAGTCGGTTTTAATGCCCCTTGGAAGAGACGTGGAGGTCACAGTAGCTTAACAAGACGGTTTTAATGCCCCTTGGAAGAACCGTGGAGATCGCAGAAGCTTAACAAGATGGTTTAAATGCCTCTTGGAAGAGACTTGGAGGTCAAAGTGGAATAAAAAGATAATATAAATGCCCCTTGAAAGAGTGATGGAGGTCGTAGTAGCTTAGCAAGACGGTTTTAATGCCACTTGGAAGAGACGGGGAGATCACAGTAGCTTAACAAGATGGTTTTAATGCCCCTTGGAAGAGAAGTGTAATTCGCAGTGGAATAAAAAGACAATATCAATGCCGCGTGGAAGATACGTGGATGTCTCAATTGCTTAACAAGACGGTTTTAATGCACCTTGCAAGAGTGGTGGAGGTTACAGTGGAATAAAAAGACAATATCAATGCCCCTTGGAAAAGTGGTGGAGGTCGCAGTAGCTTAACAAGACGGAATAATGCCCCTTGGAAGAGATGTGGAGGTCACAGTAGCTTAACAAGATGGTTTAAATACCCCTTGGAAGAGACGTGGAGGTCACAGTGGAATAAAAAGACAATATCAATGCCCCTTGAAAGAGTGGTGGAGGTCGTAGTATCTTAACAAGACGGTTTTAATGCCCCTTGGAAGAGACGTGGAGGTTGCAGTGGAATAAAAAGACAATATCAATGCCCCGTGGAGGAGACGTGGAGGTCAGAGTAGCTTAACAAGACGGTATAGATGCCCCTTGGAAGAGACGTGGAGGTCACAGTGGAATAAAAATACAATATCAATGCCCCTTGAAAGAGTGGTGGAGGTCGTAGTAGCTTAGCAAGACGGATTTAATGCCCCTTGGAAGAGACGTGGAGGTCACAGAAGTTTACTAAGATGGTTTTAATGCCCCTTGGAAGAGTGGTGGAGGTCGCAGTGGAATAAAAAGACAATATCAATGCCGCGTGGAGGAGACGTGGAGGTCACAGTAGCTTAACAAGATGGTTTGAATGCCCCTTGGAAGAGACTTGGATGTCAAAGTGGAATAAAAAGACAATATCAATGCCCCTTGAAAGAATGGTGGAGGTCGTAGTAGCTTAACAAGACGGTTTTAATGCCCCTTGGAAGAGACGTGGAGGTCACAGAAGTTTACTAAGATGGTTTTAATGCCCCTTGGAAGAGACGTGGATGTCAAAGTGGAATAAAAAGACAATATCAATGCCCCTTGAAAGAATGGTGGAGGTCGTAGTAGCTTAACAAGAAGGTTTTAATGCCCCTTGGAAGAGACGTGGAGGTCACAGTAGCTTAAGAAGACGGTTTTAATGCCCATTGGAAGGGTGGTGGAGGTCGCAGTGGAATGAAAAGACAATATCAATGCCCTGTGGAAGAGACGTGGAGGTCAAAGTTGCTTAACAAGTAAACAATGGTGCAGCGGTCTTAGGGAGCGCCAAAGGAATACTGGACAATTTAATAGATGGCAACCGACTTTTATTCTTCCTCCAATACCACTGCCACAACGCGTTTCAACGGTCTAAGCCGTCTTCATCAGGTGGGGTAAAGGAGAATGTTACAATGACAGCTTTATAAAGGGGTGGTATTTTACATAATTTAGACCACGTGTTGTAATCAATTAACCCTTTCATTGAAAAACTCCATATAATGCATTCTTAGCCAATTAACCTCTTATTTCCCCTCGAAACAGCATTGTGCACTAAAAAATACCTACATGGATTCATAAAATCACAATTCTTAGTAAAAACTTCCTATTTGTGTTTAAAAAAATAAATAACATTTTTTTTTTTTTTTTTATATTTATTACCAACTATTAAAAATTATTAAAATCACCCTGGGGACCTTCTTGGGGTGTCTTGACAGTGCTATACTGCAGTTTCCAGCCCCCAATTCAAAAGTTGAGTTTCTTAAAGAGACAGTACACTTTCATATAAAATGTCCGAAAATAACCTTGTACCATTACCCACTGCGATTATAAACCCCATAAATGTTTAAAAACACCCTAGGAACCTTCCCAGGGTGTCCTGACAATGTTATACTACGATTACCAACCCCAATTCAAAAGTTAAGTTTCTTAAACAGACAGTACACTTTCATATAAAATGGCCGAAAATAACCTTGTACAATTGCCAACTACTATTATAAAGCTCATAAAACCCAATGCTATCCATTAACATGATCGGAACCTATGCTTCCAGTAAACTAAGTAACTGACGACAATAGGAAAAATGAACTAAATACCAACCCGAAAGGGCAAGCAAATCTCCTGCTATGCTACGTCATACCATACCTTTAATCCTGTGCAGGTAACCCCGCAAGCCATCATTAAACAGCTGATGACAACCCGGGAAAGATATGAGAGGGACAACATTAAACCTCAGATTTAATGGTTTGATGTGTTTTCAATCGAAAGGTTCAAACCCTCAGGGTACAAAGTACCCATTTTGTATATCCAAAAACTTTCTTTCTTTATAAGTGTACTCAATCGTTCTGGTCCATTATCCACAATGTGGTCAATAATGGTTATTTTCATCTTACTCGGGTCTTTGTGGTGATGGTTTGCATGGTGTCTGGAGACCCTATGTAATTGATATCCTGCCCTTATATTAGATCTGGGTTTATTTAATCGGGCATGGGCCGTCTGAATTGTCCGGCCGATGTATTGCAAGCCACAAGGGCATTCCAGCAGGTACACTACATAGGTGGATTGGCATGTTAATCTCTGTTTGATCTGGAAAACCTCATTAGTGGTATTAGATTTAAAGGTTTTTGCATTATTGGTTATAACGCCGCAGCACATACATTTAGGTGTATTGCATGCGAAACAGCCTCCTGTGTTAGTATTAGTCGTCACATCGCTTATTTTTTTCTTTCTATTCGTGTTGCTGGGAGCAAGCAAGGTTTTTACACTTCTATTCTTCCTGAAGATAATATTTTTTTTCTCTGGAATACTTTTGGAGAGAATGGGGTCACCTTTTAAAATAAACCAATGTTTCTGTAATAACTCCCGTACTACCGACCTGGATTGGCAAAATGTAGTAATTAAACTCCACTTTGTCTTTTCCTCTGTCCTTACAGAAGCCCTATCCGGATTCTCCCTTCTGTCCAAGCACGAGTCCTGTGATAGGGTGCACGTTCTTTTATATGCATCTTTTAAAAGTTTTTTTGGATAGCCTTTTTCCAAGAATCTCTTTTTGAGAATCTTGGATTCCACCTTAAAGTCAGAATCCAGAGTACAGTTTTTCCTGACTCTCCAATACTGCCCATAAGGCACATTTTTGATCCATCCGGGAAGGTGTCCACTGTTGAATTTGAGGTAACTATTCACATCCACTGGTTTAAAAAACGTGGATGTGAATATTCTCCCCAGGTGGTCGAACTGCCCCCATAGATCCAAGAACTGGAGAGAAGTGGATGATGCTGTGGCCGTAAATTTTAACCCCCAATCGTTGTTATTTAGTTTATCCGCAAAGCTCAATGCCTCCTCCATTGATCCATGCCAAATGATGAATAAATCATCTATAAAGCGCCTATAGAAAAGTACTCCACTCGTGGATGATCCTGGCTGCGCGATGAGGACGGATTCCACCGCGCCCATAAAAAGGTTAGCATAGCTTGGTGCGAATCTCGTCCCCATCGCGCAGCCCTTGATCTGTTTATATAACCCATCCTCAAAGGAAAACACATTGTTCTCCAATATGAACGCTATTGCGTTCAGAATGAATTCTCTTTGGTTTATAGGCATATTAGTGTCTCCAGTTAAAACCTCTTTGATGACCTTTATTCCCAATGTATGTGAAATATTATTGTAGAGGGCCACTACATCCAGAGAGAGAAAAACGCATCCCTCCATGGGTGGTAGAGCCCTTAATTCTTTAAATAATTGTGACGAGTCCTTTAGATATGATGTTAATCTCAGCACATATGTCTGCAAAAATAAATCTACATAATGCGATAGATTACTTGTAATGGATTGGATCCCTGATATTATTGGGCGTCCAGGAGGATTTTTTGGATCTTTATGCAGTTTGGGCAGAAAATAGGAAAAAGGTATTCTATATTGCGCAATATCTAAAAAGTTCTTTTCTTTTTTATTGAGTATCCCCTTTTCGTAAGCCTTCTTAATTAGAAGATTATACTTTATAAAGATACTGATATTAGGATCATCCTCCAACTTCTCATAAAATTCCGTATCACTCAATATTCTCATGCCCTCTTCCACATACCAAGATCTATCCATAAGGACAATTCCTCCTCCCTTATCTGCATTACGAATGATAATATCATTATTTTCTCTGATAGATTCAATGGCTGCTCTCTCTTCCTTTTTCAAATTATCCCTCATTTTCATGCGGGGAATTGATCTTACTTCCTTTAATATTAGTTGTTGGAATGCCTCAATATGTGACCCCTTATGGTGTAGAGGATAAAATTTTTTATTTGGGTGTTTGATGTCTACATGTACTATTTCATCTATTGTGGTTCTATCCTTTTCTGTCTCTTGTTCATCATGGGGGGGTTTCCTCTTAACATTTTTATCATTTTTTTCTTCAAGTAAAAAATGTCTTTGTACAGTGAGTTCCCTAAAAAACTCATTAAAGTCAAGGTAAAGCGAGAATGTATCCATTTCTGCTGTGGGACAAAATGAGAGCCCCTTACTAAGAAGGGAGCGTTCATCATTAGTAAGTGTATAGCTCGATAAGTTATATATACCACTATCCTGATCATCAGGTTTCCCTATTTGTATCATGCTTATTGGGTTTAACCTGATTTCGTCTTTTTCAGACTGGTGCTCTGTGCCGTGGGGTTCTCTTCTTCTAGTTCTTCCACTGCCTCTACACCCTCTTGTTCTCTTTTTCTTTTGGGGTGTCGTCCTGGGGCCACCCGAAAAAATTGAGTGATTTTTGAGTCTTTTAGGTTTGTTTGGATAATAGATTTTGGTAAGTTACCTTCATTGGAGTTTCTTTCCTTTTGAGGTGCATACATATTTACATTTGATGTCTCTGTGATTACAGGTAAAATTTCCAATTGACCCCCGACCGTAATACCAGCGAAACTATCTATATACTCATTTTCACCCGTGTTTTCCATATTACTATTTTCCTTTTCGTTTATTATTATTTCCTGTGTCCATATTTCAGTGTTCTGATCTATATTTTTTTCAATTTTATCTGTATTGGTGTCCAATTCTAAAATGTATGTTTCACTGGGAGAATCTCCAATTGGAATTACCATATCTTCCAATTGAGCCCTTGACCCAGAGCCGCCCGTTGTTTGAGTTGAAGTCACCTCGTGTATAGTAATATAGTGTATAGTAATACTCGTGTATAGTAATACTTACTTGCATGTCCAGTGTTGCTATTTCTCCATGTGTGCATGCTTTTCTCTCTTTATTTGACGTGCATTCTTTATTTGGTGCTAGTTCTATTATCTACTCTTACATTGGAATCATTTGCCATGGAAGTTATAATACTAGTTGCTTGTTGTTGATTTGATTTGATTTCTTTTTTCTTTTTCTGATTATTAGTGATTTTATTCATATGTTGTTCATAATACGCTCTCTGTTTATCTGTCTTAAGGAGAGTAAATGACCTTTCTTTATTGGAATTGGTGAATTTATCCATTTTTTCTCCTTTTCCTTTTTCATCCCTCCCTTCCACATCTAATTGTGCGCTTAATCCCTCCTCAGATGCATTTATTGGGGTGGTGGTAGGCATTTTTTCATACTCACTTATCCTTTCCTTTCTATCCCTCCATAATTTCATAGCTTTCTTTCTAATTAGATCCTCTTCAAATTTATTTAATTTGACTTTTAATGCCAAATCAAATTCTTTGAAGTCAGGAGACATGGAATACATTTCCAGGTTATGCCTGAGACATTTAACCCTCTCCAAGGCTATCATGGCTAGTGAGTCCCTCTTACAAATTAACATTTTCATAAATCCCATTGAGCAAGATGTGGAATATTCATCCCATTTCTTTGTAAATTCCAGATCTTGCGGGAACGAGGATTTTTGGATTAGCCTCAGTCCCCTGGGAGCTATGTTTTCCTCAATATAACGTCCAAGAAACATTGTGTCAATATGATTAACAATCTCCACCTTGCTTTTGTTTTCTAATTCAAAAAACAGGTCAGCCAAATGTTTTTTATCAGCTTCACTAAGGTGGGATAAAGGATTCTGATTAATTCTATCTGTACCTTGAATGTTACTAGCCAGACCTATTGCATCTGCAATCAATAATTCCCTATGGGTACATCTATTCATCATAAAAAAATCCATCACTCCAACAGCTCAAAATTATTTCGACAAATGAGGCTAAACACCAATGTCACTTTTATCCAACTCCTCTTGCCGTTACTTTTTTGATATTAATTCTCAGTTCACAATTCAATCAGTCACGTGGTCCTAGTAAGGCGATCTTTATGCATGTGACGCGCCCCTGGGCCTGTGCTGAGTAGCGTTGCGCACGCGGGAGCCTACCCGGAGCCGGATCTGATAGGGGTAGTAGTCTCGTGGCGGTGACCCGGTCCGTGCCCAGGGAGTCAAGCTGAGTGGCAGTATATTAGCAGTAGATGTAGGACGACTACGCCACCCGTTGAATGCAGCTATGGAGCTGCCGCTGCAGGGCAGACCGCTGAGGCCGGTGGTAGGATAGTGCAGCGGAGATAGTATAACCCCCAACGGGAGGGGTATGGCCTCAGGGCAGCCAACGTGGATGATGGGGGTAGCAGGAACCACTCAGAGACGATGCGGTGTAGTTCAGGGTCTTTACTGGTGACAAAGATAGACCCTCCCGGAGTACTGGCTAGCGGTCGGGGCCTGGTCAGTCCTTGAGCAGATGGGATCCCCCTTGGCCAGGCGGAGTTGTAGGCCTCCCCAACTAATCGTACTCTTCTGGCTACCTTGCTAGAGGCGGGTAAAAGTAGCCCACGTCCCTGAGTGTACCGTGTGGTGCTCACCCGTATGGCCGGTGACTCGGGGCCTTCTAGTGGCTTCCGCTCCACGACGGCGGTGCTGGTCCCACGCGTGTGACCGTGCCTTCGGGATTCTTGGCCAGAGGACCTGCAATCCCCTGCCGGGCGGTTTCTGCTGCTGGGTCTGGGTTAATCCCCACAGCCTCGGACTCCGGGTCCGGTAGTAACTCTTCAATCAGGGCGAGCTCTTCAGCTGCCAGCCCCTGATTCCTTTTAGCCTGCTCCCACAGAGCTCCTGATCTTTCTTTCCTATGCTGCTTCTCTTCTTCTCAACTCTTCTCTTCTCTCTAACCCTGCCTCAGCCCCAGCTTTTTATAGGGGAAGTTCTTCCCCTCCCAGGACTGGGCAGGAGGTGTGGCATGCATAGGATTCCTGACCAAGAGACCTCCCACCTGCTCTCAGACATAACATTGCTATTACTGTGGAGACCAGACCCCTGGGGTGCCACATTCCCCCCTAGTGAAAGTTAGTACTCCGGGACTAAACATACTTTTGTAAACATAACAAGGTGCAAACAATAACATTCCAATAGAGACAACACATAAGGTGGTCACGGCGTGTCCGCAACCGGGTGTAACTTTTGAGGAAAACAAGGGTGTCCATTTCACCAACACAGGGAGACGTAACCAGGTAGGGGTCTGTCCTGCCCCGAGTCCTTAACAGTCTTTCAGTCCGTCCTGGGTTACGCTCCAACTATATGCACAAAGGATTCCCGGTAAATCCACCAAAGACTCCTATAAATAACTAGAAACACATAATTATACACAAGCAACAATAAACAGGTAAACATTAATAAAATAGCTTGAACATTTTAGATCCTCCACCGTATGGGCAGCTGGCCTCTAGTGACCCTAGTGGACCTACGGAGCTGGTTAATTGGTCCTGAGCTGCAGGGTATAGGAACTGTCAAGGGTAAACTGGGCAGCCGTCTACGGACTCTTTGGCTCACTAGGGGTATGGCAGGCTCACTATAAGCAGAGGGTTGATTTTCCTGGTCTGCTTGTGTGGGGCCTTCTGCCTCCTGGACCGGCTGTTCTTCCAGTTCTACCTGCGTCTCCGTAGGCACTTGGGATGCTGGTTGGAGGAACGTGAGGACGGGTACCACAACAGCACCATTGACTTGAGTCCAAGTCCGAGGGAAGTCTCCGAGCACAGTACTAACCATATCTTCCCTTTCCTCTACGGGTCGAGGGTCCTCTTGTTCCTCTTCAGGGTTCCGCAGCTGTTCGGGACACTTCTTTAGGTGATCCCGGGATACAATGGCTGTGGTTTCCCCTCCGTCTTTACTGATTGTACAGATCTTCGGGTTGTCGTGGCTTGAGGGCAGTACGGTGTACGGGTCCTTCTCCCATTGGTCGTCCAACTTGTGGAGCCGTCTTTTCCTCTTCAAGACCTGCTCTCCGGGCACCAGGGGAACAGCGGGAGCATACTGGTTGTAAGTTTTCTCTTGTCTTTCCCTAGCTTGACAGAGACTACGCTCCACGCTCTCCTGTACTTTCGGTATTGCTGCTGCCTCACTGTGTCCCAGTTGGCTTCTGGTGAAGTGTCCTCGGGTGTCAGGACTCCCATTTCCAGATCAACAGGAAGCTTACCAGGTCTTGCCCTCATTAGGTAAGCCGGGGTACAGTTGGTGGAACCTACAGGGATGTGGTTGTATAGGTCCACCAGGTCCGGCAGCTTTTCAGGCCACAGACTGCGTTCCTCCAGGGGCAATGTTTTCAGGAGATCTATCACCACCTGGTTCATTTTCTCACAAAGTCCATTAGTTTGCGGGTGATAGGGTGTTGTTCTAATCTTCCGGCATCCATACAGGGTGCAGAACTCCTGGAAGACCTCCGCTTCAAAGGCAGGCCCCTGGTCCGTCAGCACCTGCTCCGGGTATCCATGCGGACGGCAGAAGTGCTGCTGGAAGGCTCTAGCTGCTGTGTGAGCCGTTAAATCCTTGACGGGGACGACAACCAAGAACCGGGAGTAGTGATCCACGATGGTTAATGCGTAGACGTAGCCACTTCTGCTTGGGGTCAGCTTTACATGATCCAAGGCTACCAGTTCCAACGGCTGTCTGGTGATGATGGACCGCAGGGGAGTCTTCTGGCTGGCACGGTCCCTCCTTCTTAAGTTGCATGGGCCACAGTCTCTGCACCACCTCTCGATGGTCCCTCTCATGCCTACCCAATGGAACCGCCCGCGCAGCAGAAACTCCAGCTTCTTCCATCCGAAGTGCCCAGCTCCGTCGTGGTATGCCTCCATCACCATAGCTGCGTCTCTTCTTGGCACCACTACTTGCCAGATTAGTTCATGCGTCCGGGAGTTAACCATTCTGCGGCACAACTTCCCCTTGTAAAGGAACAGTCGACTCTTCTCAGCCCACAGTTGCTTGGCTTCCTCCGGAGCGTCTGGGTCAAGGCGTGCATCTGGCCGAGTCAGCATCTCCTTTACCAGTCGGACGGCAGGGTCACTGTCTTGCGTCTCCGCCCAGTTGTAATGAGGTAACGGGTTGAACGTAGCGGATTGCTTACTCCTTACACGGTGGGAATACTGGATAGTCCCATGACGGTGGAACGCGGGGAGTTCAACTTCTTCCAGTTCCTCTGAATCTTCCCCGACGTCCGGTAGGTTCGGCATCCTGGACAGGGCGTCCGCGTTGGTATTGGAGCGTCCTGCCCGGTATTTGATTGTAAACTCATAGTTGGACAAGCGGGCCATCCATCTCTGCTCTAGGGCACCGAGTCTTGCAGTGTCCAGGTGTGTCAACGGGTTGTTATCCGTGTACACGGTGAACCGGGAAGAAGCGAGGTAGTGCTTAAAGCGTTCGGTGACTGCCCACACCACTGCCAGGAACTCTAGCTTAAATGAGCTGTAATTCTCAGGGTTTCTTTCGGTGGGTCGCAGTTTTCGGCTGGCGTAAGCAATTACCCGTTCTTTCCTCTGCTGGATCTGGGACAGTACGGCTCCTAGCCCGATGTTACTAGCGTCGGTGTAGAGGATAAAGGGCTGGCTGTAATCCGGGTACGCCAGGATTTCATCCCCCGTGAGGGCTATCTTCAGCTGGCGGAAGGACTCTTCTTCCAGCTTCTCCCATCTGAAGGGTGGCTACTGGTTCTTGGCCTTCCTGGACTGGCCTATCAGGAGGTCCTGCATAGGAGCTGCCTTCTTGGTGAAACCGGGTATGAACCTTCGGTAGTAGCCTACCAACCCGAGGAACTGCCTCACTTCCTTTACGCTGGAGGGGCTTGGCCATTCCTTAATTGCGGTGATCTTATCAGGGTCGGGAGCCACTCCGTCAGCACTCACCACGTGTCCCAGGTACTGCACCTTTGGCTTCAGGAGGTGACACTTGGAGGGTTTCACCTTTAGGCCGTAACTTGCCAGAGCTTCGAACACTTCCGCCAGGTGTTTCAGGTGGTCCTCGTAGGTCTTGGAGTAGACGATGACATCGTCCAGGTATAACAGGACCGTCTCAAAGTTCCGGTGTCCCAGACAGCACTCCATCAGTCGCTGGAAGGTTCCTGGTGCGTTCCAGAGTCCAAACGGCATGCAGGTAAACTCGCTAAGTCCCATCGGGGTGGTGAATGCGGTCTTCTCTCGGTCCGCCTCTGCTACAGGAACCTGCCAGTACCCGCTAGTGAGATCCAAGGTGGAGAAGAAGTTAGCAGATTTTAAAGCAGCCAAAGACTCCTCTATTCTTGGTAAGGGGTACGCATCTTTGTGTGTGATACGGTTAATTTTCCGGTAATCTACACACATTCTCATGGTGTTGTCTTTCTTTTTGACTAAGACTAGTGGAGCTGCCCAGGGGCTACAGCTATCCCTGATTACCCCAGCCTCCTTCATGTCTCTAAGCATCCCCTTGCCGTGTTGGTAGTGTGCAGGGGGTACGGGTCGATACCTCTCTTTTATGGGAGGATGGTCTCCCGTGGGTATGTGGTGTTCTACCCCCTTGACTCGCCCGAAGTCTAACGGGTGTTTACTAAACACTCTCTCGTACTCTTGAACCACCCGGTAGACTCCCTGTTTCTGGTGGGAGGGAGTGGAGTCAGTACCCAAATGTAGTTGCTGACACCAATCCTCCATTATTTTCGTAGAGCCGTTACCTTCCTCCGGATGAGATGGAGGCAAGGGTTCCACAGACTGTATAGAATTTTGGTTGATAGTATATAATTTGGCTAGCGTAGCATACCGGGGCAGGTATACTTCCCTTTTCCCAATATTTATTATGCGAACGGGTACCCTCCCATGGCGTACATCAACTACCCCCCGGGCTGTCAAAATGGTGGGCCTACTGTCTGAGTAGACTGGCTCTACCATGGCCTGGTAATCTCTACCTCTCAGACCAATAGCTGCCCGGCACCAAATCATCATTTCACTTTTCGGGGGTATGGCAATAGGGAAAGGGTCACACATTCTTACGCTACCAATCTCACCGCCGGAGAGTTCCACTGGTTGCCGTCGCATCAGTGCCCGGATCTCTTTCTGGAGCACTCGCTGCTGGCCGGAGCTGGCGTTCTTGGCAACCTGCTGTAAAATGAAAATCACCTCTGCAAGACAATTTTCAATCACATTAGTTCCTAGAGTTATCTTTGGGTGACTCTCGCGCTTGTCAATGTCCACAATGATCAGTCCCTGTGCTGCCAGTTCGACTCTACCGATTTTAATGGTCACCTCTTTGAATCCGATCTGTGGCACGGGTTGACCATTGCTGGCAATGATACTCAAGTCGTCGTCAGGGTAGCGGGTTATATCCGAGTCATTCCAGTACTGCTTGAAGAGCACGTACGGGATGGTGGTGACCTGTGACCCGGTGTCCAGTAGGGCACTCATAGGAATGCCATCTAGTACCACAGGCAAGACTGGACGTCCTCCCACATATTTGTCGCGCCAGCTCGATGGGCCTGGTGATCTTTTTCCTGGGGGTTGGCCCTCTACCCCAGGTTGTGCCAGTTTAAAGGACAGTACCTTGCCATATGTCCGGGTTGATTGCAGCGGCGGCAGATGGGTTGTCCGTCCTCGTTGTATCGGTCGCTGGGTCTTCCTCTGGCCGGTGGGGTCCTCCTTGGTCGACGCCACGGGATGTCCTCCGGTCCGGATGCCAGCTGGATCTTCCCTGGAGTGGAAACCTGTAAAGACTGCACAGTTCGGGTTAGCGCAGCAACGCTTTTAGCTAGCTCTTGGACCTGATGGTGCAGGTCTGGAGCCGGGTCATTGTTCAAAGCCTGCGCATCAGCCCCCACAGGCCCTGCCGACAAGGGCGCCGCCTCCTGGTGGTAAGTGATAGCTGGGTGCCTGTGGGTCACAACGCCACCCGGTGCCGGTTCTCGGAGCACCCGGATGGCTCTGTCCTTGAACTGTGCAAAGTCCAGATGAGGATCCTGTAAGGCTATGGCCCGCAACTGGGTTCGGTGGACATTGCAATATAGTCCCTCTATAAATTGTTCGGTCAACAGCCTGTCCTCGTTTCCCACACTGTCGGGGTCGGTCTGCTTAATGGCTCTCAGGGCCTCTTGTAGGTTTAGTGCATAGTCCCTTATACTCTCATGTGCTCGCTGCTTGCACCCATAGAATTTAAGCTTAATCTCGGCTGAGGTGCGGGTATCAAAGGTGTCCCTCAGCCGGGTTAGTATCCCCGCGACAGTCCTCCTCCCAGGTGGCCAGGACTTTACCTCCCTTTGGGCTGCCCCTATTAGTTGGGCCACCAGGATGCTCACTTTTTGCTCCTCTGTGAGGGGGTACACCTGGAAGAGGCTATCCAGCTTTTCTTTAAAGTCATTCAGGGTATGTGACTCCCCTGAGTACTGGGGTAGCCAGGCTGCTCCCGGGATATAGGGCATGATGAAAGGCATGACTGCAGCAGCGGTGGCGCTGGCGGGGGTTGAGGCAGTGAAGCTCTCCTCCGTATCCGACATCCTCCTCCCCCCTAGTGGACCGTGGCCTACCTTGCGATGATCCTCTTCCGTAGGCCGCGGCTCCGCAGTGGATCGTCAGGGTCGAGGACCTTCCGTCGCGCTCCTGTGACGTCGGCGTCTGCTGGGCTCCTTCCAGGACCTTACGCAACGTCCGGACGTGAGGCGGGGCTTCAGTTCTCGCGGGCTTTCGGAGTCCACGCCCCTCTTCTTCCTGCGCGGCGTCTTCAAGATGGCGTCCAACGGCGGGAAAACTCCACGGAAGGCGGGAAGAAGGCTGAAAATGGCGCCGGATGGCGGGAAAACTTCACGGATGGCGGGAAGAAGGCTGAAGATGGCGCCGGATGGCGGGAATCTTCACCACAGGTTAGTTTAAAAGTCTCTTTTTCAGGCGCGCAGTACCCGGTGGTTGCGGGCACGAAATCCTGCCGACTACGCCAAAAGTTGACGCGCCCCTGGGCCTGTGCTGAGTAGCGTTGCACACGTGGGAGCCTACCCGGAGCCGGATCTGATAGGGGTAGTAGTCTCGTGGCGGTGACCCGGTCCGTGCCCAGGGAGTCAAGCTGAGTGGCAGTATATTAGCAGTAGATGTAGGACGACTACGCCACCCGTTGAATGCAGCTATGGAGCTGCCGCTGCAGGGCAGACCGCTGAGGCCGGTGGTAGGATAGTGCAGCGGAGATGGTATAACCCCCAACGGGAGGGGTATGGCCTCAGGGCAGCCGACGTGGATGATGGGGGTAGCAGGAACCACTCAGAGACGATGCGGTGTAGTTCAGGGTCTTTACTGGTGAAAAAGATAGACCCTCCCGGAGTACTGGCTAGCGGTCGGGGCCTGGTCAGTCCTTGAGCAGATGGGATCCCCCTTGGCCAGGCGGAGTTGTAGGCCTCCCCAACTAATCGTACTCTTCTGTCTACCTTGCTAGAGGCGGGTAAAAGTAGCCCACGTCCCTGAGTGTACCGTGTGGTGCTCACCCGTATGGCCGGTGACTCGGGGCCTTCTAGTGGCTTCCGCTCCACGACGGCGGTGCTGGTCCCACGCGTGTGACCGTGCCTTCAGGATTCTTGGCCAGAGGACCTGCAATCCCCTGCCGGGCGGTTTCTGCTGCTGGGTCTGGGTTAATCCCCACAGCCTCGGACTCCGGGTCCGGTAGTAACTCTTCAATCAGGGCGAGCTCTTCAGCTGCCAGCCCCTGATTCCTTTTAGCCTGCTCCCACAGAGCTCCTGATCTTTCTTTCCTATGCTGCTTCTCTTCTTCTCAACTCTTCTCTTCTCTTCTCTCTAACCCTGCCTCAGCCCCAGCTTTTTATAGGGGAAGTTCTTCCCCTCCCAGGACTGGGCAGGAGGTGTGGCATGCATAGGATTCCTGACCAAGAGACCTCCCACCTGCTCTCAGACATAACATTGCTATTACTGTGGAGACCAGACCCCTGGGGTGCCACACATGTAATGAATAATCCTCTAAACAGTTCCTGGTGTCCACTTGCAGCAGCCTTAGTGGTTGTTTCAACCAACGCCAAAGCGTTAATCACATGCGAAAAGAAAAGAAAGGGCGCATGTGTAGACTCACAGGGCTATTTAAATAATGTAAAAAGTGCCAGTACTCTCATCTGTGATGGTTGTGTACGTCTACACAACCAAGATTAAGCGTGTGATTAATGAGGCTCCGGGTCGCCTCTATTTGTAGTACCGTCCTTTCGGTGTTTGCCTCGCAACTCCGTGCTCCTCAAGTGGTCACACGATCCTGCCGGACCAGATACCACGTCACCGCAGGTCCTCAGTAGTTTAACCCGGTGGCTGGATAACCGCAGGTCCTCAAACATCCAAATATGCCCGGCTGCTCCTGCCGCTTTGGCTCCGTATGGAGATATTTCACAAGTAAGCAATGGTGCAGCGGTCTCAGGGAGCGCCAAAGGAATACTGGACAATTTAATAGATGGCAACCGACTTTTATTCTTCCTCTAATACCACTACCACAACGCGTTTCAACGGTCTAAGCCGTCTTCATCAGGTGGGGTAAAGGAGAATGTTACAATGACAGCTTTATAAAGGGGTGGTATTTTACATAATTTAGACCACGTGTTGTAATCAATTAACCCTTTCATTGAAAAACTCCATATAAGACGGCTTAGACCGTTGAAACGCGTTGTGGCAGTGGTATTGAAGGAAGAATAAAAGTCGGTTGCCATCTATTAAATTGTCCAGTATTCCTTTGGCGCTCCCTGAGACCGCTGCACCATTGTTTACTTGTGAAATATCTCCATACAGAGCCAAAGCGGCAGGAGCAGCCGGGCATATTTGGATGTTTGAGGACCTGCGGTTATCCAGCCACCGGGTTAAACTACTGAGGACCTGCGGTGACGTGGTATCTGGTCCGGCAGGATCGTGTGACCACTTGAGGAGCACGGAGTTGCGAGGCAAACACCGAAAGGACGGTACTACAAATAGAGGTGACCCGGAGCCTCATTAATCACACGCTTAATCTTGGTTGTGTAGACGTACACAACCATCACAGGTGAGTGTACTGGCACTTTTTAAATTATTTAAATAGCCCTGTGAATCTACACATGCGCCCTTTCTTTTCTTTTCGAAAGTTGCTTAACAAGACGGTTTTAATGCCCCTTAGAAGAGTGGTGGAGGTTGCAGTGGAATAAAAAGAGAATATCAATGCCCCTTGGAAGAGTGGTGGTGGTCGCAGAAGCTTAATAAGACGGTTTTAATGCCCATTGGAAGAGACGTGGAGGTCACAGTAGCTTAACAACACAGTTTTAATGCCACTACGGAGAGACGTGGAGGTCACAGTAGCTTAACAAGAAGGTTTTAATGCCCCTTGGAAGAGTGGTGGAGGTTGCAGTGGAATAAAAAGACAATATCAATGCCCCTTGGAAGAGTGGTGGAGGTCGCAGAAGCTTAATAAGATGGTTTTACTGCCCCTTGGAAAAGTGGTTGAGGTCACAGTACAATATAAAGACAATATCAATGCCTCTTGAAAGAGTGGTGGAGGTCGTAGTAGCTTAACAAGACGGTTTTACTGCCCCTTGGAAGAGACGTGGAGGTCACAGTAGCTTAAGAAGACGTTTTTAATGCCTCTTGGAAGGGTGGTGGAGGTCGCAGTGGAATAAAAAGACAATATCAAAGCACCGTGGAAGAGACATGGAGGTCACAGTAGCTTAACAAGACGGTTTTAATGCCCCTTAGAAGAGTGGTGGACGTTGCAGTGGAATAAAAAGACAATATCAATGTCCCTTGGAAGAGTGGTGGAGGTCGCAGAAGTTTAATAAGATGGTTTTACTGCCCCTTGGAAGAGACGTGGAGGTGACAGTAGCTTAACAAGACGGTTTTACTGCCCCTTGGAAGAGATGTGGAGGTCACAGTAGCTTAAGAAGACGTTTTTAATGCCCCTTGGAAGGGTGGTGGAGGTCGCAGTGGAATGAAAAGACAATATCAAAGCACCGTGGAAGAGACGTGGAGGTCACAGTAGCTTAACAAGACGGTTTTAATGCCCCTTAGAAGAGTGGTGGACGTTGCAGTGGAATAAAAAGACAATATCAATGTCCCTTGGAAGAGTGGTGGAGGTCGCAGAAGTTTAATAAGATGGTTTTACTGCCCCTTGGAAGAGACGTGGAGGTGACAGTAGCTTAACAAGACGGTTTTAATGCCCCTTGGAAGAGACGTGGAGGTCACAGTAACTTAAAAAGACTGTTTAAATGCCCCTTGTTAGAGACATGGAGGGCGCAGTAGAATTAAAAGACAATATCAATGCCCCTTGGAAGAGTGGTGGAGGTCGCAGTAGCTTAACAATACGGTTTTAATGCCCATTGGAAGAGACGTGGAGGTCACAGTAGCTTAACAAGACGGTTTTAATGCCCCTTGGTAGAGACGTGGAGGTCACAGTAGCTTAACAAGACGGTTTTAATGCCCCTTGGTAAAGACATGGAGGTCACAGTGGAATAAAAAGACAATATCAATGCCCCTTGGAAGAGTGGTGGAGGTCGCAGTAGTTTAACAAGATGGTCTAATGCCCCGTGGAAGAGACGTGGAAGTCACAGTAGCTTAACAAGTCGGTTTTAATGCCCCTTGGAAGAGTAGTGGAGGTCGAAGTGGAATAAAAAGACAATATCAATGCCCCGTGGAAGAAACGTGTAGGTCACAGTAGCTTAACAAGACGGTTTAAAATGCCCCTTGAAAGAGTGATGGAGGTCGTAGTAGCTTAACAAGACAGTTTTAATGCCACTTGGAAGAGACGGGGAGATCACAGTAGCTTAACAAGATGGTTTTAATGCCCCTTGGAAGAGTGGTGTAAGTCGCAGTGGAAAAAAAAGACAATATAAATGCCCCTTGGAAGAGTGGTGGAGGTCGCAGTAGCTTAACAAGACGGTTTTAATGCCGCTTGGAAGAGACGTGGAGGTCACAGTAGCTTAACAAGACGGTTTTAATGCCCCTTGGAAGAGACGTGGAGGTCACAGTAGCTTAACAAGACGTTTTTAATGCCCCTTGGAAGGGTGGTGGAGGTCGCAGTGGAATAAAAAGACAATATCAAAGCACAGTGGAAGAGACGTGGAGGTCACAGTAGCTTAACAAGACGGTTTTAATGCCCCTTAGAAGACTGGTGGACGTTGCAGTGGAATTAAAAGTCAATATCAATGTCCCTTGGAAGAGTGGTGGAGGTCGCAGAAGTTTAATAAGATGGTTTTACTGCCCCTTGGAAGAGACGTGGAGGTGACAGTAGCTTAACAAGACGGTTTTAATGCCCCTTGGAAGAGACGTGGAGGTCACAGTAACTTAAAAAGACTGTTTAAATGCCCCTTGTTAGAGACATGGAGGGCGCAGTAGAATTAAAAGACAATATCAATGCCCCTTGGAAGAGTGGTGGAGGTCGCAATAGCTTAACAATACGGTTTTAATGCCCATTGGAAGAGACGTGGAGGTCACAGTAGCTTAACAAGACGGTTTTAATGCCCCTTGGTAGAGACGTGGAGGTCACAGTAGCTTAACAAGACGGTTTTAATGCCCCTTGGTAAAGACATGGAGGTCACAGTGGAATAAAAAGACAATATCAATGCCCCTTGGAAGAGTGGTGGAGGTCGCAGTAGTTTAACAAGATGGTCTAATGCCCCTTGGAAGAGACGTGGAAGTCACAGTAGCTTAACAAGTCGGTTTTAATGCCCCTTCGAAGAGTAGTGGAGGTCGAAGTGGAATAAAAAGACAATATCAATGCCCCGTGGAAGAAACGTGTAGGTCACAGTAGCTTAGCAAGACGGTTAAAATGCCCCTTGGAAGAGTGGTGGAGGTTGCATTGGAATAACATGACAATATTAATGCCCCGTGTAAGAGAAGTGGAGGTCACAGTAGCTTAACAAGATGGTTTTAATGCCCCTTGGAAGAGTGGTGTAAGTCGCAGTGGAAAAAAAAGACAATATAAATGCCCCTTGGAAGAGTGGTGGAGGTCGCAGTAGCTTAATAAGACGGTTTTAATGCCGCTTTGAAGAGACGTGGAGGTCACAGTAGCTTAACAAGACGGTTTTAATGCCCCTTGGAAGAGAGGTGGAGGTCACAGTAGCTTAACAAGATGGTTTTAATGCCCCTTGGAAGAGTTGTGGAGGTCGCAGTGGAATAAAAAGACAATATCAATGCTCCTTGGAAGAGTGGTGGAGGTCACAATAGCTTAACAAGACGGTTTAAATTCCCCTTGGAAGTGATGTGAAGGTCACAGTAGCTTAACAAGACTGTTTTAATGCCTCTTGGAAGAGTCGTGGAGGTAAAAGTAGCTTTACAAGACGGTTTAAATGCCCCTTGGAAGAAACGTGGAGATCACAGTGGAATAAAAAGACAATATCAATGCCCCTTGGAAGAGTGGTGGAGGTCGAAGTAGCTTAACAAGTCGGTTTTAATGCCTCTTGGAAGAGACGTGGAGGTCACAGTAGCTTAACAAGACGGTTTTAATGCCCCGTGGAAGAACCGTGGAGATCGCAGAAGCTTAACAAGATGGTTTAAATGCCTCTTGGAAGAGACTTGGAGGTCAAAGTGGAATAAGAAGATAATATAAATGCCCCTTGAAAGAGTGATGGAGGTCGTAGTAGCTTAGCAAGACGGTTTTAATGCCACTTGGAAGAGACGGGGAGATCACAGTAGCTTAACAAGATGGTTTTAATGCCCCTTGGAAGAGAAGTGTAATTCGCAGTGGAATAAAAAGACAATATCAATGCCGCGTGGAAGATACGTGGATGTCTCAGTTGCTTAACAATACGGTTTTAATGCACCTTGCAAGAGTGGTGGAGGTTACAGTGGAATAAAAAGACAATATCAATGCCCCTTGGAAAAGTGGTGGAGGTCGCAGTAACTTGACAAGACGGAATAATGCCCCTTGGAAGAGACGTGGAGGTCACAGTAGCTTAACAAGATGGTTTAAATACCCCTTGGAAGAGACATGGAGGTCACAGTGGAATAAAAAGACAATATCAATGCCCCTTGAAAGAGTGGTGGAGGTCGTAGTATCTTAACAAGACGGTTTTAATGCCCCTTGGAAGAGACGTGGAGGTTGCAGTGGAATAAAAAGACAATATCAATGCCCCGTGGAGGAGACGTGGAGGTCAGAGTAGCTTAACAAGACGGTATAGATGCCCCTTGGAAGAGACGTGGAGGTCACAGTGGAATAAAAAGACAATATCAATGCCCCTTGGAAGAGTGATGGAGGTCGCAGTAGCTTAACAAGACGATTTTAATGCCTCTTGGAAGAGACGTGTAGGTCACAGTAGCTTTAAAAGATGGTTTAAATGCCTCTTGGAAGAGACGTGGAGGTCACAGTGGAATAAAGACAATACCAATGCCCCTTTGAAGAGTGGTGGAGGTCGCAGTAGCTTAACAAGACAGTTTAAATGCCCATTGGAAGAGTGGTGGAGGTCGCAGTGGAATAAAAAGACCATATCAATGCCCCTTGGAAGAGTGGTGGAGGTCGCAGTAGCTTAACTGGACGGTTTTAATGCCCCTTGCAAGAGACGTGGAGATCACAGTACCTTAACAAGACAGTTTTAAAGCCCCTTGGAAGAGACGTGGAGGTCACAGTAGCTTAATAAAACAGTTTAAATGCCCCTTGGAAGAGACGTGGAGGTCACAGTGGAATAAAAAGACAATACCAATGCACCTTGGAAGAGTTGTGGAGGTCGCAGTAGCTTAACAAGACGGTTTCAATGCCCCTTGCAAGAGACGTGGAGGTTGCAGTGAAATAAAAAGACAATATCAATGCCCCGTGGAATAGACGTGAAGATCACAGAAGATTAACAAGATGGTTTTAATGCCCCTTGGAACAGTGGTGGAGGTCGCAGTGGAATAAAAAGACAATATCAATGCCCCATGGAAGAAACGTGGAGGTCACAGTTGCTTAGCAAGTCAGTTTTAATGCCCCTTGGAAGAGTAGTGGAGGTCACAGTGGAACAAAAAGACAATATCAATGCCCCTTGGAAGAGTGATGGAGGTCGCAGTAGCTTAATAAGAAGGTTTTAATGCCCCTTGCAAGAGACGTGGAGGTCACAGTAGCGTAACCAGACGGTTTTAATGCCCCTTGGAAGAGACGTGGAGGTCACAGTAGCTTAACAAGACAGTTTAAATGCCCCTTGGAATAGAAGTGAAGGTCACAGTGGAATGAAAAGGCAATATCAATGCCACTTGGAAGAGTGGTGGAGGTCGCAATAGCTTAACAAGACGGTTTTCTTGACGCTTGGAAGAGACGTGGAGGTCACAGTAGCTTAAAAAGATGCTTTTATTGGCCCTTGGAAGAGACGTGGAGGTCACAGTAGCTTAACAAGACGGATAAAATGCACCTTGGAAGAGACGTGGAGGTCACAGTGGAATAAAAAGACAATATCAATGCCTCTTGGAAGAGTGGTGGAGGTTGCAGTAGCTTAACAAAATGTTTTTAATGCCCCTTGGAAGAGACATGAAGGTCACAGTAGCTTAACAAGACGGTTTTAATTCGCTTTGAAAGAGTGGTGGAGGTCGCAGTGGAATAAAAAGACAATATCCATGCCCCATGGAAGAGTGGTGGAGGTCGCAGTAGCTTAACAAGACGTTTCTAATGCCCCTTGGAAAGACGTGGAGGTCACAGTAGCTTAACAGGATGGTTTTAATGCCCCTTTGAAAAGTGGTGGAGGTCGCAGAAGCTTAACAAGATGGTTTAAATGCCTCTTGGAAGAGACTTGGAGGTCACAGTGGAATAAAAATATAATATAAATGCCCCTTGAAAGAGTGATGGAGGTCGTAGTAGCTTAACAAGACAGTTTTAATGCCACTTGGAAGAGACGGGGAGATCACAGTAGCTTAACAATATGGTTTTAATACCCCTTGGAAGAGAGTTGTAATTCGCAGTGGAATAAAAAGACAATATCAATGCCGCGTGGAAGATACGTGGATGTCACAGTTGCTTAACAAGACGGTTTTAATGCCCCTTGCAAGAGTGGTGGAGGTTGCAGTGGAATAAAAAGACAATATCAATGCCCCTTGGAAAAGTTGTGGAGGTCGCAGTAGCTTAACAAGACGGAATAATGCCCCTTGGAAGAGACGTGGAGGTCACAGTAGCTTAACAAGATGGTTTAAATGCCCCTTGGAAGAGACGTGGAGGTCACAGTGGAATAAAAAGACAATATCAATGCCCCTTGAAAGAGTGGTGGAGGTCGTAGTATCTTAACAAGACGGTTTTAATGCCCCTTGGAAGAGACATGGAGGTTGCAGTGGAATAAAAAGACAATATCAATGCCCCGTGGAGGAGACGTGGAGGTTAGAGTAGCTTAACAAGACGGTTTAGATGCCCCTTGAAAGAGACGTGGAGGTCACAGTGGAATAAAAAGACAATATCAATGCCCCTTGGAAGAGTGGTGGAGGTCGCAGTAGCTTAACAATATGATTTTAATGCCTCTTGGAAGAGACGTGGAGGTCACAGTAGCTTTAAAAGATGGTTTAAATGCCTCTTGGAAGAGACGTGGAGGTCACAGTGGAATAAACAGACAATATCAATGCCCCTTGGAAGAGTGGTGGAGGTCGAAGTAGCTTAACAAGACGGTTTTAATGCCCCTTGGAAGAGACGTGAAGGTCACAGTAGCTTAACAAGACGGTTTTAATGCCCCTTGGAAAAGATGTGGAGGCCACAGTAGCTTAACAAAACGGTTTTAATGCCCCTTGGAAGTGACGTGGAGGTGACAGTAGCTTAACAAGACGGTTTAAATGCCCCTTGGAAGAGGCGTGAAGGTCACAGTGGAATAAAAAGACAATATCAGTGCCCCTTGGAAGAGTGGTGGAGGTATCAGTATCTTAACAAGACGGTTTTAATTCCCCTTGGAAGAGACGTGGAGGTCACACTAGCTTAACAAGACGGTTTTAATACCCCTTGAAAGAGTGGTGGAGGTCGCAGTGGAATAAAAAGACAATATCAATGCCCCTTGGAAGAGTGGTGGAGGTCACAGTAGCTTAACAGGAAGGTTTTAATGCCCCTTGCAAGAGACGTGGAGGTCACAGTAGCTTAACAAGGTGGTTTTAAAGCCCCTTGGAAGAGACGTGGAGGTCACAGTAGCTTAACAATACAGTTTAAATGCCCCTTGGAGGAGACGTGGAGGTCACAGTGGAATAAAAAGACAATACCAATGCCCCTTTGAAGAGTGGTGGAGGTAAAGGTAACTTAACAAGACAGTTTTAATGCCCCTTGGAAGAGTGTTGGAGGTCGCAGTGGAATAAAAAGACCATATCAATGCCCCTTGGAAGAGTGGTGGAGGTCGCAGTAGCTTAACAAGATGGTTTTAATGCCCCTTGCAAGAGACGTGGAGGTCACAGTACCTTAACAAGACAGTTTTAAAGCCCCTTGGAAGAGACGTGGAGGTCACAGTAGCTTAACAAAACAGTTTAAATGCCCCTTGGAAAAGACGTGGAGGTCACAGTGGAATAAAAAGACAATACCAATGCACCTTGGAAGAGTTGTGGAGGTCGCAGTAGCTTAACAAGACGGTTTTAATGCCCCTTGCAAGAGACGTGGAGGTTGCAGTGAAATAAAAAGACAATATCAATGCCCCGTGGAATAGACGTGAAGATCACAGAAGATTAACAAGATGGTTTTAATGCCCCTTGGAACAGTGGTGGAGGTCGCAGTGGAATAAAAAGACAATATCAATGCCCCATGGAAGAAACGTGGAGGTCACAGTTGCTTAGCAAGACAGTTTTAATGCCCCTTGGAAGAGTAGTGGAGGTCACAGTGGAACAAAAAGACAATATCAATGCCCCTTGGAAGAGTGATGGAGGTCGCAGTAGCTTAACAAGAAGGTTTTAATGCTCCTTGCAAGAGACGTGGAGGTCACAGTAGCTTAACCAGACGGTTTTAATGCCCCTTGGAAGAGACGTGGAGGTCACAGTAGCTTAACAAGACAGTTTAAATGCCCCTTGGAATAGAAGTGAAGGTCACAGTGGAATGAAAAGGCAATATCAATGCCACTTGGAAGAGTGGTGGAGGTCGGAATAGCTTAACAAGACGGTTTTCTTGACCCTTGGAAGAGACGTGGAGGTCACAGTAGCTTAAAAGGATGCTTTTATTGGCCCTTGGAAGAGACGTGGAGGTCACAGTAGCTTAACAAGACGGATAAAATGCACCTTGGAAGAGACGTGGAGGTCACAGTGGAATAAAAAGACAATATCAATGCCTCTTGGAAGAGTGGTGGAGGTTGCAGTAGCTTAACAAAATGTTTTTAATGCCCCTTGGAAGAGACATGAAGGTCACAGTAGCTTAACAAGACGGTTTTAATTCCCTTTGAAAGAGTGGTGGAGGTCGCAGTGGAATAAAAAGACAATATCCATGCCCCGTGGAAGAGTGGTGGAGGTCGCAGTAGCTTAACAAGACGTTTCTAATGCCCCTTGGAAAGACGTGGAGGTCACAGTAGCTTAACAGGATGGTTTTAATGCCCCTTTGAAAAGTGGTGGAGGTCGCAGAAGCTTAACAAGATGGTTTAAATGCCTCTTGGAAGAGACTTGGAGGTCACAGTGGAATAAAAAGATAATATAAATGCCCCTTGAAAGAGTGATGGAGGTCGTAGTAGCTTAACAAGACAGTTTTAATGCCACTTGGAAGAGACGGGGAGATCACAGTAGCTTAACAAGATGGTTTTAATGCCCCTTGGAAGAGAGTTGTAATTCGCAGTGGAATAAAAGACAATATCAATGCCGCGTGGAAGATACGTGGATGTCACAGTTGCTTAACAAGACGGTTTTAATGCCCCTTGCAAGAGTGGTGGAGGTTGCAGTGGAATAAAAAGACAATATCAATGCCCCTTGGAAAAGTTGTGGAGGTCGCAGTAGCTTAACAAGACGGAATAATGCCCCTTGGAAGAGACGTGGAGGTCACAGTAGCTTAACAAGATGGTTTAAATGCCCCTTGGAAGAGACGTGGAGGTCACAGTGGAATAAAAAGACAATATCAATGCCCCTTGAAAGAGTGGTGGAGGTCGTAGTATCTTAACAAGACGGTTTTAATGCCCCTTGGAAGAGACATGGAGGTTGCAGTGGAATAAAAAGACAATATCAATGCCCCGTGGAGGAGACGTGGAGGTTAGAGTAGCTTAACAAGACGGTTTAGATGCCCCTTGAAAGAGACGTGGAGGTCACAGTGGAATAAAAAGACAATATCAATGCCCCTTGGAAGAGTGGTGGAGGTCGCAGTAGCTTAACAATATGATTTTAATGCCTCTTGGAAGAGACGTGGAGGTCACAGTAGCTTTAAAAGATGGTTTAAATGCCTCTTGGAAGAGACGTGGAGGTCACAGTGGAATAAAAAGACAATATCAATGCCCCTTGGAAGAGTGGTGGAGGTCGAAGTAGCTTAACAAGACGGTTTTAATGCCCCTTGGAAGAGACGTGAAGGTCACAGTAGCTTAACAAGACGGTTTTAATGCCCCTTGGAAAAGATGTGGAGGCCACAGTAGCTTAACAAAACGGTTTTAATGCCCCTTGGAAGTGACGTGGAGGTGACAGTAGCTTAACAAGACGGTTTAAATGCCCCTTGGAAGAGGCGTGAAGGTCACAGTGGAATAAAAAGACAATATCAGTGCCCCTTGGAAGAGTGGTGGAGGTATCAGTAGCTTAACAAGACGGTTTTAATGCCCCTTGGAAGAGACGTGGAGGTCACACTAGCTTAACAAGACGGTTTTAATACCCCTTGAAAGAGTGGTGGAGGTCGCAGTGGAATAAATAGACAATATCAATGCCCCTTGGAAGAGTGGTGGAGGTCACAGTAGCTTAACAGGAAGGTTTTAATGCCCCTTGCAAGAGACGTGGAGGTCACAGTAGCTTAACAAGGTGGTTTTAAAGCCCCTTGGAAGAGACGTGGAGGTCACAGTAGCTTAACAATACAGTTTAAATGCCCCTTGGAGGAGACGTGGAGGTCACAGTGGAATAAAAAGACAATACCAATGCCCCTTTGAAGAGTGGTGGAGGTAAAGGTAACTTAACAAGACAGTCTTAATGCCCCTTGGAAGAGTGTTGGAGGTCGCAGTGGAATAAAAAGACCATATCAATGCCCCTTGGAAGAGTGGTGGAGGTAGCAGTAGCTTAACAAGATGGTTTTAATGCCCCTTGCAAGAGACGTGGAGGTCACAGTACCTTAACAAGACAGTTTTAAAGCCCCTTGGAAGAGACGTGGAGGTCACAGTAGCTTAACAAAACAGTTTAAATGCCCCTTGGAAAAGACGTGGAGGTCACAGTGGAATAAAAAGACAATACCAATGCACCTTGGAAGAGTGGTGGAGGTCGCAGTAGCTTAACAAGTAGTGTTGAGCCACCCCCGTAGTGTTCGGTTCGGTTCGGTTCGTCGAACATCGGGATGTTCGAGGAACTGTTCGTCGAACTGTTCGTCGAACACCTTAGAACACCGTCGAACACCGTTAAAACCAATGGCAGGCAAACAAAAACACATAGGAACACATAGAAAACACCTTCAAAGGTGTCCAAAAGCTGACAAACTGCTCAGAAGACGCTTTCTTTAAAAAAGCCGGCCGGCAATTCAGCAGCGGCATACACCGGTACCCGACAATTTAGACATGAAGGAATAGAGCATCACACATAGATTAGATAGATAGAAACATGTCAGTCACATATATATGAAGTACAGTGACAGTGTTGCTTACTGTACTTGTCATTTAGTGTAAAGGATTTATTAAAAAATATAATAGTGTTTTCGTGCACCGTCTCTTTAAAAAAGCCGGCCGGCAATTCAGCAGCGGTACCCGACAATTTATAACAGACAGAATACAGCTTCACACATAGATTAGATAGATAGAAACATGTCAGTCACATATATATGAAGTACTGTGACAGTGTTGCTTACTGTACTTGTCATTTACTGCAAAGAATTTATTAAAAAAAATAATAGTGTTTTCATGCACCGTCTCTTTAAAAAAGCCGGCTGGCAATTCAGCATCTGTACCCGACAATTTAGAATAGAAGGAATAGAGAATCACACATAGATTAGATAGATAGAAACATGTCAGCCACATATATACGAAGTACAGTGACAGTGTTGCTTACTGTACTTGTCATTTAGTGTAAAGGATTTATTAAAAAATATAATAGTGTTTTCGTGCACCGTCTCTTTAAAAAAGCCGCCGGCAATTCAGCAGCGGTACCCGACAATTTATAACAGACAGAATAGAGCTTCACACATAGATTAGATAGATAGAAACATGTCAGTCACATATATATGAAGTACTGTGACAGTGTTGCTTACTGTACTTGTCATTTACTGCAAAGGATTTATTAAAAAAAATAATAGTGTTTTCATGCACCGTCTCTTTAAAAAAGCCGGCCGGCAATTCAGCATCTGTACCCGACAATTTATAACAGACAGAATAGAGCTTCACACATAGATTAGATAGATAGAAACATGTCAGTCACATATATAATAAGTACAGTGATAGTGTTGGTTACTGTACTTGTCATTTAGTATTAAAATAAAGGATTTATTATTAAAAAAAATTGGCGTGGGGTTCCCCGTAATTTTAGGCTCTAGCGGAGGTTAAGCAGACGGCTGGGGCAGATGTTTGAAGCCTGGGAAGGGGGTAATACCCACGGAGCTTTCCAGGCTACTAATATCAGCCCCCAGCTGAATACCTAGCCTTTACTAGCTATTAAAATGGAGGACCCCCCCAAAAAAATGACGTGGGGTCCCCCCTAATTTAATAGCTAGCAAAGGCTAGGCAGACAGCTGGGGGCTGATATTAATAGCCCAGGAAGGGAACCATGAATATTGGCCCCCTCCCAGGCTAGAAACACCAGCCCTCAGCCGCCCCAGAAATGGTGCATCCATAGGATGCGCCAATTCTGGCACTTAGCCTCGCTCTTCCACGCTGCCCTGGTGCGGTGGCAGGGGGTAATAGGGTTGGGGTTGATGTCAGCTTATAATGCCAGCTGACATCAAGCCCAGGTTAGTAATGGAGAGGCGTCTATAAGACACCCCCATTACTAACCCCATAGTCAAAGTTAAAAAAAAAACACAAACACCCAGAATAAAGTCCTTTAATTGAAATAAAGACACAATTCTTTATTGTTCTAAATTAAACCATACTTACCATCACGCCCATTCCAGCTGAAGCCAACGATCTCCTGCAATAAAAGAAAAATAATAAAGCAACCTCATCCTTACCTTTCCATGGTTCCCAGGACAGCTCCAGCTCTGCTACATCGAGATGACAGGCTGGACCGCAGCAGAACGCTGCCATCCAGCTTGCCATGCCGCACACACTGAGAAGCGCAGGCATGCTTGCGCTCCTCAGTGTCTGACTGTGACGGCATCCAGATGAGCCGACAATGAACTCGGCTCACCTCATGTACGTCACTGACAGCGTGGGAAAATTCTCCTGCACTCAGCGCTTCAGCGTGAGAATTTTCCCACGCTGTCAGTGACGTGCATGAGGTGAGCCGAGTTCATTGGACATGACCTCGGCTCATCTGGATGCCGTCACAGCCAGACACTGAGTAGCGCAAGCATGCCTGCGCTTCTCAGTGTCTGCGGGATGACAGGCTGGATGGCAGCGTTCTGCTGCGGTCCAGCCTGTCATCTCGATGTAGCAGAGCTGAAGCTGTCGTGGGAGTCATGGAAAGGTAAGGATGATGTTGCTTTATTATTTTACTTTTATTGCAGGAGATCATTGGCTTCAGCTGGAATGGGCGTGGCGGTAAGTATGGTTTAATTTAGAACAATAAAGAATTGTGTGTTTATTTCAATTAAAGGACTTTATTCTGGGTGTTGTGTTTTTTTTAAATACTTTACTAGAAATTCATGGTGGTCATGTCTAATATTGGCGTGACCCCATGAATTTCGGGCTTAGGGCCAGCTGATAATGCCAAGCTGGCCTTAACCCCTTTATTACCCAGTGAGCCACCGCACCAGGGCCCTGGATGAGTTGGGTACAGCGCCAGAAGATGGCGCTTCTATGAACGCGCCATTTTCCGGGGCGGCTGCGGACTGCAATATGCAGCGGGTGGGGCCCAGAAAGCTTGGGCCTCCCTGCGCTGCAGATTCCAGCCCCCAGCTGCCTAGTTGTACCTGGCTGGGCACAAAAATAGGGCGAAGCTCCACGTATTTTTTTTTTAAATTCATGAAATTCATGCAATAATTAAGAAAAAAAGGGCTTCCCTATATTGTTGTGTCCGGCTAGGTACAAATAGGCAGCTGGTGGTTGGGGGCAGCCCGTTCCTGCCTGCTGTACCTGACTGGACACAAATATAGGGCGAAGCCCCACATCAATTTTTTATTCATTATTTCATAAATTTCCTGAAATAATTTAAAAAAAATTGACGTGGGGCTTCGCACTATATTTGTGTCCAGCCAGGTACAGCAGGCAGGGACGGGCTGCCCCCAACCACCAGCTGCCTATTTGTACCTGGTTGGACACAACAATATAGGGAAGCCCTTTTTTTCTTAATTATTCCATGAATTTCATGAAATAATTAAAAAAAAAAATGCGTGGGGCTTCGCCCTATTTTTGTGCCCAGCCAGGTACAACTAGGCAGCTGGGGGCTGGAATCTGCAGCGCAGGGAGGCCCAAGCTTTCTGGACCCCACCCGCTGCATATTGCAGTCCGCAGCCGCCCCGGAAAATGGCGCGTTCATAGAAGCGCCATCTTCTGGCGCTGTACCCAACTCATCCAGGGCCCTGGTGCGGTGGCTCACTGGGTAATAAAGGGGTTAAGGCCAGCTTGGCATTATCAGCTGGCCCTAAGCCCGAAATTCATGGGGTCACGCCAATATTAGACATGACCACCATGAATTTCTAGTAAAGTATTTAAAAAAACACAACACCCAGAATAAAGTCCTTTAATTGAAATAAACACACAATTCTTTATTGTTCTAAATTAAACCATACTTACCATCACGCCCATTCCAGCTGAAGCCAATGTCTTCTGCAATAAAAGTAAAATAATAAAGCAACCTCATCCTTACCTTTCCATGGTTCCCACGACAGCTTCAGCTCTGCTACATCGAGATGACAGGCTGGACCGCAGCAGAACGCTGCCATCCAGCCTGTCATCCCGCGGACACTCAGAAGCGCAGGCATGCTTGCGCTCCTCAGTGTCTCGCTGTGACGGCATAAAGATGAGACAAGCTCATGTCCAATGAACTCGGCGCACCTCATGCACGTCACTGACAGCGTGGGAGAATTCTCCTGCACTCAGCACTTCAGCGTGAAAATTCTCCCACGCTGTCAGTGACGTACATGAGGTCAGCTGAGTTCATTGGACATGAATGAGCTCACCTCATGCACGTCACTGACAGCGTGGGAAAATTCTCACGCTGAAGCGCTGAGTGCAGGGGAATTTTCCCACGCTGTCAGTGACGTGCATGAGGTGAGCTCATTCATGTCCAATGATCTCAGCTCACCTCATGCACGTCACTGACAGCGTGGGAAAATTCTCCTGCACTCAGCGCTACAGCGTGAGAATTCTCCCACGCTGTCAGTGACGTGCATGAGGTGAGCTCATTCATGTCCAATGAACTCAGCTGACCTCATGCACGTTACTGACAGCGTGGGAGAATTCTCACGCTGAAGTGCTGAGTGCAGGAGAATTCTCCCACGCTGTCAGTGACGTGCATGAGGTGCGCCGAGTTCATTGGACATGAACTCGTCTCATCTTTATGCCGTCACAGCCAGACACTGCAGAGCGCAAGCATGCCTGCGCTTCTCAGTGTCTGCGGGATGAGAGGCTGGATGGCAGCGTTCTGCTGCGGTCCAGCCTGTTATCTCGATGTAGCAGAGCTGAAGCTGTCGTGGGAACCATGGAAAGGTAAGGATGAGGTTGCTTTATTATTTTTCTTTTATTGCAGGAGATCGTTGGCTTCAGCTGGAATGGGCGTGACGGTAAGTATGGTTTAATTTAGAACAATAAAGGAATGTGTCTTTATTTCAATTAAAGGACTTTATTCTGGGTGTTTGTGTTTTCTTTTAACTTTGACTATGGGGTTAGTAATGGGGGTGTCTTATAGACGCCTCTCCATTACTAACCTGGGCTTGATGTCAGCTGGCATTATAAGCTGACATCAACCCCAACCCTATTACCCCCTGCCACCGCACCAGGGCAGCGTGGAAGAGCGAGGCTAAGTGCCAGAATTGGCGCATCCTATGGATGCGCCATTTCTGGGGCGGCTGACGGCTGGTGTTTCTAGCCTGGGAGGGGGCCAATATTCATGGTTCCCTTCCTGGGCTATTAATATCAGCCCCCAGCTGTCTGCCTAGCCTTTGCTAGCTATTAAATTAGGGGGGACCCCCACGTCATTTTTTTGGGGGGGGGTCTTCCATTTTAATAGCTAGTAAAGGCTAGGTATTCAGCTGGGGGCTGATATTAGTAGCCTGGAAAGCTCCGTGGGTATTACCCCCTTCCCAGGCTTCAAACATCTGCCCCAGCTGTCTGCTTAACCTCCGCTAGAGACTAAAATTACGGGGAACCCCACGCCAATTTTTTTTAATAATAAATCCTTTATTTTAATACTAAATGACAAGTACAGTAACCAACACTGTCACTGTACTTATTATATATGTGACTGACATGTTTCTATCTATCTAATCTATGTGTGAAGCTCTATTCTGTCTGTTATAAATTGTCGGGTACAGATGCTGAATTGCCGGCCGGCTTTTTTAAAGAGACGGTGCATGAAAACACTATTATTTTTTTTAATAAATCCTTTGCAGTAAATGACAAGTACAGTAAGCAACACTGTCACTGCACTTCTTATATATGTGGCTGACATGTTTCTATCTATCTAATCTATGTGTGAAGCTCTATTCCTTCTATTCTAAATTGTCGGGTACAGATGCTGAATTGCCGGCCGGCTTTTTTAAAGAGACGGTGCATGAAAACACTATTATTTTTTTAAATAAATCCTTTACACTAAATGACAAGTACAGTAAGCAACACTGTCACTGTGCTTCTTATATGTGTGACTGACATGTTTCTATCTATCTAATCTATGTGTGATTCTCTATTCTTTCTGTTCTAAATTGTCGGGTACCGGTGTATGCCGCTGCTGAATTGCCTGCTTTTCATGTTTCACTGTGAGCACTGTTCCCATCGATTTGGGCAATCACTGTAATGCCACAACCACCATGGCTGTGGCATTCCAGTGAGTGGCAGACAATCCCTGCATGATTGGTGCTCTAAATAGCGCCAGACATGCAGGACACGCTTTTGGTGCACGAACAGTTATCGAACATAACCTCGAACAGCCGAATTTTTTGCAAATCGTTCGGGTTCGTCGAACAACTCGAACACCGCCCAAAACAGCTCGAATTTGAGATTGGCGAACAGTTCTAGTCGAACACCGCTCATCTCTATTAACAAGGCGGTTTTAATGCCTCTTGCAAGAGACGTGGAGGTTGCAGTGGAATAAAAAGACAATATCAATGCCCCGTGGAATAGACGTGAAGGTCACAGAAGCTTAACAAGATGGTTTTAATGCCCCTTGGAAGAGTGGTGGAGGTCGCAGTGGAATAAAAAGACAATATCAATGCCCCGTGGAAGAAACGTGGAGGTCACAGTTGCTTAACAAGACAGTTTTAATGCCCCTTGGAAGAGTAGTGGAGGTCACAGTGGAACAAAAAGACAATATCAATGCCCCTTGGAAGAGTGATGGAGGTCGCAGTAGCTTAACAAGAAGGTTTTAATGCCCCTTTCAAGAGACGTGGAGGTCACAGTAGCTTAACCAGAAGGTTTTAATGCCCCTTGGAAGAGACGTGGAGGTCACAGTAGCTTAACAAGACAATTTAAATGCCCCTTGGAATAGAAGTGAAGGTCACAGTGGAATGAAAAGACAATATCAATGCCACTTGGAAGAGTGGTGGAGGTCGCAATACCTTAACAAGACGGTTTTCTTGACCCATGGAAGAGACGTGGAGGTCACAGTAGCTTAAAAAGATGCTTTTAATGGCCCTTGGAAAAGACGTGGAGGTCACAGGAGCTTAACAAGACGGATAAAATGCACCTTGGAAGAGACGTGGAGGTCACAGTGGAGTAAAAAGACAATATCAATGCCTCTTGGAAGAGTGGTGGAGGTCGCAGTAGCTCAACAAAATGTTTTTAATGCCCCTTGAAAGAGACATGAAGGTCACAGTAGCTTAACAAGACGGTTTTAATGCCCCTTTGAAAAGTGGTGGAGGTCGCAGAAGCTTAACAAGATGGTTTAAATGCCTCTTGGAAGAGACGTGGAGGTCACAGTGGAATAAAAAGATAATATAAATGACCCTTGAAAGAGTCATGGAGGTCGTAGTAGCTTAACAAGACAGTTTTAATGCCACTTGGAAGAGACGTGGAGGTCACATTAGCTTAACAAGATGGTTTTAATGCCCCTTGGAAGAGTGGTGGAGGTCTCAGTGGAATAAAAAGACAATATCCATGCCCCGTGGAAGAGACGTGGAGGTCACAGTAGGTTAACAAGACGGTTTTAATGCCCCTTGGAAGAGTAGTGGAGGTTGCAGTGGAATAAAATGAAAATATCAATGCACTGTGGAAGAGACGTGGAGGTCACAGTAGCTTAAGACGGTTTTATTGCCCCTTGGAAGAGACGTGGAGATCGCAGTAGCTTAACAAGATGGTTTAAATGCCCCTTGGAAGAGACGTGGAGGTCACAGTGGAATAAAAATACAATATCAATGACCCTTGAAAGAGTGGTGGAGGTCGTAGTAGCTTAGCAAGACGGTTTTAATGCCCCTTGGAAGAGACGTGGAGGTCACAGAAGTTTACTAAGATGGTTTTAATGCCCCTTGGAAGAGACGTGGATGTCAAAGTGGAATAAAAAGACAATATCAATGCCCCTTGAAAGAATGGTGGAGGTCGTAGTAGCTTAACAAGAAGGTTTTAATGCCCCTTGGAAGAGACGTGGAGGTCACAGTAGCTTAAGAAGGCGGTTTTAATGGCCATTGGAACGGTGGTGGAGGTCGCAGTGGAATGAAAAGACAAGATCAATGCCCCGTGGAAGAGACGTGGAGGTCAAAGTTGCTTAAAAAGACGGTTTTAATGCCCCTTAGAAGAGTGGTGGAGGTTGCAGTGGAATAAAAAGTGAATATCAATGCCCCTTGGAAGAGTGGTGGTGGTCGCAGAAGCTTAATAAGACGGATATAATGCCCCTTGGAAGAGACGTGGAGGTCACAGTAGCTTAACAACATAGTTTTAATGCCCCTAGCGAGAGACATGGAGGTCACAGTAGCTTAACAAGATGGTTTTAATGCCCCCTGGAAGAGTGGTGGAGGTTGCAGTGGAATAAAAAGACAATATCAATGCCCCTTGGAAGAGTGGTGGAGGTCGCAGAAGCTTAATAAGATGGTTATACTGCCCCTTGGAGAAGTAGTTGAGGTCACAGTACAATATAAAGACAATATCAATGCCTCTTGAAAGAGTGTAGGAGGTCGTAGTAGCTTAACAAGACGGTTTTACTGCCCCTTGGAAGAGACGTGGAGGTCACAGTAGCTTAAGAAGACGGTTTTAATGCCCCTTGGATGGGTGGTGGAGGTCGCAGTGGAATAAAAAGACAATATCAAAGCACAGTGGAAGAGACGTGGAGGTCACAGTAGATTAACAAGACGGTTTTCATGCCCCTTAGAAGAGTGGTGGACTTTGCAGTGCAATAAAAAGACAATATCAATGTCCCTTGGAAGAGTGGTGGAGGTCGCAGAAGCTTAATTAGATGGTTTTACTGCCCCTTGGAAGAGAAGTGGAGGTCACAGTAGCTTAACAAGATGGTTTTAATGCCCCTTGGAAGAGACGTGGAGGTCACAGTAAATTAAAAGGACTGTTTAAATGCCCCTTGTTAGAGACATGGAGGGCACAGTAGAATAAAAAGACAATATCAATGCCCCTTGGAAGAGTGGTGGAGGTCACAGTAGCTTAACAAGACGGTTTTAATGCTCATTGGAAGAGACGTGGAGGTCACAGTAGCTTAACAAGACAGTTTTAATGCACCTTGGTAGAGACGTGGAGGTCACAGTAGCTTAACAAGACGGTTCTAATGCCCCTTGGTAAAGACATGGAGGTCACAGTGGAATAAAAAGACAATATCAATGCCCCTTGGAAGAGTGGTGGAGGTCGCAGTAGCTTAACAAGATGGTCTAATGCCCCTTGGAAGAGACGTGGAGGTCACAGTAGCTTAACAAGTCAGTTTTAATGCCCCTTGGAAGAGTAGTGGAGGTTGAAGTGGAATAAAAAGACAATATCAATGCCCGGTGGAAGAAACGTGTAGGTCACAGTAGCTTAACAAGACGGTTTTAATGCCCCTTGGAAGAGTGGTGGAGGTTGCATTGGAATAACATGACAATGTTAATGCCCCGTGGAAGAGACGTGGAGGTCACAGTAGCTTAACAAGATCGTTTTAATGCCCCTTGGAAGAGTGGTGTAAGTCGCAGTGGAAAAAAAAGACAATATAAATGCCCCTTGGAAGAGTTGTGGAGGTCGCAGTAGCTTAACAAGACGGTTTTAATGCCGCTTGGAAGAGACGTGGAGGTCACAGTAGGTTAACAAGACAGTTTTAATGCCCCTTGGAAGAGAGGTGGAGATCACCGTAGCTTAACAAGACGGTTTAAACTCCCCTTGGAAGTGATGTGGAGGTCACAGTAGCTTAACAAGACTGTTTTAATGCCTCTTGGAAGAGACGTGGAGGTAAAAGTAGCTTTAGAAGATGGTTTAAATGCCCCTTAGAAGAAACGTGGCGATCACAGTGGAATAAAAAGACAATATCAATGCCCCTTGGAAGATTGGTGGAGGTCGAAGTAGCTTAACAAGATGGTTTAAATGCCTCTTGGAAGAGACTTGGAGGTCACAGTGGAATAAAAATATAATATAAATGGCCCTTGAAAGAGTGATGGAGGTCGTAGTAGCTTAACAAGACGGTTTTAATGCCACTTGGAAGAGACGGGGAGATCACAGTAGCTTAACAAGATGGTTTTAATGCCCCTTGGAAGAGAGGTGTAATTCGCAGTGGAATAAAAAGACAATATCAATGCCGCGTGGAAGATACGTGGAGGTCACAGTAGCTTAAAAAGACGGCTTAAATGCCCCTTGTTAGAGACATGGAGGTCGCAGTAGGAGAAAAAGACAATATCAATGCCCCTTGGAAGAGTGGAGGAAGTCGCAGTAGCTTAACAAGACGGTTTTAATGCCCCTTTGTAGAGACGTGTAGGTCGCAGTGGAAGAGAAATAGAATATCTATGCCGCGTGGAAGAGCCGTGGAGGTCACAGTTGCTTAACAAGACGGTTTTAATGCCCCTTGGAAGAGTGGTGGAGGTCGCAGTAGAATAGAAAGACAATATCAATGCCCCTTGGAAGAGTGGTGGAGATCGCAGAAGCTTAACAAGACGGATTAATGCCCATTGGAAGAGACAGGGAGGTCACAGTAGCTTAACAAGACTGTTTTAAGGCCCCTTGGAAGAGACGTGGAGGTCACAGTAGCTTAACAAGACGGTTTTAATGCCCCTTGGAAGAGAAGTGGAGAACGCAGTAGCTTAAAAAGATGGTTTAAATGACCCTTGGTAGAGACGTGGAGGTCACAGTGGAATAAAAAGACAATATCAATGCCCCTTGAAAGAGTGGTGGAGGTTGTAGTAGCTTAACAAGACGGTTTTAATGCCCCTTGGAAGAGACGTGGAGGTCACAGAAGTTTACTAAGATGTTTTTAATGCCCCTTGGAAGAGTGGTGGAGGTCGCAGTGGAATAAAAAGACAATATCAATGCCCCGTGGATGAGACGTGGAGGTGACAGTAGCTTAAAAAGATGGTTTTAATGCCCCTTAGAAGAGTGGTGGAGGTTGCAGTGGAATAAAAAGACAATATCAATGCCCCTTGGAAGAGTGGTGGAGGTCGCAGAAGCTTATTAAGACGGTTTTAATGCCCCTTGGAAGAGACGTGGAGGTCACAGTAGCTTAACAACACGGTTTTTATGCCCCTTGGAAGAGACGTGGGGGTCACAGTAGCTTAAAAAGACGGTTTAAATGCCCCTTGTTAGAGACATGGAGGTCGCAGTAGAAGAAAAAGACAATATCAATGCCGCTTGGAAGAGTGGAGGAGGTCGCAGGAGCTTAACAAGACGGTTTTAATGCCCATTGGAAGATACGTGGAGGTCACAGTAGCTTAACAAGACGGGTTTAATGCCCCTTTGTAGAGACGTGCAGGTCGCAGTGGAATAGAAATAGAATATCTATGCCGCGTGGAAGAGCCGTGGAGGTCACAGTTGCTTAACAAGACCGTTTTAATGCCCCTTTGAAGAGTGGTTGAAGTCGCAGTGGAATAAAAAGACAATATCAATGCCCGGTGGAAGAAACGTGTAGGTCACAGTAGCTTAACAAGACGGTTTTAATGCCCCTTGGAAGAGTGGTGGAGGTTGCATTGGAATAACACGACAATGTTAATGCCCCGTGGAAGAGACGTGGAGGTCACAGTAGCTTAACAAGATGGTTTTAATGCCCCTTGGAAGAGTGGTGTAAGTCGCAGTGGAAAAAAAAGACAATATAAATGCCCCTTGGAAGAGTTGTGGAGGTCGCAGTAGCTTAACAAGACGGTTTTAATGCCGCTTGGAAGAGACGTGGAGGTCACAGTAGGTTAACAAGACAGTTTTAATGCCCCTTGGAAGAGAGGTGGAGATCACCGTAGCTTAAGAAGACGGTTTTAATGCCCCTTGGAAGAGTGGTGGAGGTCGCAGTGGAATAAAAAGACAATATCAATGCTCCTTGGAAGAGTGGTGGAGGTCACAATAGCTTAACAAGACGGTTTAAACTCCCCTTGGAAGTGATGTGGAGGTCACAGTAGCTTAACAAGACTGTTTTAATGCCTCTTGGAAGAGACGTGGAGGTAAAAGTAGCTTTAGAAGACGGTTTAAATGCCCCTTGGAAGAAACGTGGCGATCACAGTGGAATAAAAAGACAATATCAATGCCCCTTGGAAGATTGGTGGAGGTCGAAGTAGCTTAACAAGATGGTTTAAATGCCTCTTGGAAGAGACTTGGAGGTCACAGTGGAATAAAAATATAATATAAATGGCCCTTGAAAGAGTGATGGAGGTCGTAGTAGCTTAACAACACGGTTTTAATGCCACTTGGAAGAGACGGGGAGATCACAGTAGCTTAACAAGATGGTTTTAATGCCCCTTGGAAGAGAGGTGTAATTCGCAGTGGAATAAAAAGACAATATCAATGCCGCGTGGAAGATACGTGGATGTCACAGTTGCTTAACAAGACGGTTTTAATGACCCCTTGCAAGAGTGGTGGAGGTTGCAGTGGAATAAAAAGACAATATCAACGCCCCTTGGAAAAGTGGTGGAGGTCGCAGTAGCTTAACAAAACGGAATAATGCCCCTTGGAAGAGACGTGGAGGTCACAGTAGCTTAACAAGATGGTTTAAATGCCCCTTGGAAGAGATGTTGAGGTCACAGTGGAATAAAAAGACAATATCAATGCCCCTTGAAAGAGTGGTGGAGGTCGTGGTATCTTAACAAGGCGGTTTTAATGCCCCTTGGAAGAGACGTGGAGGTTGCAGTGGAATAAAAAGACAATATTAATGCCCCGTGGAGGAGACGTGGAGGTCAGAGTAGCTTAACAAGACGGTTTAGATGCCCCTTGGAAGAGACGTGGAGGTCACAGTGGAATGAAAAGACAATATCAATGCCCCTTGGAAGAGTGGTGGAGGTCGAAGTAGCTTAACAAGACGGTTTTAATGCCCCTTGGAAGAGACGTGGAGGTCATAGTAGCTTAACAAGACCGTTTTAATGCCCCTTGGAAGAGAAGTGGAGATAGCAGTAGCTTAACAAGACTGTTTAAATGCCGATTGGAAGAGACGTGGAGGTCACAGTGGAATAAAAAGACAATATCAGTGCCCCTTGGAAGAGTGGTTGAGGTCGCAGTAGCTTAACAAGACGGTTTTAATGCCACTTGGAAGAGACGTGGAGGTCACAGTAGTTTAACAAGACGGTTTAAATGCCCCTTGGAAGAGACGTGGAGGTCACAGTGGAATAAAAATACAATATCAATGCCCCTTGAAAGAGTGGTGGAGGTTGTAGTATCTTAACAAGATGGTTTTAATGCCACTTGGAAGAGACGTGGAGGTCACAGTTGCTTAACAAGATGGTTTCAATGCCCCTTGGAAGAGTGGTGGAGGTCGCCGTGGAATAAAAAAACAATATCAATGCCACGTGGAAGAGACGTGGAGGTCACAGTTGCTTAACAAGTCGGTTTTAATGCCCCTTGGAAGAGTGGTGGAGGTCGCAGTGGAATAAAAAGACAATATCAATGCCCCTTGGAAGAGACGTGGAGGTCACAGTAGCTTAAAAAGACGGTTTAAATGCCCCTTGTTAGAGACATGGAGGTCGCAGTAGAAGAAAAAGACAATATCAATGCCCCTTGGAAGAGTGGAGGAGGTCGCAGTAGCTTAACAAGACGGTTTTAATGCCCATTGGAAGATACGTGGAGGTCACAGTAGCTTAACAAGACGGTTTTAATGCCCCTTTGTAGTGACGTGTAGGTCGCAGTGGAATAGAAATAGAATATCTATGCCGCTTGGAAGAGCCGTGGAGGTCACAGTTGCTTAACAAGACGGTTTTAATGCCCCTTGGAAGAGACGTGGAGGTCACAGTGGAATAAAAAGACAATATCAATGCCCCTTGGAAGAGTGGTGGAGGTCGCAGTAGCTTAACAAGGCGATTTTATTGCCTCTTGGAAGAGACGTGGAGGTCACAGTAGCTTTAAAAGATGGTTTAAATGCCTCTTGGAAGAGACTTGTAGGTCACAGTGGAATAAAAAGACAATATCAATGCCCCTTGGAAGAGTGGTTGAGGTCGAAGTAGCTTAACAAGACGGTTTTAATGCCCCTTGGAAGAGACGTGGAGGTCACAGTAGCTTTAAAAGATGGTTTAAATGCCTCTTGGAAGAGACTTGTAGGTCACAGTGGAATAAAAAGACAATATCAATGCCCCTTGGAAGAGTGGTTGAGGTCGAAGTAGCTTAACAAGACCGTTTTAATGCCCCTTGGAAGAGAAGTGGAGATAGCAGTAGCTTAACAAGACTGTTTAAATGCCGATTGGAAGAGACGTGGAGGTCACAGTGGAATAAAAAGACAATATCAGTGCCCCATGGAAGAGTGGTTGAGGTCGCAGTAACTTAACAAGACGGTTTTAATGCCCCTTGGAAGAGACGTGGAGGTCACAGTAGTTTAACAAGACGGTTTAAATGCCCCTTGGAAGAGACGTGGAGGTCACAGTGGAATAAAAATACAATATCAATGCCCCTTGAAAGAGTGGTGGAGGTTGTAGTATCTTAACAAGATGGTTTAAATGCCACTTGGAAGAGACGTGGAGGTCACAGTAGCTTAACAAGATGGTTTCAATGCCCCTTGGAAGAGTGGTGGAGGTCGCCGTGGAATAAAAAACAATATCAATGCCGCGTGGAAGAGACGTGGAGGTCACAGTAGCTTAAAAAGATGGCTTAAATGCCCCTTGTTAGAGACATGGAGGTCGCAGTGGAATAAAAAGACAATATCAATGCCCCTTGGAAGAGACGTGGAGGTCACAGTAGCTTAACAAGACGGTTTTAATGCCCATTGGAAGATACGTGGAGGTCACAGTAGCTTAACAAGACGGTTTTAATGCCCCTTTGTAGTGACGTGTAGGTCGCAGTGGAATAGAAATAGAATATCTATGCCGCTTGGAAGAGCCGTGGAGGTCACAGTTGCTTAACAAGACGGTTTTAATGCCCCTTGGAAGAGACGTGGAGGTCACAGTGGAATAAAAAGACAATATCAATGCCCCTTGGAAGAGTGGTGGAGGTCGCAGTAGCTTAACAAGGCGATTTTATTGCCTCTTGGAAGAGACGTGGAGGTCACAGTAGCTTTAAAAGATGGTTTAAATGCCTCTTGGAAGAGACTTGTAGGTCACAGTGGAATAAAAAGACAATATCAATGCCCCTTGGAAGAGTGGTTGAGGTCGAAGTAGCTTAACAAGACGGTTTTAATGCCCCTTGGAAGAGACGTGGAGGTCACAGTAGCTTTAAAAGATGGTTTAAATGCCTCTTGGAAGAGACTTGTAGGTCACAGTGGAATAAAAAGACAATATCAATGCCCCTTGGAAGAGTGGTTGAGGTCGAAGTAGCTTAACAAGACCGTTTTAATGCCCCTTGGAAGAGAAGTGGAGATAGCAGTAGCTTAACAAGACTGTTTAAATGCCGATTGGAAGAGACGTGGAGGTCACAGTGGAATAAAAAGACAATATCAGTGCCCCATGGAAGAGTGGTTGAGGTCGCAGTAACTTAACAAGACGGTTTTAATGCCCCTTGGAAGAGACGTGGAGGTCACAGTAGCTTTAAAAGATGGTTTAAATGCCTCTTGGAAGAGACTTGTAGGTCACAGTGGAATAAAAAGACAATATCAATGCCCCTTGGAAGAGTGGTTGAGGTCGAAGTAGCTTAACAAGACCGTTTTTGTTATGTTCTGCTACCAAAGCTAAGGAAAGAGAGGAGATCTGTCCCTACTATAAGACTCAGCTGAATCCCTACGATGTAACAGGGAACCTGATCCTGCGATCAGACCTGCTAAAGTCCTAATCTAGTCTGTACGGAGACCTATAGATTTGGGGAGGGAATCCCTACAAGTACTAAGGACTGGGAGGAATATGGGACACCTCCTAACAGAAATAGCAGCAGACAGACGAACAAACAAAATAGATAGAACCTAGAGGTCCGTAGACCAAGCAAACTAACAGAGTTAGATACAGAGCACAGGCTAGCTAGAAAGTAGATATACAATGAAGTCCAGCAAAGCCAGAAGGGCGGAGCAGGATTAAATAGGCCAACAAGGTCATGTGACCAGCAAAGGAAAAAAAACCTAACAGCAAGGTTCTAACAGTACCCCCCCTTCTAAGAGGATCCTCCGGATCCCCTAGGACCAGGCTTATCAGGAAATCTCCTGTGAAACGCTCTGATAAGTCTGGACGCGGAAACATCATCTGACCTCACCCAAGAGTTATCCTCGGGTCCGAAACCTTTCCAGGCCACAAGATACTGCAAACTACCTCTATACCGTCTAGAGTCAAGGATGCGAGAAATTTCATATTCCCCGTCCTCCACCACCGGAGGAACAGAGGCAGAGGCGTCACCATCCGACACAACAGCTTTTTTTAACAGAGAGACATGAAAGACCGGATTAATTCTCCAGGAGGTAGGAACCTCCAACCTAACAGCAGATTGGTTGACAACCTGAAGCACCTTAAAGGGCCCTACAAACTTGGGACCCAATTTCTTAGAAGGAATCCTCAACCGCAGATTCCTAGAGGACAACCAAACCATGTCACCAACAGCGAACAAAACCTCCTGTCGTTTCCTATCAAAGTAGTCTTTAGATTTTCTGTTGGCCTCCTGAAGATTACCACGCACATCCGTCCAAACTCTTTCCAAATCACCGGAAAAATTCTCCTCCTCAGGCACGGCAGATCCCAACTTGGAGAACGACCCAAACGACGGATGTCTCCCAGAACAACAAAAAAAAGGCGAACAACCAGCAGAAGAAGATGTATGATTGTTCAGAGCAAATTCGGCAAGTGGCAGAAACTCAGACCACCCCTCTTGATTGTCTGCCACAAAACAACGCAAGAACTGCTCAACATCCTGGTTTTTCCTTTCTGTCTGGCCATTAGATTCAGGATGATATCCGGACGAAAACGACAAATGAATTCCCAACCTGTCACAAAAGGCACGCCAAAAACGAGCCACGAACTGAGGACCCCTATCAGAAACAATGTCAGTAGGAACGCCATGAAGTCTGACAATTTCCTTGACAAAGGCCTTAGCGAGAGTTTTAGCGCAGGGCAGTTTGACGAAGGGAACCAAGTGACACATCTTGCTAAAACGGTCCACGACCACCCAGATGACAGTAAAACCCTCAGAGGGGGGAAGGTCAGTTATAAAGTCCATAGCCAAATGTGTCCAAGGAGCACTGGGGACCTCCAAAGGACAAAGCAACCCCGCAGCAGGAGTATGTGAGGACTTAGATCTAGCACATATAGTACATTGGCGCACCCACTTAATGACTTCCTTCTGCCATCCAGGCCACCAAAAACTGCGACCCACCAGTCTCTTGGTCTCAGAGATTCCGGGATGACCTGCCAACCGAGATTCGTGACACTCAACAAACAAATCTCTCCTAAAGGTCCCAGGCACAAACAACCTCCCATGAGGAGTGTTAGATGGGGCATTCTCCTGAGCTTTAAGAATCTCATCTTCCAAAACGGAGTCTAAAGCAGCTATCACAACACCTTCTTGTAAAATGTTTTCCTCTTTCTCAGCACCGACTATGGGAGAAAAACTGCGAGACAAGGCATCCGCCTTAACATTCTTAGTACCAGGGATGTAAGTAACGGAGAAATTAAACCGCGAGAAAAACAGTGCCCACCTAGCCTGACGGGCATTCAGGCGCTTGGCAGCGTCAAGATATATCAGATTTTTATGATCCGTAAGAACCTGAACGGGAAATTCCGCACCTTCCAAGAAGTGGCGCCAGTGTTCAAATGCGAGTTTAATAGCCAATAATTCCCGATTACCAATATCGTAATTCAATTCAGTCTCCGAAAATTTTTTTGAAAAAAATGCACAGGGATGTAATCCATCCCCGTTATCCTGAGACAATACTGCGCCAACCCCCACAGAGGAAGCATCAACCTCAACCAAAAACGGCCTAGTAACATCAGGCTGCATAAGGATGGGAGCAGAGGTGAACCTCTCCTTGAGATACACAAAAGCTTCAATGGCCTCAGAAGACCACTGAACCGCATCAGCACCTTTCCTGGTGAGATCAGTCAGAGGTTTGACAATACTAGAAAAATTTTTTATGAATTTTCTATAGTAATTGGCGAAACCCAAAAACCTCTGTATTGATTTCAAACCAATAGGCCTAGGCCATTCCTGCACAGCCTGAACCTTAACCGGATCCATCTCAAAACCTTTGCTGGAGATAATGTAGCCCAAAAAACTAATTCTCTGTACAGCGAACTCACATTTCTCCAGCTTAGCAAAAAGCGAATTGTCCATTAATAACTGTAATACCTCACGCACGCTCCGCCAATGAGACTCCAGATCTGGCGAATAAATCAAAATGTCATCCAAATACACAACCACATTTTTACCGATCAAAGGTCTAAGGATGTCATTAATCAGATTCTGAAAAAATGCAGGAGCATTAGTAAGACCAAAAGGCATAACCAGATTCTCAAAATGACCCACAGGAGTGTTAAAAGCAGTCTTCCATTCATCACCCTCCTTCATGCGCAACAGATTGTATGCCCCCTTAAGGTCAATTTTAGAGAACCACTTGGCCCCCAATAACTGGTTAAACAGATCAGGAATCAATGGCAGTGGGTAAGGATTGCGTACCGTAATTTTGTTAATCTCACGAAAATCCAGACAAGGACGTAAACCGCCGTCCTTTTTTTTTACAAAAAAAAATCCAACCGCCACAGGAGACTTAGAGGGCCTAATGTGACCGGCGGCCAAACTTGTCTGTATGTATTCCTCCAAAGCCTTCCTCTCAGGAATAGTAAGGTTAAATAAACGACTTTTAGGAAGAGTCGCTCCAGGGACAAATTCAATAGAACAATCATAGTCTCTATGGGGAGGCAAAACCTGCGATTCTTTCTCAGAAAAAACTCTCCAAAAATCCTGAATAGGAACAGGCAATTCTCCCCTATCCAAAGCTGCAATACGCCCGTTACAACACTTGTCATAACATTTATGGCTCCAGGATTTAATTTCACTGGTAGACCAATCCAGTACAGGATTGTGAAATTTTAACCAGGGCAAACCCAATATTACTGGAGAAGGCAAGTTATTCAACACTACCAAATCCAATTTCTCATGGTGAACACCATTAATAGTGAGAGGAAATTCACTGACCTTGAGAGTAATATTCTTCAAAGGGGAGCCATCCACAGAAACCACAGCAATGGGGGATGATAAAGGTTCAGGTTTTAAATTGAGTTTTTCCACGAATCCCCCATCAATAACATTCAGTGTAGACCCGCAATCAACAAACACCCGAAATTCCATTAATTTTTCCTGAGCAATCGTGGAAGCAGCTAAAAATATACCCTTGGAATTTAAACAGGCAATACGGGCGTGACTGACCATTTTTTTTTCTTTCTTCATACGAAGCTCACAGCCTTTAATCAAATGACCAGATTTTCCACAATAGAAACACAAGCCTTCTGAAAAACGACGGTGTTTTTCTTGAGAGCGAGGTGCCACCGATCCAATCTCCATCGGTTCACCACTGTTAGTACACACATTATCATAACCAGAAACTGACATAGCAGAGGATTTGCTCTCATTAACCCTAGCACGCAGTCTTCTGTCCACCCGTATAGCTAATTGCATAGCCTGTTGCAAATCCTCAGGTGTAGGATAAGCAATTAGCAGGTCTTTAACCTTTTCACTGAGCCCAGCAAGAAATAGACTTTTCAGAGCAGAATCGTTCCACCCTGTTTGAGTGGACCAACGACGAAAATGTGTACAATATTTTTCCATATTACCTGATCCTTGTTTTAAACGTCTCAACTCAGTCTCAGCTGATGCCACACGGTCAGGATCATCATATAATAGTCCTAAAGCAGAAAAAAAACTATCCACTGATCTGAAGCATGTATCACTAGGTTGCAAAGAAAAGGCCCACTCCTGAGGCTCTTTGCGCAAAAGTGACATTATGAACCCTACGCGCTGGGATTCATCCCCAGAGGACTTGGGTCTCAAACGAAAATACAATAAGCAAGCATTTTTAAATGAAAAAAATTCTCGATGTTCACCAAAAAATAAATCCGGCAAACATACCTTAGGCTCCAAGAAATATGCTCCAGGACAGTTACTCACGTGCTGACGGAGCTCGGCCACTTCCAGAGAGAGTCCCTGCAGGTGTTTAGCCAAATCCTGAACCGACACCATGATGGAACAAAAAAAAATCTTTCCTTAGAGAATTTACAGGCTGGACTTACTGTTATGTTCTGCTACCAAAGCTAAGGAAAGAGAGGAGATCTGTCCCTACTATAAGACTCAGCTGAATCCCTACGATGTAACAGGGAACCTGATCCTGCGATCAGACCTGCTAAAGTCCTAATCTAGTCTGTACGGAGACCTATAGATTTGGGGAGGGAATCCCTACAAGTACTAAGGACTGGGAGGAATATGGGACACCTCCTAACAGAAATAGCAGCAGACAGACGAACAAACAAAATAGATAGAACCTAGAGGTCCGTAGACCAAGCAAACTAACAGAGTTAGATACAGAGCACAGGCTAGCTAGAAAGTAGATATACAATGAAGTCCAGCAAAGCCAGAAGGGCGGAGCAGGATTAAATAGGCCAACAAGGTCATGTGACCAGCAAAGGAAAAAAAACCTAACAGCAAGGTTCTAACAGTTTTAATGCCCCTTGGAAGAGAAGTGGAGATAGCAGTAGCTTAACAAGACTGTTTAAATGCCGATTGGAAGAGACGTGGAGGTCACAGTGGAATAAAAAGACAATATCAGTGCCCCATGGAAGAGTGGTTGAGGTCGCAGTAACTTAACAAGACGGTTTTAATGCCCCTTGGAAGAGACGTGGAGGTCACAGTAGTTTAACAAGACGGTTTAAATGCCCCTTGGAAGAGACGTGGAGGTCACAGTGGAATAAAAATACAATATCAATGCCCCTTGAAAGAGTGGTGGAGGTTGTAGTATCTTAACAAGATGGTTTAAATGCCACTTGGAAGAGACGTGGAGGTCACAGTAGCTTAACAAGATGGTTTCAATGCCCCTTGGAAGAGTGGTGGAGGTCGCCGTGGAATAAAAAACAATATCAATGCCGCGTGGAAGAGACGTGGAGGTCACAGTAGCTTAAAAAGATGGCTTAAATGCCCCTTGTTAGAGACATGGAGGTCGCAGTGGAATAAAAAGACAATATCAATGCCCCTTGGAAGAGACGTGGAGGTCACAGTAGCTTAACAAGACGGTTTTAATGCCCATTGGAAGATACGTGGAGGTCACAGTAGCTTAACAAGACGGTTTTAATGCCCCTTTGTAGTGACGTGTAGGTCGCAGTGGAATAGAAATAGAATATCTATGCCGCTTGGAAGAGCCGTGGAGGTCACAGTTGCTTAACAAGACGGTTTTAATGCCCCTTGGAAGAGACGTGGAGGTCACAGTGGAATAAAAAGACAATATCAATGCCCCTTGGAAGAGTGGTGGAGGTCGCAGTAGCTTAACAAGGCGATTTTATTGCCTCTTGGAAGAGACGTGGAGGTCACAGTAGCTTTAAAAGATGGTTTAAATGCCTCTTGGAAGAGACTTGTAGGTCACAGTGGAATAAAAAGACAATATCAATGCCCCTTGGAAGAGTGGTTGAAGTCGAAGTAGCTTAACAAGACGGTTTTAATGCCCCTTGGAAGAGACGTGGAGGTCACAGTAGCTTTAAAAGATGGTTTAAATGCCCCTTGGAAGAGACTTGTAGGTCAAGTGGAATAAAAAGACAATATCAATGCCCCTTGGAAGAGTGGTTGAGGTCGAAGTAGCTTAACAAGACCGTTTTAATGCCCCTTGGAAGAGAAGTGGAGATAGCAGTAGCTTAACAAGACTGTTTAAATGCCGATTGGAAGAGACGTGGAGGTCACAGTGGAATAAAAAGACAATATCAGTGCCCCATGGAAGAGTGGTTGAGGTCGCAGTAACTTAACAAGACGGTTTTAATGCCCCTTGGAAGAGACGTGGAGGTCACAGTAGTTTAACAAGACGGTTTAAATGCCCCTTGGAAGAGACGTGGAGGTCACAGTGGAATAAAAATACAATATCAATGCCCCTTGAAAGAGTGGTGGAGGTTGTAGTATCTTAACAAGATGGTTTAAATGCCACTTGGAAGAGACGTGGAGGTCACAGTAGCTTAACAAGATGGTTTCAATGCCCCTTGGAAGAGTGGTGGAGGTCGCCGTGGAATAAAAAACAATATCAATGCCGCGTGGAAGAGACGTGGAGGTCACAGTAGCTTAAAAAGATGGCTTAAATGCCCCTTGTTAGAGACATGGAGGTCGCAGTAGGAGAAAAAGACAATATCAATGCCCCTTGGAAGAGTGGAGGAGGTCGCAGTAGCTTAACAAGACGGTTTTAATGCCCCTTTGTAGAGACGTGTAGGTCGCAGTGGAATAGAAATAGAATATCTATGCCGCGTGGAAGAGCCGTGGAGGTCACAGTTGCTTAACAAGACGGTTTTAATGCCCCTTGGAAGAGTGGTGGAGGTCGCAGTAGAATAAAAAGACAATATCAATGCCCCTTGGAAGAGTGGTGGAGATCGCAGAAGCTTAACAAGACGGATTAATGCCCATTGGAAGAGACAGGGAGGTCACAGTAGCTTAACAAGACGGTTTTAAGGCCCCTTGAAAGAGACGTGGAGGTCACAGTAGCTTAACAAGACGGTTTTAATGCCCCTTGGAAGAGAAGTGGAGAACGCAGTAGCTTAAAAAGATGGTTTAAATGACCCTTGTTAGAGACGTGGAGGTCACAGTGGAATAAAAAGACAATATCAATGCCCCTTGAAAGAGTGGTGGAGGTTGTAGTAGCTTAACAAGACGGTTTTAATGCCCCTTGGAAGAGACGTGGAGGTCACAGAAGTTTACTAAGATGGTTTTAATGCCCCTTGGAAGAGTGGTGGAGGTCGCAGTGGAATAAAAAGACAATTTCAATGCCCCGTGGATGAGACATGGAGGTCACAGTAGCTTAAAAAGATGGTTTTAATGCCCCTTAGAAGAGTGGTGGAGGTTGCAGTGGAATAAAAAGACAATATCAATGCCCCTTGGAAGAGTGGTGGAGGTCGCAGAAGCTTATTAAGACGGTTTTAATGCCCCTTGGAAGAGACGCGGAGGTCACAGTAGCTTAACAACACGGTTTTTATGCCCCTTGGAAGAGACGTGGGGGTCACAGTAGCTTAAAAAGACGGTTTAAATGCCCCTTGTTAGAGACATGGAGGTCGCAGTAGAAGAAAAAGACAATATCAATGCCGCTTGGAAGAGTGGAGGAGGTCGCAGTAGCTTAACAAGACGGTTTTAATGCCCATTGGAAGATACGTGGAGGTCACAGTAGCTTAACAAGACGGGTTTAATGCCCCTTTGTAGAGACGTGCAGGTCGCAGTGGAATAGAAATAGAATATCTATGCCGCGTGGAAGAGCCGTGGAGGTCACAGTTGCTTAACAAGACCGTTTTAATGCCCCTTTGAAGAGTGGTTGAGGTCGCAGTGGAATAAAAAGACAATATCAATGCCCCTTGGAAGAGTGGTGGAGGTCGCAGTAGCTTAACAAGACGGATTAATGCCCCTTGGAAGAGACGTGGAGTTCATAGTAGCTTAAAAAGACGGTTTTAAGGCTCCTTGGAAAAGAAGTGGAGGTCACAGTAGCTTAACAAGACGGTTTTAATGCCCCTTGGAAGAGACGTGGAGATCGCAGTAGCTAAACAAGATGGTTTAAATGCCCCTTGGAAGAGACGTGGAGGTCACAGTGGAATAAAAGGACAATATCAATGCCCCTTGAAAGAGTGGTGGAGGTCGTAGTAGCTTAACAAGACGGTTTTAATTCCCCTTTAAAGAGACGTGGAGGTCACAGAAGCTTACTAAGATGGTTTTAATGCCCCTTGGAAGAGTGGTGGAGGTCGCAGTGGAATAAAAAGATAATATCAATGCCGCGTGGAAGAGATGTGGAGGTCACAGTAGCTTAACAAGATGGGTTGAATGCCCCTTGGAAGAGTGGTGGAGGTCGCATTGGAATAACATGACAATATTAATGCCCCGTGGAAGAGACGTGGAGGTCACAGTAGCTTAACAATATGGTTTTAATGCCCCTTGGAAAATTGGTGTAATTCGCAGTGGAATAAAAAGGCAATATCAATGCCCCTTGGAATAGTGGTGGAGGTCGCAGTAGCTTAATAAGACGGTTTTAATGCCCCTTGGAAGAGATGTGGAGGTCACAGTAGCTTAACAAGACGATTTTAATGCCTCTTGGTAGAGACGTGGAGGTCTCAGTAGCTTTAAAAGATGGTTTAAATGCCTCTTGGAAGAGACGTGGAGGTCACAGTGAAATAAAAGACAATATCAATGCCCCTTGAAAGAGTGTTGGAGGTCGTAGTAGCTTAACAAGACGGTTTTAATTCCCCTTTAAAGAGATGTGGAGGTCACAGAAGATTACTAAGATGGTTTTAATGCCCCTTGGAAGAGTGGTGGAGGTCGCAGGGGAATAAAAAGACAATATCAATGCCGCGTGGAAGAGATGTGGAGGTCACAGTAGCTTAACAAGATGGTTTGAACGCCCCTTGGAAGAGACATGGAGGTCACAGTGGAATACAAAGACAATATCAATGCCCCTTGAAAGAGTGGTGGAGGTCGTAGTAGCTTAACAAGATGGTTTTAATGCCCCTTGGAAGAGACGTGGCAGTCACAGTAGCTTAAAAAGAAGGTTTTAATTCCCCTTGGAAGGGTGGTGGAGGTCACAGTAGCTTAACAAGACGGTTTTAATGCCCCTTGGAAGAGTGGTGGAGGTCGCATTGGAATAACATGACAATATTAATGCCCCGTGGAAGAGACGTGAAGGTCACAGTAGCTTAACAAGACGGTTTTAATGCCCCTTGGTAGAGACGTGGAGGTCACAGTAGCTTATCAAGACGGTTTTAATGCCCCTTGGTAAAGACACGGAGGTCACAGTGGAATAAAAAGACAATATCAATACCCCTTGGAAGAGTGGTTGAGGTCGCAGTAACTTAGCAAGATGGTTTAATGCCCCTTGGAAGAGTGGTGGAGGTCGCATTGGAATAACATGACAATATTAATGCTCCGTGGAAGAGACGTGGAGGTCACAGTAGCTTAACAAGATGGTTTTAATGCCCCTTGAAAGAGTGGTGGAGGTCGCATTGGAATAACATGACAATATTAATGCCCCGTGTAAGAGACGTGGAGGTCACAGTAGCTTAACAAGACGGATTTAATGCCACTTGGAACAGTGGTGGAGGTTGCAGTGGATTAAAAAGACAATATCAATGCCCCTTGGAAGAGTGGTGGAGGTCGCAGTAGCTTAATAAGACGGTTTTAATGCCCCTTGGAAGAGATGTGGAGGTCACAGTAGCTTAACAAGATCATTTTAATGCCTATTGGTAGAGACGTGGAGGTCACAGTAGCTTTACAAGATGGTTTAAATGCCTCTTGGTAGAGACGTGGAGGTCACAGTGAAATAAAAGAAAATATCAATGCCCCTTGGAAGAGTGGTGGAGGTCGTAGTATCTTAACAAGACTGTTTTAATGCCCCTTGGAAGAGATGTGAAGGTCACAGTAGCTTAACAAGATGGTTTTAGTGCCCCTTGGAAGAGTGGTGGAGGTCGCAGTGGAAAAAAAACCCAATATCAATGCCGCGTGGAAGAGACGTGGAGGTCACAGTTTCTTAATTAGACGGTTTTAATGCCCCTTAGAAGAGTGGTGGAGGTCGCAGTGGAATAAAAAGACAATATCAATGCCCCTTGGTAGAGTGGTGGAGTTCGCAGTAGCTTAACAAGACGGATTAATGCCCCTTGGAAGAGACGGGGAGGTCACAGTAGCTTAACAAGACGGTTTTAAGGCCCCTTGGAAGAGACGTGGAGATCGCAGTATCTTAACAAGATGGTTTAAATGCCCCTTGGAAGAGACGTGGAGGTCACAGTGGAATAATATGACAATATCAATGCCCCATGAAAGAGTGGTGGAGTTCGTAGCAGCTTAACAAGACGGTTTTAATGCCCCTTGGAAGAGACGTGGAGGTCACAGTAGCTTAACAAGATGGTTTGAATGCCCCTTGGAAGAGACGTGGAGGTCACAGTAGCTTAAAAAGACGGTTTTAATGCCCCTTAGAAGAGTGGTGGCGGTTGCACTGGTATAAAAAGACAATATCAATGCCCCTTGGAAGAGTGGTGGAGGTCGCAGAAGCTTAATAAGATGGTTTTAATGCCCCTTGTAAGAGACGTGGAGGTCACAGTAGCTTAACAAAACGGTTTTAATGCCCCTTGGAAGAGACGTGGAGGTCACAGCAGCTTAAAAAGACGGTTTAAAAGCCCCTTGTTAGAGACATGGAGGTAGCAGTAGAAGAAAAAGACAATATCAATGCCCCTTGGAAGAGTGGTGGAGGTCGCAGTAGCTTAACAAGATGGTTTTAATGCCCATTGGAAGAGACGTGGAGGTCACAGTAGCTTATCAAGACCGTTTTAATGCCCCTTGGTAGAGACGTGGAGGTCGCAGTGGAATAAAAAGACAATATGAATGCCCCTTGGAAGAGTGGTGGAGGTCGCAGTAGCTTAACAAGACAGATTAATGCCGCTTGGAAGAGACGTTGAGGTCACATTAGCTTAACAAGAAGGTTTTAAGGCTCCTTGGAAGAGACGTGGAGGTCACAGTAGCTTAACAAGACGGTTTTAATGCCCCTTGGAAGAGACGTGAAGATCGCAGTAGCTTTAAAAGATGGTTTAAATGCCCCTTGGAATAGACGTGGAGGTCACAGTGGAATAAAAAGACAATATCAATGCCCCTTGAAAGAGTGGTGGAGGTCGTAGTAGCTTAACAAGACGGTTTTAATGTCCCTTTAAAGAGACGTGGGGGTCACAGAAGGTTAATACGATGGTTTTAACGCCCCTTGGAAGAGAGGTGGAGGTCAAAGTGGAAAAAAAAGACAATATCAATGCCTCTTGGAAGAGTGGTGGAGGTCACAGTAGCTTAACAAGACGGATTTAATTCCCCTTGAAAGAGTGGTGGAGGTCGCAGTATCTTAAAAAGACGTTTTAAATGCCCCTTGGAAGAGACGTGGAGGTCACAGCAGCTTAACAAGATGGTTTTAATGCCCCTTTGAAAATTGGTGGAGGTCGCAGTGGAATAAAAAGACAATATCAATGCCCCGTGGAAGAGACGTGGAGGTCACAGTAGCTTAACAAGACGGTTTTAATACCCCTTGGAAAAGTGGTGGAGGTCGCAGTGGAATAAAAAGACAATATCAATGCCCCTTGGAAGAGTGGTGGAGGCCGCAGTAATAATAATAAAATAATAATAATAATCTTTATTTTTATATAGCGTTAAAATATTCAGCAGAGCTCTACATACATTATTGTCGCTGTCCCCATCGGGGCTCACAATCTAGATTCCCTATCAGTATGTCTTTAAAGTGGCTTAACAAGACGGCTTAATGCCCCATGGAAGAGACGTGGAGGTCACAGTAGCTTAACAAGACGGTTTTAAGGCCCCTTGGTAGAGACGTGGAGGTCACAGTAGCTTAACAAGATGGTTTAAATGCCCCTTGGAACAGACGTGGAGGTCACAGTGGAAAAAAAAAGACAATATAAATGCCCCTTGCAAGAGTGGTGGAGGTCGCAGTAGCTTAACAAGACTGTTTTAATGCCCATTGGAAGACACGTGGAGGTCACAGTAGCTTAACAAGACGGCTTTAATGCCTCTTCGAACAGATGTGGAGGTCACAACAATTAACAAGACGGTTTAAATGCCCCTTGGAAGAGACGTGGAGATGACAAAAAGACAATATCAATGCCCCGTGGATGAAACATGGAGGTCAGAGTAGCTTAACAAGACAGTTTTAACGCCCCTTGGAAGAGACGTGGAGGTCACAGTAGGCTAAAAAGACGGTTTTAAGGCCCCTTGGAAGAGACGTGGAGGTCACAGTGGAATAAAAAGACAATATCAATACCCCTTGGAAGAGTGGTTGAGGTCACAGTAGCTTAACAAGACGGTTTTAAGGCCCCTTGGTAGAGACGTGGAGGTCACAGTAGCTTAACAAGATGGTTTAAATGCCCCTTGGAACAGACGTGGAGGTCACAGTGGAAAAAAAAAGACAATATCAATGCCCCTTGAAAGAGTGATGGAGGTCGTAGTAGCTTAACAAGACGGTTTTAATGCCCCTTGGAAGAGACGTGGAGGTCACAGTAGCTTAACAAATGGTTTTAATGCCCCTTGGAAGAGTGATGGAGGTCGCAGTGGAATAAAAAGAGAATATCAATGCCGCGTAAAAGATACGTGGATGTCACAGTTGCTTAACAAGACGGTTTAAATGCCCCTTGGAATAGTGGTGGAGGTTGCAGTGGAATAAAAAGACAATATCAATGCCCCTTGGAAGAGTGGTGGAGGTCGCAGTAGCTTAACAAGACGGATTAATGTGCCTTGGAAGAGACGTGGAGGTCACAATAGCTTAACAAGACAGTTTTAAGGCCCCTTGGAAGAGATGTGGAGGTCACAGTAGCTTGACAAGATGGTTTTAGTGCCCCTTGAAAGAGACGTGGAGGTCACAGTGGAATAAAAAGACAATATCAATGCACCTTGGAAGAGTGGTGGAGGTCGCAGTAGTTTACCAAGACGGTTTTAATGTCCCTTGGATGAGACGTGGAGGTCACAGTAGCTTAACAAGATGGTTTTAATGCCCCTTTCAAGAGTGGTGGAGGTTTCAGTGGAATAAAAAGACAATATCAATTCCCCGTGGAACAGACTTGGAGGTCACAGTAGGTTAAAAAGACGGCTTTAATGCCCCTTGGAAGAGTAGTGGAGGTTGCAGTGGAATAAAAAGACAATATCAATGCCCCGTGGATGAAACGTGGAGGTCAGAGTAGCTTAACAAGACAGTTTTAACGCCCCTTGGGAGAGACGTGGAGGTCACAATAGGCTAAAAAGACGGTTTTAATGCCCCTTGGAAGAGACGTGGAGGTCACAGTGGCTTAACAAGACAGTTTAAAGGCCCCTTGGAAGAGACGTGGAGGTCTCAGTAGCTTAACAAGACGTTTTAAATTCCCCTTGGAAGAGACGTGGAGGTCCCAGTGGAATAAAAAAACAATATCAATGCCCCTTGGAAGAGTGGTGGAGGTCGCAGTAGCATGAAAAAAAGGTTTTAGTGCCCCTTGGAAGAGATGTGGAGGTCACAGTAGCTTAACAAGATGATATTAATGCCTCTTGGAAGTGACGTGGAGGTCACAGTAGCTTTACAAAACAGTTTAAATTCCCCTTGAAGAGACGAGGAGGTCACAGTTGAATAAAAAGACAATATCAATGCCCCTTGGAAGAGTGGTGGAGGTCGCAGTAGCTTGACAAGACGGTTTTATTGCCCCTTGAAAGAGACATGGAGGTCACAGTAGCTTAACAAGACGGTTTTAATGCCCCTTGGAAGAGACGTGGAGATCGCAGTAGCTTAACAAGATGGTTTTAATGCCCCTTGTAAGAGTGGTGGAGGTTGCAGTGGAATAAAAAGACAATATCAATGCCGCGTGGAAGAGACGTGGAGGTCACAGTTGCTTAACAAGACGGTTTGAATGCCCCTTGGAAGAGTGGTGGAGGTCGCAGTGGAATAAAGACACAATATTAATGCCCTTTGGAAGAGTGGTGGAGGTCGCAGTAGCTAAACAAGACGGATTTATGCCCCTTGGAAGAGACGGGGAGGTCACAGTAGCTTAAGAAGACGGTTTTAAGGCCCCTTGGAAGAGACGTGAAGGTCACAGTAGCTTAACAAGACGGTTTTAATGCCCCTTGGAAGATACGTGGAGATCGCAGTAGCTTAACAAGATGGTTTAAATAGCCGTTGGAAGAGACGTGGAGGTCACAGTGGAATAAAAAGACAATATCAATGCCCCTTGAAAGAGTGGTGGAGGTTGTAGTAGCTTAACAAGACGGTTTTAATGCCCCTTGGTAGAGACGTGGAGGTCACAGAAGTTTACTAAGATGGTTTTAATGCCCCTTGGAAAAGTGGTGGAGATCGCAGTGGAATAAAAATAAAATATCAATGCCGCGTGGAAGAGACGTGGAGGTCACAGTAGCTTAACAAGATGGTTTGAATGCCACTTGGAAGAGACGTGGAGGTCACAGTGGAATAAAAAGACAATATCAATGCCCCTTGAAAGAGTGGTGGAGGTCGTAGTAGCTTAACAAGACGGTTTTAATGCCCCTTGGAAGAGACGTGGAGGTCACAGTAGCTTAATAAGATGGTTTTAATGCCCCTTGGAAGGGTGGTGGAGGTCGCAGTGGAATAAAAAGACAATATCAATGCCCCGTTGAAGAGACGTGGAGATCACAGTAGCTTAAAAAGATGGTTTTAATGCCCCTTAGAAGAGTGGTGGAGGTTGCAGTGGAATTAAAAGACAATATCTATACCCCTTGGAAGAGTGGTTGAGGTCGCAGAAGCTTAATAAGACGGTTTTAAAGCCCCTTGGAAGAGACGTGGAGTTCACAGTAGCTTAACAAGACAGTTTTAATGCCCCTTGGAAGAGACGTGGAGGTCACAGTAGCTTAAAAAGACAGTTTAAATGCCCCTTGTTAGAGACATGGAGGTCGCAGTAGAAGAAAAAGACAATATCAATGCCCCGTGGAAGAGTGGTGGAGGTCGCAGTATCTTAACAAGACGATTTTAATACCCATTGGAAGAAACGTGGACGTCACAGTAGCTTAACAAGACGGTTTTAATGTCCCTTGGTAGAGACATGGAGGTCACAGTGAAATAAAAAGACAATATCAACGCCGCGTGGAAGAGACGTGAAGGTCACAGTTGCTTAACAAGACGGTTTTAATGCCCCTTGGAGGAGACGTGGAGGTCACAGTAGCTTAAATTTACGGTTTTAATGCCCCTTGTAAGAGACGTGGAAGTCACAGTAGCTTAAAAAGACGGTTTAAAAGCCTTTTGTTAGAGACAAGGAGGTCGCAGTAGAAGAAAAAGACAATATCAATGCCCCTTGGAAGAGTGATGGAGGTCGCAGTAGCTTAACAAAACAGATAATGCCCCTTGGAAGAGACGTGGTGGTCACAGTAGCTTAAAAGATAGTTTTAAGGCCCCTTGGAAGAGACGTGGAGATCACAGTAGCTTAACAAGATGGTTTTATTGCCCGTTGGAAGAGATGTGGAGGTCACAGTGGAAAAAAAAGACAATTTCCATGCCCCTTGGAAGAGTGGTGGAGGTCGCAGTAGCTTGACAAGTCGGTTTTAATGCCCCTTGAAAGAGACATGGAGGTCACAGTAGCTTAACAAGACGGTTTTAATGCCCCTTGGAAGAGACGTGGAGATCGCAGTAGCTTAACAAGATGGTTTTAATGCCCCTTGTAAGAGTGGTGGAGGTTGCAGTGGAATAAAAAGACAATATCAATGCCGCGTGGAAGAGACGTGGAGGTCACAGTTGCTTAACAAGACGGTTTGAATGCCCCTTGGAAGAGTGGTGGAGGTCGCAGTGGAATAAAGACACAATATTAATGCCCCTTGGAAGAGTGGTGGAGGTCGCAGTAGCTAAACAAGACGGATTTATGCCCCTTGGAAGAGACAGGGAGGTCACAGTAGCTTAACAAGATGGTTTTAAGGCCCCTTGTAAGAGACATGGAGGTCACAGTAGCTTAACAAGACCGTTTTAATGCCCCTTGGAAGAGACGTGGCGATCGCAGTAGCTTAATAAGATGGTTTAAATAGCCGTTGGAAGAGACGTGGAAGTCACAGTGGAATAAAAAGACAATATCAATGCCCCTTGAAAGAGTGGTGGAGGTTGTTTTAGCTTAACAAGACGGTTTTAATGCCCCTTGGTAGAGACGTGGAGGTCACAGAAGTTTACTAAGATGGTTTTAATGCCCCTTGGAAAAGTGGTGGAGATCGCAGTGGAATAAAAATAAAATATCAATGCCGCGTGGAAGAGACGCGGAGGTCACAGTAGCTTATCAAGATGGTTTGAATGCCACTTGGAAGAGACGTGGAGGTCACAGTGGAATAAAAAGTCAATATCAATGCCCCTTGAAAGAGTGGTGGAGTTCGTAGTAGCTTAACAAGACGGTTTTAATGCCCCTTGGAAGAGACGTGGAGGTCACAGTAGCTTAATAAGATGGTTTTAATGCCCCTTGGAAGGGTGGTGGAGGTCGCAGTGGAATAAAAAGACAATATCTATGCCCCGTGGAAGAGACGTGGAGGTCACAGTAGCTTAAAAAGATGGTTTTAATGCCCCTTAGAAAAGTGGTGGAGGTTGCAGTGGAATTAAAAGACAATATCAATACCCCTTGGAAGAGTGGTTGAGGTCGCAGAAGCTTAATAAGACGGTTTTAATGCCCCTTGCAAGAGACGTGGAGGTCACAGTAGCTTAACAAGACAGTTTTAATGCCCCTTGGAAGAGACGTGGAGGTCACAGTAGCTTAAAAAGACGGTTTAAATGCCTTTTGTTAGAGCCAAGGAAGTCGCAGTAGAAGAAAAAGACAATATCAATGCCCCTTGGAAGAGTGATGGAGGTCGCAGTAGCTTAACAAAACAGATTAATGCCCCTTGTAAGAGACGTGGTGGTCACAGTAGCTTAAAAGATGGTTTTAAGGCCCCTTGGAAGAGACGTGGAGGTCACAGTAGCTTAACAAGATGGTTTTATTGCCCGTTGGAAGAGACGTGGAGATCGCAGTAGCTTAACAAGATGGTTCAAATGCCCCTTGGAAGAGACGTGGAGGTCACAGTGGAATAAAAAGACAATATCAATGCCCCTTGAAAGAGTGGTGGAGGTAGTAGTAGCTTAACAAGACGGTTATAATGCCCCTTGGAAGAGACGTGGAGGTCACAGAAGCTTACTAAGATGGTTTTAATGCCCCTTGGAAGAATGGTGGAGGTCGCAGTGGAATAAAAAGACAATATCAATGCCACGTGGAAGAGACGTGGAGGTGACAGTAGCTTAACAAGATGGTTTGAATGCCCCTTGGAAGAGACGTGGAGGTCACAGTGGAATAAAAAGACAATATCAATGCAACTTGAAAGAGTGGTGGAGGTCGTAGTAGCTTAACAAGACGGTTGTAATGCCCCTTGGAAGAGACGTGGAGGTTACCGTAGCTTAAGAAGATGGTTTTAAGATCCCTTGGAAGGGTGATGGAGGTCGCAGTGGAATATAAAGACAATATCAAAGCACAGTGGAAGAGACTTGGAGGTCACAGTAGCTTAAAAAGGTGGTTTTAATGTCCCTTAGAAGAGTGGTCGAGGTTGCAGTGGAATAAAAAGACATTATCAATGTCTCTTGGAAGAGTGGTGGAGGTCGCAGAAGCTTAATAAGACGGTTTTAATGCCCCTTGGAAGAGACGTGGAGGTCACAGTAGCTTAACAAAACGGTTTTATTGCCTCTTGGAAGAGAAGTGGAGGTCACAGTAGCTTTAGAAGACGTTTTAAATGCCCCTTGGAAGAGACGTGGAAGTCACAGTGGAATAAAAAGACAATATCAATGCCCCTTGGAAGAGTGGTGGAGGGAGAAGTAGCTTAACAAGACGGTTTTAATGCCCCTTGAAGAGACGTGGAGGTCACAGTAGCTTAACAAGACGGTTTTAATGCCCCTTGGAAGAGACGTGGAGGTGACAGTAGCTTAACAAGAAGGTTTAAATGCCCCTTGGAAGAGACGTGGTGGTCACAGTGGAATAAAATGACAATATCAATGGCCCTTGAAAGAGTGGTGGAGGTCGTAGTAGCTTAACAAGACGGTTTTAATGCCCCTTGGAAGAGTGGTGGAGGTCGCAGTAGCTTAACAAGACGGATTAATGCCCCTTGGAAGAAACGTGGAGGTCACAATAGCTTAAACAGATGGTTTTAATGCCACTTGTAAGAGATGTGGAGGTCACAGTAGCTTAACAAGATGGTTTAAATGCCCCTTGGAATAGACGTGGAGGTCACAGTGGAATGAAAAGATAATATCAATGCCCCTTGGAAGAGTGGTGGAGGTCGCAGTAGATTTACAATACGGTTTTAATGCCCCTTGGAAGAGATGTGGAGGTCACAGTAGCTTAACAAGTCGGTTTTAATGCCTCTTGGAAGAGACGTGGAGGTCACAGTAGCTTTACAAGACAGTTTAAATGCCACTTGGAAGAGACGTGGAAGTCACAGTAGAATAAAAAGACAATATCAATGCCCCTTGGAAGAGAGGTGGAGGTCGAAGTAGCTTAACAATACGGTTTTAATGCCCCTTGGAAGAGATGTGGAGGTCACAGTAGCTTACCAAGACGGTTTAAATGCCCCTTGGAATAGAGGTGGAGGTCACAGTGGAATGAAAAGATAATATCAATGCCCCTTGGAAGAGTGGTGGAAGTCGAAGAAGCTTAACAATACGGTTTTAATGCCCCTTGGAAGAGATGTGGAGGACACAGTAGCTTAACAAGTCGGTTTTAATGCCTCTTGGAAGAGACGTGGAGGTCACAGAAGCTTTACAAGACAGTTTAAATGCCACTTGGAAGAGACGTGGAAGTCACAGTAGAATAAAAAGACAATATCAATGCCCCTTAGAAGAGTGGTGGAGGTCGAAGTAGCTTAACAAGACGCTTTTAATGCCACTTGGAAGAGATGTGGAGGTCGCAGTAGATTAACAAGACGGTTTTTAATGCCTCTTGGAAGAAACGTGGAGGTCACAGTAGCTTAACAAGATGGTTTTAATGCCCCTTGGAAGAGTGGTGGAGGTCGCAGTGGAATAAAAAGACAATATCAATGCCCCTTGGAAGAGTGGTGGAGGTTGCAGTAGCTTAACAAGACGGATTATTGCCCCTTGGAAGAGACGTGGAGGTCACAGTAGCTTAACAAGACGGTTTTAAGGCCCCTTCGAAGAGACGTGGAGGTCACAGTATCTTAACAAGATGGATTTAATGCCCCTTGGAAGAGACGTGGAGATCGCAATAGCTTAACAAGATGGTTTAAATGACCTGTGGGAGAGACGTGGAGGACACAGTGGAATAAAAAGACATCATCAATGCCCCTTGGAAGAGTGGTGTAGGTCGCAGTAGCTTAACAAGACAGTTTTAATGCCCCTTGGAAGAGAAGTGGAGGTAACAGAAGCTTAACAAGATGGTTTTAATGCCCCTTGGAAGAGTGGTGGAGGTCGCAGTTGAATAAAAAGACAATATCAATGCCGCGTGGTAGAGATGTGGAGGTCACAGTAGCTTAACAAGATGGTTTGAATGCCCCTTGGAAGAGATGTGGAGGTCACAGTGGAATAAAAAGACAATATCAATGGATCGTGGAAGAGACGTGGAGGTCACAATAGCTTAACAAGAAAGTTTTAATGCCCCTTAGAAGAGTGGTGAAGATTGCAGTGCAATAAAAAGACAATATCAATGCCCCATGGAAGAGTGGTGGAGGTCGCAGAAGTTTAATAAGGCGGTTTTACTTCCCCTTTGAAGAGAAGTGGAGGTCACATTAGCTTGAAAAGACGGTTTTAATGCCCCTTGTTAGAGACATGGAGGTCGCAGTAGCTTAACAAGACGGTTTAAATGCCCCTTGGTAGAGACAGGGAGGTCACAGTGGAATAAAAAGACTATATCGATGCCCCTTGGAAGAGTGGTGGAGGTCGCAGTAGCTTAACAAGATGGTTTAATGCACCTTGAAAGAGACGTGGTGGTCTTAGTAGCTTAACAAGACGGTTTTAATACCCCTTGGAAGAGTGATGTAGGTCGCAGTGGAATAAAATGACAATATCAATGCCCCGTGGAAAAGACATGTAGGTCCCAGTAGCTTAAAAAGATGGTTTTAATGCCCCTTGGAAGAGTGATGGAGGTCGCAGTGGAGTAAAAAGACAATATCAATGCCCCTTGGAACAGTGGTGGAGGTCGCAGTCGCTTAACAAGATGGTTTTAATCCCCATTGGAAGAGATGTGGATGTCACAGTAACTTAACAGGCAGGTTTTAATGCCCCTTGGAAGAGAGGTGGAGGTCACAGTAGCTTAACAAGACTGTTTTAATGCCCCTTGGTAAAGTGGTGGAGTTCATAGTGGAATAAAATGACAATATCAATGCAACGTGGAAGAGACGTGGAGGTCTCATTAGCTTCTCAAGACGGTTTTAATGCCCCTTGGAAGAGTGGTGGAGGTCGCAGTGAAATAAAAAGACAATATCAATGCCCCTTGGAAGAGTAGTGGAGGTCGCAAAAGCTTAACAAGACGGTTTTAATACCACTTGGAAGAGACGTGGAGGTCACAGTAGCTTTACAAGACGGTTTACATGCCCGTTGGAAGAGACGTGGTGGTCGCAGTGGAATAAAAAGACAATATCATTGCCCCTTGGAAGAGTGGTGGAGGTCACAGTAGCTTAACAAGACGGTTTTAATGCCCCTTGGAAGAGACGTGGAGGTCACAGTAACTTAACAAGACCGTTTAAATTCCCCTTGAAAGAATGGTGGAGGTCGCAGTGGAATATAAAGACAATATCAGTGCCCCGTGGAAGAGTGGTGGAGGTCGCAGTAGCTTAACAAGACGTTTTTTAATGCCCCTTGGAAGAGACGTGCTGGTCACAGTAGCTTAACAAGACGGTTTAAATGCACCTTGGAAGAGACGTGGAGGTCACAGTGAAATAAAAAGACAATATCAATGCCCCTTGGAAGAGTAGTGGAGGTCGCAAAAGCTTAACAAGACGGTTTTAATACTACTTGGAAGAGACGTGGAGGTCACAGTAGCTTTACAAGACGGTTTAAATGCCCCTTGGAAGAGACGTGGTGGTCGCAGTGGAATAAAAAGACAATATCAATGCCACTTGGAAGAGTGGTGGAGTTCGCAGTAGCTTAACAAGACGGTTTTATTGCCCCTTGGAAGAGACGTGGAGGTCACAGTAGCTTAACAAGACGGTTTTAATGCCCCTTGGAGGAGATGTGGAGGTCACAGTAGCTTAACAAGACGGTTTTAATTCCCCTTGAAAGAGTGGTGGAGGTCGCAGTGGAATATAAAGACAATATCAATGCCCCGTGGAAGAGTGGTGGAGGTCGCAGTAGCTTAACAAGACATTTTTTAATGCCCCTTGGAAGAGACGTGCTGGTCACAGTAGCTTAATAAGACGGTTTAAATGCCCCTTGGAAGAGACGTGGAGGTCACAGTGGAATAAAAAGACAATATCAATGCCCCTTGAAAGAGATGTGGAGGTCACAGTAGCTTAACAAGACGGTTTTAATGCCCCTTGGAAGAGTGGTGGAGGTTGCAGTGGAATAAAAAGACAATATCAATGCCCCTTGGAAGAGTGGTGGAGGTCGCATTAATTTAACAAGACGGTTTTAATGCCCCTTGGAAGAGATGTGGAGGTCACAGTAGCTTAACAAGATGCTTTTAATGCCCCTTGGAAGAGAGGTGGAGGTCACAGTAGCTTAACAAGACGGTTTTAATGCCCCTTGGTAGAGTGGTGGAGGTCGCAGAGGAATGAAAAGACAATATCAATGCCGCGTGGAAGAGATGTGGAGGTCACAGTAGCTTAACAAGATGGTTTGAATGCCCCTTGAAAGAGACGTGGAGGTCACAGTGGAATAAAAAGACAATATCAATGCCTCTTGAAACAGTGGTGGTCGCAGAAGTTTAATAAGACGGTTTTAATGCCCCTTGGAAGAGACTTGGAGGTCACAGTAGCTTAACAAGGCGGTTTTAATGCCCCTTGGAAGAGACGTGGAGGTCACAGTAGCTTAAAAAGACGGTTTAAATGCCCCTTGTTAGAGACATGGAGGTCGCAGTAGAATAAAAAGACAATATCAATGCCCCTTGGAAGAGTGGTGGAGGTCGCAGTAGCTTAACAAGACGGTTTAGTGCCTCATGGAAGAGACGTGGAGGTCGCAGTAGCTTAAAAAGACGGTTTAATGCCCCTTGGAAGAGTGGTAGTAGTCGTAGTGGAATATTATGACAATATCAATGCCCCGTGTAAGAGACGTGGAGGTCACAGTAGCTTAACAAGATGGATTTAATGCCCCTTGGAAGAGTGGTGGAGGTTGTAGTGGAATAAAAAGACAATATCATTGCCCCTTGGAAGAGTGGTGGAGGTCGCAGTAGCTTAACAAGATGGTTTCAATGCCCCTTGGAAGAGACGTGGAGGTCACAGTAGCTTAACAAGACGCTTTTAATGCCCCTTGGAAGAGACGTGGAGGTCACAGTAGCTTAACAAGATGGTTTAAATGCCCCTTGGTAGAGACCTGGAGGTCACAGTGGAATAAAAAGACAATATCAATGGCCCTTGGAAGAGTGGTGGAAGTCGCAGTAGCTTAACAAGATGGTTTAATGCCCCATGGAAGAGACGTAGAGGTCACAGTAGCTTAACAAGACGGTTTTAATGCCCCTTGGAGGAGTGGTGGAGGTCGCAGTGGAATACAATGACAATATCAATGCCCTGTGTAAGAGACGTGGAGGTCACAGTAGCTTAACAAGATGGATTTAATGCCCTTTGGAAGAGTGGTGGAGGTTGCAGTGAAATAAAAAGACAATATCAATGCCCCTTGGAAGAGTGGTGGAGGTCGCATTAGCTTAACAAGATGGTTTTATTGACCCTTGGAAGAGACGTGGAGGTCACAGTAGCTTAACAAGACGGTTTTAATGCCCCTTGGAAGAGACGTGGAGGTCACAGTAGCTTAACAAGACGCTTTTAATTCCCCTTGAAAGAGGGGTGGAGGTCGCAATGGAATAAAAAGACAATATCAATGCCCCGTGGAAGAGTGGTGGAGGTCGCAGTAGCTTAACAAGACATTATTAATGCCCCTTAGAAGAGACGTGGAGGTCACAGTAGCTTAACAAGATGGTTTTAACGCCCCTTTGAAGAGTGGTGGAGGTCCCAGTGGAATAAAAAGACAATACCAATGCCCCGTGGAAGACACGTGGAGGTCACAGTAGGTTAACAAGACGGTTTTAATGCCCCTTGGGAGAGTAGTGGAGGTCGCAGTGGAATGAAAAGACAATATCAATGCCTCGTGGAAGAGACGTTAAGGTCAAAGTAGCTTAACAAGATGGTTTTAATGCCCCTTGGGAGAGTAGTGGAGGTCGCAGTGGAATAAAAAGACAATATCAATGCCCCGTGGAAGAGACGTTAAGGTCAAAGTAGCTTAACAAGACGGTTTTAATGCCCCTTGGAAGAGACGTGGAGGTCACAGTGGAATAAAAAGACAATATCAATGCCCCTTGAAAGAGATGTGGAGGTCACAGTAGCTTAACAAGACGGTTTTAATGCCCCTTGGAAGAGTGGTGGAGGTTGCAGTGAAATAAAAAGACAATATCAATGCCCCTTGGAAGAGTGGTGGAGGTCGCATTAGCTTAACAAGATGGTTTTATTGACCCTTGGAAGAGACGTGGAGGTCACAGTAGCTTAACAAGACGGTTTTAATGCCCCTTGGAAGAGACGTGGAGGTCACAGTAGCTTAACAAGACGCTTTTAATTCCCCTTGAAAGAGGGGTGGAGGTCGCAATGGAATAAAAAGACAATATCAATGCCCCGTGGAAGAGTGGTGGAGGTCGCAGTAGCTTAACAAGACATTATTAATGCCCCTTAGAAGAGACGTGGAGGTCACAGTAGCTTAACAAGATGGTTTTAACGCCCCTTTGAAGAGTGGTGGAGGTCCCAGTGGAATAAAAAGACAATACCAATGCCCCGTGGAAGACACGTGGAGGTCACAGTAGGTTAACAAGACGGTTTTAATGCCCCTTGGGAGAGTAGTGGAGGTCGCAGTGGAATGAAAAGACAATATCAATGCCTCGTGGAAGAGACGTTAAGGTCAAAGTAGCTTAACAAGACGGTTTTAATGCCCCTTGGGAGAGTAGTGGAGGTCGCAGTGGAATAAAAAGACAATATCAATGCCCCGTGGAAGAGACGTTAAGGTCAAAGTAGCTTAACAAGACGGTTTTAATGCCCCTTGGAAGAGACGTGGAGGTCACAGTGGAATAAAAAGACAATATCAATGCCCCTTGAAAGAGATGTGGAGGTCACAGTAGCTTAACAAGACGGTTTTAATGCCCCTTGGAAGAGTGGTGGAGGTTGCATTGGAATAAAAAGACAATATCAATGCCCCTTGGAAGAGTGGTGGAGGTCGCAGTAATTTAACAAGACAGTTTTAATGCCCCTTGGAAGAGAAGTGGAGGTCACAGTAGCTTAACAAGATGCTTTTAATGCCCCTTGGAAGAGAGGTGGAGGTCACAGTAGCTTAACAAGATGGTTTTAATGCCCCTTGGTAGAGTGGTGGAGGTCGCAGAGGAATGAAAAGACAATATCAATGCCGCGTGGAAGAGATGTGAAGGTCACAGTAGCTTAGCAAGATGGTTTGAATGCCCCTTGAAAGAGACGTGGAGGTCACAGTGGAATAAAAAGACAATATCAATGCCTCTTGAAAGAGTGGTGGAGTTCGCAGAAGTTTAATAAGACGGTTTTAATGCCCCTTGGAAGAGACTTGGAGGTCACAGTACCTTAACAAGACGGTTTTAATGCCCCTTGGAAGAGATGTGGAGGTCACAGTAGCTTAAAAAGACGGTTTAAATGCCCCTTGTTAGAGACATGGAGGTCGCAGTAGAATAAAAAGACAATATCAATGCCCCTTGGAAGAGTGGTGGAGGTCGCAGTAGCTTAACAAGACGGTTTAGTGCCCCATGGAAGAGACGTGGAGGTCGCAGTAGCTTAAAAAGACGGTTTAATGCCCCTTGGAAGGGTGGTAGAGGTCGCAGTGTAATATAATGACAATATCAATGCCCCGTGTAAGAGACGTGGAGGTCACAGTAGCTTAACAAGACGGATTTAATGCCCCTTGGAAGAGTGGTGGAGGTTGTAGTGGAATAAAAAGACAATATCATTGCCCCTTGGAGGAGTGGTGGAGGTCGCAGTAGCTTAACAAGATGGTTTCAATGCCCCTTGGAAGAGACGTGGAGGTCACAGTAGCTTAACAGAAAGGTTTTAATGCCCCTTGGAAGAGAGGTGGAGGTCACAGTAGCTTAACAAGACAGTTTTAATGCCCCTTGGTAAAGTGGTGGAGTTCGTAGTGGAATAAAATGACAATATCAATGCAACGTGGAAGAGACGTGGAGGTCTCATTAGCTTATCAAGACGGTTTTAATGCCCCTTGGAAGAGTGGTGGAGGTCGCAGTGAAATAAAAAGACAATATCAATGCCCCTTGGAAGAGTAGTGGAGGTCGCAAAAGCTTAACAAGACGGTTTTAATACTACTTGGAAGAGACGTGTAGGTCACAGTAGCTTTACAAGACGGTTTAAATGCCCCTTGGAAGAGACGTGGTGGTCGCAGTGGAATAAAAAGACAATATCAATGCCACTTGGAAGAGTGGTGGAGGTCGCAGTAGCTTAACAAGACGGTTTTATTGCCCCTTGGAAGAGACGTGGAGGTCACAGTAGCTTAACAAGACGGTTTTAATGCCCCTTGGAAGAGATGTGGAGGTCACAGTAGCTTAACAAGACGGTTTTAATTCCCCTTGAAAGAGTGGTGGAGGTCGCAGTGGAATATAAAGACAATATCAGTGCCGCGTGGAAGAGTGGTGGAGGTCGCAGTAGCTTAACAAGACGTTTTTTAATGCCCCTTGGAAGAGACGTGCTGGTCACAGTAGCTTAACAAGACGGTTTAAATGCCCCTTGGAAGAGACGTGGAGGTCACAGTGGAATAAAAAGACAATATCAATGCCCCTTGAAAGAGATGTGGCGGTCACAATAGCTTAACAAGACGGTTTTAATGCCCCTTGGAAGAGTGGTGGAGGTTGCAGTGGAATAAAAAGACAATATCAATGCCCCTTGGAAGAGTGGTGGAGGTCGCATTAATTTAACAAGACGGTTTTAATGCCCCTTGGAAGAGATGTGGAGGTCACAGTAGCTTAACAAGATGCTTTTAATGCCCCTTGGAAGAGAGGTGGAGGTCACAGTAGCTTAACAAGACGGTTTTAATGCCCCTTGGTAGAGTGGTGGAGGTCGCAGAGGAATGAAAAGACAATATCAATGCCGCGTGGAAGAGATGTGGAGGTCACAGTAGCTTAACAAGATGGTTTGAATGCCCCTTGAAAGAGATTTGGAGGTCACAGTGGAATAAAAAGACAATATCAATGCCTCTTGAAACAGTGGTGGTCGCAGAAGTTTAATACGACGGTTTTAATGCCCCTTGGAAGAGACTTGGAGGTCACAGTAGCTTAACAAGACGGTTTTAATGCCCCTTGGAAGAGACGTGGAGGTCACAGTAGCTTAAAAAGACGGTTTAAATGCCCCTTGTTAGAGACATGGAGGTCGCAGTAGAATAAAAAGACAATATCAATGCCCCTTGGAAGAGTGGTGGAGGTTGCAGTAGCTTAACAAGACGGATTATTGCCCCTTGGAAGAGACGTGGAGGTCACAGTAGCTTAACAAGACGGTTTTAAGGCCCCTTCGAAGAGACGTGGAGGTCACAGTATCTTAACAAGATGGATTTAATGCCCCTTGGAAGAGACGTGGAGATCGCAATAGCTTAACAAGATGGTTTAAATGACCTGTGGGAGAGACGTGGAGGACACAGTGGAATAAAAAGACATCATCAATGCCCCTTGGAAGAGTGGTGTAGGTCGCAGTAGCTTAACAAGACAGTTTTAATGCCCCTTGGAAGAGAAGTGGAGGTAACAGAAGCTTAACAAGATGGTTTTAATGCCCCTTGGAAGAGTGGTGGAGGTCGCAGTTGAATAAAAAGACAATATCAATGCCGCGTGGTAGAGATGTGGAGGTCACAGTAGCTTAACAAGATGGTTTGAATGCCCCTTGGAAGAGATGTGGAGGTCACAGTGGAATAAAAAGACAATATCAATGGATCGTGGAAGAGACGTGGAGGTCACAATAGCTTAACAAGAAAGTTTTAATGCCCCTTAGAAGAGTGGTGAAGATTGCAGTGCAATAAAAAGACAATATCAATGCCCCATGGAAGAGTGGTGGAGGTCGCAGAAGTTTAATAAGGCGGTTTTACTTCCCCTTTGAAGAGAAGTGGAGGTCACATTAGCTTGAAAAGACGGTTTTAATGCCCCTTGTTAGAGACATGGAGGTCGCAGTAGCTTAACAAGACGGTTTAAATGCCCCTTGGTAGAGACAGGGAGGTCACAGTGGAATAAAAAGACTATATCGATGCCCCTTGGAAGAGTGGTGGAGGTCGCAGTAGCTTAACAAGATGGTTTAATGCCCCTTGAAAGAGACGTGGTGGTCTTAGTAGCTTAACAAGACGGTTTTAATACCCCTTGGAAGAGTGATGTAGGTCGCAGTGGAATAAAATGACAATATCAATGCCCCGTGGAAAAGACATGTAGGTCCCAGTAGCTTAAAAAGATGGTTTTAATGCCCCTTGGAAGAGTGATGGAGGTCGCAGTGGAGTAAAAAGACAATATCAATGCCCCTTGGAACAGTGGTGGAGGTCGCAGTCGCTTAACAAGATGGTTTTAATCCCCATTGGAAGAGATGTGGATGTCACAGTAACTTAACAGGCAGGTTTTAATGCCCCTTGGAAGAGAGGTGGAGGTCACAGTAGCTTAACAAGACGGTTTTAATGCCCCTTGGTAAAGTGGTGGAGTTCATAGTGGAATAAAATGACAATATCAATGCAACGTGGAAGAGACGTGGAGGTCTCATTAGCTTCTCAAGACGGTTTTAATGCCCCTTGGAAGAGTGGTGGAGGTCGCAGTGAAATAAAAAGACAATATCAATGCCCCTTGGAAGAGTAGTGGAGGTCGCAAAAGCTTAACAAGACGGTTTTAATACCACTTGGAAGAGACGTGGAGGTCACAGTAGCTTTACAAGACGGTTTACATGCCCGTTGGAAGAGACGTGGTGGTCGCAGTGGAATAAAAAGACAATATCATTGCCCCTTGGAAGAGTGGTGGAGGTCACAGTAGCTTAACAAGACGGTTTTAATGCCCCTTGGAAGAGACGTGGAGGTCACAGTAACTTAACAAGACCGTTTAAATTCCCCTTGAAAGAATGGTGGAGGTCGCAGTGGAATATAAAGACAATATCAGTGCCCCGTGGAAGAGTGGTGGAGGTCGCAGTAGCTTAACAAGACGTTTTTTAATGCCCCTTGGAAGAGACGTGCTGGTCACAGTAGCTTAACAAGACGGTTTAAATGCACCTTGGAAGAGACGTGGAGGTCACAGTGAAATAAAAAGACAATATCAATGCCCCTTGGAAGAGTAGTGGAGGTCGCAAAAGCTTAACAAGACGGTTTTAATACTACTTGGAAGAGACGTGGAGGTCACAGTAGCTTTACAAGACGGTTTAAATGCCCCTTGGAAGAGACGTGGTGGTCGCAGTGGAATAAAAAGACAATATCAATGCCACTTGGAAGAGTGGTGGAGGTCGCAGTAGCTTAACAAGACGGTTTTATTGCCCCTTGGAAGAGACGTGGAGGTCACAGTAGCTTAACAAGACGGTTTTAATGCCCCTCGGAGGAGATGTGGAGGTCACAGTAGCTTAACAAGACGGTTTTAATTCCCCTTGAAAGAGTGGTGGAGGTCGCAGTGGAATATAAAGACAATATCAATGCCCCGTGGAAGAGTGGTGGAGGTCGCAGTAGCTTAACAAGACATTTTTTAATGCCCCTTGGAAGAGACGTGCTGGTCACAGTAGCTTAATAAGACGGTTTAAATGCCCCTTGGAAGAGACGTGGAGGTCACAGTGGAATAAAAAGACAATATCAATGCCCCTTGAAAGAGATGTGGAGGTCACAGTAGCTTAACAAGACGGTTTTAATGCCCCTTGGAAGAGTGGTGGAGGTTGCAGTGGAATAAAAAGACAATATCAATGCCCCTTGGAAGAGTGGTGGAGGTCGCATTAATTTAACAAGACGGTTTTAATGCCCCTTGGAAGAGATGTGGAGGTCACAGTAGCTTAACAAGATGCTTTTAATGCCCCTTGGAAGAGAGGTGGAGGTCACAGTAGCTTAACAAGACGGTTTTAATGCCCCTTGGTAGAGTGGTGGAGGTCGCAGAGGAATGAAAAGACAATATCAATGCCGCGTGGAAGAGATGTGGAGGTCACAGTAGCTTAACAAGATGGTTTGAATGCCCCTTGAAAGAGACGTGGAGGTCACAGTGGAATAAAAAGACAATATCAATGCCTCTTGAAACAGTGGTGGTCGCAGAAGTTTAATAAGACGGTTTTAATGCCCCTTGGAAGAGACTTGGAGGTCACAGTAGCTTAACAAGGCGGTTTTAATGCCCCTTGGAAGAGACGTGGAGGTCACAGTAGCTTAAAAAGACGGTTTAAATGCCCCTTGTTAGAGACATGGAGGTCGCAGTAGAATAAAAAGACAATATCAATGCCCCTTGGAAGAGTGGTGGAGGTCGCAGTAGCTTAACAAGACGGTTTAGTGCCTCATGGAAGAGACGTGGAGGTCGCAGTAGCTTAAAAAGACGGTTTAATGCCCCTTGGAAGAGTGGTAGTAGTCGTAGTGGAATATTATGACAATATCAATGCCCCGTGTAAGAGACGTGGAGGTCACAGTAGCTTAACAAGATGGATTTAATGCCCCTTGGAAGAGTGGTGGAGGTTGTAGTGGAATAAAAAGACAATATCATTGCCCCTTGGAAGAGTGGTGGAGGTCGCAGTAGCTTAACAAGATGGTTTCAATGCCCCTTGGAAGAGACGTGGAGGTCACAGTAGCTTAACAAGACGCTTTTAATGCCCCTTGGAAGAGACGTGGAGGTCACAGTAGCTTAACAAGATGGTTTAAATGCCCCTTGGTAGAGACCTGGAGGTCACAGTGGAATAAAAAGACAATATCAATGGCCCTTGGAAGAGTGGTGGAAGTCGCAGTAGCTTAACAAGATGGTTTAATGCCCCATGGAAGAGACGTAGAGGTCACAGTAGCTTAACAAGACGGTTTTAATGCCCCTTGGAGGAGTGGTGGAGGTCGCAGTGGAATACAATGACAATATCAATGCCCTGTGTAAGAGACGTGGAGGTCACAGTAGCTTAACAAGATGGATTTAATGCCCTTTGGAAGAGTGGTGGAGGTTGCAGTGAAATAAAAAGACAATATCAATGCCCCTTGGAAGAGTGGTGGAGGTCGCATTAGCTTAACAAGATGGTTTTATTGACCCTTGGAAGAGACGTGGAGGTCACAGTAGCTTAACAAGACGGTTTTAATGCCCCTTGGAAGAGACGTGGAGGTCACAGTAGCTTAACAAGACGCTTTTAATTCCCCTTGAAAGAGGGGTGGAGGTCGCAATGGAATAAAAAGACAATATCAATGCCCCGTGGAAGAGTGGTGGAGGTCGCAGTAGCTTAACAAGACATTATTAATGCCCCTTAGAAGAGACGTGGAGGTCACAGTAGCTTAACAAGATGGTTTTAACGCCCCTTTGAAGAGTGGTGGAGGTCCCAGTGGAATAAAAAGACAATACCAATGCCCCGTGGAAGACACGTGGAGGTCACAGTAGGTTAACAAGACGGTTTTAATGCCCCTTGGGAGAGTAGTGGAGGTCGCAGTGGAATGAAAAGACAATATCAATGCCTCGTGGAAGAGACGTTAAGGTCAAAGTAGCTTAACAAGATGGTTTTAATGCCCCTTGGGAGAGTAGTGGAGGTCGCAGTGGAATAAAAAGACAATATCAATGCCCCGTGGAAGAGACGTTAAGGTCAAAGTAGCTTAACAAGACGGTTTTAATGCCCCTTGGAAGAGACGTGGAGGTCACAGTGGAATAAAAAGACAATATCAATGCCCCTTGAAAGAGATGTGGAGGTCACAGTAGCTTAACAAGACGGTTTTAATGCCCCTTGGAAGAGTGGTGGAGGTTGCAGTGAAATAAAAAGACAATATCAATGCCCCTTGGAAGAGTGGTGGAGGTCGCATTAGCTTAACAAGATGGTTTTATTGACCCTTGGAAGAGACGTGGAGGTCACAGTAGCTTAACAAGACGGTTTTAATGCCCCTTGGAAGAGACGTGGAGGTCACAGTAGCTTAACAAGACGCTTTTAATTCCCCTTGAAAGAGGGGTGGAGGTCGCAATGGAATAAAAAGACAATATCAATGCCCCGTGGAAGAGTGGTGGAGGTCGCAGTAGCTTAACAAGACATTATTAATGCCCCTTAGAAGAGACGTGGAGGTCACAGTAGCTTAACAAGATGGTTTTAACGCCCCTTTGAAGAGTGGTGGAGGTCCCAGTGGAATAAAAAGACAATACCAATGCCCCGTGGAAGACACGTGGAGGTCACAGTAGGTTAACAAGACGGTTTTAATGCCCCTTGGGAGAGTAGTGGAGGTCGCAGTGGAATGAAAAGACAATATCAATGCCTCGTGGAAGAGACGTTAAGGTCAAAGTAGCTTAACAAGACGGTTTTAATGCCCCTTGGGAGAGTAGTGGAGGTCGCAGTGGAATAAAAAGACAATATCAATGCCCCGTGGAAGAGACGTTAAGGTCAAAGTAGCTTAACAAGACGGTTTTAATGCCCCTTGGAAGAGACGTGGAGGTCACAGTGGAATAAAAAGACAATATCAATGCCCCTTGAAAGAGATGTGGAGGTCACAGTAGCTTAACAAGACGGTTTTAATGCCCCTTGGAAGAGTGGTGGAGGTTGCATTGGAATAAAAAGACAATATCAATGCCCCTTGGAAGAGTGGTGGAGGTCGCAGTAATTTAACAAGACAGTTTTAATGCCCCTTGGAAGAGAAGTGGAGGTCACAGTAGCTTAACAAGATGCTTTTAATGCCCCTTGGAAGAGAGGTGGAGGTCACAGTAGCTTAACAAGATGGTTTTAATGCCCCTTGGTAGAGTGGTGGAGGTCGCAGAGGAATGAAAAGACAATATCAATGCCGCGTGGAAGAGATGTGAAGGTCACAGTAGCTTAGCAAGATGGTTTGAATGCCCCTTGAAAGAGACGTGGAGGTCACAGTGGAATAAAAAGACAATATCAATGCATCTTGAAAGAGTGGTGGAGTTCGCAGAAGTTTAATAAGACGGTTTTAATGCCCCTTGGAAGAGACTTGGAGGTCACAGTACCTTAACAAGACGGTTTTAATGCCCCTTGGAAGAGATGTGGAGGTCACAGTAGCTTAAAAAGACGGTTTAAATGCCCCTTGTTAGAGACATGGAGGTCGCAGTAGAATAAAAAGACAATATCAATGCCCCTTGGAAGAGTGGTGGAGGTCGCAGTAGCTTAACAAGACGGTTTAGTGCCCCATGGAAGAGACGTGGAGGTCGCAGTAGCTTAAAAAGACGGTTTAATGCCCCTTGGAAGGGTGGTAGAGGTCGCAGTGTAATATAATGACAATATCAATGCCCCGTGTAAGAGACGTGGAGGTCACAGTAGCTTAACAAGACGGATTTAATGCCCCTTGGAAGAGTGGTGGAGGTTGTAGTGGAATAAAAAGACAATATCATTGCCCCTTGGAGGAGTGGTGGAGGTCGCAGTAGCTTAACAAGATGGTTTCAATGCCCCTTGGAAGAGACGTGGAGGTCACAGTAGCTTAACAGAAAGGTTTTAATGCCCCTTGGAAGAGAGGTGGAGGTCACAGTAGCTTAACAAGACAGTTTTAATGCCCCTTGGTAAAGTGGTGGAGTTCGTAGTGGAATAAAATGACAATATCAATGCAACGTGGAAGAGACGTGGAGGTCTCATTAGCTTATCAAGACGGTTTTAATGCCCCTTGGAAGAGTGGTGGAGGTCGCAGTGAAATAAAAAGACAATATCAATGCCCCTTGGAAGAGTAGTGGAGGTCGCAAAAGCTTAACAAGACGGTTTTAATACTACTTGGAAGAGACGTGTAGGTCACAGTAGCTTTACAAGACGGTTTAAATGCCCCTTGGAAGAGACGTGGTGGTCGCAGTGGAATAAAAAGACAATATCAATGCCACTTGGAAGAGTGGTGGAGGTCGCAGTAGCTTAACAAGACGGTTTTATTGCCCCTTGGAAGAGACGTGGAGGTCACAGTAGCTTAACAAGACGGTTTTAATGCCCCTTGGAAGAGATGTGGAGGTCACAGTAGCTTAACAAGACGGTTTTAATTCCCCTTGAAAGAGTGGTGGAGGTCGCAGTGGAATATAAAGACAATATCAGTGCCGCGTGGAAGAGTGGTGGAGGTCGCAGTAGCTTAACAAGACGTTTTTTAATGCCCCTTGGAAGAGACGTGCTGGTCACAGTAGCTTAACAAGACGGTTTAAATGCCCCTTGGAAGAGACGTGGAGGTCACAGTGGAATAAAAAGACAATATCAATGCCCCTTGAAAGAGATGTGGCGGTCACAATAGCTTAACAAGACGGTTTTAATGCCCCTTGGAAGAGTGGTGGAGGTTGCAGTGGAATAAAAAGACAATATCAATGCCCCTTGGAAGAGTGGTGGAGGTCGCATTAATTTAACAAGACGGTTTTAATGCCCCTTGGAAGAGATGTGGAGGTCACAGTAGCTTAACAAGATGCTTTTAATGCCCCTTGGAAGAGAGGTGGAGGTCACAGTAGCTTAACAAGACGGTTTTAATGCCCCTTGGTAGAGTGGTGGAGGTCGCAGAGGAATGAAAAGACAATATCAATGCCGCGTGGAAGAGATGTGGAGGTCACAGTAGCTTAACAAGATGGTTTGAATGCCCCTTGAAAGAGATTTGGAGGTCACAGTGGAATAAAAAGACAATATCAATGCCTCTTGAAACAGTGGTGGTCGCAGAAGTTTAATACGACGGTTTTAATGCCCCTTGGAAGAGACTTGGAGGTCACAGTAGCTTAACAAGACGGTTTTAATGCCCCTTGGAAGAGACGTGGAGGTCACAGTAGCTTAAAAAGACGGTTTAAATGCCCCTTGTTAGAGACATGGAGGTCGCAGTAGAATAAAAAGACAATATCAATGCCCCTTGGAAGAGTGGTGGAGGTCGCAGTAGCTTAACAAGACGGTTTAGTGCCCCATGGAAGAGACGTGGAGGTCGCAGTAGCTTAAAAAGACGGTTTAATGCCCCTTGGAAGAGTGGTAATGGTCGTAGTGGAATATTATGACAATATCAATGCCCCGTGTAAGAGACGTGGAGGTCACAGTAGCTTAACAAGACGGATTTAATGCCCCTTGGAAGAGTGGTGGAGGTTGTAGTGGAATAAAAAGACAATATCATTGCCCCTTGGAAGAGTGGTGGAGGTCGCAGTAGCTTAACAAGACGCTTTTAATGCCCCTTGGAAGAGACGTGGAGGTCACAGTAGCTTAAAAAGATGGATTAAATGCCCCTTGTTTGGGACTTGGAGGTCGTAGTAGAATAAAAAGACAATATCAATGTCCCTTGGAAGAGTGGTGGAAGTCGCAGTAGCTTAACAAGATGGTTTAATGCCCCATGGAAGAGACGTAGAGGTCACAGTAGCTTAACAAGACGGTTTTAATGCCCCTTGGAGGAGTGGTGGAGGTCGCAGTGGAATACAATGACAATATCAATGCCCTGTGTAAGAGACGTGGAGGTCACAGTAGCTTATCAAGATGGATTTAATGCCCCTTGGAAGAGTGGTGGAGGTTACAGTGAAATAAAAAGACAATATCAATGCCCCTTGGAAGAGTGGTGGAGGTCGCATTAGCTTAACAAGACGGTTTTATTTCCCCTTGGAAGAGACGTGGAGGTCGCAGTAGCTTAACAAGACGGTTTTAATTCCCCTTGAAAGAGTGGTGGAGGTCGCAACGGAATAAAAAGACAATATCAATGCCCCGTGGAAGAGTGGTGGAGGTCGCATTAGCTTAACAAGACGGTTTTATTTCCCCTTGGAAGAGACGTGGAGGTCACAGTAGCTTAACAAGACGCTTTTAATTCCCCTTGAAAGAGTGGTGGAGGTCGCAACGGAATAAAAAGACAATATCAATGCCCGTGGAAGAGTGGTGGAGGTCGCAGTAGCTTAACAAGACATTTTTAATGCCCCTTAGAAGAGACGTGGAGGTCACAGTAGCTTAACAAGATGGTTTTAACGCCCCTTTGAAGAGTGGTGGAGGTCCCAGTGGAATAAAAAGACAATACCAATGCCCCGTGGAAGACACGTGGAGGTCACAGTAGGTTAACAAGACGGTTTTAATGCACCTTGGGAGAGTAGTGGAGGTCTCAGTGGAATAAAAAGACAATATCAATGCCCCGTGGAAGAGACGTTAAGGTCAAAGTAGCTTAACAAGACGGTTTTAATGCCCCTTGGGAGAGTAGTGGAGGTCGCAGTGGAATAAAAAGACAATATCAATGCCCCGTGGAAGAGACGTTAAGGTCAAAGTAGCTTAACAAGACGGTTTTAATGCCCCTTGGAAGAGATGTGGAGATCGCAGTATCTTAACAAGATGGTTTAAATGCCCCTTGGAAGAGAGGTGGAGGTCACAGTAGCTTAAGAAGACGGTTTTAATGCCCCTTGGTAGAGTGGTGGAGGTCGCAGTGGAATGAAAAGATAATATCAGTGCCGCGTGGAAGAGATGTGGAGGTCACAGTAGCTTAACAAGATGGTTTGAATGCCCCTTGAAAGAGACGTGGAGGTCACAGTGGAATAAAAAGACAATATCAATGCCTCTTGAAAGAGTGGTGGAGGTCGCAGAAGTTTAATAAGACGGTTTTAATGCCCCTTGGAAGAGACGTGGAGGTCACAGTAGCTTAAAAAGATGGTTTAAATGCCCCTTGTTAGAGACATGGAGGTCGCAGTAGAATAAAAAGACAATATCAATGCCCCTTGGAAGAGTGGTGGAGGTCGCAGAAGCTTTACAAGATGCTTTTAATGCCCCTTGGAAGAGACGTGGAGGTCACAGTAGCTTAACAAGATGGTTTAAATCCCCCTTGGTAGAGACATGGAGGTCACAGTGGAATAAAAAGACAATATCAATGTCCGTTGGAAGAGTGGTGGAAGTTGCAGTAGCTTAACAAGATGGTTTAATGCCCCATGGAAGAGACGTGGAGGTCACAGTAGCTTAACAAGACGGTTTTAATGCCCCTTTGAGGAGTGGTGGAGGTCGCAGTGGAATATAATGACAATATCAATACCCAGTTTAAGAGACGTGGAGGTCGCAGTAGCTTAATAACACGGATTTAATGCCCCTTGGAAGAGTGGTGGAGATTGCAGTGGAATAAAAAGACAATATCAATGCCCCTTGGAAGAGTGGTGGAGGTCGCAGTAGCTTAACAAGACGTTTTCAATACCCCTTGGAAGAGACGTGGAGGTCACAGTAGCTTATCAAGACGATTTTAATGCCCCTTGGAAGAGTGGTGGAGGTCGCAGTGGAATAAAAAGACAATATCAATGCCCCTTGGAAGAGTGGTGAAGGTCGCAATAGCTTAACAAGACTGTTTAAATGCCACTTGGAAGAGACGTGGAGGTCACAGTGGAATAAAAAGACAATATCAATGCCCCTTGGAAGAGTGGTGGAGGTCGCAGTAGCTTAAGAAGACGGTTTTATTGCCCCTTGGAAGAGACGTGGAGGTCACAGTAGCTTAACAAGACGGTTTTAATGCCCCTTGGAAGAGACGTGGAGGTCACAGTAGCTTAACAAGACGGTTTTAATTCCCCTTGAAAGAGTGGTGGAGGTCGCAGCGGAATAAAAAGACAATATCAATGCCCCGTGGAAGAGTGTTGGAGGTCGCAGTAGCTTAACAAGACGTTTTTAATGCCCCTTAGAAGAGACGTGGAGGTCACAGTAGCTTAACAAGACGGTTTTAATGCCCCTTGGTAAAGTGGTGGAGTTCGTAGTGGAATAAAATGACAATATCAATGCAACGTGGAAGAGACGTGGAGGTCTCATTAGCTTATCAAGACGGTTTTAATGCCCCTTAGAAGAGTCGTGGAGGTCGCAGTGAAATAAAAAGACAATATCAATGCCCCTTGGAAGAGTAGTGGAGGTCGCAAAAGTTTAACAAGACGGTTTTAATACTACTTGGAAGAGACGTGGAGGTCACAGTAGCTTTACAAGACGGTTTAAATGCCCCTTGGAAGAGACGTGGTGGTCGCAGTGGAATAAAAAGACAATATCAATGCCACTTGGAAGAGTCGTGGAGGTCGCAGTAGCTTAACAAGACGGTTTCATTGCCCCTTGGAAGAGACGTGGAGGTCACAGTAGCTTAACAAGACGGTTTTAATGCCCCTTGGAAGAGACGTGGAGGTCACATTAGCTTAACAAGACGGTTTTAATTCCCCTTGAAAGAGTGGTGGAGGTCGCAGTGGAATATAAAGACAATATCAATGCCCCGTGGAAGAGTGGTGGAGGTCGCAGTAGCTTAACAAGACGTTTTTTAATGCCCCTTGGAAGAGACGTGCTGGTCACAGTAGCTTAACAAGACGGTTTAAATGCCCCTTGGAAGAGACGTGGAGGTCACAGTGGAATAAAAAGACAATATCAATGCCTCTTGAAAGAGATGTGGAGGTCACAGTAGCTTAACAAGACGGTTTTAATGCCCCTTGGAAGAGTGGTGGAGGTTGCAGTGGAATAAAAAGACAATATCAATGCCCCTTGGAAGAGTGGTGGAGGTCGCATTAATTTAACAAGACGGTTTTAATGCCCCTTGGAAGAGAGGTGGAGGTCACAGTAGCTTAACAAGACGGTTTTAATGCCCCTTGGTAGAGTGGTGGAGGTCGCAGAGGAATGAAAAGACATTATCAATGCCGCGTGGAAGAGATGTGGAGGTCACAGTAGCTTAACAAGATGATTTGAATGCCCCTTGAAAGAGACGTGGAGGTCACAGTGGAATAAAAAGACAATATCAATGCCTCTTGAAAGAGTGGTGGAGGTCGCAGAAGTTTAATAAGACGGTTTTAATGCCCCTTGGAAGAGACTTGGAGGTCACAGTAGCTTAACAAGACGGTTTTAATGCCCCTTGGAAGAGACGTGGAGGTCACAATAGCTTAAAAAGACGGTTTAAATGCCCCTTGTTAGAGACATGGAGGTCCGCAGTAGAATAAAAAGACAATATCAATGCCCCTTGGAAGAGTGGTGGAGGTCGCAGTAGCTTAACAAGACGGTTTAGTGCCCCATAGAAGAGACGTGGAGGTCGCAGTAGCTTAAAAAGACGGTTTAATGCCCCTTGGAAGAGTGGTAGTGGTCGCCGTGGAATATTATGACAATATCAATGCCCCGTGTAAGAGACGTGGAGGTCACAGTAGCTTAACAAGACGGATTTAATGCCCCTTGGAAGAGTGGTGGAGGTTGTAGTGGAATAAAAAGACAATATCATTGCCCCTTGGAAGAGTGGTGGAGGTCGCAGTAGCTTAACAAGATGGTTTCAATGCCCCTTGGAAGAGACGTGGAGGTCACAGTAGCTTAACAAGACGCTTTTAATGCCCCTTGGAAGAGACGTGGAGGTCACAGTAGCTTAAAAAGATGGATTAAATGCCCCTTGTTTGGGACTTGGAGGTCGCAGTAGAATAGAAAGACAATATCAATGCCCCTTGGAAGAGTGGTGGATGTCGCAGTAGCTTAACAAGATGGTTTTTATGCCCCTTGGAAGAGACGTGGAGGTCACAGTAGCTTAACAAGATGGTTTAAATGCCACTTGGTAGAGACATGGAGGTCATAGTGGAATAAAAAGACAATATCAATGTCCCTTGGAAGAGTGGTGGAAGTCGCAGTAGCTTAACAAGATGGTTTAATGCCCCATGGAAGAGACGTAGAGGTCACAGTAGCTTAACAAGACGGTTTTAATGCCCCTTGGAGGAGTGGTGGAGGTCGCAGTGGAATACAATGACAATATCAATGCCCCGTGTAAGAGACGTGGAGGTCACAGTAGCTTAACAAGATGGATTTAATGCCCCTTGGAAGAGTGGTGGAGGTTGCAGTGAAATAAAAAGACAATATCAATGCCCCTTGGAAGAGTGGTGGAGGTCGCATTAGCTTAACAAGACGGTTTTATTGCCCCTTGGAAGAGACGTGGAGGTCACAGTAGCTTAACAAGACGGTTTTAAAGCCCCTTGGAAGAGACGTGGAGATCACAGTAGCTTAACAAGACGCTTTTAATTCCCCTTGAAAGAGTGGTGGAGGTCGCAACGGAATAAAAAGACAATATCAATGTCCCGTGGAAGAGTGGTGGAGGTCGCAGTAGCTTAACAAGACATTTTTAATGCCCCTTAGAAGAGACGTGGAGGTCACAGTAGCTTAACAAAATGGTTTTAACGCCCCTTTGAAGAGTGGTGGAGGTCCCAGTGGAATAAAAAGACAATAACAATGCCCCGTGGAAGACACGTGGAGGTCACAGTAGGTTAACAAGACGGTTTTAATGCCCCTTGGGAGAGTAGTGGAGGTCGCAGTGGAATAAAAAGACAATATCTATGCCCCGTGGAAGAGACGTTTAGGTCAGAGCAGCTTAACAAGACGGTTTTAATGCCCCTTGGAAGAGATGTGGAGATCGCAGTATCTTAACAAGATGGTTTAAATGCCCCTTGGAAGAGAGGTGGAGGTCACAGTAGCTTAAGAAGATGGTTTTAATGCCCCTTGGTAGAGTGGTGGAGGTCGCAGAGGAATGAAAAGACAATATCAGTGCCGCGTGGAAGAGATGTGGAGGTCACAGTAGCTTAACAAGATGGTTTGAATGCCCCTTGAAAGAGACGTGGAGGTCACAGTGGAATAAAAAGACAATATCAATGCCTCTTGAAAGAGTGGTGGAGGTCGCAGAAGTTTAATAAGATGGTTTTAATGCCCCTTGGAAGAGACTTGGAGGTCACAGTAGCTTAACAAGATGGTTTTAATGCCCCTTGGAAGAGACGTGGAGGTCACAGTAGCTTAAAAAGATGGTTTAAATGCCCCTTGTTAGAGACATGGAGGTCGCAGTGGAATAAAAAGACAATATCAATGCCCCTTGGAAGAGTGGTGGAGGTCGCAGAAGCTTAACAAGATGCTTTTAATGCCCCTTGGAAGAGACGTGGAGGTCACAGTAGCTTAACAAGACGGTTTTAATGCCCCTTTGAGGAGTGGTGGAGGTCGCAGTGGAATATAATGACAATATCAATACCCCGTGTAAGAGACGTGGAGGTCACAGTAGCTTAACAAGACGGATTTAATGCCCCTTGGAAGAGTGGTGGAGATTGCAGTGGAATAAAAAGACAATATCAATGCCCCTTGGAAGAGTGGTGGAGGTCGCAGTAGCTTAACAAGACGGTTTCAATACCCCTTGGAAGAGACGTGGAGGTCACAGTAGTTTAACAAGACGCTTTTAATGCCCCTTGGAAGTGACGTGGAGGTCACAGTAGCTTATCAAGACGATTTTAATGCCCCTTGGAAGAGTGGTGGAGGTCGCGGTGGAATAAAAAGACAATATTAATGCCCCTTGGAAGAGTGGTGAAGGTCGCAATAGCTTAACAAGACTGTTTAAATGCCACTTGGAAGAGACGTGGAGGTCAGAGTGGAATAAAACGACAATATCAATGCCCCTTGGAAGAGTGGTGGAGGTCGCAGTAGCTTAAGAAGACGGTTTTATTGCCCCTTGAAAGAGACGTGGAGGTTACAGTAGCTTAACAAGACGGTTTTAATGCCCCTTGGAAGAGACGTGGAGGTCACAGTAGCTTAACAAAACGGTTTTAATTCCCCTTGAAAGAGTGGTGGAGGTCGCAGCGGAATAAAAAGACAATATCAATGCCCCGTGGAAGAGTGTTGGAGGTCGCAGTAGCTTAACAAGACGTTTTTAATGCCCCTTAGAAGAGACGTGGAGGTCACAGTAGCTTAACAAGATGGTTTTAATGCCCCTTTGAAGAGTGGTGGAGGTCCCAGTGGAATAAAAGGACAATACCAATGCCATGTGGAAGAGACGTGGAGGTCACAGTAGGTTAACAAGACAGTTTTAATGCCACTTGGGAGAGTAGTGGAGGTCGCAGTGGAATAAAAAGACAATATCAATGCACCGTGGAGGAGACATTAAGGTCAAAGTAGCTTAACAAGACGGTTTTAATTGCCCCTTGGGAGAGTAGTGGAGGTCGCAGTGGAATAAAAAGACAATATCAATGCCCCGTGGAAGAGACTTTTAGGTCAGAGTAGCTTAACAAGTCGGTTTTAATGCCCCTTGGAAGAGACGTGGAGATGGCAGTAGCTTAACAAGATGGTTTAAATGCCTCTTCGAAGAGACGTGAAGGTCACAGTGGAATAAAAAGACTATATCAATACCCCTTGAAAGAGTGGTGGAGGTCGTAGTAGCTTAACAAGATGGTTTTAATGCCCCTTGGAAGAGACATGAAGGTCACAGTAGCTTAACAAGATGGTTTTAATGCCCCTTGAAAGAGAGGTGGAGGTCGCAAGGGGAATAAAAAGACAATATCAATGCCGTGTGGAAGAGACGTGCTTGTCACAGTTGCTTAGCAAGACGGTTTAAATGTCCCTTGGAAGCGTGGTGGAGGTCGCAGTAGCTTACCAAGACGGATTAGTGACCCCTTGAAAGAGACGTGGAGGTCACAGTAGCTTAACAAGATGGTTTTAAGGCCCCTTGGAAGAGAAGTGGAGGTCACAGTAGCTTAACAACACGGTTTTAATGCCCCTTGGAAGAGACGTGGAGGTCACAGTGGAATAAAAAGACAATATCAATGCCCCTTGGAAGAGTGGTGGAGGTCACAGTATCTTAACAAGACAGTTTTAATGCCCCTTGGAAGAGACATGGAGGTCACAGTAGCTTAACAAGATGGTTTAAATGCCCATTGGAAGAGACGTGGAGGTCACAGTGGAATAAAAAGACAATATCAATGCCCCTTGAAAGAGTGGTGGAGGTCGTAGTAGCTTAAAAAGACGGTTTTAATGCCCCTTGGAAGAGACGTGGAGGTCACAGTAGCTTAACAAGATGGCTTTAATGCCCCTTGGAAGAGTGGTGGAGGTCGCAGTGTAATAAAAAGACAATATCAATGCCGCATGGAAGAGTGGTGGAAGTCACAGTTGCTTAACAAGACGGTTTTAATGCCCTTTGGAAGAGTGATGGAGGTCGCAGAGGAATGAAAAGACAATATCAATGCCACGTGGAAGAGATGTGGAGGTCACAGTAACTTAACAAGTTGGTTTGAATGCCCCTTGAAAGAGACGTGGAGGTCACAGTGGAATAAAAAGAGAATATCAATGCCCCTTGAAAGAGTGGTGGAGTTCGCAGAAGTTTAATAAGACGGTTTTAATGCCCCTTGGAAGAGACTTGGAGGTCACAGTAGCTTAACAAGACGGTTTTAATGCCCCTTGGAAGAGACGTGGAGGTCACAGTAGCTTAAAAAGATGGTTTAAATGCCCCTTGTTAGAGACATGGAGGTCGCAGTAGAATAAAAAGACAATATCAATGCCCCTTGGAAGAGTGGTGGAGGTCGTAGTAGCTTAACAAGATGGTTTTAATGCCCCTTGTAAGAGACGTGGAGGTCACAGTAGCTTAACAAGATGGTTTAAATGCCCCTTGTTAGAGACATGGAGGTCACAGTGGAATAAAAAGACAATATCAATGTCCCTTGGAAGAGTGGTGGAAGTTGCAGTAGCTTAACAAGATGGTTTAATGCCCCATGGAAGAGACGTGGAGGTCACAGTAGCTTAACAAGACAGTTTTAATGCCCCTTGGAGGAGTGGTGGAGGTCGCAGTGTAATATAATGACAATATCAATGCCCCGTGTAAGAGACGTGGAGGTCACAGTAGCTTAACAAGACGGATTTATTGCCACTTGGAAGAGTGGTGGAGGTTGCAGTGGAATAGAAAGACAATATCAATGCCCCTTGGAAGAGTGGTGGAGGTCACAGTAGCTTAACAAGACGGTTTTATTGCCCCTTGGAAGAGACGTGGAGGTCACAGTAGCTTAACAAGACGGTTTTAATGCCCCTTGGAAGAGACGTGGAGGTCACAGTAGCTTAACAAGACGCTTTTAATTCCCCTTGAAAGAGTGGTGGAGGTCGCAGTGGAATAAAAAGACAATATCAACGCCCTGTGGAAGAGTGGAGGTCGCAGTAGCTTAACAAGACGTTTTTAATGCCCCTTAGAAGAGACGTGGAAGTCACAGCATCTTAACAAGATGGTTTTAATGCCCCTTTGAAGAGTGTTGGAGGTCCCAGTGGAATAAAAGGACAATATCAATGCCACTTGAAAGAGACGTGGAGGTCACAGTAGTTTAACAAGACTGTTTTAATGCCCCTTGGAAGAGTGGTGGAGGTTGCAGTGAAATAAAAAGACAATATCAATGCCCCTTGGAAGAGTGGTGGAGGTCGCAGTAGCTTAACAAGACGGTTTTAATGCCCCTTGGTAGAGTGGTGGAGGTCGCAGAGGAATGAAAAGACAATATCAATGCCGCGTGGAAGAGATGTGGAGGTCACAGTAGCTTAACAAGATGGTTTTAATGCCCCTTGGAAGAGACGTGGAGGTCACAGTAGCTTAACAAGATGGTTTAAATTCCCCTTGGTAGAGACATGGAGGTCACAGTGGAATAAAAAGACAATATCAATGTCCCTTGGAAGAGTGGTGTAAGTCGCAGTAGCTTAAGAAGATGGTTTAATTCCCCATGGAAGAGACGTGGAGGTCACAGTAGCTTAACAAGACGGTTTTAATGCTCCTTGGAGGAGTGGTGGAGGTCGCAGTGGAATATAATGACAATATCAATGCCCCGTGTAAGAGACGTGGAGGTCACAGTAGCTTAACAAGACGGATTTAATGCCCCTTGGAAGAGTGGTGGAGGTTGCAGTGGAATAAAAAGATAATATCAATGCCCCTTGGAAGAGTGGTGGAGGTCGCAGTAGCATTACAAGACGGTTTCAATGCCCCTTGGAAGAGACGTGGAGGTAACAGTAGCTTAACAAGACGCTTTTAATGCCCCTTGGAAGAGAGGTGGAGGTCACAGTAGCTTAACAAGATGGTTTTAATGCCCCTTGGTAGAGTGATGGAGGTCGCAGTGGAATAAAAAGACGATATCAATGCCCCTTGGAAGTGACGTGGAGGTCACAGTAGCTTATCAAGATGATTTTAATGCCCCTTGGAAGAGTGGTGGAGGTCGCAGTGGAATAAAAAGACAATATCAATGCCCCTTGGAAGAGTGGTGAAGGTCGCAATAGCTTAACAAGACTGATTAAATGCCCCTTGGAAGAGACGTGGAGGTCACAGTGGAATAAAAAGACAGTATCAATGCCCCTTGGAAGAGTGGTGGAACTCGCAGTAGCTTAACAAGACGGTTTTATTGCCCCTTGGAAGAGACGTGGAGGTCACAGTAGCTTAACAAGACGGTTTTAATGCCCCTTGGAAGAGACGTGGAGGTCACAGTAGCTTAACAAGACGGTTTTAATTCCCCTTGAAATAGTGGTGGAGGTCGCAGCGGAATAAAAAGACAATATCAATGCCCCGTGGAAGTGTGGTGGAGGTCGCAGTAGCTTAACAAGACGTTTTTAATGCCCCTTAGAAGAGACGTGGAGGTCACAGTAGCTTAACAAGACGGTTTTAATTCCCCTTGGAATAGTGGTGGAGGTCGCAGCGGAATAAAAAGACAATATCAATGCCCCGTGGAAGTGTGGTGGAGGTCGCAGTAGCTTAACAAGACGTTTTTAATGCCCCTTAGAAGAGATGTGGAGGTCACAGTAGCTTAAGAAGATGGTTTTAATGCCCCTTTGAAGAGTGGTGGAGGTCCCAGTGGAATAAAGGACAATACCAATGCCCCGTGGAAGAGACGTGGCGGTCACAGTAGGTTAACAAGACGGTTTTAATGCCATTTGGGAGAGTATTGGAGGTCGCATTGGAATAAAAAGACAATATCAATGCCCCGTGGAAGAGACATTAAGGTCAAAGTAGCTTAACAAGACGGTTTTAATGCCCCTTGGAAGAGACGTGGAGATCGCAGTAGCTTAACAAGATGGCTTAAATGCCTCTTGGAAGAGACGTGAAGGTCACAGTGGAATAAAAAGACTATATCAATGACCCTTGAAAGAGTGGTGGAGGTCGTAGTACCTCAACAAGACGGTTTTAATGCCCCTTGGAAGAGGCGTGGAGGTCACAGTAGCTTAACAAGATGGTTTTAATGCCCCTTGGAAGAGTGGTGGAGGTCGCAGAGGAATAAAAAGACAATATCAATGCCTCGTGGAAGAGACGTGGATGTCACAGTTGCTTAGCAAGATTGTTTAAATGCCCCTTGGAAGCGTGGTGGAGGTCGCAGTAGCTTAACAAGATGGATTAGTGACCCCTTGAAAGAGACGTGGAGGTCACATTATCTTAACAAGATGGTTTTAAGGCCCCTTGGAAGAGACGTGGAGGTCACAGTAGCTTAACAACACGGTTTTAATGCCCCTTGGAAGAGACGTGGAGGTCACAGTGGAATAAAAAGACAATATCAATGCCCCTTGGAAGAGTGGTGGAGGTCACAGTATCTTAACAAGACAGTTTTAATGCCCCTTGGAAGAGACGTGGAGGTCACAGTAGCTTAACAAGATGGTTTAAATGCCCATTGGAAGAGACGTGGAGGTCACAGTGGAATAAAAAGACAATATCAATGCCCCTTGAAAGAGTGGTGGAGGTCGTACTAGCTTAAAAAGACGGTTTTAATGCCCCTTGGAAGAGACGTGGAGGTCACAGTAGCTTAACAAGTTGGCTTTAATGCCCCTTGGAAGAGTGGTGAAGGTCGCAGTGTAATAAAAAGGCAATATCAATGCCGCATGGAAGAGACGTGGAGGTCACAGTTGCTTAACAAGACGGTTTTAATGCCCCTTGGAAGAGTGGTGGAGGTCGCAGTGAAATAAAATTACAATATCAATACACTGTGGAAGAGAATTGGAGGTCACAGTAGCTTAACAAGACGGTTTTAATGCCCTTTGGAAGAGAGGTGGAGGTCACAGTAGCTTAACAAGACGGTTTTAATGCCCCTTGGTAGAGTGGTGGAGGTCGCAGGGGAATGAAAAGACAATATCAATGCCGCGTGGAAGAGATGTGGAGGTCACAGTAGCTTAACAAGATGGTTTGAATGCCCCTTGAAAGAGACGTGGAGGTCACAGTGGAATAAAAAGACAATATCAATGCCCCTTGAAAGAGTGGTGGAGGTCGCAGAAGTTTAATAAGACGGTTTTAATGCCTCTTGGAAGAGACTTGGAGGTCACAGTAGCTTAACAAGATGGTTTTAATGCCCCTTGGAAGAGACGTGGAGGTCACAGTAGCTTAAAAAGACGGTTTAAATGCCCCTTGTTAGAGACATGGAGGTCGCAGTAGAATAAAAACACAATATTAATGCCCCTTGGAAGAGTGGTGGAGGTCACAGTAGCTTAACAAGATGGTTTTAATGCCCCTTGGAAGAGACGTGGAGGTCACAGTAGCTTAACAAGATGGTTTAAATTCCCCTTGATAGAGACCTGGAGGTCACAGTGGAATAAAAAGACAATATCAATGTCCCTTGGAAGAGTGGTGGAAGTCGCAGTAGCTTAAGAAGATGGTTTTAATGCTCCTTGGAGGAGTGGTGGAGGTCGCAGTGGAATATAATGACAATATCAATGCCCCGTGTAAGAGACGTGGAGGTCACAGTAGCTTAACAAGACGGATTTATTGCCCCTTGGAAGAGTGGTGGAGGTTGCAGTGGAATAAAAAGATAATATCAATGCCCCTTGGAAGAGTGGTGGAGGTCGCAGTAGCTTTACAAGACGGTTTCAATGCCCCTTGGAAGAGACGTGGAGGTAACAGTAGCTTAACAAGACGCTTTTAATGCCCCTTGGAAGAGAGGTGGAGGTCACAGTAGCTTAAAAAGATGGTTTTAATGCCCCTTGGTAGAGTGATGGAGGTCGCAGTGGAATAAAAAGTCGATATCAATGCCCCTTGGAAGTGACGTGGAGGTCACAGTAGCTTATCAAGATGATTTTAATGCCCCTTGGAAGAGTGTTGGAGGTCGCAGTGGAATAAAAAGACAATATCAATGCCCCTTGGAAGAGTGGTGAAGGTCGCAATAGCTTAACAAGACTGATTAAATGCCCCTTGGAAGAGACGTGGAGGTCACAGTGGAATAAAAAGACAATATCAATGCCCCTTGGAAGAGTGGTGGAACTCGCAGTAGCTTAACAAGACGGTTTTATTGCCCCTTGGAAGAGACGTGGAGGTCACAGTAGCTTAACAAGACGGTTTTAATGCCCCTTGGAAGAGACGTGGAGGTCACAGTAGCTTAACAAGACGGTTTTAATTCCCCTTGAAAGAGTGGTAGAGGTCGCAGCGGAATAAAAAGACAATATCAATGCCCCGTGGAAGTGTGGTGGAGGTCGCAGTAGCTTAACAAGACGTTTTTAATGCCCCTTAGAAGAGACGTGGAGGTCACAGTAGCTTAAGAAGATGGTTTTAATGCCCCTTTGAAGAGTGGTGGAGGTCCCAGTGGAATAAAGGACAATACCAATGCCCCGTGGAAGAGACGTGGAGGTCACAGTAGGTTAACAAGACGGTTTTAATGCCATTTGGGAGAGTAGTGGAGGTCGCAGTGGAATAAAAAGACAATATCAATGCCCCGTGGAAGAGACATTAAGGTCAAAGTAGCTTAACAATACGGTTTTAATGCCCCTTGGAAGAGACGTGGAGATCGCAGTAGCTTAACAAGATGGCTTAAATGCCTCTTGGAAGAGACGTGAAGGTCACAGTGGAATAAAAAGACTATATCAATGACCCTTGAAAGAGTGGTGGAGGTCGTAGTACCTCAACAAGACGGTTTTAATGCCCCTTGGAAGAGACGTGGAGGTCACAGTAGCTTAACAAGATAATTTTTTTGCCCCCTTGAAGAGTGGTGGAGGTAGCAGTGGAATAAAAAGACAATATCAATGCCCCGTGGAAGAGAAGTGGAGGTCAATGTATGTTATCAAGATGGTTTTAATGCCCCTTGGAAGAGTAGTGGAGGTCGCAGTGGAATAAAAAGACAATATCAATGCCCCGTGGAAGAGACGTGGAGGTCAGAGTAGCTTAACAAGACGGTTTTAATGCCCCTTGGAAGAGTGGTGGAGGTCGCAGTGGAATAAAATGACAATATCAATGCACTGTGGAAGAGACTTGGAGGTCACAGTAGCTTAACAAGTCGGTTTTAAGGCCCCTTGGAAGAGACGTGGAGGTCACAGTAGCTTAACAAGACGGTTTAAATTCCCCTTGGAAGAGACGTGGAGGTCACAGTGGAATAAAAAAACAATATCAATACCTCTTGGAAGAGTGGTGGAGGTCGCAGTAGCTTAACAAGACGGTTTTAATGCCCCTTGGAAGAGACGTGGAGATCACAGTAGCTTAAGAAGACAGTTTTAATGCCTCTTGGTAGAGACGTGGAGGTCACAGTAGCTTTACAAGACGGTTTAAATGCCCTTGGAAGACACGTGGAGGTCACAGTGGAATAAAAAGACAATATCAATGTCCCTTGGAAGAGTGGTGGAGGTCGGAGTAACAAAGTCACATAGTAACATAGTTTTTAAGGTTGAAGGAAGACTAAGTCCATCTAGTTCAACCCATAGCCTAACTTGTTGATCCAGAGGAAGGCAAAAAAAACCCATGTGGCAAACACTAAGCTCCACATTGGGGAAAAAAATTCCTTCCCGACTCCATACGACAATCAGACTAGTTCCCTGGATCAACGCCCTATCAATGAATCTAGTATTTATAACCTGTAATATTATACTTTTCAAGAAAGGCATCCATGCCCTTCTTAAATTTTAACAGTGAATCACTCATTACAACATCATGTGGCAGAGAGTTCCATAGTCTCACTGCTCTTACAGTAAAGAATCCCCGTCTGTGATTATGTTTAAACCTTCTTTCCTCCAGGCGTAGAAGATGCCCCCTTGTCCCCGTCTCAGGCCTCAGAGTAAAAAGATCAGTAGAAAGGTCTTTGTACTGTCCCCTCATATACTTGTACATAGTAATAAGATCACCCCTAAGCCTTCTTTTTTCCACAGTAAATAACCCCAAGTGTAATAACCTGTCTTGGTATTGCAGACCCCCCAGTTCTCTAATAACCTTGGTCGCTCTTCTCTGCACCCGCTCTAGTTCAGCTATGTCTTTCTTATACACCGGAGACAAGAACTGTACACAGTATTCTAAGTGTGGTCGCACTAATGACTTGTATAGAGGTAAAATTATGTTCTCCTCATGAGCATCTATGCCTCTTTTAATGAATCCCATTATTTTATTTGCCTTTGCAGCAGCAGCCTGACACTGGCCACTAAACGTGAGCTTGTCGCCCACCAATACACCCAGGTCTTTTTCAGTTACAGTTTTGCCCAGTGTTTTACAATTAAGCATATAATTATACATTTTATTTCCTCTGCCCAAGTGCATTACCTTACATTTATCCCCATTAAAGCTCATTTGCCATTTATCAGCCCAAGCTTCTAGTTTACATAGATCCTCCTGTAATATAAAATTGTCCTCCTCTGTATTGATTACCCTGCAGAGTTTAGTGTCATCTGCAAATATTGAAATATTACTCTGTATGCCACCTACAAGGTCATTAATAAATATGTTAAAAAGAAGGGGGCCCAATACTGACCCCTGTGGTACCCCACTGTTAACTGAGACCCAGTCTGAGAGTTTTCCATTAATAACCACACTTTGTTTCCTATCACTGAGCCAATTCTTAACCCACATACATATATTTTCCCCTATCCCCATTGTTCTCATTTTATGTATCAACCTTTTGTGTGGAACCGTATCAAAAGCTTTTGAAAAGTTCATATACACAACATCCACTGCATTTCCTTGGTCCAGTCCAGAACTTGCCTCCTCATAAAACCTGATCAGATTAGTTTGACAGTAGTATTGAGCCACCCCCGTAGTGTTCGAGTTCGGTTCGGTTCGTCGAACACCCGTGTGTTCTCCGAACTGTTCGTCGAACTGTTCGTCGAACACCTTCGAACACCGTTAAAACCAATGGCAGGCAAACAAAAACACATAGAAACACATAGAAAACACCTTCAAAGGTGTCCAAAAGCTGACAAACTGCTCAGAAGACACAACTAACACATGGAAAAGTGACAAGTACATATAGTCATGCGAAAAGAAAAGAGGTGGAGGAGTAAAAGGAGGGGGAGACACAAATATAGGCATGTCATGCCCTTCTAAAATCCAAAAAGTGAGAAGCCGACACGTTCAGTCCGCTCCTGCCCGTGCCACCTCCGTGTCGCCGGGATTGTGCCAGAGCCGCGGTGAACCCTGACGGCCAGCCCCCCTCTCTCAATACTGGTGCCTGTCCGCTGGTGGGTCGAGCGAGCCCCCCTGTGGTGGAGGCAGCTCTAAGCTTTTTAATTTAAATTGTCTCTCTAATTTGAATGAATACACTTTAAATCCATTTACAAGGATCTATTGGAGGGCAAGTCTCATGCCAGCAGCCGCGTAATTCCAGCTCCAGTAGCGTCCACTAAAGCTGCTGCAGTTAAAAAGCTTTTATAAGGATCGAGCTCGGCTGTCCACCGCAAGGCATCCTACTGCCAGTCCCAGCCCCTATGCCTTGGGGTGCCTCCTGATGCTCTTCACTGAGTATCACGTGGTCCCGAAGCATTTCCTTTGAAAAAATTAAGTGTCCAAACTACAGGTGGTGTAGCTTGCTTAACAGCCGGGATAATCCGCTGACTAGCAGACACTGCTACTAGGCACAAAGTATTTCCTGGGCTAGATGCAGTTAAAAATTTGTAATTAGATACTCTCGTTGGATGCTGAGAAAGCATTCCATTGAGTCTCCTGGCACGCCATATATGATTCTCTTAAAAAGCTTGGGGTAGGGGTCTAGGGGACCCTTTTATAGCCAAAATCACGGCCCTGTATCACAATACGTCACCAAGGCTGAAGATAAATGGAACTGTAGCACCCTGAGGGCTCGGTTGCTACAGAGGTATTGCACCTCACCCAGAGGTGTGATATCTCACTCTCAGGTAAGGATGGAGTGTGGATCAGGACCCGACACCTGCATGCATTACACCACATTGCCGTGGGGCAGGGCGACCAATATGCTTCTGAGATGGGCACGACAGTCCCTGTCCCTGGCTGGAGTGGGGGGAGGGAACACTGAGGAAGGGGAACCCTGTAGTGCAGGAGCAGGGAGGAAGCAGTTCCTGGGTGCATTGAGAAGGGAGTATAAAAGGTGGGCACCATCTTAGTTCAGTGCAGAGAAGTCTGAGCAGAAGTGGCAGGGAGCAGGGGCTCTGCATGAGCTCTGCTCCGGAGGCGGGCCTAGTAACAGAGGCCCAGGCCTGGAAGAGGGAGAAGGAAGGAAGAGGAGCGGAGAAGGCTCCAGGAACGAGGAATGAAGGGATCCCAGGGGTGCGGACGGGCGAGTCGCCACCGCACGCCCGAATCCACCTGCGTGGAGAAGTCAGGCCAAAGGGGGAGACCGGTCCCCGAAACTAGTGGAGGCAGGAAACGACCCTCAGCTAGAAACCGGAGGCTCTGACATTTTATGTGGCGCAGCCCCTCGCTACACCCGCTAGGAAGGCACCACATAGGGTCAGGGAAACTGGCGCCAAGTTTACCAAGAGGAGGCCCGAGGCAGCTGGACAGAAGGGTTGGTAAGAAAGGCCAGACAAAGGACACACAAAGGGGGTACTGTGAAGCGCTCCAAAGTTATCTGGGAGTTGTCTGAGCCCCTCACCTGGTGAGCACAGTACGACGTGGGCAGCCGTTACCTGCAGACGTGGTCTGGATAATAAGAACTGTGAGTAAAGGCCCTGGACTGCATCACTGACTCCGTGTCGTTACTGCTGCTGCCCTGCACCATCACCCCCATCCTCCACATACACTGCCCTGAGGCTATACTCCTCCCGTGGGGAGTTATGCTACGCTCTGCTGCACCCACAACACCAGCCTCAGCGGTCTGCCCTGCAGCGGCGGTTAACTCTGACCGCAATCCACGGGTGGCGTAGTCGGACATTTAAACATCAAAACCACATAAATAGTTCCGCCACTGGTTTTACCACCCTGAGCCACGGAACCGGGTCGCCGCCACGAAGACTACAACCACCAGCATCCACCAAAAAGGGTCCGGCTCCGGGTGTCCCAAGGCCCAGGGGGTGCATCAGAACATTTTCATCACCTTTCACAATCACCAATGGGACAAGGCAGGGATGTCCTCTGTCCCCTCTCTTATACATCCTAGTGACGGAGCACCTGCTCTCATCAATTCGCCATAACCCCAATATTAGGTGGATTGAGGTGGGAGGCACCGAGTACAAGTGCTTTCTATTTGCTGATGATGTCCTAGTATATATCACTCAATCACATATATCCATCCATGCTGTTATGGCTGAAATAGATCACTTTGTTACATGGTCAAATTTTAAAATCAATGCAGCGAAGTCTGAGGCCCTCGATGTCTCCCTCCCCAAATCCATATAGGATTCCATCCAGTCCAACTTTCTCTTTGCCTGGCCCTCACAGGGTATCAAATACTTAGGAATTCCTATTCATAGAGACCTCTCCCATCTATGTTATCTTAATTTTGGGCCCTTTATTGAACAACTCCATACAGACCACGGTTGGCAAGTTAGAACTGTAAGATTCACTACGTGAACCACTGGTGTTTTGTGGAAAAGCACATGTACACTGTGTTCCAAATTATTATGCAAAAAGTGTTTAGGAGTGATAAGGGAAGAATTTGTTTGTTTGTCAGTTAAACTCATTGATGGTGATGTGTGTCAGGGCTCTTTATATCACTGAAAGCAATTGCAGACACCTGTGCTAATTAGTTTGGCAGGTGTGTCCAATGAAAGGCAAGACTACTTAAGAAGGCTGTCTCACATTATTAAGCAGCCTACATTTTCTGCCAAAATGGGAAAGAAAAAGGATGTGTCGGCTGCTGAGAAGCAACAAATTGTGGAGTGTTTAGGTCAAGGCATGACTACAATCAACATTGTGCGATGATCAGGATGAAGTGTCTTGGCAATCAAGAAGTATGTAGCTGATTCACAGTACACACGTGTGCGTGCTGATAAGGGCAAATTGAGGACTCTTTCCTACAGGCAATTACGTCAGGTTAAAAGAGCAGTGGCAAAAAAGCCTTGTCATAGCAGCAGACAAGTTTTTGAAGCTGCTGGTGCCTCCAACGTCCCCCGAACAACAAGATGCACGGTCCTTCAGAGGTTTGCAGCTGTGCATACGCCATCCTGTCGACCTCCTCTATCCACTTCACACAAGCAGAAACGGCTCCAGTGGGCTAAACATTACATGAAGACTGATTTCAAAACTGTTTTGTTCACGGATGAGTGCTGTGCAGCGCTCGATGGTCCAGATGGAAGGAGTGGAGGATGGCTGGTTGATGGACACCCCAAGCAAACACGGCTACAGCACCAACAAGGAGGAGGTGGAGTAATGTTTTGGGCTGGAATCATGGGGAGAGAGATTGTCGGCCCCTTTAGGATCCCTGAAGGCGCTAAAGATGAACTCCATAATGTATGTGGATTTTCTCAAACAGCACTTCCTGCCATGGTTCAAGAAGAAGAACCGTGTATTTCACAGCAAGATCATTTTTTTGCATGATAATGCACCATCTCATGCTGCACATAAAACATCTGCATCTCTGGCTGATATGGGCATAAAAGGGGACAAACTTATGGTGTGACCCCCATGCTCCCCTGACCTCTACCCCATTCAGAAGCTCTGGAGCATCATCAAAAGGAGTGTCTATGATGGCGGGAGGCAGTTCACATCTAAGCAACACCTCTGGGAGGGTATTCTGTCCTCATGCAAAACAATTGAAGCAGAAACCATCCAAAACCTGATAAATTCAATGGACGAGAGAGTTCAGAAGCTCCTTTCGAACAAGGGGTCCTATGTGAAAATGTAACATCACCTAGAATAAAGTTTTGAGTTGAAAACTGTTTGATTTCAGTTTCTAATAATCTGCTAATGCTTATAATTTCAAAAATGACCATTTTTTTGGTCTTTATTAAAATGAAAAGGTTGATCGAAAAGTTTGGGGGATCTAAGAGTGTGGCAACCCAGTAGTCATGATTACTTCGAATTCTGACAATATGAGGGTCATGTTGCAGGTAGTGCAGCAAGAAGGCACTTATGTGTCTTGCGCATCTCGGAGCCCCAAAATTATTTTCCGGGCTAGATGCAGCTAAAAATTATTATTCATTTTAAATCTGGTGGAGCTTAGTATAGATGGCCTAATAGGATCAGTGCTGCACACTGCTACAAAGCCCAAATTATTTTCCAGCCAAGATACAGATAAACATGATTAGTAATTTTAAATCTGGTGGAGCTTATTATAGATGGCCTAATAGAATCTGTGCTGCACACTGCTACAAAGCCCAAATTATTTTCCAGCCAAGATACAGATAAACATGATTAGTAATTTGAAAGCTTAAAATGGTTGGTAGGGTGATTTTAACCAATCATCAAGCTTGTACTCTCCCCAGGATGACACAGGGGTAGAAAAGTCGTTTCGGATCCATGATTTGTTCATCTTTATGAACGTGAGTCTGTCTACATTATCAGTGGAGAGCCGCGTGCGCTTATCTGTCAGCACACCACCAGCAGCGCTGAACACACGTTCAGACAGAACGCTGGCTGCGGGACATGACAAGATCTCCAAGGCGTAAGTGGCTAGCTCCGGCCATTTATCCAGATTGGAAGCCCAAAAAGAGCAAGGGTCCAGTGACACAGTCATGGCTTCAATGTTTACTTGGAGACACTCCTGTACCATCGTCTCTAGGCGTTGACTATGTGTCAGACTTCTTGTCTCCTGTGGCCTTGCAAAGGATGGGCTAAAAAAGTGGTGAAATGATTCCGCAAAATTGATGTTACCAGCAGATACTGTGGTTCTGTTACGGTTTGAGTGCTGAACACTTGACGGTCCCACGGTTGGCAAGTTGGAACTGTGAGATTCACTACGTGCACCACTGGTGTTTTGTGGAAAAGCACATGTAAGATTCTGCAACAGTCTCTGCTGATACTCCTGCATGCGTGCATCTCTTTCTATGGCAGGAATAATTTCGGCAAATTTACTTTTGTACCTGGGATCTAACAGTGTGGCAACCCAGTAGTCAGGATTATTTCTAATTCTCACAATTCGAGGGTCATGTTGCAGGTAGTGCAGCAAGAAGGCACTCATGTGTGTTGCGCATCCAGGAGCACCAAGTCCCTGTTGTGTTGGTGGCGAGGTAACAATCATGCTTCCTTCCTCTGTCCTCTCCCCCCAACCTCGCACAACAGAAATGTGATCAAGGTCTCCCTCATCTGATGAGTCTTCCATCAGTTCGTCCTCCACTTCTTCCTGGGCTCCTGCACCTTCCTCACTAGTTTGGCTGCTACCTTGCGCCCTGGTAAAACCATCTCCCCCACCCTCACATGCCTGCCGCCTTGGTGCTGCCGACCGTCTGGACCTTGCAGATGTTAGCCCTTCCGCATACAACTCCTCCTCCTCTACTTCCTCCACCTCCTCTTGTGCCACCACCTGACTCCGAATTCTGTTTAACATGTGCTCCAGCATGTAAATCACCGGAATAGTCATGCTGATAATGACATCGTCAGCACTAAACATCTTCGTCGCCATTTCAAAACTGTGCAGAAGGGTGCATAGGTCCCTGATCTGAGACCACTCCTCCAGCGTGATTTGCATCACCTCTGGATCTCGTTGGCCCAGGCTATACGTCAGAACGTATTGCACCAGGGCTTGTCGGTGCTGCCACAGTCGCTGCAACATGTGCAGAGTTGAATTCCACCGGGTAGGCACATCGCATTTTAGCCGGTGAAGTGGCAGGCCCAACGACTTCTGTAGAGATGTAAGTCGCTGAGCTGCGGGATGCGAACGGCGGAAGTGAGCACACAGCGACCGTGCCCTCTGCAGAAGGCCATCTAGTCTGGGATAGTGGGCTAAAAATTGCTGGACAACCAGGTTCAACACGTGAGCCATACAAGGCACGTGTGTGACATTGCCCCGGCGAAGGGCCGCACCCAGGTTTGCAGCATTGTCGCACACGGCCTTCCCTGGTTTCAGGTCCAGTGGAGACAACCATTCATGAAATTGGTTCTCCAGAGCTGACCACAACTCCTCAGCTGTGTGACTCACATTTCCCAGACATTTCAAAGTAAAAACCGCCTGATGACGTTGAGCCCTACTGCCAGCATAGTAAGGAGGTGTGCAGGATCCCTTCTGCGCAGTTAGAAAGCTTGTGGCATGACCAGACAGGCTTTGGGTGCAGGTGGAAGACCGAGAGGAGGTTGAGGAGGCAGAAGCAGTGGAGGAACTTTGACATAAAGAGGATTGACGCACAACTCGTGGGGACGGCAAGACTTGGACAGCAGCCCCTTGTCCTGCTGTCACCATAGTTACCCAGTGCCCAGTCAGCGACATGTAACGCCCCTGTCCATGCCTACTCGTCCAAGTGTCTGTGGTGAAATCCACCCTGTCACACACAGAGTTTCTCAAAGAAGCGGTGATGTTGTGTGCGACATGCTGGTGGAGCGCAGGCACACCTTTCTTTGAGAAGTAGTGCCGACTGGGCATCTGGTACTGGGGCACTGCGACGGACATAAGGTCTCGAAAATCCTCTGTGTCCACCAGGCGGAAAGGCAGCATTTCTGTAGCCAAGAGCTTGCAGATGGTGAAATTCAACCTCTTAACTGTCTCATGGCTAGGAGGAAATGGTCTTTTACTTGTCCACATCTGAGGGACCGAGGGCTGGCTATTGTGCTTAGACGGGGTTGATAAGGGTGTCCCCGGCAAACTGCCGGTCTGTGATGAAGATGCAGGCGGACATGTTAGGTTGCCTTGATCCAAAGGTGGTGCTATCGATGTCGAACAGCGCTCAACACCAGCTGGTGTTACCACCTCCAAAGAAAATGATGACCTGCCAATCACGCTGGCTGTTGCGGGTAAAGAGGTGGCAGGTCTGCGCCCCAAAACAGGTGTGACTGCTGTCCCCCCAGTCACAGAGGATGAAGAGGCCGCGGATGCACAAGATATGGCAGACGGTGGTTGGCCCGGCCGGCTAGGCCGCATTGTAGCACACTGAGCTTCCCACTGCAACTTATGCTTCATGTCCATGTGCCGGTTCATGCATGAAGTACTCAAACTATGTATTTTTTGGCCTCTACTTAGCTTTTGCTGACAAATGTTACAGATAACACGAGTTGGGTCATCTTTATCGATCTGAAAAAATGCCCAGGCTATGCAAGGCTTAGCACCCATGCGACCTGAAGAGCCACCACGACTTGTGGTGAGAGGCAGAGTTGTGTTTGAGGATGCAGTTGTTGACGTGCTTCCAGTACTACGTCTCTGTCCAGGAAGGCGCAACCTGACCTCGTCGTCACTAGCATCTTCCTCCACCTCCTCTGCTGACCTTATCTCTTGGCTGACTGTGGGTTGACAGTAAGTGGGATCTCCAACCTCATCATCATCACCCTGTGCGTTATCACACCCGTCGTCCTCAGAGCCAACCTGTTCCTGCCCTGACAAAAAACTAAAGTTGTCACTCCAATCAGGTATTTGAGTCTCATCATCGTCTTCCTCATTGTCTCCACCAACAGGAGTTACAGTTTGGGAATGAGGGTCTACATTATGGTCAGAACCTTCTGCGTCTGGTCCTGGATCCGACTCATAAAGATTCTGGGCATCAGTGCAGATCATTTCCTCGTCTGGATTCACAGAAGCGCTGCAGTCGACCTCTGATTCCCAGGCTATAGTATGAGTAAACAGCTCTGCAGACTCAACCATCTGTTCTACCTCATACTCAGACGGGCAGCTGGAGATTTGGGAGCTGTGAGGAAGCAAGTGCGATTGGGGTGACACCTTTGAGGACTGGAGTATTTGTGATGTTGAAGTTGATGTGGAGGAAAGCCCACTTAAAGGAGCACTTGATATCCGTTGAAGCACCTGCTGTTTTTGTGCCTCATCTGGAATTTGTAGCGATTGGCGTGGCCGTAAGAAAGGGATCTTATCACATTGTCCGCTAAAAGAAGTAGACATTTTAGTTTGGCTGGAAGATGGTCTTTCTTCTGCAAATGTTACTGTTGCTTTAACACCTACCCCACGGACACAACCTTTTTTCCCCTTCCCAACACGCCTATTCCCCTTTCCACCAGCAGCAGGCCTTTTTCCACTCATTTTGGTGGTTAACTAATTCACAACTCTGGAGTTGTTTGCACAAAAAAACAATGGATGGGAACCGAGCAGAGCTGAGTGGCCAAACTGTGGTATTAGGCCAAAACTATTGGCTGGGTTAGATGGAGAAAAAAATTATATTCGATTTGCAACCTGATGGAGGTCAGTATAGATGGACTAATAGAACAAGTCCCACACACAGCTAGAAGCCCAAATATTTTTTCAGAGGTAGATGCAGAAAAAAAATATATTCAGTTTGCAACCTGATGGAGGTCAGTATAGATGGACTAATAGAGAAAGTCCCACACACTGCTAGAAGGCCAAATATTTTTTCAGAGCTAGATGCAGACAAAAAATTATTTTGAATTTGCAACCTGATGGAGGTCAGTATAGGTGGACTAATAGAACAAGTCCCACACACTGCTAGAAGGCCAAATATTTTTTCAGAGCTAGATGCAGAAAAAAATTATATTCAGTTTGCAACCTGATGGAGGTCAGTATAGATGGACTAATAGAACAAGTCCCACACACAGCTAGAAGCCCAAATATTTTTTCAGAGGTAGATGCAGATAAAAATTATTTTTAATTTGCAACCTGATGGAGGTCAGTATAGATGGACTAATAGAGAAAGTCCCACACACTGCTAGAAGGCCAAATATTTTTTCAGAGCTAGATGCAGATAAAAATTATTTTTAATTTGCAACCTGATGGAGGTCAGTATAGATGGACTAATAGAGAAAGTCCCACACACTGCTAGAAGGCCAAATATTTTTTCAGAGCTAGATGCAGATAAAAATTATTTTTAATTTGCAACCTGATGGAGGTCTGTATAGATGGATTAATAGAACAAGTCCCACACACTGCTAGAAGGCCAAATATTTTTTCAGAGCTAGATGCAGAAAAAAATTATATTCAGTTTGCAACCTGATGGAGGTCAGTATAGATGGACTAATAGAACAAGTCCCACACACAGCTAGAAGCCCAAATATTTTTTCAGAGGTAGATGCAGATAAAAATTATTTTTAATTTGCAACCTGATGGAGGTCAGTATAGATGGACTAATAGAACAAGTCCCACACACTGCTAGAAGGCCAACTATTTTTTCAGAGCTAGATGCAGAAAAAAATTATATTCAGTTTGCAACCTGATGGAGGTCAGTATAGATGGACTAATAGAACAAGTCCCACACACAGCTAGAAGCCCAAATATTTTTTCAGAGGTAGATGCAGATAAAAATTATTTTTAATTTGCAACCTGATGGAGGTCAGTATAGATGGACTAATAGAACAAGTCCCACACACTGCTAGAAGGCCAACTATTTTTTCAGAGCTAGATGCAGAAAAAAATTATATTCAGTTTGCAACCTGATGGAGGTCTGTATAGATGGATTAATAGAACAAGTCCCACACACAGCTAGAAGCCCAATATTTTTTCAGAGGTAGATGCAGAAAAAAAATATATTCAGTTTGCAACCTGATGGAGGTCTGTATAGATGGATTAATAGAACAAGTCCCACACACAGCTAGAAGCCCAATATTTTTTCAGAGGTAGATGCAGAAAAAAAATATATTCAGTTTGCAACCTGATGGAGGTCAGTATAGATGGACTAATAAATAAAGTCCCACACACTGCTAGAAGGCCAAATATTTTTTCAGAGCTAGATGCAGAAAAAAATTATATTCAGTTTGCAACCTGATGGAGGTCAGTATAGATGGACTAATAGAACAAGTCCCACACACAGCTAGAAGCCCAAATATTTTTTCAGAGGTAGATGCAGAAAAAAAATATATTCAGTTTGCAACCTGATGGAGGTCAGTATAGATGGACTAATAGAGAAAGTCCCACACACTGCTAGAAGCCCAAATATTTTTTCAGAGCTAGATGCAGATAAAAATAATTTTTAATTTGCAACCTGATGGAGGTCAGTATAGATGGACTAATAGAGAAAGTCCCACACACTGCTAGAAGGCCAACTACTTTTTCAGAGCTAGATGCAGAAAAAAATTATATTCAGTTTGCAACCTGATGGAGGTCTGTATAGATGGATTAATAGAACAAGTCCCACACACAGCTAGAAGCCCAATATTTTTTCAGAGGTAGATGCAGAAAAAAAATATATTCAGTTTGCAACTTGATGGAGGGCTGTATAGATGGATTAATAGAACAAGTCCCACACACAGCTAGAAGCCCAATATTTTTTCAGAGGTAGATGCAGAAAAAATATATATTCAGTTTGCAACCTGATGGAGGTCAGTATAGATGGACTAATAGAGAAAGTCCCACACACTGCTAGAAGGCCAAATATTTTTTCAGAGCTAGATGCAGAAAAAAATTATATTCAGTTTGCAACCTGATGGAGGTCAGTATAGATGGACTAATAGAACAAGTCCCACACACAGCTAGAAGCCCAAATATTTTTTCAGAGGTAGATGCAGATAAAAATTATTTTTAATTTGCAACCTGATGGAGGTCAGTATAGATGGACTAATAGAGAAAGTCCCACACACTGCTAGAAGGCCAAATATTTTTTTCAGAGCTAGATGCAGATAAAAATTATTTTTAATTTGCAACCTGATGGAGGTCAGTATAGATGGACTAATAGAGAAAGTCCCACACACTGCTAGAAGGCCAAATATTTTTTCAGAGCTAGATGCAGATAAAAATTATTTTTAATTTGCAACCTGATGGAGGTCAGTATAGATGGACTAATAGAGAAAGTCCCACACACTGCTAGAAGGCCAAATATTTTTTCAGAGCTAGATGCAGATAAAAATTATTTTTAATTTGCAACCTGATGGAGGTCAGTATAGATGGACTAATAGAGAAAGTCCCACACACTGCTAGAAGGCCAAATATTTTTTCAGAGCTAGATGCAGAAAAAAATTATATTCAGTTTGCAACCTGATGGAGGTCAGTATAGATGGACTAATAGAACAAGTCCCACACACAGCTAGAAGCCCAAATATTTTTTCAGAGGTAGATGCAGATAAAAATTATTTTTAATTTGCAACCTGATGGAGGTCAGTATAGATGGACTAATAGAGAAAGTCCCACACACTGCTAGAAGGCCAAATATTTTTTCAGAGCTAGATGCAGAAAAAAATTATATTCAGTTTGCAACCTGATGGAGGTCAGTATAGATGGACTAATAGAGAAAGTCCGACACACAGCTAGAAGGCCAAATATTTTTTCAGAGCTAGATGCAGATAAAAATTATTTTTAATTTGCAACCTGATGGAGGTCAGTATAGATGGACTAATAGAGAAAGTCCCACACACTGCTAGAAGGCCAAATATTTTTTCAGAGCTAGATGCAGATAAAAATTATTTTTAATTTGCAACCTGATGGAGGTCAGTATAGATGGACTAATAGAGAAAGTCACACACACTGCTAGAAGGCCAAATATTTTTTCAGAGCTAGATGCAGAAAAAAATTATATTCAGTTTGCAACCTGATAGAGGTCAGTATAGATGGACCAATAGAACAAGTCCCACACACAGCTAGAAGCCCAAATATTTTTTCAGAGGTAGATGCAGATAAAAATTATTTTTAATTTGCAACCTGATGGAGGTCAGTATAGATGGACTAATAGAGAAAGTCCCACACACTGCTAGAAGGCCAAATATTTTTTCAGATCTAGATGCAGATAAAAATTATTTTTAATTTGCAACCTGATGGAGGTCAGTATAGATGGACTAATAGAGAAAGTCCCACACACTGCTAGAAGGCCAAATATTTTTTCAGAGCTAGATGCAGAAAAAAATTATATTCAGTTTGCAACCTGATGGAGGTCAGTATAGATGGACTAATACAACAAGTCCCACACACTGCTAGAAGCCCAAATATTTTTTCAGAGCTAGATGCAGAAAAAAATTATATTCAATTTGCAGCCTGATGGAGGTCAGTATAGATGGACTAATAGAATGATGCTATGCCCAAAAGATTTTACTTCACTAGGTGCAGTAAAAAAATTGGTATTCTATACACAGGTGGTATATCTTGCAACACAGATAGGCTACTCCACTGACTAACACACTCTGCAATAGGCCAAAAAGGATTAGCTTTGCTAGATTCAGCCAAATGCTGTGAAAAAAACTTGCACAGCACTGGCACAGACCTGCCTGGCAAAAACTGATAGGAACTGATGTAACCTAGTCCTGAAAAGGACTGCAATTACAATTAGTCTTTACTCCCACAATCTATCTATTTAAGAGCACAGACCTGCCTGATAAAAGTCGTTGGAAATGCTGTAACCTAGTCCTTAAAAGGACTGCAATCACAACTATTCCCTACTCCCAAGCTATCTGTAGATTTGTGCGAAAATTGGCTTGAAATTAACAAGGTATAGCGCACACAGCAACAGCGGTGCCGTCTAACACGCAGCTGCAGCAGTGAGAAAATGGTGGCGACGGGGAAAATGGCTTGGTCTTATAGGGCAAGGACATGTGACATACACTGCCAATGACACATGCCCTTGCTTGTGTGAAAAACAGCAGTTCGCTCCGTGTGTGCGCTGCTGATAGGCTGACAGATTGCACCTCCCCACTGCAAATGCGGGAAAGATAAAAAAAAATGGAGATCTTCATTATTCCTGCAGAAATCCACCCCCTGCCCCTCCCCCCACCCCGCTGTACACTCAAACTGCGTATTAACATTAATTTTCATCATTACTGAGAAAAAATCCAGTTATGATTTTGGTGCACGAACAGTTATCGAACATAACCTCGAACAGCCGAATTTTTCTCAAATCGTTCGTGTTCGCCGAACGGCTCGAACACCGCCCAAAACAGCTCGAATTTGAGATTGGCGAACAGTTCGAGTAGAACAACGCTCATCTCTATTTGACAGGAACGGTCCCTCGTAAACCCATGTTGATATTGGGTCATAAGGTTATTCTTCTTCAGATACTCTAGTATAGCATCTCTTAGGAAACCCTCCAGGATTTTACCCACAGTAGAGGTTAAGCTTACCGGCCTATAATTTCCAAGTTCAGTTTTTGTCCCCTTTTTGAATATTGGCATCACATTTGCTATACGCCAGTCCTGTGGTACAGACCCTGTTATTATGGAATCATTAAAGATTAAAAATAATGGTCTATCTATGACGTTACTTAATTCCTGCAGTACTCGCGGGTGTATCCCATCCGGGCCCGGGGATTTGTCAACTTTAGTGATTTTTAGACGCCGCCGTACTTCCTGCTGGGTTAAGCAAGTGACATTTACTGGAGAATTTTTGTTATCACTAATCATGTTTTCTGTCATGCGATTTTCTTGTGTAAATACGGTTGAAAAAAAATCATTTAGCATATTGGCTTTTTCCTCATCCTCATCCACCATTTCACCCAGACTATTTTTAAGGGGGCCAACACTATCATTTTTTAGTTTTTTACTATTGATGTAGTTAAAGAATATTTTGGGGTTATTTTTACTTTCTCTGGCAATGATTCTCTCTGCCTCAATCTTTGCTGCATTGATTTGGTTTTTACATAATTTATTTAATTTTCTATATTTATTTAATGCCTCATCACTACCTACTTGCTTTAGTTCTCTAAATGCTTTCTTTTTGTCACTTATTGCGCCCCTTACAGCTCTAATTAGCCATAGTGGTTTCCTCCTATTTCTAGCATGTTTATTCCCATAGGGTATATATTGTACACAGGTCCTATTCAGGATGTTAATAAATGTCTCCCATTAGCTTTGTGTAGCTTTATGTCTCAGGATATCGTCCCAGTTTATTGCACTAAGATCATCTCTTAACCGTTGGAAATTTGCCTTCCTGAAGTTTAGTGTCCTTGTAACCCCTCTACTACACATCTTATTAAAGGTTACATGAAAACGTATTATTTTGTGATCACTATTACCCAAGTGACCCCCAACTCGTATATTTGATATGCGGTCTGGCCTATTGGTTAATATTAGGTCTAGCAGTGCCCCCCTTCTTGTTGGGTCCTGAACCAGTTGTGAAAGGTAATTGTCTCTCATACTAGTCAACAACCTATTTCCTTTGCTTGAACTACATGTTTCTGTCCCCCAATGTATTTCAGGGTAGTTGAAGTCTCCCATAATAATGACTTCTCCTTGAGTCACTGCTTCATCTATTTGCTTTACGAGGATATTCTCCGCTACTTCCATTATTTTTGGAGACTTATAACAAACTCCTAGCAGTAATTTATTATTTTTTCCCCCTCCCCTTATCTCCACCCACAGGGACTCTACATTTTCATTAGATTTACATATATCCTCCCGCAAGACAGGTTTTAAGGATGATTTTACATATAAACACCCCCCCCTTGCTTGTTTGTACGGTCATTTCTGAACAGACTATAGCCCTGTAAATTAACTGCCCAGTCATGGCTCTCGCCCAGCCACGTCTCAGATATCCCTACCATGTCATAATTATTTTCCAACAAAATTAATTCTAATTCCTCCGTTTTGTTGGTGAGGCTTCTGGCATTAGTGTACATGCATTTTATGTATCTCTCTGTACCTCTATTCCTTCTTACTTTATTGACTGTTCTAACCCCACCCCCAATATCTTTATTTGTGCCCAGGTCACTATCTGCACTATCTTCCCCACCTATAAAATGAATACCCTCCCCCCCAATCCCTAGTTTAAACACTCCTCCAACCTTCTAGCCATTTTCTCCCCCAGCACAGCTGCACCCACCCCAAGACAGTTTTAATGCCCCTTGGAATAGACGTGGAGGTCACAGGAGCTTAACAAGACGGTTTTAATGCCCCTTGGAAGAGACGTGGAGATCGCAGTAGCTTAACAATATGGTTTAAATGCCCATTGGAAGAGACGTAGAGTTCACAGTGGAATAAAAAGACAATATCAATGCCCCTTGGAAGAGTGGTGTAGGTCGCAGTAGCTTAACAAGACAGTTTTAATGCCCCTTGGAAGAGACGTGGAGGTCACAGTAGCTTAACAATGCGGTTTAAATGCCCATTGGAAGAGACGTGGAGGTCACAGTGGAATAAAAAGACTATCAATGCCCCTTGAAAGAGTGGTGGAGGTCGTAGTAGCTTAACATCAAGGTTTTAATGCCCCTTGGAAGAGACGTGGAGGTCACAGTAGCTTAACAAGATGGTTTTAATGCCCCTTGGAAGAGTGGTGGAGGTCGCAGTGTAATAAAAAGACAATATCTATGCCGTGTGGAAGAGACGTGGAGGTCACAGTTGCTTAACAAGACGGTTTTAATGCCCCTTGGAAGAGTGGTGGAGGTCGCAGTGGAATAAAAAGACAATATCAATGCCCCTTGGAAGAGTGATGGAGGTAGCAGTAGCTTAACAAGACGTGTTAATGACCCATGGATGAGACGTGGAGGTCACATTAGCTTAACAAGACCGTTTTAAGGCCCCTTGGAAGAGACGTGGAGGTCACAGTAGCTTAACAAGACTGTTTTAATTACCCTTGGAGAAGACGTGGAGATCGCAGTAGCTTAAAAAGATGGTTTAAATGCCGCTTGGAAGAGATGTGGAGGTCACAGTGGAATAAAAAGACAATATGAATGCCCCTTGGAAGAGTGGTGGAGGTCGCAGTAGTTTAACAAGACGGTTTTAATGCCCCTTGGAAGAGACTTGGAGGTCACAGTAGTTTAGGAAGACGGTTTTAATGCCCCTTGGAAGAGTGGTGGAGGTCGCAGTGGAATACAATGACAATATCAATGCCCCGTGGAAGAGACCTGGAGGTCACAGTAGCTTAACAAGACGGTTTTAATGCCCTTTAGAAGAGTAGTGGAGATTACAGTGGAATAAAAAGACAATATCAGTGCCCCTTGGAAGAGTGATGGACGTCGCAGTAGCTTAAAAAGAGGGTTTTAATGCCTCTTGGTAGAGACGTGGAGGTCACAGTAGCTTAAGAAGATGGTTTTAATGCCCCTTGGAAGAGTGGTGGAGGTCGCAGTGGAATACAATGACAATATCAATGCCCAGTGGAAGAGACGTGGAGGTCACAGTAGCTTAACAAGACGTTTTAATGCCCATTAGAAGAGTAGTGGAGGTTGCAGTGGAATAAAAAGACAATATCAATGCCCCTTGGAAGAGTGGTGGACTTCGCAGTAGCTTAACAAGATGGTTTTAATGCCCCTTGGAAGAGACGTGGAGGTCACAGTAGCTTAACAAGACGGTTTTAATGTCCCTTGGAAGATTCGTGGAGGTCACAATAGCTTAACAAGACGGTTTAAATGCCACTTGTTAGAGACATTTAGGTTGCAGTGGAATAAAAAGACAATATCAATGCCTCTTGGAAGAGTGGTGGAGGTCGCAGTAGCTTAACAAGACAGTTTTAATGCCCATTGGAAGAGACGTGGAGGTCACAGTAGCTTAACAAGACTTTTTAATGTCCCTTGGAAGAGACGTGGAGGTCACAGTAGCTTAACAAGATTGTTTAAATGCCCCTTGGAAGAGACGTGGAGGTCACAGTGGAATAAAAAAACAATATCAATGCCCCTTGGAAGAGTGGCGGAGGTCGCAGTAGCTTAACAAGACGGTTTTAATGCCCCTTGGAAGAGACGTGGAGGTCACAATAGCTTAATAAGATGGTTTTAATGCCCATTGGTAGAGACGTGGAGGTCACAGTGGAATAAAAAGACAATATCTATGCCCCTTGGAAGAGTGGTCGAGGTTGCAGTAGCTTAACAAGACGGTTTTAATGCCCCTTGGAAGAGTGGTGGAGGTCGCAGTGGAATAAAATGACAATATCAATGCCCCGTGTAAGAGACGTGGAGGTCACAGTAGCTTAACAAGACGGATTTAATGCCCCTTGGAAGAGACATGGAGGTCACAGTGGAATAAAAAAACAATATCAATGCCCCTTGAAAGAGATGTGGAGGTCACAGTAACTTAAGAAGACGGTTTCAATGCCCCTTGGAAGGGTGGTGTAGGTCGCAGTGGAATAAAAAGACAATTTCAATGCCCCGTGGAAGAGTGGAGGAGGTTTCAGAAGCTTAACAAGATGGTTTTAATGCCACATGGAAGAGACGTGGAGGTCACATTGGCTTAACAAGATGGTTTTAATAGCCCTTGGAAGAGACGTGGAGGTCACAATAGCTTAAGAAGACGGTTTGAATGCCCTTTGAAAGAGACGTGGAGGTCACAGTGGAATAAAAAGACAATATGAATGCCCCTTGGAAGAGTGGTGGAGGTCGCAGTAGTTTAACAAGACGGTTTTAATGCCCCTTGGAAGAGACTTGGAGGTCACAGTAGTTTAAGAAGAAGGTTTTAATGCCCCTTGGAAGAGTGGTGGAGGTCGCAGTGGAATACAATGACAATATCAATGCCCTGTGGAAGAGACCTGGAGGTCACAGTAGCTTAACAAGATGGTTTTAATGCCCTTTAGAAGAGTAGTGGAGATTACAGTGGAATAAAAAGACAATATCAATGCCCCTTGGAAGAGTGATGGACGTCGCAGTAGCTTAAAAAGAGGGTTTTAATGCCCCTTGGTAGAGACGTGGAGGTAACAGTAGCTTAAGAAGACGGTTTTAATGCCCCTTGGAAGAGTGGTGGAGGTCGCAGTGGAATACAATGACAATATCAATGCCCAGTGGAAGAGACGTGGAGGTCACAGTAGCTTAACAAGACGTTTTAATGCCCATTAGAAGAGTAGTAGAGGTTGCAGTGGAATAAAAAGACAATATCAATGCCCCTTGGAAGAGTGGTGGACTTCGCAGTAGCTTAACAAGATGGTTTAAATGCCCCTTGGAAGAGACGTGGAGGTCACAGTAGCTTAACAAGACGGTTTTAATGTCCCTTGGAAGATTCGTGGAGGTCACAATAGCTTAACAAGATGGTTTAAATGCCACTTGTTAGAGACATTTAGGTTGCCGTGGAATAAAAAGACAATATCAATGCCTCTTTGAAGAGTGGTGGAGGTCGCAGTAGCTTAACCAGACAGTTTTAATGCCCATTGGAAGAGACGTGGAGTTCACAGTAGCTTAACAAGACTTTTTAATGTCCCTTGGAAGAGACGTGGAGGTCACAGTAGCTTAACAAGATTGTTTAAATGCCCCTTGGAAGGGACGTGGAGGTCACAGTGGAATAAAAAAACAAATCTATGCCCCTTGGAAGAGTGGTGGAGGTTGCAGTAGCTTAACAAGACGGTTTTAATGCCCCTTGGAAGATTGGTGGAGGTCGTAGTGGAATAAAATGACAATATCAATGCCCCGTGGAAGAGACGTGGAGGTCACAGTAGCTTAACAAGACGGTTTTAATGCCCCTTGGAAGAGTGGTGAAGGTCGCAGTGGAATAAAAAGACAATATCAGTGCCCCATGGTAGAGTGGTGGAGGTCGCAATAGCTTAACAAGACGGATTTAATGCTCTTTAGAATTGACGTGGAGGTCACAGTAGCTTAACAAGATGGTTTTAATGGCCCTTGGAAGAGACGTGGAGGTCACAGTAGCTTAACAACACGGTTTAAATGCCCCTTAGAAGAGTGGTGGAGGACGCAGTGGAATACAAAGACAATATCAATGCCCCGTGGAAGAGAAGTGGACGTCACAGTAGCTTAACAAGACGGTTTTAATGCCCCTTAGAAGAGTAGTGGAGGTTGCAGTGGAATAAAAAGACAATATCAATGCCCCTTGGAAGAGTGGTGGAGGTCGCAGTAGCTTAACAAAATGGATTTAATGCCCATTGGAAGAGACGTGGAGGTCACAGTAGTTTAACAAGATGGTTTAAATGCACCTTGGAAGAGACGTGGAGGTCACAGTGGAATGAAAAGACAATATCAATGCCCATTGGAAGAGTGGTGGAGGTCGCAGTAGCTTAACAAGACGGTTTTGATGCCCCTTGGAAGAGTGGTGGAGGTAGCAGTAGCTTAACAAGACGGTTTTAATGCCGCTTGGAAGAGACGTGGAGGTCACAATAGCTTAACAAGACGGTTTAAATGCCCTTTGGAAGAGGCGTGGACGTCACAGTGGAATAAAAAGACAATATCAATGCCCCTTGGTAGAGTGGTGGTGGTCGCAGTAGCTTAACAAGACGGTTTTAATGCCCCTTGGCAGAGAAGTGGAGGTCACAGTAGCTCAACAAGACGGTTTTAATGCCCCTTGGAAGAGTGGTGGAGGTTGCAGTGGAATAAAAAGACAATATCAATGCCCCGTGGAAGAGACGTGGAGGTCACAGTAGCTTAACAAGATGTTTTTATTGCCCCTTGGAAGAGTGTTGGAGGTTGCAGTGGAATAAAAAGATAATATCAATGCCCCGTGTAAGAAACGTGGAGGTCACAGTTGCTTAACAAGACTGTTTAAAAGCCCCTTGGAAGTGTGGTGGAGGTCGCAGTGGAATAAAAAGACAATATCAATGCCTCTTGGAAGAGTGGTGGAGGTCACAGTAGCTTAACAAGACGGTTTTAAGGCCCCTTGGAAGAGACGTGGAGGTCACAGTAGCTTAACAAGACTGTTTTAATTACCCTTGGAGAAGACGTGGAGATCGCAGTAGCTTAAAAAGATGGTTTAAATGCCGCTTGGAAGAGATGTGGAGGTCACAGTGGAATAAAAAGACAATATCAATGCCCCTTGGAAGAGTGGTGGATGTTGCAGTAGCTTAACAAGACAGTTTTAAAGCCACTTGGAAGAGACGTGGAGGTCACAGTAGATTAACAAAACGGTTTAAATGCCCCTTGGAAGAGACGTGGAGGTCATAGTGGAATAAAAAGACAATATCAATGAAAATTGAAAGAGTGGTGGAGGTCGTAGTAGCTTAACAAGACGATTTTAATGCCTCTTGGAAGAGTGGTGGTGGTCGCAGTGGAATAAAAAGACAATATCAATGCCCCTTGGAAGAGATGCGGAGGTCACAGTAACTTAAGAAGACGGTTTTAATGCCCCTTGGAAGGGTGGTGTAGGTCGCAGTGGAATAAAAAGACAATTTCAATGCCCCGTGGAAGAGTGGTGGAGGTTGCAGTAGCTTAACAAGACGGTTTTAATGCCTCTTGGAAGAGACATGGAGGTCACAGTAGCTTAGCAAGATGGTTTTAATAGCGCTTGGAAGAGACGTGGAGGTCACAATAACTTAAGAAGACGGTTTGAATGCCCATTGGAAGAGACGTGGAGGTTACAGTGGAATAAAAAGACAATATGAATGCCCCTTGGAAGAGTGGTGGAGGTCGCAGTAGTTTAACAAGACGGTTTTAATGCCCCTTGGAAGAGACTTGGAGGTCACAGTAGTTTAAGAAGACGGTTTTAATGCCCCTTGGAAGAGTGGTGGAGGTCGCAGTGGAATACAATGACAATATCAATGCCCCGTGGAAGAGACCTGGAGGTCACAGTAGCTTAACAAGACGGTTTTAATGCCCTTTAGAAGAGTAGTGGAGATTACAGTGGAATAAAAAGACAATATCAATGCCCCTTGGAAGAGTGATGGACGTCGCAGTAGCTTAAAAAGAGGGTTTTAATGCCCCTTGGTAGAGACGTGGAGGTCACAGTAACTTAAGAAGATGGTTTTAATGCCCCTTGGAAGAGTGGTGGAGGTCGCAGTGGAATACAATGACAATATCAATGCCCAGTGGAAGAGACGTGGAGGTTACAGTAGCTTAACAAGATGTTTTAATGCCCATTAGAAGAGTAGTGGAGGTTGCAGTGGAATAAAAAGACAATATCAATGCCTCTTGGAAGAGTGGTGGACTTCGCAGTAGCTTAACAAGATGGTTTTAATGCCCCTTGGAAGAGACGTGGAGGTCACAGTAGCTTAACAAGACGGTTTTAATGTCCCTTGGAAGATTCGTGGAGGTCACAATAGCTTAACAAGACGGTTTAAATGCCACTCACTTGTTAGAGACATTTAGGTTGCAGTGGATAAAAAGACAATATCAATGCCTCTTGGAAGAGTGGTGGAGGTCGCAGTAGCGTAACAAGACAGTTTTAATGCCCATTGGAAGAGACGTGGAGGTCACAGTAGCTTAACAAGACTTTTTAATGTCCCTTGGAAGAGACGTGGAGGTCACAGTAGCTTAACAAGATTCTTTAAATGCCCCTTGGAAGAGACGTGGAGGTCACAGTGGAATAAAAAAAACAATATCAATGCCCCTTGGAAGAGTGGTGGAGGTCGCAGTAGCTTAACAAGACGGTTTCAGTGCCCCTTGGAAGAGACGTGGAGGTCACAATAGCTTAATAAGATGGTTTTAATGCCCATTGGTAGAGACGTGGAGGTCACAGTGGAATAAAAAGACAATATCTATGCCCCCTGGAAGAGTGGTCGAGGTTGCAGTAGCTTAACAAGACGGTTTTAACGCCCTTGGAATAGTGGTGGAGGTCGCAGTGGAATAAAATGACAATATCAATGCCCCGTGGAAGAGACGTGGAGGTCACAGTAGCTTAACAATACAGTTTTAATGCCCCTTGGAAGAGTGGTGAAGGTCGCAGTGGAATAAAAAGACAATATCAATGCCCCGTGTAAGAGACGTGGAGGTCACAGTAGCTTAACAAGACGGATTTAATGCCCCTTGGAAGAGACATGGAGGTCACAGTGGAATAAAAAGACAATATCAATGCCCCTTGAAAGAGATGTGGAGGTCACAGTAACTTAAGAAGACGGTTTTAATGCCCCTTGGAAGGGTGGTGTAGGTCGCAGTGGAATAAAAAGACAATTTCAATGCCCCGTGGAAGAGTGGTGGAGGTTGCAGAAGCTTAACATGATGGTTTTAATGCCCCTTGGAAGAGACGTGGAGGTCACATTGGCTTAACAAGATGGTTTTAATAGCCCTTGGAAGAGACGTGGAGGTCACAATAGCTTAAGAAGACGGTTTGAATGCCCTTTGGAAGAGACGTGGAGGTCACAGTGGAATAAAAAGACAATATGAATGCCCCTTGGAAGAGTGGTGGAGGTCGCAGTAGTTTAACAAGTCGGTTTTAATGCCCCTTGGAAGAGACTTGGAGGTCACAGTAGTTTAAGAAGAAGGTTTTAATGCCCCTTGGAAGAGTGGTGGAGGTCGCAGTGGAATACAATGACAATATCAATGCCCTGTGGAAGAGACCTGGAGGTCACAGTAGCTTAACAAGATGGTTTTAATGGCCTTTAGAAGAGTAGTGGAGATTACAGTGGAATAAAAAGACAATATCAATGCCCCTTGGAAGAGTGATGGACGTCGCAGTAGCTTAAAAAGAGGGTTTTAATACCCCTTGGTAGAGACGTGGAGGTCACAGTAGCTTAAGAAGACGGTTTTAATGCCCTTGGAAGAGTGGTGGAGGTCACAGTGGAATACAATGACAATATCAATGCCCCGTGGAAGAGACGTGGAGGTCACAGTAGCTTAACAAGACGTTTTAATGCCCATTAGAAGAGTAGTGGAGGTTGCAGTGGAATAAAAAGACAATATCAATGCCCCTTGGAAGAGTGGTGGACTTCGCAGTAGCTTAACACGATGGTTTTAATGCCCCTTGGAAGAGATGTGGAGGTCACAGTAGCTTAACAAGACGGTTTTAATGTCCCTTGGAAGATTCGTGGAGGTCACAATAGCTTAACAAGACGGTTTAAATGCCACTTGTTAGAGACATTTAGGTTGCTGTGGAATAAAAAGACAATATCAATGCCTCTTGGAAGAGTGGTGGAGGTCGCAGTAACTTAACAAGACAGTTTTAATGCCCATTGGAAGAGACGTGGAGTTCACAGTAGCTTAACAAGACTTTTTAATGTCCCTTGGAAGAGACGTGGAGGTTAAAGTAGCTTAACAAGATTTTTAAATGCCCCTTGGAAGAGACGTGGAGGTCACAGTGGAATAAAAAAACAATATCTATGCCCCTTGGAAGAGTGGTGGAGGTTGCAGTAGCTTAACAAGACGGTTTTCATGACCCTTGGAAGAGTGGTGAAGGTCGCAGTGGAATAAAAAGACAATATCAGTGCCCCATGGAAGAGTGGTGGAGGTCGCAATAGCTTAACAAGACGGATTTAATGCTCCTTGGAATTGACGTGGAGGTCACAGTAGCTTAGCAAGACGGTTTTAATGGCCCTTGGAAGAGACGTGGAGGTCACAGTAGCTTAACAAGACGGTTTAAATGCCCCTTGTAAGAGTGGTGGAGGACGCAGTGAAATACAAAGACAATATCAATGCCCCGTGGAAGAGAAGTGGAGGTCACAGTAGCTTAACAAGACGGTTTTAATGCCCCTTAGAAGAGTAGTCGAGGTTGCAGTGGAATAAAAAGACAATATTAATGCCCCTTGGAAGAGTGGTGGAGGTCGCAGTAGCTTAACAAGAGGGTTTTCATGCCCCTTGGAAGAGTTGTAGAGGTCGCAGTGGAATAAAAAGATAATATCAATACCCGTTGGAAGAGTGGTGGAGGTCGCAGTAGCTTAATAAGATGGTTTTAATGCCCTTTTGAAGAGATGTGGAGGTCACAGTGGAATAAAAAGACAATAGCAATGCCCCGTAGAAGAGATGTGTAGGTCACAATAGCTTAACAACATGATTTTAATGCCCCTTACAAGAGCCATGCAGTACAGCATATTAAAAACGTTATTTCCATTATTGGGGAGTCGGTCTCCCATAGTCTTTGCCTATGCCTTCTAAGCAAAAGCTGCCAAAAATTAGGATGGAGGAACTTGCAATGCTAGCAACACAGACCACTGTCACCCTGGTGGTATAGTGGTGGTGGAAGCTGAGGATAATGAGAAGAGCAAAAAGCAGCCGAAATGAGGAAGCGTATACTTATGTGTGGGTGTGAAGCAGTGCATGGGAATACACCTCCCGAAACAACACAGTGGATTTGACTTTATGTTACTCTGCTGCCATTTGGTGGCGATGAGAAGTCTGGCCCAATCCAGTCCTTGTTCTTTTTGATAAGGGTCAGCTTGTCAGCATTGTCAGTTGAGAGTCGAGTGCGCTTATCAGTTATAATTCCCCCTGCGGCACTAAAAACACGCTCCGATAACACGCTAGCGGCAGGGCAGGCCAGGACCTCCAAGGTGTACAGAGCGAGTTCATTCCAAGTGTCCAGCTTGGATCCCCTATAATTAAAAGGCACAGAGGAATCACAGAGGACGCTGGTACGGTCGGCAAGGTACTCCCTCACCATCTTTTGAAACTTTCCACTCCTTGTGAGAGTACCCCACGCCTCAGGGCCCGTAAGCTGGGCGGGTCTCAGAAAACTGTCCCAGAATGTTGACAGTGTTCCCCTGCCTCTGCTGGATTGGAGTTGCGTCTCTCTCTCCTGTACGCCTTGGTTGGTCAACGAACTGTGACCTCTGCCGCTAGCGTGTTCATATGAAAATTTTTTAAAAGTTCTGCAGCAAGGGCCTTCTGGTACTGCCCCATTTTTGTAGACCCCTCCACCTCAGGAATAAGAGAGTGAAAGTTCTCCTTGTAGCGGGGGTCTAAAGGGAGATGTACCATCCCTGGCCACAAGCACTTGTCCACGTGTCCGTTGTCAGGTGGACTCTCCCAGTAACTGCGTTGTTGAGGGCACGGCAGATGTTTTGGGACACGTGCTTGTGTAGTGCGGGGATGGCACAGTGGGCAAAATAGTGTCGTCTGGGGACCGAGTACCGAGGGACGGCCACCGCCATAAGGTTGCGGAAGGATTCCGTCTCCACCAGCCTAAAAGGCAGCATTTCCAACGCAAGCAGTTGTGAAATGTGCGAATTTAGGACTGTGGCCTGTGGGGTGTTGGATGCGAATTTGCGCTTTCGTTCAAAGCTCTGGGATATGGACAATTGAACTCTGCGGTGGGACGTGGACGTTGATGCTTTTTCTTGAGAAACTGCCATAACAAGTGAAAACTGAGAGGAGGGGGCATCTTTGCATGCAGTATGGACTGGGGGTAGCCTTGCACGCACAACAGGGGGTTCTCTTACATGCACAATAGCGGAAGAAGCAGTGGTGACACCCACTGACACTGGTCGTGGACCCTGGGGTTTGCCCCACAAAGTTGGGTGCTTTGCTGCCAAGTGCCTGATCGTGCTGGTGGTGGTCAGGCTGGTAGTTTTGTCACCCCTGCTGATGCTGGCCTGGAAGGTGGTACAAATGGCCTTTTTGGGGTTATCAGCAGAGACTTTAAAAAAATTTCAGACTCTGGGAGACCTACCGGTTGTACTGGCAACGTCCCTCGTGTTGGTGTTACGGGGAACGGTTGCCCGCCTTCTGTCTGTGGCCACCACACTGCTTCTTCCTGCCTGTTGGGACACTCTGACTCCCTCGCCCTGTGAGCTGCTGGCCTCGCTCTGCGTGTCCTCCTGCCACGTTGGATAAGTTACTAGATCATCCACCTCCTCCTCCTCTTCCACTTGCGCACCACGGTCCTCCTCCTCACTTCCTGGCAATTGTGTCTCGTCATCGTCAACCTCTTGTGACAAATTGCCAGCGTCGCCTTCCTGTGGCCGTGCCTGTTCAAATATTTAGCCATCGCTACATGGGATCTCCTCTTCCACCATTTCAAGCGGAGCAAGCGAGGGGCACAAATATGGAAATGGACAGGGAACAGCTCTTCAGAGTGTCCAACTGTGGGATCAGTTGCTGTCTGACAACACTCGGCATGGTGGGAGGAAGGAGCATCAGGGTGAGGAGGAGTATGCAGTCGAGACTCACGGCTACTAACACTTGACCGTGTGGAAGACAGACAAGAGGTGGTGGTGCCCAGGTGAGTGGAAGTATTATCTGCTATCCAATTAATAACCGATACACACTGATCAGTTCGCAATAGTGGTGCTGTTGTGTGCTTCCCTAGTAATTCGGTCAAGAACTAGGAGCGAGAAGATGTGGCTGTTGGTTGTGGCACATTTTCACCTTGGCCACGGCCCCGTCCTCTGCACGCACCATCACCAGAACGTCCAGTTCCACTTCCTTTGCCATGTGCCTTGCCCATTGTAAATAAGTAAAATAGCTTACACTCGCACCATCAATGGCAAAAGGGTAATAAAAAAGAGATTTGAATCGTGGAAGAGGAAAACCACAGTTCTAATTCTCTGGCCTACACCAGACTCTTTTAAACAGATATATTGGTGTCTGAACAGTCAGCGAAACACTGAAAATGTTTTTTTTTATGCAAAAAAGACAAAAAAGTGGATAATGCAGAGATTTGAACCGTGGAACTGCAAAACCACAGTTATAATTTCCTGGTGTATACCAGACTTGTTAAAATAGATATATTGGTGTCTGAACAGTTAGCGACTAGAGATGAGCGGTGTTCGACTGGAACTGTTCGCCAATCTCAAATTCGAGCTGTTTTGGGCGGTGTTCAAGCCGGTCGGCGAACACGAACAATTTGAAAAAAATTCGGCTATTCGAGGTTATGTTCGATAACTGTTCGTGCACCAAAATCATAACTGGATATTTTCTCAGGAATGCTGAAAATTAATGTTAATACGCAGTTTGAGTGTACAGCGGGGCGGAGGGAGGGGCAGGGGATGGATCTCTGCAGGAATAATGAAGATCTCCATTTTTTTTTCTCTTTCCCGCATTTACAGTGGGGAGATGCAATCTGTCAGCCTATCAGCAGCGTACACACGGAGCGAACTGCTTTTTTTCACACAAGCAAGGGCATGTGTCATTGGCAGTGTATGTCACATGTCCTTGCCCTATAAGACCCAGCCATTTTCCCCATCGCCACCATTTTCTCACTGCTGCAGCTGCGTGTTAGACGGCACCGCTGTTGCTGTGTGCGCTATACTTTGTTAATTTCAAGCCAATTTTCACACAAATCTACAAATAGCTTGGGAGTAGGGAATAGTTGTGATTGCAGTCCTTTTAAGGACTAGGTTATATCATTTCCTACGACTTTTATCAGGCAGGTCTGTGCTCTTAAATAGATAGGTTGGGAGTAAAGACTAATTGTAATTGCAGTCCTTTTCAGGACTAAGTTACATCAGTTCCTATCACTTTTTGCCAGGCAGGTCTGTGCCAGTGCTGTGCAAGTTTTTTTCACAGCATTTGGCTAAATCTAGCAAAGCAAATCCTTTTTGGCCTATTGCAGAGTGTGTTAGTCAGTGGAGTAGCCTATCTGTGTTGCAAGCTACACCACCTGTGTATAGAATACCAATTTTTTTACTGCACCTAGTGAAGTAAAACCTTTTGGGCATAGCATCATTCTATTAGTCCATCTATACTAACTTCCACCAGGTTGCAAATTCAATATAATTTTTTTCTGCATCTAGCTCTGAAAAAATATTTCGGCTTGTAGCAGTGTGTGGGACTTGTTCTATTAGTCCATCTATACTAACCTCCACCAGGTTGCAAATTCAATATAATTTTTATCTGCATCTAGCTCTGAAAAAAATGTTTGGGCTTCAGCTTGTAGCAGTGTGTGGGACTTGTTCTATTAGTCCATCTATACTAACCTCCACCAGGTTGCAAATTCAAAATAATTTTTTTCTGCATCTAACCCAGCCAATACTTTTGGGCTAATACCACAGTTTGGCCGCTCAGCTGTGCTCGGTTCCCATCCGTTGTTTTTTGTGCAAACAACTCCAGAGTTGTGAATTAGTTAACCACCAAAATGAGTGGAAAAAGGCCTGCTGCTGGTGGAAAGGGCAATAGGCGTGTTGGAAAGGGAAAAAAAGGTTGTGTCCGTGGGGTAGGTGTTAAAGCAACAGTAACATCTGCAGAAGAAAGACCATCTTCCAGCCAAACTAAGATGTCTACTCTTTTAGCGGACAATGTGATAAGATCCCTTTCTTACGGCCACGCCAATCGCTACAAATTCCAGATGAGGCACAAAAACAGCAGGTCCTTCAACGGATATCAAGTGCTCCTTTAAGTGGGCTCTCCTCCACCTCAACTTCAACATCACAAATACTCCAGTCCTCAGAGGTGTCACCCCAATCGCACTTGCTTCCTCACAGCTCCCAAGTCTCCAGCTGCCCATCTGAGTATGGGGTAGAATAGATGGTTGAGTCTGCAGAGCGGTTTACTCATACTATAGCCTGGGAATCAGAGGTCGGCTCCAGAGCTTCTGTGAATCCAGACGAGGAAATTATCTGCACTGATGCCCAGAATCTTTATGAGTCAGATCCAGGACCAGACGCAGAAGGTTCTGAGCATAATGTAGACCCTCGTTCCCAAACTGTAACTCCTGTTGGTGGAGACAATGAGGAAGACAATGATGAGACTCAAATACCTGATTGGAGCGACAACTTGAGTTTTTTGTCAGGGCAGGAAGAGGTTGGCTCTGAGGACGACGGGTGTGATAACACACAGGGTGATGATGAAGATGTTGGAGATCCCACTTACTGTCAACCCACAGTCAGCCAGTCGATGAGGTCAGCAGAGGAGGTGGAGGAGGATGCTAGTGACGACGAGGTCAGGTTGCGCCTTCCTGGACAGAGACGTAGTACTGGAAGCACGTCAACAACTGCATCCTCAAACACAACTCTGCCTCTGACCACAAGTTGTGGTGGCTCTTCAGGTCGCATGGGTGATAAGCCTTGCATAGCCTGGGCATTTTTTCAGATCGATAAAGATGACCCAACTCGTGTTATCTGTAACATTTGCCAGCAAAAGCTAAGTAGAGGCCAAAAAATACATAGTTTGAGTACTTCATGCATGAACCGGCACATGGATATGAAGCATAAGTTGCAGTGGGAAGCTCACTGTGCTACAATGCGGCCTAGCCGGCCGGGCCAACCACCGTCTGCCACAACTTGTGCATCCGCGGCCTCTTCTTCCTCTGTGACTGGGGGAACAGCAGTCACACCTGTTTTGGGACGTAGACCTGCCACCTCTTTACCCGCAACAGCCAGCGTGATTGGCAGGTCATCATTTTCTTTGGAGGTGGAAACACCAGCTGGTGTTCAGCGCTGTCCGACATCGATAGCACCACCTTTGGATCAAGGCAACCTAACATGTCCGCCTGCATCTTCCTCACAGACCGGCACTTTGCCGGGGACACCCGTCTCAACCCCGTCTAAGCACAACAGCTAGCCCTCGATCCCTCAGATGTGGACAAGTAAAAGACCATTTCCTCCTAGCCATGAGAAAGCTAAGAGGTTGAATTTCACCATCTGCAAGCTCTTGGCTACAGAAATGCTGCCTTTCTGCCTGGTGGACACAGAGGATTTTTAAGACCTTATGTCCGTCGCAGTGCCCCAGTACCAGATGCCCAGTCGGCACTACTTCTCAAAGAAAGGTGTGCCTGCGCTCCACCAGCATGTCGCACACAACATCACCGCTTCTTTGAGAAACTCTGTGTGTGACAGGGTGCATTTCACCACAGACACTTGGACAAGTAGGCATGGACAGGGGCGTTACATGTCGCTGACTGGGCACTGGGTAACTATGGTGACAACAGGACAAGGGGCTGCTGTCCAAGTCTTGCCGTCCTCACGAGTTGTGCGTCAATCCTCTTTATCTCGAAGTTGCTCCACTGCTTCTGCCTCCTCAACCTCCTCTCGGTCCTCCACCTGCACCCAAAGCCTGTCTGGTCATGCCACAAGCTTTCTTACTGCGCAGAAGGGATCCTGCACACCTCCTTACTATGCTGGCAGCAGGGCTCAACGTCATCAGGCAGTTTTTACTTTGAAATGTCTGTGAAATGTGAGTCACACACCTGAGGAGTTGTGGTCAGCTCTGGAGAACCAGTTTCATGAATGGTTGTCTCCACTGGACCTGAAACCAGGGAAGGCCGTGTGCGACAATGCTGCAAACCTGGGTGCGGCCCTTCGTCGGGGCAATGTCACACACGTGCCTTGTATGGCTCACGTGTTGAACCTGGTTGTCCAGCAATTTTTAGCCCACTATCCCAGACTAGATGGCCTTCTGCAGAGGGCAAGGTCGCTGTGTGCTCACTTCCGACGTTCGCATCCCGCAGCTCAGCGACTTATATCTCTACAGAAGTCGTTGGGCCTGCCACTTCACCGGCTAAAATGCGATGTGCCTACCCGGTGGAATTCAACTCTGCACATGGTGCAGCGACTGTGGCAGCACCGACAAGCCCTGGTGCAATACGTTCTGACGTATAGCCTGGGCCAACGAGATCCAGAGGTGGGGCAAATCACGCAGGAGGAGTGGTCTCAGATCAGGGACTTATGCACCCTTCTGCACAGTTTTGAAATGGCGACGAAGATGTTTAGTGCTGACGATGCCATTATCAGCATGACTATTCCAGTGATTTACATGCTGGAGCACATGTTAAACAAAATTCGGAGTCAGGTGGTGGCACAAGAGAAGGTGGAGGAAGTAGAGGAGGAGGAGTTGTATGCGGAAGGGCTAACATCTGCAAGGTCCAGACGGTCGGCAGCACCAAGGCGGCAGGCATGTGAGGGTGCGGGAGATGGTTTTACCAGGGCGCATGGTAGCAGCCAAACTAGTGAGGAAGGTGCAGGAGCCCAGGAAGAAGTGGAGGACGAACTAATGGAAGACTCATCAGATGAGGGAGACCTGGATCACACTTCTGTTGTGCGAGGTTGGGGGGAGAGGGCAGAGGAAGAAAGCATGATTGTTACCTCGCCACCAACACAACAGGGACTTGGTGCTCCTGGATGCGCAAGACACATGACTGCCTTCTTGCTGCACTACCTGCAACATGACCCTCAAATTGTGAGAATTAGAAATAATCCTGACTACTGGGTTGCCACACTGTTAGATCCCCGGTACAAAAGTAAATTTGCAGAAATTATTCCTGCCATAGAAAGAGATGCACGCATGCAGGAGTATCAGCAGAGACTGTTGCAGAATCTTACATGTGCTTTTCCACAAAACACTAGTGGTGCACGTATTGAATCTCACAGTTCCAACTTGCCAACCGTGGGACCGTCAAGTGTTCAGCACTCAAAACGTAACAGAAACACAGTATCTGCTGGTAACATCAATTTTGCGGAATCATTTCACCACTTTTTTAGCCCATCCTTTGCAAGGCCACAGGAGACAAGAAGTCTGACAGATAGTTAACGCCTAGAGACGATGGTACAGGAGTATCTTCAAGTAAACATTGAAGCCATGACTGTGTCACTGGACCCTTGCTCTTTTTGGGCTTCCAATCTGGATAAATAGCCGGAGCTCGCCACTTACGCCTTGGAAATCTTGTCATGCCCCGCAGCCAGCGTTCTGTCTGACCGTGTGTTCAGCGCTGCTGGTGGTGTGCTGACAGATAAGCGCACGCGGCTCTCCACTGATAATGTAGACAGACTCACGTTCATAAAGATGAACAAATCATGGATCCGCAAGGACTTTTCTACCCCTGTGTCATCCTGGGGAGAGTAAAAGCTTGAAGATTTGTTAAAATCACCTCACCAACCATTTTAAGCTTTCAAATTACTAATCATGTTTATCTGTATCTTGGCTGGAAAATAATTTGGGCCTAGTAGCAGTTTGCCGTACTGATTCAATTAGGCCATCTATACTAAACTCCACCAGATTTAAAATGACTAATCATGTTTATCTGTATCTTGGCTGGAAAATAATTTGGGCCTTGTAGCAGTTTGCAGTACTGATTCTACTAGGCCATCTATACTAAACTCCACCAGATTTAAAATTACTAATCATGTTTATCGGTATCTTGGCTGGAAAATAATTTGGGCCTTGTAGCAGTTTGCAGTACTGATTCTATTAGGCCATCTATACTAAACTCCACCAGATTTAAAATTACTAATCATGTTTATCTGTATCTTGGCTGGAAAATAATTTGGGCCTTGTAGCAGTTTGCAGTACTGATTCTATTAGGCCATCTATACTAAACTCCACCAGCTTTCAAATTAATAATAATTTTTAGCTGCATCTAGCCCGGAAAATAATTTTGGGGCTCCTAGATGAGCAAGACACATGAGTGCCTTCTTGCTGCACTACCTGCAACATGACCCTCAGATTGCCAGAATTCAAAATAATCCTGACTACTGGGTTGACACACTCTTAGATCCCCCACACTCTTCGATCAACCTTTTCACTTTAATAAAGAACAAAAAAATGGTCATTTTTGAAATTATAAGCATTAGCAGGTTATTAGAAACTGAAATCAAACAGTTTTCAACTCAAAACTTTATTCTAGGTGATGTTACATTTGCATAGGAACCGTTGTTCGAAAGGAGTTTCTGAACTCTCTCGTCCCTTGAATTTGTCAGGTTTTGGATGGTTTCTGCTTCAATTGTTTTGCATGAGGACAGAATACCCTCCCAGAGCTGTTACTTAGATGTGAGCTGACTCCCGCCATCATAGACACTCCTTTTGATGATGCTCCAGAGGTTCTCAATGGGGTTGAGGTCAGGGAAGCATGGGGGTCACACCATAAGTTTGTCCCCTTTTATGCCCATATCAGCCAGAGATGCAGATATGTTATGTGCAGCATGAGACGGTGCATTATCATGCATGAAAATGATCTTGCTGTGGAATACCCGGTTCTTCTTCTTGAACCATGGCAGGAAGTGCTGTTTGAGAAACTCCACATACATTATGGAGTTCATCTTTACCCCTTCAGGGATCCTAAAGGGGCCGACAATCTCTCTCCCCATGATTTCAGCCCAAAACATTACTCCACCTCCTCCTTGTTGGCGCCGTAGCCGTGTTTGCATGGGGTGTCCATCAACCAGCCATCCTCCACTCCATCCATCTGGACCATCGAGCATTGCACGGCACTCATCGGTGAACAAAACAGTTTTGAAGTCAGTCTTCATGTATTGTTTGGCCCACTGGAGCCGTTTCTGCTTGTGTACAGTGGATAGAGGAGGTTGACAGGATGGCTAACGCACAGCTGCAAACCTCGGAAGGACCCTGCATCTTGTTGTTCGGGGGACGTTGGAGGCACCAGCAGCTTCAAAAACTTGTCTGCTGCTATGACAAGGCTTTTTTGCCACTGTTCTTTTAACCTGACGTAATTGCCTGTAGGAACGAGTCCTCAATTTTCCCTTATCAGCACGCACACGTCTGTACTGTGAATCAGCTACTTACTTCTTGATTGTGCGATGATCAGGATGAAGTGTCTTGGCAATGTTGATTTTAGTCATGCCTTGACCTAAACACTCCACAATTTGTTGCTTCTCAACAGCCGACACATCCTTTTTCTTTCCCATTTTGGCAGAAAATGTAGGCTGCTTAATGTGGGACAGCCTTCTTAAGTAGTCTGGCCTTTCATTGTACACACCTGCCAAACTAATTAGCACAGGTGTCTGCAATTGCTTACAGTGATATAAAGAGCCCTGACACACATCACCATCAATGAGTTTAACTGACAAACAAACAAATTCTTACCTTATCACTCCTAAACACTTTTTGCATAATAATTAGGAACACAGTGTACATGTGCTTTTCCACAAAACACCAGTGGTTCACGTAGTGAATCTTACAGTTCTAACTTGCCAACTGTGATCTGTATGGAGTTGTTCAATAAAGGGCCCAAAATTAAGATAACATAGATGGGAGAGGTCTCTATGAATACGAATTCCTAAGTATTTGATACCCTGTGAGGGCCAGGCAAAGGGAAACTTGGACTGGATGGAATCCTGTATGGATTTGGGGAGGGAGACATCGAGGGCCTCAGACTTCGCTGCATTGATTTTAAAATTTGACCATGTAACAAAGTGATCTATTTCAGCCATAACAGCAGGGATGGATATATGTGATTGAGTGATATATACTAGGACGTCATCAGCAAATGCAGAGCACTTGTACTTGGTGCCTCCCACCTCAATGCACCTAATACTGGGGTTATGGCAAATTGATGAGAGCAGGTGCTCCGTCACTAGGATGTATAAGAGTGGGGACAGAGGACATCCCTGCCTTGTCCCATTGGTGATTATGATGTGGCACCCCAGGGGTCTGGTTTCCACAGTAATGTAATGTTATGTCTGAGAGCAGGTGGGAGGTCCTTTGGTCAGGGATCCTGTGCATGCCACACCTCCTGCCCAGTCTTGGGAGGGGAAGAACTTCCCCTATATAAACCCGGGGCTGAGGCAGGGTTAGGAGTCAAGGAGAGTAGAGACGAGAAACAGTCATAGGAAGAAACAGCAGAAGCTCAGTGGGAGCAATACTACTACGAGTCAGGGGCTGGCAGCTGCAGAGCTCGCCCTGACTGAGAAGCTTTCTTACCGGACCCGGCGTCCGAGGCTGTGGGGACTATCTCTTACCCAGCAGCAGAAGCCGACCGGCAGGGGATTTCAGGTCCTCAGGCCCAGAAACCCGAAGGCAAGGTCACACGCGTGGGACCAGCACCGCCATCATGGAGCGGAAGCCATTAGAAGGCCCCGAGTCACCGGCCATACGGGTGAGCACCACACGGCACAGTCAGGGACGTGGGCTACTTATATCCGCTTCTAGCAAGGTAGCCAGAAGAGTACAGTCAGTTTGGGAGGCCTACAACTCCGCCTGGCCAGGGGAGATCCCATCTGCTCAAGGACTGACCAGGCCCCGTTCGCTAGCAAGTACTCCGGGAGGGTCTATCGTTGTTACCAGTAAAGACCCTGAATTACACCGCACCGTCTCTGAGTGGTTCCTGCTACCCCCATCTTCCACGTCGGCTGCCCTGAGGCCATGCCCCTCCCGTTGGGGGTTATACTATCACGCTGCACAATTCTACACCGGCCTCAGCGGTCTGCCCTGCAGCGGCAGCTCCATAGCTGCAAATCAACGGGTGGCGTAGTCGACACTCAAATAACACCTATCAAGACTGCCACACACTGAGTTTGACTCCCTGGGCACGGACCGGGTCCCCGCCACTCGGAGACTACAACCCTCATCTGATCCGGTTCCGGGTAAGCTCCCGCGTGCGCAACGCAGCGCGACACAGGCCCAGGGGCGCGTCAACTTTTGGCGTAGTCGGCAGGATTTCGTGCCCGCAACCACCGGGTACTGCGTGCCTGAAAAAGACTGTTCCAACTTACCTGTGGTGAAGATTCCCGCCATCCGGCGCCATCTTCCGCTTCCTTCCCGCCATCGGTGGAGTTTTCCCGCCATCCGGCGCCATCTTCAGCCTTCTTCCCGCCATACGTGGAGTTTTCCCGCCATTGGACGCCATCTTGAGGACGCCGCGCGGGAAGAAGAGGGGCGTGGACTCCGAAAGCGCGCGAGAACTGAAGCCCCGCCTCACGTCCGGACGTTGCGTAAGGTCCTGGAAGGAGCCCAGCAGACGCCGACGTCACAGGAGCGCGACGGAAGGTCCTCGACCCTGACGATCCACTGCGGAGCCGCGGCCTACGGAAGAGGATCATCGCAAGGTAGGCCACGGTCCACTAGGGGGGAGGAAGATGTCGGATACGGAGGAGAGCTTCACTGCCGCAGCCACCGCCAGCGCCACCGCTGCTGCGGTCATGCCTTTCACGATGCCCTATATCCCGGGGGCAGCCTGGCTACCCCAGTACTCAGGGGAGTCACATACCCTGAATGACTTTAGAGAAAAGCTGGATAGCCTCTTCCAGGTGTACCCCCTCACAGAAGAGCAAAAAGTGAGCATCCTGGTGGCCCAATTAACCGGGGCAGCCCAAAGGGAGGTAAAGTCCTGGCCACCTGGGAGGAGGACTGTCGCAGAGATACTAACCCAGCTAACCGAGGAGGAGCTGCAGTACTACCAATACGAGGAAAGCCAAGAGGACCCGGACGGGTCTGAGGACTACCCTCAGGAGGGAGCACAAAGAGGACATAGCTACTGAAGGGAAGTAGCGTGAATAAAGAGCTGTACATAGTTACCCGTTAGGGTACAAGGACTGCTGTTAATTAAAATATGGTCCCCGTTGGGATTAGTGAATTGTTCCCCGTGTGTCCCTATCCCTTACCAGGCTGAGGACTGTGAGCAGCCATCCCCTATCCCTTACCAGGCTGAGGACTGTGAGCAGCCAATCCTTATCCCCACTGGCCGAGGACTGAGAGCGGCCATATCCTGTAAATAATTATGTGTTTCTAGTAATTTATAGGAGTCCTTGGTGGATTTGCCGGGAATCCTTTGTACAGTTAGTGGAGCGTAACCCAGGATGGACTAAAGACTGTTAAGGACTCGGGGCAGGACAAACCCCTACCTGGTTACGTCTTCCTGTTTTGGTGAAATGGACACCTTGCTTTTCTTCAAAGACTGCACCCGGTTACGGACATGCCGTGACCACCTTTATGTGTTTCTTCTTATTGTACTATTATTGTTGTTATATCTTGTTATGTTTTTCTAAAATATGTTTAGTCCCGGAGTACTAAATTTCACTAGGGGGGAATGTGGCACCCCAGGGGTCTGGTTTCCACAGTAATGTAATGTTATGTCTGAGAGCAGGTGGGAGGTCCTTTGGTCAGGGATCCTGTGCATGCCACACCTCCTGCCCAGTCTTGGGAGGGGAAGAACTTCCCCTATATAAACCCGGGGCTGAGGCAGGGTTAGGAGTCAAGGAGAGTAGAGACGAGAAACAGTCATAGGAAGAAACAGCAGAAGCTCAGTGGGAGCAATACTACTACGAGTCAGGGGCTGGCAGCTGCAGAGCTCGCCCTGACTGAGAAGCTTTCTTACCGGACCCGGCGTCCGAGGCTGTGGGGACTAACTCTTACCCAGCAGCAGAAGCCGACCGGCAGGGGATTTCAGGTCCTCAGGCCCAGAAACCCGAAGGCAAGGTCACACGCGTGGGACCAGCACCGCCATCGTGGAGCGGAAGCCATTAGAAGGCCCCGAGTCACCGGCCATACGGGTGAGCACCACACGGCACACTCAGGGACGTGGGCTACTTATATCCGCTTCTAGCAAGGTAGCCAGAAGAGTACAGTCAGTTTGGGAGGCCTACAACTCCGCCTGGCCAGGGGAGATCCCATCTGCTCAAGGACTGACCAGGCCCCGTTCGCTAGCAAGTACTCCGGGAGGGTCTATCGTTGTTACCAGTAAAGACCCTGAATTACACCGCACCGTCTCTGAGTGGTTCCTGCTACCCCCATCTTCCACGTCGGCTGCCCTGAGGCCATGCCCCTCCCGTTGGGGGTTATACTATCATGCTGCACAATTCTACACCGGCCTCAGCGGTCTGCCCTGCAGCGGCAGCTCCATAGCTGCAAATCAACGGGTGGCGTAGTCGACACTCAAATAACACCTATCAAGACTGCCACACACTGAGTTTGACTCCCTGGGCACGGACCGGGTCCCCGCCACTCGGATACTACAACCCTCATCTGATCCGGTTCCAGGTAAGCCCCCGTGCGCGAGACGCTGCGCGACACAGCAGGCCCAGGGGCGCGTCAATGAAAGGTGATGAAAATGTTCTGACGCGCCCCCTGGGCCTTGGGACACCCGGAGCCGGACCCTTTTTGGTGGATGCTGGTGGTTGTAGTCTCCGTGGCGGCGACCCGGTTCCGTGGCTCAGGGCGGTCAAACCAGTGGCGGAACTATTTATGTGGTTTTGATGTTTAAATGTCCGACTACGCCACCCGTGGATTGCGGTCAGAGTGAACCGCCGCTGCAGGGCAGACCGCTGAGGCTGGTGTTGTGGGTGCAGCAGAGTGTAGTATAACTCCCCACGGGAGGAGTATAGCCTCAGGGCAGTGTATGCGGAGGATGGGGGTGATGGTGCAGGGCAGCAGCAGTAACGACACGGAGTCAGTCATGCAGTCCAGGGCCTTTACTCACAGTTCTTATTATCCAGACCACTTCTGCAGGTAACGGCTGCCCACATCGTACTGTGCTCACCAGGTGAGGGGCTCAGACAACTCCCAGATAACTTTGGAGCGCTTCACAGGACCCCCTTTGTGTGTCCTTTCTCTGGCCTTTCTTACCCCACCAGTGACCACGCTTCTGTCCGGCTGCCTCGGGCCTCCTCTTGGTAAACTTGGCGCCAGTTTCCCTGACCCTATGTGGTGCCTTCCTAGCGGGTGTAGCGAGGGGCTGTGTCACATAAAATGTCACAGCCTCCGGTTTCTAGCTGAGGGTCGTTTCCCGCCTCCACTAGTTTCGGGGACCGGTCTCCACCTTTGACCTGACCCCTCCACGCAGGTGGATTCGGGCGTGCGGTGGCGACTCGCTCGTCCGCACCCCTGGGATCCCTTCATTCCTCGTTCCTGGAGCCTTCTCCGCTCCTCTTCCTTCCTTCTCCCTCTTCCAGGCCTGGGCCTCTGTTACTAGGCCCACCTCCGGAGCAGAGCTCATGCAGAGCCCCTGCTCCCTGTCACTTCTGCTCAGACTTCTCTGCACTGAACTAAGATGGTGCCCACCTTTTATACTCCCTTCTCAATGCACCCAAGAACAGCTTCCTCCCTGCTCCTGCACTACAGGGTTCCCCTTCCTTGGCGTTCCCTCCCCCCACTCCAGCCAGGGACAGGGACTGTCGTGCCCATCTCAGGGGCATATTGGTCGCCCTGCCCCATGGCAATGTGGTGTAATGCATGCAGGTGTCGGGGTCCTGATCCACACTCCATCCTTACCTGAGAGTAAGATATCACACCTCTGGGTGAGGTGCAATACCTCTGTAGCAACCGAGCCCTCGGGGTGCTACAGTTCCATTTATCTTAAGCCTAGGTGACGTATTGCGATACAGGGCCATGATTTGGGCTATAAAAGGGTCCCTTAGACCCCTACCCCAAGCTTTTTAAGAGAATAATATATGGCGTGCCAGGAGACTCAATGGAATGTTTTCTCAGCATCCAACGAGAGTATCTAATTACAAATTTTTAACTGCATCTAGTCCAGGAAATACTTTGTGCCTAGTAGCAGTGTCTGCTAGTCAGCGGATTATCCCAGCTGTTAAGCAAGCTACACGACCTGTAGTTTGGACACTTAATTTTTTCAAAGGAAATGCTTCGGGCCCCCGGGATACTCAGTGAACAGCATCGGGAGGCACCCCAAGGCACAGGGGCTGGGACTGGCGGTAGGACGCCTTGCGGTGGACCGCCAAGCTCGATCCTTATAAAAACTTTTTAACTGCAGCAGCTTTAGTGGACGCTACTGGAGCTGGAATTCCCGCAGCTGCTGGGATCAGACTTGCCCTCCAATAGATCCTTGTGAAAGGATTTAAAGTGTATTCATTCAAATTAGAGAGACAATTTAAATGAAAAAGCTTAGACCTGCCTCCACCGCAGGGGGCTCGCTCGACCCACCAGCAGACAGGCACCAGTATTGGGAGAGGGGGGCTGGCCGTCAGGGTCCACCGCAGCTCTGGCACAAACACGGCGACACGGAGGTCGCACGGGCAGGAACGGACTGGCCGTGTGGGCTTCGCACTTTTTTGGTTTTAGAAGGGCATGACATGCCTATATCTGTGTCTCCCCCTCCTTTTACTCCTCCGCCTCTTTTCTTTTCGCATGACTATATGTACTTGTCACTTTTTCATGTGTTAGTTGTGTCTTCTGAGCAGTTTGTCAGCATTTGGACACCTTTGAAGTGTTTTCTATGTGTTTCTATGTGTTTTTGTTTGCCTGCCATTGGTTTTAACGGTGTTCGAAGGTGTTCGACGAACAGTTCGACGAACAGTTCGTCAAACATACGGGTGTTCGACGAACCGAACCGAACTCGAACACTAAGGGGGTGGCTCAACACTATTAGCGACACACTTAAACTGTTTTTTTTCATGGAAAAAAGGCAAGCTGGTTGATAACACCCAGATTTGAACCGTGGAAGAGGAAAACCACAGTTCTAGCTCTCTGGCCTACACCAGACTCTTTTAAACAGATATATTGGTGTCTGAACAGTCAGCGAGACACTGAAAATGTTTTTTTTTTATGCAAAAAGGACAAAAAAGTGGATAATACAGAGATTTGAACCGTGGAACTGCAAAACCACAGTTATAATTTCCTGGTTTATACCAGACTTGTTAAAATAGTTATATTGGTGTCTGAACAGTCAGCGACACAATCAAACTGTTTTTTTTTTATGGAAAAAATGCAAGCATGTTGATAACACCCAGATTTGAACCGTGGAAGAGGAAAAACACAGTTCTAGTTCTCTGGCCTACACCAGACTCTTTTAAACAGATTTATTGGTGTCTGAACAGTCAGCGAGACACTGAAAATGTTTTTTTTTATGCAAAAAAGACAAAAAAGTGGATAATACAGAGATTTGAACCGTGGAACTGCAAAACCACAGTTATAATTTCCTGGTGTATACCAGACTTGTTAAAATAGATATACTGGTGTCTGAACAGTCAGCGACACACTCAAACAGTTTTTTTATGGAAAAAATATAAGCATGTTGATAACATCCAGATTTGAACCGTGGAAGAGGAAAAACACAGTTCTAGTTCTTTCGCCCACACCAGATTCTTTTAAACAGATATATTGGTGTCTGAACAGTCAGAGAAACACTCAAACTGTTTTTTTTTATGGAAAAAGGCAAGCAGGTTGATAACACCCAGATTTGAACCGTGGAAGAGGAAAACCACAGTTCTAGTTCTCTGGCCTACACCAGGCTCTTTTTGTCGCGCCCAGGGGATGGGGTCGACTCGGTACCCGGGCCTTTGCCTGGTTTGTGGGTGTCGCGGTGGTCGGCTCCCGTGCCCGTACCCTGGGGTCACTCTTGAAAAAGGGGGATTGGAGCTTGGATAAAATAGATAAACAGTTCGTGATGCCACCTGTGGTACCTGGTAATGATTACCAGCGCTGCTTCAGACCTCCGGGGGTGTTGAGAAGGCAGCTGAGGTGTTTCTGCTCCCCATAGGTGGAGCGAGACCCCGGGGCAGGGATGGTGTGAAGGGATGCAGGGGAAAGGGGACCCAGCCAGGTCAGAGGAAGAGCAGACACGCACGCAGGGGTTCGCTTCAGTACCTTTACTGATGATGGTAGTCAGGTACGGTCCGGGGTACTTGTAGGTGGTGTGCACTTCTGGACTTGCTCCCCAGTGAGCGGGTGTAAGGCCTCCTTTCTGTATCTTCCTGTCTCTCTCCCTGGAGCTTCTGACCTGCCTGGAACAGGGTCTAGCTCCCTTGATGTTTTTCTCACCCATCTTGCGTGGCGGCGAGGGCTTTCCCACTTGTTACCACGGTCCCTGGACGCTGGGGCCTTCGTGGTACCTAGTCCTCTGAATGTGCGTTATTCACAGGTGGACTGAGGGATATGAAATCCTCCTCAGTATGCCGGATTCCCTACTGGGCATAGAGATCCCAATAGGCTCGGGCCCGGTGCCCGGCTTGCGTCTGGGACGAACCTTCATTGGTCCCTCTGTCCCAGACGGCTCCACTCCTCTCCTTTGCCTTCTGACCTACTTTAGGCCCTCACTGGCCAGGCTAGCCCGCAGCTTGGGCCTAGCCTGGCTTTCAGCCACACAGACTTCAGCTTGTCTGGTGCTGCAGCATCGTGTCACACTCACTGCTTGAAGTGACCGCGGGCAAGGCCGCGCGTTGGTATCTATGATCTGGCCCAGCAAGATCCCCACACACAGACTCTATCTTGATAACCGTATCTTTACTTGTATACAGTTTTAACATAGCAGAACACAATAAATGACAACCGTAAATGTTCACAGCAATAACGTGTACTTATAAGCTGACCCTCACTGTCCCTACTCACACATTACCAGTCCTTTACTCCAGAAGGATGTGTCTCCCGTCGCAGGCCTGTCTGTCTTTGCAGGAAGGCGTCGCAGCCGAAGAAAAAAAAAACAGGAACAACAAATTTCGCTGAAAGGAAGGAATACTTCGGCCTCTCGCCAGAGGTCCCGCTTACAGTCTCTCTGATCCGGATAGCAGCTCTTGTGGATTCCCTTGTGTAGTCCACACTCCAGTAGCGGGGAGTGTAACAGCTGAATCCTTCAGCAGTGCGGAAGCTGGGGAAAGCTCTGAGGAAAAGATGTCAGATAACAGCAGCCACGTTGAGAGTATCCTCTAAGGCACACACGAGGACCTGCACACCGTCCTGGTTCTTTTCACAGACTCTTTCAGGCTTTCCGCGCGCTTTTTCCTGCTTCTCACTCTGGTCACGTGACTCTCTAGGGCGGGACACAGGAGACTCAGTCTTTTTCTCTGTCATCACACCCTGCGCAGGTGCAACCTCTGGCCACAAGGTGGCAACACCATCCTGCGTAATCATTTCTGTCACAGGCTCTATCTCAATTATCACAGAACAGCCAGAGCCTGCCAGCTCACTACATGCCCCCCCGCTCAAAGGTTGGCAGTCTCTGTCAACGACCGGCTCCAGGGCGGCGATGGCTGTGGATGTGACAGGGGGCGGCTGGGAAGAGGGCCACACATATTGGTCTCTGTAGGACTGTCCTGGAGGTACCCCTGCAGTGGTCCTCATTGTCCGCCTAACGGGTTGGATCCCCTCTCTCCGATCAGTCACCCCACTCTCTTTCCCAGTCAACATATCAGTAGAGGAGGTAATCGGTTCAAGTGCGTCAGTCGGACGGACAGGGGTAGGCATGCATTCAATCTCTACATCCTCGGGGTCAGTGTCTCCGACAGTATTAGTGATATCCATCTCTCTAGGTATCACAGTAGTGGAGTCAGGCTGGGAACGGCAGGGGCGCAACATATTACGGTGCAAAGTTCGGATGCTGTCGCTGTCTTCGCCCTGCACTCGATAGACGGGGCCACCGGGCTACGGCTGTCCAATTACTCGATAGACTTCGGTCTCCCACTTGGGCCGGAGTTTCCCTTGCGGTTTCTTTATACGGACTAGGACCAGCTGACCTACATTCAGTGAGTCCTCTTGTACCGGAAGTGGGTCAGCGTGCACTTGATCCTGGATTTGTCGGCCTACTAGCCGGTAGACAGTCTCCATTCTCTGGCGGTGTGTTTGTAGCCAGGAAGGATAGGTACCACAGGTATCTTCTTCGGAGCTAGACAGTTGCAACTCATGGATGTCTTTGCCTGGACGGCCAAAGAGAAGGGTGTATGGGGTGTATCCGGTGACGGAATGGACTTGATTATTATAGGCCCACAGCAGTTCTGGGAGGAAGCGAGGCCAGTCGGGCTTTTTGTCTTCAGCCAGTGTCCGGATCAGTTGTAAGAGGGTCCGGTTAAAGCGTTCACATGCGCCATTCCCTTGTGGATGGTAAGGGGTGGTCCTGGACTTCTTGATTCCATACATCCGTTGGAGTTCTTCAATGACTCGCCCTTCGAAACAAGCCCCCTGATCAGAGTGTAGCCGCTCCGGACACCCGTAGACCCGAACAAATTGCTGATAGATGGCCTGTGCAGCTGATTCCGCAGTCTGATCCCTGGTAGCAACAGCGACGGCGAATTTCGTGAAGTGGTCCACCATCACCAGACAGTACTGGTAGCCACTATTCGCCGTTCCGATCAACAGATAGTCCACCATTAACAGCTCGAGGGGCCTCGACGTCTTAATAGTCTGGACAGGGGCACGCTGCTCCGCGGACTTGTGGAATTCACAGGTATCGCATTCTTGACAGATGTTTTCAACCAGCTTACGGAGCCCCGGACAAAAAATGAACTGCTGGGTCCACCGGAGGGTCTTGTCTATGCCGAAGTGGCCGTTCCTCCTGTGAGCTTCGCCCACCATCTCATGGGCCAACTGCACCGGGACGACAATCTGCAAACACTCGTCCAGCATATGGGATAAAAGGGCCCTGCGATATAGGACTCCATCTTTCACGATCAGCCGATCCCATTGGGCAAGCAGAGCCAAGGCTCCGGTCGATAGTCGGGCTCTCACTTCGGAGGGCGGTTTCTCTTGTTTATTCACATACTGTTTCAGTAAGACGTGCTCATGATCTCGATCTTGAAGCTTGGCCCATTCTTGCTGGGACAGGGGAGATCCCACTACGGCTTCAATCCCTCCTACCGCATACTGGCGGCTATCTTCTATTTGCTTTGCGAGCCGGGCAAAGTCAGGCATCTCATCTTCCTCCAACTCTTCATCCCGGTCCCCCACTGGCGGGGATGATGTCACTCTAGACAGGCTGTCAGCATTCTGATTCTCGTTCCCCGCTCTGTATTTAATTTTGTACTGGAATCTAGAGAGCCTGGCCATCCAGCGCTGTTCCATTGCCCCTAGCTTGGCATTCTCTAGGTGGGCAAGAGGATTGTTGTCCGTCATGACCAGCACCTCCGCTCCTGTCAGATAGCCGGCAAATTTCTCCGTCATAGCCCAAGTCAGAGCCAAGAGTTTCAAGCGGAAGGAGCTGTAGTTGACGGGATTCTTTTCAGTATCACGGAGAAACTCACTGGCATAGGCTATCACGCGTTCTTTATTATCTTGAACTTGAGAGAGGACCGCCCCTAGACCTTGAAGGCTGGCGTCGGTGTGCAACTGAAACGGTAATGTGTAATCTGCATACGCCAGAACAGGGGGTGATGTTAGAGCAGCCTTAAGTGCCTGAAAGGATTTTTCTCGGTCAGGCCCCCAACTGATGCGTCGTCCTCTGGGACTGTTCGCGGTCCCTCGGAGAACCTCATGCAGTGGTTCAGCAAGCCGAGCAAAGTCCTTGACAAATAGACGGTAGTAGCCTGCCAGTCCCAGAAAAGCCCGGACTTCTTTGACGGTAGTTGGCTGCGGCCACTCTTGAACGGCTGTTATCTTCTCCGGAGAGGGCTGGACACCTTCGGCCGAGATCCGGTGACCCAAGTAGTCGATTTCCTGCTGGAACAGACGGCACTTGTTGGGCTTCAACTTCAAGCCGTGTCCCCTCAAGCGCTGGAACACTTGGCCAAGCTTATGAAGATGATCCTCAAAGGTGGCGGAGTATACCACGATGTCGTCAAGGTATATCAGCGAAAACTCAAAGTTGAAGTCCCCCAGACAGCGTTCCATCATTCTCTGAAAGGTCCCCGGTGCGTTATTCAAGCCGAACGGCATCCGGTCGAACTCATACAGGCCCATGGGAAGGATGAAGGCGGTCTTTTCCCTGTCCTTCTCACTCATTGGAACCTGCCAATATCCACTGGCCAGGTCTAGGGACGAAAAATATTTGGCCTTCTTCAGGGCGGTCAGTAACTCTTCGATCCGTGGAAGTGGATATGAGTCCCGGATAGTGCAAGCGTTCAGCCTACGGTAGTCCACACAAAATCTCAGGGAACCATCTTTCTTTTTGACTATCACCACGGTTGCAGCCCACGGGCTCTGGCTTTCACGTACCACTCCGACGTGTAGCATGGATTCTAATAGGCTTTTCACTTCCTGGTATTGTTGAGGTGGTATCTGCCGGTACCTCTCGCGGATAGGGGGGTATCGCCCGTGGGTATCTCGTGCTGGATACTGGTGGTACACCCAAAGTCTGTGTCATGCTTTGCAAAGGAGTCTTGGTGTTCCCGCAGGAGTTCCTCCACTTGAGACACTTCTTGTTTGGTGTATTGGGACGTATCTAGCTGTACTTTTTCCCGTAGTTTTCTCCCAATGTCTTCATCGTCTACTTGAGCGTTTATGGCTGAGACGGTTACCGTCCAGTCGCCTTCTGTAGACGGGGTGAATTTTAGGGGTCCAATGGGATTCACTTCCATGGGTAGAGCATATACCCGGGCAAGTTGAGTGCCGGCTTCAAGGGCTAGGCCTACGTCTGCGGTGTTGTTTAGCCTGGCAGGGACTCTCCCGTTCCTCACGACGGCTAGAGTGCGAGCAACTTGTGGGTTTAGCTTACCCCCACTTGTGGTCCTCGGCTCGATCAACACTTCAACCCCTTCAAGTTGTCGGTGGGTGTTAAGGGGTAAGGAAATAACTGTCTCTTTTTCAGCGGGCAAAGTAATCCGAGTACGGCGCGGCACCGTAATGGCGGCTAGGGGTAGTTGTTCCTCTGCCATCTGTTGAAGTCCAACTGTCCGGATTACGCGCTGGAACGCCAGACGAGTCGGCTTATGTTTGGTGACTTTCTGCCAGTATTTGGGTCCTTTTCTTGTCAACAGCATAAGATCCAAGTCTTTCAAGATGTTCATTCCAACTATCACTGGGGTCTCGGAGCCGAAACCTTCCTTGACGATGACGATCCCTCGTTTCCCTAAGTCCTGCCCGCAGGCCTTTGTGTCCATCCAAGCAACTCCGGTCACTGGAATAGGTAGATTATTAGCCGCAATAATCTTAATGGCGGTTTCTGGGTCACAAGCAGTTCTTGGTTTGAGGCAATTTTCGTAAAACTGTTCAGAGATCGTGGTCACTTGTGACCCGGTGTCCATCAGTCCCTGTACGGCAATTCCTTCCAGGACAACTTCAAGTGGCGGGCTATTCGAGGCAAGAGCACTCCGCCGTCGGCTCTGTTTTTCCACACCCCTTTCTTTGGCCTCCCCTGCTGCGCGAGCCTCAGTTGCAGGGGTGTCTAGTTTAACGGCGGCCATTGTGGTGAGGCCCGGCGTGGTAGCTCTGCTTGTGGATATGGGTGGGGTTCCATTCGCTGGTCTGATCGAAATTCCCTTCGCTGGGGTGACTGAGGGTTTGTTCATTGGTGCGACGGAGGTTTTTGCGGAGGGAAGTGTTGAGGACAACGACTTGCCCTATGGCGAGGATCACCGCATGACCAACACTGTCCCACGGGACGACTAGGCTGTCTTCGCTGGTCTCCCTGTCGGTCTAATGTTAACTGTAATACCTGTTTCTGTAAGTCTGCTACCATCTGTTTCAGGTCTTCCGTGTCACTGTTCGGATTTTTAATGTCAGATATGGATCTGCACGCAGCACCTGGAATCCCCACATCCATGACGGGTCCCTTGAACGTTCTATGGCTTCCTGTTTGACTTCAGCAAAAGTAAGAGTCGGCATCATCCGGATCAAGTCCTGTAACGTGCGGTTAAGATACTGGTTTCTCAGTCCTATTACAAATTGGTCTCTCAGTACCAGGTCACGAGGAGCCATACCAGCTAGTTGTTCCCCTTTTCCACAGGCTTGTTCAAGGAGTACCTGAAGGGCGTTCGCATATTGGGGAATATCCTCCCATTCAAGCTGCGTCCGTCTAAAGAACATGTGTCGCAGTGTTCCCTGGTATGTGGTCGGCCCATAGGTGTTCTCCAGCACCCGCACCAAATCATCCACTGTACGCTGGCCCCTAGCCGTCTCCAGTCTGACTGTCGTCCATGCCTCCCCCTCTAGCGTCAGTACCGCCATTTCTGCCAAGGTCTTAGGGTCAATATTATACATTTCCCCCAGTATCCGGACTTGTTCCGCCCACTCTGGTACAGGGTAGTTTCGTCCGCCAAATTTCCTGACCTGATTCACAATAGACACTGGCGGGGCTTTCTGACTGTACACGTGGCCTGGGTGGGAATCTTGTTGATCACAGATCCTGCCGACTACGCCAGATGAAGTGACCACGGGCAAGGCCGCGCGTTGGTATCTATGATCTGGCCCAGCAAGATCCCCACACACAGACTCTATCTTGATAACCGTATCTTTACTTGTATACATTTTTAACATAGCAGAACACAATAAATGACAACCGTAAATGTTCACAGCAATAACGTGTACTTATAAGCTGACCCTCACTGTCCCTACTCACACATTACCAGTCCTTTACTCCAGAAGGATGTGTCCCCCGTCGCAGGCCTGTCTGTCTTTGCAGGAAGGGGTCCCAGCCGAAGAAAAAAAAACCAGGAACAACAAATTTCGCTGAAAGGAAGGAATACTTCGGCCTCTCGCCAGAGGTCCCGCTTACAGTCTCTCTGCTCCGGATAGCAGCTCTTGTGGATTCCCTTGTGTAGTCCACACTCCAGTAGCGGGGAGTATAACAGCTGAATCCTTCAGAAGTGCGGAAGCTGGGGAAAGCTCTGAGGAAAAGATGTCAGATAACAGCAGCCACGTTGAGAGTATCCTCTAAGGCACACACGAGGACCTGCACACCGTCCTGGTTCTTTTCACAGACTCTCTCAGACTCTCCGCGCGCTTTTTCCTGCTTCTCACTCTGGTCACGTGACTCTCTAGGGCGGGACACAGGAGACTCAGTCTTTTTCTCTGTCATCACACCCTGCGCAGGTGCAACCTCTGGCCACAAGGTGGCAACACCATCCTGCGTAATCATTTCTGTCACAGGCTCTATCTCAATTATCACAGAACAGCCAGAGCCTGCCAGCTCACTACATGCCTCCCACTGACTGACTTCCTGAACTCCACCCCCCCAGTATATATATACCTGACAGGGCTCCATCTAGTGGACTTGGGTGGATGTGTCTGCATGTATTGAGGCCACTGGGGAGAATCCGTCTGTGCAACACTAGGAGTTCTGTGACAGCCTGCAGCCGCAGGGCGTCACATTTTAAATAGATATATTGGTGTCTGAACAGTCAGCGAGACACTGAAAATGTTTTTTTCTATGCAAAAAAGACAATAAAGTGGATAATACAGAGATTTGAACAGGGTAACTGCAAAACCACGGTTATAATTTCCTGGTGTATACCATACTTGATAAAATAGATATACTAGTGTCGGTACAATCAGCGACACACTCAACTGTTTTTTTTTTATGGAAAAAAGTCAAGCAGGTTGATAACACCTAGATTTGAACCGTGGAAGAGGAAAAACACAGTTCCAGTTCTCTGTCCTACACCAGACTCTTTTAAACAGATATATTGGTGTCTGAACAGTCAACGAGACACTCAAACTGTTGTTCTTTATGGAAAAAAGGCAAAAAAGTGGATAATACAGAGATTTGAACCTTGGAACTGCAAAACCACAGTTATAATTTCCTGGTGTATACCAGACTTGTTAAAATAGATATATTTGTGTCTGAACAGTCAGCGACACGCTCAAACTTTTTTTTTATGGAAAAAAGGCAAGCATGTTGATAACACGCAGATTTGAACCGTGGAAGAGGAAAAACACAGTTCTAGTTCTCTGGCCTACACCAGACTCTTTTAAACAGATATATTTGTGCCTGAACAGTAGAGATGAGCGTTGTTTGACTCAAACTGTTCGCCAATCTCAAATTCGAGCTGTTTTGGGTGGTGTTCGAGCCGTTCGGCGAACACGAACGATTTAAAAAAAATCCGGCTGTTCGATAACTGTTCGTGTGTGGCACCCCAGGGGTCTGGTTTCCACAGTAATAGCAGTATTACGTCTGTGAGCAGGTGGGAGGTCTCCTGGGCAGGAATCCTAAGCATGCCACACCTCCTGCCCAGTCCTGGGAGGGGAAGAACTTCCCCTATATAAACTGGGGCTGAAGCAGGGTTAGAGAGGAGGAGTTCCAGACAGAGACGGAGTCTGGTCTGGACACGCAGAAACAGGGACAGATAGACCTCAGGAGCTCTGTAGGAGCCAAGGAGAAGCGCCAGGGGCTGGAGCTGTGCAGAGCTCGCCCTGGGAGAAGGTACTAAAACCGGACACAGGAGTCCGAGGCTGTGGGGACTAAGATATACCCAGCAGCAGAATCCATCCGGCAGGGGATTCCAGGTCCTCTGGCCATAATAGCCCGGAGGCTCAGTCACAACGAAGGGACCAGCACCGCCATCCCAGAGCGGAGGCTAACAGGAGGCCCCAGGTCACCAGCCATACGGGTGAGCACCACACGGTATACCCAGGGACGTGGGCTACTTGTAACCGCCGAAAGCAGGGTAGCCAGGAAGGGTACAGACTAATGGGAAGGCCTACAACTCCACCTGGCCAGGGGAACTCCGGCTTACTCGCAGACTAACCAGGCCCCAACTACTAGCCAGTACTCCCGGGGGAATTTGCCTTGTACCATCAGTAAAGGCCCTGAACTGTACCCTCGCGTTTCCGTGCTTCCTTGTCGCACCGTTAGTGCTGGGACATCCACACCATCACTCCCAACATCATCCACATCCGCTGCCCTGAGGCCATACCTCTCCCGTTGGGGGTTATATCAACATTGCTGCACACCTATACCACCGGCCTCAGCGGTCTGCCCTGCAGCGGCGGTTTCATAACCGCATTCAACGGGTGGCGTAGTCGGACACTAATACCATCATACCAATAACCGCCACTAAGTTTGACCACCCTGGGCGCGGACCGGGTCACCGCCACACGAAGACTACTACCACCATCGGATCCGGCTCCGGGTATCCCCCGCGCGCACGCGTGCCGCACTACAGCACTGGCCCAGGGGGTGAGTCAATTTTGGCGTAGTCAGCAGGATTACGTGCCCGCAACCATCGGGTACTGCGTGCCTGAAAAAAGAGACTTTTATACTTACCTGTGGTGAAGTTTCCCGCCGTCCGGAGTCGTTTCCCGCCATCTTCTGCCTTCTTCCCGCCATCCGACGCCATCTTCTGCCTTCTTCCCGCCATCCGTGGAGTTTTCCCGCCATTGGACGCCATCTGGAGGGCGCCGCGCGGGAAGAAGAGGGGCGTGGACTCCGAAAACCCGCGAGAACTGAAGCCCCGCCTCACGTTCGGACGTTGCGTAAGGTCCTGGAAGGAGCCCAGCAGACGCCGACGTCACAGGAGCGCGACGGAAGGTCCTCAACCCTGACGATCCACTGCGGAGCCGCGGCCTACGGAAGAGGATCATCGCAAGGTAGGCCACGGTCCACTAGGGGGGAGGAGGATGTCGGATACGGAGGAGAGCTTCACCGCCACAGCCGCCGCCAGCGCCACCGCTGCTGCGGTCATGCCTTTCACCATGCCCTATATCCCGGGGGCAGCCTGGCTACCCCAGTACTCAGGGGAGTCACATACCCTAAATGACTTCAGAGAAAGGCTGGATAGCCTCTTCCAGGTGTATCCCCTCACGGAGGCGCAAAAAGTGAGCATCCTGGTGGCCCAATTAATCGGGGCAGCCCAAAGGGAGGTAAAGTCCTGGCCACCTGGGAGGAAGAGGACTGTCAGAGACATACTAACCCGGCTGAAAGACACATTTGACACCCGCACCTCAGCCGAAATAAAACTAAGATTTTATGGGTGCAAACAACGGGCACATGAGAGTATAAGAGACTATGCTCTAAACCTACAAGAGGCCCTGAGAGCCATTAAGCAGGCAGACCCTGACAGCGTGGGAAATGAAGATAAGCTGTTGACTGAACAATTCATTGAGGGTCTACTGTGCAATGCCCACCGAACCCAGTTGCGGGCAATGGCCTTACAGGACCCTGACCTGGACTTTGCACAGTTCAAGGACAGAGCCATCCGGGTGCTCCGAGAACCGGCACCAGGTGGCGCTGTGACCCACAGGCGCCCTGCTATCACTTATCACCAGGAGACGGCGCCCTTGTCTGCAGGGCCTGTGGGAGCTGATGCGCAGGCTTTAAACAGTGACCCGGCTACAGACCTGCACCATCAGGTCCAAGAGCTAACTAAAAGCGTTGCCGCGCTAACCCGAACTGTGCAGTCTTTACAGGTTTCTACTGCAGGGAAGATCGAGCTGGCATCCGGACCGGAGGACATCCCGTGGCGCCGACCAAGGAGGACCCCACCGGCCAGAGGAAGACCCAGCGATCGATACAACGAGGACGGACGACCTATTTGCCGCCGCTGCAATCAACCCGGACATGTGGCAAGGTACTGTCATTTAAACGGGCACAACCTGGGGTAGAGGGCCAACCCCCAGGCATAAGACCATCAGGCCCATCAAACTGGCGTGATAAATACGTAGGGGGACGTCTAATCTTGCCTGTGGTACTGGATGGCATTCCTATGAGTGCCCTACTAGACACTGGGTCACAGGTCACCACCATCCCGTACGTGCTCTTCAAGCAGTACTGGAATGATTCGGACATAACCCGCTACCCAGACGACGACCTGAGTATCATCGCCAGCAATGGTCAGCCCGTGCCGCAGGTGGGATTCAAGGAGGTGACCATTAAAATCGGTAAACTCGAACTGGCGGCACAAGGACTGATTATAGTGGACATAGACCGTCATGAGAGTCACCCTAGAATCACCCTGGAAATCAATGTAATTGAAAATTGTTTTGCAGAGGTGATTCTCATTTTACAGCAGGTTGCCAAGAACGCCAGTTCCGGCCAGCAGCGTGTGCTCCAAAAAGAGATCCGGGCACTGATGAAGCGGCAACAGGTGGAACTATCTGGTGGTGAGATAGGTAGCGTGAGAATGTGTGACCCGTTCCCTATTGCCATGCCCCCAAAAAGTGAGATGATGATTTGGTGCCGGGCAGCTATTGGTCTGAGAGGTAGAGACTACCAAGCAATGGTAGAACCCGTCTACTCAGACAGTAGGCCCACCATTTTGACAGCACGGGGGGTGGTCGATGTACGCCATGGGAGGGTGCCCGTTCGCATCATAAATATCGGTGAGAGAGAAGTACACCTGCCCCGGTATGCCACGCTAGCTAAATTGTTCACCATAAACCAGAATTCTGTACAGGCCGTGGAACCCTTGCCTCCATCTCAACCAGAGGAAGGTAACGGCTCTAAGAAACCAATGGAGGACTGGTGTCAGCAACTACATTTGGGTACTGACTCCACTCCCTCACACCAGAAACAGGGAGTCTATTGGGTGGTTCAAGAGTACGAGAGAGTGTTTAGTAAACACCCGTTAGACTTCGGGCGAGTAAAGGGGGTAGAACACCACATCCCCACGGGAGACCATCCTCCCATAAAGGAGAGATACCGACCCGTACCCCCTGCACACTACCAACACGCCAAGGGGATGCTTAGAGACATGAAGGAGGCTGGGGTAATCAGAGACAGCTGTAGCCCCTGGGCAGCTCCACTAGTCTTAGTGAAAAAGAAGGACAACACTATGAGAATGTGTGTAGACTACAGGAAGGTCAACCGTATCACACACAAAGATGCGTACCCCTTACCAAGGATAGAAGAGTCCTTAGCTGCATTAAAATCTGCTAACTTCTTCTCTACTTTGGATCTCACTAGCGGGTACTGGCAGGTTCCTGTAGCAGAGGCAGACCGGGAGAAGACCGCATTCACCACCCCGATGGGTCTCAGCGAATTTAACTGCATGCCGTTCGGGCTCTGCAACGCACCAGGAACCTTCCAACGGTTGATGGAATGCTGTCTGGGACACCGGAACTTCGAGACGGTCCTGTTATACCTGGACGATATCATCGTCTATTCCAAGACCTACGAGGACCACCTGAAACACCTGGCAGAAGTGTTCGAAGCTCTGGCAAACTACGGCCTAAAGGTGAAACCCTCCAAGTGTCACCTCCTGAAACCAAAGGTGCAATACCTGGGACACGTGGTGAGTGCTGACGGAGTGGCTCCTGACCCTGATAAGATCACCGTGATTAAGGACTGGCCAAGACCCTCCAGCATAAAGGAAGTGCGGCAGTTCCTCGGGTTGGTAGGCTACTACCGAAGATTCATTCCCGGTTTCACCAAAATGGCAGCCCCTATGCAGGACCTCCTGATAGGTCAATCTCGAAAAGCCAAAAACCAGAAGCCGCTCTTCAGGTGGGAAAAGCTGGAAGAGGAGTCCTTTTGCCAGCTGAAGATGGCCCTCCAGGGGGATGAAATCCTGGCATATCCAGACTACAGCCAGCCCTTTATCCTCCACACGGACGCAAGTAACATCGGGCTAGGAGCCGTGCTGTCCCAGATCCAGCAAGGAAAAGAACGGGTAATCGCTTACGCCAGCCGAAAGCTACGGCCCACGGAGAGGAACCCTGAGAATTATAGCTCATTTAAGCTGGAGTTCCTGGCAGTTGTGTGGGCAGTGACCGAACGTTTCAAGCATTACCTTGCCTCCTCCAAATTCATCGTGTACACGGATAACAACCCGTTGACACACCTGGACACTGCAAGGCTCGGTGCTCTGGAACAGAGATGGATGGCTCGCCTGTCCAACTTTGAATTCACCATCAAATACCGGGCAGGACGCTCAAATGCCAACGCGGATGCCCTGTCTAGAATGCCGAACTTACCGGACGTAGGGGAAGATCCAGAAGATCTGGAAGAAGTTGAGCTCCCTGCGTTCCACCGTCATGGGATTACCCTGTATTCCAGCCGTGTGAAGGACAGGCGCTCCGCGACGTTCAATCCCTTGCCCCACTACAACTGGGCGGAGACGCAAGACAGTGATCCTGCAGTCCGCCTGGTGAAGGAAATGCTGACCCAAGCCGATGCCAGTCTGGACCCAGACGCCCCAGAGGAGACTAAGCAACTGTGGAAGGAGAAAAGTAGGCTGTTCCTCTACAGGGAGAAGTTGTGCCGGAGAATGGTTAACTCTCGAACGCATGAGTTGACCTGGCAGGTAGTGGTCCCCAGACGAGACGCGGCTATGATTCTGGAGGCGTACCACAACGGAGCAGGACATTTCGGGTGGAAGAAGCTGGAGTTCTTATTGCGTGAACGGTTCTACTGGGTAGGCATGAGAGGAGCCATCGAGAGGTGGTGCAGAGACTGTGGACCGTGCCACCTAAGAAGGAAGGACCGTGCCAGCCAGAAGACTCCCTTGCAGCCCATCATCACCCGACAGCCACTGGAACTGGTAGCCCTGGACCATGTGAAACTGGCTCCAAGCAGATCTGGGTATGTCTACGCCCTCACAATCGTAGATCATTACTCCCGGTTCCTGGTGGTGGTCCCGGTCAAGGACTTAATGGCTCAAACAGCAGCTAGAGCCTTCCAGCAGCACTTCTGCCGTCCACACGGGTACCCGGACCAAGTGCTGACAGACCAAGGGCCAGCCTTCGAAGCGGAAGTCTTCCAGGAGTTCTGCAACCTGTATGGCTGCACGAAGATAAGAACAACGCCCTATCACCCACAAACTAATGGACTCTGCGAGAAGATGAACCAGGTGGTGATAGACCTCCTGAAAACATTGCCCCTGGAAGAACGCAGTATGTGGCCTGAGAAGCTGCCTGATCTGGTGGACCTATACAACCACATCCCTGTAGGTTCTACCAACTGTACCCCGGCTTACCTAATGAGAGCGAGACCTGGTAAGCTGCCTATCGACCTGGATATGGGAGTCCTGATGCCCGAGGACACCTCGCCAGAGGCAGACTGGGATACAGGGCGGCAGCAGCAGTATCGGAAAGTGCAGGAGAGCGTGGAGCGAAGTCTGTCTCAAGCTAGAGAAAGGCAAGAGAGGGCTTATAATCAGTATGCTCCCGCTGTTCCCCTGGTACCTGGAGAGCAGGCCTTGAAGAGGAAAAGACGACTCCACAAGTTGGACGACCAGTGGGAGAAGGACCCGTACACTGTACTGACAATCAAGCCATGAGAGCCCAAAGATTTGCGTGATCAGTAAGGATGGAGGAGAAACCACAGCCGTTGTCTCCAGAGACCACCTGAAGAAGTGTCCCGAGCAGCTGCAAAGCCCTGAAGAAGAAGATCAAGAAAACCCTCGACCCGCAGAGGAAAGGGAAGAAATGATCAGGACTGTACTCGGAGACTTCCCCCGGTCTTGGACACAAGTAAACGGTGCTGTCGTGGTACCCGTCCTCACCTTTCTCCAGCCAGCCCCGCAAGTGCCTACAGAAGAACCAGTAGAGCTGGAAGAGCAGCCGGCCCAAGAGGCAGAAGAGTCCACACCAGCAGTACAGGAGGATCAACCCTCTGCTAGTAGTGAGCCTGCTGTGCCCCTAGTGAGCCAAAGAGTGCGCAGAAAGCTGCCCAGCCTGCCCATAACACCTCCTACACCCTGTAGTGCAGGACCAGTTAGTGAGCTCCGTAGGTCCACTAGGGTTACCAGAGGCCAGATGCCCGTACGTTGGAGAATCTAAGTTGGCTAGTTGCTTTAACTATTGTATGGTTACCTGTTTTGTTGTAGCCGTTGCTAATTATGTTTTTCAGTTACAGGTTTCTTTATATGGACTGACAGGTTATGGACAGTGAGTAACCGGAACTCTGTTGTAAATATGTTTGGAGCGTAACCCAGGAATGGACTACAGACTGTTAAAGACTCGGGGCAGGACAGACCCCTACCTGGTTACGGCTCCCTGTTCTTTGGTGAAATGGACACCCTTATTGCTTCCCGGTTACGGACACGCCGTGACCATCTCATGTATTTAATTGTTATTGTTTATACCCTGTTATGTTTAGTCCGGGAGTACTAAATTTCACTAGGGGGGAATGTGGCACCCCAGGGGTCTGGTTTCCACAGTAATAGCAGTATTACGTCTGTGAGCAGGTGGGAGGTCTCCTGGGCAGGAATCCTAAGCATGCCACACCTCCTGCCCAGTCCTGGGAGGGGAAGAACTTCCCCTATATAAACTGGGGCTGAAGCAGGGTTAGAGAGGAGGAGTTCCAGACAGAGACGGAGTCTGGTCTGGACACACAGAAACAGGGACAGATAGACCTCAGGAGCTCTGTAGGAGCCAAGGAGAAGCGCCAGGGGCTGGAGCTGTGCAGAGCTCGCCCTGGGAGAAGGTACTAAAACCGGACACAGGAGTCCGAGGCTGTGGGGACTAAGATATACCCAGCAGCAGAATCCATCCGGCAGGGGATTCCAGGTCCTCTGGCCATAAAAGCCCGGAGGCTCAGTCACAACGAAGGGACCAGCACCGCCATCCCAGAGCGGAGGCTAACAGGAGGCCCCAGGTCACCAGCCATACGGGTGAGCACCACACGGTATACCCAGGGACGTGGGCTACTTGTAACCGCCGAAAGCAGGGTAGCCAGGAAGGGTACAGACTAATGGGAAGGCCTACAACTCCACCTGGCCAGGGGAACTCCGGCTTACTCGCAGACTAACCAGGCCCCAACTACTAGCCAGTACTCCCGGGGGAATTTGCCTTGTACCATCAGTAAAGGCCCTGAACTGTACCCTCGCGTTTCCGTGCTTCCTTGTCGCACCGTTAGTGCTGGGACATCCACACCATCATTCCCAACATCATCCACATCCGCTGCCCTGAGGCCATACCTCTCCCGTTGGGGGTTATATCAACATTGCTGCACACCTATACCACCGGCCTCAGCGGTCTGCCCTGCAGCGGCGGTTTCATAACCGCATTCAACGGGTGGCGTAGTCGGACACTAATACCATCATACCAATAACCGCCACTAAGTTTGACCACCCTGGGCGCGGACCGGGTCACCGCCACACGAAGACTACTACCCCCATCGGATCCGGCTCCGGGTATCCCCCGCGCGCAAGCGCGCCGCACTACAGCACTGGCCCAGGAGGTGAGTCACGTGCACCAAAATCATAACTGGATTTTTTCACAGTAATGCTGATAATCAATGTTAATACTCAGTTCGAGTGTACAGCGGGGCAGGGGATGGTTCTCTGCATAAATAATGAAGGTCTCCATTTTTTTTTCTCTTTCCCGCATTTACAGTGGGGAGGTGCAATCTGTCAGCCTATCAGCAGCGCACACACGGAGCAAACTGCTTTTTTTCACACAAGCAAGGGCATGTGTCATTGGCTGTGTATGTCACATGTCCTTGCCCTATAAGACCCAGCCATTTTCCCCGTCGCCACCATTTTCTCACTGCTGCAGCTGCGTGTTAGACGGCACCGCTGTTGCTGTGTGCGCTATACTTTCAGTGTTCATTTCAAGCCAATTTTCTCTTAAATATACAGATAGCTTGGGAGTAGGGAATAGTTGTGATTGCAGTCCTTTTGAGGACTAGGTTACAGCATTTCCTACGACTTTTAGCAGGGAGGTCTGTGCTCTGAAATAGATAGGTTGGGAGTAGGGACTAATTGTAATTGCAGTCCTTTTGAGGACTATTTTACAGCATTTCCTAGGACTTTTTGCCAGGCAGGTCTGTGCCAGTGCTGTGCAAGTGTTTTTCACAGCATTTGGCTAAATCTAGCTAAGCAAATCCTTTTTGGCCTCTTGCAGTGTGTGTTAGTCAGTGGAGTAGCGTATCTGTGTTGCAAGCTACACCACCTGTGTATAGAATACAATTTTTTTTACTGCACCTAGCCAAGTAAAACCTTTTGGGCATAGCATCATTCTATTAGGCCATCTATACTAAGCTCCACCATCTTGCAAATTAGTAAAAATTTTTATCTGCATCTAGCTCGGAAAATAATTTTGGGCTTGTAGCAGTGTGTGGGACTTATTCTTAGTCCATCTATACTAAGCTCCTCCAGTTTGCAAATTACAAATAATTTTTATCTGCATCTAGTTCGGAAAATAATTTTGGGCATAGTAGTAGTGTGTGGTACTCATTCTATTAGGCCATCTATACTAAGCTCCACCAGCTTTCAAATTAATAATAATTTTTAGCTGCATCTTGCCTGTAAAATAATTTTGGGCATATTAGCAGTGTGTGGTACTCATTCTATTAGGCCATCTATACTAAGCACCACCAGCTTTCAAATTACTAATAATTTTTAGCTGCATCTTGCCTGGAAAATAATTTTGGGCATAGTAGCAGTGTGTGGTACTCATTGTATTAGGCCATCTATACCAAGCTCCACCAGCTTTGAAATTAATAATAATTTTTAGCTGCATCTTGCCTGGAAAATAATTTTGGGCATAGTAGCAGTGTGTGGTACTCATTGTATTAGGCCGTCTATACCAAGCTCCACCAGCTTTAAAATTAATAATAGTTTTTAGCTGCATCTTGCCTGGAAAATAATTTTGGGCATAGTAGCAGTGTGTGGTACTGATTGTATTAGGCCATCTATACCAAGCTCCACCAGTTTTGAAATTAATAATAATTTTTAGCTGCATCTTGCCTGGAAAATAATTTTGGGCATAGTAGCAGTGTGTGGTACTCATTGTATTAGGCCATCTATACCAAGCTCCACCAGTTTTGAAATTAATAATAATTTTTAGCTGCATCTAGCCCGGAAAATAATTTTTCTTCCCAATAGTGGTAGCAATAGAAATATGGGGCGCGCGCCTGGCTAACAAAAATATACGCTTCATAACAAAAAACACCAGCCTAGCGCACTGCATTAATAAGATGGCATCATCGTCTCTCCCAGTGCTAGGCCTACTACGCCGGCTAGCATTCCTGTGCCTAAAACACAATATATGGGTCCGCGCTAGCCTAGATGCTGAGGGGTCTAACGCTGCTGCTAACGCTTTATCACAATTCAATTGGCAGATTTTCACAGAGCTCCTCCTCAACGCCCACCCATCGGGCAACAGTTGCCCACCCTCCCTATGGGATCTAGTGGCGAATAGTTGATGCCATTAATCAGAGCGTCAGTTGCCCCGTCGACGTGGCAAGCATACGGTAAGGCATGGGAAGAGTGGACACGACTAGTAGCAGGCAGACGGGTTGACCAATGTGAACAAGCCAGATTACAAGTCACCATAGAATTTCACCACCAGCTAATGATGAGGGGCATATCAGGGGCATCAGCGCAGCGGTGTCTGACAGGAGTAGCATTTCACTTCCAACTACTGAATTGAGGAGATGAGACAAAGAGATTCATCATCAGACAATCCATAAAAGGGTGGAAAAGGGGTCAGCCAAGTCAGGAGTGTAGACGTCCCGTCCCGTGTCACTAAAACTGATTTCTCACATCATATCCCTAACACCATTAACATGACACTCACAATTTGAAGCAACACTACTGTCTACTGCATTTGCGATTGCCTTCTTCGGGGCGCTATGCATAAGCGAATTAGTCCCTCAATCCAAAATTACCACCAGTGGAGGCTTATTACACCAGGACGTAGTCATAGCCAATAATGGAATACGTCTACGCATACGCCAATCGAAAACGGTTCCAGCCGACAGGGGCACTTGGGTACTTCTACAACCCACAAACGGTACACTGAGTCGGGTAACAATAGTAAAAACATATATAACCATCAGATCACAAAGTAATTTCTTCCTATCACACATTGATGGAATGCCATTATCAAGATACCAGTTCCAAGCTATATTTAATAAATGCATAACATCGGCAGGGAACCACCCCAAAGATTAATGGACACACTCATTCCGCATAGGCGTGGCCACGGAAGCAGCAAGAGCAGGACTGTCAGAAACGGAAGTTCAGAGGATAGGGAGATGGCGATCCACGTGTTTGGCGAGATACATAAGACCGGACTTGTTATCCTAACGTGGTTTGTTTCTTTTACAGGTGATGCTAAGCCAACAGTGTGGGTGATAGGCCACTCGTATATATATTGGGCAGAAAAAAGGGCAAAAGTCCGCCCAGGCGGGAGGAAATTAGAGTTTCATAACACATATTTCAACTGGAGAGGTATTAGAGGCCTGCTATGGCCACAGGTACTAATGGAGGTAATCAAGATATTGCGAGAGGCAAGAGGTCCGGTCATCTTAGTTATACAGGCCGGGGGAAATGACCTAGGTCATCACAAGAGCGCATAACTAATGGCAATAATGAAACTAGACACTGAGCGCTTCAGAGAGTTTTTCACAAAACTAACTATAGTATGGTCAGAGATTGTGCCGATAGCGGTATGGCAAGGTACGCGAGACATCACGGCCATCGAACGGACAAGGTGGGTAATAAATATTCGGATGGCAAAATTTAGAAGAGACAGAGGTGGTGTAGTGATACAACACCGACAACTGGAAGGAGATAAAGCAGGCCTCATACGGCCCGACGGTGTTCACTTAATGGATATTGGACTGGACATATTCCTGTCAGGACTCCAGGACGGAGTGGAACAAGCGTTAAGAGTGATGGATGGGGGTCAGAGTCCTGCATACGAGTATGCAGGATCCTCCGTGGCCTGGAAATAGAAAGGACATGTTGGAGAGTTACTGTACACTTGTTGGCCAACTTGCCGGTGTGGAGACCCAGGGCAAGCTGAATTATTTTAGAAATAAAATGCCTTTCTAATGGAATGAGTATAAAGAGTTAACAAAGCTGTGACCGATCATCACCCATCCAGTTGTAAGAGTTACATTATTGTATTGTCAAGGAAAGGGGGGCGGTAGGGGGGCTGAGCGTCTGGGTTTGGTTGGAGGTCCCCACAGTCTGCCTAGGCTAGATGCATTTAAAAATTCTTATTAGATACACAGGTGGTGCAGCTTGCTTCGCAGCTGGGCTACTGCGCCCAAAGTATTGCCTAGGCTAGATGCAGTTAAAAATTCTACGCTGACTAGCAGACACTGAAGCTTTGGAGCAGACCTCTGAGTAAACAGCTCTTCAGACTCAACCATCTGTGTTACCCCAAGCCATAGTGTACGTAGTTTCTTACAGTTAAAAGGGAGGGGCGACCCAACCCACCTGGAATTGACAATGCCAACGTCACGTAAAACACAGCAAGGGGATTCCAAAAAGAGTCTCCATTTTTTCCAAAAATTGTGGCACAGACACCACTTAAGTGGCATCAATTGCCCCAGAGTTGCTTAAAATGGTTGGTGAGGTGATTTTACCAAATCCTCAAGCTTTTAATCTCCCCAGGATGACACAGGGGTAGAAAAGTCCTTGCTCATCCATGATTTGTTCATCTTTATGAACGTGAGTCTGTCTATATTCTCAGTGGACAGCCGCGTGTGCTTATCTGTCAGCACACCACCAGCAGCGCTGAACACACTTTCAGAGAGAACGCTGGCTGCAGGGCATGACAAGATCTCCAAAGCGTGAGTGGCGAGCTCCGGACATTTTTCCAGAATGTCATGGCTTCGATGTTCACTTGGAGATACTCCTGTACCATCCTCTCTAGGCGTTGACTATGTGTCAGACTTCTTGTCTCCTGTGGCCTTGCAAAGGATTGTCTAAAAAAGTGGTGAAACGATTCCACAAAATTGCTGTTACCAGCAGATACTGTGTTACTGTTACGGTTTGAGTGATGAAGACTCGACAGTCCCACGGTTTGCAAGTTAGAACTGTGAGATTCACTACGTGCACCACTGGTGTTTTGTGGAAAAGCACATGTAAGATTCTGCAACAGCCTCTGCTGATACTCCTGCATGCGTGAATCCCTTTCTATGGCAGGAATTATTTTGGCAAATTTACTTTTGTACCGGGGATCTAAGAGTGTGGCAACCCAGTAGTCAGGATTACTTCGAATTCTGACAATCCAAGGGTCATGTTGCAGGTAGTGCAGCAAGAAGGCACTCATGTGTCTTGCGCATCCAGGAGGACCAAGTCCTTGTTGTGTTGGTAGCGAGGTAAGAATCATGCTTCCTTCTTCTGCCCTCTCCCCCCAACCTCACACAACAGAAATGTGATCAAGGTCTCCCTCATCTGATGAGTCTTACATGCCCATCACCAGTTCGTCCTCCACTTCTTCCTCGGCTCCTGCACCTTCCTCAACAGTTTGGCTGCTACCATGCGCCCTGGTTAATCCCTCTCCCCCACCCTCCCATGCCTGCCGCCTTGGTGCTGTCGACCGTCTGGACTTTGGAGATGTTATCCCTTCCGCATACGACTCCTCCTCTACTTCCTCCACCTCCTCTTGTCCCACCACCTGACTCTGAATTCTGTTTAACATGTGCTCCAGCATGTAAATCACTGGAATAGTCATGCTGATAATGGCATCGTCAGCACTAAACATCTTCGTCGCCATTTCAAAACTGTGCAGAAGGGTGTGTGGCACCCCTGAGGGTTCAGTCGCCACAGAGGTGCTGCATCTCACCCAGAGGTGTGGTATCTCACCCTCAGGTAAGGAAGAAGTATGGCTCGGGACCCTAACACCTGCATCCAACACATACCCGCAGTGGGGGTAGGGCGAGATTGCTCCTAAGGGAGAGCACAGTCCCAGGTCCCTAGCTGGCGGGAGGGTCCTATGTAGTGGGTGTGGGTGGAGAAAGCAGCTTAGGGGAGCACATGACAGGGAGAGTATATATAGGAAGCCATCTTAGAAAGAGCAAGCCAGTTAGAAGAGGAGAAGTGACAGGAGCAGAGGCTCTGCATGAGCTCTGCTCCGGAGGCAGGCCTAGCCTGGGAGGCCCAGGACTGAAGGAGAGAAGAGAGGAGTGGGAGCAGGAAGGCTCCAGGAACCGAAGTGAACCTAGGGGTACGGGCCGTGCAGAAGGCCACCCGTACGCCCGCTGCTACCAGGAGGTTGAGGGGTCAGATAAGGGGAACCGGTCCCTCAACTAGCGGAGAAACAGCAAGGCTCAACTAGAAACCGGAGGCTGCAGCATTTCATGTACTGCAGGCCAAAGTCCACCCCAGTCTCACTAAGAAGGTAGCCACATAGGACCCAGGGGACGGAACACACGTCGCCCGCCAAGGCCCGAGGATACCGGATAGAAGTGTCACTGGGTGTGAGGTGCAGGGAGAAGGCCAGAGAAAGGACACACAGAAGGGGGTCCTGCTAAGTACTCCAGAGCTGTCTGGGGGTGGACTGAGCCCCTCACTGAGTACGCACAGCACGACGGGGGAGATTGCTCTGGTACCTGTAATCTGGACTGCAACAACTGTGAGTAAAGATCTTGGGACTGCATCACACGTACTCTGTGTTCATTACTGACTCCCTGCACTACAACCACCATCATCCACCCACACTGCCCTGAAGCTACACTCTTCCTGTGGGGAGTAATAATACCATTGCTGCAAAACCACCAGCTTCAGAGGACTGTTCCGCAGCAGCGGCCCCTTTGGCCGCACTCCATAGGTGGCATAGTCGGACATTATAAAACCCATATATACAAATTACCCTTGGATTGACCGCCCAGGGTCATGGACCGGGTCACCGCCACAGTGACTACAACCCCCAGCGTCTACTGGCCTGGCTCCGGGTACCCCATGGCCCAGGGGGCGCATCAACTTCATAGGTCCCTGATCTGAGACCACTCTTGCAGCTTGATTTGCCCCACCTCTGGATCTCGTTCGCCCAGGCTATACGTCAGAACGTATTGCACCAGGGCTTGTCGGTGCTGCCACAGTCGCTGCAACATGTGCAGAGTTGAATTCCACAGTGTCAGCACATTGCATTTCAGCCGGTGAACTGGCAGGCCCAACGACTTCTGTAGAGATGTAAGTCGTTGAGCTGCAGGATGCGAACGGCGGAAGTAAGCACACAGCAACCGTGCCCTCTGCAGAAGGCCATCTAGTCCGGGATAGTGGGCTAAAAATTGCTGGACAACCAGGTTCAACACGTGAGCCATACAAGGCACGTGTGTGACATTGCCCCGGCGAAGGGCCGCACCCAGGTTTGCAGCATTGTCGCACACGGCCTTCCCTGGTTGCAGGTCCAGTGGAGACAACCATTCATGAAACTGGGTCTCCAGAGCTGACCACAACTCCTCAGCTGTGTGATTCACATTTCCCAGACATTTAAAGTAAACACTGCCTGATGCCGTTGAGCCCTGCTGCCAGCATAGTAAGGAGGTGTGCAAGATTCCTTCTGCGCAGTTAGAAAGCGGGTGGCATTACCAGACAGGCTTTGGGTGCAGGTGGAGGACCGAGAGGAGGTTGAGGAGGCAGAAGCAGTGGAGGAACTTCGAGATAAAGAGGATTGACGCACAACTCGTGGGGACGGCAAGACTTGGACAGCAGCCCCTTGTCCTGCTGTCACCATAGTTACCCAGTGCCCATTCAGCAACATGTAACGCCCCTGTCCATGCCTACTCGTCCAAGTGTCTGTGGTGAAATGCACCCTGTCACACACAGAGTTTCTCAAAGAAGTGGTGATGTTGTGAGTGACATGTTGGTGTAGCACAGGCACACCTTTCTTTGAGAAGTAGTGCCGACTGGGCATCTGGTACTGGGGCACTGCGACGGACATAAGGTCTCGAAAATCCTCTGTGTCCACCAGGCGGAAAGGCAACATTTCTGTAGCCAAGAGCTTGCAGATGGTGAAATTCAACCTCAGCTTTGTCATGGCTAGGAGGAAATGGTCTTTTACTTGTCCACATCTGAGGGACCGAGGGCTGGCTGTTGTGCTTAGACGGGGTTGAGTAGGGTGTCCCCGGCAAACTGCCGGTCTGTGAGGAAGATGCAGGCGGAAAAGTTAGGTTGCCTTGATCCAAAGGTGGTGCTATCGATGTCGGAGAGCGCTCAACACTAGCTGGTGTTTCCACTTCAAAATGAAATGATGACCTGCCAATCACACTGGCTGTTGCGGTTAAAGAGGTGGCAGGTCTGCATCCAAAAACATGTGTGACTGCTGTCCCCCCAGTCACAGAGGATGAAGAGGCCGCGGATGCACAAGATGGGGCAGACGGTGGTTGGCCCGGCCCGCTAGGCCGCATTGTAGCACAGTGAGCTTCCCACTGCAACTTATGCTTCATATCCATGTGACGGTTCATGCATGAAGTACTCAAACTATGGATTTTTTGGCCTCTACTTAGCTTTTGGTGACAAATATTACAGATAGCACGAGTTGGGTCATCCTTATCGATCTGAAAAAATGCCCAGGCTATGCAAGGCTTAGAGCCCATGCGACCTGAAGAGCCACTACGACTTGTGGTCAGAGGCAGAGTTGTGGTTGAGGATGCAGTTGTTGACGTGCTTCCAGTACTCCATCTCTGTCCAGGAAGGCACAACCTAACCTCGTCGTCAATAGCATCTGTGACGCCCAGCTGCGCTTGGTATCACAGATCCTAGAAGAGTGCATTGATGGAATCCTCCACAAGAGGCCCCCATAAACATTCACACATCTCCACCTTCCACCTCAGACCAGCAGAGGGAGCCTGTTAGGGATATAAATAGGGAAGGTGGAGCTAGGCAGTTCAGTTCCTCTGAAGAGTTCCTGCAGTAGAGAAGCCTAAGAGAGGTCAGTCTGCAGTGGAGCTCAGTCTAGTCTAGAGAACTCAGTTAATAGTTCAGCAGTGGAGCACGAGGCTCCTGCTAGCTAGATTCAGGGAGCCCAGTTAGAGCTTAAGGTGTGCCGGCGCCATAAGATCGGTGAAGCGCGGCAAGCTGCCGTTAGTGTGTATAGCCTAGTGAGGGCCCGAGTAGGCCGAAGGCGAGTGGAGAGTTAATACATAGGGGGCAGAGGAGCTTAACCAGGTCACCCCGAAGCATTTACCGGACACCGGATCCGAGCTTACCGGGATCTCTATGACCCAGTAAGGCATAACCGGAATCCCTGGAGAACTACAAGTCCCAGGATCGCTAAGGTGCTGATACGTAACAGAGCCCGGAGACGCTTAGGCCCCGCATACTGGGAGCATGAACTCCAAGACAAGGCCCTACCACAAGGTCAGCCAGCGCAGGACAGAGACAAAGTTAGGCCTAGCTCCAGGCAGGTCAGAAACTTATTACGCAGAGGCAAGAAACAGGAGGCCTTACACCCGCTCATTGGGGAGGATCCTGATATGCACCCTTCACCCTACAGTGCTCCGGGATGTGTCTGAATTTCCACCAGTAAAAGGTACTGAAGTGAGTACCGTACGCTTTTCTGAGGCCTAGCTCCACCTGTGGGGAGCTATACCATCGAGCTGCCTTATCACCGGCCTCAGTGGACTGCTGCAGCGCTGGTGCTTCTCACCAGATACCACAGGTGGCGTCACGAACTCTTCTAAAATTAACAATTATCCACCCTTTTAAAAAGTGACCCCAGGGTACGGACCCGGGAGCCGACCACCGCGACATCCCCAAGGCCAGGCAAAGGCTCGGGTACCGAGTCATCCCCATCCCCTGGGCTAGTCACATCCTCCTCCACCTCCTCTGCTGACCTCATCGACTGGCTGACTGTGGGTTGACAGTAAGTGGGATCTCCAACCTCGTCATCATCACCCTGTGTGTTCTCACACCCGTCGTCCTCAGAGCCAACCTCTTCCTGCCCTGACCGAAAAGTCAAGTTGTCGCTCCAATCAGGTATTTGAGTCTCATCATCGTCTTCATCATTGTCTCCACCAACAGGAGTTACAGTTTGGGAACGAGGGTCTACATTATGCTCAGAACCTTCTTCATCTGGTCCTGGATCCGACTCATAAAGATTCTGGGCATCAGTGCAGATCATTTCCTTGTCTGGATTAACAGAAGCTCTGGAGAAGACCTCCGTTTCACAGGCTATAGTATGAGTAAACAGCTGTGCAGACTCAACCATCTGTGTTACCCCATACTCAGACGGGCAGCTGGAGACTTGGGAGCTGTGAGGAATCAAGTGCGATTGGGGTGACACCTCTGAGGACTGGAGTATTTGTGATGTTGAAGTTGAGGTGGAGGAGAGCCCACTTGAAGGAGCACTTGATATCCGTTGAAGCACCTGCTGTTTTTGTGCCTCATCTGGAATTTGTAGCGATGGGCGTGTCTGTAAGAAAGGGATCGTATCACATTGTCCACGAAAAGAAGAAGACATCTTAGTTTGGCTGGAAGATGGTCTTTCTTCTGCAGATGTTACCCCTCCCCCACCGCGGGGGGGCTCGACCCACCAGCGGACAGGCACCAGTATTGGGAGAGGGGGGCTGGCCGTCAGGGTCCACCACGGCTCTGGCACAAACCCGGTGACACGGAGGTCGCACGGGCAGGAACGGACTGGCAGTGTCGGCTTAGCACTCCAGCGTAGTCCCCGCCCATCAGGAACGTGTAGGAGCTCAGGTCGGCCTTCCACTGTCCTCCCTTACCTCCCTCGCCCTCTTTCCTTCTTCCGTTCTCCATCTAACCCCTCGGCTCTGTGGTGTCCGCTCTCCCTCCAGCTCTCTCCTTCTCACAGGTGGACTACCGCGTGTATTCACACTGTGGCGAATCTTTTGGGCCCAGGCATAAGAAGTTGTCGAGGTAATGGATAATATGTGCCCCCTTATAAACGTCCATTACAACCCATTCGAGGAAGCAACTAAACGCCTCAAATAGTGAGCAGGATCTGGACCACCCCATGGGCAAACAGCGATCTATATAGTATGCTCCTTCCCAGAAGCAGCCCAATAGGTGGATACTATTCGGAGGCACAGGTAGTAAGTAACCGGAACGCCGCATCAATGTCTGTTTTGGCCATTAGGGTGACCCTTCCCAACTTCTTGATCCGCCTGATTGCCTTGTCAAAGGATGTACAGTATATACTACTGTACTTGGTTCCGCGTCGATGTTGTCGTTTACTGACCTGCCCCTTGGATATGACAAATGGTTTATTAGTCCGAATGTATTGGGTTCCGTTTTTAGCACAACTCACAATGGGGATACCACTACGTCTTGTAAGGAAAGTGTTCTGAATGGAACCGCCATTCTACCTAAAGATATTTCTTTTTTTAATTTTCTTGTCACTACGTCTGGGTGTTGGTAGGCTGATCTTAGATTTTTACTCCAGCCTTTCTTGATTTTAGAAGGGCATGACATGCCTATATCTGTGTCTCCTCCTCCTTTTACTCCTCCACCTCTTTTCTTTTCGCATGACTATATGTACTTGTCACTTTTCCATGTGTTAGTTGTGTCTTCTGAGCAGTTTTTCAGCTTTTGGACACCTTTGAAGTGTTTTCTATGTGTTTTCTATGTGTTTCTATGTGATTTTGTTAGCCTGCCATTGGTTTTAACGGTGTTCAAAGGTGTTCGACGAACAGTTCGGCAAACATACAGGTGTTCAACGAACCGAACCGAACTCGAACACTACGGGGGTGGCTCAACTCTACTGAACAGTCAGCGAGACACTGAAAATGTTTTTTTTTTATGCAAAAAAGACAAAAAAGTGGATGATACAAAGATTTTAACCGTGGAACTGCAAATCCACAGTTATAATTTCCTGGTGTATACCAGACTTGTTAAAATAGATATATTTGTGTCTGAACAGTCAGCGACACACTCAAACTGTTTTTTTTTCATGGAAAAAAGGAAAGCAGGTTGATAACACCCAGATTTGAACCGTGGAAGAGGAAAAACACAGTTCTAGTTCTCTGTCCTACACCAGACTCTTTTAAACAGATATATTTGTGTCTGAACAGTCAGCGAGACACCGAAAATGTTTTTTTTTTATGCAAAAAAGACAAAAAAGTGGATAATACAGAGATTTGAACCATGGAACTGCAAAACCACAGTTATAATTTCCTGGTGTATACCAGACTTGTTAAAATAGATATATTTGTGTGTGAACAGTCAGCGACACACTCAAACAGTTGTTTTTTTATGGAAAAATGGCAAGCAGTTTGATAACACCCAGATTTGAACCGTGGAAGAGGAAAACCACAGTTCTAGTTCTCTGGCCTACACCAGACTCTTTTAAACAGATATATTGGTGTCTGAACAGTCAGCGAGACACTGAAAGTGTTTTTTTTATGCAAAAAAGACAAAAAAGTGGATAATACAGAGATTTGAACCATGGAACTGCAAAACCACAGTTATAATTTCCTGGTGTATACCAGACTTGTTAAAATAGATATATTTGTGTGTGAACAGTCAGCGACACACTCAAACAGTTGTTTTTTTATGGAAAAATGGCAAGCAGGTTGATAACACCCAGATTTGAACCGTGGAAGAGGAAAACCACAGTTCTAGTTCTCTGGCCTACACCAGACTCTTTTAAACAGATATATTGGTGTCTGAACAGTCAGCGAGGCACTGAAAGTGTTTTTTTTTATGCAAAAAAGACAAAAAAGTGGATAATACAGAGATTTGAACCGTGGAACTGCAAAACCACAGTTATAATTTCCTGGTGTATACCAGACTTGCTAAAATAGATATATTTGTGTCTGAATAGTCAGCGACACACTAAATCTTTTTTTTTTATGGAATAAAAGGAAAGCAGGTTGATAACACCCAGATTTGAAACGTGGAAGAGGAAAACCACAGTTCTAGTTCTCTGGCCTACACCAGACTGTTTTAAACAGATATATTTGTGTCTGAACAGTCAGTGAGACACTGAAAATGTTTTTTTTTATGCAAAAAAGACAAAAAAGTGGATAATACAGAGATTTGAACCGTGGAACTGCAAAACCACAGTTATATTTTCCTGGTGAATACCAGACTTGTTAAAATAGATATATTTGTGTGTGAACAGTCAGCGACACACTCAACCTGTTTTTTTTATGGAAAATAGACATGCAGGTTGAGAACACCCAGATTTGAACCGTGGAAGAGGAAAACCACAGTTCTACTTCTGTGGCCTACACCAGACTCTTTTAATCAGATATATTGGTGTCTGAACAGTCAGCGAGACACTGAAAATGTTTTTTTTAATGGAAAAAAGTCAAGCAGGTTGATAACACCCAGATTTGAACCGTGGAAGAGGAAAACCACAGTTCTAGTTCTCTGGCCTACACCAGACTCTTTTAAACAGACATATTGGTGTCTGAACAGTCAGTGAGACACTGAAAATGTTTTTTTTTATGCAAAAAAGACAAAAAAGTGAATGATACAGAGATTTGAACCGTGGAACTGCAAAACCACAGTTATAATTTCCTGGTGTATACCAGACTTGTTAAAATAGATATATTGCTGTCTGAACAGTGAGCGACACACTCAAACTGTTTTTTTATGGAAAAATGGCAAGCAGGTTGATAACACCGAGATTTGAACCGTGGAAGAGGAAAACCACAGTTCTAGTTATCTGGCTTACACCAGACACTTTTAAACAGATATATTGGTGTCTGAACAGTCACAGACATTCTCAATTTTTTTTGTTGGGGGGGGAAGTGATACCAAAAGGTTAATAAGACGCGTATTTGTACTGTCTGACTGAGGGAAAACCAAACAAAACAGGATTTAGATGAAAAAAAAAGGATTTTTCCTGGCCCCTGTGACCGGGGGATAAGTCTAGAAATTTGACCAGCAGGAGCACACAGGACTGTAATGCAGCGTTTGCTGGTATAACCACTGCGTCTCCTATACAGCCTGCCTGCCTGATAACTGGGATGGATATTAGTCCTGAGAAGGACTGTTTGTTTGATTTGGCAGGCTTTAGAGACCCTACACTACATCGCACTATAAATCTCTCCCTAGCTCAGCAGCGCTGTCCCTACACTGTCTGATCCGGAGCGACTGTGTCCAAGATGGCGGCGCCCGGTTTTAAATACTCGAGGTGACGCTGTGCGGCCAGCCAATCACTGTAATGCCCACAACCAACATGGCTGCGGCATTACAGTGACTGGCTGGCAATCCCTGCATGTTCATTGGCTCTGTAAAGAGCGCCAAACATGCAGGGCGGAGACCCGAGCTCCCGCCCGAGTGACCCGGAAATACTCGGTGCTCGCCGAACATCCCGAGTAGCGTGATGCTCAGGCGAGTACCGAGCAGTGTCGAGCATGCTCGCTCAACAGTATTGCTGTTAAATTACTTAAATGCTGCTGTTATTTAAATGACACAATCCCGCACTTGGGGCATCCACTGACACTTCTGAGACGCAATTGACGCGCCCCCTGGGCCAGTGCTGTTTGGGGATTACCCGGAGCCGGATCAGATGGGGGTTGTAGTCTCCGAGTGGCGGTGACCCGGTCCGTGCCCAGGGTGTCAAACTCAGTGTGTGGCAGTCTTTACAGATGTTGTTAAAGGTCCTTAATGTCGACTACGCCACCCGTTGATTTGCGGTCAAAAGGCCGCCGCTGCAGCAGGGTCCACTGAGGCTGGTGATGTGTGTGCAGCTTAGGTAGTATAACCCCCAACGGGAGGGGTATAGCCTCAGGGGGTCAGCCGTGGAGGATGGTGGTTGTGAAGGTGCAGCAAGGAGACTCAGAGGCATAAAATGCAGTTCCAGGGTTTTACTTACTGGTGTTGCTCGGGTCACCGTGTACTGCAGTGACCACCCAAGCCGTGCTGCGTCCACCAGGTCCTGGACTCGGTCAACTCCCAGGCAACTCCGGAGTGTGGTCCTGAGCTCCTTTCTGTCTCTCCCTTCTTCTGGCCGTTCCCACCAGGGATCCACCTAAGTCCGGCTCCCTCGGGCCTCTTGTTGGTCAAGCCTCCTCTGGGCTCCCTGACCCTATTCTTAGTCTGCCTTCCGGGTGGATTTAGTGGGTGATCGTGGCAGATCCTGCCCACGACCTCCGGTTCCTGGCTAAGGTGTGCTGTAGCCTCTGCCAGCTTGGGATCCGGTACCCTGTTGCCGACCCTTCACCCTATTAGCTCTCTTATGGGCTCTTGGGGTCCCCTCTGCGCCTCTGGGTCTCTCTCTCTTCTCCTCTGCTCTGCTTCTCAGGTTACACTCTGACAGACTGACGTCTCACAGACTGACAACTGACTGACTGACTGACCCTGATCTAAGATGGTGCCCACCTTATATACTCCCTCTATGTGTGAGCTCAGGTGACCAGCACCCAATGAGCTCCTAGCTTTACCCAGGCTGCTCCCCCTATCTGCCCCTACACTACTGGGATGTTCCACCCCCCTCCCACTCCAGCCAGGAACAGACACTGTCGTACCTGCACATTTCTCTAGTGGGAGTACCATCGGTCTGTTCCCCGGAAATGGGATGTGTGTAGTGCATGCAGCCTACTAGCTCAGTTCCACACTCCATCCTTACCCGGGAGTGGAATATCACACCTCTGGGTTGAGGTGCAATACCCCTGTAGCAGCCGAATCCTCAGGGTGCTACATTCCCCCCTGGTAAATCACAGCACGTCCTCGGGCTGTAAAATATAAACATCCAAAACATACAATTTTTTTTCATAAACATAAACATAGAAAACATCATATACATCATCATCAGCAATAAACTCTTCATGAATAACATTCTTGTCCTGTCTCTGGTTCCTCCGGTCACGGTGCAACTTGTGACCGGGTAAAATGCGACAGTCTCTTGAAGAAAAATGGTTTTCCTATAAAACCAGTAGGGGGCGCTTTAGGAAGCGCAGCTATATACAAAGGGGATATGGCCGCTCTCAGTCCTCGGCCAGGTATTAGGAACTAGGGACACACGGGCATCAGTTCACACTTTGTCCCAACGGGGAACATATTTTAAATAAGTAACAGTTCTTGGTACCCTGACGGGCAACTTTATACAGTCTCTCTCTACCGTACTTCAACGACGGCGTCCTCCTGCTCCTTCTTTAGATTCTTCAGACCCGTCCGGGTCCTCTTGCTCCTCCTCACACCGCAGCTCCTCCTCCGTCAGGCGATGCACATGGAGGGCGTAGGGTCCTTTGGCACACTTGTGCCGGGTGAAGGTGACCTCGTCCCCTACATACAGGTCACGACCTCTGTGTCCCTCCGGCAGATGGCTTTCTACGTCTCTGCGAGTCACAAAGACGTCGCCGGGGGTATGATGGTCTCTAATGAAGCCCCACCCATGCTGCATGTTGAATTTTATCACAGTCCCGGTGGAAGGGGGACCATGTGCTGCACAGGGATTCCTCCTGGTCCGGCTCTTCTGCTCCGCGCTCCTTATCTGCGCTTGCTGTTCCCGGACCCGCCTCTCTCTCCGCTCCCTCTCGAAGACCTCGAGCTGCTGCCGGCAGCACTCTGCACGCTCTGCTGCGGCCGCCCGAGTCTCCTGAGTGAACCCCATGAGGTCTTCTCCAGTGGGGTCCCACTCGAACTGTGCCTCCTCCAGCGGGGGCGAGGTCCTCCTTGCGGGCTTCGGAACCGGAATCAGGGGTTCATCTAGGGGTCTCTCTTTCCGGAGTCGGGGATGGTGAAACTCCGGTGGCCATATGAAGGGCTGCCCATCCGGGCACGTATGCTGGGCGAACAGGTCCTCACCCAGGTGCGGTACTTTAGGTGCTATGGGCGCTGTGGTGGTAGCGGCGCCCGGGTCGACCAGGCCTTGCGACCAGGCTTGGGGCACCCTAAAGGAAAAGGGCACCGTAAGAACGGCGGCGCCCGTGGTTACTCGGCCCTGCGGCCAGGCCGGTGGCTCCGCGGAGGTAGGGGGCGCTGTTGGTATTGCGGCGCCCGGAGGTACTAGGCCTTGCGACCAGGCCGGTGGTATTTCCTGCTTGGCCACGCTCGAGGTCGAGGCGTGTGACGTCACAGGGGTCGCGGCCGCGGTTTCCGGTTGAGGCCTAGTCGGCGGCGGCGACGATGCAGCGACGGGCACGGCAGGGGGAATTTCGGGCTCTGCGACGGGGAGCTGGGGCAGGCACGCGGTTTCCCGGCTCGGGGTAGAGACGTCCCCTTTACCTGCCTCCGTCCGTTCAGCTCCCTTCTCGGCGCCGTCTCCTGCCTTCATTCCTCCTGCGCCATCCTCAGAGGCGGTCTGTCTCCTCGTCTCAGGTGGCGTACTCCGCTGACGGGTTTCGGTCTGTTGGGCCATCTCTCGGCTCCACTCCGCCAACGTCTCCCGCTGCACCCGGGCCATCCTCCGTGCGAGGCCCTCCAACGCGGTCTGTGCACACTCCCGGTCTCGAGGGAGCTGTGCTAGGATCTCCAGCAGGCCTTCTGGAGTGGCGACCTGCAACAGGCTCCTGACCACTGGGTCGGTGCTGCCTGACTCTCCCTCCATCTCCGGGTAGGCTCTCTCTGGACTCTCTTCCAGACGTCTTGTCTCCGGGTGCGCTCTCTCCAGACTGCTCCAGGCGACACCCATCTTTGTTCTCTTCTTCTGTCTCCGCCCACATCGAGGGTGGTCCCGGGGCAACTTTGTGATTGTCAGTTCCAGGGGCAGTTCTCTTACGCTGATGGACACTTCCAGCATCACAGTCTCTGTTGGTGGGCGCGGTTTCCGCTTTTGGCGCCATTCTTCGACCTGGCCCACGATGGGAGGTGGCCTTTTGCCACCCTCTGGCACGCCCATAATGGCGTCCGCTCTTCCAAGGCGGGAAATCTTCGGAAATGGCGGGAATCGTCTCCCAGTGGCGGGAAACTCCATGGATGGCGGGAAAAAGCTGCAAATGGCGGACAACCGGCGGGAAACGACCTGTGATGGGGCCCGATGGCGGGGACCCTCCGGAACCGGCAGGAGACTTCTTTTTGAGGTAACGGTGTACTTTTCTTCAGGCACGCAGTACCCGGTTGTTGCGGGCACGTTATCCTGCTGACTACGCCAAAGTTGACGCGCCCCCTGGGCCAGTGCTGTTTGGGGATTACCCGGAGCCGGATCAGATGGGGGTTGTAGTCTCCGAGTGGCGGTGACCCGGTCCGTGCCCAGGGTGTCAAACTCAGTGTGTGGCAGTCTTTACAGATGTTGTTAAAGGTCCTTAATGTCGACTACGCCACCCGTTGATTTGCGGTCAAAAGGCCGCCGCTGCAGCAGGGTCCACTGAGGCTGGTGATGTGTGTGCAGCTTAGGTAGTATAACCCCCAACGGGAGGGGTATAGCCTCAGGGGGTCAGCCGTGGAGGATGGTGGTTGTGAAGGTGCAGCAAGGAGACTCAGAGGCATAAAATGCAGTTCCAGGGTTTTACTTACTGGTGTTGCTCGGGTCACCGTGTACAGCAGTGACCACCCAAGCCGTGCTGCGTCCACCAGGTCCTGGACTCGGTCAACTCCCAGGCAACTCCGGAGTGTGGTCCTGAGCTCCTTTCTGTCTCTCCCTTCTTCTGGCCGTTCCCACCAGGGATCCACCTAAGTCCGGCTCCCTCGGGCCTCTTGTTGGTCAAGCCTCCTCTGGGCTCCCTGACCCTATTCTTGGTCTGCCTTCCGGGTGGATTTAGTGGGTGATCGTGGCAGATCCTGCCCACGACCTCCGGTTCCTGGCTAAGGTGTGCTGTAGCCTCTGCCAGCTTGGGATCCGGTACCCTGTTGCCGACCCTTCACCCTATTAGCTCTCTTATGGGCTCTTGGGGTCCCCTCTGCGCCTCTGGGTCTCTCTCTCTTCTCCTCTGCTCTGCTTCTCAGGTTACACTCTGACAGACTGACGTCTCACAGACTGACAACTGACTGACTGACTGACCCTGATCTAAGATGGTGCCCACCTTATATACTCCCTCTATGTGTGAGCTCAGGTGACCAGCACCCAATGAGCTCCTAGCTTTACCCAGGCTGCTCCCCCTATCTGCCCCTACACTACTGGGATGTTCCACCCCCCTCCCACTCCAGCCAGGAACAGACACTGTCGTACCTGCACATTTCTCTAGTGGGAGTACCATCGGTCTGTTCCCCGGAAATGGGATGTATGTAGTGCATGCAGCCTACTGAGCTCAGTTCCACACTCCATCCTTACCCGGGAGTGGAATATCACACCTCTGGGTTGAGGTGCAATACCCCTGTAGCAGCCGAATCCTCAGGGTGCTACACAATCACGGGGTACCAATAGGTTGCCTCAGGTCCCTTTTGGAGGACCCAGTTAATGCCGTCTTGGTACTCTTCTGAAGCCAGATATAGGCGAACGTACCCAAAAATCTACATCTCTGCAAGCAAGAAACAAGCCCTCACATAGTTCCATCGATGGAAGAATTTAAAAAGTTCCAGGTTCCAGGAGCTGGTGACACAAACCAATTATTGGTTACAGTAGTATAATAACATGAAGTATGGTATCAGTGTAATCCTACTGACCTGCAGAATCGTGTCACCAGGTCATTTTTACTGCACAATGAAAGCCATATAGATGATATCCAAGAAACAAATATATGGAATTACATTTTTTTGACAATTTTTTTTTGACAATCTCACCCACTTATATTTTTTCCCCCTTGTGCCACTACATAATATGGTAAAATAAATGGCAATTTTAAAAACTACAACTTGTTACAGCAAAAAAAACAAACGGAAAAACAAAAATTGTCTGCTGCGAGAATGGGTGAATGTAGACGCATGCAGTATGTATGAACTCTGCACGCCTTACAAGGTTTCGCAGTTTGTTCTGTTCTTTGGTGGGCTGCGTGAGCTGCTATTTTCGTGTAAAAGTTGCATAGGGGAAATTTGGTTCTGAATCATTATTATTCATTTTTATTTTTAATTAATTAGGTTTTTGTATGCACATGTCAAAAGTGTGAAAATTGTCCCAGCTACCAGGAGAGAAAAAGATTTAAGTACTAAGGATTTGATGGGGCCAATTAATTTGTTATCCTCTCCTACCATCTAGTGGCAAAATGCTGACATTACAGCTCTGCTCGGAACAAAATGCTTTTCTAAGATGTCTTCTATGTCAGCTCAGGGGCGGATTAAAGGTAGTCAGAGCCTCAGGCAGTTTAGGGTGCGTGGGCCCCAGGCAGACCTCAATGAAAAAAATTAACTGGAGTATACTAGCTCAATCTCCCCTCTGTCTCACTATGCTGCTGTCTACTAGCTCCATCTCCCCTCTCTCTCACTATGCTGCTGTCTACTAGCTCCATCTCCCCTCTCTCTCACTATGCTGCTGTCTACTAGCTCCATCTCCCCTCTGTCTCACTATGCTGCTGTCTACTAGCTCAATCTCCCCTCTCTCTCACCATGCTGCTGTCTACTAGCTCCATCTCCCATCTCTCTCACTATGCTGCTGCCTACTAGCTCCATCTCCCCTCTCTCTCACTATGCTGCTGTCTACTAGCTCCATCTCCCCTCTGTCTCACTATGCTGCTGTCTACTAGCTCAATCTCCCCTCTCTCTCACCATGCTGCTGTCTACTAGCTCCATCTCCCCTCTCTCTCACTATGCTGCTGTCTACTAGCTCCATCTCCCCTCTCTCTCAATATGCTGCTGTCTACTAGCTTCATCTCCCCTCTCTCTCACCATGCTGCTGTCTACTAGCTCCATCTCCCCTCTGTCTCACTATGTTGCTGTCTACTAGCTCCATCTCCTCTCTCTCTCACTATGCTGCTGTCTACTAGCTCCATCTCCCCTCTCTCTCACTATGCTGCTGTCTACTAGCTCCATCTCCCCTCTCTCTCACTATGCTGCTGTCTACTAGCTCCATCTCCCCTCTGTCTCACTATGCTGCTGTCTACTAGCTCAATCTCCCCTCTCTCTCACCATGCTGCTGTCTACTAGCTCCATCTCCCATCTCTCTCACTATGCTGCTGCCTACTAGCTCCATCTCCCCTCTCTCTCACTATGCTGCTGTCTACTAGCTCCATCTCCCCTCTGTCTCACTATGCTGCTGTCTACTAGCTCAATCTCCCCTCTCTCTCACCATGCTGCTGTCTACTAGCTCCATCTCCCCTCTCTCTCACTATGCTGCTGTCTACTAGCTCCATCTCCCCTCTCTCTCAATATGCTGCTGTCTACTAGCTTCATCTCCCCTCTCTCTCACCATGCTGCTGTCTACTAGCTTCATTTCCCCTCTCTCACTATGCTGCTATATACTAGCTCCATCTCCCCTCTCTCTCACCATGCTGCTGTCTACTAGCTCCATCTCCCCTCTCTCTCACCATGCTGCTGTCTACTAGCTCCATCTCCCCTCTCTCTCACTATGCTGCTGTCTACTAGCTCCATCTCCCCTCTCTCAATATGCTGCTGTCTACTAGCTTCATCTCCCCTCTCTCTCACCATGCTGCTGTCTACTAGCTTCATTTCCCCTCTCTCACTATGCTGCTATATACTAGCTCCATCTCCCCTCTCTCTCACCATGCTGCTGTCTACTAGCTCCATCTCCCCTCTCTCTCACTATGCTGCTGTCTACTAGCTCCATCTCCCCTCTCTCTCACCATGCTGCTGTCTACTAGCTCCATTTCCCCTCTCTCGCACTATGCTGCTGTCTACTAGCTCAATCTCCCCTCTCTCTCACTATGCTGCTGTCTACTAGCTTCATCTCCCCTCTCTCTCACTATGCTGCTGTCTACTAGCTCCATCTCCCCTCTGTCTCACTATGTTGCTGTCTACTAGCTCCATCTCCTCTCTCTCTCACTATGCTGCTGTCTACTAGCTCCATCTCCCCTCTGTCTCACTATGTTGCTGTCTACTAGCTCCATCTCCTCTCTCTCTCACTATGCTGCTGTCTACTAGCTCCATCTCCTCTCTCTCTCACCATGCTGCTGTCTACTAGCTCCATCTCCCCTCTGTCTCACTATGTTGCTGTCTACTAGCTCCATCTCCTCTCTCTCTCACTATGCTGCTGTCTACTAGCTCCATCTCCTCTCTCTCTCACCATGCTGCTGTCTACTAGCTCCATCTCCCCTCTGTCTCACTATGTTGCTGTCTACTAGCTCCATCTCCTCTCTCTCTCACTATGCTGCTGTCTACTAGCTCCATCTCCTCTCTCTCTCACTATGCTGCTGTCTACTAGCTCCATCTCCTCTCTCTCTCACTATGCTGCTGTATACTAGCTCCATCTCCTCTCTCTCTCACTATGCTGCTGTCTACTAGCTCCATCTCCCCTCTGTCTCACTATGTTGCTGTCTACTAGCTCCATCTCCTCTCTCTCTCACTATGCTGCTGTCTACTAGCTCCATCTCCCCTCTGTCTCACTATGTTGCTGTCTACTAGCTCCATCTCCTCTCTCTCTCACTATGCTGCTGTCTACTAGCTCCATCTCCCCTCTGTCTCACTATGTTGCTGTCTACTAGCTCCATCTCCCCTCTCTCTCACTATGCTGCTGTCAACTAGCTCAATCTCCCCTCTGTTTCACTATGCTGCTGTCTACTAGCTCAATCTCCCCTCTGTTTCACTATGCTGCTGTCTACTAGCTCCATCTCCCCTCTCTCTCACTATGCTGCTGTCAACTAGCTCAATCTCCCCTCTGTTTCACTATGCTGCTGTCTGCTAGCTCCATCTCCCCTCTCTCTCACCATGCTGCTGTCTACTAGCTCTATCTCCCCTCTCTCTCAGTATGCTGCTGTCTACTAGTTCCATCTACCCTCTATCTCACTATGCTGCTGTTTACTAGACCCATCTCCTCTCTCTCAATATGCTGCTGTCTAATAGCTCCATCTCCCTTCTGTCTCACTATGCTGCTGTCTACTAGCTCCATCTCCCCTCTGTCTCACTGTGCTGCTGTCTACTAGCTCCATCTCCCTTCTGTCTCACTATGCTGCTGTCTACTACCTCCATCTCCCCTCTCTCTCACTAAGCTGCTGTCTACTAGCTCCATCTCCCCTCTGTCTCACTATGCTGCTGTCTACTCGCTCAATCTCCCCTCTGTTTCACTATGCTGCTGTCTACTAGCTCCATCTCCCTTCTGTCTCACTATGCTGCTGTCTACTACCTCCATCTCCCCTCTCTCTCACTAAGCTGCTGTCTACTAGCTCCATTTCCCCTCTCTCTCACTATGCTGCTGTCTACTAGCTCAATCTCCCCTCTGTTTCACTATGCTGCTGTCTACTAGCTCCATCTCCCATCTGTCTCACTATGCTGCGGTCTACTAGCTCCATCTCCCCTCTCTCTCACCATGCTGCTGTCTACTAGCTCCATCTCCCCTCTGTCTCACTATGCTGCTGTCTACTAGCTCCATCTCCCATCTGTCTCACTATGCTGCGGTCTACTAGCTCCATCTCCCCTCTCTCTCACCATGCTGCTGTCTACTAGCTCCATCTCCCCTCTCTCTCACCATGCTGCTGTCTACTAGCTCCATCTCCCCTCTGTCTCACTATGCTGCTCTAATAGCTCCATCTCCCCTCTGTCTCACTATGCTGCTGTCTACTAACTCCATCTCCCCTCTCTCACTGTGCTGCTGTCTACTAGCTCCATCTCCCCTCTCTCTCACCAAGCTGCTGTCTACTAGCTTCATCTTTCCTCTCTCTCACTATGCTGCTGTCTACTAGCTCCATCTCCTCTCTCTCTCACTATGCTGCTGTCTACTAGCTCCATCTCCCCTCTATCTCACCATGCTGCTGTCTACTAGCTCCATCTCCCTTCTGTCTCACTATGCTGCTGTCTACTAGCTCCATCTCCCTTCTGTCTCACTATGCTGCTGTCTACTAGCTCCATCTCCCCTCTGTCTCACTGTGCTGCTGTCTACTAGCTCCATCTCCCTTCTGTCTCACTATGCTGCTGTCTACTACCTCCATCTCCCCTCTCTCTCACTAAGCTGCTGTCTACTAGCTCCATTTCCCCTCTCTCTCACTATGCTGCTGTCTACTAGCTCAATCTCCCCTCTGTTTCACTATGCTGCGGTCTACTAGCTCCATCTCCTATCTGTCTCACTATGCTGCTGTCTACTAGCTCCATCTCCCCTCCCTCTCACCATGCTGCTGTCTACTAGCTCCATCTCCCCTCTGTCTCACTGTGCTGCTGTCTACTAGCTCCATCTCCCCTCTGTCTCACTGTGCTGCTGTCTACTCGCTCAATCTCCCCTCTGTCTCACTATACTGCTGTCTACTAGTTCCATCTCCCCTCTGTCTCACTATGCTGCTGTCTACTAGCTCAATCTCCCCTCTGTCTCACTATACTGCTGCCTACTAGCTCCATCTCCCCTCTGTCTCACTGTGCTGCTGTCTACTAGCTCCATCTCCCCTCTGTCTCACTGTGCTGCTGTCTACTAGCTCAATCTCCCCTCTGTCTCACTATACTGCTGTCTACTAGTTCCATCTCCCCTCTGTCTCACTGTGCTGCTGTCTACTAGCTTAATCTCCCCTCTGTCTCACTATACTGCTGTCTACTAGCTCAATCTCCCCTCTCTCTCACTATGCTGCTGTCTACTAGCTCAATCTCCCCTCTGTCTCACTATACTGCTGTCTACTAGTTCCATCTCCCCTCTGTCTCACTATGCTGCTGTCTACTTGCTCCATCTCCCCTCTCTCTCACTAAGCTGCTATCTACCACTTCCATCTCCCCTCTCTCTCACTAAGCTACTGTTTACTAGCTCCATCTCCCCTCTGTCTCACTATGCTGCTGTCTACTAGCTCTATTTCCCCTCTTTCTCACTATGCTGCTGTCTACTAGCTCCATCTCCCCTCTCTCTCACTATGCTGCTGTCTACTCGCTCAACATCCCCTCTGACTCACTCTGCTGCTGTCTACTAGCTCCATCTCCCCTCTCTGTCACTAAGCTGCTGTCTACTAGCTCCATCTCCTCTCTCTCTCACTATGCTGCTGTATACTAGCTCCATCTCCCCTCTCTCTCACTATGCTGCTGTCTACTAGCTCCATCTCCTCTCTCTCTCACTATGCTGCTGTATACTAGCTCCAATTCTCCTCTCTCTCTCACTATGCTGCTGTCTACTAGCTCCATCTCCCCTCTCTCTCAGTATGCTGATGTCTACTAGTTCCATCTCCCCTCTGTCTCACTATGCTGCTGTCTACTAGCTCCATCTCCCCTCTGTCTCACTGTGCTGCTGTCTACAAGCTCCATCTCCCCTCTCTCTAAGTATGCTGCTGTCTACTAGTTCCATCTCCCCTCTGTCTCACTATGCTGCTGTCTACTAGCTCCATCTCCCCTCTCTCTCAGTATGCTGCTGTCTACTAGCTCCATCTCCCCTCTCTCTCACTATGCTGCTGTCTACTAGCTCCTTCTCCCCTCTGTTTCATTGTGCTGCTGTCTACTAGCTCCATCTCCCCTCTCTCTCAGTATGCTGCTGTCTACTAGTTCCATCTCCCCTCTGTCTCACTATGCTGCTGTCTACTAGGTCCATCTCCCCTCTCTCTCACTTTGCTGCTGTCTACTAGCTCCATCTCCCCTCTGTCTCACTGTGCTGCTGTCTACTAGCTCCATCTCCCCTCTCTCTCACTAAGCTGCTGTTTACTAGCTCAATCTCCCCTCTGTCTCACTATACTGCTGTCTACTAGTTCCATTCCCCTCTGTCTCACTATGCTGCTGTCTACTTGCGACATCTCCCCTCTCTCTCACTAAGCTGCTGTCTACCACTTCCATTTCCCCTCTCTCTCTCACTCTGCTGCTGCCTACTAGCTCCATCTCCCCTCTCTCTCACTATGCTGCTGTCTACTAGCTCCATCTCCCCTCTCTCTCACTATGCTGCTGTCTACTAGCTCCATCTCCCCTCTCTCTCACTATGCTGCTGCCTACTAGCTCCATCTCCCCTCTCTCTCACTATGCTGCTGTCTACTAGCTCCATGTCTCCTCTCTCACTATGGAGCTGTCTACTAGCTCCATCTCCCCTCTCTCTCACTAAGCTGCTGGCTACTAGCTCCATTTCCCCTCTCTCACTTTGCTGCTGTCTACTAGCTCCATTTCCCCTCTCTCACTATGCTGCTGTCTACTAGCTCCATCTCCCCTCTCTCTCACTGTGCTGCTGTCTACTAGCTCCATCTTCCCTCTCTCTCACTAGGCTGCTGTCTACTAGCTCCATCTCCCCTCTCTCTCACTATGCTGCTGTCTACTAGCTCCATCTCCCCTCTGTCTCACTATGCTGCTGTCTGCTAGTTCCATCTTCCCTCTGTCTCACTATGCTGCTGTCTACTAGCTCCATCTCCCCTCTCTCTCAGTATGGTGCTGTCTACTAGTTCCATCTCCCCTCTGTCTCACTGTGCTGCTTTCTACTAGATCCATCTCCTCTCTCTCACTATGCTGCTGTCTAATAGCTCCATCTCCCCTCTGTCTCACTATGCTGCTGTCTACTAGCTCCATCTCCCCTCTGTCTCACTAAGCTGCTGTTTACTAGCTCAATCTCCCCTCTGTCTCACTATACTGCTGTCTACTAGTTCCATCTCCCCTCTGTCTCACTATGCTGCTGTCTACTAGTTCCATCTCCCCTCTGTCTCACTATGCTGCTGTCTACTTGCTCCATCTCCCCTCTCTCGCACTAAGCTGCTGTCTACCACTTCCATTTCCCCTCTCTCTCTCACTATGCTGCTGTCTACTAGCTCCATCTCCCCTCTCTCTCACTATGCTGCTGTCTACTCGCTCAACATCCCCTCTGACTCACTCTGCTGCTGTCTACTAGCTCCATCTTTTCTCTCTCTCACTATGCTGCTGTCTACTAGCTCCATCTCCCCTCTGTCTCACTATGCTGCTGTCTGCTAGTTCCATCTCCCCTCTGTCTCACTATGCTGCTGTCTACTAGCTCCATCTCCCCTCTCTCTCACTATGCTGCTGTCTACTAGCTCCATCTTCCTTCTATCTCACTATGCAGCTGTCTACTAGCTCCATCTCCCCTCTGTCACACTATGCTGCTGTCTACTAGCTCCATCTCCCCTCTGTCTCACTATGCTGCTGTCTACTAGCTCCATTTCCCCTCTCTCATTATGCTGCTGTCTACTAGCTCCATCTACCCTCTGTCTCACTATGCTGCTGTCTACTAGTTCCATCTCCCCCCTGTCTCACTATGCTGCTGTCTACTAGCTCCATCTCCCCTCTCTCACTGTGCTGCTGTCTACTAGCTCCATCTCCCCTCTCTCTCACTAAGCAGCTGTCTACTAGCTCCATTTCCCCTCTCTCTCACTATGCTGCTGTCTACTAGCTTCATCTTTCCTCTCTCTCACTATGCTGCTCTCTACTAGCTCCATCTCCGCTCTCTCTCACTATGCTGCTGTCTACTAGCTCCATCTCCCCTCTCTCTCACCATGCTGCTGTATACTAGCTTCAATTCTCCTCTCTCTCTCACTAAGCTGCTGTCTACTAGCTCCATCTCCCCTCTCTCACACTGTGCTGCTGTCTGCTAGCTCCATCTCCCCTCTGTCTCACTATGCTGCTGTCTACTAGCTCCATTTCCCCTCTTTCACTATGCTGCTGTCTACTAGCTCAATCTCCCCTCTATCTCACTATGCTGCTGTCTACTAGCTCCATCTCCCCTCTGTCTCACTGTGCTGCTGTCTGCTAGCTCCATCTCCCCTCTCTCTCACTAAGCTGCTGTCTACTAGCTCCATTTCCCCTCTCTCTCTCACTATGCTGCTGTCTACTAGCTCCATCTCCCCTCTCTCTCACTATGCTGCTGTCTACTAGCTCCATCTCCCCTCTCTCTCAGTATGCTGCTGTCTACTAGCTACATCTACCCTCTCTCTCAACATGCTGCTGTCTACTAGCTCCATCTCCCCTCTCTCTCACTAAGCTGCTGTCTACCACTTCCATTTCCCCTCTCTCTCACTATGCTGCTGTCTACTAGCTCCATCTCCCCTCTCTCTCACTATGCTGCTGTCTACTAGCTCCATGTCCCCTTTCTCACTATGCAGCTGTCTATTAGCTCCATCTCCCCTCTCTCTCACTATGCTGCTGTCTACTAGCTCCATCTCCCCTCTCTCTCACTAAGCTACTGTCTGCTAGCTCCATTTCCCCTCTCTCTCACTATGCTGCTGTCTACTAGCTCCATTTCCCCTCTCTCTCACTTTGGTGCTGTCTACTAGCTCCATCTCCCCTCTCTCTCACTATGCTGCTGTCTACTAGCTCCATCTTCCCTCTCTCTCACTATGCTGCTGTCTACCTGCTCCATCTCCCCTCTCTCTCACTATGCTGCTGTCTGCTAGCTCCATCTTCCCTCTCTTTCACTATGCTGCTGTCTACTAGCTTCATCTCCCTTCTCTCACACTACGCTCCAGTCTACTAGCTCCATGTCCCCTCTCTTACTGTCCTGCTGTCTACTAGTTCCATCTCCCCTATCTCTCACTGCTGCTATCTACTAGCTCCATCTCCTCTCTGTCTCACTATGCTGCTGTCTACTATCTCCATCTCCCCTGTCTCTCACTGTGCTGCTGTTCTGCTGTCTATTAATTCAATCTCCCCTATCTCTCACTATGCTGCTATCTACTAGCTCCATCTCTCCTCTCTCTCACTATGCTCCTGTCTACCAACTCCATCTCCCCTCTGTCTCACTATGCTGCTGTCCACTAGCTCCATTTCCCATCTCTCTCACTATTCTGCTGTCTTCTAGCTCCATCTCCCCTCTCTCTCACTGTGCTGCTGTCTACTAGCTCCATGTCCCCTCTCTCTCACTATGCTGATGTCTACTGGCTCCATCTCCCCTCTGTCTCACTATGCTGCTGTCTAATAGTTCCATTTCCCCTCTCTCTCACTATGCTTCTGTGTACTAGCTCCATCTCCCCTCTCTCTCACTATGCTGCTGTCTACTAGTTCCATCTCCCCTCTCTCTCACTATGCTGCTGTCTACTAGCTCCATCTCCCCTCTGTTTCACTATGCGGCTGTCCACTAGCTCCATTTCCCATCTCTCTCACTATTCTGCTGTCTTCTAGCTCCATCTCCCCTCTCTCTCACTGTGCTGCTGTCTACTAGCTCCATGTCCCCTCTCTCTCACTATGCTGATGTCTACTGGCTCCATCTCCCCTCTGTCTCACTATGCTGCTGTCTAATAGTTCCATTTCCCCTCTCTCTCACTATGCTTCTGTGTACTAGCTCCATCTCCCCTCTCTCTCACTATGCTGCTGTCTACTAGTTCCATCTCCCCTCTCTCTCACTATGCTGCTGTCTACTAGCTCTATCTCCCCTCTGTCTCACTATGCTGCTCTCTATTATCTCCATCTCCCCTCTGTCTCACTATGCTGCTGTCTAATAGCTCCATCTCCCCTCTCTCTCACTGTGCTGCTGTCTACTAGCTCCATGTCCCCTCTCTCTCACTATGCTGATGTCTACTGGCTCCATCTCCCCTCTGTCTCACTATGCTGCTGTCTAATAGTTCCATTTCCCCTCTCTCTCACTATGCTTCTGTGTACTAGCTCCATCTCCCCTCTCTCTCACTATGCTGCTGTCTACTAGTTCCATCTCCCCTCTCTCTCACTATGCTGCTGTCTACTAGCTCTATCTCCCCTCTGTCTCACTATGCTGCTCTCTATTATCTCCATCTCCCCTCTGTCTCACTATGCTGCTGTCTAATAGTTCCATTTCCCCTCTCTCTCACTATGCTGCTGTCTACTAGTTCCATCTCCCCTCTCTCTCACTATGCTGCTGTCTACTTGTTCCATCTCCCCTCTGTCTCACTATGCTGCTGTCTACTAGTTCCATCTCCCCTCTCTCTCACTATGCTGCTGTCTACTAGTTCCATCTCCCCTCTCTCTCACTATGCTGCTGTCTACTAGCTCTATCTCCCCTCTGTCTCACTATGCTGCTGTCTACTATCTCCATCTCCCCTCTGTCTCACTATGCTGCTGTCTACTAGCTCCATCTCCCCTCTTTCTCACTATGCTGCTGTCTACTCGCTCAACATCCCCTCTGACTCACTCTGCTGCTGTCTACTAGCTCCATCTCCCCTCTCTCTCACTATGCTGCTGTCTACTAGCTCCATGTCTCCTCTCTCACTATGCAGCTGTCTACTAGCTCCATCTCCCCTCTCTCTCACTAAGCTACTGTCTACTAGCTCCATCTCCCCTCTCTCTCACTATGCTGCCGTCTACTATCTCCACCCCCCCTGTCTCTCACTGTGCTGCTGTTCTGCTGTCTATTAATCCAATCTCCCCTCTCTCTCACTATGCTCCTGTCTACCAACTCCATCTCCCCTCTGTCTCACTATGCTGCTGTCCACTAGCTACATTTCCCCTCTCTCTCACTATTCGGCTGTCTTCTAGCTCCATCTCCCCTCTCTCTCACTATGCTGCTGTCTACTAGCTCCATCTCCCCTCTCTCTCACTATGCTGCTGTCTAGTAGCTCCATCTCCCCTCTCTCTCACTATGCTGCTGTCTACTAGCTCCATCTCCCCTCTCTCTCACTATGCTGCTGTCTGCTAGTTCCATCTCCCCTCTGTCTCACTATGCTGCTGTCTACTAGCTCCATCTCCCCTCTCTCTCACTATGCTGCTGTCTGCTAGTTCCATCTCCTCTCTGTCTCACTATGCTGCTGTTTACTAGCTCAATCTCCCCTCTGTCTCACTATACTGCTGTCTACTAGTTCCATCTCCCCTCTGTCTCACTATGCTGCTGTCTACTTGCTCCATCTCCCCTCTCTCTCACTAAGCTGCTGTCTATCACTTCCATTTCCCCTCTCTCTCACTATACTGCTGTCTACTCGCTCAACATCCCCTCTGACTCACTCTGCTGCTGTCTACCAGCTCCATCTCCCCTCTCTCTCACTTTGCTGCTGTCTACTAGCTCCATGTCTCCTCTCTCACTATGCAGCTGTCTACTAGCTCCATCTCCCCTCTCTCTCACTAAGCTGCTGTCTACTAGCTCCATTTCCCCTCTCTCTCACTATGCAGCTGTCTACTAGCTCCATCTCCCCTCTCTCTCACTAAGCTGCTGTCTACTAGCTCCATTTCCCCTCTCTCTCACTATGCAGCTGTCTACTAGCTCCATCTCCCCTCTCTCTCACTAAGCTGCTGTCTACTAGCTCCATGTCCCCTCTCTCACTATGCTGCTATATACTAGCTCCATTTCCCCTCTCTCTCACTTTGCTGCTGTCTACTAGCTCCATTTCCCTTCTCTCACTATGCTCCTGTCTACTAGCTCCATCTCCCCTCTCTCTCACCACGCTGCTGTATACTAGCTCCAATTCTCCTCTCTCTCTCACTAAGCTGCTGTCTACTAGCTCCATCTCCCCTCTCTCTCAGTATGCTGCTGTCTACTAGTTCCATCTCCCCTCTGTCTCACTATGATGCTTTCTACTAGATCCATCTCCTCTCTCTCACTATGCTGCTGTCTAATAGCTCCATCTCACCTCTCTCTCACTATGCTGCTGTCTACTAGCTCCATCTCCCCTCTGTCTCACAATGCTGCTGTCTACTAGCTCCATCTCCCCTCTGTCTCACTGTGCTGCTGTCTACTAGCTCCATCTCCCCTCTGTCTCACTGTGCTGCTGTCTACTAGCTCCATCTCCCCTCTCTCTCACTAAGCTGCTGTCTACTAGCTCAATCTCCCCTCTGTCTCACTATACTGCTGTCTACTAGTTCCATCTACCCTCTGTCTCACTATGCTGCTGTCTACTAGCTCAATCTCCCCTCTCTCTCACTAAGCTGCTGTCTACTAGCTCCATTTCCCCGCTCTCTCTCACTATGCTGCTGTCTGCTAGCTCCATCTCCCCTCTCTCTCACTATGCTGCTGTCTACTAGCTCCATCTCCCCTCTTTCTCAGTATGCTGCTGTCTACTAGCTCCATCTTCCCTCTCTCTCAACATACTGCTGTCTACTAGCTCCATCTCCCCTCTCTCTCACTAAGCTGCTGTCTACCACTTCCATTTCCCCACTCTCTCACTATGCTGCTGTCTACTAGCTCCATCTCCCCTCTCTCTCACTATATTGCTGTCTACTAGCTCCATCTCCCCTCTCTCTCACCACGCTGCTGTATACTAGCTCCAATTCTCCTCTCTCTCTCACTAAGCTGCTGTCTACTAGCTCCATCTCCCCTCTCTCTCAGTATGCTGCTGCCTACTAGTTCCATCTCCCCTCTGTCTCACTATGCTGCTTTCTACTAGATCCATCTCCTCTCTCTCACTATGCTGCTGTCTAATAGCTCCATCTCCCCTCTCTCTCACTATGCTGCTGTCTACTAGCTCCATCTCCCCTCTGTCTCACTATGCTGCTGTCTACTAGCTCCATCTCCCCTCTGTCTCACTGTGCTGCTGTCTACTAGCTCCATCTCCCCTCTGTCTCACTGTGCTGCTGTCTACTAGCTCCATCTCCCCTCTCTCTCAATAAGCTGCTGTCTACTAGCTCAATCTCCCCTCTGTCTCACTATACTGCTGTCTACTAGTTCCATCTACCCTCTGTCTCACTATGCTGCTGTCTACTAGCTCAATCTCCCCTCTCTCTCGCTAAGCTGCTGTCTACTAGCTCCATTTCCCCGCTCTCTCTCACTATGCTGCTGTCTGCTAGCTCCATCTCCCCTCTCTCTCACTATGCTGCTGTCTACTAGCTCCATCTCCCCTCTGTCTCACAATGCTGCTGTCTACTAGCTCCATCTCCCCTCTGTCTCACTGTGCTGCTGTCTACTAGCTCCATCTCCCCTCTGTCTCACTGTGCTGCTGTCTACTAGCTCCATCTCCCCTCTCTCTCACTAAGCTGCTGTCTACTAGCTCAATCTCCCCTCTGTCTCACTATACTGCTGTCTACTAGTTCCATCTACCCTCTGTCTCACTATGCTGCTGTCTACTAGCTCAATCTCCCCTCTCTCTCACTAAGCTGCTGTCTACTAGCTCCATTTCCCCGCTCTCTCTCACTATGCTGCTATCTGCTAGCTCCATCTCCCCTCTCTCTCACTATGCTGCTGTCTACTAGCTCAATCTCCCCTCTGTCTCACTAAGCTGCTGTCTACTAGCTCCATCTCCCCTCTGTCTCAGTATGCTGCTGTCTACTAGCTCCATCTTCCCTCTCTCTCAACATACTGCTGACTACTAGCTCCATCTCCCCTCTCTCTCACTAAGCTGCTGTCTACCACTTCCATTTCCCCACTCTCTCACTATGCTGCTGTCTACTAGCTCCATCTCCCCTCTCTCTCACTATATTGCTGTCTACTAGCTCCATCTCCCCTCTCTCTCACCACGCTGCTGTATACTAGCTCCAATTCTCCTCTCTCTCTCACTAAGCTGCTGTCTACTAACTCCATCTCCCCTCTCTCTCAGTATGCTGCTGTCTACTAGTTCCATCTCCCCTCTGTCTCACTATGCTGCTTTCTACTAGATCCATCTCCTCTCTCTCACTATGCTGCTGTCTAATAGCTCCATCTCCCCTCTCTCTCACCACGCTGCTGTATACTAGCTCCAATTCTCCTCTCTCTCTCACTAAGCTGCTGTCTACTAGCTCCATCTCCCCTCTCTCTCAGTATGCTGCTGTCTACTAGTTCCATCTCCCCTCTGTCTCACTATGCTGCTTTCTACTAGATCCATCTCCTCTCTCTCACTATGCTGCTGTCTAATAGCTCCATCTCCCCTCTCTCTCACTATGCTGCTGTCTACTAGCTCCATCTCCCCTCTGTCTCACTATGCTGCTGTCTACTAGCTCCATCTCCCCTCTGTCTCACTGTGCTGCTGTCTACTAGCTCCATCTCCCCTCTCTCTCAATAAGCTGCTGTCTACTAGCTCAATCTCCCCTCTGTCTCACTATACTGCTGTCTACTAGTTCCATCTACCCTCTGTCTCACTATGCTGCTGTCTACTAGCTCAATCTCCCCTCTCTCTCGCTAAGCTGCTGTCTACTAGCTCCATTTCCCCGCTCTCTCTCACTATTCTGCTGTCTGCTAGCTCCATCTCCCCTCTCTCTCACTATGCTGCTGTCTACTAGCTCAATCTCCCCTCTGTCTCACTATACTGCTGTCTACTAGCTCCATCTCCCCTCTGTCTCAGTATGCTGCTGTCTACTAGCTCCATCTTCCCTCTCTCTCAACATGCTGCTTTCTACTAGCTCCATCTCCCCTCTCTCTCACTAAGCTGCTGTCTACCACTTCCATTTCCCCACTCTCTCACTATGCTGCTGTCTACTAGCTCCATCTCCCCTCTCTCTCACTATCCTGCTGTCTACTAGCTCCATCTTCCCTCTCTCTCACTATGCTGCTGTCTACCAGCTTCATCTCCTCTCTCTCACAAAATGCTCCTGTCTACTAGCTCCATCTCCCCTCTCTCTCACTGTGCTGCTGCTTTTTAGCTCCATGTCCCCTCTCTTACTGTCCTGCTGTCTGCTAGTTCTATCTCCCCTCTCTCTCATTGTGCTGCTATCTACTATCTCCATCTCCCATCTCTCTCACTATGCTGCTGTCTACTAGCTCTATCTCCTCTCTGTCTCACTATGCTGCTGTCTACTAGCTCCATCTCTCCTCTTTCTCACTGTGCTGCTGTCTACTAGCTCCATCTCCCCTCTGTCTCACTATGCTGCTGTCTCCCAGCTCCATCTCCCCTCTGTTTCGCTATACTGCTGTCTACACATTCCATCTCTCCTCTCTCTCACTATGCTCCTGTCTACCAACTCCATCTCCCCTCTGTCTCACTGTGCTGCTGTCTACTAGCTCCATCTCCCCTCTGTCTCACTATGCTGCTGTCTACTACTTCCATTTCCCCTCTCTCTCACTATTCTGCTGTATTCTAGCTCCATCTCCCCTCTCTCTCACTGTGCTGCTATCTACTAGCTCCATCTCCTCTCTGTCTCACTATGCTGCTGTCTAATAGTTCCATTTCCCCTCTCTCTCTCACTATGCTTCTGTGTACTAGCTCCATCTCCCCTCCCTCTCACTATGTTGCTGTCTACTAGCTCCATCTCCTCTCTGTCTCACTATGCTGCTGTCTAATAGTTCCATTTCCCCTCCCTCTCACTATGTTGCTGTCTACTAGCTCCATCTCCTCTCTGTCTCACTATGCTGCTGTCTAATAGTTCCATTTCCCCTCCCTCTCACTATGCTGCTGTCTACTAGTTCCATCTCCCCTCTCTCTTACTATGCTGCTGTCTACTAGCTCCATCTCCCCTCTGTCTCACTATGCTGCTGTCTATTAGCTCCATCTCCCCTCTGTCTCACTATGCTGCTGTCTAATAGTTCCATCTCCCCTCTCTCTCACTATGCTGCTGTCTAGTAGCTCTATCTCCCCTCTGTCTCACTATGCTGCTGTCTATTAGCTCCATCTCCCCTCTCTCTCAGTATGCTGCTGTCTACTAGCTACATCTACCCTCTCTCCACTATGCTGCTGTCTACTAGCTCAATCTCCCCTCTGTCTCACTACGCTGCTGTCTAATAGTTCCATTTCCCCTCTCTCTCACTATGCTTCTGTGTACTAGCTCCATCTCCCCTCTCTCTCACTATGCTGCTGTCTACTAGCTCCATCTCCCCTCTGTCTCACTATGCTGCTGTCTACTAGCTCCATCTCCCCTCTCTCTCACTATGCTGCTGTCTACTCGCTCAACATCCCCTCTGACTCACTCTGCTGCTGTCTACTAGCTCCATCTCCCCTCTCTCACACTATGCTGCTGTCTACTAGCTCCATGTCCCCTCTCTCACTATGCTGCTGGCTACTAGCTCCATCTCCCCTCTCTCTCACTATGCTGCTGTCTACTAGCTCCATCTTCCCTCTCTCTCATTATGCTGCTGTCTACTAGCTCCATCTCCCCTCTCTCTCACTATACTGCTGTCTACTAGCTTCATTTCCCCTCTCTCTCACTATGCTGCTGTCTACTAGCTTCATCTTTCCTCTCTCTCACTATGCTGCTGTCTACTAGCTCCATCTCCCCTCTCTCTCACTTTGCTGCTGTCTACTAGCTCCATTTCCACTCTCTCACTATGCTGCTGTCTACTAGTTCCATCTCCCCTCTCTCTCACTATGCTGCTGTCTACTAGCTCCATCTTCCCTCTCTCTCATTATGCTGCTGTCTACTAGCTCCATCTCCCCTCTCTCACACTATGCTGCTGTCTACTAGCTCCATGTCCCCTCTCTCACTATGCTGCTGGCTACTAGCTCCGTCTCCCCTCTCTCTCACTATGCTGCTGTCTACTAGCTCCATTTCCCCTCTCTCACTATGCTGCTGTCTACTAGTTCCATCTCCCCTCTCTCTCACTATGCTGCTGTCTACTAGCTCCATCTTCCCTCTCTCTCATTATGCTGCTGTCTACTAGCTCCATCTCCCCTCTCTCTCACTATACTGCTGTCTACTAGCTTCATTTCCCCTCTCTCTCACTATGCTGCTGTCTACTAGCTTCATCTTTCCTCTCTCTCACTATGCTGCTGTCTACTAGCTCCATCTCCCCTCTCTCTCACTTTGCTGCTGTCTACTAGCTCCATTTCCCCTCTCTCACTATGCTGCTGTCTACTAGTTCCATCTCCCCTCTCACTCACTATGCTGCTGTCTACTAGCTCCATCTTCCCTCTCTCTCATTATGCTGCTGTCTACTAGCTTCATCTTTCCTCTCTCTCACTATGCTGCTGTCTACTAGCTCAATCTCCCCTCTGTCTCACTACGCTGCTGTCTAATAGTTCCATTTCCCCTCTCTCTCACTATGCTTCTGTGTACTAGCTTCATCTCCCCTCTCTCTCACTATGCTGCTGTCTACTAGCTCCATCTCCCCTCTGTCTCACTATGCTGCTGTCTACTAGCTCCATCTCCCCTCTCTCTCACTATGCTGCTGTCTACTCGCTCAACATCCCCTCTGACTCACTCTGCTGCTGTCTACTAGCTCCATCTCCCCTCTCTCACACTATGCTGCTGTCTACTAGCTCCATGTCCCCTCTCTCACTATGCTGCTGGCTACTAGCTCCATCTCCCCTCTCTCTCACTATGCTGCTGTCTACTAGCTCCATCTTCCCTCTCTCTCATTATGCTGCTGTCTACTAGCTCCATCTCCCCTCTCTCTCACTATACTGCTGTCTACTAGCTTCATTTCCCCTCTCTCTCACTATGCTGCTGTCTACTAGCTTCATCTTTCCTCTCTCTCACTATGCTGCTGTCTACTAGCTCCATCTCCCCTCTCTCTCACTTTGCTGCTGTCTACTAGCTCCATTTCCACTCTCTCACTATGCTGCTGTCTACTAGTTCCATCTCCCCTCTCTCTCACTATGCTGCTGTCTACTAGCTCCATCTTCCCTCTCTCTCATTATGCTGCTGTCTACTAGCTCCATCTCCCCTCTCTCACACTATGCTGCTGTCTACTAGCTCCATGTCCCCTCTCTCACTATGCTGCTGGCTACTAGCTCCGTCTCCCCTCTCTCTCACTATGCTGCTGTCTACTAGCTCCATTTCCCCTCTCTCACTATGCTGCTGTCTACTAGTTCCATCTCCCCTCTCTCTCACTATGCTGCTGTCTACTAGCTCCATCTTCCCTCTCTCTCATTATGCTGCTGTCTACTAGCTCCATCTCCCCTCTCTCTCACTATACTGCTGTCTACTAGCTTCATTTCCCCTCTCTCTCACTATGCTGCTGTCTACTAGCTTCATCTTCCCTCTCTCTCATTATGCTGCTGTCTACTAGCTCCATCTCCCCTCTCTCTCACTATGCTGCTGTCTACTAGCTCCATCTCCCCTCTCTCTCACTATACTGCTGTCTACTAGCTTCATTTCCCCTCTCTCTCACTATGCTGCTGTCTACTAGCTTCATCTTCCCTCTCTCTCATTATGCTGCTGTCTACTAGTTCCATCTCCCCTCTCTCTCACTATGCTGCTGTCTGCTAGCTCCATCTTCCCTCTCTCTCATTATGCTGCTGTCTACTAGCTCCATCTTCCCTCTCTCTCATTATGCTGCTGTCTACTAGCTCCATCTCCCCTCTCTCTCACTATACTGCTGTCTACTAGCTCCATGTCTCCTCTCTCACTATGCTGCTATATACTAGCTCCATCTTCCCTCTCTCTCACCAAGCTGCTGTCTACTAGCTCCATCTCCCCTCTCTCTCACTTTGCTGCTGTCTACTAGCTCCATTTCCCCTCTCTCACTATGCTGCTGTCTACTAGTTCCATCTCCCCTCTCTCTCACTATGCTGCTGTCTACTAGCTCCATCTCCCCTCTCTCTCACTATACTGCTGTCTACTAGCTTCATTTCCCCTCTCTCTCACTATGCTGCTGTCTACTAGCTCCATCTCCCCTCTCTCACTATGCTGCTGTCTACTAGTTCCATCTCCCCTCTCTCACTGTGCTACTGTCTACTAGATCCATGTCCCCTCTCTCACTATGCTGCTATATACTAGCTCCATCTCCCCTCTCTCACTATGCTGCTGTCTACTAGCTCCATCTCCCCTCTCTCACTGTGCTACTGTCTACTAGATCCATGTCCCCTCTCTCACTATGCTGCTATATACTAGCTCCATCTCCCTTCTGTCTCACTATGCTGCTGTCTACTAGCTCCATCTCCCCTCTCTCTCACTATGCTGCTGTCTACTAGCTCCATCTCCTCTAACTCTCACTATGCTGCTGTATACTAGCTCCAATTCTCCTCTCTCTCTCACTAAGCTGCGGTCTACTAGCTCCACCTCCCCTCTCTCTCAGTATGCTGCTGTCTACTAGTTCCATCTCCCCTCTGTCTCACTATGCTGCTGTCTACTAGCTCCATCTCCCCTCTGTCTCACTATGCTGCTGTCTACTAGCTCCATCTGCCCTCTCTCTCAGTATGCTGCTGTCTACTAGTTCCATCTCCCCTCTGTCTCACTATGCTGCTGTCTACTAGCTCCATCTCCCCTCTCTCTCAGTATGCTGCTGTCTACTAGCTCCATCTCCCCTCTCTCTCACTATGCTGCTGTCTACTAGCTCCTTCTCCCCTCTGTCTCACTGTGCTGCTGTCTACTAGCTCCATCTCCCCTCTCTCTCAGTATGCTGCTGTCTACTAGTTCCATCTCCCCTCTGTCTCACTATGCTGCTGTCTACTAGGTCCATCTCCCCTCTCTCTCAGTATGCTGGTGTCTACTAGTTCCATCTCCCCTCTGTCTCACTATGCTGCTGTCTACTAACTCCATCTCCCCTCTCTCTCACTTTCCTGCTGTCTACTAGCTCCATCTCCCCTCTGTCTCACTGTGCTGCTGTCTACTAGCTCCATCTCCCCTCTCTCTCACTAAGCTGCTGTTTACTAGCTCAATCTCCCCTCTGTCTCACTATACTGCTGTCTACTAGTTCCATTCCCCTCTGTCTCACTATGCTGCTGTCTACTTGCGACATCTCCCCTCTCTCTCACTAAGCTGCTGTCTACCACTTCCATTTCCCCTCTCTCTCTCACTCTGCTGCTGCCTACTAGCTCCATCTCCCCTCTCTCTCACTATGCTGCTGTCTACTAGCTCCATCTCCCCTCTCTCTCACTATGCTGCTGTCTACTAGTTCCATTCCCCTCTGTCTCACTATGCTGCTATCTACTTGCGACATCTCCCCTCTCTCTCACTAAGCTGCTGTCTACCACTTCCATTTCCCCCCTCTCTCTCACTCTGCTGCTGCCTACTAGCTCCATCTCCCCTCTCTCTCACTATGCTGCTGTCTACTAGTTCCATCTCCCCTCTGTCTCACTATGCTGCTGTCTACTAGTTCCATCTCCCCTCTGTCTCACTATGCTGCTGTCTACTTGCTCCATCTCCCCTCTCTCGCACTAAGCTGCTGTCTACCACTTCCATTTCCCCTCTCTCTCTCACTATGCTGCTGTCTACTAGCTCCATCTCCCCTCTCTCTCACTATGCTGCTGTCTACTAGTTCCATCTCCCCTCTCTCTCACTATGCTGCTGTCTACTAGCTCTATCTCCCCTCTGTCTCACTATGCTGCTGTCTATTAGCTCCATCTCCCCTCTGTCTCACTACGCTGCTGTCTAATAGTTCCATTTCCCTTCTCTCTCATTATGCTTCTGTGTACTAGCTCCATCTCCCCTCTCTCTCACTATGCTGCTGTCTACTAGTTCCATCTCCCCTCTCTCTCACTATGCTGCTGTCTACTAGCTCCATCTCCCCTCTCTCTCACTATGCTGCTGTCTACTAACTCCATCTCCCCTCTGTCTCACTATGCTGCTGTCTACTAGTTCCATCTCCCCTCTCTCTCACTATGCAGCTGTCTACTAGCTCCATCTCCCCTCTCTCTCACTATGCTGCTGTCAATTAGCTCCATCTCCCCTCTCTCACACTATGCTGCTGTCTACTAGCTCCATGTCCCCTCTCTCACTATGCTGCTATATACTAGCTCCATCTTCCCTCTCTCTCACCAAGCTGCTGGCTACTAGCTCCATCTCCCCTCTCTCTCACTATGCTGCTGTCTACTAGTTCCATCTCCCCTCTCTCTCACTATGCTGCTGTCTACTAGCTCCATCTTCCCTCTCTCTCACTATGCTGCTGTCTACTAGCTCCATCTCCCCTCTCTCTCACTATGCTGCTGTCTACTAGCTTCATTTCCCCTCTCTCTCACTATGCTGCTGTCTACTAGCTCCATCTCCCCTCTCTCTCACCATGATGCTGTATACTAGCTCCAATTCTCCTCTCTCTCTCACTAAGCTGCTGTCTACTAACTCCATCTCCCCTCTCTCTCAGTATGCTGCTGTCTACTAGTTCCATCTACCCTCTATCTCACTATGCTGCTGTCTAATAGCTCCATCTCCCCTCTCTCTCACTATGCTGCTGTCTAATAGTTCCATTTCCCCTCTCTCTCAACATACTGCTGTCTACTAGCTCCATCTCACCTCTGTCTCACTATGCTGCTGTCTACTAGCTCCATCTCCACTCTGTCTCACTATGCTGCTGTCTACTAGCTCCATCTCCCCTCTGTCTCACTGTGCTGCTGTCTACTAGCTCCATCTCCCCTCTCTCTCACTATGCTGCTGTCTGCTATCTCCATCTCCCCTCTGTCTCACTATGCTGCTGTCTACTAGCTCCATCTCCCCTCTCTCTCACTAAGCTGCTGTCTACTAGCTCCATCTCCCCTCTGTCTCACTGTGCTGCTGTCTACTAGCTCCATCTCCCCTCTCTCTCACTATGCTGCTGTCTGCTAGTTCCATCTCCCCTCTCTCTCACTGTGCTGCTGTTTACTAGCTCAATCTCCCCTCTGTCTCACTATACTGCTGTCTACTAGTTCCATCTCCCCTCTGTCTCACTATGCTGCTGTCTACTTGCTCCATCTCCCCTCTCTCTCACTAAGCTGCTGTCTATCACTTCCATTTCCCCTCTCTCTCACTATACTGCTGTCTACTAGCTCCATCTCCCCTCTCTCTCACTATGCTGCTGTCTACTCGCTCAACATCCCCTCTCACTCACTCTGCTGCTGTCTACTAGCTCCATCTCCCCTCTCTCTCACTTTGCTGCTGTCTACTAGCTCCATGTCTCCTCTCTCACTATGCAGCTGTCTACTAGCTCCATCTCCCCTCTCTCTCACTAAGCTGCTGTCTACTAGCTCCATTTCCCCTCTCTCTCACTATGCTGCTGTCAACTAGCTCCATCTCCCCTCTCCCACTCTGTGCTGCTGTCTACTAGCTCCATGTCCCCTCTCTCACTATGCTGCTATATTCTAGCTCCATTTCCCCTCTCTCTCACTATGCTGCTGTATACTAGCTCCAATTCTCCTCTCTCTCTCACTAAGCTGCTGTCTACTAGCTCCATCTCCCCTCTCTCTCAGTATGCTGCTGTCTACTAGTTCCATCTACCCTCTATCTCACTATGCTGCTTTCTACTAGATCCATCTCCTCTCTCTCACTATGCTGCTGTCTAATAGCTCCATCTCCCCTCTGTCTCACTATGCTGCTGTCTACTAGCTCCATCTCCCCTCTCTCTCACTATGCTGCTGTCTACTCGCTCAACATCCCCTCTGACTCACTCTGCTGCGGTCTACTAGCTCCATCTCCCCTCTCTCTCACTATGCTGCTGTCTTCTAGCTCCATGTCTCCTCTGTCACTATGCAGCTGTCTACTAGCTCCATCTCCCCTCTCTCTCACCAAGCTGCTGGCTACTAGCTCCATTTGCCCTCTCTCTCACTTTGCTGCTGTCTACTAGCTCCATTTCCCCTCTCTCACTATGCTGCTGTCTACTAGTTCCATCTCCCCTCTCTCTCACTATGCTGCTGTCTACTAGTTCCATCTTCCCTCTCTCTCATTATGCTGCTGTCTACTAGCTCCATCTTCCCTCTCTCTCACTATACTGCTGTCTACTAGCTTCATTTCCCCTCTCTCTCACTATGCTGCTGTCTACTAGCTTCATCTTTCCTCTCTCTCACTATGCTGCTCTCTACTAGCTCCATCTCCCCTCTCTCACTATGCTGCTGTCTACTAGCTCCATCTCCTCTCTCTCTAACTATGCTGCTGTCTACTAGCTCCATCTCCCCTCTCTCTCACCATGCTGCTGTATACTAGCTCCAATTCTCCTCTCTCTCTCACTAAGCTGCTGTCTACTAACTCCATCTCCCCTCTCTCTCAGTATGCTGCTGTCTACTAGTTCCATCTACCCTCTATCTCACTATGCTGCTGTCTACTAGCTCCATCTCCCCTCTGTCTCACTATGCTGCTGTCTACTAGCTCCATCTCCCCTCTGTCTCACTATGCTGCTGTCTACTAGCTCCATCTCCCCTCTGTCTCACTGTGCTGCTGTCTACTAGCTCCATCTCCCCTCTCTCTCACTAAGCTGCTGTTTACTAGCTCAATCTCCCCTCTGTCTCACTATACTGCTCTCTACTAGTTCCATCTCCCCTCTGTCTCACTATGCTGCTGTCTACTTGCTCCATCTCCCCTCTCTCTCACTAAGCTGCTGTCTACCACTTCCATTTCCCCTCTCTCTCACTATACTGCTGTCTACTAGCTCCATCTCCCCTCTCTCTCACTTTGCTGCTGTCTACTAGCTCCATGTCTCCTCTCTCACTATGCAGCTGTCTTCTAGCTCCATCTCCCCTCTCTCTCACTAAGCTACTGTCTACTAGCTCCATTTCCCCTCTCTCTCACTATGCTGCTGTCAACTAGCTCCATCTCCCCTCTCTCACTTTGTGCTGCTGTCTACTAGCTCCATGTCCCCTCTCTCACTATGCTGCTATATACTAGCTCCATTTCCCCTCTCTCTCACTTTGCTGCTGTCTACTAGCTCCATTTCCCCTCTCTCACTATGCTGCTGTCTACTAGTTCCATCTACCCTCTATCTCACTATGCTGCTTTCTACTAGATCCATCTCCTCTCTCTCACTATGCTGCTGTCTAATAGCTCCATCTCCCCTCTCTCTCACTATGCTGCTGTCTACTAGCTCCATCTCCCCTCTCTCTCAGTATGCTGCTGTCTACTAGTTCCATCTCCCCTCTGTCTCACTATGCTGCTGTCTACTAGCTCCATCTCCCCTCTCTCTCAGTATGCTGCTGTCTACTAGCTCCATCTCCCCTCTCTCTCACTATGCTGCTGTCTACTAGCTCCTTCTCCCCTCTGTCTCACTGTGCTGCTGTCTACTAGCTCCATCTCCCCTCTCTCTCAGTATGCTGCTGTCTACTAGTTCCATCTCCCCTCTGTCTCACTATGCTGCTGTCTACTAGGTCCATCTCCCCTCTCTCTCAGTATGCTGGTGTCTACTAGTTCCATCTCCCCTCTGTCTCACTATGCTGCTGTCTACTAACTCCATCTCCCCTCTCTCTCACTTTCCTGCTGTCTACTAGCTCCATCTCCCCTCTGTCTCACTGTGCTGCTGTCTACTAGCTCCATCTCCCCTCTCTCTCACTAAGCTGCTGTTTACTAGCTCAATCTCCCCTCTGTCTCACTATACTGCTGTCTACTAGTTCCATTCCCCTCTGTCTCACTATGCTGCTGTCTACTTGCGACATCTCCCCTCTCTCTCACTAAGCTGCTGTCTACCACTTCCATTTCCCCTCTCTCTCTCACTCTGCTGCTGCCTACTAGCTCCATCTCCCCTCTCTCTCACTATGCTGCTGTCTACTAGCTCCATCTCCCCTCTCTCTCACTATGCTGCTGTCTACTAGTTCCATTCCCCTCTGTCTCACTATGCTGCTATCTACTTGCGACATCTCCCCTCTCTCTCACTAAGCTGCTGTCTACCACTTCCATTTCCCCCCTCTCTCTCACTCTGCTGCTGCCTACTAGCTCCATCTCCCCTCTCTCTCACTATGCTGCTGTCTACTAGTTCCATCTCCCCTCTGTCTCACTATGCTGCTGTCTACTAGTTCCATCTCCCCTCTGTCTCACTATGCTGCTGTCTACTTGCTCCATCTCCCCTCTCTCGCACTAAGCTGCTGTCTACCACTTCCATTTCCCCTCTCTCTCTCACTATGCTGCTGTCTACTAGCTCCATCTCCCCTCTCTCTCACTATGCTGCTGTCTACTAGTTCCATCTCCCCTCTCTCTCACTATGCTGCTGTCTACTAGCTCTATCTCCCCTCTGTCTCACTATGCTGCTGTCTATTAGCTCCATCTCCCCTCTGTCTCACTACGCTGCTGTCTAATAGTTCCATTTCCCTTCTCTCTCATTATGCTTCTGTGTACTAGCTCCATCTCCCCTCTCTCTCACTATGCTGCTGTCTACTAGTTCCATCTCCCCTCTCTCTCACTATGCTGCTGTCTACTAGCTCCATCTCCCCTCTCTCTCACTATGCTGCTGTCTACTAACTCCATCTCCCCTCTGTCTCACTATGCTGCTGTCTACTAGTTCCATCTCCCCTCTCTCTCACTATGCAGCTGTCTACTAGCTCCATCTCCCCTCTCTCTCACTATGCTGCTGTCTACTAGCTCCATCTCCCCTCTCTCTCACTATGCTGCTGTCAATTAGCTCCATCTCCCCTCTCTCACACTATGCTGCTGTCTACTAGCTCCATGTCCCCTCTCTCACTATGCTGCTATATACTAGCTCCATCTTCCCTCTCTCTCACCAAGCTGCTGGCTACTAGCTCCATCTCCCCTCTCTCTCACTATGCTGCTGTCTACTAGTTCCATCTCCCCTCTCTCTCACTATGCTGCTGTCTACTAGCTCCATCTTCCCTCTCTCTCACTATGCTGCTGTCTACTAGCTCCATCTCCCCTCTCTCTCACTATGCTGCTGTCTACTAGCTTCATTTCCCCTCTCTCTCACTATGCTGCTGTCTACTAGCTCCATCTCCCCTCTCTCTCACCATGATGCTGTATACTAGCTCCAATTCTCCTCTCTCTCTCACTAAGCTGCTGTCTACTAACTCCATCTCCCCTCTCTCTCAGTATGCTGCTGTCTACTAGTTCCATCTACCCTCTATCTCACTATGCTGCTGTCTAATAGCTCCATCTCCCCTCTCTCTCACTATGCTGCTGTCTAATAGTTCCATTTCCCCTCTCTCTCAACATACTGCTGTCTACTAGCTCCATCTCACCTCTGTCTCACTATGCTGCTGTCTACTAGCTCCATCTCCACTCTGTCTCACTATGCTGCTGTCTACTAGCTCCATCTCCCCTCTGTCTCACTGTGCTGCTGTCTACTAGCTCCATCTCCCCTCTCTCTCACTATGCTGCTGTCTGCTATCTCCATCTCCCCTCTGTCTCACTATGCTGCTGTCTACTAGCTCCATCTCCCCTCTCTCTCACTAAGCTGCTGTCTACTAGCTCCATCTCCCCTCTGTCTCACTGTGCTGCTGTCTACTAGCTCCATCTCCCCTCTCTCTCACTATGCTGCTGTCTGCTAGTTCCATCTCCCCTCTCTCTCACTGTGCTGCTGTTTACTAGCTCAATCTCCCCTCTGTCTCACTATACTGCTGTCTACTAGTTCCATCTCCCCTCTGTCTCACTATGCTGCTGTCTACTTGCTCCATCTCCCCTCTCTCTCACTAAGCTGCTGTCTATCACTTCCATTTCCCCTCTCTCTCACTATACTGCTGTCTACTAGCTCCATCTCCCCTCTCTCTCACTATGCTGCTGTCTACTCGCTCAACATCCCCTCTCACTCACTCTGCTGCTGTCTACTAGCTCCATCTCCCCTCTCTCTCACTTTGCTGCTGTCTACTAGCTCCATGTCTCCTCTCTCACTATGCAGCTGTCTACTAGCTCCATCTCCCCTCTCTCTCACTAAGCTGCTGTCTACTAGCTCCATGTCCCCTCTCTCACTATGCTGCTATATTCTAGCTCCATTTCCCCTCTCTCTCACTATGCTGCTGTATACTAGCTCCAATTCTCCTCTCTCTCTCACTAAGCTGCTGTCTACTAGCTCCATCTCCCCTCTCTCTCAGTATGCTGCTGTCTACTAGTTCCATCTACCCTCTATCTCACTATGCTGCTTTCTACTAGATCCATCTCCTCTCTCTCACTATGCTGCTGTCTAATAGCTCCATCTCCCCTCTGTCTCACTATGCTGCTGTCTACTAGCTCCATCTCCCCTCTCTCTCACTATGCTGCTGTCTACTCGCTCAACATCCCCTCTGACTCACTCTGCTGCGGTCTACTAGCTCCATCTCCCCTCTCTCTCACTATGCTGCTGTCTTCTAGCTCCATGTCTCCTCTGTCACTATGCAGCTGTCTACTAGCTCCATCTCCCCTCTCTCTCACCAAGCTGCTGGCTACTAGCTCCATTTGCCCTCTCTCTCACTTTGCTGCTGTCTACTAGCTCCATTTCCCCTCTCTCACTATGCTGCTGTCTACTAGTTCCATCTCCCCTCTCTCTCACTATGCTGCTGTCTACTAGTTCCATCTTCCCTCTCTCTCATTATGCTGCTGTCTACTAGCTCCATCTTCCCTCTCTCTCACTATACTGCTGTCTACTAGCTTCATTTCCCCTCTCTCTCACTATGCTGCTGTCTACTAGCTTCATCTTTCCTCTCTCTCACTATGCTGCTCTCTACTAGCTCCATCTCCCCTCTCTCACTATGCTGCTGTCTACTAGCTCCATCTCCTCTCTCTCTAACTATGCTGCTGTCTACTAGCTCCATCTCCCCTCTCTCTCACCATGCTGCTGTATACTAGCTCCAATTCTCCTCTCTCTCTCACTAAGCTGCTGTCTACTAACTCCATCTCCCCTCTCTCTCAGTATGCTGCTGTCTACTAGTTCCATCTACCCTCTATCTCACTATGCTGCTGTCTACTAGCTCCATCTCCCCTCTGTCTCACTATGCTGCTGTCTACTAGCTCCATCTCCCCTCTGTCTCACTATGCTGCTGTCTACTAGCTCCATCTCCCCTCTGTCTCACTGTGCTGCTGTCTACTAGCTCCATCTCCCCTCTCTCTCACTAAGCTGCTGTTTACTAGCTCAATCTCCCCTCTGTCTCACTATACTGCTCTCTACTAGTTCCATCTCCCCTCTGTCTCACTATGCTGCTGTCTACTTGCTCCATCTCCCCTCTCTCTCACTAAGCTGCTGTCTACCACTTCCATTTCCCCTCTCTCTCACTATACTGCTGTCTACTAGCTCCATCTCCCCTCTCTCTCACTTTGCTGCTGTCTACTAGCTCCATGTCTCCTCTCTCACTATGCAGCTGTCTTCTAGCTCCATCTCCCCTCTCTCTCACTAAGCTACTGTCTACTAGCTCCATTTCCCCTCTCTCTCACTATGCTGCTGTCAACTAGCTCCATCTCCCCTCTCTCACTTTGTGCTGCTGTCTACTAGCTCCATGTCCCCTCTCTCACTATGCTGCTATATACTAGCTCCATTTCCCCTCTCTCTCACTTTGCTGCTGTCTACTAGCTCCATTTCCCCTCTCTCACTATGCTGCTGTCTACTAGTTCCATCTACCCTCTATCTCACTATGCTGCTTTCTACTAGATCCATCTCCTCTCTCTCACTATGCTGCTGTCTAATAGCTCCATCTCCCCTCTCTCTCACTATGGTGCTGTCTACTAGCTCCTTCTCCCCTCTGTCTCACTATGCTGCTGTCTACTAGCTCCATCTCCCCTCTGTCTCACTGTGCTGCTGTCTACTAGCTCCATCTCCCCTCTGTCTCACTGTGCTGCTGTCTACTAGCTCCATCTCCCCTCTCTCTCACTATACTGCTGTCTACTAGTTCCATCTCCCCTCTGTCTCACTATGCTGCTGTCTACTAGCTCAATCTCCCCTCTCTCTCACTATGCTGCTGTCTACTAGCTCAATCTCCCCTCTGTCTCACTATACTGCTGTCTACTAGTTCCATCTCCCCTCTGTCTCACTATGCTGCTGTCTACTTGCTCCATCTCCCCTCTCTCTCACTAAGCTGCTGTCTACCATTTCCATTTCCCCTCTCTCTCACTATGCTGCTGTCTACTAGCTCCATCTCCCCTCTCTCTCACTATGCTGCTGTCTACTCGCTCAACATCCCCTCTGACTCACTCTGCTGCTGTCTACTAGCTCCATCTCCCCTCTCTCTCACTATGCTGCTGTCTACTAGCTCCATGTCTCCTCTCTCACTATGCAGCTGTCTACTAGCTCCATCTCCCCTCTCTCTCACTAAGCTACTGTCTACTAGCTCCATTTCCCCTCTCTCTTACTAGGCTGCTGTCAACTAGCTCCATCTCCCCTCTCTCACACTGTGCTGCTGTCTACTAGCTCCATGTCCCCTCTCTCACTATGCTGCTGGCTACTAGCTCCATTTCCCCTCTCTCTCACTTTGCTGCTGTCTACTAGCTCCATCTCCCCTCTCTCACACTGTGCTGCTGTCTACTAGCTCCATCTTCCCTCTCTCTCACTTTGCTGCTGGCTACTAGCTCCATTTCCCCTCTCTCTCACTTTGCTGCTGTCTACTAGCTCCATTTCCCCTCTCTCACTATGCTGCTGTCAACTAGCTCCATCTCCCCTCTCTCTCACTATGCTGCTGTCTACTAGCTCCATCTTCCCTCTCTCTCACTATGCTGCTGTCTACTAGCTCCATCTCCCCTCTCTCTCACCATGCTGCTGTCTACTAGCTCAATCTTCCCTCTGACTCACTATGCTGCTGTCTGCTAGCTCCATCTCCCCTCTCTCTCACTATGCTGCTGTCTACTAGCTCAATCTCCCCTCTGTCTCACTATACTGCTGTCTACTAGCTCCATCTCCCCTCTGTCTCAGTATGCTGCTGTCTACTAGCTCCATCTCCCCTCTCTCTCACTAATATGCTGTCTACCACTTCCATTTCCCCACTCTCTCACTATGCTGCTGTCTACTAGCTCCATCTCCCCTCTCTCTCACTATCCTGCTGTCTAGTAGCTCCATCTTCCCTCTCTCTCACTATGCTGCTGTCTACCTGCTCCATCTCCCCTCTCTCTCACTATGCTTCTGTCTGCTAGCTCCATCTCCCCTCTCTCTCACTATGCTGCTGTCTACTAGCTTCATCTCCCCTCTCTCACACTATGCTCCTGTCTACTAGCTCCATCTCCCCTCTCTCTCACTGTGCTGCTGCTTTTTAGCTCCATGTCCCCTCTCTTACTGTCCTGCTGTCTGCTAGTTCCATCTCCCCTATCTCTCACTGTGCTGCTATCTACTATCTCCATCTCCCATCTGTCTCACTATGCTGCTGTCTACTAGCTCCATCTCCTCTCTGTCTCACTATGCTGCTGTCTACTAGCTCCATCTCTCCTCTTTCTCACTGTGCTGCTGTCTACTAGCTCCATCTCCCCTCTGTCTCACTATGCTGCTGTCTCCCAGCTCCATCTCCCCTCTGTTTCGCTATACTGCTGTCTACTCGTTCCATCTCTCCTCTCTCTCACTATGCTCCTGTCTACCAACTCCATCTCCCCTCTGTCTCACTATGCTGCTGTCTACTAGCTCCATCTCCCCTCTGTTTCACTATGCTGCTGTCTACTATTTCCATTTCCCCTCTCTCTCACTATTCTGCTGTATTCTAGCTCCATCTCCCCTCTCTCTCACTGTGCTGCTATCTACTAGCTCCATCTCCTCTCTGTCTCACTATGCTGCTGTCTTATAGTTCCATTTCCCCTCTCTCTCTCATTATGCTTCTGTGTACTAGCTCCATCTCCCCTCCCTCTCACTATGCTGCTGTCTACTAGTTCCATCTCCCCTCTCTCTCACTATGCGGCTGTCTACTAGCTCCATCTCCCCTCTGTCTCACTATGCTGCTGTCTACTAGTTCCATCTCCCCTCTCTCTCACTATGCTGCTGTCTACTAGTTCCATCTCCCCTCTCTCTCACTATGCTGCTGTCTACTAGCTCCATCTCCCCTCTGTCTCACTATGCTGCTGTCTACTAGTTCCATCTCCCCTCTCTCACTGTGCTGCTGTCTACTAGCTCCATCTCCCCTCTCTCTCACTAAGCTGCTGTCTACTAGCTTCATCTTTCCTCTCTCTCACTATGCTGCTGTCTACTAGCTCCATCTCCTCTCTCTCTCACTATGCTGCTGTCTACTAGCTCCATCTCCCCTCTTTCTCACCATGCTGCTATATACTAGCTCCAATTCTCCTCTCTCTCTCACTAAGCAGCTGTCTACTAGCTTCATCTTTCCTCTCTCTCACTATGCTGCTGTCTACTAGCTCCATCTCCTCTCTCTCTCACTTTGCTGCTGTCTACTAGCTCCATCTCCTCTCTCTCTCACTATGCTGCTGTCTACTAGCTCCATCTCCCCTCTCTCTCACCATGCTGCTGTATACTAGTGACGCACCCCCTGGGCCATGTTCAGGGGATACCCGGAGCCGGATCTGACAGGGGTAGTAGTCCTCGTGGCGGTGACCCGGTCCGTGCCCAGGGTGTCAAACTAGGTGTTTGGCAGTCTTGGTAGATGTTGTTTCAGTGTCGACTACGCCACCCGTTGATTTGCGGTCACAAGGCCGCCGCTGCAGAACAGTCCGCTGAGGCCGGTAGTATGTGTGCAGCGATGGTGGTATAACCCCCAACGGGAGGGGTATGGCCTCAGGGCAGCTGGTGCGGATGATGGAGGTAGTGATAGTGCAGAAAGGAGAGTCAGAGACGTGAGATGCAGTTTCAGGGTTTTTACTCACAGGTGTTCCTTCAGTCACTCTGGCCTTGAGTGACCACCCGAGCCGTGCTGCATTCACCAGGTGTGGGACTCGGCTAACCCCCAGGCAGTTCTGGAGCGTGGTCCTGAGCTCCCTTCTCTTTCTCTCTCTGCTGGCCGTCCCCACCAGGGATCCACCTTTGTCCGGTTCCCTTGGGCCTTCTATGGTAAAACCTTCTCTGGCTTTCCTGACCCTACTCTTGGTGTACCTTCCTGGTGGATGTGGTGAGGGTCGTGGCAAAGCTTGACCACGACCTCCGGTTCCTGGTTAAGGGTTACTTTTGCCTCCGCCAGCTTGGGATCCGGTGCCCTCTTCTGCCAACCCTTCACCCTTCTGGCTTAATTCTGGGATCTCAGGGTTCCCTCTGGCTCTGCGTCTCTGGGCCTTTCTTCTTCCTCTTCACTACAAGCCTAGCCCTGGAGCTGGGCCCAGCCGGAGCCACAGCTCCCTGTCAGTCCTCCTGGCTGAGCTCCTCTGCTCTGCTTCTCCTCAGACTGACTCGACCCTGTCCTAAGATGGTGCCCACCATATATACTCCCTCTATGTGTGAGCCCAGGTCACTAGCACCCAATGGGCTCCTACCTCTATGCCCAGAGTCCCTCCCCTATCTGCCCCTACACTACTGGGATGTTCCACCCCCCCTCCCACTCCAGCCAGGGACAGACGCTGTCGTACCTGCACATCTTACTGGTGGGAGTACCGTAGTTCTGTCCCCCGGAAATGGGATGTATGTAGTGCATGCAGCCTACTGAGCTCAGTCCCACACTCCATCCTTACCCGGGAGTGGAATACCACACCTCTGGGTTGAGGTGCAATACCCCTGTAGCAACCGAGCCCTCAGGGTGCTACATTCCCCCCTGGTAAATAACAGCACGTCCTCGGGCTGTAAAAGAATAAAACATACCAAAACATACAAACTTTTTCAAAACATACACGAACATATAAAACATTATAAACATTATCAGACTCTAGCAATATAAACTTTTTCATATCAAACTCTTTTATATAAAATGTTCTTGAGCTTCTGGCCACTGTGCACTTGTGACCAGGTAAAGTGCCACAGTCTCTGGAAGAAAAACAGTTCTTCTATAAAACCGGTAGGGGGCGCCTTAGGAAGCGCAACTATATACAAGGGTATGGCCGCTCTCAGTCCTCGGCCAAGTAGAGGGAAAGAACGACCGCTCTCAGTCCTCGGTCAGTGGGAACAAGGGATGGCTGTTCACAGTCCTCAGCCTGTTAAGGGATAGGGACATACGGGTAACAGTTTGCTGGTCCCTACGGGGACTATACTTTACTGGTAACAGTTCTGGTACCCTTACGGGTAACTATTTACAGTTCTCTTTACCGTTTACTGGTAACGATGCCCTCCTGCTCCTTCTTGAGGGTAATCTTCAGACCCGTCCGGGTCCTCTTGACCTTCCTCGAACCGCAGCTCTTCCTCAGTCAATCTGTGCACATGGAGAGCATATGGACCTTTGGCACATTGATGCCGGGTGAAGGTGACCTCATCACCCAGGTAAAGATCACGTCCTCTGTGTCCCTCCGGCAGATGGCTCTCGACGTCCCTGCGGGTGACAAAGACGTCGCCGGGGGTTCTGTGGTCCCGGATAAAACCCCAACCGTGCTGCAGTTGAAACTTGATTACGGTCCCGGTGGCGCGGGGACCATGGGCTGCACAGGGGTTTCGTCTGGTCCGGCTTTTCTGTTCCGCACTCTGTACTTGCAGCCGCTCCTCGCGGACCCGCCTCTCTCGCCGTTCCCGGTCGAAGACCTCCAGCTGTTACCGGCAGCACTCAGCTCGCTGGGCTGCGGCCGCCCGGGTCTCATGGGTGAACCCAATGAGGTTTTCTCCGGTGGGGTCCCATTCGAATTGGGCTTCCTCCAACGGGAGCGGGACGATCTTGACAGGCGCCGGAGCCGGGATCAGGGGCTCACACAGGGGCCGTTCCCTCCGGAGTCGTGGGTTGGTATACTCCGGTGGCCATTCGAACGGCAGCCCGTCCGGGCTAGTGTGCTGCAGGTACAGGTCTTCGCCCAGGTGTGGCACTGTGGAGGTAGAGGGCACTTTGGATACAGCGGCGCCCGGGGGTACTCGACCTTGCGACCAGGCCGGTGGCGTCTCCTGCTTGGCCGCGCTCAGGGTTGAGGCGCGTGACGTCACAGGGGGCGTGGCCGCGGCTCCTGCTTGAGGCCTAGTCTGGAGCGGTGGCGGTGCAGCGACGGGCACGGTAGGGGGAATTTCGGGCTCTGCGACGGGGAGCTGGGGCAAGCTTACGGTTTCTAGGCTTGGGGTAGTGACGTCCCCTTTACCTGCCTCCGTCTCTTCAGCTCCTTCCACGGCGTCGTCTCCGGCCTTTATTCCTCCTGCACCATCCTCAGAGGCGGTCAGACTCCTCGTCTCGGTTGGCGTGCTCCGCTGGCGGGTTCCAGCCTGCTGGGCCATCTCCCGACTCCACTCAGTCAGCGTTTCTCGCTGCACCTGGGCCGTCCTCCGTGCGAGGCCCTCCAGCGCGGTCTGTGCATGCTCCCGGTCTCGGAGGAGCTGTGCCAGGATCTCCACCAGGTCTTGTGGGGTGGTGGCTTGCAACAGGCTCATGACCACAGGGTCGGTGCTGCCTGACTCTCCCTCCATCTCCGGGTGTGACCTTCCCAGACTCCTCCAGGCTGCACCCATCCTCTCTCTTTTGTTCTTGATCCGCCCACTCTGAGGGTGGTCCCGGGGCAGCTTGGTGATTGTCAGTCCCAGGGGCAGACCCCCCACGCTGACGGACATCTCAATCATTGCAGTCTCTGCTGGTGGGGGCGGTCTTCGCTTTTGGCGCCATTCTTGGACCTGGCCCACGATGGGAGGTGGTCTCTTGCCACCTTCTGGCACGCCCATAATGGCGTCCACTCTGCCAGGGCGGGAAATCTTCTCAGATGGCGGGAATCGTCTCCCAGTGGCGGTAAACTCCGTGGATGGCGGGAAAAGGCTGCAGATGGCGGGCAACCGGCGGGAAATGATCCGAGATGGCGTCCAATGGCGGGGACCCTCCGGAACTGGCGGGAGACTTCTTTTTACGGTACATTTAGACTTTTCTTCAGGCACGCAGTACCCGGTAGTTGCGGGCACGTAATCCTGCCGACTACGCCAAAGTTGACGCACCCCCTGGGCCATGTTCAGGGGATACCCGGAGCCGGATCTGACAGGGGTAGTAGTCCTCGTGGCGGTGACCCGGTCCGTGCCCAGGGTGTCAAACTAGGTGGTTGGCAGTCTTGGTAGATGTTGTTTCAGTGTCGACTACGCCACCCGTTGATTTGCAGTCACAAGGCCGCCGCTGCAGAACAGTCCGCTGAGGCCGGTAGTATGTGTGCAGCGATGGTGGTATAACCCCCAACGGGAGGGGTATGGCCTCAGGGCAGCTGGTGCGGATGATGGAGGTAGTGATAGTGCAGAAAGGAGAGTCAGAGACGTGAGATGCAGTTTCAGGGTTTTTACTCACAGGTGTTCCTTCAGTCACTCTGGCCTTGAGTGACCACCCGAGCCGTGCTGCATTCACCAGGTGTGGGACTCGGCTAACCCCCAGGCAGTTCTGGAGCGTGGTCCTGAGCTCCCTTCTCTTTCTCTCTCTGCTGGCCGTCCCCACCAGGGATCCACCTTTGTCCGGTTCCCTTGGGCCTTCTATGGTAAAACCTTCTCTGGCTTTCCTGACCCTACTCTTGGTGTACCTTCCTGGTGGATGTGGTGAGGGTCGTGGCAAAGCTTGACCACGACCTCCGGTTCCTGGTTAAGGGTTACTTTTGCCTCCGCCAGCTTGGGATCTGGTGCCCTCTTCTGCCAACCCTTCACCCTTCTGGCTTAATTCTGGGATCTCAGGGTTCCCTCTGGCTCTGCGTCTCTGGGCCTTTCTTCTTCCTCTTCACTACAAGCCTGGCCCTGGAGCTGGGCCCAGCCGGAGCCACAGCTCCCTGTCAGCCCTCCTAGCTGAGCTCCTCTGCTCTGCTTCTCCTCAGACTGACTCGACCCTGTCCTAAGATGGTGCCCACCATATATACTCCCTCTATGTGTGAGCCCAGGTCACTAGCACCCAATGGGCTCCTACCTCTATGCCCAGAGTCCCTCCCCTATCTGCCCCTACACTACTGGGATGTTCCACCCCCCCTCCCACTCCAGCCAGGGACAGACGCTGTCGTACCTGCACATCTTACTGGTGGGAGTACCGTAGTTCTGTCCCCCGGAAATGGGATGTATGTAGTGCATGCAGCCTACTGAGCTCAGTCCCACACTCCATCCTTACCCGGGAGTGGAATACCACACCTCTGGGTTGAGGTGCAATATCCCTGTAGCAACCGAGCCCTCAGGGTGCTACACTAGCTCCATCTCCCCTCTCTCTCAGTATGCTGCTGTCTACTAGTTCCATCTACCCTCTATCTCAGTATGCTGCTTTCTACTAGATCCATCTCCTCTCTCTCACTATGCTGCTGTCTACTAGCTCCATCTCCCCTCTCACTCACTATGCTGCTGTCTACTAGCTCCATCTCCCCTCTGTCTCACTATGCTGCTGTCTACTAGCTCCATCTCCCCTCTGTCTCACTGTGCTGCTGTCTACTAGCTCCATCTCCCCTCTGTCTCACTGTGCTGCTGTCTACTAGCTCCATCTCCTCTCTCTCTCACTATGCTGCTGTCTACTAGCTCCATCTCCTCTCTCTCTCAATATGCTGCTGTCTACTAGCTCCATCGCCCCTCTCTCTCACCATGCTGCTGTATACTAGCTCCAATTCTCCTCTCTCTCTCACTAAGCTGCTGTCTACTAGCTTCATCTTTCCTCTCTCTCACTATGCTGCTCTCTACTAGCTCCATCTCCCCTCTCTCTCACCATGCTGCTGTATACTAGCTCCAATTCTCCTCTCTCTCTCACTAAGCTGCTGTCTACTAGCTCCATCTCCCCTCTGTCTCACTATGCTGCTCTCTACTAGCTCCATCTCCCCTCTCTCTCACTATGCTGCTGTCTACTAGCTCCATCTCCTCTCTCTCTCACTATGCTGCTGTCTACTAGCTCCATCTCCCCTCTCTCTCACCATGCTGCTGTATACTAGCTCCATCTCCCCTCTCTCTCAGTATGCTGCTGTCTACTAGTTCCATCTACCCTCTCTCTCACTATGCTGCTGTCTTATAGCTCCATCTCCCCTCTCTCTAACTATGCTGCTGTCTACTAGCTCCATCTCCCCTCTGTCTCACTGTGCTGCTGTCTACTAGCTCCATATCCCCTCTGTCTCACTGTACTGCTGTCTACTAGCTCCATCTCCCCTCTGTCTCACTGTGCTGCTGTCTACTAGCTCCATCTCCCCTCTGTCTCACTGTGCTGCTGTCTACTAGCTCAATCTCCCCTCTGTCTCACTATACTGCTGTCTACTAGTTCCATCTCCCCTCTGTCTCACTATGCTGCTGTCTACTAGCTCAATCTCCCCTCTCTCTCACTATGCTGCTGTCTACTAGCTCAATCTCCCCTCTGTCTCACTATACTGCTGTCTACTAGTTCCATCTCCCCTCTGTCTCACTATGCTGCTGTCTACTTGCTCCATCTCCCCTCTCTCTCACTAAGCTGCTATCTACCACTTCCATCTCCCCTCTCTCTCACTAAGCTACTGTCTACTAGCTCCATGTCCCCTCTCTCACTATGCTGCTATATACTAGCTCCATCTTCCCTCTCTCTCACCAAGCTGCTGGCTACTAGCTCCATCTCCCCTCTCTCTCACTAAGCTGCTGTCTACTAGCTCCATTTCCCTTCTCTCACTATGCTGCTGTCTACTAGCTCCATCTCCTCTCTCTCTTACTATGCTGCTGTCTACTAGCTCCATTTCCCCTCTCTCTCACCATGCTGCTGTATACTAGCTCCAATTCTCCTCTCTCTCTCACTAAGCTGCTGTCTACTAGCTCCATCTCCCCTCTCTCTCAGTATGCTGCTGTCTACTAGTTCCATCTCCCCTCTGTCTCACTATGCTGCTGTCTACTAGCTCCATCTCCCCTCTGTCTCACTGTGCTGCTGTCTACTAGCTCCATCTCCCCTCTCTCTCACTATGCTGCTGTCTACTAGCTCAATCTCCCCTCTGTCTCACTATACTGCTGTCTACTAGTTCCATCTCCCCTCTGTCTCACTATGCTGCTGTCTACTTGCTCCATCTCCCCTCTCTCTCACTAAGCTGCTGTCTACCACTTCCATTTCCCCTCTCTCTCTCACTATGCTGCTGTCTACTAGCTCCATCTCCCCTCTCTCTCACTATGCTGCTGTCTACTAGCTCCATGTCTCCTCTCTCACTATGGAGCTGTCTACTAGCTCCATCTCCCCTCTCTCTCACTAAGCTGCTGTCTACTAGCTTCATCTTTCCTCTCTCTCACTATGCTGCTGTCTACTAGCTCCATCTCCTCTCTCTCTCACTATGCTGCTGTCTACTAGCTCCATCTCCTCTCTCTCTCACTATGCTGCTGTCTACTAGCTCCATCTCCCCTCTCTCTCACCATGCTGCTGTATACTAGCTCCATCTCCCCTCTCTCTCAGTATGCTGCTGTCTACTAGCTCCATCTCCCCTCTCTCTCACTATGCTGCTTTCTACTAGATCCATCTCCTCTCTCTCACTATGCTCCTGTCTACCAACTCCATCTCCCCTCTCTCTCACTGTGCTGCTATCTACTAGCTCCATCTCCTCTCTGTCTCACTATGCTGCTGTCTACTAGCTCCATCTCCCCTCTCTCTCACTATGCTGCTGTCTACTAGTTCCATCTCCCCTCTCTCTCAGTATGCTGCTGTCTACTAGTTCCATCTACCCTCTATCTCACTATGCTGCTGTCTAATAGCTCTATCTCCCCTCTGTCTCACTATGCTGCTGTCTATTAGCTCCATCTCCCCTCTCTCTCACTATGCTGCTGTCTACTAGCTCTATCTCCCCTCTGTCTCACTATGCTGCTGTCTATTAGCTCCATCTCCCATCTGTCTCACTATGCTGCTGTCTACTAGTTCCATCTCCCCTCTCTCTCACTATGCTGCTGTCTACTAGCTCCATCTCCCCTCTGTCTCACTATGCTGCGGTCTACTAGTTCCATCTCCGCTCTCTCTCACTATGCTGCTGTCTACTAGCTCCATCTCCCCTCTTTCTCACTATGCTGCTGTCTACTCGCTCAACATCCCCTCTGACTCACTCTGCTGCTGTCTACTAGCTCCATCTCCCCTCTCTCTCACTATGCTGCTGTCTACTAGCTCCATGTCTCCTCTCTCACTATGCTGCTCTCTACTAGCTCCATCTCCCCTCTGTCTCACTATGCTGCTGTCTACTAGTTCCATCTCCGCTCTCTCTCACTATGCTGCTGTCTACTAGCTCCATCTCCCCTCTTTCTCACTATGCTGCTGTCTACTCGCTCAACATCCCCTCTGACTCACTCTGCTGCTGTCTACTAGCTCCATCTCCCCTCTCTCTCACTAAGCTACTGTCTACTAGCTCCATCTCCCCTCTCTCTCACTATACTGCCGTCTACTATCTCCATCCCCCCTGTCTCTCACTATGCTCCTGTCTACCAACTCCATCTCCCCTCTGTCTCACTATGCTGCTGTCTTCTAGCTCCATCTCCCCTCTCTCTCACTATGCTGCTGTCTACTAGCTCCATCTCCCCTCTCTCTCACTATGCTGCTGTCTACTAGCTCCATCTCCCCTCTGTCTCACTATGCTGCTGTCTAATAGTTCCATATCCCCTCTCTCTCACTATGCTGCTGTCTACTAGCTCTATCTCCCCTCTGTCTCACTATGCTGCTGTCTATTAGCTCCATCTCCCCTCTGTCTCACTATGCTGCTGTCTAATAGCTCAATCTCCCCTCTCTCTCACTATGCTGCTGTCTACTAGCTCTATTTCCCCTCTCTCTCACTATGCTGCTGTCTACTAGCTCCATCTCCCCTCTGTCTCACTATGCTGCTGTCTACTAGCTCCATCTCACCTCTGTCTCACTATGCTGCTGTCTACTAGCTCCATCTCCCCTCTCTCTCACTATGCTGCTGTCTACTCGCTCAACATCCCCTCTGACTCACTCTTCTGCTATCTACTAGCTCTATCTCCCCTCTCTCTCACTATGCTGCTGTCTACCTGTAGCACCCTGAGGATTCGGCTGCTACAGGAGTATTGCACCTCAACCCAGAGGTGTGATATTCCACTCCCGGGTAAGGATGGAGTGTGGAACTGAGCTCAGATAGACTGCATGCACTACATACATCCCATTCCAGAGGAGCAGGCCGACGGCACTCCCACTTAGAAATGTGCAGGTGCGACCGAGCCTGTTCCTGGCTGGAGTGGGAGGGGGGAGGAACATCCCATGTAGTGTAGGGGCAGATAGGGGGAGCAGTCTGGGTAGTGGTAGGAGCTCATTGGGTGCTGGTCACCTGAGCTCACACATAGAGGGATATATAAGGAGGGCACCAACTAGGATCAGGGTCAGACGCAGAGAGTCAGTCAGCTGCAGAGGACAAGCCTGCAGAAAGAGAGAGAAAGAAACAACAGCCCTGGAGAGAGAGTGGAGTGAAGAAAGACCCAGAGGGGGACAAAGAAGGGACCCAAGAACCCAAATAAGAACACCGGGTGAGGAGTCAGCAAGAGGGTACCGGAACCCAAGCTGGTGGGGGCAAAGACATTCCCCAGCCAGAGACCGGAGACCGTGGGCAGTGTCTGTCACGGTCACCCACTACATTCACCCTGAAGGCACACCACATGGAGGGTCAGGGAACCTGAGGCCAAAGGTTGCCCAACAGAAGGCCCGAGGGAGCTGGATTTAGGTGAATCACTGGTGGGGACGGCTGAAGTAAGGACAGAGGGAGAGCTCAGGGCCACGCTCCGGACTTGTTTGGGGGTTGGCCGGATCCAGGACCTGGTGGACGCAGCACGGCTCGGGAGGTCACTTGGAGCTAGAGTGACCAGGAACATCTGCAGTAAGTAAAGACCCTTAACTGCACTACCCGAGTCTGTCATCATTACCGGCTGCACCGCACCACCACAACCCCCATCCTCTGCGCCTGTCCCCTCTGAGGCTATACCCCTCCCGTTGGGGGTTATCCCACCAAGCTGCGCCTCCACCATCAGCCTCAGCGGACCCTGCTGCAGCGGCGGCCACAGTGACCGCATCACAACGGGTGGCGTAGTCGACACAACGAACTTTAATAACATCAGTAAAGACTGCCACATAACCCTGAGCTTGACGCCCTGGGCACGGGACCGGGTCACAGCCGCTCGGAGACTACAACCCCCCATCTGATCCGGTGCCGGGTATTCCCCTCAGAAAGGAATATGTCCCAGGGGGTGCGTCAACTTTGGCGTAGTCGGCAGGATTACGTGCCCGCAACACCCGGGTACTGCGTGCCTGAAGAAAAGTGCAAGTTTACCTCAGAAAGAAGTCTCCCGCCGGTTCCGGAGGGTCCACGCCATCGGACTCCATCACCAGTCGTTTCCCGCCGATTGTCCGCCATTTCCAGCTTGTTCCCGCCATCTGCAGAGTTTCCCGCCACTGGGCGACGCTTCCCGCCAAAACCGCAGATTTCCCGCCTTGGAAGAGCAGCGGACGCCATTATGGGCGTGCCAAAGGAGGGCAAGAGGCCACCTCCCATCGTGGGCCGGGACAGAAAATGGCGCCAAAAGTGGAAACCGCCCCCACCAACAGAGACTGTGATGCTGGAGGTGTCTGTCAGCGTGAAAGAACTACCCCTGGAGCTGACAGTCACCGAGTTGCCCCGGGACCGCCCTCGAAGTGGGAGGAGACGAAAGAAAAGAGTAAAGATGGGTGTCGCTTGGAGCAGTCTAGAACGAGCGCACCCGGAGGCGAGGTGTCCAGAGCGAGAGCACCCGGAGTCGAGAAGAGGAAAAGTAGACCCGGGAATGGAGCGGCAGCAGAGCAGCACCGGCCCGCTGGCCAGGAGCCTGCAAAAGGAAGAAAGAGGAGAGCAGAGCAGCACCGGCCCGCTGGCCAGGAGCCTGCCGGAAGCAGAGCAGAGCAGCACCGACCCGATGGTCAGGAGCCTGCTAGAGTCAACAACCCCGCTAGGCTTAGCGGAGATCCTGGCGCAGCTTCCCCGAGATCGGGAGTGCGCGCGGAGTGCCCTGGAGGGCCTCGCGGGAAGGATGGCCCGAGTGCAGAGGGAGATCCTGGCGGAGTGGGGCCGGGAGATGGCCCAGCAAGCTGGAATCCGCCCACGGAACCCGCTCCCTTGGAAGAAGACGTCGACTACCTCTGCGGATGACGCGGGAGGACCCAAGGCCGGAGACGGCGCAGAAGAGGGAGCGAGACGCATGGCAGCAGGTAAGGGGGACGCCTATACCCCATACCGGAAGACCGCTTACCTGCCCCAGCTCCCCGTCGCAGAGCCCGAAGGTCCCCCTGCCGTACCCGAGACCGCCATGACACCGCCACCGACTAGGCCCCGACCGGAAGCCGCCGTCGCGACCCCAGTGACGTCACGCATCGTGACCCGGAGCGTGGCGCAGGAAGAAGAGCCTCCGGCCTGGTCACAGGGCCTAGCGTTTCCGGGCGCCGCATCCCCAGCAGAGCCATCTACCTCCGCGGAGCCTCCGGCCTGGTCGCAAGGCCAGGTAACCCAGGGCGCCGCCGTCCTAACGGTGCCCTTCACCTTCCAGGTGCCCCAGGCCTGGCCGCAAGGCCTGGGCAACCCGGGCGCCATCACCACCGCGCCCGCGCCCGCAATACCAAGGGTGCCACACCTGGGGGAGGACCTCTTCGGCCAGCTCACATGGCCGGACGGGCGGCCCTTCATCTGGCCCGAAGGGTACCCTGAGCTAGAGCGGCAGCAAAGACTAGGGCCCTTGTGTGAGCCCCTGATCCCGGCTCCAAAGCCCGTGACTCGGGTCTCGCCTCCACTCGAGGAAGCCCAGTTCGTGTGGGACCCCACGGGAGAAGATTTGATGGGGTTCACCGGAGAGACTCGGGCAGCTGCAGCAGAGCGTACCGAGTGTTGCCGTCAACAGCTGGCAGAGTTCAAGAGAGAGCGGGAGGAGAGGCGGGCCAGAGAGCAATGGGCCCGGACCCGCAGCGCGGAGCAAAAGAGTCGGACCAGAAGGGACCCCTATGCAGCAGATCGTCCCCGTACCATCGGGACGGTAATAAAGTTTAATGCGCAGCATGGGTGGGGCTTCATAAAGGACCGGAACACCATGGGTGACGTCTTCGTTACCCGACGGGATGTCGAGTCTCACCTGCCAGAGGGTCACAAAGGCCGTGACCTCTACGTCGGTGACGAGGTAACGTTTACCCGGCACAAGTGTGCCAAGGGACCTTACGCCCTCCACGTGCATCGCCTGACAGAGGAGGAGCTGCGGTGTAGGGAGGAAGAGCCAGAAGACCCGGACGGGTTCAAGGCTAGGAGGTACTACGATTAAGAACAGTAGTAAAGAAAAACTGTATATAGTTACCCGTCGGGGTACACAAGTAACCGTGGCTGCTTTAAAGTTTAGTCCCCGTTGGGACCAGTGAACAGTTTAACCCGTGTGTCCCCTACCCAAACCAGGCTGAGGACTGTGAGCAGCCATCCCTTTCCCTTACCTGGCCGGGGACTGAGAACGGCCAAAACTTCCCTGTAAATAGTTGCGCTTCCTAAGGCGCCCCCTACTGGTTTTATAAGGAACTGCTTTTCAAAAGACTGTCGCACTTTACCTGGTCACGAGTTGCACGGTGACCAGAGGAGGAAGAAAGAACGAGACGACGAGAATGTTATAATGATGTTTATATGAAAAAGTTTATATATATATAATATTTTATATGTTTTATATGTTTATAAAAATTTGTATGTTTTGGTGTTTTTGTCTTTGCAGCCCGAGGACGTGCTGTGGTTTACCAGGGGGGAATGTAGCACCCTGAGGATTCGGCTGCTACAGGAGTATTGCACCTCAACCCAGAGGTGTGATATTCCACTCCCGGGTAAGGATGGAGTGTGGAACTGAGCTCAGATAGACTGCATGCACTACATACATCCCATTCCAGAGGAGCAGGCCGACGGCACTCCCACTTAGAAATGTGCAGGTGCGACCGAGCCTGTTCCTGGCTGGAGTGGGAGGGGGGAGGAACATCCCATGTAGTGTAGGGGCAGATAGGGGGAGCAGTCTGGGTAGTGGTAGGAGCTCATTGGGTGCTGGTCACCTGAGCTCACACATAGAGGGATATATAAGGAGGGCACCAACTAGGATCAGGGTCAGACGCAGAGAGTCAGTCAGCTGCAGAGGACAAGCCTGCAGAAAGAGAGAGAAAGAAACAACAGCCCTGGAGAGAGAGTGGAGTGAAGAAAGACCCAGAGGGGGACAAAGAAGGGACCCAAGAACCCAAATAAGAACACCGGGTGAGGAGTCAGCAAGAGGGTACCGGAACCCAAGCTGGTGGGGGCAAAGACATTCCCCAGCCAGAGACCGGAGACCGTGGGCAGTGTCTGTCACGGTCACCCACTACATTCACCCTGAAGGCACACCACATGGAGGGTCAGGGAACCTGAGGCCAAAGGTTGCCCAACAGAAGGCCCGAGGGAGCTGGATTTAGGTGAATCACTGGTGGGGACGGCTGAAGTAAGGACAGAGGGAGAGCTCAGGGCCACGCTCCGGACTTGTTTGGGGGTTGGCCGGATCCAGGACCTGGTGGACGCAGCACGGCTCGGGAGGTCACTTGGAGCTAGAGTGACCAGGAACATCTGCAGTAAGTAAAGACCCTTAACTGCACTACCCGAGTCTGTCATCATTACCGGCTGCACCGCACCACCACAACCCCCATCCTCTGCGCCTGTCCCCTCTGAGGCTATACCCCTCCCGTTGGGGGTTATCCCACCAAGCTGCGCCTCCACCATCAGCCTCAGCGGACCCTGCTGCAGCGGCGGCCACAGTGACCGCATCACAACGGGTGGCGTAGTCGACACAACGAACTTTAATAACATCAGTAAAGACTGCCACATAACCCTGAGCTTGACGCCCTGGGCACGGGACCGGGTCACAGCCGCTCGGAGACTACAACCCCCCATCTGATCCGGTGCCGGGTATTCCCCTCAGAAAGGAATATGTCCCAGGGGGTGCGTCATACTAGTTCCATCTCCCCTCTTTCTCACTATGCTGCTGTCTACTAGCTCTATCTCCCCTCTGTCTCACTATGCTGCTGTCTATTAGCTCCATCTCCCCTCTGTCTCACTATGCTGCTGTCTAATAGTTCCATTTCCCCTCTCTCTCATTATGCTGCTGTCTACTAGTTCCATCTCCCCTCTCTCTCACTATGCTGCTGTCTATTAGCTCCATCTCCCCTCTGTCTCACTATGCTGCTGTCTACTAGTTCCATCTCCCCTCTCTCTCACTATGCTGCTGTCTATTAGCTCCATCTCCCCTCTGTCTCACTATGCTGCTGTCTACTAGTTCCATCTCCCCTCTCTCTCACTATGCTGCTGTCTACTCGCTCAACATCCCCTCTGACTCACTCTGCTGCTGTCTACTAGCTCCATCTCCCCTCTCTCTCACTATGCTGCTGTCAACTAGCTCCATGTCTCCTCTCTCACTATGCAGCTGTCTACTAGCTCCATCTCCCCTCTCTCTCACTATACTGCTGTCTACTAGCTCCATCTCCCCTCTCTCTCACTATGCTGCTATATACTAGCTCCATCTTCCCTCTCTCTCACCAAGCTGCTGGCTACTAGCTCCATTTGCCCTCTCTCTCACTTTGCTGCTATCTACTAGCTCCATTTCCCCTCTCTCACTATGCTGGTGTCTACTAGTTCCATCTCCCCTCTCTCTCACTATGCTGCTGTCTACTAGCTCCATCTCCCGTCTCTCTCACTATGCTGCTGTCTACTAGCTTCATTTCCCCTCTCTCTCACTTTGCTGCTATCTACTAGCTCCATTTCCCCTCTCTCACTATGCTGGTGTCTACTAGTTCCATCTTCCCTCTCTCTCACTATGCTGCTGTCTACTAGCTCCATCTCCCGTCTCTCTCACTATGCTGCTGTCTACTAGCTTCATTTCCCCTCTCTCTCACTATGCTGCTGTCTACTAGCTCCATCTTCCCTCTCTCTCACTATGCTGCTCTCTACTAGCTCCATCTCCCCTCTCTCACTATGCTGCTGTCTACTAGCTCCATCTCCTCTCTCTCTCACTATGCTGCTGTCTGCTAGCTCCATCTCCCCTCTCTCTCACCATGATGCTGTATACTATCTCCAATTCTCCTCTCTCTCTCACTAAGCTGCTGTCTACTAACTCCATCTCCCCTCTCTCTCACTATGCTGCTGTCTAATAGCTCCATCTCCCCTCTCTCTCACTATGCTGCTGTCTACTAGCTCCATCTCCCCTCTGTCTCACTATGCTGCTGTCTACTAGCTCCATCTCCCCTCTGTCTCACTATGCTGCTGTCTACTAGCTCCATCTCCCCTCTGTCTCACTATGCTGCTGTCTACTAGCTCCATCTACCCTCTGTCTCACTGTGCTGCTGTGTACTAGCTCCATCTCCCCTCTGTCTCACTATGCTGCTGTCTACTAGCTCCATCTCCCCTCTGTCTCACTATGCTGCTGTCTACTAGCTCCATCTCCCCTCTGTCTCACTATGCTGCTGTCTACTAGCTCCATCTCCCCTCTGTCTCACTATGCTGCTGTCTACTAGCTCCATCTCCCCTCTGTCTCACTGTGCTGCTGTCTACTAGCTCCATCTCCCCTCTCTCTCACTAAGTTGCTGTTTACTAGCTCAATCTCCCTTCTGTCTCACTATACTGCTGTCTACTAGCTCCATCTCCCCTCTCTCTCACTAAGCTGCTGTCTACCACTTCCATTTCCCCTCTCTCTCACTATACTGCTGTCTACTAGCTCCATCTCCCCTCTCTCTCACTATGCTGCTGTCTACTCGCTCAACATCCCCTCTGACTCACTCTGCTGCTGTCTACTAGCTCCATCTCCCCTCTCTCTCACTTTGCTGCTGTCTACTAGCTCCATGTCTCCTCTCTCACTATGCAGCTGTCTACTAGCTCCATCTCCCCTCTCTCTCACTAAGCTGCTGTATACTAGCTCCATCTCCCCTCTCTCACTCTGTGCTGCTGTCTACTAGCTCCATGTCCCCTCTCTCACTATGCTGCTATATACTAGCGCCATTTCCCCTCTCTCTCACTTTGCTGCTGTCTACTAGCTCCATTTCCCCTCTCTCACTATGCTGCTGTCTACTAGCTCCATCTCCCCTCTCTCTCACCACGCTGCTGTATACTAGCTCCAATTCTCCTCTCTCTCTCACTAAGCTGCTGTCTACTAGCTCCATCTCCCCTCTCTCTCAGTATGCTGCTGTCTTCTAGTTCCATCTCCTCTCTCTCACTATGCTGCTGTCTAATAGCTCCATCTCCCCTCTCTCTCACTATGCTGCTGTCCACTAGCTCCATCTCCCCTCTGTCTCACTATGCTGCTGTCTACTAGCTCCATCTCCCCTCTGTCTCACTGTGCTGCTGTCTACTAGCTCCATCTCCCCTCTGTCTCACTGTGCTGCTGTCTACTAGCTCCATCTCCCCTCTCTCTCACTAAGCTGCTGTTTACTAGCTCAATCTCCCCTGTCTCACTATACTGCTGTCTACTAGTTCCATCTACCCTCTGTCTCACTATGCTGCTGTCTACTAGCTCAATCTCCCCTCTCTCTCACTATGTTGCTGTCTGCTAGCTCAATCTCCCCTCTGTCTCACTATACTGCTGTCTACTAGTTCCATCTCCCCTCTGTCTCACTATGCTGCAGTCTACTTGCTCCATCTCCCCTCTCTCTCACTAAGCTGCTGTCTACCATTTCCATTTCCCCTCTCTCTCACTATGCTGCTGTCTACTAGCTCCATCTCCCCTCTCTCTCACTATGCTGCTGTCTACTCGCTCAACATCCCCTCTGACTCACTCTGCTGCTGTCTACTAGCTCCATCTCCCCTCTCTCTCACTATGCTGCTGTCTACTAGCTCCATGTCTCCTCTCTCACTATGCAGCTGTCTACTAGCTCCATCTCCCCTCTCTCTCACTAAGCTACTGTCTACTAGCTCCATTTCCCCTCTCTCTTACTATGCTGCTGTCAACTAGCTCCATCTCCCCTCTCTCACACTGTGCTGCTGTCTACTAGCTCCATGTCCCCTCTCTCACTATGCTGCTATATACTAGCTGCATCTTCCCTCTCTCTCACCAAGCTGCTGGCTACTAGCTCCATTTCCCCTCTCTCTCACTATGCTGCTGTCTACTAGCTCCATTTCCCCTCTCTCAGTATGCTGCTGTCTACTAGCTCCATCTCCCCTCTCTCTCACTATGCTGCTGTCTACTAGCTCCATCTTCCCTCTCTCTCACTATGCTGCTGTCCACTAGCTCCATCTCCCCTCTCTCTCACCATGCTGCTGTCTACTAGCTCAATCTCCCCTCTGACTCACTATGCTGCTGTCTACTAGCTCCATCTCCCCTCTGTCTCACTGTGCTGCTGTCTACTAGCTCCATCTCCCCTCTCTCTCACTAAGCTGCTGTCTACTAGCTCCATTTCCCCGCTCTCTCTCACTATGCTGCTGTCTGCTAGCTCCATCTCCCCTCTCTCTCACTATGCTGCTGTCTACTAGCTCAATCTCCCCTCTGTCTCACTATACTGCTGTCTACTAGCTCCATCTCCCCTCTGTCTCAGTATGCTGCTGTCTACTAGCTCCATCTTCCCTCTCTCTCAACATGCTGCTGTCTACTAGCTCCATCTCCCCTCTCTCTCACTAAGCTGCTGTCTACCACTTCCATTTCCCCACTCTCTCACTATGCTGCTGTCTACTAGCTCCATCTCCCCTCTCTCTCACTATCCTGCTGTCTACTAGCTCCATCTTCCCTCTCTCTCACTATGCTGCTGTCTACCTGCTCCATCTCCCCTCTCTCTCACTATGCTGCTGTCTGCTCGCTCCATCTCCCCTCTCTCTCACTATGCTGCTGTCTACTAGCTTCATCTCCCCTCTCTCACACTATGCTCCTGTCTACTAGCTCCATCTCCCCGCTCTCTCACTATGCTGCTGCTTTTTAGCTCCATGTCCCCTCTCTTACTGTCCTGCTGTCTGCTAGTTCCATCTCCCCTATTTCTCACTGTGTTGCTATCTACTATCTCCATCTCCCATCTCTCTCACTATGCTGCTGTCTACTAGCTCCATCTCCCCTCTGTCTCACTATGCTGCTGTCTCCCAGCTCCATCTCCCCTCTGTTTCGCTATACTGCTGTCTACTCGTTCCATCTCTCCTCTCTCACTATGCTCCTGTCTACCAACTCCATCTCCCCTCTGTCTCACTATGCTGCTGTCTACTAGCTCCATCTCCCCTCTGTTTCACTATGCTGCTGTCTACTACTTCCATTTCCCCTCTCTCTCACTATTCTGCTGTATTCTAGCTCCATCTCCCTTCTCTCTCACTGTGCTGCTATCTACTAGCTCCATCTCCTCTCTGTCTCACTATGCTGCTGTCTACTAGCTCCATCTCCCCTCTCTCTCACTATGCTGCTGTCTACTAGTTCCATCTCCCCTCTCTCTTACTATGCTGCTGTCTACTAGCTCCATCTCCCCTCTGTCTCACTATGCTGCTGTCTATTAGCTCCATCTCCCCTCTGTCTCACTATACTGCTGTCTACTAGTTCCATCTCCCCTCTGTCTCACTATGCTGCTGTCTACTTGCTCCATCTCCCCTCTCTCTCACTAAGCTGCTGTCTACCATTTCCATTTCCCCTCTCTCTCACTATGCTGCTGTCTACTAGCTCCATCTCCTCTCTCTCTCACTATGCTGCTGTCTACTCACTCAACATCCCCTCTGACTCACTTTGCTGCTGTCTACTAGCTCCATCTCCCCTCTCTCTCACTATGCTGCTGTCTACTAGCTCCATGTCTCCTCTCTCACTATGCAGCTGTCTACTAGCTCCATCTCCCCTCTCTCTCACTGAGCTACTGTCTACTAGCTCCATTTCTCCTCTCTCTTACTATGCTGCTGTCAACTAGCTCCATCTCCCCTCTCTCACACTGTGCTGTTGTCTACTAGCTCCATGTCCCCTCTCTCACTATGCTGCTATATACTAGCTCCATCTTCCCTCTCTCTCACCAAGCTGCTGGCTACTAGCTCCATTTCCCCTCTCTCTCACTTTGCTGCTGTCTACTAGCTCCATCTCCCCTCTCTCTCACTATGCTGCTGTCTACTAGCTCCATCTTCCCTCTCTCTCACTATGCTGCTGTCTACTAGCTCCATCTCCCCTCTCACTCACCATGCTGCTGTCTACTAGCTCAATCTCCCCTCTGACTCACTATGCTGCTGTCTACTAGCTCCATCTCCCCTCTGTCTCACTGTGCTGCTGTCTACTAGCTCCATCTCCCCTCTCTCTCACTAAGCTGCTGTCTACTTGCTCCATTTCCCCGCTCTCTCTCACTATGCTGCTGTCTGCTAGCTCCATCTCCCCTCTCTCTCACTATGCTGCTGTCTACTAGCTCAATCTCCCCTCTGTCTCACTATACTGCTGTCTACTAGCTCCATCTCCCCTCTGTCTCAGCATGCTGCTGTCTATTAGCTCCATCTTCCATCTCTCTCAACATGCTGCTGTCTACTAGCTCCATCTCCCCTCTCTCTCACTATCCTGCTGTCTACTAGCTCCATCTCACCTCTCTCTCACTATCCTGCTGTCTACTAGCTCCATCTTCCCTCTCTCTCACTATGCTGCTGTCTACTAGCTCCATCTCCCCTCTCTCTCACTATGCTGCTGTCTACTAGCTTCATTTCCACTATCTCTCACTATGCTGCTGTCTACTAGCTCCATCTTCCCTCTCTCTCACTATGCTGCTCTCTACTAGCTCCATCTCCCCTCTCTCACTATGCTTCTGTCTACTAGATCCATCTCCTCTCTCTCTCACTATGCTGCTGTCTACTAGCTCCATCTCCCCTCTCTCTCACCATGCTGATGTATACTAGCTCCAATTCTCCTCTCTCTCTCACTAAGCTGCTGTCTACTAACTCCATCTCCCCTCTCTCTCAGTATGCTGCTGTCTACTAGTTCCATCTACCCTCTATCTCACTATGCTGCTGTCTAATAGCTCCATCTCCCCTCTCTCTCACTATGCTGCTGTCTACTAGCTCCATCTCCCCTCTGTCTCACTATGCTGCTGTCTACTAGCTCCATCTCCCCTCTGTCTCACTGTGATGCTGTGTACTAGCTCCATCTCCCCTCTGTCTCACTATGCTGCTGTCTACTAGCTCCATCTCCCCTCTGTCTCACTATGCTGCTGTCTACTAGCTCCATCTCCCCTCTGTCTCACTGTGCTGCTGTCTACTAGCTCCATCTCCCCTCTGTCTCACTATGCTGCTGTCTACTAGCTCAATCTCCCCTCTGTCTCACTATACTGCTCTCTACTAGTTCCATCTCCCCTCTGTCTCACTATGCTGCTGTCTACTTGCTCCATCTCCCCTCTCTCTCACTAAGCTGCTGTCTACCACTTCCATTTCCCCTCTCTCTCACTATACTGCTGTCTACTAGCTCCATCTCCCCTCTCTCTCACTTTGCTGCTGTCTACTAGATCCATGTCTCCTCTCTCACTATGCAGCTGTCTACTAGCTCCATCTCCCCTCTCTCTCACTAAGCTACTGTCTACTAGCTCCATTTCCCCTCTCTCTCACTAAGCTGCTGTCTACTAGCTCCATCTCCCCTCTCTCACTCTGTGCTGCTGTCTACTAGCTCCATTTCCCCTCTTTCTCACTTTGCTGCTGTCTACTAGCTCCATTTCCCCTCTCTCACTATGCTGCTGTCTACTAGCTCCATCTCCCCTCTCTCTCAATATGCTGCTGTCTACTAGTTCCATCTACCCTCTATCTCACTATGCTGCTTTCTACTAGATCCATCTCCTCTCTCTCACTATGCTGCTGTCTAATAGCTCCATCTCCCCTCTCTCTCACTATGCTGCTGTCTACTAGCTCCATCTCCCCTCTGTCTCACTATGCTGCTGTCTACTAGCTCCATCTCCCCTCTGTCTCACTGTGCTGCTGTCTACTAGCTCCATCTCCCCTCTGTCTCACTGTGCTGCTGTCTACTAGCTCCATCTCCCCTCTCTCTCACTAAGCTGCTGTTTACTAGCTCAATCTCCCCTCTGTCTCACTATACTGCTGTCTACTAGTTCCATCTCCCCTCTATCTCACTATGCTGCTGTCTACTAGCTCAATCTCCCCTCTCTCTCACTATGCTGCTGTCTACTAGCTCAATCTACCCTCTGTCTCACTATACTGCTGTCTACTAGTTCCATCTCCCCTCTGTCTCACTATGCTGCTGTCTACTTGCTCCATCTCCCCTCTCTCTCACTAAGCTGCTGTCTACCATTTCCATTTCCCCTCTCTCTCACTATGCTGCTGTCTACTAGCTCTATCTCCCCTCTTTCTCAATATGCTGCTGTCTACTCACTCAACATCCCCTCTGTCTCACTATGCTGCTGTCTACTTGCTCCATCTCCCCTCTCTCTCACTAAGCTGCTGTCTACTTGCTCCATTTCCCCGCTCTCTCTCACTATGCTGCTGTCTGCTAGCTCCATCTCCCCTCTCTCTCACTATGCTGCTGTCTACTAGCTCAATCTCCCCTCTGTCTCACTATACTGCTGTCTACTAGCTCCATCTCCCCTCTGTCTCAGCATGCTGCTGTCTATTAGCTCCATCTTCCATCTCTCTCAACATGCTGCTGTCTACTAGCTCCATCTCCCCTCTCTCTCACTATCCTGCTGTCTACTAGCTCCATCTCACCTCTCTCTCACTATCCTGCTGTCTACTAGCTCCATCTTCCCTCTCTCTCACTATGCTGCTGTCTACTAGCTCCATCTCCCCTCTCTCTCACTATGCTGCTGTCTACTAGCTTCATTTCCACTATCTCTCACTATGCTGCTGTCTACTAGCTCCATCTTCCCTCTCTCTCACTATGCTGCTCTCTACTAGCTCCATCTCCCCTCTCTCACTATGCTTCTGTCTACTAGATCCATCTCCTCTCTCTCTCACTATGCTGCTGTCTACTAGCTCCATCTCCCCTCTCTCTCACCATGCTGATGTATACTAGCTCCAATTCTCCTCTCTCTCTCACTAAGCTGCTGTCTACTAACTCCATCTCCCCTCTCTCTCAGTATGCTGCTGTCTACTAGTTCCATCTACCCTCTATCTCACTATGCTGCTGTCTAATAGCTCCATCTCCCCTCTCTCTCACTATGCTGCTGTCTACTAGCTCCATCTCCCCTCTGTCTCACTATGCTGCTGTCTACTAGCTCCATCTCCCCTCTGTCTCACTGTGATGCTGTGTACTAGCTCCATCTCCCCTCTGTCTCACTATGCTGCTGTCTACTAGCTCCATCTCCCCTCTGTCTCACTATGCTGCTGTCTACTAGCTCCATCTCCCCTCTGTCTCACTGTGCTGCTGTCTACTAGCTCCATCTCCCCTCTGTCTCACTATGCTGCTGTCTACTAGCTCAATCTCCCCTCTGTCTCACTATACTGCTCTCTACTAGTTCCATCTCCCCTCTGTCTCACTATGCTGCTGTCTACTTGCTCCATCTCCCCTCTCTCTCACTAAGCTGCTGTCTACCACTTCCATTTCCCCTCTCTCTCACTATACTGCTGTCTACTAGCTCCATCTCCCCTCTCTCTCACTTTGCTGCTGTCTACTAGATCCATGTCTCCTCTCTCACTATGCAGCTGTCTACTAGCTCCATCTCCCCTCTCTCTCACTAAGCTACTGTCTACTAGCTCCATTTCCCCTCTCTCTCACTAAGCTGCTGTCTACTAGCTCCATCTCCCCTCTCTCACTCTGTGCTGCTGTCTACTAGCTCCATTTCCCCTCTTTCTCACTTTGCTGCTGTCTACTAGCTCCATTTCCCCTCTCTCACTATGCTGCTGTCTACTAGCTCCATCTCCCCTCTCTCTCAATATGCTGCTGTCTACTAGTTCCATCTACCCTCTATCTCACTATGCTGCTTTCTACTAGATCCATCTCCTCTCTCTCACTATGCTGCTGTCTAATAGCTCCATCTCCCCTCTCTCTCACTATGCTGCTGTCTACTAGCTCCATCTCCCCTCTGTCTCACTATGCTGCTGTCTACTAGCTCCATCTCCCCTCTGTCTCACTGTGCTGCTGTCTACTAGCTCCATCTCCCCTCTGTCTCACTGTGCTGCTGTCTACTAGCTCCATCTCCCCTCTCTCTCACTAAGCTGCTGTTTACTAGCTCAATCTCCCCTCTGTCTCACTATACTGCTGTCTACTAGTTCCATCTCCCCTCTATCTCACTATGCTGCTGTCTACTAGCTCAATCTCCCCTCTCTCTCACTATGCTGCTGTCTACTAGCTCAATCTACCCTCTGTCTCACTATACTGCTGTCTACTAGTTCCATCTCCCCTCTGTCTCACTATGCTGCTGTCTACTTGCTCCATCTCCCCTCTCTCTCACTAAGCTGCTGTCTACCATTTCCATTTCCCCTCTCTCTCACTATGCTGCTGTCTACTAGCTCTATCTCCCCTCTTTCTCAATATGCTGCTGTCTACTCACTCAACATCCCCTCTGTCTCACTATGCTGCTGTCTACTTGCTCCATCTCCCCTCTCTCTCACTAAGCTGCTGTCTACCATTTCCATCTCCCCTCTCTCTCACTATGCTGCTGTCTACTAGCTCCATCTCCCCTCTCTCTCACTATGCTGCTGTCTACTAGCTCCATGTCTCCTCTCTCACTATGCAGCTGTCTACTAGCTCCATCTCCCATCTCTCTCACTAAGCTACTGCCTACTAGCTCCATTTCCCCTCTCTCTTACTATGCTGCTGTCAACTAGCTCCATCTCCCCTCTCTCACACTGTGCTGCTGTCTACTAGCTCCATGTCCCCTCTCTCACTATGCTGCTGTCTACTAGCTCCATCTTCCCTCTCTCTCACCAAGCTGCTGGCTACTAGCTCCATTTCCCATCTCTCTCACTTTGCTGCTGTCTACTAGCTCCATTTCCCCTCTCTCACTATGCTGCTGTCTACTAGCTCCATCTCCCCTCTCTCTCACTATGCTGCTGTCTACTAGCTCCATCTTCCCTCTCTCTCACTATGCTGCTGTCTACTAGCTCCATCTCCCCTCTCTCTCACCATGCTGCTGTCTACTAGCTCAATCTCCCCTCTGACTCACTATGCTGCTGTCTACTAGCTCCATCTCCCCTCTGTCTCACTGTGCTGCTGTCTACTAGCTCCATCTCCCCTCTCTCTCACTAAGCTGCTGTCTACTAGCTCCATTTCCCCGCTCTCTCTCACTATGCTGCTGTCTGCTAGCTCCATCTCCCCTCTCTCTCACTATGCTGCTGTCTACTAGCTCAATCTCCCCTCTGTCTCACTATACTGCTGTCTACTAGCTCCATCTCCCCTCTGTCTCAGTATGCTGCTGTCTACTAGCTCCATCTTCCATCTCTCTCAACATGCTGCTGTCTACTAGCTCCATCTCCCCTCTCTCTCACTAATCTGCTGTCTACCACTTCCATTTCCCCACTCTCTCACTATGCTGCTGTCTACTAGTTCCATCTCCCCTATCTCTCACTGTGCTGCTATCTACTATCTCCATCTCCCATCTCTCTCACTATGCTGCTGTCTACTAGCTCCATCTCCTCTCTGTCTCACTATGCTGCTGTCTACTAGCTCCATCTCTCCTCTTTCTCACTGTGCTGCTGTCTACTAGCTCCATCTCCCCTCTGTCTCACTATGCTGCTGTCTCCCAGCTCCATCTCCCCTCTGTTTCGCTATACTGCTGTCTACTCGTTCCATCTCTCCTCTCTCTCACTATGCTCCTGTCTACCAACTCCATCTCCCCTCTGTCTCACTATGCTGCTGTCTACTAGCTCCATCTCCCCTCTGTTTCACTATGCTGCTGTCTACTACTTCCATTTCCCCTCTCTCTCACTATTCTGCTGTATTCTAGCTCCATCTCCCCTCTCTCTCACTATGCTGCTGTCTACTAGCTCCATCTCCTCTCTGTCTCACTATGCTGCTGTCTAATAGTTCCATTTCCCCTCTCTCTCTCACTATGCTTCTGTGTACTAGCTCCATCTCCCCTCCATCTCACTATGCTGCTGTCTACTAGTTCCATCTCCCCTCTCTCTCACTATGCGGCTGTCTACTAACTCCATCTCCCCTCTGTCTCACTATGCTGCTGTCTACTAGTTCCATCTCCCCTCTCTCTCACTATGCTGCTGTCTACTAGTTCCATCTCCCCTCTCTCTCACTATGCTGCTGTCTACTAGCTCCATCTCCCCTCTGTCTCACTATGCTGCTGTCTACTAGTTCCATCTCCCCTCTCTCTCACTATGCTGCTGTCTACTAGCTCCATTTCCCCTCTCTCTCACTATGCTGCTGTCTACTAGCTCCATCTCCCCTTTCTCTCACTAAGCTGCTGTCTACTATCTCCATCTCCCCTCTCTCTCACTATGCTGCTGTCTACTAGCTCCATCTCCCATCTGTCTCACTATGCTCCTGTCTACTAGCTCCATATCCCCTCTGTCTCATTATGCTGCTGTCTACTAACTCCATCTCCCCTCTGTCTCACTGTGCTGCTGTCTACTAGCTCCCTGTTCCCTCTTTCACTATGCTGCTATCTACTAGCTCCATTTCCCCTCTCTCTCACTATGCTGCTGTCTACTAGCTCCATCTCCCCTCTGTCTCACTATGCTGCTGTCTACTAGCTCCATCTCCCCTCTGTCTCACTATGCTGCTCTACTAGCTCCGTCTCCCCTCTCTCTCACTATGCTGCTGTCTACTAGCTCCATCTCCCCTCTGTCTCACTATGCTGCTGTCTACTAGCTCCATCTCCCCTCTGTCTCACTATGCTGCTGTCTACTAGCTCCATCTCCCCTCTGTCTCTCTATGCTGCTCTACTAGCTCCGTCTCCTCTCTCTCTCACTATGCTGCTGTCTACTAGTTCCATCTCCCCTCTGTCTCACTATGCTGCTAAACTAGCTCCATCTCCCCTCTGTCTCACTATGCTGCTGTCTACTAGCTCCATCTTCCCTCTCTCTCACTATGCTGCTGTCTACAGTCATGGCCAAAAGTATTGAGAATGAGACAAATAGTAATTTTTCCAAAGATTACTGCTTCATTTTTTGTAATGGCAATTTGCATATACTCCTGAATGTCAAAGAGTGATCAGCTTAACAGCAATTACTGTACTTGGAAAGTCAATATTTGCCCAGAAAATGAACTTTAACCCCCAAAACACATTTCAACATCATTGCAGTCCTGCCTTAAAAGGAGCAGCTAACATCGTTTTAGTGATTGATCCATTAACACAGGTGTGGGTATTGATGAGGACAGGGCTGGCGATCAATCAGTCATGATTAAGTAAGAATGACATCACTGGACACTTTAAAAGGAGGCTGGTTCTTGGTATCATTGTTTCTCTTCAGTTAACCATGGTTATCTCTAAAGAAACACGTGCAGCCATCATTGCACTGCACAAAAATGGCCTAACAGGGAAGAGTATCGCAGCTACAAAGATTGCACCTCAGTCAACAATCTATCGCATCATCAAGAACTTCAAGGAGAGAGCTTCCATTGTTGTCAAAAAGGCTCCAGGGCGCCCAAGAAAGACCAGCAAGCGCCAGGACCGTATCTTAAAACTGTTTCAGCTGCGGGATCGGACTACCAGCAGTGCCGAGCTTGCTCAGGAATGGCAGCAGGCTGGTGTGAGTGCTTCTGCACGCACTGTGAGGCGGAGACTCTTTGAGCAAGGGCTGGTTTCAAGGAGGGCAGCAAAGAAGCCACTTCTCTCCAAAAAAACATTAGGGACCGACTGATATTCTGCAAAAGGTACAGGGAGTGGACTGCTGAGGACTGGGGCAAAGTAATTTTCTCTGATGAATCCCCTTTTCGATTGTTTGGGACATCTGGAAAACAGCTTATTCGGAGAAGAAGAGGTGAGCGCTACCACCAGTCTTGTCTCATGCCAACTGTAAAGCATCCTGAAACCATTCATGTGTGGGGTTGCTTCTCAGCCAAGGGAATCGGCTCACTCACAGTCTTGCCTAAAAACACAGCCATGAATAAAGAATGGTACCAGAATGTCCTCCAAGAGCAACTTCTCCCAACCGTCCAAGAGCAGTTTGGCGCCCAAAAATGCCTTTTCCAGCATGATGGAGCACCTTGCCATAAAGCAAAGGTGATAACTAAATGGCTCATGGAACAAAACATAGAGATTTTGGGTCCATGGCCTGGAAACTCCCCAGATCTTAATCCCATTGAGAACTTGTGGTCAATCATCAAGAGACGGGTGGACAAACAAAAACCAACAAATTCTGGCAAAATGCAAGCATTGATTATGCAAGAATGGACTGCTATCAGTCAGGATTTGGTCCAAAAGTTGATTGAGAGCATGCCAGGGAGAATTACAGAGGTCTTGAAGAAGAAGGGGCAACACTGCAAATATTGACTTGCTGCATTAACTCATTCTAACTGTCAATATAACCTATTGGTACTCATAATATGATTGCAATTATATTTCTGTATGTGATATAAACATCAGACAAACACTAATAAAAACCAGAGGCCAGCAGATCATGTGAAAATATAATTTTGGTGTCATTCTCAAAACTTTTGGCCATGACTGTACTAGCTCCATCTTCCCTCTCTCTCACTATGCTGCTGTCTACTAGCTCCATCTTCCCTCTCTCTCACTATGCTGCTGTCTACTAGCTCCATCTTCCCTCTCTCTCACTATGCTGCTGTCTACTAGCTCCATCTCCCCTCTCTCTTACTAAGCTGCTGTCTACTAGCTCCATTTCCCCTCTCTCTCACTATGCTGCTGTCTACTAGCTTCATCTCTCCTCTCTCTCACTATGCTGCTGTCTACTAGCTCCATCTCCCCTCTCTCTCACCATGCTGCTGTATACTAGCTCCAATTCTCCTCTCTCTCTCACTAAGCTGCTCTCTACTCGCTCCATCTCCCCTCTCTCTCAGTATGCTGCTGTCTACTAGTTCCATCTACCCTCTATCTCACTATGCTGCTGTCTACTAGCTCCATCTCCTCTCTCTCACTATGCTGCTGTCTAATAGCTCCTTCCCCCCTATCTCTAACTATGCTGCTGTCTACTAGCTCCATCTCCCCTCTGTCTCACTATACTGCTGTCTACTAGCTCCATCTCCCCTCTGTCTCACTGTGCTGCTGTCTACTAGCTCCATCTCCCCTCTGTCTCACTGTGCTGCTGTCTACTAGCTCCATCTCCCCTCTCTCTCACTAAGCTGCTGTTTACTAGCTCCATTTCCACTCTCTCTCTCACTGTGCTGCTGTCTACTAGCTCCATCTCCCCTCTCTCTCACTATGCTGCTGACTACTAGCTCAATCTCCCCTCTGTCTCAATATACTGCTGTCTACTAGCTCCATCTCCCCTCTGTCTCACTATGCTGCTGTCTACTTGCTCCATCTCCCCTCTCTCTCAACATGCTGCTGTCTACTAGCTCCATCTCCCCTCTCTCTCACTAAGCTGCTGTCTACCACTTCCATTTCCCCTCTCTCTCACTATGCTGCTGTCTACTAGCTCCATCTCCCCTCTCTCTCAATATGCTGCTCTCTACTCGCTCAACATCCCCTCTGGCTCATTATGCTGCTGTCTACTAGCTCCATCTCCCCTCTCTCTCACTATGCTGCTGTCTACTAGCTCCATGTCCCCTCTCTCACTATGCAGCTGTCTACTAGCTCCATCTCCCCTCTCTCTCACTAAGCTACTGTCTACTAGCTCCATTTCCCCTCTCTCTCACTATGCTGCTGTCTACTAGCTCCATCTCCCCTCTCTCACACTATGCTGCTGTCTACTAGCTCCATGTCCCCTCTCTCACTATGCTGCTATATACTAGTTCCATCTTCCCTCTCTCTCACCAAGATGCTGTCTACTAGCTCCATTTCCCCTCTCTCTTACTTTGCTGCTGTCTACTAGCTCCATTTCCCCTCTCTCACTACGGTGCTGTCTACTAGCTCCATCTCCCCTCTCTCTCACTATGCTGCTGTCTACTAGCTCCATCTTCCCTCTCTCTCACTATGCTGCTGTCTACTAGCTCCATCTCCCCTCTCTCTCACTATGCTGCTGTCTGCTAGCTCCATCTCCCCTCTCTTTCACTATGCTGCTGTCTACTAGCTCAATCTACCCTCTATCTCACTATGCTGCTTTCTGCTAGCTCCATCTCCCCTCTGTCTCACTGTGCTGCTGTCTACTAGCTCCATCTCCCCTCTCTCTCACTAAGCTGCTGTCTACTAGCTCCATTTCCCCTCTCTCTCTCACTATGCTGCTGTCTACTAGCTCCATCTCCCCTCTCTCTCACTATACTGCTGTCTACTAGCTCCATCTCCCCTCTGTCTCAGTATGCTGCTGTCTACTAGCTACATCTACCCTCTCTCTCAACATGCTGCTGTCTACTAGCTCCATCTCCCCTCTCTCTCACTAAGCTGCTGTCTACCACTTCCATTTCCCTTCTCTCTCACTATGCTGCTGTCTACTAGCTCCATCTCCCCTCTCTCTCGCTATGCTGCTGTCTACTAGCTCCATCTTCCCTCTCTCTCACTATGCTGCTGTCTACTAGCTCAATCTCCCCTCTGTCTCAATATACTGCTGTCTACTAGCTCCATCTCCCCTCTGTCTCACTATGCTGCTGTCTACTTGCTCCATCTACCCTCTCTCTCACTAAGCTACTGTCTACTAGCTCCATTTCCCCTCTCTCTCACTATGCTGCTGTCTACCAGCTCCATCTCCCCTCTCTCACACTATGCTGCTGTCTACTAGCTCCATGTCCCCTCTCTCACTATGCTGCTATATACTAGTTCCATCTTCCCTCTCTCTCACCAAGATGCTGTCTACTAGCTCCATTTCCCCTCTCTCTTACTTTGCTGCTGTCTACTAGCTCCATTTCCCCTCTCTCACTATGGTGCTGTCTACTAGCTCCATCTCCCCTCTCTCTCACTATGCTGCTGTCTACTAGCTCCATCTTCCCTCTCTCTCACTATGCTGCTGTCTACTAGCTCCATCTCCCCTCTCTCTCACTATGCTGCTGTCTGCTAGCTCCATCTCCCCTCTCTTTCACTATGCTGCTGTCTACTAGCTCAATCTACCCTCTATCTCACTATGCTGCTTTCTGCTAGCTCCATCTCCCCTCTGTCTCACTGTGCTGCTGTCTACTAGCTCCTTCTCCCCTCTCTCTCACTAAGCTGCTGTCTACTAGCTCCATTTCCCCTCTCTCTCTCACTATGCTGCTGTCTACTAGCTCCATCTCCCCTCTCTCTCACTATACTGCTGTCTACTAGCTCCATCTCCCCTCTGTCTCAGTATGCTGCTGTCTACTAGCTACATCTACCCTCTCTCTCAACATGCTGCTGTCTACTAGCTCCATCTCCCCTCTCTCTCACTAAGCTGCTGTCTACCACTTCCATTTCCCTTCTCTCTCACTATGCTGCTGTCTACTAGCTCCATCTCCCCTCTCTCTCGCTATGCTGCTGTCTACTCGCTCAACATCCCCTCTGACTCACTATGCTGCTGTCTACTAGCTCCATCTCCCCTCTCTCTCACTATGCTGCTGTCTACTAGCTCCATGTCCCCTTTCTCACTATGCAGCTGTCTACTAGCTCTATCTCCCCTCTCTCTCACTAAGCAACTGTCTACTAGCTCCATTTCCCCTCTCTCTCACTATGCTGCTGTCTACTAGCTCCATTTCCCCTCTCTCTCACTATGCTGCTGTCTACTAGCTCCATTTCCCCTCTCTCTCACTATGGTGCTGTCTACTAGCTCCATCTCCCCTCTCTCTCACCATGCTGCTGTCTACTAGCTCCATCTTCCCTCTCTCTCACTATGCTGCTGTCTACCTGCTCCATCTACCCTCTCTCTCACTATGCTGCTGTCTGCTAGCTCCATCTCCCCTCTCTCTCCCTATGCTGCTGTCTACTAGCTTCATCTCCCCTCTCTCACACTATGCTCCAGTCTACTAGCTCCATCTCCCCTCTCTCTCACGGTGCTGCTGCTTTTTAGCTCCATGTCCCCTCTCTTACTGTCCTGCTGTCTGCTAGTTCCATCTCCCCTATCTCTCACTGCTGCTATCTACTAGCTCCATCTCCCCTCTCTCTCAATATGCTGCTGTCTACTAGCTCCATCTCCTCTCTGTCTCACTATGCTGCTGTCTACTAGCTCCATCTCCCCTCTCTCTCACTATGCTGCCGTCTACTATCTCCATCTCCCCTGTCTCTCACTGTGCTGCTGTCTGCTAGCTCCATTTCCCCTATCTCTCACTATGCTGCTGTTCTGCTGTCTATTAATTCAATCTCCCCTATCTCTCACTATGCTGCTATCTACTAGCTCCATCTCTCCTCTCTCTCACTATGCTCCTGTCTACCAACTACATCTCCCTTCTGTCTCACTATGCTGCTGTCTACTAGCTCCATCTCCCCTCTGTTTCACTATGTGGCTGTCCACTAGCTCCATTTCCCCTCTCTCTCACTATTCTGCTGTCTTCTAGCTCCATCTCCCCTCTCTCTCACTATGCTGCTGTCTACTAGCTCTATCTCCCCTCTGTCTCACTATGCTGCTGTCTACTAGCTCCACCTCCCCTGACTCACTATGCTGTTGTCTAATAGTTCCATCTCCCCTCTCTCTCACTATGCTGCTGTCTACTAGCTCTATCTCCCCTCTGTCTCACTATGCTGCTGTCTACTAGCTCCACCTCCCCTGACTCACTATGCTGTTGTCTACTAGCTCCATCTCCCCTCTCTCTCTTCATCTTGTTGTCTACTAGCTCCATCTCCCCTATCTGTCACTATGCTGCTGTCTACTAGCTCCATTTCCCTCTCTCTCTTGATCCTGTTGTCTACTAGCTCCATTTCCCCTCTCTCTCACTATGCTGCTGTCTACTAGCTCCATCTTCCCTCTCTTTATGCTGCAGTCTACTAGCTCCATCTCCCCTCTCTCTCACTCTGCTGCTGTCTACTATCTCCATCTCCCCTCTGTCTCACCATGTTGCTGTCTTATTGCTCCATTTCCCCTCTCTCTCACTATGCTGCTGTCTACTAGCTACATCTCCCCTCTCTCTCACTATGCTGCTGTCTACTAGCTACATCTCCCGTCTCTTTCACTCTGCTGCTTTCTACTAGCTACATGTCCCCTCTCTCTCACTATACTGCTGTCTACTAGTTCCATCTCTCCTCTCTCTGACTATGCTGCTGTCTACTAGCTCTATCTCCCCTATCTCTCACTATGTTGCTGTCTACTAGCTCCATCTTCCCTCTCTCTCACTGTGCTGCTGTCTACTAGTGACACGCCCCCTGGGCCGTGGGCTACCCGTTGCCGGGTCGGTAGATGCTGGGGGATGTCACAGTGGCGGTGACCCGGTCTGTGACCCAGGGCGGTCAATAAAAGGGAGATATGGATAGGGGATTTATAGTGTTTTTATAGAGTTCATGACGCCACCTGTGGAATGCGGCTAAAGGGAGCCGCCGCTGCGGAGCATGTCCTCTGAAGCTGATGTTACTGCAGCAGGGATGGTGTGGCTCTCCACAGGTAGAGCTTAGCTTCAGGGCAGTGTAGATGGTATAGGTTGTGCTGGGCGTTGTAGTGCAGGGATTGATGGCGCAGCAAGAAACACTGAGACAAGGAAGTGCAGTCCTCAGGGTCTTTACTCACGGTTATTGCAGTCCAAGTTACAGACGTCAAAGTTACTTCCCACGCCGTGCTGCGTTTACTCAGCGAGGCGCTCAGTCCACCCTCAGATAGCTCCGGAGTACATAGCAGGGCCCCCTTCTGTGTCTTCTCTCTGGCTGTCTCCCTGCACCTCATACCAAGTGTCCCAGTCCAGCACCTGCGGGCCTTGGCGTGCGACGTCTGTTCCGTCCCCTGGGTCCTATATAGCTACCTTCCTGGTGAGACTGGTATGGACTGTTGGCTGCAGGACTTAAAATACTGCAGCCTCCAGTTTCTAGTTAAGACGTACAGTCTTCCGCTAGCTGAGGGACCGGTCCCCTTTGTGCAGCCTGACCCTTCCACCGCTTGGCAGATTCGGGCATACGGGTGGCCTTCTGCACGGCCCGTACCCCTGGGGTCCCCTCCTCATTCCTGGAGCTCTTCCTACTCCTCTCTTCCTCTCCTTCTCTTCAACCTTGGGCCTCACTGACTAGGCCTGCCTCTGGAGCAGAGCTCCTGCAGAGCCTCTGCTCCTCCACTTCTCCTCCTCTGACTGATCTCTCCTCTCTAAGATGGCTTCTCTAGTTATATCTTTCTTCTATGTGCTCCCCTTAACTACTTCCTTCACCCACACTCACTACATGGTTCCCCCCTACCAGCTAGGTTCCCCCCACTCCAGCCAGGAAAGGGGCTCAGCAAGAGACACAGTGCATCTTGCCCCTCCTGCTGGCCTGGAGTAGTGTGTTGGATGCAGGTGTTAGGGTCCTGAGCTGTACTCCTTCCTTACCTGAGAGTGAGATACCACACCTCTGGTTGAGATGCAGTACCTCTGTGGCGACCAAACCCTCAGGGGTGCCACACACCCCCCTGGTAAAACACAGCACGTCCGCGGGCTGGAACTGAGTAAAAAACAATTTTAAAGACATGCAAAATTTTTGATGCATCACATATAAGATCATAAACATAACGTTTCTTCCCTTTATGGGAGGCACTTTTTCTTCAACGTTACTGGTTACTTTCATCAAAACATTATAAAACTTTCTTCACATATATAAAACATTTTTCATACAAAATATTCTTTAACAGGTTACAGCACGATCTGCAACCGGGTGTCCATTTCCTTTAATAAGGTGCAAACTTGAACATGAGGGACCCAGTTATGGTGGCGCACAGCAGATGTGCAGGAGCCTCCTGTGTTTTATAGTCGGCGCTCCACTATAATGGGGATAATGGCTAACAGGTATTTGCATATTGCTGTAGGGTGTGTCCCGAGGATAAATTCCCACTTTTATCTATCTATCCATCTATCTATCTATTATCTATCTATCATCTATCTATAATTTATCTATCCATCTATTATCTATCTATCTATCAATTATCTATTAATCTGTTGTCTATCTATCATCGACCTATTATCTATTAATCTATTATCTATTATCTATCATCTATCTATCTATCATCTATTATCTCTCTATCTATCTATTATCTATCTATTATCTATCTATCATCTATCTATTATCTATCTATTATCTATCTATCTATCTATCATCTATCTATTATCTATCATCTATCTATTATTTATCTATTATCTATCATCTATCTATTATCTATCATCTATCTATTATATATCTATTATCTATCATCTATCTATTATTTATCTATCTACCATCTATTATCTATCTATTTATTATCTATCATCTATCTATCATCTATCTATATATCTATCTATTATCTATCTATCTATCTATCTATTAGCTATCTATTATCTATCTATCATCTATTATCTATCTATTTATTATCTATCATCTATCTATTATCTATCTATCTATTATCTATCATCTATTATCTATGTATTATCTATCATCTATCTATTATCTATCTATATATTATCTATCATCTATCTATTATCTATCTATCATCTATCTATCAATTATCTATCTATTATCTATCTATTATCTATCTATTATCTATTATCTATCTATTATCTATCATCTATTATCTATCTATTATCTATCTATCAATTATCTATCTATTATCTATCTATTATCTATCTATTATCCATCTATTATCTATTATCTATCATCTATTATCTATCTATCTATTATCTATCTACAGTACAGACCAAAAGTTTGGACACACCTTCTCATTTAAAGATTTTTCTGTATTTTCATGACTTTGAAAATTGTACATTCACACTGAAGGCATCAAAACTATGAATTAACACATGTGGAATTATATACTTAACAAAAAAGTGTGAAACAACTGAAAATATGTCTTATATTCTAGGTTCTTCAAAGTAGCCACCTTTTGCTTTGATGACTGCTTTGCACACTCTTGGCATTCTCTTGATGAGCTTCAAGAGGTAGTCACCGGAAATGGTTTTCACTTCACAGGTGTGCCCTGTCAGGTTTAATAAGTGGGATTTCTTGCCTTATAAATGGGGTTGGGACCATCAGTTGTGTTGTGCAGAAGTCTGGTGGATACACAGCTGATAGTCCTACTGAATAGACTGTTAGAATTTGTATTATGGCAAGAAAAAAGCAGCTAAGTAAAGAAAAACGAGTGGCCATCATTACTTTAAGAAATGAAGGTCAGTCAGTGCGAAAAATTGGGAAAACTTTGAAAGTGTCCCCAAGTGCAGTTGCAAAAACCATCAAGCGCTACAAAGAAACTGGCTCACATGAGGACCGCCACAGGAAAGGAAGACCAAAAGTCACCTCTGCTTCTGAGGATAAGTTTATCCGAGTCACCAGCCTCAGAAATCGCAGGTTAACAGCAGCTCAGATTAGAGACCAGGTCAATGCCACACAGAGTTCTAGCAGCAGACACATCTCTACAGCAACTGTTAAGAGGAGACTTTGTGCAGCAGGCCTTCAATAGCAGAAGAGACTTGTTTGGGCTAAAGAACACAAGGAATGGACAATGGACCAGTGGAAATCTGTGCTTTGGTCTGATGAGTCCAAATTTGAGATATCTGGTTCCAACCACCGTGTCTTTGTGCGATGCAGAAAAGGTGAACGGATGGACTCTACATGCCTGGTTCCCACCGTGAAGCATGGAGGAGGAGGTGTGATGGTGTGGGGGGGCTTTTCTGGTGACACTGTTGGGGATTTATTCAAAATTGAAGGCATTCTGAACCAGCATGGCTACCACAGCATCTTGCAGCGGCATGCTATTCCATCAGGTTTGCGTTTAGTTGGACCATCATTTATTTTTCAACAGGACAATGACCCCAAGCACACCTCCAGGCTGTGTAAGGGCTATTTGACCAAGAAGGAGAGTGATGGGGTGCTACGCCAGATGACCTGGCCTCCACAGTCACCAGACCTGAACCCAATCGAGATGGTTTGGGGTGAGCTGGACCGCAGAGTGAAGGCAAAAGGGCCAACAAGTGCTAAGCATCTCTGGGAACTCCTTCAAGATTGTTGGAAGACCATTTCCGGTGACTACCTCTTGAAGCTCATCAAGAGAATGCCAAGAGTGTGCAAAGCAGTCATCAAAGCAAAAGGTGGCTACTTTGAAGAACCTAGAATATAAGACATATTTTCAGTTGTTTCACACTTTTTTGTTAAGTATATAATTCCACATGTGTTAATTCATAGTTTTGATGCCTTCAGTGTGAATGTACAATTTTCATAGTTATGAAAATACAGAAAAATCTTTAAATGAGAAGGTGTGTCCAAACTTTTGGTCAGTACTGTATGTATTATCTATCTATATATTATCTATATATTATCTATCTATATATTATCTATCTATTATCTATCTATCTATCTATCTATCTATCTATTATCTATTTATTATCTATCTATCCATATTTCTATCTATCTATCAATCCATATATCTATCTATTTTTCTATAATCTGTCTATAATCTATTATTTATCTAGTATCTATTCATATATCTATCTATCTATTCGTATATCTATCTATCTATCATCTATCTATTATCTAGTCATATATCTATCATCTATCTATTATCTATCATCTATCTATTATCTAGTCATATATCTATTATCTATCTATCATCTATTATCTATCTATTATCTATCTAGTATCTATCAATATCGGAAAGTTTGCATCATCTATCTATCATCTATCTATCATCTATCTATTATCTATATATTATCTATTATCTATCATCTATCTATTATCTAGTCATATATCTATCATCTATCTATTATCTATATATTATCTATCATCTATCTATTATCTAGTCATATATCGATCATCTATTATCTATATATCATCTATTATCTATCATCTATCTATTATCTAGTCATATATCTATCATCTATCTATTATCTATATATCATCTATTATTTATCATCTATCTATTATCTATCTATTTATCATCTATCTATTATCTATCAATATCGGAAAGTTTGCATCATCTATTATCTATCTATCTATCTATCTATCTATCTATCATCTATCTATCTCTATCTATTATCTATCAGCTATCTATTATCTATCTATTATCTATCTCTATTATCTAGTATCTATTCGTATATCTATCTATCTATCATCTATTTATTATCTAGTCATATATCTATCATCTATCTATTATCTATCATCTATCTATCATCTATCTATTATCTAGTCATATATCTATTATCTATCTATCATCTATTATCTATCTATTATCTATCTAGTATCTATCAATATCGGAAAGGTTGCATCATCTATCTATCATCTATCTATTATCTATATATTATCTATTATCTATCATCTATCTATTATCTATATATCATCTATTATCTATCATCTATCTATTATCTAGTCATATATCTATCATCTATCTATTATCTATATATCATCTATTATCTATCATCTATCTATTATCTAGTCATATATCTATCATCTATCTATTATCTATATATCATCTATTATCTATCATCTATCTATTATCTAGTCATATATCTATCATCTATTATCTATATATCATCTATTATCTATCATCTATCTATTATCTATCTATCATCTATTATCTATCATCTATCTATTATCTAGTCATATATCTATCATCTATCTATTATCTATATATCATCTATTATCTATCATCTATCTATTATCTAGTCATATATCTATCATCTATCTATTATCTATATATCATCTATTATCTATCATCTATCTATTATCTAGTCATATATCTATCATCTATCTATTATCTATATATCATCTATTATCTATCATCTATCTATTATCTAGTCATATATCTATCATCTATCTATTATCTATATATCATCTATTATCTATCATCTATCTATTATCTAGTCATATATCTATCATCTATCTATTATCTATATATCATCTATTATTTATCATCTATCTATTATCTATCTATTTATCATCTATCTATTATCTATCAATATCGGAAAGTTTGCATCATCTATCATCTATCTATCTATCTATCTATCTCTATCTATTATCTATCATCTATCTATTATCTATCTATCTATTATCTATCATCTATCTATTATCTATCTATCATCTATCTATCATCTATCTATCTCTATCTATTATCTATCATCTATCTATCTCTATTATCTATCAGCTATTTATTATCTATGTATTATCTATCTCTATTATCTATTATCTATCATCTATCTATCTATCTATCATCTATTATTATCTATCATCTATCTATTATATATCTATCTATCTATTATCTATCATCTATCTATCTATTTATCTATCTATCATCTATCTATTTATCTATCTATCATCTATCTATTATCTGTCTATCATCTATCTATCATCTATCTATCATCTATCTATTTATTTATTTTTCTATTATTTATCTATCTCTTATCCATCCTGCTTCCGTCTGTCTGTTTTGTGCTCTCCTCCTATGATGACTTTCTCAGCCCCTTCTCTGTGATAATCCGGCTCCTGCTGACCCCGTCAGTGATGCCACAATCATCCCCAAATTCTCCATCTGGATTCCTCCTCCTCCGTTCTCTCCGCTCGCCTCCATTGTTCTCCTCTCTTCCCTTTTCTCCATCCTCTGTTCCGCTCCTTCTTTTCTATGTCCTTGTTCTCTGGCATCGGGGGATGCAGCTCGGAGGATGCCCTTGCATCTCGCGGTTAACCCTCTCCTGTCCTCCCCTCCTGATGCTGCAGACTCATGCTTTGCTTGGGTTTTCGTGCACATTCCTGCATCCTGATTTTGCAGCATTCCCTGGGAGAGGATACTGGGGAGGGGGAGGAGGATGATGATGCTGAGATGATGCACAAGTGATGCTGCGGATGCAGAAGGTGTATTCTTTTTCAGAGCTGATGCTGATGGTGAGCATGCGGTGAGGTCTCTGTGGCGCAATGGACGAGCGCGCTGGACTTCTAATCCAGAGGTTCCGGGTTCGAGTCCCGGCAGAGATGGTACCTACCGTAATCTTTTGTTTTACGTACAATATAATATAAATTTACTGGAATTATCTCGGCTGCTTCAAAACCTGGTTCTTGATTGTGAATTGTATATTCCCGGGTATTTTACTATGATGGATCAGATCAGTGAAGAGTTCTAATTCTGCCACATTTTATACATTTATATTGGATATTTTAGAAATAAAGATGATTTCAGAATATGTATAATATCGGACGTCAGAACATTTCATGACTTGATTTAAAGAAATAACAATGCTTAATAAATGTCGCAGAGATTAATTTGTCATTTCTGCATTTCTGTAATGTCTTATGGAAAACAAGTTGTGCCCAATGACTTAGCTTGGCTCTGCTATTTTTACGAAAACTTGCAGTCAACTCAGCTCTGGCACACCACGACATATGTGAGCTGAATGGGAAAAGTCAAAATACTCATGTCATTGACATAAAAATCTGTCATGATAATGCAATAGTAATTATAGTATGGACCGGGCAGTAGCGTAGTGTGGCGGGGTCCACAAGGATATTATGCTGATTGTCAAGGTCTATGGGGGCGCAAAATATCACATCTCCCTTACAACACTAGCAAATGATGCTTCATGGAGCTACACAGTAAGGGCCCCTTCACCTGCGTTCTTCGCCATATTCATTGGTCCGGACGGGCTTATGTCCATAACGCTGCAAAACGGGTATGTACAGACAGGGCTATTGACTATAATGGTGCGTCGGAGTCACCATGTGCTCTGTCATCCATCATTTTCAGGCATATACCCGTACTGGAGACAGTCATTCAGCTGTTTGAGTGTCTGTGGCGCCCTGCTGCTCTCAGGTGCCACAGAACCCAGTAGGGTGCATGGATGGACTTCTCCACAAGAGGCCCTCACACATTCAGACACCTCCACCCTACCACTCAGACCACCAGAGGGAGCCCTGATAGTGATATATATATGGAGGGTGGAGCCAGGCAGTTTAGTTGAGAGTTTAGTGTGCTCAGTGAGAGAGCAGCATGCAGGCTGCTGTGTGAGGCAAGTTGAGTCCTACAGCACGCACTGAAGCCTAGTGAGGGCCCTGAGTGTGGCCGAAGGCAAGAGGAAAGGAGAGAGGAGTTGAGGGGGCAGAGGATCGTACCAGGCTCACCCCGAAATATATACCGGACACCAGGTCTGCGCCTACAGGGACCCTTTGCACCCAATAGGGACCACCGGATACCTGGAGGACTACAAGTCCCAGGTCAACCAACGCTGACTACAGTACCAGAGCTAGGAGTTATGGAGGCCCCAGCATCCAGGGAGAGTGATCTCCAAGAGAAGGCCCTACACCAGGTCAGCAGGTGCAAGAGAGTAAGAGAGACAGTAATAAAGCCAGGCCTAGCTCCAGGCAGGTCAGAAGCTTAGCAAGTGGAAACAACGGATCAGGAGGCCCTATAGCCGCTCACTGGGGAGAGTCCAGAAGTGCACCCTGCCTACTGAGTACCCTGGACCATACCTGCAACTACACCAGTAAAGGAACCGAAGCGAACCCCCGTGTGAGTGTCGGTCATTTCTCCCTGACCGGTCCTGGCCGTCTCTCACCTGTACCACTATCCATTACCCCTCGCTGCCCTGAGGCCCGCTCCACCTGTGGGGAGCCATTCCATCATAAGCTGCCCTAACATCTGCCTCAGAGGACTGCTACGCAGCGGCGGCTCCCTTTAGCCGCACTCAACATGTGGCGTCACGAACACTTTCCAAATCCCCTATAAATAATTCCCCTTTTTGGTGACCACCTTGGGCCATGGACCGGGCCAGCCACCGTGATACCCCCCATCGGCATCCAGAGGCCCGGCTGCCGAGTACCCCACTGCCCTGGGGGCACGTCATGTCCACCTCCAGTATACACCTGAAAATGGAAATGATGTACACCAGAGCACATGGTGACTCCGTCGGCACCATTATAGCCAATGGCCATCGGGGCATATGCCAGAATTCTGTTTTCTGGGGAGTGTAGACTAAATACCCGACGAGACCAGTGAACATCAGACAAAGCGCAGTGATTGCGTATCAAGGCGGAGTTGATCTAGGAGGGAGAGCTTAGATTAGAGAAGACATATAGGCAGTGTTTAATTGCCATGTCAGTACTGGTATACCGCTGCTGCACCATTAAAAGTCCCTTTCAGGGTTACATACTGTCCTTTCTCTATTAAAACCGCTGTTATCTGTATTCAGTGTAGGGATAGCTGGTGGAGGAGGGATAGTTTTGGATTGGAGGCATAGTGGCAGGGTTTATTCCCATACTGTATTCCCTTACATTCATTCTATATATTTTAGGTATACTGCTGCTGCAACCTAAAAACAAAAGTCCTTTTCAGGGCTACATATTTTCTTTTTCCTATTAATCTATTAATATTGGAAAGTTTGCAGGAATATATTATATACCTAATTTAAAATGCGCAAGGCGTTCAGTAAGGGGCAGGGCAGTGGACGTGCTGCTGATGGTACACGCATAGGCCAAGGCCGTGGGCCAGGTGAAAATGTGCCTGCTGAGGCAGCACAACAAACACGCTCATCCACGAGACCTACCTTCCTGTCCCACTTTGCAAGGGGGTGCAGGACACCACTCTTGAAGCCACAACAGTGCGAACAGGTGGTTGGTTGGATGGCAGATGATGCTCCCAGCACCACCCTGTCTTCCACATGGTCCAGTCTCACTAGCCAAGAGTCTGGACCACTTAATCCTCACCCTGATCATCCTTCCTCACATCATGTTGAGTTCAAGGAGACAAGTGATCCCACACTTGGACACTCCGTGGAGCTCTTTATATTTCCAGTTATTGATTCTGCCCTCTCACCTTGCACAGTTCAGGAAGGACATGAGGAGATTGTGTGTAGTCACGCTCAAATATTTGAGCAGTCACAGTCAGCAGAAGATGACGGTGGGCAACGGCAATTAGTGTCTCAAGAGGTAGTTGATGATGAGATACAATTGCTAACACATGAAGTTGTAAAGTCAACAAGTCAGGAGGATCAGAGTGCGGAAGTGGAAGACGAGGTGGTGGACGGTGAAGTCATTGACCCAACTTGTGAAGGTGCCATGGAGAGCAAGGCCAGCAGTACAGAAGGGGAGGGATCCACAGCACCGCAACAGGCAGGAAGTGGGGTGGCCAGAGGGAGAAGACGGGCAACTGTTCCCCAGAGCACCCACACGAGGCAAGTTCCCAGGCCAAGGGTTAGGTTTTCCCCAGTTTGGCACTTTTTTAAAGAAAGTGCGGACAATAAAAAAATGATCTTTTGCAACCTGTGCCGTAACAAGATCAGCAGGGGCCTGACCACCAATAGCATGCTTAGGCAAATGTCATAAAAGCACCAAACTAGGTGGGCCAAATGCCTGTCTCCACAATCAGTGTCTGTGGGTGACACCACTGCCTCTTCCCCTGTGCTATGTGCTGTCCAATCCCCTGTCCAGGACGCAGGCGCAGATGAGTCCCGCCCTGCACCTTTCGTTGTACATTCGCAAGCATCATCAGCAACCATGTAAAAATTCTTTGCCCCAGCCCAGTGTTCAGCTGTCCCTACCATAGGCCTTGGAATGCAAATGGAAATATCCAGCCACCCACCCACAGGCACAAACACTAATTGGCCACAATTCCAGTCTGCTTGCCTTGGAAATGTTGCCGTTTTAGGCTTGGGGATACTGAGGCTTTCTGCAATTTCGTGGCGCCGGCTGTCCCTCGGTACTCAGTCTCCAGCCACCACTATATTTTCTGGTGTGATGTCCCCGCCTTACAGCAACAGGTGTCCCATAACATCACCCTGCCTTGACCAATGCAGTTACTGGGAAGGTCCACTTAACAACAGACACGTGGACAAGTACTTGTGGCCAGGGATGATACAGTTGTTGGATGGCACACGACACACAGGGTGAACCTTGTGGAGGCCAAGAATGAGTCACACCCTGGCACGGCACACATGCTATTGACACTGAGGATTGGGACCATAGTTGTTCCATCAAGCCTTCCTCCACAAGTTCCTGCATTCCCTCCTCCTCTTCATCCTCCATTTTCGAATTGTCATGTCGGAGCGCGTTGTGCATATCAGTTGCAAGCTGGAAGCACTGCAGCTCTGCTTTGGTGAAGTGACAACAGGCTCTGCAGAAATTAATTTGTTTATGTAACAAACAACACACCACTTCAGGGTTGTGTAAAGGTATAACAGACCAGACAGATCTGTGGCTTTTGCCACTGAATGTACAACCAGACATGGTCGTGTGTGATAATGGCTGTAAACTGGTGGCGGCTCTGAAGCTTGACAAGCTCGCACGCAAACCATGCCTGGCCCATGTGCTTAACCTTGTGGTTCAGCGGTTTCACAAAACATACCCAGATCTGATGGATCTGCTTGTCAAAGTACGCCTCCTGTGTGCCCATTTTAGAAAGTCAGCTACAGCTTCCACCGCCCTTACCGTGCTTCAGCTGAATTTGCAGCTTCCAGCTCACCGACTGATCTGTGATGTCCCCACGCATTGGAACTCTACATTGCAGATGTTGGGTAGGATTTGTAAGCAGAAGAGGGCAGTTGTTGACTACCAGCATCAACAAGGCCGTCGGTATTCAGTTCAGACTCCACACATAAGACCTCAGGAGTCAGACATATGTACCATCCTCCAAAACTTTGAGGACTCCACCAAGATGGTGAGTGGTGATGACATCATAATTAGCGTCACCATCCCGCTTCTGTGTTTTCTGAAACACTCTCTGCTCACAATTAAAGAGGATGCATTGCAGGCGGAGCATGATGAGATGGAGCAAGGAATAATACAGGGTGATTCCACACAGCCCAGCTTCATCTCATCCCAATGTGGATTGGGTGACAATGAGGAAGAGGAGGAGGAGGAACAGGAGCTAGTTTCCTGCGCTATAGACGGTAATACCTGCACAACTGTCATACCGTCTGTTCAGCGTGGATGACATGAGGACAGGGATGAGGAGGAAGAGGAGGAGGATGAGGAGGAGAGCATGGTCAGTCGTCCTCTTGGTGAGGACACGGAAGTCTTGCCCCTTTGCAGTCTGACACACATGGCTGAGTTTATGTTACGCTGCCTATCCCGTGACCCTCCCATTGTCCAAATTTTGAGTGACAGTCATTACTGGTTAGTGACACTTCTAGAACCACGCTACAAGGATAACTTTCTGTCTTTTATTCCTGTTCTGGACAGGCCTAAGAAAATGGGGCAGTACCAGAAGAATCTTGTTGCGGAATTATTGAAAAAATTCCCATCTGAAAATGCTGGCGGCAGAGGTCACAGTTCGTTGGACAACCAAGGAGTACAGGCGAGAGAGACACAAATGCAAACAAGCAGAGGCAGGGGAACACTGTCAAAATTCTGGGACAGTCTTCACAGGCCCTCCCATCGCACAGGCCCTGAGATGCTGGGTACTCTCACATGGAGGGAAAAGTTTCAGAAGATGGTGAGGGAGTACCTTTCTGACTGTACCAACGTCCTCCATGATTCCTCTGTGCCTTATAATTATTGGGTATACAAGCTGGACACGTGGCATGAACTGGCTCTCTACACCTTGGAGGTCCTGGTCTGCCCTGCCGCCAACGTTTTGTCAGAGCGGGTTTTTAGTGCCGTCGATGGAATTATAACCGATAGGTGCATCCGCCTGTCAACTGAAAATGCTGACATGCTGACTCTTATAAAAATGAACAAGGGCTGGATTGGGCTAGACTTCTCAACACCACCGAATAATAGCAGCGTAACATAAACTCAAATACAGTGGTTTTTTTTTGGGAGGTCTAACTGTATTCCCATGCACCTCTGTCTTCACACCCAGACATGAGTATATGCTTCCTGATTTTGTCTATTTGCTCTTGTCCTCCTCCATCTCCACATCCTCCTCTATATCGCCGCCAGATCTACCATATCACCATATCCGACCTCTACGTCTCTTGCAAGGGGCATTGGAGTTCCTCCAAATTTTTACCAGCCGTTGCTTCACTGCATAGGCAAACAATATGAGAGACCCATTTCCTATGAATGGGAACATGGTTTTCAGGAGGCCCACAGACCTCTACATCTCTGTCTAGGGACACTGGAGTTCTTTCACATTTTTGGCAGCTGTTGCATTCACTCCATAGGTAAACAGTATGGGAGACCTACTCCAGTATGGGAGACGCACTCCTTTTTAATGGGCACATGTCATACTCGTTACTGTAGCCCAGCTCCATATGTCTTTAAATTCCTAGTGGGGTTTTTCCTTAATTTTGGCAGCCATTGAACTCACTGCATACCCTATAACTGTATAGCAGACCCTCTCCTTTCTAATGGGAACATGTCATAATAACATAGTAACATAGTTTTAAGGTTGAAGGAAGACTAAGTCCATCTAGTTCAACCCATAGCCTAACATGTTGATCCAGAGGAAGGCAAAAAAAACCATGAGACAAACACTAAGCTCCACATTGGGGAAAAAAATTCCTTCCTGACTCCATACGACAATCAGACTAGTTCTCTGGATCATCGCCCTATCAAGGAATCTAGTATATATAATCTGTAATATTACACTTTTCAAGAAAAGCATCCATGCCCTTCTTAAATGTTAGTAGTGAATCACTCATTACAACATCATGCGGCAGAGAGCTCCATAGTCTCACTGCTCTTACAGTAAAGAATCCCCGTCTGTGATTATGATTAAACCTTCTTTCCTCCAGACGTAGAAGATGCCCCCTTGTCCTCGTCTCAGGCCTCAGAGTAAAAAGATCAGTAGAAAGGTCTTTGTACTGTCCCCTCATATACTTGTACATAGTAATAAGATCACCCCTAAGCCTTCTTTTTTCCACAGTAAATAACCCCAAGTGTAATAACCTGTCTTGGTATTGCAGACCCCCCAGTCCTCTAATAACCTTGGTCGCTCTTCTCTGCACCCGCTCTAGTTCAGCTATGTCTTTCTTATACACCGGAGACCAGAACTGTACACAGTATTTTCAGTATGGTCGCACTAATGACTTGTATAGAGGTAAAATTATGTTCTCCTCATGAGCATCTATGCCTCTTTTAATGCATCCCATTATTTTATTTGCCTTTGCAGCAGCTGCCTGACACTGGCCACCAAACGTGAGCTTGTCGTCCACCAATACACCCAGGTCTTTTTCAGTGACAATTTTGCCCAGTGTTTTACAATTAAGCATATAATTATTAGTATTGAGCGAGCACTAAAATGCTTGGGTGCTCGAAGCTCGGGCCGAGCTCACTGTGATACTCGGGTGCTCGACCCGAGCAACGAGCCCAATGTTAGTCTATGGGAGACCCGAACATTTTTGCGGCGGCTCCCCCGGCAGTCTGTAGAAAGCCTAAAAAGTGCCCAAAACGATAGTGACAGTGCTCAAATGACATGGGGACAGCATGGGGATCGCCCCAGGAAGCATTTCTGACCCCCAGGTCACTGCTGTCAACAACGTGGTCAGAGGTATTAAGCCACTTTTACAGGCTCACAATAAAACATTCAAAAACGAAAGTGAAAGTGCTTTCCTGTGAAATATGTTAACCCCTTAACGACCATGGGTCTTTCTGTTTTTGTGTTTTCCTTTTTTGCTCCCCTTCTTCCCAGAGCCAGAACTTTTTTAATTTTCGTTCAATATGGCCATGTGAGGGCTTATTTTTTGCGGGTCGAGTTGTACTTTTAAACACCATCACTGGTTTTACCATATCATGTGCTGGAAAATGGGAAAAAAATTTCAAGTGCAGTGAAACTGCAAAAAAAATGCAATTCCACAGTTGTTTTTTGGGTCCTTTTTTTACCACGTTCACAGATTGCTAAAACTGACCTGCCATCATTATTTTCCAGGTCGTTACCAGTTCATAGACACCAAACATGTATAGGTTCTTTTTTATTTAAGTGGTGAAAAAAAAATCCAAAGCTTGCTAAAAAAAACAAAAAAAATGACGCCATTTTCCGAGACCCTTAGCTTCTCCATTTTTCGGATCTGGGGCCAGGTGAGGGCTTATTTTTTGCGTGCCTGGCTGACGTTTTTATTGATACCATTTTGGGGTAGATCCGATGTTTTGATCGCCCGTTATTGCATTTTATTGCAAAGTTGTAGCGACCAAAAAAAATTAATTCTGGCGTTTAAAATTTTTTTCTCGTTACGCCGTTTACTGATTGTATTAATTCTTCTTTCATATTGATAGATCGGGCGATTCTGAACGCGGCGATACCAAATATGTGTATGTGTTTTTTTTTTATATATATATATTTTATTTTGAATCGGGCGAAAGGGGGGTGACTTAAACTTTTATATATTTTTTATTTTTTTTATTTTTTTAAAAACTTTCTTTTTACACTTTCTGCTTGCTTCTATAGTCTCCAGAGGAGACTAGAAGCAGCAGTTGTCTGATTGCTTCTACTGCATACAAGCGATGAGCAGATCGCTTGTATGCAGGAGAAATGCTCACTTGCTATGAGCGCTGACCACTAGGTGGCGCTCATAGCAATTGAGACATGACAACCACAGGCGTCTGCTGCAGACCCTGAGTTGTTATGCCCACCCATTGGTGACCCGCGATCAGGTGACGGGATCACTGATGGGCGGGGCTTAGGACTCCCGGAAGCGCGAGTTAAATGCCACTGTCAGAGATTTAACATGTTAACAGCCGCGGGTGGACCGCGATTCCAATAATCAGCTGACATGTGCTCGCTTCAGTGCGGGCTCACCGCCGGAGCCCCCGCTGAACCGGCCTTCCTGACCTGGTGCGTACTATTACTGACCAGGTCGGAAAGGGGTTAAGAAACATCCTTTCCAGGGTAAAGACTTGTGTATAAGGTAAAATAAATAACCAAAAACAAAAATACTCCTTCACACCTTGGGCTATGTTCACAAGTAGCATTTTTTATGCGTTTTTGCACGTTTGTATTGCTTTCAACCGTGACAAATGCATTCACCGGGAAATGTCATTTTAACATTTTACAACCTTATCTGGCCATGTGCTGTGTGACACATGCATACAGTGCTAAAAAGACATGGGAACAGCATGGGGAAGACCCCTGGAAGCATCTCTGACACCCAGGTCACTGCCTAAAAGTGTGCCCATCAGAAGTGATCCTTGCCGCATCAGAAGATGCAGACTTGCAACTATCCCCGTGCAAGTCCTTGTCCCAGGGCAGTGTTCAATTGTACCTCCCCCATAACTTGCAATACAAGCGCAAGTATGCAGCCTGCCACCCACCCACCCCCAGGCTGCAATACCATACTGCTAGCTTGCTTGCACTTGAAATTGGGCCTTTTAGGCATGTGGAGGTGGAATCTGGCCACCACGTCATGGCTGCGTCGGTAGCCTGGTATTCATACTCAGTCCCCAGCCGCCCGGCGGCCGGGTGTCCACGATTGGTCCCCAGCCACCAGGGGGTGGCCCGGTGCCCACACACAGTCCCCAGCCGCGTGGGGGTGGCCGGGTGTCCATAAACGGTCCCCAGCCGCCCCTATTTGTCCCGGTGCGCCTTATACACAAGCGTGCATACCAAAACATTTCCTGTGCCCTCCCCAGTGCATTTAGTGGGAAGGACAGCCTAACCACAAACACGTGGACAAGTGAATGTGGCCAGGAATGGTCCATCTCACTGACGCCTTCACACTGGGTTAATATTGTGGAAGCCGGGACACAGTTGGACACTGGGACGCAACACGTCCTCCAGACATAGAGGATTGCGGGTCCTGGGTCAATCAGGCTTCAACACAAAGTTCAGAAGGTAGACAGCAGCAGTGGTCGGCCCCCTACACAACGAGCAAATTATTCATGATCATGAGGCCATCCACCTCCTTAGCTTTCTGTTCCTTGGAATGCAAGCGCTTGTATGTAGTAGCAGCTAGGCCTGAGGTGGTCAGCGTTTTGGCGCATATTCTACCTCCTTCGAGGATTGCTGGATGTTTTCCTGCTACTATCCCAGTTCTATGACTCCCGTTAAAACAAAGCTTCAGGTGATGAATGATGGATGAGGTGGTGGCAAAGGAGAAAGAGCAGGAGGAACAGGGACCATTCACATCAATATCAGGCCAGCCAACCACACATGTCTTGTAGGATATGTTTCTGTACCAAAAGGAGCGGTTCAGCTACACAGTTATAAGGCATACAGTGAATGCAATGCCTACCTAAAATTTCGAGGCACTCCAATGCCCCTTGGAAGTGACATGGAGGTCAGAGGGCCTTAACTAAACCGTTTTTTCCATTTATAGCAACTGGGTCTCCTGTACACTGTTGGCCTAAGCAGGGAATGGAAGGCTTTCCAAAAATTATTAGGCACTGCAATGCCCCTTGAAACAGACGTGGATTACAGCATATTAAAAACCTTCTACCCATTATTGGGGAGTGGGTCTCCCTTAGTGTTCGCCTATGCATTGAAAAGCAAAAGCTGACAAAAATTAGGAGGAAATGCAATGCCCGTTGCAAGAGTCGTGGAGGTTAGAGGTAATTAAAAACAACATGTCAATGCCCCTTGGAAGAGCTGTGGAGTTCAGAGTGGTTTAACAAGACGGTTTTAATGCCCCTTAGAAGAGACGTGGAGTTCAGAGTGGTTTAAAAAGACAGTTTTAATGCCCCTTGGAAGAGATGTGGAGGTCACAGTAGCATAACAAGATGGTTTTAATCCCCCTTGGAAGAGACGTGGAGTTCAGAGTGGTTTAACAAGACAGTTTTAATGCCCCTTGGAAGAGTGGTGGAGGTTACAGTGGAATAAAAAGACAATATCAATGCCCCGTGGAAGAAACATGGAGGTCACAGTAGCTTAACAAGACGGTTTTAATGCCCCTTGGAAGAGTGGTGGAGGTCGCAGTGGAATAAAAAGACAATATCAATGCCCCTTGGAAGAGTGGTGGAGGTTACAGTGGAATAAAAAGACAATATCAACGCCCTGTGGAAGAGACGTGGAGGTCACAGTAGCTTAACAAGACGCTTTTAATGCCCCTTGGAAGAGTGGTGGAGGTCGCAGTGGAATAAAAAGACAATATTAATGAACCTTGGAAGAGACGTGGAGGTCACAGTAGCTTAACAAGACGATTTTAATGCCCCTTACAAGAGCCATGCAGTACAGCATATTAAAAACATTATTCCCATTATTGGGGAGTGGATCTCCCATAGTCTTTGCCTATGCCTTCCAAGCAAAAGCTGCCAAAAATTAGGGGGAACTTGCAATGTCCCTTACAAGAGCCATGCAGTACAGCATATTAAAAACATTATTCCCATTAGTGGGGAGTGGGTCTCCCATAGTCTTTGCCTATGCCTTCCAAGCAAAAGCTGCCAAAAATTAGGACAGAGGAACTTGCAATGCTGGCAACATGGACCACGGTCACCCTGGTGGTATAGTGGTCGTGGAGGCTGAGGATAAGGAGAAGAGCAAAAAACAGCCGAAACAAGGAAGCGTATACCCATGTGTGGGTGTGAAGCGATGCATGGGAATACACCTCCCGAAATAACACAGTGGATTTGACTTTATGTTACTCTGCTGTCATTTGGTGGTAATGAGAAGTCTGGCCCAATCCAGCCCTTGTTCATTTTGATAAGGGTCAGCTTGTCAGCATTGTCAGTTGACAGGCGAGTGCGCTTATCAGTTATAATTCCCCCAGCGGCACTAAAAACACGCTCCGATAACACGCTAGTGGCAGGGCAGGCCAGGACCTCCAAGGCATACAGAGTGAGTTCATTCCAAGTGTCCAGCTTGGATACCCAATAATTAAAAGGCACAGAGGAATCACGGAGGACGCTGGTACTCCCTCACCATCTTTTGAAACTTTCCACTCCTTGTGAGAGTACCCTGCGCCTCAGGGCCTGTAAGCTGGGCAGGTCTCAGAAAACTGTCCTAGAACATTGACAGTGTTCCCCTGCCTCTGCTGGATTGGAGTTGCGTCTCTCTCGCCTGTATGCCTTAGTTGGGCAGCGAACTGTGACCTCTGCCGCTACCGTGTTCAGATGGGAATTTTTTTAATAGTCCTGCAGCAAGGGCCTTCTGGTACTGCCCCATTTTTGTAGACCTCCCCAACTCAGGAATAAGAGAGTGAAAGTTCTCCTTGTAGAGGGGGTCTAAAAGTGTCATCAACCAGTAATGACTGTCACCCAACATTTTGACAATGCGAGGGTCACGGTTAAGGCAGCATAACATAAAGTCAGCCATGGGTGCCAGACTGGTAACGGGCAAGACTTCCGTGTCCTCACCAAGATTACGACTGATAGTGTTGAGCGATCACTAAAATGCTCGGGTGCTCGAAGCTCGGGCCGAGCTTACCGTGATACTAGGGTGCTCGACCCGAGCAACGAGCCCAATGTTAGTCTATGAGAGACCCGAGCATTTTTGCGGCAGCACCCCCGGCAGTCTGTAGAAAGCCTACAAAGTGCCCAAAACGATAGTGACAGTGCTCAAAAGACATTGGGGCAGCATGGGGATCACCCCTGGAAGCATTTCTGACCCCCAGGTCACTGCTGTCAACAATGTGGTCAGAGGTATTAAGCCACTTTTGCGGGCTCACAATAAAACGTTCAAAAACGAAACTGAAACGGTTTTCCTGTGAAATATGTTAAGGAATTTCCTTTCCAGGGTAAAAACTTGTGTATAAGGTAAAATAAATAACCAAAAACAAAAATACTCCTCCACAGCTTGGGCTATGTTCACAAGTAGCATTTTTCATGCATTTTTGCACTTTTGTATTGCTTTCAACCGTGACAAATGCGTTCACCGGGAAATGTCATTTTAACATTTTACAATCTTATCTGGCCATGTGCTGTGTGACACATGCATACAGTGCTGAAAAGACAAGGGATCAGCATGGGGAAGACCCCTGGAAGCATCTCTGACCCCCAGGTCACTGTCTAAAAGTGTGCCCATCAGAAGTGATCCTTGTCGCATCAGAAGATGCAGACTTGCAACTATCCCCGTGCAAGTCCTTGTCCCAGGGCAGTGTTCAATTGTACCTCCCCCATTCCTTGCAATGCAAGCGAAAATATGCAGCCAACCACCCACCCACCCGCAGGCTGCAATACCATACTGCTAGCTTTCACTTGAAATGGGGCCTTTTAGTTTGGAGGAGGCCGAAGCTGGCCACTACCTCATGGCCGCTTCGGCAGCGAGGTATCCATACTCTGTCCCCAGCCGCCCGGTGGCCGGGTGTCCACGCTCGGTCCCCAGCCGCCAGGTGGCGGCCAGGTGTCCATACTCGGTCCCCAGCCACCCTGATTTCTCCTGTCACCTTCCCCCACACTTTTCTTAGCCTGGCCTGCTTTAGGGCAGCATTGGACGAGCCCACCAGAGAACCAGACTCCTCCGGTGGGCCCTGGCTTCTCCATCAGGGGAGTTGAGAGTGCCTAGGTGAGGAGCATGATGATGATGATAGAAGTTAGCATCTGCTTTGTTTTCTTGGAATGCAAGCGCATGTATGTAGTAGCGGCTAGGCCTGAGGTGGTCCGCGTTTTGGCGCATATCCTACCTCCTCCGAGGATTGCTGGATGTTTTCCTGCTACTATCCCAGTTCTATGACTCCCGTTAAAACAAAGCTTCAGGTGATAAATGATGGATGAGGTGGTGGCAAAGGAGAAAGAGCAGGAGGAACAGGGACCATTCACATCAATATCAGGCCAGTCAACCAGATATGTCTTGTAGGATATGTTTCTGTAACAAAAGGAGCGGTTCGGCTACACAGTTATAGGGCATACAGTGAGTGCAATGCCTACCAAAAATTTCGAGCCACTCCAATGCCCCTTGGAAATGACATGGAGGTCAGAGGGCGTTAACTAAACCTTTTTTTCGATTTATAGCAACTGGGTCTCCCATGCACTGTTGGCCTAAGCAGTGAATGGAAGGCTTTCCAAAAATTATGAGGAACTGCAATGCCCCTTACAAGAGCCATGTGTGGCACCCCAGGGGTCTGGTCACCACAGTAATAGAGATATTACGTCGGAGAGCAAGTGGGAGGATTCCTGGTCAGGATCCCTTAAACATGCAACATCCTCCTGCCCCAGTCCTGGGAGGGGAGAATTCTGCCCTTATAAACTGGATCTGGGGCGGGGTTGAGTGAGTCAGAGAACAGTCAGAGTCAGAGTGAGAGCAAGGGAAAGTAACAGCAAGGAGCTCTGTAGGAGCTAGGAGCTAAAGACCAGGGGCTGGAAGCTGAGCAGAGCTCGCCCTGGCAGAAGACAATAGGAACCGGACACAGGAGTCCGAAGCTGTGAGGACTTATATATCCAGCAGCAGAAACCAGCCGGCAGGGGATTTCAGGTCCTCTGGCCATAGAAGCACGGAGGCTCAGTCACAAGCAAGGGACCAGCACCGCCGTCGTGGAGCGGAGGCTAACAGAAGGCCCCAAGTCACCAGCCATACGGGTGAGCACTACACGGTACACTCAGGGACGTGGGCTACTTCTACCCTCTTATAGCAAGGTAGCCAGGAAGAGTGCAGACAGACGGGGAGGCCTACAACTCCACCTGGCCAGGGGAACTCCTGCTTGCTCACAGACTGACCAGGCCTCTTATGCTAGCCAGTACTCCCGGGAGGGTCTACCTTATAATCATCAGTAAAGACCCTGAACTGCACTGCAAAGACTCTGAGTCGTTTCTGCTGCGCTCGTGCACCATCACCCCCATCATCCACACTCACTGCCCTGAGGCTATACTCCTCCCGAGGGGAGTTATCCCATTCTATGCAGCGCACACAACACCAGCCTCAGCAGTCTGCCTCGCAGCGGTGGTACTCCCTGACCGCAATCCACGGGTGGCGCAGTCGGACAATTAACCTCAAAACCTAAGAAAGACTGCCACTGGTCTGAACAGCCTGAGCCACGGGACCGGGTCACCGCCACGGAGACTACAGACCCCAGAGACCCAGCACCGGGTATCCCACACACGTGTACACACGGCCCAGGGGGCGCATCACATGCAGTACAGCATATTACAAACATAAGTCCCATTATTGGGGAGTGGGTGTCCCATAGTATTTGCTTATGCTTTCCCAGCAAAAGCTGACAAAAATTAGGACGGAGCAACTTGCAATGCCCCTTACAAGAGCCATGCAGTACAGCATATTACAAACATAAGTCCCATTATTGGGGAGTGGGTGTCCCATAGTATTTGCTTATGCCTTGCAAGCAAAAGCTGCCAAAAATTAGGACGGAGCAACTTGCAATGCCCCTTACAAGAGCCATGCAGTACAGCATATTACAAACATAAGTCCCATTATTGGGGAGTGGGTCTCCCATAGTATTTGCTTATGCTTTCCCAGCAAAAGCTGCCAAAAATTAGGACGGAGCAACTTGCAATGCCCCTTACAAGAGCCATGCAGTACAGCATATTACAAACATAAGTCCCATTATTGGGGAGTGGGTCTCCCATAGTATTTGCTTATGCTTTCCCAGCAAAAGCTGCCAAAAATTAGGACGTAGCAACTTGCAATGCCCCTTACAAGAGCCATGCAGTACAGCATATTACAAACATAAGTCCCATTATTGGGGAGTGGGTCTCCCATAGTATTTTCTTATGCCTTGCAAGCAAAAGCTGCCAAAAATTAGGACGGAGCAACTTGCAATGCCCCTTACAAGAGCCATGCAGTACAGCATATTACAAACATAAGTCCCATTATTGGGGAGTGGGTGTCCCATGGTATTTGCTTATGCTTTCCCAGCAAAAGCTGCCAAAAATTAGGACGGAGGAACTTGCAATGCTGGCACCCTGGTGGTATAGTGGTGGTGGAGGCTGAGGATAAGGAGAAGAAGATTAAACAGCCGAAACGAGGAAGCGTATACCCATGTGTGGGTGTGAAGCGGTGCATGTGAATACACCTCCCGAAATAACACAGTGGATTTGACTTTATGTTACTCTGCTGTCATTTGGTGGTGATGAGAAGTCTGGCCCAATCCAGCCCTTGTTCATTTTGATAAGGGTCAGCTTGTCAGCATTGTCAGTTGACAGGCGAGTGCGCTTATCAGTTATAATTCCCCCAGCGGCACTAAAAACACGCTCCGATAAGACGCTAGCGGCAGGGCAGGCCAGGACCTCCAAGGCGTACAGAGCGAGTTCATTCCAAGTGTCCAGCTTGGATACCCAATAATTAAAAGGCACAGAGGAATCACGGAGGACGCTGGTACGATCGGCAAGGTACTCCCTCACCATCTTTTGAAACTTTCCACTCCTTGTGAGAGTACCCCGCGCCTCAGGGCCTGTAAGCTGGGCGGGTGTCAGAAAACTGTCCCAGAACATTGACAGTGTTCCCTTGCCTCTGCTGGATTGGAGTTGCATCTCTCTCGCCTGTACGCCTTGGTTGGGCAACGAACTGTGACCTCTGCCGCTAGCGTGTTCAGATGGGAATTTTTTTAAGAGTTCTGCAGCAAGGGCCTTCTGGTATTGCCCCATTTTTGTAGACCTCTCCACCTCAGGAATAAGAGAGTGAAAGTTCTCCTTGTAGCGGGGGTCTACAAGTGTCACCAACCAGTAATGACTGTCACCCAACATTTTGCCAACGCGAGGGTCACGGTTAAGGCAGCGTAACATAAAGTCAGCCATGCGTGCCAGACTGGTAACGGGCAAGATTTCCGTGTCCTGACCAAGATGACGACTGACCATGCTCTTCTCCTCCCCCTCCTCCTCCTCTTCCTCCTCCCCCCTGTCCTCAGGCCACCCACGCTGACCCGACGGTATGACATTTGTACAGGTACTATCGTCTACAACGCATGATAGCAGCTCCTGTTCTTCCTCCTCCTCCTCCTCCTCCTCTCCCTCATTGTCCCCCAATGCACATTGGGATGAGATGAGGCTGGGCTGTGTGTAATCGCCCGCTACGGCTTCTTGATCCATCTCATCATACTCTGGCTGCAATGCCTCCTCTTTAATTCTCTGCAGAGAGTGTTGCAAAAGACATACAAGTGGGATGCTGACACTAATGATGGCGTCATCGCCACTCACCATCTTGGTGGCCTCCTCAAAGTTTGTCAGGATGGTACATATGTCCGACATCCAGGTCCACTCCTGAGGTCTTATGTGTGGAATCTGACCTGAATATCGACGGCCTTGTTGCAGCTGGTACTCCACAACTGCTCTCTTCTGCTCACAAATCCTTTGCAACATGTGGAGGGTAGAGTTCCAACATGTGGGGACATGGCACACCAGTCAGTGTGCCGGAAGCTGCAAACGATGCTGCAACACAGCAAGGGCGGCGGAAGCTGTAGCCGACTTGCGAAAATGAGCTGACAGGCGGCGTACTTTGACGAGCAGATCTGGCATCTTGGGGTACGATTTAATAAACCGCTGAACCATGAGGTTAAGCACATGAGCCAGGCATGGTACGTGTGTGATCTCACCTCGCCTCAGAGCCGCCACCAGGTTACGGCCATTGTCACACACGACCATGCCGGGATGTAGGTTCAGCGGTCTCAGCCACAGATCTGCCTGCTGTTTCACAGCTGTCCACAACTCACAAGCAGTGTGAGGTTTATCACCTAAGCTTATGAGTTTCAGCACAGCCTGTTGCCACTTGGCGGAGGCAGTACTGCAATGCTTCCAGCTTGTAACTGATGTGGTGATATCTGAGATGGAGGCTGAACATGAGGAGGAGGAGGAGGAGGATGCGCAGGAGCTGTACACTGTGGGGGCAACTCTGACTGACATAGGGCCCGCAATCCTCGGTGTGGGGAGGATGTGTTCCGTCCCAAGGTCCGACTGGTCCCGCCTTCCACTATGTTTACCCAGTGTGCCGTCAGAGAGATGTACCGTCCCTGGCCACAAGCACTTGTCCACGTGTCCTTTGTCAGGTGGACTCTCCCAGTAACTGCGTTGTTGAGGGCACGGCAGATGCTTTGGGACACGTGCTTGTGTAGTGCGGGGATGGCACACCGGGCAAAATAGTGTCTGCTGGGGACCGAGTACCGAGGGACGGCCACCGCCATAAGATTGCGGAAGGATTCCGTCTCCACCAGCCTAAAAGGCAGCATTTCCAATGCAAGCAGTCGTGAAATGTGCGAATTTAGGACTGTGGCCTGTGGGGCGTTAGCTGCGAATTTCCGCTTTCGTTCAAAGGTCTGGGATATGGACAATTGAACGCTGCGGTGGGACGTGGACGTGGACGTTGATGCTGTTTCTTGAGAAACTGCCATAACAAGTGAAGACTGAGAGGAGGGGGCATCTTTACATGGAGTATGGACAGGGGATTGCCTTGCACACACAACAGGGGGTTCTATTGCACGCACAACAGTGGAAGAAGCAGTGGTGACACCCCCTGACACTGGTCGTGGTCCCTGGGTATCGCCCCACAAAGTCGGGTGCTTTGCTGCCATGTGCCTGATCATGCTGGTGGTGGTCAGGCTGGTAGTTTTGTCACCCCTGCTGATGCTGGCATGGCAGGTGGAACATATGGCCTTTTTGGGGTTATCAGCAGAGTCTTTAAAAAAATTCCAGACTCTGGAAGACCTACCGCTTGTACTGGCAACGTCCCTCGTGTTGGTGTTACGGGGAACGGTTGCCTGCCTTCTGTCTGCGGCCACCACACTGCTTCTTCCTGCCTGTTGGGGTACTCTGCCTCCCTCCCCCTGTGTGCTGCTGGCCTCACTCTGCATGTCCTCCTTCCACGTTGGGTCAGTTACTAGATCATCCACCACATCCTCCTCTTCCACTTGCGCACCACGATCCTCCTCCTCACTTCCTGGCAATTGTGTCTCGTCATCGTCCACCTCTTGTGACAGATTGCCAACGTCGACTTCCTGTGGCCGTGGCTGTTCAAATATTTGGGCATTGCAACATGGGATCTCCTCTTCCACCACTTCAAGCGTATCAGGCGAGGGGCCCAAATATGGAAATGGACCAGTGAACAGCTCTTCAGAGTGTCCAAGTGTGGGATCACTTGCTGTCTGACGACACTCGGCATGGTGGGAGGAAGAAGCATCAGGGTGAGGAGGAGTATGCGGTCGAGACTCACGGCTACTAAGAGTTGACCGTGTGGAAGACAGACCGGAGGTGGTGGTGCCCAGGTAACTGGAAGTATTGTCTGCTATCCAATTAATAACCTGTTCACACTGATCAGTTCTCAATACTGGTGTTGTTCTGTGCTTCCCTAGTAATTCGGTCAAGAAGTGGGAGCGAGAAGATGTGGCTGTTGGTTGTGGCACATTTTCACCTTGGCCACGGCCCCGTCCTCTGCACGAACCATCACCAGAACGTCCACTTCCACGTCCCTTGCCATGCGCCTTGCCCATTGTAAATGAAGTAAAATAGCTTACACTTGCACTATCAATGGAAAAAGGGTAATAAAGAGTAGATTAGAACCGTGGAAGAGGAAAACCACAGTTATTGTTTACTGGGGTATACCACACTTTTTAAATAGAGATATTTGCGGCTGAACAGTGAGCGACACACTCAAACTGCTTTTTTTTTAGATACCAAAGGCCCAAAACTGGATAGTACAGCGATTTGACCCGTGGAACTGCGAAACCACACTGGGATGTCGGGCCTACACAAGACTATTTTCAACAGATATATTTTTGTGTCACAACAGTCAGGAGACACTACTGTTTTTCTTTACGGAAAAAACTACCAAAACCTGAATAATAGAGATTTTTTACCGTGGGATGGCAAAACCACAGTTATTGTTTACTGGGGTATACCACACTTTTTTAAATAGAGATATTTGCAGCTGAACAGTGAGCGACACACTCAAACTGCTTTTTTTTTTAGATACCAAAGGCCCAAAACTGGATAGTACAGCGATTTGACCCGTGGAACTGCGAAACCACACTGGGATGTCGGGCCTACACAAGACTATTTTCAACAGATATATTTTTGTGTCACAACAGTCAGGAGACACTACTGTTTTTCTTTATGGAAAAAACTACCAAAACCTGAATAATAGAGATTTTTTACCGTGGGATGGCAAAACCACAGTTATTGTTTACTGGGGTATACCAGACTTTTTTAAATAGAGATATTTGCGGCTGAACAGTGAGCGACACAGTCAAACTGTTTTTTTTAGATACAAATGGCCCAAAAGTGGATAATACAGAGGTTTGAACCGTGGAACTGCAATACCACACTTGTATTTCTCGGGCCTACACCAGACTATTTTCAACAGATATATTTGTGTCTGAACAATCAGGAGACACTATTTATTTTTTACGGCAAAAAATGCCAAAAGCAGGATAATAGAGATTTTTTACTGTGGAACAGCAAAACCACAGTTATAATTTACTGGTGTATACCAGGCTTTTTAAAATATATATATATTTGCGGCTGAACAGTGAACGACACACTCAAACTGTTTTTTTTAGATACAAATGGCCCAAAAGTGGATAATGCAGAGGTTTGTACTGTGGAACTGCAAAACCACACTTGTATTTCTCGGGCCTACACCAGACTATTTTCAACAGATATATTTGTGTCTGAACAATCAGGAGACACTATTTATTTTTTACGGCAAAAAATGCCAAAAGCAGGATAATAGAGATGTTTTACCGTGGAACAGCAAAACCACAGTTATAATTTACTGGTGTATACCAGACTTTTTTGAATATATATATATTTGCGGCTGAACAGTGAGCGACACACTCAAACTGTTTTTTTTAGATACAAATGGCCCTAAAGTGGATAATTCAGGGGTTTGAACCGTGGAACTGCAAAACCACACTTGTATTTCTCGGGCCTACACCAGACTATTTTCAACAGATATATTTGTGTCTGAACAATCAGGAGACACTATTTATTTTTTACGGCAAAAAATGCCAAAAGCAGGATAATAGAGATTTTTTACTGTGGAACAGCAAAACCACAGTTATAATTTACTGGTGTATACCAGGCTTTTTAAAATATATATATATATTTGCGGCTGAACAGTGAGCGACACACTCAAACTGTTTTTTTTAGATACAAATGGCCCAAAAGTGGATAATACAGAGGTTTGTACCGTGGAACTGCAAAACCACACTTGTATTTCTCGGGCCTACACCAGACTATTTTCAACAGATATATTTGTGTCTGAAAAATCAGGGAGACACTATTATTTTTTTTTTTTTACAGCAAAATATGCCAAAAGCAGGATAATAGAGATTTTTTACCGTGGAACAGCAAAAGCACACTTCTGTCTCTCTGACCTACACCAGACTATTTTCAACAGATATATTTGTGTCTGAAAAATCAGGGAGACACTATTATTATTTTTATACAGCAAAAAATGCCAAAAACAGGATAATAGAGATGTTTTACCGTGGAACATCAAAACCACAGTAATAACTTACTAGTGTATACCAGACTTTTTTAAATATATATATTTGCGGCTGAACAGTGAGCGACACACTCAAACTGTTTTTTTTAGATACAAATGGCCCATAGAACTATAAAACCGCACTTCTATTTCTCTAGCCTACACCAGACTATTTTCAACAGATATATTTGTGTCTGAAAAATCAGAGGCACACTTTTTTTTTGGGGGGGCACCAAAAGGTTAATAAGATGGGTATTTGTACATTGTGAAGGAGGAAAAAAAAAAGAGGATTTAGATAAAAAAAAAGGATTTTTCCTGGCCCCCGGGACCTGGAGCTAAGTCCAGCAATTTCAGCAACAGGAGCAGCACACAGGACTCTAATGCAGCGTTTGCTGGTATAACCAGTGCGTCTCCTATACAGCCTGCCTGCCTGCCTGATATACCTGGGATGGATATTAGTCCTGAGAAGGACTGTTTGTTTGATCTAGCAGCCTTTACAGAACCTACACTAACTATTTTGCAGGATATATCTCTCCCTAAATCAGCAGCGCTGTCCCTACACTGTCTGATCCAGAGCGACTGTGTCCAAGATGGTGGCGCCCGATTTTAAATACTCGAGGTGACGCTGTGCGGCCAGCCAATCACTGTAATGCCCACAAACAACATGGCTGCGGCATTACAGTGACTGGCTGGCAATCCCTGCATGTTCATTGGCTCTGTAAAGAGCGCCAAACATGCAGGGCGGAGACCCGAGCTCCCGCCCGAGTAACCCGGAAATGCTCGGTGCTCGCCGAACATCCCGAGTAGCGTGATGCTCGGGCGAGTACCAAGCAGTGTCGAGCATGTTCGCTCAACACTAATAATTATGCATTTTATTTCCTCTGCTCAAGTGCATTACCTTACTTTTATCCCCATTAAAGCTCATTTGCCAATTATCAGCCCAAGCTTCTAGTTTGCATAGATCCTCCTGTAATATAAAATTGTCCTCCTCTGTATTGATTACCGTGCAGAGTTTAGTGTCATCTGCAAATATTGAAATACTACTCTGTATGCCCCCTACAAGGTCATTAATAAATATGTTAAAACGAAGGGGGCCCAATACTGACCCCTATGGTACCCCACTGTTAACTGAGACCCAGTCTGAGTGTTTTCCATTAATAACCACCCTTTGTTTCCTATCACTGAGTCAATTCTTAACCCACATACGTATATTTTCCCCTGTCCCCATTGTTCTCATTTTATGTATCAACCTTTTGTGTGGAACCGTATCAAAAGCTTTTGAAAAGTCCATATACACAACATCCACTGCATTTCCTTGGTCCAGTCCAGAACTTGCTTCCTCATAAAAGCTGATCAGATTAGTTTGACAGGAACAGTCCCTCATAAACCCATGTTGATATTGGGTCATGAGGTTATCCTTCTTCAGATACTCTAGTATAGCATCTCTTAGGAAACCCTCCAGGATTTTACCTACAGTAGAGGTTAAGCTTATTGGCCTATCATTTCCAATTTCGGTTTTTGTCCCCTCTTTGAATATTGGCACCACATTTGCTATACGCCAGTCCTGTGGTACAGACCCTGTTATTATGGAATCTTTAAAGATTAAAAATAATGGTCTATCTATGACGTTACTTAATTCCTGCAGTGCTCACGGGTCTATCCCATCCGGGCCCAGGGATTTGTCAACTTTAGTGATTTTTAGACGCCGCCGTACTTAATGGGTTAAGCAAGTGACATTTAATGGAGAATTTTTGTTATCACTAATCATGTTTTCTGTCGTGCGATTTTCTTGTGTAAATACTGTTGAAAAAAAATCATTTAGCATATTGGCTTTTTCCTCATCCTCATCCACCATTTCACCCAGACTATTTTTAAGGGGGCCAACAATATCATTTTTTAGTTTTTTACTATTTATGTAGTTAAATAATATTTTGGGATTATTTTTACTTTCTCTGGCAATGATTCTCTCTGTCTCAATCTTTGCTGTCTTGATTTGTTTTTTACAGAATTTATTTAATTTTCTGTAAGTTTATTTAATGCCTCATTACTACCTACTTGCTTTAGTTCTCTAAATGCTTTCTTTTTGTGACTTATTGCGCCCCTTACAGCTCTATTTAGCCATAGTGGTTTCCTCCTATTTCTAGCATGTTTATTCCCATAGGGTATATATTGTGCACAGGTCCTATTCAGGATGCTAATAAATGTCTCCCATTTGCTTTGTGTAGTTTTATGTCTCAGGATATCGTCCCAGTTCATTGCACTAAGATCATCTCTCAACCGTTGGAAATTTGCCTTCCTGAAGTTTAGTGTCCTTGTAACTCCTCTACTACACATCTTATTAAAGGATAAATGAAAACTTATTATTTTGTGATCACTATTACCCAAGTGACCCCCAACTCGTATATTTGATATGCTATGCGATGTCGTTACTGTGGCCCAGCTCTATGTGTGTTTAAATTGTTAGTGGGGTTTTTCCTAAATTTGGTCAGCCGTTGGACTCACTGCATACCCTATAACTGTATAGCAGACCCTCTCCTTTCTAATGGGAACATGTTGTACTTGTTACTGTGGCTCTGATCTATGTGTGTTTAAATTCTTAGTCGGGTTTTTCCTAAAATTGGTCAGCCGTTGGACCCACTGCATACCCTATAACTGTATAGCAGACCCACTCCTTCCTAATAAGAACATGTCGCTACTGTGGCCCTGCTCTATGTGTCTTTAAATTGTTAGTGTGTTTTTTCTTCTTTCCTCTTACTCTGCAATTGACAGGGTACTACTGCTGATGCAACGCTAACTGACAGCCCGCACTCCACCGACTAGCTGTCGATCAGCATAAGGTCAACAGTGGGACTTACTAGGGGATTAAAATTCCATTCCTGATTGGCTTTGACAAAGACCACAAAGAAAAACACAAAGAAAGGGTTTGTGCTTGAAACGCGTTGTTTTTTCTCCCACTTGTTTGATTCCTGTATTCAGGAATGGTATTTTAATCTTCTTTAAATATAGACTTGGTATTTTACTAGAAGCTGGAATGCCCTCCTTGCTCTTTTATATCTACACACATATGATCAGAACGTGGTTCCATGCATACTGGATTTCATTCACTGAGCTGGCTTTCCTCTTTATTCATTTTTCTTGCTAGGATGAGGGACATTATAACAGGAAGATGCCCATGATGGGAAAGATGATTACTGGAAAGGGTCAGGAAGTAATACATTATTGCAGGACGGAGGACATTATTACAAGAAGGGGGCCAGGATGGGAGACTTGATTAAAGGAAAAGGCCAGTAAGGATGACAGTACTACATGGGGGATGAACACGTATGTCTTTATAGAATCTAGAATGATGCAAAGACCAATACATCTGCCCAACATCCAGGTGGGGGTCCAGGTCCAAATTTTGCACCAGAGCCCAATTGGAGTCTATTCTGTCAAAACGGCCATTGGCCATTGTGACTGAACAGACCAGATTAGGAAATTGTCTCTGTTTAGTTGGAAGCAGGAGAATTGCTGCCTGACCCTGAAAAGATAATCACAGGGCAAGACAGGCAGGTGGTTAGCAAGTACCTGTTGATAAGTTCTTAGCCCCATGTAAAAAAACCCCCACAGTTCTGAATAAACCCTTTAATGGAGAAGTGTCTGATCAGATGTGTGGAAATATGTGTTGCATGGGATCCCCACCCAGTCTGCAGGTATGCTATATATACATAAGATTCAGTTATTTTGGATATCATTTTTTTATGTACAATACTTACCCAACACATAAATGAAAGTAAATGGTTTAATTTGAAAAATGAATATTCGAAAACACATTTAATTCTGCTTTCAGGCCTCTTAAATGAATAATGCAGGTACTGTATAAATGTACAGATTGTTTTATTTTATTGCTTGCTTTTGAAAAGATATTTTATTATTTGATATCATATCAATAATAAATATTTTGATTCAATTTTTTTTTTTGTAGAAAATGCAAGTTTATGCAATCTCATTCTTATCTAAGATGGCAATACATTTTCACAAATAAGGAAATTTACGCCATGTTGTAAAAGGGCTTTTAGAAAAACATGTCTGTTTTCTTACAAAACTCAATGCCACAGATTCTGGGCAATCACTTTAAGTCATGAATCTGATGCCAATTGACAGCGTTTCACCATAGCAAAGAAAACCACATTAGTGGCACTGGTGTTCCATAGGTTTATTAAGCCACAGTAGATGCTAAATATGAGAAATCTAGCAGTTGTATGAGATTAAATTAATAGGGCCTGATTATTATTTCCATACCACCCCCCCCATAAACATTACACTATGGTAAAGTTAGCCAAAGCAGCAGATTTTAGCCGGTGGGGCCGAGCATGTTACATGTGTATATGGGCCTACCATCTATCTTCCAACAGATGATGTCAATGCAGAAAAGGATTGGGTGTTGTGAATCTAAGCATGTGATACCTATGATCCCACAGGGATCTGGCTGCGGCTTACTCCAACTTCCTATAGAGAACATAAGTTGGGAAAGATGGATGCCGGCTGAACAAACTTTCGAGCAACAGCTACATGATATGTATGGCCACCATTAAAATAAGAATTGACGTTCATTAATTTGAGCACCCAATTCGATTTTGAGGGAATAATAGATTCCTAAGTTTCTAAACACATTTGACTGATGTTGAAGAAAATTTAAAAGTATAATTAACGAATGTTTGTGTGATGGAGAGCTTTTTAGGCAACTGATGACACGCTATCATCATCTGGAACAAAATCAGACATATTTTCATTTTTCAGCCAAAACTTAGGTGACCAGTCCATGAAGGATATTCATGTGGAAATGTTTTTCATTTTTTCTCATTTGGCGGCTTGCTCAAATTTGGCCAAGAAATTCGACTAGCATTGAATTAATTTGATGTGAATAAAATGTATCTTATTATGTTCTTGGATCTCTCCAGGTCTGAGAGCATAATAAATGTAGGATGGAAAAACTAAAAAAAATGAAGGCCACCGTCACAAGTCCCATTATGTCTTCAGTGTCCTTACTAGACCTAATGTTGTTGCCACCATATGCATGTTGTTGTTTCATGTAAAGCCTAGTCAATCTAGGCCTCCACCAATGTAATGATGCATGTGGACTGTGATGTCGAATAGTGGCTACTACGACGTAATGAGACCTATGCCTTGAAGAAGACTTTTGTATTTTGAATTAATACCGAACTAGTACAGTCAAACAGTTACCTGCATGAATAGAGAGAGGACCAGGGAGAGTTGAGCATTAATTTTTATAATTTTTAAACCACCTCCTATCCCTCTTTAGTCCAGCAAAATGGCAGCCGAAACAAATTACAAAAAATTCAGATTCTGGCAATTTTTTTGTGAAATTCGAGGTGAATATCACTCTCCAAACTAGGGGATCAACCTAAGAAAATGTAAAATTTTAGACCTTGCCATGACATGGATTGCAAAACTGTGGACTTTCTGTTGAATGTATGTTGTAGACTACCTTTTAAATATATATTCTTGCAACCTCTGAAGGCTCTTTCTAAAACCCCCTTTAACATCCTTGTTCCTTAAACTGTAGATCAGTGGGTTGAGTAAAGGGATGAACATGGTATAAATCATCGCATAAATCCTGTCATTCTCTACAGTGTGCAATTCTTTTGGGACAACATAGACAATAAATGCTGTGCCGTAAAAGAGAATGACAACTGTCAAGTGTGAGGAGCAGGTGGAGAAGGCTTTACTGCGACCCTGACTTGTCTTGATCTTCAGTATTGAGTATATAATAATAATATACATTGTTATAACAAATATGAGAATGAAAAAGGTGGCAACAGTACTGACAGACTGATTAGCTGTATTGATAGGTGTCGTATCGACGCACACTATGGCCATAAGGGGCGCAAGATCACAGAAATAATGAGTCAAGTCATGTGATTTACAGTATGGAACCCTTACGGTGAGTGTGAGAGGCATTATCGCCACCAGGAACCCATAGGACCAACATGTAGAGATCAGCACCTTACATACTCTTTCAGTTAAGATGCTTGTGTACCTAAGTGGGTTATATATCGCAACACAACGATCAAAAGCCATAATAGCCAACAAAGCGCATTCAGTGATGCCCAGGCTATGAAACATGTAGAGCTGAGCAAAGCATCCTTGGAAAGAGATTCTCTTGTTATTGGTCAGCAGTATGGATAGGAGTTTAGGAACGGTGGTAGACACATACCAAATATCAAGGAAGGCTAAAACAGTGATGAAGAAATACATGGGGGTGTGAAGGTTGATGTTGGACCAAACCACCAAGATTATTATGGTATTTCCACTTACAGTAAAAAGATAGATGATTGTGAAGAAAATGAATAAGTAAATTCGATACTGGTCAAGATCTGAAAATCCCACCAGGAAGAAATCTCCATACAAGTCAAAAGTTTTGTTCAACTGCTCCATGTCATAGTGGTCTTCTACTAGTCATGTCACGAAATCTGAACTTAGTAGATGTTTTGTTTTGGTTTAATGATGAGACCTATGAAAAAAAAACAACAATGTTTATAAAGACTTTCATAGTGCATGGAGGTTTGTGGTGTGATCCGAGTTTATCTACCTCTAACTGAAACTTAAAGTTTCTTACTAGAGATGATTTGATCAAGTTTGACTCAAATGTCCTGAAATTTGCGATTACACATGAATTTGCACACTCTGAACTTTCTCTTTTTGCTCAAATTTATTTTCCGCAATTCAAATTTTTTGAGAAAATTTGCCAAATTTGAATTTCAAGCGATTTGATCATCTCTTGTTGTTACCTCTCATCTAATCCAGACCTGGGATGATAATGTCATGACTGCCAGCCTTTCCATTCTGAGAGTAACGCATTCATCAACACATAATAAAATTAAAATGTTATTAATAACGCACAGGAAAGAGTAGAAAAAAAATTCCCATTCCCCTATGAAAAAGTTAGTAAAGAAGTATACATATCTAGTATTTACATGAACAGAGTGACCCCCTAGGATACAGTTAAACTGTTATTAATAGCTTACAAAGAGTAACATGTACAGTTGGCTTTTTGGGTTCTCTTTCTCTGTTCCATACAAAAAATGGACCATCACTTATTGCTACCCGCAATTGTTCCTATTCAAAATTTTTTTTGTCCTGAACAAGAAAAAAAGGCAAAAATGCTCATATGGCTACATCAACAGAAACAATTATGGCTCTACGAAAGCAGAATTACTGCGTTGAGTGGAGCAAAGAATTAGACCCTGAAGTAAAGAACAGTTCCTAAAGAAATGGCCTGACAAAGGTGAGTCCTAGAGATGCCTTTAGCCGCGTAGAGAAATTTGATATTGGTGAAGAGGAATTTGTGTAGTTAGGCCACGAGGCTGCATGCCTAAGCGCATAGGCTCAAGTAAACAAGTCAGGGTTTGTGAGTGTGTGTTTAAGATTAAGGTTAGTTGTATCCACATAATCTAGTCTCTGCCTAAACTGCAGAGTAAGAACTTAAGACCTATTGTCTGGACCAAAGTAAAACCTAGGCACCTAGAGTATGCTGAGAAGTGGAAGAAGCGCGCAGATGCAACTATACGTGGCAGGTAGGGTACTAAAATGTAAACCTATGTCTGTAGTGAACCTTTCAAGTGATGCCTGGTAGAGATAAGTGGATACTTTTTCAGAACTCTGGTCCATCATCCAGATTTGTATTCCATGGCTGGTACACAGGTGACTAGCAAACTGCCTCCTACCGGCTGACATATCTAGTGTCAGGCTGGCTAAAAAACAAGGAGCCGGGATGCCAGTAGGTAGGTGACAGTTCACAGTGCTCCCATCCAGCAGCCAAGGTACACTAATCATGCTGCTGGACCATGATGCTGTTTCTACTGCCTGGCGGTCAGAACAATCAAAGTCTATTTAAAGAGATACTGTTCAACTGATTTATGTACGATGCCAATATAAAAGTGGTAGTCCATATAAAATATAAAAGGCTAGGGGCTTGAACTGTGTTGGCCGCATGGAGTTTGGGGACAACACATACTGTCTGTACACAACTATAAGTGGGCAGAGGGATATTTCTGAGAAATATAACAGTGTTGTGGACACTTAAAGATGCCAGAGCATCTTGATACATGTGGCAGGTGGGACCCCATGAATAGACATTGAAAACCCATAGTTGGCACAGTTGGATGAGACTAGAGTTGTTATCCATTTTGGGTATAACTTACTTGACCTCTTAGAAGATTTCCAATGTGACACATAGTCATTTGGTTTCCAGAAACTGCTTAGGGATGAAATTCTCCTGATTGGATTAGGGGATCAATCAGGTGGTCAGCAAAGTTGACTGACCTTGTAAGAAGTGCCTGAGCAGATGGATAAAATGGCTCATAAAGTCAGCAGCCATGAGGATATTGAGCTGCTGATGAACATTGTTAAATTAGGGGCAAAGAAAATGCACATCAGTTTTGGCAAGATGAGACGACCAACTCAAAATTCTCATCTCTCAAACATTAAAGGACATCAGAGACAAAAAAGGTTTGGGCATGTTGAATTTCAACAAACTTGATCTTCTGTCTCATGGGAGATGAGTTGATTCCAGACACTTCTATCCCATCGAGAATGTATGTTTGTGTGAGTGGGCTGGGGGGAATTGCTATCGGCAAACAGATAGTTAGGTTTTCTGCAATTGGAGGTGTATGGGCACATTTTGATTAGGTATTATCCATTACAGTATAATGTGGACATCTTCTTAAAAAGCTAGTCTTTTGGAGAGGATTAATCGTATAAAATAACATGTGGATGACCTGCAGCATCAGTGAAATAAAACAATCAAAAAATTAACCAAAACATGTAGATAGGTATGAGATAAATATGAGATTCATAGATAGAACTTTCTTCTGTGGGGGTACTAAAAGTTTTTGGAATGTGCTTTACATTTTTTTTAGTTATTTTTATTCAATTGCTTTATAGCAACAATTATAGGAACTTGATTCTCAGGTAACTGCAGGGGTTTAGCTGAGAAGACATGTGAAATGTGTAAAGAATCTTCTCTGCCTTGACTAAGGTGCTAAGTTCTGTAGTAGATACTTTGGCTGTGATTCCTCAAGCAGTTTAGGCTAAAATCCTGGCATAAAATGCCTTGAAATGTGTCAAATCTTTTGCACAACTTTAAATTGTACGAAAATGTTGCCTATTTTGGAGCTTTTTTGCACCAGTCCAGACCAGCTCTTCCAACTTTTTGAAAACTGGGCCAAGCTGGACCAAACCTGCCCAACAAATTCATCAAATGTACATCAAAAGAGTTTTATAAATTGTACTCTAGACTCTGACTGGTGCAAGACAGTTGTAAGATGGACCAAATTCATTAGGAAAATGTCAACTTGGGTAATAACATTGTTAGATTTATTTTACACATTGATATACATATATGATATTTTACTACACCAGCCAAAAATTTTGTTCAAAATTTGTGAGAAAAAAATGTTGATTGTCTTTGATATTCATTCTTCTGTGTATAAAACAAGATTATCTGAGAAAATGAAATGTGTAAAATAACAATATAATAAACAAATGATAAAAAGTCCAATAATAAATTGGTGAAAGCAAAAGCTTACCTTGTAGGTGGCATATGATGATGGCAAATTCAAATGCCTCATGTAACATGGGGCACACGTACGTTTTTATAGGTTCCATTGGAGATACCCAAATTGGTCATTAATACAAACACCTGAGGTTTTCAATTTCGATGTTTGGATGCAAAGTGCAACTCTTCGCATCTCTAGAGACGTCATTATGTCTTCACATCATTACATTGTTGCTACTTTAAATCCTCTGAGCCTATAGCTAATAAAGCAACATAAACAACAACAATGGCAACATACTCATGGTGAATAGATACACGTTGTAATATAGACTTTTTGTTGATTTTGGAGGTTGTACGTATCACTTTAAATGAAGCAGGATGTTGATGTAATTTTATTTTTCAGATTTTATTAAGTCATTTCAACAACCACTTGTAAAGAAAAAGGTAAAACACAATATAATGAAAGTTGTCATATGTTCACATTTCCTCATGACTATTGTCAGAAGTTTCCCCCACCATTTTTAACACTCTGCTCCCTTTACATCCCTCCAACCAATTCCCTCTCTTTTCCAGTGCACAATGGAGCAAGATACTAAGAAACTTATTTCTCAACGGACTGAACCAAAAACTCGTCTCGCTTGAGGAAAGTGCTATTGGTGATCTCTTGCTTTTTCATGTTCTAATCAAGGATTTGAAAGCTTTTTTGAATTAATAAAGACCTACCATAGCAAAATAACAATGTTCCCATCCAAAGTTTTAAAACAGAAAAGTCACTTGCCAGTTATCAGAATTGTTGAAGATGTTATGAGTTATACCCATGAATGTAAGCAGGTTCGGAACATGGTATTTTGTTAGCCCTGAGCAGATGAGGGAAATAGCGGCCTCCCTCCTATCCCCAGCATGAGATATGCTTCCCAAAATTGATGTCCAGTTATACATTTCCAAGCCTATGCCATCTGACTCTCAGCATATATGACCCCGTTCATCATGGCCCAAAGTTAATACCTGGGACATCCCAGACTCAGTAAAAAAAATTCATAGCACCAAACAGAGCAATAACTGTATATAATATTAAAGGAGCACTTATAATGCATATAATAGGGACAACACTGTAGATAATATCATACAAAAGGAGGACACTCTATGTAATAATGGTTGAAGGGGAAGGAGTGAAGAAACACATCTAATTGGGCTCCCAATGCAGTGTATGCACATACCTGTATATACCTGAAAATTAGGATTGAACTTTATGAAACTACACCCCCCAGTATTACCCATACAGCAGTAAGGGTATGCAGGGACTTGTTCTTTCTCAAACAATAATACTATTACCCATCATCATTGTACAGTCCATACAGTGATTAGAGGCAGAATAAAGATTTACAGCCAGTTATATGTAGGCGATGTCTACTATGGAGTCCCTCTCTATCTTTTTGTTTCCATCTGCTCCTGACCTTCATAATGACCTTTAACACTTGTCTCCGTAGAGTTTAACTGTCCTAATGTCTTTGATTCTTCAACTTTGTAACAGATCCACCGACCATATGCCAGAAAATAACAATGTCACAAATATATATACCCCCTGAATAAAAATCGCCCCATGCTGTACCTCTAAGTAAACATATACAATTCTATGTAAAAAGAGCAAAACATTACAATAATAGAATGGGGGTAGGCAAGTCCCTGTTTTCCCATCTGTGTGGTTCCTCAACTTGAGGTGTTATGTTCAGAACACAACATCTAACAGACCCTTCAGTAATGTGGAAGTTGCCGCAGAAAATTCTAACATCCATATTTTCTTAAAACATTTGGCCCTCAAACTTGGTTATCATTTCTTCTGTATAAATGATTAGACTCCTAATGGAGGACTTGTGAACCTTAACATTAGATAATGTGTGAGAGTCCTTTAGTTTCTTAGATATTACCTTCGGTTCCTTTGTGACCATGTCTTGCTGTTATTATCTGCAACATGAACTAAGGAAAGATAGGGGAAAGCTGTCCCTACAGTAAGACTAGGCTGAATCCCTATGATGTAGCGGGCTGCCTGTTCCTAGCGAACAGACCCGCCTTAGTCCTCGGCTAGTCTGAACAAAGACCTATAGCATAAAGGAGGGGTCCCTAAAAGAACTAAGGACTGGGACAAAAATGAGACACCTCCTAAACAGAGAAGTTGTTGCAGAACACAAAAAGACAAACTGACAAAAGTACTAGAGGTCCCAGAAGGACCAAGCGAACAGACAGAGAAAGGCACCGAAGCACCAGGCTAGAGAAACAGTCAAACACTGAAGTCAAGCACAGCCAAAAGGGTGGAGCTGGTATATAAAGGCTGATGGTCACGTGACCGCAAAACACAAGATGGAAAAAACAAACAGGAGGGTTCTAACACTTGCTTTGATGACTTTGTTGGTCGACCATTCCTATATATATATAACATAAAAACAACGTGAGCAATGAAACCACACTGGTAGATATTGCACATAAAATAGATAAAGGTACCAATTTATATCCATGTATTGAAAAAAAATACTCTGGAAGAATATTTATCAAGGAGCCCAAAATAACCGAGAGTAAAGAAAGACAGGAAAGGAGGGAGGAATTTACTCTTGATGGAGAGCTTGCACAGAGATACTGGTAATAAGTCACCTTGTGGGGTACACATATATAGTGCTGGGCAGCCTGCTTGATTTAAAGTTATGGGCATTATTAATAGGCTGTAAGCCAGACACTGTGCATCACACTTATCTGTGTGAATGACGTCCTATGCAAACCCCATCTGTGTGCATTTGTAATACTACACAGCCACCACTTCCATGAATTGGCAGGTCTGTGAGTGGCTGTTGCATCAGTATTCTTCCCCTGTGCTGCCCCCACGTTTATCATGAGGGTCTGCTGCATCCTGCTAGTGCATTGGTAATCTGACCTGGTGTTAGTAAGGCTGGTTTCTTTTTTGTGATGTTTTTTAATAAGTCACCTAGAAGAAAATTGCACCCAACGCGCGTTTCGCATCAAACTTTGTTTAGGAGATTTATAATATTGAAATCTTTTTAAATAACTCTTGTCTCACTTCATGGTAGCGGTAGTTGAAAGTTTATTTAAAACTGTGTTAACAGTTAAATTAGTTAAGAAAGGATTAATAAAGAATTAAAAGATACATAGCCATGTGAGAGTTCCACAGAATGGCAACAAGCTGAGATCTGATTGCAAAATGAGGATAATTATATTTAAATGAAATATCTGGTTTATTGCTGTGATGAACCTGTAGCCGCCATCTTGGTAATGATAAATCATATCCAGGGATGGCCACACTTCAGCAGCCCCCACCCTTGGGACCTTCTGTTAAAACGTCAACTAGATAGTTTCCCCCCATCCAGGCTCCTGTAAGATAAGAAGCCCCGGGGCCTACTTAACACTTGAATGCTAGGAGCTTCAAAGACTTCGAGAGGAAACACAGCCAGCAGGGGGGGGTGCTTCGTCCATCTGTAACTGACCATTTGTCCCATAGGACTAGTTTCTTTGTCTGTCACAAGCATGGAGGCATAAGATATAGAAACATGAAAAGTACACGCATGTTGCGTGGGATGGGCCAATAAAAAAATATCACGGTGTCCCGGAGCCATTGCGCACACAAGCCTCCGCGGTAGACGTTTGTACGTGCTCTGGAAGCCAAGATATAGCGCGGAGCCATTCCTGAGGACCGTATGGTATCATAATTGATATCAAAAGGTCGGTTACGGCGGCCCGAATCCATGGGAACCCCTGGGGGTATCATGAGACCATCCCAGAAGAAGTTATTGGGTTCCATAGAATTTGGGCTTCTGATCGAAGTTAGACCTGAGGGTGGAGACTGAGCCAGCTGACCTCACCAGCAGTGGGCGGGACGGGGCAGGTAAGATAGCAGGACAGACAAGAGATAAGTCAGTCTTGACCCAAGAGTGGTGTGCTGAACATCTGAGCACCAGCTGAGGCCACCAAGGGGAGGAGCAGTTTGACCATGCGGTGGTAGGCCTCAGCCTGTAACAAAGAACCGTGCCTGCGATCGCAGAATCCTCTCCCTGCGTCACAAGAAAATCAAGAAACCGGTAACTGATATGCTGTGGTGATTCTGTGTGTTGTATTCCATTGTTGTATAGTTTAGCCTGACCTTATACCTGTGTATATTTAGTTGTATATCGTGTATCTAGTGTATTATTATAATCAATTACCTCAAGTAATTGTGGGCCTGCCTTTTATTCTGCATAACGAACGCACGTCCGTGTGAGCTCGGCTCAAGCCAAAAACGCTACCCAGGGTTGGTTCCTGACCCGATATAGGCCCATTCACGGACTGGGCGTATATCTAAAATAGGGACTGGTGGCAGCATACCAACTGGGGATTGGGGAAGGCTGGTAGTGACGGTCGGAGGTTCAGATATATATATTCCTGGCGCGGCCAAGGAAGATATATATACCGCCCTCACTACAGAGGGCCCCGATACCCAGTAGGTTACAGGACAGTCTCTCTGGCGACCGCTTATCCTAGGTGCAGTTCCTTGACTGACCTGAGGCTAAGAGGGCGCTAGCGAGTTGTGCTGTGTAGTGACGTTGAAGGGATAACACACTACCGTGTTCCCTGCGCTGGTTGCAGCTACCTGGCACTACTTTCTCTAGGTGCAGTACCTTGACTGACCTGAGAGGTAAGGGGGCGCCAGAGAGCAGCACCCACCGGCCGGCTTTCATCACATTGGTGGCAGAGCGGTGGGATTGCAGAATAATAGTGTTGTGGGACCCCTACTCCCAGGCACTAAAGACTGCCAGTGGTAACTTCCACTGCTGGAGTCTTAAGGTCAGCCCAACGTTAGACGGTCAGGCTAAAAGTATAACAAGGTGTGTGCAAACTCAGGGTTGCAGCGGTGTCGGTTACCAAGATGGCAGACGGCACCAGGAGCAAGACCCTGCAAGAGGCTAATGCTACGGTCCGTGTGGCAGGAGGGGAGGACATTGTTACTCATGGCGAGGAGGAGTCCAGCCCGGGCACCTCAGGGAGCCAGTCCCCAGTATACGGTCCCGCAGTGGGCTGCCCACCACCTACCCAGCCCAGCCTGTCCAGATCACAAGCCCTTTTACAAGCGGCTATGGCAAGTCTCCAGTCTCATGGCGATGCCGTCTACAAAACCCTCCTGGCAGCATCAGAGAAGGCAGCGGAGGAGGAGCGTGCAGAGCGGGCTGCGGAGCGGGCTGCGGAGCGGGCTGCGGAGCGTGAAGCTGCAGAGCGCCGGGAGGCTGCGGAGCGTGAAGCTGCAGAGCGCCGGGAGGTTGCGGAGCGTGCAGAGCGAGCTGCGGAGCGCCAGCACCAACTGGACCTGGCCCAGCGGGGGCTTCCGCTAGAGCAACCAACCCATCAGGAGACCAAGTCGTCCAAAGTCCGAGCTGAGGACTTCCCTCTACTGGAGAAGGATGGGGACCTGGACTCCTTTCTGGTGGCATTTGAACGGACCTGTCTTCAGCACCATCTGGCCCGGGATCAGTGGGCCAGATACCTGACCCCCCGTTTGAGGGGTAAGTCCCTGGATGCCTTGGGGGACTTACCTGCCGGGGAGGTACAGAACTACGACTGCATCAAGCGGGCCCTGATCCGGCAGTACAACCTCACTCCCGAGTCGTACCGCCAGAAGTTCCGGAGCCTGCTGCGTGGCCCCAAGGACACCTGGACCGATCATATGCGGGCGCTGTTGAGAGCCGCAGAGCACTGGACCTCGGGTCTAGCGCTTACTACCCGCCAGGAGGTCCAGGAACTGTTCGTCACGGAGCAGTTCTTGTGGAACTGCCCAGAGGACCTCCGACAGTTCCTCCGTGACCGAAAACCAACAGGGGCTTCTGCTACAGCCGCCCTGGCAGACGAGTATGCCAATAACAGGGCGCCTGAGCTGAAGAAGTCTGCCAGCAGCACCTGGAGAGGGGGTAAGCCCAGTCATGCCCCTGTTTCCCCGGCCCCTAGAACACAAGGGGTGTATCCCCCTGTTGCCCTCTCCAGGCAAGGACCAGACGTAAGACGTTGTCATCTATGCAACAAACCAGGACACTTTAGGGCTGAGTGTCCCCAGTGCCAAAAGACCCCATCCCAGTCCCAGAGAGCGCCCAATGTTTTGTGTGTGGGAGGGGGTGGTGGTAGGTCCCTGGACAACATCCAACCCGTCACCATAGGCCGTTCTGCGGTCATGGGACTGCGGGACACTGGCGCTGAACGAACACTGGTACGGCCTGAGGTGGTGTCCCCCCAGGACTTGGTACCAGGAAAGACTCTTTCCGTCTCCGGGGTTGGAGGCGTGGAGCCGGCACTTCCCGTTGCCATGGTGTATTTGGACTGGGGTGCCGGGAGGGGGATGCGGGAGGTGGGAGTAACGCCAAATATTCCCGCAAATGTTTTATTAGGGACCGACTTGGGGCGTCTAGTATCGCAGTATGTACCCTCTGAACCCCCAAGTTCGGCCCCCCAAGAGTGTATTGATTTGTCTGCTGCTAATGCCAACCATGTTGTATGTAGTGTGTGTCCTGCTGAGGAGGAGGGAGTGAAACCTGAGGGTAACACCTGCACAGACACAACACAAACAGGGTTAGTGAAAGCAGGTGGGGAGTGTGGGGATGCCCGCAGAGGTGCTCAGCCGGCGTGCCGTGACCTCTTGTCCTCCGGTGAGGGAGGGGGCGGGCAGGATTCTGTAGAGGGAAGCTCAGGGATGGAGAGGGGGGCAGCTACCGGCAGTGTAGGGCTCCCAGGGGTATCCAGGCTGCTGAGTATAGGCCCACTGCAGGGGGAGGAACAGGCCATGGGAGGTGGGGGTGTCCCAAGAGAGGAGCCGCCAGGTAAGACCCCAGGGCAGGAGTTCCCCACATCCGAGATGTCCAAAGGCCTAGGAAGCCTGCCTGATCGGGCGGCTTGGTCAGAAACAGAGGGGAAGCAGGCACTACCCACGGTCACAGCGGTCATAGCCGCTGTCACCAGGAGTGGGAGCGCCGGAGCCCAAGGAGCCTTGCAGAGGTCCGACGGCTTCCCCACTTCTGACCAAGTGTCTGCCGGGTCAGACAGCGGCCAGGTGACATGCCCGGAGGGGCTGACAGAGGATGTGGCAGTTTCGTCGATTCTGGCCACATCAAGTCAGGAATTTCAGGCTGCGTTGGAAGCAGACGACAGCCTGAAAGCTCTCAAGGAACAGGCGGCACAGCCTCCCATGGAGTCAGACTGCGAGCGTGTGGTCTGGGACCAGGGACGGCTGTACCGGGTAACGGTCCAGCAGGGTTCACCGGAGGCGTGGCCCAGGGACCGACAGTTAGTGGTACCCTATCCGTTCAGGGCGGAATTGTTGCGGATCGCACACGAGATTCCGATGGCCGGACACCTAGGGATCGCTAAAACCAAGGCCAGGATAGCTCAGCATTTCTACTGGCCTGGGATGGGAGCCGCGGTGGGTGCCTACTGCCGTTCGTGTGACACCTGTCAGAGGGTGGGGAAGGCGGGGCCGCGCCCCAAAGCCCCACTGGTAACTCTGCCAATCATCGAAGAGCCTTTCTCGAGGGTCGCTGTGGATCTTATTGGACCTCTGTCCACTCCCAGCCACTCCGGGAAATGCTTCATACTCACGGTAGTGGACTATGCCACCCGGTACCCGGAAGCGGTAGCTTTGTCGTCCATTCGGGCCGACAAGGTGGCTACCGCCTTACTGGAGATCTTCTCCAGAGTGGGTTTCCCCCAAGAAATGCTCACCGACCGAGGGACCCAGTTCATGTCGCGGCTGATGGAGTCCCTCTGTAAGCAAATGCAGGTGCAACATCTGGTGGCCAGCCCGTATCACCCACAGACTAATGGCCTGTGTGAGCGGTTCAATGGCACCTTAAAGCAGATGCTTAAGATGTTGGTCGACTCCCACGGGAGAGACTGGGAGCGTTACCTCCCACACCTCCTATTTGCTTACCGGGAGGTTCCGCAGGCCTCAACGGGGTTCTCCCCCTTTGAGCTCCTGTACGGGCGACGGGTACGGGGCCCCCTGGCTCTGGTGAAGGAAGCATGGGAAGGGGATTTGGCCACCCCCGAGGTGTCGGTCATCGAGTATGTCGTGCGCCACCGGGACAGGATGATGGCCTTGGCAAAGCTGGTGCAGGACAATATGGCCCAGGCCCAGGCCGACCAGAAGCGGTGGTACGACCAGAATGCTTGTGAGAGGACCTACCAGGTGGGTCAAAAGGTGTGGGTACTGGTCCCCGTACCACAGAACAAGCTTCAGGCAGCCTGGGAAGGTCCCTACTTCGTGCACCAGAAACTCAATGCCGTCACCTATCTGGTCACCCTGGATCACGCCCGTGGAAGGAGGAAGGCCTTCCACGTGAACATGATGAAGGCTCATCATGAGCGGGAAGCGACTGCCCACCCAGTGTGCAACCTTCCCGAGGAAGGAGAGGTAGAAACCCTCCTGGATCTGCTCACCCAAGCCAAGGCGGGTGGGTCCATCGAGGATGTGGGGGTTGGCCACCAGCTCACGGAGGACCAACGGTCCCAGCTGGGGACCACCCTGCACCCCTTCCGGGGGCTGTTCAGCAGCCTGCCCGGAAGGACTGAGATGGCTGTCCACGACGTGGACACTGGCGATCACCCGCCGATCCGGCGTTCAGCATATCGGGTCTCTTTCGAGGTGCAGGGAAACATGCGCCAAGAGATAGACGAGATGCTGAAGCTGGGGGTGATCCAGGCATCCAGCAGCGCGTGGGCCTCGCCTGTAGTCCTCGTACCAAAGAAGGACCGAACTACACGGTTCTGCGTGGACTACCGGGGGCTCAACGCTGTAACGGCCACCGATGCGTTCCCCATACCACGCATCGATGACCTGCTCGATCGGATGGCCGGGGCTAAGTACCTGACCATCATGGATCTGAGCCGGGGGTACTGGCAGATTCCTCTGACCCCCGCGGCAAGGGAACGCTCTGCCTTTATCACCCCTTTTGGACTGTACGAGTCCACAGTGATGCCATTCGGCATGAAGAATGCCCCTGCCACTTTTCAGCGGATGGTCAATACGCTGCTTGAGGGACTTGAAGGGTACGCGGCTGCGTACTTGGACGATATTGCAGTCTTCAGTCCCACTTGGGAGGATCACCTAGAGCACCTGCGGCAGGTGCTCGGTCGGATCCACCGGGCAGGCTTGACCATCAAGCCGGAAAAGTGCCAGCTGGGCATGAGTGAGGTCCTCTACCTGGGTCACCGGGTAGGCGGGGGGGTTCTGAAGCCAGAACCTGGGAAAGTGGATGCCATCGCATCCTGGCCCACTCCTAGGACCAAAAAGCAGGTGATGTCCTTCTTGGGGACCGCCGGGTACTATAGGAGGTTCGTCCCACACTATAGCACCCTGGCCAAGCCCCTGACGGACCTCACCAAGAAGAAGCTGCCCGTCGCAGTCGACTGGACAGTCGCCTGCGAGACAGCTTTCGGGGCACTCAAGGCCGCCCTAAGTAGCTCCCCTGTACTGCAAGCTGCCGACTTCGACCGGCCGTTTGTGGTACAGACCGACGCCAGTGACTTTGGCCTCGGTGCTGTGCTAAGTCAGGTCAACACGACAGGCCAGGAACATCCTGTCTTGTACCTGAGCAGGAAGCTACTGCCCCGGGAGGTGGCTTACTCCACGGTGGAAAAAGAATGCCTGGCAATTGTATGGGCCCTGCAGCGTCTGCAGCCCTACTTGTACGGGAGCCATTTCACCGTGGAGACGGACCACAACCCCCTCAGCTGGTTACACACGGTCTCTGGGTCGAATGGCAGGTTGCTACGCTGGAGCCTCGCTCTCCAGCAGTACCACTTCTCCATTCGCCACAGAAGAGGCCGTGACCACGGTAACGCTGACGGGTTATCCCGGCAAGGGGAGGGTGCAGAAGGACGCACGGGGGAACACAGGAATGTGCTACCCCCTCGCGCCCTCGTATAGGGGGAGGTGTGATGAACCTGTAGCCGCCATCTTGGTAATGATAAATCATATCCAGGGATGGCCACACTTCAGCAGCCCCCACCCTTGGGACCTTCTGTTAAAACGTCAACTAGATAGTTTCCCCCCATCCAGGCTCCTGTAAGATAAGAAGCCCCGGGGCCTACTTAACACTTGAATGCTAGGAGCTTCAAAGACTTCGAGAGGAAACACAGCCAGCAGGGGGGGGTGCTTCGTCCATCTGTAACTGACCATTTGTCCCATAGGACTAGTTTCTTTGTCTGTCACAAGCATGGAGGCATAAGATATAGAAACATGAAAAGTACACGCATGTTGCGTGGGATGGGCCAATAAAAAAATATCACGGTGTCCCGGAGCCATTGCGCACACAAGCCTCCGCGGTAGACGTTTGTACGTGCTCTGGAAGCCAAGATATAGCGCGGAGCCATTCCTGAGGACCGTATGGTATCATAATTGATATCAAAAGGTCGGTTACGGCGGCCCGAATCCATGGGAACCCCTGGGGGTATCATGAGACCATCCCAGAAGAAGTTATTGGGTTCCATAGAATTTGGGCTTCTGATCGAAGTTAGACCTGAGGGTGGAGACTGAGCCAGCTGACCTCACCAGCAGTGGGCGGGACGGGGCAGGTAAGATAGCAGGACAGACAAGAGATAAGTCAGTCTTGACCCAAGAGTGGTGTGCTGAACATCTGAGCACCAGCTGAGGCCACCAAGGGGAGGAGCAGTTTGACCATGCGGTGGTAGGCCTCAGCCTGTAACAAAGAACCGTGCCTGCGATCGCAGAATCCTCTCCCTGCGTCACAAGAAAATCAAGAAACCGGTAACTGATATGCTGTGGTGATTCTGTGTGTTGTATTCCATTGTTGTATAGTTTAGCCTGACCTTATACCTGTGTATATTTAGTTGTATATCGTGTATCTAGTGTATTATTATAATCAATTACCTCAAGTAATTGTGGGCCTGCCTTTTATTCTGCATAACGAACGCACGTCCGTGTGAGCTCGGCTCAAGCCAAAAACGCTACCCAGGGTTGGTTCCTGACCCGATATAGGCCCATTCACGGACTGGGCGTATATCTAAAATAGGGACTGGTGGCAGCATACCAACTGGGGATTGGGGAAGGCTGGTAGTGACGGTCGGAGGTTCAGATATATATATTCCTGGCGCGGCCAAGGAAGATATATATACCGCCCTCACTACAGAGGGCCCCGATACCCAGTAGGTTACAGGACAGTCTCTCTGGCGACCGCTTATCCTAGGTGCAGTTCCTTGACTGACCTGAGGCTAAGAGGGCGCTAGCGAGTTGTGCTGTGTAGTGACGTTGAAGGGATAACACACTACCGTGTTCCCTGCGCTGGTTGCAGCTACCTGGCACTACTTTCTCTAGGTGCAGTACCTTGACTGACCTGAGAGGTAAGGGGGCGCCAGAGAGCTGCACCCACCGGCCGGCTTTCATCACAATTGCCATTAGAAAGTTTGCCATTGTTAAATAACACATAATCAATTAAAAAATATAATTTATCTAAAAATGTATCTGTTTCTTTCTAGTATAACATATTTTTCTCCTAAGGGTCTTGAAGTTATAAATATGTTAAATTCATAAAAATATTAGCAGCCTAAGTGAATAGTACCAAAATGTGCAAAAGTACATAAAGACTTGCATTTTTCCATCGCTTCTTCTGGTGATCCAGATGCACGTTTCGCCGTCGCTTCTTCGGGTGCTCCAGAAGAACTTATTGCAAAACGATTGTCGGTCTGTAGACCCTGCTAACATTTTGTATGTATGTAACATTTTCTCTGATGCATTTTGTAGTTTGCTGTTTACTTATTTATTTGTATGAATTGTAGATAAGATATAATATACACTTTTGGTAGCTAACTATGATCTGGACATGAGGCCAGGGTTTTTAGCTTTTTATTTGGTATGATGCCAGTCACCTTCTTTATGCTTTTATGCATGTTTCTATGTATTTTTAGTTGATGAATAAATATTTCAGTTTTGTTATACAGTAAGTGTTAATTATAGCTTGTTTTTTTAAGTGGAAGTTTTGCCCAATGAAGCCCAATATATTTATCTGATACTGAAAGATCTGCCATAAGATTGTGATCATGTTGTGCCTATGGTCTTCATGATGACCCCAGGCTGCATAATTGCCTGTGTGTGATTGACACCTCAAATACCTTGCAATGCAAAAGCATTGCAGAGTATTAGATCAGCGATCAAGCAAGGGACAGTTGATGCCGCATTTTGGGACAAGGTAAAAAAGTATAAAAAACTGTGAAATAATGTTTGTAAAAATGTAAAAAAATAAGTGCAGTAAATTTGGAATACGGTGGTTTCAAAAATCCGCACTGCCCAATAGTTCAAATATGCGATCACACACGAAGGTGAAGTACCAAACCACAATGATAATGATTTGGTCCTGATGAAGAGGTTTGAAAACCTTGAAACGCGTTGACATAATAAACCGCATTCATACTTTACATTCATGTGTGATCGCATATTTGAACTATTGGGCAGCGCGGATTTTTGAAACCACCGTATTCCACATTTACTGCAACAGATCTTCTTGGTGGTCCTGCAGCAGCTCTCATATGCCTCTATAGGAGTTGTGACTGGCACAACCCTGTCAGGTGAGCGTACCTTTAACAGTTCACACCACCGGTTTACCAGATTCTTATTATTATTTATTATTATAGCACAATTTATTCTGTGGCGCTTTACATGTGAAAAAAGGGGGTATACATGGCAAAAACACTTACAATATTCTTAACAAAATGAGTCAGCGACTGGCACAGGAGGAGAGAGGACCCTGCCAGCGAGGGCTCACAATCTACGAGGAATGGGTGAGGATACAGTAGGTCAGGGTAGAGCTGGTCATGCAGCAATGTCGTGGAGTGGTGGTTACTGCAGGTTGTAAGCTTGTCGGAAGAGGTGGGTCTTCAGGTTTCTTTTGAAGGTTTCCATGGTAGGCTAGAGTCTGATATGTTGGGGTAGGGGTCAGATATGTTCCAGAGTAGGGGGATACACGGGAGAAATCTTGTATGCGATTGTGGGAAGAGGAGATAAGAGGGGAGTAGAGAAGGAGATCTTGTGCAGGTAAGTACTGGGAGACTAGGTCACAGATGTATGGAGGAGACAAGTTGTGGATGGCTTTGTATGCCAGGGTTAGGGTTTTGAACTGGATTCTCTGGGCAATGGGGAGCCAGTGAAGGGATTGAAAGAGGGGAGAGGCCGGGGAATAGCGGGGGGGGGCAGGTGGATTAGTTGGGCAGCAGAGTTTAGGATAGATTGGAGAGGGGTGAGAATGTTGGAAGGGAGACCACAGAGAAGGAGGTTGCAGTAGTCGAGGCGGGAGATTATGAGGGCATGCACTAGTGTTTTTGCAGAGTCTATGCTGAGGAATGCGCGGATGCGGGAGTTGTTTTTGAGTTGGAGTTGGCAGGAAGTGGAAATGTGATGTGAAGGAGAGGTCAGAGTCCAGGGTTACCCCGAGGCTGTGAGCTTATGGGACTGGGGAGAGTGGGCAGCATAGGCAAATTATAATGAGGGCAATCTGTGCTACCGCCCGGGGCCCTGGGCTCCGGGGGGCCCTTGGCAAGATTGCCCTCATTATAATATGTGCGGCGCGGCGGCACCAATACAGCAGACACCGGCAGGCAGAAGCAGGGGGGCCCCCGGACCGCTCCCCCAGCAGCGGCGCAGGGCCTCTGCTTCTTCTTCGGCCGGGCCAGCACTGCACCTGCTAACTTCCCTGTGTGCTTGTGCTGGCCTGGGCACGCCACAGCTAGGAGACACGGCCCTGTGCGCGGCCGTGTCTGCTAGTGTGACGTCACATAGTGTGCGCCCTGCACTGCCGCATCGAAGAGCAGCTGGACGACTTCTGGAGCCGAGCCTGGGGATGGTGAGTGACGTGTGTGTATGCGTGTCACAGTGTGTCTGTGTGTGCAGATATCATTGCGTGATGTCTGTTTATATGTATTTTTGTGTTTCAAATGTGTTTATGCGTGTATGTATATGTCTGTATATGTTTGTGTGTGTGTGCGTGACCACGTGCGGCCTCCTCCCGCTGTATCTGGGGGGCGGCCTCCTCACGCTGTATCTGGGGGGCACCCTCCTCCCGCTCTATCTGGGGGGGCGCCCTCCTCCCGCTCTATCTGGGGGGTGCCATGCGACCTCATCCCGCTGTATCTGGGGGGCGCCGTGCGGCCTCCTGCTGTATCTGGGGGGCGCCATGCGGCCTCCTCCTGCTGTATCTGGGGGGTGCCATGCGGCCTCCTCCCGCAGTATCTGGGGGGCGCCATGTGGCCTCCTCCCGCTGTATCTGGGGGGCGCCGTGCGTCCTCCTCCCGCTGTATCTGGGAGGCGCTGTGCGGCCTCCTCCCGCTGTATCTGGGGAATGTGCCGTGCAGCCTCCTCCCGCTGTATCTGGGGGGTGCCGTGAGGCCTCCTCCTGCTGGATCTGGGGGGTGCTGTGTGGCCTCCTCCGGCTGTATCTGGGTGATACTGTGCGGCCTCCTCCCGCAGTATCTGGGGGGCACCATGTGGCCTCCTTCCGCTGTATCTGGCGGCGCCGTGCGGCCTCCTCCCACTGTATCTGGGGGGCACCATGCGGCCTCCTCCCGCTGCATCTATGGGGTGCCGTGCGGCCTCCTCCCGCTGTATCTGGGGGATGCCGTGCGGCCTCCTCCCGCTGTATCTGGGGTGCGCCATGTGGCCTCTTTCTGCTGTGTATAGATGGTGCCGTTCGGCCTCCCGCTGTGTATAGATGGCTACGTGCGGCCTCCTGCTGTGTATAGATGGCTACCTGCTGCCTCCTGCTGTGTATAGATGGCTACTTGCGGCCTCTTGCTCTGTATAGATGGCTACGTGCGGCCCCCTGCTGTGTATAGATAGCTACGTGCGGCCTCCTGCTGTGTATAGATGGTGCCGTGCGGCCTCCTGCTGTGTATAGATGGTGCCGTGTGGCCTCCTGCTGTGTATAGATGGCTATATGCGGCCTCTCACTGTGTATAGATGGCTACGTGCGGCCTCCCTCTGTGTATAGATGGCTACATGCGGCCTCCCGCTGTGTATAGATGGCGCCGTGTGGCCTCCCTCTGTATATAGATGGCTACATGCGCGGCCTCCTGCTGTGTATAGATGGCTTCGTGCGACCTCCCGCTGTGTATAGATGGCTATGTGCGGCCTTCTGCTGTATATAGATGGCTATGTGCGGACCCCTTGCTGTATATAGATGGCTACGTGCGACCTACCGCTGTGTATAGATGGCTGCGTGCGGCCTCCTGCTCTATCTAGATAGCTACGTGCGGCCTTCTGGTGTGTATAAATGGTGCCGTGCGGCCTCCTGCTGTGTATAGATGGCTACTTGTGGCCTCCTGCTGTGTATAGATGGCTACGTGCGACCTCCCACTGTGTATAGAAGGCTACGTGCGGCCTCCCGCTGTGTATAGATGGCTACGTGCGGCCTCCCTCTGTGTATAGATGGCTACATGTGGCCTCCCGCTGTGTATAGATGGCTACGTGCGGCCTCTTGCTATGTATAGATGCTACGTGCGGCCTCCTGTTGTGTATAGATGGCACTGTGCAGCCTCCCGCTGTGTACAGATGGCTACGTGTGGCGTCCCGCTGTGTATAGATGGCTACCTGCGGCCTCATGCTGTGTATAGATGGCTACGTGCGGCCACCTGCTGTGTATAGATGGTGCCGTGCGTCCTCCTGCTGTGTATAGATGGTGCCGTGCGGCCTCCTGCTGTGTATAGATGGTTACGTGCGGCCTCCCGCTGTGTATAGAAGACTACGTGTGGCCTCCCGCTGTGTATAGATGGCTACGTCCGGCCTACTGCTGTGTATAGATGGCTACATGTGGCCTCCCGCTGTGTATAGATGGCTACGTGCAGCCTCCCACTGTGTAAAGATGGCTATGTGTGGCCTCTCACTCTGTATAGATGGCTACTTGCGGCCTCCCGCTGTGTATAGATGGCTACGTGCGCTCTCCTGCTGTGTATAGATGGCTACGTGCGGCCTCCCGCTGTGTATAGATGGCTACGTGCGGCCTCCTGCTGTGTATAGATGGCTACGTGCGGCCTCCCGCTGTGTATAGATGGAACGTGCGGCCTCCTGCTGTGTGTAGATGGCTATGTGCGGCCTCCCGCTGTGTATAGATGGAACGTGCGGCCTCCTGCTGTGTATAGATGGCTGCGTGCGGCCTCCTGCTGAGTATAGGAGGATTGTGGCAGCTCATATTGTCTGTAGGGTCTCATACTGCATATAGAGGATGTCAGCATACTTAATTGTGCTCAATATTAAGTCATACAATTAATGTAAAAAAATGATTATAATTAATATATTAATATTCTGCCAAATTAATTTCACGTGAACTATCACCTGATCTATCACATGGGATCATGTGACATGTCACATGATACATCAGGTGTGTGTGTGGGGGGGCGCCGTCTAAACTGCCCCGGGCCCTTGCTACTCTTTATCCACCCCTGGTGGGCAGCCATTGACGTTGATGGATAGGTCAGATGGGGGGGATGAATGAGAAGGTGGAAAGATGATGAATTCTGTTTTAACCATGTTAAGTTTTAGAAATCTGGCAGAGAAGGATGAGATAGTGGACAGACATTGTGGGATTTTGGTTAGTAGGGAGGAGATATCGGATAAGACCCTATTTGCGCTTTTTGTCTTTCCAGTTTTTCTAGTTTGCTAAAAAATAAAAGTGAAAGCCTGAAAAATATGGAAAAATGTTTTGCAAGTAAAAATGCAGTTTGTCACAAAAAATTAAAACAAAAAGTTCACATATTTGATATTGCTGTATTTGGAACGAAACAATCTATAAAACTGTCATATTATTTAGTTATATAGTTTTGTGAACATCGTAAAAAAATGAAAAAAGCACACAACAAATATATAGCATTTTCGTCATACTGACACACAAAACATGGAATAAAAATGTATCAAAAAATCAGATAAAAAAGATCAATAAAAACATCATCTTGTCCCACAAAAATCAATCCCTTTTATAGCTCTGTTGGCAAAAAAAAAGTTACAGCTATTAGACTATGACAATGGAAGAACAAATTATTGTTAGTAAAAATTGTATTTTAATGTGCAAAAGTATCAAAACAAACATAAAAAATCTATATAAATCTGGTATCACTGTGATTAAAGAATAAACCTGCCTGATCACTTTTAACGCATGGTGAATGAAAAAAAGAGAAAAAATGAAAACAGAATGAAAAAAATTAAATAAAAAACATTTATGAAAGTCTGATTTTTGTTCACTCGGCCACCCACAAATTGAAAAAAAGTGATCAACATATGTTATGCAGTTCAAAATTGTACTAATAAAAATTTCAAGAAAAAAAACCTCACACAGCTTGTTCAGCATAAAAACCAAAAAAACAACCAGCTCTCAGAATATAACGATGCAATAGCGAAAACTTTTTTGTAAATCAGTGTTTTAGAGTGAGAAAATAGCAAAGTATAAAAATATTAAATAACCCTGGCATCGCTGTAATTGTATTGGCCCGAAAAATAAAGTCTCCTTATGCAGTAAGCATGGTGAACAGCGTAAAATGGCGTAAAAAAATGAAAGACAATTCCTGAATTGCTTTTTATTTGTTCATTCTGTTTTTTTTCAAAAATTGGAATAAAATCAAATTAGAAATGTTATGTACCCCCACATGGCACCAATAAAAACTTCATCTCATCCTGCAGAAAACAAGTCCCTACTCACATCTGTCTCCTGTCAATGGAAAAATAGAGGTTGTCCATGTTCCTAGTAGTTCAGAGGCGTTGGACTTGTGACATGGCTCCTAGAAAAACAATTCACACATGGAAAGCCAAATTGCCCCCTGTTCTGAGCACTACAGCATGCAGCATGCCCAAGCCACACTTAACGTCAACATGTATGGCATTACTGCAGATGAGAATACACTTAAAGGGGTTCTCTGGGTCTAATTATTGATTATCTGTCCACTGGATGGTTCTTCAATATGAGATCAGTGGGGGTCCGACACCAGCACACCCGGACCTAAGCGATGTACAGGCGGAACACAGCAGCCCTACATTACTTGCTAGATGAGCACTGAGCTTTATCTCCCATTGAAGTGATTGCACTGCAGTATTCAGGCAGCGGCCGCTGTATGGAGTTGCTGTATATAGCTCATTCATCACTTAGGCTAGGTGCACTGTGTATGTGCACTTAGCCTACAGTATGTGTCTGGAAACTTTTCCAGACCTATGCTGTAACTTCCCCTTGTCCGACCATTCACTAGATGCCGGCTAAAAGTGAGTTCTTTCAGCCTCCATCTTGCCGGCATGCACTTCTGTAATTGTATAGGAAAATGCAGCAGATTGTACTTTCCTGCACAGGGGCACACTACAAAGAGATTTATGTCTCTTTACAGCAGGTCCCTATAGTGGATGGATGCTTCTGGATCCATCCTGACAGTGCACACTGATGGGTGCATACCTCTCCAGTGTATGCAGCGGCCCTATGCTTAGTTCTGGACTATGCCAAAGCAATTTCAACTGATCATAAAAGTGTCGGATACCCACCAATCTTATATTGAGATGAGTCGTCAATTGTTACATCCTGGACGACTCTTTTAACAATCTATGCGGCTCATGTCTCTGGAAGCACAATTTGGGCATTATATATTGGGCACTAAAATTGCATATTTTCAATTTACACTCTGCAACATCAATTGCGAACTAACTTCTAGACAATACCAGTGGACTCAAAATAGTCACTACACCCCTACATTCCTAGAGTGTAATTTCCAAATTGGGGTAACTTTTTTGAGATTTCAGCTCTTTTGGAAGCTTAGGGGCTCTGTAAATATTGCCCAGAAACTACTCCAGGAAACTCTGCTCCCTAAAAGCTAAATGGCGATCACCCTCTTCTAAGCCCTGCCGAACTCCCAAACAAAAGTGTATGAGCACATACAGGGTATTGCTGTATTCGGAAGATATTGCTTAATAAATGTTTTCATCCATTTCCCCCTATTATTCTTCATGAAAATGAAACATTTTGGGCTAAAACAACATTTTGTGTAAAAACCATAATTTTTGTTTTCACATCCTAATGTTATAAAATTTTGTGAAGCACATGTGGGCTCAATATGCTCATCACACCCCTATATGAATTCCTTGAAGAGTATAATTTCCAAAATGGGGTCATTTTTGGGGGGTTGCTGCTTTTCTGGCAGTACAAGGGCTCTACAAATGCAGCATGGCACCCACTAACCATAAGTGCAAAGTCTGTTCTCCAAAACGGCACTCCTTTCTTTTGGAGCTCTCCCTAGTGCCCGAACAGTTGTTTTCCCCAACTTATGGGCCATCGGCGTATTCAGAAGGAATTGCACAATAAATTTGGCTTTCAATTTTCTCTTGTTACCCTTATGAAAATTACAAATATGGGGCTAAAGCAGTACAGATGAAAAATTTGGGTCTTAAGTAGTGTTGAGCCACCCCCGTAGTGTTCGAGTTCGGTTCGGTTCGTCGAACACCCGTATGTTCGCCGAACTGTTCATCGAACTGTTCGTCGAACACCTTCGAACACCGTTAAAACCAATGGCAGGCAAACAAAAACACATAGAAACACATAGAAAACACATAGAAAACACTTCAAAGGTGTCCAAAAGCTGACAAACTGCTCAGGAGACACAACTAACTCATGGAAAAGTGACAAGTACATATAGTCATGCGAAAAGAAAAGAGGTGGAGGAGTAAAAGGAGGGGGAGACACAGATATAGGCATGTCATGCCCTTCTAAAATCAAGAAAGGCTGGAGTAAAAATCTAAAATCAGCCTACCAACACCCAGACGTCGTGACAAGAAAATTAAAAAAAGAAATATCTTTAGGTAGAATGGTGGTTCCATTCAGAACACTTTCCTTACAAGAAGTAGTGGTATCCCCGTTGTGAGTTGTGCCAAAAATGGAACCCAATACATTCGGACTAATCCACCATTTGTCATATCCAAGGGGCAGGTCCGTAAACAACAACATCGACGCGGAACCAAGTACAGTAGTATATACTGTACATCCTTTGACAAGGCAATCAGGCGGATCAAGAAGTTGGGAAGGGTCACCCTAATGGCCAAAACAGACATTGATGCGGCGTTCCGGTTACTTACTACCTGTGCCTCCGAATAGTGTCCACCTATTGGGCTGCTTCTGGGAAGGAGCATACTATATAGATCGCTGTTTGCCCATGGGGTGCTCCAGATCCTGTTCACTATTTGAGGCGTTTAGTTGCTTCCTCAAATGGGTTGTAATGGATGTTTCTAAGGGGGCACATATTATCCATTACCTCGACAACTTCTTATGCCTGGGCCCAAAAGATTTGCCACAGTGTGAATACACGCGGTAGTCCACCTGTGAGAAGGAGAGAGCTGGGGGGAGAACGGACACCACAGAGGGGTTAGATGGAGAACGGAAGAAGGAAAGAGGGCGAGGGAGGTAAGGGAGGACAGTGGAAGGCCGACCTGAGCTCCCCCATGTTCCTGCTGGGCGGGGAACAGCCCTGGGAAGAAAAGCCGCTTGCGCATCCCTTTGAGGTTACGGGCACGAGCGGGCAGAGGGACTATGCTGGAGTGCGAAGCCGACACGCCAGTCTGTTCCTGCCCGTGTGACCTCCGTGTCACGGGGTTTGTGCCAGAGCCGTGGTGGACCATGACGGCCAGCCCCCCTCTCCCAATACTGGTGCCTGTCCGCTGGTGGGTCGAGCCCCCCCACGGTGTGGGGGAGTATCATCTGCAGAAGAAAGACCATCTTCCAGCCAAACTAAGATGTCTACTTCTTTTCGTGGACAATGTGATACGATCCCTTTCTTACGGACACGCCCATCGCTACAAATTCCAGATGAGGCACAAAAACAGCAGGTGCTTCAACGGATATCAATTGCTCCTTCAAGTGGGCTCTCCTCCACCTCAACTTCAACATCACAAATACTCCAGTCCTCACAGGTGTCACCCCAATCACACTTGCTTCCTCACATCTCCCAAGTCTCCAGCTGTCCGTCTGAGTATGGGGTAACACAGATGGTTGAGTCTGCACAGCTGTTTACTCATACTGTAGCCTGGGAAACGGAGGTCTGCTCCAGAGCTTCTGTTAATCCAGGCGAGGAAATGATCTGCACTGATGCCCAGAATCTTTATGAGTCGGATCCAGGACCAGATGAAGAAGGTTCTGAGCATAATGTAGACCCTCGTTCCCAAACTGTAACTCCTGTTGGTGGAGACAATGAGAAAGACGATGATGAGACTCAAATACCTGATTGGAGCGACAACTTGACTTTTCGGTCAGGGCAGGAAGAGGTTGGCTCTGAGGACGACGGGTGTGAGAACACACAGGGTGATGATGATAAGGTTGGAGATCCCACTTACTGTCAACCCACAGTCAGCCAGTCGATGAGGTCAGCAGAGGAGGTGGAGGAGGATGTGACTAGCCCAGGGGATGGGGATGACTCGGTACCCGGGCCTTTGCCTGGCCTTTGGGATGTCGCGGTGGTCGGCTCCCGGGCCCGTACCCTGAGGTCACTCTTTAAAAGAGTGAATAATTGTTAATTTTATAAGAGTTTGTGACGCCACCTGTGGTATCTGGTGAGAAGCACCAGCGCTGCAGTAGTCCACTGAGGCCGGTGATAAGGCAGCTCGATGGTATAGCTCCCCACAGGTGGAGCTAGGCATCAGAAAAGCATATGCAGGGGGAATGCAGGACAGGCGAGACCCAGCTGGGTCAGAGCAAGAACGGGAACGGACACGGTAGTCACTTCAGTACCTTTTACTGGTGGAAATTCAGACACATCCCGGAGCACTGTAGGGTGAAGGGTGCATATCAGAATCCTCCCCAATGAGCGGGTGTAGGGCCTCCTGTTTCTTGCCTCTGCGTAGTAAGTTTCTGACCTGCCTGGAGCTAGGCCTAACTTTGTCTCTGTCCTGCGCTGGCTGACCTTGTGGTAGGGCCTTGTCTTGGAGTTCATGCTCCCAGTATGCGGGCCCTAAGCGTCTCCTGGCTCTGTTACGTATCAGCACCTTAGCGATCCTGGGACTTGTAGTTCTCCAGGGTTTCCGGTTATGCCTTACTGGGTCATAGAGAACCTGGTAAGCTTGGATCTGGTGTCTGGTAAATGCTTCGGGGTGAGCTGGTTAAGCTCCTCTGCCCCCTATGTACTAACTCTCCACTCGCCTTCGGCCTACTCAGGCCCTCACTAGGCTATACACACTAACGGCAGCTTGCTGCGCTTCACCGATCTTATGGCGCCGGCACACTTTAAGCTCTAACTGGGCTCCCTGAATCTAGCTAACAGGAGCCTCGTGCTCCACTGCTGAACTATTAACTGAGTTCTCTAGACTAGACTGAGCTCCACTGCAGACTGACCTCTCTTAGGCTTCTCTACTGCAGGAACTCTTCAGAGGAACTGAACTGCCTAGCTCCACCTTCCCAATTTATATCCCTAACGGGCTCCCTCTGCTGGTCTGAGATAGAAGGTGGAGATGTGTGAATGTTTATGGGGGCCTCTTGTGGAGGATTCCATCAATACACTCTTCTAGGATCTGTGATACCAAGCGCAGCTGGGCGTCACAGATGCTATTGACGACGAGGTTAGGTTGCGCCTTCCTGGACAGAGACGGAGTACTGGAAGCACGTCAACAACTGCATCCTCAACCACAACTCTGCCTCTGACCACAAGTCATAGTGGATCTTCAGGTCGCATGGGCTCTAAGCCTTGCATAGCCTGGGCATTTTTTCAGATCGATAAGGATGACCCAACTTGTGTTATCTGTAATATTTGTCACCAAAAGCTAAGTAGAGGCCAAAAAATCCATAGTTTGAGTACTTCATGCATGAACCGTCACATGGATATGAAGCATAAGTTGCAGTGGGAAGCTCACTGTGCTACAATGCGGCCTAGCGGGCCGGGCCAACCACCGTCTGCCCCATCTTGTGGATCTCTTCATCCTCTGTGACTGGGGGGACAGCAGTCACACATGTTTTTGGACACAGACCTGCCACCTCTTTACCCGCAACAGCCCGTGTGATTGGCAGGTCATCATTTCATTTGGAAGTGGAAACAACAGCTGTTGTTGAGCGCTCTCCGACATCGAGAGCACCATCTTTGGATCAAGGCAACCTAACTTTTCCGCCTGCATCTTCCTCACAGACCGGCAGTTTGCCGGGGACACCCTACTCAACCCCATCTAAGCACAACAGCCAGCCCTCGGTCCCTCAGATGTGGACAAGTAAAAGACCATTTCCTCCTAGCCATGAGAAAGCAAAGAGGTTGAATTTCACCATCTGCAAGCTCTTGGCTACAGAAATGCTGCCTTTCCGCCTGGTGGACACAGAGGATTTTCGAGACCTTATGTCCGTCGCAGTGCCCCAGTACCAGATGCCCAATCGGCACTACTTCTCGAAGAAAGGTGTGCCTGCGCTCCACCAGCATGTCGCACACAACATCACCGCTTCTTTGAGAAACTCTGTGTGTGACAGGGTGCATTTCTCCACAGACACTTGGGCGAGTAGGCATGGACAGGGGCGTTACATGTCGCTGACTGGGCACTGGGTAACTATGGTGACAGCAGAACAAGGGGCTGCTGTCCAAGTCTTGCCGTCCCCACGAGTTGTACATCAATCCTCTTTATCTAGAAGTTCCTCCACTGCTTCTGCCTCCTCAACCTCCTCTCGGTCCTCCACCTGCACCCAAGGCCTGTCTGGAAATGCCACCCGGTTTCTAACTGCGCAGAAGGAATCCTGCACACCTCCTTACTATGCTGGCAGCAGGGCTCAACGGCATCAGGCAGTGTTTACTTTGAAATGTCTGGGAAATGTGAGTCACACAGCTGAGAAGTTGTGGTCAGCTCTGGAGACCCAGTTTCATGAATGGTTGTCTCCACTGGACCTGCAACCAGGGAAGGCCGTGTGCGACAATGCTGCAAACCTGGGTGCGGCCCTTCGCCGGGGCAATGTCACACACGTGCCTTGTATGGCTCACGTGTTGAACCCGGTTGTCCAGCAATTTTTAGCCCACTATCCCGGACTAGATGGCTTTCTGCAGAGGGCACGGTCGCTGTGTGCTCACTTCCGCCGTTCGCATCCCGCAGCTCAACGACTTACATCTCTACAGAAGTCATTGGGCCTGCCAGTTCACCGGCTGAAATGCGATGTGCCGACACGGTGGAATTCAACTCTTCACATGTTGCAGCGACTGTGGCAGCACCGACAAGCCCTGGTGCAATACATTCTGATGTATAGCCTGGGCCAACGAGATCCAGAGGTGTATGTAGTTGACGCGCCCCCTGGGCCGTGGGGTACCCGGAGCTGGGCCGGTAGACGCTGGGGGTTGTAGTCACTGTGGCGGCGACCCGGTCCGTGACCCAGGGCGGTCAATCCAAGGGTAATTTGTATATATGGGTTTTATAATGTCCGACTACGCCACCTGTGGAGTGCGGCCAAAGGGGCCGCCGCTGCGGAACAGTCCTCTGAAGCTGGTGGTTTTGCAGCAATGGTATTATTACTCCCCACAGGAAGAGTGTAGCTTCAGGGCAGTGTGGGTGGATGATGGTGGTTGTAGTGCAGGGAGTCAGTAATGAACACAGAGTCCGTGTGATGCAGTCCCAAGATCTTTACTCACAGTTGTTGCAGTTCAGATTATAGGTACCAGAGCAATCTCCCCCGTCGTGCTGTGCGTACTCAGTGAGGGGCTCAGTCCACCCCCAGATAGCTCCGGAGTACTTAGCAGGACACTTTTCTGTGTGTCCTTTCTCTGTCCTTCTCCCTGCACCTCACACCCAGTGACACTTCTATCCGGTATCCTCAGGCCTTGGCGGGCGACGTGTGTTCCGTCCTCTGGGTCCTATGTGGCTACCTTCTTAGTGAGACTGGTGTGGACTTTGGCCTGCAGTACATGAAATTCTGCAGCCTCCGGTTTCTAGTTGAGCCTTGATGTTTCTCCGCTAGTTGAGGGACCGGTTCCCCTTATCTGGCCTGACCACTCTACCTCCTGGCGTACGGGTGGCCTTCTCCACGGCCCGTACCCCGAGGGTCCCTTCGGTTCCTGGAGCCTTCTTGCTCCCACTCCTCTCTTCTCTCCTTCAGTCCTTGGCCTCCCAGGCTAGGCCCGCCTCCGGAGCAGAGCTTATGCAGAGCCTCTGCTCCTGTCACTTCTCCTCTGACTGGCTTGCTCTTTCTAAGATGGCTTCCTATTTATACTCTCCCTGTGATGTGCTCCCCTAAGCTGCTTTCTCCACCCACACCCACTACATAGGACCCTCCCACCAGCTAGGGACCTGGAACTGTGCTCTCCCTTAGGAGCAATCTCGCCCTACCCCCACTGCGGGTATGTGTTGGATGCAGATGTTAGCGTCCCGAGCCATACTCCTTCCTTACCTGAGGGTGAGATACCACACCTCTGGGTGAGATGCAGTACACCCTTCTGCACAGTTTTGAAATGGCGACGAAGATGTTTAGTGCTGACGACGATGCCATTATCAGCATGACTATTCTGGTGATTTACATGCTGGAGCACACGTTAAACAGAATTCAGAGTCAGGTGGTGTTACAAGAGGAGGTGGAGGAAGTAGAGGAGGAGTCGTATGCGGAAGGGATAACATCTCCAAGGTCCAGACGGTCGGCAGCACCAAGGCGGCAGGCATGGGAGGGTGGGGGAGAGGGATTAACCAAGGAGCATGGTAGCAGCCAAACTGTTGAGGAAGGTGCAGGAGCTGAGGAAGAAGTGGAGGATGAACTGGCAATGGGCATGTAAGACTCATCAGATGAGGGAGACCTTGATCACATTTCTGTTGTGCGAGGTTGGGGGGAGAGGGCAGAGGAAGGAAGCATGATTCTTACCTCGCTACCAACACAACAAGGACTTGGTCCTCCTGGATGCGCAAGACACATGAGTCCCTTCTTGCTGCACTACCTGTAACATGACCCTCGGATTGTCAGAATTCGAAGTAATCCCAACTACTGGGTTGCCACACTCTTAGATCTCCGGTACAAAAGTAAATTTGCCGAAATAATTCCTGCCATAGAAAGGGATTCACACATGCAGGAGTATCAGCAGAGGCTGTTGCAGAATCTTACATGCGCTTTTCCACAAAACACCAATGGTGCACGTAGTGAATCTCACAGTTCTAACTTGCAAACTGTGGGACTGTCGAGTCTTCATCACTCAATCCATAACAGTAACACAGTATCTGCTGGTAACAGCAATTTTGTGGAATCGTTTCACCACTTTTTTAGACCATCCTTTGCAAGGCCACAGGAGACAAGAAGTCTGACACATAGTCAACGCCTAGAGAGGATGGTACAGGAGTATCTCCAAGTGAACATTGAAGCCATGACTGTGTCACTGGACCCTTGCTCTTTTTGGTATTCCAATCTGGAAAAATTGCCTGAGCTCCCCACTCACGCCTTGGAGATCTTGTCATGCCCTGCAGCCAGCGTTCTCTCTGAACGTGTATTCAGCGCTGCTGGTGGTGTGCTGACAGATAAGCGCATGCGGCTGTCCACTGAGAATGTAGACAGACTCACGTTCATAAAGATGAACAAATCATGGATCCGCAAGGACTTTTCTACCCCTGTGTCATCCTGGGGAGACTAAAAGCTTGAGGATTTGGTAAAATCACCTCACCAACCGTTTTAAACAACTCTTGGGCAATTGATGCCACTTAAGTGATGTCTGTGCCACAATTTTTGGAAAAAATGGAGACTCTTTTTGGAGTCCCCTTACTGTGTTTTACGTGACGTTGGCATCGTCAATTCCAGGTGGGTTGGGTCGCTCCCCCCCCCTTTTAACTGTAAGAAACTACATACACTATGGCTTGGGGTAACACAGATGGTTGAGTCTGAAGAGCTGTTTACTCAGAGGTCTGCTCCAAAGCTTCAGTGTCTGCTAGTCAGCGTAGAATTTTTAACTGCATCTAGTCTAAGCAATACTTTGGGCGTAGTAGCCCAGCTGCGAAGCAAGCTGCACCGCCTGTGTATCTAATAAGAATTTTTAAATGCATCTAGCCTAGGCAGACTGTGGGGACCCCCAACCAAACCCAGATGCTCAGCCCCCCTACCGACCCCCTTTCCTTGACAATACAATAATGTAACTCTTACAACTGGATGGGTGAGGATCGGTCACAGCTTTATTAACTCTTTATGCTCATTCCATTAGAAAGGCATTTTATTTCTAAAATAATTCAACTTGTTGCAGCATGCCCTGGGTCTCCACACCGGCAAGTTGGCCAACAAGTGTAACTCTCTAACATGTCCTTTCTATTTCCAGTCCACTTAGGATCCTGCGTACTCGTATGCAGGACTCTGACCCCCATCCATCACTCTTAATGCTTCTTCCACTCCGTCCTGGAGTCCTGACAGGAATATGTCCAGTCCAATATCCATTAAGTGAACACCGTCGGGCCGTATGAGGCCTGCTTTATCTCCTTCCAGTTGTCGGTGTTGTATCACTACACCGCCTCTGTCTCTTCTAAATTTTGCCATCCGAATATTTATTACCCGCCTTGTCCGTTCGATGGCCGTGATGTCTCGCGCACCCTGCCATACCGCTATCGGCACAATCTCTGACCATACTATAGTTAGTTTTGTGAAAAATTCTCTGAAGCGCTCACTGTCTAGTTTCATTATTGCCATTAGTTATGCGCTCTTGTGATGACCTAGGTAGTTTCCCCCGGCCTGTATAACTAAGATGACCGGACCTCTTGCCTCTCTCCCTACCTTGATTGCCTCCATTAGTACCTGTGGCCATAGCAGGCCTCTAATACCTCTCCAGTTGAAATATGTGTTATGAAACTCTAATTTCCTGCCGCCTGGGTGGACTTTCGCCCTTTTTTCTGCTCAATATATATACGAGTGGCCTATCACCCACACTGTTGGCTTAGCGTCACCTGTAAAAGAAACAAACCACATTAGGATAAGAAGTCCGGTCTTATGTATCTCGCCAAACACGTGGATCGCCATCTCCCTATCCTCTGAACTTCCGTTTCTGACAGTTCTGCTCTTGCTGCTTCCATGGCCGCGCCTAGGCGGAATGTGTGTCTCCCGTAATCTTTGGGGTGGTTCCCTGCCGATGTTATGCATTTATTAAATATAGCTTGGAACTGGTATCTTGATAATGGCGTTCCATCAATGTGTGATAGGAAGAAATTACTTTGTGATCTGATGGTTATATATGTTTTTACTATTGTTACCCGACTCAGTGTACCGTTTGTGGGTTGTAGAAGTACCCAAGTGCCCCTGCCCGCTGAAACCGTTTTCGATTGGCATATGCGTAGACGTATTGCATTATTGGCTATGACTACGTCCTGGTGTAATAAGCCTCCACTGGTGGTAATTTTGGATTGAGGGACTAATTCGCTTATGCATAGTGCCCCGAAGAAGGCGATCGCAAATGCAGTAGACCGTAGTGTTGCTTCAAATTGTGAGTGTCATGTTAATGGTGTTAGGGATATGATGTGAGAAATCAGTTTTAGTGACACGGGACGGGACGTCTACACTCCTGACTTGGCTGACCCCTTTACCACCCTTTTATGGATTGTCTGATGATGAATCTCTTTGTCACATCTCCCCAATTCAGTAGTTGGAAGTGAAATGCTACTCCGGTCAGACACCGCTGTGCTGACGCCCCTGATATGCCCCTCATCATTATCTGGTGGAGAAATTCAATGGTGACTTGTAATCTGGCTTGTTCACATTGGTCAACCCGTCTGCCTGCTACTAGTCGTGTCCACTCTTCCCATGCCTTACCGTATGCTTGACACGTCGACGGGGCAACTGACGCTCTGATTAATGGCATCAACTATTCGCCACTAGATCCCATAGGTAGGGTGGGCAACTGTTGCCCGATGGGTGGGCGTTGAGGAGGAGCTCTGTGAAAATCTGCCAATTGAATTGTGATAAAGCGTTAGCAGCAGCTTTAGACCCCTCTGCATCGTGGCTAGCGCGGACCCATACATTGTGTTTTAGGCACAGGAATGCTAGCCGGCGTAGTAGGCCTAGCACTGGGAGAGATGGTGATGCCATCTTATTAATGCAGTGCGCTAGGCTGGTGTTTTTTGTTATGAAGCGTATATTTTTATTAGCCAGGAGCGCGCCCCATATTTCTGTTGCTACCACTATTGGGAAGAAAAATTATTTTCCGGGCTAGATGCAGATAAAAATTATTATTAATTTCAAAACTGGTGGAGCTTGGTATAGATGGCCTAATACAATGAGTACCACACACTTCTACTATGCCCAAAATTATTTTCCAGGCAAGATGCAGCTAAAAATTATTAGTAATTTGAAAGCTGGTGGAGCTTAGTATAGATGGCCTAATAGAATGAGTACCACACACTGCTAATATGCCCAAAATTATTTTCCAGGCAAGATGCAGCTAAAAATTATTATTAATTTCAAAGCTGGTGGAGCTTGGTATAGATGGCCTAATACAATGAGTACCACACACTACTACTATGCCCAAAATTATTTTCCAGGCAAGATGCAGCTAAAAATTATTAGTAATTTGAAAGCTGGTGGAGCTTAGTATAGATGGCCTAATAGAATGAGTACCACACACTGCTAATATGCTCAAAATTATTTTCCAGGCAAGATGCAGCTAAAAATTATTATTAACTTTAAAGCTGGTGGAGCTTGGTATAGATGGCCTAATACAATGAGTACCACACACTGCTACAAGCTCAAATATTTTTTCAGAGCTAGATGGAGAAAAATTATTTTGAATTTGCAACCTGGTGGAGGTTAGTATAGATGGACTAATAGAACAAGTCCCACACACTGCTACAAGCCCAAATATTTTTTCAGAGCTAGATGCAGATAAAAATTATTTTGAATTTGCAACCTGGTGGAGGTTTGTATAGATGGACTAATAAAACAAGTCCCACACACTGCTACAAGCCCAAGCCCAAATATTTTTTCAGAGCTAGATGCAGATAAAAATTATTTTGAATTTGCAGCCTGGTGGAGGTTAGTATAGATGGACTAATAGAACAAGTCCCACACACTGCTACAAGCCCAAATATTTTTTCAGAGCTAGATGCAGATAAAATTATTTTGAATTTGAAACCTGGTGGAGGTTAGTATAGATGGACTAATAGAATGATGCTATGACCAAAGGGTTTTTCTTGGCTAGGTGCAGCTTTACTAGGCTACACAGGTGGTGTAGCTTGCAACACAAATAGGCTACTCCACTGACTAACACACACTGCAAGAGGCCAAAAAGGATTTGCTTAGCTAGATTTAGCCAAATGCTGTGAAAAAAACTTGCACAGCACTGGCACAGACCTGCCTGGCAAAAAGTGATAGGATCTGATGTAACCTAGCCCTCAAAAGGACTGCAATTACAATTAGTCTTTACTCCCAACCTATCTATTTAAGAGCACAGACCTGCCTGATAAAAGTGATAGGAACTGATGTAACCTAGCCCTCAAAAGGACTGCAATTACAATTAGTCTTTACTCCCAACCTATCTATTTAAGAGCACAGACCTGCTTGATAAAAGTGATAGGAACTGATGTAACCTAGCCCTCAAAAGGACTGCATTTACAATTAGTCTTTACTCCCAACCTATCTACTTAAGAGCACAGACCTGCCTGATAAAAGTCGTAGGAAATGATGTAACCTAGTCTTCAAAAGGACTGCAATCACAACTATTCCCTACTCCCAAGCTATCTGTAGATTTGTGCGAAAATTGGCTTGAAATTAACACTCAAAGTATAGCGCACACAGCAACAGTGGTGCCGGCTAACACGCAGCTGCAGCAGTGAGAAAATGGTGGCTACGTGGAAAGTGGCTGGGTGTTATAGGGCAAGGACATGTGACATACACTGCCAATGACACATGCCCTTGCTTGTGTGAAAAAAAGCAGTTCGCTCCGTGTGTGCGCTGCTGATAGGCTGACAGATTGCACCTCCCCACTGTAAATGCGGGAAAGAGAAAAAAAAATGGAGATCTTCATTATTTATGCAGAGATCCATCCCCTGCCCCTCCCCCTGCCCCGCTGTACACTCAAACTGCGTATTAACATTAATTTTCAGCATTCCTGAGAAAAAATCCAGCTATGATTTTGGTGCACGAACAGTTATCGAACATAACCTCGAACTGCCAAATTTTTTTCAAATTGTTCGTGTTCGTCGAACGGCTCGAACACCGCCCAAAACAGCTCGAATTTGAGATTGGCGAACAGTTCGAGTTGAACACCTCTCATCTCTAGTCTTAAGCAACATTTTTGTGGGAAAAATCTTAATTTTCTCATTTTCACGGCTCAACATAATAAAATTCTGTGAAGCATCTGTGGATTTAAGATGCTCACAACACCTCTAGATAAGTTCCTTGAGGAGTCTAGTTTACAAAATATTGTCACTTGTAGGGGCTTTGGCACATCAGGGGCTCTCTAAATGCAACATGGCATCTGCTAATGATTCCAGCCAATTTTGCTCTCCAAAACTCAAATGGCGTTCCTTCCCTTCTGAGTCCTGTCATGTGCCCAAACAGTAGTTTTCCCCCACATATTGGGTATCGGCTTACTCAGGAGAAATTGCACAACAAATTGTATGGTCTCCTGTTTCTCTTGTAAAAATGAAAAATTTGGGGCATAAACATTTTTGTTTGGAAAAATTAAAATGTTCATTTTTTCCTTCCATGTTGCTTTAATTCCTGTGAAGCATATAAAGAGTTAATAAACTTATTGAATGTGGTTTTGAGCACTTTGAGGGGTGCAGTTTTTAAATCGGTGTCACTTTTGAGTGTTTTATCTCACATGAGCCCCTCAAAGTCACTTCAAATGTAATGTGGTCCCTAAAAAAATAGGTTTTGTACATTTTGTTGGAAAAATGAAAAATGCTGATAAACTTTTAACCTTTCTAACTTCCTAATAAAAAAATGAAGGTTTAAAAGGGATGCTGCTTTAAAGGAGAGATGTGGTAAATGTTATTTTTTAGCTATTAAGGGCATAAAAAAATCAAAGTTTGAAAATTCTTATTTTTTTATCAAATGTTCTATATTTTCATAAATAAATGCAAATTATATTGACCAAAATGTACCACTAACATGAAGAAAAAACAATCTCAGAATCACTGGGATCCGTTGAAGCGTTCCAGAGTTGATACCACATAAATTGACACTAGTCACAATTGGAAAATGTGGCGTGGTCAGGAAGGTGAAAACAGGCTGGAGGTAAAGGAGTTAAGGAAAAAATAAACTAAGTTAATATAGTAGAGCTGACATAGCTGACAGTATTATAGTACTAATAGTAGTAGTAGTAGTAGTAGTAGCAGTAGTAGTAGTATAGATACTTCAGTTCTCAAAATAGAAAAACACAATAGAATCACACTTAGTACTTTTTATTATTTTTTTTAGTAATTTTTATGTGTCTTCTATCATTGAGCTCTGGCTTTAGAAGGATGACATAACATTTTGGGGTAAAAATACACACCAATAATCCTGCTGTAGAGATTAATATGGCAAAAACTTCTACTGCTACCGTGTACTTGCCCCTAGTGCTCAGGTAAGTGGGTATAAAGGACAGCCAAACACTGCAAAACATGAGCATGCTGAATGTGATATGGTGAGCCTCATTGAAGTTGTCTGGAAGTTTCCGAGCTGAGTAGGCGACGATGAAACTTAATAAAGCCAGAAAACCAATGTAGGAAATTGCAAGATAAAAGTAGAGCATAGATACATCCATACACTGCAGTATCAGCTTATCATATGATGTCTTACTATCAAATTCTACAATTGGGGGGGCACATATTGTCCAGGTAACACAGATGAGAAATTCCCCTAAAGAGCATAAAGTAGTCAAGCCTATGGAGACCCTTGAACCCATCCACTTTTTAAACCTGCTCCCCGGTTTGGATGCATTAAAGGCAACGATGACTGTAATGGTTTTTCCCAACAGAGAGGATATGGCAACTGAAAATACAAAGAGAAATAGTGAATGTCTCAAGAGGCAGGTGACTTCTGTGGGATGACCAATGAATAAGAGTGAGCAGATGAAGGACAGGATAAGCGCTATGAGGAGGACATAGCTAAGGTGCTGGTTGTTAGCTCTGACTATAGCAGTGTTCCTGTGCTTGACAAAGGTGATCATTACTAAAGTTGAGGCTACAGCAAAGCTTATGGCTATGGCAGCCAAGGTTGATCCAAGATGGTCATCATAAGAGAGATATTCTATGGTCTTTATTATACAAACAGTCCGGTTTATGTTTGATGAGAAAGTTTCAGGGCACTTAATACAGTTTTCCATTCCTGTGATAAAAAACATTATTAATTATATTTTTTAAATGCAACATAATCTGCTTTATAGACTTTTTCTTTCTTTGACTCCTATCTATTAGAAATGAATTAATTTGACAACAGATTCATTTGAACTTGGCCAGAAAATTTGATTCACATAGAATTTATCACATGCATCGAATTGTTGATTTTAGCAGAATATTATGCTCTGAGGTTTCTTCTGACCAAAGAGCTTAATAAGTAGAGGGGTTAAGAATATCAAAATATTATATTCAATACTCATCTTACCCTTCAGCTGTTCTGGCACTCCAGCGTCCTTCCTGGTCCTCTGCTGGTCACCTTCCTCCCTTTGCCTCCACTTTTCTCTATCATCTTCAGTCTTCTTCATCCTTCAATGTCTCCAGCGCTCACTAAACCTCACACAACGTTATTATGTTTTTTGACTTAAGGATGTAGATTAAAGATGGAAGAGAAGACCGGAGCCAGAGGAGGACCAGCTGGGGAGCCAAGGCAAATGAGGGGAAGGTGAGTATCAGGTTTGTCTGTACAAAGAGAGAAAGTCCGCACCTGTGCAACTGGTGAACAAATACCCTGGATCGCAATCCAAATGAGAGACAAAGAGAGTCCACAACTTCCAACAAGACCAGGTGCTTACCAATAGTAGAGTAAATGTCCAAAGCAATGAAAAAAGAAAAAAATGTAGCACTCACCGGTCTACTTGTTAAAAAGCCATATCAAAGGTATCAAACCTTAGGACCCGTTGAAGCGCAAGAAGGCGCAAAACGGTCGTCGTCCGGAGGTTTCCTTCCATTCTCCCCCTGTATCATTTTTAATGGAATAATAAATTTATGGCTTTTTAACGAGAAGACTGGTGAGTGCTACCTTTTTTTCTTTTTTCATTGCTTTGAGTATCATGTTTATTTTTTACGTTTTTGAATCCCTTCTTGGCCCTAAAAATAATCAGGCAAAATGGCATGCAGTAGGCCATTATTTTGCATGATTCAAAAAATCGAATTGCAACAAATTCTGTTTTGGTGAAATGGATTTTTTTTGTGAAATTCCAAGTGAATTGGATTCTATCCATCTATTTTTTAGGATATACTTTGGTTAGACCGCACCTGATAAATTTGCTATTTCCCCATCGGAGCATGGAACACAGTCAAAGCAGCAGGGCAACATTCCCATTTGGAGGGATTTTCTTTTTCCATGAGTACATATCTCCCTGCACATGGACTGTGGAATCTTAAAAAAAAATACAATTATAAAATGAATCAACAAAATCAATATAATTTGACAGTATCGCAAAAATATAAAATTGTTGTGATGTAAAGCTTCCATATAATTTTTTTTTTGCTATACAATTAAAAAACATCCTCTGTGTATGTGGAAGCCTGATGAGTGTTTTTTGTTATTATTGTGATGGAGATATGAGCAAACCCCTTAGAGTAAAAATAATCTATAACTCATCCCATGGCAGCATGGTATTTATATTCAATCTAGTATTTGTTATTTTTACTATTTATAACATTAATATATAGTAGAGTTGAGCAAAAAAGATTATCAGAATCCTGATTATTGTCCACATTGGTAGTCTAAGGCCTTTGGACTGCACCAGTGTGAACCTCCTCCTACCTGTATCATCTCGGGTGCCACTTATGGTCCCCCCCAACATGATACGTATATTGCTCCACAATGTAATGATATTGTGGGGTCTGATATGCAGAAGAGGCACTAGAAATGAAGAAGGTGATTTACAGTGCTCTGGTCCAGCAGCCATGGAGAACCAACGTGGCTGCAGGACCAGGGTCTTCAGGTCTTTTTAGCTCAACTTTCATGTATAGTAAAATAAATCTATGAATTATTGTAAAAGGGGATGTCTATCTCCTCGCAAATAGATGAATTTGCAGATTGAAAACAAAGGCCACTGCAGGGAAAATGTAGAATTGTATGTAACTGGTGGGAAAAATTATTTTCCATTCAATTCATTGTTTGTTAGCAGCTCCTAAATGGAATTACCCCCATTTAGGTCAAATCCGCTAATGAGAAACCTATTTTAGTAATGGGGTAAATGGTGGTCTATTACAAATGCATATCTGCTTGCATACTCTGCTCTTACCCCTGTAAAATTTAGATTCCACATAATTGCACTTGTATTAATTGCAAATTGTTGTGATGGCAAGAAAGTACCGACGCGCCATTTCACTTCTGTACCGTTAGGATAAAGAACCCAGTTTAGAATAACAAAACTATTTACTACATCACCCTGCAGGGTGAAAAATATATCTTCTTCCAGTGTTCTTAAATGAACATTTTTCATATAAATATTCAGCTAGAGAAAAGAGAAAGGTTTTAGCATGAATGTTAATTTAACTGTTAAACTAAATTTATCATAGCTCATCTATATGATATTGCCATACTGTAATGCCTGCTTAGCTGCTTCTGTAACTGCCATAGACTTTTAGGACCCCTGCAAACTGCCTACAAGAAGAACCCTGCTCTTCTCATATATGCGGTGCCAGAGTTCTTCTACCTAACAGACATTTATGGCCTAAAATATTAAGGCCCTGATTCACCAAAGTGTTTCTCAGAAAGTTGGCATAACACACTGTGAAAAGTCTCAACATTTTTTGTACAACTCAAGGTTAGACAAAGAATCTGCAACTTTTGGTATGTTCATGCCAGTATAACCAAAGGGGCATAGCTGGGATGGGACGGGGCATAACTGGGATGGGACGGGGCAGGGCAGGACACCCGCTCATCTGATTTTTGACGAGTTTTGGCATACCTTGCACCACAAATCTTTCTCTAATTTCTGAATAAGATTTGTGGTGAAGTGTGCACCCACTTTTAAGATGCACCTGATTCATTAATAGGTGTGTCCCTCTTAATGAATCAGGAGCCTGTTTTCGACTATGCCCTCTCTTTGAGACCAGCGTGAACAATATTGGTCTTGATGAATCAGGGTCAAAGTTTTGAAAAATTACTGTAGATTCAACTCCCATACTCATAACGTTCCATCGATGGAAAAATAAAAACAAAGTTGTGGCTTTTTGAAAATGATGAGACAAAACTATTTTATTTCTTTTTCAAAATTTCACAATTTTTGTTCATCATTTAAATTAAAAAATATACAAGTTTGGTATCTCAAGTTAGAGAGAGATAATTAATGTCTTCAGACCTGCCGAATCTCAAAAGGTGTGTTAGCTCTCATGAGAACACATTGAAAGAAAGAACTGTTGAGGGGTGTGACCAAGCTGGGTGGCTACAGGAAGCGTCTTTTACTTATTTTATAACTATAAATTCTGCTATTTGCTATTATGTATGAGCCACTTAAATTGAAGTACATAACGTGTATATTCATGAAGGGTATAAAAGGAATGAACACTCAGGCAAACCCTGGAGATTGTTGGAAATCACACATCTGTGTGTTTCTTCTTTTCTCACGGTCCATGAGATACAAAATAAATCAATTATCACATGGGTAATGGAGAATATTACCTTTTTGATTCTTTTACTAGGAGATTGTTTGACTAATAGTTTTGCGGTATACATTTCATGTAAAGCCTTGGCCAGAAAATAAACCGCGTTGTAAATTGTATAAGTAAAGATATAGGTCGACTTGCCTTCACTTTTTAAAAATTCCACCCATAAATTATTTTCTTTTTTATAATCATGCCAAAACCCAAAATGAATCATGCAAAAAAATTCAACAAAAGGATTATCCGGCACGCTGTGTAATGTGGAATTCAATAAAAACTCCTGCAGACCATCGATATCCTTTTTATGCACTGTTATCACTAAGGAACCATTGAAAGCAGATAGATACTTTTTGAAGTTGAGATCCACAAGTATGGTCAGGCTGACGGAGGATATCCACACTTTACTGGGCACCTCTTTTAAGTTGATTTTTTGCAGCATTACAATGAAAGCTTGAGAGGTCGAATAAAGAATTATAACATTCGATGATGACATCTTTAACACTGTAATGAGTTTGTTATAATTTTTGGACATGGATATGACTACAAGAAATTCCACACATATTTCATTGTATCCCAATAGCTGCTTTAGTTCACTAGTAGCTTTTATGTTGCTGTCATCATCCGTGGATATGATTCCAATCCATGTCCAGTTAAAGTGCAGCAGAAGTTGTAGGATCACCTGGAACTGATGATACTCATTCGGAATAGTTCGATAAACTGATGGAAACTGTATCCTATCATTAAATATTGGATCTGTTGCACCGTAGCTGATCTACAAAAGAATGCCATAGCTAATAATACATACTGTACATACGGAGCACAAACAGATTAGGCTTTGGCTTCATGATAATTATTGGTTATGTGATGATCTGTGTAAAGATATCAACAGTGGCAAGCAGAGGAGTAACTTGCGGTCCTGTGCCACAATGCTGAATCTGTAATCCAACTCCCTGCCTAAGGGCCCCCATACACATTAGACTAAAGTCGGATGGTTCCAATGATATTAACGGGTTTGGTCGACGGTCTAATGGGGGCACTGGCAAACTGATGATCTGGAGAGGTGTCAATCGCGCATGTCTGATTTCAGACTGCCGATCGCATTCTTCTCCTTGAGATAAGCCGCTGGCCAACATGTTATCCATCAGCTTTTTCATAGAGAGCACAGGATTACTCAGCCAAGCGAGCGATCCCGTGTATGAGAGTGTCAGCTGCGATGGCTGTCAGCTGAAAAAGACAGCCATCTAATGTGTATTGTCAGCCTAACATGCCAATACTAATACTTGTGTCTTCGTATGTAGCAGAGAAGTCTATGGGCTTCCTGAGGTACCTGGGCCCAGGAGTGAATGCTACCTTTGAACCCTCCATAGCTACACCTTTGACTTGTAAAATGCTAACATGGTAGGAATAATCACAATCATCAAAAGAGATCGGCATCATAAGTTCAGTATTCAAATACTCCCAACAGATCATGATGTAAACTCTTGGTAACATGCACCATACATTTAGAAATGATATGCCCCCTTACTATATTGAGCTGGCTCAGCAACACACATACACATAAAATGATGAAGCACACAGTGCACACAAAATGCATGGCCATATACTTTTTTGTGATGTAATAAAGGGGAAAATTTAAATGCAGCCTCACTACTGTGCCTAGCTGTTTTTCTATGTACTGTATGTTCAAACATTTGATTCTCTGTACTTTAGTTTAGTTTGCCACCTAATTAACAGATGAGTAACCAAGTTGGTGTTTCATCACTATATGTGGACAGTGCATAAAACAAAGTCCCCAAAGACATGGTTGGGTTTGGTGTAGAAGAACTTGACCAACCACACTGAGTTCTGACCTCAACCTCATCCAACACTTTTGGGATGAACTAGAATGGAGATTGTGAGCCAGCACCACACAAATGCTCTTCTGGGTGAATCAACAAAAATTCCCACAGACACCTTCAAAATCTTGCAGAAAGGCTTCCTACAAGAGTTGAAGCTGTTTATAGCTGCAAAGGGGAACCAACTCCATATTAATCCTGATGAATGTAGAATTGGAGGTCATAAAAGCTCCTGTGTAATGTGGTAGGGTCCCAATGATTTTGTCCTTATAGTTTACTTACCAAGGGGTAGCTATATAACTGAGTTATTTGAGCTATTATATATGTGGATGAAGATAATAAATGTCCAATGAATGCTGTTATTCTTGATGTCTTCTCACAAGAGTAGTTAGGAATGAGGTCTTGTCCCTCTGACAGGATGCTTAATGTGCTCTTTATCGCAAGAGTCTCACACTCACAAGAGTCATAAAGACGGAAGCCCAGAGATATATTGGGCAATATATCATTATTGGCATTTATTTCCTCAGTTGCATAAATAAAAGCCAGAAGATGCTGGAGATACTGGAAAACAGGCCTAGAATTAAGAAGTAGGAGTCGGTGGGGAACACGTGATTGGCACATGTAGAATAAAGTTAACTAATTGCTTTATGCCCATGTTCCTGCTCTATTACATGGATTTCTAGAGTTTTCAGCATCAGCTATCTTCTTCTACTTCCCTTTCAACCATCTCTATCAACCTCTCTACTAGAGCTATCACTATCAGTTAATAGCTCTATATTTTCTCAGTCTTACAAGTCCATTCATTGGCTCTTAACATCCTCTTTAAAAGAATATTTTTTACTCAAATCTTTACCATCTCTTGCCTCCTTCATCACACAAAATATTTCTCAAATTCACTTCTTACTCAACCTTGAGTCAACAAAAATACTTATACAGGTCAATATCTCACTTAGACTAGTACAAAATCCTACTCTTGGGCCTCTCCTCTAAATACTCTTGTACCCCTCCTATCCATTTTCAACTCCGCTGCCTGTCTATTCTATCCTCAACTCTGCTGTCAAGGTAATCTACCTTGTTCTTTTCTAGTAGTCTCTTTGCAGGCTACTGCTCACCCATTGTCTCTTACTATGGGGTTGGTCTTGTTCCCATTATGGTGCCTATCGTTTTATGAGAAAAAGAAATTCTGCATTATTTTCCTAGTAAAATGATGGACATCATAAAGGGAACCAACATGGACTCCCTTTACATCTATTTTGTAGTTGATCCATCCTCCACATGAATTCCATTTCTTGGGTTGTTGAACAGAACAGAGAAATGGAAGTCATAATGTCACCTACAAAAGAAAGTCCATAGACTTCCATATCTCTGAAATGATTTTCGACATTTATGTCATGCTACACTTTTTTTTTTAATTCCAAAGAATTTAGTTGGTCGAAAATTAATTTTAATTTCATCAATTGTATTTTTAGCAAGTAAATCAAATATTTTGTTGCATAAAATTAAATCAAAGCTCCCAGATAAAATATATATTTTTAGACATTTAATGCATTTAATTGTGTGATTAGTCGCTGCATCCAATTTGCTTTTGATTGGGATAAAAAAGTAAAGATTATAAAGTCTACTGTGTGATTCAGCGAGCTAGGTTTGTTTTCAGTGCTTAAAAGTTAAAATTTAAGGAAATTCTATAAAATATAACTATTCACTGTGTGTGTGACTGGTCCTGAAGGAGATGGACCATGTACTGTAGAGGTATGGGGAAAGGATGGGGAGCAGCAAAAGGTTTCTGTAGACTTATCTAATGCTAATATACTAAGAAATGCAAAAATAAATTCAAGGCAAATCAAATTCACTTTGAATTTCACAAAAAAATCAGATTTAACAGAACTAACAGTTTTTGAGAATCAGTTTGCTCACTCACCTTTTTACATAATACTTTTTAGGGCCAGAAGATGTTAGAAAAAAATTTGTGCTGCAGCTCCCCACCTGGTCTTGGTGCTGCATGTTCCCAACTGGTGCTCTACGTGATCTCTTCCTCCTTCCCGTGTCCTCCTCCATCTTCACTCTCCGGCGCCTCCTGCACTGACTAGACCTGAATTGACATTATGACTTCGTGAGGGGTTGATGCATGTTATGATGTCTTTTCAGGTCTAGTGAGGTGTGAAAGAAGGAATAAGACTAAAGATGAAAGAAGACTGGAGATGGAGGAGGGAAGCAAGTCAGCAGAGGACCGAGCAGGGAACTGAGTTGCCACAATAGACGAGCTGTGAAATGCATATAATATTTTTTGATTTTTTAAACCATCCATCAATTATGCTCTGACCTCCCACCATAATAGATTTTAGTAAATCGATTCACATGGATTAAATTCAACGCAATTTAAATTTTCGGGCTAAGTTCGAAGATATCTAGCAAATCAAATTTTGTCACATACACTTTTCTCTATTTGTATGAGATTAGAAAAGGGGATCTGTTTTCACAGACTCTGCCTGGTATTGCAACTCAGCCATTTTGACTTGAATAAGCCCAAGCTATAATGTTTGCCAAAGAAAAAAAAAAGTAATCTCTTAAAATTTTTTTCTTAATTAATGTCTTTCTATACACCTTTAGTTAGCACAGTAAGCTAAAGATAGAGGCAAAAATTCAATTTGGTGCCCCTGTAGCCTGCAAGTTCGAAGTATGGGAGTAGTGTATTGCCAAGCCACTTCACCCCCATTATCCTGGGCTCCTGCCACATTAGCCTTCTTACTTACTACTCTACGTCATTGAGGTCACCACTACAAAACAATACAATGCCGTATGAAATTCGCCTCGGCCACATCTGAAAACCTGAGCTAGATGTTTTCTGTTTTAAGGAATCATTCAAGATTTAATGCCCTAATGCAGATATCTGTCATTGGCATTGGATCAATACTTACACTGTGCAGGTGGCTTCAAGTGGTGGAGCCCTAAAGCTTTGGGCTTCTTTGTGACACAATAAAAGTATCTGAAAAACTCCACCAATGGTAATGTCTCCATCTCTTGAGTAGCCCATTGGAGAATTATTGTCAATGTTGCTTCTCATTCTATATGACTGATTTTCAGGACAAGTGGATATATGGAGTGGAATCAAAATTATCATCATAACCCAAAGGGGAAACATAACATCGTCCATTCTCTATTCTGTAGGAAGTGAAGATGGAGGCTTGGAGAATAATTGCTAGAAGGATGAAGCTCTTGGGTTGCTTATATACCTCTCTTGTTTTTCAATCTAAATCAAACCATTGATTTTCTTTTTTTTATAATAGAAGTCACTGGGAGATATGAGGAAATGAAAAACAAAACATGTTAAAAGAGTCAGCAAATTATTATATTCAAGACGGAAGGTAAAATTTAGATATTTGTTGAAATCACTAAGAGTCATTTTTGGGAATGTATAAATGCTCCAGCCTCCATTGTGGCCTTGCTCTGCACCTTTGAGAATGGTGAAGTGAGGTCAATGGAACACTTGCAGCTGGACATCTGGCTCGTAGCCCAGTATTGTAAAAAATACTTCTGATGATGTGGGGCGGTATAATGTTCGGTAACTGGACTTCTGTAGTCTTCCTTCCAGGTGCACTAAAAAGCTTGTTGTTAAATTGATTTAGTGTATGAACCTCTTAGAAGTTGGGCATTTGCTGGATTTGAAATGGGTCTACAACCTTCTGTGGTCTCCCATTCCAGTCCAGCCAGGGATGATGCTGCTCAGCATCATCCTCAGGCCCAATGCCTAGCTGGCCCACAAGATGTACAGGTTGTCTCTTGGGCATTTGTGCCTAGCAACATGAAGCATAGGTTGCGGAGGGAGAGAGGGCTGCTGAAGCCTAAGTCCAGGATTCTCTGTACTGAGCATGCCCGTGACATTGCGGACCATGATTGGTGGATTGGGAGTCAGCTGATCCGGTGACCTGGCACCGCCTGATTGGTCGCGGGTGACGTCACCAATGGTGCGACGGTGGGCAGGGCTTAATCTTTAAAAAGCCCGCCCACAAACATGGCGGCGCGCTCTGATCATTGAGCAGTGATGGTGTTGTGTGGACGCTTGGTCTCTTGGGCTCCACGTGTGCTTTAGTTTCTGCAAGCAGGTTTAGTGGAAATAGGCAGGCTAGATGAAATAGGCAGGTAGCTTCATCTGACAGCCTGGCTCTGACAAAGGGGTCGACTTACACCCCGAGCAGTCTGCAGACACCCTATTCCCGGTACCTCCTGTAAGCCACGTGGAGGGATCCTCCTCAGTCCGGTAGCACGCCGGCTGGGAGCACGTATTAGCCGGCGTGAGAAACACACGCATCCTAGCGCCAACTGTGTAGTCCCTGTGCTGCGACAGGACTACAGATATATTATTTATCGCACATCTCTCGTGCTGTTAATGGAGACAGTGCAAATTCCTATTCCCGCTCCGGTGTGCTGTAACACGGAAGAGATTGTCATTTAAGTTGGTTGTTTTGCCTTCTCACCCGGAAGGTGTTCGGCCGCAGTCCACCAGGCTGCATCGCGGACCCCGGGTTCGGTTGCATTCCATTATAATAAAGTTGTTTGCAACCATCCCCTTAACAGTATCAGAGCGCCAGGGTCTTGCCGAACATGGCTGACAACCAGCAACTGCAGCGCTATATACAGCAACTTGAGGCCAGACTTAGGACTCTGGAACAAGCTGACCCGGTAGCTGATATCACTGCAGTAGCTACCCAGGCGGCTTCTCAAGCAGCCAATCTGGTTAACTCGGCTGAGGTAAATGCTGCGGCAGCTGCAAATGCCCCATCACCCCGTTTTGCTCTCCCGGAAAAATTTTCTGGGTACAGTAAATCCTGCAGGGGTTTTATTAATTTATGCTCCATTCAATTGGAGATGATGGAGGCATGGTTCCCCTCTGAAAAAACCAAAGTGGGTTATGTCATTTCGTTACTCTCCCACAGGGCTCTGGAGTGGGCTACCCCTCTGCGGGAGCGCAATGACCTGGTAGTGGCTAATGCGGGTCTCTTTCTCAATGCCCTAAAGAGTGTTTTCCTAGGTCCTCAGGTCACGCATGATACAGCTCTTAAGCTTCTTGCATTGGTCCAGGGTTCGGTCACCGCCAGCCACTATGCCATCCAATTCAGAACCTTAGCGGCTGAATTGGATTGGTCTGAGCGGTCTTTAATCCCGGTGTTCTGGAAGGGTCTGGCTGGGCATATTAAAAATGCTCTATCTACCAGAGAGATTCCAACCTCTCTAGAGGAGATAATCTCTTTCGCTAACCAAATATATTTGCGTCATGCAGAACATAAGTTAGAGCTGGTGGTCCCCAGATCTCAGTGTCGGTTGGCACCATCCTTCTCTAGACCCATTTCCAAATCCGCGACTCTCGACCCGGAGCCTGAGGCTATGGATATATCCCGAACTGAGTCTAGCCCCTCTCGTTCCCGACCTGCACATCTCTTGGAGTACCCCTTTAACAAGGGTTCCAAGCAGTCGGAAAACGAGTGTGTCTAACCACCGTTGGAGGAGGTGTGTTAGATTCTGGGGCTTCTTCCTCCAAATTATTGTATAAGGTGACATTGTCCATCGGAGCATCCACAGTTACTGCCAAGGCGTGGGTGGATTCTGGCGCCGATGACAATTTTTTGTCATCTACGTTTGCCCAGAGGCATGCCATCCCTATAGAGTTACTGCCAAGACCAATGAACATTAGGGTAGTCAACGGTTCACTCCTGGACACGCAAATCACCCACCAGTCGATTCCCCTCACCATGTCATTCCCTCAGGGTTACTGGGAGGTTATCTCTTTTCTTATTATTCCCAGTGGATTAGATGAGGTGTTATTTGGTCTTCCATGGTTACGTTGTCACACTCCACACATTGACTGGAATACGGGGAGAATTTCTTCCTGGAGTGAGAATTGTGTGTCTCAGTGTATGGTTACAGTCACCCGGAGGGTAGTCTCTGACCCTTCTACCGATGTGGCTCCCGGCACAGATCCTCTGTCTGTCCCCAAGACCCAGGTCTTGTCAGATTATGTCAAAAAGAACCCTTGGGTAGACCTTTTGTCCCAGTCCATGGATACAGCTGATGACGATGACGAGCCAAGGCTCACCGTTCCTTCAGGAAGTATGTGGAGGGTGGCCCCAGTGTCCTTAAACCACCTTCCTTCGGGGAGGACGTTCGTTCCCCCTAATCTACAAAAGGAGGTGCTCTCCTGGGCTCATGCTCCTAAGATCGGAGCCCATCTTGGGGTCAAACGTACCACAAAGTCCCTTCAACGGTCCTATTGGTGGCCCCGGTGGTGCCAGGACGTTAAGGAATATGTTCTTGCATGTGCCTTCTGATAAGCCATCCCATCAAAGTCCGGCTGGCCTTCTCCACCCGTTACCCATGGTGGACTCCACAGATAGAGAGTCGGCTGACACTCTTCGTCGTCCTGCTCCCATATTCTATCCGGGCGACAGAGTGTGGCTCATGGCTCGCAATACTAAAGTATGCGGGGAATCTGCTAAGTTTGCCCCCCCCCGCTTTATTGGTCCTTTCAAAATTTTGGCCCAAGTAAACTTTGTAATGTACCGGTTACAGTTACCACGACACCTGAGGAGTCATGACACTTTCCATGTGTCGCTCTTTAGACCCGTTCACCTGACAAAACTCGCTGAACCCCAACCTGCTACAGACACCAGGGGTGATAATCTAGAGGTGCAGGTTATTATGGGGTCTAAGTTGGTTCGTGGGAAATAAGGTTACTCAGTACATTGGAGGGGCCATGGATCTGAGGATCATCCCTGTGAACCGGTGGACCACATTCATGCTCCCCTGCTCGTTGAGGAAAATGAGCGTCAAGTGGAGGGGGATAATGTTAGGCGTCGGGTGTTTGCTGGATTTGAAATGGGTCTAAAATCTTCTGTGGTCTCCTATTCCAGTCCAGCAAGGGCTGATGCTGCTCAGCATCATCGTCAGTCCCAACGCCTAGCTGGTCCACGAGATGTACAGGTTGTCCCTTGGGTATTTGTGCCTAGCAACATGAAGCATAGGTTGCGGAGGGAGACAGGGCTGCTGAAGCCTAAGTCCAGGATTCTCTGTACTGAGTATGCCCGTGACGTGGCGGACCGTGATTGGTGGTTTGGGAGTCAGCTGATCCGGTGACCTGGCACCGCCTGATTGGTCGCGGGTGACGTCACCAATGGTGCGATGGTGGGCAGGGCTTAATCTTTAAAAAGCCCGCCCACAAACATGGCGGCGTGCTCTGATCATTGAGCAGTGATGGTGTTGGGTGGACGCTTGATCTCTTGGGCTCCATGTGTGCTTTAGTTTCTGCAGGCAGGTTTAGCAGAAATAGGTAGGCTAGATGAAATAGGCAGGTAGCTTCATCTGACAGCCTGGCTCTGACAAAGGGGTCACCTTACACCCCGAGCAGTCTGCAGACAATCCTATTCCCGGTACCACCTGTAAGCCACGTGGAGGGACCCTCCTCAGTCCGGTAGCACGCCGGCTGGGAGCACGTATTCGCCGGCGTGAGTCACACACGCATCCTAGCGCCAACTGTGTAGTCCCTGTGCTGCAACAGGACTACAGATATATTATTTATAGCACATCTCTCGTGCTGTTAACGGAGATAGTGCGTATTCCTATTCCCGTTCCAGTGTGCTGTAACACGGAGGGGATTGTCATTTAAGTTGGTTGTTTTACCTTCTCACCCGGAAGGTGTTCGGCCGCAGTCCACCAGGCTGCATCACGGACCCCGGGTTCGGTTGCGTTCCATTACAATAAAGTTGTTTGCAACCATCCCCTTAACACTATAGTATAAAATCTCTTAGGAAACCCTCCAGGATTTTACCCACAGAAGAGGTTAAGCTTACTGGCCTATAATTTCCAAGTTCAGTTTTTGTCCCCTTTTTGAATATTGGCACCACATTTGCTATACGCCAGTCCTGTGGTACAGACCCTGTTATTATGGAATCTTTAAAGATTAAAAATAATGGTCTATCTATGACGTTACTTAATTCCTGCAGTACTCGCGGGTGTATCCCATCCGGACCCAGGGATTTGTCAACTTTAGTGATTTTTAGACGCCGCCGTACTTCCTGCTGTGTTAAGCAAGTGACATTTAATGGAGAATTTTTGTTATCACTAATCATGTTTTCTGTCATGCGATTTTCTTGTGTAAATACTGTTGATAAAAAATCATTTAGCATATTGGCATTTGCCTTATCCTCATCCACCATTTCACCCAGACTATTTTTAAGGGGGCCAACACTATTATTTTTTAGTTTTTTACTATTTATGTAGGTAAAGAATATTTTAGGGTTATTTTTACTTTCTCTGGCAATGATTCTCAATCTTTGCTGCCTTGATTTGGTTTTTACAGAATTTATTTAATTTTCTGTATTTATTTAATGCCTCATCACTACCTACTTGCTTTAGTTCTCTAAATGCTTTCTTTTTGTCACTTATTGCACCCCTTACAGCTCTATTTAGCCATAGTGGTTTCCTCCTATTTCTAGCATGTCTATTCCCATAGGGTATATATTGTGCACAGGTCCCATTCAGGATGCTAATAAATGTCTCCCATTAGCTTTGTGTAGCTTTATGTCTCAGGATATCGTCCCAGTTTATTGCACTAAGATCATCTCTCAACCTTTGGAAATTTGCCTTCCTGAAGTTTAGTGTCCTTGTAACCCCTCTACTACACATCTTATTAAAGGTTACATGAAAACGTATTATTTTGTGATCGCTATTACCCAAGTGACCCCCAAATCGTATATTTGATATGCGGTCTGGCCTGTTGGTTAATATTAGGTCTAGCAGTGCCCCCCTTCTTGTTGGGTCCTGAACCAGTTGTGAAAGGTAATTGTCTCTCATAGTTGTCAAAAACCTATTACTTTGGCTTGAACTACATGTTTCTGTCCCCCAATGTATTTCAGGGTAGTTGAAGCCTCCCATAATAATGACTTCTCCTTGAGTTGCTGCTTCATCTATTTGCTTTATGAGGATATTCTCCGCTGCTTCCATTAATGTTGGAGACTTATAACAAAACCCTATGAGTAATTTATTATTTTTTCCCCCTCCCCTTATCTCCACCCACAGGGACTCTACATTTCCATTAAATTCACATATATCCTCCTTCAAGATGGGTTTTAAGGATGATTTTACATATAAACACCCCCCCCTCGCTTGTTTGTACGGTCATTTCTGAATAGACTATAACCCAGTAAATTAACTGCCCAGTCATGGCTCTCGTCCAGCCACGTCTCAGATATCCCTACCATGTCATAATTATTTTCCAGCAAAATTAATTCTAATTCCTCCATTTTGTTGGTGAGGCGTCTGGCATTAGTGTACATGCATTTTATGTATCTCTCTGTACCTCTATTCTTTCTTACTTTATTGACTGTTCTAACCCCACCCCCAATTTCTTTATTTGTGCCCAAGTCACTATCTGCACTATCTTCCCCACCTATAAAATGAATACCCTCCCCCCAATCCCTAGTTTAAACACTCCTCCAACCTTCTAGCCATTTTCTCCCCCAGCACAGCTGCACCCTCCCCATTGAGGTGCAGCCGGTCCCTAGCGTATAGTCTGTAGCCAACTGAGAAGTCGGCCCAGTTCTCCAGGAACCCAAATCCCTCCTTCCTACACCAGTTCTTGAACCACTTATCTATCTCCCTAATCTCCCATTGCCTCTCTGGCGTGGCACTTGGTACCGGTAGTATTTCAGAGAATACCACCTTGGAGGTCCTTGCTTTCAGGTTGCAGCCTACTTCCCTGAAATCATCTCTAAGGACCTTCCACCTACCTCTAACTTTTTCATTTGTGCCAATGTGCACCATGACTGCTGGGTCCTCACCAGTCCCTCCCAGTAGTCTGTGAAACCGATCAGCGATGTGCCGGACTCGAGCACCAGGTAGGCAGCACACTGTTCGACGATCCCTGTCTTTGTGACAGATTGCCCTATCTGTTCCCCTAATAATTGAGTCCCGCACTACCAGCACCTGCCTGGCCTGCCCTGCTCTCCTATTTCCCTCCTTACTGGAGGTGACACTCCTCCGGCTTTCAGGGGACATGCCTTGCTGCAGCAGTGCTACCCCTGTACTGTCACCCCCCTCATCTGCCAACTTTGCAAACTTATTGGGGTGTGCCAGATCAGGACTAGCCTCCCTGGCACTCTTCCCTCTATCCCCCCATCTAACTGTCACCCAGCTAGTGGCCTCACTGTCCTGTCGCTCCCTACTACCACCCTCCCCCACATCTACACCAGTGAGCAGCTACTCAGTGAGCAGCAGACTCCTTTCCATATTGTCAATGGATCTCAGTGTTGCCAGCTGCTCATTTAGATCCAGTACCTGGGATTCCAAACGCACAATGTGCACACATCTCACGCAGCAGTATGCAACCCGACCAGCTGTTCAAGGATTGCATACATGTGGCAAGATGTACACTGGGTAGCATTGCCAATAATGGAGCTCATTTCCTAATGGGGTTGTACTAGATAGAAATGTTAAGTAAAAAGAAATGTAAAGAATTAATAAAATATAGACAGCAATTCAGTCCAAATTCCTCCCTTCCAAACTCCCTGAATCCAAGTCACTAAAAAACAAGTCACACACTTACTTCCGTTTGCACTTACGCTCCGGTCACACTCGGCTCGTTCACACTCGCTAAGGAAGAAGATTTAAAGAGTTTTTTTTTTCCCTTTTGCAGCAATGCACCCTACAGCTCAATGCACTTCCAATGACACACTAAAGGAAATTTTTAATGGCGGCCAGAAATGGCAGTATTTTCTGACAACGCATATGTGATCCGTGTGACGGAGAAAACACAGTTTTAAATAGCTGGATTTCTAGCGCTCTAATATGGAAAGGACCTGGCTGTATTCTGCAGTGCCAACAAGCAAATGGTGCAGAAAAAATGGTGTTCTCTGGATTGCTTTTTAAGCAAATAATGAGGATTAAGATCCAAAGAAAAGTAATCCTGGCCCCTGAGACCTGGGCCTTTGTATAGAAATTTCTAACAGCAGCAGAAGGCAGAATTGGAATGGAGCCTCTTGTGTTATATGCACTGCAGTCTGCTATATACCCTGCCTGCCTGATATCTCTGCAGATGGATTAGTCCTCAGAAGGACTGCTTTTTAAGATGGATATGTGTAATGTATGGTTTTTCTCCCTACACTACCTAATACACAATCAAATCTCTCCCTAGCTCAGCACCTCTCCCTACACTGTCTAATTCCGGAGTGACTGTGACGAGCATGGTGGCGCCAGGTCTGATATAGACCTGATCCCACTATGCGACCAGCCAATCACTGTAACAACAACCAACATGGCTACGGCATTACAGTGCATGGCAGGCAATCCCTGCATGTTCATTGGCTCTCTAAAGAGCCCCAAACATGCAGGGAGGGGACCCGAGTTCCCACCCGAGCAACCCGGAAATACTCGGCGAGCTCCAAGCATCTCGAGCAGTGAGATGCTTGGGCGAGCACCGAGCAGTAGCGAGCATGCTCGCTCATCACTATTGTTATTCATATAAACTTTAAATTGTTCAAAATTATTTATGTCCCCTATAAGGATCATTATAATATTGGTCACATACCGCTGTAAAAAAGAATTTGGTCTTTAAAAGCATTGCAGTCAGAAAAAATCATTTTCTCCTCCCACCATGCAACGTAAAGAATTGCCATGGAGGTGGAGAAATGTGAGCCCATCGGGGAACCTGTTACCTGTATAAAATACTCTGAATTGAACATAAAGAAATTATGTGCAAGTAGATATTCTGTACTCCGTATTATCATCTCTTTTATTTCATCGGTGTAAGCACTATATCTCTGGAGATGATAGTTAATTGCTTCTATAGCAAGCTCATGTGGAATACATGAAAATAGGTTTACTATATCACATGTAACAAAGTACAATTTTTTTTCTCTCTGAAATTTCTTGATGGATTCAATCACTGCAGTAGTCTCTTTTAAGTAGGCTGGTGTTCTCTGTATAAGTGGTTGCCAATGGAAATCAACCCATTTACTAAGTCCTTCATTTAGTGAATTTATACTAGCTATAATTGGGCGAAGAGGTGGGGAAAAGACCCCTTTGTGCGTCTTGGGAAGACCATGAAAGATGGGCATAATGGGATTTTGTGGGAGCAGAGTTTTTTTTCCTCTATCTGAAAAAACTCCCATTCTCTCACCATCCTCCACAAGACGCACTAGAGCTCGCCTGTAATCCTCAGTGGGATCTGACATGACCTTCTTATATGTATTATTATCATCAAGAATATGATAGACTGATTTTTCATACAACAGAGAGTCCACCATGATAACACAGCCAGCCTTATCTGATTTTTTGATAAATAAATTTTTATTCTTCGACAGTATCTTTATCGCAGACCATTCATCTACAGAAAGGTTATGGCTACGCTGCTGTGATGACTCAATACTTTTTTGGAATTTCCTTAGATCTTTTTCTACCAATTTCTGGAATACAGTGATAGCTTCTACCCTCGTTTCTTTGGGTAATAACTTGGGTTAGGTGTTTGGAATTGTCGATCATCTACTGTAATCAAATTGCTTTCTTTATTGTCATAACTTAAATGCTCTAACACAAGATGTGCACATTGTTCACTATAGGTAAGTCGATTAATCATATCACTCTTGTCAAGAACATTTTCAGATTTTTTACCAAACAAGTCTAAAGATTCTGACTTGTGAGTCACTCGCAACAATAGCAATATTATCAATATCAATGTTATTAAGACTTCGACTGTACATTCAGTTTCACAACTAGAACTATTACAAGAACAAAAAATATTTCTTAACAGTAAGAAGACGGGCCAATTTATTAACATCAAGCATAGTCTGAACCATGTCAAAATTTTTAATTCTGGTTGTGTAAGTACAGTGGGAGTTAACACCATTACACTTGATATATTATCGTCAATCAATGATATTTGACTGCCCTCGTATTGTATCTTGGAGGGTCCTGGCCAATTACCACGTTTCCTCGGCCTCCTCCTCCATCAGTTTTTGATATTGTAGGGGAAACATCACCAAATGAGCTAGTTATAGAAAAGTCAGTGGGAGGGTCAGTTATTTCTCCAACTGTAGTTGTGAAACTGACTTTTCGCTGTGATTTCTCACCGTTCTTTATAAGATTTCTCAGAATTGATTTAGGAACAGGCGTACACGGTGTATTAGTCCTTTTCCAATCGTACACAGTGTCGTTTTTATAATGAAGTGTATCCCGCTGAAATTTTCTTTTCTTGGTCGTCATTATAGTTGACTCCAATTTTTCTATATTTTTCAACAGTTTCGCTTGTAACTGATCATATTCAGCAGTGTTGTTATAAGTGGAAAGATCAGTTTTTACTTTTTAGTCTCTCCTCCTCCTCCTCTATAATAAGCTTGATAAGGTCAGTAGAGCTTTGTCTTAAGATCTTATTCCACTTTTATATACTTTATTATTTTGCACAAATAAAGTGAGAATTATTTTTTATTGGAGACCTTTCCCACTTTTTATTTATGCTCTTAAACATACTGGCTGATGACTGGATCATGCAGTCTTATATGAAGATCCCTATTTATTATAATTGCCAGACCTGAAATAACCTGAAATAACAAGCACTTTTCCCCTATTGTGTCCCCCCTTGTAGACCTTAAGCAGCGAGCAGGGACCTCACTCCTAATGTAACTGTTTAAACTGTCTTACCTTGCATTGAATTTATTGTCTGTACATGTCCCCGCTTAATTGTAAAGTGCTGCGGAATATGTTGGCGCTATATAAATAAAAATGATTATTATTATTACCATTTCCCGACACATGTTTGTTCATTTGTGTCTGGTCAAGGTATTGCAAGTATGGCTGCTTTTTCTCTTTCAGTGATGTTTTTATTGATTTTTATTGCCTTTTTCCCTTTAGTCCGTTTTTCAGTGAATTGAGATCAGCCTATGGTGATTTTCTCCAATCGAGCACATCTGGAACATCATTGCTTGGCAATTGCAAGGGAAGCTGCCAGCAGGGGATCTTGATGATTTGTCCAAGTGCTTTCATTGTGGCAGAACATTTCTGAGACAAACATTAATAACCTCATTGATAGCTCGCTACTTGATACTTGCTACTGAATAAATCGAGATGTTTTAAAAAATTGTCTTAATTTTTTTAATAATTTGCACATGAATAACAAATCTATCAATTCTGTGATTTTCAGAAATCCACAACTTTTCTTTTCTTGCAATTTCTATTTTTGAGGAGTTTATTAAAAAAAATGTATAAAAATTCAAGTCATTCCCCTTTTTCCAAATATTAAAACTAGTGATTAGCGAGCATGCTTACAAAAAATTACTTTATGTTTCAAGACTCTTTCTACCTTCAGAACAGGAGTACCGCCATGGGCTCGAATGTGGCCCCCCCATATGCTAATTGTTTCATGGCTTCCTTTGAAGAACAGGTGGTATATCCAAATGCGCTTTTTCAGGAAAATGCCATCCTGTGGAAGCGTTATATAGATGATGTTTTTTGCATATGGGGGGGCACATTGGAGTCCTTAAAAATGTTCTTTTCTACCCTTGACTCCACTTGGCCCGAGTTACGGTTTGTTATGTCACATGACAACCAGCGGATGAATTTTCTGGATACTGTGGTAATTAAAGATACCTGGGGTCATTTATCCACAGACTTTTATTCAAAACCTACTGACCGTAATGGTCTTCTACATTACACAAGCCTTCATCCACCTGCGATGACCAGGTCTATTCCCAGATTACAATTTAAGAGGGTACAACAGATCGTCAGAGATCCGGACCTGTGTACAATCAGACTTAAGGAGATGCAGTCCAAATTTAGGAGAAGAGGGTATCCTGATAGGATGCTAAAAGAATCACTAAGATCGGCCATCTCTACACGTCATCCTGTGACGGACAGGCTTCCGTTTGTACACACATACCATCCTTTTGCCTATATTAAACATTGCTCTATCCCGAAACATTGGAGCATTCTGAACACCGCATTTCCTCACATTAAGGAGTTCTCACATCCTTTTCTCCCATGTTTTAAAAGGGCTTCTAATCTTAGGGACAATCTGGTGTACGTGGATTTTGGCACCATATAGAGCAGGGGACAGAGGGTCCTACAGACACAAAAGATGGGAACCTTTCCATGTCTACAATGTAGACCGTAACAATGTACAAAGGGGCAACCAGATCTGTCATCCCCACACGGGCAAAAAATATTTGATTAGGGACTTTGCTACATGCGATACGTCCTACGTAGTATATCTTATTAAATGCCCATGTGGCCTCCTATACGTAGGAGAAACCACGCTACCTGTAAAGGAAAGGATTTCAAAACATAAATCTACAATTAGATATAAGAATTCCCTACTACCAGTCCCATACCATTTTGTCTCTTCAGCCCATAATGTGTCATAACTGAAATTTCAGGTGATAGAGCATGTCCCCCCGCTGAGAAGGGGAGGGGATCGGGTCAGTTTTTTGAAATATAGGGAGGCCTTTTGGATCCATGAGTTACAGACTCTGGCTCCAAAAGGCCTAAATAGGGATTATGATCTGCTATCATTTGTTTGATTTGGGGGGTCTTTTGTTTGACCTTACTGCGGTATTTGTGACATCTTTGAATATTATCTTTATCTGCAATGTAATATACTTTGTATGCATTAGTGGCATATTATGTATTTATCTAAAATAATGACATGTCCTTCTTTCTTTTATAGACCCAGAATTAATACCCTATTGTTGCCCATCTCAATTCTCTTCTGAGGATCATCATATATCTTTCCTGTTTATTCTAAAGATAAGGAACTCCTATTTCACCTCACTTTGACTTTTATATTCATCCATACTCACCTCCCTAACTATATACAGCTTTGGAACGCAGGCACGGGCATAGGTGGCACGCATACCACCTTGGAGCGCACATTTCCGCTTGTATGGAACGCATACAGAGATCACATGACTAAATTAAATCTACCTAGCAACTAACCTCGTCACTTGTATTGCGGGCGCTGATTTTTGCTATTGGTCGCGGTTGGCGCACGCCCACTCTCTGACCAATATTTACGATTTTCGGGTGCTTTTCACTGACGGCGCCGCATGCTAACAAGCGGTGGATACCGCGTTAGGACGCCGGACACCAAACAAGCACCACAACTTGAATATTCTGGTAGGTGTTTACCTTCACCTCCCCGGGGCTGCTAATAACACTTTGGGATATTTACCTGCCACTATATTGTTTTGCAGAAATAACTCCACATATGTGAGGCACTGAGTCCCACACATTTCCTCTATCATGCAGCCATACAAGTACGCTCCTCTTACTCCTTTGTCTCCTGTATCTTATTACTCCTTTTTCATTCAGCTACAAAAAGCATATATATGGGAGCTCATCACAGCTTTGTTAATATGATCTATATGAATTGTACTTTCAATGTATTTTATGTATCCTATTTTTCAGATATATCAATTTCTGCTGTGTTAAAAAATACATGACTGAAATGTTAATTCTTATACATATTTATTTGTTTTTCTTTTGATTTCATTATTATAGCGTGTACTGATGAAGGTCTATCTGACCGAAACGTTGCTGTTTAACACTGTTGATTGACTGACTTATAAAAACTTTGAAAATTCACCTTGAGGGCCGAGTTTTACATTATATACCTACTGGCGTTGGACCCTGCTCGTGCACCACGCATAGGAAGTGCAGTGATCTATTACTTTATCATCATATGGGCAGTCCAGAATTGTTTAAAGGCATAGTAATCTTAGTGTATGGAAACTTTTGACTTTGCAGTAAATAATAAAAATGCCTTAAAACATTCTCTCTCTCTAATTATTCTGGCATTTGGCTAATATTAAAAATTATGATAATCCTAATTGACCTAAAAGGGTAAAGGTTTATTCTGATTTCATGTCAGATATTGAGAAAAACATGCATTTGTGTCTTCTTATATCGTGTATGTAAACTTCTGGTTTCAACTGTATATATACATCTGAACTAACAGTCCTTCAAAGGACGAATCCAGCTGCATATATTAATCTTGGTGACAGCAGGAGTTAGGCTGACAGAGTTTGCGGAGAGTGTATAGAGCAGAATAGGGTCTATGGCAAGTGCTGTCTGCTGCTGTTACAGAGATCCATAGCTGTAAAAATCAGGGCTAATATTCTTTTTGCTCTTAATCCTGAATATTTGCTTAAACAGCAATATAGTTCACCATTTTACTGCTCCATTTGCTTGTTAGCAGCCTACAGCTAGATTTGTTTCATTTTATTCGCATTGCTGTATTGTGGAAGCAGAGAAACTTGTCAATCATCAGACGTGATCTGATATTGCTGAGGCAATAATAGTGACATTTTGTGGAGCGTGCCAAATATTACACTCCATTTAAAGTGTGCCAGTTGTGTGTTGTTCAACCTATTCACACTTGGTCGCTGACCAATACCATACTATAGGGCCACTGCTTATAACAGTGGTCATCAGACGTGATCTTACATTACTGAGATAATAATCCTTCAATTTATTGGGAACATGCCAAATGTTATTCTCCATTTAAAGTCTGTGTGTTGTTCAAACCTATTCACACTTTGTCACTGACCAATAGCAAATCTGGGAACAATGTTGTCAGAGTATTACGCCACTTTTACGGACTGATAATAAAACATACAAAGACGAAGCTAAAATGGAAGAAATTTTCCTGGAAGAAAATTTAAGAAACATTCTTTGCAGGGTTATGACTTGTATATAAGGTCAAATAAATAACAAAAAAAAGCTCCTCCACACCATGGCCTATGTTCACACGTAGTGTTTTTGATGTGTTTTTGCACTTTGGCATTTCTTTCAATGGTAAAAAATACATTCACCAGTAAATGTAATTTTAACATTTAACTACCTTATCTGGCCATGTGGTGTGAGACACGATCAGACACATACTGTTTCATTTATGAAGGAGGGACTCTGAGACTCTGAAAGTCACAAAGCCTATTTTTACAGGGCCATCAGGCATCCCTTACTATTGTTAAAGGGCCAGCAGTTGTCCCTCACTATTGTTAGAGGGTCATCAACCAGCTATGCTTTTCATATCCACACATTGCTATTGCAATATAACGTATCCTTCTGAGGTGGTCATATTTTATTTTTCATATATATTCTGTCAAATTTGAAATTTTCATGTCTATCAGGCGGGCCTCACAATTTATGGATGTCCAGCAGGCCGCCCTCACATTTTATAGTGTGACAGCAGGCAGCCACCACTATTTTTAGAGGGCCAGCGGGCATCTTGGGGACAGATGAGACCAAGATAAAGTCTTTTGGTGAAGCAGCACATCATTCAACTGTTTCCTGTAATTGGAATGAGGCCTACGATTAATGGAACACAGTATTTACAGTCAAATATGGTGGAGGTTCAAAAATATTTAGGGATTGTTTTGCTGCCTCTGGCACAGGGTGTGTGACTATTTAAGAGGCTATGTGGGGGCTCATACTGTGTAGGGAGGGGGCTATATGTGGGCTCTTACTGTACATAGGGGGCTGTGTGTAGGCTCAAATGGTACATAAGGGGATGTCAGCATACTTAATTCTGCTCAATAGTAAGTGATACAGTTAAAATTAATATAACATAATTATTATATAATTATAATTGATATGTTAATATTAATATTGTGCAGAGTTAATTTCAGTTTATTTGTTCAGCACAAAATCACAGATTATAATGGAAGTGTATAGTATTTAAACAATTTCACCAAAAAATACACCTAAAATCTTCTGTTTATTAGTATCATTAAAAATTCATTTGTAACTGACCCTCAAAAAAACAAACAAAAAACACCAAAAAATGGTTAAAAGGCTGTAAAATATTCTCAGCCCAAAAAGAGATTCTCATAAAGTGGGGAAGGGGCAATGCCCTAAGCTGACCCCTAATCTGTCCCTACCTCACTGCGGAGGTTGGCATCCTCTTGAACGCAAATGGCGCCCCCGCTCCTCTTTGGCTCACCCTAAAGGATCCTATAAGTCCCTGATTAGGTGAGAGTGGTGGGAGTCAATTATCAGTGTAAGGGGACGCAAGAGCGTAATCACCATTCAATCCCCAAGACAAATGGGCTGTCACCACTGCAACTGCAGTGTAAAGGTGTTGTAAATCAAAAAGATAGGAAATTAATGGATATTCATTTACTAACAGTCAGTTATCTTAACGGCCCAGATACTCAAGAGGAAATCAATCATCAAACTATTAGTAATACTGAATATAGATCTCAATCGGGCTGTAAATACAGAACAATTATATGTGTATTAGTAACAAAAATGATCCCAGGGAATATTCCTGCGTCCCTCACCAAACCAGAAAATAGATGTCACTTTTTACCTATATATACAATAGACCAATCTTCAAGTACAATAAGCATAAAAAGATTCACTAGTCAGCCAGAAAGTCAAGAGATAAAGTATGGAGGTGTCCTTGGACCCTCCTATTCATAGGGACAAGATCAGAAATGCAAATAGACCAACCCCACAACTACACCGCTAAGTTCAAATACAGATGCAGGTATGTATCGCTCGACGTTTCTCCTGCTAATAGGCTCATCAGGAGCTACACACCCTATAAATTTAGATAATATAATATGAATGCTTAATAAGAAAGACTTCGCTTGGATGAATCTTGTTGGTAGGTGTCAGTAAGGTGCCAGTAGTCAGTGTAGGTGTCAGTAAGGTGCCTTTACCCTGGTGATTTTGGCCTGATAACATGCACAGAATTTGACACAAATGGGTTTGAATGACTACTAAAGGTAATATCCTCACCTGTGACCTGTTTGCTTGTAATCAGTGTGTGGATAAAAGCTGAGTGAGTTTCTGGGATCCAGACAGACTCTTGCATCTTTCATCCAGCCACTGACATTTCTGGATTGTGGGTCATGAGGAAAGCAAAAGAATTATCAACGGATGTACGGGAAAAGGTAGTTGAACTGTATAACACAGGAAAATGATACAAAAAATGCCCAAGGAATTGTTAATGTCAGTTAGCAGTATTGAAACTGTGATTAACAAATGGAAAATCAGAGGCTCTGTAAAAACAAAACAACGGTAAGGTAGACCAACAAAAGTTTTGTGTAACGGGTCCGGGAGGCGGAACCTCTGAGCTACTATACAAGGGGGCGGCCCTTGTAAGGGAGCTGGTGGCAGTCTCTAGGTAAGGGGTAGGTACGACCTGTGATGGCAGATGGTAGATGTGTGCTCCCAGGTGAGCAAGCGAGAGTCTCTGGAATAGCAGGTGGTCACGGCACGTGACGGCGGAACCTCCGGGCTGGCAGGCAGGTAGGTAACGGAGAAGCGCTCCCAGGTGAGCGGGCAAGAGTCTCTGGAATAGCTGGTGGTCACCGCACGTGACAACGGGACCTCCGGGCTGGCAAGCAGGCAGGTAACGGAGATGCGCTCCCAGGTGAGCGGGCAAGAGTCTCTGGAATAGCTGGTGGTCACCGCACGTGACAACGGGACCTCCGGGCTGGCAAGCAGGCAGGTAACGGAGATGCGCTCCCAGGTGAGCGGGCAAGAGTCTCTGAGATAGCTGGTGGTCACAGCACGTGACAACGGAGCCTCCGGGCTGGCAAGCAGGCAGATAACGGAGAAGCGCTCCCAGGTGAGCGGGCAAGCTGGTCCATAGACAGACTGACCGGAGTAGTAAGGCAGACCGTCGGACCTCAGGCAAGCAGGCAGGTAACTGGTATGCGCTCCCAGGTGAGCGGGCAGGCTGGTCCTTTAGACAGACTGACAGGAGTAGTAAGGCAGACCGTCGGACCTCAGACTGGCAGACAGGTAACAAGTATTCAGGCAGGAATCAGGCAGGTAACTAGCAGGAAACTGGCAGGAAACTGGCAGGTAACTGGCAGGTAACTGGCAACGGGACCTGAGGGCTGAAGCACAGGTGAGACACAGGTGCAAACAACATTGCTCGGGCACCTCCATTTTGGAGGAGGTGCCTTATATATGATGAAGTCCTCCGGCCATTGGCCGGGGACTCCTTAGGACGGCGTGCGCGGCCCCTTTAAGAGGAGGGGAGCGCGCGCGCGCGCGCCCTAAGCACAGGGACCGGGAAGGAGCGCGCGCTGAGAGCAGAGCGGGAGGAGGACGCCGGGAAGGAGCGCGCGCTGACAGCAGAGCGGGGAGAGGACGCCGGGCACGGAGCAGAGCGGTGAGGGGAGCAGCGTCCCTGCCTAGCAGAGGGCAGGGACGCCAGTGCTACAGTACCCCCCCCTTTAGGCCCCCCCTTTTTTAGGCCAAACAGAAATTTAGCTAGGATGAGAGGGGCATGGATGTTCTCCCGGGGCTCCCACGTTCTCTCCTCAGGACCAAACCCCTTCCAATCTACCAGAAAAAAGGTCTTTCCTCTTACCCTTTTGGTGGCAAGAATGTTCTCTACCTCAAACTCGTCCTCAGCAGAAACCGGAGCAGGAGGCGTACCTGTAGACTTGGAAAAAGAGTTAAGCACCACAGGTTTGAGGAGAGACACATGGAAGGAGTTAGGGATCCGTAAGTTGGCCGGGAGTTTCAATTTATTGGCCACCGGGTTGATCTGACTGATGACCTCCAGTGGGCCGATGAACCGAGGCCCTAACTTATAGGAAGGGATCTTGAGCCGGACATATTTGGACGAGAGCCAGACTTTATCCCCAGGGCGGAATTGAGGAGGGTCCAGACGTTTTTTGTCAGCGTGTCTTTTCATACGCTCGGATGACAGAAGGAGTGCGGACCGGGTACTCTCCCATATGGAGGAAAATTTGTTAACAAGAGATTCCGCAGCCGGATTGTCCGCCGAGGTGGAGACGGGAAACGGGATCCGAGGATGCTGACCGTAGACTACAAAAAACGGGGATTTGGAGGAAGACTCGCTCTCGTGATTGTTGTACGAGAATTCGGCCCATGGCAGGAGATCCACCCAGTCAGAATGGTGGGCATTAACGAAGTGCCGAAGGTAACTGGTCAGGTTCTGATTGATCCGCTCCACTTGACCATTAGACTGTGGGTGGTAAGCGGAGGAGAAGTCCAGGGTGACGTCCAGCAATTTACAAGTGGCTCTCCAGAAACGGGAAGTGAACTGTACCCCACGATCCGACACGATGTGACGGGGCAGGCCATGAAGACGGAAGATGTGGCGGATAAAGTCTTTAGCCAGCTCGGGTGCAGACGGAAGACCTGGCAGTGGAATGAAGTGAGCCATCTTGGAGAAGCGGTCAGCGACCACCCAAATGACCGTACAACCGGCAGAGACGGGTAGATCAGTAATGAAGTCCATCGCTATATGCTGCCAGGGGGCAGCAGGTACTGGCAGAGGTAGGAGGCGGCCGGCCGGCAGGTGTCTCGGAACTTTGTTGCGGGCGCAGGACACACAGGCAGAAACAAAGTCTATTACATCCTTGTGCAGGTTAGGCCACCAGTAGTGCCGGGTAATAAGCTGGAGGGTCTTTTTCTGACCGGCGTGGCCAGCTAGTTTAGACGAATGACCCCAGTGTAGGATCTTCTCCCGATCAGGTACTGGTACGAACGTCTTACCAGGAGGAAGACGATTTAGACTCACGGGAGCCACCTGCATTACTCTGGCGGGATCGATGATATGTTTCGGATCCTCCTCGAGATCAGACACCAGAAAGGACCGAGACAAGGCGTCCGCCTTGACGTTTTTGTCAGCCGGGCGAAAATGAAGGACAAAATCAAAACGAGCAAAAAACAAGGACCACCGGGCTTGGCGCGGGTTAAGTCTCTGGGCATGCTGGAGGTAAGCCAAGTTCTTGTGGTCAGTGTAAATTATTACCGGGTGAAGAGCCCCCTCGAGCAGGTAACGCCACTCCTCCAATGCCAGTTTGATGGCCAATAACTCTCGGTCTCCTATGGAATAGTTGCGCTCAGAGGAGGAGAAGAGTTTAGAGAAGAAGCCACAAGTTACCATCCTCCCGGAAGATGATTTTTGAGTAAGTACCGCTCCGGCTCCAGAGGAGGAGGCGTCAACTTCCAGGAAGAACTGTTTGTTGCCATCTGGGCGATGCAGCACCGGGGCGGAAGAGAAGGCCTGTTTAAGGGAAAGAAAGGCCTCCTCTGCTTCGGGTGGCCACTCTTTGGGATTAGTACCTTTACGGGTGAGCGCAGAAATTGGGGCCGTCCGGGAAGAGAAGTGTGGTATGAAGAGGCGGTAGTAGTTGGCGAAGCCCAGGAATCGCTGAATGGCCTTCAACCCCTCCGGTCGGGGCCATTTCTCGATGGCAGACAGTTTCTCAGGATCCATTTGTAGGCCGGTCTGAGAGATAATGTAGCCCAGAAACGGAAGCGAGGTCTGCTCAAAGAGGCACTTCTCAAATTTAGCGTAGAGATGGTTCTGCCTTAGCCTGAGCAGGACCTGACGAACGTCCCTCCGGTGAGTCTGGAGATCCGGAGAGAAGACCAAGATGTCGTCCAGGTACACCACTACGCAGGAGTAGAGAAGGTCCCGGAAGATGTCATTGACCAACTCTTGAAAGACGGCAGGAGCGTTACAGAGACCAAAGGGCATTACCAGGTATTCATAGTGGCCGTCCCGGGTGTTGAATGCCGTCTTCCATTCATCCCCCTGACGAATACGAACCAGGTTGTACGCCCCACGAAGGTCCAGTTTGGTGAAGATCCTAGCCCCCCTCAGGCGATCAAATAATTCTGGAATGAGCGGAAGGGGGTACTTATTCTTCACCGTGATCAGGTTTAGGCCTCTATAGTCTATACAGGGACGGAGAGAGCCGTCCTTCTTTTTGACGAAAAAGAAGCCTGCTCCCGCCAGGGAGGTAGATTTCCGGATGAATCCTCTGGCCAGATTCTCCTCAATATATTCGGACATTGACCGGGTCTCAGCAGCGGATAAAGGATAGATACGCCCACGGGGAGGAGTAGTACCGGGTAGCAGATCGATGGGACAGTCGTATGGTCTATGTGGTGGTAATGTCTCTGCCTCCTTTTTATTAAAGACATCTGCATAAGACCAATAAGGAATCGGAAGTCCAGGTAGATTAGCTGGGGTAGGAGAGGGACGGACGGGATGGACGGGAACCAGGCAGGTTTTATGACAGTCTTGTCCCCAGCGAAGGACCTCTCCGGTTTGCCAGTCTAGCACGGGTGCATGTCTCTGGAGCCAGGGCAGACCTAGCAAGAGGGCGTGAGAGAGTCCAGGCAGAACATGAAAGGAGATACTTTCAGAATGCAGCATTCCCACCTGCAGGGTAATGGATTCGGTGATGAGTTGAATGGGGCGAGGTAAGAGGCCCCCATCCACGGCAGCGACAGACAAGGGTACAGCCAGAGGTTTGGTGGGGATGCGGTATTTCTCAACCAGGGACTGTGAAATAAGGTTCCCGGCTGCTCCAGAGTCAAGTTGGGCTAGTTCGAAATAACGGTTCTCCCCGTAGATGATCGAAACTGACAACAGCAGGGATGGAGAGGATTTATTCTTGTCTAGGTGGACCTCTCTGAGCGAACCTAGACACAGGCGTTTCCCGACCTCTCCTGGCAGGCACGGATCCGGTGCTCCTTACTGCCACAGTAGAAGCAGCTCCCCTCGGCACGGCGTAAGTCCTGACGGGTTTTGACCATCTTGGTCTGGTCGACCTGCATAGGCTCAGGAGAGTGTACCTGGGGAGAGATGGAGGGAATGACGGGTTTCTGGAAAGTAGGAGCTAAACGTGGAATCCTTCTCTCACGGGTGACCTCTTTGGCACGCTCCTGGAACCGTAGGTCAATCCGGGTGGCAAGGGTTATTAGATCATCGAGAGAGGTAGGAATGTCCCGACCAGCAAGTTCATCTTTAATACGACCGGACAGACCCTCCCAGAAGACGGATACCAGAGCGTCGTTATCCCAGGCCAGCTCCGAGGCAAGGGTGCGGAACCGTATGGCATATTGGCCCACGGTGAGACCCTCCTGACGGAGGCGTAGCAGAGAGGATGCGGATGAGGTCTTCCGTCCGGGTTCGTCGAAGACTTTCCGGAAAGCCGAGAGAAAGGCAGGCAAGTTGGACACCAGGGGGTCTCCTCTCTCCCATAGAGGATTTAGCCAGGCCAGGGCCTCCCCGGTGAGATGGGACATGATAAAGGCAATTTTGGCCCGGTCGGAATTAAACTGATGGGACAAAAGTTCAAAGTGCAGGGTGCACTGATTTATGAAGCCCCGAGCCTGGACGGGGTCGCCTCCGAAGCGAGGAGGTGCAGAAAGCCGGGGTCCGGGGTAGGATACCATAGTATTAGTGGGCAGCGGAGCTGCCGGATTGCAAGATATGGCACTGGCGGAGGTTGTTGGTGGATCAGACAGAGTGTTCAGGCGAGTATTAACATTCCGCAGGTGACCCAGGATGGCCTCCTGTTGGGACCTCTGACGGGACAGTTCAAGACAGAGGTCCGAGAGCGAGGGAGCTTGGGTGCCACCGGGTTCCATGGCCCGAGCAAACTGTAACGGGTCCGGGAGGCGGAACCTCTGAGCTACTATACAAGGGGGCGGCCCTTGTAAGGGAGCGGGTGGCAGTCTCTAGGTAAGGGATAGGTACGACCTGTGATGGCAGATGGTAGATGTGTGCTCCCAGGTGAGCAAGCGAGAGTCTCTGGAATAGCAGGTGGTCACGGCACGTGACGGCGGAACCTCCGGGCTGGCAGGCAGGTAGGTAACGGAGAAGCGCTCCCAGGTGAGCGGGCAAGAGTCTCTGGAATAGCTGGTGGTCACCGCACGTGACAACGGGACCTCCGGGCTGGCAAGCAGGCAGGTAACAGAGATGCGCTCCCAGGTGAGCGGGCAAGAGTCTCTGAGATAGCTGGTGGTCACAGCACGTGACAACGGAGCCTCCGGGCTGGCAAGCAGGCAGATAACGGAGAAGCGCTCCCAGGTGAGCGGGCAAGCTGGTCCATAGACAGACTGACCGGAGTAGTAAGGCAGACCGTCGGACCTCAGGCAAGCAGGCAGGTAACTGGTATGCGCTCCCAGGTGAGCGGGCAGGCTGGTCCTTTAGACAGACTGACAGGAGTAGTAAGGCAGACCGTCGGACCTCAGACTGGCAGACAGGTAACAAGTATTCAGGCAGGAATCAGGCAGGTAACTAGCAGGAAACTGGCAGGAAACTGGCAGGTAACTGGCAGGTAACTGGCAACGGGACCTGAGGGCTGAAGCACAGGTGAGACACAGGTGCAAACAACATTGCTCGGGCACCTCCATTTTGGAGGAGGTGCCTTATATATGATGAAGTCCTCCGGCCATTGGCCGGGGACTCCTTAGGACGGCGCGCGCGGCCCCTTTAAGAGGAGGGGAGCGCGCGCGCGCGCGCCCTAAGCACAGGGGCCGGGAAGGAGCGCGCGCTGAGAGCAGAGCGGGAGGAGGACGCCGGGAAGGAGCGCGCGCTGACAGCAGAGCGGGGAGAGGACGCCGGGCACGGAGCAGAGCGGTGAGGGGAGCAGCGTCCCTGCCTAGCAGAGGGCAGGGACGCCAGTGCTACATTTTGGCCACAACTGCTTGGCCAAAATTGTTTGGGATGCAAAGAAAAACCCACAAATATCATCAGCTGAAATTCAGGACTCTCTGAAAACTAGCGGTGTGGCTACTTCAAAATGCATAATAAGGAGGCACTTGAAGAAAAATGGGCTGCATGGTCGAGTCGCCAGAAGAAAACCATTACTGCGTAAATGCCAAAAAGTATCTCTCCTACAATACGCCAAACAGCACAGAGACAAGCCTCAAAACTTCTGGTACAAGGTAATTTGGAGTGATGAGACCAAAATTGAACTTTTTGGCCACAAACATAAATGTTACATTTGGAGAGAGGTGAACAAGGACTATGATAAAAGGAACACCATTCCTGCAGTAAAGCACGGAGGTGGATCGCTGATGTTTTGGGGATTTTTGAGCTACAAAAGCACAGGAAACTTGGTAAAAGTTGAAGGAAAGATGAATGCAGCACGTTAACAGCAAATTTGCACTCATCAGCCCGGAAGCTGCGCATGGGACGTACTTGAACTTTCCAACATGACAACGATCCAAAACACAAGACCAAGTCGACCTGTCATTGGCTACAGCAGAACAAAATGAAGGTTCTGGAATGGCCATCTCAGTCTCCTGACCTCAATTTCATTGAACCACTCTGGGGAGATCTCAGGCGCGCTGTTCATGCTAGACAGCCCAGGAATTTACAGGAACTGGAGGCTTTTTGCCAAGAAGAATGGGCAGCTTTACCATCTGAGAAAATAAAGAACCCCATCCTCAACTAACACAAAAGACTTCAAGCTGTCATTAATGTTAGAGGGGGCAATACACAGTATTAAGGAACGGGGTATGGGAACTTTTGATCAGGGTCATTTGGATGTTTTTGTTTGTCATTAAGATTTAAAAAGAGAAAACACAGTCGTTTGACAATAAATGGCTTCAGCCAACCAATAACCATGAGTGGAGAAAAAGTTATTTTGTTATCATTCATATTCTCTGAAACAAGGCCAAGAAAGGAAAAATTCTGCCGGGGTATGTAAACTTTTGAGCACAACTGTAAGTATGAATATTTTTATTTGTTAGCTGACATTAGTAGTAATAATAGTAGTAGTAGTATAGCTACTTCAGTTCTCAAAATAGAAAAACACAATAGAATCACACTTAGTACTTTTTATTATTTTTTTTAGTAATTTTTATGTGTCTTCTATCATTGAGCTCTGGCTTTAGAAGGATGACATAACATTTTGGGGTAAAAATACACACCAATAATCCTGCTGTAGAGATAAATATGGCAAAAACTTCTACTGCTACCGTGTACTTGCCCCTAGTGCTCAGGTAAGTGGGTATAAAGGACAGCCAAACACTGCAAAACATGAGCATGCTGAATGTGATATGGTGAGCCTCATTGAAGTTGTCTGGAAGTTTGCGAGCTGAGTAGGCGACGAGAAAACTTAATAAAGCCAGAAAACCAATGTAGGAAATTGCAAGATAAAAGTAGAGCATAGATACATCCATACACTGCAGTATCAGCTTATCATATGATGTCTTACTATCAAATTCTACAATTGGGGGGGCACATATTGTCCAGGTAACACAGATGAGAAATTCCCCTAAAGAACATAAAGTAGTCAAGCCTATGGAGACCCTTGAACCCATCCACTTTTTAAACCTGCTCCCCGGTTTGGACGCATTAAAGGCAACGATGACTGTAATGGTTTTTCCCAATATAGAGGATATGGCAACTGAAAATGCAAAGAGAAATAGTGAATGTCTCAAGAGGCAGGTGACTTCTGTGGGATGACCAATGAATAAGAGTGAGCAGATGAAGGACAGGATAAGCGCCATGAGGAGGACATAGCTAAGGTGCTGATTGTTAGCTCTTACTATAGCAGTGTTCCTGTGCTTGACAAAGGTGATCATTACTAAAGTTGAGGCTACAGCAAAGGTTATGGCTATGGCAGCCAAAGTTGATCCAAGATGGTCCTCATAAGAGAGATATTCTATGGTCTTTCTTATACAAACAGTCCGGTTTATGCTTGATGAGAAAGTTTCAGGGCACTTTATACAGTTTTCCATTCCTATGATTAAAAAAACGTAGTTTAAAACATTCTCATTAATGATATACATGCAAAATACTATATTCACATCTATCTATGCTTATACCATCCTACAAGGACCTACTGTAATATCATTCCCTATAAATGTCTCTGGAGAGTAGGAGGAAACCCACGCAAACACGAGAAGAACTTGCAAACTCTTTGCAGATGTTGGCCTTGGTTGGATTTGAATTCAGAAACTTAACACTACAAAGCAACAGTGCTAACCACTGTTCCACCATGCTGCTCCATTCTGACACCCATGTCTTATTATGTTTTGTAATGTTATCTGAAGCTGTGATTTACTTTAATGCCTTTCTTCCTGTTATTCCTCCTTGTTTGTGAGCTCATATTCTATTTCCTCCAGTGCCACCATGTTCTGTTCATCCATGCATCTCAGAGAGAGGGTTTTCCTTTGACCTTCTTTATCACGTCATTTCTCAAAGTCCATTCTGTAAATTACCAAAAAGCTCCTCCATAGCGTCTTCTACACTGGATTGTCAAAATGGCCTACATGTTATAGGCCTAGCTAGAGAAGTGTTGCTAGAGAGATCGCTATCTTCCATTGTTGCTACACATCCCTCAGAGACCTCAGAATGCTATTGATTGCAGATGAGCAGATCACTTCATGCAACCCTGGTCAACGGACCAGAAAAGTGCTCTCTGGCCATGGACAGGAACCATGTGAATTTCCGTACCCTCATGGATCCCAAGCTCGGCTTATGATTAGCCGAGAAAGAGAGATTTCACCTGTGCATCGGTGAATCAAACACCATAACAATGAACCCAGAAGCTCTGGGAATTCACGTAGCTCCCGCCCACGGCCAAAGAGCACTGACCGTAGGGTTGCGCAAAATGATTTGTCCATCTCTATTATTAATACTTTTATGATGCCTTCTGTATATTTTATGTCTCTTATTAATCCTACTGACCCCATCTCTAATGCAACAATCTACCTAAAATTATCCATACCTAGCTATTAGACTTTGGCAGATTTGTTCGACTTGAATTTAATTCTTGTCAAATTTAACAAAAAACAGTATTCTCCAGAATGCAGATTTTTTGTAATTCGCTCCTCGCAAATTTAGCAAGATGAAGCCTTTGGCCGCCATTGTGCCAAATTGTAGAGGGCTGACAAAACATTTAAAAAAAACAATCTATCTAATCTGTTACTAATATACTTTGTTTAAACCGCACCAGATATATTTGCTATTTCCCCATCAGAGCATGGAACACAGTCAAAGCAGCAGGGTAACATTCCCATTTGGAGGGATTTTCTTTTTCCATGAGTACATATCTCCCTGCACATGGACTGAGGAATCTTAAAGAAATATAAGTATAAAACAGATCAACAAATCAATATCATTTGACAATTTTGGAAAAATATAAAATTATGTGATGTGAAGCTTTCCTATAAAGTCAAAAACATCTCCGTTCATGGAAATCTGATTAGCTTCTCATGTCAGTGTTGTGATGGTGGCATGGAACAACCACTTTAGGGGACACATAATGTATAGCTCACACTATGCAGCATGGTAGTAAGGTTCAAGCTAATAGTTTTTTTTTTTATAGTTTTTTATTCATTTAACAATAATATATAGTAGAGTTGAGCAAAAAAGATTCACAGGTCCCTGGTTTAATAGCTACGTCTGTAGTCCGTTGTCCACTGCTGCCGGACGAGAACAATGCAAACCTCCAATTACCAGCAAAATTACTAATTATTAAGGCCTTGCAAAGTCATGTCTGTGTCTTACCCCAACATAGTGACATCCATCATGGGGCCTACTGATCAGATGAGGCGCCTGAGCAGTTAGAGATTCCAATTGCTCTGGTCCAGCAGCCTACCAACATGGCTACATGACCAAGGTCTTATAAATCTTTTTGCTCATCTCTAATATACAGTATAAGGAATGTATGACTTATATTAAGGCTGTTGTCTAATTTGTCAAAAATCTGCAGAATTTGTAGTTTGAAAGCCAAAGCGTGCCAAATATATTTTTTATAGTGGTCATTACAAGGAAATAAGCAGAATTTCATGTAGCCGGTGGTAATAATGACTGTCCATGCAAGTCACGGTTTGTAAGAGACTGCTCGTTACTCACCCGAGCATCACGCTACTCGGTATTAGTGTTGAGCCACCCCCGTAGTGTTCGAGTTAGGTTCGTCGTACACCCGTATGTTCGTCGAACTATTGGTCGAACTGTTCGTCGAACACCTTAGAACACCGTTAAAACCAGTGGCAGGCAAACAAAAACACATAGGAACACATAGAAAACACATAGAAAACACTTCAAAGGTGTCCAAAAGCTGACAAACTGCTCAGAAGACACAACTAACACATGGAAAAGTGACAAGTACATATAGTCATGCGAAAAGAAAAGAGGTGGAGGAGTAAAAGGAGGGGGAGACACAGATATAGGCATGTCATGCCCTTTTAAAACCAAAAAAGTGCGAAGCCGACACGGCCAGTCCGTTCCTGCCCGTGCGACCTCCGTGTCGCCGGGCTTGTGCCAGAGCTGCGGTGGACCTTGACGGCCAGCCCCCCTCTCCCAGTACTGGTGCCTGTCAGCTGGTGGGTCGAGTGAGCCCCCCTGCGGTGGAGGCAGGTCTAAGCTTTTTAATTTAAATTGTCTCTCTAATTTGAATGAGTACACTTTAAATCCTTTTACAAGGATCTATTGGAGGGCAAGTCTCATGCCAGCAGCTGCGGGAATTCCAGCTCCAGTAGCGTCCACTAAAGCTGCTGCAGTTAAAAAGCTTTTATAAGGATCGAGCTTGGCGGTCCACTGCAAGGCGTCCTACCGCCAGTCCCAGCCCCTGTGCCTTGGGGTGCCTCCCAATGCTCTTCACTGAGTGTCCTGGGGGCCCGAAGCATTTCCTTTGAAAAAAATTAAGTGATTAAAGTACAGGTGGTGTAGCTTGCTTAACAGCTGGGATAATCCGCTGACTAGCAGACACTGCTACTAGGCACAAAGTATTTCCTGGGCTAGATGCAGTTAAAAATTTGTAATTAGATACTCTCGTTGGATGCTGAGAAAGCATTCCATAGAGTCTCCTGGCACGCCATATATTATTCTCTTAAAAAGCTTGGGGTAGGGGTCTAGGGGACCCTTTTATAGCCAAAATCACGGCCCTGTATCGCAATACGTCACCTAGGCTGTAGATAAATGGAACATTTTCATCACCTTTCATAATCACCAATGGGACAAGGCAGGGATGTCCTCTGTCCCCTCTCTTATACATCCTAGTGATGGAGCACCTGCTCTCATCAATTCGCCATAACCCCAATATTAGGTGGATGGAGGTGGGAGGCACCGTGTACAAGTGCTCTGCATTTGCTGATGATGTCCTAGTATATATCACTCAATCACATATATCCATCCCTGCTGTTATGGCTGAAATAGATCACTTTGTTACATGGTCAAATTTTAAAATCAATGCAGCGAAGTCTGAGGCCCTCGATGTCTCCCTCCCCAAATCCATACAGGATTCCATCCAGTCCAACTTTCCATTTGCCTGGCCCTCACAGGGTATCAAATACTTAGGAATTCGTATTCATAGAGACCTCTCCTGTCTATGTAATCTTAATTTTGGGCCCTTTATTGAACAACTCCAAACAGACCATGGTTGGAAAGTTAGAACTGTAAGATTCACTACGTGAACCACTGGTGTTTTGTGGAAAAGCACATGTACACTGTGTTCCAAATTATTATGCAAAAAGTGTTTAGGAGTGATAAGGGAAGAATTTGTTTGTTTGTCAGTTAAACTCATTGATGGTGATGTGTGTCAGGGCTCTTTATATCACTGTAAGCAATTGCAGACACCTGTGCTAATTAGTTTGGCAGGTGTGTCCAATGAAAGGCAAGACTATTTAAGAAGGCTGTCCCACATTATTAAGCAGCCTACATTTTCTGCCAAAATGGGAAAGAAAAAGGATGTGTCGGCTGCTGAGAAGCAACAAATTGTGGAGTGTTTAGGTCAAGGCATGACTACAATCAACAATGCCAAGACACTTCATCCTGATCATCGCACAGTCAAGAAGTATGTAGCTGATTCACAGTACACATGTGTGCGTGCTGATAAGGGAAAATTGAGGACTCTTTCCTACAGGCAAATACGTCAGGTTAAAAGAGCAGCGGCAAAAAAGCCTTGTCATAGCAGCAGACAAGTTTTTGAAGCTGCTGGTGCCTCCAACATCCCCCGAACAACAAGATGCAGGGTCCTTCAGAGGTTTGCAGCTGTGCGTAAGCCATCCTGTCGACCTCCTCTATCCACTGTACACAAGCAGAAACGGCTCCAGTGGGCCAAACAATACATGAAGACTGACTTCAAAACTGTTTTGTTCACCGATGAGTGCAGTGCAACGCTCGATGGTCCAGATGGATGGAGTGGAGGATGGCTGGTTGATGGACACCCCATGCAAACATGGCTACGGTGCCAACAAGGAGGAGGTGGAGTAATGTTTTGGGCTGGAATCATGGGGAGAGAGATTGTCGGCCCCTTTAGGATCCCTGAAGGGGTAAAGATGAACTCCATAATGTATGTTGAGTTTCTCAAACAGCACTTTCTGCCATGGTTCAAGAAGAAGAACCGTGTATTCCGCAGCAAGATCATTTTCATGCATGATAATGCACCGTCTCATGCTGCACATAACACATCAGCATCTCTGGCTGATATGGGCATAAAAGGGGACAAACTTATGGTGTGACCCCCATGCTCCCCTGACCTCAACCCCATTGAGAACCTCTGGAGCATCATCAAAAGGAGTGTCTGTGATGGCGGGAGGCAGTTCACATCTAAGCAACAGCTCTGGGAGGGTATTCTGTCCTCATGCAAAACAATTGAAGCAGAAACCATCCAAAACCTGACAAATTCAATGGACGAGAGAGTTCAGAAGCTCCGTTCGAACAAGGGGTCCTATGTGCAAATGTAACATCACCTAGAATAAAGTTTTGAGTTGAAAACTGTTAGATTTCAGTTTGTAATAACCTGCTAATGCTTATAATTTCAAAAATGACCATTTTTTTGTTCTTTATTAAAATGAAAATGTTGATCGAAGAGTGTGGGGGATCTAAGAGTGTGGCAACCCAGTAGTCAGGATTATTTCGAATTCTGACAATCTGATGGTCATTTTGCAGGTAGTGCAGCAAGAAGGCACTCATGTGTCTTGCGCATCTAGGAGCCCCAAAATAATTTTCCGGGCTAGATGCAGATAAAAATTATTATTAATTTGAAAGCTGGTGGAGCTTAGTATAGATGGCCTAATAGAATAAGTACTGCAAACTGCTACAAGGCCCAAATTATTTTCCAGCCAAGATACAGATAAACATGATTAGTAATTTTAAATCTGGTGGAGTTTAGTATATATGGCCTAATAGAATCAGTACTGCAAACTGCTACAAGGCTCAAATTATTTTGCAGCCAAGATACAGATAAACATGATTAGTAATTTTAAATCTGGTGGAGTTCAGTATAGATGGCCTAATAGAATCAGTACTGCAAACTGCTACAAGGCCCAAATTATTTTCCAGCCAAGATACAGATAAACATGATTAGTAATTTTAAATCTGGTGGAGTTTAGTATAGATGGCCTAATAGAATCAGTACTGCACACGGCCTTCCCTGGTTTCAGGTCTAGTGGAGACAACCATTCATGAAACTGGTTCTCCAGAGCTGACTACAACTCCTCAGCTGTGTGACTCACATTTCCCAGACATTTCAAAGTAAAAAACGCCTGATGACGTTGAGCCCTGCTGCCAGCATAGTAAGGAGGTGTGCAGGATCCCTTCTGCGCAGTTAGAAAGCTTGTGGCATGACCAGACAGGCTTTGGGTGCAGGTGGAGGATCGAGAGGAGGTTGAGGAGGCAGAAGCAGTGGAGGAACTTCGAGATAAAGAGGATTGACGCACAACTCGTGGGGACGGCAAGACTTGGACAGCAGCCCCTTGTCCTGCTGTCACCATAGTTACCCAGTGCCCAGTCAGTGACATGTAACGCCCCTGTCCATGCCTACTCGTCCAAGTGTCTGTGGTGAAATGCACCCTGTCACACACAGAGTTTCTCAAAGAAGCGGTGATGTTGTGTGCGACATGCTGGTGGAGCGCAGGCACACCTTTCTTTGAAAAGTAGTGCCGACTGGGCATCTGGTACTGGGGCACTGCGACGGACATAAGGTCTCGAAAATCCTCTGTGTCCACCAGGCGGAAAGGCAGCATTTCTGTAGCCAAGAGCTTGCAGATGGTGAAATTCAACCTCTTAGCTTTCTCATGGCTAGGAGGAAATGGTCTTTTACTTGTCCACATCTGAGGGACCGAGGGCTGGCTGTTGCGCTTAGACGGGGTTGAGAAGGGTGTCCCCGGCAAACTGCCGGTCTGTGAGGAAGATGCAGGCTGACATGTTAGGTTGCCTTGATCCAAAGCTTGTGCTATCGATGTCGGACAGCGCTCAACACCAGCTGGTGTTTCCACCTCCAAAGAAAATGATGACCTGCCAATCACGCTGGCTGTTGCGGGTAAAGAGGTGGCAGGTCTGCGTCCCAAAACAGGTGTGACTGCTGTCCCCCCAGTCACAGAGGATGAAGAGGCCGCGGATGCACAAGATGTGACAGACGGTGCTTGGCCCAGCCGGCTAGGCCGCATTGTAGCACAGTGAGCTTCCCACTGCAACTTATGCTTCATATCCATGTGCCGGTTCATGCATGAAGTACTCAAACTATGTATTTTTTGGCCTCTACTTAGCTTTTGCTGACAAATGTTACAGATAACACGAGTTGGGTCATCCTAATTGATCTGAAAAAATGCCCAGGCTATGCAAGGCTTAGCACCCATGCGACCTGAAGAGCCACCACGACTTGTTGTCAGAGGCAGAGTTGTGTTTGAGGATGCAGTTGTTGACTTGCTTCCAGTACTATGTCTCTGTCCAGGAAGGCGCAACCTGACCTCGTCGTCACTAGCATCCTCCTCCACCTCCTCTGCTGACCTCATCGACTGGCTGACTGTGGGTTGACAGTAAGTGGGATTTCCACCCTCGTCATCATCACCCTGTGTGTTATCACACCCGTCGTCCTCAGAGCCAACCTCTTCCTGCTCTGACAAAAAACTCAAGTTGTCGCTCCAATCAGGTATTTGAGTCTCATCATCGTCTTTCTCATTGTCTCCACCAACAGGAGTTACAGTTTGGGAACGAGGGTCTACATTATGGTCAGAACCTTCTGCGTCTGTTCCTGGATCCGACTCATGAAGATTCTGGGCATCAGTGCAGATCATTTCCTCTTCTGGATTCACAGAAGCTCTGGAACCGACCTCTGATTCCCAGGCTATAGTATGAGTAAACAGCTCTGCAGACTCAACCATCTGTTCTACCCCATACTCAGACGGGCAGCTGGAGACTTGGGAGCTGTGAGGAAGCAAGTGCGATTGGGGTGACACCTCTGAGGACTGGAGTATTTGTGATGTTGAAGGTGAGGTGGAGGAGAGCCCACATAAAGGAGCACTTGATATCCGTTGAAGCACCTGCTGTTTTTGTGCCTCATCTGGAATTTGTAGCAATTGGCGTGGCCATAAGAAAGGGATCTTATCACATTGTCCGCTAAAAGAAGTAGACATCCTAGTTTGGCTGGAAGATGGTCTTTCTTCTGCAGATGTTACTGTTGCTTTAACACCTACCCCACGGACACAACCTTTTATCCCTTCCCAACACGCCTATTCCCCTTTACACCAGCAGCAGGCCTTTTTCCACTCATTTTGGTGGTTAATTAATTGACAACTCTGGAGTTGCTTGCACAAAAAACAATGGATGGGAACCGAGCAGAGCTGAGTGGCCAAACTGTGGTATTAGCCCAAAAGTATTGGCTGGGTTAGATGCCTTGTATGGCTCACGTGTTGAACCTGGTTGTCCAGCAATTTTTAGCCCACTATCCCAGACTAGATGGCCTTCTGCAGAGGGCACGGTCGCTGTGTGCTCACTTTCACCATTCGCATCCCGCAGCTCAGCGACTTACATCTCTACAGAAGTCGTTGGGCCTGCCACTTCACCGGCTAAAATGCGATGTGCCTACCCAGTGGAATTCAACTCTGCACATGTTGCAGCGACTGTGGCAGCACCGACAAGCCCTGGTGCAATACGTTCTGACGTATAGCCTGGGCCAACGAGATCCAGAGGTGGGGCAAATCACGCTGGAGGAGTGGTCTCAGATCAGGGACCTATGCACCCTTCTGCACAGTTTTGAAATGGCGACGAAGATGTTTAGTGCTGACGATGCCATTATCAGCATGACTATTCCGGTGATTTACATGCTGGAGCACATGTTAAACAGAATTCGGAGTCAGGTGGTGGCACAAGAGGAGGTGGAGGAAGTAGAGGAGGAGGAGTTGTATGCGGAAGGGCTAACATCTGCAAGGTCCAGACGGTCGGCAGCACCAAGGCGGCAGGCATGTGAGGGTGGGGGAGATGGTTTTACCAGGGCGCATGGTAGCAGCCAAACTAGTGAGGAAAGTGCAGGAGCCCAGGAAGAAGTGGAGGACGAACTGATGGAAGACTCATCAGATGAGGGAGACCTTGATCACATTTCTGTTGTGCGAGGTTGGGGGGAGAGGACAGAGGAAGGAAGCATGATTGTTACCTCGCCACCAACACAACAGGGACTTGGTGCTCCTGGATGCGCAACACACATGAGTGCCTTCTTGCTGCACTACCTGCAACATGACCCTCGAATTGTGAGAATTAGAAATAATCCTGACTACTGGGTTGCCACACTGTTAGATCCCCGGTACAAAAGTAAATTTGCAGAAATTATTCCTGCCATAGAAAGGGATGCACGCATGCAGGAGTATCAGCAGAGACTGTTGCAGAATCTTACATGTGCTTTTCCACAAAATACCAGTGGTGCACGTAGTGAATCTCACAGTTCCAACTTGCCAACCATGGGACCGTCAAGTGTTCAGCACTCAAACCGTAACAGAACCACAGTATCTGCTGGTAACATCAATTTTGCGGAATCATTTCACCACTTTTTTAGCCCATCCTTTGCAAGGCCACAGGAGACAAGAAGTCTGACACATAGTCAACGCCTAGAGACGATGGTACAGGAGTATCTCCAAGTAAACATTGAAGCCACGACTGTGTCACTGGACCCTTGCTCTTTTTGGGCTTCCAATCTGGATAAATGGCCGGAGCTAGCCACTTACGCCTTGGAGATCTTGTCATGCCCCGCAGCCAGCGTTCTGTCTGAACGTGTGTTCAGCGCTGCTGGTGGTGTGCTGACAGATAAGCGCATGCGGCTCTCCACTGATAATGTAGACAGACTCACGTTCATAAAGATGAACAAATCATGGATCCGAAACGACTTTTCTACCCCTGTGTCATCCTGGGGAGAGTAAAAGCTTGATGATTGGTTAAAATCACCCTACCAACCGTTTTAAGCTTTCAAATTACTAATCATGTTTATCTGTATCTTGGCTGGAAAATAATTTGGGCTTTGTAGCAGTGTGCAGCACTGATTCTATTAGGCCATCTATAATAAGCTCCACCAGATTTAAAATTACAAATCATGTTTATCTGTATCTTGACTGGAAAATAATTTGGGCTTTGTAGCAGTGTGCAGCACTGATCCTATTAGGCCATCTATACTAGAGCTTCACCAGATTTAAAATGAATAATAATTTTTAGCTGCATCTAGCCCGGAAAATAATTTTGGGGCTCCGAGATGCGCAAGACACATAAGTGCCTTCTTGCTGCACTACCTGCAGCATGACCCTCATATTGTCAGAATTCGAAGTAATCATGACTACTGGGTTGCCACACTCTTAGATCCCCCAAACTTTTCGATCAACCTTTTCATTTTAATAAAGACCAAAAAAATGGTCATTTTTGAAATTATAAGCATTAGCAGGTTGTTAGAAACTGAAATCAAACAGTTTTCAACTCAAAACTTTATTCTAGGTGATGTTACATTTTCACATAGGACCCCTTGTTCGAAAGGAGCTTCTGAACTCTCTCGTCCATTGAATTTGTCAGGTTTTGGATGGTTTCTGCTTCAATTGTTTTGCATGAGGACAGAATACCCTCCCAGAGCTGTTGCTTAGATGTGAACTGCCTCCCGCCATCATAGACACTCCTTTTAATGATGCTCCAAAGGTTCTGAATGGGGTAGAGGTCAGGGGAGCATGGGGGTCACACCATAAGTTTGTCCCCTTTTATGCCCATATCAGCCAGAGATGCAGATGTTTTATGTGCAGCATGAGATGGTGCATTATCATGCAGAAAAATGATCTTGCTGTGAAATACACGGTTCTTCTTCTTGAACCATGGCAGGAAGTGCTGTTTGAGAAAATCCACATACATTATGGAGTTCATCTTTAGCGCCTTCAGGGATCCTAAAGGGGCCGACAATCTCTCTCCCCATGATTCCAGCCCAAAACATTACTCCACCTCCTCCTTGTTGGCGCTGTAGCCGTGTTTGCGTGGGGTGTCCATCAACCAGCCATCCTCCACTCCATTCATCTGGACCATCGAGCGCTGCACGGCACTCATCCGTGAACAAAACAGTTTTGAAATCAGTCTTCATGTAATGTTTGGCCCACTGGAGCCGTTTCTGCTTGTGTGAAGTGGATAGAGGAGGTCGACAGGATGGCGTTTGCACAGCTGCAAACCTCTGAAGGACCCTGCATCTTGTTGTTCGGGGGACGTTGGAGGCACAAGCAGCTTCAAAAACTTGTCTGCTGCTATGACAAGGCTTTTTTGCCGCTGCTCTTTCAACCTGACGTAATTGCCTGTAGGAAAGAGTCCTCAATTTGCCCTTATCAGCACGCACACGTGTGTACTGTGAATCAGCTACATACTTCTTGATTGCCAAGACACTTCATCCTGATCATCGCACAATGTTGATTGCAGTCATGCCTTGACCTAAACACTCCACAATTTGTTGCTTCTCAGCAGCCGACACATCCTTTTTCTTTCCCATTTTGGCAGAAAATGTAGGCTGCTTAATAATGTGAGACAGCCTTCTTAAGTAGTCTTGCCTTTCATTGGACACACCTGCCAAACTAATTAGCACAGGTGTCTGCAATTGCTTACAGTGATGTAAAGAGCCCTGACACACATCACCATCAATGAGTTTAACTGACAAACAAACAAATTCTTCCCTTATCACTCCTAAACACTTTTTGCATAATAATTTGGAACACAGTGTACATGTGCTTTTCCACAAAACACCAGTGGTTCACGTAGTGAATCTTACAGTTCTAACTTGCCAACCATGGTCTGTATGGAATTGTTCAATAAAGGGCCCAAAATTAAGATAACATAGATGGGAGAGGTCTCTATGAATAGGAATTCCTAAGTATTTGATACCCTGTGAGGGCCAGGCAAAGGGAAAGTTGGACTGGATGGAATCCTATATGGATTTGGGGAGGGAGACATCGAGGGCCTCAGACTTCGCTGCATTGATTTTAAAATTTGACCATGTAACAAAGTGATCTATTTCAGCCATAACAGCATTGATGGATATATGTGATTGAGTGATATATACTAAAACATCATCAGCAAATAGAGAGCACTTGTACTCGGTGCCTCCCACCTCAATCCACCTAATATTGGGGTTATGGCGAATTGATGAGAGCAGGTGCTCCGTCACTAGGATGTATAAGAGAGGGGACAGAGAACATCCCTGCCTTGTCCCATTGGTGATTGTGAAAGGTGATGAAAATGTTCTGACGCGCCCCCTAGGCCTTTGGACACCCGGAGCCGGACCCTTTTTGGTGGATGCTGGTGGTTGTAGTCTCCGTGGCGGCAACCCGGTTCCGTGGCTCAGGGCGGTCAAACCAGTGGCGGAACTATTTATGTGGTTTTGATGTTTAAATGTCCGACTACGCCACCCGTGGATTGCGGTCAGAGTGAACCGCCGCTCCAGGGCAGACCGCTGAGGCTGGTGTTCTGGGTGCAGCAGAGCGTAGCATAACTCCCCACGGGAGGAGTATAGCCTCAGGGCAGTGTATGCGGAGGATGGGGGTGATGGTGCAGGGCAGCAGCAGTAATGACACGGAGTCAGTGATGCAGTCCAGGGCCTTTACTCACAGTTCTTATTATCCAGACCACGTCTGCAGGTAACGGCTGCCCACGTCGTACTGTGCTCACCAGGTGAGGGGCTCAGACAACTCCCAGATAACTTTTGAGTGCTTCACAGGACCCCCTTTGTGTGTCCTTTGTCTGGCCTTTCTTACCAACCCTTCTGTCAGGCTGCCTCGGGCCTCCTCTTGGTAAACTTGGCGCCAGTTTCCCTGACCCTATGTGGTGCCTTCCTAGCGGGTGTAGCGAGGGGCTGCGCCACATAAAATGTCACAGCCTCCTGTTTCTAGCTGAGGGTCGTTTCCTGCCTCCACTAGTTTCGGGGACCGGTCTCCCCCTTTGGCCTGACCCCTCCACGCAGGTGGATTCGGGCGTGCGGTGGCGACTCGCCCGTCCGCACCCCTGAGATCCCTTCGTTCCTCGTTCCTGGAGCCTTCTCCGCTCCTCTTCCTTCCTTCTCCCTCTTCCAGGCCTGGGCCTCTGTTACTAGGCCCGCCTCCGGAGCAGAACTCATGCAGAGCCCCTGCTCCCTGCCACTTCTGCTCAGACTTCTCTGCACTGAACTAAGATGGTGCCCACCTTTTATACTCCCTTCTCAATGCACTCAGGAACTGCATCCTCCCTGCTCCTGCACTACAGGGTTCCCCTTCCTCAGTGTTCCCTCCCCCCACTCCAGCCAGGGACAGGGACTGTCGTGCCCATCTCAGGGGCATATTGGTCGCCCTGCCCCACGGCAATGTGGTGTAATGCATGCAGGTGTCGGGTCCTGATCCACACAACATCCTTACCTGAGAGTGAGATATCACACCTCTGGGTGAGGTGCAATACCTCTGTAGCAACCGAGCCCTCAGGGTGCTACAGTTCCATTTATCTTCAGCCTAGGTGATGTATTGCGATACAGGGCCGTGATTTTGGCTATAAAAGGGTCCCCTAGACCCCTACCCCAAGCTTTTTAAGAGAATCATATATGGCGTGCCAGGAGACTCTATGGAATGCTTTCTCAGCATCCAACGAGAGTATCTAATTACAAATTTTTAACTGCATCTAGCCCAGGAAATACTTTGTGCCTAGTAGCAGGGTCTGCTAGTCAGCGGATTATCCCGGCTGTTAAGCAAGCTACACCACCTGTAGTTTGGACACTTCATTTTTTCAAAGGAAATGCTTCGGGACCACGGGATACTCAGTGAAGAGCATCAGGAGGCACCCCAAGGCATAGGGGCTCGGACTGGCAGTAGGATGCCTTGCGGTGGACAGCCGAGCTCGATCCTTATAAAAGCTTTTTAACTGCAGCAGCTTTAGTGGACGCTACTGGAGCTGGAATTACGCGGCTGATGGCATGAGACTTGCCCTCCAATAGATCCTTGTAAATGGATTTAAAGTGTATTTATTCAAATTAGAGAGACAATTTAAATTAAAAAGCTTAGAGCTGCCTCCACCACAGGGGGGTTCGCTCGACCTACCAGCGGACAGGCACCAGTATTGGGAGAGGGGGGCTGGCCGTCAGGGTTCACCGCGGCTCTGGCACAAACCCGGCGACACGGAGGTGGCACGGGCAGGAGCGGACTGAACGTGTCGGCTTCTCACTTTTTGGATTTTAGAAGGGCATGACATGCCTATATCTGTGTCTCCCCCTCCTTTTACTCCTCCACCTCTTTTCTTTTCGCATGACTATATGTACTTGTCACTTTTCCATGTGTTAGTTGTGTCTTCTGAGCAGTTTGTCAGCTTTTGGACACCTTTGAAGGTGTTTTCTATGTGTTTCTATGTGTTTTTGTTTGCCTGCCATTGGTTTTAACGGTGTTCGAAGGTGTTCGACGAACAGTTCGACGAACAGTTCGGCGAACACACGGGTGTTCGACGAACCGAACCGAACTCGAACATTACGGGGGTGGCTCAACACTAGTCCCTACTCCCAACCTATCTATTTAAGAACACAGACCTGCCTGATAAAAGTCGCAGGAAATGATGTAACCTAGTCCTCAAAAGGACTGCAATCACAACTATTCCTACTCCCAAGCTATCTGTAGATTTGTGCGAAAATTGGCTTGAAATTAACAAGGTATAGCGCACACAGCAACAGCGGTGCCGTCTAACACGCATCTGCAGCAGTGAGAAAATGGTGGCGACGTGGAAAATGGCTGGGTCTTATAGGGCAATGACATGTGACATAAACTGCCAATGACACATGCCCTTGCTTGTGTGAAAAAAAGCAGTTTGCTCCGTGTGTGCGCTGCTGATAGGATGACAGATTGCACCTCCCCACTGTAAATGCGGGAAAGAGAAAAAAAATGGAGAGCTTCATTATTTATGCAGAGATCCATCCCCTGCCCCTCCCCCCGCCCCGCTGTACACTCAAACTGCGTATTAACATTAATTTTCAGCATTACTGAGAAACAATTCAGTTATGATTTTGGGGCACGAACAGTTATCGAACATAACAACCTAACCAATGACAAATCACACAAAGTGCGATGCCGTCTCCAAATAAATAAACAACAAAAACCACACTGGCGTCTATAGAGTATCATAGGATAACTAAATGAATAAAATAAAAAATATACCCAGAAGAAAAAATAGGATACCCAAGACACATTGGAGATATAGATAAAATATAATTTTATTAGATATAAATATACTATATAAACATTACATAATAGGTAATGGAGAGAGAGTAGCTAGAACAATAAGGGGAGCAAGGAATAGTGATACCAATAGAAAATAGCAGAGCTATAACAATAGTCTCCAGGCATAAATGAATAATAATTCACTGATAGTATGATAATATTAGGCAAAGTGACCACAATAAAAGTCAAGTAGTGGGTAGAAGTTACGGAATGAACAGCAAAAAGATTATATAAAAATAGATGCTCTGTGATAAGGTTCACAGTATCAGGTATCAGTAGATATCAAGTGATCACCTGGTAATGATAATATAATCTGCTCATTAGATCGTGGTATAGGTGCCTACGGTCTCAATAAGAGACCGGGGACCTCTACTGACAAATGGTTAAATGTATATAAACAGACCATAACAAAACTACCCAAAAGGATCAATATAAATACCTAGAGTCACTATGACTAGGGGCTAACAGAAATAGCCAGTCTGACGCCTCTAGGCAGAGTGACCACAATAAAAATCAAGTAGTGGGTAGAAGTCACGGAATGAGCAGCAGAAAGATTATATACAATAAATACTCTATAGTAAGGTTCACAGTATCAGGTGTCAGTAATTATCAGGTGATCACCTGGTAATGATAATATAGTCTGCTCATTAGATCATGGTATAGGTACCTACGGTCTCAGTAAGAGGCCGAGGGCCTATACTAACACTTGGTTAATTGTATATAAACAGACCATAACGAACTACCCAAACAAATCAGCGTAAATACCTTGAGTCATAATGACTGGGGGCTAGCAGAGAGAGCCTGTCTGACGCCTCGACGCGCGTTTCGCCTCAGCTTCGTCAGGAGGCGTGGTTATGTCTAGGAATGGGTCCTTTTTATATGAAGAGAGTGTATATAGCACCAATCGGCGCGCACTCTCCCGCAATGCCACGCCTCCCGTGACGGCGCGGCCCGGCGTGCAGACCGCGAGATGAGGAGGAGGAACAACGTCATCCCCCCCATCACCCGGGCAACAACGCACAGGCCGCGACGCCACCAGGGCACAACAGTGCACGGGAGAGAGCGCGTCCACATAAGAAAAAAGGAAGTCTGAGTAAATAACAAGGAAGTCTGAGTAAATAACAAAGCTGCACAACCAGATAGGTTATATCCATAAGTGACATCAGTGAGGACGGGGGGTGGCCAGTCCCGCGCCGACAATGAGGACAGCTTAAGGTAAATAAGGAGACTGAATATGACATAGCAATATTGCTTACAAAGTAATAGATCAGCAATAATTATAAATATATAATGCAGCATTAATAGCATAAGTCTCGTACATAGAAACGGTATATAGTCCCCTATATGAGTTAAACAGTTCATAATCAGTGCATCCTGCACATGGTAGAAGACTAATAAGGAGACAATAAATCTATACAATGCAATAAATATTATAGCCATAACAAAGGATAATGAATATAAACCAATATAAATAGATACAATTTTTGATAGAAGATCTGTAGTGATGTAGTTTCCTCCGAAAATACATGGCAGATGTACTCTGGTATATGCTCTGCATAATTCCCCTGCTCCTATGTATGCTGTCTGCTAATGCTCTGCTGACCCATCTCTCTGGTATATGCTCTGCATAATTCCCCTGCTCCTATGTATGCTGTCTGCTAATGCTCTGCTGACCCATCTCTCTGGTATATGCTCTGCATAATTCCCCTGCTCCTATGTATGCTGTCTGCTAATGCTCTGCTGACCCATCTCTCTGGTATATGCTCTGCATAATTCCCCTGCTCCTATGTATGCTGTCTGCTAATGCTCTGCTGACCCATCTCTCTGGTATATGCTCTGCATAATTCCCCTGCTCCTATGTATGCTGTCTGCTAATGCTCTGCTGACCCATCTCTCTGGTATATGCTCTGCATAATTCCCCTGCTCCTATGTATGCTGTCTGCTAATGCTCTGCTGACCCATCTCTCTGGTATATGCTCTGCATAATTCCCCTGCTTCATCTGTCCCACTCCAATCAATATTCACATATGTTTCTTCTTTCCCCACTATATACCTTATCTGATTTTTAGAGGTGTTAAACTGCAGAGACTTGTGTCCTGGCTCTGTCTTTGATCACCCAGCCATCTCCTGTTCAAATGACCAGCTGTTAATTTATCCACAAGCCGGTCCCACAATGCCCTACACCTGATATAGTTTAATGTGGCCTATATATTTAGACTCTCTGTAAGGGGTGCACGCGTGCTGGGGTGTGCACGCGTCTTCTTGTGCAAAGTGGCTTCGGAGAGAAGTGGCAGTTATTTCAGAGGCAGTTAGTCAGGGCAGGAGTCAGGTAACAAACACTTTGACCACTTACTCTCCATTAACTATGTTTCTGTTAGCTCTCACTTTTTCCTCTATAGTCCTCCACTTTCTAATAACCCCTCAAATCCCTACACCAAGTAAGAAACTCTTCATCTCTCCCTCTATTCTCCCCATTCATCTCACCTCCTCCTCCAAATTATTCCTCAGCATTCAATCCTGGATCTCCAAACACAGACAACCACCTCATGCTCTCTCTTGCTCCCACCTGCTAACACTTTCTCTGCTCCTCCTCACTGCTGGAGATATCTCTCCAAATCCTGGTCCTCCTCGCCATATCCCCACAGTCACTTCTACCTCCTATCCACGACCTTCCTCAAACTGTCGCAACCCTTCTAACCTCATACCCATCCAACTAATACCCACCTCCTCAGCTATACTAACAGGAGCTCTATGGAACGCTCGCTCTGTCTGCAACAAACTTTCCTTCATCCACGATCTTTTCATTACAAACAAACTCTCCTTCCTCGCCATCACTGAAACCTGGCTCACCCCCTCTGACACAGCCTCCCCAGCTGCCCTTTCATATGGCGGATTCCACCTTTCCCACACCCCCCGCCCCAATGGCAAACATGGTGGAGGCGTAGGTTTCCTCCTATCGGAACTCTGCGCTTTCACCAAAATCCCACTGCCACCCTCCGTTACACTCCCCTCTTTTGAGGTGCACTGTGTGCGCATCTATTCCCCCTCCAACCTCCAACTGGCCGTCGTTTACCGACCCCCAGGGCAAGCCACCACCTTCTTAGACCATTTCACTACCTGGCTGCTTCACTTCCTTTCCACTGACATCCCCACTATCATAATGGGTGACTTCAACATCCCCATTGACACTCCCCACTCGTCTGTCTCTAAGCTCCTATCCCTCACCTCCTCCTTTGGACTCACTCAATGGTCTTCCACACCCACCCACAAAGATGGCCACACACTGGACCTCATCTTCACCCGCCTCTGTTCCCTATCTAACCTCTCTAACTCACCACTCCCTCTCTCTGACCATAACCTCCTCACATTCTCTACCCTCTCCTCTCCGGGTGCACAATCCCCACTCCACAAACTCACACACCCTCGCAGAAATCTCAAACACCTTGACCTACACTCTCTCTCTGAATCCCTCCTTCCTCTCACAGACATAAATTCCTTGCACGATGCAGACGTTGCTGCTGCTTCATATAACACCACAATAGCTGCAGCTCTAGACTCGATCGCCCCTCTCACACACACCACACCTCGCACATTCAACAGGCAACCCTGGCACACTAAACTTACCAAAGAACTGCGCCGGGCCTCCAGGGTTGCGGAGCGGAGATGGAAAAGGTCTCACTCCATCGAGCACTTCATGGCATTCAAGCAATCCCTCACTAATTTCAAGTCCGCACTCACTACAGCAAAACAAACCTACTTCTCATCTCTCATATCCTCCCTATCTCACAACCCTAAACAGCTATTTAACACTTTCAACTCTCTCCTTCGTCCCCCAGCACCTCCTCCCTCTTCTCTCATCTCAGCCGACGACTTTGCCTCATTCTTCAAACAGAAGATTGACACCATCAGACAAAACTTTGGCCTAAAGTCCACACAACCCCTCCTCATATCTACTCAACCATCCTCCTCCAAACCCCACTTCTCCACCATTACAGAAGGTCAAGTCTCCTCTTTACTCTCCAAATCACACCTCACCACCTGCGAACTTGACCCAATCCCATCCCACCTCATCACTAACCTCACCTCAGTCTTCATCCCAACCCTAACCCACCTCTTCAATCTATCACTAACAACCGGAGTCTTCCCCTCATGTTTCAAACATGCCGCAATCACACCCATCCTCAAAAAGCCCTCCCTTGACCCTTCCTCTCTGACCAGCTACCGCCCCATATCACTTCTCCCCTTTGCCTCAAAACTTCTAGAACAACATGTCCACCTTGAACTGTCCTCCCACCTCTCCTCCTGCTCCCTCTTCGACCGTCTACAATCTGGCTTCCGACCGCATCACTCGACTGAAACTGCCCTGACCAAAGTCACAAACGACCTACTAAATGCCAAATCCAAGCGACACTACTCCATCCTCCTCCTTCTGGACCTGTCATCTGCCTTTGACACAGTGGACCATTCCCTCTTACTCCAGATTCTCTCATCTCTTGGCATCACGGACTTGGCTCTATCTTGGATCTCCTCATACTTAACAGACAGGACATTCAGCGTCTCCCACTCACGCACCACCTCCTCATCTCGCCCCCTATCTGTCGGTGTCCCCCAAGGTTCAGTTCTAGGACCCCTGCTCTTCTCCATCTACACCTTCGGCCTGGGACAGCTCATAGAGTCTCACGGCTTTCAGTATCACCTCTATGCTGACGACACACAGATCTACCTCTCTGGACCCGATATCTCCTCCCTACTAACCAGAATCCCACAATGTCTGTCCGCCATCTCATCCTTCTTCTCCGACAGGTTTCTAAAACTCAACATGGATAAAACAGAGTTCATCATCTTTCCACCCTCTCATTCACATCCCCCATCTGACCTATCCATCAACATCAATGGCTGTTCACTCTCCCCAGTCCCACAAGCTCGCTGCCTTGGGGTAACCCTGGACTCTGATCTCTCCTTCAAACCACATATTCAAGCCCTTTCCACCTCCTGCCGACTCCAACTCAAAAACATCTCCCGGATCCGTGCATTCCTCAGCAAAGACTCTGCAAAAACACTAGTGCATGCCCTCATCATATCCCGCCTCGACTACTGCAACCTCCTGCTCCGTGGCATCCCTTCCAACACTCTTGCACCTCTCCAATCTATCCTAAACTCTGCTGCTCGACTAATCCACCTGTCCCCCCGCTATTCCCCGGCCTCTCCTCTCTGTCAATCCCTTCACTGGCTCCCTATTGCCCAGAGAATTCAGTTCAAAACTCTAACCATGGCATACAAAGCCATCCACAACCTGTCTCCCCCATACATCTGTGACCTAGTCTCCCGGTACTTACCTGCACGCAACCTCCGATCCTCACAAGATCTCCTGCTCTACTCTCCTCTTATCTCCTCCTCCCACACTCGTATACAAGATTTCTCCCGTGCTTCCCCCCTACTCTGGAACTCTCTACCCCAACATATCAGACTCTCGCCGACCGTGGAAACCTTCAAAAGGAACCTGAAGACCCACCTCTTCCGACAAGCCTACAACCTGCAGTAAACACCACTGCACGACCAGCTCTACCCTCACCTACTGTATCCTCACCCATCCCTCGTAGACTGTGAGCCCTCGCGGGCAGGGTCCTCGCTCCTCCTGTACCAGTCGCTGACTCGTTTTGTTAAGATTATGTAAATGCTTTTGTTATGTATATCCCTATCACATGTAAAGCGCCATGGAATAAATGGCGCTATAATAATAAATAATAATAATAATAATAATAATAAATACTGGAGCTTAATAAGACATCAGATCTTCAAATGGAGAGGAATAGGTGCAGCAATGAGATGATAATCAGAAGAAATCGAACATACTAGAAATATCAGAAGACTAGCATTAGACATAGATACATTGAAAAAGCAACAATAAATAAAAACCGGGTATAAAAGTACCAATCATAAGAGATTTATATGTAAAACAATGGTATACTAAGGTAGAAAAGTTACAAAAAGGACTTGAAGCTAACAGACTCATTCAAACCAGAGGGCATAACTGTATCCAGAGGGCATAACTGTATCCAGCACAGTAATCCAGCGTGTCTCCTTCTGAAGCAGTTTTTGTTTAATATTACCCCCTCTGATACCCATATACACTCTGTCGATGCCCCGAACCGAAAGACCCCTAGGGTTGCAGTCATGGGCGTCAAAAAAGTGCCTGGGGATAGTTTTAAGTTCTTGAGGGTCCGAACATGTAGCGGCATTTTTAATGTCCCTAATATGCTCCTGAATACGAATTTTAAGGAGCCTTGTAGTCATGCCTATATAAACAAGGTCACAGGGGCATCTAATGTGATAGATGACTGCTTCTGTTTCACAGGTAATGTGATGCAGAATCTTAAAATATTTCTTATTATCAGAGTCTGAAAATTCGATCGTTTTGGTCATATATCTACATATTGAGCATCTCCCACAGGGGAAGTAACCCCATGGTGGGCCCTTACTCTCAAAGAGAAATTTACTTTTAGGGGGAAAATAATGACTCCTTGTGATCATATCACCAAGAGTTTTAGCTCTGCGCCATGTGATCAGTGGTTGTTTTGTAAGTTGACCACATAGGTCTCGATCCGTGAGCAATATAGGCCAATGTTTGGAGAGGATTTTTCTAATATTGGTTCCATTAGAATTAAATGTTGTAATAAATCTTGGTGATATATCCGTAATATTAGTTTTCTTTTTGGAACCAGATAGAAGGCATTGTCTATTAGTGGTTTTAGCTCTCAAAAAGCCACGTTGAATGTCTTGCTTAGGGTAACCTCTATCTTGAAATCTACGGGATAAATCATGTGCTTGTTGGTAGAATTTATCATCATTGGAACAGATACGTCGTGCCCGCAGGAATTGACCTACGGGAATGGAACTCTTTAGTTTAGGCGGATGAGAGGAGGAATAGTGTAATAATGCATTAGTGGAAGTTTCCTTCCTAAAGATATCCGTCTCTATTCTATTGTCACCAGATTTTGTGATTAGTAAGTCCAAGAAATCAATGGATGTCTGACTATATTTCCATGTAAGGTGGATATTAAGATTATTAATGTTTAGACTATTAAGGAATGCATCCAATTATGAGGTGGAGCCTTGCCAAATAAACAGTACGTCATCTATATATCTCGACCAGGACATGACAGCTTCATGACCCGGAGTATTAAGGACCGTATCCCTTTCCCACAGTCCCAGGAACAGATTAGCATATGAGGGCGCACAAGATGCCCCCATTGCCATGCCCTGGAGATGTAGGAAGGGGCGGTCCTTAAACACAAAATAATTATGTTTAAGGATAAATTCCAGAAGAGAAAGAATAAATGATATAAGATCAGGGTCTAAATTAGTCATGGATAAGAAAAATTTAACAGCCATCATGCCCTGGTCATGACGTATCGACGTATATAAAGACTCCACGTCACAAGTGACAAGCCACATGTCCTTTTCAAGGAAAATCCCATCAAGACGTCTAAGGACATCAGTAGTGTCCTTAACAAAAGATGGGAGAGTTTCCACGCATCTTTGGAGGTAAAAATCCACAAATTTGCAGATCGGTTCACAAAGACCCCCAATGCCTGACACGATAGGCCTACCGGGTGGGCAGAGGGGGTCTTTGTGAACTTTAGGTAGCAAATAGAAAGTAGGCACTATTGGAAATTCCAACAGCAACGCCTCCTTGATTTTCGGAGGAATAGTTGAATTTTCCACAGCATTATCAAGTAAATGTGACAGTTCTCTCATGAAAACTGTCGTAGGGATATAGTCTAACCTTCTATAGTTGTTAACATTATTGAGTTGCCTAAAAGCCTCTCGTTCATATGCTTGAACAGGCCATAATACGACGTTCCCACCCTTGTCCGCCCTTTTAAAAACGATGTCTTTAAGATTTTTAAGTTCATAGATAGCCTGTCTCTGACGTCCAGATAGGTTGTCACTCAGGATACCTTCCTTAAGTTGAAGGAGGTCCTGTCTAACAAGCTTAACGAAAATGTCAACCTGGGAGCAGGCGGACAAGGGGGGGAACGTACGCGATCGTCTATATAAGTGTGTAGGAAGTTTAGTTCCATCGTCATCACTCTGTTCCTGTGCCAATGACTCAAGGTCACTCAGGGCCTGAATCTCGGTATCCGAGGAGAGCATATCTGAACTATATGATGAAGAGCTGAAATACTTCTTAAAAATAAGTTTACGAGCAAATAGTTCCAGATCTTTGATGGTAGTAAAATAATCAAATCCCCCCACTGGTGAAAAGGAGAGGCCCCTAGACAATACCTCAATCTGTGATTTAGATAAATTATATTGAGATAAATTGATTACCTTTAAGTTTTCTTTATTTTCTTTTGTCTGAAATTGTATGAATGGTTTTTCCTTTGTATATATGGGGTCCTTGGCTGTAGAGATGTACTTGTGGGCAGTGCCGCGCCGGGCATAGCCCGTTTGTCTAAAAAATGCCCTCCACATTCTTCCTCAGAGGTGGATGAAAGATTCGAAACCGATTGGGACCTAATTCGTGATTTGTTATGTCTACTTTTATGGTTCCAATGGTAAATATTCTTAGATTGATAATCTTCAAGATCTCTCAAATACTTTTTAGTTTTAAATGTCTGAATTTCAGTTTCCCATTTAGAAAGCTCTTCTTCCAGGGATGAATCAAAGTTTTTATATTCATCAATCGTTAGTACAGATTGGATTTTCTCACGTAGAGTATCAATTTCTTTTTCAATAGGTTCCAATGCCTTTTTATCAGCACCAATAAGAATTTCCAACAGTGTACGGGAACATTTAGTAAGTGTCTCTTCCCACTTACCTATAAACACTGAATCCTCAGTGTCCAGGGTGGGAAACAATTGAATGCGGAGCCCTCTGGGTATAATATCTTTGCACAAATAATTTTCTAAGGCGGCTTTATTCCACCAGAGTTTGATTCTCTTTTTTAGTAGATCTTTAATTTGCTGCTTCAAGTCCTTAATATCACTTGCATCCTTAGAGATAGTCAACTTCTCACCAAAAACCGTCCCGAGTTGAGTAACTCGGGCCTTATCTCTTTTTCTAAAGTCCATAAATCCTGTTAAGGAATCTGCAAAACAATGCAATAGAATAACAACCTAACCAATGACAAATCACACAAAGTGCGATACCGTCTCCAAATAAATAAACAACAAAAACCACACTGGCGTCTATAGAGTATCATAGGATAACTAAATGAATAAAATAAAAAATATACCCAGAAGAAAAAATAGGATTCCCAAGACACATTGGAGATATAGATAAAATATAATTTTATTAGATATAAATATACTATATAAACATTACATAATAGGTAATGGAGAGAGAGTAGCTAGAACAATAAGGGGAGCAAGGAATAGTGATACCAATAGAAAATAGCAGAGCTATAACAATAGTCTCCAGGCATAAATGAATAATAATTCACTGATAGTATGATAATATTAGGCAAAGTGAACACAATAAAAGTCAAGTAGTGGGTAGAAGTTACGGAATGAACAGCAAAAAGATTATATAAAAATAGATGCTCTATGATAAGGTTCACAGTATCAGGTATCAGTAAATATCAAGTGATCACCTGGTAATGATAATATAATCTGCTCATTAGATCGTGGTATAGGTGCCTACGGTCTCAATAAGAGACCGGGGACCTCTACTGACAAATGGTTAAATGTATATAAACAGACCATAACAAAACTACCCAAAAGGGTCAATATAAATACCTAGAGTCACTATGACTAGGGGCTAACAGAAATAGCCTGTCTGACGCCTCTAGGCAGAGTGACCACAATAAAAATCAAGTAGTGGGTAGAAGTCACGGAATGAGCAGCAGAAAGATTATATACAATAAATACTCTATAGTAAGGTTCACAGTATCAGGTGTCAGTAATTATCAGGTGATCACCTGGTAATGATAATATAGTCTGCTCATTAGATCATGGTATAGGTACCTACGGTCTCAGTAAGAGGCCGAGGGCCTATACTAACACTTGGTTAATTGTATATAAACAGACCATAACGAAACTACCCAAACAAATCAGCGTAAATACCTTGAGTCATAATGACTGGGGGCTAGCAGAGAGAGCCTGTCTGATGCCTCGACGCGCGTTTCGCCTCAGCTTCGTCAGGAGGCGTGGTTATGTCTAGGAATGGGTCCTTTTTATATGAAGAGAATGTATATAGCACCAATCGGCGCGCACTCTCCCGCAATGCCACGCCCCCCGTGACGGCGCGGCCCGGCGTGCAGACCGCGAGATGAGGAGGAGGAACACCGTCATCCCCCCCATCACCCGGGCAACAACGCACAGTCCGCGACGCCACCAGGGCACAACAGTGCACGGGAGAGAGCGCGTCCACATAAGAAAAAAGGAAGTCTGAGTAAATAACAAGGAAGTCTGAGTAAATAACAAAGCTGCACAACCAGATAGGTTATATCCATAAGTGACATCAGTGAGGACGGGGGGTGGCCAGTCCCGCGCCGACAATGAGGACAACTTAAGGTAAATAAGGAGACTGAATATGACATAGCAATATTGCTTACAAAGTAATAGATCAGCAATAATTATAAATATATAATGCAGCATTAATAGCATAAGTCTCGTACATAGAAACGGTATATAGTCCCCTATATGAGTTAAACAGTTCATAATCAGTGCATCCTGCACATGGTAGAAGACTAATAAGGAGACAATAAATCTATACAATGCAATAAATATTATAGCCATAACAAAGGATAATGAATATAAACCAATATAAATAGATACAATTTTTGATAGAAGATCTGTAGTGATGTAGTTTCCTCCGAAAATACATGGCAGATGTACTGGAGCTTAATAAGAAATCAGATCTTCAAATGGAGAGGAATAGGTGCAGCAATGAGATGATAATCAGAAGAAATCGAACATACTAGAAATATCAGAAGATTAGCATTAGACATAGATACATTGAAAAAGCAACAATAAATAAAAACCGGGTATAAAAGTACCCATCATAAGAGATTTATATGTAAAACAATGGTTATCGAACATAACCTTGAACAGCCGAATTTTTTTCAACTCGTTCGTGTTCGCCGAACGGCTCGAACACCGCCCAAAACAGCTCGAATTTGAGACTGGCGAACAGTTCGAGTCGAACACCGCTCATCTCTACTCGGGATGTTCGGCGAGCACCTAGCAATTACCTGGTTACTCGGGCGGAAGCTCGGGTCTCCGCTCTGCACGTTTGGCGCTCTTTACAGAGCCAATGAACATGCAGGGATTGCCAGACAGTCACTGTAATGCCACAGCTATGTTGTTTGTGGGCATTACAGTGATTGGCTGGCCGCACAGCATCACCTTGAGTATTTAAAACCGGGTGCCACCATCTTGGACACAGTCGCTCCGGATCAGACAGTGTAGGGAGAGTGCTGCTGAGTTAGGGAGAGATATATAGTGCGAAATAGGTAGTGTAGGGTCTCTAAAGCCTGCCAAATCTAACAAACAGTCCTTCTCAGTACTAATATCCATCCCAGATATCAGGCAGGCAGGCAGGCTGTTTAGGAGACGCAGTGGTTATACCAGCAAACGCTGCATTACAGTCCTGTGTGCTCCTGTTGGTCAAATTGCAAGACTTATCCCCCGGTCTCAGGGGACAGGAAAAATCCTTTTTTTTCATCTAAATCCTGTATTTTGTTTTTCCTCAGTCAGACAGTCCAAATACGCATCTTATTAACCTTTTGGTATTCCCCCCCCCCCCCAAAATAAAAAAATTGAGTGTGTCTGTGACTGTTCAGACACCAATATATCTGTTTAAAAGAGTCTGGTGTAGGCCAGAAAAATATAACTGTGGTTTTGCAGTTCCACGGGTCAAATCTCTGTATTATCCTGTTTTTGACATTTTTTGCCGTAAACAAAAACTGTAATAGTGACTCCCAAACTGGTCAGACACCAATATATCTGTTTAAAAGAGTCTTGTGTATGCCACATAACTATAACTGTGGTTTTGCAGTTCCACGGGTCAAATCTCTGTATTATCCTGTTTTTGACATTTTTTGCCATAAAAAAAAACCAGTAATAGTGTCTCCAAGACTGGTCAGACACCAATATATCTGTTTAAAAGAGTCTAGTGTAGGCCAGAAAAATAAAACTGTGGTTTTGCAGTTCCACGGGTCAAATCTCTGTATTATCCTGCTTTTTGCAGTTTTTGCCATAAAAAAAACTGTAATAGTTTCTCCCTGACTGTTCGGACACCAACATATCTGTTTAAAAGAGTCTAGTGTAGGCCAGAAAAATATAACTGTGGTTTTGCAGTTCCATGGGTCAAATCTCTGTATTATTATGCTTTTGGCATTTTTTGCCGTAAAAAAAACTGTAATAGTGTCTCCCTGACTGGTCAGACACCAATAAATCTGTTTAAAAGAGTCTGGTGTTCGCCACATAGCTATAACTGTGGTTTTGCAGTTCCACGGGTCAAATCTCTGTATTATCCTGCTTTCTGCATTTTTTGCCGTAAAAAAACAGTAATAGTGTGTCCCTGACTGGTCAGACACCAATATATCTGTTTAAAAGAGTCTGGTGTAGGCCAGAAAAATATAACTGTGGTTTCGCAGTTCCACGGGTCAAATCTATTTATTATCCTCTTTTTGGCATTATTTGCCATAAAAAAACTGTAATAGTGTCTCCCTGACTGGTCAGACACCAATATATCTGTTTAAAAGAGTCTGGTGTAGGCCTGAAAAATATAACTGTGGTTTTTCATTTCCATGGGTCAAATCTATTTATTATCCTGTTTTTGTCATTTTTTGCCGTAAAAAAAAACAGTAATAGTGTCTCCCTGACTGGTCAGACACCAATATATCTGTTTAAAAGAGTCTGGTGTAGGCCAGAAAAATAGAACTGTGGTTTTGCAGTTCCACAGTTCAAATCTCTGTATTATCCATCTTTTGGTATTTTTTCCGTAAATAAAAACAGTAATAGTGTCTCACTGATTGTTCAAACACAAATATAACTGTTTTAAAGATTCTGGTGTACGTCACAAAACTATAACTGTGGTTTTGCAGTTTCACTGGTCAAATCTCTGTATTGTCCTGTTTTTGGCATTTTTTGCCGTAAAAAAAAACTGTAATAGTGTCTCCCTGACTAGTCAGACACCAATATATCTGTTTAAAAGAGTCTGGTGTACACCACATAACTATAACTGTGGTTTTGCAGTTCCATGGGTCAAATCTCTGTATTATCCTGCTTTTTGCATTTTTTGCCGTAAAAAAAACAGTAATAGTGTCTCCCTGACTGGTCAGACACCAATATAGCTGTTTAAAAGAGTCTAGTGTAGGCCAGAAAAATATAACTGTGGTTTTTCAGTAACACGGGTCAAATCCCTGTATTATCCTGTTTTTGGCATTTTTTGCCGTAAAAAAAAACAGTAATAGTGTCTCCCTGACTGGTCAGACACCAATATACCTGTTTAAAAGAGTCTGCTGTAGGCCAGAAAAATAGAACTGTGGTTTTGCAGTTCCACAGTTCAAATCTCTGTATTATCCATCTTTTGGTATTTTTTCTGTAAAGAAAACCAGTAATAGTGTCTCACTGATTGTTCAGACACAAATATATCTGTTTGAAAGATTCTGGTGTATGCCACATAACTATAACTGTGGTTTTGCAGTTCCACGGTTCAAATCTCTATATTATCCACTTTTGGGCCTTTTTTACATAAAAAAAACAGTTTGAGTTTGTCGCTGACTGTTAAGCCCCAAATATATATTTTTAAAAAAGTCTGGTATAGGCCAGTAAATTAGAACTGTGGTTTTGCAGTTCTACGGGTCAAATCTCTGTATTATCCAGCTTTTGGTATTTTTTTCTGTAAAGAAAAACAGTAATAGTGTCTCACTGATTGTTCAGACACAAATATATCTGTTTGAATGATTCTGGTGTACGCCACATAACTATAACTGTGGTTTTGCAGTTCCACAGGTCAAATCTCTGTATTATCCTGTTTTTGGCATTTTTTACCGTAAAAAAAACTGTAATAGTGTCTCCCTGACTGGCCAGACACCAATATATCTGTTTAAAAGAGTCTGGTGCATGCCACATAACTATAACTGTGATTTTTCAGTTCCACGGGTCAAATCTCTGTATTATCCTGCTTTTGGCATTTTTTGCCGTAAAAAAAAACAGTAATAGTGTCTCCCTGACTGGTAGGACACCAATATATCTGATTAAAAGAGTCTGGTGTAGGCCAGAAAAATATAACTGTGGTTTTGCAGTTCCACGGGTCAAATCTCTGTGTTATCCTGCTTTTGGAATTTTTTGCCATAAAAAAACTGTAATAGTGTCTAACTGACTGGTCAGACACCAATATATCTGTTTAAAAGAGTCTAGTGTAGGCCAGAAAAATATAACTGTGGTTTTGCAGTTCCAGGGGTCAAATCTCTGTATTATCATGCTTTTGGCATTTTTTGCCGTAAAAAAACAGTAATAGTGTCTCCCTGACTGGTCAGACACCAATATATCTGTTTAAAAGAGTCTGGTGTTAGCCACATAACTATAACTGTGGTTTTGCAGTTCCACGGGTCAAATCTCTGTATTATCCTGCTTTTTGCATTTTTTGCCGTAAAAAAAAACAGTAATAGTGTCTCCCTGACTGGTCAGACACCAATATATCTGTTTAAAAGAGTCTGGTGTAGGCCAGAAAAATATAACTGTTTTTTCGCAGTTCTACGGGTCAAATCTATTAATTATCCTGTTTTTGGCATTTTTTGCCATAAAAAAACCTGTAATAGTGTCTCCCTGACTGGTCAGACACCAATATATCTGTTTAAAAGAGTCTGGTGTTCGCCACATAGCTATAACTGTGGTTTTGCAGTTCCACGGGTCAAATCTCTGTATTATCCTGCTTTCTGCATTTTTTGCCGTAAAAAAACAGTAATAGTGTGTCCCTGACTGGTCAGACACCAATATATCTGTTTAAAAGAGTCTGGTGTAGGCCAGAAAAATATAACTGTGGTTTCGCAGTTCCACGGGTCAAATCTATTTATTATCCTCTTTTTGGCATTTTTTGCCATAAAAAAACTGTAATAGTGTCTCCCTGACTGGTCAGACACCAATATATCTGTTTAAAAGAGTCTGGTGTAGGCCTGAAAAATATAACTGTGGTTTTTCAGTTCCATGGGTCAAATCTATTTATTATCCTGTTTTTGTCATTTTTTACCGTAAAAAAAAACAGTAATAGTGTCTCCCTGACTGGTCAGACACCAATATATCTGTTTAAAAGAGTCTGGTGTAGGCCAGAAAAATAGAACTGTGGTTTTGCAGTTCCACAGTTCAAATCTCTGTATTATCCATCTTTTGGTATTTTTTCCGTAAATAAAAACAGTAATAGTGTCTCACTGATTGTTCAAACACAAATATAACTGTTTTAAAGATTCTGGTGTACATCACAAAACTATAACTGTGGTTTTGCAGTTTCACTGGTCAAATCTCTGTATTGTCCTGTTTTTGGCATTTTTTGCCGTAAAAAAAAACTGTAATAGTGTCTCCCTGACTAGTCAGACACCAATATATCTGTTTAAAAGAGTCTGGTGTACGCCACATAACTATAACTGTGGTTTTTCAGTTCCACGGGTCAAATCTCTGTATTATCCTGCTTTTGGCATTTTTTGCTGTAAAAAATACAGTAATAGTGTCTCCCTGACTGGTCAGACACCAATATATCTGTTTAAAACAGTCTGGTGTAGGCCAGAAAAATATAACTGTGGTTTTGGAGTTCCACAGGTCAAATCTCTGTGTTATCCTGCATTTGGCATTTTTTGCCGCAAAAAAACTGTAATAGTGTCTCCCTGACTGGTCAGACACCAATATATCTGTTTAACAGAGTATAGTGTAGGCCATCAAAATATAACTGTGGTTTTGCAGTTCCACGGGTCAAATCTCTGTATTATCCTGTTTTTGGCATTTTTTGCCGTAAAAAAAAATGTAACAGTGTCTCTCTGACTGGTCAGACACCAATATATCTGTTTAAAAGAGTCTGGTGTACACCACATAACTATAACTGTGGTTTTGCAGTTCCATGGGTCAAATCTCTGTATTATCCTGCTTTTTGCATTTTTTGCCGTGAAAAAAACAGTAATAGTGTCTCCCTGACTGGTCAGACACCAATATAGCTGTTTAAAAGAGTCTAGTGTAGGCCAGAAAAATATAACTGTGGTTTTTCAGTAACACGGGTCAAATCCCTGTATTATCCTGTTTTTGGCATTTTTTGCCGAAAAAAAAAACAGTAATAGTGTCTCCCTGACTGGTCAGACACCAATATACCTGTTTAAAAGAGTCTGCTGTAGGCCAGAAAAATAGAACTGTGGTTTTGCAGTTCCACAGTTCAAATCTCTGTATTATCCATCTTTTGGTATTTTTTCTGTAAAGAAAACCAGTAATAGTGTCTCACTGATTGTTCAGACACAAATATATCTGTTTGAAAGATTCTGGTGTACGCCACATAACTATAACTGTGGTTTTGCAGTTCCACGGTTCAAATCTCTATATTATCCACTTTTGGGCCTTTTTTACATAAAAAAAACAGTTTGAGTTTGTCGCTGACTGTTAAGCCCCAAATATATTTTTTTTAAAAAGTCTGGTATAGGCCAGTAAATTAGAACTGTGGTTTTGCAGTTCTACGGGTCAAATCTCTGTATTATCCAGCTTTTGGTATTTTTTTCTGTAAAGAAAAACAGTAATAGTGTCTCACTGATTGTTCAGACACAAATATATCTGTTTGAAAGATTCTGGTGTACGCCACATAACTATAACTGTGGTTTTGCAGTTCCACAGGTCAAATCTCTGTATTATCCTGTTTTTGGCATTTTTTACCGTAAAAAAAACTGTAATAGTGTCTCCCTGACTGGTCAGACACCAATATATCTGTTTAAAAGAGTCTGGTGCATGCCACATAACTATAACTGTGATTTTTCAGTTCCACGGATCAAATCTCTGTATTATCCTGCTTTTGGCATTTTTTGCCGTAAAAAAAAAACAGTAATAGTGTCTCCCTGACTGGTAGGACACCAATATATCTGTTTAAAAGAGTCTGGTGTAGGCCAGAAAAATATAACTGTGGTTTTGCAGTTCCACGGGTCAAATCTCTATGTTATCCTGCTTTTGGAATTTCTTGCCATAAAAAAACTGTAATAGTGTCTCCCTGACTGGTCAGACACCAATACATCTGTTTAAAAGAGTCTAGTGTAGGCCAGAAAAATATAACTGTGGTTTTGCAGTTCCACGGGTCAAATCTCTGCATTATCATGCTTTTGGCATTTTTTGCCGTAAAAAAACAGTAATAGTGTCTCCCTGACTGGTCAGACACAAATATATCTGTTTAAAAGAGTCTGGTGTTAGCCACAAAACTATAACTGTGGTTTTGCAGTTCCACAGGTCAAATCTCTGTATTATCCTGCTTTTTGCATTTTTTGCCGTAACAAAAAACAGTAATAGTGTCTCCCTGACTGGTCAGACACCAATATATCTGTTTAAAAGAGTCTGGTGTAGGCCAGAAAAATATAACTGTTTTTTCGCAGTTCTACGGGTCAAATCTATTTATTATCCTGTTTTTGGCATTTTTTGCCATAAAAAAACCTGTAATTGTGTCTCCCTGACTGGTCAGACACCAATATATCTGTTTAAAAGAGTCTGGTGTACGCCACATAAATAAAACTGTGGTTTTGCAGTTCCACGGGTCAAATCTCTGTAATATCCTGTTTTTGGCATTTTTTGCCATAAAAATTAACTGTAATAGTGTCTCCCTGACTGGTCAGACACCCATATATCTGTTTACAAGAGTCTGGTGTACGCAACATAACTATAACGGTGGTTTTTCAGTTCCACGGGTCAAATCTCTGTATTATCCTGCTTTTGGCATTTTTTGCCGTAAAAAAACAGTAATAGTGTCTCCCTGACTGGTCAGACACCAATATATCTGTTTAAAAGAGTCTGGTGCAGGTCAGAAAAATATGACTGTGGTTTTGCAGTTCCACGGGTCAAATCTCTGTGTTATCCTGCTTTTGGCATTTTTTTCCGCAAAAAGATCTGTAATAGTGTCTCCCTGACTGGTCAGACACCAATATACCTGTTTAGAAGAGTCTAGTGTAGGCCAGAAAAATATAACTGTTGTTTTGCAGTTCCACGGGTCAAATCTCTGTATTATCCTGATTTTGGCATTTTTTGCTGTGAAAAAAAACAGTAATAGTGTCTCCCTGACTGGTCAGACACCAATATATCTGTTTAAAAGAGTCTGGTGTACGCCCCATAAATAAAACTGTGGTTTTGCAGTTTTATGGGTCAAATCTCTGTATTATCCTGCTTTTTGCATTTTTAACTGTAAAAAAAAGCAGTAATAGTGTCTCCCTGACTGTTCAGACACCAATATATCTGTTTAAAAGAGTCTGGTGTAGGCCCGAAAAATAGAACTGTGGTTTTGCAGTTCCACAGTTCAAATCTCTGTATTATCCATCTTTTGGTATTTTTTCCATAAAGAAAAACAGTAATAGTGTCTCACTGATTGTTCAAACACAAATATATCTGTTTGAAAGATTCTGGTGTATGCCACATAACTATAACTGTGGTTTTGCAGTTCCACGGGTCAAATCTCTGTATTATCCTGTTTTTGGCATTTTTTGCCATAAAAAAAAAACTGTAATAGTGTCTCCCTGACTGGTCAGACACCCATATATCTGTTTAAAAGAGTCTGGTGTATGCCACATAACTATAACTGTGGTTTTTCAGTTCCATGGGTCAAATCTCTGTATTATCCTGCTTTTGGCATTTTTTGCCGTAAAAAAAACAGTAATAGTGTCTCCCTGACTGGTCAGACACCAATATATCTGTTTTAAAGAGTCTGGTGTGGGTCAGAAAAATATAAATGTGGTTTTGCAGTTCCACGGGTCAAATCTCTGTTATCCTGCTTTTGGCATTTTTTGCCGCAAAAAGATCTGTAATAGTGTCTCCCTGTCTGGTCAGACACCAATATATCTGTTTAGAAGGGTCTAGTGTAGGCCAGAAAAATATAACTGTGGTTTTGCAGTTCCACGGGTCAAATCTCTGTATTATCCTGCTTTTAGCATTTTTTGCCGTAAAAAAACTGTAATAGTGTCTCACTGACTGTTCAGACACCAATATATCTGTTTAAAAGAGTCTGGTGTACACCACATAACTATAACTGTGGTTTTGCAGTTCCACGGGTCAAATGTCTGTATTATCCTGCTTTTTGCATTTTTTGCCGTAAAAAAAAACAGTAATAGTGTCTCCCTGACGGGTCAGACACCAATATATCTGTTTAAAAGAGTCTGGTGTAGGCCAGAAAAATATAACTGTGGTTTTTCAGTTCCACAGGTCAAATCTCTGTATTATCCTGTTTTTGGCATTTTTTGCCGTAAAAAAAACTGTAATAGTGTCTCCCTGACTGGTCAGACACTAATATATCTGTTTAAAAGAGTCTGGTGTACGCCACATAACTATAACTGTGGTTTTTCATTTCCATGGGTCAAATCTCTGTATTATACAGCTTTTGGCATTTTTTGCCGTAAAACAAAACAGTAATAGTGTCTCCCTGACTGGTCAGACACCAATATATCTGTTGAAAAGAGTCTGGTGTAGGCCCGAAAAATAGAACTGTGGTTTTGCAGTTCCACAGTTCAAATCTCTGTATTATCCATCTTTTTTTTCCATAAAGAAAAACAGTAATAGTGTCTCACTGATTGTTCAAACACAAATATATCTGTTTGAAAGATTCTGGTGTATGCCACATAACTATAACTGTGGTTTTGCAGTTCCACGGGTCAAATCTCTGTATTATCCTGTTTTTGGCATTTTTTGCCGTAAAAAAAAACTGTAATAGTGTCTCCCTGACTGGTCAGACACCCATATATCTGTTTAAAAGAGTCTGGTGTATGCCACATAACTATAACTGTGGTTTTTCAGTTCCATGGGTCAAATCTCTGTATTATCCTGCTTTTGGCATTTTTTGCCGTAAAAAAAACAGTAATAGTGTCTCCCTGACTGGTCAGACACCAATATATCTGTTTTAAAGAGTCTGGTGTGGGTCAGAAAAATATAAATGTGGTTTTGCAGTTCCACGGGTCAAATCTCTGTGTTATCCTGCTTTTGGCATTTTTTGCCGCAAAAAGATCTGTAATAGTGTCTCCCTGTCTGGTCAGACACCAATATATCTGTTTAGAAGGGTCTAGCGTAGGCCAGAAAAATATAACTGTGGTTTTGCAGTTCCACGGGTCAAATCTCTGTATTATCCTGCTTTTAGCATTTTTTGCCGTAAAAAAACTGTAATAGTGTCTCACTGACTGTTCAGACACTAATATATCTGTTTAAAAGAGTCTGGTGTACATCACATAACTATAACTGTGGTTTTGCAGTTCCACGGGTCAAATGTCTGTATTATCCTGCTTTTTGCATTTTTTGCCGTAAAAAAAACAGTAATAGTGTCTCCCTGACGGGTCAGACACCAATATATCTGTTTAAAAGAGTCTGGTGTAGGCCAGAAAAATATAACTGTGGTTTTTCAGTTCCACAGGTCAAATCTCTGTATTATCCTGTTTTTGGCATTTTTTGCCGTAAAAAAAACTGTAATAGTGTCTCCCTGACTGGTCAGACACCCATATATCTGTTTAAAAGATTCTGGTGTATGCCACATAACTATAACTGTGGTTTTGCAGTTCCACTCGTCAAATCTCTGTATTATCCTGTTTTTGGCATTTTTTGCCGTAAAAAAAAACTGTAATAGTGTCTCCCTGACTGGTCAGACACCCATATATCTGTTTAAAAGAGTCTGGTGTATGCCACATAACTATAACTGTGGTTTTTCAGTTCCATGGGTCAAATCTCTGTATTATCCTGCTTTTGGCATTTTTTGCCGTAAAAAAAACAGTAATAGTGTCTCCCTGACTGGTCAGACACCAATATATCTGTTTTAAAGAGTCTGGTGTGGGTCAGAAAAATATAAATGTGGTTTTGCAGTTCCACGGGTCAAATCTCTGTGTTATCCTGCTTTTGGCATTTTTTGCCGCAAAAACATCTGTAATAGTGTCTCCCTGTCTGGTCAGACACCAATATATCTGTTTAGAAGGGTCTAGCGTAGGCCTGAAAAATATAACTGTGGTTTTGCAGTTCCACGGGTCAAATCTCTGTATTATCCTGCTTTTAGCATTTTTTGCCGTAAAAAAACTGTAATAGTGTCTCACTGACTGTTCAGACACTAATATATCTGTTTAAAAGAGTCTGGTGTACATCACATAACTATAACTGTGGTTTTGCAGTTCCACGGGTCAAATGTCTGTATTATCCTGCTTTTTGCATTTTTTGCCGTAAAAAAACAGTAATAGTGTCTCCCTGACGGGTCGGACACCAATATATCTGTTTAAAAGAGTCTGGTGTAGGCCAGAAAAATATAACTGTGGTTTTTCAGTTCCACAGGTCAAATCTCTGTATTATCCTGTTTTTGGCATTTTTTGCCGTAAAAAAAACTGTAATAGTGTCTCCCTGACTGGTCAGACACTAATATATCTGTTTAAAAGAGTCTGGTGTAGGCCAGAAAAATATAACTGTGGTTTTGCAGTTCCACGGGTCAAATCTCTATGTTATCCTGCTTTTGGAATTTCTTGCCATAAAAAAACTGTAATAGTGTCTCCCTGACTGGTCAGACACCAATACATCTGTTTAAAAGAGTCTAGTGTAGGCCAGAAAAATATAACTGTGGTTTTGCAGTTCCACGGGTCAAATCTCTGCATTATCATGCTTTTGGCATTTTTTGCCGTAAAAAAACAGTAATAGTGTCTCCCTGACTGGTCAGACACAAATATATCTGTTTAAAAGAGTCTGGTGTTAGCCACAAAACTATAACTGTGGTTTTGCAGTTCCACAGGTCAAATCTCTGTATTATCCTGCTTTTTGCATTTTTTGCCGTAACAAAAAACAGTAATAGTGTCTCCCTGACTGGTCAGACACCAATATATCTGTTTAAAAGAGTCTGGTGTAGGCCAGAAAAATATAACTGTTTTTTCGCAGTTCTACGGGTCAAATCTATTTATTATCCTGTTTTTGGCATTTTTTGCCATAAAAAAACCTGTAATTGTGTCTCCCTGACTGGTCAGACACCAATATATCTGTTTAAAAGAGTCTGGTGTACGCCACATAAATAAAACTGTGGTTTTGCAGTTCCACGGGTCAAATCTCTGTAATATCCTGTTTTTGGCATTTTTTGCCATAAAAATTAACTGTAATAGTGTCTCCCTGACTGGTCAGACACCCATATATCTGTTTACAAGAGTCTGGTGTACGCAACATAACTATAACGGTGGTTTTTCAGTTCCACGGGTCAAATCTCTGTATTATCCTGCTTTTGGCATTTTTTGCCGTAAAAAAACAGTAATAGTGTCTCCCTGACTGGTCAGACACCAATATATCTGTTTAAAAGAGTCTGGTGCAGGTCAGAAAAATATGACTGTGGTTTTGCAGTTCCACGGGTCAAATCTCTGTGATATCCTGCTTTTGGCATTTTTTTCCGCAAAAAGATCTGTAATAGTGTCTCCCTGACTGGTCAGACACCAATATACCTGTTTAGAAGAGTCTAGTGTAGGCCAGAAAAATATAACTGTTGTTTTGCAGTTCCACGGGTCAAATCTCTGTATTATCCTGATTTTGGCATTTTTTGCTGTGAAAAAAAACAGTAATAGTGTCTCCCTGACTGGTCAGACACCAATATATCTGTTTAAAAGAGTCTGGTGTACGCCCCATAAATAAAACTGTGGTTTTGCAGTTTTATGGGTCAAATCTCTGTATTATCCTGCTTTTTGCATTTTTAACTGTAAAAAAAAGCAGTAATAGTGTCTCCCTGACTGTTCAGACACCAATATATCTGTTTAAAAGAGTCTGGTGTAGGCCCGAAAAATAGAACTGTGGTTTTGCAGTTCCACAGTTCAAATCTCTGTATTATCCATCTTTTGGTATTTTTTCCATAAAGAAAAACAGTAATAGTGTCTCACTGATTGTTCAAACACAAATATATCTGTTTGAAAGATTCTGGTGTATGCCACATAACTATAACTGTGGTTTTGCAGTTCCACGGGTCAAATCTCTGTATTATCCTGTTTTTGGCATTTTTTGCCATAAAAAAAAAACTGTAATAGTGTCTCCCTGACTGGTCAGACACCCATATATCTGTTTAAAAGAGTCTGGTGTATGCCACATAACTATAACTGTGGTTTTTCAGTTCCATGGGTCAAATTTCTGTATTATCCTGCTTTTGGCATTTTTTGCCGTAAAAAAAACAGTAATAGTGTCTCCCTGACTGGTCAGACACCAATATATCTGTTTTAAAGAGTCTGGTGTGGGTCAGAAAAATATAAATGTGGTTTTGCAGTTCCACGGGTCAAATCTCTGTTATCCTGCTTTTGGCATTTTTTGCCGCAAAAAGATCTGTAATAGTGTCTCCCTGTCTGGTCAGACACCAATATATCTGTTTAGAAGGGTCTAGTGTAGGCCAGAAAAATATAACTGTGGTTTTGCAGTTCCACGGGTCAAATCTCTGTATTATCCTGCTTTTAGCATTTTTTGCCGTAAAAAAACTGTAATAGTGTCTCACTGACTGTTCAGACACCAATATATCTGTTTAAAAGAGTCTGGTGTACACCACATAACTATAACTGTGGTTTTGCAGTTCCACGGGTCAAATGTCTGTATTATCCTGCTTTTTGCATTTTTTGCCGTAAAAAAAAACAGTAATAGTGTCTCCCTGACGGGTCAGACACCAATATATCTGTTTAAAAGAGTCTGGTGTAGGCCAGAAAAATATAACTGTGGTTTTTCAGTTCCACAGGTCAAATCTCTGTATTATCCTGTTTTTGGCATTTTTTGCCGTAAAAAAAACTGTAATAGTGTCTCCCTGACTGGTCAGACACTAATATATCTGTTTAAAAGAGTCTGGTGTACGCCACATAACTATAACTGTGGTTTTTCATTTCCATGGGTCAAATCTCTGTATTATACAGCTTTTGGCATTTTTTGCCGTAAAACAAAACAGTAATAGTGTCTCCCTGACTGGTCAGACACCAATATATCTGTTGAAAAGAGTCTGGTGTAGGCCCGAAAAATAGAACTGTGGTTTTGCAGTTCCACAGTTCAAATCTCTGTATTATCCATCTTTTTTTTCCATAAAGAAAAACAGTAATAGTGTCTCACTGATTGTTCAAACACAAATATATCTGTTTGAAAGATTCTGGTGTATGCCACATAACTATAACTGTGGTTTTGCAGTTCCACGGGTCAAATCTCTGTATTATCCTGTTTTTGGCATTTTTTGCCGTAAAAAAAAACTGTAATAGTGTCTCCCTGACTGGTCAGACACCCATATATCTGTTTAAAAGAGTCTGGTGTATGCCACATAACTATAACTGTGGTTTTTCAGTTCCATGGGTCAAATCTCTGTATTATCCTGCTTTTGGCATTTTTTGCCGTAAAAAAAACAGTAATAGTGTCTCCCTGACTGGTCAGACACCAATATATCTGTTTTAAAGAGTCTGGTGTGGGTCAGAAAAATATAAATGTGGTTTTGCAGTTCCACGGGTCAAATCTCTGTGTTATCCTGCTTTTGGCATTTTTTGCCGCAAAAAGATCTGTAATAGTGTCTCCCTGTCTGGTCAGACACCAATATATCTGTTTAGAAGGGTCTAGCGTAGGCCAGAAAAATATAACTGTGGTTTTGCAGTTCCACGGGTCAAATCTCTGTATTATCCTGCTTTTAGCATTTTTTGCCGTAAAAAAACTGTAATAGTGTCTCACTGACTGTTCAGACACTAATATATCTGTTTAAAAGAGTCTGGTGTACATCACATAACTATAACTGTGGTTTTGCAGTTCCACGGGTCAAATGTCTGTATTATCCTGCTTTTTGCATTTTTTGCCGTAAAAAAAACAGTAATAGTGTCTCCCTGACGGGTCAGACACCAATATATCTGTTTAAAAGAGTCTGGTGTAGGCCAGAAAAATATAACTGTGGTTTTTCAGTTCCACAGGTCAAATCTCTGTATTATCCTGTTTTTGGCATTTTTTGCCGTAAAAAAAACTGTAATAGTGTCTCCCTGACTGGTCAGACACCCATATATCTGTTTAAAAGATTCTGGTGTATGCCACATAACTATAACTGTGGTTTTGCAGTTCCACTCGTCAAATCTCTGTATTATCCTGTTTTTGGCATTTTTTGCCGTAAAAAAAAACTGTAATAGTGTCTCCCTGACTGGTCAGACACCCATATATCTGTTTAAAAGAGTCTGGTGTATGCCACATAACTATAACTGTGGTTTTTCAGTTCCATGGGTCAAATCTCTGTATTATCCTGCTTTTGGCATTTTTTGCCGTAAAAAAAACAGTAATAGTGTCTCCCTGACTGGTCAGACACCAATATATCTGTTTTAAAGAGTCTGGTGTGGGTCAGAAAAATATAAATGTGGTTTTGCAGTTCCACGGGTCAAATCTCTGTGTTATCCTGCTTTTGGCATTTTTTGCCGCAAAAACATCTGTAATAGTGTCTCCCTGTCTGGTCAGACACCAATATATCTGTTTAGAAGGGTCTAGCGTAGGCCAGAAAAATATAACTGTGGTTTTGCAGTTCCACGGGTCAAATCTCTGTATTATCCTGCTTTTAGCATTTTTTGCCGTAAAAAAACTGTAATAGTGTCTCACTGACTGTTCAGACACTAATATATCTGTTTAAAAGAGTCTGGTGTACATCACATAACTATAACTGTGGTTTTGCAGTTCCACGGGTCAAATGTCTGTATTATCCTGCTTTTTGCATTTTTTGCCGTAAAAAAACAGTAATAGTGTCTCCCTGACGGGTCGGACACCAATATATCTGTTTAAAAGAGTCTGGTGTAGGCCAGAAAAATATAACTGTGGTTTTTCAGTTCCACAGGTCAAATCTCTGTATTATCCTGTTTTTGGCATTTTTTGCCGTAAAAAAAACTGTAATAGTGTCTCCCTGACTGGTCAGACACTAATATATCTGTTTAAAAGAGTCTGGTGTACGCCACATAACTATAACTGTGGTTTTTCATTTCCATGGGTCAAATCTCTGTATTATACTGCTTTTGGCATTTTTTGCCATAAAACAAAACAGTAATAGTGTCTCCCTGACTGGTCAGACACCAATATATCTGTTTAAAAGAGTCTGGTGTAGGCCAGAAAAGTAGAACTGTGGTTTTGCAGTTCCACAGTTCAAATCTCTGTATTATCCATCTTTTGGTATTTTTTCCGTAAAGAAAAACAGTAATAGTGTCTCACTGATTGTTCAGACACAAATATATCTGTTTGAAAGACTCTGGTGTACGCCACATAAATATAACTGTGGTTTTGCAGTTCCATGGGTCAAATCTCTGTATTATCCTGTTTTTGGCATTTTTTGCCTTAAAAAAACCTGTAATAGTGTCTCCCTGACTGGTCAGACACCAATATATCTGTTTAAAAGAGTCTGGTGCAGGTCAGAAAAATATAACTGTGGTTTTGCAGTTCCACGGGTCAAATCTCTGTGTTATCCTGCTTTTGGCAATTTTTGCCGCAAAAAGATCTGTAATAGTGTCTCCCTGACTGGTCAGACACCAGTATACCTGTTTAGAAGAGTCTGGTGTAGGCCAGAAAAATATAACTATTGTTTTGCAGTTCCACGGGTCAAATCTCTGTATTATCCTAATTTTGGCATTTTTTGCCGTGAAAAAAAACAGTAATAGTGTCTCCCTGACTGGTCAGACACCAATATATCTGTTTAAAAGAGTCTGGTGTACGCCCCATAAATAAAACTGTGGTTTTGCAGTTTTATGGGTCAAATCTCTGTATTATCCTGCTTTTTGCATTTTTAACTGTAAAAAAAAGCAGTAATAGTGTCTCCCTGACTGTTCAGACACCAATATATCTGTTTAAAAGAGTCTGGTGTAGGCCCGAAAAATAGAACTGTGGTTTTGCAGTTCCACAGTTCAAATCTCTGTATTATCCATCTTTTGGTATTTTTTCCGTAAAGAAAAACAGTAATAGTGTCTCACTGATTGTTCAAACACAAATATATCTGTTTGAAAGATTCTGGTGTATGCCACATAACTATAACTGTGGTTTTGCAGTTCCACGGGTCAAATCTCTGTGTTATCCTGCTTTTGGCATTTTTTGCCGCAAAAAGATCTGTAATAGTGTCTCCCTGACTGGTCAGACACCAATATATCTGTTTAAAAGAGTCTGGTGTATACCACATAACTATAACTGTGGTTTTGCAGTTCCACGGGTCAAATCTCTGTATTATCCTGCTTTTTGCATTTTTTGCCGTAAAAAAAAACAGTAATAGTGTCTCCCTGACGGGTCAGACACCAATATATCTGTTTAAAAGAGTCTGGTGTAGGCCAGAAAAATATAACTGTGGTTTTGCAGTTCCACAGGTCAAATCTCTGTATTATCCTGTTTTTGGCATTTTTTGCCGTAAAAAAAACTGTAATAGTGTCTCCCTGACTGGTCAGACACTAATATATCTGTTTAAAAGAGTCTGGTGTACGCCACATAACTATAACTGTGGTTTTTCATTTCCATGGGTCAAATCTCTGTATTATACTGCTTTTATCATTTTTTGCCGTAAAACAAAACAGTAATAGTGTCTCCCTGACTGGTCAGACACCAATATATCTGTTTAAAAGAGTCTGGTGTAGGCCAGAAAAGTAGAACTGTGGTTTTGCAGTTCCACAGTTCAAATCTCTGCATTATCCATCTTTTGGTATTTTCTCCGTAAAGAAAAACAGTAATAGTGTCTCACTGATTGTTCAGACACAAATATATCTGTTTGAAAGATTCTGGTGTATGCCACATAACTATAACTGTGGTTTTGCAGTTCCACGGGTCAAATCTCTCTATTATCCTGTTTTTGGCATTTTTTGCCGTAAAAAAAACTGTAATAGTGTCTCCCTGACTGGTCAGACACCAATATATCTGTTTAAAAGAGTCTGGTGAAGGCCCGAAAAGTAGAACTGTGGTTTTGCAGTTCCACAGTTCAAATCTCTGTATTATCCTTCTTTTGATATTTTTTCCATAAAGAAAAACAGTAATAGTGTCTCACTGATTGTTCAGACACAAATATATCTGTTTGAAAGATTCTGGTGTATGCCACATAACTATAACTGTGGTTTTACAGTTCCACGGGTCAAATCTCTGTATTATCCTGTTTTTGGCATTTTTTGCCGTAAAAAAAAACTGTAATAGTGTCTCCCTGACTGGTCAGACACCCATATATCTGTTTAAAAGAGTCTGGTGTATGCCACATAACTATAACTGTGGTTTTTCAGTTCCATGGGTCAAATCTCTGTATTATCCTGCTTTTGGCATTTTTTGCCGTAAAAAAAACAGTAATAGTGTCTCCCTGACTGGTCAAACACCAATATATCTGTTTTAAAGAGTCTGGTGTGGGTCAGAAAAATAAAAATGTGGTTTTGCAGTTCCACGGGTCAAATCTCTGTGTTATCCTGCTTTTGGCATTTTTTGCCGCAAAAAGATCTGTAATAGTGTCTCCCTGTCTGGTCAGACACCAATATATCTGTTTAGAAGGGTCTAGTGTAGGCCAGAAAAATATAACTGTGGTTTTGCAGTTCCACGGGTCAAATCTCTGTATTATCCTGCTTTTGGCATTTTTTGCCGTAAAAAAAACAGTAATAGTGTCTCCCTGACTGGTCAGACACCAATATATCTGTTTTAAAGAGTCTGGTGTGGGTCAGAAAAATATAAATGTGGTTTTGCAGTTCCACGGGTCAAATCTCTGTGTTATCCTGCTTTTGGCATTTTTTGCCGCAAAAAGATCTGTAATAGTGTCTCCCTGTCTGGTCAGACACCAATATATCTGTTTAGAAGGGTCTAGTGTAGGCCAGAAAAATATAACTGTGGTTTTGCAGTTCCACGGGTCAAATCTCTGTATTATCCTGCATTTAGCATTTTTTGCCGTAAAAAAACTGTAATAGTGTCTCACTGACTGTTCAGACACCAATATATCTGTTTAAAAGAGTCTGGTGTACACCACATAACTATAACTGTGGTTTTGCAGTTCCACGGGTCAAATGTCTGTATTATCCTGCTTTTTGCATTTTTTGCCGTAAAAAAAAACAGTAATAGTGTCTCCCTGATGGGTCAGACACCAATATATCTGTTTAAAAGAGTCTGGTGTAGGCCAGAAAAATATAACTGTGGTTTTTCAGTTCCACAGGTCAAATCTCTGTATTATCCTGTTTTTGGCATTTTTTGCCGTAAAAAAAACTGTAATAGTGTCTCCCTGACTGGTCAGACACTAATATATCTGTTTAAAAGAGTCTGGTGTACGCCACATAACTATAACTGTGGTTTTTCATTTCCATGGGTCAAATCTCTGTATTATACTGCTTTTGGCATTTTTTGCCATAAAACAAAACAGTAATAGTGTCTCCCTGACTGGTCAGACACCAATATATCTGTTTAAAAGAGTCTGGTGTAGGCCAGAAAAGTAGAACTGTGGTTTTGCAGTTCCACAGTTCAAATCTCTGTATTATCCATCTTTTGGTATTTTTTCCGTAAAGAAAAACAGTAATAGTGTCTCACTGATTGTTCAGACACAAATATATCTGTTTGAAAGACTCTGGTGTACGCCACATAAATATAACTGTGGTTTTGCAGTTCCATGGGTCAAATCTCTGTATTATCCTGTTTTTGGCATTTTTTGCCTTAAAAAAACCTGTAATAGTGTCTCCCTGACTGGTCAGACACCAATATATCTGTTTAAAAGAGTCTGGTGCAGGTCAGAAAAATATAACTGTGGTTTTGCAGTTCCACGGGTCAAATCTCTGTGTTATCCTGCTTTTGGCATTTTTTGCCGCAAAAAGATCTGTAATAGTGTCTCCCTGACTGGTCAGACACCAATATACCTGTTTAGAAGAGTCTGGTGTAGGCCAGAAAAATATAACTGTTGTTTTGCAGTTCCACGGGTCAAATCTCTGTATTATCCTAATTTTTGCATTTTTTGCCGTGAAAAAAAACAGTAATAGTGTCTCCCTGACTGGTCAGACACCAATATATCTGTTTAAAAGAGTCTGGTGTACGCCCCATAAATAAAACTGTGGTTTTGCAGTTTGATGGGTCAAATCTCTGTATTGTCCTGCTTTTTGCATTTTTAACTGTAAAAAAAAGCAGTAATAGTGTCTCCCTGACTGTTCAGACACCAATATATCTGTTTAAAAGAGTCTGGTGTAGGCCCGAAAAATAGAACTGTGGTTTTGCAGTTCCACAGTTCAAATCTCTGTATTATCCATCTTTTGGTATTTTTTCCGTAAAGAAAAACATTAATAGTGTCTCACTGATTGTTCAAACACAAATATATCTGTTTGAAAGATTCTGGTGTATGCCACATAACTATAACTGTGGTTTTGCAGTTCCACGGGTCAAATCTCTGTATTATCCTGTTTTTGGCATTTTTTGCCGTAAAAAAAACTGCAATAGTGTCTCCCTGACTGGTCAGACACCAATATATCTGTTTAAAAGAGTCTGGTGTATGCCACATAACTATAACTGTGGTTTTTCAGTTCCATGGGTCAAATCTCTGTATTATCCTGCTTTTGGCATTTTTTGCCGTAAAAAAACAGTAATAGTGTCTCCCTGACTGGTCAGACACCAATATATCTGTTTTAAAGAGTCTGGTGTGGGTCATAAAAATATAAATATGGTTTTGCAGTTCCACGGGTCAAATCTCTGTGTTATCCTGCTTTTGGCATTTTTTGCCGCAAAAAGATCTGTAATAGTGTCTCCCTGACTGGTCAGACACCAATATATCTGTTTAAAAGAGTCTGGTGTATACCACATAACTATAACTGTGGTTTTGCAGTTCCACGGGTCAAATCTCTGTATTATCCTGCTTTTTGCATTTTTTGCCGTAAAAAAAAACAGTAATAGTGTCTCCCTGACGGGTCAGACACCAATATATCTGTTTAAAAGAGTCTGGTGTAGGCCAGAAAAATATAACTGTGGTTTTGCAGTTCCACAGGTCAAATCTCTGTATTATCCTGTTTTTGGCATTTTTTGCCGTAAAAAAAACTGTAATAGTGTCTCCCTGACTGGTCAGACACTAATATATCTGTTTAAAAGAGTCTGGTGTACGCCACATAACTATAACTGTGGTTTTTCATTTCCATGGGTCAAATCTCTGTATTATACTGCTTTTATCATTTTTTGCCGTAAAACAAAACAGTAATAGTGTCTCCCTGACTGGTCAGACACCAATATATCTGTTTAAAAGAGTCTGGTGTAGGCCAGAAAAGTAGAACTGTGGTTTTGCAGTTCCACAGTTCAAATCTCTGCATTATCCATCTTTTGGTATTTTCTCCGTAAAGAAAAACAGTAATAGTGTCTCACTGATTGTTCAGACACAAATATATCTGTTTGAAAGATTCTGGTGTATGCCACATAACTATAACTGTGGTTTTGCAGTTCCACGGGTCAAATCTCTCTATTATCCTGTTTTTGGCATTTTTTGCCGTAAAAAAAACTGTAATAGTGTCTCCCTGACTGGTCAGACACCAATATATCTGTTTAAAAGAGTCTGGTGAAGGCCCGAAAAGTAGAACTGTGGTTTTGCAGTTCCACAGTTCAAATCTCTGTATTATCCATCTTTTGATATTTTTTCCATAAAGAAAAACAGTAATAGTGTCTCACTGATTGTTCAGACACAAATATATCTGTTTGAAAGATTCTGGTGTATGCCACATAACTATAACTGTGGTTTTACAGTTCCACGGGTCAAATCTCTGTATTATCCTGTTTTTGGCATTTTTTGCCGTAAAAAAAAACTGTAATAGTGTCTCCCTGACTGGTCAGACACCCATATATCTGTTTAAAAGAGTCTGGTGTATGCCACATAACTATAACTGTGGTTTTTCAGTTCCATGGGTCAAATCTCTGTATTATCCTGCTTTTGGCATTTTTTGCCGTAAAAAAAACAGTAATAGTGTCTCCCTGACTGGTCAGACACCAATATATCTGTTTTAAAGAGTCTGGTGTGGGTCAGAAAAATATAAATGTGGTTTTGCAGTTCCACGGGTCAAATCTCTGTGTTATCCTGCTTTTGGCATTTTTTGCCGCAAAAAGATCTGTAATAGTGTCTCCCTGTCTGGTCAGACACCAATATATCTGTTTAGAAGGGTCTAGTGTAGGCCAGAAAAATATAACTGTGGTTTTGCAGTTCCACGGGTCAAATCTCTGTATTATCCTGCTTTTGGCATTTTTTGCCGTAAAAAAAACAGTAATAGTGTCTCCCTGACTGGTCAGACACCAATATATCTGTTTTAAAGAGTCTGGTGTGGGTCAGAAAAATATAAATGTGGTTTTGCAGTTCCACGGGTCAAATCTCTGTGTTATCCTGCTTTTGGCATTTTTTGCCGCAAAAAGATCTGTAATAGTGTCTCCCTGTCTGGTCAGACACCAATATATCTGTTTAGAAGGGTCTAGTGTAGGCCAGAAAAATATAACTGTGGTTTTGCAGTTCCACGGGTCAAATCTCTGTATTATCCTGCATTTAGCATTTTTTGCCGTAAAAAAACTGTAATAGTGTCTCACTGACTGTTCAGACACCAATATATCTGTTTAAAAGAGTCTGGTGTACACCACATAACTATAACTGTGGTTTTGCAGTTCCACGGGTCAAATGTCTGTATTATCCTGCTTTTTGCATTTTTTGCCGTAAAAAAAAACAGTAATAGTGTCTCCCTGATGGGTCAGACACCAATATATCTGTTTAAAAGAGTCTGGTGTAGGCCAGAAAAATATAACTGTGGTTTTTCAGTTCCACAGGTCAAATCTCTGTATTATCCTGTTTTTGACATTTTTTGCCGTAAAAAAAACTGTAATAGTGTCTCCCTGACTGGTCAGACACTAATATATCTGTTTAAAAGAGTCTGGTGTACGCCACATAACTATAACTGTGGTTTTTCATTTCCATGGGTCAAATCTCTGTATTATACTGCTTTTGGCATTTTTTGTCATAAAACAAAACAGTAATAGTGTCTCCCTGACTGGTCAGACACCAATATATCTGTTTAAAAGAGTCTGGTGTAGGCCAGAAAAGTAGAACTGTGGTTTTGCAGTTCCACAGTTCAAATCTCTGTATTATCCATCTTTTGGTATTTTTTCCGTAAAGAAAAACAGTAATAGTGTCTCACTGATTGTTCAGACACAAATATATCTGTTTGAAAGACTCTGGTGTACGCCACATAAATATAACTGTGGTTTTGCAGTTCCATGGGTCAAATCTCTGTATTATCCTGTTTTTGGCATTTTTTGCCTTAAAAAAACCTGTAATAGTGTCTCCCTGACTGGTCAGACACCAATATATCTGTTTAAAAGAGTCTGGTGCAGGTCAGAAAAATATAACTGTGGTTTTGCAGTTCCACGGGTCAAATCTCTGTGTTATCCTGCTTTTGGCATTTTTTGCCGCAAAAAGATCTGTAATAGTGTCTCCCTGACTGGTCAGACACCAATATACCTGTTTAGAAGAGTCTGGTGTAGGCCAGAAAAATATAACTGTTGTTTTGCAGTTCCACGGGTCAAATCTCTGTATTATCCTAATTTTTGCATTTTTTGCCGTGAAAAAAAACAGTAATAGTGTCTCCCTGACTGGTCAGACACCAATATATCTGTTTAAAAGAGTCTGGTGTACGCCCCATAAATAAAACTGTGGTTTTGCAGTTTGATGGGTCAAATCTCTGTATTGTCCTGCTTTTTGCATTTTTAACTGTAAAAAAAAGCAGTAATAGTGTCTCCCTGACTGTTCAGACACCAATATATCTGTTTAAAAGAGTCTGGTGTAGGCCCGAAAAATAGAACTGTGGTTTTGCAGTTCCACAGTTCAAATCTCTGTATTATCCATCTTTTGGTATTTTTTCCGTAAAGAAAAACATTAATAGTGTCTCACTGATTGTTCAAACACAAATATATCTGTTTGAAAGATTCTGGTGTATGCAACATAACTATAACTGTGGTTTTGCAGTTCCACGGGTCAAATCTCTGTATTATCCTGTTTTTGGCATTTTTTGCCGTAAAAAAAACTGCAATAGTGTCTCCCTGACTGGTCAGACACCAATATATCTGTTTAAAAGAGTCTGGTGTATGCCACATAACTATAACTGTGGTTTTTCAGTTCCATGGGTCAAATCTCTGTATTATCCTGCTTTTGGCATTTTTTGCCGTAAAAAAACAGTAATAGTGTCTCCCTGACTGGTCAGACACCAATATATCTGTTTTAAAGAGTCTGGTGTGGGTCATAAAAATATAAATATGGTTTTGCAGTTCCACGGGTCAAATCTCTGTGTTATCCTGCTTTTGGCATTTTTTGCCGCAAAAAGATCTGTAATAGTGTCTCCCTGACTGGTCAGACACCAATATATCTGTTTAAAAGAATCTGGTGTACACCACATAACTATAACTGTGGTTTTGCAGTTCCACGGGTGAAATCTCTGTATTATCCTGCTTTTTGCATTTTTTGCCGTAAAAAAAAACAGTAATAGTGTCTCCCTGACGGGTCAGACACAAATATATCTGTTTAAAAGAGTCTGGTGTAGGCCAGAAAAATATAACTGTGGTTTTGCAGTTCCACGGGTCAAATCTCTGTATTATCCTGTTTTTGGCATTTTTTGCCGTAAAAAAAACTGTAATAGTGTCTCCCTGACTGGTCAGACACTAATATATCTGTTTAAAAGAGTCTGGTGTACGCCACATAACTATAACTGTGGTTTTTCATTTCCATGGGTCAAATCTCTGTATTATACTGCTTTTATCATTTTTTGCCGTAAAACAAAACAGTAATAGTGTCTCCCTGACTGGTCAGACACCAATATATCTGTTTAAAAGAGTCTGGTGTAGGCCAGAAAAGTAGAACTGTGGTTTTGCAGTTCCACAGTTCAAATCTCTGTATTATCCATCTTTTGGTATTTTTTCCGTAAAGAAAAACAGTAATAGTGTCTCACTGATTGTTCAGACACAAATATATCTGTTTGAAAGATTCTGGTGTATGCCACATAACTATAACTGTGGTTTTGCAGTTCCACGGGTCAAATCTCTCTATTATCCTGTTTTTGGCATTTTTTGCCGTAAAAAAAAAACTGTAATAGTGTCTCCCTGACTGGTCAGACACCAATATATCTGTTTAAAAGAGTCTGGTGTATGCCACATAACTATAACTGTGGTTTTTCAGTTCCATGGGTCAAATCTCTGTATTATCCTGCTTTTGGCATTTTTTGCTGTAAAAAAAACAGTAATAATGTCTCCCTGACTGGTCAGACACCAATATATCTGTTTTAAAGAGTCTGGTGTGGGTCAGAAAAATATAAATGTGGTTTTGCAGTTCCACGGGTCAAATCTCTGTGTTATCCTGCTTTTGGCATTTTTTGCCGCAAAAAGATCTGTAATAGTGTCTCCCTGACTGGTCAGACACCAATATATCTGTTTAGAAGGGTCTATTGTAGGACAGAAAAATATAACTGTGGTTTTGCAGTTCCACGGGTCAAATCTCTGTATTATCCTGCTTTTTGCATTTTTTGCCGTATAAAAAAACAGGAATAGTGTCTCCCTGATGGGTCAGACACCAATATATCTGTTTAAAAGAGTCTGGTGTAGGCCAGAAAAATATAACTCTGGTTTTTCAGTTCCACGGGTCAAATCTCTGTATTATCCTGTTTTTGGCATTTCTTGCCGTGAAAAAAACTGTAATAGTGTCTCCCTGACTGGTCAGACACTAATATATCTGTTTAAAAGAGTCTGGTGTACGCCACATAACTATAACTGTGGTTTTTCATTTCCATGGGTCAAATCTCTGTATTATATTGCTTTTGGCATTTTTTGCCGTAAAACAAAACAGTAATAGTGTCTCCCTGACTGGTCAGACACCAATATATCTGTTTAAAAGAGTCTGGTGTAGGCCAGAAAAGTAGAACTGTGGTTTTGCAGTTCCACAGTTCAAATCTCTGTATTATTCATCTTTTGGTATTTTTTCCGTAAAGAAAAACAGTAATAGTGTCTCACTGATTGTTCAGACACAAATATATCTGTTTACAAGAGTCTGGTGTACGCAACATAACTATAACTGTGGTTTTTCAGTTCTACGGGTCAAATCTATTTATTATCCTGTTTTTTCATTTTTTGCCATAAAAAAACCTGTAATAGTGTCTCCCTGACTGGTCAGACACCAATATATCTGTTTAAAAGAGTCTGGTGTACGCAACATAACTATAACTGTGGTTTTTCAGTTCCACGGGTCACATCTCTGTATTATCCTGCTTTTGGCATTTTTTGCCGTAAAAAAAACAGTAATAGTGTCTCCCTGACTGGTCAGACACCAATATATCTGTTTAAAAGAGTCTGGTGCAGGTCAGAAAAATATAACTGTGGTTTTGCAGTTCCACGGGTCAAATCTCTGTGTTATCCTGCTTTTGGCATTTTTTGCCGCAAAAAGATCTGTAATAGTGTCTCCTTGACTGGTCAGACACCAATATACCTGTTTAGAAGAGTCTAGTGTAGGCCAGAAAAATATAACTGTTGTTTTGCAGTTCCACGGGTCAAATCTCTGTATTATCCTGATTTTGGAATTTTTTGCCGTGAAAAAAAACAGTAATAGTGTCTCCCTGACTGGTCAGACACCAATATATCTGTTTAAAAGAGTCTGGTGTACGCCCCATAAATAAAACTGTGGTTTTGCAGTTTTATGGGTCAAATCTCTGTATTATCCTGCTTTTTGCATTTTTAACTGTAAATAAAAGCAGTAATAGTGTCTCCCTGACTGTTCAGACACCAATATATCTGTTTAAAAGAGTCTTGTGTAGGCCCGAAAAATAGAACTGTGGTTTTGCAGTTCCACAGTTCAACCCTCTGTATTATCCATCTTTTGGTATTTTTTCCGTAAAGAAAAACAGTAATAGTGTCTCACTGATTGTTCAAACACAAATATATCTGTTTGAAAGATTCTGGTGTATGCCACATAACTATAACTGTGGTTTTGCAGTTCCACGGGTCAAATCTCTGTATTATCCTGTTTTTGGCATTTTTTGCCATAAAAAAAAACTGTAATAGTGTCTCCCTGACTGGTCAGACACCAATATATCTGTTTAAAAGAGTCTGGTGTATGCCACATAACTATAACTGTGGTTTTTCAGTTCCATGGGTCAAATCTCTGTATTATCCTGTTTTTGGCATTTTTTGCCATAGAAAAAACAGTAATAGTGTCTCCCTGACTGGTCAGACACCAATATATCTGTTTTAAAGAGTCTGGTGTGGGTCATAAAAATATAAATGTGGTTTTGCAGTTCCACGGGTCAGATCTCTGTGTTATCCTGCTTTTGGCATTTTTTGCCGCAAGAAGATCTGTAATAGTGTCTCCCCGACTGGTCAGACACCAATATATCTGTTTAGAAGGGTCTAGTGTAGGCCAGAAAAATATAACTGTGGTTTTGCAGTTCCACGGGTCAAATCTCTGTATTATCCTGCTTTTAGCATTTTTTGCCGTAAAAAAAAAATGTAATAGTGTCTCACTGACTGTTCAGACACCAATATATCTGTTTAAAAGAGTCTGGTGTACACCACATAACTATAACTGTGGTTTTGCAGTTCCACGGGTCAAATGTCTGTATTAGCCTGCTTTTTGCATTTTTTGCCGTAAAAAAAACAGTAATAGTGTCTCCCTGACGGGTCAGACACCAATATATCTGTTTAAAAGAGTCTGGTGTAGGCCAGAAAAATATAACTGTGGTTTTTCAGTTCCACGGGTCAAATCTCTGTATTATCCTGTTTTTGGCATTTTTTGCCGTAAAAAAAACTGTAATAGTGTCTCCCTGACTGGTCAGACACTAATATATCTGTTTAAAAGAGTCTGGTGTACGCCACATAACTATAACTGTGGTTTTTCATTTCCATGGGTCAAATCTCTGTATTATATTGCTTTTGGCATTTTTTGCCGTAAAACAAAACAGTAATAGTGTCTCCCTGACTGGTCAGACACCAATATATCTGTTTAAAAGAGTCTGGTGTAGGCCAGAAAAGTAGAACTGTGGTTTTGCAGTTCCACAGTTCAAATCTCTGTATTATTCATCTTTTGGTATTTTTTCCGTAAAGAAAAACAGTAATAGTGTCTCACTGATTGTTCAGACACAAATATATCTGTTTACAAGAGTCTGGTGTACGCAACATAACTATAACTGTGGTTTTTCAGTTCTACGGGTCAAATCTATTTATTATCCTGTTTTTTCATTTTTTGCCATAAAAAAACCTGTAATAGTGTCTCCCTGACTGGTCAGACACCAATATATCTGTTTAAAAGAGTCTGGTGTACGCAACATAACTATAACTGTGGTTTTTCAGTTCCACGGGTCACATCTCTGTATTATCCTGCTTTTGGCATTTTTTGCCGTAAAAAAAAACAGTAATAGTGTCTCCCTGACTGGTCAGACACCAATATATCTGTTTAAAAGAGTCTGGTGCAGGTCAGAAAAATATAACTGTGGTTTTGCAGTTCCACGGGTCAAATCTCTGTGTTATCCTGCTTTTGGCATTTTTTGCCGCAAAAAGATCTGTAATAGTGTCTCCTTGACTGGTCAGACACCAATATACCTGTTTAGAAGAGTCTAGTGTAGGCCAGAAAAATATAACTGTTGTTTTGCAGTTCCACGGGTCAAATCTCTGTATTATCCTGATTTTGGAATTTTTTGCCGTGAAAAAAAACTGTAGTAGTGTCTCCCTGACTGGTCAGACACCAATATATCTGTTTAAAAGAGTCTGGTGTATGCCACATAACTATAACTGTGGTTTTTCAGTTCCATGGGTCAAATCTCTGTATTATCCTGTTTTTGGCATTTTTTGCCGTAGAAAAAACAGTAATAGTGTCTCCCTGACTGGTCAGACACCAATATATCTGTTTTAAAGAGTCTGGTGTGGGTCATAAAAATATAAATGTGGTTTTGCAGTTCCACGGGTCAGATCTCTGTGTTATCCTGCTTTTGGCATTTTTTGCCGCAAAAAGATCTGTAATAGTGTCTCCCCGACTGGTCAGACACCAATATATCTGTTTAGAAGGGTCTAGTGTAGGCCAGAAAAATATAACTGTGGTTTTGCAGTTCCACGGGTCAAATCTCTGTATTATCCTGCTTTTAGCATTTTTTGCCGTAAAAAAAAAATGTAATAGTGTCTCACTGACTGTTCAGACACCAATATATCTGTTTAAAAGAGTCTGGTGTACACCACATAACTATAACTGTGGTTTTGCAGTTCCACGGGTCAAATGTCTGTATTAGCCTGCTTTTTGCATTTTTTGCCGTAAAAAAAACAGTAATAGTGTCTCCCTGACGGGTCAGACACCAATATATCTGTTTAAAAGAGTCTGGTGTAGGCCAGAAAAATATAACTGTGGTTTTTCAGTTCCACGGGTCAAATCTCTGTATTATCCTGTTTTTGGCATTTTTTGCCGTAAAAAAAACTGTAATAGTGTCTCCCTGACTGGTCAGACACTAATATATCTGTTTAAAAGAGTCTGGTGTACGCCACATAACTATAACTGTGGTTTTTCATTTCCATGGGTCAAATCTCTGTATTATACTGCTTTTGGCATTTTTTGCCGTAAAACAAAACAGTAATAGTGTCTCCCTGACTGATCAGACACCAATATATCTGTTTAAAAGAGTCTGGTGTAGGCCAGAAAAGTAGAACTGTGGTTTTGCAGTTCCACAGTTCAAATCTCTGTATTATCCATCTTTTGGTATTTTTTCCGTAAATAAAAACAGTAATAGTGTCTCACTGATTGTTCTGACACAAATATATCTGTTTCAAAGATTCTGGTGTACGCCACATAACTATAACTGTGGTTTTGCAGATCCATGGGTCAAATCTCTGTATTAGCCTGTTTTTGGCATTTTTTGCCTTAAAAAACCCCGTAATAGTGTCTCCCTGACTGGTCAGACACCAATATATCTGTTTAAAGAGTCTGGTGTACGCCACATAACTATAACTGTGTTTTTTCAGTTCCACGGTTCAAATCTCTATATTATCAACTTTTGGGCCTTTTTTACATTAAAAAAACAGTTTGAGTGTGTCGCTGACTGTTAAGCCACTAATATATCTTTTTAAAAAAGTCTGGTATACGCCAGTAAATTAGAACTGTGGTTTTGCAGTTCTACGGGTCAAATCTCTGTATTATCCTGCTTTTTGCATTTTTTGCCGTAAAAAAAAACAGTAATAGTGTCTCCCTCACTGGTCAGACACCAATATATCTGTTTAAAAGAGTCTGGTGTAGGCCAGAAAAGTAGAACTGTGGTTTTGCAGTTCCACAGTTCAAATCTCTGTATTATCCATCTTTTGGTATTTTTTCCGCAAAGAAAAACAGTAATAGTGTCTCACTGATTGTTCAGACACCAATATATCTGTTTGAAAGATTCTGGTGTACGCCACATAACTATAATTGTGGTTTTTCAGTTCCACGGTTCAAATCTCTATATTATCCACTTTTGGGCCTTTTTTACATTAAAAAAACAGTTTGAGTGTGTCGCTGACTGTTAAGCCACAAATATATCTTTTTAAAAAAGTCTGGTATACGCAAGTAAATTAGAACTGTGGTTTTGCAGTTCTACGGGTCAAATCTCTGTATTATCCAGCTTTTGTTATTTTTTCCGTAAAGTAAAACAGTAATAGTGTCTCACTGATTGTTCAGACACAAATATATCTGTTTGAAGGATTCTGGTGTACGCCACATAACTATAACTGTGGTTTTGCAGTTCCACGGGTCAAATCTCTGTATTATCATGTTTTTGGCATTTTTTGCCTTAAAAAACACTGTAATAGTGTCTCCCTGGCTGGTCAGACACCAATATATCTGTTTAAAAGAGTCTGGTGTATGCCACATAACTATAACTGTGGTTTTTCAGGTCCACGGGTCAAATCTCTGTATTATTTTGCTTTTGGCATTTTTTGCCGTAAAAAAAACAGTAATAGTGTCTCCCTGACTGGTCAGACACCAATATATCTGTTTAAAAGAGTCTGGTGTATGCCACATAAATAAAACTGTGATTTTGCAGTTTCATGGGTCAAATCTCTGTATTATCCTGCTTTTTGCCTTTTTTGCCGTAAAAAAAACAGTAATAGTGTCTCCCTGACTGGTCAGACACCAATATATCTGTTTAAAAGTGTCTGGTGTAGGCCAGAAAAATATAACTGTGGTTTTTCAGGTCCACGGGTCAAATCTATTTATTATCCTGTTTTTGGCATTTTTTGCCGTAAAAAAAAACAGTAATAGTGTCTCCCTGACTGGTCAGACACCAATATATCTGTTTAAAAGAGTCTGGTGTATGCCAGAAAAATAGAACGGTGGTTTTGCAGTTCCACAGTTGAAATCTCTGTATTATCCATCTTTTGGTATTTTTTCCGTAAAGAAAAACAGTAATAGTGTCTCATTGATTGTTCAAACACAAATATATCTGTTTGAAAGATTCTGGTGTATGCCACATAACTATAACTGTGGTTTTGCAGTTCCACGGGTCAAATCTCTGTATTTTCCTGTTTTTGGCATTTTTTGCCATAAAAAAAACTATAATAGTGTCTCCCTAACTGGTCAGACACCAATATATCTGTTTAAAAGAGACTGGTGTATGCCATATAACTATAACTGTGGTTTTTCAGTTCCACGGGTCAAATCTCTGTATTATCCTGCTTTTGGCATTTTTTGCCGTAAAAAAAAAACAGTAATAGTGTCTCACTGATTGTTCAGACACAAATATATCTGTTTGAAAGATTCTGGTGTATGCCACATAACTATAACTGTGGTTTTGCAGTTCCACGGGTCAAATCTCTCTATTATCCTGTTTTTGGCATTTTTTGCCGTAAAAAAAAAACTGTAATAGTGTCTCCCTGACTGGTCAGACACCAATATATCTGTTTAAAAGAGTCTGGTGTATGCCACATAACTATAACTGTGGTTTTTCAGTTCCATGGGTCAAATCTCTGTATTATCCTGCTTTTGGCATTTTTTGCTGTAAAAAAAACAGTAATAATGTCTCCCTGACTGGTCAGACACCAATATATCTGTTTTAAAGAGTCTGGTGTGGGTCAGAAAAATATAAATGTGGTTTTGCAGTTCCACGGGTCAAATCTCTGTGTTATCCTGCTTTTGGCATTTTTTGCCGCAAAAAGATCTGTAATAGTGTCTCCCTGACTGGTCAGACACCAATATATCTGTTTAGAAGGGTCTATTGTAGGACAGAAAAATATAACTGTGGTTTTGCAGTTACACGGGTCAAATCTCTGTATTATCCTGCTTTTAGCATTTTTTGCCGTAAAAAAACTGTAATAGTGTCTCCCTGACTGTTCAGACACCAATATATCTGTTTAAAAGAGACTGGTGTACACCACATAAGTATAACTGTGGTTTTGCAGTTCCACGGGTCAAATCTCTGTATTATCCTGCTTTTTGCATTTTTTGCCGTATAAAAAAACAGGAATAGTGTCTCCCTGATGGGTCAGACACCAATATATCTGTTTAAAAGAGTCTGGTGTAGGCCAGAAAAATATAACTCTGGTTTTTCAGTTCCACGGGTCAAATCTCTGTATTATCCTGTTTTTGGCATTTCTTGCCGTGAAAAAAACTGTAATAGTGTCTCCCTGACTGGTCAGACACTAATATATCTGTTTAAAAGAGTCTGGTGTACGCCACATAACTATAACTGTGGTTTTTCATTTCCATGGGTCAAATCTCTGTATTATATTGCTTTTGGCATTTTTTGCCGTAAAACAAAACAGTAATAGTGTCTCCCTGACTGGTCAGACACCAATATATCTGTTTAAAAGAGTCTGGTGTAGGCCAGAAAAGTAGAACTGTGGTTTTGCAGTTCCACAGTTCAAATCTCTGTATTATTCATCTTTTGGTATTTTTTCCGTAAAGAAAAACAGTAATAGTGTCTCACTGATTGTTCAGACACAAATATATCTGTTTACAAGAGTCTGGTGTACGCAACATAACTATAACTGTGGTTTTTCAGTTCTACGGGTCAAATCTATTTATTATCCTGTTTTTTCATTTTTTGCCATAAAAAAACCTGTAATAGTGTCTCCCTGACTGGTCAGACACCAATATATCTGTTTAAAAGAGTCTGGTGTACGCAACATAACTATAACTGTGGTTTTTCAGTTCCACGGGTCACATCTCTGTATTATCCTGCTTTTGGCATTTTTTGCCGTAAAAAAAACAGTAATAGTGTCTCCCTGACTGGTCAGACACCAATATATCTGTTTAAAAGAGTCTGGTGCAGGTCAGAAAAATATAACTGTGGTTTTGCAGTTCCACGGGTCAAATCTCTGTGTTATCCTGCTTTTGGCATTTTTTGCCGCAAAAAGATCTGTAATAGTGTCTCCTTGACTGGTCAGACACCAATATACCTGTTTAGAAGAGTCTAGTGTAGGCCAGAAAAATATAACTGTTGTTTTGCAGTTCCACGGGTCAAATCTCTGTATTATCCTGATTTTGGAATTTTTTGCCGTGAAAAAAAACAATAATAGTGTCTCCCTGACTGGTCAGACACCAATATATCTGTTTAAAAGAGTCTGGTGTACGCCCCATAAATAAAACTGTGGTTTTGCAGTTTTATGGGTCAAATCTCTGTATTATCCTGCTTTTTGCATTTTTAACTGTAAATAAAAGCAGTAATAGTGTCTCCCTGACTGTTCAGACACCAATATATCTGTTTAAAAGAGTCTGGTGTAGGCCCGAAAAATAGAACTGTGGTTTTGCAGTTCCACAGTTCAACCCTCTGTATTATCCATCTTTTGGTATTTTTTCCGTAAAGAAAAACAGTAATAGTGTCTCACTGATTGTTCAAACACAAATATATCTGTTTGAAAGATTCTGGTGTATGCCACATAACTATAACTGTGGTTTTGCAGTTCCACGGGTCAAATCTCTGTATTATCCTGTTTTTGGCATTTTTTGCCATAAAAAAAAACTGTAATAGTGTCTCCCTGACTGGTCAGACACCAATATATCTGTTTAAAAGAGTCTGGTGTATGCCACATAACTATAACTGTGGTTTTTCAGTTCCATGGGTCAAATCTCTGTATTATCCTGTTTTTGGCATTTTTTGCCATAGAAAAAACAGTAATAGTGTCTCCCTGACTGGTCAGACACCAATATATCTGTTTTAAAGAGTCTGGTGTGGGTCATAAAAATATAAATGTGGTTTTGCAGTTCCACGGGTCAGATCTCTGTGTTATCCTGCTTTTGGCATTTTTTGCCGCAAGAAGATCTGTAATAGTGTCTCCCCGACTGGTCAGACACCAATATATCTGTTTAGAAGGGTCTAGTGTAGGCCAGAAAAATATAACTGTGGTTTTGAAGTTCCACGGGTCAAATCTCTGTATTATCCTGCTTTTAGCATTTTTTGCCGTAAAAAAAAAATGTAATAGTGTCTCACTGACTGTTCAGACACCAATATATCTGTTTAAAAGAGTCTGGTGTACACCACATAACTATAACTGTGGTTTTGCAGTTCCACGGGTCAAATGTCTGTATTAGCCTGCTTTTTGCATTTTTTGCCGTAAAAAAAACAGTAATAGTGTCTCCCTGACGGGTCAGACACCAATATATCTGTTTAAAAGAGTCTGGTGTAGGCCAGAAAAATATAACTGTGGTTTTTCAGTTCCACGGGTCAAATCTCTGTATTATCCTGTTTTTGGCATTTTTTGCCGTAAAAAAAACTGTAATAGTGTCTCCCTGACTGGTCAGACACTAATATATCTGTTTAAAAGAGTCTGGTGTACGCCACATAACTATAACTGTGGTTTTTCATTTCCATGGGTCAAATCTCTGTATTATATTGCTTTTGGCATTTTTTGCCGTAAAACAAAACAGTAATAGTGTCTCCCTGACTGGTCAGACACCAATATATCTGTTTAAAAGAGTCTGGTGTAGCCAGAAAAGTAGAACTGTGGTTTTGCAGTTCCACAGTTCAAATCTCTGTATTATTCATCTTTTGGTATTTTTTCCGTAAAGAAAAACAGTAATAGTGTCTCACTGATTGTTCAGACACAAATATATCTGTTTACAAGAGTCTGGTGTACGCAACATAACTATAACTGTGGTTTTTCAGTTCTACGGGTCAAATCTATTTATTATCCTGTTTTTTCATTTTTTGCCATAAAAAAACCTGTAATAGTGTCTCCCTGACTGGTCAGACACCAATATATCTGTTTAAAAGAGTCTGGTGTACGCAACATAACTATAACTGTGGTTTTTCAGTTCCACGGGTCACATCTCTGTATTATCCTGCTTTTGGCATTTTTTGCCGTAAAAAAAAACAGTAATAGTGTCTCCCTGACTGGTCAGACACCAATATATCTGTTTAAAAGAGTCTGGTGCAGGTCAGAAAAATATAACTGTGGTTTTGCAGTTCCACGGGTCAAATCTCTGTGTTATCCTGCTTTTGGCATTTTTTGCCGCAAAAAGATCTGTAATAGTGTCTCCTTGACTGGTCAGACACCAATATACCTGTTTAGAAGAGTCTAGTGTAGGCCAGAAAAATATAACTGTTGTTTTGCAGTTCCACGGGTCAAATCTCTGTATTATCCTGATTTTGGAATTTTTTGCCGTGAAAAAAAACTGTAGTAGTGTCTCCCTGACTGGTCAGACACCAATATATCTGTTTAAAAGAGTCTGGTGTATGCCACATAACTATAACTGTGGTTTTTCAGTTCCATGGGTCAAATCTCTGTATTATCCTGTTTTTGGCATTTTTTGCCGTAGAAAAAACAGTAATAGTGTCTCCCTGACTGGTCAGACACCAATATATCTGTTTTAAAGAGTCTGGTGTGGGTCATAAAAATATAAATGTGGTTTTGCAGTTCCACGGGTCAGATCTCTGTGTTATCCTGCTTTTGGCATTTTTTGCCGCAAAAAGATCTGTAATAGTGTCTCCCCGACTGGTCAGACACCAATATATCTGTTTAGAAGGGTCTAGTGTAGGCCAGAAAAATATAACTGTGGTTTTGCAGTTCCACGGGTCAAATCTCTGTATTATCCTGCTTTTAGCATTTTTTGCCGTAAAAAAAAAATGTAATAGTGTCTCACTGACTGTTCAGACACCAATATATCTGTTTAAAAGAGTCTGGTGTACACCACATAACTATAACTGTGGTTTTGCAGTTCCACGGGTCAAATGTCTGTATTAGCCTGCTTTTTGCATTTTTTGCCGTAAAAAAAACAGTAATAGTGTCTCCCTGACGGGTCAGACACCAATATATCTGTTTAAAAGAGTCTGGTGTAGGCCAGAAAAATATAACTGTGGTTTTTCAGTTCCACGGGTCAAATCTCTGTATTATCCTGTTTTTGGCATTTTTTGCCGTAAAAAAAACTGTAATAGTGTCTCCCTGACTGGTCAGACACTAATATATCTGTTTAAAAGAGTCTGGTGTACGCCACATAACTATAACTGTGGTTTTTCATTTCCATGGGTCAAATCTCTGTATTATACTGCTTTTGGCATTTTTTGCCGTAAAACAAAACAGTAATAGTGTCTCCCTGACTGATCAGACACCAATATATCTGTTTAAAAGAGTCTGGTGTAGGCCAGAAAAGTAGAACTGTGGTTTTGCAGTTCCACAGTTCAAATCTCTGTATTATCCATCTTTTGGTATTTTTTCCGTAAATAAAAACAGTAATAGTGTCTCACTGATTGTTCTGACACAAATATATCTGTTTCAAAGATTCTGGTGTACGCCACATAACTATAACTGTGGTTTTGCAGATCCATGGGTCAAATCTCTGTATTAGCCTGTTTTTGGCATTTTTTGCCTTAAAAAACCCCGTAATAGTGTCTCCCTGACTGGTCAGACACCAATATATCTGTTTAAAGAGTCTGGTGTACGCCACATAACTATAACTGTGTTTTTTCAGTTCCACGGATCAAATCTCTATATTATCAACTTTTGGGCCTTTTTTACATTAAAAAAACAGTTTGAGTGTGTCGCTGACTGTTAAGCCACTAATATATCTTTTTAAAAAAGTCTGGTATACGCCAGTAAATTAGAACTGTGGTTTTGCAGTTCTACGGGTCAAATCTCTGTATTATCCTGCTTTTTGCATTTTTTGCCGTAAAAAAAAACAGTAATAGTGTCTCCCTCACTGGTCAGACACCAATATATCTGTTTAAAAGAGTCTGGTGTAGGCCAGAAAAGTAGAACTGTGGTTTTGCAGTTCCACAGTTCAAATCTCTGTATTATCCATCTTTTGGTATTTTTTCCGCAAAGAAAAACAGTAATAGTGTCTCACTGATTGTTCAGACACCAATATATCTGTTTGAAAGATTCTGGTGTACGCCACATAACTATAATTGTGGTTTTTCAGTTCCACGGTTCAAATCTCTATATTATCCACTTTTGGGCCTTTTTTACATTAAAAAAACAGTTTGAGTGTGTCGCTGACTGTTAAGCCACAAATATATCTTTTTAAAAAAGTCTGGTATACGCAAGTAAATTAGAACTGTGGTTTTGCAGTTCTACGGGTCAAATCTCTGTATTATCCAGCTTTTGTTATTTTTTCCGTAAAGTAAAACAGTAATAGTGTCTCACTGATTGTTCAGACACAAATATATCTGTTTGAAGGATTCTGGTGTACGCCACATAACTATAACTGTGGTTTTGCAGTTCCACGGGTCAAATCTCTGTATTATCATGTTTTTGGCATTTTTTGCCTTAAAAAACACTGTAATAGTGTCTCCCTGGCTGGTCAGACACCAATATATCTGTTTAAAAGAGTCTGGTGTATGCCACATAACTATAACTGTGGTTTTTCAGGTCCACGGGTCAAATCTCTGTATTATTTTGCTTTTGGCATTTTTTGCCGTAAAAAAAACAGTAATAGTGTCTCCCTGACTGGTCAGACACCAATATATCTGTTTAAAAGAGTCTGGTGTATGCCACATAAATAAAACTGTGATTTTGCAGTTTCATGGGTCAAATCTCTGTATTATCCTGCTTTTTGCCTTTTTTGCCGTAAAAAAAACAGTAATAGTGTCTCCCTGACTGGTCAGACACCAATATATCTGTTTAAAAGTGTCTGGTGTAGGCCAGAAAAATATAACTGTGGTTTTTCAGGTCCACGGGTCAAATCTATTTATTATCCTGTTTTTGGCATTTTTTGCCGTAAAAAAAAACAGTAATAGTGTCTCCCTGACTGGTCAGACACCAATATATCTGTTTAAAAGAGTCTGGTGTATGCCAGAAAAATAGAACGGTGGTTTTGCAGTTCCACAGTTGAAATCTCTGTATTATCCATCTTTTGGTATTTTTTCCGTAAAGAAAAACAGTAATAGTGTCTCATTGATTGTTCAAACACAAATATATCTGTTTGAAAGATTCTGGTGTATGCCACATAACTATAACTGTGGTTTTGCAGTTCCACGGGTCAAATCTCTGTATTTTCCTGTTTTTGGCATTTTTTGCCATAAAAAAAACTATAATAGTGTCTCCCTAACTGGTCAGACACCAATATATCTGTTTAAAAGAGACTGGTGTATGCCATATAACTATAACTGTGGTTTTTCAGTTCCACGGGTCAAATCTCTGTATTATCCTGCTTTTGGCATTTTTTGCCGTAAAAAAAAAACAGTAATAGTGTCTCACTGATTGTTCAGACACAAATATATCTGTTTGAAAGATTCTGGTGTATGCCACATAACTATAACTGTGGTTTTGCAGTTCCACGGGTCAAATCTCTCTATTATCCTGTTTTTGGCATTTTTTGCCGTAAAAAAAAAACTGTAATAGTGTCTCCCTGACTGGTCAGACACCAATATATCTGTTTAAAAGAGTCTGGTGTATGCCACATAACTATAACTGTGGTTTTTCAGTTCCATGGGTCAAATCTCTGTATTATCCTGCTTTTGGCATTTTTTGCTGTAAAAAAAACAGTAATAATGTCTCCCTGACTGGTCAGACACCAATATATCTGTTTTAAAGAGTCTGGTGTGGGTCAGAAAAATATAAATGTGGTTTTGCAGTTCCACGGGTCAAATCTCTGTGTTATCCTGCTTTTGGCATTTTTTGCCGCAAAAAGATCTGTAATAGTGTCTCCCTGACTGGTCAGACACCAATATATCTGTTTAGAAGGGTCTATTGTAGGACAGAAAAATATAACTGTGGTTTTGCAGTTACACGGGTCAAATCTCTGTATTATCCTGCTTTTAGCATTTTTTGCCGTAAAAAAACTGTAATAGTGTCTCCCTGACTGTTCAGACACCAATATATCTGTTTAAAAGAGTCTGGTGTACACCACATAAGTATAACTGTGGTTTTGCAGTTCCACGGGTCAAATCTCTGTATTATCCTGCTTTTTGCATTTTTTGCCGTATAAAAAAACAGGAATAGTGTCTCCCTGATGGGTCAGACACCAATATATCTGTTTAAAAGAGTCTGGTGTAGGCCAGAAAAATATAACTCTGGTTTTTCAGTTCCACGGGTCAAATCTCTGTATTATCCTGTTTTTGGCATTTCTTGCCGTGAAAAAAACTGTAATAGTGTCTCCCTGACTGGTCAGACACTAATATATCTGTTTAAAAGAGTCTGGTGTACGCCACATAACTATAACTGTGGTTTTTCATTTCCATGGGTCAAATCTCTGTATTATATTGCTTTTGGCATTTTTTGCCGTAAAACAAAACAGTAATAGTGTCTCCCTGACTGGTCAGACACCAATATATCTGTTTAAAAGAGTCTGGTGTAGGCCAGAAAAGTAGAACTGTGGTTTTGCAGTTCCACAGTTCAAATCTCTGTATTATTCATCTTTTGGTATTTTTTCCGTAAAGAAAAACAGTAATAGTGTCTCACTGATTGTTCAGACACAAATATATCTGTTTACAAGAGTCTGGTGTACGCAACATAACTATAACTGTGGTTTTTCAGTTCTACGGGTCAAATCTATTTATTATCCTGTTTTTTCATTTTTTGCCATAAAAAAACCTGTAATAGTGTCTCCCTGACTGGTCAGACACCAATATATCTGTTTAAAAGAGTCTGGTGTACGCAACATAACTATAACTGTGGTTTTTCAGTTCCACGGGTCACATCTCTGTATTATCCTGCTTTTGGCATTTTTTGCCGTAAAAAAAACAGTAATAGTGTCTCCCTGACTGGTCAGACACCAATATATCTGTTTAAAAGAGTCTGGTGCAGGTCAGAAAAATATAACTGTGGTTTTGCAGTTCCACGGGTCAAATCTCTGTGTTATCCTGCTTTTGGCATTTTTTGCCGCAAAAAGATCTGTAATAGTGTCTCCTTGACTGGTCAGACACCAATATACCTGTTTAGAAGAGTCTAGTGTAGGCCAGAAAAATATAACTGTTGTTTTGCAGTTCCACGGGTCAAATCTCTGTATTATCCTGATTTTGGAATTTTTTGCCGTGAAAAAAAACAGTAATAGTGTCTCCCTGACTGGTCAGACACCAATATATCTGTTTAAAAGAGTCTGGTGTACGCCCCATAAATAAAACTGTGGTTTTGCAGTTTTATGGGTCAAATCTCTGTATTATCCTGCTTTTTGCATTTTTAACTGTAAATAAAAGCAGTAATAGTGTCTCCCTGACTGTTCAGACACCAATATATCTGTTTAAAAGAGTCTGGTGTAGGCCCGAAAAATAGAACTGTGGTTTTGCAGTTCCACAGTTCAACCCTCTGTATTATCCATCTTTTGGTATTTTTTCCGTAAAGAAAAACAGTAATAGTGTCTCACTGATTGTTCAAACACAAATATATCTGTTTGAAAGATTCTGGTGTATGCCACATAACTATAACTGTGGTTTTGCAGTTCCACGGGTCAAATCTCTGTATTATCCTGTTTTTGGCATTTTTTGCCATAAAAAAAAACTGTAATAGTGTCTCCCTGACTGGTCAGACACCAATATATCTGTTTAAAAGAGTCTGGTGTATGCCACATAACTATAACTGTGGTTTTTCAGTTCCATGGGTCAAATCTCTGTATTATCCTGTTTTTGGCATTTTTTGCCATAGAAAAAACAGTAATAGTGTCTCCCTGACTGGTCAGACACCAATATATCTGTTTTAAAGAGTCTGGTGTGGGTCATAAAAATATAAATGTGGTTTTGCAGTTCCACGGGTCAGATCTCTGTGTTATCCTGCTTTTGGCATTTTTTGCCGCAAGAAGATCTGTAATAGTGTCTCCCCGACTGGTCAGACACCAATATATCTGTTTAGAAGGGTCTAGTGTAGGCCAGAAAAATATAACTGTGGTTTTGCAGTTCCACGGGTCAAATCTCTGTATTATCCTGCTTTTAGCATTTTTTGCCGTAAAAAAAAAATGTAATAGTGTCTCACTGACTGTTCAGACACCAATATATCTGTTTAAAAGAGTCTGGTGTACACCACATAACTATAACTGTGGTTTTGCAGTTCCACGGGTCAAATGTCTGTATTAGCCTGCTTTTTGCATTTTTTGCCGTAAAAAAAACAGTAATAGTGTCTCCCTGACGGGTCAGACACCAATATATCTGTTTAAAAGAGTCTGGTGTAGGCCAGAAAAATATAACTGTGGTTTTTCAGTTCCACGGGTCAAATCTCTGTATTATCCTGTTTTTGGCATTTTTTGCCGTAAAAAAAACTGTAATAGTGTCTCCCTGACTGGTCAGACACTAATATATCTGTTTAAAAGAGTCTGGTGTACGCCACATAACTATAACTGTGGTTTTTCATTTCCATGGGTCAAATCTCTGTATTATATTGCTTTTGGCATTTTTTGCCGTAAAACAAAACAGTAATAGTGTCTCCCTGACTGGTCAGACACCAATATATCTGTTTAAAAGAGTCTGGTGTAGGCCAGAAAAGTAGAACTGTGGTTTTGCAGTTCCACAGTTCAAATCTCTGTATTATTCATCTTTTGGTATTTTTTCCGTAAAGAAAAACAGTAATAGTGTCTTACTGATTGTTCAGACACAAATATATCTGTTTACAAGAGTCTGGTGTACGCAACATAACTATAACTGTGGTTTTTCAGTTCTACGGGTCAAATCTATTTATTATCCTGTTTTTTCATTTTTTGCCATAAAAAAACCTGTAATAGTGTCTCCCTGACTGGTCAGACACCAATATATCTGTTTAAAAGAGTCTGGTGTACGCAACATAACTATAACTGTGGTTTTTCAGTTCCACGGGTCACATCTCTGTATTATCCTGCTTTTGGCATTTTTTGCCGTAAAAAAAAACAGTAATAGTGTCTCCCTGACTGGTCAGACACCAATATATCTGTTTAAAAGAGTCTGGTGCAGGTCAGAAAAATATAACTGTGGTTTTGCAGTTCCACGGGTCAAATCTCTGTGTTATCCTGCTTTTGGCATTTTTTGCCGCAAAAAGATCTGTAATAGTGTCTCCTTGACTGGTCAGACACCAATATACCTGTTTAGAAGAGTCTAGTGTAGGCCAGAAAAATATATCTGTTGTTTTGCAGTTCCACGGGTCAAATCTCTGTATTATCCTGATTTTGGAATTTTTTGCCGTGAAAAAAAACTGTAGTAGTGTCTCCCTGACTGGTCAGACACCAATATATCTGTTTAAAAGAGTCTGGTGTATGCCACATAACTATAACTGTGGTTTTTCAGTTCCATGGGTCAAATCTCTGTATTATCCTGTTTTTGGCATTTTTTGCCGTAGAAAAAACAGTAATAGTGTCTCCCTGACTGGTCAGACACCAATATATCTGTTTTAAAGAGTCTGGTGTGGGTCATAAAAATATAAATGTGGTTTTGCAGTTCCACGGGTCAGATCTCTGTGTTATCCTGCTTTTGGCATTTTTTGCCGCAAAAAGATCTGTAATAGTGTCTCCCCGACTGGTCAGACACCAATATATCTGTTTAGAAGGGTCTAGTGTAGGCCAGAAAAATATAACTGTGGTTTTGCAGTTCCACGGGTCAAATCTCTGTATTATCCTGCTTTTAGCATTTTTTGCCGTAAAAAAAAAATGTAATAGTGTCTCACTGACTGTTCAGACACCAATATATCTGTTTAAAAGAGTCTGGTGTACACCACATAACTATAACTGTGGTTTTGCAGTTCCACGGGTCAAATGTCTGTATTAGCCTGCTTTTTGCATTTTTTGCCGTAAAAAAAACAGTAATAGTGTCTCCCTGACGGGTCAGACACCAATATATCTGTTTAAAAGAGTCTGGTGTAGGCCAGAAAAATATAACTGTGGTTTTTCAGTTCCACGGGTCAAATCTCTGTATTATCCTGTTTTTGGCATTTTTTGCCGTAAAAAAAACTGTAATAGTGTCTCCCTGACTGGTCAGACACTAATATATCTGTTTAAAAGAGTCTGGTGTACGCCACATAACTATAACTGTGGTTTTTCATTTCCATGGGTCAAATCTCTGTATTATACTGCTTTTGGCATTTTTTGCCGTAAAACAAAACAGTAATAGTGTCTCCCTGACTGATCAGACACCAATATATCTGTTTAAAAGAGTCTGGTGTAGGCCAGAAAAGTAGAACTGTGGTTTTGCAGTTCCACAGTTCAAATCTCTGTATTATCCATCTTTTGGTATTTTTTCCGTAAATAAAAACAGTAATAGTGTCTCACTGATTGTTCTGACACAAATATATCTGTTTCAAAGATTCTGGTGTACGCCACATAACTATAACTGTGGTTTTGCAGATCCATGGGTCAAATCTCTGTATTAGCCTGTTTTTGGCATTTTTTGCCTTAAAAAACCCCGTAATAGTGTCTCCCTGACTGGTCAGACACCAATATATCTGTTTAAAGAGTCTGGTGTACGCCACATAACTATAACTGTGTTTTTTCAGTTCCACGGTTCAAATCTCTATATTATCAACTTTTGGGCCTTTTTTACATTAAAAAAACAGTTTGAGTGTGTCGCTGACTGTTAAGCCACTAATATATCTTTTTAAAAAAGTCTGGTATACGCCAGTAAATTAGAACTGTGGTTTTGCAGTTCTACGGGTCAAATCTCTGTATTATCCTGCTTTTTGCATTTTTTGCCGTAAAAAAAAACAGTAATAGTGTCTCCCTCACTGGTCAGACACCAATATATCTGTTTAAAAGAGTCTGGTGTAGGCCAGAAAAGTAGAACTGTGGTTTTGCAGTTCCACAGTTCAAATCTCTGTATTATCCATCTTTTGGTATTTTTTCCGCAAAGAAAAACAGTAATAGTGTCTCACTGATTGTTCAGACACCAATATATCTGTTTGAAAGATTCTGGTGTACGCCACATAACTATAATTGTGGTTTTTCAGTTCCACGGTTCAAATCTCTATATTATCCACTTTTGGGCCTTTTTTACATTAAAAAAACAGTTTGAGTGTGTCGCTGACTGTTAAGCCACAAATATATCTTTTTAAAAAAGTCTGGTATACGCAAGTAAATTAGAACTGTGGTTTTGCAGTTCTACGGGTCAAATCTCTGTATTATCCAGCTTTTGTTATTTTTTCCGTAAAGTAAAACAGTAATAGTGTCTCACTGATTGTTCAGACACAAATATATCTGTTTGAAGGATTCTGGTGTACGCCACATAACTATAACTGTGGTTTTGCAGTTCCACGGGTCAAATCTCTGTATTATCATGTTTTTGGCATTTTTTGCCTTAAAAAACACTGTAATAGTGTCTCCCTGGCTGGTCAGACACCAATATATCTGTTTAAAAGAGTCTGGTGTATGCCACATAACTATAACTGTGGTTTTTCAGGTCCACGGGTCAAATCTCTGTATTATTTTGCTTTTGGCATTTTTTGCCGTAAAAAAAACAGTAATAGTGTCTCCCTGACTGGTCAGACACCAATATATCTGTTTAAAAGAGTCTGGTGTATGCCACATAAATAAAACTGTGATTTTGCAGTTTCATGGGTCAAATCTCTGTATTATCCTGCTTTTTGCCTTTTTTGCCGTAAAAAAAACAGTAATAGTGTCTCCCTGACTGGTCAGACACCAATATATCTGTTTAAAAGTGTCTGGTGTAGGCCAGAAAAATATAACTGTGGTTTTTCAGGTCCACGGGTCAAATCTATTTATTATCCTGTTTTTGGCATTTTTTGCCGTAAAAAAAAACAGTAATAGTGTCTCCCTGACTGGTCAGACACCAATATATCTGTTTAAAAGAGTCTGGTGTATGCCAGAAAAATAGAACGGTGGTTTTGCAGTTCCACAGTTGAAATCTCTGTATTATCCATCTTTTGGTATTTTTTCCGTAAAGAAAAACAGTAATAGTGTCTCATTGATTGTTCAAACACAAATATATCTGTTTGAAAGATTCTGGTGTATGCCACATAACTATAACTGTGGTTTTGCAGTTCCACGGGTCAAATCTCTGTATTTTCCTGTTTTTGGCATTTTTTGCCATAAAAAAAACTATAATAGTGTCTCCCTAACTGGTCAGACACCAATATATCTGTTTAAAAGAGACTGGTGTATGCCATATAACTATAACTGTGGTTTTTCAGTTCCACGGGTCAAATCTCTGTATTATCCTGCTTTTGGCATTTTTTGCCGTAAAAAAAAAACAGTAATAGTGTCTCCCTGACTAGTAGGACACCAATATATCTGTTTAAAAGAGTCTGGTGTAGGCCAGAAAAATATAACTGTGGTTTTGCAGTTCCACAGGTCAAATTTCTGTGTTATCCTGCTTTTGGAATTTTTTGCCATAAAAAAAACTGTAATAGTGTCTCCCTGACTGGTCAGACACCAATATATCTGTTTAAAAGAGTATGGTGTACACCACATAACTATAACTGTGGTTTTTCTGTTCCACTGGTCAAATCTCTGTATTATCCTGCTTTTTGCATGTTTTGCCGTAAAAAAAAAAACAGTAATAGTGTCTCCCTGAGTGTTCAGACACAAATATATCTGTTTAAAAGAGTCTGGTGTAGGCCAGAAAAATATAACTGTGGTTTTTCAGCTCTACGGGTCAAATCTCTGTATTATCCTGTTTTTTGCATTTTTTTGCCATAAAAAAACTGTAATAGCGTCTCTCTGACTGGTTAGACACCATTATATCTGTTTAAAATTCACGTGTACGCCACATAACTATAACTGTGGTTTTTCTGTTCCATGGGTCAAATCTCTGTATTATCCTGCTTTTTGCATTTTTTGCCGTAAAACAAAACAGTAATAGTGTCTCCCTGACTGGTAGACACCAATATATCTGTTTAAAAGAGTCTGGTGTAGGCCAGAAAAATATAACTGTGGCTTCGCAGTTCCACTGCTCAAATCTCTGTATTATCCTATTTTTGGCATTTTTTGCCGTGAAAAAAACTGTAATAGTGTCTCCCTGACTGGTCAGACACTAATATATCTGTTTAAAAGAGTCTGGTGTACGCCACATAACTATAACTGTGGTTTTTCATTTCCATGGGTCAAATCTCTGTATTATACTGCTTTTGGCATTTTTTGCCGTAAAACAAAACAGTAATAGTGTCTCCCTGACTGGTCAGACACCAATATATCTGTTTAAAAGAGTCTGGTGTAGGCCAGAAAAGTAGAACTGTGGTTTTGCAGTTCCACAGTTCAAATCTCTGTATTATTCATCTTTTGGTATTTTTTCCGTAAAGAAAAACAGTAATAGTGTCTCACTGATTGTTCAGACACAAATATATCTGTTTGAAAGATTCTGGTGTACGCCACATAACTATAACTGTGGTTTTGCAGTTCCATGGGTCAAATCTCTGTATTATCCAGTTTTTGGCATTTTTTGCCTTAAAAAAACCCGTAATAGTGTCTCCCTGACTGGTCAGACACCAATATATCTGTTTACAAGAGTCTGGTGTACGCAACATAACTATAACTGTGGTTTTTCAGTTCTACGGGTCAAATCTATTTATTATCCTGTTTTTGTCATTTTTTGCCATAAAAAAACCTGTAATAGTGTCTCCCTGACTGGACAGACACCAATATATCTGTTTAAAAGAGTCTGGTGTACGCAACATAACTATAACTGTGGTTTTTCAGTTCCACGGGTCACATCTCTGTATTATCCTGCTTTTGGCATTTTTTGCCGTAAAAAAAACAGTAATAGTGTCTCCCTGACTGGTCAGACACCAATATATCTGTTTAAAAGAGTCTGGTGCAGGTCAGAAAAATATAACTGTGGTTTTGCAGTTCCACGGGTCAAATCTCTGTGTTATCCTGCTTTTGGCATTTTTTGCCGCAAAAAGATCTGTAATAGTGTCTCCTTGACTGGTCAGACACCAATATACCTGTTTAGAAGAGTCTAGTGTAGGCCAGAAAAATATAACTGTTGTTTTGCAGTTCCACGGGTCAAATCTCTGTATTATCCTGATTTTGGAATTTTTTGCCGTGAAAAAAACCAGTAATAGTGTCTCCCTGACTGGTCAGACACCAATATATCTGTTTAAAAGAGTCTGGTGTACGCCCCATAAATAAAACTGTGGTTTTGCAGTTTTATGTGTCAAATGTCTGTATTATCCTGCTTTTTGCATTTTTAACTGTAAATAAAAGCAGTAATAGTGTCTCCCTGACTGTTCAGACACCAATATATCTGTTTAAAAGAGTCTGGTGTAGGCCCGAAAAATAGAACTGTGGTTTTGCAGTTCCACAGTTCAACCCTCTGTATTATCCATCTTTTGGTATTTTTTCCGTAAAGAAAAACAGTAATAGTGTCTCACTGATTGTTCAAACACAAATATATCTGTTTGAAAGATTCTGGTGTATGCCACATAACTATAACTGTGGTTTTGCAGTTCCACGGGTCAATTCTCTGTATTATCCTGTTTTTGGCATTTTTTGCCATAAAAAAAAACTGTAATAGTGTCTCCCTGACTGGTCAGACACCAATATATCTGTTTAAAAGAGTCTGGTGTATGCCACATAACTATAACTGTGGTTTTTCAGTTCCATGGGTCAAATCTCTGTATTATCCTGTTTTTGGCATTTTTTGCCATAAAAAAAACAGTAATAGTGTCTCCCTGACTGGTCAGACACCAATATATCTGTTTTAAAGAGTCTGGTGTGGGTCATAAAAATATAAATGTGGTTTTGCAGTTCCACGGGTCAAATCTCTGTGTTATCCTGCTTTTGGCATTTTTTGCCGCAAAAAGATCTGTAATAGTGTCTCCCCGACTGGTCACACACCAATATATCTGTTTAGAAGGGTCTAGTGTAGGCCAGAAAAATATAACTGTGGTTTTGCAGTTCCACGGGTCAAATCTCTGTATTATCCTGCTTTTAGCATTTTTTGCCGTAAAAAAAAAATGTAATAGTGTCTCATTGACTGTTCAGACACCAATATATCTGTTTAAAAGAGTCTGGTGTACACCACATAACTATAACTGTGGTTTTGCAGTTCCACGGGTCAAATGTCTGTATTAGCCTGCTTTTTGCATTTTTTGCCGTAAAAAAAACAGTAATAGTGTCTCCCTGACGGGTCAGACACCAATATATCTGTTTAAAAGAGTCTGGTGTAGGCCAGAAAAATATAACTGTGGTTTTTCAGTTCCACGGGTCAAATCTCTGTATTATCCTGTTTTTGGCATTTTTTGCCGTAAAAAAAACTGTAATAGTGTCTCCCTGACTGGTCAGACACTAATATATCTGTTTAAAAGAGTCTGGTGTACGCCACATAACTATAACTGTGGTTTTTCATTTCCATGGGTCAAATCTCTGTATTATACTGCTTTTGGCATTTTTTGCCGTAAAACAAAACAGTAATAGTGTCTCCCTGACTGATCAGACACCAATATATCTGTTTAAAAGAGTCTGGTGTAGGCCAGAAAAGTAGAACTGTGGTTTTGCAGTTCCACAGTTCAAATCTCTGTATTATCCATCTTTTGGTATTTTTTCCGTAAATAAAAACAGTAATAGTGTCTCACTGATTGTTCAGACACAAATATATCTGTTTCAAAGATTCTGGTGTACGCCACATAACTATAACTGTGGTTTTGCAGATCCATGGGTCAAATCTCTGTATTAGCCTGTTTTTGGCATTTTTTGCCTTAAAAAACCCCGTAATAGTGTCTCCCTGACTGGTCAGACACCAATATATCTGTTTAAAAGAGTCTGGTGTACGCCACCTAACTATAACTGTGTTTTTTCAGTTCCACGGGTCAAATCTTTGTGTTATCCTGCTTTTGCCATTTTTTGCCGTTAAAAAAAACAGTAATAGTGTCTCCCTGACTGGTCAGACACCAATATATCTGTTTAAAAGAGTATGATGTAGGCCAGAAAAATATAACTGTGGTTTTGCAGTTGCACGGGTCAAATCTCTGTATTATCATGTTTTTGTAATTTTTGCCATAAAAAAAACTGTAATAGTGTCTCCCTGACTGGTCAGACACCAATATACCTGTTTAAAAGAGTCTGGTGTACGCCACATAACTATAACTGTGGTTTTTCAATTCCACGGGTCAAATCTCTGTATTATCCTGCTTTTTGCATTTTTTGCCGTAAAACAAAAGAGTAATAGTGTCTCCCTGACTGGTCAGACACCAATATATCTGTTTAAAAGAGTCTGGTGTAGGCCAGAAAAGCAGAACTGTGGTTTTGCAGTTCCACAGTTCAAATCTCTGTATTATCCATCTTTTGGTATTTTTTCCGCAAAGAAAAACAGTAATAGTGTCTCACTGATTGTTCAGACACCAATATATCTGTTTGAAAGATTCTGGTGTACGCCACATAACTATAACTGTGGTTTTTCAGTTCCACGGTTCAAATCTCTATATTATCCACTTTTGGGCCTTTTTTACATTAAAAAAACAGTTTGAGTGTGTCGCTGACTGTTAAGCCACAAATATATCTTTTTAAAAAAGTCTGGTATACGCCAGTAAATTAGAACTGTGGTTTTGCAGTTCTACGGGTCAAATCTCTGTATTATCCTGCTTTTTGCATTTTTTGCCGTAAAAAAAAACAGTAATAGTGTCTCCCTCACTGGTCAGACACCAATATATCTGTTTAAAAGAGTCTGGTGTAGGCCAGAAAAGTAGAACTGTGGTTTTGCAGTTCCACAGTTCAAATCTCTGTATTATCCATCTTTTGGTATTTTTTCCGCAAAGAAAAACAGTAATAGTGTCTCACTGATTGTTCAGACACCAATATATCTGTTTGAAAGATTCTGGTGTACGCCACATAACTATAATTGTGGTTCTTCAGTTCCACGGTTCAAATCTCTATATTATCCACTTTTGGGCCTTTTTTACATTAAAAAAACAGTTTGAGTGTGTCGCTGACTGTTAAGCCACAAATATATCTTTTTAAAAAAGTCTGGTATACGCCAGTAAATTAGAACTGTGGTTTTGCAGTTCTACGGGTCAAATCTCTGTATTATCCAGCTTTTGTTATTTTTTCCGTAAAGTAAAACAGTAATAGTGTCTCACTGATTGTTCAGACACAAATATATCTGTTTGAAGGATTCTGGTGTACGCCACATAACTATAACTGTGGTTTTGCAGTTCCACGTGTCAAATCTCTGTATTATCATGTTTTTGGCATTTTTTGCCTTAAAAAACACTGTAATAGTGTCTCCCTGGCTGGTCAGACACCAATATATCTGTTTAAAAGAGTCTGGTGTATGCCACATAACTATAACTGTGGTTTTTCAGGTCCACGGGTCAAATCTCTGTATTATTTTGCTTTTGGCATTTTTTGCCGTAAAAAAAAACAGTAATAGTGTCTCCCTGACTGGTCAGACACCAATATATCTGTTTAAAAGAGTCTGGTGTATGCCACATAAATAAAACTGTGATTTTCCAGTTTCATGGGTCAAATCTCTGTATTATCCTGCTTTTTGCCTTTTTTGCCGTAAAAAAAACAGTAATAGTGTCTCCCTGACTGGTCAGACACCAATATATCTGTTTAAAAGTGTCTGGTGTAGGCCAGAAAAATATAACTGTGGTTTTTCAGGTCCACGGGTCAAATCTATTTATTATCCTGTTTTTGGCATTTTTTGCCGTAAAAAAAAACAGTAATAGTGTCTCCCTGACTGGTCAGACACCAATATATCTGTTTAAAAGAGTCTGGTGTATGCCAGAAAAATAGAACGGTGGTTTTGCAGTTCCACAGTTGAAATCTCTGTATTATCCATCTTTTGGTATTTTTTCTGTAAAGAAAAACAGTAATAGTGTCTCATTGATTGTTCAAACACAAATATATCTGTTTGAAAGATTCTGGTGTATGCCACATAACTATAACTGTGGTTTTGCAGTTCCACGGGTCAAATCTCTGTATTTTCCTGTTTTTGGCATTTTTTGCCATAAAAAAAACTATAATAGTGTCTCCCTAACTGGTCAGACACCAATATATCTGTTTAAAAGAGACTGGTGCATGCCATATAACTATAACTGTGGTTTTTCAGTTCCACGGGTCAAATCTCTGTATTATCCTGCTTTTGGCATTTTTTGCCGTAAAAAAAAAACAGTAATAGTGTCTCCCTGACTAGTAGGACACCAATATATCTGTTTAAAAGAGTCTGGTGTAGGCCAGAAAAATATAACTGTGGTTTTGCAGTTCCACAGGTCAAATTTCTGTGTTATCCTGCTTTTGGAATTTTTTGCCATAAAAAAAACTGTAATAGTGTCTCCCTGACTGGTCAGACACCAATATATCTGTTTAAAAGAGTCTAGTGTAGGCCCGAAAAATAGAACTGTGGTTTTGCAGTTCCACGGGTCAAATCTTTATATTATCCTGCTTTTGGCATTTTTTGCCGTAAAAAAACTGTAATAGTGTCTCTCTGACTGGTCAGACACCAGTATATCTGTTTAAAAGAGTATGGTGTACACCACATAACTATAACTGTGGTTTTTCTGTTCCACTGGTCAAATCTCTGTATTATCCTGCTCTTTGCATGTTTTGCCGTAAAAAAAAAAACAGTAATAGTGTCTCCCTGAGTGTTCAGACACAAATATATCTGTTTAAAAGAGTCTGGTGTAGGCCAGAAAAATATAACTGTGGTTTTTCAGTTCTACGGGGCAAATCTCTGTATTATCCTGTTTTTGGCATTTTTTTGCCATAAAAAAACTGTAATAGCGTCTCTCTGACTGGTTAGACACCATTATATCTGTTTAAAATTCACGTGTACGCCACATAACTATAACTGTGGTTTTTCTGTTCCATGGGTCAAATCTCTGTATTATCCTGCTTTTTGCATTTTTTGCCGTAAAACAAAACAGTAATAGTGTCTCCCTGACTGGTAGACACCAATATATCTGTTTAAAAGAGTCTGGTGTAGGCCAGAAAAATATAACTGTGGCTTCGCAGTTCCACTGGTCAAATCTCTGTATTATCCTATTTTTGGCATTTTTTGCCGTGAAAAAAACTGTAATAGTGTCTCCCTGACTGGTCAGACACTAATATATCTGTTTAAAAGAGTCTGGTGTACGCCACATAACTATAACTGTGGTTTTTCATTTCCATGGGTCAAATCTCTGTATTATACTGCTTTTGGCATTTTTTGCCGTAAAACAAAACAGTAATAGTGTCTCCCTGACTGGTCAGACACCAATATATCTGTTTAAAAGAGTCTGGTGTAGGCCAGAAAAGTAGAACTGTGGTTTTGCAGTTCCACAGTTCAAATCTCTGTATTATTCATCTTTTGGTATTTTTTCCGTAAAGAAAAACAGTAATAGTGTCTCACTGATTGTTCAGACACAAATATATCTGTTTGAAAGATTCTGGTGTACGCCACATAACTATAACTGTGGTTTTGCAGTTCCATGGGTCAAATCTCTGTATTATCCAGTTTTTGGCATTTTTTGCCTTAAAAAAACGCGTAATAGTGTCTCCCTGACTGGTCAGACACCAATATATCTGTTTACAAGAGTCTGGTGTACGCAACATAACTATAACTGTGGTTTTTCAGTTCTACGGGTCAAATCTATTTATTATCCTGTTTTTGTCATTTTTTGCCATAAAAAAACCTGTAATAGTGTCTCCCTGACTGGTCAGACACCAATATATCTGTTTAAAAGAGTCTGGTGTATGCCACATAACTATAACTGTGGTTTTTCAGTTCCATGGGTCAAATCTCTGTATTATCCTGTTTTTGGCATTTTTGCCGTAAAAAAAACAGTAATAGTGTCTCCCTGACTGGTCAGACACCAATATATCTGTTTTAAAGAGTCTGGTGTGGGTCATAAAAATATAAATGTGGTTTTGCAGTTCCACGGGTCAAATCTCTGTGTTATCCTGCTTTTGGCATTTTTTGCCGCAAAAAGATCTGTAATAGGGTCTCCCCGACTGGTCAGACACCAATATATCTGTTTAGAAGGGTCTAGTGTAGGCCAGAAAAATATAACTGTGGTTTTGCAGTTCCACGGGTCAAATCTCTGTATTATCCTGCTTTTAGCATTTTTTGCCGTAAAAAAAAAATGTAATAGTGTCTCATTGACTGTTCAGACACCAATATATCTGTTTAAAAGAGTCTGGTGTACACCACATAACTATAACTGTGGTTTTGCAGTTCCACGGGTCAAATGTCTGTATTAGCCTGCTTTTTGCATTTTTTGCCGTAAAAAAAACAGTAATAGTGTCTCCCTGACGGGTCAGACACCAATATATCTGTTTAAAAGAGTCTGGTGTAGGCCAGAAAAATATAACTGTGGTTTTTCAGTTCCACGGGTCAAATCTCTGTATTATCCTGTTTTTGGCATTTTTTGCCGTAAAAAAAACTGTAATAGTGTCTCCCTGACTGGTCAGACACTAATATATCTGTTTAAAAGAGTCTGGTGTACGCCACATAACTATAACTGTGGTTTTTCATTTCCATGGGTCAAATCTCTGTATTATACTGCTTTTGGCATTTTTTGCCGTAAAACAAAACAGTAATAGTGTCTCCCTGACTGAACAGACACCAATATATCTGTTTAAAAGAGTCTGGTGTAGGCCAGAAAAGTAGAACTGTGGTTTTGCAGTTCCACAGTTCAAATCTCTGTATTATCCATCTTTTGGTATTTTTTCCGTAAATAAAAACAGTAATAGTGTCTCACTGATTGTTCAGACACAAATATATCTGTTTCAAAGATTCTGGTGTACGCCACATAACTATAACTGTGGTTTTTCATTTCCATGGGTCAAATCTCTGTATTATACTGCTTTTGGCATTTTTTGCCGTAAAACAAAACAGTAATAGTGTCTCCCTGACTGATCAGACACCAATATATCTGTTTAAAAGAGTCTGGTGTAGGCCAGAAAAGTAGAACTGTGGTTTTGCAGTTCCACAGTTCAAATCTCTGTATTATCCATCTTTTGGTATTTTTTCCGTAAATAAAAACAGTAATAGTGTCTCACTGATTGTTCAGACACAAATATATCTGTTTCAAAGATTCTGGTGTACGCCACATAACTATAACTGTGGTTTTGCAGATCCATGGGTCAAATCTCTGTATTAGCCTGTTTTTGGCATTTTTTGCCTTAAAAAACCCCGTAATAGTGTCTCCCTGACTGGTCAGACACCAATATATCTGTTTAAAAGAGTCTGGTGTACGCCACATAACTATAACTGTGTTTTTTCATTTCCACGGGTCAAATCTTTGTGTTATCCTGCTTTTGCCATTTTTTGCCGTTAAAAAAAACAGTAATAGTGTCTCCCTGACTGGTCAGACACCAATATATCTGTTTAAAAGAGTATGATGTAGGCCAGAAAAATATAACTGTGGTTTTGCAGTTGCACGGGTCAAATCTCTGTATTATCCTGTTTTTGTAATTTTTGCCATAAAAAAAACTGTAATAGTGTCTCCCTGACTGGTCAGACACCAATATACCTGTTTAAAAGAGTCTGGTGTACGCCACATAGCTATAACTGTGGTTTTTCAATTCTACGGGTCAAATCTCTGTATTATCCTGCTTTTTGCATTTTTTGCCGTAAAACAAAAGAGTAATAGTGTCTCCCTGACTGGTCAGACACCAATATATCTGTTTAAAAGAGTCTGGTGTAGGCCAGAAAACCAGAACTGTGGTTTTGCAGTTCCACAGTTCAAATCTCTGTATTATCCATCTTTTGGTATTTTTTCCGCAAAGAAAAACAGTAATAGTGTCTCACTGATTGTTCAGACACCAATATATCTGTTTGAAAGATTCTGGTGTACGCCACATAACTATAACTGTGGTTTTTCAGTTCCACGGTTCAAATCTCTATATTATCCACTTTTGGGCCTTTTTTACATTAAAAAAACAGTTTGAGTGTGTCGCTGACTGTTAAGCCACAAATATATCTTTTTAAAAAAGTCTGGTATACGCCAGTAAATTAGAACTGTGGTTTTGCAGTTCTACGGGTCAAATCTCTGTATTATCCTGCTTTTTGCATTTTTTGCCGTAAAAAAAAACAGTAATAGTGTCTCCCTCACTGGTCAGACACCAATATATCTGTTTAAAAGAGTCTGGTGTAGGCCAGAAAAGTAGAACTGTGGTTTTGCAGTTCCACAGTTCAAATCTCTGTATTATCCATCTTTTGGTATTTTTTCCGCAAAGAAAAACAGTAATAGTGTCTCACTGATTGTTCAGACACCAATATATCTGTTTGAAAGATTCTGGTGTACGCCACATAACTATAATTGCGGTTTTTCAGTTCCACGGTTCAAATCTCTATATTATCCACTTTTGGGCCTTTTTTACATTAAAAAAACAGTTTGAGTGTGTCGCTGACTGTTAAGCCACAAATATATCTTTTTAAAAAAGTCTGGTATACGCCAGTAAATTAGAACTGTGGTTTTGCAGTTCTACGGGTCAAATCTCTGTATTATTCAGCTTTTGTTATTTTTTCCGTAAAGTAAAACAGTAATAGTGTCTCACTGATTGTTCAGACACAAATATATCTGTTTGAAGGATTCTGGTGTACGCCACAAAACTATAACTGTGGTTTTGCAGTTCCACGGGTCAAATCTCTGTATTATCATGTTTTTGGCATTTTTTGCCTTAAAAAACACTGTAATAGTGTCTCCCTGGCTGGTCAGACACCAATATATCTGTTTAAAAGAGTCTGGTGTATGCCACATAACTATAACTGTGGTTTTTCAGGTCCACGGGTCAAATCTCTGTATTATTTTGCTTTTGGCATTTTTTGCCGTAAAAAAAACAGTAATAGTGTCTCCCTGACTGGTCAGACACCAATATATCTGTTTAAAAGTGTCTGGTGTAGGCCAGAAAAATATAACTGTGGTTTTTCAGGTCCACGGGTCAAATCTATTTATTATCCTGTTTTTGGCATTTTTTGCCGTAAAAAAAAACAGTAATAGTGTCTCCCTGACTGGTCAGACACCAATATATCTGTTTAAAAGAGTCTGGTGTATGCCAGAAAAATAGAACGGTGGTTTTGCAGTTCCACAGTTGAAATCTCTGTATTATCCATCTTTTGGTATTTTTTCCGTAAAGAAAAACAGTAATAGTGTCTCATTGATTGTTCAAACACAAATATATCTGTTTTAAAGATTCTGGTGTATGCCACATAACTATAACTGTGGTTTTGCAGTTCCACGGGTCAAATCTCTGTATTTTCCTGTTTTTGGCATTTTTTGCCATAAAAAAAACTATAATAGTGTCTCCCTAACTGGTCAGACACCAATATATCTGTTTAAAAGAGACTGGTGTATGCCATATAACTATAACTGTGGTTTTTCATTTCCATGGGTCAAATCTCTGTATTATCCTGCTTTTGGCATTTTTTGCCGTAAAAAAAAAACAGTAATAGTGTCTCCCTGACTAGTAGGACACCAATATATCTGTTTAAAAGAGTCTGGTGTAGGCCAGAAAAATATAACTGTGGTTTTGCAGTTCCACAGGTCAAATTTCTGTGTTATCCTGCTTTTGGAATTTTTTGCCATAAAAAAAACTGTAATAGTGTCTCCCTGACTGGTCAGACACCAATATATCTGTTTAAAAGAGTCTAGTGTAGGCCCGAAAAATAGAACTGTGGTTTTGCAGTTCCACGGGTCAAATCTCTATATTATCCTGCTTTTGGCATTTTTTGCCGTAAAAAAACTGTAATAGTGTCTCTCTGACTGGTCAGACACCAGTATATCTGTTTAAAAGAGTATGGTGTACACCACATAACTATAACTGTGGTTTTTCTGTTCCACTGGTCAAATCTCTGTATTATCCTGCTTTTTGCATGTTTTGCCGTAAAAAAAAAAACAGTAATAGTGTCTCCCTGAGTGTTCAGACACAAATATATCTGTTTAAAAGAGTCTGGTGTAGGCCAGAAAAATATAACTGTGGTTTTTCAGTTCTACGGGTCAAATCTCTGTATTATCCTGTTTTTGGCATTTTTTTGCCATAAAAAAACTGTAATAGCGTCTCTCTGACTGGTTAGACACCATTATATCTGTTTAAAATTCACGTGTACGCCACATAACTATAACTGTGGTTTTTCTGTTCCATGGGTCAAATCTCTGTATTATCCTGCTTTTTGCATTTTTTGCCGTAAAACAAAACAGTAATAGTGTCTCCCTGACTGGTAGACACCAATATATCTGTTTAAAAGAGTCTGGTGTAGGCCAGAAAAATATAACTGTGGCTTCGCAGTTCCACTGGTCAAATCTCTGTATTATCCTATTTTTGGCATTTTTTGCCGTAAAAAAAACTGTAATAGTGTCTCCCTGACTGGTCAGACACCAATATATCTGTTTAAAAGAGTCTGGTGTTCGCCACATAACTATAACTGTGGTTTTTCAGTTCCATTGGTCAAATCTCTGTATTATCCTGCTTTTTGCATTTTTTGCCGTAAAACAAAAGAGTAATAGTGTCTCCCTGACTGGTAGACACCAATATATCTGTTTAAAAAAGTCTGGTGTAGGCCAGAAAAATATTACTGTGGTTTTGCAGTTCCATGGGTCAAATCTCTGTATTATCCTTTTTGCATTTTTTGCCGTAAAAAAAAACAATAATAGTGTCTCCCTGACTGGTCAGACACCAATATATCTGTTTAAAAGAGTCTGGTGTAGGCCCGAAAAATAGAACTGTGGTTTTGCAGTTCCACAGTTCAAAACTCTATATTATCCTCTTTTTGGGCCTTTTTTACTTAAAAAAAACAGTTTGAGTGTGTCGCTGACTGTTAAGCCCCAAATATATCTTTTTTAAAAAGTCTGGTATATGCCAGTAAATTAGAACTGTGGTTTTGCAGTTCCATGGTTCAAATCTCTGTATTATCCAGCTTTTGGTATTTTTTCCATAAAGAAAAACAGTAATAGTGTTTCCCTGATTGTTCAGACGCAAATATATCTATTTGAAAGAGTCTGGTGTACGCCACATAACTATAACTGTGGTTTTGCATTTCCACGGTTCAAAACTCTATATTATCCACTTTTGGGCCTTTTTTACATAAAAAAACAGTTTGAGTGTGTCGCTGACTGTTAAGCCCCAAATATATCTATTTAAAAAAGTCTGGTATACGCCAGTAAGTTAGAACTGTGGTTTTGCAGTTCTACGGGTCAAATCTCTGTATTATCCAGCTTTTGGTATTTTTTCCGTAAAGAAAAACAGTAATAGTGTCTCACTGATTGTTCAGACACAAATATATCTGTTTGAAAGATTCTGGTGTGCGACACATAACTATAACTGTGGTTTTGCATTTCCACGGGTCAAATCTCTGTATTATCCACTTTTGGGCCTTTTTTACATAAAAAAAACAGTTTGAGTGTGTCGCTGACTGTTCAGCCCCAAATATATATGTATTTAAAAAAGTCTGGTATACGCCAGTAAATTAGAACTGTGGTTTTGCAGTTCCATGGTTCAAATCTCTGTATTATCCAGCTTTTGGGATTTTTTTCTGTAAATAAAAACAGTAATAGTGTCTCCCTGATTGTTCAGACACAAATATATCTGTTTGAAAGATTCTGGTGTACGCCACATAACTATAACTGTGGTTTTGCAGTTCCACGGTTCAAATCTCTGTATTATCCACTTTTGGGCCTTTTTTACATAAAAAAACAGTTTGAGTGTGTCGCTGACTGTTCAGCCCCAAATATATCTATTTAAAAAAGTCTGGTATACGCCAGTAAATTAGAACTGTGGTTTTGCAGTTCCACTTTTCAAATCTCTGTATTATCCAGCTTTTGGCCTGTTTTGCGTAAAAAAAACAGTAATAGTGTCTCCCTGTCTGTTCAGTCACAAATATATCTGTTTAAAAGATTTTGGTGTAAGCCAGAGAAATAGAACTGTGGCTTTCCTCTTCCACGGTTCTAATCTCCTTTTCATTACCCTTTCTCCATTGATAGTGTGAGTGGAAGCTATTTTACTTCATTTACAATGGGCAAGGCGCGTGGCAAGGGACGAGGAACTGGATGTTCTGGTGATGGTGCGTGTAGAGGACGGGGCCATGGATAAGGTGAAAATGTGCCACAACCAACAGCCACATCTTCTAGCTCCCACTTCTTGACCGAATTACTAGGGAAGCACACTACAACACCAGTATTGCGAACTGATCAGTATGAACAGGTTATTAATTGGATAGCAGATAATACTTCCAGTTACCTGGGCACCACCACCTCCGGTCTGTCTTCCACACGGTCAAGTTTTAGTAGCCGTGAGTCTCGACCGCATACTCCTCCTCACCCTGATTCTCCTTCCTCCCACCATGTCGAGTGTAGTCAGACAGCAACTGATCCCACAATTGGACACTCTGAAGAGCTGTTCACTGGTCCATTTCCATATTTGTGCCCCTCGCCTGCACTGCTTGAAGTGGTGGAAGAGGAGATCCCATGTAGCGATGCCCAAATATTTGAACAGCCACGGCCAGAGGAAGTCAACGCTGGCAATTTGTCACAAGAGGTGGACGACGACGAGACACAATTTCCACGAAGTGAGGAGGAGGATCGTGGTGCGCAAGTGGAAGAGGAGGAGGTGGTGGATGATCTAGTAACTGACCCAATGTGGCAGGAGGACATGCAGAGTGAGGACAGCAGCAGACAGGGGGAGGGAGGTAGAGTACCCCAACAGGCAGTAAGAAGCAGTGTGGTGGCTGCACACAGAAGGTGGGCAACAGTTCCCCATAACACCAACACGAGGGACGTTGCCAGTACAACCGGTAGGTCTTCCAGAGTCTGGAATTTTTTTAAAGACTCTGCTGATAACCCCAAAAAGGCCATTTGTACCACCTGCCATGCCAGCATCAGCAGGGGTGACAAAACTACCAGCCTGACCACCACCAGCATGATCAGGCACATGGCAGCAAAGCACCCGACTTTGTGGGGCGAACCCCAGGGTCTACGACCAGTGTCAGCGGGTGTCACCACTGCTCCTTCCTCTGTTGTGCGTGTAATAGAACCCCCTGTTGTGCGTGCAAGGCAATCCCCTGTCCATACTGCATGCAAAGATGCCCCCTCCTCTCAGTCTTCATTTGTTATGGCAGTTTCTCAAGAAACAGCATCAACGTCCATGTCCACGTCCCACCGCAACGTTCAATTGTCCATATCCCAGAGCTTTGAACGAAAGCGCAAATTCACAGCCAACGCCCCACAGGCCACAGTCCCAAATTTGCACATTTCACGACTGCTTGCATTGGAAATGCTGCCTTTTAGGCTGGTTGAGACGGAATCCTTCCACAACCTTATGGCGGTGGCCGTCCCTCGGTACTCGGTCCCCAGCCGACACTATTTTGCCCGGTGTGCCATACCCACACTACACAAGCACTTGTCCCAAAACATCTGCCTTGCCCTCAACAATGCAGTTACTGGGAGAGTCCACCTGACAACGGACACGTGGACAAGTGCTTGTGGCCAGGGATGGTACATCTCCCTGACGGCACACTGGGTAAACATAGTGGAAGCCGGGACCCAATCGAACCTTGGGACGGAACACATCCTCCCCACACCGAGGATTGCGTGCCCTATGTCAGTCAGAGTTGCCCCCACAGTGTACAGCTCCTGCGCATCATCCTCCTCCTCATGTTCAGCCTCCATCTCAGATATCACCACATCAGTTACAAGCTGGAAGCACTGCAGTACTGCCTCAGTCAAGCGGCAACAGGCTGTGCTGAAACTCATAAGCTTAGGTGATAAACCTCACACTGCTTGTGAGTAGAGATGAGCGTTGTTCTACTCGAACTGTTCGCCAATCTCAAATTCGAGCTGTTTTGGGCGGTGTTCGAGCCGTTCGGCGAACACGAACAATTTGAGAAAAATTCGGCTGTTCGAGGTTATGTTCGATAACTGTTCGTGCACCAAAATCATAACTGGATTTTTTCTCAGTAATGATGAAAATTAATGTTAATACGCAGTTTGAGTGTACAGCGGGGTGGGGGGAGGGGCAGGGGATGGATCTCTGCAGGAACAATGAAGATCTCCATTTTTTTTTTCTCTTTCCCGCATTTACAGTGGGGAGGTGCAATCTGTCAGCCTATCAGCAGCGCACACACGGAGCGAAGTGCTTTTTTTCACACAAGCAAGGGCATGTGTCATTGGCAGTGTATGTCACATGTCCTTGCCCTATAAGACCAAGCCATTTTCCCCGTCGCCACCATTTTGTCACTGCTGCAGCTGCGTGTTAGACGGCACCGCTGTTGCTGTGTGCGCTATACCTTGTTAATTTCAAGCCAATTTTCGCACAAATCTACAGATAGCTTGGGAGTAGGGAATAGTTGTGATTGCAGTCCTTTTAAGGACTAGGTTACAGCATTTCCTACGACTTTTATCAGGCAGGTCTGTGCTCTTAAATAGATAGATTGTGGGAGTAAAGACTAATTGTAATTGGAGTCCTTTTCAGGACTAGGTTACATCAGTTCCTATCAGTTTTTGCCAGGCAGGTCTGTGCCAGTGCTGTGCAAGTTTTTTTCACAGCATTTGGCTGAATCTAGCAAAGCTAATCCTTTTTGGCCTATTGCAGAGTGTGTTAGTCAGTGGAGTAGCCTATCTGTGTTGCAAGATATACCACCTGTGTATAGAATACCAATTTTTTACTGCACCTAGTGAAGTAAAATCTTTTGGGCATAGCATCATTCTATTAGTCCATCTATACTGACCTCCATCAGGTTGCAAATTGAATATAATTTTTTTCTGCATCTAGCTCTGAAAAAATATTGGGCTTCTAGCTGTGTGTGGGACTTGTTGTATTAGTCCATCTATACTGACCTCCATCAGGTTGCAAACTGCATATATTTTTTTCTTCATCTACCTCTGAAAAAATATTGGGCTTCTAGCTGTGTGTGGGACTTGTTCTATTAATCCATCTATACAGACCTCCATCAGGTTGCAAACTGAATATATTTTTTTCTGCATCTACCTCTGAAAAAATATTGGGGTTCTAGCTGTGTGGGGGACTTGTTGTATTAGTCCATCTATACTGACCTCCATCAGGTTGCAAACTGAATATATTTTTTTCTGCATCTACCTCTGAAAAATATTGGGCTTCTAGCTGTGTGTGGGACTTGTTGTATTAGTCCATCTATACAGACCTCCATCAGGTTGCAAACTGAATATATTTTTTTCTGCATCTACCTCTGAAAAAATATTGGGCTTCTAGCTGTGTGTGGGACTTGTTGTATTAGTCCATCTATACTGACCTCCATCAGGTTGCAAACTGAATATATTTTTTTCTGCATCTACCTCTGAAAAAATATTGGGCTTCTAGCTGTGTGTGGGACTTGTTCTATTAATCCATCTATACAGACCTCCATCAGGTTGCAAACTGAATATATTTTTTTCTGCATCTACCTCTGAAAAAATATTGGGCTTCTAGCTGTGTGTGGGACTTGTTGTATTAGTCCATCTATACTGACCTCCATCAGGTTGCAAACTGAATATATTTTTTTCTGCATCTACCTCTGAAAAAATATTGGGCTTCTAGCTGTGTGTGGGACTTGTTCTATTAATCCATCTATACAGACCTCCATCAGGTTGCAAACTGAATATATTTTTTTCTGCATCTACCTCTGAAAAAATATTGGGTTTCTAGCTGTGTGTGGGACTTGTTCTATTAATCCATCTATACAGACCTCCATCAGGTTGCAAACTGAATATATTTTTTTCTGCATCTACCTCTGAAAAAATATTTGGCCTTCTAGCAGTGTGTGGGACTTTCTCTATTAGTCCATCTATACTGACCTCCATCAGGTTGCAAATTAAAAATAATTTTTATCTGCATCTAGCTCTGAAAAAATATTTGGCCTTCTAGCAGTGTGTGGGACTTTCTCTATTAGTCCATCTATACTGACCTCCATCAGGTTGCAAATTGAATATAATTTTTTTCTGCATCTAACCCAGCCAATAGTTTTGGCCTAATACCACAGTTTGGCCACTCAGCTCTGCTCGGTTCCCATCCATTGTTTTTTTGTGCAAACAACTCCAGAGTTGTTAATTAGTTAACCACCAAAATGAGTGGAAAAAGGCCTGCTGCTGGTGGAAAGGGGAATAGGCATGTTGGGAAGGGGAAAAAAGGTTGTGTCCGTGGGGTAGGTGTTAAAGCAACAGTAACATCTGCAGAAGAAAGACCATCTTCCAGCCAAACTAAAATGTCTACTTCTTTTAGCGGACAATGTGATAAGATCCCTTTCTTACGGCCATGCCAATCGCTACAAGTTCCAGATGAGGCACAAAAACAGCAGGTGCTTCAACGGATATCAAGTGCTCCTTTAAGTGGGCTCTCCTCCACATCAACTTCAACATCACAAATACTCCAGTCCTCAAAGGTGTCACCCCAATCGCACTTGCTTCCTCACAGCTCCCAAATCTCCAGCTGCCCGTCTGAGTATGAGGTAGAACAGATGGTTGAGTCTGCAGAGCTGTTTACTCATACTATAGCCTGGGAATCAGAGGTCGACTCCAGCGCTTCTGTGAATCCAGACGAGGAAATGATCTGCACTGATGCCCAGAATCTTTATGAGTCGGATCCAGGACCAGACGCAGAAGGTTCTGACCATAATGTAGACCCTCATTCCCAAACTGTAACTCCTGTTGGTGGAGACAATGAGGAAGACGATGATAAGATTCAAATACCTGATTGGAGCGACAACTTTAGTTTTTTGTCAGGGCAGGAACAGGTTGGCTCTGAGGACGACGGGTGTGATAACGCACAGGGTGATGATGATGAGGTTGGAGATCCCACTTACTGTCAACCCACAGTCAGCCAAGAGATGAGGTCAGCAGAGGAGGTGGAGGAAGATGCTAGTGACGACGACGTCAGGTTGCGCCTTCCTGGACAGAGACGTAGTACTGGAAGCACGTCAACAACTGCATCCTCAAACACAGCTCTGCCTCTCACCACAAGTCGTGGTGGCTCTTCAGGTCGCATGGGTGCTAAGCCTTGCATAGCCTGGGCATTTTTTCAGATCGATAAAGATGACCCAACTCGTGTTATCTGTAACATTTGTCAGCAAAAGCTAAGTAGAGGCCAAAAAATACATAGTTTGAGTACTTCATGCATGAACCGGCACATGGACATGAAGCATAAGTTGCAGTGGGAAGCTCAGTGTGCTACAATGCGGCCTAGCCGGCCGGGCCAACCACCGTCTGCCATATCTTGTGCATCCGCGGCCTCTTCATCCTCTTTGGAGGTGGTAACACCAGCTGGTGTTGAGCGCTGTCCGACATCGATAGCACCACCTTTGGATCAAGGCAACCTAACATGTCCGCCTGCATCTTCCTCACAGACCGGCAGTTTGCCGGGGACACCCTTATCAACCCCGTCTAAGCACAATAGCCAGCCCTCGGTCCCTCAGATGTGAACAAGTAAAAGACCATTTCCTCCTAGCCATGAGAAAGCTAAGAGGTTGAATTTCACCATCTGCAAGTTCTTGGCTACAGAAATGCTGCCTTTCCGCCTGGTGGACACAGAGGATTTTCGAGACCTTATGTCCATCGCAGTGCCCCAGTACCAGATGCCCAGTCGGCACTACTTCTCAAAGAAAGGTGTGCCTGCGCTCCACCAGCATGTCGCACACAACATCACCGCTTCTTTGAGAAACTCTGTGTGTGACAGGGTGCATTTCACCACAGACACTTGGACGAGTAGGCATGGACAGGGGCGTTACATGTCGCTGTCTGGGCACTGGGTAACTATGGTGACAGCAGGACAAGGGGCTGCTGTCCAAGTCTTGCCGTCCCCACGAGTTGTGCGTCAATCCTCTTTATGTCAAAGTTCCTCCACTGCTTCTGCCTCCTCAACCTCCTCTCGGTCTTCCACCTGCACCCAAAGCCTGTCTGGACATGCCACAAGCTTTCTAACTGCGCAGAAGGGATCCTACACACCTCCTTACTATGCTGGCAGTAGGGCTCAACGTCATCAGGCGGTTTTTACATTGAAATGTCTGGGAAATGTGAGTCACACAGCTGAGGAGTTGTGGTCAGCTCTGGAGAACCAATTTCATGAATGGTTGTCTCCATTGGACCTGAAACCAGGGAAGGCCGTGTGCGACAATGCTGCAAACCTGGGTGCGGCCCTTCGCCGGGGCAATGTCACACACGTGCCTTGTATGGCTCACGTGTTGAACCTGGTTGTCCAGCAATTTTTAGCCCACTATCCCAGACTAGATGGCCTTCTGCAGAGGGCACGGACGCTGTGTGCTCACTTTCGCCGTTCGCATCCCGCAGCTCAGCGACTTACATCTCTACAGAAGTCGTTGGGCCTGCCACTTCACCGGCTAAAATGCGATGTGCCTACCCGGTGGAATTCAACTCTGCACATGTTGCAGCGACTGTGGCAGCACCGACAAGCCCTGGTGCAATACGTTCTGACGTATAGCCTGGGCCAACGAGATCCAGAGGTGGGGCAAATCACGCTGGAGGAGTGGTCTCAGATCAGGGACCTATGCACCCTTCTGCACAGTTTTGAAATGGCGACGAAGATGTTTAGTGCTGACGATGCCATTATCAGCATGACTATTCCGGTGATTTACATGCTGGAGCACATGTTAAACAGAATTCGGAGTCAGGTGGTGGCACAAGAGGAGGTGGAGGAAGTAGAGGAGGAGGAGTTGTATGCGGAAGGGCTAACATCTGCAAGGTCCAGACGGTCGGCAGCACCAAGGCGGCAGGCATGTGAGGGTGGGGGTGATGGTTTTACCAGGGCGCATGGTATCAGCCAAACTAGTGAGGAAGGTGCAGGAGCCCAGGAAGAAGTGGAGGACGAACTGATGGAAGACTCATCAGATGAGGGAGACCTTGATCACATATCTGTTGTGCGAGGTTGGGGGGAGAGGACAGAGGAAGGAAGCATGATTGTTACCTCGTCACCAACACAACAGGGACTTGATGCTCCTGGATGCGCAACACACATGAGTGCCTTCTTGCTGCACTACCTGCAACATGACCCTCGAATTTTGAGAATTAGAAATAATCCTGACTACTGGGTTGCCACACTGTTAGATCCCCGGTACAAAAGTAAATTTGCAGAAATTATTCCTGCCATAGAAAGGGATGCACGCATGCAGGAGTATCAGCAGAGACTGTTGCAGAATCTTACATGTGCTTTTTCACAAAATACCAGTGGTGCACGTAGTGAATCTCACAGTTCCAACTTGCCAACCGTGGGACCGTCAAGTGTTCAGCACTGAAACCGTAACAGAACCACAGTATCTGCTGGTAACATCAATTTTGCGGAATCATTTCACCACATTTTTAGCCCATCCTTTGCAAGGCCACAGGAGACAAGAAGTCTGACACATAGTCAATGCCTAGAGACGATGGTACAGGAGTATCTCCAAGTAAACATTGAAGCCACGACTGTGTCACTGGACCCTTGCTCTTTTTGGGCTTCCAATCTGGATAAATGGCCGGAGCTAGCCACTTACGCCTTGGAGATCTTGTCATGCCCCGCAGCCAGCGTTCTGTCTGAACGTGTGTTCAGCGCTGCTGGTGGTGTGCTGACAGATAAGCGCACGCGGCTCTCCACTGATAATGTAGACAGACTCACGTTCATAAAGATGAACAAATCATGGATCCGAAACGACTTTTCTACCCCTGTGTCATCCTGGGAAGAGTAAAAGCTTGATGATTGGTTAAAATCACCCTACCAACCGTTTTAAGCTTTCAAATTACTAATCATGTTTATCTGTATCTTGGCTGGAAAATAATTTGGGCTTTGTAGCAGTGTGCAGCACTGATTCTATTAGGCCATCTATAATAAGCTCCACCAGATTTAAAATCACTAATCATGTTTATCTGTATCTTGACTGGAAAATAATTTGGGCTTTGTAGCAGTGTGCAGCACTGATCCTATTAGGCCATCTATACTAAAGCTTCACCAGATTTAAAATGAATAATAATTTTTAGCTGCATCTAGCCCGGAAAATAATTTTGGGGCTCCGAGATGCGCAAGACACATAAGTGCCTTCTTGCTGCACTACCTGCAGCATGACCCTCATATTGTCAGAATTCGAAGTAATCATGACTACTGGGTTGCCACACTCTTAGATCCCCCAAACTTTTCGATCAACCTTTTCATTTTAATAAAGACCAAAAAAATGGTCATTTTTGAAATTATAAGCATTAGCAGGTTGTTAGAAACTGAAATCAAACAGTTTTCAACTCAAAACTTTATTCTAGGTGATGTTACATTTTCACATAGGACCCCTTGTTCGAAAGGAGCTTCTGAACTCTCTCGTCCATTGAATTTGTCAGGTTTTGGATGGTTTCTGCTTCAATTGTTTTGCATGAGGACAGAATACCCTCCCAGAGCTGTTGCTTAGATGTGAACTGCCTCCCGCCATCATAGACACTCCTTTTAATGATGCTCCAAAGGTTCTGAATGGGGTAGAGGTCAGGGGAGCATGGGAGTCACACCATAAGTTTGTCCCCTTTTATGCCCATATCAGCCAGAGATGAAGATGATTTATGTGCAGCATGAGATGGTGCATTATCATGCAGAAAAATGATCTTGCTGTGAAATACACGGTTCTTCTTCTTGAACCATGGCAGGAAGTGCTGTTTGAGAAAATCCACATACATTATGGAGTTCATCTTTAGCGCCTTCAGGGATCCTAAAGGGGCCGACAATCTCTCTCCCCATGATTCCAGCTCAAAACATTACTCCACCTCCTCCTTGTTGGCTCTGTAGCCGTGTTTGCGTGGGGTGTCCATCAACCAGCCATCCTCCACTCCATCCATCTGGACCATCGAGCGCTGCACGGCACTCATCCGTGAACAAAACAGTTTTGAAATCAGTCTTCATGTAATGTTTGGCCCACTGGAACCGTTTCTGCTTGTGTGAAGTGGATAGAGGAGGTCGACAGGATGGCGTATGCACAGCTGCAAACCTCTGAAGGACCCTGCATCTTGTTGTTCGGGGGACGTTGGAGGCACAAGCAGCTTCAAAAACTTGTCTGCTGCTATGACAAGGCTTTTTTGCCGCTGCTCTTTCAACCTGACGTAATTGCCTGTAGGAAAGAGCCCTCAATTTGCCCTTATCAGCACGCACATGTGAGTACTGTGAATCAGCTACATACTTCTTGATTGCCAAGACACTTCATCCTGATCATCGCACAATGTTGATTGTAGTCATGCCTTGACCTAAACACTCCACAATTTGTTGCTTCTCAGCAGCCGACACATCCTTTTTCTTTCCCATTTTGGCAGAAAATGTAGGCTGCTTAATAATGTGAGACAGCCTTCTTAAGTAGTCTTGCCTTTCATTGGACACACCTGCCAAACTAATTAGCACAGGTGTCTGCAATTGCTTACAGTGATATAAAGAGCCCTGACACACATCACCATCAATGAGTTTAACTGACAAACAAACAAATTCTTCCCTTATCACTCCTAAACACTTTTTGCATAATAATTTGGAACACAGTGTACATGTGCTTTTCCACAAAACACCAGTGGTTTACGTAGTGAATCTTACAGTTCTAACTTGCCAACCGTGGTCTATATGGAGTTGTTCAATAAAGGGCCCAAAATTAAGATAACATAGATGGGAGACGTCTCTATGAATAGGAATTCCTAAGTATTTGATACCCTGTGAGGGCCAGGCAAAGGGAAAGTTGGACTGGATGGAATCCTATATGGATTTGGGGAGGGAGACATCGAGGGACTCAGACTTCGCTGCATTGATTTTAAAATTTGACCATGTAACAAAGTGATCTATTTCAGCCATAACAGCATGGATGGATATATGTGATTGAGTGATATATACTAGGACATCATCAGCAAATAGAGAGCACTTGTACTCGGTGCCTCCCACCTCAATCCACCTAATATTGGGGTTATGGCGAATTGATGAGAGCAGGTGCTCCGTCACTAGGATGTATAAGAGAGAGGACAGAGAACATCCCTGCCTTGTCCCATTGGTGATTGTGAAAGGTGATGAAAATGTTCTGACGCGCCCCCTGGGCCTTGGGACACCCGGAGCCGGACCCTTTTTGGTGGATGCTGGTGGTTGTAGTCTCCGTGGCGGCAACCCGGTTCCGTGGCTCAGGGCGGTCAAACCAGTGGCGGAACTATTTATGTGGTTTTGATGTTTAAATGTCCGACTACGCCACCCGTGGATTGCGGTCAGAGTGTACCGCCGCTCCAGGGCAGACCGCTGAGGCTGGTGTTGTGGGTGCAGCAGAGCGTAGCATAACTCCCCACGGGAGGAGTGTAGCCTCAGGGCAGTGTATGCGGAGGATGGGGGTGATGGTGCAGGGCAGCAGCAGTAATGACACGGAGTCAGTGATGCAGTCCAGGGCCTTTACTCACAGTTCTTATTATCCAGACCACGTCTGCAGGTAACGGCTACCCACGTCGTACTGTGCTCACCAGGTGAGGGGCTCAGACAACTCCTAGATAACTTTGGAGTGCTTCACAGGACCCCCTTTGTGTGTCCTTTGTCTGGCCTTTCTTACCAACCCTTCTGTCCGGCTGCCTCGGGCCTCCTCTTGGTAAACTTGGCGCCAGTTTCCCTGACCCTATGTGGTGCCTTCCTAGCGGGTGTAGCGAGGGGCTGCGCCACATAAAATGTCACAGCCTCCTGTTTCTAGCTGAGGGTCGTTTCCTGCCTCCACTAGTTTCGGGGACCGGTCTCCCCCTTTGGCCTGACCCCTCCACGCAAGTGGATTCGGGCGTGAGGTGGCGACTCGCCCGTCCGCACCCCTGAGATCCCTTCGTTCCTCGTTCCTGGAGCCTTCTCCGCTCCTCTTCCTTCCTTCTCCCTCTTCCAGGCCTGGGCCTCTTTTACTAGGCCCGCCTCCGGAGCAGAGCTCATGCAGAGCCCCTGCTCCCTGCCACTTCTGCTCAGACTTCTCTGCACTGAACTAAGATGGTGCCCACCTTTTATACTCCCTTCTCAATGCACCCAGGAACTGCTTCCTCCCTGCTCCTGCACTACAGGGTTCCCCTTCCTCAGTGTTCCCTCCCCCCACTCCAGCCAGGGACAGGGACTGTCGTGCCCATCTCAGGGGCATATTGGTCGCCCTGCCCCACGGCAATGTGGTGTAATGCATGCAGGTGTCGGGTCCTGATCCACACTACATCCTTACCTGAGAGTGAGATATCACACCTCTGGGTGAGGTGCAATACCTCTGTAGCAACCGAGCCCTCAGGGTGCTACAGTTCCATTTATCTTCAGCCTAGGTGACGTATTGCGATACAGGGCCGTGATTTTGGCTATAAAAGGGTCCCCTAGACCCCTACCCCAAGCTTTTTAAGAGAATCATATATGGCGTGCCAGGAGACTCTATGGAATGCTTTCTCAGCATCCAACGAGAGTATCTAATTACAAATTTTTAACTGCATCTAGCCCAGGAAATACTTTGTGCCTAGTAGCAGGGTCTGCTAGTCAGCGGATTATCCCGGCTGTTAAGCAAGCTACACCACCTGTAGTTTGGACACTTCATTTTTTCAAAGGAAATGCTTCGGGACCACGGGATACTCAGTGAAGAGCATCAGGAGGCACCCCAAGGCATAGGGGCTCGGACTGGCAGTAGGATGCCTTGCGGTGGACAGCCGAGCTCGATCCTTTTAAAAGCTTTTTAACTGCAGCAGCTTTAGTGGACGCTACTGGAGCTGGAATTACGCGGCTGCTGGCATGAGACTTGCCCTCCAATAGATCCTTGTAAATGGATTTAAAGTGTATTTATTCAAATTAGAGAGACAATTTAAATTAAAAAGCTTAGAGCTGCCTCCACCACAGGGGGGCTCGCTCGACCCACCAGCGGACAGGCACCAGTATTGGGAGAGGGGGGCTGGCCGTCAGGGTTCACCGCGGCTCTGGCACAAACCCGGCGACACGGAGGTGGCACGGGCAGGAGCGGACTGAGCGTGTCGGCTTCTCACTTTTTAGATTTTAGAAGGGCATGACATGCCTATATCTGTGTCTCCCCCTCCTTTTACTCCTCCACCTCTTTTCTTTTCGCATGACTATATGTACTTGTCACTTTTCCATGTGTTAGTTGTGTCTTCTGAGCAGGTTGTCAGCTTTTGGACACCTTTGAAGGTGTTTTCTATGTGTTTCTATGTGTTTTTGCTTGCCTGCCATTGGTTTTAACGGTGTTCGAAGGTGTTCGACGAACAGTTCGACGAACACTTCGGCGAACACACGGGTGTTCGACGAACCGAACCGAACTCGAACACTACGGGGGTGGCTCAACACTACTTGTGAGTTGTGGAGAGCTGTGAAAAAGCAGGCAGATCTGTGGCTGAGACCGCTGAACCTACATCCAGACATGGTGGTGTGTGACAATGGCCGTAACCTGGTGGCAGCTCTGAGGCGAGGTGAGATCACACACGTACCATGCCTGGCTCATGTGCTTAACCTCGTGGTTCAGCAGTTTCTTAAATCGTACCCCGAGTTGCCAGATCTGTTCGTCAAAGTACGCCGCCTGTCAGCTCATTTTCGCAAGTCGGCTACAGATTCCGCCGCCCTTGCTGTGTTGCAGCAGTGTTTGCAGCTTCCGGCACACCGACTGGTGTGTGATGTCCCCACACATTGGAACTCTACCCTCCACATGTTGCAAAGGATTTGTGAGCAGAAGAGAGCAGTTGTGGAGACCCCACACATAAGACCTCAGGAGTGAACCTGGATGTCTAACATATGTACCATCCTGACAAACTTTGAGGAGTCCACCAAGATAGTGAGTGGCGATGATGCCATCATTAGCGTCAGCATCCCACTTGTCTGTCTTTTGCAACGCTCTCTGCAGATAATTAAAGAGGAGGCATTGCAGCCAGAGTATGATGAGATGGATCAAGAATCCGTAATGGGTGATTACACACAGCCCAGCCTCATCTCATCCCAACGTGCATTGGGGGACAATGAGGGAGAGGAGGAGGAGGAGGAAGAAGAACAGGAGCTGGTATCATGCGCTGTAGACGGTAGTACCTGTACAACTGTCATACAGTCAGTTCAGCGTGGGTGGCCTGAGGACAGGGGGGAGGAGGAGGAGGAGGAGGAGAGCATGGTCAGTCGTCATCTTGGTGAGGACACGGAAGTCTTGCCCATTACCAGTCTGGCACGCATGGCTGACTCTATGTTACACTGCCTTGACCGTGACCCTTGCGTTGCCAAAATGTTGGGTGACAGTCATTACTGGTTGGTGACACTTGTAGACCCCCGCTACAAGGAGAACTTTCACTCTCTTATTCCTGAGGTGGAGAGGTCTACAAAAATGGGGCAGTACCAGAAGGCCCTTGCTGCAGAACTGTTAAAAAAAATCCCATCTGAACACGCTAGCGGCAGAGGTCACAGTTCGTTGCCCAACCAAGGCGTACATGCGAGAGAGACGCAACTCCAATCCAGCAGAGGCAGGGGAACACTGTCAACATTCTGGGACAGTTTTCTGAGACCCGCCCAGCTTACAGGTCCTGAGGCACGGGGTACTCTCACAAGGAGTGGAAAGTTTCAAAAGATGGTGAGGGAGTACCTTGCCGACCGTACCAGCGTCATCCGTGATTCCTCTGTGCCTTTTAATTATTGGGTATCCAAGCTGGACACTTGGAATGAACTCGCTCTGTACGTCTTGGAGGTCCTGGCCTGCCCTGCCGCTAGCGTGTTATCGGAGCATGCTTTCAGTGCCGCTGGGGGAATTATAACTGATAAGCGTACTCGCCTGTCAACTGACAATGCTGACAAGCTGACCCTTATCAAAATGAACAAGGGCTGGATAGGGCCAGACTTCTCATCACCACCAAATTACAGCAGAGTAACATAAAGTCAAATCCACTGTGTTATTTAGGGAGGTGTATTCCCATGCACCGCTTCACACCCACACATGGGTATACGTTTCCTTATTTTGGCTGTTTTTTGCTCTTCTCCTTATCCTCAGCTTCCACCACCACTATACCACCAGGGTGACCGTGGTCCATGTTGTCAGCATTGCAAGTTCCTCCATCCTAATTTTTGGCAGCTTTTGCTTGGTAAGGCATAGGCAAAGACTAAGGGAGACCCACTCCCCAATAATGGGAATAATGTTTTTAATATGCTGTACTGCATGGTTCTTGTAAGGGGCATTAAAACCATCTTGTTAAACCACTCTGACCTCCACGTCTCTTCCAAGGGGCATTTAAACTGTCTTGTTAAGCTACTGCAACCTCCACGTCTCTTCCAAGGGGCATTAAAACTATCTTGTTAAGCTACTGCGACCTCCACGTCTCTTCCAAGGGGCATTAAAGCTGTCTTGTTAAGCTAATGCGACCTCCACCACTTTTCCAAGGGGCATTAAAGCTGGCTTGTTAAGCTACTGTGACCTCCACCACTCTTCCAAGAGGCATTAAAACCGTCTTGTTAAACCACTCTCACCTCCACGTCTCTTCCAAGGGGCATTAAAACCGTCTTGTTAAGCTACTGCGACCTCCACCACTTCTCCAACTGGCATTAAAACCGTCTTGTTAAGCTACTGTAACCTCTACCACTCTTCTAAGGGGCATTAGAACCGTCTTGTTAAGCTAATGCGACCTCCACCACTTTTCCAAGGGGCATTAAAGCTGTCATGTTAAGTTACTGTGACCTCCACCACTCCTCCAAGGGGCATTAAAACCGTCTTGTTAAGCTACTGCGACCTCCACCGCTCTTCCAAGGGGCATTAAAACCATCTTGTTAAGCTACTGTAACCTCCACCACTCTTCCAAGGGGCATTTAAACCGCCTTGTTAAGCTACTGCTACTTCCACGTCTCTTCCAAGAGGCATTAAAACCATCTTGTTAAGCTAATGCGACCTCCACCACTTTTCCTAGGGGCATTAAAGCTGTCTTGTTAAGCTACTGTGACCTCCACCACTCTTCCAAGGGGCATTAAAACCATCTTGTTAAACCACTCTGACCTCCACGTCTCTTCCAAGGGGCATTAAAACCGTCTTGTTAAGCTACTGCGACCTCCACCACTCTTCCAAGGGGCATTTAAACTGTCTTGTTAAGCTACTGCAACCTCCACATCTCTTCCAGGGGCATTAAAGCCGTCTTGTTAAGCTAATGCAACCTCCACCACTTTTCCAAGGGGCATTAAGGCTGTCTTGTTAAGATACTGTGACCTCCACCACTCTTCCAAGGGGAATTAAAACCATCTTGTTAAGCTACTGCGATTTCCACCACTTTTCCCAGGGGCATTGATATTGTCTTTTTATTCCACTGCGACCTCCACGTCTCTTCCAAGGGGCATTAAAACCGTCTTGTTAAGCTAATGCGACCTCCACCACTTTTCCAAGGGGCATTAAAGCTGTCTTGTTAAGCTACTGCGACCTCCACCACTTTTCGAAGGGGCATTAAAGCTGTCTTGTTAAGCTACTGTGACCTCCACGTCTCTTCCAAGGGGCATTAAAACCGTCTTATTAAGCTAATGCGACCTCCACCACTTTTCCCAGGGGCATTGATATTGCCTTTTTATTCCACTGCGACCTCCACGTCTCTTCCAAGGGGCATTTAAACCGTCTTGTTAAGCTACTGCGACCTCCACCACTTTTCCAAGGGGCATTGATATTGTCTTTTTATTCCACTGCGACCTCCACCATTCTTCCAATGGGCATTGCATTCCCTCCTAATTTTAGTCAGCTTTTGCTTTTCAATGCATAGGCGAACTCTAAGGGAGACCCACTCCCCAATAATGGGTAGAAGGTTTTTAGTATGCTGTAATCCACATCTGTTTCAAGGGGCATTGCAGTTCCTCATAATTTTTGGAAAGCCTTCCATTCACTGCTTAGGCCAACAGTGCACAGGAGACTCAGTAGCTATAAATGGAAAAAACGGTTTAGTTAAGGCCCTCTGACCTCCATGTCACTTCCAAGGGGCATTGGAGTGCCTCAAAATTTTTGGTAGGCATTGCACTCACTGTATGCCCTATAACTGTGTAGCTGAACCGCTCCTTTTGGTACAGAAACATATCCTACAAGACATGTGTGGTTGACTGGCCTGATATTGATGTGAATGGTCACTGTTCCTCCTGCTCTTTCTCCTTTGCCACCACCTCATCCATCATTCATCACCTGAAGCTTTGTTTTAACGGGAGTCATACAACTTGGATAGTAGCAGGAAAACATCCAGCAATCCTCGGAGGAGGTAAGATATGCGCCAAAACGCTGACCACCTCAGGCCTAGCCGCTACTACATACATGAGCTTGCATTCCAAGAAAACAAAGCAGACGCTAACTTATATCATCATTATCATGCTCCTCACCTTGTCACTCTCAACTCCCCTGATGGAGAAGCCAGGGCCCACCGGAGGAGTCTGGTTCTCTGGTGGGCTCGTCCAATGCTGCCCTAAAGCAGGCCAGGCTAAGGACTGGCTGGGGACTGTGTGTGGACACCCGGCCGCGGGGCGGCTGGGGACTGAGTATGGACACCTGGCCGCCCCCTGGCTGCTGTGAACCGAGCGTGGACACCCGGCCGCCGGGCAGCTGGGGACTGAGTATGGATACCAGGCCGCCGACGCAGCCATGACATGGTGGCCGGCATCTGCCTCCACATGCCTAAAAGGCCCAATTTCAAGTGCAAGCAAGCTAGCAGTATGGTATTGCAGCCTGGGGGTGGGTGGGTGGCAGGTTGCACACTTACGCTTGCATTCCAAGAAAACAAAGCAGATGCTAACTTCTATCATCATCATCATGCTCCTCACCTTGGCACTCTCAACTCCAATGATGGAGAGGCCAGGGCCCACCGGAGGAGTCTGGTTCTCAGGTGGGCTCATCCAATGCTGCCCTAAAGCAGGCCGGGCTAAGAAAAGTGTGTGGGGGGATGTTCCAAGGACAAATAGGGGTGGCTGGGGACCGTTTATGGGCACCCGGCCGCGGGGCGGCTGGGGACCAAGTATGGACACCCGGCCGCTTCCTGGTGGCTGGGGACCGAGCGTGGACACCCAGCCTCCGGGCGGCTGGGGACTGAGTATTGATACCTCACTGGCCAGCTTCGGCCTCCTCCAAACTAAAAGGCACCATTTCAAGTGCAAGCAAGCTAGCAGTATGGTATTGTAGCCTGGGGGTGGGTGGGTGGCAGGCTGCATACTTGCGCTTGCATTGCAAGGAATGGGTCAGGTACAATTGAACACTGCCCTGGGACAAGGACTTGCACGGGGATAGTTGCAAGTCTGCATCTTCTGATGCGGAAAGGATCACTTCTGATGGGCACACTTTTAGGCAGTGACCTGGGTGTCAGAGATGCTTCCAGGGGTCTTCCCCATGCTGTTCCCATGTCTTTTCAGCACTGTATGCATGTGTCACACAGCACATGGCCAGATAAGATTGTAAAATGTTAAAATGACATTTCCCGGTGAATGTATTTGTCACTTTTGAAAGCAATACAAAAGTGCAAAAACGCATAAAAATGCTACTTGTGAACATAGTCCAAGGTGTGTGGGAGTATTTTTGTTTTTGGTTAGTTATTTTACCTTATACACAAGTCTTTACTCCTTAACATATTTCACAGGAAAGCACTTTCAATTTCGTTTTTGAACGTTATCTTGTGAGCCCGTTAAAGTGGCTTAATACCTCTGACCACGTTGTTGACAGCAGTGACCTGGGGGTCAGAAATGCTTCCTGGGGCGATGCCCATGCTGTCCCCATGTCTTTTGAACACTGTCACTATCGTTTTGGGCACTTTTTAGGCTTTCTACAGACTGCCGGGGGTGCCGCCGCAAAAATGCTCGGGTCTCCCATAGACTAACATTGGGCTTGTTGCTCGGGTCGAGCACCCGAGTATCACGGTGAGCTCGACCTGAGCTTTGAGCACCTGAGCATTTTAGTGCTCGCTCAACACTATTAGAGACTCTTCACTTTGTCTCATAGTGAGAATATCCTCTATGATGTTCATATCCCCCAATAGTTGGGGTAGGTGCCAATTGATTCACACAATCATGTCCATTGTCTATGACAGTGGCCTGTAGTCGCTGGATAAGAATAGGAGAATCGTCTCTCACCTGATTGTATCTGCTACTCTTTTTTGGATTAGCCGGCCTGGCGCGACGTCACCTATGCATCATGCCACAACAATTGCGTCACGTCAGGCCGTCTAATCAAAAAAGAGTCGCCGCACAAGGTAAGAGGTGGTTCTTCCACTTCCATTCGGCAACTACAGACTACTGCGGTATCGAAGAACTGGATCATGCAAATCAATTCGCACCAACCATATTAATGGGCAATATAGACTGAGGAAGTCCTAATGGGACACCTCTTTTAGTAATTGGATAAATTATTGTTTATTACTTGAATTTATGAATACTGGAATACTCTGTTCTTACCTTTGTAAAATTTGGATTCCACATAATAGCACTTGTATTAATTGCTAATGTCTGTGATGGCAAGAAAGTACCGACGTGCCTGCTCACATCTGTGCCGTTTGGATAAAGGACCCAGTTTAGAATAACAAAGCTATTCACTATATCACCCTGCGGAGTGAAAAAGATGTCTTCTCCCATTTTTCTTACATGAACATATTTCAAATAAATATTCAGCTAAAGATAAGATAAGATACATGTTCATTTTACTTGTTAACTTTACTCATTGTGGCACATTCATGTGATATTGTACTGCTTATTTGACTGTTTCTGTAACTTCCATAGACTCCAAGTTCACGGAACTACTGCCAGCTGCCTATTCTGCAGAATGGAGTGGAACATTGGCTTTCTCATAGTTGAGGTGGTAGAGGAAGGACTTCCACCTAACAGACATGTTTCCTTTAAATCATAAAGTTTTTTGTATAATACTATAATTACAGCCCCCATTGTAAAACCTTTAAAAGAGGTTGTCTCAAATTAAAGCAAACCCAGTGATCATCTGATTGATCCAGGTCCAGGTTTAGAAATCTCTGATGCTAGCCAGCCTGTATAGAGGAAATGTAGTGCTACATGCCAGAGCTGACCATCTAGCAGCCTCTGCAGAGGAACGTAGTGCTACACGCCACAGCTGACCATATAGCAGCCTCTGCAGAGGAGTGTGGTGCTGTATTCCAGAACTATCCATACAGTAACCTCTGCAGAGGAGTGTGGTGGTACATGCCAGAACTATCCATACAGTAACCTCTGCAGAGGAGTGTGGTGGTACATGCCAGAACTATCCATACAGTAACCTCTGCAGAGGAGTGTGGTGGTACATGCCAGAACTATCCATACAGTAACCTCTGCAGATGAGTGTGGTGCTACATGCCACAGCTAACCGTACATTAGCCTCTGCAGAGGAGTGTGGTGCTACATGCCAGAGCTATCCATACAGTAGCCTCTGCAGAGGAGTGTGATGCTACATGCCAGAACTATCCATACAGTAGCCTCTGCAGAGGAGTGTGGTGCTAAATGCCAGAACTATCCATACAGTAACCTCTGCAGAGGAGTGTGGTGCTACATGCCAGAACTATCCATACAGCAGCCTCTGCAGAGGAGTGTGGTGCTAAATGCCAGAACTATCCATACAGTAACCTCTGCAGAGGAGTTTGGTGCTACATGCCAGAACTATCCATACAGTAGCCTCTACAGAGGAGTGTGGTGCTCAGGGCCGGCTCCAGGTTTTTCTGGGCCCCGGGCGAAAGAGTCTCAGTGGCCCCTTTAACACATACCACGATTCATGATGCGCAGATACCGCAGAGAAATATATATATATAGTACAATGCAAAGATTTCACTTCTTACATTACATGAGTGATATCTACTGTAAATTCCACAATAGCTCAGAATCCGGCGAATCGCTCCACACAGAATACTGGCCCCCATATAAGGCTCCATACGGGATACTGGCCCCCATATAACGCTTCATACGGAATACTGGCCCCCATACAGAATACTGGCCCCCATATAAGGCTCCATAAGGAATTCTGGCCCCCATATAAGGCCCCATACGGAATACTGGCCCCCATATAAGGCTCCATGCGGAATACTGACCCCCATATAAGGCTCCATACGGAATACTGGCCCCGATATAAGGCTCCATACGGAATACTGGCCCCCATATAAGGCTCCATGCGGAATACTGGCCCCCATATAAGGCCCCATACCGAATACTGGCCCCCATATAAGGCCCCATACGGAATACTGGCCCCATATAAGGCTCCATACAGAATACTGGCCCCCATATAAGGCTCCATACAGAATACTGGCCCCCATATAAGGCTCCATACAGGATACTGGTCCCCATATAACGCTCCATACAGGATACTGGTCCCCTTATAAAGCTCCATACAGGATACTGGTCCCCTTATAAAGCTCCATACAGGATACTGGCCCCCATATAACGCTCCATACAGGATACCGGTCCCCTTATAAAACTCCATACAGGATACTGGCCCCCATATAACGCTCCATACAGGATACTGGCCCCCATATAATTCTGCATGCAGGCTGTTACCCCCCACATAATGCCCCATACAGGCTGTCCCCCCCTTATAATGCTCCATGCAGGCTGTTAACCCCCACATAATGCCCCATACAGGCCCCCCCCCTTTTAATGCTCCATGCAGGCTGTTACCCCCTACATAATGCCCCATACAGGCTGCCCCCCCCCTTATAATGCTCCATGCAGGCTGTCCCCCCCCACATAATGCACTATGCAGGCTGCCCCCCCCCTTTATAATTCCCCATGCAGGCTGTTCCCCACCTTATAATGCCCCATGCAGGATGTCACCCCCCCCTCTTTATAATGCCCCATGCAGGATGTCCCCCCCCCTCTCTTTATAATGCCCAATGCAGGATGCCCCCCCTTCTCTTTATACTGCCCCATGCCTCCATACATTAAAAAAAAAAAAATCAAATACTCACCTCCCTTCTCCTCACCTGCTGCCTGCTGCCCGCTGCCCGCTGCTCGGGTCCGAACTCCAGCGTTGTCGGCGTCTTCCCGCTCAGCGCTCCCTGTGACGGCTCAGGGGAGGGCGCGGTGTAAAGACGTCACCGCGCCCTCTGACCTGAGACGTCACAGGGAGCGCAGAGCAGGAAGACAGCTGATCTGCGGAGGCACGGGGAGAGGTAAGTATCCGGCTGCCGGGGCCCTGAGCAAGCGGGAGGGAGCGGGCGCTGACACCGCTCTCCTCTGCCCATAGCCCAGCGGGGTGCGCGACCGCCAGTGGGCCCCTCTGCCTGCTCAGGGCCCCGGCATTTGCCCGGGTGTGCCGGGTGCTGACGCCGGCCCTGGTGGTGCTACATGCCAGAACTATCCATACAGTAACCTCTGCAGAGGAGTTTGGTGCTACATGCCAGAGCTATCCATACAGTAGCCTCTGCAGAGGAGTGTGGTGCTACATGCCAGAACGATCCATACAGTAACCTCTGCAGAGGAGTGTGGTGCTACATGCCAAAACTATCCATACAGTAGCCTCTACAGAGGAGTGTGGTGCTACATGCCAAAACTATCCATACAGTAGCCTCTACAGTGGAGTGTGGTGCTACATGCCAGAACTATCCATACAGTAACCTCTGCAGAGTAGTGTGGTGCTACATGCCAGAACTATCCATACAGTAGCCTCTGCAGAGGAGTGTGGTGCTACATGCCAGAACGATCCATACAGTAACCTCTGCAGAGGAGTTTGGTGCTACATGCCAGAACGATCCATACAGTAACCTCTGCAGAGGAGTTTGGTGCTACATGCCAGAACGATCCATACAGTAACCTCTGCAGAGGAGTGTGGTGCTACATGGCAAAACTATCCATACAGTAGCCTCTACAGAGGAGTGTGGTGCTACATGCCAAAACTATCCATACAGTAGCCTCTACAGTGGAGTGTGGTGCTACATGCCAGAACTATCCATACAGTAACCTCTGCAGAGGAGTGTGGTGCTACATGCCAGAACTATCCATACAGTAGCCTCTGCAGAGGAGTGTAGTGCTACATGCCAGAACTATCCATACATCAGCCTCTGCAGAGGAGTGTGATGCTGTATGACACTGCTAAGCATACAGCAGCCTCTTGACATAGCTGACCATATGTAAGAATATGAACAAATGAGAGGTTTCTACAGTTTGAGGTCTAATAGAGTGTCGGCCATCTGCCATCTGCTGGTCAAATGTTGTAGGACAAGAGAAAGTAGTAAAAACTGCATCAGCAGAAATTGTAGGAAAAAGTACATGGGTCCTGAGGGGAAGCGATTGGAGGAGACACTCGGTCAGGGGATAGTTGTCACGCAGTTATTAAGTATAAAAGGCTCAGGAGGACAGAAAAGGAGAGGAGTCGGTGCTTGGACCTGTGTCAGGACGGAAATGTAGTTTAGCCGAGCCTATAGTAGGTCAGAGTAAAGAACTGAGTAATCAGGTCTGAGTAAAGAGCCGAGTAACCAGATCCGAACAAAGAACTGAGTGGCCAGAACCGAGTAATCAGATCTGAGTGAGGAACCGAGTGACCAGAACCAAGTACAGTAACCAGATCCAGAGCCAAGTGACCAGAACCATACAGCAGCCTTGTGAAGAAAATGTAGTGCTACATGCCGAGGCTATACATACAGCAGCCTCTATGGAGGAAATGTAGTGCTACATGCTGGGGCTAACTATATAGCAGCCTTTGCAGAGGAAATGTAGTGCTAGATGCCGAGGGTAACCATCCAGCAGCCTCTGCTGAGGAAATGTAGTGCTAGATGCCGAGGCTAACCATACAGCAGCCTCTGCAGAGGAGGTGTAGTGCTAGATGCCGGAGCTAACTATACAGCAGCCTCTGCGGAGGAAATTTAGTGCTACATGCCAGGGAAAACTATACAGCAGCCTCTGCGGAGGAAATGTAGTGGTAGATGCCGGGGCCCTCCATACAGCAGCCTCTGCGGAGGAAATATAGTGCTAGATGATGAGGCTATCCATACAGCAGGCTCTGCGGAGGAAATGTAGTGCTAGACGCCGGGGCTAACCATACAGCAGGCTCTGCGGAGGAAATGTAGTGCTAGACGCCGGGGCTAACCATACAGCAGGCTCTGCGGAGGAAATGTAGTGCTAGATGCCGGGTCTAATGATACAGGAGCCTCTGCAGAGGAAATGTACTGCTAGATGCCGGGGCTAACCATACAGCAGCCTCTGCAGAGGAAATGTAGTGCTAGATGCCGCGGATAACTATACAGCAGCCTCTGCGGAGGAAATATAGTGCTAGATATTGGGGCTATCCATACAGCAGCCTCTGCGGCGGAAATGTAGTGCTAGATGCCGCGGATAACTATACAGCAGCCTCTGCGGCGGAAATGTAGTGCTAGATGCCGCGGATAACTATACAGCAGCCTCTGCGGAGGAAATGTAGTGCTAGATGCCGGGGCTAACCATACAGCAGCCTCTGCAGAGAAAAAGTAGTGCTACATGCCGAGGCTAACCATACAGCAGCCTCTGCGGGGGAAATGTAGTGCTAGATGCCAGGGCTAACCATACAGCAGCCTCTGCAGAGAAAAAGTAGTGCTGGATGCCGAGGCTAACCATACAGCAGCCTCTGCGGGGAAAATGTAGTGCTAGATGCCGGGGCTAACCATATAGCAGCCTCTGCGGGGGAAATGTAGTGCTAGATGCCAGGACTAAACATACAGCAGCCTCTGCGGAAGAAATATAGTGCTAGATGATGGGGCTATCCATACAGCAGCCTCTGCAGAGGAAATGTAGTGCTAGATGCCGAGGCTAACCATACAGCAGCCTCTGCGGGGGAAATGTAGTGCCAGATACCGAGGCTAACCATACAGCAGCCTCTGCGGAGGAAATATAGTGCTAGATGATGGGGCTATCCATACAGCAGCCTCTGCGGAGGAAATGTAGTGCTAGATGCCGGGGATAACTATACAGCAGCCGCTGCAGAGGAAATGTAGTGCTAGATGCCGGGGATAACTATACAGCAGCCTATGCGGAGGAAATGTAGTGCTAGATGCCGGGGATAAGTATACAAGAGCCTCTGCAGAGGAAATGTAGTGCTAGATGCCGGAGATAACTATACAGGAGCCTATGCGGAGCAAATGTTGTGCTAGATGCCGGGGATAACTATACAGCAGCCACTTCAGAGGAAATGCAGTGCTAGATGCCGGGGATGACAATACAGCAGCCTCTGCAGAGGAAATGTAGTGCTAGATGCTGGGGGATAACTATACAGCAGCCTATGCAGAGGAAATATAGTGCTAGATGCCGGGGATAACTATACAGCAGCCTCTGCAGAGGAAATGTAGTGCTAGATGCTGAGGATAACTATACAGGAGCCTCTGCAGAGAAAAAGTAGTGCTAGATGCCGAGGCTAACCATACAGCAGCCTCTGCGGGAGAAATGTAGTGCTAGAAGCCGGGGCTAACCATACAGCAGCCTCTGCAGAGAAAAAGTAGTACTAGATGCCGAGGCTAACCATACAGCATCCTCTGCGGGGGAAATGTAGTGCTAGATGCCGGGACTAACCATACAGCAGCCTCTGCGGAAGAAATATAGTGCTAGATGATGGGGCTATCCATATAACAGCCTCTGCAGAGGAAATGTAGTGCTAGATGACGGGGCTATCCATACAGCAGCCTCTGTGGAGGAAATGTAGTGCTAGATGCTGGGGATAACTATACAGCAGCCTCTGCAGAGGAAATGTAATGCTAGATGCCGGGGATAACTATACAGCAGCCTATGCGGAGGAAATGTAGTGCTAGATGCTGGGGGATAACTATACAGCAGCCTATGCAGAGGAAATATAGTGCTAGATGCCGGGGATAACTATACAGCAGCCTCTGCAGAGGAAATGTCGTGCTAGATGCTGAGGATAACTATACAGGAGCCTCTGCAGAGAAAAAGTAGTGCTAGATGCCGAGGCTAACCATACAGCAGCCTCTGCGGGAGAAATGTAGTGCTAGAAGCTGGGGCTAACCATACAGCAGCCTCTGCAGAGAAAAAGTAGTACTAGATGCCGAGGCTAACCATACAGCATCCTCTGCGGGGGAAATGTAGTGCTAGATGCCGGGACTAACCATACAGCAGCCTCTGCGGAAGAAATATAGTGCTAGATGATGGGGCTATCCATATAACAGCCTCTGCAGAGGAAATGTAGTGCTAGATGATGGGGCTATCCATACAGCAGCCTCTGTGGAGGAAATGTAGTGCTAGATGCTGGGGATAACTATACAGCTGCCTCTGCAGAGGAAATGTAGTGCTAGATGCCGGGGATAACTATACAGCAGCCTATGCGGAGGAAATGTAGTGCTAGATGCCGGTGATAAGTATACAGCTGCCTCTGCAGAGGAAATATAGTGCTAGATGCCGGAGATAACTATACAGCAGCCTATGCGGTGGAAATGTAGTACTAGATGCCAGGGATAACAATTAGAGATAAGCGGTGTTCGACTAGAACTGTTCACCAATCTCAAATTCGAGCTGTTTTGGGCGGTGTTCGAGTCGTTCGACGAACCCGAACGATTTGCAAAAAATTCGGCTGTTCGAAGTTATGTTCGATAACTGTTCGTGCACCAATAGCGTGTCCTGCATGTCTGGCGCTATTTAGTGCACCAATCATGCAGGGATTGTCTGCCACTCACTGTAATGCCACAGCCATGGTGGTTGTGGCATTACAGTGGTTGCACAAATCAATGGGAACAGTGCTCACAGTGAAACATGAAAAGCCGGCAATTCAGCAGCGGCATACACCGGTACCCGACAATTTATAACAGAAAGAATAGAGCATCACACATAGATTAGATAGATAGAAACATGTCAGTCACATATATAAGAAGTACAGTGACAGTGTTGATTACTGTACTTGTCATTTAGTGTTAAAATAAAGGATTTATTAAAAAAAAATTGGCGTTAGGTTCCCTGTAATTTTAGTCTCTAGCGGAGGTTAAGCAGACGGCTGGGGCAGATGTTTGAAGCCTGGGAAGGGGGTAATACCCACGGAGCTTCCCAGGCTACTAATATCAGCCCCCAGCTGAATACCTAGCCTTTACTAGCTATTAAAATGGGGGACCCCAAAAAAAATGACGTTGGGTCCCCCCTATTTTAATAGCTAGCAAAGGCTAGGCAGACAGCTGGGGGCTGATATTAATAGCCCAGGAAGGGTGCCATGAATATTGGCCCCCCTCCCAGGCTAAAAACACCAGCCGTCAGCCGCCCCAGAAATGGTGCATCCATACTATGCCTGTCATGTGAATGTAGCAGAGCTGAAGCTGTCGTGGGAACCATGGAAAGGTAAGGATGATGTTGCTTTATTATTTTACTTTTATTGCAGAAGACATTGGCTTCAGCTGGAATGGGCGTGATGGTAAGTATGGTTTAATTTAGAACATTAAAAAATTGTGTGTTTATTTCAATTAATGGACTTTTTTCTGGGTGTTGTGTTTTTTTAAATACTTTACTAGAAATTCATGGCGGTCATGTCTAATATTGGCGTGACCCCATGAATTTCTGGCTTAGGGCCAGCTGGTAATGCCTAGCTGGCCTTAACCACTTTATTACCCAGTGAGCCACCGCACCAGGGCCCTGGATGAGTTGGGTACAGCGCCACAAGATGGCGCTTCTATGAACGCGCCATTTTATGGGGTGGCTGCGGACTGCAATTTGCAGCGGGGGGGGGGGGGGCCAGAAAGCTTGTGCCTCCCTGCGCTGAGGATTCCAGCCCCCAGCTGCCTACTGTACCTGGCTGGACACAAAAATAGGGGGAATCCCCACATATTTTTTTTTAAATTATTTCATGAAATTCATGAAATAATAATAATAATAAAGGGCTTCCCTATATTGTTGTGTCCGGCCAGGTACCAATAGGCATCTGGTGGTTGGGGGAAGCCCGTTCCTGGATGCTGTACCTGGATGGCATACAAAAATATGGCGAAGCCCATGTCAAAATTTTTGGGAAAAATGAATTAAAAAAAACAACAAAAAAAACAATTTAGGGACTGCATCTTTATTAACCCCTCGCGTGGAGGGGTTAATAAAGATGCAGTCCCTAAATGTGTTTTTTTTTTTAAATTTTATTGAATTTTTCACCAAAAATTTGACGTGGCCTTCGCCATATTTTTGTGTCCAGCCAGGTACAGCAGGCAGGAACAGGCTGCCCCCAAACCCCAGATGCCTATTTGTACCTGGCTGGAAACAAAAATACAGGGAAGCCCTTTTTTTAATTATTTCATGAATTTCATGAAATAATTTTAAAAAAATTGCTGTGGGGCTTCGACCTATTTTTGTGCCCAGCCAGGTACAGCAGGCAGGAACGGGCTGCCCCCAACCACCAGCTGCCTATTTGTACCTGGCAGGACACAACAATATAGGGAAGCCCTTTTTTTTAAATTATTTCATGAATTTCATGAAATAATTAAAAAAAAAAAATGTGGGGCTTCGCTCTATTTTTGTGTCCAGCCAGGTACATCTAGGCAGCTGGGGGCTGGAATCCGCAGCGCAGGGAGGCCCAATATTTCTGGCCCCCCCCGCTGCAAATTGCAGTCTGCAGCCACCCCAGAAAATGGCGCGTTCATAGAAGCGCCATCTTCTGGCGCTGTACCCAACTCATCCAGGGCCCTGGTGCGGTGGCTCACTGGGTAATAAAGGGGTTAGGGCCAGCTTGGTATTATCAGCTGGCCCTAAGCCCGAAATTCATGGGGTCACGCCAATATTAAACATGACCGCCATGAATTTCTAGTAAAGTATTTAAAAAAAACACAAACACCCAGAAAAAAGTCCTTTAATTGAAATAAACACACAATTTTTTAATGTTCTAAATTAAACGATACTTACCATCACGCCCATTCCAGCTGAAGCCAACGATCTCCTGCAATAAAAGAAAAATAATAAAGCAACCTCATCCTTACCTTTCCATGGTTCCCACGACAGCTTCAGCTCTGCTACATTGACATGACAGGCTGGATCGCAGCCGAAAGCTGCCATCCAGCTTGCCATGCCACAGACACTGAGAAGCGCAGGCATGCTTGCGCTCCTCAGTGTCTGGCTGTGACGGCATCCAGATGAGCCGAGGTCATGTCCAATGAACTCAGCTCACCTCATGCACGTCACTGACAGCGTGGGAAAATTCTCCTGCGCTCAACGCCTCCGCAGGAGAATTATCCCACACTGGGATGGCATTGAGATGACAGGCTGGATGGCAGCTGAGCGCTGCCATCCAGCATGCCATCCTTCATAGACATTGCAGAGCGCAGGCATGCTTGCGCTCTGCAGTGTCTCTGAAGGATGACAAGCTGGATGGCAGCGCTCAGCTGCCATCCAGACTGTCATCTCAATGCCATCCCAGTGTGGGAGAATTCTCCTGCTCAAGCGCTGAGCGCAGGAGAATTCTCCCACGCTGTCAGTGACGTGCATGAGGTGAGCTGAGTTCATTGGACATGACATCGGCTCATCTTTACGCCGTCACAGCGAGACATTGAGGAGCACAAGCATGTCTGCGCTTCTCAGTGTCTGCGGCATGGCAAGCTGGATGGCAGCTTTCGGCTGCGATCCAGCCTGTCATGTCAATATAGCAGAGCTGAAGCTGTCGTGGGAACCATGGAAAGGTAAGGATGAGGTTGCTTTATTATTTTACTTTTATTGCAGAAGACATTGGCTTCAGCTGGAATGGGTGTGATGGTAAGTAGGGTTTAATTTAGAACAATAAAGAATTGTGTGTTTATTTCAATTAAAGGACTTTATTCTGGGTGTTTGTGTTTTTTTTTTAACTTTGACTATGGGGTTAGTAATGGGGGTGTCTTATAGACGCCTCTCCATTACTAATCTGGGCTTGATGTCAGCTGGCATTATAAGCTGACGTCAACCCCAGCCCTATTAACCCACTGCCACCGCTACAGGGCAGTGGGAAGAGCGAGGCTAAGTGCCAGAATTGGCACATCCTATGAATGCGACATTTCTGGGGCGGCTGACGGCTGGTGTTTCTAGCCTGGGAGGGGGCCAATATTCATGGCATCCTTCCTGGGCTATTAATATCAGCCCCCAGCTGTCTGCCTAGCCTTTGCTAGCTATTAAAATAAGGGGGACCCCACGTCATTTTTTTGGGGGTTCCCCATTTTAATAGCAAGTAAAGGCTAGGTAGTCAGCTGGGGGCTGATATTAGTAGCCTGGGAATCTCCGTGGGTATTACCCTCTTCCCAGGCTTCAAACATTTGCCCCAGCGGTCTGCTTAACCTCCGCTAGAGACTAAAATTACAGGGAACCCCACGCCAATTTTTTTTTAAATAAATCCTTTATTTTAACACTAAATGACAAGTACAGTAATCAACACTGTCACTGTACTTTTTATATATGTGACTGACATGTTTCTATCTATCTGATCTATGTGTGATGCTTTATTCTTTCTGTTCTAAATTGTCGGGTACCGGTGTATGCCGCTGCTGAATTGCCGGCCGGCTTTATTAAAGAGAGTGTCTTCTGAGCAGTTTGTCAGCTTTTGGACACCTTTGAAGGTGTTTTCTATGTGATTCTATGTGTTTTTGTTTGCCTGCCATTGGTTTTAACGGTGCTCGACGGTGTTCGACGAACAGTTCGACGAACAGTTCGGCGAACATACGGGTGTTCGACGAACCGAACCGAACTCGAACACTACGCGGGTGGCTCAACACTAATAACTATACAGCAGCCTCTGCAGAGGAAATGTAGTGCTAGATGCCGGGGATAACTATACAGCCGCCTATGCGGAGGAAATGTAGTGCTAGATGCCTGTCTTTCAAATTCATAACTGTTGAACTGACTTTGTCTGCCACCACTCTAGTTGATTGACTGGTCTCTTCCATTTGTGTGCATAAGAAGAGACTTGTCAATTACCTGGATCAGGGAGAGGAGAAGCCGGCTGGAGGCAGCTCCTTATTAGTCTAGGCTCTCTCTATCTATGATCCCCGGTCGGCTCCGGCATTTCAACATACCAACTGCAATCCTACAGTCAGCGGCGGTTCATGCTGCCGGTGACTAGCGCAGCATGAATCCAGTGACAGATTCCCTTTAATAAAAGAAAAAGACTGTGCTTGCTTGGTATCGCTGTAATCATACTGACCGGGAGGATCATGTAACCAGGTTACTTTTACTGCATAATAAACTACATAGAAACAAAACCCAAAAAGCCGTGGCAGATTTGAGTTATTTTTTCACATTTCACAGCACTTGCAATGTTTTCCTGGAAGGAGAGGGAAGAATAAAACAAAAGAACAAAAAAAACACAAAACTTTGCTCCGGCAGGAAGAGGTTTTAATAATCTGTGGCATATGTGAACAATGTGGATCCAAACTGTTCTATCATAAAGAAGCAAAATATCACATGGCTCAAGGAGAATATTACCCTTTTGATTCCTCTCTCGGGAGATTGTTTGACTAGTAAATTTGCGGCATACACTTCATGTAAAGCCTTGGCCAAAAAATACACAGCGTTGTAAATTGTATATGTAAAGATACTGGACAATGTGCTTTCTTTCTTCAAAAATTCCACCCATACACTATTTGCCTCGGGTTTGTCTGTGTTGTCAAGGTGCCAAAAACCAAAGTGGGTGATGTAAAATGTTTCAATAAAATGATTATCCGGCATCTTTTGTAATGAACAATTGAACAAAAACTCACGAAGACCATCGATGTCCTTAATGTGAATCGATATCTTCAGGGAACCATTGACATTAAATAGCAACATTTTGTCATGGAGATCGGTATTTAATATGGTTAGACTGATGGGGAGTATCCACATTTTACTGGGCAGCCTCTTTTGCAGCATTAACATGATAACTTCAGAGGTTACATATAGGATTACAACATTCGATGACGATGTCAACAACACTTTGATGAGTTTGTCATCATTTTCGACTATGGATGTAACAGCCAAAAACTCCACACATATTCCTTTACTTTCCAATAGCTGCTTCAGTTCACGAGTAGCCTTAATGTTGCTGTTACCATCCGTGGATATGATTCCAATCCATGTCCATTTGAAGTGCAGCAGAAGTTGTAGGATCACCTGGAACTGATGATACTCATTCGGAATAGTTCGATAAACTGATGGAAACTGTATCCTATCATTAAATACTGGATCTATTGCACCGTAGCTGATCTACAAAAGAATGCCATAGTTAACGCTACGTACTGAATGCAAATGTCACTCAAAATTGCAGGACAAATATAATTTGTTGCTTTTATTGAGTCATCAGCATTCAGCACTCCAGAAATAAAAGATTGCCCAACGTTTTTTGTCCATATCGGACTTTAATCATGACCGGCTAGAAAGGGGCAGGAACATAAAGGCAGAATTCTGCATAAGCGCTGATCATGTCTCTGTTCCTTACTAACCGGTCATGCTCAACGTCTGATGTTGACCAAAACGTAGGCCATTCTTTCATTTTTGGAGAGATAAATGCTGATGATTCAATAAAAGCAACAATCTTTATTTTACTTGTAATTTGGAGTGGGAAATTTCCTTTGGAAGATTGTGTAGGGTTAGCGTTACCACAGTAGCATCTATAGTGGCGTCTTCCAAGAGGAAGCCGCAAGAAGAATGAACCGGTAACTTTTTTTAACCACTTCAGGCTTTGAAAGCCGTGAAGTGGTTAAAAGAAGTAAGAAAAGACAGAACATAGGCACAGTGAAATGTTTTGACATTGATGTGCATATGTTCTTTCTTTGTGACATTTTATTAGCGCTCTCTCAGGTTGGTCACAGGCGGAATCCCCCTTTAAAAAACATTATGGCAAAAAAAATAATGGCCTTGCTTCATTATTCTTGTTTCTCCAGTTTTCTGGAGTATTTTTTAGTGGCTTTAATATTTGCATCTTTTTAAGTTGTATTTATTTCTAGTTTAAGTCATGCTCAACATGTTACCTCAACAACTTTGCTTATCTAGATATTTTAGACATTAGTAAACTCTGACTTTTACCAAATGTTACATTTTTTGGCATCTCTCTCTTATCACTGCCTGGAGTAAGCTTTGGTGCGAAGTTTAATATTTGGATCATGTTTGGAAAAATGTGCAGCTTTTGTGAAAATCTTGTGAACTGTGTTGCTAAAAATTGAAAAAATAATAAAACGATTAAAGTAAAAAATAAAAAGCATTTCTGATTGTGGACCAAATTTTTGAACCGAGTGCACCATTTTGAAGAATTTGGCATGAAAAACGTCAGTGAATACCACAAGACAAAAAAGAAAAATGACTTCAATAAATTGCAAATGATGAATTGGGACAATTGGGACAGTTTTTTGTATTTTACTGCTTTAAAAAATGCTGAACTGTAAAAATAAACTTGTGTAACTTTGTACTCCGTCCTATCACTTTTTTATTTTTCTGGCTATGGAACTTTGCCAAGTTTGTTTTTTTTGCATTGGGTGCTTTTTTTGTGGTACTATTTTTGGAGGGAGGTATTTGAATTTTTGGAGGAGGTTCGTACGCTATTTACCATATGAGTTAATTAAATTAATATTTTTGTAGATTTTTTTTTATAGATGTGGTAATACCAGGATTGGCCAAGGGGGTGGGTCTGGGCAATCATTTGTCTTACTGCAGACACAGCAGAGAGGACATCCTCTATAATAGCCAAACGTCTTACAGCCGCATCGAACAATGAGAAGGAGGAAGGAAATATGACTGAGCTCTGCACAAAGCAGATTTTTTTCTGAATTTTAATTGTAATTTAAGACTAAATTGAATTTATATTTTCTATTTTTCTGTATTTTTTACTGTTCCTTTAAGTCCAGACCCAAAGTCCCACCAAGAAATCAAAGTTTAAATTGATTTTGCGAGATTTAGGTTTGACCCTAAACGGCAGTTCGGCAAGGGTCAGAACGACTGATTGGAGGGGCCTTAAATTTATGCCAACCTCTTCATTGTTTGGCTTGGATTTCTTAGTGGATAAGTCTTGTATAGGAACTCAAAGGCGTGACAGAAAAGGTCTACCTGCCATTGCATATGCACCTGAAGTTTCAGTATTTGGGCTTCTAACTTGTAGTATGGGACTTTAGATACTATACTTACCAGGGGGTATCCATACAACTGGGTTATTTGAGCAATTGTATATGTGGATGAAGATGACAAATGGCCAATAAATGCTACTACTCTTGACATTTTTTCCCAGGAGTAGTTTGGAATAAGACCTTGGCTTCCGGACAGGATAGTTAATATGCCTTTTAATGCAAGTACCTCGGAGTCACAGGAGTCATACAGTTGGAAGCCCAAAGACATATTGGGCAATATATCATTACTGGCATTTATTTCTTCAATTGTGAAAATAAAAGTCAGAAGATGCTGAAGATATTGGAACGCTGGACTAGAATTAGGAGATAAGAGAAAGTGAAGAAGTCATGATTTTTTTGGAAATACAGTAAACCGTGAACTAAAGATTAACACCCATGTTGCCTATCCAAGTATCCTTCAGCAATTTCCACCCTGTCTTTTTCGAATCTCACTCATCCTCTTTTCTCATTTTCTTAGTCTGATCGCCCTAAATAACTTTCAATTCCACCCTACTTTTTTTTAAATAATTTTTTATTTAAAGGACATATAGAGTAATAACTACAAATTGTATTGAAAAATGATTACAAACAATGCAGATCAAAAGGTATGGGCGGTACAAAAGCCATATCAACGAGTCCTTAAGTACAAACAAGGTAAGTAGTGATATTAACCCCTTCACCACCTTGGAAGTATAGGTATGTCCAATGTCGTTTCCCTCCCTTTGATGCGGACTCCGGCGCTGAGCCCGCATCTTTCCCGGCTGATGACAGCTGATCTGATCATGTGCCCATAACAGCCACGGGTGGAATCGGGATCCACCTGCGGCTGTTAACATGCTATATGCCTCTGTTGATCTCCAGTAGAAACTAAGAGGAAAAAAGTGCAAATAGGGTCTTATCTGACAATAGCAATTATGCAAATAAAGGATATGCTAACCTGATAAGGTTGTGTGACACACAACCATGAATACGCATGAAAACAGCTGCTGCAGATCCATGGGTCTTCTGTCCAGTAAAAAAAAAAAAAAAGGAGCCAATTGTGGTTTATCAGCACTGCTGGTAGACAATGGAGACCCAAATAGAAGTATAATAAAATATTTTTTATTTCAGGTTCTTTAGTCGACACTAGAGATGAGAAAACCTTTCAATGATTAGTTCGTTCCAGTATGGCGAACTTTCCGATGTGCGCCAAATAGTTTGTCGAACATACCGAAACCAATTGTATTCAATGGGAGGCAAAACCAAATGTATACACCTACAAAAGGGTCCAAAAACTGCCAAAACACATCAAATTAGAGCAGACACCAGGAAAAGTGGCATCAATTGACCCAGAGTACAAATTTTATAATGGCACAGCATCAATCAGCCGTGGGCCATGCATGAAGTATCAAGGTCTGTGTCAGTGTGGCACCCCAGGGGTCTGGTTTCCACAGTAACGGCAGTGTTATGTCTGAGAGCAGGTGGGAGGTCTCTTGGTCAGGAATCCTATGCATGCCACACCTCCTGCCCAGTCCTGGGAGGGGAAGAACTTCCCCTGTATAAACCTGGGGCTGAGGCAGGGTTAGAGAGTTCAGAGGGAGAGTTCAGCCAGGAGGGCTGACAGGGAGCTGTGTCTCCGGCTGGGCCCAGCTCCTGGGCCATGCCAGAAGTAGAGACAGAGAAGAGAAGCAGCTATGGGAAGAAACAACAGGAGCTCTGTGGGAGCAGTGTTACAAGGAGTCAGGGGCTGGCAGCTGCAGAGCTCGCCCTGACTGAGAAGATTTCTTACCGGACCCGGAGTCCGAGGCTGTGGGGACTAACTCCTACCCAGCAGCAGAATCCGTCAGGCAGGGGATTTCAGGTCCTCTGGCCAAGAAACCCGAAGGCATGGTCACACGCATGGGACCAGTACCGCCGTCGTGGAGCGGAAGCTACTAGAAGGCCCCGAGTCACCGGCCATACGGGTGAGCACCACACGGTACACTCAGGGACGTGGGCTGCTTATTCCTGCTTCTAGCAAGGTAGCCAGAAGAGTATCGTTAGTTTGGGAGGCCTACAACTCCGCCTGGCCAGGGGAGATCCCATCTGCTCAAGGACTGACCAGGCCCCAATCGCTAGCCAGTACTCCGGGAGGGTCTATCGTTGTCACCAGTAAAGACCCTGAACTACACCGTACCGTCTCTGAGTGGTTCCTGCTACCCCCATCATCCACGTCGGCTGCCCTGAGGCCATACCCCTCCCGTTGGGGGTTTCACCATCTACGCTGCACAATCGTACCACCGGCCTCAGCGGTCTGCCCTGCAGCGGCAGCTCCATAGCTGCATTCAACGGGTGGCGTAGTCGTCCAACATCTACTGCTAATACAGCGCCACTTAGTCTGACTCCCTGGGCACGGACCGGGTCACCGCCACGAGACTACAACCCTCAACAGATCCGGCTCCGGGTAAGCTCCCGCGTGCGCAACGCTGCGCGACACAGGCCCAGGGGTGCGTCAACTTTTGGCGTAGTCGGCAGGATCTCGTGCCCGCAACCACCGGGTACTGCGTGCCTGAAAAAGACTGTTCAAACTTACCAGTGGTGAAGATTCCCGCCATCCGTGGAGGTTTCCCGCCATCCGGCGCCATCTTCTACCTTCTTCCCGCCATCCGCGAAGTTTTCCCGCCATCCGGCGCCATCTTCTGCTTCTTCCCGCCATCCGTGGAGTTTTCCCGCCGTTGGACGCCATCTTGAAGACGCCGCGTGGGAAGAATAGGGGCGTGGACTCCGAAAGCGCGCGAGAACTGAAGCCCCGCCTCACGTCCGGACGTTGCGTAAGGTCCTGGAAGGAGCCCAGCAGACGCCGACGTCACAGGAGCGCGACGGAAGGTCCTCAACCCTGACGATCCACTGCGGAGCCGCGGCCTACGGAAGAGGATCATCGCAAGGTAGGCCACGGTCCACTAGGGGGGAGGAAGATGTCGGATACGGAGGAGAGCTTCACTGCCTCAACCCCCCAGCGCCACCGCTGCTGCAGTCATGCCTTTCACCATGCCCTATATCCCGGGAGCGGCCTGGCTACCCCAGTACTCAGGGGAGTCACATACCCTGCATGACTTTAGAGAAAAGCTGGATAGCCTCTTCCAGGTGTATCCCCTCACAGAAGAGCAAAAAGTGAGCATCCTGGTGGCCCAATTAACCGGGGCAGCCCAAAGAGAGGTAAAGTCCTGGCCACCTGGGGGGAGGACTGTTGCAGGGATACTAACCCGGCTGAGGGACACCTTTGATACCCGCACCTCAGCCGAGATCAAGCTTAGATTCTACGGGTGCAAGCAGCGAGCACACGAGAGTATAAGGGACTATGCCCTGAACCTACAAGAGGCCCTGAGAGCCATTAAGCAGACCGACCCTGACGGCGTGGGAGACGAGGACAGGCTGTTGACTGAACAATTTATAGAGGGTTTATATTGCAATGCCCACCGAACCCAGTTGCGGGCAATGGCCTTACAGGACCCTCATCTGGGATTTGCACAGTTCAAGGACAGAGCCATCCGGGTGCTCCGAGAACCGGCACCAGGTGGCGTTGTGACCCACAGACGCCCCACTACCACTTACCACCAGGAGGCGGCACCCTTGTCGGCAGGGCCTGTGGGAGCTGATGCGCAGGCTTTGAACAATGACCCGGCTCCAGACCTGCACCATCAGGTCCAAGAGCTAGCTAAAAGCGTTGCCGCGCTAACCCGAACTGTGCAGTCTTTACAGGTTTCCACTCCAGGGAAGATCCAGCTGGCATCCGGACCGGAGGACATCCCGTGGCGTCGACCAAGGAGGACCCCACCGGCCAGAGGAAGACCCAGCGACCGATACAACGAGGACGGACAACCCATCTGCCGCCGCTGCAATCAACCCGGACATATGGCAAGGTACTGTCCTTTAAACTGGCACAACCTGGGGTAGAGGGCCAAACCCCAGGAAAAAGATCATCAGGCCCATCGAACTGGCGCGACAAATATGTGGGAGGACGTCCAGTCTTGCCTGTGGTACTGGATGGCATCCCTATGAGTGCCCTACTGGACACCGGGTCACAGGTTACCACTATCCCGTACGTGCTCTTCAAGCAGTACTGGAATGACTCGGATATCACCCGCTACCCTGACGACGATTTGAGTATCATCGCCAGCAATGGTCAGCCCGTGCCACAGATTGGATTTAAAGAGGTGACCATTAAAATCGGTAGAGTTGAACTGGCGGCACAGGGACTGATCATTGTAGACATTGACAAGCACGAGAGTCACCCAAAGATAACTCTAGGAACTAATGTAATTGAAAATTGTCTTGCAGAGGTGATTTTCCTTTTACAGCAGGTTGCCAAGAACGCCATCTCCGGCCAGCAGCGAGTGCTCCAGAAAGAGATCCGGGCACTGATGCGACGGCAACAGATAGAACTCTCCGGTGGTGAGATTGGTAGCGTAAGAATGTGTGACCCTTTCCCTATTGCCATGCCCCCAAAAAGTGAAATGATGATTTGGTGCCGGGCAGCTATTGGTCTGAGAGGTAGAGATTACCAGGCAATGGTAGAACCAGTTTACTCAGACAGTAGGCCCACCATTTTGACAGAACGGGGGGTGGTCAATGTACGCCATGGGAGGGTGCCCGTTCGCATAATAAATATCGGGAAGAGGGAAGTGTACCTGCCCCGGTATGCCACGCTAGCCAAATTGTATACCATCAATCAAAATTCCATACAGTCCGTAGAACCCTTGCCTCCATCTTCCCCGGAGGAAAGTAACGGCTCTAAGGAAACAATGGAGGACTGGTGTCAGCAACTACATTTGGGTACTGACTCCACTCCCTCACACCAGAGACAGGGAGTCTATCGGGTGGTTCAAGAGTACGAGAGAGTGTTTAGTAAACACCCGTTAGACTTCGGGCGAGTCAAGGGGGTAGAACACCACATCCCCACGGGAGACCATCTTCCCATAAAAGAGAGGTTTCGACCCGTACCCCCTGCACACTACCAACATGCCAAGGGGATGCTTAGGGACATGAAGGAGGCTGGGGTGATCAGGGATAGCTGTAGCCCCTGGGCAGCTCCACTAGTCTTAGTCAAAAAGAAAGACAACACCATGAGGATGTGTGTAGATTACCGGAAAATCAACCGTATCACACACAAGGATGCGTACCCCTTACCAAGGATAGAGGAGTCTTTGGCTGCTTTAAGATCTGCTAACTTCTTCTCTATCTTGGATCTCACTAGCGGGTACTGGCAGGTTCCTGTAGCAGAGGCGGACCGGGAGAAGACCGCATTCACCACCCCGATGGGACTTAGCGAGTTTGCCTGCATGCCGTTCGGACTCTGTAACGCACCAGGAACCTTTCAACGATTAATGGAGTGCTGTCTGGGCCACAAAAACTTCGAGACGGTCCTGTTGTACCTGGACGATGTCATCGTATATTCCAAGACTTATGAGGACCACCTGAAACACCTGGCGGAAGTGTTCGAAGCTCTGGCAAACTACGGCCTAAAGGTAAAACCCTCCAAGTGTCACCTCCTAAAACCAAAGGTGCAGTACCTGGGACACGTGGTGAGCGCTGACGGAGTGGCTCCCGACCCTGATAAGATCACCGCAATTAAGGAATGGCCAAGTCCCTCCAGTGTAAAGGAAGTGCGGCAGTTCCTTGGGTTGGTAGGCTATTACCGCAGATTCATCCCCGGTTTCACCAAAAAGGCAGCTCCTATGCAGGACCTCCTGATAGGCCAGTCCCGGAAGGCCAAGAACCAGAAGCCGCCCTTCAAATGGGAGAAGTTAGAAGAAGAAGCCCTCCTGAAATCCTGGCGTACCCCGATTACAGCCAGCCCTTTATCCTCTACACCGACGCAAGTAACATCGGGCTAGGAGCCGTACTGTCCCAGATCCAGCAGGGGAAAGAACGAGTAATCGCTTACGCCAGTCGAAAACTGCGACCCACCGAAAGAAACCCTGAGAATTACAGCTCATTTAAGCTAGAGTTCCTGGCAGTGGTGTGGGCAGTCACCGAACGCTTTAAGCACTACCTCGCTTCTTCCCGGTTCACCGTGTACACGGATAACAACCCGTTGACACACCTGGACACGGCAAGACTCGGTGCCTTAGAGCAGAGATGGATGGCCCGTCTGTCCAACTACGAGTTCACAATCAAATACCGGGCAGGACGCTCCAATACCAACGCGGACGCCCTGTCCAGGATGCCAAACCTACCGGACGTAGGAGAAGATCCAGAGGGACTGGAAGAAGTCGAACTCCCCGCGTTCCACCGTCATGGGACTATCCAGTATTCCCATCGGGTAAGGAGTAAGCAAGCCGCTACGTTTAACCCCTTGCCTCACTACAACTGGGAGGAAACGCAAGACAGTGACCCTGCCGTCCGACTGGTGAAGGAGATGCTGACTCGGCCAGAGGCTCGCCTTGACCCAGACGCTCCGGAGGAAGCCAAACAACTGTGGGCTGAGAAGAGTCGACTGTTCCTTTACAAGGGGAAGTTGTGCCGCAGAATGGTTAACTCCCGGACGCATGAACTAATCTGGCAAGTAGTGGTGCCACGAAGAGACGCAGCCATGGTGATGGAGGCATACCACGACGGGGCTGGACACTTCGGATGGAAGAAGCTGGAGTTCCTGCTGCGCGGGCGGTTCCACTGGGTAGGCATGAGGGGAACCATCGAGAGGTGGTGCAGAGACTGTGGCCCGTGCAACCTAAGAAGGAAGGACCGTGCCAGCCAGAAGACCCCCCTTCAGTCCATCGTCACCAAGCAGCCGTTGGAACTGGTAGCCTTGGATCATGTAAAACTGACCCCAAGCAGAAGTGGCTACGTCTACGCGTTAACCATTGTGGATCATTACTCCCGGTTCTTGGTTGTTGTCCCCGTTAAGGACTTAACAGCTCAAACAGCAGCTAGAGCCTTCCAGCAGCACTTCTGTCGTCCACACGGGTACCCGGACCAAGTGCTGACGGACCAGGGACCTGCCTTTGAAGCGGAGGTCTTCCAGGAATTCTGCAATCTGTATGGCTGCCGGAAGATAAGGACGACACCCTATCATCCGCAAACTAATGGACTTTGTGAGAAAATGAACCAGGTGGTAATGGATCTTCTGAAAACGTTGCCCCTGGAAGAACGCAGTCTGTGGCCTGAGAAGCTGCCCGACCTGGTGGACCTATACAACTACATCCCTGTAGGTTCCACCAACTGTACCCCGGCTTACCTAATGAGGGCAAGGCCTGGTAAGCTACCTGTTGACCTGGAGATGGGAGTCCTGACACCCGAGGACACTTCACCGGAAGCAGACTGGGACACAGAGAGGCAGCAGCAGTACCGGAAAGTACAGGAGAGCGTGGAGCGAAGTCTCTGTCTCGCTAGGGAAAGACTAGAGAAAACTTACAACCAGTATGCTCCCGCTGTTCCCCTGGTACCCGGAGAGCAGGTCTTGAAGAGGAAGAGACGGCTCCACAAGTTGGACGACCAGTGGGAGAAGGACCCGTACACCGTACTGCCCTCAAGCCACGACAACCCAAAGGTTTGTACCATCAGTAAAGACGGAGGGGAAACCACAGCCATTGTATCCCGGGATCACCTGAAGAAGTGTGCCGAACAGCTACGGAACCCAGAAGGAGAGCAAGAAGACCCTCGACCCGTAGAGGAAAGGGAAGATATGGTTAGTACTGTGCTCGGAGACTTCCCTCGGTCCTGGACTCAAGTCAATGGTGCAGTTGTGGTACCCGTCCTCACGTTCCTCCAACCAGCATCCCAAGTGCCTACGGAGCAACAGGTAGAGCTGGAAGAGCAGCCGGTCCAGGAGGCAGCAGACTCCACACAAGCAGAACAGGAGGATCAACCCTCTGCTCATAGTGAGCCTGCCGTACCCCTAGTGAGCCAAAGAGCCCGTAGACAGCTGCCCAGTTTACCCTTGACAGCTCCTACACCCTGTAGTTCAGGGCCAGACAATCAGCTCCGTAGGTCCACTAGGGCCACTAGAGGCCAGTTACCCGCATGTTGGAGGATTTGAAGTGTTTAAATTGTTTTATTTGTGGTCACCTGTCTGTTACTTGTAAATAATTATGTGTTTCTAGTTATTTTTAGGAGTCCTTGGTGGATTTACCGGGAATCCTTGTACAATTGGTTGGAGCGTAACCTAGGAATGGACTAAAGACTGTTAAGGACTCGGGGCAGGACAGACCCCTACCTAATTACGTCTCCCTGTTTTGGTGAAATGGACACCTTGCTTTCTTCAAAGACTCCACCCGGCTACGGACACGCCGTAACCATCTTTATGTGTTTTTCTTATTGTATTCTTATTGTTTATACCTTGTTATGTTTTTCTAAAAATATGTTTAGTCCCGGAGTACTAAATTTCACTAGGGGGGAATGTGGCACCCCAGGGGTCTGGTTTCCACAGTAACGGCAGTGTTATGTCTGAGAGCAGGTGGGAGGTCTCTTGGTCAGGAATCCTATGCATGCCACACCTCCTGCCCAGTCCTGGGAGGGGAAGAACTTCCCCTGTATAAACCTGGGGCTGAGGCAGGGTTAGAGAGTTCAGAGGGAGAGTTCAGCCAGGAGGGCTGACAGGGAGCTGTGGCTCCGGCTGGGCCCAGCTCCTGGGCCATGCCAGAAGTAGAGACAGAGAAGAGAAGCAGCTATGGGAAGAAACAACAGGAGCTCTGTGGGAGCAGTGTTACAAGGAGTCAGGGGCTGGCAGCTGCAGAGCTCGCCCTGACTGAGAAGATTTCTTACCGGACCCGGAGTCCGAGGCTGTGGGGACTAACTCCTACCCAGCAGCAGAATCCGTCAGGCAGGGGATTTCAGGTCCTCTGGCCAAGAAACCCGAAGGCATGGTCACACGCATTGGACCAGTACCGCCGTCGTGGAGCGGAAGCTACTAGAAGGCCCCGAGTCACCGGCCATACGGGTGAGCACCACACGGTACACTCAGGGACGTGGGCTACTTATACCCGCTTCTAGCAAGGTAGTCAGAAGAGTATCGTTAGTTTGGGAGGCCTACAACTCCGCCTGGCCAGGGGAGATCCCATCTGCTCAAGGACTGACCAGGCCCCAATCGCTAGCCAGTACTCCGGGAGGGTCTATCGTTGTCACCAGTAAAGACCCTGAACTACACCGTACCGTCTCTGAGTGGTTCCTGCTACCCCCATCATCCACGTCGGCTGCCCTGAGGCCATACCCCTCCCGTTGGGGGTTTCACCATCTACGCTGCACAATCGTACCACCGGCCTCAGCGGTCTGCCCTGCAGCGGCAGCTCCATAGCTGCATTCAACGGGTGGCGTAGTCGTCCAACATCTACTGCTAATACAGCGCCACTTAGTCTGACTCCCTGGGCACGGACCGGGTCACCGCCACGAGACTACAACCCTCAACAGATCCGGCTCCGGGTAAGCTCCCGCGTGCGCAACGCTGCGCGACACAGGCCCAGGGGTGCGTCATCAGCATTTATAGCTTTGAATTGAACTTCAAATTAAGACTAGATGGGTGAGGGATCGGTGTAGGCCTGCTGTACTGGGAGCCCTGATACCACATGCAGCAGCTCAAGCTGCTTTTATGCTCAGCCGCACTCAGATGACAGAAAAATCAGCTTCATAGATTAGTATTGGTATAAAAATGTAAGGATAGTAACATGGGTAGTTGACTGAATAGTAAGTGGAGGCCTGCCGGTCTGGGAATACTACTGCTACAGGCAACACACAAGAAGGAGACCAAACCAGGAGTCTCTCAATTTCCAAAAATTAGGGGCAGACACCACCAAAGTGGCATCAATTTCACTAGAGTAGAAATAGTATAATTAGGACCGACACCTCTTCCACTGCAAGCAACCCAGCAGAAGGAGACCCAACCAGGAGTCTCAACATTTCCAAAAATTAGGGGCAGACACCACCAAAGTGGCATCAATTTCGCTAGAAATAGTATAATTAGGACCGACACCTCTTCCACTACAGCCAACCCAGCAGATGGAGACCCAATCAGGAGTCTTCACATTTCCAAACATTATTGTTAACATCTGCAGCAGCAGCAGCAACAGCAGGCATGAAAAAGATATCACATACTGCAATTACGCGAGATCAATGCAGCACACTAAAAACGACAACATCGCCTAGTCTGTACAATCTGCGATTGGGGTGCAAAACTCCTTGGATATCAATGACTTGTTCATCTTGATGAAAGTTAGGTGGTTGACACTTTCAGGGGACAGCCGGCTGCGCTTAACCGTCAAGACACCACCAGCAGTGCAGAAGACACATTCTGAGAGAACACTGGCTACAGGGCATGATAAAACCTACAAGGCATGACAAGCGAGCTCAGGCAACTTTTTCATTTTTGAAGACCAAAATGTAAAAGGGTCCAAGCCCTCCCAAATAGTATGGATATTGATCTCTAGATACTCCTGCACCATCCTCTCCAGTTGTTCACCAAGTGTCAGTATTATACTCTGTTGTGCTGGTGTACGAGCTGGTCTACAAAATGTGTGAAAGGACTCACAGAAATTGCTTCTGCTACTTACACTGCAGTTGCTGCTGCTAATGTTTTGGCATTGACGAATTGATGTTCCGGAGGTTGGAAGTCTAGAGTAGAGATGAGCGTTGTTCGACTCGAACTGTTCGCCAATCTCAAATTCGAGCTGTTTTGGGCAGTGTTCGAGCCGTTCGGCGAACACAAACGATTTGAAAAAATTCGGCTGTTCGAGGTTATGTTCGATAACTGTTCGTGCACCAAAATCATAACTGGATTTTTCTCAGTAATGATGAAAATGAATGTTATTACGCAGTTTGAGTGTACAGCGGGGTGGGGGGAGGGGCAGGGGATGGATCTCTGCAGGAATAATGAAGATCTCCATTTTTTTTCTCTTTCCCGCATTTGCAGTGGGGAGGTGCAATCTGTCAGCCTATCAGCAGCGCACACACGGAGCGAAGTGCTTTTTTTCACACAAGCAAGGGCATGTGTCATTGGCAGTGTATGTCACATGTCCTTGCCCTATAAGAACCAGCCATTTTCCCCGTCGCCACCATTTTCTCACTGCTGCAGCTGCGTGTTAGACGGCACCGCTGTTGCTGTGTGCGCTATACCTTGCTAATTTCAAGCCAATTTTCGCACAAATCTACAGATAGCTTGGGAGTAGGGAATAGTTGTGATTGCAGTCCTTTTAAGGACTAGGTTACAGCATTTCCTACGACTTTTATCAGGCAGGTCTGTGCTCTTAAATAGATAGGTTGGGAGTAAAGACTAATTGTAATTGCAGTCCTTTTCAGGACTAAGTTAGATCAGTTCCTATCAGTTTTTGCGAGGCAGGTCAGTGCCAGTGCTGTGCAAGTTTTTTTCACAGCATTTGGCTAAATCTAGCAAAGCTAATCCTTTTTGGCCTATTGCAGAGTGTGTTAGTCAGTGGAGTAGCCTATCTGTGTTGCAAGCTACACCACCTGTGTATAGAATACCAATTTTTTTACTTCACCTAGTGAAGTAAAACCTTTTGGGCATAGCATCATTCTATTAGTCCATCTATACTAACCTCCACCAGGTTGCAAATTGAATATAATTTTTATCTGCATCTAGCTCTGAAAAAATATTTGGCCTTCTAGCAGTGTGTGGGACTTGGTCTATTAGTCCATCTATACTGACCTCCATCAGGTTGCAAATTAAAAATAATTTTTATCTGCATCTAGCTCTGAAAAAATATTTGGCCTTCTAGCAGTGTGTGGGACTTGTTCTATTAGTCCATCTATACTGACCTCCATCAGGTTGCAAATTGAATATAATTTTTTCTGCATCTAGCTCTGAAAAAATATTTGGCCTTCTAGCAGTGTGTGGGACTTGTTCTATTAGTCCATCTATACTGACCTCCATCAGGTTGCAAATTGAACATAATTTTTTTCTGCATCTAGCTCTGAAAAAATATTTGGCCTTCTAGCAGTGTGTGGGACTTGTTCTATTAGTCCATCTATACTGACCTCCATCAGGTTGCAAATTAAAAATAATTTTTATCTGCATCTAGCTCTGAAAAAATATTTGGCCTTCTAGCAGTGTGTGGCACTTGTTCTATTAGTCCATCTATACTGACCTCCATCAGGTTGCAAATTGAATATAATTTTTTTCTGCATCTAACCCAGACAATAGTTTTGGCCTAATACCACAGTTTGGCCACTCAGCTCTGCTCGGTTCCCATCCATTGTTTTTTTTGTGCAAACAACTCCAGAGTTGTGAATTAGTTAACCACCAAAATGAGTGGAAAAAGGCCTGCTCCTGGTGGAAAGGGGAATAGGCGTGTTGGGAAGGGGAAAAAAGGTTGTGTCCGTGGGGTAGGTGTTAAAGCAACAGTAACATCTGCAGAAGAAAGACCATCTTCCAGCCAAACTAAAATGTCTACTTCTTTTAGCAGACAATGTGATAAGATCCCTTTCTTACGGCCACGCCAATCGCTACAAATTCCAGATGAGGCACAAAAACAGCAGGTGCTTCAATTGATATCAAGTGCTCCTTTAAGTGGGCTCTACTCCACATCAACTTCAACATCACAAATACTCCAGTCCTCAGAGGTGTCACCCCAATCGCACTTGCTTCCTCACAGCTCCCAAATCTCCAGCTGCCCATCTGAGTATGAGGTAGAACAGATGGTTGAGTCTGCAGAGCTGTTTACTCATACTATAGCCAGGGAATCAGAAGTCGGCTCCAGCGTTTCTGTGAATCCAGACGAGGAAATGATCTGCACTGATGCCCAGAATCTTTATGAGTCGGATCCAGGACCAGACGCAGAAGGTTCTGACCATAATGTAGACCCTCATTCCCAAACTGTAACTCCTGTTGGTGGAAACAATGAGGAAGACGATGATGAGACTCAAATACCTGATTGGAGCGACAACTTTAGTTTTTTGTCAGGGCAGGAACAGGTTGGCACTGAGGACGACGGGTGTGATAACACACAGTGTGATGATGATGAGGTTGGAGATCCCACTTACTGTCAACCCACAGTCAGCCAAGAGATGAGGTCAGCAGAGGAGGTGGAGGAGGATGCTAGTGACGACGAGGTCAGGTTGCACCTTCCTGGACAAAGACGTAGTACTGGAAGCTCGTCAACAACTGCATCCTCAAACACAACTCTGCCTCTGACCACAAGTCGTTGTGGCTCTTCAGGTCGCATGGGTGCTAAGCCTTGCACAGCCTGGGCATTTTTTCAGATCAATAAAGATGACCCAACTCGTGTTATCTGTAACATTTGTCAACAAAAGCTAAGTAGAGGCCAAAAAATACATAGTTTGAGTACTTCATGCACATGGACATGAAGCACAAGTTGCAGTGGGAAGCTCACTGTGCTACAATGCGGCCTAGCAGGCCGGGCCAACCACCGTCTGCCCCATCTTGTGCATCTGCGGCCTTTTCATCCTCTGTGACTGGGGTGACAGCAGTCACACCTGTTTTGGGACGCAGACCTGCCACCTCTTTACCCGCAACAGCCAGCGTGATTGACAGGTCATTGTGACGCCTCTACTCAGAAAGCCCGTGTTTTATCCTGGGTGTTGGGGGACTCGGTGTTGGGCCCTGTGATGGGAAGATGGGATGCAGCCGTGGCCCGGGCCCGACCCGTGCTCAGGGCCGTCACATTAGAAAGAGATGGTGTGGGCTAATCCGGGTTGAGTGGCATAATTAACGACTACGCCACCTGTGGTGTCTGGTGAAGGGCCACCAGCGCCGCTAGCAGTCCACTGAGGCCCAGTGTCGTGGCGGCTAAAGTTATTACTGCTCCCCACAGGCGGAGCAAGGCCTCAGGGCAGGCAAACAGGATGAAGGGGGGTAGCAGTAGCGCGGGGAGTACGGGCACCGCGTCGCGTGGTATGGCGCGTAATGAACAGTCCAGAGGTCATAGGGGTGAACTTCCAAGGCTTTACTCACTTAGAGATGACAGCGGAAAGGCGACTCCCTGCTCCTTGCGGAGTCCTGCGGCCACCAGGGACGGGGGTCCGACTACCTCCGAGGAAGTCCAGTGTTCGGTAGTGTCCCTACACCAGAGTGTTCCTGCACAACAGACTTCACCCTTTCCCGTCTGTGCGTGTGTAGATAGGCCGGGTCTCCCTCTGAGCTCCTCTCAGGTGTAGGGCTCGGGTGGCAATTCCTCTCCATCCGTTGCCCGGTGGGATCCTCAGGGCCTAACCGGGCTTTCCCGTCCTGGACGTGGAGTACGAGGTTGGGTGTCGGGGGCCGGTACCCCTCTTGCAGCCGGAATCCCTCTGAATAGATCAGGTAGGCGAGGACAGGTGGCGTACACCGCTCCGTCTGCATCCTCCACGGGACCCATTTGCTAGGGAGCCACACTCTAAAGCTCCCGGGCCTTCTTGATCCTGGTCCTCGGCCGGGTTGAGACATTCCTTGTCTGCAACCTACCTCTCGTCCCAAGATCAGGGTACGAGGGCTGTGTCCCATGCCGGTGCAGGCCCACACAGGATCTGCGCTCCCGGAGGGAAGTCACTTTACACACAGTAGTTTAGACCGCACAGTACGACCACTTAGAAGGACAGGTCCACACAGGACCAGGTTTGAACCAGCAGAAAGACCAAAAAGAACCGAAGGACCAAGATCAAAGATGGCATTCTATTAAATATGAAATTTGAAGTGTCACTGACTAACTGTTCCTCCACCCACACCCACTAACTGGTTCCTACCACTTTGTGTTCCCCAGTATCCCTGTAACCAGGGGAGCAGCACCTAGTGCATACTAGCTCCCTCTGGTGGAATGTGGTGTTGGATGCAAAAGGCTGGAACACTACCATCACACCAGGCTTACCTCAGAGGAGGAACACCACACTCCATTAAAGAAGTGCAGCATTCCTGTGGCGGCCGAACCCTCAGGGGTACCACATTCCCCCCTGGTAAAACACAGCACGTCCGCGGGCTGCAAAGGAAGCAACACCAGCAAAATTATTTTTATAACAACAAGTAAAACTATCATCCCTTTATGGGAGGCACATTTCTTGTAACGTTGCATAACAGTTATAAGAATACAAAAGTGCAAAAGTATAAAATTATAAAAACACAGAGATTTAAAAGTGCAAAATTATAAATTAAGACAAGAGACTTTTTGATCAAGACAGCGGACTGCTTAAAGGTGACGACGGTCAGTTCAGTAGCAAGAGGGACCTGCCCTAAACCCTCTACGTGGGCCCTGGGGTGGCTGCAGGGCATGAAGATCCGGAGCTGGACCCCCACACAAGCCACTCCAGACAGGTTTTGCTTCTGAGGTCTGAGGTAGAAAGTAGGCACGGTTTTGTATAAAACCAATAGAGAGAACCTAAATAGATGCATAACTATTTACAATGCAGTCCGCCGCCTGCCATAGTCCGCAGGGACCAAAGTCTCTATAAATGAAGGAACACACAAAAATAGCAGCAATAGTCAAACTTCAAACAATAACTACAGCAGCCGGGGCTGCTTTAGACTTGGGGCTCACGTGGAGGGAAGGGCTCATTCCTCCCGACAGAGGCTAGCCGGTCAACTGAGGCTGAGGGCGGGGTGGCGTCACTCCCAGACACTTTGCGGACGTCCAGGGCGTACCACCCACGCTCCCACTGGTGGCGAGTGAAAGTCACTGTGTCGCCCGGGAAGAGGTTCCGGCCAGGATGTCCCTTCTTAAGGCACGGCTCGACGTCCCCCCTGCTGACGAACACATCGTCCTGGAACATGGGACACCGGATAAACCCCCACCCCGCCTCATGGTGAAATCACACAACCTGGCCTTCATACCGGGGACTAGGACGAGTGGAATCCTCCAGTCGTGCCCGAGTCTTTGTAGCCTTGGTCCTGACTTCGAGGCGCTCGCAGAGTTGCTCCCGCCGACGTTGTTCCTGTGCCAGTTGGAAGATCTGGTCACTGCACCATTGGCTCCTCCTTCGCGCTTCCACTCAGGTCTCCCGCGGGAAGCCCATTAGGTCGCCCCCCTGGTTTTCCCAGGCCCACTCCTCGGCCTCGGGTCAGGTCACCGCCGGTGCAGGTAGCGGGGTTAGGACGGGTTGCTGCAAGTCCTCTACCGATGCGGACCAGTCCGGGTTGGAGCCGGTAGCCTCCTCCGCAGCTCCAGGCACCTCCATTACTGAGCTCTCGTGACAGCGTAAGTCCCCACCAATAGCTGCCGGTTGCAGCTCAGGAGCTAGTGCTTGCTCCCAGGTGATGGCGTACGGGACTATGTACTCCGCTATGAGGTCCAGGATCATCTCTGATGGCTCCGCAGCCGGGGCAGGGGTTGCACTCTCACCTGCCGCTAGGTCACCCTCGACTTCGACCTGCGGGTCGACTGGTCCTGGAACCTCCTCTCCTCGGCGGCGGTCTCGGATCCGCTGCAGCATCTCCGCTTTCCACGCAGCCGTCGCCGCCTCCTGGGCCTCCTTCTGCCTCCTTGCAAGTCCCGGAGCTTCCGAGTGTAGAAACTCAATATCTCCCCGTGTTAATACGCCGCCTCTTCGCTCTCTGCCGGGTGAAGGGCCTGGACCGGGTTCAGTGGTCACGTGGTCTCGCTCCCCAGAGGCATCCATGACTGCCTCCGTTGACTGCCAAGCTCCGACTACCATGGCCGCACCTTGTTGCTTTTCTTCTTCCTCCTCTTTCGGGGCGGCTCCTGGGCGGAATGCTGACAGGCCCACCTTCGTTCAGCCCATCCAGTTTGACGGGCATTACCCAACGGACAGTCTCTGATGGAAGGGGCAGTCCACATTTTTGGTGCCAAGCGGGAGCCTAGCCCACGATGGGCGGAGTTCAAAGACAGTCTTTTCACAGCGTTATGGCGTCTGTTCTTTTTGGGCGGGCGCCATTTTAAGTGTAAAACAACAGTTCAAGGTGTAAGGCACACAGTACCCGATAGCAATGGGCACTCTTCTCCGTTGCTGCGGGCACGATATCCTGCCGACTACGCCAGGTTGTGACGCCTCTACTCAGAAAGCCCGTGTTTTACCCTGGGTGTTGGGGGACTCGGTGTTGGGCCCTGTGATGGGAAGATGGGATGCACCCGTGGCCCGGGCCTGACCCGTGCTCAGGGCCGTCACATTAGAAAGAGATGGTGTGGGCTAATCCGGGTTGAGTGGCTTAATTAACGACTACGCCATCTGTGGTGTCTGGTGAAGGGCCACCAGCGCCGCTAGCAGTACACTGAGGCCCGGTGTCGTGGCGGCTAAAGTTATTACTGCTCCCCACAGGCGGAGCAAGGCCTCAGGCCAGGCAAACAGGATGAAGGGGGGTAGCAGTAGCGCGGGGAGTACGGGCACCGCGTCGCGTGGTATGGCGCGTAATGAACAGTCCAGAGGCCATAGAGGTGAACTTCCAAGGCTTTACTCACTTAGAGATGACAGCGGAAAGGCGACTCCCTGCTCCTCGCGGAGTCCTGCGGCCACCAGGGACGGGGGTCCGACTACCTCCGAGGAAGTCCAGTGTTCGGTAGTGTCCCTACACCAGAGTGTTCCTGCACAACAGACTTCACCCTTTCCCGTCTGTGCGTGTGTAGATAGGCGGGGTCTCCCTCTGAGCTCCTCTCAGGTGTAGGGCTCGGGTGGCAATTCCTCTCCATCCGATGCCCGGTGGGATCCTCAGGGCCTAACCGGGCTTTCCCGTCCTGGACGTGGAGTACGAGGTCGGGTGTCGGGGGCCGGTACCCCTCTCGCAGCCGGAACCCCTCTGAATAGATCAGGTAGGCGAGGACAGGTGGCGTTCACCGCTCCGTCTGCATCCTCCCCGGGACCCATTTGCTAGGGAGCCACACTCTAAAGCTCCCGAGCCTTCTTGATCCTGGTCCTCGGCCGGGTTGAGACATTCCTTGTCTGCAACCTACCTCTCGTCCCAAGATCAGGGTACGAGGGCTGTGTCCCATGCCAGCGCAGGCCCACACAGGATCTGCGCTCCCGGAGGGAAGTCACTTTACACACAGTAGTTTAGACCACACAGTACGACCACTTAGAAGGACAGGTCCACTCAGGACCAGGTTTGAACCAGCAGAAAGACCAAAAAGAACCGAAGGACCAAGATCAAAGATGGCATTCTATTACAAATGAAATTTGAAGTGTCACTGACTAACTGTTCCTCCACCCACACCCACTAACTGGTTCCTACCACTTTGTGTTCCCCAGTATCCCTGTAACCAGGGGAGCAGCACCTAGTGCATACTAGCTCCCTCTGGTGGAATGTGGTGTTGGATGCAAAAGGCTGGAACACTACCATCACACCAGGCTTACCTCAGAGGAGGAACATCACACTCCATTAAAGAAGTGCAGCATTCCTGTGGCGGCCGAACCCTGAGGGGCGCCACATCATCATTTTCTTTGGAGGTGGTAACACCAGCTGGTGTTGAGCGCTGTCCGACATCGATACCACCTTTGGATCAAGGCAACCTAACATGTCCGCCTGCATCTTCCTCACAGACCGGCAGTTTGCCGGGGACACCCTTATCAACCCCGTCTAAGCACAACAGCCAGCCCTCGGTCCCTCAGATGTGGACAAGTAAAAGACCATTTCCTCCTAGCCATGAGAAAGTTAAGAGGTTGAATTTCACCATCTGCAAGCTCTTGGCTACAGAAATGCTGCCTTTCCGCCTGGTGGACACAGAGGATTTTCGAGACCTTATGTCCGTCGCAGTGCCCCAGTACCAGATGCCCAGTTGGCACTACTTCTCAAAGAAAGGTGTGCCTGCGCTCCACCAGCATGTCGCACACAACATCACCGCTTCTTTGAGAAACTCTGTGTGTGACAGGGTACATTTCACCACAGACACTTGGACGAGTAGGCATGGACAGGGGCGTTACATGTCGCTGACTGGGCACTGGGTAACTATGGTGACAGCAGGACAAGGGGCTGCTGTCCAAGTCTTGCCATCCCCACGAGTTGTGCGTCAATCCTCTTTATCTCAAAGTTCCTAGACTGCTTCTGCCTCCTCAACCACCTCTCAGTCCTCCACCTGCACCCAAAGCCTGTCTGGTCATGCCACAAGCTTTCTAACTGCGCAGAAGGGATCCTGCACACCTCCTTACTATGCTGGCAGTAGGGCTCAACGTCATCAGGCGGTTTTTACTTTGAAATGTCTGGGAAATGTGAGTCACACAGCTGAGGAGTTGTGGTCAGCTCTGGAGAACCAATTTCATGAATGGTTGTCTCCACTGGACCTGAAACCAGGGAAGGCCGTGTGCGACAATGCTGCAAACCTGGGTGCGGCCCTTCGCCGGGGCAATGTCACACACGTGCCTTGTATGGCTCACTTGTTGAACCTGGTTGTCCAGCAATTTTTAGCCCACTATCCCGGACTAGATGGCCTTCTGCAGAGGGCACGGTCGCTGTGTGCTCACTTCCGCCGTTCGCATCCCGCAGCTCAGCGACTTACATCTCTACAGAAGTCGTTGGGCCTGCCACTTCACCGGCTAAAATGCGATGTGCCTACCCGGTGGAATTCAACTCTGCACATGTTGCAGCGACTGTGGCAGCACCGACAAGCCCTGGTACAATAGGTTCACTTCTGACGTATAGCCTGGGCCAGCGAGATCCAGAGGTGGGGCAAATCACGCTGGAGGAGTGGTCTCAGATCAGGGACCTATGCACCCTTCTGCACAGTTTTGAAATGGCGACCAAGATGTTTAGTGCTGACGATGCCATTATCAGCATGACTATTGATTTACATGCTGGAGCACATGTTAAGCAGAATTCGGAGTCAGGTGGTGGCACAAGAGGAGGTGGAGGAAGTAGAGGAGGAGGAGTTGTATGCGGAAGGGCTAACATCTGCAAGGTCCAGACGGTCGGCAGCACCAAGGCAGCAGGCATATGAGGGTGGGGGAGATGGTTTTACCAGGGCGCATGGAAGCAGCCAAACTAGTGAGGAAGGTGCAGGAGCCCAGGAAGTAGTGGAGGACGAACTGATGGAAGACTCATCAGATGAGGGAGACCTTGATCACATTTCTGTTGTGCGAGGTTGGGGGGAGAGGACAGAGGAAGGAAGCATGATTGTTACCTCGCCACCAACACAACAGGGACTTGGTACTCCTGGATGCGCAAGACACATGAGTGCCTTCTTGCTGCACTACCTGCAACATGACCCTCGAATTGTGAGAATTAGAAATAATCCTGACTACTGGGTTGCCACACTGTTAGATCCCCGGTACAAAAGTAAATTTGCAGAAATTATTCCTGCCATAGAAAGGGATGCACGCATGCAGGAGTATCAGCAAAGACTGTTGCAGAATCTTACATGTGCTTTTCCACAAAACACCAGTGGTGCACGTAGTGAATCTCACAGTTCCAACTTGCCAACCGTGGGACCGTCGAGTGTTCAGCACTCAAACCGTAACAGAAACACAGTATCTGCTGGTAACATCAATTTTGCGGAATCATTTCATCACTTTTTTAGCCCATCCTTTGCAAGGCCACAGGAGACAAGAAGTCTGACACATAGTCAACGCCTAGAGAGGATGGTACAGGAGTATCTCCAAGTAAACATTGAAGCCATGACTGTGTCACTGGACCCTTGCTCTTTTTGGGCTTCCAATCGGGATAAATGGCCGGAGCTAGCCACTTACGCCTTGGAGATCTTGTCATGCCCCGCAGCCAGCGTTCTGTCTGAACGTGTGTTCAGCGCTGCTGGTGGTGTGCTGACAGATAAGCGCACGCGGCTCTCCACTGATAATGTAGACAGACTCACGTTCATAAAGATGAACAAATCATGGATCCGAAACGACTTTTCTACCCCTGTGTCATCCTGGGGAGAGTAAAAGCTTGATGATTGGTTAAAATCACCTCACCAACCGTTTTAAGCTTTCAAATTACTAATCATGTTTATCTGTATCTTGGCTGGAAAATAATTTGGGCTTTGTAGCAGTGTGCAGTACTGATTCTATTAGGCCATCTATACTAAGCTCCACTAGATTTAAAATTAATAATAATTTTTAGCTGCATCTAGCCCGGAAAATAATTTTTTGGGCTCCGAGATGCGCAAGACACATAAGTGCCTTCTTGCTGCACTACCTGCAACATGACCCTCAGATTGTCAGAATTCGAAGTAATCCTGACTACTGGGTTGCCACACTCTTAGATCCCCCACACTCTTCGATCAACCTTTTTATTTTAATAAAGACCAAAAAAATGGTCATTTTTGAAATTATAAGCATTAGCAGGTTATCAGAAACTGAAATCAAACAGTTTTCAACTCGAAACTTTATTCTAGGTTATGTTACATTTGCACATAGAACCACATAGAATTTGTCAGGTTTTGGATGGTTTCTGCTTCATCTGTTTTGCATGAGGACAGAATACCCTCCCAGAGCTGTTGCTTAGATGTGAACTGCCTCCCGCCATCATAGACACTCCTTTTGATGATGCTCCAGAGGTTCTGAATGGGGTAGAGGTCAGGGGAGCATGAGGGTCACACCATAAGTTTGTCCCCTTTTATGCCCATATCAGCCAGAGATGCAGATGTGTTATGTGCAGCATGAGACGGTGCATTATCATGCATGAAAATGATGTTGCTGTGGAATACACGGTTCTTCTTCTTGAACCATGGCAGGAAGTGCTGTTTGAGAAACTCCACATACATTATGGAGTTTATCTTTACCCCTTCAGGGATCCTAAAGGGGCCGACAATCTCTCTCCCCATGATTCCAGCCCAAAACATTACTCCACCTCCTCCTTGTTGGCGCTGTAGCCGTGTTTGCGTGGGGTGTCCATCAACCAGCCATCCTCCACTCCATCCATCTGGACCATCGAGCGCTGCACGGCACTCATCCGTCAACAAAACAGTTTTGAAGTCAGTCTTCATGTATTGTTTGGCCCACTGGAGCCGTTTCTGCTTGTGTGCAGTGGATAGAGGAGGTCAACAGGATGGCGTATGCACAGCTGCAAACCTCTGAAGGACCCTGCATCTTGTTGTTCGGGGGACGTTGGAGGCACCAGCAGCTTCAAAAACTTGTCTGCTGCTATGACAAGGCTTTTTTGCCGCTGCTCTTTTAACCTGACGTAATTGCCTGTAGGAAAGAGTCCTCAATTTGCCCTTATCAGCACGCACACGTGTGTACTGTGAATCAGCTACATACTTCTTGATTGCAAAGACACTTCATCCTGATCATCGCACAATGTTGATTGTAGTCATGCCTTGACCTAAACACTCCACAATTTGTTGCTTCTCAGCAGCCGACACATCCTTTTTCTTTCCCATTTTGGCAGAAAATGTAGGCTGCTTAATAATATGGGACAGCCTTCTTAAGTAGTCTTGACTTTCATTGGACACACCTGCCAAACTAATTAGCACAGGTGTCTGCAATTGCTTACAGTGATATAAAGAGCCCTGACACACATCACCATCAATGAGTTTAACTGACAAACAAACAAATTCTTCCCTTATCACTCCTAAACACTTTTTGCATAATAATTTGGAACACAGTGTACATGTGCTTTTCCACAAAACACCAGTGGTTCACGTAGTGAATCTTACAGTTCTAACTTGCCAACCGTGGTTTGTATGGAGTTGATCAATAAAGGGCCCAAAATTAAGATAACATAGATGGGAGAGGTCTCTATGAATAGGAATTCCTAAGTATTTGATACCCTGTGAGGGCCAGGCAAAGGGAAAGTTGGACTGGATGGAATCCTGTATGGATTTGGGGAGGGAGACATCGAGGGCCTCAGACTTCGCTGCATTGATTTTAAAATTTGACCATGTAACAAAGTGATCTGTTTCAGCCATAACTGCAGGGATGGATATATGTGATTGAGTGATATATACTAGGACATCATCAGCAAATAGAGAGCACTTGTACTCGGTGCCTCCCACCTCAATCCACCTAATATTGGGGTTATGGCGAATTGATGAGAGCAGGTGCTCCGTCACTAGGATGTATAAGAGAGGGGACAGAGGACATCCCTGCCTTGTCCCATTGGTGATTATGAAAGGTGATGAAAATGTTCTGACGCGCCCCCTGTGCCTTGAGACACCCGGAGCCGGACCCTTTTTGGTGGATGCTGGTGGTTGTAGTCTCCGTGGCGGCGACCCGGTTCCGTGGCTCAGGGCGGTCAAACCAGTGGAGGAACTATTTATGTGGTTTTGATGTTTAAATGTCTGACTACGCCACGCTTGGATTGCGGTCAGAGTGAACCGCCGCTGCAGGGCAGACCGCTGAGGCTGGTGTTCTGGGTGCAGCAGAGCGTAGCATAACTCCCCACGGGAGGAGTATAGCCTCAGGGCAGTGTATGCGGAGGATAGGGGTGATGGTGCAGGGCAGCAGCAGTAACGACACGGAGTCAGTGATGCAGTCCAGGGCCTTTACTCACAGTTCTTATTATCCAGACCACTTCTGCAGGTAACGGCTGCCCACGTCGTACTGTGCTCACCAGGTGAGGGGCTCAGACAACTCCCAGATAACTTTGGAGCGCTTCACAGGACCCCCTTTGTGTGTCCTTTGTCTGGCCTTTCTTACCAACCCTTCTGTCCGGCTGCCTCGGACCTCCTCTTGGTAAACTTGGCGCCAGTTTCCCTGACCCTATGTGGTGCCTTCCTAGTGGGTGTAGCGAGGGGCTGCGCCCCATAAAATGTCACAGCCTCCGGTTTCAAGCTGAGGGTCATTTCACGCCTCCACTAGTTTCGGGGACCAGTCTCCCCCTTTGGCCTGACCCCTCCACGCAGGTGGATTCGGGCGTGCGGTGGCGACTCGCCCGTCCGCACCCCTGGGATCCCTTCGTTCCTCGTTCCTGGAGCCTTCTCCGCTCCTCTTCCTTCCTACTCCCTCTTCCAGGCCTGGGCCTCTGTTACTAGGCCCGCCTCCGGAGCAGAGCTCATGCAGAGCCCCTGCTCCCTGTCACTTCTGCTCAGACTTCTCTGCACTGATCTAAGATGGTGCCCACCTTTTATACTCCCTTCTCAATGCACCCAGGAACTGCTTCCTCCCTGCTCCTGCACTACAGGGTTCCCCTTCCTCAGTGTTCCCTCCCCCCACTCCAGCCAGGGAAAAGGACTGTCGTGCCCATCTCAGGGGCATATTAGTCGCCCTGCCCCACGGCAATGTGGTGTAATGCATGCAGGTGTCGGGTCCTGATCCACACTCCATCCTTACCTGAGAGTGAGATATCACACCTCTGGGTGAGGTGCAATACGTCTGAAGCAACCGAGCCCTCATGGTGCTACAGTTCCATTTATCTTTAGCCTAGGTGACATATTGCGATACAGGGCCGTGATTTTGGCTATAAAAGGGTCCCCTAGACCCCTACCCCAAGCTTTTTAAGAGAATAATATATGGCGTGCCAGGAGACTCTATGGAATGCTTTCTCAGCATCCAATGAGAGTATCTAATTACAAATTTTTAACTGCATCTATCCCATGAAATACTTTGTGCCTAGTAGCAGTGTCTGCTAGTCAGCGGATTATTCCGGCTGTTAAGCAAGCTACACCACCTGTAGTTTGGACACTTAATTTTTTCAAAGGAAATGCTTCGGGACCACGGGATACTCAGGGAAGAGCATCAGGAGGCACCCCAAGGCATAGGGGCTGGGACTGGTGGTAGAACGCCTTGCGGTGGACAGCTGAGCTCGATCCTTATAAAAGCTTTTTAACTACAGCAGCTTTAGTGGACGCTACTGGAGCTGGAATTACGTGGCTGCTGGCATGAGACTTGCCCTCCAATAGATCCTTGTAAAAGGATTTAAAGTGTATTCATTCAAATTAGAGAGACAATTTAAATTAAAAAGCTTAGAGCTGCCTCCACCACAGGGGGTCTCGCTCAACCCACCAGCGGACAGACACCAGTATTGGGAGAGGGGGGCTGGCCGTCAGGGTCCACCGCGGCTCTGGCACAAACCCGGCGACACGGAAGTGGCACGGGTAGGAACGAACTGGCCGTGTCGGCTTCTCACTTTTTGGATTTTAGAAGGGCATGACATGCCTATATCTGTGTCTCCCCCTCCTTTCACTCCTCCACCTCTTTTCTTTTCACATGACTATATGTACTTGTCACTTTTCCATGTGTTAGTTATGTCTTCTGAGCGGTTTGTCAGCTTTTGGACACCTTTGAAGGTGTTTTCTATGTGTTTCTATGTGTTTTTGTTTGCCTGCCATTGGTTTTAACGGTGTTCGAATGTGTTCGACGAACAGTTCGGCGAACACACGGGTGTTCGACGAACTGAACCGAACTCGAACACTACGGGGGTGGCTCAACACTAGTCTAGAGCTGCGATGCACACTGTGTGCCTCACTGCTTTCTTGGGGAAAACCTCTCTTAAGATTCTGTAAAAGCATGTTTCGATACTCTAGCATTCGTGGGTCCCTTTCCAGGGTGGGAAGCATCTGACAAAATTTACTCTTATAACATGGATCTAATAGAGTAGAAACCCAGTAGTCAGCGCTATTTCAAATTATAACTATATGGGGATCATGTTGCAGATAGTGCAGCAAGTAGGCGCTCATATCTTGGGCTCTTCCATGAGGTCCATGCCCATGGTGTGTTGGTGGCTGGGTAACACTAATGCTTGTTTCCTCCGTCCCCTCCCACCAACCACGAACAACAGAGAGGGAATGATTATCCTCTTCATCTGACTGTTGCTCGCCCATCACCTCTTCCTCCTCCATTTGTTCCTTGGCTCTTGCACCTTCACTAACAGTTTGTCTGGCATCACCAGCCCCCCTCGATCTCTGTAATCCACCATACCGTTGCACCCGCCTGTGTGACGACAGTCTGGAACTTTGAGACATTGTTATCCCTTACGCATCCTCCTCTGCTTCCTCCTCTTCTTCTGAGACCACCACCTCCTGCCGCAGGCTATTCAAAGTCTGCTCCAGCATATAGCTGACAGGAATCGTGATGATGATGACCTCATTGTCAGCACTAAATATCTAAGTAGATATACAACCCCTGGCAAAAATTATGGAATCACTGGGCTCGGAGGATGTTTAGCTGTTTAATGTTGTTGAAAAAAAGCAGATCACAGACATGGCACAAAACTAAAGTCATTTCAAATGGCAACTTTAGGGCTTTAAGAAACACTAAAATAAATCAAGATTAAAAATGTGGTACTCAGTAAGGGTAATTTTTTTCAGACCAAGCAGAGGGAAAAAAATATGGAATCACTCAATTCTGAGGAAAAAATTATGGAATCATGAAAAAAAACACACAAAAGAACACTCCAATACATCACTAGTATTTTGTTGCATCACCTCTGGCTTTAATAACAGCTTGCAGTCTCTGGGGCATGACCTTAATGAGTGACAAACAGCACTCGTCATCAATCTGTCTCCAACTTTCTCTGATTGCTGTTGCCAGATCAGCTTTGCAGGTTGGAGCCTTGTCATGGACCATTTTCTTCAACTTCCACCAAAGATTTTCAATTGGATTGAGATCCGCACTATTTGCAGGCCATGACATTGACCTTATGTGTCTTCTTACAAGGACTGTTTTCACAGTTTTTGCTCTATGGCAGGATGCATTATCATCTTGAAAAATGGTGTCATCATCCCCAAACATCCTTTCAATTGATTGGATAAGAAAACTGTCCAAAATATCAATGTGAACTTGGGCATTGATTGAAGATGTAATGACAGCCATCTCCCCAATGCCTTTACCTGACATGCAGCCCCATATCATCAATGACTGTGGAAATTTGCATGTTCTCTTCATGCAGTCATCTTCATAAATCTCATTGGAATGGCACCAAACAAAAGTTCCAGCATCATCACCTTGCCCAGTGCAGATTCGCGATTCATCACTGAATGTGACTTTCATCCAGTCATCCACAGTCCACAATTGCTTTTCATTAGCCCATTGTAACCTTGTTTTTCTCTGTTTAGGTGTTAATGATGGCTTATGTTTAGCTTTTCTGTATGTAAATCCCATTTCCTTTAGGCAGTTTCCTACAGTTCGGTCACAGACATTGACTCCAGTTTCCTCGCATTCGTTCCTCATTTGTTTTGTTGTGCATTTCCTGTTTTGGAGACATATTGCTTTAAGTTTCCGGTCTTGACGCTTTGATGTCTTCCTTGGTCTACCAGTATGTTTGACTTTAACCATGTTGTTTGTATTTGGTCCAGATTTAAGACACAGCCGACTGTGAACAACCAACATCTTTTGCAACATTGTGTGATGATTTACCTTCTTTTAAGAATTTGATAATCCTCTCCTTTGTTTCAATTGACATCTCTCGTGTTGGAGCAATGATTCATGTCAGTCCACTTGGCGCAACAGCTCTCCAAGGTGTGATCACTCCCTTTTAGATACAGACTAATGAGCAGTTCTAATTTGATGCAGGTGTTAGTTTTGGAAATGACCATTTACAGGGTGATTCCATAATTTTTTCCTCAGAATTGAGTGATTCCATAATTTTTTCCCTCTGCTTGGTCTGAAAAAAATTACCCTTACTGAGTACCACATTTTTAATCTTGATTTCTTTTAGTGTTTCTAAAAGGCCTAAAGTTGCCATTTGAAATTACTTTAGTTTTGTGCCATGTCTGTGATCTGCTTTTTTTCAACAACATTAAAAAACTGAATGAACATCCTCCGAGCCCAGTGATTCCATAATTTTTGCCAGGGGTTGTATATGTCATCCATGAATTAAATCTTAGAAGGGTGTGGATGTATTAATTAGCTGATTTGTCATCGGTGCTTCAACTTGGGGAAACAAATATGTATTCAGTGCATAGTGGAATCTGTGTACTACCTTGTGTCACAAACCCATGTTCAGATGAAGCAGCAGGAGAATTCAATGTGTTGCATGATGTTTTTCTTTGTTTTTTTTTTTTGTGGATACATGCATTATTTGTGATCATAGACTTGGAAGCTGTGTGTTATCTCATATCGTACTCAATATTGAAAATGAGTAACAAACAAAAAGGGGCACAATAGTGCTGCTACCCAATAATTACCATGAAAAATGAAAGAAAATATACTCACTAGTGATGGGCGAGCACTAAAATGCTCAGGTGCTCGATGCTCAGGTCGAGCAAATTGGAATACTCGGGTGCTCGACCCGAGTAACAAGCCCAATGTAAGTCTATGGGAAACTCGAGCATTTTTCAGGCGGCTCCCCTCGGCTGTCTGCAGAGGGCCTAAACATTGCCAAAATCGATGAACAGTGCTCAAGTGACATGGGAACAGCATGGGGAACACCACTGGAAGCATTTCTTCACTGCTGTGAACAACGCTGTCAGAGGCATTACGCCACTTTTACGGACTCACAATAAAACATACAAAAATGAAACCAAAATGGATTTTCCTGGGAAATATGTTAAGGAACATCCTTTCCAGGGTAATGACTTGTATATAAGGCAAAATAAATAATCAAAAACAAAAATACTCCTCTACACCTTGGGCTATGTTCACACGTAGCGTTTTGATGCGTTTTTGCACTTTTGCATTGCTTTCAACCATGACAAATGCATTCACCGGTAGATGTCATTTTAACATTTTGCAACCTTATCTAGCCATGTGATGTGTGAGACATGATCAGACACAGCTTGTTTCATTTATGAAGGAGGGACTCTGAAAGTCACAAAGTCTATTTTTATAGGGCCATCAGGCAGCCTTTACTATTCTTAAAGGGCCAGGAGACGGCCATCACTATTGTTAGAGAGCCATCATCCGGCTATGCTTTGTTGTTCCCATTACTAAAGAGTGGGTCTCCTATACTATTATTGCGTATGCAGTGAGTGGCAGGGCTGCCCAAAATTTGGACGCACCCCAATACCCCTTTGAAGAGACTTAAAGGAGGGCCTCCTGAAAACAATGTTCCCATTATTAGGAAGTGGATCTCCCATACTGTTTGCCTATGCAGTGAATGCAAGGGCTGACAAAAATTTGAACCTACTACAATGCCCCTTGGAAGAGAACTAGAGGAGGGCCTTCTGAAAAAAAATATTCCCATTATTAGGAAGTGGGTCTCCCATTGTATTTGCCTATGCAGTGAATGCAAGGGTTGCCAAAAATTTGAAGGCATGCCAATGCCCCTTGGAAGAGCCGTGGAGGTCAGAGGGCCTCTGGAAAACAATGTTCCCATTATTAGGAAGTGGGTCTCAAATTGTGTTTGCCTGTGCAGTGAATGAAAAGGTTGCCAAAAATTGGGAGGCACTCCAATGCCCCTTGGAAGAGATGTAGAGGGCCTCATGAAAAAATGTTTCCATTATTAGGAAGTGGGCCTCTCAGTGAATGCAAGGGCTGCCAAAAATTGGGAGGCACTCCAATGCCCCTTGGAAGAGACGTAGAGGGCCTCATGAAAAAAATGTTCCCATTATTAGGAAGTGGGTCTCCCATTGTGTTTGCCTATGCAGTGAATGCAAGGGTTACCAAAAATTTGGATGCACTTCAATGCCACTTGGAAGAGATGTGGAGGTCAGAGGGCCTCCTGAAAACAATGTTCCCATTATTAGGAAGTGGGTCTCCCTTTGTGTTTGCCTATGCAGTGAATGCAAGGGTTACCAAAAATTTGGATGCATTTCAATGCCCCTTGGAAGATATGTGGAGGTCAGAGGGCCTCCTGAAAACAATGTTCCCATTATTAGGAAGTGGGTCTTCCATTGTGTTTGCCTATGCAGTGAATGAAAGGGCTGACAAAAATTTGGAGGCACTCAAATGCCCCTTGGAAGAGACGTGGAGGTCAGAGGGCCTCCTGAAAACAATGTTCCCATTATTAGGAAGTGGGTCTCCCATTGTGTTTGCCTATACAGTGAATGCAAGGGCTGCCAAAAATTTGGAGGCACTCAAATGCCCCTTGGAAGAGACGTGGAGGTCAGAGGGCCTCCTGAAAACAATGTTCCCATTATTAGGAAGTGGGTCTCCCTTTGTGTTTGCCTATGCAGTGAATGCAAGGGTTGCCAAAAATTTGGAGGCACTCCAATGCCCCTTGGAAGAGACGTAGAGGGCCTCATGAAAAAAAATGTTCCCATTATTAGGAAGTGGGTCTCCGATTGTGTTTGCCTATGCAGTGAATGCAAGGGTTACCAAAAATTTGGATGCACTTCAATGCCCCTTGGAAGATATGTGGAGGTTAGAGGGCCTCCTGAAAACAATGTTCCCATTATTAGGAAGTGGGTCTTCCATTGTGTTTGCCTATGCAGTGAATGAAAGGGCTGCCAAAAATTTGGAGGCACTCAAATGCCCCTTGGAAGAGACGTGGAGGTCAGAGGGCCTCCTGAAAACAATGTTCCCATTATTAGGAAGTGGGTCTCAAATTGTGTTTGCCTGTGCAGTGAATGAAAAGGTTGCCAAAAATTGGGAGGCACTCCAATGCCCCTTGGAAGAGATGTAGAGGGCCTCATGAAAAAATGTTTCCATTATTAGGAAGTGGGCCTCCCAGTGAATGCAAGGGCTGCCAAAAATTGGGAGGCACTCCAATGCCCCTTGGAAGAGACGTAGAGGGCCTCATGAAAAAAATGTTCCCATTATTAGGAAGTGGGTCTCCCATTGTGTTTGCCTATGCAGTGAATGCAAGGGTTACCAAAAATTTGGATGCACTTCAATGCCACTTGGAAGAGATGTGGAGGTCAGAGGGCCTCCTGAAAACAATGTTCCCATTATTAGGAAGTGGGTCTCCCTTTGTGTTTGCCTATGCAGTGAATGCAAGGGTTGCCAAAAATTTGGAGGCACTCCAATGCCCCTTGGAAGAGACGTAGAGGGCCTCATGAAAAAAAATGTTCCCATTATTAGGAAGTGGGTCTCCCATTGTGTTTGCCTATGCAGTGAATGCAAGGGTTACCAAAAATTTGGATGCATTTCAATGCCCCTTGGAAGATATGTGGAGGTCAGAGGGCCTCCTGAAAACAATGTTCCCATTATTAGGAAGTGGGTCTTCCATTGTGTTTGCCTATGCAGTGAATGAAAGGGCTGCCAAAAATTTGGAGGCACTCAAATGCCCCTTGGAAGAGACGTGGAGGTCAGAGGGCCTCCTGAAAACAATGTTCCCATTATTAGGAAGTGGGTCTCCCATTGTGTTTGCCTATACAGTGAATGCAAGGGCTGCCAAAAATTTGGAGGCACTCAAATGCCCCTTGGAAGAGACGTGGAGGTCAGAGGGCCTCCTGAAAACAATGTTCCCATTATTAGGAAGTGGGTCTCCCTTTGTGTTTGCCTATGCAGTGAATGCAAGGGTTGCCAAAAATTTGGAGGCACTCCAATGCCCCTTGGAAGAGACGTAGAGGGCCTCATGAAAAAAAATGTTCCCATTATTAGGAAGTGGGTCTCCCATTGTGTTTGCCTATGCAGTGAATGCAAGGGTTACCAAAAATTTGGATGCACTTCAATGCCCCTTGGAAGATATGTGGAGGTTAGAGGGCCTCCTGAAAACAATGTTCCCATTATTAGGAAGTGGGTCTTCCATTGTGTTTGCCTAAGCAGTGAATGAAAGGGCTGCCAAAAATTTGGAGGCACTCAAATGCCCCTTGGAAGAGATGTGGAGGTCAGAGGGCCTCCTGAAAACAGTGTTCCCATTATTAGGAAGTGGGTCTCCCTTTGTGTTTGCCTATGCAGTGAATGCAAGGGTTGCCAAAAATTTGGAGGCACTCCAATGCCCCTTGGAAGAAACGTAGATGGCCTCATGAAAAAATGTTCCCATTATTAGGAAGTGTGTCTCCCATAGTGTTGGGCTATGCAGTGAATGCAAGGGCTACCAAAAATTGCGAGGCACTCCAATGCACCTTGGAAAAGATGTGGAGGAGGGCCTCATAAAAAATGTTCCCATTAGAAAGGAGCAGGCCTCCTATACTTGTAATGCCCATGCACTAAGTGTATGGGCTGACAAAAATTTACCCCTGGGGGGTATACATGAACATACTGTATAAAAAAGTTTTTTTATGGGCATCACAAACACCCTTTAAAAAAATTATGTGGGTGTTGCATCACGGACCATGATCACTCTGGTGATGTGGTGGAGGATGAGGATGGGAAAAAGTAGGAGAACAAGAGCAAATAACCAAAATAAGGAAGTGTATACCCATGTGTGGGTGTGAAATGGTGCATGGGAATACACCTTCCAAAAAAGGACACTGGATTTGAGTTTATGCTACGAGTTCGCTGGTGGCAGGGCAGGCCAAGAACTCCAAGGCGTAGAGAGCCAGTTAATTTCTTGTACCCAGCTTGGATACCAAATAATTATAAGGCACAGAGGAATCACGGAGGACGTTGGTGCGGTCGGCAAGGTACTCTCACAGCATGTTCCCATACTTTGCACTCCATGTGAGAGTACCCCACGCCACATGGCCTGTGTGATGGGAGGGGCAGAGAAAACTCTCCCAGAACTTTGACAGTGTTCCCCTGCCTCTGCTGGATTGGAGTTGTATCTCTCTTGGCTGTACTCCTTGGTTGTCCAACGAACTTTGACCTCTGCCGCCAGTATTTTCAGATGGGAATTTTTTTAATAGTTCTGCAGCAAGGACCTTTTGGTACTGCCCCATTTTTGTAGACCTGTCTGCCTCAGGAATAAGAGATATAAAGTTCTCTTTGTTGCGTGGGTCTAGAAGTGTCACCAATCAGTAATGACTGTCACCCAAAATTTTGAGAATGCAAGGGTAATGGGAAAGGCAGCATAACATAAACTCAGCCATGAGTGCCAGACTGTTAACAGGCAAGACTTCCGTGTCCTCACCAAGAGGATGACTGACCATGCTCTCCTCCTCCTCTTTCCTGTCCTCAGGCCATCCACGCTGAACAGACGGTATGACAGTTGTGCAGGTAGTACCATCTATAGCGCAGGAAACTAGCTCCTATTCTTCCTCCTCCTCATCCTCCTCTTCCTCATTGTCACCCAGTCCACATTGGGATGAGATGAGGCTGGGCTGTGTGTAATCACCCTGTATGGTTCCTTGCTCCATCTCATCGTAATCCGCCTGCAATGCATCCTCTTTGATTGTGAGCAGAGAGCATTTCAAAAGAAGAGAAGTGGGATGGTGACACTAATTATGGCGTCATCGCCACTCACCATCTTGGTGGAGTCCTCAAAGTTTTGGAGGATGGCACATATGTCTGACATCCATGTCCACTCCTGAGGTCTTATGTGTGAAATCTGACCTGAATACCGATGGTCTTGTTGATGCTGGTAGTCAACAACTGCCCTCTTCTGCTCACAAATCCTTCCCAACATCTGCAGTGTAGAGTTCCAATGCGTGGGGACATCACACACCAGTCGGAGAGCAGGAAGCTGCAAACGCTGCTGAAGCACAGCAAGGGCGGTGGAAGCTGTAGCTGACTTTCTAAAATGGGCACACAGGCGGCGTACTTTGACAAGCACATATGACAGCTCCGGGTAGGATTTGAGAAACCGCTGAACCACGAGGTTAAGCACATGGGCCAGGCATGGTACATGTGTGAGCTCACCTCGCCTCAGAGCCGCCACTAGATTCCTGCCATTGTCACACACAACCATACCTGGCTGTAGGTTCAGTGATGTCAGCCACAGATCTGCCTGCTCTTTAAGAGCTGTCCACAACTCTTCAGCATTGTGCGGTTTGTCACCTAAGCATATTAGCTTCAGCAGAATCTGTTGCCGCTTGGCTGAGGTAGTGCTGCAGTGCTTCCAGCTTGTGACTGATGTGGTCATATCAGAGATGGAGGCTGAAGAGGAGGAGGAGGCTGAGTAGGATGAGGTGCAGGAGCTGTAGCCTGTGGGGGCCATACTGATTGATCTAGAGCCCGCAATCCTCGGCGTCGGGAGGATGTGTTCCGTCCCAAGGTCCGACAGGGTCCCGACTTCCACTATGTTAACCCAGGGTGCCGTCAGCGAGATGTAGCTTCCCTGCCCACAAGCACTTGTCCATGTGTCCGTGGTTAGGTGGACTTTCCCAGTAACTGCCTTGTTGAGGACACGGCTAATGTTGTGGGACACGTGCTTGTGTAATGCAGGGATGGCACACCGGGAGAAATAGTGGCGGCTGGGGACCGAGTACCGAGGGACGGCCGTCGCCATCGGGTTGCGGAAAACTTCTGTCTCCAGGAGCTTTAAAGGCAGCATTTCGAGCGCAAGCAGTCGCGAAATGTGGGAATTTAGTAGTGTGGCCTTTTGCTCGTTGGCTGCGTATTTGCGCTTGCATTCCAAGGACTGGGGTATGGACAACTGAACGCTGCGCTGGGACAAGGACGTGCTTGCTGATGGTGCTAGTGTAGAGTGTGCAATGACAGGGAAGGGCAGGAGGCACCTTTGCATGCACTATGGACAGAGGATTGGCTGACATGCACAGCAGCGGTAGAAGCAGTGGTGTCACCCGCAGACACTGTTCCTAGACCCTGGGTTTCGGCCCACAAAGTCGGGTGCTTTGCTGCCATGTGCCTGATCATGCTGGTGGTGTTCAGGCTGGTAGTTTTGCTACCCCTGATGATGCTGGTCTGGCAGGTGGTGCAAATGGATTTTTTGGGGTTATCGGCGGAGTCTTTAAAAAACAACCAGACTCGGGAAGACCTAACAGTTGTACTGGCAACTTCCTCGTGTTCATGTTACGGAGAACGGCTGCCCGCCTTCTGTCTGAGGCCACCACACTGCTTTTTCCTGCCTGTTGGGGTGCTCTGCCTCCCTCCCCCTGTGTGCTGCTGTCCTCGCTCTGCATGTCCTCCTGCCAGGTTAGGTCAGTTACTAAATAATCCACCACCTCGTCTTCCACTTCCACACTCTGGTCCTCCTCCTGACATTCTGGCAATTGTGTCTCATCATTAGAGATGAGCGTTGTTCTACTCGAACTGTTCGCTAATCTCAAATTCGAGCTGTTTTGGGCGGTGTTCGAGCCGTTCGGCGAACACGAACGATTTGAGAAAAATTCGGCTGTTCGAGGTTATGTTCGATAACTGTTCGTGCACCAAAATCATAACTGGATTTTTTCTCAGTAATGATGAAAATTAATGTTAATACGCAGTTTGAGTGTACAGCGGGGTGGGGGGAGGGGCAGGGGATGGATCTCTGCAGGAATAATGAAGATCTCCATTTTTTTTTCTCTTTCCCGCATTTGCAGTGGGGAGGTGCAGTCTGTCAGCCTATCAGCAGCGCACACACGGAGTGAACTGCTGTTTTTCACACAAGCAAGGGCATGTGTCATTGGCAGTGTATGTCACATGTCCTTGCCCTATAAGACCAAGCCATTTTCCCCGTCGCCACCATTTTCTCACTGCTGCAGCTGCGTGTTAGACGGCACCGCTGTTGCTGTGTGCGCTATACCTTGTTAATTTCAAGCCAATTTTCGCACAAATCTACAGATAGCTTGGGAGTAGGGAATAGTTGTGATTGCAGTCCTTTTAAGGACTAGGTTACAGCATTTCCTACGACTTTTATCAGGCAGGTCTGTGCTCTTAAATAGATAGATTGTGGGAGTAAAGACTAATTGTAATTGCAGTCCTTTTCAGGACTAGGTTACATCAGTTCCTATCAGTTTTTGCCAGGCAGGTCTGTGCCAGTGCTGTGCAAGTTTTTTTCACAGCATTTGGCTGAATCTAGCAAAGCTATTCCTTTTTGGCCTATTGCAGAGTGTGTTAGTCAGTGGAGTAGCCTATCTATGTTGCAAGATATACCACCTGTGTATAGAATACCAATTTTTTTACTGCACCTAGTGAAGTAAAATCTTTTGGGCATAGCATCATTCTATTAGTCCATCTATACTGACCTCCATCAGGTTGCAAATTGAAAATAATTTTTTTCTGCATCTAGCTCTGAAAAAATATTTGGGCTTCTAGCAGTGTGTGGGACTTGTTCTATTAGTCCATCTATACTGACCTCCATGAGGTTGCAAACTGAATATAATTTTTTTCTGCATCTAGCTCTGAAAAAATATTTGGCCTTCTAGCAGTGTGTGGGACTTTCTCTATTAGTCCATCTATACTGACCTCCATCAGGTTGCAAATTAAAAATAATTTTTATCTGCATCTAGATCTGAAAAAATATTTGGCCTTCTAGCAGTGTGTGGGACTTTCTCTATTAGTCCATCTATACTGACCTCCATCAGGTTGCAAATTAAAAATAATTTTTATCTGCATCTACCTCTGAAAAAATATTTGGGCTTCTAGCTGTTTGTGGGACTTGTTCTATTAGTCCATCTATACTGACCTCCATCAGGTTGCAAACTGAATATAATTTTTTTCTGCATCTAGCTCTGAAAAAATATTTGGCCTTCTAGCAGTGTGTGGGACTTTCTCTATTAGTCCATCTATACTGACCTCCATCAGGTTGCAAACTGAATATATATTTTTTCTGCATCTACCTCTGAAAAAATATTGGGCTTCTAGCTGTGTGTGGGACTTGTTCTATTAATCCATCTATACAGACCTCCATCAGGTTGCAAACTGAATATACTTTTTTTCTACATCTACCTCTGAAAAAATATTGGGCTTCTAGCTGTGTGTGGGACTTGTTCTATTAATCCATCTATACAGACCTCCATGAGGTTGCAAACTGAATATAATTTTTTTCTGCATCTAGCTCTGAAAAAATAGTTGGCCTTCTAGCAATGTGTGGGACTTTCTCTATTAGTCCATCTATACTGACCTCCATCAGGTTGCAAATTAAAAATAATTTTTATCTGCATCTAGCTCTGAAAAAATATTTGGCCTTCTAGCAGTGTGTGGGACTTTCTCTATTAGTCCATTTATACTGACCTCCATCAGGTTGCAAATTAAAAATAATTTTTGTCTGCATCTACCTCTGAAAAAATATTTGGGCTTCTAGCTGTGTGTGGGACTTGTTCTATTAGTCCATCTATACTGACCTCCATCAGGTTGCAAACTGAATATAATTTTTTTCTGCATCTAGCTCTGAAAAAATATTTGGCCTTCTAGTAGTGTGTGGGACTTTCTCTATTAGTCCATCTATACTGACCTCCATCAGGTTGCAAATTAAAAATAATTTTTATCTGCATATAGCTCTGAAAAAATATTTGTCCTTCTAGCAGTGTGTGGGACTTTCTCTATTAGTCCATCTATACTGACCTCCATCAGGTTGCAAATTAAAAATAATTTTTATCTGCATCTACCTCTGAAAAAATATTTGGGCTTCTAGCTGTGTGTGGGACTTGTTCTATTAGTCCATCTATACTGACCTCCATCAGGTTGCAAACTGAATATAATTTTTTTCTGCATCAAGCTCTGAAAAAATATTTGGCCTTCTAGCAGTGTGTGGGACTTTCTCTATTAGTCCATCTATACTGACCTCCATCAGGTTGCAAATTAAAAATAATTTTATCTGCATCTAGCTCTGAAAAAATATTTGGCCTTCTAGCAGTGTGTGGGACTTTCTCTATTAGTCCATCTATACTGACCTCCATCAGGTTGCAAATTAAAAATATTTTTTTTTCTGCATCTACCTCTGAAAAAATATTTGGGCTTCTAGCTGTGTGTGGGACTTGTTCTATTTGTCCATCTATACTGACCTCCATCAGGTTGCAAACTGAATATAATTTTTTTCTGCATCTAGCTCTGAAAAAATATTTGGCCTTCTAGCAGTGTGTGGGACTTTCTCTATTAGTCCATCTATACTGACCTCCATCAGGTTGCAAATTAAAAATAATTTTTTTTCTGCATCTACCTCTGAAAAAACTTTGGGCTTCTAGCTGTGTGTGGGACTTGTTCTATTAATCCATCTATACAGACCTCCATCAGGTTGCAAACTGAATATAATTTTTTTCTGCATCTACCTCTGAAAAAATATTTGGGCTTCTAGCTGTGCGTGGGACTTGTTCTATTAGTCCATCTATACTGACCTCCATCAGGTTGCAAACTGAATATAATTTTTTTCTGCATCTAGCTCTGAAAAACTATTTGGCCTTCTAGCAGTGTGTGGGACTTGTTCTATTAGTCCACCTATACTGACCTCCATCAGGTTGCAAATTCAAAATAATTTTTTGTCTGCATCTAGCTCTGAAAAAATATTTGGCCTTCTAGCAGTGTGTGGGACTTTCTCTATTACTCCATCTATACTGACCTCCATCAGGTTGCAAACTGAATATATTTTTTTTCTGCATCTACCTCTGAAAAAATATTTGGGCTTCTAGCTGTGTGTGGGACTTGTTCTATTAGTCCATGTATACTGAACTCCATCAGGTTGCAAATCGAATATAATTTTTTTCTCCATCTAACCCAGCCAATAGTTTTGGCCTAATACCACAGTTTGGCCATTCAGCTCTGCTCGGTTCCCATCCATTGTTTTTTTGTGCAAACAACTCCAGAGTTGTGAATTAGTTAACCACCAAAATGAGTGGAAAAAGGCCTGCTGCTGGTGGAAAGGGGAATAGGCGTGTTGGGAAGGGGAAAAAAGGTTGTGTCCGTGGGGTAGGTGTTAAAGCAACAGTAACATCAGCAGAAGAAAGACCATCTTCCAGCCAAACTAAAATGTCTACTTCTTTTAGCAGACAATGTGATAAGATCCCTTTCTTACGGCCACGCCAATCGCTACAAATTCCAGATGAGGCACAAAAACAGCAGGTGCTTCAACGGATATCAAGTGCTCCATTAAGTGGGCTCTCCTCCACATCAACTTCAACATCACAAATTTTCCAGTCCTCAAAGGTGTCACCCCAATAGCACTTGCTTCCTCACAGCTCCCAAATCTCCAGCTGCCCGTCTGAGTATGAGGTAGAACAGATGGTTGAGTCTGTAGAGCTGTTTACTCATACTATAGCCTGGGAATCAGAGGTCGACTCCAGCGCTTCTGTGAATCCAGACGAGGAAATGATCTGCACTGATGCCCAGAATCTTTATGAGTCGGATCCAGGACCAGACGCAGAAGGTTCTGACCATAATGTAGACCCTCATTCCCAAACTGTAACTCCTGTTGGTGGAGACAATGAGGAAGACGATGATGAGACTCAAATACCTGATTGGAGCGACAACTTTAGTTTTTTGTCAGGGCAGGAACAGGTTGGCTCTGAGGACGACGGGTGTGATAACGCACAGGGTGATGATGATGAGGTTGGAGATCCCACTTACTGTCAACCCACAGTCAGCCAAGAGATGAGGTCAGCAGAGGAGGTGGAGGAAGATGCTAGTGACGACGAGGTCAGGTTGCGCCTTCCTGGACAGAGACGTAGTACTGGAAGCACGTCAACAACTGCATCCTCAAACACAACTCTGCCTCTCACCACAAGTCGTGGTGGCTCTTCAGGTCGCATGGGTGCTAAGCCTTGCATAGCCTGGGCATTTTTTCAGATCGATAAAGATGACCCAACTCGTGTTATCTGTAACATTTGTCAGCAAAAGCTAAGTAGAGGCCAAAAATTACATAGTTTGAGTACTTCATGCATGAACCGGCACATGGACATGAAGCATAAGTTGCAGTGGGAAGCTCAGTGTGCTACAATGCGGCCTAGCCGGCCGGGCCAACCACCGTCTGCCATATCTTGTGCATCCGCGGCCTCTTCATCCTCTGTGACTGGGGGGACAGCAGTCACACCTGTTTTGGGGCGCAGACCTGCCACCTCTTTACCCGCAACAGCCAGCGTGATTGGCAGGTCATCATTTTCTTTGGAGGTGGTAACACCAGCTGGTGTTGAGCGCTGTCCGACATCGATAGCTCCACCTTTGGATCAAGGCAACCTAACATGTCCGCCTGCATCTTCCTCACAGACCGGCAGTTTGCCGGGGACACCCTTATCAACCCCATCTAAGCACAATAGCCAGCCCTCGGTCCCTCAGATGTGGACAAGTAAAAGACCATTTCCTCCTAGCCATGAGAAAGCTAAGAGGTTGAATTTCACCATCTGCAAGCTCTTGGCTACAGAAATGCTGCCTTTCCGCCTGGTGGACACAGAGGATTTTCGAGACCTTATGTCCGTCGCAGTGCCCCAGTACCAGATGCCCAGTCGGCACTACTTCTCAAAGAAAGGTGTGCCTGCGCTCCACCAGCATGTCGCACACAACATCACTGCTTCTTTGAGAAACTCTGTGTGTGACAGGGTGCATTTCACCACAGACACTTGGACGAGTAGGCATGGACAGGGGCGTTACATGTCGCTGACTGGGCACTGGGTAACTATGGTGACAGCAGGACAAGGGGCTGCTGTCCAAGTCTTGCCGTCCCCACGAGTTGTGCGTCAATCCTCTTTATGTCAAAGTTCCTCCACTGCTTCTGCCTCCTCAACCTCCTCTCGGTCTTCCACCTGCACCCAAAGCCTGTCTGGTCATGCCACAAGCTTTCTAACAGCGCAGAAGGGATCCTGCACACCTCCTTACTATGCTGGCAGTAGGGCTCAATGTCATCAGGCGGTTTTTACTTTGAAATGTCTGGGAAATGTGAGTCACACAGCTGAGGAGTTGTGGTCAGCTCTGGAGAACCAATTTCATGAATGGTTGTCTCCACTGGACCTGAAACCAGGGAAGGCCGTGTGCGACAATGCTGCAAACCTGGGTGCGGCCCTTCGCCGGGGCAATGTCACACACGTGCCTTGTATGGCTCACGTGTTGAACCTGGTTGTCCAGCAATTTTTAGCCCACTATCCCAGACTAGATGGCCTTCTGCAGAGGGCACGGTCGCTGTGTGCTCACTTCCGCCGTTCGCATCCCGCAGCTCAGCGACTTACATCTCTACAGAAGTCGTTGGGCCTGCCACTTCACCGGCTAAAATGCGATGTGCCTACCCGGTGGAATTCAACTCTGCACATGTTGCAGCGACTGTGGCAGCACCGACAAGCCCTGGTGCAATACGTTCTGACGTATAGCCTGGGCCAACGAGATCCAGAGGTGGGGCAAATCACGCTGGAGGAGTCGTCTCAGATCAGGGACCTATGCACCCTTCTGCACAGTTTTGAAATGGGGACGACGATGTTTAGTGCTGACGATGCCATTATCAGCATGACTATTCCGGTGATTTACATGCTGGAGCACATGTTAAACAGAATTCGGAGTCAGGTGGTGGCACAAGAGGAGGTGGAGGAAGTAGAGGAGGAGGAGTTGTATGCGGAAGGGCTAACATTTGCAAGGTCCAGACGGTCGGCAGCACCAAGGCGGCAGGCATGTGAGGGTGGGGGAGATGGTTTTACCATGGCGCATGGTAGCAGCCAAACTAGTGAGGAAGGTGCAGGAGCCCAGGAAGAAGTGGAGGACGAACTGATGGAAGACTCATCAGATGAGGGAGACCTTGATCACATTTCTGTTGTGCGAGGTTGGGGGGAGAGGACAGAGGAAGGAAGCATGATTGTTACCTCGCCACCAACACAACAGGGACTTGGTGCTCCTGGATGCGCAACACACATGAGTGCCTTCTTGCTGCACTACCTGCAACATGACCCTCGAATTGTGAGAATTAGAAATAATCCTGACTACTGGGTTGCCACACTGTTAGATCCCCGGTACAAAAGTAAATTTGCCGAAATTATTCCTGCCATAGAAAGGGATGCACGCATGCAGGAGTATCAGCAGAGACTGTTGCAGAATCTTACATGTGCTTTTCCACAAAACACCAGTGGTGCACGTAGTGAATCTCACAGTTCCAACTTGCCAACCGTGGGACCGTCAAGTGTTCAGCACTCAAACCGTAACAGAACCACAGTATCTGCTGGTAACATCAATTTTGCGGAATCATTTCACCACTTTTTTAGCCCATCCTTTGCAAGGCCACAGGAGACAAGAAGTCTGACACATAGTCAACGCCTAGAGACGATGGTACAGGAGTATCTCCAAGTAAACATTGAAGCCATGACTGTGTCACTGGACCCTTGCTCTTTTTGGGCTTCCAATCTGGATAAATGGCCGGAGCTAGCCACTTACGCCTTGGAGATCTTGTCATGCCCCGCAGCCAGCGTTCTGTCTGAACGTGTGTTCAGCGCTGCTGGTGGTGTGCTGACAGATAAGCGCACGAGGCTCTCCACTAATAATGTAGACAGACTCACGTTCATAAAGATGAACAAATCATGGATCCGAAACGACTTTTCTACCCCTGTGTCATCCTGGGGAGAGTAAAAGCTTGATGATTGGTTAAAATCACCCTACCAACCATTTTAAGCTTTCAAATTACTAATCATGTTTATCTGTATCTTGGCTGGAAAATAATTTGGGCTTTGTAGCAGTGTGCAGCACTGATTCTATTAGGCCATCTATAATAAGCTCCACCAGATTTAAAATTACTAATCATGTTTATCTGTATCTTGACTGGAAAATAATTTGGGCTTTGTAGCAGTGTGCAGCACTGATCCTATTAGGCCATCTATACTAAAGCTTCACCAGATTTAAAATTAATAATAATTTTTAGCTGCATCTAGCCCGGAAAATAATCTTGGGGCTCCGAGATGCGCAAGACACATAAGTGCCTTCTTGCTGCACTACCTGCAGCATGACCCTCATATTGTCAGAATTCGAAGTAATCATGACTACTGGGTTGCCACACTCTTAGATCCCCCAAACTTTTCGATCAACCTTTTCATTTTAATAAAGACCAAAAAAATGGTCATTTTTGAAATTATAAGCATTAGCAGGTTGTTAGAAACTGAAATCAAACAGTTTTCAACTCAAAACTTTATTCTAGGTGATGTTACATTTTCACATAGGACCCCTTGTTCGAAAGGAGCTTCTGAACTCTCTCGTCCATTCAATTTGTCAGGTTTTGGATGGTTTCTGCTTCAATTGTTTTGCATGAGGACAGAATACCCTCCCAGAGGTGTTGCTTAGATGTGAACTGCCTCCCGCCATCATAGACACTCCTTTTGATGATGCTCCAGAGGTTCTGAATGGGGTAGAGGTCAGGGGAGCATTGGGGTCACACCATAAGTTTGTCCCCTTTTATGCCCATATCAGCCAGAGATGCAGATGTTTTATGCGCAGCATGAGACGGTGCATTATCATGCAAAAAAATGATCTTGCTGTGAAATACACGGTTCTTCTTCTTGAACCATGGCAGGAAGTGCTGTTTGAGAAAATCCACATACATTATGGAGTTCATCTTTAGCGCCTTCAGGGATCCTAAAGGGGCCGACAATCTCTCTCCCCATGATTCCAGCCCAAAACATTACTCCACCTCCTCCTTGTTGGCGCTGTAGCCGTGTTTGCGTGGGGTGTCCATCAACCAGCCATCCTCCTCTCCATCCATCTGGACCATCGAGCGCTGCACGGCACTCATCCGTGAACAAAACAGTTTTGAAATCAGTCTTCATGTAATGTTTAGCCCACTGGAGCCGTTTCTGCTTGTGTGAAGTGGATAGAGGAGGTCGACAGGATGGTGTATGCACAGCTGCAAACCTCTGAAGGACCCTGCATCTTGTTGTTCGGGGGACGTTTGAGGCACCAGCAGCTTCAAAAACTTGTCTGCTGCTATGACAAGGCTTTCTTGCCGCTGCTCTTTTAACCTGGCGTAATTGCCTGTAGGAAAGAGTCCTCAATTTTCCCTTATCAGCACGCACACGTGTGTACTGTGAATCAGCTACATACTTCTTGATTGCCAAGACACTTCATCCTGATCATCGCACAATGTTGATTGTAGTCATGCCTTGACCTAAACACTCCACAATTTGTTGCTTCTCAGCAGCCGACACATCCTTTTTCTTTCCCATTTTGGCAGAAAATGTAGGCTGCTTAATAATGTGAGACAGCCTTCTTAAGTAGTCTTGCCTTTCATTGGACACACCTGCCAAACTAATTAGCACAGGTGTCTGCAATTGCTTACAGTGATATAAAGAGCCCTGACACACATCACCATCAATGAGTTTAACTGACAAACAAACAAATTCTTCCCTTATCACTCCTAAACACTTTTTGCATAATAATTTGTAACTAGTGTTGAGCCACCCCGTAGTGTTCGGGTTCGGTTCGGTTCGTCGAACACCGGGATGTTCGAGAAACTGTTCGTCGAACTGTTCGTCGAACACCTTAGAACACCGTCGAACACCGTTAAAACCAATGGCAGGCAAACAAAAACACATAGGAACACATAGAAAACACCTTCAAAGGTGTCCAAAAGCTGACAAACTGCTCAGAAGACGCTTTCTTTAAAAAAGCCGGCCGGCAATTCAGCAGCGGCATACACCGGTACCCGACAATTTAGACATGAAGGAATAGAGCATCACACATAGATTAGATAGATAGAAACATGTCAGTCACATATATATGAAGTACAGTGACAGTGTTGCTTACTGTACTTGTCATTTAGTGTAAAGGATTTATTAAAAAATATAATAGTGTTTTCGTGCACCGTCTCTTTAAAAAAGCCGGCCGGCAATTCAGCAGCGGTACCCGACAATTTATAACAGACAGAATAGAGCTTCACACATAGATTAGATAGATAGAAACATGTCAGTCACATATATATGAAGTACTGTGACAGTGTTGCTTACTGTACTTGTCATTTACTGCAAAGAATTTATTTAAAAAAATAATAGTGTTTTCATGCACCGTCTCTTTAAAAAAGCCGGCTGGCAATTCAGCATCTGTACCCGACAATTTAGAATAGAAGGAATAGAGAATCACACATAGATTAGATAGATAGAAACATGTCAGCCACATATATACGAAGTACAGTGACAGTGTTGCTTACTGTACTTGTCATTTAGTGTAAAGGATTTATTAAAAAATATAATAGTGTTTTCGTGCACCGTCTCTTTAAAAAAGCCGGCCGGCAATTCAGCAGCGGTACCCGACAATTTATAACAGACAGAATAGAGCTTCACACATAGATTAGATAGATAGAAATATGTCAGTCACATATATATGAAGTACTGTGACAGTGTTGCTTACTGTACTTGTCATTTACTGCAAAGGATTTATTAAAAAAAATAATAGTGTTTTCATGCACCGTCTCTTTAAAAAAGCCGGCCGGCAATTCAGCATCTGTACCCGACAATTTATAACAGACAGAATAGAGCTTCACACATAGATTAGATAGATAGAAACATGTCAGTCACATATATAATAAGTACAGTGACAGTGTTGGTTACTGTACTTGTCATTTAGTATTAAAATAAAGGATTTATTATTAAAAAAAATTGGCGTGGGGTTCCCCGTAATTTTAGTCTCTAGCGGAGGTTAAGCAGACAGCTGGGGCAGATGTTTGAAGCCTGGGAAGGGGGTAATACCCACGGAGCTTCCCAGGCTACTAATATCAGCCCCCAGCTGAATACCTAGCCTTTACTAGCTATTAAAATGGAGGACCCACCCAAAAAAATGACGTGGGGTCCCCCCTAATTTAATAGCTAGCAAAGGCTAGGCAGACAGCTGGGGGCTGATATTAATAGCCCAGGAAGGGAGCCATGAATATTGGCCCCCTCCCAGGCTAGAAACACCAGCCGTCAGCCGCCCCAGAAATGGCACATCCATAGGATGCGCCAATTCTGGCACTTAGCCTCGCTCTTCCACGCTGCCCTGGTGCGGTGGCAGGGGGTAATAGGGTTGGGGTTGATGTCAGCTTATAATGCCAGCTGACATCAAGCCCAGGTTAGTAATGGAGAGGCGTCTATAAGACACCGCCATTACTAACCCCATAGTCAAAGTTAAAAAAAAAACACAAACACCCAGAATAAAGTCCTTTAATTGAAATAAAGACACAATTCTTTATTGTTCTAAATTAAACCATACTTACCATCACGCCCATTCCAGCTGAAGCCAACGATCTCCTGCAATAAAAGAAAAATAATAAAGCAACCTCATCCTTACCTTTCCATGGTTCCCAGGACAGCTCCAGCTCTGCTACATCGAGATGACAGGCTGGACCGCAGCAGAACGCTGCCATCCAGCTTGCCATGCCGCACACACTGAGAAGCGCAGGCTTGCTTGCGCTCCTCAGTGTCTGACTGTGACGGCATCCAGATGAGCCGACAATGAACTCGGCTCACCTCATGTACGTCACTGACAGCGTGGGAAAATTCTCCTGCACTCAGCGCTTCAGCGTGAGAATTTTCCCACGCTGTCAGTGACGTGCATGCTGTGAGCCGAGTTCATTGGACATGACCTCGGCTCATCTGGATGCCGTCACAGCCAGACACTGAGTAGCGCAAGCATGCCTGCGCTTCTCAGTGTCTGCGGGATGACAGGCTGGATGGCAGCGTTCTGCTGCGGTCCAGCCTGTCATCTCGATGTAGCAGAGCTGAAGCTGTCGTGGGAGCCATGGAAAGGTAAGGATGATGTTGCTTTATTATTTTACTTTTATTGCAGGAGATCATTGGCTTCAGCTGGAATGGGCGTGGCGGTAAGTATGGTTTAATTTAGAACAATAAAGAATTGTGTGTTTATTTCAATTAAAGGACTTTTTTCTGGGTGTTTGTGTTTTTTTTAAATACTTTACTAGAAATTCATGGTGGTCATGTCTAATATTGGTGTGACCCCATGAATTTCGGGCTTAGGGCCAGCTGATAATGCCAAGCTGGCCTTAACCCCTTTATTACCCAGTGAGCCACCGCACCAGGGCCCTGGATGAGTTGGGTACAGCGCCAGAAGATGGCGCTTCTATGAACGCGCCATTTTCCGGGGCGGCTGCGGACTGCAATTTGCAGCGGGTGGGGCCCAGAAAGCTTGGGCCTCCCTGCGCTGCAGATTCCAGCCCCCAGCTGCCTAGTTGTACCTGGCTGGACACAAAAATAGGGCGAAGCTCCACGTATTTTTTTTTTAAATTCATGAAATTCATGGAATAATTAAGAAAAAAAGGGCTTCCCTATATTGTTGTGTCCGGCTAGGTACAAATAGGCAGCTGGTGGTTGGGAGCAGCCCGTTCCTGCCTGCTGTACCTGACTGGACACAAATATAGGGCGAAGCCCCACATCAATTTTTTTTTCATTATTTCATGAATTTCCTGAAATAATTTAAAAAAAATTGACGTGGGGCTTCGCCCTATATTTGTGTCCAGTCAGGTACAGCAGGCAGGAACGGGCTGCCCCCAACCACCAGCTGCCTATTTGTACCTGGCCAGGCACAACAATATAGGGAAGCCCTTTTTTAAAAAAATTATTTCATGAAATAATTAAAAAAAAATTGACGTGGGGCTTCGCACTATATTTGTGTCCAGCCAGGTACAGCAGGCAGGGACGGGCTGCCCCCAACCACCAGCTGCCTATTTGTACCTGGTTGGACACAACAATATAGGGAAGCCCTTTTTTTCTTAATTATTCCATGAATTTCATGAAATAATTTAAAAAAAAAATGCGTGGGGCTTCGCCCTATTTTTGTGCCCAGCCAGGTACAACTAGGCAGTTGGGGGCTGGAATCTGCAGCGCAGGGAGGCCCAAGCTTTCTGGACCCCACCCGCTGCATATTGCAGTCCGCAGCCGCCCCGGAAAATGGCGCGTTCATAGAAGCGCCATCTTCTGGCGCTGTACCCAACTCATCCAGGGCCCTGGTGCGGTGGCTCACTGGGTAATAAAGGGGTTAAGGCCAGCTTGGCATTATCAGCTGGCCCTAAGCCCGAAATTCATGGGGTCACGCCAATATTAGACATGACCACCATGAATTTCTAGTAAAGTATTTAAAAAAACACAACACCCAGAATAAAGTCCTTTAATTGAAATAAACACACAATTCTTTATTGTTCTAAATTAAACCATACTTACCGTCACGCCCATTCCAGCTGAAGCCAATGTCTTCTGCAATAAAAGTAAAATAATAAAGCAACCTCATCCTTACCTTTCCATGGTTCCCACGACAGCTTCAGCTCTGCTACATCGAGATGACAGGCTGGACCACAGCAGAACGCTGCCATCCAGCCTGTCATCCCGCGGACACTCAGAAGCGCAGGCATGCTTGCGCTCCTCAGTGTCTCGCTGTGACGGCATAAAGATGAGACAAGCTCATGTCCAATGAACTCGGCGCACCTCATGCACGTCACTGACAGCGTGGGAGAATTCTCCTGCACTCAGCACTTCAGCGTGAAAATTCTCCCACGCTGTCAGTGACGTACATGAGGTCAGCTGAGTTCATTGGACATGAATGAGCTCACCTCATGCACGTCACTGACAGCGTGGGAAAATTCTCACGCTGAAGCGCTGAGTGCAGGAGAATTTTCCCACGCTGTCAGTGACGTGCATGAGGTGAGCTCATTCATGTCCAATGATCTCAGCTCACCTCATGCACGTCACTGACAGCGTGGGAAAATTCTCCTGCACTCAGCGCTACAGCGTGAGAATTCTCCCACGCTGTCAGTGACGTGCATAAGGTGAGCTCATTCATGTCCAATGAACTCAGCTGACCTCATGCAAGTCACTGACAGCGTGGGAGAATTCTCACGCTGAAGTGCTGAGTGCAGGAGAATTCTCCCACGCTGTCAGTGACGTGCATGAGGTGCGCCGAGTTCATTGGACATGAACTCGTCTCATCTTTATGCCGTCACAGCCAGACACTGCAGAGCGCAAGCATGCCTGCGCTTCTCAGTGTCTGCGGGATGACAGGCTGGATGGCAGCGTTCTGCTGCGGTCCAGCCTGTTATCTCGATGTAGCAGAGCTGAAGCTGTCGTGGGAACCATGGAAAGGTAAGGATGAGGTTGCTTTATTATTTTTCTTTTATTGCAGGAGATCGTTGGCTTCAGCTGGAATGGGCGTGACGGCAAGTATGGTTTAATTTAGAACAATAAAGGAATGTGTCTTTATTTCAATTAAAGGACTTTATTCTGGGTGTTTGTGTTTTCTTTTAACTTTGACTATGGGGTTAGTAATGGGGGTGTCTTATAGACGCCTCTCCATTACTAACCTGGGCTTGATGTCAGCTGGCATTATAAGCTGACATCAACCCCAACCCTATTACCCCCTGCCACCGCACCAGGGCAGCGTGGAAGAGCGAGGCTAAGTGCCAGAATTGGCGCATCCTATGGATGTGCCATTTCTGGGGCGGCTGACGGCTGGTGTTTCTAGCCTGGGAGGGGGCCAATATTCATGGTTCCCTTCCTGGGCTATTAATATCAGCCCCCAGCTGTCTGCCTAGCCTTTGCTAGCTATTAAATTAGGGGGGACCCCACGTCATTTTTTTGGGGGGTCCCCCATTTTAATAGCTAGTAAAGGCTAGGTATTCAGCTGGGGGCTGATATTAGTAGTCTGGGAAGCTCCGTGGGTATTACCCCCTTCCCAGGCTTCAAACATCTGCCCCAGCTGTCTGCTTAACCTCCGCTAGAGACTAAAATTACGGGGAACCCCACGCCAATTTTTTTTAATAATAAATCCTTTATTTTAATACTAAATGACAAGTACAGTAACCAACACTTTCACTGTACTTATTATATATGTGACTGACATGTTTCTATCTATCTAATCTATGTGTGAAGCTCTATTCTGTCTGTTATAAATTGTCGGGTACAGATGCTGAATTGCCGGCTGGCTTTTTTAAAGAGACGGTGCATGAAAACACTATTATTTTTTTTAATAAATCCTTTGCAGTAAATGACAAGTACAGTAAGCAACACTGTCACAGTACTTCATATATATGTGACTGACATATTTCTATCTATCTAATCTATGTGTGAAGCTCTATTCTGTCTGTTATAAATTGTCGGGTACCGCTGCTGAATTGCCGGCCGGCTTTTTTAAAGAGACGGTGCACGAAAACACTATTATATTTTTTAATAAATCCTTTACACTAAATGACAAGTACAGTAAGCAACACTGTCACTGTACTTCGTATATATGTGGCTGACATGTTTCTATCTATCTAATCTATGTGTGATTCTCTATTCCTTCTATTCTAAATTGTCGGGTACAGATGCTGAATTGCCGGCCGGCTTTTTTAAAGAGACGGTGCATGAAAACACTATTATTTTTTTTGATAAATCCTTTACACTAAATGACAAGTACAGTAAGCAACACTGTCACTGTGCTTCTTATATGTGTGACTGACATGTTTCTATCTATCTAATCTATGTGTGATTCTCTATTCTTTCTGTTCTAAATTGTCGGGTACCGGTGTATGCCGCTGCTGAATTGCCGGCTTTTCATGTTTCACTGTGAGCACTGTTCCCATCGATTTGGGCAATCACTGTAATGCCACAACCACCATGGCTGTGGCATTACAGTGAGTGGCAGACAATCCCTGCATGATTGGTGCTCTAAATAGCGCCAGACATGCAGGACACGCTTTTGGTGCACGAACAGTTATCGAACATAACCTCGAACAGCCGAATTTTTTGCAAATCGTTCGGGTTCGTCGAACAACTCGAACACCGCCCAAAACAGCTCGAATTTGAGATTGGCGAACAGTTCTAGTCGAACACCGCTCATCTCTATTTGTAACACAGTGTACATGTGCTTTTCCACAAAACACCAGTGGTTCACGTAGTGAATCTTACAGTTCTAACTTGCCAACCGTGGTCTGTATGGAGTTGTTCAATAAAGGGCCCAAAATTAAGATAACATAGATGGGAGAGGTCTCTATGAATAGGAATTCCTAAGTATTTGATACCCTGTGAGGGCCAGGCAAAGGGAAAGTTGGACTGGATGGAATCCTATATGGATTTGGGGAGGGAGACATCGAGGGCCTCAGACTTCGCTGCATTGATTTTAAAATTTGACCATGTAACAAAGTGATCTATTTCAGCCATAACAGCATGGATGGATATATGTGATTGAGTGATATATACTAGGACATCATCAGCAAATAGAGAGCACTTGTACTCGGTGCCTCCCACCTCAATCCACCTAATATTGGGGTTATGGCGAATTGATGAGAGCAGGTGCTCCGTCACTAGGATGTATAAGAGAGGGGACAGAGAACATCCCTGCCTTGTCCCATTGGTGATTGTGAAAGGTGATGAAAATGTTCTGATGCACCCCCTGGGCCTTGGGACACCGGGAGCCGGACCCTTTTTGGTGGATGCTGGTGGTTGTAGTCTTCGTGGCGGCGACCCGGTTCCGTGGCTCAGGGTGGTCAAACCAGTGGCGGAACTATTTATGTGGTTTTGATGTTTAAATGTCCGACTACGCCACCCGTGGATTGCGGTCAGAGTGAACCGCCGCTGCAGGGCAGACCGCTGAGGCTGGTGTTGTGGGTGCAGCAGAGTATAGCCTCAGGGCAGTGTATGCGGAGGATGGGGGTGATGGTGCAGGGCAGCAGCAGTAACGACACGGAGTCAGTGATGCAGTCCAGGGCCTTTACTCACAGTTCTTATTATCCAGACCACGTCTGCAGGTAACGGCTGCCCACGTCGTACTGTGCTCACCAGGTGAGGGGCTCAGACAACTCCCAGATAACTTTGGAGCGCTTCACAGGACCCCTTTTGTGTGTCCTTTGTCTGGCCTTTCTTACCAACCCTTCTGTCCGGCTGCCTCGGGCCTCCTCTTGGTAAACTTGGCGCCAGTTTCCCTGACCCTATGTGGTGCCTTCCTAGCGGGTGTAGCGAGGGGCTGCGCCACATAAAATGTCAGAGCCTCCGGTTTCTAGCTGAGGGTCGTTTCCTGCCTCCACTAGTTTCGGGGACCGGTCTCCCCCTTTGGCCTGACCCCTCCACGCAGGTGGATTCGGACGTGCGGTGGCAACTCGCCCGTCCGCACCCCTGGGATCCCTTCATTCCTCGTTCCTGGAGCCTTCTCCGCTCCTCTTCCTTCCTTCTCCCTCTTCCAGGCCTGGGCCTCTGTTACTAGGCCCGCCTCCGGAGCAGAGCTCATGCAGAGCCCCTGCTCCCTGCCACTTCTGCTCAGACTTCTCTGCACTGAACTAAGATGGTGCCCACCTTTTATACTCCCTTCTCAATGCACCCAGGAACTGCTTCCTCCCTGCTCCTGCACTACAGGGTTCCCCTTCCTCAGTGTTCCCTCCCCCCACTCCAGCCAGGGACAGGGACTGTCGTGCCCATCTCAGAGGCATATTGGTCGCCCTGCCCCACGGCAATGTGGTGTAATGCATGCAGGTGTCGGGTCCTGATCCACACTCCATCCTTACCTGAGAGTGAGATATCACACCTCTGGGTGAGGTGCAATACCTCTGTAGCAACCGAGCCCTCAGGGTGCTACAGTTCCATTTATCTTCAGCCTAGGTGACGTATTGTGATACAGGGCCGTGATTTTGGCTATAAAAGGGTCCCCTAGACCCCTACCCCAAGCTTTTTAAGAGAATCATATATGGCGTGCCAGGAGACTCTATGGAATGCTTTCTCAGCATCCAACGAGAGTATCTAATTACAAATTTTTAACTGCATCTAGCCCAGGAAATACTTTGGACACTTCATTTTTTCAAAGGAAATGCTTCGGGACCACGGGATACTCAGTGAAGAGCATCAGGAGGCACCCCAAGGCATAGGGGCTGGGACTGGCAGTAGGATGCCTTGCGGTGGACAGCCGAGCTCGATCCTTATAAAAGCTTTTTAACTGCAGCAGCTTTAGTGGACGCTACTGGAGCTGGAATTACGCGGCTGCTGGGATGAGGCTTGCCCTCCAATAGATCCTTGTAAATGGATTTAAAGTGTATTCATTCAAATTAGAGAGAAAATTTAAATTAAAAAGCTTAGAGCTGCCTCCACCACAGGGGGGCTCGCTCGACCCACCAGCGGACAGGCACCAGTATTGGGAGAGGGGGGCTGGCCGTCAGGGTTCACCGCGGCTCTGGCACAAACCCGGCGACACGGAGGTGGCACGGGCAGGAGCAGACTGAACGTGTCGGCTTCTCACTTTTTGGATTTTAGAAGGGCATGACAGGCCTATATTTGTGTCTCCCCCTCCTTTTAGTCCTCCACTTCTTTTCTTTTCGCATGACTATATGTACTTGTCACTTTTCCATGTGTTAGTTGTGTCTTCTGAGCAGTTTGTCAGCTTTTGGACACCTTTGAAGGTGTTTTCTATGTGTTTCTATGTGTTTTTGTTTGCCTGCCATTGGTTTTAACGGTGTTCGAAGGTGTTCGACGAACAGTTCGACGAACAGTTCGGCGAACACACGGGTGTTCGACGAACCGAACCGAACTCGAACACTACGGGGGTGGCTCAACACTACTCATCATCGTCCACCTCTTGTGACACTTTCCCACCATCGCCTTCATATGACCGTGGCTGCTCAAATATTTGGGCATCGCTACATGCGATCTCCTCTTGGCCCGCTTCAAGTGGACCCGGCGAGAGGCCCGAATCTATAAATGGAAAAGTGAAAAGCTCTTTGGAGTGTCTAAGTGTGGGATCAGTTGTCTCTGGGCACTCAGCATGGTGGGAAGAAAGAGGATTAGGGTGAGGAATATGCAGTCCAGACTCATGGCTACTGAGACTTGACCATGTGGAAGACAGGGTGGTGGTGGTGGCTAAGTGACTGGAAGCATTATCTGCTATCCAACCAATAACCTTTTCACACTGCTCTGTGTTCAATAGTGGTGTTCTGCGGTCCCCTATTAATTGGGACAGGAAGGTCGAGTGAGAAGATGTGGGTGTTTGTTGTGTCACAATTTCAGCTTGCCCATGGCCATGCACCATCACCATCACCATCACATCCAGTTACCCATCCATTGTCACGCGCCTTGCCCATTTTAAATGGAGGACAATATTTTCCACGCTCATTACAAATGGCTGAATTTGGAGTGAACGTATATGTGATTCGTGTGATGGATAAACCACAGTTTTAAATAGCTGGCCTGTAGGTAACTATTTTTAACAGCGCCGACCTCGTGTCAATAAGTTCGCTGACACACTTGAACTAAATTTTAATGAAGGCCAGAAATCACAGAATTTAGAGCAAGCTTATATGTGGTCCATGTAACGGACAAAGCACAGTTTTAAATAGCTGGCCTGTAGGTAACTATTTTTAACAGCAAACTGGTGTCAACAAGTTCGCTTACACACTGAAACAAAATTTTAATGGAGGCCAGAAATGGCAGAATTTAGAGCGAACTTATATGTGATCCGTGTGACGGACAAACCACAGTTTTAAATAGCTGGCCTGTAGGTAACTATTTTGAACAGCAAACTGGTGTCAATAACTTCACTGACACACTGAAACAAAATTTTAATGGAGGCCAGAAATGGCAAAATTTTCAGTGAACTTATATGTGATCTGTGTGATGGACAAACCACAGTTTTAAATAGCTGGCCTGTAGGTAACTATTTTTAACTGCGACCTTGTGTCAATAAGTTCGCTGACACACTGCAGCAAAATTTCAATGGAGGCCAGAAATGGCAGAATTTTCAGTGCAATTATATGTGATCCATGTGACGGACTAACCACAGTTTTAAATAGCTGGATTTTTAGAGCTGTAATATGGAAAGGACCTGGCTGTATTCTGCAGTGCCAGCAAGCAAGTGGCGCAGAAAAACGGTGTTCTCTAGATTGCTTTTACAGCAAATAATTAGGATTAAGATAAAAAAAATTATTCCTGGCCCCTGATACCTGGGGCTATTTCTACAAATTTAATATCTGTAAAAGCAGAACTGGAATGGACCCTCTTGCTATGTGCACTGCAGTCTGCTATATACCCTGCCTGCCTAGCACTGATATCTCTGCAGCTGGATTAGGCCTCAGAAGGAGTGTTAGTTGAGATGGATATGTGTAGAGAATCTTGTGGAATACCTACACTAACTAATAAACAACCAAATCTCTCCCTAGCTCAGCAGCACCTCTCCCTACACTGCCTGATTGCTGAGTAGACTGTGATGAGCATGGCGGCACCAGGTCTGATATAGACCTGATGACGCTGTGCGGCCAGCCAATCACTGTAAGCCACAACCAACATGGCTGTGGCATTACAGTGTGTGGCAGACAAGACCTGCATGTTGAGAGGGAGAGGACCCGAACATCCGCCCAAGCATCTCAGAAGTACTCGGCGAGCTCCAAGCATCTCGAGCACTGAGATGCTCAGGTGAGTACCGAGTACTTGAGAGTATGATCGCTTATCACTAAACCAATTGACACTTGGTCGCTGACAAATACCAAACTATTAGGCAACTGCCTGAAACCGTGGCCATCAGACGTTATCCCATATGGCTGCCCTAATAATTCAGTCATTATTGTGAGCGTGTCAAATATTACACTCTATTTAACCCCTTTCTGACCCAGGGCGTATTAGTACATATCTGTGCCCTGGGCCTTATGGGCCTGATACGTATTAATACACCCTATCTTTAATGCGGCACCGCGACCTTCCGGTGCCATCTTACCTTAGGGTAGATGGCGCCGGCATCTCGGGGGATGTCGCCGCCCCCCCGCACCCACGATTGCTGTGATTGGCTGTTCAATTCTGAAGCCAATCACAGCATTTCTCACTGTTTCTGGCAATCAGATTGCCGGAAACAGTGATGTGCTGCCTAGGATCGGTACTCCTAAGAGCTCCGATCCTAGGCTGTTGCCTAGTAACCCCAGCCCTCTCTCCAAACTGCTATGATGGGTGCGATCGCCGATTACATCGATCGCACTGATCATTACGGGACCGCGCGGTAACAGGGCGGTCACGGGGCAGTGACCGGCTTGTGACCTGCCTGTCACCGCCCCATGACCCCCTGTGATGTCATAGGAAGCCCCCAGCCAGCCCCCAGCCAGCTCTGATTGGAGCGAACGGTGATGACATCGATTGCTCCAATCAGAGTACCTGAAGACAGGTGACAGGGCGGTCACAGGGCGGTGACCGGCTTGTGATCTGCCTGTCACCTCCCTGTGACCCCCTGTGGTGCATGCCTAGGCCCCAGCCATCTCTGATTGGTGCCATCGATGTCATCATCGATCGCACCAGTCAGAGTACCTGACCGGGAGGTGACCGGGTGGTGACCGGCCTGTGACCTGCCTGTCACCACCCTATCACCCCCCTGTGACCGCCCTGCAGATCCTCACACTTGGTGAGGATTTCTACAGAGCAGTCACACTACTGATCTCTCTGTGCTGGGCCTTGTAGTGCCACAGAATCTTCTGTGACACTACAAGACCTTTCTCCTACCTGCTCCAGTCGCTGCTGCTGCTCCGGCATCCTGCTGCGGTCTCCAGGGTCCTGGATCTCCTGCTCCGGCATACTGCTGCTGTCTCCAGGGTCCTGGGTCTCCAGCTCCTTATCCTGCTGCTGCAGATCCTGCTCCAGAGCCTCTTCCAGAACCTGCTGCTGATCCTGCTGCTGAAAGAACAGAGAAGACTTTGGTAAGTCCATCTCTGTTCTCCCCTCATCCACCCCTCTCCCCCTCTCCCCACTCCTCTTCTCCCCCCCCCCCCTTCTTTTACCCCCAATCCTCCTCCCCCAGTTTTTTTTTTTTCGCGCGTCCTGCAGCGGCCGAGCGCTGAGCAGTGACTACGTCACTGATCAACATCCGTGCTCGCTGCTTTTCAGGACTTTTTTTTGTCCCTGTCAATCCCCCCCCCCACTTTGCACCACCTCCGTGCGTGCATCGAGCAGCCGCCGAGAGTTGATCGGTGACACAAATCACCGATCAGCAATCGTGCTCGCTACTTTACCCTTTTTTTTTCAACTAACCTTTTTTCTTTTCTAGAGGGCGGTCGCGTTGTCTGATTGTGCATCGTGCTGGGACTTGCGGTACCACAGAAGCCTGTGACACCACAATCACCGCGCCTGCTCCAGAAGACATCGTACAGAAGACATCTTACAGAAGACGACATCTGAAAGACGACAACTGTAAGTAGGATTTTTTGATCCATCCTCATCCACCCCAATTCCCCTCTCTCCCCTCTCCTCCTTCCCCCCTTCCCATCCCCCTTTCTCCCACCAAGTGCTTATCATTACTTGATCAGTACTTGATCGCTTGACTTTTATGCATTTTTTTCCTTGCTTTCTGCAGCGGCTGAGCGCTGATTAGTGACCACAGATCACTGATCCGCACTCGTGCTTGCTGTTTGCACCACCTACAGTAGTTCCTTTTTTTCTCTTTTTTTTTTCAGAAAAAAAAAGTTCACACCAAGCACACTGACACACATACTCTAAATAAAGTACTGACACACACACACCACATACACAATAAAAAAAAATGTCCCGCTCATCCCAAACTCGCTATTCAGCAGAGGAGGCATATGCTATTCTTGCCTCCGACACTGAGACTGACAGCGAGGGTGAGGATCCCACATTTCTTTACTTTTCCGACGCCTCATCGTCCTCCTCTTCCTCCTCTTCTTCCGCCTCCTCCTTTTCCTCCACAGGTGCTGCTGGACTGCCCCGCAGTCGTCGCAGGAGAGAAGATGATCCAGCGCCCCCCACTACTGACCCCATATGGACCTTGCCCTCCGAAAATTATGAGCCCCTGATTTCGAGGCGGAATCAGGAATCAAGTTTGACACCACCGGCCTCACAGAAATAGACTTTTTCAAAGTCTTTTTCTCTGAGGATTTTATAAACCTCATGGTGGGCCAAACTAATTTCTACGCTCATCAATTTTTGGAAGAAAACCCCTCTTCATCATTTTCTAACTGGTCTCCTGTAGACGCAGAAGAAATGCTGAAGTTTTGGGGCCTGGTCCTTCATATGGGGATCCTGAAGAAAACAGAGGTTCGGCAATACTGGAGTGTTGACGTTTTGTATAACACTCCAGTGTTCCGAATGGTCATGACCCGGAGACGCTTTGAGGCCATCCACAAGTTCTTGCATTACCAAGATAATGCAAGGTGTCCTGCACGCGATGACCCGAACTTTGATCGTCTTTTCAAAGTTTGGCCGGTCATCGAGCACTTCAACAACAAGTTTGCTGAAGTGTATGTGCCCCAAAGGGACATCTGCGTGGATGAGTCCCTAATCTCTTTTAAGGGGCGGCTTGGATTCCGGCTGTACCTGCCCAGTAAGAGGTCCAGGTATGGAATCAAGCTGTATAAACTTTGTGAGAGTACCTCAGGGTACACTCACAAGTTTAGAGTTTATGAAGGGAAGGACTCCCAGATTGAACCCCTGAATGCCCCCCTGTTCTGGGAGTGAGAGGGAAAATTGTGTGGGACTTGGTGCACCCACTGCTGGATAAAGGTTATCACCTGTACGTGGATAACTTTTATACAAGTAACCCGCTCTTCAAGTCCCTCTCTGTGCGACGTACCGCAGCTTGCGGTACTGTCCGCAAAAATCAGAGAGGCCTCCCAAAGACGCTAATTGGGCAGCTGCTCAGAAGGGGTGAGAGCAGAGCCTAATGTAGCGACCACCTGTTGGTGGTCAAGTACAAGGACAAGAGGGATGTCCTTCTCTTGATCACCATACATGGTGATGGCAGCACCCTCAGCACTGTACGAGGTTCCACTACACAGGTCGCCAAACCAGACTGTGTAGTGGGGTACAACAAGTACATGGGGGGAGTTGATCACTCTGATCAAGTCCTCCAGCCATACAGTGCTTTGAGAAAGGCCAAGGTATGGTATAAGAAGCTGGCAGTGCACCTTGTACAGATGACAATGCACAACGCTTTCCTTCTGTCACAATGTGCAGGCCAAACTTCTGCATCATATCTTCACTTTCAGGAGACAGTTATCAAGGCCCTGATATTTGGCAGTGGTGACAGAGCGGGCCCTACTACTTCTGGAATTGAAGGACCTCGAATTGTACCGGGCCAGCATTTCCCAGGGCAGATCCCTCACAGCGGAGAAAAAGATAAGTCACAAAAGAAGTGCCGAGTGTGTTACCGAAGGGGAACACGCAAGGACACCATTTACCAATGTGACACCTGCCCCGACAAACCTGGCCTGTGCATGAAAGACTGCTTCAAAAGGTACCATACCTCCATGGACTATTAAATAAATTTCTGACGTATGACAACCTGACGAACACTACACAGCTGACGTATAACACTACATTATAAAATTGACAAATCAGGTATCAGTTCCAAAAAGGGGGAACTTGTTGGGCATTTCCACTGTTTAGGCACATCAGGGGCTCTGAGAACATGACATGACGCCCGCAGACCATTCCATCAAAGTCTGCATTCCAAAGCGTCACTCCTTCCCTTCCGAGCCCTGACATGCGCCCACACAATAGTTTTCTCCAACACATGGGGTATCAGCGTACTCAGGAGAAATTGCACAACAACTTATGGGGTACTATTTCTCCTGGTACCCTTGCGAAAATATTTTTTTTAGCATTTTTGTGAAAAAATGTTTTTTTTTTTTATTTTCACAAGTCAACATTATAACTTTCTGTGAAGCAACTGGGGATTCAATGGGCTCACCACACATCTAGATAAATTAATTGGGGGTCTAGTTTCCAAAAAGGGGGCACTTATTGGACATTTCCACTGTTTAGGCACATCAGGGGCTCTAAGAACGTGACGTGACGCCCGCAGACCATTCCATCAAAGTCTGCATTCCAAAGCGTCACTCCTTCCCTTCCGAGCCCTGACATGCGCCCAAACAGTAGTTTTCTCCAACATATGTGGTATCAGCGTACTCAGGAGAAATTTCACAACAACTTTTGAGGTCCAATTTCTCCTAGTACCCTCGTGAAAATAAAAATATTGCGGCTAAAAGATCGTTTTTGTGGAAAAAAAATGATTTTTTTCACAGCTCTACATCATAAACCTTTGCAAAACACTTTGGGGTTCAAAGTGCTCACCACACATCTAAATAAATTCATTATGGGGTATAGTTTCCAAAATGGGGTCACTTGTGGGGGGTTTCCACTGTTTAGGCACATCAGGGGCTCTCCAAACGCGACATGGGGTCCGGTGTGAATTCCAGCGAGTTTTGCATTGAAAACGCCAAATGGCGCTCCTCCCTTCCGAGCCCTGCCGTGCACCCAAACAATGGCTTTCCCCCATATATGAGGTATCAGCATTATCAGGAGAAATTGTAAAACAAAGTTTGGGGTCCAATTTCTCCTAGTAACCTCGTAAAAATAAAAAATTGGGGTCTAAAATAAAATTTTAGTGAAAAAAAGTTAAATGCTCATTTTTTCCCTTCACGTTCAATTAATTGGTGTGAAGTACATGAAGGGTAAATAAACTTCTTGAATGTGGTTTTGAGTACCACGAGGGGTGCAGTTTTTAGAATGGTGTCACTTTTGGGCATTTTCTGTCATAAAGGCCCCTCAAAGTGACTTCAAGTGTGATGTGGTCCCTAAAAAAATGGTTTTGTAAATATTGTTGTAAAAATGAGAAATCGCTGGTCAACTTTTAACCCTTATAGCTCCCTACCCAAAAAAATGTTTGGTTCCAAAACTGTACTGATGTAAAGTAGACATGTGGGATATGTTATTTATTAACTCTTTTGTGTGACATATCTCTCAGATTTAAGGGCATAAAAATTAAAATTTTGAAAATTGCAAAATTTTCAAAATTTTTGCCAAATTTTCATTTTTTTCACAAATAAACGCAAGTGATATCGAAGAAATTTTACCACTATCATGAAGTGCCATATGTCATGAAAAAACAATCTCAGAATCAGTTGGATCCGTTGAAGCATTCCAGAGTAATTACCTCATAAATTGAGAGTGGTCAGAATTGTAAAAATTGACCTGGTCATTAACGTGCAAACCACCCTCGGGGGTAAAGGGGTCAAAGTATTGCAGTTGAGGGTTCAAACCTATTCTCAGTTGGCCGCTGACAATTAGCATATCTGTGAACAATGTTGTATGAGTATTACGCCACTTTTGTGGACTGACAAGAAAAAAAACATACAAAAAACAAGCCAAAATGGAAAAAATGTTAAGAAACATTCTTTCCAGGGTAATGACTTGTATATAAGGCCAAAGAAATAAAAAAAATAAAGTTATGGACTGTGGAAGACATTTATGCAACCAGAATGTACACTCATGTGTAGCTGGTGATGATATCACCTAGCAGCAGCACCTGTTCCTATTGTAAATGCATCTGACAGCGTTATCAATAGGGAATAGAATAGATTTTATTTTTTTTTGGGCCGCACCAGCAGCACGCAGTATAAGACAATAATACCTGGGTGGATAGATGTACTACGCTATCGATACTGCGATACCTCACCCGTAAAATAATTTCAGATAAGACAGTTAATATTCTAGAACATAGAATCTATTTGAATTGTCCTTCCCATTATTAAAGAGTGTGTCTCCTATACTGTTATTGCATGTGCAACAATTGCAAGGGCTGCCAAAAATTAGGACGCACTCCAATGCACATTTGAAGAGACGTAAAAAAAAACACAGTAGGATCTTTCTTTAGTATAAAAACCAGACTCGCTAATGTAACCTCAATGTAATCGCATTGTTCAGCTCCTGCACTTCCTCCTCCTGTTCAGCCTCCATCTCCAAAATGACCTCATCAGTCACAAGCTGGAAGCACTGCAGCACTGCCTTGGCCAAGTGGCAACAGGCTGTGCTGAAGATAATATGCTTAATGCTTAGGTGACAAACCGCCCAGCGCTGCAGAGTTGTTGAAAGCTGTAACACAGCAGCCTGATCTGTGTCTCTCACCGCTGAACATACATGGTCATGTGTGACAATGGGCAGAACCTGGTGGCAGAGAAATGACAGCCGGAGTAGATACGGTTTCCCTCTATGCCAGTCCTTTCACCGAGCTAAAGAGTATGGCTGTGGTGAAATACAACTCTCACCGAGAAGCAGTGTCAGTGAAAAACATTAGGCCCCACAGTGGATTTGATTTTGAGGGCCCACCTTTCTCACCCCGCTCAAGAGCCCCATAGCAGCTGGAAAGTTTGTGCTATCATGAACTCTCCTAATGGAGAAGCCAGGGGCAACCCAAGGATTCTCTGGTGTGCCCGTAAAACCCTGCCAAGAAGCAGCCCTGTCTAAGAAAAGTGTGTAGGAATGTTCCTGGACACTCTATGGCTGCTTTTTTTACTGTGGACTGACTCCAGCAATCTATAAGATTGCAATCTATGATCCCTTCACTGGCCCTCCATTGGCAAGAGACTTCAGTTCAAAACCGTAACCGTGACCTGCAAAGCCATCCACAACCTGTATGCTCCATATATCTGTGACCTACTCTCCCAGTACATACCAGCATGCAACCTCCGATCCTCACAAGATCTCGTTCTCTACTCCAGTCTTCACGCCTCTTCCCACAATCACATACAAGATTTTTCCTGTGCATCCCTTCTACTCTTGAACTATGTAACTCAACATATCAGACTCTTGCCTACTGTTGAATCCTTTAAAAGGAAGCTGAAGACCCACCTGTTCCGACAAGCCTACAACCTGCAGTAACCCTTGCTCCACCATACCGCTGCACGGCCATCTGTACCCTCACCTACTGTATCCTCACCCATCCCTTATAGACTGTTTGTGCGCCCTCACGGGCAGGGTCCTCTCTGCTCTTGTACCAGTCAGTGACTTCTTTTCACATGTAAAGCCCAATGGAATAAATGGCGCTACAAAATGAATAATAATAACTATACTACTTGTACTCTGGGTCAATTGATGGCACTTTTCATGGTGACTGTCACTAAATTGATGTGTTTTGGCAGCTTTTTGTCCCATTTGAAGGTGTTGTGGATACATTTGGTTTTGGCACCCATTGAATCCAATGGCGTTTGGCAATGTTCAGTGAATATTCGTCAATTACATTGGCGAATATTACAAAAACGGCGATTGTAATACGAAACAAATATTGAAATATTTGCTGGTCTTTAATCAGAAACACCCTTAAAAAAATTATGTGGGTGTTGCATCACAGTCTCCCTGGTGATATGGTGGTGGAGGATGAGAAGGAGGAGAAGGGCGACACAAAATAGAACAATTCCTGAAGGGTATACCCATGTCTGGATGTGAAGGAAGGCATGGGAATAGACCCCCCAAAAAATAACCACTGGATTTGAGTTTATGTTTGATGCTATTATCTGGTGGTGTTGAGAAGTCTGGCCCAATTCAGCCCTTGTTCATTTGTATAAGAGTCAGCCTGTCAGCATTTTCAGTTGACAGGCGGATGCGCCTATCAGTTTTATCAGTTATAATGCCCCCGGCGGCACTAAAAACTATCTCTGACAAAACGCTAGCGGCCAGGACCTCCAAGGCGTAGAAAGACAGTTCATGCCACGTGTCCAGCTTGCACCATTCAAAACTTTTCCCTCCTTGTCAGAGTACCCCATGTATCAGGGTCTGGGCGCTGGGAGGGTGTGAGAAAACTGTCCCAGACCTTTGACAGCGTTGTCCTGCCTCTGCCGCATCTGGTTTGTGTCTTCCTCGCTTGTACTCCTTGGTTGTCCAATGAACTGTCTCACTGTGACCACTGCCACAAGAGTTGTCAGATGGGAATTTTTTTTTTGTTATAATTCTTCAACAAGGGACTGGACTTAATATCTCCCAAAATGAACTCCTTCGTTTTCCTCCCTCTACTAACCTACCTATACCTGACTTTGCAATTTCCTTTATGTGCTGCCACCATAACTTCCACTCGGCACGCCTGCTATCTTGGAGTCGTATTTGACACACAACTTTCCTTTATTCAACCTATAAAATCACTTACTCGCTCATATCACATGCACCTTAAAAACTTCTCCAGAAGTCGAACTTTTCTCATCTTTGATACTGCAAAAACTCTTACTGTGACTCTTATTCACTAGTGCAACTCTCTTCTAATCGGTCTTCCCCTAAACAAACTGTCTCCTCTCCAATCCCTTCTGAATGCAGCAACCAGGGTCGTATTTCTATCAAGCCGCTTCTCGGACGCCTCTACCCTGTGCCAGTTATTGCACGGGTTAGGTTAAACAATCACTACAGAATACAATACAAACTCATCTCTCTCACCCACCAAGCTGTAGACAGTTCTGCACCAGCCTATATCTCTTCCCTCATTTTTGTGTATCACCCCTCCTGTGCCGTCTATTCTGCAACTGATCTAAGACAGACATCCTCCTTAATCAGAGCCTCACACCTCCGTCTCCAAGAATTCTATCGTGCCATGCCAGTTTTCTGTAATGCTCAAAATGCGTACAACACGATGGTCACGGTAAAGGCGGGGGAACATGAAGTCAGCCTTGTGTGCCAGACTGCCAACAGCCAAGACTTCCCTGTTCTCACCAAGAGTATTACTGTCTATGTTCTCTTCCTCCTCCTCCTCATTATCACCCAATCCGTACTGAGATGAGGCTGGGCTGGGTAGCATCACCCTGTACAGTTCCTTGCTCCGCCTGCAATGCCTCCTCTTTAATTGTGGGCAGCGAGCGTTTCAGTATAAAGAGAAGCGGGATGGTGACGCTAATTATGGCATCATCGCCGCTCACCATCTTGGTGGAGTCCTCAAAGTTTTGGAGGAGGGCACATATGTCAGACATCCATGCCCACTCATCAGCTCTTATGTGCGGAGGCTGACCTGAATGCCGATGGACGTGTTGAAGCTGGTACTCAACAACTGCTCTCTGTTGCTCAGTATCATTCCAAACATCTGCAACGTTGATTTCCAACGTGTAGTCACATCGCACACCAGTAAGTGAGCTGGAAGCTGCAAACGCTGCTGAAGACCTGCCAGGGCGGCGGAAGCTGTAGCTGACTTTCTGAACTGGTCACACACGTGGCATACTTTCACAAGCTGCTCTGGCAGATCCGTGTAGATTTCGAGAAACTGCAGAACCACTAAGTTGAGCACATGAGCCAGGCATGGTACCTGCGCGAGCTTGCCTAGCTTCAGAACTGACACCAGGTTCTCTGATACAACAACTCTGCAACGGTGTGCGGTTTGTCGTCTAAGCATACAATCCTGCTTATTGTTATTGCCACATACGAAGTTTAAGTAAATAATCTGGAATATGTCCTGAAAAAATAAATCAAGTGATGGAGATCAAGGCTAAAGAGGAGGATGAGGAGGTGGTGCAGGAGCTGTAGAATGTAGGGGTAACCCAAATTGACCCAGGTCCAACAATCTTCTGTGTCGGGAGGACGTGTTCCGTACCAGGGTCCCACTGGGTCCCGGCTTCCACAATATTAACCCAGTGGAATGCGTCAGTGAGATGAATCATCCCTGGTCGCATTCACTTGTCCATGTGTTAGTGGTAAGTCTGTCCTTCCCACTTAAGTGCACTGGGGAGGGCACGGGAAATGTTCTGGGACTCGCGCTTGTGGAAGGCAGAGACGATACCGGGAGAAATAGTGGCGGCTGGGGACCGAGTATGGACACCTGGCCGCTGCCACCATGAGGTTGTGGAAAGCTTCCACCTCCACGAGCCTAAAAGGCAGCATTTCAAGTGCAAGCAGTCCAGAAATGTGGCAGTTTAGGATTGCAGCCTGTGGGTGGGTGGGTGGTTGGCCGCATACTTGCGCTTTCATTACAAGCAACACAAAGTTAAGGAGATGGATGATCCAATTATCAAGATTAATTTGGTCATTGTCTAGGAGACCGAGCACAATATTAACCCAGTGACATGCGTCCATGAGATGTACCATCCCTGGCCACATTCACCTGTCCACGTGTTTGTGGTTAGGCGGTCCTTCCCAGTAAGTGCACTGGGGAGGGCACGGGTAATTTTCTGGGCCCCTTGCTTGTGGAAGGTGCAGACGATACCGGGAGAAATAGTGGCGGCTATGGACCGAGTATGGACACCGGGCCACCGCCACCCTGAGGTTTTGGAAAGCTTCCTCCTCCATGAGCCTAAAAGGCAACATTTCAAGTGCAGGCAGTCCAGAAATTTGGCAGTTTAGTATTGCGGCTTTTGGCTGCATACTTGTGCTTGCATTCCAACTAACAGAAAACTAAGCAGATGGTGGCCTCTATCATCACCACGACCTCACCTCGGCACTATGAACTCTCCTGAAGGAGAAGCCAGGGCCCATCGGAGGAGTCTCCGGTTCTCTGGTGGGCCCACCCAACCCTGCCGAGCAACAGCCCTGGCTAAGAAAAGTGTGTGGGAAGGTTCCCGGATACTCTATGGCTGTTTTTTTTTTTTTTACTGTGGACTGGCTCCGTATTGTCCCTTGCCACTTTCACCTGTCCACGTGTTTGTGGTTAGACGGTCCTTCCCAGTAAGTGCACTGGGGAGGGCATGGGTCTTTTTCTGGGCCCCACGCTTGTGGAAGGCAGGCACGATACGGGGAGAAATAGTGGTGGACACCCGGCCACTGCCGCCATGAGGTTGTGGAAAGCGTCCGCCTCAATGAGCCTAAAAGGCAACATTTCAAGTGCAAGCAGTCCAGAAATGTGGCATTTTAGTATTTCGGCCTGTGAGTGAGTGACTGGCTGCATACTTGGGCTTCAATTTTAAGAACTGTGGTAGGGACAACTGAACGCTGCAAAGGGACAAGGACATGGATAGTTTGATGTTTGCAAGTCTGCAATGACAGGTGCAGGGCAGGAGGCGTCTTTGCATGCGTCATGGACAAGGGATTGGCGTGCATGCACAACAGCAGAATAGGCAGTGGTGTCACCCGCTGACACTGTTTCTGGACCTTGGTGTTTGGCCCAGCTTGTCAGGTGCTTTGCTGTCATGTGCCTGAGCATGCTGGTGGTGGTCAGGCTGGTAGTTTTGGTGCTCTTGCTGATGCTGGCCTGGCAGATGTTGCAAATGGCCTTTTTTGGGGTTATCTAAACAGTCTTTAAAAAAGAACCAGACTCGGGAAGACCTAACAGTTGTACTGGCAACTTCCGTCGTGTTGGTGTTCCGTGGAGCTATTGCCTGCCTTGTGTCTGTGGCCACCACACTGCTAGTTCCTGCCTGTTGCCGTGCTCCGCCTTCCTCCCCCTGTGTGCTGCTGTCCTCGCTCTACATGTCCTCTTGCCAGGTTGGGTTAGTGACTTCATCATCCACCGCTTCGTTTTCCACTTCCGCACCCTGGTCCTCCTTCTGACTTTCTGTCCATTGTGTCTCATCACTATCCACCTCTTGAGACAGTATTTGTACTTTCCCACAATCACCTTCAGGTGACCATGGCTCCTCAAATCGCTACATGTGATTTTCTGCTGCCCTGCTCGAAGCTGGCCGGTCGAGAGGCCCAAATTCATTGATGGAAAAGATAATAGCCGTTGGTGTAACCCTGGACTCAAATCTCTCCTTCAAACCACATATCCAAGCTCTTTCCACTTCTGAGCGGACCGAGCGAGAGGCCAGAATCTATAAATGAAAAGATGAACAAAACAGTTCTTCGAAGTGTCCAAGTGTGGGATCAGTTGTCTCAGGGCACTCGGAATGGTGGGAGGAAGGAGGATCAGGGTGAGGAATATGCACATTCCTCAACCACTAATCTACAAAAACACTAGTGCACGAGCTCATCATCTCCCTTCTCGACAACTGCAACCTCCTGCTCTGTGGCCTCCCTTCTAACACTCTCGCATTCCTCCAATCTATCCTTAACTCTGCTGCCCGACTAATCCACCTGTCCCCTCGCTACGCCCTGGCCTCTCCTCTTTGTCAATTCCTTCACTGTCTCCCCATTACCCAGAGACTCCAGTTCAACACCTTAACCTTGGAATGCAAAGCTATCCACAACCTGTCTCCTCCATACATTTGTGAATAGTCTCCCGGTACTTACCTGCATGCAACCTCCGATCCTCACAAGATCTCCTTCTCTACTTCCCTCTTATCTCCTCTTCCCACAATCGCATACAAGATTTCTCCTGTGCACACCCCCTTCTCTGGAACTCTATACCCCACCATTTCTGACTCTCGCCTACTGTTGAAACCTTCAAAAGGAAGCTGAAGACCCACCTCTTGCAACATGCATACAACCTGCAGTAACTCTCGCTCCACCATACCGCTACAAGACCAGCCCTATCCTCATCAATTGACACCAGATTGCTGTTCAAAATAGTTACCTACAGGCCAGATATTTCAAACTGTGTTTTCTCCGTCACACTGATCACATATACGTTTTCAGAAAATACTGCCATTTCTGACCTTCATTAAAAATTTGTTTCAGTGTGCCAGTGAAGCAATTGACACCAAATTGCTGTTCAAAATAGTTACCTACAGGCCAGGTATTTAAAACTGTGTTTTCTCCGTCACACGGATCACATATACGTTTTCAGAAAATACTGCCATTTCTGACCTCCATTAAAAATTTGTTTCAGTGTGCCAGTGAAGCAATTGACACCAGAGTCAGTAAAAGTGGCATAATACCTCTGACAACATTGTTGACAGCAGTGACCTGGGAGTCAGAAATGCATCCAGGGATCTTCCCCATGCTGTTCCCATGCCATTTGAGCACTGTTTCCATCAATTTGGCCAATTTTTAAGGCCAACTGAAGACCGCCAGGGGGGAGCCGCCTGAAAAATGCTCAAGTTTCCCACAGACTTACATTGGGCATATTACTCGGACTGAGCACTCAAGCGTTCCAATTTGCCCAACTCGAACAACGAGTACCTGAGCATGTTAGTGCTCGCTCATCACTAGTGTCCATCCATAATGAGTAGTCCTTTGCTAAAAAGGGCTAGGGTTTCCAGTGTTTTAAGAAACCATGTAGTTTGTCCTTGATTTGGGGCGTATAGGTTGCATAATAGGAGTACTAGCTATGTAACCTTTTCAAAAATATATCTATCCTCTTTAATGTGAAGGACAAGTCTTTACTAGTGATGAGCGAGCATGTTCGCTACTGCTCGGTGCTCGCCCGAGCATCTCACTGCTCGACATGCTCGGCGCTCGTGAGTATTTCCGGGGTTGCTTGGCGGGAGCTAGGGTCTCCTCCCTGCATGTTTGGCACTCTTTAGAGAGCCAATGAACATGCAGGGATTGCCTGCCACTCACTGTAATGCCGTATCCATGTTGGTTGTGGCATTACAGTGTGTTACGCTCACGCCCGGACTGACTGGCATGAGCATGGTTAGTGATCCCACTGGACCATGAACCGAGGAGTGCCTGGAGGGGCATGGCTAAGTCGCACGGTGGCTCAGTCGACTCTGTGAACCAGGGAGGAACCGAGCAGAGGGACCAGATGCTTTTCCAGGTCAGACCCCGGTCACAGCTGTTGACCCACACGGGGGAATGCAGGAACGGGCAGGCACAGCTGGTATGCAGACAGATGGGTACTGGCAGGCACGTCTGGAATGCAGACATTTGGGTACTGGCAGGCAAGGCTGGTATGCAGACAGGCGGGTGCTGGCAGGCGCGGCTGGTATGCAGACTGGCAGATACTGGCAGGTAGGAACGCAGGCTGGATAGGGACCAGTACAGACTGGGATACAGGAACAGAGCTGCGGGTGTGGTGGACTAGCAGAGCAGAACCGCAGGCATGGAGGACAAGCGAAGCAGAGCGAAACCACAGGTGCGGTGGACAAGCAGAGCAGAGCAAAACCACAGGTGCGGTGGGCAAGCAGAGCAGAGAAAAACCACAGGTGCGGTGGACGAGCAGAGCAGAGCGAAACCACAGGTGCGGTGGACAAGCAGAGCAGAGCGAAATCACAGATACGGTGAACAAGCAGGGCAAAGCGAAACCGCAGGTGCGGTGGACAAGCAGAGCGAAGCGAAACCGCAGGTGCGGTGGACAAGCAGAGCAGAGCGAAACCGCAGGTGTGGTGGACAAGCAGAGCAGAGCGAAACTGCATTTGCGATGGACAAGCAGAGAAGAGCGAAACCGCAGGTGCGGTAGACAAGCAGAGCAGAGCGAAAACGCAGGTGTGGTGAGCAAGCAGAGCAGAGCGAAACCGCAGGTGTGGTGGGCAAGCAGAGTAGAGCGAAACTGCATTTGCGATGGACAAGCAGAGCAGAGCGAAATCGCAGGTGCGGTGGACAAGCAGAGCAGAGCGAAAACGTAGGTGCGGTGGACAAGCAGAGCAGAGCGAAAACGCAGGTGCGGTGGACAAGCAGAGCAGTGTGAAACCACAGGTGCGGTGAGCAAGCAGAGCAGAGCGAAACCGCAGGTGCGGTGGACAAGCAGAGCGGAGCGAAACCGCAGGTGCGGTGGACAAGCGAAGCTGAGCAGAGCGAAACCGCAGGTGCGGTGAACAAGCAGAGCAGAGCGAAACCGCAGGTGTGGTGGACAAGCAGAGCAGAGCAAAACCGTAGGTGCGGTGGACAAGCAGAGCAGAGCGGAACCGCAGGTGCGGTGGACAAGCGAAGCTGAGCAGAGCGAAACCGTAGGTGCGGTGAACAAGCAGAGCAGAGCGAAACCACAGGTGTGGTGGACAAGCAGAGCGGAGCGAAACCACAGGTGCAGTTGACAAGCAGAACAGAGCAAAACCGCAGGTGCGGTGGACAAGCAGAGCAGAGCAAAACCGCAGGTGTGATGGACAAGCAGAGCAGAGCGAAACCGCAGGTGCGGTGGACAAGCCGAGCAGAGCGAAACCGCAGGTGCAGTGAACAAGCAGAGCGAAACCGCAGGTGCGGTGAACAAGCAGAGCAGAGCGAAACTGCAGATGCGGTGGACAAGCAGAGCAGAGCGAAACCGCAGATGCGGTGGACAAGCAGAGCGGAGCGAAACCACGGGTGCGGTGGACAAGCAGAACCAAATACACACAAGGTACTTGCAATGAAGTAGTGAGTGGACACAAAACTCACAAACAGAAGTACAGAGACAACGAGTTGGAGTTATGTGCAGGTTCAGACAGTGCAGTAAAAGGGAAGGTTCGGACATAGAGAAAAACAGGTAACAGGCTAGGACACAGTTCAGATAGGAACTGAACTAGGAACAAGATACAGGAATGAGCCTGGGAACTCAGCCCCCAGGGTGGCGGAAACAGACTAGAAGTCACAGATACAGGTAACAGGCCTGGGTATACAGCCCTTAGGGTGGCGGAACAGGCTAGAAGTCACAGACACAGATAACGGGCCTGGGTATACAGCCCCCAGGGTGGCGGAAAAGACTAGAAGTCACAGATACAGGAAACAGGCCTGGGTATTCAGCCCCCAGGGTGGCGGAAACAGACAAGATACAGAGCAGGACCTGGCAACTCAGTTGCACAGAACACACTGAAAGAAAGTGTTACTCAGGCACCTCCTACTGGGTGGAGGAGGTTTAAGTATCCAGTTACTCACAGCAATAGCCTGGGGACGCATTAGGAGTGCGCACACAGTAACTATAAGAATCAGGCAGTAACCGCGCCGCCACCCTAAGCAATCAGACAAGAGACAAACACACAGCAGGTACTGGAGCAAAGTGTGCAGCCTGGACTGATAGGTAAGATGGCGGTCTTGCATGGTGGGAGGTGGTAAGCCATGCCAGCACGCCGCCAGGGATGTTACACAGTGATTGGCTGGCCACACAGCGTCATAAGGTCTATATCAGATCTGGCGCCGCCAAGCTCGTCACAGTCACTCCAGAATCAGACAGTGTAGGGAGAGGTGCTGCTGAGCTAGAGGGAGATTTGCTTGTTTCTAGTTAGTGTAGGTATACCAAACTATATTAGAGACACATATCAATCTCAACAAACAGTCCTTCTAAGGACTAATCCATCTGCAGAGATATCAGGCAGGCAGTGTATATAGGCAGGCAGGCAGGGTATATAGCAGACTGCAGTGCACATAGGACAAGAGGCTCCATTCCAGTTTTGTCTGCTGCTGCTGCTGTTAGATATTTCTAGAAATAGGTCCAGGCCTCAGGGGTCAGGAATAATTTCTTTTTTGGATCTTAATCCTCATTATTTGCTTAAAAAGCAATCCAGAGAACACAGTTTTTCTGCGCCATTTGCTTGTTGGCACTGCAGAATACAGCCAAGTCCTTTCCATATTACAGCGCTAAAAATCCAGCTATTTTCAGAAAATACTGCCATTTCTGGCCTCCATTAAGGATTTTTTTCAGTGTGTCAGTGAAGCAATTTACACCAGATTGCTGTTCAAAATGGTTACCTACAGGCCAGGTGTTTAAAACTGTGTTTTCTCCATCACACGGATCACATGTACGTTTCCAGAAAATACTGCCATTTCTGGCCTCCATTAAAAAAAAATTTCAGTGTGTCAGTGAAGCAATTGACACCAGATTGCTGTTCAAAATAGTTACCAACAGGCCAGGTATTTAAAACTGCATTTTCTCCATCACACGGATCACATATACGTTTTCAGAAAATACTGCCATTTCTGGCCCCCATTAAAAATTAGATTCAGTGTGCCAGTGAAGCAATTGACACTAGATTGCTGTTCAAAATAGTTACCTACAGGACAGGTATTTAAAACTGTTTTCTCTGTCACACGGATCACATATACGTTTTCAGAAAATACTGCCATTTCTGGCCTCCATTAAAAATTAGTTTCAGTGTGTCAGTGAAGCAATTGACACCAGTTTGCTATTCAAAATAGTTACCTACAAGCCATGTATTTAAAACTGTGGTTTGTCCGTCACACGGATCACGTATAAGTTCGTTCCAAATTCAGTCATTTGTTGTGAGCATGGAAGATATTGTCCTCCATTTAAAATGGGCAAGGCACGTGGCAAGGGATGGGGAACTGGACATGATGGTGATGGTGGTGCATGCAGAGGCCGAGGCCGTGGGCAAGCTGAAATTGTGCCACAACAAACACCCACATCTTCTCGCTCGACCTTCCTGTCCCAATTAATAGGGGACTACAGAACACCACTATTGAACACAGAGCAGTGTCAAAAGGTTATTGCTTGGATAGCAGATAATGCTTACAGTCACTTAGCCACCACCACCACCACCTTGTCTTCCACACGGTCAAGTCTCAGTAACTGTGAGTCTGGACCGCATATTCCTCACCCTGAACCTCCTTCCTCCCACCACGCCAAATGCAAAGAGACAACTGATCCCACACTTGGACATTCCGAAGAGCTGTTCATTTTCCCATTTATAAATTCAGGCCTCTCGCCCGGTCCATTTGAAGCGGGGCAAGAGGAGATCGCATGTAGCAATGCCTAAATATTTGAGCAGCCACGGCCACACAAAGGCGACGGTGGGAAAGTGTCACAAGAGGTGGATGATGATGAGCCACAATTGCAAGAATGTAAGGAGGAGGACAAGAGTGCGGAAGTGGAAGACGAGGTGGTGGATGATATAGTAACTGACCCAACCTGGCAGGAGGACATGCAGAGCGAGGAGAGCAGCACACATGGGGAGAGAAGAAGAGCACCCCAACAGGCAGGAAGAAGCAGTGTTGTGGCTACAGAAGAAGGCAGGCAATCGTTCCCCCTAACACCAACACGAAGGAAGTTGCCAGTACAACTGTTAGGTCTTCCCGAGTCTGGTTGTTTTTTAAAGACTGTGCCGATAACCCCAAAAAGGCCATTTGCACCACCTGCCAGGCCAGCATCAGCAAGGGTGGCACATGGCAGCAAAGCACCCGACTTTGTGGGCTGAACCCCAGGGTCTAGGAACAGTGTCAGCGGGTGGCACCATTGCTTCTTCCGCTGTTGTGCATGCAAGTCAATCCCCTGTCCATGGTGCATGCGAAGATGCCTCCTGCCCTGCACCTGTCATTGCACACTCTCAAGTAGCAGCATCAGGAAGCACGTCCACATCCTTTACCCAGCGCAGCGTTCAGTTGTCCATATCCCAGTCCTTGGAACGCAAGTGAAAATACGCAACCAACGCCCCACAGGCCACAGTACTAAATTCCCACATTTCACAACTGCTTACGCTCGAAATGTTGCCTTTTAGGCTCGTGGAGACGGAAGAATTCCGCAACCTGATGGCGGCGGCCATCCCTCGGTACTCGGTCCCCAGCCGCCACCATTTCTCCAGGTGTACCGTTCCCGCATTACACAAGCACGAGTCCCTAAACATTAGCCGTGCCCTTAGCAACACAGTTACCGGGAAAGTCCACGTAACCACGGACATGTGGACAAGTGCTTGTGGGCAGGGATAGTACATCTCGCTGACGGCACACTGGGTTAACATAGTGGAAGCTGGGACCCACTAGAACCTTGGGACGAAACATGTCCTCCCGACGTCAAGGATTGCGGGCCCTAGGTCAATCAGGGTTGCCCCCATAGTCTACAGCTACTGCACCTCATCCTCTTCAGCCTCCTTTTCCTCTTCAGCCTCCATCTTCAAAATGACCACATCAGTCACAAGCTGGAATTACTGCAGCACTGCCTCAGCCAAGGGGGAACAGGCTGTGCTGAAGCTAATATGCTTATGTGACAAACCGCACAATGCTAAAGAGTTGTGGACAGCTCTGAAAGAGCAGGCAGATCTGTGGCTCACACTGCTGAACCTACAGCCAGACATGGTCGTGTGTGACAATGGCCGGAACCTGGTGACGGCTCTGAGGCGAGGCGAGCTCACACACGTACCATGCCAGGCCCTTGTTCTTAACCCAGTGGTTCAGTGGTTTCTCAAATCCTACCCGGAGCTGCCGGATCTGCTTGTTAAAGTACGCTGCCTGTGTGATCCATTTTAGAAAGTCACCAACAGCTTCCACCGCCCTTGCTGTGTTTCAGCAGCGTTTGCAGCTTCCAGCTCACAGACTGGTATGTGATGTCCCCACGTGTTGGAACTCTGCACTGCAGATGTTGGGAAGGATTTGTGAGCAGAACAGGGCAGTTAGAATCATAGAATGGTAGAGTTGGAAGGGACCTCCTGGGTCATCTGGTCCAACCCCCTGCTCAAAGCAGGATTCACTAAATCATCTCAGACAGATGTCTGTCCAGCCTCTGTTTGAAGACATCCATTGAAGGGGAACTCACCACCTCTCGTGGCAGCCTGTTCCACTCATTAATCACCCTAACTGTCAAAAAGTTTTTTCTAATATCTAATCTGTGTCTCCTCCCATTTAGTTTCATCCCATTGCTTCTAGTCTTTCCTTGTGCAAATGAGAATAAAGATGATCCTATAGTTGTTGAGTACCAGCATCAACAAGGCAGTCGGAATTCAGTTCAGACTCCACACATAAGACCTCAGGAGTGGACATGGATGTCAGACATATGTACCATCCTCCAAAACTTTGAGGACTCCACCAAGATGGTGAGCAGCAATGATGCCATAATTAGCATCACCATCCTGCTTCTCTGTTTTCTGAAACGCTCTCTGCTCACAATCAAAGAGGATGCATTGCAGGCGGAGCACGATGAGATGGAGCAAGGAACCATACAGGGTGATTCTACACAGCCCAGCCTCATCTCATCCCAATGTGGATTGGGTGACAATGAGGAAGAGGAGGAGGAGGAAGAACAGGAGCTAGTTTCATGCTCTATAGACGGTACTACCTGCACAACTGTCATACCGTCTGTTTAGTCATCCTCTTGGTGAGGACACGGAAGTCTTGCCTGTTTGCAGTCTGGCACGCATAGCTGAGTTTATGTTATGCTGCCTTTCCCATGACCCTTGTTTTCTCAAAATTTTGGGTGACAGTCATTACTAGTTGGTGACACTTCTAGACCCACGCTACAAGGAGAACTTTATATCTCTTATTCTTAGGCGGACAGGTCTACAAAAATGGGGCTGTACCAGAAGGCCCTTGTTGCGGAACTATTAAAAAAATTCCCTTCTGAAAACGCTGGCGGCAGAGGTCACAGTTTTTTGGACAACCAAGGAGTACAGGCGAGAGAGACACAAATGCAATCCAGCAGAGGCAGGGGAACACTGTCAAAGTTCTGGGACAGTTTTATCAGACCCTGCCATCGTACAGGACCTGAGGTGCGGGGTACTCTCACAAGGAGTGCAAAGTTTGGGAAGATGCTGAGAGAGTACCTTGATGACCGTACCACCTCCGTGATTCCTCGGTGTCTTTTAATTATTGGGTATCCAAGCTGGATGCGTGGAATGAACTGTCTCTCTACGCCTTGGAGGTCCTGGGCTGCCATGCCGCCCGCGTTTTATCAGAGCGGGTTTTTAGTGCTGCTGGTTGAATTATAACTGATAAGCGCATCTGCCTGTCAACTGAAAATGCTGACAGGCTGACTCTTATAAAATTGAGTAAGGGCTGGATTGGGCCAGACTTCTCAACACCACCGAATGATAGCAGCGTAACATAAACTCAAATCCAGTGTATTTTTTTGGGAGGTGTATTCCCATGCACCTCTTCACACCCACACATGGGTATACGCTTCCTGATTTTGGCTATTTGCTCTTGTCCTCCTCCTTCTCCTCAACCTCATCCTCCACCACCATATCACCAGGTTGACCGTGGTCCATGATGCAACACACACATAATTTTTTTAAAGGGTGTTTATGATGCCCGTAAAAAAAAATTTTCATGTGTTCCTCCGAGGGGTAAATGTTTGTCAGCCCATACACTTAGTGCATGGGCATCACATGGATAGGAGACCCGCTCCTTTCTAATGGGAACATTTTTTATGAGGCCCTTTAAGTCTCTTCCAAGGGGCATTGGAGTGCCTCCCAATTTTTGGCAGTCCTTGCATTCACTGCATAGGCCAACACTATGGGAAACCCTCTCCTTTCCAATGGGAATTTGTTGTTACTGTGGCCCTGCTCTATGTGTATTTAAATTCTTAGTGGGGTTTTTCCTAAAATTGGTCAGCCATTGGACTCACTGCATACCCTATAACTGTATAGCAGACTCTCTCCTTTCTAATGGGAACATGTCGTACTTGTTACTGTGGCCCTGCTCTATGTGTCTTTAAATTTGTAGTGGAGTTTTTCCTAAAATTGGTAAGCCATTGGACTCACTGCATACCCTATAACTGTATAGCAGAACCTCTCCATTCTAATGGGAACATGTCGTACTTGTTACTGTGGCCCTGCTCTATGTGTCTTTAAATTCTTAGTGGGGTTTTTCCTAAAATTGGTAAGCCGTTGGACTCACTGCATACCCTATAACTGTATAGCAGACCCTCACCATTCTAATGGGAACATGTCGTACTTGTTACTGTGGCCCTGCTCTATGTGTCTTTAAACTCTTAGTGGGGTTTTTCCTAAAACTGGTCAGCCGTTGGACTCACTGCATACCCTATAACTGTATAGCAGACTCTCTCCTTTCTAATGGGAATTTGTTGTTACTGTGGCGCTGCTCTATGTGTCTTTAAATTCTTAATGGGGTTTTTCCCAAATTTTTGCAGCCCTTGCATTCACAGCATGGGCATTACCACTATAGGAGACCCCCTCCTTTATAATGGGAACATTTTTTTTATTGAAACCCTCCTCTATTTCTGTTCAAAGGGGTATTGGGTCGCGTCCAAATTTTTGGCAGTCCTTGCAGTCACTGCATACGCAATAACAGTATAGGAGACCCAATTGTTAATAATGGGAACAACAAAGCATAGCCGGCTGATGGCTCTCTAGCAATAGCGAGGGCCAACTGCTGGCCTTTTAAGAATAGTAAGGGCCGTCTGATGGCCCTATAAAAATAGGCTTTATGATTTTCCAAATCCCTCCATCATAAATGAAACAGGATGTGTCTGAAGATGTGTCACACACCACATTGCCAGAAAAGGTTGTAAAATGTTAAAATGACATTTCCCGGTGAATGCATTTGTAACGTAAAAAAACACAAAACAATAGGATATTTCTTTAGTATAAAAAATAGCATCGCCATTTTAACCTCAATGTAATCATATTGTTCAGCTTCTGCACCTCCTCCTCCATCTCCGCAATGACCACATCAGTCACAAGCTCACAGCACTGCAGCACTGCCTTGGCCAAGTGGCAACAGGCTGTGCTGAAGATAACATGCTTAATGCTTAGGTGACAAACCGCCCAACGCTGCAGAGTTGTTGAAATCTGTAACACAGCAACCTGATCTGTGGCTCTCACCGCTGAACCTTCAGCCAGGCACAATGGGCGGAACCTGGTGACGGAGAAATGACAACCGGAGTACATTCGGTTTCCCTCTATGCCAGTCCTTTCACCGAGCTAAAGAATATGGCTGTGGTGAAATACTGAGAAGCTGTTTCAGATTGAAAAACATTGTGCCAACCAGAGGATTTGAATCTTAGGGCTCACCTTTCTCCCCCGCTCAAGAGCCCCATAGCAGCTGCAAAGTTAGCGCTATCATGAACTCTCCTGAGGTAGAAGCCTGGGCACATGAGAGGATTCTCTGGTGGGACTGTCCAACCCTGCCGAGAAGCAGTCCTGGCTAAGAAAAGTGTGCGGGAAGGTTCCCGGACACTCTATAGCTGCTTTTTTACAGAGGAGGAAACACACGCAAACACTGGGAGAACATACAAAGCCCTTGCAGAAGTTGTCTTTGCTGGGATTTGAACCCAGGATCCCAGCACTGCAAGGCTTCAGTGCTAACCACTGATCCAATGTGCTGCCATTCACCCTCTAATATCTAACAGGCTGGAGAAACTTACACCTACTGCCATTCTATCTTCAGCTCTTTTGTGAGAAGCTAATGTATTTGGGCAGCCACTCAGTCTGAGAAGGAAATTGGGGATGGCTTCGCTACTGGTACTGGGGGCAGTGCTAATACCATGGCACTGTACCATAGCTTACTGGAAATATTCCAGGCTGGTAGGAGGCAAGCAAATTCCTACAGAAAAGTACCAGCAGTAATGTTCAGGGACCCGCCACATTCACCTGTCCATGTGTTTGAGGTTAGGCGGTCCTTCATAGTACTGGGAGAAATAATGGCGGCTGGGGACTGAGTATGGACACCTGGCCGCCGCCGGCATGAGGTTATGAAAATCTTCAGCCTCCACGAGCCTAAAAGGCCACATTTCAAGTGAAAGCAGCTTTAGAGGACTTCCTGGGAGAAATGACACCCAGAGTAGATACGGATTCCCTCTATGCCAGTCCTTTCACTGAGCTAAATACCGCTCTCGGCAAAAAAAGCTGTGGACTGGCTCCGTACCATCCCTGGCCACATTCACTTGACCACGTGTTTGTGATTAGGCGGCCCTTCACAGTAAGTGCACTGGGGAGGGCACGGGTAATGTTGTGGGACCCGTTCTTGTGGAAGGTGGAGATGATACTGGGTGAAATAGTGGCGGATGGGGACCAAGTATGGACACCTGGCCGCCGCAGGCATGAGGTTGCGAAAAGCTTCAGCCTCCACGAGCCTAAAAGGCCACATTTCAAGTGTAAGCAGCTGCCCAGAAATCTGGCAGTTTAGTATTGCGGCCTGTGGGTGGGTGGCTGGCTGCATACTTGCGCTTGCATTCGAAGTAACAGAAAACTAAGCAGATGGTGGCCTTTATCATCATCATGACCTCACCTCGGCACTATGAACTCTCCTGAAGGAGAAGCCAAGGCCCACCGGAGGAGTCTCCGGTTCTCTGGTGGGCTCGTCCAACGCTGCCGAGAAGCAGCCCTGGCTAAGAAAAGTCTGGGTGAAAGTTCCCGGACACTCTATGGCTTCTTTTTTAATGTGGATCGGACGTGCTTATGCATGTTATTTCTCAAACCACATTGCAGATCAAGCCATTGCCCAACTCGGTAGTCATGAAATTAAATGCGCAAAGAAAGATGTTTGTGTGTCAAAGTACCACCGACAAGTGCGAGTTGATGTTGGTCGGGCTACCATTGCCTCTGCAACAAGCTGCATTAGAGGACTTCCTGGGAGAAATGACACCCAGAGTAGTTACGGTTTCCCTCTATGCCAGTCCTTTCACTGAGCTACATACAGCTCTCAGCAAAAAAAGCTGTGGATAGGCGCCGTACCGTCCCTGGCCACATTCAGCTGTCCACGTGTTTGGGGTTAGGTGGTCCTTCCCAGTAAGTGCACTGGGGAGGGCACGGGTAATGTTTTGGGACCCGTGCTTGTGGAAGGCAGAGACGATACCGGGTGAAATAGTGGCGACTGGGGACCGAGTATGGACACCCGGCCACTGCCGGCATGAGGTTATGAAAGGTTCCGCCTCCACGAGCCTAAAAGGCCACATTTCAAGTGCAAGCAGCTTTAGAGGACTTCCTGGGAGAAATGACACCAAGAGTAGATACGGTTTCCCTCTATGCCAGTCCTTTCACTGAGCTAAATGCAACTCTCAGCAAAAAAAGCTGTGGACCGGCTCCGTACTGTCCCTGGCCACGTGTTTGTGGTTAGGTGGTCCTTCCCAGTGAGTGCACTGGGGAGAGCACGGGTAATGTTGTGGTACGCGTGCTTGTGGAAGGTGGAGACGATACCGGGAAAAATAGTGGCGGCTGGGGACCGAGTATGGATACCCAGTCACCATCACCATAAGATTGTGGACAGCTTCCACCTCCACGAGCCTAAAATGCCACATTTCAAGTGCAAGCAGCTGTCAAAAATTTGGCAGTATAGTATTTCAGCCTGTGGGTGGGTGGTTGGCTGGCTGCATACTTGCACTTGCATTGCAAGGAATGGGGTAAGGACAACTGAACGCTGTACTGGGACAAGGACGTGGTGATTGTTGCAAGTCTGCTATGACAGGTGCATGGCAGGAGGCATTTTCGCATGCGCCTGTTAAATATTAATTATGGATATTCATTTTATTCTTTATTCTGAATTCTGTACCATACAGATTCCATCAGCCATCGTTTCTAGATGACATGCGCTATTTGTGTGTGTATTTTTAGTTCATTACCATATACGGAATAATGCTATAAAAGCCCAAGTTAGAGACAGGGGGGGCGCTTGCCATTCCACAGGACACAGGACGAGGGTCTGTGTGTAAACCAGCTGCTGATGTAGGCCCAAGGAAACACGTTCTTTACCCGGACACATGGTGTCATCCGGACACACGTGCTGGACACAGACAGATGCAATCTACCATCCAGGATCCCAGGGAAAGATGGGTGAATCTCAACAATTAAGCTAATTATGGACAAATGGACAATCACTTTGTAACTAATTATTGTATGTACCTTCTGCAATCATTCTTTTTAATGGACAACCCGAGAATAAATCGATACAATTTTTATGAGATTATCGTGGTATTGATACTTTGAGAAGTCCTCGATAGAGAAAATTATACTGAAAGAAGTATTTTATTTTACATTGGCGAGCCTTAGCCAGTCCTGATTTTTCGTGTTTGCAAGTGAATTTCCTTCATGAACAAAGGGGGGAGAGAAGAGACGAGCTGAACAGCTGTTGTTCACGTGTTAGGAAATCCACTAATATGTCACAAGAATCAGAAAGAACCTACAGATTGAGGACTGATCTTTTCTACAGATGGACTGACAGGCACAAGAGGTACTACAAGGATCAGATCAGACAAACTGAGAATAGTACGTGCTGATCATCAGAAGCTAAGAAATCTGAAGGTAGGCAAAATATGGATATAATGTCTTCTTTTGCTAAACAAAGTAAGATTAAGAGTTAATGAAGGAAATGACTTAGATGTTTTGTGGCTTAGTTTATATAGAGAATGTGAATTGCAGAATTTACAGTTAGCTTCTAAATTGGTAAATAGAGACAAACACAAATTGAGGAATATTCTACATTTGATACATGTATTTCATTGTCTGGTGCTTGAGAGGTCTAAGCAGGACAATAGTGTAGAAATAGTGTCAAATGGTGATACTGATTCTGACTGTAATGTGGAAATTGAGCAAGAAGTAAGACACGTGTCTGTAACTGAAGGTGACCTTGGGTCTGACGAAGAGACGGACATACAAAAAACTGACATGGGAGGAGACATGATTGACATATGAGAAACTGACATTTTAGGTGATGTGGGTGGAGACATGAGTGACGTAGGAGGTGCTGACGTCCAAAGGCCACTAAAAATAGCAGAAAACTTAGGAGCTACCGAGGCCCAACTTCAAATTAAAATGAGGAAAAATTTGCTAAAATTATACAAAATCATGGCAAATATGATGTCAAAATCCATGTCTGTAGAAATTTAGAGATATTTGAGAGCTTTTCTGATAAGTTTGATTTATCCAACGAGGAGAGGAATCAATTATTTAAAATGTGGATTCCTGTGACATTTTCCAGACATTTAAATTTAATGCCCTATGAAAATGACTCTCCTAATGAATGGATAAATGATTCGGACATATTAAAATATTTGATTTATTGTGCCACAAAGGATTTCCCCAACATAGATGATCTACAAAAATGAAGGATTGGTAGAAAAGAATGTACATATACATTCATGTCCATAGTTGAACGGTTGTACAAAGCTCTCATCAAAAATGGAAAATTACAGCAAATGATAATCACTTTTGTACAAAAATTCAAATTCTTAAATACAGTATCTCGAGTTATTGCATCACAAAAAGTTTCTTTATTTGAATGTGCGCAGTTGCTTGATTTTGTTAGAAAACATGAAAATCGTGAAAAGAAAATAAATCAAGCTAAATTTGTAAAACCAGAAAAGAAATCTTACCAAAAGCCAATGAGTCATCCTCGAAATGAAATCTATGAAATATGCAGAAGATTTCATATATGTTATAAGCCATATCAGATGATTCAAAAGTCAATTTCTTCACAGAAAGAGTTAACACTCAGTCAGAACTGTGACTCTCTAAAAAGGAAAATGGCTGAAATTGACAGACAGGGACAGGTGGGACCGGCTCAGAATGACATAATGGAATGTAAGCTGAAGACTCTCTTTAAGGATGAAAAAATGTATTTTCTAAATAAAGCTTTTCTAGAGATTTTTGACAGAGAAAGAAGATTTGGTTTAAGGAATGGCTAAGGAAAAACTTTAATTATGTATTGTATCAAACTTTTATACAATGTATCATTAGTTATTTATTATCTTATACAGTAAAATTTTATAATTGCATAGTTTCTTTAAATTCATATATTATACTTGTTTAACTAGAGATTGTGTATGGCTGTATATATATACAGTGTATGTATATGTACATATATTTATATAAATATATATATATATATATATATGAATATATTTATAGTCATATAATTAAAAAAATTAATTAATAAATTAGAACCTCATATATAAATTAAAGTAGCAATATTTTGAATTGTATTAGAACCAATATATGTATAAGATATTTAAATAATTCTGTTTCTGTATGAATTTGATATTTAATTTTATTTTTATGTTTCCTTAGAGTTTTCATTCCAAAGCAGGATTTGATCAAACAACTCAAAAATGGATTTATTTCTTTATTCACACAGGATGTTAGAAAAAAATGGAAGATTTTATGTGTATAACATTTTAAAATATAACAATATAACTAGTTGAACTATATTATGTGTAACACTTATTAATTATTTCTTTTGTGCTTTATAACTAAAGTAACTTTATTGCATGACGTGTGACAGCTGCAGCCTTTGAAATTTGAGCAAATAGTATAGAATCTCATTCATTCTATTTTCAGCTGACGTAACTTAAAACCTGGTAGCCAGTAAAAAAAGAATCAAAGACATTTCTATTTTTGCAAGTCAAGAGTATTTTTTTCAAGTGTCCTAAATTTCAGTGAATTACTGTCATATTATATTATATGTACTTGGGGAATATGAAAAGAAATATTAAGACATTAAATTTAATAGTTTTCTATGTGCTTTGATAAATTATACAAAAATTTGGGGTTAAATATATATATATCTATAACTTCATATGTGGAATGTTTGAGTTGAACGAATCTGTGACAGTCAGAGTGAAACGTGATGAATTTATCAGCAGCTGCTAAGTGTGATTTGTGTGACAGAGGTCTCATGTATGCTAGGAAAAGAAACGTTTCTTTATGTGAAGGTACACAAATATATTTAATTCTGAAAACATTATGATACATAATTAATTATTATCTACATAATATATATTTCTATATTTCTTTAGTAATTATTATTTCTTGATTTAGTTAATAGTGGATAAGGGCAACCACACATCAATATGGTTTACAAAGCAAATTTTCATTTAGAATAATTTTTCCACATGATGATTTTATAGTATTCAAGGATATTATTATTTTTAATTTGGTTCTAATATATACATAAATTATTTTATAAAATAATATTTTTTGGTATTAAGGGGGAAAATGTGTTTTTTGATCCTGATTACATAATCACTTTTGATCAATAATTATTTTTCACACATTTTAATGAAGACGGAATATTAATAAGATACAATGGTATAACTAAGAAGGGTATTACATGCAAAGTTGCATAATTTAATCATTTTTGGTAATACAAGGTTATGACAAATATGAAATCATCCAGATAATGGAAATATAAGGGTATTTTTCATGGAGAATATAATTACTCTGCATTTGTATTTAACATATAAAGGCCATATTTTATTTTTATTATTATTATTATTATTTTTAGTCTTCATTTTATTTTTCATTTTTACATTTTATTCTTACTTCTTATTTTTCCATTTTTCATTTTTAATTCTCATTTTTTTGATTTTAGTTCAGTTCAATATCTCAATTGAGAAAACACATTAATATTTAATAATGTCTAATACAAGAATATTGCTTCATTAAATATAATGATATGAATTAATTTAAGAAAAATGCTTACATTTTCTGAATAAACACAACAATTCATTCATATATTTATTCATTTTGGTTCATGAGTATACATTCTTTGGTATTATTGGTTTAATAAAGATAAAAGCACTTGCTGTTTCAAAACACGCTGACACCTATGGGTTGGAAAAGGTAATTACACCTATGACATAAAAATGTTCTATCACATGAAGAACTTGATTAATAATGAATTACTATCTATTATTGTTTATTATTCCAAACATAATTTATTTTAATATTTTGATAATAATTAGATGGATATTAGTGATTGCTATGGTACGCTGTGATATTATAGGTTAGGAAAATCACCAGATTTGGTATCAGATTAGGGAATGAAGACTTCGATCAAGACATTGCAATTATGAATTCTATCTTAATAAAGACTTTCCATATTTATAAATCAAAGAGATTCTCAAAAGTTACAAGAAGAAACAACCAATATCCGGAAATCTCAGAAGGTAAAGATGTTGTGAATGCTGAGTGTTATAATAGACTGTGTCAAATACAATATATTCACACCACTGATAACCAGGACGGCAGAGGACGATGATCCTAAATGAACTGTGTTGTGTTCAATTTTCATCATGTTCCAGTAGTTTCCTATCACCTGCAACGCTTCAATGAAAGCTGGTGAACAGGTAATACCTGGCATATGTGTCCTGTATATAAAGGACTGAGTGCTGGTTATGGTGCTATATAAAGCAGGGAAGTGTCAAGTTAACCCTTGCTTTGCTGACCAAAGACGTCACATCTGTTCCAAAAGTGACACGAGACCAGTGCGGATGACACAGAGGATTCCAGAATTATAAAAAGACAATCCAACATAAGTCCAGGTGACACTGCACAGATATTAAAGCTACATTTCATCCATGGACTTTGTTTTCTTATCAATTGACACACATGATCTTTCTAATAAAGAGTATAGTTTATGGACTGAACAATAATGAACACAATTATGGACTGTACAATATCTACACGCTATAATTTATTTCAAATGAGTTTACATATAAAAACTGTGTTTTAAAAGAACCAGGAAGAAGACGAGACGAAGACCCGATGACATCAGATGATGACGATTGGACCCGTGATTACTTCGATTTAGATTTAGGGAATTATTTATGTTAAATGAATATTAGTCACGGCTTACCATAACATGAATTTACATCATTATATAACAATAATACAATATTGATATTATTATTATTATGAACATTAAATGATATTGCCAAGGAAGAAGAAAAAGGAAAATGATCCTGTTATCCTAATGATGAACCTAGCTTCTTTGAGGATTTCAGTTGATGTTTGTCATCCTCAAAAAGGAGGAATTGTTAAATATTAATTATGGATATTCATTTTATTCCTTATTCTGAATTCTGTACCATGCGGATTGCATCAGCCATCGTTTCTAGATGACAAGCGCTATTTGTGTGTGTATTTTTAGTTCATTACCATATGCGGAATAGCCGGGCTATAAAAGCCCATGTCAGAGATGGGGGGGGCGCTTGCCATTCCACAGGACACAGGACGAGGGTCTGTGTGTAAACCAGCTGCTGATGTAGGCTCAAGGAAACATATTCTTTACCCGGACACATAGTGTCATCCGGACACACGTGCTGGACACAGACAGACACAATCTACCATCCAGGATACCAGAGAAAGATGGGTGAATCTCAACAATTAAGCTAATTATGGACGAATTATTTTATGTACCTTCTGCAATCATTCTTTTTAATGGACAACCCGAGAATAAATCAATACAATTTTTATAAGAATATCGTGATATTGATACTTTGAGAAGTACTCAATAGAGAAAATGATACAGAAAAAGTATTTTATTTTACAGCGCCAAGGATCACTTATGGGCACACTTTTAGGCAGTGACCTGGGAGTCAGAGATGCTTTCAGAGGTCTTCCCCATGCTGTTCCCATGTCTTTTCAGTACTGTATGCATGTGTCTGATGATGTGTCACACACCACATGGACAGATAAGGTTGTAAAATGTTAAAATTACATTTCCCGGTGAATGCATTTGTCTTGGTTGAAAGCAATGCAAAAGTGCAAAAACGCATCAAAAACGCTACGTGTGAACATAGCCAAAGGTGTGGAGGAGTATTTTTGTTTTTGGTTATTTATTTTGCCTCATATACAAGTCATTACCCTGGAAAGGATGTTCCTTAACATATTTCCCAGGAAAATCCATTTTGGTTTAGTTTTTGTATGTTTTATTGTGAGTCCGTAAAAGTGGCGTAATACTCTGAGAGCGTTCTTGATAGCAATGACCTGGGAGTCAGAAATTCTTCCAGGGGTCTTCCCCATGCTGTTCCCATGTCATTTGAGCACTGTTCCCATCGGTTTGGGCAATTTTTAGGCCCTCTGCAGACCGCCGGGGGGAGCCGTCTGAAAAATACTCGATTTTCCCATAGACTTACATTGGGCTCGTTGCTCGGGTCGAGCACCCGAGTATTCCAATTTGCTCGACCAGAACAAAGAGTACCCGAGCATTTTAGTGTTCGCTCATCACTAGTCCTTACAATACTTACTCCTTTATAGGAGGAGAACCTGCTACTATTAAACCATGTCAGGAATGCAGAATGAGATAAATCAGGAATACGGCCTTTACTAAAATGTCTTTGCTTTCTTTTTATGCAAAAGAGTATCTGGTTGTATTTGGCAGGGGAGTTCTTGCCCTTCACGATGAAGTCATTGTAACAGAGTCAGAAGAAGTTGGAACTATCTTTTCTTCGCCCAATGCCCCCTCTACTATTAAGAACTGAGACTGGAGTGTGTGCTGCAATGGAGGACTTGCTGTACTCACTGTTAAACCATTCATGGAACCAACACTGACTTCAAGCACAACAAGAGATTGTAGATCCGGGCTAACAGACTCACTTTTACTGTGCAATCTTCCATACACGGTTGCAGTATACAGATCAAGTTTTTGGTTAGTGAAGTACCCTTGGTAATATGCCTTTCCAGTGTTTGCTCTCGTCCCTTTCTGAGACCCAACATAATCCACTTCTTCTGCAACCCACCTGAGAATCTCCCCTTTAGGGATATAGAGGCCTCGCCTTGAGCACCTCTGACAGGCCATGAGCCTAGGATTGTGCCAGCGTCCAAATTCGGTCTCAAATGTGTCCTCATTATGTTCTGATAAATTGCACTAGTAAAACACTTCTTCACTGATGATTCTGCTGATGGAGTCTGCTTTCCAGTCTGCTCAGTCTTCCTCCACACTCTACTAACAAACAAAGTAGCACTTTGTAACGCTTAGTATATAATTATGAAGTATGAAATATGAATAGCATTACTGCTGTGGAATGTAGAAATAAATGAGAAATCTTAGCGCATGAATTGGCCAATTCATGTGTACCTGACAGCCGCGATAAGGCATTTCTCGATGTCAGGACCCTACCAATGTGAATACCTCTCTAAGGGACATCAGTCTGCTTATGTGTGGGAAAGTAGGATCCTACTGCAATTAAAATTTTGGATAACTAGAGGAGGAAGACATGTGAAGACTCAAACTTCAAGGTTAGATTTTAGAAAGGCAGATTTTAAGAGACTCAGAAAGAGAATAGGAGGGATCCAATGGCTGGATGTCCTTAAGGACAAAAATGTCCAGGAAGGATGGGAAATTTAAAAAAATGAGATTCTCAAAGCACAATCGTTAACAATCCCGAAAAGTAGGAAGAATGGGAAGCATTTAAGGAAACCAGGATGGATGAACACAGAACTTAAACATTTCTTTCTTTGTTTTTAGCATGTGTTTATTAAATGGAAAGAGTGAGGCATATCTAAAGAAGATTATAATGCAGTCTGCAGATCCTGCAGGGCACGTATCAGGTTAGCTAATGCTGACAATGAATTAAGGCTTGCAAGAGATGTCAAAAGCAATAAAAAAGGATTTTGGGGGTATGTCAAAAGTAAAAGAAAAGTCAAAGATGCTATAGGATTTTTACAGGATGAAAATGGAGAAATGGTATGAGAGGATGTTGAGAAGGCCGAACTTTTTAATTCCTATTTTGCATCTGTTTTCTCTCAGAAAGAAAATGTAACATCAACTGATCTTCACCGTCCTTTTAAAGGAATAGAGGAATCCAAGTTATCTGTAAACAGAAAGATTGTGAGGGAATATTTAGCTAACATAAATGAGTTCAAGTCTCCAGGTCCAGATGAATTACACCCCAGAGTACTGAAGGAGATCGTAGAAGAAATTTTAGAACCACTCTCCATAATCTTTGAAAATTCTTGGAGAACAGGAGAAGTCCCAGAAGACTGGAGAAGAGCAAATGTTGTTCCTATCTTCAAAAAGGGGAAGAAGTTGGACCCAGGGAACTATAGGCCGGTGAGTCTGACTTCTATACCAGGAAAGATCTTTGAACAAATGATTAAACAACATGTATGTAAGTACATGGATAAGAATGAAGTGATTAACCAGAGTCAGCATGGATTTGTAACTAACAAGTCATGTCAGACTAACTTAATTTCCTTCTATGACAGAATCACTGACTGGGTGGATCAGGGAAATGCTGTAGATATAGTATATCTTGACTTCAGCAAAGCATTTGACAAAGTATCTCACACCATCCTTATTGAAAAAATGACCAAGTATGCAATGGACCAGGCAACTGTTAGGTGGATTCATAACTGGCTTAGTGATCGGACTCAAAGGGTGGTTGTAAATGGCTTCACAAGTGGGGTACCACAGGGCTCCGTCCTGGGACCTGTATTGTTCAACATCTTTATCAATGATTTAGATGAAGGAATTGAGGGTAAACTGATTAAATTTGCTGATGACACAAAGCTAGGAGGGATAGCTAATACTAGAGAAGAGAGAGAGAGGATTCAAAAAGACCTAAATAAACTGGAGCAGTGGGCAGCAACCAACAGAATGGTTTCTAACAGGGAAAAATGCAAAGTACTACATCTGGGCAATAAAAATGAAAAAAGCATATACAGAATGGGAGGAATAGAGCTAAGCAACAGTACATGTGAAAAAGACTTAGGTATACTAATAGACCATAGACTGAACATGAGTCAACAGTGTGATGCAGCAGCAAAAAAGGCAAATACAATTCTGGGATGTATTAACAGAAGCATACAGTCTAGATCACGTGAAGTCATTATCGGTCTCTACTCCTCTTTGGTCAGACCTCATCTGGAATACTGTGTACAGTTTTGGGCACCACATTTTAAAAAAGACATAGACAAACTGGAGCAAGTTCAGAGAAGAGCGACCAGAATGGTGACCGGTCTGCAAAAAATGTCCTATGAGGAACGGTTTCAGGATTTGGGAATGTTTAGCTTGCAAAAAAGAAGACTGAGAGGAGACTTAATAGCTGTCTACAAATATGTCAAGGGCTGTCACATTGTAGAAGGATCATCTTTATTCTCATTTGCACAAGGAAAGACTAGAAGCAATGGGATGAAACTAAATGGGAGGAGACACAGATTAGATATTAGAAAAAACTTTTTGACAGTTAGGGTGATTAATGAGTGGAACAGGCGGCCACGAGAGGTGGTGAGTTCCCCTTCAATGGACGTCTTCAAACAGAGGCTGGACAGACATCTGTCTGAGATGATTTAGTGAATCCTGCTTTGAGCAGGGGGTTGGACCAGATGACCCAGGAGGTCCCTTCCAACTCTATCATTCTATGATTCTATGATTCTATGAAAACCACCTGCGGCATCAGGGTGGAGTGCTCAGTCAAAGCTTAAATCTAGAAACAGAAAAAACTGATGGCACTTCCAATACAAGAAATAGGTGTGAACAGGTGCTTACGAGGGGGAGCTACCTCCATATTCAATTAACAAACAAAGTAACAAACAAAGTAACACTCTGTAACGCTTAGTACATAATTATGAAGTATGAAATATAAATAGCATTACTACTGTGGAAAATAGAAATAAATGAGACATTTTAGCGCATGTAAATATGAAGTATGAAATATTTACTACTCCCTAGTACTTTTTGTATTGAAGAACTGAAATAAATTTTGTGAGAAGCACTTGTATCTTACACCTTATTGTCACACTCTGCACTTTTTCTGTAAATGTTGGCATCTATCTTCCTGCTCTTCAGCCTCATATTTCTTCTCAGCAACCTCCATCTTGATTCCTAAATTTGCATGCCTATTTTTCCTTTGTGCTCTGCAATTACTCTCATAATGCATCACTGCAGCATAGAGCCAGTGTCATCTTAACTTACTGAGAGGCTATTCATATTTTATTCCTCTTTAAATTCTAAATAACCACAATATTATATGTAAGCAGTCAGGATGGCAGAACTGTGATCTGTAACATTTTAATTGAAAGACAAGAATTGTCTAATCATCATCAGTAAGTGTAATAAGAGTTTCTAACCTCTGTGAAAAACTTCAGTGTCACACTATGTGTAATTTCATCATACAGAAATTTCTGGTGACTGAGAAGGTGACCCATATAAAGCCATGCAATTCTAGGAGTAGGAGTAAGTCACTATTTGATCACATCTCCTAACTGTAGAGAAGGATTCCATAACTTTTCAGATACAAAATAAATAAAGAAAATAAGGTATTATACGCTTAGTCATATGAATTGGAGACTAGAGAAAAGTAAAAAAAAATCACTCGACTGTAAATAATAAAAAAAAGCATCCAGATGACCTTCATGAGAAACTTTCCCCCACCCACTCACTCCCAGCAGGAAATAATTTTGGCAAAGGTGTTGGAATAGTTTTAAAAAATAATTAATCCTTCATTACTCCCTGTTCAACCGCTGACCAGGTACCCAGCTAGTCTTTCCCTCCTTGTCTTGTTTCAACATACAGGAAATTTAAAAAAATGTTGCTAAGCCATCAACCAAGTCACCCCTGTGGTCAGTCATTGGTTAAGTCACCACTTTTTAACATTCCAGCTTATCTAAAAGTGATCAGAAAGTAAAGAGAAGGAGGATCTTTTTTTTTATTCTGAATCATATTGAGCCCTTTGCCAAAAACTTTTTCTCGGTGATCAACTTAAGAGAATAACTCAGAATTGAAGTTGAAAATGGTTTAGAAGGGTGCGGCACTATTAGAAGAGAGGCCATGGAGCAGAATTTTGCAGTTCTCTAGGTGAGATGGTTGACTTGCAATAGTAATTTTGTTGACTCAACATTGAGGAAAGAGCAGATTTAAAGAAAAAGTTTATGTGGAGAGGCAGCAGGCGATGGTAAGGGTCATGATTTTTTTTTTTTAAAAGTACAAAGTGAAGGCATGACCTAGGCACCCAGCGGAGAGGACGTGTTCACGCACTACTTCCAATCCTAGGCTTTATTTTATATACTTTTCTAGACTAAAAGTGAGCCAAATTTAACCCTACAGGCCCCTTTACCCCTCCGATTACGTCTGCTGCTTAGCCCTGCTGAGGATCTTCACTGTGAAGACCAGAGTACCGACCCTGACATCTGGGCTCTCAATGCCATCTCTGGCCAGGAGACGTCGTTCTGCCAAGAGATCCTCTCTTAAAAGGAGAACTCAAGCATCTCTTTCCTATCCACACGGACTCCAGGTGTGGACTGACACCAACACCACGCCGAGCATCAGCCAGCAGCAGAGGAGAGGAGACGAAGATTCCTCAGCAACGTCTCGGCAGTGTGATGCTCAGCACGCGCTGTGGAAGCTGAGAAACTAGTACCAGGGACTTCTAAACATCAGATTCCCTGCACCGTGGGCCAGATGACTGCTGTCAGCAGTCCGGAGCACCGAAAACAGCACACATACCTGTGATATACAGAGAGGTTCTCCCCTTATACCACCCTGGAGACCCTTCTTCCTAAGATGCCATTATACATTTTTTGGCAGCATGCTAATATATATACAGTTATATGAAAAAGTTTGGGCACCCCTATTAATCTTAAGCTAAATGTTTTATAAAAATTGGTGTTTTTGCAACAGCTATTTCAGTTTGATATATGTAATAACTGTTGAACACAGTAATGTTTCTGCCTTGAAATGAGGTTTATTGTACTAACAGAAAATGTGCAATCTGCATTCAAACAAAATTTGACAGGTGCATAAGTATGGGCACCCTTATCATTTTCTTGATTTAAATACTCCTACCTACTTTTTACTGACTTACTAAAGCACTTTTTTGGGTTTTGTAACCTCATTGAGCTTTGAACTTCATAGCCAGGTGTATGCAATCATAAGAAAAGCTACTTAAAGTGGCCACTTGCAAGTTGTTCTCCTGTTTGAATCTCCACTGAAGAGTGGCATCATGGGCTCCTCAAAACAACTGTCAAATGATCTGAAAACAAAGATTATTCAACATAGTTGTTCAGGGGAAGGATACAAAAAGCTGTCTCAGAGATTTAACTTGTCAGTTTCCACTGTGAGGAACATAGTAAGGAAATGGAAGAACACAGGGGCAGTTCTTGTTAAGGCCAGAAGTGGCAGGCCAAGAAAAACATCAGAAAGGCAGAGAAGAAGAATGGTGAGATCAGTCAAGGACAATCCTCAGACCACCTCCAGAGAGCTGCAGCATCAACTTGCTGCAGATGGTGTCACTGTGCATCGGTCAACTATACAACGCACTTTGCACAAGGAGAAACTGTATGGGAGAGTGATGCGAAAGAAGCCGTTTCTGCAAGCACGCCACAAACAGAGTCAGCTGAGGTATGCAAAAGCACATTTGGAGAAGCCGATTTCTTTTTGGAAGAAGGTCCTGTGGACTGATGAAACCAAGATTGAGTTGTTTGGTGAAACAAAAAGGCATTATGCATGGCGGCAAAAAACACAGCATTCCAAGAAAAACACTTGCTACCCACAGTAAAATTTGGTGGAGGTTCCATCATGCTTTGGGGCTGTGTGGCCAATGCCGGCACCGGGAATCTTGGTAAAGTTGAGGGACGCATGGAATCCACTCAGTATCAGCAGATTCTTGACAATAATGTTCAAGAATCAGTGACAAAGTTGAAGTTACGCAGGGGATGGATCTTTCAGCAATTCAATGATCCTAAACACCGCTCCAAATCTACTCAGGCATTCATGCAGAGGAACAATTACAATGTTCTGGAATGGCCATCCCAGTCCCCAGACCTGAATATCATTGAACATCTGTGGGATCATTTGAAGAGGGCTGTCCATGCTCGGCGACCATCAAACTTAACTGAACTGGAATTGTTTTGTAAAGAGCAATGGTCAAAAATACCTTCATCCAGGATCCAGGAACTCATTAAAAGCTACAGGAAGCGACTAGAGGCTGTTATTTTTGCAAAAGGAGGATCTACTAAATATTAATGTCACTTTTCTGGTGAGGTGCCCATACTTATGCACCTGTCAAATTTTGTTTGAATGCAGATTGCACATTTTCTGTTAGTACAATAAACCTCATTTCAAGGCAGAAACATTACTGTGTCCAACAGTTATTACATATATCAAACTGAAATAGCTGTTGCAAAAACACCAATTTTTATAAAACATTAAGCTTAAGATTAATAGGGGGGCCCAAACTTTTTCATATAACTGTATATATATATATATATATATATATATATATATATATATATATATATAAAAAAAAAAAAATATATATATATATATATATATATATATATATATATATATACACTGCTCAAAAAAATAAAGGGAACACTTAAACAACAGAATATAACTCTAAGTAAATCAACCTTCTGTGAAATCAAACTGTCCACTTAGGAAGCAATACTGATTGACAATCAATTTCACATGCTGTTGTGTAAATGGAATAGACAATAGATGGAAATTATTGGCAATTATCAAGACACACTCAATAAAGAAGTGGTTCTGCAGGTGGGGACTGTTACGCTCGAGCCCGGACTGACTGGCGTGAGCGTGAATAGTGATCCCACTGTACCATGAACCGGGGAGTGCCTGGAGGGGCGTAGCTAAGTATCTACCCGATCTGACCAAGGTCGCACGGCGGCTAACGACTCCGTGAACCAAGGAGGAACTGAGCAGAGGGACCAGGTGCGACTCCAGGTCAGACCCCGGTCACAGTTGTTGACCCACACCAGGAAATGCAGTAACAGGCAGGTAGGTTGGCACACAGGCAGGTGGGTATTGGCAAGTACGGCTGCTATGCTGGCAGGTGGGCACTGGCAAGCACAGCTGGTATGTAGGCAGGAGGGGGTACAGGGAGGAGTGCCGACAGGGAGGCACTAGCAGGTTGGAGTGCAGACTGCATAGGGTCCAGTACAGACTGGGATTCAGGAACAGAACCGCAGATGCAGTAGAAAAGCGTAGCAGAGAAGAAACGCCGTAGCGGTGGGTAAAGCAGAGCAGGAAGATACCGCCAGAGTGGTGAGCAAGGCAGAGCAGGAGGAACCGCCGGAGCGGTAAGCAAGGCAGAGCGGGAGAAACCGCCAGAGCGGCGAGCAAGGCAGAGCAGGAGGAACCGCCAGAGCGGTGAGCAAAGCAGAGCAGAGAGATACCACCGGAGCGGTGAGCAAGGCAGAGCCGGAGGAACCACCGGAGCAGTGAGCAAAGCAGAGCAGAGAGATACCACCGGAGCGGTGAGCAAGGGCAGAGTAGGAGGAACCGCCGGAGCGGTGGGTAAGTCAGAGCAGAGGGAAGCCGCCGGAGCGGTGGGCAAGTCATAGCAGAGAGAAACCGCTGGAGCGGTGGACAAATAAGAGGAAACAGAAACCGCCGGAGCGGTGGACAAGTCAGAGCAGAGAGAAACCGCAAGTGCAGTGGACAAGGCAGAGAGGACAGGGCTCTGTTCACATGGAACAGACTGGAAAATACAGGAAGATACGGAGGAAGGGAAAAGGGACAAGCAGAACCAGATACACACAAGGTACTTGCTATGAAGTAGCGAGTGGACACAAAACTCACAAACAGAAGTACAGAGACAGCGAGTAGGAGTTAGGTGCAGGTTCAGACAATGCAGGAAAAGGGAAGGTACGGACATAGAGACAAAACAGGTAAAAGGTTAAGGTACAGTTCAGACAGGATCTGCTACTGCAGAGATACAGGAGAGTCTGGGACTACGGCCCCCAGAATGGCGGACAAGCAGGCTAAGGTGCAGTTCAGACAGGAACTGCTACTGCAGAGATACAGGAGAGAGTCTGGGTATACGGCCCCCAGAATGGCGGACAAACAGGCTAGGGTGCAGTTCAGACAGGAACTGCTACTGCAGAGATACAGGAAAGAGTCTGGGAATATGGCCCCCAGAATGGCGGACAAAAAGGCTAGGGTGCAGTTCAGACAGGAACTGCTACTGCAGAGATAGAGGAGCGAGTCTGGGAGTACAGCCCCCAGAGTCGCGAAAACAGACTAGAAGATAGAGGTAATAGAACAGGACCTGGCAAGACAGTATGCGAAGACAAACTGAGTGAAGCTGTTGCTCAGGCACTTCCTACTGGGTGGAGGGGGTTTAAATATCCAGAGACTCACAGCAATAGGCTGGAGACGCAATAGGGGTGCACCCACAGCAGCTATAAGAAGCAGGTAGTAACCGGGCCACCGCCCTAAGCAGTCAGACCAGAGCATGCACACAGTAAGAACAGGAGCACGGCTTACAAACTGGACTGAAGGCTAAGATTGCAATCTTGCATAGTGGGAGATGGTGCACTATGCAAGTACGCCGCCAGGTATGTTACAATACTCCCCCCCTTACGCCCCCTCTTCTACAAGCCTGCAAGGGTCATCTGTAGAGAATTAGGAGGCCAATCCTTCTCTTCAAGAGGATTAATTCTTCTGTCCACTAGAGGAAACGAAACTGGTCTCATCATCTTGGTGACTAGGATGCTTCCTCCCATCGAGCCATCCTCAGTAACAGATGAAGTGGGAGAAGTACCAGGAACAGCACACAGGAAAGTCTCTCTCCATTTGTTATCAGGAAGCACCCTGGTGGATTCAGGAGACAACTGGAGGTCCTCCGCCTGGTTGGAGGGTGCAGAGACTCGGGGGTTACCACCGCCATGACATACACTTTGCCAAGCTTACTGGAAGAGGTGGGCGGCGTACCAGGTGCCGGGTGTAGAGAAGTCTCTCTCTGTTTATCAGGTAGCACCCCGGGGAATTCAGGAGACAACTGAAGGTCCTCCGCCTGGTTGGAGGGGTGCAGAGACTCGGGGGTAATCACTGCTTCAGAGTTCACTTTGCCAGGCTTACTGGATGAAGTGGGCGAGGAACCAGGTACAGGGTGCAGAAAAGTCTCTCTCCATTTATTATCAAATAGCACCCCGGAGGATTCAAGAGGCAACTGGGGTTCCTCCGCCTGGTTGAAGGGCGGCAGAGACTTGGAGGTAGGTACCGCCTTTATGGACTTGAGACCAGATTTATTAGAGATGGAGGGTCCAGGATTTGGGACCATCTTCAATCTGGTTTCAGGGATGACATGTCTGTGGGGCGGGGCGGTACCTGAAGCCAGATCATTGGTACAATTGTCGAGACTGTGTGGGGACATCGCCTCCGCTTCTCTTCCTTCGGAGACTTCAGCGCACAGCGAGTCAGCGACTAGTAGATCTGGTGAAGAAGAAGAAGAAACTGCTGACTGTCCTGAAGATATGGGGACTGGACACCCCTTGTACCTTAGCAGTCCCCCAGGATACACCATGCAGGATCTCCAGACCTGAGCGGGTACTAGATATCTCGGCTCTGGATGACCTGTGGGTAAGCCAGTCAGCACCTGGAATGTGAACTTCTTCATGTGTAATGCTCCAATCTGGAGCTTAATTTGTACAGACATATTTTGACTGTTTTTGAGAAGGGCTCGTCCTTCAGCTGACAATGCCCAAACCAGCTTCTGAAGTTGTCGGACGGGAATCAGACACCAACTCTTCAAGGTTTTAAGCCCGAAACTTCCGGTTTATCCGAGGCCTTCACTTGCCACGGAGACAGTCATGGTCATCTGTGGAGAGGAAACACTAACGCCAAGGGCTGCCTCTCCTACAGGCCTAATATCTTGGGATTCTTCAACCTTCGCTGGACAAAGACCATCAGGGGGTCCCAAACCACCACAGCGGGACCGCAATCCGATTTTGTGACTGACTTCTGGCTTCTGCTTTGCCTGACGAACATAGTCATCCTTCATGGATTTAGTGCGGAAAGCTGCCTCTACAGGCTGGGAAACAGGAGGTCTTTGGGAGGACAGAACCTGGCGTGACGGTTTACCTCTACGCTTTGCTCGTCTGGACTGCCTCTTGAGGTTGGGAAGAGAAGTATTCTGTGGAGCATAGTCATCCTGTGTGGATTCTGGGTGGGCAGCAGTCTCTTCGGGCAGGAGGACTGTTAGGCTGCCTACACACATTACCCATCGGGGCTGCTCCGGAATATTGGGAAGGGAAGCTTTAGCAGAGGCTTCAGGGTTAGGGTCATCAAAGACCATTAGAAAGGCCACCAGGAAGGCCTGCAGGTTAAAGACGATAGGATCCCATGCTTCCCATAGGGGGGTGATCCATTTCAAGGCATCACCCACTAGGTAGGACATCATAAATGCCACTTTAACCTGATCAGCAGGAAAATAGTGAGCATAGAACTTGAAATGCAGCATGCATTGCTCCACAAATGCATGGCTTCGTTTTGGATCCCCATAGTACCGTGGTGGATCCGCAGGAACGAGTGCTGATAGATCCATTTGGGCTGGTGCATAAACCGCCTGGGCCATAGCTTGAGAAATTTTTTTTTCTTGGTGCACGTATTCGCCAGACAAGGATTCAAAATGTCTCTGAGAGCGAAAGGCCTTGGGGCTCAACGGGAACCATGGCCTGAGCAAACGGTTACGCTCGCGCCCGGACTGACTGGTGTGAGCGTGAATAGTGATCCCACTGTACCATGAACTGCGGAGTGCCTGGAGGGGCGTAACTAAGTATCTACCCGATCCGACCAAGGTCGCACGGTGGCTAACGACTCCGTGAACCAAGGAGGAACCGAGCAGAGGGACCAGGTGCGACTCCAGGTCAGACCCCGGTCACAGTTGTTGACCCACACCGGGAAATGCAGGAACAGGCAGGTAGGCTGGCACACAGGCAGGTGGGTATTGGCAAGTATGGCTGATATGCTGGCAGGTGGGCACTGGCAAGCACAGCTGGTATGTAGGCAGGAGGGGGTACTGGTCGGGAAGGCAGGAGTGCCGACAGGGAAGCACTAGCAGGTTGGAGCGCAGACTGGATCGGGTCCAGTACAGACTGGGATTCAGGAACAGAACCGCAGATGCGGTAGACAAGCGGAGCAGAGAAGAACCGCTGGAGCGGTGGGTAAAGCAGAGCAGGAAGATACCGCCGGAGTGGTGAGCAAGGCAGAGCAGGAGGAACCGCCGGAGCGGTGAGCAAGGCAGAGCAGGAGGAACCGCCAGAGCGGCGAGCAAAGCAGAGCAGAGAAATACCACCGGAGTGGTGAGCAAGGCAGAGCGGGAGGTACCGCCGGAGCGGCGAGCAAGGCAGAGCAGGAGGAACCGCTGGAGCGGTGAGCAAGGCAAAGCAGAGGGAAGCCGCCGGAGCGGTGGGCAAGTCAGAGCAGATAGAAACCGCTGAAGTGGTGGGCAAGTCTGAGCAGAGAGAAACTGCCAGAGCGGTGGACAAGTCAGAGCAGAGAGAAACCGCAAGTGGGGTGGACAAGGCAGAGAGGACAGGGCTCTGTTCACATGGAACAGACTGGAAAATACAGGAAGATACGGAGGAAGGGAAAAGGGACAAGCAGAACCAGATACACACAAGGTACTTGCTATGAAGTAGCGAGTGGACACAAAACTCACAAACAGAAGTACAGAGACAACGAGTAGGAGTTAGGTGCAGGTTCAGACAATGCAGAAAAAGGGAAGGTACGGACATAGAGACAAAACAGGTAAAAGGTTAAGGTACAGTTCAGACAGGAACTGCTACTGCAGAGATACAGAAGAGTCTGGGAATACGGCCCCCAGAATGGCGGACAAGCAGGCTAGGGTGCAGTTCAGACAGGAACTGCTACTGCAGAGATACAGGAGAGAGTCTGGGTATATGGCCCACAGAATGGCGGACAAGCAGGCTAGGGTGCAGTTCAGACAGGAACTGCTACTGCAGAGATACAGGAGATAGTCTGGGAATATGGCCCCCAGAATGGTGGACAAACAGGCTAGGGTGCAGTTCAGACAGGAACTGCTACTGCAGAGATAGAGGAGCGAGTCTGGGAGTACAGCCCCCAGAGTTGCGAAAACAGACTAGAAGACAGAGGTAACAGAACAGGACCTGGCAAGACAGTATGCGAAGACAAACTGAGTGAAGGTGTTTCTCAGGCACCTCCTACTGGGTGGAGGGGTTTAAATATCCAGAGACTCACAGCAATAGGCTGGAGACGCAATAGGGGTGTGCCCACAGCAGCTATAAGAAGCAGGAAGTAACCGGCCGCCGCCCTAAGCAGTCAGACCAGAGCATGCACACAGTAAGAACAGGAGCACTGCTTACAAACGGGACTGAAGGCTAAGATTGTGATCTTACATAGTGGGAGATGGTGCACTATGCAAGTACGCCGCTAGGTATGTTACAGGGACCACAGACCACATCTCAGTACCAATGCTTTCTGGCTGATGTTTTGGTCACTTTTGAATGTTGGTTGTGCTTTCACACTCGTGGTAGCATGAGACGGACTCTACAACCCACATAAGTTGCTCAGGTAGTGCAGCTCATCCAGGATGGCACATCAATGCGAGCTGTGGCAAGAAGGTTTGCTGTGTCTTTCAGCGTAGTGTTCAGAGGCTGGAGGCGCTACCAGGAGAGAGGCCAGTACTCCAGGAGACGTGGAGGGGGCCGTAGGAGGGCAACAGCCCAACAGCAGGACTGCTACCTCCGCCTTTGTGCAAGGAGGAACAGGAGAAGCACTGCCAGAGCCCTGTAACATGACCTCCAGCAGGCCACAAATGTGCATGTGTCTGCACAAACGGTTAGAAACCGACTCCATTGTGGCGCCCCTGAGGGTTCAGTTGCCACAGAGGTACTGCACCTCATCCAGAGGTGTGGTGTCTCCCTTCTCTCAGGTAAGGAGGGAGTGCTGCTCGGAACCCCAGCACCTGCATCCAACACTACACTGCTCCAGGCCAGCTGGAGGGGCAAGACGCAATGTAGTTTTCTGCTGAGCCCTGACCCTGGCTGGAGTGGGGGGAACCAAAGGTAGGGGGAACCAGTAGTGGGTGTGGGTGGAGGAAGTAGTTTAGGGGAGCAATTGCAGAAGGAGGTATAAAATTAGGAGGCCATCTTAGGGTGGCAGGTCAGTACAGTACAGACGGTCAGTGAGGACTGTCTGGGAGCAGAGGCTCAGCAGGAGCTCTGCTCCACCAGCAGGGCCTAGTCTCAGAGGCCCAGGAGGGAAGCAGGGAGTAAGCTCTGTTTTACAGAAGGGATCCTAGGGGGTAAGGCGAGTGCGGACGGTACACGTACACCACGAAACAACCAAGTGTCAGGAGGATCTAGGCCGCAAGAAGGGGACCGCACCCTGGTCTAGCCATGTACTCTAGGTCTCGGCTGGGAAAACCGGAGGCTTCTGGCTTCTATAGCTAGTTGCTGAACTCCCCATTCTAATCCAAGTAAGGTCAAGCAAGTCTGTGCAACAACGACGGACAAGAGGGACTTCAGAGTACCCGAATAGGATACAGAGTGGTGAAGTGTGATGCCTCAACTAGCCCTCCCTGGGAAGGTGTACTTGGACGGCGGGCCAGTGGTTGTGAGGGGGATGTCATCGAGGCCTTGGCCCGGTCCGTGCCCAGGGCTGTCACATAAAAATTATGGGCTACTGGGGAATGAGTGGTTGCTTCGACTACACCACCTGTGGTTTCTGGTGAAGGTCACCAGCACTGCAACAGTCCTCTGAGGCTGATGTTCCGGCAGCCTGGTTGGTACTACTCCCCACAGGCGGAGTAGGCCTCAGGGCAGTGAGAGAGGAGAGTCTGGGACGTGGTGGTGGGTGCAGTACCGCGCAGGAAGGAATAACGGAGGCAATGGGTGAAGTCATCCAAGCTTTACTCACGTTAGTGTAGTAGCAGGTGCAAAGCTTCCCTCTGCTTCTCACGGCGCGCTTCGGCCACCAGGAAGGGGTTCAGCACACTCCGGGTAGCTCAGGTGCACTTGACAGGACCCCTGCACCAGAGTGTTCCTCTCTCTAGTTGTACTTGAACCGCCTCGTGTCCCCCACTGAGTCCTGTACAGGTACTGCGGTGTCCTATTAGGGTAGCTTGTAGCTCCCAGACTGACTGGGTCCCTTATTGGTGACTGTGGTGTAAACGTGGCGTTAGGCCGGGTCCCTCTGGAAAAACGCAGATTAAGGGATACAGGTGGCGCTTCCGCTCCATCCGTATCCCCCTGGGATCCACTTCAGCCTCCGGACTTTTCTGACAGGGACGTGAAGTGCAAAGTCAGATAATCGGGGACCGGTACCCCCTTTTGCGGCAGGGTCTCTCTGGCGGGGCCAGAATAAGGATAGCAGGTGGCGACTCCGCTCCGTCCGCACCCCCTGAGATCCTTTCGCCTGTGGAGCTCTTCTCCTCTGCTCCCCTCCTGGGCCTTCTTGTATGGACTAAGACCGGGAACAGAGCTGGCTGTAACTCAACTCTGCCCCAATCCCCAGTCTCGAGGCCTGAGACCGGGAATTGCAGAATCCTAGAACAGCTGCAGCTTGTACTGACTAACCACTCCAGGGAACTGCGACCAAAGACCCAGTTGTCAAATTGGCCTCTGAATATATATGATTCTATTAAGTGCTTAGTAAAGTGCTTCCTCCACCCTCACTCACTACAAGGTTCCCCCTGACTTTTGGTTCCCCCCTACTCCTCCATTCAGGACCGGGGCAGCACTATTGTGCTTTAGACCCCCTACAGAACGGGAGTTGTGTAGTGTTGAGTGTGTAGTGGGGTCCTGTGTGGTGCTCCATCCTTACCTCAGAGAGGAAATACCACACCTCTTTTAGGAGGTGCAGTACCCCTGTGGCAACTGAACCCTCAGGGGTGCCACATTCCCCCATGGTGAAACACAGCTCATCCGCGGGCTGCAAAAAGAGCAAAACATTGGTACAGACATTCAGACTTTTTAAATGCTTTATAACAATAAAACAATCTTCCCTTTATGGGAGGCACTTTTTCTTGAACGTTACAAGATATATAATATTAAATATATAACACATTGGGAAGACATTATGCTGGTAGAAAAATAGAAAAAGAGTCAGTTCTGAAGCATGAGGGACCTGTCCCAAACCCTCAACGTGGGCCCTGGGGTGGCTGCAGGGCATGGAGATCCCGAGTTGGACCTCCGGTAGAGCCACACCCAGACAGGTTTTGCTTCCGAGGTCAGAGGTAGATAAAGTTTTGTATAAAATCAGTAGGGAACACCTAAATAGGTGCAAACTATTTACAAAGTCAGTCTGTCTCCTGGTTAGCGTCCACAGGGACAAGTGTTTGTAGAAAACATTATCCGGGTTTAAACTTGGAAAACAATAACAGTCAACTCAAAAAGGAGGTTCAGCCTCCGGGGCCGCTCAACAATGGTATCCCCACCGGGGAAAAGGTTCGTGCTTTCCAACAAAGCCTGATCGGTCCTCTGCTGCCAGGTGTGTGGGGGTATCCTCCTTGAACACCCTGTGGACATCCAGAGCATACCACCCACGCTCTCCGTGGTGGCGGGTGTAGGAAACTAAATCACCCGGGTAGAGGTTCTGGCCAGGGTGACCCTGCTCCAGCTGAGGCTCGACGTCCCGCCTGCTGACAAATATGTCCTGGGCAAACTGGGGGCTCCAAATAAAGCCCCATCCCGCCTCCTAGTGGAAGTGCACAATAAGACCTTCCTCCCGGGGGCTTGGACCGGTGGCCTCCTCCTGGCGGGCCCTTGTTTTTGCGGCTTTGGCGCGCACCTCCAGGCGCTCGCAGCGGATTCTCCTCTCCTGCCGCTCCTTGTCGAGTTGGAGGAGCTCCTTTTGACAGAACTCCTCCCTCCTCCACGCTTCGGCCTTGGTCTCCCGGGGGAAGCCCATCAGGTCCCCCCCCCTGGTTGTCCCAGGCCATCTCTTCTGCCGCAGGACAGGCGACCGTAGGCGCGGGCAGCGGCAACAGCAGGGGTTGCTGCAGGTCCTCTGCTGGTGCGGACCAGTCCGGGTTGGGGCAGGTGGTCTCCCCAGTAAATGCAGGATCCTCCAGACTGGGAGTCAGGAGGCATAGCAGTCCTCCGGCGGTGGCCGTAACTTGGGCCTCCGGCTCTGGAGCTAAGAACTGCTCCCACACGATGGCGCCCGGGGACAGGGGTGCCGGTAGGAGATCGAGGAGGGCCTCAGTGCGTCTGACGCCCGGGACAGGGGTTTCTTCCTTAGCCGTTCCTGGGCTGTACGAGGCCTCCGGGGTTTCCTCCGCCTGGGCTGCGGTCCCTGTAGACAGGCATGAAGAGCTCTGGTGGCGGGCCCGGATCTTACGTAACACCTCCTCTCTCCACTCCGCAGCAGCCAATCGCTGGGCCTCTTCGACCCTCCGGGTCAGGTCATGCGTTTCTCGACGGAGGAACTCGGCCTCCTCCGGGGTCAGGTACATTCCCTCCATACCGAGAGAGGTGGCAGTTTGTGGGCCAGCGTTGGAGGACTCGGAGGACATCTCCTTGGCTGCGTCCATCTTTGCTGCAAGGTGCGGTGAGTCTGGGATTGTTGCGGCCACACCTCGTTGTTGCTTTCGTCTCCTCCTCCTTTTGGGGCGGCTCCAGGGCGGCTGGCTGACAGGCACTGCTTGGGACGTACCATCCGCCTTGACGGACACTACTACGCAGACAGTCTCTGCAGGAGGGGGCGGTCTGCACTTTTGGCGCCATGGTGGAGCCAGGCCCACGATGAGAGGTGTTGGGTTGCTGTCTTTTTTGCACATAATGGCGTCCGTTCTTCTTGGGCGGGCGCCACATTCAGTGTGTAAAGACAGTCTGTTGTAAAGGCGCACAGTACCCATCGGCAATGGGGGTTAATTTCTTCCATTGCTGCGGGCACGCAATCCTGCCGACTATGCCAAGTATGTGACGCCTCAACTAGCCCTCCCTGGGAAGGTGTACTCGGAGGGTGGACCGGTGGTTGAGAGGGAGGGGGATATCATCGTGGCCTTGGCCCAGTCCGTGCCCAGGGCTGTCACATAAAAATTATGGGCTACTGGAGGATGAGTGGTTGCTTCGACTACGCCACCTGTGGTTTCTGGTGAAGGTCACCAGCACTGAAACAGTCCTCTGAGGCCGATGTTCCGGCAGCCTGGTTGGTACTACTCCCCACAGGCGGAGTAGGCCTCAGGGCAGTGAGAGAGGAGAGTCTGGGACGTGGTGGTGGGTGCAGTACCGCGCAGGAAGGAATAACGGAGGCAATGGGTGAAGTCATCCAAGCTTTACTCACGTTAGTGTAGTAGCAGGTGCAAAGCTTCCCTCTGCTTCTCACGGTGCGCTGCGGACACCAGGAAGGGGTTCAGCACACTCCGGGTAGCTCGGGTGCACTTGACAGGACCCCTGCACCAGAGTGTTCCTCTCTCTAGTTGTACTTGAACCGCCTCGTGTCCCCCACTGAGTCCCGTACAGGTACTGCGGTGTCCTATTAGGGTAGCTTGTAGCTCCCAGATTGACTGGGTCCCTTATTGGTGACTGTGGTGTAAACGTGGCGTTAGGCCGGGTCCCTCTGGATAAACGCAGATTAAGGGATACAGGTGGCGGTTCCGCTCCATCCGTATCCCCCTGGGATCCACTTCAGCCTCCGGACTTTTCAGACAGGGACGTGAAGTGCAAAGTCAGATAATCGGGGACCGGTACCCCCTTTTGCGGCAGGGTCTCTCTGGCGGGGCCAGAATAAGGATAGCAGGTGGCGACTCCACTCCGTCCGCACCCCCTGAGATCCTTTCGCCTGTGGAGCTCTTCTCCTCTGCTCCCCTCCTGGGCCTTCTTGTATGGACTAAGACCGGGAACAGAGCTGGCTATAACTCAACTCTGCCCCAATCCCCAGTCTCGAGGCCTGAGACCGGGAATTGCAGAATCCTAGAACAGCTGCAGCTTGTACTGACTAACCACTCCAGGGAACTGCGACCAAAGACCCGGTTGTCAAAATGGCCTCTGAATATATACGATTCTATTAAGTGCTTAGTAAAGTGCTTCCTCCACCCTCACTCGCTACAAGGTTCCCCCTGACTTTTGGTTCCCCCCTACTCCTCCATTCAGGACCGGGGCAGCACTATTGTGCTTTAGACCCCCTACAGAACGGGAGTTGTGTAGTGTTGAGTGTGTAGTGGGGTCCTGTGTGGTGCTCCATCCTTACCTCAGAGAGGAAATACCACACCTCTTTTAGGAGGTGCAGTACCCCCGTGGCGACTGAACCCTCAGGGGCGCCACAGAAGTGCAGGGTAGGAGGGAGAAAGACCCAGCGTGAAGTCGGTCTAGAAAGGAACATCAGAAAGTGGGGTTCTGCCAGGTACTCCCAAGCTGTCTGAGGAAGGACTGAACCCCTGCCCGGTGAACACAACGCGACGTGGGAGGCTTAAGAACTGTGAGTAAAAACTCGGATGACTGCATTGCTCTGCCTCCGTCCCTTCTTTCACAGGCGCCATTGTTCCCCATGCACTACAACACCCAGCGCAACCTCCATCTCTTTACACTGCCCTGAGGCCTGTTCCACCTGTTGGGAGCCGTTACATCGCAAGCTGCCCTAACATCTGCCTCAGAGGACTGCTGCAGCGCTGGTGATCCTCACCAGACACCACAGGTGGCATCACGAACTTTCACATCTATAATATTTCCTTTTTCTTTTTGCACTGACCGCCCTGGGTCACGAACTAGGCCAGCCACCGTGATATCCCCCAAAAGCAGCTATAAGGCCCGGCTGCTGAGTACTCCATGGCCCTGGGGGCACGTCACCATGAGGGTTGTATGAGGGCCCAACGTCCACAGATGGGGGTTGTGCTCACAGCCCAACACTGTGCAGGACGCTTGGCATTTGCCACAGAACACCAGGTTTGGTAAAGTCTCCACTGGCGCCCTGTGCTCTTCACAGATGAAAGCAGGTTCACACTGAGAACATGTGACAGATGTGACAGAGTCTGGAGACACCGTGAGAGCGATCTGCTGCCTGCAAAATCCTTCAGCATGATCGGTTTGGCAGTGGGTCAGTAATGGTGTGGGGTGGCATTTCTTTGGAGGGCCGCACAGCCCTCCATGTGCTCGCCAGAGGTAGCCTAACTGCCATTAGGTACCAAGATGAGATCCTCAGACCCCTTGTGAGACCATATGCTGGTGCGGTTGGCCCTGGGTTCCTCCTAATGCAGGACAATGCCAGACCTCATGTGGCTGGAGTGTGTTAGCAGTTCCTGCAAGATGAAGGCATTGAAGCTATGGACTGGCCCGCCCGTTCCCCAGATCTGAATCTGATTGAGCACATCTGAGACATCATGTCTAGTGTTGAGCCACCCCCGTAGTGTTCGAGTTCGGTTCGGTTCGTCGAACACCCGTGTGTTCGCCGAACAGTTCGTCGAACTGTTCGTCGAACACCTTCGAACACCGTTAAAACCAATGGCAGGCAAACAAAAACACATAGAAACACATAGAAAACACCTTCAAAGGTGTCCAAAAGCTGACAAACTGCTCAGAAGACACAACTAACACATGGAAAAGTGACAAGTACATATAGTCATGCGAAAAGAAAAGAGGTGGAGGAGTAAAAGGAGGGGGAGACATAGATATAGGCATGTCATGCCCTTCTAAAATCCAAAAAGTGAGAAGCCGAGACGGCCAGTCCGCTCCTGCCCGTGCCACCTCCGTGTCGCCGGGTTTGTGCCAGAGCCGCGGTGAACCCTGACGGCCAGCCCCCCTCTCCCAATACTGGTGCCTGTCCGCTGGTGGGTCGAGAGAGCCCCCCTGTGGTGGAGGCAGCTCTAAGCTTTTTAATTTAAATTGTCCCTCTAATTTGAATGAATACACTTTAAATCCATTTACAAGGATCTATTGGAGGGCAAGTCTCATGCCAGCAGCCGCGTAATTCCAGCTCCAGTAGCGTCCACTAAAGCTGCTGCAGTTAAAAAGCTTTTATAAGGATCGAGCTCGGCTGTCCACCGCAAGGCATCCTAGTGCCAGTCCCAGCCCCTATGCCTTGGGGTGCCTCCTGATGCTCTTCACTAAGTATCCCGTGGTCCCGAAGCATTTCCTTTGAAAAATTAAGTGTCCAAACTACAGGTGGTGTAGCTTGCTTAACAGCCGGGATAATCCGCTGACTAGCAGACACTGCTACTAGGCACAAAGTATTTCCTGGGCTAGATGCAGTTAAAAATTTGTAAGTAGATACTCTCGTTGGATGCTGAGAAAGCATTCCATAGAGTCTCCTGGCACGCCATATATGATTCTCTTAAAAAGCTTGGGGTAGGGGTCTAGGGGACCCTTTTATAGCCAAAATCACGGCCCTGTATCACAATACGTCACCTAGGCTGAAGATAAATGGAACTGTAGCACCGAGGGCTCGGTTGCTACAGACGTATTGCACCTCACCCAGAGGTGTGATATCTCACTCTCAGATAAGGATGGAGTGTGGATCAGGACCCGACACCTGCATGCATTACACCACATTGCCGTGGGGCAGGGCGACCAATATGCCCCTGAGATGGGCACGACAGTCCCTGTCCCTGGCTGGAGTGGGGGGAGGGAACACTGAGGAAGGGGAACCCTGCAGTGCAGGAGCAGGGAGGAAGCAGTTCCTGGGTGCATTGAGAAGGGAGTATAAAAGGTGGGCACCATCTTAGTTCAGTGCAGAGAAGTCTGAGCAGAAGTGGCAGGGAGCAGGGGCTCTGCATGAGCTCTGCTCCGGAGGCGGGCCTAGTAACAGAGGCCCAGGCCTGCAAGAGGGAGAAGGAAGGAAGAGGAGCGGAGAAGGCTCCAGGAACGAGGAATGAAGGGATCCCAGGGGTGCGGACGGGCGAGTCGCCACCGCACGCCCGAATCCACCTGCGTGGAGGGGTCAGGCCAAAGGGGGAGACCGGTCCCCGAACTAGTGGAGGCAGGAAACGACCCTCAGCTAGAAACCGGAGGCTCTGACATTTTATGTGGCGCAGCCCCTTGCTCCACCCGCTAGGAAGGCACCACATAGGGTCAGGGAAACTGGCGCCAAGTTTACCAAGAGGAGGCCCGAGGCAGCCGGACAGAAGTGTTGGTAAGAAAGGCCAGACAAAGGACACACAAAGGGGGTCCTGTGAAGCGCTCCAAAGTTATCTGGGAGTTGTCTGAGCCCCTCACCTGGTGAGCACAGTACGACGTGGGCAGCCGTTACCTGCAGACGTGGTCTGGATAATAAGAACTGTGAGTAAAGGCCCTGAACTGCATCACTGACTCCGTGTCGTTACTGCTGCTGCCCTGCACCATCACCCCCATCCTCCGCATACACTGCCCTGAGGCTATACTCCTCCCGTGGGGAGTTATGCTACGCTCTGCTGCACCCACAACACCAGACTTAGCGGTCTGCCCTGTAGCGGCGGTTCACTCTGACCGCAATTCACGGGTGGCGTAGTCGGACATTTAAACATCAAAACCACATAAATAGTTCCGCCACTGGTTTGACCGCCCTGAGCCACGGAACCGGATCGCAGCCACGAAGACTACAACCACCAGCATCCACCAAAAAGGGTCCGGCTCCGGGTGTCCCAAGGCCCAGGGGGTGCGTCAGAACATTTTCATCACCTTTCACAATCACCAATGGGACAAGGCAGGGATGTCCTCTGTCCCCTCTCTTATACATCCTAGTGACGGAGCACCTGCTCTCATCAATTCGCCATAACCCCAATATTAGGTGGATTGAGGTGGGAGGCACCGAGTACAAGTGCTCTCTATTTGCTGATGATGTCCTAGTATATATCACTCAATCACATATATCCATCCCTGCTGTTATGGCTGAAATAGATCACTTTGTTACATGGTAAAATTTTAAAATCAATGCAGCGAAGTCTGAGGCCCTCGATGTCTCCCTCCCTAAATCCATATAGGATTCCATCCAGTCAAACTTTCCCTTTGCCTGGCCCTCACAGGGTATCAAATACTTAGGAATTCCTATTCATAGAGACCTCTCCCATCTATGTTATCTTAATTTTGGGCCCTTTATTGAACAATTCCATACAGACCACGGTTGGCAAGTTAGAACTGTAAGATTCACTACGCGAACCACTTGTGTTTTGTGGAAAAGCACATGTACACCGCGTTCCAAATTATTATGCAAAAAGTGTTTAGGAGTGATAAGGGAAGAATTTGTTTGTTTGTCAGTTAAACTCATTGATGGTGATGTGTGTCAGGGCTCTTTATATCACTGTAAGCAATTGCAGACACCTGTGCTAATTAGTTTGGCAGGTGTGTCCAATGAAAGGCAAGACTACTTAAGAAGGCTCTCTCACATTATTAAGCAGCCTACATTTTCTGCCAAAATGGGAAAGAAAAAGGATGTGTCGGCTGCTGAGAAGCAACAAATTGTGGAGTGTTTAGGTCAAGGCATGACTACAATCAACATTGTGCGATGATCAGGATGAAGTGTCTTGGCAATCAAGAAGTATGTAGCTGATTCACAGTACACACGTGTGCGTGCTGATAAGGGAAAATTGAGGACTCTTTCCTACAGGCAATTACGTCAGGTTGAAAGAGCAGCGGCAAAAAAGCCTTGTCATAGCAGCAGACAAGTTTTTGAAGCTGCTTGTGCCTCCAACGTCCCCCGAACAACAAGATGCAGGGTCCTTCAGAGGTTTGCAGCTGTGCATACGCCATCCTGTCGACCTCCTCTATCCACTTCACACAAGCAGAAACGGCTCCAGTGGGAAAAACATTACATGAAGACTGATTTCAAAACTGTTTTGTTCACGGATGAGTGCCGTGCAGCGCTCGATGGTCCAGATGAATGGAGTGGAGGATGGCTGGTTGATGGACACCCCACGCAAACACGGCTACAGCGCCAACAAGGAGGAGGTGGAGTAATGTTTTGGGCTGGAATCATGGGGAGAGAGATTGTCGGCCCCTTTAGGATCCCTGAAGGCGCTAAAGATGAACTCCATAATGTATGTGGATTTTCTCAAACAGCACTTCCTGCCATGGTTCAAGAAGAAGAACCGTGTATTTCACAGCAAGATCATTTTTCTGCATGATAATGCACCATCTCATGCTGCACATAAAACATCTGCATCTCTGGCTGATATGGGCATAAAAGGGGACAAACTTATGGTGTGACCCCCATGCTCCCCTGACCTCTACCCCATTCAGAACCTTTGGAGCATCATTAAAAGGAGTGTCTATGATGGCGGGAGGCAGTTCACATCTAAGCAACAGCTCTGGGAGGGTATTCTGTCCTCATGCAAAACAATTGAAGCAGAAACCATCCAAAACCTGACAAATTCAATGGACGAGAGAGTTCAGAAGCTCCTTTCGAACAAGGGGTCCTATGTGAAAATGTAACATCACCTAGAATAAAGTTTTGAGTTGAAAACTGTTTGATTTCAGTTTCTAACAACCTGCTAATGCTTATAATTTCAAAAATGACCATTTTTTTGGTCTTTATTAAAATGAAAAGGTTGATCGAAAAGTTTGGGGGATCTAAGAGTGTGGCAACCCAGTAGTCATGATTACTTCGAATTCTGACAATATGAGGGTCATGCTGCAGGTAGTGCAGCAAGAAGGCACTTATGTGTCTTGCGCATCTCGGAGCCCCAAAATTATTTTCCGGGCTAGATGCAGCTAAAAATTATTTTTAATTTTAAATCTGGTGAAGCTTATTATAGATGGCCTAATAGGATCAGTGCTGCACACTGCTACAAAGCCCAAATTATTTTCCAGTCAAGATACAGATAAACATGATTAGTAATTTGAAAGCTTAAAACGGTTGGTAGGGTGATTTTAACCAATCATCAAGCTTTTACTCTCCCCAGGATGACACAGGGGTAGAAAAGTCGTTTCGGATCCATGATTTGTTCATCTTTATGAACGTGAGTCTGTCTACATTATCAGTGGAGAGCCGCGTGCGCTTATCAGTCAGCACACCACCAGCAGCGCTGAACACACGTTCAGACAGAACGCTGGCTGCGGGGCATGACAAGATCTCCAAGGCGTAAGTGGCTAGCTCCGGCCATTTATCCAGATTGGAAGCCCAAAAAGAGCAAGGGTCCAGTGACACAGTCGTGGCTTCAATGTTTACTTGGAGATACTCCTGTACCATCGTCTCTAGGCGTTGACTATGTGTCAGACTTCTTGTCTCCTGTGGCCTTGCAAAGGATGGGCTAAAAAAGTGGTGAAATGATTCCGCAAAATTGATGTTACCAGCAGATACTGTGGTTCTGTTACGGTTTGAGTGCTGAACACTTGACGGTCCCACGGTTGGCAAGTTGGAACTGTGAGATTCACTACGTGCACCACTGGTATTTTGTGGAAAAGCACATGTAAGATTCTGCAACAGTCTCTGCTGATACTCCTGCATGCGTGCATCCCTTTCTATGGCAGGAATAATTTCTGCAAATTTACTTTTGTACCGGGGATCTAACAGTGTGGCAACCCAGTAGTCAGGATTATTTCTAATTCTCACAATTCGAGGGTCATGTTGCAGGTAGTGCAGCAAGAAGGCACTCATGTGTGTTGCGCATCCAGGAGCACCAAGTCCCTGTTGTGTTGGTGGCGAGGTAACAATCATGCTTCCTTCCTCTGTCCTCTCCCCCCAACCTCGCACAACAGAAATGTGATCAAGGTCTCCCTCATCTGATGAGTCTTCCATCAGTTCGTCCTCCACTTCTTCCTGGGCTCCTGCACCTTCCTCACTAGTTTGGCTGCTACCATGCGCCCTGGTAAAATCATCTCCCCCACCCTCACATGCCTGCCGCCTTGGTGCTGCCGACCGTCTGGACCTTGCAGATGTTAGCCCTTCCGCATACAACTCCTCCTCCTCTACTTCCTCCACCTCCTCTTGTGCCACCACCTGACTCCGAATTCTGTTTAACATGTGCTCCAGCATGTAAATCACCGGAATAGTCATGCTGATAATGGCATCGTCAGCACTAAACATCTTCGTCGCCATTTCAAAACTGTGCAGAAGGGTGCATAGGTCCCTGATCTGAGACCACTCCTCCAGCGTGATTTGCCCCACCTCTGAATCTCGTTGGCCCAGGCTATACGTCAGAACGTATTGCACCAGGGCTTGTCGGTGCTGCCACAGTCGCTGCAACATGTGCAGAGTTGAATTCCACCGGGTAGGCACATCGCATTTTAGCCGGTGAAGTGGCAGGCCCAACGACTTCTGTAGAGATGTAAGTCGCTGAGCTGCGGGATGCGAACGGCGGAAGTGAGCACACAGCGACCGTGCCCTCTGCAGAAGGCCATCTAGTCTGGGATAGTGAGCTAAAAATTGCTGGACAACCAGGTTCAACACGTGAGCCATACAAGGCACGTGTGTGACATTGCCCCGGCGAAGGGCCGCACCCAGGTTTGCAGCATTGTCGCACACGGCCTTCCCTGGTTTCAGGTCCAGTGGAGACAACCATTCATGAAATTGGTTCTCCAGAGCTGACCACAACTCCTCAGCTGTGTGACTCACATTTCCCAGACATTTCAATGTAAAAACCGCCTGATGACGTTGAGCCCTACTGCCAGCATAGTAAGGAGGTGTGCAGGATCCCTTCTGCGCAGTTAGAAAGCTTGTGGCATGACCAGACAGGCTTTGGGTGCAGGTGGAAGACCGAGAGGAGGTTGAGGAGGCAGAAGCAGTGGAGGAACTTTGACATAAAGAGGATTGACGCACAACTCGTGGGGACGGCAAGACTTGGACAGCAGCCCCTTGTCCTGCTGTCACCATAGTTACCCAGTGCCCAGTCAGCGACATGTAACGCCCCTGTCCATGCCTACTCGTCCAAGTGTCTGTGGTGAAATGCACCCTGTCACACACAGAGTTTCTCAAAGAAGCGGTGATGTTGTGTGCGACATGCTGGTGGAGCGCAGGCACACCTTTCTTTGAGAAGTAGTGCCGACTGGGCATCTGGTACTGGGGCACTGCGACGGACATAAGGTCTCGAAAATCCTCTGTGTCCACCAGGCGGAAAGGCAGCATTTCTGTAGCCAAGAGCTTGCAGATGGTGAAATTCAACCTCTTAGCTTTCTCATGGCTAGGAGGAAATGGTCTTTTACTTGTCCACATCTGAGGGACCGAGGGCTGGCTATTGTGCTTAGACGGGGTTGTTAAGGGTGTCCCCGGCAAACTGCCGGTCTGTGAGGAACATGCAGGCGGACATGTTAGGTTGCCTTGATCCAAAGGTGGTGCTATCGATGTCGGACAGCGCTCAAGACCAGCTGGTGTTACCACCTCCAAAGAAAATGATGACCTGCCAATCACGCTGGCTGTTGCGGGTAAAGAGGTGGCAGGTCTGCGCCCCAAAACAGGTGTGACTGCTGTCCCCCCAGTCACAGAGGATGAAGAGGCCGCGGATGCACAAGATATGGCAGACGGTGGTTGGCCCGGCCGGCTAGACCGCATTGTAGCACACTGAGCTTCCCACTGCAACTTATGCTTCATGTCCATGTGCCGGCTCATGCATGAAGTACTCAAACTATGTATTTTTTGGCCTCTACTTAGCTTTTGCTGACAAATGTTACAGATAACACGAGTTGGGTCATCTTTATCGATCTGAAAAAATGCCCAGGCTATGCAAGGCTTAGCACCCATGCGACCTGAAGAGCCACGACGACTTGTGGTGAGAGGCAGAGTTGTGTTTGAGGATGCAGTTGTTGACGTGCTTCCAGTACTACGTCTCTGTCCAGGAAGGCGCAACCTGACCTCGTCGTCACTAGCATCTTCCTCCACCTCCTCTGCTGACCTCATCTCTTGGCTGACTGTGGGTTGACAGTAAGTGGGATCTCCGACCTCATCATCATCACCCTGTGCGTTATCACACCCGTCGTCCTCAGAGCCAACCTGTTCCTGCCCTGACAAAAAACTAAAGTTGTCGCTCCAATCAGGTATTTGAGTCTTATCATCGTCTTCCTCATTGTCTCCACCAACAGGAGTTACAGTTTGGGAATGAGGGTCTACATTATGGTCAGAACCTTCTGCGTCTGGTCCTGGATCCGACTCATAAAGATTCTGGGCATCAGTGCAGATCATTTCCTCGTCTGGATTCACAGAAGCGCTGGAGTCGACCTCTGATTCCCAGGCTATAGTATGAGTAAACAGCTCTGCAGACTCAACCATCTGTTCTACCTCATACTCAGACGGGCAGCTGGAGATTTGGGAGCTGTGAGGAAGCAAGTGCGATTTGGGTGACACCTTTGAGGACTGGAGTATTTGTGATGTTGAAGTTGATGTGGAGGAGAGCCCACTTAAAGGAGCACTTGATATCCGTTGAAGCACCTGCTGTTTTTGTGCCTCATCTGGAATTTGTAGCGATTGGCGTGGCCGTAAGAAAGGGATCTTATCACATTGTCCGCTAAAAGAAGTAGACATTTTAGTTTGGCTGGAAGATGGTCTTTCTTCTGCACCTACCCCACGGACACAACCTTTTTTCCCCTTCCCAACACGCCTATTCCCCTTTCCACCAGCAGCAGGCCTTTTTCCACTCATTTTGGTGGTTAACTAATTCACAACTCTGGAGTTGTTTGCACAAAAAAACAATGGATGGTAACCGAGCAGAGCTGAGTGGCCAAACTGTGGTATTAGGCCAAAACTATTGGCTGGGTTAGATGCAGAAAAAAATTATTTTTAATTTGCAACCTGATGGAGGTCAGTATAGATGGACTAACAGACCAAGTCCCACACACCGCTAGAAGCCCAAATATTTTTTCAGAGCTAGATGCAGAAATTTTTTTTATTCAATTTGCAACCTGATGGAGGTCAGTATAGATGGACTAATAGACCAAGTCCCACACACTGCTAGAAGCCCAAATATTTTTTCAGAGCTAGATGCAGAAAAAAATTATTTTTAATTTGCAACCTGATGGAGGTCAGTATAGATGGACTAATAGACCAAGTCCCACACACTGCTAGAAGCCCAAATATTTTTTCAGAGCTAGATGCAGAAAAAAATTATTTTTAATTTGCAACCTGATGGAGGTCAGTATAGATGGACTAATAGACCAAGTCCCACACACTGCTAGAAGCCCAAATATTTTTTCAGAGCTAGATGCAGAAAAAAATTATTTTTAATTTGCAACCTGATGGAGGTCAGTATAGATGGACTAATAGAACAAGTCCCACACGCTGCTAGAAGCCCAAATATTTTTTCAGAGATAAATGAAGAAAAAAATTATTTTTAATTTGCAACCTGATGGAGGTCAGTATAGATGGACTAATAGACCAAGTCCCACACACTGCTAGAAGCCCAAATATTTTTTCAGAGCTAGATGCAGAAAAAAATTATTTTTAATTTGCAACCTGATGGAGGTCAGTATAGATGGACTAATAGACCAAGTCCCACACACCGCTAGAAGCCCAAATATTTTTTCAGAGCTAGATGCAGAAATTTTTTTTATTCAATTTGCAACCTGATGGAGGTCAGTATAGATGGACTAATAGACCAAGTCCCACACACTGCTAGAAGCCCAAATATTTTTTCAGAGCTAGATGCAGAAAAAAATTATTTTTAATTTGCAACCTGATGGAGGTCAGTATAGATGGACTAATAGACCAAGTCCCACACACCGCTAGAAGCCCAAATATTTTTTCAGAGCTAGATGCAGAAAAAAATTATTTTTAATTTGCAACCTGATGGAGGTCAGTATAGATGGACTAATAGACCAAGTCCCACACACCGCTAGAAGCCCAAATATTTTTTCAGAGCTAGATGCAGAAAAAAATTATTTTTAATTTGCAACCTGATGGAGGTCAGTATAGATGGACTAATAGACCAAGTCCCACACACCGCTAGAAGCCCAAATATTTTTTCAGAGCTAGATGCAGAAATTTTTTTTATTCAATTTGCAACCTGATGGAGGTCAGTATAGATGGACTAATAGAACAAGTCCCACACGCTGCTAGAAGCCCAAATATTTTTTCAGAGATAAATGAAGAAAAAAATTATTTTTAATTTGCAACCTGATGGAGGTCAGTATAGATGGACTAATAGACCAAGTCCCACACACTGCTAGAAGCCCAAATATTTTTTCAGAGCTAGATGCAGAAAAAAATTATTTTTAATTTGCAACCTGATGGAGGTCAGTATAGATGGACTAATAGACCAAGTCTCACACACTGCTAGAAGCCCAAATATTTTTTCAGAGCTAGATGCAGAAAAAAATTATTTTTAATTTGCAACCTGATGGAGGTCAGTATAGATGGACTAATAGACCAAGTCTCACACACTGCTAGAAGCCCAAATATTTTTTCAGAGCTAGATGCAGAAAAAAAATATTTTTAATTTGCAACCTGATGGAGGTCAGTATAGATGGACTAATAGAACAAGTCCCACACGCTGCTAGAAGCCCAAATATTTTTTCAGAGATAAATGAAGAAAAAAATTATTTTTAATTTGCAACCTGATGGAGGTCAGTATAGATGGACTAATAGACCAAGTCCCACACACTGCTAGAAGCCCAAATATTTTTTCAGAGCTAGATGCAGAAAAAAATTATTTTTAATTTGCAACCTGATGGAGGTCAGTATAGATGGACTAATAGACCAAGTCCCACACACCGCTAGAAGCCCAAATATTTTTTCAGAGCTAGATGCATAAAAAAATTATATTCACTTTGCAACCTGATGGAGGTCAGTATAGATGGACTAATAGAATGATGCTATGCCCAAAAGATTTTACTTCACTAGGTGCAGTAAAAAAATTGGTATTCTATACACAGGTGGTATATCTTGCAACACAGATAGGCTACTCCACTGACTAACACACTCTGCAATAGGCCAAAAAGGATTAGCTTTGCTAGATTCAGCCAAATGCTGTGAAAAAAACTTGCACAGCACTGGCACAGACCTGCCTGGCAAAAACTGATAGGAACTGATGTAACCTAGTCCTGAAAAGGACTCCAATTACAATTAGTCTTTACTCCCACAATCTATCTATTTAAGAGCACAGACCTGCCTGATAAAAGTCGTAGGAAATGCTGTAACCTAGTCCTTAAAAGGACTGCAATCACAACTATTCCCTACTCCCAAGCTATCTGTATATTTGTGCGAAAATTGGCTTGAAATTAACAAGGTATAGCGCACACAGCAACAGCGGTGCCGTCTAACACGCAGCTGCAGCAGTGAGAAAATGGTGGCGACGGGGAAAATGGCTTGGTCTTATAGGGCAAGGACATGTGACATACACTGCCAATCACACATGCCCTTGCTTGTGTGAAAAAAAGCACTTCGCTCCGTGTGTGCGCTGCTGATAGGCTGACAGATTGCACCTCCCCACTGCAAATGCGGGAAAGAGAAAAAAAAATGGAGATCTTCATTGTTCCTGCAGAGATCCATCCCCTGCCCCTCCCCCCGCCCCGCTGTACACTCAAACTGCGTATTAACATTAATTTTCATCATTACTGAGAAAAAATCCAGTTATGATTTTGGTGCACGAACAGTTATCGAACATAACCTCGAACAGCCGAATTTTTCTCAAATTGTTCGTGTTCGCCGACCGGCTCGAACACCGCCCAAAACAGCTCGAATTTGAGTTTGGCGAACAGTTCGAGTAGAACAACGCTCATCTCTAATCATGTCTCGCTCCATCCACCAACGTCACGTTGCACCACAGAGTGTCCAGGAGTTGGCAGATGCTTTAGTCCAGGTCTGGGAGGAGATCCCACAGAAGACCATCCGCAACCTCATCAGGAGCATACCCAGGCATTGTAGGGAGTTCATACAGGCACGTGGAGGCCACGCACAATACTGAGCCTCATTTTCACTGGATACCTGGAGGATTACAGGTCCCAGGTTTACCAAATGCTGACTACAGCACCAGGGCTAGGAGTCACGGAGGTCCCAGCGTCCTGTCGTCTCTCACCAGCATCTACCATTTACTCCCCCACACTGCCCTGGAGCTTGCTCTACCTGTGGAGATCCACATCATCCCTGCTGCCGTAACACCAGCTCCAGAGGACTGCTCCGCAGCGGCGGCTCCCTCTATCCGCAATCCACAGGTGGCGTCACAAACTCTTATAATCCCCTGTAAATATTCCCCCCTTTTTATTGACCGCCCTGGGTCACGGACCGGGCCAGCCACCGTGATATCCCCCATAATCATCCATAGGCCCGGCTGTCGAGTACCCCATGGCCCAGGGGGCGAGTCACTCACATTCCAAATTGGTTAAATCTAGCAAAGAAGGAGCAAAAGAATTTACAGAAAACCCTGCATCTCAAACACCAAGGCGAACTAGACAAATTCCTAAGGAAAAAACTGCCCCTCAACCAAAGTCTAAAAAGTTATATTCCCATTCCCATAACACAGCACCAGTGGAGGACTTAGACTCCAGTAATGAAGACTCAGAAAGTGAATCACTATCTGCAGACGCTTCTATTTCCAGGGCTTTCCTTAAAAAGTCTTATTGCAGGAACTTTCAGGCCTTAGATCTAACATAAAACAAGCAGGTCATGGGGTCAATTCACTGGAATCTTCACAGACAGACCTTATGGAATTATCAAATACTTTAAGGGAACAAGTGATCTACCATCAGCATCAGCTCAACACAACCATCCTAGCTCTGGAAGACCAAGAGAACAGAAACAGACACAAAAATATCAGAATTAAAGGCATTCTGAATCCTTCTCCCCAGAATCCCTAGAAAAAGTCACCAAATAAATTTTCACATCCATGGTAGGCGCTGAAAGAGCTGAAAAAATAATAATTGAGAGGGTCGATAGATCTTTAAAACCTAAACCAAAGCCTTTAGACCCCCCTCGAGACCTAATATGTGGTCTACTCAGTTTTGTAGACACTTCAGCTATTCTCTCTAAAGCAAGAGAATCACCATCTCTCTCCCATGACAACACTCCTATCCAAATTTTCCAAGGCATTGCACCTTGCAATTTGTCAAAAAGAAGGAAGATTAAACTTGGATGTCTTGAGAGCCAACAAGCTAAACTACAGATGACTTTTCACCTTTGGTCTAGTACAGGGTGGACCATTTATATGGATACACCTAAATTAAATGGGAATGGTTGGTGATATCAACTTCCTGTTTGTGGCACATTAGTATATGGGAGGCGGAAAACTCTTCCAGATGGGTGGTGACCATGGTGGCCATTTTGAAGTTGGCCATTTTGGATCCAACTTTATTTTTTTCATTGGGCAGAGGGTCATGTGACACATCAAACTTATTGAGAATTTCATAAGAAAAACAATGATGTGCTTGGTTTTAATGTAACTTTATTCTTTCATGAGTTTTTTATAAGTTTATGACCACTTATAAAATGTGTTCAAAGTGCTGCCCATTGTGTTGAACTGTCAATGCAACCCTCTTCTCCCACTCTTGACACACTGATAGCAACACCGCAGAAGAAATGCTAGCACAGGCTTCCAGTATCCGTTGTTTCAGATGCTGCACATCTCGTATATTTACAGCATAGACAATTGCCTTCAGATGACACCAAAGATAAAAGTCTAAGGGGGTCAGATCGGGAGACCTTGGTGGCCCTTCAACTGGTCCACGACGACCAATCCACTTTCCAGGAAACTGTTCATGTAGGAATGCTGGACCTGACACCCATAATGTGGTGGCTCACCATCTTGTTGGGAAAACTTAGGGAACGTGCCATCTTCAGTGCATAAAGAGGGCAACACATCATCATGTAGCAATTTCAGATATCCAGTGGTATTGAGGTTTCCATTGATGAAGAATGACCCCACTATCTTTATACCCCATATACCACACCATACCATAAAGATACGAGATGTCCAGCATCTGAAACAATGGATACTGGAAGCCTGTGCTAGCATTTCTTCTGCGGTGTTGCTATCAGTGTGTCAAGAGTGGGAGAAGAGGGTTGCATTGACAATCCAACACAGTGGGCAGCAATTTGAACACATTTTATAAGTGGTCATAAACTTGTAAAAAACTAATGAAATAATAAAGTTATGTTAAAACTAAGCACACCATTGTTTTTCTTATGAAATTCTGATTGGTTTGATGTTTCACCTGACCCTCTTCCCATTGAAAAAAATAAAGTTGGATCCAAAATGGCCGACTTCAAAATAGCTGCCATGGTAACCACCCATCTGGAAAAGATTTCCCCCTCCCATATACTAATGTGCCACAAACAGGAAGTTGGTATCACCAACCATTCCCATTTAATTTAGGTGTATCCATATAATTGGCCCACCCTGTAGTTATTAAAGATGGTAGACAAATCTCTATCCACACACATGAAGATCTCAGAAGAGCTTGGGATATCCTACAAATCACTCCAGTAGATCTCCTTCTGGATTTTACTTGATGCCGGGTTTGACCTCCCACATCTACAGAAAACCGATGAATGGACTGTCCATAAGAAAACTTCTTTTTCTAAGGCCAAGAAACAATTGTCAAGACACCCATCTCCATGAGGCGAGGGAAAATACCATTTTTGAGCTGTCAGACTTGTGATATAAGGGTGTTGGGTTCATTACCCTTTATCTTCCTTCCCTCCCTTCCCCTCACTTTGATCACCAGTCTGCAAGTTTTTGGACTGAAAGTCCCCCCTTTTTCCTCTTTCCTAAAGGCTTTACTTCTACTCAATAACTCTTATTGTTTATCAGATGACATGCAAATGTTTAATTTCCATTGTTTTACTCTTAAGATTACAAGAAGGCTCACCACTTGAACTGTCTTATCTGCCTTTCAAGGGATGCCAGGATCCCACCACCACCCCCTACCCGCTGCAGATAAGATCTATTCTGTTGATAATTTTCTTTTCTATGTTATTGTAGGGGGCTGGGGGTGATGAAGACGTCAAGTCAAGAGGGGTTGTAGAGTTATGTTGTATTTTATATTAATCTTTATTCTACAAAAGTGTTACTTGTGTGAAATCCCTATGGCCTATTATTGTATGCAGGTTCTCCATAGGCTTTGCCTAAGGCTGTCCCTGGGATGCGGGAGGTCTGCCCAGCAGGGAGAAATATACAATGCTACGGATTCAGTACACTACACTTGCTTAGACACTAGTGAGTTAATTCAGGGGTTACATCATTAATTGGGAGGGGTTTAGAACTGTTTTATAGAAAACTAATTCTGGGTTGCAGTCTAGTCTAGGGAGTAGTGAAGTAGTAGCTGTGCTTGTTTGGCCGGCAAACTCATCTGACCTTAACCCCATAGAGAATCTATGGCATATTGTCAAGAGGAAGATGAGAGACACCAGACCCAACAATGCAGACGAGCTGAAGGCTGCTATCAAAGCAACCTGGGCGTCCATAGCACCTCAGCAGGGCCACAGGCTGATCGCCTCCATGCCACATTGCCGCATTGATGCAGTAATTGATGCAAAAGGAGCCCCGACCAAGTATTGAGGGCATTTACTGAACAGACATTTCAGTAGACCAACATTTTGGATTTTAAAATAATTTTTCAAGCTGTTGTTATAAAGTATTCTAATTTACTGAGATAATGACGTTTGTGTTGTCATTGGCTGTAAGCCATAATCATCAACATTAACAGAAATAAACATGTGAAATAGATCACTCTGTTTGTAATGACTCTGTATAATATATGAGTTTCACTTTTTGTATGAAGAACTGAAATAAATTAATTTTTTGATGATATTCTAATTTAGTGAGATGCACCTGTATATATCCCTAACAGAGATGATAAAATGGACCGTACCTATTCCTTATGAATTTCCAGAAAATGTTATTTTCTGGCAAACCTGAAATTTTTGATATTTAGTTCACCCACCCTTTACCTGTCCTAACATGTCATGGGGCGATGCATGTTATTGATGTCATCATGGAGCAAAACATTGGCTGCAGAGCTGGAAGGGAGCAGCAAAAGAACTGAGGATTGGTACAGATTCGTTAGGAGCTGTGGGTGGCAGAGGCAGGACATTAACAGGTGGGGGTAGGCCTAGGACAGGTGAGTATAATGTTTATTACTTTAATCCATTCTCAAACCTCTGTTTTGTTTTGTTTTTTTTTGCTTTGGTGGTCATGGGAGACCTCAGAGGATAATAAACTTCTTTTCAGAGAACTTTTAATTCATAGTGATTTTATTTGGACCAAAATTGGTTAACTCTGCTCTAACAATTTTTTTTTTAAAAGTTGTTCATCTGTAATACCTACAGTAACTCCTCTACTTTAGTGTATAACCTCTAGGTCATACTGGAAATGTGTTGTATATATGTATCAAAGACTGCTATTGGTATTATCACCCTTTAACAACATTCAGATTGCCATTAAAACAGGAACAGAAAGGAGTTTGATGCATAGATAAAGGAGCAGATCCGAGCTTACTACATAGATATAGGGATAAAAAACAAACTTACTACACAGATACGAGAACAGAACAGCGCTTACAACATCAATATGGGAACAGAACCATGGCTACTAGATAAATACAGCAACAAAACCAAGCCTACTACATCAATTTGGAAAAGAACTAAGCTTACTGCATATATTTGATACCAGAGCCAAGATTACTACATAAATACAGTAACAATCAAGCTTACAGCATAGATATGGTATCAGAACTGAGCTTACTACATACATGTGGTAACAGCCAAGATTACTGCATAGATATGGTACCAGAACAAAGCTTAGTACATAGATACGAGACCATGACCAAGCTTACTGCATAGATTCAGGAGCAAAACCAAGCTTACTACAAAGATATGAGAACAGAACATTGATAAAGACAATAATCAATGCAGCTATTATAATCCATAATTTGAGAAAAAATTTTTTACTTGTTATATGTCACTTATATACCAGCTTTATAAAATCATGTTTTGTTTCAGCTAAAAAAAAACAAAGCTGAGACTGCAGATACTGCTCAAATGTTCTGTAACACGTTGTACTATAGATGCACGTGCATCTCATAATCTTTTATCTCAGATAATGACTTTTGTTTTTTCATGGGCTGTAAACCACAATCATCATTAGAAATAAATGAAAAATGTTTGAAACATTTTTAGCACATGTAAATATGAAGTATGAAATATGAATAGCATTACTGCAAAAGAAAATAGAAATAAATGAGAAATCTTTGCGCATAAATTGGCCAATTCATGTGTACCTGACAGCCGCGGTAAGGCGTTTCTCAATGTCAGGACCCTATCAATGTGAATACCTCTTTATTCACATTGGCATACTTCATATTTACATACTCGGCGTTACAGAGTGCTACTTTATTTGTTAATTGTATATGGAGGTAGCTTCTCTTAGTAAGCACCTGTTCACACCTATTTCTTGCAGTGGAAGTGCCGTCAGTTTTTTTCTGTTACAATCATCAACATTAACAGAAATAAACACGTGAAATAGATCACTCTGTGTGTAATGACTCTATATAATATAGGAGTTTCACTTTTTGTATTGAAGAACTGAAATAAATTAGCTTTTTGATTATATTCTAATTTAGTGAGATGCACCTGTATAAGGATACTAGATGGTGGCCCGATTCTAACGCATCGAGTATTCTAGAATATGTATGCGGCCGACTGGGCGCAACTAATCAGCGAAGCAGTATTTAAATGGGTTGTGGACTATTTTAAAATAACCCCCCAATGTATCCCCCCGGGGCCCCTAATGAATTTTGGAGGACCGGGGAGCGAGGCCGCCAGTCATGGTACTTCTGCTGCGAGCAGCTGGGAGATGAGCGGCTAGCACAGGGTGAGCGGGTGAGCGTGTGAGGGTGACGGTGTGCATGTGAGGGTGTGCGTGTGGAGGTGTGCGTGTGAGGGTGAGGGTGACCGTGTGAGCGTGTGTGAGGGTGAGCGTGTGTGAGGGTGTGAGGGTGAGCGTGTGAGAGGGTGTGAGGGTGAGCGTGTGAGGGTGAGCGTGTGAGGGTGAGCGTGTGAGGGTGAGAGTGTGAGGGTGAGAGTCTGAGGGTGAGCGTCTGAGGGTGAGCGTCTGAGGGTGAGCGGGTGAGGGTGAGCGGGTGAGGGTGAGCGGGTGAGGGTGAGCGGGTGAGGGTGAGCGGGTGAGCGTCTGAGGGTGAGCGTCTGAGGGTGAGCGTGTGAGGGTGAGGGTGAGCGTGTGAGGGTGAGGGTGAGCATGTGAGGGTGAGCGTCTGAGGGAGAGCGTCTGAGGGTGAGCGTCTGAGGGTGAGCATCTGAGGGCGAGCGCGTCTGAGGGTGAGAGCGTGTGAGGGTGAGAGAGTGTGAGGGTGAGAGCGTGTGAGGGTGTGCGGGTGAGCGTGAGGGGGTGAGCGGGTGTGCGTGTGAGCATGTGAGGATGAGTGTGTGAGGGTGAGCGTAGGAGCGTGTGAGAGTGAGCGTGGGAGCGGGTGAGCGTGGGAGCAGGTGAGCGTGGGAGCGGGTGAGCGTGGGAGCAGGTGAGCGTGGGAGCGGGTGAGCGTGTGAGGGTGAGCGTGTGAGGGTGAGCGGGTGAGGGTGAGCGGGTGAGCGGGTGAGCGGGTGAGGGCGAGCGGGTGAGGATGTGCGTGTGAGGGTAAGCGTGTGCGTGTGGAGGTGTGCGTGTGAGGGTGTGCGTGTGAGGGTGTGCGTGTGAGGGGGTGCGTGTGAGGGGGTGCGTGTGAGGGGGAGCGTGTGAGGGGGTGAGGGTGAGAATGTGAGGGTGAGCCGCTAATGGCCGCCATCTTGTTCTGAAATCCCGCGTCACTGATTGGCCGCGGCCGGACCAATCAGTGACGTGAGATTTCCTGGACAGACAGACAGACCGACAGACAGACAGACAGACGGGATAAGACAATTATATATATTAGATGGTTATAAAATCTTTATACTGGTAATATACATATTCATTACAGTTATATCTGACATGCCTCCTGCTCCCCTCATTGGAGCTACCTTTTTATTTTGTCTGTATTGTTCTGTGTATTTTCACTTGTCTATATATTGTGTCCTTTGTTTTTATCTATATGAATTGTTAATAAACTATATATCATTCATACTCTTTATTTGTGTCCCTCTTGAATATCAATTTTGTGGTTTGGTAAGTTGTTCTTTTGATATTGTGGACTTTATTTATTGGTTAAATTGAGAAACTCCTTATGTTTTGTAGTATTTATTCTCATAGTTTTGCTTAATTCATTAAACCGCATGTTGACAAAATCTGAACACTATACAAAAGTTATATTACTATGTATATTTTGTGTAGTGATCAGTTTTTGTCAGCATGCAGTTTGATGAATTAAGCAAAACTATGAGAATAAGCTGTGATTTCCAATCCAGACTTTTTATCCTGGCATCGTGGCCCTTTTGAACACCGCTTTTAAAAAACAAACCTTTTGGAAACTTTATTTTCACCCTCAAAAAACACATTCTAATGTTTTAGGATACTGTCAGGATTCGGCTGTTTTCACACTCTCTCCACTCGCTCATACGCAGTTTGCCTACTTACAACTCACGCACCAAACTCTCTTCTAAAAAGAAAGAGGCAAGTGATTGTCTCTCTGCAAATTCATAAGGAAAAGTAATGTGATGAGCGAAGATAAGCAAGTTGTGTTTTACATAGAAATACTTATGTTCATTCATTTCAGTGTTTTCTTGGTGCTTTTTCAGGCAGGTTTCAGAGAGAAATCTGCCTGAAAAAACATTGTTTGCACATACCGGGCTACAACCACAGTTGATGATAAAAAGTTTATAAAAAATGTAAATTCTTATACAAACCCTTTCACAATTTTCATATCTAGACAACTTTATTATTATTGTGGATTTTATACTTCTGGATCATCAAGATTCCATATCAACAATCATAAATAATTCAATGTAGTATTGAACTCTAAGCTAGATGGCATTTAATGCTATTTCTAAGTTCAGAAATGATGACAATCTGTGTATTTTTACTGATGCATATATCAGTCACTGGCTGGGATTGATACTTACAAACTGCAGACGACAACCGATGGTGGAGCCATAAAACTTTGAGCTGGCTTGTTACACAGTAAGAGTATGTGAAGGACTCCACCAATGATAACGTCCCCGTCTCTGGAGTAGCCCATTGGAGAATCCCTGTCAATGCTTCTTCTCATTCTGCATGATTGGTCTACTGAATATGTAGTCATATTGAGAAGAATCAAAATGATCATCAAAATCCAGAGGGATAATATAGCATTGTCCATTCTCTATCCTGTCACAAGATGGAGACATGAGGAATAAGTGTTAGAAGGATGGAGCTCTTGTGTGGCTTATATACCCCTATTGTTTTTCATTTTGTCACATCTCTTATTCATGTTCTATTGTTCTTATATTAGAAGCCACTTAGAGATTTTATGAAATGAAAAACAAGACATTTTATAAAAAGTCATCAAATTACTATGTCCAAGAAAAACAAGGACAATTTAGGTTTAGTGCTTTCAGCATTACCAACACTTTGTAAATTAGTTTGTAAAGTTTAGAATAAGAGAGAATATTTCAACCTGGAGGACCTGACAGTGGGGGCACTGCAGGGGAATCGTTCACTCCCTGCTAGATTCCATACTGATTATTGGAGTCCAATAAATGTTAAAAAATGTTTTTCGATTTATTTTTCAAAATAAAAGTTGAGGTTTATTCCTATTTAAGTTAAGGGACCGCACCTCTTTATTATATCCCTCTCCCCCCTCGAAACCAGCTGGGGATGACAATTCATGTAGGCTTGTTACCACTTTCTCAAACGGAGCACACACCGTTCGCAGGATATTGCAAAAACATTGGCCAATCCTCCAGATGGACGAGGACATAGGCACACTGGTTAGCTCAGGACCCCTGTTAACATACAAAAAGGGAAGATCCTTGAGGGACAGGCTCATGCATAGCCACTACACGGGTCATCAGGGAGGTAGTTGGATTCCGAGTCCCCCTAAGGGTAGCTTTAGATGTAGCGGATGCGTAGCCTGCAAAGTCATGTTGCAAAGAAACATGAGCAATGTTACCGGTGAGATCTTTGTCATTAAACATTTCATCAACTGTAGATCTAAGGGGATTGTCTCTAAAGCCATGTGTGTGTGTGCGGCCTGGAGTATGTGGGCAAAACGAAGAGGGAGCTGAGGAGAAGAGTGGGAGAGCACCAACAAGACATTGTGTTGAAAAGGGATACACCCCTAGCGAGGCACGTCAACAATGCCCATTCAGGTTGCGTGGATGTGGTGCGGTTCCTGGGAATTGACAAGATAAATGCCCCACCAAGGGGGGGGGACTGGGACAAAATGATTCTTCAGAGAGAGACCAAATGGATCTATAAACTACAAACAATGGCTCCAAAAGGTCTGAATGAACAATTATCCTTTAGGTCTTTCCTCTAAATGTAGGGTGCATTAGGGACAGGAGTGTAGGGCGAGCCGTCACGGAGTGGGGGCGCCAATTGCGCAGGTTTTTAGGGTGTCAACCTCCACTGCTAGGTAGGGACAGGATGGCTAGTTTTGTACTAGGGATTCATGAGTTTTTACCTTTGCCCTGAATCCCCCTCTTTGTTCCCCCTTTTTTTCCTGAGATGTGGTTCCTGCTCCTGTCTCCCCTGGCCTCATGTTCCATTGTTTCTATTGATTCCATTTATTTTATTATTCATTTTTTGGTGTTTCATTTTGGGCTGTGTGTGCGCTCGGGATCTTTTTGCCTCTGGGAACACTGGTCTAAGTTTGTCTTTTTTTTACAAGCCATTTACCCCCTGGGGACAATGCAGTGCTCCTTGGATGGCACTGTTTATGGTATATAATTGGAGCTGTTTCCCGCTATGCGGGTTTGAAATGTTATACTTCCTATTGGGAGTGAGGATGGGTACCTTATGTGAATGTGTTCGGTTTCCCAATTCCTCCTCCTGTCACGTGAGCGGTCACTCTGCTCTTGATCGCGCAACTGGTGACCCGCATACCGGATATGGTGTGCGTGCCACGTGTGTTCCATAGGCCGGAAGTGATGTACCCGGAACCGGAAGTGACGCGCTCACGTGTCTGCAGCGTAGTTAGATTTAAATAAGTTGACAGGATCATTTGATAAACGTACCACCCGTATGGAGTATGGAGAGGTTAGCCACAAACACCCCCTTCTCCCCTGATGAGCGATTGGAGCAATGAAACGCGTCGGGAGTGGTGTTTTACATGTGGATAGCGGACTAGGAGGTGCCGATGTCCCACAGTGGTGAGCTGTCCTGCAGACTAAGCGTGAGCCAACAACGTGCATGATGAGGTTGTTCCTATTATTATATTAAAGTCTGAACCCCCACTAAGAATCACTGAGTATTGGCTGTATTGCACGCCTCTTTTAAGATTTGTGATTTGACAGCTTCCATATTGTTCTGCCATGGTCTTGCTATCTAGATAGGTGGGATACATTTAGTGTACTGCCCTACATACTCCTATTGATAGCAATGCATGTTTTGTGTAGGTAGCAGTATATTACTACCTTGGGCGGACAATAGTTACATTTTGGGCCTAGTGACATTTTATCTTGCACATCTTTTTTAGATATCTAGTTTAAATAAAGGTTAAGTTTTAACTTCCTCACTACTGTATTGCTTCCATTTACTTGTATTTGAGTAGCGAACTATTTGTAAGAATACCCCTTTTGCTGTTTTTCCTATTTAAGTTGCACTATTTTTCCTTTATTTTTATGTTTTTGCCAGTGTCCTGTTACCGGATAAGATGGAACTTACCATTTTTTAAAGATCATAAAATGTTATAACGCCATCACCAAACAGATAGAGAAAATGCTATTTTTTTTTTGTACAGATTTAAAGAATATAACATATACTCTAGATTGTGCAACAAAAAAACACATGAGTCCGCTCACAATTTAGGGTGTGGAGCCCACCAACTTCGTTCACATCTGGTCAGAGTAGCCGTAGTCCAAATGAGAAAAAGGGAAGAGGTGATCCAGTGTAACCAGCTGGTATATTTGAATAAAACATAGCTCTAATTGTGCCATTAAAATCGGTTCTCCACAATGGTTATATACAACGTGCACTACAAGGATCAGGACTTACGCATTTCGACGTGCGGTCTTAATCATGGTCTCACTGACCTGAGGGCTGACCAGGATATAAAAGTAGTGGGTAATAAAGTACATTATCTCCTACCATGTTCATCAGCCTATAAGGTCAGTATGATTAGCATATAGACAATTGGATAAAAACAGACACTTAATAACTTTATAAATGTTAGACATACTAAATATAGACTATAATGTATGTAAAGCGCTGCGGAATATGTTAGCGCTATATAAAAATAAAGATTATTATTATAAAAAAAATATAAAAATAGATATACTATAGAAACATGACAAGCACAAGGAATGGACTTGTTCTTTTAGTTTTGCAATATTAAATCCTGCCTGCGATTCAGACCAAAAGGTTAGCAGGTTTCTACCATAAAAGCCCAATAAGATTCCCTGTTCAATAATTTACGTCTATGGTCCCCCTCCCCTCCCCCCCCGTAATTTTTTATACACCCTTTCAATACCTTGGAATCTAATGGAAGATAAATCTCCTTTATGAATTGTACAAAAATGTTTGGAGACTGTAGAAACATTAGTGGCAAGTGGATTTGCTGCATCCGATATATGTCTTCTTATCCAGACTTTGAGGGGTCCAGTAGTGCAACCAATGTATTGCACTCTGTATTGTAAGCATTCAACAAGGTATATCACCCAAGGTTTATTGCAATTTATGAGATTATGTATTTGAAAGATTTGTTTATTATGTATGGAAGAAAAGCTATCCTTTTTTACATGCGTGCAGACTTTGCAACGATTATCTCCACATTTTTTTAAAAAGCCGCTTAGCTCAAGCAAAGTATTAGATCTAAAGTGGCTATGATGTTCACTCTGAAAAAGGCTCGGAGATAAGGTCATACCCAACGTGGGTGATTTTTTAGCACTGGTAAGAATATTGTTGAGGCGAGAATCCTGATGCAGAATTGGGATATATTTCTTAATGATCTTAACTATATCATTATATTGCGGGATATACGTTGTGGAAAATGTGATGTTAGGGCTATGGCGTCCTGTGTTGTTTTTCTTATTGTTAATTTGCCAGAGTAATGCATGTTGATTGCGCATGTGAAGGTTCATGCATGTAGTAGTCAAATTATTGCACTTTTTCACTCTACTGAGTTTTTTCTTGCAAAGTTGGCAGATAAGGTGAGTTGGCTCATCCTTTGCAGTGTCAAAAAAGGCTCAGGCAAGGCAACCCTTGCCACCCCTGCAAGCTGCAGACCTGTGACCACTGCTGGCCACAGCCACAGTTGTGGCTAAGGATGCAATGCTTGTCGTGGTTGCATCACACCATGTCTGCGCCATAGGGCGCAACATAACCTCATCATCTTCCTCCTCCTCCACCTCCTGTGGTGAAATGCACCCTGGCACGCATAGATTTAGACAAGGAATGGGTGATCTTGTCTGTGACATGCTGGTGTAGCGCAGGCACAGCTTTCTTAGAGAAGTAATGGCGACTGGGCAACTGGTACTGGGGGACTGCGATGGCCATCAGTTTTCGGAAACCACCTGTATATACCAGGCGGAAAGGCAGCATTTCCGTGGCCATCAGAGTGGAGATGGTGGAGTTCAACCTCTTAGCTTTGTCATGTGTGGCACCCCAGGGGTCCGGTTGCCACAGTGGCATTGCCTCCCTCAAAAGAGATAATGCCATGCCTGGAAGCAAGCAGGGATCCCCTAGTCAGGTACACTAAACATGCAACACTTTCCTGTCTCCAGACCAGCAAGGGGAGACACTCCCCTTGGCAACTGGGATCCGGGGGCGGGTTTAGTTAGTCTTAGTGTGAGGAGTTGAAGCGAGGATGTCAAGGAGAGAGGAGCTGGGGACTGGAGCTGCGCGGCAGCTCACCCCAGAAGAACCAGCACAGAAGAACCGGACACGGGAGTCCGAGGCTGTGGGGCACCGAAGGCCCAGCAGTAGAAACCGGAGGGCAGGAGACTGCAGGTCTCCTGGCCCCATCAGACGCCCGGAGGCTCAGCAGCACCGCAGGGTCCAGCACCACCACGTGGGAGCGACACTCCAGGAAGGCCTGAGCTGCCTGCCATACGGGTGAGCACAGAAACATTACAGTCAGGGACGAGGGCCACCGCACAGCTACAAGCAGCAGGGCCAAAGAGTTTAGTTGAAAGGGAAGGCCTCCAACTTCACCTGGCCAGGAGGATTCTTTACTTGCTTCCAGGCAGCTCACCCCAGAAGAACCAGCACAGAAGAACCGGACACGGGAGTCCGAGGCTGTGGGGCACCGAAGGCCCAGCAGTAGAAACCGGAGGGCAGGAGACTGCAGGTCTCCTGGCCCCATCAGACGCCCGGAGGCTCAGCAGCACCGCAGGGTCCAGCACCGCCACGTGGGAGCGACACTCCAGGAAGGCCTGAGCTGCCTGCCATACGGGTGAGCACAGAAACATTACAGTCAGGGACGAGGGCCACCGCACAGCTACAAGCAGCAGGGCCAAAGAGTTTAGTTGAAAGGGAAGGCCTCCAACTTCACCTGGCCAGGAGGATTCTTTACTTGCTTCCAGGCTGCCCGGACTTCCACTTCTAGCCAGTACCCTAGTTCCGGCTTGTTGAAACAGCACCAGTAAAGACCCTGGGACTGCACTTCCTTGTCTCTGTCTTTCTTGCTGCGCCATCAACCCCTGCACTACAACGCCCAGCACAACCTGCAATATCTACACTGCCCTGGAGCTAGCTCTTCCTGTGGAGAGCCACACCATCCCTGCTGCAGTAACATCTGCTTCAGAGGACTGCTCCGCAGCGGTGGCTCCCTTTAGCCGCACTCCACAGGTGGCGTCACGAACTCTATAAAAAACACTATAAATCCCCTATCCATAACCCCTTTTATTGACCGCCCTGGGTCACGGACCGGGTCACCGCCACTGTGACATTCCCCCAGCATCTACCGGCCCGGCACCGGATACCCCACGGCCCAGGGGGTGCGTCACATGTGTAGGATGAAACAATCTTTTACGTGACCATAACTGCGGGACCGAGGGCTAGCTAAGGTGCTGAGAGAGAGCGGAGTATGGTGAACCAGAAAAACTGGTGGAGCGTGAGTGAGGTGCAGATGTTACAGTGGATTGAGAAACATGCGGTGTGCTCGGTGAAGCAGAGCAGATGTGTCTGTGGCACCCAGGGGATGGGGACTACTCGGCACCCGGGCCTTAATGCCTGGCCTTGGGGGATGTCGCGGTGGTCGGCTCCCGGGCCCGTACCCTGGGGTCTCTCTTAAAAAAAAGGGGTTAAATGGAAAATAAAAGTTCGTGACGCCACCTGTGGTGTCTGGTGAGGACCACCAGTGCTGCGGCAGTCCACTGAGGCCGGTGTTACGGCAGCTATGATGGGGTAGCTCCCCACAGGTGGAGCTAGGCCTCAGGGCAGCGGTGGTCGGTAAGGTGCACTATATGGCGGTGACCCAGCCGGGTCCAAGGAAAAATGGGAGACACACTCACGTTTGGCTTCAGTACCTTTTTACTGGTGGAGTTGCGGTACCGCCCGGAGCACTGTAGGGTGAGGGGTGCACTGCAGGTCTCTCCCCAGTGAGCAGCTATAGGGCCTCCTGTATCCTTGCCGCTTGTGTAGTTTATGGCCTGTCTGAAACTAGGCCTAACTTAGTCCTTGTGTTGCGCCGGCTGACCTGGTGTTAGGGCCTTTTGCTGAAGAGCACGCTCCTGGTATGGCGGAGCCTCCGTGCCTCCTGGTCCTGTTACGTGTCAGCTCCTGGGCTATCCTGAGACCTGAAGTCTTCCAGGAAAGAACCGGTTGTTTTCCACAGAGGGTATACTGCTCTGCAGACTTGGAGCCGGTGTCCGGTATATTTCTGGGGTGAGCTTATGAAGCTCCTCGGTCCCCGATGCTACTGTTCCACTAGCCTTCGGCCTACTCTGGGCCCTCACTAGGCTATACACACTGGCAGTAAGCTGGCTGCCTATTCTGCCGCTCTTTAGAGCGTTGGCAACGCTCCTAGCTGTCTCTCTCTGCTCTGCTTGCAGCAGACTCCAAACAAACTCCTCTCAGCAGAAACCTGCTGAGTCACTAACCTTCTGTGTCTCAGCAGAGACTCCTGACTGGACTCACTCCTTAGACAACTGACTGAACTCCCTCTCTTCCTGCCTCCACCCTCCTTTATATATTCCCTAAAGGGCTCCCTCTGGTGGTTCTGAGGTAGGGTGGAGGTGTGTGTATGCTCTGAGGGCCTCTTGTGGAGAAAACCTGAAATGCACCCCCCTTTGGTCTGTGACTCCATGCACAGCAGGGCGTCACATGTCAACTTCCGTTACAGCTGACGGGCTGTCACTCAGCCTGACTGAAGCGGGTAAAGAACCAGAGTTTCTACGATGGGAGACCTGCGACAATACTTGGCACGGTAACAGAGGCGATGGAAGAAGCAGCGGATGCGTTTGATGGGGAAGCTGATGGTTGTTGAGGTGCGCTGTTCTGCATTTCAGCGCGGTAAGATTCCCAGTGTAAAGATTGTTGTTTGAGCATGTGAACGTTCATGCATGTAGTAGTCAAATTATTGCAGTTTTTCCCTCTACTGAGTTTTTTATTGCAAAGTTTGCAGATAATGTGATAACATCCAAGGCATGTAAGGGTTAACATTCCAAGAGGTGAGAAGTATAGATCTAAAAGAAACTGCAGTGACCAGGAGTGCTATGTTCAGGAAAGAAAGGATATTTGCAGTAGACTGAGAGAAAGAGGTTATCAGGATTGGTTTCTTATTAGGGCAATCAAATCAGTGGAAAAAATCCCCCGGTCAGATATGATGGACAAGTGCAAAAAACAGCAGAGACAGAAAAACAAAAAAATGGTAGTTGTAACAACATTCAGCAAGGAATATAGTCAGATTGAGTCAATTGTTAAAAAATACTAGACAATATTCTGAAGGAAGGTTGTCTATTTTCAACTAGGAAAGCTCCAACCTTGTCCAATCTTTTATCACCAAGTTTGATGATGACAGATTTGGGAAATAGAACATGATTATCAACAAGGGTAAGGTAATAATAAGTGTTGAACATGTAGATATGCAGTGAACACTAAACAGTTCCAAAAGGTAGCGAAACTAGAAATGGTTAAAATTCAAAACTTTATTAACTGCAATAGTTCACATGTTATATATATAATTAACTGTAATGTCTGTAATCTCTCATACATAGGCTGCACTGAGAGGAAATTGCGACAGCGTATCAATGAGAATCTCCAGGATTCAGTGAACGGTGAAGTCTCTAATCCATCCAATGTAACCAAGCATTTATTTCAAGTACATGGAGGAGATCTGAGGGGCTTACAATTCTTTGGGATGGAAAGAGTCAACAAGCCTAGGAGAGGTGGGGCTTTGAGTGGGAAAACCCACTGGATCCTGATGATTGAGACCGCCCACCCCATCAGCCTAAATAAACGTTCGGACTTGATTCTATTCTATTAGAAACATTCACTAATCCCATTTATAGCACCTTGTATCAATATTGTAATCTGTTTTTAAACTTGTACAGTACAGACCAAAAGTTTGGACACACCTTCTCATTTAATGATTTTTCTGTATTTTCATGACTATGAAAATTGTATATTCACACTGAAGGCGTCAAAACTATGAATTAACACATGTGATATTATATACTTAGCAAAAAAGTGTGAAACAACTGAAAATATGTCTTATATTCTGGGTTCTTCAAAGTAGTCACCTTTTGCTTTGATGACTGCTTTGCACACTCTTGGCATTCTCTTGATGAGCTTCAAGAGGTAGTCACCGGAAATGGTCTTCCAACAATTTGAAGGGGTTCCCAGAGATGCTTAGCACTTGTTGACCCTTTTGCATTCACTCTGCGGTCCAGCTCACTCCAAACCATCTCGATTAGGTTCAGGTCTGGTGACTGTGGAGGCCAGGTCATCTGGCGTAGCACCCCATCACTCTCCTTCTTGGTCAAATAGCCCATACACAGCTTGGAGGTGTGTTTGGGGTCATTGTCCTGTTGAAAAATAAATGATGGTCCAGCTAAACGCAAACCGGATGGAATAGCATGCCACTGCAAGATGCTGTGGTAGCCATGCTGGTTCAGTATGCCTTCAATTTTGAATAAATCCCCAACAGTGTCACCAGCAAAGCACCAGCACACCTCCTCCTCCATGCTTCACGGTGGGAAGCAGGCATGTAGAGTCCATCCGTTCACCTTTTCTGCGTCGCACAAAGACACGGTGGTTGGAACCAAAGATCTCAAATTTGAACATATCAGACCAAAGCACAGATTTCCACTGGTCTAATGTCCATTCCTTGTGTTCTGTAGCCCAAACAAGTCTCTTCTGCTTGTTGCCTGTCCTTAGCAGTGGTTTCCTAGCAGCTATTTTACCATGAAGGCCTGCTGCACAAAGCCTCCTCTTAACAGTTGTTGTAGAGATGTGTCTGCTGCTAGAACTCTGCGTGGCATTGATCTGGTCTCTAATCTGAGCTGCTGTTAACCTGCGATTTCTGAGGCTTGTGACTCGGATAAACTTATCCTCAGAAGCAGAGGTGACTCTTGGTCTTCCTTTCCTGAGGCGGTCCTCATGTGAGCCAGTTTCTTTGTAGCGCTTGACGGTCTTTGCAACTGCACTTGGGGACACTTTCAAAGTTTGCCCAATTTTTCGGACTGACTGACCTTCATTTCTTAAAGTAATGATGGCCACTCGTTTTTCTTTACTTAGCTGCTTTTTTCTTGCCATAATACAAATTCTAACAGTCTATTCAGTAGGAATATCAGCTGTGCATCCACCTGACTTCTGCACAACACAACTGATGGTCCCAACCCCATTTATAAGGCAAGAAATCCCACTTATTAAACCTGACCGGGCACACCTGTGAAGTGAAAACCATTTCCGGTGACTACCTCTTGAAGCTCATCAAGAGAATGCCAAGAATGTGCAAAGCAGTCATCAAAGCAATAGATGGCTACTTTGAAGAACCTAGAATATAAGACATATTTTCAGTTGTTTCACACTTTTTTGTTAAGTATATAATTCCACATGTGTTAATTCATAGTTTTGATGCCTTCAGTGTGAATGTACAATTTTCAAAGTCATGAAAATACAGAAAAATCTTTAAATGAGAAGGTGTGTCCAAACTTTTGGTCTGTACTGTATATGTGTTTTGTATTGGCATTTTAAAATGTGTTTGATACAGAGGTTTTGTAAGTCATGTGACAAGGGAGGGGGGACATATTTGCCCGGCTAGGTTAAATTCCCCATGCCACAACCATAGAGCTAGGTTATGATTAAGGGGCACACATAGCCCTGAAACGCGTAAACCAGTGTCTTGGCACCTTGCTGTATCAAGCCCTCCACCTCCAAAATGTTTGCCTGTGTTTTTATATCTAAGAATTTTTTGGAATGAAGCTTTGGAACATATCGCTTTGGTGCCGGATTTTTTCGTATTGAATTAGATAACGTGAGTTGGCTCATCCTTTGCAGTGACAAAAAAGGCCCATGCCAGGCAACCCTTGCTGCCCCTGCGAGCTGCAGACCCATGATCGCTGCTGGCCACAGCCACAGTTGTGGCTAAGGATGCAGTGCTCCTTGTGCTTGCATCACTCTGTCTCTGCACCGTAGGGTGAAATGTAACCTCCTCGTCTTCCTCCTCCACCTCCTCAGATGAGCTACTCGGCTGCGTGGCTCTGGGTTCACATCAAGTAGGATCTTCAACCTCATCATCATCCGTTGTGTTATCCCATTCCTCGCTCTCAGAGTGACCCCTCTCCTCTTGTTGCCCTGACAGCACAGTACAGTCCGCATAAGCCTCAGGTATCTGAATCTCATCGGGATCACCTCCCTCCCCTACGGTTAACGTCTGGCGACGAGGGTCATGAACCTGCTCAAACTCTACTTCATTCTGCCCCGAATCCAAGCTGAAAAATTGTTGGGCATTGGTGCAGATGCTTTCCTTCCCTTGACTCTGTGACTGTTTGGAGTACATTTCTGATACTTATGGTGTAGAATGGGTGAAGAGTTCTACAGACTCGCCCATCTGTGGTTTGCTACAGTCAGTTGGGCAGTTGTGACGCGAGGGTGAAGCATAGATAATTGGAGTGCCACCTCTGTGGACTGTACTGCGTGTGATGTTGAGGTGGAGGAAGAAGTGGAGAGGGCACTGGAAGCAGAGTTTGCCATCCACTGGAGCACCTGCTCTTTCTGGGCCTTATCAACAAGGTGTATCACTGTGCGGCTGCCAAAGAAAGGGAGTGCAGTAGGCCGTCCACTAACATAAGTTGCCAGTTGTCTTTGGATAGGACCTATTTGTGTTGGTTCACTAGTGCTTTTGCTAACATTACCACATACCCCACGTACACCTTGAATACCAAGCCTATTACCCCTTCCACCACGCCCTCTTTTTCCCACTCATGTTGGTCAGATAGAGTGGTAGGAGCACACAATTAACTAAAGAAAAATGCATTTTTTTCCTGTGCAATAGCTCAGCACACACCTGCATTTCAGTGACACTAAATGACAAAGTAAGATATGGCCTGCCGTATAACGTTACTAACAGAGAAAGGAAATTTGTTAGTGTGCATGAGACCGATAAACCTACGAGATATTCTCCAAACAATTTCAAACTGAGATGTCCTCTGCTGTATTACTTTAGGAACAGAATACATTTTTTTTTAATGTGGATGAGGCCAGTATGACATAGAATATATGCGCCAAAATATTTCAAACTCAGATCTAGCCAGCTGTATCACTTTACTCAGAGCAAAAAATATTTTTGAGTTACTCTGCATTAGGCTCTGCGTCCAGCTGACTTTGACCGCCACTGATGTAGAAGCTGGCTTATAGCACTGTATGACTTTTGGCACAGGTTAAAATATTTTTTGGACTGGGCCAAGTAAGAGAAGTTTTTTTTTACTGTGAAACCGGTACAAGTTCAGCAACAATCAAATAGGATCTGCCTTTTAGTAGACTGGATCAACTTTGCCACAGTAAAAAACCTTTGGTGGACTCTGTCTGCCAATCAAAAATATATATAGGTTTAACTGTGCGTACAAGCTCAATTTGACCGCCACTGACGTAGTAGCTGGCTTATAGCACTATATGACTTTGGCACAGGAAAAAATATTTTTTGGACTGGGCGTAGCAAGAGAAAAAATGTATTTTTTTACTCTGAAACCACCTGAAGTTCAACTCCACTAAAATAGTATCTGACACGAAAAAAACTTTAGTGCACAGAGCTTTCAATATCACAATAGCAACAGAAAAAAAATCAGATTTTGTGATCTGCAGTAAGAAGCTCTGCAGACTGTGCAGAGCACAATATCAACCCCACTAAATGAAAAGGTGCACTGTGCTTGCTTGATCACATTAGCAAGTGCAAAAAAAGGTTCAATGTATACTGAGACATGGAGCTCTATACCAGTGGCGCACAGCACTATTCTATGGCATGGGCCCTCTGTTTCTGTCAGAATCTCAGTACTTGCACAAGAACACCAAAAATGTGCTGCACCAGCGGTTGCAGAGGTACACAGGCCAGGAATTATCTACACTCTCTGACTACCACACAAGCACCCATCTGTCTAGCTAATATCTCTCATTACACAGGAGAACACTGAGCTGCGTCTGTCTCCAGCAGTGACATGGATATAATGGCACTGAGGGAACATGGCCACTTCTTATATTGAGAGGACATGTGATTTCTGCAGCCAATTGCAGAAGCCCTTATGTCTGGATAGTGTAGATGCTTCCTGCGCTATGATTGGCTGGCCGCGCTTTCCTCAGTTAAAGTTACCGCCCTCAGGAAAAAAAAACAAAACAGTGCGCCGCTGATCTGACCTGTTCTAAGCTCTCCACAGCCTCCACATTCACCTGGCACATGTTACTGCTCATCATACACTTGCACTATGCTAACAAAACTCCATGGTTGCCCTGTATTCGCGGTCCCGTGCAAATTCGTCTAACTTTTCCGATTTTAAGAACATTTGCTCACCTTTATGATCACAAATCCGAATGTGCCACATTCGTGCCAAATTTAAAACTTTCGAACATTCACCAAACAAATTCGCTCAACACTACTCTCCAATACCAATTTGAAGAGACATAGTGAAGGGCCTCAGAAAAATTGTTTTAAAAATTATTATGGAGTGGGTCTCCTATACTGTTGTTGCGAATGCAGTAAGTTCAAGTGCTGCCAAAAATTAGGACGCACTCCAATACCCCTTTGAAGAGACGTAGTGGAGGTCTTCAGTCAAATTTTTTTTCCCATTATTAAGGAGTGGGTCTCCTAGACTTGTAATGCCCATGTGCTAAGTGCATGGGCTGCAAAACATTTACCCCTGAGAGGTATACATATTTATTTTATAAAATGTTAGAGGTATGCCTCTAAAAATAGTTTCTATGGGCATCATAAAGACCATTAAAAAAAATGTTTGTGGGTGTTTCATGATGGTCACCCTGGTGATATGGTGGTGGAGGATGAGGAGGACGACACAAAATAGACGAAATCCTGAAGCGTATACCCATGTCTGGGTGTTGAATGGGTGCATGGGAATAGAACCCCCCAAAAAACACTGGATAATAATGCCTCCACTAAAAACCCACTGTGACAAAACGCTATTCATAACATCTGCGTGACAGCATAGAAAATCAGGGATGTTCATGGGCGGAGCCTATTTTTTGGCGCGAACAAGCCAGAACCCCAAACACGAATTTGAAATACCGAACAAATTCGCTCAACACTACTCAAGAAAAAGCTGACGGACAGCACAGAGAGCTGCCAAGTTACAGTGACTATTTTCCAAGGAAAGAAGAGGTGGGAGGAGGTACAAGGAGCAGTTTGAAGGCAGGGAGAGACACAGAAAGACTATGCTGAGCTTTCTAACAAATCTATTACTTCACCCAAGAGATACAGTAAAGGAAATAATTATTTGATCCCTTGCTGCTTTTGTAAGTTTTCCCACTGACAAAGACATGAACAGTCTATAATTTTAAGGGAAGGTTCATTTTAACATTGAGAGACAGAATATCCGAAAAAACATGAAGAAAATCACATTGTATAAATTAGATAGATTTATTTGCATTTTGCAGTGAGAAATAAGTATTTGATCCCCTACAAACCTCTATGAGTTCTGGCTCCTACAGACCAGTTAGACGCTCCTAATCAACTTGTTACCTGAATTAAAGACAGCTGTCTTACATAGTCACCTGTATAAAAGACTCCTGCCCACAGACTCAATTAATCAGTCAGACGCTAATCTCTACAACATGGGCAAGACCAAAGAGCTTTCTAAGTATCTCACGGACAAGATCATAGACCCACACAAAGCTGGAATGGGCTACAAAACCATAAGTAAGACACTGGGTGAGAAAGAGACAACTGTTGGTGCAACAGTAAGAAAATGGAAGAAATACAAAATGACTTCAATTGACATCGATCGGGAGCACCATGAAAAATATCACCTCTTGGGGTATCCTTGATCATGAGGAAGGTGAGAGATCAGCTTAAAACTACACAGGAGGAACTTGTTAATGATCTCAAGGCAGCTGGGACCACAGTCACCAAGAAAACCATTGGTAAGACATTACGCCTTAAAGGTTTAAAATCCTGCAGTGCCCGCAAGGTCCCCCTGCTCAAGAAGGCACATGTGCAGGCCCATCTGAAGTTTGTCAATGAACCACTGGATGATTCTGTGAGTTATTGTGAGAAGGTGCTGTCGTCAGATGAGACAAAAATTGAGCTCTTTGGCATAAACTCAACTCGCCATGTTTGGAGGAAGAGAAATACTGCCTATGACCCAAAGAACACCATCCCCACTGTCATGGAGGTGGAAACATTATGTTTTGGGGGTGTTTCTCTGCTAAGGGCACAGTACTAATTAACCGCATCAATGGGGGAATGGATGGAGCCATGTACAATAAAATCCTGAGTGACAACCTCCTTCCCTCCGCCAGGACATTAAAAATGGGTCGTGGCTGGGTCTTCCAGCAAGACAATGACCCAAAACATACAGCCATGGCAACAAAGGAGTGGCTCAAAAAGAAGAACATTAAGGTCATGGAGTGGCCTAGCCAGTCTCCAGACCTTAATCTCAAAGGAAACTTATGGAGGGAGTTGAAGCTCCGAGCTGCCAAGCGACAGCCTCAAAATCTTAATGATTTAGAGATGATCTGCAAAGAGGAGTGGACCAAAACTCCTCCTGAATTGTGCGCAAACCTCATCATCAACTACAAAAAACCTCTGACTGCTGTGCTTGCCAACAAGGGTTTTGCCACCAAGTATTAAGTGTTGTTTGCCAGAGGGATCAAATACTTATTTCTCACAGCAAAATGCAAATACATTTATCTAATTTATACAACGTGATTTTCTTGATTTTTTGGGGGATATTCTATCTCTCAATTAACCTACCTTTAAAATTATAGACTGTTCATGTCTTTGTCAGTGGGCAAACTTACAAAACCAGCAAGGGATCAAATAATTATTTCCTTCATTGTATATTCACAACTACACTGCTCAATAGTGTTGTATATTGTCCTCCATGCTGCTGCTTCTATCTGTAAGAAATCAAGGAGAAAAATAACAGGAATCCCTCATTATGTGTGTTAACCATATAGAAGACATCAGAGCAGATAGTCTCCTCCCATCATTTAAGACCCAACTGCATATTAGGAATACAGCCTGCCTACGGGAAAAATGGGGAAAATACAGTATTTAAGTCATATACAGTGTTGGCCAAAAGTATTGGCACCCCTGCAATTCTGTCAGATAATACTAAGTTTCTTCCTGAAAATGATTGCAATCACAAATTCTTTGGTATTATTATCTTCATTTAATTTGTCTTCAATGAAAAAACACAAAAAGAATTGTCCTAAAGCCAAATTGGATACAATTCCACACCAAACCTAAAAAAGGGGGTGGACAAAAGTATTGGCACTGTTTGAAAAATCATGTGATGCTTCTCTAATTTGTGTAATTAACAGCACCTGTAACTTACCTGTGGCACCTAACAGGTGTTGGCAATAACTAAATCACACTTGCAGCCAGTTAACATGGATTAAAGTTGACTCAACCTCTGTCCTGTGTCCTTGTGTGTACCACATTGAGCATGGAGAAAAGAAAGAAGACCAAAGAACTGTCTGAGGACTTGAGAAACCAAATTGTGAGGAAGCATGAGCAATCGCAAGGCTACAAGTCCATCTCCAAAGACTTGAATGTTCCTGTGTCTTCCGTGCGCAGTGTCATCAAGAAGTTTAAAGCCCATGGCACTGTGGCTAACCTCCCTAGATGTGGATGGAAAAGTCAAATTGACGAGAGATTTCAACGCAAGATTGTGCGGATGGTGGATAAAGAACCTCGACTAACATCTAAACAAGTTCAAGCTGCCCTGCAGTCCGAGGGTACAACAGTGTCAACCTGTACTATCCTTCGGCGTCTGAATGAAAAGGGACTGTATGGTAGGATACCCAGGAAGACCCCACTTCTTATCCCGAGACATAAAAAAGCCAGGCTGGAGTTTGCCAAAACTTACCTGAGAAAGCCTAAAATGTTTTGGAAGAATGTTCTCTGGTCAGAAAAGACAAAAGTAGAGCTTTTTGGGAAAAAGCATCAACATAGAGTGTACAGGGAAAAAAAAAGAGGCATTCAAAGAAAAGAACACGGTCCCTACAGCCAAACATGGCGGAGGTTCCCTGATGTTTTGGGGTTGCTTTGCTGCCTCTGGCACTGGACTGCTTGACCGTGTGCATGGCATTATGAAGTCTGAAGACTACCAACAAATTTTGCAGCATAATGTAGGGCCCAGTGTGAGAAAGCTGGGTCTCCCTTAGAGGTCATGGGTCTTCCAGCAGGACAATGACCCAAAACACACTTCCAAAAGCACTATAAAATGGTTTGAGAGAAAGCACTGGAGACTTCTAAGGTGGCCAGCAATGAGTCCAGACCTGAATCCCATACAACACCTGTGGAGAGATCTCAAAATGGCAGTTTGGAGAAGGCACCCTTCAAATATCAGGGACCTGGAGCAGTTTGCCAAAGAAGAATGGTCTACAATTCCAGCAGAGCATTGTAAGAAACTCATTGATGGTTACCGGAAGCGGTTGTTCGCAGTTATTTTGGCTAAAGATTGTGCAACCAAGTATTAGGCTGAGGGTGCCAATACTTTTGTCTGGCCCATTTTTGGAGTGAAATGATCAATGATTTGATTTTTGCTTCATTCTCTTTTGTGTTTTTTCCTTGCAAGCAAATTAAATGAAGATAATAATACCAAAGAATTTGTGATTGCAATCATTTTCAGGAAGAAACTGAGTATTATCTGACAGAATTGCAGGGGTGCCAATACTTTTGGCCACCACTGTAATGGGCAGAAATAATGTTGTTCCCCATGTACTCACAAATGACGGCATATTATTAATGATGAGTGAACATGCTCGCCACTACTCGGTACTCGGCCGAGCATCACTGTGCTCGACAAGCTCGGCACTTGGCAAATATTTCCAGGTTGCTTAGGCGGGAACTCGGGTCCCCTCCCCGCATGTTTGGCGCTCTTTAGAGAGCCAATGAACATGCGGGGATTGCCTGCCACACATTGTAATGCCGTAGCCATGTTGGTTGTGGTATTACAGTGATTAGCTGGCCACACAGCAACATCAGGTCTATATAAGACCTGGCGCCGCTATGCTTGTCACAGTGTACCTCAGAATCAGGCAGAGTAGGGAGAGCTGCTGCTGCTGCATCAGGGAGAGATTTGTTTGTTTATAGTTTGTATAGGTATTCAACAACATATACAGTACAGACCAAAAGTTTGGACACACCTTCTCATTTAAAGATTTTTCTGTATTTTCATGACTATGAAAATTGCACATTCACACTGAAGGCATCAAAATTATGAATTAACACATGTGGAATTATATACTTAACAAAAAAGTGTGAAATAACTGAAAATATGTCTTATATTTTAGGTTTTTCAAAGTAGCCACCTTTTGCTTTGATGACTGCTTTGCACACTCTTGGCATTCTCTTGATGAGCTTCAAGAGGTAGTCACCGGAAATGGTTTTCACTTCACAGGTGTGCCCTGTTAGGTTTAATAAGTGGCATTTCTTGCCTTATAAATGGGGTTGGGACCATCAGTTGTGTTGTGCAGAAGTCTGATGGATACATACTGTAGCTGATAGTCCTACTGAATAGACTGTTAGAATTTGTATTATGGCAAGAAAAAAAGCAGCTAAGTAAAGAAAAACGAGTGGCCATCATTACTTTAAGAAATAAAGGTCAGTCAGTCTGAAAAATTGGGAAAACTTTGAAAGTGTCCCCAAGTGCAGTTGCAAAAACCATCAAGCGCTACAAAGAAACTGGCTCACATGAGGACTGCCCCAGGAAAGGAAGACCAAGAGTCACCTCTGCTTCTGAGGATAAGTTTATCCGAGTCACCAGCCTCAGAAATCTCAGGTTAACAGCAGCTCAGATTAGAGACCAGGTCAATGCCACACAGAGTTCTAGCAGCAGACACATCTCTTCAACAACTGTTAAGAGGAGACTTTGTGCATCAGGCCTTCATGGTAAAATAGCTGCTAGGAAACCACTGCTAAGGACAGGTAACAAGCAGAATAGACTTGTTTGGGCTAAAGAACACAAGGAATGGACATTAGACCAGTGGAAATCTGTGCTTTGGTCTGATGAGTCCAAATTTGAGATCTTTGGTTCCAACCACCATGTCTTTGTGCGACGCAGAAAAGTTGAACGGATGGACTCTACATGCCTGGTTCCTACCGTGAAACATGGAGGAGGAGGTGTGATGGTGTGGGGGTGCTTTTCTGGTGACACTGTTGGGGATTTATTCAAAATTGAAGGCATACTGAACCAGCATGGCTACCACAGCATCTTGCAGCGGCATACTGTTCCATCCGGTTTGCGTTTAGGTGGACCATCATTTATTTTTCAACAGGACAATGACCCCAAACACGTCTCCAGGCTATGTAAGGGCTATTTGACCAAGAAGGAGAGTGATGGGGTGCTACACCAGATGACCTAGCCTCCACCGTCACCAGACCTGAACCCAATCGAGATGGTTTGGGGTGAGCTGGACTGCAGAGTGAGGCAAAAGGGCCAACAAGTGCTAAGCATCTCTGGGAACTCCTTCAAGATTGTTGGAAGACCATTTCTGGTGACTACCTCTTGAAGCTCATCAAGAGAATGCCAAGAGTGTGCAAAGCAGTCATCAAAGCAAAAGGTGGCTACTTTGAAGAACCTAAAATATAAGACATATTTTCAGTTGTTTCACACTTTTTTGCTAAGTATATAATTCCACATGTGTTAATTCATAGTTTTGATGCCTTCAGTGTGAATGTACAATTTTCATAGTCATGAAAATACAGAAAAATCTTTAAATAAGAAGGTGTGTCCAAACTTTTGGTCTGTACTGTATATATATATATCCATCTGAACTAACAGTCTTTCTGAGGACTAATCCAGCTGCATATTTTCACTGGTGAAGGTATGGTGCAGCAGTTAGGCAGGCAGGCAGGGTATGAGGCGGACTGCAGTGCATAAAGTGCAAGTGGGTCCATTGAACGTCCTGTTGGTATAGGTATTCTACAACATACATATATATATATATCCATCTGGACTAACAGTCCTTCTGAGGACTAATCCAGCTGCATATAATCAGTGCTAGGCAGGCAGTCAGTGTATGTGGCAGACTGCAGTGTATGATACAGCACAAGAGGGTCCATTGAATGTCATGTCTGCTGTAACTGTAATAATTACAGATATTTCTAGACAAAGCTCCAGATAACAGGGGCCAGGGCAAATATTTTTTTTATCTTAATCCTGGTTATTTGCTTAAAAAGCAATCCAGAGTACACCATTTTTCTGCTCCATTTGCTTGTTAGCACTGCAGAATAAAGCCAGATCTGTTCCACATTTCAGCCATAAAAATCCAGAAATTTGAACTGAACGTGGAAAATATTGGCCTCCTTTTCCATTCTGTTGCAGTGTGTCGGTCAAGCTAGTCATACTAGGTGCCTGTGATGAATAGTATTAGTAAATTATAGGCCTGCTATTTAAAACTGTGGTTCTCTGTCAGACATATCACCTATAAGACTGTTCCAAAATCAGACATTTCTTCCATTTTCATTTTGTTGCAGTGTGTCAGTCAAGCAATTCACATTAGGTCTCTGTGTAGAATAATATTAGTAAATTACAGACCTGCTATTTAAAACCGTGGTTCTCTGTCAGACATATCACCTAAAAGACTGTTCCAAAATCAGACATTTCTTCCATTTTCATTCTGTTGCAGTGTGTCGGTCAAGCTATTCACACTAGGTCTCTGTGTAGAATAATATTAGTAAATTACAGGCCTGCTGTTTAAAATCGTGATTCTCTGTCAGAATTATCACATATAACTACGTTCAAAAATCAGCCATTTTTCGTGAACGTGGAAAACTGTGTCCACGATTTAAAATAGGAAAGGTGCGTGGCAAGGGACGGGGAAGTGGTGCATGTAGAGGCCGATGATGTGGCCGTGGGCAAGATGAAATTGTGCCACAACAAACATCCACATCTTGTTGCTCGACCTTCCTCTCCCAATTTCTAGGGGACCGCAGAACACCACTATTGAACACAGAGCAGTGTCAAAAGGTTGTTGGTTGGATAGCAGATAATGCTTCCAGTCACTTTGCCACCACTACCTCCACCCTGTCTTCCTCATGGTCAAGTCTCAGTAGCCGTAAGTCTGGACCGCATATTCCTCACCCTGATCCTCCTTCCTCGCACCATGCCGAGTGCCCAGAGACAACTGCTCCCACACTCGGACACTCAGAAGAGCTGTTCACTTTTCCATTTATATATATTCGGGCCTCTTGCCCGGCCAGCTTCAAGGGAGTCAAGAGAAGTGTATCGATACCCAAATAGTGGAGCAGCCACTGTCACACAAAGGCGATGGTGGTCATGTGCAATTACTGTCGCAAGAGGTGGATGATGATGATGAGACACAATTGCCAGAAAGTCAGGAGGAGGATCAGAGTGCAGAAGTGGAAGACGAGGTGTGGGATGATATAGTAACTGATCCAACCTGGTAGGGGTACATACAGAGCGAGGGCAGCAGCACACAGGGGAAGGGAGGTGTAGCACCACAACAGGCAGGAAGAAGCAGTGTGATGGCCACAGACACAAGGCAGGAAAGCATTCCTCGTAACGCCAACACGATGGAAGTTGCCAGTACAGCTGTTAGGTCTTCCAGAGTCTGGTTAGATAACCCCAAAAAGCCCATTTGCACCACCTGCCAGTCCAGCATAAGCAGGGGTAGCAAAACTAACAGCCTGACCACCACCAGCATGATCAGACACATGGCAGCAAAGCACCCGACTAAGTGGGCCGAACCCCAGAGTCCAGCAACAGTGTCTGTGGGTGACACCACTGCTCCTTCTGTTATTGTGCGTGCACGCCAATCCCCTGTCTATGATGCATGTGAAGATGCCTCCTGCCCTGCACCTGGCATTGCACACTCTCAAGTAGCACCATTAGCAAGCACATCCATGTCCTTTTCCCAGTGCAGCGTTTATTTGTCCCTATCCCAGTCCTTGGAATGCAAGCGCAAATACGCAGCCAACGCCTCACAGGCCACAATACTAAATTCACACATTTCACGGATGCTTGCACTCAAAATGTTGCCTTTTAGGCTCATGGAGACAGAAGATTTCCGCAACCTGATGGCGGTGGCCATCCCTCGGTACTCGGTCCCCAGCTGCCACTATTTCTCCCTGTGTACAGTCCCCGCATTGCAAGAGCACATGTCCCACAATATTGGACGTGCCCCCAACAACGCAGTTACTGGGTAAGTCCACCTAACCACAGTCACATGGACAAGTGCTTGTGGGCAGGGACGGTATATCTCGCTGAAGGCACAATGGATTAATATAGTGGAAGCCGGGACCCAGTCGGACCTTGGGACAGAGCACCTCATCCCGACACCGAGGATTTCAGGCCCTGGGTCAATCATGGTTGCCCCCACATTCTACAGCTCTTGCACCTCCTCCTCCTCTTCTTCAGCATCCATCTCCGAAATCACCACATCAATCGTAAGCTGGAAGCACTGCAGCACTGCCTCGGCCAAGCGACAGCAGGCTGTGCTGAAGCTAATATGCTTAGGTGAAAAACTGCACAACACTGAAGAGTTGTGGATATCCCTGAAAGAGCAGGCAGATCTGTAGCTAACCTTTCAGCCAGGCATGGTTGTGTGTGACAATGGACGGCCCATGTGCTTAACCTTGTGTTTCAGCGATTTCTCGAAACCTACACGGATCTGCTGGATCTGCTTGTCAAAGTACTCCGCCTGTGTGCCCATTTTAGAAAGTCAGCTACAGCTTCCGCCACCCTTGCTGTGCTTCAGCAGCGTTTGCAGCTTCCAGCTCACCGACTGTTCTGCAATGTCCCCACATGTTGGAACTCTACATTGCAGATGTTGGGAAGGATTTGTGAGCAGAAGATGGCAGTTGTTGACTACCAGCATCAACAAGGCCGTCGATATTCAGGTCAGACTCCACACATAAAATCTCAGGAGTGGACATGGATGTCAGACATCTGTACCATTCTCCAAAACTCTGAGGACTCCATCAAGATGGTGAGCGGCGATGACGCCATAATTAGCATCACGATCCCGCTTCACTGTCTTCTGAAACGGTCTCTGCTCACAAATAAAGAGGATGCATTGCAGGTGAAGCACGATGAGATGGAGCAAGGAACCATACAGGGTGATTACACACAGCCCAGCCTCATCTCATCCCAATATGGATTGGGTGACAATGAGGAAGAGTAGGACGAGCAGGAGCTAGTTTCCTGCGCTATAGATGGTACTGCCTAAACAACTGTCATACCATCTGTTCAGCGTGGATGGTCTAACAACAGGGAGGAGGAGGAAGAGGAGGAGAATGAGGAGGAGAGCATGATCAGTCGTCCTCTTGGTGAGGACACGGAAGTCTTGCCTCTTTGCAGTCTGGCACACATGGCTGAGTTTATTTTACGCTGCCTTTCCGGTGACCCTCGCGTTGTTCAAATTTTGGGTTACAGTCATTACTATCTGGTGATACTTCTTGACCCACGATGCAAGGAGAACTTTCTGTCTATTATTCCCGCACAGGACTGGCCTAATAAAATGGGACAGTACAAGAAGGCCCTTGTTGCGGAATTATTGAAAAAATCCCAATCTTAAACGTTGGTGGCAGAGGTCACAGTTCGTTGGATAACCAAGGAGTACAGGCAAGAGAGACACAAATGCATTCCAGCAGAGGCAGGGGATCACTGTCAAAGTTGTGGGACAGTTTTCTCAGACCCTCCCATCGGACAGGCCCTGAGGCGCGGGGTACTCTCACAAGGAGGGAAAAGTTTCGGAAGATGGTGAAGGAGTACCTTGCCAACCGTTCCAATGTCCTCCGTGATTCTCTGTGCCTTATAATTATTGGGTATCCATGCTGGACTCATGGCATGAACTGGCTCTCTACGTTTTGGAGGTCCTAGCCTGCCCTGTCGCTATCGTTTTTTCAGAACGTGTTTTTAGTGCCACTGGTGGAATTATAACCAATAGGCGCATCTGCCTGTCAACTGAAAATGCTGACAGGCTGACTCTTATAAAAATGAACAAGGGCTGGATTGGGCCAGACTTCTCAACACCATTGAATGATAGCAGCGTAACAAACTCAAATGCAGTGTTTTTTTTTGGAAGGTCTAACTCTATTCCCATGCACCTTTGTCTTCACACCCAGACATGGGTATACGCTTCCTGATTTTGTCTATTTGCTCTTGTCCTTATCCTTCTCTGCATCCTCATCCTCCACCACCATATCACCACATGTGCCATATCAGCATACCTATGTCTCTTGCAAGGGGCATTGGAGTTCCTCCAATTTGTGGAAGCCGTTGCTTCACTGCATAGGTAAACAGTATGGGAGACCCACTTCCTAGTAATGGGAACATTACTTTTAGGAGGCTCTCAGACCTCTATGTTTCTTGCAAGGGGCATTGGAGTTCCTCCAAATTTTTGGCAGCCGTTGCTTCACTGCATAGGCAAACAGTATGGTAGACTCACTTCCTAATAATGGGAGCATGTTTTGCAGGAGGCCCTCTGATCTCTACGTCTCTTGCAAGGGGCATTGTAGTTCCTCCAAATTTTTGGTAGTCATTGCTTCACTGAATAGGCAAATAGTATTGGATATACACTTCCTAATAACGGGGGCATTTTTTTCAGGAGGCATTCCGACTTTTGCAAGGGGCATTGGAGTGCCTTCAAATTTTGGACAGCCATTGCAGTCACTGCATAGACAAAAAGTATGGGAGACTCTGGCCTGTCTAGGTGTCAACCGCTTAGCAGGTTCGATATACGCTAGATTCTTGTGATCTGTCACCACAGTGACCAGATGAACGTCTCCTTCCAAAAAATGCCTCCATTCTTCAAAAGCCAATTTGACAGCAAGTAACTCTCAATTACCAACATCATAGTTTCTTTCAGCAGGAGAAAATTTCTTAGAGAAAAAGGCACATGGTCGCAGATTAGTTAAAGTCTTAGGACCTTGAGACAATACAGCCCCCACCCCAACCTCAGAAGCATCCACCTCCACAATGAACGGCCTCTGGAGGTCTGGTTGAACAAGTACAGGAGCAGACATAAAACATTTCTTCAAGTTTTCAAAAGTTCAAAAGCCCTGACTGCTTCTGATGACCAAACCTTTAGCTCCGCCCCTTTGCGAGTGAGGTCCGTAAGAGGCTTGACGATCTGAGAAAAACCTTTAATAAATTTTCTGTAATAATTTGCGAACCCTAAAAAGTGCTGCAAAGCCTTAAGGTCACTGGGTTGAACCCAATCAATGATGGCCTGAACCTTCCCAGGATCCATCTTAAACCCGAAGGCAGACACAATGAAGCCCTAGAATGATATTTCTTGAACAGAAAAGGTACATTTTTCAATCTTGGCAAACAAACAATTATCTCTTAACCTTTGCAGAACCAAACGGATATGTTTATAATGAATATCCAGATCAGGTGAAAAAATTAGAATATCATCTAAATAAACCACAATAAATCTCCCAATGTAATCAGAGAGAATAGCATTCATAAAATTCTGAAAGCCCGCGTGCATTTGTTAGCCCAAAAGGCATGATGAGGTTTTCAAAAAGACCTTCAGAAGTTAAAAACGCTGTCTTCCACTCATCACCCTCACGAATACGTATCAGATTATATGCCCCTCTGAGATCCAGTTTGGAAAACCATTTGGCCCCCGAAAGCTGATAATATACAGTAGATCGGGGATAAGTGGAAGCGGATAAGTATTTTTAACTGTTATGTTGTTTAATTCTCAAAAATCGAGGTAGGGACGGAGACCTACATCTTTTTTTTTAACAAAAAAGAATTCGGCGGCAACCGGCGATGAGGAAGGACGAATACGACCTTTCCGTAAACTTTCATTAATATAAGCCTTCATGGATGCCCGCTCAGGGCTAGACAAGTTATACAAGCAAGCTTTGGGTAATTTGACGTTAGGAATGAGATTAATAGCACAGTCATAGGTACGGTGAGGAGGTAAGATCTCAGACTCTACTTCCGAAAAAACATCTCCGAAGTCCTTCAGGTATTCCGGAAGACCCTCCAGACTAACGGAGCAAGCATGCACAGATTTAAGACTTTTTTCAATACAATGAGGGTCCAATTTGACAATATCTTTCTGATACCAGTCAATGATCGGATTATGCATGCGCAGCCAAGGAAGACCCAACACAATCCCAGCAGGTAAATTGTCCAAGACATAACAGGAGATTAATTTTGTATGAAGTGACCCCACCTTGAGTGTGAACTCCACCGTAACTAACTGAACCATATTTTTTAGCAACGGTGTTCTATCAATAGCCACAATTTTAATAGGTTTTTCTAGCTTAACTGTCCCTAATCCTAACTTCTGAACAAGTCCTGAATCAATGAAATTATCCGCAGCTCCACAGTCAATAAAGGCAAATGTTGATAGACACTGTTCTTGAAACAGAAGTTCAGCATTCAACAACACTTTATCGGAGGAGTAAAAGGGTACCTGTAAGTCTGGGTGACCTCCTCGACAATCACCCAGACCTAGGCGTTTTCTGATGGCTTATTCGTTGCAGATCGTGCCATGCAATCCTTTAAGAGATGTCCAGTTTGGCCACAATACAGACAAAGTCCAAGTTCCAGACTGCATCTTCTCTCCTTAACCCTTGAGCTGGCAGCTCCAACTTCCATAGGTTCTACCTCTGGTAAACGATCCGGGCCCAGTGGACAAAATGGAACCTCCTGTTGAACCTTGCGTCTCTCCCGCATCCTCCGATCCATGTGGATAGCCTGAGTCATGGTCTCCACCAAACAACCAGGTGGAGCATGCAGAGCCAGAGCGTCCTTTAGAGACTCGGAAAGACCCCTAAGGAATTGGCACCTGAGAGCCGCGTCATTCCAGAGAACCTCAGTAGACCACTGACGAAACTCAGAACAGTAGTCTTCCGCTGTGTGGTTTCCCTGTGTCAGGTTCATGATCTTTGTCTCTGCCACCTTGACCCTGTCAGGTTCGTCATAGATCTGTCCTAAAGTGTCAAAGAAAGCGTCCACAGAAAGACGTTCAGGAGCAAAAGGGGGTAGAGAAAATGCCCAAGTCTGGGGACCCCCCTGCAGAAGTGGCATTATAATTCCCACCCGCTGTGACTCACTCCCTGATGACCGAGGATGCAAAGTAAACCATAATTTACAACTCTCTTTGAAAGTTCTGAACTGATCTTTCTCCTCCGAAAATTTGTCAGGGAGTACAATAGCTGGTTCAGGGGGACTCAAAGATACGTCAGATGGTTCAGAAGTCATGACAGTGGTCGGAGAGGAAAGATTCTGAGGGACAGTAAACGTAGCAGAAATCTGGTCTTGTAACTGAGCCTGTGAGGACGCCAGTTTGTGTTGTTCCAAGGCCAGATCCTGTACTAACTGAGTCAGATTCGCTCCCTGATCACACAAAGTATATAACGGATCCATAGGTGGGAAAAAGAAAAAATTTACGGTCAATTGTAATGTGACGTGAGTCACTACAGAAATAACAGTCTCAGAAGAGGAGAGAAGAGACTAATATTACTGAAAGAAATATTATGTAAGTGCTACTTACTGGATAAATAGAGGGAGGTCAAACAATACAAAGTCAAGTCCAGAAAAATGGCGCAGTACAAAGGGAGCAGACAAAAGAGTAGTCAGATAACAGGCAAATGGTCAAAATCCAGGTAAGGGAAAATAGTCAGGCTGGGTCAGGCACAGAGCACAGAGAGATCAGTCCTACACAGGCAACAGCAAGTGTCCAATTGACAGTGGGTGAAGGAGCTAGCATGCTTAAGTAGAAGACTAATCAAGGGAAGTGAACACAGATGATTGCAGAAACGACCCAGCAAAACCAAGACAGACTGACAGCCTCCACACAATAGTAACATAGCAGAAAAGGAAAGTGTGGAGACCGTGACACCACCTCTATGTGTCTTTAAACTGTTATTGTGTAATAAAGAAAAGTGGGCTATGGAGCGCCAAAGTGATCACTGGAGAAAACAGATTTGGGGCTAAAAACATTTAATAAGCCCTTTCCACAACGCGTTTCGATAGTAAACTATCTTCATCAGGTGGTACAAGGGTATGGACACAGAATAAAACATATAGAGGCAAAGCTTCACAATGATTGTTTGGTATACTAATTAGTTTTGCAATAATTAGTTCAAACGCTGATTAGTTGAACCTGGATTCACAAGGAACCCTTCATGTGCCAGTGTGCATGTGCCTCCAACAGTCACACATGGACAACCTTCACATGAATTCAAAAATCAAGAACACATTGGATAAAACATGGAATATAGCAATACTAATTGATGGACAATATTAAAAAATGCATTGCTAATTATAAAATACACACAAGAATTATTGTGTTATGACTAGTGTTGAGCGAGCATGCTCGACACTGCTCGATACTAACCCGAGCATCTCACTACTCGGGATGTTCGGCGAGCACCGAGCATTTCCGGGTTACTCGGGCGGGAGCTCGGGTCTCCGCCCTGCACGTTTGGCGCTCTTTACAGAGCCAATGAACATGCAGGGATTGTCAGCCAGTCACTGTAATGCCGCAGCCATATTGTTTGTGGGCATTAGAGTGATTGGCTGGCCGCACAGCGTCACCTCAAGTATTTAAATCCGGGCGCCGCCATCTTGGACACAGTCGCTCCGGATCAGACAGCGTAGGGAGAGTGCTGCTGAGTTAGGGAGAGATATATAGTGCGAAATAGGTAGTGTAGGGTCTCTAAAGCCTGCCAAATCAAACAAACAGTCCTTCTCAGGACTAATATCCATCCCAGATATCAGGCAGGCTGTATAGGAGACGCAGTGCTTATACCAGAAAACGCTGCATTACAGTCCTGTGTGCTCCTGTTGGTCAAATTGCAAGACTTATCCCCCGGTCTCAGGGGACAGGAAAAATCCTTTTTTTTTTCATCTAAATCCTGTATTTTTTTTTCCCTCAGTCAGACTGTACAAATACGCATCTTATTAACCTTTTGGTATTTCCCCCCCCAAAAAAAAAAATTGAGTGTGTCTGTGACTGTTCAGACACAAATATATCTGTTTAAAAGAGTCTGGTGTAGGCCAGATAACTAGAACTGTGATTTGTAATTCCACGGGTCAAATCTCTGTATTATCCTGCTTTTGGCATTTTTTCCGTAAAAAAAAACTGTAGTAGTGTCTCCCTGACTGTTCAGACACAAATATATCTGTTTAAAAGAGTCTGGTGTAGGCCAAATAACTAGAACTGTGGTTTTGCAGTTCCACGTTTCAAATCTCTATATTATCCTGCTTTTGGCATTTTTTCCGTAAAAAAACAGTAATAGTGTCTTCCTGACTGTTCAGACACAAATATATCTGTTTAAAAGAGTCTGGTGAAGGCCAGAAAAATAGAACTGTGGTTTTGCAGTTCCACAGGTCAAATCTCTGTATTATCCTGCTTTTGGCATTTTTTCCGTAAAAAAAAACTGTAAAAGTATCTCTCTGACTGTTCAGACACCAATATATCTGTTTAAAAGAGTCTGGTGTAGGCCAGATAACTAGAACTGTGGTTTTGCAGTTCCACAGGTCAAATCTCCCTTCTATTACCCTTTTTCTATTGATAGTGCAAGTGGAAGCTATTTTACTTCATTTACAATGGGCAAGGCGCGTGGCAAGGGACATGGAACTGGACGTTCTGGTGATGGTGCGTGTAGAGGACGGGGCCGTGGCCAAGGTGAAAATGTGCCACAGCCAACAGCCACATCTTCTTGCTCCCACTTCTTGACCGAATTACTAGGGAAGTACACTACAACACCAGTATTGCGAACTGATCAGTGTGAACAGGTTATTAATTGGATAGCAGATAATACTTCCAGTTACCTGGGCACCACCACCTCTGGTCTATCTTCCACACGGTCAAGTTTTAGTAGCCGTGAGTCTCGACCGCATACTCCTCCTCACCCTGATGCTCCTTCCTCCCACCATGCCGAGTGTCATCACACAGCAACTGATCCCACACTTGCCACTCTGAAGAGCTGTTCACTGGTCCATTTCCTTATTTGTGCCCCTCGCCTGCTCCACTTGAAGTGGTGGAAGAGGAGATCCCATGTAGCGATGCCCAAATATTTGAACAGCCATGGCCACAGGAAGTCGACGCTGGCAATTTGTCACAAGAGGTGGATGATGACGAGACACAATTGCAACGAAGTGAGGAGGAGGATCGTGGTGTGCAAGTGGAAGAAGAGGAGGTGGTGGATGATCTAGTAACTGACCCAACGTGGCAGGAGGACACGCAGAGTGAGGCCAGCAGCACACAGGGGGAGGGAAGCAGAGTACCCCAACAGGCAGGAAGAAGCAGAGTGGTGGCCGCACACAGAAGGCGGGCAACACTTGCCCATAATACCAACACGGGGGACGTTGCCAGTACAACAGGTCGGTCTTCCAGAGTCTGGAATATTTTTAAAGACTCTGCTGATAACCCCAAAAAGGCCATTTGTACCACCTGCCATGCCAGCCTCAGCAGGGGTGACAAAACTACCAGCCTGACCACCACCAGCATGATCAGGCACATGGCAGCAAAGCACCCGACTGTTATGAACTGTTACAAGCACTAAGGAAAGATAGGAAAACTATCCCTACAATAGGACTAAGCTGAATCCCTACGATGCAGCGGGGGACCTGTTCCTTGTGAACAGACCCGCCTAAGTCCTCGGCTAGTCTGAGCGCAGACCTATAGATATAAGGGAGGGGTCCCTACAAGAACTAAGGACTGGGATATAGATGGCCACCTCCTAGCAGAAATTGTAGCAGAGCAAAGACAAACAAACAAAAAGTGCTAGAGGTCCAAGGACCAAGCAAACTACAGAGTTAGGTACAAAGGCACCTGGCTAGCTTGAGAGTAAATGAAACACTGAAGTCCAGCAAGGCCAGAAGAGCGGAGCTGGATTATATAGGCAGAAAGTCATGTGACCAACAAAATAGAAAAAAGACTAACAAGAGGGTTCTAACAGTACCCCCTCTTCTATGAGGATCCTCCGGATCCTCCAGGCCCAGGTCTATCAGGAAACCTCCTGTGAAACGCACCGACAAGTTTAGGAGCAGAGACATCATCCGCCTTTACCCAGGAGTTATCCTCGGGACCGAAACCTTTCCAAGCGACGAGATACTGCAATCTCCCTCTATGCCATCTAGAATTAAGAATGCGAGAAATTTCATATTCACCGTCTTCCACCACCGGAGGAACAGAGACAGTGGCGTCCCTATCCGAAACATCAGCTTTTTTCAATAAGGAAACATGAAACGCCGGATTAATCTTCCAGGAGGTGGGAACCTCTAACTTAACAGCAGATTGATTAACTACTAGTGTTGAGCCACCCCCGTAGTGTTCGAGTTCGGTTCGGTTCGTCGAACACCCGTGTGTTCGCCGAACTGTTCGTCGAACTGTTCGTCGAACACCTTCGAACACCGTTAAAACCAATGGCAGGCAAACAAAAACACATAGAAACACATAGAAAACACCTTCAAAGGTGTCCAAAAGCTGACAAACTGCTCAGAAGACACAACTAACACATGGAAAAGTGACAAGTACATATAGTCATGCGAAAAGAAAAGAGGTGGAGGAGTAAAAGGAGGGGGAGACACAGATATAGGCATGTCATGCCCTTCTAAAATCCAAAAAGTGAGAAGCCGAGACGGCCAGTCCGCTCCTGCCCGTGCCACCTCCGTGTCGCCGGGTTTGTGCCAGAGCCGCGGTGAACCCTGACGGCCAGCCCCCCTCTCCCAATACTGGTGCCTGTCCGCTGGTGGGTCGAGAGAGCCCCCCTGTGGTGGAGGCAGCTCTAAGCTTTTTAATTTAAATTGTCCCTCTAATTTGAATGAATACACTTTAAATCCATTTACAAGGATCTATTGGAGGGCAAGTCTCATGCCAGCAGCCGCGTAATTCCAGCTCCAGTAGCGTCCACTAAAGCTGCTGCAGTTAAAAAGCTTTTATAAGGATCGAGCTCGGCTGTCCACCGCAAGGCATCCTAGTGCCAGTCCCAGCCCCTATGCCTTGGGGTGCCTCCTGATGCTCTTCACTGAGTATCCCGTGGTCCCGAAGCATTTCCTTTGAAAAAATTAAGTGTCCAAACTACAGGTGGTGTAGCTTGCTTAACAGCCGGGATAATACGCTGACTAGCAGACACTGCTACTAGGCACAAAGTATTTCCTGGGCTAGATGCAGTTAAAAATTTGTAAGTAGATACTCTCGTTGGATGCTGAGAAAGCATTCCATAGAGTCTCCTGGCACGCCATATATGATTCTCTTAAAAAGCTTGGGGTAGGGGTCTAGGGGACCCTTTTATAGCCAAAATCACGGCCCTGTATCACAATACGTCACCTAGGCTGAAGATAAATGGAACTGTAGCACCGAGGGCTCGGTTGCTACAGACGTATTGCACCTCACCCAGAGGTGTGATATCTCACTCTCAGATAAGGATGGAGTGTGGATCAGGACCCGACACCTGCATGCATTACACCACATTGCCGTGGGGCAGGGCGACCAATATGCCCCTGAGATGGGCACGACAGTCCCTGTCCCTGGCTGGAGTGGGGGGAGGGAACACTGAGGAAGGGGAACCCTGCAGTGCAGGAGCAGGGAGGAAGCAGTTCCTGGGTGCATTGAGAAGGGAGTATAAAAGGTGGGCACCATCTTAGTTCAGTGCAGAGAAGTCTGAGCAGAAGTGGCAGGGAGCAGGGGCTCTGCATGAGCTCTGCTCCGGAGGCGGGCCTAGTAACAGAGGCCCAGGCCTGCAAGAGGGAGAAGGAAGGAAGAGGAGCGGAGAAGGCTCCAGGAACGAGGAATGAAGGGATCCCAGGGGTGCGGACGGGCGAGTCGCCACCGCACGCCCGAATCCACCTGCGTGGAGGGGTCAGGCCAAAGGGGGAGACCGGTCCCCGAACTAGTGGAGGCAGGAAACGACCCTCAGCTAGAAACCGGAGGCTCTGACATTTTATGTGGCGCAGCCCCTTGCTCCACCCGCTAGGAAGGCACCACATAGGGTCAGGGAAACTGGCGCCAAGTTTACCAAGAGGAGGCCCGAGGCAGCCGAACAGAAGTGTTGGTAAGAAAGGCCAGACAAAGGACACACAAAGGGGGTCCTGTGAAGCGCTCCAAAGTTATCTGGGAGTTGTCTGAGCCCCTCACCTGGTGAGCACAGTACGACTTGGGCAGCCGTTACCTGCAGACGTGGTCTGGATAATAAGAACTGTGAGTAAAGGCCCTGAACTGCATCACTGACTCCGTGTCGTTACTGCTGCTGCCCTGCACCATCACCCCCATCCTCCGCATACACTGCCCTGAGGCTATACTCCTCCCGTGGGGAGTTATGCTACGCTCTGCTGCACCCACAACACCAGCCTTAGCGGTCTGCCCTGTAGCGGCGGTTCACTCTGACCGCAATCCACGGGTGGCGTAGTCGGACATTTAAACATCAAAACCACATAAATAGTTCCGCCACTGGTTTGACCGCCCTGAGCCACGGAACCGGATCGCCGCCACGAAGACTACAACCACCAGCATCCACCAAAAAGGGTCCGGCTCCAGGTGTCCCAAGGCCCAGGGGGTGCGTCAGAACATTTTCATCACCTTTCACAATCACCAATGGGACAAGGCAGGGATGTCCTCTGTCCCCTCTCTTATACATCCTAGTGACGGAGCACCTGCTCTCATCAATTCGCCATAACCCCAATATTAGGTGGATTGAGGTGGGAGGCACCGAGTACAAGTGCTCTCTATTTGCTGATGATGTCCTAGTATATATCACTCAATAACATATATCCATCCCTGCTGTTATGGCTGAAATAGATCACTTTGTTACATGGTAAAATTTTAAAATCAATGCAGCGAAGTCTGAGGCCCTCGATGTCTCCCTCCCTAAATCCATATAGGATTCCATCCAGTCCAACTTTCCCTTTGCCTGGCCCTCACAGGGTATCAAATACTTAGGAATTCCTATTCATAGAGACCTCTCCCATCTATGTTGTCTTAATTTTGGGCCCTTTATTGAACAATTCCATACAGACCACGGTTGGCAAGTTAGAACTGTAAGATTCACTACGTGAACCACTGGTGTTTTGTGGAAAAGCACATGTACACCGCGTTCCAAATTATTATGCAAAATGTGTTTAGGAGTGATAAGGGAAGAATTTGTTTGTTTGTCAGTTAAACTCATTGATGGTGATGTGTGTCAGGGCTCTTTATATCACTGTAAGCAATTGCAGACACCTGTGCTAATTAGTTTGGCAGGTGTGTCCAATGAAAGGCAAGACTACTTAAGAAGGCTCTCTCACATTATTAAGCAGCCTACATTTTCTGCCAAAATGGGAAAGAAAAAGGATGTGTCGGCTGCTGAGAAGCAACAAATTGTGGAGTGTTTAGGTCAAGGCATGACTACAATCAACATTGTGCGATGATCAGGATGAAGTGTCTTGGCAATCAAGAAGTATGTAGCTGATTCACAGTACACACGTGTGCGTGCTGATAAGGGCAAATTGAGGACTCTTTCCTACAGGCAATTACGTCAGGTTGAAAGAGCAGCGGCAAAAAAGCCTTGTCATAGCAGCAGACAAGTTTTTGAAGCTGCTTGTGCCTCCAACGTCCCCCGAACAACAAGATGCAGGGTCCTTCAGAGGTTTGCAGCTGTGCATACGCCATCCTGTCGACCTCCTCTATCCACTTCACACAAGCAGAAACGGCTCCAGTGGGCCAAACATTACATGAAGACTGATTTCAAAACTGTTTTGTTCACGGATGAGTGCCGTGCAGCGCTCGATGGTCCAGATGAATGGAGTGGAGGATGGCTGGTTGATGGACACCCCACGCAAACACGGCTACAGCGCCAACAAGGAGGAGGTGAAGTAATGTTTTGGGCTGGAATCATGGGGAGAGAGATTGTCGGCCCCTTTAGGATCCCTGAAGGCGCTAAAGATGAACTCCATAATGTATGTGGATTTTCTCAAACAGCACTTCCTGCCATGGTTCAAGAAGAAGAACCGTGTATTTCACAGCAAGATCATTTTTCTGAATGATAATGCACCATCTCATGCTGCACATAAAACATCTGCATCTCTGGCTGATATGGGCATAAAAGGGGACAAATTTATGGTGTGACCCCCATGCTCCCCTGACCTCTACCCCATTCAGAACCTTTGGAGCATCATTAAAAGGAGTGTCTATGATGGCGGGAGGCAGTTCACATCTAAGCAACAGCTCTGGGAGGGTATTCTGTCCTCATGCAAAACAATTGAAGCAGAAACCATCCAAAACCTGACAAATTCAATGGACGAGAGAGTTCAGAAGCTCCTTTCGAACAAGGGGTCCTATGTGAAAATGTAACATCACCTAGAATAAAGTTTTGAGTTGAAAACTGTTTGATTTCAGTTTCTAACAACCTGCTAATGCTTATAATTTCAAAAATGACCATTTTTTTGGTCTTTATTAAAATGAAAAGGTTGATCGAAAAGTTTGGGGGATCTAAGAGTGTGGCAACCCAGTAGTCATGATTACTTCGAATTCTGACAATATGAGGGTCATGCTGCAGGTAGTGCAGCAAGAAGGCACTTATGTGTCTTGCACATCTCGGAGCCCCAAAATTATTTTCCGGGCTAGATGCAGCTAAAAATTATTTTTAATTTTAAATCTGGTGAAGCTTATTATAGATGGCCTAATAGGATCAGTGCTGCACACTGCTACAAAGCCCAAATTATTTTCCAGTCAAGATACAGATAAACATGATTAGTAATTTGAAAGCTTAAAACGGTTGGTAGGGTGATTTTAACCAATCATCAAGCTTTTACTCTCCCCAGGATGACACAGGGGTAGAAAAGTCGTTTCGGATCCATGATTTGTTCATCTTTATGAACGTGAGTCTGTCTACATTATCAGTGGAGAGCCGCGTGCGCTTATCTGTCAGCACACCACCAGCAGCGCTGAACACACGTTCAGACAGAACGCTGGCTGCGGGGCATGACAAGATCTCCAAGGCGTAAGTGGCTAGCTCCGGCCATTTATCCAGATTGGAAGCCCAAAAAGAGCAAGGGTCCAGTGACACAGTCGTGGCTTCAATGTTTACTTGGAGATACTCCTGTACCATCGTCTCTAGGCGTTGACTATGTGTCAGACTTCTTGTCTCCTGTGGCCTTGCAAAGGATGGGCTAAAAAAGTGGTGAAATGATTCCGCAAAATTGATGTTACCAGCAGATACTGTGGTTCTGTTACGGTTTGAGTGCTGAACACTTGACGGTCCCACGGTTGGCAAGTTGGAACTGTGAGATTCACTACGTGCACCACTGGTATTTTGTGGAAAAGCACATGTAAGATTCTGCAACAGTCTCTGCTGATACTCCTGCATGCGTGCATCCCTTTCTATGGCAGGAATAATTTCTGCAAATTTACTTTTGTACCGGGGATCTAACAGTGTGGCAACCCAGTAGTCAGGATTATTTCTAATTCTCACAATTCGAGGGTCATGTTGCAGGTAGTACAGCAAGAAGGCACTCATGTGTGTTGCGCATCCAGGAGCACTAAGTCCCTGTTGTGTTGGTGGCGAGGTAACAATCATGCTTCCTTCCTCTGTCCTCTCCCCCCAACCTCGCACAACAGAAATGTGATCAAGGTCTCCCTCATCTGATGAGTCTTCCATCAGTTCGTCCTCCACTTCTTCCTGGGCTCCTGCACCTTCCTCACTAGTTTGGCTGCTACCATGCGCCCTGGTAAAATCATCTCCCCCACCCTCACATGCCTGCTGCCTTGGTGCTGCCGACCGTCTGGACCTTGCAGATGTTAGCCCTTCCGCATACAACTCCTCCTCCTCTACTTCCTCCACCTCCTCTTGTGCCACCACCTGACTCCGAATTCTGTTTAACATGTGCTCCAGCATGTAAATCACCGGAATAGTCATGCTGATAATGGCATCGTCAGCACTAAACATCTTCGTCGCCATTTCAAAACTGTGCAGAAGGGTGCATAGGTCCCTGATCTGAGACCACTCCTCCAGCGTGATTTGCCCCACCTCTGAATCTCGTTGGCCCAGGCTATACGTCAGAACGTATTGCACCAGGGCTTGTCGGTGCTGCCACAGTCGCTGCAACATGTGCAGAGTTGAATTCCACCGGGTAGGCACATCGCATTTTAGCCGGTGAAGTGGCAGGCCCAACGACTTCTGTAGAGATGTAAGTCGCTGAGCTGCGGGATGCGAACGGCGGAAGTGAGCACACAGCGACCGTGCCCTCTGCAGAAGGCCATCTAGTCTGGGATAGTGGGCTAAAAATTGCTGGACAACCAGGTTCAACACGTGAGCCATACAAGGCACGTGTGTGACATTGCCCCGGCGAAGGGCCGCACCCAGGTTTGCAGCATTGTCGCACACGGCCTTCCCTGGTTTCAGGTCCAATGGAGACAACCATTCATGAAATTGGTTCTCCAGAGCTGACCACAACTCCTCAGCTGTGTGACTCACATTTCCCAGACATTTCAATGTAAAAACCGCCTGATGACGTTGAGCCCTACTGCCAGCATAGTAAGGAGGTGTGCAGGATCCCTTCTGCGCAGTTAGAAAGCTTGTGGCATGACCAGACAGGCTTTGGGTGCAGGTGGAAGACCGAGAGGAGGTTGAGGAGGCAGAAGCAGTGGAGGAACTTTGACATAAAGAGGATTGACGCACAACTCGTGGGGACGGCAAGACTTGGACAGCAGCCCCTTGTCCTGCTGTCACCATAGTTACCCAGTGCCCAGTCAGCGACATGTAACGCCCCTGTCCATGCCTACTCGTCCAAGTGTCTGTGGTGAAATGCACCCTGTCACACACAGAGTTTCTCAAAGAAGCGGTGATGTTGTGTGCGACATGCTGGTGGAGCGCAGGCACACCTTTCTTTGAGAAGAAGTGCCGACTGGGCATCTGGTACTGGGGCACTGCGACGGACATAAGGTCTCGAAAATCCTCTGTGTCCACCAGGCGGAAAGGCAGCATTTCTGTAGCTAAGAGCTTGCAGATGGTGAAATTCAACCTCTTAGCTTTCTCATGGCTAGGAGGAAATGGTCTTTTACTTGTCCACATCTGAGGGACCGAGGGCTGGCTATTGTGCTTAGACGGGGTTGATAAGGGTGTCCCCGGCAAACTGCCGGTCTGTGAGGAAGATGCAGGCGGACATGTTAGGTTGCCTTGATCCAAAGGTGGTGCTATCGATGTCGGACAGCGCTCAAGACCAGCTGGTGTTACCACCTCCAAAGAAAATGATGACCTGCCAATCACGCTGGCTGTTGCGGGTAAAGAGGTGGCAGGTCTGCGCCCCAAAACAGGTGTGACTGCTGTCCCCCCAGTCACAGAGGATGAAGAGGCCGCGGATGCACAAGATATGGCAGACGGTGGTTGGCCCGGCCGGCTAGGCCGCATTGTAGCACACTGAGCTTCCCACTGCAACTTATGCTTCATGTCCATGTGCAGGTTCATGCATGAAGTGCTCAAACTATGTATTTTTTGGCCTCTACTTAGCTTTTACTGACAAATGTTACAGATAACACGAGTTGGGTCATCTTTATCGATCTGAAAAAATGCCCAGGCTATGCAAGGCTTAGCACCCATGCGACCTGAAGAGCCACCACGACTTGTGGTGAGAGGCAGAGTTGTGTTTGAGGATGCAGTTGTTGACGTGCTTCCAGTACTACGTCTCTGTCCAGGAAGGCGCAACCTGACCTCGTCGTCACTAGCATCTTCCTCCACCTCCTCTGCTGACCTCATCTCTTGGCTGACTGTGGGTTGACAGTAAGTGGGATCTCCGACCTCATCATCATCACCCTGTGCGTTATCACACCCGTCGTCCTCAGAGCCAACCTGTTCCTGCCCTGACAAAAAACTAAAGTTGTCGCTCCAATCAGGTATTTGAGTCTTATCATCGTCTTCCTCATTGTCTCCACCAACAGGAGTTACAGTTTGGGAATGAGGGTCTACATTATGGTCAGAACCTTCTGCGTCTGGTCCTGGATCCGACTCATAAAGATTCTGGGCATCAGTGCAGATCATTTCCTCGTCTGGATTCACAGAAGCGCTGGAGTCGACCTCTGATTCCCAGGCTATAGTATGAGCAAACAGCTCTGCAGACTCAACCATCTGTTCTACCTCATACTAAGACGGGCAGCTGGAGATTTGGGAGCTGTGAGGAAGCAAGTGCGATTTGGGTGACACCTTTGAGGACTGGAGTATTTGTGATGTTGAAGTTGATGTGGAGGAGAGCCCACTTAAAGGAGCACTTGATATCCGTTGAAGCACCTGCTGTTTTTGTGCCTCATCTGGAATTTGTAGCGATTGGCGTGGCCGTAAGAAAGGGATCTTATCACATTGTCCGCTAAAAGAAGTAGACATTTTAGTTTGGCTGGAAGATGGTCTTTCTTCTGCACCTACCCCACGGACACAACCTTTTTTCCCCTTCCCAACACGCCTATTCCCCTTTCCACCAGCAGCAGGCCTTTTTCCACTCATTTTGGTGGTTAACTAATTCACAACTCTGGAGTTGTTTGCACAAAAAAACAATGGATGGTAACCGAGCAGAGCTGAGTGGCGAAACTGTGGTATTAGGCCAAAACTATTGGCTGGGTTAGATGCAGAAAAAAATTATTTTTAATTTGCAACCTGATGGAGGTCAGTATAGATGGACTAATAGATCAAGTCCCACACACCGCTAGAAGCCCAAATATTTTTTCAGAGCTAGATGCAGAAAATTTTTTTATTCAATTTGCAACCTGATGGAGGTCAGTATAGATGGACTAATAGACCAAGTCCCACACACTGCTAGAAGCCCAAATATTTTTTCAGAGCTAGATGCAGAAAAAAATTATTTTTAATTTGCAACCTGATGGAGGTCAGTATAGATGGACTAATAGACCAAGTCCCACACACCGCTAGAAGCCCAAATATTTTTTCAGAGCTAGATGCAGAAATTTTTTTTATTCAATTTGCAACCTGATGGAGGTCAGTATAGATGGACTAATAGACCAAGTCCCACACACTGCTAGAAGCCCAAATATTTTTTCAGAGCTAGATGCAGAAAAAAATTATTTTTAATTTGCAACCTGATGGAGGTCAGTATAGATGGACTAATAGACCAAGTCCCACACACCGCTAGAAGCCCAAATATTTTTTCAGAGCTAGATGCAGAAATTTTTTTTATTCAATTTGCAACCTGATGGAGGTCAGTATAGATGGACTAATAGACCAAGTCCCACACACTGCTAGAAACCCAAATATTTTTTCAGAGCTAGATGCAGAAAAAAATTATTTTTAATTTGCAACCTGATGGAGGTCAGTATAGATGGACTAATAGACCAAGTCCCACACACCGCTAGAAGCCCAAATATTTTTTCAGAGCTAGATGCAGAAAAAAATTATATTCAATTTGCAACCTGCTGGAGGTCAGTATAGAAGGACTAATAGAACAAGTCCCACACACTGCTAGAAGCCCAAATATTTTTTCAGAGCTAAATGAAGAAAAAAAATATTTTTAATTTGCAACCTGATGGAGGTCAGTATAGATGGACTAATAGACCAAGTCCCACACACTGCTAGAAGCCCAAATATTTTTTCAGAGCTAGATGCAGAAAAAAATTATTTTTAATTTGCAACCTGATGGAGGTCAGTATAGATGGACTAATAGAACAAGTCCCACACGCTGCTAGAAGCCCAAATATTTTTTCAGAGATAAATGAAGAAAAAAATTATTTTTAATTTGCAACCTGATGGAGGTCAGTATAGATGGACTAATAGACCAAGTCCCACACACTGCTAGAAGCCCAAATATTTTTTCAGAGCTAGATGCAGAAAAAAATTATTTTTAATTTGCAACCTGATGGAGGTCAGTATAGATGGACTAGTAGACCAAGTCCCACACACCGCTAGAAGCCCAAATATTTTTTCAGAGCTAGATGCAGAAAAAAATTATATTCAATTTGCAACCTGCTGGAGGTCAGTATAGAAGGACTAATAGAACAAGTCCCACACACTGCTAGAAGCCCAAATATTTTTTCAGAGCTAAATGAAGAAAAAAATTATTTTTAATTTGCAACCTGATGGAGGTCAGTATAGATGGACTAATAGACCAAGTCCCACACACTGCTAGAAGCCCAAATATTTTTTCAGAGCTAGATGCAGAAAAAAATTATTTTTAATTTGCAACCTGATGGAGGTCAGTATAGATGGACTAATAGACCAAGTCCCACACACCGCTAGAAGCCCAAATATTTTTTCAGAGCTAGATGCAGAAATTTTTTTTATTCAATTTGCAACCTGATGGAGGTCAGTATAGATGGACTAATAGACCAAGTCCCACACACTGCTAGAAGCCCAAATATTTTTTCAGAGCTAGATGCAGAAAAAAATTATTTTTAATTTGCAACCTGATGGAGGTCAGTATAGATGGACTAATAGACCAAGTCCCACACACCGCTAGAAGCCCAAATATTTTTTCAGAGCTAGATGCAGAAATTTTTTTTATTCAATTTGCAACCTGATGGAGGTCAGTATAGATGGACTAATAGACCAAGTCCCACACACTGCTAGAAGCCCAAATATTTTTTCAGAGCTAGATGCAGAAAAAAATTATTTTTAATTTGCAACCTGATGGAGGTCAGTATAGATGGACTAATAGACCAAGTCCCACACACTGCTAGAAGCCCAAATATTTTTTCAGAGCTAGATGCAGAAAAAAATTATTTTTAATTTGCAACCTGATGGAGGTCAGTATAGATGGACTAATAGAACAAGTCCCACACGCTGCTAGAAGCCCAAATATTTTTTCAGAGATAAATGAAGAAAAAAATTATTTTTAATTTGCAACCTGATGGAGGTCAGTATAGATGGACTAATAGACCAAGTCCCACACACTGCTAGAAGCCCAAATATTTTTTAAGAGCTAGATGCAGAAAAAAATTATTTTTAATTTGCAACCTGATGGAGGTCAGTATAGAAGGACTAATAGACCAAGTCCCACACACCGCTAGAAGACCAAATATTTTTTCAGAGCTAGATGCAGAAAAAAATTATATTCAATTTGCAATCTGCTGGAGGTCAGTATAGAAGGACTAATAGAACAAGTCCCACACACTGCTAGAAGCCCAAATATTTTTTCATAGCTAAATGAAGAAAAAAATTATTTTTAATTTGCAACCTGATGGAGGTCAGTATAGATGGACTAATAGACCAAGTCCCACACACTGCTAGAAGCCCAAATATTTTTTCAGAGCTAGATGCAGAAAAAAATTATATTCAGTTTGCAACCTGATGGAGGTCAGTATAGATGGACTAATAGAATGATGCTATGCCCAAAAGATTTTACTTCACTAGGTGCAGTAAAAAAATTGGTATTCTATACACAGGTGGTATATCTTGCAACACAGATAGGCTACTCCACTGACTAACACACTCCGCAATAGGCCAAAAAGGATTAGCTTTGATAGATTCAGCCAAATGCTGTGAAAAAAACTTGCACAGCACTGGCGCAGACCTGCCTGGCAAAAACTGATAAGAACTGATGTAACCTAGTCCTGAAAAGGACTCCAATTACAATTAGTCTTTACTCCCACAATCTATCTATTTAAGAGCACAGACCTGCTTGATAAAAGTCGTAGGAAATGCTGTAACCTAGTCCTTAAAAGGACTGCAATCACAACTATTCCCTACTCCCAAGCTATCTGTATATTTGTGCGAAAATTGGCTTGAAATTAACAAGGTATAGCGCACACAGCAACAGCGGTGCCGTCTAACACGCAGCTGCAGCAGTGAGAAAATGGTGGCGACGGGGAAAATGGCTTGGTCTTATAGGGCAAGGACATGTGACATACACTGCCAATCACACATGCCCTTGCTTGTGTGAAAAAAAGCACTTCGCTCCGTGTGTGCGCTGCTGATAGGCTGACAGATTGCACCTCCCCACTGCAAATGCGGGAAAGAGAAAAAAAAATGGAGATCTTCATTGTTCCTGCAGAGATCCATCCCCTTCCCCTCCCCCCGCCCCGCTGTACACTCAAACTGCGTATTAACATTAATTTTCATCATTACTGAGAAAAAATCCAGTTATGATTTTGGTGCACGAACAGTTATCGAACATAACCTCGAACAGCCGAATTTTTCTCAAATTGTTCGTGTTCGCCGACCGGCTCGAACACCGCCCAAAACAGCTCGAATTTGAGATTGGCGAACAGTTCGAGTAGAACAACGCTCATCTCTATTAACTACCTGAAGTACCTTAAACGGCCCTACTAATTTCGGGCCCAATTTCTTAGAGGAATCCTCAACCGCAGATTCTTAGAGGACAACCAAACCATGTCACCAACCAAAAACAAAACCTCTTGACGTTTCCTGTCAAAGTACCTCTTAGATTTTTTGTTAGCCTCTTGAAGGTTACAACGTACATCAGTCCAAACTCTCTCCAAATCACCGGAAAAATTCTCCTCCTCCGGCACAGCCGATACCAATTTGAAGAATGACCCAAACGACGGATGTCTCCCAGTACAACAAAAAAAAGGAGAACAACCAGCAGAAGAGGATGTATGGTTGTTAAGAGCAAATTCAGCAAGTGGCAGAAACTCAGACCACCCCTCTTAATTGTCAGCCGCAAAACAACGCAAAAACTGTTCAACATCCTGGTTCTTTCTTTCTGTCTGTCCATTAGACTCAGGATGATATCCAGATGAAAATGACAAATGAACTCCCAACCTGTCACAAAGGGCACGCCAAAAACGAGCCACGAACTGAGGTCCCCTATAGGAAACAATGTCGGTAGGAATGCCATGGAGTCTGACAATTTCCTTAACAAAAGCCTTAGCGAGTGTCTTAGCGCAGGGCAGTTTGATGAAAGGAACCAAGTGACACATCTTGCTAAAATGGTCCACGACCACCCAGATGACAGAGAAACCCTCAGAGGCAGGAAGGTCAGTAATAAAATCCATAGCAAGATGCGTCCAAGGTGCACTAGGAACCTCCAGAGGGCAAAGCAACCCCGTAGCAGGAGCATGTGAAGACTTAGATCTAGCACACACAGTACATTGACGCACCCACTTAATGACTTCCTTCTGCCACCCAGGCCACCAAAAACTGCGACCTACAAGTCTCTTAGACTCAGAAATTCCTGGATGACCTGCCAACCGAGACTCATGACACTCCACAAACAAATCTCTCCTAAAGTTCCTAGGCACAAGCAACCTCTCATGGGGAGTGTTAGACGGGGCATCCTCCTGGGCCTTCAGAATCCCATCTTCCAAAACGGAGTCCAATGCTGCTATCACAACACCTTCCTGTAAAATGCTCTCCTCCTCCTTGGTACCAACCATGGGAGAAAAGCTGCGAGATAAAGGATCAGCTTTTACATTCTTGGTACCCGGGATGTAGGTAACAGAAAAATTAACCGCGAAAAAAAAGTGCCCACCTAGCCTGACGTGCATTCAAGCGCTTGGCAGCATTAAAATAGATCAGATTCTTATGATCAGTGGTTGCTGTTGATGGCTCTCCTTTGAAATGTATTACTCACAAGGTTTTTGAATTTCCCCTCACCATTAATGGTATTCAACAAGAGGATTTGGATTTGGCGGCATTAAATAATTTGCCTTCTCCAGTGGTTTTGGGGTTACCTTGGTTAAAATTGCACAATCCTGTACTGGACTGGTCTACCAATGAAATTAAGTCTTGGAGTACTAAGTGTCATGATAAATGTTGTAACAGTCGCATTGCTGCTGTGGAAAAAGGGGAATTACCTGTACCTATTTAGGTTCCTTTTGAAGGTTTCCATGGTTCTGGTTCCCACTGTTATGAACTGCTACAAGCACTAAGGAAAGATAGGAAAACTGTCCCTACAATAGGACTAAGCTGAATCCCTACGATGCAGCGGGGGACCTGTTCCTTGTGAACAGACCCGCCTAAGTCCTCGGCTAGTCTGAACGCAGACCTATAGATATAAGGGAGGGGTCCCTACAAGAACTAAGGACTGGGATATAGATGGACACCTCCTAGCAGAAATTGTAGCAGAGCAAAGACAAACAAACAAAAAGTACTAGAGGTCCAAGGACCAAGCAAACTACAGAGTTAGGTACAAAGGCACCTGGCTAGCTTGAGAGTAAATGAAACACTGAAGTCCAGCAAGGCCAGAAGAGCGGAGCTGGATTATATAGGCAGAAAGTCATGTGACCAACAAAATAGAAAAAAGACTAACAGGAGGGTTCTAAAAGTACCCCCTCTTCTATGAGGATCCTCCGGATCCTCCAGGCCCAGGTCTATCAGGAAACCTCCTGTGAAACGCACCGACAAGTTTAGGAGCAGAGACATCATCCGCCTTTACCTAGGAGTTATCCTTGGAACCAAAACCTTTCCAAGCGACGAGATACTGCAATCTCCCTCTATGCCATCTAGAATTAAGAATGCGAGAAATTTCATATTCACCGTCTTCCACCACCGGAGGAACAGAGACAGTGGCGTCCCTATCCGAAACATCAGCTTTTTTCAATAAGGAAACATGAAACACCGGATTAATCTTCCAGGAGGTGGGAACCTCTAACCTAACAGCAGATTGGTTAACTACCTGAAGTACCTTAAACGGCCCTACTAATTTCGGGCCCAATTTCTTAGAAGGAATCCTCAACCGCAGATTCTTAGAGGACAACCAAACCATGTCACCAACCGTAAACAAAACCTCTTGACGTTTCCTGTCAAAGTACCTCTTAGATTTTTTGTCAGCCTCTTGAAGGTTACAACGTACATCATTCCAAACTCTCTCCAAATCACCGGAAAAATTCTCCTCCTCCGGCACAGCCGATACCAATTTGGAGAAGGACCCAAATGACGGATGTCTCCCAGTACAACAAAAAAAAGGAGAACACCCAGCAGAAGAGGATGTATGGTTGTTAAGAGCAAATTCAGCAAGTGGCAGAAACTCAGTCCACCCCTCTTGATTGTCAGCCACAAAACAACGCAAAAACTGTTCAACATCCTGGTTCTTTCTTTCTGTCTGTCCATTAGACTCAGGATGATATCCAGATGAAAATGACAAATGAACTCCCAACCTGTCACAAAAGGCACGCCAAAACCGAGCCACGAACTGAGGTCCCCTATCGGAAACAATGTCGGTCCTCAGCTAGTCTGAACGCAGACCTATAGATACAAGGAAGGGGTCCCTACAAGAACTAAGGACTGGGATATAGATGGACACCTCCTAGCAGAAATTGTAGCAGAGCAGAGCAAAGACAAACAAACAAAAAGTACTAGTGGTCCAAGGACTAAGCAAACTACAGAGTTATGTACAAAGGAACCTGGCTAGCTTGAGAGTAAATGAAACACTGAAGTCCAGCAAGGCCAGAAGGGCGGAGCTGGATTATATAGGCAGAAAGTCATGTGACCAACAAAATAGAAAAAAGACTAACAGGAGGGTTCTAACACCGACTTTGTGGGGCGAACCCCAGGGTCCACGACCAGTGTCAGTGGGTGTCACCACTGCTTCTTCCGCTGTTGTGCGTGTAATAGATCCCCCTGATGTGTGTGCAAGGCAATCCCCTGTCCATACTGCATGCATAGATGCACCCTTCTCTCAGTCTTAACTTGTTATGGCAGTTTCTCAAGAAACAGCATCAACGTTCATGTCCACGTCCCACCGCAGCGTTCAATTGTCCATATTCCAGAGCTTTGAATGAAAGCGCAAATTCGCAGCCAACGCCCCACAGGCCACAGTCCTAAATTCGCACATTTCACGACTGCTTGCATTGAAAATGCTGCCTTTTAGGCTGGTGGAGACGGAATCCTTCCGCAACCTTATGGCGGTGGCCGTCCCTCGGTACTCGGTCCCCAGCCGACACTATTTTGCCCGGTGTGCCATCCCCGCACTGTACAAGCACGTGTCCCAAAACATCTGCCGTGCCCTCAACAACTCAGTTACTGGTAGAGTCCACCTGACAACGGACACGTGGACAAGTGCTTGTGGCCAGGGACGGTACATCTCCCTGACGGCACACTGGGTAAACATAGTGGAAGCCGGGACCCAGTCGGACCTTGGGACGGAACACATCCTCCCTACACTGAGGATTGCGGGCCCTATGTCAGTCAGAGTTGCCCCCACAGTGTACAGCTCCTGCGCATTATCCTCCTCCTCCTCATGTTCAGCCTCCATCTCAGATATCACCACATCAGTTACAAGCTGGAAGCACTGCAGTACTGCCTCAGCCAAGCGGCAACAGGCTGTGCTGAAACTCATAAGCTTAGGTGATAAACCTCACACTGCTTGTGAGTTGTGGACAGCTGTGAAAGAGCAGGCAGATCTGTGGCTGAGACCGCTGAACTTACATCCAGGCATGGTCGTGTGTGACAATGGCCGTAACCTGGTGGCGGCTCTGAGGAGAGGAGAGATCACACACGTATCATGCCTGGCTCATGTGCTTAACCTCGTGATTCAGCGGTTTCTTAAATCGTTCCCCGAGTTGCCAGATCAGCTCGTCAAAGTACGCCGCCTGTCAGCTCATTTTCGCAAGTCAGCTAGAGCTTCCGCTGCCCTTGCTGTGTTGCAGCAGTGTTTGCAGCTTCCGGCACATCGACTGGTGTGTGATGTCCCAACACGTTGGAACTCTACCCTCCACATGTTGCAAAGGATTTGTGAGCACACATAAGACGTCAGGAGTGGACCTGGATGTCTGACATATGTACCATCCTGACAAACTTTGAGGAGTCCACCAAGATGGTGAGTGGCGATGATGCCATCATTAGCATCAGCATCCCACTTGTCTGTCTTTTGCAACGCTCTCTGCAGAGAATTAAAGAGGAGGCATTGCAGCCAGAGTATGATGAGATGGATCAAGAAGCCGTAATGGGCAATTACACACAGCCCAGCCTCATCTCATCCCAACGTGCATTGGGGGACAATGAGGGAGAGGAGGAGGAGGAGGAAGAACAGGAGCTGCTATCATGCGCTGTAGACGGTAGTACCTGTACAACTGTCATACAGTCGGTTCAGCGTGGGTGGCCAGGGGGGAGGAGGAAGAGGAGGAGGAGAGCATGGTCAGTCGTCATCTTGGTGAGGACACGGAAGTCTTGCCCGTTACCAGTCTGGCACGCATGGCTGACTTTATGTTACGCTGCCTTAACCGTGACCCTCGCATTGTCAAAATGTTGGGTGACAGTCATTACTGGTTGGTGACACTTTTAGACCCCCGCTACAAGGAGAACTTTCACTCTCTTATTCCTGAGGTGGAGAGGTCTACAAAAATGTGGCAGTACCAGAAGGCCCTTGCTGCAGAACTGTTAAAAAAATTCCCATCTGAACACACTAGCGGCAGAGGTCACAGTTCGTTGACCAACCAAGGTGTACAGGCGAGAGAGACGCAAATCCAGTTGAGCAAAGGCAGGGGAACACTGTCAACATTCTGGGACAGTTTTCTGAGACCCGCTCAGCTTCTAGGCCCTGAGGCACGGGGTACTCTCAGAAGGAGTGGAAAGTTTCAAAAGATGGTGAGGGAGTACCTTGCCGACCGTACCAGCGTCCTCCGTGATTCCTCTGTGCCTTTTAATTATTGGGTATCCAAGCTGGACACTTGGAATGAACTCGCTCTGTACGCCTTGGAGGTCCTGGCCTGCCCTGCAGCTAGCGTGTTATCGGAGCGTGGTTTTAGTGCCGCTGGGGGAATTATAACTGATAAGAGCACTCACCTGTCAACTGACAATGCTGAGAAGCTGACACTTATGAAAATGAACAAGGGCTGGATTGGGCCAGACTTCTCATCACCACCAAATGACAGCAGAGTAACATAAAGTCAAATCCACTGTGTTATTTCGGGAGGTGTATTCCCATGCACCGCTTCACACCCACACATGCACCACTTCCTCTTTTCGGCTGTATTTTGCTCTTCTCCTTATCCTCAGCCTCTACCACCACTATACCACCAGGGTGACTGTGGTCTGTGTTGCCAGCATTGCCAGTTCCTCCATCCTAATTTTTGGCAGCTTTTGCTTGGAAGGCATAGGCAAAGACTATGGGAGACCCACTCCCCAATAATGGGAATAATGTTTTTAATATGCTGTACTGCATGGCTCTTGTAAGGGGCATTAAAATCGTCTTGTTAAGCTACTGCGACCTCCTCGTCTCTTCCAAGAGGCATTAAAACCGTCTTTCTAAGCTACTGCGACCTCCACCACTTTTCCAAGGGGCATTAAAAATGTCTTGTTAAGCTACTGCGACCTCCACATCTCTTCCATGGGGCATTAAAACCATCCTGTTAAGCTACTGCGGCCTCCACCCTTCTTCCAAGGGGCATTAAAACCGTCTCGTTAAGCTACTGCGACCTCCACCACTCTTTCAAGTGGCATTGATATTGTTTTTTTATTCCACTGCGACCTCCACCATTCTTCCAAGGGGCATTAAAACCGTCTTGTTAAGCCACTGCGACCTCCACGTCTCTTCCAAGGGGCATTAAAACCATCTTTTTAAGCTACTGCGACCTCCACCATTCTTCCAAGGGGCATTAAAACCGTCTTGTTAAGCTACTGCGACCTCCACGTCTCTTCCAAGGGGCATTAAAACCATCTTTTTAAGCTACTGCGACCTCCACCATTCTTCCAAGGGGCATTAAAACCGTCTTGTTAAACCACTCTGAACTCCACAGCTTTTTCAAGGGGCATTGAAATGTTGTTTTTAATTAACTCTAACCTCCACGACTCTTCCAACGGGCATTGCATTTCCTCCTAATTTTAGTCAGCTTTTGATTTTCAATGCATAGACGAACACTAAGGGAGACCAACTCCCCAATAATGGGTAGAAGGTTTTTAGTATGCAGTAATCCACGTCTGTTTCAAGGGGCATTGCAGTTCCTCATAATTATTGGAAAGCCTTCCATTCACTGCTTAGGCCAACATTGTACAGGAGACCCAGTTGCTATAAATGGAAAAAATGGTTTAGTTAAGGCCCTCTGACCTCCATGTTACTTCCAAGGGGCATTGGAGTGCCTCGAAATTTTTGGTAGGCATTGCACTCACTGTATGCCCTATAACTGTGTAGCCAAACCGCTCCTTTTGGTACAGAAACATATCCTACAAGACATGTGTGGTTGACTGGCCTGATATTGATGTGAATGGTCCCTGTTCCTCTTGCTCTTTCTCCTTTGCCACCACCTCATCCATCATTCATCACCTGAAGCTTTGTTTTAACGGGAGTCATAGAACTGGGATAGTAGCAGGAAAACATCCAGCAATCCTCGGAGGAGGTAGGATATGCGCAAAAACGCTGACGACCTCAGGCCTAGCGGTTACTACATACATGCGCTTGCATTCCAAGGAACAGAAAGCTAAGGAGATGGATGGCCTCATGATCATGAATAATTTACTCATTGAGTAGGAGGCCGACCAGTGCTGCTGTCTACCTTCTGAACCTTGTGTTGAATCCTGATTAACCCAGGACCCGCAATCCTCTATGTCTGGAGGACGTGTTGCATCCCAGTGTCCAATTGTGTCCCGGCTTCCACAATATTAACCCAGTGTGAAGTCGTCAGTCAGATGGACCATCCCTGGCCACATTTCACTTGTCCACGTCCTTCAAATAGGGGCGGCTGGGGACCGTTTATGGACACCTGGCCGCCCCCAGGCAGCTGTGGACCGTGTGTGGGCACCCGGCCACGGGGAGGCTGGGGACCGAGCGTGGACACCAGGCCGCTGGGCAGCTGGGGACTGAGTATGGATGCCAAGCCACCGACGCAGCCATGACATGGTGGCCGGTGTCTGCCTCCACATGCCTAAAAGGCCCAATTTCAAGTGCAAGCAAGCTAGCAGTATGGTATTGCAGCCTGGGGGTGGGTGGGTGGCATCATACTTGCGCTTGCATTGCAAGGAATCGGGGAGGTACAATTGAACACTGCCCTGGGACAAGGACTTGCATGGGGATAGTTGCAAGTCTGCATTTTCTGATGCGGTAAGGATCACTTCTGATGGGCACAATTTTAGGCAGTGACCTGGGTGTCAGAGATGCTTCCAGGGGTCTTCACCATGCTGTTCCCTTGTCTTTTCAGCACTGTATGCATGTGTCACACAGCACATGGCCAGATAAGATTGTAAAATGTTAAAATGATATCTCCCGGTGAATGCATTTGTCACGGTTGAAAGTAATACAAAAGTGCAAAAATGCATAAAAAATGCTACTTGGGAACATAGCCCAAGGTGAGGAGATGTATTTTTGTTTTTGGTTATTTATTTTACCTTATACACAAGTCTTTACCCTGGAAAGGATGTTCCTTAACATATTTCACAGGAAAACCATTTCAGTTTCGTTTTTGAACGTTTTATTGTGAGACCGTTAAAGTGGCTTAATACCTCTGATCACGTTGTTGACAGCAGTGCCCTGGGGGTCATAAATGCTTCCTGGGGCGATCCCCATGCTGTCCCCATGTCATTTGAACACTGTCACTATCGTTTTAGGCGCTTTTTAGGCTTTCTACAGACTGCCGGGGGTGCCGCCGCAAAAATGCTCGGTTCTCCCACAGACTGACATTGGGCTCGTTGCTCGGGTTGAGCACCCGAGTATCACGGTGAGCTCGGCCCAAGCTTCGAGCACCCAAGCATTTTAGTGCTCGCTCAACACTAGTTATGACATAGTACATATTACTAATAAGTTTTACAATGATTGGTTCAAACGCTGATAAGTTGAACCTGGGTTCACCGGGATCCCTACATGTGCCGGTGTGCATGTGCCCCCAACAGTCGCACATGGACAACCTTCACATGAATTCAAGGATCAAAAACACATTGGATAAGATGTGGAATGTAGCAATACGTATTGATAAACAATATTGAAAAATACATTATTAGTATAAAATACACACAAAAATTATTGTGTTATGACATATTACCAATATAAAATTAATAATGAGAAGAAGAGGAGAGGGAGGGAGAATGATGAATAAAGATCAATCTGAAAGGGGAAGGACAAAATCCCTAGGAGCTGGTCACATTTTCAAGGACCAAATTCAGACCTTCAGGGGGTAATGTGCCCAATTTGAAAATCCAAAAACTCTCCTTATAAATTAAACTAGCCAATCGATCAGAGACGGTATCAGGTACATGGTCAATGATAGTAAGCCTCATATCTCCTGGATCTTTTTGATGGACAATACTGAAGTGTTTTGATACACTATGTAATTGAAAACCTATCCGGATATTGTATCTATGTTTATTTAGTCATGCTTGCATAGTTTGTATCATTCAGCCCACGTACTGGAGGTCACATGTACACTCCAGTAGGTAGATCACATGTGTTGATTGACAATTCATGTCATGTTTGATAGAGAATTTCTTTCCTGTAGTGTGTGATGAGAAAATCTTTTGAGCACCATTTTGAATGGCTCTACAACATAAACACTTTGGCGTATTGCACGGAAAACACCCCGGACAGATGCCATCCTGTGGTGGCTGTATTTTGGACTTCAAAGATGTATTACTTGGTGCTATTAAACTACGTAGATTTTTTTTCTTCCTATAAATGATGCTTGATTTATTGGGTATGAAAGGCCCTAATATTGGGTCACCCCTCAAAATAACCCAAAATTTATTAAGGACACTGTGAATGGTGACCCTAGATTAACTAAATGTAGTAACCATACTCCATCTAGTCAAATCTGAGGCTGTTTTATTTTTATTTTTACCAGTGGATGACTCAATCTGATCAATGCACATGTCCTGGGTAAGAGCCCTAGTTTTAAAAAAGGCATCCTTCAATAATTTTTGGGGTAATCTTTCTGTATAAACCGTTTTCTCAATATTTTAGATTTTACCAAAAATTCAGAGTCTCTGGTGCAGTTTTTTCGAACCCTCCAATATTGTCCATAGGGAACATTGGCGATCCATTTTGGGAGATGTGCAATATCAAACCTCAGATAACTATTTACATCCACTGGTTTGAAAAAGGTTGATGTGAACAATCTTCCCATCGTGGCAAACTGCACCATCAGGTCCAGCAATTGTAGGGCAGTTTCAGAAAAAGTTGCTGTGAAGGATAAACCCCACAAATTAGAATTGAGTTCATCAACGAACTTCAATACACTCTCACTAGTGCCCTTCCACAAGAAGAACAAATCGTCTATATAGCGGCGGTAAAACACCACATGGTTAGCCGCCATGGGGGACTGTGCGATGAAGACAGACTCGAAGACCCCCATAAACAAATTAGCGTAACTGGGGGCGATTCTCATCCCCATCGCACAGCCCCTTATCTGACGATAGACCACCTCTTCAAAATGTGAATACATTGTTGTTCAATATGAACATAATAGATGTTTTGAGAAAATTCTTTTGCTCAGCTGGAATATGGTATCAGTCGACAAAAAATGTTCGACTGCTCTCAACCCCAATTCATGGAATATATTACTGCAAAGAGCACTAATATCAAGAGTCAAGATGAGACAATTGTTCCTGGTGGGGAGACCTCTTAGGAGTTTGATTAATTGAGAAGAATCTCTCAGATATGAATCAAGCTTGAGGACATATTTTTGAAGAAAGAGATCAACATAATGGGAGAGGTTACTGGCATTGATGATCGAGCACTAAAATACTCGGGTGCTCGAAGCTCAGGCCGAGCACATCGTGATACTTGGGTGCTCGACCTGAGCAACGAGCCCAATGTAAGTCTATGGGAAACTCGAGCATTTTTCTGGCGGTCCCCACCGGCGGTCTGCAGAAGGTCAAAAATTGCCCAAATCGATGGGAACAGTGCACAATTAAACATGTCAGGCAGGCAGACAGAATATATAGGAAGACAGGCAGGCAGTGTATATAGGAGGGTGCATGAAAAACATAGCAGGGCGCTGGAACACACTAGTCCCCCCCGATTTTCATGCAACCGTCTCTTTAAAAAAGCCGGCAATTCAGCAGCCACATACAGTTATAACATCGGTACCCGACAATTTAGAACAGAAAGAATAGAGCATCACACATAGATTAGATAGATAGAAACATGTCAGTCACATATATAATAAGTACAGTGATAGTGTTGGTTACTGTACTTGTCATTTAGTGTTAAAATAAAGGATTTATTGAAAAAAAAATTGGCGTGGGGTCCCCCGTAATTTTAGTCTCTAGCAGAGGTTAAGCAGATGACTGGGGCAGATGTTTGAAGCCTGGGAAGGGGGTAATACCCACGGAGCTTCCCAGGCTACTAATATCAGCCCCCAGCTGAATACCTAGCCTTTACTAGCTATTAAAATGGGGGACCCAAAAAAAAATGACGTGGGGTCCCCCCTATTTTAATAGCTAGCAAAGGCTAGCCAGAAAGCTGGGGGCTGATATCAATAGCCTAGGAAGGGTGCCATGAATATTGGCCCCCTCCCAGGCTAGAAACACCACGCCTCAGCAGAATGCTGTTATCTAGCTTGCCATGCCACAGAGACACTGAGATGCCTTGCGCTCCTCAGTGTCTCGCTGTGATGGCATCCAGATGAACTCGGCTCACCTCATGCACGTCACTGACAGTGTGGGAGAATTCTCCTGCCCATGCGGTGCCGGCAAATGACGTCACTGCGTGAGCAGGAGAATTCTTCCACGCTGTCAGTAACGTGCATGAGGTGAGCCGAGTTCATTTGACATGAACTCGGCTCATCTGGATGCCGCCACAGTGAGACACTGAGGAGCGCAAGCATGCCTGCGCTCTGCAGTGTCTCTGAAGAATGACAAGCTGGATGGCAGCGTTCTGCTATGATCCAGCCTGCCATCTCAATGCCATCCCAGCGTGGGAGAATTCTAAAATCTCTTAGAAGGAATCTCAACTCATTTGTCCCCTCTGTAGAATTTAGGGAAAATTATGTAAATCTCAAATTTAAACTCATCAAATTCGAAGAGGATATCATAATGAAAAAAGCAGCAAAATTATTACGTGATAGGAAGGATACATGTGTGGTTGAGGAAACCACTGATGCCTCCGTTCTATCTCGACAGGAACCAGTTAACATGATTAATAGATCCAATCTGAATTCCATCATGACTCCAAATCCTTCATTCGCTATAGTTGATTCACAAGACAAAGGAAAAAAATTGTCCCTTAAATTTCTTAAGTCTACTAAACAAAAATTTTTTTATGAACAACATAGAAAACTTTGTCAACTGCCCCTGTAAAACTGGGTGTTGTAAGATCTGTGAAAGACAAAAACATGTCAGAGAATACTAGTAAGGATTCAATTGACAGAATAAATTCAAATATGACACAAATAGTACAGTCCAACTTGGATACAAATCCCACATCTTTGGATATGGTCCCAATAGTCCAGTCAATTGACAAAGACCCAGTTAATTTTCCATTAGACTTTGGAGCAAATTGTTCACCTTCGGCCATATCTACACAAAAGGAGGACTATACTGACCCCATGAATTTATCCTTATTGACAGTACACAATTATACACCTTCACAGATTAAATGCACTGAATCTTCTACAATATTCACTACAACCAATACAAATGAATCGGTTCTGTTAAATTCTTTTAGTCCCCCATGGCGGCTAACCATGTGGTGTTTCACCGCCGCTATATAGACGATTTGTTTTTCTTGTGGAAGGGCAATAGTGAGAGTGCATTGAAGTTCGTTGATGAACTCAATTCTTATTTGTGGGGTTTATCCTTCACAACAACTTTTTCTGAAACTGCCCTACAATTCCTGGACCTGATGGTGCAGTTTGACACGATGGGAAGATTGTGAAGACGGTTTATACAGAAAGGTTACCCCAAAAAATTATTGAAGGATGCCTTTTTTAAAGCTAGGGCTCTTACCCAGGACATGTGCATCGATAGGATTGAGTCATCCACTGGTAAAAATAAAAATAAAACAGCCTCAGATTTGACTAGATGGAGTATGGTTACAACATTTAGTCAATCTAGTGTCACCATTCACAGTGTCCTTAATAAATTTTGGTTTATTTTGAGGGGTGACCCAATATTAGGGCCTTTCATACCCAATAAATCAAGCATAGGAAGAAAAAAAATCTACGTAGTTTAATAGCACCAAGTAATACATCTTTGAAGTCCAAAATACAGCCACCACAGGATGGCATCTGTCCGGGGTGTTTTCCGTGAATTGTCAATCAACACATGTGATCTACCTACTGGAGTGTACATTTGACCTCGAGTACGTGGGCTGAACCATACAAACTATGCACGCACGTCTAAATAAACATAGACACAATATCCGGATAGGTTTTCAATTACATAGTGTATTGAAACACTTCAGTATTGTTTATCAAAAAGATCCAGGAGATATGAGGCTTACTATCATTGACTATGTACCTGATACCGTCTCTGATCGATTGGTGAGTTTGATTTATAAGGAGAGTTTTTGGATTTTCAAATTGGGCACATTACCCCCTGAAGGTCTGAATTTGGTCCTTGAAAATGTGACCAGCTCCTAGGGATTTTGTCCTTCCCCTTTCAGATTGATCTTTATTCATCATTCTCCATCGATCTCTCCCCTTCTTCTTCTCATTATTAATTTTATATTTGTAATAAGTCAAAACACAATAATTTTTGTGTGTATTTTATACTAATAATGTATTTTTCAATATTGTTTATCAATACGTATTGCTACATTCCACATCTTATCCAATGTGTTTTTGATCCTTGAATTCACGTGAAGGTTGTCCATGTGCGACTGTTGGGGGCACATGCACACCGGCACATGTAGGGATCCCGGTGAACCCAGGTTCAACTTATCAGCGTTTGAACCAATCATTGTAAAAACTTATTAGTAATATGTAATATGTCATAACACAATAATTCTTGTGTGTATTTTATAATTAACTATGCATTTTTTAATATTGTCCATCAATATGTATTGCTATATTCCATGCCTTATCCAATGTGTTCTTGATTTTTGAATTCATGTGAAGGTTGTCCATGTGCGACTGTTGGAGGCACATGCACACCGGCACATTTAGGGTTCCTTGTGAACCCAGGTTCAACTAATCAGCGTTTGAACTAATTATTGCAAAACTAATTAGTATATCAACCTATCATTGTGAAGCTTTGCCTATATATGTTTTATTTTGTGTCCATACCCTTGTACCACCTGATGAAGATAGTTTACTATCGAAACGCGTTGTGGAAAGGGCTTATTAAATGTTTTTAGCCCCAAATCTGTTTTCTCCAGTGATCACTTTAGCGCTTCATAGACCGCTTTTCTTTTTTACATAGTTTCCTATTCCCTCTCTGAGGGTCAGCGGCAGGATCAGCTTTGTCGATCAATTGCTAACCATCCCTGCAATTCCTTCCCCACTCGTTATTTGAGGACCTAGAATCATAGAATCATAGAATGGTAGAGTTGGAAGGGACCTCCTGGGTCATCTGGTCCAACCCCCTGCTCAAAGCAGGATTCACTAGATCATCTCAGACAGATGTCTGTCCAGCCTCTGTTTGAAGACGTCCATTGAAGGGGAACTCACCACCTCTCGTGGCAGCCTGTTCCACTCATTAATCACCCTAACTGTCAAAAAGTTTTTTCTAATATCTAATCTGTGTCTCCTCCCATTTAGTTTCATCCCATTGCTTCTAGTCTTTCCTTGTGCAAATGAGAATAAAGATGATCCTTCTACAATGTGACAGCCCTTGACATATTTGTAGACAGCTATTAAGTCTCCTCTCAGTCTTCTTTTTTGCAAGCTAAACATTCCCAAATACTGCAACCGTTCCTCATAGGACATGGTTTGCAGACCAGTCACCATTCTGGTCGCTCTTCTCTGAACTTGCTCCAGTTTGTCTATGTCTTTTTTAAAATGTGGTGCCCAAAACTGTACACAGTATTCCAGATGAGGTCTGACCAAAGAGGAGTAAAGACCGATAATGACTTCACGTGATCTAGACTGTATGCTTCTGTTAATACATCCCAGAATTGTATTTGCCTTTTTTGCTGCTGCATCACACTGTTGACTCATGTTCAGTCTTTGATCTATTAGTATACCTAAGTCTTTTTCACATGTACTGTTGCTTAGCTCTATTCCTCCCATTCTGTATATGCTTTTTTCATTTTTATTGCCCAGATGTAGTACTTTGCATTTTTCCCTGTTAAAAACCATTCTGTTGGTTGCTGCCCATTGCTCCAGTTTATTTAGGTCTTTTTGAATCCTCTCTCTCTCTTCTCTAGTATTAGCTATCCCTCCTAGCTTTGTGTCATCAGCAAATTTAATCAGTTTACCCTCAATTCCTTCATCTAAATCATTGATAAAGATGTTGAACAATACAGGTCCCAGGACGGAGCCCTGTGGTACCCCACTTGAGACATTCATCCAGCTGGATGTGAAGCCATTTACAACCACCCTTTGAGTCCGATCACTAAGCCAGTTATGAATCCACCTAACAGTTGCCTGGTCCATTGCATACTTGGTCATTTTTTCAATAAGGATGGTGTGAGATACTTTGTCAAATGCTTTGCTGAAGTCAAGATATACTATATCTACAGCATTTCCCTGATCCACCCAGTCAGTGATTCTGTCATAGAAGTAAATTAAGTTAGTCTGACATGACTTGTTAGTTACAAACCCATGCTGACTCTGGTTAATCACTTCATTCTTATCCATGTACTTACATACATGTTGTTTAATAATTTGTTCAAAGATCTTTCCTGGTATAGAAGTCAGACTCACCGGCCTATAGTTCCCTGGGTCCACCTTCTTCCCCTTTTTGAAGATAGGAACAACATTTGCTCTTCTCCAGTCTTCTGGGACTTCTCCTGTTCTCCAAGAATTTTCAAAGATTATGGAGAGTGGTTCTAAAATTTCTTCTACGATCTCCTTCAGTACTCTGGGGTGTAATTCATCTGGACCTGGAGACTTGAACTCATTTATGCTAGCTAAATATTCCCTCACAATCTTTCTGTTTACAGATAACTTGGATTCCTCTATTCCTTTAAAAGGACAGTGAAGATCAGTTGATGTTACATTTTCTTTCTGAGAGAAAACAGATGCAAAATAGGAATTAAAAAGTTCGGCCTTCTCAACATCCTCTCTTACCATTTCTCCATTTTCATCCTGTAAAAATCCTATAGCATCTTTGACTTTTCTTTTACTTCTGACATACCCCCAAAATCCTTTTTTATTGCTTTTGACATCTCTTGCAAGCCTTAATTCATTGTCAGCTTTAGCTAACCTGATACGTGCCCTGCAGGATCTGCAGACTGCATTATAATCTTCTTTAGATATGCCTCCCTCTTTCCATTTAATAAACAAGGGAGCCGCCTTTTTCAAACCCACAGGATCTGAGGTGACGCGTATCCGGTCCTGAGTCACGTGGTCCGCGGCCGGTCACGTGGTCCGCGACCAAGAACCCGGAAGCGGTGAGCACAGCCAGCGGTCCGCAGCATACAGCACGTGTTGAGCCCACCGGCCTGCACCACGCAGTGAGACTCACCTTCTCTCCACCTTCTGGCAGTCACCGGGGTTGTGCAGGGGTGCACAACTCCAGCATGTGAGTGGCCTCTTGGTGGGTTTTAATCCATATTGGTCCATCTGGTCCTTCACACAGCGCGCTTTTCTCCCCTCTTTTTTTTTAAACTGTTATTGGGATTTTTCCTAAATTTTGGCAGTCGTTGGACTCACAGCACACCCTGTAACTGTATAGCAGACTCGCTCCTTTCTAATAGGAACATATAGTTACTGTGGCCCTGCTCTATGTGTCTTTAAATTGTTAATGTGGTTTTTCCTAAATTTTGGCAGGCGTTGGATTCACTGCATACCCTATAATTGTATAGCAGACCCTCTCCTTTCTAATGGGAACATGTTGTTACTTTGGCCAAGCACTTTGTGTGTTTAAATTGTTAGTGGTTTTTTTCCTAAATTTTGGCAGCCGTTGGACTCACTGCATACCCTTTAACTGTATAGCAGACCCTCTCCTTTCTAATGGGAACATGTCGTTACTTTGGCCCACCTCTATGTGTATTTGAAATGTTATTGGGGTTTTTCCTAAATTTTGGCAGCCATTGGACTCACTGCATACCCTATAACTGTATAGCAAACCCACTCCTTTCTAATGGGAACATGTTGTACTCGTTACTGTGGCCCACCTCTATTTGCTATAACTGTATAGCAGACCCTCTCCTTTCTAATGGGAACATGTCGTTACTGTGGCCCTGCTCTATGTGTCTTTAAATTGTTAGTGGGGTTTTTCCTAAAATTTGGCAGCCGTTGGACTCACTGCATACCCTATAACTATATAGAAAACCCTCTTCTTTCTAATGGGAACATGTCGTTACTGTGGCCCAGCTCTATGTGTGTTTAATTTGTTAGTGGGATTTTCCCTAAATTTTGGCAGTCCTTACAGTCACAGCATGGGCATTACCACTATAGGAGACCCACTCCTTTTTAATGGGAACATTTTTTTACTGAGAACCTCCTCTGTGTCTCTTCAAAGGGGTATTGGGGTGCGTCCAAATTTTTGGCAGCCCTTGCAGTCACTGCATTTGCAATAAAAGTATAGAAAATCCACTCTTTAATAATGGGAACAACAAAGCATAGCCGACTGCTGGCCCTTTAAGAATAGTAAGGCTGTAAAAATAGTGTTTGTGACTTTCATAATCCCTCCTTCATAAATGAAACATGATATCTGATGATATTTCACACACCACATGGCCAGATAAGGTTGGAAAATGTTAAAATGACATTTTCCAGTGAATTCATTTGTCTTGGTTGAAAGCAATGCAAAATTGTAAAAACGCATCAAAAACGCTACGTGTGAACATAGAGCAAGTTGTGGAGGAGCATTTTGTTTATTTATTTTGCCTTATATACAAGTCAGTACCCTGGAAAGGATGTTCCTTAACATATTTCCCAGCAAAATCCATTTTGGTTTCGTTTTTGCATGTTTTATTGTGAGTCCGTAAAAGTGACGTAATACCTCTGACAACATTGTTGACAGCATTGACCTGAGAGTCAGAACTGCTTCCAGGGGTCTATCCCATGCTGTTTCCATGTCATTTGAGCACTGTTCCCATCGATTTGGGAAATGTTTAGGCCCTCTGCAGACTGCCGGGGAGTGAGGAGCGCTGGAAAAATGCTCAAGTTTCCCATAGATTTACTCGTTACTCAGACCCAGCAGTCGAGCATTCCAATTTGCTCGACCCGAGCAATGAGTACCTGAGTATTTTAGTGCTCACTCATCACTAGTAATTATATATATCCATCTGAACTAACAGTCCTAATCCAGCTGCATATATTCAGTGGTGATAGCAGGAGTTAGGCAGGCAGGGTATGTGGCAGACTGCAATGTATGATACAGCACAAGAGGGTCCATTGCACTTTCTGTCGGATGCTGCTTTTGTTACAAATTTTTGTAAACATAGCCCAAGATATCAAGGGCCAGGGCAATTTTTTTTATATCTTAATTCTGGTTATTTGCTTAAAAAGCAAGGCAGGTAAGGTATGTGACAGACTGCAGTGGATACAGCACCAAAGGGTCCATTGTACATTCTGACTGATTCTGCTATTGCAGATATTTGTAGACATAGCCTCAGGTGTCAGGGGCTAGGGCTAATTTTTTTTTATCTTAATCCTGATTATTTGCTTAAAAAGCAACCCAGAGTACACCATTTTTCTGCTCCATTTGCTGTCAGCACTGCAGAATACAGCCAGATCTTTTCAATATTGCAGCGCTAAAATCCAAAAATTTTAACTGAAAGTGGAAAATATTGGCCTCGATTTCCATTTTATTGCAGTGTGTCGGTGAAGCTATTTACACAAGGACACTGTGAATAGTTTTAGTAAACTATAGGTCTGCTTTTTAAAACTGTGGTTCTCCGTCAGACATCTCACATATAACTGCTTTCCAAATTCAGCCATTTCTGACCTCCATTTTCATTTTGTTGCAGGGTGTCCGTGAAACTATTCACAGAAGGTCGCTGTGAAGAATAGTATTAGTAAACTACAGGCCTGCTTTTTAAAACTGTGTTTCTTCGTCAGACGTATCACATATAACTGCATTCCAAATTCAGCCATTTCTGGCCTCCATTTCCATTTTGTTGCACTGTGTCGGTGGAGCTATTCATACGAGGTCGCTGTGAAGAATAGTATTAGTAAACTACAGGCCTCTATTTAAAACCGTGGTTTTCCGTCAGACGTATCACATATAACTGCGTTCCAAAATCAGCCATTTCTGGCTTCCATTTCCATTTTATTGCAGTGTGTCAGAGAAGTTATTCTCACAAGGTTGCTGTGAAGAATAGTAACCTACAGGCCCGCTATTTAAAACTGTGGTTGTCCATCAGTCGTATCACATATAACTGCGGTTTAAATCCAGCCATTAGTAGTGAACGTGGAAAATATTGTCCTCCATTTAAAATGGGCAAGGTGCATGGCAAGGGACGGGGAAGTGGACGTGATGGTGATGGTGCATGCAGAGGCCGAGGCCAAGCTGAAATTGTGCCGCAACAAACACCCACATCTTGTCGCTCGACCTTCCTGTCCCAATTACTCGGGGACCACACAACACCACTATTGAACACAGAGCTGTGTCAAAAGGTTGTTGTTTGGATAGCAGATAATGCTTCCAGTCACTTTGCCACCACCACCACCACCCTGTCTTCCCCACAGTCAAGTCTCAGTAGCCATGAGTCTGGACCGCATATTCCTCACCCTTATCCTCCTTCCTGCACCCATGCCGAGTGCCCAGAGACAACTGATCTTACACTTGGACACTCAGAAGAGCTGTTCACTTTTCCATTTATAGATTCTGGCCTCTCGCCCAGCAAGCTTCAAGCGGGTGAAGAGGAGAACGTGTGTAGCGATGCCCAAATATTTGAGCAGTCATGGTCACACAAAGGCAACAGTGGGAAAGTGCAATTACTGTCGCAAGAGGTGGATGGGATGATGATCAGACACAATTGCCAGAAAGTCAGGAGGAAGATCAGGGTGCGGAAAAGGAAGACGAGGTTCTGAATGATATAGTAACTGATCCAACCTGGCCAGAGGGACATGCAGAGCGAGGACAGCAGCACACCGAGGGAGGGAGGCGAAGCACCACAATAGGCAGGAAGAAGCAGTGTGGTGGCCGCAGATACAAAGCGGGAAAGCTTTCCCCGTAACACCAACACGACGGAAGTTGCCAGTACTCCTGTTGGGTCTTCCCGAGTCTGATTGTTTTTTAAAGACTCTGCAGATAACCCCAAAAAAGCCATTTGCACCACCTGCTAGGCCAGCATCAGCAGGGGTAGCAAAACTAGCAGCCTGACCACCACCAGCATGATTAGGCACATGGCAGCAAAGCACCTGACTAAGTGGGCCAAACCCAAGGGTCCTGAAACAGTGTCTGCGGGTGACACCACTGCTTCTTCCACTGTTGTGCATGCAAGCCAATTCCCTGTCCCTGGTGCATGCGAAGATGCCTCCTGCCCTGCAAGATTTCTGCAACCTGAGGGTGGTGGCCATCCCTCGGTACTCGGTCCACAGCCGCCACTATTTCTCCCGGTGTGCAGTCCCCGCATTACATGAGCAAATTTTACCACATTATTAGCCGTGCCCTCAACAATGCAGTTAATGGGAAATTCCACCTAACCTCTGACACGTGGACAAGTGCTTGTGGGCATGGACGGTACATCTCGCTGGCATCACACTAAGTTAATATAGTGGAAGCCAGGACCCAGTCAGACCTTGGGACGTAACTCGTGTGGAGGAGCATTTTTGTCTTTGATTATTTATTTTTCCTTACATACAAGTCATTACCCTCGAAGAGGATTGCGGGCCCTGTGTGTATCAGGGTTGCCCCCACATTCTACAGCTCCTGTACCTCCTCCTCCTCTTCAGCCTCCATCTCCGAAATGACCACATCAGTTAGAAGCTGGAAGCACTGCAGCACTGCCTCGGCCAAGCGGCAGCAGGCTGTGCTGAAGCTAATATGCTTATGAGACAAACCGCACAATGCTGAAAAGTTGTGGACAGTTCTGAAACAGCAGGCAGATCTGTGGCTGACATCGCTGACCCCAAAGCCAGGTATGGTCGTGGGTAATAATAGCCAAAACCTGGTGGCTTCTCTGAATCGAGCTGAGCTCACACATGTACCATGCCTAGCCCATGTGCTTAGCCTCTTGGTTCAGCGGTTTCTCAAAACCTACCCATATCTGCCTGTCAAAGTACGCCACTTGTGTGCCCATTTTAGAAAGTCAGCTAAAGCTTCCGCCGCTCTTGCCATGCTTCAGCAGCGTTTGCAGCTTCCAGCTCACTGACTAGTGTGTGATGTCCCCACTTGCTGGAACTTTACATTGCATATGTTGAGAAGGATTTGTGAGCAGAAGAGGCCAGTTGTTGACCACTAGCATCAACACAGCCGTCGGTATTCAGGTCAGACTTCACACATAAGACCTCAGGAGTGGACATGGATGTCAGACATCTGTACCATCCTCCAAAACTTTGAGGACTCCACCAAGATTGTGAGCGGCAATGCTCTCTGCTCACAATTAAAGAGGATGCATTGCAGGCAGAGCATGATGAGATGAAGCAAGGAACCATTCAGGGTGATTCCACACAGCTCAGCCTCATCTCATCCCAAAGTGGATTGGGTGACAATGAGAAGAGGAGGAGGAGGAGGAAGAAGAACAGGAGATAGTTTCCTTCACTATAGACGGTACTACCTGCACAACTGTCATTATTATTATTTCTTATTATAGCGCCATTTATTCCATGGCACTTTACATGTAAGAAAGGGGTATACATAGCGAAAACATTTACAAAAATCTTGATCAAAACGTGATGGCGACTGGTACAGGAGGAGCTAGGACCCTGCCTGCAAGGGCTAACAGTCTACAAGGGATGGGTGAGGATTAGTGTTGAGCGAGCACTAAAATGCTCGGGTGCTCGAAGCTCGGGTGACGGTCGAGCTCACCGTGATACTCGGGTGCTCGACCCGAGCAACGAGCCCAATGTTAGTCTATGGGAGACCCGAGCATTTTTGCGGCGGCACCCCCAGCAGTCTGTAGAAAGCCTAAAAAGTGCCCAAAACGATAGTGACAGTGCTCAAAAGACTTGGGGACAGCATGGGCATCGCCCCAGGGAGCATTTCTGACCCCTAGGTCACTGCTGTCAACAACGTAGTCAGAGGTATTAAGCCACTTTAACGGGCTCAAAATAAAACGTTCAAAAACGAAACTGAAATGGTTTTCCTGTGAAATATGTTTAGGAACTTCCTTTGCAGGGTAAAGACTTGTGTATAAGGTAAAATAAATAACCCAAAACAAAAATACTCCTCCACACCTTGGGGTATGTTCACAAGTAGCTTTGTTTATGCTTTTTTGCACTTTTGTATTCTTTCAACTGTGACAAATGCATTCACCGGGAAATCTCATTTTAACATTTTACAATCTTATCTGGCCATGTGCTGTGTGACACATGCATACAGTGCTGAAAAGACATGGGAACAGCATGGGAAAGACCCCTGGCAGCATCTCTGACACCCAGATCACTGCCTAAAAGTGTGCCCATCAGAAGTGATCATTTCCACATCAGAAAATGCAGACTTGCAACTATCCCCGTGCAAGTCCTTGCCCAGGGCAGTGTTCAATTGTAACTCCCCCATTCCTTGCAATGCAAGTGCAAGTATGCAGCCTGCCACCCACCCCAGGCTGCAATACCATACTGCTAGCTTGCTTGCACTTGAAATGGGGCCTTTCAGTTTGGAGGAGGCCGAAGCTGGCCACTAGCTCATGGCTGCTTCGGCAGCGAGATATCCATACTCAGTCCCCAGCCGCCCGGCGGCCGGGTGTCCACGCTTGGTCCCCTGCCGCCAAGGGGCAGCCGGGTGTCTATACTTGGTCCCCAGCTGCCCTGTGGCTGGGTGTCCACACATGGTCCCCAGCCACCTGGAGGCGGCCGGATGTCCATACTCGGTCCCCAGCCACCCCTATTTCTCCTTGAAACTCCCCCCACACTTTTCTTAGCCTGGCCTGCTTTAGGGCAGCATTGGACGAGCCCACCAGAGAACCAGACTACTTCGGTGGGCCCTGGCTTCTCCATCAGGGGAGTTGAGAATGCGAAGGTGAGGAGCATGATGATGATGATAGAAGTTAGCGTCTGCTTTGTTTTCTTGGAATGAAAGCGAATGTATGTAGTAGCGGCTAGGCCTGAGGTGGTCAGCGTTTTGGCGCATATCCTACCTCCTCCGAGGATTGCTGGATGTTTTCCTGCTACTATCCCAGTTCTATGACTTCCGTTAAAACAAAGCTTCAGGTGATGAATGATAGATGAGGTGGCGGCAAAGGAGAAAGAGCAGGAGGAACAGGGACCATTCACATCCATATCAGGCCAGTCAACCACACATGTCTTGTAGGATATGTTTCTGTACCCAAAGGAGCGGTTCGGCTACACAGTTAAAGGGCATGCAGTGAGTGCAATGCCTACCAAAAATTTCGAGGCACTCCAATGCCCCTTGGAAGTGAAATGTAGGTCAGAGGGCCTTAACTAAACCATTTTTTCCATTTATAGCAACTGGGTCTCCTGTGCACTGTTGGCCGAAGCAGTGAATGGATGGCTTTCCAAAAATTATGAGGAACTGCAATGCCCCTTGAAACAGACGTGGATTACAGCATACTAAAAATCTTCTACCCATTATTGGGGAGTGGGTATCACTTAGTGTTCGCCTATGCATTGAAAAGTAATAGTTGACTAAAATTAGGAGGAAATACAATGCCCGTTGGAAGAATGGTGGAGGTCGCAGTAAAATAAAAACACAATATCAATGCCCCTTGGAAAAGTGGTGGAGGTCGCAGTAGCTTAAAAAGACGGTTTTAATGCCCCTTGGAAGAATGGTGGAGGTCGCAGTAGCTTAACAAGACGGTTTTAATGCCACTAGGGAAAGTGGTGGAGGTTGCAATAGCTTAACAAGACGGTTTTAATGCCCCTTGGAAGAGACGTGGAGGTTGCAATAGCTTAACAAGACGGTTTTAATGCCCCTTGGAAGAGACGTGGAGGTTGCAGTAGCTTCAAAGACGGTTTTAAAGCCGCTTGGAAGAGAAGTGGAGGTCGCAGTGGAATAAAAAGACAATATCAATGCCCCTGGGAAAAGTGGTAGAGGTCGCAGAAGCTTAGCAAGACGGTTTTAATGCCACTTGGAAGTATGATGGAGGTCGCAGTGGAATAAAAAGACAATATCAATGCCCCTGGGAAAAGTGGTGGAGATCACAGTAGCTTAACAAGATGGTTTTAATGCCTCTTGGAAGAGACGTGGAGGTTGCAGTAGCTTAATAAGATGGTTTTAATGCCCCTTGGAAGAGACGTGGAGGTTGCAGTAGCTTAACAAGACGGTTTTAATGCCCCTTGGAAGAGACGTGGAGGTTGCAGAAGCTTAACAAGACGGTTTTAATGTCCCTTGGAAGAGACGTGGAGTTTGCAGTAGCTTAACAAGACGGTTTTAATGCCCCTTGGAAAAGACATGGAGGTCTCAGTGGAATAAAAAGACAATATCAATGCCCCTGGGAAAAGTGGTGGATGTCGCAGTAGCTTAACAAGACGGTTTTAATGCCCCTTGGAAGAATGGTGGAGGTCGCAGTGGAATAAAAAGACAATATCAATGCCCCTGGGAAAAGTGGTGTAGGTCGCAGTAGCTTAACAAGACAGTTTTAATGCCCCTTGGAAGAGTGGTGGAGGTCGCAGTAGCGTAACAAGACGGTTTTAATGCCCCTTGGAAGAGACGTGGAGGTGGCAGTAGCTTAACAAGACAGTTTTAATGCCCCTTGGAAGAGACGTGGAGGTGGCAGCAGCTTAACAAGATGGTTTTAATGCCCCTTGGAAGAGACGTGGAGGTTGCAGTAGCTTAACAAGACGGTTTTAATGCCCCTGAGGAAAGTAGTGGAGGTCGCAGTAGCTTAACAAGACGGTTTTAATGTCCCTTGGAAGAGACTTGGAGGTTGCAGTAGCTTAACAAGACGGTTTTAATGTCCCCTTGGAAGAGACATGGAGGTCGCAGTGGAATAAAAAGACAATATCAAAGACCTTGGGAAAAGTGGTGGAGGTCGCAGTAGCTTAAAAAGATGATTTTATTGCCCCTTGAAAGAGACGTGGAGGTTGCAGTAGCTTAACAAGACGGTTTTAATGTCCCTTGGAAGAGACGTGGAGGTTGCAGTAGCTTAACAAGACGGTTTTAATGCTCCTTGGTGAGACGTGGAGGTGCAGTAGCTTAACAAGTTGGTTTTAATGCCCCTTGGAAGAGACGTGGAGGTTGCAGCAACTTAACAAAACGGTTTTAATGCCCCTTGCAAGAATCGTGGAGGTTGCAGTAGCTTAACAAGACGGTTTTAATGCCCCTTGGAAGAGACGTGGAGGTCACAGTGGAATAAAAAGACAATATCAAAGCCCTTGAGAAAAGTAGTGGAGGTCGCAGTAGCTTAACAAGATGGTTTTAATACCCTTTGAAAGAGACGTGGAGGTTGCAGTAGCTTAACAAGATGGTTTTAATGTCCCTTGAAAGAATGGTGGAAGTCGCAGTAGCTTAACAAGACAGTTTTAATGCCCCTGGGGAAAGAGGTGGAGGTGGCAGAAGCTTAAGAAGACGGTTTTAATGCCCCTTGGAAGAGACGTGGATGTTGCAGTAGCTTCACAAGGTGGTTTTAATGCCCATTGGAAGAGACGTGGAGGTCGCAGTGGAATAAAAAGACAATATCAATACCCTTGGGAATAATGGCGGAGGTCGCAGTAGCTTACCAAGACGGTTTTAATGCCCCTTGAAAGAGATGTGGAGGTTGCAGTAGCTTAACAAGACCATTTTAATGCCTCTTGGAAAAGACATGGAGGTTGCAGTAGCTTAACAAGACGGTTTTAATGCCCCTTGGAAGAGACGTGGATTTTACTGTAGCTTAGCAAGACTGTTTTAATGGCCCTTGGAAGAGAAAGGGAGGTTGCAGTAGCTTAAAAAGATGGTTTTAATGCCCCTTGGAAGAGACTTGGAGGTCGCAGTGGAATAAAAAGACAATATCAATGCCTCTGGGAATAGTGGTGGAGGTCGCAGTAGCATACCAAGACGGTTTTAATGCCCCTTGGAAGAATGGTGGAGGTCGCAGTGGAATAAAAAGACAATATCAATGCCACTGGGAAAAGTGGTGGAGGTCGCATCAGCTTAACAAGACGGTTTTAATGCCCCTTGGAAGAGACGTGGAGGTTGCAGTAGCTTAACAAGAAGGTATAAATACCTCTTGGAAGAGCCATGCAGTACAGCATCTTAAAAACATTATTCCCATTATAGGGGAGTGGGTCTCCCATAGTCTTTGCCTATGCCTTCCAAGCAAAAGCTGCCAAAAATTAGGACGGAGGAACTTGAAATGCTGGCAACACGGACCAAGGTCACCCTGGTGGTATAGTGGTTGTGGAGGCTGAGGAGAAGTAGAGTGCCCCTTGGAAGAGACGTGGAGGTTGCAGTAGCTTAACAAGACAGTTTTAAAGCCTCTTGGAAGAGACGTGGAGGTTGCAGTAGCTTATCAAGATAGTTTTAATGCCCCTAGGAAGAGAGGTGGAGGTTGCAGTAGCTTAACAAGACGGTTTTAATCCCCCTTGGAAGAGACGTGCAGGTTGCTGTAGCTTAACAAGACAGTTTTAATGTCCCTTGGAAGAGACGTGAAGTTTGCAGTAGCTTAACAAGACGGTTTTAATGCCCCTTGGAAAAGACATGGAGGTCGCAGTGGAATAAAAAGACAATATCAATGCCCCTGGGAAAAGTGGTGGAAGTCGCAGTAGCTTAACAAGACGGTTTTAATGTCCTTTGGAAGAATGGTGGAGGTCGCAGTGGAATAAATAGACAATATCAATGACCCTGGGAAAAGTGGTGGAGGTGGCAGTAGCTTAACAAGACGGTTTTAATGCCCCTTGGAAGAGTGGTGGAGGTCGCAGTAGCGTAACAAGACTGATTTAATGCCCCTTGGAAGAGACGTGGAGGTGGCAGTAGCTTAACAAGATGGTTTTAATGCCCCTTAAAAGAGACGTGGAGGTTGCAGCAGCTTAAAAAGATTGTTTTAATGCCCCTTGGAAGAGAGGTGGAGGTTGCAGTGGAATAAAAAGACAATATCAATGCCCTTGGGAAAAGTGGTGGAGATCGCAGTAGCTTAACAAGACGGTTTTAATGCCTCTTCGAAGAGACGTGGAGGTTGCAGTAGCTTAATAAGACGGTTTTAATGCCTCTTGGAAGAGACGTGGAGGTTGCAGTAGCTTACCAAGACGGTTTTAATGCCCCTTGGAAGAGACGTGGAGGTTGCAGTAGCTTAACAAAAAGGTTTTAATGCCCCTTGGAAAAGACATGGAGGTCGCAGTGGAATAAAAAGACAATATCAATGCCCCTGGGAAAAAAGGTGGAAGTCGCAGTAGCTTAAAAAGACGGTTTTAATGCCCTTTGGAAGAATGATGGAGGTCGCAGTGGAATAAATGGACAATATCAATGCCCCTGGGAAAAGTGGTGGATGTCGCAGTAGCTTAACAAGACGGTTTTAATGCCCCTTGGAAGAATGGTGGAGGTCGCAGTGGAATAAAAAGACAATATCAATGCCCCTGGGAAAAGTGGTGTAGGTCGCAGTAGCTTAACAAGACAGTTTTAATGCCCCTTGGAAGAGACATGGAGGTTGCAGTAGCTTAACGAACGGTTTTAATGTCCCTTGGAAAAGAAGTGGAGTTTGCAGTAGCTTAACAAGACGGCTTTAATGCCCATTGGAAGAGACGTGGAGGTCGCAGTGGAATAAAAAGACAATATCAATACCCTTGGGAATAATGGCGGAGGTCGCAGTAGCTTACCAAGACGGTTTTAATGCCCCTTGAAAGAGATGTGGAGGTTGCAGTAGTTTAACAAGACCGTTTTAATGCCCCTTGGAAGAGACATGGAGGTTGCAGTAGCTTAACAAGACGGTTTTAATGCCCCTTGGAAGAGACGTGGATTTTACTGTAGCTTAGCAAGACGGTTTTAATGGCTCTTGGAAGAGAAGGGGAGGTTGCAGTAGTTTAAAAAGACGGTTTTAATGCCCCTTGGAAGAGACATGGAGGTCGCAGTGGAATAAAAAGACAATATCAATGCCTCTGGGAATAGTGGTGGAGGTCGCAGTAGCTTAACAAGACGGTTTAAATGCCCCTTGGAAGAATGGTGGAGGTCGCAGTGGAATAAAAAGACAATATCAATGCCCCTGGGAAAAGTGGTGTAGGTCGCAGTAGCTTAACAAGACAGTTTTAATGCCCCTTGGAAGAGTGGTGGAGGTCGCAGTAGCGTAACAAGACGGTTTTAATGCCCCTTGGAAGAGACGTGGAGGTGGCAGTAGCTTAACAAGACAGTTTTAATGCCCCTTGGAAGAGACGTGGAGGTGGCAGCAGCTTAACAAGATGGTTTTAATGCCCCTTGGAAGAGACGTGGAGGTTGCAGTAGCTTAACAAGACGGTTTTAATGCCCCTGAGGAAAGTAGTGGAGGTCGCAGTAGCTTAACAAGACGGTTTTAATGTCCCTTGGAAGAGACTTGGAGGTTGCAGTAGCTTAACAAGACGGTTTTAATGTCCCCTTGGAAGAGACATGGAGGTCGCAGTGGAATAAAAAGACAATATCAAAGACCTTGGGAAAAGTGGTGGAGGTCGCAGTAGCTTAAAAAGATGATTTTATTGCCCCTTGAAAGAGACGTGGAGGTTGCAGTAGCTTAACAAGATGGTTTTAATGTCCCTTGGAAGAGACGTGGAGGTTGCAGTAGCTTAACAAGACGGTTTTAATGCTCCTTGGTGAGACGTGGAGGTGCAGTAGCTTAACAAGTTGGTTTTAATGCCCCTTGGAAGAGACGTGGAGGTTGCAGCAACTTAACAAAACGGTTTTAATGCCCCTTGGAAGAATCGTGGAGGTTGCAGTAGCTTAACAAGACGGTTTTAATGCCCCTTGGAAGAGACGTGGAGGTCACAGTGGAATAAAAAGACAATATCAAAGCCCTTGAGAAAAGTAGTGGAGGTCGCAGTAGCTTAACAAGATGGTTTTAATACCCTTTGAAAGAGACGTGGAGGTTGCAGTAGCTTAACAAGACGGTTTTAATGTCCCTTGAAAGAATGGTGGAAGTCGCAGTAGCTTAACAAGACAGTTTTAATGCCCCTGGGGAAAGAGGTGGAGGTGGCAGAAGCTTAAGAAGACGGTTTTAATGCCCCTTGGAAGAGACGTGGATGTTGCAGTAGCTTCACAAGGTGGTTTTAATGCCCCTTGGAAGAGACATTGAGGTTGCAGTGGAATAAAAAGACAATATCAATGACCTTGGGAAAACAGATGGAGGTCGCAGTAGCTTAACAAGACGGTTTTAATGCCCCTTGGAAGAGACGTGGAGGTTGCAGTATCTTAAAAAGACGGTTTTAATGCCCCTTGGAAGAGACATGGAGGTTGCAGTAGCTTAACAAACGGTTTTAATGTCCCTTGGAAAAGAAGTGGAGTTTGCAGTAGCTTAACAAGACGGCTTTAATGCCCATTGGAAGAGACGTGGAGGTCGCAGTGGAATAAAAAGACAATATCAATACCCTTGGGAATAATGGCGGAGGTCGCAGTAGCTTACCAAGACGGTTTTAATGCCCCTTGAAAGAGATGTGGAGGTTGCAGTAGCTTAACAAGACCATTTTAATGCCCCTTGGAAAAGACATGGAGGTTGCAGTAGCTTAACAAGACGGTTTTAATGCCCCTTGGAAGAGACGTGGATTTTACTGTAGCTTAGCAAGACGGTTTTAATGGCCCTTGGAAGAGAAAGGGAGGTTGCAGTAGCTTAAAAAGACGGTTTTAATGCCCCTTGGAAGAGACTTGGAGGTCGCAGTGGAATAAAAAGACAATATCAATGCCTCTGGGAATAGTGGTGGAGGTCGCAGTAGCATAACAAGACGGTTTTAATGCCCCTTGGAAGAATGGTGGAGGTCGCAGTGGAATAAAAAGACAATATCAATGCCACTGGGAAAAGTGGTGGAGGTCGCATCAGCTTAACAAGACGGTTTTAATGCCCCTTGGAAGAGACGTGGAGGTTGCAGTAGCTTAACAAGAAGGTATAAATACCTCTTGGAAGAGCCATGCAGTACAGCATCTTAAAAACATTATTCCCATTATAGGGGAGTGGGTCTCCCATAGTCTTTGCCTATGCCTTCCAAGCAAAAGCTGCCAAAAATTAGGACGCAGGAACTTGAAATGCTGGCAACACGGACCAAGGTCACCCTGGTGGTATAGTGGTTGTGGAGGCTGAGGAGAAGTAGAGTGCCCCTTGGAAGAGACGTGGAGGTTGCAGTAGCTTAACAAGACAGTTTTAAAGCCTCTTGGAAGAGACGTGGAGGTTGCAGTAGCTTATCAAGATAGTTTTAATGCCCCTAGGAAGAGAGGTGGAGGTTGCAGTAGCTTAACAAGACGGTTTTAATGCCCCTTGGAAGAGACGTGCAGGTTGCTGTAGCTTAACAAGACAGTTTTAATGTCCCTTGGAAGAGACGTGAAGTTTGCAGTAGCTTAACAAGACGGTTTTAATGTCCTTTGGAAGAATGGTGGAGGTCGCAGTGGAATAAATAGACAATATCAATGACCCTGGGAAAAGTGGTGGAGGTGGCAGTAGCTTAACAAGACGGTTTTAATGCCCCTTGGAAGAGTGGTGGAGGTCGCAGTAGCGTAACAAGACTGATTTAATGCCCCTTGGAAGAGACGTGGAGGTGGCAGTAGCTTAACAAGATGGTTTTAATGCCCCTTAAAAGAGACGTGGAGGTTGCAGCAGCTTAAAAAGATGGTTTTAATGCCCCTTGGAAGAGAGGTGGAGGTTGCAGTGGAATAAAAAGACAATATCAATGCCCTTGGGAAAAGTGGTGGAGATCGCAGTAGCTTAACAAGACGGTTTTAATGACTCTTGGAAGAGACGTGGAGGTTGCAGTAGCTTAATAAGACGGTTTTAATGCCTCTTGGAAGAGACGTGGAGGTTGCAGTAGCTTACCAAGACGGTTTTAATGCCCCTTGGAAGAGACGTGGAGGTTGCAGTAGCTTAACAAAAAGGTTTAAATGCCCCTTGGAAAAGACATGGAGGTCGCAGTGGAATAAAAAGACAATATCAATGCCCCTGGGAAAAAAGGTGGAAGTCGCAGTAGCTTAAAAAGACGGTTTTAATGCCCTTTGGAAGAATGATGGAGGTCGCAGTGGAATAAATGGACAATATCAATGCCCCTGGGAAAAGTGGTGGATGTCGCAGTAGCTTAACAAGACGGTTTTAATGCCCCTTGGAAGAATGGTGGAGGTCGCAGTGGAATAAAAAGACAATATCAATGCCCCTGGGAAAGGTGGTGTAGGTCGCAGTAGCTTAACAAGACAGTTTTAATGCCCCTTGGAAGAGACGTTGAGGTGGCAGTAGCTTAACAAGACGTTTTTAATGCCCCTTGGAAGAGACGTGGAGGTGGCAGCAGTTTAACAACATGGTTTTAATGCCCCTTGGAAGAGACGTGGAGGTTGCAGTAGCTTAACAAGACGGTTTTAATGTCCCCTTGGAAGAGACATGGAGGTCGCAGTGGAATAAAAAGACAATATCAAAGCCCTTGGGAAAAGTGGTGGAGGTCGCAGTAGCTTAAAAAGATGATTTTATTGCCGCTTGAAAGAGACGTGGAGGTTGCAGTAGCTTAACAAGACGGTTTTACTGTCCCTTGGAAGAGACGTGGAGGTTGCAGTAGCTTAACAAGACGGTTTTAATGCTCCTTGGAAGAGACGTGGAGGTGCAGTAGCTTAATAAGTTGGTTTTAATGCCCCTTGGAAGAGACGTGGAGGTTGCAGCAGCTTAACAAAACGGTTTTAATGCCCCTTGGAAGAATCGTGGAGGTTGCAGTAGCTTAACAAGACAGTTTTAATGCCCCCTTGGAAGAGACGTGGAGGTCGCAGTGGAATAAAAAGACAATATCAAAGCCCTTGAGAAAAGTGGTGGAGGTCGCAGTAGCTTAAAAAGATGATTTTATTGCCCCTTGAAAGAGACGTGGAGGTTGCAGTAGCTTAACAAGACGGTTTTATTGTCCCTTGGAAGAGACGTGGAGGTTGCAGTAGCTTAACAAGACGGTTTTAATGCTCCTTGGACGAGACGTGGAGGTGCAGTAGCTTAACAAGTTGGTTTTAATGCTCCTTGGAAGAGACGTGGAGGTTGCAGCAGCTTAACAAAACGGTTTTAATGCCCCTTGGAAGAATCGTGGAGGTTGCAGCAGCTTAACAAAACGGTTTTAATGCCCCTTGGAAGAATCGTGGAGGTTGCAGTAGCTTAACAAGACGGTTTTAATGCCCCTTGGAAGAGACGTGGAGGTCGCAGTGGAATAAAAAGACAATATCAAAGCCCTTGAGAAAAGTGGTGGAGGTCGCAGTAGCTTAAAAAGATGATTTTATTGCCCCTTGAAAGAGACGTGGAGGTTGCAGTAGCTTAACAAGACGGTTTTATTGTCCCTTGGAAGAGACGTGGAGGTTGCAGTAGCTTAACAAGACGGTTTTAATGCTCCTTGGAAGAGACGTGGAGGTGCAGTAGCTTAACAAGTTAGTTTTAATGCCCCTTGGAAGAGACGTGGAGGTTGCAGCAGCTTAACAAAACGGTTTTAATGCCCCTTGGAAGAATCGTGGAGGTTGCAGTAGCTTAACAAGACGGTTTTAATGCCCCTTGGAAGAGACGTGGAGCTCACAGTGGAATAAAAAGACAATATCAAAGCCCTTGAGAAAAGTAGTGGAGGTTGCAGTAGCTTAACAAGATGGTTTTAATACCCTTTGAAAGAGACGTGGAGGTTGCAGTAGCTTAACAAGACGGTTTTAATGCCCCTTGAAAGAATGGTGGAAGTCGCAGTAGCTTAACAAGACAGTTTTAATGCCCCTGGGGAAAGAGGTGGAGGTGGCAGCAGCTTAAGAAGACGGTTTTAATGCCCCTTGGAAGAGACGTGGATGTTGCAGTAGCTTCACAAGGAGGTTTTAATGCCCCTTGGAAGAGACATGGACGTTGCAGTGGAATAAAAAGACAATATCAATGACTTTGGGAAAAGTGGTGGAGGTCGCAGTAGCTTAAAAAGACGGTTTTAATGCCCCTTGGTAGAGACGTGGAGGTTGCAGTATCTTAAAAAGACGGTTTTAATGCCCCTTGGAAGAGACATGGAGGTTGCAGTAGCTTAACGAACGGTTTTAATGTCCCTTGGAAAAGAAGTGGAGTTTGCAGTAGCTTAACAAGACGGCTTTAATGCCCAGTGGAAGAGACGTGGAGGTCGCAGTGGAATAAAAAGACAATATCAATACCCTTGGGAATAATGGCGGAGGTCGCAGTAGCTTACCAAGACGGTTTTAATGCCCCTTGAAAGAGATGTGGAGGTTGCAGTAGTTTAACAAGACCGTTTTAATGCCCCTTGGAAGAGACATGGAGGTTGCAGTAGCTTAACAAGACGGTTTTAATGCCCCTTGGAAGAGACGTGGATTTTACTGTAGCTTAGCAAGACGGTTTTAATGGCCCTTGGAAGAGAAGGGGAGGTTGCAGTAGTTTAAAAAGACGGTTTTAATGCCCCTTGGAAGAGACATGGAGGTCGCAGTGGAATAAAAAGACAATATCAATGCCTCTGGGAATAGTGGTGGAGGTCGCAGTAGCTTAACAAGACGGTTTTAATGCCCCTTGGAAGAATGGTGGAGGTCACAGTGGAATAAAAAGACTATATCAATGCCCCTGGGAAAAGTGGTGTAGGTCGCAGTAGCTTAACAAGACAGTTTTAATGCCCCTTGGAAGAGTGGTGGAGGTCGCAGTAGCGTAACAAGACGGTTTTAATGCCCCTTGGAAGAGACGTGGAGGTGGCAGTAGCTTAACAAGACAGTTTAATGCCCCTTGGAAGAGACGTGGAGGTGGCAGCAGCTTAACAAGATGGTTTTAATGCCCCTTGGAAGAGACGTGGAGGTTGCAGTAGCTTAACAAGACGGTTTTAATGCCCCTGAGGAAAGTAGTGGAGGTCGCAGTAGCTTAACAAGACGGTTTTAATGTCCCTTGGAAGAGACTTGGAGGTTGCAGTAGCTTAACAAGACGGTTTTAATGTCCCCTTGGAAGAGACATGGAGGTCGCAGTGGAATAAAAAGACAATATCAAAGACCTTGGGAAAAGTGGTGGAGGTCGCAGTAGCTTAAAAAGATGATTTTATTGCCCCTTGAAAGAGACGTGGAGGTTGCAGTAGCTTAAAAAGATGGTTTTAATGTCCCTTGGAAGAGACGTGGAGGTTGCAGTAGCTTAACAAGACGGTTTTAATGCTCCTTGGTGAGACGTGGAGGTGCAGTAGCTTAACAAGTTGGTTTTAATGCCCCTTGGAAGAGACGTGGAGGTTGCAGCAACTTAACAAAACGGTTTTAATGCCCCTTGGAAGAATCGTGGAGGTTGCAGTAGCTTAACAAGACGGTTTTAATGCCCCTTGGAAGAGACGTGGAGGTCACAGTGGAATAAAAAGACAATATCAAAGCCCTTGAGAAAAGTAGTGGAGGTCGCAGTAGCTTAACAAGATGGTTTTAATACCCTTTGAAAGAGACGTGGAGGTTGCAGTAGCTTAACAAGACGGTTTTAATGTCCCTTGAAAGAATGGTGGAAGTCGCAGTAGCTTAACAAGACAGTTTTAATGCCCCTGGGGAAAGAGGTGGAGGTGGCAGAAGCTTAAGAAGACGGTTTTAATGCCCCTTGGAAGAGACGTGGATGTTGCAGTAGCTTCACAAGGTGGTTTTAATGCCCCTTGGAAGAGACATTGAGGTTGCAGTGGAATAAAAAGACAATATCAATGACCTTGGGAAAAGAGATGGAGGTCGCAGTAGCTTAACAAGACGGTTTTAATGCCCCTTGGAAGAGACGTGGAGGTTGCAGTATCTTAAAAAGACGGTTTTAATGCCCCTTGGAAGAGACATGGAGGTTGCAGTAGCTTAACAAACGGTTTTAATGTCCCTTGGAAAAGAAGTGGAGTTTGCAGTAGCTTAACAAGACGGCTTTAATGCCCATTGGAAGAGACGTGGAGGTCGCAGTGGAATAAAAAGACAATATCAATACCCTTGGGAATAATGGCGGAGGTCGCAGTAGCTTACCAAGACGGTTTTAATGCCCCTTGAAAGAGATGTGGAGGTTGCAGTAGCTTAACAAGACCATTTTAATGCCCCCTGGAAAAGACATGGAGGTTGCAGTAGCTTAACAAGACGGTTTTAATGCCCCTTGGAAGAGACGTGGATTTTACTGTAGCTTAGCAAGACGGTTTTAATGGCCCTTGGAAGAGAAAGGGAGGTTGCAGTAGCTTAAAAAGACGGTTTTAATGCCCCTTGGAAGAGACTTGGAGGTCGCAGTGGAATAAAAAGACAATATCAATGCCTCTGGGAATAGTGGTGGAGGTCGCAGTAGCATAACAAGACGGTTTTAATGCCCCTTGGAAGAATGGTGGAGGTCGCAGTGGAATAAAAAGACAATATCAATGCCACTGGGAAAAGTGGTGGAGGTCGCATCAGCTTAACAAGACGGTTTTAATGCCCCTTGGAAGAGACGTGGAGGTTGCAGTAGCTTAACAAGAAGGTATAAATACCTCTTGGAAGAGCCATGCAGTACAGCATCTTAAAAACATTATTCCCATTATAGGGGAGTGAGTCTCCCATAGTCTTTGCCTATACCTTCCAAGCAAAAGCTGCCAAAAATTAGGACGGAGGAACTTGAAATGCTGGCAACACGGACCAAGGTCACCCTGGTGGTATAGTGGTTGTGGAGGCTGAGGAGAAGTAGAGTGCCCCTTGGAAGAGACGTGGAGGTTGCAGTAGCTTAACAAGACAGTTTTAAAGCCTCTTGGAAGAGACGTGGAGGTTGCAGTAGCTTATCAAGATAGTTTTAATGCCCCTAGGAAGAGACGTGGAGGTTGAGGTAGCTTAACAAGACGGTTTTAATGCCCCTTGGAAGAGACGTGCAGGTTGCTGTAGCTTAACAAGACAGTTTTAATGTCCCTTGGAAGAGACGTGAAGTTTGCAGTAGCTTAACAGACGGTTTTAATGCCCCTTGGAAAAGACATGGAGGTCGCAGTGGAATAAAAAGACAATATCAATGCCCCTGGGAAAAGTGGTGGAAGTCGCAGTAGCTTAACAAGACGGTTTTAATGTCCTTTGGAAGAATGGTGGAGGTCGCAGTGGAATAAATAGACAATATCAATGACCCTGGGAAAAGTGGTGGAGGTGGCAGTAGCTTAACAAGACGGTTTTAATGCCCCTTGGAAGAGTGGTGGAGGTCGCAGTAGCGTAACAAGACTGATTTAATGCCCCTTGGAAGAGACGTGGAGGTGGCAGTAGCTTAACAAGATGGTTTTAATGCCCCTTAAAAGAGACGTGGAGGTTGCAGTAGCTTAAAAAGATGGTTTTAATGCCCCTTGGAAGAGAGGTGGAGGTTGCAGTGGAATAAAAAGACAATATCAATGCCCTTGGGAAAAGTGGTGGAGATCGCAGTAGCTTACCAAGACGGTTTTAATGCCCCTTGGAAGAGACGTGGAGGTTGCAGCAGCTTAACAAAAAGGTTTTAATGCCCCTTGGAAAAGACATGGAGGTCGCAGTGGAATAAAAAGACAATATCAATGCCCCTGGGAAAAAAGGTGGAAGTCGCAGTAGCTTAAAAAGACAGTTTTAATGCCCTTTGGAAGAATGATGGAGGTCGCAGTGGAATAAATGGACAATATCAATGCCCCTGGGAAAAGTGGTGGATGTCGCAGTAGCTTAACAAGACGGTTTTAATGCCCCTTGGAAGAATGGTGGAGGTCGCAGTGGAATAAAAAGACAATATCAATGCCCCTGGGAAAGGTGATGTAGGTCGCAGTAGCTTAACAAGACAGTTTTAATGCCCCTTGGAAGAGACGTTGAGGTGGCAGTAGCTTAACAAGACGTATTTAATGCCCCTTGGAAGAGACGTGGAGGTGGCAGCAGTTTAACAACATGGTTTTAATGCCCCTTGGAAGAGACGTGGAGGTTGCAGTAGCTTAACAAGACGGTTTTAATGTCCCCTTGGAAGAGACATGGAGGTCGCAGTGGAATAAAAAGACAATATCAAAGCCCTTGGGAAAAGTGGTGGAGGTCGCAGTAGCTTAAAAAGATGATTTTATTGCCGCTTGAAAGAGACGTGGAGGTTGCAGTAGCTTAACAAGACGGTTTAACTGTCCCTTGGAAGAGACGTGGAGGTTGCAGTAGCTTAACAAGACGGTTTTAATGCTCCTTGGAAGAGACGTGGAGGTGCAGTAGCTTAACAAGTTGGTTTTAATGCCCCTTGGAAGAGACGTGGAGGTTGCAGCAGCTTAACAAAACGGTTTTAATGCCCCTTGGAAGAATCGTGGAGGTTGCAGTAGCTTAACAAGACGGTTTTAATGCCCCTTGGAAGAGACGTGGAGGTCGCAGTGGAATAAAAAGACAATATCAAAGCCCTTGAGAAAAGTGGTGGAGGTCGCAGTAGCTTAAAAAGATGATTTTATTGCCCCTTGAAAGAGACGTGGAGGTTGCAGTAGCTTAACAAGATGGTTTTATTGTCCCTTGGAAGAGACGTGGAGGTTGCAGTAGCTTAACAAGACGGTTTTAATGCTCCTTGGACGAGACGTGGAGGTGCAGTAGCTTAACAAGTTGGTTTTAATGCCCCTTGGAAGAGACGTGGAGGTTGCAGCAGCTTAACAAAACGGTTTTAATGCCCCTTGGAAGAATCGTGGAGGTTGCAGCAGCTTAACAAAACGGTTTTAATGCCCCTTGGAAGAATCGTGGAGGTTGCAGTAGCTTAACAAGACGGTTTTAACGCCCCTTGGAAGAGACGTGCAGGTCGCAGTGGAATAAAAAGACAATATCAAAGCCCTTGAGAAAAGTGGTGGAGGTCGCAGTAGCTTAAAAAGATGATTTTATTGCCCCTTGAAAGAGACGTGGAGGTTGCAGTAGCTTAACAAGACGGTTTTAATGCTCCTTGGAAGAGAGGTGGAGGTGCAGTAGCTTAACAAGTTAATTTTAATGCCCCTTGGAAGAGACGTGGAGGTTGCAGCAGCTTAACAAAACGGTTTTAATGCCCCTTGGAAGAATCGTGGAGGTTGCAGTAGCTTAACAAGACGGTTTTAATGCCCCTTGGAAGAGACGTGGAGCTCACAGTGGAATAAAAAGACAATATCAAAGCCCTTGAGAAAAGTAGTGGAGGTTGCAGTAGCTTAACAAGATGGTTTTAATACCCTTTGAAAGAGACGTGGAGGTTGCAGTAGCTTAACAAGACGGTTTTAATGCCCCTTGAAAGAATGGTGGAAGTCGCAGTAGCTTAACAAGACAGTTTTAATGCCCCTGGGGAAAGAGGTGGAGGTGGCAGCAGCTTAAGAAGACGGTTTTAATGCCCCTTGGAAGAGACGTGGATGTTGCAGTAGCTTCACAAGGAGGTTTTAATGCCCCTTGGAAGAGACATGGACCTTGCAGTGGAATAAAAAGACAATATCAATGACTTTGGGAAAAGTGGTGGAGGTCGCAGTAGCTTAAAAAGACGGTTTTAATGCCCCTTGGAAGAGACGTGGAGGTTGCAGTATCTTAAAAAGACGGTTTTAATGCCCCTTGGAAGAGACATGGAGGTTGCAGTAGCTTAACGAACGGTTTTAATGTCCCTTGGAAAAGAAGTGGAGTTTGCAGTAGCTTAACAAGACGGCTTTAATGCCCATTGGAAGAGACGTGGAGGTCGCAGTGGAATAAAAAGACAATATCAATACCCTTGGGAATAATGGCGGAGGTCGCAGTAGCTTACCAAGACTATTTTAATGCCCCTTGAAAGAGATGTGGAGGTTGCAGTAGTTTAACAAGACCGTTTTAATGCCCCTTGGAAGAGACATGGAGGTTGCAGTATCTTAACAAGACGGTTTTAATGCCCCTTGGAAGAGACGTGGATTTTACTGTAGCTTAGCAAGACTGTTTTAATGGCCCTTGGAAGAGAAGGGGAGGTTGCAGTAGTTTAAAAAGACGGTTTTAATGCCCCTTGGAAGAGACATGGAGGTCGCAGTGGAATAAAAAGACAATATCAATGCCTCTGGGAATAGTGGTGGAGGTCGCAGTAGCTTAACAAGACGGTTTTAATGCCCCTTGGAAGAATGGTGGAGGTCGCATTGGAATAAAAAGACAATATAAATGCCACTGGGAAAAGTGGTGGAGGTCGCAATAGCTTAACAAGACGGTTTTAATGCCCCTTGGAAGAGACGTGGAGGTTGCAGTAGCTTAACAAGACAGTTTTAATGCGTCTTGGAAGAGACGTGGAGGTTGCAATAGTTTAACAAGACGGTTTTAATGCCCCTTGGAAGAGACGTGGAGGTTGCAGTAGCTTAACAAGACGGTTTTAATGCCCCTTGGAAGAGACGTGCAGGTTGCTGTAGCTTAACAAGACAGTTTTAATGTCCCTTGGAAGAGACGTGGAGTTTGCAGTAGCTTAACAAGACGGTTTTAATTCCCCTTGGAAAAGACATGGAGGTCGCAGTGGAATAAAAAGACAATATCAATGCCCCTGGGAAAAGTGGTGGAAGTCGCAGTAGCTTAACAAGACGGTTTTAATACCCTTTGGAAGAATGGTGGAGGTCGCAGTGGAAAAAATAGACAATATCAATGACCCTGAGAAAAGTGGTGGAGGTGGCAGTAGCTTAACAAGACGGTTTTAATGCCCCTTGGAAGAGTGGTGGAGGTAGCAGTAGCGTAACAAGACTGATTTAATGCCCCTTGGAAGAGACGTGGAGGTGGCAGTATCTTAACATGACGGTTTTAATGCCCCTTAAAAGAGACGTGGAGGTTGCAGTAGCTTAACAAGATGGTTTTAATTCCCCTTGGAAGAGAGGTGGAGGTTGCAGTGGAATAAAAAGACAATATCAATGCCCTTGGGAAAAGTGGTGGAGATCGCAGTAGCTTAACAATACGGTTTTAATGCCTCTTGGAAGAGACGTGGAGGTTGCAGTAGCTTAATAAGACGGTTTTAATTTCCCTTGGAAGAGACGTGGAGGTTGCAGTAGCTTAACAAGATGGTTTTAATGCCCCTTGGAAGAGACGTGGAGGTTGCAGTAGCTTAACAAGACGGTTTTAATGCCCCTTGGAAAAGACATGGAGGTCGCAGTGGAATAAAAAGACAATATCAATGCCCCTGGTAAAAGACGTGGAAGTCGCAGTAGCTTAAAAAGACGGTTTTAATGCCCTTTGGAAGAATGGTGGAGGTCGCAGTGGAATAAATGGACAATATCAATGCCCCTGGGAAAAGTGGTGGATGTCGCAGTAGCTTAACAAGACGGTTTTAATGCCCCTTGGAAGAGACGTGGAGGTCGCAGTGGATTAAAAAGACAATATCAAAGCCCTTGAGAAAAGTGGTGGAGGTTGCAGTAGCTTAACAAGATGGTTTTAATACCCTTTGAAGGAGATGTGGAGGTTGCAGTAGTTTAACAAGACGGTTTTAATGCCCCTTGAAAGAATGGTGGAAGTCGCAGTAGCTTAACAAGACAGTTTTAATGCCCCTGGGGAAAGAGGTGGAGGTGGCAGTAGCTTAAGAAGACGGCTTTAATGCCCCTTGGAAGAGACGTGGAGGTTGCAGTGGCTTCACAAGGTGGTTTTAATGCCCCTTGGAAGAGACATGGAGGTTGCAGTGGAATAAAAAGACAATATCAATGACCTTGGGAAAAGAGGTGGAGGTCGCAGTAGCTTAACAAGATGGTTTTAATGCCCCTTGGAAGAGACGTGGAGGTTGCAGTATCTTAAAAAGACGGTTTTAATGCCCCTTGGAAGAGACATGGAGGTTGCAGTAGCTTAACAAACGGTTTTAATGTCCCTTGGAAAAGAAGTGGAGTTTGCAGTAGCTTAACAAGACGGCTTTAATGCCCATTGGAAGAGACGTGGAGGTCGCAGTGAAATAAAAAGACCATATCAATGCCCTTGGGAATAATGGCGGAGGTCGCAGTAGCTTACCAAGACGGTTTTAATGCCCCTTGGAAGAGATGTGGAGGTTGAAGTAGCTTAACAAGACCGTTTTAATGCCCCTTGGAAGAGACATGGAGGTTGCAGTAGCTTAACAAGACGGTTTTAATGCCCCTTGGAAGAGACGTGGATTTTACTGTAGCTTAGCAAGACGGTTTTAATGGCCCTTGGAAGAGAAGGGGAGGTTGCAGTAGCTTAACAAGACGTTTTTAATGCCCCTTGGAAGAGACGTGGAGGTCACAGTGGAATAAAAAGACAATATCAATGCCTCTGGGAATAGTGGTGGAGGTCGCAGTAGGTTAACAAGACTGATTTAATGCCCCTTGGAAGAGACGTCGAGGTGGCAGTAGCTTAACAAGATGGTTTTAATGCCCCTTAAAAGAGACGTGGAGGTTGCAGTAGCTTAACAAGATGGTTTTAATGCCCCTTGGAAGAGAGATGGAGGTTGCAGTGGAATAAAAAGACAATATCAATGCCCTTGGGAAAAGTGGTGGAGATCGCAGTAGCTTTACAAGACGGTTTAAATGCCTCTTGGAAGAGACGTGGAGGTTGCAGTAGCTTAATAAGACGGTTTTAATGCCCCTTTGAAGAGACGTGGAGGTTGAGGTAGCTTAACAAGACGGTTTTAATGCCCCTTGGAAGAGACGTGGAGGTTGCAGTAGCTTAACAAGACGGTTTTAATGCCCCTTGGAAAAGACATGGAGGTCGCAGTGGAATAAAAAGACAATATCAATGCCCCTGGGAAAAGAGGTGGAAGTCGCAGTAGCTTAAAAAGACGGTTTTAATGCCCTTTGGAAGAATGGTGGAGGTCGCAGTGGAATAAATGGACAATATCAATGCCCCTGGGAAAAGTGGTGGATGTCGCAGTAGCTTAACAAGACGGTTTTAATGCCCCTTGGAAGAATGGTGGAGGTCGCAGTGGAATAAAAAGACAATATCAATGCCCCTGGGAAAAGTGGTGTAGGTCGCCGTAGCTCAACAAGACAGTTTTAATGCCCCTTGGAAGAGACGTGGAGGTGGCAGTAGCTTAACAAGACGGTTTTAATGCCCCTTGGAAGAGACGTGGAGGTGACAGCAGCTTAACAAGATGGTTTTAATGCCCCTTGGAAGAGACGTGGAGGTTGCAGTAGCTTAACAAGACGGTTTTAATGCCCCTGAGGAAAGTAGTGGAGGTCGCAGTAGCTTAACAAGACGGTTTTAATGTCCCTTGGAAGAGACTTGGAAGTTGCAGTAGCTTAACAAGACGTTTTTAATGTCCCCTTGGAAGAGACATGGAGGTCGCAGTAGAATAAAAAGACAATATCAAAGCCCTTGGGAAAAGTGGTGGAGGTCGCAGTAGCTTAAAAAGATGATTTTATTGCCCCTTGAAAGACCCGTGGAGGTTGCAGTAGCTTAAGAAGACGGTTTTAATGTCCCTTGGTAGAGACGTGGAGGTTGCAGTAGCTTAACAAGACGGTTTTAATGCTCCTTGGAAGAGACGTGGAGGTGCAGTAGCTTAACAAGCTGGTTTTAATGTCCCTTGGAAGAGACGTGGAGGTTGCAGTGGAATAAAAAGACAATATCAAAGCCCTTGAGAAAAGTGGTGGAGGTCGCAGTAGCTTAACAAGATGGTTTTAATACCCTTTGAAAGAGACGTGGAGGTTGCAGTAGCCTAACAAGACGGTTTTAATGCCCCTTGAAAGAATGGTGGAAGTCGCAGTAGCTTAACAAGACAGTTTTAATGCCCCTGGGGAAAGAGGTGGAGGTGGCAGTAGCTTAAGAAGATGGTTTTAATGCGCCTTAGAAGATACGTGGAGGTTGCAGTAGCTTCACAAGGTGGTTTTAATGACCCTTGGAAGAGACATGGAGGTTGCAGTGGAATAAAAATACAATATCAATGACCTTGGGAAAAGAGGTGGAGGTCGCAGTAGCTTAACAAGACGGTTTTAATGCCCGTTGGAAGAGACGTGGAGGTTGCAGTATCTTAAAAAGATGGTTTTAATGCCCCTTGGAAGAGACATGGAGGTTACATTAGCTTAGCAAACGGTTTTAATGTCCCTTGGAAAAGAAGTGGAGTTTGCAGTAGCTTAACAAGACGGCTTTAATGCCCATTGGAAGAGACGTGGAGGTCGCAGTGAAATAAAAAGACAATATCAATGCCCTTGGGAATAGTGGTGGAGGTCGCAGTAGCTTAACCAGAAGGTTTTAATGCCCCTTGGAAGAATGGTGGAGGTCGCAGTGGAATAAAAAGACAATATCAATGCCACTGGGAAAAGTGGTGGAGGTCGCAATAGCTTAACAAGACGGTTTTAATGCCCCTTGGAAGAGACGTGGAGGTTGCAGTAGCTTAACAAGATGGTATAAATGCCTCTTGGAAGAGCCATGCAGTACAGCATCTTAAAAACATTATTACCATTATAGGGGATTGGGTCTGCCATAGTCTTTGCCTATGCCTTCCAAGCAAAAGCTGCCAAAAATTAGGACGGAGGAACTTGAAATGCTGGCAACACGGACCAAGGTCACCCTGGTGGTATAGTGGTGGTGGAGGCTGAGGAGAAGTAGAGTGCCCCTTGGAAGAGACGTGGAGGTTGCAGTAGCTTAACAAGACAGTTTTAATGCCTCTTGGAAGAGACGTGGAGGTTGCAGTAGCTTAACAAGACGGTGTTAATGCCCCTTGTAAGAGACGTGGAGGTTGCAGTAGCTTAACAAGAGGGTTTTAATGCCCCTTGGAAGAGACGTGGAGGATGCTGTAGCTTAACAAGATGGTTTTAATGTCCCTTGGAAGAGATGTGGAGTTTGCAGTAGCTTAACAAGACGGTTTTAATGCCCTTGGAAAAGACATGGAGGTCGCAGTGGAATAAAAAGACAATATCAATGCCCCTGGGAAAAGAGGTGGAAGTCGCAGTAGCTTAACAAGATGGTTTTAATGGCCCTTGGAAGAGTGGTGGAGGTCGCAGTGGAATAAATAGACAATATCAATGCCCCTGGGAAAAGTGGTGGAGGTGGCAGTAGCTTAAAAAGACGGTTTTAATGCCCCTTGGAAGAATGGTGGAGGTCGCAGTGGAATAAAAAGACAATATCAATGCCCCTGGGAATGGTGGTGGAGGTCGCAGTAGCTTAACAAGACAGTTTTAATGCCCCTTGGAAGAGTGGTGGAGGTCGCAGTAGCGTAACAAGACGGATTTAATGCCCCTTGGAAGAGACGTGGAGGTGGCAGTAGCTTAACAAGACGGTTTTAATGCCCCTTGGAAGAGACGTGGAGGTTGCAATAGCTTAACAAGATGGTTTTTATGCCCCTTGGAAGAGACGTGGAGTTGGCGGCAGCTTAATAAGATGGTTTTAATGTCCCTTAGAAGAGATGTGGAGGTTGCAGTAGCTTTACAAGATGGTTTTAAAGTCCCTTGGAAGAGACTTGGCGGTTGCAGTTGCTTAACAAGACGGTTTTAATGCCCCTTGGAAGAGACGTGGAGGTCGCAGTGGAATAAAAAGACAATATCAAAGCCATTGGGAAAAGTGGTGGAGGTCGAATTCGCTTAACAAGACTGTTTTAATACCCCTTGAAAGAGACGTGGAGGTTGCAGGAGCTTAACATGATGGTTTTAATGCCCCTTGGAAGAATGGTGGAAGTCGCAGTAGCTTAACAAGACGGTTTTAATGCCCCTGGGGAAAGAGGTGGAGGTGGCATTAGCTTAAGAAGACGGTTTTAATGCCCCTTGGAAGAGACGTGGAGGTTTCAGTAGCTTCATAAGGCGGTTTTAATGCCCCTTTGAAAAGACGTGGAGGTCGCTGTGGAATAAAAAGACAATATCAATGCCATTGCGAAAAGTGGTGGAGGTCGCAGTAGCTTAACAAGACAGTTTTAATGCCCCTTGGAAGAGACGTGGAGGTTGCAGCATCTTAACAAGACGGTTTTAATGCCCCTTGGAAGAGACATGGAGGTTGCAGTAGCTTAACAAGACAGTTTTAATGTCCCTTGGAAAAGACGTGGAGCTTGCAGTAGCTTAACAAGACGGTTTTAATGCCCATTGGAAGAGACGTGGAGGTCGCAGTGGAATAAAAAGACAATATCAATGCCCTTGGGAATAATGGTGGAGGTCGCAGTAGCTTAACAAGACGGTTTTATTGCCCCTTGGAAGAGATGTGGAGGTTTCACTAGCTTAACAAGACGGTTTTAATGCCCCTTGGAAGAGTGGTGGAGGTCGCAGTAGCGTAACGAGAAGATTTTAATGCTCCTAGGAAGAGACGTGGAGTTGCAGTAGCTTAACAAGACGGTTTTAATGCCCCTTGGAAGAGACGTGGAGGTTGCAGTAGCTTAACAAGATGATTTTAATGCCCCTTGGGAGAGACGTGGAGATGTCAGCAGTAGAGATGAGCGTTGTTCTACTCGAACTGTTCGCCAATCTCAAATTCGAGCTGTTTTGGGCGGTGTTCGAGCCGTTCGGCGAACACGAACAATTTGAGAAAAATTCGGCTGTTCGAGGTTATGTTCGATAACTGTTCGTGCACCAAAATCATAACTGGATTTTTTCTCAGTAATGATGAAAATTAATGTTAATACGCAGTTTGAGTGTACAGCGGGGTGGGGGAAGGGGCAGGGGATGGATCTCTGCAGGAACAATGAAGATCTCCATTTTTTTTTCTCTTTCCCGCATTTGCAGTGGGGAGGTGCAATCTGTCAGCCTATCAGCAGCGCACACACAGAGCGAAGTGCTTTTTTTCACACAAGCAAGGGCATGTGTCATTGGCAGTGTATGTCACATGTCCTTTCCCTATAAGACCAAGCCATTTTCCCCGTCGCCACCATTTTCTCACTGCTGCAGCACAAATCTACAGATAGCTTGGGAGTAGGGAATAGTTGTGATTGCAGTCCTTTTAAGGACTAGGTTACAGCATTTCCTACGACTTTTATCAGGCAGGTCTGTGCTCTTAAATAGATAGATTGTGGGAGTAAAGACTAATTGTAACTGGAGTCCTTTTCAGGAATAGGTTACATCAGTTCCTATCAGTTTTTGCCAGGCAGGTCTGTGCCAGTGCTGTGCAAGTTTTTTTCACAGCATTTGGCTGAATCTAGCAAAGCTAATCCTTTTTGGCCTATTGCAGAGTGTGTTAGTCAGTGGAGTAGCCTATCTGTGTTGCAAGATATACCACCTGTGTATAGAATACCAATTTTTTTACTGCACCTAGTGAAGTAAAATCTTTTGGGCATAGCATCATTCTATTAGTCCATCTATACTGACCTCCATCAGGTTGCAAATTGAATATAATTTTTTTCTGCATCTAGCTCTGAAAAAATATTGGGCTTCTAGCTGTGTGTGGGACTTGTTCTATTAATCCATCTATACAGACCTCCATCAGGTTGCAAACTGAATATATTTTTTTCTGCATCTACCTCTGAAAAAATATTGGGCTTCTAGCTGTGTGTGGGACTTGTTCTATTAATCCATCTATACAGACCTCCATCAGGTTGCAAACTGAATATATTTTTTTCTGCATCTACCTCTGAAAAAATATTGGGCTTCTAGCTGTGTGTGGGACTTGTTCTATTAATCCATCTATACAGACATCCATCAGGTTGCAAACTGAATATATTTTTTTCTGCATCTACCTCTGAAAAAATATTGGGCTTCTAGCTGTGTGTGGGACTTGTTCTATTAATCCATCTATACAGACCTCCATCAGGTTGCAAACTGAATATATTTTTTTCTGCATCTACCTCTGAAAAAATATTGGGCTTCTAGCTGTGTGTGGGACTTGTTGTATTAGTCCATCTATACTGACCTCCATCAGGTTGCAAACTGAATATATTTTTTTCTGCATCTACCTCTGAAAAAATATTGGGCTTCTAGCTGTGTGTGGGACTTGTTGTATTAGTCCATCTACACTGACCTCCATCAGGTTGCAAACTGAATATATTTTTTTCTGCATCTACCTCTGAAAAAATATTGGGCTTCTAGCTGTGTGTGGGACTTGTTCTATTAATCCATCTATACAGACCTCCATCAGGTTGCAAACTGAATATATTTTTTTCTGCATCTACCTCTGAAAAAATATTGGGCTTCTAGCTGTGTGTGGGACTTGTTGTATTATTCCATCTATACTGACCTCCATCAGGTTGCAAACTGAATATATTTTTTTCTGCATCTACCTCTGAAAAAATATTGGGCTTCTAGCTGTGTGTGGGACTTGTTGTATTAGTCCATCTATACTGACCTCCATCAGGTTGCAAACTGAATATATTTTTTTCTGCATCTACCTCTGAAAAAATATTGGGCTTCTAGCTGTGTGTGGGACTCATTCTATTAATCCATCTATTCAGACCTCCATCAGGTTGCAAACTGAATATATTTTTTTCTGCATCTACCTCTGAAAAAATATTGGGCTTCTAGCTGTGTGTGGGACTTGTTGTATTAGTCCATCTATACTGACCTCCATCAGGTTGCAAACTGAATATATTTTTTTCTGCATCTACCTCTGAAAAAATATTGGGCTTCTAGCTGTGTGTGGGACTTGCTGTATTACTCCATCTATACTGACCTCCATCAGGTTGCAAACTGAATATATTTTTTTCTGAATCTACCTCTGAAAAAATATTGGGCTTCTAGCAGTGTGTGGGACTTGTTCTATTAATCCATCTATACAGACCTCCATCAGGTTGCAAACTGAATAAATTTTTTTCTGCATCTAGCTCTGAAAAAATATTGGGCTTCTAGCTGTGTGTGGGACTTGTTGTATTAGTTCATCTATACTGACCTCCATCAGGTTGCAAACTGAATATATTTTTTTCTGCATCTACCTCTGAATAAATATTGGGCTTCTAGCTGTGTGTGGGATTTGTTCTATTAATCCATCTATACAGACCTCCATCAGGTTGCAAATTGAATATAATTTTTTACTGCATCTAACCCAGCCAATAGTTTTGGCCTAATACCACAGTTTGGCCACTCAGCTCTGCTCGTTTCCCATCCATTGTTTTTTTGTGCAAACAACTCCAGAGTTGTGAATTAGTTAACCACCAAAATGAGTGGAAAAAGGCCTGCTGCTGGTGGAAAGGGGAATAGTCGTGTTGGGAAGGGGAAAAAAGCTTGTGTCCGTGGGGTAGGTGTTAAAGCAACAGTAACATCTGCAGAAGAAAGACCATCTTCCAGCCAAACTAAAATGTCTACTTCTTTTAGCGGACAATGTGATAAGATCCCTTTCTTACGGCCACGCCAATCGCTACAAATTCCAGATGAGGCACAAAAACAGCAGGTGCTTCAACGGATATCAAGCGTTCCTTTAAGTGGGCTCTCCTCCACATCAACTTCAACATCACAAATACTCCAGTCCTCAAAGGTGTCACCCCAATCGCACTTGCTTCCTCACAGCTCCCAAATCTCCAGCTGCCCGTCTGAGTATGGGGTAGAACAGATGGTTGAGTCTGCAGAGCTGTTTACTCATACTATAGCCTGGGAATCAGAGGTCGACTCCAGCGCTTCTGTGAATCCAGACGAGGATATGATCTGCACTGATGCCCAGAATCTTTATGAGTCGGATCCAGGACCAGACGCAGAAGGTTCTGACCATAATGTAGACCCTCATTCCCAAACTGTAACTCCTGTTGGTGGAGACAATGAGGAAGACGATGATAAGACTCAAATACCTGATTGGAGCGACAACTTTAGTTTTTTGTCAGGGCAGGAACAGGTTGGCTCTGAGGACGACGGGTGTGATAACGCACAGGGTGATGATGATGAGGTTGGAGATCCCACTTACTGTCAACCCACAGTCAGCCAAGAGATGAGGTCAGCAGAGGAGGTGGAGGAAGATGCTAGTGACGACGAGGTCAGGTTGCGCCTTCCTGGACAGAGACGTAGTACTGGAAGCACGTCAACAACTGCATCCTCAAACACAACTCTGCCTCTCACCACAAGTCGTGGTGGCTCTTCAGGTCGCATGGGTGCTAAGCCTTGCATAGCCTGGGCATTTTTTCAGATCGAGAAAGATGACCCAACTCGTGTTATCTGTAACATTTGTCAGCAAAAGCTAAGTAGAGGCCAAAAAATACATAGTTTGAGTACTTCATGCATGAACCGGCACATGGACATGAAGCATAAGTTGCAGTGGGAAGCTCAGTGTGCTACAATGCGGCCTAGCCGGCCGGGCCAACCACCGTCTGCCATATCTTGTGCATCCGCGGCCTCTTCATCCTCTGTGACTGGGGGGACAGCAGTCACACCTGTTTTGGGGCGCAGACCTGCCACCTCTTTACCCGCAACAGCCAGCGTGATTGGCAGGTCATCATTTTCTTTGGAGGTGGTAACACCAGCTGGTGTTGAGCGCTGTCCGACATCGATAGCACCACCTTTGGATCAAAGCAACCTAACATGTCCGCCTGCATCTTCCTCACAGACCGGCAGTTTGCCGGGGACACCCTTATCAACCCCGTCTAAGCACAATAGCCAGCCCTCGGTCCCTCAGATGTGGACAAGTAAAAGACCATTTCCTCCTAGCCATGAGAAAGCTAAGAGGTTGAATTTCACCATCTGCAAGCTCTTGGCTACAGAAATGCTGCCTTTCCGCCTGGTGGACACAGAGGATTTTCGAGACCTTATGTCCGTCACAGTGCCCCAGTACCAGATGCCCAGTCGGCACTACTTCTCAAAGAAAGGTGTGCCTGCGCTCCACCAGCATGTCGCACACAACATCACCGCTTCTTTGAGAAACTCTGTGTGTGACAGGGTGCATTTCACCACAGACACTTGGACGAGTAGGCATGGACAGGGGCGTTACATGTCGCTGACTGGGCACTGGGTAACTGTGGTGACAGCAGGACAAGGGGCTGCTGTCCAAGTCTTGCCGTCCCCACGAGTTGTGCGTCAATCCTCTTTATGTCAAAGTTCCTCCACTGCTTCTGCCTCCTCAACCTCCTCTCGGTCTTCCACCTGCACCCAAAGCCTGTCTGGTCATGCCACAAGCTTTCTAACTGCGCAGAAGGGATCCTGCACACCTCCTTACTATGCTGGCAGTAGGGCTCAACGTCATCAGGCGGTTTTTACATTGAAATGTCTGGGAAATGTGATTCACACAGCTGAGGAGTTGTGGTCAGCTCTGGAGAACCAATTTCATGAATGGTTGTCTCCACTGGACCTGAAACCAGGGAAGGCCGTGTGCGACAATGCTGCAAACCTGGGTGCAGCCCTTCGCCGGGGCAATGTCACACACGTGCCTTGTATGGCTCACGTGTTGAACCTGGTTGTCCAGCAATTTTTAGCCCACTATCCCAGACTAGATGGCCTTCTGCAGAGGGCACGGTCGCTGTGTGCTCACTTCCGCCGTTCGCATCCCGCAGCTCAGCGACTTACATCTCTACAGAAGTCGTTGGGCCTGCCACTTCACCGGCTAAAATGCGATGTGCCTACCTGGTGGAATTCAACTCTGCACATGTTGCAGCGACTGTGGCAGCACCGACAAGCCCTGGTGCAATACGTTCTGACGTATAGCCTGGGCCAACGAGATTCAGAGGTTGGGCAAATCACGCTGGAGGAGTGGTCTCAGATCAGGGACCTATGCACCCTTCTGCACAGTTTTGAAATGGCGACGAAGATGTTTAGTGCTGACGATGCCATTATCAGCATGACTATTCCGGTGATTTACATGCTGGAGCACATGTTAAACAGAATTCGGAGTCAGGTGGTGGCACAAGAGGAGGTGGAGGAAGTAGAGGAGGAGGAGTTGTATGCGGAAGGGCTAACATCTGCAAGGTCCAGACGGTCGGCAGCACCAAGGCGGCAGGCATGTGAGGGTGGGGGAGATGGTTTTACCAGGGCGCATGGTAGCAGCCAAACTAGTGAGGAAGGTGCAGGAGCCCAGGAAGAAGTGGAGGACGAACTGATGGAAGACTCATCAGATGAGGGAGACCTTGATCACATTTCTGTTGTGCGAGGTTGGGGGGAGAGGACAGAGGAAGGAAGCATGATTGTTACCTCGCCACCAACACAACAGGGACTTGGTGCTCCTGGATGCGCAACACACATGAGTGCCTTCTTGCTGCACTACCTGCAACATGACCCTCGAATTGTGAGAATTAGAAATAATCCTGACTACTGGGTTGCCACACTGTTAGATCCCCGGTACAAAAGTAAATTTGCAGAAATTATTCCTGCCATAGAAAGGGATGCACGCATGCAGGAGTATCAGCAGAGACTGTTGCAGAATCTTACATGTGCTTTTCCACAAAATACCAGTGGTGCACGTAGTGAATCTCACAGTTCCAACTTGCCAACCGTGGGACCGTCAAGTGTTCAGCACTCAAACCGTAACAGAACCACAGTATCTGCTGGTAACATCAATTTTGCGGAATCATTTCACCACTTTTTTAGCCCATTCTTAGCAAGGCCACAGGAGACAAGAAGTCTGACACATAGTCAACGCCTAGAGACGATGGTACAGGAGTATCTCCAAGTAAACATTGAAGCCACGACTGTGTCACTGGACCCTTGCTCTTTTTGGGCTTCCAATCTGGATAAATGGCCGGAGCTAGCCACTTACGCCTTGGAGATCTTGTCATGCCCCGCAGCCAGCGTTCTGTCTGAACGTGTGTTCAGCGCTGCTGGTGGTGTGCTGACAGATAAGCGCACGCGGCTCTCCACTGATAATGTAGACAGACTCACGTTCATAAAGATGAACAAATCATGGATCCGAAATGACTTTTCTACCCCTGTGTCATCCTGGGGAGAGTAAAAGCTTGATGATTGGTTAAAATCACCCTACCAACCGTTTTAAGCTTTTAAATTACTAATCATGTTTATCTGTATCTTGGCTGGAAAATAATTTGGGCTTTGTAGCAGTGTGCAGCACTGATCCTATTAGGCCATCTATACTAAAGCTTCACCAGATTTAAAATTAATAATAATTTTTAGCTGCATCTAGCCCGGAAAATAATTTTGGGGCTCCGAGATGCGCAAGACACATAAGTGCCTTCTTGCTGCACTACCTGCAGCATGACCCTCATATTGTCAGAATTCGAAGTAATCATGACTACTGGGTTGCCACACTCTTAGATCCCCCAAACTTTTCGATCAACCTTTTCATTTTAATAAAGACCAAAAAAATGGTCATTTTTGAAATTATAAGCATTAGCAGGTTGTTAGAAACTGAAATCAAACAGTTTTCAACTCAAAACTTTATTCTAGGTGATGTTACATTTTCACATAGGACCCCTTGTTCGAAAGGAGCTTCTGAACTCTCTCGTCCATTGAATTTGTCAGGTTTTGGATGGTTTCTGCTTCAATTGTTTTGCATGAGGACAGAATACCCTCCCAGAGCTGTTGCTTAGATGTGAACTGCCTCCCGCCATCATAGACACTCCTTTTAATGATGCTGCAAAGGTTCTGAATGGGGTAGAGGTCAGGGGAGCATGGGGGTCACACCATAAGTTTGTCCCCTTTTATGCCCATATCAGCCAGAGATGCAGATGTTTTATGTGCAGCATGAGATGGTGCATTATCATGCAGAAAAATGATCTTGCTGTGAAATACACGGTTCTTCTTCTTGAACCATGGCAGGAAGTGCTGTTTGAGAAAATCCACATACATTATGGAGTTCATCTTTAGCGCCTTCAGGGATCCTAAAGGGGCCGACAATCTCTCTCCCCATGATTCCAGCCCAAAACATTACTCCACCTCCTCCTTGTTGGCGCTGTAGCCGTGTTTGCGTGGGGTGTCCATCAACCAGCCATCCTCCACTCCATCCATCTGGACCATCGAGCGCTGCACGGCACTCATCCGTGAACAAAACAGTTTTGAAATCAGTCTTCATGTAATGTTTGGCCCACTGGAGCCGTTTCTGCTTGTGTGAAGTGGATAGAGGAGGTCGACAGGATGGCGTATGCACAGCTGCAAACCTCTGAAGGACCCTGCATCTTGTTGTTCGGGGGACGTTGGAGGCACAAGCAGCTTCAAAAACTTGTCTGCTACTATGACAAGGCTTTTTTGCCGCTGCTCTTTCAACCTGACGTAATTGCCTGTAGGAAAGAGTCCTCAATTTGCCCTTATCAGCACGCACACGTGTGTACTGTGAATCAGCTACATACTTCTTGATTGCCAAGACACTTCATCCTGATCATCGCACAATGTTGATTGTAGTCATGCCTTGACCTAAACACTCCACAATTTGTTGCTTCTCAGCAGCCAACACATCCTTTTTCTTTCCCATTTTGGCAGAAAATGTAGGCTGCTTAATAATATGAGACAGCCTTCTTAAGTAGTCTTGCCTTTCATTGGACACACCTGCCAAACTAATTAGCACAGGTGTCTGCAATTGCTTACAGTGATATAAAGAGCCCTGACACACATCACCATCAATGAGTTTAACTGACAAACAAACAAATTCTTCCCTTATCACTCCTAAACACTTTTTGCATAATAATTTGGAACGCAGTGTACATGTGCTTTTCCACAAAGCACCAGTGGTTCACGTAGTGAATCTTACAGTTCTAACTTGCCAACCGTGGTCTGTATGGAGTTGTTCAATAAAGGGCCCAAAATTAAGATAAGATAGATGGGAGAGGTCTCTATGAATAGGAATTCCTAAGTATTTGATACCCTGTGAGGGCCAGGCAAAGGGAAAGTTGGACTGGATGGAATCCTATATGGATTTGGGGAGGGAGACATCGAGGGCCTCAGACTTCGCTGCATTGATTTTAAAATTTGACCATGTAACAAAGTGATCTATTTCAGCCATAACAGCATGGATGGATATATGTGATTGAGTGATATATACTAGGACATCATCAGCAAATAGAGAGCACTTGTACTCGGTGCCTCCCACCTCAATCCACCTAATATTGGGGTTATGGCGAATTGATGAGAGCAGGTGCTCCGTCACTAGGATGTATAAGAGAGGGGACAGAGGACATCCCTGCCTTGTCCCATTGGTGATTGTGAAAGGTGATGAAAATGTTCTGATGCACCCCCTGGGCCTTGGGACACCCGGAGCCGGACCCTTTTTGGTGGATGCTGGTGGTTGTAGTCTTCGTGGCGGCGACCCGGTTCCGTGGCTCAGGGTGGTCAAACCAGTGGCGGAACTATTTATGTGGTTTTGATGTTTAAATGTCCGACTACGCCACCCGTGGATTCCGGTCAGATTGAACCGCCGCTGCAGGGCAGACCGCTGAGGCTGGTGTTGTGGGTGCAGCAGAGCGTAGCATAACTCCCCACGGGAGGAGTATAGCCTCAGGGCAGTGTATGCGGAGGATGGGGGTGATGGTGCAGGGCAGCAGCAGTAACGACACGGAGTCAGTGATGCAGTCCAGGGCCTTTACTCACAGTTCTTATTATCCAGACCACGTCTGCAGGTAACGGCTGCCCACGTCGTACTGTGCTCATCAGGTGAGGGGCTCAGACAACTCCCAGATAACTTTGGAGCGCTTCACAGGACCCCCTTTGTGTGTCCTTTGTCTGGCCTTTCTTATCAACCCTTCTGTCCGGCTGCCTCGGGCCTCCTCTTAGTAAACTTGGCGCCAGTTTCCCTGACCCTATGTGGTGCCTTCCTAGCGGGTGTAGCGATGGGCTGCGCCACATAAAATGTCACAGCCTCCGGTTTCCAGCTGAGGGTCGTTTCCTGCCTCCACTAGTTTCGGGGACCGGTCTCCCCCTTTGGCCTGACCCCTCCACGCAGGTGGATTCGGGCGTGCGGTGGCGACTCGCACGCACCCCTGGGATCCCTTCATTCCTCGTTCCTGGAGCCTTCTCCGCTCCTCTTCCTTCCTTCTCCCTCTTCCAGGCCTGGGCCTCTGTTACTAGGCCCGCCTCCGGAGCAGAGCTCATGCAGAGCCCCTGCTCCCTGCCACTTCTGCTCAGACTTCTCTGCACTGAACTAAGATGGTGCCCACCTTTTATACTCCCTTCTCAATGCACCCAGGAACTGCTTCCTCCCTGCTCCTGCACTACAGGGTTCCCCTTCCTCAGTGTTCCCTCCCCCCACTCCAGCCAGGGACAGGGACTGTCGTGCCCATCTCAGAGGCATATTGGTCGCCCTGCCCCACGGCAATGTGGTATAATGCATGCAGGTGTCGGGTCCTGATCCACACTCCATCCTTACCTGAGAGTGAGATATCACACCTCTGGGTGAGGTGCAATACCTCTGTAGCAACCGAGCCCTCAGGGTGCTACAGTTCCATTTATCTTCAGCCTAGGTGACGTATTGTGATACAGTGCCGTGATTTTGGCTATAAAAGGGTCCCCTAGACCCCTACCCCAAGCTTTTTAAGAGAATCATATATGGCGTGCCAGGAGACTCTATGGAATGCTTTCTCAGCATCCAACGAGAGTATCTAATTACAAATTTTTAACTGCATCTAGCCCAGGAAATACTTTGTGCCTAGAAGCAGTGTCTGCTAGTCAGCGGATTATCCCGGCTGTTAAGCAAGCTACACCACCTGTAGTTTAGACACTTAATTTTTTCAAAGGAAATGCTTCGGGACCATGGGATACTCAGTGAAGAGCATCAGGAGGCACCCCAAGGCATAGGGGCTGGGACTGGCAGTAGGATGCCTTGCGGTGGACAGCCGAGCTCGATCCTTATAAAAGCTTTTTAACTGCAGCAGCTTTAGTGGACGCTACTGGAGCTGGAATTACGCGGCTGCTGGCATGAGACTTGCCCTCCAATAGATCCTTGTAAATGGATTTAAAGTGTATTCATTCAAATTAGAGAGACAATTTAAATTAAAAAGCTTAGAGCTGCCTCCACCACAGGGGGGCTCGCTCGACCCACCAGCGGACAGGCACCAGTATTGGGAGAGGGGGGCTGGCCATCAGGGTTCACCGCGGCTCTGGCACAAACCCGGCGACACGGAGGTGGCACGGGCAGGAGCGGACTGGCCGTGTCGGCTTCTCACTTTTTGGATTTTAGAAGGGCATGACATGCCTATATCTGTGTCTCCCCCTCCTTTTACTCCTCCACCTCTTTTATTTTCGCATGACTATATGTACTTGTCACTTTTCCATGTGTTAGTTATGTCTTCTGAGCAGTTTGTCAGCTTTTGGACACCTTTGAAGGTGTTTTCTATGTGTTTCTATGTGTTTTTGTTTGCCTGCCATTGGTTTTAACGGTGTTCGAAGGTGTTCGACGAACAGTTCGGCGAACACACGGGTGTTCGACGAACCGAACCGAACTCGAACACTACGGGGGTGGCTCAACACTAGTCAGCAGCTTAACAAGACGGTTTTAATGCCACTTGGAAGAAACGTGGATGTTGCAGTACCTTAACAAGATGGTTTTAATGCCCCTGAGAAAAGTAGTGTAGGTCGCAGTATCTTAACAAGATGGTTTTAATGCCCTTTGGAAGAGACGTGGAGGTTGCAATAGCTTAACAAGACGGTTATAGTGCCCCTTGGAAAAGACGTGGAGGTCGCAGTGGAATAAAAAGACAACATCAATGCCCTTGGGAAAAGTGGTGGAGGTCGTAGTAGCTTAACAGGATGGTTTTAATGCCCCTTGAAAGAGACGTGGAGGTTGCAGTAGCTTAACAAGACGGTTATAATGCCCCTTGGAAGAGACGTGGAGGTTGCAGTAGCTTAACAAGACGGTTTTAATGCCCCTTGGAAGAGACTTGGAGGTTGCAGTACATTAACAAGATTGTGTTATTGCTCCTTAGAAGAGACGTGGAGGTTGCAGCAGCTTAACAAAACGGTTTTAATGCCCCTTGGAAGAATCGTGGAGGTTGCAGCAGCTTAACAAAACGGTTTTAATGCCCCTTGGAAGAGACGTGGAGGTTTCAGTAGCTTCACAAGACAGTTTTAATGCCACTTGGAAGAGACGTGGAGGTGACAGTGGATTAAAAAGACAATATCAATGCCCTTCGGAAAAGTGGTGGAGGTCGCAGTAGCTTAACAAGACGGTTTTAATGCCCCTTGGAAGAGACGTGGAGGTTGCAGTAGCTTAACAAGGCGGTTTCAATGTCCCTTGGAAGAGACATGGAGTTTGCAGTAGGTTAACTATACGTTTTTAATGCCCCTTGGAAGAGACGTGGAGGTCGCAGTGGAATAAAAAGACAATATCAATGCCCTTGGGAAAAGTGGTGGAGGTCGCAGTAGCTAAGCAAGACGGTTTTAATGCCTCTTGGAAGAGACATGGATGTTTCAGTAGCTTAACAAGACGGTTTTAATGTCAATTGGAAGAGACGTGGAGTTTGCAGTAGCTCAACAAGGTGGTTTTAATGCCTCTTGGAAGAGACGTGGAGGTCGCAGTGGAATAAAAAGACAATATCAATCCCCTTGGAAAAAGTGGTGGATGTCGCAGTAGCTTAACAAGACAGTTTTAATGGCCCTTGGAAGAGACGTGGAGGTTGCATTAGCTTAACAAGACATTTTTAATGCCCCTTGGAAGAGACATGGAGGTTGCAGTAGCTTAACAAGATAGTTTTAATGCCCCTTGGAAGAGACATGGAGGTTGCAGTAACTTAGCAAGACGTCTTTAATTCCCCTTGGAAGAGAGGTGGAAGTTCAAGTAGCTTAACAAGACTTTTTTAATGGCCCTTGGAAATGTCGGGCAGGATGCCGTAGCTTAACAAGTCGTTTTTAGTGCACCTTGGAAGAGACGTGGAGGTCGCAGTGGAATAAAAAGACAATATCAATGCCATTGGGAATAGTGGTGGAGGTCGCAATAGCTTAACAAGATGGTTTTAATGCCCCTTGGAAGAGACGTGGAGGTTGCAGTAGCTTAACAAGACGGTTTAAATGCCCCTTGGAAGAGCCATGCAGTACAGCATCTTAAAAACATTATTCCCATTAATGGGGAGTGGGTCTCCCGTAGTCTTTGCCTATGCCTTCCAATCAAAAGCTGCCAAAAATTAGGACGGAGGAACTTGAAATGCTGGCAACACGGACCAACGTCACCGTGGTGGTATAGTGGTTGTGTAGGGTGAGGATAAGGAGAATGCCCCTTGGAAGAGACGTGGAGGTTGCAGTACCTTAACAAGACGCTTTTAATGGCCTTTGGAAGAGACGTGGAGGTCGCAGTAGCTTAACAAGACGGTTTTAATGCCCCTTGGAGGAGACGTGGAGGTTGCAGTAGCTTGACAAAACGTTTTTAATGCCCCTTGGAAGAGACGTGTAGGTTGCAGTAGCTTAACAAGATGATTTTAATGCCCCTTGCGAGAGACGTGGAGGTTGCAGTAGCTTAACAAGATTGTTTTAATGCCCCTTGGAAGAGACATAACGGTTGCAGTAGCTTAACAAGATGGTTTTAATGCCTCTTGAAAGAGACGTGGAGTTTGAAGTAGCTTAACAAGACGGTGTTAATGCCCCTTGGAAAAGGCATGGAGGTCGCAGTGGAATAAAAAGACAGTATCAATGCCCCTGGAAAATGTGGTGGAGGTTGCAGTAGCTTAACAAAACGGATTTATTGCCTCTTGGAAGAATGATGGAGATCGCAGTGGAATAAAAAGACAATATCAATGCCCCTGGGATAAGTGGTGGAGGTCGCAGTAGCTTAACAAGATGGTTTTAATGCCCATTGGAAGAGTGGTGGAGGTCGCAGTAGCGTAATGAGACGACTTTAATGCCCCTTGGAAGAGATGTGGAGGTTGTAGTAGCTTAACAAGACGATTTTAATGCCTCTTGGTAGAGACTTGCATGTCGCAGAGGAATAAAAAGACAATATCAATGCCATTTGGAAAATTGTTGGAGGTCTCAGTATCTTAACAAGACGGTTTTAATGATTTTGGAAGAGACATGGAGGTTGCAGTAGCTAAACAAGATGTTTTTAATGCCCCTTGGAAGAGACGTGGAGGTTCCAGTAGCTTAACAAGATTGTTTTAATGCCCCTTGGAAGAGACATAAAGGTTGCAGTAGCTTAACAAGATGGTTTTAATTCCTCTTGGAAGAGACGTGGAGTTTGCAGTAGTTAACAAGACGGTGTTAATGCCCCTTGGAAGAGACGTGGAGGTAGCAGTAGCTTAACAAGACGGTTTTAATGCCCCTTGGAAGAGAAGTAGAGGTGGCAACAGCTTATCAAGACCGTTTTAATGCCACTTGGAAGAGACGTGGAGGTTGCAGTAGCTTAACAAGACGGTTTTAATGCCCCTGAGGAAAGTAGTGGAGAACGCAGTAGCTTAACAAGACGGTTTTAATGCCCCTTGGAAAAGACGTGGAGGTTACAGTAGCTTAACAAGACAGTTTTAATGCCCCTTGGAAGAGAAGTAGAGGTGGCAGCAGCTTATCAAGACCGTTTTAATGCCACTTCGAAGAGACGTGGAGGTTGCAGTAGCTTAACAAGTTGGTTTTAATGCCCTTTGGAAGAGACGTGGAGGTCGCATGGAATAAAAGGACAATATTAATGCCCTTGGGAAAAGTGGTGGAGGTCACAGTAGCTTAACAGGACTGTTTTAATGCCCTTTGAAAGAGACATGGAGGTTGCAGTAGCTTAACAAGACGGTTTTAATGCCCCTTGGAAGAGACGTGGAGGTTGCAGTAGCTTAACAAGACGGTTTTAATGTCTCTTGTAAGAGATGTGGAGGTTGCAGTTTCTTAACAAGATGGTTTTAATGCCCCTTGCAAGAGACGTGGAGCATGCAGCAGCTTAATAAAATGGTTTTAATGCCCCTTGAAAGAATCGTGGAGTTTGTCGCAGCTTAACAAGACGGTTTTAATGCCCCTCTGAAGACTGGTGGAGGACACAGTAGCTTAACAAGACGGTTTTATTGCCCCTGTAAAAAGTGGTGTAGGTCGCAGTAGCGTAACAAGATGGTTTTAATGACTCTTTTAAGAGACGTGGAGGTTGCAGTAGCTTAACAAGATGGTTTTAATGCCCCTTGGAAGAGACGTGGAGGTTGCAGTAGGTTAACAATACTTTTTAATGCCCCTTGGAAGAGACGTGGAGGTCGCAGTGGAATAAAAAGACAATATCAATGCCCTTGGGAAAAGTGGTGGAGGTCGCAGAAGCTTAACAAGTCGGTTTTCATGCCTCTTGGAAGAGACGTGGAGGTTGCATTAGCTTAACAAGACGGTTTTTATGTCCTTTGGAAGAGACGTGGAATTTGCAGTAGCTTAACAAGTCGCTTTTAATGCCCCTTGGAAGAAACGTGGAGGTCGCAGTGGAATAAAAAGACAATATCAATGCCCTTGGGAAAAGTAGTGGAGGTCGCAGGAGCTTAACAAGACAGTTTTAATGGCCCTTGGAAGAGACGTGGAGGTTGCAGTAGCTTAACAAGACGGTTTTTATGTCCTTTGGAAGAGACGTGGAATTTGCAGTAGCTTAACAAGTCGCTTTTAATGCCCCTTGGAAGAAACGTGGAGGTCGCAGTGGAATAAAAAGACAATATCAATGCCCTTGGGAAAAGTAGTGGAGGTCGCAGGAGCTTAACAAGACAGTTTTAATGGCCCTTGGAAGAGACGTGGAGGTTGCAGTAGCTTAAAAAGACGGTTTTAATGCCTCGGGGAAGAGACGTGGAGGATGCAGTAGCTTAACAAGACAGTTTTAATGTCCCTTGGAAGAGACATGGAGGTTGCAGTAGCTTAACAAGACGGTTCAATGCCCCTTGGAAGAGACGTGGAGGTTGCAGTAGCTTAACAAGATGGTTTTAATGCCACTTGGAAGAGACGAGGAGATTGCAGTAGCTTAACAAGACTTTTTTAATGCCCCTTGGAAAAGACATGGAGGTCGCAGTGGAATACAAAGACAGTATCAATGCCCCTGGGAAAAGTGGTGGAGGTCGCAGTAACTTAACCAGACGGTTTTAATGCCCCTTGGAAAAATGGTGGAGGTCGCAGTGGAATAAAAAGACAATATCATTGCCCCTGGGAAAGTGGTGGAGGTCGCAGTAGCTTAACAAGACGGTTTTAATGCCCCTTGGAAGAGACGTGGAGGTTTCAGTAGCTTAACAAGACGGTTTTAATGTCCCTTGGAAACGACGTGGAGTTTGCAGTAGGTTAACAATATGTTTTTAATGCCCCTTGGAAGAGACGTGGAGGTCGCAGTGGAATTAAAAGACAATATCAATGCCCTTGGGAAAAGTGGTTGAGGTCGCAGTAGCTTAACAAGTCGGTTTTCATGCCTCTTGGAAGAGACGTGGAGGTTGCAGTAGCTTAACAAGACGGTTTTAATGCCCCTTGGAAGAGACGTGGAGGTTGCAGTAGCTTAACAAAACGGTTTTTATGTCCCCTGGAGGAGACGTGGAGTTTGCAGTGGCTTAAAAAGACGGTTTTAATGCCCCTTGGAAGAGACGTGGAGGTCGCAGTGGAATAAAAAGACAATATCAATGCCCTTGGGAAAAGTAGTGGAGGTCGCAGTAGAATAACAAGACAGTTTAAATGGCCCTTGGAAGAGACGTGGAGGTCGCAGTAGCTTAACAAGATGGTTTTTAATGCCCAGTGGAAGAGACGTGGAGGATGCAGTAGCTTAACAAGACGGTTTTAATGCCCCTTGGAAGAGACGTAGAGGTTGCAGTAGCTTAACAAGACGGTTTAATGCCCCTTGGAAGAGACGTCGAGGTTGCAGTAGCTTAACAAGACGGTTTTAATGCCACTTGGAAGAGACGTAGAGATTGCAGTAGCTTAACAAGACTTTTTTAATGCCCCTTGGAAAAAACATGGAGGTCGCAGTGGAATAAAAAGACAGTATCAATGCCCCTGGGAAAAGTGGTGGAAGTCGCAATATATTAACAAGACGGTTTTAATGCCCCTTTGAAGAATGGTGGAGGTCGCAGTTGAATAAAAAGACAATATCATTGCCCCTGGGAATGTGGTGGAGGTCGCAGTAGCTTAACAAGATGGTTTTAATGCCCTTTGGAAGAGACGTGGAGGTTGCAGCAGCTTAACAAAATGGTTTTAATGCCCCTTGGAATAATCGTGGAGGTTGCAGTAGCTTAACAAGACGGTTTTAATGACCCTTGGAAGACTGGTGGAGGTCGCAGTAGCTTAACAAGACGGTTTTAATCCCCCTGTAAAAAGTGATGGAGGTCGCAGTAGCTTAACAAGATGGTTTTAATGCCCTTGGAAGAGACGTGGAGGTTTCAGCAGCTTCACAAGATGGTTTTAATGCACCTTGGAAGAGACATGGAGGTCACAGTGGATTAAAAAGACAATATCACTGCCCTTCGGAAAAGTGGTGGAGGTCGCAGTATCTTAACAAGACGGTTTTAATGCCCCTTGGAAGAGATGTGGAGTTTGCAGTAGGTTAACAATACGTTTTTAATGCCCCTTGGAAGAGAGGTGGAGGTCGCAGTGGAATAAAAAGAAAATATCAATGCCCTTGGGAAAAGTGGTGGATGTCGCAGTAGCTTAACAAGACGGTTTTAATGCCTCTTAGAAGAGACGTGGAGGTTGCAGTAGCTTAACAAGACGGTTTTAATGCCCCTTGGAAGAGACGTGGAGGTTGCAGTATCTTAACAAGACGGTTTTAAAGTCCCTTGGAAGAGACGTCGAGTTTGCAGTATCTTAACAAGACGGTTTTAATGCCCCTTGGAAGAGACGTGGAGGTCGCTGTGGAATAAAAAGACAATATCAATGCCCTTGGGAAAACTAGTGGAGGTCGCAGTAGCTTAGCAAGACATTTTTAATGGCCATTGGAAGAGACTTGGAGGTTGCAGTAGCTTAACAAGATGGTTTTAATGCCCTTTGGAAGAGACGTGGAGGTTGCAGCAGCTTAACAAGATGGTTTTAATGCCCCTTGGAAGAGACATGGAGGTTGCAGTAGCTTAACAAGACTGTTTTAATGGCCCTTGGAAGAGACGTGGAGGTTGCGGTAGCTTAACAAAGCGTTTTTAGTGCCCCTTGGAAGAGACGTGGAGGTCGCAGTGGAATGAAAAGACAATATGAACGCCCCTGGGAATAGTGGTGGAGGTCGCAGTAGCTTAACAAGATGGTTTAATGCCCCTTGGAAGAATGGTGGAGGTCGCAGTGGAATAAAAAGACAATATCAATGCCACTGGGAAAAGTGGTGGAGGTCGCAATAGCTTAACAAGACGGTTTTAATGCCCCTTGGAAGAGACTTGGAGGTTGCAGTAGCTTAACAAGACGGTTTAAATGCCCCTTGGAAGAGCAATGCAGTACAGCATCTTAAAAACATTATTCCCATTATTGGGGATTGGGTCTCCCGTAGTCTTTGCCTATGCCTTCCAAACAAAAGCTGCCAAGAATTAGGACGGAGGAACTTGAAATCCTGGCAACACGGACCAAGGTCACCCTGGTGGTAGGGTGGTTGTGGAGGCTGAGAATAAGTAGAATGCCCCTTGGAAGGGAAGTGGAGGTTGCAGTAGCTTAACAAGACAGTTTAATGGCCCTTGGAAGAGACGTGGAGGTCGCAGTAGCTTAACAAGACGGTTTTAATGCTCCTTGGAAAAGACATGGAGGTTGCATTAGATTAACAAGATGGTTTTAATGCCCCTTGGAAGAGACGTGGAGGTTGCAGTAGCTTGACAACACGTTTTTAATGTCCCTTGGCAGTGACTTATAGGTTCCAGTAGCTTAACAAAATGATTTTAATACCCCTTGCGAGAGACGTGGATGTTGCAGTAGCTTAGCAAGACGGTTTTAATTCCCCTTGGTAGACACGTGCATGTCGCAGTGCAATAAAAAGACAATATCAATGCCATTGGGAAAAGTGGTGGCGGTCGCAGTAGCTTAACAAGACGGTTTTAATGACCCTTGGAAGAGACGTGGAGTTTGCAGTAGCTTAACAAGACGCTCTTAATGCCCCTTGGAAAAGACATGGAGGTCGCAGTGGAATAAAAAGACAGTATCAATGCCCCTGGGAAAAGTGGTGGAGGTTGCAGTAGCTTAACAAGATGGTTTTAATGGCCCTTGGAAGAGTGGTGGAGGTCGCAGTAGCGTAACGAGACGATTTTAATGCCCATTAGAAGAGACATGGAGGTTGCAGTAGCTTAACAAGATGGTTTTAATCCCCCTTGTAAGAGACGTGGAGGTCACAGTAGCTTAACAAGACAGTTTTAATGCCCCTGAGGAAAGTAGTGTAGGTCGCAGTAGCTTAACAAGATGGTTTTAATGACTCTTGGAAGAGACGTGGAGGTTGCAATAGCTTAACAATACGGTTTTAATGCCCCTTGGAAGAGACATGGAGGTTGCAGTAGCTTAACAAAATGGTTTTTATGTCCCCTGGAGGAGACGTGGAGTTTGCAGTAGCTTAACAAGACGGTTTTAATGCCCCTTGGAAGAGACGTGGAGGTCGCAGTGGAATAAAAAGACAATATCAATGCCCTTGGGAAAAGTAGTGGAAGTCGCAGTAGCTTAACAAGACAGTTTAAATGGCCCTTGGAAGAGACGTGGAGGTCGCAGTAGCTTAACAAGATGGTTTTAATGCCCAGTGGAAGAGATGTGGAGGATGTAGTAGCTTAACAAGACGGTTTTAATGCCCCTTGGAAGAGACGTGGAGGTTGCAGTAGCTTAACAAGACGGTTTAATGCCCCTTGGAAGAGACGTCGAGGTTGCAGTAGCTTAACAAGACGGTTTTAATGCCACTTGGAAGAGACGTAGAGATTGCAGTAGATTAACAAGACTTTTTTAATGCCCCTTGGAAAAAACATGGAGGTCGCAGTGGAACAAAAGACAGTATCAACGCCCCTGGGAAAAGTGGTGGAAGTCGCAATATCTTAACAAGATGGTTTCAATGCCCCTTTGAAGAATGGTGGAGGTCGCAGTGGAATAAAAAGACAATATCATTGCCCCTGGGAATGTGGTGGAGGTCGCAGTAGCTTAACAAGACGGTTTTAATGCCCCTTGGAAGAGACGTGGAGGTCGCAGTGGAAATAAAAGACAATATCAATGCCCTTGGGAAAAGTGGTTGAGGTCGCAGTAGCTTAACAAGTCGGTTTTCATGCCTCTTGGAAGAGACGTGGAGGTTGCAGTAGCTTAACAAGACGATTTTAATGCCCCTTGGAAGAGACGTGGAGGTTGCAGTAGCTTAACAAAACGGTTTTTATGTCCCCTGGAGGAGACGTGGAGTTTGCAGTAGCTTAACAAGACGGTTTTAATGCCCCTTGGAAGAGACGTGGAGGTCGCAGTGGATTAAAAAGACAATATCAATGCCCTTGGGAAAAGTAGTGGAGGTCGCAGTAGCTTAACAAGACAGTTTAAATGGCCCTTGGAAGAGACGTGGAGGTCGCAGTAGCTTAACAAGATGGTTTTAATGCCCAGTGGAAGAGACGTGGAGGATGTAGTAGCTTAACAAGACGGTTTTAATGCCCCTTGGAAGAGACGTGGAGGTTGCAGTAGCTTAACAAGAGGGTTTAATGCCCCTTGGAAGAGACGTCGAGGTTGCAGTAGCTTAACAAGACGGTTTTAATGCCACTTGGAAGAGACGTAGAGATTGCAGTAGCTTAACAAGACTTTTTTAATGCCCCTTGGAAAAAACATGGAGGTCGCAGTGGAACAAAAAGACAGTATCAATGCCCCTGGGAAAAGTGGTGGAAGTCGCAATATCTTAACAAGATGGTTTTAATGCCCCTTTGAAGAATGGTGGAGGTCGCAGTGTAATAAAAAGACAATATCATTGCCCCTGGGAATGTGGTGGAGGTCGCAGTAGCTTAACAAGACGGTTCTAATGCCCCTTGGAAGAGACGTGGAGGTTGCAGTAGCTTAACAAGATGGTTTTAATGCCCCTTGGAAGAGACGTGGAGGTTGCAGTATCTTAACAAGATTGTTTCAATGCCCCTTGGAAGAGACGTGGAGGTTGCAGCAGCTTAACAAAACGTTTTTAATGCCCCTTGGAAGAATCGTGGTGGTTGCAGTACCTTAACAAGACGGTTTTAATGCCCCTTGGAAGAGACGTGGAGGTCACAGTAGCTTAACAATACGGTTTTAATGCCCCTGTAAAAAGTGGTGGAGGCCGCAGTAGCTTAACAAGATGGTTTTAATGCCCCTTGGAAGAGACGTGGAGGAAACAGTGGATTAAAAAGACAATATCAATGCCCTTCGGAAAAGTGGTTGAGGTCGCAGTAGCTTAACAAGATGGTTTTAATGCCCCTTGGGAGAGACGTGGAGGTTGCAGTAGCTTAACAAGACGGTTTAAATGCCCCTTGGAAGAGCCATGCGGTACTGCATCTTAAAAACATTATTCCCATTATTGGGGAGTGGGTCTCCCGTAGTTTTTGCCTATGCCTTCCAAGCAAAAGCTGTTAAAAATTAGGACGGAGGAACTTGAAATGCTGGCAACACGGACCAAGGTCACCCTGGTGGTATGGTGGTTGTGGAGGCTGAGAATAAGTAGAATGCCCGTTGGAAGGGAAGTGGAGGTTGCAGTAGCTTAACAAGACAGTTTAATGGCCCTTGGAAGAGACGTGGAGGTCGCAGTAGCTTAACAAGATGGTTTTAATGCTCCTTGGAAAAGACATGGAGGTTGCATTAGCTTAACAAGATGGTTTTAATGCCCTTTGGAAGAGACGTGGAGGTTGCAGTAGCTTGACAAGACGTTTTTAATGTCCCTTGGAAGGGACTTGTAGGTTCCAGTAGCTTAACAAGATGATTTTAATGCCCCTTGCGAGAGACGTGGATGTTGCAGTAGCTTAGCAAGACGGTTTTAATGCCCCTTGGTAGAGACGTGCATGTCGCAGTGCAATAAAAAGACAATATCAATGCCATTGGGAAAAGTGGTGGCGGTCGCAGTAGCTTAACAAGATGGTTTTAATGACCCTTGGAAGAGACGTGGAGTTTGCAGTAGCTTAACAAGACGCTCTTAATGCCCCTTGGAAAAGACATGGAGGTCGCAGTGGAATAAAAAGACAGTATCAATGCCCCTGGGAAAAGTGGTGGAGGTTGCAGTAGCTTAGCAAGATGGTTTTAATGGCCCTTGGAAGAGTGGTGGAGGTCGCAGTAGCGTAACGAGACGATTTTAATGCCCATTAGAAGAGACATGGAGGTTGCAGTAGCTTAACAAGATGATTTTAATCCCCCTTGGAAGAGACGTGGAGGTCGCAGTAACTTAACAAGACGGTTTTAATGCCCCTGAGGAAAGTAGTGTAGGTCGCAGTAGCTTAACAAGATGGTTTTAATGCCCCTTGAAAGAGACGTGGAGGTTGCAGTAGCTTAACAAGAAGGTTATAATTCCCCTTGGAGGAGACGTGGAGGTCGCAGTGGAATAAAAAGACAATATCAATGCCCTTGGGAAAAGTGGTGGAGGTCGCAGTAGCTTAACAGGACGGTTTTAATGCCCCTTGAAAGAGATGTGGAGGTTTCAGTAGCTTAACAAGACGGTTTTAATGCCCCTTGGAAGAGACGTGGAGGTTGCAGTAGCTTAACAAGATGGTTTTAATGCCCCTTGGAAGAGAGGTGGAGGTTGCAGTATCTTAACAAGATTGTTTTAATGCCCCTTGGAAGAGACGTGGAGGTTGCAGCTGCTTAACAAAACGGTTTTAATGCCCCTTGGAAGAGAAGTAGAGGTGGCAACAGCTTATCAAGACCGTTTTAATGCCACTTGGAAGAGACGTGGAGGTTGCAGTAGCTTAACAAGACGGTTTTAATGCCCCTTGGAAGAGACGTGGAGGTTGCAGTAGCTTAACAAAACGGTTTTTATGTCCCCTGGAGGAGACGTGGAGTTTGCAGTAGCTTAACAAGACGGTTTTAATGCCCCTTGGAAAAGACGTGGAGGTTACAGTAGCTTAACAAGACAGTTTTAATGCCCCTTGGAAGAGACGCAGAGGAGGCAGCAGCTTATCAAGACCGTTTTAATGCCACTTCGAAGAGACGTGGAGGTTGCAGTAGCTTAAGAAGTTGGTTTTAATGCCCTTTGGAAGAGACGTGGAGGTCGCAGTGGAATAAAAGGACAATATCAATGCCCTTGGGAAAAGTGGTGGAGGTCACAGTAGCTTAACAGGACGGTTTTAATGCCCTTTGAAAGAGACGTGGAGGTTGCAGTAGCTTAACAAGAAGGTTATAATTCCCCTTGGAGGAGACGTGGAGGTCGCAGTGGAATAAAAAGACAATATCAATGCCCTTGGGAAAAGTGGTGGAGGTCGCAGTAGCTTAACAGGACGGTTTTAATGCCCCTTGAAAGAGATGTGGAGGTTTCAGTAGCTTAACAAGACGGTTTTAATGCCCCTGAGGAAAGTAGTGTAGGTCACAGTAGCTTAACAAGATGGTTTTAATGCCCCTTGAAAGAGACGTGGAGGTTGCAGTAGCTTAACAAGAAGGTTATAATTCCCCTTGGAGGAGACGTGGAGGTCGCAGTGGAATAAAAAGACAATATCAATGCCCTTGGGAAAAGTGGTGGAGGTCGCAGTAGCTTAACAGGACGGTTTTAATGCCCCTTGAAAGAGATGTGGAGGTTTCAGTAGCTTAACAAGACGGTTTTAATGCCCCTTGGAAGAGACGTGGAGGTTGCAGTAGGTTAACAAGATGGTTTTAATGCCCCTTGGAAGAGAGGTGGAGGTTGCAGTATCTTAACAAGATTGTTTTAATGCCCCTTGGAAGAGACGTGGAGGTTGCAGCTGCTTAACAAAACGGTTTTAATGCCCCTTGGAAGAGAAGTAGAGGTGGCAACAGCTTATCAAGACCGTTTTAATGCCACTTGGAAGAGACGTGGAGGTTGCAGTAGCTTAACAAGACGGTTTTAATGCCCCTTGGAAGAGACGTGGAGGTTGCAGTAGCTTAACAAAACGGTTTTTATGTCCCCTGGAGGAGACGTGGAGTTTGCAGTAGCTTAACAAGACGGTTTTAATGCCCCTTGGAAAAGACGTGGAGGTTACAGTAGCTTAACAAGACAGTTTTAATGCCCCTTGGAAGAGACGCAGAGGAGGCAGCAGCTTATCAAGACCGTTTTAATGCCACTTCGAAGAGACGTGGAGGTTGCAGTAGCTTAAGAAGTTGGTTTTAATGCCCTTTGGAAGAGACGTGGAGGTCGCAGTGGAATAAAAGGACAATATCAATGCCCTTGGGAAAAGTGGTGGAGGTCACAGTAGCTTAACAGGACGGTTTTAATGCCCTTTGAAAGAGACGTGGAGGTTGCAGTAGCTTAACAAGACGGTTTTAATGCCCCTCTGAAGAGACGTGGAGGTTGCAGTAGCCTAACAAGACGGTTTTAATGTCTCTTGTAAGAGACGTGGAGGTTGTAGTTTCTTAACAAGATGGTTTTATTGCCCCTTGCAAGAGACGTGGAGTATGCAGCAGCTTAACAAAACGGTTTTAATGCCCCTTGAAAGAATCGTGGAGGTTGTCGTAGCTTAACAAGACGGTTTTAATGCCCCTCTGAAGACTGGTGGAGGTCACAGTAGCTTAACAAGACGGTTTTAATGCCCCTGTAAAAAGTGGTGGAGGTCGCAGTAGCTTAACAAGACGGATTTAATGCCCCTTGGAAGAGATGTGGAGGTTTCAGGAGCTTCACAAGAGGGTTTTAATGCCCCTTGGAAGAGACGTGGAGGTCACTGTGGATTAAAAAGACAATATCAATGCACTTCGGAAAAGTGGTGTAGGTCGCAGTAGCTTAACAAGATGGTTTTAATGACTCTTGGAAGAGACGTGGAGGTGGCAGTAGCTGAACAAGACGGTTTTAATGCCCCTTGGAAGAGACATGGAGGTTGCAGTAGCTTAACAAAATGGTTTTTATGTCCCCTGGAGGAGATGTGGAGTTTGCAGTAGCTTAACAAGACGGTTTTAATGCCCCTTGGAAGAGACGTGGAGGTCGCAGTGGAATAAAAAGACAATATCAATGCCCTTGGGAAAAGTAGTGGAGGTCGCAGTAGCTTAACAAGACAGTTTAAATGGCCCTTGGAAGAGACGTGGAGGTCGCAGTAGCTTAACAAGATGGTTTTAATGCCCAGTGGAAGAGACGTGGAGGATATAGTAGCTTAACAAGACGGTTTTAATGCCCCTTGGAAGAGACGTGGAGGTTGCAGTAGCTTAACAATACGGTTTTAATGCCCCTGTAAAAAGTGGTGGAGGCCGCAGTAGCTTAACAAGATGGTTTTAATGCCCCTTGGAAGAGACGTGGAGGAAACAGTGGATTAAAAAGACAATATCAATGCCCTTCGGAAAAGTGGTTGAGGTCGCAGTAGCTTAACAAGACGGTTTTAATGCCCCTTGGGAGAGACGTGGAGGTTGCAGTAGCTTAACAAGACGGTTTAAATGCCCCTTGGAAGAGCCATGCGGTACTGCATCTTAAAAACATTATTCCCATTATTGGGGAGTGGGTCTCCCGTAGTTTTTGCCTATGCCTTCCAAGCAAAAGCTGTTAAAATTAGGACGGAGGAACTTGAAATGCTGGCAACACGGACCAAGGTCACCCTGGTGGTATGGTGGTTGTGGAGGCTGAGAATAAGTAGAATGCCCGTTGGAAGGGAAGTGGAGGTTGCAGTAGCTTAACAAGACAGTTTAATGGCCCTTGGAAGAGACGTGGAGGTCGCAGTAGCTTAACAAGATGGTTTTAATGCTCCTTGGAAAAGACATGGAGGTTGCATTAGCTTAACAAGATGGTTTTAATGCCCTTTGGAAGAGACGTGGAGGTTGCAGTAGCTTGACAAGACGTTTTTAATGTCCCTTGGAAGGGACTTGTAGGTTCCAGTAGCTTAACAAGATGATTTTAATGCCCCTTGCGAGAGACGTGGATGTTGCAGTAGCTTAGCAAGACGGTTTTAATGCCCCTTGGTAGAGACGTGCATGTCGCAGTGCAATAAAAAGACAATATCAATGCCATTGGGAAAAGTGGTGGCGGTCGCAGTAGCTTAACAAGATGGTTTTAATGACCCTTGGAAGAGACGTGGAGTTTGCAGTAGCTTAACAAGACGCTCTTAATGCCCCTTGGAAAAGACATGGAGGTCGCAGTGGAATAAAAAGACAGTATCAATGCCCCTGGGAAAAGTGGTGGAGGTTGCAGTAGCTTAGCAGGATGGTTTTAATGGCCCTTGGAAGAGTGGTGGAGGTCGCAGTAGCGTAACGAGACGATTTTAATGCCCATTAGAAGAGACATGGAGGTTGCAGTAGCTTAACAAGATGATTTTAATCCCCCTTGGAAGAGACGTGGAGGTCGCAGTAGCTTAACAAGACGGTTTTAATGCCCCTGAGGAAAGTAGTGTAGGTCGCAGTAGCTTAACAAGATGGTTTTAATGCCCCTTGAAAGAGACGTGGAGGTTGCAGTAGCTTAACAAGAAGGTTATAATTCCCCTTGGAGGAGACGTGGAGGTCGCAGTGGAATAAAAAGACAATATCAATGCCCTTGGGAAAAGTGGTGGAGGTCGCAGTAGCTTAACAGGACGGTTTTAATGCCCCTTGAAAGAGATGTGGAGGTTTCAGTAGCTTAACAAGACGGTTTTAATGCCCCTTGGAAGAGACGTGGAGGTTGCAGTAGCTTAACAAGATGGTTTTAATGCCCCTTGGAAGAGAGGTGGAGGTTGCAGTATCTTAACAAGATTGTTTTAATGCCCCTTGGAAGAGACGTGGAGGTTGCAGCTGCTTAACAAAACGGTTTTAATGCCCCTTGGAAGAGAAGTAGAGGTGGCAACAGCTTATCAAGACCGTTTTAATGCCACTTGGAAGAGACGTGGAGGTTGCAGTAGCTTAACAAGACGGTTTTAATGCCCCTTGGAAGAGACGTGGAGGTTGCAGTAGCTTAACAAAACGGTTTTTATGTCCCCTGGAGGAGACGTGGAGTTTGCAGTAGCTTAACAAGACGGTTTTAATGCCCCTTGGAAAAGACGTGGAGGTTACAGTAGCTTAACAAGACAGTTTTAATGCCCCTTGGAAGAGACGCAGAGGAGGCAGCAGCTTATCAAGACCGTTTTAATGCCACTTCGAAGAGACGTGGAGGTTGCAGTAGCTTAAGAAGTTGGTTTTAATGCCCTTTGGAAGAGACGTGGAGGTCGCAGTGGAATAAAAGGACAATATCAATGCCCTTGGGAAAAGTGGTGGAGGTCACAGTAGCTTAACAGGACGGTTTTAATGCCCTTTGAAAGAGACGTGGAGGTTGCAGTAGCTTAACAAGAAGGTTATAATTCCCCTTGGAGGAGACGTGGAGGTCGCAGTGGAATAAAAAGACAATATCAATGCCCTTGGGAAAAGTGGTGGAGGTCGCAGTAGCTTAACAGGACGGTTTTAATGCCCCTTGAAAGAGATGTGGAGGTTTCAGTAGCTTAACAAGACGGTTTTAATGCCCCTGAGGAAAGTAGTGTAGGTCACAGTAGCTTAACAAGATGGTTTTAATGCCCCTTGAAAGAGACGTGGAGGTTGCAGTAGCTTAACAAGAAGGTTATAATTCCCCTTGGAGGAGACGTGGAGGTCGCAGTGGAATAAAAAGACAATATCAATGCCCTTGGGAAAAGTGGTGGATGTCGCAGTAGCTTAACAGGACGGTTTTAATGCCCCTTGAAAGAGATGTGGAGGTTTCAGTAGCTTAACAAGACGGTTTTAATGCCCCTTGGAAGAGACGTGGAGGTTGCAGTAGGTTAACAAGATGGTTTTAATGCCCCTTGGAAGAGAGGTGGAGGTTGCAGTATCTTAACAAGATTGTTTTAATGCCCCTTGGAAGAGACGTGGAGGTTGCAGCTGCTTAACAAAACGGTTTTAATGCCCCTTGGAAGAGAAGTAGAGGTGGCAACAGCTTATCAAGACCGTTTTAATGCCACTTGGAAGAGACGTGGAGGTTGCAGTAGCTTAACAAGACGGTTTTAATGCCCCTTGGAAGAGACGTGGAGGTTGCAGTAGCTTAACAAAACGGTTTTTATGTCCCCTGGAGGAGACGTGGAGTTTGCAGTAGCTTAACAAGACGGTTTTAATGCCCCTTGGAAAAGACGTGGAGGTTACAGTAGCTTAACAAGACAGTTTTAATGCCCCTTGGAAGAGACGCAGAGGAGGCAGCAGCTTATCAAGACCGTTTTAATGCCACTTCGAAGAGACGTGGAGGTTGCAGTAGCTTAAGAAGTTGGTTTTAATGCCCTTTGGAAGAGACGTGGAGGTCGCAGTGGAATAAAAGGACAATATCAATGCCCTTGGGAAAAGTGGTGGAGGTCACAGTAGCTTAACAGGACGGTTTTAATGCCCTTTGAAAGAGACGTGGAGGTTGCAGTAGCTTAACAAGACGGTTTTAATGCCCCTCTGAAGAGACGTGGAGGTTGCAGTAGCCTAACAAGACGGTTTTAATGTCTCTTGTAAGAGACGTGGAGGTTGTAGTTTCTTAACAAGATGGTTTTATTGCCCCTTGCAAGAGACGTGGAGTATGCAGCAGCTTAACAAAACGGTTTTAATGCCCCTTGAAAGAATCGTGGAGGTTGTCGTAGCTTAACAAGACGGTTTTAATGCCCCTCTGAAGACTGGTGGAGGTCACAGTAGCTTAACAAGACGGTTTTAATGCCCCTGTAAAAAGTGGTGGAGGTCGCAGTAGCTTAACAAGTCGGATTTAATGCCCCTTGGAAGAGATGTGGAGGTTTCAGGAGCTTCACAAGAGGGTTTTAATGCCCCTTGGAAGAGACGTGGAGGTCACTGTGGATTAAAAAGACAATATCAATGCACTTCGGAAAAGTGGTGTAGGTCGCAGTAGCTTAACAAGATGGTTTTAATGACTCTTGGAAGAGACGTGGAGGTGGCAGTAGCTGAACAAGACGGTTTTAATGCCCCTTGGAAGAGACATGGAGGTTGCAGTAGCTTAACAAAATGGTTTTTATGTCCCCTGGAGGAGATGTGGAGTTTGCAGTAGCTTAACAAGACGGTTTTAATGCCCCTTGGAAGAGACGTGGAGGTCGCAGTGGAATAAAAAGACAATATCAATGCCCTTGGGAAAAGTAGTGGAGGTCGCAGTAGCTTAACAAGACAGTTTAAATGGCCCTTGGAAGAGACGTGGAGGTCGCAGTAGCTTAACAAGATGGTTTTAATGCCCAGTGGAAGAGACGTGGAGGATGTAGTAGCTTAACAAGACGGTTTTAATGCCCCTTGGAAGAGACGTGGAGGTTGCAGTAGCTTAACAAGACGGTTTAATGCCCCTTGGAAGAGACGTCGAGGTTGCAGTAGCTTAACAAGACGGTTTTAATGCCACTTGGAAGAGACGTAGAGATTGCAGTAGCTTAACAAGACTTTTTTAATGCCCCTTGGAAAAAACATGGAGGTCGCAGTGGAACAAAAAGACAGTATCAATGCCCCTGGGAAAAGTGGTGGAAGTCGCAATATCTTAACAAGATGGTTTTAATGCCCCTTGGAAGAGACGTGGAGGTTGCAGTATCTTAACAAGATTGTTTTAATGCCCCTTGGAAGAGACGTGGAGGTTGCAGCAGCTTAACAAAACGGTTTTAATGCCCCTTGGAAGAATCGTGGTGGTTGCAGTACCTTAACAAGACGGTTTTAATGCCCCTCGGAAGACTGGTGGAGGTCACAGTAGCTTAACAATACGGTTTTAATGCCCCTGTAAAAAGTGGTGGAGGTCGCAGTAGCTTAACAAGATGGTTTTAATGCCCCTTGGAAGAGACGTGGAGGAAACAGTGGATTAAAAAGACAATATCAATGCCCTTCGGAAAAGTGGTTGAGGTCGCAGTAGCTTAACAAGACGGTTTTAATGCCCCTTGGGAGAGACGTGGAGGTTGCAGTAGCTTAACAAGACGGTTTAAATGCCCCTTGGAAGAGCCATGCGGTACTGCATCTTAAAAACATTATTCCCATTATTGGGGAGTGGGTCTCCCGTAGTTTTTGCCTATGCCTTCCAAGCAAAAGCTGTTAAAAATTAGGACGGAGGAACTTGAAATGCTGGCAACACGGACCAAGGTCACCCTGGTGGTATGGTGGTTGTGGAGGCTGAGAATAAGTAGAATGCCCGTTGGAAGGGAAGTGGAGGTTGCAGTAGCTTAACAAGACAGTTTAATGGCCCTTGGAAGAGACGTGGAGGTCGCAGTAGCTTAACAAGATGGTTTTAATGCTCCTTGGAAAAGACATGGAGGTTGCATTAGCTTAACAAGATGGTTTTAATGCCCTTTGGAAGAGACGTGGAGGTTGCAGTAGCTTGACAAGACGTTTTTAATGTCCCTTGGAAGGGACTTGTAGGTTCCAGTAGCTTAACAAGATGATTTTAATGCCCCTTGCGAGAGACGTGGATGTTGCAGTAGCTTAGCAAGATGGTTTTAATGCCCCTTGGTAGAGACGTGCATGTCGCAGTGCAATAAATAGACAATATCAATGCCATTGGGAAAAGTGGTGGCGGTCGCAGTAGCTTAACAAGACGGTTTTAATGACCCTTGGAAGAGACGTGGAGTTTGCAGTAGCTTAACAAGACTCTCTTAATGCCCCTTGGAAAAGACATGGAGGTCGCAGTGGAATAAAAAGACAGCATCAATGCCCCTGGGAAAAGTGGTGGAGGTTGCAGTAGCTTAACAAGATGGTTTTAATGGCCCTTGGAAGAGTGGTGGAGGTCGCAGTAGCGTAACGAGACGATTTTAATGCCCATTAGAAGAGACATGGAGGTTGCAGTAGCTTAACAAGATGGTTTTAATCCCCCTCGGAAGAGACGTGGAGGTCGCAGTAGCTTAACAAGACGGTTTTAATGCCCCTGAGGAAAGTAGTGTAGGTCACAGTAGCTTAACAAGATGGTTTTAATGCCCCTTGAAAGACACGTGGAGGTTGCAGTAGCTTAACAAGAAGGTTATAATTCCCGTTGGAAGAGACGTGGAGGTCGCAGTGGAATAAAAAGACAATATCAATGCCCTTGGGAAAAGTGGTGGAGGTCGCAGTAGCTTAACAGGACGGTTTTAATGCCCCTTGAAAGAGATGTGGAGGTTTCAGTAGCTTAACAAGACGGTTTTAATGCCCCTTGGAAGAGACGTGGAGGTTGCAGTAGCTTAACAAGATGGTTTTAATGCCCCTTGGAAAAGACATGGAGGTCGCAGTGGAATAAAAAGACAGTATCAATGCCCCTGGGAAAAGTGGTGGAGGTTGCAGTAGCTTAGCAAGATGGTTTTAATGGCCCTTGGAAGAGTGGTGGAGGTCGCAGTAGCGTAACGAGACGATTTTAATGCCCATTAGAAGAGACATGGAGGTTGCAGTAGCTTAACAAGATGATTTTAATCCCCCTTGGAAGAGACGTGGAGGTCGCAGTAGCTTAACAAGACGGTTTTAATGCCCCTGAGGAAAGTAGTGTAGGTCGCAGTAGCTTAACAAGATGGTTTTAATGCCCCTTGAAAGAGACGTGGAGGTTGCAGTAGCTTAACAAGAAGGTTATAATTCCCCTTGGAGGAGACGTGGAGGTCGCAGTGGAATAAAAAGACAATATCAATGCCCTTGGGAAAAGTGGTGGAGGTCGCAGTAGCTTAACAGGACGGTTTTAATGCACCTTGAAAGAGATGTGGAGGTTTCAGTAGCTTAACAAGACGGTTTTAATGCCCCTTGGAAGAGACGTGGAGGTTGCAGTAGCTTAACAAGATGGTTTTAATGCCCCTTGGAAGAGACGTGGAGGTTGCAGTATCTTAACAAGATTGTTTTAATGCCCCTTGGAAGAGACGTGGAGGTTGCAGCAGCTTAACAAAACGGTTTTAATGCCCCTTGGAAGAATCGTGGTGGTTGCAGTACCTTAACAAGACGGTTTTAATGCCCCTCGGAAGACTGGTGGAGGTTACAGTAGCTTAACAATACGGTTTTAATGCCCCTGTAAAAAGTGGTGGAGGTCGCAGTAGCTTAACAAGATGGTTTTAATGCCCCTTGGAAGAGACGTGGAGGTCACAGTGGATTAAAAAGACAATATCAATGCCCTTCGGAAAAGTGGTTGAGGTCGCAATAGCTTAACAAGACGGTTTTAATGCCCCTTGGGAGAGACGTGGAGTTTGCAGTAGGTTAACAAGACGGTTTAAATGCCCCTTGGAAGAGCCACGCGGTACAGAATCTTAAAAACATTATTCCCATTATTAGGGAGTGGGTCTCCCGTAGTTTTTGCCTATGCCTTCCAAGCAAACGCTGCCAAAAATTAGGACGGAGGAACTTGAAATGCTGGCAACACGGACCAAGGTCACCCTGGTGGTATGGTGGCTGTGCAGGCTGAGGATAAGGAGAATGCCCCTTGGAAGAGATGTGGAGGTTGCAGTAGCTTGACAAGACATTTTTAATGCCCCTTGGAAGAGACGTGTAGGTTGTAGTAGCTTAACAAGATGATTTTAATGCCCCTTAAAAGAGACGTGGAGGTTGCAGTAGCTTAAAAAGACGGTTTTAATGCCCTTGGTAGAGACGTGCATGTCGCAGTGGAATAAAAAGACAATATCAATGCCATTGGGAAAAGTGGTGGCAGTCGCAGTAGCTTAACAAGACGGTTTAAATGCCTCTTGGAAGAGACATGGAGGTTGCAGTAGCTTAACAAGATGGTTTTTATGCCCCTTGGAAGAGACATAAAGGTTGCAGTAGCTTAACAAGTCGGTCTTAATGCCCCTTGGAAAAGACATGGAGGTCACAGTGGAATAAAAAGACAGTATCAATGCCCCTGGGAAAAGTGGTGGAGGTTGCAGAAGCTTAGCAAGATGGCTTTAATGCCCCTTGGAAGAGTGGTGGAGGTCGCAGTAGCGTAACGAGAAGATTTTAATGCCCCTAGGAAGAGATGTGGAGCTGCAGTAGCTTAACAAGACGGTTTTAATGCCCCTTGGAAGAGACGTGGAGGTTGCAGTAGCTTAACAAGATGGTTTTAATGCCACTTGGAAGAGACGAGGAGATTGCAGTAGCTTAACAAGACTTTTTTAATGCCCCTTGGAAAAGACATGGAGGTCGCAGTGGAATACAAAGACAGTATCAATGCCCCTGGGAAAAGTGGTGGAGGTCGCAATAACTTAACCAAACAGTTTTAATGCCCCTTGGAAAAGGCATGGAGGTCGCAGTGGAATAAAAAGACAGTATCAATGCCCCTGGAAAATGTGGTGGAGGTTGCAGTAGCTTAACAAAACGGATTTATTGCCCCTTATAAGAATGATGGAGATCGCAGTGGAATAAAAAGACAATATCAATGCCCCTGGTATAAGTGGTGGAGGTCGCAGTAGCTTAACAAGATGGTTTTAATGCCCATTGGAAGAGTGGTGGAGGTCGTAGTAGCGTAATGAGACGATTTTAATGCCCCTTGGCAGAGATGTGGAGGTTGTAGTAGCTTAACAAGACGATTTTAATGCCCCTTGGTAGAGACGTGCATGTCGCAGTGGAATAAAAAGACAATATCAATGCCATTTGGAAAAGTGGTGGAGGTCTCAGTATCTTAACAAGACGGTTTTAATGATTTTGGAAGAGACGTGGAGGTTGCAGTAGCTAAACAAGATGTTTTTAATGCCCCTTGGAAGAGACGTGGAGGTTCCAGTAGCTTAACAAGATTGTTTTAATGCCTCTTGGAAGAGACATAAAGGTTGCAGTAGCTTAACAAGATGGTTTTAATGCCTCTTGGAAGAGACGTGGAGTTTGCAGTAGCTTAACAAGACGGTGTTAATGCCCCTTGGAAAAGGCATGGAGGTCGCAGTGGAATAAAAAGACAGTATCAATGCCCCTGGAAAATGTGGTGGAGGTTGCAGTAGCTTAACAAAACGGTTTTATTGCCCCTTGGAAGAATGATGGAGATCGCAGTGGAATAAAAAGACAATATCAATGCCCCTGGGATAAGTAGTGGAGGTCGCAGTAGCTTAACAAGACGGTTTTAATGCCCATTGGAAGAGTGTTGGAGGTCGCAGTAGCGTAATGAGACGATTTTAATGCCCCTTGGAAGAGATGTGGAGGTTGTAGTAGCTTAACAAGATGATTTTAATGCCCCTTGGAAGAGACGTGGAGGTAGCAGTAGCTTAACAAGACGGTTTTAATGCCCCTTGGAAGAGAAGTAGAGGTGGCAACAGATTATCAAGACCGTTTTAATGCAACTTGGAAAAGACGTGGAGGTTGCAGTAGCTTAACAAGACGGTTTTAATGCCCCTGAGGAAAGTAGTGGAGGACGCAGTAGCTTAACAAGACGGTTTTAATGCCCCTTGGAAAAGACGTGGATGTTACAGTAGCTTAACAAGACAGTTTTAATGCCCCTTGGAAGAGACGCAGAGGAGGCAGCAGCTTATCAAGACCGTTTTAATGCCACTTCGAAGAGACGTGGAGGTTGCAGTAGCTTAACAAGTTGGTTTTAATGCCCTTTGGAAGAGACGTGGAGGTCGCAGTGGAATAAAAGGACAATATCAATGCCCTTGGGAAAAGTGGTGGAGGTCACAGTAGCTTAACAGGACGGTTTTAATGCCCTTTGAAAGAGACGTGGAGGTTGCAGTAGCTTAACATGACGGTTTTAATGCCCCTCTGAAGAGACGTGGAGGTTGCAGTAGCTTAACAAGACGCTTTTAATGTCTCTTGTAAGAGACGTGGAGGTTGCATTTTCTTAACAAGATGGTTTTAATGCCCCTTGCAAGAGACGTGGAGTATGCAGCAGCTTAACAAAACGGTTTTAATGCCCCTTGAAAGAATCGTGGAGGTTGTCGTAGCTTAACAAGACGGTTTTAATGCCCCTCTGAAGACTGGTGGAGGTCACAGTAGCTTCACAAGACGGTTTTAATGCCCCTGTAAAAAGTGGTGGAGGTCGCAGTAGCTTAACAAGACGGATTTAATGCCCCTTGGAAGAGACGTGGAGGTTTCAGTAGCTTCACAAGATGGTTTTAATGCCCCTTGGAAGAGACGTGGAGGTCACTGTGGATTAAAAAGACAATATCAATGCACTTCGGAAAAGTGGTGTAGGTCGCAGTAGCTTAACAAGATGGTTTTAATGACTCTTGGAAGAGACGTGTAGGTTGCAGTAGCTTAACAAGACGGTTTTAATGCCCCTTGGAAGAGACGTGGAGGTTGCAGTAGCTTAACAAGATGTTTTTAATGTCCCTTGGAAGAGACATGGAGTTTGCAGTAGGTTAACAATACTTTCTAATGCCCCTTGGAAGAGACGTGGATTTCGCAGTGGAATAAAAAGACAATATCAATGCCCTTGGGAAAAGTGGTGAAGGTCGCAGAAGCTTAACAAGTCGGTTTTCATGCCTCTTGGAAGAGACGTGGAGGTTGCAGTAGCTTAACAAGACGGTTTTAATGCCCCTTGGAAGAGACGTGGAGGTTGCAGTAGCTTAACAAGACGGTTTTTATGTCCTTTGGAAGAGACGGGGAGTTTGCAGTAGCTTAACAAGATGCTTTTAATGCCCCTTGGAAGAGACGTGGAGGTCGCAGTGGAATAAAAAGACAATATCAATGCCCTTGGGAAAAGTAGTGGAGGTCCCAGTAGCTTAACAAGACAGTTTTAATGGCCCTTGGAAGAGACGTGGAGGTTGCAGTAGCTTAAAAAGACGGTTTTAATGCCTCGTGGAAGAGACGTGGAGGATGCAGTAGCTTAACAAGACGGTCTTAATGTGTTTTGGAAGAGACGTGGAGGTTGCAGTAGCTTAACAAGACGGTTCAATGCCCCTTGTAAGAGACGTGGAGGTTGCAGTAGCTTAACAAGATGGTTTTAATGCCACTTGGAAGAGACGAGGAGATTGCAGTAGCTTAACAAGACTTTTTTAATGCCCCTTGGAAAAGACATGGAGGTCGCAGTGGAATACAAAGACAGTATCAATGCCCCTGGGAAAAGTGGTGGAGGTCGCAATAACTTAACCAGACGGTTTTAATGCCCCTTGGAAAAATGGTGGAGGTCGCAGTGGAATAAAAAGACAATATCATTGCCCCTGGGAAAGTGGTGGAGATCGCAGTAGCTTAACAAGACGGTTTTAATGCCCCTTGGAAGAGACGTGGAGGTTGCAGTAGCTTAACAAGACGGTTTTAATGTCCCTTGGAAACGACGTGGAGTTTGCAGTAGGTTAACAAGACGGTTTTAAAGTCCCTTGGAAGAGATGTCGAGTTTGCAGTATCTTAACAAGACGGTTTTAATGCCCCTTGGAAGAGACGTGGAGGTCGCTGTGGAATAAAAAGACAATATCAATGCCCTTGGGAATACTAGTGGAGGTCGCAGTAGCTTAGCAAGACAGTTTTAATGGCCATTGGAAGAGACTTGGAGGTTGCAGTAGCTTAACAAGATGGTTTTAATGCCCCTTGGAAGAGACGTGGAGGTTGCAGTAGCTTAACAAGACGGTTTTAATGCCCCTTGGAAGAGACATGGAGGTTGCAGTAGCTTAACAAGACTGTTTTAATGGCCCTTGGAAGAGACGTGGAGGTTGCGGTAGCTTAACAAAGCGTTTTTAGTGCCCCTTGGAAGAGACGTGGAGGTCGCAGTGGAATGAAAAGACAATATGAACGCCCCTGGGAATAATGGTGGAGGTCGCAGTAGCTTAACAAGATGGTTTAATGCCCCTTGGAAGAATGGTGGAGGTCGCAGTGGAATAAAAAGACAATATCAATGCCACTGGGAAAAGTGGTGGAGGTCGCAATAGCTTAACAAGACGGTTTTAATGCCCCTTGGAAGAGACTTGGAGGTTGCAGTAGATTAACAAGACGGTTTATATGCCCCTTGGAAGAGTCATGCAGTACAGCATCTTAAAAACATTATTCCCATTATTGGGGAGTGGGTCTCCCGTAGTCTTTGCCTCTGCCTTCCAAGCAAAAGCTGCCAAAAATTAGGACGGAGGAACTTGAAATGCTGGCAACACGGACCAAGGTCACCCTGGTGGTATGGTGGTTGTGGAGGCTGAGAATAAGTAGAATGCCCGTTGGAAGGGAAGTGGAGGTTGCAGTAGCTTAACAAGACAGTTTAATGGCCCTTGGAAGAGACGTGGAGGATGCAGTAGCTTAACAAGACGGTCTTAATGTGTCTTGGAAGAGACGTGGAGGTTGCAGAAGCTTAACAAGACGGTTCAATGCCCCTTGGAAGAGACGTGGAGGTTGCAATAGCTTAACAAGATGGTTTTAATGCCACTTGGAAGAGACGAGGAGATTGCAGTAGCTTAACAAGACTTTTTTAATGCCCCTTGGAAAAGACATGGAGGTCGCAGTGGAATACAAAGACAGTATCAATGCCCCTGGGAAAAGTGGTGGAGGTCGCAGTAGCTTAAGAAGACGGTTTTAATGCCCCTTGGAAGAGACGTGGAGATTGCAGTAGCTTAACAAGACGGTTTTAATGTCCCTTGGAAACGACGTGGAGTTTGCAGTAGGTTAACAATACGTTTTTAATGCCCCTTGGAAGAGACGTGGAGGTCGCAGTGGAATTAAAAGACAATATCAATGCCCTTGGGAACAGAGGTTGAGGTCGCAGTAGCTTAACAAGTCGGTTTTCATGCCTCTTGGAAGAGACGTGAAGGTTGCAGTAGCTTAACAAGACGGTTTTAATGCCTCTTGGAAGAGACGTGGAGGTTGCAGTAGCTTAACAAAACGTTTTTTATGTCCCCTGGAGGAGACGTGGAGTTTGCAGTAGCTTAACAAGACGGTTTTAATGCCCCTTGGAAGAGACGTGGAGTTCGCAGTGGAATAAAAAGACAATATCAATGCCCTTGGGAAAAGTAGTGGAGGTCGCAGTAGCTTAACAAGACAGTTTAAATGGCCCTTGGAAGAGACGTGGAGGTCGCAGTAGCTTAACAAGATGGTTTTAATGCCCAGTGGAAGAGACGTGGAGGATGCAGTAGCTTAACAAGATGGTTTTAATGCCCCTTGGAAGAGAATTGGAGGTTGCAGTAGCTTAACAAGACGGTTTAATGCCCCTTGGAAGAGACGTCGAGGTTGCAGTAGCTTAACAAGACGGTTTTAATGCCACTTGGAAGAGACGTAGAGATTGCAGTAGCTTAACAAGACTTTTTTAATGCCCCTTGGAAAAAACATGGAGGTCGCAGTGGAATAAAAAGACAGTATCAATGCACCCTGGGAAAAGTGGTGGAAGTCGCAATATCTTAACAAGACGGTTTTAATGCCCCTTTGAAGAATGGTGGAGGTCACAGTGGAATAAAAAGACAATATCATTGCCCCTGGGAATGTGGTGGAGGTCTCAGTAGCTTAACAAGACGGTTTTAATGCACCTTGGAAGAGACATGGAGGTTGCAGTATCTTAACAAGATGGTTTTAATGCCCTTTGGAAGAGACGTGGAGGTTGCAGCAGCTTAACAAAATGGTTTTAATGCCCCTTGGAATAATCGTGGAGGTTGCAGTAGCTTAACAAGACGGTTTTAATGACCCTTGGAAGACTGGTGGAGGTCGCAGTAGCTTAACAAGACGGTTTTAATCCCCCTGTAAAAAGTGATGGAGGTCGCAGTAGCTTAACAAGATGGTTTTAATGCCCCTTGGAAGAGACGTGGAGGTTTCAGCAGCTTCACAAGATCCCCCTGTAAAAAGTGATGGAGGTCGCAGTAATGCACCTTTGAAGAGACATGGAGGTCACAGTGGATTAAAAAGACAATATCGATGCCCTTTGGAAAAGTGGTGGAGGTCGCAGTATCTTAACAAGACGGTTTTAATGCCCCTTGGAAGAGATGTGGAGTTTGCAGTAGGTTAACAATACGTATTTAATGCCCCTTGGAAGAGACGTGGAGGTCGCAGTGGAATAAAAAGAAAATATTAATGCCCTTGGGAAAAGTGGTGGATGTCGCAGTAGCTTAACAAGACGGTTTTAATGCCTCTTAGAAGAGACGTGGAGGTTGCAGTAGCTTAACAAGACGGTTTTAATGCCCCTTGGAAGAGACGTGGAGGTTGAAGTATCTTAACAAGATGGTTTTAAAGTCCCTTGGAAGAGACGTCGAGTTTGCAGTATCTTAACAAGACGGTTTTAATGCCCCTTGGAAGAGACGTGGAGGTCGCTGTGGAATAAAAAGACAATATCAATGCCCTTGGGAAAACTAGTGGAGGTCGCAGTAGCTTAGCAAGACAGTTTTAATGGCCATTGGAAGAGACTTGGAGGTTGCAGTAGCTTAACAAGATGGTTTTACTGCCCCTTGGAAGAGACGTGGAGGTTGCAGTAGCTTAACAAGACGGTTTTAATGCCCCTTGGAAGAGACATGGAGGTTGCAGTAGCTTAACAAGACTGTTTTAATGGCCCTTGGAAGAGACGTGGAGGTTGCGGTAGCTTAACAAAGCGTTTTTAGTGCCCCTTGGAAGAGACGTGGAGGTCGCAGTGGAATGAAAAGACAATATGAACGCCCCTGGGAATAGTGGTGGAGGTCGCAGTAGCTTAACAAGATGGTTTAATGCCCCTTGGAAGAATGGTGGAGATCGCAGTGGAATAAAAAGACAATATCAATGCCACTGGGAAAAGTCGTGGAGGTCGCAATAGCTTAACAAGACGGTTTTCACAAGATGGTTTTAATGCCACTTGGAAGAGACGAGGAGATTGCAGTAGCTTAACAAGACTTTTTTAATGCCCCTTGGAAAAGACATGGAGGTCGCAGTGGAATACAACGACAGTATCAATGCCCCTGGGAAAAGTGGTGGAGGTTGCAATAACTTAACCAGACGGTTTTAATGCACCTTGGAAAAATGGTGGAGGTCGCAGTGTAATATAAAGACAATATCATTGCCCCTGGGAAAGTGGTGGAGGTCGCAGTAGCTTAAGAAGACGGTTTTAATGCCCCTTGGAAGAGACGTGGAGGTTGCAGTAGCTTAACAAGACGGTTTTAATGTCCCTTGGAAACGACGTGGAGTTTGCAGTAGGTTAACAATACAATTTTAATGCCCCTTGGAAGAGACGTGGAGGTCGCAGTGGAATTAAAAGACAATATCAATGCCCTTGGGAACAGAGGTTGAAGTCGCAGTAGCTTAACAAGTCGGTTTTCATGCCTCTTGGAAGAGACGTGGAGGTTGCAGTAGCTTAACAAGACGGTTTTAATGCCCCTTGGAAGAGACGTGGAGGTTGCATTAGCTTAACAAAATGGTTTTTATGTCCCCTGGAGGAGACGTGGAGATTGCAGTAGCTTAACAAGATGGTTTTAATGCCCCTTGGAAGAGACTTGGAGGTCGCAGTGGAATTAAAAGACAATATCAATGCCCTTGGGAAAAGTAGTGGAGGTCGCAGTAGCTTAACAAGACAGTTTAAATGGCCCTTGGAAGAGACGTGGAGGTCGCAGTAGCTTAACAAGATGGTTCTAATGCCAGTGGAAGAGACGTGGAGGATGCAGTAGCTTAACAAGACGGTTTTAATGCCCCTTGGAAGAGACGTGGAGGTTGCAGTAGCTTAACAAGACGGTTTAATGCCCCTTGGAAGAGACGTCGAGGTTGCAGTAGCTTAACAAGACGGTTTTAATGCCACTTGGAAGAGACGTAGAGATTGCAGTAGCTTAACAAGACTTTTTTAATGCCCCTTGGAAAAAACATGGAGGTCGCAGTGGAATAAAAACACAGTATCAATGCACCCTGGGAAAAGTGGTGGAAGTCGCAATATCTTAACAAGACGGTTTTAATGCCCCTTTGAAGAATGGTGGAGGTCGCAGTGGAATAAAAAGACAATATCATTGTCCCTTGGAATGTGGTGGAGGTCGCAGTAGCTTAACAAGACGGTTTTAATGCACCTTGGAAGAGACATGGAGGTTGCAGTATCTTAACAAGATGGTTTTAATGCCCTTTGGAAGAGACGTGGAGGTTGCAGCAGCTTAACAAAATGGTTTTAATGCCTCTTGGAATAATCGTGGAGGTTGCAGTAGCTTAACAAGACGGTTTTAATGACCCTTGGAAGACTGGTGGAGGTCGCAGTAGCTTAACAAGACTGTTTTAATCCCCCTGTAAAAAGTGATGGAGGTCGCAGTAGCTTAACAAGATGGTTTTAATGCCACTTGGAAGAGACGTGGAGGTTTCAGCAGCTTCACAAGATGGTTTTAATGCACCTTGGAAGAGACATGGAGGTCACAGTGGATTAAAAAGACAATATCAATGCCCTTCGGAGAAGTGGTGGAGGTCGCAGTATCTTAACAAGACAGTTTTAATGCCCCTTGGAAGAGATGTGGAGTTTGCAGTAGGTTAACAATACGTTTTTAATGCCTCTTGGAAGAGACGTGGAGGTCGCAGTGGAATAAAAAGAAATTATCAATGCCCTTGGGAAAAGTGGTGGATGTCGCAGTAGCTTAACAAGACGGTTTTAATGCCTCTTAGAAGAGACGTGGAGGTTGTAGTAGCTTAACAAGATGATTTTAATGCCCCTTGGAAGAGACGTGGAGGTAGCAGTAGCTTAACAAGACGGTTTTAATGCCCCTTGGAAGAGAAGTAGAGGTGGCAACAGATTATCAAGACCGTTTTAATGCAACTTGGAAAAGACGTGGAGGTTGCAGTAGCTTAACAAGACGGTTTTAATGCCCCTGAGGAAAGTAGTGGAGGACGCAGTAGCTTAACAAGACGGTTTTAATGCCCCTTGGAAAAGACGTGGATGTTACAGTAGCTTAACAAGACAGTTTTAATGCCCCTTGGAAGAGACGCAGAGGAGGCAGCAGCTTATCAAGACCGTTTTAATGCCACTTCGAAGAGACGTGGAGGTTGCAGTAGCTTAACAAGTTGGTTTTAATGCCCTTTGGAAGAGACGTGGAGGTCGCAGTGGAATAAAAGGACAATATCAATGCCCTTGGGAAAAGTGGTGGAGGTCACAGTAGCTTAACAGGACGGTTTTAATGCCCTTTGAAAGAGACGTGGAGGTTGCAGTAGCTTAACATGACGGTTTTAATGCCCCTCTGAAGAGACGTGGAGGTTGCAGTAGCTTAACAAGACGCTTTTAATGTCTCTTGTAAGAGACGTGGAGGTTGCATTTTCTTAACAAGATGGTTTTAATGCCCCTTGCAAGAGACGTGGAGTATGCAGCAGCTTAACAAAACGGTTTTAATGCCCCTTGAAAGAATCGTGGAGGTTGTCGTAGCTTAACAAGACGGTTTTAATGCCCCTCTGAAGACTGGTGGAGGTCACAGTAGCTTCACAAGACGGTTTTAATGCCCCTGTAAAAAGTGGTGGAGGTCGCAGTAGCTTAACAAGACGGATTTAATGCCCCTTGGAAGAGACGTGGAGGTTTCAGTAGCTTCACAAGATGGTTTTAATGCCCCTTGGAAGAGACGTGGAGGTCACTGTGGATTAAAAAGACAATATCAATGCACTTCGGAAAAGTGGTGTAGGTCGCAGTAGCTTAACAAGATGGTTTTAATGACTCTTGGAAGAGACGTGTAGGTTGCAGTAGCTTAACAAGACGGTTTTAATGCCCCTTGGAAGAGACGTGGAGGTTGCAGTAGCTTAACAAGATGTTTTTAATGTCCCTTGGAAGAGACATGGAGTTTGCAGTAGGTTAACAATACTTTCTAATGCCCCTTGGAAGAGACGTGGATTTCGCAGTGGAATAAAAAGACAATATCAATGCCCTTGGGAAAAGTGGTGAAGGTCGCAGAAGCTTAACAAGATGGTTTTTATGCCCCTTGGAAGAGACATAAAGGTTGCAGTAGCTTAACAAGTCGGTCTTAATGCCCCTTGGAAAAGACATGGAGGTCACAGTGGAATAAAAAGACAGTATCAATGCCCCTGGGAAAAGTGGTGGAGGTTGCAGAAGCTTAGCAAGATGGCTTTAATGCCCCTTGGAAGAGTGGTGGAGGTCGCAGTAGCGTAACGAGAAGATTTTAATGCCCCTAGGAAGAGATGTGGAGCTGCAGTAGCTTAACAAGACGGTTTTAATGCCCCTTGGAAGAGACGTGGAGGTTGCAGTAGCTTAACAAGATGGTTTTAATGCCACTTGGAAGAGACGAGGAGATTGCAGTAGCTTAACAAGACTTTTTTAATGCCCCTTGGAAAAGACATGGAGGTCGCAGTGGAATACAAAGACAGTATCAATGCCCCTGGGAAAAGTGGTGGAGGTCGCAATAACTTAACCAAACAGTTTTAATGCCCCTTGGAAAAGGCATGGAGGTCGCAGTGGAATAAAAAGACAGTATCAATGCCCCTGGAAAATGTGGTGGAGGTTGCAGTAGCTTAACAAAACGGATTTATTGCCCCTTATAAGAATGATGGAGATCGCAGTGGAATAAAAAGACAATATCAATGCCCCTGGTATAAGTGGTGGAGGTCGCAGTAGCTTAACAAGATGGTTTTAATGCCCATTGGAAGAGTGGTGGAGGTCGTAGTAGCGTAATGAGACGATTTTAATGCCCCTTGGCAGAGATGTGGAGGTTGTAGTAGCTTAACAAGACGATTTTAATGCCCCTTGGTAGAGACGTGCATGTCGCAGTGGAATAAAAAGACAATATCAATGCCATTTGGAAAAGTGGTGGAGGTCTCAGTATCTTAACAAGACGGTTTTAATGATTTTGGAAGAGACGTGGAGGTTGCAGTAGCTAAACAAGATGTTTTTAATGCCCCTTGGAAGAGACGTGGAGGTTCCAGTAGCTTAACAAGATTGTTTTAATGCCTCTTGGAAGAGACATAAAGGTTGCAGTAGCTTAACAAGATGGTTTTAATGCCTCTTGGAAGAGACGTGGAGTTTGCAGTAGCTTAACAAGACGGTGTTAATGCCCCTTGGAAAAGGCATGGAGGTCGCAGTGGAATAAAAAGACAGTATCAATGCCCCTGGAAAATGTGGTGGAGGTTGCAGTAGCTTAACAAAACGGTTTTATTGCCCCTTGGAAGAATGATGGAGATCGCAGTGGAATAAAAAGACAATATCAATGCCCCTGGGATAAGTAGTGGAGGTCGCAGTAGCTTAACAAGACGGTTTTAATGCCCATTGGAAGAGTGTTGGAGGTCGCAGTAGCGTAATGAGACGATTTTAATGCCCCTTGGAAGAGATGTGGAGGTTGTAGTAGCTTAACAAGATGATTTTAATGCCCCTTGGAAGAGACGTGGAGGTAGCAGTAGCTTAACAAGACGGTTTTAATGCCCCTTGGAAGAGAAGTAGAGGTGGCAACAGATTATCAAGACCGTTTTAATGCAACTTGGAAAAGACGTGGAGGTTGCAGTAGCTTAACAAGACGGTTTTAATGCCCCTGAGGAAAGTAGTGGAGGACGCAGTAGCTTAACAAGACGGTTTTAATGCCCCTTGGAAAAGACGTGGATGTTACAGTAGCTTAACAAGACAGTTTTAATGCCCCTTGGAAGAGACGCAGAGGAGGCAGCAGCTTATCAAGACCGTTTTAATGCCACTTCGAAGAGACGTGGAGGTTGCAGTAGCTTAACAAGTTGGTTTTAATGCCCTTTGGAAGAGACGTGGAGGTCGCAGTGGAATAAAAGGACAATATCAATGCCCTTGGGAAAAGTGGTGGAGGTCACAGTAGCTTAACAGGACGGTTTTAATGCCCTTTGAAAGAGACGTGGAGGTTGCAGTAGCTTAACATGACGGTTTTAATGCCCCTCTGAAGAGACGTGGAGGTTGCAGTAGCTTAACAAGACGCTTTTAATGTATCTTGTAAGAGACGTGGAGGTTGCATTTTCTTAACAAGATGGTTTTAATGCCCCTTGCAAGAGACGTGGAGTATGCAGCAGCTTAACAAAACGGTTTTAATGCCCCTTGAAAGAATCGTGGAGGTTGTCGTAGCTTAACAAGACGGTTTTAATGCCCCTCTGAAGACTGGTGGAGGTCACAGTAGCTTCACAAGACGGTTTTAATGCCCCTGTAAAAAGTGGTGGAGGTCGCAGTAGCTTAACAAGACGGATTTAATGCCCCTTGGAAGAGACGTGGAGGTTTCAGTAGCTTCACAAGATGGTTTTAATGCCCCTTGGAAGAGACGTGGAGGTCACTGTGGATTAAAAAGACAATATCAATGCACTTCGGAAAAGTGGTGTAGGTCGCAGTAGCTTAACAAGATGGTTTTAATGACTCTTGGAAGAGACGTGTAGGTTGCAGTAGCTTAACAAGACGGTTTTAATGCCCCTTGGAAGAGACGTGGAGGTTGCAGTAGCTTAACAAGATGTTTTTAATGTCCCTTGGAAGAGACATGGAGTTTGCAGTAGGTTAACAATACTTTCTAATGCCCCTTGGAAGAGACGTGGATTTCGCAGTGGAATAAAAAGACAATATCAATGCCCTTGGGAAAAGTGGTGAAGGTCGCAGAAGCTTAACAAGTCGGTTTTCATGCCTCTTGGAAGAGACGTGGAGGTTGCAGTAGCTTAACAAGACGGTTTTAATGCCCCTTGGAAGAGACGTGGAGGTTGCAGTAGCTTAACAAGACGGTTTTTATGTCCTTTGGAAGAGACGGGGAGTTTGCAGTAGCTTAACAAGATGCTTTTAATGCCCCTTGGAAGAGACGTGGAGGTCGCAGTGGAATAAAAAGACAATATCAATGCCCTTGGGAAAAGTAGTGGAGGTCCCAGTAGCTTAACAAGACAGTTTTAATGGCCCTTGGAAGAGACGTGGAGGTTGCAGTAGCTTAAAAAGACGGTTTTAATGCCTCGTGGAAGAGACGTGGAGGATGCAGTAGCTTAACAAGACGGTCTTAATGTGTTTTGGAAGAGACGTGGAGGTTGCAGTAGCTTAACAAGACGGTTCAATGCCCCTTGTAAGAGACGTGGAGGTTGCAGTAGCTTAACAAGATGGTTTTAATGCCACTTGGAAGAGACGAGGAGATTGCAGTAGCTTAACAAGACTTTTTTAATGCCCCTTGGAAAAGACATGGAGGTCGCAGTGGAATACAAAGACAGTATCAATGCCCCTGGGAAAAGTGGTGGAGGTCGCAATAACTTAACCAGACGGTTTTAATGCCCCTTGGAAAAATGGTGGAGGTCGCAGTGGAATAAAAAGACAATATCATTGCCCCTGGGAAAGTGGTGGAGATCGCAGTAGCTTAACAAGACGGTTTTAATGCCCCTTGGAAGAGACGTGGAGGTTGCAGTAGCTTAACAAGACGGTTTTAATGTCCCTTGGAAACGACGTGGAGTTTGCAGTAGGTTAACAAGACGGTTTTAAAGTCCCTTGGAAGAGATGTCGAGTTTGCAGTATCTTAACAAGACGGTTTTAATGCCCCTTGGAAGAGACGTGGAGGTCGCTGTGGAATAAAAAGACAATATCAATGCCCTTGGGAATACTAGTGGAGGTCGCAGTAGCTTAGCAAGACAGTTTTAATGGCCATTGGAAGAGACTTGGAGGTTGCAGTAGCTTAACAAGATGGTTTTAATGCCCCTTGGAAGAGACGTGGAGGTTGCAGTAGCTTAACAAGACGGTTTTAATGCCCCTTGGAAGAGACATGGAGGTTGCAGTAGCTTAACAAGACTGTTTTAATGGCCCTTGGAAGAGACGTGGAGGTTGCGGTAGCTTAACAAAGCGTTTTTAGTGCCCCTTGGAAGAGACGTGGAGGTCGCAGTGGAATGAAAAGACAATATGAACGCCCCTGGGAATAATGGTGGAGGTCGCAGTAGCTTAACAAGATGGTTTAATGCCCCTTGGAAGAATGGTGGAGGTCGCAGTGGAATAAAAAGACAATATCAATGCCACTGGGAAAAGTGGTGGAGGTCGCAATAGCTTAACAAGACGGTTTTAATGCCCCTTGGAAGAGACTTGGAGGTTGCAGTAGATTAACAAGACGGTTTATATGCCCCTTGGAAGAGTCATGCAGTACAGCATCTTAAAAACATTATTCCCATTATTGGGGAGTGGGTCTCCCGTAGTCTTTGCCTCTGCCTTCCAAGCAAAAGCTGCCAAAAATTAGGACGGAGGAACTTGAAATGCTGGCAACACGGACCAAGGTCACCCTGGTGGTATGGTGGTTGTGGAGGCTGAGAATAAGTAGAATGCCCGTTGGAAGGGAAGTGGAGGTTGCAGTAGCTTAACAAGACAGTTTAATGGCCCTTGGAAGAGACGTGGAGGATGCAGTAGCTTAACAAGACGGTCTTAATGTGTCTTGGAAGAGACGTGGAGGTTGCAGAAGCTTAACAAGACGGTTCAATGCCCCTTGGAAGAGACGTGGAGGTTGCAATAGCTTAACAAGATGGTTTTAATGCCACTTGGAAGAGACGAGGAGATTGCAGTAGCTTAACAAGACTTTTTTAATGCCCCTTGGAAAAGACATGGAGGTCGCAGTGGAATACAAAGACAGTATCAATGCCCCTGGGAAAAGTGGTGGAGGTCGCAGTAGCTTAAGAAGACGGTTTTAATGCCCCTTGGAAGAGACGTGGAGATTGCAGTAGCTTAACAAGACGGTTTTAATGTCCCTTGGAAACGACGTGGAGTTTGCAGTAGGTTAACAATACGTTTTTAATGCCCCTTGGAAGAGACGTGGAGGTCGCAGTGGAATTAAAAGACAATATCAATGCCCTTGGGAACAGAGGTTGAGGTCGCAGTAGCTTAACAAGTCGGTTTTCATGCCTCTTGGAAGAGACGTGAAGGTTGCAGTAGCTTAACAAGACGGTTTTAATGCCTCTTGGAAGAGACGTGGAGGTTGCAGTAGCTTAACAAAACGTTTTTTATGTCCCCTGGAGGAGACGTGGAGTTTGCAGTAGCTTAACAAGACGGTTTTAATGCCCCTTGGAAGAGACGTGGAGTTCGCAGTGGAATAAAAAGACAATATCAATGCCCTTGGGAAAAGTAGTGGAGGTCGCAGTAGCTTAACAAGACAGTTTAAATGGCCCTTGGAAGAGACGTGGAGGTCGCAGTAGCTTAACAAGATGGTTTTAATGCCCAGTGGAAGAGACGTGGAGGATGCAGTAGCTTAACAAGATGGTTTTAATGCCCCTTGGAAGAGAATTGGAGGTTGCAGTAGCTTAACAAGACGGTTTAATGCCCCTTGGAAGAGACGTCGAGGTTGCAGTAGCTTAACAAGACGGTTTTAATGCCACTTGGAAGAGACGTAGAGATTGCAGTAGCTTAACAAGACTTTTTTAATGCCCCTTGGAAAAAACATGGAGGTCGCAGTGGAATAAAAAGACAGTATCAATGCACCCTGGGAAAAGTGGTGGAAGTCGCAATATCTTAACAAGACGGTTTTAATGCCCCTTTGAAGAATGGTGGAGGTCACAGTGGAATAAAAAGACAATATCATTGCCCCTGGGAATGTGGTGGAGGTCTCAGTAGCTTAACAAGACGGTTTTAATGCACCTTGGAAGAGACATGGAGGTTGCAGTATCTTAACAAGATGGTTTTAATGCCCTTTGGAAGAGACGTGGAGGTTGCAGCAGCTTAACAAAATGGTTTTAATGCCCCTTGGAATAATCGTGGAGGTTGCAGTAGCTTAACAAGACGGTTTTAATGACCCTTGGAAGACTGGTGGAGGTCGCAGTAGCTTAACAAGACGGTTTTAATCCCCCTGTAAAAAGTGATGGAGGTCGCAGTAGCTTAACAAGATGGTTTTAATGCCCCTTGGAAGAGACGTGGAGGTTTCAGCAGCTTCACAAGATCCCCCTGTAAAAAGTGATGGAGGTCGCAGTAATGCACCTTTGAAGAGACATGGAGGTCACAGTGGATTAAAAAGACAATATCGATGCCCTTTGGAAAAGTGGTGGAGGTCGCAGTATCTTAACAAGACGGTTTTAATGCCCCTTGGAAGAGATGTGGAGTTTGCAGTAGGTTAACAATACGTATTTAATGCCCCTTGGAAGAGACGTGGAGGTCGCAGTGGAATAAAAAGAAAATATTAATGCCCTTGGGAAAAGTGGTGGATGTCGCAGTAGCTTAACAAGACGGTTTTAATGCCTCTTAGAAGAGACGTGGAGGTTGCAGTAGCTTAACAAGACGGTTTTAATGCCCCTTGGAAGAGACGTGGAGGTTGAAGTATCTTAACAAGATGGTTTTAAAGTCCCTTGGAAGAGACGTCGAGTTTGCAGTATCTTAACAAGACGGTTTTAATGCCCCTTGGAAGAGACGTGGAGGTCGCTGTGGAATAAAAAGACAATATCAATGCCCTTGGGAAAACTAGTGGAGGTCGCAGTAGCTTAGCAAGACAGTTTTAATGGCCATTGGAAGAGACTTGGAGGTTGCAGTAGCTTAACAAGATGGTTTTACTGCCCCTTGGAAGAGACGTGGAGGTTGCAGTAGCTTAACAAGACGGTTTTAATGCCCCTTGGAAGAGACATGGAGGTTGCAGTAGCTTAACAAGACTGTTTTAATGGCCCTTGGAAGAGACGTGGAGGTTGCGGTAGCTTAACAAAGCGTTTTTAGTGCCCCTTGGAAGAGACGTGGAGGTCGCAGTGGAATGAAAAGACAATATGAACGCCCCTGGGAATAGTGGTGGAGGTCGCAGTAGCTTAACAAGATGGTTTAATGCCCCTTGGAAGAATGGTGGAGATCGCAGTGGAATAAAAAGACAATATCAATGCCACTGGGAAAAGTCGTGGAGGTCGCAATAGCTTAACAAGACGGTTTTCACAAGATGGTTTTAATGCCACTTGGAAGAGACGAGGAGATTGCAGTAGCTTAACAAGACTTTTTTAATGCCCCTTGGAAAAGACATGGAGGTCGCAGTGGAATACAACGACAGTATCAATGCCCCTGGGAAAAGTGGTGGAGGTTGCAATAACTTAACCAGACGGTTTTAATGCACCTTGGAAAAATGGTGGAGGTCGCAGTGTAATATAAAGACAATATCATTGCCCCTGGGAAAGTGGTGGAGGTCGCAGTAGCTTAAGAAGACGGTTTTAATGCCCCTTGGAAGAGACGTGGAGGTTGCAGTAGCTTAACAAGACGGTTTTAATGTCCCTTGGAAACGACGTGGAGTTTGCAGTAGGTTAACAATACAATTTTAATGCCCCTTGGAAGAGACGTGGAGGTCGCAGTGGAATTAAAAGACAATATCAATGCCCTTGGGAACAGAGGTTGAAGTCGCAGTAGCTTAACAAGTCGGTTTTCATGCCTCTTGGAAGAGACGTGGAGGTTGCAGTAGCTTAACAAGACGGTTTTAATGCCCCTTGGAAGAGACGTGGAGGTTGCATTAGCTTAACAAAATGGTTTTTATGTCCCCTGGAGGAGACGTGGAGATTGCAGTAGCTTAACAAGATGGTTTTAATGCCCCTTGGAAGAGACTTGGAGGTCGCAGTGGAATTAAAAGACAATATCAATGCCCTTGGGAAAAGTAGTGGAGGTCGCAGTAGCTTAACAAGACAGTTTAAATGGCCCTTGGAAGAGACGTGGAGGTCGCAGTAGCTTAACAAGATGGTTCTAATGCCAGTGGAAGAGACGTGGAGGATGCAGTAGCTTAACAAGACGGTTTTAATGCCCCTTGGAAGAGACGTGGAGGTTGCAGTAGCTTAACAAGACGGTTTAATGCCCCTTGGAAGAGACGTCGAGGTTGCAGTAGCTTAACAAGACGGTTTTAATGCCACTTGGAAGAGACGTAGAGATTGCAGTAGCTTAACAAGACTTTTTTAATGCCCCTTGGAAAAAACATGGAGGTCGCAGTGGAATAAAAACACAGTATCAATGCACCCTGGGAAAAGTGGTGGAAGTCGCAATATCTTAACAAGACGGTTTTAATGCCCCTTTGAAGAATGGTGGAGGTCGCAGTGGAATAAAAAGACAATATCATTGTCCCTTGGAATGTGGTGGAGGTCGCAGTAGCTTAACAAGACGGTTTTAATGCACCTTGGAAGAGACATGGAGGTTGCAGTATCTTAACAAGATGGTTTTAATGCCCTTTGGAAGAGACGTGGAGGTTGCAGCAGCTTAACAAAATGGTTTTAATGCCTCTTGGAATAATCGTGGAGGTTGCAGTAGCTTAACAAGACGGTTTTAATGACCCTTGGAAGACTGGTGGAGGTCGCAGTAGCTTAACAAGACTGTTTTAATCCCCCTGTAAAAAGTGATGGAGGTCGCAGTAGCTTAACAAGATGGTTTTAATGCCACTTGGAAGAGACGTGGAGGTTTCAGCAGCTTCACAAGATGGTTTTAATGCACCTTGGAAGAGACATGGAGGTCACAGTGGATTAAAAAGACAATATCAATGCCCTTCGGAGAAGTGGTGGAGGTCGCAGTATCTTAACAAGACAGTTTTAATGCCCCTTGGAAGAGATGTGGAGTTTGCAGTAGGTTAACAATACGTTTTTAATGCCTCTTGGAAGAGACGTGGAGGTCGCAGTGGAATAAAAAGAAATTATCAATGCCCTTGGGAAAAGTGGTGGATGTCGCAGTAGCTTAACAAGACGGTTTTAATGCCTCTTAGAAGAGACGTGGAGGTTGTAGTAGCTTAACAAGATGATTTTAATGCCCCTTGGAAGAGACGTGGAGGTAGCAGTAGCTTAACAAGACGGTTTTAATGCCCCTTGGAAGAGAAGTAGAGGTGGCAACAGATTATCAAGACCGTTTTAATGCAACTTGGAAAAGACGTGGAGGTTGCAGTAGCTTAACAAGACGGTTTTAATGCCCCTGAGGAAAGTAGTGGAGGACGCAGTAGCTTAACAAGACGGTTTTAATGCCCCTTGGAAAAGACGTGGATGTTACAGTAGCTTAACAAGACAGTTTTAATGCCCCTTGGAAGAGACGCAGAGGAGGCAGCAGCTTATCAAGACCGTTTTAATGCCACTTCGAAGAGACGTGGAGGTTGCAGTAGCTTAACAAGTTGGTTTTAATGCCCTTTGGAAGAGACGTGGAGGTCGCAGTGGAATAAAAGGACAATATCAATGCCCTTGGGAAAAGTGGTGGAGGTCACAGTAGCTTAACAGGACGGTTTTAATGCCCTTTGAAAGAGACGTGGAGGTTGCAGTAGCTTAACATGACGGTTTTAATGCCCCTCTGAAGAGACGTGGAGGTTGCAGTAGCTTAACAAGACGCTTTTAATGTCTCTTGTAAGAGACGTGGAGGTTGCATTTTCTTAACAAGATGGTTTTAATGCCCCTTGCAAGAGACGTGGAGTATGCAGCAGCTTAACAAAACGGTTTTAATGCCCCTTGAAAGAATCGTGGAGGTTGTCGTAGCTTAACAAGACGGTTTTAATGCCCCTCTGAAGACTGGTGGAGGTCACAGTAGCTTCACAAGACGGTTTTAATGCCCCTGTAAAAAGTGGTGGAGGTCGCAGTAGCTTAACAAGACGGATTTAATGCCCCTTGGAAGAGACGTGGAGGTTTCAGTAGCTTCACAAGATGGTTTTAATGCCCCTTGGAAGAGACGTGGAGGTCACTGTGGATTAAAAAGACAATATCAATGCACTTCGGAAAAGTGGTGTAGGTCGCAGTAGCTTAACAAGATGGTTTTAATGACTCTTGGAAGAGACGTGTAGGTTGCAGTAGCTTAACAAGACGGTTTTAATGCCCCTTGGAAGAGACGTGGAGGTTGCAGTAGCTTAACAAGATGTTTTTAATGTCCCTTGGAAGAGACATGGAGTTTGCAGTAGGTTAACAATACTTTCTAATGCCCCTTGGAAGAGACGTGGATTTCGCAGTGGAATAAAAAGACAATATCAATGCCCTTGGGAAAAGTGGTGAAGGTCGCAGAAGCTTAACAAGTCGGTTTTCATGCCTCTTGGAAGAGACGTGGAGGTTGCAGTAGCTTAACAAGACGGTTTTAATGCCCCTTGGAAGAGACGTGGAGGTTGCAGTAGCTTAACAAGACGGTTTTTATGTCCTTTGGAAGAGACGGGGAGTTTGCAGTAGCTTAACAAGATGCTTTTAATGCCCCTTGGAAGAGACGTGGAGGTCGCAGTGGAATAAAAAGACAATATCAATGCCCTTGGGAAAAGTAGTGGAGGTCCCAGTAGCTTAACAAGACAGTTTTAATGGCCCTTGGAAGAGACGTGGAGGTTGCAGTAGCTTAAAAAGACGGTTTTAATGCCTCGTGGAAGAGACGTGGAGGATGCAGTAGCTTAACAAGACGGTCTTAATGTGTTTTGGAAGAGACGTGGAGGTTGCAGTAGCTTAACAAGACGGTTCAATGCCCCTTGTAAGAGACGTGGAGGTTGCAGTAGCTTAACAAGATGGTTTTAATGCCACTTGGAAGAGACGAGGAGATTGCAGTAGCTTAACAAGACTTTTTTAATGCCCCTTGGAAAAGACATGGAGGTCGCAGTGGAATACAAAGACAGTATCAATGCCCCTGGGAAAAGTGGTGGAGGTCGCAATAACTTAACCAGACGGTTTTAATGCCCCTTGGAAAAATGGTGGAGGTCGCAGTGGAATAAAAAGACAATATCATTGCCCCTGGGAAAGTGGTGGAGATCGCAGTAGCTTAACAAGACGGTTTTAATGCCCCTTGGAAGAGACGTGGAGGTTGCAGTAGCTTAACAAGACGGTTTTAATGTCCCTTGGAAACGACGTGGAGTTTGCAGTAGGTTAACAAGACGGTTTTAAAGTCCCTTGGAAGAGATGTCGAGTTTGCAGTATCTTAACAAGACGGTTTTAATGCCCCTTGGAAGAGACGTGGAGGTCGCTGTGGAATAAAAAGACAATATCAATGCCCTTGGGAATACTAGTGGAGGTCGCAGTAGCTTAGCAAGACAGTTTTAATGGCCATTGGAAGAGACTTGGAGGTTGCAGTAGCTTAACAAGATGGTTTTAATGCCCCTTGGAAGAGACGTGGAGGTTGCAGTAGCTTAACAAGACGGTTTTAATGCCCCTTGGAAGAGACATGGAGGTTGCAGTAGCTTAACAAGACTGTTTTAATGGCCCTTGGAAGAGACGTGGAGGTTGCGGTAGCTTAACAAAGCGTTTTTAGTGCCCCTTGGAAGAGACGTGGAGGTCGCAGTGGAATGAAAAGACAATATGAACGCCCCTGGGAATAATGGTGGAGGTCGCAGTAGCTTAACAAGATGGTTTAATGCCCCTTGGAAGAATGGTGGAGGTCGCAGTGGAATAAAAAGACAATATCAATGCCACTGGGAAAAGTGGTGGAGGTCGCAATAGCTTAACAAGACGGTTTTAATGCCCCTTGGAAGAGACTTGGAGGTTGCAGTAGATTAACAAGACGGTTTATATGCCCCTTGGAAGAGTCATGCAGTACAGCATCTTAAAAACATTATTCCCATTATTGGGGAGTGGGTCTCCCGTAGTCTTTGCCTCTGCCTTCCAAGCAAAAGCTGCCAAAAATTAGGACGGAGGAACTTGAAATGCTGGCAACACGGACCAAGGTCACCCTGGTGGTATGGTGGTTGTGGAGGCTGAGAATAAGTAGAATGCCCGTTGGAAGGGAAGTGGAGGTTGCAGTAGCTTAACAAGACAGTTTAATGGCCCTTGGAAGAGACGTGGAGGATGCAGTAGCTTAACAAGACGGTCTTAATGTGTCTTGGAAGAGACGTGGAGGTTGCAGAAGCTTAACAAGACGGTTCAATGCCCCTTGGAAGAGACGTGGAGGTTGCAATAGCTTAACAAGATGGTTTTAATGCCACTTGGAAGAGACGAGGAGATTGCAGTAGCTTAACAAGACTTTTTTAATGCCCCTTGGAAAAGACATGGAGGTCGCAGTGGAATACAAAGACAGTATCAATGCCCCTGGGAAAAGTGGTGGAGGTCGCAGTAGCTTAAGAAGACGGTTTTAATGCCCCTTGGAAGAGACGTGGAGATTGCAGTAGCTTAACAAGACGGTTTTAATGTCCCTTGGAAACGACGTGGAGTTTGCAGTAGGTTAAAAATACGTTTTTAATGCCCCTTGGAAGAGACGTGGAGGTCGCAGTGGAATTAAAAGACAATATCAATGCCCTTGGGAACAGAGGTTGAGGTCGCAGTAGCTTAACAAGTCGGTTTTCATGCCTCTTGGAAGAGACGTGAAGGTTGCAGTAGCTTAACAAGACGGTTTTAATGCCTCTTGGAAGAGACGTGGAGGTTGCAGTAGCTTAACAAAACGTTTTTTATGTCCCCTGGAGGAGACGTGGAGTTTGCAGTAGCTTAACAAGACGGTTTTAATGCCCCTTGGAAGAGACGTGGAGTTCGCAGTGGAATAAAAAGACAATATCAATGCCCTTGGGAAAAGTAGTGGAGGTCGCAGTAGCTTAACAAGACAGTTTAAATGGCCCTTGGAAGAGACGTGGAGGTCGCAGTAGCTTAACAAGATGGTTTTAATGCCCAGTGGAAGAGACGTGGAGGATGCAGTAGCTTAACAAGATGGTTTTAATGCCCCTTGGAAGAGAATTGGAGGTTGCAGTAGCTTAACAAGACGGTTTAATGCCCCTTGGAAGAGACGTCGAGGTTGCAGTAGCTTAACAAGACGGTTTTAATGCCACTTGGAAGAGACGTAGAGATTGCAGTAGCTTAACAAGACTTTTTTAATGCCCCTTGGAAAAAACATGGAGGTCGCAGTGGAATAAAAAGACAGTATCAATGCACCCTGGGAAAAGTGGTGGAAGTCGCAATATCTTAACAAGACGGTTTTAATGCCCCTTTGAAGAATGGTGGAGGTCACAGTGGAATAAAAAGACAATATCATTGCCCCTGGGAATGTGGTGGAGGTCTCAGTAGCTTAACAAGACGGTTTTAATGCACCTTGGAAGAGACATGGAGGTTGCAGTATCTTAACAAGATGGTTTTAATGCCCTTTGGAAGAGACGTGGAGGTTGCAGCAGCTTAACAAAATGGTTTTAATGCCCCTTGGAATAATCGTGGAGGTTGCAGTAGCTTAACAAGACGGTTTTAATGACCCTTGGAAGACTGGTGGAGGTCGCAGTAGCTTAACAAGACGGTTTTAATCCCCCTGTAAAAAGTGATGGAGGTCGCAGTAGCTTAACAAGATGGTTTTAATGCCCCTTGGAAGAGACGTGGAGGTTTCAGCAGCTTCACAAGATCCCCCTGTAAAAAGTGATGGAGGTCGCAGTAATGCACCTTTGAAGAGACATGGAGGTCACAGTGGATTAAAAAGACAATATCGATGCCCTTTGGAAAAGTGGTGGAGGTCGCAGTATCTTAACAAGACGGTTTTAATGCCCCTTGGAAGAGATGTGGAGTTTGCAGTAGGTTAACAATACGTATTTAATGCCCCTTGGAAGAGACGTGGAGGTCGCAGTGGAATAAAAAGAAAATATTAATGCCCTTGGGAAAAGTGGTGGATGTCGCAGTAGCTTAACAAGACGGTTTTAATGCCTCTTAGAAGAGACGTGGAGGTTGCAGTAGCTTAACAAGACGGTTTTAATGCCCCTTGGAAGAGACGTGGAGGTTGAAGTATCTTAACAAGATGGTTTTAAAGTCCCTTGGAAGAGACGTCGAGTTTGCAGTATCTTAACAAGACGGTTTTAATGCCCCTTGGAAGAGACGTGGAGGTCGCTGTGGAATAAAAAGACAATATCAATGCCCTTGGGAAAACTAGTGGAGGTCGCAGTAGCTTAGCAAGACAGTTTTAATGGCCATTGGAAGAGACTTGGAGGTTGCAGTAGCTTAACAAGATGGTTTTACTGCCCCTTGGAAGAGACGTGGAGGTTGCAGTAGCTTAACAAGACGGTTTTAATGCCCCTTGGAAGAGACATGGAGGTTGCAGTAGCTTAACAAGACTGTTTTAATGGCCCTTGGAAGAGACGTGGAGGTTGCGGTAGCTTAACAAAGCGTTTTTAGTGCCCCTTGGAAGAGACGTGGAGGTCGCAGTGGAATGAAAAGACAATATGAACGCCCCTGGGAATAGTGGTGGAGGTCGCAGTAGCTTAACAAGATGGTTTAATGCCCCTTGGAAGAATGGTGGAGATCGCAGTGGAATAAAAAGACAATATCAATGCCACTGGGAAAAGTCGTGGAGGTCGCAATAGCTTAACAAGACGGTTTTCACAAGATGGTTTTAATGCCACTTGGAAGAGACGAGGAGATTGCAGTAGCTTAACAAGACTTTTTTAATGCCCCTTGGAAAAGACATGGAGGTCGCAGTGGAATACAACGACAGTATCAATGCCCCTGGGAAAAGTGGTGGAGGTTGCAATAACTTAACCAGACGGTTTTAATGCACCTTGGAAAAATGGTGGAGGTCGCAGTGTAATATAAAGACAATATCATTGCCCCTGGGAAAGTGGTGGAGGTCGCAGTAGCTTAAGAAGACGGTTTTAATGCCCCTTGGAAGAGACGTGGAGGTTGCAGTAGCTTAACAAGACGGTTTTAATGTCCCTTGGAAACGACGTGGAGTTTGCAGTAGGTTAACAATACAATTTTAATGCCCCTTGGAAGAGACGTGGAGGTCGCAGTGGAATTAAAAGACAATATCAATGCCCTTGGGAACAGAGGTTGAAGTCGCAGTAGCTTAACAAGTCGGTTTTCATGCCTCTTGGAAGAGACGTGGAGGTTGCAGTAGCTTAACAAGACGGTTTTAATGCCCCTTGGAAGAGACGTGGAGGTTGCATTAGCTTAACAAAATGGTTTTTATGTCCCCTGGAGGAGACGTGGAGATTGCAGTAGCTTAACAAGATGGTTTTAATGCCCCTTGGAAGAGACTTGGAGGTCGCAGTGGAATTAAAAGACAATATCAATGCCCTTGGGAAAAGTAGTGGAGGTCGCAGTAGCTTAACAAGACAGTTTAAATGGCCCTTGGAAGAGACGTGGAGGTCGCAGTAGCTTAACAAGATGGTTCTAATGCCAGTGGAAGAGACGTGGAGGATGCAGTAGCTTAACAAGACGGTTTTAATGCCCCTTGGAAGAGACGTGGAGGTTGCAGTAGCTTAACAAGACGGTTTAATGCCCCTTGGAAGAGACGTCGAGGTTGCAGTAGCTTAACAAGACGGTTTTAATGCCACTTGGAAGAGACGTAGAGATTGCAGTAGCTTAACAAGACTTTTTTAATGCCCCTTGGAAAAAACATGGAGGTCGCAGTGGAATAAAAACACAGTATCAATGCACCCTGGGAAAAGTGGTGGAAGTCGCAATATCTTAACAAGACGGTTTTAATGCCCCTTTGAAGAATGGTGGAGGTCGCAGTGGAATAAAAAGACAATATCATTGTCCCTTGGAATGTGGTGGAGGTCGCAGTAGCTTAACAAGACGGTTTTAATGCACCTTGGAAGAGACATGGAGGTTGCAGTATCTTAACAAGATGGTTTTAATGCCCTTTGGAAGAGACGTGGAGGTTGCAGCAGCTTAACAAAATGGTTTTAATGCCTCTTGGAATAATCGTGGAGGTTGCAGTAGCTTAACAAGACGGTTTTAATGACCCTTGGAAGACTGGTGGAGGTCGCAGTAGCTTAACAAGACTGTTTTAATCCCCCTGTAAAAAGTGATGGAGGTCGCAGTAGCTTAACAAGATGGTTTTAATGCCACTTGGAAGAGACGTGGAGGTTTCAGCAGCTTCACAAGATGGTTTTAATGCACCTTGGAAGAGACATGGAGGTCACAGTGGATTAAAAAGACAATATCAATGCCCTTCGGAGAAGTGGTGGAGGTCGCAGTATCTTAACAAGACAGTTTTAATGCCCCTTGGAAGAGATGTGGAGTTTGCAGTAGGTTAACAATACGTTTTTAATGCCTCTTGGAAGAGACGTGGAGGTCGCAGTGGAATAAAAAGAAATTATCAATGCCCTTGGGAAAAGTGGTGGATGTCGCAGTAGCTTAACAAGACGGTTTTAATGCCTCTTAGAAGAGACGTGGAGGTTGCAGTAGCTTAACAAGACGGTTTTAATGCTCCTTGGAAGAGACATGGAGGTTGCAGTATCTTAACAAGACGGTTTTAAAGTCCCTTGGAAGAGACGTCGAGTTTGCAGTATCTTAACAAGACGGTTTTAATGCCCCTTGGAATAGACGTGGAGGTCGCTGTGGAATAAAAAGACAATATCAATGCCCTTGAGAAAACTAGTGGAGGTCGCAGTAGCTTAGCAAGACAGTTTTAATGGCCATTGGAAGAGACTTGGAGGTTGCAGTAGCTTAACAAGATGGTTTTAATGCCCCTTGGAAGAGACGTGGAGGTTGCAGTAGCTTAACAAGACTGTTTTAATGGCCCTTGGAAGAGACGTGGAGGTTGCGGTAGCTTAACAAAGCGTTTTTAGTGCCCCTTGGAAGAGACGTGGAGGTCGCAGTGGAATGAAAAGACAATATGAACGCCCCTGGGAATAGTGGTGGAGGTCGCAGTAGCTTAACAAGATGGTTTAATGCCCCTTGGAAGAATAGTGGAGGTCGCAGTGGAATAAAAAGACAATATCAATGCCACTGGGAAAAGTGGTGGAGGTCGCAATAGCTTAACAAGACGGTTTTAATGCCCCTTGGAAGAGACTTGGAGGTTGCAGTAGCTTAACAAGACGGTTTAAATGCCCCTTGGAAGAGTCATGCAGTACAGCATCTTAAAAACATTATTCCCATTATTGGGGAGTGGGTCTCCCGTAGTCTTTGCCTATGCCTTCCAAGCAAAAGCTGCCAAAAATTAGGACGGAGGAACTTGAAATGCTGGCAACATGGACCAAGGTCACCCTTGTGGTATGGTGGTTGTGGAGGCTGAGAATAAGTAGAATGCCCGTTGGAAGGGAAGTGGAGGTTGCAGTAGCTTAACAAGACAGTTTAATGGCCCTTGGAAGAGACGTGGAGGTCGCAGAAGCTTAACAAGACGGTTTTAATGCTCCTTGGAAAAGACATGGAGGTTGAATTAGCTTAACAAGATGGTTTTAATGCCCCTTGGAAGAGACGTGGAGGTTGCAGTAGCTTGACAAGACGTTTTTAATGTCCCTTGGCAGGGACTTATAGGTTCCAGTAGCTTAACAAGATGATTTTAATGCCCCTTGCGAGAGACGTGGATGTTGCAGTAGCTTAGCAAGACGGTTTTAATGCCCCTTGGTAGAGACGTGCATGTCGCAGTGCAATAAAAAGACAATATCAATGCCATTGGGAAAAGTGGTGGCGGTCGCAGTAGCTTAACAAGATGGTTTTAATGACCCTTGGAAGAGACGTGGAGTTTGCAGTAGCTTAACAAGATGCTCTTAATGCCCCTTGGAAAAGACATGGAGGTCTTTGTGGAATAAAAAGACAGTATCAATGCCCCTGCGAAAAGTGGTGGAGGTTGCAGTAGCTTAACAAGATGGTTTTAATGGCCCTTGGAAGAGTGGTGGAGGTCGCAGTAGCGTAACGAGACGATTTTAATGCCCAATAGAAGAGACATGGAGGTTGCAGTAGCTTAACAAGATGGTTTTAATGCCCCTGAGGAAAGTAGTGTAGGTCGCAGTAGCTTAACAAGACAGTTTTAATGCCCCTTGAAAGAGACGTGGAGGTTGCAGTAGCTTAACAAGAAGGTTATAATTCCCCTTGGAAGAGACGTGGAGGTCGCAGTGGAATAAAAAGACAATATCAATGCCCTTGGGAAAAGTGGTGGAGGTCGCAGTAGCTTAACAGGACGGTTTTAATGCCCCTTGAAAGAGATGTGGAGGTTTCAGTAGCTTAACAAGACGGTTTTAATGCCCCTTGGAAGAGACGTGGAGGTTGCAGTAGCTTAATAAGATGGTTTTAATGCCCCTTGGAAGAGACTTGGAGGTTGCAGTATCTTAACAAGATTGTTTTAATGCCCCTTGGAAGAGACGTGGAGGTTGCAGCAGCTTAACAAAACGGTTTTAATGCCCCTTGGAAGAATCGTGGTGGTTGCAGTACCTTAACAAGATGGTTTTAATGCCCCTCGGAAGACTGGTGGAGGTCACAGTAGCTTAACAATACGGTTTTAATGCCCCTGTAAAAAGTGGTGGAGGTCGCAGTAGCTTAACAAGACGGTTTTAATGCCCGTTGGAAGAGACGTGGAGGTCACAGTGGATTAAAAAGACAATATCAATGCCCTTCGTAAAAGTGGTTGAGGTCGCAGTAGCTTAACAAGACAGTTTTAATGCCCCTTGGGAGAGACGTGGAGGTTGCAGTAGCTTAACAAGACGGTTTAAATGCCCCTTGGAAGAGCCATGCGGTACAGCATCTTAAAAACATTATACCCATTATTGGGGAGTGGGTCTCCCGTAGTTTTTGCCTATGCCTTCCAAGCAAAAGCTGCCAAAAATTAGGACGGAGGAACTTGAAATACTGGCAACACGGACCAAGGTCACCCTGGTGGTATGGTGGTTGTGGAGGCTGAGAATAAGTAGAATGCCCATTGGAAGGGAAGTGGAGGTTGCAGTAGCTTAACAAGACAGTTTAATGGGCCTTGGAAGAGACGTGGAGGTCGGAGAAGCTTAACAAGACGGTTTTAATGCTCCTTGGAAAAGACATGGAGGTTGCATTAGCTTAACAAGATGGTTTTAATGCCCCTTGGAAGAGACGTGGAGGTTGCAGTAGCTTGACAAGACGTTTTTAAGGTACCTTGGAAGAGACTTGTAGGTTCCAGTAGCTTAACAAGATGATTTTAATGCCCCTTGCGAGAGACGTGGATGTTGCAGTAGCTTAGCAAGACGGTTTTAATGCCCCTTGGTAGAGACGTGCATGTCGCAGTGCAATAAAAAGACAATATCAATGCCATTGGGAAAAGTGGTGGCGGTCGCAGTAGCTTAACAAGATGGTTTTAATCCCCCTTGGAAGAGACGTGGAAGTCGCAGTAGCTTAACAAGACGGTTTTAATGCCCCTGAGGAAAGTAGTGTAGGTCGCAGTAGCTTAACAAGATGGTTTTAATGCCCCTTGAAAGAGACGTGGAGGTTGCAGTAGCTTAACAAGAAGGTTATAATTCCCCTTGGGAGAGACGTGGAGGTCGCAGTGGAATAAAAAGACAATATCAATGCCCTTGGGAAAAGTGGTGGAGGTCGCAGTAGCTTAACAGGACGGTTTTAATGCCCCTTGAAAGAGATGTGGAGGTTTCAGTAGCTTAACAAGACGGTTTTAATGCCCCTTGGAAGAGACGTGGAGGTTGCAGTAGCTTAACAAGATTGTTTTAATGCCCCTTGGAAGAGACGTGGAGGTTGCAGCAGCTTAACAAAACGGTTTTAATGCCCCTTGGAAGAATCGTGGTGGTTGCAGTACCTTAACAAGACGGTTTTAATGCCCCTCGGAAGACTGGTGGAGGTCAAAGTAGCTTAACAATACGGTTTTAATGCCCCTGTAAAAAGTGGTGGAGGTCGCAGTAGCTTAACAAGATGGTTTTAATGCCCCTTGGAAGAGACGTGGAGGTCACAGTGGATTAAAAAGACAATATCAATGCCCTTCGGAAAAGTGGTTGAGGTCGCAGTAGCTTAACAAGACGGTTTTAATGCCCCTTGGGAGAGACGTGGAGGTTGCAGTAGCTTAACAATTCTGTTTAAATGCCCCTTGGAAGAGCCATGCGGTGCAGCATCTTAAAAACATTATTCCCATTATTGGGGAGTGGGTCTCCCGTAGTTTTTGCCTATGCCTTCCAAGCAAAAGCTGCCTAAAATTAGGACGGAGGAACTTGAAATGCTGGCAACATGGACCAAGGTCACCCTGGTGGTATGGTGGTTGTGGAGGCTGAGAATAAGTAGAATGCCCGTTGGAAGGGAAGTGGAGGTTGCAGTAGCTTAACAAGACAGTTTAATGTCCCTTGGAAGAGACGTGGAGGTCGCAGTAGCTTAACAAGACGGTTTTAATGCTCCTTGGAAAAGACATGGAGGTTGCATTAGCTTAACAAGATGGTTTTAATGCCCCTTGGAAGAGACGTGGAGGTTGCAGTAGCTTGACAAGACGTTTTTAATGTCCCTTGGAAGGGACTTGTAGGTTCCAGTAGCTTAACAAGATGATTTTAATGCCCCTTGCGAGAGACGTGGATGTTGCAGTAGCTTAACAAGACGGTTTTAATGCCCCTTGGTAGAGACGTGCATGTCGCAGTGCAATAAAAAGACAATATCAATGCCATTGGGAAAAGTGGTGGCGGTCGCAGTAGCTTAACAAGACGGTTTTAATGACCCTTGGAAGAGACGTGGAGTTTGCAGTAGCTTAACAAGACACTCTTAATGCCCCTTGGAAAAGACATGGAGGTCGCAGTGGAATAAAAAGACAGTATCAATGCCCCTGGGAAAAGTGGTGGATGTTGCAGTAGCTTAGCAAGATGGTTTTAATGCCTCTTGGAAGAGACGTGGAGGTTGCAGTAGCTTAACAAGACGGTTTTAATGCACCTTGGAAGAGACGTGTAGGTTGCAGTAGCTTAACAAAACGGTTTTTATGTCCCCTGGAGGAGACGTGGAGTTTGCATTAGCTTAACAAGACGGTTTTAATGCCCCTTGGAAGAGACGTGGAGGTCGCAGTGGAATAAAAAGACAATATCAATGCCCTTGGGAAAAGTAGTGGAGGTCGCAGTAGGTTAACAAGACAGTTTAAATTGCCCTTGGAAGAGACGTGGAGGTCGCAGTAGCTTAACAAGATGGTTTTAATGCCCAGTGGAAGAGACGTGGAGGATGCAGTAGCTTAACAAGACGGCTTTAATGCCCCTTGGAAGAGACGTGGAGGTTGCAGTAGCTTAACAAGACGGTTTAATGCCCCTTGGAAGAGACGTCGAGGTTGCAGTAGCTTAACAAGATGGTTTTAATGCCACTTGGAAGAGACGTAGAGATTGCAGTAGCTTAACAAGACTTTTTTAATGCCCCTTGAAAAAACATGGAGGTCGCAGTGGAATAAAAAGACAGTATCAATGCCCCTGGGAAAAGTGGTGGAAGTCGCAATATCTTAACAAGACGGTTTTAATGCCCCTTTGAAGAATGGTGGAGGTCGCACTGGAATAAAAAGACAATATCATTGCCCCTGGGAATGTGGTGGAGGTTGCAGTAGCTTAACAAGACGGTTTTAATGCCCCTTGGAAGAGACATGGAGGTTGCAGTATCTTAACAAGATGGTTTTAATGCCCTTTGGAAGAGACGTGGAGGTTGCAGCAGCTTAACAAAATGGTTTTAATGCCCCTTGGAATAATCGTTTAGGTTGCAGTAACTTAACAAGATGGTTTTAATGACCCTTGGAAGACTGGTGGAGGTCGCAATAGCTTAACAAGACGGTTTTAATGCCCCCTGTAAAAAGTGATGGATGTCGCAGTAGCTTAACAAGATGGTTTTAATGCCCCTTGGAAGAGACGTGGAGGTTTCAGCAGCTTCACAAGATGGTTTTAATGCACCTTGGAAGAGACATGGAGGTCACAGTGGATTAAAAAGACTATATCAATGCCCTTCGGAAAAGTGGTGGAGGTCGCAGTATCTTAACAAGACGGTTTTAATGCCCCTTGGAAGTGATGTGGAGTTTGCAGTAGGTTAACAATACGTTTTTAATGCCCCTTGGAAGAGACGTGGAGGTCTCAGTGGAATAAAAAGAAAATATCAATGCCCTTGGGAAAAGTGGTGGATGTCGCAGTAGCTTAACAAGACGGTTTTAATGCCTCTTAGAAGAGACGTGGAGGTTGCAGTAGCTTAACAAGACGGTTTTAATGCCCCTTGGAAGAGACGTGGAGGTTGCAGTATCTTAACAAGACGGTTTTAATGCCCCTTGGAAGAGACGTGGAGGTCACTGTGGAATAAAAAGACAAAATCAATGCCCTTGGGAAAAGTAGTGGAGGTCGCAGTAGCTTAGCAAGGCAGTTTTAATGGCCATTGGAAGAGACTTGGAGGTTGCAGTAGCTTAACAAGATGGTTTTAATGCCCCTTGGAAAAGACGTGGAGGTTGCAGTAGCTTAACAAGACGGTTTTAATGCCCCTTGGAAGAGACATGGAGATTGCAGTAGCTTAACAAGACTGTTTTAATGGCCCTTGGAAGAGACGTGGAGGTTGCGGTAGCTTAACAAAGCGTTTTTAGTGCCCCTTGGAAGAGACGTGGAGGTCGCAGTGGAATGAAAAGACAATATGAACGCCCCTGGGAATAGTGGTGGAGGTCGCAGTAGCTTAACAAGATGGTTTAATGCCCCTTGGAAGAATGGTGGAGGTCGCAGTGGAATAAAAAGACAATATCAACGCCACTGGGAAAAGTGGTGGAGGTCGCAATAGCTTAACAAGACTGTTTTAATGCCCCTTGGAAGAGACTTGGAGGTTGCAGTAGCTTAACAAGACGGTTTAAATGCCCCTTGGAAGAGCCATGCAGTACAGCATCTTAAAAACATTATTCCCATTATTGGGGAGTGGGTCTCCCGTAGTCTTTGCCTATGCCTTCCAAGCAAAAGCTGCCAAAAATTAGGACGGAGGAACTTGAAATGCTGGCAACACGGACCAAGGTCACCCTGGTGGTATGGTGGTTGTGGAGGCTGAGAATAAGTAGAATGCCCGTTGGAACGGAAGTGGAGGTTGCAGTAGCTTAACAAGACAGTTTAATGGCCCTTGGAAGAGACGTGGAGGTCGCAGTAGCTTAACAAGACGGTTTTAATGCTCCTTGGAAAAGACATGGAGGTTGAATTAGCTTAACAAGATGGTTTTAATGCCCCTTGGAAGAGACGTGGAGGTTGCAGTAGCTTGACAAGACGTTTTTAATGTCCCTTGGAAGAGACTTGTAGGTTCCAGTAGTTTAACAAGATGATTTTAATGCCCCTTGCGAGAGACGTGGATGTTGCAGTAGCTTAGCAAGATGGTTTTAATGCCCCTTGGTAGAGACGTGCATGTCGCAGTGCAATAAAAAGACAATATCAATGCCATTGGGAAAAGTGGTGGCGGTCGCAGTAGCTTAACAAGATGGTTTTAATGACCCTTGGAAGAGACGTGGAGTTTGCAGTAGCTTAACAAGACGCTCTTAATGCCCCTTGGAAAAGACATGGAGGTCGCAGTGGAATAAAAAGACAGTATCAATGCCCCTGGGAAAAGTGGTGGAGGTTGCAGTAGCTTAACAAGATGGTTTTAATGCCCCTTGGAAGAGACGTGGAAGTCGCAGTAGCTTAACAAGACGGTTTTAATGCCCCTGAGGAAAGTAGTGTAGGTCGCAGTAGCTTAACAAGATGGTTTTAATGCCCCTTGAAAGAGACGTGGAGGTTGCAGTAGCTTAACAAGAAGGTTATAATTCCCCTTGGAAGAGACGTGGAGGTCGCAGTGGAATAAAAAGACAATATCAATGCCCTTGGGAAAAGTGGTGGAGGTCGCAGTAGCTTAACAGGACGGTTTTAATGCCCCTTGAAAGAGATGTGGAGGTTTCAGTAGCTTAACAAGACGGTTTTAATGCCCCTTGGAAGAGACGTGGAGGTTGCAGTAGCTTAACAAGATGGTTTTAATGCCCCTTGGAAGAGACGTGGAGGTTGCAGTATCTTAACAAGATTGTTTTAATGCCCCTTGGAAGAGACGTGGAGGTTGCAGCAGCTTAACAAAACGGTTTTAATGCTCCTTTGAAGAATCGTGGTGGTTGCAGTACCTTAACAAGACGGATTTAATGCCCCTCGGAAGACTGGTGGAGGTCACAGTAGCTTAACAATACGGTTTTAATGCCCCTGTAAAAAGTGGTGGAGGTCGCAGTAGCTTAACAAGATGGTTTTAATGCCCCTTGGAAGAGACGTGGAGGTCACAGTGGATTAACAAGACAATATCAATGCCCTTCGGAAAAGTGGTTGAGGTCGCAGTAGCTTAACAAGACGGTTTTAATGCCCCTTGGGAGAGACGTGGAGGTTGCAGTAGCTTAACAAGACGGTTTAAATGCCCCTTGGAAGAGCCATGCGGTACAGTATCTTAAAAACATTATTCCCATTATTGGGGAGTGGGTCTCCCGTAGTTTTTGCCTATGCCTTCCAAGCAAAAGCTGCCAAAAATTAGGACGTAGGAACTTGAAATGCTGGCAACACGGACCAAGGTCACCCTGGTGGTATGGTGGTTGTGCAGGCTGAGGATAAGGAGAATGCCCCTTGGAAGAGATGTGGAGGTTGCAGTAGCTTGACAAGACGTTTTTAATGCCCCTTGGAAGAGACGTGTAGGTTGCAGTAGCTTAACACGATGATTTTAATGCCCCTTAAAAGAGACGTGGAGGTTGCAGTAGCTTAACAAGACGGTTTTAATGCCCTTGGTAGAGACGGGCATGTCGCAGTGGAATAAAAAGACAATATCAATGCCATTGGGAAAAGTGGTGGCAGTCGCAGTAGCTTAACAAGACAGTTTAAATGCCTCTTGGAAGAGACGTGGAGGTTGCAGTAGCTTAACAAGATGGTTTTTATGCCCCTTGGAAGAGACATAAAGGTTGCAGTAGCTTAACAAGATGGTTTTAATGACCCTTGGAAGAGACGTGGAGTTTGCAGTAGCTTTACAAGTCGGTCTTAATGCCCCTTGGAAAAGACATGGAGGTCGCAGTGTAATAAAAAGACAGTATCAATGCCCCTGGGAAAAGTGGTGGAGGTTGCAGAAGCTTAGCAAGATGGCTTTAATGCCCCTTGGAAGAGTGGTGGAGGTCGCAGTAGCGTAACGAGAAGATTTTAATGCCCCTAGGAAGAGATGTGGAGTTGCAGTAGCTTAACAAGACGGTTTTAGTGCCCCTTGGAAGAGACGTGGAGGTTGCAGTATGTAACGGGTCTGGGAGGCGGAACCTCAGAGCTACTATACAAGGAGGCGGTCCTTGTAAGGGAGCGGGTGACGACCAGGGAAGACGGGCTGGAAGTCTCAGCAGGTGAACGGGACAGTCTATGAGTGAATGGGACAGTCTCTGAGTGAACGGGACAGTCTCTGAGTGAACGGGCTGGAGGTCACGGCAAGTGACCGGGGCAGTCTCTAGGTATAGGGTTGGTACGACCTGTGGCGGCTGAAGATAGACGTGAGCTCCCAGGTGAGCAGGCGAGAGTCTCTGGATGAACGGGTGGTCACAGCATGTGACGGCGGAGCCTCCAGGAAGACCAGCGGACAGGCGACAGATGAGCGCTCCCAGGTGAGCGGGCAGAAGTCTCTGGACAGGCGGGTGTTCACAGCACGTGACGGCAGAGCCTCCAGGTAGGCAAACAGACAGGTAGCAGAAGAGCGCTACCAGGTGAGCGGGCAGGAGTCACTGGACAGGCAGGTGGTCACAGCACGTGACGGCGGAGCCTCCAGGTAGGCTAGCAGGCAGATAGCAGATGTGCGCTCCCAGGTGAGCGGGCAAGCTGGTCCATAGACAGACTGACAGGAGTTGGAAGGCAGACCGTCGGACCTCAGGCAGGCAGGCAGGTAGCTGATGTGCGCTCCCAGGTGAGCGGGCAGGCTGGTCCTTAGACAGACTGACAGGATTAGTAAGGCAGACCGTCGGACCTCAGACAAGCTGGCAGGTATCAGATGTGCGCTCCCAGGTGAGCGGGCAGGCTGGTCCTTAGACAGACTGACAGGATTAGTAAGGCAGACCGTCGGACCTCAGACTAGCAGGCAGGTAGCAAGTAATCAGACAGGAATCTGGCAGGTAACTGGCAGGTAACTGGCAACTGGACCTGAGGGCTGAAGCACAGGTGAGACACAGGTGCAAACAACATTGCTCGGGCACCTCCATTTTGGAGGAGGTGCCTTATATACGGTAAAGTCCTCCGGCCATTGGCCGGGGACTCCTTAGGACGGCGCGCGCGGCCCCTTTAAGAGGGAGGGAGGGCGCGCGCGCCCTAAGCACAGTGGCCGGGAAGGAGCGCGCGCTGCCAGCAGAGCGGGAGAGGGACGCCGGGCACGGAGCAGAGCGGTGAGGGGAACAGCGTCCCTGCCTAGCAGAGGGCAGGGACGCCGGCACTACAGTACCCCTCCCTTTAGGCCCCCCCTTTTTTAGGCCAGATAGAAATTTAGCTAGGATGAGAGGGGCATGGATGTTCTCCCGGGGCTCCCACGTTCTCTCCTCAGGACGAAACCCCTTCCAATCTACCAGAAAAAAGGTCTTTCCTCTTACCCTTTTGGTGGCAAGAATGTTCTCTACCTCAAACTCGTCCTCAGCAGAAACCGGAGCAGGAGGCGTACCTGTAGACTTGGAAAAAGAGTTAAGCACCACGGGTTTGAGGAGAGATACATGGAAGGAGTTGGGGATCCGTAAGTTGGCCGGGAGTTTCAATTTATAGGCCACCGGGTTGATCTGACTGATGACCTCCAGAGGGCCGATGAACCGAGGCCCTAACTTGTAAGAAGGTATCTTGAGTCGAACATATTTAGATGAGAGCCAGACTTTATCTCCTGGATGAAATTGTGGAGGATCCAGGCGTTTTTTGTCAGCGTGTCTTTTCATACGCTCGGATGACAGAAGGAGTGCGGACCGGGTACTCTCCCATATGGAGGAAAATTTGCTAACGAGAGATTCCGCAGCCGGGTTGTCCACAGAGGTGGAGACAGGAAAAGGAATCCGAGGATGCTGAGCAAAGACTACAAAAAACGGGGATTTGGAGGAGGATTCGCTCTCGTGATTATTATAAGAGAACTCGGCCCATGGTAGGAGATCCACCCAGTCAGAATGGTGGGCATTAACGAAGTGCCGGAGGTAACTGGTCAGGTTCTGATTGATCCGCTCCACTTGACCATTGGACTGTGGGTGGTAAGCGGAAGAGAAGTCCAGGGTGACGTCTAGTAGTTTACAAGTGGCTCTCCAGAAACGTGAGGTGAACTGTACCCCACGATCCGACACGATGTGGAGGGGCAGGCCATGAAGACGGAAGATGTGGCGGATAAAGTCTTTAGCCAGCTCGGGTGCAGACGGAAGGCCTGGCAGGGGAATAAAGTGAGCCATCTTGGAAAAGCGGTCAGCGACCACCCAAATGACCGTACAACCGACAGAGACGGGGAGATCAGTTATAAAGTCCATTGCTATATGCTGCCAGGGGGCAGCAGGTACAGGAAGCGGAAGGAGGCGTCCGGCTGGCAGATGTCTCGGGACTTTGTTGCGGGCGCAGGACACACAGGCAGAAACAAAGTCTATTATGTCCTTGTGCAGGGTAGGCCACCTATAGTGCCGGGCAATAAGCTGGAGGGTCTTTTTCTGACCGGCGTGGCCAGCTAGTTTAGACGAATGGCCCCAGTGTAGGATCTTCTCCCGATCAGGTACTGAAACAAACGTTTTACCGGGAGGGAGACGATTTAGACTCACGGGAGCCACCTGCATTACTCTGGCGGGATCGATGATATGTTTAGGTTCTTCCTCGAGATCGGACACCAGAAAGGATCGGGACAAGGCGTCTGCTTTGACGTTTTTGTCAGCCGGGCGAAAATGAAGAACAAAATCAAAACGAGCAAAAAACAAGGACCACCGGGCTTGGCGCGGGTTAAGTCTCTGGGCATGCTGGAGGTAAGCCAAGTTCTTGTGGTCAGTGTAAATTATTACCGGATGAAGAGCCCCCTCGAGTAGGTAACGCCACTCCTCCAACGCCAGTTTGATGGCCAATAACTCTCGGTCTCCTATGGAATAGTTGCGCTCAGAAGAGGAGAAGAGTTTGGAGAAGAAGCCACAAGTTACCATTCTCCCGGAAGATGATTTTTGAGTAAGTACCGCTCCGGCTCCAGAGGAGGAGGCGTCAACTTCCAGGAAGAACTGCTTGTTGCCGTCCGGGCGATGCAGCACCGGGGCGGAAGAGAAGGCCTGTTTTAGGGAAAGAAAGGCCTCCTCTGCTTCGGGCAGCCACTCTTTGGGATTAGTACCCTTACGGGTGAGTGCGGAAATTGGGGCAGTCCGGGAAGAGAAGTGCGGGATGAAGAGGCGGTAATAGTTGGCGAAGCCCAGGAACCGTTGAATAGCCTTCAACCCCTCTGGTCGGGGCCATTTCTCGATGGCAGACAGTTTCTCAGGATCCATTTGTAGGCCGGTCTGAGAGATAATGTAGCCCAGAAACAGAAGCGAGGTCTGCTCAAAGAGGCACTTCTCATATTTAGCGTAGAGATGGTTCTGCCTGAGCCTGAGCAGGACCTGACGAACGTCCCTCCGGTGAGTCTGGAGATCCGGAGAGAAGACCAAGATGTCGTCCAGGTACACCACTACGCAGGAGTAGAGAAGGTCCCGGAAGATGTCATTGACCAACTCTTGAAAGACGGCAGGAGCGTTACAGAGACCAAAGGGCATTACCAGATATTCATAGTGGCCGTCCCGGGTGTTGAATGCCGTCTTCCATTCATCCCCCTGACGGATACGAACCAGGTTGTACGCCCAACGGAGGTCCAGTTTGGTGAAGATTCTAGCCCCCCTCAGACGATCAAATAACTCCGGAATGAGCGGAAGGGGGTACTTATTCTTCACCGTGATCTGGTTAAGGCCTCTATAGTCTATACAGGGACGAAGAGAGCCGTCCTTCTTTTTGACGAAAAAGAAGCCTGCTCCCGCCGGGGAGGTAGATTTCCGAATGAATCCCCTGGCCAGATTTTCCTCAATATATTCGGACATCGACCGGGTCTCAGCAGCGGATAATGGATAAATACGCCCACGGGGAGGAGAAGTACCAGGTAACAGGTCGATAGGACAGTCGTATGGTCTATGAGGGGGTAGTGTCTCTGCCTCCTTTTTATTAAAGACATCAGCATAAGACCAATAAGGAATCGGAAGTCCAGGTAGATTAGCTGGGGTAGGAGAAGGACGGACGGGATGAACGGGAACCAGACAGGTCTTATGGCAGCCCTGTCCCCAGCGAAGGACTTCTCCGGTCTGCCAGTCAAGAACGGGTGCATGTTTCTGGAGCCAAGGTAGGCCTAGCAAGAGGGCGTGAGAGAGTCCAGGCAGAACATGGAAGGAGATACTTTCAGAATGCAGCATTCCCACCTGCAGAGTAATGGATTCGGTGATGAGTTGGATGGGGCGTGGTAAGAGCCCCCCATCCACGGCAGCAACAGACAAGGGTACAGCCAGAGGTTTGGTGGGGATGCGGTATTTCTCTACCAGGGACTGTGAAATAAGATTCCCGGCTGCTCCAGAGTCCAGTTGGGCTAGTTCGAAATAACGGTTCTCCCCGTAGACGATTGAAACTGACAACAGCAGGGATGGAGAGGATTTATTCTTGTCTAGGTGGACCTCTCTGAGCGAACCTAGACACAGGCGTTTCCCGATCTCTCCGGGCAGGCACGGATCCGGTGCTCCTTACTGCCACAGTATAAGCAGGTCCCCTCGGCACGACGTAAGTCCTGATGGGTCTTGACCATCTTGGTCTGGTCGACCTGCATAGGCTCAGGAGGGTGTACCTGGTTAGAGACAGAAGGAGTGACGGGTTTCTGAAAAGTAGGAGCTAGACGTGGTAACCTCCTCTCACAGGTGACCTCTCTGGCACGCTCCTGGAACCGTAGGTCAATCCGGGTGGCAAGAGTTATTAAGTCATCGAGAGTGGTAGGAATGTCCCGACCGGCAAGTTCATCTTTAATACGGCCGGACAGACCCTCCCAGAAGACGGAAACCAGAGCGTCGTTATCCCAGGCCAGCTCCGAGGCAAGGGTACGGAACCGTATGGCATATTGGCCCACGGTGAGACTTTCCTGACGGAGGCGTAGCAACAATGATGCGGATGAGGTCTTCCGTCCGGGTTCGTCGAAGACTTTCCAGAAAGCCGTGAGAAAAGCAGGCAAGTTGGACACCAGGGGGTCTCCTCTCTCCCATAGAGGATTTAGCCAGGCCAGGGCCTCCCCGGTGAGATGGGACATGATGAATGCAATTTTGGCTCGGTCGGAGTTAAACTGGTGGGACAAAAGTTCAAAGTGCAGGCTGCACTGATTTATGAAGCCCCGAGCCTGGGCGGAGTCGCCTCCGAAGCGAGGAGGTGCAGAAAGCCGGGGTCCAGGGTAGGATACGATGGTATTAGTGGGCAGCGGAGCTGCCGGATTGCGAGACATGGCACTGGCGGAGGTTGCTGGTGGAGCAGTCAGAGTGTCCAGGCGAGTATTGACATTCCGCAGGTGACCCAGGATGGACTCCTGTTGGGACCTTTGACGGGACAGTTCATGACACAGGTCCGAGAGCGAGGGAGTTGGGTGCCACCGGGTTCCATGGCCCGAGCAAACTGTAACGGGTCTGGGAGGCGGAACCTCAGAGCTACTATACAAGGAGGCGGATCTTGTAAGGGAGCGGGTGGCGACCAGGGAAGACGGGCTGGAAGTCTCAGCAGGTGAACGGGACAGTCTCTGAGTGAACGGGACAGTCTCTGAGTGAACGGGACAGTCTCTGAGTGAACGGGCTGGAGGTCACGGCAAGTGACCGGGGCAGTCTCTAGGTATAGGGTTGGTACGACCTGTGGCGGCTGAAGATAGACGTGAGCTCCCAGGTGAGCAGGCGAGAGTCTCTGGATGAACGGTTGGTCACAGCATGTGACGGCGGAGCCTCCAGGAAGACCAGCGGACAGGCGACAGATGAGCGCTCCCAGGTGAGCGGGCAGAAGTCTCTGGACAGGCGGGTGGTCACAGCACGTGACGGCAGAGCCTCCGGGTAGGCAAACAGACAGGTAGCAGAAGAGCGCTCCCAGGTGAGCGGGCAGGAGTCACTGGACAGGCAGGTGGTCATAGCACGTGACGGCGGAGCCTCCAGGTAGGCTAGCAGGCAGATAGCAGATGTGCGCTCCCAGGTGAGCGGGCAAGCTGGTCCATAGACAGACTGACAGGAGTTGGAAGGCAGACCGTCGGACCTCAGGCAGGCAGGCAGGTAGCTGATGTGCGCTCCCAGGTGAGCGAGCAGGCTGGTCCTTAGACAGACTGACAGGATTAGTAAGGCAGACCGTCGGACCTCAGACAAGCTGGCAGGTATCAGATGTGCGCTCCCAGGTGAGCGGGCAGGCTGGTCCTTAGACAGACTGACAGGATTAGTAAGGCAGACCGTCGGACCTCAGACTAGCAGGCAGGTAGCAAGTAATCAGGCAGGAATCCGGCAGGTAACTGGCAGGTAACTGGCAACTGGACCTGAGGGCTGAAGCACAGGTGAGACACAGGTGCAAACAACATTGCTCGGGCACCTCCATTTTGGAGGAGGTGCCTTATATATGGTAAAGTCCTCCAGCCATTGGCCGGGGACTCCTTAGGACGGCGCGCGCGGCCCCTTTAAGACGGAGGGAGGGCGCGCGCGCGCGCCCTGAGCACAGTGGCCGGGAAGGAGCGCGCACTGCCAGCAGAGCGGGAGAGGGACGCCGGACACGGAGCAGAGCGGTGAGGGGAACAGCGTCCCTGCCTAGCAGAGGGCAGGGACGCCGGCACTACACAGTAGCTTAACAAGATGATTTTAATGCCCCTTGGAAGAGACGTGGAGATGTCAGCAGCTTAACAAGATGGTTTTAATGCCACTTGGAAGAAACGTGGAGGTTGCAGTACCTTAACAAGATGGTTTTAATGCCCCTGAGGAAAGTAGTGTAGGTTGCAGTAGCTTAACAAGACAGTTATAATGCCCCTTGGAAAAGACATGGAGGTCGCAGTGGAATAAAAAGACAATATCAATGCCCTTGGGAAAAGTGGTGGAGGTTGCAGTAGCTTAACAGGATGGTTTTAATGCACCTTGAAAGAGACGTGGAGGTTGCAGTAGCTTAACAAGACGGTTATAATGCCCCTTGGAAGAGATGTGGAGTTTGCAGTAGCTTAACAAGATGGTTTTAATGCCCCTTGGAAGAGACGTGGAGGTTGCAGTAGCTTAACAAGACGGTTATAATGCCCCTTGGAAAAGACGTGGAGGTCGCAGTGGAATAAAAAGACAATATCAATGCCCTTGGGAAAAGTGGTGGAGGTCGCAGTAGCTAAGCAAGACGGTTTTAATGCCTCTTGGAAGAGACGTGGAGGTTGCAGTAGCTTAGCAAGACGGTTTTAATGCCCCTTGGAAGAGGCTTGGAGGTTGCAGTAGCTTAACAAGACGGTTTTAATGTCCATTGGAAGAGACGTGGAGTTTGCAGTAGCTTAACAAGGTGCTTTTAATGCCTCTTGGAAGAGATGTGGAGGTCGCAGTGGAATAAAAAGACAATATCAATGCCCTTGGGAAAAGTGGTGGATGTCGCAGTAGCTTAACAAGACAGTTTTAATGGCCCTTGGAAGAGACGTGGAGGTTGCATTAGCTTAACAAGACAGTTTTAATGCCCCTTGGAAGAGACGTGGAGGTTGCAGTAGCATAACAAGATGGTTTTAATGCCCCTTGGAAGAGACATGGAGGTTGCAGTAGCTTAACAAGACGGCTTTAATTCCCCTTGGAAGAGAGGTGGAAGTTGCAGTAGCTTAACAAGACGGTTTTAATGGCCCTTGGAAATGTCGGGCAGGATGCCGTAGCTTAACAAGTCGTTTTTAGTGCACCTTGGAAGAGACGTGGAGGTCGCAGTGGAATAAAAAGACAATATCAATGCCACTGGGAATAGTGGTGGAGGTCGCAATAGCTTAACAAGACGGTTTTAATGCCCCTTGGAAGAGACGTGGAGGTTGCAGTAGCTTAACAAGATGGTTTAAATGCCCCTTGGAAAAGCCATGCAGTACAGCATCTTAAAAACATTATTCCCATTAATGGGGAGTGGGTCTCCCGTAGTCTTTGCCTATGCCTTCCAATCAAAAGCTGCCAAAAATTAGGACGGAGGAACTTGAAATGCTGGCAACACGGACCAAGGTCACCCTGGTGGTATAGTGGTTGTGTAGGGTGAGGATAAGGAGAATGCACCTTGGAAGAGACGTGGAGGTTGCAGTAGCTTAACAAGACGGTTTTAATGGCCTTTGGAAGAGACGTGGAGGTCGCAGTAGCTTAACAAGACGGTTTTAATGCCCCTTGGAAGAGACATGGAGGTTGCATTAGCTTAACAAGACAGTTTTAATGCCCCTTGGAGGAGACGTGGAGGATGCAGTAGCTTGACAAGATGTTTTTAATGCCATTTGGAAGAGACGTGTAGGTTGCAGTAGCTTAACAAGATGATTTTAATGCCCCTTGCGAGAGACATGGAGGTTGCAGTAGCTTAACTAGACGGTTTTAATGCCCCTTGGTAGAGACGTGCATGTCGCAGTGCAATAAAAAGACAATATCAATGCCATTTGGAAAAGTGGTGGAGGTCTCAGTATCTTAACAAGACGGTTTTAATGATTTTGGAAGAGACGAGGAGGTTGCAGTAGCTTATCAAGATGGTTTTAATGCCCCTTGGAAGAGACGTGGAGGTTCCAGTAGCTTAACAAGATTGTTTTAATGCCCCTTGGAAGAGACATAAAAGTTGCAGTAGCTTAACAAGATGGTTTTAATGCCTCTTGGAAGAGACGTGGAGTTTGCAGTAGCTTAACAAAATGGTGTTAATGCCCCTTGGAAAAGGCATGGAGGTCGCAGTGGAATAAAAAGATAGTATCAGTGCCCCTGGAAAATGTGGTGGCGGTTGCAGTAGCTTAACAAAACGGTTTAATTGCCCCTTGGAAGAATGATGGAGATCGCAGTGGAATAAAAAGACAATTTCAATGCCCCTGGGATAAGTGGTGGAGGTCGCAGTAGCTTAACAAGACGGTTTTAATGCCCATTGGAAGAGTGGTGGAGGTCGTAGAAGCATAATGAGACGATTTTAATGCCCCTTGGAAGAGATGTGGAGGTTGTAGTAGCCTAACAAGACGGTTTTAATGCCCCTTGGAAGAGACGTAGAGGTGGCAACAGCTTAACAAGACCGTTTTAATGCCACTTGGAAGAGACGTGGAGGTTGCAGTAGCTTAACAAGACGGTTTTAATGCCCCTGAGGAAAGTAGTGGAGGTCGCAGTAGCTTAACAAGACGGTTTTAATGCCCCTTAGAAAAGACGTGGAGGTTACAGTAGCTTAACAAGACAGTTTTATTGCCCCTTAAAAGAGACGTAGTGGTGGCAGCAGCTTAACAAGACCGTTTTAATGCCACTTTGAAGAGACATGGAGGTTGCAGTAGCTTAACAAGATGGTTTTAATGCCCCTTGGAAGAGACATGGAGGTCGCAGTGGAATAAAAGGACAATATCAATGCCCTAGGGAAAAGTGGTGGAGGTCGCAGTAGCTTAACAAGACGGTTTTAATGCCCCTTGAAAGAGACGTGGAGGTTGCAGTAGCTTAAAAAGATGGTTTTAATGACCCTCTGAAGAGACGTGGAGGTTGCAGTATCTTAACAACATGGTTTTAATGCCCCTTGCAAGAGACGTGGAGTATGCAGCAGCTTAACAAAACGGTTTTAATGCCGCTTGAAAGAATCATGGAGGTTGTAGTAGCTTAACAAGACGGTTTTAATGCCCCTCTGAAGACTGGTGGAGGTCGCAGTAGCTTAACAAGACGGTTTTAATGCCCCTGTAAAAAGTGGTGGTGGTCGCAGGAGCTTAACAAGACGGATTTAATGCCCCTTGGAAGAGACGTGGAGGTTTCAGTAGCTTCACAAGATGGTTTTAATGCCCCTTGGAAGAGACGTGGAGGTCACTGTGGATTAAAAAGACAATATCAATGCACTTCGGAAAAGTGGTGTAGGTCGCAGTAGCTTAACAAGATGGTTTTAATGACTCTTGGAAGAGACGTGGAGGTTGCAGTAGCTTAACAAGACGGTTTTAATGCCCCTTGGAAGAGACGTGGAGTTTGCAGTAGGTTTAACAATACGTTTTTAATGACCCTTGGAAGAGACGTGGAGGTCACAGTGGAATAAAAAGACAATATCAATGCCCTTGGGAAAAGTGGTGGAGGTCGCAGAAGCTTAACAAGTCGGTTTTCATGCCTCTTGGAAGAGACGTGGAAGTTGCAGTAGCTTAACAAGACAGTTTTAATACCCCTTGGAAGAGACGTGGAGGTGGCAGTAGCTCAACAAGACGGTTTTTATGTCCTTTGGAAGAGACGTGGAGTTTGCAGTAGCTTAACAAGACGCTTTTAATGCCCCTTGGAAGAGACGTGGAGGTCGCAGTGGAATAAAAAACAATATCAATGCCCTTGGGAAAAGTAGAGGAGGTCGCAGTAGCTTAACAAGACAGTTTTAATGGCCCTTGGAAGAGACATGGAGGTTGCAGTAGCTTAAAAAGACGGTTTTAATGCCTCGTGGAAGAGACGTGGAGGATGCAGTAGCTTAACAAGACGTTTTTAATGTCCCTTGGAAGAGACGTGGAGGTTGCAGTAGCTTAACAAGACGGTTCAATGCCCCTTGGAAGAGACATGGAGGTTGCAGTAGCTTAACAAGACTTTTTTAATGTCCCTTAGAAAAGACATAGAGATCGCAGTGGAATACAAAGACAGTACCAATGCCCCTGGGAAAAGTGGTGGAGGTCGCAATAACTTATCCAGACGGTTTTAATGCCCCTTGGAAGAATGGTGGAGGTCGCAGTGGAATAAAAAGACAATATCATTGCCCCTGGGAAAGTGGTGGAGGTCGCAGTAGCTTAACAAGACGGTTTTAATGCCCCTTGGAAGAGACGTGGAGGTTGCAGTAGCTTAACAACACGGTTTTAATGTCCCTTGGAAGAGACGTGGAGTTTGCAGTAGGTTAACAATACGTTTTTAATGCCCCTTGGTAGATACGTGGAGGTCGCAGTGGAATTAAATGACAATATCAATGCACTTGGGAAAAGTGGTTGAGGTCGCAGTAGCTTAACAAGTCGGTTTTCATGCCTCTTGGAAGAGACATGGAGGTTGCAGTAGCTTAAAAAGACGGTTTTAATGCCCCTTGGAAGAGACGTGGAGGTTGCAGTAGCTTAATAAGACGGTTTTTATGTCCCTTGGAGGAGACGTGGAGTTTGCAGTAGCTTAACAAGATGGTTTTAATGCCCTTTGGAAGAGACGTGGAGGTCGCAGTAGCTTAACAAGACTTTTTTAATGCCTCTTGGAAAAGACATGGAGGTCGCAGTGGAATAAAAAGACAGTATCAATGCCCTTGGGAAAAGTAGTGGAGGTCGCAGTATCTTAACAAGACAGCTTAAATGCCCCTTGCGAGAGACATGGAGGTTGCAGTAGCTTAACTAGACGGTTTTAATGCCCCTTGGTAGAGACGTGCATGTCGCAGTGCAATAAAAAGACAATATCAATGCCATTTGGAAAAGTGGTGGAGGTCTCAGTATCTTAACAAGACGGTTTTAATGATTTTGGAAGAGACGAGGAGGTTGCAGTAGCTTATCAAGATGGTTTTAATGCCCCTTGGAAGAGACGTGGAGGTTCCAGTAGCTTAACAAGATTGTTTTAATGCCCCTTGGAAGAGACATAAAAGTTGCAGTAGCTTAACAAGATGGTTTTAATGCCTCTTGGAAGAGACGTGGAGTTTGCAGTAGCTTAACAAAATGGTGTTAATGCCCCTTGGAAAAGGCATGGAGGTCGCAGTGGAATAAAAAGATAGTATCAGTGCCCCTGGAAAATGTGGTGGCGGTTGCAGTAGCTTAACAAAACGGTTTAATTGCCCCTTGGAAGAATGATGGAGATCGCAGTGGAATAAAAAGACAATTTCAATGCCCCTGGGATAAGTGGTGGAGGTCGCAGTAGCTTAACAAGACGGTTTTAATGCCCATTGGAAGAGTGGTGGAGGTCGTAGAAGCATAATGAGACGATTTTAATGCCCCTTGGAAGAGATGTGGAGGTTGTAGTAGCCTAACAAGACGGTTTTAATGCCCCTTGGAAGAGACGTAGAGGTGGCAACAGCTTAACAAGACCGTTTTAATGCCACTTGGAAGAGACGTGGAGGTTGCAGTAGCTTAACAAGACGGTTTTAATGCCCCTGAGGAAAGTAGTGGAGGTCGCAGTAGCTTAACAAGACGGTTTTAATGCCCCTTAGAAAAGACGTGGAGGTTAAAGTAGCTTAACAAGACAGTTTTATTGCCCCTTAAAAGAGACGTAGTGGTGGCAGCAGCTTAACAAGACCGTTTTAATGCCACTTTGAAGAGACGTGGAGGTTGCAGTAGCTTAACAAGATGGTTTTAATGCCCCTTGGAAGAGACATGGAGGTCGCAGTGGAATAAAAGGACAATATCAATGCCCTAGGGAAAAGTGGTGGAGGTCGCAGTAGCTTAACAAGACGGTTTTAATGCCCCTTGAAAGAGACGTGGAGGTTGCAGTAGCTTAAAAAGATGGTTTTAATGACCCTCTGAAGAGACGTGGAGGTTGCAGTATCTTAACAACATGGTTTTAATGCCCCTTACAAGAGACGTGGAGTATGCAGCAGCTTAACAAAACGGTTTTAATGCCGCTTGAAAGAATCATGGAGGTTGTAGTAGCTTAACAAGACGGTTTTAATGCCCCTCTGAAGACTGGTGGAGGTCGCAGTAGCTTAACAAGACGGTTTTAATGCCCCTGTAAAAAGTGGTGGTGGTCGCAGGAGCTTAACAAGACGGATTTAATGCCCCTTGGAAGAGACGTGGAGGTTTCAGTAGCTTCACAAGATGGTTTTAATGCCCCTTGGAAGAGACGTGGAGGTCACTGTGGATTAAAAAGACAATATCAATGCACTTCGGAAAAGTGGTGTAGGTCGCAGTAGCTTAACAAGATGGTTTTAATCACTCTTGGAAGAGACGTGGAGGTTGCAGTAGCTTAACAAGACGGTTTTAATGCCCCTTGGAAGAGACGTGGAGTTTGCAGTAGGTTTAACAATACGTTTATAATGACCCTTGGAAGAGACGTGGAGGTCACAGTGGAATAAAAAGACAATATCAATGCCCTTGGGAAAAGTGGTGGAGGTCGCAGAAGCTTAACAAGTCGGTTTTCATGCCTCTTGGAAGAGACGTGGAAGTTGCAGTAGCTTAACAAGACAGTTTTAATACCCCTTGGAAGAGACGTGGAGGTGGCAGTAGCTCAACAAGACGGTTTTTATGTCCTTTGGAAGAGACGTGGAGTTTGCAGTAGATTAACAAGACGCTTTTAATGCCCCTTGGAAGAGACGTGGAGGTCGCAGTGGAATAAAAAGACAATATCAATGCCCTTGGGAAAAGTAGAGGAGGTCGCAGTAGCTTAACAAGACAGTTTTAATGGCCCTTGGAAGAGACATGGAGGTTGCAGTAGCTTAAAAAGACGGTTTTAATGCCTCGTGGAAGAGACGTGGAGGATGCAGTAGCTTAACAAGACGTTTTTAATGTCCCTTGGAAGAGACGTGGAGGTTGCAGTAGCTTAACAAGACGGTTCAATGCCCCTTGGAAGAGACATGGAGGTTGCAGTAGCTTAACAAGACTTTTTTAATGTCCCTTAGAAAAGACATAGAGATCGCAGTGGAATACAAAGACAGTACCAATGCCCCTGGGAAAAGTGGTGGAGGTCGCAATAACTTATCCAGACGGTTTTAATGCCCCTTGGAAGAATGGTGGAGGTCGCAGTGGAATAAAAAGACAATATCATTGCCCCTGGGAAAGTGGTGGAGGTCGCAGTAGCTTAACAAGACGGTTTTAATGCCCCTTGGAAGAGACGTGGAGGTTGCAGTAGCTTAACAACACGGTTTTAATGTCCCTTGGAAGAGACGTGGAGTTTGCAGTAGGTTAACAATACGTTTTTAATGCCCCTTGGTAGATACGTGGAGGTCGCAGTGGAATTAAATGACAATATCAATGCACTTGGGAAAAGTGGTTGAGGTCGCAGTAGCTTAACAAGTCGGTTTTCATGCCTCTTGGAAGAGACATGGAGGTTGCAGTAGCTTAAAAAGACGGTTTTAATGCCCCTTGGAAGAGACGTGGAGGTTGCAGTAGCTTAATAAGACGGTTTTTATGTCCCTTGGAGGAGACGTGGAGTTTGCAGTAGCTTAACAAGATGGTTTTAATGTCCTTTGGAAGAGACGTGGAGGTCGCAGTAGCTTAACAAGACTTTTTTAATGCCTCTTGGAAAAGACATGGAGGTCGCAGTGGAATAAAAAGACAGTATCAATGCCCTTGGGAAAAGTAGTGGAGGTCGCAGTATCTTAACAAGACAGCTTAAATGGCCCTTGGAAGAGACGTGGAGGTTGCAGTAGCTTAACAAGACGGTTTTAATGCCCCTTGGAAGAGACGTGGAGGTTGCAGTAGCTTAACAAGATGGTTTAATGCCCCTTCGAAGAGACGTGGAGGTTGCAGTAGCTTAACAAGAAGGTTTTAATGCCACTTGGAAGAGACGTAGAGATTGCAGTAGCTTAACAAGACTTTTTTAATGCCTCTTGGAAAAGACATGGAGGTCGCAGTGGAATAAAAAGACAGTATCAATGCCCCTGGGAAAAGTGGTGGAAGTCGCAATATCTTAACAAGACGGTTTTAATGCCACTTTGAAGAATGGTGGAGGTCGCAGTGGAATAAAAAGACAATATCATTGCCCCTGGGAATGTGGTGGTGGTTGCAGGAGCTTAACAAGACGGTTTTAATGCCCCTTGGAAGAGACATGGAGGTTGCAGTATCTTAACAAGATGGTTTTAATGCCCCTTGGAAGAGACGTGGAGGTTGCAGTAGCTTAACAAGACGGTTTTAATGCCCCTTGGAAGACTGGTGGAGGTCGCAGCAGCTTAACAAGACTGTTTTAATCCCCCTGTAAGAAGTGGTGGAGGTCGCAGTAGCTTAACAAGACGGTTTTAAAGCCCCTTGGAAGAGACGTGGAGGTTTCAGTAGCTTCACAAGACGGTTTTCATGCACCTTGGAAGAGACGTGGAGGTCACAGTGGATTAAAAAGACAATATCAATGCCCTTCAGAAAAGTGGTGGAGGTCGCAGTATCTTAACAAGACGGTTTTAAAGCCCCTTGGAAGAGACGTGCAGGTTGCAGTAGCTTAAAAAGATGGTTTTATTGTCCCTTGGAAGAGACTTGGAGTTTGCAGTAGGTTAACAATACATTTTTAATGCCCCATGGAAGAGACGTGGAGGTCGCAGTGGAATAAAAAGGCAATATCAATGCCCTTGGGAAAAGTAGTGGAGGTCGCAGTAGCTTAACAAGACAGTTTTAATGGCCCTTGGAAGAGACGTGGAGGTTGCAGTAGCTTACCAAGACGGTTTTAATGCCCCGTGCAAGAGACGTGGAGGTTGCAGTAGCTTAACAAGACGGTTTTAATGTCCCTTGGAAGAGACGTGGAGGTTGCATTAGCTTAACAAGACGGTTTTAATGTCCCTTGAAAGAGACGTGGAGGTTGCAGTAGCTTAACAAGACGGTTTTAATGCCCCGTGGAAGAAACGTAGTGGTTGCAGTAGCTTAAAAAGACGGTTCTAATGCCTCGTGGAAGAGACGTGGAGGTTGCAGTAGCTTAACAAGACGGTTTTATTGTCCCTTTTAAGAGACGTGGAGGTTGCAGTAGCTTAACAAGGCGGTTTAATGCCCCTTGGAAAAGACATGGAGGTCGCAGTGGAATAAAAAAACAGTACCAATGCCCCTGGGAAAAGTGGTGGAGGTCGCAATAACTTAACAAGACGGTTTTCATGCCCCTTGGAAGAATGGTGGAGGTCGCAGTGGAATAAAAAGACAAAATCATTGCCCCTGGGAAAGTGGTGGAGGTCGCAGTAGCTTAACAAGACAGTTTTAATGCCCCTTGGAAGAGACGTGGAGGTTGCAGTAGCTTAACAAGACGGTTTTAATGTCCCTTGGAAGAGTAGTGGAGTTTGCAGAAGGTTAACAATACGTTTTTAATGCCCCTTGGAAGAGACATGGAGGTCGCAGTGGAATTAAAAGACAATATCAATGCCCTTGGGAAAAGTGGTTGAGGTCGCAGTAGCTTAACAAGTCGGTTTTCATGCCTCTTGGAAGAGATGTAGAGGTTGCAGTAGCTTAACAAGACGGTTTTAATGCCCCTTGGAAGAGACGTGGAGGTTGCAGTAGCTTAACAAGACGGTTTTTATGTCCGTTGGAAGAGACGTGGAGTTTGCAGTAGCTTAACAAGACGGTTTTAATGCCCCTTGGAAGAGACGTGGAGGTCGCAGTGGAATAAAAAGACAATATCAATGCCCTTGGGAAAAGTAGTGGAGGTCGCAGTAGCTTAACAAGACAGTTTAAATGGCCCTTGGAAGAGACGTGGAGGTTGCAGTAGCTTAACAAGATGGTTTTATTGCCCAGTGGAAGAGACATGGAGGATGCAGTAGCTTAACAAGACGGTTTTAATGCCCCTTGGAAGAGACGTGGAAGTGGTAGTAGCCTAACAAGACGGTTTAATGCCCCTTGGAAGAGACGTGGAGGTTGCAGTAGCTTAACAAGACGGTTTTAATGCCACTTGGAAAAGACATGGAGGTCGCAGTGGAATAAAAAGACAATATCATTGTCCCTGGGAAAGTGGTGGAGGTCGCAGTAGCTTAACAAGATGGTTTTAATGCCCCTTGGAAGAGACAAGGAGGTTGCAGTATCTTAACAAGATGGTTTTAATGCCCCTTGGAAGAGACGTGGAGGTTGCAGCAGCTTAACAAAATGGTTTTAATGCCCCTTGGAATAATCGTGGAGTTTGCAGTAGCATAACAAGACTGTTTTAATGCCCCTTGGAAGACTGGCGGAGGTCGCAGTAGCTGAACAAGACGGTTTTAATGCCCCTTGGAAGAGACGTGGAGGTTTCAGTAGCTTCACAAGATGGTTTTAATGCACCTTGGAAGAGACATGGAGGTCACAGTGGATTAAAAAGACAATATCAATGCCCTTCGGAAAAGTGGTGGAGGTCGCAGTAGCTTACCAAGACGGTTTTAATGCCCCGTGGAAGAGACGTGGAGGTTGCAGTAGCTTAACAAGATGGTTTTAATGCCCCGTGGAAGAGACGTGGAGGTTGCAGTAGCTTAACAAGATGGTTTTAGTGCCCCTTGGGAGAGACGTGGAGGTTGCAGTAGCTTAACAAGACGGTTTTAATGCCCTTGGAAGAGACGAGGAAGCTGCAGTATCTTAACAAGATGGTGTTAATGCCCATTGAAAGAGACGTGGAGGTTGCAGCATCTTAACAAAACGGTTTTAATGCCCCTTGGAAGAATCGTGGAGGTTGCAGTAGCTTTACAAGAAGGTTTTAATGCACTTCGGAAGAATGGTGGAGGTCGCGGTAGCTTAACAAGATGGTTTTAATGCCCCTGGAGAAAGTGGTGGAGGTCGCAGTAGCTTAACAAGATGGTATTAATGCCCCTTGGAAGAGACGTAGAGGATGCAGTAGCTTCTCAAGATGGTTTTAATGCCCCTTGGAAGAGACGTGGAGGTCGCAGTGGAATAAAAATACAATATCAATGCCCATGGGAAAAGTAGTGGAGGTCGCAGTAGCTTAACAAGACAGTTTAAATGGCCCTTGGAAGAGACGTGGAGGTTGCAGTAGCTTAACAAGATGGTTTTAATGCCCCTTGGAAGAGACATGGAGGTTGCAGTATCTTAACAAGATGGTTTTAATGCCCTTTCGAAGAGACGTGGAGGTTGCAGCAGCTTAACAAAATGGTTTTAATGCCCCTTGGAATAATCGTGGTGGTTGCAGTAGCTTAACAAGACGGTTTTAATGCCCCTTGGAAGACTGGTGGAGGTCGCAGTAGCTTAACAAGACTGTTTTAATCCCCCTGTAAAAAGTGGTGGAGGTCGCAGTAGCTTAACAAGACGGTTTTAATGCCCCTTGGAAGAGACGTGGAGGTTTCAGTAGCTTCACAAGATGGTTTTCATGCACCTTGGAAGAGACGTGGAGGTCACATTGGAATAAAAAGACAATATCAATGCCCTTCGGAAAAGTGGTGGAGGTCGCAGTAGCTTAACAAGACGGTTTTAAAGCCCCTTGGAAGAGACGTGGAGGTTGCAGTAGCTTAACAAGATGGTTTTAATGTCCCTTGGAAGAGACGTGGAGTTTGCAGTGAAATAAAAAGAAAATATCAATGCCCTTGGGAAAAGTAGTGGAGGTCGCAGTAGCTTAACAAGACAGTTTTAATGGCCCTTGGAAGAGACGTGGAGGTTGCAGTAGCTTACCAAGACGGTTTTAATGCCCCGAGGAAGAGACGTGGAGGTTGCAGAAGCTTAACAAGATGGTTTTAATGTCCCTTGGAAGAGACGTGGAGGTTGCAGTAGCTTAACAAGACGGTTTTAATGTCCCTTGGAAGAGACGTGGAGGTTGCAGTAGCTTAACAAGATGGATTTAATGTCCCTTGGAAGACACGTGGAGGTTGCAGTAGCTTAACAAGATGGTTTAAATGCCCCGTGGAAGAGACGTGGAGGATGCAGTAGCTTAAAAAGACGGTTCTAATGACTCGTGGAAGAGACGTGGAGGTTGCAGTAGCCTAACAAGACGGTTTTAATGTCCCTTGGAAGAGACTTGGAGGTTGCAGTAGCTTAACAAAATAGTTTTAATGCCCCTTGGAAAAGACATGGAGGTCGCAGTGGAATAAAAAGACAGTATCAATGCCCCTGGGAAAAGTGGTGGAGGTCGCAATAACTTAACAAGACGGTTTTAATGCCCCTTGGAAGAATGGTGGAGGTCGCAGTGGAATAAAAAGACAATATCATTGCCCCTGGGAAAGTGGTGGAGGTCGCAGTAGCTAAACAAGACGGTTTTAATGCCCCTTGGAAGAGACGTGGAGGTTGCAGTAGCTTAACAAGACGGTTTTAATGTCCCTTTGAAGAGTCGTGCAGTTTACAGTAGTCTAACAATACGTTTTTAATGCCCCTTGGAAGAGACGTGGAGGTCGCAGTGGCATTAAGACAATATCAATGCACTTGGGAAAAGTGGTTGAGGTCGCAGTAGCTTAATAAGTCGGTTTTCATGCCTCTTGGAAGAGACGTGGAGGTTGCAGTAGCTTAACAAGACGGTTTTAATGCCCCTTGGAAGAGACGTGGAGGTTGCAGTAGCTTAACAAGACGGTTTTTATGTCCGTTGGAAGAGACGTGGAGTTTGCAGTAGCTTAACAAGACGGTTTTAATGCCCCTTGGAAGAGACGTGGAAGTCGCAGTGGAATAAAAAGACAATATAAATGCCCTTGGGAAAAGTAGTGGAGGTCGCAGTAGCTTAACAAGACAGTTTAAATGGCCCTTGGAAGAGACGTGGAGGTTGCAGTGGCATAACAAGATCGTTTTAATGCCCAGTGGAAGAGACGTGGAGGATGCAGTAGCTTAACAAGACGGTTTTAATGCCCCTTGGAAAAGACATGGAGGTCGCAGTGGAATAAAAAGACAGTATCAATGCCCTTGGGAAAAGTGGTGGTGGTCGCAATATCTTAACAAGATGGTTTTAATGCCCTTTGGAAGAAAGGTGTAGGTTGCAGTGGAATAAAAAGACAATATCAATGCCATTTGGAAAAGTGGTGGCGGTCTCAGTATCTTAACAAGACGGTTTTAATGATTTTGGAAGAGACGTGGAGGTTGCAGTAGCTAAACAAGATGGTTTTAATGCCCCTTGGAAGAGACGTGGAGGTTCCAGTAGCTTAACAAGATTGTTTTAATGCCCCTTGGAAGAGACATAAAGGTTGCAGTAGCTTAACAAGATGGTTTTAATGCCTCTTGGAAGAGACGTGTAGTTTGCAGTAGCTTAACAAGACGGTGTTAATGCCCCTTGGAAAAGGCATGGAGGTCGCAGTGGAATTAAAAAGACAGTATCAATGCCCCTGGAAAATGTGGTGGAGGTTGCAGTAGCTTAACAAAATGATTTAATTGCCCCTTGGAAGAATGATGGAGATCGCAGTGGAATAAAAAGACAATATCAATGCCCCTGGTATAAGTGGTGGAGGTAGCAGTAGCGTAATGAGACGATTTTAATGCCCCTTGGAAGAGATGTGGAGGTCGCAGTAGCTTAACAAGACGGTTTTAATGCCCCTTGGAAGAGACGTGGAGGTTGCAGTAGCTTAACAAGACGGTTTTAATGTCCCTTGGAAGAGACGTGAAGTTTGCAGTAGGTTAACAATACATTTTTAATGCCCATTGGAAGAGACGTGGAGGTCGCAGTGGAATTAAAAGGCAATATCAATGCCCTTGGAAAAAGTGGTTGAGGTCGCAGTAGCTTAACAAGTCGATTTTCATGCCTCTTGGAAGAGACCTGGAGGTTTCAGTAGCTTAACAAGACGGTTTTAATGCCCCTTGGAAGAGACGTGGAGGTTGCAGTAGCTTAACAAGATGGTTTTTATGTCCCTTGGAAGAGACGTGGAGTTTGCAGTAGCTTATCAAGATGGTTTTAATGCCCCCGAGGAAAGTAGTGGAGGTCGCAATATCCGTAGAGGTGGCAGCAGCTTAACAAGACCGTTTTAATGCCACTTCGAAGAGACATGGAGGTTGCAGTAGCTTAACAAGATGGTTTTAATGCCCCTTGGAAGAGACGTGGAGGTCGCAGTGGAATAAAAGGACAATATCAATGCCCTTGGGAAAAGTGGTGGAGGTCGAAGTAGCTTAACAGGACGGTTTTAATGCCCCTTGAAAGAGACGTGGAGGTTGCAGTAGCTTAACAAGACAGTTTTAATGCCCCTCTGAAGAGACGTGGAGGTTGCAGTAGCTTAACAAGACAGTTTTAATGTCTCTTGTAAAAGACGTGGAGGTTGCAGTGTCTTAACAAGATGGTTTTAATGCCCCTTGCAAGAGACTTGGAGTATGCAGCAGCTTATCAAAACAGTTTTAATGCCCCTTGAAAGAATCCTGGAGGATGTAGTAGCTTAACAAGATGGTTTTAATGCCCCTCTGAAGACTAGTGGAGGTCGCAGTAGCTTAACAAGACGGTTTTAATGCCCCTTTAAAAAGTGGTGGAGGTCGCAGTAGCTTAACAAGAAGGATTTAATGCCCCTTGGAAGAGACGTGGAGGTTTCAGTAGCTTCACAAGATGGTTTTAATGCCCCTTGGAAGAGAAGTGGAGTTCACAGTGGATTAAAAAGACAATATCAATGCACTTCGGAAAAGTGGTGTAGGTCGCAGTAGCTTAACAAGATGGTTTTAATGACTCTTGGAAGAGACGTGGAGGTTACAGTAGCTTAACAAGACGGTTTTAATGCCCCTTGGAAGAGACGTGGAGGTTGCAGTAGCTTAACGAGACGGTTTTAATGTCCCTTGCAAGAGACATGGAGTTTTCAGTAGGTTAACAATACGTTTTTAATGCCCCTTGGAAGAGACGTGGAGGTCGCAGTGGAATAAAAAGACAATATCAATGCTCTTGGAAAAAGTGGTGGAGGTCGCAGAAGCTTAACAAGTCGGTTTTCATGCCTCTTGGAAGAGACGTGGAGGTTGCAGTAGCTTAACAAGACGGTTTTAATGCCCCTTGGAAGAGACGTGGAGGTTGCAGTAGCTTAACAAGACGGTTTTTATGTCCTTTGGAAGAGACGTGGAGTTTGTAGTAGCTTAACAAGACGCTTTTAATGCCCCTTGGAAGAGACGTGGAGGTCGCAGTGGAATAAAAAGACAATATCAATGCCCTTGGGAAAAGTAGTGGAGGTCGCAGTAGCTTAACAAAACAGTTTTAATGGCCCTTGGAAGAGACGTGGAGGTCGCAGTAGCTTAACAAGACAGTTTTAATGGCCCTTAGGAAAGACATGAAGGTCGCAGTGGAATACAAAGAGAGTATCAATGCCCCTGAGAAAAGTGATGGAGGTCGCAATAACTTAACCAGACGGTTTTAATGCCCCTTGGAAGAATGGTGGAGGTCGCAGTGGAATAAAAAGACAATATCATTGCCCCTGGGAAAGTTGTGGAGGTCGCAGTAGCGTAACAAGATGGTTTTAATGCCCCTTGGAAGAGACGTGGAGGTTGCAGTAGCTTAACAAGACGGTTTTAATGTCCCTTGGAAGAGACGTGGAGTTTGCAGTAGGTTAACAATACGTTTTTAATGCCCCTTGGAAGAGACGTGGAGGTCGCAGTGGAATTAAAAGACAATATCAATGCCCTTGGGAAAAGTGGTTGAGGTCGCAGTAGCTTAACAAATCGGTTTTCATGCCTCTTGGAAGAGACGTGGAGGTTGCAGTAGCTTAACAAGACGGTTTTAATGCCCCTTGGAAGAGACGTGGAGGTTGCAGTAGGTTAAAAAGACGGTTTTTATGTCTGAGAGGATGATGGGAGTTGTACTTCACGCAAGACTACGATGTAAGACACAGATGAAGTTATTCTTCCCTTATCTGGACATTTGGACTGACGCCCAGAAACTAGATTGTAACTTGTTTTAGCTGTCTCAGCAACCTTCTACTAATTATCACTTTTCTGTTTATGAAACTTTCTTATCAACATTCCACTGTTATGAATCATCATTTCGCTGCCTGTGAAACAAAGGCATTTTACTGCGCATGTATGACAACAAACTATGATTATTAATATAAATAAAGGGACTGCACCTATAGAGGCAGACGCGCTCAGGGGCTTCCCAGTACTTGATTATACACTACGTGTCTGTGTATTTCTTGTTACGGGGATACCCCGACTCCAACAAGGACCCTCCATGGCTGAATGATCCTAACAATTCCTGGCGCCCGAAACAGGGACCCGAGGTCTGCGTATTCCTTCAAGTTCATCGACCGGCACGAGTAACCGCTGAGATTGGGACATCGGAACAGCAGATGACAAACCTGGCCAGGTAAGAGACACTGTTAGTTCTCTTACATCTGCTCTGCGATAGTCCGTAAATTTCATGCATATCTTGTGTTGGGATTGAGGAACTAGTAGAGAAGGATACCTATAGCTCGGGTCATTCATGTATATACTGTAGGATCTGCCGAAGGAGAGGTCAGAGAAGGTTATGGAACGGATGGCATGAAAGAGATGTGGATGTCGGGAATAGCCTCATAAGCCGCACTAAGGTAGATGACATAAGTATTACGGAGATTGCCTAACTGAGTCATAAGGTTGTGTCCTTTCGGGGAAACCTTCGCTCACGTTTAACTCCCGAACCTTTGTCCTCCTTTTTGACAGATAAGAGATTGACAGAATGAGCCCATGGAAGTAATGATAATACTCCAGGGACACGATATATAATGGAGACTGTATGGTTCATTTTATGTATTGTTGGTCTTGCCCTTGTTGCCATATATATGTGTGTTAGAATTACTCTACACTTCAGACAAAACGGTCCAGAGAAACCGTTTCAGATACTGGCTCCTTAGGACAGAATAGGTAACGAGGAAAGGTAGAATATAGAATATATTTTATCTAACCCAAAAAGCCTCCTAAGGTAGGAATAGTCAGGAAGAATGGGCAACAAGATACTGGCTCCTTAGGACAGAATAGGTAACGAGGAAAGGTAGAATATAGAATATATTTTATCTAACCCAAAAAGCCTCCTAAGGTAAGAATAGTCAGGAAAAATGGGCAACAAACAGACTAAGACCACAAATGATGAACAAGATGTCTATACAATCGTGAAAGAAAGGTGTGGTGTAGAAGCAACTAAGAATTTAGGGAAAGTTTGCAAAACTTTTCAGGTAGCAAGGCATGACAGGTTTAACAGGAAACTATGGGAGGACATTCGGGCTAGAAAAGCAGGAGTGGTAAGAGACAAAGGATGGTAGAGTCCAAATTTTGGTGCCTGATGACCAAGAGTCTCTAGAAAACATTGTAAAAGTCCAAGCCTTAGAGGATGAGAAAGATCCTGCCCCTACCCAAATTATTTTAGATCTTTCTGAGGTACCAGAAAAATTATGGGCACAACATGACACCGATGTAGGACTAATGCCAATAGCTCCTGTAAAAGTCACTCCTGTTCCAGGTGTGACACTACCCCAATTGAGACAGTATCCTATTAGTGCCCAACAAGAACACGCCATAGGAGAACAGATAAAAGATTATCTAAAAACTGGAGTACTGATAGAAGTAAAGTCACCAGCCAATACACCGTTGTACCCCGTAAAAAAAGAAATCTACTGAGGGGTCAGCTGCTAGATACCGGATGGTACATGATTTAAGAGAGATAAATAAAATTTTGGAACCTATTACTCCTGTTGTGCCAAATCCACACACGTTGCTATCACAGATCCCAGCAACAGCACGAGTATTTTCTGTCATAGACTTATCAAATGCATTTTTTTCAGTACCATTACACCCAGACTGTTACAAACTGTTTGCATTTACATTTAAGAATAGACAATTAGCATGGACAAGATTACCACAGGGTATGATACATTCACCTACCTTGTACTCAGAAGCTATGAGATCAGTTCTTCAAAATTTCAAACCTACGGATGAGGTTGTAATTCTCCAATATGTTGATGACCTATTGTTATGTGCCCCTGCTCAAGAGTCCGCAAACAGCAACACAATAAGGTTGTTAATATTTCTAGCAGACATGGGCTGTAAAGTTAACAAGAAAAAAGTACAACTTTGTATGACTACGGTAGTATTTCTAGGTCACTGCATTTCACAAGGTATTCGGCACCTCACCGCCGACAGACTAAAAATCATTAGAGATCTTGTTCCTCCCAAGAACTACAAAACATTAAGAGCATTTTTGGGAATAGTATCACACTGCAGACAATGGGTTATACATGCTAGTCAGCTTATGCAACCTCTATATGATTGTTTAAAAATCGAGCCTTTTCAGTTAACTGAATCAGCGCTCATAGCCTTTCAAGACCTCAAGAAAGGTCTCATGTCAGCCCCGGCCTTGGGAATCCCAGACTACGCCAAACCATTCCAATTAATGGCTGCGGAAATGTCTAATCATGCTACAGGAGTACTAACACAGAAACATGAAAATAAACAAAGACCTGTCGCATACTATTCTGCTCAATTAGATAATGTTACCAAAGCTGCACCATCATGTGTCAGAGTAGTAGCAGCTGTCTCTCTTTTGGTAGAAAAAGCCTCAGAAATAGTACTAGACCATGCCCTAATAGTACAAACTACACATGATGTACATGGCATACTGAATCAGGTATTGCCAAAACACATTTCAATGGCTAGACATCTTAGATTACAATGCTCCTTACTAATGCCACCAAACCTCACTTTTCGCCGCATATTGTCTCTAAATTTAGCCACTCTGTTACCACTAGAGACAAAGGGGGGAGTGGAAGGAGGTCAGGAAGACGAAGATGAAAATTTTTTACAATACCACGAACAAGACAATATAATACATGATTGCTTACAGTGTATAGAACAAGAAACACAAGGGCTACCTAATGTACAGGACACCCCTCTTGACAATCCAGACCTACATATGTATATAGATGGTAGTAGGTATGCAGATGAAACTGGTAACTTTCACACAGGTTATGCCATTGTATCAGATCATGATGTTATTGAAGCTGAGCCAATGCAGGCCAGCTGTTCAGCCCAGGAAGCTGAACTATTAGCTCTAATACGAGCATTACAGTTAGCAAAAGAAAAAACCGCTAATATTTTTACTGATATGCATATGGTATTGTACATGATTTTGGATGTATATGGAGAGCTAGAGGTTACATGACAGCTTCAGGTCAACCAGTAAAACATGGACAAATGATTAGACAAATCCTAGAATCAGCTGCCTCAACCAAACAAGTAGCAGTAATAAAAGTACCTGCACATGTAAGACTCGACACCGAGATAGCTAGGGGTAATGACCGAGCCGACAAGGCTGCTAAGCGAGCTGCAGTAAAACCTCTGACAACTGACCACACTATTAGTGCAGTATCAGAATTTGACTTAATTACACGGCTCAAAGAAGCCCACCAGCAGGTGAGTAGAGAAGAAAAAGAAGAGTGGCAGAAACAGGGGGCAGAAGAAAAAGAAGGACTATGGAAAAAAGGAGATGAGCTTTGTCTCCCCCGAGCGTGGTACCCTGTTGTGGTCAGTGAAGCCCACGGACCTACACATGTGTCTGCAAACGGTATGATACAGAGGGTCAGACAGAAGTGGTTAGCCCCAGGGTTCGGCCAGGTAGCTCGAGCAAAATGTGGTTCTTGTGAAATCTGTTTAGCCCACAATCCAGGACAGACTGTTAAGACCCCCCAGAAGCACCATGTAAGACCACTATATCCGTTCCAGAGACTTCAGATCGATTACATCCAGATGCCTAAGCATGGACACTATGAGTATGTACTGGTATGTGTGGACATGTTTTCGGGGTGGCCAGAGGCTTATCCAGTTCATACAGCCACGGCTAAAGTCACTGCAGTAAAAATAGCACATGAACTGGTACCCCGTTATGGTATCCCAGAAGTGATCGAGTCGGATAGAGGTACACATTTTACTGGAGAGATCTTTCAGAATGTAATGAAAATGTTGTGTATAAAAAGTGAACTACACACCCCTTACCACCCACAGAGTTCTGGTAAGGTTGAGAGAATGAATGGAACACTTAAGTTAAAAATACAGAAAGCCATGGCAGAAACACAGAAACCATGGACTGAGTGTCTCCCAATAGCATTGTATTCAGTCAGAAACACCCCCCAGGGAAAGAGCAAACTCACCCCCCATGAAATATTGTTTGGTAGAGTTGCCAATACAGGATTGTATTTCCCACAGATTTTAATGTTAGAAACTGAAAGCTTAACTGCTTATGTATAAAATTTATGTAAGCATGTGTCTAAAATACACTCTTTAGTGTTCTCTTCCATTCCAGATCCAGATTCCATTGAGGGAACGCACAAGCTGCAACCAGGAGACGAAGTTTACGTAAAAAGACATAACAGAAGAACGCTAGAACCCAGATTTGAGGGTCCATATCAGGTGTTATTGACAACTCCAACTGCAGTAAAATTGGAAGGAAAATCAGCATGGGTACATGCAAGCCATTGCAAAAAGAAATAGTGGTGATTGTACTTGTGTTAGCTATAACGATAGATCAGGGAGACTTGTGGGATAAACTAAGTTCCCCAAAACCTACAGATAATAAATTTATAAAACATCATGAGATATTGGTAAACGGGCTGCTCGATGGCGGACAGAAAATAGCAGACTGTTGGATTTGTACGCATTCTCCAATATCAGCCACGAGCATACCCTTCCTGGCCGTACCCATGACCCCTGAGGAAGTGTTTACATGGACTAATTGCTCAGACAAATTAGCAAATAACCAAACCGTTAATTCTAGATTATGGAACACCACTGTTGCCATCCCAGTTGTGGGGTGGGTGGGATTTCCCTGGTGGCAAGGTAATATGACCGGAAAAATAAACAACTTACAATATTTAGCGTTTAAAGGAGGTGTATGGGTTCCTAGAAATAAGACGGGACTAACAGACTTAGGGTTAATTCCTACAGAAAATATACAACTCAGTTTTAGTAGCACAGTATCTTCTTCTCAACCTTTTAAACCTGATATAGTAGAAAAATACATACACAATAATGGTTGGAAATATTCACAATTATTCCCCGATGGAAACAATGATACATGTTCAAAGATACCAGGTAATATATTATGTAATGAGTCAAGTGCATATGACCCAGGTACACCGACTTGTGAAAATCCAGATGCAGGATACTGTAGTCCATTAGGTCAAAAACCCCCTTGGTGTATACTTCAGAATGTATCTAAATTTTTAGATTTGGTACATAGGTTGGTGCTCCAACACTCTGCAATATGGGATCTGCCTGAAGGAACTTTCTGGATTTGTGGAAATGGAGCATACAAATGGCTCCCAGTAGGAATAAAAGGTGCATGTACTCTAGGACGCTTAACACCGGCCACATTTATAGTTCAGAATCAGCAGGTAGATATGCAAGCAGTACCTAAACACACACTATACAAAAGAGCAGCCGACAACTCGCCTAGACCTTCAGGTAGGCCACATGTGGTCCAAATGGGAATTCCTAATAAAATATTCAGCACTTTCTTTGTGTATCCAATGTTGATGCAGATGTGGGATGAATATGACAGACACAATGACCAAAATAAAGATAGCTGGTGGTCAGACACCTTCTCCTTTCTCAACCCAAAGAACTGGTTTAAGGGTATTGGAGGTTGGGTGGCTGGAATTCTGCAAGGTATATTACAGATTGTGCTAATTATAGTAGTCATATATGTAGTGTTTAAAATAGGATTAAAAATTATTTTAATATGCATAAATAAGCTTTGTAACACGGACTCAAGAATATGAAAGAAAAGAACTCCCGGACCAGGTCTTCTACCAAAAGTCCATAAGGAAGAATCAAAGGGGGGACTGAGAGGATGATGGGAGTTGTACTTCACGCAAGACTACGATGTAAGACACAGATGAAGTTATTCTTCCCTTATCTGGACATTTGGACTGACGCCCAGAAACTAGATTGTAACTTGTTTTAGCTGTCTCAGCAACCTTCTACTAATTATCACTTTTCTGTTTATGAAACTTTCTTATCAACATTCCACTGTTATGAATCATCATTTCGCTGCCTGTGAAACAAAGGCATTTTACTGCGCATGTATGACAACAAACTATGATTATTAATATAAATAAAGGGACTGCACCTATAGAGGCAGACGCGCTCAGGGGCTTCCCAGTACTTGATTATACACTACGTGTCTGTGTATTTCTTGTTACGGGGATACCCCGACTCCAACAAGGACCCTCCATGGCTGAATGATCCTAACAATGTCCCTTGGAGGAGACGTGGAGTTTGCAGTAACTTAACAAGATGGTTTTAATGCCCCTTGGAAGAGACGTGGAGGTCGCAGTGGAATAAAAAGACAATATCAATGCCCTTGGGAAAAGTAGTGGAGGTCGCAGTAGCTTAACAAAACAGTTTAAATGGCCCTTGGAAGAGACGTGGAGGTTGCAGTAGCTTAACAAGATGGTTTTAATGCCCCTTGGAAGACTGGTGGAGGTCGCAGTAGCTTAACAAGACTGTTTTAATCCCCCTGTAAAAAGTGGTGGAGGTCGCAGTAGCTTAACAAGACGGTTTTAATGCCCCTTAGAAGAGACGCAGAGGTTTCAGTAGCTTCACAAGATGGTTTTCATGCACCTTGGAAGAGACGTGGAGGTCACAGTGGATTAAAAAGACAATATCAATGCCCTTCGGAAAAGTGGTGGAGGTCGCAGTATCTTAACAAGACGGTTTTAAAGCCCCTTGGAAGAGACGTGGAGGTTGCAGTAGCTTAACAAGATGGTTTTAATGTCCCTTGGAAGAGACGTGGAGTTTCCAGTAGGTTAACAATACGTTTTTAATGCCCCTTGGAAGAGACGTGGAGGTCGCAGTGGAATAAAAAGAAAATATCAATGCCCTTGGGAAAAGTGGTGGAGGTCGCAGTAGCTTAACAAGATGGTTTTAATGCCTCTTGGAAGAGACGTGGAGGTTGCAGTAGCTTAACAATACGGTTTTAATGCCCCTTGGAAGAGACGTGGAGGTTGCAGTAGCTTAACAAGACGGTTTTAATGTCCCTTGGAAGAAACGTGGAGTTTTCAGCAGCTTAACAAGACGGTTTTAATGCCCCTTGGAAGAGACGTGGAGGTCGCAGTGGAATAAAAAGACAATATCAATGCCCTTGGGAAAAGTTCTGGAGGTCGCAGTAGCTTAACAAGACAGTTTTAATAGCCCTTGGAAGAGACATGGAGGTTGCAGTAGCTTACCAAGATGGTTTTAATGCCCCGTGGAAGAAACGTGGAGGTTGCAGAAGCTTAACAAGATGGCTTTAATGTCCCTTGGAAGAGACGTGGAGGTTGCAGTAGCTTAACAAGACGGTTTTAATGTCCCTTGGAAGGGACGTGGAGGTTGCAGTAGCTTAACAAGACGGTTTTAATGTCCCTTGGAAGAGACGTGGAGGTTGCAGTAGCTTAACAAGTTGGTTTTAATGCCCCGTGGAAGAGACGTGGAGGTTGCAGTAGCTTAAAAAGACGGTTCTAAAGCCTCGTGGAAGAGACGTGGAGGTTGCAGTAGCTTAACAAGACGATATTAATGTCCCTTGGAAGAGACGTGGAGGTTGCATTAGCTTAACAAGATGGTTTAATGCCCCTTGGAAGAGAAGTGGAGGTTGCAGTAGCTTAACAAAATGGTTTTAATGACACTTGGAAGAGACGAGGAGATTGCAGTAGCTTAACAAGACTTTATTAATACCCCTTGGAAAAGACATGGAGGTCGCAGTGGAATAAAAAGACAGTATCAATGCCCCTGGGAAAAGTGGTGGAGGTCGCAATAACTTAACAAGACGGTTTAAATGCCCCTTGGAAGAATGGTGGAGGTCGCAGTGGAATAAAAAGACAATATCATTGCCCCTGGGAAAGTGGTGGAGGATCGCAGTAGCTTAACAAGACGGTTTTAATGCCCCTTGGAAGAGACGTGGAGGTTGCAGTAGCTTAACAAGACGGTTTTAATGTCCCTTGGAAGAGTCGTGGAGTTTGCAGTAGGTTAACAATACGTTTTTAATGCCCCTTGGAAGAGACGTGGAGGTCGCAGTGGAATAAAAAGACAATATCAATGCCCTTGGGAACAGTGGTTGAGGTCGCAGTAGCTTAACAAGTCGGTTTTCATGCCTCTTGGAAGAGACGTGGAGGTTGCAGTAGCCTAACAAGACGGTTTTAATGCCCCTTGGAAGAGACGTGGAGGTTGCAGTAGCTTAACAAGACGGTTTTAATGTCCCTTGGAAGAGACGTGGAGTTTTCAGTAGCTTAACAAGACGGTTTTAATTCCCCTTGGAAGAGACGTGGAGGTCGCAGTGGAATAAAAAGACAATATCAATCCCCTTGGGAAAAGTAGTAGAGGCCGCAGTAGCTTAACAAGACAGTTTAAATGGCCCTTGGAAGAGACGTGGAGGTTGCAGTAGTTTAAAAAGACGGTTTTAATGCCTCGTGGAAGAGACGTGGAGGATGCAGTAGCTTAACAAGACGGTTTTAATGTCCCTTGGAAGACAAGTGGAGGTTGCAGTAGCTTAACAAGACGGTTCAATGCCCCTTGGAAGAGACGTGGAGGTTGCAGTAGCTAAACAAGATGGTTTTAATGCCACTTGGAAGAGAAGAGGAGATTGCAGTAGCTTAACAAGACTTTTTTAATGCCCCTTAGAAAAGACATGGAGGTCGCAGTGGAATACAAAGACAGTATCAATGCCCCTGAGAAAAGTGGTGGAGGTCGCAATAACTTAACCTGACGGTTTTAATGCCCCTTGGAAGAATGGTGGAGGTCGCAGTGGAATAAAAAGACAATATCATTGCCCCTGGGAAAGTGGTGGAGGTCGCAGTAGCTTAACAAGACGGTTTTAATGCCCCGTGGAAGAGACGTGGAGGTTGCAGTAGCTTAAAAAGACGGTTCTAATGCCTCGTGGAAGAGACGTGGAGGTTGCAGTAGCTTAACAAGACGGTAATAATGTCCCTTGGAAGAGACGTGGAGGTTGCATTAGCTTAACAAGATGGTTTAATGCCCCTTGGAAGAGAAGTGGAGGTTTCAGTAGCTTAACAAAATGGTTTTTATGACACTTGGTAGAGACGAGGAGATTGCAGTAGATTAACAAGATGGTTTTAATGCCCCTTGGAAGACTGGTGGAGGTCGCAGTAGCTTAACAAGACTGTTTTAATCCCCCTGTAAAAAGTGGTGGAGGGCGCAGGAGCTTAACAAGACGGTTTTAATGCCCCTTAGAAGAGACGCAGAGGTTTCAGTAGCTTCACAAGATGGTTTTCATGCACCTTGGAAGAGACGTGGAGGTCACAGTGGATTAAAAAGACAATATCAATGCCCTTCGGAAAAGTGGTGGAGGTCGCAGTATCTTAACAAGACGGTTTTAAAGCCCCTTGGAAGAGACGTGGAGGTTGCAGTAGCTTAACAAGATGGTTTTAATGTCCCTTGGAAGAGACGTGGAGTTTCCAGTAGGTTAACAATACGTTTTTAATGCCCCTTGGAAGAGACGTGGAGGTCGCAGTGGAATAAAAAGAAAATATCAATGCCCTTGGGAAAAGTGGTGGAGGTCGCAGTAGCTTAACAAGATGGTTTTAATGCCTCTTGGAAGAGACGTGGAGGTTGCAGTAGCTTAACAATACGGTTTTAATGCCCCTTGGAAGAGACGTGGAGGTTGCAGTAGCTTAACAAGACGGTTTTAAGGTCCCTTGGAAGAAACGTGGAGTTTTCAGCAGCTTAACAAGACGGTTTTAATGCCCCTTGGAAGAGACGTGGAGGTCGCAGTGGAATAAAAAGACAATATCAATGCCCTTGGGAAAAGTTCTGGAGGTCGCAGTAGCTTAACAAGACAGTTTTAATAGCCCTTGGAAGAGACATGGAGGTTGCAGTAGCTTACCAAGATGGTTTTAATGCCCCGTGGAAGAAACGTGGAGGTTGCAGAAGCTTAACAAGATGGCTTTAATGTCCCTTGGAAGAGACGTGGAGGTTGCAGTAGCTTAACAAGACGGTTTTAATGTCCCTTGGAAGGGACGTGGAGGTTGCAGTAGCTTAACAAGATGGTTTTAATGTCCCTTGGAAGAGACGTGGAGGTTGCAGTAGCTTAACAAGTTGGTTTTAATGCCCCGTGGAAGAGACGTGGAGGTTGCAGTAGCTTAAAAAGACGGTTCTAAAGCCTCGTGGAAGAGACGTGGAGGTTGCAGTAGCTTAACAAGACGATATTAATGTCCCTTGGAAGAGACGTGGAGGTTGCATTAGCTTAACAAGATGGTTTAATGCCCCTTGGAAGAGAAGTGGAGGTTGCAGTAGCTTAACAAAATGGTTTTAATGACACTTGGAAGAGACGAGGAGATTGCAGTAGCTTAACAAGACTTTATTAATACCCCTTGGAAAAGACATGGAGGTCGCAGTGGAATAAAAAGACAGTATCAATGCCCCTGGGAAAGTGGTGGAGGATCGCAGTAGCTTAACAAGACGGTTTTAATGCCCCTTGGAAGAGACGTGGAGGTTGCAGTAGCTTAACAAGACGGTTTTAATGTCCCTTGGAAGAGTCGTGGAGTTTGCAGTAGGTTAACAATACGTTTTTAATGCCCCTTGGAAGAGACGTGGAGGTCGCAGTGGAATAAAAAGACAATATCAATGCCCTTGGGAACAGTGGTTGAGGTCGCAGTAGCTTAACAAGTCGGTTTTCATGCCTCTTGGAAGAGACGTGGAGGTTGCAGTAGCCTAACAAGACGGTTTTAATGCCCCTTGGAAGAGACGTGGAGGTTGCAGTAGCTTAACAAGACGGTTTTAATGTCCCTTGGAAGAGACGTGGAGTTTTCAGTAGCTTAACAAGACGGTTTTAATTCCCCTTGGAAGAGACGTGGAGGTCGCAGTGGAATAAAAAGACAATATCAATGCCCTTGGGAAAAGTAGTAGAGGCCGCAGTAGCTTAACAAGACAGTTTAAATGGCCCTTGGAAGAGACGTGGAGGTTGCAGTAGTTTAAAAAGACGGTTTTAATGCCTCGTGGAAGAGACGTGGAGGATGCAGTAGCTTAACAAGACGGTATTAATGTCCCTTGGAAGAGACGTGGAGGTTGCATTAGCTTAACAAGATGGTTTAATGCCCCTTGGAAGAGAAGTGGAGGTTGCAGTAGCTTAACAAAATGGTTTTAATGACACTTGGAAGAGACGAGGAGATTGCAGTAGCTTAACAAGACTTTATTAATACCCCTTGGAAAAGACATGGAGGTCGCAGTGGAATAAAAAGACAGTATCAATGCCCCTGGGAAAAGTAGTGGAGGTCGCAATAACTTAACAAGACGGTTTTAATGCCCCTTGGAAGAATGGTGGAGGTCGCAGTGGAATAAAAAGACAATATCATTGCCCCTGGGAAAGTGGTGGAGGATCGCAGTAGCTTAACAAGACGGTTTTAATGCCCCTTGGAAGAGACATGGAGGTCGCAGTGGAATAAAAAGACAGTATCAATGCCCCTGGGAAAAGTAGTGGAGGTCGCAATAACTTAACAAGACGGTTTTAATGCCCCTTGGAAGAATGGTGGAGGTCGCAGTGGAATAAAAAGACAATATCATTGCCCCTGGGAAAGTGGTGGAGGATCGCAGTAGCTTAACAAGACGGTTTTAATGCCCCTTGGAAGAGACGTGGAGGTTGCAGTAGCTTAACAAGACGGTTTTAATGTCCCTTGGAAGAGTCGTGGAGTTGGCAGTAGGTTAACAATACGTTTTTAATGCCCCTTGGAAGAGACGTGGAGGTCGCAGTGGAATAAAAAGACAATATCAATGCCCTTGGGAACAGTGGTTGAGGTCGCAGTAGCTTAACAAGTCGGTTTTCATGCCTCTTGGAAGAGACGTGGAGGTTGCAGTAGCCTAACAAGACGGTTCTAATGCCCCTTGGAAGAGACGTGGAGGTTGCAGTAGCTTAACAAGACGGTTTTAATGTCCCTTGGAAGAGACGTGGAGGTCGCAGTGGAATAAAAAGACAATATTAATGCCCTTGGGAAAAGTAGTAGAGTTCGCAGTAGGTTAACAAGACAGTTTAAATGGCCCTTGGAAGAGATGTGGAGGTTGCAGTAGCTTAAAAAGACGGTTTTAATGCCTCGTGGAAGAGACGTGGAGGATGGAGTAGCTTAACAAGACGGTTTTAATGTCCCTTGGAAGAGAAGTGGAGGTTGCAGTAGCTTAACAAGACGGTTCAATGCCCCTTGGAAGAGACGTGGAGGTTGCAGTAGCTTAACAAGATGGTTTTAATGCCACTTGGAAGATAAGAGGAGATTGCAGTAGCTTAACAAGACTTTTTTAATGGCCCTTAGAAAAGACATGGAGGTCGCAGTGGAATACAAAGACAGTATCAATGCCCCTGAGAAAAGTGGTGGAGGTCGCAATAACTTAACCTGACGGTTTTAATGCCCCTTGGAAGAATGGTGGAGGTCGCAGTGGAATAAAAAGACAATATCATTGCCCCTGGGAAAGTGGTGGAGGTTGCAGTATCTTAACAAGATGGTTTTAATGCCTCTTGGAAAAGACGTGGAGGTTGCAGTAGCTTAACAAGACGGTTTTAATGTCCCTTGGTAGAGACGTGGAGTTTGCAGTAGGTTAACAATACGTTTTTAATGCCCCTTGGAAGAGACGTGGAGGTCGCAGTGGAATTAAAAGACAAAATCAATGCCCTTGGGAAAAGTGGTTGAGGTCGCAGTAGCTTAACAAGTCGGTTTTCATGCCTCTTGGAAGAGACGTGGAGGTTGCAGTAGCTTAACAACACGGTTTTAATGCCCAGTGAAAGAGACGTGGAGGATGCAGTAGCTTAACAAGACGGTTTTAATGCCCCTTGGAAGAGACGTGGAGGTTGCAGTAGCTTAACAAGACTTTTTTAATGCCCCTTGGAAGAGACGTGGAGGTTGCAATAGCTTAACAAGACGGTTTTAATGCCACTTGGAAGAGACGTAGAGATTGCAGTAGCTTAACAAGACTTTTTTAATGCCCCTTGGAAAAGACATGGAGGTCGCAGTGGAATAAAAAGACAGTATCAATTCCCCTGGGAAAAATGGTGGAAGTCGCAATATCTTAACAAGACGGTTTTAATACCACTTTGAATAATGGTGGAGGTCGCAGTGGAATAAAAAGACAATATCATTGCCCCTGGGAATGTGGTGGAGGTCGCAGTAGTTAACAAGACGGTTTTAATGCCCCTTGGAAGAGACATGGAGTTTGCAGCAGCTTAACAAAATGGTTTTAATGCCCCTTGGAATAATCGTGGAGGTTGCAGTAGCTTAACAAGACGGTTTTATTGCCCCTTGGAAGACTGGTGGAGGTCGCAGTAGCTTAACAAGACTGTTTTACTCCCCTGTAAAAAGTGGTGGAGGTCGCAGTAGCTTAACAAGACGTTTTTAATGCCCCTTAGAAGAGACGTAGAGGTTTCAGTAGCTTCACAAGATGGTTTTCATGCACCTTGGAAGAGACATGGAGGTCACAGTGGATTAAAAAGACAATATCAATTCCCTTCGGAAATGTGGTGGAGGTCGCAGTATCTTAACAAGACGGTTTTAAAGCCCCTTGGAAGAGACGTGGAGGTTGCAGTAGCTTAACAATACGGTTTTAATGCCCCTTGAAAGAGACGTGGAGGTTGCAGTAGCTTAACAAGACGCTTTTAATGTCCCTTGGAAGAAACGTGGAGTTTTCAGTAGCTTAACAAGACGGTTTTAATGCCCCTTGGAAGAGACGTGGAGGTCGCAGTGGAATAAAAAGACATTATCAATGCCCTTGGGAAAAGTTCTGGAGGTCGCAGTAGCTTAACAAGACAGTTTTAATGGCCCTTGGAAGAGACGTGGAGGTTGCAGTAGCTTACCAAGACGGCTTTAATGCCCCGTGGAAGAGATGTGGAGGTTGCAGAAGCTTAACAAGATGGCTTTAATGTCCCTTGGAAGAGACGTGGAGGTTGCAGTAGCTTAACAAGACAGTTTTAATGTCCCTTGGAAGAGACGTGGAGGTTGCAGTAGCTTAACAAGATGGTTTTAATGTCCCTTGGAAGAGACATGGAGGTTGCAGTAGCTTAACAAGACGGTTTTAATGTCCCGTGGAAGAGACGTGGAGGTTGCAGTAGCCTAAAAAGACGGTTCTAATGCATCGTGGAAGAGACGTGGAGGTTGCAGTAGCTTAAAAAGACGGTATTAATGTCCCTTGGAAGAGACGTGGAGGTTGCATTAGCTTAACAAGATGGTTTAATGCCCCTTGGAAGAGAAGTGGAGGTTGCAGTAGCTTAACAAAATGGTTTTAATGACACTTGGAAGAGACGAGGAGATTGCAGTAGCTTAAGAAGACTTTATTAATGCCCCTTGGAAAAGACATGGAGGTCGCAGTGGAATAAAAAGACAGTATCAATGCCCCTGGGAAAAGTGGTGGAGGTCGCAATAACTTAACAAGACGGTTTTAATGCCCCTTGGAAGAATGGTGGAGGTCGCAGTGGAATAAAAAGACAATATCATTGCCCTTGGGAAAGTGCTGGAGGATCGCAGTAGCTTAACAAGACGGTTTTAATGCCCCTTGGAAGAGACGTGGAAGTTGCAGTAGCTTAACAAGACGGTTTTAATGTCCCTTGGAAGAGTCGTGGAGTTTGCAGTAGGTTAACAATACGTTTTTAATGCCCCTTGGAAGAGACGTGGAGGTCGCAGTGGAATTAAAAGACAAAATCAATGCCCTTGGGAAAAGTGGTTGAGGTCGCAGTAGCTTAACAAGTCGGTTTTCATGCCTCTTGGAAGAGACGTGGAGGTTGCAGTAGCTTAACAAGACGGTTTTAATGCCCCTTGGAAGAGACGTGGAGGCTAGAGATGAGCGTTGTTCTACTCGAACTGTTCGCCAATCTCAAATTCGAGCTGTTTTGGGCGGTGTTCGAGCCGGTCGGCGAACACGAACAATTTGAGAAAAATTCGGCTGTTCGAGGTTATGTTCGATAACTGTTCGTGCACCAAAATCATAACTGGATTTTTTCTCAGTAATGATGAAAATTAATGTTAATATGCAGTTTGAGTGTACAGCGGGGCGGGGGGAGGGGCAGGGGATGGATCTCTGCAGGAACAATGAAGATCTCCATTTTTTTTTCTCTTTCCCGCATTTGCAGTGGGGAGGTGCAATCTGTCAGCCTATCAGCAGCGCACACACGGAGCGAAGTGCTTTTTTTCACACAAGCAAGGGCATGTGTGATTGGCAGTGTATGTCACATGTCCTTGCCCTATAAGACCAAGCCATTTTCCCCGTCGCCACCATTTTCTCACTGCTGCAGCTGCATGTTAGACGGCACCGCTGTTGCTGTGTGCGCTATACCTTGTTAATTTCAAGCCAATTTTCGCACAAATATACAGATAGCTTGGGAGTAGGGAACAGTTGTGATTGCAGTCCTTTTAAGGACTAGGTTACAGCATTTCCTACGACTTTTATCAGGCAGGTCTGTGCTCTTAAATAGATAGATTGTGGGAGTAAAGACTAATTGTAATTGGAGTCCTTTTCAGGACTAGGTTACATCAGTTCCTATCAGTTTTTGCCAGGCAGGTCTGTGCCAGTGCTGTGCAAGTTTTTTTCACAGCATTTGGCTGAATCTAGCAAAGCTAATCCTTTTTGGCCTATTGCAGAGTGTGTTAGTCAGTGGAGTAGCCTATCTGTGTTGCAAGATATACCACCTGTGTATAGAATACCAATTTTTTTACTGCACCTAGTGAAGTAAAATCTTTTGGACATAGCATCATTCTATTAGTCCATCTATACTGACCTCCATCAGGTTGCAAACTGAATATAATTTTTTTCTGCATCTAGCTCTGAAAAAATATTTGGGCTTCTAGCAGTGTGTGGGACTTGGTCTATTAGTCCATCTATACTGACCTCCATCAGGTTGCAAATTGAATAAAAAAATTTTCTGCATCTAGCTCTGAAAAAATATTTGGGCTTCTAGCGGTGTGTGGGACTTGGTCTATTAGTCCATCTATACTGACCTCCATCAGGTTGCAAATTAAAAATATTTTTTTTCTGCATCTAGCTCTGAAAAAATATTTGGGCTTCTAGCAGTGTGTGGGACTTGGTCTATTAGTCCATCTATACTGACCTCCATCAGGTTGCAAATTAAAAATAATTTTTTTCTTCATTTAGCTCTGAAAAAATATTTGGGCTTCTAGCAGTGTGTGGGACTTGTTCTATTAGTCCTTCTATACTGACGTCCAGCAGGTTGCAAATTGAATATAATTTTTTTCTGCATCTAGCTCTGAAAAAATATTTGGGCTTCTAGCGGTGTGTGGGACTTGGTCTATTAGTCCATCTATACTGACCTCCATCAGGTTGCAAATTAAAAATAATTTTTTTCTGCATCTAGCTCTGAAAAAATATTTGGGCTTCTAGCAGTGTGTGGGACTTGGTCTATTAGTCCATCTATACTGACCTCCATCAGGTTGCAAATTAAAAATAATTTTTTTCTTCATTTAGCTCTGAAAAAATATTTGGGCTTCTAGCAGTGTGTGGGACTTGTTCTATTAGTCCTTCTATACTGACCTCTAGCAGGTTGCAAATTGAATATAATTTTTTTCTGCATCTAGCTCTGAAAAAATATTTGGGCTTCTAGCGGTGTGTGGGACTTGGTCTATTAGTCCATCTATACTGACCTCCATCAGGTTGCAAATTAAAAATAATTTTTTTCTGCATCTAGCTCTGAAAAAATATTTGGGCTTCTAGCGGTGTGTGGGACTTGGTCTATTAGTCCATCTATACTGACCTCCATCAGGTTGCAAATTAAAAATAATTTTTTTCTGCATCTAGCTCTGAAAAAATATTTGGGCTTCTAGCAGTGTGTGGGACTTGGTCTATTAGTCCATCTATACTGACCTCCATCAGGTTGCAAATTGAATAAAAAAATTTTCTGCATCTAGCTCTGAAAAAATATTTGGGCTTCTAGCGGTGTGTGGGACTTGGTCTATTAGTCCATCTATACTGACCTCCATCAGGTTGCAAATTAAAAATAATTTTTTTCTGCATCTAGTTCTGAAAAAATATTTGGGCTTCTAGCAGTGTGTGGGACTTGGTCTATTAGTCCATCTATACTGACCTCCATCAGGTTGCAAATTAAAAATAATTTTTTTCTTCATTTAGCTCTGAAAAAATATTTGGGCTTCTAGCAGTGTGTGGGACTTGTTCTATTAGTCCTTCTATACTGACCTCCAGCAGGTTGCAAATTGAATATAATTTTTTTCTGCATCTAGCTCTGAAAAAATATTTGGGCTTCTAGCGGTGTGTGGGACTTGGTCTATTAGTCCATCTATACTGACCTCCATCAGGTTGCAAATTAAAAATAATTTTTTTCTGCATCTAGCTCTGAAAAAATATTTGGGCTTCTAGCGGTGTGTGGGACTTGGTCTATTAGTCCATCTATACTGACCTCCATCAGGTTGCAAATTAAAAATAATTTTTTTCTGCATCTAGCTCTGAAAAAATATTTGGGCTTCTAGCAGTGTGTGGGACTTGGTCTATTAGTCCATCTATACTGACCTCCATCAGGTTGCAAATTGAATAAAAAAATTTTCTGCATCTAGCTCTGAAAAAATATTTGGGCTTCTAGCGGTGTGTGGGACTTGGTCTATTAGTCCATCTATACTGACCTCCATCAGGTTGCAAATTAAAAATAATTTTTTTCTGCATCTAACCCAGCCAATAGTTTTGGCCTAATACCACAGTTTGGCCACTCAGCTCTGCTCGGTTACCATCCATTGTTTTTTTGTGCAAACAACTCCAGAGTTGTGAATTAGTTAACCACCAAAATGAGTGGAAAAAGGCCTGCTGCTGGTGGAAAGGGGAATAGGCGTGTTGGGAAGGGGAAAAAAGGTTGTGTCCGTGTGGTAGGTGCAGAAGAAAGACCATCTTCCAGCCAAACTAAAATGTCTACTTCTTTTAGCGGACAATGTGATAAGATCCCTTTCTTACGGCCACGCCAATCGCTACAAATTCCAGATGAGGCACAAAAACAGCAGGTGCTTCAACGGATATCAAGTGCTCCTTTAAGTGGGCTCTCCTCCACATCAACTTCAACATCACAAATACTCCAGTCCTCAAAGGTGTCACCCAAATCGCACTTGCTTCCTCACAGCTCCCAAATCTCCAGCTGCCCGTCTGAGTATGAGGTAGAACAGATGGTTGAGTCTGCAGAGCTGTTTACTCATACTATAGCCTGGGAATCAGAGGTCGACTCCAGCGCTTCTGTGAATCCAGACGAGGAAATGATCTGCACTGATGCCCAGAATCTTTATGAGTCGGATCCAGGACCAGACGCAGAAGGTTCTGACCATAATGTAGACCCTCATTCCCAAACTGTAACTCCTGTTGGTGGAGACAATGAGGAAGACGATGATAAGACTCAAATACCTGATTGGAGCGACAACTTTAGTTTTTTGTCAGGGCAGGAACAGGTTGGCTCTGAGGACGACGGGTGTGATAACGCACAGGGTGATGATGATGAGGTCGGAGATCCCACTTACTGTCAACCCACAGTCAGCCAAGAGATGAGGTCAGCAGAGGAGGTGGAGGAAGATGCTAGTGACGACGAGGTCAGGTTGCGCCTTCCTGGACAGAGACGTAGTACTGGAAGCACGTCAACAACTGCATCCTCAAACACAACTCTGCCTCTCACCACAAGTCGTGGTGGCTCTTCAGGTCGCATGGGTGCTAAGCCTTGCATAGCCTGGGCATTTTTTCAGATCGATAAAGATGACCCAACTCGTGTTATCTGTAACATTTGTCAGCAAAAGCTAAGTAGAGGCCAAAAAATACATAGTTTGAGTACTTCATGCATGAACCGGCACATGGACATGAAGCATAAGTTGCAGTGGGAAGCTCAGTGTGCTACAATGCGGTCTAGCCGGCCAGGCCAACCACCATCTGCCATATCTTGTGCATCCGCGGCCTCTTCATCCTCTGTGACTGGGGGGACAGCAGTCACACCTGTTTTGGGGCGCAGACCTGCCACCTCTTTACCCGCAACAGACAGCGTGATTGGCAGGTCATCATTTTCTTTGGAGGTGGTAACACCAGCTGGTCTTGAGCGCTGTCCGACATCGATAGCACCACCTTTGGATCAAGGCAACCTAACATGTCCGCCTGCATCTTCCTCACAGACCGGCAGTTTGCCGGGGACACCCTTATCAACCCCGTCTAAGCACAATAGCCAGCCCTCGGTCCCTCAGATGTGGACAAGTAAAAGACCATTTCCTCCTAGCCATGAGAAAGCTAAGAGGTTGAATTTCACCATCTGCAAGCTCTTGGCTACAGAAATGCTGCCTTTCCGCCTGGTGGACACAGAGGATTTTCGAGACCTTATGTCCGTTGCAGTGCCCCAGTACCAGATGCCCAGTCGGCACTACTTCTCAAAGAAAGGTGTGCCTGCGCTCCACCAGCATGTCGCACACAACATCACCGCTTCTTTGAGAAACTCTGTGTGTGACAGGGTGCATTTCACCACAGACACTTGGACGAGTAGGCATGGACAGGGGCGTTACATGTCGCTGACTGGGCACTGGGTAACTATGGTGACAGCAGGACAAGGGGCTGCTGTCCAAGTCTTGCCGTCCCCACGAGTTGTGCGTCAATCCTCTTTATGTCATTTTTCCTCCACTGCTTCTGCCTCCTCAACCTCCTCTCGGTCTTCCACCTGCACCCAAAGCCTGTCTGGTCATGCCACAAGCTTTCTAACTGCGCAGAAGGGATCCTGCACACCTCCTTACTATGCTGGCAGTAGGGCTCAACGTCATCAGGCGGTTTTTACATTGAAATGTCTGGGAAATGTGAGTCACACAGCTGAGGAGTTGTGGTCAGCTCTGGAGAACCAATTTCATGAATGGTTGTCTCCACTGGACCTGAAACCAGGGAAGGCCGTGTGCGACAATGCTGCAAACCTGGGTGCGGCCCTTCGCCGGGGCAATGTCACACACGTGCCTTGTATGGCTCACGTGTTGAACCTGGTTGTCCAGCAATTTTTAGCCCACTATCCCAGACTAGATGGCCTTCTGCAGAGGGCACGGTCGCTGTGTGCTCACTTCCGCCGTTCGCATCCCGCAGCTCAGCGACTTACATCTCTACAGAAGTCGTTGGGCCTGCCACTTCACCGGCTAAAATGCGATGTGCCTACCCGGTGGAATTCAACTCTGCACATGTTGCAGCGACTGTGGCAGCACCGACAAGCCCTGGTGCAATACGTTCTGACGTATAGCCTGGGCCAACGAGATTCAGAGGTGGGGCAAATCACGCTGGAGGAGTGGTCTCAGATCAGGGACCTATGCACCCTTCTGCACAGTTTTGAAATGGCGACGAAGATGTTTAGTGCTGACGATGCCATTATCAGCATGACTATTCCGGTGATTTACATGCTGGAGCACATGTTAAACAGAATTCGGAGTCAGGTGGTGGCACAAGAGGAGGTGGAGGAAGTAGAGGAGGAGGAGTTGTATGCGGAAGGGCTAACATCTGCAAGGTCCAGACGGTCGGCAGCACCAAGGCGGCAGGCATGTGAGGGTGGGGGAGATGATTTTACCAGGGCGCATGGTAGCAGCCAAACTAGTGAGGAAGGTGCAGGAGCCCAGGAAGAAGTGGAGGACGAACTGATGGAAGACTCATCAGATGAGGGAGACCTTGATCACATTTCTGTTGTGCGAGGTTGGGGGGAGAGGACAGAGGAAGGAAGCATGATTGCTACCTCGCCACCAACACAACAGGGACTTGGTGCTCCTGGATGCGCAACACACATGAGTGCCTTCTTGCTGCACTACCTGCAACATGACCCTCGAATTGTGAGAATTAGAAATAATCCTGACTACTGGGTTGCCACACTGTTAGATCCCCGGTACAAAAGTAAATTTGCAGAAATTATTCCTGCCATAGAAAGGGATGCACGCATGCAGGAGTATCAGCAGAGACTGTTGCAGAATCTTACATGTGCTTTTCCACAAAATACCAGTGGTGCACGTAGTGAATCTCACAGTTCCAACTTGCCAACCGTGGGACCGTCAAGTGTTCAGCACTCAAACCGTAACAGAACCACAGTATCTGCTGGTAACATCAATTTTGCAGAATCATTTCACCACTTTTTTAGCCCATCCTTTGCAAGGCCACAGGAGACAAGAAGTCTGACACATAGTCAACGCCTAGAGACGATGGTACAGGAGTATCTCCAAGTAAACATTGAAGCCACGACTGTGTCACTGGACCCTTGCTCTTTTTGGGCTTCCAATCTGGATAAATGGCCGGAGCTAGCCACTTACGCCTTGGAGATCTTGTCATGCCCCGCAGCCAGCGTTCTGTCTGAACGTGTGTTCAGCGCTGCTGGTGGTGTGCTGACAGATAAGCTCACGCGGCTCTCCACTGATAATGTAGACAGACTCACGTTCATAAAGATGAACAAATCATGGATCCGAAACGACTTTTCTACCCCTGTGTCATCCTGGGGAGAGTAAAAGCTTGATGATTGGTTAAAATCACCCTACCAACCGTTTTAAGCTTTCAAATTACTAATCATGTTTATCTGTATCTTGACTGGAAAATAATTTGGGCTTTGTAGCAGTGTGCAGCACTGATCCTATTAGGCCATCTATAATAAGCTTCACCAGATTTAAAATTAAAAATAATTTTTAGCTGCATCTAGCCCGGAAAATAATTTTGGGGCTCCGAGATGCGCAAGACACATAAGTGCCTTCTTGCTGCACTACCTGCAGCATGACCCTCATATTGTCAGAATTCGAAGTAATCATGACTACTGGGTTGCCACACTCTTAGATCCCCCAAACTTTTCGATCAACCTTTTCATTTTAATAAAGACCAAAAAAATGGTCATTTTTGAAATTATAAGCATTAGCAGGTTGTTAGAAACTGAAATCAAACAGTTTTCAACTCAAAACTTTATTCTAGGTGATGTTACATTTTCACATAGGACCCCTTGTTCGAAAGGAGCTTCTGAACTCTCTCGTCCATTGAATTTGTCAGGTTTTGGATGGTTTCTGCTTCAATTGTTTTGCATGAGGACAGAATACCCTCCCAGAGCTGTTGCTTAGATGTGAACTGCCTCCCGCCATCATAGACACTCCTTTTAATGATGCTCCAAAGGTTCTGAATGGGGTAGAGGTCAGGGGAGCATGGGGGTCACACCATAAGTTTGTCCCCTTTTATGCCCATATCAGCCAGAGATGCAGATGTTTTATGTGCAGCATGAGATGGTGCATTATCATGCAGAAAAATGATCTTGCTGTGAAATACACGGTTCTTCTTCTTGAACCATGGCAGGAAGTGCTGTTTGAGAAAATCCACATACATTATGGAGTTCATCTTTAGCGCCTTCAGGGATCCTAAAGGGGCCGACAATCTCTCTCCCCATGATTCCAGCCCAAAACATTACTCCACCTCCTCCTTGTTGGCGCTGTAGCCGTGTTTGCGTGGGGTGTCCATCAACCAGCCATCCTCCACTTCATTCATCTGGACCATCGAGCGCTGCACGGCACTCATCCGTGAACAAAACAGTTTTGAAATCAGTCTTCATGTAATGTTTGGCCCACTGGAGCCGTTTCTGCTTGTGTGAAGTGGATAGAGGAGGTCGACAGGATGGCATATGCACAGCTGCAAACCTCTGAAGGACCCTGCATCTTGTTGTTCGGGGGATGTTGGAGGCACAAGCAGCTTCAAAAACTTGTCTGCTGCTATGACAAGGCTTTTTTGCCGCTGCTGTTTCAACCTGACGTAATTGCCTGTAGGAAAGAGTCCTCAATTTGCCCTTATCAGCACGCACACGTGTGTACTGTGAATCAGCTACATACTTCTTGATTGCCAAGACACTTCATCCTGATCATCGCACAATGTTGATTGTAGTCATGCCTTGACCTAAACACTCCACAATTTGTTGCTTCTCAGCAGCCGACACATCCTTTTTCTTTCCCATTTTGGCAGAAAATGTAGGCTGCTTAATAATGTGAGAGAGCCTTCTTAAGTAGTCTTGCCTTTCATTGGACACACCTGCCAAACTAATTAGCACAGGTGTCTGCAATTGCTTACAGTTATATAAAGAGCCCTGACACACATCACCATCAATGAGTTTAACTGACAAACAAACAAATTCTTCCCTTATCACTCCTAAACACTTTTTGCATAATAATTTGGAACGCGGTGTACATGTGCTTTTCCACAAAACACCAGTGGTTCACGTAGTGAATCTTACAGTTCTAACTTGCCAACCGTGGTCTGTATGGAATTGTTCAATAAAGGGCCCAAAATTAAGATAACATAGATGGGAGAGGTCTCTATGAATAGGAATTCCTAAGTATTTGATACCCTGTGAGGGCCAGGCAAAGGGAAAGTTGGACTGGATGGAATCCTATATGGATTTAGGGAGGGAGACATCGAGGGCCTCAGACTTCGCTGCATTGATTTTAAAATTTTACCATGTAACAAAGTGATCTATTTCAGCCATAACAGCAGGGATGGATATATGTGATTGAGTGATATATACTAGGACATCATCAGCAAATAGAGAGCACTTGTACTCGGTGCCTCCCACCTCAATCCACCTAATATTGGGGTTATGGCGAATTGATGAGAGCAGGTGCTCCGTCACTAGGATGTATAAGAGAGGGGACAGAGGACATCCCTGCCTTGTCCCATTGGTGATTGTGAAAGGTGATGAAAATGTTCTGACGCACCCCCTGGGCCTTGGGACACCCGGAGCCGGACCCTTTTTGGTGGATGCTGGTGGTTGTAGTCTTCGTGGCGGCGATCCGGTTCCGTGGCTCAGGGCGGTCAAACCAGTGGCGGAACTATTTATGTGGTTTTGATGTTTAAATGTCCGACTACGCCACCCGTGGATTGCGGTCAGAGTGAACCGCCGCTACAGGGCAGACCGCTAAGGCTGGTGTTGTGGGTGCAGCAGAGCGTAGCATAACTCCCCACGGGAGGAGTATAGCCTCAGGGCAGTGTATGCGGAGGATGGGGGTGATGGTGCAGGGCAGCAGCAGTAACGACACGGAGTCAGTGATGCAGTTCAGGGCCTTTACTCACAGTTCTTATTATCCAGACCACGTCTGCAGGTAACGGCTGCCCACGTCGTACTGTGCTCACCAGGTGAGGGGCTCAGACAACTCCCAGATAACTTTGGAGCGCTTCACAGGACCCCCTTTGTGTGTCCTTTGTCTGGCCTTTCTTACCAACACTTCTGTCCGGCTGCCTCGGGCCTCCTCTTGGTAAACTTGGCGCCAGTTTCCCTGACCCTATGTGGTGCCTTCCTAGCGGGTGGAGCAAGGGGCTGCGCCACATAAAATGTCAGAGCCTCCGGTTTCTAGCTGAGGGTCGTTTCCTGCCTCCACTAGTTCGGGGACCGGTCTCCCCCTTTGGCCTGACCCCTCCACGCAGGTGGATTCGGGCGTGCGGTGGCGACTCGCCCGTCCGCACCCCTGGGATCCCTTCATTCCTCGTTCCTGGAGCCTTCTCCGCTCCTCTTCCTTCCTTCTCCCTCTTGCAGGCCTGGGCCTCTGTTACTAGGTCCGCCTCCGGAGCAGAGCTCATGCAGAGCCCCTGCTCCCTGCCACTTCTGCTCAGACTTCTCTGCACTGAACTAAGATGGTGCCCACCTTTTATACTCCCTTCTCAATGCACCCAGGAACTGCTTCCTCCCTGCTCCTGCACTGCAGGGTTCCCCTTCCTCAGTGTTCCCTCCCCCCACTCCAGCCAGGGACATGGACTGTCGTGCCCATCTCAGGGGCATATTGGTCGCCCTGCCCCACGGCAATGTGGTGTAATGCATGCAGGTGTCAGGTCCTGATCCACACTCCATCCTTATCTGAGAGTGAGATATCACACCTCTGGGTGAGGTGCAATACGTCTGTAGCAACCGAGCCCTCGGTGCTACAGTTCCATTTATCTTCAGCCTAGGTGACGTATTGTGATACAGGGCCGTGATTTTGGCTATAAAAGGGTCCCCTAGACCCCTACCCCAAGCTTTTTAAGAGAATCATATATGGCGTGCCAGGAGACTCTATGGAATGCTTTCTCAGCATCCAACGAGAGTATCTACTTACAAATTTTTAACTGCATCTAGCCCAGGAAATACTTTGTGCCTAGTAGCAGTGTCTGCTAGTCAGCGGATTATCCCGGCTGTTAAGCAAGCTACACCACCTGTAGTTTGGACACTTAATTTTTTCAAAGCAAATGCTTCGGGACCACGGGATACTTAGTGAAGAGCATCAGGAGGCACCCCAAGGCATAGGGGCTGGGACTGGCACTAGGATGCCTTGCGGTGGACAGCCGAGCTCGATCCTTATAAAAGCTTTTTAACTGCAGCAGCTTTAGTGGACGCTACTGGAGCTGGAATTACGCGGCTGCTGGCATGAGACTTGCCCTCCAATAGATCCTTGTAAATGGATTTAAAGTGTATTCATTCAAATTAGAGGGACAATTTAAATTAAAAAGCTTAGAGCTGCCTCCACCACAGGGGGGCTCTCTCGACCCACCAGCGGACAGGCACCAGTATTGGGAGAGGGGGGCTGGCCGTCAGGGTTCACCGCGGCTCTGGCACAAACCCGGCGACACGGAGGTGGCACGGGCAGGAGCGGACTGGCCGTCTCGGCTTCTCACTTTTTGGATTTTAGAAGGGCATGACATGCCTATATCTGTGTCTCCCCCTCCTTTTACTCCTCCACCTCTTTTCTTTTCGCATGACTATATGTACTTGTCACTTTTCCATGTGTTAGTTGTGTCTTCTGAGCAGTTTGTCAGCTTTTGGACACCTTTGAAGGTGTTTTCTATGTGTTTCTATGTGTTTTTGTTTGCCTGCCATTGGTTTTAACGGTGTTCGAAGGTGTTCGACGAACAGTTCGACGAACAGTTCGGCGAACACACGGGTGTTCGACGAACCGAACCGAACTCGAACACTACGGGGGTGGCTCAACACTAGTGGAGGCTGCAGTAGCTTAACAGGACGGTTTTTATGTCCCTTGGAGGAGACTTGGAGTTTGCAGTAGCTTAACAAGACGGTTTTAATACCCCTTGGAAGAGACGTGGAGGTCGCAGTGGAATAAAAAGACAATATCAATGCCCTTGGGAAAAGTAGTGGAGGTCGCAGTAGCTTAACAATACAGTTTAAATGGCCCTTGGAAGAGACGTGGAGGTTGCAGTAGCTTAACAAGATGGTTTTAATGCCCCTTGGAAGACTGGTGGAGGTCGCAGTAGCTTAACAAGACTGTTTTAATCCCCCTGTAAAAAGTGGTGGAGGTCGCAGTAGCTTAACAAGACGGTTTTAATGCCCCTTAGAAAAGACGCAGAGGTTTCAGTAGCTTCACAAGATGGTTTTCATGCACCTTGGAAGAGACGTGGAGGTCACAGTGGATTAAAAAGACAATATCAATGCCCTTCGGAAAAGTGGTGGAGGTCGCAGTATCTTAACAAGACGGTTTTAAAGCCCCTTGGAAGAGACGTGGAGGTTGCAGTAGCTTAACAAGATGGTTTTAATGTCCCTTGGAAGAGACGTGGAGTTTCCAGTAGGTTAACAATACGTTTTTAATGCCCCTTGGAAGAGACGTGGAGGTCGCAGTGGAATAAAAAGAAAATATCAATGCCCTTGGGAAAAGTGGTGGAGGTTGCAGTAGCTTAACAAGATGGTTTTAATGCCTCTTGGAAGAGACGTGGAGGTTGCAGTAGCTTAACAATACGGTTTTAATGCCCCTTGAAAGAGACGTGGAGGTTGCAGTAGCTTAACAAGACGGTTTTAAGGTCCCTTGGAAGAAAGGTGGAGTTTATAGCAGCTTAACAAGACGGTTTTAATGCCCCTTGGAAGAGACGTGGAGGTCGCAGTGGAATAAAAAGACAATATCAATGCCCTTGGGAAAAGTTCTGGAGGTCGCAGTAGCTTAACAAGACAGTTTTAATGGCCCTTGGAAGAGACATGGAGGTTGCAGTAGCTTACCAAGATGGTTTTAATGCCCCGTGGAAGAAACGTGGAGGTTGCAGAAGCTTAACAAGATGGCTTTAATGTCCCTTGGAAGAGACGTGGAGGTTGCAGTAGCTTAACAAGACGGTTTTAATGTCCCTTGGAAGAGACGTGGAGGTTGCAGTAGCTTAACAAGATGGTTTTAATGTCCCTTGGAAGAGACGTGGAGGTTGCAGTAGCTTAACAAGACGGTTTTAATGCCCCGTGGAAGAGACGTGGAGGTTGCAGTAGCTTAAAAAGACGGTTCTAAAGCCTCGTGGAAGAGACGTGGAGGTTGCAGTAGCTTAACAAGACGATATTAATGTCCCTTGGAAGAGACGTGGAGGTTGCATTAGCTTAACAAGATGGTTTAATGCCCCTTGGAAGAGAAGTGGAGGTTGCAGTAGCTTAACAAAATGGTTTTAATGACACTTGGAAGAGACGAGGAGATTGCAGTAGCTTAACAAGACTTTATTAATACCCCTTGGAAAAGACATGGAGGTCGCAGTGGAATAAAAAGACAGTATCAATGCCCCTGGGAAAAGTGGTGGAGGTCGCAATAACTTAACAAGACGGTTTTAATGCCCCTTGGAAGAATGGTGGAGGTCGCAGTGGAATAAAAAGACAATATCATTGCCCCTGGGAAAGTGGTGGAGGATCGCAGTAGCTTAACAAGACGGTTTTAATGCCCCTTGGAAGAGACGTGGAGGTTGCAGTAGCTTAACAAGACGGTTTTAATGTCCCTTGGAAGAGTCGTGGAGTTTGCAGTAGGTTAACAATACGTTTTTAATGCCCCTTGGAAGAGACGTGGAGGTCGCAGTGGAATAAAAAGACAATATCAATGCCCTTGGGAACAGTGGTTGAGGTCGCAGTAGCTTAACAAGTCGGTTTTCATGCCTCTTGGAAGAGACGTGGAGGTTGCAGTAGCCTAACAAGACGGTTTTAATGCCCCTTGGAAGAGATGTGGAGGTTGCAGTAGCTTAACAAGACGGTTTTAATGTCCCTTGGAAGAGACGTGGAGTTTTCAGTAGCTTAACAAGACGGTTTTAATTCCCCTTGGAAGAGACGTGGAGGTCGCAGTGGAATAAAAAGACAATATCAATGCCCTTGGGAAAAGTAGTAGAGGCCGCAGTAGCTTAACAAGACAGTTTAAATGGCCCTTGGAAGAGACGTGGAGGTTGCAGTAGTTTAAAAAACGGTTTTAATGCCTCGTGGAAGAGACGTGGAGGATGCAGTAGCTTAACAAGACGGTTTTAATGTCCCTGGGAAGACAAGTGGAGGTTGCAGTAGCTTAACAAGACGGTTCAATGCCCCTTGGAAGAGACGTGGAGGTTGCAGTAGCATAACAAGATGGTTTTAATGCCACTTGGAAGAGAAGAGGAGATTGCAGTAGCTTAACAAGACTTTTTTAATGCCCCTTAGAAAAGACATGGAGGTCGCAGTGGAATACAAAGACAGTATCAATGCCCCTGAGAAAAGTGGTGGAGGTCGCAATAACTTAACCTGACGGTTTTAATGCCCCTTGGAAGAATGGTGGAGGTCGCAGTGGAATAAAAAGACAATATCATTGCCCCTGGGAAAGTGGTGGAGGTCGCAGTAGCTTAACAAGACGGTTTTAATGCCCCGTGGAAGAGAAGTGGAGGTTGCAGTAGCTTAAAAAGACGGTTCTAATGCCTCGTGGAAGAGACGTGGAGGTTGCAGTAGCTTAACAAGACGGTATTAATGTCCCTTGGAAGAGACGTGGAGGTTGCATTAGCTTAACAAGATGGTTTAATGCCCCTTGGAAGAGAAGTGGAGGTTGCAGTAGCTTAACAAAATGGTTTTAATGACACTTGGAAGAGACGAGGAGATTGCAGTAGCTTAACAAGACTTTATTAATACCCCTTGGAAAAGACATGGAGGTCGCAGTGGAATAAAAAGACAGTATCATTGCCCCTGGGAAAAGTAGTGGAGGTCGCAATAACTTAACAAGACGGTTTTAATGCCCCTTGGAAGAATGGTGGAGGTCGCAGTGGAATAAAAAGACAATATCATTGCCCCTGGGAAAGTGGTGGAGGATCGCAGTAGCTTAACAAGACGGTTTTAATGCCCCTTGGAAGAGACGTGGAGGTTGCAGTAGCTTAACAAGACGGTTTTAATGTCCCTTGGAAGAGTCGTGGAGTTTGCAGTAGGTTAACAATACGTTTTTAATGCCCCTTGGAAGAGACGTGGAGGTCGCAGTGGAATAAAAAGACAATATCAATGCCCTTGGGAACAGTGGTTGAGGTCGCAGTAGCTTAACAAGTCGGTTTTCATGCCTCTTGGAAGAGACGTGGAGGTTGCAGTAGCCTAACAAGACGGTTTTAATGCCCCTTGGAAGAGACGTGGAGGTTGCAGTAGCTTAACAAGACGGTTTTAATGTCCCTTGGAAGAGACGTGGAGTTTTCAGTAGCTTAACAAGACGGTTTTAATTCCCCTTGGAAGAGACGTTGAGGTCGCAGTGGAATAAAAAGACAATATCAATGCCCTTGGGAAAAGTAGTAGAGGCCGCAGTAGCTTAACAAGACAGTTTAAATGGCCCTTGGAAGAGACGTGGAGGTTGCAGTAGTTTAAAAAGACGGTTTTAATGCCTCGTGGAAGAGACGTGGAGGATGCAGTAGCTTAACAAGACGGTTTTAATGTCCCTTGGAAGACAAGTGGAGGTTGCAGTAGCTTAACAAGACGGTTCAATGCCCCTTGGAAGAGTCGTGGAGGTTGCAGTAGCTTAACAAGATGGTTTTAATGCCACTTGGAAGAGAAGAGGAGATTGCAGTAGCTTAACAAGACTTTTTTAATGCCCCTTAGAAAAGACATGGAGGTCGCAGTGGAATACAAAGACAGTATCAATGCCCCTGAGAAAAGTGGTGGAGGTCACAATAACTTAACCTTACGGTTTTAATGCCCCTTGGAAGAATGGTGGAGGTCGCAGTGGAATAAAAAGACAATATCATTGCCCCTGGGAAAGTGGTGGAGGTCGCAGTAGCTTAACTAGACGGTTTTAATGCCCCGTGGAAGAGACGTGGAGGTTGCAGTAGCTTAAAAAGACGGTTCTAATGCCTCGTGGAAGAGACGTGGAGGTTGCAGTAGCTTAACAAGACTGTATTAATGTCCCTTGGAAGAGACGTGGAGGTTGCATTAGCTTAACAAGATGGTTTAATGCCCCTTGGAAGAGAAGTGGAGGTTGCAGTAGCTTAACAAAATGGTTTTAATGACACTTGGAAGAGACGAGGAGATTGCAGTAGTTTAACAAGACTTTATTAATACCCCTTGGAAAAGACATGGAGGTCGCAGTGGAATAAAAAGACAGTATCAATGCCCCTGTGAAAAGTAGTGGAGGTCGCAATAACTTAACAAGACGGTTTTAATGCCCCTTGGAAGAATGGTGGAGGTCGCAGTGGAATAAAAAGACAATATCATTGCCCCTGGGAAAGTGGTGGAGGATCGCAGTAGCTTAACAAGACGGTTTTAATGCCCCTTGGAAGAGACGTGGAGGTTGCAGTAGCTTAACAAGACGGTTTTAATGTCCCTTGGAAGAGTCGTGGAGTTTGCAGTAGCTTAACAAGACGGTTCAATGCCCCTTGGAAGAGACGTGGAGGTTGCAGTAGCTTAACAAGATGGTTTTAATGCCACTTGGAAGAGAAGAGGAGATTGCAGTAGCTTAGCAAGACTTTTTTAATGCCCCTTAGAAAAGACATGGAGGTCGCAGTGGAATACAAAGACAGTATCAATGCCCCTGAGAAAAGTGGTGGAGGTCGCAATAACTTAACCTGACGGTTTTAATGCCCCTTGGAAGAATGGTGGAGGTCGCAGTGGAATAAAAAGACAATATCATTGCCCCTGGGAAAGTGGTGGAGGTCGCAGTAGCTTAACAAGACGGTTTTAATGCCCCGTGGAAGAGACGTGGAGGTTGCAGTAGCTTAAAAAGACGGTTCTAATGCCTCGTGGAAGAGACGTGGAGGTTGCAGTAGCTTAACAAAACGGTATTAATGTCCCTTGGAAGAGACGTGGAGGTTGCATTAGCTTAACAAGATGGTTTAATGCCCCTTGGAAGAGAAGTGGAGGTTGCAGTAGCTTAACAAAATGGTTTTAATGACACTTGGAAGAGACGAGGAGATTGCAGTAGCTTAACAAGACTTTATTAATACCCCTTGGAAAAGACATGGAGGTTGCAGTGGAATAAAAAGACAGTATCAATGCCCCTGGGAAAAGTAGTGGAGGTCGCAATAACTTAACAAGACGGTTTTAATGCCCCTTGGAAGAATGGTGGAGGTCGCAGTGGAATAAAAAGACAATATCATTGCCCCTGGGAAAGTGGTGGAGGATCACAGTAGCTTAACAAGACGGTTTTAATGCCCCTTGGAAGAGACGTGGAGGTTGCAGTAGCTTAACAAGACGGTTTTAATGTCCCTTGGAAGAGTCGTGGAGTTGGCAGTAGGTTAACAATACGTTTTTAATGCCCCTTGGAAGAGACGTGGAGGTCGCAGTGGAATAAAAAGACAATATCAATGCCCTTGGGAACAGTGGTTGAGGTCGCAGTAGCTTAACAAGTCGGTTTTCATGCCTCTTGGAAGAGACGTGGAGGTTGCAGTAGCCTAACAAGACGGTTCTAATGCCCCTTGGAAGAGACGTGGAGGTTGCAGTAGCTTAACAAGACGGTTTTAATGTCCCTTGGAAGAGACGTGGAATTTTCAGTAGCTTAACAAGACGGTTTTAATGCCCCTTGGAAGAGACGTGGAGGTCGCAGTGGAATAAAAAGACAATATTAATGCCCTTGGGAAAAGTAGTAGAGTTCGCAGTAGCTTAACAAGACAGTTTAAATGGCCCTTGGAAGAGATGTGGAGGTTGCAGTAGCTTAAAAAGACGGTTTTAATGCCTCGTGGAAGAGACGTGGAGGATGCAGTAGCTTAACAAGACGGTTTTAATGTCCCTTGGAAGAGAAGTGGAGGTTGCAGTAGCTTAACAAGACGGTTCAATGCCCCTTGGAAGAGACGTGGAGGTTGCAGTAGCTTAACAAGATGGTTTTAATGCCCCTTGGAAGAGACGTGGAGGTTGCAGTAGCTTAACAAGACGGTTTTAATGTCCCTTGGAAGAGTCGTGGAGTTTGCAGTAGGTTAACAATACGTTTTTAATGCCCCTTGGAAGAGACGTGGAGGTCGCAGTGGAATAAAAAGACAATATCAATGCCCTTGGGAACAGTGGTTGAGGTCGCAGTAGCTTAACAAGTCGGTTTTCATGCCTCTTGGAAGAGACGTGGAGGTTGCAGTAGCCTAACAAGACGGTTTTAATGCCCCTTGGAAGAGACGTGGAGGTTGCAGTAGCTTAACAAGACGGTTTTAATGTCCCTTGGAAGAGACGTGGAGTTTTCAGTAGCTTAACAAGACGGTTTTAATTCCCCTTGGAAGAGACGTTGAGGTCGCAGTGGAATAAAAAGACAATATCAATGCCCTTTTGAAAAGTAGTAGAGGCCGCAGTAGCTTAACAAGACAGTTTAAATGGCCCTTGGAAGAGACGTGGAGGTTGCAGTAATTTAAAAAGACGGTTTTAATGCCTCGTGGAAGAGACGTGGAGGATGCAGTAGCTTAACAAGACGGTTTTAATGTCCCTTGGAAGACAAGTGGAGGTTGCAGTAGCTTAACAATACGGTTCAATGCCCCTTGGAAGAGACGTGGAGGTTGCAGTAGCTTAACAAGATGGTTTTAATGCCACTTGGAAGAGAAGAGGAGATTGCAGTAGCTTAACAAGACTTTTTTAATGCCCCTTAGAAAAGACATGGAGGTCGCAGTGGAATACAAAGACAGTATCAATGCCCCTGAGAAAAGTGGTGGAGGTCGCAATAACTTAACCTGACGGTTTTAATGCCCCTTGGAAGAATGGTGGAGGTCGCAGTGGAATAAAAAGACAATATCATTGCCCCTGGGAAAGTGGTGGAGGTCGCAGTAGCTTAACAAGACGGTTTTAATGCCCCGTGGAAGAGACGTGGAGGTTGCAGTAGCTTAAAAAGACGGTTCTAATGCCTCGTGGAAGAGACGTGGAGGTTGCAGTAGCTTAACAAGACGGTATTAATGTCCCTTGGAAGAGACGTGGAGGTTGCATTAGCTTAACAAGATGGTTTAATGCCCCTTGGAAGAGAAGTGGAGGTTGCAGTAGCTTAACAAAATGGTTTTAATGACACTTGGAAGAGACGAGGAGATTGCAGTAGCTTAACAAGACTTTATTAATACCCCTTGGAAAAGACATGGAGGTCGCAGTGGAATAAAAAGACAGTATCAATGCCCCTGGGAAAAGTAGTGGAGGTCGCAATAACTTAACAAGACGGTTTTAATGCCCCTTGGAAGAATGGTGGAGGTCGCAGTGGAATAAAAAGACAATATCATTGCCCCTGGGAAAGTGGTGGAGGATCGCAGTAGCTTAACAAGACGGTTTTAATGCCCCTTGGAAGAGACGTGGAGGTTGCAGTAGCTTAACAAGACGGTTTTAATGTCCCTTGGAAGAGTCGTGGAGTTGGCAGTAGGTTAACAATACGTTTTTAATGCCCCTTGGAAGAGACGTGGAGGTCGCAGTGGAATAAAAAGACAATATCAATGCCCTTGGGAACAGTGGTTGAGGTCGCAGCAGCTTAACAAGTCGGTTTTCATGCCTCTTGGAAGAGACGTGGAGGTTGCAGTAGCCTAACAAGACGGTTCTAATGCCCCTTGGAAGAGACGTGGAGGTTGCAGTAGCTTAACAAGACGGTTTTAATGTCCCTTGGAAGAGACGTGGAGTTTTCAGTAGCTTAACAAGACGGTTTTAATGCCCCTTGGAAGAGACGTGGAGGTCGCAGTGGAATAAAAAGACAATATTAATGCCCTTGGGAAAAGTAGTAGAGTTCGCAGTAGCTTAACAAGACAGTTTAAATGGCCCTTGGAAGAGATGTGGAGGTTGCAGTAGCTTAAAAAGACGGTTTTAATGCCTCGTGGAAGAGACGTGGAGGATGCAGTAGCTTAACAAGACGGTTTTAATGTCCCTTGGAAGAGAAGTGGAGGTTGCAGTAGCTTAACACTACGGTTCAATGCCCCTTGGAAGAGACGTGGAGGTTGCAGTAGCTTAACAAGATGGTTTTAATGCCCCTTGGAAGAGACGTGGAGGTTGCAGTAGCTTAACAAGACGGTTTTAATGTCCCTTGGAAGAGTCGTGGAGTTTGCAGTAGGTTAACAATACGTTTTTAATGCCCCTTGGAAGAGACGTGGAGGTCGCAGTGGAATAAAAAGACAATATCAATGCCCTTGGGAACAGTGGTTGAGGTCGCAGTAGCTTAACAAGTCGGTTTTCATGCCTCTTGGAAGAGACGTGGAGGTTGCAGTAGCCTAACAAGACGGTTTTAATGCCCCTTGGAAGAGACGTGGAGGTTGCAGTAGCTTAACAAGACGGTTTTAATGTCCCTTGGAAGAGACGTGGAGTTTTCAGTAGCTTAACAAGACGGTTTTAATTCCCCTTGGAAGAGACGTTGAGGTCGCAGTGGAATAAAAAGACAATATCAATGCCCTTTTGAAAAGTAGTAGAGGCCGCAGTAGCTTAACAAGACAGTTTAAATGGCCCTTGGAAGAGACGTGGAGGTTGCAGTAATTTAAAAAGACGGTTTTAATGCCTCGTGGAAGAGACGTGGAGGATGCAGTAGCTTAACAAGACGGTTTTAATGTCCCTTGGAAGACAAGTGGAGGTTGCAGTAGCTTAACAATACGGTTCAATGCCCCTTGGAAGAGACGTGGAGGTTGCAGTAGCTTAACAAGATGGTTTTAATGCCACTTGGAAGAGAAGAGGAGATTGCAGTAGCTTAACAAGACTTTTTTAATGCCCCTTAGAAAAGACATGGAGGTCGCAGTGGAATACAAAGACAGTATCAATGCCCCTGAGAAAAGTGGTGGAGGTCGCAATAACTTAACCTGACGGTTTTAATGCCCCTTGGAAGAATGGTGGAGGTCGCAGTGGAATAAAAAGACAATATCATTGCCCCTGGGAAAGTGGTGGAGGTCGCAGTAGCTTAACAAGACGGTTTTAATGCCCCGTGGAAGAGACGTGGAGGTTGCAGTAGCTTAAAAAGACGGTTCTAATGCCTCGTGGAAGAGACGTGGAGGTTGCAGTAGCTTAACAAGACGGTATTAATGTCCCTTGGAAGAGACGTGGAGGTTGCATTAGCTTAACAAGATGGTTTAATGCCCCTTGGAAGAGAAGTGGAGGTTGCAGTAGCTTAACAAAATGGTTTTAATGACACTTGGAAGAGACGAGGAGATTGCAGTAGCTTAACAAGACTTTATTAATACCCCTTGGAAAAGACATGGAGGTCGCAGTGGAATAAAAAGACAGTATCAATGCCCCTGGGAAAAGTCGTGGAGGTCGCAATAACTTAACAAGACGGTTTTAATGCCCCTTGGAAGAATGGTGGAGGTCGCAGTGGAATAAAAAGACAATATCATTGCCCCTGGGAAAGTGGTGGAGGATCGCAGTAGCTTAACAAGACGGTTTTAATGCCCCTTGGAAGAGACGTGGAGGTTGCAGTAGCTTAACAAGACGGTTTTAATGTCCCTTGGAAGAGTCGTGGAGTTTGCAGTAGCTTAACAAGACGGTTCAATGCCCCTTGGAAGAGACGTGGAGGTTGCAGTAGCTTAACAAGATGGTTTTAATGCCACTTGGAAGAGAAGAGGAGATTGCAGTAGCTTAGCAAGACTTTTTTAATGCCCCTTAGAAAAGACATGGAGGTCGCAGTGGAATACAAAGACAGTATCAATGCCCCTGAGAAAAGTGGTGGAGGTCGCAATAACTTAACCTGACGGTTTTAATGCCCCTTGGAAGAATGGTGGAGGTCGCAGTGGAATAAAAGGACAATATCATTGCCCCTGGGAAAGTGGTGGAGGTCGCAGTAGCTTAACAAGACGGTTTTAATGCCCCGTGGAAGAGACGTGGAGGTTGCAGTAGCTTAAAAAGACGGTTCTAATGCCTCGTGGAAGAGACGTGGAGGTTGCAGTAGCTTAACAAAACGGTATTAATGTCCCTTGGAAGAGTCGTGGAGTTGGCAGTAGGTTAACAATACGTTTTTAATGCCCCTTGGAAGAGACGTGGAGGTCGCAGTGGAATAAAAAGACAATATCAATGCCCTTGGGAACAGTGGTTGAGGTCGCAGTAGCTTAACAAGTCGGTTTTCATGCCTCTTGGAAGAGACGTGGAGGTTGCAGTAGCCTAACAAGACGGTTCTAATGCCCCTTGGAAGAGACGTGGAGGTTGCAGTAGCTTAACAAGACGGTTTTAATGTCCCTTGGAAGAGACGTGGAGTTTTCAGTAGCTTAACAAGACGGTTTCAATGCCCCTTGGAAGAGACGTGGAGGTCGCAGTGGAATAAAAAGACAATATTAATGCCCTTGCGAAAAGTAGTAGAGTTCGCAGTAGCTTAACAAGACAGTTTAAATGGCCCTTGGAAGAGATGTGGAGGTTGCAGTAGCTTAAAAAGACGGTTTTAATGCCTCGTGGAAGAGACGTGGAGGATGCAGTAGCTTAACAAGACGGTTTTAATGTCCCTTGGAAGAGAAGTGGAGGTTGCAGTAGCTTAACAAGACGGTTCAATGCCAACCTGGAAGAGACATGGAGGTTGCAGTAGCTTAACAAGATGGTTTTAATGCCACTTGGAAGAGAAGAGGAGATTGCAGTAGCTTAACAAGACTTTTTTAATGCCCCTTAGAAAAGACATGGAGGTCGCAGTGGAATACAAAGACAGTATCAATGCCCCTGAGAAAAGTGGTGGAGGTCGCAATAACTTAACCTGACGGTTTTAATGCCCCTTGGAAGAATGGTGGAGGTCGTAGTGGAATAAAAAGACAATATCATTGCCCCTGGGAAAGTGGTGGAGGTCACAGTATCTTAACAAGATGGTTTTAATGCCTCTTGGAAAAGACGTGGAGGTTGCAGTAGCTTAACAAGACGGTTTTAATGTCCCTTGGTAGAGACGTGGAGTTTGCAGTAGGTTAACAATACGTTTTTAATGCCCCTTGGAAGAGACGTGGAGGTCGCAGTGGAATTAAAAGACAAAATCAATGCCCTTGGGAAAAGTGGTTGAGGTCGCAGTAGCTTAACAAGTCGGTTTTCATGCCTCTTGGAAGAGACGTGGAGGTTGCAGTAGCTTAACAACACGGTTTTAATGCCCAGTGAAAGAGACGTGGAGGATGCAGTAGCTTAACAAGACGGTTTTAATGCCCCTTGGAAGAGACGTGGAGGTTGCAGTAGCTTAACAAGACTTTTTTTTATGCCCCTTGGAAGAGACGTGGAGGTTGCAATAGCTTAACAAGACGGTTTTAATGCCACTTGGAAGAGACGTAGAGATTGCAGTAGCTTAACAAGAATTTTTAATGCCCCTTGGAAAAGACATGGAGGTCGCAGTGGAATAAAAAGACAGTATCAATTCCCCTGGGAAAAATAGTGGAAGTCGCAATATCTTAACAAGACGGTTTTAATGCCACTTTGAAGAATGGTGGAGGTCGCAGTGGAATAAAAAGACAATATCATTGCCCCTGGGAATGTGGTGGAGGTCGCAGTAGTTAACAAGACGGTTTTAATGCCCCTTGGAAGAGACATGGAGTTTGCAGCAGCTTAACAAAATGGTTTTAATGCCCCTTGGAATAATCGTGGAGGTTGCAGTAGCTTAACAAGATGGTTTTATTGCCCCTTGGAAGACTGGTGGAGGTCGCAGTAGCTTAACAAGACTGTTTTAATCCCCTGTAAAAAGTGGTGGAGGTCGCAGTAGCTTAACAAGACGTTTTTAATGCCCCTTAGAAGAGACGTAGAGGTTTCAGTAGCTTCACAAGATGGTTTTCATGCACCTTGGAAGAGACATGGAGGTCACAGTGGATTAAAAAGACAATATCAATGCCCTTCGGAAATGTGGTGGAGGTCGCAGTATCTTAACAAGACGGTTTTAAAGCCCCTTGGAAGAGACGTGGAGGTTGCAGTAGCTTAACAATACGGTTTTAATGCCCCTTGAAAGAGACGTGGAGGTTGCAGTAGCTTAACAAGACGGTTTTAATGTCCCTTGGAAGAAACGTGGAGTTTTCAGTAGCTTAACAAGACGGTTTTAATGCCCCTTGGAAGAGACGTGGAGGTCGCAGTGGAATAAAAAGACATTATCAATGGCCTTGGGAAAAGTTCTGGAGGTCGCAGTAGCTTAACAAGACAGTTTTAATGGCCCTTGGAAGAGACGTGGAGGTTGCAGTAGCTTACCAAGACGGTTTTAATGCCCCGTGGAAGAGATGTGGAGGTTGCAGAAGATTAACAAGATGGCTTTAATGTCCCTTGGAAGAGACGTGGAGGTTGCAGTAGCTTAACAAGACAGTTTTAATGTCCCTTGGAAGAGACGTGGAGGTTGCAGTAGCTTAACAAGTTGGTTTTAATGTCCCTTGGAAGAGACATGGAGGTTGCAGTAGCTTAACAAGATGGTTTTAATGCCCCGTGGAAGAGACGTGGAGGTTGCAGTAGCCTAAAAAGACGGTTCTAATGCCTCGTGGAAGAGACGTGGAGGTTGCAGTAGCTTAAAAAGACGGTATTAATGTCCCTTGGAAGAGACGTGGAGGTTGCATTAGCTTAACAAGATGGTTTAATGCCCCTTGGAAGAGAAGTGGAGGTTGCAGTAGCTTAACAAAATGGTTTTAATGACACTTGGAAGAGACGAGGAGATTGCAGTAGCTTAAGAAGACTTTATTAATGCCCCTTGGAAAAGACATGGAGGTCGCAGTGGAATAAAAAGACAGTATCAATGCCCCTGGGAAAAGTGGTGGAGGTCCCAATAACTTAACAAGACGGTTTTAATGCCCCTTGGAAGAATGGTGGAGGTCGCAGTGGAATAAAAAGACAATATCATTGCCCTTGGGAAAGTGCTGGAGGATCGCAGTAGCTTAACAAGACGGTTTTAATGCCCCTTGGAAGAGACGTGGAAGTTGCAGTAGCTTAACAAGACGGTTTTAATGTCCCTTGGAAGAGTCGTGGAGTTTGCAGTAGGTTAACAATACGTTTTTAATGCCCCTTGGAAGAGACGTGGAGGTCGCAGTGGAATTAAAAGACAAAATCAATGCCCTTGGGAAAAGTGGTTGAGGTCGCAGTAGCTTAACAAGTCGGTTTTCATGCCTCTTGGAAGAGACGTGGAGGTTGCAGTAGCTTAACAAGACGGTTTTAATGCCCCTTGGAAGAGACGTGGAGGCTGCAGTAGCTTAACAGGACGGTTTTTATGTCCCTTGGAGGAGACTTGGAGTTTGCAGTAGCTTAACAAGACGGTTTTAATACCCCTTGGAAGAGACGTGGAGGTCGCAGTGGAATAAAAAGACAATATCAATGCCCTTGGGAAAAGTAGTGGAGGTCGCAGTAGCTTAACAATACAGTTTAAATGGCCCTTGGAAGAGACGTGGAGGTTGCAGTAGCTTAACAAGATGGTTTTAATGCCCCTTGGAAGACTGGTGGAGGTCGCAGTAGCTTAACAAGACTGTTTTAATCCCCCTGTAAAAAGTGGTGGAGGTCGCAGTAGCTTAACAAGACGGTTTTAATGCCCCTTAGAAAAGACGCAGAGGTTTCAGTAGCTTCACAAGATGGTTTTCATGCACCTTGGAAGAGACGTGGAGGTCACAGTGGATTAAAAAGACAATATCAATCCCCTTCGGAAAAGTGGTGGAGGTCGCAGTATCTTAACAAGACGGTTTTAAAGCCCCTTGGAAGAGACGTGGAGGTTGCAGTAGCTTAACAAGATGGTTTTAATGTCCCTTGGAAGAGACGTGGAGTTTCCAGTAGGTTAACAATACGTTTTTAATGCCCCTTGGAAGAGACGTGGAGGTATCAGTGGAATAAAAAGAAAATATCAATGCCCTTGGGAAAAGTGGTGGAGGTTGCAGTACCTTAACAAGATGGTTTTAATGCCTCTTGGAAGAGACGTGGAGGTTGCAGTAGCTTAACAATACGGTTTTAATGCCCCTTGGAAGAGACGTGGAGGTTGCAGTAGCTTAACAAGACGGTTTTAAGGTCCCTTGGAAGAAACGTGGAGTTTTCAGCAGCTTAACAAGACGGTTTTAATGCCCCTTGGAAGAGACGTGGAGGTCGCAGTGGAATAAAAAGACAATATCAATGCCCTTGGGAAAAGTTCTGGAGGTCGCAGTAGCTTAACAAGACAGTTTTAATGACCCTTGGAAGAGACATGGAGGTTGCAGTAGCTTACCAAGATGGTTTTAATGCCCCGTGGAAGAAACGTGGAGGTTGCAGAAGCTTAACAAGATGGCTTTAATGTCCCTTGGAAGAGACGTGGAGGTTGCAGTAGCTTAACAAGACGGTTTTAATGTCCCTTGGAAGAGACGTGGAGGTTGCAGTAGCTTAACAAGATGGTTTTAATGTCCCTTGGAAGAGACATGGAGGTTGCAGTAGCTTAACAAGACGGTTTTAATGCCCCGTGGAAGAGACGTGGAGGTTGCAGTAGCTTAAAAAGACGGTTCTAAAGCTTCGTGGAAGAGACGTGGAGGTTGCAGTAGCTTAACAAGACGATATTAATGTCCCTTGGAAGAGACGTGGAGGTTGCATTAGCTTAACAAGATGGTTTAATGCCCCTTGGAAGAGAAGTGGAGGTTGCAGTAGCTTAACAAAATGGTTTTAATGACACTTGGAAGAGACGAGGAGATTGCAGTAGCTTAACAAGACTTTATTAATACCCCTTGAAAAAGACATGGAGGTCGCAGTGGAATAAAAAGACAGTATCAATGCCCCTGGGAAAAGTGGTGGAGGTCGCAATAACTTAACAAGACGGTTTTAATGCCCCTTGGAAGAATGGTGGAGGTCGCAGTGGAATAAAAAGACAATATCATTGCCCCTGGGAAAGTGGTGGAGGATCGCAGTAGCTTAACAAGACGGTTTTAATGCCCCTTGGAAGAGACTTGGAGGTTGCAGTAGCTTAACAAGACGGTTTTAATGTCCCTTGGAAGAGTCGTGGAGTTTGCAATAGGTTAACAATACGTTTTTAATGCCCCTTGGAAGAGACGTGGAGGTCGCAGTGGAATAAAAAGACAATATCAATGCCCTTGGGAACAGTGGTTGAGGTTGCAGTAGCTTAACAAGTCGGTTTTCATGCCTCTTGGAAGAGACATGGAGGTTGCAGTAGCCTAACAAGACGGTTTTAATGCCCCTTGGAAGAGATGTGGAGGTTGCAGTAGCTTAACAAGATGGTTTTAAGGTCCCTTGGAAGAGACGTGGAGTTTTCAGTAGCTTAACAAGACGGTTTTAATTCCCCTTGGAAGAGACGTGGAGGTCGCAGTGGAATAAAAAGACAATATCAATGCCCTTGGGAAAAGTAGTAGAGGCCGCAGTAGCTTAACAAGACAGTTTAAATGGCCCTTGGAAGAGACGTGGAGGTTGCAGTAGTTTAAAAAGACGGTTTTAATGCCTCGTGGAAGAGACGTGGAGGATGCAGTAGCTTAACAAGACGGTTTTAATGTCCCTTGGAAGACAAGTGGAGGTTGCAGTAGCTTAACAAGACGGTTCAATGCCCCTTGGAAGAGACGTGGAGGTTGCAGTAGCTTAACAAGATGGTTTTAATGCCACTTGGAAGAGAAGAGGAGATTGCAGTAGCTTAACAAGACTTTTTTAATGCCCCTTAGAAAAGACATGGAGGTCGCAGTGGAATACAAAGACAGTATCAATGCCCCTGAGAAAAGTGGTGGAGGTCGCAATAACTTAACCTGACGGTTTTAATGCCCCTTGGAAGAATGGTGGAGGTCGCAGTGGAATAAAAAGACAATATCATTGCCCCTGGGAAAGTGGTGGAGGTCGCAGTAGCTTAACAAGACGATTTTAATGCCCCGTGGAAGAGACGTGGAGGTTGCAGTAGCTTAAAAAGACGGTTCTAATGCCTCGTGGAAGAGACGTGGAGGTTGCAGTAGCTTAACAAGACGGTATTAATGTCCCTTGGAAGAGACGTGGAGGTTGCATTAGCTTAACAAGATGGTTTAATGCCCCTTGGAAGAGAAGTGGAGGTTGCAGTAGCTTAACAAAATGGTTTTAATGACACTTGGAAGAGACGAGGAGATTGCAGTAGCTTAAGAAGACTTTATTAATGACCCTTGGAAAAGACATGGAGGTCGCAGTGGAATAAAAAGACAGTATCAATGCCCCTGGGAAAAGTGGTGGAGGTCGCAATAACTTAACAAGACGGTTTTAATGCCCCTTGGAAGAATGGTGGAGGTCGCAGTGGAATAAAAAGACAATATCATTGCCCTTGGGAAAGTGCTGGAGGATCGCAGTAGCTTAACAAGACGGTTTTAATGCCCCTTGGAAGAGACGTGGAAGTTGCAGTAGCTTAACAAGACGGTTTTAATGTCCCTTGGAAGAGTCGTGGAGTTTGCAGTAGGTTAACAATACGTTTTTAATGCCCCATGGAAGAGACGTGGAGGTCGCAGTGGAATTAAAAGACAAAATCAATGCCCTTGGGAAAAGTGGTTGAGGTCGCAGTAGCTTAACAAGTCGGTTTTCATGCCTCTTGGAAGAGACGTGGAGGTTGCAGTAGCTTAACAAGACTGTTTTAATGCCCCTTGGAAGAGACGTGGAGGATGCAGTAGCTTAACAGGACGGTTTTTATGTCCCTTGGAGGAGACTTGGAGTTTGCAGTAGCTTAACAAGACGGTTTTAATACCCCTTGGAAGAGACGTGGAGGTCGCAGTGGAATAAAAAGACAATATCAATGCCCTTGGAAAAAGTAGTGGAGGTCGCAGTAGCTTAACAATGCAGTTTAAATGGCCCTTGGAAGAGACGTGGAGGTTGCAGTAGCTTAACAAGATGGATTTAATGTCCCTTGGAAGAGAAGTGGAGGTTGCAGTAGCTTAACAAGACGGTTCAATGCCCCTTGGAAGAGACGTGGAGGTTGCAGTAGCTTAACAAGATGGTTTTAATGCCACTTGGAAGAGAAGAGGAGATTGCAGTAGCTTAACAAGACTTTTTTAATGCCCCTTAGAAAAGACATGGAGGTCGCAGTGGAATACAAAGACAGTATCAATGCCCCTGAGAAAAGTGGTGGAGGTCGCAATAACTTAACCTGACGGTTTTAATGCCCCTTGGAAGAATGTTGGAGGTCGCTGTGGAATAAAAAGACAATATCATTGCCCCTGGGAAAGTGGTGGAGGTCGCAGTATCTTAACAAGATGGTTTTAATGCCTCTTGGAAAAGACGTGGAGGTTGCAGTAGCTTAACAAGACGGTTTTAATGTCCCTTGGTAGAGACGTGGAGTTTGCAGTAGGTTAACAATACGTTTTTAATGCCCCTTGGAAGAGACGTGGAGGTCGCAGTGGAATTAAAAGACAAAATCAATGCCCTTGGGAAAAGTGGTTGAGGTCGCAGTAGCTTAACAAGTCGGTTTTCATGCCTCTTGGAAGAGACGTGGAGGTTGCAGTAGCTTAACAACACGGTTTTAATGCCCAGTGAAAGAGACGTGGAGGATGCAGTAGCTTAACAAGACGGTTTTAATGCCACTTGGAAGAGACGTGGAGGTTGCAGTAGCTTAACAAGACGGTTTTAATGCCACTTGGAAGAGACGTAGAGATTGCAGTAGCTAAACAAGACTTTTTTAATGCCCCTTGGAAAAGACATGGAGGTCGCAGTGGAATAAAAAGACAGTATCAATTCCCCTGGGAAAAATAGTGGAAGTCGCAATATCTTAACAAGACGGTTTTAATGCCACTTTGAAGAATGGTGGAGGTCGCAGTGGAATAAAAAGACAATACAATTGCCCCTGGGAATGTGGTGGTGGTCGCAGTAGTTAACAAGACGGTTTTAATGCCCCTTGGAAGAGACATGGAGTTTGCAGCAGCTTAACAAAATGGTTTTAATGCCCCTTGGAATAATCGTGGAGGTTGCAGTAGCTTAACAAGACGGTTTTATTGCCCCTTGGAAGACTGGTGGAGGTCGCAGTAGCTTAACAAGACTGTTTTAATCCCCTGTAAAAAGTGGTGGAGGTCGCAGTAGCTTAACAAGACGTTTTTAATGCCCCTTAGAAGAGACGTAGAGGTTTCAGTATCTTCACAAGATGGTTTTCATGCACCTTGGAAGAGACATGGAGGTCACAGTGGATTAAAAAGACAATATCAATGCCCTTCGGAAATGTGGTGGAGGTCGCAGTATCTTAACAAGACGGTTTTAAAGCCCCTTGGAAGAGACGTGGAGGTTGCAGTAGCTTAACAATACGGTTTTAATGCCCCTTGAAAGAGACGTGGAGGTTGCAGTAGCTTAACAAGACGGTTTTAATGTCCCTTGGAAGAAACGTGGAGTTTTCAGTAGCTTAACAAGACGGTTTTAATGCCCCTTGGAAGAGACGTGGAGGTCGCAGTGGAATAAAAAGACATTATCAATGCCCTTGGGAAAAGTTCTGGAGGTCGCAGTAGCTTAACAAGACAGTTTTAATGGCCCTTGGAAGAGACGTGGAGGTTGCAGTAGCTTACCAAGACGGTTTTAATGCCCCGTGGAAGAGATGTGGAGGTTGCAGAAGCTTAACAAGATGGCTTTAATGTCCCTTGGAAGAGACGTGGAGGTTGCAGTAGCTTAACAAGACAGTTTTAATGTCCCTTGGAAGAGACGTGGAGGTTGCAGTAGCTTAACAAGATGGTTTTAATGTCCCTTGGAAGAGACATGGAGGTTGCAGTAGCTTAACAAGATGGTTTTAATGCCCCGTGGAAGACACGTGGAGGTTAAAGTAGCCTAAAAAGACGGTTCTAATGCCTCGTGGAAGAGACGTGGAGGTTGCAGTAGCTTAAAAAGACGGTATTAATGTCCCTTGGAAGAGACGTGGAGGTTGCATTAGCTTAACAAGATGGTTTAATGCCCCTTGGAAGAGAAGTGGAGGTTGCAGTAGCTTAACAAAATGGTTTTAATGACACTTGGAAGAGACGAGGAGATTGCAGTAGCTTAAGAAAACTTTATTAATGCCCCTTGGAAAAGACATAGAGGTCGCAGTGGAATAAAAAGACAGTATCAATGCCCCTGGGAAAGTGGTGGAGGTCGCAATAACTTAACAAGACGGTTTTAATGCCCCTTGGAAGAATGGTGGAGGTCGCAGTGGAATAAAAAGACAATATCATTGCCCTTAGGAAAGTGCTGGAGGATCGCAGTAGCTTAACAAGACGGTTTTAATGCCCCTTGGAAGAGACGTGGAAGTTGCAGTAGCTTAACAAGACGGTTTTAATGTCCCTTGGAAGAGTCGTGGAGTTTGCAGTAGGTTAACAATACGTTTTTAATGCCCCTTGGAAGAGACGTGGAGGTCGCAGTGGAATTAAAAGACAAAATCAATGCCCTTGGGAAAAGTGATTGAGGTCGCAGTAGCTTAACAAGTCGGTTTTCATGCCTCTTGGAAGAGACGTGGAGGTTGCAGTAGCTTAACAAGACGGTTTTAATGCCCCTTGGAAGAGACGTGGAGGCTGCAGTAGCTTAACAGGACGGTTTTTATGTCCCTTGGAGGAGACTTGGAGTTTGCAGTAGCTTAACAAGACGGTTTTAATACCCCTTGGAAGAGACGTGGAGGTCGCAGTGGAATAAAAAGACAATATCAATGCCCTTGGGAAAAGTAGTGGAGGTCGCAGTAGCTTAACAATACAGTTTAAATGGCCCTTGGAAGAGACGTGGAGGTTGCAGTAGCTTAACAAGATGGTTTTAATGCCCCTTGGAAGACTGGTGGAGGTCGCAGTAGCTTAACAAGACTGTTTTAATCCCCCTGTAAAAAGTGGTGGAGGTCGCAGTAGCTTAACAAGACGGTTTTAATGCCCCTTAGAAAAGACGCAGAGGTTTCAGTAGCTTCACAAGATGGTTTTCATGCACCTTGGAAGAGACGTGGAGGTCACAGTGGATTAAAAAGACAATATCAATGCCCTTCGGAAAAGTGGTGGAGGTCGCAGTATCTTAACAAGACGGTTTTAAAGCCCCTTGGAAGAGACGTGGAGGTTGCAGTAGCTTAACAAGATGGTTTTAATGTCCCTTGGAAGAGACGTGGAGTTTCCAGTAGGTTAACAATACGTTTTTAATGCCCCTTGGAAGAGACGTGGAGGTCGCAGTGGAATAAAAAGAAAATATCAATGCCCTTGGGAAAAGTGGTGGAGGTTGCAGTAGCTTAACAAGATGGTTTTAATGCCTCTTGGAAGAGACGTGGAGGTTGCAGTAGCTTAAAAATACGGTTTTAATGCCCCTTGGAAGAGACGTGGAGGTTGCAGTAGCTTAACAAGACGGTTTTAAGGTCCCTTGGAAGAAACGTGGAGTTTTCAGCAGCTTAACAAGACGGTTTTAATGCCCCTTGGAAGAGACGTGGAGGTCGCAGTGGAATAAAAAGACAATATCAATGCCCTTGGGAAAAGTTCTGGAGGTCGCAGTAGCTTAACAAGACAGTTTTAATCACCCTTGGAAGAGACATGGAGGTTGCAGTAGCTTACCAAGATGGTTTTAATGCCCCGTGGAAGAAACGTGGAGGTTGCAGAAGCTTAACAAGATGGCTTTAATGTCCCTTGGAAGAGACGTGGAGGTTGCAGTAGCTTAACAAGACGGTTTTAATGTCCCTTGGAAGAGACGTGGAGGTTGCAGTAGCTTAACAAGATGGTTTTAATGTCCCTTGGAAGAGACGTGGAGGTTGCAGTAGCTTAACAAGACGGTTTTAATGCCCCGTGGAAGAGACGTGGAGGTTGCAGTAGCTTAAAAAGACGGTTCTAAAGCTTCGTGGAAGAGACGTGGAGGTTGCAGTAGCTTAACAAGACGATATTAATGTCCCTTGGAAGAGACGTGGAGGTTGCATTAGCTTAACAAGATGGTTTAATGCCCCTTGGAAGAGAAGTGGAGGTTGCAGTAGCTTAACAAAATGGTTTTAATGACACTTGGAAGAGACGAGGAGATTGCAGTAGCTTAACAAAACTTTATTAATACCCCTTGGAAAAGACATGGAGGTCGCAGTGGAATAAAAAGACAGTATCAATGCCCCTGGGAAAAGTGGTGGAGGTCGCAATAACTTAACAAGACGGTTTTAATGCCCCTTGGAAGAATGGTGGAGGTCGCAGTGGAATAAAAAGACAATATCATTGCCCCTGGGAAAGTGGTGGAGGATCGCAGTAGCTTAACAAGACGGTTTTAATGCCCCTTGGAAGAGACGTGGAGGTTGCAGTAGCTTAACAAGACGGTTTTAATGTCCCTTGGAAGAGTCGTGGAGTTTGCAGTAGGTTAACAATACGTTTTTAATGCCCCTTGGAAGAGACGTGGAGGTCGCAGTGGAATAAAAAGACATTATCAATGCCCTTGGGAACAGTGGTTGAGGTTGCAGTAGCTTAACAAGTCGGTTTTCATGCCTCTTGGAAGAGACGTGGAGGTTGCAGTAGCCTAACAAGACGGTTTTAATGCCCCTTGGAAGAGATGTGGAGGTTGCAGTAGCTTAACAAGACGGTTTTATTGTCCCTTGGAAGAGACGTGGAGTTTTCAGTAGCTTAACAAGACGGTTTTAATTCCCCTTGGAAGAGACGTGGAGGTCGCAGTGGAATAAAAAGACAATATCAATGCCCTTGGGAAAAGTAGTAGAGGCCGCAGTAGCTTAATAAGACAGTTTAAATGGCCCTTGGAAGAGACGTGGAGGTTGCAGTAGTTTAAAAAGACGGTTTTAATGCCTCGTGGAAGAGACGTGGAGGATGCAGTAGCTTAACAAGACGGTTTTAATGTCCCTTGGAAGACAAGTGGAGGTTGCAGTAGCTTAACAAGACGGTTCAATGCCCCTTGGAAGAGACGTGGAGGTTGCAGTAGCTTAACAAGATGGTTTTAATGCCACTTGGAAGAGAAGAGGAGATTGCAGTAGCTTAACAAGACTTTTTAATGCCCCTTAGAAAAGACATGGAGGTCGCAGTGGAATACAAAGACAGTATCAATGCCCCTGAGAAAAGTGGTGGAGGTCGCAATAACTTAACCTGACGGTTTTAATGCCCCTTGGAAGAATGGTGGAGGTCGCAGTGGAATAAAAAGACAATATCATTGCCCCTGGGAAAGTGGTGGAGGTCGCAGTAGCTTAACAAGACGGTTTTAATGCCCCGTGGAAGAGACGTGGAGGTTGCAGTAGCTTAAAAAGACGGTTCTAATGCCTCGTGGAAGAGACGTGGAGGTTGCAGTAGCTTAACAAGACGGTATTAATGTCCCTTGGAAGAGACGTGGAGGTTGTATTAGCTTAACAAGATGGTTTAATGCCCCTTGGAAGAGAAGTGTAGGTTGCAGTAGCTTAACGAAATGGTTTTAATGACACTTGGAAGAGACGAGGAGATTGCAGTAGCTTAAGAAGACTTTATTAATGACCCTTGGAAAAGACATGGAGGTCGCAGTGGAATAAAAAGACAGTATCAATGCCCCTGGGAAAAGTGGTGGAGGTCGCAATAACTTAACAAGACGGTTTTAATGCCCCTTGGAAGAATGGTGGAGGTCGCAGTGGAATAAAAAGACAATATCATTGCCCTTGGGAAAGTGCTGGAGGATCGCAGTAGCTTAACAAGACGGTTTTAATGCCCCTTGGAAGAGACGTGGAAGTTGCAGTAGCTTAACAAGACGGTTTTAATGTCCCTTGGAAGAGTCGTGGAGTTTGCAGTAGGTTAACAATACGTTTTTAATGCCCCATGGAAGAGACGTGGAGGTCGCAGTGGAATTAAAAGACAAAATCAATGCCCTTGGGAAAAGTGGTTGAGGTCGCAGTTGCTTAACAAGTCGGTTTTCATGCCTCTTGGAAGAGACGTGGAGGTTGCAGTAGCTTAACAAGACTGTTTTAATGCCCCTTGGAAGAGACGTGGAGGCTGCAGTAGCTTAACAGGACGGTTTTTATGTCCCTTGGAGGAGACTTGGAGTTTGCAGTAGCTTAACAAGACGGTTTTAATACCCCTTGGAAGAGACGTGGAGGTCGCAGTGGAATAAAAAGACAATATCAATGCCCTTGGGAAAAGTAGTGGAGGTCGCAGTAGCTTAACAATACAGTTTAAATGGCCCTTGGAAGAGACGTGGAGGTTGCAGTAGCTTAACAAGATGGTTTTAATGCCCCTTGGAAGACTGGTGGAGGTCGCAGTAGCTTAACAAGACTGTTTTAATCCCCCTGTAAAAAGTGGTGGAGGTCGCAGTAGCTTAACTAGACGGTTTTAATGCCCCTTAGAAAAGACGCAGAGGTTTCAGTAGCTTCACAAGATGGTTTTCATGCACCTTGGAAGAGACGTGGAGGTCACAGTGGATTAAAAAGACAATATCAATGCCCTTCGAAAAAGTGGTGGAGGTCGCAGTATCTTAACAAGACGGTTTTAATGCCCCTTGGAAGAGACGTGGAGGTTGCAGTAGCTTAACAAGATGGTTTTAATGTCCCATGGAAGAGACGTGGAGTTTCCAGTAGGTTAACAATACGTTTTTAATGCCCCTTGGAAGAGACGTGGAGGTCGCAGTGGAATAAAAAGAAAATATCAATGCCCTTGGGAAAAGTGGTGGAGGTTGCAGTAGCTTAACAAGATGGTTTTAATGCCTCTTGGAAGAGACGTGGAGGTTGCAGTAGCTTAACAATACGGTTTTAATGCCCCTTGGAAGAGACGTGGAGGTTGCAGTAGCTTAACAAGACGATTTTAAGGTCCCTTGGAAGAAACGTGGAGTTTTCAGCAGCTTAATAAGACGGTTTTAATGCCCCTTGGAAGAGACGTGGAGGTCGCAGTGGAATAAAAAGACAATATCAATGCCCTTGGGAAAAGTTCTGGAGGTCGCAGTAGCTTAACAAGACAGTTTTAATGGCCCTTGGAAGAGACATGGAGGTTGCAGTAGCTTACCAAGATGGTTTTAATGCCCCGTGGAAGAAGCGTGGAGGTTGCAGAAGCTTAACAAGATGGCTTTAATGTCCCTTGGAAGAGACGTGGAGGTTGCAGTAGCTTAACAAGACGGTTTTAATGTCCCTTGGAAGAGACGTGGAGGTTGCAGTAGCTTAACAAGATGGTTTTAATGTCCCTTGGAAGAGACGTGGAGGTTGCAGTAGCTTAACAAGACGGTTTTAATGCCCCGTGGAAGAGACGTGGAGGTTGCAGTAGCTTAAAAAGACGGTTCTAAAGCCTCGTGGAAGAGACGTGGAGGTTGCAGTAGCTTAACAAGACGATATTAATGTCCCTTGGAAGAGACGTGGAGGTTGCATTAGCTTAACAAGATGGTTTAATGCCCCTTGGAAGAGAAGTGGAGGTTGCAGTAGCTTAACAAAATGGTTTTAATGACACTTGGAAGAGACAAGGAGATTGCAGTAGCTTAACAAGACTTTATTAATACCCCTTGGAAAAGACATGGAGGTCGCAGTGGAATAAAAAGACAGTATCAATGCCCCTGGGAAAAGTGGTGGAGGTCGCAATAACTTAACAAGACGGTTTTAATGCCCCTTGGAAGAATGGTGGAGGTCGCAGTGGAATAAAAAGACAATATCATTGCCCCTGGGAAAGTGGTGGAGGATCGCAGTAGCTTAACAAGACGGTTTTAATGCCCCTTGGAAGAGATGTGGAGGTTGCAGTAGCTTAACAAGACGGTTTTAATGTCCCTTAGAAGAGTCGTGGAGTTTGCAGTAGGTTAACAATACGTTTTTAATGCCCCTTGGAAGAGACGTGGAGGTCGCAGTGGAATAAAAAGACAATATCAATGCCCTTGGGAACAGTGGTTGAGGTCGCAGTAGCTTAACAAGTCGGTTTTCATGCCTCTTGGAAGAGACGTGGAGGTTGCAGTAGCCTAACAAGACGGTTTTAATGCCCCTTGGAAGAGATGTGGAGGTTGCAGTAGCTTAACAAGACGGTTTTAATGTCCCTTGGAAGAGACGTGGAGTTTTCAGTAGCTTAACAAGACGGTTTTAATTCGCCTTGGAAGAGACGTGGAGGTCGCAGTGGAATAAAAAGACAATATCAATGCCCTTGGGAAAAGTAGTAGAGGCCGCAGTAGCTTAACAAGACAGTTTAAATGGCCCTTGGAAGAGACGTGGAGGTTGCAGTAGTTTAAAAAGACGGTTTTAATGCCTCGTGGAAGAGACGTGGAGGATGCAGTAGCTTAACAAGACGGTTTTAATGTCCCTTGGAAGACAAGTGGAGGTTGCAGTAGCTTAACAAGACGGTTCAATGCCCCTTGGAAGAGACATGGAGGTTGCAGTAGCTTAACAAGATGGTTTTAATGCCACTTGGAAGAGAAGAGGAGATTGCAGTAGCTTAACAAGACTTTTTTAATGCCCCTTAGAAAAGACATGGAGGTCGCAGTGGAATACAAAGACAGTATCAATGCCCCTGAGAAAAGTGGTGGAGGTCGCAATAACTTAACCTGACGGTTTTAATGCCCCTTGGAAGAATGGTGGAGGTCGCAGTGGAATAAAAAGACAATATCATTGCCCCTGGGAAAGTGGTGGAGGTCGCAGTTGCTTAACAAGACGGTTTTAATGCCCCGTGGAAGAGACGTGGAGGTTGCAGTAGCTTAAAAAGACGGTTCTAATGCCTCGTGGAAGAGACGTGGAGGTTGCAGTAGCTTAACAAGACGGCATTAATGTCCCTTGGAAGAGACGTGGAGGTTGCATTAGCTTAACAAGATGGTTTAATGCCCCTTGGAAGAGAAGTGGAGGTTGCAGTAGCTTAACAAAATGGTTTTAATGACACTTGGAAGAGACGAGGAGATTGCAGTAGCTTAAGAAGACTTTATTAATGACCCTTGGAAAAGACATGGAGGTCGCAGTGGAATAAAAAGACAGTATCAATGCCCCTGGGAAAAGTGGTGGAGGTCGCAATAACTTAACAAGACGGTTTTAATGCCCCTTGGAAGAATGGTGGAGGTCGCAGTGGAATAAAAAGACAATATCATTGCCCTTGGGAAAGTGCTGGAGGATCGCAGTAGCTTAACAAGACGGTTTTAATGCCCCTTGGAAGAGACGTGGAAGTTGCAGTAGCTTAACAAGACGGTTTTAATGTCCCTTGGAAGAGTCGTGGAGTTTGCAGTAGGTTAACAATACATTTTTAATGCCCCATGGAAGAGACGTGGAAGTCGCAGTGGAATTAAAAGACAAAATCAATGCCCTTGGGAAAAGTGGTTGAGGTCGCAGTAGCTTAACAAGTCGGTTTTCATGCCTCTTGGAAGAGACGTGGAGGTTGCAGTAGCTTAACAAGACTGTTTTAATGCCCCTTGGAAGAGACGTGGAGGCTGCAGTAGCTTAACAGGACGGTTTTTATGTCCCTTGGAGGAGACTTGGAGTTTGCAGTAGCTTAACAAGACGGTTTTAATACCCCTTGGAAGAGACGTGGAGGTCGCAGTGGAATAAAAAGACAATATCAATGCCCTTGGGAAAAGTAGTGGAGGTCGCAGTAGCTTAACAATACAGTTTAAATGGCCCTTGGAAGAGACGTGGAGGTTGCAGTAGCTTAACAAGATGGTTTTAATGCCCCTTGGAAGACTGGTGGAGGTCGCAGTAGCTTAACAAGACTGTTTTAATCCCCCTGTAAAAAGTGGTGGAGGTCGCAGTAGCTTAACAAGACGGTTTTAATGCCCCTTAGAAAAGACGCAGAGGTTTCAGTAGCTTCACAAGATGGTTTTCATGCACCTTGGAAGAGACGTGGAGGTCACAGTGGATTTAAAAGACAATATCAATGCCCTTCGAAAAAGTGGTGGAGGTCGCAGTATCTTAACAAGACGGTTTTAAAGCCCCTTGGAAGAGACGTGGAGGTTGCAGTAGCTTAACAAGATGGTTTTAGTGTCCCATGGAAGAGACGTGGAGTTTCCAGTAGGTTAACAATACGTTTTTAATGCCCCTTGGAAGAGACGTGGAGGTCGCAGTGGAATAAAAAGAAAATATCAATGCCCTTGGGAAAAGTGGTGGAGGTTGCAGTAGCTTAACAAGATGGTTTTAATGCCTCTTGGAAGAGACGTGGAGGTTGCAGTAGCTTAACAATACGGTTTTAATGCCCCTTGGAAGAGACGTGGAGGTTGCAGTAGCTTAACAAGACGATTTTAAGGTCCCTTGGAAGAAACGTGGAGTTTTCAGCAGCTTAATAAGACGGTTTTAATGCCCCTTGGAAGAGACGTGGAGGTCGCAGTGGAATAAAAAGACAATATCAATGCCCTTGGGAAAAGTTCTGGAGGTCGCAGTAGCTTAACAACACAGTTTTAACGGCCCTTGGAAGAGACATGGAGGTTGCAGTAGCTTACCAAGATGGTTTTAATGCCCCGTGGAAGAAACGTGGAGGTTGCAGAAGCTTAACAAGATGGCTTTAATGTCCCTTGGAAGAGACGTGGAGGTTGCAGTAGCTTAACAAGACGGCTTTAATGTCCCTTGGAAGAGACGTGGAGGTTGCAGTAGCTTAACAAGATAGTTTTAATGTCCCTTGGAAGAGACGTGGAGGTTGCAGTAGCTTAACAAGACGGTTTTAATGCCCCGTGGAAGAGACGTGGAGGTTGCAGTAGCTTAAAAAGACGGTTCTAAAGCCTCGTGGAAGAGACGTGGAGGTTGCAGTAGCTTAACAAGACGATATTAATGTCCCTTGGAAGAGACGTGGAGGTTGCATTAGCTTAACAAGATGGTTTAATGCCCCTTGGAAGAGAAGTGGAGGTTGCAGTAGCTTAACAAAATGGTTTTAATGACACTTGGAAGAGACGAGGAGATTGCAGTAGCTTAACAAGACTTTATTAATACCCCTTGGAAAAGACATGGAGGTCGCAGTGGAATAAAAAGACAGTATCATTGCCCCTGGGAAAAGTAGTGGAGGTCGCAATAACTTAACAAGACGGTTTTAATGCCCCTTGGAAGAATGGTGGAGGTCGCAGTGGAATAAAAAGACAATATCATTGCCCATGGGAAAGTGGTGGAGGATCGCAGTAGCTTAACAAGACGGTTTTAATGCCCCTTGGAAGAGACGTGGAGGTTGCAGTAGCTTAACAAGACGGTTTTAATGTCCCTTGGAAGAGTCGTGGAGTTTGCAGTAGGTTAACAATACGTTTTTAATGCCCCTTGGAAGAGACGTGGAGGTCGCCGTGGAATAAAAAGACAATATCAATGCCCTTGGGAACAGTGGTTGAGGTCGCAGTAGCTTAACAAGTCGGTTTTCATGCCTCTTGGAAGAGACGTGGAGGTTGCAGTAGCCTAACAAGACGGTTTTAATGCCCCTTGGAAGAGACGTGGAGGTTGCAGTAGCTTAACAAGACGGTTTTAATGTCCCTTGGAAGAGACGTGGAGTTTTCAGTAGCTTAACAAGACGGTTTTAATTCCCCTTGGAAGAGAAGTTGAGGTCGCAGTGGAATAAAAAGACAATATCAATGCCCTTGGGAAAAGTAGTAGAGGCCGCAGTAGCTTAACAAGACAGTTTAAATGGCCCTTGGAAGAGACATGGAGGTTGCAGTAGTTTAAAAAGACGGTTTTAATGCCTCGTGGAAGAGACGTGGAGGATGCAGTAGCTTAACAAGACGGTTTTAATGTCCCTTGGAAGACAAGTGGAGGTTGCAGTAGCTTAACAAGACGGTTCAATGCCCCTTGGAAGAGACGTGGAGGTTGCAGTAGCTTAACAAGATGGTTTTAATGCCACTTGGAAGAGAAGAGGAGATTGCAGTAGCTTAACAAGACTTTTTTAATGCCCCTTAGAAAAGACATGGAGGTCGCAGTGGAATACAAAGACAGTATCAATGCCCCTGAGAAAAGTGGTGGAGGTCGCAATAACTTAACCTGACGGTTTTAATGCCCCTTGGAAGAATGGTGGAGGTCGCAGTGGAATAAAAAGACAATATCATTGCCCCTGGGAAAGTGGTGGAGGTCGCAGTAGCTTAACAAGACGGTTTTAATGCCCCGTGGAAGAGAAGTGGAGGTTGCAGTAGCTTAAAAAGACGGTTCTAATGCCTCGTGGAAGAGACGTGGAGGTTGCAGTAGCTTAACAAGACGGTATTAATGTCCCTTGGAAGAGACGTGGAGGTTGCATTAGCTTAACAAGATGGTTTAATGCCCCTTGGAAGAGAAGTAGAGGTTGCAGTAGCTTAACAAAATGGTTTTAATGACACTTGGAAGAGACGAGGAGATTGCAGTAGCTTAACAAGACTTTATTAATACCCCTTGGAAAAGACATGGAGGTCGCAGTGGAATAAAAAGACAGTATCATTGCCCCTGGGAAAAGTAGTGGAGGTCGCAATAACTTAACAAGACGTTTTTAATGCCCCTTGGAAGAATGGTGGAGGTCGCAGTGGAATAAAAAGACAATATCATTGCCCCTGGGAAAGTGGTGGAGGATCGCAGTAGCTTAACAAGACGGTTTTAATGCCCCTTGGAAGAGACGTGGAGGTTGCAGTAGCTTAACAAGACGGTTTTAATGTCCCTTGGAAGAGTCGTGGAGTTTGCAGTAGGTTAACAATACGTTTTTAATGCCCCTTGGAAGAGACGTGGAGGTCGCAGTGGAATAAAAAGACAATATCAATGCCCTTGGGAACAGTGGTTGAGGTCGCAGTAGCTTAACAAGTCGGTTTTCATGCCTCTTGGAAGAGACGTGGAGGTTGCAGTAGCCTAACAAGATGGTTTTAATGCCCCTTGGAAGAGACGTGGAGGTTGCAGTAGCTTAACAAGACGGTTTTAATGTCCCTTGGAAGAGACGTGGAGTTTTCAGTAGCTTAACAAGACGGTTTTAATTCCCCTTGGAAGAGACGTTGAGGTCGCAGTGGAATAAAAAGACAATATCAATGCCCTTGGGAAAAGTAGTAGAGGCCGCAGTAGCTTAACAAGACAGTTTAAATGGCCCTTGGAAGAGACGTGGAGGTTGCAGTAGTTTAAAAAGACGGTTTTAATGCCTCGTGGAAGAGACGTGGAGGATGCAGTAGCTTAACAAGACGGTTTTAATGTCCCTTGGAAGACAAGTGGAGGTTGCAGTAGCTTAACAAGACGGTTCAATGCCCCTTGGAAGAGACGTGGAGGTTGCAGTAGCTTAACAAGACGGTTTTAATGTCCCTTGGAAGAGTCGTGGAGTTTGCAGTAGCTTAACAAGACGGTTCAATGCCCCTTGGAAGAGACGTGGAGGTTGCAGTAGCTTAACAAGATGGTTTTAATGCCACTTGGAAGAGAAGAGGAGATTGCAGTAGCTTAGCAAGACTTTTTTAATGCCCCTTAGAAAAGACATGGAGGTCGCAGTGGAATACAAAGACAGTATCAATGCCCCTGAGAAAAGTGGTGGAGGTCGCAATAACTTAACCTGACGGTTTTAATGCCCCTTGGAAGAATGGTGGAGGTCGCAGTGGAATAAAAAGACAATATCATTGCCCCTGGGAAAGTGGTGGAGGTCGCAGTAGCTTAACAAGACGGTTTTAATGCCCCGTGGAAGAGACGTGGAGGTTGCAGTAGCTTAAAAAGACGGTTCTAATGTCTCGTGGAAGAGACGTGGAGGTTGCAGTAGCTTAACAAAACGGTATTAATGTCCCTTGGAAGAGACGTGGAGGTTGCATTAGCTTAACAAGATGGTTTAATGCCCCTTGGAAGAGAAGTGGAGGTTGCAGTAGCTTAACAAAATGGTTTTAATGACACTTGGAAGAGACGAGGAGATTGCACTAGCTTAACAAGACTTTATTAATACCCCTTGGAAAAGACATGGAGGTCGCAGTGGAATAAAAAGACAGTATCAATGCCCCTGGGAAAAGTAGTGGAGGTCGCAATAACTTAACAAGACGGTTTTAATGCCCCTTGGAAGAATGGTGGAGGTCGCAGTGGAATAAAAAGACAATATCATTGCCCCTGGGAAAGTGGTGGAGGATCGCAGTAGCTTAACAAGACGGTTTTAATGCCCCTTGGAAGAGACGTGGAGGTTGCAGTAGCTTAACAAGACGGTTTTAATGTCCCTTGGAAGAGTCGTGGAGTTTGCAGTAGGTTAACAATACGTTTTTAATGCCCATTGGAAGAGACGTGGAGGTCACAGTGGAATAAAAAGACAATATCAATGCCCTTGGGAACAGTGGTTGAGGTCGCAGTAGCTTAACAAGTCGGTTTTCATGCCTCTTGGAAGAGACGTGGAGGTTGCAGTAGCCTAACAAGACGGTTTTAATGCCCCTTGGAAGAGACGTGGAGGTTGCAGTAGCTTAACAAGACGGTTTTAATGTCCCTTGGAAGAGACGTGGAGTTTTCAGTAGCTTAACAAGACGGTTTTAATTCCCCTTGGAAGAGACGTGGAGGTCGCAGTGGAATAAAAAGACAATATCAATGCCCTTGGGAAAAGTAGTAGAGGCCGCAGTAGCTTAACAAGACAGTTTAAATGGCCCTTGGAAGAGACGTGGAGGTTGCAGTAGCTTAAAAATACGGTTTTAATGCCTCGTGGAAGAGACGTGGAGGATGCAGTAGCTTAACAAGACGGTTTTAATGTCCCTTGGAAGACAAGTGGAGGTTGCAGTAGCTTAACAAGACGGTTCAATGCCCCTTGGAAGAGACGTGGAGGTTGCAGTAGCTTAACAAGATGGTTTTAATGCCACTTGGAAGAGAAGAGGAGATTGCAGTAGCTTAACAAGACTTTTTTAATGCCCCTTAGAAAAGACATGGAGGTCGCAGTGGAATACAAAGACAGTATCAATGCCCCTGAGAAAAGTGGTGGAGGTCGGAATAACTTAACCTGACGGCTTTAATGCCCCTTCGAAGAATGGTGGAGGTCGCAGTGGAATAAAAAGACAATATCATTGCCCCTGGGAAAGTGGTGGAGGTCGCAGTAGCTTAACAAGACGGTTTAAATGCCCCGTGGAAGAGACGTGGAGGTTGCAGTAGCTTAAAAAGACGGTTCTAATGCCTCGTGGAAGAGACGTGGAGGTTGCAGTAGCTTAACAAGACGGTATTAATGTCCCTTGGAAGAGACGTGGAGGTTGCATTAGCTTAACAAGATGGTTTAATGCCCCTTGGAAGAGAAGTGGAGGTTGCAGTAGCTTAACAAAATGGTTTTAATGACACTTGGAAGAGACGAGGAGATTGCAGTAGCTTAACAAGACTTTATTAATACCCCTTGGAAAAGACATGGAGGTTGCAGTGGAATAAAAAGACAGTATCAATGCCCCTGAGAAAAGTGGTGGAGGTCGCAATAACTTAACCTGACGGTTTTAATGCCCCTTGGAAGAATGGTGGAGGTCGCAGTGGAATAAAAAGACAATATCATTGCCCCTGGGAAAGTGGTGGAGGTCGCAGTATCTTAACAAGATGGCTTTAATTCCTCTTGGAAAAGACGTGGAGGTTGCAGTAGCTTAACAAGACGGTTTTAATGTCCCTTGGTAGAGACGTGGAGTTTGCACTAGGTTAACAATACGTTTTTAATGCCCCTTGGAAGAGACGTGGAGGTCGCAGTGGAATTAAAAGACAAAATCAATGCCCTTGGGAAAAGTGGTTGAGGTCGCAGTAGCTTAACAAGTCGGTTTTCATGCCTCTTGGAAGAGACGTGGAGGTTGCAGTAGCTTAACAACACGGTTTTAATGCCCAGTGAAAGAGACGTGGAGGATGCAGTAGCTTAACAAGACGGTTTTAATGCCCCTTGGAAGAGACGTGGAGGTTGCAGTAGCTTAACAAGACTTTTTTAATGCCCCTTGGAAGAGACGTGGAGGTTGCAGTAGCTTAACAAGACGGTTTTAATGCCACTTGGAAGAGACGTAGAGATTGCAGTAGCTTAACAAGACTTTTTTAATGCCCCTTGGAAAAGACATGGAGGTCGCAGTGGAATAAAAAGACAGTATCAATGCCCCTGGGAAAAATGGTGGAAGCCGCAATATCTTAACAAGACGGTTTTAATGCCACTTTGAAGAATGGTGGAGGTCGCAGTGGAATAAAAAGACAATATCATTGCCCCTGGGAATGTGGTGGAGGTCGCAGTAGCTTAACAAGACGGTTTTAATGTCCCTTGGAAGAGACATGGAGTTTGCAGCAGCTTAACAAAATGGTTTTAATGCCCCTTGGAATAATCGTGGAGGTTGCAGTAGCTTAACAAGATGGTTTTATTGCCCCTTGGAAGACTGGTGGAGGTCGCAGTAGCTTAACAAGACTGTTTTAATCCCCCTGTAAAAAGTGGTGGAGGTCGCAGTAGCTTAACAAGACGTTTTTAATGCCCCTTAGAAGAGACGTAGAGGTTTCAGTAGCTTCACAAGATGGTTTACATGCACCTTGGAAGCGACATGGAGGTCACAGTGGATTAAAAAGACAATATCAATGCCCTTCGGAAATGTGGTGAAGGTCGCAGTATCTTAACAAGACGGTTTTAAAGCCCCTTGGAAGAGACGTGGAGGTTGCAGTAGCTTAACAAGATGGTTTTAATGTCCCTTGGAAGAGACGTGGAGTTTGCAGTAGGTTAACAATATGTTTTTAATTCCTCTTGGAAGAGACGTGGAGGTCGCAGTGGAATAAAAAGAAAATATTAATGCCCTTGGGAAAAGTGGTGGAGGTCGCAGTAGCTTAACAAGATGGTTTTAATGCCTCTTGGAAGAGACGTGGAGGTTGCAGTAGCTTAACAATACGGTTTTAATGACCCTTGAAAGAGACGTGGAGGTTGCAGTAGCTTAACAAGACGGTTTTAATGTCCCTTGGAAGAAACGTGGAGTTTTCAGTAGCTTAACAAGACGGTTTTAATGCCCCTTGGAAGAGACGTGGAGGTCGCAGTGGAATAAAAAGACATTATCAATGCCCTTGGGAAAAGTTCTGGAGGTCGCAGTAGCTTAACAAGACAGTTTTAATGGCCCTTGGAAGAGACGTGGAGGTTGCAGTAGCTTACCAAGACGGTTTTAATGCCCCGTGGAAGAGATGTGGAGGTTGCAGAAGCTTAACAAGATGGCTTTAATGTCACTTGGAAGAGACGTGGAGGTTGCAGTAGCTTAACAAGACAGTTTTAATGTCCCTTGGAAGAGACGTGGAGGTTGCAGTAGCTTAACAAGATGGTTTTAATGTCCCTTGGAAGAGACATGGAGGTTGCAGTAGCTTAACAAGACGGTTTTAATGCCCCGTGGAAGAGACGTGGAGGTTGCAGTAGCTTAAAAAGACGGTTCTAATGCCTCGTGGAAGAGACGTGGAGGTTGCAGTAGCTTAAAAAGACGGTATTAATGTCCCTTGGAAGAGACATGGAGGTTGCATTAGCTTAACAAGATGGTTTAATGCCCCTTGGAAGAGAAGTGGAGGTTGCAGTAGCTTAACAAAATGGTTTTAATGACACTTGGAAGAGACGAGGAGATTGCAGTAGCTTAAGAAGACTTTATTAATGCCAATTGGAAAAGACATGGAGGTCGCAGTGGAATAAAAAGACAGTATCAATGCCCCTGGGAAAAGTGGTGGAGGTCGCAATAACTTAACAAGACGGTTTTAATGCCGCTTGGAAGAATGGTGGAGGTCGCAGTGGAATATAAAGACAATATCATTGCCCTTGGGAAAGTGCTGGAGGATCGCAGTAGCTTAACAAGACGGTTTTAATGCCCCTTGGAAGAGACGTGGAAGTTGCAGTAGCTTAACAAGACGGTTTTAATGTCCCTTGGAAGAGTCGTGGAGTTTGCAGTAGGTTAACAATATGTTTTTAATGCCCCTTGGAAGAGACGTGTAGGTCGCAGTGGAATTAAAAGACAAAATCAATGCCCTTGGAAAAGTGGTTGAGGTCGCAGTAGCTTAACAAGTCGGTTTTCATGCCTCTTGGAAGAGACGTGGAGGTTGCAGTAGCTTAACAAGTCGGTTTTCATGCCTCTTGGAAGAGACGTGGAAGTTGCAGTAGCTTAACAAGACAGTTTTAATGCCCCTTGGAAGAGACGTGGAGGTTGCAGTAGCTTAACAGGACGGTTTTTATGTCCCTTGGAGGAGACTTGGAGTTTGCAGTAGCTTAACAAGACGGTTTTAATACCCCTTGGAAGAGACGTGGAGGTCGCAGTGGAATAAAAAGACAATATCAATGCCCTTGGGAAAAGTAGTGGAGGTCGCAGTAGCTTAACAATACAGTTTAAATGGCCCTTGGAAGAGACGTGGAGGTTGCAGTAGCTTAACAAGATGGTTTTAATGCCCAGTGAAAGAGACGTGGAGGATGCAGTAGCTTAACAAGACGGTTTTAATGCCCCTTGGAAGAGACGTGGAGGTTGCAGTAGCTTAACAAGACGGTTTTAATGCCACTTTTAAGAGACGTAGAGATTGCAGTAGCTTAACAAGACTTTTTTAATGCCCCTTGGAAAAGACATGGAGGTCGCAGTGGAATAAAAAGACAGTATCAATGCCCCTGGGAAAAGTTGTGGAAGTCGCAATATCTTAAGATGGTTTTAATGCCACTTTGAAGAATGGTGGAGGTCGCAGTGGAATAAAAAGACAATATCATTGCCCCTGGGAATGTGGTGGAGGTCGCAGTAGCTTAACAAGACAGTTTTAATGCCCCTTGGAAGAGACGTGGAGGTTGCAGTATCTTAACAAGATGGTTTTAATGCCCCTTGGAAGAGACATGGAGTTTGCAGCAGCTTAACAAAATGGTTTTAATGCTCATTGGAATAATCGTGGAGGTTGCAGTAGCTTAACAAGACGGTTTTAATGCCCCTTGGAAGACTGGTGGAGGTCGCAGTAGCTTAACAAGACTGTTTTAATCCCCCTGAAAAAAGTGGTGGAGGTCGCAGTAGCTTAACAAGACGGTTTTAATGCCCATTAGAAGAGACGTAGAGGTTTCAGTAGCTTCACAAGATGGTTTTCATGCACCTTGGAAGAGACATGGAGGTTACAGTGATTTAAAAAGACAATATCAATGCCCTTCGGAAAAGTGGTGGAGGTCGCAGTATCTTAACAAGACGGTTTTAAAGCCCCTTGGAACAGACGTGGAGGTTGCAGTAGCTTAACAAGATGGTTTTAATGTCCCTTGGAAGAGACGTGGAGTTTGCAGTAGGTTAACAATATGTTTTTAATGCCCCTTGGAAGAGACGTGGAGGTCGCAGTGGAATAAGAAGAAAATATCAATGCCCTTGGGAAAAGTGGTGGAGGTCGCAGTAGCTTAACAAGATGGTTTTAATGCCTCTTGTAAGAGACGTGGAGGTTGCAGTAGCTTAACAATACGGTTTTAATGCCCCTTGAAAGAGACGTGTAGGTTGCAGTAGCTTAACAAGACGGTTTTAATGTCCCTTGGAAGAAACGTGGAGTTTTCAGTAGCTTAACAAGACGGTTTTAATGCCCCTTGGAAGAGACGTGGAGGTCGCAGTGGAATAAAAAGACATTATCAATGCCCTTGGGAAAAGTTCTGGAGGTTGCAGTAGCTTAACAAGACAGTTTTAATGGCCCTTGGAAGAGACGTGGAGGTTGCAGTAGCTTACCAAGACGGTTTTAATGCCCCGTGGAAGAGACGTGGAGGTTGCAGAAGCTTAACAAGATGGCTTTAATGTCCCTTGGAAGAGACGTGGTGGTTGCAGTAGCTTAACAAGACGGTTTTAATGTCCCTTAGAAGAGACGTAGAGGTTGCAGTAGCTTAACAAGATGGTTTTAATGTCCCTTGGAAGAGACGTGGAGGTGGCAGTAGCTTAACCAGATGGTTTTAATGCCCCGTGGAAGAGACATGGAGGTTGAAGTAGCTTAAAAAGACGGTTCTAATGCCTCGTGGAAGAGATGTGGAGGTTGCAGTAGCTTAACGAGACGTTTCAATGCCCCTTGGAAGAGACGTGGAGGTTGCAGTAGCTTAACAAGATGGTTTTAATGCCACTTGGAAGAGAAGAGGAGATTGCAGTAGCTTAACAAGACTTTTTTAATGCCCCTTAGAAAAGACATGGAGGTCGCAGTGGAATACAAAGACAGTATCAATGCCCCTGAGAAAAGTGGTGGAGGTCGCAATAACTTAACCTGACGGTTTTAATGCCACTTGGAAGAATGGTGGAGGTCGCAGTGGAATAAAAAGACAATATCATTGCCCCTGGGAAAGTGGTGGAGGTCGCAGTATCTTAACAAGATGGTTTTAATGCCTCTTGGAAAAGACGTGGAGGTTGCAGTAGCTTAACAAGACGGTTTTAATGTCCCTTGGTAGAGACGTGGAGTTTGCAGTAGGTTAACAATACGTTTTTAATGCCCCTTGGAAGAGACGTGGAGGTCGCAGTGGAATTAAAAGACAAAATCAATGCCCTTGGGAAAAGTGGTTGAGGTCGCAGTAGCTTAACAAGTCGGTTTTCATGCCTCTTGGAAGAGACGTGGAGGTTGCAGTAGCTTAACAACACGGTTTTAATGCCCAGTGAAAGAGACGTGGAGGATGCAGTAGCTTAACAAGACGGTTTTAATGCCCCTTGGAAGAGACGTTGAGGTTGCAGTAGCTTAACAAGACTTTTTAATGCCCCTTGGAAGAGACGTGGAGGTTGCAGTAGCTTAACAAGACGGTTTTAATGCCACTTGGAAGAGACGTAGAGATTGCAGTAGCTTAACAAGACTTTTTTAATGCCCCTTGGAAAAGACATGGAGGTCGCAGTGGAATAAAAAGACAGTATCAATGCCCCTGGGAAAAATGGTGGAAGTCGTAATATCTTAACAAGACGGTTTTAATGCCACTTTGAAGAATGGTGGAGGTCGCAGTGGAATAAAAAGACAATATCATTGCCCCTGGGAATGTGGTGGAGGTCGCAGTAGCTTAACAAGATGGTTTTAATGCCCCTTGGAAGAGACATGGAGTTTGCAGCAGCTTAACAAAATGGTTTTAATGCCCCTTGGAATAATCGTGGAGGTTGCAGTAGCTTAACAAGACGGTTTTATTGCCCCTTGAAAGACTGGTGGAGGTCGCAGTAGCTTAACAAGACTGTTTTAGTCCCCCTGTAAAAAGTGGTGGAGGTCGCAGTAGCTTAACAAGACGTTTTTAATGCCCCTTAGAAGAGACGTAGAGGTTTCAGTAGCTTCACAAGATGGTTTTCATGCACCTTGGAAGAGACATGGAGGTCACAGTGGATTAAAAAGACAATATCAATGCACTTCGGAAATGTGGTGGAGGTCGCAGTATCTTAACAAGATGGTTTTAAAGCCCCTTGGAAGAGACGTGGAGGTTGCAGTAGCTTAACAAGATGGTTTTAATGTCCCTTGGAAGAGACGTGGAGTTTGCAGTAGGTTAACAATACGTTTTTAATGAACCTTGGAAGAGACGTGGAGGTCTTAGTGGAATTAAAAGACAAAATCAATGCCCTTGGGAAAAGTGGTTGAGGTCGCAGTAGCTTAACAAGTCGGTTTTCATGCCTCTTGGAAGAGACGTGGAGGTTGCAGAAGCTTAAAAAGACGGTTTTAATACCCCTTGGAAGAGACGTGGAGGTCGCAGTGGAATAAAAAGACAATATCAATGCCCTTCGGAAAAGTGGTGGAGGTCGCAGTATCTTAACAAGACGGTTTTAAAGCCCATTGGAACAGACGTGGAGGTTGCAGTAGCTTAACAAGATGGTTTTAATGTCCCTTGGAAGAGACGTGGAGTTTGCAGTAGGTTAACAATATGTTTTTAATGCCCCTTGGAAGAGACGTGGAGGTCGCAGTGGAATAAGAAGAAAATATCAATGCCCTTGGGAAAAGTGGTGGAGGTCGCAGTAGCTTAACAAGATGGTTTTAATGCCTCTTGTAAGAGACGTGGAGGTTGCAGTAGCTTAACAATACGGTTTTAATGCCCCTTGAAAGAGACGTGTAGGTTGCAGTAGCTTAACAAGACGGTTTTAATGTCCCTTGGAAGAAACGTGGAGTTTTCAGTAGCTTAACAAGACGGTTTTAATGCCCCTTGGAAGAGACGTGGAGGTCGCAGTGGAATAAAAAGACATTATCAATGCCCTTGGGAAAAGTTCTGGAGGTTGCAGTAGCTTAACAAGACAGTTTTAATGGCCCTTGGAAGAGACGTGGAGGTTGCAGTAGCTTACCAAGACGGTTTTAATGCCCCGTGGAAGAGACGTGGAGGTTGCAGAAGCTTAACAAGATGGCTTTAATGTCCCTTGGAAGAGACGTGGTGGTTGCAGTAGCTTAACAAGACGGTTTTAATGTCCCTTAGAAGAGACGTAGAGGTTGCAGTAGCTTAACAAGATGGTTTTAATGTCCCTTGGAAGAGACGTGGAGGTGGCAGTAGCTTAACCAGACGGTTTTAATGCCCCGTGGAAGAGACATGGAGGTTGAAGTAGCTTAAAAAGACGGTTCTAATGCCTCGTGGAAGAGATGTGGAGGTTGCAGTAGCTTAACAAGATGGTTTTAATGCCACTTGGAAGAGAAGAGGAGATTGCAGTAGCTTAACAAGACTTTTTTAATGCCCCTTAGAAAAGACATGGAGGTCGCAGTGGAATACAAAGACAGTATCAATGCCCCTGAGAAAAGTGGTGGAGGTCGCAATAACTTAACCTGACGGTTTTAATGCCACTTGGAAGAATGGTGGAGGTCGCAGTGGAATAAAAAGACAATATCATTGCCCCTGGGAAAGTGGTGGAGGTCGCAGTATCTTAACAAGATGGTTTTAATGCCTCTTGGAAAAGACGTGGAGGTTGCAGTAGCTTAACAAGACGGTTTTAATGTCCCTTGGTAGAGACGTGGAGTTTGCAGTAGGTTAACAATACGTTTTTAATGCCCCTTGGAAGAGACGTGGAGGTCGCAGTGGAATTAAAAGACAAAATCAATGCCCTTGGGAAAAGTGGTTGAGGTCGCAGTAGCTTAACAAGTCGGTTTTCATGCCTCTTGGAAGAGACGTGGAGGTTGCAGTAGCTTAACAACACGGTTTTAATGCCCAGTGAAAGAGACGTGGAGGATGCAGTAGCTTAACAAGACGGTTTTAATGCCCCTTGGAAGAGACGTTGAGGTTGCAGTAGCTTAACAAGACTTTTTAATGCCCCTTGGAAGAGACGTGGAGGTTGCAGTAGCTTAACAAGACGGTTTTAATGCCACTTGGAAGAGACGTAGAGATTGCAGTAGCTTAACAAGACTTTTTTAATGCCCCTTGGAAAAGACATGGAGGTCGCAGTGGAATAAAAAGACAGTATCAATGCCCCTGGGAAAAATGGTGGAAGTCGTAATATCTTAACAAGACGGTTTTAATGCCACTTTGAAGAATGGTGGAGGTCGCAGTGGAATAAAAAGACAATATCATTGCCCCTGGGAATGTGGTGGAGGTCGCAGTAGCTTAACAAGATGGTTTTAATGCCCCTTGGAAGAGACATGGAGTTTGCAGCAGCTTAACAAAATGGTTTTAATGCCCCTTGGAATAATCGTGGAGGTTGCAGTAGCTTAACAAGACGGTTTTATTGCCCCTTGAAAGACTGGTGGAGGTCGCAGTAGCTTAACAAGACTGTTTTAATCCCCCTGTAAAAAGTGGTGGAGGTCGCAGTAGCTTAACAAGACGTTTTTAATGCCCCTTAGAAGAGACGTAGAGGTTTCAGTAGCTTCACAAGATGGTTTTCATGCACCTTGGAAGAGACATGGAGGTCACAGTGGATTAAAAAGACAATATCAATGCACTTCGGAAATGTGGTGGAGGTCGCAGTATCTTAACAAGATGGTTTTAAAGCCCCTTGGAAGAGACGTGGAGGTTGCAGTAGCTTAACAAGATGGTTTTAATGTCCCTTGGAAGAGACGTGGAGTTTGCAGTAGGTTAACAATATGTTTTTAATGCCTCTTGGAAGAGACGTGGAGGTCGCAGTGGAATAAAAAGAAAATATCAATGCCCTTGGGAAAAGTGGTGGAGGTCGCAGTAGCTTAACAAGATGGTTTTAATGCCTCTTGGAAGAGACGTGGAGGTTGCAGTAGCTTAACAATACGGTTTTAATGCCCCTTGAAAGAGACGTGGAGGTTGCAGTAGCTTAACAAGACGGTTTTAATGTCCCTTGGAAGAAACGTGGAGTTTTCAGTAGCTTAACAAGACGGTTTTAATGCCCCTTGGAAGAGACGTGGAGGTCGCAGTGGAATAAAAAGACATTATCAATGCCCTTGGGAAAAGTTCTGGAGGTCGCAGTAGCTTAACAAGACAGTTTTAATGGCCCTTGGAAGAGACGTGGAGGTTGCAGTAGCTTACCAAGACGGTTTTAATGCCCCGTGGAAGAGATGTGGAGGTTGCAGAAGCTTAACAAGATGGCTTTAATGTCCCTTGGAAGAGACGTGGAGGTTGCAGTAGCTTAATAAGACAGTTTTAATGTCCCTTGGAAGAGACGTGGAGGTTTCAGTAGCTTAACAAGATGGTTTTAATGTCCCTTGGAAGAGACATGGAGGTTGCAGTAGCTTAACAAGATGGTTTTAATGCCCCGTGGAAGAAACGTGGAGGTTACAGTAGCTTAAAAAGACGGTTCTAATGCCTCGTGGAAGAGACGTGGAGGTTGCAGTAGCTTAAAAAGACGGTATTAATGTCCCTTGGAAGAGACGTGGAGGTTGCATTAGCTTAACAAGATGATTTAATGCCCCTTGGAAGAGAAGTGGAGGTTGCAGTAGCTTAACAAAATGGTTTTAATGACACTTGGAAGAGACGAGGAGATTGCAGTAGCTTAAGAAGACTTTATTAATGCCCCTTGGAAAAGACATGGAGGTCGCAGTGGAATAAAAAGACAGTATCAATGCCCCTGGAAAAAGTGGTGGAGGTCGCAATAACTTAACAAGACGGTTTTAATGCCCCTTGGAAGAATGGTGGAGGTCGCAGTGGAATAAAAAGACAATATCATTGCCCTTGGGAAAGTGCTGGAGGATCGCAGTAGCTTAACAAGACGGTTTTAATGCCCCTTGGAAGAGACGTGGAAGTTGCAGTAGCTTAACAAGACGGTTTTAATGTCCCTTGGAAGAGTCGTGGAGTTTGCAGTAGGTTAACAATACGTTTTTAATGCCCCTTGGAAGAGACGTGGAGGTCGCAGTGGAATTAAAAGACAAAATCAATGCCGTTGGGAAAAGTGGTTGAGGTCGCAGTAGCTTAACAAGTCGGTTTTCATGCCTCTTGGAAGAGACGTGGAGGTTGCAGTAGCTTAACAAGACGGTTTTAATGCCCCTTGGAAGAGACGTGGAGGTTGCAGTAGCTTAACAGGACGGTTTTTATGTCCCTTGGAGGAGACTTGGAGTTTGCAGTAGCTTAACAAGACGGTTTTAATACCCCTTGGAAGAGACGTGGAGGTCGCAGTGGAATAAAAAGACAATATCAATGCCCTTGGGAAAAGTAGTGGAGGTCGCAGTAGCTTAACAATACAGTTTAAATGGCCCTTGGAAGAGACGTGGAGGTTGCAGTAGCTTAACAAGATGGTTTTAATGCCCAGTGAAAGAGACGTGGAGGATGCAGTAGCTTAACAAGACGGTTTTAATGCCCCTTGGAAGAGACGTGGAGGTTGCAGTAGCTTAACAAGACTTTTTTAATGCCCCTTGGAAGAGACGTGGAGGTTGCAGTAGCTTAACAAGACGGTTTTAATGCCACTTGGAAGAGACGTAGAGATTGCAGTAGCTTAACAAGACTTTTTTAATGCCCCTTGGAAAAGACATGGAGGTCGCAGTGGAATAAAAAGACAGTATCAATGCCCCTGGGAAAAGTGGTGGAAGTCGCAATATCTTAACAAGACCGTTTTAATGCCACTTTCAAGAATGGTGGAGGTCGCAGTGGAATAAAAAGACAATATCATTGCCCCTGGGAATGTGGTGGAGGTCGCAGTAGCTTAACAAGACAGTTTTAATGCCCCTTGGAAGAGACGTGGAGGTTGCAGTATCTTAACAACATGGTTTTAATGCCCCTTGGAAGAGACATGGAGTTTGCAGCAGCTTAACAAAATGGTTTTAATGCCCCTTGGAATAATCGTGGAGGTTGCAGTAGCTTAACAAGACGGTTTTAATGCCCCTTGGAAGACTGGTGGAGGTCGCAGTAGCTTAACAAGACTGTTTTAATCCCCCTGAAAAAAGTGGTGGAGGTCGCAATAGCTTAACAAGACGGTTTTAATGCCCCTTAGAAGAGACGTAGAGGTTTCAGTAGCTTCACAAGATGGTTTTCATGCACCTTGGAAGAGACATGGAGGTTACAGTGATTTAAAAAGACAATATCAATGCCCTTCGGAAAAGTGGTGGAGGTCGCAGTATCTTAACAAGACGGTTTTAAAGCCCCTTGGAAGAGACGTGGAGGTTGCAGTAGCTTAACAAGATGGTTTTAATGTCCCTTGGAAGAGACGTGGAGTTTGCAGTAGGTTAACAATATGTTTTTAATGCCCCTTGGAAGAGACGTGGAGGTCGCAGTGGAATAAGAAGAAAATATCAATGCCCTTGGGAAAAGTGGTGGAGGTCGCAGTAGCTTAACAAGATGGTTTTAATGCCTCTTGGAAGAGACGTGGAGGTGGCAGTAGCTTAACAATACGGTTTTAATGCCCCTTGAAAGAGACGTGTAGGTTGCAGTAGCTTAACAAGACGGTTTTAATGTCCCTTGGAAGAAACGTGGAGTTTTCAGTAGCTTAACAAGACTGTTTTAATGCCCCTTGGAAGAGACGTGGAGGTCGCAGTGGAATAAAAAGACATTATCAATGCCCTTGGGAAAAGTTCTGGAGGTTGCAGTAGCTTAACAAGACAGTTTTAATGGCCCTTGGAAGAGACGTGGAGGTTGCAGTAGCTTACCAAGACGGTTTTAATGCCCCGTGGAAGAGACGTGGAGGTTGCAGAAGCTTAACAAGATGGCTTTAATGTCCCTTGGAAGAGACGTGGAGGTTGCAGTAGCTTAACAAGACGGTTTTAATGTCCCTTAGAAGAGACGTGGAGGTTGCAGTAGCTTAACAAGATGGTTTTAATGTCCCTTGGAAGATACGTGGAGGTGGCAGTAGCTTAACAAGACGGTTTTAATGCCCCGTGGAAGAGACGTGGAGGTTGAAGTAGCTTAAAAAGACGGTTCTAATGCCTCGTGGAAGAGACGTGGAGGTTGCAGTAGCTTAACAAGACGGTATTAATGTCCCTTGGAAGAGACGTGGAGGTTGCATTAGCTTAACAAGATGGTTTAATGCCCCTTGGAAGAGAAGTGGAGGTTGCAGTAGCTTAACAAAATGGTTTTAATGACACTTGGAAGAGACGAGGAGATTGCAGTAGCTTAGCAAGACTTTATTAATGCCCCTTGGAAAAGACATGGTGGTCGCAGTGGAATAAAAAGACAGTATCAATGCCCCTGGGAAAAGTGGTGGAGGTCGCAATAACTTAACAAGACGGTTTTAATGCCCCTTGGAAGAATGGTGGAGGTCGCAGTGGAATAAAAAGACAATATCATTGCCCCTGGGAAAGTGGTGGAGGATCGCAGTAGCTTAACAAGACGGTTTTAATGGCCCTTGGAAGAGACGTGGAGGTTGCAGTAGCTTAACAAGATGGTTTTAATGTCCCTTGGAAGAGTCGTGGAGTTTGCAGTAGGTTAACAATACGTTTTTAATTCCCCTTGGAAGAGACGTGGAGGTCGCAGTAGAATAAAAAGACAATATCAAAGCCCTTGGGAAAAGTGGTTGAGGTCGCAGTAGCTTAACAAGTCGGTTTTCATGCCTCTTGGAAGAGACGTGGAGGTTGCAGTAGCCTAACAAGACGGTTTTAATGCCCCTTGGAAGAGACGTGGAGGTTGCAGTAGCTTAACAAGACGGTTTTAATGTCCCTTGGAAGAGACGTGGCGTTTTCAGTAGCTTAACAAGACGGTTTTAATGCCCCTTGGAAGAGACGTGGAGGTCGCAGTGGAATAAAAAGACAATATCAATGCCCTTGGGAAAAGTAGTAGAGGTCGCAGTAGCTTAACAAGACAGTTTAAATGGCCCTTGGAAGAGACGTGGAGGTTGCAGTAGCTTAAAAAGACGGTTTTAATGCCTCGTGGAAGAGACGTGGAAGATGCAGTAGCTTAACAAGACGGTTTTAATGTCCCTTGGAAGAGAAGTGGAGGTTGCAGTAGCTTAACAAGACGGTTCAATGCCCCTTGGAAGAGACGTGGAGGTTGCAGTAGCTTAACAAGATGGTTTTAATGCCACTTGGAAGAGAAGAGGAGATTGCAGTAGCTTAACAAGACTTTTTTAATACCCCTTAGAAAAGACATGGAGGTCGCAGTGGAATACAAAGACAGTATCAATGCCCCTGAGAAAAGTGGTGGAGGTCACAATAACTTAACCTGACGGTTTTAATGCCCCTTGGAAGAATGGTGGAGGTCGCAGTGGAAAAAAAAGACAATATCATTGCCCCTGGGAAAGTGGTGGAGGTCGCAGTAGCTTAACAAGACGGTTTTAATGCCCCTTGGAAGAGACGTGGAAGTTGCAGTAGCTTAACAAGACGGGTTTAATGTCCCTTGGAAGAGACGTTGAGTTTGCAGAAGGTTAACAATACGTTTTTAATGAACCTTGGAAGAGACGTGGAGGTCTTAGTGGAATTAAAAGACAAAATCAATGCCCTTGGGAAAAGTGGTTGAGGTCGCAGTAGCTTAACAAGTCGGTTTTCATGCCTCTTGGAAGAGACGTGGAGGTTGCAGAAGCTTAAAAAGACGGTTTTAATACCCCTTGGAAGAGACGTGGAGGTCGCAGTGGAATAAAAAGACAATATCAATGCCCTTGGGAAAAGTAGTGGAGGTCGCAGTAGCTTAACAATACAGTTTAAATGGCCCTTGGAAGAGACGTGGAGTTTGCAGTAGCTTAACAAGATGGTTTTAATGCCCAGTGAAAGAGACGTGGAGGATGCAGTAGCTTAACAAGATGGTTTTAATGCCCCTTGGAAGAGACGTGGAGGTTGCAGTAGCTTAACAAGACGGTTTTAATGCCACTTGGAAGAGACGTAGAGATTGCAGAAACTTAACAAGACTTTTTTAATGCCCCTTGGAAAAGACATGGAGGTCGCAGTGGAATAAAAAGACAGTATCAATGCCCCTGGGAAAAGTGGTGGAAGTCGCAATATCTTAACAAGACGGTTTTAATGCCACTTTGAAGAATGGTGGAGGTCGCAGTGGAATAAAAAGACAATATCATTGCCCCTGGGAATGTGGTGGAGGTCGCAGTAGCTTAACAAGACGGTTTTAATGCCCCTTGGAAGAGACGTGGAGGATGCAGTATCTTAACAAGGTGGTTTTAATGCCCCTTGGAAGAGACATGGAGTTTGCAGCAGCTTAACAAAATGGTTTTAATGCCCCTTGGAAGACTGGTGGCGGTGGCAGTAGCTTAACAAGACTGTTTTAATCACCCTGTAAAAAGTGGTGGAGGTCGCAGTAGCTTAACAAGACGGTTTTAATGCCCCTTAGAAGAGACGTAGAGGTTTCAGTAGCTTCACAAGATGGTTTTCATGCACCTTGGAAGAGACATGGAGGTCACAGTGGATTAAAAAGACAATATCAATGCCCTTCGGAAAAGTGGAGGAGGTCGCAGTATCTTAACAAGACGGTTTTAAAGCTCCTTGGAAGAGACGTGGAGGTTGCAGTAGCTTAACAAGATGGTTTTAATGTCCCTTGGAAGAGACGTGGAGTTTGCAGTAGGTTAACAATATGTTTTTAATGCCCCTTGGAAGAGACGTGAAGGTCGCAGTGGAATAAAAAGAAAATATCAATGCCCTTGGGAAAAGTGGTGGAGGTCGCAGTAGCTTAACAAGATGGTTTTAATGCCTCTTGGAAGAGACGTGGAAGTTGCAGTAGCTTAACAATACGGTTTTAATGCCCCTTGGAAGAGACGTGGAGGTTGCAGTAGCTTAACAAGACGGTTTTAATGTCCCTTGGAAGAAACGTGGAGTTTTCAGTAGCTTAACAAGACGGTTTTAATGCCTCTTGGAAGAGACGTGGAGGTCGCAGTGGAATAAAAAGACAATATCAATGCCCTTGGGAAAAGTTCTGGAGGTCGCAGTAGCTTAACAAGACAGTTTTAATGGCCCTTGGAAGAGACGTGGAGGTTGCAGTAGCTTACCAAGACGGTTTTAATGCCCCGTGGAAGAGACGTGGAGGTTGCAGAAGCTTAACAAGATGGCTTTAATGTCCCTTGGAAGAGACGTGGAGGTTGCAGTAGCTTAACAAGACGGTTTTAATGTCCCTTGGAAGAGACGTGGAGGTTGCAGTAGCTTAACAAGATGGTTTTAATGTCCCTTGGAAGAGACGTGGAGGTTGCAGTAGCTTAACAAGACGGTTTTAATGCCCCGTGGAAGAGACGTGGAGGTTGCAGTAGCTTAAAAAGACGGTTCTAATGCCTCGTGGAAGAGACGTGGAGGTTGCAGTAGCTTAACAAGACGGTATTAATGTCCCTTGGAAGAGACGTGGAGGTTGCATTAGCTTAACAAGATGGTTTAATGCCCCTTGGAAGAGAAGTGGAGGTTGCAGTAGCTTAACAAAATGGTTTTAATGCCACTTGGAAGAGACGAGGAGATTGCAGTAGCTTAACAAGACTTTATTAATGCCCCTTGGAAAAGACATGGAGGTCGCAGTGGAATAAACAGACAGTATCAATGCCCCTGGGAAAAGTGGTGGAGGTCGCGATAACTTTACAAGACGGTTTTAATGCCCCTTGGAAGAATGGTGGAGGTCGCAGTGGAAAAAAAAGACAATAACATTGCCCCTGGGAAAGTGGTGGCGGTCGCAGTAGCTTAACAAGATGGTTTTAATGCCCCTTGGAAGAGACGTGGAGGTTGCAGTAGCTTAACAAGACGGTTTTAATGTCCCTTGGAAGAGTCGTGGAGTTTGCAGTAGGTTAACAATAAGTTTTTAATGCCCCTTGGAAGAGACGTGGAGGTCGCAGTGGAATAAAAAGACAATATCAATGCCCTTGGGAACAGTGGTTGAGGTCGCAGTAGCTTAATAAGTCGGTTTTCATGCCTCTTGGAAGAGACGTGGAGGTTGCAGTAGCCTAACAAGACGGTTTTAATGCCCCTTGGAAGAGACGTGGAGGTTGCAGTAGCTTAACAAGACGGTTTTAATGTCCCTTGGAAGAGACGTGGAGTTTGCAGTAGCTTAACAAGACGGTTATAATGCCCCTTGGAAGAGACGTGGAGGTCGCAGTGGAATAAAAAGACAATATCAATGCCCTTGGGAAAAGTAGTAGAGGTCGCAGTAGCTTAACAAGACAGTTTAAATGGCCCTTGGAAGAGACGTGGAGGTTGCAGTAGCTTAAAAAGACGGTTTTAATGCCTCGTGGAAGAGACGTGGAGGATGCAGTAGCTTAACACGACGGTTTTAATGTCCCTTGGAAGAGAAGTGGAAGTTGCAGTAGCCTAAGAAGACGGTTTAATGCACCGTGGAAGAGACGTGGAGGTTGCAGTAGCTTAACAAGACGGTTTTAATGCCACTTGGAAAAGACATGGAGGTCGCAGTGGAGTAAAAAGACATTATCAATGCCCCTGGGAAAAGATGTGGAGGTCGCAATAACTTAACAAGACGGTTTTAATGCCCCTTGGAAGAATGGTGGAGGTCGCAGTGGAATAAAAAGACAATATCATTGCCCATGGGAAAGTGGTGGAGGTCGCAGTAGCTTAACAAGACGGTTTTAATGCCCCTTGGAAGAGACGTGGAGGTTGCAGCAGCTCAACTAGACGGTTTTAATGTCCCTTGGAAGAGACGTGGAGTTTGCAGTAGGTTAACAATACGCTTTTAATGCCTCTTGGAAGAGACATGGAGGTCGCAGTGCAATAAAAAGACAATATAAATGCCCTTGGGAAAAGTGGTTGTTGTCGCAGTAGCTTAATAAGTCGGTTTTCATGCCTCTTGGAAGAGACGTGGAGGTTGCACTAGCTTAACAAGACAGTTTTTATGTCCCTTGGAAGAGACGTGGAGTTTGCAGTAGCTTAACAAGACAGTTTTAATGCCCCTTGGAAGAGACGTGGAGGTCGCAATGGAATAAAAAGACAATATCAATGCCCATGGGAAAAGTAGTGGAGGTCGCAGTAGCTTAACAAGTCAGTTTTAATGGCCCTTGGAAGAGACGTGGAGGTTGCAGTAGCTTAACAAGACGGTTTTAATGCCCCGTGGAAGAGACGTGGGGGTTGCAGTAGCTTAAAAAGACGGTTTTAATGCCCCTTGAAAGAGACGTGGAGGTTGCAGTAGCTTAACTAGACGGTTTAATGCCCCTTGGAAGAGACGTGGAGGTTGCAGTAGCTTAACAAAACGCTTTTAATGCCACTTGGAAGAGACGTGTAGATTGCAGTAGGTTAACAAGACTTTTTTAATGCCCTTTGGAAAAGACATGGAGTTCGCAGTGGAATAAAAAGACAGTATCAATGCCCCTGGGAAAAGTGCTGGAGGTCGCAATAACTTATCAAGACGGTTTTAATGCCCCTTGGAAGAATGGTGGAGGTCGCAGTGGAATTAAAAGACAATATCATTGCCCCTGGGAAAATGGGGGAGGTCGCAGTAGCTTAACAGGACAGTTTTAATGCCCCTTGGAAGAAACGTGGAGGTTGCAATATCTTAACAAGATGGTTTTAATGCCGCTTGGAAGAGAGGTGGAGGTTGCAGCAGCTTAACAAAATGGTTTTAATGCCCCTTGGAAGAATAGTGGAGGTTGCAGTAGCTAAACAAGACGGTTTTAATGCCCCTCGGAAGACTGGTGGAGGTCACCGTAGCTTAACAAGACGGTTTTAATCCCCCTGTAAAAAGTGATGAAGGTCGTGGTAGCTTAACAAGACTGTTTTAATGCCCCTTGGAAGAGATATGGAGGTTTCAGCAGATTCACAAGATGGTTTTAATGCACCTTGTTAGAGACGTGGAGGTCACAGTGGATTAAAAAGACAATATCAATGCCCCTCTGAAAAGTGGTGGAGGTCGCAGTATCTTAACAAGACGGTTTTAATGCCCCTTGGAAGAGACGTGGAGTTTGCAGTAGGTTAACAATACGTTTTTAATGCCCCTGGGAAGAGACGTGGAGGTCGCAGTGGAATAAAAAGAAAATATCAATGCCCTTGGAAAAGTGGTGGAGGTCGCAGTAGCTTAACAAGACGGTTTTAATGCCTCTTGGAAGAGACGTGGAGGTTGCAGTAGCTTAACAAGACGGTTTTAATGCCCCTTGGAAGAGACGTGGAGGTTGCAGTATCTTAACAAGACGGTTTTAAAGTCCCTTGGAAGAGACGTGGAGGTTGCAGTAGCTTAACAAGACTTTTTTAATGCCCCTTGGAAGAGACGTGGAGGTTGCAGTAGCTTAACAAGACGGTTTTAATGCCACTTGGAAGAGACGTATAGATTGCAGTAGCTTAACAAGACTTTTTTAATGCCCCTTGGAAAAGACATGGAGGTCGCAGTGGAATAAAAAGACAGTATCAATGCCCCTGGGAAAAGTGGTGGAAGTCGCAATATCTTAACAAGACCGTTTTAATGCCACTTTCAAGAATGGTGGAGGTCGCAGTGGAATAAAAAGACAATATCATTGCCCCTGGGAATGTGGTGGAGGTCGCAGTAGCTTAACAAGACAGTTTTAATGCCCCTTGGAAGAGACGTGGAGGTTGCAGTATCTTAACAACATGGTTTTAATGCCCCTTGGAAGAGACATGGAGTTTGCAGCAGCTTAACAAAATGGTTTTAATGCCCCTTGGAATAATCGTGGAGGTTGCAGTAGCTTAACAAGACGGTTTTAATGCCCCTTGGAAGACTGGTGGAGGTCGCAGTAGCTTAACAAGACTGTTTTAATCCCCCTGAAAAAAGTGGTGGAGGTCGCAATAGCTTAACAAGACGGTTTTAATGCCCCTTAGAAGAGACGTAGAGGTTTCAGTAGCTTCACAAGATGGTTTTCATGCACCTTGGAAGAGACATGGAGGTTACAGTGATTTAAAAAGACAATATCAATGCCCTTCGGAAAAGTGGTGGAGGTCGCAGTATCTTAACAAGACGGTTTTAAAGCCCCTTGGAAGAGACGTGGAGGTTGCAGTAGCTTAACAAGATGGTTTTAATGTCCCTTGGAAGAGACGTGGAGTTTGCAGTAGGTTAACAATATGTTTTTAATGCCCCTTGGAAGAGACGTGGAGGTCGCAGTGGAATAAGAAGAAAATATCAATGCCCTTGGGAAAAGTGGTGGAGGTCGCAGTAGCTTAACAAGATGGTTTTAATGCCTCTTGGAAGAGACGTGGAGGTGGCAGTAGCTTAACAATACGGTTTTAATGCCCCTTGAAAGAGACGTGTAGGTTGCAGTAGCTTAACAAGACGGTTTTAATGTCCCTTGGAAGAAACGTGGAGTTTTCAGTAGCTTAACAAGACTGTTTTAATGCCCCTTGGAAGAGACGTGGAGGTCGCAGTGGAATAAAAAGACATTATCAATGCCCTTGGGAAAAGTTCTGGAGGTTGCAGTAGCTTAACAAGACAGTTTTAATGGCCCTTGGAAGAGACGTGGAGGTTGCAGTAGCTTACCAAGACGGTTTTAATGCCCCGTGGAAGAGACGTGGAGGTTGCAGAAGCTTAACAAGATGGCTTTAATGTCCCTTGGAAGAGACGTGGAGGTTGCAGTAGCTTAACAAGACGGTTTTAATGTCCCTTAGAAGAGACGTGGAGGTTGCAGTAGCTTAACAAGATGGTTTTAATGTCCCTTGGAAGATACGTGGAGGTGGCAGTAGCTTAACAAGACGGTTTTAATGCCCCGTGGAAGAGACGTGGAGGTTGAAGTAGCTTAAAAAGACGGTTCTAATGCCTCGTGGAAGAGACGTGGAGGTTGCAGTAGCTTAACAAGACGGTATTAATGTCCCTTGGAAGAGACGTGGAGGTTGCATTAGCTTAACAAGATGGTTTAATGCCCCTTGGAAGAGAAGTGGAGGTTGCAGTAGCTTAACAAAATGGTTTTAATGACACTTGGAAGAGACGAGGAGATTGCAGTAGCTTAGCAAGACTTTATTAATGCCCCTTGGAAAAGACATGGTGGTCGCAGTGGAATAAAAAGACAGTATCAATGCCCCTGGGAAAAGTGGTGGAGGTCGCAATAACTTAACAAGACGGTTTTAATGCCCCTTGGAAGAATGGTGGAGGTCGCAGTGGAATAAAAAGACAATATCATTGCCCCTGGGAAAGTGGTGGAGGATCGCAGTAGCTTAACAAGACGGTTTTAATGGCCCTTGGAAGAGACGTGGAGGTTGCAGTAGCTTAACAAGATGGTTTTAATGTCCCTTGGAAGAGTCGTGGAGTTTGCAGTAGGTTAACAATACGTTTTTAATGCCCCTTGGAAGAGACGTGGAGGTCGCAGTAGAATAAAAAGACAATATCAAAGCCCTTGGGAAAAGTGGTTGAGGTCGCAGTAGCTTAACAAGTCGGTTTTCATGCCTCTTGGAAGAGACGTGGAGGTTGCAGTAGCCTAACAAGACGGTTTTAATGCCCCTTGGAAGAGACGTGGAGGTTGCAGTAGCTTAACAAGACGGTTTTAATGTCCCTTGGAAGAGACGTGGCGTTTTCAGTAGCTTAACAAGACGGTTTTAATGCCCCTTGGAAGAGACGTGGAGGTCGCAGTGGAATAAAAAGACAATATCAATGCCCTTGGGAAAAGTAGTAGAGGTCGCAGTAGCTTAACAAGACAGTTTAAATGGCCCTTGGAAGAGACGTGGAGGTTGCAGTAGCTTAAAAAGACGGTTTTAATGCCTCGTGGAAGAGACGTGGAAGATGCAGTAGCTTAACAAGACGGTTTTAATGTCCCTTGGAAGAGAAGTGGAGGTTGCAGTAGCTTAACAAGACGGTTCAATGCCCCTTGGAAGAGACGTGGAGGTTGCAGTAGCTTAACAAGATGGTTTTAATGCCACTTGGAAGAGAAGAGGAGATTGCAGTAGCTTAACAAGACTTTTTTAATACCCCTTAGAAAAGACATGGAGGTCGCAGTGGAATACAAAGACAGTATCAATGCCCCTGAGAAAAGTGGTGGAGGTCACAATAACTTAACCTGACGGTTTTAATGCCCCTTGGAAGAATGGTGGAGGTCGCAGTGGAAAAAAAAGACAATATCATTGCCCCTGGGAAAGTGGTGGAGGTCGCAGTAGCTTAACAAGACGGTTTTAATGCCCCTTGGAAGAGACGTGGAGGTTGCAGTAGCTTAACAAGACGGGTTTAATGTCCCTTGGAAGAGACGTTGAGTTTGCAGAAGGTTAACAATACGTTTTTAATGAACCTTGGAAGAGACGTGGAGGTCTTAGTGGAATTAAAAGACAAAATCAATGCCCTTGGGAAAAGTGGTTGAGGTCGCAGTAGCTTAACAAGTCGGTTTTCATGCCTCTTGGAAGAGACGTGGAGGTTGGAGAAGCTTAAAAAGACGGTTTTAATACCCCTTGGAAGAGACGTGGAGGTCGCAGTGGAATAAAAAGACAATATCAATGCCCTTGGGAAAAGTAGTGGAGGTCGCAGTAGCTTAACAATACAGTTTAAATGGCCCTTGGAAGAGACGTGGAGTTTGCAGTAGCTTAACAAGATGGTTTTAATGCCCAGTGAAAGAGACGTGGAGGATGCAGTAGCTTAACAAGATGGTTTTAATGCCCCTTGGAAGAGACGTGGAGGTTGCAGTAGCTTAACAAGACGGTTTTAATGCCACTTGGAAGAGACGTAGAGATTGCAGAAACTTAACAAGACTTTTTTAATGCCCCTTGGAAAAGACATGGAGGTCGCAGTGGAATAAAAAGACAGTATCAATGCCCCTGGGAAAAGTGGTGGAAGTCGCAATATCTTAACAAGACGGTTTTAATGCCACTTTGAAGAATGGTGGAGGTCGCAGTGGAATAAAAAGACAATATCATTGCCCCTGGGAATGTGGTGGAGGTCGCAGTAGCTTAACAAGACGGTTTTAATGCCCCTTGGAAGAGACGTGGAGGATGCAGTATCTTAACAAGGTGGTTTTAATGCCCCTTGGAAGAGACATGGAGTTTGCAGCAGCTTAACAAAATGGTTTTAATGCCCCTTGGAAGACTGGTGGCGGTGGCAGTAGCTTAACAAGACTGTTTTAATCACCCTGTAAAAAGTGGTGGAGGTCGCAGTAGCTTAACAAGACGGTTTTAATGCCCCTTAGAAGAGACGTAGAGGTTTCAGTAGCTTCACAAGATGGTTTTCATGCACCTTGGAAGAGACATGGAGGTCACAGTGGATTAAAAAGACAATATCAATGCCCTTCGGAAAAGTGGAGGAGGTCGCAGTATCTTAACAAGACGGTTTTAAAGCCCCTTGGAAGAGACGTGGAGGTTGCAGTAGCTTAACAAGATGCTTTTAATGTCCCTTGGAAGAGACGTGGAGTTTGCAGTAGGTTAACAATATGTTTTTAATGCCCCTTGGAAGAGACGTGAAGGTCGCAGTGGAATAAAAAGAAAATATCAATGCCCTTGGGAAAAGTGGTGGAGGTCGCAGTAGCTTAACAAGATGGTTTTAATGCCTCTTGGAAGAGACGTGGAAGTTGCAGTAGCTTAACAATACGGTTTTAATGCCCCTTGGAAGAGACGTGGAGGTTGCAGTAGCTTAACAAGACGGTTTTAATGTCCCTTGGAAGAAACGTGGAGTTTTCAGTAGCTTAACAAGACGGTTTTAATGCCTCTTGGAAGAGACGTGGAGGTCGCAGTGGAATAAAAAGACAATATCAATGCCCTTGGGAAAAGTTCTGGAGGTCGCAGTAGCTTAACAAGATGGTTTTAATGCCTCTTGGAAGAGACGTGGAAGTTGCAGTAGCTTAACAATACGGTTTTAATGCCCCTTGGAAGAGACGTGGAGGTTGCAGTAGCTTAACAAGACGGTTTTAATGTCCCTTGGAAGAGACGTGGAGGTTGCAGTAGCTTAACAAGATGGTTTTAATGTCCCTTGGAAGAGACGTGGAGGTTGCAGTAGCTTAACAAGACGGTTTTAATGCCCCGTGGAAGAGACGTGGAGGTTGCAGTAGCTTAAAAAGACGGTTCTAATGCCTCGTGGAAGAGACGTGGAGGTTGCAGTAGCTTAACAAGACGGTATTAATGTCCCTTGGAAGAGACGTGGAGGTTGCATTAGCTTAACAAGATGGTTTAATGCCCCTTGGAAGAGAAGTGGAGGTTGCAGTAGCTTAACAAAATGGTTTTAATGCCACTTGGAAGAGACGAGGAGATTGCAGTAGCTTAACAAGACTTTATTAATGCCCCTTGGAAAAGACATGGAGGTCGCAGTGGAATAAACAGACAGTATCAATGCCCCTGGGAAAAGTGGTGGAGGTCGCGATAACTTTACAAGACGGTTTTAATGCCCCTTGGAAGAATGGTGGAGGTCGCAGTGGAAAAAAAAGACAATAACATTGCCCCTGGGAAAGTGGTGGCGGTCGCAGTAGCTTAACAAGATGGTTTTAATGCCCCTTGGAAGAGACGTGGAGGTTGCAGTAGCTTAACAAGACGGTTTTAATGTCCCTTGGAAGAGTCGTGGAGTTTGCAGTAGGTTAACAATAAGTTTTTAATGCCCCTTGGAAGAGACGTGGAGGTCGCAGTGGAATAAAAAGACAATATCAATGCCCTTGGGAACAGTGGTTGAGGTCGCAGTAGCTTAATAAGTCGGTTTTCATGCCTCTTGGAAGAGACGTGGAGGTTGCAGTAGCCTAACAAGACGGTTTTAATGCCCCTTGGAAGAGACGTGGAGGTTGCAGTAGCTTAACAAGACGGTTTTAATGTCCCTTGGAAGAGACGTGGAGTTTGCAGTAGCTTAACAAGACGGTTATAATGCCCCTTGGAAGAGACGTGGAGGTCGCAGTGGAATAAAAAGACAATATCAATGCCCTTGGGAAAAGTAGTAGAGGTCGCAGTAGCTTAACAAGACAGTTTAAATGGCCCTTGGAAGAGACGTGGAGGTTGCAGTAGCTTAAAAAGACGGTTTTAATGCCTCGTGGAAGAGACGTGGAGGATGCAGTAGCTTAACACGACGGTTTTAATGTCCCTTGGAAGAGAAGTGGAAGTTGCAGTAGCCTAAGAAGACGGTTTAATGCCCCGTGGAAGAGACGTGGAGGTTGCAGTAGCTTAACAAGACGGTTTTAATGCCACTTGGAAAAGACATGGAGGTCGCAGTGGAGTAAAAAGACATTATCAATGCCCCTGGGAAAAGATGTGGAGGTCGCAATAACTTAACAAGACGGTTTTAATGCCCCTTGGAAGAATGGTGGAGGTCGCAGTGGAATAAAAAGACAATATCATTGCCCATGGGAAAGTGGTGGAGGTCGCAGTAGCTTAACAAGACGGTTTTAATGCCCCTTGGAAGAGACGTGGAGGTTGCAGCAGCTCAACTAGACGGTTTTAATGTCCCTTGGAAGAGACGTGGAGTTTGCAGTAGGTTAACAATACGCTTTTAATGCCTCTTGGAAGAGACATGGAGGTCGCAGTGCAATAAAAAGACAATATAAATGCCCTTGGGAAAAGTGGTTGTTGTCGCAGTAGCTTAATAAGTCGGTTTTCATGCCTCTTGGAAGAGACGTGGAGGTTGCACTAGCTTAACAAGACAGTTTTTATGTCCCTTGGAAGAGACGTGGAGTTTGCAGTAGCTTAACAAGACAGTTTTAATGCCCCTTGGAAGAGACGTGGAGGTCGCAATGGAATAAAAAGACAATATCAATGCCCATGGGAAAAGTAGTGGAGGTCGCAGTAGCTTAACAAGTCAGTTTTAATGGCCCTTGGAAGAGACGTGGAGGTTGCAGTAGCTTAACAAGACGGTTTTAATGCCCCGTGGAAGAGACGTGGGGGTTGCAGTAGCTTAAAAAGACGGTTTTAATGCCCCTTGAAAGAGACGTGGAGGTTGCAGTAGCTTAACTAGACGGTTTAATGCCCCTTGGAAGAGACGTGGAGGTTGCAGTAGCTTAACAAAACGCTTTTAATGCCACTTGGAAGAGACGTGTAGATTGCAGTAGGTTAACAAGACTTTTTTAATGCCCTTTGGAAAAGACATGGAGTTCGCAGTGGAATAAAAAGACAGTATCAATGCCCCTGGGAAAAGTGCTGGAGGTCGCAATAACTTATCAAGACGGTTTTAATGCCCCTTGGAAGAATGGTGGAGGTCGCAGTGGAATTAAAAGACAATATCATTGCCCCTGGGAAAATGGGGGAGGTCGCAGTAGCTTAACAGGACAGTTTTAATGCCCCTTGGAAGAAACGTGGAGGTTGCAATATCTTAACAAGATGGTTTTAATGCCGCTTGGAAGAGAGGTGGAGGTTGCAGCAGCTTAACAAAATGGTTTTAATGCCCCTTGGAAGAATAGTGGAGGTTGCAGTAGCTAAACAAGACGGTTTTAATGCCCCTCGGAAGACTGGTGGAGGTCACCGTAGCTTAACAAGACGGTTTTAATCCCCCTGTAAAAAGTGATGAAGGTCGTGGTAGCTTAACAAGACTGTTTTAATGCCCCTTGGAAGAGATATGGAGGTTTCAGCAGATTCACAAGATGGTTTTAATGCACCTTGTTAGAGACGTGGAGGTCACAGTGGATTAAAAAGACAATATCAATGCCCCTCTGAAAAGTGGTGGAGGTCGCAGTATCTTAACAAGACGGTTTTAATGCCCCTTGGAAGAGACGTGGAGTTTGCAGTAGGTTAACAATACGTTTTTAATGCCCCTGGGAAGAGACGTGGAGGTCGCAGTGGAATAAAAAGAAAATATCAATGCCCTTGGAAAAGTGGTGGAGGTCGCAGTAGCTTAACAAGACGGTTTTAATGCCTCTTGGAAGAGACGTGGAGGTTGCAGTAGCTTAACAAGACGGTTTTAATGCCCCTTGGAAGAGACGTGGAGGTTGCAGTATCTTAACAAGACGGTTTTAAAGTCACTTGGAAGAGACGCCGAGTTTGCAGTATCTTAACAAGACGGTTTTAATGCCCCTTGGAAGAGACGTGGAGGTCGCTGTGGAATAAAAAGACAATATCAATGCCCTTGGGAAAAGTAGTGGAGGTCGCAGTAGCTTAACAAGACAGTTTTAATGGCCCTTGGAAGAGACTTGGAGGTTGCAGTAGCTTAACAAGATGGTTTTAATGCCCCTTGGAAGAGACGTGAAAGTTGCAGTAGCTTAACAAGACGGTTTTAATGCCCCTTGAAAGAGACGAGGAGGTTGCAGTATGTTAACAACATGGTGTTAATGCCCCTTGAAAGAGACGTGGAGGTTGCAGCAGCTTAACAAAACAGTTTTAATGCCCCTTGGAAGAATCGTGGAGGTTGCAGTAGCTTTACAAGAAGGTTTTAATGCCCCTCGGAAGAATGGTGGAGGTAGCAGTAGCTTAACAAGACGGTTTTAATGCCCCTGGAGTATGTGGTGGAGGTCGCAGTAGCTTAACAAGATGGTATTAATGCCCCGTGGAAGAGATGTAGAGGTTGCAGTAGCTTCTCAAGACGTTTTTAATGCCCCTTGAAAGAGACGTGGAGGTCGCAGTGGATTAAAAAGACAATATCAATGCCAATCTAAAAGTGGTGGAGGTCGCAGTAGCTTAACAAGACGGTTTTAATGCCTCTTTGAATAGGCGTGGAGGTTGCAGTAGCTTATCAAGACGGTTTTAATGCACCTTGGAAGAGACGTGGAGGTTGCAGTAGCTTAACAAGACGGTTTTAAAGTCCCTTGGAAGAGACGTGGAGTTTGCAGTAGCTTAACAATAAGTTTTTAATGCCCCTTGGAAGAGACGTGGATTTCGCTGTGTTATAAAAAGACAATATCAATGCCCTTGGGATAAGTGGTGGAGGTCGCAGTAGCTTAACAAGACAGTTTTAATGCCTTTTGGAAGAGACGTGGAGGTTGCAGTAGCTTAACGAGATGGTTTTAATGCCCCTTGGAAAAGACGTGGAGGTTGCAGCAGCTTAACAAGACAGTTTTAATGTCCTTTGGAAGATACGTGGAGTTTGCAGTAGGTTAGCAATACGTTTTTAATGCCCCTTGGAAGAGACATGGAGGTTGCAGTGGAATAAAAAGACCATATCAATGCCCTTGGGAAAAGTGGTGGAGGTAGCAATGACTTAACAAGACTGTTTTAATGCCCCTTGGAAGAATGGTGGAGGTCGCAGTGGAATAAAATGACAATATCAATTCCCCTGGGAAAGTGGTGGAGGTCACAGTAGCTTAACAAGACGGTTTTAATGCCACTTGGAAGAGACGTGGAGGTTGCAGTATCTTTACAAGATGGTTTTAATGCCCCTTGGAAGAGTCATGGAGGTTGCAGCAGCTTAACAAAACGGTTTTAATGCCCCTTGGAAGAATCGTGGAGGTTGTAGTAGCTTAACAATATGGTTTTAATGCCCCTCGGAAGACTGGTGGAAGTCGCAGTAGCTTATCAAGACGGTTTTAATAGAGATGAGCGTTGTTCTACTCAAACTGTTCGCCAATCTCAAATTCGAGCTGTTTTGGGCGGTGTTCGAGCCATTCGGCGAACACGAACAATTTGAGAAAAATTCGGCTGTTCGAGGTTATGTTCGATAACTGTTCGTGCACCAAAATCATAACTGGATTTTTTCTCAGTAATGATGAAAATTAATGTTAATACGCAGTTTGAGTGTACCGCGGGGTGGGGGGAGGGGCAGGGGATGGATCTCTGCAGGAACAATGAAGATCTCCATTTTTTTTTCTCTTTCCCGCATTTACAGTGGGGAGGTGCAATCTGTCAGCCTATCAGCAGCGCACACACGGAGCGAAGTGCTTTTTTTCACACAATCAAGGGCATGTGTCATTGGCAGTGTATGTCACATGTCCTTGCCCTATAAGACCAAGCCATTTTCCCCGTCGCCACCATTTTCTCACTGCTGCAGCTGCGTGTTAGACGGCACCGCTGTTGCTGTGTGCGCTATACCTTGTTAATTTCAAGCCAATTTTCGCACAAATATACAGATAGCTTGGGAGTAGGGAATAGTTGTGATTGCAGTCCTTTTAAGGACTAGGTTACAGCATTTCCTACGACTTTTATCAGGGAGGTCTGTGCTCTTAAATAGATAGGTTGTGGGAGTAAAGACTAATTGTAATTGGAGTCCTTTTCAGGACTAGGTTACATCAGTTCCTATCAGTTTTTGCCAGGCAGGTCTGTGCCAGTGCTGTGCAAGTTTTTTTCACAGCATTTGGCTGAATCTAGCAAAGCTAATCCTTTTTGGCCTATTGCAGAGTGTGTTAGTCAGTGGAGTAGCCTATCTGTGTTGCAAGATATACCACCTGTGTATAGAATACCAATTTTTTTACTGCACCTAGTGAAGTAAAATCTTTTGGGCATAGCATCATTCTATTAGTCCATCTATACTGACCTCCATCAGGTTGCAAATTAAAACTAATTTTTATCTACATCTACAGTACCTCTGAAAAAATATTTGGGCTTCTAGCAGTGTGTGGGACTTGTTCTATTAGTCCATCTATACTGACCTCCATCAGGTTGCAAACTGAATATATTTTTTTCTGCATCTACCTCTGAAAAAATATTGGGCTTCTAGCTGTGTGTGGGTCTTGTTCTATTAATCCATCTATACTGACCTCCATCAGGATGCAAACTGAATATATTTTTTTCTGCATCTACCTCTGAAAAAATATTTGGCCTTCTAGTAGTGTGTCGGACTTTCTCTATTAGTCCATCTATACTGACCTCCATCAGGTTGCAAATTAAAACTAATTTTTATCTGCATCTACAGTACCTCTGAAAAAATATTTGGGCTTCTAGCAGTGTGTGGGACTTGTTCTATTAGTCCATCTATACTGACCTCCATCAGGTTGCAAACTGAATATATTTTTTTCTGCATCTACCTCTGAAAAAATATTGGGCTTCTAGCTGTGTGTGGGTCTTGTTCTATTAATCCATCTATACTGACCTCCATCAGGTTGCAAACTGAATATATTTTTTTCTGCATCTACATCTGAAAAAATATTTGGCCTTCTAGTAGTGTGTCGGACTTTCTCTATTAGTCCATCTATACTGACCTCCATCAGGTTGCAAATTAAAACTAATTTTTATCTGCATCTACAGTACCTCTGAAAAAATATTTGGGCTTCTAGCAGTGTGTGGGACTTGTTCTATTAGTCCATCTATACTGACCTCCATCAGGTTGCAAACTGAATATAGTTTTTTCTGCATCTACCTCTGAAAAAATATTGGGCTTCTAGCTGTGTGTGGGTCTTGTTCTATTAATCCATCTATACTGACCTCCATCAGGTTGCAAACTGAATATATTTTTTTCTGCATCTACCTCTGAAAAAATATTTGGCCTTCTAGTAGTGTGTCGGACTTTCTCTATTAGTCCATCTATACTGACCTCCATCAGGTTGCAAACTGAATATAATTTTTTTCTGCATCTAGCTCTGAAAAAATATTTGGCCTTCTAGTAGTGTGTCGGACTTTCTCTATTAGTCCATCTATACTGACCTCCATCAGGTTGCAAATTAAAACTAATTTTTATCTGCATCTACAGTACCTCTGAAAAAATATTTGGGCTTCTAGCAGTGTGTGGGACTTGTTCTATTAGTCCATCTATACTGACCTCCATCAGGTTGCAAACTGAATATATTTTTTTCTGCATCTACCTCTGAAAAAATATTGGGCTTCTAGCTGTGTGTGGGTCTTGTTGTATTAATCCATCTATACTGACCTCCATCAGGTTGCAAACTGAATATAATTTTTTTCTGCATCTAGCTCTGAAAAAATATTTGGCCTTCTAGTAGTGTGTCGGACTTTCTCTTTTAGTCCATCTATACTGACCTCCATCAGGTTGCAAATTAAAACTAATTTTTATCTGCATCTACAGTACCTCTGAAAAAATATTTGGGCTTCTAGCTGTGTGTGGGACTTGTATTAGTCCATCTATACTGACCTCCATCAGGTTGCAAACTGAATATATTTTTTTCTGCATCTACCTCTGAAAAAATATTTGGCCTTCTAGTAGTGTGTCGGACTTTCTCTATTAGTCCATCTATACTGACCTCCATCAGGTAGCAAATTAAAACTAATTTTTATCTGCATCTACAGTACCTCTGAAAAAATATTTGGGCTTCTAGCAGTGTGTGGGACTTGTTCTATTAGTCCATCTATACTGACCTCCATCAGGTTGCAAACTGAATATATTTTTTCTGCATCTACCTCTGAAAAAATATTTGGCCTTCTAGTAGTGTGTCGGACTTTCTCTATTAGTCCATCTATACTGACCTCCATCAGGTTGCAAATTAAAACTAATTTTTATCTGCATCTACAGTACCTCTGAAAAAATATTTGGGCTTCTAGCAGTGTGTGGGACTTGTTCTATTAGTCCATCTATACTGACCTCCATCAGGTTGCAAACTGAATATAGTTTTTTCTGCATCTACCTCTGAAAAAAATATTGGGCTTCTAGCTGTGTGTGGGTCTTGTTCTATTAATCCCTCTATACTGACCTCCATCAGGTTGCAAACTGAATATATTTTTTTCTGCATCTACCTCTGAAAAAATATTTGGCCTTCTAGTAGTGTGTCGGACTTTCTCTATTAGTCCATCTATACTGACCTCCATCAGGTTGCAAATTCAAAATAATTTTTTTCTGCATCTAACCCAGCCAATAGTTTTGGCCTAATACCACAGTTTGGCCACTCAGCTCTGCTCGGTTACCATCCATTGTTTTTTTGTGCAAACAACTCCAGATTTGTGAATTAGTTAACCACCAAAATGAGTGGAAAAAGGCCTGCTGCTGGTGGAAAGGGGAATAGGCGTGTTGGGAAGGGGAAAAAAGGTTGTGTCCGTGGGGTAGGTGTTAAAGCAACAGTAACATCTGCAGAAGAAAGACCATCTTCCAGCCAAACTAAAATGTCTACTTCTTTTAGCGGACAATGTGATAAGATCCCTTTCTTACGGCCACGCCAATCGCTACAAATTCCAGATGAGGCACAAAAACAGCAGGTGCTTCAACGGATAACAAGTGCTCCTTTAAGTGGGCTCTCCTCCACATCAACTTCAACATCACAAATACTCCAGTCCTCAAAGGTGTCACCCAAATCGCACTTGCTTCCTCACAGCTCCCAAATCTCCAGCTGCCCGTCTGAGTATGAGGTAGAACAGATGGTTGAGTCTGCAGAGCTGTTTACTCATACTATAGCCTGGGAATCAGAGGTCGACTCCAGCGCTTCTGTGAATCCAGACGAGGAAATGATCTGCACTGATGCCCAGAATCTTTATGAGTCGGATCCAGGACCAGACGCAGAAGGTTCTGACCATAATGTAGACCCTCATTCCCAAACTGTAACTCCTGTTGGTGGAGACAATGAGGAAGACGATGATAAGACTCAAATACCTGATTGGAGCGACAACTTTAGTTTTTTGTCAGGGCAGGAACAGGTTGGCTCTGAGGACGACGGGTGTGATAACGCACAGGGTGATGATGATGAGGTCGGAGATCCCACTTACTGTCAACCCACAGTCAGCCAAGAGATGAGGTCAGCAGAGGAGGTGGAGGAAGATGCTAGTGACGACGAGGTCAGGTTGCGCCTTCCTGGACAGAGACGTAGTACTGGAAGCACGTCAACAACTGCATCCTCAAACACAACTCTGCCTCTCACCACAAGTCGTGGTGGCTCTTCAGGTCGCATGGGTCCTAAGCCTTGCATAGCCTGGGCATTTTTTCAGATCGATAAAGATGACCCAACTCGTGTTATCTGTAACATTTGTCAGCAAAAGCTAAGTAGAGGCCAAAAAATACATAGTTTGAGTACTTCATGCATGAACCGGCACATGGACATGAAGCATAAGTTGCAGTGGGAAGCTCAGTGTGCTACAATGCGGCCTAGCCGGCCGGGCCAACCACCGTCTGCCATATCTTGTGCATCCGCGGCCTCTTCATCCTCTGTGATTGGGGGGACAGCAGTCACACCTGTTTTGGGGCGCAGACCTGCCACCTCTTTACCCGCAACAGCCAGCGTGATTGGCAGGTCATCATTTTCTTTGGAGGTGGTAACACCAGCTGGTGTTGAGCGCTGTCCGACATCGATAGCACCACCTTTGGATCAAGGCAACCTAACATGTCCGCCTGCATCTTCCTCACAGACCGGCAGTTTGCCGGGGACACCCTTATCAACCCCGTCTAAGCACAATAGCCAGCCCTCGGTCCCTCAGATGTGGACAAGTAAAAGACCATTTCCTCCTAGCCATGAGAAAGCTAAGAGGTTGAATTTCACCATCTGCAAGCTCTTGGCTACAGAAATGCTGCCTTTCCGCCTGGTGGACACAGAGGATTTTCGAGACCTTATGTCCGTCGCAGTGCCCCAGTACCAGATGCCCAGTCGGCACTACTTCTCAAAGAAAGGTGTGCCTGCGCTCCACCAGCATGTCGCACACAACATCACCGCTTCTTTGAGAAACTCTGTGTGTGACAGGGTGCATTTCACCACAGACACTTGGACGAGTAGGCATGGACAGGGGCGTTACATGTCGCTGACTGGGCACTGGGTAACTATGGTGACAGCAGGACAAGGGGCTGCTGTCCAAGTCTTGCCGTCCCCACGAGTTGTGCGTCAATCCTCTTTATGTCAAAGTTCCTCCACTGCTTCTGCCTCCTCAACCTCCTCTCGGTCTTCCACCTGCACCCAAAGCCTGTCTGGTCATGCCACAAGCTTTCTAACTGCGCAGAAGGGATCCTGCACACCTCCTTACTATTCTGGCAGTAGGGCTCAACGTCATCAGGCGGTTTTTACATTGAAATGTCTGGGAAATGTGAGTCACACAGCTGAGGAGTTGTGGTCAGCTCTGGAGAACCAATTTCATGAATGGTTGTCTCCACTGGACCTGAAACCAGGGAAGGCCGTGTGCGACAATGCTGCAAACCTGGGTGCGGCCCGTCGCCGGGGCAATGTCACACACGTGCCTTGTATGGCTCACGTGTTGAACCTGGTTGTCCAGCAATTTTTAGCCCACTATCCCAGACTAGATGGCCTTCTGCAGAGGGCACGGTCGCTGTGTGCTCACTTCCGCCGTTCGCATCCCGCAGCTCAGCGACTTACATCTCTACAGAAGTCGTTGGGCCTGCCACTTCACCGGCTAAAATGCGATGTGCCTACCCGGTGGAATTCAACTCTGCACATGTTGCAGCGACTGTGGCAGCACCGACAAGCCCTGGTGCAATACGTTCTGACGTATAGCCTGGGCCAACGAGATTCAGAGGTGGGGCAAATCACGCTGGAGGAGTGGTCTCAGATCAGGGACCTATGCACCCTTCTGCACAGTTTTGAAATGGCGACGAAGATGTTTAGTGCTGACGATGCCTTTATCAGCATGACTATTCCGGTGATTTACATGCTGGAGCACATGTTAAACAGAATTCGGAGTCAGGTGGTGGCACAAGAGGAGGTGGAGGAAGTAGAGGAGGAGGAGTTGTATGCGGAAGGGCTAACATCTGCAAGGTCCAGAAGGTCGGCAGCACCAAGGCGGCAGGCATGTGAGGGTGGGGGAGATGGTTTTACCAGGGCGCATGGTAGCAGCCAAACTAGTGAGGAAGGTGCAGGAGCCCAGGAAGAAGTGGAGGACGAACTGATGGAAGACTCATCAGATGAGGGAGACCTTGATCACATTTCTGTTGTGCGAGGTTGGGGGGAGAGGACAGAGGAAGGAAGCATGATTGTTACCTCGCCACCAACACAACAGGGACTTGGTGCTCCTGGATGCGCAACACACATGAGTGCCTTCTTGCTGCACTACCTGCAACATGACCCTCGAATTGTGAGAATTAGAAATAATCCTGACTACTGGGTTGCCACACTGTTAGATCCCCGGTACAAAAGTAAATTTGCAGAAATTATTCCTGCCATAGAAAGGGATGCACGCATGCAGGAGTATCAGCAGAGACTGTTGCAGAATCTTACATGTGCTTTTCCACAAAATACCAGTGGTGCACGTAGTGAATCTCACAGTTCCAACTTGCCAACCGTGGGACCGTCAAGTGTTCAGCACTCAAACCGTAACAGAACCACAGTATCTGCTGGTAACATCAATTTTGCGGAATCATTTCACCACTTTTTTAGCCCATCCTTTGCAAGGCCACAGGAGACAAGAAGTCTGACACATAGTCAACGCCTAGAGACGATAGTACAGGAGTATCTCCAAGTAAACATTGAAGCCACGACTGTGTCACTGGACCCTTGCTCTTTTTGGGCTTCCAATCTGGATAAATGGCCGGAGCTAGCCACTTACGCCTTGGAGATCTTGTCATGCCCCGCAGCCAGCGTTCTGTCTGAACGTGTGTTCAGCGCTGCTGGTGGTGTGCTGACAGATAAGCGCACGCGGCTCTCCACTGATAATGTAGACAGACTCACGTTCATAAAGATGAACAAATCATGGATCCGAAACGACTTTTATACCCCTGTGTCATCCTGGGGAGAGTAAAAGCTTGATGATTGGTTAAAATCACCCTACCAAACATTTTAAGCTTTCAAATTACTAATCATGTTTATCTGTATCTTGACTGGAAAATAATTTGGGCTTTGTAGCAGTGTGCAGCACTGATCCTATTAGGCCATCTATAATAAGCTCCACCAGATTTAAAATTAAAAATAATTTTTAGCTGCATCTAGCCCGGAAAATAATTTTGGGGCTCCGAGATGCGCAAGACACATAAGTGCCTTCTTGCTGCACTACCTGCAGCATGACCCTCATATTGTCAGAATTCGAAGTAATCATGACTACTGGGTTGCCACACTCTTAGATCCCCCAAACTTTTCGATCAACCTTTTCATTTTAATAAAGACCAAAAAAATGGTCATTTTTGAAATTATAAGCATTAGCAGGTTGTTAGAAACTGAAATCAAACAGTTTTCAACTCAAAACTTTATTCTAGGTGATGTTACATTTTCACATAGGACCCCTTGTTCGAAAGGAGCTTCTGAACTCTCTCGTCCATTGAATTTGTCAGGTTTTGGATGGTTTCTGCTTCAATTGTTTTGCATGAGGACAGAATACCATCCCAGAGCTGTTGCTTAGATGTGAACTGCCTCCCGCCATCATAGACACTCCTTTTAATGATGCTCCAAAGGTTCTGAATGGGGTAGAGGTCAGGGGAGCATGGGGGTCACACCATAAGTTTGTCCCCTTTTATGCCCATATCAGCCAGAGATGCAGATGTTTTATGTGCAGCATGAGATGGTGCATTATCATGCAGAAAAATGATCTTGCTGTGAAATACACGGTTCTTCTTCTTGAACCATGGCAGGAAGTGCTGTTTGAGAAAATCCACATACATTATGGAGTTCATCTTTAGCGCCTTCAGGGATCCTAAAGGGGCCGACAATCTCTCTCCCCATGATTCCAGCCCAAAACATTACTCCACCTCCTCCTTGTTGGCGCTGTAGCTGTGTTTGCGTGGGGTGTCCATCAACCAGCCATCCTCCACTCTATCCATCTGGACCATCGAGCGCTGCACGGCACTCATCCGTGAACAAAACAGTTTTGAAATCAGTCTTCATGTAATGTTTGGCCCACTGGAGCCGTTTCTGCTTGTGTGAAGTGGATAGAGGAGGTCGACAGGATGGCGTATGCACAGCTGCAAACCTCTGAAGGACCCTGCATCTTGTTGTTCGGGGGACGTTGGAGGCACAAGCAGCTTCAAAAACTTGTCTGCTGCTATGACAAGGCTTTTTTGCCGCTGCTCTTTCAACCTGACGTAATTGCCTGTAGGAAAAAGTCCTCAATTTGCCCTTATCAGCACGCACACGTGTGTACTGTGAATCAGCTACATACTTCTTGATTGCCAAGACACTTCATCCTGATCATCGCACAATGTTGATTGTAGTCATGCCTTGACCTAAACACTCCACAATTTGTTGCTTCTCAGCAGCCGACACATCCTTTTTCTTTCCCATTTTGGCAGAAAATGTAGGCTGCTTAATAATGTGAGAGAGCCTTCTTAAGTAGTCTTGCCTTTCATTGGACACACCTGCCAAACTAATTAGCACAGGTGTCTGCAATTGCTTACAGTGATATAAAGAGCCCTGACACACATCACCATCAATGAGTTTAACTGACAAACAAACAAATTCTTCCCTTATCACTCCTAAACACTTTTTGCATAATAATTTGGAACGCGGTGTACATGTGCTTTCCCACAAAACACCAGCGGTTCACGTAGTGAATCTTACAGTTCTAACTTGCCAACCGTGGTCTGTATGGAATTGTTCAATAAAGGGCCCAAAATTAAGATAACATAGATGGGAGAGGTCTCTATGAATAGGAATTCCTAAGTATTTGATACCCTGTGAGGGCCAGGCAAAGGGAAAGTTGGACTGGATGGAATCCTATATGGATTTGGGGAGGGAGACATCGAGGGCCTCAGACTTCGCTGCATTGATTTTAAAATTTTACCATGTAACAAAGTGATCTATTTCAGCCATAACAGCATGGATGGATATATGTGATTGAGTGATATATACTAGGACATCATCAGCAAATAGAGAGCACTTGTACTCGGTGCCTCCCACCTCAATCCACCTAATATTGGGGTTATGGCGAATTGATGAGAGCAGGTGCTCCGTCACTAGGATGTATAAGAGAGGGGACAGAGGACATCCCTGCCTTGTCCCATTGGTGATTGTGAAAGGTGATGAAAATGTTCTGACGCACCCCCTGGGCCTTGGGACACCCGGAGCCGGACCCTTTTTGGTGGATGCTGGTGGTTGTAGTCTTCGTGGCGGCGACCCGGTTCCGTGGCTCAGGGCGGTCAAACCAGTGGCGGAACTATTTATGTGGTTTTGATGTTTAAATGTCCGACTACGCCACCCGTGGATTGCGGTCAGAGTGAACCGCCGCTACAGGGCAGACCGCTGAGGCTGGTGTTGTGGGTGCAGCAGAGCGTAGCATAACTCCCCATGGGAGGAGTATAGCCTCAGGGCAGTGTATGCGGAGGATGGGGGTGATGGTGCAGGGCAGCAGCAGTAACGACACGGAGTCAGTGATGCAGTCCAGGGCCTTTACTCACAGTTCTTATTATCCAGACCACGTCTGCAGGTAACGGCTGCCCACGTCGTACTGTGCTCACCAGGTGAGGGGCTCAGACAACTCCCAGATAACTTTGGAGCACTTCACAGGACCCCCTTTGTGTGTCCTTTGTCTGGCCTTTCTTACCAACACTTCTGTCCGGCTGCCTCGGGCCTCCTCTTGGTAAACTTGGCGCCAGTTTCCCTGACCCTATGTGGTGCCTTCCTAGCGGGTGTAGCGAGGGGCTGCGCCACATAAAATGTCAGAGCCTCCGGTTTCTAGCTGAGGGTCGTTTCCTGCCTCCACTAGTTCGGGGACCGGTCTCCCCCTTTGGCCTGACCCCTCCACGCAGGTGGATTCGGGCGTGCGGTGGCGACTCGCCCGTCCGCACCCCTGGGATCCCTTCATTCCTCGTTCCTGGAGCCTTCTCCGCTCCTCTTCCTTCCTTCTCCCTCTTCCAGGCCTGGGCCTCTGTTACTAGGCCCGCCTCCGGAGCAGAGCTCATGCAGAGCCCCTGCTCCCTGCCACTTCTGCTCAGACTTCTCTGCACTGAACTAAGATGGTGCCCACCTTTTATACTCCCTTCTCAATGCACCCAGGAACTGCTTCCTCCCTGCTCCTGCACTACAGGGTTCCCCTTCCTCAGTGTTCCCTACCCCCACTCCAGCCAGGGACAGGGACTGTCGTGCCCATCTCAGGGGCATATTGGTCGCCCTGCCCCACGGCAATGTGGTGTAATGCATGCAGGTGTCGGGTCCTGATCCACACTCCATCCTTACCTGAGAGTGAGATATCACACCTCTGGGTGAGGTGCAATACGTCTGTAGCAACCGAGCCCTCAGGGTGCTACAGTTCCATTTATCTTCAGCCTAGGTGACGTATTGCGATACAGGGCCGTGATTTTGGCTATAAAAGGGTCCCCTAGACCCCTACCCAAAGCTTTTTAAGAGAATCATATATGGCGTGCCAGGAGACCCTATGGAATGCTTTCTCAGCATCCAACGAGAGTATCTAATTACAAATTTTTAACTGCATCTAGCCCAGGAAATACTTTGTGCCTAGTAGCAGTGTCTGCTAGTCAGCGGATTATCCCAGCTGTTAAGCAAGCTACACCACCTGTAGTTTAGACACTTAATTTTTTCAAAGGAAATGCTTCGGGACCATGGGATACTCAGTGAAGAGCATCAGGAGGCACCCCAAGGCATAGGGGCTGGGACTGGCAGTAGGATGCCTTTCATTCAAATTAGAGAGACAATTTAAATTAAAAAGCTTAGAGCTGCCTCCACCACAGGGGGGCTCGCTCGACCCACCAGCGGACAGGCACCAGTATTGGGAGAGGGGGGCTGGCCATCAGGGTTCACCGCGGCTCTGGCACAAACCCGGCGACACGGAGGTGGCACGGGCAGGAGCGGACTGGCCGTGTCGGCTTCTCACTTTTTGGATTTTAGAAGGGCATGACATGCCTATATCTGTGTCTCCTCCTCCTTTTACTCCTCCACCTCTTTTATTTTCGCATGACTATATGTACTTGTCACTTTTCCATGTGTTAGTTGTGTCTTCTGAGCAGTTTGTCAGCTTTTGGACACCTTTGAAGGTGTTTTCTATGTGTTTCTATGTGTTTTTGTTTGCCTGCCATTGGTTTTAACGGTGTTCGAAGGTGTTCGACGAACAGTTCGACGAACAGTTCGGCGAACACACGGGTGTTCGACGAACCCAACCGAACTCGAACACTACGGGGGTGGCTCAACACTAGGTTTTAATCCCCATGTAAAAAGTGGTGGAGGTCGCAGTAGCTTAATAAGATGGTTTTAATGCCCCTAGGAAGAGACGTGGAGGTTTCAGTAGCTTCGCAAAATGGTTTTAATGTTCCTTGGAAGAGACGTGGAGGTCACAGTGGAATAAAAAGACAACATCAATGCCCTTCGGAAAAGTGGTGGAGGTCGCAGTAGGTTAACAAGACGGTTTTAATGCCTCTTGGAAGAGACGTGGAGGATGCAGTAGCTTAACAAGACGGTTTTAATGCCCCATGGAAGAGACGTGGAGGTTGCAGAAGCTTAACAAGATGGTTTTAATGTCCCTTGGAAGAGAAGTGGAGTTTACAGTAGGTTAACAATACGTTTTTAATGCCCCTTGGAAGAGACGTGGAGGTCGCAGTGGAATAAAAAGACAATATCAATGCCCTTGGTAAAAGTGGTGGAGGTCGCAGTATCATAACAAGACAGTTTTAATGCCTCTTGGAAGAGACGTGGAGGTTGCAGTAGCTTAACAAGACGGTTTTAATGCCCCTTGGAAGAGAAGTGGAGGTTGCAGTAGCTTAACAAGACGGTTTTAATGTCCCTTGGAAGAGACGTGGAGTTTGCAGTATGTTAACAATACGTTTTTAATGCCCCTTGGAAGAGACGTGGAGGTCGCAGTGGAATAAAAAGACTATATCAATGCCCTTGGGAAAAGTGGTGGAGGTCACAGTAGCTTAACAAGTCGGTTTTCATGCCTCTTGGAAGAGACGTGGAGGTTGCAGTAGCTTAACAAGACGGTTTTAATGCCCCTTGGAAGAGACGTGGAGGTCGCAGTGGATTAAAAAGACAATATCAATGCCAATCTAAAAGTGGTGGAGGTCGCAGTAGCTTAACAAGACGGTTTTAATGCCTCTGGGAAGAGGCGTGGAGGTTGCAGTAGCTTATCAAGACGGTTTTAATGCACCTTGGAAGCGACGTGGAGGTTGCAGTAGCTTAACAAGACGGTTTTAAAGTCCCTTGGAAGAGACGTGGAATTTGCAGCAGCTTAACAATAAATTTTTAATGCCCCTTGGAAGAGACGTGGAGGTCGCTGTGTTATAAAAAGACAATATCAATGCCCTTGGGATAATTGGTGGAGGTCGCAGTAGCTTAATAAGACAGTTTTAATGCCTTTTGGAAGAGACGTGGAGGTTGCAGTAGCTTAACAAGACGGTTTTAATGCCCCTTGGAAGAGACGTGGAGGTTGCAGCAGCTTAACAAGACAGTTTTAATGTCCTTTGGAAGAGACGTGGAGTTTGCAGTAGGTTAGCGATACGTTTTTAATGCCCTTGGAAGAGACATGGAGGTTGCAGTGGAATAAAAAGACCATATCATTGCCCTTGGGAAAAGTGGTGGAGCTAGCAATGACTTAACAAGACTGTTTTAATGCCCCTTGGAAGAATGGTGGAGGTCGCAGTGGAATAAAATGACAATATCAATTCCCCTGTGAAAGTGGTGGAGGTCACAGTAGCTTAACAAGACGGTTTTAATGCCACTTGGAAGAGACGTGGAGGTTGCAGTATCTTTACAAGATGGTTTTAATGCCCCTTGGAAGAGTCGTGGAGGTTGCAGCAGCTTAACAAAACGGTTTTAATGCCCCTTGGAAGAATCGTGGAGGTTGTAGTAGCTTAAAAATACGGTTTTAATGCCCCTCGGAAGACTGGTGGAAGTCGCAGTAGCTTATCAAGACGGTTTTAATCCCCAAGTAAAAACTGGTGGAGGTCGCAGTAGCCTAATAAGATGGTTTTAATGCCCCTAGGAAGAGACGTGGAGGTTTCAGTAGCTTTGCAAAATGGTTTTAATGCTCCTTGGAAGAGACGTGGAGGTCACAGTGGAATAAAAAGACAACATCAATGCCCTTCGGAAAAGTGGTGGAGGTCGCAGTAGGTTAACAAGACGGTTTTAATGCCTCTTGGAAGAGACGTGGAGGTTGCAGTAGCTTAACAAGACGGTTTTAATGCCCCTTGGAAGAGACGTGGAGGTTGCAGAAGCTTAACAAGATGGTTTTAATGTCCCTTGGAAGAGACGTGGAGCTTACAGTAGGTTAACAATACGTTTTTAATGCCCCTTGGAAGAGACGTGGAGGTCGCAGTGGAATAAAAAGACAATATCAATGCCCTTGGTAAAAGTGGTGGAGGTCGCAGTAGCTTAACAAGACAGTTTTAATGCCTCTTGGAAGAGACGTGGAGGTTGCAGTAGCTTAACAAGACCGTTTTAATGCCCCTTGGAAGAGAAGTGGAGGTTGCAGTAGCTTAACAAGGCGGTTTTAATGTCCCTTGGAAGAGACGTGGAGTTTGCAGTAGGTTAACAATACGTTTTTAATGCCCCTTGGAAGAGACGTGGAGGTCGCAGTGGAATAAAAAGACAATATCAATGCCCTTGGGAAAAGTGGTGGAGGTCGCAGTAGCTTAACAAGTCGGTTTTCATGCCTCTTGGAAGAGACGTGGAGGTTGCAGTAGCTTAACAAGACGGTTTTAATGCCCCTTGGAAGAGACGTGAAGGTTGCAGTAGCTTAACAAGACGGTTTTTATGTCCCTTGGAAGAGACGTGGAGTTTGCAGTAGCTTAACAAGAAGTTTTTAATGCCCCTTGGAAGAGACGTGGAGGTCGCAGTGGAATAAAAAGACAATATCAATGCCCTTGGGAAAAGTAGTGGAGGTCGCAGTAGCTTAACAAGACAGTTTTAAGGGCCTTGGAAGAGACGTGGAGGTTGCAGTAGCTTAAAAAGACGGTTTTAATGCCTCATGGAAGAGACGTGGAGTTTGCAGTAGGTTAGCAATACGTCTTTAATGCCCCTTGGAAGAGACATGGAGGTTGCAGTGGAATAAAAAGACCATATCAATGCCCTTGAGAAAAATGGTGGAGGTAGCAATGACTTAACAAGACTGTTTTAATGCCCCTTGGAAGAATGGTGGAGGTCGCAGTGGAATAAAATGACAATATCAATTCCTCTGGGAAAGTGGTGGAGGTCACAGTAGCTTAACAAGACGGTTTTAATGCCACTTGGAAGAGACGTGGAGGTTGCAGTATCTTTACAAGATGGTTTTAATGCCCCTTGGAAGAGTCGTGGAGGTTGCAGCAGCTTAACAAAACGGTTTTAATGCCCCTTGGAAGAATCGTGGAGGTTGTAGTAGCTTAACAATAAGGTTTTAATGCCCCTCGGAAGACTGGTGGAACTCGCAGTAGCTTATCAAGACGGTTTTTACCCCCATGTAAAAAGTGGTGGAGGTCGCAGTAGCTTAATAAGATGGTTTTAATGCCCCTAGGAAGAGACATGGAGGTTTCAGTAGCTTCGCAAAATGGTTTTAATGCTCCTTGGAAGAGACGTGGAGATCACAGTGGAATAAAAAGACAACATCAATGCCCTTCGGAAAAGTGGTGGAGGTCGCAGTATGTTAACAAGACGGTTTTAATGCCTCTTGGAAGAGACGTGGAGGTTGCTTTAGCTTAACAAGACGGTTTTAATGCCCCTTGGAAGAGAAGTGGAGGTTGCAGAAGCTTAACAAGATGGTTTTAATGTCCCTTGGAAGAGACGTGGAGTTTACAGTAGGTTAACAATACGTTTTTAATGCCCCTTGGAAGAGACGTGGAGGTCGCAGTGGAATAAAAAGACAATATCAATGCCCTTGGAAAAAGTGGTGGAGGTCGCAGTAGCTTAACAAGACAGTTTTAATGCCTCTTGGAAGAGACGTGGAGGTTGCAGTAGCTTAACAAGACGGTTTTAATGCCCCTTGGAAGAGAAGTGGAGGTTGCAGTAGCTTAACAAGACGGTTTTAATGTCCCTTGGAAGAGACGTGGAGTTTGCAGTATGTTAACAATACGTTTTTAATGCCCCTTGGAAGAGACGTGGAGGTCGCAGTGGAATAAAAAGACAATATCAATGCCCTTGGGAAAAGTGGTGGAGGTCGCAGCAGCTTAACAAGTCGGTTTTCATGCCTCTTGGAAGAGACGTGGAGGTTGCAGTAGCTTAACAAGACGGTTTTAATGCCCCTTGGAAGAGACGTGAAGGTTGCAGTAGCTTAACAAGACGGTTTTTATGTCCCTTGGAAGAGACGTGGAGTTTGCAGTAGCTTAACAAGAAGTTTTTAATGCCCCTTGGAAGAGACGTGGAGGTCGCAGTGGAATAAAAAGACAATATCAATGCCCTTGGGAAAAGTAGTGGAGGTCGCAGTAGCTTAACAAGACAGTTTTAAGGGCCTTGGAAGAGACGTGGAGGTTGCAGTAGCTTAAAAAGACGGTTTTAATGCCTCGTGGAAGAGACGTGGAGGTTGCAGTAGCTTAACAAGACGGTTTTAATGCCCCTTGGAAGAGACGTGGAGGTTGCAGTAGCTTAACAAGACAGTTTAATGCCCCTTGGAAGAGACGTGGAGGTTGCAGAAGCTTAACAAGGCGGTTTTAATGCAAATTGGAAGAGACAAGGAGATTGCAGCAGCTTAACAAGACTTTTTTAATGCCCCATGGAAAAGACATGGAGGTTGCAGTGGAATAAAAAGACAGTATCAATGCCCCTGGGAAAAGTGGTGGAGGTCGCAATAACTTAACAAGACGGTTTTAATGCCCCTTGGAAGAATGGTGGAGGTCGCAGTGGAATAAAAAGACAATATCATTGCCCCTGGGAAAATGGTGGAGGTCGCAGTAGCTTAGCAAGACGGTTTTAATGCCCCTTGGAAGAGACGTGGAGGTTGCAGTAGCTTAACAAGGCGGTTTTAATGTCCCTTGGAAGAGACGTGGAGTTTGCAGTAGGTTAACAATACGTTTTTAATGCCCCTTGGAAGAGATGTGGAGGTCGCAGTGGAATTAAAAGACAATATCAATGCCCTTGGGAAAAGTGGTTGAGGTCGCAGTAGCTTAATAAGCCGGTTTTCATGCCTCTTGGAAGAGACGTGGAGGCTGCAGTAGCTTAACAAGACGGTTTTAATGCCCCTTGGAAGAGTCGTGGAGGTTGCAGTAGCTTAACAAGACGGTTTTTATGTCCCTTGGAAGAGACGTGAAGTTTGCAGTAGCTTAACAAGACGGTTTTAATGCCCCTTGGAAGAGACGTGGAGGTCGCAGTGGAATATAAAGACAATATCAATGCCCTTGGGAAAAGCAGTGGAGGTCGCAGTAGCTTAACAAGACAGTTTAAATGGCCCTTGGAAGAGACGTGGAGGTTGCAGTAGCTTAAAAAGATGGTTTTAATGCCCAGTGGAAGAGACGTCGAGGTTGCAGTAGCTTAACAAGACGGTTTTTATGTCCCTTGGAAGAGACGCGCAGTTTGCAGTAGCTTAACAAGACGGTTTTAATGCCCCTTGGAAGAGACGTGGAGGTCGCAGTGGAATAAAAAGACAATATCAATGCCCTTGGGAAAAGTAGTGGAGGTCGCAGTAGCTTAACAAGACAGTTTAAATAGCCCTTGGAAGAATGGTGGAGGTCGCAGTGGAATAAAAAGACAATATCATTGCCCCTGAGAACGTGGTGGAGGTCGCAGTAGCTTAACAAGACGGTTTTAATGCCCCTTGGAATAATCGTGGAGGTTGCAGTAGCTTAACAAGATGGTTTTAATGCCCCTCGGAAGACTGGTGGAGGTCGCAGTAGCTTAACAAGATGGATTTAATCCCCCTGTAAGAAGTGGTGGAGGTCGCAGTAGCTTAACAAGACGGTTTTAATGCCCCTTGGAAGAGACGTGGAGGTTTCAGTAGCTTCACAAGATGGTTTTAATGCACCTTGGAAGAGACGTGGAGGTCACAGGGGATTAAAAAGACAATATCAATGCCCTTCGGAAAAGTGGTGGAGGTCGCAGTAGCTTAACAAGACGGTTTTAAATCCCCTTGGAAGAGACGTGGAGGTTGCAATAGCTTAACAAGATGGTTTTAATGTTCCTTGGAAGAGAAGTGGAGTTTGCAGAAGGTTAACAATACGTTTTTAATGCCCCTTGGAAGAGACGTGGAGGTCGCAGTGGAATAAAAAGAAAATATCAATGCCCTTGGGAAAAGTGGTGGAGGTCGCAGTAGCTTAACAAGATGGTTTTAATGCCTCTTGGAAGAGACGTGGAGGTTGCAGTAGCTTAACAAGACGGTTTTAATGCGCCTTGGAAGAGACGTGGAGGTTGCAGTAGCTTAACAAGACGGTTTTAATGTCCCTTGGAAGAGACGTGGAGTTTGCAGCAGCTTAACAAGACGGTTTTAATGCCCCTTGGAAGAGACGTGGAGGTCGCAGTGGAATAAAAAGACAATATCAATGCCCTTGGGAAAAGTAGTGGAGGTCGCAGTAGCCTAACAAGACAGTTTTATTGGCCCTTGGAAGAGACGTGGAGGTTGCAAAAGCTTTCCAAGACAGTTTTTTTGCCCCGTGGAAGAGACGTGGAGGTTGCAGTAGCCTAACAAGATGGTTTTAATGCCTCTTGGAAGAGACGTGGAGGTTGCAGTAGCTTAACAAGACGGTTTTAATGCCCCTTGGAAGAGACGAGGAGGTTGCAGTATCTTAACAAGATGGTGTTAATGCCCCTTGAAAGAGACGTGGAGGTTGCAGCAACTTAACAAAGCGGTTTTAATGCCCCTTGGAAGAATCGTGGAGGTTGCAGTATCTTTACAAGAAGGTTTTAATGCCCCTCGGAAGAATGGTGGAGGTCGCAGTAGCTTAACAAGATGGTTTTAATGCCCCTGGAGAAAGTGGTGGAGGTAGCAGTAGCTTAACAAGACGGTATTAATGCCCCTTGGAAGAGACGTAGAGGTTGCAGTAGCTTCTCAAGACGGTTTTAATGCCCCTTGGAAGAGACGTGGAGTTCGCAGTGGATTAAAAAGACAATATCTATGCCAATGGGAAAAGTGGTGGAGGTCGCAGTAGCTTATCAAGACGGTTTTAATGCACCTTGGAAGAGACGTGGAGGTTGCAGTAGCTTAACAAGACGGTTTTAATTCCCCTTGGAAGAGACGTGGAGCTTGCAGTAGCTTAACAAGATGGTTTTAATGTTCCTTGGAAGAGACGTGGAGTTTGCAATAGGTTAACAATACATTTTTAATGCCCCTTGGAAGAGACGTGGAGGTCGCAGTAGCTTAACAAGTCGGTTTTCATGCCTCTTGGAAGAGACGTGGAGGTTGCAGTAGCTTAAAAAGACGGTTTTAATGCCCCTTGGAAGAGACGTGGAGGTTGCAGTAGCTTAACAAGACGGTTTTAATGTCCCTTGGAAGAGACGTGGAGTTTGCAGTAGGTTAACAATGCTGTTTTAATGCCCCTTGGAAGAATGGTGGAGGTCGCAGTGGAATAAAATGACAATATCAATTCCCCTGTGAAAGTGGTGGAGGTCACAGTAGCTTAACAAGACGGTTTTAATGCCACTTGGAAGAGACGTGGAGGTTGCAGTATCTTTACAAGATGGTTTTAATGCCCCTTGGAAGAGTCGTGGAGGTTGCAGCAGCTTAACAAAACGGTTTTAATGCCCCTTGGAAGAATCGTGGAGGTTGTAGTAGGTTAAAAATACGGTTTTAATGCCCCTCGGAAGACTGGTGGAAGTCGCAGTAGCTTATCAAGACGGTTTTAATCCCCATGTAAAAAGTGGTGGAGGTCGCAGTAGCCTAATAAGATGGTTTTAATGCCCCTAGGAAGAGACATGGAGGTTTCAGTAGCTTCGCAAAATGGTTTTAATGCTCCTTGGAAGAGACGTGGAGGTCACAGTGGAATAAAAAGACAACATCAATGCCCTTCGGAAAAGTAGTGGAGGTCGCAGTAGGTTAACAAGACGGTTTTAATGCCTCTTGGAAGAGACGTGGAGGTTGCAGTAGCTTAACAAGACGGTTTTAATGCCCCTTGGAAGAGACGTGGAGGTTGCAGAAGCTTAACAAGATGGTTTTAATGTCCCTTGGAAGAGACGTGGAGCTTACAGTAGGTTAACAATACGTTTTTAATGCCCCTTGGAAGAGACGTGTAGGTCGCAGTGGAATAAAAAGACAATATCAATGCCCTTGGTAAAAGTGGTGGAGGTCGCAGTAGCTTAACAAGACAGTTTTAATGCCTCTTGGAAGAGACGTGGAGGTTGCAGTAGCTTAACAAGACGGTTTTAAATCCCCTTGGAAGAGACGTGGAGGTTGCAGTAGCTTAACAAGACGGTTTTAATGTCCCTTGGAAGAGACGTGGAGTTTGCAGTAGGTTAACAATACGTTTTTAATGCCCCTTGGAAGAGACGTGGAGGTCGCAGTGGAATAAAAAGACAAAATCAATGCCCTTGGGAAAAGTGGTGGAGGTCGCAGTAGCTTAACAAGTCGGTTTTCATGCCTCTTGGAAGAGACGTGGAGGTTGCAGTAGCTTAACAAGACGGTTTTAATGCCCCTTGGAAGAGACGTGAAGGTTGCAGTAGCTTAACAAGACGGTTTTTATGTCCCTTGGAAGAGACGTGGAGTTTGCAGTAGCTTAACAAGAAGTTTTTAATGCCCCTTGGAAGAGACGTGGAGGTCGCAGTGGAATAAAAAGACAATATCAATGCCCTTGGGAAAAGTAGTGGAGGTCGCAGTAGCTTAACAAGACAGTTTTAAGGGCCTTGGAAGAGACGTGGAGGTTGCAGTAGCTTAAAAAGACGGTTTTAATGCCTCATTGAAGAGACGTGGAGTTTGCAGTAGGTTAGCAATACGTCTTTAATGCCCCTTGGAAGAGACATGGAGGTTGCAGTGGAATAAAAAGACCATATCAATGCCCTTGGGAAAAATGGTGGAGGTAGCAATGACTTAACAAGACTGTTTTAATGCCCCTTGGAAGAATGGTGGAGGTCGCAGTGGAATAAAATGACAATATCAATTCCCCTGGGAAAGTGGTGGAGGTCACAGTAGCTTAACAAGACGGTTTTAATGCCACTTGGAAGAGACGTGGAGGTTGCAGTATCTTTACAAGATGGTTTTAATGCCCCTTGGAAGAGTCGTGGAGGTTGCAGCAGCTTAACAAAACGGTTTTAATGCCCCTTGGAAGAATCGTGGAGGTTGTAGTAGCTTAACAATAAGGTTTTAATGCCCCTCGGAAGACTGGTGGAAGTCGCAGTAGCTTATCAAGACGGTTTTAATCCCCATGTAAAAAGTGGTGGAGGTCGCAGTAGCTTAATAAGATGGTTTTAATGCCCCTAGGAAGAGACGTGGAGGTTTCAGTAGCTTCGCAAAATGGTTTTAATGCTCCTTGGAAGAGACGTGGAGATCACAGTGGAATAAAAAGACAACATCAATGCCCTTCGGAAAAGTGGTGGAGGTCGCAGTAGGTTAACAAGACGGTTTTAATGCCTCTTGGAAGAGACGTGGAGGTTGCTTTAGCTTAACAAGACGGTTTTAATGCCCCTTGGAAGAGAAGTGGAGGTTGCAGAAGCTTAACAAGATGGTTTTAATGTCCCTTGGAAGAGACGTGGAGTTTACAGTAGGTTAACAATACGTTTTTAATGCCCCTTGGAAGAGACGTGGAGGTCGCAGTGGAATAAAAAGACAATATCAATGCCCTTGGAAAAAGTGATGGAGGTCGCAGTAGCTTAACAAGACAGTTTTAATGCCTCTTGGAAGAGACGTGGAGGTTGCAGTAGCTTAACAAGACGGTTTTAATGCCCCTTGGAAGAGAAGTGGAGGTTGCAGTAGCTTAACAAGACGGTTTTAATGTCCCTTGGAAGAGACGTGGAGTTTGCAGTATGTTAACAATACGTTTTTAATGCCCCTTGGAAGAGACGTGGAGGTCGCAGTGGAATAAAAAGACAATATCAATGCCCTTGGGAAAAGTGGTGGAGGTCGCAGCAGCTTAACAAGTCGGTTTTCATGCCTCTTGGAAGAGACGTGGAGGTTGCAGTAGCTTAACAAGACGGTTTTAATGCCCCTTGGAAGAGACGTGAAGGTTGCAGTAGCTTAACAAGACGGTTTTTATGTCCCTTGGAAGAGACGTGGAGTTTGCAGTAGCTTAACAAGAAGTTTTTAATGCCCCTTGGAAGAGACGTGGAGGTCGCAGTGGAATAAAAAGACAATATCAATGCCCTTGGGAAAAGTAGTGGAGGTCGCAGTAGCTTAACAAGACAGTTTTAAGGGCCTTGGAAGAGACGTGGAGGTTGCAGTAGCTTAAAAAGACGGTTTTAATGCCTCGTGGAAGAGACGTGGAGGTTGCAGTAGCTTAACAAGACGGTTTTAATGCCCCTTGGAAGAGACGTGGAGGTTGCAGTAGCTTAACAAGACAGTTTAATGCCCCTTGGAAGAGACGTGGAGGTTGCAGAAGCTTAACAAGGCGGTTTTAATGCCAATTGGAAGAGACAAGGAGATTGCAGCAGCTTAACAAGACTTTTTTAATGCCCCATGGAAAAGACATGGAGGTCGCAGTGGAATAAAAAGACAGTATCAATGCCCCTGGGAAAAGTGGTGGAGGTCGCAATAACTTAACAAGACGGTTTTAATGCCCCTTGGAAGAATGGTGGAGGTCGCAGTGGAATAAAAAGACAATATCATTGCCCCGGGGAAAATGGTGGAGGTCGCAGTAGCTTAGCAAGACGGTTTTAATGCCCCTTGGAAGAGACGTGGAGGTTGCAGTAGCTTAACAAGGCGGTTTTAATGTCCCTTGGAAGAGACGTGGAGTTTGCAGTAGGTTAACAATACGTTTTTAATGCCCCTTGGAAGAGATGTGGAGGTCGCAGTGGAATTAAAAGACAATATCAATGCCCTTGGGAAAAGTGGTTGAGGTCGCAGTAGCTTAACAAGCCGGTTTTCATGCCTCTTGGAAGAGACGTGGAGGCTGCAGTAGCTTAACAAGACGGTTTTAATGCCCCTTGGAAGAGTCGTGGAGGTTGCAGTAGCTTAACAAGACGGTTTTTATGTCCCTTGGAAGAGACGTGAAGTTTGCAGTAGCTTAACAAGACGGTTTTAATGCCCCGTGGAAGAGACGTGGAGGTCGCAGTGGAATATAAAGACAAAATCAATGCCCTTGGGAAAAGCAGTGGAGGTCGCAGTAGCTTAACAAGACAGTTTAAATGGCCCTTGGAAGAGACGTGGAGGTTGCAGTAGCTTAAAAAGATGGTTTTAATGCCCAGTGGAAGAGACGTCGAGGTTGCAGTAGCTTAACAAGACGGTTTTTATGTCCCTTGGAAGAGACGCGCAGTTTGCAGTAGCTTAACAAGACGGTTTTAATGCCCCTTGGAAGAGACGTGGAGGTCGCAGTGGAATAAAAAGACAATATCAATGCCCTTGGGAAAAGTAGTGGAGGTCGCAGTAGCTTAACAAGACAGTTTAAATAGCCCTTGGAAGAATGGTGGAGGTCGCAGTGGAATAAAAAGACAATATCATTGCCCCTGAGAACGTGGTGGAGGTCGCAGTAGCTTAACAAGACGGTTTTAATGCCCCTTGGAATAATCGTGGAGGTTGCAGTAGCTTAACAAGATGGTTTTAATGCCCCTCGGAAGACTGGTGGAGGTCGCAGTAGCTTAACAAGATGGATTTAATCCCCCTGTAAGAAGTGGTGGAGGTCGCAGTAGCTTAACAAGACGGTTTTAATGCCCCTTGGAAGAGACGTGGAGGTTTCAGTAGCTTCACAAGATGGTTTTAATGCACCTTGGAAGAGACGTGGAGGTCACAGGGGATTAAAAAGACAATATCAATGCCCTTCGGAAAAGTGGTGGAGGTCGCAGTAGCTTAACAAGACGGTTTTAAATCCCCTTGGAAGAGACGTGGAGGTTGCAATAGCTTAACAAGATGGTTTTAATGTTCCTTGGAAGAGAAGTGGAGTTTGCAGAAGGTTAACAATACGTTTTTAATGCCCCTTGGAAGAGACGTGGAGGTCGCAGTGGAATAAAAAGAAAATATCAATGCACTTGGGAAAAGTGGTGGAGGTCGCAGTAGCTTAACAAGATGGTTTTAATGACTCTTGGAAGAGACGTGGAGGTTGCAGTAGCTTAACAAGACGGTTTTAATGCGCCTTGGAAGAGACGTGGAGGTTGCAGTAGCTTAACAAGACGGTTTTAATGTCCCTTGGAAGAGACGTGGAGTTTGCAGCAGCTTAACAAAACGTTTTTAATGCCCCTTGGAAGAGACATGGAGGTCGCAGTGGAATAAAAAGACAATATCAATGCCCTTGGGAAAAGTAGTGGAGGTCGCAGTAGCCTAACAAGACAGTTTTATTGGCCCTTGGAAGAGACGTGGAGGTTGCAAAAGCTTTCCAAGACAGTTTTTTTGCCCCGTGGAAGAGACGTGGAGGTTGCAGTAGCCTAACAAGATGGTTTTAATGCCTCTTGGAAGAGACGTGGAGGTTGCAGTAGCTTAACAAGACGGTTTTAATGCCCCTTGGAAGAGACGAGGAGGTTGCAGTATCTTAACAAGATGGTGTTAATGCCCCTTGAAAGAGACGTGGAGGTTGCAGCAACTTAACAAAGCGGTTTTAATGCCCCTTGGAAGAATCGTGGAGGTTGCAGTATCTTTACAAGAAGGTTTTAATGCCCCTCGGAAGAATGGTGGAGGTCGCAGTAGCTTAACAAGATGGTTTTAATGCCCCTGGAGAAAGTGGTGGAGGTAGCAGTAGCTTAACAAGACGGTATTAATGCCCCTTGGAAGAGACGTAGAGGTTGCAGTAGCTTCTCAAGACGGTTTTAATGCCCCTTGGAAGAGACGTGGAGTTCGCAGTGGATTAAAAAGACAATATCTATGCCAATGGGAAAAGTGGTGGAGGTCGCAGTAGCTTATCAAGACGGTTTTAATGCACCTTGGAAGAGACGTGGAGGTTGCAGTAGCTTAACAAGACGGTTTTAATTCCCCTTGGAAGAGACGTGGAGCTTGCAGTAGCTTAACAAGATGGTTTTAATGTTCCTTGGAAGAGACGTGGAGTTTGCAATAGGTTAACAATACATTTTTAATGCCCCTTGGAAGAGACGTGGAGGTCGCAGTAGCTTAACAAGTCGGTTTTCATGCCTCTTGGAAGAGACGTGGAGGTTGCAGTAGCTTAACAAGACGGTTTTAATGCCCCTTGGAAGAGACGTGGAGGTTGCAGTAGCTTAACAAGACGGTTTTAATGTCCCTTGGAAGAGACGTGGAGTTTGCAGTAGGTTAACAATACGGTTTTAATGCCCCTTGGAAAAGACATGGAGGTCGCAGTGGAATAAAAAGACAGTATCAATGCCCCTGGGAAAAGTGGTGGAGATCGCAATAACTTAACAAGACGGTTTTAATGCCCCTTGGAAGAATGGTGAAGGTCACAGTGGAATAAAAAGACAATATCAATGCCCCTGGGAAAGTGGTGGAGGTCGCAGCAGCTAAATAAGATGGTTTTAATGCCCCTTAGAAGAGTGGTGGAGGTCGCAGTGGAATAAAAAGACAATATCAATGCCCCTGGGAAAAGTGGTGGAGGTCGCAGTAGCTTAACAATATGTAAAGAGAGGAGAGAACAAGGCGCAATGGGTGACTCAGTATTGCAATTGTTAGAGGGGTGTGGGGATGGCTACTAACCTTATGAAGTTGTGCACCTCTGCACAACCCCAGTGTAAAGCTCCACAAGCTCCGCTCTGTTGGTGGCTGTCATCTATTTCCAGCGGCGTTCACAGATCCTGATCTCTTGGTGGTGGATCTCGTGGTCAGGTTAGTTGCATGTAACGCCGAGATGGACGCCCAGCTTCACCAACACCCCCGGCAGCGTTCCGGAGTGGTTAGGGCAGAGCAGCTTGGAAAACCAGGGTAGTAATTCTAATTAAATTCCTCCCACAGGTGAAAGAACAATAAATTAAAGGCAGCTCTACCGCACCCCAACAGGGGGAAAGGGACAATCAGTGAATATGAATAGCGGTACCAGAGCGCCAATAACAGGGCAAAAATATTAAAAGGACTGATTTATTAATACACACAACGCGTTTCGGTGGACACAGCCACCTTCATCAGGTGTGACAAGCAGCAAACAATTGATCCTTATATACATTTGACTAGGTATACAATTACTTCAAAGGGGCGGGGCCAGATACAGAGTAATACCTCTATATTAACCCCTTGAGTTCATATATGCTCAATAGAGTAAAAAGGATTGTTATAAATTAATACCTAATGAAGCATATAGGGTTCTTATAAAAAGGATTCGCAGTATAAAAACTTGTGAATCCTTCTAATCATAATACTTAATGGGATATATTGTTATCTACCACCCGATGTTTTATATTATAAAAAAAATAATAATAATTTTTACATACAACATGAAACAATGTATAAATATAAAGTTATAAAATTACAATCAGTTTCTATCATTATAATTAGGGAAATAGAGTAGGCGAAGAAAGGAAAGAGAAGAAAAAAAAAAAAAATAAGTAAATAAAAAAAAAAAAATAAAAAAAAAATAAAAATTTCCAAAAAAAAAAAATTATACATTTTTTCTCTTTTCTTTCTCTCCTCCCTTCTCTCTTCCCTCTCTCCTTTCCCCTCTTCCCTCCTTCTCTCCTTCTCTCTCTCCTCCCCCATTCCTCCCCCATATAAAAGATATATATAATAAATTTGCTAAAATATAAAAACAATTATTTAAAAAGTTGTCTTCTCTATATTAAGGTTCAAACCTTCAGGAGACAAGGTTCCCATTTTGAAAATCCAATAATTTTCACGTGTAATAAGACGATTTAGTCTATCATGATGTGTATCAACTATATGATCAATGATAGTTAGTTTTAGGTTATTAGGATTTTTTTGATGTTCTTTTAAGAAATGATTAGAAACACTATGTAGGGGAAAGCCGTTTCTAATATTTTGGCGATGTTTATTTAATCTGGAGTGCATCTCCTGGATAGTGCGGCCAATGTATTGCAGGCCGCAGGTGCACTGGAGCAGATAGATCACATATGAGGACTGACATGTAAGTCTAAAGCGAATGGGATATATCTCTCCAGTGACTGCAGAGACGAATGTTTTAGCTCCGTTATCAATGGATTGACAGCATAAGCATTTAGGGACGTTACATTTATAATATCCATTATTGCTAATAGGAGCTGAATTTAAATGGTTCGGTCTGCTACCAATTGTTGTATTGCTAGGGGCTATATAGTTTCCTAGATTTTCACTCCTCCGATATATGACATGAGGAAATTCCAGTAAATGACCAGTTAATATTGGATCGTTCCTTAAAATGAACCAGTATTTTTTTAATAAACTGGATAACACTTGTGTAGGTTTACCATAGGTAGTAATCAGATTTAAACTGAAATCGTTGTATGGCTCTTGGCTGGTATTCTTGGATTTGTTGATACACAAGTACTGTGATAGGGATCTAGTTTTGGAGAAATCATCCTTTAATAATTTCTGGGGGTATCCCTTAGCTCTAAAACGTTTTTGTAAAACCTTAGATTCCAGAAAAAAATCCGAATCATGTGTACAATTTTTTCTGACACGCCAATATTGACCGTATGGAATATTTCTAATCCAGCTGGGTAGATGGCCACTGTCAAATTCAAGATAGCTATTTACATCCACTTCCTTAAAGTGGGTAGATGTGGATATTTTGCCCGAATTGTCTATATTTATCTGAAGGTCAAGATATTGAATATTACTCTCAGATTTGGTAGAGGTAAAGGAAAGACCCCAGTCATTAGAATTTAATTCATCAATAAATTTGGCAGCCTCCACAGTATTTCCCCTCCATATGATAAACAGATCATCTATAAAGTGGCGGTACATAACGATGGATTTATCAGCGCCGAGGGATTGCGCGATGTGGATAGACTCGAATGCCCAAATATATAGATTTGCAGAACTGGGGGCAAACCTCGTCCCCATCGCGCAGCCCCTCAGCTGCCGATACATCACCCCCTCAAGAGAAAATACATTGTTCTCAAGAATGAAAGTTATACCCCTCAATAAAAAGGTTTTTTGAGGATCTTGTAAGTTTGGGTCCTCATCTAGGAATTTTTTAATTGACTGTAAACCCAATACATGTGTGATATTGGAATAAAGAGAGCTTATATCGAGTGTAATAAGAAGACAGCCTGGAAGAGGGGGTAATTCTCTCCACAGTCTAATTAAATGTGTGGAATCCTTTAAATGAGAATCTAGGGATAAAACGTACTTCTGTAAAAAAAGATCAATATAGTGGGATAAGTTGGATGTGATAGAATTGATACCAGAAATAATAGGACGTCCAGGGGGATTAAATTTATCTTTATGAATTTTGGGTAAAAAATAAAAATAAGGGACTTTGAATTTTTTAATGTTTAAAAAGGATTTTTCTTTTTTATTGAGGAAGCCAGCTGTAGAGGCCCCGGCTACAAGCCCTCTGTACTCCAAAAAAATGGTTACAGATGGGTCTGCTTCTAATTTCATGTTGTAGTTTGAGTCGTCTAAGATTGTGAGGCCCTCCTTGATGTACCAGCCTCTGTTCATTATCACAGTCCCCCCCCCCTTATCTGCTCTCTTTATAATTATTTCTTTATTATCCTGAAGGGTTTTTAATGCACATTTCTCCTGGTAGCTCAAGTTATTCACTTTTTTAGAAATTGGGGGGACTGTCCTAAGGTCCCTCAAAATTAATTGTTGGAAAGTTTCAAGGTGTGAACCTTTATGATGTAATGGATAAAAATTATTTTTCCCCTTCACATTTACATGAGTGAAAGGGTCCAGTAATGGGGGGCCTGGTATATTAGATTCTTGAATGGAGGGGAATACTGTTGAGCATGAACTAATAGGATGCGATTTTCTCTTATCTTCCAATAGAAAATGCCTTTTTAGTGTCAATTTCCTTATAAATTCATTTAAATCACAGAACAAAGTGAAATTATTAAATGGGACAGCTGGACAGAAAGATAATCCTCGACCTAACAAGGATCGTTCAGCTTCAGATACCACATAGCTAGAAATATTAAAGATACCCCCACAACCGATAGGGGTTTCTATCTGCAGGGAATTTGTATTCTGGTTCATTGGCAAGATTTAATTTTCTTTATATTTGGATTGTGTCTCAATTTCGGCATTTGGACTATTTTTGTTGTTGAGACCTCGGGTTTTTCCACTCCCTCTACATCCCCTAAATTTCTTTTTCGTTTTGGACAACGTCCGGGGACCACCTATTTCTAGCATGTTTATTCCCATAGGGTATATATTGTGCACAGGTCCTATTCAGGATGCTAATAAATGTCTCCCATTAGCTTTGTGTAGCTTTATGTCTCAGGATATCGTCCCAGTTTATTTCACTAACATCATCTCTCAACCGTTGGAAATTTGCCTTCCTAAAGTTTAGTGTCCTTGTAACCCCTCTACTACACATCTTATTAAAGGTTACATGAAAACGTATTATTTTGTGATCGCTATTACCCAAGTGACCCCCAACTCGTATTTTTGATATGCGGTCTGGCCTATTGGTTAATATTAGGTCTAGCAGTGCCCCCCTTCTTGTTGGGTCCTGAACCAGTTGTGAAAGGTAATTGTCTCTCATAGTTGTCAAAAACCTATTACCTTTGCTTGAACTACAGGTTTCTGTCCCCCAATGTATTTCAGGGTAGTTGAAGTCCCCCATAATAATGACTTCTCCTTGAGTTGCTGCTTCATCTATTTGCTTTACGAGGATATTCTCCACTGCTTCCATTAATTTTGGAGACTTATAACAAACCCCTATCAGTAATTTATTATTTTTTTCCCCCTCCCCTTATCTCCACCCACAGAGACTCTACATTTCCATTAAATTCACATATATCCTCCCGCAAGATGGGTTTTAAGGATGATTTTACATATAAACACCCCCCGCTTGTTTGTACGGTCATTTCTGAACAGACTATAGCCCTGTAAATTAACTGCCCAGTCATGGCTCTTGTCCAGCCACGTCTCAGATATCCCTACCATGTCATAATTATTTTCCAACAAAATTAATTCTAATTCCTCCATTTTGTTGGTGAGGCTTCTGGCATTAGTGTACATGCATTTTATGTATCGCTCTGTACCGCTATTCCTTCTTACTTTATTGACTGCTCTAACCCCACCCCCAATTTCTTTATTTGGGCCCAGGTCACTATCTCCACTATCTTCCCCACCAATAAAATGAATACCCTCCCCCCAATCCCTAGTTTAAACACTCCTCCAACCTTCTAGCCATTTTCTCCCCCAGCACAGCTGCACCCTCCCCATTGAGGTGTAGCCGGACCCTAGCGTATAGTCTGTAGCCAACTGAGAAGTCGGCCCAGTTCTCCAGGAACTTCCTTCCTACACCAGTTCCTGAGCCACTTATTTATCTTCCTAATCTCCCATTGCCTCTCTGGCGTGGTGCTTGATACCGGTAGTATTTAAGAGAATACCACCTTGGAGGTCCTTGCTTTCAGGTTGCAGCCTAATTCCCTGAAATCATCTTTAAGGACCTTCCACCTACCTCTAACTTTGTCATTTGTGCCAATGTGCACCATGACCGCTGGGTCCTCACCAGCCCCTCCCAGTAATCTGTGAACCCGATCAGCGATGTGCCGGACTCGAGCGCCAGGTAGGCAGCACACTGTTCGATGATCCCTGTCTTTGTGACAGATTGCCCTATCTGTTCCCCTAATAATTGAGTCCCCCACTACCAGCACCTGCCTGGCCTGCCCTGCTCTCCTATTTCCCTCCTTACTGGAGCTGACACTCCTCCGGCTTTCAGGGGACATGCCTTGCTGCAGCAGTGCTACCCCTGTACCGTCACCCCCCTCATCTGCCAACTTTGCAAAATTATTGGGGTGTGCTAGATCAGGACTAGCCTCCCTGGCACACTTCCCTCTACCCCCCCTTCTAACTGTCACCCAGCTAGCGGCCTCACTGTCCTGCAGCTCCCTACTACCACCCTCCCCCACATCTACCCCAGTGAGCAGCTGCTCAGTGAGCAGCAGTCTCCTTTCCATATTGTCAATGGATCTCAGTGTTGCCAGATACTCATTTAGATCCAGGACCTTGGCTTCCAAACGCACAATCTGCATACATCTCACGCAGCAGTATGCAACCCCGACCGGCTGTTCAAGGATTGCATACATGTGACAAGATGTACACTGGGTAGCATTGCCAATAATGGAGCTAATTTCCTAATGGGGATTGCACTAGATAGAAATGTTAAGTAAAAAGAAATGTACAGAATTAATAAAATACAGACAGCAATTCAGTCCAAATTCCACCCTTCCAAACTCCCTGAATCCAAAGTCACAGAAAAACAAGTCACACACTTACGTCCGTTTGCACTTACGCTCCGGTCACACTCGGTTCATTGACACTCGCTAAGGAAGAAGATTTAAAGAGTTTTTTTTCCCCCTTTTGCAGCAATGCACCCTAAAGCTCAATGAACTTCCAATGACACACTAAAGGAAATTTTTAATGGAGGCCTGAAATAGCAGTATTTTCTGACAACGTATATGTGATCCGTGTGACGGAGAAAACAGAGTTTTGAATACCTGGCCTGTAGGTAAGTAGTTTGAACAGCACAACAAACTGCAGTGAATTGCTTCAATGACACACTAAAGGAAATTTTCTGACAACGTATATGTGATCCATTTGACGGAGAAAACACAGTTTTGAATAGCTGGATTTCTAGCGCTCTAATATGGAAAGGACCTGGCTGTATTCTGCAGTGCCAACAAGCAAATGGTGCAGAAAAAATGGTGTTCTCTGGATTGCTTTTTAAGCAAATAATGAGGATTAAGATTCAAAGAAAAGTAATCCTGGCCCCTGAGACCTGGGCCCTTGTATAGAAATATCTAACAGCAGCAGAAGGCAGAATTGGAATGGAGCCTCTTGTGTTATATGCACTGCAGTCTGCTATATACACTGCCTGCCTAAACACCCTGCCTGCCTATACACCCTGCCTGCCTGATATCTCTGCAGATGGATTAGTCCTCAGAAGGACTGTTTGTTAAGATGGATATGTGTAATGTACGGTTTTTCTCCCTACACTACCTAATACACAAGCAATTCTGTCGCTGACACAGCAGCTCCTCTCCCTACACAAGCAAATGGTGCAGAAAAACAGTGTTCTCTGGATTGCTTTTTAAGCAAATAATGAGGATTAAGATCCAAAGAAAAGTATTCCTGGCCCCTGAGACCTGGGCCTTTGTACAGAAATATCTAACAGCAGCAGAAGGCAGAATTGGAATGGAGCCTCTTGTGCTATATGCACTGCAGTCAGCTATAAACACTGCCTGCTTATATACCCTGCCTGCCTGATATCTCTGCAGATGGATTAGTCCTCAGAAGGACTATTTGTTAAGATGGATATGTGTAATGTACGTTTTTTCTCCCTACACTACCTAATACACAATCAAATCTTTCCCTGACGCAGCAGCACCTCTCCCTACACTGTCTGATCCGGAGTGACTGTGACGAGCACAGCGGCGCCAGGTCTGATATAGACCAGATGATGCTGTGCGGCCAGCCAATCACTGTAATGCGAACAACCAACATGGCTACGGCATTACAGTGCATGGCAGGCAATCCCTGCATGTTCATTGGCTCTCTGAAGAGCGCCAAACATGCTGGGAGGGGACTCGAGTTCCCGCCCAAGCAACCCGGAAATACTCGGCGAGCGCTGAGCATCTCGAGTAGTGAGATGCTCGGCAAGCACTGAGCAGTAGCGAGCATGCTCGCTCATCACTATTGTTATTGATATAAACTTTAAATTGTTCAAAATTATTTATGTCCCCTATAAGGATCATTATAATATTGTCCACATACCGCTGTAAAAAAAGAATTTGTTCTTTAAAAGCATTGCAGTCAGAAAACATCATTTTCTCCTCCCACCATGCAGCGTAAAGAAATGCCATGGAGGTGGAGAAATGTGAGCCCATCGGGGAACCTGTTACCTGTATAAAATACTCTGAATTGAACATAATAATAATAATAATAATAATAGTTTTTATTTTTATAGCGCCAACATATTCCGCAGCACTTTACAAATTTTAGGAGTTTTTCCATCTTATGTGTGCGCCATTTTTATACTTTGCATCTTATGTGTGTTATCGTACCCCTATTGCTAATAAATTTATACCTTTTTACCATTATGGATCATCCCTTTTTTTGGGCTTTGGCCCCCTCCCCCCTCTTTGTGTAGTGCTACACGATGATCCTTTATTATATTAGTCCGTAGGTGGGCAATCTACTATAGATATGGAACACATTGTGCGTACTAGGATCACCATAACTATTTTGCCTCTATCCATTAAGCTCCTTTGTCTAATTATTTCTGTGTTTTGCACAGGTTTTGCTGTGGATACAATGGACTATAGAGCCAAAGAAAAAGCTTGGCTCACACAAATTGAGCAAACGCTTGGGGGTGATCATGTGGATGTTTCTTTGCATGGCAATCACAGTTGGGATGAACAGTTCACTGATATTCAATATATGATGATCAAAAGAACCAAATTGTGGTGGAACCGGGTGTTCCTTGAAAGATACATTAACCGTAAAATAATTCCGAGAGGCCTAAGAGTAAGGGTGGTCCCCACTTTCCCCATAGATGATGAGAATTTTATTTCAAAATGGGAAGAAGCATGTAATGTCTGCTCCAATAATTTTATGACACTACTGATTGAGTCTAATACCAATACTATTACGCATCTAGACAAATTGATTGATGTAGCACAAACTAACTTGAAGTCTAATTGTCCAACTGATAAACTGACGCAATTTGAATTACAAATGGACACTACTATTGACAGTATGGTCAAAAAGATCCATGACTCGCAAAGCAATAAGCTTAACCGCGATATGCGCGATTACCAAATGAAAACGGTTTACCGTTGGCGTCAGCCTAGAAACCACTTTTTCCATTCGTCGCGGACTCCATCCGTTACTTCGGTGACGTCTTGCAGTGAGGCTTCGGACACCTCATCATCATCTATGATGACTAGATCAAGCACCGCTAAACAACATGGTTATAATTTTCATCCATATAGAAGACATGAATCCAGTTCAGCAGCCAAAAGGAGAAAAGATAATAAGGTAATCAACCTTAGTAATCATGTCCTCTCTGTGGATGATCTATCCTTACTACCTAAGGGTCTCACCTTCTCCCCTTCCTCTGGGTTTGATCAATTCACTGCCATTAAAGATTTACATATTTTTGCTAGGTCGTTGATGTTCAAACGTTATTTCCATGACACTAATCTTGACAAATTGTTCCCAACAGAAGAGGAACAACTGACCTTAAGAACCCTTGAAGAGCTTGCCATTGAACATGCCACTTCTGAGCATGGTAAGATTCCTCCATCTATTGCACCTCACTCCAAGAAGTTTCCTCCCCTTTCGAGTTGTACCAATGTGGATTTGTTTGTACAAATTGTAACGAATGAGTTCCGTAATATACCCAGTCAAATCTATAGTGATAACCTTACTAGGGTTGAACGGACTAGACTACAATATTTGAGTAGCCTGTCCGATGTCGTGCTGAAACCTGCGGACAAGGGTGGTAACATTGTAATCTGGCCTAAGAATATGTACGAGCGTGAGGCATTTCGCCAGTTAAATAATAATACATGCTATAAAAAACTGACCTATAACCCCTTGTCCGCTTTCAGCCGACAACTACAGGCTATTCTCAACAAAGCATTGGATAATAAAGTGATTACTCGTGACCTTTTTTTGGCATTAACTATTAGTGAACCTACAATACCTACTCTTTACCTCTTACCTAAATTGCATAAAAATGCATCTAATCCCCCCGGTCGACCTATAATATCTGGGGGAGGAAACTACTTGGAGTCGGTCAATAGATGGATTGACTCTAAACTCCAACCCCTTGTCGAGACCTTACCTTCCTTTATAAAGGATACCATGGACCTACTACGTAGGATGGATGGATTATATCTAGATACAGATACTATTTTTGTAACAGCTGATATAGAGTCGTTATATACGAACATTAAACACAAGGATGGCTTAATGGCAACCAAATATTTCTTAGATGGGTCTGACATCCCAGAGTCTATTAAAAAATTGGTACTCGAATTATTAGAATTTACCCTCACTCATAATTTTTTTACTTTTAAGGGGTCCTTTTTTCTGCAGCTCCAGGGGACAGCGATGGGAGCGGCCTTTGCGCCCTCCTACGCCAACCTGTTCCTGGGGCTGTGGGAAAGGGACCTCTTCCTGTCAGATCGACTGCCGTCAATGTGCCACGTCCTGTCTTGGACGCGGTACATCGATGACATTTTGATTATCTGGCAGGCTACAGATTCTGATCTGGTACCATTTATGGAAATGTTGAACATCAATGACCTTAATATTCATATTACATATCAATTTAGTGCAGTGAAGGCTGAATTTTTGGATATTTCCCTGAGGAAGGATGGAGAGGGTCGAGTACAGACCAATATTTATAGGAAGCCTACTTCAACTAACATGCTTCTACATGCTTCATCATCTCACCCTCACCATGTAATACAGTCGGTACCAATCGGACAGTTCCTGCGCTTGCGCAGGATCTGTTCGACGGATTTAGACTTCGAAAATCAAGCTAAAGATTTGATATCGAGATTCCGTGAACGAGGCTATAGTGGGAGATCCCTTAAAAAAGCTTATCATAGAGCGAAATTTTCATCACGCCACGATCTATTATATAAGACGCAAGACAAGCCACGGAAGGAGGTAGTTAGATTCATTACTAAATTTCACACACAGGTCCCTGCTATGAAAAATGCTTTAACTAAAGCATGGCCAGTGTTAAAATGTGATCCTATATTATCCAAATTTGTTTCTTCTACACCATCTATTACATTTCGCAGATCTAAGAACCTTCGGGATCATCTCACTAGAAGCCACTATGTGGGTGAATCCAATCCTTCTTTTCTTGATATGTTATCAAAAAGAAATGGTTGTTCACCATGTGGCCAATGTAGAGCGTGCAGTAATGTCGATAGAGCTTTTGATTTTTGTGACTCCAGTGGTGAGAAAGTTTATAAAATCAAACAACGCATTAATTGCCTTACCAAGAACGTAATATATTATGCCACATGTCCGTGTGGCCTTATCTATATTGGGTTAACTACACGACAACTCAAGATAAGGATTAGGGAACACGTTCTGGGTATTTTTGCGGCATTGGAGCAGACTGACATGTCTAGTCTTAAAACTATCCCACGCCATTTTAAACAGCATCACCAATGTAATGGCAACTTGCTGAGAGTTAAAGGAATTGATTGCTTAGATATGGGGATTCGTGGGGGGCCCATTTCCAAACGTCTGGCCCAACTTGAGGCCAGGTGGATTTGGACACTTAATACCACCAATCCACATGGCCTCAATGAGAATTTAAGTTTCGTTCCCTTCTTGTGATTGCCATTTTCCCCCCTTCCCCCTCCCCCTTCCCCCCCCCCTTCCCCCCCCCCTCCTTCCCCCCTTCCCCCCCCCCTCCTTCCCCCCTCCCCCCCCCCTTCCCCCCTCCCCCCCCCCTTTCCCTCCCCCTTATATCCCCCCCCTCCCTCTTCCCCCCCCCGTCCTTTCCTCTCTTTCTTCCCCCCCCCCCTTCCTCCTTTCATCCACGTGTACACCATGGATTCATTGTATTTGTGTTTTTTTTTACATCTGCTTTGATTTTAATTTATACCTTTTATCTTAGGTACTTCCTCCAATGTCCTACTCTGCGTTTTCATGATGCTTATGATCATTCAAGATCTGAATTATGTGTCATGATGTATACAAAAAGCCTCCCCGCACAACCACAATCGGCTCTACATTATTATGTTGTATGAGATCTTGGTTCTTACATTTATAATGATTATATTGCTGCTAATATATTATACTGCATTTTCTGTATTCATATATCCTCTTTTTTCTCGGTGTATTGATTATTATCATATACATTATCACTGCTTTGTCTATGTATGTTGTAATTATTTCTGTATATGTATTCCATTGCAATTTTATTTTCTTACATATTGGTCATTAGACAAGAGGTATTCTAATTTGCATATACTCGGATACATTGCTGATATATTACTACATACATATGATACTTTGTCTTAATTGTCCATAAATCTTACATATATTTGGCTGTATATATTCATCTTTAACCCACTCCTTGGGTATTTAGATTCACATTTTTTGTGGCTGTAACCCCTCCCCGCCTCTTTAACCCGTTTGGGTGCTTTGCTTACCTGTACGCGCGCGTCCCGTGGTCCCTGCACTCCCTCCAGCTGGCGACGTCCTAGTGACGTCGCTGCTGGAGCGCGTCCTGGTTACCTCGGGAACGGGCGCGTCATTTCCGGTTTGCGCTTTGCATTCCTGGGTAATATGTGTGGGCGTCTCCTTCAAGCTACATGTTAGTCTCCATGACAGCGGTATATTACTTCCTATTAGCGCGTCACGTGCGAGACACTCGACAAATACTTTGCTGTTGCATAATTAATTGGCGGGGGGGCGCGGCAGATTGGACCTTTTCTATTGGCTAGTCGTACCTTTTTATACTGCACTTTGATCACTTTGTACATACCCCTTGACAAAGGCTGCCCGCCGAAACGCGCGTCGGGGTTTGCGCACACATACCAGGTACAGGTAGATTATTCTTTGGAGACTTACTGTTATGCTATATAGTAAAGTTTATGTATAATTCAAGGTCTCTATTTACTATGTTGGACATTATAAATGCTATATGTTTTAGCCAGTTCTAGTCTTCTGGTTATTGGTTACCATATGTATATCTCACCTGATCCTGAGTTTTTCCATCTTATGTGTGCGCCATTTTTATACTTTGCATCTTATGTGTGTTATCGTACCCCTATTGCTAATAAATTTATACCTTTTTACCATTATGGATCATCCCTTTTTTTGGGCTTTGGCCCCCTCCCCCCTCTTTGTGTAGTGCTACACGATGATCCTTTATTATATTAGTCCGTAGGTGGGCAATCTACTATAGATATGGAACACATTGTGCGTACTAGGATCACCATAACTATTTTGCCTCTATCCATTAAGCTCCTTTGTCTAATTATTTCTGTGTTTTGCACAGGTTTTGCTGTGGATACAATGGACTATAGAGCCAAAGAAAAAGCTTGGCTCACACAAATTGAGCAAACGCTTGGGGGTGATCATGTGGATGTTTCTTTGCATGGCAATCACAGTTGGGATGAACAGTTCACTGATATTCAATATATGATGATCAAAAGAACCAAATTGTGGTGGAACCGGGTGTTCCTTGAAAGATACATTAACCGTAAAATAATTCCGAGAGGCCTAAGAGTAAGGGTGGTCCCCACTTTCCCCATAGATGATGAGAATTTTATTTCAAAATGGGAAGAAGCATGTAATGTCTGCTCCAATAATTTTATGACACTACTGATTGAGTCTAATACCAATACTATTACGCATCTAGACAAATTGATTGATGTAGCACAAACTAACTTGAAGTCTAATTGTCCAACTGATAAACTGACGCAATTTGAATTACAAATGGACACTACTATTGACAGTATGGTCAAAAAGATCCATGACTCGCAAAGCAATAAGCTTAACCGCGATATGCGCGATTACCAAATGAAAACGGTTTACCGTTGGCGTCAGCCTAGAAACCACTTTTTCCATTCGTCGCGGACTCCATCCGTTACTTCGGTGACGTCTTGCAGTGAGGCTTCGGACACCTCATCATCATCTATGATGACTAGATCAAGCACCGCTAAACAACATGGTTATAATTTTCATCCATATAGAAGACATGAATCCAGTTCAGCAGCCAAAAGGAGAAAAGATAATAAGGTAATCAACCTTAGTAATCATGTCCTCTCTGTGGATGATCTATCCTTACTACCTAAGGGTCTCACCTTCTCCCCTTCCTCTGGGTTTGATCAATTCACTGCCATTAAAGATTTACATATTTTTGCTAGGTCGTTGATGTTCAAACGTTATTTCCATGACACTAATCTTGACAAATTGTTCCCAACAGAAGAGGAACAACTGGCCTTAAGAACCCTTGAAGAGCTTGCCATTGAACATGCCACTTCTGAGCATGGTAAGATTCCTCCATCTATTGCACCTCACTCCAAGAAGTTTCCTCCCCTTTCGAGTTGTACCAATGTGGATTTGTTTGTACAAATTGTAACGAATGAGTTCCGTAATATACCCAGTCAAATCTATAGTGATAACCTTACTAGGGTTGAACGGACTAGACTACAATATTTGAGTAGCCTGTCCGATGTCGTGCTGAAACCTGCGGACAAGGGTGGTAACATTGTAATCTGGCCTAAGAATATGTACGAGCGTGAGGCATTTCGCCAGTTAAATAATAATACATGCTATAAAAAACTGACCTATAACCCCTTGTCCGCTTTCAGCCGACAACTACAGGCTATTCTCAACAAAGCATTGGATAATAAAGTGATTACTCGTGACCTTTTTTTGGCATTAACTATTAGTGAACCTACAATACCTACTCTTTACCTCTTACCTAAATTGCATAAAAATGCATCTAATCCCCCCGGTCGACCTATAATATCTGGGGGAGGAAACTACTTGGAGTCGGTCAATAGATGGATTGACTCTAAACTCCAACCCCTTGTCGAGACCTTACCTTCCTTTATAAAGGATACCATGGACCTACTACGTAGGATGGATGGATTATATCTAGATACAGATACTATTTTTGTAACAGCTGATATAGAGTCGTTATATACGAACATTAAACACAAGGATGGCTTAATGGCAACCAAATATTTCTTAGATGGGTCTGACATCCCAGAGTCTATTAAAAAATTGGTACTCGAATTATTAGAATTTACCCTCACTCATAATTTTTTTACTTTTAAGGGGTCCTTTTTTCTGCAGCTCCAGGGGACAGCGATGGGAGCGGCCTTTGCGCCCTCCTACGCCAACCTGTTCCTGGGGCTGTGGGAAAGGGACCTCTTCCTGTCAGATCGACTGCCGTCAATGTGCCACGTCCTGTCTTGGACGCGGTACATCGATGACATTTTGATTATCTGGCAGGCTACAGATTCTGATCTGGTACCATTTATGGAAATGTTGAACATCAATGACCTTAATATTCATATTACATATCAATTTAGTGCAGTGAAGGCTGAATTTTTGGATATTTCCCTGAGGAAGGATGGAGAGGGTCGAGTACAGACCAATATTTATAGGAAGCCTACTTCAACTAACATGCTTCTACATGCTTCATCATCTCACCCTCACCATGTAATACAGTCGGTACCAATCGGACAGTTCCTGCGCTTGCGCAGGATCTGTTCGACGGATTTAGACTTCGAAAATCAAGCTAAAGATTTGATATCGAGATTCCGTGAACGAGGCTATAGTGGGAGATCCCTTAAAAAAGCTTATCATAGAGCGAAATTTTCATCACGCCACGATCTATTATATAAGACGCAAGACAAGCCACGGAAGGAGGTAGTTAGATTCATTACTAAATTTCACACACAGGTCCCTGCTATGAAAAATGCTTTAACTAAAGCATGGCCAGTGTTAAAATGTGATCCTATATTATCCAAATTTGTTTCTTCTACACCATCTATTACATTTCGCAGATCTAAGAACCTTCGGGATCATCTCACTAGAAGCCACTATGTGGGTGAATCCAATCCTTCTTTTCTTGATATGTTATCAAAAAGAAATGGTTGTTCACCATGTGGCCAATGTAGAGCGTGCAGTAATGTCGATAGAGCTTTTGATTTTTGTGACTCCAGTGGTGAGAAAGTTTATAAAATCAAACAACGCATTAATTGCCTTACCAAGAACGTAATATATTATGCCACATGTCCGTGTGGCCTTATCTATATTGGGTTAACTACACGACAACTCAAGATAAGGATTAGGGAACACGTTCTGGGTATTTTTGCGGCATTGGAGCAGACTGACATGTCTAGTCTTAAAACTATCCCACGCCATTTTAAACAGCATCACCAATGTAATGGCAACTTGCTGAGAGTTAAAGGAATTGATTGCTTAGATATGGGGATTCGTGGGGGGCCCATTTCCAAACGTCTGGCCCAACTTGAGGCCAGGTGGATTTGGACACTTAATACCACCAATCCACATGGCCTCAATGAGAATTTAAGTTTCGTTCCCTTCTTGTGATTGCCATTTTCCCCCCTTCCCCCTCCCCCTTCCCCCCCCCCTCCCCCCCCCCTCCTTCCCCCCTCCTTCCCCCCTCACCCCCCTCCCCCCCTCCCCCCCCTTACCCCCTCCCCCCCCTTTCCCTCCCCCTTATATCCCCCCCCCTCCCTCTTCCCCCCCCCCCCGTCCTTTCCTCTCTTTCTTCCCCCCCCCCTTCCTCCTTTCATCCACGTGTACACCATGGATTCATTGTATTTGTGTTTTTTTTTTACATCTGCTTTGATTTTAATTTATACCTTTTATCTTAGGTACTTCCTCCAATGTCCTACTCTGCGTTTTCATGATGCTTATGATCATTCAAGATCTGAATTATGTGTCATGATGTATACAAAAAGCCTCCCCGCACAACCACAATCGGCTCTACATTATTATGTTGTATGAGATCTTGGTTCTTACATTTATAATGATTGTATTGCTGCTAATATATTATACTGCATTTTCTGTATTCATATATCCTCTTTTTTCTCGGTGTATTGATTATTATCATATACATTATCACTGCTTTGTCTATGTATGTTGTAATTATTTCTGTATATGTATTCCATTGCAATTTTATTTTCTTACATATTGGTCATTAGACAAGAGGTATTCTAATTTGCATATACTCGGATACATTGCTGATATATTACTACATACATATGATACTTTGTCTTAATTGTCCATAAATCTTACATATATTTGGCTGTATATATTCATCTTTAACCCACTCCTTGGGTATTTAGATTCACATTTTTTGTGGCTGTAACCCCTCCCCGCCTCTTTAACCCGTTTGGGTGCTTTGCTTACCTGTACGCGCGCGTCCCGTGGTCCCTGCACTCCCTCCAGCTGGCGACGTCCTAGTGACGTCGCTGCTGGAGCGCGTCCTGGTTACCCCGGGAACGGGCGCGTCATTTCCGGTTTGCGCTTTGCATTCCTGGGTAATATGTGTGGGCGTCTCCTTCAAGCTACATGTTAGTCTCCATGACAGCGGTATATTACTTCCTATTAGCGCGTCACATGCGAGACACTCGACAAATACTTTGCTGTTGCATAATTAATTGGCGGGGGGGCGCGGCAGATTGGACCTTTTCTATTGGCTAGTCGTACCTTTTTATACTGCACTTTGATCACTTTGTACATACCCCTTGACAAAGGCTGCCCGCCGAAACGCGCGTCGGGGTTTGCGCACACATACCAGGTACAGGTAGATTATTCTTTGGAGACTTACTGTTATGCTATATAGTAAAGTTTATGTATAATTCAAGGTCTCTATGTACTATGTTGGACATTATAAATGCTATATGTTTTAGCCAGTTCTAGTCTTCTGGTTATTGGTTACCATATGTATATCTCACCTGATCCTGAGTTTTTCCATCTTATGTGTGCGCCATTTTTATACTTTGCATCTTATGTGTGTTATCGTACCCCTATTGCTAATAAATTTATACCTTTTTACCATTATGGATCATCCCTTTTTTTGGGCTTTGGCCCCCTCCCCCCTCTTTGTGTAGTGCTACACGATGATCCTTTATTATATTAGTCCGTAGGTGGGCAATCTACTATAGATATGGAACACATTGTGCGTACTAGGATCACCATAACTATTTTGCCTCTATCCATTAAGCTCCTTTGTCAAATTTTAGGGGGGACATATGCAGACAATACAGAATAAGCATATCTCATATCGAAAGGAGTGAGGGCCCTGCTCGCAAGCTTACAGTCTATGAGGAAATGGGGGAGACACAAAAGGTAAAAAGTACATATATTGTATAATGCAGCCTTGATATACTAAATAGGATAAATAATAATACATGGACTGGTCGCCAGCCAGTATGTGTGCAGTCCTGACAGAGGCTATTATGTGCATGGTTGGTATGAACCTGAAGTTGAAGAAGATTTTAATATGGGGGAAAACTGGGACGGACAGAGTGTGTTTAGGCGATACGTCAGTCTAAACAAATGTGTTTTTAGGGTTCGCTTGAAACTGTGGGTATTGGGAATTAATCAAACTGTCCTGGGTAGTGCATTCCAAAGTATTGGCGCAGCACGCGAGAAATCTTGGAGACGGGAGTGGGAAGTTCAGATTATGGAGGATTTTAGATTTAAGTCATTTGCAGAATGGAGGGCACGTGTAGGGTGGTAGACTGAGACAAGGGAGGAGATGTAGGGGGGTACTGAAGCATGGAGCACTTTGTGGGTAAGCGTGATAAGTTTAAAATGAAGTCTATATTGGATGGGCAACCAATGCAATGACTGGCACAGGGAAGAGGCATCGGTGTAGCGGTTGGCGAGGAATATGATCCTGGCTGCTGCGTTAAGGACGGATTGGAGAGGGGAGAGTTTAGTAAGAGGGAGACCGATTAGTAGAGCGTTGCAGTAGTCAAGACGAGAATGAATAAGAGCTACAGTAAGAGTTTTGCTGAGTCAAAGGTGAGAAAAGTCCTGATTCTTGAGATGTTTTTGAGGTGTAAATGACATGAACGAGTGAGTGATTTGATGTGAGGAGTGAAAGAAAGATCTGAATCAAAAATGACCCCAAGACAGCGGGCTTGTTGCTGGGGAGTAATGGTGGAGCCACAAACGGAAATGGCAATATCAGGCACAGGTAGGTTAGTGGAGGGAGGAAAGACGAGTAGTTCAGTTTTTGACAGATTCAGTTTTAGGTAGAGGGAGGACATAATGTTAGACACAGCAGAAAGACAATCACTGGTCTTTTGTAGTAATGCAGGGGTGATGTCCGGAGCAGAGGTGTATAATTGGGTGTCATCAGCATACAGATGGTACTGAAAACCGAATCTACTGATTGTTTGTCCAATAGGAGCAGTGTATAAGGAGAAAAGAAGGGGGCCTAGGACTGATCCTTGAGGAACCCCGACAGTAAGGGGAAGTAGTGAGGAGGAGGAGCCGGCAAAAGACACAGAGAAGGAGCGGTCAGAGAGATAGGAGGAGAACCAGGAGAGAACAGTGTCCTTGAGGCCAATAGTGAGGAGCATAGTGAGGAGGAGCTGGTAATCCACAGTGTCGAATGTTGCAGAGAGATCCAGGAGAATCAGCAGGGAGTAGTGACCATTAGATTTAGCTGTTAGTAAATCATTAGAGACTTTAGTGAGGGCAGTTTCAGTAGAATGTAAAGAGAGGAAACCAGATTGTAAAGGGTCAAGAAGAGAGTTGTCTGAGAGATAGCAGATGAGTCGGGAGTGGACCAGGCATTCCAGGAGTTTAGAGATAAAGGGAAGATTGGAAACAGGTCTGTAGTTGGCCGTGCAGTTCTGGTCAAGGGATGGCTTTTTAAGTAATGGTTGTATGCTGGCGTGTTTAAAAGAAGAGGGAAAGATACCAGATGAGAGGGAAAGGTTGAAAATTTTAATTAGGTGAGTGGTGACAGCTGGAGCAAGGGACTGAAGGAGATGTGAGAGAATAGGGTCACTGGTGCAGGTGGTAGGGCGAGAAGATGCAAGGAGCCTGATCACTTCATCTTCCGTGACTGGTTCGAAGTCAGAAAATGAGCAAGATACAATGTGGTGGGGGAGAGCATGCATAACATTTGGGGATTGTGAGAAAATTTCCTGTCGGATATGGTCAATTTTTTCTTTGAAATAATTGGCCAGATCGTCAGCGCTGAGGTCAGTGGTCGGGGCCTGTGTTGTTTGATTGAGGAGAGAATGAAACGTGTCAAAGAGTCGTTTAGGATTATTGGAAAGTGAGATTATGAGGTTGTTAAAGTAGGTTTGCTTGGAGAGGTGAAGCGCAGAGTTATATGTTTTCAGCATAAATTTATAATGGAGGAAATCTTCGGGCAGATTTGATTTTCTCCACAGCCGTTCAGCGCACCTGGAGTACCTTTGGAGAAGACGTGTTTGAGGCGTGTGCCAGGGTTGTCACCGTCTATGCCAAATTTTTCTTTGTGTAGGAGGTGCGGCTTCATCCAGGGCGCATAGCATTATTTTGTTATAATGCTTCAATGCAGAGTCGGGACATGAGAGGGAGGAGATTGGGGCCAATGATGATTGCAACCTTTTTATAAATTTCTGGTTGTTAATGGCGCGTAAATTTCTATAAGTGTGGACGGTGGGAGTGTCTTGAGTAGAGTCACAGTTCTTGACAGAGAATGAAAGAAGATTATGGTCAGAGAGTGGAAGGGGAGAGTTAGTAAAGTCATGTACTGAGCAAAGCCGGGAGAAGATCAGGTCCAATGTGTTCCCGTCCTCATGTGTAGGAGAATTAGCAAGCTGTTAAAGGCTGAAGGAGGAGGTTAGTGATAAAAGATGCGTGGCAGATGGGGAAAGAGGATCGCCAATTGGGATGTTAAAATCTCCCATGATTATCGTGGGGATGTCGCAGGATAGAAAATTTGGAAGCCAGGCAGCAAAGTGATCCAGGAATTGATGGAGGGGACCTGGGGGGCGATAGACAATCGCCATTCGCAGGGAGAAGGGCCGGTAGAGTCTGACTGTGTGGGCCTCAAAAGATGGGAAGATAAGGGAGGGTACAGGGGGGATAACCTGAAAAGTACATTTTGTTGAAAGAAGCAGACCAACACCTCCCCCTGATCTGTTGTCAGGTCGCGTGGTATGAGAGAAATGTAGGCCACCATAGGAGAGAGCTGCAGTGGCGGTGGTGTCCGACTGCTGGATCCAGGTTTCAGTGAGAGCCAGAAGGTTGAGGGAATTAGAGAGGAAAAAGTCATGGATGTAAGAGAGTTTATTACATGCTGAGCACGAATTCCAAAGGGCACAGTTGAATGAGACAGAAGATATGCAGGGAATATTAATGAGATTAGCAGGGTTTCTGAATATAACAGGGAAAGAGTTAGTGTTATTATTACTGGAGGGTCCTGGGTTGGGAGAAATATCACCTGCGACTAATAGAAGGAAGATACAGAGAGTGAGCAGATGATTGAGTGATTTGTGAGAGCGTTTCCTGTGTTGTATGGTGGGAATGAATGGATCTGCGTGGTATAACATTGTGAAGAGAGCATGACAACTGTACATAGGAGAAGAGAGGAGTGAGGGATTAATATGGATGAAGTGTGCCGCATTTGTGGGAGAGTGGTGAATGTGGATGATTGTAGCAGCCAGAATATAAATGGCACAAATACAAATGGTGAATGCTGTTTGCCAAAAACATGACCTGGAAGCAAGTTTGTTTAAATGTCTTGCATGTCTCCTGCCCTGTCCAACTGCCATTTTCTAACTGCCAGGGCACTTTGATAAATTATGGCACTACGATAAAGTATGCATAAATGCTATATGCATAAATGCCCCCACATAAATGCTGCCCCTTGGCTATTTCTCAATATATAGGGACATATCTGCTTAGATCTACACGGATTTAACTTGTTAGCAATCAATCACTAGCTTAAGAGACAACAGGAGACCATAAAGTGCAGGTAAAAAAAAAAAAAAAAACAGACTGGCAAACTGAACATGGATCATAAACTCTTAAAGTAAGTGTGATGACCTTAAAGTATCATGGATTAAAAAACGTAGAGGAGTGAAAAATATATACCAGTGATTGATAGGCTGCAGAGCATTGCATGGAGGTACAATGCAGTTTTCAGGATAGATCACACAAGCAGTGAAAAATATATACCAGTGATTGATAGGCTGCAGAGCATTGCATGGAGATACAAGGCAGTTTTCAGGATAGATCATAAAGAAATTATGTGCAAGTAGATATTCTGTACTCCGTATTATCATCTCTTTTATTTCATCGGTGTAAGCACTATATCTCTGGAGATGATAGTTAATTGCTTCTATAGCAAGCTCATGTGGAATACATGAAAATAGGTTTACTATATCACATGTAACAAAGTACATGTCTTTTTCCCCACTGAAATTTCTTGATGGATTCAATCACTGCAGTAGTCTCTTTTAAGTAGGCTGGTGTTCTCTGTACAAGTGGTTGCAAATGGAAATCAACCCATTTACTAAGTCCTTTGTTTAGTGAATTTATACTAGCTATAATTGGGCGAAGAGGTGGGGAAAAGACCACCTTATGCGTCTTGGGAAGACCATGAAAGATGGGCATAATGGGATTTTGTGGGAGCAGAGTTTTTTTTCCTCTATCTGAAAAAACTCCCATTCTCTCACCATCCTCCACAAGACGCACTAGAGCTCGCCTGTAATCCTCAGTGGGATGTGACATGACCTTCCTATATGTATTATTATCATCAAGAATATCATAGACTGATTTTTCATACAACAGAGAGTCCACCACGATAACACAGCCAGCCTTATCTGATTTTTTGATAACTAAATTTTTATTCTTCGACAGTATCTTTATCGCAGACCATTCATCTACAGAAAGGTTATGGCTACGCTGCTGTGATGACTCAATACTTTTCTGCAATTTCCTTAGATCTTTTTCTACCAATTTCTGGAATACAGTGATAGCTTCTACCCTCGATTCTTTGGGTAATAACTTGGGTTAGGTGTTTGGAATTGTCGATCATCTACTGTAATCAAGTTGCTTTCTTTATTGTCATAACTTAAATGCTCTAACACAAGATGTGCACATTGTTCACTATAGGTAAGTCGATTAATCATATCACTCTTGTAAAGGACATTTTCAGATTTTTTACTAAACAAGTCTAAAGATTCTGACTTGTGAGTCACTCGGAACAATAGCAATATTATCAATATCAATGTTATTAAGACTTCGACTGTACATTCAGTTTCACAACCAAAACTATTACAAGAAAAAAAATATTTCTTAACAGTAAGAAGACGGGCCAATTTATTAACATCAAGCATAGTCTGAAATATGACAAAATCTGGACATGGCCAAAATTCATACCTCTGCTGAGAATTTTTAATTCTGGTTGTGTAAGTACAGTGGGAGTTAACACCATTACACTTGATATATTATCGTCAATCAATGATATTTGACTGCCCTCGTATTGTATCTTGGAGGGTCCTGGCCAATTACCACGTTTCCTCGGCCTCCTCCTCCATCAGTTTTTGATATTGTAGGGGAAACATCACCACATGAGCTAGTTATAGAAAAGTCAGTGGGAGGGTCAGTTATTTCTCCAACTTTAGTTGTGAAACTGACTTTTCGCTGTGATTTCTCACCGTTCTTTATACGATTTCTCAGAATTGATTTAGGAACAGGTGTACACGGTGTATTAGTCCTTTTCCAATCGTACACGGTGTCATTTTTATAATCAAGTCTCGTCGACTGTGGAAACCTTCAAAAAGAGCCTGAAGACCCACCTCTTCCGACAAGCCTACAACCTGCAGTAACCACCGCTCCACCATAAAGCTGCACGACCAGCTCTACCCTCACCTACTGTATCCTCACCCATCCCTTGTAGACTGTGAGCCCTCGCGGACAGGGTCCTCGCTCCTCCTGTACCAGTCGCCGTCACATTGTGTTCAAGATTATTGTAATTGTTCTTGTATGTATACCCCTTCTTCACATGTAAAGCGCCATGGAATAAATGGCGCTATAATAATAAATAATAATAATAATAATAAATCCCGCTGAAATTTTCTTTTCTTGGTCCTCATTATAGTTGACTCCAATTTTTCTATATTTTTCAACAGTTTCGCTTGTAACTGATCATATTCAGCAGTGTTGTTATAAGTGGAAAGATCAGTTTTTACTTGCTCAGTTTTTTTTATCAAGATGAATAAGTCTCTCCTCCTCCTCCTCCTCCTCTATAATAAGCTTGATAAGGTCAGTAGAGCATTGTCTTAAGATCTTATTCCACTTTTATATATTTTATTATTTTGCACAAATAAAGTGAGAATTATTTTTTATTGGATACCTTTCCCACTTTTTATTTATGCTCTTAAACATACTGGCTGATGACCGGATCATGCAGTCTTATATGAAAATCCCTACTTATTATAATTGCCAGACCTGAAATAACCTGAAATAACAAGCACTTTTCCCCTATTGTGTCCACCCTTTTCCTTGTAGACTGTAAGCTTGCGAGCAGGGACCTCACTCCTAATGTAACTGTTTAAACTGTCTTACCTTGCATTGAATTTATTGTCTGTACATGTCCCCGCTTAATTGTAAAGTGCTGCGGAATATGTTGGCGCTATATAAATAAAAATTATTATTATTATTACCATTTCCAAACTCATGTTTGTGCATTTGTGTCTGGACAAGGTATTGCAAGTGTGGCTGCTTTTTCTCTTTCAGTGATGTTTTTATTGATTTTTATTGCCTTTTTCCCTTTAGTCCCTTTTTCAGTGAATTGAGATCAGCATATGGCCTGCAATGTCCCCGGACTTTTCTCCAATCGAGCACATCTGGAACATCAATGTTTGGCAATTGCAAGGGGAGCTGCCAGCAGGGGATCTTGATGATTTGTCCAAGTGCTTTCATTGTGGCAGAACATTTCTGAGACAACCATTAATAACCTCATTGATAGATCGCTACTTGATACTTGCTACTGAATAAATCGAGATGTTTTAAAAAATGGTCTTAATTTTTTTAACAATTTGCACATGAATAACAAATCTATCAATTCTGTGATTTTTAGAAATCCACGACTCTTCTTTCTTGCAATTTCTATTTTGAGGAGTTTATTAAAAAATGTATAAAAATTCAAGTCATTCCCCTTTTTATTAAAACTAGTGATTAGCGAGCGTGCTCACTACTGCTTGGTATTCGTCCGAGCATCTCACTGTTCAAGATGCTCGGCGCTTGGCATGTTCAGACGGGAGCTCGAGTCCCTACCCCGCATGTTTGGCGCTGTTTACTCAGCGCATAAAAATGCGGGGATTGCCTGCCACTCACTGAAATGCCGCAGCCATGTTAGTTGTGCCATTACAGTGATTGGCTGGCCGCATAGCTTCATCAGGTCTCTATAATCTTCTTTTCTCATGATGCCAGCTATTTTGTGAAGTGCACCAATCCCTCCTGCAACAAAACAACCACACAACATGATGCTGTCACCCCCATGTTTCACAATTAGGATGGTGTTCTTAGGCTTCCAAGCTTCTTCCTTTTTCCTCCAAACGTAACGATGGTCATTATGCCCAAAAAGTTTCATTTTAGTTTCATCAGACCGCAGGACAAGTCTCCAAAAATTAAGGTATTTTTTCCTGTGTGCATTTGCAAACATTTATCTGGCTTTTTTATGTTTCTTTTGGAGTAATGGCTTCTTCCTGGCAGAGTAGCCTTTCAGCCCATGTTGATACAGTACTTATTTCACTGTGGATATTGACACGATCTTACCAGTTTCCACCATCATCTTCACAAGGTCTTTTGCTTTTGTCCTTGGGTTGATATGCTCATGTCGGACCAAATCACGTTCATCTCTGGAACACAGAACCCATCTCCTTCCTGAGCGGTATGATGGCTGGACATTCCCGTCTTGTTTGTACTTGTGTATTATTGTTTGTACAGATGAACAAGGCACCTTCAGGTATCTTGAAATTCTACCCAAGGATAAGTCAGACTTGTGCAAGTCCACAATTCTCTTCCTGATATCTTGGCTGATTTCGTTAGACTTTCCCATGATGCTACACAAGGAAGCAGTCTGTTTTAGGTGTGCCTTAAAATACATTCTCAGGTGTGTCTCTAATTTACTCAGATGTTGGCAAAAAAAATATTAGAAGCTTCCAAACACATGACATCATCATATGGGCAGCCCAGAATTGTTTAAAGGCATAGTAATCTTAGTGTATGTAAACTTTTGACTTTGCAGTAAATAATAAAAATGCCTTAAAACATTCTCTCTCTCTAATTATTCTGGCATTTGGCAAATGTTAAAATTATGATAATCCTAATTGACCTAAAACAGGAAAGGTTTATTCTGATTTCATGTCAGATATTGAGAAAAACATGCAGATGTGTCTTTATATATAGTGGATGGAAACTTCTGGCTTCAACTGTATATATACATCTGAACTAACAGTCCTTCAAAGGACGAATCCAGCTGCATATATTAATCTGGGTGACAGCAGGAGTTTGTGGAGAGTGTATAGAGCAGAATAGGGTCTATGGCATGTGCTGTCTGCTGCTGCTGTTACAGATATCCATAGCCCTAAAAATCATGGCTAATATTCTTCTTGCTCTTAATCCTGAATATAATACACTATTTTACTGCTCCATTTGCTTGTTAGCAGCCTACAGCTAGATTTGTTTCATTTTATTTGCATTGCTGTATTGTGGAAGCAGAGAAACTTGTCAATCATCAGACGTGATCCGATATTACTGCGGCAATAATAGTGACATTTTGTGGAGCGTGCCAAATATTACACTCCATTTAAAGTCAGCCAGTTGTGTGTTGTTCAACCTATTCACACTTGGTCGCTGACCAATACCATACTATAGGGCCACTGCTTATAACAGTGGTCATCAGACGTGATCTGACATTACTGAGATAATAATCCTTCAATTTATTGGGAACATGCCAAATGTTATTCTCCATTTAAAGTCTGTGTGTTGTTCAAACCTATTCACACTTTGTCACTGACCAATAGCAAATCTGGGAACAATGTTGTCAGAGTATTACACCACTTTTACGGACTGACAATAAAACATACAAAGACGAAGCTAAAATAGAAGAAATTTTCCTGGAAGAAAATTTAAGAAACATTCTTTGCAGGGTTATGACTTGTATATAAGGCCAAATAAATGACAAAAAAGCTCCTCCACACTGTGGCCTATGTTCACACATAGTGTTTTTGATGTGTTTTTGCACTTTGGCATTACTTTCGATGGTAAAAAATACATTCACCAGTAAATGTAATTTTAACATTTAATTACCTTATCTGGCCATGTGGTGTGTGAGACACGATCAGACACATCCTGTTTCATTTATGAAGGAGGGACTCTGAGACTCTGAATGTCACAAAGCCTATTTTTACAGGGCCATCAGGCACCCCTTACTATTGTTAAAGGGCCAGCAGTTGGCCCTCACTATTGTTAGAGGGCCATCAACCAGCTATGATTTTCATATCCACACATTGCTATTGCAATATAATGTATCCTTCTGAGGTGGTCATATTTTATTTTTCGTATATATTCTGTCAAGTTCGAAATTTCATGTCTATCAGACGGCCCTCACAATTTATGGATGTCCAGCAGGCCGCCCACACATTTTATAGTGTGACAGCAGGCAGCCACAACTATTTTTAGAGAGCCAGCAGGCGTATTGGGGACAGATGAGACCAAGATAACGTTTTTTGGTAAATCAGCACATCACTCAACTGTTTCCTGTAATTGGAATGAGGCCTACAAATTAATGGAACACAGTATTTACAGTCAAATATGGTGGAGGTTCAAATATATTTAGCGATTGTTTTGCTGCCTCTGTCACAGGGTGTGTGACTATTTAGGAGGCTATGTGGGGGCTCATACTGTGTAGGGAGGAGCTATGTGGGGCTCATATTGTATGTAGAGGGCTATATGCGGGCTCTTATGGTACATAGGGGGCTCTGTGTGTAGGCTCAAACGGTACATAGGGGGATGTGAGCATACTTAATTCTGCTCAATAGTAAGTGATACAGTTAATATTAATATAACATAATAATTCTATAATTATAATTAATATGTTAATATTAATATTGAGCAGAGTTATTTTTCAGTTTATTTGTTCAGCACAAAATCACAGATTATAATGGAAGTGTATAGTATTTAAACAAGTTCACCCCAAAAATACACCTAAAATCTTATGTTTATTAGTATCATTAAAGATTCAATTGTAACTGACCCTGGAAAAAACAAACAAAAAACACCAAAAAATGGTTAAAAGGCTGTAAAATATTCTGAGCCCAAAAAGAGATTCTCATAAAGTGGGGAAGGGGCAATGCCCTAAGCTGACCCCTAATCTGTCCCTACCTCACTGCGGAGGTTGGCATCCTCTTGAATGCAAATGGCGCCCCCGCTCCTCTTTGGCTCACCCTAAAGGATCCTATAAGTCCCTGATTAGGTGAGAGTGGTGGGAGTCAATTATCAGTGTAAGGGGTCGCATTCAATCCCCAAGACAGATGGGCCACCACCACTGCACCTGCAGTGTAAAGGTGTGGTAAATTAAAAAATAGGAAATTAATGGGTATTCATTTCCTAACAGTCAGTTATCTTAACGGCCCAGATACTCAAGAGGAAATCAATCATCAAACAATTAGTAATACTTTATATAGATCTCAATCTGGCTGTAAATACAGAACAATTATATGTGTATTAGTAACAAAAATGATCCCAGGGAATATTCTTGCGTCCCTCACCAAACCTGAAAATAGATGTCACTTTATACCAATATATACAATAGACCAATCTTCAAGTACAATAAGCATAAAAAGATTCACTAGTCAGCCAGAAAGTCAAGAGATAAAGTATGGAGGTGTCCTTGGACCCTCCTATTCATAGGGACAAGATCAGCAATGCAAATAGACCAACCCCACAACTACACCGCTAAGTTCAAATACAGATGCAGGTATGTATTGCTCGACGTTTCTCCTGCTAATCGGCTCATCAGGAGCCACATACCCTATAAATTTAGATAATATAGTATGAATGCTTAATAAGAAAGACTTTGCTTTGATGAATCTTGTTGGTAGGTGTCAGTAAGGTGCCAGTAGTCAGTGTAGGTGTCAGTAAGGTGCCCTTACCCTGGTGATTTTGGCCTGATAACATGCACAGAATTTGACACACATGGGTTTGAATGGCTACTAAAGGTAACATCCTCATCTGTGACCTGTTTGATTGTAATCAGTGTGTGCATAAAAGCTGAGTGAGTTTCTGGGATCCAGACAGACTCTTGCATCTTTCATCCAGCCACTGACATTTCTGGATTGTGGGTCATGGGTAAAGCAAAAGAATTGTCAACGGATCTACGGGAAAAGGTAGTTGAACTGTATAACACAGGAAAATGATACAAAAAAATACCCAAGTAATTGTTAATGTCAGTTAGCAGTGTTCAAGCTGTGATTAACAAATGGAAAATCAGAGGCTCCGTAAAAACCAAACCACGGTCAGGTAGACCAACAAAAATTTTGGCCACAACTGCTTGGCCAAAATTGTTTGGGATGCAAAGAAAAACCCACAAATAACATCAGTTAAAATTCAAGACTCTCTTAAAACTAGCGGTGTGGCTATTTCAAGATGCATAATAAGGAGGCACTTGAAGAAAAATGGGCTGCATGGTCGAGTCACCAGAAGAAAGCCATTACTGCGTAAATGCCACAAAGTATCTCTCCTACAATACGCCAAACTGCACAGAGACACGCCTCAAAAATCTGGTACAAGGTAATTTGGAGTGATGAGACCAAAATTGAACTTTTTTGGCCACAACCATAAACGTTACATTTGGAGAGAGGTCAACAAGGACTATGATGAAAGGAACACCATTCCTACAGTAAAGCACGGAGGTGGATCGCTGATGTTTTTGGGATGTGTGAGCTACAAAGGAACAGGAAACTTGGTAAAAGTTGAAGGAAAGATGAATGCAGCACGTTAACAGCAAATTTGCACTCATCAACCCGGAAGCTGCGCATGGGACGTACTTGGACTTTCCAACACAACAACAATCCAAAACACAAGACCAAGTCGACCTGTCATTGGCTAAAGCAGAACAAAATGAAGGTTGTGGAGTGGCTATCTCAGTCTCCTGACCTCAATATCAATTGAACCACTCTGGGGAGATCTCAAGATTGCAGTTCATGCTAGACAGCCCAGGAATTTAAAGGAACTGAAGGATTTTTGCCAAGAAGAATGGTCAGCTTTACCATCTGAGAAATTAAAGAAGCTCATCCACACCTACCACAAAAGACTTCAAGCTGTCATTAATGTTAGAGGGGGCAGTACACGGTATTAAGGAATGGGGTATGGGAACTTTTGATTAGGGTCATTTGGATGTTTTTGGTTGTTATTAAGATTTAAAAAGAGAAAACACAGTCGTTTGACAATAAATGACTTCACCCAACCAATAACCATGAGTGGAGAAAAAGTTCTTTTGTTATCATTCATATTCTCTGAAACAATTCCAAGAAATGAAAAATTCTGCCGGGGTATGTAAAGTTTTGAGCACAACTGTAAGTATGAATATTTTTATTTGTTACTTTTGTTAGAATAGACCTCATTTAGCTGACATTAGTAGTATTAATAGTAGTAGTAGTACAGCTACTTCAGTTCTCAAAATATAAAAATACAATAGAATCACACTTAGTACTTTTTATTATTTTTTTTTAGTAATTTTTATGTGTCTTCTATCATTGAGCTCTGGCTTTAGAAGGATGACATAACATTTTGGGGTAAAAATACACACCAACAATCCTGCTGTAGAGATTAATATGGCAAAAACTTCTACTGCTACCGTGTACTTGCCCTTAGTGCTCAGGTAAGTGGGTATAAAGGACAGCCAAACACTGCAAAACATGAGCATGCTGAATGTGATATGCTGAGCCTCATTGAAGTTGTCTGGAAGTTTTCGAGCTGAGTAGGCGACGATGAAACTTAATAAAGCCAGAAAACCAATATAGGAAATTGCAAGATAAAAGTAGAGCATAGATACATCCATACACTGCAGTATCAGCTTATCATATGATGTCTTACTATCAAATTCTACAATTGGGGGGGCACATATTGTCCAGGTAACACAGATGAGAAATTCCCCTAAAGAACATAAAGTAGTCAAGCCTATGGAGACCCTTGAACCCATCCATTTTTTAAACCTGCTCCCCGGTTTGGACGCATTAAAGGCAGCGATGACTGTAATGGTTTTTCCCAACAGAGAGGATATGGCAACTGAAAATACAAAGAGAAATAGTGAATGTCTCAAGAGGCAGGTGACTTCTGTGGGATGACCAATGAATAAGAGTGAGCAGATGAAGGACAGGATAAGTGCTATGAGGAGGACATAGCTAAGGTGCTGGTTGTTAGCTCTGACTATAGCAGTGTTCCTGTGCTTGACAAAGGTGATCATTACTAAAGTTGAGGCTACAGCAAAGGTTATGGCTATGGTAGCCAAAGTTGATCCAAGATGGTCATCATAAGAGAGATATTCTATGGTCTTTCTTATACAAACAGTCCGGTTTATGCTTGATGAGAAAGTTTCAGGGCACTTTATACAGTTTTCCATTCCTACGATTAAAAAAACATAGTTTAAAACATTCTCATTAATGATATAAATGCAAAATACTATATTTACATCTATCTATGCTTATACCTTCCTACAAGGACCTACTGTAATATCATTCCCTATTAGGGTTGAGCAAGTATGTTCTGTCCGAGTATGCTGCTCCATTCTGACACCCATGTCTTATTATGTTTTCTGAAGCTGTGATTTATTTTAGTGCCTTTCTTCCTGTTATTCCTCCTTGTTTGTGAGCTCGTATTTTGTTTTCTCCAGTGCCACCATGTTCTGTTCATCCATGCATTACAGAGAGAGGGTTTTCCTTTGACCTTCTTTATCACGTCATTTCTCAAAGTCCATTCTGTAAATTACCAAAAAGCTCCTCCATAGCATCTTCTACACTGGATTGTCAAAATGGCCTACATGTTATAGTCCTAGCTAGAGAAGTGTTGCTAGAGAGTTCGCTATCTTCCATTGTTGCTACACATCCCTCAGAGACCTCAGAATGCTATTGATTGCAGATGAGCTGATCACTTTGTGCAACCCTGGTCGACAGACCAGAAAAGTGCTCTCTGGCTATGGACAGGAACCATGTGAATTTCCGTACCCTCATGGATCTCAGGCTCGGCTTATGATTAGCCGAGAAAGAGAGATTTCACCTGTGCATCGGTGAATCAAACACCATAACAATGAACCCAGAAGCACTGGGAATTCACGTAGCTCCCGCCCACGGCCAAAGAGCACTGACCGTAGGGTTGGGCAAAATGATCTGCTCATCTCTATTATTAATACTTTTATGATGCCTTCTGTATATTTTATGTCTCTTATTCATCCTACTGACCCCATCTCTAATACAACAATCTACCTAAAATTATCCATACCTAGTTATTAGACTTTGGCAGATTTGTTTGACTTGAATTTAATTCTTGTCAAATTTAACAAAAAACAATATTCTCCAGAATGCAGATTTTTTGTAATTCGCTCCTCGCAAATTTAGCAAGATGGAGGCTGGTCACCTTTGGCCGCCATTGTGCCAAATTGTAGAGGGCTGACAAAACATTTAAAAAAAACAATCTATCTAATCTGTTACTAATATACTTTGTTTAAACCGCACCAGATATATTTGCTATTTCCCCATCGGAGCATGGAACACAGTCAAAGCAGCAGGGTAACATTCCCATTTGGAGGGATTTTCTTTTTCCATGAGTACATATCTCCCTGCACATGGACTGAGGAATCTTAAAGAAATATAAGTATAAAACAGATCAACAAATCAATATCATTTGACAATTTTGGAAAAAATATAAAATTGTGTGATGTGAAGCTTTCCTATAAAGTCAAAAACATCTCCGTTTATGGAAATCTGGTGAGCTTCTCATGTCAGTGTTGTGATGGTGACATGGAACAACCACTTTAGGGGACACATAATCTATAGCTCACACTATGCAGCAAGGTAGTAAGGTTCAAGCTAATAGGTTTTTTTTATAGTTTTTTATTAATTTAACAATAATTTATAGTAGAGTTGAGCAAAAAAAGATTCACAGGTCCCTGGTTCAATAGCTACATCTGTAGTCCGTTGTCCGCTGCTGCCGGACGAGAACACTGCAAACCTCCAATTACTAGAAAAATTACTAATTATTAAGGCCTTGCGAAGTCATGTCTGTGTCTTACCCCAACATAGTGACATCTGTCATGGGGCCTACTGATCAGAAGAGGCGCTTAACATGCCATGGGCAGTTAGAGATTCCGATTGCTCTGGTCCAGCGCCCTACCAACATGGCTACATGACCAAGGTCTTATAAATCTTTTTGCTCATCTCTAATATACAGTACAAGGAATGTATGACTTATATTAAGGCTGTTGTCTAATTTCTCAAAATTTCCAGAATTTGTAGTTTGAAAGCCAAAGCGTGCCAAATATATTTTTTGCAGTGGTCACTACAAGGAAATAAGCAGAATTTCATGTAGCCGGTGGTAATAATGACTGTCTATGCAAGTCACGGTTTGTTAGAGACTCTTCACTTTGTCTCATAGTGAGAATATCCTCTATGATGTTCATATCCCCCAATAGTTGGGGTTGGTGCCAATTGATTCACACAATCCTGTCCATTGTCTATGACAGTGGCCTGTAGTCGCTGGATAAGAATAGGAGAATTGTCTCTCACCTGATTGTATCTGCTACTCTTTTTTGGATTAGCCGGCCTGGCGCGACGTCACCTATGCATCATGCCACAACAATTCCGTCACGTCAGGCCGTCTAATCAAAAAAGAGTCACCGCACAAGGTAAGAGTTCGTTCTTCAACTCCCGTTCGGCAACTACAGACTACTGTGATATTGAAGAACTGGATCATGCGAATCAATTCGCACCAACCATATTAATGGGCAATATAGACTGAGGAAGTCCTAATGGGACACCTCTTTTAGTAATTGGGTAAATTATTGTTTATTACTTGAATTTATGAATTCTGGAATACTCTGTTCTTACCTTTGTAAAATATGGATTCCACATAATAGCACTTGTATTAATTGCTAATTTCTGTGATGGCAAGAAAGTACCGACGTGCCTGCTCACATCTGTGCCGTTTGGATAAAGGACCCAGTTTAGAATAACAAAGCTATTCACTATATCACCCTGCGGGGTGAAAAAGATGTCTTCTCCCATTTTTCTTACATGAACATGTTTCAAATAAATATTCAGCTAAAGATAAGATAAGATACATGTTCATTTTACTTGTTAACTTTACTCATTGTGGCACATTCATGTGATATTGTACTGCTTATTTGACTGTTTCTGTAACTTCCATAGACTCCAAGTTCACGGAACTACTGCCAGCTGCCTATTCTGCAGAATGGAGTGGAACATTGGCTTTCTCATAGTTGAGGTGGCAGAGGAAGGACTTCTACCTAACAGACATGTTTCGTTTAAATCATAAAGTTTTTTGTATAATTTTATAATTACAGCCCCCATTGTAAAACCTTTAAAAGAGGTTGTCTCAAATTAAAGCAAACCCAGTGATCATCTGATTGATCCAGGTCCAGGTTTAGAAATCTCTGATGCTAGCCAGCCTGTTTAGAGGAAATGTAGTGCTACATGCCACAGCTGACCATCCAGAAGCCTCTGCAGAGGAACATAGTGCTACACGCCACAGCTAACCATATAGCAGCCTCTGCAGAGGGGTGTAGTGCTACATGCCAAAACTATCCATACAGTAGCCTCTGCAGAGGAGTGTGGTGCTGCCTGCCAGAACTATCCATACAGTAGCCTCTTCAGAGGAGTGTAGTGCTACATGCCAAAACTATCCATACAGTAGCCTCTGCAGAGGAGTGTGGTGGTACATGCCAGAGCTGACCATCCAGCAGCCTCTGCAGAGGAAAATAGTGCTACATGCCACAGCTAACCATATAGCAGCCTCTACAAAGGAGTGTGGTGCTACATGCTAAAACTATCCATACAGTAGCCTCTGCAGAGGAGTGTGGTGCTACATGCCAAAACTATCCATACAGTAGCCTCTGCAGAGGAGTGTGGTGCTACATGCCAAAACTAACCATACAGTAGCCTCTGCAGAGGAGTGTGGTGCTACATGCCAGAGTTGACCATCCAGCAGCCTCTGCAGAGGAGGCCTGTTGGGGATATAAAAAGGGAAGGTGGAGCTACCCAGTCAGTCAGTCTGCTGCAGCCAGAGAGGTTGTCAGGTCAGTACAGACTCAGTGAGCTCAGTTAGTGAGCCTAGGGCGTGCCGACGCCAAAAGAGCGTGAAGAATAGCGAGGCCTACTGCCCGCGTGAAGCCTAGTGAGGGCCCCGAGCGTGGCCAAAGCCGAGTGGAGTAAGCAAGCTACATAGGGGGCAGAGGAGCTTAACTAGCTCACCCTAAAACCATTTACCGGACACCGGGTCCGCGTCTGCAGGGATCCTTTACATCCAGCAGAAATAACCGGAACCCCTGGAGAACTATATGTCCCAGGAACACCAAAAGCTGATTACGTATCCGGGTCAGGAGTCACGGAGGCCCAAGAGACCAGGGAGTGTGATCTCCAGCAGAAGGCCCTACCACCAGGTCAGCAGGTGCAAGACAGAAACTAAGTTAGGCCTAGCACCAAGCAGGTCAGAAACTTGTCAAAGAAAGGCAAAGAACAGGAGGCCCCACACCCGCTCACTGGAGAGAGTCCTGATATGCACCCTTCACCCTGAAGTACCCTGGACTTTGCCAGAAACACCACCAGTAAAGGTACTGAAGTGAACTGTTGTGTGTGTGCCTATTCTTCCTCTGACCCGGCTGGGTCCCCTCTGTCCTGTATCCCTACACTTATGCTGCCCTGAGGCCCCGCTCCACCTGTGGGGAGCCGCACCAACTAAGCTGCCTGAACACCGGCCTCAGAGGACTGTAGCAGCGCTGGTGATCTTCACCAGACACCACGGGTGGCGTCACGAACATTCCCTAACACATATAACTTCCCCCCTTTCTTTAAAGAGTGACCCCAGGGTACGGGCCCGGGAGCCGACCACCGCGACATCCCCCAAGGTCAGGCAACAACAAGGCCTAGGCGCCGAGTCGTCTCCATCCCCTGGGCGTGTCATCTCTTCCTGGCGTCACGAACAGGATTCCGTGCCCGCTGCAATGACGGAGTGTTGTGCCCGTTGCCACTGGGTACTGTGCACCTTTAATCAGAACTGTGTATTTAACTGTGGCGAAGAACACCGCCATTGTTGTGCCGCCGAGCGGGAAGAAGGGCGTAGCCGCGGGAAACTGAGAGGTGTACCTGCTGAAGCGCGCGAATCCCCGGACACGCCCCACGCCTCGACGTCAAACCAGGAAGCGCCAGGTCCTCGAAGGAGCCCCAGCTAGCGCTCTGACGTAGGACGCAAATGACGCAAGGTCCTGAAGGAAGACCGTCACCTGCGGAGCTGCGGCCTACAGGAAGAAAAGAAAAGAAGGTAGGCCATGGTTCACTAGGGGGGCGCCAGAATGTCCGAAGAACAGCACAATGCCAGAGTACCGGTTAACCGCCCTGATGAACATCCCGCGTCCGGCGCCGAGCAGGCCGGAGCAGCGGCTCCACCAGCAGGGCTTGTAACCCCTGTCATACCCATGGCCCTACCGTACATCCCTGGAGCGAAGTGGCTCCTCCAGTACAGCAGCAAACCAGATACCCTGTCTGGATTCAAAAGGAAAATATGTGGTATACTGGACATGTACTCTATGACAGGCAAGCAAAGAGCCGCTGTTGTATTGGGACAATTGACTGGTGCTGCGGAGCGAGAAGTAGAAACCTGGTCGACCGCAGACCAGGAGTCAGTGTCCGCAATCTTTAAAAAGTTACCGACTGTCTTTGAGGATCGTACTGAGACAGACCTCCGGATGAGGTTCTACAACTGCTCTCAGCAACCGGAGGAAAGTGTTCGGGACTATGCCTGGCGTTTACAAGGGGCCCTGCGAGCTCTGAAACAGGTTAGTCCAACCAGCATCAATAATGAAAATAAAATGCTGAAGGAACAGTTTATCCGGGGACTGAGGTCTCAAGAGGAGAGCAAGACTGTGCGCTGGTGGTCCCTGGATCATCCAGATGCCACCTTTGACACCCTTAAGGACATGGCTATAAAAGGACTGTAGCCCCTGGAAACAACTGCTATCCAATGTTAAAAGGGTGGGGCCACCCCAGTGCCTGCAGCATTTACCTTTTCCCCGGTGGCTGCTGAAGCCAAGGTTCCAGCAACGTCCCCTAGTGAGCTGGACAGCCTGCGCCCTGAAGTGCGTCGGTTGAGCAAAACCCTGACCACTGTACTGAGTGCCCTGCAGCTGCGGACGGAGCCCGAGGAGGAAGGAAGTATCCTGCTAGCTGACAGCCCTGAGGATGTCCCCTGGATGAGAAGGAGGAGGAGGACAGCGCCACCCCCTGGGAGGACCAGCGACCAAAGCCGCCCGCCGAAGGACCCTGTCTGCCACCGCTGCCACAAGACAGGTCACGCCATCCGGAGCTGTCCTTTAAATGAGCAAACCCTGGGGCCGCGGGCCGACACCCAGGAGTAGACCCCTCAGGCCCATCAAACTGGTACCGCAGGTTCGTGGGAGGAAGACCTTTCCTGTCCTTCGTGCTGGACGGCATCGCGACACCTGCTCTGCTGGACACAGGATCTCAGGTAACCATCATGCCTGATGTCCTCTAAAAAGGTTCTGGTCCATAGACGAACTTCACCCACCAGATCCAAATCTTTCCGCGTATGCCTCAAACGGCCTCCCCCTTAACCTAGTCGGAGTTAAGGATGTGGCAGTAAAGGTGGGAAGAGTGGAACTGAAGGACCAGGGACTAATTGTAGTAGAGACTAATCCTGATGATACAGACTTGTATATGGTACTTGGCATAAATATTGTTAGTAACTGTTTGGCAGAAGTGTTGTTCTTGCTCCAACAGATAGCTGACACTGCCAGACCAGGGCAGAGAAGGGCGCTCCAGAAAGAGATCCGCGATATTATGTACCAGCAACAGGTAAAGCTAACAGGAGGTGAAATTGGTAATGTACGGGTGACAGACCCGGTACCCAATGTGATTCCCCCACTGAGTGAAATGCTGATTTGGTGTAGAGCAGCAATGGGTCTCAAAGGACGGAGCTACCAGGCGGTAGTGGAGCCCCTTAGCTTAGAGCATAGACCTACACTCTTAACTGCCAGAGTGGTAGTGGATGTACGCAATGGGAGGGTGCCCGTCTGTTTTCTGAACTATAGGGAGGACGAGGTTAGATTACCACGCTATGCCACTGTTGCCAACCTGTACACAGTAAATAACAACTCCATACACACGGCGGAGTCCTTAACCTCACCAGACGAAGTGGAGGATAATGACCTGGCAACCCAGGTGGAGGATTGGTGTCAACAACTCCATGTTGGGACAGACACCACTCCTGTCCATCAGAAGCAGGGTGTACATCGGGTGGTTCAGCAATACGCGCAGGTATTCAGTAAGCACCCACTTGATTTTGGGAGGATTAAGGGGGTACAACATCATATCCTCACAGGTGACCCTCCACCCATCAAAGAACGTTACAGGCCTATACCACCAGCACACTGCCAGAAGGCGAAGGAGATGTTGCATGACATGAAGAAGGCAGGGGTAGTAAGGGATAGTTGTAGTCCCTGGACAGCTCCCCTAGTTCTAGTCAGGAAAAAGAACGGAAGCATGAGAATGTGTGTAGATTACAGACAAGTAAATCGCATTACACATAAAGATGCATACCCTTTACCACGTATAGAGGAATCCCTGGCTGCCTTAAAGTCTGCAAATTACTTCTCCACCCTTGACCTCACTAGTGGGTACTGGCAAGTAGCTGTTGCTGAGGAGGATCGGGAGAAGACGGCCTTCAACACCCCGATGGGACTCTGCTAGTTCAATAGTATGCCGTTTGGACTCTGCAACACCCACGGAATGTTCCAGAGATTGATGGAGTGCTGTTTGGGACACCGCAACTTCAAGACTGTACTACTATACCTGGACGACGTGATAGTATACTCCAAAATGTAGGAGGACCACTTGAAGCACCTGGTGGAGGTGTTTTAGTCGCTGTCCCGGTATGGGATGAAGCTGAAGCCCTCAAAGTGCCACCTGCTCAAGCGAAAGGTACAGTACCTGGGGCACATCGTTAGTCCAGAGGGAGTAGCACCAGACCCGGAGAAGGTCACTGCCATCCAGAAATTGCCGGAGCCAAAGAGCCTCAAGGAGGTACGTCAGTTCCTGGGACTAGTCGGGTATTACCGGATGTTTGTGAAGGACTATACCAAGAAAGCGGTGCCTTTACAAGATCTCCTGGTAGGACAGTCCGGGAGAGGCAGAAACCCCCCGTTCCAGTGGGGTAAGGAGCAAGCTGAATCCTTTAAGGTGATGAAGGAGATCCTGACCGGCGAAGAGATCCTAGCCCACCCTGACTACAGCCAACCGTTCCTGCTGTACATAGATGTCAGCAACGAGGGATTAGGAGCTGTGTTAAGTCAGAAGCAGAATGGCCGAGAGAAGGTGATCACCCATGCAAGCAGGAAGCTCCGCCCGACCGAGAGGAACCCAGAGAACTATAGCAGCTTCAAGTTGGAGTTCCTGGCCCTGGTCTGGGCCATCACCGAGCGGTTCAAGCACTACCTAGCCTCCAGTAAGTTCACTGCCTTCACTGATAATAACCCCTTGACTCATCTGGAAACAGCCAAGTTAGGAGCCATGGAACAACGATGGATCGCTCGACTGTCAAACTACCAGTTCACCATTATGTACCGGGCAAGCCGCAAAAATACCAACGCCGATGCCCTGTCCAGGATACCTCACCAGTCGGACACTGAAGAAGAAATGGATGACTTGGAGGAGATTGAACTACCTGCTTTCCACCATAATGGAATGGTCCACGAGCAACGAGCCTCCAGGAGGCATCGCGGTAAGATGTTAAACCCCCTGCCTCACAACAGCTGGAAGGAGACCCAGGACAGCGACCCGGTTGACAGCCGTATCAAAGGGCTGATAACCCAAGAAGGTTCCTCCCTGGAGAAGGACACGTCTCTACAAGCCAAGCAGCTGTGGAATGAGAAGAGCCCGTTGTTCATCTATAGAGAGAAACTGTGCCGGAGGTACGTCAACCCCAAAACTCATGAGATGGTATGGCAGGTAGTGGTGCCCAAGACAGACATCCAGATGGTGTTGGAAGCCTACCACGATCAGGCGGGGCACTTTTGCTGGAAGAAGCTAGAAACCCTGCTGAAGTGTCGGTTTTATTGTGTAGGAATGCGCAGTTCCATTGAGAGGTGGTGCAGGAATTGTGGACCCTGTAGCATCAGAAGAAAAGACTACAGCAGCCAGAAGGCACCCCTGCAACCCATCAAGACAACTCAACCTTTGGAGATCGTGGCCCTGGATCATGTCAAGCTGTCACCCAGCATGTCAGGATATTCCTATGCCCTGACCATGGTGGATCACTACTCCTGGTTCCTGGTGGTCGCCCTCGTCAAGGATCTGACGGCAGAAACTGTGGCGAAGACATTTCAGGCGTATTTCTGCAGGCCCCATGGATACCGGGAGCAGGTGCTGACGGATCAAGGCTCAGCCTTTGAAGCCGAACTGTTCAAGGAGTTCTGCCATCTGTACGGGTGTAAAAAGATCCAGACTACACCGTACCACCCCCAAACCAACTCTGTGAAAAGATGAATAACATCATCATCGACCTGCTGAAGACCTTACCACTAGAGGAGAGAAATCAGTGGCCAGACCTACTACCTGACCTGGTAGATCTGTACAACCACATACCTGTGAGTTCCACCAATTGTACTCCAGCATATCTCATGCGAGCAAGACCCGGGAAGTTGCCCATGGACCTGCAGCTTGGGGTAGTAGAACCAGAAGCAGATATGTCCACTGAGGACTGGGACACGACCAGACAGGAGCAGTACAGAAGAGTATAGGCCTATGTCGAAGACAGTCTCACTCGGGTAAGGGACAAGCAGGAAGCCTACTACAATAAAAGTGCGCCCGCAGAACCCTTCACACCAGGAGAAGTGGTGTTAAAGAGGAAAAGGAGAAACCATAAACTTGATGACGAGTGGGAGAGAGAACCCTACACTGTGTTAAATTCAAGATTTGATAACAAGAAGACCTGTTTGATTAGCAAATACGGAGGAATAACAACTGCAACGGTATCTAGAGACCATCTGAAGTTGTGTCCAGACCTGCTAAAGCCCCAAGAAGAAGTGCCTCTCACCGTACCGGAGGAGCCTAAAGAAGCAGTACTCCATACTGACTTAGGAGATTTCCTAGAAGATTGGCCTCAACTAGGAGGAGCAGTAATAATAACTGTGATCCACTTCTTTCAACAGCCAGAAGACCCTCCACAGCAAGTAGAATCTGTAAGTGCTTTAGAGGAGCCTGCTCAAGAAGAATCCCCAGAAGAAGGATCCCCGGTTGGAGCAGAGCAAGAAGGCCCAGCCAATGGTATACTTGCCAGTCCCTTAGAGAGGTTAAGGCAACCCTGCAGTCCCCCAGCACTTAGAACTGACAGAATGAGAGGTAGTGCAAACACTAGTGCCTCACGCATCCCAGTACCAAGTAGGTCGACACGTAGCACACGAGGTCAGACCCCTGTCAGATACAGAGAATAGAGAAGGAAACTCTGACAGTGTAGATAGTTGCCCCTGGGGTTTTGTCTTATGTATTTTCATGTATGTGTATTTTGATATGTGCTTTGCCTTACTAATGGACAATTTAAGTGATATGGACACTTCCCTTGTTAACTCTAGTTACCCGTAAGGGTACATAAAGAACTTTGCGGCTGAGGACTGTGTGCAGCCCAAAACCTGTTTGCTGTAAATAGTTGCACTCCCTGGAGTGCCCCTTTAGGTGACCTCAGAACAAAAACCTATCTGGCGTGGCAGAAGTGGAGGTCCAACTCAGGATCGCCATGCCCTGCAGCCACCCCAGGGCCTACGTTGAGGGTTTGCTTTGGACAGGTCCCTCAAGCTACCAAGTACTCTAACCTGTGAGATGGACATCCTATCGGGGAACCTCACCAGAAGATACTTGAATTCTGAGGTTGCTTATTGAATTGTACATATCTATTTATTGTTTATAATGTTTTATTATGCCGCGTTCAAGCAAAGTGCCTCCCATAAAGGGAAGAGTTATTGTTATTGTTGTTATAAAGAATTACTTCAGTCCGGGAGTACTGAGCTTTGCTGGGGGGAATGTGGCGCCCTGCTGCGCATTGGTGCCACAGATCCCAGAGGGGTGCATGGACGGATTCCTCCACAAGAGGCCCTCATAGCATCCACACACCTCCACCTTCCACCTCAGACCACCAGAGGGAGCCCGTTAGGGATATAAAAAGGGAAGGTGGAGCTAGGCAGTCAGTAAGTCTGCTGCAGCCAGAGAGGTTTTCAGATCAGTACAGACTCAGTGAGCTCAGTTAGTGAGCCTAGGGCGTGCCACGCCAAAAGAGCGGTGAAGAGTAGCGAGGCCTACTGCCCGTGTGAAGCCTAATGAGGGCCCCGAGCGTGGCCGAAGCCGAGTAGAGTAAGCAAGCTACATAGGGGGCAGAGGAGCTTAACTAGCTCACCCCAAAACCATTTACTGGACATCGGGTCTGCGTCTGCAGGGATCCTTTACATCCAGCAGAAATAACCGGAACCCCTGGAGAACTATATGTCCCAGGAACACCAAAAGCTGATTACGTACCAGGGTCAGGAGTCATGGAGGCCCAAGAGACCAGGGAGTGTGATCTCCAGCAGAAGGCCCTACCACCAGGTCAGCAGGTGCAAGAAAGAGACTAAGTTAGGCCTAGCTCCAAGCAGGTCAGAAACTTATCAAAGAAAGGCAAAGAACAGGAGGCCCCACACCCGCTCACTGGGGAGAGTCCTGATATGCACCCTTCACCCTGAAGTACCCTGGACCGTGCCAGAAACACCACCAGTAAAGGTACTGAAGTGAACTGTTGTGTGTGTGCCTATTCTTCCTCCGACCCGGCTAGGTCCCCTCTGTCCTGTATCCCTACACTTACGCTGCCCTGAGGCCCTGCTCCACCTGTGGGGAGCCGCACCAACTAAGCTGCCTAAACACCAGCCTCAGAGGACTGTAGCAGCGCTGGTGATCCTCACCAGACACCACAGGTGGCGTCACGAACATTCTGTATCCCATATAACTTCCCCCCTTTCTTTAAAGAGTGACCCCAGGGTACGGGCCCGGGAGCCGACCACCGCGACATCCCCCAAGGTCAGGCAACAAGGCCCAGGCGTCGAGTTGTCCCCATCCCCTGGGTGTGTCAGTAGTACATGCCAGAGCTATCCATACAGTAGCCTCTTCAGAGGAGTGTGGTGATACATGCCAAAACTATCTATACAGTAGCCTCTGCAGAGGAGTGTGGTGCTATATGCCAAAACTATCCATACAGTACCCTCTACAGAGGAGTGTGGTGCTACATGCCAAAACTATTCATACAGCAGCCTCTGCAGAAGAGTGTGGTGGTACATGCCAGAGCTGACCATCTAGTAGCCTCTGCAGAGGAAAATAGTGATACTTGCCACAGCTAACCATATAACAGCCTCTGCAGAGGAGTGTGGTGCTACATGCCAGAACTATCCCTACATTAGCCTCTGCAGAGGAGTGTGGTGCTACAAGCCAGAACTATCCATACAGCAGCCTCTATGGAGGAAATGTAGTGCTAGATGCCGGGGCTAACCATACAACAACCCTTGTGGAGAAAATGTAGTGCTACATGCCGGGGCTAACCATACAGCAGCCTCTATGGAGGAAATGTAGTGCTACATGCCAAGGCTATCCATACAGCAGCCTCTATGGAGGAAATGTAGCGCTACATGCCGGGGCTAACTATACAGCAGCCTCTATGGAGGAAATGTAGTGCTACATGCCGGGACTAACCATACAGCAGCCTCTATGGAGGAAATGTAGTGCTAGATGCCGGGGCTAAGCATACAACAACCCTTGTGGAGAAAATGTAGTGCTACATGCCGGGGCTAACCATACAGCAGCCTCTATGGAGGAAATGTAGTGCTACATGCCGAGGCTAACCATACAGCAGCCTCTGCAGAGAAAAAGTAGTGCTAGATGCCGAGGCTAACCATATAGCAACCTTTGCAGAGGAAATGTAATGCTACATGCTGGGGTTAACTATCCAGCAGCCTCTGCAGAGGAAATGTAGTGCTAGATGCCGGGGATAACTATACAGCAGCCTCTGCAGAGGAAATGTAGTGCTAGATGCCGGGACTAACCATAGAGCAGCCTCTGTGGAAGAAATGTAGTGCTAGATGCCGGGGCTAAGCATACAACAACCCTTGTGGAGAAAATGTAGTACTACATGCCGGGGCTAACCATACATCAGCCTCTATGGAGGAAATGTAGTGCTACATGCCGGGGCTAACTATACAGCAGCCTCTGCGGAGAAAAAGTAGTGCTAGATGCCGAGGCTAACCATATAGCAGCCTCTATGGAGGAAATGTAGTGCTAGATGCCGGGGCTAACCATACAGCAGCCTCTATGGAGGAAATGTAGTGCTACATGCCGGGGCTAACCATACAGCAGCCTCTGCAGAGAAAAAGTAGTGCTAGATGCCGAGGCTAACCATATAGCAGCCTTTGCAGAGGAAATGTAGTGCTACATGCTGGGGTTAACTATCCAGCAGCCTCTGCAGAGGAAATGTAGTGCTAGATGCCGGGGATAACTATACAGCAGCCTCTGCAGAGGAAATGTAGTGCTAGATGCCGGGGCTAACCATAGAGCAGCCTCTGTGGAAGAAATGTAGTGCTAGATGCCGGGGCTAAGCATACAACAACCCTTGAGGAGAAAATGTAGTACTACATGCCGGGGCTAACCATACATCAGCCTCTATGGAGGAAATGTAGTGCTACATGCCGGGGCTAACTATACAGCAGCCTCTGCGGAGAAAAAGTAGTGCTAGATGCCGAGGCTAACCATATAGCAGCCTCTATGGAGGAAATGTAGTGCTAGATGCCGGGGCTAACCATACAGCAGCCTCTATGGAGGAAATGTAGTGCTACATGCCGGGGCTAACCATACAGCAGCCTCTGCAGAGAAAAAGTAGTGCTAGATGCCGGGGCTAACCATACAGCAGCCTCTATGGAGGAAATGTAGTGCTACATGCCGGGGCTAACCATACAGCAGCCTCTGCAGAGAAAAAGTAGTGCTAGATGCCGGGGCTAACCATACAACAGCCTCTATGGAGGAAATGTAGTGCTACATGCCGGGGCTAACCATACAGCAGCCTCTGCAGAGAAAAAGTAGTGCTAGATGCCGAGGCTAGCCATCCAGCAGCCTTTGCAGAGGACAGTAGTGCTAGATGCCGGGGTTAACTATACTGCAGCCTCTGCGGAGGAAATGTAGTGCTAGGTGCCGGGGCTAACTATACAGCAGCCTCTGCGGAGGAAATGTAGTGCTAGATGCCGGGGCTATCCATACAGCAGCCTATGCGGAGGAAATGTAGTGCTAGATGACGGGGCTAACCATACAGGAGCCTCTACGGAGGAAATGTAGTGCTACATGCCAGTCTTTCAAATTCATAGCTGTTGAACTGACTTTGTCTGCCACCACTCTAGTTGATTGACCGGTCTGTTCCATTTGTGTGCATAAGAAGAGACTTGTCAATTACCTGGATCAGGGAGAGGAGAAGCCGGCTGGAGGCAGCTCCTTACTAATCTAGGCTCTCTCTATGATCCCCGGTTGGCTCCGGCATTTCAGCTAAAAACATACCTGGCTGCAATCCTACAGTCAGCGGCGGTTCATGCTGCCGGTGATTAGCGCAGCATGAATCCATTGACAGATTCCCTTTAATTAAAGAAAAAGACTGTGCTTGCTTGGTATCGCTGTAATTATACTGACCGGGAGGATCATGTAACCAGGTTACTTTTACTGTATAATCAACTACATAGAAACTAAACCCAAAAAGCCGTGGCAGATTTGAGTTCTTTTTTCACATTTCACAGCACTTGGTTTTAATAATCTGTGGCATATGTGGACAATGTGGATCCAAACTGTTCTATCATAAAGAAGCAAAATATCACATGGCTCAAGGAGAATATTACCCTTTTGATTCCTCTCTCGGGAGATTGTCTGACTAGTAAATTTGCGGCATACACTTCATGTAAAGCCTTGGCCAAAAAATACACAGCGTTGTAAATTGTATATGTAAAGATACTGGACAATGTGTTTTCTTTTTTCAAAAATTCCACCCATACACTATTTGCCTCGGGTTTGTCTGTGTTGTCAAGGTGCCAAAAACCAAAGTGGGTGATGTAAAATCTTTGAATAAAATGATTATCCGGCATCTTTTGTAATGAACAATTTAACAAAAACTCACGAAGACCATCGATGTCCTTAATGTGAATCGATATCTTCAGGGAACCATTGACATTAAATAGCAACATTTTGTCATGGAGATCGGTATTTAATATGGTTAGACTGATGGGGAGTATCCACATTTTACTGGGCAGCCTGTTTTGCAGCATTGACATGATAACTTCAGAGGTTACATATAGGATTACAACATTCGATGACGATGTCAACAACACTTTGATGAGTTTGCCAACATTTTTGACTACGGATATAGCAGCCAAAAACTCCACACATATTCCTTTACTTTCCAATAGCTGCTTCAGTTCACCAGTAGCTTTTATGTTGCTGTCATCATCCGTGGATATGATTCCAACAAATGTCCATTTGAAGTGCAGCAGAAGTTGTAGGATCACCTGGAACTGATGATACTCATTCGAAATAGTTCGATAAACTGATGGAAACTGTATCCTATCATTAAATATTGGATCCGTTGCACCGTAGCTGATCTACAAAAGAATGCCATAGTTAACGCTACGTACTGAATGCAAATGTCACTCAAAATTGCAGGACAAATATAGTTTGTTGCTTTTATTTAGTCATCAGCATTCAACACTCCAGAAATAAAAGATTGCCCAACGTTTCTGTCCATATCGGACTTTAATCATGACCAGATAGAAAGGGGCAGGAACATAAAGGCAGAATTCTGCATAAGCACTGATCATGTTTCTGTTCCTTTCTTACTGGTTGTCACGTTACTGGCGATACTGGACTGGAGGTCAGTGGCCGGAGCAGATGTGTACAGGTGACCTGACCGTGGGAAGACTTCAGGAGATGCAGTATATGGCGGTGGTAGTTCACTATGTCAGCAGATGCAGGGGCCCGCCTGAGCAAGGGCCGGCCGGGATCACACACGAGCACCAGGTTCGTTTAGGCAATAGAAGTTCGAGGTAGGAACAGCAGAGTTTTCACAAGAAGCAGGACAGCGCCAGCAGAACACCCTCCAAATTAGGAGCTCAGATAATGCTCAGTTAGACTGAGCACCACAAAATACTCAGCAACAGGAAGCTGCACAGGGCCAGGTATATATTGCAGGTCCAATCAATCTCAATCAGGGCGGCAACAATCAGCAGGGCAGGTGATGATCTCTATCCCAGACGAAGTTAATATGGTTTCAGGCAGGAGTTAAACAAGTCCCGAATAGCTCCACAGCAAAGGAACAGACTAGCAAGCAATGGGCCACAGGGTCAAATCCTAACACCGGTCATGCTCAACGTCTGATGTGGACCAAAACGTTGGCCATTCTTTCATTTTTGGAGAGATAAATGCTGATGATTCAATAGAAGCAACAATCTTTATTTTACCTGTAATTTGGAGTGGGAAATTTCCTTTGGAAGATTGTGTAGGGTTAGCGTTACCACAGTAGCATCTATAGTGGCGTCTTCCAAGAGGAAGCCGCAAGAAGAATGAACCGGTAACTTTTTTTTAACCACTTCAGGGCTTTGAAAGCCGTGAAGTAGTTAAAAGAAGTAAGACAAGACAGAACATAGGCACAGTGAAATGTTTTGACATTGATGTGCATATGTTCTTTCTTTGTGACATTTTATTAGCTCTCTCAGGCAGGTCACAGGCAGAATCCCCCTTTAAAAAACATTATGGCCAAAAAAATAATGGCATTGCTTCATTATTCTTGTTTCTCCAGTTTTCTGGAGTATTTTTTAGTGGCTTTAATATTTGCATCTTTTTAAGTTGTATTTATTTCTAGTTTAAGTCATGCTCAACATGTTACCTCAACAACTTTGCTTATCTAGATATTTTAGACATTAGTAAACTCTGACTTTTACCAAATGTTACATTTTTTGGCATCTCTCTCTTATCACTGCCTGGAGTAAGCTTTGGTGCGAAGTTTAATATTTGGATCATGTTTGGAAAAATGTGCAGCTTTTGTGAAAATATTGTGAACTGTGTTGCTAAAAATTGAAAAAATGATAAAACGATTAAAGTAAAAAATAAAAAGCATTTCTGATTGTGGACCAAATTTTTGAACCGAGTGCACCATTTTGAAGAATTTGGCATGAAAAACGTCAGTGATTACCACAAGACAAAAAAGAAAAATGACTTCAATAAATTGCAAATGATGAATTGGGACAATTGGGACAGTTTTTTTGTATTTTACTGGTTTAAAAAATGCTGAACTGTAAAAATAAACTTGTGTAACTTTGTACTCCGTCCTATCACTTTTTTATTTTTCTGTCTATGGAACTTTTCCAAGTTTGTTTTTTTTGCGTTGGGTGCTTTTTTTATGGTACTATTGTTGGAGGGAGGTATTTGAACTTTTGGAGGGAGGTTCGTACGCAATTTACCATATGAGTTAATTAAATTAATATTTTTGTAGACTGTTTTTTTTTTATAGATGTGGTAATACCAGGATTGGCCAAGGGGGTGGTTCTGGGCAATCTTTTGTCTTACTGCAGACACAGCAGAGAGGACATCCTCTATAATAGCCAAACGTCTTACAGCTGCATTGAACAATGAGAAGGAGGAAGGAAATATGACTGAGCTCTGCTCAAAGATTTTTTTCTCAATTGTAATTGCAATTTGAGACTAAATTGAATTTATGTTTTCTATTTTTGTGTATTTTTTACTGTTCCTTTAAGTCCAAACCCAAAGTCCCACCAATAAATCAAAGTTTAAATTAATTTTGCGAGATTTAGGTTTGACCTTAAACGTCAGTTCTGCAAGGGTCAGAACGACTGATTGGAGGGGCCTTAAATTTATGCCAACCTCTTCATTGTTTGGCTTGGATTTCTTAGTGGATAAGTCTTGTATAGGAACTCAAAGGCGTGACAGAAAAGGTCTACCTGCCATTGCATATGCACCTGAAGTTTGAGTATTTGGGCTTCTAACTTGTAGTATGGGACTTTAGATACTATACTTACCAGGGGGTATCCATACAACTGGGTTATTTGAGCAATTGTATATGTGGATGAAGATAACAAATGGCCAATAAATGCTGCTACTCTTGACATTTTTTCCCAGGAGTAGTTTGGAATAAGACCTTGGCTTCCAGACATTTTATCAGAGTCGGGAGCCACTCAGTCAGCACTCACCACATGTCCCAGGGACTGTACCTTTGGTTTCAGTAGATGGCATTTTGAAGGCTTCACCTTTAGACCAAAGCCTGCCAAGGCGTCAAACACTTCTGCCAGGTGCTTCAGATGATCATCGTACGTTTTGGAATACAACATCTTCCGCCATTTTTGGGTCGGAACCGCTGAAAACGCGCGAAGTCCAAAGCCCCGCCCCACGCACTGACGCAGCGCCAGGTCCTGGAAGGAGCCACAGCACGCGCTGACGTCAGACGCGTGCGACGCCAGGTCCTACAAGGAGACCATCGCCTGCGGAACTGCAGCCTACAGAGGAAAGGAGAAGGAAGGTAGGCCACGGTTCACTAGGGAGGAGGAAGACGCCGGACATGGAGGGAACTTCCACCGCCAGCGCGGCCGCTGCCGCAGTGATGCCATTCACAATGCCCTATATCCCAGGAGCGGTGTGGCTGCCCCAGTACTCAGGGGAGTCGCACACCCTGAGTGATTTCAAAGAGAGACTAAATAGCCTGTTCAAAGTATACCCCCTGTCCGAGGAGCAGAAAGTGAGCATCCTGATAGGCCAGTTGATCGGCGCAGCCCAAAGAGAAGTGAAATCCTGGTCAGTCAGAGAGAAGGGGACTGTAAAGGAGATACTGGCCCATCTAAAGGACACTTTCGATACCCGCACCACCGCCGAGATCAAAATGAAATTTTATGGGTGCAAACAATGGTCACAGGACAGTATACGGGACTATGCTTTGAACTTACAGGAGGAGCTGAGAGCCTTTAGGCAGGTGGACCCTGACAGTGTACGTGATGAAAATAGACTGTTAACAGAGCAGTTTACTGAAGGTCTACTGTCTGGCGCCCACAGAACCCAGTTGCGCATAATGGCCCTGCAGAACCCGGACTTAGACTTTGCCCAATTTAAGGACAGAGCCATCCCGGTGCTCCGAGAACCAGCACCAGGTGGCGCCACAGCTCACAGGCGCCCAGCTATCACTTACCACCAGGAGGTGGCCCCCTCGTCTGCAGAGCCTGTAGGAGCTGAGGCACAGGCTCTGGACAATGCCCCGTCTGCAGACCTACACAATCAGGTCCAAGAACTAACTAAAAGTGTAGCCGCGCTAACCAGAACTGTACAGTGTTTGCAGATTTCTCCCCAAGGAAAGATCCAGCTTGCTTCCAGCCCGGAGGACGTCCCGTGGCGCCAACAGAAGAGGATTTCACCATCGAGAGAGAGGAACAGCGACCGCTACGACCAGGACGGACAACCCATCTGCCGCCGCTACAACCAGCCAGGACATTATGCAAGGTACTGTCATTTAAACGGGCAAAACCTGGGGCAGAGGGCCAACCCCCAGGCATAAGACCACCAAGCCCACCAAGCTGGCGAGACAAATATGTGGGAGGACGACCGGTCCTACCTGTCATGCTGGACGGCTTTCCAATGAGCGCGTTGCTGGACACTGGATCCCAGGTGACCACCATCCCCTACATTCTTTTCAAACGGTACTGGAATGACTCTGATATTACCCGCCGTCCAGATGAACATTTGAGCATTTATGCCAGCAATGGTCAACCCGTGCCTCAGGTGGGGTTCAAGGAAGTGACCATAAAAGTTGGCAAAGTCGAACTGCCAGCACAAGGACTGATTATTGTCGACATTGATCGCCGAGAAAGTCATCCTATGATAACTTTAGGCACTAATGTTATTGAAAATTGTCTTGCAGAGATAATTGTCTTATTGCAGCAGGTTGCGGAAACCGCCAGTTCAAGCCAGCAATGGGTTCTACAAAGGGAGATCAGAACCCTGATGAAAAGGCAACAGGTAGAACTATCTGGTGGTGAAATTGGTAATGTGAGGATGAGTGACCCATTCCCTATCGCCATGCCCCCAAAAAGTGAAATGATGATTTGGTGCCGGGCAGCTATAGGCCTAAGGGGTAGAGATTACCAAGCCATGGTGGAACCCGTCTACTCAGACAGTAGGCCCACCATTTTGACAGCCCGGGGGGTGGTTGATGTCCGCCATGGGAGGGTACCCGTCCGCATCCTGAATATTGGGGAAAGAGAGGTACATTTACCCCGCTATGCCACCCTAGCCAAACTGTTCACTGTCAACCAAGACTCTGTAAAAGCAGTGGAACCCTTGCCTCCATCTCAACCAGAGGAGGATAACGGCTCCAAGAAACAAATGGAGGACTGGTGTCAGAGGCTGCATGTAGGTATTGACTCCACTCCCCCACCCCAAAAACAGGGAGTCTACCGGGTGGTTCAGGAGTATGAAAGAGTCTTTAGTAAACACCCTCTTGACTTTGGGCGAGTAAAGGGGGTAGAACACCATATCCCCACGGGAGACCATCCACACATCAAGGAAAGGTACCGGCCTGTTCCCCCTGCACACTACCAAAATGCCAAGGGAATGTTACGAGAAATGAAGGAGGCTGGGGTAATAAGAGACAGCTGTAGCCCCTAGGTGGCTCCACTAGTTATTGTAAAGAAGAAAGATGGCACCATGAGAATGTGTGTAGATTACAGGAAGGTCAACCGCATAACACACAAAGATGCGTACCCGTTACCTAGAATAGAAGAGTCCTTAGATGCATTAAAAACTGCTAACTTCTTTTCCACTTTGGACATTACTAGTGGGTACTGGCAGGTTCCTGTAGCAGAGGCAGACAAGGAGAAGACTGCATTCACCACCCCAATGGGCCTCAGCGAATTTAACTGTATGCCGTTTGGACTCTGCAATGCCCCAGGGACCTTCCAGCGGCTGATGGAGTGCTGTTTAGGACATCGGAATTTCGAGACGGTCCTGCTATACCTGGACGATGTCATCTTGTATTCCAAAACGTACGATGATCATCTGAAGCACCTGGCAGAAGTGTTTGACGCCTTGGCAGGCTTTGGTCTAAAGGTGAAGCCTTCAAAATGCCATCTACTGAAACCAAAGGTACAGTCCCTGGGACATGTGGTGAGTGCTGACTGAGTGGCTCCCGACTCTGATAAAATTACAGTGATTAAGGACTGGCCGAGACCCTCCAGCATAAAGGAAGTGCGGCAGTTCCTCGGGTTGGTAGGCTACTACCGAAGATTCATCCCCAGTTTCACAAAAATGGCAGCTCCAATGCAGGACCTCCTGATAGGCCAGTCCAGGAAGACCAAAAACCAGAAACCGCCCTTCAGATGGGACAAGCTGGAGGATGAGTCTTTCCGCCAGCTGAAGATGGCCCTCACGGGGGATGAAATCCTGGCGTACCCTGATTACGGCCAGCCTTTTATTCTCCACACGGATGCAAGCAACATTGGGCTAGGGGCGGTGCTGTCCCAGATCCAACAGGGCAGAGAGCGGGTAATCGCTTATGCCAGCTGGAAGCTCCGGCCCACAGAAAGGAACCCTGAAAATTACAGCTCCTTTAAGCTAGAGTTCCTGGCAGTGGTGTGGGCAGTTACAGAACGCTTTAAACATTACCTTGCCTCTTCCAAGTTCACCGTGTACACGGACAACAACCCGTTGACACACCTGGACACTGCAAAACTTGGTGACCTGGAGCAGAGATGGATGGCCCGCCTATCCAACTATGAATTCACCATTAAGTACCGGGCTGGGCGCAAGAATGCCAGCGCAGACGTGCTGTCCAGAATGCCCCACTTGCCGGACGGGGGGGGGATCCGGAAGAGCTGGAAGATATAGAGATCCCCGCTTTCCACCGTCATGGGATCACTCAGTGCTCCCACTGCGTGAAGGACAAACACTCTGCTGCCAAAGAATCCACGTTTAATCCCTTGCCCCATCACGGTTGGGCAGAGACGCAAGACAGTGACCCGGCCATCCGCCTGGTGAAGGAGTTACTGACACAGGCTGATGCCCGCCTTGATCCAGATGCTCCGGAGGAAGCCAAACAGCTGTGGAAGGAAAAGAGCAAGCTGTTCATGTATGGAGGGAAGCTGTGTCGGAGAAATGTTAATTCCCGGACACACAAGCTGGTCTGGCAGGTGGTGGTCCCAAGACGGGACGCGGCTATGGTCTTGGAAGTGTACCACGATGGAGCAGGACACTTCGGATGGAAAAAACTGAAGGTCCTGCTGCGTGAACGGTTCTATTGGGTTGGCATGAGAGGAGCCATTGAGAGGTGGTGTTGGGACTGCGGCCCATGCAACCTGAGGAGAAAAGACCGTACCAGCCAGAGGGCTCCCCTGCAGCCCATCATCACCTAGCAGCCACTTGAACTGGTAGCCCTGGACCATGTGAAGCTATCTCCAAGCAGGTCAGGCTACGTCTAGGCCCTCATCATTGTAGACCACTACTCCAGGTTCCTGGTGGTAGTGCCGGTCAAGGACCAAATGGCTCAGACGGCTGCCAAAGCGTTCCAGCAGCATTTCTGCCGTCCACACGGGTACCCGGAACGTGTGCTGACTGATCAAGGTCCAGCCTTCGAAGCGGAGGTCTTTCAGGAATTCTGCAACCTGTATGGCTGCAAGAAGATTAGGACAATGCCCTATCACCCCCAAACCAACGGGTTGTGTGAAAAGATGAACCAGGTAGTGATAGATCTGCTGAAGACGTTGCCCCTGGAAGAACGCAGTCTGTGGCCTGAAAAGTTGCCTGACCTAGTGGACCTGTACAACCATATCCCAGTGAATTCCACCAACTGCACACCAGCGTACCTGATCCGAGCGAGACCTGGTAAGCTGCCCATCGACCTGGATATGGGAGTTCTGACACCAGAGGACGCCTCACCAGATGCGGATTGGGATACTGAGCGGCAACAGCAATACCGTAAGGTACGGGAAAGTGTTGAAAGAAGTCTGTCTCAAGCAAGAGAAAGGCAGGAGAAGACTTATAATCAACATGCACCTGCTGCCCCCTTGTCACCTGGAGAGCAAGTCCTAAAGAGGAAGAGGCGACTCCACAAGTTGGATGACCAGTGGGAGAAAGAACCGTACTACCATCAAGTCACGAAAACCATAAGGTGTACCTTATAAGTAAGGATGGAGGGGAGACGACAGCAACAGTCTCCAGAGACCACGTGAAGAAATGTCCCGAGAAGCAAAAGTGCTGAAGAAGACCAAGATAGCCCTGAACCCGCAGAGGAAAGGGAAGAGATGGTCAGTACAGTACTCTGAGAATTTCCCCGGTCCTGGACACAAATAAATAATGCCATTGTTGTGCCCGTCCTTACATTTCTCCAGCCAACCCCTCAAGAGCCTACAAAGGATTCAGTAGAGTTGGAAGAGCAATTGGACCCGGAGGCAGAAGATTCCTCGACAGCAGACCAGGAGAATCAACCCTTTGCTAGTAGCGAACCTGTCGTGCCCATGGTAAGTCAAAGGACACGTAGGAAGCTGCACAACCTACCAGTAACACCTCAAAATACCTGTAGTGCAGACACTAGTGAGCCCACTACACAAGAGGTAGAAACGAGGGACCCAGAAAGGACACAAACAGGCAGTGTGATGCGTAGGTCCACCAGGAGCACCAGGGGTCAAATACCCGCCCGCTGGAGAATTTAAATGTGATATACTGTATATACCTGTGTATTGCCACTGCTGAAATGTTCAATGTTTGTTGCCTGAGTACTAATTGTGTTATTCTAATTACCTGAGAGGGTTCATGGACTGGCAGGTTATGGACAATGAATAACCGGAACTGAACCTTGTAAATAGTTGCACCTGTAAAGTGCCCCTTTTTATGCCAGACCACAGAACAAAAACCCGTGGAGGTGGCTGAAGACGTGGTCCAACTCCGGATCATCAATGCCCTGTAGCCACCCCAGGGCCTACGTTGAGGGTTTGGGACGGGTCCCATCAAAGTGCACCTTGTTGGGTGAAAGGACACCTGGTTACAGATGATACTGTGACCTTAAGGACTAAACTGCCTGTAAATAGGTTAATATGTTGATGTTATTGCTTATTACCTGTATGTCTTATAGAATGTGTTTAGTCCCGGAGTACTAAAATTTACTAGGGGGGAGTGTGGCACCCCAGAGGGTCTGGTTGCCACAGTGGTAGCAATACCATGTCTGAGAGCAGGCAGGAGTTTCCTGGTCAGGAGTGCATAACATGCATCACCTCCTGCCCCAGGCCAGGAAGGGGAGGATCCTGCCCTTTATAAACTGGATCTGGGGCGGGGTTAGGGAGTAGTTCCAGAGACAGGGACAGAGCAGCAAAGCAAGGAGCCCTGTAGGCAAGACAGGAGCAGAGAGCCAGGGACGGGAGCGATTAGAGCTCGTCCTGGCTGGAGACACCACGAACCGGACACCGGAGTCCGAGGCTGTGGGGATTATACGCCCAGCAGCAGAAACCAGGGGATTTCAGGTCCTCTGGCCATAGGAAGTCCGGAGGCTCAGCCACACGAAGAGGACTGGTGCCGCCACAGAGGAGCGAGGAATACCAAGGGCCCAAGTCGCCAGCCATACGGGTGAGCACCACACGGTACACTCAGGGACGTGGGCTACCACATGACTACAGCAGGGTAGCCAGAAAGAGTACAGTCAGAACGGCAGGCCTACAACTTCACCTGGCCAGTGGAACTCTTAGTTTGCTCTCAGACCGGCCAGGCCTCCACTGCTAGCCAGTACTCCCAGCGGGACCTTAATAATTGCCATCAGTAAAGGCCCTGAACTGCACTGCCAAGACTCTGAGTCATTACTACTGCTCCCGTGCCCAACCACCACCATAATTAACCTGCGCTGCACTGAAGCTACACTCTTCCTGTGGGGAGTTATACTACACTTGCTGCGCATATCACCAGCTTCAGTGAACTGCTCCGCAGCGGCGGTTCTCCATAACCGCAATCCACAGGTGGCATTGTCGGACTATATAAACCTATACCCATAGACTGCCCCTGGTTTGACCGCCCTGGGTCACAGACCGGGACGCCGCCACGGTGACTACAGCCCCCAGCATTTACAAGGCCCGGCTCCGGGTACCCCCGCACTGCCCAGGGGGCGCATCACAGACACCACCAAAGTGGCATCAATTTCAGTAGAGTAGAAATAGTATAATTAGGACCGACACCTCTTCCACTACAACCAACCCAGCAGAAGGAGACCCAACCAGGAGTGTCAACATTTCCAAAAATTAGGGGCAGACACCACAAAAGAGGCATAAATTTTGCTAGAGTAGAAATAGTATAATTAGGACCGACACCTCTTCCACTACAGCCAACCCAGCAGATGGAGACCCAATCAGGAGTCTTCACATTTCCAAACATTATTGTTAACATCTGCAGCAGCAGCAACAGCAGGCATGAAAAAGATATCACATACTGCAATTACGCGAGATCAATGCAGCACACTAAAAACGACAACATCGCCTAGTCTGTACAATCTGCGATTGGGGTGCAAAACTCCTTGGAGATCAATGAGTTGTTCATCTTGATGAAAGTTAGGTGGTTAACACTTTCAGGGGACAGCCGGCTGCGCTTAACTGTCAGGACACCACCAGCAGTGCAGAAGACACATTCTGAGAGAACACTGGCTACAGGGCATGATAAATCCTACAGGGCATGACAAGCGAGCTCAGGCAACTCTTTCATTTTTGAAGACCAAAATGTAAAAGGGTCCAAACCCTCCCAAATAGTATGGATATTGAGCTCTAGATACTCCTGCACCATCCTCTCCAGTCATTCACCAAGTGTCAGAATTGTACTCTTGTGCTGGTGTACGAGCTGGTCTACAAAATGTGTGAAAGGACTCACAGAAATTGCTTCTGCCACTTACACTGCTGTTGCTGCTGCTAATGTTTTGGCATTGACGAATTGATGTTCCGGAGGTTGGAAGTCTAGAGCTGCGATGCACACTGTGTGCCTCACTGCTTTCTTGGGGAAAACCTCTCTTAAGATTGTGTAAAAGCGTGTTTCGATACTCTAGCATTCGCTGGTCCCTTTCCAGGGTGGGAAGCATCTGGCAAAATTTACTCTTATAACGTGGATCTAATAAAGTGGAAACCCAGTAGTCAGCACTATTTCAAATCATAACTATATGGGGATCCTGTTGCAGATAGTGCAGCAAGTAGGCGCTCATATGTTGGGCTCCTCCATGAGGTCCATGCCCATGGTGTGTTGGTGGCTGGGTAACACTAATGCTTGTTTCCTCCATCCCCTCCCACCAACCATGAACAACGGAGAGGGAATGATTATCCTCTTCATCTGACTGTTGCTCGCCCATCACCTCTTCCTCCTCCATTTGTTCCTTGGCTCTTGCACCTTCACTAACAGTTTGTCTAGCATCACCAGCCCCCCTCGATCTCTGTAATCCACCATACCTTGGCACCCGCCTGTGTGACGACAATCTGGAACTTTGAGACATTGTTATCCCTTCCGCATCCTCCTCTGCTTCCTCCTCTTCTTCTGGGACCACCACCTCCTCCCGCAGGCTATTCAAAGTCTGCTCCAGCATATAGATGACCGGAATCGTGATGATGATGACCTCATTGTCAGCACTAAATATCTTAATAGATATACAACCCCTGGCAAAAATTATGGAATCACCGGGCTCGGAGGATGTTCAGTTGTTTAATGTTGTTGAAAAAAAGCAGATCACAGACATGGCACAAAACTAAAGTCATTTCAAATGGCAACTTTAGGGCTTTAAGAAACACTAAAAGAAATCAAGATTAAAAATGTGGTACTCAGTAAGGGTAATTTTTTTCAGACCAAGCAGAGGGAAAAAAATATGGAATCACTCAATTCTGAGGGAAAAATTATTATATGTCATCCATGAATTAAATCTTAGAAGGGTGTGGATGTATTTATTAGCTGAATTGTCATTGCTGCTTCAACTTGGGGAAACAAATATGTATTCAGTGCATTGTGGAATCTGTGTACTACCTTGTGTCACATACCCATGTTCAGATGAAGCAGCAGGAGAATTCAATGATGTTTTTCTTTGTTTTTTTTTTGTGGATACATGCATTATTTGTGATCATAGACTTGGAAGCTGTGTGTTATCTAATATCGTACTCAATATTGAAAATGAGTAACAAACAAAAAGGGGCGCAATAGTGCTGTTACCCAATAATAACAATGAAAAATGAAAGAAAATATACTCACTAGTGATGGGCGAGCACTAAAATGCTCGGGTGCTCGATGCTCGGGTCGAGCAAATTGGAATACTCGGGTGCTTGACCCGAGCAACAAGCCCAATGTAAGTCTATGGGAAACTCGAGCATTTTTCAGGCGGCTCCCCCCGGCGGTCTGCGGAGAGCCTAAACATTGCCCAAATCGATGAACAGTGCTCAAGTGACATGGGAACAGCATGGGGATGACCCCTGGAAGCATTTCTTCAATGCTGTGAACAACGCTGTCAGAGGCATTACGCCACTTTTACGGACTCACAATAAAACATACAAAAACGAAACCAAAATGGATTTTCCTGGGAAATATGTTAAGGAACATCCTTTCCAGGGTAATGACTTGTATATAAGGCAAAATAAATAATCAAAACCAAAAATACTCCTCCACACCTTGGGCTATGTTCACACGTAGCGTTTTGATGCGTTTTTGCACTTTTGCATTGCTTTCAACCGTGACAAATGCATTCACCGGGAGATGTCATTTTAACATTTTACAACCTTATCTGGCCATGTGATGTGTGAGACATGATCAGACACATTTCATTTATGAAGGAAGGACTTTTAAAGTCAAAAAGCCTATTTTTATAGGGCCATCAGGTGGCCTTTACTATTCTTAAAGGGCCAGCAGTCGGCCATCACTTTGCTTAGAGAGCCATCATCCGGGTATGCTTTGTTGTTCCCATTACTAAAGAGTGGGTATTATTGCGTATGCAGTGAGTGGCAGGGCAGCCCAAAATTTGAATGCACCCCAATACCCCTTTGAAGAAACTTAAAGGAGGGCCTCCTGAAAACAATGTTCAAATTATTAGGAAGTGGGTCTACCATACTGTTTGCCTATGCAGTGTATGCAAGGACTGCCAAAAATTTGGACCTACTCCAATGCCCCTTGGAAGAGACCTAGAGGAGGGCCTCCTGAAAAAAATATTCCCATTATTAGGAAGTGGGTCTCCCATTGTGTTTTCCCACGCAGTGAATGCAAGGGTTGCCAAAAATTTGGAGGCACTTCAATGCCCCTTGGAAGAGACATGGAGGTCAGAGGGCCTCTTGAAAACAATGTTCCCATTATTAGGAAGTGGGTCTCAAATTGTGTTTACCTACGCAGTGAATGCAAGGGTTGCCAACAATTGGGAGGCACTCCAATGCCCCCTGGAAGAGACGTAAGGGGCCTCATGAAAAAATGTTTCCATTATTAGGAAGTGGGTCTCCCATAGTGTTGGAGTATGCAGTGAATGCAAGGGCAGCCAAAAATTGGGAGGCACTCCAATGCCCCTTGGAAGAGACGTAGAGGGCCTCATGAAAAAAAAGTTCCCATTATTAGGAAGTGGGTCTCCCATTGTGTTTGCCTATGCAGTGAATGCAATGGTTGCCAAAAATTTGGAGGTACTCCAATGCCCCTTGGAAGAGATGAGGAGGTCAGAGGGCTTCCTGAAAACAATGTTCCCATTATTAGGAAGTGGGTCTCCCATTGTGTTTGCCTATGCAGTGAATGCAAGGGTTGCCAAAAAATTGGAGGCACTACAATGCCCCTTGGAAGAGACGTGGAGGTGAGAGGGCCTCCTGAAAGCAATGTTCCCATTATTAGGAAGTGAGTTTCCCATAGTGTTGGCCTCTGCAGTGAATGCAGTGCCTGCCAAAAATTGGGAGGCACTCCAATGCCCCTTGGAAGAGACGTAGAGGGCCTCATGAAAAAATGTTACCATTATTAGGAAGTGGGTCTCCCATAGTGTTGGCCTGTGCAGTGAATGCAAGGGCTACCAAAAATTGGGAGGCACTCCAATGCACCTTGGAAAAAATGTGGAGGAGGGCCTCATAAAAAAATGTTCCCATTAGAAAGGACCGGGTCTCCTATACTTGTAATGCCCATGCACTAAGTGTACGGGCTGACAAACATTTACCCCTGGGGGTATACATGAACATACTGTATAAAAAATTTTTTTACGGGCATCATAAACACCCTTTAAAAAAATGATGTGGGTGTTGCATCACAGACCACAGTCACCTTGGTAATATGGCGGTGGAGGATGAGGCTAAAAAGGAGAACAAGAGCAAATAGCCAAAATCAGGAAGTGTATACCCATGTGTGGGTGTGAAAAGGTGCATGGGAATACACCTCTCAAAAAAGACATTGGATTTGAGTTCATGTTACACTGCTATCATTCGGTGGTGTTGAGAAGTCTGGCCCACTCCAGCTCTTGTTCATTTTTATAAGAGTCAGCCTGTCAGCATTTTCAGTTGACAGGCAGATGTGCTTATCAGTTATAATTCCACCAACCAGCGACACTAAAAACCCGCTCTGATAAAATGCTAGCGGCAGGGCTGGCCAGGACCTCCAAGGCATAGAGAGACAGTTCATTCCAAGTTTCCAGCTTGGATACCCAATAATTATACGGCACAGAGGAATCATGGAGGACGTTGGTACGTTCGACATTGTAATCCCTCAGCATCTTCCCAAACTTTGCACTTCTTGTGAGAGTATCCTGCGCCTCAGTGCCTGTGTGATGGGAGGGTCTGAGAAAACTGTCCCAGAACTTTGACAGTATTCCCCTGCTTCTGCTGGATTGGAGTTGTGTCTTTCTCGGCTGTACTCCTTGGTTGTCCAACAAACTGTGACCTCTGCCACCAGCATTTTCAGATGAGAATTTTTTTTAATAGTTCCGCAACAAGGGCCTTCTGGTACTGCCCCATTTTTGTAGACCTGTCCGCCTCAGGAATAAGAGATAGAAAGTTATCCTTATAGCATGGGTCTAGAAGTGTCACCAACCAGTAATGACTGTCACCCCATATTTTGAGAACGCGAGAGTCATGGGAAAGGCAGCGTAAACTCAGCCATGCGTGCCAGACTGATAACAGGCAAGACTTCCGTGTCCTCACCAAGAAGACGACTGACCATGCTCTCCTCTTCCTCCTCCTCCCTGTCCTCAGGCCATCCACGCTGAACAAATGGTATGACAGTTGAGCAGGTAGTACTGTCATATAGTGCATGAAGCTAGCTCCTGTTCTTCCTCCTCCTCCTCTTCCTCATTGTTACCCAATCCAAGTTGGGATGAGATGAGGCCGGGCTGTGTGTAATCACCCTGTTTGGTTCCTTGCTCCATCTCATTGTGCTCCGTCTGCAATGCATCCTCTTTCATTGTGAGCAGAGAGAGTTTCAGAAGACAGTGAAGTGGGATGGTGATGCTAATTATGGCGTCATCACCGTTCACCATCTTGGTGGAGTCCTCAAAGTTTTGGAGGATGGTACAGATGTCTGACATCCATGTCCACTCCTGAGGTCTTATGTGTGGAGTCTGAACTGAATATCGATGGCCTTGTTGATGCTGGTAGTCAACAACTGCCCCCTTCTGCTGAAAAATACTTCCCAATATCTGCAATGTAGAGTTCCAAAGCATGGGGACATCACACACCAGTCGGTGAGCCGAAAGCTGCAAACGCTGCTGAAGCACGGCAAGGGCGGCAGAAGCTGTAGCTGACTTTTTAAAATATGCACACAGCAGATCCGGCAGCTCCGGGTAGGTTTTGAGAAACCGCTGAACCACGACGTTAAGGACATGGGCCAGGCATGGTACATGTGTGAGCTCGCCACGCCTCAGAGCCACCACCAGGTTCTGGCCAATGTCACACACGACCATGCCTGGCTGTAGGTTCAGAGGTGTCAGTCACAAATCTGCCTGCTCTTTCAGAGCTGTCCACAACTCTTCAGCATTGTGCAATTTGTCACCTAAGCATATTAGCTTCAGCACAGCCTATTGCTGCTTGGGTGAGGCAGTGCTGCAGTGCTTTCAGCTTATAACTGATGTGGTAATTTCAGAGATGGAAGCTGATTGGAGGAGGAGGCTGAGGAGGATGAGATGCAGGAGCTGTAGACTGTGGGGGCAACCCTGATTGACCTAGGGCCCGCAATCCTCGGCGTCGGGAGGTTGTGCTCCATCCCAAGGTCCGACTGGGTACAGGCTTCCACTATGTTAACCAAGTGTGCCGTCAGTGAGATGTACCATCTCTACCCTCAAGCACTTGTCCACGTGTCCTTGGTTAGGTGGACATTCCCTGTAGCTGCATTTTTGAGGGCACGGCTAATGTTGTGGGACACTTGCTTGTGTAATGCAGGAACGGCACACTGGGAGAAATAGTTGTAGCTGGGGACCGAGTACCGAGGGACGGCCGCCGCCATCAGGTTGCAGAAAGTTTCCGTCTCCACGAGCCTAATAGGCAACATTTCGAGCACAAGCAGTCTCGAAATGTGGGAATTTAGTAGTGTGGCTTGTTGGGCGATGGCTGCATATTTGCGCTTGCGTTCCAAGGACTGGGGCATGAACAACTGAACGCTGCGCTGGGACAGGGACATGCTTGCTGATGGTGCTAGTTGATAGTGTGCAATGACAGGTGCAGGGCAGGAGGCATCTTTGCATGCACTATGGACAGGGGATTGGCTTGCATGCACAACAGGGGAAGAAGCAGTCACTCATAGACACTGTTGCTGGACCCTGGTGTTCAGCCCACAAAGTCGGTGCTTTGCTGCCATGTGCCTGATCATGCTGGTGGTGGTCAGGCTGGTAGTTTTGCTACCCCTACTGATGTTGGCCTGGCAGGTGGTGCAAATGGCCCTTTTGGGGTTATCGGCAGTGTCTTTAAAAACAACCAGACTCGGGAAGATCTATCAGTTGTACGAGCAACTTCCGTCGTGTTGGTTTTACAGGGAACTGTAGCTCACCTTCTGTCTGCGGCCACCACACTGCTTCTTCCTGCCTGTTGGGGTGCTCTGCCTCCCTCCCCCTGTGTGCTGCTGTCCTCGCTCTGCATGTCCTCCTGCCAGGTTGGGTCAGTTACTATATCATCCACCACCTCATCTTCCACTGGTCCTCCTCCTGACTTTCTGGCAATTGTGTCTCATCATCGTCCACCTCTTGTGACACTTTCCCATCGTTGCCTTCATGTGACCGTGGCTACTCAAATATTTGGGCATCGCTAATTGCGATCTCCTCTTGCCCCGTTTCAAGTGGACCAGGCAAGAGGCCCGAATCTATAAATGGAAAAGTGAACAGCTCTTCGGAGTGTCCAAGTGTGGAATCAGTTGTCTCTGGGAACTCGGCATGGTGGGAGGAAGTAGGATCAGGGTGAGGAATATGCGGTCCAGACTCATGGCTACTGAGACTTGACCGTGTGGAAGACCGGGTGGTGGTGGTGGCTAAGTGACTGGAAGCATTATCCGCTATCCAACCAATAACCTTTTCACACTGCTCTGTGTTCAATAGTGGTATTCTGCGGTCCCCTATTAATTTGAACAGGAAGGTCGAGCAAGAAGATGTGGGAGTTTGTTGTGGCACAATTTCAGCTTTCCCACGGCCTCGGCCTCTGCATGCACCATCATCAACATCATGTCCAGTTCCCAGGCCCTTGCCACGTGCCTTGCCCATTTTAAATAAAGGACAATATCTTCCACGCTCACTACAAACGGCTGAATTTGGAGCGAACTTATATGTGATGCGTGTGACAGACGAACCACAGTTTTAAATAGCTGGCCTGTAGGTAACTGTTTTGAACAGCAAACTGGTGTCAATAACAATGATACACTGAAACAGAATGTTAATGGAGACCAGAAATGGCAGAATTTTCAGCGTAATTATATGTGATCAGTGTGACGGACAAACCACAGTTTTAAATAGCTGGCCTGTAGGAAACTATTTTTAACAGCGCCGACCTTGCGTCAATAAGTTCACTGACACTGAAGCAAAATTTCATTGAAGGCCAGAAATGGCAATATTTTTAGCGCAATTATATGTGATCCGTGTGAAGGACAAACCACAGTTTTAAATACCTAGCCTGTAGGTAACTATTTTTAACAGCGCCGACCTTGTGTCAATAAGTTCGCTGCCACTCTGCAATAAAATTTCAATGGAGGCCAGAAATGGCAATATTTTCAGCGCAATTATATGTGATCTGTGTGACGGATAAAACACAGTTTTAAATAGCTGGATTGCTCTTTGGTTCTCTGGATTGCTTTTTAAGCAAATAATCAGGGTTAAACTAAAATATATATATATATTCCTGGCCCCTGATACTTGGGGCTATTTCTACAAATATCTGTAAAAGCACCAGCAGACAGAACTGGAAAGGATCCTCTTGCTATGTGCACTACAGTCTGCTATATACCCTGCCTGCCTAGCACTGATATCTGTGCAGCTGGATTAGTCCTCAGAAGGACTGTTAGTTGAGATGGATATGTGTATCTAATATAGTCTAGTATACCTACACTAACTAGAAACAAGTAAATCTCTCCCTATCTCACCAGCACCTCTCCCTACACTGTCTGATTCCGAAGTGACGAGCACAGCGGCGCCAGGTCTGATATAGACCTGATGACGCTGTGCGGCCAGCCAATCACTGTAATTCCACAACTAACATGGCTGCGGCATAACAGTGTGTGGCAGACAATCCCTGCATGTTGATAGGGTGCTCTAAAGAGCGCCAAACATACAGGGAGGGGAATCGAGCTCCTACTGAGCAACCCCGGAAATACTCGGCGAGCGCAGAGCATCTCGAGCAGTGAGATGTTCGAGCAAGCTCTGAGCAGTAGCGAGCATGCTCGCTCATCACTAATGCTCACCTTAATGAGTTGGGAAATGCACAACTCATGGAAATGGTATCAAAGGGCTGCAGACAGCACGAATATTCATGGGATATTGATGATATTCTGTGCAAGGATGAAGATGGTGCTGGGAAAGTGCGTCCTCCTCCGTAAAGACAAAATTGTCAAGGGGAAATTGTACAAACTATTTTATTGACATGACACTACAATACTACGCGTTTCGTGGACGTCCCGTCCACTTTCTCAGGTACATAGCTAAATATGTACAATTTCCCCTTGACAAACTTTGTCTTTACAGAGGAGCGCGGTCTTTCACAGCACCATCTTCATCCTCACACGTACTCATACAGTGCGTATTGTTATAGGACTATTGCTCTGAACTAAGATGTATTGAATGTGTTCTCTTTTTTCCACCTGTTGTATAGCAAACAATTAACATATGGTAATTTATGTCTCAGTGCCATTGGATGATGATTTGGTTAAATAGTATCTCCGCAAGATTATTATTTACATTCTTTGACTAAGGGCTTCGGCCACAAACACGTCAGAATGTTTACTGTTTTTTTATTGTATGGATATCCATCTTTTTAAAGACATGAAATGCATATTGCTAAATTTTATCAGCCGCTAGGATTATATTTTTTCTCCAGTTCCTCTTTGCTTCATTCCGGTGATCAACGGATTGGAATCAGGCTACAATCATTTGGAGCAGCTAAACTACAATACACATGGTAAAGCTTTCTTCCTCTTTTTTCTTACTTCATCTTACTTCATCCTAGTAGCCATTTCAAAACTGAGCACAAGGGTGCAACGGTCCTTAATCTGTGCCCACTCCGTAAACGTGATATGCCCCACATCCATACTGCGTTGGCCCAGGCTATATCACATGACATACCGCAGCAGGGCTCATTGCTGCTGACACAGTCGCTACAACATGTGCAGAGTGGAATCCATTTATAGATTTGGGCCTCTCGCCCGGTCCACTTGAAGCTGGGCAAGAGGAAATCACATGTAGCGATGCCCAAATATTTGAACAGGTCACACGAAGGCGACGGTGGGAAAGTGTCACAAGAGGTGGATGATGATGAGACACAATTGCCAGAAAGTCAGGAGGAGGACCAGGGTGCGGAAGTGGAAGACGAGGTGGTGGATGATATAGTAACTGACCCAACCTGGCAGGAGGACGTGCAGAGCGATGACAGCAGCACACAGGGGGAGGGAGGCAGAGCACCCCAACAGGCAGGAAGAAGCAGTGTGGTGGCAGCAGACAGAAGGCAGGCAACCGTTCCCCGTAACACTAACATGATGGAAGTTGCCAGCATAACTGTTAGGTCTTCCCGAGTCTGGTTGTTTTTTTTTGCAACACCTGCCAGGCCAGCATCAGCAAGGGTGGCAAAATGACCAGCCTGACCACCACCAGCATGATCAGGCACATGGCAGCAAAGCACCCGACTTTGTGGGCTGAACACCAGGGTCCAGGAACAGTGTCTGTGGGTGGCAACATTGCTTCCTCCGCTGTTGTGCATGCAAGCCAATCCCCTGTCCATGGTGCATGCGAAGATGCCTCCTGCCCTGCACCTGTTGATGCACACTCTTAAGTAGCAGCATCAGGAAGCATGTACATGTCCTTGTCCCAGAACAGCATTCAGTTGTCTATACCCCAGTCCTTGGAACACAAGCGCAAATATGCAGCCAACGCCTCACAGGCCACACTACTAAATTCTCACATTTCACGACTGCGTACGCTCGAAATGATGCCTTTTAGGCTCGTGGAGACAGAAGCATTCCGCAACCTGATGGCGGCGGCTGTCCCTTGGTACTCGGTCCCCAACCGCCACTATTTCTCCTTGTGTGAGGTCCCCGCATTACACAAGCACGTGTCCCAAAACATTAGCCGTGCCCTCAACAACGCAGTTACTGGGAAAGTCCACCTAACCACAGACACGTGGACAAGTGCTTGTGGGCAGGGATGGTACATCTCGCTGATGGCACACTGGGTTAACATAGTGGAAGCCGGGACCCAGTCGGACCTTGGGATGGAACACATCCTCCCGACGCCATGGATTGCGGGCCCTAGGTCAATCAGGGTTGCTCCCACGATCTACAGCTCCTGCACCTCATCCTCCTCAGCCTCCTCCTACTCTTCAGCCTTCATCTCTGAAATGACCACATCAGTCACAAGCTGGAAGCACTGCAGCACTGCCTCGGCCAAGCAGCAACAAGCTCTGCTGAAGCTAATATGCTTAGGTGACAAACCGCACAATGCTGAAGAGTTGTGGACAGCTCTGAAAGAGCAGGCACATCTGTGGCTCACACCGCTGAACCTACAGCCAGACATGGTCATGTGTGACAATGGCCAGAACCTGGTGGCGGCTCTGAGACGAGGCGAGCTCACACACGTACCATACCTGGCCCATGTGCTTAACCGCGTGGTTCAGCGGTTTCTCAAATCCTACCCGGAGCTGCCGGATCTGTTTGTTAAAGTACGCCGCCTGTGTGCCCATTTTAGAAAGTCACCTACAGCTTCTGCTGCCCTTGCGGTGTTTCAGCAGCGTTTGCAGCTTCCGGCTCACAGACTGGTGTGTGATATCCCCACGCTTTGGAACTCTACACTGCAGATGTTGGGAAGGATTTGTGAGCAGAAGACGGCGGTTATTGAGTACCAGCATCAACAAGGACATCGGTATTCAGTTCAGACTCCACACATAAGACCTCAGGAGTGGACATGGATGTCCGACATCTGTACCATCCTCCAAAACTTTGAGGACTCCACCAAGATGGTGAGCGGCGATGACGCCATAATTAGCGTCACCATCCCACTTCTCTGTCTTCTGAAATTCTCTCTGCTCACAATCAAAGAGGATACATTGCAGGCGGAGCACGATGAGATGGAGCTAGGAACCATACAGGGTGATTAAACACAGCCCGGCCTCATCTCATACCAAAATGGATTGGGTGACAATGAGGAAGAGGAGGAGGAGGAGGAAGGACAGGAGCTAGTTTCATGCGCTATAGACGGTACTACCTGCACAGCTGTCATACCGTCTGTTCAGCGTGGATGGCCAGAGGACAGAGAAGAGGAAGAGGAGAAGGAGAGCATGGTCAGTCATTCTCTTGGTGAGGACACGGAAGTCTTGCCTGTTAGTAGTCTGGCACGCATGGCTGAGTTTTTGTTACGCTGCCTTTCCCATGACCCTCGCGTTCTCAAAATTTTGGGTGACAGTCATTACTGGTTGGTGACACTTCTAGACCCACGCTACAAGGAGAACTTTATATCTCTTATTCCTGAGGCGGACAGGTCTACAAAAATGGGGCTGTACCAGAAAGCCCTTGTTGCAGAGCTATTAAAAAAATTCCTATCTGAAAATGCTGGCGGCAGAGGGCACACTTTGTTGGACAACCAAGGAGTACAGGCGAGAGAGACACAACTTCAATCCAGCAGAGGCAGGGGAACACTGTCAAAGTTCTGGGAGAGTTTTCTCTGCCCCTCCCATCGCACAGGCCCTGAGGCGCGGGGTACTCTCACAAGGAGTGCAAAGTTTAGGAAGATGCTGAGGGAGTACCTTGCCGACCGTTCCAATGTCCTCCATGATACCTCTGTGCCTTATAATTATTGGGTATCTAAGCTGGATACGTGGAATGAACTGGCTCTCTATGCCTTGGAGGTCCTGGCCTGCCCTGCCGCCAGCGTTTTATCAGAGCGGGTTTTTAGTGCCACTGGTGGAATTATAACTGATAAGCGCATCCGCCTGTCAACTGAAAATGCTGACAGGCTGACTCTTATAAAAATGAACAAGGGCTGGATTGGGCCAGACGTCTCAACACCACCGAATGATAGCAGTGTAACATAAACTCAAATCCAGTGTCTTTTCTTGGGAGGTGTATTCCCATGCACCTTTTCACACCCACACATGGGTATACGCTTCATGATTTTGGCTATTTGCTCTTGTCCTCCTCCTTCTCCTCATCCTCCACCACCATATCACCAGGGTGACCGTGGTCCTTGATGCAACACCCACATAATTTTTTAAAGGGTGTTTATGATGCCCGTAAAAAATTTTTTTTTATACAGTATGTTCATGTATACCCACCAGGGGTAAATGTTTGTCAGCCCATACACTTAGTGCATGGGTATTACAATCATAGGAGGCCCGCTCCTTTCTTATGGGAACATTATTTTTATAAGGCCCTCCTCCACGTCTCTTCCAAGGGGCATTGGAGTGCCTCCAAATTTTTGGCAACCCTTGCATTCACTGCATAGGTCAACACTATGGGAGACCCACTTCCTAATTATGGGAGCATTGTTTTGAGGAGGCCCTTTGACCTGGCACTCACTGCATATGCAATAACAATATAGGAGACCCACTCTTTAGTAATGGGTACAATAAAACATAGCCGGCTGATGGCTCTCTAAGAATAGTTAGGGCCGACTGCTGGTTCTTTAAGAATAGTAAAGGCCACCTGATGGCCCTATAAAAATAGGCTTTGTGACTTTCAGAGTCCCTCCTTCATAAATGAAACACGATGTTCCCGATGATATCTCACCCTCCACATGACCAGATAAGGATGTAAAATGTTAAAATGACATTTCCTGGTGAATGCATTTGTCATGGTTGAAAGCAATGCAACAGTGAAAAAATGCATCAAAAAAGCTATGTGTGAACATAGCCCAAGGTGTGAAGGAGCATTTTTGTTTTTGGTTATTTATTTTGTTTATATACAAGTCATTACCCTGGAAAGGATGTTCCTTAACATATTTCCCAGGAAAATCCATTTTGGTTTTGTTTTGGTATGTTTTATTGTGAGTCTGTAAAAGTGGCGTAATACCTCTGACAACGTTGTTGACAGAAGTAACCTGGGAGTCAGAAATGCTTTCAGGGGTCTTCCCCATGCTGTTCCCATGTCATTTGAGCACTGTTCCCATCGATTTGGGCAATTTTTGCAGACCGCCGCGGGAGCCGCCTGAATAATGCTCGAGTTTCCCATAGACTTACATTGGGCTCGTTGCTCGGGTCGAGCACCCGAGTATTCCAATGTGCTCGACCCGAGCATCGAGCACAGGAGCACTTAAGTGCTCGCTCATCACTAGAGTTTACATTTCCCTAAATTAGGGGCAGACACCACTGAAGTGGCATCAATTTCAGTAGAGTAGAACTAGTATAATGGGGACTGACACCACTTCCACTACAGCCAACCCAGCAGATGGAGACCCAACCAGGGGTGTTCACATTTCCCTAAATTAGGGGCAGACACCACCAAAGTGGCATCAATATCACCAGAATTTTTTTTTACCACTTGAATAAAAAGAATCTATACATGTTTGGTATCTACAAACTCATAATGGGAATCATAATGGCAGGTCAGTTTTAGCATTTAGTGAACATGGTAAAAAAAAATCTCCAAAAAACAACTGTGGAATTGCACTTTTTTTTTGCAATTTTACCGCACTTGGAATTTTTTCCTGTTTTCCAGTACATGAAATGAATGGTGTTGTTCAAACTCACTGTACAACTATGACTCGCCCTCTGTGCCGTGGGGCACTCGGATCCGGGCAATAGGGAAACAGGAGTAGTAGTGGCAACTCGGTTCCGTGGCTCAGGGTGGTCAGACCAATGGTAGTCCGCTATGCACTATTGATAATGTTCGACTACGCCACCCGTGGATTGCGGTTATTAGGAACCGCCGCTGCATGCAGACCGCTAGGGCTGATGAGGTGTGGAGCTAGGGTAGTGTGACTCCCCAGTGAAGAGTGTGGCCCCAGGGCAGTATAATGGATGATGAGAGTGATGGTGGTGAGAGTCCCAGTACCGGTAGTGCTGGAGGCGCGAAGGAGCACACAGACAACAGGTTGCAGTCCAGGGTCTTTACTAGAACAGGTAAACTGACCCATAAACAGTCCCGGCTAGGAGGGGACCTGGATGTCTGAGAGCAGTGGGGAAATTGGCCCTGGTCAGGGTGAGGGTGTAGGCCTACCGTGCTTTCTGCGCTCCTTCTGGCTATCTCCTCCTTATAGGGTCACAGCCCACGTTTCCGAGCTCTCCGTGTATTCTCGCCTGTATGACCTGCGACGTGGGTTCCTTTCTGCTCCCAGCCTTGTACGACTTTGCTGGTCCCTTCTGTTGTGGCAGGGCCTCCAGGCTTCTTAGGCCAAGGAATATACAGTCCCCTGTGGACTGGTTATCTGCAGGGGGATGTGGAATCCTACCAGCCTCAGACACCAAAGTCTGGTGAATTAAGTCCGTTATCTGCCAAGACAGGCTCTCTTCGCCTCTTGTCTCTGGCTTGTGGCTCTTCTCCTGCCACACTTCCTCTTAGGTGCAATACAACTTTCTGTCCCTGCTCTGCTCTGGGACACGTCTCAGTGCTGAGACAGGTCTTCCAGTTCTCCCTAACCCTGCCCCCAGTTGCAGCTTTTATAGGGGCAGCCTGCTCCCCCTACTGGCCTGAGACAGGAGGTATTGCATGTTAATGTTCCCCTGACTAGAGAACCTCCCCCTTGCTCTCAGACACAGCTTTATTACATTTTGTGGCATGCAGGCCAGGGTGACACATTCCCCCCTAGTGAAATTTAGTACTCCGGAACTAAACAATAAACAAGGATTATATGCATGACCATAAAACATTAACAGACAGACGACGCACAGATTGATTTCTTCAGGTCACCGTGTGGTCTGTGACCGGGTGTCCATATCACCAATACAACGGGGAGCCTTAACCAGGTGGGGGTCTGTCCTACCCCAAGTCCTTTACAGTCTTAGTTCATTCCTGGGTTAGGCTCCAAACGCAGTCCATACAAGGTCCCGGTTATAAAAAGTCCATAACCTTTGAGTCCTTACGGTAGCTGCAAGAAACTGAAACACAGAATTACCAAACATGCATGTAACTTTGCAAACATTTCAACATTTGGTAACAGGGTTATTTACAATTTTAGTGCACCCTATATTCTCCAGCGAGCGGGTATCTGCCCCTTTGTGCTCCTGGTTGATCTCCTTAACCCACTGTCTGGTGGTGGACTGACTTGGCTTTCCCCACTAGCGTTAGCGGTGCAGCTACCAGCTGGGTGTACAGGTAGGGCAGGCAGCTGTCTGCGGGACCTTTGGCTTACCGCAGGCATGGCAGGCTCACTGTCAGCAGAGGGTTGACTCTCCTGGGCTGCTGGAACAGGCTCTTCTGCCTCTGGAACCGCTTGCTCCTCTTCACCTTCCGGCTCTGGTGTTGGTTGTTGCTGTGCCGGTTGCAGGAAATGCAGGACGGGTACCACTATGGCATCATTTATGCGAGTCCAGGACTGAGGGAACTCTCCGAGAACGGTGCTGATCATTTCTTCCTTGTCCTCTGCGGGTTCAAGGTTACTTAGATCCTCTTCTGCACTACGGAGTTGCTCGGGGCACCTTTTGAGGTGGTCTCTGGAGACGGTACTAGTGGTTTCTCCTCCGTCCTTGGTGATCACGCACACCTTCGGGTTGTCGTGATCAGACTGCAGTACGGTGTAGGGTTCCCTTTCCCACTGGTCGTCCAACTTATGTAGCCTTCTCTTTCGCTTCAGGACTTGCTCACCAGGTTCTAGGAGACCAGCAGGGGCATGTTGGTTGAAGAGTCTTTCTTGCCTTTCTCTCACCTGGGCCAGGCTCCTCTCCACACTCTCCTGTACCTTCTTGTACTGCAGTTCCCTTTCCGTATCCCAATCTGCATCCAGGGAGGTGTCCTCAGGTGTTAGGACCCCCATCTCCAGGTCTACGGGCAGCTTACCCGGTCTGGCTCGCATCAGGTAAGCCGGGGTGCAGTTGTAGCGTTCACCGGGATATGATTGTAGAAGTCTATCAGGTCCGGCAGTTTTTCTGGCCACAGGTTGCGTTCCTCCAGGGGCAACGTCTTCAGGAGATCAATGACTATATTGTTCATCTTCTCACACATCCCGTTGGTTTGTGGATGGTAAGGCGTTGTCCGAATCTTCTTACAGCCATAGAGGTTGCAGAACTCTTGGAAGATTTCAGCCTCGAACGCTGGGCCTTGGTCTGTCAGGACCTGTTCCGGATACACGTGTGGACGGCAGAAGTATTGCTGGAAGGCTCTGGCCGCTGTTTGGGCTGTCAAGTCCTTTACCGGGACCACCACTAGAAAACGGGAATAGAGGTCCACGATTGTCAGGGCATAGATGTATCCTGACCGGCTGGGAGCCAATTTGACATGGTCCAGAGCTACCAGCTCAAGAGGCTGCGTGCTGACGATGGGTCTCAAGGGTGTCTTCTGGCTGGCACGGTCCTTCCTCCTTAGGTGACAAGGACCACAGTCTCTGCACCATTTTTCTACAGCTCCTCTCATGCCGACCCAAAAGAACCTTCCTCTTAGCAGGAACTCCAGTTTCTTCCAACCGAAGTGCCCTGCTCTGTCATGGTAAGCCCCCAGGACCATAGCTGCATCCCGCCTTGGGACCACGATTTGCCAGGTCAGCTCGTGCGTCCGGTGGTTGACAATCCTTCTGCACAACTTGCCTTCATAGAGGAACAGCTTGCTCTTCTCTTTCCATAGCTGCTTGGCTTCCTCTGGGGCGTCCGGATCCATACGGGCGTCTTCCTGGGTCAGCAGATCTTTCACCAGGCGGATGGCAGGGTCACTATCTTGGGTCTCGGCCCAGCTGTGGTGAGGTAGGGGATTGATCATCACGGTTGTTAGATCCTCCTCCTTCACGCGGTGGGAGTATTTAGCGGCTCCATACCGGTGAAACGCGGGGAGTTCTACCTCCTCCAGCTCCTCTGGGTCTTCGTCACCTTCAGGTAAGTGAGGCATTCTTGATAGGGCGTCCGCGTTGGCATTGGTTTTGCCTGCCCGGTACTTGATCACGATGTCGTAATTGGAGAGACGGTCCATCCACCGGTGTTCCAGGGCACCCAGTCTCGCATTGTCCAGGTGTGTCAACGGGTTGTTGTCCGTGTACATGGTGAACTTTGCGGAGGCCAGGTAATGCTTGAAGCGTTCCGTCACGGCCCACACCACCGCAAGAATTCTAGCTTGAAGGAGCTGTAATTCTCCGGGTTCCTCTCGGTGGGCCTCAGCTTCCGACTGGCGTATGCGATCACCCGTTCTCTGCCCTATTGGTTTTGGGACAGTATGGCTCCCAGTCCCACATTACTGGCGTCTGTGTGGAATCAGGGTAGGCCAGGATCTCATCCCCCGTGAGGGCCATCTTTAGCTGGCGGAAGGACTCCTCTTCCGGTTTATCCCACTTGAAGGGTGGCTTTTGACTTCTGGACTTAGACTGTCCGATCAGGAGGTCCTGCATAGGAGCTGCCATCTTAGTGAACCCGGGGATGAACCTTCGGTAGTAGCCTACCAACCCGAGAAACTGTCTGACCTCTTTGATGTTCAAGGGGCTTGGCCAGCTCTTGATTGCCGTGACCTTGTCAGGGTCGGGGGCTACTCCTTCTGCGCTTATCACGTGCCCTAGGTACTGGACCTTTGGTTTCAACAGGTGACACTTCGATGGTTTCACCTTCAGGCCATACCCTGCCAGGGCTTCGAACACCTCAGCCAGGTGTTTGAGATGGTCCTCGTAGGTCTTCGAATAGACGATCACGTCGTCCAGGTAAAGGAGGACTGTCTCAAAGTTTCGGTGCCCTAGACAGCATTCCATCAGCCGCTGGATGGTCCCTGGTGCGTTGCAGAGCCCGAAAGGCATACAGTTGAATTCGCTCAGTCCCATCGGGGTGGTGAAGGCGGTCTTCTCCTTGTCAGCCTCTGCCACAGGAACCTGCCAGTACCCGCTAGTAAGGTCCAAAGTAGAAAAGAAGTTAGCTGATTTTAGTGCGGCTAAAGACTCCTCTATTCTAGGCAGCGGATATGCATCTCTGTGGGTGATACGGTTGATTTGTCTATAGTCTACGCACATTCTCATGGTGCCGTCTTTCTTTTTCACCAGAACCAAGGGGGCTGCCCAGGGGCTACAGCTATCTCGAATGACCCCAGCTTCTTTCATTTCTCTTAGCATGCCCTTTGCGTTCTGATAATGTGCAGGGGGTACAGGTCTGTGTCTCTCTTTTATTGGTGGGTGGCTCCCTGTGGGGATGTGGTGTTCTATCCCTTTTACTCTGCAGAAGTCTAGCGGGTGCTTACTAAAGACTCTCTCGTACTCCTGTACCACCCGGTAGACTTCTTGTTTTTGGTGCAGGGGAGTGGAGTCAGCACCCACGTGGAGTTTATGGCACCAGTCCTCCTTTTGTTTCTGGGAGCCATTACCCTCCGCCTGTGGAGATGGAGGCAAGGGTTCCACGGCCCTGAAAGCTTTGTGTTCGACAACAAACAGTTTGGCGAGTGTAGCGTACCTGGGTAAGTGTACCTCCCTCTCCCCAATTTTGAGGATGCGGACGGGCACAATCCCATGACGGACATCAACCACCCCCCCGGGCTGTCAAAATGGTGGGCCTGCTGTCTGAGTACACGGGTTCTACCATGGCTTGGTAGTCTCTACCTCTCAACCCGATTGCAGTCCGACACCAGATCATCATTTCACTTTTGGGAGGCATGGAAATGGGGAATGGGTCACTCAGTCTTACGCTACCGATCTCACCACCAGACAGTTCTACCTGCTGCCGTCTCATCAGGGCTTTTATCTCCTTGTTGAGGACTCTCTGTTGGCTGGAACTAGCATTCACCGCCACCTGTTGTAGAATTACAATTACCTCTGAAAGACAATTTTCAATCACGTTAGTACCCACAGTTATTTTAGGGTGACTTTCACGACAGTCAATGTCCACAATAATTACTCCCTGTGCCGGTAGTTCAACTTTACCAATTTTAATGGTCATCTCCTTGAACCCCATCTGTGGCACGGGTAAGCCATTACTGGCGATGATGCTCAAGTCACTGTGTGGATACCGTGTGATATCAGCATCAGTCCAATACTGTGTAAAAAGTACATAAGGGATAGTGGTTACTTGCGACCCACTATCCAGCAAGGCGCTCATGGGGATACCGTCCAGCACCACTGGTAAAACCGGGCGCCCCCCAACATACTTATCACGCCAATTATAAGGGCCTGGTGATCTTATGCCTGGGGTTTGGCCCTCTGCCCCAGGTTGGACCCGTTTAAATTACAGTACCTGGAAATGTGTCAGGGCTGGTTGCATCGACGGCAAATGGGCTGTCCATCCTCTGCGTAGCGGTCTGTGGATCTCCCTCAGAACGACGGGATCCTCCTCTGTCGACGCCACGGGACATCCTACGGACTTGAAGCCAGCTCGATGGGTCTTCACGGGTCCACTTGCAACGCCTGGACGGTCCTGGTCAACGCCGCGACGCTCCTGGTCAGCTCCTGGACTTGGTGGTGCAGGTCTTTCGACGGGGCTTGGTTCAGGGCCTGTGCATCAGCCCCCACGAGGTCCATATAGGAAGGCGCCGCTTCCTGGTGGTAGGTGAGAGCAGGGCGCCGGGGGTTTAAAGCACCAATTGTTGCGGATTCACGGAGCACCCTTATGGCCCTGTCCTTAAAATGGGCAAAGGTCAGATCAGGGTTCTGAAAGAACATGAGGCGCAGTTGGGCCCTGTGGGCGCTGGACAGCAGACCTTCTATGAATTGTTCTGGTAGTAGTTTATCCGTTTCCTGCACACTGCCAGGGTCAGTTTGTTGGATAGCCCTTAGGGCTTCCTGCAAATTTAGGGCATAGTCTCTGATGCTGTCCTGTGCCCGCTGCTTACATCCATAGAACCTCATTTTAATCTCAGCAGAGGTACGTGTGTCAAAGGTACCCCGCAGCCGGGCCAGAATACCCTTCACGGTTCTTTTCTCCTCAGTGGGCCATGATTTTACCTCCTTTTGGGCTGCGCCAGTTAACTGCCCTGTTAATATGCTGACCTTCTGTTCCTCTGTCAGGGGGTAGACTTGGAACAAACTGTACAGCCTTTCCTTAAAGTCAGTTAGGGCATGGGGCTCCCCTGAGTACTTGGGCAGCCAGGCCGCTCCAGGGATGTAGGGCAGGGAAAAGGGCATCACCGCTGCTGCAGCTGCATTGGTGGTAGTGGGCGCCTCTGTGTCCGACATCTTCCTCCCCCCTAGTTAAGCGTGGCCTACCTTCCGACGATCCTCTTCTGTAGGCCGCTGCTCCGCTGATGCTGCTCTGGACGAGGACCTTGTGTCGCGTCCTGATGACGTCAGCGTCGCTCTCTCTCCCTTCCAGGACCTTGCGCAGCGTCGGTGCGTGGGGCGGAGCTTCGGGTCTCGCGCGGTTTGGACGTCCACGCCCCTCTTCTTCCCGCGTGGCGTCCTGAAGATGGCGTCCGATGGGGGGAAAACGGCTGAAGATGACGGGAACCGACGGAAGATGGCGGGAGACGGCTGGAAATGGCGGGAAACGGCTCCGAATGGCGGGAAACCTCTTTTCATGTAACTGCAAAGTCTTTTCTAGGCACGCAATACCAGTTTGTGGCGGGTTGGTTGCAATCCTGCCGACTACGCCAAAGCTGACTCGCCCCCTGGGCCGTGGGGCACTCGGATCTCGGCAATAGGGAAACGGTGGGAGTAGTAGTGGCAACCCGGTTCCGTGGCTCAGGGTGGTCAGACCGATGGTAGTCCGCTATGCACTATTGATAATGTCCGACTACGCCACCCGTGGATTGCGGTTATTAGGAACCGCCGCTGCATGCTGACCGCTGGGGCTGATGAGGTGTGCAGCTAGGGTAGTGTGACTCCCCACGGGAAGAGTGCGGCCCCAGGGCAGTATAATGGATGGTGAGAGCGATGGTGGTGAGAGTCCCAGTACCGGTAGTGCTGGAGGTGCGAAGGAGCACACAGACAACAGGTTGCAGTCCAGGGTCTTTACTAGAACAGGTAAACTGACCCATAAACAGTCCCGGCTAGGAGGGGACCTGGATGTCTGAGAGCAGTGGGGAAATTGGCCCTGGTCAGGGTGAGGGTGTAGGCCTACCTTGCTTTCTGCGCTCCTTCTGGCTATCTCCTCCTTATAGGGTCACAGCCCACATTTCCGAGCTCTCCGTGTATTCTCGCCTGTATGACCTGCGACGTGGGTTCCTTTCTGCTCCCAGCCTTGTACGACTTTGCTGGTCCCTTCTGTTGTGGCAGGGCCTCCAGGCTTCTTAGGCCAAGGAATATACAGTCCCCTGTGGACTGGTTATCAGCTGGGGGATGTGGAATCCTCCCAGCCTCAGACACCAAAGTCTGGTGAATTAAGTCCGTTATCTGCCAAGACAGGCTCTCTTCGCCTCTTGTCTCTGGCTTGTGGCTCTCCTCCTGCCTCACTTCCTCTTAGGTGCAATACAACTTTCTGTCCCTGCTCTGCTCCGGGACACGTCTCAGTGCTGAGACAAGTCGCCAAGTTCTCCCTAACCCTGCCCCCAGTTCCAGCTTTTATAGGGGCAGCCTGCTCCCCCTACTGGCCTGAGACAGGAGGTATTGCATGCTAATGTTCCCCTGACTAGAGAACCTCCCCCTTGCTCTCAGACACAGCTTTATTACATTTTGTGGCATCCAGGCCAGGGTGACACAACTATACAACTCATCCCACAAAAAACAACCCCTCAAATAGCCATATTGCGGAAAAAATAAAAAAGTTATGGCTCAGGGAAGAAGGGGAGCAAAATACAAAAATTGAAAAATGGAAAAACCCAAGGTGGTAATGGGTTAAATGACCAAATCAGACAAATTAGATGGGTCCATCATGTAATAGGTGGAATAATTATGTGGAGACTGAATTGCGCAATTGCTAATAAGGGTGGGATAATTGAGTAGGAGTGGTTAGTATACCTACAGTGGCAAAGGGAGCTGGGGGGATATGTCTGGTTAAAGGTAGAAAGCTAAATCAGTTAGATATCAACAGCACATTTTACGATCCAATGTGACCAATTATTCTGAAATTATGAGTGAGTTTCCCAAATAGACAATTCTTACGGTAAATCAAATGTATTTTATCTAACCATTCTGAATGAGTTGAAGGAGTGGGTTGCTTCCAATGGATTGGGACTAAATGTTTAGCGGCCTCTACCATTAGAGCTAGAATATAATTTTTTTGCTTTTGTTTGGAGGGACAGGACAATAGTATTTCAGCAGACTTTATGTTCCTTGTTATTAAACCTTGATTACGCAAAGTGCAGTAAATATCTATCCAGAATGGTTCTAAGCTAGGGCAATGCCAAAATGTATGTGATAGGTTACCTCTATGGATACCACATCTCCAACACAAGTTGGAATCAGTTAGACCCAGATGATATGGGAATTCAGGGGTCCTATACCAGCCTGATAGTATTTTGTAGGAGTTTTCCTGTAACAGCATACATTTGGAGAAGCCATGTGAATTAGAATACACTTTACTTCAGTATTGGTTAAATTAATACTTAGTTGCTTTTTCGAGGAAGTCAGGAATAGAGATAAATGAATATTTCAATATTCGGTTCGGATTACGATCTGCGATTTTTCAATATTCGACAATTTAAAAAACCAAACGCATACACAATACCTTCAAACAGGCTCAAAAGCTGCCAAAACAGATGAAATTAGGGACAGGCACCAGGAAAGTGACCTCAATTAACCCACTTTACAAATTTTATAATGGCACTGGAGCAATCAGCCATGGACCATGCATGAGGTATCAGGGTCTGGGTCAGCATTTATATCTTTGAATTGAACTTCAAATTAAGACGAGGTGGGTGAGGGATCGGTGTAGGTCTGCTGCACTTGGACCTCTGATACCACATTCAACAGCTCAACCTGCTTTTATGCTCATCCGCACTCAAATGGCAGAAAAATCAGTTTCACAGATTAGTATTGGTACAAAAATTTAAGGATAGTAACACGGGTAGTTGACTGAAAGTAAGTGGAGGCCTACAGGTCTGAGAGGCCTACTGATACAGGCAACACACAAGAACGAGACCCAACCAGGAGTCTCCACTTTTCCAAAAATTAGAGGCTGACACCACCAAAGTGGCAACAATTTCACTAGAGTAGAAATATAATGGGGACCGACACCTCTTCCACTACAGCCAACCTAGCAGATGGAGACCCAATCAGGAGTGTTCACATTTTCCTAAATTAGAGGCAGACACCACCAACGTGTCATAAATTTCACCAGATTAGAACTAGTATAATGGGGACTAACACCTCTTCCACTACAGCCAACTCAGCAGATGGAGACCCAATCAGGAGTGTTTACATTTCCCTAAATTAGCAGCTGACACCACCAAAGTAGCATCAATTAGCTTAGACTATCAATTAGATTAGAACTAGTTTAATGGGGACTGACACCTCTTCTACAACAGCCAACCCAGCAGATGGAGACCCAACCAAGATTGTTCACGTTTCCAAAAATTAGTGTTAGCATCTGCAGCAGCAGCAATAGCAGGGACAGAAGCCACACTAAAGATATCACAGACTGCAATTACGCGAGATCAATGCCGCAGACTAAAAACTACAACATCACCTAGCAATGTGAACTGAGGTCTAAGATGGTACACATGCAAGAAATAGGAGCATGTTCACACTAGCAAAAAGAAGCAAAACCTACAAAAGACAAAAATATATCTCATACCCTACCATCATTATATATAAATGTAAAGCAAAGCTGCATAATAAATATAGGGTACTTAGTGAACTATTTTTGATAAAAAAAAGTATACAAGCCGTTCCACCAGCGACAAGGTGACCCTAAATTGGGACGGTACCTACACTGTCTATATTAAAAACCTTACTGTATATCAAAGTTGAAGTAATGCATATAAAAGGGTAGACAAATAGGACCGGGTCCCAACTTCAGACCACCTAAGCCCGTGGTAAGCTACATATATACTAATCAGCTCAACAAAGGGGATGCCACACCCTTAATTTGCACAGAATGCAAACAAGACAAAAAACCAAGCAATGTGAACTGAGGTCTAAGATGGTACACATGCAAGAAATAGGAGCATGTTCACACTAGCAAAAAGAAGCAAAACTTACAAAAGACAAAAAATATATCTCATACCCTACCATCATTATATATAAATGTAAAGCAAAGTTGCATAATAAATATAGGGTACTTAGTGAACTATTTTTGATAAAAAAAAGTATACAAACCGTCCCACTAGCGACAAGGTGACCCTAAATTGGGACGGTACCTACACTGTCTATATTAAAAACCTTACTCTATATCAAAGTTGAAGTAATGCATATAAAAGGGTAGACAAATAGAACCGGGTCCCAATATCAGACCACCTAAGCCTGTGGTAAGCTACATATATACTAATCAGCTCAACATAGGGGATGCCACACCCTTAATTTGCACAGAATGCAAACAAGACAAAAAACCAAGCAATGTGAACTGAGGTCTAAGATTGTTTGCATCTGTGCAAATTAAGTGTGTGGCATCCCCTTTGTTGAGCTGATTAGTATATATGTAGCTTACCACGGGCCTGGGTGGTCTGAAGCTGGGACCCGGTCCTATTTGTCTACCCTTTTATATGCATTACTTCAACTTTGATATACAGTAAGGTTTTTAATATAGACAGTGTAGGTACCGTCCCAATTTAGGGTCACCTTGTCGCTGGTGGGACGGCTTGTATACTTTTTTTGATCAAAAATAGTTCACTAAGTACCCTATATTTATTATGCAACTTTGCTTTACATTTATATTTAACTAGCTTTAACCCGCAGCTTCGCTCGCGTGGAATTTGGTCTGCCACATTAAGTTTCGTGACAGATCATTTTAATAGTAAAAAAAAATAATCTTAATAGTAAAAAAAAATAATCTTAATAGTAAAAAAAAATAATCTTATTTAGTTACTCGTACATCCAAAATTTCAGATGTCTAACTTCAAAACAGACGGATTCCATACAATCTTTGAACCCCTATAATATGAAGAGGGAAACTCTTGAGGGTGGAATTATCAAAATTCCTTTCTTAGTGCTCATTTAAGCTATAATAGAACCTATCTGCAAATTTCAAGATGCTAAGTTCAGTGGTTTCGGCTGTGCGTTGACCGCTAGGTGTGTCAGTCAATCAGGTTTACAGTTTTATATAATCTTCGCCTGTATGGTGTGTTTATAAAAAGTAGCCCTATGTCCTTCCCCAGGCTTGAAATTATCCATATCAAATTTCATCACAAACGGATTACTAAACACTGATTAATAAACAGGACGGACTGAAGTTACTTGCGTTTAATATTGTTCGTGTTAGTAAAGAATTAGTATGTAATTGGAATAATGGACATCTGCAGGTAATTTATCTATGTGTTTTTACTGCAATATACTCCTGTAAACTATGTTATTTGATTTCTTTCGTTCAGCGAAAATATGTAGATTTTGCGATTTAGAAACACGTGAGCAAGCTACGTATAGCTGACCGTGGGAAAAACAGGGCGCGCCTAAATGTATCCCCGCTACCTTCAAAGTTTGCCCTTGCGATTTATTGATGGTCATTGAAAATGCAACATTAAGTGGTAACTGCAAACGTTTGAAATTAAAGGGTAAGTTATTGGGTATTATGGGGATGCGTGGTATAAGAATATTTTCACCCTTAGCTTCTCCAGTTAAAATTGTGGCCTTTACAATGTGCCTGCCTAGTTCAGTGACTCGCAATCTAGTGCCATTACATAATCTCGGGGCGTCCAAGTTGCGCATTAACAAAACGGGTATACCGACCTTTAATTTGAGCTTATGAGATGGGACCCCGGATAGCTCCAAAGAGTTAAGAAACTCCACGGGGTAGCTCGTACAGTCTTCAGATGACATGACTGTGTCGATGGAGTTGTAGGTTGTTGCATCGCTGGTTACTTGGTCCAAGATAATTTTATTGATTTTCGCAACTGTTTCATTTCTTGGTGCTAGTATAGTTCTTTCACATAGCCAATTTTCATCATGGATGTTTTGTTGCAAATTTGGAAAAACTTGAGCAATAAGTGCGTCTTCCGAATCCACAACATGACAAAATTGGTTAGTAAATAGAACCATACCTTCTTCGTCAGTTTCGATTCGACCTTCACCAATCTTGAGCAGTTTTTCAGCGTACGCGCCCGACTCTAGATCACTGAATAACTGGACACGCATGTTGGTGGTGAGGTGCAGCTTTTCAACTTTGGTCCATAAATATGAGGATTTCAGACATGGGTTAATTTCGTCTGCTGCAGTGCCTCGCTCGATGACAGGCAAAGTTTGCCTAAAGTCCCCAGCCAATAAAACAACCACACCACCCATTATTGTTTGTTTACTGTGTAAGTCTTGTAGACAATGATCAAGAGCTTTGATGGCGCGTTTGTGTGACATTGTGCACTCGTCCCACACGATTAGTTTGCACTGTTGCAGCAGGAGGCCACGGGCGCTGCTCTTGCTGATATTAAACGATGGGGTTTCTTCGTTCACCAGATTAAGAGGTAATTTAAAGACTGAATGTGCCGTCCGTCCACCGCTTAGCAATGTTGCAGCAATTCCAGAGGAAGCCACAGCTAATGCAACGTTATGACCGCTACGAATTTTTGCTAAAAGTAAATTAAGCAAGAAAGTTTTTCCTTTACCACCCGGGGCATCAAGGAAAAAAAGTCCGCCTTCACCATTCTCAACTCGTCCTACTATTTTGTGATAAATCTCTCTTTGATCAGGTAGCAAACGTGGCTCAGTTTTGCAAACGTGAGCATCTAACTGGTTGGCATCATAGCTTAGCTCTTTTATCAACTCGTTCGACAGCTCTCCTCTACGCCACGGTGAGGGTAGACCAAAATCAGACAATTTCTTTCCAGAAATTATTAATATTTTGTCCTCGATAAGCCCCAACGCCTCATTGAAACAGAAATCATCGTTAACGTGATCCATTCTTTCAAATCTGTGCATGATATCCTCTGATAACGCAGTTTTATACTTGTGCCAGAGTTGTAGAGGATTGGATAAACCGCAAGTGCATATCAATATGGCAAACAGCTCTCTTATTTGCGCCGGGGAGTGACATAGCACGGCCTCTTCTAAGGTGGTATCCCAGTGGTTAGCATCTTCCAACAACCCCATCTTCTCACACACCTGCAGAAAAGTTGCAAGTTCTTGACCTTCAAATGTTTTTAAATCCGAGAAGTTGGTTGGACCCTTTATTATATTCAGCAGCATACGCAAGCAATAACATTCAAAATTGCTAACGTGCACCGTGTAAATGCGACCTAGAGCGTCTCCTGCCTTCACACCTGGCCAGCAATCGACAGGTGTTCCTTGTAAACGATGTTTCCATTGCTTCCGTGCCCCATTCCAAGTATAGTAGCGAGGCACGTCAATGTAAAGTAATGTTTTTGCAAACGTATCACTTTGGCACAACAGGAAAAATGCAGTTAGTGTAGTTTTAGGTGGTGCTTCTAATCTCTCTCTAAAATTATTTTCCGTAAAGTAAACCCTCTCGCCATTGGGTAAATGAATCACGAGATGAGTGACGGTTGGGTGTCTCTCGTGCAGAGGCAGACCTAAAATCCGCCACGCTGCTTCATTACTACTAACATATCGGCCGGTTCTAAAGGTCTGCACCTCATCTCTTGGGTCAATGTTAACATTCCCTTGCTGGCGGATGTTAAAAATAGCCTGGTCGCTACCCTTATTCATATATTTACAAATATATTTTATCGCCTGTACCGTATTACAGAACTCTACATTTAAATGAGAATTAAAAATTTTTGATAAGAGTGGAGAATATGGGACCACCCAGCTATTGTCCACCAATATTTCCTGTGTTCCTCTACGGGTTTTTATAATCGTCGTGCGTCCACCATTCTCTGGTGCTCTGCGCCTGTACAAAGGATAACCTTTGTCATTGGTTTGAGTTTCTTTTAAAAGCTTCCTCGGATATTTTTTGGTACATTTTCCTTCCTTCATGCATGGCGATGAAGAATTGAATGTACCACATGGCCCGTGAATCATATTCTTTGTCACTGTATCATAGAGCTTTTGATCGGTTTCTGGGTATGGTATCTCAGCACATATGATTTCGTCAATTTGGTTCGGATGCAATTTTTCCTTTAACCACAGCAGTAAGTGCACATGAGGCAAACCTCGCTTTTGCCACTCGATCGAGTACATGAAGCATTGCATATCACCAAATATGTTACCTTTTGTAAGTAGAGCTACCAACTTCTGTACTTTTATTCTAAATACTCGGGCTGTTAAGTCATGTCTGTCCGTTGAATTTTGACCAGCCATAAGCTCTTTGGTGATTTCTGGCCAAGCGGGGTTGCAAGTCATTGTAATGAATAAATCAGGCCTCCCATAATTACGTACGTATGTGAACGCATCTTGTGTGTATTCGTGTAGGTATCTCGGGCTATTTACAAATGATGACGGGAGAATCACCATCTGACCTAAGTTATTTGGATCCAAATCCGCATCATTTCTTATTGCATCTTGCAAGTGAATATAATTTTCTGCGCGTAGTTTTTTTTGATTTAAAGAAATGAACCTTAAGCGCTCACTTTCCATCTTTACATACATGTCGACCAGAAACTGATGAAGTAGGAGCCTACACTTAAGCATCAAATTAAAATCGCTGCGACGGACCATCAAGTGAAAGGCATAAAAATCTTTGCAGGACACCTTTTTGCTTGGCATTGCTTGTTTGGTAATTGGATTTATCTGAGGAATATCAATGCTGTACCCCTCTTGTCCTTTCCAAAAAATTATTGGGTACTCGAGAGCGTCATAAAATCTTTGTGTATCGGGAACCCTAGTGAGCATGCCATCGCGCGGCTGCACAACGATGTCCCGAGACATAGTTTGTTCGCTACTAACTATTACAGCAGCTATTTCATTTGTAGTAGGGGCATTGAATCGTCTCTCATGTTGACCACATGGTACATGGTCTGGGTGAATCACTACTTTGAAATGATCGTCATTGATCATTCTGTCTCTAGCCGTTTTAAATTCATGCACCAAAATGTTGTGGTCGTGAAGTACTTGTTGTAATTTTTTAACTATGTTTCTATCTACGCTTTGCACGCACTCAGTACGCCTGTTGATTTGTTCTTCTTCGTCACCTATGAAATAAACTTGTAAAAATTGTGGTTGCGAAATGGACGTAGGAATTAAAGAACCGATACGGTTGTATACTTGTCCTTGTATTGTAAAGGTCGGGCAAAACCCTGGCATTGAGACAATTTGATCTGCTGCAAAAGACGTCATATAAAAGCACATGTTGTATTTTCTTATATTATTTAGAAAAAGGCGAGATTCATCAGTTTCATTAGAGAAAAGCTCTTTTAAAGCTTGAACTGGCTCGTCTATATAAGGAAGAGCTACTTTCCCGCCCAAACAACACATACCTGCTGCTTCCTCTTTCCACTTAAGAGCTCCGCAATATTTGCAATCTATGGTCATTGCTTCTATTTTTATAAGCTTGTGAGTTTCATAATCAAGAGTCTCGTCATACTCAAATGCAGCTTTATTAAACAATATCCATGTATTTCTTGTAAATGTTTGACGTCGCTGTGCTGCCCTTTCAGCAACAGTGCGTCTGCGAGATTCGGCCATTTCATAAGTTTCAGTGGCTCTTTGGGACGCCATGTAAGTTGCTTGCTGCTGACGTCGAGCTTGGGACTGTTCTGGAGTTTCAGCAGCCCGTTGAGACGCCAGATACTCCGCATGCTGTTCACGTCGGGCTTGGGACTGTTCTGGAGTTTCAGCAGCCCGTTGAGATGCCAGATACTCCGCATGCTGTTCACGTCGTTCTTGGGACTGTTCTGGAGTTTCAGCAGCCCGTTGAGATGCCAGATACTCCGCATGCTGTTCACGTCGTTCTTGGGACTGTTCTGGAGTTTCAGCAGCCCGTTGAGATGCCAAAAACTCCGCATTCCGTTCACGTCGGGCTTGGGATTGTTCTGGAGTCTCTGCAGCTCTATGTGCCGCACAACGCACCGCCTGCTCAAGCCTTCGTTGCTCGGCTTGTTGAGACGTCTCATCACGTCTAATTATTTTCATAGCTCGGGCTTTATTAGAGCTTTGCGAAATGTTAGACTTACGCTTTCGCGGCATTTTTATAAGTACTAATTACAAAATAGGTACTTAGTAAAGTTCAAACAAAATACTAAAACAATCTAATTAGTTATATTACGATCGCTGTACAGACGATATCAGTTGTATATGTCTGGTCTATGAGGAGCAGCTGTGGCGCGGTTACCCATAGCAACCATTCCCAGTGCTCTGTGGGAGCTGAGAGCAGCCTGCTGGTGCTGTGGGTGACATGCTGCGCTGCACACACACAGGGCTGTGCTGCACACAGGAGGGGAGGACGCCATTTGTGTAGCGCTGCTGCCGCTGCTGTCAGGCTGCAGTGTGTGCATCCTCCATGGAGCCGCGCTCAGGTTACTGCCCCTCCCCGTGTGTGAGTCACTTCCCCTCCGCCCAGGTGAGGCCCTCGGAACTTTCCCGGCTGCAGCATCTGGCGCAGGTGAGCGCATGTTTTATTATACGGTGTTATGTGGAGGGACAATGGCGGCGGGGACCCCCTGTGTGAGGACAATGACGGCCCGGTGCCCCCGGGCAACCTGCAGGAGGAAGCCTCACACTCCCCCTGGGCTGTGGGCACGGGCAGGCTGTGCTGGGACGTGTAGTTCCCTAGTAACCTGTTCCTGACATATGGGCTGTTTTCTGGGCTATTTTTTTTTTTTTTTTAAGTCTGAGAAAATGTCATAAATTATCCTTCTCCCTTCAGCTGTTTCCAGAGTGTAATGTATCAGAGTGAGCTCATGACTGACAGCTGCCAAAGTTTCTACTAAATGTCAGTCCCTGGGGGTCGTGTGTGAACCCCCTGTGCCACACTTGTACCTGGCCACGGTATATGATCACCCATGTATTCTGACTGTGGACAGGCGGCAACTGTGACCTCACTATACAATGATCCACTATGGGCAAATTATTGTATTATCAATCTCTTCTGACTGCTGTAAATCAGCCATTTAAATATCACCTGTGTATGTGTGTATATAAGAGTTTGATAAATATACTAAAAAGTTTGATAAATATACTAAAATGTGCATTGTAAAATAGTACCTAATTTAATTAAATTTATGGTTCACAATTTTGGTCATAGTGGCTTCCACATAAAAGGTAGATATATGCTGTCGCGGACTTTTATTTAGAACTATTCAAGACAAACAATTCTACGGTACATCATCTTTGTGAAACTCCAATGGTTTAGGCAGCGTATGCAAAGATAGCTCTCAGAGGCCAGATTTTTTTACGACTTAATTGACATGTATCGTTATATTACGACTAGTGTTGAGCAATACCTTCCGATATCGGGAAATATCGGATCGGATTGGATTGGACCGATACCGAAAAAGTATCGGATATCGCCGATTCCGATACCGGAAACCAATGCAAGTCAATGGGACAGAAATATCGGAATGAAAATAAACCCTTTCTTTCCTTGTAGGTTAATTCTACATGAAGGAAAACAACTAAGAATAATGTAGAATGTATTGGGGGAGGTGGGGGAGACAATAAAGGCATAGAGGTTTAGCCCAATCAAATGGAATAGCAGGAATTAATATTTTTTTTAAGACGTTCTGAGTTACGGAAATATTGACTATGTTAAGTATTTTTATATTTTGTCAGATATTTATGTTTCACTACTTCCATGCTCTTCACCTTCTTTTTTACTTCTCCGACACTTTCTCCTTCATCATCCTCAGCATCTCTTTCATCCTCTTCTTCTTCACCTTCTTCATCTTCTTCTTCTTCACCTTCTTCGTATTATTCTTTTTTTTTACATTCTTCATATTCTACTTCTTCATCTTCTTCATATTCTTCTTCTTCATCATATTCTTATTTGTGACAGGCATTCCTGTAGTTGTTATCTATAAAAGGTTGGATATTACACCTTTCGTTCTGCTCGTCACAAAAGATTTACAACAGGATTTGTCCGCGTTCAGTTTGGCCTACAGCAGCAGGTCTTTTCCAGGGGCACCACGAGGAGGAACGGACTCACCCCCATACACTGCTTAGTCATCTTCTGCTTATAATTTAGATATTATCTTTTGCTCTGATTTTTAGTCTTATGCTTAATGTTCTTCCGCTTTTTGTTCTGCAGCTTCTTGTATTTCTGCTTCTTGGTTTTCTGTCTCTTGTTCTTCTGTATCTTGGTGCTTGTCTTCTCTTATTTGTCCTCTTGGTCAACTTCTTCAGGGTCATCTTCTTGGTCTTCTTCGGGGTGGTCTTCAGGGTCGTCGTCTTCGGGGGTCCTCATCTTCGGGGTCCTCGTCTTCTTCGGGTTGGTCTTCTGCTTCCTCGTCTTCGGGGTCCTCGTCTTCTTCGGGGTGGTCTTCAGGGTCCTCGTCTTCTTCGGGGTGGTCTTCAGGGTCCTCGTCTTCAGGGTCGTTGTCTTCGGGGTCCTCGTCTTCTTAGGGTTGGTCTTCAGGGTCCTCGTCTTCAGGGTCCTCGTCAGGGAGATCCAGAGTGATTACCAAGAACCATTTCAAAAAGCTTGAACTTGGAAATGTAGCAGAAGGTACAAGAAAGCTGAGGAACTACCGAGAACCAGCTGACGGTACTGGAACCCGGATGGGTAGCAGAAGGTACAAGAGCCAATGGAACTGCCGAAGACCAGCTGATGGTACTGGAACTCGGTTACTAAGCAGGAGGTACCTGTGCCAGAAAGCACTACCAAGGACCAGCAGATGTTGGTGGAACTTGGATACCGAGAAGGAGGCACCTAATCCAAAGGCACTGCCGAGAACCAGCTGACGGTACTGGAACCCGGATGGGTAGCAGAAGGTACCCATGTAAAAAAAAGTTCAAGGCCGCGAGCCGGCCGCAGTTGCCAAAACCCACAGTCCTACAGGGGGTGCTTGTCCTATTGGCACTATGGAACCAGCCTTCATTGCCTGATCCCGCAGCCCACATAGGAGTCACCTAAACTGCAGGCACCATAGAGTCGGCTAACCCGACCGCAACACGACAGGACAATACATTGGAGGCAAAGTGACGTTGACACTACCCGGAAACAGCTGGCGTGCTGGAACCAGGCTGGGCAGGAGGGAGTACCCGTGCCAAAGTCACTGCCGAGAACCAGCTGACGGTACTGGAACCCGGATAGGTAGTAGAAGGTACAAGAGCAAATGGAACTACCGAGGACCAGCTGACGGTACTGGAACCCGGATGGGTAGCAGAAGGTACAAGAGCCAATGGAACTGCCGAAGACCAGCTGACGGTACTGGAACTCGGTTACTAAGCAGGAGGTACCTGTGCCAGAAAGCACTACCAAGGACCAGCAGACATTGGTGGAACTTGGATACCGAGAAGGAGGCACCTAATCCAAAGGCACTGCCGAGAACCAGCTGACGGTACTGGAACCCGGATGGGTAGTAGAAGGTACAAGAGCAAATGGAACTACCGAGAACCAGCTGGCGGTGCTGGAACCCAGGGTAAATACTAAAAACAGAGTGGAGCCAGAGGTGTAATTGGAGCAAGTTTTAAATCAGTAGTACAGTGGATGTGGACAAAGCAGGAGAATTTGCCGGACACACAGCAGGGGAACAGCTGACGTTACTGAACCCCAATAACACTGGAGCAAGCGTTGACTGTGCAGACGGCACTTCTGAGCAGCAACTAGCGGTATTGGAGCCCAGGGTAAATACTAAAAACAGAGGAGCCAGAGGTGTATTTGGAGGAGGTTTTAAATTAGTAGTACAGTGGATGTGGACAGAGCAGGAGAAATTGCCGTCCGCACAGCAGGGGAACAGCTGACGTTACTGAACCCCAATAACACGGCAGCAAGTGTTGACTGTGCAGACGGCACTTCCGAGCACCAACTGGCAGTGTTGGAGCTCAGGGATAATACTGAAAACAGAGGAGCCAGAGGTGTAATTGGAGCAACTTTAAAATCTGTAGTAGTGAGAATGTGGACAGAGCAGGAGAAATTGCCATCCGCACAGCAGGGGAACAGCTGACGTTACTGAACCCCAATAACACGGCAGCAAGTGTTGACTGTGCAGACGGCACTTCCGAGCACCAACTGGTGGTGTTGGAGCTCAGGGATAATACTGAAAACAGAGGAGCCAGAGGTGTAATTGGAGCAACTTTAAAATCTGTAGTAGTGAGAATGTGGACAGAGCAGGAGAAATTGCCGTCCGCACAGCAGGGGAACAGCTGACGTTACTGAACCCCAATGACATGGCAGCAAGTGTTGACTGTGCAGACGGCACTTCCGAGCGCCAACTGGCGGTGTTGGAGCTCAGGGATAATACTGAAAACAGAGGAGCCAGAGGTGTAATTGGAGCAACTTTAAAATCTGTAGTAGTGAGAATGTGGACAGAGCAGGAGAAATTGCCGTACGCACAGCCGGGGAACAGCTGACGTTACTGAACCCCAATGACACGGCAGCAAGTGTTGACTGTGCAGACGGCACTTCCGAGCGCCAACTGGCGGTGTTGGAGCTCAGGGATTACAGTTCAGGTGGTAGAAACATGAACAGAACAGGAGACCTGGATACTTTTGCCAACAATTATTTATTCTGGAAGAGGACTGGCAAATTCATGAGAGATCCAGGCCTTGTTCATTTTGAGAAAAGTAAGCCGGTCAACGTTATCGGAGGATAGTCGCATGCGACGGTCTGTTAGTACACCACCTGTGGCACTAAAGACACGTTCCGATAATTCACTAGCAGCAGGGCAAGCTAGCACCTCCAATGTATACTGACTTAGCTCTGGCCATGTATCTAGCTTACAGACCCAAAACTTGAAGGGAGAAGAGCCGTCTGGGAGTACACTAAGAGGGCAAGACATGTATTCTGTCACCATCTGACGGAAACGTTGCCTCCTGCTGACTGGAGCCGTCTGTGATGGTGTAGACATTTGTGGCGGCGGGGACACAAAACTTTGCCACATTTCGGCCATACTGGTCTTGCCTTGTGCTGAGGCGCTGCTTCTGCTCCCTCTTTGTGCAGAGCTTCCTCCACTGCCTCGACGCACTGAGCTGCTTTGTAAAGCACTAGCAGCACTGCTCTCGGTTGGAATGGAGAACATGATGGAATGCACCAGTGCATCTTGGTACTCCCGCATTTTACGCTCCCGGTTCAACGGTGTTATGAGGCTTTGTAAGTTGTCCCAGTAGCGAGGATCTAGGAGGGTGGACACCCAATAATCAGCCATGTTGAGAATGTGGGCGATGCGGCGGTCGTTTCTCAGGCACTGCAGCATGAAATCAACCATGTGCTGCAGACTGCCAACTGGCCAAGAAACGCTGTCCCCTGCTTGAGGCGTGATCTCTGCCTGCTCTGCATCACCCCACCCTCGCTCTAGATACTGACTACTAGAACATTGTGTACCTCCCTCCTCTGGACAGATGTCTTCCTCATCCATTGACTCCTCCTCATCCTCCTCACAAAGTGTCCCCTGCCTAGGTCTTTGTGAGGAACCACGTTGCGCAGACTGTAGAGAAGCAGATGGCATTTGTGACTCCTCATCCTCCACCTCTTCCAAAACCTCGTCCCTTAGTGCTTGCAGTGTTTTTTCAAGCAGGCAGATAAGGGGGATAGTCATGCTGACTAGTGCATCATCTGCACTCGCCATCCGCGTGGAATAATCGAAGGCACGCAAAACGTGGCAAATGTCCTTCATAGAGGCCCACTCAGTGGTGGTGAAGTGTGAACGGCGCGCACTGCGACTTGTTTGCGCCTGCTGCAGCTGGTACTCCATTACTGCTGCCTGCTGCTCACACAACCTCTCCAACATATGTAACGTTGAATTCCACCTGGTGGGTAGGTCACATATGATGTGATGTTCCGGAAGACGTAATCGGCGCTGCAGAGCTGCAATGCGTGATCTTGCATTGCTGGAACGCCGCAAGTGAGCGCACTCTATGCGGACCTTGTGAAGCAGTGCATCAAGATCCGGATAGTCCCTCAAAAAACTCTGCACGACCAAGTTGAGCACATGTGCCAGACATGGGATGTGAGTGAGGTTGCCTAGGCCCAGAGCTGCCACCAGATTTCGGCCATTGTCACACACTACCATGCCTGGCTGGAGATTCGCTGGCACAAACCACACGTCGCTCTGCTGCTTGATGGCATTCCAGAGCTCCTGCGCTGTGTGGCTTCGATTCCCCAAAGAAATTAATTTTAATATGGCCTGTTGACGTTTGGCCACGGCTGTGCTCATATTGGTCACCATAACAGGTAACCGTTCACGGGTCGATGTGGAGGTAGACCGTGACGGCTCCTGCAGCGCTGATTCAGAGGAACTGGAGTATGAGGAGGAGTCAATGTGTACAGACTGGATTCCTGCAATCCTTGGAGTTGGCAGAACACGTACAGCGCCACTCTCAAGATCTGTACCTGGCTCCACAACATTTACCCAATGGGCAGTGAGGGAAAGGTATCGTCCCTGTCCATGCTTACTGGTCCACGCATCGGTGGTCAGGTGGACCTTGCTACTGACGGCGTTTTGTAGCGCATGTTTAATTTTTCCCTCCACATGATGTTGCAGGGCAGGGACGACTTGCCTGCTGAAATAAAATCGGCTGGGCATGTTGTATTGTGGGACTGCCAATGCCATAAAGTTACGGAATGTGTCAGTCTCCACCAGCCTGAATGATAGCATTTCAAGGGCCAGTAGTTTAGCAATGCCAGCATTCAGAGCCTGTGCTCGGGGGTGGTTTGCCGAGTATGGGCGCCTTTTCTCCCATGCCTGTGCTAACGATGGCTGTAGACTGGCCTGGGAGTGTGAGGATGACTGGGAAAGTGGTGCTGTGGGTGGAATTACACTGTGTCTCTGTACAACAGTGCCAGAGATTCTTCCATGGCGATCCTGTGAGGAAGCCGAACCAGCTGTGTGTGAGCTGGAGGAAGAGGCTACAACACGAGCTGAAGAGGTGGTAGGTGGCGCTGTAGGATGGCCTAGGTCTTCAGTGTGTTTTTGTAACTCCACCACGTGCTTGGTCCGCACATGTTTCCACATATTTGTGGTATTGAGGTTGCTGACACTTTTCCCTCTTTTCACCTTCTGATTACACAGCTTGCATTTGACAAAGCAAATGTCATCTGCAACTGTGTCAAAAAAGGACCAGGCACTGCAAGTCTTGGGAGCGCTCACTTTGGATTTTGGAAGAGCCATGCTCCTAATGGGTGCCGAAGTGGAGGCTACAGGCAACCAAGTCTGCCCCCTCCCTCTCCCTCCTTTTTGGGCTGTTCAGGGAATCTCTTCCTCAGAGCTGCTCCCACCACCTTCCTGTCCCTCACGCCATGATGGGTCAAGGACCTCATCATCTACACCACCCTCTTCAAACAACTGCTTCTCCTGGGTAGTCTCGACAGCACAGTACGCACCAGAAAGTGGCACCTGAGTCTCATCATCAGATGCGTACTGAGGTGTGCTGCTGACCATAGGCACTGGCCCACCCGCCTCTTCAGATTCAGAGAGAAAAAACGGTTGCGCATCACTGCATACTACCTCTTCTTCAAATTCTCGAATTCTGCTTGGCTGGACCCCTCTTTCCAAGCCAAGAGATTCAGAGAACAGAAGTAGAGATGGCTCCTGTCCAGGGCTCTCTGACTGCCTGGGCAATTTGGCAGGTGGTGAAGAGACAGATGGGTGCTCTTCAGTGCTCAGGACCTGAGAGGATCTGGAACTAATTGAAGTCGATGCGTTAGCTGCCATCCATCCGACAACGGCTTCAATTTGGTCCTCCTGCAGCAGTGGGGTACGGCTAGCTCCTACAAAGCTGCGCATAAAGGACTGTTCCCTGGAAAACTGGGGGATGCTGAGTCACTGGTGCCCGCAGCAGGCACAGAATCCCCACATCCTCTCTCTGCAGGCACAGAATCCTCACGTCCTCTCCCTGCAGAAACTCCACGCCCACGACCACATGCCTTACTACCTGCCTTCTTCATCTTGGTAGACTGATAAAGATAGGCAGAAAAGTACTAAGGGCTTAGTGTGCTTATTCCTGAACAGCTGCTAACAGGTATAAGAAACACTAATTTTATAAAGTGTGGACTAGACTTTAATATGAGCTAATGTGGCCTACACAACTGTAAAGTGGAGTGTTTGGTGAACTTTATTTAGGTTTTTTTGTCACAAAAAGACACTGGATGTGCCTAAAGATGTAATAACGATAGTATCACAAACTTTTTGTAGCTATTACAATGTAGGAAGGTAACCTACAATGCAATAGATGAGGCTGCAAAAAATAGGCTAATACTAATCTGGCTGGGGCTGCAGGGCCCAATGCTGCAGAAAGGCTCCTCTAACTACTCCTATATAGTGTGTTTGGAACCAATTTAGCTGAATACGGATGGAACCACCACACTAATAGGAGAAATCAGGAAAAATTATGAATTGGCAAAAAAGGACAATATATGAGGCAGTGACACACACTGAGTGCACTACAACCAGACGTGGTTGAAGCACACACTACAGGGTGAGCTGCACTCACACACCAGACCTTGCAGACAGCGGTGAACAGTACAGATGCAGAGCACTGTGCACTAGTGCTGCAAGACCAAAAAAATTTCTCTATCTACTCCTATATAGGGTGTTTGGAACAAATTTAGCTGAATACAGATGGAACCACCACACTAATAGGAGATATCAGGAAAAATTATGAATTGGCAAAAAAGGACAATGTATGAGGCAGTGACACACACTGAGTGCACTATAACCAGACGTGGCTGAAGCACACACTACAGGGTGAGCTGCACTCACACACAGAGACCTTGCAGAAAGCGGTGAACAGCACAGAGAACTGTGCACTAGCACTGCAAGGCACAGCGATTTATAAAGTAGCTTGGGTAAAGCAGAATAGACCAAATAGGTAGCTAAAACTGTCCCTCAGAACAACAGCGTCCTATCCCTAACTGAATTCACAGCAAAGTGAGCTCAAAATGGCGGCGGCGGCTTTTATAGTGCATCATGACATCATTTCAGCAGCCAATCACAGCCATGCCATTAGTTAAGATGCCTACATGCCTAACAGGATGTGCCCACACTTCTTAGGATCCTCATTGGCTGAATAAAATGAAAATGGCTCATTGCATTATGGGAACTTCCGATTCCGGTATACGATATTGCAAAAGTATCGGAATTAAGTATCGGAATTCCGATACCGCGAATATCGGCCGATACCCGATATTTCAGTATCGGAATGCTCAACACTAATTACGACCAAAATTACATAAAATCATTACAAATTGTAGCCTATATGTTATTCCGATGTATAATCTATATTACTGTAAACTTTCATGCAAATCCGTCCAGTAGTTTTTTCGTGAAAGAGTAACAAACATACATACTCACAAACTTTCGCATTTATAATACTAGATCATCCACCACCTCCTCCTCTTCCACTTGCGCACCACGATCCTCCTCCTCACTTCCTGGCAATTGTGTCTCATCATCGTCCACCTCTTGTGACAGATTGCCAACGTCGACTTCCTGTGGCCGTGGCTGTTCAAATATTTGGGCAACGCAACATGGGATCTCCTCTTCCACCACTTCAAGCGTATCAGGCGAGGGGCCCAAATATGGAAATGGACCAGTGAACAGCTCTTCAGAGTGTCCAAGTGTGGGATCACTTGCTGTCTGACGACATTCGGCATGGTGGGAGGAAGGAGCATCAGGGTGAGGAGGAGTATGCGGTCGAGACTCACGGCTACTAAGAGTTGACTGTGTGGAAGACAGACCGGAGGTGGTGGTGCCCAGGTAACTGGAAGTATTATCTGCTATCCAATTAATAACCTGTTCACACTGATCAGTTCTCAATACTGGTGTTGTTCTGTGCTTCCCTAGTAATTCGGTCAAGAAGTGGGAGCGAGAAGATGTGGCTGTTGGTTGTGGCACATTTTCACCTTGGCCACAGCCCCGTCCTCTGCACGAACCATCACCAGAACGTCCACTTCCACGTCCCTTGCCACGCGCCTTGCCCATTGTAAATGAAGTAAAATAGCTTACACTTGCACTATCAATGGAAAAAGGGTAATAAAGAGTAGATTAGAACCGTGGAAGAGGAAAACCACAGTTATTGTTTACTGGGGTATACCACACTTTTTTAAATAGAGATATTTGCGGCTGAACAGTGAGCGACACACTCAAACTGCTTTTTTTTTAGATACCAAAGGCCCAAAACTGGATAGTACAGCGATTTGACCCGTGGAACTGCGAAACCACACTGGGATGTCGGGCCTACACAAGACTATTTTCAACAGATATATTTTTGTGTCACAACAGTCAGGAGACACTACTGTTTTTCTTTACGGAAAAAACTACCAAAAGCTGAATAATAGAGATTTTTTACCGAGGCATGGCAAAACTACAGTTATTGTTTACTGGGGTATACCACACTTTTTTAAATAGAGATATTTGCGGCTGAACAGTGAGCGACACACTCAAACTGCTTTTTTTTTAGATACCAAAGGCCCAAAACTGGATAGTACAGCGATTTGACCCGTGGAACTGCGAAACCACACTGGGATGTCGGGCCTACACAAGACTATTTTCAACAGATATATTTTTGTTTCACAACAGTCAGGAGACACTACTGTTTTTCTTTACGGAAAAAACTACCAAAAGCTGAATAATAGAGATTTTTTACCGTGGGATGACAAAACCACAGTTATTGTTTACTGGGGTGTACCAGACTTTTTTAAATATATAGATTTGCGGCTGAACAGTGAGCGACACACTCAAACTGTTTTTTTTTTACAAATGGCCCAAAATGGATAATACAGAGGTTTGAACCGTGGAAGTGCAAAACAACACTTCTGTTTCTCTAGCCTACACCAGACTATTTTCAACAGTTATATTTGTGTCTGAAAAATCAGAGACACGCTTTTTTTTGGGGGGGGGACGACACACCAAAAGGTTAATAAGACGGGTATTTGTACAGTGTGAAGGAGGAAAAAAAAAGGAGGATTTAGATGAAAAAAAAAGGATTCTTCCTGACCCCCGACACCTGGTGTTAAGTCCAGCAATTTCAGCAACAGGAGCACACAGGACTGTATTGCAGCGTTTGCTGGTATAACCACTGTGTCTCCTATACATCCTGCCTGCCTGATATCTGGGATGGATATTAGTCCTGAAAAGGACTGTTTGTTTGTTCTGGCAGCCATTACAGACCCAACACTAACTATTTCGCAGTTTATATCTCTCCCTAAATCAGCAGCGCTGTCCCTACACTGTCTAATCCGGAGCGACTGTGTCCAAGATGACGGCGCCCGGTTTTAAATACTCGAGGTGACGCTGTGCGGCCAGCCAATCACTGTAATGCCCACAACCAACATGGCTGCAGCATTACAGTGACTGGCTGGCAATCCCTGCATGTTCATTGGCTCTGTAAAGAGCGCCAAACATGCAGGGCGGAGACGCGAGCTCCCGCCCGAGTAACCCGGAAATGCTCGGTGCTCGCCGAACATCCCGAGTAGCGTGATGCTCGGGCGAGTACCGAGCAGTGTCGAGCATGTTCGCTCAACACTAATTACGACCAAAATTACATAAAATCATTACAAATTGTAGCCTATATGCTATTCCGATGTATAATCTATATTACTGTAAAGTTTCATGCAAATCCGTCCAGTAGTTTTTTCATGAAAGAGTAACAAACATACATACTCACAAACTTTCGCATTTAGAATATTAGTAGGATTAGTAGGATGATGGTAGGGTATGAGATATATTTTTTGTCTTTTGTAGGTTTTACAACATCACCTAGTCTGTGATTGGGGTACAAAAGTCCTTGGAGATGGAACCATGACTTGATCATCTTGATGAAAGTTAGGCAGTCTACACTTTCAGGGGACAGCCGGGTGCGCTTATCCATCAGGACACCACCAGCAGCGCTGAAGACACGTTCTGAGAGAACGCTGGCTGCTGGGCGCGATAAAACCTCCAAGGTGTGACAGGCGAGCTCAGGCCACTCATCTATTTTTGAAGACCAAAATGTCAAAGGGTCCAAACCCTCCCTGATGGTACTGATATTGAGTTCTATATACTCTTGCACCATCCTCTCCATTCGTTCAACATGTGTCAGACTTGTACACTGTTGTGCTGGTGCATGAGCTGGTCTAAAAAATGTGTGAAAGGACTCGCAGAAATTGCTTCTGCCACTTACACTGCTGCTGCTGCTAATGTTTTGGTGTTGATAAATTGATGTGCCGAAGGTTGTAAGTTTAGAGCTGAGATGCAAACTGTGTGCCTCTCTGCTGTCTTGGGGAAATCATTTCTTAAGGTTGTGAAAAGCATGTTTCGATACTCCAGCATTCACAGGTGCCTTTCCAGGGTGGGAAGCAACTGGCAAAACTTACTCTTATAACGTGGATCTAACAGAGTGGCAACCCAGTAGTCAGCACAATTTCTAATCATAGCTACATGGGGGTCATGTTGCAGATAGTGCAGAAAGAAGGCACTCATATGTCAGAGTCTTCCATGAGATCCAAGCCCATGCTGTGTTGGTGGCTGGGTAACTCTAATGCTTGTTTTCTCCGTCCCAACTCGCCAACCATGAACAACAGAGAGGGGATGATTATCTTCTTCATCTCCTGACAGTTGCCCGCCCATCACCTCTTCCTCCTCCGTTTGTTCCTTGGCTCTTACACCTTCACTAACAGTTTGTCTGGTATCACAAACCCCCCTCCATTGCAGTAATCCACCCTCCATTGGCACTCGCCTGTGTGACGACAGTCTGAAACTTTGAGACATTGTTATCCCTTACGCATCCTCCTCTTCCTCTGGGACCACTACCTACTCTGGCAAGCTATTGAAAGCCTGCTCCAGCATGTAGATGACCAGATTAGTGATGCTGATGACGGCATCGTCAGCACTAACTATCTTAGTAGCCATTTCAAAACTGTGCTGTAGAGTGCAGAGATCCTTAATCTTTGCCCACTCCGTAAAGGTGATATGCCCCACCTCCATACTGCATTGGCCAAGACAATACGACATAAAGTCAGGGCTCGTTGCTGCTGCCACAGTCGCTGCAACATGTGCATAGTGGCACATGTCACCATGTCAGCACAATACATATTAACCTGTTAACTGGCGTGGACAAAGACTTCTGTATTGATGCAAGTCGATGACCTGAGGGGTGCGAATGGCAGAAATGAGCACACAGCTTCCGTGTTTTCTGCAGCAGCTCATCCAAGCCAGGATAGTGGCAGAGAAATTACTGTACCACAAGGTTGAGGATGTGAGAAATGCAAAGCATGTGTGTGAGCTTGCCTTGGCGTAGGGATGCCACCAGGTTTGCACCGTTATCGGACACGGCCTTCCCTGGCTCCAGATTCAACGGAGACAGCCATTGCTCAAACTCAGCCTGGAGAGCTTTTCACAAGTCTTCAGCTGTATGACTGCGATCTCCAAGGCTTATTAATTTTAACACTACCTGATTGTGGTTAGCCTTGGCTGCACAGTACGAATGTGGTGTGGATTCACTCTGCACTGTGTCTCATTAAGGCAGAGGTTGAGTTCTGCAAACCTTGGTGATTCCAAGACTTGTGGAGCAGCCCCTTCCCTGCCTGCCTCCTCAACCACCAGAGTCACCCAGTGCCCAGTCAGTGAGATGTAACGCCCTTGGCCATGCTTACTCGCCCAGGTGTATGTGGTGAAATGCACCATGGCAGACATAGATTTAGTCAAGGAATGGGTGATGTTGTCTGCAACATGCTGGTGTAGTGCAGGCATAGCTTTCTTAGAGAAGTAATGGCGACTGGGCAACTCGTACTGGGGGAGTGCGACAGCCTTCAGCTTTCGGAAACAGTCAGTATCTACCAGGCATAAAGGCAGCATTTCCGTGGCCAACAGATTGGAGGTGGTGGAGTTCAATATCTTCGCTTTGTCATGTGTATGAGAAAACAATCTTTTATGTGACCACAACTGTGGGACCGAGGGCTGGCTGCAGTGCTGAGATAGAGCGTAGAATGGTGAACCGGACAAATTGCTGGACCATGAGTGAGGTGTAGGCGGAGATGTCATGGTGGATTGAGAAAGATGTGGTGTGCTCTTTCTCTGAGATCGACCAAAAACAGCAGGTATGTCCGCTTCCGTTACAGATTACAGGCTCTCACTCAGCGTGACTGGAGTGGGTAAACAACCGGAGGTTCTGTGGTGGGAGACCTGGGTGACAATACTTGGCATGGTAACAGAGGAGAAGGAAGAAGCAACAGATGTGGTTGATGGGGTGCCTGATAGTTGTTGAGGTCCGATGGTCTGCATTTCATTACAGTGAGATTGCCAGAGTAATGCATGTTGATTGCTCAAGTGAAGGTTCATGCATGTAGTGGTCAAATTATTGCACTTTTCCCTTCTACTGAGTTTTTTCTTGCAAAGTTGGCAGAGAAGGTGAGTTGGCTCATCCTTTGCAGTGTCAAAAAAGGCCCAGGCAAGGCAACCCTTGCCACCCCTGCAAGCTGCAGACCCGTGACCACTGCTGGCCACAGCCACAGTTGTGGCTAAGGATGCAATGCTTGTCTTGGTTGTATCACACCATGTCTGTGCCGTAGAGCGCAACGTAACCTCATCATCTTCCTCCTCCTCCACCTCCTCAGATGAACTGCTCAGCTGCATGCCTCTGGGTGCACACCAAGTGGGATCTACAACCTCATCATCATCCAATGTGTTATCCCATTCCACGCCCAGAAAGTCACCCTCCTTTTCTTGCCCTGGCAGCACAGTACAGTCCGCGTGAGCCTCAGGTGTCTGAGTCTCATCAGGATCACCTCCTGCCCCGGGGGTTAACGTCTGGACATTGCATTTGCTTTCCTCCTCCTGACTCTGTGAATCTGTGGAGTACACTTCTGATGCCCATGGCATAGAATGTGTGAACAGCTCTGCAGACTCACCCATCTGTGGTTCCCTATAGTCAGATGGGCGGCTGGACAGTTGTGACACGGGGGGGAAGCAAGGGTAATTGGGGTGCAACCTATGTGGACTGTACTGTATGCTATGTTGAGGTGGAAGAAGAGCAGGAGAGGCCACTTGAAGCAGCGCTTGCCATCCACTGGAGCACATGCTCTTTCTGGCCCTCATCAACAAGACGTACCGCTGTCCGGCTGCCAAAGAAAGGCAGTGGAGTAGCCCGTCTAGTAACAGAAGTTGTCAGTTGTCTTTGGCTAGGATGTGACAGTGTTAGTTTACTGGTGCTTTCACTAACATCACCACCTACCCCATATATAAATTGAACACCAAGCCTATTCCCTTTCCATTCCCTTTCTGCACAGAGCTGAATTTCAGCGGTACTAAATGACAAGGTAAAATATGGCTTGCTGTATCACGTTAGCAACTGAAAAAAAAATATATTTTTTTACTTTGCAACAGCTCTGCACACAGCTGAGTTTCAGCAACACTAAATGACAAGGTGAAATAAGGCTTGCTGTATCACTTTAGTAACAGAAGAAAGTATTTTTTTTTACTGTGGATCAGGCCTGTATAACAGAAGTGTAGCATCGGCGTCTCTGCCCCTTGCTAGGCAGAGACGCCGTCCCTCTCACCTCCCCGCTCCTGGCGCGGCGTCCTCTAGCGCTTCTCTCCCCCTGCTTCCGGCACGCGCTCCTTCCCCGGCTGTGTGCTTAGGGCGTGCGCGCGCGCTCCCCCTCTCTTAAAGGGACCGCGCACGCCGTCCTATGGAGTCCCCGGCCAATTGCCGGAGGACCTCCCATATATAAGGAACCTCCTCCAAAATGGGGGTGCCCGAGCAAAGTTGTTTGCACTGTGTCTGATCTGTGCTTCAGCCCTCAGGTCCCGCTGCTAGCCTGACTTCTCGTCCTGCCTGCCAGCCTGTTATCTGCCCGTTACCTGCCAGCCTTCTCACCTGGAGCGCTCACCTATTACCAGCCGGTTACCTGCCTTGGCTATCTGTCTGCTCACCTGGGATCATCCGCCTGCCTTGTCTGTCAGACCGCTCACCTGGGAGCGCCCACCAGTTACCTGCCAGTTACCTGCCTCGTCTGTCTGGCCACTTACCTGGGAGCACCCGTCTGTTACCTGCCTCGTCTGTCTGGCCGCTCACCTGGGAGCACCCGCCTGTTACCTGCCTCATCTGTCTGCCGGCTCACCTGGGAGCGCCCACCAGTTACCTGCCAGTTACCCACCTCATCTGTCTGCCCGCTCACCTGGGAGCACCTGCCTGTTTCCTGCCAGCCTGCCTGGAGACCCTGCCATCACTTGCTGTGACCACCTTCCTGGTAAACCTTAAGACTGCTACTTGCCCTGCTTTCTCCAACTGTGACCACCTTCTCTGCTACCAGAGACTTCCGCCTGCTTGCCATGTCCATCCACCATACTGGTCAGTCCCAGCCATCTGACCCGTGGGAGCCACCTGCTCTCTTACAAGGTCGTCCCCAGAGTAGCACCTGGTCCCTCAGCCCGGATCCTCCCTGGTCACGGTGTCATTTGCTGCCGTACGACCAGGGTCGGTTCGAATGGATACTTAGTCACGCCCCTCTGGGTCCTTCCTTGCACCTCGGCACAGAGGTTCCACCACCCGGACCCGTAACAAGAAGATATGCTCCTAACAATTTCAAACTGAGATCTCCCCTACTGTATCACGTTAGTAACAGAAGAAAGTATTTTTTTACTGTGGATGAGGCCAGTATAACATAGAATATATGCTCCAAACAATTTCAAACTGAGATCTCCCCTACTGTATCACATTAATAAAAGAAGAAAGTATTTTTTTAGTGTGGATGAGGCCTGTATCACATAGAAGATAAGGTCCAAACTATTTTAAACTGACATCTAGCCTGCTGTATCACATTAGTAACAAAAGAAAGTATTTTTTTAGTGTGGATGAGGCCTGTATAACATAGAAGATATGCTCCAAACAATTTCAAACTGAGATCTCTCCTACTGTATCATGTTAGTAACAGAATAAAGTATTTTTTAGTGTGGATGAGGCCTGTATAACATAGAAGATATGCTCTGAACAATTTCAATCTGAGATTTCCCCTACTGTATCACGTTAGTAACAGAAGAAAGTATTTTTTTAATGTTGATGAAGCCTGTATACAATAGAAGATTTGCTCCAAGAAATTTCAAACTAAAATCTAGCCTGTTTTATCACTTTTGTCACAGAAAAAAATAGATGTTTTTACTCTGCATACAGCTGAATTTCACCACCACAAAATGACAAACTGAGATATGGCGTGTCGCATCTTGTTAGGAACAGAAAAAAATTTTTTTTTTACTCTGCAGTGCACCAGCTCTGCACACAGCTGAATTTCACCACCACAAAATTACAAGGTGGGCTATGGCATACTGCATCATGTTAGTCACAGAAAAAAAATTGATTTTTGTACTCTGCATGAGCTCTGCATACAGCTGAATTTCACCGCCACAAAATGACAATGAGATATGGCTTGCTGGATCACGTTAGCAACTGAAATTTTTTTTTTACTGATCAACAGCTCTGCACACTGCTGAATTTCAGCGACACTATATGACAAGGTGAGATATGGCGTGTTGCATCACGTTAGCAGCTGAAAAAAATAGCTTTTTTTACTCTGCACACAGCTGAATTTCACTGACCACAAAATGACAAGGTGATATATGGCTTGCTGTATTACGTTAGCAACTAAAAAAAATAGATTTTTAAAGGTGTAATCGTGCATGGAGCACAATAAAAGCAATGCACAACAGACTTCTATGAAATGTGCCCTACTGTCTTTGTCTGGACCTCACTAATCGGCACAAGAAAAAAAAATCTGCTGTAAGGCCGATTTCACAGCCACCCAGGACACTAGCTATCTAAACTATCTAACATAGAAGCAACCGCAGAGCTAACTAGCTGAAATATCTAATGAATCCAGAAGCAGCGTCAGGAGTAGCCTCTCTGACCTGTTATAATCAAAAAATGGCATTAAAACAACATGTCCACTCTACATTCACCAGTAAATGTAATTTTAACATTTTACTACCTTATCTGGCAATGTGGTGTGTGAGACATCATCAGACAAATACAGAATGAACAATTATTTCCAGCTGATAATACAATTTAGCATCTGTCCCTATTTTAAAAGCAGCTAACATCATTATCAATACGAAATAGTTTTTTTTATTTTTTCAGCACGGAGTATAATACAAGAATCCCTGACTAGATGCCTGTAAGATGCTATCCCAATTGCTATAGGTCACCCGTATACGAATCTCAGATAAGAGAGATAATATAGGACAATAGAAAATAGAATTTAAATGGCTCTGAAGAGGTTTTTTGCACCACCAAGCTGTGAAGGATTGCAAGCAACCCTGTCTGCTTTCATCAATTTCTAATTACAGATCACCATTAAAAATTATGAATCGGTCAATGAATGCATGTAAAAAAGTTATGGATTGTTGTAGGGATGTATGCGACCAGAACAAACACTCATTTTCAGCTGATAATATCATCAATCCAGCGTTATCAATAGGTAATAGGTTTTTTTTTCAGCACGGAGTATAATACAATAATCCTTGACTAGATGCCAGTAAGATGCTATCCCTGCTGCTATAGGTCACCCATACACGAATATCAGATAAGAGAGGTAATATTTTACAATAAAAAATAGATTTTAACTGGCCCAAAAAAAATTTTTTTGGACATGGCAGCAACAAACTGTGAAGGAACGCAAGCAACCCTGCCTGCTATCATTAATTTGTGACTAAAGATCACTGTTAAAAAATATGAATTGGTCAACGAGTGCACGGAAAATATCAAGTAATGCACTGTGGAAGTGATGTATTCAACGACAATGAACAACACTCATCTCCAGCTGATGATACCTTTCACCTGTTCCCTATTGTAAATGCAGATAACAGCAGTATCAATAGGGAATAGAATAGATTTTTTTTTCCACAGCAGCAGCAACAGTACGCAGTATAAGGCAATAATACTGGGCTGGATTGGTGTAATATGCTATCCATATTGCAATAGCTCAAACGTAAACAAATTTCAGATAAGAGAGGTAATATTGTAGAATATAGAATCTATTTGATCTGGCCTTTCCATTATTAAGGAGTGGGTCTCCTATACTGTTATTGTGTATATGGTATAATACCCCTGGTGGCACTAAAAACCATCTCTGAAAAAACGCTAGCCGCCAGGACCTCCAAGGCATAGAGAGACAGTTCATGCCACGTGTCCAGCTTGGACACCCAATAGTTGTAGGGCATAGAGGAATCACGGTGGATTGTGTAAGGCGGGATGGCACACCGGGAGAAATAGTGATGGCTAGGGACTGAGTGCCGAGGGACAGCCGCCACCATGAGGTTGTGGACAGCTTCTGTCCACACGAGCCGAAAAGGCACATTTCCAATGCAAACAGTTCAGAAATGTGGCAGTTTAGTATTGTGGCTTGTGGGTTGGTGGCTGCGCATTTGCGCTTGCGTTCCAAGGATTGGGGTAGGGATAACTGAAAGCTGCCCTAGGACAAGGACGTGGTTGCTGGCGGTGATGGCTGCAAGTGTGCAACGACAGGTGCCGGGTGGGAGGCATTTTTGCCTGTGCCATTGACAGGGGAGTGCACACACAACAGTGGAAAAGGCAGTCGTGTCACACGCAATTTCTGGACCCTGGCGTTTGGCCCACCTAGTCGGCTGCTTTGCTCTCATGTGCCTGATCATGCTGGTCGTGGTCAGGCTGGTAGTTTTGCTACCGCTGCTGATGCTGGCATGGCAGATGTTGCAAATAGCCTTTTTGAGGTTAACTGGACAGTCTTTAAAAAAGAGCCAGACTCTGGAAGACCTAACAGTTGGACTGGCAACTTTCCTCCTGTTGGTGTTCTGGGGAACAGTTGCCCGCCTTATGCCTTTGTCTGTGGCCACCCCACCACTTGTTTCTGCCTGTTGTGGTACTACGCCTCCCTCCCACGATGCGCTGCTGTCCTTGCTATGCATGTCACCTTGCCAAGTTGGGTCAGTGACTTCATCGTCCACCACCTCGTCTTCCATGTACACACCCTGGGCCTCCTCCTGACTTGCTGGCAATTGTGTCTCATCATCATCATCCACCTCTTGCAACAGTAATTGCACTTTCCTACTGTCGCCTTCGTGTGACTGTAGCTGCTCAAATATTTTGGCATCGCTGCATGCGATCTCCTCTTGCCTCGCTTGAAGCAGGCTGGTCAAGAGGCCCAAATCTATAAATGGAAAAGTGAACAGCTCTTCGGAGTGTCCTGGTGTGGGATCACTTGTCCTAGGGCGCTCGGCATGGTGGGAGGAAGGAGGATCAGGGTGAGGAATATGTGGTCTGGACTCCTGGCTATTGAGACTGGACCCTCTGGAAAACAGGGTGGTGGTGGTGGCAAACTGACTGCCATCCAACCAACAACCTTTTTACACTGGTCTGGCTTCAAGAGTGGTGTTCTGTGGCCCCCTGGAAAGTGGGACAGGAAGGTATGCTGACATGATGTGGGTGCTTATTGTGCTCCCTCAGCAAGCACAATTTCAGCTTGCCCATGGCCTTGGCCTCTGCGTGCCCCATCACTATCACATCCACTTTCCTGTCCCTTGCCGCACACCTTGCCCATTTTAAATGGAGTATAATATTTGTCACGTTTCCAAAAATGTCAGGATTATTACCGAAGTAATATAGGATCATGTCTCATGACCACGGTTTTAGGCTGTGGCCTTATAGACATGGTATTGGTCAACGACCAAGTGTGAATAGGTTTAAGCACACAACTGGCAGACTTTAAATGGAGTAGAATACTTGTCACGTTCCCAAAAATGTCAAGATTATTACAGCGGCAATATCGGATCACTTGAGATGATGGGCAAGTTTCTCTGCTTCCACAATACAGCAATGCTATGAAAATCAACCAAATCTGGTTAAATGCTGCTAACAAGCAAATGGAGCAGTAAAATTTGTGTATTATATTGCTTTTCACCAAAATAATCAGGATTAAGAGCAGAAACATTATTAGCCCTGATATCTAGTACTATGGATATCTGTAACAGCAGCCGCAGACAGAACGTGCAACGGACCCTATTCTGTTGTATACACTCTCCACAGACTCTGCCTGCCTAACTCCTGCTATTACCAGGATTGATATGCATCAGGATTAGTCCATAGAAGGAATGCTAGTGTAGATTTGTAATTCTGTGGAATACCTCACTAAAACAACCGCCAATTCTCTCCCTCACTCAGCAGCACCTCTCCCTTCTCTGCCTGCTTGACCGGTACACTGTGATGAGCATAGGGTCCCGGGTCTTATATAGACCTGATGACGCTATGCGGGCAGCCAATCACTGTAATGCCACAACCAACATGGCTGCTGCATTACAGTGACTGGCAGGCAATCCCTAGACATAACGTTGATTTTTCTATTTTTATTGGTGCACTGATTTTTTTTTTCCTTACTTAAGGAAAAAAAAAAATCAGCGCACCAATAAAAATGGAAAAATCAACATTATGTCTAAACAGCGCCAAACATGCCGGGCGGGGACTTGAGCTTCCACCCGAGCATTTCAAAATTACTCGCCAAGCATCGAGCATCTCGACCACTGAGCTGCTCAGGCGAGTACTGAATAGTGGCAAGCATGTTCGCTAATCACTAGTGGTTGTATATTTTAGAGATCATCTTGAGGAAGGGGAAGGGAATTTTTGAGAGTAAGTCAAGCCAGGACCAGTTTCCCGCTGTCAGGAATTTTAGTTTAAATTAAGAATGTGAATGACATGGATATGTTGTTGGAAGTTGATAGGGTGTTTCTTAGCTTCCTTTGGCCATGAGTTTTCCATGGGGACTTTGTTAGTTAAGAAATAATATATTTTAACAAATAGGACCATAAATCATATATATTCACATATTTGGGATCAAGAAGGTATGGTATGGTGCAAATGGGAGCTAAAGCTGATGGGCTTTCTAAAGGTGGTAAGGTCTAAACTTGAGCCCTCTTAATTTTTAGGGTCATGGTAGTAGTGTCATCTAAATTATTATCTGTTAGGGGGAATAATTAGTCTTGATGTATTGACATGATTGTCTGCCAAGTAGGAGTTCAGAGTCACCTTTTTTAGCTTGTTTCTTGGTATGAACCAATTTCAATCATCTACCAAGGTGGATCACTTTATAGTAGAAGTGGATTTCTGGCAGTCGAAGGCCTCCTAATGATTTAGGGTGGGTATGAAGCTTATGTGATAGTCTAACTTTCTTATATTTCCATATGTTGTTCACTATCATCGTTAGGAAAGGCCACGTGATGCAAATTTCCCAGCATTATAAAAATCTAGGCTCCTCTAACCTTGTGCCAAAAAACAGCAGCTATGGGTTCTTCTCAGTAGCTGCCTAGCACTCCGAAAAGTCAAATGATGGAGGCCAACAAAGCTATAAGAAGGTAGCAAAGCATTTTCAAGTTGCACTTTCCTCAGTTCAAAATGTAATTAAGAAATGGCAATTACCAGGAACAGTGAAGGTCATGATAAGGTCTGGAAGACCAAGCAAAATTTCAGTGAGAGCTGCTCATAGTATTGCTAGAGAGTCAAATTGGAACCCCCCGCTTAACTACAGAAGACCTTCAGAAAGATTTAGCAGACTCTGGAGTTGTGGTACATTGTTCTACTGTTCAGAGACACCTGCACAAATATGATCTTCATGGAACAGTCATCAGATGAAATTTCAACAAATTCTTGATTCAAACATAACACCATCTGCAAAAAAGCTGAAGTTGAAAAAAAGGATGGTTTCTGCAAATGGATAATGATGTTAAACACATGTCAAAATCCACAATCGACTACCTCAAAAGGTGCAAGCTGAAGGTTTTACAATGGCCCTCACAATCCCCTAATCTAAACATCATTGAAAATCTGTGGCCAGTTCTCAAAATAGCAGAGCATGCAAGACGACCTGGGAATCTCACAGAACTGGAAGAATTTTCCAAGGAAGAAAGGACGAAAATCCCTCAAACAAGAATTGAAAGACTCTTGTCTGGCTACAAAAAGCGTTTACAAGCTGTGATACTTTCAAAAGGGGGCGCTACTAGGTACCAACCTTTCAGATTGCCCAAACTTTTGCGTTGGCCCTTTTTCCTTTTTGTAATTTATAAAATGTAAAATATGACAATATTTTTTTGCGTAAAATACAATGCATCATCTTTAACTTTAGGCCTTTTAGATATCATTTCATCTTCAACTTGCTTTGCTGTTCACAAGTTCACAATAACAGTAATTTTGACCATGGGTGGCCAAACTTTTACATGCCACTGTACATGGTTTAAATACAGAAAACAATGTTAAAAAAAAGACCCAAGAGGAAAGGAAGGAGTATATACAATCACATGTCAAGACACTGCGCATGAGGTTGCACAATTACATACACTGCTCAAAAAAATAAAGGGAACACTCAAATAACACATCCTAGATCTGAATGAATGAAATATTCTCATTGAATACTTTGTTCTGTACAAAGTTGAATGTGCTGACAACAAAATCACCCAAAAATCATCAATGGAAATCAAATTTATTAACCAGTGGAGGCCTGGACTTGGAGTCACCCCCAAAATTAAAGTGGAAAAACACACTACAGGCTGATCCAACTTTGATGTAATGTCCTTAAAACAAGTCAAAATGAGGCTCAGTATTGTGTGTGGCCTCCACGTGCCTGTATGACCTCCCTATAAAGGCTGGGCATGCTACTGATGAGGTTGCGGATGGTCTCCTGTGGGATCTCCTCCCAGACCTGGATTAAAGCATCCGCCAACTCCTGGACAGTCTGTGGTGCAACGCGATGTTGGTAGATGGAGCAAGACATGATGTCCCAGATGTGCTCAATCGGATTCAGGTCTGGGGAAAGGGCAGGCCAGTCCATAGATTCAATGCCTTCATCTTGCAGGAACTGCTGACACACTCCAGCCACATGAGGTCTGGCATTGTCCTGCATTAGGAGGTACCCAGGGCCAACCGTACCAGCGTATGTTCTCACAAGTGGTCTGTGGATCTCATCTCGGTACCTAATGGCAGTCAGGCTACCTCTGGCGCGCACATGGAGGGGAGAGAGGACATCCCTGTCGGGTTCCATTTTGGATGTTAAAGCTCTGGCAAAAGGAGCCATGGACTCTAATTTTTGCTGAGGGTTGGGAGTAGAGTGTTAGAATCGCACCTGTAAATGCAGTTTGAATAGTGAATCTTTCCAGCGTGCTAGTCATAAAGCGCCAGCTGATTCTATCAATCGCTTTCTCTGCGTCGGTTGAAATGAGGGTCAGGGAATTGTTTGTTTTTAAAGCATAAGAGATTTAGTGTAGGACCCTAGCGGAGTTATCCTTCCCTTCTCTGCCTTTCACAAAACCAGCTTCGTCTGGATGTATTAGTTTTGGTAGTGTGATGCTTATGCCTCTAGCTAGTATCTTAGCCCATAACTTCGTGTCTGTGTTCAACAAGGAAATAGGATGGTAGCTACTGCATAGCAGAAGGCCATTACCTTCTTTAGGGATAATTGAGATGAAGGCTTCCAATGATTGTTTGGAGAGGGGACACAGAGAGAAACGATTTAAAAAGATTTACTAAGAGGGGAAGTAGGAATTTGATGAACTTTTTATAGCAGATACTTGAGAAAGCATCCAGTCCAGGGCTTTTACTGTTGGGAATAGTTTTCAGTGTATCTAATACTGAGCTAATACATTTGCTCAGTTTGAGTTTAGGGAGAGACCACCAGTTTAGAAAGTTGTTTATTTTATTGGAAGCTTCTAGTGCAGGGGTAGAGAACTTAGGGCCTGTGAGCCATTTACGGCCCTCGATGACCTTTTATCCGGCCCCGGGCAGATTCCTGGGGACCACAGTGCTTGGGCTGGCAGCTGTACTTTGCCGGCTGCCAGCGCATTCATTTCTTCTTGATCTGTAAGCACACAATGTTCACTACTGAGCGCAATGAAAGATTAAGTCCTGACACGGGTGCCAGCATCAAGACGTACTTTGTGGTTGGAGTTAGCGTGCGATTTGTATGGCCCCTGAAATATGGTATAATTATTAGTGATGAGCGAGCACTCACAAGTACTCGGTATTCGCCCGAGCATCTCAGTACTCGAGATGCTCAGACCTCGCCGAGTACTTGCGAGATGCTCGGGTGGATGCTCGGGTCCCCTCCCTGCATGTTTGGCGTTCTTTAGAGTGCCAATCAACATGCAGGGATTGCCTGCCACTCAGAGTAATGCCGCAGCCATGTTGGTTGTGGCATTACAGTGATTGGCTGGCCGCACAGTGTCATCAGGTCTATTTCAGACCTGGCACCGCTGTGCTCATCAGTCTACTCCACAATCAGACAGTGTAGGGAGAGGTGCTACTGAGCCAGGGAGAGATTTGGTTGTTTATTAGGTAGTGTAGGGAGAAAACAAGTACATTACACATACAGTATCCATCTCAACAAAGAGTCCTTCTGAGAACTAATCCAACTGCAGAGATATCAGGCAGGCAGTGTATATAGGCAGTCAGGCAGTGTATATAGCAGACTGCAGTGCATATAGCACAAGAGGCTCCATTCCAATTCTGCCTTCTGCTGCTGTTAGATATTTCTAGACAAAGGCCAAGGTCTCAGGGGCCAGGAATATTTTTTTTTTGGATCTTAATCCTCATTATTTGCTTAAAAAGTGATCCAGAGAACACCGTTTTTCTGCGCCATTTGCTTGTTGGCACTGCAGAATACAGCCAGTTCCTTTCCATAATACAGCGCTAAAAATCCAGCTATTTAAAACTGTGGTTTGTCCGTCACACAGATTACATATAATTGCGCTGAAAATACTGCCATTTTTGGCCTTCATTAAATTTTTTTTTTAGTGTGTCAGCAAAGTTTTTGACACTGGTTTGCTGTTCATAATAGTTACCTCCAGGCCAGGTATTTAAAACTGTGTTTTTTCCATCACACGGATCACATTTACATGTAATTGCGCTGAAAATACTGCCATTTTTGGCCTTCATTCAAATTTTTTTTAGTGTGTCAGCAAAGTTTTTGACACCGGTTTGCTGTTCAAAATAGTTGCCTACAGGCCAGGTATTTAAAACTGTGTTTTTTCCGTCACACGGATTACATTTACATTTAATTGTGCTGAAAATACTGCCATTTTTGGCCTTCATTCAAATTTTTTTTAGTGTGTCAGCAAAGTTTTTGACACCGGTTTGCTGTTCAAAATAGTTGCCTACAGGCCAGGTATTTAAAACTGTGGTTTTTCCGTCACACGGATTACATTTACATTTAATTGTGCTGAAAATACTGCCATTTTTGGCCTTCATTCAAATTTTTTTTAGTGTGTCAGCAAAGTTTTTGACAACGGTTTGCTGTTCAAAATAGTTACCTACAGGCCAGGTATTTAAAACTGTGGCTTCTCCATCACACGGATTACATATAACTTCGCTCCAAATTCAGCTATTTTTAGTGAGCGCGGAATATATTGTCCTCTATATAAAATGGGCATGGCGCATGGCAAGGGATGGGGAACAGGACGTGATGGTGATGGTGCATGCAGAGGCCAAGGCCGTGGGCAAGCTGAAATTGTGCCACAACAAACACCCACATCTTCTCGTCCGACCTTCCTGTCCCAATTCCTAGGGGACCTCAGCACACCACTATTGAACCCAGAGCAGTGTCAAAATGTTCTTGGTTGGATAGCGGATAATACTTACAGTCACTTAGCCACCACCACCACCCTGTCTCCCTCATGGTCAAGTCTCAGTAGGCGTGAGTCTGGTCCGCATATTCCTCACCCTGATCCTCCTTCCTCCCACCATGCCGAGGGCCCGGAGACAAATGATCCCACACTTAGACACTCTGAAGAGCTGTTCACTTTTCCATTTATAGATTCAGGCCTCTCGTCCACTTGAAACGGGGCAAGAGGAGATCACATGTATCAATGCCCAAATATTTGAGCAGCCACGGTCACACGAAGGTGACGGTGGGAAAGTGTCACTATAGGTGGGCGATGATAAGACACAATTGCCAGAAAGTCAGGAGAAGGACTAGGGTGCGGAAGTGAAAGACGAGGTGGTGGATGATATAGTAACTGACCCAACCTGGCAGGGCAGGAGGACATGCAGAGCGAGGACAGCAGCACACAGGGGGAGGGAGGCAGAGTACCCCAGCAGGCAGGAAGAAGCAGTGTGGTGGCCGTAGACAAAAGGCAGGCAACCATTCCCCGTAACGCCAACACGAAGGAAGTTTCCAGTACAACTGTTAGGTCTTCCCGAGTCTGGTTGTTTTTTAAAGACTCTGTCGATAACACCAAAAAGGCCATTTGCACCAGCTGCAAGGCCAGCATCAGCAGTTGTGGCAAAACTATCAGGCTGACCACCACCAGAATGATCAGGCACATGGCAGAAAAGCACCCAACTTTGTGGGGCCAACCCCAGGGTCCAGTAACAGTGTCTGCAGGTGGCACCATTGCTTCTTCCGCTGTTGTGCATGTAAGCCAATCCCCTGTCCATGGTGCATGCGAAGATGCCTCCTGCCCTGCACCTGTCATTGCACACTCTCAAGTAGCAGCATCAGGAAACACGTCAACGTCCTTGTGTTAGCACAGCGTTTAGTTGTCCATACCACAGTCCTTGAAACACAAGCGCAAATACGCAGCCAACGACCCACAGGTCACACTACTAAATTCCCACATTTCACGACTGCTTGCGCTCGAAATGTTGCCTTTTAGGCTCGTGGAGACGGAAGCATTCCGCAATCTGATGGCGGCGGCCGTCTCTCGGTACTCGGTCCCCAGCCACCACTATTTCTCCCGGTGCGCTGTCCCCGCATTACACAAACTTGTGTCCCAAAACATTAGCCGTGATCTCAACAACGCAGTTACCGGGAAAGTCCACCTAACCACAGACACGTGGACAAGTGCTAGTGTGCAGGGACGGTAAATCTCACTGACGGCAAACTGGGTTAACATAGTGGAAGCCAGGACCCAGTCAGACCTTGGGACTGAACACGTCCTCCCGAAGCCAAGGATTGCGGGCCCTAAGTCAATCACGGTTGCCCCCACAGTCTACATCTCCTGCACCACATCCTCCTCGGTCTCTTCCTCCTCTTCAGCCTCCATCTCTAAAATGAACACATTAGTCACAAGCAGGAAGCACTACAGCACTGCCTCGGCCAAGCGGGAACAGGCTGTGCTGAAGCTAATATGCTTAGGTGACAAACCGCACAAAGCTGAAGAGTTGTGGACAGCTCTGAAAGAACAGGCACATCTCACACCGCTGAACCTACAGCCAGGCATGGTCATGTGTGACAATGGCCGGAACCTGGTGGCGGCTCTGAGGCGAGGCGAGCTCACACACGTATAATGCCTGGCCCATGTGCTTAATCTTGTAGTTCAGCGGTTTCTCAAATCCTACCCGGAGCAGCTGGATCTGCTTGATAAAGCACGCCACCTGTGTGCCCACTTTAGAAACTCACCTACAGCTGCCTCCGCTCTTGCCATGTTTCAGCAGCGTTTGCAGCTTCCGGCTCACCGACTGGTTTGTGATGTCCCCACATGTTGGAACTTTACACTGCAGATGTTGGGACAGATTTGTGAGCAGATGAGGGCAGTTGTTGAGCAGCAGCATCAACAAGGCCGTCGGTATTCAGTTCAGACTCCACACATAAGATCTCAGGAGTGGACATGGATGTCAGACATATGTACCATCCTCCAAAACTTTTAGGACTCCACCAAGATGGTGAGCGTCGATGATGCAATAATTAGTGTCACCATCCCACTTCTCTGTCTTCCGAAATACTCTCTGCTCACAATCAAAGAGGATGCACTGCAGGCGGAGCACGATGAGATGGAGCAATGAACCATACAGGGTGATTACACACAGCCCAGCCTCACCTCATCCCAATGTAGATTGGTTGACAATCAGGAAGATGAGGAGGAGGAAGAACAGGAGCTAGTTTCATGCGCTATAGATGGTACTACCTGTACAGCTGTCATACCGTCTGTTCAGCGTGGATGGCCAGAGGACAGAGAGGAGTAGGAGGAGAGCATGGTCAGTCATCCTCTTGGTGAGGACACGGAAGTCTTGCCTGTTAGCAGTCTGGCACGCATGGCAGATTTTTTGTTACGCTGCCTTTCCCATGACCCTCGCGTTCTCAAAATTTTGGGTGACAGTCATTACTGGTTGGTGACACTTCTAGACCCACGCTACAAGGAGAACTTTATATCTCTTATTCCTGAGGCGGACAGGTCTACAAAAATGGGGCTGTACCAGAAGGCCCTTGTTGCGGAACTATTAAAAAATTCCCATCTGAAAATACTGGCGGCAGAGGTCACAGTTCGTTGGACAACAAAGGAGTACAGGCGAGAGAGACACAACTTCAATCCAAGAGAGTCAGGAGAACACTGTCAAAGTTCTGGGATAGTTTTCTCAGACCCTCCCATCGCACAGGCCCTGAGGCGCGGGGTACTCTCACAAGGAGTGCAAAGTTTGGGAACATGCTGAGGGAGTATCTTACCGACCATACCAACGTCCTCCGTGATTCCTCTGTGCCTTATAATTATTGGGTATCTAAGCTGGACACCTGGAATGAACTGGCTCTCTATGCCTTGGAGTGCCTGGCCTGCCCTGCCCCAGCATTTTATCAGAGCGGGTTTTATTGCTGCCGGTGGAATTATAACTGATAAGCGCATCCACCTGTTAACTGAAAATGCTGACAGGCTGACTCTTATAAAAATGAACAAGGGCTGGATTGGGCCAGACTTCTCAACACCACCGAATGATAGCAGCGTAACATAAACTCAAATCCAGTGTCTTTTTTTGGGAGGTGTATTCCCATGCACCTCCTCACACCCACACATGGGTATACGCTTCCTGATTTTGTCTATTTGCTCTTGTCCTCCTCTTTCACCTCATCCTCATCCACCACCACTATATCACCAGGATGACCGTGGTCCGTGATGCAACACCCACATAATTTTTTTAAAGGGTATTTATGATGCCCGTAAAAAAAAAAATGTATACACTATGTTCATGTATACCCACCAGGGGTAAATATTTGTCAGCCCATACACTTAGTGCATGGGCATTACAAGTAAAGGAGGCCCGCTCCTTTCTAATGGGAATATTTTTTATGAGGCCCTCCTCCATGTATCTTCCAAGGGTCATTGGAGTGCCTCCCAATTTTTGGCAGCCCTAGCATTCACTGCATAGGCAAACACAATGGGAGACCTACTTCCTAACAATGGAAACACTGTTTTCAGGAGGCCCTCCTCTAAGTCTCTTAAAAGGGGTATTAGGGTGCGTCCAAATTTTCAAAGTGGTATTGGGGTACGTCCAAATTTTGGGCAGCCCTGCCACTCACTGCATACGCAATAACAGTATAGGAGACCCACTCTTTAGTAGTGGGAACAATAAAACATAGCCGGCTGATGTATCTCTAAGAATAGTGAGGGCCAACTGCTGGCTCTTTAGAATAGTAAAGGCCGCCTGGTGGCCCTCTAAAAATAGGCTTTGTGACTTTCAGAGTCCCTCCTTCATAAATGAAACACAATGTGTCTGATGATATCTCACACACCACATGGCCAGATAAGGTTGTAAAATGTTAAAATTCTAATTCCTGGTGAATGCATTTGTCACGGTTGAAAGCAATGCAAAAGTGAAAAAACGCATCAAAAACGCTATGTGTGAACATAGCCCAAAGTGTGGAGGAGCATTTTTGTTTTTGCTTTATATACAAATCATTACCCTGGAAAGGATGTTCCTTAACATATTTCCCAGGAAAATCCATTTTGGTTTCGTTTTTGTATGTTTTATTGTGAGTCCGTAAAAGTGGCATAATACCTCTGACAACGTTGTTGACAGAAGTGACCTAGGAGTCAGAAATGCTTCCAGGGGTCTTCCCCATGCTGTTCCCATGTCATTTGAGCACTGTTCCCATCGATTTGGGCAATTTTTAGGCCATCTGCAGACCGCTGGGGGGAGCCGCCATAGACTTACATTGGGCTTGTTGCTCAGGTCGAGCACATTAGAATACTCGGGTGCTCGACCGGAGCATCGAGCACCCGAGCATTTTAGTGCTCGCTCATCACTAATAATTATCCAAATGGCCCTGTGCAGAAAAAAAGATTCCCCAACCCTGTTCTAATGGGTCTTTCACGGCATTAGAAGTCTCTAAATTATAAAGGTCTTCATAAAAGTTTTTAAAGGACTTTGCATTTTTTTCTGTTTGCATATAGAATTTTTACTTACATCTTTCGTAGAGATTGGCTGATTGTATATTACATATATCTTTAAGTTTATTTCTCTAGTTAGAGAGGTCAAGCTGTATTTTTTGCCACTGATTTTTATGGATGCTTTCCAGAGTACTTTTTTAACGTAAGATAAATGCTATTTCTTTATCTTTTTCTTTTTTTTTAAATGGGAGCTTAAAGCGATTAATTTGCCTCTTAATACAGATTTATGGGCTTCCCAGAATACAGGAATGATGTGGCCTGCTATTAAATTCTCCTTGAAATAAAGTTCTTGATACTTTTTATTATCTATTAAAGTTAAATCTACTCCAGGTTTGGACGCGGTAGCGTAGCAATAGTTAGATCTCTAAAAATAGGAGCATGGTCCAAGAGGTTATAGAGAATATAGATGTGGATTTGACTAGAGGGAGGCTGTTATTTTGGATGAGTAAATAATCTAATCTATGATATAATTTATGTGGCTGGGAGAAGAAGGTGAAATCCTTTGCAGTCGGGTTATGTAGTCTTCAGGAATCTATTAGCTGGAGGGAACTCAGTGAGAAGTGAATTTTCTTAATAGCTTTTTGTGATTGGGCGTTATGGCCTGTGGACGTGATTAGGAATAGATTCAATGGGATATAAAGGTCTCCATTAGTGATGAGTGAACGTGCTCCCCACTGCTCGGTAGTCGCCCTAGCATCACTGTACTCGACAAGCTCGGCGAGTATTTCCTGATTGCTCAGGCGGGAACTCGGGTCTCCTCCCTGCATGTTTGGCGCTCTTTAGAGACCCAATGAACATGTGGGGATTGCCTGCCATGCATTGTAATGCCATAGCCATGTTGGTTGTGGGCATTATAGTGATTGGCTGGCCGCATAGCATCATCAGCTATAAGACCGGGCGCCGCTGTGCTCGTCACAGTGTGCCCCAGAATCAGGCAGAGTAGGGAGAGGTGCTGCTGAGCTAGGGAGAGATTTGCTTGTTTATAGTTAGTTTAGGTATTCCACAACATATATATATATATATCCATCTGAACTAACAATTCTTCTGAGGACTAATCCAGCTGCATATAATCAGTGCTAGGCAGGCAGTGTACGTGGCTGACTGCAGTGTATGATACAGCACAAGGGGGTCCATTGAATGTCATGTCTGCTGCTGCTGTAATAATTACAGATATTTGTAGACATAGCCCCAGATATCAGGGGCCAGGGAAATTTTTTTTTTATCTTGGTTATTTGCTTAAAAAGCAATCCAGAGTACACAATTTTTATGCTCCATTTGCTTGTTCTCACTGCAGAATAAAGCCAGCTCTGTTCCTTATTTCAGCAATAAAAATCCAGAAATTTGAACTGAACGCGGAAAATATTGGCCTCCTTTTCTATTCTGTTACAATGTGTCGGTCAAGCTATTCACACTAGGTCTCTGTGAAGAATAGTATTAGTAAATTACAGGGCTGCTATTTAAAACCGTGGTTCTCTGTCAGACATATCACCTATAAGAGTGTTCCAAAATCAGCCATTTCTTCCATTTTCATTCCGTTGCGGTGTGTCGGTCAAGCTATTCACACTAGGTGTCTTTGAAGAATAGTATTAGTAAATTACAGGCCTGCTGTTTAAAACTGTGGTTCTCTGTCAGACGTATCACCTATAAGAGTGTTCCAAAATTAGCCATTTCTTCTATGTTTATTTCGTTGCAGTGTGTCGGTCAAGTTATTCACACTAGGTGTCTGTGAAGAATAGTATTAGTAAATTACAGGCCTGCTATTTAAAACTGTGGTTCTCTGTCAGACATATCACATATAGAATTGTTCCAAAATCAGCCATTTCTGCCTTCCATTTCGTTGCAGTGTGTCGGTCAAGTTATTCACACTAGGTGTCTGTGTAGAATAATATTAGTAAATTACAGGCCTGCTATTTAAAACCGTGGTTCTCTGTCAGTCGTATCACATATAACTGCGTTTCAAACCCAGCCATTTATACTGAACATGGAAAATATTGTCCTCCATTTATAGATTGTAGCAGTGTGTCAGTATACACCATTTTACAGTTCCATTTGCTTGTTCGCAGAATACAGCCAGATTTTTTTTAGTTTTTTTCATATTACTGTATTGTGGAAGCAGAGGAACTTTTTTCAATGATCAGACTCACGTGATCCATATGACTTCCAAAGTAATGCAGAAATTTTGTGGAGCATAACAAATATTCCACTCCTTTTAAAGTCAGCTACCTGTGTTTTGTTGAACCAATTTAGTGATGGGCGAGCACTAAAATGCTCAGGTGCTCGATGTTCGGGTCGAGCAAATAGGAATGCTCGGGTGCTCGACCCGAGCAACGAGCCCAATGTAAGTCTATGGGAAACTTGAGCATTTTTCAGGTGGCTCCCCCCGGCGGTCTGCAGAGGGCCTAAAAATTGCCCAAATCTATGGGAACAGTGCTCAAATGACATGGGAACAACATGGGGAAGACTCCTGGAAGCATTTTTGACTCCCAGGTCACTGCTGTGAACAACCTTTTGTCACGGGTGGGTCAGAAGTGACAGGCAGTCGCCCTGCAATGGTTTTCAGGAGATCTCCACATTTGGCAATGCAGACAGCTGCCTAGATAGGAGGCTGTGTTTAGGACCCAGTGACTACCTCCCTTTAGTCTGGGTGTATATATATCTGGTGTGTCTAGGTAGGCGTTGCCAGTTATATTCATTTCTACTTGGAACTTGGCTGAAGCAGCATCATGTCCTCTCTGGAGTCTTGAGGACGTGTGCCCTGTTGGAGTTCTTGTAAAGCTGAGTTGTTGTTCCCCTGTGTTGTCTTCCCTTTTTGTCTTTAGAGTGCTAGCGGATGTTGACTAGTGCTCATCTCCTTCCTCCCCCAGCTATAGTCTTCCGCCACGGATAGTAGGGTGAGGCATGTGATCGGCGACAGCTGCCGAGGCTGCATAGGAACGTTAGGGGGAGATAGGGTGAAGCTAGTTGAGATTAGGAGGTCACTTCTTCCCCCTTTTCCTAGTGTCTGGGCTCCCTTTCCCCTCTGTGTTGCACTCACCCCTGGCGTGACACGTTGTCAGAGGTATTACGCCACTTTTACGGACTCACAATAAAACATACAAAAACAAAACCAAAATGGATTTTCCTGGGAAATATGTTAAGGAACATCCTTTCCAGGCTAATGACTTCTATATAAGGCAAAACAAATACCAAAAACAAAAATACTCCTCCACACCTTGGGCTATGTTCACACGTAGCATTTTTGATTAGTTTTTTCACTTTTGCATTGCTTTCAACCGTGACAAATGCATGCATCGGGAGATTTCATTTTAACATTTTGCAACCTTATCTGGCCATGTGGTGTGTGAGACATTATCAGACACATCCTGATTCATTTATGAAGGAGGGACTATGAAAGTCACAAAACCTATATTAATAGGGCCATCATTACTATGCAGTGAGTGGCAAATTTGGATGCACCCCATTACCCCTTTGAAAATTTGGATGCACCCCAATACCCCTTTGAAGAGACTTAGTGGAGGACCTCCTGAAAACAATGTTCCCATTATTAGGAAGTGGGTCTCCCATACTGTTTGCCTATGCAGTGAATGCAAGGGCTGCCAAAAATTTGGACCTACTTCAATGCCCCTTGGAAAAAACTTGGAGGAGGGCCTCCTGAAAACAATGTTCCCATTATTAGGAAGTGGGTCTCCCATACTGTTTGCCTAGGTAACTAGAAGGAATATAGAGCGCACATAGGGTCTTATCTGAGATAAAGGAAATATATGTGAAAGAGAAATCAAATTCACTCACCTATTGGGGTTGTGTAAGACACAACCACTGTACTTAGCATTGGCGGCTGCTGCAAACCCCGAAACAATGATCCTTTGTTGGGTGAAGAGAATGGGGCATCAAACTGCGCTGCTCGCCTGTCTGAATTATGTACCAGAGGAATCCAAGTCGATGTAATAATAAAATAGACTTTATTTCTACGCGTTTCGTGGTGATCACACCACTTCCTCAGGACAGTCTATACACATACACATACAGGGTCTGTTATTTATAGCAAAAGGATACACATGGAGAAGCCTCCCTTACAAAAAATCACCACACCCAGTGGGCGGGGAATCAGACTAAATGAATGTATACACCGTAAAGCACACACAAAACAATCATAAAGCATAATGGAATATATCGCTTAAACATTTAAAAATATGACTGCTGTTTTTTTTTTTTTTTTAATATATTAAAAAATTATTAAATAAATTATATAAGCTAGGGGTGTGCTTGAACCTATGATGTTGACCCATTTGTTCATTGTCAGCACCCTGCTGCTACTGCTGCTTTAAACCAGTAAGCCATGGATGAATTTGATTTGATCTCTTTATTTGGTAATGGTTTCACAAGAATCAAAATAAATGAAAATAATATTAATGATAATAATAATACTAATGAATAAAAGGAGCTCCAAAGCTCTTAGACTAGTTTAAAAGAAGGGATATTCAATTTTATAAGAAATTGCAGTTAGGTGTAGTGTTGAGCCACCCCCGTAGTGTTCGAGTTCGGTACGGTTCGTCGAACACCCGTGTGTTTGTCGAACTGTTCGTCGAACACCTTCGAACACCATTAAAACCAATGGCAGGCAAACAAAAACACATAGAAACACATAGAAAACACCTTCAAATGTGTCCAAAAGCTGACAAACTGCTCAGAAGACACAACTAACACATGGAAAAGTGACAAGTACATATAGTCATGCGAAAAGAAAAGAGGTGGAGGAGTAAAAGGAGGGGGAGACACAAATATAGGCATGTCATGCCCTTCTAAAATCCAAAAAGTGAGAAGCCGACACGTTCAGTCCGCTCCTGCCCGTGCCACCTCCGTGTCGCCGGGTTTGTGCCAGAGCCGCGGTGAACCCTGACGGCCAGCCCCCCTCTCCCAATACTGGTGCCTGTCCGCTGGTGGGTTGAGCGAGCCCCCCTGTGGTGGAGGCAGCTCTAAGCTTTTTAATTTAAATTGTCTCTCTAATTTGAATGAATACACTTTAAATCCATTTACAAGGATCTATTGGAGGGCAAGTCTCATGCCAGCAGCCGCGTAATTCCAGCTCCAGTAGCGTCCACTAAAGCTGCTGCAGTTAAAAAGCTTTTATAAGGATCGAGCTCGGCTGTCCACCGCAAGGCATCCTACTGCCAGTCCCAGCCCCTATGCCTTGGGGTGCCTCCTGATGCCTTCACTGAGTATCCCATGGTCCCGAAGCATTTCCTTTGAAAAAATTAAGTGTCCAAACTACAGGTGGTGTAGCTTGCTTAACAGCCGGGATAATCCGCTGACTAGCAGACACTGCTACTAGGCACAAAGTATTTCCTGGGCTAGATGCAGTTAAAAATTTGTAATTAGATACTCTCGTTGGATGCTGAGAAAGCATTCCATAGAGTCTCCTGGCACGCCATATATGATTCTCTTAAAAAGCTTGTGGTAGGGGTCTAGGGGACCCTTTTATAGCCAAAATCACGGCCCCGTATCACAATACGTCACCTAGGCTGAAGATAAATGGAACTGTAGCACCCTGAGGGCTCGGTTGCTACAGAGGTATTGCACCTCACCCAGAGGTGTGATATCTCACTCTCAGGTAAGGATGGAGTGTGGATCAGGACCCGACACCTGCATGCATTACACCACATTGCCGTGGGGCAGGGCGACCAATATGCCTCTGAGATGGGCACGACAGTCCCTGTCCCTGGCTGGAGTGGGGCGAGGGAACACTGAGGAAGGGGATCCCTGTAGTGCAGGAGCAGGGAGGAAGCAGTTCCTGGGTGCATTGAGAAGGGAGTATAAAAGGTGGGCACCATCTTAGTTCAGTGCAGAGAAGTCTGAGCAGAAGTGGCAGGGAGCAGGGGCTCTGCATGAGCTCTGCTGCGGAAGCGGGCCTAGTAACAGAGGCCCAGGCCTGGAAGAGGGAGAAGGAAGGAAGAGGAGCGGAGAAGGCTCCAGGAACGAGGAATGAAGGGATCCCAGGGGTGCAGACGGGCGAGTCGTCACCGCACGCCCGAATCCACCTGCGTGGAGGGGTCAGGCCAAAGGGGGAGACCGGTCCCCGAAACTAGTGGAGGCAGGAAACGACCCTCAGCTAGAAACCGGAGGCTCTGACATTTTATGTGGCGCAGCCCCTCGCTACACCCGCTAGGAAGGCACCACATAGGGTCAGGGAAACTGGCGCCAAGTTTACCAAGAGGAGGCCCGAGGCAGCCGGACAGAAGGGTTGGTAAGAAAGGCCAGACAAAGGACACACAAAGGGGGTCCTGTGAAGCGCTCCAAAGTTATCTGGGAGTTGTCTGAGCCCCTCACCTGGTGAGCAAAGTACGACGTGGGCAGCCGTTACCTGCAGACGTGGTCTGGATAATAAGAACTGTGAGTAAAGGCCCTGGACTGCATCACTGACTCTGTGTCGTTACTGCTGCTGCCCTGCACCATCACCCCCATCCTCCGCATACACTGCCCTGAGGCTATACTCCTCCCGTGGGGAGTTATGCTATGCTCTGCTGCACCCACAACACCAGCCTCAGCGGTCTGCCCTGCAGTGGCGGTTCACTCTGACCGCAATCCACGGGTGGGTAGTCGGACATTTAAACATCAAAACCACATAAATAGTTCCGCCACTGGTTTGACCACCCTGAGCCACGGAACCGGGTCGCCGCCACGAAGACTACAACCACCAGCATCCACCAAAAAGGGTCCGGCTCCGGGTGTCCCAAGGCCCAGGGGGTGCATCAGAACATTTTCATCACCTTTCACAATCACCAATGGGACAAGGCAGGGATGTCCTCTGTCCCCTCTCTTATACATCCTAGTGACGGAGCACCTGCTCTCATCAATTCGCCATAACCCCAATATTAGGTGGATTGAGGTGGGAGGCACCGAGTACAAGTGCTCTCTATTTGCTGATGATGTCCTAGTATATATCACTCAATCACATATATCCATCCATGCTGTTATGGCTGAAATAGATCACTTTGTTACATGGTCAAATTTTAAAATCAATGCAGCGAAGTCTGAGGCCCTCGATGTCTCCCTCCCCAAATCCATATAGGATTCCATCCAGTCCAACTTTCCCTTTGCCTGGCCCTCACAGGGTATCAAATACTTAGGAATTCCTATTCATAGAGACCTCTCCCATCTATGTTATCTTAATTTTGGGCCCTTTATTGAACAACTCCATACAGACCACGGTTGGCAAGTTAGAACTGTAAGATTCACTACGTGAACCACTGGTGTTTTGTGGAAAAGCACATGTACACCGTGTTCCAAATTATTATGCAAAAAGTGTTTAGGAGTGATAAGGGAAGAATTTGTTTGTTTGTCAGTTAAACTCATTGATGGTGATGTGTGTCAGGGCTCTTTATATCACTGTAAGCAATTGTAGACACCTGTGCTAATTAGTTTGGCAGGTGTGTCCAATGAAAGGCAAGACTACTTAAGAAGGCTGTCTCACATTATTAAGCAGCCTACATTTTCTGCCAAAATGGGAAAGAAGAAGGATGTGTCGGCTGCTGAGAAGCAACAAATTGTGGAGTGTTTAGGTCAAGGCATGACTACAATCAACATTGTGCGATGATCAGGATAAAGTGTCTTGGCAATCAAGAAGTATGTAGCTGATTCACAGTACACACGTGTGCGTGCTGATAAGGGCAAATTTAGGACTCTTTCCTACAGGCAATTACGTCAGGTTGAAAGAGCAGCGGCAAAAAAGCCTTGTCATAGCAGCAGACAAGTTTTTGAAGCTGCTTGTGCCTCCAACGTCCCCCAAACAACAAGATGCAGGGTCCTTCAGAGGTTTGCAGCTGTGCATACGCCATCCTGTCGACCTCCTCTATCCACTTCACACAAGCAGAATCGGCTCCAGTGGGCTAAACATTACATGAAGACTGATTTGAAACAAGAGGGGATTGTAGGGAGAGAAAATAGGAAGCGCAGGCTTCTAAGTGTAGTAGTTAGATTCCAAGGGTATATACTCAGTATAAATCCACTCACCTATTTGGTATCTTGAGGTAAAGCATGTAAATCCAATCAGTGGATCACTCCATTCCTCTTTCCATTCAGTTTGCTGCAGAAATCTGGGAGCTGATGAGAGCACTGGACAGAGCTTTCATAGGCAATACCACTTTGTAAATGTTTTTTCCCAGCAATATGCGCTCCTGAAGGATGATGATGGAACTTGATATTCGGATTCAAAGAATTTTTATTTCAAACTGAAATACAACCGGTTTCGACTTCTTTGAGTCTTCCTCAGGTATAACATCATGCATATAAACAGATCTATCTACACACTTTTTATAGCAGATATCTTTGCTTGTCATTTTGGGTGGAGACTGAAAGATCTGTTTTTCAGACACACCCAGATACTCAGATATGCAGGATTTTGCACTCTGAGGAATCTAACAAAACAACAAAACCCATATACTAAATGACTTTCATACAGTTTAAAAAAAAAAAAAAAAAAAAATTTTTACACACAAATTTTTTCTCTTTTTCTTTCCTTCCTTCCTTCACACAAAAAGTATTTTCTTTTCTAAAAACACTATAAATATAATTATAATTTTACCATATATAAAATGTCTTCTAAAATGTTATTGAACATACTAAAAGTTTAATTTCATACAGAAATGTAAAATCCTGCAAAAATGTACATTATGACAAAATTTAAAACCTTTTCTTTCTTCATATTAAAACCATTATCAAATACAATTTGGTAGAAAAAAAAAAATATATATATATATATATATATATATACATACATACACACATATACACATACATGCACACATGCATATATACACACGAAAAAATATATATATATATGCATGCACATGCATACCTGTCGACATTTGCATGTCAAATACCCTCTATAATATCATTTAATCCATCTGGGTATAATGTACCCAGACGGAAGATCCAATATGATTCTGTCCGGTTTAAATTTTGTACCCTATTAGTACAATTCTCAGGTATGAAGACTGATTTCAAAACTGTTTTGTTCACGGATGAGTGCCGTGCAGCGCTCGATGGTCCAGATGGATGGAGTGGAGGATGGCTGTTTGATGGACACCCCACGCAAACACGGCTACAGCGCCAACAAGGAGGAGGTGGAGTAATGTTTTGGGCTGGAATCATGGGGAGAGAGATTGTCGGCCCCTTTAGGATCCCTGAAGGCGCTAAAGATGAACTCCATAATGTATGTGGATTTTCTCAAACAGCACTTCCTGCCATGGTTCAAGAAGAAGAACCGTGTATTTCACAGCAAGATCATTTTTTTGTATGATAATGCACCATCTCATGCTGCACATAAAACATCTGCATCTCTGGCTGATATGGGCATAAAAGGGGACAAACTTATGGTGTGACCCCCATGCTCCCCTGACCTCTACCCCATTCAGAACCTCTGGAGCATCATTAAAAGGAGTGTCTATGATGGCGGGAGGCAGTTCACATCTAAGCAACACCTCTGGGAGGGTATTCTGTCCTCATGCAAAACAATTGAAGCAGAAACCATCCAAAACCTGACAAATTCAATGGACGAGAGAGTTCAGAAGCTCCTTTCGAACAAGGGGTCCTATGTGAAAATGTAACATCACCTAGAATAAAGTTTTGAGTTGAAAACTGTTTGATTTCAGTTTCTAATAACCTGCTAATGCTTATAATTTCAAAAATGACCATTTTTTTGGTCTTTATTAAAATGAAAAGGTTGATCGAAAAGTTTGGGGGATCTAAGAGTGTGGCAACCCAGTAGTCATGATTACTTCGAATTCTGACAATATGAGGGTCATGTTGCAGGTAGTGCAGCAAGAAGGCACTTATGTGTCTTGCGCATCTCGGAGCCCCAAAATTATTTTCCGGGCTAGATGCAGCTAAAAATTATTATTAATTTTAAATCTGGTGGAGCTTAGTATAGATGGCCTAATAGGATCAGTGCTGCACACTGCTACAAAGCCCAAATTATTTTCCAGCCAAGATACGGATAAACATGATTAGTAATTTTAAATCTGGTGGAGCTTATTATAGATGGCCTAATAGAATCAGTGCTGCACACTGCTACAAAGCCCAAATTATTTTCCAGCCAAGATACATGTTAGAACCTTGCTCTTAGGTTTTTTTTCCTTTGCTGGTCACATGACCTTGTTGGCCTATTTAATCCTGCTCCGCCCTTCTGGCTTTGCTGGACTTCATTGTATAACTACTTTCTAGCTAGCCTGTGCTCTGTATCTAACTCTGTTAGTTTGCTTGGTCTACGGACCTCAGTGTTCTATATATTTTGTTTGTTTGTCTGTCTGCTACTATTTCTGTTAGGAGGTGTCCCATTTTCCTCCCAGTCCTTAGTACTTGTAGGGATTCCTTCCCCACATCTATAGGTCTCCGTACAGACTAGCTTAGGACTTTAGCAGGTCTGATCGCAGGATCAGGTTCCCTGTTACATCGTAGGGATTCAGCTGAGTTCTATCGTAGGGACAGATTTCCTCTCTTTCCTTAGCTCTGGTAGCAGAACATAACAGTAAGTCCAGCCTGCAAATTCTCTAAGGAAAGATTTTTCTGTTCCATCATGGTGTCGGTTCAGGATTTGGCTCATCGCCTGCAGGGACTCTCTCTGGAGGTGGCCGAGCTCCGTCAGCACGTGAGTAACTGTCCTGGAGCACATTTCTTGGAGCCTAAGGTATGTTTGCCGGATTTATTTTTTGGTGAACACCGAGAATTTTTTTCATTTAAAAATGCTTGCTTATTGTATTTTTGTTTGAGACCCAAGTCCTCTGGGGATGAATCCCAGCGCATAGGGTTCATAATGTCACTTTTGCGCAAAGAGCCTCAGGAGTGGGCCTTTTCTTTGCAACCTAGTGATACATGCTTCAGATCAGTGGATAGTTTTTTTTCTGCTTTGGGACTATTATATGATGATCCTGACCGTGTCGCATCAGCTGAGACTGAGTTAAGACGTTTGAGACAGGGATCAGGTAATGTGGAAAAATATTGTACTCATTTCCGTCGTTGGTCTACTCAAACAGGGTGGAACGATTCTGCTCTGAAAAGTTTATTTCTTGCTGGGCTCAATGAAAGGGTTAAAGACCTGCTAATTGCTTATCCTACACCTGAAGATTTGCAACAGGCTATGCAATTAGCTATACGGGTGGATAGGAGACTGCGTGCAAGGGTTAATGAGAGCAAATCCTCTGCTATGTCAGTTTCTGGTTATGAGAATGTGTGTACTAACAGTGGTGAACCGATGGAGATTGGATCGGTGGCACCTCGCTCTCAAGAAAAAGACCGTCGATTTTCTGAAGGCTTGTGTTTCTATTGCGGAAAATCTGGTCATTTGATTAAAGGCTGTGAGCTTCGTATGAAGAAAGAAAAAAAAATGGTCAGTCATGCCCGTATTGCCTGTTTAAATTCCAAGGGTGTATTTTTAGCTGCTTCCACGATTGCTCAGGAAAAATTAATGGAATTTCGGGTGTTTGTCGATTGTGGGTCTACTCTGAATGTAATTGATGGGGGATTCTTGGAAAGACTCAATTTAAAACCCGAACCTTTATCATCCCCCATTGCTGTGGTTTCTGTGGATGGTTCCCCTTTGAAGAATATTACTCTCAAGGTCTGTGAATTTCCTCTCACTATTAATGGTGTTCACCATGAGAAATTGGATTTGGTAGTTTTGAATAACTTGCCTTCTCCAGTAATATTGGGATTGCCCTGGTTAAAATTTCACAATCCTGTACTGGATTGGTCTACCAATGAAATTAAATCCTGGAGCCATAAATATTATGACAAGTGTTGTAACGGGCGTATTGCAGCTTTGGATAGGGGAGAATTGCCTGTTCCTATTTAGGATTTTTGGAGAGTTTTTTCTGAGAAGGAATCGCAGGTTTTGCCTCCCCATAGAGACTATGATTGTCCTATTGAATTTGTCCCTGGAGCGACTCTTCCTAAAAGTCGTTTATTTAACCTTACTATTCCTGAGAGGAAGGCTTTGGATGAATACATACAGACAAGTTTGGCCGCCGGTCACATTAGGCCCTCTAAGTCTCCTGTGGCGGTTGGATTTTTTTTGTAAAAAAAAAGGACGGCAGTTTACGTCCTTGTCTGGATTTTCGTGAGATTAACAAAATTACTGTACGCAATCCTTGCCCACTGCCATTGATTCCTGATCTGTTTAACCAGTTAATGGGGGCCAAGTGGTTCTCTAAAATTGACCTTAAGGGGGCATACAATCTGTTGCGCATGAAGGAGGGTGACGAATGGAAGACTGCTTTTAACGCTCCTGTGGGTCATTTTGAGAATCTGGTTATGCCTTTTGGTCTTACTAATGCTCCTGCATTTTTTCAGAATCTTATTAATGACATCCTTAGACCTTTGATCGGCAAAAATGTGGTTGTGTATTTGGATGACATTTTGATTTATTCGCCGGATCTGGAGTCTCATTGGCAGAGCGTACGTGAGGTATTACAACTGTTAATGGACAATTCGCTTTTTGCTAAGCTGGAGAAATGTGAGTTCGCTGTACAGAGAATTAGTTTTTTGGGTTACATTATCTCCAGCGAAGGTTTTGAGATGGACCCGGTTAAAGTTCAAGCTGTACAGGAATGGCCTAGGCCTATTGGTTTGAAATCGATACAGAGGTTTTTAGGTTTCGCCAATTATTACAGAAAATTCATAAAAAATTTTTCTAGTATTGTCAAACCTCTGACCGATCTCACCAGGAAAGGTGCTGATGCGGTTCAGTGGTCTTCTGAGGCCATTGAAGCTTTTGTGTATCTCAAGGAGAGGTTCACCTCTGCTCCCATCCTTATGCAGCCTGATGTGACTAAGCCGTTTTTGGTTGAGGTTGATGCTTCTTCGGTGGGGGTTGGCGCAGTATTGTCTCAGGATAACGGGGATGGATTACATCCCTGTGCCTTTTTTTCAAAAATTTTTTCGGAGACTGAACTGAATTACGATATTGGTAATCGGGAATTATTGGCTATTAAACTCGCATTTGAACACTGGCGCCACTTCTTGGAAGGTGCGGAATTTCCCGTTCAGGTTCTTACGGATCATAAAAATCTGATATATCTTGATGCTGCCAAGCGCCTGAATGCCCGTCAGGCTAGGTGGGCACTGTTTTTCTCGCGGTTTAATTTCTCCGTTACTTACATCCCTGGTACTAAGAATGTTAAGGCGGATGCCTTGTCTCGCAGTTTTTCTCCCATAGTCGGTGCTGAGAAAGAGGAGAACATTTTACAAGAAGGTGTTGTGATAGCTGCTTTGGACTCCGTTTTGGAAGATGAGATTCTTAAAGCACAGGAGAATGCCCCATCTAACACTCCTCATGGGAGGTTGTTTGTGCCTGGGACCTTTAGGAGAGATTTGTTTGTTGAGTGTCACGAATCTCGGTTGGCAGGTCATCCCGGAATCTTTGAGACCAAGAGACTGGTGGGTCGCAGTTTTTGGTGGCCTGGATGGCAGAAGGAAGTCATTAAGTGGGTGCGTCAATGTACTATATGTGCTAGATCTAAGTCCTCACATACTCCTGCTGCGGGGTTGCTTTGTCCTTTGGAGGTTCCCAGTGCTCCTTGGACACATTTGGCTATGGACTTTATAACTGACCTTCCCCCCTCTGAGGGTTTTACTGTTATCTGGGTGGTCGTGGACCGTTTTAGCAAGATGTGTCACTTGGTTCCCTTCGTCAAACTGCCCTGCGCTAAAACTCTCGCTAAGGCCTTTGTCAAGGAAATTGTCAGACTTCATGGCGTTCCTACTGACATTGTTTCTGATAGGGGTCCTCAGTTCGTGGCTCGTTTTTGGCGTGCCTTTTGTGACAGGTTGGGAGTTCATTTGTCGTTCTCGTCCGGATATCATCCTGAATCTAATGGCCAGACAGAAAGGAAAAACCAGGATGTTGAGCAGTTCTTGCGTTGTTTTGTGGCAGACAATCAAGAGGGGTGGTCTGAGTTTCTGCCACTTGCTGAATTTGCTCTGAACAATCATACATCTTCTTCTGCTGGTTGTTCGCCTTTTTTTTGTTGTTCTGGGAGACATCCGTCGTTTGGGTCGTTCTCCAAGTTGGGATCTGCCGTGCCTGAGGAGGAGAATTTTTCCGGTGATTTGGAGAGAGTTTGGACGGATGTGCGTGGTAATCTTCAGGAGGCCAAAAGAAAATCTAAAGACTACTTTGATAGGAAACGACAGGAGGTTTTGTTCGCTGTTGGTGACATGGTTTGGTTGTCCTCTAGGAATCTGCGGCTGAGGATTCCTTCTAAGAAATTGGGTCCCAAGTTTGTAGGGCCCTTTAAGGTGCTTCAGGTTGTCAACCAATCTGCTGTTAGGTTGGAGGTTCCTACCTCCTGGAGAATTAATCCGGTATTTCATGTCTCTCTGTTAAAAAAAGCTGTTGTGTCGGATGGTAACGCCTCTGCCTCTGTTCCTCCTGTGGTGGAGGACGGGGAATATGAAATTTCTCGCATCCTTAACTCTAGACGGTATAGAGGTAGTTTGCAGTATCTGAAGGCCTGGAAAGGTTTCGGACCCGAGGATAACTCTTGGGTGAGGTCAGATGATGTTTCCGCGTCCAGACTTATCAGAGCGTTTCACAGGAGATTTCCTGATAAGCCTGGTCCTAGGGGATCCGGAGGATCCTCTTAGAAGGGGGGGTACTGTTAGAACCTTGCTCTTAGGTTTTTTTTCCTTTGCTGGTCACATGACCTTGTTGGCCTATTTAATCCTGCTCCGCCCTTCTGGCTTTGCTGGACTTCATTGTATAACTACTTTCTAGCTAGCCTGTGCTCTGTATCTAACTCTGTTAGTTTGCTTGGTCTACGGACCTCAGTGTTCTATATATTTTGTTTGTTTGTCTGTCTGCTACTATTTCTGTTAGGAGGTGTCCCATTTTCCTCCCAGTCCTTAGTACTTGTAGGGATTCCTTCCCCACATCTATAGGTCTCCGTACAGACTAGCTTAGGACTTTAGCAGGTCTGATCGCAGGATCAGGTTCCCTGTTAGATCGTAGGGATTCAGCTGAGTTCTATCGTAGGGACAGATTTCCTCTCTTTCCTTAGCTCTGGTAGCAGAACATAACAATACAGATAAACATGATTAGTAATTTGAAAGCTTAAAATGGTTGGTAGGGTGATTTTAACCAATCATCAAGCTTTTACTCTCCCCAGGATGACACAGGGGTAGAAAAGTCGTTTCGGATCCATGATTTGTTCATCTTTATGAACGTGAGTCTGTCTACATTATCAGTGGAGAGCCACGTGCGCTTATCTGTCAGCACACCACCAGCAGCGCTGAACACACGTTCAGACAGAACGCTGGCTGCGGGGCATGACAAGATCTCCAAGGCGTAAGTGGCTAGCTCCGGCCATTTATCCAGATTGGAAGCCCAAAAAGAGCAAGGGTCCAGTGACACAGTCATGGCTTCAATGTTTACTTTGAGATACTCCTGTACCATTGTCTCTAGGCGTTGACTATGTGTCAGACTTCTTGATTCCTGTGGCCTTGCAAAGGATGGGCTAAAAAAGTGGTGAAATGATTCCGCAAAATTGATGTTACCAGCAGATACTGTGGTTCTGTTACGGTTTGAGTGCTGAACACTTGACGGTCCCACGGTTGGCAAGTTGGAACTGTGAGATTCACTACGTGCACCACTTTTGTTTTGTGGAAAAGCACATGTAAGATTCTGCAACAGTCTCTGCGGATACTCCTGCATGCGTGCATCCCTTTCTATGGCAGGAATAATTTCGGCAAATTTACTTTTGTACCGGGGATCTAACAGTGTGGCAACCCAGTAGTCAGGATTATTTCTAATTCTCACAATTCGAGGGTCATGTTGCAGGTAGTGCAGCAAGAAGGCACTCATGTGTGTTGCGCACCCAGGAGCACCAAGTCCCTGTTGTGTTGGTGGCGAGGTAACAATCATGCTTCCTTCCTCTGTCCTCTCCCCCCAACCTCGCACAACAGAAATGTGATCAAGGTCTCCCTCATCTGATGAGTCTTCCATCAGTTCGTCCTCCACTTCTTCCTGGGCTCCTGCACCTTCCTCACTAGTTTGGCTGCTACCATGCGCCCTGGTAAAACCATCTCCCCCACCCTCACATGCCTGCCGCCTTGGTGCTGCCGACCGTCTGGACCTTGCAGATGTTAGCCCTTCCGCATACAACTCCTCCTCCTCTACTTCCTCCACCTCCTCTTGTGCCACCACCTGACTCCGAATTCTGTTTAACATGTGCTCCAGCATGTAAATCACCGGAATAGTCATGCTGATAATGGCATCGTCAGCACTAAACATCTTCGTCGCCATTTCAAAACTGTGCAGAAGGGTGCATAGGTCCCTGATCTGAGACCACTCCTCCAGCGTGATTTGCCCCACCTCTGGATCTCGTTGGCCCAGGCTATACGTCAGAACATATTGCACCAGGGCTTGTCGGTGCTGCCACAGTCGCTGCAACATGTGCAGAGTTGAATTCCACCGGGTAGGCACATCGAATTTTAGCCGGTGAAGTGGCAGGCCCAACGACTTCTGTAGAGATGTAAGTCGCTGAGCTGCGGGATGCGAACGGCGGAACTGAGCACACAGCGACCGTGCCCTCTGCAGAAGGCCATCTAGTCTGGGATAGTGGGCTAAAAATTGCTGGACAACCAGGTTCAACACGTGAGCCATACAAGGCACGTGTGTGACATTGCCCCGGCAAAGGGCCGCACCCAGGTTTGCAGCATTGTCGCACACGGCCTTCCCTGGTTTCAGGTCCAGTGGAGACAACCATTCATGAAATTGGTTCTCCAGAGCTGACCACAACTCCTCAGCTGTGTGACTCACATTTCCCAGACATTTCAAAGTAAAAACCGCCTGATGACGTTGAGCCCTACTGCCAGCATAGTAAGGAGGTGTGCAGGATCCCTTCTGCTCAGTTAGAAAGCTTGTGGCATGACCAGACAGGCTTTGGGTGCAGGTGGAAGACCGAGAGGAGGTTGAGGAGGCAGAAGCAGTGGAGGAACTTTGACATAAAGAGGATTGACGCACAACTCGTGGGGACGGCAAGACTTGGACAGCAGCCCCTTGTCCTGCTGTCACCATAGTTACCCAGTGCCCAGTCAGCGACATGTAACGCCCCTGTCCATGCCTACTCGTCCAAGTGTCTGTGGTGAAATGCACCCTGTCACACACAGAGTTTCTCAAGGAAGCGTTGATGTTGTGTGCGACATGCTGGTGGAGCGCAGGCACACCTTTATTTGAGAAGTAGTGCCGACTGGGCATCTGGTACTGGGGCACTGCGACGGACATAAGGTCTCGAAAATCCTCTGTGTCCACCAGGCGGAAAGGCAGCATTTCTGTAGCCAAGAGCTTGCAGATGGTGAAATTCAACCTCTTAGCTTTCTCATGGCTAGGAGGAAATGGTCTTTTACTTGTCCACATCTGAGGGACCGAGGGCTGGCTATTGTGCTTAGACGGGGTTGATAAGGGTGTCCCCGGCAAACTGCCGGTCTGTGAGGAAGATGCAGGCGGACATGTTAGGTTGCCTTGATCCAAAGGTGGTGCTATCGATGTCGGACAGCGCTGAACACCAGCTGGTGTTACCACCTCCAAAGAAAATGATGACCTGCCAATCACGCTGGCTGTTGCGGGTAAAGAGGTGGCAGGTCTGCGCCCCAAAACAGGTGTGACTGCTGTCCCCCCAGTCACAGAGGATGAAGAGGCCGCGGATGCACAAGATATGGCAGACGGTGGTTGGCCCGGCCGGCTAGGCCGCATTGTAGCACACTGAGCTTCCCACTGCAACTTATGCTTCATGTCCATGTGCCGGTTCATGCATGAAGTACTCAAACTATGTATTTTTTGGCCTCTACTTAGCTTTTGCGGACAAATGTTACAGATAACACGAGCTGGGTCATCTTTATCGATCTGAAAAAATGCCCAGGCTATGCAAGGCTTAGCACCCATGCGACCTGAAGAGCCACCACGACTTGTGGTGAGAGGCAGAGTTGTGTTTGAGGATGCAGTTGTTGACGTGCTTCAAGTACTACATCTCTGTCCAGGAAGGCGCAACCTGACCTCGTCGTCACTAGCATCTTCCTCCACCTCCTCTGCTGACCTCATCTCTTGGCTGACTGTGGGTTGACAGTAAGTGGGATCTCCAACCTCATCATCATCACCCTGTGCGTTATCACACCCGTCGTCCTCAGAGCCAACCTGTTCCTGCCCTGACAAAAAACTAAAGTTGTCGCTCCAATCAGGTATTTGAGTCTCATCATCGTCTTCCTCATTGTCTCCACCAACAGGAGTTACAGTTTGGGAATGAGGGTCTACATTATGGTCAGAACCTTCTGCGTCTGGTCCTGGATCCGACTCATAAAGATTCTGGGCATCAGTGCAGATCATTTCCTCGTCTGGATTCACAGAAGCGCTGGAGTCGACCTCTGATTCCCAGGCTATAGTATGAGTAAACAGCTCTGCAGACTCAACCATCTGTTCTACCTCATACTCAGACGGGCAGCTGTAGATTTGGGAGCTGTGAGGAAGCAAGTGCGATTGGGGTGACACCTTTGAGGACTGGAGTATTTGTGATGTTGAAGTTGATGTGGAGGAGAGCCCACTTAAAGGAGCACTTGATATCTGTTGAAGCACCTGCTGTTTTTGTGCCTCATCTGGAATTTGTAGCGATTGGCGTGGGCGTAAGAAAGGGATCTTATCACATTGTCCGCTAAAAGAAGTAGATATTTTAGTTTGGCTGGAAGATGGTCTTTCTTCTGCAGATGTTACTGTTGCTTTAACACCTACCCCACGGACACAACCGTTTTTCCCCTTCCCAACACGCCTATTCCCCTTTCCACCAGCAGCAGGCCTTTTTCCACTCATTTTGGTGGTTAACTAATTCACAACTCTGGAGTTGTTTGCACAAAAAAACAATGGATGGGAACCGAGCAGAGCTGAGTGGCCAAACTGTGGTATTAGGCCAAAACAATTGGCTGGGTTAGATGGAGAAAAAAATTATATTCGATTTGCAACCTGATGGAGGTCAGTATAGATGGACTAATAGAACAAGTCCCACACACAGCTAGAAGCCCAAATATTTTTTCAGAGGTAGATGCAGAAAAAAAATATATTCAGTTTGCAACCTGATGGAGGTCAGTATAGATAGACTAATAGAGAAAGTCCCACACACTGCTAGAAGGCCAAATATTTTTTCAGAGCTAGATGCAGACAAAAAATTATTTTGAATTTGCAACCTGATGGAGGTCAGTATAGGTGGACTAATAGAACAAGTCCCACACACTGCTAGAAGGCCAAATATTTTTTCAGAGCTAGATGCAGACAAAAAATTATTTTGAATTTGCAACCTGATGGAGGTCAGTATAGGTGGACTAATAGAACAAGTCCCACACACTGCTAGAAGGCCAAATATTTTTTCAGAGCTAGATGCAGACAAAAAATTATTTTGAATTTGCAACCTGATGGAGGTCAGTATAGGTGGACTAATAGAACAAGTCCCACACACTGCTAGAAGGCCAAACATTTTTTCAGAGCTAGATGCAGAAAAAAAATATATTCAGTTTGCAACCTGATGGAGGTCAGTATAGATGGACTAATAGAACAAGTCCCACACACAGCTAGAAGCCCAAATATTTTTTCAGAGGTAGATGCAGAAAAAAATTATATTCATTTTGCAACCTGATGGAGGTCTGTATAGATGGATTAATAGAACAAGTCCCACACACAGCTAGAAGCCCAATATTTTTTCAGAGGTAGATGCAGAAAAAAAATTATTTTTAATTTGCAACCTGATGGAGGTCAGTATAGATGGACTAATAGAGAAAGTCCCACACACTGATAGAAGGCCAAATATTTTTTCAGAGCTAGATGCAGAAAAAAATTATATTCAGTTTGCAACCTGATGGAGGTCAGTATAGATGGACTAATAGAACAAGTCCCACACACAGCTAGAAGCCCAAATATTTTTTCAGAGGTAGATACAGATAAAAATTATTTTTAATTTGCAACCTGATGGAGGTTAGTATAGATGGACTAATAGAGAAAGTCCCACACACTGCTAGAAGGCCAAATATTTTTTCAGAGCTAGATGCAGATAAAAAATATTTTTAATTTGCAACCTGATGGAGGTCAGTATAGATGGACTAATAGAGAAAGTCCCACACACTGCTAGAAGGCCAAATATTTTTTCGGAGCTAGATGCAGATAAAAATTATTTTTAATTTGCAACCTGATGGAGGTCAGTATAGATGGACTAATAGAGAAAGTCCCACACACTGCTAGAAGGCCAAATATTTTTTCAGAGCTAGATGCAGAAAAAAATTATATTCAGTTTGCAACCTGATGGAGGTCAGTATAGATGGACTAATAGAACAAGTCCCACACACAGCTGGAAGCCCAAATATTTTATCAGAGGTAGATGCAGAAAAAAATTATATTCAGTTTGCAACCTGATGGAGGTCTGTATAGATGGATTAATAGAACAAGTCCCACACAAAGCTAGAAGCCCAATATTTTTTCAGAGGTAGATGCAGATAAAAATTATTTTTAATTTGCAACCTGATGGAGGTCAGTATAGATGGACTAATAGAGAAAGTCCCACACACTGCTAGAAGGCCAAATATTTTTTTCAGAGCTAGATGCAGATAAAAATTATTTTTAATTTGCAACCTGATGGAGGTCAGTATAGATGGACTAATGGAGAAAGTCCCACACACTGCTAGAAGGCCAAATATTTTTTCAGAGCTAGATGCAGAAAAAAATTATATTCAGTTTGCAACCTGATGGAGGTCTGTATAGATAGATTAATAGAACAAGTCCTACACTCAGCTAGAAGCCCAATATTTTTTCAGAGGTAGATGCAGAAAAAAAATATATTCAGTTTGCAACCTGATGGAGGTCTGTATAGATGGATTAATAGAACAAGTCCCACACACAGTTAGAAGCCCAATATTTTTTCAGAGGTAGATGCAGAAAAAAAAAATATTCAGTTTGCAACCTGATGGAGGTCAGTATAGATGGACTAATAGAGAAAGTCCCACACACTGCTAGAAGGCCAAATATTTTTTCAGAGCTAGATGCAGAAAAAAATTATATTCAGTTTGCAACCTGATGGAGGTCAGTATAGATTGACTAATAGAACAAGTCCCACACACAGCTAGAAGCCCAAATATTTTTTCAGAGGTAGATGCAGATAAAAATTATTTTTAATTTGCAACCTGATGGAGGTCAGTATAGATGGACTAATAGAGAAAGTCCCACACACTGCTAGAAGGCCAAATATTTTTTCAGATCTAGATGCAGATAAAAATTATTTTTAATTTGCAACCTGATGGAGGTCAGTATAGATGGACTAATAGAGAAAGTCCCACACACTGCTAGAATGCCAAATATTTTTTCAGAGCTAGATGCAGATAAAAATTATTTTTAATTTGCAACCTGATGGAGGTCAGTATAGATGGACTAATAGAGAAGGTCAAACACACTGCTAGAAGGCCAAATATTTTTTCAGAGCTAGATGCAGAAAAAAATTATATTCAGTTTGCAACCTGATGGAGGTCAGTATAGATGGACTAATATAACAAGTCCCACACACAGCTAGAAGCCCAAATATTTTTTCAGAGGTAGATGCAGATAAAAATTATTTTTAATTTGCAACCTGATGGAGGTCAGTATAGATGGACTAATAGAGAAAGTCCCACACACTGCTAGAAGGCCAAATATTTTTTCAGAGCTAGATGCAGATAAAAATTATTTTTAATTTGCAACCTGATGGAGGTCAGTATAGATGGACTAATAGAGAAAGTCCCACACACTACTAGAAGGCCAAATATTTTTTCAGAGCTAGATGCAGAAAAAAATTATATTCAGTTTGCAACCTGATGGAGGTCAGTATAGATGGACTAATAGAACAAGTCCCACACACAGCTAGAAGCCCAAATATTTTTTCAGAGGTAGATGCAGATAAAAATTATTTTTAATTTGCAACCTGATGGAGGTCAGTATAGATGGACTAATAGAGAAAGTCCCACACACTGCTAGAAGGCCAAATATTTTTTCAGAGCTAGATGCAGATAAAAATTATTTTTAATTTGCAACCTGATGGAGGTCAGTATAGATGGACTAATAGAGAAAGTCCAACACACTGCTAGAAGGCCAACTATTTTTTCAGAGCTAGATGCAGAAAAAAATTATATTCAGTTTGCAACCTGATGGAGTTCTGTATAGATGGATTAATAGAACAAGTCCCACACACAGCTAGAAGCCCAATATTTTTTCAGAGGTAGATGCAGAAAAAAAATATATTCAGTTTGCAACCTGATGGAGGTCTGTATAGATGGATTAATAGAACAAGCCACACACACAGCTAGAAGCCCAATATTTTTTCAGAGGTAGATGCAGAAAAAAAATATATTCAGTTTGCAACCTGATAGAGGTCAGTATAGATGGACTAATAGAGAAAGTCCCACACACTGCTAGAAGGCCAAATATTTTTTCAGAGCTAGATGCAGAAAAAAATTATATTCAGTTTGCAACCTGATGGAGGTCAGTATAGATGGACTAATAGAGAAAGTCCCACACACTGCTAGAAGGCCAAATATTTTTTCAGATCTAGATGCAGATAAAAATTATTTTTAATTTGCAACCTGATGGAGGTCAGTATAGATGGACTAATAGAGAAAGTCCCACACACTGCTAGAAGGCCAAATATTTTTTCAGAGCTAGATGCAGAAAAAAATTATATTCAGTTTGCAACCTGATGGAGGTCAGTATAGATGGACTAATAGAACAAGTCCCACACACTGCTAGAAGCCCAAATATTTTTTCAGAGCTAGATGCAGAAAATAAATATATTCAATTTGCAACCTGATGGAGGTCAGTATAGATGGACTAATAGAATGATGCTATGCCCAAAAGAATTTACTTCACTAGGTGCAGCAAAAAAAATGGTATTCTATACACAGGTGGTATGTCTTGCAACACAGATAGGCTACTCCACTGACTAACACACTCTGCAATAGGCCAAAAAGGATTAGCTTTGCTAGATTCAGCCAAATGCTGTGAAAAAAACTTGCACAGCACTGGCACAGACCTGCCTGGCAAAAACTGATAGGAACTGATGTAACCTAGTCCTGAAAAGGACTGCAATTACAATTAGTCTTTACTCCCACAATCTATCTATTTAAGAGCACAGACCTGCCTGATAAAAGTCGTAGGAAATGCTGTAACCTAGTCCTTAAAAGGACTGCAATCACAACTATTCCCTACTCCCAAGCTATCTGTAGATTTGTGCGAAAATTGGCTTGAAATTAACAAGGTATAGCGCACACAGCAACAGCGGTGCCGTCTAACATGCAGCTGCAGCAGTGAGAAAATGGTGGCGACGGGGAAAATGGCTTGGTCTTATAGGGCAAGGACATGTGACATACACCGCCAATGACACATGCCCTTGCTTGTGTGAAAAACAGCAGTTCGCTCCGTGTGTGCGCTGCTGATAGGCTGACAGACTGCACCTCCCCACTGCAAATGCGGGAAAGAGAAAAAAAAAATGGAGATCTTCATTATTCCTGCAGAGATCCATCCCCTGCCCCTCCCCCCACCCCGCTGTACACTCAAACTGCGTATTAACATTAATTTTCATCATTACTGAGAAAAAATCCAGTTATGATTTTGGTGCGCGAACAGTTATCGAACATAACCTCGAACAGCCGAATTTTTCTCAAATCGTTCGTGTTCGCCGAACGGCTCGAACACCGCCCAAAACAGCTCGAATTTGAGATTGGCGAACAGTTCGAGTAGAACAATGCTCATCTCTAGTTAGGTGATCCTTATAAAAATCACATAGCAATTGATGGGTCAAAAATAATGGAAAAAACGGGGGTTAGATAAAAGGGAGCAAAGACAAACCACACTGAAAGGGATGAAACCCCTTCCTAGAAAGAGCTGACTTTTTTCAGTAACATTCATTATTACAAAATACAAAGAAAAAAAGGAGGTGGGTTGTACAGAGGAACAAAGCAGAGTCCATAAATATATCTCAATTAATTGAACAAATCAGTTGTTTCATTGAGTCCATGTGGATTTATAGTGTTCAGCTTGTGAATCCAGAAGATCTCTTTCCTGTTAAGAGTCTGGACTCGGTTGGAGGTCTCATGGGGGATATGGTCAATGGGGATCACCCGAAATGAGATCCTTTTATTGTGATATATCGCATAATGCCTAGAAAGGCCATGTTGTAAAAATCCTTCTTTTATATTATACCTGTGTGAGTTTATTCTTTTATGTAGCTGTTGTGTTGTCCTTCCCACATATAATTTCTTACATTCGTATATAATGACATAGATGACGAAACTGGATTGGCAAGTCAAATGATATTTGATTTGGAACTCACCGGGATTTTCACTGTCTGGTGGAAAATTTTTCGCATTATGAATGATGCTGGAGCAACATAGGCATCTCGGGATGCCACATCTATAGGAGCCTTGTCTGGGCTTTTCTACAGAGGGAGTAAAATCCTCTTTTTTCTTTAGCCGACTTGGGGCCAACATATTTTTTAATGTCGGGGCCCTTCAGAAGGTTATCAGGGGGTTGTTGGGTAGAAGCCTCCCCAATATGGGATCATTGAAAAGTATACCCCAATGTTTTTTCAGAACTAAACGAATTCTCTTGTTCTGGGCTGAAAAAGTGGTGATAAAATTAAAATTAAACGTAGTGTTGGATGCTGATTTTTTTGTTTTTGTATTATTAGAGATTAAATCTATCTGTTCTATTTTTTTGCTTTCAGAGAATGCTCTCTGGATCAATTTTTTCGGGTAACTTCTTTCAAGAAATCTATGTGATAAAACTTTTGATTGGTTGATGAAATCTATGTCCATACTACAGTTCCTCTTAATTCTTTTGAGAGATCTTGAGGAACCTCCTGGACATGTAACAAGGTAACTAGAAGGAATATAGAGCGCACATAGGGTCTTATCCGAGATAAAGGAAATATATGTGAAAGATAAATCAAATTCACTCACCTATTGGGGTTGTGTAAGACACAACCACTGTACTTAGCATTGGCGGCTGCTGCAAACCCCGAAACAATGATCCTTTGTTGGGTGAAGAGAATGGGGCATCAAACTGCGCTGCTCGCCTGTCAGAATTATGTACCAGAGGAATCCAAGTCGATGTAATAATAAAATAGACTTTATTTCTACGCGTTTCGTGGTGATCACACCACTTCCTCAGGACAGTCTATACACATACACATACAGGGTCTGTTATTTATAGCAAAAGGATACACATGGAGAAGCCTCCCTTACAAAAAATCACCACACCCAGTGGGCGGGGAATCAGACTAAATGAATGTATACACCGTAAAGCACACACAAAACAATCATAAAGCATAATGGAATATATCGCTTAAACATTTAAAAATATGACTGCTGTTTTTTTTTTTTTTTTAAATATATTAAAAAATGAATAAATATATTTTATTAAATTTTACAAGCTAGGGGTGTGCTTGAACCTATGATGTTGACCCATTTGTTCTTTGTCAGCACCCTGCTGCTACTGCACCCAATATCATCATTTACAAACGTTACATAGATGATTTATTTTTTATTTATGATAATTCAAAGGATGATGTGGGGTCTTTCCTCAGGAGCATTGAAAATAATACCTGGGGTTTGGGTTTCACCCCCGTAGTAAACCCGGACAAAGTCGACTTCCTTGACCTCACTTTCTTTCATGACAATAAAGAAATTCACACAAGAACCTACTTTAAACCTGTAGATGCGAACAGTTATGTCCATTATCAAAGTGGACACTACACTAAATGGTTGAGGAATATCCCGCTCAACCAATACAAAAGAATTAAGAGGAACTGTAGTATGGACATAGATTTCATCAACCAATCAAAAGTTTTATCACATAGATTTCTTGAAAGAAGTTACCCGAAAAAATTGATCCAGAGAGCATTCTCTGAAAGCAAAAAAATAGAACAGATAGATTTAATCTCTAATAATACAAAAACAAAAAAATCAGCATCCAACACTACGTTTCATTTTATCACCACTTTTTCAGCCCAGAACAAGAGAATTTGTTTAGTTCTGAAAAAACATTGGGGTATACTTCTCAATGATCCCATATTGGGGAGGCTTCTACCCAACAACCCCCTGATAACCTTCCGAAGGGCCCCGACATTAAAAAATATGTTGGCCCCAAGTCGGCTAAAGAAAAAAGAGGATTTTACTCCCTCTGTAGAAAAGCCCAGACAAGGCTCCTATAGATGTGGCATCCCGAGATGCCTATGTTGCTCCAGCATCATTCATAATGCGAAAAATTTTCCACCAGACAGTGAAAATCCCAGTGAGTTCCAAATCAAATATCATTTGACTTGCCAATCCAGTTTCGTCATCTATGTCATTATATGCGAATGTAAGAAATTATATGTGGGAAGGACAACACAACAGCTACATAAAAGAATAAACTCACACAGGTATAATATAAAAGAAGGATTTTTACAACATGGCCTTTCTAGGCATTATGCGATATATCACAATAAAAGGATCTCATTTCGGGTGATCCCCATTGACCATGTCCCCCATGAGACCTCCAACCGAGTCCAGACTCTTAACAGGAAAGAGATCTTCTGGATTCACAAGCTGAACACTATAAATCCACATGGACTCAATGAAACAACTGATTTGTTCAATTAATTGAGATATATTTATGGACTCTGCTTTGTTCCTCTGTACAACCCACCTCCTTTTTTTCTTTGTATTTTGTAATAATGAATGTTACTGAAAAAAATCAGCTCTTTCTAGGAAGGGGTTTCATCCCTTTCAGTGTGGTTTGTCTTTGCTCCCTTTTATCTAACCCCCGTTTTTTCCATTACTTTTGACCCATCAATTGCTATGTGATTTTTATAAGGATCACCTAACTGCAATTTCTTATAAAATTGAATATCTCTTCTTTTAAACTAGTCTAAGAGCTTTGGAGCTCCTTTTATTCATTAGTATTATTATTATCATTAATATTATTTTCATTTATTTTGATTCTTGTGAAACCATTACCAAATAAAGAGATCAAATCAAATTCACCCATGGCTTACTGGTTTAAAGCAGCAGTAGCAGCAGGGTGCTGACAAAGAACAAATGGGTCAACATCATAGGTTCAAGCACACCCCTAGCTTATAAAATTTATTTAATCATTTTTTAATATATTAAAAAAAAAACAAAAAACAGCAGTCATATATTTAAATGTTTAAGCGATATATTCCATTATGCTTTATGATTGTTTTGTGTGTGCTTTACGGTGTATACATTAATTTAGTCTGATTCCCCGCCCACTGGATGTGGTGATTTTTTTGTAAGGGAGGCTTCTCCATGTGTATCCTTTTGCTATAAATAACAGACCCTGTATGTGTATGTGTATAGACTGTCCTGAGGAAGTGGTGTGATCACCACGAAACGCGGAGAAATAAAGTCTATTTTATTATTACATCGACTTGGATTCCTCTGGTACATAATTCTGACAGGCGAGCAGCGCAGTTTGATGCCCCATTCTCTTCACCCAACAAAGGATACTGTTTGCCTATGCAGTGAATGCAAGGGCTGCCAAAAATTTGGACCTTCTCCAATGCCCCTTGGGAGAGACGTAGAGGAGGGCCTCCTGAAAACAATGTTCTAATTATTAGGAAGTGGGTCTCCCATTGTGTTTGCCTATGCAGTGAATGCAAGGGCTGCCAAAAATTTGGACCTACTTCAATGCCCCTTGGAAGAGACGTAGAGGAGGGCCTCCTGAAAACAATGTTCCCATTATTAGGAAGTAGGTCTCCCACTGTGTTGGCCTATGCAGTGAATGCAAGGGCTGCCAAAAATTTGGACCTACTCCAATGCCCCATGGAAAAGACTTAAAGGAGGGTCTACTGAAAACAATGTTCTAATTATTAGGAAGTGAGTCTCCCATTGTGTTTGCCTATGCAGTGAATGCAAGGGCTGCCAAAAATTTGGACCTACTTCAATGCCCCTTGGAAGAGACGTAGAGGAGGGCCTCCTGAAAAAATGTTCCCATTATTATGAAGTGGGTCTCCCATTGTGTTTGCCTTTACAGTGAATGCAAGGGTTACCAAAAATTTGGATGCTCTTCAATGCCCCTTGGAAGAGATGTGGAAGTCAGAGGGCCTCCTGAAAACAATGTTCTAATTTTTAGGAAGTGGGTCTCCCATTGTGTTTGCCTATGCAGTGAATGCAAGGGTTGCCAAAAATTTGGAGGCACTCCAATGCCCCTTGGAAGAGACGTAGAGGGCCTCATGAAAAATGTTCCCATTATTAGGAAGTGTGTCTCCCATAGTGTTGGCCTATGTGGTGAATTCAAGGGCTATCAAAAATTGGGAGGCACTCCAATGCACCTTGGAAAAGACGAAAGACGTGGAGGAGAGCCTCATAAAAAATGTTCCCATTAGAAAGGAGCAGGTCTCCTATACTTGTAATGCCCATGCACTAAGTGTATGGGCTGACAAAAATTTACCCCTGGGTGGTATACATGAACATACTGTATAAAAAAGTTTTTATGGGCATCACAAACACCCTTTAAAAAAATTATGTGGGTGTTGCATCACGGACCACGGTCACCCTGGTGATATAGTGGTGGAGGATGAGGATGGGGAAAAGGAGGAGGACAAGAGAAAAAATCAGGAAGCGTATACCCATGTGTGGGTGTGAAAAGGTGCATGGGAATACACCTCCCAAAAAGGACACTGGATTTGAGTTTATGTTACGCTGCTATGATTCGGTGGTGTTGAGAAGTCTGGCCCAATCTAGCCCTTGTTCATTTTTATAAGAGTCAGCCTGTCAGCATTTTCAATTGACAGGCGAATGTGCTTATCAGTTATAATTCCACCAGCGGCACTAAAAACCCGCTCTGATAAAAGCTGGCGGCAGGCCAAGACCTCCAAGGCATAGAGAGCCAGTTCATTCCTCGTACCCAGCTTGGAAACCAAATAATTATAAGGCAAAGAGGAATCATGGAGGACGTTGGTACGGTCAGCAAGGTACTCTCACAGCTTGTTCCCATACTTTGCACTCCTTGTGAGAGTACCCCTCGCCTCAGGGCCTGTGTGATGGGAGGGGCAGAGAATACTCTCCCAGAACTTTGACAGTGTTCCCCTGCCTCTGCTGGATTCGAGTTGTATCTCTCTTGGCTGTACTCCTTGGTTGTCCAACGAACTGTGACCTCTGCCGCCAGTATTTAGAGATGGGAATTTTTTTAATAGTTTCGTAACATGGGCCTTCTGGTACTGCCCTTTTTTTGTAGACCTGTCCGCCTCAGGAATAAGAGATATAAAGTTCTCCTTGTAGCGTGGGTCTAGAAATGTCACCAACAAGTAATGACTGTCACCCAAAATTTTGAGAATGCGAGGGTAATGGGAAAGGCAGCATAACATAAACTCAGCCATGCGTGCCAGACTGTTAAAAGGCAAGACTTCCGTGTCCTCACCAAGAGGACGACTGACCATGCTCTCCTCGTCCTCTTTCCTGTTCTCAGGCCATCCACGCTGAACAGACGGTATGACAGTTGTACAGGTAGTACCATCTATACAGTGCTGGCCAAAAGTATTGGCACCCCTGCAATTCTGTCAGATAATACTCAGTTTCTTCCTGAAAATGATTGCAATTACAAATTCTTTGGTATTATTCTCCTCATTTAATTTGTTTGCAAGGAAAAAACACAAAAGAGAATGAAGCAAAAATCAAATCATTGATCATTTCACACAAAACTCCAAAAAAGGGCCGGACAAAAGTATTGGCACCCTCAGCCTAATACTTGGTTGCACAACCTTTAGCCAAAATAACTGCGAACAACCACTTCCGGTAACCATCAATGAGTTTCTTACAATGCTCTGCTGGAATTGTAGACCATTCTTCTTTGGCAAACTGCTCCAGGTCCCTGAAATTTGAAGGGTGCCTTCTCCAAACTGCCATTTTGAGATCTCTCCACAGGTGTTCTATGGGATTTAGGTCTGGACTCATTGCTGGCCACCTTAGAAGTCTCCAGTGCTTTCTCTAAAACCATTTTATAGTGCTTTTGGAAGTGTGTTTTGGGCCATTGTCCTGCTGGAAGACCCATGACCTCTGAGGGAGACCCAGCTTTCTCACACTGGGCCCTACATTATGCTGCAAAATTTGTTGGTAGTCTTCAGACTTCATAATGCCATGCACACGGTCAAGCAGTCCAGTGCCAGGGGCAGCAAAGCAACCCCAAAACATCAGGGAACCTCCGCCATGTTTGACTGTAGGGACCGTGTTCTTTTCTTTGAATGCCTCTTTTTTTTTCCTGTACACTCTATGTTGATGCTTTTTCCCAAAAAGCTCGACTTTTGTCTTATCTGACCAGAGAACATTCTTCCAAAATGTTTTAGGCTTTCTCAGGTAAGTGTTGGCAAACTCCAGCCTGGCTTTTTTATGTCTCGGGGTAAGAAGTGGGGTCTTCCTGGGTATCCTGCCATACAGTCCCTTTTCATTCAGACGTCGACGGATAGTACGGGTTGACACTGTTGTACCCTCAGACTGCAGGGCAGCTTAAACTTGTTTGGATGTTAGTCGAGGTTCTTTACCCACCATCTGCACAATCTTGCGTTGAAATCTCTCATCAATTTTTCTTTTCCGTCCACATCTAGGGAGGTTAGCCACAGTGCCATGGGCTTTAAACTTTTTGATGACACTGCGCACGGAAGACACAGGAATATTCAGGTCTTTGGAGATGGACTTGTAGCCTTGAGATTGCTCATGCTTCCTCACAATTTGGTTTCTCATGTCCTCAGACAGTTCTTTGGTCTTCTTTCTTTTCTCCATGCTCAATGTGGTACACACAAGGACACAGGACAGAGGTTGAGTCAACTTTAATCCATGTTAACTGGCTGCAAGTGTGATTTAGTTATTGCCAACACCTGTTAGGTGCCACAGGTAAGTTACAGGTGCTGTTAATTACACGAATTAGAGAAGCATCACATGATTTTTCAAAGGGTGCCAATACTTTTGTCCATCCCCTTTTTTGGGTTTGGTGTGGAATTATATCCAATTTGGCTTTAGGACAATTCTTTTTGTGTTTTTTTCATTGAAGACAAATTAAATGAAGAGAATAATACCAAAGAATTTGTGATTGCAATCATTTTCAGGAAGAAACTGAGTATTATCTGACAGAATTGCAGGGGTGCCAATACTTTTGGCCAGCACTGTAGCTCATGAAACTAGCTCCTGTTCTTCCTTCTCCTCTTCCTCAATGTTACCCAATCCACATTGGAATGAGATGAGGCTGGGCTGTGTGTAATCACCCTGTATGGTTCCTTGCTCCCTCTCATCGTGATCTGCCTGTAATGCATCCTCTTTGATTGCGAGCAGAGAGCATTTCAAAAGACAGAGAAGCAGGTGGTGACACTAATTATGGCGTCATCGCCGCTCACCATCTTGGTGGAGTCCTCAAAGTTTTGGAACAGATGTCTGACATCCATGTCCACTCCTGAGGTCTTATGTGTGGAGTCTGAACTGAATAACGATGATCTTTTTGATGCTGGTAGTCAACAACTGCCCTCTTCTGCTCACAAATCTTTCCCAAAATCTGCAGTGTAGAGTTCCAATGTGTGGGGACATCACACACAAGTCGGTGAGCAAGCTGCAGATGCTGCTGACGCACGGCAAAGGCGACGGAAGCTGTAGCTAACTTTCTAAAATGGGCACAAAGGCATAGTACTTTGACAAGCAGATCTGACTGCTCCGGGTAGGATTTGAGAAACCGCTGAACCACGAGGTTAAGCTCATGGGCCAGGCATGGTACATGTGTGAGCTCGCCTCACCTCAGAGCCGCCACCAGGTTCCGGCCATTGTCACACACAACCATACCTGGCTGTAGGTTCAGCGATGTCAGCCAAAGATCTGCCTGCTCTTTAAGAGCTGTCCATAACTCTTCAGTATTGTGCTGTTTAAGCATATTAGCTTCAGCAGAATCTGTTGCCGCTTGACTGAGGCAGTGCTGCAGTGCTTCCAGCTTGTGACTGATGTGGTCATTTTGGAGATGGAGTCTGAAGAGGAGGAGGAGGCTTAGGAGGATGAGGTGCAGGAGCTGTAGACTGTGGGGGCCATACTGATTGACCTAGGGCCCACAATCCTTGGCATCGGGAGGATGTTTTCCGTCCCAAGGTCCGACTGGGTCCTGACTTCCACTATGTTAACCCAGTGTGCCATCAGCGAGATGTACCTTCCCTCCCACAAGCACTTGTCCATGTGTCCGTGATTAGGTGGGCTTTCCCAGTAACTGCCTTGTTGAGGGCACGGCTAATGTTGTGGGACACGTGCTTGTGTAATGCAGAGATGGCACACCAGGAGAAATAGTGGCGGCTGGAGACCGAGTACCGAGGGACGGCCGTCGCCATCGGGTTGCGGAGCGCTTTTGTCTCCAAGAGCCTAAAAGGCAACATTTCGAGCGCAAGCAGTCATGAAATGTGGGAATTTAGTAGTGTGGCCTTTGGCTCGTTGGCTGCATATTTGCGCTTGCGTTCCAAGAACTGGGGTATGGACAACTGAACACTGCGCTGGGACAAGGACATGCTTGCTGATGGCGCTAGTGTAGAGTGTGCAACGACAGGGCAGGGCAGGAGGCATCTTCGCATGCACTATGGACAGGGTATTGGCTGGCAAGCACAACAGTGGAAGTAGCAGTGGTGTCACCCGCAGACACTGTTCCTAGACCCTGGGTTTTGGCCCACAAAGTCGGGTGCTTTACTGCCATGTGCCTGATCATGCTGGTGGTGTTCAGGCTGGTAGTTTTGCTACCCCTGCTGATGCTGGCCTGGCAGGTGGTGCAAATTGCCTTTTTGGGGTTATCAGCAGAGTCTTCAAAAAACAACCAGACTCGGGAAGACCTAACAGTTGTACTGGAAACTTCCATCGTGTTCATGTTACGGGGAACGGCTGCCAACCTTCTGTCTGCGGCCACCACACTGCTTTTTCCTGCCTGTTGGGGTGCACTGCCTCCCTCCCCCTGTGTGCTGCTGTCCTCGTCCTGCATGTCCTCCTGCCAGGTTGGGTCAGTTACTAAATCATCCACCACCTCGTCTTCCACTTCCACACTCTGGTCCTCCTCCTGACATTCTGGCAATTATGTTTCATCATCGTCCACCTCTTGTGACACTTTCCCACCATCGCCTTCGTATGACCGTGGCTGCTCAAATATTTGGGCATCGCTACATCTACTCTTGTCCCGCTTCAAGTGGACATGGCGAGAGACCCGAATCTATAAATAGAAAAGTAAAAAGCTCTTCGGAGTGTCTAAGTGTGGGATCAGTTGTCTGGGCACTCAGCATGGTGGGAAGAAAGAGGATTAGGGTGAGGAATATGCAGTCCAGACTCACAGCTACTGAGACTTGACCATGTGGAAGACAGGGTGTTGGTGGTGGCTAAGTGACTGGAAGCATTATCTGCTATCCAACCAATAACCTTTTCACACTGCTCAGTGTTCAATAGTGGTGTTCTGCGGTCCCCTATTAATTGGTACAGGAAGTTCGAGCGAGAAGATGTGGGTGTTTGTTGTGTCACAATTTCAGCTTGCCCACGACCATGCACCATCACCATTACCATCACATCCAGTTCCCATTGCCACGCGCCTTGCCCATTTTAAATGGAGGACAATATCTTCCACGCTCATTACAAATGGCTGAATTTGGAACGAACTTATATGTGATTCGTGTGACGGATAAACCAAAGTTTTAAATAGCTGGCCTGTAGGTAACTATTTTTAACAGCAAACTGGTGTCAACAAGTTCGATGACACACTGAAACAAAATTTTAATGGAGGCCAGAAATGGCAGAATTTAGAACGAACTTATATGTGATCCGTGTGATGGACAAACCACAGTTTTAAATAGCTGGCCTGTAGGTAACTATTTTTAACAGCGACCTCGTGTCAATAAGTTTGCTGACACACTGCAACAAAATTTCAATGGATGCCAGAAATGGCAGAATTTTCAGCGCAATTATATGTGATCCATGTGATGGACAAACCACAGTTTTAAATAGCTGGATTTTTAGAGCTGTAATATGGAAAGCACCTGGCTGTATTCTGCAGTGCCAACAAGGAAGTGGTGCAGAAAAATGGTGTTCTCTGAATTGTTTTTACAGCAAATAATCAGGATTAAGATAAAAAAAAATATTCCTGGCCCCTGATACCTGGGGCTATTTCTACAAATTTAATATCTGTAAAAGCACCAGCAGACAGAACTGGAGTGGACCCTCTTGATATGTGCACTGCAGTCTGCTATATACCCTGCCTGCCTGCCTGCCAACTCTGATATCTCTGCAGCTGGATTAGTCCTCAGAAGGACTGTTAGTTGAGATGGATATGTGTCACCCTGGCCTGGATGCCACAAATATAATAAAGCTGTGTCTGAGAGCAAGGGGGAGGTTCTCTAGTCAAGGAACATTAGCATTCAATACCTCCTGTCTCAGGCCAGTAGGGGGAGCAGGCTGCCCCTATAAAAGCTGGAACTGGAGGCAGGGTTAGAGAGAACTGGACAACCTGTCTCTGATTGAGAGGTGTCCCAGAGCAGGGACAGACAGATGTTTTGCAGCCTAAGAGGACGTGTGGCAGTAGGAGAGGCACGAGCCAGGGACAAGAGGCGAAGTGCACCTGTCCTGGCAGGCAAAGAGACTAATCTACCAGACTTTGGTGTCTGTGGCTGTGAGGATTCCAAGTCCTACAGCAAATAACCAGTCCGCAGGGGACTGTATGTTCCATGGCCTAAGAAGCCTGGAGGCTCCGCCACAGCAGAAGGGACCAGCAAAGCCATACCAGGCCGGGAGAAGAAAGGGACCCACGTTGCAAGCCATAAGGGCGAGAGGACACGGTGAGCTCGGGAACGTGGGCTGTTACCCTACAAGGAGGGAAATAGCCAGAAGTAGCACAGAGAGCATGGTAGGCCTACACCCTCACCCTGAATAGGGCCAGCCTCCCACTTGTTCTCAGACATCCAGGCCCCCTCCTAGCCGGGCCTGTTTCTGGGTCATATTACCTGTTCTAATAAAGACCCTGAACTGTTTAAGAGGCCTCCGTTTCCTGGCTATCGCGGTCGTAATCATCCCCTCCATCATCCATTATATATTCAGCCCTGGGGCCATACTTCTCCCGTGGAGAGTTGAACAATTCAGTGCTGCACATTTATATCAGCCCCAGCGGTCTGCACTGCAGCGGCGGTTAGCCCTGACCGCGATCCACGGGTGGCGTAGTCGGACATCACTTAAAACTTATAAAGGACTGCCACTGGTCTGACCACCCTGAGCCACGAACCGGGTTGCCACTACTACCCCCATCGTCTCCCTGTTGCCCGGCTCCGAGTGCCCCACGGCCCAGGGGGCGAGTCAGCTTTGGCGTAGTCGGCAGGATAGTAACCAAGCCGCCACAAACGGGTATTGCGTGCCTGAAAAAGACTGTACATGCACCTGAAGAAGAGTTTTCCCGCCATCCGGAGCCGTTTTCCCGCCATCCGGAGCCGTTTTCCGCCATTTTCAGCCGTCTCCCACCATCTTCCGTCGGTTCCCGCCATCTTCAGCCATTTTCTCGCCATCGGATGCCATCCTCAGGACGCCGCATGGGAAGAAGAGGGGCGTGGAAGTCCAAACCGCGACCCGAAGCTTCGCCCCACGCACCGACGCTGCGCAAGGTCCTGGAAGGGTGAGAGAGCGACGCTGACGTCACCAGGACGCGACGCAAGGTCCTCGTCCAGAGCAGCCCTAGCGGAGCCGCGGCCTACAGAAGAGGATCGTCGGAAGGTAGGCCACGCTTAACTAGGGGGAGGAAGATGTCGGACACGGAGGCGCCCACTACCACCAGCGTAGCTGCAGCAGCGGTGATGCCATTTTCCCTGCACTACATCCCTGGAGCGGCCTGGCTGCCTAAGTATTCAGTGGAGCCCCATGCCCTAACTGACTTTAAGGTAAGGCTGTACAGTTTGTTCCAAGTTTACCCCCTGACAGAGGAACAGAAGATTAGCATACTGACAGGGCAGCTAACTGGCGCAGCCCAGCGGGAGGTAAAGTCATGGCCCACTGAGGAGAAAAGAACTGTAAAGGACATTCTGGCCCGGCTGCGGGGTACCTTTGATACACGTACCTCCGCTGAAATTAAAATGCGGTTCTATGGATGTAAGCAGCGGGCACAGGACAGCATCAGAGACTATGCCCTAAATTTGCAGGAAGCCTTGAGGGCCATCAAACAAGCTGACCCTGGCAGCGTGCAGGATACGGATAAGCTACTAACAGAACAGTTCATAGAAGGTCTGCTGTCTAGCGCTCACAGGACCCAGCTGCGCCTCATGTTCTTTCAGAACCCTGATCTGACCTTTGCTCAATTCAAAGACAGGGCCATAAGGGTGCTCTGTGAACCCGTAACCAGTGGCGCTATAAACCCCCGGCGCCCTGCTCTCACCTACCACCAGGAGGTGGCGACCTCCTCTATGGACTCCGTGGGGGCTGATGCACAGGCCCTGAACCAAGCCCCGTCGAAAGATCTGCACCACCAAGTCCAGGAGCTGACCAGGAGCATCGCGACATTGACCAGGACCGTCCAGGCGTTACAAGTGGACCCGTCAAGACCCATCGAGTTGGCTTCAAGTCCGGAGGATGTCCCGTGGCGTCGACAGAGGAGGATCCCGTCGTTCCGAGGGAGGCCCAAAGACTGCTACGCAGAGGATGGACAGCCCATTTGCCGTCGATGCAACCAGCCCGGACACATTTCTAGGTACTGTAATTTAAACGGGTCCAACCTGGGGCAGAGGGCCAACCCCCAGGCATAAGATCACCAGTAGAGATGAGCGTTGTTCTACTCGAACTGTTCGCCAATCTCAAATTCGAGCTGTTTTGGGCGGTGTTCGAGCCGTTCGGCGAACACGAACAATTTGAGAAAAATTCGGCTGTTCGAGGTTATGTTCGATAACTGTTCGTGCACCAAAATCATAACTGGATTTTTTCTCAGTAATGATGAAAATTAATGTTAATACGCAGTTTGAGTGTACAGCGGGGTGGGGGGAGGGGCAGGGGATGGATCTCTGCAGGAACAATGAAGATCTCCATTTTTTTTTCTCTTTCCCGCATTTGCAGTGGGGAGGTGCAATCTGTCAGCCTATCAGCAGCGCACACACGGAGCGAAGTGCTTTTTTTCACACAAGCAAGGGCATGTGTCATTGGCAGTGTATGTCACATGTCCTTGCCCTATAAGACCAAGCCATTTTCCCCGTCGGCACCATTTTCTCACTGCTGCAGCTGCGTGTTAGACGGCACCGCTGTTGCTGTGTGCGCTATACCTTGTTAATTTCAAGCCAATTTTCGCACAAATCTACAGATAGCTTGGGAGTAGGGAATAGTTGTGATTGCAGTCCTTTTAAGGACTAGGTTACAGTATTTCCTACGACTTTTATCAGGGAGGTCTGTGCTCTTAGATAGGTTGTGGGAGTAAAGACTAATTGTAATTGGAGTCCTTTTCAGGACTAGGTTACATGAGTTCCTATCAGTTTTTGCCAGGCAGGTCTGTGCCAGTGCTGTGCAAGTTTTTTTCACAGCATTTGGCTGAATCTAGCAAAGCTAATCCTTTTTGCCCTATTGCAGAGTGTGTTAGTCAGTGGAGTAGCCTATCTGTGTTGCAAGATATAACACCTGTGTATAGAATACCAATTTTTTTACTGCACCTAGTGAAGTAAAATCTTTTGGGCATAGCATCATTCTATTAGTCCATCTATACTGACCTCCATCAGGTTGCAAACTGAATATAATTTTTTTCTGCATCTAGCTCTGAAAAAATATTTGGGCTTCTAGCAGTGTGTGGGACTTGGTCTATTAGTCCATCTATACTGACCTCCATCAGGTTGCAAATTAAAAATAATTTTTTTCTTCATTTAGCTCTGAAAAAATATTTGGGCTTCTAGCAGTGTGTGGGACTTGTTCTATTAGTCCTTCTATACTGACCTCCAGCAGGTTGCAAATTGAATATAATTTTTTTCTGCATCTAGCTCTGAAAAAATAGTTGGGCTTCTAGCGGTGTGTGGGACTTGGTCTATTAGTCCATCTATACTGACCTCCATCAGGTTGCAAATTAAAAATAATTTTTTTCTGCATCTAGCTCTGAAAATATATTTGGGCTTCTAGCAGTGTGTGGGACTTGGTCTATTAGTCCATCTATACTGACCTCCATCAGGTTGCAAATTAAAAATAATTTTTTTCTGCATCTAGCTCTGAAAAAATATTTGGGCTTCTAGCAGTGTGTGGGACTTGGTCTATTAGTCCATCTATACTGACCTCCATCAGGTTGCAAATTAGAAATAATTTTTTTCTGCATCTAGCTCTGAAAAAATATTTGGGCTTCTAGCAGTGTGTGGGACTTGGTCTATTAGTCCATCTATACTGACCTCCATCAGGTTGCAAATTAAAAATAATTTTTTTCTTCATTTAGCTCTGAAAAAATATTTGGGCTTCTAGCAGTGTGTGGGACTTGTTCTATTAGTCCTTCTATACTGACCTCCAGCAGGTTGCAAATTGAATATAATTTTTTTCTGCATCTAGCTCTGAAAAAATAGTTGGGCTTCTAGCGGTGTGTGGGACTTGGTCTATTAGTCCATCTATACTGACCTCCATCAGGTTGCAAATTAAAAATAATTTTTTTCTGCATCTAGCTCTGAAAAAATATTTGGGCTTCTAGCAGTGTGTGGGACTTGGTCTATTAGTCCATCTATACTGACCTCCATCAGGTTGCAAATTAAAAATAATTTTTTTCTGCATCTAGCTCTGAAAAAATAATTGGGCTTCTAGCGGTGTGTGGGACTTGGTCTATTAGTCCATCTATACTGACCTCCATCAGGTTGCAAATTAAAAATAATTTTTTTCTGCATCTAGCTCTGAAAAAATATTTGGGCTTCTAGCAGTGTGTGGGACTTGGTCTATTAGTCCATCTATACTGACCTCCATCAGGTTGCAAATTAAAAATAATTTTTTTCTGCATCTAGCTCTGAAAAAATATTTGGGCTTCTAGCGGTGTGTGGGACTTGGTCTATTAGTCCATCTATACTGACCTCCATCAGGTTGCAAATTAAAAATAATTTTTTTCTGCATCTAGCTCTGAAAAAATATTTGGGCTTCTAGCAGTGTGTGGGACTTGGTCTATTAGTCCATCTATACTGACCTCCATCAGGTTGCAAATTAAAAATAATTTTTTTCTTCATTTAGCTCTGAAAATATATTTGGGCTTCTAGCAGTGTGTGGGACTTGTTCTATTAGTCCTTCTATACTGACCTCCAGCAGGTTGCAAATTGAATATAATTTTTTTCTGCATCTAGCTCTGAAAAAATAATTGGGCTTCTAGCGGTGTGTGGGACTTGGTCTATTAGTCCATCTATACTGACCTCCATCAGGTTGCAAATTAAAAATAATTTTTTTCTGCATCTAGCTCTGAAAAAATATTTGGGCTTCTAGCAGTGTGTGGGACTTGGTCTATTAGTCCATCTATAATGACCTCCATCAGGTTGCAAATTAAAAATAATTTTTTTCTGCATCTAGCTCTGAAAAAATATTTGGGCTTCTAGCGGTGTGTGGGACTTGGTCTATTAGTCCATCTATACTGACCTCCATCAGGTTGCAAATTAAAAATAATTTTTTTCTGCATCTAGCTCTGAAAAAATATTTGGGCTTCTAGCAGTGTGTTGGACTTGGTCTATTAGTCCATCTATACTGACCTCCATCAGGTTGCAAATTAAAAATAATTTTTTTCTTCATTTATCTCTGAAAAAATATTTGGGCTTCTAGCGGTGTGTGGGACTTGGTCTATTAGTCCATCTATACTGACCTCCATCAGGTTGCAAATTAAAAATAATTTTTTTCTGCATCTAGCTCTGAAAAAATATTTGGGCTTCTAGCAGTGTGTGGGACTTGGTCTATTAGTCCATCTATACTGACCTCCATCAGGTTGCAAATTAAAAATAATTTTTTTCTTCATTTAGCTCTGAAAAAATATTTGGGCTTCTAGCAGTGTGTGGGACTTGTTCTATTAGTCCTTCTATACTGACCTCCAGCAGGTTGCAAATTGAATATAATTTTTTTCTGCATCTAGCTCTGAAAAAATTGTTGGGCTTCTAGCGGTGTGTGGGACTTGGTCTATTAGTCCATCTATACTGACCTCCATCAGGTTGCAAATTAAAAATAATTTTTTTCTGCATCTAGCTCTGAAAAAATATTTGGGCTTCTAGCAGTGTGTGGGACTTGGTCTATTAGTCCATCTATACTGACCTCCATCAGGTTGCAAATTAAAAATAATTTTTATCTGCATCTACAGTACCTCTGAAAAAATATTTGGGCTTCTAGCAGTGTGTGGGACTATTTGTATTAGTCCATCTATACTGACCTCCATCAGGTTGCAAATTCAAAATAATTTTTTTCTGCATCTAACCCAGCCAATAGTTTTGGCCTAATACCACAGTTTGGCCACTCAGCTCTGCTCGGTTACCATCCATTGTTTTTTTGTGCAAACAACTCCAGAGTTGTGAATTAGTTAACCACCAAAATGAGTGGAAAAAGGCCTGCTGCTGGTGGAAAGGGGAATAGGCGTGTTGGGAAGGGGAAAAAAGGTTGTGTCCGTGGGGTAGGTGTTAAAGCAACAGTAACATCTGTAGAAGAAAGACCATCTTCCAGCCAAACTAAAATGTCTACTTCTTTTAGCGGACAATGTGATAAGATCCCTTTCTTACGGCCACGCCAATCGCTACAAATTCCAGATGAGGCACAAAAACAGCAGGTGCTTCAACGGATATCAAGTGCTCCTTTAAGTGGGCTCTCCTCCACATCAACTTCAACATCACAATTACTCCAGTCCTCAAAGGTGTCACCCAAATCGCACTTGCTTCCTCACAGCTCCCAAATCTCCAGCTGCCCGTCTGAGTATGAGGTAGAACAGATGGTTGAGTCTGCAGAGCTGTTTACGCATACTATAGCCTGGGAATCAGAGGTCGACTCCAGCGCTTCTGTGAATCCAGACGAGGAAATGATCTGCACTGATGCCCAGAATCTTTATGAGTCGGATCCAGGACCAGACGCAGAAGGTTCTGACCATAATGTAGACCCTCATTCCCAAACTGTAACTCCTGTTGGTGGAGACAATGAGGAAGACGATGATAAGACTCAAATACCTGATTGGAGCGACAACTTTAGTTTTTTGTCAGGGCAGGAAGAGGTTGGCTCTGAGGACGACGGGTGTGATAACGCACAGGGTGATGATGATGAGGTCGGGGATCCCACTTACTGTCAACCCACAGTCAGCCAAGAGATGAGGTCAGCAGAGGAGGTGGAGGAAGATGCTAGTGACGACGAGGTCAGGTTGCGCCTTCCTGGACAGAGACGTAGTACTGGAAGCACGTCAACAACTGCATCCTCAAACACAACTCTGCCTCTCACCACAAGTCGTGGTGGCTCTTCAGGTCGCATGGGTGCTAAGCCTTGCATAGCCTGGGCATTTTTTCAGATCGATAAAGATGACCCAACTCGTGTTATCTGTAACATTTGTCAGCAAAAGCTAAGTAGAGGCCAAAAAATACATAGTTTGAGTACTTCATGCATGAACCGGCACATGGACATGAAGCATAAGTTGCAGTGGGAAGCTCAGTGTGCTACAATGCGGCCTAGCCGGCCGGGCCAATCACCGTCTGCCATATCTTGTGCATCCGCGGCCTCTTCATCCTCTGTGACTGGGGGGACAGCAGTCACACCTGTTTTGGGGCGCAGACCTGCCACCTCTTTACCCGCAACAGCCAGCGTGATTGGCAGGTCATCATTTTCTTTGGAGGTGGTAACACCAGCTGGTGTTGAGCGCTGTCCGACATCGATAGCACCACCTTTGGATCAAGGCAACCTAACATGTCCGCCTGCATCTTCCTCACAGACCGGCAGTTTGCCGGGGACACCCTTATCAACCCCGTCTAAGCACAATAGCCAGCCCTCGGTCCCTCAGATGTGGACAAGTAAAAGACCATTTCCTCCTAGCCATGAGAAAGCTAAGAGGTTGAATTTCACCATCTGCAAGCTCTTGGCTACAGAAATGCTGCCTTTCCGCCTGGTGGACACAGAGGATTTTCGAGACCTTATGTCCGTCGCAGTGCCCCAGTACCAGATGCCCAGTCGGCACTACTTCTCAAAGAAAGGTGTGCGTGCGCTCCACCAGCATGTCGCACACAACATCACCGCTTCTTTGAGAAACTCTGTGTGTGACAGGGTGCATTTCACCACAGACACTTGGACGAGTAGGCATGGACAGGGGAGTTACATGTCGCTGACTGGGCACTGGGTAACTATGGTGACAGCAGGACAAGGGGCTGCTGTCCAAGTCTTGCCGTCCCCACGAGTTGTGCGTCAATCCTCTTTATGTCAAAGTTCCTCCACTGCTTCTGCCTCCTCAACCTCCTCTCAGTCTTCCACCTGCACCCAAAGCCTGTCTGGTCATGCCACAAGCTTTCTAACTGCGCAGAAGGGATCCTGCACACCTCCTTACTATGCTGGCAGTAGGGCTCAACGTCATCAGGCGGTTTTTACATTGAAATGTCTGGGAAATGTGAGTCACACAGCTGAGGAGTTGTGGTCAGCTCTGGAGAACCAATTTCATGAATGGTTGTCTCCACTGGACCTGAAACCAGGGAAGGCCGTGTGCGACAATGCTGCAAACCTGGGTGCGGCCCTTCGCCGGGGCAATGTCACACACGTGCCTTGTATGGCTCACGTGTTGAACCTGGTTGTCCAGCAATTTTTAGCCCACTATCCCAGACTAGATGGCCTTCTGCAGAGGGCACGGTCGCTGTGTGCTCACTTCCGCCGTTCGCATCCCGCAGCTCAGCGACTTACATCTCTACAGAAGTCGTTGGGCCTGCCACTTCACCGGCTAAAATGCGATGTGCCTACCCGGTGGAATTCAACTCCGCACATGTTGCAGCGACTGTGGCAGCACCGACAAGCCCTGGTGCAATACGTTCTGACGTATAGCCTGGGCCAACGAGATTCAGAGGTGGGGCAAATCACGCTGGAGGAGTGGTCTCAGATCAGGGACCTATGCACCCTTCTGCACAGTTTTGAAATGGCGACAGAATTCGGAGTCAGGTGGTGGCACAAGAGGAGGTGGAGGAAGTAGAGGAGGAGGAGTTGTATGCAGAAGGGCTAACATCTGCAAGGTCCAGACGGTCGGCAGCACCAAGGCGGCAGGCATGTGAGGGTGGGGGAGATGGTTTTACCAGGGCGCATGGTAGCAGCCAAACTAGTGAGGAAGGTGCAGGAGCCCAGGAAGAAGTGGAGGACGAACTGATGGAAGACTCATCAGATGAGGGAGACCTTGATCACATTTCTGTTGTGCGAGGTTGGGGGGAGAGGACAGAGGAAGGAAGCATGATTGTTACCTCGCCACCAACACAACAGGGACTTGGTGCTCCTGGATGCGCAACACACATGAGTGCCTTCTTGCTGCACTACCTGCAACATGACCCTCGAATTGTGAGAATTAGAAATAATCCTGACTACTGGGTTGCCACACTGTTAGATCCCCGGTACAAAAGTAAATTTGCAGAAATTATTCCTGCCATAGAAAGGGATGCACGCATGCAGGAGTATCAGCAGAGACTGTTGCAGAATCTTACATGTGCTTTTCCACAAAATACCAGTGGTGCACGTAGTGAATCTCACAGTTCCAACTTGCCAACCGTGGGACCGTCAAGTGTTCAGCACACAAACCGTAACAGAACCACAGTATCTGCTGGTAACATCAATTTTGCGGAATCATTTCACCACTTTTTTAGCCCATCCTTTGCAAGGCCACAGGAGACAAGAAGTCTGACACATAGTCAACGCCTAGAGACGATGGTACAGGAGTATCTCCAAGTAAACATTGAAGCCACGACTGTGTCACTGGACCCTTGCTCTTTTTGGGCTTCCAATCTGGATAAATGGCCGGAGCTAGCCACTTATGCCTTGGAGATCTTGTCATGCCCCGCAGCCAGCGTTCTGTCTGAACGTGTGTTCAGCGCTGCTGGTGGTGTGCTGACAGATAAGCGCACGCGGCTCTCCACTGATAATGTAGACAGACTCACGTTCATAAAGATGAACAAATCATGGATCCGAAACGACTTTTCTACCCCTGTGTCATCCTGGGGAGAGTAAAAGCTTGATGATTGGTTAAAATCACCCTACCAACCGTTTTAAGCTTTCAAATTACTAATCATGTTTATCTGTATCTTGACTGGAAAATAATTTGGGCTTTGTAGCAGTGTGCAGCAGTGATCCTATTAGGCCATTTATACTAAAGCTTCACCAGATTTAAAATTAAAAATAATTTTTAGCTGCATCTAGCCCGGAAAATAATTTTGGGGCTCCGAGATGCGCAAGGCACATTAGTGCCTTCTTGCTGCACTACCTGCAGCATGACCCTCATATTGTCAGAATTCGAAGTAATCATGACTACTGGGTTGCCACACTCTTAGATCCCCCAAACTTTTCGATCAACCTTTTCATTTTAATAAAGACCAAAAAAATGGTCATTTTTGAAATTATAAGCATTAGCAGGTTGTTAGAAACTGAAATCAAACAGTTTTCAACTCAAAACTTTATTCTAGGTGATGTTACATTTTCACATAGGACCCCTTGTTCGAAAGGAGCTTCTGAACTCTCTCGTCCATTGAATTTGTCAGGTTTTGGATGGTTTCTGCTTCAATTGTTTTGCATGAGGACAGAATACCCTCCCAGAGCTGTTGCTTAGATGTGAACTGCCTCCCGCCATCATAGACACTCCTTTTAATGATGCTCCAAAGGTTCTGAATGGGGTAGAGGTCAGGGGAGCATGGGGGTCACACCATAAGTTTGTCCCCTTTTATGCCCATATCAGCCAGAGATGCAGATGTTTTATGTGCAGCATGAGATGGTGCATTATCATGCAGAAAAATGATCTTGCTGTGAAATACACGGTTCTTCTTCTTGAACCATGGCAGGAAGTGCTGTTTGAGAAAATCCACATACATTATGGAGTTCATCTTTAGCGCCTTCAGGGATCCTAAAGGGGCCGACAATCTCTCTCCCCATGATTCCAGCCCAAAATATTACTCCACCTCCTCCTTGTTGGCGCTGTAGCCGTGTTTGCGTGGGGTGTCTATCAACCAGCCATCCTCCACTCCATCCATCTGGACCATCGAGCGCTGCACGGCACTCATCCGTGAACAAAACAGTTTTGAAATCAGTCTTCATGTAATGTTTGGCCCACTGGAGCCGTTTCTGCTTGTGTGAAGTGGATAGAGGAGGTCGACAGGATGGCGCATGCACAGCTGCAAACCTCTGAAGGACCCTGCATCTTGTTGTTCGGGGGACGTTGGAGGCACAAGCAGCTTCAAAAACTTGTCTGCTGCTATGACAAGGCTTTTTTGCCGCTGCTCTTTCAACCTGACGTAATTGCCTGTAGGAAAGAGTCCTCAATTTGCCCTTAGCAGCACGCACACGTGTGTACTGTGAATCAGCTACATACTTCTTGATTGCCAAGACACTTCATCCTGATCATCGCACAATGTTGATTGTAGTCATGCCTTGACCTAAACACTCCACAATTTGTTGCTTCTCAGCAGCCGACACATCCTTTTTCTTTCCCATTTTGGCAGAAAATGTAGGCTGCTTAATAATGTGAGAGAGCCTTCTTAAGTAGTCTTGCCTTTCATTGGACACACCTGCCAAACTAATTAGCACAGGTGTCTGCAATTGCTTACAGTGATATAAAGAGCCCTGACACACATCACCATCAATGAGTTTAACTGACAAACAAACAAATTCTTCCCTTATCACTCCTAAACACTTTTTGTATAATAATTTGGAACGCAGTGTACATGTGCTTTTCCACAAAACACCAGTAGTTCACGTAGTGAATCTTACAGTTCTAACTTGCCAACCGTGGTCTGTATGGAGTTGTTCAATAAAGGGCCCAAAATTAAGATAACATAGATGGGAGAGGTCTCTATGAATAGGAATTCCTAAGTATTTGATACCCTGTGAGGGCCAGGCAAAGGGAAAGTTGGACTGGATGGAATCCTATATGGATTTGGGGAGGGAGACATCAAGGGCCTCAGACTTCGCTGCATTGATTTTAAAATTTTACCATGTAACAAAGTGATCTATTTCAGCCATAACAGCATGGATGGATATATGTGATTGAGTGATATATACTAGGACATCATCAGCAAATAGAAAGCACTTGTACTCGGTGCCTCCCACCTCAATCCACCTAATATTGGGGTTATGGCCAATTGATGAGAGCAGGTGCTCCGTCACTAGGATGTATAAGAGAGGGGACAGAGGACATCACTGCCTTGTCCCATTGGTGATTGTGAAAGGTGATGAAAATGTTCTGACGCACCCCCTGGGCCTTGGGACACCCGGAGCCGGACCCTTTTTGGTGGATGCTGGTGGTTGTAGTCTTCGTGGCGGTGACCCAGTTCCGTGGCTCAGGGCGGTCAAACCAGTGGCGGAACTATTTATGTGGTTTTCATGTTTAAATGTCCGACTACGCCACCCGTGGATTGCGGTCAGAGTGAACCGCCGCTACAGGGCAGACCACTGAGGCTGGTGTTGTGGGTGCAGCAGAGCGTAGCATAACTCCCCACGGGAGGAGTATATGACGCGCCCCCTGGGCCATATTCTTTTAGGGGGAATATCCGGAGCCGGATCAGATGGGGTTGTAGTCTTCCGAGTGGCTGTGACCCGGTCCGTGCCCAGGGTGTCAAACTGAGTTGTATGTGGCAGTCCTACAGATGTTACTAAGTTCTTAATGTCGACTACGCCACCCGTTGTGTTGCGGTCACTATGGCCGCCGCTGCAGCAGGGTCCGCTGAGGCTGATGGTGCAGGTGCAGCTTGTGATGATATAACCCCCAACGGGTGGGGTATAGCCTCAGGGGGATCAGGTGCAGAGGATGGGGGTGGTGGTGATGCAGGGTAGACGGCAATCAGAGACAGAGTCGGGTTATGCAGTTTAGGATGTTTACTCACTGCTGATGTTCCGGTCACTCCAGCTTCGAGTGACCTCCCGAGCCGTGCTGCGTCCACCAGGTTCTGGATCCAGCCAACCCCCAAATAAGTCCGGAGCGTGACCCTGAGCTCTCCTTCTGTCCTTTCTCTGGCCGTCCCCACTATTGATCCACCCAGGTCCAGCTCCCTCGGGCCTTCTGTTGGGAGACCCTTGGCCTCGGGTTCCCTGACCCTCCACGTGGTATGCCTTCGTGGTGGATGTGGTGGGTGACCGTGGCAAACGCTGCCCACGGTCTCCGGTCTCTGGCTGGGGTGTGTTTTTGCCCCCCACCAGCTTGGGTTCCGGTACCCTGTGCCGACTCTTCACCCGGGGATTTAATTTGGGGTCTTAGAGTCCTTTCTTCTTTTTCCCCCTCTGGGTCTCTCTCTCTCCTCTCTCACTCAGGGTCTCTCTTCTCCTCCGCTCGCTGACTTTCTCTCTGCAACTGACCCTGTTCTTAGTTGGTGCCCACCTTATATACACCCTCTATGTGTGAGCTCAGGTGACCAGCACCCAATGAGCTCCTATCTTTACCCAGGCTGCTCCCCCTATCTGCCCCTACACTACTTGGGATGTTCCACCCCCCTCCCACTCCAGCCAGGAACAGACTCGGTCGTACCTGCACATTTCTAAGTGGGAGTACCGTCGGTCTGCTCCTCGGAAATGGGATGTGTGTAGTGCATGCAGCCTACCGAGCTCAGATCCACACTCCATCCTTACCCGGGAGTGGAATATCACACCTCTGGGTTGAGGTGCAATACCCCTGTAGCAGCCGAATCCTCAGGGTGCTACATTCCCCCCTGGTAAATCACAGCACGTCCTCGGGCTGTAAGACATAACACCAAAAACATACAAAATTTTTTCCATAAACATATAAAACATATAAAACATATAAAACAACATATATTAGCATATAAAACATTCTCGTCGCCTCTGGCTCCTCCTCCGGTCACTGTGCAACGTGTGACCGGGTAAAGTGCGACAGTCTCTCTGGAAAACTGGTTTTCCTGTAAAACCGGTAGGGGGCGCTTTAGGACGCGCAACTATATACAGGGATAGTGGCCGCTCTCAGTCCTCGGCCAGTTAAGGAGGGAAAGGGAATGGCTGCTCACAGTCCTCAGCCTGTGGGATTAAGGGTAAACGGGTAAACAGTTCACTCAGCTGGTCCCAACGGGGACTATATTTGCAGTAACAGTTTCTTTATACCCCGATCGGGTAACTATTTACAGCACCTACTCCGCTGTACTCAACAACGTCTTCCTCCTGCTCCTTCTTTGGGGATCTCAGCTTCAGACCCGTCCGGATCCTCTTGCTCTTCCTCCTCACATCGCAGCTCCTCCTCTGTCAGGCGATGCACATGGAGGGCGTAAGGTCCTTTGGCACACTTGTGCCGGGTGAAGGTGACCTCGTCCCCGATATAAAGGTCACGACCTCTGTGCCCCTCCGGCAGATGGGACTCCACATCTCTGCGCGTGACAAAGACGTCGCCGGGGGTGTTGTGGTCTCTGATGAAGCCCCACCCATGCTGCATGTTGAACTTAATTACAGTCCCGGTGGTGCGGGGACTGTGCGCTGCACGGGGGTCCCTCCTGGTTCGGCTCTTCTGCTCGGCGCTCCTTATTTGGGCCTGTTGTTCCCGGACCCGCCTCTCTCTCCGCTCCCTCGTAAACTCCTCGAGCTGCTGTCGGCAGCACTCAGCACGCTCCGCTGCAGCTGCCCTGGTTTCTTGAGTGAACCCCATTAGGTCTTCTCCGGTGGGGTCCCACTCAAATTGGGTCTCTTCAAGCGGGGGCGAGATCCTTATCACGGGCTTCGGAGCCGGAATCAGGGGTGCACACATGGCCCCAACTCTCCTCTGGTGCTCCAGTTCATAATATCTCTGGGGCCAGATGAAAGGCTGCCCGTCCGGCCACGTGTGCTGGGCAAACAAGTCCTCTCCCAGACGCGGCACCCTTGGTTTTACGGGTGCGGGCGCGGTGGTGGTGGCGCCCGGGTTGCCCAGGCCTTGCGGCCAGGCCTGGGGCACCTGGAAGGTGAAGGGCACCGTCAGGACGGCGGCGCCCTGGGCTACCTGGCCCTGCGGCCAGGCCGGAGGCTCCGCGGAGGTAGGGGGCGCTGTTGGTGATGCGACGCCCGGGAATTCTAGGCCCTGCGACCAGGCTGGTGTTACTTCCTGTTTTGCCACGCTCGGGGTCGGTGCGCATGGCGTCACAGGGGTCGCGGCGGCGGCTTCCGGTTGGGGCCTAGTCTGCGTCGGTGACATGGCGTTTTCGGGCACAGCAGGGGGACTTTCGGGCTCTGCGACGGGGAGCTGGGGCAGGTAAGTGGTGTCCTGGTTTGGGGTATAGACGTCCCCTTTACCTGCCTCCATGCGTTCGGCTCCCTTCTCGGCGCCGTCTCCGGCCTTGGGTCCTCCCGCGCCATCCTCAGAGGCGGTCTGTCTCCTCATCTTGGCTGGCGTGCTCCGGGTCTTGGTTTGCTGGGCCATCTCTCGGCTCCACTCCGCCAATGTCTCTCGCTGTACCCGGGCCATCCTCCTTGCGAGGCCCTCCAGAGCGGTCTGTGCACACTCCCGGTCTCGGGGGAGCTGTGCTAGGACCTCCACTAGGCCTAGTGGGGTCGTAGTTTCCAGCAGGCTCCTGACCAACGGGTCGGTGCTGCTCTGCTCTTCTTCCAGCAGGCTCCTGGCCAGCGGGCCGGTGCTGCTCTGCTCTCCGGCCATCTCCGGGTGAGCTTCTCTGCTACTCCTCTCCAGGCTTCTTGCCTCCGGGTGCGCTCGCTCCAGACTCCTCCAGGCGGCACCCATCTTTGTTCTTTCCTTTCGTCTCCTCCCCCTTCGAGGGCAGTCCCGGGGCCACTTGGTGACTGTCAGCTCCAGGGGCTGTTCTTTCACGCTGACAGACACCTCTAGCATCACAGTCTCTGTTGGTGGGGGCGGTTTCCACTTTTGGCGCCATTTTCGGTCCTGGCCCACGATGGGAGGTGGCCTCTCGCCACCCTCTGGCACGCCCATAATGGCGTCCGCTCTTCCAAGGCGGGAAACCTTTGGAAATGGCGGGAATCGCTTCCCAGTGGCGGGAAACTCTGCAGATGGCGGGAAAACGCTGTTAATGGCGGACAACCGGCGGGAATCGACTGGTGATGGGGTCCGATGGCGGGGACCCTCCGAAACCGGCAGGAGACTTCCTTTTGAGGTAAACTCGTTCTTTTCTTCAGGCACGCAGTACCCGGGTGTTGCGGGCACGTAATCCTGCCGACTACGCCAAAGTTGACGCGCCCCCTGGGCCATATTCTTTTAGGGGGAATATCCGGAGCCGGATCAGATGGGGGTTGTAGTCTTCCGAGTGGCTGTGACCCGGTCCGTGCCCAGGGTGTCAAACTGAGTTGTATGTGGCAGTCCTACAGATGTTACTAAGTTCTTAATGTCGACTACGCCACCCGTTGTGTTGCGGTCACTATGGCCGCCGCTGCAGCAGGGTCCGCTGAGGCTGATGGTGCAGGTGCAGCTTGTGATGATATAACCCCCAACGGGTGGGGTATAGCCTCAGGGGGATCAGGTGCAGAGGATGGGGGTGGTGGTGATGCAGGGTAGACGGCAATCAGAGACAGAGTCGGGTTATGCAGTTTAGGATGTTTACTCACTGCTGATGTTCCGGTCACTCCAGCTTCGAGTGACCTCCCGAGCCGTGCTGCGTCCACCAGGTTCTGGATCCAGCCAACCCCCAAATAAGTCCGGAGCGTGACCCTGAGCTCTCCTTCTGTCCTTTCTCTGGCCGTCCCCACTATTGATCCACCCAGGTCCAGCTCCCTCGGGCCTTCTGTTGGGAGACCCTTGGCCTCGGGTTCCCTGACCCTCCACGTGGTATGCCTTCGTGGTGGATGTGGTGGGTGACCGTGGCAAACGCTGCCCACGGTCTCCGGTCTCTGGCTGGGGTGTGTTTTTGCCCCCACCAGCTTGGGTTCCGGTACCCTGTGCCGACTCTTCACCCGGGGATTTAATTTGGGGTCTTAGAGTCCTTTCTTCTTTTTCCCCCTCTGGGTCTCTCTCTCTCCTCTCTCACTCAGGGTCTCTCTTCTCCTCCGCTCGCTGACTTTCTCTCTGCAACTGACCCTGTTCTTAGTTGGTGCCCACCTTATATACACCCTCTATGTGTGAGCTCAGGTGACCAGCACCCAATGAGCTCCTATCTTTACCCAGGCTGCTCCCCCTATCTGCCCCTACACTACTTGGGATGTACCACCCCCCTCCCACTCCAGCCAGGAACAGACTCGGTCGTACCTGCACATTTCTAAGTGGGAGTACCGTCGGTCTGCTCCTCGGAAATGGGATGTGTGTAGTGCATGCAGCCTACCGAGCCCAGATCCACACTCCATCCTTACCCGGGAGTGGAATATCACACCTCTGGGTTGAGGTGCAATACCCCTGTAGCAGCCGAATCCTCAGGGTGCTACATATAGCCTCAGGGCAGTGTATGCGGAGGATGGGGGTGATGGTGCAGGGCAGCAGCAGTAACGACACGGAGTCAGTGATGCAGTTCAGGGCCTTTACTCACAGTTCTTATTATCCAGACCACGTCTGCAGGTAACGGCTGCCCACGTCGTACTGTGCTCACCAGGTGAGGGGCTCAGACAACTCCCAGATAACTTTGGAGCACTTCACAGGACCCCCTTTGTGTGTCCTTTGTCTGGCCTTTCTTACCAACACTTCTGTCCGGCTGCCTCGGGCCTCCTCTTGGTAAACTTGGCGCCAGTTTCCCTGACCCTATGTGGTGACTTCCTAGCGGGTGTAGCGAGGGGCTGCGCCACATAAAATGTCAGAGCCTCCGGTTTCTAGCTGAGGGTCGTTTCCTGCCTCCACTAGTTCGGGGACCGGTCTCCCCCTTTGGCCTGACCCCTCCACGCAGGTGGATTCGGGCGTGCGGTGGCGACTCGCCCGTCCGCACCCCTGGGATCCCTTCATTCCTCGTTCCTGGAGCCTTCTCCGCTCCTCTTTCTTCCTTCTCCCTCTTCCAGGCCTGGGCCTCTGTTACTAGGCCCGCCTCCGGAGCAGAGCTCATGCAGAGCCCCTGCTCCCTGCCACTTCTGCTCAGACTTCTCTGCACTGAACTAAGATGGTGCCCACCTTTTATACTCCCTTCTCAATGCACCCAGGAACTGCTTCCTCCCTGCTCCTGCACTACAGGGTTCCCCTTCCTCAGTGTCATGAAATGTGGGAATTTAGTAGTGTGGCCTTTGGCTCGTTGGCTGCATATTTGCGCTTGCGTTCCAAGAACTGGGGTATGGACAACTGAACACTGCGCTGGGACAAGGACATGCTTGCTGATGGCGCTAGTGTAGAGTGTGCAACGACAGGGCAGGGCAGGAGGCATCTTCGCATGCACTATGGACAGGGTATTGGCTGGCAAGCACAACAGCGGAAGTAGCAGTGGTGTCACCCGCAGACACTGTTCCTAGACCCTGGGTTTTGGCCCACAAAGTCGGGTGCTTTACTGCCATGTGCCTGATCATGCTGGTGGTGTTCAGGCTGGTAGTTTTGCTACCCCTGCTGATGCTGGCCTGGCAGGTGGTGCAAATTGCCTTTTTGGGGTTATCAGCAGAGTCTTCAAAAAACAACCAGACTCGGGAAGACCTAACAGTTGTACTGGAAACTTCCATCGTGTTCATGTTACGGGGAACGGCTGCCAACCTTCTGTCTGCGGCCACCACACTGCTTTTTCCTGCCTGTTGGGGTGCACTGCCTCCCTCCCCCTGTGTGCTGCTGTCCTCGTCCTGCATGTCCTCCTGCCAGGTTGGGTCAGTTACTAAATCATCCACCACCTCGTCTTCCACTTCCACACTCTGGTCCTCCTCCTGACATTCTGGCAATTATGTTTCATCATCGTCCACCTCTTGTGACACTTTCCCACCATCGCCTTCGTATGACCGTGGCTGCTCAAATATTTGGGCATCGCTACATCTACTCTTGTCCCGCTTCAAGTGGACATGGCGAGAGACCCGAATCTATAAATAGAAAAGTAAAAAGCTCTTCGGAGTGTCTAAGTGTGGGATCAGTTGTCTGGGCACTCAGCATGGTGGGAAGAAAGAGGATTAGGGTGAGGAATATGCAGTCCAGACTCACAGCTACTGAGACTTGACCATGTGGAAGACAGGGTGTTGGTGGTGGCTAAGTGACTGGAAGCATTATCTGCTATCCAACCAATAACCTTTTCACACTGCTCAGTGTTCAATAGTGGTGTTCTGCGGTCCCCTATTAATTGGTACAGGAAGTTCGAGCGAGAAGATGTGGGTGTTTGTTGTGTCACAATTTCAGCTTGCCCACGACCATGCACCATCACCATTACCATCACATCCAGTTCCCATTGCCACGCGCCTTGCCCATTTTAAATGGAGGACAATATCTTCCACGCTCATTACAAATGGCTGAATTTGGAACGAACTTATATGTGATTCGTGTGACGGATAAACCAAAGTTTTAAATAGCTGGCCTGTAGGTAACTATTTTTAACAGCAAACTGGTGTCAACAAGTTCGATGACACACTGAAACAAAATTTTAATGGAGGCCAGAAATGGCAGAATTTAGAACGAACTTATATGTGATCCGTGTGATGGACAAACCACAGTTTTAAATAGCTGGCCTGTAGGTAACTATTTTTAACAGCGACCTCGTGTCAATAAGTTTGCTGACACACTGCAACAAAATTTCAATGGATGCCAGAAATGGCAGAATTTTCAGCGCAATTATATGTGATCCATGTGATGGACAAACCACAGTTTTAAATAGCTGGATTTTTAGAGCTGTAATATGGAAAGCACCTGGCTGTATTCTGCAGTGCCAACAAGGAAGTGGTGCAGAAAAACGGTGTTCTCTGAATTGTTTTTACAGCAAATAATCAGGATTAAGATAAAAAAAAATATTCCTGGCCCCTGATACCTGGGGCTATTTCTACAAATTTAATATCTGTAAAAGCACCAGCAGACAGAACTGGAGTGGACCCTCTTGATATGTGCACTGCAGTCTGCTATATACCCTGCCTGCCTGCCTGCCAACTCTGATATCTCTGCAGCTGGATTAGTCCTCAGAAGGACTGTTAGTTGAGATGGATATGTGTCACCCTGGCCTGGATGCCACAAATATAATAAAGCTGTGTCTGAGAGCAAGGGGGAGGTTCTCTAGTCAAGGAACATTAGCATTCAATACCTCCTGTCTCAGGCCAGTAGGGGGTGCAGGCTGCCCCTATAAAAGCTGGAACTGGAGGCAGGGTTAGAGAGAACTGGACAACCTGTCTCTGATTGAGAGGTGTCCCAGAGCAGGGACAGACAGATGTTTTGCAGCCTAAGAGGACGTGTGGCAGTAGGAGAGGCACGAGCCAGGGACAAGAGGCGAAGTGCACCTGTCCTGGCAGGCAAAGAGACTAATCTACCAGACTTTGGTGTCTGTGGCTGTGAGGATTCCAAGTCCTACAGCAAATAACCAGTCCGCAGGGGACTGTATGTTCCATGGCCTAAGAAGCCTGGAGGCTCCGCCACAGCAGAAGGGACCAGCAAAGCCATACCAGGCCGGGAGAAGAAAGGGACCCACGTTGCAAGCCATAAGGGCGAGAGGACACGGTGAGCTCGGGAACGTGGGCTGTTACCCTACAAGGAGGGAAATAGCCAGAAGTAGCACAGAGAGCATGGTAGGCCTACACCCTCACCCTGAACAGGGCCAGCCTCCCACTTGTTCTCAGACATCCAGGCCCCCTCCTAGCCGTGCCTGTTTCTGGGTCATATTACCTGTTCTAATAAAGACCCTGAACTGTTTAAGAGGCCTCCGTTTCCTGGCTATCGCGGTCGTAATCATCCCCTCCATCATCCATTATATATTCAGCCCTGGGGCCATACTTCTCCCGTGGAGAGTTGAACAATTCAGTGCTGCACATTTATATCAGCCCCAGCGGTCTGCACTGCAGCGGCGGTTAGCCCTGACCGCGATCCACGGGTGGCGTAGTCGGACATCACTTAAAACTTATAAAGGACTGCCACTGGTCTGACCACCCTGAGCCACGAACCGGGTTGCCACTACTACCCCCATCGTCTCCCTGTTGCCCGGCTCCGAGTGCCCCACGGCCCAGGGGGCGAGTCAGCTTTGGCGTAGTCGGCAGGATAGTAACCAAGCCGCCACAAACGGGTATTGCGTGCCTGAAAAAGACTGTACATGCACCTGAAGAAGAGTTTTCCCGCCATCCGGAGCCGTTTTCCGCCATTTTCAGCCGTTTCCCACCATCTTCCGTCGGTTCCCGCCATCTTCAGCCATTTTCTCGCCATCGGATGCCATCCTCAGGACGCCGCATGGGAAGAAGAGGGGCATGGAAGTCCAAACCGCGCGAGACCCGAAGCTTCGCCCCACGCACCGACGCTGCGCAAGGTCCTGGAAGGGTGAGAGAGCGACGCTGACGTCACCAGGACGCGACGCAAGGTCCTCGTCCAGAGCAGCCCCAGCGGAGCCGCGGCCTACAGAAGAGGATCGTCGGAAGGTAGGCCACGCTTAACTAGGGGGAGGAAGATGTCGGACACGGAGGCGCCCACTACCACCAGCGTAGCTGCAGCAGCGGTGATGCCATTTTCCCTGCACTACATCCCTGGAGCGGCCTGGCTGCCTAAGTATTCAGGGGAGCCCCATGCCCTAACTGACTTTAAGGTAAGGCTGTACAGTTTGTTCCAAGTTTACCCCCTGACAGAGGAACAGAAGATTAGCATACTGACAGGGCAGCTAACTGGCGCAGCCCAGCGGGAGGTAAAGTCATGGCCCACTGAGGAGAAAAGAACTGTAAAGGACATTCTGGCCCGGCTGCGGGGTACCTTTGATACACGTACCTCCGCTGAAATTAAAATGCGGTTCTATGGATGTAAGCAGCGGGCACAGGACAGCATCAGAGACTATGCCCTAAATTTGCAGGAAGCCTTGAGGGCCATCAAACAAGCTGACCCTGGCAGCGTGCAGGATACGGATAAGCTACTAACAGAACAGTTCATAGAAGGTCTGCTGTCTAGCGCTCACAGGACCCAGCTGCGCCTCATGTTCTTTCAGAACCCTGATCTGACCTTTGCCCAATTCAAAGACAGGGCCATAAGGGTGCTCTGTGAACCCGTAACCAGTGGCGCTATAAACCCCCGGCGCCCTGCTCTCACCTACCACCAGGAGGTGGCGACCTCCTCTATGGACTCCGTGGGGGCTGATGCACAGGCCCTGAACCAAGCCCCGTCGAAAGATCTGCACCACCAAGTCCAGGAGCTGACCAGGAGCATCGCGACATTGACCAGGACCGTCCAGGCGTTACAAGTGGACCCGTCAAGACCCATCGAGTTGGCTTCAAGTCCGGAGGATGTCCCGTGGCGTCGACAGAGGAGGATCCCGTCGTTCCGAGGGAGGCCCAAAGACTGCTACGCAGAGGATGGACAGCCCATTTGCCGTCGATGCAACCAGCCCGGACACATTTCTAGGTACTGTAATTTAAACGGGTCCAACCTGGGGCAGAGGGCCAACCCCCAGGCATAAGATCACCAGTAGAGATGAGCGTTGTTCTACTCGAACTGTTCGCCAATCTCAAATTCGAGCTGTTTTGGGCGGTGTTCGAGCCGTTCGGCGAACACGAACAATTTGAGAAAAATTCGGCTGTTCGAGGTTATGTTCGATAACTGTTCGTGCACCAAAATCATAACTGGATTTTTTCTCAGTAATGATGAAAATTAATATTAATACGCAGTTTGAGTGTACAGCGGGGTGGGGGGAGGGGCAGGGGATGGATCTCTGCAGGAACAATGAAGATCTCCATTTTTTTTTCTCTTTCCCGCATTTGCAGTGGGGAGGTGCAATCTGTCAGCCTATCAGCAGCGCACACACGGAGCGAAGTGCTTTTTTTCACACAAGCAAGGGCATGTGTCATTGGCAGTGTATGTCACATGTCCTTGCCCTATAAGACCAAGCCATTTTCCCCGTCGGCACCATTTTCTCACTGCTGCAGCTGCGTGTTAGACGGCACCGCTGTTGCAGTGTGCGCTATACCTTGTTAATTTCAAGCCAATTTTCGCACAAATCTACAGATAGCTTGGGAGTAGGGAATAGTTGTGATTGCAGTCCTTTTAAGGACTAGGTTACAGTATTTCCTACGACTTTTATCAGGGAGGTCTGTGCTCTTAAATAGATAGGTTGTGGGAGTAAAGACTAATTGTAATTGGAGTCCTTTTCAGGACTAGGTTACATGAGTTCCTATCAGTTTTTGCCAGGCAGGTCTGTGCCAGTGCTGTGCAAGTTTTTTTCACAGCATTTGGCTGAATCTAGCAAAGCTAATCCTTTTTGGCCTATTGCAGAGTGTGTTAGTCAGTGGAGTAGCCTATCTCTGTTGCAAGATATAACACCTGTGTATAGAATACCAATTTTTTTACTGCAACTAGTGAAGTAAAATCTTTTGGGCATAGCATCATTCTATTAGTCCATCTATACTGACCTCCATCAGGTTGCAAACTGAATATAATTTTTTTCTGCATCTAGCTCTGAAAAAATATTTGGGCTTCTAGCAGTGTGTGGGACTTGATCTATTAGTCCATCTATACTGACCTCCATCAGGTTGCAAATTAAAAATAATTTTTTTCTTCATTTAGCTCTGAAAAAATATTTGGGCTTCTAGCAGTGTGTGGGACTTGTTCTATTAGTCCTTCTATACTGACCTCCAGCAGGTTGCAAATTGAATATAATTTTTTTCTGCATCTAGCTCTGAAAAAATAGTTGGGCTTCTAGCGGTGTGTGGGACTTGGTCTATTAGTCCATCTATACTGACCTCCATCAGGTTGCAAATTAAAAATAATTTTTTTCTGCATCTAGCTCTGAAAAAATATTTGGGCTTCTAGCAGTGTGTGGGACTTGGTCTATTAGTTCATCTATACTGACCTCCATCAAGTTGCAAATGAAAAATAATTTTTTTCTGCATCTAGCTCTGAAAAAATATTTGGGCTTCTAGCAGTGTGTGGGACTTGGTCTATTAGTCCATCTATACTGACCTCCATCAGGTTGCAAATTAGAAATAATTTTTTTCTGCATCTAGCTCTGAAAAAATATTTGGGCTTCTAGCAGTGTGTGGGACTTGGTCTATTAGTCCATCTATACTGACCTCCATCAGGTTGCAAATTAAAAATAATTTTTTTCTTCATTTAGCTCTGAAAAATTATTTGGGCTTCTAGCAGTGTGTGGGACTTGTTCTATTAGTCCTTCTATACTGACCTCCATCAGGTTGCAAATTGAATATAATTTTTTTCTGCATCTAGCTCTGAAAAAATAGTTGGGCTTCTAGCGGTGTGTGGGACTTGGTCTATTAGTCCATCTATACTGACCTCCATCAGGTTGCAAATTAAAAATAATTTTTTTCTGCATCTAGCTCTGAAAAAATATTTGGGCTTCTAGCAGTGTGTGGGACTTGGTCTATTAGTCCATCTATACTGACCTCCATCAGGTTGCAAATTAAAAATAATTTTTTTCTGCATCTAGCTCTGAAAAAATATTTGGGCTTCTAGCGGTGTGTGGGACTTGGTCTATTAGTCCATCTATACTGACCTCCATCAGGTTGCAAATTAAAAATAATTTTTTTCTGCATCTAGCTCTGAAAAAATATTTGGGCTTCTAGCAGTGTGTGGGACTTGGTCTATTAGTCCATCTATACTGACCTCCATCAGGTTGCAAATTAAAAATAATTTTTTTCTGCATCTAGCTCTGAAAAAATATTTGGGCTTCTAGCAGTGTGTGGGACTTGGTCTATTAGTCCATCTATACTGACCTCCATCAGGTTGCAAATTAAAAATAATTTTTTTCTGCATCTAGCTCTGAAAAAATATTTGGGCTTCTAGCAGTGTGTGGGACTTGGTCTATTAGTCCATCTATACTGACCTCCATCAGGTTGCAAATTAAAAATATTTTTTTTCTTCATTTAGCTCTGAAAAAATATTTGGGCTTCTAGCAGTGTGTGGGACTTGTTCTATTAGTCCTTCTATACTGACCTCCAGCAGGTTGCAAATTGAATATAATTTTTTTCTGCATCTAGCTCTGAAAAAATATTTGGGCTTCTAGCGGTGTGTGGGACTTGGTCTATTAGTCCATCTATACTGACCTCCATCAGGTTGCAAATTAAAAATAATTTTTTTCTGCATCTAGCTCTGAAAAAATATTTGGGCTTCTAGCAGTGTGTGGGACTTGGTCTATTAGTCCAGCTATACTGACCTCCATCAGGTTGCAAATTAAAAATAATTTTTTTCTTAATTTAGCTCTGAAAAAATATTTGGGCTTCTAGCAGTGTGTGGGACTTGTTCTATTAGTCCTTCTATACTGACCTCCAGCAGGTTGCAAATTGAATATAATTTTTTTCTGCATCTAGCTCTGAAAAAATAATTGGGCTTCTAGCGGTGTGTGGGACTTGGTCTATTAGTCCATCTATACTGACCTCCATCAGGTTGCAAATTAAAAATAATTTTTTTCTGCATCTAGCTCTGAAAAAATATTTGGGCTTCTAGCAGTGTGTGGGACTTGGTCTATTAGTCCATCTATACTGACCTCCATCAGGTTGCAAATTAAAAATAATTTTTATCTGCATCTACAGTACCTCTGAAAAAATATTTGGGCTTCTAGCAGTGTGTGGGACTATTTGTATTAGTCCATCTATACTGACCTCCATCAGGTTGCAAATTCAAAATAATTTTTTTCTGCATCTAACCCAGCCAATAGTTTTGGCCTAATACCACAGTTTGGCCACTCAGCTCTGCTCGGTTACCATCCATTGTTTTTTTGTGCAAACAACTCCAGAGTTGTGAATTAGTTAACCACCAAAATGAGTGGAAAAAGGCCTGCTGCTGGTGGAAAGGGGAATAGGCGTGTTGGGAAGGGGAAAAAAGGTTGTGTCCGTGGGGTAGGTGTTAAAGCAACAGTAACATCTGCAGAAGAAAGACCATCTTCCAGCCAAACTAAAATGTCTACTTCTTTTAGCGGACAATGTGATAAGATCCCTTTCTTACGGCCACGCCAATCGCTACAAATTCCAGATGAGGCACAAAAACAGCAGGTGCTTCAACGGATATCAAGTGCTCCTTTAAGTGGGCTCTCCTCCACATCAACTTCAACATCACAAATACTCCAGTCCTCAAAGGTGTCACCCAAATCGCACTTGCTTCCTCACAGCTCCCAAATCTCCAGCTGCCCGTCTGAGTATGAGGTAGAACAGATGGTTGAGTCTGCAGAGCTGTTTACTCATACTATAGCCTGGGAATCAGAGGTCGACTCCAGCGCTTCTGTGAATCCAGACGAGGAAATGATCTGCACTGATGCCCAGAATCTTTATGAGTCGGATCCAGGACCAGACGCAGAAGGTTCTGACCATAATGTAGACCCTCATTCCCAAACTGTAACTCCTGTTGGTGGAGACAATGAGGAAGACGATGATAAGACTCAAATACCTGATTGGAGCGACAACTTTAGTTTTTTGTCAGGGCAGGAACAGGTTGGCTCTGAGGACGACGGGTGTGATAACGCACAGGGTGATGATGATGAGGTCGGAGATCCCACTTACTGTCAACCCACAGTCAGCCAAGAGATGAGGTCAGCAGAGGAGGTGGAGGAAGATGCTAGTGACGACGAGGTCAGGTTGCGCCTTCCTGGACAGAGACGTAGTACTGGAAGCACGTCAACAACTGCATCCTCAAACACAACTCTGCCTCTCACCACAAGTCGTGGTGGCTCTTCAGGTCGCATGGGTGCTAAGCCTTGCATAGCCTGGGCATTTTTTCAGATCGATAAAGATGACCCAACTCGTGTTATCTGTAACATTTGTCAGCAAAAGCTAAGTAGAGGCCAAAAAATACATAGTTTGAGTACTTCATGCATGAACCGGCACATGGACATGAAGCATAAGTTGCAGTGGGAAGCTCAGTGTGCTACAATGCGGCCTAGCCGGCCGGGCCAATCACCGTCTGCCATATCTTGTGCATCCGCGGCCTCTTCATCCTCTGTGACTGGGGGGACAGCAGTCACACCTGTTTTGGGGCGCAGACCTGCCACCTCTTTACCCGCAACAGCCAGCGTGATTGGCAGGTCATCATTTTCTTTGGAGGTGGTAACACCAGCTGGTGTTGAGCGCTGTCCGACATCGATAGCACCACCTTTGGATCAAGGCAACCTAACATGTCCGCCTGCATCTTCCTCACAGACCGGCAGTTTGCCGGGGACACCCTTATCAACCCCGTCTAAGCACAATAGCCAGCCCTCGGTCCCTCAGATGTGGACAAGTAAAAGACCATTTCCTCCTAGCCATGAGAAAGCTAAGAGGTTGAATTTCACCATCTGCAAGCTCTTGGCTACAGAAATGCTGCCTTTCCGCCTGGTGGACACAGAGGATTTTCGAGACCTTATGTCCGTCGCAGTGCCCCAGTACCAGATGCCCAGTCGGCACTACTTCTCAAAGAAAGGTGTGCGTGCGCTCCACCAGCATGTCGCACACAACATCACCGCTTCTTTGAGAAACTCTGTGTGTGACAGGGTGCATTTCACCACAGACACTTGGACGAGTAGGCATGGACAGGGGCGTTACATGTCGCTGACTGGGCACTGGGTAACTATGGTGACAGCAGGACAAGGGGCTGCTGTCCAAGTCTTGCCGTCCCCACGAGTTGTGCGTCAATCCTCTTTATGTCAAAGTTCCTCCACTGCTTCTGCCTCCTCAACCTCCTCTCGGTCTTCCACCTGCACCCAAAGCCTGTCTGGTCATGCCACAAGCTTTCTAACTGCGCAGAAGGGATCCTGCACACCTCCTTACTATGCTGGCAGTAGGGCTCAACGTCATCAGGCGGTTTTTACATTGAAATGTCTGGGAAATGTGAGTCACACAGCTGAGGAGTTGTGGTCAGCTCTGGAGAACCAATTTCATGAATGGTTGTCTCCACTGGACCTGAAACCAGGGAAGGCCGTGTGCGACAATGCTGCAAACCTGGATGCGGCCCTTCGCCGGGGCAATGTCACACACGTGCCTTGTATGGCTCACGTGTTGAACCTGGTTGTCCAGCAATTTTTAGCCCACTATCCCAGACTAGATGGCCTTCTGCAGAGGGCACGGTCGCTGTGTGCTCACTTCCGCCGTTCGCATCCCGCAGCTCAGCGACTTACATCTCTACAGAAGTCGTTGGGCCTGCCACTTCACCGGCTAAAATGCAATGTGCCTACCCGGTGGAATTCAACTCCGCACATGTTGCAGCGACTGTGGCAGCACCGACAAGCCCTGGTGCAATACGTTCTGACGTATAGCCTGGGCCAACGAGATTCAGAGGTGGGGAAAATCACGCTGGAGGAGTGGTCTCAGATCAGGGACCTATGCACCCTTCTGCACAGTTTTGAAATGGCGACAGAATTCGGAGTCAGGTGGTGGCACAAGAGGAGGTGGAGGAAGTAGAGGAGGAGGAGTTGTATGCGGAAGGGCTAACATCTGCAAGGTCCAGACGGTCGGCAGCACCAAGGCGGCAGGCATGTGAGGGTGGGGGAGATGGTTTTACCAGGGCGCATGGTAGCAGCCAAACTAGTGAGGAAGGTGCAGGAGCCCAGGAAGAAGTGGAGGACGAACTGATGGAAGACTCATCAGATGAGGGAGACCTTGATCACATTTCTGTTGTGCGAGGTTGGGGGGAGAGGACAGAGGAAGGAAGCATGATTGTTACCTCGCCACCAACACAACAGGGACTTGGTGCTCCTGGATGCGCAACACACATGAGTGCCTTCTTGCTGCACTACCTGCAACATGACCCTCGAATTGTGAGAATTAGAAATAATCCTGACTACTGGGTTGCCACACTGTTAGATCCCCGGTACAAAAGTAAATTTGCAGAAATTATTCCTGCCATAGAAAGGGATGCACGCATGCAGGAGTATCAGCAGAGACTGTTGCAGAATCTTACATGTGCTTTTCCACAAAATACCAGTGGTGCACGTAGTGAATCTCACAGTTCCAACTTGCCAACCGTGGGACCGTCAAGTGTTCAGCACTCAAACCGTAACAGAACCACAGTATCTGCTGGTAACATCAATTTTGCGGAATCATTTCACCACTTTTTTAGCCCATCCTTTGCAAGGCCACAGGAGACAAGAAGTCTGACACATAGTCAACGCCTAGAGACGATGGTACAGGAGTATCTCCAAGTAAACATTGAAGCCACGACTGTGTCACTGGACCCTTGCTCTTTTTGGGCTTCCAATCTGGATAAATGGCCGGAGCTAGCCACTTATGCCTTGGAGATCTTGTCATGCCCCGCAGCCAGCGTTCTGTCTGAACGTGTGTTCAGCGCTGCTGGTGGTGTGCTGACAGATAAGCGCACGCGGCTCTCCACTGATAATGTAGACAGACTCACGTTCATAAAGATGAACAAATCATGGATCCAAAACGACTTTTCTACCCCTGTGTCATCCTGGGGAGAGTAAAAGCTTGATGATTGGTTAAAATCACCCTACCAACCGTTTTAAGCTTTCAAATTACTAATCATGTTTATCTGTATCTTGACTGGAAAATAATTTGGGCTTTGTAGCAGTGTGCAGCACTGATCCTATTAGGCCATCTATACTAAAGCTTCACCAGATTTAAAATTAAAAATAATTTTTAGCTGCATCTAGCCCGGAAAATAATTTTGGGGCTCCGAGATGCGCAAGGCACATAAGTGCCTTCTTGCTGCACTACCTGCAGCATGACCCTCATATTGTCAGAATTCGAAGTAATCATGACTACTGGGTTGCCACACTCTTAGATCCCCCAAACTTTTCGATCAACCTTTTCATTTTAATAAAGACCAAAAAAATGGTCATTTTTGAAATTATAAGCATTAGCAGGTTGTTAGAAACTGAAATCAAACAGTTTTCAACTCAAAACTTTATTCTAGGTGATGTTACATTTTCACATAGGACCCCTTGTTCGAAAGGAGCTTCTGAACTCTCTCGTCCATTGAATTTGTCAGGTTTTGGATGGTTTCTGCTTCAATTGTTTTGCATGAGGACAGAATACCCTCCCAGAGCTGTTGCTTAGATGTGAACTGCCTCCCGCCATCATAGACACTCCTTTTAATGATGCTCCAAAGGTTATGAATGGGGTAGAGGTCAGGGGAGCATGGGGGTCACACCATAAGTTTGTCCCCTTTTATGCCCATATCAGCCAGAGATGCAGATGTTTTATGTGCAGCATGAGATGGTGCATTATCATGCAGAAAAATGATCTTGCTGTGAAATACACGGTTCTTCTTCTTGAACCATGGCAGGAAGTGCTGTTTGAGAAAATCCACATACATTATGGAGTTCATCTTTAGCGCCTTCAGGGATCCTAAAGGGGCCGACAATCTCTCTCCCCATGATTCCAGCCCAAAATATTACTCCACCTCCTCCTTGTTGGCGCTGTAGCCGTGTTTGCGTGGGGTGTCCATCAACCAGCCATCCTCCACTCCATCCATCTGGACCATCGAGCGCTGCACGGCACTCATCCGTGAACAAAACAGTTTTGAAATCAGTCTTCATGTAATGTTTGGCCCACTGGAGCCGTTTCTGCTTGTGTGAAGTGGATAGAGGAGGTCGACAGGATGGCGCATGCACAGCTGCAAACCTCTGAAGGACCCTGCATCTTGTTGTTCGGGGGACGTTGGAGGCACAAGCAGCTTCAAAAACTTGTCTGCTGCTATGACAAGGCTTTTTTGCCGCTGCTCTTTCAACCTGACGTAATTGCCTGTAGGAAAGAGTCCTCAATTTGCCCTTATCAGCACGCACACGTGTGTACTGTGAATCAGCTACATACTTCTTGATTGCCAAGACACTTCATCCTGATCATCGCACAATGTTGATTGTAGTCATGCCTTGACCTAAACACTCCACAATTTGTTGCTTCTCAGCAGCCGACACATCCTTTTTCTTTCCCATTTTGGCAGAAAATGTAGGCTGCTTAATAATGTGAGAGAGCCTTCTTAAGTAGTCTTGCCTTTCATTGGACACACCTGCCAAACTAATTAGCACAGGTGTCTGCAATTGCTTACAGTGATATAAAGAGCCCTGACACACATCACCATCAATGAGTTTAACTGACAAACAAACAAATTCTTCCCTTATCACTCCTAAACACTTTTTGTATAATAATTTGGAACGCAGTGTACATGTGCTTTTCCACAAAACACCAGTAGTTCACGTAGTGAATCTTACAGTTCTAACTTGCCAACCGTGGTCTGTATGGAGTTGTTCAATAAAGGGCCCAAAATTAAGATAACATAGATGGGAGAGGTCTCTATGAATAGGAATTCCTAAGTATTTGATACCCTGTGAGGGCCAGGCAAAGGGAAAGTTGGACTGGATGGAATCCTATATGGATTTGGGGAGGGAGACATCAAGGGCCTCAGACTTCGCTGCATTGATTTTAAAATTTTACCATGTAACAAAGTGATCTATTTCAGCCATAACAGCATGGATGGATATATGTGATTGAGTGATATATACTAGGACATCATCAGCAAATAGAAAGCACTTGTACTCGGTGCCTCCCACCTCAATCCACCTAATATTGGGGTTATGGCCAATTGATGAGAGCAGGTGCTCCGTCACTAGGATGTATAAGAGAGGGGACAGAGGACATCACTGCCTTGTCCCATTGGTGATTGTGAAAGGTGATGAAAATGTTCTGACGCACCCCCTGGGCCTTGGGACACCCGAAGCCGGACCCTTTTTGGTGGATGCTGGTGGTTGTAGTCTTCGTGGCGGTGACCCAGTTCCGTGGCTCAGGGCGGTCAAACCAGTGGCGGAACTATTTATGTGGTTTTCATGTTTAAATGTCCGACTACGCCACCCGTGGATTGCGGTCAGAGTGAACCGCCGCTACAGGGCAGACCACTGAGGCTGGTGTTGTGGGTGCAGCAGAGCGTAGCATAACTCCCCACGGGAGGAGTATAGCCTCAGGGCAGTGTATGCGGAGGATGGGGGTCATGGTGCAGGGCAGCAGCAGTAACGACACGGAGTCAGTGATGCAGTTCAGGGCCTTTACTCACAGTTCTTATTATCCAGACCACGTCTGCAGGTAACGGCTGCCCACGTCGTACTGTGCTCACCAGGTGAGGGGCTCAGACAACTCCCAGATAACTTTGGAGCACTTCACAGGACCCCCTTTGTGTGTCCTTTGTCTGGCCTTTCTTACCAACACTTCTGTCCGGCTGCCTCGGGCCTCCTCTTGGTAAACTTGGCGCCAGTTTCCCTGACCCTATGTGGTGAATTCCTAGCGGGTGTAGCGAGGGGCTGCGCCACATAAAATGTCAGAGCCTCCGGTTTCTAGCTGAGGGTCGTTTCCTGCCTCCACTAGTTCGGGGACCGGTCTCCCCCTTTGGCCTGACCCCTCCACGCAGGTGGATTCGGGCGTGCGGTGGCGACTCGCCCGTCCGCACCCCTGGGATCCCTTCATTCCTCGTTCCTGGAGCCTTCTCCGCTCCTCTTCCTTCCTTCTCCCTCTTCCAGGCCTGGGCCTCTGTTACTAGGCCCGCCTCCGGAGCAGAGCTCATGCAGAGCCCCTGCTCCCTGCCACTTCTGCTCAGACTTCTCTGCACTGAACTAAGATGGTGCCCACCTTTTATACTCCCTTCTCAATGCACCCAGGAACTGCTTCCTCCCTGCTCCTGCACTACAGGGTTCCCCTTCCTCAGTGTTCCCTCCCCCCACTCCAGCCAGGGACAGGGACTGTCGTGCCCATCTCAGGGGCATATTGGTCGCCCTGCCCCACGGCAATGTGGTGTAATGCATGCAGGTGTCGGGTCCTGATCCACACTCCATCCTTACCTGAGAGTGAGATATCACACCTCTGGGTGAGGTGCAATACGTCTGTAGCAACCGAGCCCTCAGGGTGCTACAGTTCCATTTATCTTCAGCCTAGGTGACGTATTGCGATACAGGGCCGTGATTTTGGCTATAAAAGGGTCCCCTAGACCCCTACCCCAAGCTTTTTAAGAGAATCATATATGGCGTGCCAGGAGACTCTATGGAATGCTTTCTCAGCATCCAACGAGAGTATCTAATTACAAATTTTTAACTGCATCTAGCCCAGGAAATACTTTGTGCCTAGTAGCAGTGTCTGCTAGTGAGCGGATTATCCCGGCTGTTAAGCAAGCTGCACCACCTGTAGTTTAGACACTTAATTTTTTCAAAGGAAATGCTTCGGGACCATGGGATACTTAGTGAAGAGCATCAGGAGGCACCCCAAGGCATAGGGGCTGGGACTGGCAGTAGGATGCCTTGCGGTGGACAGCCGAGCTCGATCCTTTTAAAAGCTTTTTAACTGCAGCAGCTTTAGTGGACGCTACTGGAGCTGGAATTACCGCGGCTGCTGGCATGAGACTTGCCCTCCAATAGATCCTTGTAAATGGATTTAAAGTGTATTCATTCAAATTAGAGAGACAATTTAAATTAAAAAGCTTAGAGCTGCCTCCACCACAGGGGGGCTCGCTCGACCCACCAGCGGACAGGCACCAGTATTGGGAGAGGGGGGCTGGCCGTCAGGGTTCACCGCGGCTCTGGCACAAACCCGGCGACACGGAGGTGGCACGGGCAGGAGCGGACTGGCCGTGTCGGCTTCTCACTTTTTGGATTTTAGAAGGGCATGACATGCCTATATCTGTGTCTCCCCCTCCTTTTACTCCTCCACCTCTTTTATTTTCGCATGACTATATGTACTTGTCACTTTTCCATGTGTTAGTTATGTCTTCTGAGCAGTTTGTCAGCTTTTGGACACCTTTGAAGGTGTTTTCTATGTGTTTCTATGTGTTTTTGTTTGCCTGCCATTGGTTTTAACGGTGTTCGAAGGTGTTCGACGAACAGTTCGACGAACAGTTCGGCGAACACACGGGTGTTCGACGAACCGAACCGAACTCGAACACTACGGGGGTGGCTCAACACTAATCACCAGGCCCTTACAATTGGCGTGATAAGTACGTTGGGGGGCGCCCGGTTTTACCCGTGGTGCTGGACGGTATCCCCATGAGCGCCTTGCTGGATACCGGGTCACAAGTAACTACTATCCCTTATGTACTTTTTAAGCAGTATTGGACTGATGCTGATATAACGCGGTATCCAGACAGTGACTTGAGCATCATCACCAGTAATGGCTTGTCCGTGCCGCAGATGGGGTTCAAGGAGATGACCATTAAAATTGGTAAAGTTGAACTACCGGCACAGGGAGTAATTATTGTGGACATTGACCGTCGTGAAAGTCACCCTAAAATAACTCTGGGTACTAATGTGATTGAAAATTGTCTTTCAGAGGTAATTGTAATTCTACAACAGGTGGCGGTGAATGCTAGTTCCTGCCAACTGAGAGTCCTCAACAAGGAGATAAAAGCCCTGATGAGACGGCAGCAGGTAGAACTGTCTGTTGGTGAGATCGGTAGCGTAAGACTGAGTGACCCATTCCCCATTTCCATGCCTCCCAAAAGTGAAATGATGATCTGGTGTCGGACTGCAATCGGGTTGAGAGGTAGAGACTATCAAGCCATGGTAGAACCCGTGTACTCAGACAGCAGGCCCACCATTTTGACAGCCCGGGGGGTGGTTGATGTCCGTCATGGGAGGGTGCCCGTTCGCATTCTCAACATTGGGGAGAGGGAGGTACACTTACCCAGGTACGCTACACTTGCCAAACTGTTTGTTGTCAAACACAAAGCTATCAGGGCCGTGGAGCCTTTGCCTCCATCTCCACAGGCGGAGGGTAATGGCTCCCAGAAACAAAAGGAGCACTGGTGCCAGAAACTCCATGTGGGTGCTGACTCCACTCCTCTGCACCAAAAACAAGGAGTCTACCGGGTGGTCCAGGAGTACGAGAGAATTTTTAGTAAGCACCCGCTAGACTTCGGCAGAGTAAAAGGGATAGAACACCATATCCCCACGGGGAGCCACCCACCAATAAAAGAGAGACACAGGCCTGTACCCACTGCACATTATCAGAATGCCAAGGGCATGCTAAGAGAAATGAAAGAAGCTGGGATCATTAAAGATAGCTGTAGCCCCTGGGCAGCCCCCCTGGTTCTGGTAAAAAAGAAAGACGGCACCATGAGAATGTGCGTGGACTGTAGACAAATCTACCGTATCACCCACAAAGACGCATATCCGCTGCCTAGAATAGAGGAGTCTTTAGCCGCACTAAAATCAGCTAACTTCTTTTCTACTTTGGACCTTACTAGTGGGTACTGGCAGGTTCCTGTAGCAGCGGCTGACAAGGAGAAGACTGCCTTCACCACCCCGATGGGACTGAGCGAGTTCAACTGTATGCCCTTCGGGCTCTGCAACGCACCAGGAACCTTCCAGAGGCTGATGGAGTGCTGTCTAGGGCACCGAAACTTTGAGACGGTCCTCCTTTACCTGGACGACCTGATCGTCTATTCGAAGACTTACGAGGACCATCTAAAGCACCTGGCCGAGGTGTTCGAAGCCCTGGCAGGCTATGGCCTGAAGGTGAAACCATCAAAGTGTCACCTTTTGAAACCAAAGTGTTACCTAGGGCACATGGTAAGTGCGGAAGGAGTAGCCCCCGACCCTGACAAGGTCACGGCAATCAAGAGCTGGCCAAGCCCTTCGAAAATCAATTAAGTGAGGCAATTCCTCGGGTTGATAGGCTACTACCGAAGGTTCATCCCTGGGTTCACTAAGATGGCAGCTCCTATTCAGGACCTCCTGATAGGATAGTCTAAGTCCAGAAGCCAAAAGCCACCCTTCAATTGGGATAAACCGGAAGAGGAGTCCTTCCGCCAGTTGAAGATGGCCCTCACAGGGGATGAGATCCTGGCCTACCCTGATTATGGCCAGCCTTTTATTCTCCACACAGACGCCAGTCATGTGGGGCTGGGAGCCGTACTGTCACAAAACCAACAGGGCAGAGAAAGGGTGATCGCGTACGCCTGCCAGAAGCGGAGGCCCACCGAGAGGAACCCGGAGAATTACAGCTCGTTCAAGCTAGAATTCTTGGCGGTGGTGTGGGCCATAACGGAATGCTTCAAGCATTACCTGGCCTCCGCAAAGTTCACTGTGTACATGGACAACAACCCGTTAACACACCTAGACAGTGCAAGACTTGGTGCCCTGGAACAGCAGTGGATGGCCCGTCTCTCCAATTATGACTTCATGATCAAGTACCGGGCAGGCAAATCCAATGCCAACGCTGACGCCCTATCGAGAATGCCTCACTTACCTGAAGGTGACGAAGACTCAGAAGAGCTGGAGGAGGTAGAACTCCCCGCGTTTCACCGGTATGGAGCCGCTCAATACTCTCACCGCGTGAAGGAGGAAGATTTAATAACCGTTATGATCAATCCCCTATCTCACCACAGCTGGGCCGAGACCAAACATAGTGACCCTGCAATCCGCCTGGTGAAAGATCTGCTGACCCAGGAAGACGCCCGCTAAGATCCGGATGCTCCAGAGGAAGCCAAGCAGCTATGGAAAGAGAAGAGCAAGCTGTTCCTCTACGAAGGCAAGCTGAGCAGAAGACTTGTCAACCACCGGACACACGAGCTGACCTGGCAAGTCGTGGTCCCAAGGCGGGATGCAGCTATGGTCCTAGGGGCTTACCATGACAGAGCGGGGCACTTCGATTGGAAGAAACTGGAGTTCCTGCTAAGAGGACGGTTCTTTTGGGTCGGCATGAGAGGGGCTGTAGAGAAATGGTGCAGGGACTGTGGCCTTTGTAACTTAAGGAGAAAAGACCGCACCATCCAGAAGACACTGTTGAAGCCCATCGTCACCCAGCAGCCTCTTGAGCTGGTAGCTCTGGACCACGTCAAATTGGCTCCAAGCCGGTCAGGATACATCTACGCCCTGACAATCGTGGACCACTATTCCCGTTTTCTAGTGGTGGTCTCGGTAAAAGACTTGACAGCCAAAACGGCGGCCAGAGCCTTCCAGCAATATTTCTGCCGCCCACACGGGTATCCAGAACAAGTTCTGACAGACCAGGGTCCAGCGTTCGAGGCCGAAATCTTCCAAGAGTTCTGCAACCTCTATGGCTGTAAGAAGATTCGGACAACGCCTTACCACCCACAAACCAACGGGATGTGTGAGAAAATGAACAATATAGTCATTGATCTCCTGAAGACGTTGCCCCTGGAGGAACGCAGCCTGTGGCCAGAAAAACTGCCGGACCTGATAGACTTATACAACCATATCCCGGTGAATGCTACAAACTGCACCCCGGCTTACCTGATGCGAGCCAGACCAGGTAAGCTGCCCGTAGACCAGGAGATGGGAGTCCTAACACCTGTGGACACCTCCCCGGATACGGACTGGGATACGGAAAGGCGACTGCAGTACAAAAAGGTACAGGAGAGTGTGGAGAAGAGTCTGGCCCAGGTGAGAGAAAGGCAAGAAAGACTTCAACCAACACGCCCCTGCTGGTCCCCTAGAACCTGGTGAGCAGGTCCTGAAGCAAAAGAGAAGGCTACATAAGTTGGACGACCAGCGGGAAAGGGAACCCTACACCGTACTGCAGTCTGATCACGACAACTCGCAGGTGTGCGTGATCACCAGGGATGGAGGAGAAACCACTAGTACCGTCTCCAGAGACCACCTCAAAAGGTGCCCCGAACAACTCCGTAGTGCAGAAGAGGATCAAAGTGACCTTAAACCCGCAGAGGACAAGGAAGAAATGATCAGCACCGTTCTCGGAGAGTTCCCTCAGTCCTGGACTCGAATAAACGATGCCATAGTGGTTCCCGTCCTGCATTTTCTGCAACCAGCTCAGCAACAACCTACACCAGAGACGGAAGGTATAGAAGAGCAAGCAGTTCCAGAGGCAGAAGATCCGGTACCAGCAGCCCAGGAGAGTCAACCCTCTGCTGACAGTGAGCCTGCCATGCCTGCGGTGAGCCAAAGGACCCGCAGACAGCTGCCTGCCCTACCTGTACACCCAGCTGGTAGCTGTACCCCTAACGCTAGTGGGGAAAGCCAGGTCGGTCCACCACCAGACAGTGGGTTAAGGAGGTCAACCAGGAGCACAAAGGGGCAGATACCCGCTCGCTGGAGAATATAGGGTGCACTAAAACTGTAAATAACCCTGTTGCCAAGTGTTGAAATGTTTGCAAAGTTACATGCATGGTTAGTAATTGTGTATTTCAGTTTCTTACAGTTACCAGACGGACTCAAAGGTTATGAACTTTTAATAACCGGGACTTTGTATGGACTGCGTTCGGAGCCTGACCAAGGAATGAACTAAGACTGTAAAGGACTTGGGGCTAGGACAGACCCCCACCTGGTTAAGGCTCCCTGTTGTGTTGGTGATATGGACACCCAGTCACAGACCACACTGTGATCTTAAGAACTCAACCTGTGCGTCGTCTGTCTACAAATGTTTTATGGTCATGCATGTTATTCTTGTTTCTTGTTTAGTCCCGGAGTACTAAATTTTACTAGGGGGGAATGTGTCACCCTGGCCTGGATGCCACAATTATAATAAAGCTGTGTCTGAGAGCAAGGGGGAGGTTCTCTAGTCAAGGAACATTAGCATGCAATACCTCCTGTCTCAGGCCGGTAGGGGGAGCAGGCTGCCCCTATAAAAGCTGGAACTGGGGGCAGGGTTAGGGAGAACTGGACAACCTGTCTCTAGATTGAGAGGTGTCCCAGAGCAGGGACAGACAGTTGTGTTGCAGCCTAAGAGGACGTGTGGCAGTAGGAGAGCCATGAGCCAGGGACAAGAGGCGAAGTGCACCTGTCCTGGCAGACAAAGAGACTAATCTACCAGACTTTGGTGTCTGAGGCTGTGAGGATTCCAAGTCCTACAGCAAATAACCAGTCCGCAGGGGACTGTATGCTCCTTGGCCTAAGAAGCCCGGAGGCTCCGCCACAGCAGAAGGGACCAGCAAAGACGTACCAGGCCGGGAGAAGAAAGGGACCCACGTTGCAAGCCATAAGGGCGAGAGGACATGGTGAGCTCGGGAACGTGGGCTGTTACCCTACAAGGAGGGAAATAGCCAGAAGGAGCACAGAGAGCACGGTAGGCCTACACCCTCGCCCTGACCAGGGCCAGCCTCCCACTTGTTCTCAGACATCCAGGCCCCCTCCTAGCCGGGCCTGTTTCTGGGTCATATTACCTGTTCTAATAAAGACCCTGAACTGTTTAAGAGGCTTCCGTTTCCTGGCTATCACGGTCGTAATCATCCCCTCCATCATCCATTATATATTCTGCCCTGGGGCCATACTCCTCCCGTGGTGAGTTGAACAATTCAGTGCTGCACATTTATATCAGCCCCAGCGGTCTGCACTGCAGCGGCGGTTAGCCCTGACTGCAATCCACGGGTGGCGTAGTCGGACATCACTTTAAACTTATAAAGGACTGCCACTGGTCTGACCACCCTGAGCCACGGACCAGGTTGCCACTACTACCCCCCATCGTCTCCCTGTTGCCCGGCTCCGAGTGCCCCACGGCCCAGGGGGCGAGTCAGATATGTGTAGAGAATCTTGTGGAATACCTACACTAACCAATGAAGAATGAAATCTCTCCCTAGCTCAGCAGCACCTCTCACTACACTGCCTGATTGCAGAGTAGACTGATGAGTATGGCGGCGCCAGGTCTGATATAGACCTGATGACACTGTGCAGCCAGCCAATCACTGTAACGCCACAACCAACATGGATGTGGGATTACAGTGTGTGGACGACAAGCCCTGCATGTTGAGAGGGAGAGGCCCCGAGCATCCGCCCAAGCATCTCGGAAGTACTAGGCGAGCTCCGAGCATCTTGAGCACTGAGATGCTCGGGTGAGTACTGAGTACTTGCGAGTATGATCGCTCATCACTAAACCAATTGACACTTGGTCGCTGACAAATGCCAAACTATTAGACAACTGCCTGAAACCGTGACCATCAGACGTTATCCCATATGACTGCTCTAATAATCCGGCCATTATTGTGAGCGTGTCAAATATTACACTCTATTTAAAGTATTTATTTTCAGTTGTGCCGCTGACAAATAGCATATCTGTGAACAATGTTGTATGAGTATTACGCCACTTTTGTGGACTGACAAAAAAAAAAACATACAAAAAACAAGCCAAAATGGAAAACATGTTAAGAAACATTCTTTCCAGGGTAATGACTTGTATATAAAGCCAAAGAAATAAAAAAAAATAAAGTTATGGACTGTGGAAGACATTTATGCAACCAGAATGTACACTCATGTGTATCTGGTGATGATACCACCTAGCAGCAGCACCTGTTCCTATTGTAAATGCATCTGACAGCGTTATCAGTAGGGAATAGAATAGATTTTATTTTTTTGGGGGGCAGCACCAGCAGCACGCAGTATAAGGCAATAATACCTGGCTGGATCGATGTAATACGCTATCGATACTGCGATACCTAACCCATAAAATAATTTCTGATAAGACAGTTAATATTCTAGAACATAGAATCTATTTGAATTGTTCTTCCCATTATTAAAGAGTGTGTCTCCTATACTGTTATTGCATATGCAACAATTTCAAGGGCTGCCAAAAATTAGGATGCACTCCAATGCACATTTGAAGAGACGTAAAAAAAACACAGTAGGATCTTTCTTTAGTATAAAAAACAGACTCACCAATGTAAACTCAATGTAATCACATTGTTCAGCTCCTGAACTTCCTCCTCCAGTTCAGCCTCCATCTCCAAAATGACCTCATCAGTCACAAGCTGGAAGCACTGCAGCACTGCCTTGGCCAAGTGGCAACAGGCTGTGCTGAAGATAATATGCTTAATGCTTAGGTGACAAACCACCCAGCACTGCAGAGTTGTTGAAAGCTGTAACACAGCAGCCTGATCTGTGGCGCTCACTGCTGAACATACAGCCAGGCCTGGTCGTGTGTGACAATGGGCGGAACCTGGTGGCGGAGAAATGACAGCCGGCATAGATACGGTTTCCCTCTATGCCAGTCCTTTCACCGAGCTAAAGAATATGACTGTGGTGAAATACAACTCTCACCGAGAAGCAGTGTCAGTGAAAAACATTTCTCCCCCGCTCAAGAGCCCCATAGCAGCTGGAAAGTTTGTGCTATCATGAAGTCTCCTGATGGAGAAGCCAGGGCCCACCAAGAATTCTCGGGTGTGCCCTTAAAACCCTGCCAAGAAGCAGCCCTGTCTAAGAAAAGTGTGTAGGAAGGTTCCTGGACACTCTATGGCTGCTTTTTTTTACTATGGACTGGCTCCAGCAATCTATAAGATTGCAATCTATGATCCCTTCACTGGCCCTCCATTGGCAAGAGACTTCAGTTCAAAACCATAACCGTGACCTGCAAAGCCATCCACAACCTGTATGCTCCATAAATCTGTGACCTACTCTCCCGGTACATACCAGCATGTAACCTCCGATCCTCACAAGATCTCCTTCTCTACTCCCGTCTTCACAGCTATTCCCACAATCACACACAAGATTTTTCCTGTGCATCCCTTCTACTCTTGAATTGTGTAACTCAACATATCAGACTCTCGCCTACTGTTGAAACCTTTAAGAGGAAGCTGAAGACCCACCTCTTCCGACAAGCCTTCAACCTGCAGTAACCCTCGCTCCACCATATCGCTGCACGACCATCTGCACCCTCACCTACTGTATCCTCACCCATCCCTTACAGACTGTTTGTGCGCCCTAATGGGCAGGATCCTCCCTGCTCTTGTACCAGTCAGTGACTTCTTTTCACATGTAAAGCCCAATGGAATAAATGGCGCTACAAAATGAATAATAATTACTATGCTACTTGTAAACTGAGTCAATTGATGGCACTTTCCTGGTGACTGTAACTAAATTGATGTGTTTTGGCAGCTTTTGGTCCCGTTTGAAGGTGTTTTGTATACGTTTGGTTTTGGCACCCATTGAATCCAATGGTGTTTGGCGAATATTCGACAATTACATTGGCGAATATTACAAAAACGGCGATTGTAATCCGAAACGAATATTGAAATATTTGCTGGTCTCTAATCAGAAACATTCTTAAAAAAATTATGTGGGTGTTGCATCACAGTCTCCCTGGTGATATGGTGGTGGAGGATGAGAAGGAGGAGGAGGGCGACATAAAATAGAAAAATTCCTGAAAGGTATACCCATGTCTCGATGTGAAGGAATGCATGGGAATAGACCCCCAAAAAAATAACCACTGGATTTGAGTTTATGTTTGATGCTATTATCTGGTGATGTTGAGAAGTCTGGTCCAATTCAGCCCTTGTTCATTTTTATAAGAGTCAGCCTGTCAGCATTTTCAGTGGACAGGCGGATGCGCCTATCAGTTTTATCAGTTATAATGCCCCTGGCGGCACTAAAAACTATCTCTGACAAAACGCTGGCGGCCAAGACCTCCAAGGCGTAGAAAGACAGTTTATGCCACGTGTCCAGCTTGCACCATTCAAAACTTTTCCCTCCTTGTCAGAGTACCCCGTGTATCAGGGTCTGGGCGCTGGGAGGGTGTGAGAAAACTGTCCCAGACCTTTGACAGCGTTGTCCTGCTTCTGCCGCATCTGGTTTGTGTCTTCCTTGTTTGTACTCCTTGGTTGTCCAATGAACTGTCTCACTGTGACCACTGCCACAAGAGTTGTCAGATGGGAATTTTTTTTTTGTTATAATTCTTCAACAAGGGACTGGACTTAATATCTCCCAAAATGAACTCCTTCGGTTTCCTCCCTCTACTAACCTACCTATATCTGACTTTGCAATTTCCTTTAGGTGGTGCCACCATAACTCCCACTCGGCACGCCTGCTATCTTGGAGTCGTATTTGACACACAACTTTCCTTTATTCAACCTAGAAAATCACTTACTCGCTCATATCACCTGCACCTTAAAAACTTCTCCAGAAGTCGACCTTTTCTCACCTTTGATACTGCAAAAACTTTTACTGTGACTCTTATTCACTAGTGCAACTCTCTTCTAATCAGTTTCCCCCTAACCAAACTGTCTCCTCTACAATACCTTCTGAATGCAGCAGCCAGGGTAGTATTTCTATCAAGCCGCTTCATCGACGCCTCTACCCTGTGCCAGTCATTGCACGGGTTAGGTTAAACAATTGACGCGCCCCTGGGCCTGTGTCGCGCTGCGTTGCGCACGCGGGAGCTTACCCGGAGCCGGATCTGTTTAGGGTTGTAGTCTCGTGGCGGTGACCCGGTCCGTGCCCAGGGAGTCAAACTGGACGGCAGTCTGTTAGCGGTAGAAAATGGTTGATGACTACGCCACCCGTTGAATGCAGCCAGGGGGCTGCTGCTGCAGGGCAGACCGCTGAGGCCGGTGGAAGGATGGTGCAGCGTGATAGTATAACCCCCAACGGGAGGGGTATGGCCTCAGGGCAGCCGACGTGGATGATGGGGGTAGCAGGAACCACTCAGAGACGGTATGGTAGCGTTCAGGGTCTTTACTGGTAACAACGATAGACCCTCCCGGAGTACTTGCTAGCGAACGGGGCCTGGTCAGTCCTTGAGCAGATGGGATCTCCCCTGGCCAGGCGTAGTTGTAGGCCTCCCAAGCTGACTGTACTCTTCTGGCTACCTTGCTAGAAGCTGATGTAAGTAGCCCACGTCCCTGAGTGTACCGTGTGGTGCTCACCCGTATGGCCGGTGACTCGGGGCCTTCTAATGGCTTCCGCTCCACGATGGCAGTGCTGGTCCCACGCGTGTGACCGGGCCTTCGGGCTTCTGGGCCAGGGGACCTGAAATCCCCTGCCTGGCGGATTCTGCTGCTGGGTAGAAGTTAGTTCCCACAGCCTCGGACTCCGGGTCCGGTAAAGAATCTTCTTAGTCAGGGCGAGCTCTTTAGCTGCCAGCCCCTGACTCCTTGTGACTCTGATGCTTCCTATGCTGCTCTTGTCTCTACTCTTCCTGGACTCTCTAACCCTGCCTCAGCCCCGGGTTTATACAGGGGAAGTTCTTCCCCTCCCAAGGCTGGGCAGGAGGTGTGGCATGCACAGGATCCCTGACCAAAGGACCTCCCACCTGCTCTCAGACGTAATATCTCTATCACTGTGGCAACCAGACCCCTGGGGTGTCACATTCCCCAATAGTGAAATTTAGTACTCCGGGACTAAACATATTTTTTTAGAAAAACATAACAAGGTATAACAATAACAATACAATAAGAAAAACACATAAGATGGTTACGGCGTGTCCGCAACCGGGTGCAGTCTCTGAAGAGAGCAAGGTGTCCATTTCACCAACACAGGGAGACGTAACCAGGTAGGGGTCTGTCCTACCCCGAGTCCTTAACAGTCTCTAGTCCATCCTGGGTTACGCTCCAACTATATACAAAGGATTCCCGGCAAATCCACCGAAGACTCCTAAAAACAACTAGAAACACAAAATTACACACAAGCAACAATAAACAGGTAAACATTGTAAAACAACTTAAACATTTAGATCCTCCAACGTGCGGGTAACTGGCCTCTAGTGGCCCTAGTGGACCTACGGAGCTGACTGTCTGGCCCTGAACTACAGGGTGTAGGAGCTGTCAAGGGTAAACTGGGCAGCTGTCTACCGGCTCTTTGTCTCACTAGGGGTACGGCAGGCTCACTATAAGCAGAGGGTGGATTCTCCTGTTCCGCTTGGGTGGAGTCTTCTGCCTCCTGGACCGGCTGCTCTTCCAGCTCTACCCGTTGCTCCGTAGGTTCTTGGGATGATGGTTGGAGGAAGGTGAGTACGGGTACCACAACTGCACCATTGACTTGAGTCCAAGACCGAGGGAAGTCCCCGAGCACGGTACTAACCATATCTTCCCTTTCTTCCACGGGTCGATGGTCTTCCTGTTCCTCCTCAGGGTTCCTCAGTTGTTCGGGGCACTTCTTCAGGTGGTCCCGGGATACAATGGCTGTGGTTTCCCCTCCGTCTTTACTGATGGTACAGACCTTCGGGTTCTCGTGGCTTGAGGGCAGTACGGTGTACGGGTCCTTCTCCCACTGGTCGTCCAACTTGTGGAGCCGTCTCTTCCTCTTCAAGACCTGCTCTCCGGGTACCAGGGGAACAGCGGGAGCATACTGGTTGTAAGTCTTCTCTTGTCTTTCCCTAGCCTGACAGAGACTTCGCTCCACGCTCTCCTGTACTTTCCGGTACTGCTGCTGCCTCTCTGTGTCCCAGTCTGTTTCTGGTGAAGTGTCCTCGGGCGTCAGGACTCCCATTTCCAGGTCAACAGGTAACTTACCAGGTCTTGCCCTCATTAGGTAAGCCGGGGTACAGTTGGTGGAACCTACCGGGATGTGGTTGTATAGGTCCACCAGATCGGGCAACTTCTCAGGCCACAGACTGCGTTCTTCCAGGGGCAACGTTTTTAGAAGATCCATTACCACCTGGTTCATTTTCTCACAAAGTCCATTAGTTTGCGGATGGTAGGGTGTCGTCCTTATCTTCCGGCAGCCATACAGATTGCAGAATTCCTGGAAGACCTCCGCTTCAAAGGCAGGTCCCTGGTCCGTCAGCACTTGGTCCGGGTACCCGTGTGGACGGCAAAAGTGCTGCTGGAAGGCTCTAGCTGCTGTTCGAGCCGTTAAGTCCTTGACGGGGACGACAACCAGAAACCGGGAGTAATGATCCACGATGGTTAACGCGTAGACGTAGCCACTTCTGCTGGGGGTCAGTTTTACATGATCCAAGGCTACCAGTTCCAACGGTTGCCGGGTGACGATGGACTGCAGGGGAGTCTTCTGGCTGGCCCGGTCCTTCCTTCTCAGATTGCACGGGCCACAGTCTCTGCACCACTTCTCGATGGTTCCCCTCATGCCTACCCAGTGGAACCGCTCGCGCAGCAGGAACTCCAGCTTTTTCCACCCGAAGTGTCCAGCTCCGTCGTGGTATGCCTCCATCACCATGGCTGCGTCTCTTCGTGGCACCACTACTTGCCAGAGTAGTTCATGCGTCCTGGAGTTAACCATTCTGCGGCACAACTTCCCCTTGTAAAGGAACAGTCGACTCTTCTCTGCCCATAGTTGTTTGGCTTCCTCTGGAGCGTCTGATTCCAGGCTAGCCTCCGGGCGAGTCAGCATCTCCTTCACCAGTCGGACGGCAGGGTCGCTGTCTTGCGTTTCCGCCCAGTTGTAGTGAGGTAAGGGGTTCAACGTAGCAGCCTGCTTACTCCTTACCCGGTGGGAATACTGGATAGTCCCATGACGGTGGAACGCAGGGAGTTCAACTTCTTCCAGTCCCTCCGGATCTTCTCCTCCGTCCGGCAGGTTGGGCATCCTGGACAGGGCGTCCGCGTTGGTATTGGAGCGCCCTGCCCGGTATTTAATTGTGAACTCGTAGTTGGACAGACGGGCCATCCACCTCTGCTCCAGGGCACCGAGTCTTGCCGTGTCCAGGTGTGTCAGCGGGTTGTTATCCGTGTATACGGTGAACCGGGAAGAAGCGAGGTAATGCTTAAAGCGCTCGGTGACTGCCCATACCACGGCCAGGAACTCTAGCTTGAATGAGCTATAATTCTCGGGATTCCTTTCGGTGGGTCGCAGTTTTCGGCTGGCATAGGCGATTACTCGCTCTTTCCCCTGCTGAATCTGGGACAGTACGGCTCCTAGCCCGACGTTACTGGCGTCGGTGTAGAGGATGAAGGGCTGGCTATAGTCCGGATACGCCAAGATTTCATCCCCCGTGAGGGCCATCTTCAGCTGGCGGAAGGACTCTTCCTCTAGCTCTTCCCATTTGAAGGGCGGCTTCTGGTTCTTGGCCTTCCGGGACTGGCCTATCAGGAGGTCCTGCATAGGCGCCGCCTTTTTGGTGAAACCGGGAATAAACCTTCGGTAGTAGCCTACCAACCCTAGGAACTGCCGCACTTCTTTTACGCTGGAAGGGCTTGGCCATCCTTTGATTGCGGTGATCTTATCGGGGTCGGGAGCCACTCCGTCAGCGCTCACCACGTGTCCCAGGTATTGCACCTTTGGTTTCAGGAGGTGACACTTGGAGGGTTTCACCTTTAGGCCGTAACTCGCCAGAGCTTCGAACACCTCCGCCAGGTGTTTCAGGTGGTCCTCATAAGTTTTGGAGTATACGATGACATCGTCCAGGTACAACAGGACCGTCTCGAAGTTTCTGTGGCCCAGACAGCACTCCATTAATCGTTGGAAGGTTCCTGGGGCGTTGCAGAGTCCGAACGGCATGCAGGTGAACTCGCTAAGTCCCATCGGGGTGGTGAATGCGGTCTTCTCCCGGTCCGCCTCTGCTACAGGAACCTGCCAGTACCCGCTAGTGAGATCCAAGGTAGAGAAGAAGTTAGCAGATCTTAAAGCAGCCAATGACTCCTCTATCCTTGGTAAGGGGTACGCATCCTTGTGTGTGATACGGTTGATTTTCCGGTAATCTACACACATCCTCATGGTGTTGTCTTTCTTTTTGACTAAAACTAGTGGGGCTGCCCAGGGGCTACAGCTATCCCGGATTACCCCAGCCTCCTTCATGTCTCTAAGCATCCCCTTGGCGTGTTGGTAATGTGCAGGGGGTACGGGTCGATACCTCTCTTTTATGGGAGGATGATCTCCCGTGGGGATGCGGTGTTCTACCCCCTTGACTCGCCCGAAGTCTAACGGGTGTTTACTAAACACTCTCTCATACTCTTGAACCACCCGATAGACTCCTTGTTTCTGGTGTGAGGGAGTGGAGTCAGTACCCAGATGTAGTTGCTGACACCAGTCCTCCATGTCTTTCTTAGAGCCGTTACCTTCCTCCGGGTGAGATGGAGGCAAGGGTTCCACAGATTGTATAGAATTTTGATTAGTGGTATATAATTTGGCTAGCGTGGCATACCGGGGCAGGTACACTTCCCTCTCCCCGATATTTATTATGCGAACGGGCACCCTCCCATGGCGTACATTGACCACCCCCCGTGCTGTCAAAATGGTGGGCCTACTGTCTGAGTAAACTGGTTCTACCATTGCCTGGTAATCTCTACCTCTCAGACCAATAGCTGCCCGGCACCAAATCATCATTTCACTTTTTGGGGGCATGGCAATAGGAAAAGGGTCACACATTCTTACGCTACCAATCTCACCGCCGGAGAGTTCCACTTGTTGCCGTTGCATCAGTGCCCGGATCTCTTTCTGGAGCACCCGCTGCTCGCCGGAGCTGGCATTCTTGGCAACCTGCTGTAAAAGGAAAATCACCTCTGCAAGACAATTTTCAATTACATTAGTTCCTAGAGTTATTTTTGGGTGACTCTCATGTTTGTCAATATCTACAATGATCAGTCCCTGTGCGGCCAGTTCGACTCTACCAATTTTGATGGTCACCTCTTTAAATCCGATCTGTGGCACGGGCTGACCATTGCTGGCGATGATACTCAAGTCGTCGTCAGGGTAGCGGGTAATATCCGAGTCATTCCAGTACTGCTTGAAGAGCACGTACGGGATGGTGGTGACCTGTGACCCGGTGTCCAGTAGGGCACTCATGGGAATGCCATCCAGTACCACAGGCAAGACTGGACGTCCTCCCACATATCTGTCGCGCCAGTTCGATGGGCCTGGTGATCTTTTTCCTGGGGGTTGGCCCTCTACCCCAGGTTGTGCCCGTTTAAAGAACAGTACCTTTCCATATGTCCGGGTTGATTGCAGCGGCGGCAGATGGGTCGTCCGTCCTCGCTGTATCGGTCACTGGGTCTTCCTCTGGCCGGTGGGGTCCTCCTTGGTCGACGCCACGGGATGTCCTCCGGTCCGGATGCCAGCTGGATCTTCCCTGGAGTGGAAACCTGTAAAGACTGCACAGTTCGGGTTAGCGCAGCAACGCTTTTAGCTAGCTCTTGGACCTGATGGTGTAGGTCTGGAGCCGGGTCATTGTCCAAAGCCTGCGCATCAGCTCCCACAGGCCCTGCTGACAAGGGCGCCGCCTCCTGGTAGTAAGTGGTAGTGGGGCGTCTGTGGGTCACAACGCCACCTGGTGCCGGTTCTCGGAGCACCCGGATGGCTCTGTCCTTGAACTGTGCAAATTCTAGATGAGGGTCCTGTAAGGCCATTGCCCGCAACTGGGTGCGGTGGGCATTGCAATATAAACCCTCTATAAATTGTTCGGTCAACAGCCTGTCCTCGTTTCCCACTCCATTAGGGTCGGTCTGCTTAATGGCCCTCAGGGCCTCTTGTAGGTTGAGTGCATAGTCCCTTATACTCTCATGCGCTCGCTGCTTGCACCCGTAGAATCTAAGTTTAATCTCGGCTGAGGTGCGGGTATCAAAGGTGTCCTTCAGCCGGGTTAGTATCCCTGCGACAGTCTTCCTCCCAGGTGGCCAGGATTTTACTTCCCTTTTGGCTGCCCCAGTTAGTTGGGCCACCAGGATGCTCACTTTTTGCTCTTCTGTGAGGGGGTACACCTGGAAGAGGCTATCCAGCTTTTCTCTAAAGTCATGCAGGGTATGTGACTCCCCTGAGTACTGGGGTAGCCAAGCTGCTCCCGGGATATAGGGCATGGTGAAGGGCATAACTGCAACAGCGGTAGCGCTGGCGGGGGTTGAGGCAGTGGAGCTCTCCTCCGTATCCGACATCTTCCTCCCCCCTAGTGGACCGTGGCCTACCTTGCGATGATCCTGTTCCGTAGGCCGCGGCTCCGCAGTGGATCGTCAGGGTTGAGGACCTTCCGTCGCGCTCCTGTGACGTCGGCGTCTGTTGGGCTCCTTCCAGGACCTTACGCAACGTCCGGACGTGAGGCGGGGCTTCAGTTCTCGCGCGCTTTCGGAGTCCACGCCCCTCTTCTTCCCGCGCGGCGTCCTCAAGATGGCGTCCAATGGCGGGAAAACTCCACGGATGGCGGGAAGAAGGTCGAAGATGGCGCCGGATGGCGGGAAAACTTCGCGGATGGCGGGAAGAAGGTAGAAGATGGCGCCGGATGGCGGGAAACCTTCACCACTGGTAAGTTTGAACAGTCTTTGCTTTTCAGGCACGCAGTACCCGGTGGTTGCGGGCACGAAATCCTGCCGACTACGCCAAAGTTGACGCGCCCCTGGGCCTGTGTCGCGCTGCGTTGCGCACGCGGGAGCTTACCCGGAGCCGGATCTGTTTAGGGTTGTAGTCTCGTGGCGGTGACCCGGTCCGTGCCCAGGGAGTCAAACTGGACGGCAGTCTGTTAGCGGTAGAAAATGGTTGATGACTACGCCACCCGTTGAATGCAGCCAGGGGGCTGCTGCTGCAGGGCAGACCGCTGAGGCCGGTGGAAGGATGGTGCAGCGTGATAGTATAACCCCCAACGGGAGGGGTATGGCCTCAGGGCAGCCGACGTGGATGATGGGGGTAGCAGGAACCACTCAGAGACGGTATGGTAGCGTTCAGGGTCTTTACTGGTAACAACGATAGACCCTCCCGGAGTACTTGCTAGCGAACGGGGCCTGGTCAGTCCTTGAGCAGATGGGATCTCCCCTGGCCAGGCGTAGTTGTAGGCCTCCCAAGCTGACTGTACTCTTCTGGCTACCTTGCTAGAAGCTGATGTAAGTAGCCCACGTCCCTGAGTGTACCGTGTGGTGCTCACCCGTATGGCCGGTGACTCGGGGCCTTCTAATGGCTTCCGCTCCACGATGGCAGTGCTGGTCCCACGCGTGTGACCGGGCCTTCGGGCTTCTGGGCCAGGGGACCTGAAATCCCCTGCCTGGCGGATTCTGCTGCTGGGTAGAAGTTAGTTCCCACAGCCTCGGACTCCGGGTCCGGTAAAGAATCTTCTTAGTCAGGGCGAGCTCTTTAGCTGCCAGCCCCTGACTCCTTGTGACTCTGATGCTTCCTATGCTGCTCTTGTCTCTACTCTTCCTGGACTCTCTAACCCTGCCTCAGCCCCGGGTTTATACAGGGGAAGTTCTTCCCCTCCCAAGGCTGGGCAGGAGGTGTGGCATGCACAGGATCCCTGACCAAAGGACCTCCCACCTGCTCTCAGACGTAATATCTCTATCACTGTGGCAACCAGACCCCTGGGGTGTCACACAATCACTACAGAATACAATACAAACTCATCTCTCTCACCCACCAAGCTGTCCACAGTTCTGCACCGGCCTATATCTCTTCCCTCATTTCTGTGTATCACCCCTCCTGTGCCCTCTATTCTGCAACTGATCTAAGAGAGGCATCCTCCTTAATCAGAGCCTCACACCTCCGTCTCCAAGAATTCTATCGTGCCATGCCAGTTTTCTGTAATGCTCAAAATGCATACAACGCGATGGTCACGGTAAAGGCAGGGGAACATAAAGTCGGCCTTGTGTGCCAGACTGACAACAGTCAAGACTTCCCTGTTCTCACCAAGAGGATTACTGTCTATGTTCTCTTCCTCCTCCTCCTCATTATCATCCAATCCGTGCTGAGATGAGGCTGAGCTGGGTAGCATCACCCTGTACAGTTCCTTGCTCCACCTGCAATGCCTCCTCTTTAATTGTGGGCAGCGAGCGTTTCAGTAGAAAGAGAAGCGAGATGGTGACGCTAATTATGGCATCATCGCCGCTCATCATCTTAGTGGAGTCCTCAACATTTTGGAGGAGGGCACAGATGTTCATGCCCACTCATCAGCTCTTATGTGCGGAGGCTGACCTGAATGCCGATGGACGTGTTGAAGCTGGTACTCAACAACTGCTCTCTGTTGCTTAAAATCATTCCAAACATCTGCAACGTTGATTTCCAATGTGTAGTCACATTGCACACCAGTCAGTGAGCTGGAAGCTGCAAACGCTGCTGAAGACCTACCAGGGCGGCCGAAGCTGTAGCTGACTTTCTGAACTGGGCGCACACGCTGCGTACTTTCACAAGCAGCTCTGGCAGATCCGTGTAGATTTTGAGAAACTGCAGAATCACTAAGTTGAGCACATGGGCCAGGCATGGTACCTGTGCGAGCTTGCCTAGCTTCAGAACTGACACCAGGCTCTCTGATACAGCTTTCAACAACTGTGCAACAGTGTGCGGTTTGTCTCCTAAGCATACAATCCTGCTTATTGTTATTGCCACATATGAAGTTTAAGTAAATAATCTGGAATATGTCCTGAAAAAATAAATCAAGTGATGGAGATCGAGGCTAAAGAGGAGGAGGAGGTGGTGCAGGAGCTGTAGAATGTAGGGGTAACCCTAATTGACCCAGGTCCCGCAATCTTCTGCGTCGGGAGGACGTGTTCTGTACCAGGGTCCCACTGGAACCCGGCTTCCACAATATTAACCCAGTGGAATGCGTCAGTGAGATGAATCGTCCCTGGCCACATTCACTTGTCCATGTGTTTGTGGTTAGGCGGTCCTTCCCACTTAAGTGCACTGGGGAGGGCACGGGAAATGTTCTGGGACTCGCGCTTGTGGAAGGCGGAGATGATACCGGGAGAAATAGTGGCGGCTGGGGACCGAGTATGGACACCCGGCTGCTGCCACCATGAGGTTGTGGAAAGGTTCCGCCTCCACGAGCCTAAAAGGCAACATTTCAAGTGCAAGCAGTCCAGAAATGTGGCAGTTTAGGATTTCAGCCTGTGGGTGGGTGGGTGGTTGGCTGCATACTTGCGCTTTCATTACAAGTAACACAAAGTTTAGGAGATGGATGATCCAATCATCATGAATAATTTAGTTGTTGTATAGGAGACCGAGCACAATATTAACCCAGTGACATGCTTTCGTGAGATGTACTTTCCCGGGCCACATTCACCTGTCCACGTGTTTGTGGTTAGGCGGTCCTTCCCAGTAAGTGCACTGGGGAGGGCACGGGTAATTTTCTGGGCCTCGTGCTTGTGGAAGGCGCAGACGATACCGGGAGAAATAGTGGCGGCTAGGGGCTGAGTATGGACACCCGGCCGCCACCGCCCTGAGGTTTTGGAAAGCTTCCTCCTCCACGAGCATAAAAGGCAACATTTCAAGTGCAAGCAATCCAGAAATTTGGCAGTTTAGTATTGCGGCTTTTGGCTGCATACTTGTGCTTGCATTCCAATAACAGAAAACTAAGCAGATGGTGGCCTCTATCATCATCACGACCTCACCTCGGCACTATGAACTCTCCTGAAGGAGAAGCCAGGGCCCATCGGAGGAGTCTCCGGTTCTCTGGTGGGCCCACCCAAGCCTGCCGAGAAACAGCCCTGGCTAAGAAAAGTGTGTGGGAAGGTTCCCGGACACTCTATGGCTGTTTTTATTTTTTTACTGTGGACTGGCTCCGTATTGTCCCTGGCCACATTCACCTGTCCATGTGTTTGTGGTTAGACGGTCCTTCCCAGTAAGTGCACTGGGGAGGGCACGGGTCATTTTCTGGGCCCCACGCTTGTGGAAGGCGGACACGATACGGGGAGAAATAGTGGTGGACACCCGGCCACCGCCGCCATGAGGTTGTGGAAAGCGTCCGCCTCAATGAGCCTAAAAGGCAACATTTCAAGTGCAAGCAGTCCAGAAATGTGGCAGTTTAGTATTTCGGCCTGTGAATGAGTGGCTGGCTGCATACTTGTGCTTCTATTTTAAGAACTGTTGTAGAGACAACTGAATGCTGCAAAGGGACAAGGACATGGATGGTGATGGTTGCAAGTCTGCAATGACAGGTGCAGGGCGGGAGGCATCTTTGCATGCGTCATGGACAGGGGATTGGCGTGCATGCACAACAGCTGACACTGTTCTGGACCTTGGTGTTTGGCCCAGCTTGTCAAGTGCTTTGCTGTCATGTGCCTGAGCATGCTGGTGGTGGTCAGGCTGGTAGTTTTGGTGCTCTTGCTGATGCTGGCCTGGCAGATTTGCAAATGGCCTTTTTTGGGGTTATCTAAACAGTCTTTAAAAAAGAGCCTGACTCGGGAAGACCTAACAGTTGTACTGGCAACTTCCGTCGTGTTGGTGTTCTGTGGAGCTATTGCCCGCCTTGTGTCTGTGGCCACCACACTGATGGTTCCTGCCTGTTGCGGTGCTCCACCTTCCTCCCCCTGTGTGCTGCTGTCCTCGTTCTACATGTCCTCTTGCCAGGTTGGGTTAGTGACTTCATCGTCCACCGCTTCGTTTTCCACTTCCGCACCCTGGTCCTCCTCCTGACTTTCTGTCCATTGTGTCTCATCACTATCCACCTCTTGAGACAGTATTTGTACTTTCCCACCACCACCTTCATGTGACCATGGCTCCTCAAATCGCTACATGTGATTTTCTGCTGCCCTGCTCGAAGCTGGCCGGTCTAGAGACCCAAATTTATCGATGGAAAAGTTAATAGCCCTTGGTGTAACCCTGGGCTCAAATCTCTCCTTCAAACCACATATCCAAGCTCTTTCCACTTCTGAGCGGACCGAGCGAGAGGCCAGAATCTATAAATGAAAAGATGAACAAAACAGCTCTTCAAAGTGTCCAAGTGTGGGATCAGTTGTCTCAAGGCACTCAGAATGGTGGGAGGAAGGAGGATCAGGGTGAGGAAGATGCCGACTCGAAGTAAAAAAATCTCCTGGATCCGCACATTACTCAACCACTAATCTACAAAAACACTAGTGCACGCGCTCATCATCTACCTTCTCGACAACTGCAACCTCCTGCTCTGTGGCCTCCCTTTTAACACTCTCGCATTCCTCCAATCTATCCTAAAGTCTGCTGCCCGACTAATCCACCTGTCCCCTCCCTACTCCCTAGTCCTCTCCTCTCTGTCAATTCCTTCACTGGCTCCTCATTACCCAGAGACTCCAGTTCAACACCTTAACCTTGGAATGCAAAGCTATCCACAACCTGTCTCCTCAATACATTTGTGAATTGTCTCCCGGTACTTACCTGCATGCAACCTCCGATCCTCACAAGATCTCATTCTCTACTTCCCTCTTATGTCCTCTTCTCACAATCGCATACAAGATTTCTCCCGTGCATCCCCACTTCTCTGGAACTCTCTACCCCACCATTTCTGACTCTCGCCTACTGTTGAAACCTTCAAAAGGAAGCTGAAGACCCACCTCTTGCGACATGCGTGCAACCTGCAGTAACCCTCACTCCACCATACCGCTACAAGACCAGCTCTATCCTCATCAATTGACACCAGATTGCTGTTCAAAATAGTTACCTACAGGCCAGATATGTCAAACTGTGTTTACTCCGTCACACTGATCACATATACGTTTTCAGACAATACTGCCATTTATGACCTCCATTAAAAATTTGTTTCAGTGTGCCAGTGAAGCAATTGACACCAGAGTCTGTAAAAGTGGCGTAATACCTCTGACAACATTGTTGACAGCTGTGACCTGGGAGTCAGAAATGCATCCAGGGGTCTTTCCCATGTTGTTCCCATGCAATTTTTAGCACTGTTCCCATCGACTTGGGCAATTTTTAAGGCCTTTTGCAGACCGCCAGGGGGGAGCCGCCTGAAAAATGCTGAAGTTTCCCATAGACTTACATTGGGCTCATTACTTGGACCGAGCACTCAAGCGTTCCAATTTGCTCAACTCGAACAACAAGTACCTGAGCATGTTAGTGCTCGCTCATCACTAGTCTCCATCCATAATGAGTAGTCCTTTGCTAAAAAGGGCTAGGGTTTCCAGTGCTTTAAGAAACCACGTAGTTTGTCCTTGATTTGGGGCGTATGGGTTGCATAATAGGAGTACTAGCTATGTAACCTTTTCAAAAATATATTTATCCTCTTTAATGTGAAGGACAAGTCTTTACTAGTGATGAGCGAGCATGTTCGCTACTGCTCTGTGCTCGCCTGAGCATCTCACTGTTCGACATGCTCGGCGCTCGCAAGTATTTCCGAGGTTGCTCGGCAGGAGCTCGGGTCTCCTCCCTGCTTGTTTGGCGCTCTTTAGAGCGCCAATGATCATGCAATGATTGCCTGCCACTCACTGTAATGCTGTATCCATGTTGGTTGTGGCATTACAGTGATTGGCTGGCCACACAGCGTCATCAGGTCTATATCAGACCTGGCGCCGCCATGCTCGTCACAGTCACTCCGGAATCAGACAGTGTAGGGAGAGGTGCTGCTGAGCTAGGGAGAGATTTGCTTGTTTCTAGTTAGTGTAGGTATACCAAACTATATTAGAGACACATATCAATCTCAACAAACAGTCCTTCTGAGGACTAATCCATCTGCAGAGATATCAGGCAGGCAGTGTATATAGGCAGGCAGGCAAGGTATATAGCAAACTGCAGTGCACATAGGACCACAGGCTCCATTCCAGTTTTGTCTGCTGCTGCTGTTAGATTTTTCTAGAAATAGGCCTAGGTCTCAGGGGCAAGGAATAATTTTTTTTTGGATCTTAATCCTCATTATTTGCTTAAAAAGCAATCCAGAGAACACTATTTTTCTGTGCCATTTGCTTGCTGGCACTGCAGAATACAGCCAGGTCCTTTCCATATTACAGAGCTAAAAATCCAGCTATTTTTAGAAAATACTGCCATTTCTGGCCTCCATTAAAAAAAATGTCAGTGTGTCAGTGAAGCAATTGACACCAGATTGCTGTTCAAAATAGTTACCTACAGGCCAGGTATTTAGAACTGTGTTTTCTCCGTCACATGGATCACATATACTGTGGTGCAGCGGCATTGCTATAATGATCTGGTATGTCTGTTTATGCTATTTCCTTCCCCCTCAGCTGACTGGTCACATGACTGTGACATCACACAGGTCCTTTTGCACAACGGAAGGTCTGGACACGTGACTGTGAGATAAGCACAGGTCCTGTGGCTGTTTCTATAGGATATAAAAAAAAACTGGTAATTTGGGACAGGTGTGGAGTGTGCAGTGGTGCAAGGGGTGTGATAGGTTTGAGGCCTGTTCCCAGTGTGTGTGGCACCGTGTGAGGCCTGGTGAGGCCTGACGAAGCTTGGTGGACTCCTGGAGGGTGAAGCCTGGGTCTTGTGACTGGACGCCAGTAAGCCTTGGAGGGCCAGATGCTTGGTGGACTCCTGGAGGGTGAAGCCTGGGTCCTGTGACTGGACGCCAGTAAGCCTTGGAGGGCCAGAGGCTAGAGACCCCCACCTGGGAACCAAAAGGCCAGAAGCAGCCATAAGCCTCAAAAGGTAAAAACACTGATTATATGGACATTGATATGGACATTGTTATTATTACCTTGCGGGGAGGCTGTAACTAGAGCCAAGTTGGCCGGTCTGCCACTTGAGGCTCCTGGACATTATATGCGTGTCGATTGGCCACGGAGTTGGACCCGGAAATCAGCAGATTATGGAGTTAATAAACTGCTGAGTTGAGAAATACTGGAAAATATGGCTGGTGTGTTTTAAATTGACACAGCGAAGCAAGTATCCCCCAGGATGATGACTAGCGCTGCCTTACATGTGGTTTGAGAGTGCGGGCGACTGCAGTTTGGTTGCTGGGGGAAACTGCAGTCCGGTTGCTAGCGGCAATGGCACAGGTCGACTAGTGTGGTAAAGCATCTGGCTGCAATTCGGCGGGGTTGCGAAGATTGTCGTCGCACACAAACCTGGTTTGCTGTGTCTCGGCGGGGCTCACGAAGATCAAAGCATCTGGCTGCAACTCGGCGGGGTTGCGAAGATTGGCGTCGCTCTCAAACCTGTTTTGCGGTGGCTCAGCGAGGCCACGAAAATTTTTTGGGGAGAGCGGTATAAAGTCTAGTGTGTACCGCGATGGCCATGAATGGTGCAGTATCTCCAGACGGAATGGAGAAGGGGTTAGATGACCGAGTGAAATCGCTCTTCGGCATAATGGAGTGTCCTGAGGAAATGCAGAAGCTGATAAAGATGGCTGTGGAAGGAGCAGCAAATGAGTCTGAAGCTGTTGAGCGTTTGAAATGCCTGGTGGAGTCGCAGCAGCAGGCGTTTGAGAAACAGCCACAGGACTCACATCAGGTATTTGAGAAACTTTTACAGGACATGGTGCAGGAACCGCAGGAGCTGTGGGCACCATCTAGAATGGTGGTAGTGGACCATTCTATGGACCCTCCGGGGGCGCCAGTATTGTCCCAGAGTGCCCGGGGAGGTGGTAAGAGCTGTGGTGAACTGAGTCCTAAGACTACTGTTAATTTTTCGTGTAAAAATTACCCTGCCGGTGTGGTTATTTAAAAGGGGGCGGAGTCTAAAAAAGGGGCGGATTTTCACAAGAGTGTAGAGTGTAGAAAACTGAGAATTGTTACCGGTGGTGGGTTGGTACCTCCTAAAAATGACAATTTGACCATTGATAAAGGGGAGACTCCAGTGGAGGGGGTTGACGTCAAGGTGGGAGGCGACCTGTTAGTCCACAACACCAGGGGGAGTGGTACAGACCCCGTAGCTGACGGTGACACTACGGAAGTAGAAGGAGAGGTCAGTCAGGAGGGGATAGACGAGGTGGGAAAGTCCCCATCTCGTAGACGGCGCAGGGGCCACAAAAAGGTTGCTCCTGTGGTCTTGACTAAAAGTGAAAATAAAGAAAATGTAATGGTGTGTGCCATTGTTTCAAGGGTGGATCCTCTTTTAGAAGAAGAGGAGGTGACGTTGCCAGTAGCAACCTCCGATACAGAAGAGGAGGTGAACGAGAAAGTTAATCAATGGAAGGAAATGTTCCTGGAAATTAAGGAGGACCGCCGAAAACTCAAGGAGGAGGTTTTGCAGTTGAAACTTGAGAAGGAGGCGCGGCGGGATGGAGTTTCTGGAAGTGAACAGGAACTAGAACGACTGCGCGAACAGTTCAACCAGGAGCTGTGTAAATCCAATAAGGAGTATGATGAACTCATGAGGGAGCTGCAGCAATTCCAGGACCAAGTAAAGCCTCTAATGAAGGAGAAGGAGCGGCTGGAGGACTCTCTGTACCAGCGAGACCGGGAGCTATCCGCCCTGAAAGAGGCAATAAAAGTTGAAGTGTCTGCTCACGACCATGAGGCAGAAAAGAGGCATGAAAGGTTCAGTGAGGAACTGCAACAGATTAAGAGAGATTACGAGGACCTCCTCAAGGTTAAAGAAAAACTAGAGGAGGATAAGGCGGATGCAGAGCAAGTGTGCCAAGTGGTTGAGACCACGCTGCAAGACACCCGTGATGAAAATGGGTATCTTCGCAGAAAGACTTTAGGTCTGGAAGCTCAGGTGAAGGAGCTTCAGACGTGCTGTGATACTCTCCAGAAGGCAGAGACGTGCCTTAAGGAAAAGCTCAGCAAGATGGAAGCTGAGCGGGAAAAGATGGAGGAGTCCATTGGAGAAGCCACAGACCAGGGCCAGGAGTTGGCCACTGGAGGTGGGAGGTATGAAGCAGATACCTCCTCGAATAATGCGAGCTCGGGTGATTCGGTGGATGTAGGAGCCGAGATCAAGGAGCTCAAGGAGTTGCTGCAAGCCCAGTGGACGCAAGAGAAGCTTGAGATACTGGCTGTTGAGAACCGAGAAGGCGCATTGGAGATGGAGAGGTCTGACAGAACTCTACTATTAAAAGAGCAGTTGAAGCAAGAGGAACTTCAGAGACGGGTCGCTGAGAGGCGAGTAGCTGAGAAAGAGGAAGAAGTTTTAGAGCTCAAAGGTCGCCTAGCAAAGTGTCACGTGGTGAACGAGGTCTCCTTGGAGGAGGGAAGGGGCAAACAAGTTGCACTTACTCCCTTAGACTATGAGAAGGTGGACCTGAGGAGAGCTAAGAGTATGGTGTTGGAAGATAAAGGTGAAGTGGAAGTGATCAAGACGAAAGTTCGTGAATTGGTAACTGTGAGTCAGCTCAGGGGAAGCGTAAAGGTGGAAGAAGATGAGAGTCAGTTGTCCCTGAACCCTGAGCTGGTTGATCGTCTGGAGACCGAAACGTCTTGGTACAAGTGCCTCATAGATGTTCCCGAGGATTTGAGGGAGGAATGCACCAGTGAGTCCGTGCATGACCAGTTTAAGAAGGCCGTGGGAGCCTGTAAGGTGTACTCGACCTCAGAAGCTAAACAGCTGGTGGTCCTGTCCACAACCGAAGTCACAGTGAAGAGGGTGGCGATCCTAAGTGACATACATTGGCGATGTGTTCGCACGAAGCGGTTTCTCCAGTTGAAGACGGAACAAGCCGCCAGACAACTGGAGCTGATGAGAAAAGCTCACAGTCTACGGGAAGAGGTCATCCGGGTGCCTCATGTTCTGGTGAGCAAGCTCGTTGGGAGAAATGGTCGAGCCATGCAGATGATGGTCAAGAAGTCTGGTGTCGTGAAAGTAAGCAGTCCACGTGATCGTCAGGACTGGATACCAGATGAAGACGGCATGGTGTCATTCTACGCTATAGGAACGGAAGAGAGTCTTGCATATATGAGCAAGCTGGTGGAGTACCGAGTGACCTACCTGTGAGAGGTGGAACAGTTGAATCACGCTAGACAGCGAGTAGATGGACAGCATCATCTGAGCAGTAGAGGATGGCAGCCGTCTGGAAATGGTGGGACCCGACAGAGAAAGGGCTCCCTAGATAACAGAACAGCTGAAGTTAGGGACCCTTCAAGATGTCCTGAGAGTAATGGGCGTGGGTTTAGAGGTAGTGAGACCTATAGTAACTCAGGTTTGGGTGGCCCATACAAACGACCCAATAGAGGATGGGACAATATGGAGTCGAACCGGACCTTAGGTACAAGGACACGTGAATCGCACTGCCGTATTGACCGCTGGGAGCGGGGGAGACCTGACAGGGTTTCGGCTGACCGCTGGGAGCGGGGGAGACCTGACAGGGTTTCGACTGACCGCTGGGAGCGGGGGAGGTCTGATAAGTTTACGACCCGGAAACATGACCTGAAAAAGTCAGTGACAATGACAGATGGTAGGTCCCTAAGGGATGGGCTAATGTCGTTGACTAATGTTCCAGGGGCTGAGCAGCGCAATTGTCCAGTAAATGGTCTCTGTGTGAACTGTGGGTTATAAACTGTTGTGTATATTATGTGTTCAACCCCACAAGTTTGAACAGAGGGGGGAATATGTGGTGCAGCGGCATTGCTATAATGATCTGGTATGTCTGTTTATGCTATTTCCTTCCCCCTCAGCTGACTGGTCACATGACTGTGACATCACACAGGTCCTTTTGCACAGCGGAAGGTCTGGACACGTGACTGTGAGATAAGCACAGGTCCTGTGGCTGTTTCTATAGGATATAAAAATACCCTGGTAATTTGGGACAGGTGTGGAGTGTGCAGTGGTGCAAGGGGTGTGATAGGTATGAGGCCTGTTCCCCGTGTGTGTGGCACCGTGTGAGGCCTGGTGAGGGCTGACGAAGCTTGGTGGACTCCTGGAGGGTGAAGCCTGGGTCTTGTGACTGGACGCCAGTAAGCCTTGGAGGGACAGAAGCTTGGTGGACTCCTGGAGGGTGAAGCCTGGGTCCTGTGACGGGATGCCAGTAAGCCTTGGAGGGTCAGAGGCTAGAGACCCCCACCTGGGAACCAAAAGGCCAGAAGCAGCCATAAGCCTCAAAAGGTAAAAACACTGATTATATGGACATTGATATGGACATTGTTATTATTACCTTGCGGGGAGGCTGTAACTAGAGCCAAGTGGGCCGGTCTGCCACTTGAGGCTCCTGGACATTATATGTGTGTCGGTGGGCCATGGAGTTGGACCCGGAAATCAGCAGTTTATGGAGTTAATAAACTGCTGAGTTGAGAAATACCGGAAAATATGGCTGGTGTGTTTTAAATTGATGCAGCGAAGCGAGTATCCCCCAGGATGATGACTAGCGCTGCCTTACAATACGTTTTCAGAAAATACTGCCATTTCTGGCCTCCATTAAAAATTTGTTTCAGTGTGCCAGTGAAGCAATTGACACCAGATTGCTGTTCAAAATAGTTACCTACAGGCAAGGTACTTAAAACTGTGTTTTCTCCGTCACATGGATCACATATACGTTTTCAGAAAATACTGCCATTTCTGGCCTCCATTAAAAATTAGTTTCAGTGTGTCAGTGAAGCAATTTACACCAGATTGCTGTTCAAAATTGTTACCTACAGGCCAGGTATGTAAAACTATGGATTGTCAGTCATACGGATCACATATATGTTTTCAGAAAATACTACCATTTCTGGCCTCCATAAAAATTTGTTTCAGTGTGTCAGTGAAGTAATTGACACAAGATTGCTGTTCAAAATAGTTACCAACAGGCCAGGTATGTAAAACTGCGTTTTCTCCGTCACACAGATCACATACACGTTTTCAGAAAATACTGCCATTTCTGGCCTCCATTAAAAATTTGTTTCAGTGTGTCAGTGAAGCAATTAACACCAGATTGCTGTTCAAAAATGTTACCAACGGGACATGTATTTAAAACTGTGGTTTGTCCGTCACACGGATGCATATAAGTTTGCTCCAAATTCAGTCATTTGTTGTGAGCATGGAAGATATTGTTCTCCATTTAAAATGGGCAAGGCACGTGACAAGGGACGGGGAACTGGACGTGATGGTGATGATGGTGCATATAGAGGCCGAGGCTGTGGGCAAGCTGAAATTGTGCCACAACAAACACCCACATCTTCTCGCTCGACCTTCCTGTCCCAATTAATAGGGGACCGCAGAACACCACTATTGAACAAAGAGCAGTGTCAAAAGGTTATTGTTTGGATAGCAGATTATGCTTCCAGTCACTTAGCCACCACCACCACCACCACCTTGTCTTCCACACAGTCAAGTCTCAGTAGCTGTGAGTCTGGACCGCATATTCCTCACCCTGAACCTCCTTCTTCCCACCATGCCAAATGCCAAGAGACAACTGATCCCACACTTGGACACTCCGAAGATCTGTTCACTTTCCCATTTATAGATTCAGGCCTCTCGCCCGGTCCATTTGAAGCGGGGAAAGAGGAGATCGCATGTAGCAATGCCCAAGTATTTGAGCAGCCACAGTCACACGAAGGCGACAGTGGGAAAGTGTCACAAGAGGTGGACGATGATGAGACACAATTGCCAGAATGTCAGGAGGAGGACCAGAGTGTGGAAGTGGAAGACGAGGTGGTGGATTACATAGTAACTGACCCAACCTGGCAGGAGGACATGCAGAGCGAGGAGAGAAGCACACAGGGGGAGGGAGGTAGAGCACCCCAACAGGCAGGAAGAAGCAGTGTGGTGGCTGCAGAAAGAAGGCTGTTCCCCATAACACCAACACGATGGAAGTTGCAGTACAACTGTTAGGTCTTCCCGAGTCTGGTTGCTTTTTAAAGACTCTGCCGATAACCGCAAAAAGGCCATTTGCACCACCTGCCAGGCCAGCATCAGCAAGGGTGGCAAAATGACCAGCCTGACCACCACCAGCATGATCAGGCACATGGCAGTAGAGATGAGCAATGTTCGACTAGAACTGTTCGCCAATCTCAAATTCAAGCTGTTTTGGGTGGTGTTCGAGTTGTTCGACGAACCCGAACGATTTGCAAAAAATTCGGCTGTTCGAGGTTATATTCGATAACTGTTCGTGCACCAAAAGCGTGTCCTGCATGTCTGGCACTATTTAGAGCACCAATCATGCAAGGATTGTCTGCCACTCATTGTAATGCCACAGCCATGGTGGTTGTGGCATTACAGTGATTGCCCAAATCGATGGGAACAGTGCTCACAGTGAAACATGAAAAGCCGGAAATTCAGCAGCGGCATACACCGGTACCTGACAATTTAGAACCAAAGAATAGAGTATCACACATAGATTAGATAGATAGAAACATGTCAGTCACATATACAAGAAGTACAGTGACAGTGTTGGTTACTGTACTTGTCATTTAGTGTAAAGAATTTATTAAAAAAAATATTAGTGTTTTCATGCACCGTCTCTTTAAAAAAGCCGGCCTGCAATTCAGCATCAGTACCCGACAATTTCTAACAGAAAGAATAGAGCATCACACATAGATTAGATAGATAGAAACATGTCAGTCACATATATAAGAAGTACAGTGATAGTGTTGATTACTGTACTTGTCATTTAGTGTTAATATAAAGGATTTATTAAAAAAAAAATTGGCGTGGGGTTCCCCGTAATTTTAGTCTCTAGCGGAGGTTAAGCAGACGGCTGGGGCAGATGTTTGAATCCTGGGAAGGGGGTAATACCCACGGACCTTCCCAGGCTACTAATATCAGCCCCCAGCTGAATACCTAGCCTTTACTAGCTACTAAAATGGGGGACCCCCAAAAAAATGACGTGGGGTCCCCCCTATTTTAATAGCTAGCAAAGGCTAGGCAGACAGCTGGTGGCTGATATTAATAGCCCAGGAAGGGTGCCATGAATATTGGCCCCCTCCCAGGCTAGAAACACCAGCCATCAGCAGCCCCAGAAATGGCGCATAAATAGGATGCGCCAATTCTGGCATTTGGCCTCGCTCTTCCCACTGCCCTGTAGCGGTGGCAGTGGGGTAATAGGGCTGGGGTTGATGTCAGCTTATAATGCCAGCTGACATCAAGCCCAGGTTAGTAATGGAGAGGCGTCTATAAGACACCCCCATTACTAACCCCATAGTCAAAGTTACAAAAAACCACAAACACCCAGAATAAAGTCCTTTAATTGAAATAAAGACACAATTCTTTATTGTTCTAAATTAAACCATACTTACCATCACGCCCATTCCAGCTGAAGCCAACGATCTCCTGCAATAAAAGTAAAATAATAAAGCAACATCATCCTTACCTTTCTATGGTTACCACAACAGCTTCAGCTCTGCTACATTCACATGACAGGCTGGACCGCAGCAGAACCCTGCCATCCAGTTTGCCATGCGGCAGACACTGAGAAGCGCAGGCATGCTTGCGCTCCTCAGTGTCTCGCTGTGACGGCATCCAGATGAGCCGACAATGAACTCAGCTCACCTCATGCACGTCACTGACAGAGTGGGAAAATTCTCATGCACTCAGCGCTTCAGCGTGAGAATTCTCCCACGCTGTCCGTCCTTACCCAGGAGTTGTCTTCAGGACCGAAACCCTTCCAGGAGACAAGATTAGTGTTGAGCCACCCCCGTAGTGTTCGAGTTCGGTTCGGTTCGTCGAACACCCGTGTGTTCACCGAACTGTTCGTCGAACTGTTCGTCGAACACCTTCGAACACCGTTAAAACCAATGGCAGGCAAACAAAAACACATAGAAACACATAGAAAACACCTTCAAAGGTGTCCAAAAGCTGACAAACTGCTCAGAAGACATAACTAACACATGGAAAAGTGACAAGTACATATAGTCATGCGAAAATAAAAGAGGTGGAGGAGTAAAAGGAGGGGGAGACACAGATATAGGCATGTCATGCCCTTCTAAAATCCAAAAAGTGAGAAGCCGACACGGCCAGTCCGCTCCTGCCCGTGCCACCTCCGTGTCGCCGGGTTTGTGCCAGAGCCGCGGTGAACCCTGACGGCCAGCCCCCCTCTCCCAATACTGGTGCCTGTCCGCTGGTGGGTCGAGCGAGCCCCCCTGTGGTGGAGGCAGCTCTAAGCTTTTTAATTTAGATTGTCTCTCTAATTTGAATGAATACACTTTAAATCCATTTACAAGGATCTATTGGAGGGCAAGTCTCATGCCAGCAGCCGCGGTAATTCCAGCTCCAGTAGCGTCCACTAAAGCTGCTGCAGTTAAAAAGCTTTTATAAGGATCGAGCTCGGCTGTCCACCGCAAGGCATCCTACTGCCAGTCCCAGCCCCTATGCCTTGGGGTGCCTCCTGATGCTCTTCACTAAGTATCCCATGGTCCCGAAGCATTTCCTTTGAAAAAATGAAGTGTCTAAACTACAGGTGGTGCAGCTTGCTTAACAGCCGGGATAATCCGCTGACTAGCAGACACTGCTACTAGGCACAAAGTATTTCCTGGGCTAGATGCAGTTAAAAATTTGTAATTAGATACTCTCGTTGGATGCTGAGAAAGCATTCCATAGAGTCTCCTGGCACGCCATATATGATTCTCTTAAAAAGCTTGGGGTAGGGGTCTAGGGGACCCTTTTATAGCCAAAATCACGGCCCTGTATCGCAATACGTCACCTAGGCTGAAGATAAATGGAACTGTAGCACCCTGAGGGCTCGGTTGCTACAGACGTATTGCACCTCACCCAGAGGTGTGATATCTCACTCTCAGGTAAGGATGGAGTGTGGATCAGGACCCGACACCTGCATGCATTACACCACATTGCCGTGGGGCAGGGCGACCAATATGCCCCTGAGATGGGCACGACAGTCCCTGTCCCTGGCTGGAGTGGGGGGAGGGAACACTGAGGAAGGGGAACCCTGTAGTGCAGGAGCAGGGAGGAAGCAGTTCCTGGGTGCATTGAGAAGGGAGTATAAAAGGTGGGCACCATCTTAGTTCAGTGCAGAGAAGTCTGAGCAGAAGTGGCAGGGAGCAGGGGCTCTGCATGAGCTCTGCTCCGGAGGCGGGCCTAGTAACAGAGGCCCAGGCCTGGAAGAGGGAGAAGGAAGGAAGAGGAGCGGAGAAGGCTCCAGGAACGAGGAATGAAGGGATCCCAGGGGTGCGGACGGGCGAGTCGCCACCGCACGCCCGAATCCACCTGCGTGGAGGGGTCAGGCCAAAGGGGGAGACCGGTCCCCGAACTAGTGGAGGCAGGAAACGACCCTCAGCTAGAAACCGGAGGCTCTGACATTTTATGTGGCACAGCCCCTCGCTACACCCGCTAGGAAGGCACCACATAGGGTCAGGGAAACTGGCGCTAAGTTTACCAAGAGGAGGCCCGAGGCAGCCGGACAGAAGTGTTGGTAAGAAAGGCCAGACAAAGGACACACAAAGGGGGTCCTGTGAAGTGCTCCAAAGTTATCTGGGAGTTGTCTGAGCCCCTCACCTGGTGAGCACAGTACGACGTGGGCAGCCGTTACCTGCAGACGTGGTCTGGATAATAAGAACTGTGAGTAAAGGCCCTGAACTGCATCACTGACTCCGTGTCGTTACTGCTGCTGCCCTGCACCATCACCCCCATCCTCCGCATACACTGCCCTGAGGCTATACTCCTCCCGTGGGGAGTTATGCTACGCTCTGCTGCACCCACAACACCAGCCTCAGCGGTCTGCCCTGTAGCGGCGGTTCACTCTGACCGCAATCCACGGGTGGCGTAGTCGGACATTTAAACATGAAAACCACATAAATAGTTCCGCCACTGGTTTGACCGCCCTGAGCCACGGAACCGGGTCGCCGCCACGAAGACTACAACCACCAGCATCCACCAAAAAGGGTCCGGCTCCAGGTGTCCCAAGGCCCAGGGGGTGCGTCAGAACATTTTCATCACCTTTCACAATCACCAATGGGACAAGGCAGTGATGTCCTCTGTCCCCTCTCTTATACATCCTAGTGACGGAGCACCTGCTCTCATCAATTCGCCATAACCCCAATATTAGGTGGATTGAGGTGGGAGGCACCGAGTACAAGTGCTCTCTATTTGCTGATGATGTCCTAGTATATATCACTCAATCACATATATCCATCCATGCTGTTATGGCTGAAATAGATCACTTTGTTACATGGTAAAATTTTAAAATCAATGCAGCGAAGTCTGAGGCCCTCAATGTCTCCCTCCCCAAATCCATATAGGATTCCATCCAGTCCAACTTTCCCTTTGCCTGGCCCTCACAGGGTATCAAATACTTAGGAATTCCTATTCATAGAGACCTCTCCCATCTATGTTATCTTAATTTTGGGCCCTTTATTGAACAACTCCATACAGACCACGGTTGGCAAGTTAGAACTGTAAGATTCACTACGTGAACCACTGGTCTTTTGTGGAAAAGCACATGTACACTGCGTTCCAAATTATTATGCAAAAAGTGTTTAGGAGTGATAAGGGAAGAATTTGTTTGTTTGTCAGTTAAACTCATTGATGGTGATGTGTGTCAGGGCTCTTTATATCACTGTAAGCAATTGCAGACACCTGTGCTAATTAGTTTGGCAGGTGTGTCCAATGAAAGGCAAGACTACTTAAGAAGGCTCTCTCACATTATTAAGCAGCCTACATTTTCTGCCAAAATGGGAAAGAAAAAGGATGTGTCGGCTGCTGAGAAGCAACAAATTGTGGAGTGTTTAGGTCAAGGCATGACTACAATCAACATTGTGCGATGATCAGGATGAAGTGTCTTGGCAATCAAGAAGTATGTAGCTGATTCACAGTACACACGTGTGCGTGCTGATAAGGGCAAATTGAGGACTCTTTCCTACTGGCAATTACGTCAGGTTGAAAGAGCAGCGGCAAAAAAGCCTTGTCATAGCAGCAGACAAGTTTTTGAAGCTGCTTGTGCCTCCAACGTCCCCCGAACAACAAGATGCAGGGTCCTTCAGAGGTTTGCAGCTGTGCATGCGCCATCCTGTCGACCTCCTCTATCCACTTCACACAAGCAGAAACGGCTCCAGTGGGCCAAACATTACATGAAGACTGATTTCAAAACTGTTTTGTTCACGGATGAGTGCCGTGCAGCGCTCGATGGTCCAGATGGATGGAGTGGAGGATGGCTGGTTGATGGACACCCCACGCAAACACGGCTACAGCGCCAACAAGGAGGAGGTGGAGTAATGTTTTGGGCTGGAATCATGGGGAGAGAGATTGTCGGCCCCTTTAGGATCCCTGAAGGCGCTAAAGATGAACTCCATAATGTATGTGGATTTTCTCAAACAGCACTTCCTGCCATGGTTCAAGAAGAAGAACCGTGTATTTCACAGCAAGATCATTTTTCTGCATGATAATGCACCATCTCATGCTGCACATAAAACATCTGCATCTCTGGCTGATATGGGCATAAAAGGGGACAAACTTATGGTGTGACCCCCATGCTCCCCTGACCTCTACCCCATTCAGAACCTTTGGAGCATCATTAAAAGGAGTGTCTATGATGGCGGGAGGCAGTTCACATCTAAGCAACAGCTCTGGGAGGGTATTCTGTCCTCATGCAAAACAATTGAAGCAGAAACCATCCAAAACCTGACAAATTCAATGGACGAGAGAGTTCAGAAGCTCCTTTCGAACAAGGGGTCCTATGTGAAAATGTAACATCACCTAGAATAAAGTTTTGAGTTGAAAACTGTTTGATTTCAGTTTCTAACAACCTGCTAATGCTTATAATTTCAAAAATGACCATTTTTTTGGTCTTTATTAAAATGAAAAGGTTGATCGAAAAGTTTGGGGGATCTAAGAGTGTGGCGACCCAGTAGTCATGATTACTTCGAATTCTGACAATATGAGGGTCATGCTGCAGGTAGTGCAGCAAGAAGGCACTTATGTGCCTTGCGCATCTCGGAGCCCCAAAATTATTTTCTGGGCTAGATGCAGCTAAAAATTATTTTTAATTTTAAATCTGGTGAAGATTTAGTATAGATGGCCTAATAGGATCAGTGCTGCACACTGCTACAAAGCCCAAATTATTTTCCAGTCAAGATACAGATAAACATGATTAGTAATTTGAAAGCTTAAAACGGTTGGTAGGGTGATTTTAACCAATCATCAAGCTTTTACTCTCCCCAGGATGACACAGGGGTAGAAAAGTCGTTTTGGATCCATGATTTGTTCATCTTTATGAACGTGAGTCTGTCTACATTATCAGTGGAGAGCCGCGTGCGCTTATCTGTCAGCACACCACCAGCAGCGCTGAACACACGTTCAGACAGAACGCTGGCTGCGGGGCATGACAAGATCTCCAAGGCGTAAGTGGCTAGCTCCGGCCATTTATCCAGATTGGAAGCCCAAAAAGAGCAAGGGTCCAGTGACACAGTCGTGGCTTCAATGTTTACTTGGAGATACTCCTGTACCATCGTCTCTAGGCATTGACTATGTGTCAGACTTCTTGTCTCCTGTGGCCTTGCAAAGGATGGGCTAAAAAAGTGGTGAAATGATTCCGCAAAATTGATGTTACCAGCAGATACTGTGGTTCTGTTACGGTTTGAGTGCTGAACACTTGACGGTCCCACGGTTGGCAAGTTGGAACTGTGAGATTCACTACGTGCACCACTGGTATTTTGTGGAAAAGCACATGTAAGATTCTGCAACAGTCTCTGCTGATACTCCTGCATGCGTGCATCCCTTTCTATGGCAGGAATAATTTCTGCAAATTTACTTTTGTACCGGGGATCTAACAGTGTGGCAACCCAGTAGTCAGGATTATTTCTAATTCTCACAATTCGAGGGTCATGTTGCATGTAGTGCAGCAAGAAGGCACTCATGTGTGTTGCGCATCCAGGAGCACCAAGTCCCTGTTGTGTTGGTGGTGAGGTAACAATCATGCTTCCTTCCTCTGTCCTCTCCCCCCAACCTCGCACAACAGAAATGTGATCAAGGTCTCCCTCATCTGATGAGTCTTCCATCAGTTCATCCTCCACTTCTTCCTGGGCTCCTGCACCTTCCTCACTAGTTTGGCTGCTACCATGCGCCCTGGTAAAACCATCTCCCCCACCCTCACATGCCTGCCGCCTTGGTGCTGCCAACCGTCTGGACCTTGCAGATGTTAGCCCTTCCGCATACAACTCCTCCTCCTCTACTTCCTCCACCTCCTCTTGTGCCACCACCTGACTCCGAATTCTGTTTAACATGTGCTCCAGCATGTAAATCACCGGAATAGTCATGCTGATAATGGCATCGTCAGCACTAAACATCTTCGTCGCCATTTCAAAACTGTGCAGAAGGGTGCATAGGTCCCTGATCTGAGACCACTCCTACAGCGTGATTTGCCCCACCTCTGAATCTCGTTGGCCCAGGCTATACGTCAGAACGTATTGCACCAGGGCTTGTCGGTGCTGCCACAGTCGCTGCAACATGTGCAGAGTTGAATTCCACCGGGTAGGCACATCGCATTTTAGCCGGTGAAGTGGCAGGCCCAACGACTTCTGTAGAGATGTAAGTCGCTGAGCTGCGGGATGCGAACGGCGGAAGTGAGCACACAGCGACCGTGCCCTCTGCAGAAGGCCATCTAGTCTGGGATAGTGGGCTAAAAATTGCTGGACAACCATGTTCAACACGTGAGCCATACAAGGCACGCGTGTGACATTGCCCCGGCGAAGGGCCGCACCCAGGTTTGCAGCATTGTCGCACACGGCCTTCCCTGGTTTCAGGTCCAGTGGAGACAACCATTCATGAAATTGGTTCTCCAGAGCTGACCACAACTCCTCAGCTGTGTGACTCACATTTCCCAGACATTTCAATGTAAAAACCGCCTGATGACGTTGAGCCCTACTGCCAGCATAGTAAGGAGGTGTGCAGGATCCCTTCTGCGCAGTTAGAAAGCTTGTGGCATGACCAGACAGGCTTTGGGTGCAGGTGGAAGACCGAGAGGAGGTTGAGGAGGCAGAAGCAGTGGAGGAACTTTGACATAAAGAGGATTGACGCACAACTCGTGGGGACGGCAAGACTTGGACAGCAGCCCCTTGTCCTGCTGTCACCATAGTTACCCAGTGCCCAGTCAGCGACATGTAACGCCCCTGTCCATGCCTACTCGTCCAAGTGTCTGTGGTGAAATGCACCCTGTCACACACAGAGTTTCTCAAAGAAGCGGTGATGTTGTGTGCGACATGCTGGTGGAGCGCAGGCACACCTTTCTTTGAGAAGTAGTGCCGACTGGGCATCTGGTACTGGGGCACTGCGACGGACATAAGGTCTCGAAAATCCTCTGTGTCCACCAGGCGGAAAGGCAGCATTTCTGTAGCCAAGAGCTTGCAGATGGTGAAATTCAACCTCTTAGCTTTCTCATGGCTAGGAGGAAATGGTCTTTTACTTGTCCACATCTGAGGGACCGAGGGCTGGCTATTGTGCTTAGACGGGGTTGATAAGGGTGTCCCCGGCAAACTGCCGGTCTGTGAGGAAGATGCAGGCGGACAAGTTAGGTTGCCTTGATCCAAAGGTGGTGCTATCGATGTCGGACAGCGCTCAACAACAGCTGGTGTTACCACCTCCAAAGAAAATGATGACCTGCCAATCACGCTGGCTGTTGCGGGTAAAGAGGTGTCAGGTCTGCGCCCCAAAACAGGTGTGACTGCTGTCCCCCCAGTCACAGAGGATGAAGAGGCCGCGGATGCACAAGATATGGCAGACGGTGGTTGGCCCGGCCGGCTAGGCCGCAATGTAGCACACTGAGCTTCCCACTGCAACTTATGCTTCATGTCCATGTGCCGGTTCATGCATGAAGTACTCAAACTATGTATTTTTTGGCCTCTACTTAGCTTTTGCTGACAAATGTTACAGATAACACGAGTTGGGTCATCTTTATCGATCTGAAAAAATGCCCAGGCTATGCAAGGCTTAGCACCCATGCGACCTGAAGAGCCACCACGACTTGTGGTGAGAGGCAGAGTTGTGTTTGAGGATGCAGTTGTTGACGTGCTTCCAGTACTACGTCTCTGTCCAGGAAGGCGCAACCTGACCTCGTCGTCACTAGCATCTTCCTCCACCTCCTCTGCTGACCTCATCTCTTGGCTGACTGTGGGTTGACAGTAAGTGGGATCTCCGACCTCATCATCATCACCCTGTGCGTTATCACACCCGTCGTCCTCAGAGCCAACCTGTTCCTGCCCTGACAAAAAACTAAAGTTGTCGCTCCAATCAGGTATTTGAGTCTTATCATCGTCTTCCTCATTGTCTCCACCAACAGGAGTTACAGTTTGGGAATGAGGGTCTACATTATGGTCAGAACCTTCTGCGTCTGGTCCTGGATCCGACTCATAAAGATTCTGGGCATCAGTGCAGATCATTTCCTCGTCTGGATTCACAGAAGTGTTGGAGTCGACCTCTGATTCCCAGGCTATAGTATGAGTAAACAGCTCTGCAGACTCAACCATCTGTTCTACCTCATACTCAGACGGGCAGCTGGAGATTTGGGAGCTGTGAGGAAAAAAGTGCGATTTGGGTGACACCTTTGAGGACTGGAGTATTTGTGATGTTGAAGTTGATGTGGAGGAGAGCCCACTTAAAGGAGCACTTCATATCCGTTGAAGCACCTGCTGTTTTTGTGCCTCATCTGGAACTTGTAGCGATTGGCGTGGCCGTAAGAAAGGGATCTTATCACATTGTCCGCTAAAAGAAGTAGACATTTTAGTTTGGCTGGAAGATGGTCTTTCTTCTGCAGATGTTACTGTTGCTTTAACACCTACCCCACGGACACAACCTTTTTTCCCCTTCCCAACACGCCTATTCCCCTTTCCACCAGCAGCAGGCCTTTTTCCACTCATTTTGGTGGTTAACTAATTCACAACTCTGGAGTTGTTTGCACAAAAAAACAATGGATGGTAACCGAGCAGAGCTGAGTGGACAAACTGTGGTATTAGGCCAAAACTATTGGCTGGGTTAGATGCAGAAAAAAATTATTTTGAATTTGCAACCTGATGGAGGTCAGTATAGATGGATTAATAGAACAAGACCCACACACAGCTAGAAGCCCAATATTTTTTCAGAGGTAGATGCAGGAAAAAAATATATTCAGTTTGCAACCTGATGGAGGTCAGTATAGATGGTCTAATACAACAAGTCCCACACACAGCTAGAAGCCCAAATATTTTTTCAGAGGTACTGTAGATGCAGATAAAAATTAGTTTTAATTTGCAACCTGATGGAGGTCAGTATAGATGGACTAATAGAGAAAGTCCGACACACTACTAGAAGGCCAAATATTTTTTCAGAGGTAGATGCAGAAAAAAATATATTCAGTTTGCAACCTGATTGAGGTCAGTATAGATGGACTAATAGAGAAAGTCCGACACACTACTAGAAGGCCAAATATTTTTTCAGAGCTAGATGCAGAAAAAAATTATATTCAGTTTGCAACCTGATGGAGGTCAGTATAGATGGATTAATAGAACAAGACCCACACACAGCTAGAAGCCCAATATTTTTTCAGAGGTAGATGCAGAAAAAAATATATTCAGTTTGCAACCTGATGGAGGTCAGTATAGATGGACTAATAGAGAAAGTCCGACACACAGCTAGAAGCCCAATATTTTTTCAGAGGTAGATGCAGAAAAAAATATATTCAGTTTGCAACCTGATGGAGGTCAGTATAGATGGACTAATACAACAAGTCCCACACACAGCTAGAAGCCCAAATATTTTTTCAGAGGTACTGTAGATGCAGGTAAAAATTAGTTTTAATTTGCAACCTGATGGAGGTCAGTATAGATGGACTAATAGAGAAAGTCAGACACACTACTAGAAGGCCAAATATTTTTTCAGAGCTAGATGCAGAAAAAAATTATATTCAGTTTGCAACCTGATGGAGGTCAGTATAGATGGATTAATAGAACAAGACCCACACACAGCTAGAAGCCCAATATTTTTTCAGAGGTAGATGCAGAAAAAAATATATTCAGTTTGCAACCTGATGGAGGTCAGTATAGATTGACTAATACAACAAATCCCACACACAGCTAGAAGCCCAATATTTTTTCAGAGGTAGATGCAGAAAAAAATATATTCAGTTTGCAACCTGATGGAGGTCAGTATAGATGGACTAATACAACAAATCCCACACACAGCTAGAAGCCCAATATTTTTTCAGAGGTAGATGCAGAAAAAAATATATTCAGTTTGCAACCTGATGGAGGTCAGTATAGATTGACTAATACAACAAGTCCCACACACAGCTAGAAGCCCAAATATTTTTTCAGAGGTACTGTAGATGCAGATAAAAATTAGTTTTAATTTGCAACCTGATGGAGGTCAGTATAGATGGACTAATAGAGAAAGTCCGACACACTACTAGAAGGCCAAATATTTTTTCAGAGCTAGATGCAGAAAAAAATTATATTCAGTTTGCAACCTGATGGAGGTCAGTATATATGGACTAATAGAGAAAGTCCGACACACTACTAGAAGGCCAAATATTTTTTCAGAGCTAGATGCAGAAAAAAATTATATTCAGTTTGCAACCTGATGGAGGTCAGTATAGATGGACTAATACAACAAGTCCCACACACAGCTAGAAGCCCAATATTTTTTCAGAGGTAGATGCAGAAAAAAATATATTCAGTTTGCAACCTGATGGAGGTCAGTATAGATGGATTAATAGAACTAGACCCACACACAGCTAGAAGCCCAATATTTTTTCAGAGGTAGATGCAGGAAAAAAATATATTCAGTTTGCAACCTGATGGAGGTCAGTATAGATGTACTAATACAACAAGTCACACACACAGGTAGAAGCCCAAATATTTTTTCAGAGGTACTGTAGATGCAGATAAAAATTAGTTTTAATTTGCAACCTGATGGAGGTCAGTATAGATGGACTAATAGAATGATGCTATGCCCAAAAGATTTTACTTCACTAGGTGCAGTAAAAAAATTGGTATTCTATACACAGGTGGTATATCTTGCAACACAGATAGGCTACTCCACTGACTAACACACTCTGCAATAGGCCAAAAAGGATTAGCTTTGCTAGATTCAGCCAAATGCTGTGAAAAAAACTTGCACAGCACTGGCACAGACCTGCCTGGCAAAAACTGATAGGAACTGATGTAACCTAGTCCTGAAAAGGACTCCAATTACAATTAGTCTTTACTCCCACAACCTATCTATTTTAAGAGCACAGACCTCCCTGATAAAAGTCGTAGGAAATGCTGTAACCTAGTCCTTAAAAGGACTGCAATCAAAACTATTCCCTACTCCCAAGCTATCTGTAGATTTGTGCGAAAATTGGCTTGAAATTAACAAGGTATAGCGCACACAGCAATAGCGGTGCCGTCTAACACGCAGCTGCAGCAGTGAGAAAATGGTGGCGACGGGGAAAATGGCTTGGTCTTATAGGGCAAGGACATGTGACATACACTGCCAATGACACATGCCCTTGCTTGTGTGAAAAAAAGCACTTCGCTCCGTGTGTGCGCTGCTGATAGGCTGACAGATTGCACCTCCCCACTGCAAATGCGGGAAAGAGAAAAAAAAATGGAGATCTTCATTGTTCCTGCAGAGATCCATCCCCTGCCCCTCCCCCCACCCCGCTGTACACTCAAACTGCGTATTAACATTAAATTTCATCATTACTGAGAAAAAATCCAGTTATGATTTTGGTGCACGAACAGTTATCGAACATAACCTCGAACAGCCGAATTTTTCTCAAATTGTTCGTGTTCGCCGAACTGCTCGAACACCGCCCAAAACAGCTCGAATTTGAGATTGGCGAACAGTTCGAGTAGAACAACGCTCATCTCTAGACAAGATACTGTAATTTCCCTTCAAAATATGAGAAATTTCATATTCACCATCTTCCACCACAGGGGGAACAGTGACAGTGGCGTCCCTATTAGAAACATCAGCCTTTTTCAACAAGGAAACATGAAATACAGGATTAATCTTCCAAGAAGTAGGGACATCCAACCTGACAGCAGATGGGTTAACAACCTGGAGCACCTTAAATGGACCCACAAACTTAGGACCCAGTTTTTTAGTGGGAATCCTCAACCGCAAGTTCTTTGAGGACAACCAAACCATGACACCCACAGTAAACAAAACCTCCTTACGTTTCCTGTCAAAATACTTCTTGGACTTCTTGTTAGCCTGTTGCAGGTTACAACTAGAGATGAGCGGTGTTTGACTAGAACTGTTCGCCAATCTCAAATTCGAGCTGTTTTGGGCGGTGTAAGAGCCGTTCGGCGAACACGAACGATTTGAAAAAAATTCGGCTGTTCGAGGTTATGTTCGATAACTATCCGTGCACCAAAATCATAATTGGATTTTTTCTCAGTAATGATGAAAATTAATGTTAATACGCAGTTTGAGTATACAGCGGGGCGGGGGGAGTGGCAGGGGATGGATCTCTGCAGGAATAATGAAGATCTCCATTTTTTTTTCTCTTTCCCGCATTTACAGTGGGGAGGTGCAATCTGTCAGCCTATCAGCAGCGCACACACGGAGCGAAGTGCTTTTTTTCACACAAGCAAGGGCATGTGTCATTGGCAGTGTATGTCACATGTCCTTGCCCTATAAGACCCAGCCATTTTCTCCAATGCCACCATTTTCTCACTGCTGCAGCTGCGTGTTAGACAGCACCGCTGTTGCTGTGTGCGCTATACCTTGTTAATTTCAAGCCAATTTTCGCACAAATCTACAGATAGCTTGGGAGTAGGGAATAGTTGTGATTGCAGTCCTTTTAAGGACTACGTTACATCATTTCATATGACTTTTATCAGGCAGGTCTGTGCTCTTAAATAGATAGGTTGGGAGTAAAGACTAATTGTAATTGCAGTCCTTTTCAGGGCTAGGTTACATCAGTTCCTATCACTTTTATCAGGCAGGTCTGTGCTCTTAAATAGATAGGTTGGGAGTAATGACTAATTGTAATTGCAGTCCTTTTCAGGACTAGGTTACATCAGTTCCTATCAGTTTTTGCCAGGCAGGTCTGTGCCAGTGCTGTGCAAGTTTTTTTCACAGCATTTGGCTAAATCTAGCAAAGCTAATCCTTTTTGGCCTCTTGCAGTGTGTGTTAGTCAGTGCAGTAGCCTATCTGTGTTGCAAGCTACACCACCTGTGTATAGAATACCATTTTTTTACTGCACCTAGTGAAGTAAAACCTTTTGGGCATAGCATCATTCTATTAGTCCATCTATACTGACCTCCATCAGGTTGCAAATTGAATATAATTTGTTTCTGCATCTAGCTCTGAAAAAATATTTAGACTTCTAGCAGTGTGTGGGACTTGTTCTATTAGTCCATCTATACTGACCTCCATCAGGTTGCAAATTCAATATCATTTTTTTCTGCATCTAGCTCTGAAAAAAATATATGGGCTTCTAGCAGTGTGTGGGACTTGTTCTATTAGTCCATCTATACTGACCTCCATCAGGTTGCAAATTGAATATAATTTTTTTCTGCATCTAGCTCTGAAAAAATATTTGGGCTTCTAGCAGTGTGTGGGACTTGTTCTATTAGTCCATCTATACTGTCCTCCATCAGGTTGCAAATTGAATATATTTTTTTTCTGCATCTAGCTCTGAAAAAATATTTGGGCTTCTAGCAGTGAATGGGACTTGTTCTATTAGTCCATCTATACTGACCTCCATCAGGTTGCAAATTCAATATCATTTTTATCTGCATCTAACCCAGCCAATACATTTGCCCTAATACCACAGTTTGGCCACTCAGCTCTGCTCGGTTCCCATCCATTGTTTTTTTTTGCAAACAACTCCAGAGTTGTGAATTAGTTAACCACCAAAATGAGTGGAAAAAGGCCTGCTGCTGGTGGAAAGGGGAATAGACGTGTTGGGAAGGGGAAAAAAGGTTGTATCCGTGGGGTAGGTGTTAAAGCAACAGTAACATCTGCAGAAGAAAGACCATCTTCCAGCCAAACTAAAATGTCTACTTCTTTTAGCGGACAATGCGATAAGAGCCCTTTCTTAAGGCCACGCCAATCGCTACAAATTCCAGATGAGGCACAAAAACAGCAGGTGCTTCAACGGATATCAAGTGCTCCTTTAAGTGGGCTCTCCTCCACCTCAACTTCAACATCACAAATACTCCAGTCCTCAGAGGTGTCACCCCAATCGCACTTGCTTCCTCACAGCTCCCAAATCTCCAGCTGCCCAACTGAGTATGGGGTAGAACAGATGGTTGAGTCTGCAGAGCTGTTTACTCATACTATAGCCTGGGAATCAGAGGTCGACTCCAGCGCTTCTGTGAATCCAGACGAGGAAATGATCTGCACTGATGCCCACAATCTTTATGAGTCGGATCCAGGACCAGACGAAGAAGGTTCTGACCATAATGTAGACCCTCATTCCCAAACCGTAACTCCTGTTGGTGGAGACAATGAGGAAGATGATGATGAGACTCAAATACCTAATTGGAGCGACAACTTTAGTTTTTTGTCAGGGCAGGAACAGGTTGGCTCTGAGGACGACGGGTGTGATAACACACAGGGTGATGATGAGGTTGGAGATCACACTTACTGTCAACCCACAGTCAGCCAAGAGATGAGGTCAGCAGAGGAGGTGGAGGAGGATGCTAGTGACGACGAGGTCAGGTTGCCCCTTCTTGGACAGAGACGTAATACTGGAAGCACATCAACAACTGCATCCTCAAACACAACTCTGCCTCTGACCACAAGTCGTGATGGCTCTTCAGGTCGCATGGGTGCTAAGCCTTGCATAGCCTGGGCATTTTTTCAGATCGATAAAGATGACCCAACTCGTGATATCTGTAACATTTGTCTGAAAAAGCTAAGTAGAGGCCAAAAAATACATAGTTTGAGTACTTCATGCATGAACCTGCACATGGACATGAAGCATAAGTTGCAGTGGGAAGCTCACTGTGCTACAATGCGGCCTAGCCGGCCGGGCCAACCACCATCTGCCACATCTTGTACATCCGCGGCCTCTTCATCCTCTGTGACTGGGGGGACAGCAGTCACACCTGTTTTGGGACGCAGACCTGCCACCTCTTTACCCGCAACAGCCAGCGTGATTGGCAGGTCATCATTTTCTTTGGAGGTGGTAACACCAGCTGGTGTTGAGTTCTTTTCGACATTGATAGCACCACCTTTGGATCAAGGCAACCTAACATGTCCGCCTGCATCTTCCTCACAGACCGGCAGTTTGCCGGGGACACCCTTATCAACCCCGTCTAAGCACAACAGCCAGCCCTCGTTCCCTCAGATGTGGACAAGTAAAAGACCATTTCCTCCTAGCCATGAGAAAGCTAAGAGGTTGAATTTCACTATCTGCAAGCTCTTGGCTACAGAAATGATGCCTTTCCGCCTGGTGGACACAGAGGATTTTCGAGACCTTATGTCCGTCGCAGTGCCCCAGTACCAGATGCCCAGTCGGTACTACTTCTCAAAGAAAGGTGTGCCTGCGCTCAACCAGCATGTCGCACACAACATCACCGCTTCTTTGAGAAACTCTGTGTGTGACAGGGTGCATTTCACCACAGACACTTGGACGAGTAGGCATGGACAGTGGCGTTACATGTCGCTGACTGGGCACTGGGTAACTATGGTGACAGCAGGACAAGGGGCTGCTGTCCAAGTCTTGCCATCCCCACGAGTTGTGTATCAATCCTCTTTATGTCAAAGTTCCTCCACTGCTTCTGCCTCCTCAACCTCCTCTCGTCCTCCACCTGTACCCAAAGCCTGTCTGGTCATGCCACAAGCTTTCTAACTGCGCAGAAGGGATCCTGCACACCTACTTACTATGCTGGCAGTAGGGCTCAACATCATCAGGCGGTTTTTACTTTGAAATGTCTGGGAAATGTGAGTCACACAGCTGAGGAGTTGTGGTCAGCTCCGGAGAACCAATTTCATGAATGGTTGTCTCCACTGGACCTGAAACCAGGGAAGGCCGTGTGCGACAATGCTGCAAACCTTGGTGCGGCCCTTCGCCAGGGCAATGTCACACACGTGCCTTCTATGGCTCACGTGTTGAACCTGGTTGTCCAGCAATTTTTAGCCCACTATCCCTGACTAGATGGCCTTTTGCAGAGGGCACGGTCGCTGTGTGCTCACTACCGCCGTTCGCATCCCGCAGCTCAGCGACTTACATCTCTACAGAAGTCGTTGGGCCTGTCACTTCACCGGCTAAAATGCGATGTGCCTACCCGGTGGAATTCAACTCTGCACATGTTGCAGCGACTGTGGCAGCACCGACAAGCTCTGGTGCAATACGTTCTGACGTATAGCCTGGGCCAACGAGATTCAGAGGTGGGGCAAATCACGCTGTAGGAGTGGTCTCAGATCAGGGACCTATGCACCCTTCTGCACAGTTTTGAAATGGCGACGAAGATGTTTAGTGCTGACGATGCCATTATCAGCATGACTATTCCGGTGATTTACATGCTGGAGCACATGTTAAACAGAATTCGGAGTCAGGTGGTGGCACAAGAGGAGGTGGAGGAAGTAGAGGAGGAGGAGTTGTATGCGGAAGGGCTAACATCTGCAAAGTCCAGACAGTCGGCAGCACCAAGGCGGCAGGCATGTGAGGGTGGGGGAGATGGTTTTACCAGGGCACATGGTAGCAGCCAAACTAGTGAGGAAGGTGCAGGAGCTCAGGAAGAAGTGGAGGACGAACTGATGGAAGACTCATCAGATGAGGGAGACCTTGATCACATTTCTGTTGTGCGAGGTTGGGGGGAGAGGACAGAGGAAGGAAGCATGATTGTTACCTCGCCACCAACACAACAGGGACTTGGTGCTCCCGGATGCGCAAGACACATGAGTGCCTTCTTGCTGCACTACCTGCAACATGACACTCGAATTGTGAGAATTAGAAATAATCCTGACTACTGGGTAGCCACACTGTTAGATCCCCGGTACAAAAGTAAATTTGCAGAAATTATTCCTGCCATAGAAAGGGATGCTCGCATGCAGGAGTATCAGCAGAGACTGTTGCAGAATCTTACATGTGCTTTTCCACAAAACACCAGTGGTGCACGCAGTGAATCTCACAGTTCCAACTTGACAACCGTGGGACCGTCGAGTGTTCAGCACTCAAACCGTAACAGAAACACAGTATCTGCTGGTAACATCAATTTTGCGGAATCATTTCACCACTTTTTTAGCCCATCCTTTGCAAGGCCACAGGAGACAAGAAGTCTGACACATAGTCAACGCCTAGAGACGATGGTACAGGAGTATCTCCAAGTAAACATTGAAGCCATGACTGTGTCACTGGACCCTTGCTCTTTTTGGGCTTCCAATCTGGATAAATGGCCGGAGTTCGCCACTTACGCCTTGGAGATCTTGTCATGCCCCGCAGCCAGCATTCTGTCTGAACGTGTGTTCAGCGCTGCTGGTGGTGTGCTGACAGATAAGTGCACGCGGCTCTCCACTGATAATGTAGAAAGACTCACATTCATAAAGATGAACAAATCATGGATCCAAAACGACTTTTCTACCCCTGTGTCATCCTGGGGAGAGTAAAAGCTTGATGATTTGTTAAAATCACCTCACCAACCGTTGTAAGCTTTCAAATTACTAATCATGTTTATCTGTATCTTGGCTGGAAAATTATTTGGGCTTTGTAGCAGTGTGCAGTACTGATTCTATTAGGCCATCTATACTAAGCTCCACCAGATTTAAAATTAATAAAAAATTTTAGCTGCCTCTAGCCCGGAAAATAATTTTGGGGCTCCTAGATGCGCAAGACACATGAGTGCCTTCTTGCTGCACTACCTGCAACATGACCCTCAAATTGTCAGAATTCGAAGTAATCCTGACTACTAGGTTGCCACACTCTTAGATCCCTCACACTCTTCGATCAACCTTTTCATTTTAATAAAGAACAAAAAAATGGTAATTTTTGAAATTATAAGCATTAGCAGGTTATTAGAAACTGAAATCAAACAGTTTTCAACTCAAAACTTTATTTTAGGTGATGTTACATTTGCACATAGGACCCCTTGTTCAAAAGGAGCTTCTGAACTCTCTCGTCCATTGAATTTGTCAGGTTTTGGATGGTTTCTGCTTCAATTGTTTTGCATGAGGACAGAATACCCTCCCAGAGCTGTTGCTTAGATGTGAACTGCCTCTCGCCATCATAGACACTCCTTTTGATGATGCTCCAGAGGTTCTGAATGGGGTTGAGGTCAGGGGAGCATGGGGGGTCACACCATAAGTTTGTCCCCTTTTATGCCCATATCAGCCAGAGATGCAGATGTGTTATGTGCAGCATGAGACGGTGCATTATCATGCATGAAAATGATCTTGCTGTGGAATACACGGTTCTTCTTCTTGAACCATGGCAGGAAGTGCTGTTTGAGAAACTCCACATACATTATGGAGTTCATCTTTACCCCTTCAGGGATCCTAAAGGGGCCAACAATCTCTCTCCCCATGATTCCAGCCCAAAACATTACTCCACCTCCTCCTTGTGGGTGCTGTAGCCGTGTTTGCTTGGGGTGTCCATCAACCAGCCATCCTCCACTCCATCCATATGGACCATCGAGCGTTGCACGGCACTCATCCGTGAACAAAACAGTTTTGAAATCAGTCTTCATGTATTGTTTGGCCCACTGGAGCCGTTTCTGCTTGTGTGCAGTCGACAGAGGAGGTCGACAGGATGGCTTACGCACAGCTGCAAACCTCTGAAGGACCCTGCATCTTGTTGTTCGGGGGACGTTGGAGGCACCAGCAGCTTCAAAAACTTGTCTACTGCTATGACAAGGCTTTTTTGCCGCTGCTCTTTTAACCTGACATAATTGCCTGTAGGAAAGAGTCCTCAATTTGCCCTTATCAGCACGCACACGTGTGTACTGTGAATCAGCTACATACTTCTTGATTGTGCGATGATCAGGATGAAGTGTCTTGGCAATGTTGATTGTAGTCATGTCTTGACCTAAACACTCCACAATTTGTTGCTTCTCAGCAGCCGACACATCCTTTTTCTTTCCCACTTTGGCAGAAAATGTAGGCTGCTTAAGAATGTGGGACAGCCTTCTTAAGTAGTCTTGTCTTTCATTGGACACACCTGCCAAACTAATTAGCACAGGTGTCTGCAATTGCTTACAGTGATATAAAGAGCCCTGACACACATCACCATCAATGAGTTTAACTGACAAACAAACAAATTCTTCCCTTATCACTCCTAAACACTTTTTGCATATTAATTTGGAACACAGTGTACATGTGCTTTTCCACAAAACACCAGTGGTTCACGTAGTGAATCTTACAGTTCTAACTTGCCAACCGTGGTCTGTATGGAGTTGTTCAATAAAGGGCCCAAAATTAAGATAACATAGACGGGAGAGGTCTCTATGAATAGGAATTCCTAAGTATTTGATACCCTGTGAGGGCCAGGCAAAGGAAAAGTTGGACTGGATGGAATCCTGCATGGATTTGGGGAGGGAGACATCGAGGGCCTCAGACTTCGCTGCATTGACATTAAAATTTGACCATGTAACAAAGTGATCTATTTCAGCCATAACAGCAGGGATGGATATATGTGATTGAGTGATATATACTAGGACATCATCAGCAAATAGAGAGCACTTGTACTCAGTGCCTCCCACCTCAATCCACCTAATATTGGGGTTATGGCGAATTGATGAGAGCAGGTGCTCCGTCACTAGGATGTATAAGAGAGGGGACAGAGGACATCCCTGCCTTGTCCCATTTTTGATTATGAAAGGTGATGAAAATGTTCTGACGCGCCCCCTGGGCCTTGGGACACCCGGAGCCGGACCCTTTTTGGTGGATGCTGGTGGTTGTAGTCTCCGTGGTGGCGACCCGGTTCCGTGGTTCAGGGCGTCAAACCAGTGGCGGAACTATTTATGTGGTTTTGATGTTTAAATGTCTGACTATGCCACCCGTGGATTGCGGTCAGAGTGAACCGCCGCTGCAGGGCAGACCGCTAAGGCTGGTGTTGTGGGTGCAGCAGAGCGGAGTATAACTCCCCACGGGAGGAGTATAGCCTCAGGGCAGTGTATGCGGAGGATGGGGGTGATGGTGCAGGGCAGCAGCAGTAACGACACGGAGTCAGTGATGGAGTCCAGGGCCTTTACTCACAGTTCTTATTATCCAGACCACTTCTGCAGGTAACGGCTGCCCACGTCGTACTGTGCTCACCAGGTGAGGGGCTCAGACAACTCCCAGATAACTTTGGAGCGCTTCACAGGACCCCCTTTGTGTGTCCTTTGTCTGGCCTTTCTTACTAACACTTCTGTCCGGCTGCCTCGGGCCTCCTCTTGGTAAACTTGGCGCTTGTTTCCCTGACCCTATGTCGTGCCTTCCTAGCGGGTGTAGCGAGGGGCTGCGCCACATAAAATGTCACAGACTCCGGTTTCTAGCTGAGGGTCATTTCCCGCCTCCACTAGTTTTGGGGACCTTTCTCCCCCTTTGGCCTGACCCCTCCACGCAGGTGGATTCGGGAGTGCAGTGGCGACTCGCCCGTCCACACCCCTGGGATCCCTTCATTCCTCGTTCCTGGAGCCTTCTCTGCTCCTCTTCCTTCCTTCTCCCTCTTCCAGGCCTGGGCCTCTGTTACTAGGCCCACCTCCGGAGCAGAGCCCATGCAGAGCCCCTGCTCCCTGTCACTTCTGCTCAGACTTCTCTGCACTGAACTAAGATGGTGCCCACCTTTTATACTCCCTTCTCAATGCACCCAGGAACTGCTTCCTCCCTGCTCCTGCACTACAGGGTTCCCCTTACTCGGTGTTCCCTCCCCCCACTCCAGCCAGGGACAGGGACTGTCGTGTCCATCTCAGGGGCATATTGGTCGCCCTGCCCCACGGCAATGTGGTGTAATGCATGCAGGTATCGGAGTCCTGATCCACACTCCATCCTTACCTGAGAGTGAGATATCACACCTCTGGGTGAGGTGCAATACCTCTGTAGCAACCGACCCCTCGGGGTGCTACAGTTCCATTTATCTTCAGCCTAGGTGACGTATTGCGATACAGGGCCGTGATTTTGGCTATAAAAGGGTCCCCTAGACTCCTACCCCAAGCTTTTTAAGAGAATAATATATGGTGTGCCAGGAGACTCTATGGAATGCTTTCTCAGCATCCAACGAGAGTATCTCATTACAAATTTTTAACTGCATCTAGCCCAGGAAATACTTTGTGCCTAGTAGCAGTGTCTGCTAGTCAGCGGATTATCCCAGCTGTTAAGCAAGCTACACCACCTGTAGTTTGAACACTTCATTTTTTCAAAGGAAATGCATCGGGACCATGGGATACTCAGTGAAGAGCATCGGGAGGCACCCAAGGCATAGGGGCTGGGACTGGCGGTAGGACCCCTTGCGGTGGACCGCGGAGCTCGATCCTTATTAAAGCTTTTTATCTGCAGCAGCTTTAGTGGACGCTACAGGAGCTGGAATTACGCGGCTGCTGGCATGAGACTTGCCCTCCAATAGATCCTTGTAAAAGGATTTAAAGTGTATTCATTCAAATTAGAGAGACAATTTAAATGAAAAAGCTTAGAGCTGCCTCCACCACAGGGGGGCTCGCTCGACCCACCAGCGGACAGGCACCAGTATTGGGAGAGGGGGGCTGGCCGTCAGGGTCCACCGCGGCTCTTGCACAATCCTGGCGAAACGGAGGTGGCACGGGCAGGAACGGACTAGCCGTGTCGGCTTCTCACTTTTTGGATTTTAGAAGGGCATGACAAGCCTATATCTGTGTCTCCCCCTCCTTTTAATGAATATGAATAGCGGTACCAGAGCGCCAATAACAGGGCAAAAATATTAAAAGGACTGATTTTATTAATACACACACAACGCGTTTCAGTGGACACAGCCACCTTCATCAGGTGGATACCTGATGAAGGTGGCTGTGTCCACCGAAACGCGTTGTGTGTGTATTAATAAATCAGTCCTTTTAATATTTTTGCCCTGTTATTGGCGCTCTGGTACCGCTATTCATATTCACTGATTGTCCTTTTCCCCCTGTTGGGGTGCGGTAGAGCGGCCTTTAATCTATTGTTCTTTCACCTGTGGGAGCAATTTAATTAGAATTACTACCCTGGTTTTCCAAGCTGCGCTGCCCTAACCCCTCTGGAACGCTGCCGGGGGTGTTGGTGAAGCTGTGCGTCTATCTCGGCGTTACATGCTACTAACCTGACCACGTGATCCACCACCGAGAGATCAGGATCTGTGAATGCCGCTGGAATTAGATGACAGCCACCAACAGATCGGAGCTTGTGGAGCTTTACACTGGGGTTGTGCAGAGGTGCACAACTTCATAAGGTTAGTAGCCATCCCCACACCCCTCTAACAATTGCAATACTGAGTCACCCATTGCGCCTTGTTCTCTCCTCTCTTTACATCCCCCTCCTTTTACTCCTCCACCTCTTTTCTTTTCGCATGACTATATGTACTTGTCACTTTTCCATGTGTTAGTTATGTCTTCTGAGCAGTTTGTCAGCTTTTGGACACCTTTAAAGGTGTTTTCTATGTGTTTCTTTGTGTTTTTGTTTGCCTGCCATTGGTTTTAATGGTGTTCGAAGGTGTTCGACGAACAGTTCAACGAACAGTTCGGCGAACACAAGGGTGTTCGACGAACCGAACCGAACTCGAACACTACAGGGGTGGCTCAACACTAGTTACAATGTACATTAGTCCAAACTCTCTCCAAATCACCGGAAAAATTCTCCTCCTTCGGCACCGCCGACCCCAATTTGGAGAATGAACCAAAAGACAGATGTCTCCCAGTGCAACAAGAAAAAGGAGAACACCCAGCAGAAGAGGATGTATGATTGTTAAGAGCAAATTCTGCGAGAGGCAGAAACTCAGACCACACCTCTTGATTGTCTGCCACAAAACAACGCAAAAACTGTTCAACATCCTGGTTCTTTCTTTCAGTCTGTCCATTAGACTCAGAATGATAACCAGACGAAAATGACAAATAGACTCCCAACCTGTCACAAAAAGCACGCCAAAAGCGAGCCACAAACTGAGGTCCTCTATCAGAAACAATATCCATCGGAACGCCATGGAGCTTGACAATCTCCTTAACAAACGCCTTAGCGAGTGTCTTGACGCCGGGCAACTTAATGAATGGAACCAAATATCAAATCTTACTAAAACGGTCTACGACCACCCTGATGACAGTAAAATCCTCAGACACAGGAAGATCAGTAGTAAAATCCATAGTGAGATGCGTCCAAGGTGCACTAGGAACCTCCAGAGGGCAAAGCAATCCCGCAGCAGGAGTATGTGAAGCCTTTGACCTAGTACACACCGTACACTGACGCACCCACTTGATGACTTCCTTCTGCCATCCTGGCCACCAAAAACTGCGACTGATAAGTCTCTTAGTCTCCGAAACTCCTGGATGACCTGCCAACCGAGACTCATGATACTCCACAAACAAATCTCTCCTAAAGGCTCTAGGCACAAACAACCTCCCATGGGGAGTGTTAGATGGAGCATCATCTTGAGCATTCAGAATCCCATTCTCCAAATCGGAGTCCAATGTCGCCACCACAACTCCTTTCTGCAAAATGCTCTCCTCCTCCTCGGCACCGACCATAGGAGAGAAGCTGCGAGATAAAGCATTGTCTTTAACGTTCTTAGTACCAGGGATATAGGTAACAGAAAAATTGAACCGAGAAAAAAAAAGTACCCACCTAGCTTGACGGTCATTCAAGCGCTTGGCAGCATCCAGATAGATCAAATTCTTATGATCTGTGAAAACCTGAATAGGAAATCTTGCACCTTCCAAAAAATGACGCCGGTGTTCAAACGCAAGTTTAATAGCTAGCAACTCACGATTTCCAACATCATAATTTAGTTCGGTTTCTGAAAATTTTTTCGAAAAGAAGGCACAAGGTTGTACTCCACCCTTGTTCCCCTGAGACAAAACTGCTCCGACCCCCACCGATGAAGCATCAACCTCGACCAAAAAAGGTTTGGTCTCATCAGGCTGTATAAGGATAGGGGCAGAACTGAACCTCTCTTTGAGATACTCAAATGCTTCAATGGCTTCAGTAGTCCACTGGGTCGTATTGGCACCTTTCCTGGTGAGATTGGTTAGAGGTTTAACAATTACAGAAAAATTCTTAATGAATTTCCTGTAATAATTGACAAAACCCAAAAACTTCTGTATAGATTTCAAACCAATAGGCCTAGGCCATTCCTGCACAGCCTGAACCTTCACAGGGTCCATCTCAAAGCCCTCGCTGGAGATAATGTAGCCCAAAAAACTAATTTTCTGCACAGCGAACTCACATTTCTCCAGCTTAGCAAAGAGTGAATTATCACTCAATAACTGCAAAACTTCACGTACACTCTGCCAATGGGACTCTAAATCTGGTGAATAAATCAAAATGTCATCCAAATACACAACCACATTCTTACCAATCAAAGGTCTCAGGATGTCATTAATAAGGTTTTGAAAAAATGCAGGTGCATTGGTAAGACCGAAGGGCATCACCAGATTCTCAAAATGACCTAGCGGAGTGTTAAAAGCAGTTTTCCATTCATCACCCTCCTTCACAAGTAACAAATTGTGTGCCACTCGGAGATCAATTTTTGAGAACCACTTGGCTCCCACTAACTGGTTAAACAAGTCAGGAATTAACGGCAATGGGTAAGAATTGCGTACGGTAATCTTATTAATTTCACGAAAATCCAGACATGGACGTAAACCGCCGTCCTTTTTTTTAACAAAGAAGAATCCGACTGCCACAGGCGACTTAGAAGGTCTAATGTGACCAGCAGCCAGGCTAGTCTCTATGTACTCCTCCAAGGCCTTTCTTTCAGGGATAGTCAGATTAAACAAGCGACTTTTGGGAGGAGTAGCACCTGAAACAAACTCAATCGTGCAATCATAATCCCTATGAGGAGGTAAAACTTGCGACTCCTTCTCCGAAAAAACCCTCCAAAAATCTTGAATAGGTACTGGTAATTCCCCTTTTTCCACAGCCGCAATGCGACCATTACAACATTTATCATAGCACTTCGGACTCCAAGACTTAATCACATTAGTAGACCAGTCCAACAAAGGATTGTGCAGTTTTAAACAAGGCAATCCTAGAACAACTGGAGAGGGCAAATTATCCAAAACAACCAAGTCCAAAATTTCTTGGTGAACACCATTGATAGTGAGAGGAAATGCAGCAGTCTTGTGAGTAATACATTTCAAAGGAGTGTTATCAATTGCAACCACAGAAATAGGAGATGACAAAGATTTGGATTCCAATTTACGTTTTTCCAAAAACCTTTTATCAATCACATTAAGTGTTGAACCTCATTCCACAAATACCTGAAATTCAATCAAATCTCCCTGCAGAGTAGTACACCCAGAAAGGAACACTCCTGCAGAGCGTAAACAAGCTATACGAGTGTAACTGACCTTTTTTTTTTCTTTACTTAAACGACGCTCACCATACTTAATCAAATGATCAGCTTTACCACAATAAAGACACAAACCTTCGGCGAATCTCCGCTCTATTTCTTGAGAGTGGAGTGACATCGCCCCAACCTCCATTGGTTCTCTGCTGTCAGAGCAGATTTTCTGGAAACTAGGACCTGAAGTTACAGGAGTTTTTACATCATTGACCCTGGACCTTATTCTCCTGTCCACACAAACAGCTAACTGCATAGCTTCCTGCAGAGTCTCAGGTGCAGGGAATGCAATTAGCAAATCCTTAACCCTTTCACTTAGACCAGCAAGAAATAAACTTTTCAGCGCTGAATCATTCCACCTAACTTCTGAAGCCCATCTTTTAAAGTGTGTACAATAATTTTCAACACCATCAGACCCCTGATTCAAACGTCTAAGTTCTGATTCAGCAGATGAGATTCAATCAGGATCGTCATATAATAGCCCCATAGCAAAAAAAAATTCTTCAACAGAACTTAAAAACGGATCATTAGGCTGGAGAGAAAAGGCCCAACCCTGTGGTTCTTTGCGCAAAAGTGACATAATAAAACCAATGCGCTGTGATTCATTCCCTGAGGATCTTGGTCTCAGACGAAAATATAACAAACAAGAATTTTTAAAGGAAAAAAAATCTTTCTGTTTACCATAAAAAACATCAGGCAGTCCTACCTTGGGCTCCACAAAATGCGCTCCAGGACAGCTACTCACGTGTTGCTGAAGCTAGGCCTCCTCCAGAGACAATCCCTGCAGGCATTGAGCCAACTCCTGGACGGAGACCATACTGATCCCCTAATTTCTTTCCTTTTAGGTTTTTTTTTTTTGGGCTGGACTTACTGTTATAATCTGCAACATAAACTAAGGAAAGAAAGGGAAAAGCTGTCCCTACAGTAAGACTAAGCTGAATCCCTGCGATGTAGCAGGCAGCCTGTTCCTTGTGAACAGACCCGCCTTCGTCCTCGACTAGTCTGAACGAAGCCCTATAGAATAAAGGGAGGGGTCCCTAAAAGAACTAAGGACTGGGGCAAAAATGGGACACCTCCTAACAGAAGTTGTTGCAGAGCAAAAAGACAAGCTGACAAAAAGTACTAGAGGTTCCAGAGGACCAAGCAAACTAGACAGAGATAGGCACCGAAGCACCTGGCTAGAGAGACAGGCAAAAAACACTGAAGTCCAGCAAAGCCAGAAGGGCAGAGCTGGAATATATAGGCAGCTGGTCACATGACCGCAAAACACAAGATAGCAAAATCTAACAGGAGGGTTCTAACACCAGGGTCCAGGAACAGTGTCTGCGGGTGGCACCATTGCTTCTTCCGCTGTTGTGCGTGCAAGCCAATCCCCTGTCCATGGTGCATGCGAAGATGCCTCCTGCCCTGCACCTGTCATTCCACACTCTCAAGTAGCAGCATCAGGAAGCACGTCCACGTCCTTGTCCCAGCGCAGCGTTCAGTTGTGCTCTATCCCAGTACTTGGAATGCAAGCGCAAATACGCAGCCAACGCCCCACAGGCCACAGTACTAAATTCCCACATTTCACGACTGCTTGCGCTCAAAATGTTGCCTTTTAGGTTCGTGGAGACAGAAGCATTCCGCAACCTGATGGCGGTGGCCATCCCTCGGTACTCGATCTCCAGCCGCCACTATTTCTCCCTGTGTGCCGTCCCCGCATTACACAAGGCACGTGTCCCAAAACATTAGCCGTGCCCTCAACAACGCAGTTAATGGGAAAGTCCACCTAACCACAGACACGTGGACAAGTGCTTGTGGGCAGGGATGGTACTTCTCGCTGACGGCACACTGGGTTAATATAGCGGAAGCTGGGACCCAGTCAAACCTTGGGACGAAACACGTCCTCCCGATGCCAAGGATTGCAGGCCCTAGGTCAATCAGGGTTGCCCCCACAGTCTACAGCTCCTGCACCTCATCCACTTCAGCCTCCTCTTCCTCTTTAGCCTCCATCTCCAAAATGACCACATCAGTCACAAGCTGGAAGCACTGCAGCACCGCCTCGGCCAAGCGGGAACAGGCTGTGCTGAAGCTAATATGCTTAGGTGACAAACCGCACAATGCTGAAGAGTTATGGACAGCTCTGAAAGAGCAGGCACATCTGTGGCTCACACCGCTGAACCTACAGCCAGGCATGGTCGTGTGTGACAATGGCCAGAACCTGGTGGCGGCTCTGAGGCGAGTCGAGCTCACACATGTACCATAACTGGCCCTTGTGCTTAACCTCGTGGTTCAGTGGTTTCTCAAATCCTACCCGGAGCTGCCGGATGTGCCCCATTTTAGAAAGTCACCTACAGCTTTCGCCACCCATGCTGTGTTTTAGCAGTGTTTGCAGCTTCCGGCTCACAGACTGGTATGTGATGTCCCCACGCATTGGAACTCTGCACTGCAGATGTTGGGAAGGATTTGTGAGAAAAAGAGGGCAGTTGTTGAGTACCAGCATCAACAAGGCCGTCGGTATTCAGTTCAGACTCCACACATAAGACTTCGGGAGTGGACATGGATGTCAGACATATGTACCATCCTCCAAAACTTTAAGGACTCCACCAAGATGGTGAGCGGCGATGAAGCCATAATTAGTGTCACCATCCCGCTTCTCTGTCTTCTGAAATGCTCTCTGCTCACAATCAAAGAGGATGCATTACAGGCATAGGATGATGAGATGGAGCAAGGAACCATACAGGGTGATTACACACAGCCCATCCTCATCTCATCCCAACGTGGATTGGGTGACAATGAGGAAGAAGGAGGAGGAGGAAGAACAGGAGCTAGTTTCATGCGCTATAGATGGTACTACCTGCACAACTGTCATATCGTCTGTTCAGCGTGGATGGCCAGACTAAATTTTGATATTTAGTTCACTCACCCTTTACCTGTCCTAACATGTCATAGAGTGATGCATGTCATTGATGTCATCATGGAGCAAAACATTGGCTGCAGAGCTGGAAGGGAGCAGCAAAAGAACTGAGGATCGGTACAGATTCTTTAGGAGCTGTGGGTGGCAGAGGCAGGACATTAATAGGTGGGGGTAGGCCTAGGACAGGAGAGTATAATGTTTATTACTTTCATCCATTCTCAAACCTCTGTTTTGTTTTTTTTTGCTTTGGGGGTCATGGGAGACCTCAGAGCATATTAAACTTATTTTCAGAGAACTTTTAATTCATACTGATTTTATTTGGACCAAATAGGTTAACTCTGCTCTAACAATTTTTTTTGGAAAGTTGTTAATCTGTAATACCTACAGTAACTCCCCTACTTTAGTGCATAACCTCTAGGTCATACTGTAGATGTGTTCTATATACAGTATGTATCAAAGACTGCTATTGGTATTATCACCCTTTAACAACATTCAGATTGCCATTAAAACAGGAACAGAAAGGAGTTTGATGCATAGATAAAGGAGCAGATCCGAGCTTACTACATAGATAAGGGGAACAAAAACAAACTTACTACACAGATACGAGAACAGAACCGCGCTTACAACATCAATATGGGAACAGAACCATGGCTACTACATAAATACAGCAACAGAACCAAGCCTACTACATTGATTTGGAAAAGAACTAAGCTTACTGCATGAAAAGTTTCCAGTTTGTTAGGGAGCGCTTCCAGGTGATTCATTACTTACTCCAAATCTTTCAGGAATAATCCAGTTTATTTTTATATAAACAACGCGTTTCGGCTATACATAACATTAGCCTTCATCAGGTAAAATCATAGTTGTCTTTAAAGAATACATTTATATAGCATAAAAAGAGGAGGAGGAACTAATCCAACCCCTCAATCAATTTTCATCAATTTAAAACACATGTGCACTTCTAAAAGGTATTAAGCAGTTAATTAAAAGTGAACTCTATATGGATTTAGAAAGGGGGGAGGGGGAAACAAAAACAAAAAAAAAATTTTTTTTAAAAAAATAAAATAAAAATAAAAAACACCACTATATATTGTTTTTTCCTATTCAATAATTTTTATTTTTTTTTCTATAAAATACAATTATTTGTCATATGACTCCATTTACTATCCTATTTTCTACTTCACTGATAGGGGAGAAATATTTTTCCCGATTCTAGAATATAACGATGTCATCAATATTAAGAACTCCATTTTTTATCTTATCTACTACATCACCAATAAGGGAAAAATATTTCTCCCAATTCAAAGGTATAACGAATTTATCACCAATATATGAACCAGTATCTGCTGGGATTGGAACTCATACATTTAGATTCCCCATATCTACAATATTTGCGTATTTACTCCATTGAGCCACTCACAGTTATAGTCTCTGGGTGCTTAATTTTTCTTTTTATTCTCTTTAGCTTTTCTCCCTCTACCTCATTTACGAGGTTTGCAGACTTCGATTTTTAACCCCCAAAAATTTAGCGGTATTATATGTTCTCTAATTTATCATTGAGGCCGTCTGGGTACAGAGTCCTCAATCTGTATATCCAGAAGGCCTCCTTTTTATTTAACTGTTGTATCCTGTTGGAAACATCTCTAGGGATCTCTTCAATCGGTGTCAAAGTAACATTGAATTCTTTTTTATGCGTTAGCAAAAGGTGTCTTGATAGACTATGGATAAGGAGACCGACTCTGGCATTGTGTCTGTGGCCATTCAGTCGGGTTTGGACCATTTGAGTGGTCCTCCCCACATACTGGAGGCCACAGTCACAATTTATAACATATATAACAAAGTCGCTTATACATGTCAAATGTTGTTCTATCTGGAATATTTCACCTGTACTCTTGGAAACTATTTGTTGTTGTTTATCTGCTATATTATAGCAGCACTGACATTTTTTCTGGTTACATTTATATACTCCAGGTTTATTCACCTTTTTTGAGCAATTGTGGGTTTTCATGAAGTTTTTCAATCGGCTGGGAGCTACCATGTTCCTTATTGTTTTCCCCTTCTAAATGTCATATTGGGGACTTGTGGTAATACATTTCGTAGCAAGGGATCTTGTTTTAAGATATACCAGTGTTTTTTCAAGATTCCACAAATTTTTTCGTTATCTTTATTATAGGCTGTAATGAAGTTGAACTGCCATTTCTCATCATTAGATTTCAGGTGAGATTTAGTTGTATCCATGACAGCATTTTCTCTCACAGTTTTTTCAGTGCTTTTTTCTCTAGTATTTTCAAGCATTTTTTTCAAACATTCACCCTGAGTCTTTGCTAAGTTTACCTTATAAGCTTGTTGCATTAGGGTTTTTGGATACTTTTTTTCCCGAAATCTGTTAGTCAGGATCTTGCTTTGTGTTATATAATCCTGTTCACTACTATTATTTTTCCTTATTCTTAAATATTGACTGAATGGAATATTATTCTTCCATTTAGTATAGTGTGCACTGTTATAATGTAAATATCCATTAATGTCTACTTTTTTAAAATGTGTTTTTGTTACGATTTTCTTTTTCATATGTGAAATCTCTAAATCCAAGTAAACTATTTTTTCAGTGCTGATAGTGGATGTAAAGGAAATGCCCCATGTGTTTTGATTCATTTCCCTCACCAGCAAATGGGCTTGTTCTATATCCCCCCTCCAAATGATTAATAAGTCATCTATAAAACGTTTATACATTATTATGTTGTCTTTGTATATTTCTGAATTAAGTGGGGATAGGGACTCGAATAGCCCCATAAATAAATTTGCAAAACTTGGGGCTACCCGAGTCCCCATCGCGGTACCATGCTGCTGCAGGTACAGTTGTCCATCAAACTCAAAGACATTATGACGCAAAATGAATTGCAAACCAGTCAGAAGAAATTCTACTTGTTCATCTGGCATTTTTTCATTTTTCTCCAAATAAAATCTGGCAGCTCTTATACCCAAATTATGTTCTATATTTGAATATAACGCTACCACATCTAGGGTTAGAAATAAAAAATTCTCCTCCCAATCCATTCCCTCCAAGAGACTAATGAGGTGGCTCGAGTCTTTCAAATATGAGGGCAGAGATTTGACTTGTGCTTGTAAATGTAAATCCAGGTAGTGTGACAAACAGCTAGTGAGAGAATTAATCCCCGAAATAATAGGTTGTCCAGGTGGATTTTCGAGGTCCTTATGGACTTTTGGGGAGATGGTAAAAAAAAGCCATAGCTGGTTCTTTGTTAATAAAAATAACTCTAAAACTAATATGATTACTAATAAGAATACCTTACAACCATTAGGGAATATTGAAGGTCTATCGAAAAAACAAAGAGACACAGTAGATAGTCTATGAGTCTTTTACAACTCTAAAATAGCAGGAGCAAATTCTAATAAGAGAAACATCGATTTAAGAATGAATACGAATGTGATTAACAAAAATTTGGGGGCTATACCAAAAAATAAATTCTATAATCCGTTTAGACCTGATTTTACTTATAAATCAGGACATAAAACAACTAAAAATTTTAATAATCCTATGCCTTCTTCCAACTATATAGGAGGTGAAAATATTAATATTGAATCCACATCTATAACCAATTCAGAATTTTCCTTAAAAAATATTCCTGACTGCGAGATATTCAATTCCGATAACAACACAATAACTTGTGATACTGAGAAAAATGAGGAAGAATGTTCCTTTGATCTTAGTATCTTTACTACACATAGTACTGAGGAGACAAATGTACCCTCCATTACAGCTTTACAAGCTTTGGGCCCATCTCAATCATCCCTTAATTCACAGATTTCTTTTTTAGAAATAGGCCCTCTCCAGACTCCCACTCTGTTAGAAACATTAGTACCCAAAATAGTAGCCAAATCCCTACAAGCCCCCTCCTTAACACTTATAGCTCAATTCCTGCCACAGAATTTGGAGACTATATCCCCTCAAATAGCTGCTCAAAGACAAATAACCAGTTTCTTTCCCACACTTATAGCCCCCCAAAAAAGAAAAGAAGTACCAGGGGCTGCAGGGGTGGTAGAAGAGTCCAATTCAAAAAAGATAAAAAATCCGAGTTTATTTTAACTAACTCAACAAAAGGGTCTTTTTTCAAAAAAAAAATTTCCCCTAAATCCTCTCAAAAAATCTTCAACTTGTCCTCGCATGTACTTACACAAGATGAAGAAAAGGTCTTGAGTAAAGGGCTAAATTTTTGCCCCACACAACATAGTAATAATTTTGAGCTTTTTATTGATCTTAATCACTATATAAGGCGTCTTACCCTAAAAAGACACTTTGCATTGCAAGATCGTAATAAAGGGAAAAATGACAAAAACATTGTTTTAAAAAATAAGAAAGAATTGGAACAAACGGCAAGAATAACAAACGAAACACCATATATACATATGGAAGTGAAACCACAATCTGCCTTTAATCCCATACATCATAGGGGTAGCTATATTGAAACATTTTTATCTCTAGTAGGTGATGATTTCCGTAAGTTGAATACTACTGATAAAATAAAGAGCAAAGATAAAAAATGTAAAAATTTACATAAGAAATCAAAAACTGCCAAAAAAATTGCCAAAAAAATTGCTAAATATAACATTACCCCCCAAGAAAGAGAAGCCTTAAAAAAATCTAAGAGAGAACACTGAAATAATAATTAGAGAGGCTGATAAAGGCGGTGGTACTGTTATTCAAGATAGGAAGGATTATCTCGGTGAGGCAGTTAAAATACTATCCAATCGAAAATACTATAAAAAATTGGAAAAGGATCCTACTGTTGATTTTTCTAAAGAATATCACCTATTTCTGAATGAGGCCTCTGAGAAAGGAATTATAACAAAAAGAGAGAAAAAAATTTTAATTAACAAAGAACCAGCTATGGCTTTTTTTTACCATCTCCCCAAAGTCCATAAGGACCTCGAAAATCCACCTGGACGACCTATTATTTCGGGGATTAATTCTCTCACTAGCTGTTTGTCACACTACCTGGATTTACATTTACAAGCACATGTCAAATCTCTGCCCTCATATTTGAAAGACTCGAGCCACCTCATTAGTCTCTTGGAGGGAATGGATTGGGAGGAGAATTTTTTATTTCTAACCCTAGATGTGGTAGCGTTATATTCAAATATAGAACATAATTTGGGTATAAGAGCTGGCAGATTTTATTTGGAGAAAAATGAAAAAATGCCAGATGAACAAGTAGAATTTCTTCTGACTGGTTTGCAATTCATTTTGCGTCATAATGTCTTTGAGTTTGATGGACAACTGTACCTGCAGCAGCATGGTACCGCGATGGGGACTCGGGTAGCCCCAAGTTTTGCAAATTTATTTATGGGGCTATTCGAGTCCCTATCCCCACTTAATTCAGAAAAATACAAAGACAACATAATAATGTATAAACGTTTTATAGATGACTTATTAATCATTTGGAGGGGGGATATAGAACAAGCCCATTTGCTGGTGAGGGAAATGAATCAAAACACATGGGGCATTTCCTTTACATCCACTATCAGCGCTGAAAAAATAGTTTACTTGGATTTAGAGATTTCACATATGAAAAAGAAAATCGTAACAAAAACACATTTTAAAAAAGTAGACATTAATGGATATTTACATTATAACAGTGCACACTATACTAAATGGAAGAATAATATTCCATTCAGTCAATATTTAAGAATAAGGAAAAATAATAGTAGTGAACAGGATTATATAACACAAAGCAAGATCCTGACTAACAGATTTCGGGAAAAAAAGTATCCAAAAACCCTAATGCAACAAGCTTATAAGGTAAACTTAGCAAAAACTCGGTGAATGTTTGAAAAAAACGCTTGAAAATACTAGAGAAAAAAGCACTGAAAAAACTGTGAGAGAAAATGCTGTCATGGATACAACTAAATCTCACCTGAAATCTAATGATGAGAAATGGCAGTTCAACTTCATTACAGCCTATAATAAAGATAACGAAAAAATTCGTGGAATCTTGAAAAAACACTGGTATATCTTAAAACAAGATCCCTTGCTACGAAATGTATTACCACAAGTCCCCAATATGACATTTAGAAGGGGAAAACAATAAGGAACATGGTAGCTCCCAGCCGATTGAAAAACTTCATGAAAACCCACAATTGCTGAAAAAAGGTGAATAAACCTGGAGTATATAAATGTAACCAGAAAAAATGTCAGTGCTGCTATAATATAGCAGATAAACAACAACAAATAGTTTCCAAGAGTACAGGTGAAATATTCCAGATAGAACAACATTTGACATGTATAAGCGACTTTGTTATATATGTTATAAATTGTGACTGTGGCCTCCAGTATGTGGGGAGGACCACTCAAATGGTCCAAACCCGACTGAATGGCCACAGACACAATGCCAGAGTCGGTCTCCTTATCCATAGTCTATCAAGACACCTTTTGCTAACGCATAAAAAAGAATTCAATGTTACTTTGACACCGATTGAAGAGATCCCTAGAGATGTTTCCAACAGGATACAACAGTTAAATAAAAAGGAGGCCTTCTGGATATACAGATTGAGGACTCTGTACCCAGACGGCCTCAATGATAAATTAGAGAACATATAATACCGCTAAATTTTTGGGGGTTAAAAATCGAAGTCTGCAAACCTCGTAAATGAGGTAGAGGGAGAAAAGCTAAAGAGAATAAAAAGAAAAATTAAGCACCCAGAGACTATAACTGTGAGTGGCTCAATGGAGTAAATACGCAAATATTGTAGATATGGGGAATCTAAATGTATGAGTTCCAATCCCAGCAGATACTGGTTCATATATTGGTGATAAATTCGTTATACCTTAGAATTGGGAGAAATATTTTTCCCTTATTGGTGATGTAGTAGATATAATAAAAAATGGAGTTCTTAATATTGATGACATCGTTATATTCTAGAATCGGGAAAAATATTTCTCCCCTATCAGTGAAGTAGAAAATAGGATAGTAAATGGAGTCATATGACAAATAATTGTATTTTATAGAGAAAAAAAAAATTATTGAATAGGAACAAACAATATATAGTGGTGTTTTTTATTTTTATTTTATTTTAAAAAAAATTTTTTTTTTTTTTTGTTCCCCCCTCCCCCCTTTCTAAATCCATATAGAGTTCACTTTTAATTAACTGCTTAATACCTTTTAGAAGTGCACATGTGTTTTAAATTGATGAAAATTGATTGAGGGGTTGGATTAGTTCCTCCTCCTCTTTTTATGCTATATAAATGTATTCTTTAAAGACAACTATGATTTCACCTGATGAAGGCTAATGTTATGTATAGCCGAAACGCGTTGTTTATATAAAAATAAACTGGATTATTCCTGAAAGATTTGGAGTAAGTAATGAATCACCTGGAAGCGCTCCCTGACAAACTGGAAACTTTTTCTTAAGCTTATTGCATATATTTGATACCAGAACCAAGATTACTACATAAATACAGTAACAACCAAGCTTACAGCATAGATATGGTATCAGAACTGAGCTTACTACATACATGTGGTAACAGCCAAGATTACTGCATAGATATGGTACCAGAACAAAGCTTAGTACATAGATACGAGAAAATGACCAAGCTTACTGCATAGATTCAGGAGCAAAACCAAGCTTACTACAAAGATATGAGAACAGAACATTGATAAAGAAAATAATAAATGCAGCTATTATAATCCATAATTTGAGAAAATGTTTTTTTACTTGTTATATGTTACTTATATACCAGCTTTATAAAATCATGTTTTGTTTCAGCTAAAAAAAACAAAGCTGAGACTGCAGATACTGTTGAAACGTTCTGTAACACGTTGTACTATAGATGCAGGTGCATCTCATATAATCTTTTATCTCAGATAATGACTTTTGTGTTTTCATTGGCTGTAAGCCACAATCATCAACATTAGAAATAAATGAATACCTCTCTATTCACATTGATAGGGTCCTGACATTGAGAAACGCCTTACCGCGGCTGTCACGTACACATGAATTGGCCAATTTATGCGCAAAGATTTCTCATTTATTTCTATTTTCTACAGCAGTAATGCTATTCATATTTCATATATTTCATATTTACATACTCAGCGTTACAGAGTGCTACTTTGTTTGTTAATTGTATATGGAGGTAGCTTCTCCTAGTAAGCACCTGTTCACACCTATTTCTTGTATTGGAAGTGCCGTCATTTTTTTCTGTTACAATCATCAACACTAACAGAAATAAACATGTGAAATAGATCACTCTGTGTGTAATGACTCTATATAATATAGGAGTTTCACTTTTTGTATTGAAGAACTGAAATAAATTAGCTTCTTGATGATATTCTAATTTAGTGAGATGCACCTGTATAAGGATATGGTTATAAAATCTTTATACTGGTAATATACATATTCATTATAGTTATATCTGACATGCCTCCTGCTCCCCTCATTGGAGCTACCTTTTTATTTTGTCTGTATTGTTCTGTGTATTTTCACTTGTCTATATATTGTGTCCTTTGTTTTTATCTATATGAATTGTTAATAAACTATATATCATTCATACTTTTTATTTGTGTCCCTTTTGAATATCAATTTTGTGGTTTGGTAAGTTGTTCTTTTGATATTGTGGACTTTATTTATTGGTTAAATTGAGAAACTCCTGTTTTATAGTATTTATTCTCATAGTTTTGCTTAATCCATTAAATCGCATGTTGACAAAATCTGAACACTATACAAAAGTTATATTACTATGTATATTTTGTGTAGTGATCAGTTTTTGTCAGCATGCAGTTTGATGAATTAAGCAAAACTATGAGAATAAGCTGTGATTTCCAATCCAGACTTTTTATCCTGGCATCGTGGCCCTTTTGAACACCGCTTTTAAAAAACAAACCTTTTGGAAACTTTATTTTCACCCTCAAAAAACACATTCTGATGTTTTAGGATACTGTCAGGATTCGGCTGTTTTCACACTCTCTCCACTCGCTCATACGCAGTTTGCCTACTTACAACTCACGCACCAAACTCTCTTCTAAAAAGAAAAAGGCAAGTGATTGTCTCTCTGCAAATTCATAAGGAGCAGTAATGTGATGAGCGAAGATAAGCAAGTTGTGTTTTACATAGAAATACTTATGTTCATTCATTTCAGTGTTTTCTTGGTGCTTTTTCAGGCAGGTTTCAGAGAGAAATCTGCCTGAAAAAACATTGTTTGCACATACCGGGCTACAACCACAGTTGATGATAAAATGTAAATTCTTATACAAACCCTTTCACAATTTTCATATCTAGACAACTTTATTATTATTGTGGATTTTATACTTCTGGATCATCAAGATTCCATATCAACAATCATAAATAATTCAATGTAGTATTGAACTCTAAGCTAGATGGCATTTAATGCTATTTCTAAGTTCAGAAATGATGACAATCTGTGTATTTTTACTGATGCATATATCAGTCACTGGCTGGGATTGATACTTACAAACTGCAGACGACAACCGATGGTGGAGCCATAAAACTTTGAGCTGGCTTGTTACACAGTAAGAGTATGTGAAGGACTCCACCAATGATAACGTCCCCGTCTCTGGAGTAGCCCATTGGAGAATCCCTGTCAATGCTTCTTCTCATTCTGCATGATTGGTCTACTGAATATGTAGTCATATTGAGAAGAATCAAAATGATCATCAAAATCCAGAGGGATAATATAGCATTGTCCATTCTCTATCCTGTCACAAGATGGAGACATGAGGAATAAGTGTTAGAAGGATGGAGCTCTTGTGTGGCTTATATACCCCTATTGTTTTTCATTTTGTCACATCTCTTATTCATGTTCTATTGTTCTTATATTAGAAGCCACTTAGAGATTTTATGAAATGAAAAACAAGACATTTTATAAAAAGTCATCAAATTACTATGTCCAAGAAAAACAAGGACAATTTAGGTTTAGTGCTTTCAGCATTACCAACACTTTGTAAATTAGTTTGTAAAGTTTAGAATAAGAGAGAATATTTCAACCTGGAGGACCTGACAGTGGGGGCACTGCAGGGGAATCGTTCACTCCCTGCTAGATTCCATACTGATTATTGGAGTCCAATAAATGTTAAAAAATGTTTTTCGATTTATTTTTCAAAATAAAAGTTGAGGTTTATTCCTATTTAAGTTAAGGGACCGCACCTCTTTATTATATCCCTCTCCCCCCTCGAAACCAGCTGGGGATGACAATTCATGTAGGCTTGTTACCACTTTCTCAAACGGAGCACACACCGTTCGCAGGATATTGCAAAAACATTGGCCAATCCTCCAGATGGACGAGGACATAGGCACACTGGTTAGCTCAGGACCCCTGTTAACATACAAAAAGGGAAGATCCTTGAGGGACAGGCTCGTGCATAGCCACTACACGGGTCATCAGGGAGGTAGTTGGATTCCGAGTCCCCCTAAGGGTAGCTTTAGATGTAGCGGATGCGTAGCCTGCAAAGTCATGTTGCAAAGAAACATGAGCAATGTTACCGGTGAGATCTTTGTCATTAAACATTTCATCAACTGTAGATCTAAGGGGATTGTCTCTAAAGCCATGTGTGTGTGTGCGGCCTGGAGTATGTGGGCAAAATGAAGAGGGAGCTGAGGAGAAGAGTGGGAGAGCACCAACAAGACATTGTGTTGAAAAGGGATACACCCCTAGCGAGGCACGTCAACAATGCCCATTCAGGTTGCATGGATGTGGTGCGGTTCCTGGGAATTGACAAGATAAATGCCCCACCAAGGAAGGGGGGGACTGGGACAAAATGATTCTTCAGAGAGAGACCAAATGGATCTATAAACTACAAACAATGGCTCCAAAAGGTCTGAATGAACAATTATCCTTTAGGTCTTTCCTCTAAATGTAGGGTGCATTAGGGACAGGAGTGTAGGGCGAGCCGTCACGGAGTGGGGGCGCCAATTGCGCAGGTTTTTAGGGTGCCAACCTCCACTGCTAGGTAGGGACAGGATGGCTAGTTTTGTACTAGGGATTCATGAGTTTTTACCTTTGCCCTGAATCCCCCTCTTTGTTCCCCCTTTTTTTCCTGAGATGTGGTTCCTGCTCCTGTCTCCCCTGGCCTCATGTTCCATTGTTTCTATTGATTCCATTTATTTTGTTATTCATTTTTTGGTGTTTCATTTTGGGCTGTGTGTGCGCTCGGGATCTTTTTGCCTCTGGGAACACTGGTCTAAGTTTGTCTTTTTTTTACAAGCCATTTACCCCCTGGGGACAATGCAGTGCTCCTTGGATGGCACTGTTTATGGTATATAATTGGAGCTGTTTCCCGCTATGCGGGTTTGAAATGTTATACCTCCTATTGGGAGTGAGGATGGGTACCTTATGTGAATGTGTTCGGTTTCCCAATTCCTCCTCCTGTCACGTGAGCGGTCACTCTGCTCTTGATCGCGCAACTGGTGACCCGCATACCGGATATGGTGTGCGTGCCACGTGTGTTCCATAGGCCGGAAGTGATGTGCCCGGAACCGGAAGTGACGCGCTCACGTGTCTGCAGCGTAGTTAGATTTAAATAAGTTGACAGGATCATTTGATAAACGTGCCACCCGTATGGAGTATGGAGAGGTTAGCCACAAACACCCCCTTCTCCCCTGATGAGCGATTGGAGCAATGAAACGCGTCGGGAGTGGTGTTTTACATGTGGATAGCGGACTAGGAGGTGCCGATGTCCCACAGTGGTGAGCTGTCCTGCAGACTAAGCGTGAGCCAACAATGTGCATGATGAGGTTGTTCCTATTATTATATTAAAGTCTGAACCCCCACTAAGAATCACTGAGTATTGGCTGTATTGCACGCCTCTTTTAAGATTTGTGATTTGACAGCTTCCATATTGTTCTGCCATGGTCTTGTTATCTAGATAGGTGGGATACATTTAGTGTACTGCCCTACATACTCCTATTGATAGCAATGCATGTTTTGTGTAGGTAGCAGTATATTACTACCTTGGGCGGACAATAGTTACATTTTGGGCCTAGTGACATTTTATCTTGCACATCTTTTTTAGATATCTAGTTTAAATAAAGGTTACATTTTAACTTCCTCACTACTGTATTGCTTCCATTTACTTGTATTTGAGTAGAGAACTATTTGTAAGAATACCCCTTTTGCTGTTTTTCCTATTTAAGTTGCACTATTTTTCCTTTATTTTTATGTTTTTGCCAGTGTCCTGTTACCGGATAAGATGGAACTTACCATATTTTAAAGATCATAAAATGTTATAACGCCATCACCAAACAGATAGAGAAAATGCTATTTTTTTTTGTACAGATTTAAAGAATATAACATATACTCTAGATTGTGCAACAAAAAAACACATGAGTCCGCTCACAATTTAGGGTGTGGAGCCCTCCAGCTTCGTTCACATCCGGTCAGAGTAGCCGTAGTCCAAATGAGAAAAAGGGAAGAGGTGATCCAGTGTAACCAGCTGGTATATTTGAATAAAACATAGCTCTAATTGTGCCATTAAAATCGGTTCTCCACAATGGTTATATACAACGTGCACTACAAGGATCAGGATCTACGCATTTCGACGTGCGGTCTTAATCATGGTCTCACTGACCTGAGGGCTGACCAGGATATAAAAGTAGTGGGTAATAAAGTACATTATCTCCTACCATGTTCATCAGCCTATAAGGTCAGTATGATTAGCATATAGACAATTGGATAAAAACAGACACTTAATAATATTATAAATGTTAGACATACTAAATATAGACTATGATGTATGTAAAGCGCTGCGGAATATGTTAGCGCTATATAAAAATAAAGATTATTATTATAAAAAAATATAAAAATAGATATACTATAGAAACATGACAAGCACAAGGAATGGACTTGTTCTTTTAGTTTTGCAATATTAAATCCTGCCTGCGATTCAGACCAAAAGGTTAGCAGGTTTCTACCATAAAAGCCCAATAAGATTCCCTGTTCAATAATTTACGTCTATGGTCCCCCTCCCCTCCCCCTCCCGTATTTTTTTATACACCCTTTCAATACCTTGGAATCTAATAGAAGATACATCTCCTTTATGAATTGTACAAAAATGTTTGGAGACTGTAGAAACATTAGTGGCAAGTGGATTTGCTGCATCCGATATATGTCTTCTTATCCAGACTTTGAGGGGTCCAGTAGTGCAACCAATGTATTGCACTCTGTATTGTAAGCATTCAACAAGGTATATCACCCAAGGTTTATTGCAATTTATGAGATTATGTATTTGAAAGATTTGTTTATTATGTATGGAAGAAAAGCTATCCTTTTTTACATGCGTGCAGACTTTGCAACGATTATCTCCACATTTTTTTAAAAAGCCGCTTAGCTCAAGCAAAGTATTAGATCTAAAGTGGCTATGATGTTCACTCTGAAAAAGGCTCGGAGATAAGGTCATACCCAACGTGGGTGATTTTTTAGCACTGGTAAGAATATTGTTGAGGCGAGAATCCTGATGCAGAATTGGGATATATTTCTTAATGATCTTAACTATATCATTATATTGCGGGATATACGTTGTGGAAAATGTGATGTTAGGGCTATGGCGTCCTGTGTTGTTTTTCTTATTGTTAATTTGCCAGAGTAATGCATGTTGATTGCGCATGTGAAGGTTCATGCATGTAGTAGTCAAATTATTGCACTTTTTCACTCTACTGAGTTTTTTCTTGCAAAGTTGGCAGATAAGGTGAGTTGGCTCATCCTTTGCAGTGTCAAAAAAGGCTCAGGCAAGGCAACCCTTGCCACCCCTGCAAGCTGCAGACCTGTGACCACTGCTGGCCACAGCCACAGTTGTGGCTAAGGATGCAATGCTTGTCGTGGTTGCATCACACCATGTCTGCGCCATAGGGCGCAACATAACCTCATCATCTTCCTCCTCCTCCACCTCCTGTGGTGAAATGCACCCTGGCACGCATAGATTTAGACAAGGAATGGGTGATCTTGTCTGTGACATGCTGGTGTAGCGCAGGCACAGCTTTCTTAGAGAAGTAATGGCGACTGGGCAACTGGTACTGGGGGACTGCGATGGCCATCAGTTTTCGGAAACCACCTGTATATACCAGGCGGAAAGGCAGCATTTCCGTGGCCATCAGAGTGGAGATGGTGGAGTTCAACCTCTTAGCTTTGTCATGTGTGGCACCCCAGGGGTCCGGTTGCCACAGTGGCATTGCCTCCCTCAAAAGAGATAATGCCATGCCTGGAAGCAAGCAGGGATCCCCTAGTCAGGTACACTAAACATGCAACACTTTCCTGTCTCCAGACCAGCAAGGGGAGACACTCCCCTTGGCAACTGGGATCCGGGGGCGGGGTTAGTTAGTCTTAGTGTGAGGAGTTGAAGCGAGGATGTCGAGGAGAGAGGAGCTGGGGACTGGAGCTGCGCGGCAGCTCACCCCAGAAGAACCAGCACAGAAGAACCGGACACGGGAGTCCGAGGCTGTGGGGCACCGAAGGCCCAGCAGTAGAAACCGGAGGGCAGGAGACTGCAGGTCTCCTGGCCCCATCAGACGCCCGGAGGCTCAGCAGCACCACAGGGTCCAGCACCGCCACGTGGGAGCGACACTCCAGGAAGGCCTGAGCTGCCTGCCATACGGGTGAGCACAGAAACATTACAGTCAGGGACGAGGGCCACCGCACAGCTACAAGCAGCAGGGCCAAAGAGTTTAGTGGAAAGGGAAGGCCTCCAACTTCACCTGGCCAGGAGGATTCTTTACTTGCTTCCAGGCTGCCCGGACTTCCACTTCTAGCCAGTACCCTAGTTCCGGCTTGTTGAAACAGCACCAGTAAAGACCCTGGGACTGCACTTCCTTGTCTCTGTCTTTCTTGCTGCGCCATCAACCCCTGCACTACAACGCCCAGCACAACCTGCAATATCTACACTGCCCTGGAGCTAGCTCTTCCTGTGGAGAGCCACACCATCCCTGCTGCAGTAACATCTGCTTCAGAGGACTGCTCCGCAGCGGTGGCTCCCTTTAGCCGCACTCCACAGGTGGCGTCACGAACTCTATAAAAAACACTATAAATCCCCTATCCATAACCCCTTTTATTGACCGCCCTGGGTCACGGACCGGGTCACCGCCACTGTGACATTCCCCCAGCATCTACTGGCCCGGCACCGGATACCCCATGGCCCAGGGGGTGGGTCACATGTGTAGGATGAAACAATCTTTTACGTGACCACAACTGCGGGACCGAGGGCTAGCTAAGGTGCTGAGAGAGAGCGGAGTATGGTGAACCAGAAAAACTGGTGGAGCGTGAGTGAGGTGCAGATGTTACAGTGGATTGAGAAACATGCGGTGTGCTCGGTGAAGCAGAGCAGATGTGTCTGTGGCACCCAGGGGATGGGGACTACTCGGCACCCGGGCCTTAATGCCTGGCCTTGGGGGATGTCGCGGTGGTCGGCTCCCGGGCCCGTACCCTGGGGTCTCTCTTAAAAAAAAGGGGTTAAATGGAAAATAAAAGTTCGTGACGCCACCTGTGGTGTCTGGTGAGGACCACCAGTGCTGCGGCAGTCCACTGAGGCCGGTGTTACGGCAGCTATGATGGGGTAGCTCCCCACAGGTGGAGCTAGGCCTCAGGGCAGCGGTGGTCGGTAAGGTGCACTATATGGCGGTGACCCAGCCGGGTCCAAGGAAAAATGGGAGACACACTCACGTTTGGCTTCAGTACCTTTTTACTGGTGGAGTTGCGGTACCGCCCGGAGCACTGTAGGGTGAGGGGTGCACTGCAGGTCTCTCCCCAGTGAGCAGCTATAGGGCCTCCTGTATCCTTGCCGCTTGTGTAGTTTATGGCCTGTCTGAAACTAGGCCTAACTTAGTCCTTGTGTTGCGCCGGCTGACCTGGTGTTAGGGCCTTTTGCTGAAGAGCACGCTCCTGGTATGGCGGAGCCTCCGTGCCTCCTGGTCCTGTTACGTGTCAGCTCCTGGGCTATCCTGAGACCTGAAGTCTTCCAGGAAAGAACCGGTTGTTTTCCACAGAGGGTATACTGCTCTGCAGACTTGGAGCCGGTGTCCGGTATATTTCTGGGGTGAGCTTATGAAGCTCCTCGGTCCCCGATGCTACTGTTCCACTAGCCTTCGGCCTACTCTGGGCCCTCACTAGGCTATACACACTGGCAGTAAGCTGGCTGCCTATTCTGCCGCTCTTTAGAGCGTTGGCAATGCTCCTAGCTGTCTCTCTCTGCTCTGCTTGCAGCAGACTCCAAACAAACTCCTCTCAGCAGAAACCTGCTGAGTCACTAACCTTCTGTGTCTCAGCAGAGACTCCTGACTGGACTCACTCCTTAGACAACTGACTGAACTCCCTCTCTTCCTGCCTCCACCCTCCTTTATATATTCCCTAAAGGGCTCCCTCTGGTGGTTCTGAGGTAGGGTGGAGGTGTGTGTATGCTCTGAGGGCCTCTTGTGGAGAAAACCTGAAATGCACCCCCCTTTGGTCTGTGACTCCATGCACAGCAGGGCGTCACATGTCAACTTCCGTTACAGCTGACGGGCTGTCACTCAGCCTGACTGAAGCGGGTAAAGAACCAGAGTTTCTACGATGGGAGACCTGCGACAATACTTGGCACGGTAACAGAGGAGATGGAAGAAGCAGCGGATGCGTTTGATGGGGAAGCTGATGGTTGTTGAGGTGCGCTGTTCTGCATTTCAGCGCGGTAAGATTCCCAGTGTAAAGATTGTTGTTTGAGCATGTGAACGTTCATGCATGTAGTAGTCAAATTATTGCAGTTTTTCCCTCTACTGAGTTTTTTATTGCAAAGTTTGCAGATAATGTGATAACATCCAAGGCATGTAAGGGTTAACATTCCAAGAGGTGAGAAGTATAGATCTAAAAGAAACTGCAGTGACCAGGAGTGCTATGTTCAGGAAAGAAAGGATATTTGCAGTAGACTGAGAGAAAGAGGTTATCAGGATTGGTTTCTTATTAGGGCAATCAAATCAGTGGAAAAAATCCCCCGGTCAGATATGATGGACAAGTGCAAAAAACAGCAGAGACAGAAAAACAAAAAAATGGTAGTTGTAACAACATTCAGCAAGGAATATAGTCAGATTGAGTCAATTGTTAAAAAATACTAGACAATATTCTGAAGGAAGGTTGTCTATTTTCAACTAGGAAAGCTCCAACCTTGTCCAATCTTTTATCACCAAGTTTGATGATGACAGATTTGGGAAATAGAACATGATTATCAACAAGGGTAAGGTAATAATAAGTGTTGAACATGTAGATATGCAGTGAACACTAAACAGTTCCAAAAGGTAGCGAAACTAGAAATGGTTAAAATTCAAAACTTTATTAACTGCAATACTTCACATGTTATATATATAATTAACTGTAATGTCTGTAATCTCTCATACATAGGCTGCACTGAGAGGAAATTGCGACAGCGTATCAATGAGAATCTCCAGGATTCAGTGAACGGTGAAGCCTCTAATCCATCCAATGTATCCAAGCATTTATTTCAAGTACATGGAGGAGATCTGAGGGGCTTACAATTCTTTGGGATGGAAAGAGTCAACAAGCCTAGGAGAGGTGGGGCTTTGAGTGGGAAAACCCACTGGATCCTGATGATTGAGACCGCCCACCCCATCAGCCTAAATAAACGTTCAGACTTGATTCTATTCTATTAGAAACATTCACTAATCCCATTTATAGCACCTTGTATCAATATTGTAATCTGTTTTTAAACTTGTACAGTACAGACCAAAAGTTTGGACACACCTTCTCATTTAATGATTTTTCTGTATTTTCATGACTATGAAAATTGTATATTCACACTGAAGGCGTCAAAACTATGAATTAACACATGTGATATTATATACTTAGCAAAAAAGTGTGAAACAACTGAAAATATGTTTTATATTCTGGGTTCTTCAAAGTAGCCACCTTTTGCTTTGATGACTGCTTTGCACACTCTTGCATTCTCTTGATGAGCTTCAAGAGGTAGTCACCGGAAATGGTCTTCCAACAATTTGAAGGGGTTCCCAGAGATGCTTAGCACTTGTTGGCCCTTTTGCATTCACTCTGCGGTCCAGCTCACTCCAAACCATCTCGATTAGGTTCAGGTCTGGTGACTGTGGAGGCCAGGTCATCTGGCGTAGCACCCCATCACTCTCCTTCTTGGTCAAATAGCCCATACACAGCTTGGAGGTGTGTTTGGGGTCATTGTCCTGTTGAAAAATAAATGATGGTCCAGCTAAACGCAAACCGGATGGAATAGCATGCCACTGCAAGATGCTGTGGTAGCCATGCTGGTTCAGTATGCCTTCAATTTTGAATAAATCCCCAACAGTGTCACCAGCAAAGCACCACCACACCTCCTCCTCCATGCTTCACGGTGGGAAGCAGGCATGTAGAGTCCATCCGTTCACCTTTTCTGCGTCGCACAAAGACACGGTGGTTGGAACCAAAGATCTCAAATTTGAACATATCAGACCAAAGCACAGATTTCCACTGGTCTAATGTCCATTCCTTGTGTTCTGTAGCCCAAACAAGTCTCTTCTGCTTGTTGCCTGTCCTTAGCAGTGGTTTCCTAGCAGCTATTTTACCATGAAGGCCTGCTGCACAAAGCCTCCTCTTAACAGTTGTTGTAGAGATGTGTCTGCTGCTAGAACTCTGCGTGGCATTGATCTGGTCTCTAATCTGAGCTGCTGTTAACCTGCGATTTCTGAGGCTGGTGACTCGGATAAACTTATCCTCAGAAGCAGAGGTGACTCTTGGTCTTCCTTTCCTGAGGCGGTCCTCATGTGAGCCAGTTTCTTTGTAGCGCTTGATGGTTTTTGCAACTGCACTTGGGGACACTTTCAAAGTTTGCCCAATTTTTCGGACTGACTGACCTTCATTTCTTAAAGTAATGATGGCCACTCGTTTTTCTTTACTTAGCTGCTTTTTTCTTGCCATAATACAAATTCTAACAGTCTATTCAATAGGAATATCAGCTGTGCATCCACCTGACTTCTGCACAACACAACTGATGGTCCCAACCCCATTTATAAGGCAAGAAATCCCACTTATTAAACCTGACCGGGCACACCTGTGAAGTGAAAACCATTTCCGGTGACTACCTCTTGAAGCTCATCAAGAGAATGCCAAGAATGTGCAAAGCAGTCATCAAAGCAATAGATGGCTACTTTGAAGAACCTAGAATATAAGACATATTTTCAGTTGTTTCACACTTTTTTGTTAAGTATATAATTCCACATGTGTTAATTCATAGTTTTGATGCCTTCAGTGTGAATGTACAATTTTCAAAGTCATGAAAATACAGAAAAATCTTTAAATGAGAAGGTGTGTCCAAACTTTTGGTCTGTACTGTATATGTGTTTTGTATTGGCATTTTAAAATGTGTTTGATACAGAGGTTTTGTAAGTCATGTGACAAGGGAGTGGGGACATATTTGCCCGGCTAGGTTAAATTCCCCATGCCACAACCATAGAGCTAGGTTATGATTAAGGGGCACACATAGCCCTGAAACGCGTAAACCAGTGTCTTGGCACCTTGCTGTATCAAGCCCTCCACCTCCAAAATGTTTGCCTGTGTTTTTATATCTAAGAATTTTTTGGAATGAAGCTTTGGAACATATCGCTTTGGTGCCGGATTTTTTCGTATTGAATTAGATAACGTGAGTTGGCTCATCCTTTGCAGTGACAAAAAAGGCCCATGCCAGGCAACCCTTGCTGCCCCTGCGAGCTGCAGACCCATGATCGCTGCTGGCCACAGCCACAGTTGTGGCTAAGGATGCAGTGCTCCTTGTGCTTGCATCACTCTGTCTCTGCACCGTAGGGTGAAATGTAACCTCCTCGTCTTCCTCCTCCACCTCCTCAGATGAGCTACTCGGCTGCGTGGCTCTGGGTTCACATCAAGTAGGATCTTCAACCTCATCATCATCCGTTGTGTTATCCCATTCCTCGCTCTCAGAGTGACCCCTCTCCTCTTGTTGCCCTGACAGCACAGTACAGTCCGCATAAGCCTCAGGTATCTGAATCTCATCGGGATCACCTCCCTCCCCTACGGTTAACGTCTGGCGACGAGGGTCATGAACCTGCTCAAACTCTACTTCATTCTGCCCCGAATCCAAGCTGAAAAATTGTTGGGCATTGGTGCAGATGCTTTCCTTCCCTTGACTCTGTGACTGTTTGGAGTACATTTCTGATACTTATGGTGTAGAATGGGTGAAGAGTTCTACAGACTCGCCCATCTGTGGTTTGCTACAGTCAGTTGGGCAGTTGTGACGCGAGGGTGAAGCATAGATAATTGGAGTGCCACCTCTGTGGACTGTACTGCGTGTGATGTTGAGGTGGAGGAAGAAGTGGAGAGGGCACTGGAAGCAGAGTTTGCCATCCACTGGAGCACCTGCTCTTTCTGGGCCTTATCAACAAGGTGTATCACTGTGCGGCTGCCAAAGAAAGGGAGTGCAGTAGGCCGTCCACTAACATAAGTTGCCAGTTGTCTTTGGATAGGACCTATTTGTGTTGGTTCACTAGTGCTTTTGCTAACATTACCACATACCCCACGTACACCTTGAATACCAAGCCTATTACCCCTTCCACCACGCCCTCTTTTTCCCACTCATGTTGGTCAGATAGAGTGGTAGGAGCACGCAATTAACTAAAGAAAAATGAATTTTTTTCCTGTGCAATAGCTCAGCACACACCTGCATTTCAGTGACACTATATGACAAAGTAAGATATGGCCTGCCGTATAACGTTACTAACAGAGAAAGGAAATTTGTTAGTGTGCATGAGACCGATAAACCTACGAGATATTCTCCAAACAATTTCAAACTGAGATGTCCTCTGCTGTATTACTTTAGGAACAGAATACATTTTTTTTTAATGCGGATGAGGCCAGTATGACATAGAATATATGCGCCAAAATATTTCAAACTAAGATCTAGCCAGCTGTATCACTTTACTCAGAGCAAAAAATATTTTTGAGTTACTCTGCATTAGGCTCTGCGTCCAGCTGACTTTGACCGCCACTGATGTAGAAGCTGGCTTATAGCACTGTATGACTTTTGGCACAGGTTAAAATATTTTTTGGACTGGGCCTAGTAAGAGAAGTTTTTTTTTACTGTGAAACCGGTACAAGTTCAGCAACAATCAAATAGGATCTGCCTTTTAGTAGACTGGATCAACTTTGCCACAGTAAAAAACCTTTGGTGGACTCTGTCTGCCAATCAAAAATATATATAGGTTTAACTGTGCGTACAAGCTCAATTTGACCGCCACTGACGTAGTAGCTGGCTTATAGCACTATATGACTTTGGCACAGGAAAAAATATTTTTTGGACTGGGCGTAGCAAGAGAAAAAATGTATTTTTTTACTCTGAAACCACCTGAAGTTCAACTCCACTAAAATAGTATCTGACACGAAAAAAACTTTAGTGCACAGAGCTTTCAATATCACAATAGCAACAGAAAAAAAATCAGATTTTGTGATCTGCAGTAAGAAGCTCTGCAGACTGTGCAGAGCACAATATCAACCCCACTAAATGAAAAGGTGCACTGTGCTTGCTTGATCACATTAGCAAGTGCAAAAAAAGGTTCAATGTATACTGAGACATGGAGCTCTATACCAGTGGCGCACAGCACTATTCTATGGCATGGGCCCTCTGTTTCTGTCAGAATCTCAGTACTTGCACAAGAACACCAAAAATGTGCTGCACCAGCGGTTGCAGAGGTACACAGGCCAGGAATTATCTACACTCTCTGACTACCACACAAGCACCCATCTGTCTAGCTAATATCTCTCATTACACAGGAGAACACTGAGCTGCGTCTGTCTCCAGCAGTGACATGGATATAATGGCACTGAGGGAACATGGCCACTTCTTATATTGAGAGGACATGTGATTTCTGCAGCCAATTGCAGAAGCCCTTATGTCTGGATAGTGTAGATGCTTCCTGCGCTATGATTGGCTGGCCGCGCTTTCCTCAGTTAAAGTTACCGCCCTCAGGAAAAAAAAACAAAACAGTGCGCCGCTGATCTGACCTGTTCTAAGCTCTCCACAGCCTCCACATTCACCTGGCACATGTTACTGCTCATCATACACTTGCACTATGCTAACAAAACTCCATGGTTGCCCTGTATTCGCGGTCCCGTGCAAATTCGTCTAACTTTTCCGATTTTAAGAACATTTGCTCACCTTTATGATCACAAATCCGAATGTGCCATATTCGTGCCAAATTTAAAACTTTCGAACATTCACCAAACAAATTCGCTCAACACTACTCTCCAATACCAATTTGAAGAGACATAGTGAAGGGCCTCAGAAAAATTGTTTTAAAAATTATTATGGAGTGGGTCTCCTATACTGTTGTTGCGAATGCAGTAAGTTCAAGTGCTGCCAAAAATTAGGACGCACTCCAATACCCCTTTGAAGAGACGTAGTGGAGGTCTTCAGTCAAATTTTTTTTCCCATTATTAAGGAGTGGGTCTCCTAGACTTGTAATGCCCATGTGCTAAGTGCATGGGCTGCAAAACATTTACCCCTGAGAGGTATACATATTTATTTTATAAAATGTTAGAGGTATGCCTCTAAAAATAGTTTCTATGGGCATCATAAAGACCATTAAAAAAAATGTTTGTGGGTGTTTCATGATGGTCACCCTGGTGATATGGTGGTGGAGGATGAGGAGGACGACACAAAATAGACGAAATCCTGAAGCGTATACCCATGTCTGGGTGTTGAATGGGTGCATGGGAATAGAACCCCCCAAAAAACACTGGATAATAATGCCTCCACTAAAAACCCACTGTGACAAAACGCTATTCATAACATCTGCGTGACAGCATAGAAAATCAGGGATGTTCATGGGCGGAGCCTATTTTTTGGCGCGAACAAGCCAGAACCCCAAACACGAATTTGAAATACCGAACAAATTCGCTCAACACTACTCAAGAAAAAGCTGACGGACAGCACAGAGAGCTGCCAAGTTACAGTGACTATTTTCCAAGGAAAGAAGAGGTGGGAGGAGGTACAAGGAGCAGTTTGAAGGCAGGGAGAGACACAGAAAGACTATGCTGAGCTTTCTAACAAATCTATTACTTCACCCAAGAGATACAGTAAAGGAAATAATTATTTGATCCCTTGCTGCTTTTGTAAGTTTTCCCACTGACAAAGACATGAACAGTCTATAATTTTAAGGGAAGGTTCATTTTAACATTGAGAGACAGAATATCCGAAAAAACATGAAGAAAATCACATTGTATAAATTAGATAGATTTATTTGCATTTTGCAGTGAGAAATAAGTATTTGATCCCCTACAAACCTCTATGAGTTCTGGCTCCTACAGACCAGTTAGACGCTCCTAATCAACTTGTTACCTGAATTAAAGACAGCTGTCTTACATAGTCACCTGTATAAAAGACTCCTGCCCACAGACTCAATTAATCAGTCAGACGCTAATCTCTACAACATGGGCAAGACCAAAGAGCTTTCTAAGTATCTCACGGACAAGATCATAGACCCACACAAAGCTGGAATGGGCTACAAAACCATAAGTAAGACACTGGGTGAGAAAGAGACAACTGTTGGTGCAACAGTAAGAAAATGGAAGAAATACAAAATGACTTCAATTGACATCGATCGGGAGCACCATGAAAAATATCACCTCTTGGGGTATCCTTGATCATGAGGAAGGTGAGAGATCAGCTTAAAACTACACAGGAGGAACTTGTTAATGATCTCAAGGCAGCTGGGACCACAGTCACCAAGAAAACCATTGGTAAGACATTACGCCTTAAAGGTTTAAAATCCTGCAGTGCCCGCAAGGTCCCCCTGCTCAAGAAGGCACATGTGCAGGCCCATCTGAAGTTTGTCAATGAACAACTGGATGATTCTGTGAGTTATTGTGAGAAGGTGCTGTCGTCAGATGAGACAAAAATTGAGCTCTTTGGCATAAACTCAACTCGCCATGTTTGGAGGAAGAGAAATACTGCCTATGACCCAAAGAACACCATCCCCACTGTCATGGAGGTGGAAACATTATGTTTTGGGGGTGTTTCTCTGCTAAGGGCACAGTACTAATTAACCGCATCAATGGGGGAATGGATGGAGCCATGTACAATAAAATCCTGAGTGACAACCTCCTTCCCTCCGCCAGGACATTAAAAATGGGTCGTGGCTGGGTCTTCCAGCAAGACAATGACCCAAAACATACAGCCATGGCAACAAAGGAGTGGCTCAAAAAGAAGAACATTAAGGTCATGGAGTGGCCTAGCCAGTCTCCAGACCTTAATCTCAAAGGAAACTTATGGAGGGAGTTGAAGCTCCGAGCTGCCAAGCGACAGCCTCAAAATCTTAATGATTTAGAGATGATCTGCAAAGAGGAGTGGACCAAAACTCCTCCTGAATTGTGCGCAAACCTCATCATCAACTACAAAAAACCTCTGACTGCTGTGCTTGCCAACAAGGGTTTTGCCACCAAGTATTAAGTGTTGTTTGCCAGAGGGATCAAATACTTATTTCTCACAGCAAAATGCAAATACATTTATCTAATTTATACAACGTGATTTTCTTGATTTTTTGGGGGATATTCTATCTCTCAATTAACCTACCTTTAAAATTATAGACTGTTCATGTCTTTGTCAGTGGGCAAACTTACAAAACCAGCAAGGGATCAAATAATTATTTCCTTCATTGTATATTCACAACTACACTGCTCAATAGTGTTGTATATTGTCCTCCATGCTGCTGCTTCTATCTGTAAGAAATCAAGGAGAAAAATAACAGGAATCCCTCATTATGTGTGTTAACCATATAGAAGACATCAGAGCAGATAGTCTCCTCCCATCATTTAAGACCCAACTGCATATTAGGAATACAGCCTGCCTACGGGAAAAATGGGGAAAATACAGTATTTAAGTCATATACAGTGTTGGCCAAAAGTATTGGCACCCCTGCAATTCTGTCAGATAATACTAAGTTTCTTCCTGAAAATGATTGCAATCACAAATTCTTTGGTATTATTATCTTCATTTAATTTGTCTTCAATGAAAAAACACAAAAAGAATTGTCCTAAAGCCAAATTGGATACAATTCCACACCAAACCTAAAAAAGGGGGTGGACAAAAGTATTGGCACTGTTTGAAAAATCATGTGATGCTTCTCTAATTTGTGTAATTAACAGCACCTGTAACTTACCTGTGGCACCTAACAGGTGTTGGCAATAACTAAATCACACTTGCAGCCAGTTAACATGGATTAAAGTTGACTCAACCTCTGTCCTGTGTCCTTGTGTGTACCACATTGAGCATGGAGAAAAGAAAGAAGACCAAAGAACTGTCTGAGGACTTGAGAAACCAAATTGTGAGGAAGCATGAGCAATCGCAAGGCTACAAGTCCATCTCCAAAGACTTGAATGTTCCTGTGTCTTCCGTGCTCAGTGTCATCAAGAAGTTTAAAGCCCATGGCACTGTGGCTAACCTCCCTAGATGTGGATGGAAAAGTCAAATTGACGAGAGATTTCAACGCAAGATTGTGCGGATGGTGGATAAAGAACCTCGACTAACATCTAAACAAGTTCAAGCTGCCCTGCAGTCCGAGGGTACAACAGTGTCAACCTGTACTATCCTTCGGCGTCTGAATGAAAAGGGACTGTATGGTAGGATACCCAGGAAGACCCCACTTCTTATCCCGAGACATAAAAAAGCCAGGCTGGAGTTTGCCAAAACTTACCTGAGAAAGCCTAAAATGTTTTGGAAGAATGTTCTCTGGTCAGAAAAGACAAAAGTAGAGCTTTTTGGGAAAAAGCATCAACATAGAGTGTACAGGGAAAAAAAAAGAGGCATTCAAAGAAAAGAACACGGTCCCTACAGCCAAACATGGCGGAGGTTCCCTGATGTTTTGGGGTTGCTTTGCTGCCTCTGGCACTGGACTGCTTGACCGTGTGCATGGCATTATGAAGTCTGAAGACTACCAACAAATTTTGCAGCATAATGTAGGGCCCAGTGTGAGAAAGCTGGGTCTCCCTTAGAGGTCATGGGTCTTCCAGCAGGACAATGACCCAAAACACACTTCCAAAAGCACTATAAAATGGTTTGAGAGAAAGCACTGGAGACTTCTAAGGTGGCCAGCAATGAGTCCAGACCTGAATCCCATACAACACCTGTGGAGAGATCTCAAAATGGCAGTTTGGAGAAGGCACCCTTCAAATATCAGGGACCTGGAGCAGTTTGCCAAAGAAGAATGGTCTACAATTCCAGCAGAGCATTGTAAGAAACTCATTGATGGTTACCGGAAGCGGTTGTTCGCAGTTATTTTGGCTAAAGATTGTGCAACCAAGTATTAGGCTGAGGGTGCCAATACTTTTGTCTGGCCCATTTTTGGAGTGAAATGATCAATGATTTGATTTTTGCTTCATTCTCTTTTGTGTTTTTTCCTTGCAAGCAAATTAAATGAAGATAATAATACCAAAGAATTTGTGATTGCAATCATTTTCAGGAAGAAACTGAGTATTATCTGACAGAATTGCAGGGGTGCCAATACTTTTGGCCACCACTGTAATGGGCAGAAATAATGTTGTTCCCCATGTACTCACAAATGACGGCATATTATTAATGATGAGTGAACATGCTCGCCACTACTCGGTACTCGGCCGAGCATCACTGTGCTCGACAAGCTCGGCACTTGGCAAATATTTCCAGGTTGCTTAGGCGGGAACTCGGGTCCCCTCCCCGCATGTTTGGCGCTCTTTAGAGAGCCAATGAACATGCGGGGATTGCCTGCCACACATTGTAATGCCGTAGCCATGTTGGTTGTGGTATTACAGTGATTAGCTGGCCACACAGCAACATCAGGTCTATATAAGACCTGGCGCCGCTATGCTTGTCACAGTGTACCTCAGAATCAGGCAGAGTAGGGAGAGCTGCTGCTGCTGCATCAGGGAGAGATTTGTTTGTTTATAGTTTGTATAGGTATTCAACAACATATACAGTACAGACCAAAAGTTTGGACACACCTTCTCATTTAAAGATTTTTCTGTATTTTCATGACTATGAAAATTGCACATTCACACTGAAGGCATCAAAATTATGAATTAACACATGTGGAATTATATACTTAACAAAAAAGTGTGAAACAACTGAAAATATGTCTTATATTTTAGGTTTTTCAAAGTAGCCACCTTTTGCTTTGATGACTGCTTTGCACACTCTTGGCATTCTCTTGATGAGCTTCAAGAGGTAGTCACCGGAAATGGTTTTCACTTCACAGGTGTGCCCTGTTAGGTTTAATAAGTGGCATTTCTTGCCTTATAAATGGGGTTGGGACCATCAGTTGTGTTGTGCAGAAGTCTGATGGATACATACTGTAGCTGATAGTCCTACTGAATAGACTGTTAGAATTTGTATTATGGCAAGAAAAAAAGCAGCTAAGTAAAGAAAAACGAGTGGCCATCATTACTTTAAGAAATAAAGGTCAGTCAGTCTGAAAAATTGGGAAAACTTTGAAAGTGTCCCCAAGTGCAGTTGCAAAAACCATCAAGCGCTACAAAGAAACTGGCTCACATGAGGACTGCCCCAGGAAAGGAAGACCAAGAGTCACCTCTGCTTCTGAGGATAAGTTTATCCGAGTCACCAGCCTCAGAAATCTCAGGTTAACAGCAGCTCAGATTAGAGACCAGGTCAATGCCACACAGAGTTCTAGCAGCAGACACATCTCTTCAACAACTGTTAAGAGGAGACTTTGTGCATCAGGCCTTCATGGTAAAATAGCTGCTAGGAAACCACTGCTAAGGACAGGTAACAAGCAGAATAGACTTGTTTGGGCTAAAGAACACAAGGAATGGACATTAGACCAGTGGAAATCTGTGCTTTGGTCTGATGAGTCCAAATTTGAGATCTTTGGTTCCAACCACCATGTCTTTGTGCGACGCAGAAAAGTTGAACGGATGGACTCTACATGCCTGGTTCCTACCGTGAAACATGGAGGAGGAGGTGTGATGGTGTGGGGGTGCTTTTCTGGTGACACTGTTGGGGATTTATTCAAAATTGAAGGCATACTGAACCAGCATGGCTACCACAGCATCTTGCAGCGGCATACTGTTCCATCCGGTTTGCGTTTAGGTGGACCATCATTTATTTTTCAACAGGACAATGACCCCAAACACGTCTCCAGGCTATGTAAGGGCTATTTGACCAAGAAGGAGAGTGATGGGGTGCTACACCAGATGACCTAGCCTCCACCGTCACCAGACCTGAACCCAATCGAGATGGTTTGGGGTGAGCTGGACTGCAGAGTGAGGCAAAAGGGCCAACAAGTGCTAAGCATCTCTGGGAACTCCTTCAAGATTGTTGGAAGACCATTTCTGGTGACTACCTCTTGAAGCTCATCAAGAGAATGCCAAGAGTGTGCAAAGCAGTCATCAAAGCAAAAGGTGGCTACTTTGAAGAACCTAAAATATAAGACATATTTTCAGTTGTTTCACACTTTTTTGCTAAGTATATAATTCCACATGTGTTAATTCATAGTTTTGATGCCTTCAGTGTGAATGTACAATTTTCATAGTCATGAAAATACAGAAAAATCTTTAAATAAGAAGGTGTGTCCAAACTTTTGGTCTGTACTGTATATATATATATCCATCTGAACTAACAGTCTTTCTGAGGACTAATCCAGCTGCATATTTTCACTGGTGAAGGTATGGTGCAGCAGTTAGGCAGGCAGGCAGGGTATGAGGCGGACTGCAGTGCATAAAGTGCAAGTGGGTCCATTGAACGTCCTGTTGGTATAGGTATTCTACAACATACATATATATATATATCCATCTGGACTAACAGTCCTTCTGAGGACTAATCCAGCTGCATATAATCAGTGCTAGGCAGGCAGTCAGTGTATGTGGCAGACTGCAGTGTATGATACAGCACAAGAGGGTCCATTGAATGTCATGTCTGCTGTAACTGTAATAATTACAGATATTTCTAGACAAAGCTCCAGATAACAGGGGCCAGGGCAAATATTTTTTTTATCTTAATCCTGGTTATTTGCTTAAAAAGCAATCCAGAGTACACCATTTTTCTGCTCCATTTGCTTGTTAGCACTGCAGAATAAAGCCAGATCTGTTCCACATTTCAGCCATAAAAATCCAGAAATTTGAACTGAACGTGGAAAATATTGGCCTCCTTTTCCATTCTGTTGCAGTGTGTCGGTCAAGCTAGTCATACTAGGTGCCTGTGATGAATAGTATTAGTAAATTATAGGCCTGCTATTTAAAACTGTGGTTCTCTGTCAGACATATCACCTATAAGACTGTTCCAAAATCAGACATTTCTTCCATTTTCATTTTGTTGCAGTGTGTCAGTCAAGCAATTCACATTAGGTCTCTGTGTAGAATAATATTAGTAAATTACAGACCTGCTATTTAAAACCGTGGTTCTCTGTCAGACATATCACCTAAAAGACTGTTCCAAAATCAGACATTTCTTCCATTTTCATTCTGTTGCAGTGTGTCGGTCAAGCTATTCACACTAGGTCTCTGTGTAGAATAATATTAGTAAATTACAGGCCTGCTGTTTAAAATCGTGATTCTCTGTCAGAATTATCACATATAACTACGTTCAAAAATCAGCCATTTTTCGTGAACGTGGAAAACTGTGTCCACGATTTAAAATAGGAAAGGTGCGTGGCAAGGGACGGGGAAGTGGTGCATGTAGAGGCCGATGATGTGGCCGTGGGCAAGATGAAATTGTGCCACAACAAACATCCACATCTTGTTGCTCGACCTTCCTCTCCCAATTTCTAGGGGACCGCAGAACACCACTATTGAACACAGAGCAGTGTCAAAAGGTTGTTGGTTGGATAGCAGATAATGCTTCCAGTCACTTTGCCACCACTACCTCCACCCTGTCTTCCTCATGGTCAAGTCTCAGTAGCCGTAAGTCTGGACCGCATATTCCTCACCCTGATCCTCCTTCCTCGCACCATGCCGAGTGCCCAGAGACAACTGCTCCCACACTCGGACACTCAGAAGAGCTGTTCACTTTTCCATTTATATATATTCGGGCCTCTTGCCCGGCCAGCTTCAAGGGAGTCAAGAGAAGTGTATCGATACCCAAATAGTGGAGCAGCCACTGTCACACAAAGGCGATGGTGGTCATGTGCAATTACTGTCGCAAGAGGTGGATGATGATGATGAGACACAATTGCCAGAAAGTCAGGAGGAGGATCAGAGTGCAGAAGTGGAAGACGAGGTGTGGGATGATATAGTAACTGATCCAACCTGGTAGGGGTACATACAGAGCGAGGGCAGCAGCACACAGGGGAAGGGAGGTGTAGCACCACAACAGGCAGGAAGAAGCAGTGTGATGGCCACAGACACAAGGCAGGAAAGCATTCCTCGTAACGCCAACACGATGGAAGTTGCCAGTACAGCTGTTAGGTCTTCCAGAGTCTGGTTAGATAACCCCAAAAAGCCCATTTGCACCACCTGCCAGTCCAGCATAAGCAGGGGTAGCAAAACTAACAGCCTGACCACCACCAGCATGATCAGACACATGGCAGCAAAGCACCCGACTAAGTGGGCCGAACCCCAGAGTCCAGCAACAGTGTCTGTGGGTGACACCACTGCTCCTTCTGTTATTGTGCGTGCACGCCAATCCCCTGTCTATGATGCATGTGAAGATGCCTCCTGCCCTGCACCTGGCATTGCACACTCTCAAGTAGCACCATTAGCAAGCACATCCATGTCCTTTTCCCAGTGCAGCGTTTATTTGTCCCTATCCCAGTCCTTGGAATGCAAGCGCAAATACGCAGCCAACGCCTCACAGGCCACAATACTAAATTCACACATTTCACGGATGCTTGCACTCAAAATGTTGCCTTTTAGGCTCATGGAGACAGAAGATTTCCGCAACCTGATGGCGGTGGCCATCCCTCGGTACTCGGTCCCCAGCTGCCACTATTTCTCCCTGTGTACAGTCCCCGCATTGCAAGAGCACATGTCCCACAATATTGGACGTGCCCCCAACAACGCAGTTACTGGGTAAGTCCACCTAACCACAGTCACATGGACAAGTGCTTGTGGGCAGGGACGGTATATCTCGCTGAAGGCACAATGGATTAATATAGTGGAAGCCGGGACCCAGTCGGACCTTGGGACAGAGCACCTCATCCCGACACCGAGGATTTCAGGCCCTGGGTCAATCATGGTTGCCCCCACATTCTACAGCTCTTGCACCTCCTCCTCCTCTTCTTCAGCATCCATCTCCGAAATCACCACATCAATCGTAAGCTGGAAGCACTGCAGCACTGCCTCGGCCAAGCGACAGCAGGCTGTGCTGAAGCTAATATGCTTAGGTGAAAAACTGCACAACACTGAAGAGTTGTGGATATCCCTGAAAGAGCAGGCAGATCTGTAGCTAACCTTTCAGCCAGGCATGGTTGTGTGTGACAATGGACGGCCCATGTGCTTAACCTTGTGTTTCAGCGATTTCTCGAAACCTACACGGATCTGCTGGATCTGCTTGTCAAAGTACTCCGCCTGTGTGCCCATTTTAGAAAGTCAGCTACAGCTTCCGCCACCCTTGCTGTGCTTCAGCAGCGTTTGCAGCTTCCAGCTCACCGACTGTTCTGCAATGTCCCCACATGTTGGAACTCTACATTGCAGATGTTGGGAAGGATTTGTGAGCAGAAGATGGCAGTTGTTGACTACCAGCATCAACAAGGCCGTCGATATTCAGGTCAGACTCCACACATAAAATCTCAGGAGTGGACATGGATGTCAGACATCTGTACCATTCTCCAAAACTCTGAGGACTCCATCAAGATGGTGAGCGGCGATGACGCCATAATTAGCATCACGATCCCGCTTCACTGTCTTCTGAAACGGTCTCTGCTCACAAATAAAGAGGATGCATTGCAGGTGAAGCACGATGAGATGGAGCAAGGAACCATACAGGGTGATTACACACAGCCCAGCCTCATCTCATCCCAATATGGATTGGGTGACAATGAGGAAGAGTAGGACGAGCAGGAGCTAGTTTCCTGCGCTATAGATGGTACTGCCTAAACAACTGTCATACCATCTGTTCAGCGTGGATGGTCTAACAACAGGGAGGAGGAGGAAGAGGAGGAGAATGAGGAGGAGAGCATGATCAGTCGTCTTCTTGGTGAGGACACGGAAGTCTTGCCTCTTTGCAGTCTGGCACACATGGCTGAGTTTATTTTACGCTGCCTTTCCGGTGACCCTCGCGTTGTTCAAATTTTGGGTTACAGTCATTACTATCTGGTGATACTTCTTGACCCACGATGCAAGGAGAACTTTCTGTCTATTATTCCCGCACAGGACTGGCCTAATAAAATGGGACAGTACAAGAAGGCCCTTGTTGCGGAATTATTGAAAAAATCCCAATCTTAAACGTTGGTGGCAGAGGTCACAGTTCGTTGGATAACCAAGGAGTACAGGCAAGAGAGACACAAATGCATTCCAGCAGAGGCAGGGGATCACTGTCAAAGTTGTGGGACAGTTTTCTCAGACCCTCCCATCGGACAGGCCCTGAGGCGCGGGGTACTCTCACAAGGAGGGAAAAGTTTCGGAAGATGGTGAAGGAGTACCTTGCCAACCGTTCCAATGTCCTCCGTGATTCTCTGTGCCTTATAATTATTGGGTATCCATGCTGGACTCATGGCATGAACTGGCTCTCTACGTTTTGGAGGTCCTAGCCTGCCCTGTCGCTATCGTTTTTTCAGAACGTGTTTTTAGTGCCACTGGTGGAATTATAACCAATAGGCGCATCTGCCTGTCAACTGAAAATGCTGACAGGCTGACTCTTATAAAAATGAACAAGGGCTGGATTGGGCCAGACTTCTCAACACCATTGAATGATAGCAGCGTAACAAACTCAAATGCAGTGTTTTTTTTTGGAAGGTCTAACTCTATTCCCATGCACCTTTGTCTTCACACCCAGACATGGGTATACGCTTCCTGATTTTGTCTATTTGCTCTTGTCCTTATCCTTCTCTGCATCCTCATCCTCCACCACCATATCACCACATGTGCCATATCAGCATACCTATGTCTCTTGCAAGGGGCATTGGAGTTCCTCCAATTTGTGGAAGCCGTTGCTTCACTGCATAGGTAAACAGTATGGGAGACCCACTTCCTAGTAATGGGAACATTACTTTTAGGAGGCTCTCAGACCTCTATGTTTCTTGCAAGGGGCATTGGAGTTCCTCCAAATTTTTGGCAGCCGTTGCTTCACTGCATAGGCAAACAGTATGGTAGACTCACTTCCTAATAATGGGAGCATGTTTTGCAGGAGGCCCTCTGATCTCTACGTCTCTTGCAAGGAGCATTGTAGTTCCTCCAAATTTTTGGTAGTCATTGCTTCACTGAATAGGCAAATAGTATTGGATATACACTTCCTAATAACGGGGGCATTTTTTTCAGGAGGCATTCCGACTTTTGCAAGGGGCATTGGAGTGCCTTCAAATTTTGGACAGCCATTGCAGTCACTGCATAGACAAAAAGTATGGGAGACTCTGGCCTGTCTAGGTGTCAACCGCTTAGCAGGTTCGATATACGCTAGATTCTTGTGATCTGTCACCACAGTGACCAGATGAACGTCTCCTTCCAAAAAATGCCTCCATTCTTCAAAAGCCAATTTGACAGCAAGTAACTCTCAATTACCAACATCATAGTTTCTTTCAGCAGGAGAAAATTTCTTAGAGAAAAAGGCACATGGTCGCAGATTAGTTAAAGTCTTAGGACCTTGAGACAATACAGCCCCCACCCCAACCTCAGAAGCATCCACCTCCACAATGAACGGCCTCTGGAGGTCTGGTTGAACAAGTACAGGAGCAGACATAAAACATTTCTTCAAGTTTTCAAAAGTTCAAAAGCCCTGACTGCTTCTGATGACCAAACCTTTAGCTCCGCCCCTTTGCGAGTGAGGTCCGTAAGAGGCTTGACGATCTGAGAAAAACCTTTAATAAATTTTCTGTAATAATTTGCGAACCCTAAAAAGTGCTGCAAAGCCTTAAGGTCACTGGGTTGAACCCAATCAATGATGGCCTGAACCTTCCCAGGATCTATCTTAAACCCGAAGGCAGACACAATGAAGCCCTAGAATGATATTTCTTGAACAGAAAAGGTACATTTTTCAATCTTGGCAAACAAACAATTATCTCTTAACCTTTGCAGAACCAAACGGATATGTTTATAATGAATATCCAGATCAGGTGAAAAAATTAGAATATCATCTAAATAAACCACAATAAATCTCCCAATGTAATCAGAGAGAATAGCATTCATAAAATTCTGAAAGCCCGCGTGCATTTGTTAGCCCAAAAGGCATGATGAGGTTTTCAAAAAGACCTTCAGAAGTTAAAAACGCTGTCTTCCACTCATCACCCTCACGAATACGTATCAGATTATATGCCCCTCTGAGATCCAGTTTGGAAAACCATTTGGCCCCCGAAAGCTGATAATATACAGTAGATCGGGGATAAGTGGAAGCGGATAAGTATTTTTAACTGTTATGTTGTTTAATTCTCAAAAATCGAGGTAGGGACGGAGACCTACATCTTTTTTTTTAACAAAAAAGAATTCGGCGGCAACCGGCGATGAGGAAGGACGAATACGACCTTTCCGTAAACTTTCATTAATATAAGCCTTCATGGATGCCCGCTCAGGGCTAGACAAGTTATACAAGCAAGCTTTGGGTAATTTGACGTTAGGAATGAGATTAATAGCACAGTCATAGGTACGGTGAGGAGGTAAGATCTCAGACTCTACTTCCGAAAAAACATCTCCGAAGTCCTTCAGGTATTCCGGAAGACCCTCCAGACTAACGGAGCAAGCATGCACAGATTTAAGACTTTTTTCAATACAATGAGGGTCCAATTTGACAATATCTTTCTGATACCAGTCAATGATCGGATTATGCATGCGCAGCCAAGGAAGACCCAACACAATCCCAGCAGGTAAATTGTCCAAGACATAACAGGAGATTAATTTTGTATGAAGTGACCCCACCTTGAGTGTGAACTCCACCGTAACTAACTGAACCATATTTTTTAGCAACGGTGTTCTATCAATAGCCACAATTTTAATAGGTTTTTCTAGCTTAACTGTCCCTAATCCTAACTTCTGAACAAGTCCTGAATCAATGAAATTATCCGCAGCTCCACAGTCAATAAAGGCAAATGTTGATAGACACTGTTCTTGAAACAGAAGTTCAGCATTCAACAACACTTTATCAGAGGAGTAAAAGGGTACCTGTAAGTCTGGGTGACCTCCTCGACAATCACCCAGACCTAGGCGTTTTCTGATGGCTTATTCGTTGCAGATCGTGCCATGCAATCCTTTAAGAGATGTCCAGTTTGGCCACAATACAGACAAAGTCCAAGTTCCAGACTGCATCTTCTCTCCTTAACCCTTGAGCTGGCAGCTCCAACTTCCATAGGTTCTACCTCTGGTAAACGATCCGGGCCCAGTGGACAAAATGGAACCTCCTGTTGAACCTTGCGTCTCTCCCGCATCCTCCGATCCATGTGGATAGCCTGAGTCATGGTCTCCACCAAACAACCAGGTGGAGCATGCAGAGCCAGAGCGTCCTTTAGAGACTCGGAAAGACCCCTAAGGAATTGGCACCTGAGAGCCGCGTCATTCCAGAGAACCTCAGTAGACCACTGACGAAACTCAGAACAGTAGTCTTCCGCTGTGTGGTTTCCCTGTGTCAGGTTCATGATCTTTGTCTCTGCCACCTTGACCCTGTCAGGTTCGTCATAGATCTGTCCTAAAGTGTCAAAGAAAGCGTCCACAGAAAGACGTTCAGGAGCAAAAGGGGGTAGAGAAAATGCCCAAGTCTGGGGACCCCCCTGCAGAAGTGGCATTATAATTCCCACCCGCTGTGACTCACTCCCTGATGACCGAGGATGCAAAGTAAACCATAATTTACAACTCTCTTTGAAAGTTCTGAACTGATCTTTCTCCTCCGAAAATTTGTCAGGGAGTACAATAGCTGGTTCAGGGGGACTCAAAGATACGTCAGATGGTTCAGAAGTCATGACAGTGGTCGGAGAGGAAAGATTCTGAGGGACAGTAAACGTAGCAGAAATCTGGTCTTGTAACTGAGCCTGTGAGGACGCCAGTTTGTGTTGTTCCAAGGCCAGATCCTGTACTAACTGAGTCAGATTCGCTCCCTGATCACACAAAGTATATAACGGATCCATAGGTGGGAAAAAGAAAAAATTTACGGTCAATTGTAATGTGACGTGAGTCACTACAGAAATAACAGTCTCAGAAGAGGAGAGAAGAGACTAATATTACTGAAAGAAATATTATGTAAGTGCTACTTACTGGATAAATAGAGGGAGGTCAAACAATACAAAGTCAAGTCCAGAAAAATGGCGCAGTACAAAGGGAGCAGACAAAAGAGTAGTCAGATAACAGGCAAATGGTCAAAATCCAGGTAAGGGAAAATAGTCAGGCTGGGTCAGGCACAGAGCACAGAGAGATCAGTCCTACACAGGCAACAGCAAGTGTCCAATTGACAGTGGGTGAAGGAGCTAGCATGCTTAAGTAGAAGACTAATCAAGGGAAGTGAACACAGATGATTGCAGAAACGACCCAGCAAAACCAAGACAGACTGACAGCCTCCACACAATAGTAACATAGCAGAAAAGGAAAGTGTGGAGACCGTGACACCACCTCTATGTGTCTTTAAACTGTTATTGTGTAATAAAGAAAAGTGGGCTATGGAGCGCCAAAGTGATCACTGGAGAAAACAGATTTGGGGCTAAAAACATTTAATAAGCCCTTTCCACAACGCGTTTCGATAGTAAACTATCTTCATCAGGTGATACAAGGGTATGGACACAGAATAAAACATATAGAGGCAAAGCTTCACAATGATTGTTTGGTATACTAATTAGTTTTGCAATAATTAGTTCAAACGCTGATTAGTTGAACCTGGATTCACAAGGAACCCTTCATGTGCCAGTGTGCATGTGCCTCCAACAGTCACACATGGACAACCTTCACATGAATTCAAAAATCAAGAACACATTGGATAAAACATGGAATATAGCAATACTAATTGATGGACAATATTAAAAAATGCATTGCTAATTATAAAATACACACAAGAATTATTGTGTTATGACTAGTGTTGAGCGAGCATGCTCGACACTGCTCGGTACTAACCCGAGCATCTCACTACTCGGGATGTTCGGCGAGCACCGAGCATTTCCGGGTTACTCGGGCGGGAGCTCGGGTCTCCGCCCTGCACGTTTGGCGCTCTTTACAGAGCCAATGAACATGCAGGGATTGTCAGCCAGTCACTGTAATGCCGCAGCCATATTGTTTGTGGGCATTAGAGTGATTGGCTGGCCGCACAGCGTCACCTCAAGTATTTAAATCCGGGCGCCGCCATCTTGGACACAGTCGCTCCGGATCAGACAGCGTAGGGAGAGTGCTGCTGAGTTAGGGAGAGATATATAGTGCGAAATAGGTAGTGTAGGGTCTCTAAAGCCTGCCAAATCAAACAAACAGTCCTTCTCAGGACTAATATCCATCCCAGATATCAGGCAGGCTGTATAGGAGACGCAGTGCTTATACCAGAAAACGCTGCATTACAGTCCTGTGTGCTCCTGTTGGTCAAATTGCAAGACTTATCCCCCGGTCTCAGGGGACAGGAAAAATCCTTTTTTTTTTCATCTAAATCCTGTATTTTTTTTTCCCTCAGTCAGACTGTACAAATACGCATCTTATTAACCTTTTGGTATTTCCCCCCCCAAAAAAAAAAATTGAGTGTGTCTGTGACTGTTCAGACACAAATATATCTGTTTAAAAGAGTCTGGTGTAGGCCAGATAACTAGAACTGTGATTTGTAATTCCACGGGTCAAATCTCTGTATTATCCTGCTTTTGGCATTTTTTCCGTAAAAAAAAACTGTAGTAGTGTCTCCCTGACTGTTCAGACACAAATATATCTGTTTAAAAGAGTCTGGTGTAGGCCAAATAACTAGAACTGTGGTTTTGCAGTTCCACGTTTCAAATCTCTATATTATCCTGCTTTTGGCATTTTTTCCGTAAAAAAACAGTAATAGTGTCTTCCTGACTGTTCAGACACAAATATATCTGTTTAAAAGAGTCTGGTGAAGGCCAGAAAAATAGAACTGTGGTTTTGCAGTTCCACAGGTCAAATCTCTGTATTATCCTGCTTTTGGCATTTTTTCCGTAAAAAAAAACTGTAAAAGTATCTCTCTGACTGTTCAGACACCAATATATCTGTTTAAAAGAGTCTGGTGTAGGCCAGATAACTAGAACTGTGGTTTTGCAGTTCCACAGGTCAAATCTCCCTTCTATTACCCTTTTTCTATTGATAGTGCAAGTGGAAGCTATTTTACTTCATTTACAATGGGCAAGGCGCGTGGCAAGGGACATGGAACTGGACGTTCTGGTGATGGTGCGTGTAGAGGACGGGGCCGTGGCCAAGGTGAAAATGTGCCACAGCCAACAGCCACATCTTCTTGCTCCCACTTCTTGACCGAATTACTAGGGAAGTACACTACAACACCAGTATTGCGAACTGATCAGTGTGAACAGGTTATTAATTGGATAGCAGATAATACTTCCAGTTACCTGGGCACCACCACCTCTGGTCTATCTTCCACACGGTCAAGTTTTAGTAGCCGTGAGTCTCGACCGCATACTCCTCCTCACCCTGATGCTCCTTCCTCCCACCATGCCGAGTGTCATCACACAGCAACTGATCCCACACTTGCCACTCTGAAGAGCTGTTCACTGGTCCATTTCCTTATTTGTGCCCCTCGCCTGCTCCACTTGAAGTGGTGGAAGAGGAGATCCCATGTAGCGATGCCCAAATATTTGAACAGCCATGGCCACAGGAAGTCGACGCTGGCAATTTGTCACAAGAGGTGGATGATGACGAGACACAATTGCAACGAAGTGAGGAGGAGGATCGTGGTGTGCAAGTGGAAGAAGAGGAGGTGGTGGATGATCTAGTAACTGACCCAACGTGGCAGGAGGACACGCAGAGTGAGGCCAGCAGCACACAGGGGGAGGGAAGCAGAGTACCCCAACAGGCAGGAAGAAGCAGAGTGGTGGCCGCACACAGAAGGCGGGCAACACTTGCCCATAATACCAACACGGGGGACGTTGCCAGTACAACAGGTCGGTCTTCCAGAGTCTGGAATATTTTTAAAGACTCTGCTGATAACCCCAAAAAGGCCATTTGTACCACCTGCCATGCCAGCCTCAGCAGGGGTGACAAAACTACCAGCCTGACCACCACCAGCATGATCAGGCACATGGCAGCAAAGCACCCGACTGTTATGAACTGTTACAAGCACTAAGGAAAGATAGGAAAACTATCCCTACAATAGGACTAAGCTGAATCCCTACGATGCAGCGGGGGACCTGTTCCTTGTGAACAGACCCGCCTAAGTCCTCGGCTAGTCTGAGCGCAGACCTATAGATATAAGGGAGGGGTCCCTACAAGAACTAAGGACTGGGATATAGATGGCCACCTCCTAGCAGAAATTGTAGCAGAGCAAAGACAAACAAACAAAAAGTGCTAGAGGTCCAAGGACCAAGCAAACTACAGAGTTAGGTACAAAGGCACCTGGCTAGCTTGAGAGTAAATGAAACACTGAAGTCCAGCAAGGCCAGAAGAGCGGAGCTGGATTATATAGGCAGAAAGTCATGTGACCAACAAAATAGAAAAAAGACTAACAAGAGGGTTCTAACAGTACCCCCTCTTCTATGAGGATCCTCCGGATCCTCCAGGCCCAGGTCTATCAGGAAACCTCCTGTGAAACGCACCGACAAGTTTAGGAGCAGAGACATCATCCGCCTTTACCCAGGAGTTATCCTCGGGACCGAAACCTTTCCAAGCGACGAGATACTGCAATCTCCCTCTATGCCATCTAGAATTAAGAATGCGAGAAATTTCATATTCACCGTCTTCCACCACCGGAGGAACAGAGACAGTGGCGTCCCTATCCGAAACATCAGCTTTTTTCAATAAGGAAACATGAAACGCCGGATTAATCTTCCAGGAGGTGGGAACCTCTAACTTAACAGCAGATTGATTAACTACTAGTGTTGAGCCACCCCCGTAGTGTTCGAGTTCGGTTCGGTTCGTCGAACACCCGTGTGTTCGCCGAACTGTTCGTCGAACTGTTCGTCGAACACCTTCGAACACCGTTAAAACCAATGGCAGGCAAACAAAAACACATAGAAACACATAGAAAACACCTTCAAAGGTGTCCAAAAGCTGACAAACTGCTCAGAAGACACAACTAACACATGGAAAAGTGACAAGTACATATAGTCATGCGAAAAGAAAAGAGGTGGAGGAGTAAAAGGAGGGGGAGACACAGATATAGGCATGTCATGCCCTTCTAAAATCCAAAAAGTGAGAAGCCGAGACGGCCAGTCCGCTCCTGCCCGTGCCACCTCCGTGTCGCCGGGTTTGTGCCAGAGCCGCGGTGAACCCTGACGGCCAGCCCCCCTCTCCCAATACTGGTGCCTGTCCGCTGGTGGGTCGAGAGAGCCCCCCTGTGGTGGAGGCAGCTCTAAGCTTTTTAATTTAAATTGTCCCTCTAATTTGAATGAATACACTTTAAATCCATTTACAAGGATCTATTGGAGGGCAAGTCTCATGCCAGCAGCCGCGTAATTCCAGCTCCAGTAGCGTCCACTAAAGCTGCTGCAGTTAAAAAGCTTTTATAAGGATCGAGCTCGGCTGTCCACCGCAAGGCATCCTAGTGCCAGTCCCAGCCCCTATGCCTTGGGGTGCCTCCTGATGCTCTTCACTGAGTATCCCGTGGTCCCGAAGCATTTCCTTTGAAAAAATTAAGTGTCCAAACTACAGGTGGTGTAGCTTGCTTAACAGCCGGGATAATACGCTGACTAGCAGACACTGCTACTAGGCACAAAGTATTTCCTGGGCTAGATGCAGTTAAAAATTTGTAAGTAGATACTCTCGTTGGATGCTGAGAAAGCATTCCATAGAGTCTCCTGGCACGCCATATATGATTCTCTTAAAAAGCTTGGGGTAGGGGTCTAGGGGACCCTTTTATAGCCAAAATCACGGCCCTGTATCACAATACGTCACCTAGGCTGAAGATAAATGGAACTGTAGCACCGAGGGCTCGGTTGCTACAGACGTATTGCACCTCACCCAGAGGTGTGATATCTCACTCTCAGATAAGGATGGAGTGTGGATCAGGACCCGACACCTGCATGCATTACACCACATTGCCGTGGGGCAGGGCGACCAATATGCCCCTGAGATGGGCACGACAGTCCCTGTCCCTGGCTGGAGTGGGGGGAGGGAACACTGAGGAAGGGGAACCCTGCAGTGCAGGAGCAGGGAGGAAGCAGTTCCTGGGTGCATTGAGAAGGGAGTATAAAAGGTGGGCACCATCTTAGTTCAGTGCAGAGAAGTCTGAGCAGAAGTGGCAGGGAGCAGGGGCTCTGCATGAGCTCTGCTCCGGAGGCGGGCCTAGTAACAGAGGCCCAGGCCTGCAAGAGGGAGAAGGAAGGAAGAGGAGCGGAGAAGGCTCCAGGAACGAGGAATGAAGGGATCCCAGGGGTGCGGACGGGCGAGTCGCCACCGCACGCCCGAATCCACCTGCGTGGAGGGGTCAGGCCAAAGGGGGAGACCGGTCCCCGAACTAGTGGAGGCAGGAAACGACCCTCAGCTAGAAACCGGAGGCTCTGACATTTTATGTGGCGCAGCCCCTTGCTCCACCCGCTAGGAAGGCACCACATAGGGTCAGGGAAACTGGCGCCAAGTTTACCAAGAGGAGGCCCGAGGCAGCCGAACAGAAGTGTTGGTAAGAAAGGCCAGACAAAGGACACACAAAGGGGGTCCTGTGAAGCGCTCCAAAGTTATCTGGGAGTTGTCTGAGCCCCTCACCTGGTGAGCACAGTACGACTTGGGCAGCCGTTACCTGCAGACGTGGTCTGGATAATAAGAACTGTGAGTAAAGGCCCTGAACTGCATCACTGACTCCGTGTCGTTACTGCTGCTGCCCTGCACCATCACCCCCATCCTCCGCATACACTGCCCTGAGGCTATACTCCTCCCGTGGGGAGTTATGCTACGCTCTGCTGCACCCACAACACCAGCCTTAGCGGTCTGCCCTGTAGCGGCGGTTCACTCTGACCGCAATCCACGGGTGGCGTAGTCGGACATTTAAACATCAAAACCACATAAATAGTTCCGCCACTGGTTTGACCGCCCTGAGCCACGGAACCGGATCGCCGCCACGAAGACTACAACCACCAGCATCCACCAAAAAGGGTCCGGCTCCAGGTGTCCCAAGGCCCAGGGGGTGCGTCAGAACATTTTCATCACCTTTCACAATCACCAATGGGACAAGGCAGGGATGTCCTCTGTCCCCTCTCTTATACATCCTAGTGACGGAGCACCTGCTCTCATCAATTCGCCATAACCCCAATATTAGGTGGATTGAGGTGGGAGGCACCGAGTACAAGTGCTCTCTATTTGCTGATGATGTCCTAGTATATATCACTCAATAACATATATCCATCCCTGCTGTTATGGCTGAAATAGATCACTTTGTTACATGGTAAAATTTTAAAATCAATGCAGCGAAGTCTGAGGCCCTCGATGTCTCCCTCCCTAAATCCATATAGGATTCCATCCAGTCCAACTTTCCCTTTGCCTGGCCCTCACAGGGTATCAAATACTTAGGAATTCCTATTCATAGAGACCTCTCCCATCTATGTTGTCTTAATTTTGGGCCCTTTATTGAACAATTCCATACAGACCACGGTTGGCAAGTTAGAACTGTAAGATTCACTACGTGAACCACTGGTGTTTTGTGGAAAAGCACATGTACACCGCGTTCCAAATTATTATGCAAAATGTGTTTAGGAGTGATAAGGGAAGAATTTGTTTGTTTGTCAGTTAAACTCATTGATGGTGATGTGTGTCAGGGCTCTTTATATCACTGTAAGCAATTGCAGACACCTGTGCTAATTAGTTTGGCAGGTGTGTCCAATGAAAGGCAAGACTACTTAAGAAGGCTCTCTCACATTATTAAGCAGCCTACATTTTCTGCCAAAATGGGAAAGAAAAAGGATGTGTCGGCTGCTGAGAAGCAACAAATTGTGGAGTGTTTAGGTCAAGGCATGACTACAATCAACATTGTGCGATGATCAGGATGAAGTGTCTTGGCAATCAAGAAGTATGTAGCTGATTCACAGTACACACGTGTGCGTGCTGATAAGGGCAAATTGAGGACTCTTTCCTACAGGCAATTACGTCAGGTTGAAAGAGCAGCGGCAAAAAAGCCTTGTCATAGCAGCAGACAAGTTTTTGAAGCTGCTTGTGCCTCCAACGTCCCCCGAACAACAAGATGCAGGGTCCTTCAGAGGTTTGCAGCTGTGCATACGCCATCCTGTCGACCTCCTCTATCCACTTCACACAAGCAGAAACGGCTCCAGTGGGCCAAACATTACATGAAGACTGATTTCAAAACTGTTTTGTTCACGGATGAGTGCCGTGCAGCGCTCGATGGTCCAGATGAATGGAGTGGAGGATGGCTGGTTGATGGACACCCCACGCAAACACGGCTACAGCGCCAACAAGGAGGAGGTGAAGTAATGTTTTGGGCTGGAATCATGGGGAGAGAGATTGTCGGCCCCTTTAGGATCCCTGAAGGCGCTAAAGATGAACTCCATAATGTATGTGGATTTTCTCAAACAGCACTTCCTGCCATGGTTCAAGAAGAAGAACCGTGTATTTCACAGCAAGATCATTTTTCTGAATGATAATGCACCATCTCATGCTGCACATAAAACATCTGCATCTCTGGCTGATATGGGCATAAAAGGGGACAAATTTATGGTGTGACCCCCATGCTCCCCTGACCTCTACCCCATTCAGAACCTTTGGAGCATCATTAAAAGGAGTGTCTATGATGGCGGGAGGCAGTTCACATCTAAGCAACAGCTCTGGGAGGGTATTCTGTCCTCATGCAAAACAATTGAAGCAGAAACCATCCAAAACCTGACAAATTCAATGGACGAGAGAGTTCAGAAGCTCCTTTCGAACAAGGGGTCCTATGTGAAAATGTAACATCACCTAGAATAAAGTTTTGAGTTGAAAACTGTTTGATTTCAGTTTCTAACAACCTGCTAATGCTTATAATTTCAAAAATGACCATTTTTTTGGTCTTTATTAAAATGAAAAGGTTGATCGAAAAGTTTGGGGGATCTAAGAGTGTGGCAACCCAGTAGTCATGATTACTTCGAATTCTGACAATATGAGGGTCATGCTGCAGGTAGTGCAGCAAGAAGGCACTTATGTGTCTTGCACATCTCGGAGCCCCAAAATTATTTTCCGGGCTAGATGCAGCTAAAAATTATTTTTAATTTTAAATCTGGTGAAGCTTATTATAGATGGCCTAATAGGATCAGTGCTGCACACTGCTACAAAGCCCAAATTATTTTCCAGTCAAGATACAGATAAACATGATTAGTAATTTGAAAGCTTAAAACGGTTGGTAGGGTGATTTTAACCAATCATCAAGCTTTTACTCTCCCCAGGATGACACAGGGGTAGAAAAGTCGTTTCGGATCCATGATTTGTTCATCTTTATGAACGTGAGTCTGTCTACATTATCAGTGGAGAGCCGCGTGCGCTTATCTGTCAGCACACCACCAGCAGCGCTGAACACACGTTCAGACAGAACGCTGGCTGCGGGGCATGACAAGATCTCCAAGGCGTAAGTGGCTAGCTCCGGCCATTTATCCAGATTGGAAGCCCAAAAAGAGCAAGGGTCCAGTGACACAGTCGTGGCTTCAATGTTTACTTGGAGATACTCCTGTACCATCGTCTCTAGGCGTTGACTATGTGTCAGACTTCTTGTCTCCTGTGGCCTTGCAAAGGATGGGCTAAAAAAGTGGTGAAATGATTCCGCAAAATTGATGTTACCAGCAGATACTGTGGTTCTGTTACGGTTTGAGTGCTGAACACTTGACGGTCCCACGGTTGGCAAGTTGGAACTGTGAGATTCACTACGTGCACCACTGGTATTTTGTGGAAAAGCACATGTAAGATTCTGCAACAGTCTCTGCTGATACTCCTGCATGCGTGCATCCCTTTCTATGGCAGGAATAATTTCTGCAAATTTACTTTTGTACCGGGGATCTAACAGTGTGGCAACCCAGTAGTCAGGATTATTTCTAATTCTCACAATTCGAGGGTCATGTTGCAGGTAGTACAGCAAGAAGGCACTCATGTGTGTTGCGCATCCAGGAGCACTAAGTCCCTGTTGTGTTGGTGGCGAGGTAACAATCATGCTTCCTTCCTCTGTCCTCTCCCCCCAACCTCGCACAACAGAAATGTGATCAAGGTCTCCCTCATCTGATGAGTCTTCCATCAGTTCGTCCTCCACTTCTTCCTGGGCTCCTGCACTTTCCTCACTAGTTTGGCTGCTACCATGCGCCCTGGTAAAATCATCTCCCCCACCCTCACATGCCTGCTGCCTTGGTGCTGCCGACCGTCTGGACCTTGCAGATGTTAGCCCTTCCGCATACAACTCCTCCTCCTCTACTTCCTCCACCTCCTCTTGTGCCACCACCTGACTCCGAATTCTGTTTAACATGTGCTCCAGCATGTAAATCACCGGAATAGTCATGCTGATAATGGCATCGTCAGCACTAAACATCTTCGTCGCCATTTCAAAACTGTGCAGAAGGGTGCATAGGTCCCTGATCTGAGACCACTCCTCCAGCGTGATTTGCCCCACCTCTGAATCTCGTTGGCCCAGGCTATACGTCAGAACGTATTGCACCAGGGCTTGTCGGTGCTGCCACAGTCGCTGCAACATGTGCAGAGTTGAATTCCACCGGGTAGGCACATCGCATTTTAGCCGGTGAAGTGGCAGGCCCAACGACTTCTGTAGAGATGTAAGTCGCTGAGCTGCGGGATGCGAACGGCGGAAGTGAGCACACAGCGACCGTGCCCTCTGCAGAAGGCCATCTAGTCTGGGATAGTGGGCTAAAAATTGCTGGACAACCAGGTTCAACACGTGAGCCATACAAGGCACGTGTGTGACATTGCCCCGGCGAAGGGCCGCACCCAGGTTTGCAGCATTGTCGCACACGGCCTTCCCTGGTTTCAGGTCCAATGGAGACAACCATTCATGAAATTGGTTCTCCAGAGCTGACCACAACTCCTCAGCTGTGTGACTCACATTTCCCAGACATTTCAATGTAAAAACCGCCTGATGACGTTGAGCCCTACTGCCAGCATAGTAAGGAGGTGTGCAGGATCCCTTCTGCGCAGTTAGAAAGCTTGTGGCATGACCAGACAGGCTTTGGGTGCAGGTGGAAGACCGAGAGGAGGTTGAGGAGGCAGAAGCAGTGGAGGAACTTTGACATAAAGAGGATTGACGCACAACTCGTGGGGACGGCAAGACTTGGACAGCAGCCCCTTGTCCTGCTGTCACCATAGTTACCCAGTGCCCAGTCAGCGACATGTAACGCCCCTGTCCATGCCTACTCGTCCAAGTGTCTGTGGTGAAATGCACCCTGTCACACACAGAGTTTCTCAAAGAAGCGGTGATGTTGTGTGCGACATGCTGGTGGAGCGCAGGCACACCTTTCTTTGAGAAGAAGTGCCGACTGGGCATCTGGTACTGGGGCACTGCGACGGACATAAGGTCTCGAAAATCCTCTGTGTCCACCAGGCGGAAAGGCAGCATTTCTGTAGCTAAGAGCTTGCAGATGGTGAAATTCAACCTCTTAGCTTTCTCATGGCTAGGAGGAAATGGTCTTTTACTTGTCCACATCTGAGGGACCGAGGGCTGGCTATTGTGCTTAGACGGGGTTGATAAGGGTGTCCCCGGCAAACTGCCGGTCTGTGAGGAAGATGCAGGCGGACATGTTAGGTTGCCTTGATCCAAAGGTGGTGCTATCGATGTCGGACAGCGCTCAAGACCAGCTGGTGTTACCACCTCCAAAGAAAATGATGACCTGCCAATCACGCTGGCTGTTGCGGGTAAAGAGGTGGCAGGTCTGCGCCCCAAAACAGGTGTGACTGCTGTCCCCCCAGTCACAGAGGATGAAGAGGCCGCGGATGCACAAGATATGGCAGACGGTGGTTGGCCCGGCCGGCTAGGCCGCATTGTAGCACACTGAGCTTCCCACTGCAACTTATGCTTCATGTCCATGTGCAGGTTCATGCATGAAGTGCTCAAACTATGTATTTTTTGGCCTCTACTTAGCTTTTACTGACAAATGTTACAGATAACACGAGTTGGGTCATCTTTATCGATCTGAAAAAATGCCCAGGCTATGCAAGGCTTAGCACCCATGCGACCTGAAGAGCCACCACGACTTGTGGTGAGAGGCAGAGTTGTGTTTGAGGATGCAGTTGTTGACGTGCTTCCAGTACTACGTCTCTGTCCAGGAAGGCGCAACCTGACCTCGTCGTCACTAGCATCTTCCTCCACCTCCTCTGCTGACCTCATCTCTTGGCTGAGTGTGGGTTGACAGTAAGTGGGATCTCCGACCTCATCATCATCACCCTGTGCGTTATCACACCCGTCGTCCTCAGAGCCAACCTGTTCCTGCCCTGACAAAAAACTAAAGTTGTCGCTCCAATCAGGTATTTGAGTCTTATCATCGTCTTCCTCATTGTCTCCACCAACAGGAGTTACAGTTTGGGAATGAGGGTCTACATTATGGTCAGAACCTTCTGCGTCTGGTCCTGGATCCGACTCATAAAGATTCTGGGCATCAGTGCAGATCATTTCCTCGTCTGGATTCACAGAAGCGCTGGAGTCGACCTCTGATTCCCAGGCTATAGTATGAGCAAACAGCTCTGCAGACTCAACCATCTGTTCTACCTCATACTAAGACGGGCAGCTGGAGATTTGGGAGCTGTGAGGAAGCAAGTGCGATTTGGGTGACACCTTTGAGGACTGGAGTATTTGTGATGTTGAAGTTGATGTGGAGGAGAGCCCACTTAAAGGAGCACTTGATATCCGTTGAAGCACCTGCTGTTTTTGTGCCTCATCTGGAATTTGTAGCGATTGGCGTGGCCGTAAGAAAGGGATCTTATCACATTGTCCGCTAAAAGAAGTAGACATTTTAGTTTGGCTGGAAGATGGTCTTTCTTCTGCACCTACCCCACGGACACAACCTTTTTTCCCCTTCCCAACACGCCTATTCCCCTTTCCACCAGCAGCAGGCCTTTTTCCACTCATTTTGGTGGTTAACTAATTCACAACTCTGGAGTTGTTTGCACAAAAAAACAATGGATGGTAACCGAGCAGAGCTGAGTGGCGAAACTGTGGTATTAGGCCAAAACTATTGGCTGGGTTAGATGCAGAAAAAAATTATTTTTAATTTGCAACCTGATGGAGGTCAGTATAGATGGACTAATAGATCAAGTCCCACACACCGCTAGAAGCCCAAATATTTTTTCAGAGCTAGATGCAGAAAATTTTTTTATTCAATTTGCAACCTGATGGAGGTCAGTATAGATGGACTAATAGACCAAGTCCCACACACTGCTAGAAGCCCAAATATTTTTTCAGAGCTAGATGCAGAAAAAAATTATTTTTAATTTGCAACCTGATGGAGGTCAGTATAGATGGACTAATAGACCAAGTCCCACACACCGCTAGAAGCCCAAATATTTTTTCAGAGCTAGATGCAGAAATTTTTTTTATTCAATTTGCAACCTGATGGAGGTCAGTATAGATGGACTAATAGACCAAGTCCCACACACTGCTAGAAGCCCAAATATTTTTTCAGAGCTAGATGCAGAAAAAAATTATTTTTAATTTGCAACCTGATGGAGGTCAGTATAGATGGACTAATAGACCAAGTCCCACACACCGCTAGAAGCCCAAATATTTTTTCAGAGCTAGATGCAGAAATTTTTTTTATTCAATTTGCAACCTGATGGAGGTCAGTATAGATGGACTAATAGACCAAGTCCCACACACTGCTAGAAACCCAAATATTTTTTCAGAGCTAGATGCAGAAAAAAATTATTTTTAATTTGCAACCTGATGGAGGTCAGTATAGATGGACTAATAGACCAAGTCCCACACACCGCTAGAAGCCCAAATATTTTTTCAGAGCTAGATGCAGAAAAAAATTATATTCAATTTGCAACCTGCTGGAGGTCAGTATAGAAGGACTAATAGAACAAGTCCCACACACTGCTAGAAGCCCAAATATTTTTTCAGAGCTAAATGAAGAAAAAAAATATTTTTAATTTGCAACCTGATGGAGGTCAGTATAGATGGACTAATAGACCAAGTCCCACACACTGCTAGAAGCCCAAATATTTTTTCAGAGCTAGATGCAGAAAAAAATTATTTTTAATTTGCAACCTGATGGAGGTCAGTATAGATGGACTAATAGAACAAGTCCCACACGCTGCTAGAAGCCCAAATATTTTTTCAGAGATAAATGAAGAAAAAAATTATTTTTAATTTGCAACCTGATGGAGGTCAGTATAGATGGACTAATAGACCAAGTCCCACACACTGCTAGAAGCCCAAATATTTTTTCAGAGCTAGATGCAGAAAAAAATTATTTTTAATTTGCAACCTGATGGAGGTCAGTATAGATGGACTAGTAGACCAAGTCCCACACACCGCTAGAAGCCCAAATATTTTTTCAGAGCTAGATGCAGAAAAAAATTATATTCAATTTGCAACCTGCTGGAGGTCAGTATAGAAGGACTAATAGAACAAGTCCCACACACTGCTAGAAGCCCAAATATTTTTTCAGAGCTAAATGAAGAAAAAAATTATTTTTAATTTGCAACCTGATGGAGGTCAGTATAGATGGACTAATAGACCAAGTCCCACACACTGCTAGAAGCCCAAATATTTTTTCAGAGCTAGATGCAGAAAAAAATTATTTTTAATTTGCAACCTGATGGAGGTCAGTATAGATGGACTAATAGACCAAGTCCCACACACCGCTAGAAGCCCAAATATTTTTTCAGAGCTAGATGCAGAAATTTTTTTTATTCAATTTGCAACCTGATGGAGGTCAGTATAGATGGAATAATAGACCAAGTCCCACACACTGCTAGAAGCCCAAATATTTTTTCAGAGCTAGATGCAGAAAAAAATTATTTTTAATTTGCAACCTGATGGAGGTCAGTATAGATGGACTAATAGACCAAGTCCCACACACCGCTAGAAGCCCAAATATTTTTTCAGAGCTAGATGCAGAAAAAAATTATATTCAATTTGCAACCTGCTGGAGGTCAGTATAGAAGGACTAATAGAAAAAGTCCCACACACTGCTAGAAGCCCAAATATTTTTTCAGAGCTAAATGAAGAAAAAAATTATTTTTAATTTGCAACCTGATGGAGGTCAGTATAGATGGACTAATAGACCAAGTCCCACACACTGCTAGAAGCCCAAATATTTTTTCAGAGCTAGATGCAGAAAAAAATTATTTTTAATTTGCAACCTGATGGAGGTCAGTATAGATGGACTAATAGACCAAGTCCCACACACCGCTAGAAGCCCAAATATTTTTTCAGAGCTAGATGCAGAAATTTTTTTTATTCAATTTGCAACCTGATGGAGGTCAGTATAGATGGACTAATAGACCAAGTCCCACACACTGCTAGAAGCCCAAATATTTTTTCAGAGCTAGATGCAGAAAAAAATTATTTTTAATTTGCAACCTGATGGAGGTCAGTATAGATGGACTAATAGACCAAGTCCCACACACTGCTAGAAGCCCAAATATTTTTTCAGAGCTAGATGCAGAAAAAAATTATTTTTAATTTGCAACCTGATGGAGGTCAGTATAGATGGACTAATAGAACAAGTCCCACACGCTGCTAGAAGCCCAAATATTTTTTCAGAGATAAATGAAGAAAAAAATTATTTTTAATTTGCAACCTGATGGAGGTCAGTATAGATGGACTAATAGACCAAGTCCCACACACTGCTAGAAGCCCAAATATTTTTTCAGAGCTAGATGCAGAAAAAAATTATTTTTAATTTGCAACCTGATGGAGGTCAGTATAGAAGGACTAATAGACCAAGTCCCACACACCGCTAGAAGACCAAATATTTTTTCAGAGCTAGATGCAGAAAAAAATTATATTCAATTTGCAATCTGCTGGAGGTCAGTATAGAAGGACTAATAGAACAAGTCCCACACACTGCTAGAAGCCCAAATATTTTTTCATAGCTAAATGAAGAAAAAAATTATTTTTAATTTGCAACCTGATGGAGGTCAGTATAGATGGACTAATAGACCAAGTCCCACACACTGCTAGAAGCCCAAATATTTTTTCAGAGCTAGATGCAGAAAAAAATTATATTCAGTTTGCAACCTGATGGAGGTCAGTATAGATGGACTAATAGAATGATGCTATGCCCAAAAGATTTTACTTCACTAGGTGCAGTAAAAAAATTGGTATTCTATACACAGGTGGTATATCTTGCAACACAGATAGGCTACTCCACTGACTAACACACTCCGCAATAGGCCAAAAAGGATTAGCTTTGATAGATTCAGCCAAATGCTGTGAAAAAAACTTGCACAGCACTGGCGCAGACCTGCCTGGCAAAAACTGATAAGAACTGATGTAACCTAGTCCTGAAAAGGACTCCAATTACAATTAGTCTTTACTCCCACAATCTATCTATTTAAGAGCACAGACCTGCTTGATAAAAGTCGTAGGAAATGCTGTAACCTAGTCCTTAAAAGGACTGCAATCACAACTATTCCCTACTCCCAAGCTATCTGTATATTTGTGCGAAAATTGGCTTGAAATTAACAAGGTATAGCGCACACAGCAACAGCGGTGCCGTCTAACACGCAGCTGCAGCAGTGAGAAAATGGTGGCGACGGGGAAAATGGCTTGGTCTTATAGGGCAAGGACATGTGACATACACTGCCAATCACACATGCCCTTGCTTGTGTGAAAAAAAGCACTTCGCTCCGTGTGTGCGCTGCTGATAGGCTGACAGATTGCACCTCCCCACTGCAAATGCGGGAAAGAGAAAAAAAAATGGAGATCTTCATTGTTCCTGCAGAGATCCATCCCCTTCCCCTCCCCCCGCCCCGCTGTACACTCAAACTGCGTATTAACATTAATTTTCATCATTACTGAGAAAAAATCCAGTTATGATTTTGGTGCACGAACAGTTATCGAACATAACCTCGAACAGCCGAATTTTTCTCAAATTGTTCGTGTTCGCCGACCGGCTCGAACACCGCCCAAAACAGCTCGAATTTGAGATTGGCGAACAGTTCGAGTAGAACAACGCTCATCTCTATTAACTACCTGAAGTACCTTAAACGGCCCTACTAATTTCGGGCCCAATTTCTTAGAGGAATCCTCAACCGCAGATTCTTAGAGGACAACCAAACCATGTCACCAACCAAAAACAAAACCTCTTGACGTTTCCTGTCAAAGTACCTCTTAGATTTTTTGTTAGCCTCTTGAAGGTTACAACGTACATCAGTCCAAACTCTCTCCAAATCACCGGAAAAATTCTCCTCCTCCGGCACAGCCGATACCAATTTGAAGAATGACCCAAACGACGGATGTCTCCCAGTACAACAAAAAAAAGGAGAACAACCAGCAGAAGAGGATGTATGGTTGTTAAGAGCAAATTCAGCAAGTGGCAGAAACTCAGACCACCCCTCTTAATTGTCAGCCGCAAAACAACGCAAAAACTGTTCAACATCCTGGTTCTTTCTTTCTGTCTGTCCATTAGACTCAGGATGATATCCAGATGAAAATGACAAATGAACTCCCAACCTGTCACAAAGGGCACGCCAAAAACGAGCCACGAACTGAGGTCCCCTATCGGAAACAATGTCGGTAGGAATGCCATGGAGTCTGACAATTTCCTTAACAAAAGCCTTAGCGAGTGTCTTAGCGCAGGGCAGTTTGATGAAAGGAACCAAGTGACACATCTTGCTAAAATGGTCCACGACCACCCAGATGACAGAGAAACCCTCAGAGGCAGGAAGGTCAGTAATAAAATCCATAGCAAGATGCGTCCAAGGTGCACTAGGAACCTCCAGAGGGCAAAGCAACCCCGTAGCAGGAGCATGTGAAGACTTAGATCTAGCACACACAGTACATTGACGCACCCACTTAATGACTTCCTTCTGCCACCCAGGCCACCAAAAACTGCGACCTACAAGTCTCTTAGACTCAGAAATTCCTGGATGACCTGCCAACCGAGACTCATGACACTCCACAAACAAATCTCTCCTAAAGTTCCTAGGCACAAGCAACCTCTCATGGGGAGTGTTAGACGGGGCATCCTCCTGGGCCTTCAGAATCCCATCTTCCAAAACGGAGTCCAATGCTGCTATCACAACACCTTCCTGTAAAATGCTCTCCTCCTCCTTGGTACCAACCATGGGAGAAAAGCTGCGAGATAAAGGATCAGCTTTTACATTCTTGGTACCCGGGATGTAGGTAACAGAAAAATTAACCGCGAAAAAAAAGTGCCCACCTAGCCTGACGTGCATTCAAGCGCTTGGCAGCATTAAAATAGATCAGATTCTTATGATCAGTGGTTGCTGTTGATGGCTCTCCTTTGAAATGTATTACTCACAAGGTTTTTGAATTTCCCCTCACCATTAATGGTATTCAACAAGAGGATTTGGATTTGGCGGCATTAAATAATTTGCCTTCTCCAGTGGTTTTGGGGTTACCTTGGTTAAAATTGCACAATCCTGTACTGGACTGGTCTACCAATGAAATTAAGTCTTGGAGTACTAAGTGTCATGATAAATGTTGTAACAGTCGCATTGCTGCTGTGGAAAAAGGGGAATTACCTGTACCTATTTAGGTTCCTTTTGAAGGTTTCCATGGTTCTGGTTCCCACTGTTATGAACTGCTACAAGCACTAAGGAAAGATAGGAAAACTGTCCCTACAATAGGACTAAGCTGAATCCCTACGATGCAGCGGGGGACCTGTTCCTTGTGAACAGACCCGCCTAAGTCCTCGGCTAGTCTGAACGCAGACCTATAGATATAAGGGAGGGGTCCCTACAAGAACTAAGGACTGGGATATAGATGGACACCTCCTAGCAGAAATTGTAGCAGAGCAAAGACAAACAAACAAAAAGTACTAGAGGTCCAAGGACCAAGCAAACTACAGAGTTAGGTACAAAGGCACCTGGCTAGCTTGAGAGTAAATGAAACACTGAAGTCCAGCAAGGCCAGAAGAGCGGAGCTGGATTATATAGGCAGAAAGTCATGTGACCAACAAAATAGAAAAAAGACTAACAGGAGGGTTCTAAAAGTACCCCCTCTTCTATGAGGATCCTCCGGATCCTCCAGGCCCAGGTCTATCAGGAAACCTCCTGTGAAACGCACCGACAAGTTTAGGAGCAGAGACATCATCCGCCTTTACCTAGGAGTTATCCTTGGGACCAAAACCTTTCCAAGCGACGAGATACTGCAATCTCCCTCTATGCCATCTAGAATTAAGAATGCGAGAAATTTCATATTCACCGTCTTCCACCACCGGAGGAACAGAGACAGTGGCGTCCCTATCCGAAACATCAGCTTTTTTCAATAAGGAAACATGAAACACCGGATTAATCTTCCAGGAGGTGGGAACCTCTAACCTAACAGCAGATTGGTTAACTACCTGAAGTACCTTAAACGGCCCTACTAATTTCGGGCCCAATTTCTTAGAAGGAATCCTCAACCGCAGATTCTTAGAGGACAACCAAACCATGTCACCAACCGTAAACAAAACCTCTTGACGTTTCCTGTCAAAGTACCTCTTAGATTTTTTGTCAGCCTCTTGAAGGTTACAACGTACATCATTCCAAACTCTCTCCAAATCACCGGAAAAATTCTCCTCCTCCGGCACAGCCGATACCAATTTGGAGAAGGACCCAAATGACGGATGTCTCCCAGTACAACAAAAAAAAGGAGAACACCCAGCAGAAGAGGATGTATGGTTGTTAAGAGCAAATTCAGCAAGTGGCAGAAACTCAGTCCACCCCTCTTGATTGTCAGCCACAAAACAACGCAAAAACTGTTCAACATCCTGGTTCTTTCTTTCTGTCTGTCCATTAGACTCAGGATGATATCCAGATGAAAATGACAAATGAACTCCCAACCTGTCACAAAAGGCACGCCAAAACCGAGCCACGAACTGAGGTCCCCTATCGGAAACAATGTCGGTCCTCAGCTAGTCTGAACGCAGACCTATAGATAGAAGGAAGGGGTCCCTACAAGAACTAAGGACTGGGATATAGATGGACACCTCCTAGCAGAAATTGTAGCAGAGCAGAGCAAAGACAAACAAACAAAAAGTACTAGTGGTCCAAGGACTAAGCAAACTACAGAGTTATGTACAAAGGAACCTGGCTAGCTTGAGAGTAAATGAAACACTGAAGTCCAGCAAGGCCAGAAGGGCGGAGCTGGATTATATAGGCAGAAAGTCATGTGACCAACAAAATAGAAAAAAGACTAACAGGAGGGTTCTAACACCGACTTTGTGGGGCGAACCCCAGGGTCCACGACCAGTGTCAGCGGGTGTCACCACTGCTTCTTCCGCTGTTGTGCGTGTAATAGATCCCCCTGATGTGTGTGCAAGGCAATCCCCTGTCCATACTGCATGCATAGATGCACCCTTCTCTCAGTCTTAACTTGTTATGGCAGTTTCTCAAGAAACAGCATCAACGTTCATGTCCACGTCCCACCGCAGCGTTCAATTGTCCATATTCCAGAGCTTTGAATGAAAGCGCAAATTCGCAGCCAACGCCCCACAGGCCACAGTCCTAAATTCGCACATTTCACGACTGCTTGCATTGAAAATGCTGCCTTTTAGGCTGGTGGAGACGGAATCCTTCCGCAACCTTATGGCGGTGGCCGTCCCTCGGTACTCGGTCCCCAGCCGACACTATTTTGCCCGGTGTGCCATCCCCGCACTGTACAAGCACGTGTCCCAAAACATCTGCCGTGCCCTCAACAACTCAGTTACTGGTAGAGTCCACCTGACAACGGACACGTGGACAAGTGCTTGTGGCCAGGGACGGTACATCTCCCTGACGGCACACTGGGTAAACATAGTGGAAGCCGGGACCCAGTCGGACCTTGGGACGGAACACATCCTCCCTACACTGAGGATTGCGGGCCCTATGTCAGTCAGAGTTGCCCCCACAGTGTACAGCTCCTGCGCATTATCCTCCTCCTCCTCATGTTCAGCCTCCATCTCAGATATCACCACATCAGTTACAAGCTGGAAGCACTGCAGTACTGCCTCAGCCAAGCGGCAACAGGCTGTGCTGAAACTCATAAGCTTAGGTGATAAACCTCACACTGCTTGTGAGTTGTGGACAGCTGTGAAAGAGCAGGCAGATCTGTGGCTGAGACCGCTGAACTTACATCCAGGCATGGTCGTGTGTGACAATGGCCGTAACCTGGTGGCGGCTCTGAGGAGAGGAGAGATCACACACGTATCATGCCTGGCTCATGTGCTTAACCTCGTGATTCAGCGGTTTCTTAAATCGTTCCCCGAGTTGCCAGATCAGCTCGTCAAAGTACGCCGCCTGTCAGCTCATTTTCGCAAGTCAGCTAGAGCTTCCGCTGCCCTTGCTGTGTTGCAGCAGTGTTTGCAGCTTCCGGCACATCGACTGGTGTGTGATGTCCCAACACGTTGGAACTCTACCCTCCACATGTTGCAAAGGATTTGTGAGCACACATAAGACGTCAGGAGTGGACCTGGATGTCTGACATATGTACCATCCTGACAAACTTTGAGGAGTCCACCAAGATGGTGAGTGGCGATGATGCCATCATTAGCATCAGCATCCCACTTGTCTGTCTTTTGCAACGCTCTCTGCAGAGAATTAAAGAGGAGGCATTGCAGCCAGAGTATGATGAGATGGATCAAGAAGCCGTAATGGGCAATTACACACAGCCCAGCCTCATCTCATCCCAACGTGCATTGGGGGACAATGAGGGAGAGGAGGAGGAGGAGGAAGAACAGGAGCTGCTATCATGCGCTGTAGACGGTAGTACCTGTACAACTGTCATACAGTCGGTTCAGCGTGGGTGGCCAGGGGGGAGGAGGAAGAGGAGGAGGAGAGCATGGTCAGTCGTCATCTTGGTGAGGACACGGAAGTCTTGCCCGTTACCAGTCTGGCACGCATGGCTGACTTTATGTTACGCTGCCTTAACCGTGACCCTCGCATTGTCAAAATGTTGGGTGACAGTCATTACTGGTTGGTGACACTTTTAGACCCCCGCTACAAGGAGAACTTTCACTCTCTTATTCCTGAGGTGGAGAGGTCTACAAAAATGTGGCAGTACCAGAAGGCCCTTGCTGCAGAACTGTTAAAAAAATTCCCATCTGAACACACTAGCGGCAGAGGTCACAGTTCGTTGACCAACCAAGGTGTACAGGCGAGAGAGACGCAAATCCAGTTGAGCAAAGGCAGGGGAACACTGTCAACATTCTGGGACAGTTTTCTGAGACCCGCTCAGCTTCTAGGCCCTGAGGCACGGGGTACTCTCAGAAGGAGTGGAAAGTTTCAAAAGATGGTGAGGGAGTACCTTGCCGACCGTACCAGCGTCCTCCGTGATTCCTCTGTGCCTTTTAATTATTGGGTATCCAAGCTGGACACTTGGAATGAACTCGCTCTGTACGCCTTGGAGGTCCTGGCCTGCCCTGCAGCTAGCGTGTTATCGGAGCGTGGTTTTAGTGCCGCTGGGGGAATTATAACTGATAAGAGCACTCACCTGTCAACTGACAATGCTGAGAAGCTGACACTTATGAAAATGAACAAGGGCTGGATTGGGCCAGACTTCTCATCACCACCAAATGACAGCAGAGTAACATAAAGTCAAATCCACTGTGTTATTTCGGGAGGTGTATTCCCATGCACCGCTTCACACCCACACATGCACCACTTCCTCTTTTCGGCTGTATTTTGCTCTTCTCCTTATCCTCAGCCTCTACCACCACTATACCACCAGGGTGACTGTGGTCTGTGTTGCCAGCATTGCCAGTTCCTCCATCCTAATTTTTGGCAGCTTTTGCTTGGAAGGCATAGGCAAAGACTATGGGAGACCCACTCCCCAATAATGGGAATAATGTTTTTAATATGCTGTACTGCATGGCTCTTGTAAGGGGCATTAAAATCGTCTTGTTAAGCTACTGCGACCTCCTCGTCTCTTCCAAGAGGCATTAAAACCGTCTTTCTAAGCTACTGCGACCTCCACCACTTTTCCAAGGGGCATTAAAAATGTCTTGTTAAGCTACTGCGACCTCCACATCTCTTCCATGGGGCATTAAAACCATCCTGTTAAGCTACTGCGGCCTCCACCCTTCTTCCAAGGGGCATTAAAACCGTCTCGTTAAGCTACTGCGACCTCCACCACTCTTTCAAGTGGCATTGATATTGTTTTTTTATTCCACTGCGACCTCCACCATTCTTCCAAGGGGCATTAAAACCGTCTTGTTAAGCCACTGCGACCTCCACGTCTCTTCCAAGGGGCATTAAAACCATCTTTTTAAGCTACTGCGACCTCCACCATTCTTCCAAGGGGCATTAAAACCGTCTTGTTAAGCTACTGCGACCTCCACGTCTCTTCCAAGGGGCATTAAAACCATCTTTTTAAGCTACTGCGACCTCCACCATTCTTCCAAGGGGCATTAAAACCGTCTTGTTAAACCACTCTGAACTCCACAGCTTTTTCAAGGGGCATTGAAATGTTGTTTTTAATTAACTCTAACCTCCACGACTCTTCCAACGGGCATTGCATTTCCTCCTAATTTTAGTCAGCTTTTGATTTTCAATGCATAGACGAACACTAAGGGAGACCAACTCCCCAATAATGGGTAGAAGGTTTTTAGTATGCAGTAATCCACGTCTGTTTCAAGGGGCATTGCAGTTCCTCATAATTATTGGAAAGCCTTCCATTCACTGCTTAGGCCAACATTGTACAGGAGACCCAGTTGCTATAAATGGAAAAAATGGTTTAGTTAAGGCCCTCTGACCTCCATGTTACTTCCAAGGGGCATTGGAGTGCCTCGAAATTTTTGGTAGGCATTGCACTCACTGTATGCCCTATAACTGTGTAGCCAAACCGCTCCTTTTGGTACAGAAACATATCCTACAAGACATGTGTGGTTGACTGGCCTGATATTGATGTGAATGGTCCCTGTTCCTCTTGCTCTTTCTCCTTTGCCACCACCTCATCCATCATTCATCACCTGAAGCTTTGTTTTAACGGGAGTCATAGAACTGGGATAGTAGCAGGAAAACATCCAGCAATCCTCGGAGGAGGTAGGATATGCGCAAAAACGCTGACGACCTCAGGCCTAGCGGTTACTACATACATGCGCTTGCATTCCAAGGAACAGAAAGCTAAGGAGATGGATGGCCTCATGATCATGAATAATTTACTCATTGAGTAGGAGGCCGACCAGTGCTGCTGTCTACCTTCTGAACCTTGTGTTGAATCCTGATTAACCCAGGACCCGCAATCCTCTATGTCTGGAGGACGTGTTGCATCCCAGTGTCCAATTGTGTCCCGGCTTCCACAATATTAACCCAGTGTGAAGTCGTCAGTCAGATGGACCATCCCTGGCCACATTTCACTTGTCCACGTCCTTCAAATAGGGGCGGCTGGGGACCGTTTATGGACACCTGGCCGCCCCCAGGCAGCTGTGGACCGTGTGTGGGCACCCGGCCACGGGGAGGCTGGGGACCGAGCGTGGACACCAGGCCGCTGGGCAGCTGGGGACTGAGTATGGATGCCAAGCCACCGACGCAGCCATGACATGGTGGCCGGTGTCTGCCTCCACATGCCTAAAAGGCCCAATTTCAAGTGCAAGCAAGCTAGCAGTATGGTATTGCAGCCTGGGGGTGGGTGGGTGGCATCATACTTGCGCTTGCATTGCAAGGAATCGGGGAGGTACAATTGAACACTGCCCTGGGACAAGGACTTGCATGGGGATAGTTGCAAGTCTGCATTTTCTGATGCGGTAAGGATCACTTCTGATGGGCACAATTTTAGGCAGTGACCTGGGTGTCAGAGATGCTTCCAGGGGTCTTCACCATGCTGTTCCCTTGTCTTTTCAGCACTGTATGCATGTGTCACACAGCACATGGCCAGATAAGATTGTAAAATGTTAAAATGATATCTCCCGGTGAATGCATTTGTCACGGTTGAAAGTAATACAAAAGTGCAAAAATGCATAAAAAATGCTACTTGGGAACATAGCCCAAGGTGAGGAGATGTATTTTTGTTTTTGGTTATTTATTTTACCTTATACACAAGTCTTTACCCTGGAAAGGATGTTCCTTAACATATTTCACAGGAAAACCATTTCAGTTTCGTTTTTGAACGTTTTATTGTGAGACCGTTAAAGTGGCTTAATACCTCTGATCACGTTGTTGACAGCAGTGCCCTGGGGGTCATAAATGCTTCCTGGGGCGATCCCCATGCTGTCCCCATGTCATTTGAACACTGTCACTATCGTTTTAGGCGCTTTTTAGGCTTTCTACAGACTGCCGGGGGTGCCGCCGCAAAAATGCTCGGTTCTCCCACAGACTGACATTGGGCTCGTTGCTCGGGTTGAGCACCCGAGTATCACGGTGAGCTCGGCCCAAGCTTCGAGCACCCAAGCATTTTAGTGCTCGCTCAACACTAGTTATGACATAGTACATATTACTAATAAGTTTTACAATGATTGGTTCAAACGCTGATAAGTTGAACCTGGGTTCACCGGGATCCCTACATGTGCCGGTGTGCATGTGCCCCCAACAGTCGCACATGGACAACCTTCACATGAATTCAAGGATCAAAAACACATTGGATAAGATGTGGAATGTAGCAATACGTATTGATAAACAATATTGAAAAATACATTATTAGTATAAAATACACACAAAAATTATTGTGTTATGACATATTACCAATATAAAATTAATAATGAGAAGAAGAGGAGAGGGAGGGAGAATGATGAATAAAGATCAATCTGAAAGGGGAAGGACAAAATCCCTAGGAGCTGGTCACATTTTCAAGGACCAAATTCAGACCTTCAGGGGGTAATGTGCCCAATTTGAAAATCCAAAAACTCTCCTTATAAATTAAACTAGCCAATCGATCAGAGACGGTATCAGGTACATGGTCAATGATAGTAAGCCTCATATCTCCTGGATCTTTTTGATGGACAATACTGAAGTGTTTTGATACACTATGTAATTGAAAACCTATCCGGATATTGTATCTATGTTTATTTAGTCATGCTTGCATAGTTTGTATCATTCAGCCCACGTACTGGAGGTCACATGTACACTCCAGTAGGTAGATCACATGTGTTGATTGACAATTCATGTCATGTTTGATAGAGAATTTCTTTCCTGTAGTGTGTGATGAGAAAATCTTTTGAGCACCATTTTGAATGGCTCTACAACATAAACACTTTGGCGTATTGCACGGAAAACACCCCGGACAGATGCCATCCTGTGGTGGCTGTATTTTGGACTTCAAAGATGTATTACTTGGTGCTATTAAACTACGTAGATTTTTTTTCTTCCTATAAATGATGCTTGATTTATTGGGTATGAAAGGCCCTAATATTGGGTCACCCCTCAAAATAACCCAAAATTTATTAAGGACACTGTGAATGGTGACCCTAGATTAACTAAATGTAGTAACCATACTCCATCTAGTCAAATCTGAGGCTGTTTCATTTTTATTTTTACCAGTGGATGACTCAATCTGATCAATGCACATGTCCTGGGTAAGAGCCCTAGTTTTAAAAAAGGCATCCTTCAATAATTTTTGGGGTAATCTTTCTGTATAAACCGTTTTCTCAATATTTTAGATTTTACCAAAAATTCAGAGTCTCTGGTGCAGTTTTTTCGAACCCTCCAATATTGTCCATAGGGAACATTGGCGATCCATTTTGGGAGATGTGCAATATCAAACCTCAGATAACTATTTACATCCACTGGTTTGAAAAAGGTTGATGTGAACAATCTTCCCATCGTGGCAAACTGCACCATCAGGTCCAGCAATTGTAGGGCAGTTTCAGAAAAAGTTGCTGTGAAGGATAAACCCCACAAATTAGAATTGAGTTCATCAACGAACTTCAATACACTCTCACTAGTGCCCTTCCACAAGAAGAACAAATCGTCTATATAGCGGCGGTAAAACACCACATGGTTAGCCGCCATGGGGGACTGTGCGATGAAGACAGACTCGAAGACCCCCATAAACAAATTAGCGTAACTGGGGGCGATTCTCATCCCCATCGCACAGCCCCTTATCTGACGATAGACCACCTCTTCAAAATGTGAATACATTGTTGTTCAATATGAACATAATAGATGTTTTGAGAAAATTCTTTTGCTCAGCTGGAATATGGTATCAGTCGACAAAAAATGTTCGACTGCTCTCAACCCCAATTCATGGAATATATTACTGCAAAGAGCACTAATATCAAGAGTCAAGATGAGACAATTGTTCCTGGTGGGGAGACCTCTTAGGAGTTTGATTAATTGAGAAGAATCTCTCAGATATGAATCAAGCTTGAGGACATATTTTTGAAGAAAGAGATCAACATAATGGGAGAGGTTACTGGCATTGATGATCGAGCACTAAAATACTCGGGTGCTCGAAGCTCAGGCCGAGCACATCGTGATACTTGGGTGCTCGACCTGAGCAACGAGCCCAATGTAAGTCTATGGGAAACTCGAGCATTTTTCTGGCGGTCCCCACCGGCGGTCTGCAGAAGGTCAAAAATTGCCCAAATCGATGGGAACAGTGCACAATTAAACATGTCAGGCAGGCAGACAGAATATATAGGAAGACAGGCAGGCAGTGTATATAGGAGGGTGCATGAAAAACATAGCAGGGCGCTGGAACACACTAGTCCCCCCCGATTTTCATGCAACCGTCTCTTTAAAAAAGCCGGCAATTCAGCAGCCACATACAGTTATAACATCGGTACCCGACAATTTAGAACAGAAAGAATAGAGCATCACACATAGATTAGATAGATAGAAACATGTCAGTCACATATATAATAAGTACAGTGATAGTGTTGGTTACTGTACTTGTCATTTAGTGTTAAAATAAAGGATTTATTGAAAAAAAAATTGGCGTGGGGTCCCCCGTAATTTTAGTCTCTAGCAGAGGTTAAGCAGATGACTGGGGCAGATGTTTGAAGCCTGGGAAGGGGGTAATACCCACGGAGCTTCCCAGGCTACTAATATCAGCCCCCAGCTGAATACCTAGCCTTTACTAGCTATTAAAATGGGGGACCCAAAAAAAAATGACGTGGGGTCCCCCCTATTTTAATAGCTAGCAAAGGCTAGCCAGAAAGCTGGGGGCTGATATCAATAGCCTAGGAAGGGTGCCATGAATATTGGCCCCCTCCCAGGCTAGAAACACCACGCCTCAGCAGAATGCTGTTATCTAGCTTGCCATGCCACAGAGACACTGAGATGCCTTGCGCTCCTCAGTGTCTCGCTGTGATGGCATCCAGATGAACTCGGCTCACCTCATGCACGTCACTGACAGTGTGGGAGAATTCTCCTGCCCATGCGGTGCCGGCAAATGACGTCACTGCGTGAGCAGGAGAATTCTTCCACGCTGTCAGTAACGTGCATGAGGTGAGCCGAGTTCATTTGACATGAACTCGGCTCATCTGGATGCCGCCACAGTGAGACACTGAGGAGCGCAAGCATGCCTGCGCTCTGCAGTGTCTCTGAAGAATGACAAGCTGGATGGCAGCGTTCTGCTATGATCCAGCCTGCCATCTCAATGCCATCCCAGCGTGGGAGAATTCTAAAATCTCTTAGAAGGAATCTCAACTCATTTGTCCCCTCTGTAGAATTTAGGGAAAATTATGTAAATCTCAAATTTAAACTCATCAAATTCGAAGAGGATATCATAATGAAAAAAGCAGCAAAATTATTACGTGATAGGAAGGATACATGTGTGGTTGAGGAAACCACTGATGCCTCCGTTCTATCTCGACAGGAACCAGTTAACATGATTAATAGATCCAATCTGAATTCCATCATGACTCCAAATCCTTCATTCGCTATAGTTGATTCACAAGACAAAGGAAAAAAATTGTCCCTTAAATTTCTTAAGTCTACTAAACAAAAAATTTTTTATGAACAACATAGAAAACTTTGTCAACTGCCCCTGTAAAACTGGGTGTTGTAAGATCTGTGAAAGACAAAAACATGTCAGAGAATACTAGTAAGGATTCAATTGACAGAATAAATTCAAATATGACACAAATAGTACAGTCCAACTTGGATACAAATCCCACATCTTTGGATATGGTCCCAATAGTCCAGTCAATTGACAAAGACCCAGTTAATTTTCCATTAGACTTTGGAGCAAATTGTTCACCTTCGGCCATATCTACACAAAAGGAGGACTATACTGACCCCATGAATTTATCCTTATTGACAGTACACAATTATACACCTTCACAGATTAAATGCACTGAATCTTCTACAATATTCACTACAACCAATACAAATGAATCGGTTCTGTTAAATTCTTTTAGTCCCCCATGGCGGCTAACCATGTGGTGTTTCACCGCCGCTATATAGACGATTTGTTTTTCTTGTGGAAGGGCAATAGTGAGAGTGCATTGAAGTTCGTTGATGAACTCAATTCTTATTTGTGGGGTTTATCCTTCACAACAACTTTTTCTGAAACTGCCCTACAATTCCTGGACCTGATGGTGCAGTTTGACACGATGGGAAGATTGTGAAGACGGTTTATACAGAAAGGTTACCCCAAAAAATTATTGAAGGATGCCTTTTTTAAAGCTAGGGCTCTTACCCAGGACATGTGCATCGATAGGATTGAGTCATCCACTGGTAAAAATAAAAATAAAACAGCCTCAGATTTGACTAGATGGAGTATGGTTACAACATTTAGTCAATCTAGTGTCACCATTCACAGTGTCCTTAATAAATTTTGGTTTATTTTGAGGGGTGACCCAATATTAGGGCCTTTCATACCCAATAAATCAAGCATAGGAAGAAAAAAAATCTACGTAGTTTAATAGCACCAAGTAATACATCTTTGAAGTCCAAAATACAGCCACCACAGGATGGCATCTGTCCGGGGTGTTTTCCGTGAATTGTCAATCAACACATGTGATCTACCTACTGGAGTGTACATTTGACCTCGAGTACGTGGGCTGAACCATACAAACTATGCACGCACGTCTAAATAAACATAGACACAATATCCGGATAGGTTTTCAATTACATAGTGTATTGAAACACTTCAGTATTGTTTATCAAAAAGATCCAGGAGATATGAGGCTTACTATCATTGACTATGTACCTGATACCGTCTCTGATCGATTGGTGAGTTTGATTTATAAGGAGAGTTTTTGGATTTTCAAATTGGGCACATTACCCCCTGAAGGTCTGAATTTGGTCCTTGAAAATGTGACCAGCTCCTAGGGATTTTGTCCTTCCCCTTTCAGATTGATCTTTATTCATCATTCTCCATCGATCTCTCCCCTTCTTCTTCTCATTATTAATTTTATATTTGTAATAAGTCAAAACACAATAATTTTTGTGTGTATTTTATACTAATAATGTATTTTTCAATATTGTTTATCAATACGTATTGCTACATTCCACATCTTATCCAATGTGTTTTTGATCCTTGAATTCACGTGAAGGTTGTCCATGTGCGACTGTTGGGGGCACATGCACACCGGCACATGTAGGGATCCCGGTGAACCCAGGTTCAACTTATCAGCGTTTGAACCAATCATTGTAAAAACTTATTAGTAATATGTAATATGTCATAACACAATAATTCTTGTGTGTATTTTATAATTAACTATGCATTTTTTAATATTGTCCATCAATATGTATTGCTATATTCCATGCCTTATCCAATGTGTTCTTGATTTTTGAATTCATGTGAAGGTTGTCCATGTGCGACTGTTGGAGGCACATGCACACCGGCACATTTAGGGTTCCTTGTGAACCCAGGTTCAACTAATCAGCGTTTGAACTAATTATTGCAAAACTAATTAGTATATCAACCTATCATTGTGAAGCTTTGCCTATATATGTTTTATTTTGTGTCCATACCCTTGTACCACCTGATGAAGATAGTTTACTATCGAAACGCGTTGTGGAAAGGGCTTATTAAATGTTTTTAGCCCCAAATCTGTTTTCTCCAGTGATCACTTTAGCGCTTCATAGACCGCTTTTCTTTTTTACATAGTTTCCTATTCCCTCTCTGAGGGTCAGCGGCAGGATCAGCTTTGTCGATCAATTGCTAACCATCCCTGCAATTCCTTCCCCACTCGTTATTTGAGGACCTAGAATCATAGAATCATAGAATGGTAGAGTTGGAAGGGACCTCCTGGGTCATCTGGTCCAACCCCCTGCTCAAAGCAGGATTCACTAGATCATCTCAGACAGATGTCTGTCCAGCCTCTGTTTGAAGACGTCCATTGAAGGGGAACTCACCACCTCTCGTGGCAGCCTGTTCCACTCATTAATCACCCTAACTGTCAAAAAGTTTTTTCTAATATCTAATCTGTGTCTCCTCCCATTTAGTTTCATCCCATTGCTTCTAGTCTTTCCTTGTGCAAATGAGAATAAAGATGATCCTTCTACAATGTGACAGCCCTTGACATATTTGTAGACAGCTATTAAGTCTCCTCTCAGTCTTCTTTTTTGCAAGCTAAACATTCCCAAATACTGCAACCGTTCCTCATAGGACATGGTTTGCAGACCAGTCACCATTCTGGTCGCTCTTCTCTGAACTTGCTCCAGTTTGTCTATGTCTTTTTTAAAATGTGGTGCCCAAAACTGTACACAGTATTCCAGATGAGGTCTGACCAAAGAGGAGTAAAGACCGATAATGACTTCACGTGATCTAGACTGTATGCTTCTGTTAATACATCCCAGAATTGTATTTGCCTTTTTTGCTGCTGCATCACACTGTTGACTCATGTTCAGTCTTTGATCTATTAGTATACCTAAGTCTTTTTCACATGTACTGTTGCTTAGCTCTATTCCTCCCATTCTGTATATGCTTTTTTCATTTTTATTGCCCAGATGTAGTACTTTGCATTTTTCCCTGTTAAAAACCATTCTGTTGGTTGCTGCCCATTGCTCCAGTTTATTTAGGTCTTTTTGAATCCTCTCTCTCTCTTCTCTAGTATTAGCTATCCCTCCTAGCTTTGTGTCATCAGCAAATTTAATCAGTTTACCCTCAATTCCTTCATCTAAATCATTGATAAAGATGTTGAACAATACAGGTCCCAGGACGGAGCCCTGTGGTACCCCACTTGAGACATTCATCCAGCTGGATGTGAAGCCATTTACAACCACCCTTTGAGTCCGATCACTAAGCCAGTTATGAATCCACCTAACAGTTGCCTGGTCCATTGCATACTTGGTCATTTTTTCAATAAGGATGGTGTGAGATACTTTGTCAAATGCTTTGCTGAAGTCAAGATATACTATATCTACAGCATTTCCCTGATCCACCCAGTCAGTGATTCTGTCATAGAAGTAAATTAAGTTAGTCTGACATGACTTGTTAGTTACAAACCCATGCTGACTCTGGTTAATCACTTCATTCTTATCCATGTACTTACATACATGTTGTTTAATAATTTGTTCAAAGATCTTTCCTGGTATAGAAGTCAGACTCACCGGCCTATAGTTCCCTGGGTCCACCTTCTTCCCCTTTTTGAAGATAGGAACAACATTTGCTCTTCTCCAGTCTTCTGGGACTTCTCCTGTTCTCCAAGAATTTTCAAAGATTATGGAGAGTGGTTCTAAAATTTCTTCTACGATCTCCTTCAGTACTCTGGGGTGTAATTCATCTGGACCTGGAGACTTGAACTCATTTATGTTAGCTAAATATTCCCTCACAATCTTTCTGTTTACAGATAACTTGGATTCCTCTATTCCTTTAAAAGGACAGTGAAGATCAGTTGATGTTACATTTTCTTTCTGAGAGAAAACAGATGCAAAATAGGAATTAAAAAGTTCGGCCTTCTCAACATCCTCTCTTACCATTTCTCCATTTTCATCCTGTAAAAATCCTATAGCATCTTTGACTTTTCTTTTACTTCTGACATACCCCCAAAATCCTTTTTTATTGCTTTTGACATCTCTTGCAAGCCTTAATTCATTGTCAGCTTTAGCTAACCTGATACGTGCCCTGCAGGATCTGCAGACTGCATTATAATCTTCTTTAGATATGCCTCCCTCTTTCCATTTAATAAACAAGGGAGCCGCCTTTTTCAAACCCACAGGATCTGAGGTGACGCGTATCCGGTCCTGAGTCACGTGGTCCGCGGCCGGTCACGTGGTCCGCGACCAAGAACCCGGAAGCGGTGAGCACAGCCAGCGGTCCGCAGCATACAGCACGTGTTGAGCCCACCGGCCTGCACCACGCAGTGAGACTCACCTTATCTCCACCTTCTGGCAGTCACCGGGGTTGTGCAGGGGTGCACAACTCCAGCATGTGAGTGGCCTCTTGGTGGGTTTTAATCCATATTGGTCCATCTGGTCCTTCACACAGCGCGCTTTTCTCCCCTCTTTTTTTTTAAACTGTTATCGGGATTTTTCCTAAATTTTGGCAGTCGTTGGACTCACAGCACACCCTGTAACTGTATAGCAGACTCGCTCCTTTCTAATAGGAACATATAGTTACTGTGGCCCTGCTCTATGTGTCTTTAAATTGTTAATGTGGTTTTTCCTAAATTTTGGCAGGCGTTGGATTCACTGCATACCCTATAATTGTATAGCAGACCCTCTCCTTTCTAATGGGAACATGTTGTTACTTTGGCCAAGCACTTTGTGTGTTTAAATTGTTAGTGGTTTTTTTCCTAAATTTTGGCAGCCGTTGGACTCACTGCATACCCTTTAACTGTATAGCAGACCCTCTCCTTTCTAATGGGAACATGTCGTTACTTTGGCCCACCTCTATGTGTATTTGAAATGTTATTGGGGTTTTTCCTAAATTTTGGCAGCCATTGGACTCACTGCATACCCTATAACTGTATAGCAAACCCACTCCTTTCTAATGGGAACATGTTGTACTCGTTACTGTGGCCCACCTCTATTTGCTATAACTGTATAGCAGACCCTCTCCTTTCTAATGGGAACATGTCGTTACTGTGGCCCTGCTCTATGTGTCTTTAAATTGTTAGTGGGGTTTTTCCTAAAATTTGGCAGCCGTTGGACTCACTGCATACCCTATAACTATATAGAAAACCCTCTTCTTTCTAATGGGAACATGTCGTTACTGTGGCCCAGCTCTATGTGTGTTTAATTTGTTAGTGGGATTTTCCCTAAATTTTGGCAGTCCTTACAGTCACAGCATGGGCATTACCACTATAGGAGACCCACTCCTTTTTAATGGGAACATTTTTTTACTGAGAACCTCCTCTGTGTCTCTTCAAAGGGGTATTGGGGTGCGTCCAAATTTTTGGCAGCCCTTGCAGTCACTGCATTTGCAATAAAAGTATAGAAAATCCACTCTTTAATAATGGGAACAACAAAGCATAGCCGACTGCTGGCCCTTTAAGAATAGTAAGGCTGTAAAAATAGTGTTTGTGACTTTCATAATCCCTCCTTCATAAATGAAACATGATATCTGATGATATTTCACACACCACATGGCCAGATAAGGTTGGAAAATGTTAAAATGACATTTTCCAGTGAATTCATTTGTCTTGGTTGAAAGCAATGCAAAATTATAAAAACGCATCAAAAACGCTACGTGTGAACATAGAGCAAGTTGTGGAGGAGCATTTTGTTTATTTATTTTGCCTTATATACAAGTCAGTACCCTGGAAAGGATGTTCCTTAACATATTTCCCAGCAAAATCCATTTTGGTTTCGTTTTTGCATGTTTTATTGTGAGTCCGTAAAAGTGACGTAATACCTCTGACAACATTGTTGACAGCATTGACCTGAGAGTCAGAACTGCTTCCAGGGGTCTATCCCATGCTGTTTCCATGTCATTTGAGCACTGTTCCCATCGATTTGGGAAATGTTTAGGCCCTCTGCAGACTGCCGGGGAGTGAGGAGCGCTGGAAAAATGCTCAAGTTTCCCATAGATTTACTCGTTACTCAGACCCAGCAGTCGAGCATTCCAATTTGCTCGACCCGAGCAATGAGTACCTGAGTATTTTAGTGCTCACTCATCACTAGTAATTATATATATCCATCTGAACTAACAGTCCTAATCCAGCTGCATATATTCAGTGGTGATAGCAGGAGTTAGGCAGGCAGGGTATGTGGCAGACTGCAATGTATGATACAGCACAAGAGGGTCCATTGCACTTTCTGTCGGATGCTGCTTTTGTTACAAATTTTTGTAAACATAGCCCAAGATATCAAGGGCCAGGGCAATTTTTTTTATATCTTAATTCTGGTTATTTGCTTAAAAAGCAAGGCAGGTAAGGTATGTGACAGACTGCAGTGGATACAGCACCAAAGGGTCCATTGTACATTCTGACTGATTCTGCTATTGCAGATATTTGTAGACATAGCCTCAGGTGTCAGGGGCTAGGGCTAATTTTTTTTTATCTTAATCCTGATTATTTGCTTAAAAAGCAACCCAGAGTACACCATTTTTCTGCTCCATTTGCTGTCAGCACTGCAGAATACAGCCAGATCTTTTCAATATTGCAGCGCTAAAATCCAAAAATTTTAACTGAAAGTGGAAAATATTGGCCTCGATTTCCATTTTATTGCAGTGTGTCGGTGAAGCTATTTACACAAGGACACTGTGAATAGTTTTAGTAAACTATAGGTCTGCTTTTTAAAACTGTGGTTCTCCGTCAGACATCTCACATATAACTGCTTTCCAAATTCAGCCATTTCTGACCTCCATTTTCATTTTGTTGCAGGGTGTCCGTGAAACTATTCACAGAAGGTCGCTGTGAAGAATAGTATTAGTAAACTACAGGCCTGCTTTTTAAAACTGTGTTTCTTCGTCAGACGTATCACATATAACTGCATTCCAAATTCAGCCATTTCTGGCCTCCATTTCCATTTTGTTGCACTGTGTCGGTGGAGCTATTCATACGAGGTCGCTGTGAAGAATAGTATTAGTAAACTACAGGCCTCTATTTAAAACCGTGGTTTTCCGTCAGACGTATCACATATAACTGCGTTCCAAAATCAGCCATTTCTGGCTTCCATTTCCATTTTATTGCAGTGTGTCAGAGAAGTTATTCTCACAAGGTTGCTGTGAAGAATAGTAACCTACAGGCCCGCTATTTAAAACTGTGGTTGTCCATCAGTCGTATCACATATAACTGCGGTTTAAATCCAGCCATTAGTAGTGAACGTGGAAAATATTGTCCTCCATTTAAAATGGGCAAGGTGCATGGCAAGGGATGGGGAAGTGGACGTGATGGTGATGGTGCATGCAGAGGCCGAGGCCAAGCTGAAATTGTGCCGCAACAAACACCCACATCTTGTCGCTCGACCTTCCTGTCCCAATTACTCGGGGACCACACAACACCACTATTGAACACAGAGCTGTGTCAAAAGGTTGTTGTTTGGATAGCAGATAATGCTTCCAGTCACTTTGCCACCACCACCACCACCCTGTCTTCCCCACAGTCAAGTCTCAGTAGCCATGAGTCTGGACCGCATATTCCTCACCCTTATCCTCCTTCCTGCACCCATGCCGAGTGCCCAGAGACAACTGATCTTACACTTGGACACTCAGAAGAGCTGTTCACTTTTCCATTTATAGATTCTGGCCTCTCGCCCAGCAAGCTTCAAGCGGGTGAAGAGGAGAACGTGTGTAGCGATGCCCAAATATTTGAGCAGTCATGGTCACACAAAGGCAACAGTGGGAAAGTGCAATTACTGTCGCAAGAGGTGGATGGGATGATGATCAGACACAATTGCCAGAAAGTCAGGAGGAAGATCAGGGTGCGGAAAAGGAAGACGAGGTTCTGAATGATATAGTAACTGATCCAACCTGGCCAGAGGGACATGCAGAGCGAGGACAGCAGCACACCGAGGGAGGGAGGCGAAGCACCACAATAGGCAGGAAGAAGCAGTGTGGTGGCCGCAGATACAAAGCGGGAAAGCTTTCCCCGTAACACCAACACGACGGAAGTTGCCAGTACTCCTGTTGGGTCTTCCCGAGTCTGATTGTTTTTTAAAGACTCTGCAGATAACCCCAAAAAAGCCATTTGCACCACCTGCTAGGCCAGCATCAGCAGGGGTAGCAAAACTAGCAGCCTGACCACCACCAGCATGATTAGGCACATGGCAGCAAAGCACCTGACTAAGTGGGCCAAACCCAAGGGTCCTGAAACAGTGTCTGCGGGTGACACCACTGCTTCTTCCACTGTTGTGCATGCAAGCCAATTCCCTGTCCCTGGTGCATGCGAAGATGCCTCCTGCCCTGCAAGATTTCTGCAACCTGAGGGTGGTGGCCATCCCTCGGTACTCGGTCCACAGCCGCCACTATTTCTCCCGGTGTGCAGTCCCCGCATTACATGAGCAAATTTTACCACATTATTAGCCGTGCCCTCAACAATGCAGTTAATGGGAAATTCCACCTAACCTCTGACACGTGGACAAGTGCTTGTGGGCATGGACGGTACATCTCGCTGGCATCACACTAAGTTAATATAGTGGAAGCCAGGACCCAGTCAGACCTTGGGACGTAACTCGTGTGGAGGAGCATTTTTGTCTTTGATTATTTATTTTTCCTTACATACAAGTCATTACCCTCGAAGAGGATTGCGGGCCCTGTGTGTATCAGGGTTGCCCCCACATTCTACAGCTCCTGTACCTCCTCCTCCTCTTCAGCCTCCATCTCCGAAATGACCACATCAGTTAGAAGCTGGAAGCACTGCAGCACTGCCTCGGCCAAGCGGCAGCAGGCTGTGCTGAAGCTAATATGCTTATGAGACAAACCGCACAATGCTGAAAAGTTGTGGACAGTTCTGAAACAGCAGGCAGATCTGTGGCTGACATCGCTGACCCCAAAGCCAGGTATGGTCGTGGGTAATAATAGCCAAAACCTGGTGGCTTCTCTGAATCGAGCTGAGCTCACACATGTACCATGCCTAGCCCATGTGCTTAGCCTCTTGGTTCAGCGGTTTCTCAAAACCTACCCATATCTGCCTGTCAAAGTACGCCACTTGTGTGCCCATTTTAGAAAGTCAGCTAAAGCTTCCGCCGCTCTTGCCATGCTTCAGCAGCGTTTGCAGCTTCCAGCTCACTGACTAGTGTGTGATGTCCCCACTTGCTGGAACTTTACATTGCATATGTTGAGAAGGATTTGTGAGCAGAAGAGGCCAGTTGTTGACCACTAGCATCAACACAGCCGTCGGTATTCAGGTCAGACTTCACACATAAGACCTCAGGAGTGGACATGGATGTCAGACATCTGTACCATCCTCCAAAACTTTGAGGACTCCACCAAGATTGTGAGCGGCAATGCTCTCTGCTCACAATTAAAGAGGATGCATTGCAGGCAGAGCATGATGAGATGAAGCAAGGAACCATTCAGGGTGATTCCACACAGCTCAGCCTCATCTCATCCCAAAGTGGATTGGGTGACAATGAGAAGAGGAGGAGGAGGAGGAAGAAGAACAGGAGATAGTTTCCTTCACTATAGACGGTACTACCTGCACAACTGTCATTATTATTATTTCTTATTATAGCGCCATTTATTCCATGGCACTTTACATGTAAGAAAGGGGTATACATAGCGAAAACATTTACAAAAATCTTGATCAAAACGTGATGGCGACTGGTACAGGAGGAGCTAGGACCCTGCCTGCAAGGGCTAACAGTCTACAAGGGATGGGTGAGGATTAGTGTTGAGCGAGCACTAAAATGCTCGGGTGCTCGAAGCTCGGGTGACGGTCGAGCTCACCGTGATACTCGGGTGCTCGACCCGAGCAACGAGCCCAATGTTAGTCTATGGGAGACCCGAGCATTTTTGCGGCGGCACCCCCAGCAGTCTGTAGAAAGCCTAAAAAGTGCCCAAAACGATAGTGACAGTGCTCAAAAGACTTGGGGACAGCATGGGCATCGCCCCAGGGAGCATTTCTGACCCCTAGGTCACTGCTGTCAACAACGTAGTCAGAGGTATTAAGCCACTTTAACGGGCTCAAAATAAAACGTTCAAAAACGAAACTGAAATGGTTTTCCTGTGAAATATGTTTAGGAACTTCCTTTGCAGGGTAAAGACTTGTGTATAAGGTAAAATAAATAACCCAAAACAAAAATACTCCTCCACACCTTGGGGTATGTTCACAAGTAGCTTTGTTTATGCTTTTTTGCACTTTTGTATTCTTTCAACTGTGACAAATGCATTCACCGGGAAATCTCATTTTAACATTTTACAATCTTATCTGGCCATGTGCTGTGTGACACATGCATACAGTGCTGAAAAGACATGGGAACAGCATGGGAAAGACCCCTGGCAGCATCTCTGACACCCAGATCACTGCCTAAAAGTGTGCCCATCAGAAGTGATCATTTCCACATCAGAAAATGCAGACTTGCAACTATCCCCGTGCAAGTCCTTGCCCAGGGCAGTGTTCAATTGTAACTCCCCCATTCCTTGCAATGCAAGTGCAAGTATGCAGCCTGCCACCCACCCCAGGCTGCAATACCATACTGCTAGCTTGCTTGCACTTGAAATGGGGCCTTTCAGTTTGGAGGAGGCCGAAGCTGGCCACTAGCTCATGGCTGCTTCGGCAGCGAGATATCCATACTCAGTCCCCAGCCGCCCGGCGGCCGGGTGTCCACGCTTGGTCCCCTGCCGCCAAGGGGCAGCCGGGTGTCTATACTTGGTCCCCAGCTGCCCTGTGGCTGGGTGTCCACACATGGTCCCCAGCCACCTGGAGGCGGCCGGATGTCCATACTCGGTCCCCAGCCACCCCTATTTTTCCTTGAAACTCCCCCCACACTTTTCTTAGCCTGGCCTGCTTTAGGGCAGCATTGGACGAGCCCACCAGAGAACCAGACTACTTCGGTGGGCCCTGGCTTCTCCATCAGGGGAGTTGAGAATGCGAAGGTGAGGAGCATGATGATGATGATAGAAGTTAGCGTCTGCTTTGTTTTCTTGGAATGAAAGCGAATGTATGTAGTAGCGGCTAGGCCTGAGGTGGTCAGCGTTTTGGCGCATATCCTACCTCCTCCGAGGATTGCTGGATGTTTTCCTGCTACTATCCCAGTTCTATGACTTCCGTTAAAACAAAGCTTCAGGTGATGAATGATAGATGAGGTGGCGGCAAAGGAGAAAGAGCAGGAGGAACAGGGACCATTCACATCCATATCAGGCCAGTCAACCACACATGTCTTGTAGGATATGTTTCTGTACCCAAAGGAGCGGTTCGGCTACACAGTTAAAGGGCATGCAGTGAGTGCAATGCCTACCAAAAATTTCGAGGCACTCCAATGCCCCTTGGAAGTGAAATGTAGGTCAGAGGGCCTTAACTAAACCATTTTTTCCATTTATAGCAACTGGGTCTCCTGTGCACTGTTGGCCGAAGCAGTGAATGGATGGCTTTCCAAAAATTATGAGGAACTGCAATGCCCCTTGAAACAGACGTGGATTACAGCATACTAAAAATCTTCTACCCATTATTGGGGAGTGGGTATCACTTAGTGTTCGCCTATGCATTGAAAAGTAATAGTTGACTAAAATTAGGAGGAAATACAATGCCCGTTGGAAGAATGGTGGAGGTCGCAGTAAAATAAAAACACAATATCAATGCCCCTTGGAAAAGTGGTGGAGGTCGCAGTAGCTTAAAAAGACGGTTTTAATGCCCCTTGGAAGAATGGTGGAGGTCGCAGTAGCTTAACAAGACGGTTTTAATGCCACTAGGGAAAGTGGTGGAGGTTGCAATAGCTTAACAAGACGGTTTTAATGCCCCTTGGAAGAGACGTGGAGGTTGCAATAGCTTAACAAGACGGTTTTAATGCCCCTTGGAAGAGACGTGGAGGTTGCAGTAGCTTCAAAGACGGTTTTAAAGCCGCTTGGAAGAGAAGTGGAGGTCGCAGTGGAATAAAAAGACAATATCAATGCCCCTGGGAAAAGTGGTAGAGGTCGCAGAAGCTTAGCAAGACAGTTTTAATGCCACTTGGAAGTATGATGGAGGTCGCAGTGGAATAAAAAGACAATATCAATGCCCCTGGGAAAAGTGGTGGAGATCACAGTAGCTTAACAAGACGGTTTTAATGCCTCTTGGAAGAGACGTGGAGGTTGCAGTAGCTTAATAAGATGGTTTTAATGCCCCTTGGAAGAGACGTGGAGGTTGCAGTAGCTTAACAAGACGGTTTTAATGCCCCTTGGAAGAGACGTGGAGGTTGCAGAAGCTTAACAAGACGGTTTTAATGTCCCTTGGAAGAGACGTGGAGTTTGCAGTAGCTTAACAAGACGGTTTTAATGCCCCTTGGAAAAGACATGGAGGTCTCAGTGGAATAAAAAGACAATATCAATGCCCCTGGGAAAAGTGGTGGATGTCGCAGTAGCTTAACAAGACGGTTTTAATGCCCCTTGGAAGAATGGTGGAGGTCGCAGTGGAATAAAAAGACAATATCAATGCCCCTGGGAAAAGTGGTGTAGGTCGCAGTAGCTTAACAAGACAGTTTTAATGCCCCTTGGAAGAGTGGTGGAGGTCGCAGTAGCGTAACAAGACGGTTTTAATGCCCCTTGGAAGAGACGTGGAGGTGGCAGTAGCTTAACAAGACAGTTTTAATGCCCCTTGGAAGAGACGTGGAGGTGGCAGCAGCTTAACAAGATGGTTTTAATGCCCCTTGGAAGAGACGTGGAGGTTGCAGTAGCTTAACAAGACGGTTTTAATGCCCCTGAGGAAAGTAGTGGAGGTCGCAGTAGCTTAACAAGACGGTTTTAATGTCCCTTGGAAGAGACTTGGAGGTTGCAGTAGCTTAACAAGACGGTTTTAATGTCCCCTTGGAAGAGACATGGAGGTCGCAGTGGAATAAAAAGACAATATCAAAGACCTTGGGAAAAGTGGTGGAGGTCGCAGTAGCTTAAAAAGATGATTTTATTGCCCCTTGAAAGAGACGTGGAGGTTGCAGTAGCTTAACAAGACGGTTTTAATGTCCCTTGGAGGAGACGTGGAGGTTGCAGTAGCTTAACAAGACGGTTTTAATGCTCCTTGGTGAGACGTGGAGGTTGCAGTAGCTTAACAAGTTGGTTTTAATGCCCCTTGGAAGAGACGTGGAGGTTGCAGCAACTTAACAAAACGGTTTTAATGCCCCTTGCAAGAATCGTGGAGGTTGCAGTAGCTTAACAAGACGGTTTTAATGCCCCTTGGAAGAGACGTGGAGGTCACAGTGGAATAAAAAGACAATATCAAAGCCCTTGAGAAAAGTAGTGGAGGTCGCAGTAGCTTAACAAGATGGTTTTAATACCCTTTGAAAGAGACGTGGAGGTTGCAGTAGCTTAACAAGATGGTTTTAATGTCCCTTGAAAGAATGGTGGAAGTCGCAGTAGCTTAACAAGACAGTTTTAATGCCCCTGGGGAAAGAGGTGGAGGTGGCAGAAGCTTAAGAAGACGGTTTTAATGCCCCTTGGAAGAGACGTGGATGTTGCAGTAGCTTCACAAGGTGGTTTTAATGCCCATTGGAAGAGACGTGGAGGTCGCAGTGGAATAAAAAGACAATATCAATACCCTTGGGAATAATGGCGGAGGTCGCAGTAGCTTACCAAGACGGTTTTAATGCCCCTTGAAAGAGATGTGGAGGTTGCAGTAGCTTAACAAGACCATTTTAATGCCTCTTGGAAAAGACATGGAGGTTGCAGTAGCTTAACAAGACGGTTTTAATGCCCCTTGGAAGAGACGTGGATTTTACTGTAGCTTAGCAAGACTGTTTTAATGGCCCTTGGAAGAGAAAGGGAGGTTGCAGTAGCTTAAAAAGATGGTTTTAATGCCCCTTGGAAGAGACTTGGAGGTCGCAGTGGAATAAAAAGACAATATCAATGCCTCTGGGAATAGTGGTGGAGGTCGCAGTAGCATACCAAGACGGTTTTAATGCCCCTTGGAAGAATGGTGGAGGTCGCAGTGGAATAAAAAGACAATATCAATGCCACTGGGAAAAGTGGTGGAGGTCGCATCAGCTTAACAAGACGGTTTTAATGCCCCTTGGAAGAGACGTGGAGGTTGCAGTAGCTTAACAAGAAGGTATAAATACCTCTTGGAAGAGCCATGCAGTACAGCATCTTAAAAACATTATTCCCATTATAGGGGAGTGGGTCTCCCATAGTCTTTGCCTATGCCTTCCAAGCAAAAGCTGCCAAAAATTAGGACGGAGGAACTTGAAATGCTGGCAACACGGACCAAGGTCACCCTGGTGGTATAGTGGTTGTGGAGGCTGAGGAGAAGTAGAGTGCCCCTTGGAAGAGACGTGGAGGTTGCAGTAGCTTAACAAGACAGTTTTAAAGCCTCTTGGAAGAGACGTGGAGGTTGCAGTAGCTTATCAAGATAGTTTTAATGCCCCTAGGAAGAGAGGTGGAGGTTGCAGTAGCTTAACAAGACGGTTTTAATCCCCCTTGGAAGAGACGTGCAGGTTGCTGTAGCTTAACAAGACAGTTTTAATGTCCCTTGGAAGAGACGTGAAGTTTGCAGTAGCTTAACAAGACGGTTTTAATGCCCCTTGGAAAAGACATGGAGGTCGCAGTGGAATAAAAAGACAATATCAATGCCCCTGGGAAAAGTGGTGGAAGTCGCAGTAGCTTAACAAGACGGTTTTAATGTCCTTTGGAAGAATGGTGGAGGTCGCAGTGGAATAAATAGACAATATCAATGACCCTGGGAAAAGTGGTGGAGGTGGCAGTAGCTTAACAAGACGGTTTTAATGCCCCTTGGAAGAGTGGTGGAGGTCGCAGTAGCGTAACAAGACTGATTTAATGCCCCTTGGAAGAGACGTGGAGGTGGCAGTAGCTTAACAAGATGGTTTTAATGCCCCTTAAAAGAGACGTGGAGGTTGCAGCAGCTTAAAAAGATTGTTTTAATGCCCCTTGGAAGAGAGGTGGAGGTTGCAGTGGAATAAAAAGACAATATCAATGCCCTTGGGAAAAGTGGTGGAGATCGCAGTAGCTTAACGAGACGGTTTTAATGCCTCTTGGAAGAGACGTGGAGGTTGCAGTAGCTTAATAAGACGGTTTTAATGCCTCTTGGAAGAGACGTGGAGGTTGCAGTAGCTTACCAAGACGGTTTTAATGCCCCTTGGAAGAGACGTGGAGGTTGCAGTAGCTTAACAAAAAGGTTTTAATGCCCCTTGGAAAAGACATGGAGGTCGCAGTGGAATAAAAAGACAATATCAATGCCCCTGGGAAAAAAGGTGGAAGTCGCAGTAGCTTAAAAAGACGGTTTTAATGCCCTTTGGAAGAATGATGGAGGTCGCAGTGGAATAAATGGACAATATCAATGCCCCTGGGAAAAGTGGTGGATGTCGCAGTAGCTTAACAAGACGGTTTTAATGCCCCTTGGAAGAATGGTGGAGGTCGCAGTGGAATAAAAAGACAATATCAATGCCCCTGGGAAAAGTGGTGTAGGTCGCAGTAGCTTAACAAGACAGTTTTAATGCCCCTTGGAAGAGACATGGAGGTTGCAGTAGCTTAACGAACGGTTTTAATGTCCCTTGGAAAAGAAGTGGAGTTTGCAGTAGCTTAACAAGACGGCTTTAATGCCCATTGGAAGAGACGTGGAGGTCGCAGTGGAATAAAAAGACAATATCAATACCCTTGGGAATAATGGCGGAGGTCGCAGTAGCTTACCAAGACGGTTTTAATGCCCCTTGAAAGAGATGTGGAGGTTGCAGTAGTTTAACAAGACCGTTTTAATGCCCCTTGGAAGAGACATGGAGGTTGCAGTAGCTTAACAAGACGGTTTTAATGCCCCTTGGAAGAGACGTGGATTTTACTGTAGCTTAGCAAGACGGTTTTAATGGCTCTTGGAAGAGAAGGGGAGGTTGCAGTAGTTTAAAAAGACGGTTTTAATGCCCCTTGGAAGAGACATGGAGGTCGCAGTGGAATAAAAAGACAATATCAATGCCTCTGGGAATAGTGGTGGAGGTCGCAGTAGCTTAACAAGACGGTTTAAATGCCCCTTGGAAGAATGGTGGAGGTCGCAGTGGAATAAAAAGACAATATCAATGCCCCTGGGAAAAGTGGTGTAGGTCGCAGTAGCTTAACAAGACAGTTTTAATGCCCCTTGGAAGAGTGGTGGAGGTCGCAGTAGCGTAACAAGACGGTTTTAATGCCCCTTGGAAGAGACGTGGAGGTGGCAGTAGCTTAACAAGACAGTTTTAATGCCCCTTGGAAGAGACGTGGAGGTGGCAGCAGCTTAACAAGATGGTTTTAATGCCCCTTGGAAGAGACGTGGAGGTTGCAGTAGCTTAACAAGACGGTTTTAATGCCCCTGAGGAAAGTAGTGGAGGTCGCAGTAGCTTAACAAGACGGTTTTAATGTCCCTTGGAAGAGACTTGGAGGTTGCAGTAGCTTAACAAGACGGTTTTAATGTCCCCTTGGAAGAGACATGGAGGTCGCAGTGGAATAAAAAGACAATATCAAAGACCTTGGGAAAAGTGGTGGAGGTCGCAGTAGCTTAAAAAGATGATTTTATTGCCCCTTGAAAGAGACGTGGAGGTTGCAGTAGCTTAACAAGATGGTTTTAATGTCCCTTGGAAGAGACGTGGAGGTTGCAGTAGCTTAACAAGACGGTTTTAATGCTCCTTGGTGAGACGTGGAGGTGCAGTAGCTTAACAAGTTGGTTTTAATGCCCCTTGGAAGAGACGTGGAGGTTGCAGCAACTTAACAAAACGGTTTTAATGCCCCTTGGAAGAATCGTGGAGGTTGCAGTAGCTTAACAAGACGGTTTTAATGCCCCTTGGAAGAGACGTGGAGGTCACAGTGGAATAAAAAGACAATATCAAAGCCCTTGAGAAAAGTAGTGGAGGTCGCAGTAGCTTAACAAGATGGTTTTAATACCCTTTGAAAGAGACGTGGAGGTTGCAGTAGCTTAACAAGACGGTTTTAATGTCCCTTGAAAGAATGGTGGAAGTCGCAGTAGCTTAACAAGACAGTTTTAATGCCCCTGGGGAAAGAGGTGGAGGTGGCAGAAGCTTAAGAAGACGCTTTTAATGCCCCTTGGAAGAGACGTGGATGTTGCAGTAGCTTCACAAGGTGGTTTTAATGCCCCTTGGAAGAGACATTGAGGTTGCAGTGGAATAAAAAGACAATATCAATGACCTTGGGAAAAGAGATGGAGGTCGCAGTAGCTTAACAAGACGGTTTTAATGCCCCTTGGAAGAGACGTGGAGGTTGCAGTATCTTAAAAAGACGGTTTTAATGCCCCTTGGAAGAGACATGGAGGTTGCAGTAGCTTAACAAACGGTTTTAATGTCCCTTGGAAAAGAAGTGGAGTTTGCAGTAGCTTAACAAGACGGCTTTAATGCGCATTGGAAGAGACGTGGAGGTCGCAGTGGAATAAAAAGACAATATCAATACCCTTGGGAATAATGGCGGAGGTCGCAGTAGCTTACCAAGACGGTTTTAATGCCCCTTGAAAGAGATGTGGAGGTTGCAGTAGCTTAACAAGACCATTTTAATGCCCCTTGGAAAAGACATGGAGGTTGCAGTAGCTTAACAAGACGGTTTTAATGCCCCTTGGAAGAGACGTGGATTTTACTGTAGCTTAGCAAGACGGTTTTAATGGCCCTTGGAAGAGAAAGGGAGGTTGCAGTAGCTTAAAAAGACGGTTTTAATGCCCCTTGGAAGAGACTTGGAGGTCGCAGTGGAATAAAAAGACAATATCAATGCCTCTGGGAATAGTGGTGGAGGTCGCAGTAGCATAACAAGACGGTTTTAATGCCCCTTGGAAGAATGGTGGAGGTCGCAGTGGAATAAAAAGACAATATCAATGCCACTGGGAAAAGTGGTGGAGGTCGCATCAGCTTAACAAGACGGTTTTAATGCCCCTTGGAAGAGACGTGGAGGTTGCAGTAGCTTAACAAGAAGGTATAAATACCTCTTGGAAGAGCCATGCAGTACAGCATCTTAAAAACATTATTCCCATTATAGGGGAGTGGGTCTCCCATAGTCTTTGCCTATGCCTTCCAAGCAAAAGCTGCCAAAAATTAGGACGCAGGAACTTGAAATGCTGGCAACACGGACCAAGGTCACCCTGGTGGTATAGTGGTTGTGGAGGCTGAGGAGAAGTAGAGTGCCCCTTGGAAGAGACGTGGAGGTTGCAGTAGCTTAACAAGACAGTTTTAAAGCCTCTTGGAAGAGACGTGGAGGTTGCAGTAGCTTATCAAGATAGTTTTAATGCCCCTAGGAAGAGAGGTGGAGGTTGCAGTAGCTTAACAAGACGGTTTTAATGCCCCTTGGAAGAGACGTGCAGGTTGCTGTAGCTTAACAAGACAGTTTTAATGTCCCTTGGAAGAGACGTGAAGTTTGCAGTAGCTTAACAAGACGGTTTTAATGTCCTTTGGAAGAATGGTGGAGGTCGCAGTGGAATAAATAGACAATATCAATGACCCTGGGAAAAGTGGTGGAGGTGGCAGTAGCTTAACAAGACGGTTTTAATGCCCCTTGGAAGAGTGGTGGAGGTCGCAGTAGCGTAACAAGACTGATTTAATGCCCCTTGGAAGAGACGTGGAGGTGGCAGTAGCTTAACAAGATGGTTTTAATGCCCCTTAAAAGAGACGTGGAGGTTGCAGCAGCTTAAAAAGATGGTTTTAATGCCCCTTGGAAGAGAGGTGGAGGTTGCAGTGGAATAAAAAGACAATATCAATGCCCTTGGGAAAAGTGGTGGAGATCGCAGTAGCTTAACAAGACGGTTTTAATGACTCTTCGAAGAGACGTGGAGGTTGCAGTAGCTTAATAAGACGGTTTTAATGCCTCTTGGAAGAGACGTGGAGGTTGCAGTAGCTTACCAAGACGGTTTTAATGCCCCTTGGAAGAGACGTGGAGGTTGCAGTAGCTTAACAAAAAGGTTTTAATGCCCCTTGGAAAAGACATGGAGGTCGCAGTGGAATAAAAAGACAATATCAATGCCCCTGGGAAAAAAGGTGGAAGTCGCAGTAGCTTAAAAAGACGGTTTTAATGCCCTTTGGAAGAATGATGGAGGTCGCAGTGGAATAAATGGACAATATCAATGCCCCTGGGAAAAGTGGTGGATGTCGCAGTAGCTTAACAAGACGGTTTTAATGCCCCTTGGAAGAATGGTGGAGGTCGCAGTGGAATAAAAAGACAATATCAATGCCCCTGGGAAAGGTGGTGTAGGTCGCAGTAGCTTAACAAGACAGTTTTAATGCCCCTTGGAAGAGACGTTGAGGTGGCAGTAGCTTAACAAGACGTTTTTAATGCCCCTTGGAAGAGACGTGGAGGTGGCAGCAGTTTAACAACATGGTTTTAATGCCCCTTGGAAGAGACGTGGAGGTTGCCGTAGCTTAACAAGACGGTTTTAATGTCCCCTTGGAAGAGACATGGAGGTCGCAGTGGAATAAAAAGACAATATCAAAGCCCTTGGGAAAAGTGGTGGAGGTCGCAGTAGCTTAAAAAGATGATTTTATTGCCGCTTGAAAGAGACGTGGAGGTTGCAGTAGCTTAACAAGACGGTTTTACTGTCCCTTGGAAGAGACGTGGAGGTTGCAGTAGCTTAACAAGACGGTTTTAATGCTCCTTGGAAGAGACGTGGAGGTGCAGTAGCTTAATAAGTTGGTTTTAATGCCCCTTGGAAGAGACGTGGAGGTTGCAGCAGCTTAACAAAACGGTTTTAATGCCCCTTGGAAGAATCGTGGAGGTTGCAGTAGCTTAACAAGACAGTTTTAATGCCCCCTTGGAAGAGACGTGGAGGTCGCAGTGGAATAAAAAGACAATATCAAAGCCCTTGAGAAAAGTGGTGGAGGTCGCAGTAGCTTAAAAAGATGATTTTATTGCCCCTTGAAAGAGACGTGGAGGTTGCAGTAGCTTAACAAGACGGTTTTATTGTCCCTTGGAAGAGACGTGGAGGTTGCAGTAGCTTAACAAGACGGTTTTAATGCTCCTTGGACGAGACGTGGAGGTGCAGTAGCTTAACAAGTTGGTTTTAATGCTCCTTGGAAGAGACGTGGAGGTTGCAGCAGCTTAACAAAACGGTTTAAATGCCCCTTGGAAGAATCGTGGAGGTTGCAGCAGCTTAACAAAACGGTTTTAATGCCCCTTGGAAGAATCGTGGAGGTTGCAGTAGCTTAACAAGACGGTTTTAATGCCCCTTGGAAGAGACGTGGAGGTCGCAGTGGAATAAAAAGACAATATCAAAGCCCTTGAGAAAAGTGGTGGAGGTCGCAGTAGCTTAAAAAGATGATTTTATTGCCCCTTGAAAGAGACGTGGAGGTTGCAGTAGCTTAACAAGACGGTTTTATTGTCCCTTGGAAGAGACGTGGAGGTTGCAGTAGCTTAACAAGACGGTTTTAATGCTCCTTGGAAGAGACGTGGAGGTGCAGTAGCTTAACAAGTTAGTTTTAATGCCCCTTGGAAGAGACGTGGAGGTTGCAGCAGCTTAACAAAACGGTTTTAATGCCCCTTGGAAGAATCGTGGAGGTTGCAGTAGCTTAACAAGACGGTTTTAATGCCCCTTGGAAGAGACGTGGAGCTCACAGTGGAATAAAAAGACAATATCAAAGCCCTTGAGAAAAGTAGTGGAGGTTGCAGTAGCTTAACAAGATGGTTTTAATACCCTTTGAAAGAGACGTGGAGGTTGCAGTAGCTTAACAAGACGGTTTTAATGCCCCTTGAAAGAATGGTGGAAGTCGCAGTAGCTTAACAAGACAGTTTTAATGCCCCTGGGGAAAGAGGTGGAGGTGGCAGCAGCTTAAGAAGACGGTTTTAATGCCCCTTGGAAGAGACGTGGATGTTGCAGTAGCTTCACAAGGAGGTTTTAATGCCCCTTGGAAGAGACATGGACGTTGCAGTGGAATAAAAAGACAATATCAATGACTTTGGGAAAAGTGGTGGAGGTCGCAGTAGCTTAAAAAGACGGTTTTAATGCCCCTTGGTAGAGACGTGGAGGTTGCAGTATCTTAAAAAGACGGTTTTAATGCCCCTTGGAAGAGACATGGAGGTTGCAGTAGCTTAACGAACGGTTTTAATGTCCCTTGGAAAAGAAGTGGAGTTTGCAGTAGCTTAACAAGACGGCTTTAATGCCCAGTGGAAGAGACGTGGAGGTCGCAGTGGAATAAAAAGACAATATCAATACCCTTGGGAATAATGGCGGAGGTCGCAGTAGCTTACCAAGACGGTTTTAATGCCCCTTGAAAGAGATGTGGAGGTTGCAGTAGTTTAACAAGACCGTTTTAATGCCCCTTGGAAGAGACATGGAGGTTGCAGTAGCTTAACAAGACGGTTTTAATGCCCCTTGGAAGAGACGTGGATTTTACTGTAGCTTAGCAAGACGGTTTTAATGGCCCTTGGAAGAGAAGGGGAGGTTGCAGTAGTTTAAAAAGACGGTTTTAATGCCCCTTGGAAGAGACATGGAGGTCGCAGTGGAATAAAAAGACAATATCAATGCCTCTGGGAATAGTGGTGGAGGTCGCAGTAGCATAACAAGACGGTTTTAATGCCCCTTGGAAGAATGGTGGAGGTCACAGTGGAATAAAAAGACTATATCAATGCCCCTGGGAAAAGTGGTGTAGGTCGCAGTAGCTTAACAAGACAGTTTTAATGCCCCTTGGAAGAGTGGTGGAGGTCGCAGTAGCGTAACAAGACGGTTTTAATGCCCCTTGGAAGAGACGTGGAGGTGGCAGTAGCTTAACAAGACAGTTTAATGCCCCTTGGAAGAGACGTGGAGGTGGCAGCAGCTTAACAAGATGGTTTTAATGCCCCTTGGAAGAGACGTGGAGGTTGCAGTAGCTTAACAAGACGGTTTTAATGCCCCTGAGGAAAGTAGTGGAGGTCGCAGTAGCTTAACAAGACGGTTTTAATGTCCCTTGGAAGAGACTTGGAGGTTGCAGTAGCTTAACAAGACGGTTTTAATGTCCCCTTGGAAGAGACATGGAGGTCGCAGTGGAATAAAAAGACAATATCAAAGACCTTGGGAAAAGTGGTGGAGGTCGCAGTAGCTTAAAAAGATGATTTTATTGCCCCTTGAAAGAGACGTGGAGGTTGCAGTAGCTTAAAAAGATGGTTTTAATGTCCCTTGGAAGAGACGTGGAGGTTGCAGTAGCTTAACAAGACGGTTTTAATGCTCCTTGGTGAGACGTGGAGGTGCAGTAGCTTAACAAGTTGGTTTTAATGCCCCTTGGAAGAGACGTGGAGGTTGCAGCAACTTAACAAAACGGTTTTAATGCCCCTTGGAAGAATCGTGGAGGTTGCAGTAGCTTAACAAGACGGTTTTAATGCCCCTTGGAAGAGACGTGGAGGTCACAGTGGAATAAAAAGACAATATCAAAGCCCTTGAGAAAAGTAGTGGAGGTCGCAGTAGCTTAACAAGATGGTTTTAATACCCTTTGAAAGAGACGTGGAGGTTGCAGTAGCTTAACAAGACGGTTTTAATGTCCCTTGAAAGAATGGTGGAAGTCGCAGTAGCTTAACAAGACAGTTTTAATGCCCCTGGGGAAAGAGGTGGAGGTGGCAGAAGCTTAAGAAGACGGTTTTAATGCCCCTTGGAAGAGACGTGGATGTTGCAGTAGCTTCACAAGGTGGTTTTAATGCCCCTTGGAAGAGACATTGAGGTTGCAGTGGAATAAAAAGACAATATCAATGACCTTGGGAAAAGAGATGGAGGTCGCAGTAGCTTAACAAGACGGTTTTAATGCCCCTTGGAAGAGACGTGGAGGTTGCAGTATCTTAAAAAGACGGTTTTAATGCCCCTTGGAAGAGACATGGAGGTTGCAGTAGCTTAACAAACGGTTTTAATGTCCCTTGGAAAAGAAGTGGAGTTTGCAGTAGCTTAACAAGACGGCTTTAATGCCCATTGGAAGAGACGTGGAGGTCGCAGTGGAATAAAAAGACAATATCAATACCCTTGGGAATAATGGCGGAGGTCGCAGTAGCTTACCAAGACGGTTTTAATGCCCCTTGAAAGAGATGTGGAGGTTGCAGTAGCTTAACAAGACCATTTTAATGCCCCCTGGAAAAGACATGGAGGTTGCAGTAGCTTAACAAGACGGTTTTAATGCCCCTTGGAAGAGACGTGGATTTTACTGTAGCTTAGCAAGACGGTTTTAATGGCCCTTGGAAGAGAAAGGGAGGTTGCAGTAGCTTAAAAAGACGGTTTTAATGCCCCTTGGAAGAGACTTGGAGGTCGCAGTGGAATAAAAAGACAATATCAATGCCTCTGGGAATAGTGGTGGAGGTCGCAGTAGCATAACAAGACGGTTTTAATGCCCCTTGGAAGAATGGTGGAGGTCGCAGTGGAATAAAAAGACAATATCAATGCCACTGGGAAAAGTGGTGGAGGTCGCATCAGCTTAACAAGACGGTTTTAATGCCCCTTGGAAGAGACGTGGAGGTTGCAGTAGCTTAACAAGAAGGTATAAATACCTCTTGGAAGAGCCATGCAGTACAGCATCTTAAAAACATTATTCCCATTATAGGGGAGTGAGTCTCCCATAGTCTTTGCCTATACCTTCCAAGCAAAAGCTGCCAAAAATTAGGACGGAGGAACTTGAAATGCTGGCAACACGGACCAAGGTCACCCTGGTGGTATAGTGGTTGTGGAGGCTGAGGAGAAGTAGAGTGCCCCTTGGAAGAGACGTGGAGGTTGCAGTAGCTTAACAAGACAGTTTTAAAGCCTCTTGGAAGAGACGTGGAGGTTGCAGTAGCTTATCAAGATAGTTTTAATGCCCCTAGGAAGAGACGTGGAGGTTGCAGTAGCTTAACAAGACGGTTTTAATGCCCCTTGGAAGAGACGTGCAGGTTGCTGTAGCTTAACAAGACAGTTTTAATGTCCCTTGGAAGAGACGTGAAGTTTGCAGTAGCTTAACAAGACGGTTTTAATGCCCCTTGGAAAAGACATGGAGGTCGCAGTGGAATAAAAAGACAGTATCAATGCCCCTGGGAAAAGTGGTGGAAGTCGCAGTAGCTTAACAAGACGGTTTTAATGTCCTTTGGAAGAATGGTGGAGGTCGCAGTGGAATAAATAGACAATATCAATGACCCTGGGAAAAGTGGTGGAGGTGGCAGTAGCTTAACAAGACGGTTTTAATGCCCCTTGGAAGAGTGGTGGAGGTCGCAGTAGCGTAACAAGACTGATTTAATGCCCCTTGGAAGAGACGTGGAGGTGGCAGTAGCTTAACAAGATGGTTTTAATGCCCCTTAAAAGAGACGTGGAGGTTGCAGTAGCTTAAAAAGATGGTTTTAATGCCCCTTGGAAGAGAGGTGGAGGTTGCAGTGGAATAAAAAGACAATATCAATGCCCTTGGGAAAAGTGGTGGAGATCGCAGTAGCTTACCAAGACGGTTTTAATGCCCCTTGGAAGAGACGTGGAGGTTGCAGCAGCTTAACAAAAAGGTTTTAATGCCCCTTGGAAAAGACATGGAGGTCGCAGTGGAATAAAAAGACAATATCAATGCCCCTGGGAAAAAAGGTGGAAGTCGCAGTAGCTTAAAAAGACAGTTTTAATGCCCTTTGGAAGAATGATGGAGGTCGCAGTGGAATAAATGGACAATATCAATGCCCCTGGGAAAAGTGGTGGATGTCGCAGTAGCTTAACAAGACGGTTTTAATGCCCCTTGGAAGAATGGTGGAGGTCGCAGTGGAATAAAAAGACAATATCAATGCCCCTGGGAAAGGTGATGTAGGTCGCAGTAGCTTAACAAGACAGTTTTAATGCCCCTTGGAAGAGACGTTGAGGTGGCAGTAGCTTAACAAGACGTATTTAATGCCCCTTGGAAGAGACGTGGAGGTGGCAGCAGTTTAACAACATGGTTTTAATGCCCCTTGGAAGAGACGTGGAGGTTGCAGTAGCTTAACAAGACGGTTTTAATGTCCCCTTGGAAGAGACATGGAGGTCGCAGTGGAATAAAAAGACAATATCAAAGCCCTTGGGAAAAGTGGTGGAGGTCGCAGTAGCTTAAAAAGATGATTTTATTGCCGCTTGAAAGAGACGTGGAGGTTGCAGTAGCTTAACAAGACGGTTTAACTGTCCCTTGGAAGAGACGTGGAGGTTGCAGTAGCTTAACAAGACGGTTTTAATGCTCCTTGGAAGAGACGTGGAGGTGCAGTAGCTTAACAAGTTGGTTTTAATGCCCCTTGGAAGAGACGTGGAGGTTGCAGCAGCTTAACAAAACGGTTTTAATGCCCCTTGGAAGAATCGTGGAGGTTGCAGTAGCTTAACAAGACGGTTTTAATGCCCCTTGTAAGAGACGTGGAGGTCGCAGTGGAAGAAAAAGACAATATCAAAGCCCTTGAGAAAAGTGGTGGAGGTCGCAGTAGCTTAAAAAGATGATTTTATTGCCCCTTGAAAGAGACGTGGAGGTTGCAGTAGCTTAACAAGATGGTTTTATTGTCCCTTGGAAGAGACGTGGAGGTTGCAGTAGCTTAACAAGACGGTTTTAATGCTCCTTGGACGAGACGTGGAGGTGCAGTAGCTTAACAAGTTGGTTTTAATGCCCCTTGGAAGAGACGTGGAGGTTGCAGCAGCTTAACAAAACGGTTTTAATGCCCCTTGGAAGAATCGTGGAGGTTGCAGCAGCTTAACAAAACGGTTTTAATGCCCCTTGGAAGAATCGTGGAGGTTGCAGTAGCTTAACAAGACGGTTTTAACGCCCCTTGGAAGAGACGTGCAGGTCGCAGTGGAATAAAAAGACAATATCAAAGCCCTTGAGAAAAGTGGTGGAGGTCGCAGTAGCTTAAAAAGATGATTTTATTGCCCCTTGAAAGAGACGTGGAGGTTGCAGTAGCTTAACAAGACGGTTTTAATGCTCCTTGGAAGAGACGTGGAGGTGCAGTAGCTTAACAAGTTAATTTTAATGCCCCTTGGAAGAGACGTGGAGGTTGCAGCAGCTTAACAAAACGGTTTTAATGCCCCTTGGAAGAATCGTGGAGGTTGCAGTAGCTTAACAAGACGGTTTTAATGCCCCTTGGAAGAGACGTGGAGCTCACAGTGGAATAAAAAGACAATATCAAAGCCCTTGAGAAAAGTAGTGGAGGTTGCAGTAGCTTAACAAGATGGTTTTAATACCCTTTGAAAGAGACGTGGAGGTTGCAGTAGCTTAACAAGACGGTTTTAATGCCCCTTGAAAGAATGGTGGAAGTCGCAGTAGCTTAACAAGACAGTTTTAATGCCCCTGGGGAAAGAGGTGGAGGTGGCAGCAGCTTAAGAAGACGGTTTTAATGCCCCTTGGAAGAGACGTGGATGTTGCAGTAGCTTCACAAGGAGGTTTTAATGCCCCTTGGAAGAGACATGGACCTTGCAGTGGAATAAAAAGACAATATCAATGACTTTGGGAAACGTGGTGGAGGTCGCAGTAGCTTAAAAAGACGGTTTTAATGCCCCTTGGAAGAGACGTGGAGGTTGCAGTATCTTAAAAAGACGGTTTTAATGCCCCTTGGAAGAGACATGGAGGTTGCAGTAGCTTAACGAACGGTTTTAATGTCCCTTGGAAAAGAAGTGGAGTTTGCAGTAGCTTAACAAGACGGCTTTAATGCCCATTGGAAGAGACGTGGAGGTCGCAGTGGAATAAAAAGACAATATCAATACCCTTGGGAATAATGGCGGAGGTCGCAGTAGCTTACCAAGACTATTTTAATGCCCCTTGAAAGAGATGTGGAGGTTGCAGTAGTTTAACAAGACCGTTTTAATGCCCCTTGGAAGAGACATGGAGGTTGCAGTATCTTAACAAGACGGTTTTAATGCCCCTTGGAAGAGACGTGGATTTTACTGTAGCTTAGCAAGACTGTTTTAATGGCCCTTGGAAGAGAAGGGGAGGTTGCAGTAGTTTAAAAAGACGGTTTTAATGCCCCTTGGAAGAGACATGGAGGTCGCAGTGGAATAAAAAGACAATATCAATGCCTCTGGGAATAGTGGTGGAGGTCGCAGTAGCTTAACAAGACGGTTTTAATGCCCCTTGGAAGAATGGTGGAGGTCGCATTGGAATAAAAAGACAATATCAATGCCACTGGGAAAAGTGGTGGAGGTCGCAATAGCTTAACAAGACGGTTTTAATGCCCCTTGGAAGAGACGTGGAGGTTGCAGTAGCTTAACAAGACAGTTTTAATGCCTCTTGGAAGAGACGTGGAGGTTGCAATAGTTTAACAAGACGGTTTTAATGCCCCTTGGAAGAGACGTGGAGGTTGCAGTAGCTTAACAAGACGGTTTTAATGCCCCTTGGAAGAGACGTGCAGGTTGCTGTAGCTTAACAAGACAGTTTTAATGTCCCTTGGAAGAGACGTGGAGTTTGCAGTAGCTTAACAAGACGGTTTTAATTCCCCTTGGAAAAGACATGGAGGTCGCAGTGGAATAAAAAGACAATATCAATGCCCCTGGGAAAAGTGGTGGAAGTCGCAGTAGCTTAACAAGACGGTTTTAATACCCTTTGGAAGAATGGTGGAGGTCGCAGTGGAAAAAATAGACAATATCAATGACCCTGAGAAAAGTGGTGGAGGTGGCAGTAGCTTAACAAGACGGTTTTAATGCCCCTTGGAAGAGTGGTGGAGGTAGCAGTAGCGTAACAAGACTGATTTAATGCCCCTTGGAAGAGACGTGGAGGTGGCAGTATCTTAACATGACGGTTTTAATGCCCCTTAAAAGAGACGTGGAGGTTGCAGTAGCTTAACAAGATGGTTTTAATTCCCCTTGGAAGAGAGGTGGAGGTTGCAGTGGAATAAAAAGACAATATCAATGCCCTTGGGAAAAGTGGTGGAGATCGCAGTAGCTTAACAATACGGTTTTAATGCCTCTTGGAAGAGACGTGGAGGTTGCAGTAGCTTAATAAGACGGTTTTAATTTCCCTTGGAAGAGACGTGGAGGTTGCAGTAGCTTAACAAGATGGTTTTAATGCCCCTTGGAAGAGACGTGGAGGTTGCAGTAGCTTAACAAGACGGTTTTAATGCCCCTTGGAAAAGACATGGAGGTCGCAGTGGAATAAAAAGACAATATCAATGCCCCTGGTAAAAGACGTGGAAGTCGCAGTAGCTTAAAAAGACGGTTTTAATGCCCTTTGGAAGAATGGTGGAGGTCGCAGTGGAATAAATGGACAATATCAATGCCCCTGGGAAAAGTGGTGGATGTCGCAGTAGCTTAACAAGACGGTTTTAATGCCCCTTGGAAGAGACGTGGAGGTCGCAGTGGATTAAAAAGACAATATCAAAGCCCTTGAGAAAAGTGGTGGAGGTTGCAGTAGCTTAACAAGATGGTTTTAATACCCTTTGAAGGAGATGTGGAGGTTGCAGTAGTTTAACAAGACGGTTTTAATGCCCCTTGAAAGAATGGTGGAAGTCGCAGTAGCTTAACAAGACAGTTTTAATGCCCCTGGGGAAAGAGGTGGAGGTGGCAGTAGCTTAAGAAGACGGCTTTAATGCCCCTTGGAAGAGACGTGGAGGTTGCAGTGGCTTCACAAGGTGGTTTTAATGCCCCTTGGAAGAGACATGGAGGTTGCAGTGGAATAAAAAGACAATATCAATGACCTTGGGAAAAGAGGTGGAGGTCGCAGTAGCTTAACAAGATGGTTTTAATGCCCCTTGGAAGAGACGTGGAGGTTGCAGTATCTTAAAAAGACGGTTTTAATGCCCCTTGGAAGAGACATGGAGGTTGCAGTAGCTTAACAAACGGTTTTAATGTCCCTTGGAAAAGAAGTGGAGTTTGCAGTAGCTTAACAAGACGGCTTTAATGCCCATTGGAAGAGACGTGGAGGTCGCAGTGAAATAAAAAGACCATATCAATGCCCTTGGGAATAATGGCGGAGGTCGCAGTAGCTTACCAAGACGGTTTTAATGCCCCTTGGAAGAGATGTGGAGGTTGAAGTAGCTTAACAAGACCGTTTTAATGCCCCTTGGAAGAGACATGGAGGTTGCAGTAGCTTAACAAGACGGTTTTAATGCCCCTTGGAAGAGACGTGGATTTTACTGTAGCTTAGCAAGACGGTTTTAATGGCCCTTGGAAGAGAAGGGGAGGTTGCAGTAGCTTAACAAGACGTTTTTAATGCCCCTTGGAAGAGACGTGGAGGTCACAGTGGAATAAAAAGACAATATCAATGCCTCTGGGAATAGTGGTGGAGGTCGCAGTAGGTTAACAAGACTGATTTAATGCCCCTTGGAAGAGACGTCGAGGTGGCAGTAGCTTAACAAGATGGTTTTAATGCCCCTTAAAAGAGACGTGGAGGTTGCAGTAGCTTAACAAGATGGTTTTAATGCCCCTTGGAAGAGAGATGGAGGTTGCAGTGGAATAAAAAGACAATATCAATGCCCTTGGGAAAAGTGGTGGAGATCGCAGTAGCTTTACAAGACGGTTTAAATGCCTCTTGGAAGAGACGTGGAGGTTGCAGTAGCTTAATAAGACGGTTTTAATGCCCCTTTGAAGAGACGTGGAGGTTGAGGTAGCTTAACAAGACAGTTTTAATGCCCCTTGGAAGAGACGTGGAGGTTGCAGTAGCTTAACAAGACGGTTTTAATGCCCCTTGGAAAAGACATGGAGGTCGCAGTGGAATAAAAAGACAATATCAATGCCCCTGGGAAAAGAGGTGGAAGTCGCAGTAGCTTAAAAAGACGGTTTTAATGCCCTTTGGAAGAATGGTGGAGGTCGCAGTGGAATAAATGGACAATATCAATGCCCCTGGGAAAAGTGGTGGATGTCGCAGTAGCTTAACAAGACGGTTTTAATGCCCCTTGGAAGAATGGTGGAGGTCGCAGTGGAATAAAAAGACAATATCAATGCCCCTGGGAAAAGTGGTGTAGGTCGCCGTAGCTCAACAAGACAGTTTTAATGCCCCTTGGAAGAGACGTGGAGGTGGCAGTAGCTTAACAAGACGGTTTTAATGCCCCTTGGAAGAGACGTGGAGGTGACAGCAGCTTAACAAGATGGTTTTAATGCCCCTTGGAAGAGACGTGGAGGTTGCAGTAGCTTAACAAGACGGTTTTAATGCCCCTGAGGAAAGTAGTGGAGGTCGCAGTAGCTTAACAAGACGGTTTTAATGTCCCTTGGAAGAGACTTGGAAGTTGCAGTAGCTTAACAAGACGTTTTTAATGTCCCCTTGGAAGAGACATGGAGGTCGCAGTAGAATAAAAAGACAATATCAAAGCCCTTGGGAAAAGTGGTGGAGGTCGCAGTAGCTTAAAAAGATGATTTTATTGCCCCTTGAAAGACCCGTGGAGGTTGCAGTAGCTTAAGAAGACGGTTTTAATGTCCCTTGGTAGAGACGTGGAGGTTGCAGTAGCTTAACAAGACGGTTTTAATGCTCCTTGGAAGAGACGTGGAGGTGCAGTAGCTTAACAAGCTGGTTTTAATGTCCCTTGGAAGAGACGTGGAGGTTGCAGTGGAATAAAAAGACAATATCAAAGCCCTTGAGAAAAGTGGTGGAGGTCGCAGTAGCTTAACAAGATGGTTTTAATACCCTTTGAAAGAGACGTGGAGGTTGCAGTAGCCTAACAAGACGGTTTTAATGCCCCTTGAAAGAATGGTGGAAGTCGCAGTAGCTTAACAAGACAGTTTTAATGCCCCTGGGGAAAGAGGTGGAGGTGGCAGTAGCTTAAGAAGATGGTTTTAATGCGCCTTAGAAGATACGTGGAGGTTGCAGTAGCTTCACAAGGTGGTTTTAATGACCCTTGGAAGAGACATGGAGGTTGCAGTGGAATAAAAATACAATATCAATGACCTTGGGAAAAGAGGTGGAGGTCGCAGTAGCTTAACAAGACGGTTTTAATGCCCGTTGGAAGAGACGTGGAGGTTGCAGTATCTTAAAAAGATGGTTTTAATGCCCCTTGGAAGAGACATGGAGGTTGCATTAGCTTAGCAAACGGTTTTAATGTCCCTTGGAAAAGAAGTGGAGTTTGCAGTAGCTTAACAAGACGGCTTTAATGCCCATTGGAAGAGACGTGGAGGTCACAGTGAAATAAAAAGACAATATCAATGCCCTTGGGAATAGTGGTGGAGGTCGCAGTAGCTTAACCAGAAGGTTTTAATGCCCCTTGGAAGAATGGTGGAGGTCGCAGTGGAATAAAAAGACAATATCAATGCCACTGGGAAAAGTGGTGGAGGTCGCAATAGCTTAACAAGACGGTTTTAATGCCCCTTGGAAGAGACGTGGAGGTTGCAGTAGCTTAACAAGATGGTATAAATGCCTCTTGGAAGAGCCATGCAGTACAGCATCTTAAAAACATTATTACCATTATAGGGGATTGGGTCTGCCATAGTCTTTGCCTATGCCTTCCAAGCAAAAGCTGCCAAAAATTAGGACGGAGGAACTTGAAATGCTGGCAACACGGACCAAGGTCACCCTGGTGGTATAGTGGTGGTGGAGGCTGAGGAGAAGTAGAGTGCCCCTTGGAAGAGACGTGGAGGTTGCAGTAGCTTAACAAGACAGTTTTAATGCCTCTTGGAAGAGACGTGGAGGTTGCAGTAGCTTAACAAGACGGTGTTAATGCCCCTTGTAAGAGACGTGGAGGTTGCAGTAGCTTAACAAGAGGGTTTTAATGCCCCTTGGAAGAGACGTGGAGGATGCTGTAGCTTAACAAGATGGTTTTAATGTCCCTTGGAAGAGATGTGGAGTTTGCAGTAGCTTAACAAGACGGTTTTAATGCCCTTGGAAAAGACATGGAGGTCGCAGTGGAATAAAAAGACAATATCAATGCCCCTGGGAAAAGAGGTGGAAGTCGCAGTAGCTTAACAAGATGGTTTTAATGGCCCTTGGAAGAGTGGTGGAGGTCGCAGTGGAATAAATAGACAATATCAATGCCCCTGGGAAAAGTGGTGGAGGTGGCAGTAGCTTAAAAAGACGGTTTTAATGCCCCTTGGAAGAATGGTGGAGGTCGCAGTGGAATAAAAAGACAATATCAATGCCCCTGGGAATGGTGGTGGAGGTCGCAGTAGCTTAACAAGACAGTTTTAATGCCCCTTGGAAGAGTGGTGGAGGTCGCAGTAGCGTAACAAGACGGATTTAATGCCCCTTGGAAGAGACGTGGAGGTGGCAGTAGCTTAACAAGACGGTTTTAATGCCCCTTGGAAGAGACGTGGAGGTTGCAATAGCTTAACAAGATGGTTTTTATGCCCCTTGGAAGAGACGTGGAGTTGGCGGCAGCTTAATAAGATGGTTTTAATGTCCCTTAGAAGAGATGTGGAGGTTGCAGTAGCTTTACAAGATGGTTTTAAAGTCCCTTGGAAGAGACTTGGCGGTTGCAGTTGCTTAACAAGACGGTTTTAATGCCCCTTGGAAGAGACGTGGAGGTCGCAGTGGAATAAAAAGACAATATCAAAGCCATTGGGAAAAGTGGTGGAGGTCGAATTCGCTTAACAAGACTGTTTTAATACCCCTTGAAAGAGACGTGGAGGTTGCAGGAGCTTAACATGATGGTTTTAATGCCCCTTGGAAGAATGGTGGAAGTCGCAGTAGCTTAACAAGACGGTTTTAATGCCCCTGGGGAAAGAGGTGGAGGTGGCATTAGCTTAAGAAGACGGTTTTAATGCCCCTTGGAAGAGACGTGGAGGTTTCAGTAGCTTCATAAGGCGGTTTTAATGCCCCTTTGAAAAGACGTGGAGGTCGCTGTGGAATAAAAAGACAATATCAATGCCATTGCGAAAAGTGGTGGAGGTCGCAGTAGCTTAACAAGACAGTTTTAATGCCCCTTGGAAGAGACGTGGAGGTTGCAGCATCTTAACAAGACGGTTTTAATGCCCCTTGGAAGAGACATGGAGGTTGCAGTAGCTTAACAAGACAGTTTTAATGTCCCTTGGAAAAGACGTGGAGCTTGCAGTAGCTTAACAAGACGGTTTTAATGCCCATTGGAAGAGACGTGGAGGTCGCAGTGGAATAAAAAGACAATATCAATGCCCTTGGGAATAATGGTGGAGGTCGCAGTAGCTTAACAAGACGGTTTTATTGCCCCTTGGAAGAGATGTGGAGGTTTCACTAGCTTAACAAGACGGTTTTAATGCCCCTTGGAAGAGTGGTGGAGGTCGCAGTAGCGTAACGAGAAGATTTTAATGCTCCTAGGAAGAGACGTGGAGTTGCAGTAGCTTAACAAGACGGTTTTAATGCCCCTTGGAAGAGACGTGGAGGTTGCAGTAGCTTAACAAGATGATTTTAATGCCCCTTGGGAGAGACGTGGAGATGTCAGCAGTAGAGATGAGCGTTGTTCTACTCGAACTGTTCGCCAATCTCAAATTCGAGCTGTTTTGGGCGGTGTTCGAGCCGTTCGGCGAACACGAACAATTTGAGAAAAATTCGGCTGTTCGAGGTTATGTTCGATAACTGTTCGTGCACCAAAATCATAACTGGATTTTTTCTCAGTAATGATGAAAATTAATGTTAATACGCAGTTTGAGTGTACAGCGGGGTGGGGGAAGGGGCAGGGGATGGATCTCTGCAGGAACAATGAAGATCTCCATTTTTTTTTCTCTTTCCCGCATTTGCAGTGGGGAGGTGCAATCTGTCAGCCTATCAGCAGCGCACACACAGAGCGAAGTGCTTTTTTTCACACAAGCAAGGGCATGTGTCATTGGCAGTGTATGTCACATGTCCTTTCCCTATAAGACCAAGCCATTTTCCCCGTCGCCACCATTTTCTCACTGCTGCAGCACAAATCTACAGATAGCTTGGGAGTAGGGAATAGTTGTGATTGCAGTCCTTTTAAGGACTAGGTTACAGCATTTCCTACGACTTTTATCAGGCAGGTCTGTGCTCTTAAATAGATAGATTGTGGGAGTAAAGACTAATTGTAACTGGAGTCCTTTTCAGGAATAGGTTACATCAGTTCCTATCAGTTTTTGCCAGGCAGGTCTGTGCCAGTGCTGTGCAAGTTTTTTTCACAGCATTTGGCTGAATCTAGCAAAGCTAATCCTTTTTGGCCTATTGCAGAGTGTGTTAGTCAGTGGAGTAGCCTATCTGTGTTGCAAGATATACCACCTGTGTATAGAATACCAATTTTTTTACTGCACCTAGTGAAGTAAAATCTTTTGGGCATAGCATCATTCTATTAGTCCATCTATACTGACCTCCATCAGGTTGCAAATTGAATATAATTTTTTTCTGCATCTAGCTCTGAAAAAATATTGGGCTTCTAGCTGTGTGTGGGACTTGTTCTATTAATCCATATATACAGACCTCCATCAGGTTGCAAACTGAATATATTTTTTTCTGCATCTACCTCTGAAAAAATATTGGGCTTCTAGCTGTGTGTGGGACTTGTTCTATTAATCCATCTATACAGACCTCCATCAGGTTGCAAACTGAATATATTTTTTTATGCATCTACCTCTGAAAAAATATTGGGCTTCTAGCTGTGTGTGGGACTTGTTCTATTAATCCATCTATACAGACATCCATCAGGTTGCAAACTGAATATATTTTTTTCTGCATCTACCTCTGAAAAAATATTGGGCTTCTAGCTGTGTGTGGGACTTGTTCTATTAATCCATCTATACAGACCTCCATCAGGTTGCAAACTGAATATATTTTTTTCTGCATCTACCTCTGAAAAAATATTGGGCTTCTAGCTGTGTGTGGGACTTGTTGTATTAGTCCATCTATACTGACCTCCATCAGGTTGCAAACTGAATATATTTTTTTCTGCATCTACCTCTGAAAAAATATTGGGCTTCTAGCTGTGTGTGGGACTTGTTGTATTAGTCCATCTATACTGACCTCCATCAGGTTGCAAACTGAATATATTTTTTTCTGCATCTACCTCTGAAAAAATATTGGGCTTCTAGCTGTGTGTGGGACTTGTTCTATTAATCCATCTATACAGACCTCCATCAGGTTGCAAACTGAATATATTTTTTTCTGCATCTACCTCTGAAAAAATATTGGGCTTCTAGCTGTGTGTGGGACTTGTTGTATTAGTCCATCTATACTGACCTCCATCAGGTTGCAAACTGAATATATTTTTTTCTGCATCTACCTCTGAAAAAATATTGGGCTTCTAGCTGTGTGTGGGACTTGTTGTATTAGTCCATCTATACTGACCTCCATCAGGTTGCAAACTGAATATATTTTTTTCTGCATCTACCTCTGAAAAAATATTGGGCTTCTAGCTGTGTGTGGGACTTGTTCTATTAATCCATCTATACAGACCTCCATCAGGTTGCAAACTGAATATATTTTTTTCTGTATCTAGCTCTGAAAAAATATTGGGCTTCTAGCTGTGTGTGGGACTTGTTCTATTAATCCATCTATACAGACCTCCATCAGGTTGCAAACTGAATATATTTTTTTCTGCATCTGCCTCTGAAAAAATATTGGGCTTCTAGCTGTGTGTGGGACTTGTTCTATTAATCCATCTATACAGACCTCCATCAGGTTGCAAACTGAATATATTTTTTTCTGCATCTACCTCTGAAAAAATATTGGGCTTCTAGCTGTGTGTGGGACTTGTTGTATTATTCCATCTATACTGACCTCCATCAGGTTGCAAACTGAATATATTTTTTTCTGCATCTACCTCTGAAAAAATATTGGGCTTCTAGCTGTGTGTGGGACTTGTTGTATTAGTCCATCTATACTGACCTCCATCAGGTTGCAAACTGAATATATTTTTTTCTGCATCTACCTCTGAAAAAATATTGGGCTTCTAGCTGTGTGTGGGACTCATTCTATTAATCCATCTATTCAGACCTCCATCAGGTTGCAAACTGAATATATTTTTTTCTGCATCTACCTCTGAAAAAATATTGGGCTTCTAGCTGTGTGTGGGACTTGTTGTATTAGTCCATCTATACTGACCTCCATCAGGTTGCAAACTGAATATATTTTTTTCTGCATCTACCTCTGAAAAAATATTGGGCTTCTAGCTGTGTGTGGGACTTGCTGTATTAGTCCATCTATACTGACCTCCATCAGGTTGCAAACTGAATATATTTTTTTCTGAATCTACCTCTGAAAAAATATTGGGCTTCTAGCTGTGTGTGGGACTTGTTCTATTAATCCATCTATACAGACCTCCATCAGGTTGCAAACTGAATAAATTTTTTTCTGCATCTAGCTCTGAAAAAATATTGGGCTTCTAGCTGTGTGTGGGACTTGTTGTATTAGTTCATCTATACTGACCTCCATCAGGTTGCAAACTGAATATATTTTTTTCTGCATCTACCTCTGAATAAATATTGGGCTTCTAGCTGTGTGTGGGATTTGTTCTATTAATCCATCTATACAGACCTCCATCAGGTTGCAAATTGAATATAATTTTTTACTGCATCTAACCCAGCCAATAGTTTTGGCCTAATACCACAGTTTGGCCACTCAGCTCTGCTCGTTTCCCATCCATTGTTTTTTTGTGCAAACAACTCCAGAGTTGTGAATTAGTTAACCACCAAAATGAGTGGAAAAAGGCCTGCTGCTGGTGGAAAGGGGAATAGTCGTGTTGGGAAGGGGAAAAAAGCTTGTGTCCGTGGGGTAGGTGTTAAAGCAACAGTAACATCTGCAGAAGAAAGACCATCTTCCAGCCAAACTAAAATGTCTACTTCTTTTAGCGGACAATGTGATAAGATCCCTTTCTTACGGCCGCGCCAATCGCTACAAATTCCAGATGAGGCACAAAAACAGCAGGTGCTTCAACGGATATCAAGCGTTCCTTTAAGTGGGCTCTCCTCCACATCAACTTCAACATCACAAATACTCCAGTCCTCAAAGGTGTCACCCCAATCGCACTTGCTTCCTCACAGCTCCCAAATCTCCAGCTGCCCGTCTGAGTATGGGGTAGAACAGATGGTTGAGTCTGCAGAGCTGTTTACTCATACTATAGCCTGGGAATCAGAGGTCGACTCCAGCGCTTCTGTGAATCCAGACGAGGATATGATCTGCACTGATGCCCAGAATCTTTATGAGTCGGATCCAGGACCAGACGCAGAAGGTTCTGACCATAATGTAGACCCTCATTCCCAAACTGTAACTCCTGTTGGTGGAGACAATGAGGAAGACGATGATAAGACTCAAATACCTGATTGGAGCGACAACTTTAGTTTTTTGTCAGGGCAGGAACAGGTTGGCTCTGAGGACGACGGGTGTGATAACGCACAGGGTGATGATGATGAGGTTGGAGATCCCACTTACTGTCAACCCACAGTCAGCCAAGAGATGAGGTCAGCAGAGGAGGTGGAGGAAGATGCTAGTGACGACGAGGTCAGGTTGCGCCTTCCTGGACAGAGACGTAGTACTGGAAGCACGTCAACAACTGCATCCTCAAACACAACTCTGCCTCTCACCACAAGTCGTGGTGGCTCTTCAGGTCGCATGGGTGCTAAGCCTTGCATAGCCTGGGCATTTTTTCAGATCGAGAAAGATGACCCAACTCGTGTTATCTGTAACATTTGTCAGCAAAAGCTAAGTAGAGGCCAAAAAATACATAGTTTGAGTACTTCATGCATGAACCGGCACATGGACATGAAGCATAAGTTGCAGTGGGAAGCTCAGTGTGCTACAATGCGGCCTAGCCGGCCGGGCCAACCACCGTCTGCCATATCTTGTGCATCCGCGGCCTCTTCATCCTCTGTGACTGGGGGGACAGCAGTCACACCTGTTTTGGGGCGCAGACCTGCCACCTCTTTACCCGCAACAGCCAGCGTGATTGGCAGGTCATCATTTTCTTTGGAGGTGGTAACACCAGCTGGTGTTGAGCGCTGTCCGACATCGATAGCACCACCTTTGGATCAAAGCAACCTAACATGTCCGCCTGCATCTTCCTCACAGACCGGCAGTTTGCCGGGGACACCCTTATCAACCCCGTCTAAGCACAATAGCCAGCCCTCGGTCCCTCAGATGTGGACAAGTAAAAGACCATTTCCTCCTAGCCATGAGAAAGCTAAGAGGTTGAATTTCACCATCTGCAAGCTCTTGGCTACAGAAATGCTGCCTTTCCGCCTGGTGGACACAGAGGATTTTCGAGACCTTATGTCCGTCACAGTGCCCCAGTACCAGATGCCCAGTCGGCACTACTTCTCAAAGAAAGGTGTGCCTGCGCTCCACCAGCATGTCGCACACAACATCACCGCTTCTTTGAGAAACTCTGTGTGTGACAGGGTGCATTTCACCACAGACACTTGGACGAGTAGGCATGGACAGGGGCGTTACATGTCGCTGACTGGGCACTGGGTAACTGTGGTGACAGCAGGACAAGGGGCTGCTGTCCAAGTCTTGCCGTCCCCACGAGTTGTGCGTCAATCCTCTTTATGTCAAAGTTCCTCCACTGCTTCTGCCTCCTCAACCTCCTCTCGGTCTTCCACCTGCACCCAAAGCCTGTCTGGTCATGCCACAAGCTTTCTAACTGCGCAGAAGGGATCCTGCACACCTCCTTACTATGCTGGCAGTAGGGCTCAACGTCATCAGGCGGTTTTTACATTGAAATGTCTGGGAAATGTGATTCACACAGCTGAGGAGTTGTGGTCAGCTCTGGAGAACCAATTTCATGAATGGTTGTCTCCACTGGACCTGAAACCAGGGAAGGCCGTGTGCGACAATGCTGCAAACCTGGGTGCAGCCCTTCGCCGGGGCAATGTCACACACGTGCCTTGTATGGCTCACGTGTTGAACCTGGTTGTCCAGCAATTTTTAGCCCACTATCCCAGACTAGATGGCCTTCTGCAGAGGGCACGGTCGCTGTGTGCTCACTTCCGCCGTTCGCATCCCGCAGCTCAGCGACTTACATCTCTACAGAAGTCGTTGGGCCTGCCACTTCACCGGCTAAAATGCGATGTGCCTACCTGGTGGAATTCAACTCTGCACATGTTGCAGCGACTGTGGCAGCACCGACAAGCCCTGGTGCAATACGTTCTGACGTATAGCCTGGGCCAACGAGATTCAGAGGTTGGGCAAATCACGCTGGAGGAGTGGTCTCAGATCAGGGACCTATGCACCCTTCTGCACAGTTTTGAAATGGCGACGAAGATGTTTAGTGCTGACGATGCCATTATCAGCATGACTATTCCGGTGATTTACATGCTGGAGCACATGTTAAACAGAATTCGGAGTCAGGTGGTGGCACAAGAGGAGGTGGAGGAAGTAGAGGAGGAGGAGTTGTATGCGGAAGGGCTAACATCTGCAAGGTCCAGACGGTCGGCAGCACCAAGGCGGCAGGCATGTGAGGGTGGGGGAGATGGTTTTACCAGGGCGCATAGTAGCAGCCAAACTAGTGAGGAAGGTGCAGGAGCCCAGGAAGAAGTGGAGGACGAACTGATGGAAGACTCATCAGATGAGGGAGACCTTGATCACATTTCTGTTGTGCGAGGTTGGGGGGAGAGGACAGAGGAAGGAAGCATGATTGTTACCTCGCCACCAACACAACAGGGACTTGGTGCTCCTGGATGCGCAACACACATGAGTGCCTTCTTGCTGCACTACCTGCAACATGACCCTCGAATTGTGAGAATTAGAAATAATCCTGACTACTGGGTTGCCACACTGTTAGATCCCCGGTACAAAAGTAAATTTGCAGAAATTATTCCTGCCATAGAAAGGGATGCACGCATGCAGGAGTATCAGCAGAGACTGTTGCAGAATCTTACATGTGCTTTTCCACAAAATACCAGTGGTGCACGTAGTGAATCTCACAGTTCCAACTTGCCAACCGTGGGACCGTCAAGTGTTCAGCACTCAAACCGTAACAGAACCACAGTATCTGCAGGTAACATCAATTTTGCGGAATCATTTCACCACTTTTTTAGCCCATCCTTTGCAAGGCCACAGGAGACAAGAAGTCTGACACATAGTCAACGCCTAGAGACGATGGTACAGGAGTATCTCCAAGTAAACATTGAAGCCACGACTGTGTCACTGGACCCTTGCTCTTTTTGGGCTTCCAATCTGGATAAATGGCCGGAGCTAGCCACTTACGCCTTGGAGATCTTGTCATGCCCCGCAGCCAGCGTTCTGTCTGAACGTGTGTTCAGCGCTGCTGGTGGTGTGCTGACAGATAAGCGCACGCGGCTCTCCACTGATAATGTAGACAGACTCACGTTCATAAAGATGAACAAATCATGGATCCGAAATGACTTTTCTACCCCTGTGTCATCCTGGGGAGAGTAAAAGCTTGATGATTGGTTAAAATCACCCTACCAACCGTTTTAAGCTTTTAAATTACTAATCATGTTTATCTGTATCTTGGCTGGAAAATAATTTGGGCTTTGTAGCAGTGTGCAGCACTGATCCTATTAGGCCATCTATACTAAAGCTTCACCAGATTTAAAATTAATAATAATTTTTAGCTGCATCTAGCCCGGAAAATAATTTTGGGGCTCCGAGATGCGCAAGACACATAAGTGCCTTCTTGCTGCACTACCTGCAGCATGACCCTCATATTGTCAGAATTCGAAGTAATCATGACTACTGGGTTGCCACACTCTTAGATCCCCCAAACTTTTCGATCAACCTTTTCATTTTAATAAAGACCAAAAAAATGGTCATTTTTGAAATTATAAGCATTAGCAGGTTGTTAGAAACTGAAATCAAACAGTTTTCAACTCAAAACTTTATTCTAGGTGATGTTACATTTTCACATAGGACCCCTTGTTCGAAAGGAGCTTCTGAACTCTCTCGTCCATTGAATTTGTCAGGTTTTGGATGGTTTCTGCTTCAATTGTTTTGCATGAGGACAGAATACCCTCCCAGAGCTGTTGCTTAGATGTGAACTGCCTCCCGCCATCATAGACACTCCTTTTAATGATGCTGCAAAGGTTCTGAATGGGGTAGAGGTCAGGGGAGCATGGGGGTCACACCATAAGTTTGTCCCCTTTTATGCCCATATCAGCCAGAGATGCAGATGTTTTATGTGCAGCATGAGATGGTGCATTATCATGCAGAAAAATGATCTTGCTGTGAAATACACGGTTCTTCTTCTTGAACCATGGCAGGAAGTGCTGTTTGAGAAAATCCACATACATTATGGAGTTCATCTTTAGCGCCTTCAGGGATCCTAAAGGGGCCGACAATCTCTCTCCCCATGATTCCAGCCCAAAACATTACTCCACCTCCTCCTTGTTGGCGCTGTAGCCGTGTTTGCGTGGGGTGTCCATCAACCAGCCATCCTCCACTCCATCCATCTGGACCATCGAGCGCTGCACGGCACTCATCCGTGAACAAAACAGTTTTGAAATCAGTCTTCATGTAATGTTTGGCCCACTGGAGCCGTTTCTGCTTGTGTGAAGTGGATAGAGGAGGTCGACAGGATGGCGTATGCACAGCTGCAAACCTCTGAAGGACCCTGCATCTTGTTTTTCGGGGGACGTTGGAGGCACAAGCAGCTTCAAAAACTTGTCTGCTACTATGACAAGGCTTTTTTGCCGCTGCTCTTTCAACCTGACGTAATTGCCTGTAGGAAAGAGTCCTCAATTTGCCCTTATCAGCACGCACACGTGTGTACTGTGAATCAGCTACATACTTCTTGATTGCCAAGACACTTCATCCTGATCATCGCACAATGTTGATTGTAGTCATGCCTTGACCTAAACACTCCACAATTTGTTGCTTCTCAGCAGCCAACACATCCTTTTTCTTTCCCATTTTGGCAGAAAATGTAGGCTGCTTAATAATATGAGACAGCCTTCTTAAGTAGTCTTGCCTTTCATTGGACACACCTGCCAAACTAATTAGCACAGGTGTCTGCAATTGCTTACAGTGATATAAAGAGCCCTGACACACATCACCATCAATGAGTTTAACTGACAAACAAACAAATTCTTCCCTTATCACTCCTAAACACTTTTTGCATAATAATTTGGAACGCAGTGTACATGTGCTTTTCCACAAAGCACCAGTGGTTCACGTAGTGAATCTTACAGTTCTAACTTGCCAACCGTGGTCTGTATGGAGTTGTTCAATAAAGGGCCCAAAATTAAGATAACATAGATGGGAGAGGTCTCTATGAATAGGAATTCCTAAGTATTTGATACCCTGTGAGGGCCAGGCAAAGGGAAAGTTGGACTGGATGGAATCCTATATGGATTTGGGGAGGGAGACATCGAGGGCCTCAGACTTCGCTGCATTGATTTTAAAATTTGACCATGTAACAAAGTGATCTATTTCAGCCATAACAGCATGGATGGATATATGTGATTGAGTGATATATACTAGGACATCATCAGCAAATAGAGAGCACTTGTACTCGGTGCCTCCCACCTCAATCCACCTAATATTGGGGTTATGGCGAATTGATGAGAGCAGGTGCTCCGTCACTAGGATGTATAAGAGAGGGGACAGAGGACATCCCTGCCTTGTCCCATTGGTGATTGTGAAAGGTGATGAAAATGTTCTGATGCACCCCCTGGGCCTTGGGACACCCGGAGCCGGACCCTTTTTGGTGGATGCTGGTGGTTGTAGTCTTCGTGGCGGCGACCCGGTTCCGTGGCTCAGGCTGGTCAAACCAGTGGCGGAACTATTTATGTGGTTTTGATGTTTAAATGTCCGACTACGCCACCCGTGGATTCCGGTCAGATTGAACCGCCGCTGCAGGGCAGACCGCTGAGGCTGGTGTTGTGGGTGCAGCAGAGTGTAGCATAACTCCCCACGGGAGGAGTATAGCCTCAGGGCAGTGTATGCGGAGGATGGGGGTGATGGTGCAGGGCAGCAGCAGTAACGACACAGAGTCAGTGATGCAGTCCAGGGCCTTTACTCACAGTTCTTATTATCCAGACCACGTCTGCAGGTAACGGCTGCCCACGTCGTACTGTGCTCATCAGGTGAGGGGCTCAGACAACTCCCAGATAACTTTGGAGCGCTTCACAGGACCCCCTTTGTGTGTCCTTTGTCTGGCCTTTCTTATCAACCCTTCTGTCCGGCTGCCTCGGGCCTCCTCTTAGTAAACTTGGCGCCAGTTTCCCTGACCCTATGTGGTGCCTTCCTAGCGGGTGTAGCGATGGGCTGCGCCACATAAAATGTCACAGCCTCCGGTTTCCAGCTGAGGGTCGTTTCCTGCCTCCACTAGTTTCGGGGACCGGTCTCCCCCTTTGGCCTGACCCCTCCACGCAGGTGGATTCGGGCGTGCGGTGGCGACTCGCACGCACCCCTGGGATCCCTTCATTCCTCGTTCCTGGAGCCTTCTCCGCTCCTCTTCCTTCCTTCTCCCTCTTCCAGGCCTGGGCCTCTGTTACTAGGCCCGCCTCCGGAGCAGAGCTCATGCAGAGCCCCTGCTCCCTGCCACTTCTGCTCAGACTTCTCTGCACTGAACTAAGATGGTGCCCACCTTTTATACTCCCTTCTCAATGCACCCAGGAACTGCTTCCTCCCTGCTCCTGCACTACAGGGTTCCCCTTCCTCAGTGTTCCCTCCCCCCACTCCAGCCAGGGACAGGGACTGTCGTGCCCATCTCAGAGGCATATTGGTCGCCCTGCCCCACGGCAATGTGGTATAATGCATGCAGGTGTCGGGTCCTGATCCACACTCCATCCTTACCTGAGAGTGAGATATCACACCTCTGGGTGAGGTGCAATACCTCTGTAGCAACCGAGCCCTCAGGGTGCTACAGTTCCATTTATCTTCAGCCTAGGTGACGTATTGTGATACAGGGCCGTGATTTTGGCTATAAAAGGGTCCCCTAGACCCCTACCCCAAGCTTTTTAAGAGAATCATATATGGCGTGCCAGGAGACTCTATGGAATGCTTTCTCAGCATCCAACGAGAGTATCTAATTACAAATTTTTAACTGCATCTAGCCCAGGAAATACTTTGTGCCTAGAAGCAGTGTCTGCTAGTCAGCGGATTATCCCGGCTGTTAAGCAAGCTACACCACCTGTAGTTTAGACACTTAATTTTTTCAAAGGAAATGCTTCGGGACCATGGGATACTCAGTGAAGAGCATCAGGAGGCACCCCAAGGCATAGGGGCTGGGACTGGCAGTAGGATGCCTTGCGGTGGACAGCCGAGCTCGATCCTTATAAAAGCTTTTTAACTGCAGCAGCTTTAGTGGACGCTACTGGAGCTGGAATTACGCGGCTGCTGGCATGAGACTTGCCCTCCAATAGATCCTTGTAAATGGATTTAAAGTGTATTCATTCAAATTAGAGAGACAATTTAAATTAAAAAGCTTAGAGCTGCCTCCACCACAGGGGGGCTCGCTCGACCCACCAGCGGACAGGCACCAGTATTGGGAGAGGGGGGCTGGCCATCAGGGTTCACCGCGGCTCTGGCACAAACCCGGCGACACGGAGGTGGCACGGGCAGGAGCGGACTGGCCGTGTCGGCTTCTCACTTTTTGGATTTTAGAAGGGCATGACATGCCTATATCTGTGTCTCCCCCTCCTTTTACTCCTCCACCTCTTTTATTTTCGCATGACTATATGTACTTGTCACTTTTCCATGTGTTAGTTATGTCTTCTGAGCAGTTTGTCAGCTTTTGGACACCTTTGAAGGTGTTTTCTATGTGTTTCTATGTGTTTTTGTTTGCCTGCCATTGGTTTTAACGGTGTTCGAAGGTGTTCGACGAACAGTTCGGCGAACACACGGGTGTTCGACGAACCGAACCGAACTCGAACACTACGGGGGTGGCTCAACACTAGTCAGCAGCTTAACAAGACGGTTTTAATGCCACTTGGAAGAAACGTGGATGTTGCAGTACCTTAACAAGATGGTTTTAATGCCCCTGAGAAAAGTAGTGTAGGTCGCAGTATCTTAACAAGATGGTTTTAATGCCCTTTGGAAGAGACGTGGAGGTTGCAATAGCTTAACAAGACGGTTATAGTGCCCCTTGGAAAAGACGTGGAGGTCGCAGTGGAATAAAAAGACAACATCAATGCCCTTGGGAAAAGTGGTGGAGGTCGTAGTAGCTTAACAGGATGGTTTTAATGCCCCTTGAAAGAGACGTGGAGGTTGCAGTAGCTTAACAAGACGGTTATAATGCCCCTTGGAAGAGACGTGGAGGTTGCAGTAGCTTAACAAGACGGTTTTAATGCCCCTTGGAAGAGACTTGGAGGTTGCAGTACATTAACAAGATTGTGTTATTGCTCCTTGGAAGAGACGTGGAGGTTGCAGCAGCTTAACAAAACGGTTTTAATGCCCCTTGGAAGAATCGTGGAGGTTGCAGCAGCTTAACAAAACGGTTTTAATGCCCCTTGGAAGAGACGTGGAGGTTTCAGTAGCTTCACAAGACAGTTTTAATGCCACTTGGAAGAGACGTGGAGGTGACAGTGGATTAAAAAGACAATATCAATGCCCTTCGGAAAAGTGGTGGAGGTCGCAGTAGCTTAACAAGACGGTTTTAATGCCCCTTGGAAGAGACGTGGAGGTTGCAGTAGCTTAACAAGGCGGTTTCAATGTCCCTTGGAAGAGACATGGAGTTTGCAGTAGGTTAACTATACGTTTTTAATGCCCCTTGGAAGAGACGTGGAGGTCGCAGTGGAATAAAAAGACAATATCAATGCCCTTGGGAAAAGTGGTGGAGGTCGCAGTAGCTAAGCAAGACGGTTTTAATGCCTCTTGGAAGAGACATGGATGTTTCAGTAGCTTAACAAGACGGTTTTAATGTCAATTGGAAGAGACGTGGAGTTTGCAGTAGCTCAACAAGGTGGTTTTAATGCCTCTTGGAAGAGACGTGGAGGTCGCAGTGGAATAAAAAGACAATATCAATCCCCTTGGAAAAAGTGGTGGATGTCGCAGTAGCTTAACAAGACAGTTTTAATGGCCCTTGGAAGAGACGTGGAGGTTGCATTAGCTTAACAAGACATTTTTAATGCCCCTTGGAAGAGACATGGAGGTTGCAGTAGCTTAACAAGATAGTTTTAATGCCCCTTGGAAGAGACATGGAGGTTGCAGTAACTTAGCAAGACGTCTTTAATTCCCCTTGGAAGAGAGGTGGAAGTTCAAGTAGCTTAACAAGACTTTTTTAATGGCCCTTGGAAATGTCGGGCAGGATGCCGTAGCTTAACAAGTCGTTTTTAGTGCACCTTGGAAGAGACGTGGAGGTCGCAGTGGAATAAAAAGACAATATCAATGCCATTGGGAATAGTGGTGGAGGTCGCAATAGCTTAACAAGATGGTTTTAATGCCCCTTGGAAGAGACGTGGAGGTTGCAGTAGCTTAACAAGACGGTTTAAATGCCCCTTGGAAGAGCCATGCAGTACAGCATCTTAAAAACATTATTCCCATTAATGGGGAGTGGGTCTCCCGTAGTCTTTGCCTATGCCTTCCAATCAAAAGCTGCCAAAAATTAGGACGGAGGAACTTGAAATGCTGGCAACACGGACCAACGTCACCGTGGTGGTATAGTGGTTGTGTAGGGTGAGGATAAGGAGAATGCCCCTTGGAAGAGACGTGGAGGTTGCAGTACCTTAACAAGACGCTTTTAATGGCCTTTGGAAGAGACGTGGAGGTCGCAGTAGCTTAACAAGACGGTTTTAATGCCCCTTGGAGGAGACGTGGAGGTTGCAGTAGCTTGACAAAACGTTTTTAATGCCCCTTGGAAGAGACGTGTAGGTTGCAGTAGCTTAACAAGATGATTTTAATGCCCCTTGCGAGAGACGTGGAGGTTGCAGTAGCTTAACAAGATTGTTTTAATGCCCCTTGGAAGAGACATAACGGTTGCAGTAGCTTAACAAGATGGTTTTAATGCCTCTTGAAAGAGACGTGGAGTTTGCAGTAGCTTAACAAGACGGTGTTAATGCCCCTTGGAAAAGGCATGGAGGTCGCAGTGGAATAAAAAGACAGTATCAATGCCCCTGGAAAATGTGGTGGAGGTTGCAGTAGCTTAACAAAACGGATTTATTGCCTCTTGGAAGAATGATGGAGATCGCAGTGGAATAAAAAGACAATATCAATGCCCCTGGGATAAGTGGTGGAGGTCGCAGTAGCTTAACAAGATGGTTTTAATGCCCATTGGAAGAGTGGTGGAGGTCGCAGTAGCGTAATGAGACGACTTTAATGCCCCTTGGAAGAGATGTGGAGGTTGTAGTAGCTTAACAAGACGATTTTAATGCCCCTTGGTAGAGACTTGCATGTCGCAGAGGAATAAAAAGACAATATCAATGCCATTTGGAAAATTGTTGGAGGTCTCAGTATCTTAACAAGACGGTTTTAATGATTTTGGAAGAGACATGGAGGTTGCAGTAGCTAAACAAGATGTTTTTAATGCCCCTTGGAAGAGACGTGGAGGTTCCAGTAGCTTAACAAGATTGTTTTAATGCCCCTTGGAAGAGACATAAAGGTTGCAGTAGCTTAACAAGATGGTTTTAATTCCTCTTGGAAGAGACGTGGAGTTTGCAGTAGTTAACAAGACGGTGTTAATGCCCCTTGGAAGAGACGTGGAGGTAGCAGTAGCTTAACAAGACGGTTTTAATGCCCCTTGGAAGAGAAGTAGAGGTGGCAACAGCTTATCAAGACCGTTTTAATGCCACTTGGAAGAGACGTGGAGGTTGCAGTAGCTTAACAAGACGGTTTTAATGCCCCTGAGGAAAGTAGTGGAGAACGCAGTAGCTTAACAAGACGGTTTTAATGCCCCTTGGAAAAGACGTGGAGGTTACAGTAGCTTAACAAGACAGTTTTAATGCCCCTTGGAAGAGACGCAGAGGAGGCAGCAGCTTATCAAGACCGTTTTAATGCCACTTCGAAGAGACGTGGAGGTTGCAGTAGCTTAACAAGTTGGTTTTAATGCCCTTTGGAAGAGACGTGGAGGTCGCATGGAATAAAAGGACAATATTAATGCCCTTGGGAAAAGTGGTGGAGGTCACAGTAGCTTAACAGGACTGTTTTAATGCCCTTTGAAAGAGACATGGAGGTTGCAGTAGCTTAACAAGACGGTTTTAATGCCCCTTGGAAGAGACGTGGAGGTTGCAGTAGCTTAACAAGACGGTTTTAATGTCTCTTGTAAGAGATGTGGAGGTTGCAGTTTCTTAACAAGATGGTTTTAATGCCCCTTGCAAGAGACGTGGAGCATGCAGCAGCTTAATAAAATGGTTTTAATGCCCCTTGAAAGAATCGTGGAGTTTGTCGCAGCTTAACAAGACGGTTTTAATGCCCCTCTGAAGACTGGTGGAGGACACAGTAGCTTAACAAGACGGTTTTATTGCCCCTGTAAAAAGTGGTGTAGGTCGCAGTAGCGTAACAAGATGGTTTTAATGACTCTTTTAAGAGACGTGGAGGTTGCAGTAGCTTAACAAGACGGTTTTAATGCCCCTTGGAAGAGACGTGGAGGTTGCAGTAGGTTAACAATACTTTTTAATGCCCCTTGGAAGAGACGTGGAGGTCGCAGTGGAATAAAAAGACAATATCAATGCCCTTGGGAAAAGTGGTGGAGGTCGCAGAAGCTTAACAAGTCGGTTTTCATGCCTCTTGGAAGAGACGTGGAGGTTGCATTAGCTTAACAAGACGGTTTTAATGCCCCTTGGAAGAGACGTGGAGGTTGCAGTAGCTTAACAAGACGGTTTTTATGTCCTTTGGAAGAGACGTGGAATTTGCAGTAGCTTAACAAGTCGCTTTTAATGCCCCTTGGAAGAAACGTGGAGGTCGCAGTGGAATAAAAAGACAATATCAATGCCCTTGGGAAAAGTAGTGGAGGTCACAGGAGCTTAACAAGACAGTTTTAATGGCCCTTGGAAGAGACGTGGAGGTTGCAGTAGCTTAAAAAGACGGTTTTAATGCCTCGGGGAAGAGACGTGGAGGATGCAGTAGCTTAACAAGACAGTTTTAATGTCCCTTGGAAGAGACATGGAGGTTGCAGTAGCTTAACAAGACGGTTCAATGCCCCTTGGAAGAGACGTGGAGGTTGCAGTAGCTTAACAAGATGGTTTTAATGCCACTTGGAAGAGACGAGGAGATTGCAGTAGCTTAACAAGACTTTTTTAATGCCCCTTGGAAAAGACATGGAGGTCGCAGTGGAATACAAAGACAGTATCAATGCCCCTGGGAAAAGTGGTGGAGGTCGCAGTAACTTAACCAGACGGTTTTAATGCCCCTTGGAAAAATGGTGGAGGTCGCAGTGGAATAAAAAGACAATATCATTGCCCCTGGGAAAGTGGTGGAGGTCGCAGTAGCTTAACAAGACGGTTTTAATGCCCCTTGGAAGAGACGTGGAGGTTTCAGTAGCTTAACAAGACGGTTTTAATGTCCCTTGGAAACGACGTGGAGTTTGCAGTAGGTTAACAATATGTTTTTAATGCCCCTTGGAAGAGACGTGGAGGTCGCAGTGGAATTAAAAGACAATATCAATGCCCTTGGGAAAAGTGGTTGAGGTCGCAGTAGCTTAACAAGTCGGTTTTCATGCCTCTTGGAAGAGACGTGGAGGTTGCAGTAGCTTAACAAGACGGTTTTAATGCCCCTTGGAAGAGACGTGGAGGTTGCAGTAGCTTAACAAAACGGTTTTTATGTCCCCTGGAGGAGACGTGGAGTTTGCAGTGGCTTAAAAAGACGGTTTTAATGCCCCTTGGAAGAGACGTGGAGGTCGCAGTGGAATAAAAAGACAATATCAATGCCCTTGGGAAAAGTAGTGGAGGTCGCAGTAGAATAACAAGACAGTTTAAATGGCCCTTGGAAGAGACGTGGAGGTCGCAGTAGCTTAACAAGATGGTTTTTAATGCCCAGTGGAAGAGACGTGGAGGATGCAGTAGCTTAACAAGACGGTTTTAATGCCCCTTGGAAGAGACGTAGAGGTTGCAGTAGCTTAACAAGACGGTTTAATGCCCCTTGGAAGAGACGTCGAGGTTGCAGTAGCTTAACAAGACGGTTTTAATGCCACTTGGAAGAGACGTAGAGATTGCAGTAGCTTAACAAGACTTTTTTAATGCCCCTTGGAAAAAACATGGAGGTCGCAGTGGAATAAAAAGACAGTATCAATGCCCCTGGGAAAAGTGGTGGAAGTCGCAATATATTAACAAGACGGTTTTAATGCCCCTTTGAAGAATGGTGGAGGTCGCAGTTGAATAAAAAGACAATATCATTGCCCCTGGGAATGTGGTGGAGGTCGCAGTAGCTTAACAAGACGGTTTTAATGCACCTTGGAAGAGACATGGAGGTTGCAGTATCTTAACAAGATGGTTTTAATGCCCTTTGGAAGAGACGTGGAGGTTGCAGCAGCTTAACAAAATGGTTTTAATGCCCCTTGGAATAATCGTGGAGGTTGCAGTAGCTTAACAAGACGGTTTTAATGACCCTTGGAAGACTGGTGGAGGTCGCAGTAGCTTAACAAGACGGTTTTAATCCCCCTGTAAAAAGTGATGGAGGTCGCAGTAGCTTAACAAGATGGTTTTAATGCCCTTGGAAGAGACGTGGAGGTTTCAGCAGCTTCACAAGATGGTTTTAATGCACCTTGGAAGAGACATGGAGGTCACAGTGGATTAAAAAGACAATATCACTGCCCTTCGGAAAAGTGGTGGAGGTCGCAGTATCTTAACAAGACGGTTTTAATGCCCCTTGGAAGAGATGTGGAGTTTGCAGTAGGTTAACAATACGTTTTTAATGCCCCTTGGAAGAGAGGTGGAGGTCGCAGTGGAATAAAAAGAAAATATCAATGCCCTTGGGAAAAGTGGTGGATGTCGCAGTAGCTTAACAAGACGGTTTTAATGCCTCTTAGAAGAGACGTGGAGGTTGCAGTAGCTTAACAAGACGGTTTTAATGCCCCTTGGAAGAGACGTGGAGGTTGCAGTATCTTAACAAGACGGTTTTAAAGTCCCTTGGAAGAGACGTCGAGTTTGCAGTATCTTAACAAGACGGTTTTAATGCCCCTTGGAAGAGACGTGGAGGTCGCTGTGGAATAAAAAGACAATATCAATGCCCTTGGGAAAACTAGTGGAGGTCGCAGTAGCTTAGCAAGACATTTTTAATGGCCATTGGAAGAGACTTGGAGGTTGCAGTAGCTTAACAAGATGGTTTTAATGCCCTTTGGAAGAGACGTGGAGGTTGCAGCAGCTTAACAAGATGGTTTTAATGCCCCTTGGAAGAGACATGGAGGTTGCAGTAGCTTAACAAGACTGTTTTAATGGCCCTTGGAAGAGACGTGGAGGTTGCGGTAGCTTAACAAAGCGTTTTTAGTGCCCCTTGGAAGAGACGTGGAGGTCGCAGTGGAATGAAAAGACAATATGAACGCCCCTGGGAATAGTGGTGGAGGTCGCAGTAGCTTAACAAGATGGTTTAATGCCCCTTGGAAGAATGGTGGAGGTCGCAGTAGCTTAACAAGATGGTTTTTAATGCCCAGTGGAAGAGACGTGGAGGATGCAGTAGCTTAACAAGACGGTTTTAATGCCCCTTGGAAGAGACGTAGAGGTTGCAGTAGCTTAACAAGACGGTTTAATGCCCCTTGGAAGAGACGTCGAGGTTGCAGTAGCTTAACAAGACGGTTTTAATGCCACTTGGAAGAGACGTAGAGATTGCAGTAGCTTAACAAGACTTTTTTAATGCCCCTTGGAAAAAACATGGAGGTCGCAGTGGAATAAAAAGACAGTATCAATGCCCCTGGGAAAAGTGGTGGAAGTCGCAATATATTAACAAGACGGTTTTAATGCCCCTTTGAAGAATGGTGGAGGTCGCAGTTGAATAAAAAGACAATATCATTGCCCCTGGGAATGTGGTGGAGGTCGCAGTAGCTTAACAAGACGGTTTTAATGCACCTTGGAAGAGACATGGAGGTTGCAGTATCTTAACAAGATGGTTTTAATGCCCTTTGGAAGAGACGTGGAGGTTGCAGCAGCTTAACAAAATGGTTTTAATGCCCCTTGGAATAATCGTGGAGGTTGCAGTAGCTTAACAAGACGGTTTTAATGACCCTTGGAAGACTGGTGGAGGTCGCAGTAGCTTAACAAGACGGTTTTAATCCCCCTGTAAAAAGTGATGGAGGTCGCAGTAGCTTAACAAGATGGTTTTAATGCCCTTGGAAGAGACGTGGAGGTTTCAGCAGCTTCACAAGATGGTTTTAATGCACCTTGGAAGAGACATGGAGGTCACAGTGGATTAAAAAGACAATATCACTGCCCTTCGGAAAAGTGGTGGAGGTCGCAGTATCTTAACAAGACGGTTTTAATGCCCCTTGGAAGAGATGTGGAGTTTGCAGTAGGTTAACAATACGTTTTTAATGCCCCTTGGAAGAGAGGTGGAGGTCGCAGTGGAATAAAAAGAAAATATCAATGCCCTTGGGAAAAGTGGTGGATGTCGCAGTAGCTTAACAAGACGGTTTTAATGCCTCTTAGAAGAGACGTGGAGGTTGCAGTAGCTTAACAAGACGGTTTTAATGCCCCTTGGAAGAGACGTGGAGGTTGCAGTATCTTAACAAGACGGTTTTAAAGTCCCTTGGAAGAGACGTCGAGTTTGCAGTATCTTAACAAGACGGTTTTAATGCCCCTTGGAAGAGACGTGGAGGTCGCTGTGGAATAAAAAGACAATATCAATGCCCTTGGGAAAACTAGTGGAGGTCGCAGTAGCTTAGCAAGACATTTTTAATGGCCATTGGAAGAGACTTGGAGGTTGCAGTAGCTTAACAAGATGGTTTTAATGCCCTTTGGAAGAGACGTGGAGGTTGCAGCAGCTTAACAAGATGGTTTTAATGCCCCTTGGAAGAGACATGGAGGTTGCAGTAGCTTAACAAGACTGTTTTAATGGCCCTTGGAAGAGACGTGGAGGTTGCGGTAGCTTAACAAAGCGTTTTTAGTGCCCCTTGGAAGAGACGTGGAGGTCGCAGTGGAATGAAAAGACAATATGAACGCCCCTGGGAATAGTGGTGGAGGTCGCAGTAGCTTAACAAGATGGTTTAATGCCCCTTGGAAGAATGGTGGAGGTCGCAGTGGAATAAAAAGACAATATCAATGCCACTGGGAAAAGTGGTGGAGGTCGCAATAGCTTAACAAGACGGTTTTAATGCCCCTTGGAAGAGACTTGGAGGTTGCAGTAGCTTAACAAGACGGTTTAAATGCCCCTTGGAAGAGCAATGCAGTACAGCATCTTAAAAACATTATTCCCATTATTGGGGATTGGGTCTCCCGTAGTCTTTGCCTATGCCTTCCAAACAAAAGCTGCCAAGAATTAGGACGGAGGAACTTGAAATCCTGGCAACACGGACCAAGGTCACCCTGGTGGTACGGTGGTTGTGGAGGCTGAGAATAAGTAGAATGCCCCTTGGAAGGGAAGTGGAGGTTGCAGTAGCTTAACAAGACAGTTTAATGGCCCTTGGAAGAGACGTGGAGGTCGCAGTAGCTTAACAAGACGGTTTTAATGCTCCTTGGAAAAGACATGGAGGTTGCATTAGATTAACAAGATGGTTTTAATGCCCCTTGGAAGAGACGTGGAGGTTGCAGTAGCTTGACAACACGTTTTTAATGTCCCTTGGCAGTGACTTATAGGTTCCAGTAGCTTAACAAAATGATTTTAATACCCCTTGCGAGAGACGTGGATGTTGCAGTAGCTTAGCAAGACGGTTTTAATTCCCCTTGGTAGACACGTGCATGTCGCAGTGCAATAAAAAGACAATATCAATGCCATTGGGAAAAGTGGTGGCGGTCGCAGTAGCTTAACAAGACGGTTTTAATGACCCTTGGAAGAGACGTGGAGTTTGCAGTAGCTTAACAAGACGCTCTTAATGCCCCTTGGAAAAGACATGGAGGTCGCAGTGGAATAAAAAGACAGTATCAATGCCCCTGGGAAAAGTGGTGGAGGTTGCAGTAGCTTAACAAGATGGTTTTAATGGCCCTTGGAAGAGTGGTGGAGGTCGCAGTAGCGTAACGAGACGATTTTAATGCCCATTAGAAGAGACATGGAGGTTGCAGTAGCTTAACAAGATGGTTTTAATCCCCCTTGTAAGAGACGTGGAGGTCACAGTAGCTTAACAAGACAGTTTTAATGCCCCTGAGGAAAGTAGTGTAGGTCGCAGTAGCTTAAGAAGATGGTTTTAATGACTCTTGGAAGAGACGTGGAGGTTGCAATAGCTTAACAATACGGTTTTAATGCCCCTTGGAAGAGACATGGAGGTTGCAGTAGCTTAACAAAATGGTTTTTATGTCCCCTGGAGGAGACGTGGAGTTTGCAGTAGCTTAACAAGACGGTTTTAATGCCCCTTGGAAGAGACGTGGAGGTCGCAGTGGAATAAAAAGACAATATCAATGCCCTTGGGAAAAGTAGTGGAGGTCGCAGTAGCTTAACAAGACAGTTTAAATGGCCCTTGGAAGAGACGTGGAGGTCGCAGTAGCTTAACAAGATGGTTTTAATGCCCAGTGGAAGAGATGTGGAGGATGTAGTAGCTTAACAAGACGGTTTTAATGCCCCTTGGAAGAGACGTGGAGGTTGCAGTAGCTTAACAAGACGGTTTAATGCCCCTTGGAAGAGACGTCGAGGTTGCAGTAGCTTAACAAGACGGTTTTAATGCCACTTGGAAGAGACGTAGAGATTGCAGTAGATTAACAAGACTTTTTTAATGCCCCTTGGAAAAAACATGGAGGTCGCAGTGGAACAAAAAGACAGTATCAACGCCCCTGGGAAAAGTGGTGGAAGTCGCAATATCTTAACAAGATGGTTTCAATGCCCCTTTGAAGAATGGTGGAGGTCGCAGTGGAATAAAAAGACAATATCATTGCCCCTGGGAATGTGGTGGAGGTCGCAGTAGCTTAACAAGACGGTTTTAATGCCCCTTGGAAGAGACGTGGAGGTCGCAGTGGAATTAAAAGACAATATCAATGCCCTTGGGAAAAGTGGTTGAGGTCGCAGTAGCTTAACAAGTCGGTTTTCATGCCTCTTGGAAGAGACGTGGAGGTTGCAGTAGCTTAACAAGACGGTTTTAATGCCCCTTGGAAGAGACGTGGAGGTTGCAGTAGCTTAACAAAACGGTTTTTATGTCCCCTGGAGGAGACGTGGAGTTTGCAGTAGCTTAACAAGACGGTTTTAATGCCCCTTGGAAGAGACGTGGAGGTCGCAGTGGATTAAAAAGACAATATCAATGCCCTTGGGAAAAGTAGTGGAGGTCGCAGTAGCTTAACAAGACAGTTTAAATGGCCCTTGGAAGAGACGTGGAGGTCGCAGTAGCTTAACAAGATGGTTTTAATGCCCAGTGGAAGAGACGTGGAGGATGTAGTAGCTTAACAAGACGGTTTTAATGCCCCTTGGAAGAGACGTGGAGGTTGCAGTAGCTTAACAAGAGGGTTTAATGCCCCTTGGAAGAGACGTCGAGGTTGCAGTAGCTTAACAAGACGGTTTTAATGCCACTTGGAAGAGACGTAGAGATTGCAGTAGCTTAACAAGACTTTTTTAATGCCCCTTGGAAAAAACATGGAGGTCGCAGTGGAACAAAAAGACAGTATCAATGCCCCTGGGAAAAGTGGTGGAAGTCGCAATATCTTAACAAGATGGTTTTAATGCCCCTTTGAAGAATGGTGGAGGTCGCAGTGTAATAAAAAGACAATATCATTGCCCCTGGGAATGTGGTGGAGGTCGCAGTAGCTTAACAAGACGGTTCTAATGCCCCTTGGAAGAGACGTGGAGGTTGCAGTAGCTTAACAAGATGGTTTTAATGCCCCTTGGAAGAGACGTGGAGGTTGCAGTATCTTAACAAGATTGTTTCAATGCCCCTTGGAAGAGACGTGGAGGTTGCAGCAGCTTAACAAAACGTTTTTAATGCCCCTTGGAAGAATCGTGGTGGTTGCAGTACCTTAACAAGACGGTTTTAATGCCCCTTGGAAGAGACGTGGAGGTCACAGTAGCTTAACAATACGGTTTTAATGCCCCTGTAAAAAGTGGTGGAGGCCGCAGTAGCTTAACAAGATGGTTTTAATGCCCCTTGGAAGAGACGTGGAGGAAACAGTGGATTAAAAAGACAATATCAATGCCCTTCGGAAAAGTGGTTGAGGTCGCAGTAGCTTAACAAGACGGTTTTAATGCCCCTTGGGAGAGACGTGGAGGTTGCAGTAGCTTAACAAGACGGTTTAAATGCCCCTTGGAAGAGCCATGCGGTACTGCATCTTAAAAACATTATTCCCATTATTGGGGAGTGGGTCTCCCGTAGTTTTTGCCTATGCCTTCCAAGCAAAAGCTGTTAAAAATTAGGACGGAGGAACTTGAAATGCTGGCAACACGGACCAAGGTCACCCTGGTGGTATGGTGGTTGTGGAGGCTGAGAATAAGTAGAATGCCCGTTGGAAGGGAAGTGGAGGTTGCAGTAGCTTAACAAGACAGTTTAATGGCCCTTGGAAGAGACGTGGAGGTCGCAGTAGCTTAACAAGATGGTTTTAATGCTCCTTGGAAAAGACATGGAGGTTGCATTAGCTTAACAAGATGGTTTTAATGCCCTTTGGAAGAGACGTGGAGGTTGCAGTAGCTTGACAAGACGTTTTTAATGTCCCTTGGAAGGGACTTGTAGGTTCCAGTAGCTTAACAAGATGATTTTAATGCCCCTTGCGAGAGACGTGGATGTTGCAGTAGCTTAGCAAGACGGTTTTAATGCCCCTTGGTAGAGACGTGCATGTCGCAGTGCAATAAAAAGACAATATCAATGCCATTGGGAAAAGTGGTGGAGGTCGCAGTAGCTTAACAAGATGGTTTTAATGACCCTTGGAAGAGACGTGGAGTTTGCAGTAGCTTAACAAGACGCTCTTAATGCCCCTTGGAAAAGACATGGAGGTCGCAGTGGAATAAAAAGACAGTATCAATGCCCCTGGGAAAAGTGGTGGAGGTTGCAGTAGCTTAGCAAGATGGTTTTAATGGCCCTTGGAAGAGTGGTGGAGGTCGCAGTAGCGTAACGAGACGATTTTAATGCCCATTAGAAGAGACATGGAGGTTGCAGTAGCTTAACAAGATGATTTTAATCCCCCTTGGAAGAGACGTGGAGGTCGCAGTAGCTTAACAAGACGGTTTTAATGCCCCTGAGGAAAGTAGTGTAGGTCGCAGTAGCTTAACAAGATGGTTTTAATGCCCCTTGAAAGAGACGTGGAGGTTGCAGTAGCTTAACAAGAATGTTATAATTCCCCTTGGAGGAGACGTGGAGGTCGCAGTGGAATAAAAAGACAATATCAATGCCCTTGGGAAAAGTGGTGGAGGTCGCAGTAGCTTAACAGGACGGTTTTAATGCCCCTTGAAAGAGATGTGGAGGTTTCAGTAGCTTAACAAGACGGTTTTAATTCCCCTTGGAAGAGACGTGGAGGTTGCAGTAGCTTAACAAGATGGTTTTAATGCCCCTTGGAAGAGAGGTGGAGGTTGCAGTATCTTAACAAGATTGTTTTAATGCCCCTTGGAAGAGACGTGGAGGTTGCAGCTGCTTAACAAAACGGTTTTAATGCCCCTTGGAAGAGAAGTAGAGGTGGCAACAGCTTATCAAGACCGTTTTAATGCCACTTGGAAGAGACGTGGAGGTTGCAGTAGCTTAACAAGACGGTTTTAATGCCCCTTGGAAGAGACGTGGAGGTTGCAGTAGCTTAACAAAACGGTTTTTATGTCCCCTGGAGGAGACGTGGAGTTTGCAGTAGCTTAACAAGACGGTTTTAATGCCCCTTGGAAAAGACGTGGAGGTTACAGTAGCTTAACAAGACAGTTTTAATGCCCCTTGGAAGAGACGCAGAGGAGGCAGCAGCTTATCAAGACCGTTTTAATGCCACTTCGAAGAGACGTGGAGGTTGCAGTAGCTTAAGAAGTTGGTTTTAATGCCCTTTGGAAGAGACGTGGAGGTCGCAGTGGAATAAAAGGACAATATCAATGCCCTTGGGAAAAGTGGTGGAGGTCACAGTAGCTTAACAGGACGGTTTTAATGCCCTTTGAAAGAGACGTGGAGGTTGCAGTAGCTTAACAAGAAGGTTATAATTCCCCTTGGAGGAGACGTGGAGGTCGCAGTGGAATAAAAAGACAATATCAATGCCCTTGGGAAAAGTGGTGGAGGTCGCAGTAGCTTAACAGGACGGTTTTAATGCCCCTTGAAAGAGATGTGGAGGTTTCAGTAGCTTAACAAGACGGTTTTAATGCCCCTGAGGAAAGTAGTGTAGGTCACAGTAGCTTAACTAGATGGTTTTAATGCCCCTTGAAAGAGACGTGGAGGTTGCAGTAGCTTAACAAGAAGGTTATAATTCCCCTTGGAGGAGACGTGGAGGTCGCAGTGGAATAAAAAGACAATATCAATGCCCTTGGGAAAAGTGGTGGAGGTCGCAGTAGCTTAACAGGACGGTTTTAATGCCCCTTGAAAGAGATGTGGAGGTTTCAGTAGCTTAACAAGACGGTTTTAATGCCCCTTGGAAGAGACGTGGAGGTTGCAGTAGGTTAACAAGATGGTTTTAATGCCCCTTGGAAGAGAGGTGGAGGTTGCAGTATCTTAACAAGATAGTTTTAATGCCCCTTGGAAGAGACGTGGAGGTTGCAGCTGCTTAACAAAACGGTTTTAATGCCCCTTGGAAGAGAAGTAGAGGTGGCAACAGCTTATCAAGACCGTTTTAATCCCACTTGGAAGAGACGTGGAGGTTGCAGTAGCTTAACAAGACGGTTTTAATGCCCCTTGGAAGAGACGTGGAGGTTGCAGTAGCTTAACAAAACGGTTTTTATGTCCCCTGGAGGAGACGTGGAGTTTGCAGTAGCTTAACAAGACGGTTTTAATGCCCCTTGGAAAAGACGTGGAGGTTACAGTAGCTTAACAAGACAGTTTTAATGCCCCTTGGAAGAGACGCAGAGGAGGCAGCAGCTTATCAAGACCGTTTTAATGCCACTTCGAAGAGACGTGGAGGTTGCAGTAGCTTAAGAAGTTGGTTTTAATGCCCTTTGGAAGAGACGTGGAGGTCGCAGTGGAATAAAAGGACAATATCAATGCCCTTGGGAAAAGTGGTGGAGGTCACAGTAGCTTAACAGGACGGTTTTAATGCCCTTTGAAAGAGACGTGGAGGTTGCAGTAGCTTAACAAGACGGTTTTAATGCCCCTCTGAAGAGACGTGGAGGTTGCAGTAGCCTAACAAGACGGTTTTAATGTCTCTTGTAAGAGACGTGGAGGTTGTAGTTTCTTAACAAGATGGTTTTATTGCCCCTTGCAAGAGACGTGGAGTATGCAGCAGCTTAACAAAACGGTTTTAATGCCCCTTGAAAGAATCGTGGAGGTTGTCGTAGCTTAACAAGACGGTTTTAATGCCCCTCTGAAGACTGGTGGAGGTCACAGTAGCTTAACAAGACGGTTTTAATGCCCCTGTAAAAAGTGGTGGAGGTCGCAGTAGCTTAACAAGACGGATTTAATGCCCCTTGGAAGAGATGTGGAGGTTTCAGGAGCTTCACAAGAGGGTTTTAATGCCCCTTGGAAGAGACGTGGAGGTCACTGTGGATTAAAAAGACAATATCAATGCACTTCGGAAAAGTGGTGTAGGTCGCAGTAGCTTAACAAGATGGTTTTAATGACTCTTGGAAGAGACGTGGAGGTGGCAGTAGCTGAACAAGACGGTTTTAATGCCCCTTGGAAGAGACATGGAGGTTGCAGTAGCTTAACAAAATGGTTTTTATGTCCCCTGGAGGAGATGTGGAGTTTGCAGTAGCTTAACAAGACGGTTTTAATGCCCCTTGGAAGAGACGTGGAGGTCGCAGTGGAATAAAAAGACAATATCAATGCCCTTGGGAAAAGTAGTGGAGGTCGCAGTAGCTTAACAAGACAGTTTAAATGGCCCTTGGAAGAGACGTGGAGGTCGCAGTAGCTTAACAAGATGGTTTTAATGCCCAGTGGAAGAGACGTGGAGGATGTAGTAGCTTAACAAGACGGTTTTAATGCCCCTTGGAAGAGACGTGGAGGTTGCAGTAGCTTAACAATACGGTTTTAATGCCCCTGTAAAAAGTGGTGGAGGCCGCAGTAGCTTAACAAGATGGTTTTAATGCCCCTTGGAAGAGACGTGGAGGAAACAGTGGATTAAAAAGACAATATCAATGCCCTTCGGAAAAGTGGTTGAGGTCGCAGTAGCTTAACAAGACGGTTTTAATGCCCCTTGGGAGAGACGTGGAGGTTGCAGTAGCTTAACAAGACGGTTTAAATGCCCCTTGGAAGAGCCATGCGGTACTGCATCTTAAAAACATTATTCCCATTATTGGGGAGTGGGTCTCCCGTAGTTTTTGCCTATGCCTTCCAAGCAAAAGCTGTTAAAAATTAGGACGGAGGAACTTGAAATGCTGGCAACACGGACCAAGGTCACCCTGGTGGTATGGTGGTTGTGGAGGCTGAGAATAAGTAGAATGCCCGTTGGAAGGGAAGTGGAGGTTGCAGTAGCTTAACAAGACAGTTTAATGGCCCTTGGAAGAGACGTGGAGGTCGCAGTAGCTTAACAAGATGGTTTTAATGCTCCTTGGAAAAGACATGGAGGTTGCATTAGCTTAACAAGATGGTTTTAATGCCCTTTGGAAGAGACGTGGAGGTTGCAGTAGCTTGACAAGACGTTTTTAATGTCCCTTGGAAGGGACTTGTAGGTTCCAATAGCTTAACAAGATGATTTTAATGCCCCTTGCGAGAGACGTGGATGTTGCAGTAGCTTAGCAAGACGGTTTTAATGCCCCTTGGTAGAGACGTGCATGTCGCAGTGCAATAAAAAGACAATATCAATGCCATTGGGAAAAGTGGTGGCGGTCGCAGTAGCTTAACAAGATGGTTTTAATGACCCTTGGAAGAGACGTGGAGTTTGCAGTAGCTTAACAAGACGCTCTTAATGCCCCTTGGAAAAGACATGGAGGTCGCAGTGGAATAAAAAGACAGTATCAATGCCCCTGGGAAAAGTGGTGGAGGTTGCAGTAGCTTAGCAAGATGGTTTTAATGGCCCTTGGAAGAGTGGTGGAGGTCGCAGTAGCGTAACGAGACGATTTTAATGCCCATTAGAAGAGACATGGAGGTTGCAGTAGCTTAACAAGATGATTTTAATCCCCCTTGGAAGAGACGTGGAGGTCGCAGTAGCTTAACAAGACGGTTTTAATGCCCCTGACGAAAGTAGTGTAGGTCGCAGTAGCTTAACAAGATGGTTTTAATGCCCCTTGAAAGAGACGTGGAGGTTGCAGTAGCTTAACAAGAAGGTTATAATTCCCCTTGGAGGAGACGTGGAGGTCGCAGTGGAATAAAAAGACAATATCAATGCCCTTGGGAAAAGTGGTGGAGGTCGCAGTAGCTTAACAGGACGGTTTTAATGCCCCTTGAAAGAGATGTGGAGGTTTCAGTAGCTTAACAAGACGGTTTTAATGCCCCTTGGAAGAGACGTGGAGGTTGCAGTAGCTTAACAAGATGGTTTTAATGCCCCTTGGAAGAGAGGTGGAGGTTGCAGTATCTTAACAAGATTGTTTTAATGCCCCTTGGAAGAGACGTGGAGGTTGCAGCTGCTTAACAAAACGGTTTTAATGCCCCTTGGAAGAGAAGTAGAGGTGGCAACAGCTTATCAAGACCGTTTTAATGCCACTTGGAAGAGACGTGGAGGTTGCAGTAGCTTAACAAGACGGTTTTAATGCCCCTTGGAAGAGACGTGGAGGTTGCAGTAGCTTAACAAAACGGTTTTTATGTCCCCTGGAGGAGACGTGGAGTTTGCAGTAGCTTAACAAGACGGTTTTAATGCCCCTTGGAAAAGACGTGGAGGTTACAGTAGCTTAACAAGACAGTTTTAATGCCCCTTGGAAGAGACGCAGAGGAGGCAGCAGCTTATCAAGACCGTTTTAATGCCACTTCGAAGAGACGTGGAGGTTGCAGTAGCTTAAGAAGTTGGTTTTAATGCCCTTTGGAAGAGACGTGGAGGTCGCAGTGGAATAAAAGGACAATATCAATGCCCTTGGGAAAAGTGGTGGAGGTCACAGTAGCTTAACAGGACGGTTTTAATGCCCTTTGAAAGAGACGTGGAGGTTGCAGTAGCTTAACAAGAAGGTTATAATTCCCCTTGGAGGAGACGTGGAGGTCGCAGTGGAATAAAAAGACAATATCAATGCCCTTGGGAAAAGTGGTGGAGGTCGCAGTAGCTTAACAGGACGGTTTTAATGCCCCTTGAAAGAGATGTGGAGGTTTCAGTAGCTTAACAAGACGGTTTTAATGCCCCTGAGGAAAGTAGTGTAGGTCACAGTAGCTTAACAAGATGGTTTTAATGCCCCTTGAAAGAGACGTGGAGGTTGCAGTAGCTTAACAAGAAGGTTATAATTCCCCTTGGAGGAGACGTGGAGGTCGCAGTGGAATAAAAAGACAATATCAATGCCCTTGGGAAAAGTGGTGGATGTCGCAGTAGCTTAACAGGACGGTTTTAATGCCCCTTGAAAGAGATGTGGAGGTTTCAGTAGCTTAACAAGACGGTTTTAATGCCCCTTGGAAGAGACGTGGAGGTTGCAGTAGCTTAACAAGATGGTTTTAATGCCCCTTGGAAGAGAGGTGGAGGTTGCAGTATCTTAACAAGATTGTTTTAATGCCCCTTGGAAGAGACGTGGAGGTTGCAGCTGCTTAACAAAACGGTTTTAATGCCCCTTGGAAGAGAAGTAGAGGTGGCAACAGCTTATCAAGACCGTTTTAATGCCACTTGGAAGAGACGTGGAGGTTGCAGTAGCTTAACAAGACGGTTTTAATGCCCCTTGGAAGAGACGTGGAGGTTGCAGTAGCTTAACAAAACGGTTTTTATGTCCCCTGGAGGAGACGTGGAGTTTGCAGTAGCTTAACAAGACGGTTTTAATGCCCCTTGGAAAAGACGTGGAGGTTACAGTAGCTTAACAAGACAGTTTTAATGCCCCTTGGAAGAGACGCAGAGGAGGCAGCAGCTTATCAAGACCGTTTTAATGCCACTTCGAAGAGACGTGGAGGTTGCAGTAGCTTAAGAAGTTGGTTTTAATGCCCTTTGGAAGAGACGTGGAGGTCGCAGTGGAATAAAAGGACAATATCAATGCCCTTGGGAAAAGTGGTGGAGGTCACAGTAGCTTAACAGGACGGTTTTAATGCCCTTTGAAAGAGACGTGGAGGTTGCAGTAGCTTAACAAGACGGTTTTAATGCCCCTCTGAAGAGACGTGGAGGTTGCAGTAGCCTAACAAGACGGTTTTAATGTCTCTTGTAAGAGACGTGGAGGTTGTAGTTTCTTAACAAGATGGTTTTATTGCCCCTTGCAAGAGACGTGGAGTATGCAGCAGCTTAACAAAACGGTTTTAATGCCCCTTGAAAGAATCGTGGAGGTTGTCGTAGCTTAACAAGACGGTTTTAATGCCCCTCTGAAGACTGGTGGAGGTCACAGTAGCTTAACAAGACGGTTTTAATGCCCCTGTAAAAAGTGGTGGAGGTCGCAGTAGCTTAACAAGACGGATTTAATGCCCCTTGGAAGAGATGTGGAGGTTTCAGGAGCTTCACAAGAGGGTTTTAATGCCCCTTGGAAGAGACGTGGAGGTCACTGTGGATTAAAAAGACAATATCAATGCACTTCGGAAAAGTGGTGTAGGTCGCAGTAGCTTAACAAGATGGTTTTAATGACTCTTGGAAGAGACGTGGAGGTGGCAGTAGCTGAACAAGACGGTTTTAATGCCCCTTGGAAGAGACATGGAGGTTGCAGTAGCTTAACAAAATGGTTTTTATGTCCCCTGGAGGAGATGTGGAGTTTGCAGTAGCTTAACAAGACGGTTTTAATGCCCCTTGGAAGAGACGTGGAGGTCGCAGTGGAATAAAAAGACAATATCAATGCCCTTGGGAAAAGTAGTGGAGGTCGCAGTAGCTTAACAAGACAGTTTAAATGGCCCTTGGAAGAGACGTGGAGGTCGCAGTAGCTTAACAAGATGGTTTTAATGCCCAGTGGAAGAGACGTGGAGGATGTAGTAGCTTAACAAGACGGTTTTAATGCCCCTTGGAAGAGACGTGGAGGTTGCAGTAGCTTAACAAGACGGTTTAATGCCCCTTGGAAGAGACGTCGAGGTTGCAGTAGCTTAACAAGACGGTTTTAATGCCACTTGGAAGAGACGTAGAGATTGCAGTAGCTTAACAAGACTTTTTTAATGCCCCTTGGAAAAAACATGGAGGTCGCAGTGGAACAAAAAGACAGTATCAATGCCCCTGGGAAAAGTGGTGGAAGTCGCAATATCTTAACAAGATGGTTTTAATGCCCCTTGGAAGAGACGTGGAGGTTGCAGTATCTTAACAAGATTGTTTTAATGCCCCTTGGAAGAGACGTGGAGGTTGCAGCAGCTTAACAAAACGGTTTTAATGCCCCTTGGAAGAATCGTGGTGGTTGCAGTACCTTAACAAGACGGTTTTAATGCCCCTCGGAAGACTGGTGGAGGTCACAGTAGCTTAACAATACGGTTTTAATGCCCCTGTAAAAAGTGGTGGAGGTCGCAGTAGCTTAACAAGATGGTTTTAATGCCCCTTGGAAGAGACGTGGAGGAAACAGTGGATTAAAAAGACAATATCAATGCCCTTCGGAAAAGTGGTTGAGGTCGCAGTAGCTTAACAAGACGGTTTTAATGCCCCTTGGGAGAGACGTGGAGGTTGCAGTAGCTTAACAAGACGGTTTAAATGCCCCTTGGAAGAGCCATGCGGTACTGCATCTTAAAAACATTATTCCCATTATTGGGGAGTGGGTCTCCCGTAGTTTTTGCCTATGCCTTCCAAGCAAAAGCTGTTAAAAATTAGGACGGAGGAACTTGAAATGCTGGCAACACGTACCAAGGTCACCCTGGTGGTATGGTGGTTGTGGAGGCTGAGAATAAGTAGAATGCCCGTTGGAAGGGAAGTGGAGGTTGCAGTAGCTTAACAAGACAGTTTAATGGCCCTTGGAAGAGACGTGGAGGTCGCAGTAGCTTAACAAGATGGTTTTAATGCTCCTTGGAAAAGACATGGAGGTTGCATTAGCTTAACAAGATGGTTTTAATGCCCTTTGGAAGAGACGTGGAGGTTGCAGTAGCTTGACAAGACGTTTTTAATGTCCCTTGGAAGGGACTTGTAGGTTCCAGTAGCTTAACAAGATGATTTTAATGCCCCTTGCGAGAGACGTGGATGTTGCAGTAGCTTAGCAAGATGGTTTTAATGCCCCTTGGTAGAGACGTGCATGTCGCAGTGCAATAAATAGACAATATCAATGCCATTGGGAAAAGTGGTGGCGGTCGCAGTAGCTTAACAAGACGGTTTTAATGACCCTTGGAAGAGACGTGGAGTTTGCAGTAGCTTAACAAGACTCTCTTAATGCCCCTTGGAAAAGACATGGAGGTCGCAGTGGAATAAAAAGACAGCATCAATGCCCCTGGGAAAAGTGGTGGAGGTTGCAGTAGCTTAACAAGATGGTTTTAATGGCCCTTGGAAGAGTGGTGGAGGTCGCAGTAGCGTAACGAGACGATTTTAATGCCCATTAGAAGAGACATGGAGGTTGCAGTAGCTTAACAAGATGGTTTTAATCCCCCTCGGAAGAGACGTGGAGGTCGCAGTAGCTTAACAAGACGGTTTTAATGCCCCTGAGGAAAGTAGTGTAGGTCACAGTAGCTTAACAAGATGGTTTTAATGCCCCTTGAAAGACACGTGGAGGTTGCAGTAGCTTAACAAGAAGGTTATAATTCCCGTTGGAAGAGACGTGGAGGTCGCAGTGGAATAAAAAGACAATATCAATGCCCTTGGGAAAAGTGGTGGAGGTCGCAGTAGCTTAACAGGACGGTTTTAATGCCCCTTGAAAGAGATGTGGAGGTTTCAGTAGCTTAACAAGACGGTTTTAATGCCCCTTGGAAGAGACGTGGAGGTTGCAGTAGCTTAACAAGATGGTTTTAATGCCCCTTGGAAAAGACATGGAGGTCGCAGTGGAATAAAAAGACAGTATCAATGCCCCTGGGAAAAGTGGTGGAGGTTGCAGTAGCTTAGCAAGATGGTTTTAATGGCCCTTGGAAGAGTGGTGGAGGTCGCAGTAGCGTAACGAGACGATTTTAATGCCCATTAGAAGAGACATGGAGGTTGCAGTAGCTTAACAAGATGATTTTAATCCCCCTTGGAAGAGACGTGGAGGTCGCAGTAGCTTAACAAGACGGTTTTAATGCCCCTGAGGAAAGTAGTGTAGGTCGCAGTAGCTTAACAAGATGGTTTTAATGCCCCTTGAAAGAGACGTGGAGGTTGCAGTAGCTTAACAAGAAGGTTATAATTCCCCTTGGAGGAGACGTGGAGGTCGCAGTGGAATAAAAAGACAATATCAATGCCCTTGGGAAAAGTGGTGGAGGTCGCAGTAGCTTAACAGGACGGTTTTAATGCACCTTGAAAGAGATGTGGAGGTTTCAGTAGCTTAACAAGACGGTTTTAATGCCCCTTGGAAGAGACGTGGAGGTTGCAGTAGCTTAACAAGATGGTTTTAATGCCCCTTGGAAGAGACGTGGAGGTTGCAGTATCTTAACAAGATTGTTTTAATGCCCCTTGGAAGAGACGTGGAGGTTGCAGCAGCTTAACAAAACGGTTTTAATGCCCCTTGGAAGAATCGTGGTGGTTGCAGTACCTTAACAAGACGGTTTTAATGCCCCTCGGAAGACTGGTGGAGGTTACAGTAGCTTAACAATACGGTTTTAATGCCCCTGTAAAAAGTGGTGGAGATCGCAGTAGCTTAACAAGATGGTTTTAATGCCCCTTGGAAGAGACGTGGAGGTCACAGTGGATTAAAAAGACAATATCAATGCCCTTCGGAAAAGTGGTTGAGGTCGCAATAGCTTAACAAGACGGTTTTAATGCCCCTTGGGAGAGACGTGGAGTTTGCAGTAGGTTAACAAGACGGTTTAAATGCCCCTTGGAAGAGCCACGCGGTACAGAATCTTAAAAACATTATTCCCATTATTGGGGAGTGGGTCTCCCGTAGTTTTTGCCTATGCCTTCCAAGCAAACGCTGCCAAAAATTAGGACGGAGGAACTTGAAATGCTGGCAACACGGACCAAGGTCACCCTGGTGGTATGGTGGCTGTGCAGGCTGAGGATAAGGAGAATGCCCCTTGGAAGAGATGTGGAGGTTGCAGTAGCTTGACAAGACATTTTTAATGCCCCTTGGAAGAGACGTGTAGGTTGTAGTAGCTTAACAAGATGATTTTAATGCCCCTTAAAAGAGACGTGGAGGTTGCAGTAGCTTAAAAAGACGGTTTTAATGCCCTTGGTAGAGACGTGCATGTCGCAGTGGAATAAAAAGACAATATCAATGCCATTGGGAAAAGTGGTGGCAGTCGCAGTAGCTTAACAAGATGGTTTAAATGCCTCTTGGAAGAGACATGGAGGTTGCAGTAGCTTAACAAGATGGTTTTTATGCCCCTTGGAAGAGACATAAAGGTTGCAGTAGCTTAACAAGTCGGTCTTAATGCCCCTTGGAAAAGACATGGAGGTCACAGTGGAATAAAAAGACAGTATCAATGCCCCTGGGAAAAGTGGTGGAGGTTGCAGAAGCTTAGCAAGATGGCTTTAATGCCCCTTGGAAGAGTGGTGGAGGTCGCAGTAGCGTAACGAGAAGATTTTAATGCCCCTAGGAAGAGATGTGGAGCTGCAGTAGCTTAACAAGACGGTTTTAATGCCCCTTGGAAGAGACGTGGAGGTTGCAGTAGCTTAACAAGATGGTTTTAATGCCACTTGGAAGAGACGAGGAGATTGCAGTAGCTTAACAAGACTTTTTTAATGCCCCTTGGAAAAGACATGGAGGTCGCAGTGGAATACAAAGACAGTATCAATGCCCCTGGGAAAAGTGGTGGAGGTCGCAATAACTTAACCAAACAGTTTTAATGCCCCTTGGAAAAGGCATGGAGGTCGCAGTGGAATAAAAAGACAGTATCAATGCCCCTGGAAAATGTGGTGGAGGTTGCAGTAGCTTAACAAAACGGATTTATTGCCCCTTGGAAGAATGATGGAGATCGCAGTGGAATAAAAAGACAATATCAATGCCCCTGGTATAAGTGGTGGAGGTCGCAGTAGCTTAACAAGATGGTTTTAATGCCCATTGGAAGAGTGGTGGAGGTCGTAGTAGCGAAATGAGACGATTTTAATGCCCCTTGGCAGAGATGTGGAGGTTGTAGTAGCTTAACAAGACGATTTTAATGCCCCTTGGTAGAGACGTGCATGTCGCAGTGGAATAAAAAGACAATATCAATGCCATTTGGAAAAGTGGTGGAGGTCTCAGTATCTTAACAAGACGGTTTTAATGATTTTGGAAGAGACGTGGAGGTTGCAGTAGCTAAACAAGATGTTTTTAATGCCCCTTGGAAGAGACGTGTAGGTTCCAGTAGCTTAACAAGATTGTTTTAATGCCTCTTGGAAGAGACATAAAGGTTGCAGTAGCTTAACAAGATGGTTTTAATGCCTCTTGGAAGAGACGTGGAGTTTGCAGTAGCTTAACAAGACGGTGTTAATGCCCCTTGGAAAAGGCATGGAGGTCGCAGTGGAATAAAAAGACAGTATCAATGCCCCTGGAAAATGTGGTGGAGGTTGCAGTAGCTTAACAAAACGGTTTTATTGCCCCTTGGAAGAATGATGGAGATCGCAGTGGAATAAAAAGACAATATCAATGCCCCTGGGATAAGTAGTGGAGGTCGCAGTAGCTTAACAAGACGGTTTTAATGCCCATTGGAAGAGTGTTGGAGGTCGCAGTAGCGTAATGAGACGATTTTAATGCCCCTTGGAAGAGATGTGGAGGTTGTAGTAGCTTAACAAGATGATTTTAATGCCCCTTGGAAGAGACGTGGAGGTAGCAGTAGCTTAACAAGACGGTTTTAATGCCCCTTGGAAGAGAAGTAGAGGTGGCAACAGATTATCAAGACCGTTTTAATGCAACTTGGAAAAGACGTGGAGGTTGCAGTAGCTTAACAAGACGGTTTTAATGCCCCTGAGGAAAGTAGTGGAGGACGCAGTAGCTTAACAAGACGGTTTTAATGCCCCTTGGAAAAGACGTGGATGTTACAGTAGCTTAACAAGACAGTTTTAATGCCCCTTGGAAGAGACGCAGAGGAGGCAGCAGCTTATCAAGACCGTTTTAATGCCACTTCGAAGAGACGTGGAGGTTGCAGTAGCTTAACAAGTTGGTTTTAATGCCCTTTGGAAGAGACGTGGAGGTCGCAGTGGAATAAAAGGACAATATCAATGCCCTTGGGAAAAGTGGTGGAGGTCACAGTAGCTTAACAGGACGGTTTTAATGCCCTTTGAAAGAGACGTGGAGGTTGCAGTAGCTTAACATGACGGTTTTAATGCCCCTCTGAAGAGACGTGGAGGTTGCAGTAGCTTAACAAGACGGTTTTAATGTCTCTTGTAAGAGACGTGGAGGTTGCATTTTCTTAACAAGATGGTTTTAATGCCCCTTGCAAGAGACGTGGAGTATGCAGCAGCTTAACAAAACGGTTTTAATGCCCCTTGAAAGAATCGTGGAGGTTGTCGTAGCTTAACAAGACGGTTTTAATGCCCCTCTGAAGACTGGTGGAGGTCACAGTAGCTTCACAAGACGGTTTTAATGCCCCTGTAAAAAGTGGTGGAGGTCGCAGTAGCTTAACAAGACGGATTTAATGCCCCTTGGAAGAGACGTGGAGGTTTCAGTAGCTTCACAAGATGGTTTTAATGCCCCTTCGAAGAGACGTGGAGGTCACTGTGGATTAAAAAGACAATATCAATGCACTTCGGAAAAGTGGTGTAGGTCGCAGTAGCTTAACAAGATGGTTTTAATGACTCTTGGAAGAGACGTGGAGGTTGCAGTAGCTTAACAAGACGGTTTTAATGCCCCTTGGAAGAGACGTGGAGGTTGCAGTAGCTTAACAAGATGTTTTTAATGTCCCTTGGAAGAGACATGGAGTTTGCAGTAGGTTAACAATACTTTCTAATGCCCCTTGGAAGAGACGTGGATTTCGCAGTGGAATAAAAAGACAATATCAATGCCCTTGGGAAAAGTGGTGAAGGTCGCAGAAGCTTAACAAGTCGGTTTTCATGCCTCTTGGAAGAGACGTGGAGGTTGCAGTAGCTTAACAAGACGGTTTTAATGCCCCTTGGAAGAGACGTGGAGGTTGCAGTAGCTTAACAAGACGGTTTTTATGTCCTTTGGAAGAGACGGGGAGTTTGCAGTAGCTTAACAAGATGCTTTTAATGCCCCTTGGAAGAGACGTGGAGGTCGCAGTGGAATAAAAAGACAATATCAATGCCCTTGGGAAAAGTAGTGGAGGTCCCAGTAGCTTAACAAGACAGTTTTAATGGCCCTTGGAAGAGACGTGGAGGTTGCAGTAGCTTAAAAAGACGGTTTTAATGCCTCGTGGAAGAGACGTGGAGGATGCAGTAGCTTAACAAGACGGTCTTAATGTGTTTTGGAAGAGACGTGGAGGTTGCAGTAGCTTAACAAGACGGTTCAATGCCCCTTGTAAGAGACGTGGAGGTTGCAGTAGCTTAACAAGATGGTTTTAATGCCACTTGGAAGAGACGAGGAGATTGCAGTAGCTTAACAAGACTTTTTTAATGCCCCTTGGAAAAGACATGGAGGTCGCAGTGGAATACAAAGACAGTATCAATGCCCCTGGGAAAAGTGGTGGAGGTCGCAATAACTTAACCAGACGGTTTTAATGCCCCTTGGAAAAATGGTGGAGGTCGCAGTGGAATAAAAAGACAATATCATTGCCCCTGGGAAAGTGGTGGAGATCGCAGTAGCTTAACAAGACGGTTTTAATGCCCCTTGGAAGAGACGTGGAGGTTGCAGTAGCTTAACAAGACGGTTTTAATGTCCCTTGGAAACGACGTGGAGTTTGCAGTAGGTTAACAAGACGGTTTTAAAGTCCCTTGGAAGAGATGTCGAGTTTGCAGTATCTTAACAAGACGGTTTTAATGCCCCTTGGAAGAGACGTGGAGGTCGCTGTGGAATAAAAAGACAATATCAATGCCCTTGGGAATACTAGTGGAGGTCGCAGTAGCTTAGCAAGACAGTTTTAATGGCCATTGGAAGAGACTTGGAGGTTGCAGTAGCTTAACAAGATGGTTTTAATGCCCCTTGGAAGAGACGTGGAGGTTGCAGTAGCTTAACAAGACGGTTTTAATGCCCCTTGGAAGAGACATGGAGGTTGCAGTAGCTTAACAAGACTGTTTTAATGGCCCTTGGAAGAGACGTGGAGGTTGCGGTAGCTTAACAAAGCGTTTTTAGTGCCCCTTGGAAGAGACGTGGAGGTCGCAGTGGAATGAAAAGACAATATGAACGCCCCTGGGAATAATGGTGGAGGTCGCAGTAGCTTAACAAGATGGTTTAATGCCCCTTGGAAGAATGGTGGAGGTCGCAGTGGAATAAAAAGACAATATCAATGCCACTGGGAAAAGTGGTGGAGGTCGCAATAGCTTAACAAGACGGTTTTAATGCCCCTTGGAAGAGACTTGGAGGTTGCAGTAGATTAACAAGACGGTTTATATGCCCCTTGGAAGAGTCATGCAGTACAGCATCTTAAAAACATTATTCCCATTATTGGGGAGTGGGTCTCCCGTAGTCTTTGCCTCTGCCTTCCAAGCAAAAGCTGCCAAAAATTAGGACGGAGGAACTTGAAATGCTGGCAACACGGACCAAGGTCACCCTGGTGGTATGGTGGTTGTGGAGGCTGAGAATAAGTAGAATGCCCGTTGGAAGGGAAGTGGAGGTTGCAGTAGCTTAACAAGACAGTTTAATGGCCCTTGGAAGAGACGTGGAGGATGCAGTAGCTTAACAAGACGGTCTTAATGTGTCTTGGAAGAGACGTGGAGGTTGCAGAAGCTTAACAAGACGGTTCAATGCCCCTTGGAAGAGACGTGGAGGTTGCAATAGCTTAACAAGATGGTTTTAATGCCACTTGGAAGAGACGAGGAGATTGCAGTAGCTTAACAAGACTTTTTTAATGCCCCTTGGAAAAGACATGGAGGTCGCAGTGGAATACAAAGACAGTATCAATGCCCCTGGGAAAAGTGGTGGAGGTCGCAGTAGCTTAAGAAGACGGTTTTAATGCCCCTTGGAAGAGACGTGGAGATTGCAGTAGCTTAACAAGACGGTTTTAATGTCCCTTGGAAACGACGTGGAGTTTGCAGTAGGTTAACAATACGTTTTTAATGCCCCTTGGAAGAGACGTGGAGGTCGCAGTGGAATTAAAAGACAATATCAATGCCCTTGGGAACAGAGGTTGAGGTCGCAGTAGCTTAACAAGTCGGTTTTCATGCCTCTTGGAAGAGACGTGAAGGTTGCAGTAGCTTAACAAGACGGTTTTAATGCCTCTTGGAAGAGACGTGGAGGTTGCAGTAGCTTAACAAAACGTTTTTTATGTCCCCTGGAGGAGACGTGGAGTTTGCAGTAGCTTAACAAGACGGTTTTAATGCCCCTTGGAAGAGACGTGGAGTTCGCAGTGGAATAAAAAGACAATATCAATGCCCTTGGGAAAAGTAGTGGAGGTCGCAGTAGCTTAACAAGACAGTTTAAATGGCCCTTGGAAGAGACGTGGAGGTCGCAGTAGCTTAACAAGATGGTTTTAATGCCCAGTGGAAGAGACGTGGAGGATGCAGTAGCTTAACAAGATGGTTTTAATGCCCCTTGGAAGAGAATTGGAGGTTGCAGTAGCTTAACAAGACGGTTTAATGCCCCTTGGAAGAGACGTCGAGGTTGCAGTAGCTTAACAAGACGGTTTTAATGCCACTTGGAAGAGACGTAGAGATTGCAGTAGCTTAACAAGACTTTTTTAATGCCCCTTGGAAAAAACATGGAGGTCGCAGTGGAATAAAAAGACAGTATCAATGCACCCTGGGAAAAGTGGTGGAAGTCGCAATATCTTAACAAGACGGTTTTAATGCCCCTTTGAAGAATGGTGGAGGTCACAGTGGAATAAAAAGACAATATCATTGCCCCTGGGAATGTGGTGGAGGTCTCAGTAGCTTAACAAGACGGTTTTAATGCACCTTGGAAGAGACATGGAGGTTGCAGTATCTTAACAAGATGGTTTTAATGCCCTTTGGAAGAGACGTGGAGGTTGCAGCAGCTTAACAAAATGGTTTTAATGCCCCTTGGAATAATCGTGGAGGTTGCAGTAGCTTAACAAGACGGTTTTAATGACCCTTGGAAGACTGGTGGAGGTCGCAGTAGCTTAACAAGACGGTTTTAATCCCCCTGTAAAAAGTGATGGAGGTCGCAGTAGCTTAACAAGATGGTTTTAATGCCCCTTGGAAGAGACGTGGAGGTTTCAGCAGCTTCACAAGATCCCCCTGTAAAAAGTGATGGAGGTCGCAGTAATGCACCTTTGAAGAGACATGGAGGTCACAGTGGATTAAAAAGACAATATCGATGCCCTTTGGAAAAGTGGTGGAGGTCGCAGTATCTTAACAAGACGGTTTTAATGCCCCTTGGAAGAGATGTGGAGTTTGCAGTAGGTTAACAATACGTATTTAATGCCCCTTGGAAGAGACGTGGAGGTCGCAGTGGAATAAAAAGAAAATATTAATGCCCTTGGGAAAAGTGGTGGATGTCGCAGTAGCTTAACAAGACGGTTTTAATGCCTCTTAGAAGAGACGTGGAGGTTGCAGTAGCTTAACAAGACGGTTTTAATGCCCCTTGGAAGAGACGTGGAGGTTGAAGTATCTTAACAAGATGGTTTTAAAGTCCCTTGGAAGAGACGTCGAGCTTGCAGTATCTTAACAAGACGGTTTTAATGCCCCTTGGAAGAGACGTGGAGGTCGCTGTGGAATAAAAAGACAATATCAATGCCCTTGGGAAAATAGTGGAGGTCGCAGTAGATTAGCAAGACAGTTTTAATGGCCATTGGAAGAGACTTGGAGGTTGCAGTAGCTTAACAAGATGGTTTTACTGCCCCTTGGAAGAGACGTGGAGGTTGCAGTAGCTTAACAAGACGGTTTTAATGCCCCTTGGAAGAGACATGGAGGTTGCAGTAGCTTAACAAGACTGTTTTAATGGCCCTTGGAAGAGACGTGGAGGTTGCGGTAGCTTAACAAAGCGTTTTTAGTGCCCCTTGGAAGAGACGTGGAGGTCGCAGTGGAATGAAAAGACAATATGAACGCCCCTGGGAATAGTGGTGGAGGTCGCAGTAGCTTAACAAGATGGTTTAATGCCCCTTGGAAGAATGGTGGAGATCGCAGTGGAATAAAAAGACAATATCAATGCCACTGGGAAAAGTGGTGGAGGTCGCAATAGCTTAACAAGACGGTTTTCACAAGATGGTTTTAATGCCACTTGGAAGAGACGAGGAGATTGCAGTAGCTTAACAAGACTTTTTTAATGCCCCTTGGAAAAGACATGGAGGTCGCAGTGGAATACAACGACAGTATCAATGCCCCTGGGAAAAGTGGTGGAGGTTGCAATAACTTAACCAGACGGTTTTAATGCACCTTGGAAAAATGGTGGAGGTCGCAGTGTAATATAAAGACAATATCATTGCCCCTGGGAAAGTGGTGGAGGTCGCAGTAGCTTAAGAAGACGGTTTTAATGCCCCTTGGAAGAGACGTGGAGGTTGCAGTAGCTTAACAAGACGGTTTTAATGTCCCTTGGAAACGACGTGGAGTTTGCAGTAGGTTAACAATACAATTTTAATGCCCCTTGGAAGAGACGTGGAGGTCGCAGTGGAATTAAAAGACAATATCAATGCCCTTGGGAACAGAGGTTGAAGTCGCAGTAGCTTAACAAGTCGGTTTTCATGCCTCTTGGAAGAGACGTGGAGGTTGCAGTAGCTTAACAAGACGGTTTTAATGCCCCTTGGAAGAGACGTGGAGGTTGCATTAGCTTAACAAAATGGTTTTTATGTCCCCTGGAGGAGACGTGGAGATTGCAGTAGCTTAACAAGATGGTTTTAATGCCCCTTGGAAGAGACTTGGAGGTCGCAGTGGAATTAAAAGACAATATCAATGCCCTTGGGAAAAGTAGTGGAGGTCGCAGTAGCTTAACAAGACAGTTTAAATGGCCCTTGGAAGAGACGTGGAGGTCGCAGTAGCTTAACAAGATGGTTCTAATGCCAGTGGAAGAGACGTGGAGGATGCAGTAGCTTAACAAGACGGTTTTAATGCCCCTTGGAAGAGACGTGGAGGTTGCAGTAGCTTAACAAGACGGTTTAATGCCCCTTGGAAGAGACGTCGAGGTTGCAGTAGCTTAACAAGACGGTTTTAATGCCACTTGGAAGAGACGTAGAGATTGCAGTAGCTTAACAAGACTTTTTTAATGCCCCTTGGAAAAAACATGGAGGTCGCAGTGGAATAAAAACACAGTATCAATGCACCCTGGGAAAAGTGGTGGAAGTCGCAATATCTTAACAAGACGGTTTTAATGCCCCTTTGAAGAATGGTGGAGGTCGCAGTGGAATAAAAAGACAATATCATTGTCCCTTGGAATGTGGTGGAGGTCGCAGTAGCTTAACAAGACGGTTTTAATGCACCTTGGAAGAGACATGGAGGTTGCAGTATCTTAACAAGATGGTTTTAATGCCCTTTGGAAGAGACGTGGAGGTTGCAGCAGCTTAACAAAATGGTTTTAATGCCTCTTGGAATAATCGTGGAGGTTGCAGTAGCTTAACAAGACGGTTTTAATGACCCTTGGAAGACTGGTGGAGGTCGCAGTAGCTTAACAAGACTGTTTTAATCCCCCTGTAAAAAGTGATGGAGGTCGCAGTAGCTTAACAAGATGGTTTTAATGCCACTTGGAAGAGACGTGGAGGTTTCAGCAGCTTCACAAGATGGTTTTAATGCACCTTGGAAGAGACATGGAGGTCACAGTGGATTAAAAAGACAATATCAATGCCCTTCGGAGAAGTGGTGGAGGTCGCAGTATCTTAACAAGACAGTTTTAATGCCCCTTGGAAGAGATGTGGAGTTTGCAGTAGGTTAACAATACGTTTTTAATGCCTCTTGGAAGAGACGTGGAGGTCGCAGTGGAATAAAAAGAAATTATCAATGCCCTTGGGAAAAGTGGTGGATGTCGCAGTAGCTTAACAAGACGGTTTTAATGCCTCTTAGAAGAGACGTGGAGGTTGCAGTAGCTTAACAAGACGGTTTTAATGCTCCTTGGAAGAGACATGGAGGTTGCAGTATCTTAACAAGACGGTTTTAATGCCCCTTGGAATAGACGTGGAGGTCGCTGTGGAATAAAAAGACAATATCAATGCCCTTGAGAAAACTAGTGGAGGTCGCAGTAGCTTAGCAAGACAGTTTTAATGGCCATTGGAAGAGACTTGGAGGTTGCAGTAGCTTAACAAGATGGTTTTAATGCCCCTTGGAAGAGACGTGGAGGTTGCAGTAGCTTAACAAGACTGTTTTAATGGCCCTTGGAAGAGACGTGGAGGTTGCGGTAGCTTAACAAAGCGTTTTTAGTGCCCCTTGGAAGAGACGTGGAGGTCGCAGTGGAATGAAAAGACAATATGAACGCCCCTGGGAATAGTGGTGGAGGTCGCAGTAGCTTAACAAGATGGTTTAATGCCCCTTGGAAGAATAGTGGAGGTCGCAGTGGAATAAAAAGACAATATCAATGCCACTGGGAAAAGTGGTGGAGGTCGCAATAGCTTAACAAGACGGTTTTAATGCCCCTTGGAAGAGACTTGGAGGTTGCAGTAGCTTAACAAGACGGTTTAAATGCCCCTTGGAAGAGTCATGCAGTACAGCATCTTAAAAACATTATTCCCATTATTGGGGAGTGGGTCTCCCGTAGTCTTTGCCTATGCCTTCCAAGCAAAAGCTGCCAAAAATTAGGACGGAGGAACTTGAAATGCTGGCAACATGGACCAAGGTCACCCTTGTGGTATGGTGGTTGTGGAGGCTGAGAATAAGTAGAATGCCCGTTGGAAGGGAAGTGGAGGTTGCAGTAGCTTAAGAAGACAGTTTAATGGCCCTTGGAAGAGACGTGGAGGTCGCAGAAGCTTAACAAGACGGTTTTAATGCTCCTTGGAAAAGACATGGAGGTTGAATTAGCTTAACAAGATGGTTTTAATGCCCCTTGGAAGAGACGTGGAGGTTGCAGTAGCTTGACAAGACGTTTTTAATGTCCCTTGGCAGGGACTTATAGGTTCCAGTAGCTTAACAAGATGGTTTTAATGACTCTTGGAAGAGACGTGGAGGTTGCAGTAGCTTAACAAGACGGTTTTAATGCCCCTTGGAAGAGACGTGGAGGTTGCAGTAGCTTAACAAGATGTTTTTAATGTCCCTTGGAAGAGACATGGAGTTTGCAGTAGGTTAACAATACTTTCTAATGCCCCTTGGAAGAGACGTGGATTTCGCAGTGGAATAAAAAGACAATATCAATGCCCTTGGGAAAAGTGGTGAAGGTCGCAGAAGCTTAACAAGTCGGTTTTCATGCCTCTTGGAAGAGACGTGGAGGTTGCAGTAGCTTAACAAGACGGTTTTAATGCCCCTTGGAAGAGACGTGGAGGTTGCAGTAGCTTAACAAGACGGTTTTTATGTCCTTTGGAAGAGACGGGGAGTTTGCAGTAGCTTAACAAGATGCTTTTAATGCCCCTTGGAAGAGACGTGGAGGTCGCAGTGGAATAAAAAGACAATATCAATGCCCTTGGGAAAAGTAGTGGAGGTCCCAGTAGCTTAACAAGACAGTTTTAATGGCCCTTGGAAGAGACGTGGAGGTTGCAGTAGCTTAAAAAGACGGTTTTAATGCCTCGTGGAAGAGACGTGGAGGATGCAGTAGCTTAACAAGACGGTCTTAATGTGTTTTGGAAGAGACGTGGAGGTTGCAGTAGCTTAACAAGACGGTTCAATGCCCCTTGTAAGAGACGTGGAGGTTGCAGTAGCTTAACAAGATGGTTTTAATGCCACTTGGAAGAGACGAGGAGATTGCAGTAGCTTAACAAGACTTTTTTAATGCCCCTTGGAAAAGACATGGAGGTCGCAGTGGAATACAAAGACAGTATCAATGCCCCTGGGAAAAGTGGTGGAGGTCGCAATAACTTAACCAGACGGTTTTAATGCCCCTTGGAAAAATGGTGGAGGTCGCAGTGGAATAAAAAGACAATATCATTGCCCCTGGGAAAGTGGTGGAGATCGCAGTAGCTTAACAAGACGGTTTTAATGCCCCTTGGAAGAGACGTGGAGGTTGCAGTAGCTTAACAAGACGGTTTTAATGTCCCTTGGAAACGACGTGGAGTTTGCAGTAGGTTAACAAGACGGTTTTAAAGTCCCTTGGAAGAGATGTCGAGTTTGCAGTATCTTAACAAGACGGTTTTAATGCCCCTTGGAAGAGACGTGGAGGTCGCTGTGGAATAAAAAGACAATATCAATGCCCTTGGGAATACTAGTGGAGGTCGCAGTAGCTTAACAAGACAGTTTTAATGGCCATTGGAAGAGACTTGGAGGTTGCAGTAGCTTAACAAGATGGTTTTAATGCCCCTTGGAAGAGACTTGGAGGTTGCAGTAGCTTAACAAGACGGTTTTAATGCCCCTTGGAAGAGACATGGAGGTTGCAGTAGCTTAACAAGACTGTTTTAATGGCCCTTGGAAGAGACGTGGAGGTTGCGGTAGCTTAACAAAGCGTTTTTAGTGCCCCTTGGAAGAGACGTGGAGGTCGCAGTGGAATGAAAAGACAATATGAACGCCCCTGGGAATAATGGTGGAGGTCGCAGTAGCTTAACAAGATGGTTTAATGCCCCTTGGAAGAATGGTGGAGGTCGCAGTGGAATAAAAAGACAATATCAATGCCACTGGGAAAAGTGGTGGAGGTCGCAATAGCTTAACAAGACGGTTTTAATGCCCCTTGGAAGAGACTTGGAGGTTGCAGTAGATTAACAAGACGGTTTATATGCCCCTTGGAAGAGTCATGCAGTACAGCATCTTAAAAACATTATTCCCATTATTGGGGAGTGGGTCTCCCGTAGTCTTTGCCTCTGCCTTCCAAGCAAAAGCTGCCAAAAATTAGGACGGAGGAACTTGAAATGCTGGCAACACGGACCAAGGTCACCCTGGTGGTATGGTGGTTGTGGAGGCTGAGAATAAGTAGAATGCCCGTTGGAAGGGAAGTGGAGGTTGCAGTAGCTTAACAAGACAGTTTAATGGCCCTTGGAAGAGACGTGGAGGATGCAGTAGCTTAACAAGACGGTCTTAATGTGTCTTGGAAGAGACGTGGAGGTTGCAGAAGCTTAACAAGACGGTTCAATGCCCCTTGGAAGAGACGTGGAGGTTGCAATAGCTTAACAAGATGGTTTTAATGCCACTTGGAAGAGACGAGGAGATTGCAGTAGCTTAACAAGACTTTTTTAATGCCCCTTGGAAAAGACATGGAGGTCGCAGTGGAATACAAAGACAGTATCAATGCCCCTGGGAAAAGTGGTGGAGGTCGCAGTAGCTTAAGAAGACGGTTTTAATGCCCCTTGGAAGAGACGTGGAGATTGCAGTAGCTTAACAAGACGGTTTTAATGTCCCTTGGAAACGACGTGGAGTTTGCAGTAGGTTAACAATACGTTTTTAATGCCCCTTGGAAGAGACGTGGAGGTCGCAGTGGAATTAAAAGACAATATCAATGCCCTTGGGAACAGAGGTTGAGGTCGCAGTAGCTTAACAAGTCGGTTTTCATGCCTCTTGGAAGAGACGTGAAGGTTGCAGTAGCTTAACAAGACGGTTTTAATGCCTCTTGGAAGAGACGTGGAGGTTGCAGTAGCTTAACAAAACGTTTTTTATGTCCCCTGGAGGAGACGTGGAGTTTGCAGTAGCTTAACAAGACGGTTTTAATGCCCCTTGGAAGAGACGTGGAGTTCGCAGTGGAATAAAAAGACAATATCAATGCCCTTGGGAAAAGTAGTGGAGGTCGCAGTAGCTTAACAAGACAGTTTAAATGGCCCTTGGAAGAGACGTGGAGGTCGCAGTAGCTTAACAAGATGGTTTTAATGCCCAGTGGAAGAGACGTGGAGGATGCAGTAGCTTAACAAGATGGTTTTAATGCCCCTTGGAAGAGAATTGGAGGTTGCAGTAGCTTAACAAGACGGTTTAATGCCCCTTGGAAGAGACGTCGAGGTTGCAGTAGCTTAACAAGACGGTTTTAATGCCACTTGGAAGAGACGTAGAGATTGCAGTAGCTTAACAAGACTTTTTTAATGCCCCTTGGAAAAAACATGGAGGTCGCAGTGGAATAAAAAGACAGTATCAATGCACCCTGGGAAAAGTGGTGGAAGTCGCAATATCTTAACAAGACGGTTTTAATGCCCCTTTGAAGAATGGTGGAGGTCACAGTGGAATAAAAAGACAATATCATTGCCCCTGGGAATGTGGTGGAGGTCTCAGTAGCTTAACAAGACGGTTTTAATGCACCTTGGAAGAGACATGGAGGTTGCAGTATCTTAACAAGATGGTTTTAATGCCCTTTGGAAGAGACGTGGAGGTTGCAGCAGCTTAACAAAATGGTTTTAATGCCCCTTGGAATAATCGTGGAGGTTGCAGTAGCTTAACAAGACGGTTTTAATGACCCTTGGAAGACTGGTGGAGGTCGCAGTAGCTTAACAAGACGGTTTTAATCCCCCTGTAAAAAGTGATGGAGGTCGCAGTAGCTTAACAAGATGGTTTTAATGCCCCTTGGAAGAGACGTGGAGGTTTCAGCAGCTTCACAAGATCCCCCTGTAAAAAGTGATGGAGGTCGCAGTAATGCACCTTTGAAGAGACATGGAGGTCACAGTGGATTAAAAAGACAATATCGATGCCCTTTGGAAAAGTGGTGGAGGTCGCAGTATCTTAACAAGACGGTTTTAATGCCCCTTGGAAGAGATGTGGAGTTTGCAGTAGGTTAACAATACGTATTTAAAGCCCCTTGGAAGAGACGTGGAGGTCGCAGTGGAATAAAAAGAAAATATTAATGCCCTTGGGAAAAGTGGTGGATGTCGCAGTAGCTTAACAAGACGGTTTTAATGCCTCTTAGAAGAGACGTGGAGGTTGCAGTAGCTTAACAAGACGGTTTTAATGCCCCTTGGAAGAGACGTGGAGGTTGAAGTATCTTAACAAGATGGTTTTAAAGTCCCTTGGAAGAGACGTCGAGCTTGCAGTATCTTAACAAGACGGTTTTAATGCCCCTTGGAAGAGACGTGGAGGTCGCTGTGGAATAAAAAGACAATATCAATGCCCTTGGGAAAATAGTGGAGGTCGCAGTAGCTTAGCAAGACAGTTTTAATGGCCATTAGAAGAGACTTGGAGGTTGCAGTAGCTTAACAAGATGGTTTTACTGCCCCTTGGAAGAGACGTGGAGGTTGCAGTAGCTTAACAAGACGGTTTTAATGCCCCTTGGAAGAGACATGGAGGTTGCAGTAGCTTAACAAGACTGTTTTAATGGCCCTTGGAAGAGACGTGGAGGTTGCGGTAGCTTAACAAAGCGTTTTTAGTGCCCCTTGGAAGAGACGTGGAGGTCGCAGTGGAATGAAAAGACAATATGAACGCCCCTGGGAATAGTGGTGGAGGTCGCAGTAGCTTAACAAGATGGTTTAATGCCCCTTGGAAGAATGGTGGAGATCGCAGTGGAATAAAAAGACAATATCAATGCCACTGGGAAAAGTGGTGGAGGTCGCAATAGCTTAACAAGACGGTTTTCACAAGATGGTTTTAATGCCACTTGGAAGAGACGAGGAGATTGCAGTAGCTTAACAAGACTTTTTTAATGCCCCTTGGAAAAGACATGGAGGTCGCAGTGGAATACAACGACAGTATCAATGCCCCTGGGAAAAGTGGTGGAGGTTGCAATAACTTAACCAGACGGTTTTAATGCACCTTGGAAAAATGGTGGAGGTCGCAGTGTAATATAAAGACAATATCATTGCCCCTGGGAAAGTGGTGGAGGTTGCAGTAGCTTAAGAAGACGGTTTTAATGCCCCTTGGAAGAGACGTGGAGGTTGCAGTAGCTTAACAAGACGGTTTTAATGTCCCTTGGAAACGACGTGGAGTTTGCAGTAGGTTAACAATACAATTTTAATGCCCCTTGGAAGAGACGTGGAGGTCGCAGTGGAATTAAAAGACAATATCAATGCCCTTGGGAACAGAGGTTGAAGTCGCAGTAGCTTAACAAGTCGGTTTTCATGCCTCTTGGAAGAGACGTGGAGGTTGCAGTAGCTTAACAAGACGGTTTTAATGCCCCTTGGAAGAGACGTGGAGGTTGCATTAGCTTAACAAAATGGTTTTTATGTCCCCTGGAGGAGACGTGGAGATTGCAGTAGCTTAACAAGATGGTTTTAATGCCCCTTGGAAGAGACTTGGAGGTCGCAGTGGAATTAAAAGACAATATCAATGCCCTTGGGAAAAGTAGTGGAGGTCGCAGTAGCTTAACAAGACAGTTTAAATGGCCCTTGGAAGAGACGTGGAGGTCGCAGTAGCTTAACAAGATGGTTCTAATGCCAGTGGAAGAGACGTGGAGGATGCAGTAGCTTAACAAGACGGTTTTAATGCCCCTTGGAAGAGACGTGGAGGTTGCAGTAGCTTAACAAGACGGTTTAATGCCCCTTGGAAGAGACGTCGAGGTTGCAGTAGCTTAACAAGACGGTTTTAATGCCACTTGGAAGAGACGTAGAGATTGCAGTAGCTTAACAAGACTTTTTTAATGCCCCTTGGAAAAAACATGGAGGTCGCAGTGGAATAAAAACACAGTATCAATGCACCCTGGGAAAAGTGGTGGAAGTCGCAATATCTTAACAAGACGGTTTTAATACCCCTTTGAAGAATGGTGGAGGTCGCAGTGGAATTAAAAGACAATATCATTGTCCCTTGGAATGTGGTGGAGGTCGCAGTAGCTTAACAAGACGGTTTTAATGCACCTTGGAAGAGACATGGAGGTTGCAGTATCTTAACAAGATGGTTTTAATGCCCTTTGGAAGAGACGTGGAGGTTGCAGCAGCTTAACAAAATGGTTTTAATGCCTCTTGGAATAATCGTGGAGGTTGCAGTAGCTTAACAAGACGGTTTTAATGACCCTTGGAAGACTGGTGGAGGTCGCAGTAGCTTAACAAGACTGTTTTAATCCCCCTGTAAAAAGTGATGGAGGTCGCAGTAGCTTAACAAGATGGTTTTAATGCCACTTGGAAGAGACGTGGAGGTTTCAGCAGCTTCACAAGATGGTTTTAATGCACCTTGGAAGAGACATGGAGGTCACAGTGGATTAAAAAGACAATATCAATGCCCTTCGGAGAAGTGGTGGAGGTCGCAGTATCTTAACAAGACAGTTTTAATGCCCCTTGGAAGAGATGTGGAGTTTGCAGTAGGTTAACAATACGTTTTTAATGCCTCTTGGAAGAGACGTGGAGGTCGCAGTGGAATAAAAAGAAATTATCAATGCCCTTGGGAAAAGTGGTGGATGTCGCAGTAGCTTAACAAGACGGTTTTAATGCCTCTCAGAAGAGACGTGGAGGTTGCAGTAGCTTAACAAGACGGTTTTAATGCTCCTTGGAAGAGACATGGAGGTTGCAGTATCTTAACAAGACGGTTTTAAAGTCCCTTGGAAGAGACGTCGAGTTTGCAGTATCTTAACAAGACGGTTTTAATGCCCCTTGGAATAGACGTGGAGGTCGCTGTGGAATAAAAAGACAATATCAATGCCCTTGAGAAAACTAGTGGAGGTCGCAGTAGCTTAGCAAGACAGTTTTAATGGCCATTGGAAGAGACTTGGAGGTTGCAGTAGCTTAACAAGATAGTTTTAATGCCCCTTGGAAGAGACGTGGAGGTTGCAGTAGCTTAACAAGACTGTTTTAATGGCCCTTGGAAGAGACGTGGAGGTTGCGGTAGCTTAACAAAGCGTTTTTAGTGCCCCTTGGAAGAGACGTGGAGGTCGCAGTGGAATGAAAAGACAATATGAACGCCCCTGGGAATAGTGGTGGAGGTCGCAGTAGCTTAAGAAGATGGTTTAATGCCCCTTGGAAGAATAGTGGAGGTCGCAGTGGAATAAAAAGACAATATCAATGCCACTGGGAAAAGTGGTGGAGGTCGCAATAGCTTAACAAGACGGTTTTAATGCCCCTTGGAAGAGACTTGGAGGTTGCAGTAGCTTAACAAGACGGTTTAAATGCCCCTTGGAAGAGTCATGCAGTACAGCATCTTAAAAACATTATTCCCATTATTGGGGAGTGGGTCTCCCGTAGTCTTTGCCTATGCCTTCCAAGCAAAAGCTGCCAAAAATTAGGACGGAGGAACTTGAAATGCTGGCAACATGGACCAAGGTCACCCTTGTGGTATGGTGGTTGTGGAGGCTGAGAATAAGTAGAATGCCCGTTGGAAAGGAAGTGGAGGTTGCAGTAGCTTAACAAGACAGTTTAATGGCCCTTGGAAGAGACGTGGAGGTCGCAGAAGCTTAACAAGACGGTTTTAATGCTCCTTGGAAAAGACATGGAGGTTGAATTAGCTTAACAAGATGGTTTTAATGCCCCTTGGAAGAGACGTGGAGGTTGCAGTAGCTTGACAAGACGTTTTTAATGTCCCTTGGCAGGGACTTATAGGTTCCAGTAGCTTAACAAGATGATTTTAATGCCCCTTGCGAGAGACGTGGATGTTGCAGTAGCTTAGCAAGACGGTTTTAATGCCCCTTGGTAGAGACGTGCATGTCGCAGTGCAATAAAAAGACAATATCAATGCCATTGGGAAAAGTGGTGGCGGTCGCAGTAGCTTAACAAGACGGTTTTAATGACCCTTGGAAGAGACGTGGAGTTTGCAGTAGCTTAACAAGATGCTCTTAATGCCCCTTGGAAAAGACATGGAGGTCTTTGTGGAATAAAAAGACAGTATCAATGCCCCTGCGAAAAGTGGTGGAGGTTGCAGTAGCTTAACAAGATGGTTTTAATGGCCCTTGGAAGAGTGGTGGAGGTCGCAGTAGCGTAACGAGACGATTTTAATGCCCAATAGAAGAGACATGGAGGTTGCAGTAGCTTAACAAGATGGTTTTAATGCCCCTGAGGAAAGTAGTGTAGGTCGCAGTAGCTTAACAAGACAGTTTTAATGCCCCTTGAAAGAGACGTGGAGGTTGCAGTAGCTTAACAAGAAGGTTATAATTCCCCTTGGAAGAGACGTGGAGGTCGCAGTGGAATAAAAAGACAATATCAATGCCCTTGGGAAAAGTGGTGGAGGTCGCAGTAGCTTAACAGGACGGTTTTAATGCCCCTTGAAAGAGATGTGGAGGTTTCAGTAGCTTAACAAGACGGTTTTAATGCCCCTTGGAAGAGACGTGGAGGTTGCAGAAGCTTAATAAGATGGTTTTAATGCCCCTTGGAAGAGACTTGGAGGTTGCAGTATCTTAACAAGATTGTTTTAATGCCCCTTGGAAGAGACGTGGAGGTTGCAGCAGCTTAACAAAACGGTTTTAATGCCCCTTGGAAGAATCGTGGTGGTTGCAGTACCTTAACAAGATGGTTTTAATGCCCCTCGGAAGACTGGTGGAGGTCACAGTAGCTTAACAATACGGTTTTAATGCCCCTTTAAAAAGTGGTGGAGGTCGCAGTAGCTTAACAAGACGGTTTTAATGCCCGTTGGAAGAGACGTGGAGGTCACAGTGGATTAAAAAGACAATATCAATGCCCTTCGTAAAAGTGGTTGAGGTCGCAGTAGCTTAACAAGACAGTTTTAATGCCCCTTGGGAGAGACGTGGAGGTTGCAGTAGCTTAACAAGACGGTTTAAATGCCCCTTGGAAGAGCCATGCGGTACAGCATCTTAAAAACATTATACCCATTATTGGGGAGTGGGTCTCCCGTAGTTTTTGCCTATGCCTTCCAAGCAAAAGCTGCCAAAAATTAGGACGGAGGAACTTGAAATACTGGCAACACGGACCAAGGTCACCCTGGTGGTATGGTGGTTGTGGAGGCTGAGAATAAGTAGAATGCCCATTGGAAGGGAAGTGGAGGTTGCAGTAGCTTAACAAGACAGTTTAATGGGCCTTGGAAGAGACGTGGAGGTCGGAGAAGCTTAACAAGACGGTTTTAATGCTCCTTGGAAAAGACATGGAGGTTGCATTAGCTTAACAAGATGGTTTTAATGCCCCTTGGAAGAGACGTGGAGGTTGCAGTAGCTTGACAAGACGTTTTTAAGGTACCTTGGAAGAGACTTGTAGGTTCCAGTAGCTTAACAAGATGATTTTAATGCCCCTTGCGAGAGACGTGGATGTTGCAGTAGCTTAGCAAGACGGTTTTAATGCCCCTTGGTAGAGACGTGCATGTCGCAGTGCAATAAAAAGACAATATCAATGCCATTGGGAAAAGTGGTGGCGGTCGCAGTAGCTTAACAAGATGGTTTTAATCCCCCTTGGAAGAGACGTGGAAGTCGCAGTAGCTTAACAAGACGGTTTTAATGCCCCTGAGGAAAGTAGTGTAGGTCGCAGTAGCTTAACAAGATGGTTTTAATGCCCCTTGAAAGAGACGTGGAGGTTGCAGTAGCTTAACAAGAAGGTTATAATTCCCCTTGGGAGAGACGTGGAGGTCGCAGTGGAATAAAAAGACAATATCAATGCCCTTGGGAAAAGTGGTGGAGGTCGCAGTAGCTTAACAGGACGGTTTTAATGCCCCTTGAAAGAGATGTGGAGGTTTCAGTAGCTTAACAAGACGGTTTTAATGCCCCTTGGAAGAGACGTGGAGGTTGCAGTAGCTTAACAAGATTGTTTTAATGCCCCTTGGAAGAGACGTGGAGGTTGCAGCAGCTTAACAAAACGGTTTTAATGCCCCTTGGAAGAATCGTGGTGGTTGCAGTACCTTAACAAGACGGTTTTAATGCCCCTCGGAAGACTGGTGGAGGTCAAAGTAGCTTAACAATACGGTTTTAATGCCCCTGTAAAAAGTGGTGGAGGTCGCAGTAGCTTAACAAGATGGTTTTAATGCCCCTTGGAAGAGACGTGGAGGTCACAGTGGATTAAAAAGACAATATCAATGCCCTTCGGAAAAGTGGTTGAGGTCGCAGTAGCTTAACAAGACGGTTTTAATGCCCCTTGGGAGAGACGTGGAGGTTGCAGTAGCTTAACAATTCTGTTTAAATGCCCCTTGGAAGAGCCATGCGGTGCAGCATCTTAAAAACATTATTCCCATTATTGGGGAGTGGGTCTCCCGTAGTTTCTGCCTATGCCTTCCAAGCAAAAGCTGCCTAAAATTAGGACGGAGGAACTTGAAATGCTGGCAACATGGACCAAGGTCACCCTGGTGGTATGGTGGTTGTGGAGGCTGAGAATAAGTAGAATGCCCGTTGGAAGGGAAGTGGAGGTTGCAGTAGCTTAACAAGACAGTTTAATGTCCCTTGGAAGAGACGTGGAGGTCGCAGTAGCTTAATAAGACGGTTTTAATGCTCCTTGGAAAAGACATGGAGGTTGCATTAGCTTAACAAGATGGTTTTAATGCCCCTTGGAAGAGACGTGGAGGTTGCAGTAGCTTGACAAGACGTTTTTAATGTCCCTTGGAAGGGACTTGTAGGTTCCAGTAGCTTAACAAGATGATTTTAATGCCCCTTGCGAGAGACGTGGATGTTGCAGTAGCTTAACAAGACGGTTTTAATGCCCCTTGGTAGAGACGTGCATGTCGCAGTGCAATAAAAAGACAATATCAATGCCATTGGGAAAAGTGGTGGCGGTCGCAGTAGCTTAACAAGACGGTTTTAATGACCCTTGGAAGAGACGTGGAGTTTGCAGTAGCTTAACAAGACACTCTTAATGCCCCTTGGAAAAGACATGGAGGTCGCAGTGGAATAAAAAGACAGTATCAATGCCCCTGGGAAAAGTGGTGGATGTTGCAGTAGCTTAGCAAGATGGTTTTAATGGCCCTTGGAAGAGTGGTGGAGGTCGCAATAGCGTAACGAGACGATTTTAATGCCCATTAGAAGAGACATGGAGGTTGCAGTAGCTTAACAAGACGGTTTTAATGCCCCTGAGGAAAGTAGTGTAGGTTGCAGTAGCTTAACAAGATGGTTTTAATGGTCCTTGAAAGAGACGTGGAGGTTGCAGTAGCTTAACAAGAAGGTTATAATTCCCCTTGGAGGAGACGTGGAGGTCGCATTGGAATAAAAAGACAATATCAATGCCCTTGGGAAAAGTGGTGGAGGTCGCAGTAGCTTAACAGGACGGTTTTAATGCCCCTTGAAAGAGATGTGGAAGTTTCAGTAGCTTAACAAGACGGTTTTAATGCCCCTTGGAAGAGACGTGGAGGTTGCAGTAGCTTAACAAGATGGTTTTAATGCCCCTTGGAAGAGACGTGGAGGTTGCAGTATCTTAACAGGATTGTTTTAATGCCCCTTGGAAGAGACGTGGAGGTTGCAGCAGCTTAACAAAACGGTTTTAATGCCCCTTGGAAGGATCGTGGTGGTTGCCGTACCTTAACAAGACGGTTTTAATGCCCCTCGGAAGACTGGTGGAGGTCAGAGTAGCTTAACAGTACGGTTTTAATGCCCCTGTAAAAAGTGGTGGAGGTCGCAGTAGCTTAACAAGATGGTTTTAATGCCCCTTGGGAGAGACGTGGAGGTCACAGTGGATTAAAAAGACAATATCAATGCCCTTCGGAAAAGTGGTTGAGGTCGCAGTAGCTTAACAAGACGGTTTTAATGCCCCTTGGGAGAGACGTGGAGGTTGCAGTAGCTTAACAAGACGGTTTAAATGCCCCTTGGAAGAGCCATGCGGTACAGCATCTTAAATACATTATTCCCATTATTGGGGAGTGGGTCTCCCGTAGTTTTTGCCTATGCCTTCCAAGCAAACGCTGCCAAAAATTAGGACGGAGGAACTTGAAATGCTGGCAACACAGACCAAGGTCACCCTGGTGGTATGGTGGCTGTGCAGGCTGAGGATAAGGAGAATGCCCCTTGGAAGAGATGTGGAGGTTGCAGTAGCTTGAGAAGAAATTTTTAATGCCCCTTGGAAGAAACGTGTAGGTTGCAGTAGCTTAACAAGATGATTTTAATGCCCTTGGTAGAGACGTGCATGTCGCAGTGGAATAAAAAGACAATATCAATGCCATTGGGAAAAGTGGTGGCAGTCGCAGTAGCTTAACAAGACGGTTTAAATGCCTCTTGGAAGAGACGTGGAGGTTGCAGTAGCTTAACAAGATGGTTTTTATGCCCCTTGGAAGAGACATAAAGGTTGCAGTAGCTTAACAAGTCGGTCTTAATGCCCCTTGGAAAAGACATGGAGGTCGCAGTGGAATAAAAAGACAGTATCAATGCCCCTGGGAAAAGTGGTGGAGGTTGCAGAAGCTTAGCAAGATGGCTTTAATGCCCCTTGGAAGAGTGGTGGAGGTCGCAGTAGCGTAACGAGAAGATTTTAATGCCCCTAGGAAGAGATGTGGAGTTGCAGTAGCTTAACATGACGGTTTTAATGCCCCTTGGAAGAGACGTGGAGGTTGCAGTAGCTTAAGAAGATGGTTTTAATGCCACTTGGAAGAGACGAGGAGATTGCAGTAGCTTAACAAGACTTTTTTAATGCCCCTTGGAAAAGACATGGAGGTCGCAGTGGAATACAAAGACAGTATCAATGCCCCTGGGAAAAGTGGTGGAGGTCGCAATAACTTAACCAAACGGTTTTAATGCCCCTTGGAAAAGGCATGGAGGTCGCAGTGGAATAAAAAGACAGTATCAATGCCCCTGGAAAATGTGGTGGAGGTTGCAGTAGCTTAACAAAACGGATTTATTGCCCCTTGGAAGAATGATGGAGATTGCAGTGGAATAAAAAGACAATATCAATGCCCCTGGTATAAGTGGTGGAGGTCGCAGTAGCTTAACAAGATGGTTTTAATGTCCATTGGAAGAGTGGTGGAGGTCGCAGTAGCGTAATGAGACGATTTTAATGCCCCTTGGAAGAGATGTGGAGGTTGTAGTAGCTTAACAAGACGATTTTAATGCCGCTTGATAGAGACGTGCATGTCGCAGTGGAATAAAAAGACAATATCAATGCCATTTGGAAAAGTGGTGGAGGTCTCAGAATCTTAACAAGACGGTTTTAATGATTTTGGAAGAGACGTGGAGGTTCCAGTAGCTTAACAAGATTGTTTTAATGCCCCTTGGAAGAGACATAAAGGTTGCAGTAGCTTAACAAGATGGTTTTAATGCCTCTTGGAAGAGACGTGGAGTTTGCAGTAGCTTAACAAGACGGGGTTAATGCCCCTTGGAAAAGGCATGGAGGTCGCAGTGGAATAAAAAGACAGTATCAATGCCCCTGGAAAATGTGGTGGAGGTTGCAGTAGCTTAACAAAATGGTTTTATTGCCCCTTGGAAGAATGATGGAGATCGCAGTGGAATAAAAAGACAATATCAATGCCCCTGGGATAAGTGGTGGAGGTCGCAGTAGCTTAACAAGACGGTTTTAATGCCCATTGGAAGAGTGTTGGAGGTCGCAGTAGCGTAATGAGACGATTTTAATGCCCCTTGGAAGAGATGTGGAGGTTGTAGTAGCTTAACAAGACGATTTTAATGCCCCTTGGAAGAGACGTGGAGGTAGCAGTAGCTTAACAAGACGGTTTTAATGCCCCTTGGAAGAGAAGTAGAGGTGGCAACAGCTTATCAAGACCGTTTTAATGCCACTTGGAAGAGACGTGGAGGTTGCAGTAGCTTAACAAGACGGTTTTAATGCCCCTGGGGAAAGTAGTGGAGGACGCAGTAGCTTAACAAGACGGTTTTAATGCCCCTTGGAAAAGACGTGGAGGTTACAGTAGCTTAACAAGACAGTTTTAATGCCCCTTGGAAGAGACGCAGAGGAGGCAGCAGCTTATCAAGATCGTTTTAATGCCACTTCGAAGAGACGTGGAGGTTGCAGTAGCTTAACAAGTTGGTTTTAATGCCCTTTGGAAGAGACGTGGAGGTCGCAGTGGAATAAAAGGACAATATCAATGCCCTTGGGAAAAGTGGTGGAGGTCACAGTAGCTTAACAGGACGGTTTTAATGCCCTTTGAAAGAGACGTGGAGGTTGCAGTAGCTTAACAAGACGGTTTTAATGCCCCTCTGAAGAGACGTGGAGGTTGCAGTAGCTTAACAAGACGGTTTTAATGTTTCTTGTAAGAGACGTGGAGGTTTCATTTTCTTAACAAGATGGTTTTAATGCCCCTTGCAAGAGACGTGGAGTATGCAGCAGCTTAACAAAACGGTTTTAATGCCCCTTGAAAGAATCGTGGAGGTTGTCGTAGCTTAACAAGACGGTTTTAATGCCCCTCTGAAGACTGGTGGAGGTCACAGTAGCTTAACAAGACGGTTTTAATGCCCCTGTAAAAAGTGGTGGAGGTCGCAGTAGCTTAACAACATGGATTTAATGCCCCTTGGAACAGACGTGGAGGTTTCAGTAGCTTCACAAGATGGTTTTAATGCCCCTTGGAAGAGAGGTGGAGGTCACTGTGGATTAAAAAGACATTATCAATGCACTTCGCAAAAGTGGTGTAGGTCGCAGTAGCTTAACAAGATGGTTTTAATGACTCTTGGAAGAGACGTGGAGGTTGCAGTAGCTTAACAAGACGGTTTTAATGCCCCTTGGAAGAGACGTGGAGGTTGCAATAGCTTAACAAGATGGTTTTAATGTCCCTTGGAAGAGACATGGAGTTTGCAGTAGGTTAACAATACTTTTTAATGCCCCTTGGAAGAGACGTGGAGGTCACAGTGGAATAAAAAGACAATATCAATGCCCTTGGGAAAAGTGGTGAAGGTCGCAGAAGCTTAACAAGTCGGTTTTCATGCCTCTTGGAAGAGACGTGGAGGTTGCAGTAGCTTAACAAGACGGTTTTAATGCCCCTTGGAAGAGACGTGGAGGTTGCAGTAGCTTATCAAGACGGTTTTTATGTCCTTTGGAAGAGACGTGGAGTTTGCAGTAGCTTAACAAGACGCTTTTAATGCCCCTTGGAAGAGACGTGGAGGTCGCAGTGGAATAAAAAGACAATATCAATGCCCTTGGGAAAAGTAGTGGAGGTCGCAGTAGCTTAACAAGACAGTTTTAATGGCCCTTGGAAGAGACGTGGAGGTTTTAGTAGCTTAAAAAGACGGTTTTAATGACTCGTGGAAGAGACGTGGACGATGCAGTAGCTTAACAAGACGGTCTTAATGTGTCTTGGAAGAGACGTGGAGTTTGCAGTAGCTTAACAAGACGGTTCAATGCCCCTTGGAAGAGACGTGGAGGTTGCAGTAGCTTAACAAGATGGTTTTAATGCCACTTGGAAGAGACGAGGAGATTGCAGTAGCTTAACAAGACTTTTTAATGCCCCTTGGAAAAGACATGGAGGTCGCAGTGGAATACAAAGACAGTATCAATGCCCCTGGGAAAAGTGGTGGAGGTCGCAATAACTTAACCAGACGGTTTTAATGCCCCTTGGAAAAATGGTGGAGGTCGCAGTGGAATAAAAAGACAATATCATTGCCCCTGGGAAAGTGGTGGAGGTCGCAGTAGCTTAACAAGACGGTTTTAATGCCCCTTGGAAGAGACGTGGAGGTCGCAGTAGCTTAACAAGACGGTTTTAATGCTCCTTGGAAAACACATGGAGGTTGTATTAGCTTAACAAGATGGTTTTAATGCCCCTTGGAAGAGACATGGAGGTTGCAGTAGCTTAACAAGACGGTTTAAATGCCCCTTGGAAGAGCCATGCGGTACAGCATCTTAAAAACATTATTCCCATTATTGGGGAGTGGGTCTCCCGTAGTTTTTGCCTATGCCTTCCAAGCAAAAGCTGCCAAAAATTAGGACGGAGGAACTTGAAATGCTGGCAACACGGACCAAGGTCACCCTGGTGGTATGGTGGTTGTGGAGGCTGAGAATAAGTAGAATGCCCATTGGAAGGGAAGTGGAGGTTGCAGTAGCTTAACAAAACAGTTTAATGGCCCTTGGAAGAGACGTGGAGGTCGCAGTAGCTTAACAAGACGGTTTTAATGCTCCTTGGAAAAGACATGGAGGTTGCATTAGCTTAACAAGATGGTTTTAATGCCCCTTGGAAGAGACGTGGAGGTTGCAGTAGCTTGACAAGACGTTTTAAATGTCCCTTGGAAGGGACTTGTAGGTTCCAGTAGCTTAACAAGATGATTTTAATGCCCCTTGCGAGAGACGTGGATGTTGCAGTAGCTTAGCAAGATGGTTTTAATGCCCCTTGGTAGAGACGTGCATGTCGCAGTGCAATAAATAGACAATATCAATGCCATTGGGAAAAGTGGTGGCGGTCGCAGTAGCTTAACAAGACGGTTTTAATGACCCTTGGAAGAGACGTGGAGTTTGCAGTAGCTTAACAAGACTCTCTTAATGCCCCTTGGAAAAGACATGGAGGTCGCAGTGGAATAAAAAGACAGCATCAATGCCCCTGGGAAAAGTGGTGGAGGTTGCAGTAGCTTAACAAGATGGTTTTAATGGCCCTTGGAAGAGTGGTGGAGGTCGCAGTAGCGTAACGAGACGATTTTAATGCCCATTAGAAGAGACATGGAGGTTGCAGTAGCTTAACAAGATGGTTTTAATCCCCCTCGGAAGAGACGTGGAGGTCGCAGTAGCTTAACAAGACGGTTTTAATGCCCCTGAGGAAAGTAGTGTAGGTCACAGTAGCTTAACAAGATGGTTTTAATGCCCCTTGAAAGACACGTGGAGGTTGCAGTAGCTTAACAAGAAGGTTATAATTCCCGTTGGAAGAGACGTGGAGGTCGCAGTGGAATAAAAAGACAATATCAATGCCCTTGGGAAAAGTGGTGGAGGTCGCAGTAGCTTAACAGGACGGTTTTAATGCCCCTTGAAAGAGATGTGGAGGTTTCAGTAGCTTAACAAGACGGTTTTAATGCCCCTTGGAAGAGACGTGGAGGTTGCAGTAGCTTAACAAGATGGTTTTAATGCCCCTTGGAAGAGACGTGGAGGTTGCAGTATCTTAACAAGATTGTTTTAATGCCCCTTGGAAGAGACGTGGAGGTTGCAGCAGCTTAACAAAACGGTTTTAATGCCCCTTGGAAGAATCATGGTGGTTGCAGTACCTTAACAAGACGGTTTTAATGCCCCTCGGAAGACTGGTGGAGGTCACAGTAGCTTAAAAATACGGTTTTAATGCCCCTGTAAAACGTGGTGGAGGTCGCAGTAGCTTAACAAGATGGTTTTAATGCCCCTTGGAAGAGACGTGGAGGTCACAGTGGATTAAAAAGACAATATCAATGCCCTTCGGAAAAGTGGTTGAGGTTGCAGTAGCTTAACAAGACGGTTTTAATGCCCCTTGGGAGAGACGTGGAGGTTGCAGTAGCTTAACAAGATGGTTTAAATGCCCCTTGGAAGAGCCATGCAGTACAGCATCTTAAAAACATTATTCCCATTATTGGGGAGTGGGTCTCCCGTTGTTTTTGCCTATGCCTTCCAAGCAAAAGCTGCCAAAAATTAGGACAGAGGAACTTGAAATGCTGGCAACACGGACGAAGGTCACCCTCGTGGTATGGTGTCTGTGCAGGCTGAAGATAAGGAGAATGCCCCTTGGAAGAGATGTGGAGGTTGCAGTAGCTTGACAAGACGTTTTTAATGCCCCTTGGAAGAGATGTGTAGGTTGCAGTAGCTTAACAAGATGATTTTAATGCCCCTTAAAAAAGACGTGGAGGTTGCAGTAGCTTAACAAGACGGTTTTAATGCCCTTGGTAGAGACGTGCATGTCGCAGTGGAATAAAAAGACAATATCAATGCCATTGGGAAAAGTGGTGGCAGTCGCAGTAGCTTAACAAGACGGTTTAAATGCCTCTTGGAAGAGACGTGGAGGTTGCAGTAGCTTAACAAGATGGTTTTTATTCCCCTTGGAAGAGACATAAAGGTTGCAGTAGCTTAACAAGACGGTTTTAATGACCCTTGGAAGAGACGTGGAGTTTGCAGTAGCTTTACAAGTCGGTCTTAATGCCCCTTGGAAAAGACATGGAGGTCGCTGTGGAATAAAAAGACAGTATCAATGCCCCTGGGAAAAGTGGTGGAGGTTGCAGAAGCTTAGCAAGATGGCTTTAATGCCCCTTGGAAGAGTGGTGGAGGTCGCAGTAGCGTAACGAGAAGATTTTAATGCCCCTAGGAAGAGATGTGGAGTTGCAGTAGCTTAACAAGACGGTTTTAATGCCCCTTGGAAGAGACGTGTAGGTTGCAGTAGCTTAACAAGATGGTTTTAATGCCACTTGGAAGAGACGAGGAGATTGCAGTAGCTTAACAAGACTTTTTTAATGCCCCTTGGAAAAGACCTGGAGGTCGCAGTGGAATACAAAGACAGTATCAATGCCCCTGGGAAAAGTGGTGGAGGTCGCAATAACTTAACCAGACGGTTTTAATGCTCTTGGAAAAATGGTGGAGGTCGCAGTGGAATAAAAAGACAATATCATTGCCCCTGGGAAAGTGGTGGAGGTCGCAGTAGCTTAACAAGATGGTTTTAATGCCCCTTGGAAGCGACGTGGAGTTTGCAGTAGTTTAACAATACGTTTTTAATGCCACTTGGAAGAGACGTGGAGGTCGCAGTGGAATTAAAAGACAATATCAATGCCCTTGGGAAAAGTGGTTGAGGTCGCAGTAGCTTAACAAGTCGGTTTTCATGCCTCTTGGAAGAGACGTGGAGGTTGCAGTAGCTTAACAAGACGGTTTTAATGCACCTTGGAAGAGACGTGTAGGTTGCAGTAGCTTAACAAAACGGTTTTTATGTCCCCTGGAGGAGACGTGGAGTTTGCATTAGCTTAACAAGACGGTTTTAATGCCCCTTGGAAGAGACGTGGAGGTCGCAGTGGAATAAAAAGACAATATCAATGCCCTTGGGAAAAGTAGTGGAGGTCGCAGTAGGTTAACAAGACAGTTTAAATTGCCCTTGGAAGAGACGTGGAGGTCGCAGAAGCTTAACAAGATGGTTTTAATGCCCAGTGGAAGAGACGTGGAGGATGCAGTAGCTTAACAAGACGGCTTTAATGCCCCTTGGAAGAGACGTGGAGGTTGCAGTAGCTTAACAAGACGGTTTAATGCCCCTTGGAAGAGACGTCGAGGTTGCAGTAGCTTAACAAGATGGTTTTAATGCCACTTGGAAGAGACGTAGAGATTGCAGTAGCTTAACAAGACTTTTTTAATGCCCCTTGAAAAAACATGGAGGTCGCAGTGGAATAAAAAGACAGTATCAATGCCCCTGGGAAAAGTGGTGGAAGTCGCAATATCTTAACAAGACGGTTTTAATGCCCCTTTGAAGAATGGTGGAGGTCGCACTGGAATAAAAAGACAATATCATTGCCCCTGGGATTGTGGTGGAGGTTGCAGTAGCTTAACAAGACGGTTTTAATGCCCCTTGGAAGAGACATGGAGGTTGCAGTATCTTAACAAGATGGTTTTAATGCCCTTTGGAAGAGACGTGGAGGTTGCAGCAGCTTAACAAAATGGTTTTAATGCCCCTTGGAATAATCGTTGAGGTTGCAGTAACTTAACAAGATGGTTTTAATGACCCTTGGAAGACTGGTGGAGGTCGCAATAGCTTAACAAGACGGTTTTAATGCCCCCTGTAAAAAGTGATGGATGTCGCAGTAGCTTAACAAGATGGTTTTAATGCCCCTTGGAAGAGACGTGGAGGTTTCAGCAGCTTCACAAGATGGTTTTAATGCACCTTGGAAGAGACATGGAGGTCACAGTGGATTAAAAAGACTATATCAATGCCCTTCGGAAAAGTGGTGGAGGTCGCAGTATCTTAACAAGACGGTTTTAATGCCCCTTGGAAGTGATGTGGAGTTTGCAGTAGGTTAACAATACGTTTTTAATGCCCCTTGGAAGAGACGTGGAGGTCTCAGTGGAATAAAAAGAAAATATCAATGCCCTTGGGAAAAGTGGTGGATGTCGCAGTAGCTTAACAAGACGGTTTTAATGCCTCTTAGAAGAGACGTGGAGGTTGCAGTAGCTTAACAAGACGGTTTTAATGCCCCTTGGAAGAGACGTGGAGGTTGCAGTATCTTAGCAAGACGGTTTTAATGCCCCTTGGAAGAGACGTGGAGGTCACTGTGGAATAAAAAGACAAAATCAATGCCCTTGGGAAAAGTAGTGGAGGTCGCAGTAGCTTAGCAAGGCAGTTTTAATGGCCATTGGAAGAGACTTGGAGGTTGCAGTAGCTTAACAAGATGGTTTTAATGCCCCTTGGAAAAGACGTGGAGGTTGCAGTAGCTTAACAAGACGGTTTTAATGCCCCTTGGAAGAGACATGGAGATTGCAGTAGCTTAACAAGACTGTTTTAATGGCCCTTGGAAGAGACGTGGAGGTTGCGGTAGCTTAACAAAGCGTTTTTAGTGCCCCTTGGAAGAGACGTGGAGGTCGCAGTGGAATGAAAAGACAATATGAACGCCCCTGGGAATAGTGGTGGAGGTCGCAGTAGCTTAACAAGATGGTTTAATGCCCCTTGGAAGAATGGTGGAGGTCGCAGTGGAATAAAAAGACAATATCAACGCCACTGGGAAAAGTGGTGGAGGTCGCAATAGCTTAACAAGACTGTTTTAATGCCCCTTGGAAGAGACTTGGAGGTTGCAGTAGCTTAACAAGACGGTTTAAATGCCCCTTGGAAGAGCCATGCAGTACAGCATCTTAAAAACATTATTCCCATTATTGGGGAGTGGGTCTCCCGTAGTCTTTGCCTATGCCTTCCAAGCAAAAGCTGCCAAAAATTAGGACGGAGGAACTTGAAATGCTGGCAACACGGACCAAGGTCACCCTGGTGGTATGGTGGTTGTGGAGGCTGAGAATAAGTAGAATGCCCGTTGGAACGGAAGTGGAGGTTGCAGTAGCTTAACAAGACAGTTTAATGGCCCTTGGAAGAGACGTGGAGGTCGCAGTAGCTTAACAAGACGGTTTTAATGCTCCTTGGAAAAGACATGGAGGTTGAATTAGCTTAACAAGATGGTTTTAATGCCCCTTGGAAGAGACGTGGAGGTTGCAGTAGCTTGACAAGACGTTTTTAATGTCCCTTGGAAGAGACTTGTAGGTTCCAGTAGTTTAACAAGATGATTTTAATGCCCCTTGCGAGAGACGTGGATGTTGCAGTAGCTTAGCAAGATGGTTTTAATGCCCCTTGGTAGAGACGTGCATGTCGCAGTGCAATAAAAAGACAATATCAATGCCATTGGGAAAAGTGGTGGCGGTCGCAGTAGCTTAACAAGACGGTTTTAATGACCCTTGGAAGAGACGTGGAGTTTGCAGTAGCTTAACAAGACGCTCTTAATGCCCCTTGGAAAAGACATGGAGGTCGCAGTGGAATAAAAAGACAGTATCAATGCCCCTGGGAAAAGTGGTGGAGGTTGCAGTAGCTTAACAAGATGGTTTTAATGCCCCTTGGAAGAGACGTGGAAGTCGCAGTAGCTTAACAAGACGGTTTTAATGCCCCTGAGGAAAGTAGTGTAGGTCGCAGTAGCTTAACAAGATGGTTTTAATGCCCCTTGAAAGAGACGTGGAGGTTGCAGTAGCTTAACAAGAAGGTTATAATTCCCCTTGGAAGAGACGTGGAGGTCGCAGTGGAATAAAAAGACAATATCAATGCCCTTGGGAAAAGTGGTGGAGGTCGCAGTAGCTTAACAGGACGGTTTTAATGCCCCTTGAAAGAGATGTGGAGGTTTCAGTAGCTTAACAAGACGGTTTTAATGCCCCTTGGAAGAGACGTGGAGGTTGCAGTATCTTAACAAGATTGTTTTAATGCCCCTTGGAAGAGACGTGGAGGTTGCAGCAGCTTAACAAAACGGTTTTAATGCTCCTTTGAAGAATCGTGGTGGTTGCAGTACCTTAACAAGACGGATTTAATGCCCCTCGGAAGACTGGTGGAGGTCACAGTAGCTTAACAATACGGTTTTAATGCCCCTGTAAAAAGTGGTGGAGGTCGCAGTAGCTTAACAAGATGGTTTTAATGCCCCTTGGAAGAGACGTGGAGGTCACAGTGGATTAACAAGACAATATCAATGCCCTTCGGAAAAGTGGTTGAGGTCGCAGTAGCTTAACAAGACGGTTTTAATGCCCCTTGGGAGAGACGTGGAGGTTGCAGTAGCTTAACAAGACGGTTTAAATGCCCCTTGGAAGAGCCATGCGGTACAGTATCTTAAAAACATTATTCCCATTATTGGGGAGTGGGTCTCCCGTAGTTTTTGCCTATGCCTTCCAAGCAAAAGCTGCCAAAAATTAGGACGTAGGAACTTGAAATGCTGGCAACACGGACCAAGGTCACCCTGGTGGTATGGTGGTTGTGCAGGCTGAGGATAAGGAGAATGCCCCTTGGAAGAGATGTGGAGGTTGCAGTAGCTTGACAAGACGTTTTTAATGCCCCTTGGAAGAGACGTGTAGGTTGCAGTAGCTTAACACGATGATTTTAATGCCCCTTAAAAGAGACGTGGAGGTTGCAGTAGCTTAACAAGACGGTTTTAATGCCCTTGGTAGAGACGGGCATGTCGCAGTGGAATAAAAAGACAATATCAATGCCATTGGGAAAAGTGGTGGCAGTCGCAGTAGCTTAACAAGACAGTTTAAATGCCTCTTGGAAGAGACGTGGAGGTTGCAGTAGCTTAACAAGATGGTTTTTATGCCCCTTGGAAGAGACATAAAGGTTGCAGTAGCTTAACAAGATGGTTTTAATGACCCTTGGAAGAGACGTGGAGTTTGCAGTAGCTTTACAAGTCGGTCTTAATGCCCCTTGGAAAAGACATGGAGGTCGCAGTGTAATAAAAAGACAGTATCAATGCCCCTGGGAAAAGTGGTGGAGGTTGCAGAAGCTTAGCAAGATGGCTTTAATGCCCCTTGGAAGAGTGGTGGAGGTCGCAGTAGCGTAACGAGAAGATTTTAATGCCCCTAGGAAGAGATGTGGAGTTGCAGTAGCTTAACAAGACGGTTTTAATGCCCCTTGGAAGAGACGTGGAGGTTGCAGTATGTAACGGGTCTGGGAGGCGGAACCTCAGAGCTACTATACAAGGAGGCGGTCCTTGTAAGGGAGCGGGTGACGACCAGGGAAGACGGGCTGGAAGTCTCAGCAGGTGAACGGGACAGTCTATGAGTGAATGGGACAGTCTCTGAGTGAACGGGACAGTCTCTGAGTGAACGGGCTGGAGGTCACGGCAAGTGACCGGGGCAGTCTCTAGGTATAGGGTTGGTACGACCTGTGGCGGCTGAAGATAGACGTGAGCTCCCAGGTGAGCAGGCGAGAGTCTCTGGATGAACGGGTGGTCACAGCATGTGACGGCGGAGCCTCCAGGAAGACCAGCGGACAGGCGACAGATGAGCGCTCCCAGGTGAGCGGGCAGAAGTCTCTGGACAGGCGGGTGTTCACAGCACGTGACGGCAGAGCCTCCAGGTAGGCAAACAGACAGGTAGCAGAAGAGCGCTACCAGGTGAGCGGGCAGGAGTCACTGGACAGGCAGGTGGTCACAGCACGTGACGGCGGAGCCTCCAGGTAGGCTAGCAGGCAGATAGCAGATGTGCGCTCCCAGGTGAGCGGGCAAGCTGGTCCATAGACAGACTGACAGGAGTTGGAAGGCAGACCGTCGGACCTCAGGCAGGCAGGCAGGTAGCTGATGTGCGCTCCCAGGTGAGCGGGCAGGCTGGTCCTTAGACAGACTGACAGGATTAGTAAGGCAGACCGTCGGACCTCAGACAAGCTGGCAGGTATCAGATGTGCGCTCCCAGGTGAGCGGGCAGGCTGGTCCTTAGACAGACTGACAGGATTAGTAAGGCAGACCGTCGGACCTCAGACTAGCAGGCAGGTAGCAAGTAATCAGACAGGAATCTGGCAGGTAACTGGCAGGTAACTGGCAACTGGACCTGAGGGCTGAAGCACAGGTGAGACACAGGTGCAAACAACATTGCTCGGGCACCTCCATTTTGGAGGAGGTGCCTTATATACGGTAAAGTCCTCCGGCCATTGGCCGGGGACTCCTTAGGACGGCGCGCGCGGCCCCTTTAAGAGGGAGGGAGGGCGCGCGCGCCCTAAGCACAGTGGCCGGGAAGGAGCGCGCGCTGCCAGCAGAGCGGGAGAGGGACGCCGGGCACGGAGCAGAGCGGTGAGAGGAACAGCGTCCCTGCCTAGCAGAGGGCAGGGACGCCGGCACTACAGTACCCCCCCCTTTAGGCCCCCCCTTTTTTAGGCCAGATAGAAATTTAGCTAGGATGAGAGGGGCATGGATGTTCTCCCGGGGCTCCCACGTTCTCTCCTCAGGACGAAACCCCTTCCAATCTACCAGAAAAAAGGTCTTTCCTCTTACCCTTTTGGTGGCAAGAATGTTCTCTACCTCAAACTCGTCCTCAGCAGAAACCGGAGCAGGAGGCGTACCTGTAGACTTGGAAAAAGAGTTAAGCACCACGGGTTTGAGGAGAGATACATGGAAGGAGTTGGGGATCCGTAAGTTGGCCGGGAGTTTCAATTTATAGGCCACCGGGTTGATCTGACTGATGACCTCCAGAGGGCCGATGAACCGAGGCCCTAACTTGTAAGAAGGTATCTTGAGTCGAACATATTTAGATGAGAGCCAGACTTTATCTCCTGGATGAAATTGTGGAGGATCCAGGCGTTTTTTGTCAGCGTGTCTTTTCATACGCTCGGATGACAGAAGGAGTGCGGACCGGGTACTCTCCCATATGGAGGAAAATTTGCTAACGAGAGATTCCGCAGCCGGGTTGTCCACAGAGGTGGAGACAGGAAAAGGAATCCGAGGATGCTGAGCAAAGACTACAAAAAACGGGGATTTGGAGGAGGATTCGCTCTCGTGATTATTATAAGAGAACTCGGCCCATGGTAGGAGATCCACCCAGTCAGAATGGTGGGCATTAACGAAGTGCCGGAGGTAACTGGTCAGGTTCTGATTGATCCGCTCCACTTGACCATTGGACTGTGGGTGGTAAGCGGAAGAGAAGTCCAGGGTGACGTCTAGTAGTTTACAAGTGGCTCTCCAGAAACGTGAGGTGAACTGTACCCCACGATCCGACACGATGTGGAGGGGCAGGCCATGAAGACGGAAGATGTGGCGGATAAAGTCTTTAGCCAGCTCGGGTGCAGACGGAAGGCCTGGCAGGGGAATAAAGTGAGCCATCTTGGAAAAGCGGTCAGCGACCACCCAAATGACCGTACAACCGACAGAGACGGGGAGATCAGTTATAAAGTCCATTGCTATATGCTGCCAGGGGGCAGCAGGTACAGGAAGCGGAAGGAGGCGTCCGGCTGGCAGATGTCTCGGGACTTTGTTGCGGGCGCAGGACACACAGGCAGAAACAAAGTCTATTATGTCCTTGTGCAGGGTAGGCCACCTATAGTGCCGGGCAATAAGCTGGAGGGTCTTTTTCTGACCGGCGTGGCCAGCTAGTTTAGACGAATGGCCCCAGTGTAGGATCTTCTCCCGATCAGGTACTGAAACAAACGTTTTACCGGGAGGGAGACGATTTAGACTCACGGGAGCCACCTGCATTACTCTGGCGGGATCGATGATATGTTTAGGTTCTTCCTCGAGATCGGACACCAGAAAGGATCGGGACAAGGCGTCTGCTTTGACGTTTTTGTCAGCCGGGCGAAAATGAAGAACAAAATCAAAACGAGCAAAAAACAAGGACCACCGGGCTTGGCGCGGGTTAAGTCTCTGGGCATGCTGGAGGTAAGCCAAGTTCTTGTGGTCAGTGTAAATTATTACCGGATGAAGAGCCCCCTCGAGTAGGTAACGCCACTCCTCCAACGCCAGTTTGATGGCCAATAACTCTCGGTCTCCTATGGAATAGTTGCGCTCAGAAGAGGAGAAGAGTTTGGAGAAGAAGCCACAAGTTACCATTCTCCCGGAAGATGATTTTTGAGTAAGTACCGCTCCGGCTCCAGAGGAGGAGGCGTCAACTTCCAGGAAGAACTGCTTGTTGCCGTCCGGGCGATGCAGCACCGGGGCGGAAGAGAAGGCCTGTTTTAGGGAAAGAAAGGCCTCCTCTGCTTCGGGCAGCCACTCTTTGGGATTAGTACCCTTACGGGTGAGTGCGGAAATTGGGGCAGTCCGGGAAGAGAAGTGCGGGATGAAGAGGCGGTAATAGTTGGCGAAGCCCAGGAACCGTTGAATAGCCTTCAACCCCTCTGGTCGGGGCCATTTCTCGATGGCAGACAGTTTCTCAGGATCCATTTGTAGGCCGGTCTGAGAGATAATGTAGCCCAGAAACAGAAGCGAGGTCTGCTCAAAGAGGCACTTCTCATATTTAGCGTAGAGATGGTTCTGCCTGAGCCTGAGCAGGACCTGACGAACGTCCCTCCGGTGAGTCTGGAGATCCGGAGAGAAGACCAAGATGTCGTCCAGGTACACCACTACGCAGGAGTAGAGAAGGTCCCGGAAGATGTCATTGACCAACTCTTGAAAGACGGCAGGAGCGTTACAGAGACCAAAGGGCATTACCAGATATTCATAGTGGCCGTCCCGGGTGTTGAATGCCGTCTTCCATTCATCCCCCTGACGGATACGAACCAGGTTGTACGCCCAACGGAGGTCCAGTTTGGTGAAGATTCTAGCCCCCCTCAGACGATCAAATAACTCCGGAATGAGCGGAAGGGGGTACTTATTCTTCACCGTGATCTGGTTAAGGCCTCTATAGTCTATACAGGGACGAAGAGAGCCGTCCTTCTTTTTGACGAAAAAGAAGCCTGCTCCCGCCGGGGAGGTAGATTTCCGAATGAATCCCCTGGCCAGATTTTCCTCAATATATTCGGACATCGACCGGGTCTCAGCAGCGGATAATGGATAAATACGCCCACGGGGAGGAGAAGTACCAGGTAACAGGTCGATAGGACAGTCGTATGGTCTATGAGGGGGTAGTGTCTCTGCCTCCTTTTTATTAAAGACATCAGCATAAGACCAATAAGGAATCGGAAGTCCAGGTAGATTAGCTGGGGTAGGAGAAGGACGGACGGGATGAACGGGAACCAGACAGGTCTTATGGCAGCCCTGTCCCCAGCGAAGGACTTCTCCGGTCTGCCAGTCAAGAACGGGTGCATGTTTCTGGAGCCAAGGTAGGCCTAGCAAGAGGGCGTGAGAGAGTCCAGGCAGAACATGGAAGGAGATACTTTCAGAATGCAGCATTCCCACCTGCAGAGTAATGGATTCGGTGATGAGTTGGATGGGGCGTGGTAAGAGCCCCCCATCCACGGCAGCAACAGACAAGGGTACAGCCAGAGGTTTGGTGGGGATGCGGTATTTCTCTACCAGGGACTGTGAAATAAGATTCCCGGCTGCTCCAGAGTCCAGTTGGGCTAGTTCGAAATAACGGTTCTCCCCGTAGACGATTGAAACTGACAACAGCAGGGATGGAGAGGATTTATTCTTGTCTAGGTGGACCTCTCTGAGCGAACCTAGACACAGGCGTTTCCCGATCTCTCCGGGCAGGCACGGATCCGGTGCTCCTTACTGCCACAGTATAAGCAGGTCCCCTCGGCACGACGTAAGTCCTGATGGGTCTTGACCATCTTGGTCTGGTCGACCTGCATAGGCTCAGGAGGGTGTACCTGGTTAGAGACAGAAGGAGTGACGGGTTTCTGAAAAGTAGGAGCTAGACGTGGTAACCTCCTCTCACAGGTGACCTCTCTGGCACGCTCCTGGAACCGTAGGTCAATCCGGGTGGCAAGAGTTATTAAGTCATCGAGAGTGGTAGGAATGTCCCGACCGGCAAGTTCATCTTTAATACGGCCGGACAGACCCTCCCAGAAGACGGAAACCAGAGCGTCGTTATCCCAGGCCAGCTCCGAGGCAAGGGTACGGAACCGTATGGCATATTGGCCCACGGTGAGACTTTCCTGACGGAGGCGTAGCAACAATGATGCGGATGAGGTCTTCCGTCCGGGTTCGTCGAAGACTTTCCAGAAAGCCGTGAGAAAAGCAGGCAAGTTGGACACCAGGGGGTCTCCTCTCTCCCATAGAGGATTTAGCCAGGCCAGGGCCTCCCCGGTGAGATGGGACATGATGAATGCAATTTTGGCTCGGTCGGAGTTAAACTGGTGGGACAAAAGTTCAAAGTGCAGGCTGCACTGATTTATGAAGCCCCGAGCCTGGGCGGAGTCGCCTCCGAAGCGAGGAGGTGCAGAAAGCCGGGGTCCAGGGTAGGATACGATGGTATTAGTGGGCAGCGGAGCTGCCGGATTGCGAGACATGGCACTGACGGAGGTTGCTGGTGGAGCAGTCAGAGTGTCCAGGCGAGTATTGACATTCCGCAGGTGACCCAGGATGGACTCCTGTTGGGACCTTTGACGGGACAGTTCATGACACAGGTCCGAGAGCGAGGGAGTTGGGTGCCACCGGGTTCCATGGCCCGAGCAAACTGTAACGGGTCTGGGAGGCGGAACCTCAGAGCTACTATACAAGGAGGCGGATCTTGTAAGGGAGCGGGTGGCGACCAGGGAAGACGGGCTGGAAGTCTCAGCAGGTGAACGGGACAGTCTCTGAGTGAACGGGACAGTCTCTGAGTGAACGGGACAGTCTCTGAGTGAACGGGCTGGAGGTCACGGCAAGTGACCGGGGCAGTCTCTAGGTATAGGGTTGGTACGACCTGTGGCGGCTGAAGATAGACGTGAGCTCCCAGGTGAGCAGGCGAGAGTCTCTGGATGAACGGTTGGTCACAGCATGTGACGGCGGAGCCTCCAGGAAGACCAGCGGACAGGCGACAGATGAGCGCTCCCAGGTGAGCGGGCAGAAGTCTCTGGACAGGCGGGTGGTCACAGCACGTGACGGCAGAGCCTCCGGGTAGGCAAACAGACAGGTAGCAGAAGAGCGCTCCCAGGTGAGCGGGCAGGAGTCACTGGACAGGCAGGTGGTCATAGCACGTGACGGCGGAGCCTCCAGGTAGGCTAGCAGGCAGATAGCAGATGTGCGCTCCCAGGTGAGCGGGCAAGCTGGTCCATAGACAGACTGACAGGAGTTGGAAGGCAGACCGTCGGACCTCAGGCAGGCAGGCAGGTAGCTGATGTGCGCTCCCAGGTGAGCGAGCAGGCTGGTCCTTAGACAGACTGACAGGATTAGTAAGGCAGACCGTCGGACCTCAGACAAGCTGGCAGGTATCAGATGTGCGCTCCCAGGTGAGCGGGCAGGCTGGTCCTTAGACAGACTGACAGGATTAGTAAGGCAGACCGTCGGACCTCAGACTAGCAGGCAGGTAGCAAGTAATCAGGCAGGAATCCGGCAGGTAACTGGCAGGTAACTGGCAACTGGACCTGAGGGCTGAAGCACAGGTGAGACACAGGTGCAAACAACATTGCTCGGGCACCTCCATTTTGGAGGAGGTGCCTTATATATGGTAAAGTCCTCCAGCCATTGGCCGGGGACTCCTTAGGACGGCGCGCGCGGCCCCTTTAAGACGGAGGGAGGGCGCGCGCGCGCGCCCTGAGCACAGTGGCCGGGAAGGAGCGCGCACTGCCAGCAGAGCGGGAGAGGGACGCCGGACACGGAGCAGAGCGGTGAGGGGAACAGCGTCCCTGCCTAGCAGAGGGCAGGGACGCCGGCACTACACAGTAGCTTAACAAGATGATTTTAATGCCCCTTGGAAGAGACGTGGAGATGTCAGCAGCTTAACAAGATGGTTTTAATGCCACTTGGAAGAAACGTGGAGGTTGCAGTACCTTAACAAGATGGTTTTAATGCCCCTGAGGAAAGTAGTGTAGGTTGCAGTAGCTTAACAAGACAGTTATAATGCCCCTTGGAAAAGACATGGAGGTCGCAGTGGAATAAAAAGACAATATCAATGCCCTTGGGAAAAGTGGTGGAGGTTGCAGTAGCTTAACAGGATGGTTTTAATGCACCTTGAAAGAGACGTGGAGGTTGCAGTAGCTTAACAAGACGGTTATAATGCCCCTTGGAAGAGATGTGGAGTTTGCAGTAGCTTAACAAGATGGTTTTAATGCCCCTTGGAAGAGACGTGGAGGTTGCAGTAGCTTAACAAGACGGTTATAATGCCCCTTGGAAAAGACGTGGAGGTCGCAGTGGAATAAAAAGACAATATCAATGCCCTTGGGAAAAGTGGTGGAGGTCGCAGTAGCTAAGCAAGACGGTTTTAATGCCTCTTGGAAGAGACGTGGAGGTTGCAGTAGCTTAGCAAGACGGTTTTAATGCCCCTTGGAAGAGGCTTGGAGGTTGCAGTAGCTTAACAAGACGGTTTTAATGTCCATTGGAAGAGACGTGGAGTTTGCAGTAGCTTAACAAGGTGCTTTTAATGCCTCTTGGAAGAGATGTGGAGGTCGCAGTGGAATAAAAAGACAATATCAATGCCCTTGGGAAAAGTGGTGGATGTCGCAGTAGCTTAACAAGACAGTTTTAATGGCCCTTGGAAGAGACGTGGAGGTTGCATTAGCTTAACAAGACAGTTTTAATGCCCCTTGGAAGAGACGTGGAGGTTGCAGTAGCATAACAAGATGGTTTTAATGCCCCTTGGAAGAGACATGGAGGTTGCAGTAGCTTAACAAGACGGCTTTAATTCCCCTTGGAAGAGAGGTGGAAGTTGCAGTAGCTTAACAAGACGGTTTTAATGGCCCTTGGAAATGTCGGGCAGGATGCCGTAGCTTAACAAGTCGTTTTTAGTGCACCTTGGAAGAGACGTGGAGGTCGCAGTGGAATAAAAAGACAATATCAATGCCACTGGGAATAGTGGTGGAGGTCGCAATAGCTTAACAAGACGGTTTTAATGCCCCTTGGAAGAGACGTGGAGGTTGCAGTAGCTTAACAAGATGGTTTAAATGCCCCTTGGAAAAGCCATGCAGTACAGCATCTTAAAAACATTATTCCCATTAATGGGGAGTGGGTCTCCCGTAGTCTTTGCCTATGCCTTCCAATCAAAAGCTGCCAAAAATTAGGACGGAGGAACTTGAAATGCTGGCAACACGGACCAAGGTCACCCTGGTGGTATAGTGGTTGTGTAGGGTGAGGATAAGGAGAATGCACCTTGGAAGAGACGTGGAGGTTGCAGTAGCTTAACAAGACGGTTTTAATGGCCTTTGGAAGAGACGTGGAGGTCGCAGTAGCTTAACAAGACGGTTTTAATGCCCCTTGGAAGAGACATGGAGGTTGCATTAGCTTAACAAGACAGTTTTAATGCCCCTTGGAGGAGACGTGGAGGATGCAGTAGCTTGACAAGATGTTTTTAATGCCATTTGGAAGAGACGTGTAGGTTGCAGTAGCTTAACAAGATGATTTTAATGCCCCTTGCGAGAGACATGGAGGTTGCAGTAGCTTAACTAGACGGTTTTAATGCCCCTTGGTAGAGACGTGCATGTCGCAGTGCAATAAAAAGACAATATCAATGCCATTTGGAAAAGTGGTGGAGGTCTCAGTATCTTAACAAGACGGTTTTAATGATTTTGGAAGAGACGAGGAGGTTGCAGTAGCTTATCAAGATGGTTTTAATGCCCCTTGGAAGAGACGTGGAGGTTCCAGTAGCTTAACAAGATTGTTTTAATGCCCCTTGGAAGAGACATAAAAGTTGCAGTAGCTTAACAAGATGGTTTTAATGCCTCTTGGAAGAGACGTGGAGTTTGCAGTAGCTTAACAAAATGGTGTTAATGCCCCTTGGAAAAGGCATGGAGGTCGCAGTGGAATAAAAAGATAGTATCAGTGCCCCTGGAAAATGTGGTGGCGGTTGCAGTAGCTTAACAAAACGGTTTAATTGCCCCTTGGAAGAATGATGGAGATCGCAGTGGAATAAAAAGACAATTTCAATGCCCCTGGGATAAGTGGTGGAGGTCGCAGTAGCTTAACAAGACGGTTTTAATGCCCATTGGAAGAGTGGTGGAGGTCGTAGAAGCATAATGAGACGATTTTAATGCCCCTTGGAAGAGATGTGGAGGTTGTAGTAGCCTAACAAGACGGTTTTAATGCCCCTTGGAAGAGACGTAGAGGTGGCAACAGCTTAACAAGACCGTTTTAATGCCACTTGGAAGAGACGTGGAGGTTGCAGTAGCTTAACAAGACGGTTTTAATGCCCCTGAGGAAAGTAGTGGAGGTCGCAGTAGCTTAACAAGACGGTTTTAATGCCCCTTAGAAAAGACGTGGAGGTTACAGTAGCTTAACAAGACAGTTTTATTGCCCCTTAAAAGAGACGTAGTGGTGGCAGCAGCTTAACAAGACCGTTTTAATGCCACTTTGAAGAGACGTGGAGGTTGCAGTAGCTTAACAAGATGGTTTTAATGCCCCTTGGAAGAGACATGGAGGTCGCAGTGGAATAAAAGGACAATATCAATGCCCTAGGGAAAAGTGGTGGAGGTCGCAGTAGCTTAACAAGACGGTTTTAATGCCCCTTGAAAGAGACGTGGAGGTTGCAGTAGCTTAAAAAGATGGTTTTAATGACCCTCTGAAGAGACGTGGAGGTTGCAGTATCTTAACAACATGGTTTTAATGCCCCTTGCAAGAGACGTGGAGTATGCAGCAGCTTAACAAAACGGTTTTAATGCCGCTTGAAAGAATCATGGAGGTTGTAGTAGCTTAACAAGACGGTTTTAATGCCCCTCTGAAGACTGGTGGAGGTCGCAGTAGCTTAACAAGACGGTTTTAATGCCCCTGTAAAAAGTGGTGGTGGTCGCAGGAGCTTAACAAGACGGATTTAATGCCCCTTGGAAGAGACGTGGAGGTTTCAGTAGCTTCACAAGATGGTTTTAATGCCCCTTGGAAGAGACGTGGAGGTCACTGTGGATTAAAAAGACAATATCAATGCACTTCGGAAAAGTGGTGTAGGTCGCAGTAGCTTAACAAGATGGTTTTAATGACTCTTGGAAGAGACGTGGAGGTTGCAGTAGCTTAACAAGACGGTTTTAATGCCCCTTGGAAGAGACGTGGAGTTTGCAGTAGGTTTAACAATACGTTTTTAATGACCCTTGGAAGAGACGTGGAGGTCACAGTGGAATAAAAAGACAATATCAATGCCCTTGGGAAAAGTGGTGGAGGTCGCAGAAGCTTAACAAGTCGGTTTTCATGCCTCTTGGAAGAGACGTGGAAGTTGCAGTAGCTTAACAAGACAGTTTTAATACCCCTTGGAAGAGACGTGGAGGTGGCAGTAGCTCAACAAGACGGTTTTTATGTCCTTTGGAAGAGACGTGGAGTTTGCAGTAGCTTAACAAGACGCTTTTAATGCCCCTTGGAAGAGACGTGGAGGTCGCAGTGGAATAAAAAGACAATATCAATGCCCTTGGGAAAAGTAGAGGAGGTCGCAGTAGCTTAACAAGACAGTTTTAATGGCCCTTGGAAGAGACATGGAGGTTGCAGTAGCTTAAAAAGACGGTTTTAATGCCTCGTGGAAGAGACGTGGAGGATGCAGTAGCTTAACAAGACGTTTTTAATGTCCCTTGGAAGAGACGTGGAGGTTGCAGTAGCTTAACAAGACGGTTCAATGCCCCTTGGAAGAGACATGGAGGTTGCAGTAGCTTAACAAGACTTTTTTAATGTCCCTTAGAAAAGACATAGAGATCGCAGTGGAATACAAAGACAGTACCAATGCCCCTGGGAAAAGTGGTGGAGGTCGCAATAACTTATCCAGACGGTTTTAATGCCCCTTGGAAGAATGGTGGAGGTCGCAGTGGAATAAAAAGACAATATCATTGCCCCTGGGAAAGTGGTGGAGGTCGCAGTAGCTTAACAAGACGGTTTTAATGCCCCTTGGAAGAGACGTGGAGGTTGCAGTAGCTTAACAACACGGTTTTAATGTCCCTTGGAAGAGACGTGGAGTTTGCAGTAGGTTAACAATACGTTTTTAATGCCCCTTGGTAGATACGTGGAGGTCGCAGTGGAATTAAATGACAATATCAATGCACTTGGGAAAAGTGGTTGAGGTCGCAGTAGCTTAACAAGTCGGTTTTCATGCCTCTTGGAAGAGACATGGAGGTTGCAGTAGCTTAAAAAGACGGTTTTAATGCCCCTTGGAAGAGACGTGGAGGTTGCAGTAGCTTAATAAGACGGTTTTTATGTCCCTTGGAGGAGACGTGGAGTTTGCAGTAGCTTAACAAGATGGTTTTAATGCCCTTTGGAAGAGACGTGGAGGTCGCAGTAGCTTAACAAGACTTTTTTAATGCCTCTTGGAAAAGACATGGAGGTCGCAGTGGAATAAAAAGACAGTATCAATGCCCTTGGGAAAAGTAGTGGAGGTCGCAGTATCTTAACAAGACAGCTTAAATGCCCCTTGCGAGAGACATGGAGGTTGCAGTAGCTTAACTAGACGGTTTTAATGCCCCTTGGTAGAGACGTGCATGTCGCAGTGCAATAAAAATACAATATCAATGCCATTTGGAAAAGTGGTGGAGGTCTCAGTATCTTAACAAGACGGTTTTAATGATTTTGGAAGAGACGAGGAGGTTGCAGTAGCTTATCAAGATGGTTTTAATGCCCCTTGGAAGAGACGTGGAGGTTCCAGTAGCTTAACAAGATTGTTTTAATGCCCCTTGGAAGAGACATAAAAGTTGCAGTAGCTTAACAAGATGGTTTTAATGCCTCTTGGAAGAGACGTGGAGTTTGCAGTAGCTTAACAAAATGGTGTTAATGCCCCTTGGAAAAGGCATGGAGGTCGCAGTGGAATAAAAAGATAGTATCAGTGCCCCTGGAAAATGTGGTGGCGGTTGCAGTAGCTTAACAAAACAGTTTAATTGCCCCTTGGAAGAATGATGGAGATCGCAGTGGAATAAAAAGACAATTTCAATGCCCCTGGGATAAGTGGTGGAGGTCGCAGTAGCTTAACAAGACGGTTTTAATGCCCATTGGAAGAGTGGTGGAGGTCGTAGAAGCATAATGAGACGATTTTAATGCCCCTTGGAAGAGATGTGGAGGTTGTAGTAGCCTAACAAGACGGTTTTAATGCCCCTTGGAAGAGACGTAGAGGTGGCAACAGCTTAACAAGACCGTTTTAATGCCACTTGGAAGAGACGTGGAGGTTGCAGTAGCTTAACAAGACGGTTTTAATGCCCCTGAGGAAAGTAGTGGAGGTCGCAGTAGCTTAACAAGACGGTTTTAATGCCCCTTAGAAAAGACGTGGAGGTTACAGTAGCTTAACAAGACAGTTTTATTGCCCCTTAAAAGAGACGTAGTGGTGGCAGCAGCTTAACAAGACCGTTTTAATGCCACTTTGAAGAGACGTGGAGGTTGCAGTAGCTTAACAAGATGGTTTTAATGCCCCTTGGAAGAGACATGGAGGTCGCAGTGGAATAAAAGGACAATATCAATGCCCTAGGGAAAAGTGGTGGAGGTCGCAGTAGCTTAACAAGACGGTTTTAATGCCCCTTGAAAGAGACGTGGAGGTTGCAGTAGCTTAAAAAGATGGTTTTAATGACCCTCTGAAGAGACGTGGAGGTTGCAGTATCTTAACAACATGGTTTTAATGCCCCTTGCAAGAGACGTGGAGTATGCAGCAGCTTAACAAAACGGTTTTAATGCCGCTTGAAAGAATCATGGAGGTTGTAGTAGCTTAACAAGACGGTTTTAATGCCCCTCTGAAGACTGGTGGAGGTCGCAGTAGCTTAACAAGACGGTTTTAATGCCCCTGTAAAAAGTGGTGGTGGTCGCAGGAGCTTAACAAGACGGATTTAATGCCCCTTGGAAGAGACGTGGAGGTTTCAGTAGCTTCACAAGATGGTTTTAATGCCCCTTGGAAGAGACGTGGAGGTCACTGTGGATTAAAAAGACAATATCAATGCACTTCGGAAAAGTGGTGTAGGTCGCAGTAGCTTAACAAGATGGTTTTAATGACTCTTGGAAGAGACGTGGAGGTTGCAGTAGCTTAACAAGACGGTTTTAATGCCCCTTGGAAGAGACGTGGAGTTTGCAGTAGGTTTAACAATACGTTTTTAATGACCCTTGGAAGAGACGTGGAGGTCACAGTGGAATAAAAAGACAATATCAATGCCCTTGGGAAAAGTGGTGGAGGTCGCAGAAGCTTAACAAGTCGGTTTTCATGCCTCTTGGAAGAGACGTGGAAGTTGCAGTAGCTTAACAAGACAGTTTTAATACCCCTTGGAAGAGACGTGGAGGTGGCAGTAGCTCAACAAGACGGTTTTTATGTCCTTTGGAAGAGACGTGGAGTTTGCAGTAGCTTAACAAGACGCTTTTAATGCCCCTTGGAAGAGACGTGGAGGTCGCAGTGGAATAAAAAGACAATATCAATGCCCTTGGGAAAAGTAGAGGAGGTCGCAGTAGCTTAACAAGACAGTTTTAATGGCCCTTGGAAGAGACATGGAGGTTGCAGTAGCTTAAAAAGACGGTTTTAATGCCTCGTGGAAGAGACGTGGAGGATGCAGTAGCTTAACAAGACGTTTTTAATGTCCCTTGGAAGAGACGTGGAGGTTGCAGTAGCTTAACAAGACGGTTCAATGCCCCTTGGAAGAGACATGGAGGTTGCAGTAGCTTAACAAGACTTTTTTAATGTCCCTTAGAAAAGACATAGAGATCGCAGTGGAATACAAAGACAGTACCAATGCCCCTGGGAAAAGTGGTGGAGGTCGCAATAACTTATCCAGACGGTTTTAATGCCCCTTGGAAGAATGGTGGAGGTCGCAGTGGAATAAAAAGACAATATCATTGCCCCTGGGAAAGTGGTGGAGGTCGCAGTAGCTTAACAAGATGGTTTTAATGCCCCTTGGAAGAGACGTGGAGGTTGCAGTAGCTTAACAACACGGTTTTAATGTCCCTTGGAAGAGACGTGGAGTTTGCAGTAGGTTAACAATACGTTTTTAATGCCCCTTGGTAGATACGTGGAGGTCGCAGTGGAATTAAATGACAATATCAATGCACTTGGGAAAAGTGGTTGAGGTCGCAGTAGCTTAACAAGTCGGTTTTCATGCCTCTTGGAAGAGACATGGAGGTTGCAGTAGCTTAAAAAGACGGTTTTAATGCCCCTTGGAAGAGACGTGGAGGTTGCAGTAGCTTAATAAGACGGTTTTTATGTCCCTTGGAGGAGACGTGGAGTTTGCAGTAGCTTAACAAGATGGTTTCAATGTCCTTTGGAAGAGACGTGGAGGTCGCAGTAGCTTAACAAGACTTTTTTAATGCCTCTTGGAAAAGACATGGAGGTCGCAGTGGAATAAAAAGACAGTATCAATGCCCTTGGGAAAAGTAGTGGAGGTCGCAGTATCTTAACAAGACAGCTTAAATGGCCCTTGGAAGAGAGGTGGAGGTTGCAGTAGCTTAACAAGACGGTTTTAATGCCCCTTGGAAGAGACGTGGAGGTTGCAGTAGCTTAACAAGATGGTTTAATGCCCCTTCGAAGAGACGTGGAGGTTGCAGTAGCTTAACAAGAAGGTTTTAATGCCACTTGGAAGAGACGTAGAGATTGCAGTAGCTTAACAAGACTTTTTTAATGCCTCTTGGAAAAGACATGGAGGTCGCAGTGGAATAAAAAGACAGTATCAATGCCCCTGGGAAAAGTGGTGGAAGTCGCAATATCTTAACAAGACGGTTTTAATGCCCCTTTGAAGAATGGTGGAGGTCGCAGTGGAATAAAAAGACAATATCATTGCCCCTGGGAATGTGGTCGTGGTTGCAGTAGCTTAACAAGACGGTTTTAATGCCCCTTGGAAGAGACATGGAGGTTGCAGTATCTTAACAAGATGGTTTTAATGCCCCTTGGAAGAGACGTGGAGGTTGCAGTAGCTTAACAAGACGGTTTTAATGCCCCTTGGAAGACTGGTGGAGGTCGCAGCAGCTTAACAAGACTGTTTTAATCCCCCTGTAAGAAGTGGTGGAGGTCGCAGTAGCTTAACAAGACGGTTTTAAAGCCCCTTGGAAGAGACGTGGAGGTTTCAGTAGCTTCACAAGACGGTTTTCATGCACCTTGGAAGAGACGTGGAGGTCACAGTGGATTAAAAAGACAATATCAATGCCCTTCAGAAAAGTGGTGGAGGTCGCAGTATCTTAACAAGACGGTTTTAAAGCCCCTTGGAAGAGACGTGCAGGTTGCAGTAGCTTAAAAAGATGATTTTATTGTCCCTTGGAAGAGACTTGGAGTTTGCAGTAGGTTAACAATACATTTTTAATGCCCCATGGAAGAGACGTGGAGGTCGCAGTGGAATAAAAAGGCAATATCAATGCCCTTGGGAAAAGTAGTGGAGGTCGCAGTAGCTTAACAAGACAGTTTTAATGGCCCTTGGAAGAGACGTGGAGGTTGCAGTAGCTTACCAAGACGGTTTTAATGCCCCGTGCAAGAGACGTGGAGGTTGCAGTAGCTTAACAAGACGGTTTTAATGTCCCTTGGAAGAGACGTGGAGGTTGCAGTAGCTTAACAAGACGGTTTTAATGTCCCTTGAAAGAGACGTGGAGGTTGCAGTAGCTTAACAAGACGGTTTTAATGCCCCGTGGAAGAGACGTAGTGGTTGCAGTAGCTTAAAAAGACGGTTCTAATGCCTCGTGGAAGAGACGTGGAGGTTGCAGTAGCTTAACAAGACGGTTTTATTGTCCCTTTTAAGAGACGTGGAGGTTGCAGTAGCTTAACAAGGCGGTTTAATGCCCCTTGGAAAAGACATGGAGGTCGCAGTGGAATAAAAAAACAGTACCAATGCCCCTGGGAAAAGTGGTGGAGGTCGCAATAACTTAACAAGACGGTTTTCATGCCCCTTGGAAGAATGGTGGAGGTCGCAGTGGAATAAAAAGACAAAATCATTGCCCCTGGGAAAGTGGTGGAGGTCGCAGTAGCTTAACAAGACGGTTTTAATGCCCCTTGGAAGAGACGTGGAGGTTGCAGTAGCTTAACAAGACGGTTTTAATGTCCCTTGGAAGAGTAGTGGAGTTTGCAGAAGGTTAACAATACGTTTTTAATGCCCCTTGGAAGAGACATGGAGGTCGCAGTGGAATTAAAAGACAATATCAATGCCCTTGGGAAAAGTGGTTGAGGTCGCAGTAGCTTAACAAGTCGGTTTTCATGCCTCTTGGAAGAGATGTGGAGGTTGCAGTAGCTTAACAAGACGGTTTTAATGCCCCTTGGAAGAGACGTGGAGGTTGCAGTAGCTTAACAAGACGGTTTTTATGTCCGTTGGAAGAGACGTGGAGTTTGCAGTAGCTTAACAAGACGGTTTTAATGCCCCTTGGAAGAGACGTGGAGGTCGCAGTGGAATAAAAAGACAATATCAATGCCCTTGGGAAAAGTAGTGGAGGTCGCAGTAGCTTAACAAGACAGTTTAAATGGCCCTTGGAAGAGACGTGGAGGTTGCAGTAGCTTAACAAGATGGTTTTAATGCCCAGTGGAAGAGACATGGAGGATGCAGTAGCTTAACAAGACGGTTTTAATGCCCCTTGGAAGAGACGTGGAAGTGGTAGTAGCCTAACAAGACGGTTTAATGCCCCTTGGAAGAGACGTGGAGGTTGCAGTAGCTTAACAAGACGGTTTTAATGCCACTTGGAAAAGACATGGAGGTCGCAGTGGAATAAAAAGACAATATCATTGTCCCTGGGAAAGTGGTGGAGGTCGCAGTAGCTTAACAAGATGGTTTTAATGCCCCTTGGAAGAGACAAGGAGGTTGCAGTATCTTAACAAGATGGTTTTAATGCCCCTTGGAAGAGACGTGGAGGTTGCAGCAGCTTAACAAAATGGTTTTAATGCCCCTTGGAATAATCGTGGAGTTTGCAGTAGCATAACAAGACTGTTTTAATGCCCCTTGGAAGACTGGCGGAGGTCGCAGTAGCTGAACAAGACGGTTTTAATGCCCCTTGGAAGAGACGTGGAGGTTTCAGTAGCTTCACAAGATGGTTTTAATGCACCTTGGAAGAGACATGGAGGTCACAGTGGATTAAAAAGACAATATCAATGCCCTTCGGAAAAGTGGTGGAGGTCGCAGTAGCTTACCAAGACGGTTTTAATGCCCCGTGGAAGAGACGTGGAGGTTGCAGTAGCTTAACAAGATGGTTTTAATGCCCCGTGGAAGAGACGTGGAGGTTGCAGTAGCTTAACAAGATGGTTTTAGTGCCCCTTGGGAGAGACGTGGAGGTTGCAGTAGCTTAACAAGACGGTTTTAATGCCCTTGGAAGAGACGAGGAAGCTGCAGTATCTTAACAAGATGGTGTTAATGCCCATTGAAAGAGACGTGGAGGTTGCAGCATCTTAACAAAACGGTTTTAATGCCCCTTGGAAGAATCGTGGAGGTTGCAGTAGCTTTACAAGAAGGTTTTAATGCACTTCGGAAGAATGGTGGAGGTCGCGGTAGCTTAACAAGATGGTTTTAATGCCCCTGGAGAAAGTGGTGGAAGTCGCAGTAGCTTAACAAGATGGTATTAATGCCCCTTGGAAGAGACGTAGAGGATGCAGTAGCTTCTCAAGATGGTTTTAATGCCCCTTGGAAGAGACGTGGAGGTCGCAGTGGAATAAAAATACAATATCAATGCCCATGGGAAAAGTAGTGGAGGTCGCAGTAGCTTAACAAGACAGTTTAAATGGCCCTTGGAAGAGACGTGGAGGTTCCAGTAGCTTAACAAGATTGTTTTAATGCCCCTTGGAAGAGACATAAAAGTTGCAGTAGCTTAACAAGATGGTTTTAATGCCTCTTGGAAGAGACGTGGAGTTTGCAGTAGCTTAACAAAATGGTGTTAATGCCCCTTGGAAAAGGCATGGAGGTCGCAGTGGAATAAAAAGATAGTATCAGTGCCCCTGGAAAATGTGGTGGCGGTTGCAGTAGCTTAACAAAACGGTTTAATTGCCCCTTGGAAGAATGATGGAGATCGCAGTGGAATAAAAAGACAATTTCAATGCCCCTGGGATAAGTGGTGGAGGTCGCAGTAGCTTAACAAGACGGTTTTAATGCCCATTGGAAGAGTGGTGGAGGTCGTAGAAGCATAATGAGACGATTTTAATGCCCCTTGGAAGAGATGTGGAGGTTGTAGTAGCCTAACAAGACGGTTTTAATGCCCCTTGGAAGAGACGTAGAGGTGGCAACAGCTTAACAAGACCGTTTTAATGCCACTTGGAAGAGACGTGGAGGTTGCAGTAGCTTAACAAGACGGTTTTAATGCCCCTGAGGAAAGTAGTGGAGGTCGCAGTAGCTTAACAAGACGGTTTTAATGCCCCTTAGAAAAGACGTGGAGGTTACAGTAGCTTAACAAGACAGTTTTATTGCCCCTTAAAAGAGACGTAGTGGTGGCAGCAGCTTAACAAGACCGTTTTAATGCCACTTTGAAGAGACGTGGAGGTTGCAGTAGCTTAACAAGATGGTTTTAATGCCCCTTGGAAGAGACATGGAGGTCGCAGTGGAATAAAAGGACAATATCAATGCCCTAGGGAAAAGTGGTGGAGGTCGCAGTAGCTTAACAAGACGGTTTTAATGCCCCTTGAAAGAGACGTGGAGGTTGCAGTAGCTTAAAAAGATGGTTTTAATGACCCTCTGAAGAGACGTGGAGGTTGCAGTATCTTAACAACATGGTTTTAATGCCCCTTGCAAGAGACGTGGAGTATGCAGCAGCTTAACAAAACGGTTTTAATGCCGCTTGAAAGAATCATGGAGGTTGTAGTAGCTTAACAAGACGGTTTTAATGCCCCTCTGAAGACTGGTGGAGGTCGCAGTAGCTTAACAAGACGGTTTTAATGCCCCTGTAAAAAGTGGTGGTGGTCGCAGGAGCTTAACAAGACGGATTTAATGCCCCTTGGAAGAGACGTGGAGGTTTCAGTAGCTTCACAAGATGGTTTTAATGCCCCTTGGAAGAGACGTGGAGGTCACTGTGGATTAAAAAGACAATATCAATGCACTTCGGAAAAGTGGTGTAGGTCGCAGTAGCTTAACAAGATGGTTTTAATGACTCTTGGAAGAGACGTGGAGGTTGCAGTAGCTTAACAAGACGGTTTTAATGCCCCTTGGAAGAGACGTGGAGTTTGCAGTAGGTTTAACAATACGTTTTTAATGACCCTTGGAAGAGACGTGGAGGTCACAGTGGAATAAAAAGACAATATCAATGCCCTTGGGAAAAGTGGTGGAGGTCGCAGAAGCTTAACAAGTCGGTTTTCATGCCTCTTGGAAGAGACGTGGAAGTTGCAGTAGCTTAACAAGACAGTTTTAATACCCCTTGGAAGAGACGTGGAGGTGGCAGTAGCTCAACAAGACGGTTTTTATGTCCTTTGGAAGAGACGTGGAGTTTGCAGTAGCTTAACAAGACGCTTTTAATGCCCCTTGGAAGAGACGTGGAGGTCGCAGTGGAATAAAAAGACAATATCAATGCCCTTGGGAAAAGTAGAGGAGGTCGCAGTAGCTTAACAAGACAGTTTTAATGGCCCTTGGAAGAGACATGGAGGTTGCAGTAGCTTAAAAAGACGGTTTTAATGCCTCGTGGAAGAGACGTGGAGGATGCAGTAGCTTAACAAGACGTTTTTAATGTCCCTTGGAAGAGACGTGGAGGTTGCAGTAGCTTAACAAGACGGTTCAATGCCCCTTGGAAGAGACATGGAGGTTGCAGTAGCTTAACAAGACTTTTTTAATGTCCCTTAGAAAAGACATAGAGATCGCAGTGGAATACAAAGACAGTACCAATGCCCCTGGGAAAAGTGGTGGAGGTCGCAATAACTTATCCAGACGGTTTTAATGCCCCTTGGAAGAATGGTGGAGGTCGCAGTGGAATAAAAAGACAATATCATTGCCCCTGGGAAAGTGGTGGAGGTCGCAGTAGCTTAACAAGACGGTTTTAATGCCCCTTGGAAGAGACGTGGAGGTTGCAGTAGCTTAACAACACGGTTTTAATGTCCCTTGGAAGAGACGTGGAGTTTGCAGTAGGTTAACAATACGTTTTTAATGCCCCTTGGTAGATACGTGGAGGTCGCAGTGGAATTAAATGACAATATCAATGCACTTGGGAAAAGTGGTTGAGGTCGCAGTAGCTTAACAAGTCGGTTTTCATGCCTCTTGGAAGAGACATGGAGGTTGCAGTAGCTTAAAAAGACGGTTTTAATGCCCCTTGGAAGAGACGTGGAGGTTGCAGTAGCTTAATAAGACGTTTTTTTTGTCCCTTGGAGGAGACGTGGAGTTTGCAGTAGCTTAACAAGATGGTTTTAATGTCCTTTGGAAGAGACGTGGAGGTCGCAGTAGCTTAACAAGACTTTTTTAATGCCTCTTGGAAAAGACATGGAGGTCGCAGTGGAATAAAAAGACAGTATCAATGCCCTTGGGAAAAGTAGTGGAGGTCGCAGTATCTTAACAAGACAGCTTAAATGGCCCTTGGAAGAGACGTGGAGGTTGCAGTAGCTTAACAAGACGGTTTTAATGCCCCTTGGAAGAGACGTGGAGGTTGCAGTAGCTTAACAAGATGGTTTAATGCCCCTTCGAAGAGACGTGGAGGTTGCAGTAGCTTAACAAGAAGGTTTTAATGCCACTTGGAAGAGACGTAGAGATTGCAGTAGCTTAACAAGACTTTTTTAATGCCTCTTGGAAAAGACATGGAGGTCGCAGTGGAATAAAAAGACAGTATCAATGCCCCTGGGAAAAGTGGTGGAAGTCGCAATATCTTAACAAGACGGTTTTAATGCCCCTTTGAAGAATGGTGGAGGTCGCAGTGGAATAAAAAGACAATATCATTGCCCCTGGGAATGTGGTGGTGGTTGCAGTAGCTTAACAAGACGGTTTTAATGCCCCTTGGAAGAGACATGGAGGTTGCAGTATCTTAACAAGATGGTTTTAATGCCCCTTGGAAGAGACGTGGAGGTTGCAGTAGCTTAACAAGACGGTTTTAATGCCCCTTGGAAGACTGGTGGAGGTCGCAGCAGCTTAACAAGACTGTTTTAATCCCCCTGTAAGAAGTGGTGGAGGTCGCAGTAGCTTAACAAGACGGTTTTAAAGCCCCTTGGAAGAGACGTGGAGGTTTCAGTAGCTTCACAAGACGGTTTTCATGCACCTTGGAAGAGACGTGGAGGTCACAGTGGATTAAAAAGACAATATCAATGCCCTTCAGAAAAGTGGTGGAGGTCGCAGTATCTTAACAAGACGGTTTTAAAGCCCCTTGGAAGAGACGTGCAGGTTGCAGTAGCTTAAAAAGATGGTTTTATTGTCCCTTGGAAGAGACTTGGAGTTTGCAGTAGGTTAACAATACATTTTTAATGCCCCATGGAAGAGACGTGGAGGTCGCAGTGGAATAAAAAGGCAATATCAATGCCCTTGGGAAAAGTAGTGGAGGTCGCAGTAGCTTAACAAGACAGTTTTAATGGCCCTTGGAAGAGACGTGGAGGTTGCAGTAGCTTACCAAGACGGTTTTAATGCCCCGTGCAAGAGACGTGGAGGTTGCAGTAGCTTAACAAGACGGTTTTAATGTCCCTTGGAAGAGACGTGGAGGTTGCAGTAGCTTAACAAGACGGTTTTAATGTCCCTTGAAAGAGACGTGGAGGTTGCAGTAGCTTAACAAGACGGTTTTAATGCCCCGTGGAAGAGACGTAGTGGTTGCAGTAGCTTAAAAAGACGGTTCTAATGCCTCGTGGAAGAGACGTGGAGGTTGCAGTAGCTTAACAAGACGGTTTTATTGTCCCTTTTAAGAGACGTGGAGGTTGCAGTAGCTTAACAAGGCGGTTTAATGCCCCTTGGAAAAGACATGGAGGTCGCAGTGGAATAAAAAAACAGTACCAATGCCCCTGGGAAAAGTGGTGGAGGTCGCAATAACTTAACAAGATGGTTTTCATGCCCCTTGGAAGAATGGTGGAGGTCGCAGTGGAATAAAAAGACAAAATCATTGCCCCTGGGAAAGTGGTGGAGGTCGCAGTAGCTTAACAAGACGGTTTTAATGCCCCTTGGAAGAGACGTGGAGGTTGCAGTAGCTTAACAAGACGGTTTTAATGTCCCTTGGAAGAGTAGTGGAGTTTGCAGAAGGTTAACAATACGTTTTTAATGCCCCTTGGAAGAGACATGGAGGTCGCAGTGGAATTAAAAGACAATATCAATGCCCTTGGGAAAAGTGGTTGAGGTCGCAGTAGCTTAACAAGTCGGTTTTCATGCCTCTTGGAAGAGATGTGGAGGTTGCAGTAGCTTAACAAGACGGTTTTAATGCCCCTTGGAAGAGACGTGGAGGTTGCAGTAGCTTAACAAGACGGTTTTTATGTCCGTTGGAAGAGACGTGGAGTTTGCAGTAGCTTAACAAGACGGTTTTAATGCCCCTTGGAAGAGACGTGGAGGTCGCAGTGGAATAAAAAGACAATATCAATGCCCTTGGGAAAAGTAGTGGAGGTCGCAGTAGCTTAACAAGACAGTTTAAATGGCCCTTGGAAGAGACGTGGAGGTTGCAGTAGCTTAACAAGATGGTTTTAATGCCCAGTGGAAGAGACATGGAGGATGCAGTAGCTTAACAAGACGGTTTTAATGCCCCTTGGAAGAGACGTGGAAGTGGTAGTAGCCTAACAAGACGGTTTAATGCCCCTTGGAAGAGACGTGGAGGTTGCAGTAGCTTAACAAGACGGTTTTAATGCCACTTGGAAAAGACATGGAGGTCGCAGTGGAATAAAAAGACAATATCATTGTCCCTGGGAAAGTGGTGGAGGTCGCAGTAGCTTAACAAGATGGTTTTAATGCCCCTTGGAAGAGACAAGGAGGTTGCAGTATCTTAACAAGATGGTTTTAATGCCCCTTGGAAGAGACGTGGAGGTTGCAGCAGCTTAACAAAATGGTTTTAATGCCCCTTGGAATAATCGTGGAGTTTGCAGTAGCATAACAAGACTGTTTTAATGCCCCTTGGAAGACTGGCGGAGGTCGCAGTAGCTGAACAAGACGGTTTTAATGCCCCTTGGAAGAGACGTGGAGGTTTCAGTAGCTTCACAAGATGGTTTTAATGCACCTTGGAAGAGACATGGAGGTCACAGTGGATTAAAAAGACAATATCAATGCCCTTCGGAAAAGTGGTGGAGGTCGCAGTAGCTTACCAAGACGGTTTTAATGCCCCGTGGAAGAGACGTGGAGGTTGCAGTAGCTTAACAAGATGGTTTTAATGCCCCGTGGAAGAGACGTGGAGGTTGCAGTAGCTTAACAAGATGGTTTTAGTGCCCCTTGGGAGAGACGTGGAGGTTGCAGTAGCTTAACAAGACGGTTTTAATGCCCTTGGAAGAGACGAGGAAGCTGCAGTATCTTAACAAGATGGTGTTAATGCCCATTGAAAGAGACGTGGAGGTTGCAGCATCTTAACAAAACGGTTTTAATGCCCCTTGGAAGAATCGTGGAGGTTGCAGTAGCTTTACAAGAAGGTTTTAATGCACTTCGGAAGAATGGTGGAGGTCGCGGTAGCTTAACAAGATGGTTTTAATGCCCCTGGAGAAAGTGGTGGAGGTCGCAGTAGCTTAACAAGATGGTATTAATGCCCCTTGGAAGAGACGTAGAGGATGCAGTAGCTTCTCAAGATGGTTTTAATGCCCCTTGGAAGAGACGTGGAGGTCGCAGTGGAATAAAAATACAATATCAATGCCCATGGGAAAAGTAGTGGAGGTCGCAGTAGCTTAACAAGACAGTTTAAATGGCCCTTGGAAGAGACGTGGAGGTTGCAGTAGCTTAACAAGATGGTTTTAATGCCCCTTGGAAGAGACATGGAGGTTGCAGTATCTTAACAAGATGGTTTTAATGCCCTTTCGAAGAGACGTGGAGGTTGCAGCAGCTTAACAAAATGGTTTTAATGCCCCTTGGAATAATCGTGGTGGTTGCAGTAGCTTAACAAGACGGTTTTAATGCCCCTTGGAAGACTGGTGGAGGTCGCAGTAGCTTAACAAGACTGTTTTAATCCCCCTGTAAAAAGTGGTGGAGGTCGCAGTAGCTTAACAAGACGGTTTTAATGCCCCTTGGAAGAGACGTGGAGGTTTCAGTAGCTTCACAAGATGGTTTTCATGCACCTTGGAAGAGACGTGGAGGTCACATTGGAATAAAAAGACAATATCAATGCCCTTCGGAAAAGTGGTGGAGGTCGCAGTAGCTTAACAAGACGGTTTTAAAGCCCCTTGGAAGAGACGTGGAGGTTGCAGTAGCTTAACAAGATGGTTTTAATGTCCCTTGGAAGAGACGTGGAGTTTGCAGTGAAATAAAAAGAAAATATCAATGCCCTTGGGAAAAGTAGTGGAGGTCGCAGTAGCTTAACAAGACAGTTTTAATGGCCCTTGGAAGAGACGTGGAGGTTGCAGTAGCTTACCAAGACGGTTTTAATGCCCCGAGGAAGAGACGTGGAGGTTGCAGAAGCTTAACAAGATGGTTTTAATGTCCCTTGGAAGAGACGTGGAGGTTGCAGTAGCTTAACAAGACGGTTTTAATGTCCCTTGGAAGAGACGTGGAGGTTGCAGTAGCTTAACAAGATGGATTTAATGTCCCTTGGAAGACACGTGGAGGTTGCAGTAGCTTAACAAGATGGTTTAAATGCCCCGTGGAAGAGACGTGGAGGATGCAGTAGCTTAAAAAGACGGTTCTAATGACTCGTGGAAGAGACGTGGAGGTTGCAGTAGCCTAACAAGACGGTTTTAATGTCCCTTGGAAGAGACTTGGAGGTTGCAGTAGCTTAACAAAATAGTTTTAATGCCCCTTGGAAAAGACATGGAGGTCGCAGTGGAATAAAAAGACAGTATCAATGCCCCTGGGAAAAGTGGTGGAGGTCGCAATAACTTAACAAGACGGTTTTAATGCCCCTTGGAAGAATGGTGGAGGTCGCAGTGGAATAAAAAGACAATATCATTGCCCCTGGGAAAGTGGTGGAGGTCGCAGTAGCTAAACAAGACGGTTTTAATGCCCCTTGGAAGAGACGTGGAGGTTGCAGTAGCTTAACAAGACGGTTTTAATGTCCCTTTGAAGAGTCGTGCAGTTTACAGTAGGTTAACAATACGTTTTTAATGCCCCTTGGAAGAGACGTGGAGGTCGCAGTGGCATTAAGACAATATCAATGCACTTGGGAAAAGTGGTTGAGGTCGCAGTAGCTTAATAAGTCGGTTTTCATGCCTCTTGGAAGAGACGTGGAGGTTGCAGTAGCTTAACAAGACGGTTTTAATGCCCCTTGGAAGAGACGTGGAGGTTGCAGTAGCTTAACAAGACGGTTTTTATGTCCGTTGGAAGAGACGTGGAGTTTGCAGTAGCTTAACAAGACGGTTTTAATGCCCCTTGGAAGAGACGTGGAAGTCGCAGTGGAATAAAAAGACAATATAAATGCCCTTGGGAAAAGTAGTGGAGGTCGCAGTAGCTTAACAAGACAGTTTAAATGGCCCTTGGAAGAGACGTGGAGGTTGCAGTGGCATAACAAGATCGTTTTAATGCCCAGTGGAAGAGACGTGGAGGATGCAGTAGCTTAACAAGACGGTTTTAATGCCCCTTGGAAAAGACATGGAGGTCGCAGTGGAATAAAAAGACAGTATCAATGCCCTTGGGAAAAGTGGTGGTGGTCGCAATATCTTAACAAGATGGTTTTAATGCCCTTTGGAAGAAAGGTGTAGGTTGCAGTGGAATAAAAAGACAATATCAATGCCATTTGGAAAAGTGGTGGCGGTCTCAGTATCTTAACAAGACGGTTTTAATGATTTTGGAAGAGACGTGGAGGTTGCAGTAGCTAAACAAGATGGTTTTAATGCCCCTTGGAAGAGACGTGGAGGTTCCAGTAGCTTAACAAGATTGTTTTAATGCCCCTTGGAAGAGACATAAAGGTTGCAGTAGCTTAACAAGATGGTTTTAATGCCTCTTGGAAGAGACGTGTAGTTTGCAGTAGCTTAACAAGACGGTGTTAATGCCCCTTGGAAAAGGCATGGAGGTCGCAGTGGAATTAAAAAGACAGTATCAATGCCCCTGGAAAATGTGGTGGAGGTTGCAGTAGCTTAACAAAATGATTTAATTGCCCCTTGGAAGAATGATGGAGATCGCAGTGGAATAAAAAGACAATATCAATGCCCCTGGTATAAGTGGTGGAGGTAGCAGTAGCGTAATGAGACGATTTTAATGCCCCTTGGAAGAGATGTGGAGGTCGCAGTAGCTTAACAAGACGGTTTTAATGCCCCTTGGAAGAGACGTGGAGGTTGCAGTAGCTTAACAAGACGGTTTTAATGTCCCTTGGAAGAGACGTGAAGTTTGCAGTAGGTTAACAATACATTTTTAATGCCCATTGGAAGAGACGTGGAGGTCGCAGTGGAATTAAAAGGCAATATCAATGCCCTTGGAAAAAGTGGTTGAGGTCGCAGTAGCTTAACAAGTCGATTTTCATGCCTCTTGGAAGAGACCTGGAGGTTTCAGTAGCTTAACAAGACGGTTTTAATGCCCCTTGGAAGAGACGTGGAGGTTGCAGTAGCTTAACAAGATGGTTTTTATGTCCCTTGGAAGAGACGTGGAGTTTGCAGTAGCTTATCAAGATGGTTTTAATGCCCCCGAGGAAAGTAGTGGAGGTCGCAATATCCGTAGAGGTGGCAGCAGCTTAACAAGACCGTTTTAATGCCACTTCGAAGAGACATGGAGGTTGCAGTAGCTTAACAAGATGGTTTTAATGCCCCTTGGAAGAGACGTGGAGGTCGCAGTGGAATAAAAGGACAATATCAATGCCCTTGGGAAAAGTGGTGGAGGTCGAAGTAGCTTAACAGGACGGTTTTAATGCCCCTTGAAAGAGACGTGGAGGTTGCAGTAGCTTAACAAGACAGTTTTAATGCCCCTCTGAAGAGACGTGGAGGTTGCAGTAGCTTAACAAGACAGTTTTAATGTCTCTTGTAAAAGACGTGGAGGTTGCAGTGTCTTAACAAGATGGTTTTAATGCCCCTTGCAAGAGACTTGGAGTATGCAGCAGCTTATCAAAACAGTTTTAATGCCCCTTGAAAGAATCCTGGAGGATGTAGTAGCTTAACAAGATGGTTTTAATGCCCCTCTGAAGACTAGTGGAGGTCGCAGTAGCTTAACAAGACGGTTTTAATGCCCCTTTAAAAAGTGGTGGAGGTCGCAGTAGCTTAACAAGAAGGATTTAATGCCCCTTGGAAGAGACGTGGAGGTTTCAGTAGCTTCACAAGATGGTTTTAATGCCCCTTGGAAGAGAAGTGGAGTTCACAGTGGATTAAAAAGACAATATCAATGCACTTCGGAAAAGTGGTGTAGGTCGCAGTAGCTTAACAAGATGGTTTTAATGACTCTTGGAAGAGACGTGGAGGTTACAGTAGCTTAACAAGACGGTTTTAATGCCCCTTGGAAGAGACGTGGAGGTTGCAGTAGCTTAACGAGACGGTTTTAATGTCCCTTGCAAGAGACATGGAGTTTTCAGTAGGTTAACAATACGTTTTTAATGCCCCTTGGAAGAGACGTGGAGGTCGCAGTGGAATAAAAAGACAATATCAATGCTCTTGGAAAAAGTGGTGGAGGTCGCAGAAGCTTAACAAGTCGGTTTTCATGCCTCTTGGAAGAGACGTGGAGGTTGCAGTAGCTTAACAAGACGGTTTTAATGCCCCTTGGAAGAGACGTGGAGGTTGCAGTAGCTTAACAAGACGGTTTTTATGTCCTTTGGAAGAGACGTGGAGTTTGTAGTAGCTTAACAAGACGCTTTTAATGCCCCTTGGAAGAGACGTGGAGGTCGCAGTGGAATAAAAAGACAATATCAATGCCCTTGGGAAAAGTAGTGGAGGTCGCAGTAGCTTAACAAAACAGTTTTAATGGCCCTTGGAAGAGACGTGGAGGTCGCAGTAGCTTAACAAGACAGTTTTAATGGCCCTTAGGAAAGACATGAAGGTCGCAGTGGAATACAAAGAGAGTATCAATGCCCCTGAGAAAAGTGATGGAGGTCGCAATAACTTAACCAGACGGTTTTAATGCCCCTTGGAAGAATGGTGGAGGTCGCAGTGGAATAAAAAGACAATATCATTGCCCCTGGGAAAGTTGTGGAGGTCGCAGTAGCGTAACAAGATGGTTTTAATGCCCCTTGGAAGAGACGTGGAGGTTGCAGTAGCTTAACAAGACGGTTTTAATGTCCCTTGGAAGAGACGTGGAGTTTGCAGTAGGTTAACAATACGTTTTTAATGCCCCTTGGAAGAGACGTGGAGGTCGCAGTGGAATTAAAAGACAATATCAATGCCCTTGGGAAAAGTGGTTGAGGTCGCAGTAGCTTAACAAATCGGTTTTCATGCCTCTTGGAAGAGACGTGGAGGTTGCAGTAGCTTAACAAGACGGTTTTAATGCCCCTTGGAAGAGACGTGGAGGTTGCAGTAGGTTAAAAAGACGGTTTTTATGTCTGAGAGGATGATGGGAGTTGTACTTCACGCAAGACTACGATGTAAGACACAGATGAAGTTATTCTTCCCTTATCTGGACATTTGGACTGACGCCCAGAAACTAGATTGTAACTTGTTTTAGCTGTCTCAGCAACCTTCTACTAATTATCACTTTTCTGTTTATGAAACTTTCTTATCAACATTCCACTGTTATGAATCATCATTTCGCTGCCTGTGAAACAAAGGCATTTTACTGCGCATGTATGACAACAAACTATGATTATTAATATAAATAAAGGGACTGCACCTATAGAGGCAGACGCGCTCAGGGGCTTCCCAGTACTTGATTATACACTACGTGTCTGTGTATTTCTTGTTACGGGGATACCCCGACTCCAACAAGGACCCTCCATGGCTGAATGATCCTAACAATTCCTGGCGCCCGAAACAGGGACCCGAGGTCTGCGTATTCCTTCAAGTTCATCGACCGGCACGAGTAACCGCTGAGATTGGGACATCGGAACAGCAGATGACAAACCTGGCCAGGTAAGAGACACTGTTAGTTCTCTTACATCTGCTCTGCGATAGTCCGTAAATTTCATGCATATCTTGTGTTGGGATTGAGGAACTAGTAGAGAAGGATACCTATAGCTCGGGTCATTCATGTATATACTGTAGGATCTGCCGAAGGAGAGGTCAGAGAAGGTTATGGAACGGATGGTATGAAAGAGATGTGGATGTCGGGAATAGCCTCATAAGCCGCACTAAGGTAGATGACATAAGTATTACGGAGATTGCCTAACTGAGTCATAAGGTTGTGTCCTTTCGGGGAAACCTTCGCTCACGTTTAACTCCCGAACCTTTGTCCTCCTTTTTGACAGATAAGAGATTGACAGAATGAGCCCATGGAAGTAATGATAATACTCCAGGGACACGATATATAATGGAGACTGTATGGTTCATTTTATGTATTGTTGGTCTTGCCCTTGTTGCCATATATATGTGTGTTAGAATTACTCTACACTTCAGACAAAACGGTCCAGAGAAACCGTTTCAGATACTGGCTCCTTAGGACAGAATAGGTAACGAGGAAAGGTAGAATATAGAATATATTTTATCTAACCCAAAAAGCCTCCTAAGGTAGGAATAGTCAGGAAAAATGGGCAACAAGATACTGGCTCCTTAGGACAGAATAGGTAACGAGGAAAGGTAGAATATAGAATATATTTTATCTAACCCAAAAAGCCTCCTAAGGTAAGAATAGTCAGGAAAAATGGGCAACAAACAGACTAAGACCACAAATGATGAACAAGATGTCTATACAATCGTGAAAGAAAGGTGTGGTGTAGAAGCAACTAAGAATTTAGGGAAAGTTTGCAAAACTTTTCAGGTAGCAAGGCATGACAGGTTTAACAGGAAACTATGGGAGGACATTCGGGCTAGAAAAGCAGGAGTGGTAAGAGACAAAGGATGGTAGAGTCCAAATTTTGGTGCCTGATGACCAAGAGTCTCTAGAAAACATTGTAAAAGTCCAAGCCTTAGAGGATGAGAAAGATCCTGCCCCTACCCAAATTATTTTAGATCTTTCTGAGGTACCAGAAAAATTATGGGCACAACATGACACCGATGTAGGACTAATGCCAATAGCTCCTGTAAAAGTCACTCCTGTTCCAGGTGTGACACTACCCCAATTGAGACAGTATCCTATTAGTGCCCAACAAGAACACGCCATAGGAGAACAGATAAAAGATTATCTAAAAACTGGAGTACTGATAGAAGTAAAGTCACCAGCCAATACACCGTTGTACCCCGTAAAAAAAGAAATCTACTGAGGGGTCAGCTGCTAGATACCGGATGGTACATGATTTAAGAGAGATAAATAAAATTTTGGAACCTATTACTCCTGTTGTGCCAAATCCACACACGTTGCTATCACAGATCCCAGCAACAGCACGAGTATTTTCTGTCATAGACTTATCAAATGCATTTTTTTCAGTACCATTACACCCAGACTGTTACAAACTGTTTGCATTTACATTTAAGAATAGACAATTAGCATGGACAAGATTACCACAGGGTATGATACATTCACCTACCTTGTACTCAGAAGCTATGAGATCAGTTCTTCAAAATTTCAAACCTACGGATGAGGTTGTAATTCTCCAATATGTTGATGACCTATTGTTATGTGCCCCTGCTCAAGAGTCCGCAAACAGCAACACAATAAGGTTGTTAATATTTCTAGCAGACATGGGCTGTAAAGTTAACAAGAAAAAAGTACAACTTTGTATGACTACGGTAGTATTTCTAGGTCACTGCATTTCACAAGGTATTCGGCACCTCACCGCCGACAGACTAAAAATCATTAGAGATCTTGTTCCTCCCAAGAACTACAAAACATTAAGAGCATTTTTGGGAATAGTATCACACTGCAGACAATGGGTTATACATGCTAGTCAGCTTATGCAACCTCTATATGATTGTTTAAAAATCGAGCCTTTTCAGTTAACTGAATCAGCGCTCATAGCCTTTCAAGACCTCAAGAAAGGTCTCATGTCAGCCCCGGCCTTGGGAATCCCAGACTACGCCAAACCATTCCAATTAATGGCTGCGGAAATGTCTAATCATGCTACAGGAGTACTAACACAGAAACATGAAAATAAACAAAGACCTGTCGCATACTATTCTGCTCAATTAGATAATGTTACCAAAGCTGCACCATCATGTGTCAGAGTAGTAGCAGCTGTCTCTCTTTTGGTAGAAAAAGCCTCAGAAATAGTACTAGACCATGCCCTAATAGTACAAACTACACATGATGTACATGGCATACTGAATCAGGTATTGCCAAAACACATTTCAATGGCTAGACATCTTAGATTACAATGCTCCTTACTAATGCCACCAAACCTCACTTTTCGCCGCATATTGTCTCTAAATTTAGCCACTCTGTTACCACTAGAGACAAAGGGGGGAGTGGAAGGAGGTCAGGAAGACGAAGATGAAAATTTTTTACAATACCACGAACAAGACAATATAATACATGATTGCTTACAGTGTATAGAACAAGAAACACAAGGGCTACCTAATGTACAGGACACCCCTCTTGACAATCCAGACCTACATATGTATATAGATGGTAGTAGGTATGCAGATGAAACTGGTAACTTTCACACAGGTTATGCCATTGTATCAGATTATGATGTTATTGAAGCTGAGCCAATGCAGGCCAGCTGTTCAGCCCAGGAAGCTGAACTATTAGCTCTAATACGAGCATTACAGTTAGCAAAAGAAAAAACCGCTAATATTTTTACTGATATGCATATGGTATTGTACATGATTTTGGATGTATATGGAGAGCTAGAGGTTACATGACAGCTTCAGGTCAACCAGTAAAACATGGACAAATGATTAGACAAATCCTAGAATCAGCTGCCTCAACCAAACAAGTAGCAGTAATAAAAGTACCTGCACATGTAAGACTCGACACCGAGATAGCTAGGGGTAATGACCGAGCCGACAAGGCTGCTAAGCGAGCTGCAGTAAAACCTCTGACAACTGACCACACTATTAGTGCAGTATCAGAATTTGACTTAATTACACGGCTCAAAGAAGCCCACCAGCAGGTGAGTAGAGAAGAAAAAGAAGAGTGGCAGAAACAGGGGGCAGAAGAAAAAGAAGGACTATGGAAAAAAGGAGATGAGCTTTGTCTCCCCCGAGCGTGGTACCCTGTTGTGGTCAGTGAAGCCCACGGACCTACACATGTGTCTGCAAACGGTATGATACAGAGGGTCAGACAGAAGTGGTTAGCCCCAGGGTTCGGCCAGGTAGCTCGAGCAAAATGTGGTTCTTGTGAAATCTGTTTAGCCCACAATCCAGGACAGACTGTTAAGACCCCCCAGAAGCACCATGTAAGACCACTATATCCGTTCCAGAGACTTCAGATCGATTACATCCAGATGCCTAAGCATGGACACTATGAGTATGTACTGGTATGTGTGGACATGTTTTCGGGGTGGCCAGAGGCTTATCCAGTTCATACAGCCACGGCTAAAGTCACTGCAGTAAAAATAGCACATGAACTGGTACCCCGTTATGGTATCCCAGAAGTGATCGAGTCGGATAGAGGTACACATTTTACTGGAGAGATCTTTCAGAATGTAATGAAAATGTTGTGTATAAAAAGTGAACTACACACCCCTTACCACCCACAGAGTTCTGGTAAGGTTGAGAGAATGAATGGAACACTTAAGTTAAAAATACAGAAAGCCATGGCAGAAACACAGAAACCATGGACTGAGTGTCTCCCAATAGCATTGTATTCAGTCAGAAACACCCCCCAGGGAAAGAGCAAACTCACCCCCCATGAAATATTGTTTGGTAGAGTTGCCAATACAGGATTGTATTTCCCACAGATTTTAATGTTAGAAACTGAAAGCTTAACTGCTTATGTATAAAATTTATGTAAGCATGTGTCTAAAATACACTCTTTAGTGTTCTCTTCCATTCCAGATCCAGATTCCATTGAGGGAACGCACAAGCTGCAACCAGGAGACGAAGTTTACGTAAAAAGACATAACAGAAGAACGCTAGAACCCAGATTTGAGGGTCCATATCAGGTGTTATTGACAACTCCAACTGCAGTAAAATTGGAAGGAAAATCAGCATGGGTACATGCAAGCCATTGCAAAAAGAAATAGTGGTGATTGTACTTGTGTTAGCTATAACGATAGATCAGGGAGACTTGTGGGATAAACTAAGTTCCCCAAAACCTACAGATAATAAATTTATAAAACATCATGAGATATTGGTAAACGGGCTGCTCGATGGCGGACAGAAAATAGCAGACTGTTGGATTTGTACGCATTCTCCAATATCAGCCACGAGCATACCCTTCCTGGCCGTACCCATGACCCCTGAGGAAGTGTTTACATGGACTAATTGCTCAGACAAATTAGCAAATAACCAAACCGTTAATTCTAGATTATGGAACACCACTGTTGCCATCCCAGTTGTGGGGTGGGTGGGATTTCCCTGGTGGCAAGGTAATATGACCGGAAAAATAAACAACTTACAATATTTAGCGTTTAAAGGAGGTGTATGGGTTCCTAGAAATAAGACGGGACTAACAGACTTAGGGTTAATTCCTACAGAAAATATACAACTCAGTTTTAGTAGCACAGTATCTTCTTCTCAACCTTTTAAACCTGATATAGTAGAAAAATACATACACAATAATGGTTGGAAATATTCACAATTATTCCCCGATGGAAACAATGATACATGTTCAAAGATACCAGGTAATATATTATGTAATGAGTCAAGTGCATATGACCCAGGTACACCGACTTGTGAAAATCCAGATGCAGGATACTGTAGTCCATTAGGTCAAAAACCCCCTTGGTGTATACTTCAGAATGTATCTAAATTTTTAGATTTGGTACATAGGTTGGTGCTCCAACACTCTGCAATATGGGATCTGCCTGAAGGAACTTTCTGGATTTGTGGAAATGGAGCATACAAATGGCTCCCAGTAGGAATAAAAGGTGCATGTACTCTAGGACGCTTAACACCGGCCACATTTATAGTTCAGAATCAGCAGGTAGATATGCAAGCAGTACCTAAACACACACTATACAAAAGAGCAGCCGACAACTCGCCTAGACCTTCAGGTAGGCCACATGTGGTCCAAATGGGAATTCCTAATAAAATATTCAGCACTTTCTTTGTGTATCCAATGTTGATGCAGATGTGGGATGAATATGACAGACACAATGACCAAAATAAAGATAGCTGGTGGTCAGACACCTTCTCCTTTCTCAACCCAAAGAACTGGTTTAAGGGTATTGGAGGTTGGGTGGCTGGAATTCTGCAAGGTATATTACAGATTGTGCTAATTATAGTAGTCATATATGTAGTGTTTAAAATAGGATTAAAAATTATTTTAATATGCATAAATAAGCTTTGTAACACGGACTCAAGAATATGAAAGAAAAGAACTCCCGGACCAGGTCTTCTACCAAAAGTCCATAAGGAAGAATCAAAGGGGGGACTGAGAGGATGATGGGAGTTGTACTTCACGCAAGACTACGATGTAAGACACAGATGAAGTTATTCTTCCCTTATCTGGACATTTGGACTGACGCCCAGAAACTAGATTGTAACTTGTTTTAGCTGTCTCAGCAACCTTCTACTAATTATCACTTTTCTGTTTATGAAACTTTCTTATCAACATTCCACTGTTATGAATCATCATTTCGCTGCCTGTGAAACAAAGGCATTTTACTGCGCATGTATGACAACAAACTATGATTATTAATATAAATAAAGGGACTGCACCTATAGAGGCAGACGCGCTCAGGGGCTTCCCAGTACTTGATTATACACTACGTGTCTGTGTATTTCTTGTTACGGGGATACCCCGACTCCAACAAGGACCCTCCATGGCTGAATGATCCTAACAATGTCCCTTGGAGGAGACGTGGAGTTTGCAGTAACTTAACAAGATGGTTTTAATGCCCCTTGGAAGAGACGTGGAGGTCGCAGTGGAATAAAAAGACAATATCAATGCCCTTGGGAAAAGTAGTGGAGGTCGCAGTAGCTTAACAAAACAGTTTAAATGGCCCTTGGAAGAGACGTGGAGGTTGCAGTAGCTTAACAAGATGGTTTTAATGCCCCTTGGAAGACTGGTGGAGGTCGCAGTAGCTTAACAAGACTGTTTTAATCCCCCTGTAAAAAGTGGTGGAGGTCGCAGTAGCTTAACAAGACGGTTTTAATGCCCCTTAGAAGAGACGCAGAGGTTTCAGTAGCTTCACAAGATGGTTTTCATGCACCTTGGAAGAGACGTGGAGGTCACAGTGGATTAAAAAGACAATATCAATGCCCTTCGGAAAAGTGGTGGAGGTCGCAGTATCTTAACAAGACGGTTTTAAAGCCCCTTGGAAGAGACGTGGAGGTTGCAGTAGCTTAACAAGATGGTTTTAATGTCCCTTGGAAGAGACGTGGAGTTTCCAGTAGGTTAACAATACGTTTTTAATGCCCCTTGGAAGAGACGTGGAGGTCGCAGTGGAATAAAAAGAAAATATCAATGCCCTTGGGAAAAGTGGTGGAGGTCGCAGTAGCTTAACAAGATGGTTTTAATGCCTCTTGGAAGAGACGTGGAGGTTGCAGTAGCTTAACAATACGGTTTTAATGCCCCTTGGAAGAGACGTGGAGGTTGCAGTAGCTTAACAAGACGGTTTTAAGGTCCCTTGGAAGAAACGTGGAGTTTTCAGCAGCTTAACAAGACGGTTTTAATGCCCCTTGGAAGAGACGTGGAGGTCGCAGTGGAATAAAAAGACAATATCAATGCCCTTGGGAAAAGTTCTGGAGGTCGCAGTAGCTTAACAAGACAGTTTTAATAGCCCTTGGAAGAGACATGGAGGTTGCAGTAGCTTACCAAGATGGTTTTAATGCCCCGTGGAAGAAACGTGGAGGTTGCAGAAGCTTAACAAGATGGCTTTAATGTCCCTTGGAAGAGACGTGGAGGTTGCAGTAGCTTAACAAGACGGTTTTAATGTCCCTTGGAAGGGACGTGGAGGTTGCAGTAGCTTAACAAGACGGTTTTAATGTCCCTTGGAAGAGACGTGGAGGTTGCAGTAGCTTAACAAGTTGGTTTTAATGCCCCGTGGAAGAGACGTGGAGGTTGCAGTAGCTTAAAAAGACGGTTCTAAAGCCTCGTGGAAGAGACGTGGAGGTTGCAGTAGCTTAACAAGACGATATTAATGTCCCTTGGAAGAGACGTGGAGGTTGCATTAGCTTAACAAGATGGTTTAATGCCCCTTGGAAGAGAAGTGGAGGTTGCAGTAGCTTAACAAAATGGTTTTAATGACACTTGGAAGAGACGAGGAGATTGCAGTAGCTTAACAAGACTTTATTAATACCCCTTGGAAAAGACATGGAGGTCGCAGTGGAATAAAAAGACAGTATCAATGCCCCTGGGAAAAGTGGTGGAGGTCGCAATAACTTAACAAGACGGTTTAAATGCCCCTTGGAAGAATGGTGGAGGTCGCAGTGGAATAAAAAGACAATATCATTGCCCCTGGGAAAGTGGTGGAGTATCGCAGTAGCTTAACAAGACGGTTTTAATGCCCCTTGGAAGAGACGTGGAGGTTGCAGTAGCTTAACAAGACGGTTTTAATGTCCCTTGGAAGAGTCGTGGAGTTTGCAGTAGGTTAACAATACGTTTTTAATGCCCCTTGGAAGAGACGTGGAGGTCGCAGTGGAATAAAAAGACAATATCAATGCCCTTGGGAACAGTGGTTGAGGTCGCAGTAGCTTAACAAGTCGGTTTTCATGCCTCTTGGAAGAGACGTGGAGGTTGCAGTAGCCTAACAAGACGGTTTTAATGCCCCTTGGAAGAGACGTGGAGGTTGCAGTAGCTTAACAAGACGGTTTTAATGTCCCTTGGAAGAGACGTGGAGTTTTCAGTAGCTTAACAAGACGGTTTTAATTCCCCTTGGAAGAGACGTGGAGGTCGCAGTGGAATAAAAAGACAATATCAATGCCCTTGGGAAAAGTAGTAGAGGCCGCAGTAGCTTAACAAGACAGTTTAAATGGCCCTTGGAAGAGACGTGGAGGTTGCAGTAGTTTAAAAAGACGGTTTTAATGCCTCGTGGAAGAGACGTGGAGGATGCAGTAGCTTAACAAGACGGTTTTAATGTCCCTTGGAAGACAAGTGGAGGTTGCAGTAGCTTAACAAGACGGTTCAATGCCCCTTGGAAGAGACGTGGAGGTTGCAGTAGCTAAACAAGATGGTTTTAATGCCACTTGGAAGAGAAGAGGAGATTGCAGTAGCTTAACAAGACTTTTTTAATGCCCCTTAGAAAAGACATGGAGGTCGCAGTGGAATACAAAGACAGTATCAATGCCCCTGAGAAAAGTGGTGGAGGTCGCAATAACTTAACCTGACGGTTTTAATGCCCCTTGGAAGAATGGTGGAGGTCGCAGTGGAATAAAAAGACAATATCATTGCCCCTGGGAAAGTGGTGGAGGTCGCAGTAGCTTAACAAGACGGTTTTAATGCCCCGTGGAAGAGACGTGGAGGTTGCAGTAGCTTAAAAAGACGGTTCTAATGCCTCGTGGAAGAGACGTGGAGGTTGCAGTAGCTTAACAAGACGGTAATAATGTCCCTTGGAAGAGACGTGGAGGTTGCATTAGCTTAACAAGATGGTTTAATGCCCCTTGGAAGAGAAGTGGAGGTTTCAGTAGCTTAACAAAATGGTTTTTATGACACTTGGTAGAGACGAGGAGATTGCAGTAGCTTAACAAGATGGTTTTAATGCCCCTTGGAAGACTGGTGGAGGTCGCAGTAGCTTAACAAGACTGTTTTAATCCCCCTGTAAAAAGTGGTGGAGGTCGCAGGAGCTTAACAAGACGGTTTTAATGCCCCTTAGAAGAGACGCAGAGGTTTCAGTAGCTTCACAAGATGGTTTTCATGCACCTTGGAAGAGACGTGGAGGTCACAGTGGATTAAAAAGACAATATCAATGCCCTTCGGAAAAGTGGTGGAGGTCGCAGTATCTTAACAAGACGGTTTTAAAGCCCCTTGGAAGAGACGTGGAGGTTGCAGTAGCTTAACAAGATGGTTTTAATGTCCCTTGGAAGAGACGTGGAGTTTCCAGTAGGTTAACAATACGTTTTTAATGCCCCTTGGAAGAGACGTGGAGGTCGCAGTGGAATAAAAAGAAAATATCAATGCCCTTGGGAAAAGTGGTGGAGGTCGCAGTAGCTTAACAAGATGGTTTTAATGCCTCTTGGAAGAGACGTGGAGGTTGCAGTAGCTTAACAATACGGTTTTAATGCCCCTTGGAAGAGACGTGGAGGTTGCAGTAGCTTAACAAGACGGTTTTAAGGTCCCTTGGAAGAAACGTGGAGCTTTCAGCAGCTTAACAAGACGGTTTTAATGCCCCTTGGAAGAGACGTGGAGGTCGCAGTGGAATAAAAAGACAATATCAATGCCCTTGGGAAAAGTTCTGGAGGTCGCAGTAGCTTAACAAGACAGTTTTAATAGCCCTTGGAAGAGACATGGAGGTTGCAGTAGCTTACCAAGATGGTTTTAATGCCCCGTGGAAGAAACGTGGAGGTTGCAGAAGCTTAACAAGATGGCTTTAATGTCCCTTGGAAGAGACGTGGAGGTTGCAGTAGCTTAACAAGACGGTTTTAATGTCCCTTGGAAGGGACGTGGAGGTTGCAGTAGCTTAACAAGATGGTTTTAATGTCCCTTGGAAGAGACGTGGAGGTTGCAGTAGCTTAACAAGTTGGTTTTAATGCCCCGTGGAAGAGACGTGGAGGTTGCAGTAGCTTAAAAAGACGGTTCTAAAGCCTCGTGGAAGAGACGTGGAGGTTGCAGTAGCTTAACAAGACGATATTAATGTCCCTTGGAAGAGACGTGGAGGTTGCATTAGCTTAACAAGATGGTTTAATGCCCCTTGGAAGAGAAGTGGAGGTTGCAGTAGCTTAACAAAATGGTTTTAATGACACTTGGAAGAGACGAGGAGATTGCAGTAGCTTAACAAGACTTTATTAATACCCCTTGGAAAAGACATGGAGGTCGCAGTGGAATAAAAAGACAGTATCAATGCCCCTGGGAAAAGTGGTGGAGGTCGCAATAACTTAACAAGACGGTTTAAATGCCCCTTGGAAGAATGGTGGAGGTCGCAGTGGAATAAAAAGACAATATCATTGCCCCTGGGAAAGTGGTGGAGGATCGCAGTAGCTTAACAAGACGGTTTTAATGCCCCTTGGAAGAGACGTGGAGGTTGCAGTAGCTTAACAAGACGGTTTTAATGTCCCTTGGAAGAGTCGTGGAGTTTGCAGTAGGTTAACAATACGTTTTTAATGCCCCTTGGAAGAGACGTGGAGGTCGCAGTGGAATAAAAAGACAATATCAATGCCCTTGGGAACAGTGGTTGAGGTCGCAGTAGCTTAACAAGTCGGTTTTCATGCCTCTTGGAAGAGACGTGGAGGTTGCAGTAGCCTAACAAGACGGTTTTAATGCCCCTTGGAAGAGACGTGGAGGTTGCAGTAGCTTAACAAGACGGTTTTAATGTCCCTTGGAAGAGACGTGGAGTTTTCAGTAGCTTAACAAGACGGTTTTAATTCCCCTTGGAAGAGACGTGGAGGTCGCAGTGGAATAAAAAGACAATATCAATGCCCTTGGGAAAAGTAGTAGAGGCCGCACTAGCTTAACAATACAGTTTAAATGGCCCTTGGAAGAGACGTGGAGGTTGCAGTAGTTTAAAAAGACGGTTTTAATGCCTCGTGGAAGAGACGTGGAGGATGCAGTAGCTTAACAAGACGGTTTTAATGTCCCTTGGAAGACAAGTGGAGGTTGCAGTAGCTTAACAAGACGGTTCAATGCCCCTTGGAAGAGACGTGGAGGTTGCAGTAGCTAAACAAGATGGTTTTAATGCCACTTGGAAGAGAAGAGGAGATTGCAGTAGCTTAACAAGACTTTTTTAATGCCCCTTAGAAAAGACATGGAGGTCGCAGTGGAATACAAAGACAGTATCAATGCCCCTGAGAAAAGTGGTGGAGGTCGCAATAACTTAACCTGACGGTTTTAATGCCCCTTGGAAGAATGGTGGAGGTCGCAGTGGAATAAAAAGACAATATCATTGCCCCTGGGAAAGTGGTGGAGGTCGCAGTAGCTTAACAAGACGGTTTTAATGCCCCGTGGAAGAGACGTGGAGGTTGCAGTAGCTTAAAAAGACGGTTCTAATGCCTCGTGGAAGAGACGTGGAGGTTGCAGTAGCTTAACAAGACGGTAATAATGTCCCTTGGAAGAGACGTGGAGGTTGCATTAGCTTAACAAGATGGTTTAATGCCCCTTGGAAGAGAAGTGGAGGTTTCAGTAGCTTAACAAAATGGTTTTTATGACACTTGGAAGAGATGAGGAGATTGCAGTAGCTTAACAAGACTTTATTAATACCCCTTGGAAAAGACATGGAGGTCGCAGTGGAATAAAAAGACAGTATCAATGCCCCTGGGAAAAGTAGTGGAGGTCGCAATAACTTAACAAGACGGTTTTAATGCCCCTTGGAAGAATGGTGGAGGTCGCAGTGGAATAAAAAGACAATATCATTGCCCCTGGGAAAGTGGTGGAGGATCGCAGTAGCTTAACAAGACGGTTTTAATGCCCCTTGGAAGAGACGTGGAGGTTGCAGTAGCTTAACAAGATGGTTTTAATGTCCCTTGGAAGAGTCGTGGAGTTTGCAGTAGGTTAACAATACGTTTTTAATGCCCCTTGGAAGAGACGTGGAGGTCGCAGTGGAATAAAAAGACAATATCAATGCCCTTGGGAACAGTGGTTGAGGTCGCAGTAGCTTAACAAGTCGGTTTTCATGCCTCTTGGAAGAGACGTGGAGGTTGCAGTAGCCTAACAAGACGGTTTTAATGCCCCTTGGAAGAGACGTGGAGGTTGCAGTAGCTTAACAAGACGGTTTTAATGTCCCTTGGAAGAGACGTGGAGTTTTCAGTAGCTTAACAAGACGGTTTTAATTCCCCTTGGAAGAGACGTGGAGGTCGCAGTGGAATAAAAAGACAATATCAATGCCCTTGGGAAAAGTAGTAGAGGCCGCAGTAGCTTAACAAGACAGTTTAAATGGCCCTTGGAAGAGACGTGGAGGTTGCAGTAGTTTAAAAAGACGGTATTAATGCCTCGTGGAAGAGACGTGGAGGATGCAGTAGCTTAACAAGACGGTATTAATGTCCCTTGGAAGAGACGTGGAGGTTGCATTAGCTTAACAAGATGGTTTAATGCCCCTTGGAAGAGAAGTGGAGGTTGCAGTAGCTTAACAAAATGGTTTTAATGACACTTGGAAGAGACGAGGAGATTGCAGTAGCTTAACAAGACTTTATTAATACCCCTTGGAAAAGACATGGAGGTCGCAGTGGAATAAAAAGACAGTATCAATGCCCCTGGGAAAAGTAGTGGAGGTCGCAATAACTTAACAAGACGGTTTTAATGCCCCTTGGAAGAATGGTGGAGGTCGCAGTGGAATAAAAAGACAATATCATTGCCCCTGGGAAAGTGGTGGAGGATCGCAGTAGCTTAACAAGACGGTTTTAATGCCCCTTGGAAGAGACATGGAGGTCGCAGTGGAATAAAAAGACAGTATCAATGCCCCTGGGAAAAGTAGTGGAGGTCGCAATAACTTAACAAGACGGTTTTAATGCCCCTTGGAAGAATGGTGGAGGTCGCAGTGGAATAAAAAGACAATATCATTGCCCCTGGGAAAGTGGTGGAGGATCGCAGTAGCTTAACAAGACGGTTTTAATGCCCCTTGGAAGAGACGTGGAGGTTGCAGTAGCTTAACAAGACGGTTTTAATGTCCCTTGGAAGAGTCGTGGAGTTGGCAGTAGGTTAACAATACGTTTTTAATGCCCCTTGGAAGAGACGTGGAGGTCGCAGTGGAATAAAAAGACAATATCAATGCCCTTGGGAACAGTGGTTGAGGTCGCAGTAGCTTAACAAGTCGGTTTTCATGCCTCTTGGAAGAGACGTGGAGGTTGCAGTAGCCTAACAAGACGGTTCTAATGCCCCTTGGAAGAGACGTGGAGGTTGCAGTAGCTTAACAAGACGGTTTTAATGTCCCTTGGAAGAGACGTGGAGGTCGCAGTGGAATAAAAAGACAATATTAATGCCCTTGGGAAAAGTAGTAGAGTTCGCAGTAGGTTAACAAGACAGTTTAAATGGCCCTTGGAAGAGATGTGGAGGTTGCAGTAGCTTAAAAAGACGGTTTTAATGCCTCGTGGAAGAGACGTGGAGGATGGAGTAGCTTAACAAGACGGTTTTAATGTCCCTTGGAAGAGAAGTGGAGGTTGCAGTAGCTTAACAAGACGGTTCAATGCCCCTTGGAAGAGACGTGGAGGTTGCAGTAGCTTAACAAGATGGTTTTAATGCCACTTGGAAGATAAGAGGAGATTGCAGTAGCTTAACAAGACTTTTTTAATGGCCCTTAGAAAAGACATGGAGGTCGCAGTGGAATACAAAGACAGTATCAATGCCCCTGAGAAAAGTGGTGGAGGTCGCAATAACTTAACCTGACGGTTTTAATGCCCCTTGGAAGAATGGTGGAGGTCGCAGTGGAATAAAAAGACAATATCATTGCCCCTGGGAAAGTGGTGGAGGTTGCAGTATCTTAACAAGATGGTTTTAATGCCTCTTGGAAAAGACGTGGAGGTTGCAGTAGCTTAACAAGACGGTTTTAATGTCCCTTGGTAGAGACGTGGAGTTTGCAGTAGGTTAACAATACGTTTTTAATGCCCCTTGGAAGAGACGTGGAGGTCGCAGTGGAATTAAAAGACAAAATCAATGCCCTTGGGAAAAGTGGTTGAGGTCGCAGTAGCTTAACAAGTCGGTTTTCATGCCTCTTGGAAGAGACGTGGAGGTTGCAGTAGCTTAACAACACGGTTTTAATGCCCAGTGAAAGAGACGTGGAGGATGCAGTAGCTTAACAAGACGGTTTTAATGCCCCTTGGAAGAGACGTGGAGGTTGCAGTAGCTTAACAAGACTTTTTTAATGCCCCTTGGAAGAGACGTGGAGGTTGCAATAGCTTAACAAGACGGTTTTAATGCCACTTGGAAGAGACGTAGAGATTGCAGTAGCTTAACAAGACTTTTTTAATGCCCCTTGGAAAAGACATGGAGGTCGCAGTGGAATAAAAAGACAGTATCAATTCCCCTGGGAAAAATGGTGAAGTCGCAATATCTTAACAAGACGGTTTTAATACCACTTTGAATAATGGTGGAGGTCGCAGTGGAATAAAAAGACAATATCATTGCCCCTGGGAATGTGGTGGAGGTCGCAGTAGTTAACAAGACGGTTTTAATGCCCCTTGGAAGAGACATGGAGTTTGCAGCAGCTTAACAAAATGGTTTTAATGCCCCTTGGAATAATCGTGGAGGTTGCAGTAGCTTAACAAGACGGTTTTATTGCCCCTTGGAAGACTGGTGGAGGTCGCAGTAGCTTAACAAGACTGTTTTACTCCCCTGTAAAAAGTGGTGGAGGTCGCAGTAGCTTAACAAGACGTTTTTAATGCCCCTTAGAAGAGACGTAGAGGTTTCAGTAGCTTCACAAGATGGTTTTCATGCACCTTGGAAGAGACATGGAGGTCACAGTGGATTAAAAAGACAATATCAATTCCCTTCGGAAATGTGGTGGAGGTCGCAGTATCTTAACAAGACGGTTTTAAAGCCCATTGGAAGAGACGTGGAGGTTGCAGTAGCTTAACAATACGGTTTTAATGCCCCTTGAAAGAGACGTGGAGGTTGCAGTAGCTTAACAAGACGCTTTTAATGTCCCTTGGAAGAAACGTGGAGTTTTCAGTAGCTTAACAAGACGGTTTTAATGCCCCTTGGAAGAGACGTGGAGGTCGCAGTGGAATAAAAAGACATTATCAATGCCCTTGGGAAAAGTTCTGGAGGTCGCAGTAGCTTAACAAGACAGTTTTAATGGCCCTTGGAAGAGACGTGGAGGTTGCAGTAGCTTACCAAGACGGCTTTAATGCCCCGTGGAAGAGATGTGGAGGTTGCAGAAGCTTAACAAGATGGCTTTAATGTCCCTTGGAAGAGACGTGGAGGTTGCAGTAGCTTAACAAGACAGTTTTAATGTCCCTTGGAAGAGACGTGGAGGTTGCAGTAGCTTAACAAGATGGTTTTAATGTCCCTTGGAAGAGACATGGAGGTTGCAGTAGCTTAACAAGACGGTTTTAATGTCCCGTGGAAGAGACGTGGAGGTTGCAGTAGCCTAAAAAGACGGTTCTAATGCATCGTGGAAGAGACGTGGAGGTTGCAGTAGCTTAAAAAGACGGTATTAATGTCCCTTGGAAGAGACGTGGAGGTTGCATTAGCTTAACAAGATGGTTTAATGCCCCTTGGAAGAGAAGTGGAGGTTGCAGTAGCTTAACAAAATGGTTTTAATGACACTTGGAAGAGACGAGGAGATTGCAGTAGCTTAAGAAGACTTTATTAATGCCCCTTGGAAAAGACATGGAGGTCGCAGTGGAATAAAAAGACAGTATCAATGCCCCTGGGAAAAGTGGTGGAGGTCGCAATAACTTAACAAGACGGTTTTAATGCCCCTTGGAAGAATGGTGGAGGTCGCAGTGGAATAAAAAGACAATATCATTGCCCTTGGGAAAGTGCTGGAGGATCGCAGTAGCTTAACAAGACGGTTTTAATGCCCCTTGGAAGAGACGTGGAAGTTGCAGTAGCTTAACAAGACGTTTTTAATGTCCCTTGGAAGAGTCGTGGAGTTTGCAGTAGGTTAACAATACGTTTTTAATGCCCCTTGGAAGAGACGTGGAGGTCGCAGTGGAATTAAAAGACAAAATCAATGCCCTTGGGAAAAGTGGTTGAGGTCGCAGTAGCTTAACAAGTCGGTTTTCATGCCTCTTGGAAGAGACGTGGAGGTTGCAGTAGCTTAACAAGACGGTTTAAATGCCCCTTGGAAGAGACGTGGAGGCTAGAGATGAGCGTTGTTCTACTCGAACTGTTCGCCAATCTCAAATTCGAGCTGTTTTGGGCGGTGTTCGAGCCGGTCGGCGAACACGAACAATTTGAGAAAAATTCGGCTGTTCGAGGTTATGTTCGATAACTGTTCGTGCACCAAAATCATAACTGGATTTTTTCTCAGTAATGATGAAAATTAATGTTAATATGCAGTTTGAGTGTACAGCGGGGCGGGGGGAGGGGCAGGGGATGGATCTCTGCAGGAACAATGAAGATCTCCATTTTTTTTTCTCTTTCCCGCATTTGCAGTGGGGAGGTGCAATCTGTCAGCCTATCAGCAGCGCACACACGGAGCGAAGTGCTTTTTTTCACACAAGCAAGGGCATGTGTGATTGGCAGTGTATGTCACATGTCCTTGCCCTATAAGACCAAGCCATTTTCCCCGTCGCCACCATTTTCTCACTGCTGCAGCTGCATGTTAGACGGCACCGCTGTTGCTGTGTGCGCTATACCTTGTTAATTTCAAGCCAATTTTCGCACAAATATACAGATAGCTTGGGAGTAGGGAACAGTTGTGATTGCAGTCCTTTTAAGGACTAGGTTACAGCATTTCCTACGACTTTTATCAGGCAGGTCTGTGCTCTTAAATAGATAGATTGTGGGAGTAAAGACTAATTGTAATTGGAGTCCTTTTCAGGACTAGGTTACATCAGTTCCTATCAGTTTTTGCCAGGCAGGTCTGTGCCAGTGCTGTGCAAGTTTTTTTCACAGCATTTGGCTGAATCTAGCAAAGCTAATCCTTTTTGGCCTATTGCAGAGTGTGTTAGTCAGTGGAGTAGCCTATCTGTGTTGCAAGATATACCACCTGTGTATAGAATACCAATTTTTTTACTGCACCTAGTGAAGTAAAATCTTTTGGACATAGCATCATTCTATTAGTCCATCTATACTGACCTCCATCAGGTTGCAAACTGAATATAATTTTTTTCTGCATCTAGCTCTGAAAAAATATTTGGGCTTCTAGCAGTGTGTGGGACTTGGTCTATTAGTCCATCTATACTGACCTCCATCAGGTTGCAAATTGAATAAAAAAATTTTCTGCATCTAGCTCTGAAAAAATATTTGGGCTTCTAGCGGTGTGTGGGACTTGGTCTATTAGTCCATCTATACTGACCTCCATCAGGTTGCAAATTAAAAATATTTTTTTTCTGCATCTAGCTCTGAAAAAATATTTGGGCTTCTAGCAGTGTGTGGGACTTGGTCTATTAGTCCATCTATACTGACCTCCATCAGGTTGCAAATTAAAAATAATTTTTTTCTTCATTTAGCTCTGAAAAAATATTTGGGCTTCTAGCAGTGTGTGGGACTTGTTCTATTAGTCCTTCTATACTGACGTCCAGCAGGTTGCAAATTGAATATAATTTTTTTCTGCATCTAGCTCTGAAAAAATATTTGGGCTTCTAGCGGTGTGTGGGACTTGGTCTATTAGTCCATCTATACTGACCTCCATCAGGTTGCAAATTAAAAATAATTTTTTTCTGCATCTAGCTCTGAAAAAATATTTGGGCTTCTAGCAGTGTGTGGGACTTGGTCTATTAGTCCATCTATACTGACCTCCATCAGGTTGCAAATTAAAAATAATTTTTTTCTTCATTTAGCTCTGAAAAAATATTTGGGCTTCTAGCAGTGTGTGGGACTTGTTCTATTAGTCCTTCTATACTGACCTCTAGCAGGTTGCAAATTGAATATAATTTTTTTCTGCATCTAGCTCTGAAAAAATATTTGGGCTTCTAGCGGTGTGTGGGACTTGGTCTATTAGTCCATCTATACTGACCTCCATCAGGTTGCAAATTAAAAATAATTTTTTTCTGCATCTAGCTCTGAAAAAATATTTGGGCTTCTAGCGGTGTGTGGGACTTGGTCTATTAGTCCATCTATACTGACCTCCATCAGGTTGCAAATTAAAAATAATTTTTTTCTGCATCTAGCTCTGAAAAAATATTTGGGCTTCTAGCAGTGTGTGGGACTTGGTCTATTAGTCCATCTATACTGACCTCCATCAGGTTGCAAATTGAATAAAAAAATTTTCTGCATCTAGCTCTGAAAAAATATTTGGGCTTCTAGCGGTGTGTGGGACTTGGTCTATTAGTCCATCTATACTGACCTCCATCAGGTTGCAAATTAAAAATAATTTTTTTCTGCATCTAGTTCTGAAAAAATATTTGGGCTTCTAGCAGTGTGTGGGACTTGGTCTATTAGTCCATCTATACTGACCTCCATCAGGTTGCAAATTAAAAATAATTTTTTTCTTCATTTAGCTCTGAAAAAATATTTGGGCTTCTAGCAGTGTGTGGGACTTGTTCTATTAGTCCTTCTATACTGACCTCCAGCAGGTTGCAAATTGAATATAATTTTTTTCTGCATCTAGCTCTGAAAAAATATTTGGGCTTCTAGCGGTGTGTGGGACTTGGTCTATTAGTCCATCTATACTGACCTCCATCAGGTTGCAAATTAAAAATAATTTTTTTCTGCATCTAGCTCTGAAAAAATATTTGGGCTTCTAGCGGTGTGTGGGACTTGGTCTATTAGTCCATCTATACTGACCTCCATCAGGTTGCAAATTAAAAATAATTTTTTTCTGCATCTAGCTCTGAAAAAATATTTGGGCTTCTAGCAGTGTGTGGGACTTGGTCTATTAGTCCATCTATACTGACCTCCATCAGGTTGCAAATTGAATAAAAAAATTTTCTGCATCTAGCTCTGAAAAAATATTTGGGCTTCTAGCGGTGTGTGGGACTTGGTCTATTAGTCCATCTATACTGACCTCCATCAGGTTGCAAATTAAAAATAATTTTTTTCTGCATCTAACCCAGCCAATAGTTTTGGCCTAATACCACAGTTTGGCCACTCAGCTCTGCTCGGTTACCATCCATTGTTTTTTTGTGCAAACAACTCCAGAGTTGTGAATTAGTTAACCACCAAAATGAGTGGAAAAAGGCCTGCTGCTGGTGGAAAGGGGAATAGGCGTGTTGGGAAGGGGAAAAAAGGTTGTGTCCGTGTGGTAGGTGCAGAAGAAAGACCATCTTCCAGCCAAACTAAAATGTCTACTTCTTTTAGCGGACAATGTGATAAGATCCCTTTCTTACGGCCACGCCAATCGCTACAAATTCCAGATGAGGCACAAAAACAATAGGTGCTTCAACGGATATCAAGTGCTCCTTTAAGTGGGCTCTCCTCCACATCAACTTCAACATCACAAATACTCCAGTCCTCAAAGGTGTCACCCAAATCGCACTTGCTTCCTCACAGCTCCCAAATCTCCAGCTGCCCGTCTGAGTATGAGGTAGAACAGATGGTTGAGTCTGCAGAGCTGTTTACTCATACTATAGCCTGGGAATCAGAGGTCGACTCCAGCGCTTCTGTGAATCCAGACGAGGAAATGATCTGCACTGATGCCCAGAATCTTTATGAGTCGGATCCAGGACCAGACGCAGAAGGTTCTGACCATAATGTAGACCCTCATTCCCAAACTGTAACTCCTGTTGGTGGAGACAATGAGGAAGACGATGATAAGACTCAAATACCTGATTGGAGCGACAACTTTAGTTTTTTGTCAGGGCAGGAACAGGTTGGCTCTGAGGACGACGGGTGTGATAACGCACAGGGTGATGATGATGAGGTCGGAGATCCCACTTACTGTCAACCCACAGTCAGCCAAGAGATGAGGTCAGCAGAGGAGGTGGAGGAAGATGCTAGTGACGACGAGGTCAGGTTGCGCCTTCCTGGACAGAGACGTAGTACTGGAAGCACGTCAACAACTGCATCCTCAAACACAACTCTGCCTCTCACCACAAGTCGTGGTGGCTCTTCAGGTCGCATGGGTGCTAAGCCTTGCATAGCCTGGGCATTTTTTCAGATCGATAAAGATGACCCAACTCGTGTTATCTGTAACATTTGTCAGCAAAAGCTAAGTAGAGGCCAAAAAATACATAGTTTGAGTACTTCATGCATGAACCGGCACATGGACATGAAGCATAAGTTGCAGTGGGAAGCTCAGTGTGCTACAATGCGGTCTAGCCGGCCAGGCCAACCACCGTCTGCCATATCTTGTGCATCCGCGGCCTCTTCATCCTCTGTGACTGGGGGGACAGCAGTCACACCTGTTTTGGGGCGCAGACCTGCCACCTCTTTACCCGCAACAGACAGCGTGATTGGCAGGTCATCATTTTCTTTGGAGGTGGTAACACCAGCTGGTCTTGAGCGCTGTCCGACATCGATAGCACCACCTTTGGATCAAGGCAACCTAACATGTCCGCCTGCATCTTCCTCACAGACCGGCAGTTTGCCGGGGACACCCTTATCAACCCCGTCTAAGCACAATAGCCAGCCCTCGGTCCCTCAGATGTGGACAAGTAAAAGACCATTTCCTCCTAGCCATGAGAAAGCTAAGAGGTTGAATTTCACCATCTGCAAGCTCTTGGCTACAGAAATGCTGCCTTTCCGCCTGGTGGACACAGAGGATTTTCGAGACCTTATGTCCGTTGCAGTGCCCCAGTACCAGATGCCCAGTCGGCACTACTTCTCAAAGAAAGGTGTGCCTGCGCTCCACCAGCATGTCGCACACAACATCACCGCTTCTTTGAGAAACTCTGTGTGTGACAGGGTGCATTTCACCACAGACACTTGGACGAGTAGGCATGGACAGGGGCGTTACATGTCGCTGACTGGGCACTGGGTAACTATGGTGACAGCAGGACAAGGGGCTGCTGTCCAAGTCTTGCCGTCCCCACGAGTTGTGCGTCAATCCTCTTTATGTCATTTTTCCTCCACTGCTTCTGCCTCCTCAACCTCCTCTCGGTCTTCCACCTGCACCCAAAGCCTGTCTGGTCATGCCACAAGCTTTCTAACTGCGCAGAAGGGATCCTGCACACCTCCTTACTATGCTGGCAGTAGGGCTCAACGTCATCAGGCGGTTTTTACATTGAAATGTCTGGGAAATGTGAGTCACACAGCTGAGGAGTTGTGGTCAGCTCTGGAGAACCAATTTCATGAATGGTTGTCTCCACTGGACCTGAAACCAGGGAAGGCCGTGTGCGACAATGCTGCAAACCTGGGTGCGGCCCTTCGCCGGGGCAATGTCACACACGTGCCTTGTATGGCTCACGTGTTGAACCTGGTTGTCCAGCAATTTTTAGCCCACTATCCCAGACTAGATGGCCTTCTGCAGAGGGCACGGTCGCTGTGTGCTCACTTCCGCCGTTCGCATCCCGCAGCTCAGCGACTTACATCTCTACAGAAGTCGTTGGGCCTGCCACTTCACCGGCTAAAATGCGATGTGCCTACCCGGTGGAATTCAACTCTGCACATGTTGCAGCGACTGTGGCAGCACCGACAAGCCCTGGTGCAATACGTTCTGACGTATAGCCTGGGCCAACGAGATTCAGAGGTGGGGCAAATCACGCTGGAGGAGTGGTCTCAGATCAGGGACCTATGCACCCTTCTGCACAGTTTTGAAATGGCGACGAAGATGTTTAGTGCTGACGATGCCATTATCAGCATGACTATTCCGGTGATTTACATGCTGGAGCACATGTTAAACAGAATTCGGAGTCAGGTGGTGGCACAAGAGGAGGTGGAGGAAGTAGAGGAGGAGGAGTTGTATGCGGAAGGGCTAACATCTGCAAGGTCCAGACGGTCGGCAGCACCAAGGCGGCAGGCATGTGAGGGTGGGGGAGATGATTTTACCAGGGCGCATGGTAGCAGCCAAACTAGTGAGGAAGGTGCAGGAGCCCAGGAAGAAGTGGAGGACGAACTGATGGAAGACTCATCAGATGAGGGAGACCTTGATCACATTTCTGTTGTGCGAGGTTGGGGGGAGAGGACAGAGGAAGGAAGCATGATTGCTACCTCGCCACCAACACAACAGGGACTTGGTGCTCCTGGATGCGCAACACACATGAGTGCCTTCTTGCTGCACTACCTGCAACATGACCCTCGAATTGTGAGAATTAGAAATAATCCTGACTACTGGGTTGCCACACTGTTAGATCCCCGGTACAAAAGTAAATTTGCAGAAATTATTCCTGCCATAGAAAGGGATGCACGCATGCAGGAGTATCAGCAGAGACTGTTGCAGAATCTTACATGTGCTTTTCCACAAAATACCAGTGGTGCACGTAGTGAATCTCACAGTTCCAACTTGCCAACCGTGGGACCGTCAAGTGTTCAGCACTCAAACCGTAACAGAACCACAGTATCTGCTGGTAACATCAATTTTGCAGAATCATTTCACCACTTTTTTAGCCCATCCTTTGCAAGGCCACAGGAGACAAGAAGTCTGACACATAGTCAACGCCTAGAGACGATGGTACAGGAGTATCTCCAAGTAAACATTGAAGCCACGACTGTGTCACTGGACCCTTGCTCTTTTTGGGCTTCCAATCTGGATAAATGGCCGGAGCTAGCCACTTACGCCTTGGAGATCTTGTCATGCCCCGCAGCCAGCGTTCTGTCTGAACGTGTGTTCAGCGCTGCTGGTGGTGTGCTGACAGATAAGCTCACGCGGCTCTCCACTGATAATGTAGACAGACTCACGTTCATAAAGATGAACAAATCATGGATCCGAAACGACTTTTCTACCCCTGTGTCATCCTGGGGAGAGTAAAAGCTTGATGATTGGTTAAAATCACCCTACCAACCGTTTTAAGCTTTCAAATTACTAATCATGTTTATCTGTATCTTGACTGGAAAATAATTTGGGCTTTGTAGCAGTGTGCAGCACTGATCCTATTAGGCCATCTATAATAAGCTTCACCAGATTTAAAATTAAAAATAATTTTTAGCTGCATCTAGCCCGGAAAATAATTTTGGGGCTCCGAGATGCGCAAGACACATAAGTGCCTTCTTGCTGCACTACCTGCAGCATGACCCTCATATTGTCAGAATTCGAAGTAATCATGACTACTGGGTTGCCACACTCTTAGATCCCCCAAACTTTTCGATCAACCTTTTCATTTTAATAAAGACCAAAAAAATGGTCATTTTTGAAATTATAAGCATTAGCAGGTTGTTAGAAACTGAAATCAAACAGTTTTCAACTCAAAACTTTATTCTAGGTGATGTTACATTTTCACATAGGACCCCTTGTTCGAAAGGAGCTTCTGAACTCTCTCGTCCATTGAATTTGTCAGGTTTTGGATGGTTTCTGCTTCAATTGTTTTGCATGAGGACAGAATACCCTCCCAGAGCTGTTGCTTAGATGTGAACTGCCTCCCGCCATCATAGACACTCCTTTTAATGATGCTCCAAAGGTTCTGAATGGGGTAGAGGTCAGGGGAGCATGGGGGTCACACCATAAGTTTGTCCCCTTTTATGCCCATATCAGCCAGAGATGCAGATGTTTTATGTGCAGCATGAGATGGTGCATTATCATGCAGAAAAATGATCTTGCTGTGAAATACACGGTTCTTCTTCTTGAACCATGGCAGGAAGTGCTGTTTGAGAAAATCCACATACATTATGGAGTTCATCTTTAGCGCCTTCAGGGATCCTAAAGGGGCCGACAATCTCTCTCCCCATGATTCCAGCCCAAAACATTACTCCACCTCCTCCTTGTTGGCGCTGTAGCCGTGTTTGCGTGGGGTGTCCATCAACCAGCCATCCTCCACTTCATTCATCTGGACCATCGAGCGCTGCACGGCACTCATCCGTGAACAAAACAGTTTTGAAATCAGTCTTCATGTAATGTTTGGCCCACTGGAGCCGTTTCTGCTTGTGTGAAGTGGATAGAGGAGGTCGACAGGATGGCATATGCACAGCTGCAAACCTCTGAAGGACCCTGCATCTTGTTGTTCGGGGGATGTTGGAGGCACAAGCAGCTTCAAAAACTTGTCTGCTGCTATGACAAGGCTTTTTTGCCGCTGCTGTTTCAACCTGACGTAATTGCCTGTAGGAAAGAGTCCTCAATTTGCCCTTATCAGCACGCACACGTGTGTACTGTGAATCAGCTACATACTTCTTGATTGCCAAGACACTTCATCCTGATCATCGCACAATGTTGATTGTAGTCATGCCTTGACCTAAACACTCCACAATTTGTTGCTTCTCAGCAGCCGACACATCCTTTTTCTTTCCCATTTTGGCAGAAAATGTAGGCTGCTTAATAATGTGAGAGAGCCTTCTTAAGTAGTCTTGCCTTTCATTGGACACACCTGCCAAACTAATTAGCACAGGTGTCTGCAATTGCTTACAGTGATATAAAGAGCCCTGACACACATCACCATCAATGAGTTTAACTGACAAACAAACAAATTCTTCCCTTATCACTCCTAAACACTTTTTGCATAATAATTTGGAACGCGGTGTACATGTGCTTTTCCACAAAACACCAGTGGTTCACGTAGTGAATCTTACAGTTCTAACTTGCCAACCGTGGTCTGTATGGAATTGTTCAATAAAGGGCCCAAAATTAAGATAACATAGATGGGAGAGGTCTCTATGAATAGGAATTCCTAAGTATTTGATACCCTGTGAGGGCCAGGCAAAGGGAAAGTTGGACTGGATGGAATCCTATATGGATTTAGGGAGGGAGACATCGAGGGCCTCAGACTTCGCTGCATTGATTTTAAAATTTTACCATGTAACAAAGTGATCTATTTCAGCCATAACAGCAGGGATGGATATATGTGATTGAGTGATATATACTAGGACATCATCAGCAAATAGAGAGCACTTGTACTCGGTGCCTCCCACCTCAATCCACCTAATATTGGGGTTATGGCGAATTGATGAGAGCAGGTGCTCCGTCACTAGGATGTATAAGAGAGGGGACAGAGGACATCCCTGCCTTGTCCCATTGGTGATTGTGAAAGGTGATGAAAATGTTCTGACGCACCCCCTGGGCCTTGGGACACCCGGAGCCGGACCCTTTTTGGTGGATGCTGGTGGTTGTAGTCTTCGTGGCGGCGATCCGGTTCCGTGGCTCAGGGCGGTCAAACCAGTGGCGGAACTATTTATGTGGTTTTGATGTTTAAATGTCCGACTACGCCACCCGTGGATTGCGGTCAGAGTGAACCGCCGCTACAGGGCAGACCGCTAAGGCTGGTGTTGTGGGTGCAGCAGAGCGTAGCATAACTCCCCACGGGAGGAGTATAGCCTCAGGGCAGTGTATGCGGAGGATGGGGGTGATGGTGCAGGGCAGCAGCAGTAACGACACGGAGTCAGTGATGCAGTTCAGGGCCTTTACTCACAGTTCTTATTATCCAGACCACGTCTGCAGGTAACGGCTGCCCACGTCGTACTGTGCTCACCAGGTGAGGGGCTCAGACAACTCCCAGATAACTTTGGAGCGCTTCACAGGACCCCCTTTGTGTGTCCTTTGTCTGGCCTTTCTTACCAACACTTCTGTCCGGCTGCCTCGGGCCTCCTCTTGGTAAACTTGGCGCCAGTTTCCCTGACCCTATGTGGTGCCTTCCTAGCGGGTGGAGCAAGGGGCTGCGCCACATAAAATGTCAGAGCCTCCGGTTTCTAGCTGAGGGTCGTTTCCTGCCTCCACTAGTTCGGGGACCGGTCTCCCCCTTTGGCCTGACCCCTCCACGCAGGTGGATTCGGGCGTGCGGTGGCGACTCGCCCGTCCGCACCCCTGGGATCCCTTCATTCCTCGTTCCTGGAGCCTTCTCCGCTCCTCTTCCTTCCTTCTCCCTCTTGCAGGCCTGGGCCTCTGTTACTAGGTCCGCCTCCGGAGCAGAGCTCATGCAGAGCCCCTGCTCCCTGCCACTTCTGCTCAGACTTCTCTGCACTGAACTAAGATGGTGCCCACCTTTTATACTCCCTTCTCAATGCACCCAGGAACTGCTTCCTCCCTGCTCCTGCACTGCAGGGTTCCCCTTCCTCAGTGTTCCCTCCCCCCACTCCAGCCAGGGACATGGACTGTCGTGCCCATCTCAGGGGCATATTGGTCGCCCTGCCCCACGGCAATGTGGTGTAATGCATGCAGGTGTCAGGTCCTGATCCACACTCCATCCTTATCTGAGAGTGAGATATCACACCTCTGGGTGAGGTGCAATACGTCTGTAGCAACCGAGCCCTCGGTGCTACAGTTCCATTTATCTTCAGCCTAGGTGACGTATTGTGATACAGGGCCGTGATTTTGGCTATAAAAGGGTCCCCTAGACCCCTACCCCAAGCTTTTTAAGAGAATCATATATGGCGTGCCAGGAGACTCTATGGAATGCTTTCTCAGCATCCAACGAGAGTATCTACTTACAAATTTTTAACTGCATCTAGCCCAGGAAATACTTTGTGCCTAGTAGCAGTGTCTGCTAGTCAGCGGATTATCCCGGCTGTTAAGCAAGCTACACCACCTGTAGTTTGGACACTTAATTTTTTCAAAGCAAATGCTTCGGGACCACGGGATACTTAGTGAAGAGCATCAGGAGGCACCCCAAGGCATAGGGGCTGGGACTGGCACTAGGATGCCTTGCGGTGGACAGCCGAGCTCGATCCTTATAAAAGCTTTTTAACTGCAGCAGCTTTAGTGGACGCTACTGGAGCTGGAATTACGCGGCTGCTGGCATGAGACTTGCCCTCCAATAGATCCTTGTAAATGGATTTAAAGTGTATTCATTCAAATTAGAGGGACAATTTAAATTAAAAAGCTTAGAGCTGCCTCCACCACAGGGGGGCTCTCTCGACCCACCAGCGGACAGGCACCAGTATTGGGAGAGGGGGGCTGGCCGTCAGGGTTCACCGCGGCTCTGGCACAAACCCGGCGACACGGAGGTGGCACGGGCAGGAGCGGACTGGCCGTCTCGGCTTCTCACTTTTTGGATTTTAGAAGGGCATGACATGCCTATATCTGTGTCTCCCCCTCCTTTTACTCCTCCACCTCTTTTCTTTTCGCATGACTATATGTACTTGTCACTTTTCCATGTGTTAGTTGTGTCTTCTGAGCAGTTTGTCAGCTTTTGGACACCTTTGAAGGTGTTTTCTATGTGTTTCTATGTGTTTTTGTTTGCCTGCCATTGGTTTTAACGGTGTTCGAAGGTGTTCGACGAACAGTTCGACGAACAGTTCGGCGAACACACGGGTGTTCGACGAACCGAACCGAACTCGAACACTACGGGGGTGGCTCAACACTAGTGGAGGCTGCAGTAGCTTAACAGGACGGTTTTTATGTCCCTTGGAGGAGACTTGGAGTTTGCAGTAGCTTAACAAGACGGTTTTAATACCCCTTGGAAGAGACGTGGAGGTCGCAGTGGAATAAAAAGACAATATCAATGCCCTTGGGAAAAGTAGTGGAGGTCGCAGTAGCTTAACAATACAGTTTAAATGGCCCTTGGAAGAGACGTGGAGGTTGCAGTAGCTTAACAAGATGGTTTTAATGCCCCTTGGAAGACTGGTGGAGGTCGCAGTAGCTTAACAAGACTGTTTTAATCCCCCTGTAAAAAGTGGTGGAGGTCGCAGTAGCTTAACAAGACGGTTTTAATGCCCCTTAGAAAAGACGCAGAGGTTTCAGTAGCTTCACAAGATGGTTTTCATGCACCTTGGAAGAGACGTGGAGGTCACAGTGGATTAAAAAGACAATATCAATGCCCTTCGGAAAAGTGGTGGAGGTCGCAGTATCTTAACAAGACGGTTTTAAAGCCCCTTGGAAGAGACGTGGAGGTTGCAGTAGCTTAACAAGATGGTTTTAATGTCCCTTGGAAGAGACGTGGAGTTTCCAGTAGGTTAACAATACGTTTTTAATGCCCCTTGGAAGAGACGTGGAGGTCGCAGTGGAATAAAAAGAAAATATCAATGCCCTTGGGAAAAGTGGTGGAGGTTGCAGTAGCTTAACAAGATGGTTTTAATGCCTCTTGGAAGAGACGTGGAGGTTGCAGTAGCTTAACAATACGGTTTTAATGCCCCTTGAAAGAGACGTGGAGGTTGCAGTAGCTTAACAAGACGGTTTTAAGGTCCCTTGGAAGAAAGGTGGAGTTTATAGCAGCTTAACAAGACGGTTTTAATGCCCCTTGGAAGAGACGTGGAGGTCGCAGTGGAATAAAAAGACAATATCAATGCCCTTGGGAAAAGTTCTGGAGGTCGCAGTAGCTTAACAAGACAGTTTTAATGGCCCTTGGAAGAGACATGGAGGTTGCAGTAGCTTACCAAGATGGTTTTAATGCCCCGTGGAAGAAACGTGGAGGTTGCAGAAGCTTAACAAGATGGCTTTAATGTCCCTTGGAAGAGACGTGGAGGTTGCAGTAGCTTAACAAGACGGTTTTAATGTCCCTTGGAAGAGACGTGGAGGTTGCAGTAGCTTAACAAGATGGTTTTAATGTCCCTTGGAAGAGACGTGGAGGTTGCAGTAGCTTAACAAGACGGTTTTAATGCCCCGTGGAAGAGACGTGGAGGTTGCAGTAGCTTAAAAAGACGGTTCTAAAGCCTCGTGGAAGAGACGTGGAGGTTGCAGTAGCTTAACAAGACGATATTAATGTCCCTTGGAAGAGACGTGGAGGTTGCATTAGCTTAACAAGATGGTTTAATGCCCCTTGGAAGAGAAGTGGAGGTTGCAGTAGCTTAACAAAATGGTTTTAATGACACTTGGAAGAGACGAGGAGATTGCAGTAGCTTAACAAGACTTTATTAATACCCCTTGGAAAAGACATGGAGGTCGCAGTGGAATAAAAAGACAGTATCAATGCCCCTGGGAAAAGTGGTGGAGGTCGCAATAACTTAACAAGACGGTTTTAATGCCCCTTGGAAGAATGGTGGAGGTCGCAGTGGAATAAAAAGACAATATCATTGCCCCTGGGAAAGTGGTGGAGGATCGCAGTAGCTTAACAAGACGGTTTTAATGCCCCTTGGAAGAGACGTGGAGGTTGCAGTAGCTTAACAAGACGGTTTTAATGTCCCTTGGAAGAGTCGTGGAGTTTGCAGTAGGTTAACAATACGTTTTTAATGCCCCTTGGAAGAGACGTGGAGGTCGCAGTGGAATAAAAAGACAATATCAATGCCCTTGGGAACAGTGGTTGAGGTCGCAGTAGCTTAACAAGTCGGTTTTCATGCCTCTTGGAAGAGACGTGGAGGTTGCAGTAGCCTAACAAGACGGTTTTAATGCCCCTTGGAAGAGATGTGGAGGTTGCAGTAGCTTAACATGACGGTTTTAATGTCCCTTGGAAGAGACGTGGAGTTTTCAGTAGCTTAACAAGACGGTTTTAATTCCCCTTGGAAGAGACGTGGAGGTCGCAGTGGAATAAAAAGACAATATCAATGCCCTTGGGAAAAGTAGTAGAGGCCGCAGTAGCTTAACAAGACAGTTTAAATGGCCCTTGGAAGAGACGTGGAGGTTGCAGTAGTTTAAAAAACGGTTTTAATGCCTCGTGGAAGAGACGTGGAGGATGCAGTAGCTTAACAAGACGGTTTTAATGTCCCTTGGAAGACAAGTGGAGGTTGCAGTAGCTTAACAAGACGGTTCAATGCCCCTTGGAAGAGACGTGGAGGTTGCAGTAGCTTAACAAGATGGTTTTAATGCCACTTGGAAGAGAAGAGGAGATTGCAGTAGCTTAACAAGACTTTTTTAATGCCCCTTAGAAAAGACATGGAGGTCGCAGTGGAATACAAAGACAGTATCAATGCCCCTGAGAAAAGTGGTGGAGGTCGCAATAACTTAACCTGACGGTTTTAATGCCCCTTGGAAGAATGGTGGAGGTCGCAGTGGAATAAAAAGACAATATCATTGCCCCTGGGAAAGTGGTGGAGGTCGCAGTAGCTTAACAAGACGGTTTTAATGCCCCGTGGAAGAGAAGTGGAGGTTGCAGTAGCTTAAAAAGACGGTTCTAATGCCTCGTGGAAGAGACGTGGAGGTTGCAGTAGCTTAACAAGACGGTATTAATGTCCCTTGGAAGAGACGTGGAGGTTGCATTAGCTTAACAAGATGGTTTAATGCCCCTTGGAAGAGAAGTGGAGGTTGCAGTAGCTTAACAAAATGGTTTTAATGACACTTGGAAGAGACGAGGAGATTGCAGTAGCTTAACAAGACTTTATTAATACCCCTTGGAAAAGACATGGAGGTCGCAGTGGAATAAAAAGACAGTATCATTGCCCCTGGGAAAAGTAGTGGAGGTCGCAATAACTTAACAAGACGGTTTTAATGCCCCTTGGAAGAATGGTGGAGGTCGCAGTGGAATAAAAAGACAATATCATTGCCCCTGGGAAAGTGGTGGAGGATCGCAGTAGCTTAACAAGACGGTTTTAATGCCCCTTGGAAGAGACGTGGAGGTTGCAGTAGCTTAACAAGACGGTTTTAATGTCCCTTGGAAGAGTCGTGGAGTTTGCAGTAGGTTAACAATACGTTTTTAATGCCCCTTGGAAGAGACGTGGAGGTCGCAGTGGAATAAAAAGACAATATCAATGCCCTTGGGAACAGTGGTTGAGGTCGCAGTAGCTTAACAAGTCTGTTTTCATGCCTCTTGGAAGAGACGTGGAGGTTGCAGTAGCCTAACAAGACGGTTTTAATGCCCCTTGGAAGAGACGTGGAGGTTGCAGTAGCTTAACAAGACGGTTTTAATGTCCCTTGGAAGAGACGTGGAGTTTTCAGTAGCTTAACAAGACGGTTTTAATTCCCCTTGGAAGAGACGTTGAGGTCGCAGTGGAATAAAAAGACAATATCAATGCCCTTGGGAAAAGTAGTAGAGGCCGCAGTAGCTTAACAAGACAGTTTAAATGGCCCTTGGAAGAGACGTGGAGGTTGCAGTAGTTTAAAAAGACGGTTTTAATGCCTCGTGGAAGAGACGTGGAGGATGCAGTAGCTTAACAAGACGGTTTTAATGTCCCTTGGAAGACAAGTGGAGGTTGCAGTAGCTTAACAAGACGGTTCAATGCCCCTTGGAAGAGTCGTGGAGGTTGCAGTAGCTTAACAAGATGGTTTTAATGCCACTTGGAAGAGAAGAGGAGATTGCAGTAGCTTAACAAGACTTTTTTAATGCCCCCTAGAAAAGACATGGAGGTCGCAGTGGAATACAAAGACAGTATCAATGCCCCTGAGAAAAGTGGTGGAGGTCACAATAACTTAACCTTACGGTTTTAATGCCCCTTGGAAGAATGGTGGAGGTCGCAGTGGAATAAAAAGACAATATCATTGCCCCTGGGAAAGTGGTGGAGGTCGCAGTAGCTTAACTAGACGGTTTTAATGCCCCGTGGAAGAGACGTGGAGGTTGCAGTAGCTTAAAAAGACGGTTCTAATGCCTCGTGGAAGAGACGTGGAGGTTGCAGTAGCTTAACAAGACTGTATTAATGTCCCTTGGAAGAGACGTGGAGGTTGCATTAGCTTAACAAGATGGTTTAATGCCCCTTGGAAGAGAAGTGGAGGTTGCAGTAGCTTAACAAAATGGTTTTAATGACACTTGGAAGAGACGAGGAGATTGCAGTAGTTTAACAAGACTTTATTAATACCCCTTGGAAAAGACATGGAGGTCGCAGTGGAATAAAAAGACAGTATCAATGCCCCTGTGAAAAGTAGTGGAGGTCGCAATAACTTAACAAGACGGTTTTAATGCCCCTTGGAAGAATGGTGGAGGTCGCAGTGGAATAAAAAGACAATATCATTGCCCCTGGGAAAGTGGTGGAGGATCGCAGTAGCTTAACAAGACGGTTTTAATGCCCCTTGGAAGAGACGTGGAGGTTGCAGTAGCTTAACAAGACGGTTTTAATGTCCCTTGGAAGAGTCGTGGAGTTTGCAGTAGCTTAACAAGACGGTTCAATGCCCCTTGGAAGAGACGTGGAGGTTGCAGTAGCTTAACAAGATGGTTTTAATGCCACTTGGAAGAGAAGAGGAGATTGCAGTAGCTTAGCAAGACTTTTTTAATGCCCCTTAGAAAAGACATGGAGGTCGCAGTGGAATACAAAGACAGTATCAATGCCCCTGAGAAAAGTGGTGGAGGTCGCAATAACTTAACCTGACGGTTTTAATGCCCCTTGGAAGAATGGTGGAGGTCGCAGTGGAATAAAAAGACAATATCATTGCCCCTGGGAAAGTGGTGGAGGTCGCAGTAGCTTAACAAGACGGTTTTAATGCCCCGTGGAAGAGACGTGGAGGTTGCAGTAGCTTAAAAAGACGGTTCTAATGCCTCGTGGAAGAGACGTGGAGGTTGCAGTAGCTTAACAAAACGGTATTAATGTCCCTTGGAAGAGACGTGGAGGTTGCATTAGCTTAACAAGATGGTTTAATGCCCCTTGGAAGAGAAGTGGAGGTTGCAGTAGCTTAACAAAATGGTTTTAATGACACTTGGAAGAGACGAGGAGATTGCAGTAGCTTAACAAGACTTTATTAATACCCCTTGGAAAAGACATGGAGGTCGCAGTGGAATAAAAAGACAGTATCAATGCCCCTGGGAAAAGTAGTGGAGGTCGCAATAACTTAACAAGACGGTTTTAATGCCCCTTGGAAGAATGGTGGAGGTCGCAGTGGAATAAAAAGACAATATCATTGCCCCTTGGAAAGTGGTGGAGGATCGCAGTAGCTTAACAAGACGGTTTTAATGCCCCTTGGAAGAGACGTGGAGGTTGCAGTAGCTTAACAAGACGGTTTTAATGTCCCTTGGAAGAGTCGTGGAGTTTGCAGTAGGTTAACAATACGTTTTTAATGCCCCTTAGAAGAGACGTGGAGGTCACAGTGGAATAAAAAGACAATATCAATGCCCTTGGGAACAGTGGTTGAGGTCGAAGTAGCTTAACAAGTCGGTTTTCATGCCTCTTGGAAGAGACGTGGAGGTTGCAGTAGCATAACAAGACGGTTTTAATGCCCCTTGGAAGAGACGTGGAGGTTGCAGTAGCTTAACAAGACGGTTTTAATGTCCCTTGGAAGAGACGTGGAGTTTTCAGTAGCTTAACAAGACGGTTTTAAATCCCCTTGGAAGAGACGTGGAGGTCGCAGTGGAATAAAAAGACAATATCAATGCCCTTGGGAAAAGTAGTAGAGGCCGCAGTAGCTTAACAAGACAGTTTAAATGGCCCTTGGAAGAGACGTGGAGGTTGCAGTAGTTTAAAAAGACGGTTTTAATGCCTCGTGGAAGAGACGTGGAGGATGCAGTAGCTTAACAAGACGGTTTTAATGTCCCTTGGAAGACAAGTGGAGGTTGCAGTAGCTTAACAAGACGGTTCAATGCCCCTTGGAAGAGACGTGGAGGTTGCAGTAGCTTAACAAGATGGTTTTAATGCCACTCTGAAGAGAAGAGGAGATTGCAGTAGCTTAACAAGACTTTTTTAATGCCCCTTAGAAAAGACATGGAGGTCGCAGTGGAATACAAAGACAGTATCAATGCCCCTGAGAAAAGTGGTGGAGGTCGCAATAACTTAACCTGACGGTTTTAATGCCCCTTGGAAGAATGGTGGAGGTCGCAGTGGAATAAAAAGACAATATCATTGCCCCTAGGAAAGTGGTGGAGGTCACAGTAGCTTAACAAGACGGTTTTAATGCCCCGTGGAAGAGACGTGGAGGTTGCAGTAGCTTAAAAAGACGGTTCTAATGCCTCGTGGAAGAGACGTGGAGGTTGCAGTAGCTTAACAAGACGGTATTAATGTCCCTTGGAAGAGACGTGGAGGTTGCATTAGCTTAACAAGATGGTTTAATGCCCCTTGGAAGAGAAGTGGAGGTTGCAGTAGCTTAACAAAATGGTTTTAATGACACTTGGAAGAGACGAGGAGATTGCAGTAGCTTAACAAGACTTTATTAATACCCCTTGGAAAAGACATGGAGGTTGCAGTGGAATAAAAAGACAGTATCAATGCCCCTGGGAAATGTAGTGGAGGTCGCAATAACTTAACAAGACGGTTTTAATGCCCCTTGGAAGAATGGTGGAGGTCGCAGTGGAATAAAAAGACAATATCATTGCCCCTGGGAAAGTGGTGGAGGATCACAGTAGCTTAACAAGACGGTTTTAATGCCCCTTGGAAGAGACGTGGAGGTTGCAGTAGCTTAACAACACGGTTTTAATGTCCCTTGGAAGAGTCGTGGAGTTGGCAGTAGGTTAACAATACGTTTTTAATGCCCCTTGGAAGAGACGTGGAGGTCGCAGTGGAATAAAAAGACAATATCAATGCCCTTGGGAACAGTGGTTGAGGTCGCAGTAGCTTAACAAGTCGGTTTTCATGCCTCTTGGAAGAGACGTGGAGGTTGCAGTAGCCTAACAAGACGGTTCTAATGCCCCTTGGAAGAGACGTGGAGGTTGCAGTAGCTTAACAAGACGGTTTTAATGTCCCTTGGAAGAGACGTGGAGTTTTCAGTAGCTTAACAAGACGGTTTTAATGCCCCTTGGAAGAGACGTGGAGGTCGCAGTGGAATAAAAAGACAATTTTAATGCCCTTGGGAAAAGTAGTAGAGTTCGCAGTAGCTTAACAAGACAGTTTAAATGGCCCTTGGAAGAGATGTGGAGGTTGCAGTAGCTTAAAAAGACGGTTTTAATGCCTCGTGGAAGAGACGTGGAGGATGCAGTAGCTTAACAAGACGGTTTTAATGTCCCTTGGAAGAGAAGTGGAGGTTGCAGTAGCTTAACAAGACGGTTCAATGCCCCTTGGAAGAGACGTGGAGGTTGCAGTAGCTTAACAAGATGGTTTTAATGCCCCTTGGAAGAGACGTGGAGGTTGCAGTAGCTTAACAAGACGGTTTTAATGTCCCTTGGAAGAGTCGTGGAGTTTGCAGTAGGTTAACAATACGTTTTTAATGCCCCTTGGAAGAGACGTGGAGGTCGCAGTGGAATAAAAAGACAATATCAATGCCCTTGGGAACAGTGGTTGAGGTCGCAGTAGCTTAACAAGTCGGTTTTCATGCCTCTTGGAAGAGACGTGGAGGTTGCAGTAGCCTAACAAGACGGTTTTAATGCCCCTTGGAAGAGACGTGGAGGTTGCAGTAGCTTAACAAGACGGTTTTAATGTCCCTTGGAAGAGACGTGGAGTTTTCAGTAGCTTAACAAGACGGTTTTAATTCCCCTTGGAAGAGACGTTGAGGTCGCAGTGGAATAAAAAGACAATATCAATGCCCTTTTGAAAAGTAGTAGAGGCCGCAGTAGCTTAACAAGACAGTTTAAATGGCCCTTGGAAGAGACGTGGAGGTTGCAGTAATTTAAAAAGACGGTTTTAATGCCTCGTGGAAGAGACGTGGAGGATGCAGTAGCTTAACAAGACGGTTTTAATGTCCCTTGGAAGACAAGTGGAGGTTGCAGTAGCTTAACAATACGGTTCAATGCCCCTTGGAAGAGACGTGGAGGTTGCAGTAGCTTAACAAGATGGTTTTAATGCCACTTGGAAGAGAAGAGGAGATTGCAGTAGCTTAACAAGACTTTTTTAATGCCCCTTAGAAAAGACATGGAGGTCGCAGTGGAATACAAAGACAGTATTAATGCCCCTGAGAAAAGTGGTGGAGGTCGCAATAACTTAACCTGACGGTTTTAATGCCCCTTGGAAGAATGGTGGAGGTCGCAGTGGAATAAAAAGACAATATCATTGCCCCTGGGAAAGTGGTGGAGGTCGCAGTAGCTTAACAAGACGGTTTTAATGCCCCGTGTAAGAGACGTGGAGGTTGCAGTAGCTTAAAAAGACGGTTCTAATGCCTCGTGGAAGAGACGTGGAGGTTGCAGTAGCTTAACAAGACGGTATTAATGTCCCTTGGAAGAGACGTGGAGGTTGCATTAGCTTAACAAGATGGTTTAATGCCCCTTGGAAGAGAAGTGGAGGTTGCAGTAGCTTAACAAAATGGTTTTAATGACACTTGGAAGAGACGAGGAGATTGCAGTAGCTTAACAAGACTTTATTAATACCCCTTGGAAAAGACATGGAGGTCGCAGTGGAATAAAAAGACAGTATCAATGCCCCTGGGAAAAGTAGTGGAGGTCGCAATAACTTAACAAGACGGTTTTAATGCCCCTTGGAAGAATGGTGGAGGTCGCAGTGGAATAAAAAGACAATATCATTGCCCCTGGGAAAGTGGTGGAGGATCGCAGTAGCTTAACAAGACGGTTTTAATGCCCCTTGGAAGAGACGTGGAGGTTGCAGTAGCTTAACAAGACGGTTTTAATGTCCCTTGGAAGAGTCGTGGAGTTTGCAGTAGCTTAACAAGACGGTTCAATGCCCCTTGAAAGAGACGTGGAGGTTGCAGTAGCTTAACAAGATGGTTTTAATGCCACTTGGAAGAGAAGAGGAGATTGCAGTAGCTTAGCAAGACTTTTTTAATGCCCCTTAGAAAAGACATGGAGGTCGCAGTGGAATACAAAGACAGTATCAATGCCCCTGAGAAAAGTGGTGGAGGTCGCAATAACTTAACCTGACGGTTTTAATGCCCCTTGGAAGAATGGTGGAGGTCGCAGTGGAATAAAAGGACAATATCATTGCCCCTGGGAAAGTGGTGGAGGTCGCAGTAGCTTAACAAGACGGTTTTAATGCCCCGTGGAAGAGACGTGGAGGTTGCAGTAGCTTAAAAAGACGGTTCTAATGCCTCGTGGAAGAGACGTGGAGGTTGCAGTAGCTTAACAAAACGGTATTAATGTCCCTTGGAAGAGTCGTGGAGTTGGCAGTAGGTTAACAATACGTTTTTAATGCCCCTTGGAAGAGACGTGGAGGTCGCAGTGGAATAAAAAGACAATATCAATGCCCTTGGGAACAGTGGTTGAGGTCGCAGTAGCTTAACAAGTCGGTTTTCATGCCTCTTGGAAGAGACGTGGAGGTTGCAGTAGCCTAACAAGACGGTTCTAATGCCCCTTGGAAGAGACGTGGAGGTTGCAGTAGCTTAACAAGACGGTTTTAATGTCCCTTGGAAGAGACGTGGAGTTTTCAGTAGCTTAACAAGACGGTTTTAATGCCCCTTGGAAGAGACGTGGAGGTCGCAGTGGAATAAAAAGACAATATTAATGCCCTTGGGAAAAGTAGTAGAGTTCGCAGTAGCTTAACAAGACAGTTTAAATGGCCCTTGGAAGAGATGTGGAGGTTGCAGTAGCTTAAAAAGACGGTTTTAATGCCTCGTGGAAGAGACGTGGAGGATGCAGTAGCTTAACAAGACGGTTTTAATGTCCCTTGGAAGAGAAGTGGAGGTTGCAGTAGCTTAACAAGACGGTTCAATGCCAACCTGGAAGAGACATGGAGGTTGCAGTAGCTTAACAAGATGGTTTTAATGCCACTTGGAAGAGAAGAGGAGATTGCAGTAGCTTAACAAGACTTTTTTAATGCCCCTTAGAAAAGACATGGAGGTCGCAGTGGAATACAAAGACAGTATCAATGCCCCTGAGAAAAGTGGTGGAGGTCGCAATAACTTAACCTGACGGTTTTAATGCCCCTTGGAAGAATGGTGGAGGTCGTAGTGGAATAAAAAGACAATATCATTGCCCCTGGGAAAGTGGTGGAGGTCACAGTATCTTAACAAGATGGTTTTAATGCCTCTTGGAAAAGACGTGGAGGTTGCAGTAGCTTAACAAGACGGTTTTAATGTCCCTTGGTAGAGACGTGGAGTTTGCAGTAGGTTAACAATACGTTTTTAATGCCCCTTGGAAGAGACGTGGAGGTCGCAGTGGAATTAAAAGACAAAATCAATGCCCTTGGGAAAAGTGGTTGAGGTCGCAGTAGCTTAACAAGTCGGTTTTCATGCCTCTTGGAAGAGACGTGGAGGTTGCAGTAGCTTAACAACACGGTTTTAATGCCCAGTGAAAGAGACGTGGAGGAAGCAGTAGCTTAACAAGACGGTTTTAATGCCCCTTGGAAGAGACGTGGAGGTTGCAGTAGCTTAACAAGACTTTTTTTTATGCCCCTTGGAAGAGACGTGGAGGTTGCAATAGCTTAACAAGACGGTTTTAATGCCACTTGGAAGAGACGTAGAGATTGCAGTAGCTTAACAAGAATTTTTAATGCCCCTTGGAAAAGACATGGAGGTCGCAGTGGAATAAAAAGACAGTATCAATTCCCCTGGGAAAAATAGTGGAAGTCGCAATATCTTAACAAGACGGTTTTAATGCCACTTTGAAGAATGGTGGAGGTCGCAGTGGAATAAAAAGACAATATCATTGCCCCTGGGAATGTGGTGGAGGTCGCAGTAGTTAACAAGACGGTTTTAATGCCCCTTGGAAGAGACATGGAGTTTGCAGCAGCTTAACAAAATGGTTTTAATGCCCCTTGGAATAATCATGGAGGTTGCAGTAGCTTAACAAGATGGTTTTATTGCCCCTTGGAAGACTGGTGGAGGTCGCAGTAGCTTAACAAGACTGTTTTAATCCCCTGTAAAAAGTGGTGGAGGTCGCAGTAGCTTAACAAGACGTTTTTAATGCCCCTTAGAAGAGACGTAGAGGTTTCAGTAGCTTCACAAGATGGTTTTCATGCACCTTGGAAGAGACATGGAGGTCACAGTGGATTAAAAAGACAATATCAATGCCCTTCGGAAATGTGGTGGAGGTCGCAGTATCTTAACAAGACGGTTTTAAAGCCCCTTGGAAGAGACGTGGAGGTTGCAGTAGCTTAACAATACGGTTTTAATGCCCCTTGAAAGAGACGTGGAGGTTGCAGTAGCTTAACAAGACGGTTTTAATGTCCCTTGGAAGAAACGTGGAGTTTTCAGTAGCTTAACAAGACGGTTTTAATGCCCCTTGGAAGAGACGTGGAGGTCGCAGTGGAATAAAAAGACATTATCAATGGCCTTGGGAAAAGTTCTGGAGGTCGCAGTAGCTTAACAAGACAGTTTTAATGGCCCTTGGAAGAGACGTGGAGGTTGCAGTAGCTTACCAAGACGGTTTTAATGCCCCGTGGAAGAGATGTGGAGGTTGCAGAAGATTAACAAGATGGCTTTAATGTCCCTTGGAAGAGACGTGGAGGTTGCAGTAGCTTAACAAGACAGTTTTAATGTCCCTTGGAAGAGACGTGGAGGTTGCAGTAGCTTAACAAGATGGTTTTAATGTCCCTTGGAAGAGACATGGAGGTTGCAGTAGCTTAACAAGATGGTTTTAATGCCCCGTGGAAGAGACGTGGAGGTTGCAGTAGCCTAAAAAGACGGTTCTAATGCCTCGTGGAAGAGACGTGGAGGTTGCAGTAGCTTAAAAAGACGGTATTAATGTCCCTTGGAAGAGACGTGGAGGTTGCATTAGCTTAACAAGATGGTTTAATGCCCCTTGGAAGAGAAGTGGAGGTTGCAGTAGCTTAACAAAATGGTTTTAATGACACTTGGAAGAGACGAGGAGATTGCAGTAGCTTAAGAAGACTTTATTAATGCCCCTTGGAAAAGACATGGAGGTCGCAGTGGAATAAAAAGACAGTATCAATGCCCCTGGGAAAAGTGGTGGAGGTCCCAATAACTTAACAAGACGGTTTTAATGCCCCTTGGAAGAATGGTGGAGGTCGCAGTGGAATAAAAAGACAATATCATTGCCCTTGGGAAAGTGCTGGAGGATCGCAGTAGCTTAACAAGACGGTTTTAATGCCCCTTGGAAGAGACGTGGAAGTTGCAGTAGCTTAACAAGACGGTTTTAATGTCCCTTGGAAGAGTCGTGGAGTTTGCAGTAGGTTAACAATACGTTTTTAATGCCCCTTGGAAGAGACGTGGAGGTCGCAGTGGAATTAAAAGACAAAATCAATGCCCTTGGGAAAAGTGGTTGAGGTCGCAGTAGCTTAACAAGTCGGTTTTCATGCCTCTTGGAAGAGACGTGGAGGTTGCAGTAGCTTAACAAGACGGTTTTAATGCCCCTTGGAAGAGACGTGGAGGCTGCAGTAGCTTAACAGGACGGTTTTTATGTCCCTTGGAGGAGACTTGGAGTTTGCAGTAGCTTAACAAGACGGTTTTAATACCCCTTGGAAGAGACGTGGAGGTCGCAGTGGAATAAAAAGACAATATCAATGCCCTTGGGAAAAGTAGTGGAGGTCGCAGTAGCTTAACAATACAGTTTAAATGGCCCTTGGAAGAGACGTGGAGGTTGCAGTAGCTTAACAAGATGGTTTTAATGCCCCTTGGAAGACTGGTGGAGGTCGCAGTAGCTTAACAAGACTGTTTTAATCCCCCTGTAAAAAGTGGTGGAGGTCGCAGTAGCTTAACAAGACGGTTTTAATGCCCCTTAGAAAAGACGCAGAGGTTTCAGTAGCTTCACAAGATGGTTTTCATGCACCTTGGAAGAGACGTGGAGGTCACAGTGGATTAAAAAGACAATATCAATCCCCTTCGGAAAAGTGGTGGAGGTCGCAGTATCTTAACAAGACGGTTTTAAAGCCCCTTGGAAGAGACGTGGAGGTTGCAGTAGCTTAACAAGATGGTTTTAATGTCCCTTGGAAGAGACGTGGAGTTTCCAGTAGGTTAACAATACGTTTTTAATGCCCCTTGGAAGAGACGTGGAGGTATCAGTGGAATAAAAAGAAAATATCAATGCCCTTGGGAAAAGTGGTGGAGGTTGCAGTACCTTAACAAGATGGTTTTAATGCTTCTTGGAAGAGACGTGGAGGTTGCAGTAGCTTAACAATACGGTTTTAATGCCCCTTGGAAGAGACGTGGAGGTTGCAGTAGCTTAACAAGACGGTTTTAAGGTCCCTTGGAAGAAACGTGGAGTTTTCAGCAGCTTAACAAGACGGTTTTAATGCCCCTTGGAAGAGACGTGGAGGTCGCAGTGGAATAAAAAGACAATATCAATGCCCTTGGGAAAAGTTCTGGAGGTCGCAGTAGCTTAACAAGACAGTTTTAATGACCCTTGGAAGAGACATGGAGGTTGCAGTAGCTTACCAAGATGGTTTTAATGCCCCGTGGAAGAAACGTGGAGGTTGCAGAAGCTTAACAAGATGGCTTTAATGTCCCTTGGAAGAGACGTGGAGGTTGCAGTAGCTTAACAAGACGGTTTTAATGTCCCTTGGAAGAGACGTGGAGGTTGCAGTAGCTTAACAAGATGGTTTTAATGTCCCTTGGAAGAGACATGGAGGTTGCAGTAGCTTAACAAGACGGTTTTAATGCCCCGTGGAAGAGACGTGGAGGTTGCAGTAGCTTAAAAAGACGGTTCTAAAGCTTCGTGGAAGAGACGTGGAGGTTGCAGTAGCTTAACAAGACGATATTAATGTCCCTTGGAAGAGACGTGGAGGTTGCATTAGCTTAACAAGATGGTTTAATGCCCCTTGGAAGAGAAGTGGAGGTTGCAGTAGCTTAACAAAATGGTTTTAATGACACTTGGAAGAGACGAGGAGATTGCAGTAGCTTAACAAGACTTTATTAATACCCCTTGAAAAAGACATGGAGGTCGCAGTGGAATAAAAAGACAGTATCAATGCCCCTGGGAAAAGTGGTGGAGGTCGCAATAACTTAACAAGACGGTTTTAATGCCCCTTGGAAGAATGGTGGAGGTCGCAGTGGAATAAAAAGACAATATCATTGCCCCTGGGAAAGTGGTGGAGGATCGCAGTAGCTTAACAAGACGGTTTTAATGCCCCTTGGAAGAGACGTGGAGGTTGCAGTAGCTTAACAAGACGGTTTTAATGTCCCTTGGAAGAGTCGTGGAGTTTGCAATAGGTTAACAATACGTTTTTAATGCCCCTTGGAAGAGACGTGGAGGTCGCAGTGGAATAAAAAGACAATATCAATGCCCTTGGGAACAGTGGTTGAGGTTGCAGTAGCTTAACAAGTCGGTTTTCATGCCTCTTGGAAGAGACATGGAGGTTGCAGTAGCCTAACAAGACGGTTTTAATGCCCCTTGGAAGAGATGTGGAGGTTGCAGTAGCTTAACAAGATGGTTTTAAGGTCCCTTGGAAGAGACGTGGAGTTTTCAGTAGCTTAACAAGACGGTTTTAATTCCCCTTGGAAGAGACGTGGAGGTCGCAGTGGAATAAAAAGACAATATCAATGCCCTTGGGAAAAGTAGTAGAGGCCGCAGTAGCTTAACAAGACAGTTTAAATGGCCCTTGGAAGAGACGTGGAGGTTGCAGTAGTTTAAAAAGACGGTTTTAATGCCTCGTGGAAGAGACGTGGAGGATGCAGTAGCTTAACAAGACGGTTTTAATGTCCCTTGGAAGACAAGTGGAGGTTGCAGTAGCTTAACAAGACGGTTCAATGCCCCTTGGAAGAGACGTGGAGGTTGCAGTAGCTTAACAAGATGGTTTTAATGCCACTTGGAAGAGAAGAGGAGATTGCAGTAGCTTAACAAGACTTTTTTAATGCCCCTTAGAAAAGACATGGAGGTCGCAGTGGAATACAAAGACAGTATCAATGCCCCTGAGAAAAGTGGTGGAGGTCGCAATAACTTAACCTGACGGTTTTAATGCCCCTTGGAAGAATGGTGGAGGTCGCAGTGGAATAAAAAGACAATATCATTGCCCCTGGGAAAGTGGTGGAGGTCGCAGTAGCTTAACAAGACGGTTTTAATGCCCCGTGGAAGAGACGTGGAGGTTGCAGTAGCTTAAAAAGACGGTTCTAATGCCTCGTGGAAGAGACGTGGAGGTTGCAGTAGCTTAACAAGACGGTATTAATGTCCCTTGGAAGAGACGTGGAGGTTGCATTAGCTTAACAAGATGGTTTAATGCCCCTTGGAAGAGAAGTGGAGGTTGCAGTAGCTTAACAAAATGGTTTTAATGACACTTGGAAGAGACGAGGAGATTGCAGTAGCTTAAGAAGACTTTATTAATGACCCTTGGAAAAGACATGGAGGTCGCAGTGGAATAAAAAGACAGTATCAATGCCCCTGGGAAAAGTGGTGGAGGTCGCAATAACTTAACAAGACGGTTTTAATGCCCCTTGGAAGAATGGTGGAGGTCGCAGTGGAATAAAAAGACAATATCATTGCCCTTGGGAAAGTGCTGGAGGATCGCAGTAGCTTAACAAGACGGTTTTAATGCCCCTTGGAAGAGACGTGGAAGTTGCAGTAGCTTAACAAGACGGTTTTAATGTCCCTTGGAAGAGTCGTGGAGTTTGCAGTAGGTTAACAATACGTTTTTAATGCCCCATGGAAGAGACGTGGAGGTCGCAGTGGAATTAAAAGACAAAATCAATGCCCTTGGGAAAAGTGGTTGAGGTCGCAGTAGCTTAACAAGTCGGTTTTCATGCCTCTTGGAAGAGACGTGGAGGTTGCAGTAGCTTAACAAGACTGTTTTAATGCCCCTTGGAAGAGACGTGGAGGATGCAGTAGCTTAACAGGACGGTTTTTATGTCCCTTGGAGGAGACTTGGAGTTTGCAGTAGCTTAACAAGACGGTTTTAATACCCCTTGGAAGAGACGTGGAGGTCGCAGTGGAATAAAAAGACAATATCAATGCCCTTGGAAAAAGTAGTGGAGGTCGCAGTAGCTTAACAATGCAGTTTAAATGGCCCTTGGAAGAGACGTGGAGGTTGCAGTAGCTTAACAAGATGGATTTAATGTCCCTTGGAAGAGAAGTGGAGGTTGCAGTAGCTTAACAAGACGGTTCAATGCCCCTTGGAAGAGACGTGGAGGTTGCAGTAGCTTAACAAGATGGTTTTAATGCCACTTGGAAGAGAAGAGGAGATTGCAGTAGCTTAACAAGACTTTTTTAATGCCCCTTAGAAAAGACATGGAGGTCGCAGTGGAATACAAAGACAGTATCAATGCCCCTGAGAAAAGTGGTGGAGGTCGCAATAACTTAACCTGACGGTTTTAATGCCCCTTGGAAGAATGGTGGAGGTCGCTGTGGAATAAAAAGACAATATCATTGCCCCTGGGAAAGTGGTGGAGGTCGCAGTATCTTAACAAGATGGTTTTAATGCCTCTTGGAAAAGACGTGGAGGTTGCAGTAGCTTAACAAGACGGTTTTAATGTCCCTTGGTAGAGACGTGGAGTTTGCAGTAGGTTAACAATACGTTTTTAATGCCCCTTGGAAGAGACGTGGAGGTCGCAGTGGAATTAAAAGACAAAATCAATGCCCTTGGGAAAAGTGGTTGAGGTCGCAGTAGCTTAACAAGTCGGTTTTCATGCCTCTTGGAAGAGACTTGGAGGTTGCAGTAGCTTAACAACACGGTTTTAATGCCCAGTGAAAGAGACGTGGAGGATGCAGTAGCTTAACAAGACGGTTTTAATGCCACTTGGAAGAGACGTGGAGGTTGCAGTAGCTTAACAAGACGGTTTTAATGCCACTTGGAAGAGACGTAGAGATTGCAGTAGCTAAACAAGACTTTTTTAATGCCCCTTGGAAAAGACATGGAGGTCGCAGTGGAATAAAAAGACAGTATCAATTCCCCTGGGAAAAATAGTGGAAGTCGCAATATCTTAACAAGACGGTTTTAATGCCACTTTGAAGAATGGTGGAGGTCGCAGTGGAATAAAAAGACAATACAATTGCCCCTGGGAATGTGGTGGTGGTCGCAGTAGTTAACAAGACGGTTTTAATGCCCCTTGGAAGAGACATGGAGTTTGCAGCAGCTTAACAAAATGGTTTTAATGCCCCTTGGAATAATCGTGGAGGTTGCAGTAGCTTAACAAGACGGTTTTATTGCCCCTTGGAAGACTGGTGGAGGTCGCAGTAGCTTAACAAGACTGTTTTAATCCCCTGTAAAAAGTGGTGGAGGTCGCAGTAGCTTAACAAGACGTTTTTAATGCCCCTTAGAAGAGACGTAGAGGTTTCAGTAGCTTCACAAGATGGTTTTCATGCACCTTGGAAGAGACATGGAGGTCACAGTGGATTAAAAAGACAATATCAATGCCCTTCGGAAATGTGGTGGAGGTCGCAGTATCTTAACAAGACGGTTTTAAAGCCCCTTGGAAGAGACGTGGAGGTTGCAGTAGCTTAACAATACGGTTTTAATGCCCCTTGAAAGAGACGTGGAGGTTGCAGTAGCTTAACAAGACGGTTTTAATGTCCCTTGGAAGAAACGTGGAGTTTTCAGTAGCTTAACAAGACGGTTTTAATGCCCCTTGGAAGAGACGTGGAGGTCGCAGTGGAATAAAAAGACATTATCAATGCCCTTGGGAAAAGTTCTGGAGGTCGCAGTAGCTTAACAAGACAGTTTTAATGGCCCTTGGAAGAGACGTGGAGGTTGCAGTAGCTTACCAAGACGGTTTTAATGCCCCGTGGAAGAGATGTGGAGGTTGCAGAAGCTTAACAAGATGGCTGTAATGTCCCTTGGAAGAGACGTGGAGGTTGCAGTAGCTTAACAAGACAGTTTTAATGTCCCTTGGAAGAGACGTGGAGGTTGCAGTAGCTTAACAAGATGGTTTTAATGTCCCTTGGAAGAGACATGGAGGTTGCAGTAGCTTAACAAGATGGTTTTAATGCCCCGTGGAAGACACGTGGAGGTTAAAGTAGCCTAAAAAGACGGTTCTAATGCCTCGTGGAAGAGACGTGGAGGTTGCAGTAGCTTAAAAAGACGGTATTAATGTCCCTTGGAAGAGACGTGGAGGTTGCATTAGCTTAACAAGATGGTTTAATGCCCCTTGGAAGAGAAGTGGAGGTTGCAGTAGCTTAACAAAATGGTTTTAATGACACTTGGAAGAGACGAGGAGATTGCAGTAGCTTAAGAAAACTTTATTAATGCCCCTTGGAAAAGACATAGAGGTCGCAGTGGAATAAAAAGACAGTATCAATGCCCCTGGGAAAGTGGTGGAGGTCGCAATAACTTAACAAGACGGTTTTAATGCCCCTTGGAAGAATGGTGGAGGTCGCAGTGGAATAAAAAGACAATATCATTGCCCTTAGGAAAGTGCTGGAGGATCGCAGTAGCTTAACAAGACGGTTTTAATGCCCCTTGGAAGAGACGTGGAAGTTGCAGTAGCTTAACAAGACGGTTTTAATGTCCCTTGGAAGAGTCGTGGAGTTTGCAGTAGGTTAACAATACGTTTTTAATGCCCCTTGGAAGAGACGTGGAGGTCGCAGTGGAATTAAAAGACAAAATCAATGCCCTTGGGAAAAGTGATTGAGGTCGCAGTAGCTTAACAAGTCGGTTTTCATGCCTCTTGGAAGAGACGTGGAGGTTGCAGTAGCTTAACAAGACGGTTTTAATGCCCCTTGGAAGAGACGTGGAGGCTGCAGTAGCTTAACAGGACGGTTTTTATGTCCCTTGGAGGAGACTTGGAGTTTGCAGTAGCTTAACAAGACGGTTTTAATACCCCTTGGAAGAGACGTGGAAGTCGCAGTGGAATAAAAAGACAATATCAATGCCCTTGGGAAAAGTAGTGGAGGTCGCAGTAGCTTAACAATACAGTTTAAATGGCCCTTGGAAGAGACGTGGAGGTTGCAGTAGCTTAACAAGATGGTTTTAATGCCCCTTGGAAGACTGGTGGAGGTCGCAGTAGCTTAACAAGACTGTTTTAATCCCCCTGTAAAAAGTGGTGGAGGTCGCAGTATCTTAACAAGACGGTTTTAATGCCCCTTAGAAAAGACGCAGAGGTTTCAGTAGCTTCACAAGATGGTTTTCATGCACCTTGGAAGAGACGTGGAGGTCACAGTGGATTAAAAAGACAATATCAATGCCCTTCGGAAAAGTGGTGGAGGTCGCAGTATCTTAACAAGACGGTTTTAAAGCCCCTTGGAAGAGACGTGGAGGTTGCAGTAGCTTAACAAGATGGTTTTAATGTCCCTTGGAAGAGACGTGGAGTTTCCAGTAGGTTAACAATACGTTTTTAATGCCCCTTGGAAGAGACGTGGAGGTCGCAGTGGAATAAAAAGAAAATATCAATGCCCTTGGGAAAAGTGGTGGAGGTTGCAGTAGCTTAACAAGATGGTTTTAATGCCTCTTGGAAGAGACGTGGAGGTTGCAGTAGCTTAAAAATACGGTTTTAATGCCCCTTGGAAGAGACGTGGAGGTTGCAGTAGCTTAACAAGACGGTTTTAAGGTCCCTTGGAAGAAACGTGGAGTTTTCAGCAGCTTAACAAGACGGTTTTAATGCCCCTTGGAAGAGACGTGGAGGTCGCAGTGGAATAAAAAGACAATATCAATGCCCTTGGGAAAAGTTCTGGAGGTCGCAGTAGCTTAACAAGACAGTTTTAATCACCCTTGGAAGAGACATGGAGGTTGCAGTAGCTTACCAAGATGGTTTTAATGCCCCGTGGAAGAAACGTGGAGGTTGCAGAAGCTTAACAAGATGGCTTTAATGTCCCTTGGAAGAGACGTGGAGGTTGCAGTAGCTTAACAAGACGGTTTTAATGTCCCTTGGAAGAGACGTGGAGGTTGCAGTAGCTTAACAAGATGGTTTTAATGTCCCTTGGAAGAGACGTGGAGGTTGCAGTAGCTTAACAAGACGGTTTTAATGCCCCGTGGAAGAGACGTGGAGGTTGCAGTAGCTTAAAAAGACGGTTCTAAAGCTTCGTGGAAGAGACGTGGAGGTTGCAGTAGCTTAACAAGACGATATTAATGTCCCTTGGAAGAGACGTGGAGGTTGCATTAGCTTAACAAGATGGTTTAATGCCCCTTGGAAGAGAAGTGGAGGTTGCAGTAGCTTAACAAAATGGTTTTAATGACACTTGGAAGAGACGAGGAGATTGCAGTAGCTTAACAAAACTTTATTAATACCCCTTGGAAAAGACATGGAGGTCGCAGTGGAATAAAAAGACAGTATCAATGCCCCTGGGAAAAGTGATGGAGGTCGCAATAACTTAACAAGACGGTTTTAATGCCCCTTGGAAGAATGGTGGAGGTCGCAGTGGAATAAAAAGACAATATCATTGCCCCTGGGAAAGTGGTGGAGGATCGCAGTAGCTTAACAAGACGGTTTTAATGCCCCTTGGAAGAGACGTGGAGGTTGCAGTAGCTTAACAAGACGGTTTTAATGTCCCTTGGAAGAGTCGTGGAGTTTGCAGTAGGTTAACAATACGTTTTTAATGCCCCTTGGAAGAGACGTGGAGGTCGCAGTGGAATAAAAAGACATTATCAATGCCCTTGGGAACAGTGGTTGAGGTTGCAGTAGCTTAACAAGTCGGTTTTCATGCCTCTTGGAAGAGACGTGGAGGTTGCAGTAGCCTAACAAGACGGTTTTAATGCCCCTTGGAAGAGATGTGGAGGTTGCAGTAGCTTAACAAGACGGTTTTATTGTCCCTTGGAAGAGACGTGGAGTTTTCAGTAGCTTAACAAGACGGTTTTAATTGCCCTTGGAAGAGACGTGGAGGTCGCAGTGGAATAAAAAGACAATATCAATGCCCTTGGGAAAAGTAGTAGAGGCCGCAGTAGCTTAATAAGACAGTTTAAATGGCCCTTGGAAGAGACGTGGAGGATGCAGTAGCTTAACAAGACGGTTTTAATGTCCCTTGGAAGACAAGTGGAGGTTGCAGTAGCTTAACAAGACGGTTCAATGCCCCTTGGAAGAGACGTGGAGGTTGCAGTAGCTTAACAAGATGGTTTTAATGCCACTTGGAAGAGAAGAGGAGATTGCAGTAGCTTAACAAGACTTTTTAATGCCCCTTAGAAAAGACATGGAGGTCGCAGTGGAATACAAAGACAGTATCAATGCCCCTGAGAAAAGTGGTGGAGGTCGCAATAACTTAACCTGACGGTTTTAATGCCCCTTGGAAGAATGGTGGAGGTCGCAGTGGAATAAAAAGACAATATCATTGCCCCTGGGAAAGTGGTGGAGGTCGCAGTTGCTTAACAAGACGGTTTTAATGCCCCGTGGAAGAGACGTGGAGGTTGCAGTAGCTTAAAAAGACGGTTCTAATGCCTCGTGGAAGAGACGTGGAGGTTGCAGTAGCTTAACAAGACGGCATTAATGTCCCTTGGAAGAGACGTGGAGGTTGCATTAGCTTAACAAGATGGTTTAATGCCCCTTGGAAGAGAAGTGGAGGTTGCAGTAGCTTAACAAAATGGTTTTAATGACACTTGGAAGAGACGAGGAGATTGCAGTAGCTTAAGAAGACTTTATTAATGACCCTTGGAAAAGACATGGAGGTCGCAGTGGAATAAAAAGACAGTATCAATGCCCCTGGGAAAAGTGGTGGAGGTCGCAATAACTTAACAAGACGGTTTTAATGCCCCTTGGAAGAATGGTGGAGGTCGCAGTGGAATAAAAAGACAATATCATTGCCCTTGGGAAAGTGCTGGAGGATCGCAGTAGCTTAACAAGACGGTTTTAATGCCCCTTGGAAGAGACGTGGAAGTTGCAGTAGCTTAACAAGACGGTTTTAATGTCCCTTGGAAGAGTCGTGGAGTTTGCAGTAGGTTAACAATACATTTTTAATGCCCCATGGAAGAGACGTGGAAGTCGCAGTGGAATTAAAAGACAAAATCAATGCCCTTGGGAAAAGTGGTTGAGGTCGCAGTAGCTTAACAAGTCGGTTTTCATGCCTCTTGGAAGAGACGTGGAGGTTGCAGTAGCTTAACAAGACTGTTTTAATGCCCCTTGGAAGAGACGTGGAGGCTGCAGTAGCTTAACAGGACGGTTTTTATGTCCCTTGGAGGAGACTTGGAGTTTGCAGTAGCTTAACAAGACGGTTTTAATACCCCTTGGAAGAGACGTGGAGGTCGCAGTGGAATAAAAAGACAATATCAATGCCCTTGGGAAAAGTAGTGGAGGTCGCAGTAGCTTAACAATACAGTTTAAATGGCCCTTGGAAGAGACGTGGAGGTTGCAGTAGCTTAACAAGATGGTTTTAATGCCCCTTGGAAGACTGGTGGAGGTCGCAGTAGCTTAACAAGACTGTTTTAATCCCCCTGTAAAAAGTGGTGGAGGTCGCAGTAGCTTAACAAGACGGTTTTAATGCCCCTTAGAAAAGACGCAGAGGTTTCAGTAGCTTCACAAGATGGTTTTCATGCACCTTGGAAGAGACGTGGAGGTCACAGTGGATTTAAAAGACAATATCAATGCCCTTCGAAAAAGTGGTGGAGGTCGCAGTATCTTAACAAGACGGTTTTAAAGCCCCTTGGAAGAGACGTGGAGGTTGCAGTAGCTTAACAAGATGGTTTTAATGTCCCATGGAAGAGACGTGGAGTTTCCAGTAGGTTAACAATACGTTTTTAATGCCCCTTGGAAGAGACGTGGAGGTCGCAGTGGAATAAAAAGAAAATATCAATGCCCTTGGGAAAAGTGGTGGAGGTTGCAGTATCTTAACAAGATGGTTTTAATGCCTCTTGGAAGAGACGTGGAGGTTGCAGTAGCTTAACAATACGGTTTTAATGCCCCTTGGAAGAGACGTGGAGGTTGCAGTAGCTTAACAAGACGATTTTAAGGTCCCTTGGAAGAAACGTGGAGTTTTCAGCAGCTTAATAAGACGGTTTTAATGCCCCTTGGAAGAGACGTGGAGGTCGCAGTGGAATAAAAAGACAATATCAATGCCCTTGGGAAAAGTTCTGGAGGTCGCAGTAGCTTAACAACACAGTTTTAACGGCCCTTGGAAGAGACATGGAGGTTGCAGTAGCTTACCAAGATGGTTTTAATGCCCCGTGGAAGAAACGTGGAGGTTGCAGAAGCTTAACAAGATGGCTTTAATGTCCCTTGGAAGAGACGTGGAGGTTGCAGTAGCTTAACAAGACGGCTTTAATGTCCCTTGGAAGAGACGTGGAGGTTGCAGTAGCTTAACAAGATGGTTTTAATGTCCCTTGGAAGAGACGTGGAGGTTGCAGTAGCTTAACAAGACGGTTTTAATGCCCCGTGGAAGAGACGTGGAGGTTGCAGTAGCTTAAAAAGACGGTTCTAAAGCCTCGTGGAAGAGACGTGGAGGTTGCAGTAGCTTAACAAGACGATATTAATGTCCCTTGGAAGAGACGTGGAGGTTGCATTAGCTTAACAAGATGGTTTAATGCCCCTTGGAAGAGAAGTGGAGGTTGCAGTAGCTTAACAAAATGGTTTTAATGACACTTGGAAGAGACGAGGAGATTGCAGTAGCTTAACAAGACTTTATTAATACCCCTTGGAAAAGACATGGAGGTCGCAGTGGAATAAAAAGACAGTATCAATGCCCCTGGGAAAAGTAGTGGAGGTCGCAATAACTTAACAAGACGGTTTTAATGCCCCTTGGAAGAATGGTGGAGGTCGCAGTGGAATAAAAAGACAATATCATTGCCCCTGGGAAAGTGGTGGAGGATCGCAGTAGCTTAACAAGACGGTTTTAATGCCCCTTGGAAGAGACGTGGAGGTTGCAGTAGCTTAACAAGACGGTTTTAATGTCCCTTGGAAGAGTCGTGGAGTTTGCAGTAGGTTAACAATACGTTTTTAATGCCCCTTGGAAGAGACGTGGAGGTCGCCGTGGAATAAAAAGACAATATCAATGCCCTTGGGAACAGTGGTTGAGGTCGCAGTAGCTTAACAAGTCGGTTTTCATGCCTCTTGGAAGAGACGTGGAGGTTGCAGTAGCCTAACAAGACGGTTTTAATGCCCCTTGGAAGAGACGTGGAGGTTGCAGTAGCTTAACAAGACGGTTTTAATGTCCCTTGGAAGAGACGTGGAGTTTTCAGTAGCTTAACAAGACGGTTTTAATTCCCCTTGGAAGAGAAGTTGAGGTCGCAGTGGAATAAAAAGACAATATCAATGCCCTTGGGAAAAGTAGTAGAGGCCGCAGTAGCTTAACAAGACAGTTTAAATGGCCCTTGGAAGAGACATGGAGGTTGCAGTAGTTTAAAAAGACGGTTTTAATGCCTCGTGGAAGAGACGTGGAGGATGCAGTAGCTTAACAAGACGGTTTTAATGTCCCTTGGAAGACAAGTGGAGGTTGCAGTAGCTTAACAAGACGGTTCAATGCCCCTTGGAAGAGACGTGGAGGTTGCAGTAGCTTAACAAGATGGTTTTAATGCCACTTGGAAGAGAAGAGGAGATTGCAGTAGCTTAACAAGACTTTTTTAATGCCCCTTAGAAAAGACATGGAGGTCGCAGTGGAATACAAAGACAGTATCAATGCCCCTGAGAAAAGTGGTGGAGGTCGCAATAACTTAACCTGACGGTTTTAATGCCCCTTGGAAGAATGGTGGAGGTCGCAGTGGAATAAAAAGACAATATCATTGCCCCTGGGAAAGTGGTGGAGGTCGCAGTAGCTTAACAAGACGGTTTTAATGCCCCGTGGAAGAGAAGTGGAGGTTGCAGTAGCTTAAAAAGACGGTTCTAATGCCTCGTGGAAGAGACGTGGAGGTTGCAGTAGCTTAACAAGACGGTATTAATGTCCCTTGGAAGAGACGTGGAGGTTGCATTAGCTTAACAAGATGGTTTAATGCCCCTTGGAAGAGAAGTAGAGGTTGCAGTAGCTTAACAAAATGGTTTTAATGACACTTGGAAGAGACGAGGAGATTGCAGTAGCTTAACAAGACTTTATTAATACCCCTTGGAAAAGACATGGAGGTCGCAGTGGAATAAAAAGACAGTATCATTGCCCCTGGGAAAAGTAGTGGAGGTCGCAATAACTTAACAAGACGTTTTTAATGCCCCTTGGAAGAATGGTGGAGGTCGCAGTGGAATAAAAAGACAATATCATTGCCCCTGGGAAAGTGGTGGAGGATCGCAGTAGCTTAACAAGACGGTTTTAATGCCCCTTGGAAGAGACGTGGAGGTTGCAGTAGCTTAACAAGACGGTTTTAATGTCCCTTGGAAGAGTCGTGGAGTTTGCAGTAGGTTAACAATACGTTTTTAATGCCCCTTGGAAGAGACGTGGAGGTCGCAGTGGAATAAAAAGACAATATCAATGCCCTTGGGAACAGTGGTTGAGGTCGCAGTAGCTTAACAAGTCGGTTTTCATGCCTCTTGGAAGAGACGTGGAGGTTGCAGTAGCCTAACAAGATGGTTTTAATGCCCCTTGGAAGAGACGTGGAGGTTGCAGTAGCTTAACAAGACGGTTTTAATGTCCCTTGGAAGAGACGTGGAGTTTTCAGTAGCTTAACAAGACGGTTTTAATTCCCCTTGGAAGAGACGTTGAGGTCGCAGTGGAATAAAAAGACAATATCAATGCCCTTGGGAAAAGTAGTAGAGGCCGCAGTTGCTTAACAAGACAGTTTAAATGGCCCTTGGAAGAGACGTGGAGGTTGCAGTAGTTTAAAAAGACGGTTTTAATGCCTCGTGGAAGAGACGTGGAGGATGCAGTAGCTTAACAAGACGGTTTTAATGTCCCTTGGAAGACAAGTGGAGGTTGCAGTAGCTTAACAAGACGGTTCAATGCCCCATGGAAGAGACGTGGAGGTTGCAGTAGCTTAACAAGACGGTTTTAATGTCCCTTGGAAGAGTCGTGGAGTTTGCAGTAGCTTAACAAGACGGTTCAATGCCCCTTGGAAGAGACGTGGAGGTTGCAGTAGCTTAACAAGATGGTTTTAATGCCACTTGGAAGAGAAGAGGAGATTGCAGTAGCTTAGCAAGACTTTTTTAATGCCCCTTAGAAAAGACATGGAGGTCGCAGTGGAATACAAAGACAGTATCAATGCCCCTGAGAAAAGTGGTGGAGGTCGCAATAACTTAACCTGACGGTTTTAATGCCCCTTGGAAGAATGGTGGAGGTCGCAGTGGAATAAAAAGACAATATCATTGCCCCTGGGAAAGTGGTGGAGGTCGCAGTAGCTTAACAAGACGGTTTTAATGCCCCGTGGAAGAGACGTGGAGGTTGCAGTAGCTTAAAAAGACGGTTCTAATGTCTCGTGGAAGAGACGTGGAGGTTGCAGTAGCTTAACAAAACGGTATTAATGTCCCTTGGAAGAGACGTGGAGGTTGCATTAGCTTAACAAGATGGTTTAATGCCCCTTGGAAGAGAAGTGGAGGTTGCAGTAGCTTAACAAAATGGTTTTAATGACACTTGGAAGAGACGAGGAGATTGCACTAGCTTAACAAGACTTTATTAATACCCCTTGGAAAAGACATGGAGGTCGCAGTGGAATAAAAAGACAGTATCAATGCCCCTGGGAAAAGTAGTGGAGGTCGCAATAACTTAACAAGACGGTTTTAATGCCCCTTGGAAGAATGGTGGAGGTCGCAGTGGAATAAAAAGACAATATCATTGCCCCTGGGAAAGTGGTGGAGGATCGCAGTAGCTTAACAAGACGGTTTTAATGCCCCTTGGAAGAGACGTGGAGGTTGCAGTAGCTTAACAAGACGGTTTTAATGTCCCTTGGAAGAGTCGTGGAGTTTGCAGTAGGTTAACAATACGTTTTTAATGCCCATTGGAAGAGACGTGGAGGTCACAGTGGAATAAAAAGACAATATCAATGCCCTTGGGAACAGTGGTTGAGGTCGCAGTAGCTTAACAAGTCGGTTTTCATGCCTCTTGGAAGAGACGTGGAGGTTGCAGTAGCCTAACAAGACGGTTTTAATGCCCCTTGGAAGAGACGTGGAGGTTGCAGTAGCTTAACAAGACGGTTTTAATGTCCCTTGGAAGAGACGTGGAGTTTTCAGTAGCTTAACAAGACGGTTTTAATTCCCCTTGGAAGAGACGTGGAGGTCGCAGTGGAATAAAAAGACAATATCAATGCCCTTGGGAAAAGTAGTAGAGGCCGCAGTAGCTTAACAAGACAGTTTAAATGGCCCTTGGAAGAGACGTGGAGGTTGCAGTAGCTTAAAAAGACGGTTTTAATGCCTCGTGGAAGAGACGTGGAGGATGCAGTAGCTTAACAAGACGGTTTTAATGTCCCTTGGAAGACAAGTGGAGATTGCAGTAGCTTAACAAGACTTTATTAATACCCCTTGGAAAAGACATGGAGGTTGCAGTGGAATAAAAAGACAGTATCAATGCCCCTGAGAAAAGTGGTGGAGGTCGCAATAACTTAACCTGACGGTTTTAATGCCCCTTGGAAGAATGGTGGAGGTCGCAGTGGAATAAAAAGACAATATCATTGCCCCTGGGAAAGTGGTGGAGGTCGCAGTATCTTAACAAGATGGTTTTAATTCCTCTTGGAAAAGACGTGGAGGTTGCAGTAGCTTAACAAGACGGTTTTAATGTCCCTTGGTAGAGACGTGGAGTTTGCAGTAGGTTAACAATACGTTTTTAATGCCCCTTGGAAGAGACGTGGAGGTCGCAGTGGAATTAAAAGACAAAATCAATGCCCTTGGGAAAAGTGGTTGAGGTCGCAGTAGCTTAACAAGTCGGTTTTCATGCCTCTTGGAAGAGACGTGGAGGTTGCAGTAGCTTAACAACACGGTTTTAATGCCCAGTGAAAGAGACGTGGAGGATGCAGTAGCTTAACAAGACGGTTTTAATGCCCCTTGGAAGAGACGTGGAGGTTGCAGTAGCTTAACAAGACTTTTTTAATGCCCCTTGGAAGAGACGTGGAGGTTGCAGTAGCTTAACAAGACGGTTTTAATGCCACTTGGAAGAGACGTAGAGATTGCAGTAGCTTAACAAGACTTTTTTAATGCCCCTTGGAAAAGACATGGAGGTCGCAGTGGAATAAAAAGACAGTATCAATGCCCCTGGGAAAAATGGTGGAAGCCGCAATATCTTAACAAGATGGTTTTAATGCCACTTTGAAGAATGGTGGAGGTCGCAGTGGAATAAAAAGACAATATCATTGCCCCTGGGAATGTGGTGGAGGTCGCAGTAGCTTAACAAGACGGTTTTAATGTCCCTTGGAAGAGACATGGAGTTTGCAGCAGCTTAACAAAATGGTTTTAATGCCCCTTGGAATAATCGTGGAGGTTGCAGTAGCTTAACAAGATGGTTTTATTGCCCCTTGGAAGACTGGTGGAGGTCGCAGTAGCTTAACAAGACTGTTTTAATCCCCCTGTAAAAAGTGGTGGAGGTCGCAGTAGCTTAACAAGACGTTTTTAATGCCCCTTAGAAGAGACGTAGAGGTTTCAGTAGCTTCACAAGATGGTTTACATGCACCTTGGAAGCGACATGGAGGTCACAGTGGATTAAAAAGACAATATCAATGCCCTTCGGAAATGTGGTGAAGGTCGCAGTATCTTAACAAGACGGTTTTAAAGCCCCTTGGAAGAGACGTGGAGGTTGCAGTAGCTTAACAAGATGGTTTTAATGTCCCTTGGAAGAGACGTGGAGTTTGCAGTAGGTTAACAATATGTTTTTAATTCCTCTTGGAAGAGACGTGGAGGTCGCAGTGGAATAAAAAGAAAATATTAATGCCCTTGGGAAAAGTGGTGGAGGTCGCAGTAGCTTAACAAGATGGTTTTAATGCCTCTTGGAAGAGACGTGGAGGTTGCAGTAGCTTAACAATACGGTTTTAATGACCCTTGAAAGAGACGTGGAGGTTGCAGTAGCTTAACAAGACGGTTTTAATGTCCCTTGGAAGAAACGTGGAGTTTTCAGTAGCTTAACAAGACGGTTTTAATGCCCCTTGGAAGAGACGTGGAGGTCGCAGTGGAATAAAAAGACATTATCAATGCCCTTGGGAAAAGTTCTGGAGGTCGCAGTAGCTTAACAAGACAGTTTTAATGGCCCTTGGAAGAGACGTGGAGGTTGCAGTAGCTTACCAAGACGGTTTTAATGCCCCGTGGAAGAGATGTGGAGGTTGCAGAAGCTTAACAAGATGGCTTTAATGTCACTTGGAAGAGACGTGGAGGTTGCAGTAGCTTAACAAGACAGTTTTAATGTCCCTTGGAAGAGACGTGGAGGTTGCAGTAGCTTAACAAGATGGTTTTAATGTCCCTTGGAAGAGACATGGAGGTTGCAGTAGCTTAACAAGACGGTTTTAATGCCCCGTGGAAGAGACGTGGAGGTTGCAGTAGCTTAAAAAGACGGTTCTAATGCCTCGTGGAAGAGACGTGGAGGTTGCAGTAGCTTAAAAAGACGGTATTAATGTCCCTTGGAAGAGACATGGAGGTTGCATTAGCTTAACAAGATGGTTTAATGCCCCTTGGAAGAGAAGTGGAGGTTGCAGTAGCTTAACAAAATGGTTTTAATGACACTTGGAAGAGACGAGGAGATTGCAGTAGCTTAAGAAGACTTTATTAATGCCAATTGGAAAAGACATGGAGGTCGCAGTGGAATAAAAAGACAGTATCAATGCCCCTGGGAAAAGTGGTGGAGGTCGCAATAACTTAACAAGACGGTTTTAATGCCGCTTGGAAGAATGGTGGAGGTCGCAGTGGAATAAAAAGACAATATCATTGCCCTTGGGAAAGTGCTGGAGGATCGCAGTAGCTTAACAAGACGGTTTTAATGCCCCTTGGAAGAGACGTGGAAGTTGCAGTAGCTTAACAAGACGGTTTTAATGTCCCTTGGAAGAGTCGTGGAGTTTGCAGTAGGTTAACAATATGTTTTTAATGCCCCTTGGAAGAGACGTGTAGGTCGCAGTGGAATTAAAAGACAAAATCAATGCCCTTGGAAAAGTGGTTGAGGTCGCAGTAGCTTAACAAGTCGGTTTTCATGCCTCTTGGAAGAGACGTGGAGGTTGCAGTAGCTTAACAAGTCGGTTTTCATGCCTCTTGGAAGAGACGTGGAAGTTGCAGTAGCTTAACAAGACGGTTTTAATGCCCCTTGGAAGAGACGTGGAGGTTGCAGTAGCTTAACAGGACGGTTTTTATGTCCCTTGGAGGAGACTTGGAGTTTGCAGTAGCTTAACAAGACGGTTTTAATACCCCTTGGAAGAGACGTGGAGGTCGCAGTGGAATAAAAAGACAATATCAATGCCCTTGGGAAAAGTAGTGGAGGTCGCAGTAGCTTAACAATACAGTTTAAATGGCCCTTGGAAGAGACGTGGAGGTTGCAGTAGCTTAACAAGATGGTTTTAATGCCCAGTGAAAGAGACGTGGAGGATGCAGTAGCTTAACAAGACGGTTTTAATGCCCCTTGGAAGAGACGTGGAGGTTGCAGTAGCTTAACAAGACGGTTTTAACGCCACTTTTAAGAGACGTAGAGATTGCAGTAGCTTAACAAGACTTTTTTAATGCCCCTTGGAAAAGACATGGAGGTCGCAGTGGAATAAAAAGACAGTATCAATGCCCCTGGGAAAAGTTGTGGAAGTCGCAATATCTTAAGATGGTTTTAATGCCACTTTGAAGAATGGTGGAGGTCGCAGTGGAATAAAAAGACAATATCATTGCCCCTGGGAATGTGGTGGAGGTCGCAGTAGCTTAACAAGACAGTTTTAATGCCCCTTGGAAGAGATGTGGAGGTTGCAGTATCTTAACAAGATGGTTTTAATGCCCCTTGGAAGAGACATGGAGTTTGCAGCAGCTTAACAAAATGGTTTTAATGCTCATTGGAATAATCGTGGAGGTTGCAGTAGCTTAACAAGACGGTTTTAATGCCCCTTGGAAGACTGGTGGAGGTCGCAGTAGCTTAACAAGACTGTTTTAATCCCCCTGAAAAAAGTGGTGGAGGTCGCAGTAGCTTAACAAGACGGTTTTAATGCCCATTAGAAGAGACGTAGAGGTTTCAGTAGCTTCACAAGATGGTTTTCATGCACCTTGGAAGAGACATGGAGGTTACAGTGATTTAAAAAGACAATATCAATGCCCTTCGGAAAAGTGGTGGAGGTCGCAGTATCTTAACAAGACGGTTTTAAAGCCCCTTGGAACAGACGTGGAGGTTGCAGTAGCTTAACAAGATGGTTTTAATGTCCCTTGGAAGAGACGTGGAGTTTGCAGTAGGTTAACAATATGTTTTTAATGCCCCTTGGAAGAGACGTGGAGGTCGCAGTGGAATAAGAAGAAAATATCAATGCCCTTGGGAAAAGTGGTGGAGGTCGCAGTAGCTTAACAAGATGGTTTTAATGCCTCTTGTAAGAGACGTGGAGGTTGCAGTAGCTTAACAATACGGTTTTAATGCCCCTTGAAAGAGACGTGTAGGTTGCAGTAGCTTAACAAGACGGTTTTAATGTCCCTTGGAAGAAACGTGGAGTTTTCAGTAGCTTAACAAGACGGTTTTAATGCCCCTTGGAAGAGACGTGGAGGTCGCAGTGGAATAAAAAGACATTATCAATGCCCTTGGGAAAAGTTCTGGAGGTTGCAGTAGCTTAACAAGACAGTTTTAATGGCCCTTGGAAGAGACGTGGAGGTTGCAGTAGCTTACCAAGACGGTTTTAATGCCCCGTGGAAGAGACGTGGAGGTTGCAGAAGCTTAACAAGATGGCTTTAATGTCCCTTGGAAGAGACGTGGTGGTTGCAGTAGCTTAACAAGACGGTTTTAATGTCCCTTAGAAGAGACGTAGAGGTTGCAGTAGCTTAACAAGATGGTTTTAATGTCCCTTGGAAGAGACGTGGAGGTGGCAGTAGCTTAACCAGATGGTTTTAATGCCCCGTGGAAGAGACATGGAGGTTGAAGTAGCTTAAAAAGACGGTTCTAATGGCTCGTGGAAGAGATGTGGAGGTTGCAGTAGCTTAACAAGACGTTTCAATGCCCCTTGGAAGAGACGTGGAGGTTGCAGTAGCTTAACAAGATGGTTTTAATGCCACTTGGAAGAGAAGAGGAGATTGCAGTAGCTTAACAAGACTTTTTTAATGCCCCTTAGAAAAGACATGGAGGTCGCAGTGGAATACAAAGACAGTATCAATGCCCCTGAGAAAAGTGGTGGAGGTCGCAATAACTTAACCTGACGGTTTTAATGCCACTTGGAAGAATGGTGGAGGTCGCAGTGGAATAAAAAGACAATATCATTGCCCCTGGGAAAGTGGTGGAGGTCGCAGTATCTTAACAAGATGGTTTTAATGCCTCTTGGAAAAGACGTGGAGGTTGCAGTAGCTTAACAAGACGGTTTTAATGTCCCTTGGTAGAGACGTGGAGTTTGCAGTAGGTTAACAATACGTTTTTAATGCCCCTTGGAAGAGACGTGGAGGTCGCAGTGGAATTAAAAGACAAAATCAATGCCCTTGGGAAAAGTGGTTGAGGTCGCAGTAGCTTAACAAGTCGGTTTTCATGCCTCTTGGAAGAGACGTGGAGGTTGCAGTAGCTTAACAACACGGTTTTAATGCCCAGTGAAAGAGACGTGGAGGATGCAGTAGCTTAACAAGACGGTTTTAATGCCCCTTGGAAGAGACGTTGAGGTTGCAGTAGCTTAACAAGACTTTTTAATGCCCCTTGGAAGAGACGTGGAGGTTGCAGTAGCTTAACAAGACGGTTTTAATGCCACTTGGAAGAGACGTAGAGATTGCAGTAGCTTAACAAGACTTTTTTAATGCCCCTTGGAAAAGACATGGAGGTCGCAGTGGAATAAAAAGACAGTATCAATGCCCCTGGGAAAAATGGTGGAAGTCGTAATATCTTAACAAGACGGTTTTAATGCCACTTTGAAGAATGGTGGAGGTCGCAGTGGAATAAAAAGACAATATCATTGCCCCTGGGAATGTGGTGGAGGTCGCAGTAGCTTAACAAGATGGTTTTAATGCCCCTTGGAAGAGACATGGAGTTTGCAGCAGCTTAACAAAATGGTTTTAATGCCCCTTGGAATAATCGTGGAGGTTGCAGTAGCTTAACAAGACGGTTTTATTGCCCCTTGAAAGACTGGTGGAGGTCGCAGTAGCTTAACAAGACTGTTTTAATCCCCCTGTAAAAAGTGGTGGAGGTCGCAGTAGCTTAACAAGACGTTTTCAATGCCCCTTAGAAGAGACGTAGAGGTTTCAGTAGCTTCACAAGATGGTTTTCATGCACCTTGGAAGAGACATGGAGGTCACAGTGGATTAAAAAGACAATATCAATGCACTTCGGAAATGTGGTGGAGGTCGCAGTATCTTAACAAGATGGTTTTAAAGCCCCTTGGAAGAGACGTGGAGGTTGCAGTAGCTTAACAAGATGGTTTTAATGTCCCTTGGAAGAGACGTGGAGTTTGCAGTAGGTTAACAATACGTTTTTAATGAACCTTGGAAGAGACGTGGAGGTCTTAGTGGAATTAAAAGACAAAATCAATGCCCTTGGGAAAAGTGGTTGAGGTCGCAGTAGCTTAACAAGTCGGTTTTCATGCCTCTTGGAAGAGACGTGGAGGTTGCAGAAGCTTAAAAAGACGGTTTTAATACCCCTTGGAAGAGACGTGGAGGTCGCAGTGGAATAAAAAGACAATATCAATGCCCTTCGGAAAAGTGGTGGAGGTCGCAGTATCTTAACAAGACGGTTTTAAAGCCCCTTGGAACAGACGTGGAGGTTGCAGTAGCTTAACAAGATGGTTTTAATGTCCCTTGGAAGAGACGTGGAGTTTGCAGTAGGTTAACAATATGTTTTTAATGCCCCTTGGAAGAGACGTGGAGGTCGCAGTGGAATAAGAAGAAAATATCAATGCCCTTGGGAAAAGTGGTGGAGGTCGCAGTAGCTTAACAAGATGGTTTTAATGCCTCTTGTAAGAGACGTGGAGGTTGCAGTAGCTTAACAATACGGTTTTAATGCCCCTTGAAAGAGACGTGTAGGTTGCAGTAGCTTAACAAGACGGTTTTAATGTCCCTTGGAAGAAACGTGGAGTTTTCAGTAGCTTAACAAGACGGTTTTAATGCCCCTTGGAAGAGACGTGGAGGTCGCAGTGGAATAAAAAGACATTATCAATGCCCTTGGGAAAAGTTCTGGAGGTTGCAGTAGCTTAACAAGACAGTTTTAATGGCCCTTGGAAGAGACGTGGAGGTTGCAGTAGCTTACCAAGACGGTTTTAATGCCCCGTGGAAGAGACGTGGAGGTTGCAGAAGCTTAACAAGATGGCTTTAATGTCCCTTGGAAGAGACGTGGTGGTTGCAGTAGCTTAACAAGACGGTTTTAATGTCCCTTAGAAGAGACGTAGAGGTTGCAGTAGCTTAACAAGATGGTTTTAATGTCCCTTGGAAGAGACGTGGAGGTGGCAGTAGCTTAACCAGACGGTTTTAATGCCCCGTGGAAGAGACATGGAGGTTGAAGTAGCTTAAAAAGACGGTTCTAATGCCTCGTGGAAGAGATGTGGAGGTTGCAGTAGCTTAACAAGACGTTTCAATGCCCCTTGGAAGAGACGTGGAGGTTGCAGTAGCTTAACAAGATGGTTTTAATGCCACTTGGAAGAGAAGAGGAGATTGCAGTAGCTTAACAAGACTTTTTTAATGCCCCTTAGAAAAGACATGGAGGTCGCAGTGGAATACAAAGACAGTATCAATGCCCCTGAGAAAAGTGGTGGAGGTCGCAATAACTTAACCTGACGGTTTTAATGCCACTTGGAAGAATGGTGGAGGTCGCAGTGGAATAAAAAGACAATATCATTGCCCCTGGGAAAGTGGTGGAGGTCGCAGTATCTTAACAAGATGGTTTTAATGCCTCTTGGAAAAGACGTGGAGGTTGCAGTAGCTTAACAAGACGGTTTTAATGTCCCTTGGTAGAGACGTGGAGTTTGCAGTAGGTTAACAATACGTTTTTAATGCCCCTTGGAAGAGACGTGGAGGTCGCAGTGGAATTAAAAGACAAAATCAATGCCCTTGGGAAAAGTGGTTGAGGTCGCAGTAGCTTAACAAGTCGGTTTTCATGCCTCTTGGAAGAGACGTGGAGGTTGCAGTAGCTTAACAACACGGTTTTAATGCCCAGTGAAAGAGACGTGGAGGATGCAGTAGCTTAACAAGACGGTTTTAATGCCCCTTGGAAGAGACGTTGAGGTTGCAGTAGCTTAACAAGACTTTTTAATGCCCCTTGGAAGAGACGTGGAGGTTGCAGTAGCTTAACAAGACGGTTTTAATGCCACTTGGAAGAGACGTAGAGATTGCAGTAGCTTAACAAGACTTTTTTAATGCCCCTTGGAAAAGACATGGAGGTCGCAGTGGAATAAAAAGACAGTATCAATGCCCCTGGGAAAAATGGTGGAAGTCGTAATATCTTAACAAGACGGTTTTAATGCCACTTTGAAGAATGGTGGAGGTCGCAGTGGAATAAAAAGACAATATCATTGCCCCTGGGAATGTGGTGGAGGTCGCAGTAGCTTAACAAGATGGTTTTAATGCCCCTTGGAAGAGACATGGAGTTTGCAGCAGCTTAACAAAATGGTTTTAATGCCCCTTGGAATAATCGTGGAGGTTGCAGTAGCTTAACAAGACGGTTTTATTGCCCCTTGAAAGACTGGTGGAGGTCGCAGTAGCTTAACAAGACTGTTTTAATCCCCCTGTAAAAAGTGGTGGAGGTCGCAGTAGCTTAACAAGACGTTTTTAATGCCCCTTAGAAGAGACGTAGAGGTTTCAGTAGCTTCACAAGATGGTTTTCATGCACCTTGGAAGAGACATGGAGGTCACAGTGGATTAAAAAGACAATATCAATGCACTTCGGAAATGTGGTGGAGGTCGCAGTATCTTAACAAGATGGTTTTAAAGCCCCTTGGAAGAGACGTGGAGGTTGCAGTAGCTTAACAAGATGGTTTTAATGTCCCTTGGAAGAGACGTGGAGTTGCAGTAGGTTAACAATATGTTTTTAATGCCTCTTGGAAGAGACGTGGAGGTCGCAGTGGAATAAAAAGAAAATATCAATGCCCTTGGGAAAAGTGGTGGAGGTCGCAGTAGCTTAACAAGATGGTTTTAATGCCTCTTGGAAGAGACGTGGAGGTTGCAGTAGCTTAACAATACGGTTTTAATGCCCCTTGAAAGAGACGTGGAGGTTGCAGTAGCTTAACAAGACGGTTTTAATGTCCCTTGGAAGAAACGTGGAGTTTTCAGTAGCTTAACAAGACGGTTTTAATGCCCCTTGGAAGAGACGTGGAGGTCGCAGTGGAATAAAAAGACATTATCAATGCCCTTGGGAAAAGTTCTGGAGGTCGCAGTAGCTTAACAAGACAGTTTTAATGGCCCTTGGAAGAGACGTGGAGGTTGCAGTAGCTTACCAAGACGGTTTTAATGCCCCGTGGAAGAGATGTGGAGGTTGCAGAAGCTTAACAAGATGGCTTTAATGTCCCTTGGAAGAGACGTGGAGGTTGCAGTAGCTTAATAAGACAGTTTTAATGTCCCTTGGAAGAGACGTGGAGGTTTCAGTAGCTTAACAAGATGGTTTTAATGTCCCTTGGAAGAGACATGGAGGTTGCAGTAGCTTAACAAGATGGTTTTAATGCCCCGTGGAAGAAACGTGGAGGTTACAGTAGCTTAAAAAGACGGTTCTAATGCCTCGTGGAAGAGACGTGGAGGTTGCAGTAGCTTAAAAAGACGGTATTAATGTCCCTTGGAAGAGACGTGGAGGTTGCATTAGCTTAACAAGATGATTTAATGCCCCTTGGAAGAGAAGTGGAGGTTGCAGTAGCTTAACAAAATGGTTTTAATGACACTTGGAAGAGACGAGGAGATTGCAGTAGCTTAAGAAGACTTTATTAATGCCCCTTGGAAAAGACATGGAGGTCGCAGTGGAATAAAAAGACAGTATCAATGCCCCTGGAAAAAGTGGTGGAGGTCGCAATAACTTAACAAGACGGTTTTAATGCCCCTTGGAAGAATGGTGGAGGTCGCAGTGGAATAAAAAGACAATATCATTGCCCTTGGGAAAGTGCTGGAGGATCGCAGTAGCTTAACAAGACGGTTTTAATGCCCCTTGGAAGAGACGTGGAAGTTGCAGTAGCTTAACAAGACGGTTTTAATGTCCCTTGGAAGAGTCGTGGAGTTTGCAGTAGGTTAACAATACGTTTTTAATGCCCCTTGGAAGAGACGTGGAGGTCGCAGTGGAATTAAAAGACAAAATCAATGCCGTTGGGAAAAGTGGTTGAGGTCGCAGTAGCTTAACAAGTCGGTTTTCATGCCTCTTGGAAGAGACGTGGAGGTTGCAGTAGCTTAACAAGACGGTTTTAATGCCCCTTGGAAGAGACGTGGAGGTTGCAGTAGCTTAACAAGATGGTTTTAATGTCCCTTGGAAGAGACGTGGAGTTTGCAGTAGGTTAACAATACGTTTTTAATGAACCTTGGAAGAGACGTGGAGGTCTTAGTGGAATTAAAAGACAAAATCAATGCCCTTGGGAAAAGTGGTTGAGGTCGCAGTAGCTTAACAAGTCGGTTTTCATGCCTCTTGGAAGAGACGTGGAGGTTGCAGAAGCTTAAAAAGACGGTTTTAATACCCCTTGGAAGAGACGTGGAGGTCGCAGTGGAATAAAAAGACAATATCAATGCCCTTCGGAAAAGTGGTGGAGGTCGCAGTATCTTAACAAGACGGTTTTAAAGCCCCTTGGAACAGACGTGGAGGTTGCAGTAGCTTAACAAGATGGTTTTAATGTCCCTTGGAAGAGACGTGGAGTTTGCAGTAGGTTAACAATATGTTTTTAATGCCCCTTGGAAGAGACGTGGAGGTCGCAGTGGAATAAGAAGAAAATATCAATGCCCTTGGGAAAAGTGGTGGAGGTCGCAGTAGCTTAACAAGATGGTTTTAATGCCTCTTGTAAGAGACGTGGAGGTTGCAGTAGCTTAACAATACGGTTTTAATGCCCCTTGAAAGAGACGTGTAGGTTGCAGTAGCTTAACAAGACGGTTTTAATGTCCCTTGGAAGAAACGTGGAGTTTTCAGTAGCTTAACAAGACGGTTTTAATGCCCCTTGGAAGAGACGTGGAGGTCGCAGTGGAATAAAAAGACATTATCAATGCCCTTGGGAAAAGTTCTGGAGGTTGCAGTAGCTTAACAAGACAGTTTTAATGGCCCTTGGAAGAGACGTGGAGGTTGCAGTAGCTTACCAAGACGGTTTTAATGCCCCGTGGAAGAGACGTGGAGGTTGCAGAAGCTTAACAAGATGGCTTTAATGTCCCTTGGAAGAGACGTGGTGGTTGCAGTAGCTTAACAAGACGGTTTTAATGTCCCTTAGAAGAGACGTAGAGGTTGCAGTAGCTTAACAAGATGGTTTTAATGTCCCTTGGAAGAGACGTGGAGGTGGCAGTAGCTTAACCAGACGGTTTTAATGCCCCGTGGAAGAGACATGGAGGTTGAAGTAGCTTAAAAAGACGGTTCTAATGCCTCGTGGAAGAGATGTGGAGGTTGCAGTAGCTTAACAAGACGTTTCAATGCCCCTTGGAAGAGACGTGGAGGTTGCAGTAGCTTAACAAGATGGTTTTAATGCCACTTGGAAGAGAAGAGGAGATTGCAGTAGCTTAACAAGACTTTTTTAATGCCCCTTAGAAAAGACATGGAGGTCGCAGTGGAATACAAAGACAGTATCAATGCCCCTGAGAAAAGTGGTGGAGGTCGCAATAACTTAACCTGACGGTTTTAATGCCACTTGGAAGAATGGTGGAGGTCGCAGTGGAATAAAAAGACAATATCATTGCCCCTGGGAAAGTGGTGGAGGTCGCAGTATCTTAACAAGATGGTTTTAATGCCTCTTGGAAAAGACGTGGAGGTTGCAGTAGCTTAACAAGACGGTTTTAATGTCCCTTGGTAGAGACGTGGAGTTTGCAGTAGGTTAACAATACGTTTTTAATGCCCCTTGGAAGAGACGTGGAGGTCGCAGTGGAATTAAAAGACAAAATCAATGCCCTTGGGAAAAGTGGTTGAGGTCGCAGTAGCTTAACAAGTCGGTTTTCATGCCTCTTGGAAGAGACGTGGAGGTTGCAGTAGCTTAACAACACGGTTTTAATGCCCAGTGAAAGAGACGTGGAGGATGCAGTAGCTTAACAAGACGGTTTTAATGCCCCTTGGAAGAGACGTTGAGGTTGCAGTAGCTTAACAAGACTTTTTAATGCCCCTTGGAAGAGACGTGGAGGTTGCAGTAGCTTAACAAGACGGTTTTAATGCCACTTGGAAGAGACGTAGAGATTGCAGTAGCTTAACAAGACTTTTTTAATGCCCCTTGGAAAAGACATGGAGGTCGCAGTGGAATAAAAAGACAGTATCAATGCCCCTGGGAAAAATGGTGGAAGTCGTAATATCTTAACAAGACGGTTTTAATGCCACTTTGAAGAATGGTGGAGGTCGCAGTGGAATAAAAAGACAATATCATTGCCCCTGGGAATGTGGTGGAGGTCGCAGTAGCTTAACAAGATGGTTTTAATGCCCCTTGGAAGAGACATGGATTTTGCAGCAGCTTAACAAAATGGTTTTAATGCCCCTTGGAATAATCGTGGAGGTTGCAGTAGCTTAACAAGACGGTTTTATTGCCCCTTGAAAGACTGGTGGAGGTCGCAGTAGCTTAACAAGACTGTTTTAATCCCCCTGTAAAAAGTGGTGGAGGTCGCAGTAGCTTAACAAGACGTTTTTAATGCCCCTTAGAAGAGACGTAGAGGTTTCAGTAGCTTCACAAGATGGTTTTCATGCACCTTGGAAGAGACATGGAGGTCACAGTGGATTAAAAAGACAATATCAATGCACTTCGGAAATGTGGTGGAGGTCGCAGTATCTTAACAAGATGGTTTTAAAGCCCCTTGGAAGAGACGTGGAGGTTGCAGTAGCTTAACAAGATGGTTTTAATGTCCCTTGGAAGAGACGTGGAGTTGCAGTAGGTTAACAATATGTTTTTAATGCCTCTTGGAAGAGACGTGGAGGTCGCAGTGGAATAAAAAGAAAATATCAATGCCCTTGGGAAAAGTGGTGGAGGTCGCAGTAGCTTAACAAGATGGTTTTAATGCCTCTTGGAAGAGACGTGGAGGTTGCAGTAGCTTAACAATACGGTTTTAATGCCCCTTGAAAGAGACGTGGAGGTTGCAGTAGCTTAACAAGACGGTTTTAATGTCCCTTGGAAGAAACGTGGAGTTTTCAGTAGCTTAACAAGACGGTTTTAATGCCCCTTGGAAGAGACGTGGAGGTCGCAGTGGAATAAAAAGACATTATCAATGCCCTTGGGAAAAGTTCTGGAGGTCGCAGTAGCTTAACAAGACAGTTTTAATGGCCCTTGGAAGAGACGTGGAGGTTGCAGTAGCTTACCAAGACGGTTTTAATGCCCCGTGGAAGAGATGTGGAGGTTGCAGAAGCTTAACAAGATGGCTTTAATGTCCCTTGGAAGAGACGTGGAGGTTGCAGTAGCTTAATAAGACAGTTTTAATGTCCCTTGGAAGAGACGTGGAGGTTTCAGTAGCTTAACAAGATGGTTTTAATGTCCCTTGGAAGAGACATGGAGGTTGCAGTAGCTTAACAAGATGGTTTTAATGCCCCGTGGAAGAAACGTGGAGGTTACAGTAGCTTAAAAAGACGGTTCTAATGCCTCGTGGAAGAGACGTGGAGGTTGCAGTAGCTTAAAAAGACGGTATTAATGTCCCTTGGAAGAGACGTGGAGGTTGCATTAGCTTAACAAGATGATTTAATGCCCCTTGGAAGAGAAGTGGAGGTTGCAGTAGCTTAACAAAATGGTTTTAATGACACTTGGAAGAGACGAGGAGATTGCAGTAGCTTAAGAAGACTTTATTAATGCCCCTTGGAAAAGACATGGAGGTCGCAGTGGAATAAAAAGACAGTATCAATGCCCCTGGAAAAAGTGGTGGAGGTCGCAATAACTTAACAAGACGGTTTTAATGCCCCTTGGAAGAATGGTGGAGGTCGCAGTGGAAAAAAAAGACAATATCATTGCCCTTGGGAAAGTGCTGGAGGATCGCAGTAGCTTAACAAGACGGTTTTAATGCCCCTTGGAAGAGACGTGGAAGTTGCAGTAGCTTAACAAGACGGTTTTAATGTCCCTTGGAAGAGTCGTGGAGTTTGCAGTAGGTTAACAATACGTTTTTAATGCCCCTTGGAAGAGACGTGGAGGTCGCAGTGGAATTAAAAGACAAAATCAATGCCGTTGGGAAAAGTGGTTGAGGTCGCAGTAGCTTAACAAGTCGGTTTTCATGCCTCTTGGAAGAGACGTGGAGGTTGCAGTAGCTTAACAAGACGGTTTTAATGCCCCTTGGAAGAGACGTGGAGGTTGCAGTAGCTTAACAGGACGGTTTTTATGTCCCTTGGAGGAGACTTGGAGTTTGCAGTAGCTTAACAAGACGGTTTTAATACCCCTTGGAAGAGACGTGGAGGTCGCAGTGGAATAAAAAGACAATATCAATGCCCTTGGGAAAAGTAGTGGAGGTCGCAGTAGCTTAACAATACAGTTTAAATGGCCCTTGGAAGAGACGTGGAGGTTGCAGTAGCTTAACAAGATGGTTTTAATGCCCAGTGAAAGAGACGTGGAGGATGCAGTAGCTTAACAAGACGGTTTTAATGCCCCTTGGAAGAGACGTGGAGGTTGCAGTAGCTTAACAAGACTTTTTTAATGCCCCTTGGAAGAGACGTGGAGGTTGCAGTAGCTTAACAAGACGGTTTTAATGCCACTTGGAAGAGACGTAGAGATTGCAGTAGCTTAACAAGACTTTTTTAATGCCCCTTGGAAAAGACATGGAGGTCGCAGTGGAATAAAAAGACAGTATCAATGCCCCTGGGAAAAGTGGTGGAAGTCGCAATATCTTAACAAGACCGTTTTAATGCCACTTTCAAGAATGGTGGAGGTCGCAGTGGAATAAAAAGACAATATCATTGCCCCTGGGAATGTGGTGGAGGTCGCAGTAGCTTAACAAGACAGTTTTAATGCCCCTTGGAAGAGACGTGGAGGTTGCAGTATCTTAACAACATGGTTTTAATGCCCCTTGGAAGAGACATGGAGTTTGCAGCAGCTTAACAAAATGGTTTTAATGCCCCTTGGAATAATCGTGGAGGTTGCAGTAGCTTAACAAGACGGTTTTAATGCCCCTTGGAAGACTGGTGGAGGTCGCAGTAGCTTAACAAGACTGTTTTAATCCCCCTGAAAAAAGTGGTGGAGGTCGCAATAGCTTAACAAGACGGTTTTAATGCCCCTTAGAAGAGACGTAGAGGTTTCAGTAGCTTCACAAGATGGTTTTCATGCACCTTGGAAGAGACATGGAGGTTACAGTGATTTAAAAAGACAATATCAATGCCCTTCGGAAAAGTGGTGGAGGTCGCAGTATCTTAACAAGACGGTTTTAAAGCCCCTTGGAAGAGACGTGGAGGTTGCAGTAGCTTAACAAGATGGTTTTAATGTCCCTTGGAAGAGACGTGGAGTTTGCAGTAGGTTAACAATATGTTTTTAATGCCCCTTGGAAGAGACGTGGAGGTCGCAGTGGAATAAGAAGAAAATATCAATGCCCTTGGGAAAAGTGGTGGAGGTCGCAGTAGCTTAACAAGATGGTTTTAATGCCTCTTGGAAGAGACGTGGAGGTGGCAGTAGCTTAACAATACGGTTTTAATGCCCCTTGAAAGAGACGTGTAGGTTGCAGTAGCTTAACAAGACTGTTTTAATGCCCCTTGGAAGAGACGTGGAGGTCGCAGTGGAATAAAAAGACATTATCAATGCCCTTGGGAAAAGTTCTGGAGGTTGCAGTAGCTTAACAAGACAGTTTTAATGGCCCTTGGAAGAGACGTGGAGGTTGCAGTAGCTTACCAAGACGGTTTTAATGCCCCGTGGAAGAGACGTGGAGGTTGCAGAAGCTTAACAAGATGGCTTTAATGTCCCTTGGAAGAGACGTGGAGGTTGCAGTAGCTTAACAAGACGGTTTTAATGTCCCTTAGAAGAGACGTGGAGGTTGCAGTAGCTTAACAAGATGGTTTTAATGTCCCTTGGAAGATACGTGGAGGTGGCAGTAGCTTAACAAGACGGTTTTAATGCCCCGTGGAAGAGACGTGGAGGTTGAAGTAGCTTAAAAAGACGGTTCTAATGCCTCGTGGAAGAGACGTGGAGGTTGCAGTAGCTTAACAAGACGGTATTAATGTCCCTTGGAAGAGACGTGGAGGTTGCATTAGCTTAACAAGATGGTTTAATGCCCCTTGGAAGAGAAGTGGAGGTTGCAGTAGCTTAACAAAATGGTTTTAATGACACTTGGAAGAGACGAGGAGATTGCAGTAGCTTAGCAAGACTTTATTAATGCCCCTTGGAAAAGACATGGTGGTCGCAGTGGAATAAAAAGACAGTATCAATGCCCCTGGGAAAAGTGGTGGAGGTCGCAATAACTTAACAAGACGGTTTTAATGCCCCTTGGAAGAATGGTGGAGGTCGCAGTGGAATAAAAAGACAATATCATTGCCCCTGGGAAAGTGGTGGAGGATCGCAGTAGCTTAACAAGACGGTTTTAATGGCCCTTGGAAGAGACGTGGAGGTTGCAGTAGCTTAACAAGATGGTTTTAATGTCCCTTGGAAGAGTCGTGGAGGTCGCAGTAGAATAAAAAGACAATATCAAAGCCCTTGGGAAAAGTGGTTGAGGTCGCAGTAGCTTAACAAGTCGGTTTTCATGCCTCTTGGAAGAGACGTGGAGGTTGCAGTAGCCTAACAAGACGGTTTTAATGCCCCTTGGAAGAGACGTGGAGGTTGCAGTAGCTTAACAAGACGGTTTTAATGTCCCTTGGAAGAGACGTGGCGTTTTCAGTAGCTTAACAAGACGGTTTTAATGCCCCTTGGAAGAGACGTGGAGGTCGCAGTGGAATAAAAAGACAATATCAATGCCCTTGGGAAAAGTAGTAGAGGTCGCAGTAGCTTAACAAGACAGTTTAAATGGCCCTTGGAAGAGACGTGGAGGTTGCAGTAGCTTAAAAAGACGGTTTTAATGCCTCGTGGAAGAGACGTGGAAGATGCAGTAGCTTAACAAGACGGTTTTAATGTCCCTTGGAAGAGAAGTGGAGGTTGCAGTAGCTTAACAAGACGGTTCAATGCCCCTTGGAAGAGACGTGGAGGTTGCAGTAGCTTAACAAGATGGTTTTAATGCCACTTGGAAGAGAAGAGGAGATTGCAGTAGCTTAACAAGACTTTTTTAATACCCCTTAGAAAAGACATGGAGGTCGCAGTGGAATACAAAGACAGTATCAATGCCCCTGAGAAAAGTGGTGGAGGTCACAATAACTTAACCTGACGGTTTTAATGCCCCTTGGAAGAATGGTGGAGGTCGCAGTGGAAAAAAAAGACAATATCATTGCCCCTGGGAAAGTGGTGGAGGTCGCAGTAGCTTAACAAGACGGTTTTAATGCCCCTTGGAAGAGACGTGGAGGTTGCAGTAGCTTAACAAGACGGGTTTAATGTCCCTTGGAAGAGACGTTGAGTTTGCAGAAGGTTAACAATACGTTTTTAATGAACCTTGGAAGAGACGTGGAGGTCTTAGTGGAATTAAAAGACAAAATCAATGCCCTTGGGAAAAGTGGTTGAGGTCGCAGTAGCTTAACAAGTCGGTTTTCATGCCTCTTGGAAGAGACGTGGAGGTTGCAGAAGCTTAAAAAGACGGTTTTAATACCCCTTGGAAGAGACGTGGAGGTCGCAGTGGAATAAAAAGACAATATCAATGCCCTTGGGAAAAGTAGTGGAGGTCGCAGTAGCTTAACAATACAGTTTAAATGGCCCTTGGAAGAGACGTGGAGTTTGCAGTAGCTTAACAAGATGGTTTTAATGCCCAGTGAAAGAGACGTGGAGGATGCAGTAGCTTAACAAGATGGTTTTAATGCCCCTTGGAAGAGACGTGGAGGTTGCAGTAGCTTAACAAGACGGTTTTAATGCCACTTGGAAGAGACGTAGAGATTGCAGAAACTTAACAAGACTTTTTTAATGCCCCTTGGAAAAGACATGGAGGTCGCAGTGGAATAAAAAGACAGTATCAATGCCCCTGGGAAAAGTGGTGGAAGTCGCAATATCTTAACAAGACGGTTTTAATGCCACTTTGAAGAATGGTGGAGGTCGCAGTGGAATAAAAAGACAATATCATTGCCCCTGGGAATGTGGTGGAGGTCGCAGTAGCTTAACAAGACGGTTTTAATGCCCCTTGGAAGAGACGTGGAGGATGCAGTATCTTAACAAGGTGGTTTTAATGCCCCTTGGAAGAGACATGGAGTTTGCAGCAGCTTAACAAAATGGTTTTAATGCCCCTTGGAAGACTGGTGGCGGTGGCAGTAGCTTAACAAGACTGTTTTAATCACCCTGTAAAAAGTGGTGGAGGTCGCAGTAGCTTAACAAGACGGTTTTAATGCCCCTTAGAAGAGACGTAGAGGTTTCAGTAGCTTCACAAGATGGTTTTCATGCACCTTGGAAGAGACATGGAGGTCACAGTGGATTAAAAAGACAATATCAATGCCCTTCGGAAAAGTGGAGGAGGTCGCAGTATCTTAACAAGACGGTTTTAAAGCCCCTTGGAAGAGACGTGGAGGTTGCAGTAGCTTAACAAGATGGTTTTAATGTCCCTTGGAAGAGACGTGGAGTTTGCAGTAGATTAACAATATGTTTTTAATGCCCCTTGGAAGAGACGTGAAGGTCGCAGTGGAATAAAAAGAAAATATCAATGCCCTTGGGAAAAGTGGTGGAGGTCGCAGTAGCTTAACAAGATGGTTTTAATGCCTCTTGGAAGAGACGTGGAAGTTGCAGTAGCTTAACAATACGGTTTTAATGCCCCTTGGAAGAGACGTGGAGGTTGCAGTAGCTTAACAAGACGGTTTTAATGTCCCTTGGAAGAAACGTGGAGTTTTCAGTAGCTTAACAAGACGGTTTTAATGCCTCTTGGAAGAGACGTGGAGGTCGCAGTGGAATAAAAAGACAATATCAATGCCCTTGGGAAAAGTTCTGGAGGTCGCAGTAGCTTAACAAGACAGTTTTAATGGCCCTTGGAAGAGACGTGGAGGTTGCAGTAGCTTACCAAGACGGTTTTAATGCCCCGTGGAAGAGACGTGGAGGTTGCAGAAGCTTAACAAGATGGCTTTAATGTCCCTTGGAAGAGACGTGGAGGTTGCAGTAGCTTAACAAGACGGTTTTAATGTCCCTTGGAAGAGACGTGGAGGTTGCAGTAGCTTAACAAGATGGTTTTAATGTCCCTTGGAAGAGACGTGGAGGTTGCAGTAGCTTAACAAGACGGTTTTAATGCCCCGTGGAAGAGACGTGGAGGTTGCAGTAGCTTAAAAAGACGGTTCTAATGCCTCGTGGAAGAGACGTGGAGGTTGCAGTAGCTTAACAAGACGGTATTAATGTCCCTTGGAAGAGACGTGGAGGTTGCATTAGCTTAACAAGATGGTTTAATGCCCCTTGGAAGAGAAGTGGAGGTTGCAGTAGCTTAACAAAATGGTTTTAATGCCACTTGGAAGAGACGAGGAGATTGCAGTAGCTTAACAAGACTTTATTAATGCCCCTTGGAAAAGACATGGAGGTCGCAGTGGAATAAACAGACAGTATCAATGCCCCTGGGAAAAGTGGTGGAGGTCGCGATAACTTTACAAGACGGTTTTAATGCCCCTTGGAAGAATGGTGGAGGTCGCAGTGGAAAAAAAAGACAATAACATTGCCCCTGGGAAAGTGGTGGCGGTCGCAGTAGCTTAACAAGATGGTTTTAATGCCCCTTGGAAGAGACGTGGAGGTTGCAGTAGCTTAACAAGACGGTTTTAATGTCCCTTGGAAGAGTCGTGGAGTTTGCAGTAGGTTAACAATAAGTTTTTAATGCCCCTTGGAAGAGACGTGGAGGTCGCAGTGGAATAAAAAGACAATATCAATGCCCTTGGGAACAGTGGTTGAGGTCGCAGTAGCTTAATAAGTCGGTTTTCATGCCTCTTGGAAGAGACGTGGAGGTTGCAGTAGCCTAACAAGACGGTTTTAATGCCCCTTGGAAGAGACGTGGAGGTTGCAGTAGCTTAACAAGACGGTTTTAATGTCCCTTGGAAGAGACGTGGAGTTTGCAGTAGCTTAACAAGACGGTTATAATGCCCCTTGGAAGAGACGTGGAGGTCGCAGTGGAATAAAAAGACAATATCAATGCCCTTGGGAAAAGTAGTAGAGGTCGCAGTAGCTTAACAAGACAGTTTAAATGGCCCTTGGAAGAGACGTGGAGGTTGCAGTAGCTTAAAAAGACGGTTTTAATGCCTCGTGGAAGAGACGTGGAGGATGCAGTAGCTTAACACGACGGTTTTAATGTCCCTTGGAAGAGAAGTGGAAGTTGCAGTAGCCTAAGAAGACGGTTTAATGCCCCGTGGAAGAGACGTGCAGGTTGCAGTAGCTTAACAAGACGGTTTTAATGCCACTTGGAAAAGACATGGAGGTCGCAGTGGAGTAAAAAGACATTATCAATGCCCCTGGGAAAAGATGTGGAGGTCGCAATAACTTAACAAGACGGTTTTAATGCCCCTTTGAAGAATGGTGGAGGTCGCAGTGGAATAAAAAGACAATATCATTGCCCATGGGAAAGTGGTGGAGGTCGCAGTAGCTTAACAAGACGGTTTTAATGCCCCTTAGAAGAGACGTGGAGGTTGCAGCAGCTCAACTAGACGGTTTTAATGTCCCTTGGAAGAGACGTGGAGTTTGCAGTAGGTTAACAATACGCTTTTAATGCCTCTTGGAAGAGACATGGAGGTCGCAGTGCAATAAAAAGACAATATAAATGCCCTTGGGAAAAGTGGTTGTTGTCGCAGTAGCTTAATAAGTCGGTTTTCATGCCTCTTGGAAGAGACGTGGAGGTTGCACTAGCTTAACAAGACAGTTTTTATGTCCCTTGGAAGAGACGTGGAGTTTGCAGTAGCTTAACAAGACAGTTTTAATGCCCCTTGGAAGAGACGTGGAGGTCGCAATGGAATAAAAAGACAATATCAATGCCCATGGGAAAAGTAGTGGAGGTCGCAGTAGCTTAACAAGTCAGTTTTAATGGCCCTTGGAAGAGACGTGGAGGTTGCAGTAGCTTAACAAGACGGTTTTAATGCCCCGTGGAAGAGACGTGGGGGTTGCAGTAGCTTAAAAAGACGGTTTTAATGCCCCTTGAAAGAGACGTGGAGGTTGCAGTAGCTTAACTAGACGGTTTAATGCCCCTTGGAAGAGACGTGGAGGTTGCAGTAGCTTAACAAAACGCTTTTAATGCCACTTGGAAGAGACGTGTAGATTGCAGTAGGTTAACAAGACTTTTTTAATGCCCTTTGGAAAAGACATGGAGTTCGCAGTGGAATAAAAAGACAGTATCAATGCCCCTGGGAAAAGTGCTGGAGGTCGCAATAACTTATCAAGACGGTTTTAATGCCCCTTGGAAGAATGGTGGAGGTTGCAGTGGAATTAAAAGACAATATCATTGCCCCTGGGAAAGTGGGGGAGGTCGCAGTAGCTTAACAGGACAGTTTTAATGCCCCTTGGAAGAAACGTGGAGGTTGCAATATCTTAACAAGATGGTTTTAATGCCGCTTGGAAGAGAGGTGGAGGTTGCAGCAGCTTAACAAAATGGTTTTAATGCCCCTTGGAAGAATAGTGGAGGTCACCGTAGCTTAACAAGACGGTTTTAATCCCCCTGTAAAAAGTGATGAAGGTCGTGGTAGCTTAACAAGACTGTTTTAATGCCCCTTGGAAGAGATATGGAGGTTTCAGCAGATTCACAAGATGGTTTTAATGCACCTTGTTAGAGACGTGGAGGTCACAGTGGATTAAAAAGACAATATCAATGCCCCTCTGAAAAGTGGTGGAGGTCGCAGTATCTTAACAAGACGGTTTTAATGCCCCTTGGAAGAGACGTGGAGTTTGCAGTAGGTTAACAATACGTTTTTAATGCCCCTGGGAAGAGACGTGGAGGTCGCAGTGGAATAAAAAGAAAATATCAATGCCCTTGGAAAAGTGGTGGAGGTCGCAGTAGCTTAACAAGACGGTTTTAATGCCTCTTGGAAGAGACGTGGAGGTTGCAGTAGCTTAACAAGACGGTTTTAATGCCCCTTGGAAGAGACGTGGAGGTTGCAGTATCTTAACAAGACGGTTTTAAAGTCACTTGGAAGAGACGCCGAGTTTGCAGTATCTTAACAAGACGGTTTTAATGCCCCTTGGAAGAGACGTGGAGGTCGCTGTGGAATAAAAAGACAATATCAATGCCCTTGGGAAAAGTAGTGGAGGTCGCAGTAGCTTAACAAGACAGTTTTAATGGCCCTTGGAAGAGACTTGGAGGTTGCAGTAGCTTAACAAGATGGTTTTAATGCCCCTTGGAAGAGACGTGAAAGTTGCAGTAGCTTAACAAGACGGTTTTAATGCCCCTTGAAAGAGACGAGGAGGTTGCAGTATGTTAACAACATGGTGTTAATGCCCCTTGAAAGAGACGTGGAGGTTGCAGCAGCTTAACAAAACAGTTTTAATGCCCCTTGGAAGAATCGTGGAGGTTGCAGTAGCTTTACAAGAAGGTTTTAATGCCCCTCGGAAGAATGGTGGAGGTAGCAGTAGCTTAACAAGACGGTTTTAATGCCCCTGGAGTATGTGGTGGAGGTCGCAGTAGCTTAACAAGATGGTATTAATGCCCCGTGGAAGAGATGTAGAGGTTGCAGTAGCTTCTCAAGACGTTTTTAATGCCCCTTGAAAGAGACGTGGAGGTCGCAGTGGATTAAAAAGACAATATCAATGCCAATCTAAAAGTGGTGGAGGTCGCAGTAGCTTAACAAGACGGTTTTAATGCCTCTTTGAATAGGCGTGGAGGTTGCAGTAGCTTATCAAGACGGTTTTAATGCACCTTGGAAGAGACGTGGAGGTTGCAGTAGCTTAACAAGACGGTTTTAAAGTCCCTTGGAAGAGACGTGGAGTTTGCAGTAGCTTAACAATAAGTTTTTAATGCCCCTTGGAAGAGACGTGGATTTCGCTGTGTTATAAAAAGACAATATCAATGCCCTTGGGATAAGTGGTGGAGGTCGCAGTAGCTTAACAAGACAGTTTTAATGCCTTTTGGAAGAGACGTGGAGGTTGCAGTAGCTTAACGAGATGGTTTTAATGCCCCTTGGAAAAGACGTGGAGGTTGCAGCAGCTTAACAAGACAGTTTTAATGTCCTTTGGAAGATACGTGGAGTTTGCAGTAGGTTAGCAATACGTTTTTAATGCCCCTTGGAAGAGACATGGAGGTTGCAGTGGAATAAAAAGACCATATCAATGCCCTTGGGAAAAGTGGTGGAGGTAGCAATGACTTAACAAGACTGTTTTAATGCCCCTTGGAAGAATGGTGGAGGTCGCAGTGGAATAAAATGACAATATCAATTCCCCTGGGAAAGTGGTGGAGGTCACAGTAGCTTAACAAGACGGTTTTAATGCCACTTGGAAGAGACGTGGAGGTTGCAGTATCTTTACAAGATGGTTTTAATGCCCCTTGGAAGAGTCATGGAGGTTGCAGCAGCTTAACAAAACGGTTTTAATGCCCCTTGGAAGAATCGTGGAGGTTGTAGTAGCTTAACAATATGGTTTTAATGCCCCTCGGAAGACTGGTGGAAGTCGCAGTAGCTTATCAAGACGGTTTTAATAGAGATGAGCGTTGTTCTACTCACACTGTTCGCCAATCTCAAATTCGAGCTGTTTTGGGCGGTGTTCGAGCCATTCGGCGAACACGAACAATTTGAGAAAAATTCGGCTGTTCGAGGTTATGTTCGATAACTGTTCGTGCACCAAAATCATAACTGGATTTTTTCTCAGTAATGATGAAAATTAATGTTAATACGCAGTTTGAGTGTACCGCGGGGTGGGGGGAGGGGCAGGGGATGGATCTCTGCAGGAACAATGAAGATCTCCATTTTTTTTTCTCTTTCCCGCATTTACAGTGGGGAGGTGCAATCTGTCAGCCTATCAGCAGCGCACACACGGAGCGAAGTGCTTTTTTTCACACAATCAAGGGCATGTGTCATTGGCAGTGTATGTCACATGTCCTTGCCCTATAAGACCAAGCCATTTTCCCCGTCGCCACCATTTTCTCACTGCTGCAGCTGCGTGTTAGACGGCACCGCTGTTGCTGTGTGCGCTATACCTTGTTAATTTCAAGCCAATTTTCGCACAAATATACAGATAGCTTGGGAGTAGGGAATAGTTGTGATTGCAGTCCTTTTAAGGACTAGGTTACAGCATTTCCTACGACTTTTATCAGGGAGGTCTGTGCTCTTAAATAGATAGGTTGTGGGAGTAAAGACTAATTGTAATTGGAGTCCTTTTCAGGACTAGGTTACATCAGTTCCTATCAGTTTTTGCCAGGCAGGTCTGTGCCAGTGCTGTGCAAGTTTTTTTCACAGCATTTGGCTGAATCTAGCAAAGCTAATCCTTTTTGGCCTATTGCAGAGTGTGTTAGTCAGTGGAGTAGCCTATCTGTGTTGCAAGATATACCACCTGTGTATAGAATACCAATTTTTTTACTGCACCTAGTGAAGTAAAATCTTTTGGGCATAGCATCATTCTATTAGTCCATCTATACTGACCTCCATCAGGTTGCAAATTAAAACTAATTTTTATCTACATCTACAGTACCTCTGAAAAAATATTTGGGCTTCTAGCAGTGTGTGGGACTTGTTCTATTAGTCCATCTATACTGACCTCCATCAGGTTGCAAACTGAATATATTTTTTTCTGCATCTACCTCTGAAAAAATATTGGGCTTCTAGCTGTGTGTGGGTCTTGTTCTATTAATCCATCTATACTGACCTCCATCAGGATGCAAACTGAATATATTTTTTTCTGCATCTACCTCTGAAAAAATATTTGGCCTTCTAGTAGTGTGTCGGACTTTCTCTATTAGTCCATCTATACTGACCTCCATCAGGTTGCAAATTAAAACTAATTTTTATCTGCATCTACAGTACCTCTGAAAAAATATTTGGGCTTCTAGCAGTGTGTGGGACTTGTTCTATTAGTCCATCTATACTGACCTCCATCAGGTTGCAAACTGAATATATTTTTTTCTGCATCTACCTCTGAAAAAATATTGGGCTTCTAGCTGTGTGTGGGTCTTGTTCTATTAATCCATCTATACTGACCTCCATCAGGTTGCAAACTGAATATATTTTTTTCTGCATCTACCTCTGAAAAAATATTTGGCCTTCTAGTAGTGTGTCGGACTTTCTCTATTAGTCCATCTATACTGACCTCCATCAGGTTGCAAATTAAAACTAATTTTTATCTGCATCTACAGTACCTCTGAAAAAATATTTGGGCTTCTAGCAGTGTGTGGGACTTGTTCTATTAGTCCATCTATACTGACCTCCATCAGGTTGCAAACTGAATATAGTTTTTTCTGCATCTACCTCTGAAAAAATATTGGGCTTCTAGCTGTGTGTGGGTCTTGTTCTATTAATCCATCTATACTGACCTCCATCAGGTTGCAAACTGAATATATTTTTTTCTGCATCTACCTCTGAAAAAATATTTGGCCTTCTAGTAGTGTGTCGGACTTTCTCTATTAGTCCATCTATACTGACCTCCATCAGGTTGCAAACTGAATATAATTTTTTTCTGCATCTAGCTCTGAAAAAATATTTGGCCTTCTAGTAGTGTGTCGGACTTTCTCTATTAGTCCATCTATACTGACCTCCATCAGGTTGCAAATTAAAACTAATTTTTATCTGCATCTACAGTACCTCTGAAAAAATATTTGGGCTTCTAGCAGTGTGTGGGACTTGTTCTATTAGTCCATCTATACTGACCTCCATCAGGTTGCAAACTGAATATATTTTTTTCTGCATCTACCTCTGAAAAAATATTGGGCTTCTAGCTGTGTGTGGGTCTTGTTGTATTAATCCATCTATACTGACCTCCATCAGGTTGCAAACTGAATATAATTTTTTTCTGCATCTAGCTCTGAAAAAATATTTGGCCTTCTAGTAGTGTGTCGGACTTTCTCTTTTAGTCCATCTATACTGACCTCCATCAGGTTGCAAATTAAAACTAATTTTTATCTGCATCTACAGTACCTCTGAAAAAATATTTGGGCTTCTAGCTGTGTGTGGGACTTGTATTAGTCCATCTATACTGACCTCCATCAGGTTGCAAACTGAATATATTTTTTTCTGCATCTACCTCTGAAAAAATATTTGGCCTTCTAGTAGTGTGTCGGACTTTCTCTATTAGTCCATCTACACTGACCTCCATCAGGTTGCAAATTAAAAATAATTTTTATCTGCATCTACAGTACCTCTGAAAAAATATTTGGGCTTCTAGCTGTGTGCGGGAATTGTTGTATTAGTCCATCTATACTGACCTCCATCAGGTTGCAAACTGAATATATTTTTTTCTGCATCTACCTCTGAAAAAATATTTGGCCTTCTAGTAGTGTGTCGGACTTTCTCTATTAGTCCATCTATACTGACCTCCATCAGGTAGCAAATTAAAACTAATTTTTATCTGCATCTACAGTACCTCTGAAAAAATATTTGGGCTTCTAGCAGTGTGTGGGACTTGTTCTATTAGTCCATCTATACTGACCTCCATCAGGTTGCAAACTGAATATATTTTTTTCTGCATCTACCTCTGAAAAAATATTTGGCCTTCTAGTAGTGTGTCGGACTTTCTCTATTAGTCCATCTATACTGACCTCCATCAGGTTGCAAATTAAAACTAATTTTTATCTGCATCTACAGTACCTCTGAAAAAATATTTGGGCTTCTAGCAGTGTGTGGGACTTGTTCTATTAGTCCATCTATACTGACCTCCATCAGGTTGCAAACTGAATATAGTTTTTTCTGCATCTACCTCTGAAAAAAATATTGGGCTTCTAGCTGTGTGTGGGTCTTGTTCTATTAATCCCTCTATACTGACCTCCATCAGGTTGCAAACTGAATATATTTTTTTCTGCATCTACCTCTGAAAAAATATTTGGCCTTCTAGTAGTGTGTCGGACTTTCTCTATTAGTCCATCTATACTGACCTCCATCAGGTTGCAAATTCAAAATAATTTTTTTCTGCATCTAACCCAGCCAATAGTTTTGGCCTAATACCACAGTTTGGCCACTCAGCTCTGCTCGGTTACCATCCATTGTTTTTTTGTGCAAACAACTCCAGATTTGTGAATTAGTTAACCACCAAAATGAGTGGAAAAAGGCCTGCTGCTGGTGGAAAGGGGAATAGGCGTGTTGGGAAGGGGAAAAAAGGTTGTGTCCGTGGGGTAGGTGTTAAAGCAACAGTAACATCTGCAGAAGAAAGACCATCTTCCAGCCAAACTAAAATGTCTACTTCTTTTAGCGGACAATGTGATAAGATCCCTTTCTTACGGCCACGCCAATCGCTACAAATTCCAGATGAGGCACAAAAACAGCAGGTGCTTCAACGGATATCAAATGCTCCTTTAAGTGGGCTCTCCTCCACATCAACTTCAACATCACAAATACTCCAGTCCTCAAAGGTGTCACCCAAATCGCACTTGCTTCCTCACAGCTCCCAAATCTCCAGCTGCCCGTCTGAGTATGAGGTAGAACAGATGGTTGAGTCTGCAGAGCTGTTTACTCATACTATAGCCTGGGAATCAGAGGTCGACTCCAGCGCTTCTGTGAATCCAGACGAGGAAATGATCTGCACTGATGCCCAGAATCTTTATGAGTCGGATCCAGGACCAGACGCAGAAGGTTCTGACCATAATGTAGACCCTCATTCCCAAACTGTAACTCCTGTTGGTGGAGACAATGAGGAAGACGATGATAAGACTCAAATACCTGATTGGAGCGACAACTTTAGTTTTTTGTCAGGGCAGGAACAGGTTGGCTCTGAGGACGACGGGTGTGATAACGCACAGGGTGATGATGATGAGGTCGGAGATCCCACTTACTGTCAACCCACAGTCAGCCAAGAGATGAGGTCAGCAGAGGAGGTGGAGGAAGATGCTAGTGACGACGAGGTCAGGTTGCGCCTTCCTGGACAGAGACGTAGTACTGGAAGCACGTCAACAACTGCATCCTCAAACACAACTCTGCCTCTCACCACAAGTCGTGGTGGCTCTTCAGGTCGCATGGGTCCTAAGCCTTGCATAGCCTGGGCATTTTTTCAGATCGATAAAGATGACCCAACTCGTGTTATCTGTAACATTTGTCAGCAAAAGCTAAGTAGAGGCCAAAAAATACATAGTTTGAGTACTTCATGCATGAACCGGCACATGGACATGAAGCATAAGTTGCAGTGGGAAGCTCAGTGTGCTACAATGCGGCCTAGCCGGCCGGGCCAACCACCGTCTGCCATATCTTGTGCATCCGCGGCCTCTTCATCCTCTGTGATTGGGGGGACAGCAGTCACACCTGTTTTGGGGCGCAGACCTGCCACCTCTTTACCCGCAACAGCCAGCGTGATTGGCAGGTCATCATTTTCTTTGGAGGTGGTAACACCAGCTGGTGTTGAGCGCTGTCCGACATCGATAGCACCACCTTTGGATCAAGGCAACCTAACATGTCCGCCTGCATCTTCCTCACAGACCGGCAGTTTGCCGGGGACACCCTTATCAACCCCGTCTAAGCACAATAGCCAGCCCTCGGTCCCTCAGATGTGGACAAGTAAAAGACCATTTCCTCCTAGCCATGAGAAAGCTAAGAGGTTGAATTTCACCATCTGCAAGCTCTTGGCTACAGAAATGCTGCCTTTCCGCCTGGTGGACACAGAGGATTTTCGAGACCTTATGTCCGTCGCAGTGCCCCAGTACCAGATGCCCAGTCGGCACTACTTCTCAAAGAAAGGTGTGCCTGCGCTCCACCAGCATGTCGCACACAACATCACCGCTTCTTTGAGAAACTCTGTGTGTGACAGGGTGCATTTCACCACAGACACTTGGACGAGTAGGCATGGACAGGGGCGTTACATGTCGCTGACTGGGCACTGGGTAACTATGGTGACAGCAGGACAAGGGGCTGCTGTCCAAGTCTTGCCGTCCCCACGAGTTGTGCGTCAATCCTCTTTATGTCAAAGTTCCTCCACTGCTTCTGCCTCCTCAACCTCCTCTCGGTCTTCCACCTGCACCCAAAGCCTGTCTGGTCATGCCACAAGCTTTCTAACTGCGCAGAAGGGATCCTGCACACCTCCTTACTATTCTGGCAGTAGGGCTCAACGTCATCAGGCGGTTTTTACATTGAAATGTCTGGGAAATGTGAGTCACACAGCTGAGGAGTTGTGGTCAGCTCTGGAGAACCAATTTCATGAATGGTTGTCTCCACTGGACCTGAAACCAGGGAAGGCCGTGTGCGACAATGCTGCAAACCTGGGTGCGGCCCGTCGCCGGGGCAATGTCACACACGTGCCTTGCATGGCTCACGTGTTGAACCTGGTTGTCCAGCAAATTTTAGCCCACTATCCCAGACTAGATGGCCTTCTGCAGAGGGCACGGTCGCTGTGTGCTCACTTCCGCCGTTCGCATCCCGCAGCTCAGCGACTTACATCTCTACAGAAGTCGTTGGGCCTGCCACTTCACCGGCTAAAATGCGATGTGCCTACCCGGTGGAATTCAACTCTGCACATGTTGCAGCGACTGTGGCAGCACCGACAAGCCCTGGTGCAATACGTTCTGACGTATAGCCTGGGCCAACGAGATTCAGAGGTGGGGCAAATCACGCTGGAGGAGTGGTCTCAGATCAGGGACCTATGCACCCTTCTGCACAGTTTTGAAATGGCGACGAAGATGTTTAGTGCTGACGATGCCTTTATCAGCATGACTATTCCGGTGATTTACATGCTGGAGCACATGTTAAACAGAATTCGGAGTCAGGTGGTGGCACAAGAGGAGGTGGAGGAAGTAGAGGAGGAGGAGTTGTATGCGGAAGGGCTAACATCTGCAAGGTCCAGAAGGTCGGCAGCACCAAGGCGGCAGGCATGTGAGGGTGGGGGAGATGGTTTTACCAGGGCGCATGGTAGCAGCCAAACTAGTGAGGAAGGTGCAGGAGCCCAGGAAGAAGTGGAGGACGAACTGATGGAAGACTCATCAGATGAGGGAGACCTTGATCACATTTCTGTTGTGCGAGGTTGGGGGGAGAGGACAGAGGAAGGAAGCATGATTGTTACCTCGCCACCAACACAACAGGGACTTGGTGCTCCTGGATGCGCAACACACATGAGTGCCTTCTTGCTGCACTACCTGCAACATGACCCTCGAATTGTGAGAATTAGAAATAATCCTGACTACTGGGTTGCCACACTGTTAGATCCCCGGTACAAAAGTAAATTTGCAGAAATTATTCCTGCCATAGAAAGGGATGCACGCATGCAGGAGTATCAGCAGAGACTGTTGCAGAATCTTACATGTGCTTTTCCACAAAATACCAGTGGTGCACGTAGTGAATCTCACAGTTCCAACTTGCCAACCGTGGGACCGTCAAGTGTTCAGCACTCAAACCGTAACAGAACCACAGTATCTGCTGGTAACATCAATTTTGCGGAATCATTTCACCACTTTTTTAGCCCATCCTTTGCAAGGCCACAGGAGACAAGAAGTCTGACACATAGTCAACGCCTAGAGACGATAGTACAGGAGTATCTCCAAGTAAACATTGAAGCCACGACTGTGTCACTGGACCCTTGCTCTTTTTGGGCTTCCAATCTGGATAAATGGCCGGAGCTAGCCACTTACGCCTTGGAGATCTTGTCATGCCCCGCAGCCAGCGTTCTGTCTGAACGTGTGTTCAGCGCTGCTGGTGGTGTGCTGACAGATAAGCGCACGCGGCTCTCCACTGATAATGTAGACAGACTCACGTTCATAAAGATGAACAAATCATGGATCCGAAACGACTTTTATACCCCTGTGTCATCCTGGGGAGAGTAAAAGCTTGATGATTGGTTAAAATCACCCTACCAAACGTTTTAAGCTTTCAAATTACTAATCATGTTTATCTGTATCTTGACTGGAAAATAATTTGGGCTTTGTAGCAGTGTGCAGCACTGATCCTATTAGGCCATCTATAATAAGCTCCACCAGATTTAAAATTAAAAATAATTTTTAGCTGCATCTAGCCCGGAAAATAATTTTGGGGCTCCGAGATGCGCAAGACACATAAGTGCCTTCTTGCTGCACTACCTGCAGCATGACCCTCATATTGTCAGAATTCGAAGTAATCATGACTACTGGGTTGCCACACTCTTAGATCCCCCAAACTTTTCGATCAACCTTTTCATTTTAATAAAGACCAAAAAAATGGTCATTTTTGAAATTATAAGCATTAGCAGGTTGTTAGAAACTGAAATCAAACAGTTTTCAACTCAAAACTTTATTCTAGGTGATGTTACATTTTCACATAGGACCCCTTGTTCGAAAGGAGCTTCTGAACTCTCTCGTCCATTGAATTTGTCAGGTTTTGGATGGTTTCTGCTTCAATTGTTTTGCATGAGGACAGAATACCCTCCCAGAGCTGTTGCTTAGATGTGAACTGCCTCCCGCCATCATAGACACTCCTTTTAATGATGCTCCAAAGGTTCTGAATGGGGTAGAGGTCAGGGGAGCATGGGGGTCACACCATAAGTTTGTCCCCTTTTATGCCCATATCAGCCAGAGATGCAGATGTTTTATGTGCAGCATGAGATGGTGCATTATCATGCAGAAAAATGATCTTGCTGTGAAATACACGGTTCTTCTTCTTGAACCATGGCAGGAAGTGCTGTTTGAGAAAATCCACATACATTATGGAGTTCATCTTTAGCGCCTTCAGGGATCCTAAAGGGGCCGACAATCTCTCTCCCCATGATTCCAGCCCAAAACATTACTCCACCTCCTCCTTGTTGGCGCTGTAGCTGTGTTTGCGTGGGGTGTCCATCAACCAGCCATCCTCCACTCTATCCATCTGGACCATCGAGCGCTGCACGGCACTCATCCGTGAACAAAACAGTTTTGAAATCAGTCTTCATGTAATGTTTGGCCCACTGGAGCCGTTTCTGCTTGTGTGAAGTGGATAGAGGAGGTCGACAGGATGGCGTATGCACAGCTGCAAACCTCTGAAGGACCCTGCATCTTGTTGTTCGGGGGACGTTGGAGGCACAAGCAGCTTCAAAAACTTGTCTGCTGCTATGACAAGGCTTTTTTGCCGCTGCTCTTTCAACCTGACGTAATTGCCTGTAGGAAAGAGTCCTCAATTTGCCCTTATCAGCACGCACACGTGTGTACTGTGAATCAGCTACATACTTCTTGATTGCCAAGACACTTCATCCTGATCATCGCACAATGTTGATTGTAGTCATGCCTTGACCTAAACACTCCACAATTTGTTGCTTCTCAGCAGCCGACACATCCTTTTTCTTTCCCATTTTGGCAGAAAATGTAGGCTGCTTAATAATGTGAGAGAGCCTTCTTAAGTAGTCTTGCCTTTCATTGGACACACCTGCCAAACTAATTAGCACAGGTGTCTGCAATTGCTTACAGTGATATAAAGAGCCCTGACACACATCACCATCAATGAGTTTAACTGACAAACAAACAAATTCTTCCCTTATCACTCCTAAACACTTTTTGCATAATAATTTGGAACGCGGTGTACATGTGCTTTCCCACAAAACACCAGCGGTTCACGTAGTGAATCTTACAGTTCTAACTTGCCAACCGTGGTCTGTATGGAATTGTTCAATAAAGGGCCCAAAATTAAGATAACATAGATGGGAGAGGTCTCTATGAATAGGAATTCCTAAGTATTTGATACCCTGTGAGGGCCAGGCAAAGGGAAAGTTGGACTGGATGGAATCCTATATGGATTTGGGGAGGGAGACATCGAGGGCCTCAGACTTCGCTGCATTGATTTTAAAATTTTACCATGTAACAAAGTGATCTATTTCAGCCATAACAGCATGGATGGATATATGTGATTGAGTGATATATACTAGGACATCATCAGCAAATAGAGAGCACTTGTACTCGGTGCCTCCCACCTCAATCCACCTAATATTGGGGTTATGGCGAATTGATGAGAGCAGGTGCTCCGTCACTAGGATGTATAAGAGAGGGGACAGAGGACATCCCTGCCTTGTCCCATTGGTGATTGTGAAAGGTGATGAAAATGTTCTGACGCACCCCCTGGGCCTTGGGACACCCGGAGCCGGACCCTTTTTGGTGGATGCTGGTGGTTGTAGTCTTCGTGGCGGCGACCCGGTTCCGTGGCTCAGGGCGGTCAAACCAGTGGCGGAACTATTTATGTGGTTTTGATGTTTAAATGTCCGACTACGCCACCCGTGGATTGCGGTCAGAGTGAACCGCCGCTACAGGGCAGACCGCTGAGGCTGGTGTTGTGGGTGCAGCAGAGCGTAGCATAACTCCCCATGGGAGGAGTATAGCCTCAGGGCAGTGTATGCGGAGGATGGGGGTGATGGTGCAGGGCAGCAGCAGTAACGACACGGAGTCAGTGATGCAGTCCAGGGCCTTTACTCACAGTTCTTATTATCCAGACCACGTCTGCAGGTAACGGCTGCCCACGTCGTACTGTGCTCACCAGGTGAGGGGCTCAGACAACTCCCAGATAACTTTGGAGCACTTCACAGGACCCCCTTTGTGTGTCCTTTGTCTGGCCTTTCTTACCAACACTTCTGTCCGGCTGCCTCGGGCCTCCTCTTGGTAAACTTGGCGCCAGTTTCCCTGACCCTATGTGGTGCCTTCCTAGCGGGTGTAGCGAGGGGCTGCGCCACATAAAATGTCAGAGCCTCCGGTTTCTAGCTGAGGGTCGTTTCCTGCCTCCACTAGTTCGGGGACCGGTCTCCCCCTTTGGCCTGACCCCTCCACGCAGGTGGATTCGGGCGTGCGGTGGCGACTCGCCCGTCCGCACCCCTGGGATCCCTTCATTCCTCGTTCCTGGAGCCTTCTCCGCTCCTCTTCCTTCCTTCTCCCTCTTCCAGGCCTGGGCCTCTGTTACTAGGCCCGCCTCCGGAGCAGAGCTCATGCAGAGCCCCTGCTCCCTGCCACTTCTGCTCAGACTTCTCTGCACTGAACTAAGATGGTGCCCACCTTTTATACTCCCTTCTCAATGCACCCAGGAACTGCTTCCTCCCTGCTCCTGCACTACAGGGTTCCCCTTCCTCAGTGTTCCCTACCCCCACTCCAGCCAGGGACAGGGACTGTCGTGCCCATCTCAGGGGCATATTGGTCGCCCTGCCCCACGGCAATGTGGTGTAATGCATGCAGGTGTCGGGTCCTGATCCACACTCCATCCTTACCTGAGAGTGAGATATCACACCTCTGGGTGAGGTGCAATACGTCTGTAGCAACCGAGCCCTCAGGGTGCTACAGTTCCATTTATCTTCAGCCTAGGTGACGTATTGCGATACAGGGCCGTGATTTTGGCTATAAAAGGGTCCCCTAGACCCCTACCCAAAGCTTTTTAAGAGAATCATATATGGCGTGCCAGGAGACCCTATGGAATGCTTTCTCAGCATCCAACGAGAGTATCTAATTACAAATTTTTAACTGCATCTAGCCCAGGAAATACTTTGTGCCTAGTAGCAGTGTCTGCTAGTCAGCGGATTATCCCAGCTGTTAAGCAAGCTACACCACCTGTAGTTTAGACACTTAATTTTTTCAAAGGAAATGCTTCGGGACCATGGGATACTCAGTGAAGAGCATCAGGAGGCACCCCAAGGCATAGGGGCTGGGACTGGCAGTAGGATGCCTTGCGGTGGACAGCCGAGCTCGATCCTTATAAAAGCTTTTTAACTGCAGCAGCTTTAGTGGACACTACTGGAGCTGGAATTACGCGGCTGCTGGCATGAGACTTGCCCTCCAATAGATCCTTGTAAATGGATTTAAAGTGTATTCATTCAAATTAGAGAGACAATTTAAATTAAAAAGCTTAGAGCTGCCTCCACCACAGGGGGGCTCGCTCGACCCACCAGCGGACAGGCACCAGTATTGGGAGAGGGGGGCTGGCCATCAGGGTTCACCGCGGCTCTGGCACAAACCCGGCGACACGGAGGTGGCACGGGCAGGAGCGGACTGGCCGTGTCGGCTTCTCACTTTTTGGATTTTAGAAGGGCATGACATGCCTATATCTGTGTCTCCCCCTCCTTTTACTCCTCCACCTCTTTTATTTTCGCATGACTATATGTACTTGTCACTTTTCCATGTGTTAGTTGTGTCTTCTGAGCAGTTTGTCAGCTTTTGGACACCTTTGAAGGTGTTTTCTATGTGTTTCTATGTGTTTTTGTTTGCCTGCCATTGGTTTTAACGGTGTTCGAAGGTGTTCGACGAACAGTTCGACGAACAGTTCGGCGAACACACGGGTGTTCGACGAACCGAACCGAACTCGAACACTACGGGGGTGGCTCAACACTAGGTTTTAATCCCCATGTAAAAAGTGGTGGAGGTCGCAGTAGCTTAATAAGATGGTTTTAATGCCCCTAGGAAGAGACGTGGAGGTTTCAGTAGCTTCGCAAAATGGTTTTAATGTTCCTTGGAAGAGACGTGGAGGTCACAGTGGAATAAAAAGACAACATCAATGCCCTTCGGAAAAGTGGTGGAGGTCGCAGTAGGTTAACAAGACGGTTTTAATGCCTCTTGGAAGAGACGTGGAGGATGCAGTAGCTTAACAAGACGGTTTTAATGCCCCATGGAAGAGACGTGGAGGTTGCAGAAGCTTAACAAGATGGTTTTAATGTCCCTTGGAAGAGAAGTGGAGTTTACAGTAGGTTAACAATACGTTTTTAATGCCCCTTGGAAGAGACGTGGAGGTCGCAGTGGAATAAAAAGACAATATCAATGCCCTTGGTAAAAGTGGTGGAGGTCGCAGTATCATAACAAGACAGTTTTAATGCCTCTTGGAAGAGACGTGGAGGTTGCAGTAGCTTAACAAGACGGTTTTAATGCCCCTTGGAAGAGAAGTGGAGGTTGCAGTAGCTTAACAAGACGGTTTTAATGTCCCTTGGAAGAGACGTGGAGTTTGCAGTATGTTAACAATACGTTTTTAATGCCCCTTGGAAGAGACGTGGAGGTCGCAGTGGAATTAAAAGACTATATCAATGCCCTTGGGAAAAGTGGTGGAGGTCACAGTAGCTTAACAAGTCGGTTTTCATGCCTCTTGGAAGAGACGTGGAGGTTGCAGTAGCTTAACAAGACGGTTTTAATGCCCCTTGGAAGAGACGTGGAGGTCGCAGTGGATTAAAAAGACAATATCAATGCCAATCTAAAAGTGGTGGAGGTCGCAGTAGCTTAACAAGACGGTTTTAATGCCTCTGGGAAGAGGCGTGGAGGTTGCAGTAGCTTATCAAGACGGTTTTAATGCACCTTGGAAGCGACGTGGAGGTTGCAGTAGCTTAACAAGACGGTTTTAAAGTCCCTTGGAAGAGACGTGGAATTTGCAGCAGCTTAACAATAAATTTTTAATGCCCCTTGGAAGAGACGTGGAGGTCGCTGTGTTATAAAAAGACAATATCAATGCCCTTGGGATAATTGGTGGAGGTCGCAGTAGCTTAATAAGACAGTTTTAATGCCTTTTGGAAGAGACGTGGAGGTTGCAGTAGCTTAACAAGACGGTTTTAATGCCCCTTGGAAGAGACGTGGAGGTTGCAGCAGCTTAACAAGACAGTTTTAATGTCCTTTGGAAGAGACGTGGAGTTTGCAGTAGGTTAGCGATACGTTTTTAATGCCCTTGGAAGAGACATGGAGGTTGCAGTGGAATAAAAAGACCATATCATTGCCCTTGGGAAAAGTGGTGGAGCTAGCAATGACTTAACAAGACTGTTTTAATGCCCCTTGGAAGAATGGTGGAGGTCGCAGTGGAATAAAATGACAATATCAATTCCCCTGTGAAAGTGGTGGAGGTCACAGTAGCTTAACAAGACGGTTTTAATGCCACTTGGAAGAGACGTGGAGGTTGCAGTATCTTTACAAGATGGTTTTAATGCCCCTTGGAAGAGTCGTGGAGGTTGCAGCAGCTTAACAAAACGGTTTTAATGCCCCTTGGAAGAATCGTGGAGGTTGTAGTAGCTTAAAAATATGGTTTTAATGCCCCTCGGAAGACTGGTGGAAGTCGCAGTAGCTTATCAAGACGGTTTTAATCCCCAAGTAAAAACTGGTGGAGGTCGCAGTAGCCTAATAAGATGGTTTTAATGCCCCTAGGAAGAGACGTGGAGGTTTCAGTAGCTTCGCAAAATGGTTTTAATGCTCCTTGGAAGAGACGTGGAGGTCACAGTGGAATAAAAAGACAACATCAATGCCCTTCGGAAAAGTGGTGGAGGTCGCAGTAGGTTAACAAGACGGTTTTAATGCCTCTTGGAAGAGACGTGGAGGTTGCAGTAGCTTAACAAGACGGTTTTAATGCCCCTTGGAAGAGACGTGGAGGTTGCAGAAGCTTAACAAGATGGTTTTAATGTCCCTTGGAAGAGACGTGGAGCTTACAGTAGGTTAACAATACGTTTTTAATGCCCCTTGGAAGAGACGTGGAGGTCGCAGTGGAATAAAAAGACAATATCAATGCCCTTGGTAAAAGTGGTGGAGGTCGCAGTAGCTTAACAAGACAGTTTTAATGCCTCTTGGAAGAGACGTGGAGGTTGCAGTAGCTTAACAAGACCGTTTTAATGCCCCTTGGAAGAGAAGTGGAGGTTGCAGTAGCTTAACAAGACGGTTTTAATGTCCCTTGGAAGAGACGTGGAGTTTGCAGTAGGTTAACAATACGTTTTTAATGCCCCTTGGAAGAGACGTGGAGGTCGCAGTGGAATAAAAAGACAATATCAATGCCCTTGGGAAAAGTGGTGGAGGTCGCAGTAGCTTAACAAGTCGGTTTTCATGCCTCTTGGAAGAGACGTGGAGGTTGCAGTAGCTTAACAAGACGGTTTTAATGCCCCTTGGAAGAGACGTGAAGGTTGCAGTAGCTTAACAAGACGGTTTTTATGTCCCTTGGAAGAGACGTGGAGTTTGCAGTAGCTTAACAAGAAGTTTTTAATGCCCCTTGGAAGAGACGTGGAGGTCGCAGTGGAATAAAAAGACAATATCAATGCCCTTGGGAAAAGTAGTGGAGGTCGCAGTAGCTTAACAAGACAGTTTTAAGGGCCTTGGAAGAGACGTGGAGGTTGCAGTAGTTTAAAAAGACGGTTTTAATGCCTCATGGAAGAGACGTGGAGTTTGCAGTAGGTTAGCAATACGTCTTTAATGCCCCTTGGAAGAGACATGGAGGTTGCAGTGGAATAAAAAGACCATATCAATGCCCTTGAGAAAAATGGTGGAGGTAGCAATGACTTAACAAGACTGTTTTAATGCCCCTTGGAAGAATGGTGGAGGTCGCAGTGGAATAAAATGACAATATCAATTCCTCTGGGAAAGTGGTGGAGGTCACAGTAGCTTAACAAGACGGTTTTAATGCCACTTGGAAGAGACGTGGAGGTTGCAGTATCTTTACAAGATGGTTTTAATGCCCCTTGGAAGAGTCGTGGAGGTTGCAGCAGCTTAACAAAACGGTTTTAATGCCCCTTGGAAGAATCGTGGAGGTTGTAGTAGCTTAACAATAAGGTTTTAATGCCCCTCGGAAGACTGGTGGAACTCGCAGTAGCTTATCAAGACGGTTTTTACCCCCATGTAAAAAGTGGTGGAGGTCGCAGTAGCTTAATAAGATGGTTTTAATGCCCCTAGGAAGAGACATGGAGGTTTCAGTAGCTTCGCAAAATGGTTTTAATGCTCCTTGGAAGAGACGTGGAGATCACAGTGGAATAAAAAGACAACATCAATGCCCTTCGGAAAAGTGGTGGAGGTCGCAGTATGTTAACAAGACGGTTTTAATGCCTCTTGGAAGAGACGTGGAGGTTGCTTTAGCTTAACAAGACGGTTTTAATGCCCCTTGGAAGAGAAGTGGAGGTTGCAGAAGCTTAACAAGATGGTTTTAATGTCCCTTGGAAGAGACGTGGAGTTTACAGTAGGTTAACAATACGTTTTTAATGCCCCTTGGAAGAGACGTGGAGGTCGCAGTGGAATAAAAAGACAATATCAATGCCCTTGGAAAAAGTGGTGGAGGTCGCAGTAGCTTAACAAGACAGTTTTAATGCCTCTTGGAAGAGACGTGGAGGTTGCAGTAGCTTAACAAGACGGTTTTAATGCCCCTTGGAAGAGAAGTGGAGGTTGCAGTAGCTTAACAAGACGGTTTTAATGTCCCTTGGAAGAGACGTGGAGTTTGCAGTATGTTAACAATACGTTTTTAATGCCCCTTGGAAGAGACGTGGAGGTCGCAGTGGAATAAAAAGACAATATCAATGCCCTTGGGAAAAGTGGTGGAGGTCGCAGCAGCTTAACAAGTCGGTTTTCATGCCTCTTGGAAGAGACGTGGAGGTTGCAGTAGCTTAACAAGACGGTTTTAATGCCCCTTGGAAGAGACGTGAAGGTTGCAGTAGCTTAACAAGACGGTTTTTATGTCCCTTGGAAGAGACGTGGAGTTTGCAGTAGCTTAACAAGAAGTTTTTAATGCCCCTTGGAAGAGACGTGGAGGTCGCAGTGGAATAAAAAGACAATATCAATGCCCTTGGGAAAAGTAGTGGAGGTCGCAGTAGCTTAACAAGACAGTTTTAAGGGCCTTGGAAGAGACGTGGAGGTTGCAGTAGCTTAAAAAGACGGTTTTAATGCCTCGTGGAAGAGACGTGGAGGTTGCAGTAGCTTAACAAGACGGTTTTAATGCCCCTTGGAAGAGACGTGGAGGTTGCAGTAGCTTAACAAGACAGTTTAATGCCCCTTGGAAGAGACGTGGAGGTTGCAGAAGCTTAACAAGGCGGTTTTAATGCAAATTGGAAGAGACAAGGAGATTGCAGCAGCTTAACAAGACTTTTTTAATGCCCCATGGAAAAGACATGGAGGTTGCAGTGGAATAAAAAGACAGTATCAATGCCCCTGGGAAAAGTGGTGGAGGTCGCAATAACTTAACAAGACGGTTTTAATGCCCCTTGGAAGAATTCTGGAGGTCGCAGTGGAATAAAAAGACAATATCATTGCCCCTGGGAAAATGGTGGAGGTCGCAGTAGCTTAGCAAGACGGTTTTAATGCCCCTTGGAAGAGACGTGGAGGTTGCAGTAGCTTAACAAGGCGGTTTTAATGTCCCTTGGAAGAGACGTGGAGTTTGCAGTAGGTTAACAATACGTTTTTAATGCCCCTTGGAAGAGATGTGGAGGTCGCAGTGGAATTAAAAGACAATATCAATGCCCTTGGGAAAAGTGGTTGAGGTCGCAGTAGCTTAATAAGCCGGTTTTCATGCCTCTTGGAAGAGACGTGGAGGCTGCAGTAGCTTAACAAGACGGTTTTAATGCCCCTTGGAAGAGTCGTGGAGGTTGCAGTAGCTTAACAAGACGGTTTTTATGTCCCTTGGAAGAGACGTGAAGTTTGCAGTAGCTTAACAAGACGGTTTTAATGCCCCGTGGAAGAGACGTGGAGGTCGCAGTGGAATATAAAGACAATATCAATGCCCTTGGGAAAAGCAGTGGAGGTCGCAGTAGCTTAACAAGACAGTTTAAATGGCCCTTGGAAGAGACGTGGAGGTTGCAGTAGCTTAAAAAGATGGTTTTAATGCCCAGTGGAAGAGACGTCGAGGTTGCAGTAGCTTAACAAGACGGTTTTTATGTCCCTTGGAAGAGACGCGCAGTTTGCAGTAGCTTAACAAGACGGTTTTAATGCCCCTTGGAAGAGACGTGGAGGTCGCAGTGGAATAAAAAGACAATATCAATGCCCTTGGGAAAAGTAGTGGAGGTCGCAGTAGCTTAACAAGACAGTTTAAATAGCCCTTGGAAGAATGGTGGAGGTCGCAGTGGAATAAAAAGACAATATCATTGCCCCTGAGAACGTGGTGGAGGTCGCAGTAGCTTAACAAGACGGTTTTAATGCCCCTTGGAATAATCGTGGAGGTTGCAGTAGCTTAACAAGATGGTTTTAATGCCCCTCGGAAGACTGGTGGAGGTCGCAGTAGCTTAACAAGATGGATTTAATCCCCCTGTAAGAAGTGGTGGAGGTCGCAGTAGCTTAACAAGACGGTTTTAATGCCCCTTGGAAGAGACGTGGAGGTTTCAGTAGCTTCACAAGATGGTTTTAATGCACCTTGGAAGAGACGTGGAGGTCACAGGGGATTAAAAAGACAATATCAATGCCCTTCGGAAAAGTGGTGGAGGTCGCAGTAGCTTAACAAGACGGTTTTAAATCCCCTTGGAAGAGACGTGGAGGTTGCAATAGCTTAACAAGATGGTTTTAATGTTCCTTGGAAGAGAAGTGGAGTTTGCAGAAGGTTAACAATACGTTTTTAATGCCCCTTGGAAGAGACGTGGAGGTCGCAGTGGAATAAAAAGAAAATATCAATGCCCTTGGGAAAAGTGGTGGAGGTCGCAGTAGCTTAACAAGATGGTTTTAATGCCTCTTGGAAGAGACGTGGAGGTTGCAGTAGCTTAACAAGACGGTTTTAATGCGCCTTGGAAGAGACGTGGAGGTTGCAGTAGCTTAACAAGACGGTTTTAATGTCCCTTGGAAGAGACGTGGAGTTTGCAGCAGCTTAACAAGACGGTTTTAATGCCCCTTGGAAGAGACGTGGAGGTCGCAGTGGAATAAAAAGACAATATCAATGCCCTTGGGAAAAGTAGTGGAGGTCGCAGTAGCCTAACAAGACAGTTTTATTGGCCCTTGGAAGAGACGTGGAGGTTGCAAAAGCTTTCCAAGACAGTTTTTTTGCCCCGTGGAAGAGACGTGGAGGTTGCAGTAGCCTAACAAGATGGTTTTAATGCCTCTTGGAAGAGACGTGGAGGTTGCAGTAGCTTAACAAGACGGTTTTAATGCCCCTTGGAAGAGACGAGGAGGTTGCAGTATCTTAACAAGATGGTGTTAATGCCCCTTGAAAGAGACGTGGAGGTTGCAGCAACTTAACAAAGCGGTTTTAATGCCCCTTGGAAGAATCGTGGAGGTTGCAGTATCTTTACAAGAAGGTTTTAATGCCCCTCGGAAGAATGGTGGAGGTCGCAGTAGCTTAACAAGATGGTTTTAATGCCCCTGGAGAAAGTGGTGGAGGTAGCAGTAGCTTAACAAGACGGTATTAATGCCCCTTGGAAGAGACGTAGAGGTTGCAGTAGCTTCTCAAGACGGTTTTAATGCCCCTTGGAAGAGACGTGGAGTTCGCAGTGGATTAAAAAGACAATATCTATGCCAATGGGAAAAGTGGTGGAGGTCGCAGTAGCTTATCAAGACGGTTTTAATGCACCTTGGAAGAGACGTGGAGGTTGCAGTAGCTTAACAAGACGGTTTTAATTCCCCTTGGAAGAGACGTGGAGCTTGCAGTAGCTTAACAAGATGGTTTTAATGTTCCTTGGAAGAGACGTGGAGTTTGCAATAGGTTAACAATACATTTTTAATGCCCCTTGGAAGAGACGTGGAGGTCGCAGTAGCTTAACAAGTCGGTTTTCATGCCTCTTGGAAGAGACGTGGAGGTTGCAGTAGCTTAAAAAGACGGTTTTAATGCCCCTTGGAAGAGACGTGGAGGTTGCAGTAGCTTAACAAGACGGTTTTAATGTCCCTTGGAAGAGACGTGGAGTTTGCAGTAGGTTAACAATGCTGTTTTAATGCCCCTTGGAAGAATGGTGGAGGTCGCAGTGGAATAAAATGACAATATCAATTCCCCTGTGAAAGTGGTGGAGGTCACAGTAGCTTAACAAGACGGTTTTAATGCCACTTGGAAGAGACGTGGAGGTTGCAGTATCTTTACAAGATGGTTTTAATGCCCCTTGGAAGAGTCGTGGAGGTTGCAGCAGCTTAACAAAACGGTTTTAATGCCCCTTGGAAGAATCGTGGAGGTTGTAGTAGGTTAAAAATACGGTTTTAATGCCCCTCGGAAGACTGGTGGAAGTCGCAGTAGCTTATCAAGACGGTTTTAATCCCCATGTAAAAAGTGGTGGAGGTCGCAGTAGCCTAATAAGATGGTTTTAATGCCCCTAGGAAGAGACATGGAGGTTTCAGTAGCTTCGCAAAATGGTTTTAATGCTCCTTGGAAGAGACGTGGAGGTCACAGTGGAATAAAAAGACAACATCAATGCCCTTCGGAAAAGTAGTGGAGGTCGCAGTAGGTTAACAAGACGGTTTTAATGCCTCTTGGAAGAGACGTGGAGGTTGCAGTAGCTTAACAAGACGGTTTTAATGCCCCTTGGAAGAGACGTGGAGGTTGCAGAAGCTTAACAAGATGGTTTTAATGTCCCTTGGAAGAGACGTGGAGCTTACAGTAGGTTAACAATACGTTTTTAATGCCCCTTGGAAGAGACGTGTAGGTCGCAGTGGAATAAAAAGACAATATCAATGCCCTTGGTAAAAGTGGTGGAGGTCGCAGTAGCTTAACAAGACAGTTTTAATGCCTCTTGGAAGAGACGTGGAGGTTGCAGTAGCTTAACAAGACGGTTTTAAATCCCCTTGGAAGAGACGTGGAGGTTGCAGTAGCTTAACAAGACGGTTTTAATGTCCCTTGGAAGAGACGTGGAGTTTGCAGTAGGTTAACAATACGTTTTTAATGCCCCTTGGAAGAGACGTGGAGGTCGCAGTGGAATAAAAAGACAAAATCAATGCCCTTGGGAAAAGTGGTGGAGGTCGCAGTAGATTAACAAGTCGGTTTTCATGCCTCTTGGAAGAGACGTGGAGGTTGCAGTAGCTTAACAAGACGGTTTTAATGCCCCTTGGAAGAGACGTGAAGGTTGCAGTAGCTTAACAAGACGGTTTTTATGTCCCTTGGAAGAGACGTGGAGTTTGCAGTAGCTTAACAAGAAGTTTTTAATGCCCCTTGGAAGAGACGTGGAGGTCGCAGTGGAATAAAAAGACAATATCAATGCCCTTGGGAAAAGTAGTGGAGGTCGCAGTAGCTTAACAAGACAGTTTTAAGGGCCTTGGAAGAGACGTGGAGGTTGCAGTAGCTTAAAAAGACGGTTTTAATGCCTCATTGAAGAGACGTGGAGTTTGCAGTAGGTTAGCAATACGTCTTTAATGCCCCTTGGAAGAGACATGGAGGTTGCAGTGGAATAAAAAGACCATATCAATGCCCTTGGGAAAAATGGTGGAGGTAGCAATGACTTAACAAGACTGTTTTAATGCCCCTTGGAAGAATGGTGGAGGTCGCAGTGGAATAAAATGACAATATCAATTCCCCTGGGAAAGTGGTGGAGGTCACAGTAGCTTAACAAGACGGTTTTAATGCCACTTGGAAGAGACGTGGAGGTTGCAGTATCTTTACAAGATGGTTTTAATGCCCCTTGGAAGAGTCGTGGAGGTTGCAGCAGCTTAACAAAACGGTTTTAATGCCCCTTGGAAGAATCGTGGAGGTTGTAGTAGCTTAACAATAAGGTTTTAATGCCCCTCGGAAGACTGGTGGAAGTCGCAGTAGCTTATCAAGACGGTTTTAATCCCCATGTAAAAAGTGGTGGAGGTCGCAGTAGCTTAATAAGATGGTTTTAATGCCCCTAGGAAGAGACGTGGAGGTTTCAGTAGCTTCGCAAAATGGTTTTAATGCTCCTTGGAAGAGACGTGGAGATCACAGTGGAATAAAAAGACAACATCAATGCCCTTCGGAAAAGTGGTGGAGGTCGCAGTAGGTTAACAAGACGGTTTTAATGCCTCTTGGAAGAGACGTGGAGGTTGCTTTAGCTTAACAAGACGGTTTTAATGCCCCTTGGAAGAGAAGTGGAGGTTGCAGAAGCTTAACAAGATGGTTTTAATGTCCCTTGGAAGAGACGTGGAGTTTACAGTAGGTTAACAATACGTTTTTAATGCCCCTTGGAAGAGACGTGGAGGTCGCAGTGGAATAAAAAGACAATATCAATGCCCTTGGAAAAAGTGATGGAGGTCGCAGTAGCTTAACAAGACAGTTTTAATGCCTCTTGGAAGAGACGTGGAGGTTGCAGTAGCTTAACAAGACGGTTTTAATGCCCCTTGGAAGAGAAGTGGAGGTTGCAGTAGCTTAACAAGACGGTTTTAATGTCCCTTGGAAGAGACGTGGAGTTTGCAGTATGTTAACAATACGTTTTTAATGCCCCTTGGAAGAGAAGTGGAGGTCGCAGTGGAATAAAAAGACAATATCAATGCCCTTGGGAAAAGTGGTGGAGGTCGCAGCAGCTTAACAAGTCGGTTTTCATGCCTCTTGGAAGAGACGTGGAGGTTGCAGTAGCTTAACAAGACGGTTTTAATGCCCCTTGGAAGAGACGTGAAGGTTGCAGTAGCTTAACAAGACGGTTTTTATGTCCCTTGGAAGAGACGTGGAGTTTGCAGTAGCTTAACAAGAAGTTTTTAATGCCCCTTGGAAGAGACGTGGAGGTCGCAGTGGAATAAAAAGACAATATCAATGCCCTTGGGAAAAGTAGTGGAGGTCGCAGTAGCTTAACAAGACAGTTTTAAGGGCCTTGGAAGAGACGTGGAGGTTGCAGTAGCTTAAAAAGACGGTTTTAATGCCTCGTGGAAGAGACGTGGAGGTTGCAGTAGCTTAACAAGACGGTTTTAATGCCCCTTGGAAGAGACGTGGAGGTTGCAGTAGCTTAACAAGACAGTTTAATGCCCCTTGGAAGAGACGTGGAGGTTGCAGAAGCTTAACAAGGCGGTTTTAATGCCAATTGGAAGAGACAAGGAGATTGCAGCAGCTTAACAAGACTTTTTTAATGCCCCATGGAAAAGACATGGAGGTCGCAGTGGAATAAAAAGACAGTATCAATGCCCCTGGGAAAAGTGGTGGAGGTCGCAATAACTTAACAAGACGGTTTTAATGCCCCTTGGAAGAATGGTGGAGGTCGCAGTGGAATAAAAAGACAATATCATTGCCCCGGGGAAAATGGTGGAGGTCGCAGTAGCTTAGCAAGACGGTTTTAATGCCCCTTGGAAGAGACGTGGAGGTTGCAGTAGCTTAACAAGGCGGTTTTAATGTCCCTTGGAAGAGACGTGGAGTTTGCAGTAGGTTAACAATACGTTTTTAATGCCCCTTGGAAGAGATGTGGAGGTCGCAGTGGAATTAAAAGACAATATCAATGCCCTTGGGAAAAGTGGTTGAGGTCGCAGTAGCTTAACAAGCCGGTTTTCATGCCTCTTGGAAGAGACGTGGAGGCTGCAGTAGCTTAACAAGACGGTTTTAATGCCCCTTGGAAGAGTCGTGGAGGTTGCAGTAGCTTAACAAGACGGTTTTTATGTCCCTTGGAAGAGACGTGAAGTTTGCAGTAGCTTAACAAGACGGTTTTAATGCCCCGTGGAAGAGACGTGGAGGTCGCAGTGGAATATAAAGACAAAATCAATGCCCTTGGGAAAAGCAGTGGAGGTCGCAGTAGCTTAACAAGACAGTTTAAATGGCCCTTGGAAGAGACGTGGAGGTTGCAGTAGCTTAAAAAGATGGTTTTAATGCCCAGTGGAAGAGACGTCGAGGTTGCAGTAGCTTAACAAGACGGTTTTTATGTCCCTTGGAAGAGACGCGCAGTTTGCAGTAGCTTAACAAGACGGTTTTAATGCCCCTTGGAAGAGACGTGGAGGTCGCAGTGGAATAAAAAGACAATATCAATGCCCTTGGGAAAAGTAGTGGAGGTCGCAGTAGCTTAACAAGACAGTTTAAATAGCCCTTGGAAGAATGGTGGAGGTCGCAGTGGAATAAAAAGACAATATCATTGCCCCTGAGAACGTGGTGGAGGTCGCAGTAGCTTAACAAGACGGTTTTAATGCCCCTTGGAATAATCGTGGAGGTTGCAGTAGCTTAACAAGATGGTTTTAATGCCCCTCGGAAGACTGGTGGAGGTCGCAGTAGCTTAACAAGATGGATTTAATCCCCCTGTAAGAAGTGGTGGAGGTCGCAGTAGCTTAACAAGACGGTTTTAATGCCCCTTGGAAGAGACGTGGAGGTTTCAGTAGCTTCACAAGATGGTTTTAATGCACCTTGGAAGAGACGTGGAGGTCACAGGGGATTAAAAAGACAATATCAATGCCCTTCGGAAAAGTGGTGGAGGTCGCAGTAGCTTAACAAGACGGTTTTAAATCCCCTTGGAAGAGACGTGGAGGTTGCAATAGCTTAACAAGATGGTTTTAATGTTCCTTGGAAGAGAAATGGAGTTTGCAGAAGGTTAACAATACGTTTTTAATGCCCCTTGGAAGAGACGTGGAGGTCGCAGTGGAATAAAAAGAAAATATCAATGCACTTGGGAAAAGTGGTGGAGGTCGCAGTAGCTTAACAAGATGGTTTTAATGACTCTTGGAAGAGACGTGGAGGTTGCAGTAGCTTAACAAGACGGTTTTAATGCGCCTTGGAAGAGACGTGGAGGTTGCAGTAGCTTAACAAGACGGTTTTAATGTCCCTTGGAAGAGACGTGGAGTTTGCAGCAGCTTAACAAAACGTTTTTAATGCCCCTTGGAAGAGACATGGAGGTCGCAGTGGAATAAAAAGACAATATCAATGCCCTTGGGAAAAGTAGTGGAGGTCGCAGTAGCCTAACAAGACAGTTTTATTGGCCCTTGGAAGAGACGTGGAGGTTGCAAAAGCTTTCCAAGACAGTTTTTTTGCCCCGTGGAAGAGACGTGGAGGTTGCAGTAGCCTAACAAGATGGTTTTAATGCCTCTTGGAAGAGACGTGGAGGTTGCAGTAGCTTAACAAGACGGTTTTAATGCCCCTTGGAAGAGACGAGGAGGTTGCAGTATCTTAACAAGATGGTGTTAATGCCCCTTGAAAGAGACGTGGAGGTTGCAGCAACTTAACAAAGCGGTTTTAATGCCCCTTGGAAGAATCGTGGAGGTTGCAGTATCTTTACAAGAAGGTTTTAATGCCCCTCGGAAGAATGGTGGAGGTCGCAGTAGCTTAACAAGATGGTTTTAATGCCCCTGGAGAAAGTGGTGGAGGTAGCAGTAGCTTAACAAGACGGTATTAATGCCCCTTGGAAGAGACGTAGAGGTTGCAGTAGCTTCTCAAGACGGTTTTAATGCCCCTTGGAAGAGACGTGGAGTTCGCAGTGGATTAAAAAGACAATATCTATGCCAATGGGAAAAGTGGTGGAGGTCGCAGTAGCTTATCAAGACGGTTTTAATGCACCTTGGAAGAGACGTGGAGGTTGCAGTAGCTTAACAAGACGGTTTTAATTCCCCTTGGAAGAGACGTGGAGCTTGCAGTAGCTTAACAAGATGGTTTTAATGTTCCTTGGAAGAGACGTGGAGTTTGCAATAGGTTAACAATACATTTTTAATGCCCCTTGGAAGAGACGTGGAGGTCGCAGTAGCTTAACAAGTCGGTTTTCATGCCTCTTGGAAGAGACGTGGAGGTTGCAGTAGCTTAACAAGACGGTTTTAATGCCCCTTGGAAGAGACGTGGAGGTTGCAGTAGCTTAACAAGACGGTTTTAATGTCCCTTGGAAGAGACGTGGAGTTTGCAGTAGGTTAACAATACGGTTTTAATGCCCCTTGGAAAAGACATGGAGGTCGCAGTGGAATAAAAAGACAGTATCAATGCCCCTGGGAAAAGTGGTGGAGATCGCAATAACTTAACAAGACGGTTTTAATGCCCCTTGGAAGAATGGTGAAGGTCACAGTGGAATAAAAAGACAATATCAATGCCCCTGGGAAAGTGGTGGAGGTCGCAGCAGCTAAATAAGATGGTTTTAATGCCCCTTAGAAGAGTGGTGGAGGTCGCAGTGGAATAAAAAGACAATATCAATGCCCCTGGGAAAAGTGGTGGAGGTCGCAGTAGCTTAACAATATGTAAAGAGAGGAGAGAACAAGGCGCAATGGGTGACTCAGTATTGCAATTGTTAGAGGGGTGTGGGGATGGCTACTAACCTTATGAAGTTGTGCACCTCTGCACAACCCCAGTGTAAAGCTCCACAAGCTCCGCTCTGTTGGTGGCTGTCATCTATTTCCAGCGGCGTTCACAGATCCTGATCTCTTGGTGGTGGATCTCGTGGTCAGGTTAGTTGCATGTAACGCCGAGATGGACGCCCAGCTTCACCAACACCCCCGGCAGCGTTCCGGAGTGGTTAGGGCAGAGCAGCTTGGAAAACCAGGGTAGTAATTCTAATTAAATTCCTCCCACAGGTGAAAGAACAATAAATTAAAGGCAGCTCTACCGCACCCCAACAGGGGGAAAGGGACAATCAGTGAATATGAATAGCGGTACCAGAGCGCCAATAACAGGGCAAAAATATTAAAAGGACTGATTTATTAATACACACAACGCGTTTCGGTGGACACAGCCACCTTCATCAGGTGTGACAAGCAGCAAACAATTGATCCTTATATACATTTGACTAGGTATACAATTACTTCAAAGGGGCGGGGCCAGATACAGAGTAATACCTCTATATTAACCCCTTGAGTTCATATATGCTCAATAGAGTAAAAAGGATTGTTATAAATTAATACCTAATGAAGCATATAGGGTTCTTATAAAAAGGATTCGCAGTATAAAAACTTGTGAATCCTTCTAATCATAATACTTAATGGGATATATTGTTATCTACCACCCGATGTTTTATATTATAAAAAAAATAATAATAATTTTTACATACAACATGAAACAATGTATAAATATAAAGTTATAAAATTACAATCAGTTTCTATCATTATAATTAGGGAAATAGAGTAGGCGAAGAAAGGAAAGAGAAGAAAAAAAAAAAAAATAAGTAAATAAAAAAAAAAAAATAAAAAAAAAAATAAAAATTTCCAAAAAAAAAAAATTATACATTTTTTCTCTTTTCTTTCTCTCCTCCCTCCTCTCTTCCCTCTCTCCTTTCCCCTCTTCCCTCCTTCTCTCCTTCTCTCTCTCCTCCCCCATTCCTCCCCCATATAAAAGATATATATAATAAATTTGCTAAAATATAAAAACAATTATTTAAAAAGTTGTCTTCTCTATATTAAGGTTCAAACCTTCAGGAGACAAGGTTCCCATTTTGAAAATCCAATAATTTTCACGTGTAATAAGACGATTTAGTCTATCATGATGTGTATCAACTATATGATCAATGATAGTTAGTTTTAGGTTATTAGGATTTTTTTGATGTTCTTTTAAGAAATGATTAGAAACACTATGTAGGGGAAAGCCGTTTCTAATATTTTGGCGATGTTTATTTAATCTGGAGTGCATCTCCTGGATAGTGCGGCCAATGTATTGCAGGCCGCAGGTGCACTGGAGCAGATAGATCACATATGAGGACTGACATGTAAGTCTAAAGCGAATGGGATATATCTCTCCAGTGACTGCAGAGACGAATGTTTTAGCTCCGTTATCAATGGATTGACAGCATAAGCATTTAGGGACGTTACATTTATAATATCCATTATTGCTAATAGGAGCTGAATTTAAATGGTTCGGTCTGCTACCAATTGTTGTATTGCTAGGGGCTATATAGTTTCCTAGATTTTCACTCCTCCGATATATGACATGAGGAAATTCCAGTAAATGACCAGTTAATATTGGATCGTTCCTTAAAATGAACCAGTATTTTTTTAATAAACTGGATAACACTTGTGTAGGTTTACCATAGGTAGTAATCAGATTTAAACTGAAATCGTTGTATGGCTCTTGGCTGGTATTCTTGGATTTGTTGATACACAAGTACTGTGATAGGGATCTAGTTTTGGAGAAATCATCCTTTAATAATTTCTGGGGGTATCCCTTAGCTCTAAAACGTTTTTGTAAAACCTTAGATTCCAGAAAAAAATCCGAATCATGTGTACAATTTTTTCTGACACGCCAATATTGACCGTATGGAATATTTCTAATCCAGCTGGGTAGATGGCCACTGTCAAATTCAAGATAGCTATTTACATCCACTTCCTTAAAGTGGGTAGATGTGGATATTTTGCCCGAATTGTCTATATTTATCTGAAGGTCAAGATATTGAATATTACTCTCAGATTTGGTAGAGGTAAAGGAAAGACCCCAGTCATTAGAATTTAATTCATCAATAAATTTGGCAGCCTCCACAGTATTTCCCCTCCATATGATAAACAGATCATCTATAAAGCGGCGGTACATAACGATGGATTTATCAGCGCCGAGGGATTGCGCGATGTGGATAGACTCGAATGCCCAAATATATAGATTTGCAGAACTGGGGGCAAACCTCGTCCCCATCGCGCAGCCCCTCAGCTGCCGATACATCACCCCCTCAAGAGAAAATACATTGTTCTCAAGAATGAAAGTTATACCCCTCAATAAAAAGTTTTTTTGAGGATCTTGTAAGTTTGGGTCCTCATCTAGGAATTTTTTAATTGACTGTAAACCCAATACATGTGTGATATTGGAATAAAGAGAGCTTATATCGAGTGTAATAAGAAGACAGCCTGGAAGAGGGGGTAATTCTCTCCACAGTCTAATTAAATGTGTGGAATCCTTTAAATGAGAATCTAGGGATAAAACGTACTTCTGTAAAAAAAGATCAATATAGTGGGATAAGTTGGATGTGATAGAATTGATACCAGAAATAATAGGACGTCCAGGGGGATTAAATTTATCTTTATGAATTTTGGGTAAAAAATAAAAATAAGGGACTTTGAATTTTTTAATGTTTAAAAAGGATTTTTCTTTTTTATTGAGGAAGCCAGCTGTAGAGGCCCCGGCTACAAGCCCTCTGTACTCCAAAAAAATGGTTACAGATGGGTCTGCTTCTAATTTCATGTTGTAGTTTGAGTCGTCTAAGATTGTGAGGCCCTCCTTGATGTACCAGCCTCTGTTCATTATCACAGTCCCCCCCCCCTTATCTGCTCTCTTTATAATTATTTCTTTATTATCCTGAAGGGTTTTTAATGCACATTTCTCCTGGTAGCTCAAGTTATTCACTTTTTTAGAAATTGGGGGGACTGTCCTAAGGTCCCTCAAAATTAATTGTTGGAAAGTTTCAAGGTGTGAACCTTTATGATGTAATGGATAAAAATTATTTTTCCCCTTCACATTTACATGAGTGAAAGGGTCCAGTAATGGGGGGCCTGGTATATTAGATTCTTGAATGGAGGGGAATACTGTTGAGCATGAACTAATAGGATGCGATTTTCTCTTATCTTCCAATAGAAAATGCCTTTTTAGTGTCAATTTCCTTATAAATTCATTTAAATCACAGAACAAAGTGAAATTATTAAATGGGACAGCTGGACAGAAAGATAATCCTCGACCTAACAAGGATCGTTCAGCTTCAGATACCACATAGCTAGAAATATTAAAGATACCCCCACAACCGATAGGGGTTTCTATCTGCAGGGAATTTGTATTCTGGTTCATTGGCAAGATTTAATTTTCTTTATATTTGGATTGTGTCTCAATTTCGGCATTTGGACTATTTTTGTTGTTGAGACCTCGGGTTTTTCCACTCCCTCTACATCCCCTAAATTTCTTTTTCGTTTTGGACAACGTCCGGGGACCACCTATTTCTAGCATGTTTATTCCCATAGGGTATATATTGTGCACAGGTCCTATTCAGGATGCTAATAAATGTCTCCCATTAGCTTTGTGTAGCTTTATGTCTCAGGATATCGTCCCAGTTTATTTCACTAACATCATCTCTCAACCGTTGGAAATTTGCCTTCCTAAAGTTTAGTGTCCTTGTAACCCCTCTACTACACATCTTATTAAAGGTTACATGAAAACGTATTATTTTGTGATCGCTATTACCCAAGTGACCCCCAACTCGTATTTTTGATATGCGGTCTGGCCTATTGGTTAATATTAGGTCTAGCAGTGCCCCCCTTCTTGTTGGGTCCTGAACCAGTTGTGAAAGGTAATTGTCTCTCATAGTTGTCAAAAACCTATTACCTTTGCTTGAACTACAGGTTTCTGTCCCCCAATGTATTTCAGGGTAGTTGAAGTCCCCCATAATAATGACTTCTCCTTGAGTTGCTGCTTCATCTATTTGCTTTACGAGGATATTCTCCACTGCTTCCATTAATTTTGGAGACTTATAACAAACCCCTATCAGTAATTTATTATTTTTTTCCCCCTCCCCTTATCTCCACCCACAGAGACTCTACATTTCCATTAAATTCACATATATCCTCCCGCAAGATGGGTTTTAAGGATGATTTTACATATAAACACCCCCCGCTTGTTTGTACGGTCATTTCTGAACAGACTATAGCCCTGTAAATTAACTGCCCAGTCATGGCTCTTGTCCAGCCACGTCTCAGATATCCCTACCATGTCATAATTATTTTCCAACAAAATTAATTCTAATTCCTCCATTTTGTTGGTGAGGCTTCTGGCATTAGTGTACATGCATTTTATGTATCGCTCTGTACCGCTATTCCTTCTTACTTTATTGACTGCTCTAACCCCACCCCCAATTTCTTTATTTGGGCCCAGGTCACTATCTCCACTATCTTCCCCACCAATAAAATGAATACCCTCCCCCCAATCCCTAGTTTAAACACTCCTCCAACCTTCTAGCCATTTTCTCCCCCAGCACAGCTGCACCCTCCCCATTGAGGTGTAGCCGGACCCTAGCGTATAGTCTGTAGCCAACTGAGAAGTCGGCCCAGTTCTCCAGGAACTTCCTTCCTACACCAGTTCCTGAGCCACTTATTTATCTTCCTAATCTCCCATTGCCTCTCTGGCGTGGTGCTTGATACCGGTAGTATTTAAGAGAATACCACCTTGGAGGTCCTTGCTTTCAGGTTGCAGCCTAATTCCCTGAAATCATCTTTAAGGACCTTCCACCTACCTCTAACTTTGTCATTTGTGCCAATGTGCACCATGACCGCTGGGTCCTCACCAGCCCCTCCCAGTAATCTGTGAACCCGATCAGCGATGTGCCGGACTCGAGCGCCAGGTAGGCAGCACACTGTTCGATGATCCCTGTCTTTGTGACAGATTGCCCTATCTGTTCCCCTAATAATTGAGTCCCCCACTACCAGCACCTGCCTGGCCTGCCCTGCTCTCCTATTTCCCTCCTTACTGGAGCTGACACTCCTCCGGCTTTCAGGGGACATGCCTTGCTGCAGCAGTGCTACCCCTGTACCGTCACCCCCCTCATCTGCCAACTTTGCAAAATTATTGGGGTGTGCTAGATCAGGACTAGCCTCCCTGGCACACTTCCCTCTACCCCCCCTTCTAACTGTCACCCAGCTAGCGGCCTCACTGTCCTGCAGCTCCCTACTACCACCCTCCCCCACATCTACCCCAGTGAGCAGCTGCTCAGTGAGCAGCAGTCTCCTTTCCATATTGTCAATGGATCTCAGTGTTGCCAGATACTCATTTAGATCCAGGACCTTGGCTTCCAAACGCACAATCTGCATACATCTCACGCAGCAGTATGCAACCCCGACCGGCTGTTCAAGGATTGCATACATGTGACAAGATGTACACTGGGTAGCATTGCCAATAATGGAGCTAATTTCCTAATGGGGATTGCACTAGATAGAAATGTTAAGTAAAAAGAAATGTACAGAATTAATAAAATACAGACAGCAATTCAGTCCAAATTCCACCCTTCCAAACTCCCTGAATCCAAAGTCACTGAAAAACAAGTCACACACTTACGTCCGTTTGCACTTACGCTCCGGTCACACTCGGTTCATTGACACTCGCTAAGGAAGAAGATTTAAAGAGTTTTTTTTCCCCCTTTTGCAGCAATGCACCCTAAAGCTCAATGAACTTCCAATGACACACTAAAGGAAATTTTTAATGGAGGCCTGAAATAGCAGTATTTTCTGACAACGTATATGTGATCCGTGTGACGGAGAAAACAGAGTTTTGAATACCTGGCCTGTAGGTAAGTAGTTTGAACAGCACAACAAACTGCAGTGAATTGCTTCAATGACACACTAAAGGAAATTTTCTGACAACGTATATGTGATCCATTTGACGGAGAAAACACAGTTTTGAATAGCTGGATTTCTAGCGCTCTAATATGGAAAGGACCTGGCTGTATTCTGCAGTGCCAACAAGCAAATGGTGCAGAAAAAATGGTGTTCTCTGGATTGCTTTTTAAGCAAATAATGAGGATTAAGATTCAAAGAAAAGTAATCCTGGCCCCTGAGACCTGGGCCCTTGTATAGAAATATCTAACAGCAGCAGAAGGCAGAATTGGAATGGAGCCTCTTGTGTTATATGCACTGCAGTCTGCTATATACACTGCCTGCCTAAACACCCTGCCTGCCTATACACCCTGCCTGCCTGATATCTCTGCAGATGGATTAGTCCTCAGAAGGACTGTTTGTTAAGATGGATATGTGTAATGTACGGTTTTTCTCCCTACACTACCTAATACACAAGCAATTCTGTCGCTGACACAGCAGCTCCTCTCCCTACACAAGCAAATGGTGCAGAAAAACAGTGTTCTCTGGATTGCTTTTTAAGCAAATAATGAGGATTAAGATCCAAAGAAAAGTATTCCTGGCCCCTGAGACCTGGGCCTTTGTACAGAAATATCTAACAGCAGCAGAAGGCAGAATTGGAATGGAGCCTCTTGTGCTATATGCACTGCAGTCAGCTATAAACACTGCCTGCTTATATACCCTGCCTGCCTGATATCTCTGCAGATGGATTAGTCCTCAGAAGGACTATTTGTTAAGATGGATATGTGTAATGTACGTTTTTTCTCCCTACACTACCTAATACACAATCAAATCTTTCCCTGACGCAGCAGCACCTCTCCCTACACTGTCTGATCCGGAGTGACTGTGACGAGCACAGCGGCGCCAGGTCTGATATAGACCAGATGATGCTGTGCGGCCAGCCAATCACTGTAATGCGAACAACCAACATGGCTACGGCATTACAGTGCATGGCAGGCAATCCCTGCATGTTCATTGGCTCTCTGAAGAGCGCCAAACATGCTGGGAGGGGACTCGAGTTCCCGCCCAAGCAACCCGGAAATACTCGGCGAGCGCTGAGCATCTCGAGTAGTGAGATGCTCGGCAAGCACTGAGCAGTAGCGAGCATGCTCGCTCATCACTATTGTTATTCATATAAACTTTAAATTGTTCAAAATTATTTATGTCCCCTATAAGGATCATTATAATATTGTCCACATACCGCTGTAAAAAAAGAATTTGTTCTTTAAAAGCATTGCAGTCAGAAAACATCATTTTCTCCTCCCACCATGCAGCGTAAAGAAATGCCATGGAGGTGGAGAAATGTGAGCCCATCGGGGAACCTGTTACCTGTATAAAATACTCTGAATTGAACATAATAATAATAATAATAATAGTTTTTATTTTTATAGCGCCAACATATTCCGCAGCACTTTACAAATTTTAGGAGTTTTTCCATCTTATGTGTGCGCCATTTTTATACTTTGCATCTTATGTGTGTTATCGTACCCCTATTGCTAATAAATTTATACCTTTTTACCATTATGGATCATCCCTTTTTTTGGGCTTTGGCCCCCTCCCCCCTCTTTGTGTAGTGCTACACGATGATCCTTTATTATATTAGTCCGTAGGTGGGCAATCTACTATAGATATGGAACACATTGTGCGTACTAGGATCACCATAACTATTTTGCCTCTATCCATTAAGCTCCTTTGTCTAATTATTTCTGTGTTTTGCACAGGTTTTGCTGTGGATACAATGGACTATAGAGCCAAAGAAAAAGCTTGGCTCACACAAATTGAGCAAACGCTTGGGGGTGATCATGTGGATGTTTCTTTGCATGGCAATCACAGTTGGGATGAACAGTTCACTGATATTCAATATATGATGATCAAAAGAACCAAATTGTGGTGGAACCGGGTGTTCCTTGAAAGATACATTAACCGTAAAATAATTCCGAGAGGCCTAAGAGTAAGGGTGGTCCCCACTTTCCCCATAGATGATGAGAATTTTATTTCAAAATGGGAAGAAGCATGTAATGTCTGCTCCAATAATTTTATGACACTACTGATTGAGTCTAATACCAATACTATTACGCATCTAGACAAATTGATTGATGTAGCACAAACTAACTTGAAGTCTAATTGTCCAACTGATAAACTGACGCAATTTGAATTACAAATGGACACTACTATTGACAGTATGGTCAAAAAGATCCATGACTCGCAAAGCAATAAGCTTAACCGCGATATGCGCGATTACCAAATGAAAACGGTTTACCGTTGGCGTCAGCCTAGAAACCACTTTTTCCATTCGTCGCGGACTCCATCCGTTACTTCGGTGACGTCTTGCAGTGAGGCTTCGGACACCTCATCATCATCTATGATGACTAGATCAAGCACCGCTAAACAACATGGTTATAATTTTCATCCATATAGAAGACATGAATCCAGTTCAGCAGCCAAAAGGAGAAAAGATAATAAGGTAATCAACCTTAGTAATCATGTCCTCTCTGTGGATGATCTATCCTTACTACCTAAGGGTCTCACCTTCTCCCCTTCCTCTGGGTTTGATCAATTCACTGCCATTAAAGATTTACATATTTTTGCTAGGTCGTTGATGTTCAAACGTTATTTCCATGACACTAATCTTGACAAATTGTTCCCAACAGAAGAGGAACAACTGGCCTTAAGAACCCTTGAAGAGCTTGCCATTGAACATGCCACTTCTGAGCATGGTAAGATTCCTCCATCTATTGCACCTCACTCCAAGAAGTTTCCTCCCCTTTCGAGTTGTACCAATGTGGATTTGTTTGTACAAATTGTAACGAATGAGTTCCGTAATATACCCAGTCAAATCTATAGTGATAACCTTACTAGGGTTGAACGGACTAGACTACAATATTTGAGTAGCCTGTCCGATGTCGTGCTGAAACCTGCGGACAAGGGTGGTAACATTGTAATCTGGCCTAAGAATATGTACGAGCGTGAGGCATTTCGCCAGTTAAATAATAATACATGCTATAAAAAACTGACCTATAACCCCTTGTCCGCTTTCAGCCGACAACTACAGGCTATTCTCAACAAAGCATTGGATAATAAAGTGATTACTCGTGACCTTTTTTTGGCATTAACTATTAGTGAACCTACAATACCTACTCTTTACCTCTTACCTAAATTGCATAAAAATGCATCTAATCCCCCCGGTCGACCTATAATATCTGGGGGAGGAAACTACTTGGAGTCGGTCAATAGATGGATTGACTCTAAACTCCAACCCCTTGTCGAGACCTTACCTTCCTTTATAAAGGATACCATGGACCTACTACGTAGGATGGATGGATTATATCTAGATACAGATACTATTTTTGTAACAGCTGATATAGAGTCGTTATATACGAACATTAAACACAAGGATGGCTTAATGGCAACCAAATATTTCTTAGATGGGTCTGACATCCCAGAGTCTATTAAAAAATTGGTACTCGAATTATTAGAATTTACCCTCACTCATAATTTTTTTACTTTTAAGGGGTCCTTTTTTCTGCAGCTCCAGGGGACAGCGATGGGAGCGGCCTTTGCGCCCTCCTACGCCAACCTGTTCCTGGGGCTGTGGGAAAGGGACCTCTTCCTGTCAGATCGACTGCCGTCAATGTGCCACGTCCTGTCTTGGACGCGGTACATCGATGACATTTTGATTATCTGGCAGGCTACAGATTCTGATCTGGTACCATTTATGGAAATGTTGAACATCAATGACCTTAATATTCATATTACATATCAATTTAGTGCAGTGAAGGCTGAATTTTTGGATATTTCCCTGAGGAAGGATGGAGAGGGTCGAGTACAGACCAATATTTATAGGAAGCCTACTTCAACTAACATGCTTCTACATGCTTCATCATCTCACCCTCACCATGTAATACAGTCGGTACCAATCGGACAGTTCCTGCGCTTGCGCAGGATCTGTTCGACGGATTTAGACTTCGAAAATCAAGCTAAAGATTTGATATCGAGATTCCGTGAACGAGGCTATAGTGGGAGATCCCTTAAAAAAGCTTATCATAGAGCGAAATTTTCATCACGCCACGATCTATTATATAAGACGCAAGACAAGCCACGGAAGGAGGTAGTTAGATTCATTACTAAATTTCACACACAGGTCCCTGCTATGAAAAATGCTTTAACTAAAGCATGGCCAGTGTTAAAATGTGATCCTATATTATCCAAATTTGTTTCTTCTACACCATCTATTACATTTCGCAGATCTAAGAACCTTCGGGATCATCTCACTAGAAGCCACTATGTGGGTGAATCCAATCCTTCTTTTCTTGATATGTTATCAAAAAGAAATGGTTGTTCACCATGTGGCCAATGTAGAGCGTGCAGTAATGTCGATAGAGCTTTTGATTTTTGTGACTCCAGTGGTGAGAAAGTTTATAAAATCAAACAACGCATTAATTGCCTTACCAAGAACGTAATATATTATGCCACATGTCCGTGTGGCCTTATCTATATTGGGTTAACTACATGACAACTCAAGATAAGGATTAGGGAACACGTTCTGGGTATTTTTGCGGCATTGGAGCAGACTGACATGTCTAGTCTTAAAACTATCCCACGCCATTTTAAACAGCATCACCAATGTAATGGCAACTTGCTGAGAGTTAAAGGAATTGATTGCTTAGATATGGGGATTCGTGGGGGGCCCATTTCCAAACGTCTGGCCCAACTTGAGGCCAGGTGGATTTGGACACTTAATACCACCAATCCACATGGCCTCAATGAGAATTTAAGTTTCGTTCCCTTCTTGTGATTGCCATTTTCCCCCCTTCCCCCTCCCCCTTCCCCCCCCCCTCCCCCCCCCCTCCTTCCCCCCTCCTTCCCCCCTCACCCCCCTCCCCCCCTCCCCCCCTTCCCCCCTCCCCCCCCCCTTTCCCTCCCCCTTATATCCCCCCCCCTCCCTCTTCCCCCCCCCCCCCGTCCTTTCCTCTCTTTCTCCCCCCCTCCCTTCCTCCTTTCATCCACGTGTACACCATGGATTCATTGTATTTGTGTTTTTTTTTTACATCTGCTTTGATTTTAATTTATACCTTTTATCTTAGGTACTTCCTCCAATGTCCTACTCTGCGTTTTCATGATGCTTATGATCATTCAAGATCTGAATTATGTGTCATGATGTATACAAAAAGCCTCCCCGCACAACCACAATCGGCTCTACATTATTATGTTGTATGAGATCTTGGTTCTTACATTTATAATGATTGTATTGCTGCTAATATATTATACTGCATTTTCTGTATTCATATATCCTCTTTTTTCTCGGTGTATTGATTATTATCATATACATTATCACTGCTTTGTCTATGTATGTTGTAATTATTTCTGTATATGTATTCCATTGCAATTTTATTTTCTTACATATTGGTCATTAGACAAGAGGTATTCTAATTTGCATATACTCGGATACATTGCTGATATATTACTACATACATATGATACTTTGTCTTAATTGTCCATAAATCTTACATATATTTGGCTGTATATATTCATCTTTAACCCACTCCTTGGGTATTTAGATTCACATTTTTTGTGGCTGTAACCCCTCCCCGCCTCTTTAACCCGTTTGGGTGCTTTGCTTACCTGTACGCGCGCGTCCCGTGGTCCCTGCACTCCCTCCAGCTGGCGACGTCCTAGTGACGTCGCTGCTGGAGCGCGTCCTGGTTACCCCGGGAACGGGCGCGTCATTTCCGGTTTGCGCTTTGCATTCCTGGGTAATATGTGTGGGCGTCTCCTTCAAGCTACATGTTAGTCTCCATGACAGCGGTATATTACTTCCTATTAGCGCGTCACATGCGAGACACTCGACAAATACTTTGCTGTTGCATAATTAATTGGCGGGGGGGCGCGGCAGATTGGACCTTTTCTATTGGCTAGTCGTACCTTTTTATACTGCACTTTGATCACTTTGTACATACCCCTTGACAAAGGCTGCCCGCCGAAACGCGCGTCGGGGTTTGCGCACACATACCAGGTACAGGTAGATTATTCTTTGGAGACTTACTGTTATGCTATATAGTAAAGTTTATGTATAATTCAAGGTCTCTATGTACTATGTTGGACATTATAAATGCTATATGTTTTAGCCAGTTCTAGTCTTCTGGTTATTGGTTACCATATGTATATCTCACCTGATCCTGAGTTTTTCCATCTTATGTGTGCGCCATTTTTATACTTTGCATCTTATGTGTGTTATCGTACCCCTATTGCTAATAAATTTATAGCTTTTTACCATTATGGATCATCCCTTTTTTTGGGCTTTGGCCCCCTCCCCCCTCTTTGTGTAGTGCTACACGATGATCCTTTATTATATTAGTCCGTAGGTGGGCAATCTACTATAGATATGGAACACATTGTGCGTACTAGGATCACCATAACTATTTTGCCTCTATCCATTAAGCTCCTTTGTCAAATTTTAGGGGGGACATATGCAGACAATACAGAATAAGCATATCTCATATCGAAAGGAGTGAGGGCCCTGCTCGCAAGCTTACAGTCTATGAGGAAATGGGGGAGACACAAAAGGTAAAAAGTACATATATTGTATAATGCAGCCTTGATATACTAAATAGGATAAATAATAATACATGGACTGGTCGCCAGCCAGTATGTGTGCAGTCCTGACAGAGGCTATTATGTGCATGGTTGGTATGAACCTGAAGTTGAAGAAGATTTTAATATGGGGGAAAACTGGGACGGACAGAGTGTGTTTAGGCGATACGTCAGTCTAAAGAAATGTGTTTTTAGGGTTCGCTTGAAACTGTGGGTATTGGGAATTAATCAAACTGTCCTGGGTAGTGCATTCCAAAGTATTGGCGCAGCACGCGAGAAATCTTGGAGACGGGAGTGGGAAGTTCAGATTATGGAGGATTTTAGATTTAAGTCATTTGCAGAATGGAGGGCACGTGTAGGGTGGTAGACTGAGACAAGGGAGGAGATGTAGGGGGGTACTGAAGCATGGAGCACTTTGTGGGTAAGCGTGATAAGTTTAAAATGAAGTCTATATTGGATGGGCAACCAATGCAATGACTGGCACAGGGAAGAGGCATCGGTGTAGCGGTTGGCGAGGAATATGATCCTGGCTGCTGCGTTAAGGACGGATTGGAGAGGGGAGAGTTTAGTAAGAGGGAGACCGATTAGTAGAGCGTTGCAGTAGTCAAGACGAGAATGAATAAGAGCTACAGTAAGAGTTTTGCTGAGTCAAAGGTGAGAAAAGTCCTGATTCTTGAGATGTTTTTGAGGTGTAAATGACATGAACGAGTGAGTGATTTGATGTGAGGAGTGAAAGAAAGATCTGAATCAAAAATGATCCCAAGACAGCGGGCTTGTTGCTGGGGAGTAATGGTGGAGCCACAAACGGAAATGGCAATATCAGGCACAGGTAGGTTAGTGGAGGGAGGAAAGACGAGTAGTTCAGTTTTTGACAGATTCAGTTTTAGGTAGAGGGAGGACATAATGTTAGACACAGCAGAAAGACAATCACTGGTCTTTTGTAGTAATGCAGGGGTGATGTCCGGAGCAGAGGTGTATAATTGGGTGTCATCAGCATACAGATGGTACTGAAAACCGAATCTACTGATTGTTTGTCCAATAGGAGCAGTGTATAAGGAGAAAAGAAGGGGGCCTAGGACTGATCCTTGAGGAACCCCGACAGTAAGGGGAAGTAGTGAGGAGGAGGAGCCGGCAAAAGACACAGAGAAGGAGCGGTCAGAGAGATAGGAGGAGAACCAGGAGAGAACAGTGTCCTTGAGGCCAATAGTGAGGAGCATAGTGAGGAGGAGCTGGTAATCCACAGTGTCGAATGTTGCAGAGAGATCCAGGAGAATCAGCAGGGAGTAGTGACCATTAGATTTAGCTGTTAGTAAATCATTAGAGACTTTAGTGAGGGCAGTTTCAGTAGAATGTAAAGAGAGGAAACCAGATTGTAAAGGGTCAAGAAGAGAGTTGTCTGAGAGATAGCAGATGAGTCGGGAGTGGACCAGGCATTCCAGGAGTTTAGAGATAAAGGGAAGATTGGAAACAGGTCTGTAGTTGGCCGTGCAGTTCTGGTCAAGGGATGGCTTTTTAAGTAATGGTTGTATGCTGGCGTGTTTAAAAGAAGAGGGAAAGATACCAGATGAGAGGGAAAGGTTGAAAATTTTAATTAGGTGAGTGGTGACAGCTGGAGCAAGGGACTGAAGGAGATGTGAGAGAATAGGGTCACTGGTGCAGGTGGTAGGGCGAGAAGATGCAAGGAGCCTGATCACTTCATCTTCCGTGACTGGTTCGAAGTCAGAAAATGAGCAAGATACAATGTGGTGGGGGAGAGCATGCATAACATTTGGGGATTGTGAGAAAATTTCCTGTCGGATATGGTCAATTTTTTCTTTGAAATAATTGGCCAGATCGTCAGCGCTGAGGTCAGTGGTCGGGGCCTGTGTTGTTTGATTGAGGAGAGAATGAAACGTGTCAAAGAGTCGTTTAGGATTATTGGAAAGTGAGATTATGAGGTTGTTAAAGTAGGTTTGCTTGGAGAGGTGAAGCGCAGAGTTATATGTTTTCAGCATAAATTTATAATGGAGGAAATCTTCGGGCAGATTTGATTTTCTCCACAGCCGTTCAGCGCACCTGGAGTACCTTTGGAGAAGACGTGTTTGAGGCGTGTGCCAGGGTTGTCACCGTCTATGCCAAATTTTTCTTTGTGTAGGAGGTGCGGCTTCATCCAGGGCGCATAGCATTATTTTGTTATAATGCTTCAATGCAGAGTCGGGACATGAGAGGGAGGAGATTGGGGCCAATGATGATTGCAACCTTTTTATAAATTTCTGGTTGTTAATGGCGCGTAAATTTCTATAAGTGTGGACGGTGGGAGTGTCTTGAGTAGAGTCACAGTTCTTGACAGAGAATGAAAGAAGATTATGGTCAGAGAGTGGAAGGGGAGAGTTAGTAAAGTCATGTACTGAGCAAAGCCGGGAGAAGATCAGGTCCAATGTGTTCCCGTCCTCATGTGTAGGAGAATTAGCAAGCTGTTAAAGGCTGAAGGAGGAGGTTAGTGATAAAAGATGCGTGGCAGATGGGGAAAGAGGATCGCCAATTGGGATGTTAAAATCTCCCATGATTATCGTGGGGATGTCGCAGGATAGAAAATTTGGAAGCCAGGCAGCAAAGTGATCCAGGAATTGATGGAGGGGACCTGGGGGGCGATAGACAATCGCCATTCGCAGGGAGAAGGGCCGGTAGAGTCTGACTGTGTGGGCCTCAAAAGATGGGAAGATAAGGGAGGGTACAGGGGGGATAACCTGAAAAGTACATTTTGTTGAAAGAAGCAGACCAACACCTCCCCCTGATCTGTTGTCAGGTCGCGTGGTATGAGAGAAATGTAGGCCACCATAGGAGAGAGCTGCAGTGGCGGTGGTGTCCGACTGCTGGATCCAGGTTTCAGTGAGAGCCAGAAGGTTGAGGGAATTAGAGAGGAAAAAGTCATGGATGTAAGAGAGTTTATTACATGCTGAGCACGAATTCCAAAGGGCACAGTTGAATGAGACAGAAGATATGCAGGGAATATTAATGAGATTAGCAGGGTTTCTGAATATAACAGGGAAAGAGTTAGTGTTATTATTACTGGAGGGTCCTGGGTTGGGAGAAATATCACCTGCGACTAATAGAAGGAAGATACAGAGAGTGAGCAGATGATTGAGTGATTTGTGAGAGCGTTTCCTGTGTTGTATGGTGGGAATGAATGGATCTGCGTGGTATAACATTGTGAAGAGAGCATGACAACTGTACATAGGAGAAGAGAGGAGTGAGGGATTAATATGGATGAAGTGTGCCGCATTTGTGGGAGAGTGGTGAATGTGGATGATTGTAGCAGCCAGAATATAAATGGCACAAATACAAATGGTGAATGCTGTTTGCCAAAAACATGACCTGGAAGCAAGTTTGTTTAAATGTCTTGCATGTCTCCTGCCCTGTCCAACTGCCATTTTCTAACTGCCAGGGCACTTTGATAAATTATGGCACTACGATAAAGTATGCATAAATGCTATATGCATAAATGCCCCCACATAAATGCTGCCCCTTGGCTATTTCTCAATATATAGGGACATATCTGCTTAGATCTACACGGATTTAACTTGTTAGCAATCAATCACTAGCTTAAGAGACAACAGGAGACCATAAAGTGCAGGTAAAAAAAAAAAAAAAAACAGACTGGCAAACTGAACATGGATCATAAACTCTTAAAGTAAGTGTGATGACCTTAAAGTATCATGGATTAAAAAACGTAGAGGAGTGAAAAATATATACCAGTGATTGATAGGCTGCAGAGCATTGCATGGAGGTACAATGCAGTTTTCAGGATAGATCACACAAGCAGTGAAAAATATATACCAGTGATTGATAGGCTGCAGAGCATTGCATGGAGATACAAGGCAGTTTTCAGGATAGATCATAAAGAAATTATGTGCAAGTAGATATTCTGTACTCCGTATTATCATCTCTTTTATTTCATCGGTGTAAGCACTATATCTCTGGAGATGATAGTTAATTGCTTCTATAGCAAGCTCATGTGGAATACATGAAAATAGGTTTACTATATCACATGTAACAAAGTACATGTCTTTTTCCCCACTGAAATTTCTTGATGGATTCAATCACTGCAGTAGTCTCTTTTAAGTAGGCTGGTGTTCTCTGTACAAGTGGTTGCAAATGGAAATCAACCCATTTACTAAGTCCTTTGTTTAGTGAATTTATACTAGCTATAATTGGGCGAAGAGGTGGGGAAAAGACCACCTTATGCGTCTTGGGAAGACCATGAAAGATGGGCATAATGGGATTTTGTGGGAGCAGAGTTTTTTTTCCTCTATCTGAAAAAACTCCCATTCTCTCACCATCCTCCACAAGACGCACTAGAGCTCGCCTGTAATCCTCAGTGGGATGTGACATGACCTTCCTATATGTATTATTATCATCAAGAATATCATAGACTGATTTTTCATACAACAGAGAGTCCACCACGATAACACAGCCAGCCTTATCTGATTTTTTGATAACTAAATTTTTATTCTTCGACAGTATCTTTATCGCAGACCATTCATCTACAGAAAGGTTATGGCTACGCTGCTGTGATGACTCAATACTTTTCTGCAATTTCCTTAGATCTTTTTCTACCAATTTCTGGAATACAGTGATAGCTTCTACCCTCGATTCTTTGGGTAATAACTTGGGTTAGGTGTTTGGAATTGTCGATCATCTACTGTAATCAAGTTGCTTTCTTTATTGTCATAACTTAAATGCTCTAACACAAGATGTGCACATTGTTCACTATAGGTAAGTCGATTAATCATATCACTCTTGTAAAGGACATTTTCAGATTTTTTACTAAACAAGTCTAAAGATTCTGACTTGTGAGTCACTCGGAACAATAGCAATATTATCAATATCAATGTTATTAAGACTTCGACTGTACATTCAGTTTCACAACCAAAACTATTACAAGAAAAAAAATATTTCTTAACAGTAAGAAGACGGGCCAATTTATTAACATCAAGCATAGTCTGAAATATGACAAAATCTGGACATGGCCAAAATTCATACCTCTGCTGAGAATTTTTAATTCTGGTTGTGTAAGTACAGTGGGAGTTAACACCATTACACTTGATATATTATCGTCAATCAATGATATTTGACTGCCCTCGTATTGTATCTTGGAGGGTCCTGGCCAATTACCACGTTTCCTCGGCCTCCTCCTCCATCAGTTTTTGATATTGTAGGGGAAACATCACCACATGAGCTAGTTATAGAAAAGTCAGTGGGAGGGTCAGTTATTTCTCCAACTTTAGTTGTGAAACTGACTTTTCGCTGTGATTTCTCACCGTTCTTTATACGATTTCTCAGAATTGATTTAGGAACAGGTGTACACGGTGTATTAGTCCTTTTCCAATCGTACACGGTGTCATTTTTATAATCAAGTCTCGTCGACTGTGGAAACCTTCAAAAAGAGCCTGAAGACCCACCTCTTCCGACAAGCCTACAACCTGCAGTAACCACCGCTCCACCATAAAGCTGCACGACCAGCTCTACCCTCACCTACTGTATCCTCACCCATCCCTTGTAGACTGTGAGCCCTCGCGGACAGGGTCCTCGCTCCTCCTGTACCAGTCGCCGTCACATTGTGTTCAAGATTATTGTAATTGTTCTTGTATGTATACCCCTTCTTCACATGTAAAGCGCCATGGAATAAATGGCGCTATAATAATAAATAATAATAATAATAATAAATCCCGCTGAAATTTTCTTTTCTTGGTCCTCATTATAGTTGACTCCAATTTTTCTATATTTTTCAACAGTTTCGCTTGTAACTGATCATATTCAGCAGTGTTGTTATAAGTGGAAAGATCAGTTTTTACTTGCTCAGTTTTTTTTATCAAGATGAATAAGTCTCTCCTCCTCCTCCTCCTCCTCTATAATAAGCTTGATAAGGTCAGTAGAGCATTGTCTTAAGATCTTATTCCACTTTTATATATTTTATTATTTTGCACAAATAAAGTGAGAATTATTTTTTATTGGATACCTTTCCCACTTTTTATTTATGCTCTTAAACATACTGGCTGATGACCGGATCATGCAGTCTTATATGAAAATCCCTACTTATTATAATTGCCAGACCTGAAATAACCTGAAATAACAAGCACTTTTCCCCTATTGTGTCCACCCTTTTCCTTGTAGACTGTAAGCTTGCGAGCAGGGACCTCACTCCTAATGTAACTGTTTAAACTGTCTTACCTTGCATTGAATTTATTGTCTGTACATGTCCCCGCTTAATTGTAAAGTGCTGCGGAATATGTTGGCGCTATATAAATAAAAATTATTATTATTATTACCATTTCCAAACTCATGTTTGTGCATTTGTGTCTGGACAAGGTATTGCAAGTGTGGCTGCTTTTTCTCTTTCAGTGATGTTTTTATTGATTTTTATTGCCTTTTTCCCTTTAGTCCCTTTTTCAGTGAATTGAGATCAGCATATGGCCTGCAATGTCCCCGGACTTTTCTCCAATCGAGCACATCTGGAACATCAATGTTTGGCAATTGCAAGGGGAGCTGCCAGCAGGGGATCTTGATGATTTGTCCAAGTGCTTTCATTGTGGCAGAACATTTCTGAGACAACCATTAATAACCTCATTGATAGATCGCTACTTGATACTTGCTACTGAATAAATCGAGATGTTTTAAAAAATGGTCTTAATTTTTTTAACAATTTGCACATGAATAACAAATCTATCAATTCTGTGATTTTTAGAAATCCACGACTCTTCTTTCTTGCAATTTCTATTTTGAGGAGTTTATTAAAAAATGTATAAAAATTCAAGTCATTCCCCTTTTTATTAAAACTAGTGATTAGCGAGCGTGCTCACTACTGCTTGGTATTCGTCCGAGCATCTCACTGTTCAAGATGCTCGGCGCTTGGCATGTTCAGACGGGAGCTCGAGTCCCTACCCCGCATGTTTGGCGCTGTTTACTCAGCGCATAAAAATGCGGGGATTGCCTGCCACTCACTGAAATGCCGCAGCCATGTTAGTTGTGCCATTACAGTGATTGGCTGGCCGCATAGCTTCATCAGGTCTCTATAATCTTCTTTTCTCATGATGCCAGCTATTTTGTGAAGTGCACCAATCCCTCCTGCAACAAAACAACCACACAACATGATGCTGTCACCCCCATGTTTCACAATTAGGATGGTGTTCTTAGGCTTCCAAGCTTCTTCCTTTTTCCTCCAAACGTAACGATGGTCATTATGCCCAAAAAGTTTCATTTTAGTTTCATCAGACCGCAGGACAAGTCTCCAAAAATTAAGGTATTTTTTCCTGTGTGCATTTGCAAACATTTATCTGGCTTTTTTATGTTTCTTTTGGAGTAATGGCTTCTTCCTGGCAGAGTAGCCTTTCAGCCCATGTTGATACAGTACTTATTTCACTGTGGATATTGACACGATCTTACCAGTTTCCACCATCATCTTCACAAGGTCTTTTGCTTTTGTCCTTGGGTTGATATGCTCATGTCGGACCAAATCACGTTCATCTCTGGAACACAGAACCCATCTCCTTCCTGAGCGGTATGATGGCTGGACATTCCCGTCTTGTTTGTACTTGTGTATTATTGTTTGTACAGATGAACAAGGCACCTTCAGGTATCTTGAAATTCTACCCAAGGATAAGTCAGACTTGTGCAAGTCCACAATTCTCTTCCTGATATCTTGGCTGATTTCGTTAGACTTTCCCATGATGCTACACAAGGAAGCAGTCTGTTTTAGGTGTGCCTTAAAATACATTCTCAGGTGTGTCTCTAATTTACTCAGATGTTGGCAAAAAAAATATTAGAAGCTTCCAAACACATGACATCATCATATGGGCAGCCCAGAATTGTTTAAAGGCATAGTAATCTTAGTGTATGTAAACTTTTGACTTTGCAGTAAATAATAAAAATGCCTTAAAACATTCTCTCTCTCTAATTATTCTGGCATTTGGCAAATGTTAAAATTATGATAATCCTAATTGACCTAAAACAGGAAAGGTTTATTCTGATTTCATGTCAGATATTGAGAAAAACATGCAGATGTGTCTTTATATATAGTGGATGGAAACTTCTGGCTTCAACTGTATATATACATCTGAACTAACAGTCCTTCAAAGGACGAATCCAGCTGCATATATTAATCTGGGTGACAGTAGGAGTTTGTGGAGAGTGTATAGAGCAGAATAGGGTCTATGGCATGTGCTGTCTGCTGCTGCTGTTACAGATATCCATAGCCCTAAAAATCATGGCTAATATTCTTCTTGCTCTTAATCCTGAATATAATACACTATTTTACTGCTCCATTTGCTTGTTAGCAGCCTACAGCTAGATTTGTTTCATTTTATTTGCATTGCTGTATTGTGGAAGCAGAGAAACTTGTCAATCATCAGACGTGATCCGATATTACTGCGGCAATAATAGTGACATTTTGTGGAGCGTGCCAAATATTACACTCCATTTAAAGTCAGCCAGTTGTGTGTTGTTCAACCTATTCACACTTGGTCGCTGACCAATACCATACTATAGGGCCACTGCTTATAACAGTGGTCATCAGACGTGATCTGACATTACTGAGATAATAATCCTTCAATTTATTGGGAACATGCCAAATGTTATTCTCCATTTAAAGTCTGTGTGTTGTTCAAACCTATTCACACTTTGTCACTGACCAATAGCAAATCTGGGAACAATGTTGTCAGAGTATTACACCACTTTTACGGACTGACAATAAAACATACAAAGACGAAGCTAAAATAGAAGAAATTTTCCTGGAAGAAAATTTAAGAAACATTCTTTGCAGGGTTATGACTTGTATATAAGGCCAAATAAATGACAAAAAAGCTCCTCCACACTGTGGCCTATGTTCACACATAGTGTTTTTGATGTGTTTTTGCACTTTGGCATTACTTTCGATGGTAAAAAATACATTCACCAGTAAATGTAATTTTAACATTTAATTACCTTATCTGGCCATGTGGTGTGTGAGACACGATCAGACACATCCTGTTTCATTTATGAAGGAGGGACTCTGAGACTCTGAATGTCACAAAGCCTATTTTTACAGGGCCATCAGGCACCCCTTACTATTGTTAAAGGGCCAGCAGTTGGCCCTCACTATTGTTAGAGGGCCATCAACCAGCTATGATTTTCATATCCACACATTGCTATTGCAATATAATGTATCCTTCTGAGGTGGTCATATTTTATTTTTCGTATATATTCTGTCAAGTTCGAAATTTCATGTCTATCAGACGGCCCTCACAATTTATGGATGTCCAGCAGGCCGCCCACACATTTTATAGTGTGACAGCAGGCAGCCACAACTATTTTTAGAGAGCCAGCAGGCGTATTGGGGACAGATGAGACCAAGATAACGTTTTTTGGTAAATCAGCACATCACTCAACTGTTTCCTGTAATTGGAATGAGGCCTACAAATTAATGGAACACAGTATTTACAGTCAAATATGGTGGAGGTTCAAATATATTTAGCGATTGTTTTGCTGCCTCTGTCACAGGGTGTGTGACTATTTAGGAGGCTATGTGGGGGCTCATACTGTGTAGGGAGGAGCTATGTGGGGCTCATATTGTATGTAGAGGGCTATATGCGGGCTCTTATGGTACATAGGGGGCTCTGTGTGTAGGCTCAAACGGTACATAGGGGGATGTGAGCATACTTAATTCTGCTCAATAGTAAGTGATACAGTTAATATTAATATAACATAATAATTCTATAATTATAATTAATATGTTAATATTAATATTGAGCAGAGTTATTTTTCAGTTTATTTGTTCAGCACAAAATCACAGATTATAATGGAAGTGTATAGTATTTAAACAAGTTCACCCCAAAAATACACCTAAAATCTTATGTTTATTAGTATCATTAAAGATTCAATTGTAACTGACCCTGGAAAAAACAAACAAAAAACACCAAAAAATGGTTAAAAGGCTGTAAAATATTCTAAGCCCAAAAAGAGATTCTCATAAAGTGGGGAAGGGGCAATGCCCTAAGCTGACCCCTAATCTGTCCCTACCTCACTGCGGAGGTTGGCATCCTCTTGAATGCAAATGGCGCCCCCGCTCCTCTTTGGCTCACCCTAAAGGATCCTATAAGTCCCTGATTAGGTGAGAGTGGTGGGAGTCAATTATCAGTGTAAGGGGTCGCATTCAATCCCCAAGACAGATGGGCCACCACCACTGCACCTGCAGTGTAAAGGTGTGGTAAATTAAAAAATAGGAAATTAATGGGTATTCATTTCCTAACAGTCAGTTATCTTAACGGCCCAGATACTCAAGAGGAAATCAATCATCAAACAATTAGTAATACTTTATATAGATCTCAATCTGGCTGTAAATACAGAACAATTATATGTGTATTAGTAACAAAAATGATCCCAGGGAATATTCTTGCGTCCCTCACCAAACCTGAAAATAGATGTCACTTTATACCAATATATACAATAGACCAATCTTCAAGTACAATAAGCATAAAAAGATTCACTAGTCAGCCAGAAAGTCAAGAGATAAAGTATGGAGGTGTCCTTGGACCCTCCTATTCATAGGGACAAGATCAGCAATGCAAATAGACCAACCCCACAACTACACCGCTAAGTTCAAATACAGATGCAGGTATGTATTGCTCGACGTTTCTCCTGCTAATCGGCTCATCAGGAGCCACATACCCTATAAATTTAGATAATATAGTATGAATGCTTAATAAGAAAGACTTTGCTTTGATGAATCTTGTTGGTAGGTGTCAGTAAGGTGCCAGTAGTCAGTGTAGGTGTCAGTAAGGTGCCCTTACCCTGGTGATTTTGGCCTGATAACATGCACAGAATTTGACACACATGGGTTTGAATGGCTACTAAAGGTAACATCCTCATCTGTGACCTGTTTGATTGTAATCAGTGTGTGCATAAAAGCTGAGTGAGTTTCTGGGATCCAGACAGACTCTTGCATCTTTCATCCAGCCACTGACATTTCTGGATTGTGGGTCATGGGTAAAGCAAAAGAATTGTCAACGGATCTACGGGAAAAGGTAGTTGAACTGTATAACACAGGAAAATGATACAAAAAAATACCCAAGTAATTGTTAATGTCAGTTAGCAGTGTTCAAGCTGTGATTAACAAATGGAAAATCAGAGGCTCCGTAAAAACCAAACCACGGTCAGGTAGACCAACAAAAATTTTGGCCACAACTGCTTGGCCAAAATTGTTTGGGATGCAAAGAAAAACCCACAAATAACATCAGTTAAAATTCAAGACTCTCTTAAAACTAGCGGTGTGGCTATTTCAAGATGCATAATAAGGAGGCACTTGAAGAAAAATGGGCTGCATGGTCGAGTCACCAGAAGAAAGCCATTACTGCGTAAATGCCACAAAGTATCTCTCCTACAATACGCCAAACTGCACAGAGACACGCCTCAAAAATCTGGTACAAGGTAATTTGGAGTGATGAGACCAAAATTGAACTTTTTTGGCCACAACCATAAACGTTACATTTGGAGAGAGGTCAACAAGGACTATGATGAAAGGAACACCATTCCTACAGTAAAGCACGGAGGTGGATCGCTGATGTTTTTGGGATGTGTGAGCTACAAAGGAACAGGAAACTTGGTAAAAGTTGAAGGAAAGATGAATGCAGCACGTTAACAGCAAATTTGCACTCATCAACCCGGAAGCTGCGCATGGGACGTACTTGGACTTTCCAACACAACAACAATCCAAAACACAAGACCAAGTCGACCTGTCATTGGCTAAAGCAGAACAAAATGAAGGTTGTGGAGTGGCTATCTCAGTCTCCTGACCTCAATATCAATTGAACCACTCTGGGGAGATCTCAAGATTGCAGTTCATGCTAGACAGCCCAGGAATTTAAAGGAACTGAAGGATTTTTGCCAAGAAGAATGGTCAGCTTTACCATCTGAGAAATTAAAGAAGCTCATCCACACCTACCACAAAAGACTTCAAGCTGTCATTAATGTTAGAGGGGGCAGTACACGGTATTAAGGAATGGGGTATGGGAACTTTTGATCAGGGTCATTTGGATGTTTTTGGTTGTTATTAAGATTTAAAAAGAGAAAACACAGTCGTTTGACAATAAATGACTTCACCCAACCAATAACCATGAGTGGAGAAAAAGTTCTTTTGTTATCATTCATATTCTCTGAAACAATTCCAAGAAATGAAAAATTCTGCCGGGGTATGTAAAGTTTTGAGCACAACTGTAAGTATGAATATTTTTATTTGTTACTTTTGTTAGAATAGACCTCATTTAGCTGACATTAGTAGTATTAATAGTAGTAGTAGTACAGCTACTTCAGTTCTCAAAATATAAAAATACAATAGAATCACACTTAGTACTTTTTATTATTTTTTTTTAGTAATTTTTATGTGTCTTCTATCATTGAGCTCTGGCTTTAGAAGGATGACATAACATTTTGGGGTAAAAATACACACCAACAATCCTGCTGTAGAGATTAATATGGCAAAAACTTCTACTGCTACCGTGTACTTGCCCTTAGTGCTCAGGTAAGTGGGTATAAAGGACAGCCAAACACTGCAAAACATGAGCATGCTGAATGTGATATGCTGAGCCTCATTGAAGTTGTCTGGAAGTTTTCGAGCTGAGTAGGCGACGATGAAACTTAATAAAGCCAGAAAACCAATATAGGAAATTGCAAGATAAAAGTAGAGCATAGATACATCCATACACTGCAGTATCAGCTTATCATATGATGTCTTACTATCAAATTCTACAATTGGGGGGGCACATATTGTCCAGGTAACACAGATGAGAAATTCCCCTAAAGAACATAAAGTAGTCAAGCCTATGGAGACCCTTGAACCCATCCATTTTTTAAACCTGCTCCCCGGTTTGGACGCATTAAAGGCAGCGATGACTGTAATGGTTTTTCCCAACAGAGAGGATATGGCAACTGAAAATACAAAGAGAAATAGTGAATGTCTCAAGAGGCAGGTGACTTCTGTGGGATGACCAATGAATAAGAGTGAGCAGATGAAGGACAGGATAAGTGCTATGAGGAGGACATAGCTAAGGTGCTGGTTGTTAGCTCTGACTATAGCAGTGTTCCTGTGCTTGACAAAGGTGATCATTACTAAAGTTGAGGCTACAGCAAAGGTTATGGCTATGGTAGCCAAAGTTGATCCAAGATGGTCATCATAAGAGAGATATTCTATGGTCTTTCTTATACAAACAGTCCGGTTTATGCTTGATGAGAAAGTTTCAGGGCACTTTATACAGTTTTCCATTCCTACGATTAAAAAAACATAGTTTAAAACATTCTCATTAATGATATAAATGCAAAATACTATATTTACATCTATCTATGCTTATACCTTCCTACAAGGACCTACTGTAATATCATTCCCTATTAGGGTTGAGCAAGTATGTTCTGTCCGAGTATGCTGCTCCATTCTGACACCCATGTCTTATTATGTTTTCTGAAGCTGTGATTTATTTTAGTGCCTTTCTTCCTGTTATTCCTCCTTGTTTGTGAGCTCGTATTTTGTTTTCTCCAGTGCCACCATGTTCTGTTCATCCATGCATTACAGAGAGAGGGTTTTCCTTTGACCTTCTTTATCACGTCATTTCTCAAAGTCCATTCTGTAAATTACCAAAAAGCTCCTCCATAGCATCTTCTACACTGGATTGTCAAAATGGCCTACATGTTATAGTCCTAGCTAGAGAAGTGTTGCTAGAGAGTTCGCTATCTTCCATTGTTGCTACACATCCCTCAGAGACCTCAGAATGCTATTGATTGCAGATGAGCTGATCACTTTGTGCAACCCTGGTCGACAGACCAGAAAAGTGCTCTCTGGCTATGGACAGGAACCATGTGAATTTCCGTACCCTCATGGATCTCAGGCTCGGCTTATGATTAGCCGAGAAAGAGAGATTTCACCTGTGCATCGGTGAATCAAACACCATAACAATGAACCCAGAAGCACTGGGAATTCACGTAGCTCCCGCCCACGGCCAAAGAGCACTGACCGTAGGGTTGGGCAAAATGATCTGCTCATCTCTATTATTAATACTTTTATGATGCCTTCTGTATATTTTATGTCTCTTATTCATCCTACTGACCCCATCTCTAATACAACAATCTACCTAAAATTATCCATACCTAGTTATTAGACTTTGGCAGATTTGTTTGACTTGAATTTAATTCTTGTCAAATTTAACAAAAAACAATATTCTCCAGAATGCAGATTTTTTGTAATTCGCTCCTCGCAAATTTAGCAAGATGGAGGCTGGTCACCTTTGGCCGCCATTGTGCCAAATTGTAGAGGGCTGACAAAACATTTAAAAAAAACAATCTATCTAATCTGTTACTAATATACTTTGTTTAAACCGCACCAGATATATTTGCTATTTCCCCATCGGAGCATGGAACACAGTCAAAGCAGCAGGGTAACATTCCCATTTGGAGGGATTTTCTTTTTCCATGAGTACATATCTCCCTGCACATGGACTGAGGAATCTTAAAGAAATATAAGTATAAAACAGATCAACAAATCAATATCATTTGACAATTTTGGAAAAAATATAAAATTGTGTGATGTGAAGCTTTCCTATAAAGTCAAAAACATCTCCGTTTATGGAAATCTGGTGAGCTTCTCATGTCAGTGTTGTGATGGTGACATGGAACAACCACTTTAGGGGACACATAATCTATAGCTCACACTATGCAGCAAGGTAGTAAGGTTCAAGCTAATAGGTTTTTTTTATAGTTTTTTATTAATTTAACAATAATTTATAGTAGAGTTGAGCAAAAAAAGATTCACAGGTCCCTGGTTCAATAGCTACATCTGTAGTCCGTTGTCCGCTGCTGCCGGACGAGAACACTGCAAACCTCCAATTACTAGAAAAATTACTAATTATTAAGGCCTTGCGAAGTCATGTCTGTGTCTTACCCCAACATAGTGACATCTGTCATGGGGCCTACTGATCAGAAGAGGCGCTTAACATGCCATGGGCAGTTAGAGATTCCGATTGCTCTGGTCCAGCGCCCTACCAACATGGCTACATGACCAAGGTCTTATAAATCTTTTTGCTCATCTCTAATATACAGTACAAGGAATGTATGACTTATATTAAGGCTGTTGTCTAATTTCTCAAAATTTCCAGAATTTGTAGTTTGAAAGCCAAAGCGTGCCAAATATATTTTTTGCAGTGGTCACTACAAGGAAATAAGCAGAATTTCATGTAGCCGGTGGTAATAATGACTGTCTATGCAAGTCACGGTTTGTTAGAGACTCTTCACTTTGTCTCATAGTGAGAATATCCTCTATGATGTTCATATCCCCCAATAGTTGGGGTTGGTGCCAATTGATTCACACAATCCTGTCCATTGTCTATGACAGTGGCCTGTAGTCGCTGGATAAGAATAGGAGAATTGTCTCTCACCTGATTGTATCTGCTACTCTTTTTTGGATTAGCCGGCCTGGCGCGACGTCACCTATGCATCATGCCACAACAATTCCGTCACGTCAGGCCGTCTAATCAAAAAAGAGTCACCGCACAAGGTAAGAGTTCGTTCTTCAACTCCCGTTCGGCAACTACAGACTACTGTGATATTGAAGAACTGGATCATGCGAATCAATTCGCACCAACCATATTAATGGGCAATATAGACTGAGGAAGTCCTAATGGGACACCTCTTTTAGTAATTGGGTAAATTATTGTTTATTACTTGAATTTATGAATTCTGGAATACTCTGTTCTTACCTTTGTAAAATATGGATTCCACATAATAGCACTTGTATTAATTGCTAATTTCTGTGATGGCAAGAAAGTACCGACGTGCCTGCTCACATCTGTGCCGTTTGGATAAAGGACCCAGTTTAGAATAACAAAGCTATTCACTATATCACCCTGCGGGGTGAAAAAGATGTCTTCTCCCATTTTTCTTACATGAACATGTTTCAAATAAATATTCAGCTAAAGATAAGATAAGATACATGTTCATTTTACTTGTTAACTTTACTCATTGTGGCACATTCATGTGATATTGTACTGCTTATTTGACTGTTTCTGTAACTTCCATAGACTCCAAGTTCACGGAACTACTGCCAGCTGCCTATTCTGCAGAATGGAGTGGAACATTGGCTTTCTCATAGTTGAGGTGGCAGAGGAAGGACTTCTACCTAACAGACATGTTTCGTTTAAATCATAAAGTTTTTTGTATAATTTTATAATTACAGCCCCCATTGTAAAACCTTTAAAAGAGGTTGTCTCAAATTAAAGCAAACCCAGTGATCATCTGATTGATCCAGGTCCAGGTTTAGAAATCTCTGATGCTAGCCAGCCTGTTTAGAGGAAATGTAGTGCTACATGCCACAGCTGACCATCCAGAAGCCTCTGCAGAGGAACATAGTGCTACACGCCACAGCTAACCATATAGCTGTCTCTGCAGAGGAAAGTAGTGCTACACGCCACAGCTAACCATATAGCAGCCTCTGCAGAGGGGTGTAGTGCTACATGCCAAAACTATCCATACAGTAGCCTCTGCAGAGGAGTGTGGTGCTGCCTGCCAGAACTATCCATACAGTAGCCTCTTCAGAGGAGTGTAGTGCTACATGCCAAAACTATCCATACAGTAGCCTCTGCAGAGGAGTGTGGTGGTACATGCCAGAGCTGACCATCCAGCAGCCTCTGCAGAGGAAAATAGTGCTACATGCCACAGCTAACCATATAGCAGCCTCTACAAAGGAGTGTGGTGCTACATGCTAAAACTATCCATACAGTAGCCTCTGCAGAGGAGTGTGGTGCTACATGCCAAAACTATCCATACAGTAGCCTCTGCAGAGGAGTGTGGTGCTACATGCCAAAACTAACCATACAGTAGCCTCTGCAGAGGAGTGTGGTGCTACATGCCAGAGTTGACCATCCAGCAGCCTCTGCAGAGGAGGCCTGTTGGGGATATAAAAAGGGAAGGTGGAGCTACCCAGTCAGTCAGTCTGCTGCAGCCAGAGAGGTTGTCAGGTCAGTACAGACTCAGTGAGCTCAGTTAGTGAGCCTAGGGCGTGCCGACGCCAAAAGAGCGTGAAGAATAGCGAGGCCTACTGCCCGCGTGAAGCCTAGTGAGGGCCCCGAGCGTGGCCAAAGCCGAGTGGAGTAAGCAAGCTACATAGGGGGCAGAGGAGCTTAACTAGCTCACCCTAAAACCATTTACCGGACACCGGGTCCGCGTCTGCAGGGATCCTTTACATCCAGCAGAAATAACCGGAACCCCTGGAGAACTATATGTCCCAGGAACACCAAAAGCTGATTACGTATCCGGGTCAGGAGTCACGGAGGCCCAAGAGACCAGGGAGTGTGATCTCCAGCAGAAGGCCCTACCACCAGGTCAGCAGGTGCAAGACAGAAACTAAGTTAGGCCTAGCACCAAGCAGGTCAGAAACTTGTCAAAGAAAGGCAAAGAACAGGAGGCCCCACACCCGCTCACTGGAGAGAGTCCTGATATGCACCCTTCACCCTGAAGTACCCTGGACTTTGCCAGAAACACCACCAGTAAAGGTACTGAAGTGAACTGTTGTGTGTGTGCCTATTCTTCCTCTGACCCGGCTGGGTCCCCTCTGTCCTGTATCCCTACACTTATGCTGCCCTGAGGCCCCGCTCCACCTGTGGGGAGCCGCACCAACTAAGCTGCCTGAACACCGGCCTCAGAGGACTGTAGCAGCGCTGGTGATCTTCACCAGACACCACGGGTGGCGTCACGAACATTCCCTAACACATATAACTTCCCCCCTTTCTTTAAAGAGTGACCCCAGGGTACGGGCCCGGGAGCCGACCACCGCGACATCCCCCAAGGTCAGGCAACAACAAGGCCTAGGCGCCGAGTCGTCTCCATCCCCTGGGCGTGTCATCTCTTCCTGGCGTCACGAACAGGATTCCGTGCCCGCTGCAATGACGGAGTGTTGTGCCCGTTGCCACTGGGTACTGTGCACCTTTAATCAGAACTGTGTATTTAACTGTGGCGAAGAACACCGCCATTGTTGTGCCGCCGAGCGGGAAGAAGGGCGTAGCCGCGGGAAACTGAGAGGTGTACCTGCTGAAGCGCGCGAATCCCCGGACACGCCCCACGCCTCGACGTCAAACCAGGAAGCGCCAGGTCCTCGAAGGAGCCCCAGCTAGCGCTCTGACGTAGGACGCAAATGACGCAAGGTCCTGAAGGAAGACCGTCACCTGCGGAGCTGCGGCCTACAGGAAGAAAAGAAAAGAAGGTAGGCCATGGTTCACTAGGGGGGCGCCAGAATGTCCGAAGAACAGCACAATGCCAGAGTACCGGTTAACCGCCCTGATGAACATCCCGCGTCCGGCGCCGAGCAGGCCGGAGCAGCGGCTCCACCAGCAGGGCTTGTAACCCCTGTCATACCCATGGCCCTACCGTACATCCCTGGAGCGAAGTGGCTCCTCCAGTACAGCAGCAAACCAGATACCCTGTCTGGATTCAAAAGGAAAATATGTGGTATACTGGACATGTACTCTATGACAGGCAAGCAAAGAGCCGCTGTTGTATTGGGACAATTGACTGGTGCTGCGGAGCGAGAAGTAGAAACCTGGTCGACCGCAGACCAGGAGTCAGTGTCCGCAATCTTTAAAAAGTTACCGACTGTCTTTGAGGATCGTACTGAGACAGACCTCCGGATGAGGTTCTACAACTGCTCTCAGCAACCGGAGGAAAGTGTTCGGGACTATGCCTGGCGTTTACAAGGGGCCCTGCGAGCTCTGAAACAGGTTAGTCCAACCAGCATCAATAATGAAAATAAAATGCTGAAGGAACAGTTTATCCGGGGACTGAGGTCTCAAGAGGAGAGCAAGACTGTGCGTTGGTGGTCCCTGGATCATCCAGATGCCACCTTTGACACCCTTAAGGACATGGCTATAAAAGGACTGTAGCCCCTGGAAACAACTGCTATCCAATGTTAAAAGGGTGGGGCCACCCCAGTGCCTGCAGCATTTACCTTTTCCCCGGTGGCTGCTGAAGCCAAGGTTCCAGCAACGTCCCCTAGTGAGCTGGACAGCCTGCGCCCTGAAGTGCGTCGGTTGAGCAAAACCCTGACCACTGTACTGAGTGCCCTGCAGCTGCGGACGGAGCCCGAGGAGGAAGGAAGTATCCTGCTAGCTGACAGCCCTGAGGATGTCCCCTGGATGAGAAGGAGGAGGAGGACAGCGCCACCCCCTGGGAGGACCAGCGACCAAAGCCGCCCGCCGAAGGACCCTGTCTGCCACCGCTGCCACAAGACAGGTCACGCCATCCGGAGCTGTCCTTTAAATGAGCAAACCCTGGGGCCGCGGGCCGACACCCAGGAGTAGACCCCTCAGGCCCATCAAACTGGTACCGCAGGTTCGTGGGAGGAAGACCTTTCCTGTCCTTCGTGCTGGACGGCATCGCGACACCTGCTCTGCTGGACACAGGATCTCAGGTAACCATCATGCCTGATGTCCTCTAAAAAGGTTCTGGTCCATAGACGAACTTCACCCACCAGATCCAAATCTTTCCGCGTATGCCTCAAACGGCCTCCCCCTTAACCTAGTCGGAGTTAAGGATGTGGCAGTAAAGGTGGGAAGAGTGGAACTGAAGGACCAGGGACTAATTGTAGTAGAGACTAATCCTGATGATACAGACTTGTATATGGTACTTGGCATAAATATTGTTAGTAACTGTTTGGCAGAAGTGTTGTTCTTGCTCCAACAGATAGCTGACACTGCCAGACCAGGGCAGAGAAGGGCGCTCCAGAAAGAGATCCGCGATATTATGTACCAGCAACAGGTAAAGCTAACAGGAGGTGAAATTGGTAATGTACGGGTGACAGACCCGGTACCCAATGTGATTCCCCCACTGAGTGAAATGCTGATTTGGTGTAGAGCAGCAATGGGTCTCAAAGGACGGAGCTACCAGGCGGTAGTGGAGCCCCTTAGCTTAGAGCATAGACCTACACTCTTAACTGCCAGAGTGGTAGTGGATGTACGCAATGGGAGGGTGCCCGTCTGTTTTCTGAACTATAGGGAGGACGAGGTTAGATTACCACGCTATGCCACTGTTGCCAACCTGTACACAGTAAATAACAACTCCATACACACGGCGGAGTCCTTAACCTCACCAGACGAAGTGGAGGATAATGACCTGGCAACCCAGGTGGAGGATTGGTGTCAACAACTCCATGTTGGGACAGACACCACTCCTGTCCATCAGAAGCAGGGTGTACATCGGGTGGTTCAGCAATACGCGCAGGTATTCAGTAAGCACCCACTTGATTTTGGGAGGATTAAGGGGGTACAACATCATATCCTCACAGGTGACCCTCCACCCATCAAAGAACGTTACAGGCCTATACCACCAGCACACTGCCAGAAGGCGAAGGAGATGTTGCATGACATGAAGAAGGCAGGGGTAGTAAGGGATAGTTGTAGTCCCTGGACAGCTCCCCTAGTTCTAGTCAGGAAAAAGAACGGAAGCATGAGAATGTGTGTAGATTACAGACAAGTAAATCGCATTACACATAAAGATGCATACCCTTTACCACGTATAGAGGAATCCCTGGCTGCCTTAAAGTCTGCAAATTACTTCTCCACCCTTGACCTCACTAGTGGGTACTGGCAAGTAGCTGTTGCTGAGGAGGATCGGGAGAAGACGGCCTTCAACACCCCGATGGGACTCTGCTAGTTCAATAGTATGCCGTTTGGACTCTGCAACACCCACGGAATGTTCCAGAGATTGATGGAGTGCTGTTTGGGACACCGCAACTTCAAGACTGTACTACTATACCTGGACGACGTGATAGTATACTCCAAAATGTAGGAGGACCACTTGAAGCACCTGGTGGAGGTGTTTTAGTCGCTGTCCCGGTATGGGATGAAGCTGAAGCCCTCAAAGTGCCACCTGCTCAAGCGAAAGGTACAGTACCTGGGGCACATCGTTAGTCCAGAGGGAGTAGCACCAGACCCGGAGAAGGTCACTGCCATCCAGAAATTGCCGGAGCCAAAGAGCCTCAAGGAGGTACGTCAGTTCCTGGGACTAGTCGGGTATTACCGGATGTTTGTGAAGGACTATACCAAGAAAGCGGTGCCTTTACAAGATCTCCTGGTAGGACAGTCCGGGAGAGGCAGAAACCCCCCGTTCCAGTGGGGTAAGGAGCAAGCTGAATCCTTTAAGGTGATGAAGGAGATCCTGACCGGCGAAGAGATCCTAGCCCACCCTGACTACAGCCAACCGTTCCTGCTGTACATAGATGTCAGCAACGAGGGATTAGGAGCTGTGTTAAGTCAGAAGCAGAATGGCCGAGAGAAGGTGATCACCCATGCAAGCAGGAAGCTCCGCCCGACCGAGAGGAACCCAGAGAACTATAGCAGCTTCAAGTTGGAGTTCCTGGCCCTGGTCTGGGCCATCACCGAGCGGTTCAAGCACTACCTAGCCTCCAGTAAGTTCACTGCCTTCACTGATAATAACCCCTTGACTCATCTGGAAACAGCCAAGTTAGGAGCCATGGAACAACGATGGATCGCTCGACTGTCAAACTACCAGTTCACCATTATGTACCGGGCAAGCCGCAAAAATACCAACGCCGATGCCCTGTCCAGGATACCTCACCAGTCGGACACTGAAGAAGAAATGGATGACTTGGAGGAGATTGAACTACCTGCTTTCCACCATAATGGAATGGTCCACGAGCAACGAGCCTCCAGGAGGCATCGCGGTAAGATGTTAAACCCCCTGCCTCACAACAGCTGGAAGGAGACCCAGGACAGCGACCCGGTTGACAGCCGTATCAAAGGGCTGATAACCCAAGAAGGTTCCTCCCTGGAGAAGGACACGTCTCTACAAGCCAAGCAGCTGTGGAATGAGAAGAGCCCGTTGTTCATCTATAGAGAGAAACTGTGCCGGAGGTACGTCAACCCCAAAACTCATGAGATGGTATGGCAGGTAGTGGTGCCCAAGACAGACATCCAGATGGTGTTGGAAGCCTACCACGATCAGGCGGGGCACTTTTGCTGGAAGAAGCTAGAAACCCTGCTGAAGTGTCGGTTTTATTGTGTAGGAATGCGCAGTTCCATTGAGAGGTGGTGCAGGAATTGTGGACCCTGTAGCATCAGAAGAAAAGACTACAGCAGCCAGAAGGCACCCCTGCAACCCATCAAGACAACTCAACCTTTGGAGATCGTGGCCCTGGATCATGTCAAGCTGTCACCCAGCATGTCAGGATATTCCTATGCCCTGACCATGGTGGATCACTACTCCTGGTTCCTGGTGGTCGCCCTCGTCAAGGATCTGACGGCAGAAACTGTGGCGAAGACATTTCAGGCGTATTTCTGCAGGCCCCATGGATACCGGGAGCAGGTGCTGACGGATCAAGGCTCAGCCTTTGAAGCCGAACTGTTCAAGGAGTTCTGCCATCTGTACGGGTGTAAAAAGATCCAGACTACACCGTACCACCCCCAAACCAACTCTGTGAAAAGATGAATAACATCATCATCGACCTGCTGAAGACCTTACCACTAGAGGAGAGAAATCAGTGGCCAGACCTACTACCTGACCTGGTAGATCTGTACAACCACATACCTGTGAGTTCCACCAATTGTACTCCAGCATATCTCATGCGAGCAAGACCCGGGAAGTTGCCCATGGACCTGCAGCTTGGGGTAGTAGAACCAGAAGCAGATATGTCCACTGAGGACTGGGACACGACCAGACAGGAGCAGTACAGAAGAGTATAGGCCTATGTCGAAGACAGTCTCACTCGGGTAAGGGACAAGCAGGAAGCCTACTACAATAAAAGTGCGCCCGCAGAACCCTTCACACCAGGAGAAGTGGTGTTAAAGAGGAAAAGGAGAAACCATAAACTTGATGACGAGTGGGAGAGAGAACCCTACACTGTGTTAAATTCAAGATTTGATAACAAGAAGACCTGTTTGATTAGCAAATACGGAGGAATAACAACTGCAACGGTATCTAGAGACCATCTGAAGTTGTGTCCAGACCTGCTAAAGCCCCAAGAAGAAGTGCCTCTCACCGTACCGGAGGAGCCTAAAGAAGCAGTACTCCATACTGACTTAGGAGATTTCCTAGAAGATTGGCCTCAACTAGGAGGAGCAGTAATAATAACTGTGATCCACTTCTTTCAACAGCCAGAAGACCCTCCACAGCAAGTAGAATCTGTAAGTGCTTTAGAGGAGCCTGCTCAAGAAGAATCCCCAGAAGAAGGATCCCCGGTTGGAGCAGAGCAAGAAGGCCCAGCCAATGGTATACTTGCCAGTCCCTTAGAGAGGTTAAGGCAACCCTGCAGTCCCCCAGCACTTAGAACTGACAGAATGAGAGGTAGTGCAAACACTAGTGCCTCACGCATCCCAGTACCAAGTAGGTCGACACGTAGCACACGAGGTCAGACCCCTGTCAGATACAGAGAATAGAGAAGGAAACTCTGACAGTGTAGATAGTTGCCCCTGGGGTTTTGTCTTATGTATTTTCATGTATGTGTATTTTGATATGTGCTTTGCCTTACTAATGGACAATTTAAGTGATATGGACACTTCCCTTGTTAACTCTAGTTACCCGTAAGGGTACATAAAGAACTTTGCGGCTGAGGACTGTGTGCAGCCCAAAACCTGTTTGCTGTAAATAGTTGCACTCCCTGGAGTGCCCCTTTAGGTGACCTCAGAACAAAAACCTATCTGGCGTGGCAGAAGTGGAGGTCCAACTCAGGATCGCCATGCCCTGCAGCCACCCCAGGGCCTACGTTGAGGGTTTGCTTTGGACAGGTCCCTCAAGCTACCAAGTACTCTAACCTGTGAGATGGACATCCTATCGGGGAACCTCACCAGAAGATACTTGAATTCTGAGGTTGCTTATTGAATTGTACATATCTATTTATTGTTTATAATGTTTTATTATGCCGCGTTCAAGCAAAGTGCCTCCCATAAAGGGAAGAGTTATTGTTATTGTTGTTATAAAGAATTACTTCAGTCCGGGAGTACTGAGCTTTGCTGGGGGGAATGTGGCGCCCTGCTGCGCATTGGTGCCACAGATCCCAGAGGGGTGCATGGACGGATTCCTCCACAAGAGGCCCTCATAGCATCCACACACCTCCACCTTCCACCTCAGACCACCAGAGGGAGCCCGTTAGGGATATAAAAAGGGAAGGTGGAGCTAGGCAGTCAGTAAGTCTGCTGCAGCCAGAGAGGTTTTCAGATCAGTACAGACTCAGTGAGCTCAGTTAGTGAGCCTAGGGCGTGCCACGCCAAAAGAGCGGTGAAGAGTAGCGAGGCCTACTGCCCGTGTGAAGCCTAATGAGGGCCCCGAGCGTGGCCGAAGCCGAGTAGAGTAAGCAAGCTACATAGGGGGCAGAGGAGCTTAACTAGCTCACCCCAAAACCATTTACTGGACATCGGGTCTGCGTCTGCAGGGATCCTTTACATCCAGCAGAAATAACCGGAACCCCTGGAGAACTATATGTCCCAGGAACACCAAAAGCTGATTACGTACCAGGGTCAGGAGTCATGGAGGCCCAAGAGACCAGGGAGTGTGATCTCCAGCAGAAGGCCCTACCACCAGGTCAGCAGGTGCAAGAAAGAGACTAAGTTAGGCCTAGCTCCAAGCAGGTCAGAAACTTATCAAAGAAAGGCAAAGAACAGGAGGCCCCACACCCGCTCACTGGGGAGAGTCCTGATATGCACCCTTCACCCTGAAGTACCCTGGACCGTGCCAGAAACACCACCAGTAAAGGTACTGAAGTGAACTGTTGTGTGTGTGCCTATTCTTCCTCCGACCCGGCTAGGTCCCCTCTGTCCTGTATCCCTACACTTACGCTGCCCTGAGGCCCTGCTCCACCTGTGGGGAGCCGCACCAACTAAGCTGCCTAAACACCAGCCTCAGAGGACTGTAGCAGCGCTGGTGATCCTCACCAGACACCACAGGTGGCGTCACGAACATTCTGTATCCCATATAACTTCCCCCCTTTCTTTAAAGAGTGACCCCAGGGTACGGGCCCGGGAGCCGACCACCGCGACCTCCCCCAAGGTCAGGCAACAAGGCCCAGGCGTCGAGTTGTCCCCATCCCCTGGGTGTGTCAGTAGTACATGCCAGAGCTATCCATACAGTAGCCTCTTCAGAGGAGTGTGGTGATACATGCCAAAACTATCTATACAGTAGCCTCTGCAGAGGAGTGTGGTGCTATATGCCAAAACTATCCATACAGTACCCTCTACAGAGGAGTGTGGTGCTACATGCCAAAACTATTCATACAGCAGCCTCTGCAGAAGAGTGTGGTGGTACATGCCAGAGCTGACCATCTAGTAGCCTCTGCAGAGGAAAATAGTGATACTTGCCACAGCTAACCATATAACAGCCTCTGCAGAGGAGTGTGGTGCTACATGCCAGAACTATCCCTACATTAGCCTCTGCAGAGGAGTGTGGTGCTACAAGCCAGAACTATCCATACAGCAGCCTCTATGGAGGAAATGTAGTGCTAGATGCCGGGGCTAACCATACAACAACCCTTGTGGAGAAAATGTAGTGCTACATGCCGGGGCTAACCATACAGCAGCCTCTATGGAGGAAATGTAGTGCTACATGCCAAGGCTATCCATACAGCAGCCTCTATGGAGGAAATGTAGCGCTACATGCCGGGGCTAACTATACAGCAGCCTCTATGGAGGAAATGTAGTGCTACATGCCGGGACTAACCATACAGCAGCCTCTATGGAGGAAATGTAGTGCTAGATGCCGGGGCTAAGCATACAACAACCCTTGTGGAGAAAATGTAGTGCTACATGCCGGGGCTAACCATACAGCAGCCTCTATGGAGGAAATGTAGTGCTACATGCCGAGGCTAACCATACAGCAGCCTCTGCAGAGAAAAAGTAGTGCTAGATGCCGAGGCTAACCATATAGCAACCTTTGCAGAGGAAATGTAATGCTACATGCTGGGGTTAACTATCCAGCAGCCTCTGCAGAGGAAATGTAGTGCTAGATGCCGGGGATAACTATACAGCAGCCTCTGCAGAGGAAATGTAGTGCTAGATGCCGGGACTAACCATAGAGCAGCCTCTGTGGAAGAAATGTAGTGCTAGATGCCGGGGCTAAGCATACAACAACCCTTGTGGAGAAAATGTAGTACTACATGCCGGGGCTAACCATACATCAGCCTCTATGGAGGAAATGTAGTGCTACATGCCGGGGCTAACTATACAGCAGCCTCTGCGGAGAAAAAGTAGTGCTAGATGCCGAGGCTAACCATATAGCAGCCTCTATGGAGGAAATGTAGTGCTAGATGCCGGGGCTAACCATACAGCAGCCTCTATGGAGGAAATGTAGTGCTACATGCCGGGGCTAACCATACAGCAGCCTCTGCAGAGAAAAAGTAGTGCTAGATGCCGAGGCTAACCATATAGCAGCCTTTGCAGAGGAAATGTAGTGCTACATGCTGGGGTTAACTATCCAGCAGCCTCTGCAGAGGAAATGTAGTGCTAGATGCCGGGGATAACTATACAGCAGCCTCTGCAGAGGAAATGTAGTGCTAGATGCCGGGGCTAACCATAGAGCAGCCTCTGTGGAAGAAATGTAGTGCTAGATGCCGGGGCTAAGCATACAACAACCCTTGAGGAGAAAATGTAGTACTACATGCCGGGGCTAACCATACATCAGCCTCTATGGAGGAAATGTAGTGCTACATGCCGGGGCTAACTATACAGCAGCCTCTGCGGAGAAAAAGTAGTGCTAGATGCCGAGGCTAACCATATAGCAGCCTCTATGGAGGAAATGTAGTGCTAGATGCCGGGGCTAACCATACAGCAGCCTCTATGGAGGAAATGTAGTGCTACATGCCGGGGCTAACCATACAGCAGCCTCTGCAGAGAAAAAGTAGTGCTAGATGCCGGGGCTAACCATACAGCAGCCTCTATGGAGGAAATGTAGTGCTACATGCCGGGGCTAACCATACAGCAGCCTCTGCAGAGAAAAAGTAGTGCTAGATGCCGGGGCTAACCATACAACAGCCTCTATGGAGGAAATGTAGTGCTACATGCCGGGGCTAACCATACAGCAGCCTCTGCAGAGAAAAAGTAGTGCTAGATGCCGAGGCTAGCCATCCAGCAGCCTTTGCAGAGGACAGTAGTGCTAGATGCCGGGGTTAACTATACTGCAGCCTCTGCGGAGGAAATGTAGTGCTAGGTGCCGGGGCTAACTATACAGCAGCCTCTGCGGAGGAAATGTAGTGCTAGATGCCGGGGCTATCCATACAGCAGCCTATGCGGAGGAAATGTAGTGCTAGATGACGGGGCTAACCATACAGGAGCCTCTACGGAGGAAATGTAGTGCTACATGCCAGTCTTTCAAATTCATAGCTGTTGAACTGACTTTGTCTGCCACCACTCTAGTTGATTGACCGGTCTGTTCCATTTGTGTGCATAAGAAGAGACTTGTCAATTACCTGGATCAGGGAGAGGAGAAGCCGGCTGGAGGCAGCTCCTTACTAATCTAGGCTCTCTCTATGATCCCCGGTTGGCTCCGGCATTTCAGCTAAAAACATACCTGGCTGCAATCCTACAGTCAGCGGCGGTTCATGCTGCCGGTGATTAGCGCAGCATGAATCCATTGACAGATTCCCTTTAATTAAAGAAAAAGACTGTGCTTGCTTGGTATCGCTGTAATTATACTGACCGGGAGGATCATGTAACCAGGTTACTTTTACTGTATAATCAACTACATAGAAACTAAACCCAAAAAGCCGTGGCAGATTTGAGTTCTTTTTTCACATTTCACAGCACTTGGTTTTAATAATCTGTGGCATATGTGGACAATGTGGATCCAAACTGTTCTATCATAAAGAAGCAAAATATCACATGGCTCAAGGAGAATATTACCCTTTTGATTCCTCTCTCGGGAGATTGTCTGACTAGTAAATTTGCGGCATACACTTCATGTAAAGCCTTGGCCAAAAAATACACAGCGTTGTAAATTGTATATGTAAAGATACTGGACAATGTGTTTTCTTTTTTCAAAAATTCCACCCATACACTATTTGCCTCGGGTTTGTCTGTGTTGTCAAGGTGCCAAAAACCAAAGTGGGTGATGTAAAATCTTTGAATAAAATGATTATCCGGCATCTTTTGTAATGAACAATTTAACAAAAACTCACGAAGACCATCGATGTCCTTAATGTGAATCGATATCTTCAGGGAACCATTGACATTAAATAGCAACATTTTGTCATGGAGATCGGTATTTAATATGGTTAGACTGATGGGGAGTATCCACATTTTACTGGGCAGCCTGTTTTGCAGCATTGACATGATAACTTCAGAGGTTACATATAGGATTACAACATTCGATGACGATGTCAACAACACTTTCATGAGTTTGCCAACATTTTTGACTACGGATATAGCAGCCAAAAACTCCACACATATTCCTTTACTTTCCAATAGCTGCTTCAGTTCACCAGTAGCTTTAATGCTGCTGTCATCATCCGTGGATATGATTCCAACAAATGTCCATTTGAAGTGCAGCAGAAGTTGTAGGATCACCTGGAACTGATGATACTCATTCGAAATAGTTCGATAAACTGATGGAAACTGTATCCTATCATTAAATATTGGATCCGTTGCACCGTAGCTGATCTACAAAAGAATGCCATAGTTAACGCTACGTACTGAATGCAAATGTCACTCAAAATTGCAGGACAAATATAGTTTGTTGCTTTTATTTAGTCATCAGCATTCAACACTCCAGAAATAAAAGATTGCCCAACGTTTCTGTCCATATCGGACTTTAATCATGACCAGATAGAAAGGGGCAGGAACATAAAGGCAGAATTCTGCATAAGCACTGATCATGTTTCTGTTCCTTTCTTACTGGTTGTCACGTTACTGGCGATACTGGACTGGAGGTCAGTGGCCGGAGCAGATGTGTACAGGTGACCTGACCGTGGGAAGACTTCAGGAGATGCAGTATATGGCGGTGGTAGTTCACTATGTCAGCAGATGCAGGGGCCCGCCTGAGCAAGGGCCGGCCGGGATCACACACGAGCACCAGGTTCGTTTAGGCAATAGAAGTTCGAGGTAGGAACAGCAGAGTTTTCACAAGAAGCAGGACAGCGCCAGCAGAACACCCTCCAAATTAGGAGCTCAGATAATGCTCAGTTAGACTGAGCACCACAAAATACTCAGCAACAGGAAGCTGCACAGGGCCAGGTATATATTGCAGGTCCAATCAATCTCAATCAGGGCGGCAACAATCAGCAGGGCAGGTGATGATCTCTATCCCAGACGAAGTTAATATGGTTTCAGGCAGGAGTTAAACAAGTCCCGAATAGCTCCACAGCAAAGGAACAGACTAGCAAGCAATGGGTCACAGGGTCAAATCCTAACACCGGTCATGCTCAACGTCTGATGTGGACCAAAACGTTGGCCATTCTTTCATTTTTGGAGAGATAAATGCTGATGATTCAATAGAAGCAACAATCTTTATTTTACCTGTAATTTGGAGTGGGAAATTTCCTTTGGAAGATTGTGTAGGGTTAGCGTTACCACAGTAGCATCTATAGTGGCGTCTTCCAAGAGGAAGCCGCAAGAAGAATGAACCGGTAACTTTTTTTTAACCACTTCAGGGCTTTGAAAGCCGTGAAGTAGTTAAAAGAAGTAAGACAAGACAGAACATAGGCACAGTGAAATGTTTTGACATTGATGTGCATATGTTCTTTCTTTGTGACATTTTATTAGCTCTCTCAGGCAGGTCACAGGCAGAATCCCCCTTTAAAAAACATTATGGCCAAAAAAATAATGGCATTGCTTCATTATTCTTGTTTCTCCAGTTTTCTGGAGTATTTTTTAGTGGCTTTAATATTTGCATCTTTTTAAGTTGTATTTATTTCTAGTTTAAGTCATGCTCAACATGTTACCTCAACAACTTTGCTTATCTAGATATTTTAGACATTAGTAAACTCTGACTTTTACCAAATGTTACATTTTTTGGCATCTCTCTCTTATCACTGCCTGGAGTAAGCTTTGGTGCGAAGTTTAATATTTGGATCATGTTTGGAAAAATGTGCAGCTTTTGTGAAAATCTTGTGAACTGTGTTGCTAAAAATTGAAAAAATGATAAAACGATTAAAGTAAAAAATAAAAAGCATTTCTGATTGTGGACCAAATTTTTGAACCGAGTGCACCATTTTGAAGAATTTGGCATGAAAAACGTCAGTGATTACCACAAGACAAAAAAGAAAAATGACTTCAATAAATTGCAAATGATGAATTGGGACAATTGGGACAGTTTTTTTGTATTTTACTGGTTTAAAAAATGCTGAACTGTAAAAATAAACTTGTGTAACTTTGTACTCCGTCCTATCACTTTTTTATTTTTCTGTCTATGAAACTTTTCCAAGTTTGTTTTTTTTGCGTTGGGTGCTTTTTTTATGGTACTATTGTTGGGTGCATTTTTGGAGGGAGGTATTTGAATTTTTGGAGGGAGGTTCGTACGCAATTTACCATATGAGTTAATTAAATTAATATTTTTGTAGACTGTTTTTTTTTATAGATGTGGTAATACCAGGATTGGCCAAGGGGGTGGTTCTGGGCAATCTTTTGTCTTACTGCAGACACAGCAGAGAGGACATCCTCTATAATAGCCAAACGTCTTACAGCTGCATTGAACAATGAGAAGGAGGAAGGAAATATGACTGAGCTCTGCTCAAAGCAGATTTTTTTCTCAATTGTAATTGCAATTTGAGACTAAATTGAATTTATGTTTTCTATTTTTGTGTATTTTTTACTGTTCCTTTAAGTCCAGACCCAAAGTCCCACCAATAAATCAAAGTTTAAATTAATTTTGCGAGATTTAGGTTTGACCTTAAACGTCAGTTCTGCAAGGGTCAGAACGACTGATTGGAGGGGCCTTAAATTTATGCCAACCTCTTCATTGTTTGGCTTGGATTTCTTAGTGGATAAGTCTTGTATAGGAACTCAAAGGCGTGACAGAAAAGGTCTACCTGCCATTGCATATGCACCTGAAGTTTCAGTATTTGGGCTTCTAACTTGTAGTATGGGACTTTAGATACTATACTTACCAGGGGGTATCCATACAACTGGGTTATTTGAGCAATTGTATATGTGGATGAAGATGACAAATGGCCAATAAATGCTACTACTCTTGACATTTTTTCCCAGGAGTAGTTTGGAATAAGACCTTGGCTTCCGGACAGGATAGTTAATATGCCTTTTAATGCAAGTACCTCGGAGTCACAGGAGTCATACAGTTGGAAACCCAAAGACATATTGGGCAATATATCATTACTGGCATTTATTTCTTCAATTGTGAAAATAAAAGTCAGAAGATGTTGAAGATATTGGAACGCTGGACTAGAATTAGGAGATAAGAGAAAGTGAAGAACTCATGATTTTTTTCAAATACAGTAAACAGTGAACTAAAGAGTAACACCCATGTTGCCTATCCAAGTATCCTTCAGCAATTTCCACCCTGTCTTTTTCGAATCTCACTCATCCTCTTTATCTCATTTTCTTAGTCTGATCGCTCTAAATAACTTTCAATTCCACTTTGTACTTTTTATTAATAATTTTTTATTTAAAGGACATATAGAGTAATAACTACAAATTGTATTGAAAAATGATTACAAACAATGCAGATCAAAAGGTATAGGCGGTACAAAAGCCATATCAACGAGTCCTTAAGTACCAACAAGATAAGTAGTGATATTAACCCCTTCACAACCTTGGAAGTATAGGTACGTCCAATGTCGTTTCCCTCCCTTTGATGCAGACTCCGGCGCTGAGCCCGCATCTTTCCCGGCTCATGACAGCTGATCTGATCATGTGCCCCTAACAGCCACGGGTGGAATCGGGATCCACCTGCGGCTGTTAACATGCTATATGCCTCTGTTGATCTCCAGTAGAAACTAAGAGGAAAAAAGTGCAAATTGGGTCTTATCTGACAATAGCAATTATACAAATAAAGGATATGCTAACCTGATAAGGTTGTGTGACACACAGCCATGAATACGCATGAAAATAGCTGCTGCAGATCCACGGGTCTTCCGACCAGTAAAGAAAAAAAAAGGAGCCAATTGTGGTTTATCAGCAATGCTGGTAGGCAATGGAGACCCAAATGGAAGAATAATAAAGGATTTTTTATTTCTGGTTCTTTAGTCGACACTAGAGATGAGCGAACCTTTCAATGATTAGTTCGTTCCAGTATGGTGAACTTCCCAATGTGTGCCAAATAGTTCGTCAAGTAGTTTGTCGAACATACCGAACCCCATTGTATTCAATGGGAGGCAAAACCAAACACATACACCTACAAAAGGGTCCAAAAACTGCCAAAACACATCAAATTAGGGCGGACACCAGGAAAAGTGGCATTAATTGACTCAGAGTACAAATTTTACAATGGCACAGCATCAATCAGCCATGGGCCATGCATGAAGTATCAAGGTCTGTGTCAGGATTTCCAGCTTTGAATTGAACTTCAAATTAAGACGAGGTGGGTGAGGGATCGGTGTAGGCCTGCTGTGCTGGGAGCCCTGATACCACATGCAACAGCTCAAGCTGCTTTTATGCTCAGCCGCACTCAGATGACAGAAAAATCAGTTTCATAGATTAGTATTGGTATAAAAATGTAAGGATAGTAACACGGTAGTTGACTGAATAGTAAGTGGAGGCCTGCCGGTCTGGGAGTACTACTGCTACAGGCAACATACAAGAAGGAGACCAAACCAGGAGTCTCTCAATTTCCAAAAATTAGGGGCAGATGTGGCACCCCAGGGGGTCTGGTTGCCACAGTGGTAGCAATACCATGTTTGAGAGCAGGCAGGAGTTTCCTGGTCAGGAGTGCTTTACATGCATCACCTCCTGCCCCAAGCCAGGAAGGGGAGGATCCTGCCCTTTATAAACTGGATCTGGGGCGGGGTTAGGGAGTAGTTCCAGAGACAGGGACAGAGCAGCAAAGCAAGGAGCCCTGTAGGCAATACAGGAGCAGAGAGCCAGGGACGGGAGCGATTAGAGCTCGTCCTGGCTGGAGACACCACGAACCGGACACCGGAGTCCGAGGCAGGGGGGATTATACGCCCAGCAGCAGAAACCACACGGCAGGGGATTTCAGGTCCTCTGGCCATAGGAAGCCCGGAGGCTCAGCCACACGAAGGGGACTGGTACCGCCACAGAGGAGCGAGGAATACCAAGGGTCCAAGTCGCCAGCCATACGGGTGAGCACCACACGATAAACTCAGGGACGTGGGCTACCACATGACTACAGCAGGGTAGCCAGAAAGAGTACAGTCAGAACGGCAGGCCTACAACTTCACCTGGCCAGCGGAACTCTTAGTTTGCTCTCAGACCGGCCAGGCCTCCACTGCTAGCCAGTACTCCCAGCGGGACCTTAATAATTGCCATCAGTAAAGGTCCTGAACTGCACTGCCAAGACTCTGAGTCGTTACTACTGCTCCCGTGCCCAACCACCACCATCATTCACCTGCGCTGCCCTGAAGCTACACTCTTTCTGTGGGGAGTTACACTACCTTGCTGCGCATATCACCAGCTTCAGTGGACTGCTCCGCAGTGGCGGTTCTCCATAACCGCAATCCACAGGTGGCGTAGTCGGACTATATAAACCTATACACATAGACTGCCCCTGGTTTGACCGCCCTGGGTCACAGACCGGGACGCCGCCACGGTGACTACAGCCCCCAGCATTTACAAGGCCCGGCTCCGGGTACCCCCGCACTGCCCAGGGGGCGCGTCACAGACACCACCAAAGTGGCATCAATTTCAGTAGAGTAGAAATAGTATAATTAGGACCGACACCTCTTCCACTACAACCAACCCAGCAGAAGGAGACCCAACCAGGAGTGTCAACATTTCCAAAAATTAGGGGCAGACACCACAAAAGAGGCATAAATTTTGCTAGAGTAGAAATAGTATAATTAGGACCGACACCTCTTCCACTACAGCCAACCCAGCAGATAGAGACCCAATCAGGAGTCTTCACATTTCCAAACATTATTGTTAACATCTGCAGCAGCAGCAACAGCAGGCATGAAAAAGATATCACATACTGCAATTACGCGAGATCAATGCAGCACACTAAAAACGACAACATCGCCTAGTCTGTACAATCTGCGATTGGGGTGCAAAACTCCTTGGAGATCAATGAGTTGTTCATCTTGATGAAAGTTAGGTGGTTAACACTTTCAGGGGACAGCCGGCTGCGCTTAACTGTCAGGACACCACCAGCAGTGCAGAAGACACATTCTGAGAGAACACTGGCTACAGGGCATGATAAATCCTACGGGGCATGACAAGCGAGCTCAGGCAACTCTTTCATTTTTGAAGACCAAAATGTAAAAGGGTTCAAACCCTCCCAAATAGTATGGATATTGAGCTCTAGATACTCCTGCACCATCCTCTCCAGTCATTCACCAAGTGTCAGAATTGTACTCTTGTGCTGGTGTACGAGCTGGTCTACAAAATGTGTGAAAGGACTCACAGAAATTGCTTCTGCCACTTACACTGCTGTTGCTGCTGCTAATGTTTTGGCATTGACGAATTGATGTTCCGGAGGTTGGAAGTCTAGAGCTGCGATGCACACTGTGTGCCTCACTGCTTTCTTGGGGAAAACCTCTCTTAAGGTTGTGTAAAAGCGTGTTTCGATACTCTAGCATTCGCTGGTCCCTTTCCAGGGTGGGAAGCATCTGGCAAAATTTACTCTTATAACGTGGATCTAATAAAGTGGAAACCCAGTAGTCAGCACTATTTCAAATCATAACTATATGGGGATCCTGTTGCAGATAGTGCAGCAAGTAGGCGCTCATATGTTGGGCTCCTCCATGAGGTCCATGCCCATGGTGTGTTGGTGGCTGGGTAACACTAATGCTTGTTTCCTCCATCCCCTCCCACCAACCATGAACAACGGAGAGGGAATGATTATCCTCTTCATCTGACTGTTGCTCGCCCATCACCTCTTCCTCCTCCATTTGTTCCTTGGCTCTTGCACCTTCACTAACAGTTTGTCTAGCATCACCAGCCCCCCTCGATCTCTGTAATCCACCATACCTTGGCACCCGCCTGTGTGACGACAATCTGGAACTTTGAGACATTGTTATCCCTTCCGCATCCTCCTCTGCTTCCTCCTCTTCTTCTGGGACCACCACCTCCTCCCGCAGGCTATTCAAAGTCTGCTCCAGCATATAGATGACCGGAATCGTGATGATGATGACCTCATTGTCAGCACTAAATATCTTAGTAGATATACAACCCCTGGCAAAAATTATGGAATCACCGGGCTCGGAGGATGTTCAGTTGTTTAATGTTGTTGAAAAAAAGCAGATCACAGACATGGCACAAAACTAAAGTCATTTCAAATGGCAACTTTAGGGCTTTAAGAAACACTAAAAGAAATCAAGATTAAAAATGTGGTACTCAGTAAGGGTAATTTTTTTCAGACCAAGCAGAGGGAAAAAAATATGGAATCACTCAATTCTGAGGGAAAAATTATTATATGTCATCCATGAATTAAATCTTAGAAGGGTGTGGATGTATTTATTAGCTGAATTGTCATCGCTGCTTCAACTTGGGGAAACAAATATGTATTCAGTGCATTGTGGAATCTGTGTACTACCTTGTGTCACATACCCATGTTCAGATGAAGCAGCAGGAGAATTCAATGATGTTTTTCTTTGTTTTTTTTTTGTGGATACATGCATTATTTGTGATCATAGACTTGGAAGCTGTGTGTTATCTAATATCGTACTCAATATTGAAAATGAGTAACAAACAAAAAGGGGCGCAATAGTGCTGTTACCCAATAATAACAATGAAAAAGGAAAGAAAATATACTCACTAGTGATGGGCGAGCACTAAAATGCTCGGGTGCTCGATGCTCGGGTCGAGCAAATTGGAATACTCGGGTGCTTGACCCGAGCAACAAGCCCAATGTAAGTCTATGGGAAACTCGAGCATTTTTCAGGCGGCTCCCCCCGGCGGTCTGCGGAGAGCCTAAACATTGCCCAAATCGATGAACAGTGCTCAAGTGACATGGGAACAGCATGGGGATGACCCCTGGAAGCATTTCTTCAATGCTGTGAACAACGCTGTCAGAGGCATTACGCCACTTTTACGGACTCACAATAAAACATACAAAAACGAAACCAAAATGGATTTTCCTGGGAAATATGTTAAGGAACATCCTTTCCAGGGTAATGACTTGTATATAAGGCAAAATAAATAATCAAAACCAAAAATACTCCTCCACACCTTGGGCTATGTTCACACGTAGCGTTTTGATGCGTTTTTGCACTTTTGCATTGCTTTCAACCGTGACAAATGCATTCACCGGGAGATGTCATTTTAACATTTTACAACCTTATCTGGCCATGTGATGTGTGAGACATGATCAGACACATTTCATTTATGAAGGAAGGACTTTTAAAGTCAAAAAGCCTATTTTTATAGGGCCATCAGGTGGCCTTTACTATTCTTAAAGGGCCAGCAGTCGGCCATCACTTTGCTTAGAGAGCCATCATCCGGGTATGCTTTGTTGTTCCCATTACTAAAGAGTGGGTATTATTGCGTATGCAGTGAGTGGCAGGGCAGCCCAAAATTTGAATGCACCCCAATACCCCTTTGAAGAAACTTAAAGGAGGGCCTCCTGAAAACAATGTTCAAATTATTAGGAAGTGGGTCTACCATACTGTTTGCCTATGCAGTGTATGCAAGGACTGCCAAAAATTTGGACCTACTCCAATGCCCCTTGGAAGAGACCTAGAGGAGGGCCTCCTGAAAAAAATATTCCCATTATTAGGAAGTGGGTCTCCCATTGTGTTTTCCCACGCAGTGAATGCAAGGGTTGCCAAAAATTTGGAGGCACTTCAATGCCCCTTGGAAGAGACATGGAGGTCAGAGGGCCTCTTGAAAACAATGTTCCCATTATTAGGAAGTGGGTCTCAAATTGTGTTTACCTACGCAGTGAATGCAAGGGTTGCCAACAATTGGGAGGCACTCCAATGCCCCCTGGAAGAGACGTAAGGGGCCTCATGAAAAAATGTTTCCATTATTAGGAAGTGGGTCTCCCATAGTGTTGGAGTATGCAGTGAATGCAAGGGCAGCCAAAAATTGGGAGGCACTCCAATGCCCCTTTTAAGAGACGTAGAGGGCCTCATGAAAAAAAAGTTCCCATTATTAGGAAGTGGGTCTCCCATTGTGTTTGCCTATGCAGTGAATGCAATGGTTGCCAAAAATTTGGAGGTACTCCAATGCCCCTTGGAAGAGATGAGGAGGTCAGAGGGCTTCCTGAAAACAATGTTCCCATTATTAGGAAGTGGGTCTCCCATTGTGTTTGCCTATGCAGTGAATGCAAGGGTTGCCAAAAAATTGGAGGCACTACAATGCCCCTTGGAAGAGACGTGGAGGTGAGAGGGCCTCCTGAAAGCAATGTTCCCATTATTAGGAAGTGAGTTTCCCATAGTGTTGGCCTCTGCAGTGAATGCAGTGCCTGCCAAAAATTGGGAGGCACTCCAATGCCCCTTGGAAGAGACGTAGAGGGCCTCATGAAAAAATGTTACCATTATTAGGAAGTGGGTCTCCCATAGTGTTGGCCTGTGCAGTGAATGCAAGGGCTGCCAAAAATTGGGAGGCACTCCAATGCACCTTGGAAAAAATGTGGAGGAGGGCCTCATAAAAAAATGTTCCCATTAGAAAGGACCGGGTCTCCTATACTTGTAATGCCCATGCACTAAGTGTACGGGCTGACAAACATTTACCCCTGGGGGTATACATGAACATACTGTATAAAATTTTTTTTTACGGGCATCATAAACACCCTTTAAAAAAATGATGTGGGTGTTGCATCACAGACCACAGTCACCTTGGTAATATGGCGGTGGAGGATGAGGCTAAAAAGGAGAACAAGAGCAAATAGCCAAAATCAGGAAGTGTATACCCATGTGTGGGTGTGAAAAGGTGCATGGGAATACACCTCTCAAAAAAGACATTGGATTTGAGTTCATGTTACACTGCTATCATTCGGTGGTGTTGAGAAGTCTGGCCCACTCCAGCTCTTGTTCATTTTTATAAGAGTCAGCCTGTCAGCATTTTCAGTTGACAGGCAGATGTGCTTATCAGTTATAATTCCACCAACCAGCGACACTAAAAACCCGCTCTGATAAAATGCTAGCGGCAGGGCTGGCCAGGACCTCCAAGGCATAGAGAGACAGTTCATTCCAAGTTTCCAGCTTGGATACCCAATAATTATACGGCACAGAGGAATCATGGAGGACGTTGGTACGTTCGACATTGTAATCCCTCAGCATCTTCCCAAACTTTGCACTTCTTGTGAGAGTATCCTGCGCCTCAGTGCCTGTGTGATGGGAGGGTCTGAGAAAACTGTCCCAGAACTTTGACAGTATTCCCCTGCTTCTGCTGGATTGGAGTTGTGTCTTTCTCGGCTGTACTCCTTGGTTGTCCAACAAACTGTGACCTCTGCCACCAGCATTTTCAGATGAGAATTTTTTTTAATAGTTCCGCAACAAGGGCCTTCTGGTACTGCCCCATTTTTGTAGACCTGTCCGCCTCAGGAATAAGAGATAGAAAGTTATCCTTATAGCATGGGTCTAGAAGTGTCACCAACCAGTAATGACTGTCACCCCATATTTTGAGAACGCGAGAGTCATGGGAAAGGCAGCGTAAACTCAGCCATGCGTGCCAGACTGATAACAGGCAAGACTTCCGTGTCCTCACCAAGAAGACGACTGACCATGCTCTCCTCTTCCTCCTCCTCCCTGTCCTCAGGCCATCCACGCTGAACAGATGGTATGACAGTTGAGCAGGTAGTACTGTCATATAGTGCATGAAGCTAGCTCCTGTTCTTCCTCCTCCTCCTCTTCCTCATTGTTACCCAATCCAAGTTGGGATGAGATGAGGCCGGGCTGTGTGTAATCACCCTGTTTGGTTCCTTGCTCCATCTCATTGTGCTCCGTCTGCAATGCATCCTCTTTCATTGTGAGCAGAGAGAGTTTCAGAAGACAGTGAAGTGGGATGGTGATGCTAATTATGGCGTCATCACCGTTCACCATCTTGGTGGAGTCCTCAAAGTTTTGGAGGATGGTACAGATGTCTGACATCCATGTCCACTCCTGAGGTCTTATGTGTGGAGTCTGAACTGAATATCGATGGCCTTGTTGATGCTGGTAGTCAACAACTGCCCCCTTCTGCTGAAAAATACTTCCCAATATCTGCAATGTAGAGTTCCAAAGCATGGGGACATCACACACCAGTCGGTGAGCCGAAAGCTGCAAACGCTGCTGAAGCACGGCAAGGGCGGCAGAAGCTGTAGCTGACTTTTTAAAATATGCACACAGCAGATCCGGCAGCTCCGGGTAGGTTTTGAGAAACCGCTGAACCACGACGTTAAAGACATGGGCCAGGCATGGTACATGTGTGAGCTCGCCACGCCTCAGAGCCACCACCAGGTTCTGGCCAATGTCACACACGACCATGCCTGGCTGTAGGTTCAGAGGTGTCAGTCACAAATCTGCCTGCTCTTTCAGAGCTGTCCACAACTCTTCAGCATTGTGCAATTTGTCACCTAAGCATATTAGCTTCAGCACAGCCTATTGCTGCTTGGGTGAGGCAGTGCTGCAGTGCTTTCAGCTTATAACTGATGTGGTAATTTCAGAGATGGAAGCTGATTGGAGGAGGAGGCTGAGGAGGATGAGATGCAGGAGCTGTAGACTGTGGGGGCAACCCTGATTGACCTAGGGCCCGCAATCCTCGGCGTCGGGAGGTTGTGCTCCATCCCAAGGTCCGACTGGGTACAGGCTTCCACTATGTTAACCAAGTGTGCCGTCAGTGAGATGTACCATCTCTACCCTCAAGCACTTGTCCACGTGTCCTTGGTTAGGTGGACATTCCCTGTAGCTGCATTTTTGAGGGCACGGCTAATGTTGTGGGACACTTGCTTGTGTAATGCAGGAACGGCACACTGGGAGAAATAGTTGTAGCTGGGGACCGAGTACCGAGGGACGGCCGCCGCCATCAGGTTGCAGAAAGTTTCCGTCTCCACGAGCCTAATAGGCAACATTTCGAGCACAAGCAGTCTCGAAATGTGGGAATTTAGTAGTGTGGCTTGTTGGGCGATGGCTGCATATTTGCGCTTGCGTTCCAAGGACTGGGGCATGAACAACTGAACGCTGCGCTGGGACAGGGACATGCTTGCTGATGGTGCTAGTTGATAGTGTGCAATGACAGGTGCAGGGCAGGAGGCATCTTTGCATGCACTATGGACAGGGGATTGGCTTGCATGCACAACAGGGGAAGAAGCAGTCACTCATAGACACTGTTGCTGGACCCTGGTGTTCAGCCCACAAAGTCGGTGCTTTGCTGCCATGTGCCTGATCATGCTGGTGGTGGTCAGGCTGGTAGTTTTGCTACCCCTACTGATGTTGGCCTGGCAGGTGGTGCAAATGGCCCTTTTGGGGTTATCGGCAGTGTCTTTAAAAACAACCAGACTCGGGAAGATCTATCAGTTGTACGAGCAACTTCCGTCGTGTTGGTTTTACAGGGAACTGTAGCTCACCTTCTGTCTGCGGCCACCACACTGCTTCTTCCTGCCTGTTGGGGTGCTCTGCCTCCCTCCCCCTGTGTGCTGCTGTCCTCGCTCTGCATGTCCTCCTGCCAGGTTGGGTCAGTTACTATACCATCCACCACCTCATCTTCCACTGGTCCTCCTCCTGACTTTCTGGCAATTGTGTCTCATCATCGTCCACCTCTTGTGACACTTTCCCATCGTTGCCTTCATGTGACCGTGGCTACTCAAATATTTGGGCATCGCTAATTGCGATCTCCTCTTGCCCCGTTTCAAGTGGACCAGGCAAGAGGCCCGAATCTATAAATAGAAAAGTGAACAGCTCTTCGGAGTGTCCAAGTGTGGAATCAGTTGTCTCTGGGAACTCGGCATGGTGGGAGGAAGTAGGATCAGGGTGAGGAATATGCGGTCCAGACTCATGGCTACTGAGACTTGACCGTGTGGAAGACCGGGTGGTGGTGGTGGCTAAGTGACTGGAAGCATTATCCGCTATCCAACCAATAACCTTTTCACACTGCTCTGTGTTCAATAGTGGTATTCTGCGGTCCCCTATTAATTTGAACAGGAAGGTCGAGCAAGAAGATGTGGGAGTTTGTTGTGGCACAATTTCAGCTTGCCCACGGCCTCGGCCTCTGCATGCACCATCATCAACATCATGTCCAGTTCCCAGGCCCTTGCCACGTGCCTTGCCCATTTTAAATAAAGGACAATATCTTCCACGCTCACTACAAACGGCTGAATTTGGAGCGAACTTATATGTGATGCGTGTGACAGACGAACCACAGTTTTAAATAGCTGGCCTGTAGGTAACTGTTTTGAACAGCAAACTGGTGTCAATAACAATGATACACTGAAACAGAATGTTAATGGAGACCAGAAATGGCAGAATTTTCAGCGTAATTATATGTGATCAGTGTGACGGACAAACCACAGTTTTAAATAGCTGGCCTGTAGGAAACTATTTTTAACAGCGCCGACCTTGCGTCAATAAGTTCACTGACACTGAAGCAAAATTTCATTGAAGGCCAGAAATGGCAATATTTTTAGCGCAATTATATGTGATCCGTGTGAAGGACAAACCACAGTTTTAAATACCTAGCCTGTAGGTAACTATTTTTAACAGCGCCGACCTTGTGTCAATAAGTTCGCTGCCACTCTGCAATAAAATTTCAATGGAGGCCAGAAATGGCAATATTTTCAGCGCAATTATATGTGATCTGTGTGACGGATAAAACACAGTTTTAAATAGCTGGATTGCTCTTTGGTTCTCTGGATTGCTTTTTAAGCAAATAATCAGGGTTAAACTAAAAAATATATATATATTCCTGGCCCCTGATACTTGGGGCTATTTCTACAAATATCTGTAAAAGCACCAGAAGACAGAACTGGAAAGGATCCTCTTGCTATGTGCACTACAGTCTGCTATATACCCTGCCTGCCTAGCACTGATATCTGTGCAGCTGGATTAGTCCTCAGAAGGACTGTTAGTTGAGATGGATATGTGTATCTAATATAGTCTAGTATACCTACACTAACTAGAAACAAGTAAATCTCTCCCTATCTCACCAGCACCTCTCCCTACACTGTCTGATTCCGAAGTGACTGTGACGAGCACAGCGGCGCCAGGTCTGATATAGACCTGATGACGCTGTGCGGCCAGCCAATCACTGTAATTCCACAACTAACATGGCTGCGGCATAACAGTGTGTGGCAGACAATCCCTGCATGTTGATAGGGTGCTCTAAAGAGCGCCAAACATACAGGGAGGGGAATCGAGCTCCTACTGAGCAACCCCGGAAATACTCGGCGAGCGCAGAGCATCTCGAGCAGTGAGATGTTCGAGCAAGCTCTGAGCAGTAGCGAGCATGCTCGCTCATCACTAATGCTCACCTTAATGAGTTGTGAAATGCACAACTCATGGAAATGGTATCAAAGGGCTGCAGACAGCACGAATATTCATGGGATATTGATGATATTCTGTGCAAGGATGAAGATGGTGCTGGGAAAGTGCGTCCTCCTCCGTAAAGACAAAATTGTCAAGGGGAAATTGTACAAACTATTTTATTGACATGACACTACAATACTACGCGTTTCGTGGACGTCCCGTCCACTTTCTCAGGTACATAGCTAATTATGTACAATTTCCCCTTGACAAACTTTGTCTTTACAGAGGAGCGCGGTCTTTCACAGCACCATCTTCATCCTCACACGTACTCATACAGTGCGTATTGTTATAGGACTATTGCTCTGAACTAAGATGTATTGAATGTGTTCTCTTTTTTCCACATGTTGTATAGCAAACAATTAACATATGGTAATTTATGTCTCAGTGCCATTGGATGATGATTTGGTTAAATAGTATCTCCGCAAGATTATTATTTACATTCTTTGACTAAGGGCTTCGGCCACAAACACGTCAGAATGTTTACTGTTTTTTTATTGTATGGATATCCATCTTTTTAAAGACATGAAATGCATATTGCTAAATTTTATCAGCCGCTAGGATTATATTTTTTCTCCAGTTCCTCTTTGCTTCATTCCGGTGATCAACGGATTGGAATCAGGCTACAATCATTTGGAGCAGCTAAACTACAATACACATGGTAAAGCTTTCTTCCTCTTTTTTCTTACTTCATCTTACTTCATCTTAGTAGCCATTTCAAAACTGAGCACAAGGGTGCAACGGTCCTTAATCTGTGCCCACTCCGTAAACGTGATATGCCCCACATCCATACTGCGTTGGCCCAGGCTATATCACATGACATACCGCAGCAGGGCTCATTGCTGCTGACACAGTCGCTACAACATGTGCAGAGTGGAATCCATTTATAGATTTGGGCCTCTCGCCCGGTCCACTTGAAGCTGGGCAAGAGGAAATCACATGTAGCGATGCCCAAATATTTGAACAGGTCACACGAAGGCGACGGTGGGAAAGTGTCACAAGAGGTGGATGATGATGAGACACAATTGCCAGAAAGTCAGGAGGAGGACCAGGGTGCGGAAGTGGAAGACGAGGTGGTGGATGATATAGTAACTGACCCAACCTGGCAGGAGGACGTGCAGAGCGATGACAGCAGCACACAGGGGGAGGGAGGCAGAGCACCCCAACAGGCAGGAAGAAGCAGTGTGGTGGCAGCAGACAGAAGGCAGGCAACCGTTCCCCGTAACACTAACATGATGGAAGTTGCCAGCATAACTGTTAGGTCTTCCCGAGTCTGGTTGTTTTTTTTTGCAACACCTGCCAGGCCAGCATCAGCAAGGGTGGCAAAATGACCAGCCTGACCACCACCAGCATGATCAGGCACATGGCAGCAAAGCACCCGACTTTGTGGGCTGAACACCAGGGTCCAGGAACAGTGTCTGTGGGTGGCAACATTGCTTCCTCCGCTGTTGTGCATGCAAGCCAATCCCCTGTCCATGGTGCATGCGAAGATGCCTCCTGCCCTGCACCTGTTGATGCACACTCTTAAGTAGAGATGAGCGGTGTTCGACTAGAACTGTTCGCCAATCTCAAATTCGAGCTGTTTTGGGCGGTGTTCGAGTTGTTCGACGAACCCGAACGATTTGCAAAAAATTCGGCTGTTCGAGGTTATGTTCGATAACTGTTCGTACACCAAAAGCGTGTCCTGCATGGATTGTCTGCCACTCACTGTAATGCCACAGCCATGGTGGTTGTGGCATTACAGTGATTGCCCAAATCGATGGGAACAGTGCCAACAGTGAAACATGAAAAGCCGGCAATTCAGCAGCGGCATACACCGGTACCCGACAATTTAGAACCGAAAGAATAGAGCTTCACACATAGATTAGATAGATATAAACATGTCAGCCACATATATACGAAGTACAGTGAAAGTGCTGCTTACTGTACTTGTCATTTAGCGTAAAGGATTTATCAAAAAAAATAATAGTGTTTTCATGCACCGTCTCTTTAAGAAAGCCGGCCGGCAATTCAGCATCTGTACCCGACAATTTATAACAGACAGAATAGAGCTTCACACATAGATTAGATAGATAGAAACATGTCAGTCACATATATATGAAGTACAGTGATAGTGTTGGTTACTGTACTTGTCATTTAGTATTAAAATAAAGGATTTATTATTAAAAAAATTGGCGTGGGGTTCCCCTTAATTTTAGGCTCTAGCGGAGGTTAAGCAGACGGCTGGGGCAGATGTTTGAAGCCTGGGAAGGGGGTAATACCCACGGAGCTTCCCAGGCTACTAATATCAGCCCCCAGCTGAATACATAGCCTTTACTAGCTATTAAAATGGGGGACCCCCCAAAAAAAATGACGTGGGGTCCCCCCTAATTTAATAGCTAGCAAAGGCTAGGCAGACAGCTGGGGGCTGATATTAATAGCCCAGGAAGGGAGCCATGAATATTGGCCCCCTCCCAGGCTAGAAACACCAGCCGTCAGCCGCCCCAGAAATGGCGCATTCATAGGATGCGCCAATTCTGGCACTTAGCCTCGCTCTTCCACGCTGCCCTGGTGCGGTGGCAGGGGGTAATAGGGTTGGGGTTGATGTCAGCTTATAATGCCAGCTGACATCAAGCCCAGGTTAGTAATGGAGAGGCGTCTATAAGACACCCCCATTACTAACCCCATAGTCAAAGTTAAAAAAAACACAAACACCCAGAATAAAGTCCTTTAATTGAAATAAAGACACAGTCCTTTATTGTTCTAAATTAAACCATACTTACCGTCACGCCCATTCCAGCTGAAGCCAACGATCTCCTGCAATAAAAGAAAAATAATAAAGCAACCTCATCCTTACCTTTCCATGGTTCCCACGACAGCTTCAGCTCTGCTACATCGAGATGACAGGCTGGACCGCAGCAGAACGCTGCCATCCAGCCTCTCATCCCGCAGACACTGAGAAGCGCAGGCTTGCTTGCGCTGCTCAGCGTCTCTCTGTGACGACATCCAGATGAGCTGAGTTCATGTCCAATGAACTCGGCTCACCTCATGCACGTCACTGACAGCGTGGGAAAATTCTCAAGCTGAAGCGCTGAGTGCAGGAGAATTTTCCCACGCTGTCAGTGACGTGCATAAGGTGAGCTCATGTCCAATGAACTCAGCTCACCTCCTGCACGTCACTGACAGCGTGGGAGAATTCTCCTGCACTCAGCGCTTCAGTGTGAGAATTCTCCCACGCTGAAGCGCTGAGTGCAGGAGAATTTTCCCACGCTGTCAGTGACGTGCATGAGGTGAGCCGAGTTCATTGGACATTAACTCGGCTCATCTGGATGCCCTCACAGAGAGACACTGTGGAGCGCAAGCAAGCCTGCGCTTCTCAGTGTCTGCGGGATGACAGACTGGATGGCAGCGTTCTGCTGCGGTCCAGCCTGTCATCTCGATGTAGCAGAGCTGAAGCTGTCATGGGAACCATGGAAAGGTAAGGATGATGTTGCTTTATTATTTTTCTTTTATTTCAGGAGATCGTTGGCTTCAGCTGGAATGGGCGTGATGGTAAGTATGGTTTAATTTAGAACAATAAAGAATTGTGTGTTTATTTCAATTAAAGGACTTTTTTCTGGGTGTTGTGTTTTTTTTAAATTCTTTACTAGAAATTCATGGTGGTCATGTCTAATATTGGCGTGACCCCATGAATTTCGGGCTTAGGGCCAGCTGATAATGCCAAGCTGGCCCTAACCCCTTTATTACCCAGTGAGCCACCGCATCAGGGCCCTGGATGAGTTGGGTACAGCGCCAGAAGATGGCGCTTCTATGAACGCGCCATTTTCCGGGGTGGCTGCGGACTGCAATTTGCAGCGGGGGTGGCCCAGAAAGCTTGGGCCTCCCTGCGCTGCGGATTCCAGCCCCCAGCTGCCTAGTTGTACCTGGCTGGACACAAAAACAGGGCGAAGCCCCACGTCAATTTTCTTTAAATTATTTCATGAAATAATTAAGAAAAAAGGGCTTCCCTATATTGTTGTGTCCGGCCAGGTACAAATAGGCAGCTGGTGGTTGGGGGCAGCCCGTTCCTGCCTGCTGTACCTGGCTGGACACAAATATAGTGCGAAGCCCCACATCAATTTTTTTTAAATTATTTCATGAATTTCCTGAAATAATTTAAAAAAATTTAAGTGGGGCTTCGCACTATATTTGTGTCCAGCCAGGTACAGCAGGCAGGAACGGGCTGCCCCCATCCACCAGCTGCCTATTTGTACCTGGCCGGACACAACAATATAGGGAAGCCCTTTTTTTCTTAATTATTTCATGAATTTCATGAAATAATTAAAAAAAATTGAAGTGGGGCTTCGCACAATATTTGTGTCCAGCCAGGTACAGCAGGCAGGAACGGGCTGCCCCCAACCACCAGCTGCCTATTTGTACCTGGCCGGACACAACAATATAGGGAAGGCCTTTTTTTCTTAATTATTTCATGAATTTCATGAAATAATTAAAAAAAAAGTACGTGGGGCTTCGCCCTATTTTTGTGTCCAGCCAGGTACAACTAGGCAGCTGGGGGCTGGAATCTGCAGCGCAGGGAGGCCCAAGCTTTCTGGGCCCCCCCCCGCTACAAATTGCAGTCCGCAGCCACCCCGGAAAATGGCGCGTTCATAGAAGCGCCATCTTCTGGCGCTGTACCCAACTCATCCAGGGCCCTGGTGCGGTGGCTCACTGGGTAATAAAGGGGTTAGGGCCAGCTTGGTATTATCAGCTGGCCCCAAGCCCAAAATTCATGGGGTCACGCCAGTATTAGACATGACCGCCATGAATTTCTAGTAAAGTATTTAAAAAAAACACAACACCCAGAATAAAGTCCTTTAATTGAAATAAAGACACAATTCTTTATTGTTCTAAATTAAACCATACTTACCATCACACCCATTCCAGCTGAAGCCAACGATCTCCTGCAATAAAAGAAAAATAATAAACCAACCTCATCCTTACCTTTCCATGGTTCCCACGACAGCTTCAGCTCTGCTACATCGAGATGACTGGCTGGACCGCAGCAGAACGCTGCCATCCAGTCTGTCATCCCGCAGACACTGAGAAGCGCAGGCATGCTTGCGCTCCTCACTGTCTCGCTGTGACGGCATCCAGATGAGCCGAGGTCATGTCCAATGAACTCGGCTCACCTCATGCACGTCACTGACAGCGTGGGAAAATTCTCACGCTGAAGTGCTGAGTGCAGGAGAATTCTCCCACGCTGTCAGTGATGTGCATGAGGTGAGCTCATGTCCAATGAACTCAGCTCACCTCCTGCACGTCACTGACAGCGTGGGAAAATTCTCCTGCAATCAGCGCTTCAGCGTGAGAATTTTCCCACGCTGTCAGTGACGTGAATGAGGTGAGCCGAGTTCATTGGACATGAACTCGGCTCATCTGGATGTCGTCACAGAGAGACGCTGAGCAGCGCAAGCAAGCCTGCGCTTCTCAGTGTCTGCGGGATGACAGGCTGGATGGCAGCGTTCTGCTGCGGTCCAGCCTGTCATCTCGATGTAGCAGAGCTGAAGCTGTCGTGGGAACCATGGAAAGGTAAGGATGAGGTTGCTTTATTATTTTTCTTTTATTGCAGGAGATCGTTGGCTTCAGCTGGAATGGGTGTGATGGTAAGTATGGTTTAATTTAGAACAATAAAGGACTGTGTCTTTATTTCAATTAAAGGACTTTATTCTGGGTGTTTGTGTTTTTTTTAACTTTGACTATGGGGTTAGTAATGGGGGTGTCTTATAGACGCCTCTCCATTACTAACCTGGGCTTGATGTCAGCTGGCATTATAAGCTGACATCAACCCCAACCCTATTACCCCCTGCCACCGCACCAGGGCAGCGTGGAAGAGCGAGGCTAAGTGCCAGAATTGGCGCATCCTATGAATGCGCCATTTCTGGGGCGGCTGACGGCTGGTGTTTCTAGCCTGGGAGGGGGCCAATATTCATGGCTCCCTTCCTGGGCTATTAATATCAGCCCCCAGCTGTCTGCCTAGCCTTTGCTAGCTATTAAATTAGGGGGGACCCCACGTCATTTTTTTGGGGGGGTCCCCCATTTTAATAGCTAGTAAAGGCTATGTATTCAGCTGGGGGCTGATATTAGTAGCCTGGGAAGCTCCGTGGGTATTACCCCCTTCCCAGGCTTCAAACATCTGCCCCAGCCGTCTGCTTAACCTCCGCTAGAGCCTAAAATTAAGGGGAACCCCACGCCAATTTTTTTAATAATAAATCCTTTATTTTAATACTAAATGACAAGTACAGTAACCAACACTATCACTGTACTTCATATATATGTGACTGACATGTTTCTATCTATCTAATCTATGTGTGATGCTCTATCTTTCTGTTCTAAATTGTCGGGTACCGCTGCTGAATTGCCGGCCGGCTTTTTTAAAGAGACAGTGCATGAAAACACTATTATTTTTTTAAATAAATCCTTTACACTAAATGACAAGTACAGTAAGCAACACTGTCACTGTACTTATTATATATGTGACTGACATGTTTCTATCTATCTAATCTATGTGTGAAGCTCTATTCTTTCTGTTCTAAATTGTCGGGTACAGATGCTGAATTGCCGGCAGGCTTTTTTAAAGAGACGGTGCATGAAAACACTAATATTTTTTTTAATAAATCCTTTACACTAAATGACAAGTGCAGTAACCAACACTGTCACTGTGCTTCTTATATGTGTGACTGACATGTTTCTATCTATCTAATCTATGTGTGATGCTCTATTCCTTCTTGTCTAAATTGTCGGGTACCGGTGTATGCCGCTGCTGAATTTGCCGGCCGGCTTTTTTAAAGAGAGTGTCTTCTGAGCAGTTTGTCAGCTTTTGGACACCTTTGCAGGTGTTTTCTATGTGTTTCTATGTGTTTTTGTTTGCCTGCCATTGGTTTTAACGGTGTTCGACGGTGTTCTAAGGTGTTCGACGAACAGTTCCACGAACAGTTCCTCGAACATCCCGGTGTTCGACGAACCGAACCGAACCCGAACACTACGGGGGTGGCTCAACACTACTCTTAAGTAGCAGCATCAGGAAGCACGTACATGTCCTTGTCCCAGAACAGCATTCAGTTGTCTATACCCCAGTCCTTGGAACACAAGCGCAAATATGCAGCCAACGCCTCACAGGCCACACTACTAAATTCTCACATTTCACGACTGCGTACGCTCGAAATGATGCCTTTTAGGCTCGTGGAGACAGAAGCATTCCGCAACCTGATGGCGGCGGCTGTCCCTTGGTACTCGGTCCCCAACCGCCACTATTTCTCCTGGTGTGAGGTCCCCGCATTACACAAGCACGTGTCCCAAAACATTAGCCGTGCCCTCAACAACGCAGTTACTGGGAAAGTCCACCTAACCACAGACACGTGGACAAGTGCTTGTGGGCAGGGATGGTACATCTCGCTGATGGCACACTGGGTTAACATAGTGGAAGCCGGGACCCAGTCGGACCTTGGGATGGAACACATCCTCCCGACGCCATGGATTGTGGGCCCTAGGTCAATCAGGGTTGCTCCCACGATCTACAGCTCCTGCACCTCATCCTCCTCAGCCTCCTCCTACTCTTCAGCCTTCATCTCTGAAATGACCACATCAGTCACAAGCTGGAAGCACTGCAGCACTGCCTCGGCCAAGCAGCAACAAGCTCTGCTGAAGCTAATATGCTTAGGTGACAAACCGCACAATGCTGAAGAGTTGTGGACAGCTCTGAAAGAGCAGGCACATCTGTGGCTCACACCGCTGAACCTACAGCCAGACATGGTCATATGTGACAATGGCCAGAACCTGGTGGTGGCTCTGAGACGAGGCGAGCTCACACACGTACCATACCTGGCCCATGTGCTTAACCGCGTGGTTCAGCGGTTTCTCAAATCCTACCCGGAGCTGCCGGATCTGTTTGTTAAAGTACGCCGCCTGTGTGCCCATTTTAGAAAGTCACCTACAGCTTCTGCTGCCCTTGCGGTGTTTCAGCAGCGTTTGCAGCTTCCGGCTCACAGACTGGTGTGTGATATCCCCACGCTTTGGAACTCTACACTGCAGATGTTGGGAAGGATTTGTGAGCAGAAGACAGCGGTTATTGAGTACCAGCATCAACAAGGACATCGGTATTCAGTTCAGACTCCACACATAAGACCTCAGGAGTGGACATGGATGTCCGACATCTGTACCATCCTCCAAAACTTTGAGGACACCACCAAGATGGTGAGCGGCGATGACGCCATAATTAGCGTCACCAACCCACTTCTCTGTCTTCTGAAATTCTCTCTGCTCACAATCAAAGAGGATGCATTGCAGGCGGAGCACGATGAGATGGAGCTAGGAACCATACAGGGTGATTAAACACAGCCCGGCCTCATCTCATACCAAAATGGATTGGGTGACAATGAGGAAGAGGAGGAGGAGGAGGAAGGACAGGAGCTAGTTTCATGCGCTATAGACGGTACTACCTGCACAGCTGTCATACCGTCTGTTCAGCGTGGATGGCCAGAGGACAGAGAAGAGGAAGAGGAGAAGGAGAGCATGGTCAGTCATTCTCTTGGTGAGGACACGGAAGTCTTGCCTGTTAGTAGTCTGGCACGCATGGCTGAGTTTTTGTTACGCTGCCTTTCCCATGACCCTCGCGTTCTCAAAATTTTGGGTGACAGTCATTACTGGTTGGTGACACTTCTAGACCCACGCTACAAGGAGAACTTTATATCTCTTATTCCTGAGGCGGACAGGTCTACAAAAATGGGGCTGTACCAGAAAGCCCTTGTTGCAGAGCTATTAAAAAAATTCCTATCTGAAAATGCTGGCGGCAGAGGGCACACTTTGTTGGACAACCAAGGAGTACAGGCGAGAGAGACACAACTTCAATCCAGCAGAGGCAGGGGAACACTGTCAAAGTTCTGGGAGAGTTTTCTCTGCCCCTCCCATCGCACAGGCCCTGAGGCGCGGGGTAATCTCACAAGGAGTGCAAAGTTTAGGAAGATGCTGAGGGAGTACCTTGCCAACCGTTCCAATGTCCTCCATGATACCTCTGTGCCTTATAATTATTGGGTATCTAAGCTGGATACGTGGAATGAACTGGCTCTCTATGCCTTGGAGGTCCTGGCCTGCCCTGCCGCCAGCGTTTTATCAGAGCGGGTTTTTAGTGCCACTGGTGGAATTATAACTGATAAGTGCATCCGCCTGTCAACTGAAAATGCTGACAGGCTGACTCTTATAAAAATGAACAAGGGCTGGATTGGGCCAGACGTCTCAACACCACCGAATGATAGCAGTGTAACATAAACTCAAATCCAGTGTCTTTTCTTGGGAGGTGTATTCCCATGCACCTTTTCACACCCACACATGGGTATACGCTTCATGATTTTGGCTATTTGCTCTTGTCCTCCTCCTTCTCCTCATCCTCCACCACCATATCACCAGGGTGACCGTGGTCCTTGATGCAACACCCACATAATTTTTTAAAGGGTGTTTATGATGCCCGTAAAAAAATTTTTTTTATACAGTATGTTCATGTATACCCACCAGGGGTAAATGTTTGTCAGCCCATACACTTAGTGCATGGGTATTACAATCATAGGAGGCCCGCTCCTTTCTTATGGGAACATTATTTTTATAAGGCCCTCCTCCACGTCTCTTCCAAGGGGCATTGGAGTGCCTCCAAATTTTTGGCAACCCTTGCATTCACTGCATAGGTCAACACTATGGGAGACCCACTTCCTAATAATGGGAGCATTGTTTTGAGGAGGCCCTTTGACCTGGCACTCACTGCATATGCAATAACAATATAGGAGACCCACTCTTTAGTAATGGGTACAATAAAACATAGCCGGCTGATGGCTCTCTAAGAATAGTTAGGGCCGACTGCTGGTTCTTTAAGAATAGTAAAGGCCACCTGATGGCCCTATAAAAATAGGCTTTGTGACTTTCAGAGTCCCTCCTTCATAAATGAAACACGATGTTCCCGATGATATCTCACCCTCCACATGACCAGATAAGGATGTAAAATGTTAAAATGACATTTCCTGGTGAATGCATTTGTCATGGTTGAAAGCAATGCAACAGTGAAAAAATGCATCAAAAAAGCTATGTGTGAACATAGCCCAAGGTGTGAAGGAGCATTTTTGTTTTTGGTTATTTATTTTGTTTATACACAAGTCATTACCCTGGAAAGGATGTTCCTTAACATATTTCCCAGGAAAATCCATTTTGGTTTCGTTTTGGTATGTTTTATTGTGAGTCTGTAAAAGTGGCGTAATACCTCTGACAACGTTGTTGACAGAAGTAACCTGGGAGTCAGAAATGCTTTCAGGGGTCTTCCCCATGCTGTTCCCATGTCATTTGAGCACTGTTCCCATCGATTTGGGCAATTTTTGCAGACCGCCGCGGGAGCCGCCTGAATAATGCTCGAGTTTCCCATAGACTTACATTGGGCTCGTTGCTCGGGTCGAGCACCCGAGTATTCCAATGTGCTCGACCCGAGCATCGAGCACAGGAGCACTTAAGTGCTCGCTCATCACTAGAGTTTACATTTCCCTAAATTAGGGGCAGACACCACTGAAGTGGCATCAATTTCAGTAGAGTAGAACTAGTATAATGGGGACTGACACCACTTCCACTACAGCCAACCCAGCAGATGGAGACCCAACCAGGGGTGTTCACATTTCCCTAAATTAGGGGCAGACACCACCAAAGTGGCATCAATATCACCAGAATTTTTTTTTACCACTTGAATAAAAAGAATCTATACATGTTTGGTATCTACAAACTCATAATGGGAATCATAATGGCAGGTCAGTTTTAGCATTTAGTGAACATGGTAAAAAAAATCTCCAAAAAACAACTGTGGAATTGCACTTTTTTTTGCAATTTTACCGCACTTGGAATTTTTTTCCTGTTTTCCAGTACACGAAACGAATGGTGTTGTTCAAACTCACTGTACAACTATGACTCGCCCTCCGGGCCGTGGGGCACTCGGATCCGGGCAATAGGGAAACGGGAGTAGTAGTGGCAACTCGGTTCCGTGGCTCAGGGTGGTCAGACCAATGGTAGTCCGCTATGCACTATTGATAATGTTCGACTACGCCACCCGTGGATTGCGGTTATTAGGAACCGCCGCTGCATGCAGACCGCTAGGGCTGATGAGGTGTGGAGCTAGGGTAGTGTGACTCCCCAGTGAAGAGTGTGGCCCCAGGGCAGTATAATGGATGATGAGAGTGATGGTGGTGAGAGTCCCAGTACCGGTAGTGCTGGAGGCGCGAAGGAGCACACAGACAACAGGTTGCAGTCCAGGGTCTTTACTAGAACAGGTAAACTGACCCATAAACAGTCCCGGCTAGGAGGGGACCTGGATGTCTGAGAGCAGTGGGGAAATTGGCCCTGGTCAGGGTGAGGGTGTAGGCCTACCTTGCTTTCTGCGCTCCTTCTGGCTATCTCCTCCTTATAGGGTCACAGCCCACGTTTCCGAGCTCTCCGTGTATTCTCGCCTGTATGACCTGCGACGTGGGTTCCTTTCTGCTCCCAGCCTTGTACGACTTTGCTGGTCCCTTCTGTTGTGGCAGGGCCTCCAGGCTTCTTAGGCCAAGGAATATACAGTCCCCTGTGGACTGGTTATCTGCAGGGGGATGTGGAATCCTCCCAGCCTCAGACACCAAAGTCTGGTGAATTAAGTCCGTTATCTGCCAAGACAGGCTCTCTTCGCCTCTTGTCTCTGGCTTGTGGCTCTCCTCCTGCCTCACTTCCTCTTAGGTGCAATACAACTTTCTGTCCCTGCTCTGCTCTGGGACACGTCTCAGTGCTGAGACAAGTCGCCAAGTTCTCCCTAACCCTGCCCCCAGTTCCAGCTTTTATAGGGGCAGCCTGCTCCCCCTACTGGCCTGAGACAGGAGGTATTGCATGCTAATGTTCCCCTGACTAGAGAACCTCCCCCTTGCTCTCAGACACAGCTTTATTACATTTTGTGGCATCCAGGCCAGGGTGACACAACTATACAACTCATCCCACAAAAAACAACCCCTCAAATAGCCATATTGCGGAAAAAATAAAAAAGTTATGGCTCAGGGAAGAAGGGGAGCAAAATACAAAAATTGAAAAATGGAAAAACCCAAGGTGGTAATGGGTTAAATGACCAAATCAGACAAATTAGATGGGTCCATCATGTAATAGGTGGAATAATTATGTGGAGACTGAATTGCGCAATTGCTAATAAGGGTGGGATAATTGAGTAGGAGTGGTTAGTATACCTACAGTGGCAAAGGGAGCTGGGGGGATATGTCTGGTTAAAGGTAGAAAGCTAAATCAGTTAGATATCAACAGCACATTTTACGATCCAATGTGACCAATTATTCTGAAATTATGAGTGAGTTTCCCAAATAGACAATTCTTACGGTAAATCAAATGTATTTTATCTAACCATTCTGAATGAGTTGAAGGAGTGGGTTGCTTCCAATGGATTGGGACTAAATGTTTAGCGGCCTCTACCATTAGAGCTAGAATATAATTTTTTTGCTTTTGTTTGGAGGGACAGGACAATAGTATTTCAGCAGACTTTATGTTCCTTGTTATTAAACCTTGATTACGCAAAGTGCAGTAAATATCTATCCAGAATGGTTCTAAGCTAGGGCAATGCCAAAATGTATGTGATAGGTTACCTCTATGGATACCACATCTCCAACACAAGTTGGAATCAGTTAGACCCAGATGATATGGGAATTCAGGGGTCCTATACCAGCCTGATAGTATTTTGTAGGAGTTTTCCTGTAACAGCATACATTTGGAGAAGCCATGTGAATTAGAATACACTTTACTTCAGTATTGGTTAAATTAATACTTAGTTGCTTTTTCGAGGAAGTCAGGAATAGAGATAAATGAATATTTCAATATTCGGTTCGGATTACGATCTGCGATTTTTCAATATTCGACAATTTAAAAAACCAAACGCATACACAATACCTTCAAACAGGCTCAAAAGCTGCCAAAACAGATGAAATTAGGGGCAGGCACCAGGAAAGTGACCTCAATTAACCCACTTTACAAATTTTATAATGGCACTGGAGCAATCAGCCATGGACCATGCATGAGGTATCAGGGTCTGGGTCAGCATTTATATCTTTGAATTGAACTTCAAATTAAGACGAGGTGGGTGAGGGATCGGTGTAGGTCTGCTGCATTTGGACCTCTGATACCACATTCAACAGCTCAACCTGCTTTTATACTCATCCGCACTCAAATGGCAGAAAAATCAGTTTCACAGATTAGTATTGGTACAAAAATTTAAGGATAGTAACACGGGTAGTTGACTGAAAGTAAATGGAGGCCTACAGGTCTGAGAGGCCTACTGATACAGGCAACACACAAGAACGAGACCCAACCAGGAGTCTCCACTTTTCCAAAAATTAGAGGCTGACACCACCAAAGTGGCAACAATTTCACTAGAGTAGAAATATAATGGGGACCGACACCTCTTCCACTACAGCCAACCTAGCAGATGGAGACCCAATCAGGAGTGTTCACATTTTCCTAAATTAGAGGCAGACACCACCAACGTGTCATAAATTTCACCAGATTAGAACTAGTATAATGGGGACTAACACCTCTTCCACTACAGCCAACTCAGCAGATGGAGACCCAATCAGGAGTGTTTACATTTCCCTAAATTAGCAGCTGACACCACCAAAGTAGCATCAATTAGCTTAGACTATCAATTAGATTAGAACTAGTTTAATGGGGACTGACACCTCTTCTACAACAGCCAACCCAGCAGATGGAGACCCAACCAAGATTGTTCACGTTTCCAAAAATTAGTGTTAGCATCTGCAGCAGCAGCAATAGCAGGCACAGAAGCCACACTAAAGATATCACAGACTGCAATTACGCGAGATCAATGCCGCAGACTAAAAACTACAACATCACCTAGCAATGTGAACTGAGGTCTAAGATGGTACACATGCAAGAAATAGGAGCATGTTCACACTAGCAAAAAGAAGCAAAACCTACAAAAGACAAAAATATATCTCATACCCTACCATCATTATATATAAATGTAAAGCAAAGCTGCATAATAAATATAGGGTACTTAGTGAACTATTTTTGATAAAAAAAAGTATACAAGCCGTTCCACCAGCGACAAGGTGACCCTAAATTGGGACGGTACCTACACTGTCTATATTAAAAACCTTACTGTATATCAAAGTTGAAGTAATGCATATAAAAGGGTAGACAAATAGGACCGGGTCCCAACTTCAGACCACCTAAGCCCGTGGTAAGCTACATATATACTAATCAGCTCAACAAAGGGGATGCCACAACCTTAATTTGCACAGAATGCAAACAAGACAAAAAAACAAGCAATGTGAACTGAGGTCTAAGATGGTACACATGCAAGAAATAGGAGCATGTTCACACTAGCAAAAAGAAGCAAAACTTACAAAAGACAAAAAATATATCTCATACCCTACCATCATTATATATAAATGTAAAGCAAAGTTGCATAATAAATATAGGGTACTTAGTGAACTATTTTTGATAAAAAAAAGTATACAAGCCGTCCCACTAGCGACAAGGTGACCCTAAATTGGGACGGTACCTACACTGTCTATATTAAAAACCTTACTCTATATCAAAGTTGAAGTAATGCATATAAAAGGGTAGACAAATAGAACCGGGTCCCAATATCAGACCACCTAAGCCTGTGGTAAGCTACATATATACTAATCAGCTCAACATAGGGGATGCCACACCCTTAATTTGCACAGAATGCAAACAAGACAAAAAACCAAGCAATGTGAACTGAGGTCTAAGATTGTTTGCATCTGTGCAAATTAAGTGTGTGGCATCCCCTTTGTTGAGCTGATTAGTATATATGTAGCTTACCACGGGCCTGGGTGGTCTGAAGCTGGGACCCGGTCCTATTTGTCTACCCTTTTATATGCATTACTTCAACTTTGATATACAGTAAGGTTTTTAATATAGACAGTGTAGGTACCGTCCCAATTTAGGGTCACCTTGTCGCTGATGGGACGGCTTGTATACTTTTTTTGATCAAAAATAGTTCACTAAGTACCCTATATTTATTATGCAACTTTGCTTTACATTTATATATAACTAGCTTTAACCCGCGGCTTCGCTCGCGTGGAATTTGGTCTGCCACATTAAGTTTCGTGACAGATCATTTTAATAGTAAAAAAAATAATCTTAATAGTAAAAAAAAATAATCTTAATAGTAAAAAAAAATAATCTTATTTAGTTACTCGTACATCCAAAATTTCAGATGTCTAACTTCAAAACAGACGGATTCCATACAATCTTTGAACCCCTATAATATGAAGAGGGAAACTCTTGAGGGTGGAATTATCAAAATTCCTTTCTTAGTGCTCATTTAAGCTATAATAGAACCTATCTGCAAATTTCAAGATGCTAAGTTCAGTGGTTTCGGCTGTGCGTTGACCGCTAGGTGTGTCAGTCAATCAGGTTTACAGTTTTATATAATCTTCGCCTGTATGGTGTGTTTATAAAAAGTAGCCCTATGTCCTTCCCCAGGCTTGAAATTATCCATATCAAATTTCATCACAAACGGATTACTAAACACTGATTAATAAACAGGACGGACTGAAGTTACTTGCGTTTAATATTGTTCGTGTTAGTAAAGAATTAGTATGTAATTGGAATAATGGACATCTGCAGGTAATTTATCTATGTGTTTTTACTGCAATATACTCCTGTAAACTATGTTATTTGATTTCTTTCGTTCAGCGAAAATATGTAGATTTTGCGATTTAGAAACACGTGAGCAAGCTACGTATAGCTGACCGTGGGAAAAACAGGGCGCGCCTAAATGTATCCCCGCTACCTTCAAAGTTTGCCCTTGCGATTTATTGATGGTCATTGAAAATGCAACATTAAGTGGTAACTGCAAACGTTTGAAATTAAAGGGTAAGTTATTGGGTATTATTGGGATGCGTGGTATAAGAATATTTTCACCCTTAGCTTCTCCAGTTAAAATTGTGGCCTTTACAATGTGCCTGCCTAGTTCAGTGACTCGCAATCTAGTGCCATTACATAATCTCGGGGCGTCCAAGTTGCGCATTAACAAAACGGGTATACCGACCTTTAATTTGAGCTTATGAGATGGGACCCCGGATAGCTCCAAAGAGTTAAGAAACTCCACGGGGTAGCTCGTACAGTCTTCAGATGACATGACTGTGTCGATGGAGTTGTAGGTTGTTGCATCGCTGGTTACTTGGTCCAAGATAATTTTATTGATTTTCGCAACTGTTTCATTTCTTGGTGCTAGTATAGTTCTTTCACATAGCCAATTTTCATCATGGATGTTTTGTTGCAAATTTGGAAAAACTTGAGCAATAAGTGCGTCTTCCGAATCCACAACATGACAAAATTGGTTAGTAAATAGAACCATACCTTCTTCGTCAGTTTCGATTCGACCTTCACCAATCTTGAGCAGTTTTTCAGCGTACGCGCCCGACTCTAGATCACTGAATAACTGGACACGCATGTTGGTGGTGAGGTGCAGCTTTTCAACTTTGGTCCATAAATATGAGGATTTCAGACATGGGTTAATTTCGTCTGCTGCAGTGCCTCGCTCGATGACAGGCAAAGTTTGCCTAAAGTCCCCAGCCAATAAAACAACCACACCACCCATTATTGTTTGTTTACTGTGTAAGTCTTGTAGACAATGATCAAGAGCTTTGATGGCGCGTTTGTGTGACATTGTGCACTCGTCCCACACGATTAGTTTGCACTGTTGCAGCAGGAGGCCACGGGCGCTGCTCTTGCTGATATTAAACGATGGGGTTTCTTCGTTCACCAGATTAAGAGGTAATTTAAAGACTGAATGTGCCGTCCGTCCACCGCTTAGCAATGTTGCAGCAATTCCAGAGGAAGCCACAGCTAATGCAACGTTATGACCGCTACGAATTTTTGCTAAAAGTAAATTAAGCAAGAAAGTTTTTCCTTTACCACCCGGGGCATCAAGGAAAAAAAGTCCGCCTTCACCATTCTCAACTCGTCCTACTATTTTGTGATAAATCTCTCTTTGATCAGGTAGCAAACGTGGCTCAGTTTTGCAAACGTGAGCATCTAACTGGTTGGCATCATAGCTTAGCTCTTTTATCAACTCGTTCGACAGCTCTCCTCTACGCCACGGTGAGGGTAGACCAAAATCAGACAATTTCTTTCCAGAAATTATTAATATTTTGTCCTCGATAAGCCCCAACGCCTCATTGAAACAGAAATCATCGTTAACGTGATCCATTCTTTCAAATCTGTGCATGATATCCTCTGATAACGCAGTTTTATACTTGTGCCAGAGTTGTAGAGGATTGGATAAACCGCAAGTGCATATCAATATGGCAAACAGCTCTCTTATTTGCGCCGGGGAGTGACATAGCACGGCCTCTTCTAAGGTGGTATCCCAGTGGTTAGCATCTTCCAACAACCCCATCTTCTCACACACCTGCAGAAAAGTTGCAAGTTCTTGACCTTCAAATGTTTTTAAATCCGAGAAGTTGGTTGGACCCTTTATTATATTCAGCAGCATACGCAAGCAATAACATTCAAAATTGCTAACGTGCACCGTGTAAATGCGACCTAGAGCGTCTCCTGCCTTCACACCTGGCCAGCAATCGACAGGTGTTCCTTGTAAACGATGTTTCCATTGCTTCCGTGCCCCATTCCAAGTATAGTAGCGAGGCACGTCAATGTAAAGTAATGTTTTTGCAAACGTATCACTTTGGCACAACAGGAAAAATGCAGTTAGTGTAGTTTTAGGTGGTGCTTCTAATCTCTCTCTAAAATTATTTTCCGTAAAGTAAACCCTCTCGCCATTGGGTAAATGAATCACGAGATGAGTGACGGTTGGGTGTCTCTCGTGCAGAGGCAGACCTAAAATCCGCCACGCTGCTTCATTACTACTAACATATCGGCCGGTTCTAAAGGTCTGCACCTCATCTCTTGGGTCAATGTTAACATTCCCTTGCTGGCGGATGTTAAAAATAGCCTGGTCGCTACCCTTATTCATATATTTACAAATATATTTTATCGCCTGTACCGTATTACAGAACTCTACATTTAAATGAGAATTAAAAATTTTTGATAAGAGTGGAGAATATGGGACCACCCAGCTATTGTCCACCAATATTTCCTGTGTTCCTCTACGGGTTTTTATAATCGTCGTGCGTCCACCATTCTCTGGTGCTCTGCGCCTGTACAAAGGATAACCTTTGTCATTGGTTTGAGTTTCTTTTAAAAGCTTCCTCGGATATTTTTTGGTACATTTTCCTTCCTTCATGCATGGCGATGAAGAATTGAATGTACCACATGGCCCGTGAATCATATTCTTTGTCACTGTATCATAGAGCTTTTGATCGGTTTCTGGGTATGGTATCTCAGCACATATGATTTCGTCAATTTGGTTCGGATGCAATTTTTCCTTTAACCACAGCAGTAAGTGCACATGAGGCAAACCTCGCTTTTGCCACTCGATCGAGTACATGAAGCATTGCATATCACCAAATATGTTACCTTTTGTAAGTAGAGCTACCAACTTCTGTACTTTTATTCTAAATACTCGGGCTGTTAAGTCATGTCTGTCCGTTGAATTTTGACCAGCCATAAGCTCTTTGGTGATTTCTGGCCAAGCGGGGTTGCAAGTCATTGTAATGAATAAATCAGGCCTCCCATAATTACGTACGTATGTGAACGCATCTTGTGTGTATTCGTGTAGGTATCTCGGGCTATTTACAAATGATGACGGGAGAATCACCATCTGACCTAAGTTATTTGGATCCAAATCCGCATCATTTCTTATTGCATCTTGCAAGTGAATATAATTTTCTGCGCGTAGTTTTTTTTGATTTAAAGAAATGAACCTTAAGCGCTCACTTTCCATCTTTACATACATGTCGACCAGAAACTGATGAAGTAGGAGCCTACACTTAAGCATCAAATTAAAATCGCTGCGACGGACCATCAAGTGAAAGGCATAAAAATCTTTGCAGGACACCTTTTTGCTTGGCATTGCTTGTTTGGTAATTGGATTTATCTGAGGAATATCAATGCTGTACCCCTCTTGTCCTTTCCAAAAAATTATTGGGTACTCGAGAGCGTCATAAAATCTTTGTGTATCGGGAACCCTAGTGAGCATGCCATCGCGCGGCTGCACAACGATGTCCCGAGACATAGTTTGTTCGCTACTAACTATTACAGCAGCTATTTCATTTGTAGTAGGGGCATTGAATCGTCTCTCATGTTGACCACGTGGTACATGGTCTGGGTGAATCACTACTTTGAAATGATCGTCATTGATCATTCTGTCTCTAGCCGTTTTAAATTCATGCACCAAAATGTTGTGGTCGTGAAGTACTTGTTGTAATTTTTTAACTATGTTTCTATCTACGCTTTGCACGCACTCAGTACGCCTGTTGATTTGTTCTTCTTCGTCACCTATGAAATAAACTTGTAAAACTTGTGGTTGCGAAATGGACGTAGGAATTAAAGAACCGATACGGTTGTATACTTGTCCTTGTATTGTAAAGGTCGGGCAAAACCCTGGCATTGAGACAATTTGATCTGCTGCAAAAGACGTCATATAAAAGCACATGTTGTATTTTCTTATATTATTTAGAAAAAGGCGAGATTCATCAGTTTCATTAGAGAAAAGCTCTTTTAAAGCTTGAACTGGCTCGTCTATATAAGGAAGAGCTACTTTCCCGCCCAAACAACACATACCTGCTGCTTCCTCTTTCCACTTAAGAGCTCCGCAATATTTGCAATCTATGGTCATTGCTTCTATTTTTATAAGCTTGTGAGTTTCATAATCAAGAGTCTCGTCATACTCAAATGCAGCTTTATTAAACAATATCCATGTATTTCTTGTAAATGTTTGACGTCGCTGTGCTGCCCTTTCAGCAACAGTGCGTCTGCGAGATTCGGCCATTTCATAAGTTTCAGTGGCTCTTTGGGACGCCATGTAAGTTGCTTGCTGCTGACGTCGAGCTTGGGACTGTTCTGGAGTTTCAGCAGCCCGTTGAGACGCCAGATACTCCGCATGCTGTTCACGTCGGGCTTGGGACTGTTCTGGAGTTTCAGCAGCCCGTTGAGATGCCAGATACTCCGCATGCTGTTCACGTCGTTCTTGGGACTGTTCTGGAGTTTCAGCAGCCCGTTGAGATGCCAGATACTCCGCATGCTGTTCACGTCGTTCTTGGGACTGTTCTGGAGTTTCAGCAGCCCGTTGAGATGCCAAAAACTCCGCATTCCGTTCACGTCGGGCTTGGGACTGTTCTGGAGTCTCTGCAGCTCTATGTGCCGCACAACGCACCGCCTGCTCAAGCCTTCGTTGCTCGGCTTGTTGAGACGTCTCATCACGTCTAATTATTTTCATAGCTCGGGCTTTATTAGAGCTTTGCGAAATGTTAGACTTACGCTTTCGCGGCATTTTTATAAGTACTAATTACAAAATAGGTACTTAGTAAAGTTCAAACAAAATACTAAAACAATCTAATTAGTTATATTACGATCGCTGTACAGACGATATCAGTTGTATATGACTGGTCTATGAGGAGCAGCTGTGGCGCGGTTACCCATAGCAACCATTCCCAGTGCTCTGTGGGAGCTGAGAGCAGCCTGCTGGTGCTGTGGGTGACATGCTGCGCTGCACACACACAGGGCTGTGCTGCACACAGGAGGGGAGGACGCCATTTGTGTAGCGCTGCTGCCGCTGCTGTCAGGCTGCAGTGTGTGCATCCTCCATGGAGCCGCGCTCAGGTTACTGCCCCTCCCCGTGTGTGAGTCACTTCCCCTCCGCCCAGGTGAGGCCCTCGGAACTTTCCCGGCTGCAGCATCTGGCGCAGGTGAGCGCATGTTTTATTATACGGTGTTATGTGGAGGGACAATGGCGGCGGGGACCCCCTGTGTGAGGACAATGACGGCCCGGTGCCCCCGGGCAACCTGCAGGAGGAAGCCTCACACTCCCCCTGGGCTGTGGGCACGGGCAGGCTGTGCTGGGACGTGTAGTTCCCTAGTAACCTGTTCCTGACATATGGGCTGTTTTCTGGGCTATTTTTTTTTTTTTTTTTTAAGTCTGAGAAAATGTCATAAATTATCCTTCTCCCTTCAGCTGTTTCCAGAGTGTAATGTATCAGAGTGAGCTCATGACTGACAGCTGCCAAAGTTTCTACTAAATGTCAGTCCCTGGGGGTCGTGTGTGAACCCCCTGTGCCACACTTGTACCTGGCCACGGTATATGATCACCCATGTATTCTGACTGTGGACAGGCGGCAACTGTGACCTCACTATACAATGATCCACTATGGGCAAATTATTGTATTATCAATCTCTTCTGACTGCTGTAAATCAGCCATTTAAATATCACCTGTGTATGTGTGTATATAAGAGTTTGATAAATATACTAAAAAGTTTGATAAATATACTAAAATGTGCATTGTAAAATAGTACCTAATTTAATTAAATTTATGGTTCACAATTTTGGTCATAGTGGCTTCCACATAAAAGGTAGATATATGCTGTCGCAGACTTTTATTTAGAACTATTCAAGACAAACAATTCTACGGTACATCATCTTTGTGAAACTCCAATGGTTTAGGCAGCGTATGCAAAGATAGCTCTCAGAGGCCAGATTTTTTTACGACTTAATTGACATGTATCGTTATATTACGACTAGTGTTGAGCAATACCTTCCGATATCGGGAAATATCGGATCGGATTGGATTGGACCGATACCGAAAAAGTATCGGATATCGCCGATTCCGATACCGGAAACCAATGCAAGTCAATGGGACAGAAATATCGGAATGAAAATAAACCCTTTCTTTCCTTGTAGGTTAATTCTACATGAAGGAAAACAACTAAGAATAATGTAGAATGTATTGGGGGAGGTGGGGGAGACAATAAAGGCATAGAGGTTTAGCCCAATCAAATGGAATAGCAGGAATTAATATTTTTTTTAAGACGTTCTGAGTTACGGAAATATTGACTATGTTAAGTATTTTTATATTTTGTCAGATATTTATGTTTCACTACTTCCATGCTCTTCACCTTCTTTTTTACTTCTCCGACACTTTCTCCTTCATCATCCTCAGCATCTCTTTCATCCTCTTCTTCTTCACCTTCTTCATCTTCTTCTTCTTCACCTTCTTCGTATTATTCTTTTTTTTTACATTCTTCATATTCTACTTCTTCATCTTCTTCATATTCTTCTTCTTCATCATATTCTTATTTGTGACAGGCATTCCTGTAGTTGTTATCTATAAAAGGTTGGATATTACACCTTTCGTTCTGCTCGTCACAAAAGATTTACAACAGGATTTGTCCGCGTTCAGTTTGGCCTACAGCAGCAGGTCTTTTCCAGGGGCACCACGAGGAGGAACGGACTCACCCCCATACACTGCTTAGTCATCTTCTGCTTATAATTTAGATATTATCTTTTGCTCTGATTTTTAGTCTTATGCTTAATGTTCTTCCGCTTTTTGTTCTGCAGCTTCTTGTATTTCTGCTTCTTGGTTTTCTGTCTCTTGTTCTTCTGTATCTTGGTGCTTGTCTTCTCTTATTTGTCCTCTTGGTCAACTTCTTCAGGGTCATCTTCTTGGTCTTCTTCGGGGTGGTCTTCAGGGTCGTCGTCTTCGGGGGTCCTCATCTTCGGGGTCCTCGTCTTCTTCGGGTTGGTCTTCTGCTTCCTCGTCTTCGGGGTCCTCGTCTTCTTCGGGGTGGTCTTCAGGGTCCTCGTCTTCTTCGGGGTGGTCTTCAGGGTCCTCGTCTTCAGGGTCGTTGTCTTCGGGGTCCTCGTCTTCTTAGGGTTGGTCTTCAGGGTCCTCGTCTTCAGGGTCCTCGTCAGGGAGATCCAGAGTGATTACCAAGAACCATTTCAAAAAGCTTGAACTTGGAAATGTAGCAGAAGGTACAAGAAAGCTGAGGAACTACCGAGAACCAGCTGACGGTACTGGAACCCGGATGGGTAGCAGAAGGTACAAGAGCCAATGGAACTGCCGAAGACCAGCTGATGGTACTGGAACTCGGTTACTAAGCAGGAGGTACCTGTGCCAGAAAGCACTACCAAGGACCAGCAGATGTTGGTGGAACTTGGATACCGAGAAGGAGGCACCTAATCCAAAGGCACTGCCGAGAACCAGCTGACGGTACTGGAACCCGGATGGGTAGCAGAAGGTACCCATGTAAAAAAAAGTTCAAGGCCGCGAGCCGGCCGCAGTTGCCAAAACCCACAGTCCTACAGGGGGTGCTTGTCCTATTGGCACTATGGAACCAGCCTTCATTGCCTGATCCCGCAGCCCACATAGGAGTCACCTAAACTGCAGGCACCATAGAGTCGGCTAACCCGACCGCAACACGACAGGACAATACATTGGAGGCAAAGTGACGTTGACACTACCCGGAAACAGCTGGCGTGCTGGAACCAGGCTGGGCAGGAGGGAGTACCCGTGCCAAAGTCACTGCCGAGAACCAGCTGACGGTACTGGAACCCGGATAGGTAGTAGAAGGTACAAGAGCAAATGGAACTACCGAGGACCAGCTGACGGTACTGGAACCCGGATGGGTAGCAGAAGGTACAAGAGCCAATGGAACTGCCGAAGACCAGCTGACGGTACTGGAACTCGGTTACTAAGCAGGAGGTACCTGTGCCAGAAAGCACTACCAAGGACCAGCAGACATTGGTGGAACTTGGATACCGAGAAGGAGGCACCTAATCCAAAGGCACTGCCGAGAACCAGCTGACGGTACTGGAACCCGGATGGGTAGTAGAAGGTACAAGAGAAAATGGAACTACCGAGAACCAGCTGGCGGTGCTGGAACCCAGGGTAAATACTAAAAACAGAGTGGAGCCAGAGGTGTAATTGGAGCAAGTTTTAAATCAGTAGTACAGTGGATGTGGACAAAGCAGGAGAATTTGCCGGACACACAGCAGGGGAACAGCTGACGTTACTGAACCCCAATAACACTGGAGCAAGCGTTGACTGTGCAGACGGCACTTCTGAGCAGCAACTAGCGGTATTGGAGCCCAGGGTAAATACTAAAAACAGAGGAGCCAGAGGTGTATTTGGAGGAGGTTTTAAATTAGTAGTACAGTGGATGTGGACAGAGCAGGAGAAATTGCCGTCCGCACAGCAGGGGAACAGCTGACGTTACTGAACCCCAATAACACGGCAGCAAGTGTTGACTGTGCAGACGGCACTTCCGAGCACCAACTGGCAGTGTTGGAGCTCAGGGATAATACTGAAAACAGAGGAGCCAGAGGTGTAATTGGAGCAACTTTAAAATCTGTAGTAGTGAGAATGTGGACAGAGCAGGAGAAATTGCCATCCGCACAGCAGGGGAACAGCTGACGTTACTGAACCCCAATAACACGGCAGCAAGTGTTGACTGTGCAGACGGCACTTCCGAGCACCAACTGGTGGTGTTGGAGCTCAGGGATAATACTGAAAACAGAGGAGCCAGAGGTGTAATTGGAGCAACTTTAAAATCTGTAGTAGTGAGAATGTGGACAGAGCAGGAGAAATTGCCATCCGCACAGCAGGGGAACAGCTGACGTTACTGAACCCCAATAACACGGCAGCAAGTGTTGACTGTGCAGACGGCACTTCCGAGCACCAACTGGTGGTGTTGGAGCTCAGGGATAATACTGAAAACAGAGGAGCCAGAGGTGTAATTGGAGCAACTTTAAAATCTGTAGTAGTGAGAATGTGGACAGAGCAGGAGAAATTGCCGTCCGCACAGCAGGGGAACAGCTGACGTTACTGAACCCCAATGACATGGCAGCAAGTGTTGACTGTGCAGACGGCACTTCCGAGCGCCAACTGGCGGTGTTGGAGCTCAGGGATAATACTGAAAACAGAGGAGCCAGAGGTGTAATTGGAGCAACTTTAAAATCTGTAGTAGTGAGAATGTGGACAGAGCAGGAGAAATTGCCGTACGCACAGCCGGGGAACAGCTGACGTTACTGAACCCCAATGACACGGCAGCAAGTGTTGACTGTGCAGACGGCACTTCCGAGCGCCAACTGGCGGTGTTGGAGCTCAGGGATTACAGTTCAGGTGGTAGAAACATGAACAGAACAGGAGACCTGGATACTTTTGCCAACAATTATTTATTCTGGAAGAGGACTGGCAAATTCATGAGAGATCCAGGCCTTGTTCATTTTGAGAAAAGTAAGCCGGTCAACGTTATCGGAGGATAGTCGCATGCGACGGTCTGTTAGTACACCACCTGTGGCACTAAAGACACGTTCCGATAATTCACTAGCAGCAGGGCAAGCTAGCACCTCCAATGTATACTGACTTAGCTCTGGCCATGTATCTAGCTTACAGACCCAAAACTTGAAGGGAGAAGAGCCGTCTGGGAGTACACTAAGAGGGCAAGACATGTATTCTGTCACCATCTGACGGAAACGTTGCCTCCTGCTGACTGGAGCCGTCTGTGATGGTGTAGACATTTGTGGCGGCGGGGACACAAAACTTTGCCACATTTCGGCCATACTGGTCTTGCCTTGTGCTGAGGCGCTGCTTCTGCTCCCTCTTTGTGCAGAGCTTCCTCCACTGCCTCGACGCACTGAGCTGCTTTGTAAAGCACTAGCAGCACTGCTCTCGGTTGGAATGGAGAACATGATGGAATGCACCAGTGCGTCTTGGTACTCCCGCATTTTACGCTCCCGGTTCAACGGTGTTATGAGGCTTTGTAAGTTGTCCCAGTAGCGAGGATCTAGGAGGGTGGACACCCAATAATCAGCCATGTTGAGAATGTGGGCGATGCGGCGGTCGTTTCTCAGGCACTGCAGCATGAAATCAACCATGTGCTGCAGACTGCCAACTGGCCAAGAAACGCTGTCCCCTGCTTGAGGCGTGATCTCTGCCTGCTCTGCATCACCCCACCCTCGCTCTAGATACTGACTACTAGAACATTGTGTACCTCCCTCCTCTGGACAGATGTCTTCCTCATCCATTGACTCCTCCTCATCCTCCTCACAAAGTGTCCCCTGCCTAGGTCTTTGTGAGGAACCACGTTGCGCAGACTGTAGAGAAGCAGATGGCATTTGTGACTCCTCATCCTCCACCTCTTCCAAAACCTCGTCCCTTAGTGCTTGCAGTGTTTTTTCAAGCAGGCAGATAAGGGGGATAGTCATGCTGACTAGTGCATCATCTGCACTCGCCATCCGCGTGGAATAATCGAAGGCACGCAAAACGTGGCAAATGTCCTTCATAGAGGCCCACTCAGTGGTGGTGAAGTGTGAACGGCGCGCACTGCGACTTGTTTGCGCCTGCTGCAGCTGGTACTCCATTACTGCTGCCTGCTGCTCACACAACCTCTCCAACATATGTAACGTTGAATTCCACCTGGTGGGTAGGTCACATATGATGTGATGTTCCGGAAGACGTAATCGGCGCTGCAGAGCTGCAATGCGTGATCTTGCATTGCTGGAACGCCGCAAGTGAGCGCACTCTATGCGGACCTTGTGAAGCAGTGCATCAAGATCCGGATAGTCCCTCAAAAAACTCTGCACGACCAAGTTGAGCACATGTGCCAGACATGGGATGTGAGTGAGGTTGCCTAGGCCCAGAGCTGCCACCAGATTTCGGCCATTGTCACACACTACCATGCCTGGCTGGAGATTCGCTGGCACAAACCACACGTCGCTCTGCTGCTTGATGGCATTCCAGAGCTCCTGCGCTGTGTGGCTTCGATTCCCCAAAGAAATTAATTTTAATATGGCCTGTTGACGTTTGGCCACGGCTGTGCTCATATTGGTCACCATAACAGGTAACCGTTCACGGGTCGATGTGGAGGTAGACCGTGACGGCTCCTGCAGCGCTGATTCAGAGGAACTGGAGTATGAGGAGGAGTCAATGTGTACAGACTGGATTCCTGCAATCCTTGGAGTTGGCAGAACACGTACAGCGCCACTCTCAAGATCTGTACCTGGCTCCACAACATTTACCCAATGGGCAGTGAGGGAAAGGTATCGTCCCTGTCCATGCTTACTGGTCCACGCATCGGTGGTCAGGTGGACCTTGCTACTGACGGCGTTTTGTAGCGCATGTTTAATTTTTCCCTCCACATGATGTTGCAGGGCAGGGACGACTTGCCTGCTGAAATAAAATCGGCTGGGCATGTTGTATTGTGGGACTGCCAATGCCATAAAGTTACGGAATGTGTCAGTCTCCACCAGCCTGAATGATAGCATTTCAAGGGCCAGTAGTTTAGCAATGCCAGCATTCAGAGCCTGTGCTCGGGGGTGGTTTGCCGAGTATGGGCGCCTTTTCTCCCATGCCTGTGCTAACGATGGCTGTAGACTGGCCTGGGAGTGTGAGGATGACTGGGAAAGTGGTGCTGTGGGTGGAATTACACTGTGTCTCTGTACAACAGTGCCAGAGATTCTTCCATGGCGATCCTGTGAGGAAGCCGAACCAGCTGTGTGTGAGCTGGAGGAAGAGGCTACAACACGAGCTGAAGAGGTGGTAGGTGGCGCTGTAGGATGGCCTAGGTCTTCAGTGTGTTTTTGTAACTCCACCACGTGCTTGGTCCGCACATGTTTCCACATATTTGTGGTATTGAGGTTGCTGACACTTTTCCCTCTTTTCACCTTCTGATTACACAGCTTGCATTTGACAAAGCAAATGTCATCTGCAACTGTGTCAAAAAAGGACCAGGCACTGCAAGTCTTGGGAGCGCTCACTTTGGATTTTGGAAGAGCCATGCTCCTAATGGGTGCCGAAGTGGAGGCTACAGGCAACCAAGTCTGCCCCCTCCCTCTCCCTCCTTTTTGGGCTGTTCAGGGAATCTCTTCCTCAGAGCTGCTCCCACCACCTTCCTGTCCCTCACGCCATGATGGGTCAAGGACCTCATCATCTACACCACCCTCTTCAAACAACTGCTTCTCCTGGGTAGTCTCGACAGCACAGTACGCACCAGAAAGTGGCACCTGAGTCTCATCATCAGATGCGTACTGAGGTGTGCTGCTGACCATAGGCACTGGCCCACCCGCCTCTTCAGATTCAGAGAGAAAAAACGGTTGCGCATCACTGCATACTACCTCTTCTTCAAATTCTCGAATTCTGCTTGGCTGGCCCCCTCTTTCCAAGCCAAGAGATTCAGAGAACAGAAGTAGAGATGGCTCCTGTCCAGGGCTCTCTGACTGCCTGGGCAATTTGGCAGGTGGTGAAGAGACAGATGGGTGCTCTTCAGTGCTCAGGACCTGAGAGGATCTGGAACTAATTGAAGTCGATGCGTTAGCTTCCATCCATCCGACAACGGCTTCAATTTGGTCCTCCTGCAGCAGTGGGGTACGGCTAGCTCCTACAAAGCTGCGCATAAAGGACTGTTCCCTGGAAAACTGGGGGATGCTGAGTCACTGGTGCCCGCAGCAGGCACAGAATCCCCACATCCTCTCTCTGCAGGCACAGAATCCTCACGTCCTCTCCCTGCAGAAACTCCACGCCCACGACCACATGCCTTACTACCTGCCTTCTTCATCTTGGTAGACTGATAAAGATAGGCAGAAAAGTACTAAGGGCTTAGTGTGCTTATTCCTGAACAGCTGCTAACAGGTATAAGAAACACTAATTTTATAAAGTGTGGACTAGACTTTAATATGAGCTAATGTGGCCTACACAACTGTAAAGTGGAGTGTTTGGTGAACTTTATTTAGGTTTTTTTGTCACAAAAAGACACTGGATGTGCCTAAAGATGTAATAACGATAGTATCACAAACTTTTTGTAGCTATTACAATGTAGGAAGGTAACCTACAATGCAATAGATGAGGCTGCAAAAAATAGGCTAATACTAATCTGGCTGGGGCTGCAGGGCCCAATGCTGCAGAAAGGCACCTCTAACTACTCCTATATAGTGTGTTTGGAACCAATTTAGCTGAATACGGATGGAACCACCACACTAATAGGAGAAATCAGGAAAAATTATGAATTGGCAAAAAAGGACAATATATGAGGCAGTGACACACACTGAGTGCACTACAACCAGACGTGGTTGAAGCACACACTACAGGGTGAGCTGCACTCACACACCAGACCTTGCAGACAGCGGTGAACAGTACAGATGCAGAGCACTGTGCACTAGTGCTGCAAGACCAAAAAAATTTCTCTATCTACTCCTATATAGGGTGTTTGGAACAAATTTAGCTGAATACAGATGGAACCACCACACTAATAGGAGATATCAGGAAAAATTATGAATTGGCAAAAAAGGACAATGTATGAGGCAGTGACACACACTGAGTGCACTATAACCAGACGTGGCTGAAGCACACACTACAGGGTGAGCTGCACTCACACACAGAGACCTTGCAGAAAGCGGTGAACAGCACAGAGAACTGTGCACTAGCACTGCAAGGCACAGCGATTTATAAAGTAGCTTGGGTAAAGCAGAATAGACCAAATAGGTAGCTAAAACTGTCCCTCAGAACAACAGCGTCCTATCCCTAACTGAATTCACAGCAAAGTGAGCTCAAAATGGCGGCGGCGGCTTTTATAGTGCATCATGACATCATTTCAGCAGCCAATCACAGCCATGCCATTAGTTAAGATGCCTACATGCCTAACAGGATGTGCCCACACTTCTTAGGATCCTCATTGGCTGAATAAAATGAAAATGGCTCATTGCATTATGGGAACTTCCGATTCCGGTATACGATATTGCAAAAGTATCGGAATTAAGTATCGGAATTCCGATACCGCGAATATCGGCCGATACCCAATATTTCAGTATCGGAATGCTCAACACTAATTACGACCAAAATTACATAAAATCATTACAAATTGTAGCCTATATGTTATTCCGATGTATAATCTATATTACTGTAAACTTTCATGCAAATCCGTCCAGTAGTTTTTTCGTGAAAGAGTAACAAACATACATACTCACAAACTTTCGCATTTATAATACTAGATCATCCACCACCTCCTCCTCTTCCACTTGCGCACCACGATCCTCCTCCTCACTTCCTGGCAATTGTGTCTCATCATCGTCCACCTCTTGTGACAGATTGCCAACGTCGACTTCCTGTGGCCGTGGCTGTTCAAATATTTGGGCACCGCAACATGGGATCTCCTCTTCCACCACTTCAAGCGTATCAGGCGAGGGGCCCAAATATGGAAATGGACCAGTGAACAGCTCTTCAGAGTGTCCAAGTGTGGGATCACTTGCTGTCTGACGACATTCGGCATGGTGGGAGGAAGGAGCATCAGGGTGAGGAGGAGTATGCGGTCGAGACTCACGGCTACTAAGAGTTGACTGTGTGGAAGACAGACCGGAGGTGGTGGTGCCCAGGTAACTGGAAGTATTATCTGCTATCCAATTAATAACCTGTTCACACTGATCAGTTCTCAATACTGGTGTTGTTCTGTGCTTCCCTAGTAATTCGGTCAAGAAGTGGGAGCGAGAAGATGTGGCTGTTGGTTGTGGCACATTTTCACCTTGGCCACGGCCCCGTCCTCTGCACGAACCATCACCAGAACGTCCACTTCCACGTCCCTTGCCACGCGCCTTGCCCATTGTAAATGAAGTAAAATAGCTTACACTTGCACTATCAATGGAAAAAGGGTAATAAAGAGTAGATTAGAACCGTGGAAGAGGAAAAGCACAGTTATTGTTTACTGGGGTATACCACACTTTTTTAAATAGAGATATTTGCGGCTGAACAGTGAGCGACACACTCAAACTGCTTTTTTTTTTAGATACCAAAGGCCCAAAACTGGATAGTACAGCGATTTGACCCGTGGAACTGCGAAACCACACTGGGATGTCGGGCCTACACAAGACTATTTTCAACAGATATATTTTTGTGTCACAACAGTCAGGAGACACTACTGTTTTTCTTTACGGAAAAAACTACCAAAAGCTGAATAATAGAGATTTTTTACCGAGGCATGGCAAAACTACAGTTATTGTTTACTGGGGTATACCACACTTTTTTAAATAGAGATATTTGCGGCTGAACAGTGAGCGACACACTCAAACTGCTTTTTTTTTAGATACCAAAGGCCCAAAACTGGATAGTACAGCGATTTGACCCGTGGAACTGCGAAACCACACTGGGATGTCGGGCCTACACAAGACTATTTTCAACAGATATATTTTTGTGTCACAACAGTCAGGAGACACTACTGTTTTTCTTTACGGAAAAAACTACCAAAAGCTGAATAATAGAGATTTTTTACCGTGGGATGACAAAACCACAGTTATTGTTTACTGGGGTGTACCAGACTTTTTTAAATATATAGATTTGCGGCTGAACAGTGAGCGACACACTCAAACTGTTTTTTTTTTACAAATGGCCCAAAATGGATAATACAGAGGTTTGAACCGTGGAAGTGCAAAACAACACTTCTGTTTCTCTAGCCTACACCAGACTATTTTCAACAGTTATATTTGTGTCTGAAAAATCAGAGACACGCTTTTTTTTGGGGGGGGGACGACACACCAAAAGGTTAATAAGACGGGTATTTGTACAGTGTGAAGGAGGAAAAAAAAAGGAGGATTTAGATGAAAAAAAAAGGATTCTTCCTGACCCCCGACACCTGGTGTTAAGTCCAGCAATTTCAGCAACAGGAGCACACAGGACTGTATTGCAGCGTTTGCTGGTATAACTGACGCGCCCCCTGGGACATATTCCTTTTTGAGGGGAATACCCGGCACCGGATCAGATGGGGGGTTGTAGTCTCCGAGCGGCTGTGACCCGGTCCCGTGCCCAGGGCGTCAAGCTAAGTGTTATGTGGCAGTCCTTACTGATGTTATTAAAGTTCGTTGTGTCGACTACGCCACCCGTTGTGATGCGGTCACTGTGGCCGCCGCTGCTGCAGGGTCCGCTGAGGCTGATGGTGGATGCGCAGCTTGGTGGGATAACCCCCAACGGGAGGGGTATAGCCTCAGAGGGGACAGGCGCAGAGGATGGGGGTTGTGGTGGTGCGGTGCAGCCGGTAATGATGACAGACTCGGGTAGTGCAGTTAAGGGTCTTTACTTACTGCAGTTGTTCCTGGTCACTCTAGCTCCAAGTGACCTCCCGAGCCGTGCTGCGTCCACCAGGTCCTGGATCCGGCCAACCCCCAAACAAGTCCGGAGCGTGGCCCTGAGCTCTCCCTCTGTCCTTCCTTCAGCCGTCCCCACCAGTGATTCACCTAAATCCAGCTCCCTCGGGCCTTCTGTTGGGCAACCTTTGGCCTCAGGTTCCCTGACCCTCCATGTGGTGTGCCTTCAGGGTGAATGTAGTGGGTGACCGTGACAGACTCTGCCCACGGTCTCCGGTCTCTGGCTGGGGAATGTCTTTACCCCCACCAGCTTGGGTTCCGGTACCCTTCTGCTGACTCCTCACCCGGTGTTCTTATTTGGGTTCTTGGGTCCCTTCTTTGTCCCCCTCTGGGTCTTTCTGTACTCCACTCTCTCACTCTTCAGGCTCAGGTCTGTTCTGCTCCCTTGCTGCAGGCTGACTTCCTCTGCAGCAGACTTACTCTCTGCGTCTGACTTGTTCTCTGCATCTGACCCTAATCTTTGATGGTGCCCACCTTATATAGCCCTCTATGTGTGAGCTCAGGTGACCAGCACCCAATGAGCTCCTACCACTACCCAGACTGCTCCCCCTATCTGCCCCTACACTACTTGGGATGTTCCTCCCCCCTCCCACTCCAGCCAGGAACAGGCTCGGTCGCACCTGCACATTTCTAAGTGGGAGTGCCGTCGGCCTGCTCCTCTGGAATGGGATGTATGTAGTGCATGCAGTCTATCTGAGCTCAGTTCCACACTCCTTCCTTACCCGGGAGTGGAATATCACACCTCTGGGTTGAGGTGCAATACTCCTGTAGCAGCCGAATCCTCAGGGTGCTACATTCCCCCCTGGTAAATCACAGCACGTCCTCGGGCTGCAAAGACAAAAAAACACCAAAACATACAACATTTTATAAACATGTAAAACATATTAAATATTATACGAAATACTATATAAATATATATATAAACTTTTTCAGGTAAACAACATTCTCGTCGTCTCTTTCTCTCTTCTGTTCCTCTGGTCACCGTGCAACTCGTGACCAGGTAGAGTGCGACAGTCTTTTAGAAAAATGGTTTTTCCTATAAAACCGGTAGGGGGCGCTTTAGCAAGCGCAACTATGTACAGGGAATTTTGGCCGTTCTCAGTCCCCGGCCAGGTAAAGGGAAAGGGATGGCTGCTCACAGTCCTCAGCCTGGTATGGAAAGGGTTACAGGTAACAGTTCGCTGGTCCCAACGGGGACTATTTTAGCAGCAACAACAGTTCCAGTTTCAGTTTCAGTTCCGACTCACTGTGCCCCGACAGGCAACTATATACAGTCTCCTGCTCTGCCGCACTCAACGGCGTCTGCCTCCTGCTCTTATCTTACGGCTGGTGGTTTCTTCAGACCCGTCCGGGTCCTCTTGCTCCTCCTCCTCGCACCGCAACTCCTCCTCCGTCAAGCGATGCACGTGGAGGGCGTAAGGTCCCTTGGCACACTTGTGCCGGGTGAACGTTACCTCATCACCGACGTAGAGGTCACGGCCTTTGTGACCCTCTGGCAGGTGGGACTCGACGTCCCGTCGTGTAACGAAGACGTCACCCATGGTGTTCCGGTCCCTTATGAAGCCCCACCCATGCTGCGCATTAAACTTTATTACCGTCCCGATGGTACGGGGACGATCTGCTGCACGGGGGTCCCTTCTGGTCCGACTCTTTTGCTCCGCGCTGCGGGTCTGGGCCCATTGCTCTTTGGCCTGCCTCTCCTCCCGCTCTCTCTTGAACTCTGCCAGCTGTTGACGGCAACACTCTGTGCGCGCTGCTGCAGCTGCCCGAGTCTCTCCGGTGAACCCCATCAGATCTTCTCCCTTGGGGTCCCACGCAAATTGAGCCTCTTCTAGGGGAGGCGAGACCCGAGTCACGGGCTTTGGAGCCGGGATCAGGGGCTCACACAGGGGACCTAGTTGCTTCTGCCGCTCCAGCTCCAAGAATCCTTCGGGCCAGATGAAAGGCCGACCGTCCGGCCACGTTAGCTGGCTGAAGGGGTCCTCTCCCAGATGTGGCACCCTAGGTATTACGGGCGCGGGCGCGGTGGTGGTGGCGCCCGGGTTGCCCAGGCCTTGCGGCCAGGCCTGGGGCACCTGGAAGGTGAAGGGCACCGTTAGGACGGCGGCGCCCTGGGTTACCTGGCCTTGCGACCAGGCCGGAGGCTCCGCGGAGGTAGATGGCTCTGCTTTGGATGCGGCGCCCGGAAATGCTAGGCCCTGTGACCAGGCCGGAGGCTCCTCTTCCGGCGCCACGCTCCGGGTCACGATGCGTGACGTCATCGGGGTCGCGACGGCGGCTTCCGGTTGGGGCCTAGTCGGTGGCGATGTCATGGCGGTCTCGGGTACGGCCGGGGGACCTTCGGGCTCTGCGACGGGGAGCTGGGGCAGGTAAGCGGTCTTCCGGTATGGGATATAGGCATCCCCCTTACCTGCTGCCATGCGTCTCGCTCCCTCTTCTGCGCCGTCTCCGGCCTTGGGTCCTCCCGCGTCATCCGCAGAGGCAGTCGATGTCTTCTTCCAAGGGAGCGGGCTCCGTGGACGGGTTCCAGCTTGCTGGGCCATCTCCCGGCCCCACTCCGCCAGGATCTCCCTCTGCACTCGGGCCATCCTTCCCGCGAGGCCCTCCAGGGCACTCCGCGCGCACTCCCGATCTCGGGGAAGCTGCGCCAGGATCTCCGCTAAGCCTAGCGGGGTTGTGGACTCTAGCAGGCTCCTGACCATCGGGTCGGTGCTGCTCTGCTCGGCTTCCGGCAGGCTCCTGGCCAGCGGGCCGGTGCTGCTCTGCCCTCCTTCTTCCTCCAGCAGGCTCCTGGCCAGCGGGCCGGTGCTGCTCTGCTGCCGCTCCATTCCCGGGTCTGCTCTTTCTCTCCTCGACTCCGGGTGAGCTTCTCCGCTACTCCTCATTAGACCTCTTGCCTCCGGGTGCGCTCGTTCTACACTCCTCCAAGCGACACCCATCTTTGCTCTTTTCTTTCGTCTCCTCCCCCTCCGAGGGCGGTCCCGGGGCAACTCGGTGACTGTCAGCTCCAGGGGGAGTTCTTTCACGCTGACAGACACCTCCAGCATCACAGTCTCTGTTGGTGGGGGCGGTTTCCACTTTTGGCGCCATTTTCTGTCCTGGCCCACGATGGGAGGTGGCCTCCTGCCCTCCTTTGGCACGCCCATAATGGCGTCCGCTGCTCTTCCAAGGCGGGAAATCTGCGGTTTTGGCGGGAAGCGTCGCCCAGTGGCGGGAAACTCTGCAGATGGCGGGAACAAGCTGGAAATGGCGGACAATCGGCGGGAAACGACTGGTGATGGAGTCCGATGGCGTGGACCCTCCGGAACCGGCAGGAGTCTTCTTTCTGAGGTAAACTTGCACTTTTCTTCAGGCACGCAGTACCCGGGTGTTGCGGGCACGTAATCCTGCCGGCTACGCCAAAGTTGACGCGCCCCCTGGGACATATTCCTTTTTGAGGGGAATACCCGGCACCGGATCAGATGGGGGGTTGTAGTCTCCGAGCGGCTGTGACCCGGTCCCGTGCCCAGGGCGTCAAGCTAAGTGTTATGTGGCAGTCCTTACTGATGTTATTAAAGTTCGTTGTGTCGACTACGCCACCCGTTGTGATGCGGTCACTGTGGCCGCCGCTGCTGCAGGGTCCGCTGAGGCTGATGGTGGATGCGCAGCTTGGTGGGATAACCCCCAACGGGAGGGGTATAGCCTCAGAGGGGACAGGCGCAGAGGATGGGGGTTGTGGTGGTGCGGTGCAGCCGGTAATGATGACAGACTCGGGTAGTGCAGTTAAGGGTCTTTACTTACTGCAGTTGTTCCTGGTCACTCTAGCTCCAAGTGACCTCCCGAGCCGTGCTGCGTCCACCAGGTCCTGGATCCGGCCAACCCCCAAACAAGTCCGGAGCGTGGCCCTGAGCTCTCCCTCTGTCCTTCCTTCAGCCGTCCCCACCAGTGATTCACCTAAATCCAGCTCCCTCGGGCCTTCTGTTGGGCAACCTTTGGCCTCAGGTTCCCTGACCCTCCATGTGGTGTGCCTTCAGGGTGAATGTAGTGGGTGACCGTGACAGACTCTGCCCACGGTCTCCGGTCTCTGGCTGGGGAATGTCTTTACCCCCACCAGCTTGGGTTCCGGTACCCTTCTGCTGACTCCTCACCCGGTGTTCTTATTTGGGTTCTTGGGTCCCTTCTTTGTCCCCCTCTGGGTCTTTCTGTACTCCACTCTCTCACTCTTCAGGCTCAGGTCTGTTCTGCTCCCTTGCTGCAGGCTGACTTCCTCTGCAGCAGACTTACTCTCTGCGTCTGACTTGTTCTCTGCATCTGACCCTAATCTTTGATGGTGCCCACCTTATATAGCCCTCTATGTGTGAGCTCAGGTGACCAGCACCCAATGAGCTCCTACCACTACCCAGACTGCTCCCCCTATCTGCCCCTACACTACTTGGGATGTTCCTCCCCCCTCCCACTCCAGCCAGGAACAGGCTCGGTCGCACCTGCACATTTCTAAGTGGGAGTGCCGTCGGCCTGCTCCTCTGGAATGGGATGTATGTAGTGCATGCAGTCTATCTGAGCTCAGTTCCACACTCCTTCCTTACCCGGGAGTGGAATATCACACCTCTGGGTTGAGGTGCAATACTCCTGTAGCAGCCGAATCCTCAGGGTGCTACATAACCACTGTGTCTCCTATACATCCTGCCTGCCTGATATCTGGGATGGATATTAGTCCTGAAAAGGACTGTTTGTTTGTTCTGGCAGCCATTACAGACCCAACACTAACTATTTCGCAGTTTATATCTCTCCCTAAATCAGCAGCGCTGTCCCTACACTGTCTAATCCGGAGCGACTGTGTCCAAGATGACGGCGCCCGGTTTTAAATACTCGAGGTGACGCTGTGCGGCCAGCCAATCACTGTAATGCCCACAACCAACATGGCTGCAGCATTACAGTGACTGGCTGGCAATCCCTGCATGTTCATTGGCTCTGTAAAGAGCGCCAAACATGCAGGGCGGAGACGCGAGCTCCCGCCCGAGTAACCCGGAAATGCTCGGTGCTCGCCGAACATCCCGAGTAGCGTGATGCTCGGGCGAGTACCGAGCAGTGTCGAGCATGTTCGCTCAACACTAATTACGACCAAAATTACATAAAATCATTACAAATTGTAGCCTATATGCTATTCCGATGTATAATCTATATTACTGTAAAGTTTCATGCAAATCCGTCCAGTAGTTTTTTCATGAAAGAGTAACAAACATACATACTCACAAACTTTCGCATTTAGAATATTAGTAGGATTAGTAGGATGATGGTAGGGTATGAGATATATTTTTTGTCTTTTGTAGGTTTTACAACATCACCTAGTCTGTGATTGGGGTACAAAAGTCCTTGGAGATGGAACCATGACTTGATCATCTTGATGAAAGTTAGGCAGTCTACACTTTCAGGGGACAGCCGGGTGCGCTTATCCATCAGGACACCACCAGCAGCGCTGAAGACACGTTCTGAGAGAACGCTGGCTGCTGGGCGCGATAAAACCTCCAAGGTGTGACAGGCGAGCTCAGGCCACTCATCTATTTTTGAAGACCAAAATGTCAAAGGGTCCAAACCCTCCCTGATGGTACTGATATTGAGTTCTATATACTCTTGCACCATCCTCTCCATTCGTTCAACATGTGTCAGACTTGTACACTGTTGTGCTGGTGCATGAGCTGGGCTAAAAAATGTGTGAAAGGACTCGCAGAAATTGCTTCTGCCACTTACACTGCTGCTGCTGCTAATGTTTTGGTGTTGATAAATTGATGTGCCGAAGGTTGTAAGTTTAGAGCTGAGATGCAAACTGTGTGCCTCTCTGCTGTCTTGGGGAAATCATTTCTTAAGGTTGTGAAAAGCATGTTTCGATACTCCAGCATTCACAGGTGCCTTTCCAGGGTGGGAAGCAACTGGCAAAACTTACTCTTATAACGTGGATCTAACAGAGTGGCAACCCAGTAGTCAGCACAATTTCTAATCATAGCTACATGGGGGTCATGTTGCAGATAGTGCAGAAAGAAGGCACTCATATGTCAGAGTCTTCCATGAGATCCAAGCCCATGCTGTGTTGGTGGCTGGGTAACTCTAATGCTTGTTTTCTCCGTCCCAACTCGCCAACCATGAACAACAGAGAGGGGATGATTATCTTCTTCATCTCCTGACAGTTGCCCGCCCATCACCTCTTCCTCCTCCGTTTGTTCCTTGGCTCTTACACCTTCACTAACAGTTTGTCTGGTATCACAAACCCCCCTCCATTGCAGTAATCCACCCTCCATTGGCACTCGCCTGTGTGACGACAGTCTGAAACTTTGAGACATTGTTATCCCTTACGCATCCTCCTCTTCCTCTGGGACCACTACCTACTCTGGCAAGCTATTGAAAGCCTGCTCCAGCATGTAGATGACCAGATTAGTGATGCTGATGACGGCATCGTCAGCACTAACCATCTTAGTAGCCATTTCAAAACTGTGCTGTAGAGTGCAGAGATCCTTAATCTTTGCCCACTCCGTAAAGGTGATATGCCCCACCTCCATACTGCATTGGCCAAGACAATACGACATAAAGTCAGGGCTCGTTGCTGCTGCCACAGTCGCTGCAACATGTGCATAGTGGCACATGTCACCATGTCAGCACAATACATATTAACCTGTTAACTGGCGTGGACAAAGACTTCTGTATTGATGCAAGTCGATGACCTGAGGGGTGCGAATGGCAGAAATGAGCACACAGCTTCCGTGCTTTCTGCAGCAGCTCATCCAAGCCAGGATAGTGGCAGAGAAATTACTGTACCACAAGGTTGAGGATGTGAGAAATGCAAAGCATGTGTGTGAGCTTGCCTTGGCGTAGGGATGCCACCAGGTTTGCACCGTTATCGGACACGGCCTTCCCTGGCTCCAGATTCAACGGAGACAGCCATTGCTCAAACTCAGCCTGGAGAGCTTTTCACAAGTCTTCAGCTGTATGACTGCGATCTCCAAGGCTTATTAATTTTAACACTACCTGATTGTGGTTAGCCTTGGCTGCACAGTACGAATGTGGTGTGGATTCACTCTGCACTGTGTCTCATTAAGGCAGAGGTTGAGTTCTGCAAACCTTGGTGATTCCAAGACTTGTGGAGCAGCCCCTTCCCTGCCTGCCTCCTCAACCACCAGAGTCACCCAGTGCCCAGTCAGTGAGATGTAACGCCCTTGGCCATGCTTACTCGCCCAGGTGTATGTGGTGAAATGCACCATGGCAGACATAGATTTAGTCAAGGAATGGGTGATGTTGTCTGCAACATGCTGGTGTAGTGCAGGCATAGCTTTCTTAGAGAAGTAATGGCGACTGGGCAACTCGTACTGGGGGAGTGCGACAGCCTTCAGCTTTCGGAAACAGTCAGTATCTACCAGGCATAAAGGCAGCATTTCCGTGGCCAACAGATTGGAGGTGGTGGAGTTCAATATCTTCGCTTTGTCATGTGTATGAGAAAACAATCTTTTATGTGACCACAACTGTGGGACCGAGGGCTGGCTGCAGTGCTGAGATAGAGCGTAGAATGGTGAACCGGACAAATTGCTGGACCATGAGTGAGGTGTAGGCGGAGATGTCATGGTGGATTGAGAAAGATGTGGTGTGCTCTTTCTCTGAGATCGACCAAAAACAGCAGGTATGTCCGCTTCCGTTACAGATTACAGGCTCTCACTCAGCGTGACTGGAGTGGGTAAACAACCGGAGGTTCTGTGGTGGGAGACCTGGGTGACAATACTTGGCATGGTAACAGAGGAGAAGGAAGAAGCAACAGATGTGGTTGATGGGGTGCCTGATAGTTGTTGAGGTCCGATGGTCTGCATTTCATTACAGTGAGATTGCCAGAGTAATGCATGTTGATTGCTCAAGTGAAGGTTCATGCATGTAGTGGTCAAATTATTGCACTTTTCCCTTCTACTGAGTTTTTTCTTGCAAAGTTGGCAGAGAAGGTGAGTTGGCTCATCCTTTGCAGTGTCAAAAAAGGCCCAGGCAAGGCAACCCTTGCCACCCCTGCAAGCTGCAGACCCGTGACCACTGCTGGCCACAGCCACAGTTGTGGCTAAGGATGCAATGCTTGTCTTGGTTGTATCACACCATGTCTGTGCCGTAGAGCGCAACGTAACCTCATCATCTTCCTCCTCCTCCACCTCCTCAGATGAACTGCTCAGCTGCATGCCTCTGGGTGCACACCAAGTGGGATCTACAACCTCATCATCATCCAATGTGTTATCCCATTCCACGCCCAGAAAGTCACCCTCCTTTTCTTGCCCTGGCAGCACAGTACAGTCCGCGTGAGCCTCAGGTGTCTGAGTCTCATCAGGATCACCTCCTGCCCCGGGGGTTAACGTCTGGACATTGCATTTGCTTTCCTCCTCCTGACTCTGTGAATCTGTGGAGTACACTTCTGATGCCCATGGCATAGAATGTGTGAACAGCTCTGCAGACTCACCCATCTGTGGTTCCCTATAGTCAGTTGGGCGGCTGGACAGTTGTGACATGGGGGGGAAGCAAGGGTAATTGGGGTGCAACCTATGTGGACTGTACTGTATGCTATGTTGAGGTGGAAGAAGAGCAGGAGAGGCCACTTGAAGCAGCGCTTGCCATCCACTGGAGCACATGCTCTTTCTGGCCCTCATCAACAAGACGTACCGCTGTCCGGCTGCCAAAGAAAGGCAGTGGAGTAGCCCGTCTAGTAACAGAAGTTGTCAGTTGTCTTTGGCTAGGATGTGACAGTGTTAGTTTACTGGTGCTTTCACTAACATCACCACCTACCCCATATATAAATTGAACACCAAGCCTATTCCCTTTCCATTCCCTTTCTGCACAGAGCTGAATTTCAGCGGTACTAAATGACAAGGTAAAATATGGCTTGCTGTATCACGTTAGCAACTGAAAAAAAAATATATTTTTTTACTTTGCAACAGCTCTGCACACAGCTGAGTTTCAGCAACACTAAATGACAAGGTGAAATAAGGCTTGCTGTATCACTTTAGTAACAGAAGAAAGTATTTTTTTTTACTGTGGATCAGGCCTGTATAACAGAAGTGTAGCATCGGCGTCTCTGCCCCTTGCTAGGCAGAGACGCCGTCCCTCTCACCTCCCCGCTCCTGGCGCGGCGTCCTCTAGCGCTTCTCTCCCCCTGCTTCCGGCACGCGCTCCTTCCCCGGCTGTGTGCTTAGGGCGTGCGCGCGCGCTCCCCCTCTCTTAAAGGGACCGCGCACGCCGTCCTATGGAGTCCCCGGCCAATTGCCGGAGGACCTCCCATATATAAGGAACCTCCTCCAAAATGGGGGTGCCCGAGCAAAGTTGTTTGCACTGTGTCTGATCTGTGCTTCAGCCCTCAGGTCCCGCTGCTAGCCTGACTTCTCGTCCTGCCTGCCAGCCTGTTATCTGCCCGTTACCTGCCAGCCTTCTCACCTGGAGCGCTCACCTATTACCAGCCGGTTACCTGCCTTGGCTATCTGTCTGCTCACCTGGGATCATCCGCCTGCCTTGTCTGTCAGACCGCTCACCTGGGAGCGCCCACCAGTTACCTGCCAGTTACCTGCCTCGTCTGTCTGGCCACTTACCTGGGAGCACCCGTCTGTTACCTGCCTCGTCTGTCTGGCCGCTCACCTGGGAGCACCCGCCTGTTACCTGCCTCATCTGTCTGCCGGCTCACCTGGGAGCGCCCACCAGTTACCTGCCAGTTACCCACCTCATCTGTCTGCCCGCTCACCTGGGAGCACCTGCCTGTTTCCTGCCAGCCTGCCTGGAGACCCTGCCATCACTTGCTGTGACCACCTTCCTGGTAAACCTTAAGACTGCTACTTGCCCTGCTTTCTCCAACTGTGACCACCTTCTCTGCTACCAGAGACTTCCGCCTGCTTGCCATGTCCATCCACCATACTGGTCAGTCCCAGCCATCTGACCCGTGGGAGCCACCTGCTCTCTTACAAGGTCGTCCCCAGAGTAGCACCTGGTCCCTCAGCCCGGATCCTCCCTGGTCACGGTGTCATTTGCTGCCGTACGACCAGGGTCGGTTCGAATGGATACTTAGTCACGCCCCTCTGGGTCCTTCCTTGCACCTCGGCACAGAGGTTCCACCACCCGGACCCGTAACAAGAAGATATGCTCCTAACAATTTCAAACTGAGATCTCCCCTACTGTATCACGTTAGTAACAGAAGAAAGTATTTTTTTACTGTGGATGAGGCCAGTATAACATAGAATATATGCTCCAAACAATTTCAAACTGAGATCTCCCCTACTGTATCACATTAATAAAAGAAGAAAGTATTTTTTTAGTGTGGATGAGGCCTGTATCACATAGAAGATAAGGTCCAAACTATTTTAAACTGACATCTAGCCTGCTGTATCACATTAGTAACAAAAGAAAGTATTTTTTTAGTGTGGATGAGGCCTGTATAACATAGAAGATATGCTCCAAACAATTTCAAACTGAGATCTCTCCTACTGTATCATGTTAGTAACAGAATAAAGTATTTTTTAGTGTGGATGAGGCCTGTATAACATAGAAGATATGCTCTGAACAATTTCAATCTGAGATTTCCCCTACTGTATCACGTTAGTAACAGAAGAAAGTATTTTTTTAATGTGGATGAAGCCTGTATACAATAGAAGATTTGCTCCAAGAAATTTCAAACTAAAATCTAGCCTGTTTTATCACTTTTGTCACAGAAAAAAATAGATGTTTTTACTCTGCATACAGCTGAATTTCACCACCACAAAATGACAAACTGAGATATGGCGTGTCGCATCTTGTTAGGAACAGAAAAAAATTTTTTTTTTACTCTGCAGTGCACCAGCTCTGCACACAGCTGAATTTCACCACCACAAAATTACAAGGTGGGCTATGGCATACTGCATCATGTTAGTCACAGAAAAAAAATTGATTTTTGTACTCTGCATGAGCTCTGCATACAGCTGAATTTCACCGCCACAAAATGACAATGAGATATGGCTTGCTGGATCACGTTAGCAACTGAAATTTTTTTTTTACTGATCAACAGCTCTGCACACTGCTGAATTTCAGCGACACTATATGACAAGGTGAGATATGGCGTGTTGCATCACGTTAGCAGCTGAAAAAAATAGCTTTTTTTACTCTGCACACAGCTGAATTTCACTGACCACAAAATGACAAGGTGATATATGGCTTGCTGTATTACGTTAGCAACTAAAAAAAATAGATTTTTAAAGGTGTAATCGTGCATGGAGCACAATAAAAGCAATGCACAACAGACTTCTATGAAATGTGCCCTACTGTCTTTGTCTGGACCTCACTAATCGGCACAAGAAAAAAAAATCTGCTGTAAGGCCGATTTCACAGCCACCCAGGACACTAGCTATCTAAACTATCTAACATAGAAGCAACCGCAGAGCTAACTAGCTGAAATATCTAATGAATCCAGAAGCAGCGTCAGGAGTAGCCTCTCTGACCTGTTATAATCAAAAAATGGCATTAAAACAACATGTCCACTCTACATTCACCAGTAAATGTAATTTTAACATTTTACTACCTTATCTGGCAATGTGGTGTGTGAGACATCATCAGACAAATACAGAATGAACAATTATTTCCAGCTGATAATACAATTTAGCATCTGTCCCTATTTTAAAAGCAGCTAACATCATTATCAATACGAAATAGTTTTTTTTATTTTTTCAGCACGGAGTATAATACAAGAATCCCTGACTAGATGCCTGTAAGATGCTATCCCAATTGCTATAGGTCACCCGTATACGAATCTCAGATAAGAGAGATAATATAGGACAATAGAAAATAGAATTTAACTGGCTCTGAAGAGGTTTTTTGCACCACCAAGCTGTGAAGGATTGCAAGCAACCCTGTCTGCTTTCATCAATTTCTAATTACAGATCACCATTAAAAATTATGAATCGGTCAATGAATGCATGTAAAAAAGTTATGGATTGTTGTAGGGATGTATGCGACCAGAACAAACACTCATTTTCAGCTGATAATATCATCAATCCAGCGTTATCAATAGGTAATAGATTTTTTTTTCAGCACGGAGTATAATACAATAATCCTTGACTAGATGCCAGTAAGATGCTATCCCTGCTGCTATAGGTCACCCATACACGAATATCAGATAAGAGAGGTAATATTTTACAATAAAAAATAGATTTTAACTGGCCCAAAAAAAATTTTTTTGGACATGGCAGCAACAAACTGTGAAGGAACGCAAGCAACCCTGCCTGCTATCATTAATTTGTGACTAAAGATCACTGTTAAAAAATATGAATTGGTCAACGAGTGCACGGAAAATATCAAGTAATGCACTGTGGAAGTGATGTATTCAACGACAATGAACAACACTCATCTCCAGCTGATGATACCTTTCACCTGTTCCCTATTGTAAATGCAGATAACAGCAGTATCAATAGGGAATAGAATAGATTTTTTTTTCCACAGCAGCAGCAACAGTACGCAGTATAAGGCAATAATACTGGGCTGGATTGGTGTAATATGCTATCCATATTGCAATAGCTCAAACGTAAACAAATTTCAGATAAGAGAGGTAATATTGTAGAATATAGAATCTATTTGATCTGGCCTTTCCATTATTAAGGAGTGGGTCTCCTATACTGTTATTGTGTATATGGTATAATACCCCTGGTGGCACTAAAAACCATCTCTGAAAAAACGCTAGCCGCCAGGACCTCCAAGGCATAGAGAGACAGTTCATGCCACGTGTCCAGCTTGGACACCCAATAGTTGTAGGGCATAGAGGAATCACGGTGGATTGTGTAAGGCGGGATGGCACACCGGGAGAAATAGTGATGGCTAGGGACTGAGTGCCGAGGGACAGCCGCCACCATGAGGTTGTGGACAGCTTCTGTCCACACGAGCCGAAAAGGCACATTTCCAATGCAAACAGTTCAGAAATGTGGCAGTTTAGTATTGTGGCTTGTGGGTTGGTGGCTGCGCATTTGCGCTTGCGTTCCAAGGATTGGGGTAGGGATAACTGAAAGCTGCCCTAGGACAAGGACGTGGTTGCTGGCGGTGATGGCTGCAAGTGTGCAATGACAGGTGCCGGGTGGGAGGCATTTTTGCCTGTGCCATTGACAGGGGAGTGCACACACAACAGTGGAAAAGGCAGTCGTGTCACACGCAATTTCTGGACCCTGGCGTTTGGCCCACCTAGTCGGCTGCTTTGCTCTCATGTGCCTGATCATGCTGGTCGTGGTCAGGCTGGTAGTTTTGCTACCGCTGCTGATGCTGGCATGGCAGATGTTGCAAATAGCCTTTTTGAGGTTAACTGGACAGTCTTTAAAAAAGAGCCAGACTCTGGAAGACCTAACAGTTGGACTGGCAACTTTCCTCCTGTTGGTGTTCTGGGGAACAGTTGCCCACCTTATGCCTTTGTCTGTGGCCACCCCACCACTTGTTTCTGCCTGTTGTGGTACTACGCCTCCCTCCCACGATGCGCTGCTGTCCTTGCTATGCATGTCACCTTGCCAAGTTGGGTCAGTGACTTCATCGTCCACCACCTCGTCTTCCATGTACACACCCTGGGCCTCCTCCTGACTTGCTGGCAATTGTGTCTCATCATCATCATCCACCTCTTGCAACAGTAATTGCACTTTCCTACTGTCGCCTTCGTGTGACTGTAGCTGCTCAAATATTTTGGCATCGCTGCATGCGATCTCCTCTTGCCTCGCTTGAAGCAGGCTGGTCAAGAGGCCCAAATCTATAAATGGAAAAGTGAACAGCTCTTCGGAGTGTCCTGGTGTGGGATCACTTGTCCTAGGGCGCTCGGCATGGTGGGAGGAAGGAGGATCAGGGTGAGGAATATGTGGTCTGGACTCCTGGCTATTGAGACTGGACCCTCTGGAAAACAGGGTGGTGGTGGTGGCAAACTGACTGCCATCCAACCAACAACCTTTTTACACTGGTCTGGCTTCAAGAGTGGTGTTCTGTGGCCCCCTGGAAAGTGGGACAGGAAGGTATGCTGACATGATGTGGGTGCTTATTGTGCTCCCTCAGCAAGCACAATTTCAGCTTGCCCATGGCCTTGGCCTCTGCGTGCCCCATCACTATCACATCCACTTTCCTGTCCCTTGCCGCACACCTTGCCCATTTTAAATGGAGTATAATATTTGTCACGTTTCCAAAAATGTCAGGATTATTACCGAAGTAATATAGGATCATGTCTCATGACCACGGTTTTAGGCTGTGGCCTTATAGACATGGTATTGGTCAACGACCAAGTGTGAATAGGTTTAAGCACACAACTGGCAGACTTTAAATGGAGTAGAATACTTGTCACGTTCCCAAAAATGTCAAGATTATTACAGCGGCAATATCGGATCACTTGAGATGATGGGCAAGTTTCTCTGCTTCCACAATACAGCAATGCTATGAAAATCAACCAAATCTGGTTAAATGCTGCTAACAAGCAAATGGAGCAGTAAAATTTGTGTATTATATTGCTTTTCACCAAAATAATCAGGATTAAGAGCAGAAACATTATTAGCCCTGATATCTAGTACTATGGATATCTGTAACAGCAGCCGCAGACAGAACGTGCAACGGACCCTATTCTGTTGTATACACTCTCCACAGACTCTGCCTGCCTAACTCCTGCTATTACCAGGATTGATATGCATCAGGATTAGTCCATAGAAGGAATGCTAGTGTAGATTTGTAATTCTGTGGAATACCTCACTAAAACAACCGCCAATTCTCTCCCTCACTCAGCAGCACCTCTCCCTTCTCTGCCTGCTTGACCGGTACACTGTGATGAGCATAGGGTCCCGGGTCTTATATAGACCTGATGACGCTATGCGGGCAGCCAATCACTGTAATGCCACAACCAACATGGCTGCTGCATTACAGTGACTGGCAGGCAATCCCTAGACATAACGTTGATTTTTCTATTTTTATTGGTGCACTGATTTTTTTTTTCCTTACTTAAGGAAAAAAAAAAATCAGCGCACCAATAAAAATGGAAAAATCAACATTATGTCTAAACAGCGCCAAACATGCCGGGCGGGGACTTGAGCTTCCACCCGAGCATTTCAAAATTACTCGCCAAGCATCGAGCATCTCGACCACTGAGCTGCTCAGGCGAGTACTGAATAGTGGCAAGCATGTTCGCTAATCACTAGTGGTTGTATATTTTAGAGATCATCTTGAGGAAGGGGAAGGGAATTTTTGAGAGTAAGTCAAGCCAGGACCAGTTTCCCGCTGTCAGGAATTTTAGTTTAAATTGTTTAAGAATGTGAATGACATGGATATGTTGTTGGAAGTTGATAGGGTGTTTCTTAGCTTCCTTTGGCCATGAGTTTTCCATGGGGACTTTGTTAGTTAAGAAATAATATATTTTAACAAATAGGACCATAAATCATATATATTCACATATTTGGGATCAAGAAGGTATGGTATGGTGCAAATGGGAGCTAAAGCTGATGGGCTTTCTAAAGGTGGTAAGGTCTAAACTTGAGCCCTCTTAATTTTTAGGGTCATGGTAGTAGTGTCATCTAAATTATTATCTGTTAGGGGGAATAATTAGTCTTGATGTATTGACATGATTGTCTGCCAAGTAGGAGTTCAGAGTCACCTTTTTTAGCTTGTTTCTTGGTATGAACCAATTTCAATCATCTACCAAGGTGGATCACTTTATAGTAGAAGTGGATTTCTGGCAGTCGAAGGCCTCCTAATGATTTAGGGTGGGTATGAAGCTTATGTGATAGTCTAACTTTCTTATATTTCCATATGTTGTTCACTATCATCGTTAGGAAAGGCCACGTGATGCAAATTTCCCAGCATTATAAAAATCTAGGCTCCTCTAACCTTGTGCCAAAAAACAGCAGCTATGGGTTCTTCTCAGTAGCTGCCTAGCACTCCGAAAAGTCAAATGATGGAGGCCAACAAAGCTATAAGAAGGTAGCAAAGCATTTTCAAGTTGCACTTTCCTCAGTTCAAAATGTAATTAAGAAATGGCAATTACCAGGAACAGTGAAGGTCATGATAAGGTCTGGAAGACCAAGCAAAATTTCAGTGAGAGCTGCTCATAGTATTGCTAGAGAGTCAAATTGGAACCCCCCGCTTAACTACAGAAGACCTTCAGAAAGATTTAGCAGACTCTGGAGTTGTGGTACATTGTTCTACTGTTCAGAGACACCTGCACAAATATGATCTTCATGGAACAGTCATCAGATGAAATTTCAACAAATTCTTGATTCAAACATAACACCATCTGCAAAAAAGCTGAAGTTGAAAAAAAGGATGGTTTCTGCAAATGGATAATGATGTTAAACACATGTCAAAATCCACAATCGACTACCTCAAAAGGTGCAAGCTGAAGGTTTTACAATGGCCCTCACAATCCCCTAATCTAAACATCATTGAAAATCTGTGGCCAGTTCTCAAAATAGCAGAGCATGCAAGACGACCTGGGAATCTCACAGAACTGGAAGAATTTTCCAAGGAAGAAAGGACGAAAATCCCTCAAACAAGAATTGAAAGACTCTTGTCTGGCTAGAAAAAGCGTTTACAAGCTGTGATACTTTCAAAAGGGGGCGCTACTAGGTACCAACCTTTCAGATTGCCCAAACTTTTGCGTTGGCCCTTTTTCCTTTTTGTAATTTATAAAATGTAAAATATGACAATATTTTTTTGCGTAAAATACAATGCATCATCTTTAACTTTAGGCCTTTTAGATATCATTTCATCTTCAACTTGCTTTGCTGTTCACAAGTTCACAATAACAGTAATTTTGACCATGGGTGGCCAAACTTTTACATGCCACTGTACATGGTTTAAATACAGAAAACAATGTTAAAAAAAAGACCCAAGAGGAAAGGAAGGAGTATATACAATCACATGTCAAGACACTGCGCATGAGGTTGCACAATTACATACACTGCTCAAAAAAATAAAGGGAACACTCAAATAACACATCCTAGATCTGAATGAATGAAATATTCTCATTGAATACTTTGTTCTGTACAAAGTTGAATGTGCTGACAACAAAATCACCCAAAAATCATCAATGGAAATCAAATTTATTAACCAGTGGAGGCCTGGACTTGGAGTCACCCCCAAAATTAAAGTGGAAAAACACACTACAGGCTGATCCAACTTTGATGTAATGTCCTTAAAACAAGTCAAAATGAGGCTCAGTATTGTGTGTGGCCTCCACGTGCCTGTATGACCTCCCTATAAAGGCTGGGCATGCTACTGATGAGGTTGCGGATGGTCTCCTGTGGGATCTCCTCCCAGACCTGGATTAAAGCATCCGCCAACTCCTGGACAGTCTGTGGTGCAACGCGATGTTGGTAGATGGAGCAAGACATGATGTCCCAGATGTGCTCAATCGGATTCAGGTCTGGGGAAAGGGCAGGCCAGTCCATAGATTCAATGCCTTCATCTTGCAGGAACTGCTGACACACTCCAGCCACATGAGGTCTGGCATTGTCCTGCATTAGGAGGTACCCAGGGCCAACCGTACCAGCGTATGTTCTCACAAGTGGTCTGTGGATCTCATCTCGGTACCTAATGGCAGTCAGGCTACCTCTGGCGCGCACATGGAGGGGAGAGAGGACATCCCTGTCGGGTTCCATTTTGGATGTTAAAGCTCTGGCAAAAGGAGCCATGGACTCTAATTTTTGCTGAGGGTTGGGAGTAGAGTGTTAGAATCGCACCTGTAAATGCAGTTTGAATAGTGAATCTTTCCAGCGTGCTAGTCATAAAGCGCCAGCTGATTCTATCAATCGCTTTCTCTGCGTCGGTTGAAATGAGGGTCAGGGAATTGTTTGTTTTTAAAGCATAAGAGATTTAGTGTAGGACCCTAGCGGAGTTATCCTTCCCTTCTCTGCCTTTCACAAAACCAGCTTCGTCTGGATGTATTAGTTTTGGTAGTGTGATGCTTATGCCTCTAGCTAGTATCTTAGCCCATAACTTCGTGTCTGTGTTCAACAAGGAAATAGGATGGTAGCTACTGCATAGCAGAAGGCCATTACCTTCTTTAGGGATAATTGAGATGAAGGCTTCCAATGATTGTTTGGAGAGGGGACACAGAGAGAAACGATTTAAAAAGATTTACTAAGAGGGGAAGTAGGAATTTGATGAACTTTTTATAGCAGATACTTGAGAAAGCATCCAGTCCAGGGCTTTTACTGTTGGGAATAGTTTTCAGTGTATCTAATACTGAGCTAATACATTTGCTCAGTTTGAGTTTAGGGAGAGACCACCAGTTTAGAAAGTTGTTTATTTTATTGGAAGCTTCTAGTGCAGGGGTAGAGAACTTAGGGCCTGTGAGCCATTTACGGCCCACGATGACCTTTTATCCGGCCCCGGGCAGATTCCTGGGGACCACAGTGCTTGGGCTGGCAGCTGTACTTTGCCGGCTGCCAGCGCATTCATTTCTTCTTGATCTGTAAGCACACAATGTTCACTACTGAGCGCAATGAAAGATTAAGTCCTGACACGGGTGCCAGCATCAAGACGTACTTTGTGGTTGGAGTTAGCGTGCGATTTGTATGGCCCCTGAAATATGGTATAATTATTAGTGATGAGCGAGCACTCACAAGTACTCGGTATTCGCCCGAGCATCTCAGTACTCGAGATGCTCAGACCTCGCCGAGTACTTGCGAGATGCTCGGGTGGATGCTCGGGTCCCCTCCCTGCATGTTTGGCGTTCTTTAGAGTGCCAATCAACATGCAGGGATTGCCTGCCACTCAGAGTAATGCCGCAGCCATGTTGGTTGTGGCATTACAGTGATTGGCTGGCCGCACAGTGTCATCAGGTCTATTTCAGACCTGGCACCGCTGTGCTCATCAGTCTACTCCACAATCAGACAGTGTAGGGAGAGGTGCTACTGAGCCAGGGAGAGATTTGGTTGTTTATTAGGTAGTGTAGGGAGAAAACAAGTACATTACACATACAGTATCCATCTCAACAAAGAGTCCTTCTGAGAACTAATCCAACTGCAGAGATATCAGGCAGGCAGTGTATATAGGCAGTCAGGCAGTGTATATAGCAGACTGCAGTGCATATAGCACAAGAGGCTCCATTCCAATTCTGCCTTCTGCTGCTGTTAGATATTTCTAGACAAAGGCCAAGGTCTCAGGGGCCAGGAATATTTTTTTTTTGGATCTTAATCCTCATTATTTGCTTAAAAAGTGATCCAGAGAACACCGTTTTTCTGCGCCATTTGCTTGTTGGCACTGCAGAATACAGCCAGTTCCTTTCCATAATACAGCGCTAAAAATCCAGCTATTTAAAACTGTGGTTTGTCCGTCACACAGATTACATATAATTGCGCTGAAAATACTGCCATTTTTGGCCTTCATTAAATTTTTTTTTTAGTGTGTCAGCAAAGTTTTTGACACTGGTTTGCTGTTCATAATAGTTACCTACAGGCCAGGTATTTAAAACTGTGTTTTTTCCATCACACGGATCACATTTACATGTAATTGCGCTGAAAATACTGCCATTTTTGGCCTTCATTCAAATTTTTTTTAGTGTGTCAGCAAAGTTTTTGACACCGGTTTGCTGTTCAAAATAGTTGCCTACAGGCCAGGTATTTAAAACTGTGTTTTTTCCGTCACACGGATTACATTTACATTTAATTGTGCTGAAAATACTGCCATTTTTGGCCTTCATTCAAATTTTTTTTAGTGTGTCAGCAAAGTTTTTGACACCGGTTTGCTGTTCAAAATAGTTGCCTACAGGCCAGGTATTTAAAACTGTGGTTTTTCCGTCACACGGATTACATTTACATTTAATTGTGCTGAAAATACTGCCATTTTTGGCCTTCATTCAAATTTTTTTTAGTGTGTCAGCAAAGTTTTTGACAACGGTTTGCTGTTCAAAATAGTTACCTACAGGCCAGGTATTTAAAACTGTGGCTTCTCCATCACACGGATTACATATAACTTCGCTCCAAATTCAGCTATTTTTAGTGAGCGCGGAATATATTGTCCTCTATATAAAATGGGCATGGCGCATGGCAAGGGATGGGGAACAGGACGTGATGGTGATGGTGCATGCAGAGGCCAAGGCCGTGGGCAAGCTGAAATTGTGCCACAACAAACACCCACATCTTCTCGTCCGACCTTCCTGTCCCAATTCCTAGGGGACCTCAGCACACCACTATTGAACCCAGAGCAGTGTCAAAATGTTCTTGGTTGGATAGCGGATAATACTTACAGTCACTTAGCCACCACCACCACCCTGTCTCCCTCATGGTCAAGTCTCAGTAGGCGTGAGTCTGGTCCGCATATTCCTCACCCTGATCCTCCTTCCTCCCACCATGCCGAGGGCCCGGAGACAAATGATCCCACACTTAGACACTCTGAAGAGCTGTTCACTTTTCCATTTATAGATTCAGGCCTCTCGTCCACTTGAAACGGGGCAAGAGGAGATCACATGTAGCAATGCCCAAATATTTGAGCAGCCACGGTCACACGAAGGTGACGGTGGGAAAGTGTCACTATAGGTGGGCGATGATAAGACACAATTGCCAGAAAGTCAGGAGAAGGACTAGGGTGCGGAAGTGAAAGACGAGGTGGTGGATGATATAGTAACTGACCCAACCTGGCAGGGCAGGAGGACATGCAGAGCGAGGACAGCAGCACACAGGGGGAGGGAGGCAGAGTACCCCAGCAGGCAGGAAGAAGCAGTGTGGTGGCCGTAGACAAAAGGCAGGCAACCATTCCCCGTAACGCCAACACGAAGGAAGTTTCCAGTACAACTGTTAGGTCTTCCCGAGTCTGGTTGTTTTTTAAAGACTCTGTCGATAACACCAAAAAGGCCATTTGCACCAGCTGCAAGGCCAGCATCAGCAGTTGTGGCAAAACTATCAGGCTGACCACCACCAGAATGATCAGGCACATGGCAGAAAAGCACCCAACTTTGTGGGGCCAACCCCAGGGTCCAGTAACAGTGTCTGCAGGTGGCACCATTGCTTCTTCCGCTGTTGTGCATGTAAGCCAATCCCCTGTCCATGGTGCATGCGAAGATGCCTCCTGCCCTGCACCTGTCATTGCACACTCTCAAGTAGCAGCATCAGGAAACACGTCAACGTCCTTGTGTTAGCACAGCGTTTAGTTGTCCATACCACAGTCCTTGAAACACAAGCGCAAATACGCAGCCAACGACCCACAGGTCACACTACTAAATTCCCACATTTCACGACTGCTTGCGCTCGAAATGTTGCCTTTTAGGCTCGTGGAGACGGAAGCATTCCGCAATCTGATGGCGGCGGCCGTCTCTCGGTACTCGGTCCCCAGCCACCACTATTTCTCCCGGTGCGCTGTCCCCGCATTACACAAACTTGTGTCCCAAAACATTAGCCGTGATCTCAACAACGCAGTTACCGGGAAAGTCCACGTAACCACAGACACGTGGACAAGTGCTAGTGTGCAGGGACGGTAAATCTCACTGACGGCAAACTGGGTTAACATAGTGGAAGCCAGGACCCAGTCAGACCTTGGGACTGAACACGTCCTCCCGAAGCCAAGGATTGCGGGCCCTAAGTCAATCACGGTTGCCCCCACAGTCTACATCTCCTGCACCACATCCTCCTCGGTCTCTTCCTCCTCTTCAGCCTCCATCTCTAAAATGAACACATTAGTCACAAGCAGGAAGCACTACAGCACTGCCTCGGCCAAGCGGGAACAGGCTGTGCTGAAGCTAATATGCTTAGGTGACAAACCGCACAAAGCTGAAGAGTTGTGGACAGCTCTGAAAGAACAGGCACATCTCACACCGCTGAACCTACAGCCAGGCATGGTCATGTGTGACAATGGCCGGAACCTGGTGGCGGCTCTGAGGCGAGGCGAGCTCACACACGTATAATGCCTGGCCCATGTGCTTAATCTTGTAGTTCAGCGGTTTCTCAAATCCTACCCGGAGCAGCTGGATCTGCTTGATAAAGCACGCCACCTGTGTGCCCACTTTAGAAACTCACCTACAGCTGCCTCCGCTCTTGCCATGTTTCAGCAGCGTTTGCAGCTTCCGGCTCACCGACTGGTTTGTGATGTCCCCACATGTTGGAACTTTACACTGCAGATGTTGGGACAGATTTGTGAGCAGATGAGGGCAGTTGTTGAGCAGCAGCATCAACAAGGCCGTCGGTATTCAGTTCAGACTCCACACATAAGATCTCAGGAGTGGACATGGATGTCAGACATATGTACCATCCTCCAAAACTTTTAGGACTCCACCAAGATGGTGAGCGTCGATGATGCAATAATTAGTGTCACCATCCCACTTCTCTGTCTTCCGAAATACTCTCTGCTCACAATCAAAGAGGATGCACTGCAGGCGGAGCACAATGAGATGGAGCAATGAACCATACAGGGTGATTACACACAGCCCAGCCTCACCTCATCCCAATGTAGATTGGTTGACAATCAGGAAGATGAGGAGGAGGAAGAACAGGAGCTAGTTTCATGCGCTATAGATGGTACTACCTGTACAGCTGTCATACCGTCTGTTCAGCGTGGATGGCCAGAGGACAGAGAGGAGTAGGAGGAGAGCATGGTCAGTCATCCTCTTGGTGAGGACACGGAAGTCTTGCCTGTTAGCAGTCTGGCACGCATGGCAGATTTTTTGTTACGCTGCCTTTCCCATGACCCTCGCGTTCTCAAAATTTTGGGTGACAGTCATTACTGGTTGGTGACACTTCTAGACCCACGCTACAAGGAGAACTTTATATCTCTTATTCCTGAGGCGGACAGGTCTACAAAAATGGGGCTGTACCAGAAGGCCCTTGTTGCCGAACTATTAAAAAATTCCCATCTGAAAATACTGGCGGCAGAGGTCACAGTTCGTTGGACAACAAAGGAGTACAGGCGAGAGAGACACAACTTCAATCCAAGAGAGTCAGGAGAACACTGTCAAAGTTCTGGGATAGTTTTCTCAGACCCTCCCATCGCACAGGCCCTGAGGCGCGGGGTACTCTCACAAGGAGTGCAAAGTTTGGGAACATGCTGAGGGAGTATCTTACCGACCATACCAACGTCCTCCGTGATTCCTCTGTGCCTTATAATTATTGGGTATCTAAGCTGGACACCTGGAATGAACTGGCTCTCTATGCCTTGGAGTGCCTGGCCTGCCCTGCCCCAGCATTTTATCAGAGCGGGTTTTATTGCTGCCGGTGGAATTATAACTGATAAGCGCATCCACCTGTTAACTGAAAATGCTGACAGGCTGACTCTTATAAAAATGAACAAGGGCTGGATTGGGCCAGACTTCTCAACACCACCGAATGATAGCAGCGTAACATAAACTCAAATCCAGTGTCTTTTTTTGGGAGGTGTATTCCCATGCACCTCCTCACACCCACACATGGGTATACGCTTCCTGATTTTGTCTATTTGCTCTTGTCCTCCTCTTTCACCTCATCCTCATCCACCACCACTATATCACCAGGATGACCGTGGTCCGTGATGCAACACCCACATAATTTTTTTAAAGGGTATTTATGATGCCCGTAAAAAAAAAATGTATACACTATGTTCATGTATACCCACCAGGGGTAAATATTTGTCAGCCCATACACTTAGTGCATGGGCATTACAAGTAAAGGAGGCCCGCTCCTTTCTAATGGGAATATTTTTTATGAGGCCCTCCTCCATGTATCTTCCAAGGGTCATTGGAGTGCCTCCCAATTTTTGGCAGCCCTAGCATTCACTGCATAGGCAAACACAATGGGAGACCTACTTCCTAACAATGGAAACACTGTTTTCAGGAGGCCCTCCTCTAAGTCTCTTAAAAGGGGTATTAGGGTGCGTCCAAATTTTCAAAGTGGTATTGGGGTACGTCCAAATTTTGGGCAGCCCTGCCACTCACTGCATACGCAATAACAGTATAGGAGACCCACTCTTTAGTAGTGGGAACAATAAAACATAGCCGGCTGATGTATCTCTAAGAATAGTGAGGGCCAACTGCTGGCTCTTTAGAATAGTAAAGGCCGCCTGGTGGCCCTCTAAAAATAGGCTTTGTGACTTTCAGAGTCCCTCCTTCATAAATGAAACACAATGTGTCTGATGATATCTCACACACCACATGGCCAGATAAGGTTGTAAAATGTTAAAATTCTAATTCCTGGTGAATGCATTTGTCACGGTTGAAAGCAATGCAAAAGTGAAAAAACGCATCAAAAACGCTATGTGTGAACATAGCCCAAAGTGTGGAGGAGCATTTTTGTTTTTGCTTTATATACAAATCATTACCCTGGAAAGGATGTTCCTTAACATATTTCCCAGGAAAATCCATTTTGGTTTCGTTTTTGTATGTTTTATTGTGAGTCCGTAAAAGTGGCATAATACCTCTGACAACGTTGTTGACAGAAGTGACCTAGGAGTCAGAAATGCTTCCAGGGGTCTTCCCCATGCTGTTCCCATGTCATTTGAGCACTGTTCCCATCGATTTGGGCAATTTTTAGGCCATCTGCAGACCGCTGGGGGGAGCCGCCATAGACTTACATTGGGCTTGTTGCTCAGGTCGAGCACATTAGAATACTCGGGTGCTCGACCGGAGCATCGAGCACCCGAGCATTTTAGTGCTCGCTCATCACTAATAATTATCCAAATGGCCCTGTGCAGAAAAAAAGATTCCCCAACCCTGTTCTAATGGGTCTTTCACGGCATTAGAAGTCTCTAAATTATAAAGGTCTTCATAAAAGTTTTTAAAGGACTTTGCATTTTTTTCTGTTTGCATATAGAATTTTTACTTACATCTTTCGTAGAGATTGGCTGATTGTATATTACATATATCTTTAAGTTTATTTCTCTAGTTAGAGAGGTCAAGCTGTATTTTTTGCCACTGATTTTTATGGATGCTTTCCAGAGTACTTTTTTAACGTAAGATAAATGCTATTTCTTTATCTTTTTCTTTTTTTTTAAATGGGAGCTTAAAGCGATTAATTTGCCTCTTAATACAGATTTATGGGCTTCCCAGAATACAGGAATGATGTGGCCTGCTATTAAATTCTCCTTGAAATAAAGTTCTTGATACTTTTTATTATCTATTAAAGTTAAATCTACTCCAGGTTTGGACGCGGTAGCGTAGCAATAGTTAGATCTCTAAAAATAGGAGCATGGTCCAAGAGGTTATAGAGAATATAGATGTGGATTTGACTAGAGGGAGGCTGTTATTTTGGATGAGTAAATAATCTAATCTATGATATAATTTATGTGGCTGGGAGAAGAAGGTGAAATCCTTTGCAGTCGGGTTATGTAGTCTTCAGGAATCTATTAGCTGGAGGGAACTCAGTGAGAAGTGAATTTTCTTAATAGCTTTTTGTGATTGGGCGTTATGGCCTGTGGACGTGATTAGGAATAGATTCAATGGGATATAAAGGTCTCCATTAGTGATGAGTGAACGTGCTCCCCACTGCTCGGTAGTCGCCCTAGCATCACTGTACTCGACAAGCTCGGCGAGTATTTCCTGATTGCTCAGGCGGGAACTCGGGTCTCCTCCCTGCATGTTTGGCGCTCTTTAGAGACCCAATGAACATGTGGGGATTGCCTGCCATGCATTGTAATGCCATAGCCATGTTGGTTGTGGGCATTATAGTGATTGGCTGGCCGCATAGCATCATCAGCTATAAGACCGGGCGCCGCTGTGCTCGTCACAGTGTGCCCCAGAATCAGGCAGAGTAGGGAGAGGTGCTGCTGAGCTAGGGAGAGATTTGCTTGTTTATAGTTAGTTTAGGTATTCCACAACATATATATATATATATCCATCTGAACTAACAATTCTTCTGAGGACTAATCCAGCTGCATATAATCAGTGCTAGGCAGGCAGTGTACGTGGCTGACTGCAGTGTATGATACAGCACAAGGGGGTCCATTGAATGTCATGTCTGCTGCTGCTGTAATAATTACAGATATTTGTAGACATAGCCCCAGATATCAGGGGCCAGGGAAATTTTTTTTTTATCTTGGTTATTTGCTTAAAAAGCAATCCAGAGTACACAATTTTTATGCTCCATTTGCTTGTTCTCACTGCAGAATAAAGCCAGCTCTGTTCCTTATTTCAGCAATAAAAATCCAGAAATTTGAACTGAACGCGGAAAATATTGGCCTCCTTTTCTATTCTGTTACAATGTGTCGGTCAAGCTATTCACACTAGGTCTCTGTGAAGAATAGTATTAGTAAATTACAGGGCTGCTATTTAAAACCGTGGTTCTCTGTCAGACATATCACCTATAAGAGTGTTCCAAAATCAGCCATTTCTTCCATTTTCATTCCGTTGCGGTGTGTCGGTCAAGCTATTCACACTAGGTGTCTTTGAAGAATAGTATTAGTAAATTACAGGCCTGCTGTTTAAAACTGTGGTTCTCTGTCAGACGTATCACCTATAAGAGTGTTCCAAAATTAGCCATTTCTTCTATGTTTATTTCGTTGCAGTGTGTCGGTCAAGTTATTCACACTAGGTGTCTGTGAAGAATAGTATTAGTAAATTACAGGCCTGCTATTTAAAACTGTGGTTCTCTGTCAGACATATCACATATAGAATTGTTCCAAAATCAGCCATTTCTGCCTTCCATTTCGTTGCAGTGTGTCGGTCAAGTTATTCACACTAGGTGTCTGTGTAGAATAATATTAGTAAATTACAGGCCTGCTATTTAAAACCGTGGTTCTCTGTCAGTCGTATCACATATAACTGCGTTTCAAACCCAGCCATTTATACTGAACATGGAAAATATTGTCCTCCATTTATAGATTGTAGCAGTGTGTCAGTATACACCATTTTACAGTTCCATTTGCTTGTTCGCAGAATACAGCCAGATTTTTTTTAGTTTTTTTCATATTACTGTATTGTGGAAGCAGAGGAACTTTTTTCAATGATCAGACTCACGTGATCCATATGACTTCCAAAGTAATGCAGAAATTTTGTGGAGCATAACAAATATTCCACTCCTTTTAAAGTCAGCTACCTGTGTTTTGTTGAACCAATTTAGTGATGGGCGAGCACTAAAATGCTCAGGTGCTCGATGTTCGGGTCGAGCAAATAGGAATGCTCGGGTGCTCGACCCGAGCAACGAGCCCAATGTAAGTCTATGGGAAACTTGAGCATTTTTCAGGTGGCTCCCCCCGGCGGTCTGCAGAGGGCCTAAAAATTGCCCAAATCTATGGGAACAGTGCTCAAATGACATGGGAACAACATGGGGAAGACTCCTGGAAGCATTTTTGACTCCCAGGTCACTGCTGTGAACAACCTTTTGTCACGGGTGGGTCAGAAGTGACAGGCAGTCGCCCTGCAATGGTTTTCAGGAGATCTCCACATTTGGCAATGCAGACAGCTGCCTAGATAGGAGGCTGTGTTTAGGACCCAGTGACTACCTCCCTTTAGTCTGGGTGTATATATATCTGGTGTGTCTAGGTAGGCGTTGCCAGTTATATTCATTTCTACTTGGAACTTGGCTGAAGCAGCATCATGTCCTCTCTGGAGTCTTGAGGACGTGTGCCCTGTTGGAGTTCTTGTAAAGCTGAGTTGTTGTTCCCCTGTGTTGTCTTCCCTTTTTGTCTTTAGAGTGCTAGCGGATGTTGACTAGTGCTCATCTCCTTCCTCCCCCAGCTATAGTCTTCCGCCATGGATAGTAGGGTGAGGCATGTGATCGGCGACAGCTGCCGAGGCTGCATAGGAACGTTAGGGGGAGATAGGGTGAAGCTAGTTGAGATTAGGAGGTCACTTCTTCCCCCTTTTCCTAGTGTCTGGGCTCCCTTTCCCCTCTGTGTTGCACTCACCCCTGGCGTGACACGTTGTCAGAGGTATTACGCCACTTTTACGGACTCACAATAAAACATACAAAAACAAAACCAAAATGGATTTTCCTGGGAAATATGTTAAGGAACATCCTTTCCAGGCTAATGACTTCTATATAAGGCAAAACAAATACCAAAAACAAAAATACTCCTCCACACCTTGGGCTATGTTCACACGTAGCATTTTTGATTAGTTTTTTCACTTTTGCATTGCTTTCAACCGTGACAAATGCATGCATCGGGAGATTTCATTTTAACATTTTGCAACCTTATCTGGCCATGTGGTGTGTGAGACATTATCAGACACATCCTGATTCATTTATGAAGGAGGGACTATGAAAGTCACAAAACCTATATTAATAGGGCCATCATTACTATGCAGTGAGTGGCAAATTTGGATGCACCCCATTACCCCTTTGAAAATTTGGATGCACCCCAATACCCCTTTGAAGAGACTTAGTGGAGGACCTCCTGAAAACAATGTTCCCATTATTAGGAAGTGGGTCTCCCATACTGTTTGCCTATGCAGTGAATGCAAGGGCTGCCAAAAATTTGGACCTACTTCAATGCCCCTTGGAAAAAACTTGGAGGAGGGCCTCCTGAAAACAATGTTCCCATTATTAGGAAGTGGGTCTCCCATACTGTTTGCCTAGGTAACTAGAAGGAATATAGAGCGCACATAGGGTCTTATCTGAGATAAAGGAAATATATGTGAAAGAGAAATCAAATTCACTCACCTATTGGGGTTGTGTAAGACACAACCACTGTACTTAGCATTGGCGGCTGCTGCAAACCCCGAAACAATGATCCTTTGTTGGGTGAAGAGAATGGGGCATCAAACTGCGCTGCTCGCCTGTCTGAATTATGTACCAGAGGAATCCAAGTCGATGTAATAATAAAATAGACTTTATTTCTACGCGTTTCGTGGTGATCACACCACTTCCTCAGGACAGTCTATACACATACACATACAGGGTCTGTTATTTATAGCAAAAGGATACACATGGAGAAGCCTCCCTTACAAAAAATCACCACACCCAGTGGGCGGGGAATCAGACTAAATGAATGTATACACCGTAAAGCACACACAAAACAATCATAAAGCATAATGGAATATATCGCTTAAACATTTAAAAATATGACTGCTGTTTTTTTTTTTTTTTTAATATATTAAAAAATTATTAAATAAATTATATAAGCTAGGGGTGTGCTTGAACCTATGATGTTGACCCATTTGTTCATTGTCAGCACCCTGCTGCTACTGCTGCTTTAAACCAGTAAGCCATGGATGAATTTGATTTGATCTCTTTATTTGGTAATGGTTTCACAAGAATCAAAATAAATGAAAATAATATTAATGATAATAATAATACTAATGAATAAAAGGAGCTCCAAAGCTCTTAGACTAGTTTAAAAGAAGGGATATTCAATTTTATAAGAAATTGCAGTTAGGTGTAGTGTTGAGCCACCCCCGTAGTGTTCGAGTTCGGTACGGTTCGTCGAACACCCGTGTGTTTGTCGAACTGTTCGTCGAACACCTTCGAACACCATTAAAACCAATGGCAGGCAAACAAAAACACATAGAAACACCTAGAAAACACCTTCAAATGTGTCCAAAAGCTGACAAACTGCTCAGAAGACACAACTAACACATGGAAAAGTGACAAGTACATATAGTCATGCGAAAAGAAAAGAGGTGGAGGAGTAAAAGGAGGGGGAGACACAAATATAGGCATGTCATGCCCTTCTAAAATCCAAAAAGTGAGAAGCCGACACGTTCAGTCCGCTCCTGCCCGTGCCACCTCCGTGTCGCCGGGTTTGTGCCAGAGCCGCGGTGAACCCTGACGGCCAGCCCCCCTCTCCCAATACTGGTGCCTGTCCGCTGGTGGGTCGAGCGAGCCCCCCTGTGGTGGAGGCAGCTCTAAGCTTTTTAATTTAAATTGTCTCTCTAATTTGAATGAATACACTTTAAATCCATTTACAAGGATCTATTGGAGGGCAAGTCTCATGCCAGCAGCCGCGTAATTCCAGCTCCAGTAGCGTCCACTAAAGCTGCTGCAGTTAAAAAGCTTTTATAAGGATCGAGCTCGGCTGTCCACCGCAAGGCATCCTACTGCCAGTCCCAGCCCCTATGCCTTGGGGTGCCTCCTGATGCCTTCACTGAGTATCCCATGGTCCCGAAGCATTTCCTTTGAAAAAATTAAGTGTCCAAACTACAGGTGGTGTAGCTTGCTTAACAGCCGGGATAATCCGCTGACTAGCAGACACTGCTACTAGGCACAAAGTATTTCCTGGGCTAGATGCAGTTAAAAATTTGTAATTAGATACTCTCGTTGGATGCTGAGAAAGCATTCCATAGAGTCTCCTGGCACGCCATATATGATTCTCTTAAAAAGCTTGTGGTAGGGGTCTAGGGGACCCTTTTATAGCCAAAATCACGGCCCCGTATCACAATACGTCACCTAGGCTGAAGATAAATGGAACTGTAGCACCCTGAGGGCTCGGTTGCTACAGAGGTATTGCACCTCACCCAGAGGTGTGATATCTCACTCTCAGGTAAGGATGGAGTGTGGATCAGGACCCGACACCTGCATGCATTACACCACATTGCCGTGGGGCAGGGCGACCAATATGCCTCTGAGATGGGCACGACAGTCCCTGTCCCTGGCTGGAGTGGGGCGAGGGAACACTGAGGAAGGGGATCCCTGTAGTGCAGGAGCAGGGAGGAAGCAGTTCCTGGGTGCATTGAGAAGGGAGTATAAAAGGTGGGCACCATCTTAGTTCAGTGCAGAGAAGTCTGAGCAGAAGTGGCAGGGAGCAGGGGCTCTGCATGAGCTCTGCTGCGGAAGCGGGCCTAGTAACAGAGGCCCAGGCCTGGAAGAGGGAGAAGGAAGGAAGAGGAGCGGAGAAGGCTCCAGGAACGAGGAATGAAGGGATCCCAGGGGTGCAGACGGGCGAGTCGTCACCGCACGCCCGAATCCACCTGCGTGGAGGGGTCAGGCCAAAGGGGGAGACCGGTCCCCGAAACTAGTGGAGGCAGGAAACGACCCTCAGCTAGAAACCGGAGGCTCTGACATTTTATGTGGCGCAGCCCCTCGCTACACCCGCTAGGAAGGCACCACATAGGGTCAGGGAAACTGGCGCCAAGTTTACCAAGAGGAGGCCCGAGGCAGCCGGACAGAAGGGTTGGTAAGAAAGGCCAGACAAAGGACACACAAAGGGGGTCCTGTGAAGCGCTCCAAAGTTATCTGGGAGTTGTCTGAGCCCCTCACCTGGTGAGCAAAGTACGACGTGGGCAGCCGTTACCTGCAGACGTGGTCTGGATAATAAGAACTGTGAGTAAAGGCCCTGGACTGCATCACTGACTCTGTGTCGTTACTGCTGCTGCCCTGCACCATCACCCCCATCCTCCGCATACACTGCCCTGAGGCTATACTCCTCCCGTGGGGAGTTATGCTATGCTCTGCTGCACCCACAACACCAGCCTCAGCGGTCTGCCCTGCAGTGGCGGTTCACTCTGACCGCAATCCACGGGTGGGTAGTCGGACATTTAAACATCAAAACCACATAAATAGTTCCGCCACTGGTTTGACCACCCTGAACCACGGAACCGGGTCGCCGCCACGAAGACTACAACCACCAGCATCCACCAAAAAGGGTCCGGCTCCGGGTGTCCCAAGGCCCAGTGGGTGCATCAGAACATTTTCATCACCTTTCACAATCACCAATGGGACAAGGCAGGGATGTCCTCTGTCCCCTCTCTTATACATCCTAGTGACGGAGCACCTGCTCTCATCAATTCGCCATAACCCCAATATTAGGTGGATTGAGGTGGGAGGCACCGAGTACAAGTGCTCTCTATTTGCTGATGATGTCCTAGTATATATCACTCAATCACATATATCCATCCATGCTGTTATGGCTGAAATAGATCACTTTGTTACATGGTCAAATTTTAAAATCAATGCAGCGAAGTCTGAGGCCCTCGATGTCTCCCTCCCCAAATCCATATAGGATTCCATCCAGTCCAACTTTCCCTTTGCCTGGCCCTCACAGGGTATCAAATACTTAGGAATTCCTATTCATAGAGACCTCTCCCATCTATGTTATCTTAATTTTGGGCCCTTTATTGAACAACTCCATACAGACCACGGTTGGCAAGTTAGAACTGTAAGATTCACTACGTGAACCACTGGTGTTTTGTGGAAAAGCACATGTACACCGTGTTCCAAATTATTATGCAAAAAGTGTTTAGGAGTGATAAGGGAAGAATTTGTTTGTTTGTCAGTTAAACTCATTGATGGTGATGTGTGTCAGGGCTCTTTATATCTCTGTAAGCAATTGTAGACACCTGTGCTAATTAGTTTGGCAGGTGTGTCCAATGAAAGGCAAGACTACTTAAGAAGGCTGTCTCACATTATTAAGCAGCCTACATTTTCTGCCAAAATGGGAAAGAAGAAGGATGTGTCGGCTGCTGAGAAGCAACAAATTGTGGAGTGTTTAGGTCAAGGCATGACTACAATCAACATTGTGCGATGATCAGGATAAAGTGTCTTGGCAATCAAGAAGTATGTAGCTGATTCACAGTACACACGTGTGCGTGCTGATAAGGGCAAATTTAGGACTCTTTCCTACAGGCAATTACGTCAGGTTGAAAGAGCAGCGGCAAAAAAGCCTTGTCATAGCAGCAGACAAGTTTTTGAAGCTGCTTGTGCCTCCAACGTCCCCCAAACAACAAGATGCAGGGTCCTTCAGAGGTTTGCAGCTGTGCATACGCCATCCTGTCGACCTCCTCTATCCACTTCACACAAGCAGAATCGGCTCCAGTGGGCTAAACATTACATGAAGACTGATTTGAAACAAGAGGGGATTGTAGGGAGAGAAAATAGGAAGCGCAGGCTTCTAAGTGTAGTAGTTAGATTCCAAGGGTATATACTCAGTATAAATCCACTCACCTATTTGGTATCTTGAGGTAAAGCATGTAAATCCAATCAGTGGATCACTCCATTCCTCTTTCCATTCAGTTTGCTGCAGAAATCTGGGAGCTGATGAGAGCACTGGACAGAGCTTTCATAGGCAATACCACTTTGTAAATGTTTTTTCCCAGCAATATGCGCTCCTGAAGGATGATGATGGAACTTGATATTCGGATTCAAAGAATTTTTATTTCAAACTGAAATACAACCGGTTTCGACTTCTTTGAGTCTTCCTCAGGTATAACATCATGCATATAAACAGATCTATCTACACACTTTTTATAGCAGATATCCTTGCTTGTCATTTTGGGTGGAGACTGAAAGATCTGTTTTTCAGACACACCCAGATACTCAGATATGCAGGATTTTGCACTCTGAGGAATCTAACAAAACAACAAAACCCATATACTAAATGACTTTCATACAGTTTAAAAAAAAAAAAAAAAAAAAATTTTTACACACAAATTTTTTCTCTTTTTCTTTCCTTCCTTCCTTCACACAAAAAGTATTTTCTTTTCTAAAAACACTATAAATATAATTATAATTTTACCATATATAAAATGTCTTCTAAAATGTTATTGAACATACTAAAAGTTTAATTTCATACAGAAATGTAAAATCCTGCAAAAATGTACATTATGACAAAATTTAAAACCTTTTCTTTCTTCATATTAAAACCATTATCAAATACAATTTGGTAGAAAAAAAAAAAAATATATATATATATATATATATATACATACATACACACATATACACATACATGCACACATGCATATATACACACGAAAAAATATATATATATATGCATGCACATGCATACCTGTCGACATTTGCATGTCAAATACCCTCTATAATATCATTTAATCCATCTGGGTATAATGTACCCAGACGGAAGATCCAATATGATTCTGTCCGGTTTAAATTTTGTACCCTATTAGTACAATTCTCAGGTATGAAGACTGATTTCAAAACTGTTTTGTTCACGGATGAGTGCCGTGCAGCGCTCGATGGTCCAGATGGATGGAGTGGAGGATGGCTGGTTGATGGACACCCCACGCAAACACGGCTACAGCGCCAACAAGGAGGAGGTGGAGTAATGTTTTGGGCTGGAATCATGGGGAGAGAGATTGTCGGCCCCTTTAGGATCCCTGAAGGCGCTAAAGATGAACTCCATAATGTATGTGGATTTTCTCAAACAGCACTTCCTGCCATGGTTCAAGAAGAAGAACCGTGTATTTCACAGCAAGATCATTTTTTTGTATGATAATGCACCATCTCATGCTGCACATAAAACATCTGCATCTCTGGCTGATATGGGCATAAAAGGGGACAAACTTATGGTGTGACCCCCATGCTCCCCTGGCCTCTACCCCATTCAGAACCTCTGGAGCATCATTAAAAGGAGTGTCTATGATGGCGGGAGGCAGTTCACATCTAAGCAACACCTCTGGGAGGGTATTCTGTCCTCATGCAAAACAATTGAAGCAGAAACCATCCAAAACCTGACAAATTCAATGGACGAGAGAGTTCAGAAGCTCCTTTCGAACAAGGGGTCCTATGTGAAAATGTAACATCACCTAGAATAAAGTTTTGAGTTGAAAACTGTTTGATTTCAGTTTCTAATAACCTGCTAATGCTTATAATTTCAAAAATGACCATTTTTTTGGTCTTTATTAAAATGAAAAGGCTGATCGAAAAGTTTGGGGGATCTAAGAGTGTGGCAACCCAGTAGTCATGATTACTTCGAATTCTGACAATATGAGGGTCATGTTGCAGGTAGTGCAGCAAGAAGGCACTTATGTGTCTTGCGCATCTCGGAGCCCCAAAATTATTTTCCGGGCTAGATGCAGCTAAAAATTATTATTAATTTTAAATCTGGTGGAGCTTAGTATAGATGGCCTAATAGGATCAGTGCTGCACACTGCTACAAAGCCCAAATTATTTTCCAGCCAAGATACGGATAAACATGATTAGTAATTTTAAATCTGGTGGAGCTTATTATAGATGGCCTAATAGAATCAGTGCTGCACACTGCTACAAAGCCCAAATTATTTTCCAGCCAAGATACATGTTAGAACCTTGCTCTTAGGTTTTTTTTCCTTTGCTGGTCACATGACCTTGTTGGCCTATTTAATCCTGCTCCGCCCTTCTGGCTTTGCTGGACTTCATTGTATAACTACTTTCTAGCTAGCCTGTGCTCTGTATCTAACTCTGTTAGTTTGCTTGGTCTACGGACCTCAGTGTTCTATATATTTTGTTTGTTTGTCTGTCTGCTACTATTTCTGTTAGGAGGTGTCCCATTTTCCTCCCAGTCCTTAGTACTTGTAGGGATTCCTTCCCCACATCTATAGGTCTCCGTACAGACTAGCTTAGGACTTTAGCAGGTCTGATCGCAGGATCAGGTTCCCTGTTACATCGTAGGGATTCAGCTGAGTTCTATCGTAGGGACAGATTTCCTCTCTTTCCTTAGCTCTGGTAGCAGAACATAACAGTAAGTCCAGCCTGCAAATTCTCTAAGGAAAGATTTTTCTGTTCCATCATGGTGTCGGTTCAGGATTTGGCTCATCGCCTGCAGGGACTCTCTCTGGAGGTGGCCGAGCTCCGTCAGCACGTGAGTAACTGTCCTGGAGCACATTTCTTGGAGCCTAAGGTATGTTTGCCGGATTTATTTTTTGGTGAACACCGAGAATTTTTTTCATTTAAAAATGCTTGCTTATTGTATTTTTGTTTGAGACCCAAGTCCTCTGGGGATGAATCCCAGCGCATAGGGTTCATAATGTCACTTTTGCGCAAAGAGCCTCAGGAGTGGGCCTTTTCTTTGCAACCTAGTGATACATGCTTCAGATCAGTGGATAGTTTTTTTTCTGCTTTGGGACTATTATATGATGATCCTGACCGTGTCGCATCAGCTGAGACTGAGTTAAGACGTTTGAGACAGGGATCAGGTAATGTGGAAAAATATTGTACTCATTTCCGTCGTTGGTCTACTCAAACAGGGTGGAACGATTCTGCTCTGAAAAGTCTATTTCTTGCTGGGCTCAATGAAAGGGTTAAAGACCTGCTAATTGCTTATCCTACACCTGAAGATTTGCAACAGGCTATGCAATTAGCTATACGGGTGGATAGGAGACTGCGTGCAAGGGTTAATGAGAGCAAATCCTCTGCTATGTCAGTTTCTGGTTATGAGAATGTGTGTACTAACAGTGGTGAACCGATGGAGATTGGATCGGTGGCACCTCGCTCTCAAGAAAAAGACCGTCGATTTTCTGAAGGCTTGTGTTTCTATTGCGGAAAATCTGGTCATTTGATTAAAGGCTGTGAGCTTCGTATGAAGAAAGAAAAAAAAATGGTCAGTCATGCCCGTATTGCCTGTTTAAATTCCAATGGTGTATTTTTAGCTGCTTCCACGATTGCTCAGGAAAAATTAATGGAATTTCGGGTGTTTGTCGATTGTGGGTCTACTCTGAATGTAATTGATGGGGGATTCTTGGAAAGACTCAATTTAAAACCCGAACCTTTATCATCCCCCATTGCTGTGGTTTCTGTGGATGGTTCCCCTTTGAAGAATATTACTCTCAAGGTCTGTGAATTTCCTCTCACTATTAATGGTGTTCACCATGAGAAATTGGATTTGGTAGTTTTGAATAACTTGCCTTCTCCAGTAATATTGGGATTGCCCTGGTTAAAATTTCACAATCCTGTACTGGATTGGTCTACCAATGAAATTAAATCCTGGAGCCATAAATATTATGACAAGTGTTGTAACGGGCGTATTGCAGCTTTGGATAGGGGAGAATTGCCTGTTCCTATTTAGGATTTTTGGAGAGTTTTTTCTGAGAAGGAATCGCAGGTTTTGCCTCCCCATAGAGACTATGATTGTTCTATTGAATTTGTCCCTGGAGCGACTCTTCCTAAAAGTCGTTTATTTAACCTTACTATTCCTGAGAGGAAGGCTTTGGATGAATACATACAGACAAGTTTGGCCGCCGGTCACATTAGGCCCTCTAAGTCTCCTGTGGCGGTTGGATTTTTTTTTGTAAAAAAAAAGGACGGCAGTTTACGTCCTTGTCTGGATTTTCGTGAGATTAACAAAATTACTGTACGCAATCCTTGCCCACTGCCATTGATTCCTGATCTGTTTAACCAGTTAATGGGGGCCAAGTGGTTCTCTAAAATTGACCTTAAGGGGGCATACAATCTGTTGCGCATGAAGGAGGGTGACGAATGGAAGACTGCTTTTAACGCTCCTGTGGGTCATTTTGAGAATCTGGTTATGCCTTTTGGTCTTACTAATGCTCCTGCATTTTTTCAGAATCTTATTAATGACATCCTTAGACCTTTGATCGGCAAAAATGTGGTTGTGTATTTGGATGACATTTTGATTTATTCGCCGGATCTGGAGTCTCATTGGCAGAGCGTACGTGAGGTATTACAATTGTTAATGGACAATTCGCTTTTTGCTAAGCTGGAGAAATGTGAGTTCGCTGTACAGAGAATTAGTTTTTTGGGTTACATTATCTCCAGCGAAGGTTTTGAGATGGACCCGGTTAAAGTTCAAGCTGTACAGGAATGGCCTAGGCCTATTGGTTTGAAATCGATATAGAGGTTTTTAGGTTTCGCCAATTATTACAGAAAATTCATAAAAAATTTTTCTAGTATTGTCAAACCTCTGACCGATCTCACCAGGAAAGGTGCTGATGCGGTTCAGTGGTCTTCTGAGGCCATTGAAGCTTTTGTGTATCTCAAGGAGAGGTTCACCTCTGCTCCCATCCTTATGCAGCCTGATGTGACTAAGCCGTTTTTGGTTGAGGTTGATGCTTCTTCGGTGGGGGTTGGCGCAGTATTGTCTCAGGATAACGGGGATGGATTACATCCCTGTGCCTTTTTTTCAAAAATTTTTTCGGAGACTGAACTGAATTACGATATTGGTAATCGGGAATTATTGGCTATTAAACTCGCATTTGAACACTGGCGCCACTTCTTGGAAGGTGCGGAATTTCCCGTTCAGGTTCTTACGGATCATAAAAATCTGATATATCTTGATGCTGCCAAGCGCCTGAATGCCCGTCAGGCTAGGTGGGCACTGTTTTTCTCGCGGTTTAATTTCTCCGTTACTTACATCCCTGGTACTAAGAATGTTAAGGCGGATGCCTTGTCTCGCAGTTTTTCTCCCATAGTCGGTGCTGAGAAAGAGGAGAACATTTTACAAGAAGGTGTTGTGATAGCTGCTTTGGACTCCGTTTTGGAAGATGAGATTCTTAAAGCACAGGAGAATGCCCCATCTAACACTCCTCATGGGAGGTTGTTTGTGCCTGGGACCTTTAGGAGAGATTTGTTTGTTGAGTGTCACGAATCTCGGTTGGCAGGTCATCCCGGAATCTTTGAGACCAAGAGACTGGTGGGTCGCAGTTTTTGGTGGCCTGGATGGCAGAAGGAAGTCATTAAGTGGGTGCGTCAATGTACTATATGTGCTAGATCTAAGTCCTCACATACTCCTGCTGCGGGGTTGCTTTGTCCTTTGGAGGTTCCCAGTGCTCCTTGGACACATTTGGCTATGGACTTTATAACTGACCTTCCCCCCTCTGAGGGTTCTACTGTCATCTGGGTGGTCGTGGACCGTTTTAGCAAGATGTGTCACTTGGTTCCCTTCGTCAAACTGCCCTGCGCTAAAACTCTCGCTAAGGCCTTTGTCAAGGAAATTGTCAGACTTCATGGCGTTCCTACTGACATTGTTTCTGATAGGGGTCCTCAGTTCGTGGCTCGTTTTTGGCGTGCCTTTTGTGACAGGTTGGGAGTTCATTTGTCGTTCTCGTCCGGATATCATCCTGAATCTAATGGCCAGACAGAAAGGAAAAACCAGGATGTTGAGCAGTTCTTGCGTTGTTTTGTGGCAGACAATCAAGAGGGGTGGTCTGAGTTTCTGCCACTTGCTGAATTTGCTCTGAACAATCATACATCTTCTTCTGCTGGTTGTTCGCCTTTTTTTTGTTGTTCTGGGAGACATCCGTCGTTTGGGTCGTTCTCCAAGTTGGGATCTGCCGTGCCTGAGGAGGAGAATTTTTCCGGTGATTTGGAGAGAGTTTGGACGGATGTGCGTGGTAATCTTCAGGAGGCCAACAGAAAATCTAAAGACTACTTTGATAGGAAACGACAGGAGGTTTTGTTCGCTGTTGGTGACATGGTTTGGTTGTCCTCTAGGAATCTGCGGCTGAGGATTCCTTCTAAGAAATTGGGTCCCAAGTTTGTAGGGCCCTTTAAGGTGCTTCAGGTTGTCAACCAATCTGCTGTTAGGTTGGAGGTTCCTACCTCCTGGAGAATTAATCCGGTATTTCATGTCTCTCTGTTAAAAAAAGCTGTTGTGTCGGATGGTAACGCCTCTGCCTCTGTTCCTCCTGTGGTGGAGGACGGGGAATATGAAATTTCTCGCATCCTTAACTCTAGACGGTATAGAGGTAGTTTGCAGTATCTGAAGGCCTGGAAAGGTTTCGGACCCGAGGATAACTCTTGGGTGAGATCAGATGATGTTTCCGCGTCCAGACTTATCAGAGCGTTTCACAGGAGATTTCCTGATAAGCCTGGTCCTAGGGGATCCGGAGGATCCTCTTAGAAGGGGGGGTACTGTTAGAACCTTGCTCTTAGGTTTTTTTTCCTTTGCTGGTCACATGACCTTGTTGGCCTATTTAATCCTGCTCCGCCCTTCTGGCTTTGCTGGACTTCATTGTATAACTACTTTCTAGCTAGCCTGTGCTCTGTATCTAACTCTGTTAGTTTGCTTGGTCTACGGACCTCAGTGTTCTATATATTTTGTTTGTTTGTCTGTCTGCTACTATTTCTGTTAGGAGGTGTCCCATTTTCCTCCCAGTCCTTAGTACTTGTAGGGATTCCTTCCCCACATCTATAGGTCTCCGTACAGACTAGCTTAGGACTTTAGCAGGTCTGATCGCAGGATCAGGTTCCCTGTTAGATCGTAGGGATTCAGCTGAGTTCTATCGTAGGGACAGATTTCCTCTCTTTCCTTAGCTCTGGTAGCAGAACATAACAATACAGATAAACATGATTAGTAATTTGAAAGCTTAAAATGGTTGGTAGGGTGATTTTAACCAATCATCAAGCTTTTACTCTCCCCAGGATGACACAGGGGTAGAAAAGTCGTTTCGGATCCATGATTTGTTCATCTTTATGAACGTGAGTCTGTCTACATTATCAGTGGAGAGCCACGTGCGCTTATCTGTCAGCACACCACCAGCAGCGCTGAACACACGTTCAGACAGAACGCTGGCTGCGGGGCATGACAAGATCTCCAAGGCGTAAGTGGCTAGCTCCGGCCATTTATCCAGATTGGAAGCCCAAAAAGAGCAAGGGTCCAGTGACACAGTCATGGCTTCAATGTTTACTTTGAGATACTCCTGTACCATTGTCTCTAGGCGTTGACTATGTGTCAGACTTCTTGTCTCCTGTGGCCTTGCAAAGGATGGGCTAAAAAAGTGGTGAAATGATTCCGCAAAATTGATGTTACCAGCAGATACTGTGGTTCTGTTACGGTTTGAGTGCTGAACACTTGACGGTCCCACGGTTGGCAAGTTGGAACTGTGAGATTCACTACGTGCACCACTTTTGTTTTGTGGAAAAGCACATGTAAGATTCTGCAACAGTCTCTGCGGATACTCCTGCATGCGTGCATCCCTTTCTATGGCAGGAATAATTTCGGCAAATTTACTTTTGTACCGGGGATCTAACAGTGTGGCAACCCAGTAGTCAGGATTATTTCTAATTCTCACAATTCGAGGGTCATGTTGCAGGTAGTGCAGCAAGAAGGCACTCATGTGTGTTGCGCACCCAGGAGCACCAAGTCCCTGTTGTGTTGGTGGCGAGGTAACAATCATGCTTCCTTCCTCTGTCCTCTCCCCCCAACCTCGCACAACAGAAATGTGATCAAGGTCTCCCTCATCTGATGAGTCTTCCATCAGTTCGTCCTCCACTTCTTCCTGGGCTCCTGCACCTTCCTCACTAGTTTGGCTGCTACCATGCGCCCTGGTAAAACCATCTCCCCCACCCTCACATGCCTGCCGCCTTGGTGCTGCCGACCGTCTGGACCTTGCAGATGTTAGCCCTTCCGCATACAACTCCTCCTCCTCTACTTCCTCCACCTCCTCTTGTGCCACCACCTGACTCCGAATTCTGTTTAACATGTGCTCCAGCATGTAAATCACCGGAATAGTCATGCTGATAATGGCATCGTCAGCACTAAACATCTTCGTCGCCATTTCAAAACTGTGCAGAAGGGTGCATAGGTCCCTGATCTGAGACCACTCCTCCAGCGTGATTTGCCCCACCTCTGGATCTCGTTGGCCCAGGCTATACGTCAGAACATATTGCACCAGGGCTTGTCGGTGCTTCCACAGTCGCTGCAACATGTGCAGAGTTGAATTCCACCGGGTAGGCACATCGCATTTTAGCCGGTGAAGTGGCAGGCCCAACGACTTCTGTAGAGATGTAAGTCGCTGAGCTGCGGGATGCGAACGGCGGAACTGAGCACACAGCGACCGTGCCCTCTGCAGAAGGCCATCTAGTCTGGGATAGTGGGCTAAAAATTGCTGGACAACCAGGTTCAACACGTGAGCCATACAAGGCACGTGTGTGACATTGCCCCGGCAAAGGGCCGCACCCAGGTTTGCAGCATTGTCGCACACGGCCTTCCCTGGTTTCAGGTCCAGTGGAGACAACCATTCATGAAATTGGTTCTCCAGAGCTGACCACAACTCCTCAGCTGTGTGACTCACATTTCCCAGACATTTCAAAGTAAAAACCGCCTGATGACGTTGAGCCCTACTGCCAGCATAGTAAGGAGGTGTGCAGGATCCCTTCTGCTCAGTTAGAAAGCTTGTGGCATGACCAGACAGGCTTTGGGTGCAGGTGGAAGACCGAGAGGAGGTTGAGGAGGCAGAAGCAGTGGAGGAACTTTGACATAAAGAGGATTGACGCACAACTCGTGGGGACGGCAAGACTTGGACAGCAGCCCCTTGTCCTGCTGTCACCATAGTTACCCAGTGCCCAGTCAGCGACATGTAACGCCCCTGTCCATGCCTACTCGTCCAAGTGTCTGTGGTGAAATGCACCCTGTCACACACAGAGTTTCTCAAGGAAGCGTTGATGTTGTGTGCGACATGCTGGTGGAGCGCAGGCACACCTTTATTTGAGAAGTAGTGCCGACTGGGCATCTGGTACTGGGGCACTGCGACGGACATAAGGTCTCGAAAATCCTCTGTGTCCACCAGGCGGAAAGGCAGCATTTCTGTAGCCAAGAGCTTGCAGATGGTGAAATTCAACCTCTTAGCTTTCTCATGGCTAGGAGGAAATGGTCTTTTACTTGTCCACATCTGAGGGACCGAGGGCTGGCTATTGTGCTTAGACGGGGTTGATAAGGGTGTCCCCGGCAAACTGCCGGTCTGTGAGGAAGATGCAGGCAGACATGTTAGGTTGCCTTGATCCAAAGGTGGTGCTATCGATGTCGGACAGCGCTGAACACCAGCTGGTGTTACCACCTCCAAAGAAAATGATGACCTGCCAATCACGCTGGCTGTTGCGGGTAAAGAGGTGGCAGGTCTGCGCCCCAAAACAGGTGTGACTGCTGTCCCCCCAGTCACAGAGGATGAAGAGGCCGCGGATGCACAAGATATGGCAGACGGTGGTTGGCCCGGCCGGCTAGGCCGCATTGTAGCACACTGAGCTTCCCACTGCAACTTATGCTTCATGTCCATGTGCCGGTTCATGCATGAAGTACTCAAACTATGTATTTTTTGGCCTCTACTTAGCTTTTGCGGACAAATGTTACAGATAACACGAGCTGGGTCATCTTTATCGATCTGAAAAAATGCCCAGGCTATGCAAGGCTTAGCACCCATGCGACCTGAAGAGCCACCACGACTTGTGGTGAGAGGCAGAGTTGTGTTTGAGGATGCAGTTGTTGACGTGCTTCAAGTACTACATCTCTGTCCAGGAAGGCGCAACCTGACCTCGTCGTCACTAGCATCTTCCTCCACCTCCTCTGCTGACCTCATCTCTTGGCTGACTGTGGGTTGACAGTAAGTGGGATCTCCAACCTCATCATCATCACCCTGTGCGTTATCACACCCGTCGTCCTCAGAGCCAACCTGTTCCTGCCCTGACAAAAAACTAAAGTTGTCGCTCCAATCAGGTATTTGAGTCTCATCATCGTCTTCCTCATTGTCTCCACCAACAGGAGTTACAGTTTGGGAATGAGGGTCTACATTATGGTCAGAACCTTCTGCGTCTGGTCCTGGATCCGACTCATAAAGATTCTGGGCATCAGTGCAGATCATTTCCTCGTCTGGATTCACAGAAGCGCTGGAGTCGACCTCTGATTCCCAGGCTATAGTATGAGTAAACAGCTCTGCAGACTCAACCATCTGTTCTACCTCATACTCAGACGGGCAGCTGTAGATTTGGGAGCTGTGAGGAAGCAAGTGCGATTGGGGTGACACCTTTGAGGACTGGAGTATTTGTGATGTTGAAGTTGATGTGGAGGAGAGCCCACTTAAAGGAGCACTTGATATCTGTTGAAGCACCTGCTGTTTTTGTGCCTCATCTGGAATTTGTAGCGATTGGCGTGGGCGTAAGAAAGGGATCTTATCACATTGTCCGCTAAAAGAAGTAGATATTTTAGTTTGGCTGGAAGATGGTCTTTCTTCTGCAGATGTTACTGTTGCTTTAACACCTACCCCACGGACACAACCGTTTTTCCCCTTCCCAACACGCCTATTCCCCTTTCCACCAACAGCAGGCCTTTTTCCACTCATTTTGGTGGTTAACTAATTCACAACTCTGGAGTTGTTTGCACAAAAAAACAATGGATGGGAACCGAGCAGAGCTGAGTGGCCAAACTGTGGTATTAGGCCAAAACAATTGGCTGGGTTAGATGGAGAAAAAAATTATATTCGATTTGCAACCTGATGGAGGTCAGTATAGATGGACTAATAGAACAAGTCCCACACACAGCTAGAAGCCCAAATATTTTTTCAGAGGTAGATGCAGAAAAAAAATATATTCAGTTTGCAACCTGATGGAGGTCAGTATAGATAGACTAATAGAGAAAGTCCCACACACTGCTAGAAGGCCAAATATTTTTTCAGAGCTAGATGCAGACAAAAAATTATTTTGAATTTGCAACCTGATGGAGGTCAGTATAGGTGGACTAATAGAACAAGTCCCACACACTGCTAGAAGGCCAAATATTTTTTCAGAGCTAGATGCAGACAAAAAATTATTTTGAATTTGCAACCTGATGGAGGTCAGTATAGGTGGACTAATAGAACAAGTCCCACACACTGCTAGAAGGCCAAATATTTTTTCAGAGCTAGATGCAGACAAAAAATTATTTTGAATTTGCAACCTGATGGAGGTCAGTATAGGTGGACTAATAGAACAAGTCCCACACACTGCTAGAAGGCCAAATATTTTTTCAGAGCTAGATGCAGAAAAAAAATATATTCAGTTTGCAACCTGATGGAGGTCAGTATAGATGGACTAATAGAACAAGTCCCACACACAGCTAGAAGCCCAAATATTTTTTCAGAGGTAGATGCAGAAAAAAATTATATTCATTTTGCAACCTGATGGAGGTCTGTATAGATGGATTAATAGAACAAGTCCCACACACAGCTAGAAGCCCAATATTTTTTCAGAGGTAGATGCAGAAAAAAAATTATTTTTAATTTGCAACCTGATGGAGGTCAGTATAGATGGACTAATAGAGAAAGTCCCACACACTGATAGAAGGCCAAATATTTTTTCAGAGCTAGATGCAGAAAAAAATTATATTCAGTTTGCAACCTGATGGAGGTCAGTATAGATGGACTAATAGAACAAGTCCCACACACAGCTAGAAGCCCAAATATTTTTTCAGAGGTAGATACAGATAAAAATTATTTTTAATTTGCAACCTGATGGAGGTTAGTATAGATGGACTAATAGAGAAAGTCCCACACACTGCTAGAAGGCCAAATATTTTTTCAGAGCTAGATGCAGATAAAAAATATTTTTAATTTGCAACCTGATGGAGGTCAGTATAGATGGACTAATAGAGAAAGTCCCACACACTGCTAGAAGGCCAAATATTTTTTCGGAGCTAGATGCAGAAAAAAATTATATTCAGTTTGCAACCTGATGGAGGTCAGTATAGATGGACTAATAGAACAAGTCCCACACACAGCTGGAAGCCCAAATATTTTATCAGAGGTAGATGCAGAAAAAAATTATATTCAGTTTGCAACCTGATGGAGGTCTGTATAGATGGATTAATAGAACAAGTCCCACACAAAGCTAGAAGCCCAATATTTTTTCAGAGGTAGATGCAGATAAAAATTATTTTTAATTTGCAACCTGATGGAGGTCAGTATAGATGGACTAATAGAGAAAGTCCCACACACTGCTAGAAGGCCAAATATTTTTTTCAGAGCTAGATGCAGATAAAAATTATTTTTAATTTGCAACCTGATGGAGGTCAGTATAGATGGACTAATGGAGAAAGTCCCACACACTGCTAGAAGGCCAAATATTTTTTCAGAGCTAGATGCAGAAAAAAATTATATTCAGTTTGCAACCTGATGGAGGTCTGTATAGATAGATTAATAGAACAAGTCCTACACTCAGCTAGAAGCCCAATATTTTTTCAGAGGTAGATGCAGAAAAAAAATATATTCAGTTTGCAACCTGATGGAGGTCTGTATAGATGGATTAATAGAACAAGTCCCACACACAGCTAGAAGCCCAATATTTTTTCAGAGGTAGATGCAGAAAAAAAAAATATTCAGTTTGCAACCTGATGGAGGTCAGTATAGATGGACTAATAGAGAAAGTCCCACACACTGCTAGAAGGCCAAATATTTTTTCAGAGCTAGATGCAGAAAAAAATTATATTCAGTTTGCAACCTGATGGAGGTCAGTATAGATGGACTAATAGAACAAGTCCCACACACAGCTAGAAGCCCAAATATTTTTTCAGAGGTAGATGCAGATAAAAATTATTTTTAATTTGCAACCTGATGGAGGTCAGTATAGATGGACTAATAGAGAAAGTCCCACACACTGCTAGAAGGCCAAATATTTTTTCAGATCTAGATGCAGATAAAAATTATTTTTAATTTGCAACCTGATGGAGGTCAGTATAGATGGACTAATAGAGAAAGTCCCACACACTGCTAGAATGCCAAATATTTTTTCAGAGCTAGATGCAGATAAAAATTATTTTTAATTTGCAACCTGATGGAGGTCAGTATAGATGGACTAACAGAGAAAGTCAAACACACTGCTAGAAGGCCAAATATTTTTTCAGAGCTAGATGCAGAAAAAAATTATATTCAGTTTGCAACCTGATGGAGGTCAGTATAGATGGACTAATATAACAAGTCCCACACACAGCTAGAAGCCCAAATATTTTTTCAGAGGTAGATGCAGATAAAAATTATTTTTAATTTGCAACCTGATGGAGGTCAGTATAGATGGACTAATAGAGAAAGTCCCACACACTGCTAGAAGGCCAAATATTTTTTCAGAGCTAGATGCAGATAAAAATTATTTTTAATTTGCAACCTGATGGAGGTCAGTATAGATGGACTAATAGAGAAAGTCCCACACACTACTAGAAGGCCAAATATTTTTTCAGAGCTAGATGCAGAAAAAAATTATATTCAGTTTGCAACCTGATGGAGGTCAGTATAGATGGACTAATAGAACAAGTCCCACACACAGCTAGAAGCCCAAATATTTTTTCAGAGGTAGATGCAGATAAAAATTATTTTTAATTTGCAACCTGATGGAGGTCAGTATAGATGGACTAATAGAGAAAGTCCCACACACTGCTAGAAGGCCAAATATTTTTTCAGAGCTAGATGCAGATAAAAATTATTTTTAATTTGCAACCTGATGGAGGTCAGTATAGATGGACTAATAGAGAAAGTCCAACATACTGCTAGAAGGCCAACTATTTTTTCAGAGCTAGATGCAGAAAAAAATTATATTCAGTTTGCAACCTGATGGAGTTCTGTATAGATGGATTAATAGAACAAGTCCCACACACAGCTAGAAGCCCAATATTTTTTCAGAGGTAGATGCAGAAAAAAAATATATTCAGTTTGCAACCTGATGGAGGTCTGTATAGATGGATTAATAGAACAAGCCACACACACAGCTAGAAGCCCAATATTTTTTCAGAGGTAGATGCAGAAAAAAAATATATTCAGTTTGCAACCTGATAGAGGTCAGTATAGATGGACTAATAGAGAAAGTCCCACACACTGCTAGAAGGCCAAATATTTTTTCAGAGCTAGATGCAGAAAAAAATTATATTCAGTTTGCAACCTGATGGAGGTCAGTATAGATGGACTAATAGAGAAAGTCCCACACACTGCTAGAAGGCCAAATATTTTTTCAGATCTAGATGCAGATAAAAATTATTTTTAATTTGCAACCTGATGGAGGTCAGTATAGATGGACTAATAGAGAAAGTCCCACACACTGCTAGAAGGCCAAATATTTTTTCAGAGCTAGATGCAGAAAAAAATTATATTCAGTTTGCAACCTGATGGAGGTCAGTATAGATGGACTAATAGAACAAGTCCCACACACTGCTAGAAGCCCAAATATTTTTTCAGAGCTAGATGCAGAAAATAAATATATTCAATTTGCAACCTGATGGAGGTCAGTATAGATGGACTAATAGAATGATGCTATGCCCAAAAGAATTTACTTCACTAGGTGCAGCAAAAAAAATGGTATTCTATACACAGGTGGTATGTCTTGCAACACAGATAGGCTACTCCACTGACTAACACACTCTGCAATAGGCCAAAAAGGATTAGCTTTGCTAGATTCAGCCAAATGCTGTGAAAAAAACTTGCACAGCACTGGCACAGACCTGCCTGGCAAAAACTGATAGGAACTGATGTAACCTAGTCCTGAAAAGGACTGCAATTACAATTAGTCTTTACTCCCACAATCTATCTATTTAAGAGCACAGACCTGCCTGATAAAAGTCGTAGGAAATGCTGTAACCTAGTCCTTAAAAGGACTGCAATCACAACTATTCCCTACTCCCAAGCTATCTGTAGATTTGTGCGAAAATTGGCTTGAAATTAACAAGGTATAGCGCACACAGCAACAGCGGTGCCGTCTAACATGCAGCTGCAGCAGTGAGAAAATGGTGGCGACGGGGAAAATGGCTTGGTCTTATAGGGCAAGGACATGTGACATACACTGCCAATGACACATGCCCTTGCTTGTGTGAAAAACAGCAGTTCGCTCCGTGTGTGCGCTGCTGATAGGCTGACAGACTGCACCTCCCCACTGCAAATGCGGGAAAGAGAAAAAAAAAATGGAGATCTTCATTATTCCTGCAGAGATCCATCCCCTGCCCCTCCCCCCACCCCGCTGTACACTCAAACTGCGTATTAACATTAATTTTCATCATTACTGAGAAAAAATCCAGTTATGATTTTGGTGCGCGAACAGTTATCGAACATAACCTCGAACAGCCGAATTTTTCTCAAATCGTTCGTGTTCGCCGAACGGCTCGAACACCGCCCAAAACAGCTCGAATTTGAGATTGGCGAACAGTTCGAGTAGAACAATGCTCATCTCTAGTTAGGTGATCCTTATAAAAATCACATAGCAATTGATGGGTCAAAAATAATGGAAAAAACGGGGGTTAGATAAAAGGGAGCAAAGACAAACCACACTGAAAGGGATGAAACCCCTTCCTAGAAAGAGCTGACTTTTTTCAGTAACATTCATTATTACAAAATACAAAGAAAAAAAGGAGGTGGGTTGTACAGAGGAACAAAGCAGAGTCCATAAATATATCTCAATTAATTGAACAAATCAGTTGTTTCATTGAGTCCATGTGGATTTATAGTGTTCAGCTTGTGAATCCAGAAGATCTCTTTCCTGTTAAGAGTCTGGACTCGGTTGGAGGTCTCATGGGGGATATGGTCAATGGGGATCACCCGAAATGAGATCCTTTTATTGTGATATATCGCATAATGCCTAGAAAGGCCATGTTGTAAAAATCCTTCTTTTATATTATACCTGTGTGAGTTTATTCTTTTATGTAGCTGTTGTGTTGTCCTTCCCACATATAATTTCTTACATTCGTATATAATGACATAGATGACGAAACTGGATTGGCAAGTCAAATGATATTTGATTTGGAACTCACCGGGATTTTCACTGTCTGGTGGAAAATTTTTCGCATTATGAATGATGCTGGAGCAACATAGGCATCTCGGGATGCCACATCTATAGGAGCCTTGTCTGGGCTTTTCTACAGAGGGAGTAAAATCCTCTTTTTTCTTTAGCCGACTTGGGGCCAACATATTTTTTAATGTCGGGGCCCTTCAGAAGGTTATCAGGGGGTTGTTGGGTAGAAGCCTCCCCAATATGTGATCATTGAAAAGTATACCCCAATGTTTTTTCAGAACTAAACGAATTCTCTTGTTCTGGGCTGAAAAAGTGGTGATAAAATTAAAATTAAACGTAGTGTTGGATGCTGATTTTTTTGTTTTTGTATTATTAGAGATTAAATCTATCTGTTCTATTTTTTTGCTTTCAGAGAATGCTCTCTGGATCAATTTTTTCGGGTAACTTCTTTCAAGAAATCTATGTGATAAAACTTTTGATTGGTTGATGAAATCTATGTCCATACTACAGTTCCTCTTAATTCTTTTGAGAGATCTTGAGGAACCTCCTGGACATGTAACAAGGTAACTAGAAGGAATATAGAGCGCACATAGGGTCTTATCCGAGATAAAGGAAATATATGTGAAAGATAAATCAAATTCACTCACCTATTGGGGTTGTGTAAGACACAACCACTGTACTTAGCATTGGCGGCTGCTGCAAACCCCGAAACAATGATCCTTTGTTGGGTGAAGAGAATGGGGCATCAAACTGCGCTGCTCGCCTGTCAGAATTATGTACCAGAGGAATCCAAGTCGATGTAATAATAAAATAGACTTTATTTCTACGCGTTTCGTGGTGATCACACCACTTCCTCAGGACAGTCTATACACATACACATACAGGGTCTGTTATTTATAGCAAAAGGATACACATGGAGAAGCCTCCCTTACAAAAAATCACCACACCCAGTGGGCGGGGAATCAGACTAAATGAATGTATACACCGTAAAGCACACACAAAACAATCATAAAGCATAATGGAATATATCGCTTAAACATTTAAAAATATGACTGCTGTTTTTTTTTTTTTTTTAAATATATTAAAAAATGAATAAATATATTTTATTAAATTTTACAAGCTAGGGGTGTGCTTGAACCTATGATGTTGACCCATTTGTTCTTTGTCAGCACCCTGCTGCTACTGCACCCAATATCATCATTTACAAACGTTACATAGATGATTTATTTTTTATTTATGATAATTCAAAGGATGATGTGGGGTCTTTCCTCAGGAGCATTGAAAATAATACCTGGGGTTTGGGTTTCACCCCCGTAGTAAACCCGGACAAAGTCGACTTCCTTGACCTCACTTTCTTTCATGACAATAAAGAAATTCACACAAGAACCTACTTTAAACCTGTAGATGCGAACAGTTATGTCCATTATCAAAGTGGACACTACACTAAATGGTTGAGGAATATCCCGCTCAACCAATACAAAAGAATTAAGAGGAACTGTAGTATGGACATAGATTTCATCAACCAATCAAAAGTTTTATCACATAGATTTCTTGAAAGAAGTTACCCGAAAAAATTGATCCAGAGAGCATTCTCTGAAAGCAAAAAAATAGAACAGATAGATTTAATCTCTAATAATACAAAAACAAAAAAATCAGCATCCAACACTACGTTTCATTTTATCACCACTTTTTCAGCCCAGAACAAGAGAATTTGTTTAGTTCTGAAAAAACATTGGGGTATACTTCTCAATGATCCCATATTGGGGAGGCTTCTACCCAACAACCCCCTGATAACCTTCCGAAGGGCCCCGACATTAAAAAATATGTTGGCCCCAAGTCGGCTAAAGAAAAAAGAGGATTTTACTCCCTCTGTAGAAAAGCCCAGACAAGGCTCCTATAGATGTGGCATCCCGAGATGCCTATGTTGCTCCAGCATCATTCATAATGCGAAAAATTTTCCACCAGACAGTGAAAATCCCGGTGAGTTCCAAATCAAATATCATTTGACTTGCCAATCCAGTTTCGTCATCTATGTCATTATATGCGAATGTAAGAAATTATATGTGGGAAGGACAACACAACAGCTACATAAAAGAATAAACTCACACAGGTATAATATAAAAGAAGGATTTTTACAACATGGCCTTTCTAGGCATTATGCGATATATCACAATAAAAGGATCTCATTTCGGGTGATCCCCATTGACCATGTCCCCCATGAGACCTCCAACCGAGTCCAGACTCTTAACAGGAAAGAGATCTTCTGGATTCACAAGCTGAACACTATAAATCCACATGGACTCAATGAAACAACTGATTTGTTCAATTAATTGAGATATATTTATGGACTCTGCTTTGTTCCTCTGTACAACCCACCTCCTTTTTTTCTTTGTATTTTGTAATAATGAATGTTACTGAAAAAAATCAGCTCTTTCTAGGAAGGGGTTTCATCCCTTTCAGTGTGGTTTGTCTTTGCTCCCTTTTATCTAACCCCCGTTTTTTCCATTATTTTTGACCCATCAATTGCTATGTGATTTTTATAAGGATCACCTAACTGCAATTTCTTATAAAATTGAATATCTCTTCTTTTAAACTAGTCTAAGAGCTTTGGAGCTCCTTTTATTCATTAGTATTATTATTATCATTAATATTATTTTCATTTATTTTGATTCTTGTGAAACCATTACCAAATAAAGAGATCAAATCAAATTCACCCATGGCTTACTGGTTTAAAGCAGCAGTAGCAGCAGGGGGCTGACAAAGAACAAATGGGTCAACATCATAGGTTCAAGCACACCCCTAGCTTATAAAATTTATTTAATCATTTTTTAATATATTAAAAAAAAAAAAAAAAACAGCAGTCATATATTTAAATGTTTAAGCGATATATTCCATTATGCTTTATGATTGTTTTGTGTGTGCTTTACGGTGTATACATTAATTTAGTCTGATTCCCCGCCCACTGGATGTGGTGATTTTTTTGTAAGGGAGGCTTCTCCATGTGTATCCTTTTGCTATAAATAACAGACCCTGTATGTGTATGTGTATAGACTGTCCTGAGGAAGTGGTGTGATCACCACGAAACGCGGAGAAATAAAGTCTATTTTATTATTACATCGACTTGGATTCCTCTGGTACATAATTCTGACAGGCGAGCAGCGCAGTTTGATGCCCCATTCTCTTCACCCAACAAAGGATACTGTTTGCCTATGCAGTGAATGCAAGGGCTGCCAAAAATTTGGACCTTCTCCAATGCCCCTTGGGAGAGACGTAGAGGAGGGCCTCCTGAAAACAATGTTCTAATTATTAGGAAGTGGGTCTCCCATTGTGTTTGCCTATGCAGTGAATGCAAGGGCTGCCAAAAATTTGGACCTACTTCAATGCCCCTTGGAAGAGACGTAGAGGAGGGCCTCGTGAAAACAATGTTCCCATTATTAGGAAGTAGGTCTCCCATTGTGTTGGCCTATGCAGTGAATGCAAGGGATGCCAAAAATTTGGACCTACTCCAATGCCCCATGGAAAAGACTTAAAGGAGGGTCTATTGAAAACAATGTTCTAATTATTAGGAAGTGAGTCTCCCATTGTGTTTGCCTATGCAGTGAATGCAAGGGCTGCCAAAAATTTGGACCTACTTCAATGCCCCTTGGAAGAGACGTAGAGGAGGGCCTCCTGAAAAAATGTTCCCATTATTATGAAGTGGGTCTCCCATTGTGTTTGCCTTTACAGTGAATGCAAGGGTTACCAAAAATTTGGATGCTCTTCAATGCCCCTTGGAAGAGATGTGGAAGTCAGAGGGCCTCCTGAAAACAATGTTCTAATTTTTAGGAAGTGGGTCTCCCATTGTGTTTGCCTATGCAGTGAATGCAAGGGTTGCCAAAAATTTGGAGGCACTCCAATGCCCCTTGGAAGAGACGTAGAGGGCCTCATGAAAAATGTTCCCATTATTAGGAAGTGTGTCTCCCATAGTGTTGGCCTATGTGGTGAATTCAAGGGCTATCAAAAATTGGGAGGCACTCCAATGCACCTTGGAAAAGACGAAAGACGTGGAGGAGAGCCTCATAAAAAATGTTCCCATTAGAAAGGAGCAGGTCTCCTATACTTGTAATGCCCATGCACTAAGTGTATGGGCTGACAAAAATTTACCCCTGGGTGGTATACATGAACATACTGTATAAAAAAGTTTTTATGGGCATCACAAACACCCTTTAAAAAAATTATGTGGGTGTTGCATCACGGACCACGGTCACCCTGGTGATATAGTGGTGGAGGATGAGGATGGGGAAAAGGAGGAGGACAAGAGAAAAAATCAGGAAGCGTATACCCATGTGTGGGTGTGAAAAGGTGCATGGGAATACACCTCCCAAAAAGGACACTGGATTTGAGTTTATGTTACGCTGCTATGATTCGGTGGTGTTGAGAAGTCTGGCCCAATCTAGCCCTTGTTCATTTTTATAAGAGTCAGCCTGTCAGCATTTTCAATTGACAGGCGAATGTGCTTATCAGTTATAATTCCACCAGCGGCACTAAAAACCCGCTCTGATAAAAGCTGGCGGCAGGCCAAGACCTCCAAGGCATAGAGAGCCAGTTCATTCCTCGTACCCAGCTTGGAAACCAAATAATTATAAGGCAAAGAGGAATCATGGAGGACGTTGGTACGGTCAGCAAGGTACTCTCACAGCTTGTTCCCATACTTTGCACTCCTTGTGAGAGTACCCCTCGCCTCAGGGCCTGTGTGATGGGAGGGGCAGAGAATACTCTCCCAGAACTTTGACAGTGTTCCCCTGCCTCTGCTGGATTCGAGTTGTATCTCTCTTGGCTGTACTCCTTGGTTGTCCAACGAACTGTGACCTCTGCCGCCAGTATTTAGAGATGGGAATTTTTTTAATAGTTTCGTAACATGGGCCTTCTGGTACTGCCCTTTTTTTGTAGACCTGTCCGCCTCAGGAATAAGAGATATAAAGTTCTCCTTGTAGCGTGGGTCTAGAAATGTCACCAACAAGTAATGACTGTCACCCAAAATTTTGAGAATGCGAGGGTAATGGGAAAGGCAGCATAACATAAACTCAGCCATGCGTGCCAGACTGTTAAAAGGCAAGACTTCCGTGTCCTCACCAAGAGGACGACTGACCATGCTCTCCTCGTCCTCTTTCCTGTTCTCAGGCCATCCACGCTGAACAGACGGTATGACAGTTGTACAGGTAGTACCATCTATACAGTGCTGGCCAAAAGTATTGGCACCCCTGCAATTCTGTCAGATAATACTCAGTTTCTTCCTGAAAATGATTGCAATTACAAATTCTTTGGTATTATTCTCCTCATTTAATTTGTTTGCAAGGAAAAAACACAAAAGAGAATGAAGCAAAAATCAAATCATTGATCATTTCACACAAAACTCCAAAAAAGGGCCGGACAAAAGTATTGGCACCCTCAGCCTAATACTTGGTTGCACAACCTTTAGCCAAAATAACTGCGAACAACCACTTCCGGTAACCATCAATGAGTTTCTTACAATGCTCTGCTGGAATTGTAGACCATTCTTCTTTGGCAAACTGCTCCAGGTCCCTGAAATTTGAAGGGTGCCTTCTCCAAACTGCCATTTTGAGATCTCTCCACAGGTGTTCTATGGGATTTAGGTCTGGACTCATTGCTGGCCACCTTAGAAGTCTCCAGTGCTTTCTCTAAAACGTTTTATAGTGCTTTTGGAAGTGTGTTTTGGGCCATTGTCCTGCTGGAAGACCCATGACCTCTGAGGGAGACCCAGCTTTCTCACACTGGGCCCTACATTATGCTGCAAAATTTGTTGGTAGTCTTCAGACTTCATAATGCCATGCACACGGTCAAGCAGTCCAGTGCCAGGGGCAGCAAAGCAACCCCAAAACATCAGGGAACCTCCGCCATGTTTGACTGTAGGGACCGTGTTCTTTTCTTTGAATGCCTCTTTTTTTTTCCTGTACACTCTATGTTGATGCTTTTTCCCAAAAAGCTCGACTTTTGTCTTATCTGACCAGAGAACATTCTTCCAAAATGTTTTAGGCTTTCTCAGGTAAGTGTTGGCAAACTCCAGCCTGGCTTTTTTATGTCTCGGGGTAAGAAGTGGGGTCTTCCTGGGTATCCTGCCATACAGTCCCTTTTCATTCAGACGTCGACGGATAGTACGGGTTGACACTGTTGTACCCTCAGACTGCAGGGCAGCTTAAACTTGTTTGGATGTTAGTCGAGGTTCTTTACCCACCATCTGCACAATCTTGCGTTGAAATCTCTCATCAATTTTTCTTTTCCGTCCACATCTAGGGAGGTTAGCCACAGTGCCATGGGCTTTAAACTTTTTGATGACACTGCGCACGGAAGACACAGGAATATTCAGGTCTTTGGAGATGGACTTGTAGCCTTGAGATTGCTCATGCTTCCTCACAATTTGGTTTCTCATGTCCTCAGACAGTTCTTTGGTCTTCTTTCTTTTCTCCATGCTCAATGTGGTACACACAAGGACACAGGACAGAGGTTGAGTCAACTTTAATCCATGTTAACTGGCTGCAAGTGTGATTTAGTTATTGCCAACACCTGTTAGGTGCCACAGGTAAGTTACAGGTGCTGTTAATTACACGAATTAGAGAAGCATCACATGATTTTTCAAAGGGTGCCAATACTTTTGTCCATCCCCTTTTTTGGGTTTGGTGTGGAATTATATCCAATTTGGCTTTAGGACAATTCTTTTTGTGTTTTTTTCATTGAAGACAAATTAAATGAAGAGAATAATACCAAAGAATTTGTGATTGCAATCATTTTCAGGAAGAAACTGAGTATTATCTGACAGAATTGCAGGGGTGCCAATACTTTTGGCCAGCACTGTAGCTCATGAAACTAGCTCCTGTTCTTCCTTCTCCTCTTCCTCAATGTTACCCAATCCACATTGGAATGAGATGAGGCTGGGCTGTGTGTAATCACCCTGTATGGTTCCTTGCTCCCTCTCATCGTGATCTGCCTGTAATGCATCCTCTTTGATTGCGAGCAGAGAGCATTTCAAAAGACAGAGAAGCAGGTGGTGACACTAATTATGGCGTCATCGCCGCTCACCATCTTGGTGGAGTCCTCAAAGTTTTGGAACAGATGTCTGACATCCATGTCCACTCCTGAGGTCTTATGTGTGGAGTCTGAACTGAATAACGATGATCTTTTTGATGCTGGTAGTCAACAACTGCCCTCTTCTGCTCACAAATCTTTCCCAAAATCTGCAGTGTAGAGTTCCAATGTGTGGGGACATCACACACAAGTCGGTGAGCAAGCTGCAGATGCTGCTGACGCACGGCAAAGGCGACGGAAGCTGTAGCTAACTTTCTAAAATGGGCACAAAGGCATAGTACTTTGACAAGCAGATCTGACTGCTCCGGGTAGGATTTGAGAAACCGCTGAACCACGAGGTTAAGCTCATGGGCCAGGCATGGTACATGTGTGAGCTCGCCTCACCTCAGAGCCGCCACCAGGTTCCGGCCATTGTCACACACAACCATACCTGGCTGTAGGTTCAGCGATGTCAGCCAAAGATCTGCCTGCTCTTTAAGAGCTGTCCATAACTCTTCAGTATTGTGCTGTTTAAGCATATTAGCTTCAGCAGAATCTGTTGCCGCTTGACTGAGGCAGTGCTGCAGTGCTTCCAGCTTGTGACTGATGTGGTCATTTTGGAGATGGAGTCTGAAGAGGAGGAGGAGGCTTAGGAGGATGAGGTGCAGGAGCTGTAGACTGTGGGGGCCATACTGATTGACCTAGGGCCCACAATCCTTGGCATCGGGAGGATGTTTTCCGTCCCAAGGTCCGACTGGGTCCTGACTTCCACTATGTTAACCCAGTGTGCCATCAGCGAGATGTACCTTCCCTCCCACAAGCACTTGTCCATGTGTCCGTGATTAGGTGGGATTTCCCAGTAACTGCCTTGTTGAGGGCACGGCTAATGTTGTGGGACACGTGCTTGTGTAATGCAGGGATGGCACACCAGGAGAAATAGTGGCGGCTGGAGACCGAGTACCGAGGGACGGCCGTCGCCATCGGGTTGCGGAGCGCTTTTGTCTCCAAGAGCCTAAAAGGCAACATTTCGAGCGCAAGCAGTCATGAAATGTGGGAATTTAGTAGTGTGGCCTTTGGCTCGTTGGCTGCATATTTGCGCTTGCGTTCCAAGAACTGGGGTATGGACAACTGAACACTGCGCTGGGACAAGGACATGCTTGCTGATGGCGCTAGTGTAGAGTGTGCAACGACAGGGCAGGGCAGGAGGCATCTTCGCATGCACTATGGACAGGGTATTGGCTGGCAAGCACAACAGTGGAAGTAGCAGTGGTGTCACCCGCAGACACTGTTCCTAGACCCTGGGTTTTGGCCCACAAAGTCGGGTGCTTTACTGCCATGTGCCTGATCATGCTGGTGGTGTTCAGGCTGGTAGTTTTGCTACCCCTGCTGATGCTGGCCTGGCAGGTGGTGCAAATTGCCTTTTTGGGGTTATCAGCAGAGTCTTCAAAAAACAACCAGACTCGGGAAGACCTAACAGTTGTACTGGAAACTTCCATCGTGTTCATGTTACGGGGAACGGCTGCCAACCTTCTGTCTGCGGCCACCACACTGCTTTTTCCTGCCTGTTGGGGTGCACTGCCTCCCTCCCCCTGTGTGCTGCTGTCCTCGTCCTGCATGTCCTCCTGCCAGGTTGGGTCAGTTACTAAATCATCCACCACCTCGTCTTCCACTTCCACACTCTGGTCCTCCTCCTGACATTCTGGCAATTATGTTTCATCATCGTCCACCTCTTGTGACACTTTCCCACCATCGCCTTCGTATGACCGTGGCTGCTCAAATATTTGGGCATCGCTACATCTACTCTTGTCCCGCTTCAAGTGGACATGGCGAGAGACCCGAATCTATAAATAGAAAAGTAAAAAGCTCTTCGGAGTGTCTAAGTGTGGGATCAGTTGTCTGGGCACTCAGCATGGTGGGAAGAAAGAGGATTAGGGTGAGGAATATGCAGTCCAGACTCACAGCTACTGAGACTTGACCATGTGGAAGACAGGGTGTTGGTGGTGGCTAAGTGACTGGAAGCATTATCTGCTATCCAACCAATAACCTTTTCACACTGCTCAGTGTTCAATAGTGGTGTTCTGCGGTCCCCTATTAATTGGTACAGGAAGTTCGAGCGAGAAGATGTGGGTGTTTGTTGTGTCACAATTTCAGCTTGCCCACGACCATGCACCATCACCATTACCATCACATCCAGTTCCCATTGCCACGCGCCTTGCCCATTTTAAATGGAGGACAATATCTTCCACGCTCATTACAAATGGCTGAATTTGGAACGAACTTATATGTGATTCGTGTGACGGATAAACCAAAGTTTTAAATAGCTGGCCTGTAGGTAACTATTTTTAACAGCAAACTGGTGTCAACAAGTTCGATGACACACTGAAACAAAATTTTAATGGAGGCCAGAAATGGCAGAATTTAGAACGAACTTATATGTGATCCGTGTGATGGACAAACCACAGTTTTAAATAGCTGGCCTGTAGGTAACTATTTTTAACAGCGACCTCGTGTCAATAAGTTTGCTGACACACTGCAACAAAATTTCAATGGATGCCAGAAATGGCAGAATTTTCAGCGCAATTATATGTGATCCATGTGATGGACAAACCACAGTTTTAAATAGCTGGATTTTTAGAGCTGTAATATGGAAAGCACCTGGCTGTATTCTGCAGTGCCAACAAGGAAGTGGTGCAGAAAAACGGTGTTCTCTGAATTGTTTTTACAGCAAATAATCAGGATTAAGATAAAAAAAAATATTCCTGGCCCCTGATACCTGGGGCTATTTCTACAAATTTAATATCTGTAAAAGCACCAGCAGACAGAACTGGAGTGGACCCTCTTGATATGTGCACTGCAGTCTGCTATATACCCTGCCTGCCTGCCTGCCAACTCTGATATCTCTGCAGCTGGATTAGTCCTCAGAAGGACTGTTAGTTGAGATGGATATGTGTCACCCTGGCCTGGATGCCACAAATATAATAAAGCTGTGTCTGAGAGCAAGGGGGAGGTTCTCTAGTCAAGGAACATTAGCATTCAATACCTCCTGTCTCAGGCCAGTAGGGGGAGCAGGCTGCCCCTATAAAAGCTGGAACTGGAGGCAGGGTTAGAGAGAACTGGACAACCTGTCTCTGATTGAGAGGTGTCCCAGAGCAGGGACAGACAGATGTTTTGCAGCGTAAGAGGACGTGTGGCAGTAGGAGAGGCACGAGCCAGGGACAAGAGGCGAAGTGCACCTGTCCTGGCAGGCAAAGAGACTAATCTACCAGACTTTGGTGTCTGTGGCTGTGAGGATTCCAAGTCCTACAGCAAATAACCAGTCCGCAGGGGACTGTATGTTCCATGGCCTAAGAAGCCTGGAGGCTCCGCCACAGCAGAAGGGACCAGAAAAGCCATACCAGGCCGGGAGAAGAAAGGGACCCACGTTGCAAGCCATAAGGGCGAGAGGACACGGTGAGCTCGGGAACGTGGGCTGTTACCCTACAAGGAGGGAAATAGCCAGAAGTAGCACAGAGAGCATGGTAGGCCTACACCCTCACCCTGAATAGGGCCAGCCTCCCACTTGTTCTCAGACATCCAGGCCCCCTCCTAGCCGGGCCTGTTTCTGGGTCATATTACCTGTTCTAATAAAGACCCTGAACTGTTTAAGAGGCCTCCGTTTCCTGGCTATCGCGGTCGTAATCATCCCCTCCATCATCCATTATATATTCAGCCCTGGGGCCATACTTCTCCCGTGGAGAGTTGAACAATTCAGTGCTGCACATTTATATCAGCCCCAGCGGTCTGCACTGCAGCGGCGGTTAGCCCTGACCGCGATCCACGGGTGGCGTAGTCGGACATCACTTAAAACTTATAAAGGACTGCCACTGGTCTGACCACCCTGAGCCACGAACCGGGTTGCCACTACTACCCCCATCGTCTCCCTGTTGCCCGGCTCCGAGTGCCCCACGGCCCAGGGGGCGAGTCAGCTTTGGCGTAGTCGGCAGGATAGTAACCAAGCCGCCACAAACGGGTATTGCGTGCCTGAAAAAGACTGTACATGCACCTGAAGAAGAGTTTTCCCGCCATCCGGAGCCGTTTTCCCGCCATCCGGAGCCGTTTTCCGCCATTTTCAGCCGTCTCCCACCATCTTCCGTCGGTTCCCGCCATCTTCAGCCATTTTCTCGCCATCGGATGCCATCCTCAGGACGCCGCATGGGAAGAAGAGGGGCGTGGAAGTCCAAACCGCGACCCGAAGCTTCGCCCCACGCACCGACGCTGCGCAAGGTCCTGGAAGGGTGAGAGAGCGACGCTGACGTCACCAGGACGCGACGCAAGGTCCTCGTCCAGAGCAGCCCTAGCGGAGCCGCGGCCTACAGAAGAGGATCGTCGGAAGGTAGGCCACGCTTAACTAGGGGGAGGAAGATGTCGGACACGGAGGCGCCCACTACCACCAGCGTAGCTGCAGCAGCGGTGATGCCATTTTCCCTGCACTACATCCCTGGAGCGGCCTGGCTGCCTAAGTATTCAGGGGAGCCCCATGCCCTAACTGACTTTAAGGTAAGGCTGTACAGTTTGTTCCAAGTTTACCCCCTGACAGAGGAACAGAAGATTAGCATACTGACAGGGCAGCTAACTGGCGCAGCCCAGCGGGAGGTAAAGTCATGGCCCACTGAGGAGAAAAGAACTGTAAAGGACATTCTGGCCCGGCTGCGGGGTACCTTTGATACACGTACCTCCGCTGAAATTAAAATGCGGTTCTATGGATGTAAGCAGCGGGCATAGGACAGCATCAGAGACTATGCCCTAAATTTGCAGGAAGCCTTGAGGGCCATCAAACAAGCTGACCCTGGCAGCGTGCAGGATACGGATAAGCTACTAACAGAACAGTTCATAGAAGGTCTGCTGTCTAGCGCTCACAGGACCCAGCTGCGCCTCATGTTCTTTCAGAACCCTGATCTGACCTTTGCTCAATTCAAAGACAGGGCCATAAGGGTGCTCTGTGAACCCGTAACCAGTGGCGCTATAAACCCCCGGCGCCCTGCTCTCACCTACCACCAGGAGGTGGCGACCTCCTCTATGGACTCCGTGGGGGCTGATGCACAGGCCCTGAACCAAGCCCCGTCGAAAGATCTGCACCACCAAGTCCAGGAGCTGACCAGGAGCATCGCGACATTGACCAGGACCGTCCAGGCGTTACAAGTGGACCCGTCAAGACCCATCGAGTTGGCTTCAAGTCCGGAGGATGTCCCGTGGCGTCGACAGAGGAGGATCCCGTCGTTCCGAGGGAGGCCCAAAGACTGCTACGCAGAGGATGGACAGCCCATTTGCCGTCGATGCAACCAGCCCGGACACATTTCTAGGTACTGTAATTTAAACGGGTCCAACCTGGGGCAGAGGGCCAACCCCCAGGCATAAGATCACCAGTAGAGATGAGCGTTGTTCTACTCGAACTGTTCGCCAATCTCAAATTCGAGCTGTTTTGGGCGGTGTTCGAGCCGTTCGGCGAACACGAACAATTTGAGAAAAATTCGGCTGTTCGAGGTTATGTTCGATAACTGTTCGTGCACCAAAATCATAACTGGATTTTTTCTCAGTAATGATGAAAATTAATGTTAATACGCAGTTTGAGTGTACAGCGGGGTGGGGGGAGGGGCAGGGGATGGATCTCTGCAGGAACAATGAAGATCTCCATTTTTTTTTCTCTTTCCCGCATTTGCAGTGGGGAGGTGCAATCTGTCAGCCTATCAGCAGCGCACACACGGAGCGAAGTGCTTTTTTTCACACAAGCAAGGGCATGTGTCATTGGCAGTGTATGTCACATGTCCTTGCCCTATAAGACCAAGCCATTTTCCCCGTCGGCACCATTTTCTCACTGCTGCAGCTGCGTGTTAGACGGCACCGCTGTTGCTGTGTGCGCTATACCTTGTTAATTTCAAGCCAATTTTCGCACAAATCTACAGATAGCTTGGGAGTAGGGAATAGTTGTGATTGCAGTCCTTTTAAGGACTAGGTTACAGTATTTCCTACGACTTTTATCAGGGAGGTCTGTGCTCTTAGATAGGTTGTGGGAGTAAAGACTAATTGTAATTGGAGTCCTTTTCAGGACTAGGTTACATGAGTTCCTATCAGTTTTTGCCAGGCAGGTCTGTGCCAGTGCTGTGCAAGTTTTTTTCACAGCATTTGGCTGAATCTAGCAAAGCTAATCCTTTTTGCCCTATTGCAGAGTGTGTTAGTCAGTGGAGTAGCCTATCTGTGTTGCAAGATATAACACCTGTGTATAGAATACCAATTTTTTTACTGCACCTAGTGAAGTAAAATCTTTTGGGCATAGCATCATTCTATTAGTCCATCTATACTGACCTCCATCAGGTTGCAAACTGAATATAATTTTTTTCTGCATCTAGCTCTGAAAAAATATTTGGGCTTCTAGCAGTGTGTGGGACTTGGTCTATTAGTCCATCTATACTGACCTCCATCAGGTTGCAAATTAAAAATAATTTTTTTCTTCATTTAGCTCTGAAAAAATATTTGGGCTTCTAGCAGTGTGTGGGACTTGTTCTATTAGTCCTTCTATACTGACCTCCAGCAGGTTGCAAATTGAATATAATTTTTTTCTGCATCTAGCTCTGAAAAAATAGTTGGGCTTCTAGCGGTGTGTGGGACTTGGTCTATTAGTCCATCTATACTGACCTCCATCAGGTTGCAAATTAAAAATAATTTTTTTCTGCATCTAGCTCTGAAAATATATTTGGGCTTCTAGCAGTGTGTGGGACTTGGTCTATTAGTCCATCTATACTGACCTCCATCAGGTTGCAAATTAAAAATAATTTTTTTCTGCATCTAGCTCTGAAAAAATATTTGGGCTTCTAGCAGTGTGTGGGACTTGGTCTATTAGTCCATCTATACTGACCTCCATCAGGTTGCAAATTAGAAATAATTTTTTTCTGCATCTAGCTCTGAAAAAATATTTGGGCTTCTAGCAGTGTGTGGGACTTGGTCTATTAGTCCATCTATACTGACCTCCATCAGGTTGCAAATTAAAAATAATTTTTTTCTTCATTTAGCTCTGAAAAAATATTTGGGCTTCTAGCAGTGTGTGGGACTTGTTCTATTAGTCCTTCTATACTGACCTCCAGCAGGTTGCAAATTGAATATAATTTTTTTCTGCATCTAGCTCTGAAAAAATAGTTGGGCTTCTAGCGGTGTGTGGGACTTGGTCTATTAGTCCATCTATACTGACCTCCATCAGGTTGCAAATTAAAAATAATTTTTTTCTGCATCTAGCTCTGAAAAAATATTTGGGCTTCTAGCAGTGTGTGGGACTTGGTCTATTAGTCCATCTATACTGACCTCCATCAGGTTGCAAATTAAAAATAATTTTTTTCTGCATCTAGCTCTGAAAAAATAATTGGGCTTCTAGCGGTGTGTGGGACTTGGTCTATTAGTCCATCTATACTGACCTCCATCAGGTTGCAAATTAAAAATAATTTTTTTCTGCATCTAGCTCTGAAAAAATATTTGGGCTTCTAGCAGTGTGTGGGACTTGGTCTATTAGTCCATCTATACTGACCTCCATCAGGTTGCAAATTAAAAATAATTTTTTTCTGCATCTAGCTCTGAAAAAATATTTGGGCTTCTAGCGGTGTGTGGGACTTGGTCTATTAGTCCATCTATACTGACCTCCATCAGGTTGCAAATTAAAAATAATTTTTTTCTGCATCTAGCTCTGAAAAAATATTTGGGCTTCTAGCAGTGTGTGGGACTTGGTCTATTAGTCCATCTATACTGACCTCCATCAGGTTGCAAATTAAAAATAATTTTTTTCTTCATTTAGCTCTGAAAAAATATTTGGGCTTCTAGCAGTGTGTGGGACTTGTTCTATTAGTCCTTCTATACTGACCTCCAGCAGGTTGCAAATTGAATATAATTTTTTTCTGCATCTAGCTCTGAAAAAATAATTGGGCTTCTAGCGGTGTGTGGGACTTGGTCTATTAGTCCATCTATACTGACCTCCATCAGGTTGCAAATTAAAAATAATTTTTTTCTGCATCTAGCTCTGAAAAAATATTTGGGCTTCTAGCAGTGTGTGGGACTTGGTCTATTAGTCCATCTATACTGACCTCCATCAGGTTGCAAATTAAAAATAATTTTTTTCTGCATCTAGCTCTGAAAAAATATTTGGGCTTCTAGCGGTGTGTGGGACTTGGTCTATTAGTCCATCTATACTGACCTCCATCAGGTTGCAAATTAAAAATAATTTTTTTCTGCATCTAGCTCTGAAAAAATATTTGGGCTTCTAGCAGTGTGTTGGACTTGGTCTATTAGTCCATCTATACTGACCTCCATCAGGTTGCAAATTAAAAATAATTTTTTTCTGCATCTAGCTCTGAAAAAATATTTGGGCTTCTAGCGGTGTGTGGGACTTGGTCTATTAGTCCATCTATACTGACCTCCATCAGGTTGCAAATTAAAAATAATTTTTTTCTGCATCTAGCTCTGAAAAAATATTTGGGCTTCTAGCAGTGTGTGGGACTTGGTCTATTAGTCCATCTATACTGACCTCCATCAGGTTGCAAATTAAAAATAATTTTTTTCTTCATTTAGCTCTGAAAAAATATTTGGGCTTCTAGCAGTGTGTGGGACTTGTTCTATTAGTCCTTCTATACTGACCTCCAGCAGGTTGCAAATTGAATATAATTTTTTTCTGCATCTAGCTCTGAAAAAATTGTTGGGCTTCTAGCGGTGTGTGGGACTTGGTCTATTAGTCCATCTATACTGACCTCCATCAGGTTGCAAATTAAAAATAATTTTTTTCTGCATCTAGCTCTGAAAAAATATTTGGGCTTCTAGCAGTGTGTGGGACTTGGTCTATTAGTCCATCTATACTGACCTCCATCAGGTTGCAAATTAAAAATAATTTTTATCTGCATCTACAGTACCTCTGAAAAAATATTTGGGCTTCTAGCAGTGTGTGGGACTATTTGTATTAGTCCATCTATACTGACCTCCATCAGGTTGCAAATTCAAAATAATTTTTTTCTGCATCTAACCCAGCCAATAGTTTTGGCCTAATACCACAGTTTGGCCACTCAGCTCTGCTCGGTTACCATCCATTGTTTTTTTGTGCAAACAACTCCAGAGTTGTGAATTAGTTAACCACCAAAATGAGTGGAAAAAGGCCTGCTGCTGGTGGAAAGGGGAATAGGCGTGTTGGGAAGGGGAAAAAAGGTTGTGTCCGTGGGGTAGGTGTTAAAGCAACAGTAACATCTGTAGAAGAAAGACCATCTTCCAGCCAAACTAAAATGTCTACTTCTTTTAGCGGACAATGTGATAAGATCCCTTTCTTACGGCCACGCCAATCGCTACAAATTCCAGATGAGGCACAAAAACAGCAGGTGCTTCAACGGATATCAAGTGCTCCTTTAAGTGGGCTCTCCTCCACATCAACTTCAACATCACAATTACTCCAGTCCTCAAAGGTGTCACCCAAATCGCACTTGCTTCCTCACAGCTCCCAAATCTCCAGCTGCCCGTCTGAGTATGAGGTAGAACAGATGGTTGAGTCTGCAGAGCTGTTTACGCATACTATAGCCTGGGAATCAGAGGTCGACTCCAGCGCTTCTGTGAATCCAGACGAGGAAATGATCTGCACTGATGCCCAGAATCTTTATGAGTCGGATCCAGGACCAGACGCAGAAGGTTCTGACCATAATGTAGACCCTCATTCCCAAACTGTAACTCCTGTTGGTGGAGACAATGAGGAAGACGATAAGACTCAAATACCTGATTGGAGCGACAACTTTAGTTTTTTGTCAGGGCAGGAACAGGTTGGCTCTGAGGACGACGGGTGTGATAACGCACAGGGTGATGATGATGAGGTCGGAGATCCCACTTACTGTCAACCCACAGTCAGCCAAGAGATGAGGTCAGCAGAGGAGGTGGAGGAAGATGCTAGTGACGACGAGGTCAGGTTGCGCCTTCCTGGACAGAGACGTAGTACTGGAAGCACGTCAACAACTGCATCCTCAAACACAACTCTGCCTCTCACCACAAGTCGTGGTGGCTCTTCAGGTCGCATGGGTGCTAAGCCTTGCATAGCCTGGGCATTTTTTCAGATCGATAAAGATGACCCAACTCGTGTTATCTGTAACATTTGTCAGCAAAAGCTAAGTAGAGGCCAAAAAATACATAGTTTGAGTACTTCATGCATGAACCGGCACATGGACATGAAGCATAAGTTGCAGTGGGAAGCTCAGTGTGCTACAATGCGGCCTAGCCGGCCGGGCCAATCACCATCTGCCATATCTTGTGCATCCGCGGCCTCTTCATCCTCTGTGACTGGGGGGACAGCAGTCACACCTGTTTTGGGGCGCAGACCTGCCACCTCTTTACCCGCAACAGCCAGCGTGATTGGCAGGTCATCATTTTCTTTGGAGGTGGTAACACCAGCTGGTGTTGAGCGCTGTCCGACATCGATAGCACCACCTTTGGATCAAGGCAACCTAACATGTCCGCCTGCATCTTCCTCACAGACCGGCAGTTTGCCGGGGACACCCTTATCAACCCCGTCTAAGCACAATAGCCAGCCCTCGGTCCCTCAGATGTGGACAAGTAAAAGACCATTTCCTCCTAGCCATGAGAAAGCTAAGAGGTTGAATTTCACCATCTGCAAGCTCTTGGCTACAGAAATGCTGCCTTTCCGCCTGGTGGACACAGAGGATTTTCGAGACCTTATGTCCGTCGCAGTGCCCCAGTACCAGATGCCCAGTCGGCACTACTTCTCAAAGAAAGGTGTGCGTGCGCTCCACCAGCATGTCGCACACAACATCACCGCTTCTTTGAGAAACTCTGTGTGTGACAGGGTGCATTTCACCACAGACACTTGGACGAGTAGGCATGGACAGGGGAGTTACATGTTGCTGACTGGGCACTGGGTAACTATGGTGACAGCAGGACAAGGGGCTGCTGTCCAAGTCTTGCCGTCCCCACGAGTTGTGCGTCAATCCTCTTTATGTCAAAGTTCCTCCACTGCTTCTGCCTCCTCAACCTCCTCTCAGTCTTCCACCTGCACCCAAAGCCTGTCTGGTCATGCCACAAGCTTTCTAACTGCGCAGAAGGGATCCTGCACACCTCCTTACTATGCTGGCAGTAGGGCTCAACGTCATCAGGCGGTTTTTACATTGAAATGTCTGGGAAATGTGAGTCACACAGCTGAGGAGTTGTGGTCAGCTCTGGAGAACCAATTTCATGAATGGTTGTCTCCACTGGACCTGAAACCAGGGAAGGCCGTGTGCGACAATGCTGCAAACCTGGGTGCGGCCCTTCGCCGGGGCAATGTCACACACGTGCCTTGTATGGCTCACGTGTTGAACCTGGTTGTCCAGCAATTTTTAGCCCACTATCCCAGACTAGATGGCCTTCTGCAGAGGGCACGGTCGCTGTGTGCTCACTTCCGCCGTTCGCATCCCGCAGCTCAGCGACTTACATCTCTACAGAAGTCGTTGGGCCTGCCACTTCACCGGCTAAAATGCGATGTGCCTACCCGGTGGAATTCAACTCCGCACATGTTGCAGCGACTGTGGCAGCACCGACAAGCCCTGGTGCAATACGTTCTGACGTATAGCCTGGGCCAACGAGATTCAGAGGTGGGGCAAATCACGCTGGAGGAGTGGTCTCAGATCAGGGACCTATGCACCCTTCTGCACAGTTTTGAAATGGCGACAGAATTCGGAGTCAGGTGGTGGCACAAGAGGAGGTGGAGGAAGTAGAGGAGGAGGAGTTGTATGCAGAAGGGCTAACATCTGCAAGGTCCAGACGGTCGGCAGCACCAAGGCGGCAGGCATGTGAGGGTGGGGGAGATGGTTTTACCAGGGCGCATGGTAGCAGCCAAACTAGTGAGGAAGGTGCAGGAGCCCAGGAAGAAGTGGAGGACGAACTGATGGAAGACTCATCAGATGAGGGAGACCTTGATCACATTTCTGTTGTGCGAGGTTGGGGGGAGAGGACAGAGGAAGGAAGCATGATTGTTACCTCGCCACCAACACAACAGGGACTTGGTGCTCCTGGATGCGCAACACACATGAGTGCCTTCTTGCTGCACTACCTGCAACATGACCCTCGAATTGTGAGAATTAGAAATAATCCTGACTACTGGGTTGCCACACTGTTAGATCCCCGGTACAAAAGTAAATTTGCAGAAATTATTCCTGCCATAGAAAGGGATGCACGCATGCAGGAGTATCAGCAGAGACTGTTGCAGAATCTTACATGTGCTTTTCCACAAAATACCAGTGGTGCACGTAGTGAATCTCACAGTTCCAACTTGCCAACCGTGGGACCGTCAAGTGTTCAGCACTCAAACCGTAACAGAACCACAGTATCTGCTGGTAACATCAATTTTGCGGAATCATTTCACCACTTTTTTAGCCCATCCTTTGCAAGGCCACAGGAGACAAGAAGTCTGACACATAGTCAACGCCTAGAGACGATGGTACAGGAGTATCTCCAAGTAAACATTGAAGCCACGACTGTGTCACTGGACCCTTGCTCTTTTTGGGCTTCCAATCTGGATAAATGGCCGGAGCTAGCCACTTATGCCTTGGAGATCTTGTCATGCCCCGCAGCCAGCGTTCTGTCTGAACGTGTGTTCAGCGCTGCTGGTGGTGTGCTGACAGATAAGCGCACGCGGCTCTCCACTGATAATGTAGACAGACTCACGTTCATAAAGATGAACAAATCATGGATCCGAAACGACTTTTCTACCCCTGTGTCATCCTGGGGAGAGTAAAAGCTTGATGATTGGTTAAAATCACCCTACCAACCGTTTTAAGCTTTCAAATTACTAATCATGTTTATCTGTATCTTGACTGGAAAATAATTTGGGCTTTGTAGCAGTGTGCAGCAGTGATCCTATTAGGCCATTTATACTAAAGCTTCACCAGATTTAAAATTAAAAATAATTTTTAGCTGCATCTAGCCCGGAAAATAATTTTGGGGCTCCGAGATGCGCAAGGCACATAAGTGCCTTCTTGCTGCACTACCTGCAGCATGACCCTCATATTGTCAGAATTCGAAGTAATCATGACTACTGGGTTGCCACACTCTTAGATCCCCCAAACTTTTCGATCAACCTTTTCATTTTAATAAAGACCAAAAAAATGGTCATTTTTGAAATTATAAGCATTAGCAGGTTGTTAGAAACTGAAATCAAACAGTTTTCAACTCAAAACTTTATTCTAGGTGATGTTACATTTTCACATAGGACCCCTTGTTCGAAAGGAGCTTCTGAACTCTCTCGTCCATTGAATTTGTCAGGTTTTGGATGGTTTCTGCTTCAATTGTTTTGCATGAGGACAGAATACCCTCCCAGAGCTGTTGCTTAGATGTGAACTGCCTCCCGCCATCATAGACACTCCTTTTAATGATGCTCCAAAGGTTCTGAATGGGGTAGAGGTCAGGGGAGCATGGGGGTCACACCATAAGTTTGTCCCCTTTTATGCCCATATCAGCCAGAGATGCAGATGTTTTATGTGCAGCATGAGATGGTGCATTATCATGCAGAAAAATGATCTTGCTGTGAAATACACGGTTCTTCTTCTTGAACCATGGCAGGAAGTGCTGTTTGAGAAAATCCACATACATTATGGAGTTCATCTTTAGCGCCTTCAGGGATCCTAAAGGGGCCGACAATCTCTCTCCCCATGATTCCAGCCAAAAATATTACTCCACCTCCTCCTTGTTGGCGCTGTAGCCGTGTTTGCGTGGGGTGTCCATCAACCAGCCATCCTCCACTCCATCCATCTGGACCATCGAGCGCTGCACGGCACTCATCCGTGAACAAAACAGTTTTGAAATCAGTCTTCATGTAATGTTTGGCCCACTGGAGCCGTTTCTGCTTGTGTGAAGTGGATAGAGGAGGTCGACAGGATGGCGCATGCACAGCTGCAAACCTCTGAAGGACCCTGCATCTTGTTGTTCGGGGGACGTTGGAGGCACAAGCAGCTTCAAAAACTTGTCTGCTGCTATGACAAGGCTTTTTTGCCGCTGCTCTTTCAACCTGACGTAATTGCCTGTAGGAAAGAGTCCTCAATTTGCCCTTAGCAGCACGCACACGTGTGTACTGTGAATCAGCTACATACTTCTTGATTGCCAAGACACTTCATCCTGATCATCGCACAATGTTGATTGTAGTCATGCCTTGACCTAAACACTCCACAATTTGTTGCTTCTCAGCAGCCGACACATCCTTTTTCTTTCCCATTTTGGCAGAAAATGTAGGCTGCTTAATAATGTGAGAGAGCCTTCTTAAGTAGTCTTGCCTTTCATTGGACACACCTGCCAAACTAATTAGCACAGGTGTCTGCAATTGCTTACAGTGATATAAAGAGCCCTGACACACATCACCATCAATGAGTTTAACTGACAAACAAACAAATTCTTCCCTTATCACTCCTAAACACTTTTTGTATAATAATTTGGAACGCAGTGTACATGTGCTTTTCCACAAAACACCAGTAGTTCACGTAGTGAATCTTACAGTTCTAACTTGCCAACCGTGGTCTGTATGGAGTTGTTCAATAAAGGGCCCAAAATTAAGATAACATAGATGGGAGAGGTCTCTATGAATAGGAATTCCTAAGTATTTGATACCCTGTGAGGGCCAGGCAAAGGGAAAGTTGGACTGGATGGAATCCTATATGGATTTGGGGAGGGAGACATCAAGGGCCTCAGACTTCGCTGCATTGATTTTAAAATTTTACCATGTAACAAAGTGATCTATTTCAGCCATAACAGCATGGATGGATATATGTGATTGAGTGATATATACTAGGACATCATCAGCAAATAGAAAGCACTTGTACTCGGTGCCTCCCACCTCAATCCACCTAATATTGGGGTTATGGCCAATTGATGAGAGCAGGTGCTCCGTCACTAGGATGTATAAGAGAGGGGACAGAGGACATCACTGCCTTGTCCCATTGGTGATTGTGAAAGGTGATGAAAATGTTCTGACGCACCCCCTGGGCCTTGGGACACCCGGAGCCGGACCCTTTTTGGTGGATGCTGGTGGTTGTAGTCTTCGTGGCGGTGACCCAGTTCCGTGGCTCAGGGCGGTCAAACCAGTGGCGGAACTATTTATGTGGTTTTCATGTTTAAATGTCCGACTACGCCACCCGTGGATTGCGGTCAGAGTGAACCGCCGCTACAGGGCAGACCACTGAGGCTGGTGTTGTGGGTGCAGCAGAGCGTAGCATAACTCCCCACGGGAGGAGTATATGACGCGCCCCCTGGGCCATATTCTTTTAGGGGGAATATCCGGAGCCGGATCAGATGGGGTTGTAGTCTTCCGAGTGGCTGTGACCCGGTCCGTGCCCAGGGTGTCAAACTGAGTTGTATGTGGCAGTCCTACAGATGTTACTAAGTTCTTAATGTCGACTACGCCACCCGTTGTGTTGCGGTCACTATGGCCGCCGCTGCAGCAGGGTCCGCTGAGGCTGATGGTGCAGGTGCAGCTTGTGATGATATAACCCCCAACGGGTGGGGTATAGCCTCAGGGGGATCAGGTGCAGAGGATGGGGGTGGTGGTGATGCAGGGTAGACGGCAATCAGAGACAGAGTCGGGTTATGCAGTTTAGGATGTTTACTCACTGCTGATGTTCCGGTCACTCCAGCTTCGAGTGACCTCCCGAGCCGTGCTGCGTCCACCAGGTTCTGGATCCAGCCAACCCCCAAATAAGTCCGGAGCGTGACCCTGAGCTCTCCTTCTGTCCTTTCTCTGGCCGTCCCCACTATTGATCCACCCAGGTCCAGCTCCCTCGGGCCTTCTGTTGGGAGACCCTTGGCCTCGGGTTCCCTGACCCTCCACGTGGTATGCCTTCGTGGTGGATGTGGTGGGTGACCGTGGCAAACGCTGCCCACGGTCTCCGGTCTCTGGCTGGGGTGTGTTTTTGCCCCCACCAGCTTGGGTTCCGGTACCCTGTGCCGACTCTTCACCCGGGGATTTAATTTGGGGTCTTAGAGTCCTTTCTTCTTTTTCCCCCTCTGGGTCTCTCTCTCTCCTCTCTCACTCAGGGTCTCTCTTCTCCTCTGCTCGCTGACTTTCTCTCTGCAACTGACCCTGTTCTTAGTTGGTGCCCACCTTATATACACCCTCTATGTGTGAGCTCAGGTGACCAGCACCCAATGAGCTCCTATCTTTACCCAGGCTGCTCCCCCTATCTGCCCCTACACTACTTGGGATGTACCACCCCCCTCCCACTCCAGCCAGGAACAGACTCGGTCGTACCTGCACATTTCTAAGTGGGAGTACCGTCGGTCTGCTCCTCGGAAATGGGATGTGTGTAGTGCATGCAGCCTACCGAGCCCAGATCCACACTCCATCCTTACCCGGGAGTGGAATATCACACCTCTGGGTTGAGGTGCAATACCCCTGTAGCAGCCGAATCCTCAGGGTGCTACATATAGCCTCAGGGCAGTGTATGCGGAGGATGGGGGTGATGGTGCAGGGCAGCAGCAGTAACGACACGGAGTCAGTGATGCAGTTCAGGGCCTTTACTCACAGTTCTTATTATCCAGACCACGTCTGCAGGTAACGGCTGCCCACGTCGTACTGTGCTCACCAGGTGAGGGGCTCAGACAACTCCCAGATAACTTTGGAGCACTTCACAGGACCCCCTTTGTGTGTCCTTTGTCTGGCCTTTCTTACCAACACTTCTGTCCGGCTGCCTCGGGCCTCCTCTTGTTAAACTTGGCGCCAGTTTCCCTGACCCTATGTGGTGACTTCCTAGCGGGTGTAGCGAGGGGCTGCGCCACATAAAATGTCAGAGCCTCCGGTTTCTAGCTGAGGGTCGTTTCCTGCCTCCACTAGTTCGGGGACCGGTCTCCCCCTTTGGCCTGACCCCTCCACGCAGGTGGATTCGGGCGTGCGGTGGCGACTCGCCCGTCCGCACCCCTGGGATCCCTTCATTCCTCGTTCCTGGAGCCTTCTCCGCTCCTCTTCCTTCCTTCTCCCTCTTCCAGGCCTGGGCCTCTGTTACTAGGCCCGCCTCCGGAGCAGAGCTCATGCAGAGCCCCTGCTCCCTGCCACTTCTGCTCAGACTTCTCTGCACTGAACTAAGATGGTGCCCACCTTTTATACTCCCTTCTCAATGCACCCAGGAACTGCTTCCTCCCTGCTCCTGCACTACAGGGTTCCCCTTCCTCAGTGTCATGAAATGTGGGAATTTAGTAGTGTGGCCTTTGGCTCGTTGGCTGCATATTTGCGCTTGCGTTCCAAGAACTGGGGTATGGACAACTGAACACTGCGCTGGGACAAGGACATGCTTGCTGATGGCGCTAGTGTAGAGTGTGCAACGACAGGGCAGGGCAGGAGGCATCTTCGCATGCACTATGGACAGGGTATTGGCTGGCAAGCACAACAGCGGAAGTAGCAGTGGTGTCACCCGCAGACACTGTTCCTAGACCCTGGGTTTTGGCCCACAAAGTCGGGTGCTTTACTGCCATGTGCCTGATCATGCTGGTGGTGTTCAGGCTGGTAGTTTTGCTACCCCTGCTGATGCTGGCCTGGCAGGTGGTGCAAATTGCCTTTTTGGGGTTATCAGCAGAGTCTTCAAAAAACAACCAGACTCGGGAAGACCTAACAGTTGTACTGGAAACTTCCATCGTGTTCATGTTACGGGGAACGGCTGCCAACCTTCTGTCTGCGGCCACCACACTGCTTTTTCCTGCCTGTTGGGGTGCACTGCCTCCCTCCCCCTGTGTGCTGCTGTCCTCGTCCTGCATGTCCTCCTGCCAGGTTGGGTCAGTTACTAAATCATCCACCACCTCGTCTTCCACTTCCACACTCTGGTCCTCCTCCTGACATTCTGGCAATTATGTTTCATCATCGTCCACCTCTTGTGACACTTTCCCACCATCGCCTTCGTATGACCGTGGCTGCTCAAATATTTGGGCATCGCTACATCTACTCTTGTCCCGCTTCAAGTGGACATGGCGAGAGACCCGAATCTATAAATAGAAAAGTAAAAAGCTCTTCGGAGTGTCTAAGTGTGGGATCAGTTGTCTGGGCACTCAGCATGGTGGGAAGAAAGAGGATTAGGGTGAGGAATATGCAGTCCAGACTCACAGCTACTGAGACTTGACCATGTGGAAGACAGGGTGTTGGTGGTGGCTAAGTGACTGGAAGCATTATCTGCTATCCAACCAATAACCTTTTCACACTGCTCAGTGTTCAATAGTGGTGTTCTGCGGTCCCCTATTAATTGGTACAGGAAGTTCGAGCGAGAAGATGTGGGTGTTTGTTGTGTCACAATTTCAGCTTGCCCACGACCATGCACCATCACCATTACCATCACATCCAGTTCCCATTGCCACGCGCCTTGCCCATTTTAAATGGAGGACAATATCTTCCACGCTCATTACAAATGGCTGAATTTGGAACGAACTTATATGTGATTCGTGTGACGGATAAACCAAAGTTTTAAATAGCTGGCCTGTAGGTAACTATTTTTAACAGCAAACTGGTGTCAACAAGTTCGATGACACACTGAAACAAAATTTTAATGGAGGCCAGAAATGGCAGAATTTAGAACGAACTTATATGTGATCCGTGTGATGGACAAACCACAGTTTTAAATAGCTGGCCTGTAGGTAACTATTTTTAACAGCGACCTCGTGTCAATAAGTTTGCTGACACACTGCAACAAAATTTCAATGGATGCCAGAAATGGCAGAATTTTCAGCGCAATTATATGTGATCCATGTGATGGACAAACCACAGTTTTAAATAGCTGGATTTTTAGAGCTGTAATATGGAAAGCACCTGGCTGTATTCTGCAGTGCCAACAAGGAAGTGGTGCAGAAAAACGGTGTTCTCTGAATTGTTTTTACAGCAAATAATCAGGATTAAGATAAAAAAAAATATTCCTGGCCCCTGATACCTGGGGCTATTTCTACAAATTTAATATCTGTAAAAGCACCAGCAGACAGAACTGGAGTGGACCCTCTTGATATGTGCACTGCAGTCTGCTATATACCCTGCCTGCCTGCCTGCCAACTCTGATATCTCTGCAGCTGGATTAGTCCTCAGAAGGACTGTTAGTTGAGATGGATATGTGTCACCCTGGCCTGGATGCCACAAATATAATAAAGCTGTGTCTGAGAGCAAGGGGGAGGTTCTCTAGTCAAGGAACATTAGCATTCAATACCTCCTGTCTCAGGCCAGTAGGGGGTGCAGGCTGCCCCTATAAAAGCTGGAACTGGAGGCAGGGTTAGAGAGAACTGGACAACCTGTCTCTGATTGAGAGGTGTCCCAGAGCAGGGACAGACAGATGTTTTGCAGCCTAAGAGGACGTGTGGCAGTAGGAGAGGCACGAGCCAGGGACAAGAGGCGAAGTGCACCTGTCCTGGCAGGCAAAGAGACTAATCTACCAGACTTTGGTGTCTGTGGCTGTGAGGATTCCAAGTCCTACAGCAAATAACCAGTCCGCAGGGGACTGTATGTTCCATGGCCTAAGAAGCCTGGAGGCTCCGCCACAGCAGAAGGGACCAGCAAAGCCATACCAGGCCGGGAGAAGAAAGGGACCCACGTTGCAAGCCATAAGGGCGAGAGGACACGGTGAGCTCGGGAACGTGGGCTGTTACCCTACAAGGAGGGAAATAGCCAGAAGTAGCACAGAGAGCATGGTAGGCCTACACCCTCACCCTGAACAGGGCCAGCCTCCCACTTGTTCTCAGACATCCAGGCCCCCTCCTAGCCGTGCCTGTTTCTGGGTCATATTACCTGTTCTAATAAAGACCCTGAACTGTTTAAGAGGCCTCCGTTTCCTGGCTATCGCGGTCGTAATCATCCCCTCCATCATCCATTATATATTCAGCCCTGGGGCCATACTTCTCCCGTGGAGAGTTGAACAATTCAGTGCTGCACATTTATATCAGCCCCAGCGGTCTGCACTGCAGCGGCGGTTAGCCCTGACCGCGATCCACGGGTGGCGTAGTCGGACATCACTTAAAACTTATAAAGGACTGCCACTGGTCTGACCACCCTGAGCCACGAACCGGGTTGCCACTACTACCCCCATCGTCTCCCTGTTGCCCGGCTCCGAGTGCCCCACGGCCCAGGGGGCGAGTCAGCTTTGGCGTAGTCGGCAGGATAGTAACCAAGCCGCCACAAACGGGTATTGCGTGCCTGAAAAAGACTGTACATGCACCTGAAGAAGAGTTTTCCCGCCATCCGGAGCCGTTTTCCGCCATTTTCAGCCGTTTCCCACCATCTTCCGTCGGTTCCCGCCATCTTCAGCCATTTTCTCGCCATCGGATGCCATCCTCAGGACGCCGCATGGGAAGAAGAGGGGCATGGAAGTCCAAACCGCGCGAGACCCGAAGCTTCGCCCCACGCACCGACGCTGCGCAAGGTCCTGGAAGGGTGAGAGAGCGACGCTGACGTCACCAGGACGCGACGCAAGGTCCTCGTCCAGAGCAGCCCCAGCGGAGCCGCGGCCTACAGAAGAGGATCGTCGGAAGGTAGGCCACGCTTAACTAGGGGGAGGAAGATGTCGGACACGGAGGCGCCCACTACCACCAGCGTAGCTGCAGCAGCGGTGATGCCATTTTCCCTGCACTACATCCCTGGAGCGGCCTGGCTGCCTAAGTATTCAGGGGAGCCCCATGCCCTAACTGACTTTAAGGTAAGGCTGTACAGTTTGTTCCAAGCTTACCCCCTGACAGAGGAACAGAAGATTAGCATACTGACAGGGCAGCTAACTGGCGCAGCCCAGCGGGAGGTAAAGTCATGGCCCACTGAGGAGAAAAGAACTGTAAAGGACATTCTGGCCCGGCTGCGGGGTACCTTTGATACACGTACCTCCGCTGAAATTAAAATGCGGTTCTATGGATGTAAGCAGCGGGCACAGGACAGCATCAGAGACTATGCCCTAAATTTGCAGGAAGCCTTGAGGGCCATCAAACAAGCTGACCCTGGCAGCGTGCAGGATACTTATAAGCTACTAACAGAACAGTTCATAGAAGGTCTGCTGTCTAGCGCTCACAGGACCCAGCTGTGCCTCATGTTCTTTCAGAACCCTGATCTGACCTTTGCCCAATTCAAAGACAGGGCCATAAGGGTGCTCTGTGAACCCGTAACCAGTGGCGCTATAAACCCCCGGCGCCCTGCTCTCACCTACCACCAGGAGGTGGCGACCTCCTCTATGGACTCCGTGGGGGCTGATGCACAGGCCCTGAACCAAGCCCCGTCGAAAGATCTGCACCACCAAGTCCAGGAGCTGACCAGGAGCATCGCGACATTGACCAGGACCGTCCAGGCGTTACAAGTGGACCCGTCAAGACCCATCGAGTTGGCTTCAAGTCCGGGGGATGTCCCGTGGCGTCGACAGAGGAGGATCCCGTCGTTCCGAGGGAGGCCCAAAGACTGCTACGCAGAGGATGGACAGCCCATTTGCCGTCGATGCAACCAGCCCGGACACATTTCTAGGTACTGTAATTTAAACGGGTCCAACCTGGGGCAGAGGGCCAACCCCCAGGCATAAGATCACCAGTAGAGATGAGCGTTGTTCTACTCGAACTGTTCGCCAATCTCAAATTCGAGCTGTTTTGGGCGGTGTTCGAGCCGTTCGGCGAACACGAACAATTTGAGAAAAATTCGGCTGTTCGAGGTTATGTTCGATAACTGTTCGTGCACCAAAATCATAACTGGATTTTTTCTCAGTAATGATGAAAATTAATATTAATACGCAGTTTGAGTGTACAGCGGGGTGGGGGGAGGGGCAGGGGATGGATCTCTGCAGGAACAATGAAGATCTCCATTTTTTTTTCTCTTTCCCGCATTTGCAGTGGGGAGGTGCAATCTGTCAGCCTATCAGCAGCGCACACACGGAGCGAAGTGCTTTTTTTCACACAAGCAAGGGCATGTGTCATTGGCAGTGTATGTCACATGTCCTTGCCCTATAAGACCAAGCCATTTTCCCCGTCGGCACCATTTTCTCACTGCTGCAGCTGCGTGTTAGACGGCACCGCTGTTGCAGTGTGCGCTATACCTTGTTAATTTCAAGCCAATTTTCGCACAAATCTACAGATAGCTTGGGAGTAGGGAATAGTTGTGATTGCAGTCCTTTTAAGGACTAGGTTACAGTATTTCCTACGACTTTTATCAGGGAGGTCTGTGCTCTTAAATAGATAGGTTGTGGGAGTAAAGACTAATTGTAATTGGAGTCCTTTTCAGGACTAGGTTACATGAGTTCCTATCAGTTTTTGCCAGGCAGGTCTGTGCCAGTGCTGTGCAAGTTTTTTTCACAGCATTTGGCTGAATCTAGCAAAGCTAATCCTTTTTGGCCTATTGCAGAGTGTGTTAGTCAGTGGAGTAGCCTATCTCTGTTGCAAGATATAACACCTGTGTATAGAATACCAATTTTTTTACTGCAACTAGTGAAGTAAAATCTTTTGGGCATAGCATCATTCTATTAGTCCATCTATACTGACCTCCATCAGGTTGCAAACTGAATATAATTTTTTTCTGCATCTAGCTCTGAAAAAATATTTGGGCTTCTAGCAGTGTGTGGGACTTGGTCTATTAGTCCATCTATACTGACCTCCATCAGGTTGCAAATTAAAAATAATTTTTTTCTTCATTTAGCTCTGAAAAAATATTTGGGCTTCTAGCAGTGTGTGGGACTTGTTCTATTAGTCCTTCTATACTGACCTCCAGCAGGTTGCAAATTGAATATAATTTTTTTCTGCATCTAGCTCTGAAAAAATAGTTGGGCTTCTAGCGGTGTGTGGGACTTGGTCTATTAGTCCATCTATACTGACCTCCATCAGGTTGCAAATTAAAAATAATTTTTTTCTGCATCTAGCTCTGAAAAAATATTTGGGCTTCTAGCAGTGTGTGGGACTTGGTCTATTAGTCCATCTATACTGACCTCCATCAAGTTGCAAATGAAAAATAATTTTTTTCTGCATCTAGCTCTGAAAAAATATTTGGGCTTCTAGCAGTGTGTGGGACTTGGTCTATTAGTCCATCTATACTGACCTCCATCAGGTTGCAAATTAGAAATAATTTTTTTATGCATCTAGCTCTGAAAAAATATTTGGGCTTCTAGCAGTGTGTGGGACTTGGTCTATTAGTCCATCTATACTGACCTCCATCAGGTTGCAAATTAAAAATAATTTTTTTCTTCATTTAGCTCTGAAAAAATATTTGGGCTTCTAGCAGTGTGTGGGACTTGTTCTATTAGTCCTTCTATACTGACCTCCATCAGGTTGCAAATTGAATATAATTTTTTTCTGCATCTAGCTCTGAAAAAATAGTTGGGCTTCTAGCGGTGTGTGGGACTTGGTCTATTAGTCCATCTATACTGACCTCCATCAGGTTGCAAATTAAAAATATTTTTTTTCTGCATCTAGCTCTGAAAAAATATTTGGGCTTCTAGCAGTGTGTGGGACTTGGTCTATTAGTCCATCTATACTGACCTCCATCAGGTTGCAAATTAAAAATAATTTTTTTCTGCATCTAGCTCTGAAAAAATATTTGGGCTTCTAGCGGTGTGTGGGACTTGGTCTATTAGTCCATCTATACTGACCTCCATCAGGTTGCAAATTAAAAATAATTTTTTTCTGCATCTAGCTCTGAAAAAATATTTGGGCTTCTAGCAGTGTGTGGGACTTGGTCTATTAGTCCATCTATACTGACCTCCATCAGGTTGCAAATTAAAAATAATTTTTTTCTGCATCTAGCTCTGAAAAAATATTTGGGCTTCTAGCGGTGTGTGGGACTTGGTCTATTAGTCCATCTATACTGACCTCCATCAGGTTGCAAATTAAAAATAATTTTTTTCTGCATCTAGCTCTGAAAAAATATTTGGGCTTCTAGCAGTGTGTGGGACTTGGTCTATTAGTCCATCTATACTGACCTCCATCAGGTTGCAAATTAAAAATATTTTTTTTCTTCATTTAGCTCTGAAAAAATATTTGGGCTTCTAGCAGTGTGTGGGACTTGTTCTATTAGTCCTTCTATACTGACCTCCAGCAGGTTGCAAATTGAATATAATTTTTTTCTGCATCTAGCTCTGAAAAAATAATTGGGCTTCTAGCGGTGTGTGGGACTTGGTCTATTAGTCCATCTATACTGACCTCCATCAGGTTGCAAATTAAAAATAATTTTTTTCTGCATCTAGCTCTGAAAAAATATTTGGGCTTCTAGCAGTGTGTGGGACTTGGTCTATTAGTCCATCTATACTGACCTCCATCAGGTTGCAAATTAAAAATAATTTTTTTCTGCATCTAGCTCTGAAAAAATATTTGGGCTTCTAGCGGTGTGTGGGACTTGGTCTATTAGTCCATCTATACTGACCTCCAGCAGGTTGCAAATTAAAAATAATTTTTTTCTGCATCTAGCTCTGAAAAAATATTTGGGCTTCTAGCAGTGTGTGGGACTTGGTCTATTAGTCCATCTATACTGCCCTCCATCAGGTTGCAAATTAAAAATATTTTTTTTCTGCATCTAGCTCTGAAAAAATATTTGGGCTTCTAGCGGTGTGTGGGACTTGGTCTATTAGTCCATCTATACTGACCTCCATCAGGTTGCAAATTAAAAATAATTTTTTTCTGCATCTAGATCTGAAAAAATATTTGGGCTTCTAGCAGTGTGTGGGACTTGGTCTATTAGTCCAGCTATACTGACCTCCATCAGGTTGCAAATTAAAAATAATTTTTTTCTTAATTTAGCTCTGAAAAAATATTTGGGCTTCTAGCAGTGTGTGGGACTTGTTCTATTAGTCCTTCTATACTGACCTCCAGCAGGTTGCAAATTGAATATAATTTTTTTCTGCATCTAGCTCTGAAAAAATAATTGGGCTTCTAGCGGTGTGTGGGACTTGGTCTATTAGTCCATCTATACTGACCTCCATCAGGTTGCAAATTAAAAATAATTTTTTTCTGCATCTAGCTCTGAAAAAATATTTGGGCTTCTAGCAGTGTGTGGGACTTGGTCTATTAGTCCATCTATACTGACCTCCATCAGGTTGCAAATTAAAAATAATTTTTATCTGCATCTACAGTACCTCTGAAAAAATATTTGGGCTTCTAGCAGTGTGTGGGACTATTTGTATTAGTCCATCTATACTGACCTCCATCAGGTTGCAAATTCAAAATAATTTTTTTCTGCATCTAACCCAGCCAATAGTTTTGGCCTAATACCACAGTTTGGCCACTCAGCTCTGCTCGGTTACCATCCATTGTTTTTTTGTGCAAACAACTCCAGAGTTGTGAATTAGTTAACCACCAAAATGAGTGGAAAAAGGCCTGCTGCTGGTGGAAAGGGGAATAGGCGTGTTGGGAAGGGGAAAAAAGGTTGTGTCCGTGGGGTAGGTGTTAAAGCAACAGTAACATCTGCAGAAGAAAGACCATCTTCCAGCCAAACTAAAATGTCTACTTCTTTTAGCGGACAATGTGATAAGATCCCTTTCTTACGGCCACGCCAATCGCTACAAATTCCAGATGAGGCACAAAAACAGCAGGTGCTTCAACGGATATCAAGTGCTCCTTTAAGTGGGCTCTCCTCCACATCAACTTCAACATCACAAATACTCCAGTCCTCAAAGGTGTCACCCAAATCGCACTTGCTTCCTCACAGCTCCCAAATCTCCAGCTGCCCGTCTGAGTATGAGGTAGAACAGATGGTTGAGTCTGCAGAGCTGTTTACTCATACTATAGCCTGGGAATCAGAGGTCGACTCCAGCGCTTCTGTGAATCCAGACGAGGAAATGATCTGCACTGATGCCCAGAATCTTTATGAGTCGGATCCAGGACCAGACGCAGAAGGTTCTGACCATAATGTAGACCCTCATTCCCAAACTGTAACTCCTGTTGGTGGAGACAATGAGGAAGACGATGATAAGACTCAAATACCTGATTGGAGCGACAACTTTAGTTTTTTGTCAGGGCAGGAACAGGTTGGCTCTGAGGACGACGGGTGTGATAACGCACAGGGTGATGATGATGAGGTCGGAGATCCCACTTACTGTCAACCCACAGTCAGCCAAGAGATGAGGTCAGCAGAGGAGGTGGAGGAAGATGCTAGTGACGACGAGGTCAGGTTGCGCCTTCCTGGACAGAGACGTAGTACTGGAAGCACGTCAACAACTGCATCCTCAAACACAACTCTGCCTCTCACCACAAGTCGTGGTGGCTCTTCAGGTCGCATGGGTGCTAAGCCTTGCATAGCCTGGGCATTTTTTCAGATCGATAAAGATGACCCAACTCGTGTTATCTGTAACATTTGTCAGCAAAAGCTAAGTAGAGGCCAAAAAATACATAGTTTGAGTACTTCATGCATGAACCGGCACATGGACATGAAGCATAAGTTGCAGTGGGAAGCTCAGTGTGCTACAATGCGGCCTAGCCGGCCGGGCCAATCACCGTCTGCCATATCTTGTGCATCCGCGGCCTCTTCATCCTCTGTGACTGGGGGGACAGCAGTCACACCTGTTTTGGGGCGCAGACCTGCCACCTCTTTACCCGCAACAGCCAGCGTGATTGGCAGGTCATCATTTTCTTTGGAGGTGGTAACACCAGCTGGTGTTGAGCGCTGTCCGACATCGATAGCACCACCTTTGGATCAAGGCAACCTAACATGTCCGCCTGCATCTTCCTCACAGACCGGCAGTTTGCCGGGGACACCCTTATCAACCCCGTCTAAGCACAATAGCCAGCCCTCGGTCCCTCAGATGTGGACAAGTAAAAGACCATTTCCTCCTAGCCATGAGAAAGCTAAGAGGTTGAATTTCACCATCTGCAAGCTCTTGGCTACAGAAATGCTGCCTTTCCGCCTGGTGGACACAGAGGATTTTCGAGACCTTATGTCCGTCGCAGTGCCCCAGTACCAGATGCCCAGTCGGCACTACTTCTCAAAGAAAGGTGTGCGTGCGCTCCACCAGCATGTCGCACACAACATCACCGCTTCTTTGAGAAACTCTGTGTGTGACAGGGTGCATTTCACCACAGACACTTGGACGAGTAGGCATGGACAGGGGCGTTACATGTCGCTGACTGGGCACTGGGTAACTATGGTGACAGCAGGACAAGGGGCTGCTGTCCAAGTCTTGCCGTCCCCACGAGTTGTGCGTCAATCCTCTTTATGTCAAAGTTCCTCCACTGCTTCTGCCTCCTCAACCTCCTCTCGGTCTTCCACCTGCACCCAAAGCCTGTCTGGTCATGCCACAAGCTTTCTAACTGCGCAGAAGGGATCCTGCACACCTCCTTACTATGCTGGCAGTAGGGCTCAACGTCATCAGGCGGTTTTTACATTGAAATGTCTGGGAAATGTGAGTCACACAGCTGAGGAGTTGTGGTCAGCTCTGGAGAACCAATTTCATGAATGGTTGTCTCCACTGGACCTGAAACCAGGGAAGGCCGTGTGCGACAATGCTGCAAACCTGGATGCGGCCCTTCGCCGGGGCAATGTCACACACGTGCCTTGTATGGCTCACGTGTTGAACCTGGTTGTCCAGCAATTTTTAGCCCACTATCCCAGACTAGATGGCCTTCTGCAGAGGGCACGGTCGCTGTGTGCTCACTTCCGCCGTTCGCATCCCGCAGCTCAGCGACTTACATCTCTACAGAAGTCGTTGGGCCTGCCACTTCACCGGCTAAAATGCGATGTGCCTACCCGGTGGAATTCAACTCCGCACATGTTGCAGCGACTGTGGCAGCACCGACAAGCCCTGGTGCAATACGTTCTGACGTATAGCCTGGGCCAACGAGATTCAGAGGTGGGGAAAATCACGCTGGAGGAGTGGTCTCAGATCAGGGACCTATGCACCCTTCTGCACAGTTTTGAAATGGCGACAGAATTCGGAGTCAGGTGGTGGCACAAGAGGAGGTGGAGGAAGTAGAGGAGGAGGAGTTGTATGCGGAAGGGCTAACATCTGCAAGGTCCAGACGGTCGGCAGCACCAAGGCGGCAGGCATGTGAGGGTGGGGGAGATGGTTTTACCAGGGCGCATGGTAGCAGCCAAACTAGTGAGGAAGGTGCAGGAGCCCAGGAAGAAGTGGAGGACGAACTGATGGAAGACTCATCAGATGAGGGAGACCTTGATCACATTTCTGTTGTGCGAGGTTGGGGGGAGAGGACAGAGGAAGGAAGCATGATTGTTACCTCGCCACCAACACAACAGGGACTTGGTGCTCCTGGATGCGCAACACACATGAGTGCCTTCTTGCTGCACTACCTGCAACATGACCCTCGAATTGTGAGAATTAGAAATAATCCTGACTACTGGGTTGCCACACTGTTAGATCCCCGGTACAAAAGTAAATTTGCAGAAATTATTCCTGCCATAGAAAGGGATGCACGCATGCAGGAGTATCAGCAGAGACTGTTGCAGAATCTTACATGTGCTTTTCCACAAAATACCAGTGGTGCACGTAGTGAATCTCACAGTTCCAACTTGCCAACCGTGGGACCGTCAAGTGTTCAGCACTCAAACCGTAACAGAACCACAGTATCTGCTGGTAACATCAATTTTGCGGAATCATTTCACCACTTTTTTAGCCCATCCTTTGCAAGGCCACAGGAGACAAGAAGTCTGACACATAGTCAACGCCTAGAGACGATGGTACAGGAGTATCTCCAAGTAAACATTGAAGCCACGACTGTGTCACTGGACCCTTGCTCTTTTTGGGCTTCCAATCTGGATAAATGGCCGGAGCTAGCCACTTATGCCTTGGAGATCTTGTCATGCCCCGCAGCCAGCGTTCTGTCTGAACGTGTGTTCAGCGCTGCTGGTGGTGTGCTGACAGATAAGCGCACGCGGCTCTCCACTGATAATGTAGACAGACTCACGTTCATAAAGATGAACAAATCATGGATCCAAAACGACTTTTCTACCCCTGTGTCATCCTGGGGAGAGTAAAAGCTTGATGATTGGTTAAAATCACCCTACCAACCGTTTTAAGCTTTCAAATTACTAATCATGTTTATCTGTATCTTGACTGGAAAATAATTTGGGCTTTGTAGCAGTGTGCAGCACTGATCCTATTAGGCCATCTATACTAAAGCTTCACCAGATTTAAAATTAAAAATAATTTTTAGCTGCATCTAGCCCGGAAAATAATTTTGGGGCTCCGAGATGCGCAAGGCACATAAGTGCCTTCTTGCTGCACTACCTGCAGCATGACCCTCATATTGTCAGAATTCGAAGTAATCATGACTACTGGGTTGCCACACTCTTAGATCCCCCAAACTTTTCGATCAACCTTTTCATTTTAATAAAGACCAAAAAAATGGTCATTTTTGAAATTATAAGCATTAGCAGGTTGTTAGAAACTGAAATCAAACAGTTTTCAACTCAAAACTTTATTCTAGGTGATGTTACATTTTCACATAGGACCCCTTGTTCGAAAGGAGCTTCTGAACTCTCTCGTCCATTGAATTTGTCAGGTTTTGGATGGTTTCTGCTTCAATTGTTTTGCATGAGGACAGAATACCCTCCCAGAGCTGTTGCTTAGATGTGAACTGCCTCCCGCCATCATAGACACTCCTTTTAATGATGCTCCAAAGGTTCTGAATGGGGTAGAGGTCAGGGGAGCATGGGGGTCACACCATAAGTTTGTCCCCTTTTATGCCCATATCAGCCAGAGATGCAGATGTTTTATGTGCAGCATGAGATGGTGCATTATCATGCAGAAAAATGATCTTGCTGTGAAATACACGGTTCTTCTTCTTGAACCATGGCAGGAAGTGCTGTTTGAGAAAATCCACATACATTATGGAGTTCATCTTTAGCGCCTTCAGGGATCCTAAAGGGGCCGACAATCTCTCTCCCCATGATTCCAGCCCAAAATATTACTCCACCTCCTCCTTGTTGGCGCTGTAGCCGTGTTTGCGTGGGGTGTCCATCAACCAGCCATCCTCCACTCCATCCATCTGGACCATCGAGCGCTGCACGGCACTCATCCGTGAACAAAACAGTTTTGAAATCAGTCTTCATGTAATGTTTGGCCCACTGGAGCCGTTTCTGCTTGTGTGAAGTGGATAGAGGAGGTCGACAGGATGGCGCATGCACAGCTGCAAACCTCTGAAGGACCCTGCATCTTGTTGTTCGGGGGACGTTGGAGGCACAAGCAGCTTCAAAAACTTGTCTGCTGCTATGACAAGGCTTTTTTGCCGCTGCTCTTTCAACCTGACGTAATTGCCTGTAGGAAAGAGTCCTCAATTTGCCCTTATCAGCACGCACACGTGTGTACTGTGAATCAGCTACATACTTCTTGATTGCCAAGACACTTCATCCTGATCATCGCACAATGTTGATTGTAGTCATGCCTTGACCTAAACACTCCACAATTTGTTGCTTCTCAGCAGCCGACACATCCTTTTTCTTTCCCATTTTGGCAGAAAATGTAGGCTGCTTAATAATGTGAGAGAGCCTTCTTAAGTAGTCTTGCCTTTCATTGGACACACCTGCCAAACTAATTAGCACAGGTGTCTGCAATTGCTTACAGTGATATAAAGAGCCCTGACACACATCACCATCAATGAGTTTAACTGACAAACAAACAAATTCTTCCCTTATCACTCCTAAACACTTTTTGTATAATAATTTGGAACGCAGTGTACATGTGCTTTTCCACAAAACACCAGTAGTTCACGTAGTGAATCTTACAGTTCTAACTTGCCAACCGTGGTCTGTATGGAGTTGTTCAATAAAGGGCCCAAAATTAAGATAACATAGATGGGAGAGGTCTCTATGAATAGGAATTCCTAAGTATTTGATACCCTGTGAGGGCCAGGCAAAGGGAAAGTTGGACTGAATGGAATCCTATATGGATTTGGGGAGGGAGACATCAAGGGCCTCAGACTTCGCTGCATTGATTTTAAAATTTTACCATGTAACAAAGTGATCTATTTCAGCCATAACAGCATGGATGGATATATGTGATTGAGTGATATATACTAGGACATCATCAGCAAATAGAAAGCACTTGTACTCGGTGCCTCCCACCTCAATCCACCTAATATTGGGGTTATGGCCAATTGATGAGAGCAGGTGCTCCGTCACTAGGATGTATAAGAGAGGGGACAGAGGACATCACTGCCTTGTCCCATTGGTGATTGTGAAAGGTGATGAAAATGTTCTGACGCACCCCCTGGGCCTTGGGACACCCGAAGCCGGACCCTTTTTGGTGGATGCTGGTGGTTGTAGTCTTCGTGGCGGTGACCCAGTTCCGTGGCTCAGGGCGGTCAAACCAGTGGCGGAACTATTTATGTGGTTTTCATGTTTAAATATCCGACTACGCCACCCGTGGATTGCGGTCAGAGTGAACCGCCGCTACAGGGCAGACCACTGAGGCTGGTGTTGTGGGTGCAGCAGAGCGTAGCATAACTCCCCACGGGAGGAGTATAGCCTCAGGGCAGTGTATGCGGAGGATGGGGGTCATGGTGCAGGGCAGCAGCAGTAACGACACGGAGTCAGTGATGCAGTTCAGGGCCTTTACTCACAGTTCTTATTATCCAGACCACGTCTGCAGGTAACGGCTGCCCACGTCGTACTGTGCTCACCAGGTGAGGGGCTCAGACAACTCCCAGATAACTTTGGAGCACTTCACAGGACCCCCTTTGTGTGTCCTTTGTCTGGCCTTTCTTACCAACACTTCTGTCCGGCTGCCTCGGGCCTCCTCTTGGTAAACTTGGCGCCAGTTTCCCTGACCCTATGTGGTGAATTCCTAGCGGGTGTAGCGAGGGGCTGCGCCACATAAAATGTCAGAGCCTCCGGTTTCTAGCTGAGGGTCGTTTCCTGCCTCCACTAGTTCGGGGACCGGTCTCCCCCTTTGGCCTGACCCCTCCACGCAGGTGGATTCGGGCGTGCGGTGGCGACTCGCCCGTCCGCACCCCTGGGATCCCTTCATTCCTCGTTCCTGGAGCCTTCTCCGCTCCTCTTCCTTCCTTCTCCCTCTTCCAGGCCTGGGCCTCTGTTACTAGGCCCGCCTCCGGAGCAGAGCTCATGCAGAGCCCCTGCTCCCTGCCACTTCTGCTCAGACTTCTCTGCACTGAACTAAGATGGTGCCCACCTTTTATACTCCCTTCTCAATGCACCCAGGAACTGCTTCCTCCCTGCTCCTGCACTACAGGGTTCCCCTTCCTCAGTGTTCCCTCCCCCCACTCCAGCCAGGGACAGGGACTGTCGTGCCCATCTCAGGGGCATATTGGTCGCCCTGCCCCACGGCAATGTGGTGTAATGCATGCAGGTGTCGGGTCCTGATCCACACTCCATCCTTACCTGAGAGTGAGATATCACACCTCTGGGTGAGGTGCAATACGTCTGTAGCAACCGAGCCCTCAGGGTGCTACAGTTCCATTTATCTTCAGCCTAGGTGACGTATTGCGATACAGGGCCGTGATTTTGGCTATAAAAGGGTCCCCTAGACCCCTACCCCAAGCTTTTTAAGAGAATCATATATGGCGTGCCAGGAGACTCTATGGAATGCTTTCTCAGCATCCAACGAGAGTATCTAATTACAAATTTTTAACTGCATCTAGCCCAGGAAATACTTTGTGCCTAGTAGCAGTGTCTGCTAGTGAGCGGATTATCCCGGCTGTTAAGCAAGCTGCACCACCTGTAGTTTAGACACTTAATTTTTTCAAAGGAAATGCTTCGGGACCATGGGATACTTAGTGAAGAGCATCAGGAGGCACCCCAAGGCATAGGGGCTGGGACTGGCAGTAGGATGCCTTGCGGTGGACAGCCGAGCTCGATCCTTATAAAAGCTTTTTAACTGCAGCAGCTTTAGTGGACGCTACTGGAGCTGGAATTACCGCGGCTGCTGGCATGAGACTTGCCCTCCAATAGATCCTTGTAAATGGATTTAAAGTGTATTCATTCAAATTAGAGAGACAATTTAAATTAAAAAGCTTAGAGCTGCCTCCACCACAGGGGGGCTCGCTCGACCCACCAGCGGACAGGCACCAGTATTGGGAGAGGGGGGCTGGCCGTCAGGGTTCACCGCGGCTCTGGCACAAACCCGGCGACACGGAGGTGGCACGGGCAGGAGCGGACTGGCCGTGTCGGCTTCTCACTTTTTGGATTTTAGAAGGGCATGACATGCCTATATCTGTGTCTCCCCCTCCTTTTACTCCTCCACCTCTTTTATTTTCGCATGACTATATGTACTTGTCACTTTTCCATGTGTTAGTTATGTCTTCTGAGCAGTTTGTCAGCTTTTGGACACCTTTGAAGGTGTTTTCTATGTGTTTCTATGTGTTTTTGTTTGCCTGCCATTGGTTTTAACGGTGTTCGAAGGTGTTCGACGAACAGTTCGACGAACAGTTCGGCGAACACACGGGTGTTCGACGAACCGAACCGAACTCGAACACTACGGGGGTGGCTCAACACTAATCACCAGGCCCTTACAATTGGCGTGATAAGTACGTTGGGGGGCGCCCGGTTTTACCCGTGGTGCTGGACGGTATCCCCATGAGCGCCTTGCTGGATACCGGGTCACAAGTAACTACTATCCCTTATGTACTTTTTAAGCAGTATTGGACTGATGCTGATATAACGCGGTATCCAGACAGTGACTTGAGCATCATCACCAGTAATGGCTTGTCCGTGCCGCAGATGGGGTTCAAGGAGATGACCATTAAAATTGGTAAAGTTGAACTACCGGCACAGGGAGTAATTATTGTGGACATTGACCGTCGTGAAAGTCATCCTAAAATAACTCTGGGTACTAATGTGATTGAAAATTGTCTTTCAGAGGTAATTGTAATTCTACAACAGGTGGCGGTGAATGCTAGTTCCTGCCAACTGAGAGTCCTCAACAAGGAGATAAAAGCCCTGATGAGACGGCAGCAGGTAGAACTGTCTGTTGGTGAGATCGGTAGCGTAAGACTGAGTGACCCATTCCCCATTTCCATGCCTCCCAAAAGTGAAATGATGATCTGGTGTCGGACTGCAATCGGGTTGAGAGGTAGAGACTATCAAGCCATGGTAGAACCCGTGTACTCAGACAGCAGGCCCACCATTTTGACAGCCCGGGGGGTGGTTGATGTCCGTCATGGGAGGGTGCCCGTTCGCATTCTCAACATTGGGGAGAGGGAGGTACACTTACCCAGGTACGCTACACTTGCCAAACTGTTTGTTGTCAAACACAAAGCTATCAGGGCCGTGGAGCCTTTGCCTCCATCTCCACAGGCGGAGGGTAATGGCTCCCAGAAACAAAAGGAGCACTGGTGCCAGAAACTCCATGTGGGTGCTGACTCCACTCCTCTGCACCAAAAACAAGGAGTCTACCGGGTGGTCCAGGAGTACGAGAGAATTTTTAGTAAGCACCCGCTAGACTTCGGCAGAGTAAAAGGGATAGAACACCATATCCCCACGGGGAGCCACCCACCAATAAAAGAGAGACACAGGCCTGTACCCCCTGCACATTATCAGAATGCCAAGGGCATGCTAAGAGAAATGAAAGAAGCTGGGATCATTAAAGATAGCTGTAGCCCCTGGGCAGCCCCCCTGGTTCTGGTAAAAAAGAAAGACGGCACCATGAGAATGTGCGTGGACTGTAGACAAATCTACCGTATCACCCACAAAGACGCATATCCGCTGCCTAGAATAGAGGAGTCTTTAGCCGCACTAAAATCAGCTAACTTCTTTTCTACTTTGGACCTTACTAGTGGGTACTGGCAGGTTCCTGTAGCAGCGGCTGACAAGGAGAAGACTGCCTTCACCACCCCGATGGGACTGAGCGAGTTCAACTGTATGCCCTTCTGGCTCTGCAACGCACCAGGAACCTTCCAGAGGCTGATGGAGTGCTGTCTAGGGCACCGAAACTTTGAGACGGTCCTCCTTTACCTGGACGACCTGATCGTCTATTCGAAGACTTACGAGGACCATCTAAAGCACCTGGCCGAGGTGTTCGAAGCCCTGGCAGGCTATGGCCTGAAGGTGAAACCATCAAAGTGTCACCTTTTGAAACCAAAGTGTTACCTAGGGCACATGGTAAGTGCGGAAGGAGTAACCCCCGACCCTGACAAGGTCACGGCAATCAAGAGCTGGCCAAGCCCTTCGAAAATCAATTAAGTGAGGCAATTCCTCGGGTTGATAGGCTACTACCGAAGGTTCATCCCTGGGTTCACTAAGATGGCAGCTCCTATTCAGGACCTCCTGATAGGATAGTCTAAGTCCAGAAGCCAAAAGCCACCCTTCAATTGGGATAAACCGGAAGAGGAGTCCTTCCGCCAGTTGAAGATGGCCCTCACAGGGGATGAGATCCTGGCCTACCCTGATTATGGCCAGCCTTTTATTCTCCACACAGACGCCAGTCATGTGGGGCTGGGAGCCGTACTGTCACAAAACCAACAGGGCAGAGAAAGGGTGATCGCGTACGCCTGCCAGAAGCGGAGGCCCACCGAGAGGAACCCGGAGAATTACAGCTCGTTCAAGCTAGAATTCTTGGCGGTGGTGTGGGCCATAACGGAATGCTTCAAGCATTACCTGGCCTCCGCAAAGTTCACTGTGTACATGGACAACAACCCGTTAACACACCTAGACAGTGCAAGACTTGGTGCCCTGGAACAGCAGTGGATGGCCCGTCTCTCCAATTATGACTTCATGATCAAGTACCGGGCAGGCAAATCCAATGCCAACGCTGACGCCCTATCGAGAATGCCTCACTTACCTGAAGGTGACGAAGACTCAGAAGAGCTGGAGGAGGTAGAACTCCCCGCGTTTCACCGGTATGGAGCCGCTCAATACTCTCACCGCGTGAAGGAGGAAGATTTAACAACCGTTATGATCAATCCCCTATCTCACCACAGCTGGGCCGAGACCAAACATAGTGACCCTGCAATCCGCCTGGTGAAAGATCTGCTGACCCAGGAAGACGCCCGCTAAGATCCGGATGCTCCAGAGGAAGCCAAGCAGCTATGGAAAGAGAAGAGCAAGCTGTTCCTCTACGAAGGCAAGCTGAGCAGAAGACTTGTCAACCACCGGACACACGAGCTGACCTGGCAAGTCGTGGTCCCAAGGCGGGATGCAGCTATGGTCCTAGGGGCTTACCATGACAGAGCGGGGCACTTCGATTGGAAGAAACTGGAGTTCCTGCTAAGAGGACGGTTCTTTTGGGTCGGCATGAGAGGGGCTGTAGAGAAATGGTGCAGGGACTGTGGCCCTTGTAACTTAAGGAGAAAAGACCGCACCATCCAGAAGACACTGTTGAAGCCCATCGTCACCCAGCAGCCTCTTGAGCTGGTAGCTCTGGACCACGTCAAATTGGCTCCAAGCCGGTCAGGATACATCTACGCCCTGACAATCGTGGACCACTATTCCCGTTTTCTAGTGGTGGTCTCGGTAAAAGACTTGACAGCCAAAACGGCGGCCAGAGCCTTCCAGCAATATTTCTGCCGCCCACACGGGTATCCAGAACAAGTTCTGACAGACCAGGGTCCAGCGTTCGAGGCCGAAATCTTCCAAGAGTTCTGCAACCTCTATGGCTGTAAGAAGATTCGGACAACGCCTTACCACCCACAAACCAACGGGATGTGTGAGAAAATGAACAATATAGTCATTGATCTCCTGAAGACGTTGCCCCTGGAGGAACGCAGCCTGTGGCCAGAAAAACTGCCGGACCTGATAGACTTATACAACCATATCCCGGTGAATGCTACAAACTGCACCCCGGCTTACCTGATGCGAGCCAGACCAGGTAAGCTGCCCGTAGACCAGGAGATGGGAGTCCTAACACCTGTGGACACCTCCCCGGATACGGACTGGGATACGGAAAGGCGACTGCAGTACAAAAAGGTACAGGAGAGTGTGGAGAAGAGTCTGGCCCAGGTGAGAGAAAGGCAAGAAAGACTTCAACCAACACGCCCCTGCTGGTCCCCTAGAACCTGGTGAGCAGGTCCTGAAGCAAAAGAGAAGGCTACATAAGTTGGACGACCAGCGGGAAAGGGAACCCTACACCGTACTGCAGTCTGATCACGACAACTCGCAGGTGTGCGTGATCACCAGGGATGGAGGAGAAACCACTAGTACCGTCTCCAGAGACCACCTCAAAAGGTGCCCCGAACAACTCCGTAGTGCAGAAGAGGATCAAAGTGACCTTAAACCCGCAGAGGACAAGGAAGAAATGATCAGCACCGTTCTCGGAGAGTTCCCTCAGTCCTGGACTCGAATAAACGATGCCATAGTGGTTCCCGTCCTGCATTTTCTGCAACCAGCTCAGCAACAACCTACACCAGAGACGGAAGGTATAGAAGAGCAAGCAGTTCCAGAGGCAGAAGATCCGGTACCAGCAGCCCAGGAGAGTCAACCCTCTGCTGACAGTGAGCCTGCCATGCCTGCGGTGAGCCAAAGGACCCGCAGACAGCTGCCTGCCCTACCTGTACACCCAGCTGGTAGCTGTACCCCTAACGCTAGTGGGGAAAGCCAGGTCGGTCCACCACCAGACAGTGGGTTAAGGAGGTCAACCAGGAGCACAAAGGGGCAGATACCCGCTCGCTGGAGAATATAGGGTGCACTAAAACTGTAAATAACCCTGTTGCCAAGTGTTGAAATGTTTGCAAAGTTACATGCATGGTTAGTAATTGTGTATTTCAGTTTCTTACAGTTACCAGACGGACTCAAAGGTTATGAACTTTTAATAACCGGGACTTTGTATGGACTGCGTTCGGAGCCTGACCAAGGAATGAACTAAGACTGTAAAGGACTTGGGGCTAGGACAGACCCCCACCTGGTTAAGGCTCCCTGTTGTGTTGGTGATATGGACACCCAGTCACAGACCACACTGTGATCTTAAGAACTCAACCTGTGCGTCGTCTGTCTACAAATGTTTTATGGTCATGCATGTTATTCTTGTTTCTTGTTTAGTCCCGGAGTACTAAATTTTACTAGGGGGGAATGTGTCACCCTGGCCTGGATGCCACAATTATAATAAAGCTGTGTCTGAGAGCAAGGGGGAGGTTCTCTAGTCAAGGAACATTAGCATGCAATACCTCCTGTCTCAGGCCGGTAGGGGGAGCAGGCTGCCCCTATAAAAGCTGGAACTGGGGGCAGGGTTAGGGAGAACTGGACAACCTGTCTCTAGATTGAGAGGTGTCCCAGAGCAGGGACAGACAGTTGTGTTGCAGCCTAAGAGGACGTGTGGCAGTAGGAGAGCCATGAGCCAGGGACAAGAGGCGAAGTGCACCTGTCCTGGCAGACAAAGAGACTAATCTACCAGACTTTGGTGTCTGAGGCTGTGAGGATTCCAAGTCCTACAGCAAATAACCAGTCCGCAGGGGACTGTATGCTCCTTGGCCTAAGAAGCCCGGAGGCTCCACAGCAGAAGGGACCAGCAAAGACGTACCAGGCCGGGAGAAGAAAGGGACCCACGTTGCAAGCCATAAGGGCGAGAGGACATGGTGAGCTCGGGAACGTGGGCTGTTACCCTACAAGGAGGGAAATAGCCAGAAGGAGCACAGAGAGCACGGTAGGCCTACACCCTCGCCCTGACCAGGGCCAGCCTCCCACTTGTTCTCAGACATCCAGGCCCCCTCCTAGCCGGGCCTGTTTCTGGGTCATATTACCTGTTCTAATAAAGACCCTGAACTGTTTAAGAGGCTTCCGTTTCCTGGCTATCACGGTCGTAATCATCCCCTCCATCATCCATTATATATTCTGCCCTGGGGCCATACTCCTCCCGTGGTGAGTTGAACAATTCAGTGCTGCACATTTATATCAGCCCCAGCGGTCTGCACTGCAGCGGCGGTTAGCCCTGACTGCAATCCACGGGTGGCGTAGTCGGACATCACTTTAAACTTATAAAGGACTGCCACTGGTCTGACCACCCTGAGCCACGGACCAGGTTGCCACTACTACCCCCCATCGTCTCCCTGTTGCCCGGCTCCGAGTGCCCCACGGCCCAGGGGGCGAGTCAGATATGTGTAGAGAATCTTGTGGAATACCTACACTAACCAATGAAGAATGAAATCTCTCCCTAGCTCAGCAGCACCTCTCACTACACTGCCTGATTGCAGAGTAGACTGATGAGCATGGCGGCGCCAGGTCTGATATAGACCTGATGACGCTGTGCAGCCAGCCAATCACTGTAACGCCACAACCAACATGGATGTGGGATTACAGTGTGTGGACGACAAGCCCTGCATGTTGAGAGGGAGAGGCCCCGAGCATCCGCCCAAGCATCTCGGAAGTACTAGGCGAGCTCCGAGCATCTTGAGCACTGAGATGCTCGGGTGAGTACTGAGTACTTGCGAGTATGATCGCTCATCACTAAACCAATTGACACTTGGTCGCTGACAAATGCCAAACTATTAGACAACTGCCTGAAACCGTGACCATCAGACGTTATCCCATATGACTGCTCTAATAATCCGGCCATTATTGTGAGCGTGTCAAATATTACACTCTATTTAAAGTATTTATTTTCAGTTGTGCCGCTGACAAATAGCATATCTGTGAACAATGTTGTATGAGTATTACGCCACTTTTGTGGACTGACAAAAAAAAAACCATACAAAAAACAAGCCAAAATGGAAAACATGTTAAGAAACATTCTTTCCAGGGTAATGACTTGTATATAAAGCCAAAGAAATAAAAAAAAATAAAGTTATGGACTGTGGAAGACATTTATGCAACCAGAATGTACACTCATGTGTATCTGGTGATGATACCACCTAGCAGCAGCACCTGTTCCTATTGTAAATGCATCTGACAGCGTTATCAGTAGGGAATAGAATAGATTTTATTTTTTTGGGGGGCAGCACCAGCAGCACGCAGTATAAGGCAATAATACCTGGCTGGATCGATGTAATACGCTATCGATACTGCGATACCTAACCCATAAAATAATTTCTGATAAGACAGTTAATATTCTAGAACATAGAATCTATTTGAATTGTTCTTCCCATTATTAAAGAGTGTGTCTCCTATACTGTTATTGCATATGCAACAATTTCAAGGGCTGCCAAAAATTAGGATGCACTCCAATGCACATTTGAAGAGACGTAAAAAAAACACAGTAGGATCTTTCTTTAGTATAAAAAACAGACTCACCAATGTAAACTCAATGTAATCACATTGTTCAGCTCCTGAACTTCCTCCTCCAGTTCAGCCTCCATCTCCAAAATGACCTCATCAGTCACAAGCTGGAAGCACTGCAGCACTGCCTTGGCCAAGTGGCAACAGGCTGTGCTGAAGATAATATGCTTAATGCTTAGGTGACAAACCACCCAGCACTGCAGAGTTGTTGAAAGCTGTAACACAGCAGCCTGATCTGTGGCGCTCACTGCTGAACATACAGCCAGGCCTGGTCGTGTGTGACAATGGGCGGAACCTGGTGGCGGAGAAATGACAGCCGGCATAGATACGGTTTCCCTCTATGCCAGTCCTTTCACCGAGCTAAAGAATATGGCTGTGGTGAAATACAACTCTCACCGAGAAGCAGTGTCAGTGAAAAACATTTCTCCCCCGCTCAAGAGCCCCATAGCAGCTGGAAAGTTTGTGCTATCATGAAGTCTCCTGATGGAGAAGCCAGGGCCCACCAAGAATTCTCGGGTGTGCCCTTAAAACCCTGCCAAGAAGCAGCCCTGTCTAAGAAAAGTGTGTAGGAAGGTTCCTGGACACTCTATGGCTGCTTTTTTTTACTATGGACTGGCTCCAGCAATCTATAAGATTGCAATCTATGATCCCTTCACTGGCCCTCCATTGGCAAGAGACTTCAGTTCAAAACCATAACCGTGACCTGCAAAGCCATCCACAACCTGTATGCTCCATAAATCTGTGACTTACTCTCCCGGTACATACCAGCATGTAACCTCCGATCCTCACAAGATCTCCTTCTCTACTCCCGTCTTCACAGCTATTCCCACAATCACACACAAGATTTTTCCTGTGCATCCCTTCTACTCTTGAATTGTGTAACTCAACATATCAGACTCTCGCCTACTGTTGAAACCTTTAAGAGGAAGCTGAAGACCCACCTCTTCCGACAAGCCTTCAACCTGCAGTAACCCTCGCTCCACCATATCGCTGCACGACCATCTGCACCCTCACCTACTGTATCCTCACCCATCCCTTACAGACTGTTTGTGCGCCCTAATGGGCAGGATCCTCCCTGCTCTTGTACCAGTCAGTGACTTCTTTTCACATGTAAAGCCCAATGGAATAAATGGCGCTACAAAATGAATAATAATTACTATGCTACTTGTAAACTGAGTCAATTGATGGCACTTTCCTGGTGACTGTAACTAAATTGATGTGTTTTGGCAGCTTTTGGTCCCGTTTGAAGGTGTTTTGTATACGTTTGGTTTTGGCACCCATTGAATCCAATGGTGTTTGGCGAATATTCGACAATTACATTGGCGAATATTACAAAAACGGCGATTGTAATCCGAAACGAATATTGAAATATTTGCTGGTCTCTAATCAGAAACATTCTTAAAAAAATTATGTGGGTGTTGCATCACAGTCTCCCTGGTGATATGGTGGTGGAGGATGAGAAGGAGGAGGAGGGCGACATAAAATAGAACAATTCCTGAAAGGTATACCCATGTCTCGATGTGAAGGGATGCATGGGAATAGACCCCCAAAAAAATAACCACTGGATTTGAGTTTATGTTTGATGCTATTATCTGGTGATGTTGAGAAGTCTGGTCCAATTCAGCCCTTGTTCATTTTTATAAGAGTCAGCCTGTCAGCATTTTCAGTGGACAGGCGGATGCGCCTATCAGTTTTATCAGTTATAATGCCCCTGGCGGCACTAAAAACTATCTCTGACAAAACGCTGGCGGCCAAGACCTCCAAGGCGTAGAAAGACAGTTTATGCCACGTGTCCAGCTTGCACCATTCAAAACTTTTCCCTCCTTGTCAGAGTACCCCGTGTATCAGGGTCTGGGCGCTGGGAGGGTGTGAGAAAACTGTCCCAGACCTTTGACAGCGTTGTCCTGCTTCTGCCGCATCTGGTTTGTGTCTTCCTTGTTTGTACTCCTTGGTTGTCCAATGAACTGTCTCACTGTGACCACTGCCACAAGAGTTGTCAGATGGGAATTTTTTTTTTGTTATAATTCTTCAACAAGGGACTGGACTTAATATCTCCCAAAATGAACTCCTTCGGTTTCCTCCCTCTACTAACCTACCTATATCTGACTTTGCAATTTCCTTTAGGTGGTGCCACCATAACTCCCACTCGGCACGCCTGCTATCTTGGAGTCGTATTTGACACACAACTTTCCTTTATTCAACCTAGAAAATCACTTACTCGCTCATATCACCTGCACCTTAAAAACTTCTCCAGAAGTCGACCTTTTCTCACCTTTGATACTGCAAAAACTTTTACTGTGACTCTTATTCACTAGTGCAACTCTCTTCTAATCAGTTTCCCCCTAACCAAACTGTCTCCTCTACAATACCTTCTGAATGCAGCAGCCAGGGTAGTATTTCTATCAAGCCGCTTCATCGACGCCTCTACCCTGTGCCAGTCATTGCACGGGTTAGGTTAAACAATCACTACAGAATACAATACAAACTCATCTCTCTCACCCACCAAGCTGTCCACAGTTCTGCACCGGCCTATATCTCTTCCCTCATTTCTGTGTATCACCCCTCCTGTGCCCTCTATTCTGCAACTGATCTAAGAGAGGCATCCTCCTTAATCAGAGCCTCACACCTCCGTCTCCAAGAATTCTATCGTGCCATGCCAGTTTTCTGTAATGCTCAAAATGCATACAACGCGATGGTCACGGTAAAGGCAGGGGAACATAAAGTCGGCCTTGTGTGCCAGACTGACAACAGTCAAGACTTCCCTGTTCTCACCAAGAGGATTACTGTCTATGTTCTCTTCCTCCTCCTCCTCATTATCATCCAATCCGTGCTGAGATGAGGCTGAGCTGGGTAGCATCACCCTGTACAGTTCCTTGCTCCACCTGCAATGCCTCCTCTTTAATTGTGGGCAGCGAGCGTTTCAGTAGAAAGAGAAGCGAGATGGTGACGCTAATTATGGCATCATCGCCGCTCATCATCTTAGTGGAGTCCTCAACATTTTGGAGGAGGGCACAGATGTTCATGCCCACTCATCAGCTCTTATGTGCGGAGGCTGACCTGAATGCCGATGGACGTGTTGAAGCTGGTACTCAACAACTGCTCTCTGTTGCTTAAAATCATTCCAAACATCTGCAACGTTGATTTCCAATGTGTAGTCACATTGCACACCAGTCAGTGAGCTGGAAGCTGCAAACGCTGCTGAAGACCTACCAGGGCGGCCGAAGCTGTAGCTGACTTTCTGAACTGGGCGCACACGCTGCGTACTTTCACAAGCAGCTCTGGCAGATCCGTGTAGATTTTGAGAAACTGCAGAATCACTAAGTTGAGCACATGGGCCAGGCATGGTACCTGTGCGAGCTTGCCTAGCTTCAGAACTGACACCAGGCTCTCTGATACAGCTTTCAACAACTGTGCAACAGTGTGCGGTTTGTCTCCTAAGCATACAATCCTGCTTATTGTTATTGCCACATATGAAGTTTAAGTAAATAATCTGGAATATGTCCTGAAAAAATAAATCAAGTGATGGAGATCGAGGCTAAAGAGGAGGAGGAGGTGGTGCAGGAGCTGTAGAATGTAGGGGTAACCCTAATTGACCCAGGTCCCGCAATCTTCTGCGTCGGGAGGACGTGTTCTGTACCAGGGTCCCACTGGAACCCGGCTTCCACAATATTAACCCAGTGGAATGCGTCAGTGAGATGAATCGTCCCTGGCCACATTCACTTGTCCATGTGTTTGTGGTTAGGCGGTCCTTCCCACTTAAGTGCACTGGGGAGGGCACGGGAAATGTTCTGGGACTCGCGCTTGTGGAAGGCGGAGATGATACCGGGAGAAATAGTGGCGGCTGGGGACCGAGTATGGACACCCGGCTGCTGCCACCATGAGGTTGTGGAAAGGTTCCGCCTCCACGAGCCTAAAAGGCAACATTTCAAGTGCAAGCAGTCCAGAAATGTGGCAGTTTAGGATTTCAGCCTGTGGGTGGGTGGGTGGTTGGCTGCATACTTGCGCTTTCATTACAAGTAACACAAAGTTTAGGAGATGGATGATCCAATCATCATGAATAATTTAGTTGTTGTATAGGAGACCGAGCACAATATTAACCCAGTGACATGCTTTCGTGAGATGTACCGTCCCGGGCCACATTCACCTGTCCACGTGTTTGTGGTTAGGCGGTCCTTCCCAGTAAGTGCACTGGGGAGGGCACGGGTAATTTTCTGGGCCTCGTGCTTGTGGAAGGCGCAGACGATACCGGGAGAAATAGTGGCGGCTAGGGGCTGAGTATGGACACCCGGCCGCCACCGCCCTGAGGTTTTGGAAAGCTTCCTCCTCCACGAGCATAAAAGGCAACATTTCAAGTGCAAGCAATCCAGAAATTTGGCAGTTTAGTATTGCGGCTTTTGGCTGCATACTTGTGCTTGCATTCCAATAACAGAAAACTAAGCAGATGGTGGCCTCTATCATCATCACGACCTCACCTCGGCACTATGAACTCTCCTGAAGGAGAAGCCAGGGCCCATCGGAGGAGTCTCCGGTTCTCTGGTGGGCCCACCCAAGCCTGCCGAGAAACAGCCCTGGCTAAGAAAAGTGTGTGGGAAGGTTCCCGGACACTCTATGGCTGTTTTTATTTTTTTACTGTGGACTGGCTCCGTATTGTCCCTGGCCACATTCACCTGTCCATGTGTTTGTGGTTAGACGGTCCTTCCCAGTAAGTGCACTGGGGAGGGCACGGGTCATTTTCTGGGCCCCACGCTTGTGGAAGGCGGACACGATACGGGGAGAAATAGTGGTGGACACCCGGCCACCGCCGCCATGAGGTTGTGGAAAGCGTCCGCCTCAATGAGCCTAAAAGGCAACATTTCAAGTGCAAGCAGTCCAGAAATGTGGCAGTTTAGTATTTCGGCCTGTGAATGAGTGGCTGGCTGCATACTTGTGCTTCTATTTTAAGAACTGTTGTAGAGACAACTGAATGCTGCAAAGGGACAAGGACATGGATGGTGATGGTTGCAAGTCTGCAATGACAGGTGCAGGGCGGGAGGCATCTTTGCATGCGTCATGGACAGGGGATTGGCGTGCATGCACAACAGCTGACACTGTTTCTGGACCTTGGTGTTTGGCCCAGCTTGTCAAGTGCTTTGCTGTCATGTGCCTGAGCATGCTGGTGGTGGTCAGGCTGGTAGTTTTGGTGCTCTTGCTGATGCTGGCCTGGCAGATTTGCAAATGGCCTTTTTTGGGGTTATCTAAACAGTCTTTAAAAAAGAGCCTGACTCGGGAAGACCTAACAGTTGTACTGGCAACTTCCGTCGTGTTGGTGTTCTGTGGAGCTATTGCCCGCCTTGTGTCTGTGGCCACCACACTGATGGTTCCTGCCTGTTGCGGTGCTCCACCTTCCTCCCCCTGTGTGCTGCTGTCCTCGTTCTACATGTCCTCTTGCCAGGTTGGGTTAGTGACTTCATCGTCCACCGCTTCGTTTTCCACTTCCGCACCCTGGTCCTCCTCCTGACTTTCTGTCCATTGTGTCTCATCACTATCCACCTCTTGAGACAGTATTTGTACTTTCCCACCACCACCTTCATGTGACCATGGCTCCTCAAATCGCTACATGTGATTTTCTGCTGCCCTGCTCGAAGCTGGCCGGTCTAGAGACCCAAATTTATCGATGGAAAAGTTAATAGCCCTTGGTGTAACCCTGGGCTCAAATCTCTCCTTCAAACCACATATCCAAGCTCTTTCCACTTCTGAGCGGACCGAGCGAGAGGCCAGAATCTATAAATGAAAAGATGAACAAAACAGCTCTTCAAAGTGTCCAAGTGTGGGATCAGTTGTCTCAAGGCACTCAGAATGGTGGGAGGAAGGAGGATCAGGGTGAGGAAGATGCCGACTCGAAGTAAAAAAATCTCCTGGATCCGCACATTACTCAACCACTAATCTACAAAAACACTAGTGCACGCGCTCATCATCTACCTTCTCGACAACTGCAACCTCCTGCTCTGTGGCCTCCCTTTTAACACTCTCGCATTCCTCCAATCTATCCTAAAGTCTGCTGCCCGACTAATCCACCTGTCCCCTCCCTACTCCCTAGTCCTCTCCTCTCTGTCAATTCCTTCACTGGCTCCTCATTACCCAGAGACTCCAGTTCAACACCTTAACCTTGGAATGCAAAGCTATCCACAACCTGTCTCCTCAATACATTTGTGAATTGTCTCCCGGTACTTACCTGCATGCAACCTCCGATCCTCACAAGATCTCATTCTCTACTTCCCTCTTATGTCCTCTTCTCACAATCGCATACAAGATTTCTCCCGTGCATCCCCACTTCTCTGGAACTCTCTACCCCACCATTTCTGACTCTCGCCTACTGTTGAAACCTTCAAAAGGAAGCTGAAGACCCACCTCTTGCGACATGCGTGCAACCTGCAGTAACCCTCACTCCACCATACCGCTACAAGACCAGCTCTATCCTCATCAATTGACACCAGATTGCTGTTCAAAATAGTTACCTACAGGCCAGATATGTCAAACTGTGTTTACTCCGTCACACTGATCACATATACGTTTTCAGACAATACTGCCATTTATGACCTCCATTAAAAATTTGTTTCAGTGTGCCAGTGAAGCAATTGACACCAGAGTCTGTAAAAGTGGCGTAATACCTCTGACAACATTGTTGACAGCTGTGACCTGGGAGTCAGAAATGCATCCAGGGGTCTTTCCCATGTTGTTCCCATGCAATTTTTAGCACTGTTCCCATCGACTTGGGCAATTTTTAAGGCCTTTTGCAGACCGCCAGGGGGGAGCCGCCTGAAAAATGCTGAAGTTTCCCATAGACTTACATTGGGCTCATTACTTGGACCGAGCACTCAAGCGTTCCAATTTGCTCAACTCGAACAACAAGTACCTGAGCATGTTAGTGCTCGCTCATCACTAGTCTCCATCCATAATGAGTAGTCCTTTGCTAAAAAGGGCTAGGGTTTCCAGTGCTTTAAGAAACCACGTAGTTTGTCCTTGATTTGGGGCGTATGGGTTGCATAATAGGAGTACTAGCTATGTAACCTTTTCAAAAATATATTTATCCTCTTTAATGTGAAGGACAAGTCTTTACTAGTGATGAGCGAGCATGTTCGCTACTGCTCTGTGCTCGCCTGAGCATCTCACTGTTCGACATGCTCGGCGCTCGCAAGTATTTCCGAGGTTGCTCGGCAGGAGCTCGGGTCTCCTCCCTGCTTGTTTGGCGCTCTTTAGAGCGCCAATGATCATGCAATGATTGCCTGCCACTCACTGTAATGCTGTATCCATGTTGGTTGTGGCATTACAGTGATTGGCTGGCCACACAGCGTCATCAGGTCTATATCAGACCTGGCGCCGCCATGCTCGTCACAGTCACTCCGGAATCAGACAGTGTAGGGAGAGGTGCTGCTGAGCTAGGGAGAGATTTGCTTGTTTCTAGTTAGTGTAGGTATACCAAACTATATTAGAGACACATATCAATCTCAACAAACAGTCCTTCTGAGGACTAATCCATCTGCAGAGATATCAGGCAGGCAGTGTATATAGGCAGGCAGGCAAGGTATATAGCAAACTGCAGTGCACATAGGACCACAGGCTCCATTCCAGTTTTGTCTGCTGCTGCTGTTAGATTTTTCTAGAAATAGGCCTAGGTCTCAGGGGCAAGGAATAATTTTTTTTTGGATCTTAATCCTCATTATTTGCTTAAAAAGCAATCCAGAGAACACTATTTTTCTGTGCCATTTGCTTGCTGGCACTGCAGAATACAGCCAGGTCCTTTCCATATTACAGAGCTAAAAATCCAGCTATTTTTAGAAAATACTGCCATTTCTGGCCTCCATTAAAAAAAATGTCAGTGTGTCAGTGAAGCAATTGACACCAGATTGCTGTTCAAAATAGTTACCTACAGGCCAGGTATTTAGAACTGTGTTTTCTCCGTCACATGGATCACATATACTGTGGTGCAGCGGCATTGCTATAATGATCTGGTATGTCTGTTTATGCTATTTCCTTCCCCCTCAGCTGACTGGTCACATGACTGTGACATCACACAGGTCCTTTTGCACAACGGAAGGTCTGGACACGTGACTGTGAGATAAGCACAGGTCCTGTGGCTGTTTCTATAGGATATAAAAAAAAACTGGTAATTTGGGACAGGTGTGGAGTGTGCAGTGGTGCAAGGGGTGTGATAGGTTTGAGGCCTGTTCCCAGTGTGTGTGGCACCGTGTGAGGCCTGGTGAGGCCTGACGAAGCTTGGTGGACTCCTGGAGGGTGAAGCCTGGGTCTTGTGACTGGACGCCAGTAAGCCTTGGAGGGCCAGATGCTTGGTGGACTCCTGGAGGGTGAAGCCTGGGTCCTGTGACTGGACGCCAGTAAGCCTTGGAGGGCCAGAGGCTAGAGACCCCCACCTGGGAACCAAAAGGCCAGAAGCAGCCATAAGCCTCAAAAGGTAAAAACACTGATTATATGGACATTGATATGGACATTGTTATTATTACCTTGCGGGGAGGCTGTAACTAGAGCCAAGTTGGCCGGTCTGCCACTTGAGGCTCCTGGACATTATATGCGTGTCGATTGGCCACGGAGTTGGACCCGGAAATCAGCAGATTATGGAGTTAATAAACTGCTGAGTTGAGAAATACTGGAAAATATGGCTGGTGTGTTTTAAATTGACACAGCGAAGCAAGTATCCCCCAGGATGATGACTAGCGCTGCCTTACATGTGGTTTGAGAGTGCGGGCGACTGCAGTTTGGTTGCTGGGGGAAACTGCAGTCCGGTTGCTAGCGGCAATGGCACAGGTCGACTAGTGTGGTAAAGCATCTGGCTGCAATTCGGCGGGGTTGCGAAGATTGTCGTCGCACACAAACCTGGTTTGCTGTGTCTCGGCGGGGCTCACGAAGATCAAAGCATCTGGCTGCAACTCGGCGGGGTTGCGAAGATTGGCGTCGCTCTCAAACCTGTTTTGCGGTGGCTCAGCGAGGCCACGAAAATTTTTTGGGGAGAGCGGTATAAAGTCTAGTGTGTACCGCGATGGCCATGAATGGTGCAGTATCTCCAGACGGAATGGAGAAGGGGTTAGATGACCGAGTGAAATCGCTCTTCGGCATAATGGAGTGTCCTGAGGAAATGCAGAAGCTGATAAAGATGGCTGTGGAAGGAGCAGCAAATGAGTCTGAAGCTGTTGAGCGTTTGAAATGCCTGGTGGAGTCGCAGCAGCAGGCGTTTGAGAAACAGCCACAGGACTCACATCAGGTATTTGAGAAACTTTTACAGGACATGGTGCAGGAACCGCAGGAGCTGTGGGCACCATCTAGAATGGTGGTAGTGGACCATTCTATGGACCCTCCGGGGGCGCCAGTATTGTCCCAGAGTGCCCGGGGAGGTGGTAAGAGCTGTGGTGAACTGAGTCCTAAGACTACTGTTAATTTTTCGTGTAAAAATTACCCTGCCGGTGTGGTTATTTAAAAGGGGGCGGAGTCTAAAAAAGGGGCGGATTTTCACAAGAGTGTAGAGTGTAGAAAACTGAGAATTGTTACCGGTGGTGGGTTGGTACCTCCTAAAAATGACAATTTGACCATTGATAAAGGGGAGACTCCAGTGGAGGGGGTTGACGTCAAGGTGGGAGGCGACCTGTTAGTCCACAACACCAGGGGGAGTGGTACAGACCCCGTAGCTGACGGTGACACTACGGAAGTAGAAGGAGAGGTCAGTCAGGAGGGGATAGACGAGGTGGGAAAGTCCCCATCTCGTAGACGGCGCAGGGGCCACAAAAAGGTTGCTCCTGTGGTCTTGACTAAAAGTGAAAATAAAGAAAATGTAATGGTGTGTGCCATTGTTTCAAGGGTGGATCCTCTTTTAGAAGAAGAGGAGGTGACGTTGCCAGTAGCAACCTCCGATACAGAAGAGGAGGTGAACGAGAAAGTTAATCAATGGAAGGAAATGTTCCTGGAAATTCAGGAGGACCGCCGAAAACTCAAGGAGGAGGTTTTGCAGTTGAAACTTGAGAAGGAGGCGCGGCGGGATGGAGTTTCTGGAAGTGAACAGGAACTAGAACGACTGCGCGAACAGTTCAACCAGGAGCTGTGTAAATCCAATAAGGAGTATGATGAACTCATGAGGGAGCTGCAGCAATTCCAGGACCAAGTAAAGCCTCTAATGAAGGAGAAGGAGCGGCTGGAGGACTCTCTGTACCAGCGAGACCGGGAGCTATCCGCCCTGAAAGAGGCAATAAAAGTTGAAGTGTCTGCTCACGACCATGAGGCAGAAAAGAGGCATGAAAGGTTCAGTGAGGAACTGCAACAGATTAAGAGAGATTACGAGGACCTCCTCAAGGTTAAAGAAAAACTAGAGGAGGATAAGGCGGATGCAGAGCAAGTGTGCCAAGTGGTTGAGACCACGCTGCAAGACACCCGTGATGAAAATGGGTATCTTCGCAGAAAGACTTTAGGTCTGGAAGCTCAGGTGAAGGAGCTTCAGACGTGCTGTGATACTCTCCAGAAGGCAGAGACGTGCCTTAAGGAAAAGCTCAGCAAGATGGAAGCTGAGCGGGAAAAGATGGAGGAGTCCATTGGAGAAGCCACAGACCAGGGCCAGGAGTTGGCCACTGGAGGTGGGAGGTATGAAGCAGATACCTCCTCGAATAATGCGAGCTCGGGTGATTCGGTGGATGTAGGAGCCGAGATCAAGGAGCTCAAGGAGTTGCTGCAAGCCCAGTGGACGCAAGAGAAGCTTGAGATACTGGCTGTTGAGAACCGAGAAGGCGCATTGGAGATGGAGAGGTCTGACAGAACTCTACTATTAAAAGAGCAGTTGAAGCAAGAGGAACTTCAGAGACGGGTCGCTGAGAGGCGAGTAGCTGAGAAAGAGGAAGAAGTTTTAGAGCTCAAAGGTCGCCTAGCAAAGTGTCACGTGGTGAACGAGGTCTCCTTGGAGGAGGGAAGGGGCAAACAAGTTGCACTTACTCCCTTAGACTATGAGAAGGTGGACCTGAGGAGAGCTAAGAGTATGGTGTTGGAAGATAAAGGTGAAGTGGAAGTGATCAAGACGAAAGTTCGTGAATTGGTAACTGTGAGTCAGCTCAGGGGAAGCGTAAAGGTGGAAGAAGATGAGAGTCAGTTGTCCCTGAACCCTGAGCTGGTTGATCGTCTGGAGACCGAAACGTCTTGGTACAAGTGCCTCATAGATGTTCCCGAGGATTTGAGGGAGGAATGCACCAGTGAGTCCGTGCATGACCAGTTTAAGAAGGCCGTGGGAGCCTGTAAGGTGTACTCGACCTCAGAAGCTAAACAGCTGGTGGTCCTGTCCACAACCGAAGTCACAGTGAAGAGGGTGGCGATCCTAAGTGACATACATTGGCGATGTGTTCGCACGAAGCGGTTTCTCCAGTTGAAGACGGAACAAGCCGCCAGACAACTGGAGCTGATGAGAAAAGCTCACAGTCTACGGGAAGAGGTCATCCGGGTGCCTCATGTTCTGGTGAGCAAGCTCGTTGGGAGAAATGGTCGAGCCATGCAGATGATGGTCAAGAAGTCTGGTGTCGTGAAAGTAAGCAGTCCACGTGATCGTCAGGACTGGATACCAGATGAAGACGGCATGGTGTCATTCTACGCTATAGGAACGGAAGAGAGTCTTGCATATATGAGCAAGCTGGTGGAGTACCGAGTGACCTACCTGTGAGAGGTGGAACAGTTGAATCACGCTAGACAGCGAGTAGATGGACAGCATCATCTGAGCAGTAGAGGATGGCAGCCGTCTGGAAATGGTGGGACCCGACAGAGAAAGGGCTCCCTAGATAACAGAACAGCTGAAGTTAGGGACCCTTCAAGATGTCCTGAGAGTAATGGGCGTGGGTTTAGAGGTAGTGAGACCTATAGTAACTCAGGTTTGGGTGGCCCATACAAACGACCCAATAGAGGATGGGACAATATGGAGTCGAACCGGACCTTAGGTACAAGGACACGTGAATCGCACTGCCGTATTGACCGCTGGGAGCGGGGGAGACCTGACAGGGTTTCGGCTGACCGCTGGGAGCGGGGGAGACCTGACAGGGTTTCGACTGACCGCTGGGAGCGGGGGAGGTCTGATAAGTTTACGACCCGGAAACATGACCTGAAAAAGTCAGTGACAATGACAGATGGTAGGTCCCTAAGGGATGGGCTAATGTCGTTGACTAATGTTCCAGGGGCTGAGCAGCGCAATTGTCCAGTAAATGGTCTCTGTGTGAACTGTGGGTTATAAACTGTTGTGTATATTATGTGTTCAACCCCACAAGTTTGAACAGAGGGGGGAATATGTGGTGCAGCGGCATTGCTATAATGATCTGGTATGTCTGTTTATGCTATTTCCTTCCCCCTCAGCTGACTGGTCACATGACTGTGACATCACACAGGTCCTTTTGCACAGCGGAAGGTCTGGACACGTGACTGTGAGATAAGCACAGGTCCTGTGGCTGTTTCTATAGGATATAAAAATACCCTGGTAATTTGGGACAGGTGTGGAGTGTGCAGTGGTGCAAGGGGTGTGATAGGTATGAGGCCTGTTCCCCGTGTGTGTGGCACCGTGTGAGGCCTGGTGAGGGCTGACGAAGCTTGGTGGACTCCTGGAGGGTGAAGCCTGGGTCTTGTGACTGGACGCCAGTAAGCCTTGGAGGGACAGAAGCTTGGTGGACTCCTGGAGGGTGAAGCCTGGGTCCTGTGACGGGATGCCAGTAAGCCTTGGAGGGTCAGAGGCTAGAGACCCCCACCTGGGAACCAAAAGGCCAGAAGCAGCCATAAGCCTCAAAAGGTAAAAACACTGATTATATGGACATTGATATGGACATTGTTATTATTACCTTGCGGGGAGGCTGTAACTAGAGCCAAGTGGGCCGGTCTGCCACTTGAGGCTCCTGGACATTATATGTGTGTCGGTGGGCCATGGAGTTGGACCCGGAAATCAGCAGTTTATGGAGTTAATAAACTGCTGAGTTGAGAAATACCGGAAAATATGGCTGGTGTGTTTTAAATTGATGCAGCGAAGCGAGTATCCCCCAGGATGATGACTAGCGCTGCCTTACAATACGTTTTCAGAAAATACTGCCATTTCTGGCCTCCATTAAAAATTTGTTTCAGTGTGCCAGTGAAGCAATTGACACCAGATTGCTGTTCAAAATAGTTACCTACAGGCGAGGTACTTAAAACTGTGTTTTCTCCGTCACATGGATCACATATACGTTTTCAGAAAATACTGCCATTTCTGGCCTCCATTAAAAATTAGTTTCAGTGTGTCAGTGAAGCAATTTACACCAGATTGCTGTTCAAAATTGTTACCTACAGGCCAGGTATGTAAAACTATGGATTGTCAGTCATACGGATCACATATATGTTTTCAGAAAATACTACCATTTCTGGCCTCCATAAAAATTTGTTTCAGTGTGTCAGTGAAGTAATTGACACAAGATTGCTGTTCAAAATAGTTACCAACAGGCCAGGTATGTAAAACTGCGTTTTCTCCGTCACACAGATCACATACACGTTTTCAGAAAATACTGCCATTTCTGGCCTCCATTAAAAATTTGTTTCAGTGTGTCAGTGAAGCAATTAACACCAGATTGCTGTTCAAAAATGTTACCAACGGGACATGTATTTAAAACTGTGGTTTGTCCGTCACACGGATGCATATAAGTTTGCTCCAAATTCAGTCATTTGTTGTGAGCATGGAAGATATTGTTCTCCATTTAAAATGGGCAAGGCACGTGACAAGGGACGGGGAACTGGACGTGATGGTGATGATGGTGCATATAGAGGCCGAGGCTGTGGGCAAGCTGAAATTGTGCCACAACAAACACCCACATCTTCTCGCTCGACCTTCCTGTCCCAATTAATAGGGGACCGCAGAACACCACTATTGAACAAAGAGCAGTGTCAAAAGGTTATTGTTTGGATAGCAGATTATGCTTCCAGTCACTTAGCCACCACCACCACCACCACCTTGTCTTCCACACAGTCAAGTCTCAGTAGCTGTGAGTCTGGACCGCATATTCCTCACCCTGAACCTCCTTCTTCCCACCATGCCAAATGCCAAGAGACAACTGATCCCACACTTGGACACTCCGAAGATCTGTTCACTTTCCCATTTATAGATTCAGGCCTCTCGCCCGGTCCATTTGAAGCGGGGAAAGAGGAGATCGCATGTAGCAATGCCCAAGTATTTGAGCAGCCACAGTCACACGAAGGCGACAGTGGGAAAGTGTCACAAGAGGTGGACGATGATGAGACACAATTGCCAGAATGTCAGGAGGAGGACCAGAGTGTGGAAGTGGAAGACGAGGTGGTGGATGATTTAGTAACTGACCCAACCTGGCAGGAGGACATGCAGAGCGAGGAGAGAAGCACACAGGGGGAGGGAGGTAGAGCACCCCAACAGGCAGGAAGAAGCAGTGTGGTGGCTGCAGAAAGAAGGCTGTTCCCCATAACACCAACACGATGGAAGTTGCAGTACAACTGTTAGGTCTTCCCGAGTCTGGTTGCTTTTTAAAGACTCTGCCGATAACCGCAAAAAGGCCATTTGCACCACCTGCCAGGCCAGCATCAGCAAGGGTGGCAAAATGACCAGCCTGACCACCACCAGCATGATCAGGCACATGGCAGTAGAGATGAGCAATGTTCGACTAGAACTGTTCGCCAATCTCAAATTCAAGCTGTTTTGGGTGGTGTTCGAGTTGTTCGACGAACCCGAACGATTTGCAAAAAATTCGGCTGTTCGAGGTTATATTCGATAACTGTTCGTGCACCAAAAGCGTGTCCTGCATGTCTGGCACTATTTAGAGCACCAATCATGCAAGGATTGTCTGCCACTCATTGTAATGCCACAGCCATGGTGGTTGTGGCATTACAGTGATTGCCCAAATCGATGGGAACAGTGCTCACAGTGAAACATGAAAAGCCGGAAATTCAGCAGCGGCATACACCGGTACCTGACAATTTAGAACCAAAGAATAGAGTATCACACATAGATTAGATAGATAGAAACATGTCAGTCACATATACAAGAAGTACAGTGACAGTGTTGGTTACTGTACTTGTCATTTAGTGTAAAGAATTTATTAAAAAAAATATTAGTGTTTTCATGCACCGTCTCTTTAAAAAAGCCGGCCTGCAATTCAGCATCAGTACCCGACAATTTCTAACAGAAAGAATAGAGCATCACACATAGATTAGATAGATAGAAACATGTCAGTCACATATATAAGAAGTACAGTGATAGTGTTGATTACTGTACTTGTCATTTAGTGTTAATATAAAGGATTTATTAAAAAAAAAATTGGCGTGGGGTTCCCCGTAATTTTAGTCTCTAGCGGAGGTTAAGCAGACGGCTGGGGCAGATGTTTGAAGCCTGGGAAGGGGGTAATACCCACGGACCTTCCCAGGCTACTAATATCAGCCCCCAGCTGAATACCTAGCCTTTACTAGCTACTAAAATGGGGGACCCCCAAAAAAATGACGTGGGGTCCCCCCTATTTTAATAGCTAGCAAAGGCTAGGCAGACAGCTGGTGGCTGATATTAATAGCCCAGGAAGGGTGAAATGAATATTGGCCCCCTCCCAGGCTAGAAACACCAGCCATCAGCAGCCCCAGAAATGGCGCATAAATAGGATGCGCCAATTCTGGCATTTGGCCTCGCTCTTCCCACTGCCCTGTAGCGGTGGCAGTGGGGTAATAGGGCTGGGGTTGATGTCAGCTTATAATGCCAGCTGACATCAAGCCCAGGTTAGTAATGGAGAGGCGTCTATAAGACACCCCCATTACTAACCCCATAGTCAAAGTTACAAAAAACCACAAACACCCAGAATAAAGTCCTTTAATTGAAATAAAGACACAATTCTTTATTGTTCTAAATTAAACCATACTTACCATCACGCCCATTCCAGCTGAAGCCAACGATCTCCTGCAATAAAAGTAAAATAATAAAGCAACATCATCCTTACCTTTCTATGGTTACCACAACAGCTTCAGCTCTGCTACATTCACATGACAGGCTGGACCGCAGCAGAACCCTGCCATCCAGTTTGCCATGCGGCAGACACTGAGAAGCGCAGGCATGCTTGCGCTCCTCAGTGTCTCGCTGTGACGGCATCCAGATGAGCCGACAATGAACTCAGCTCACCTCATGCACGTCACTGACAGAGTGGGAAAATTCTCATGCACTCAGCGCTTCAGCGTGAGAATTCTCCCACGCTGTCCGTCCTTACCCAGGAGTTGTCTTCAGGACCGAAACCCTTCCAGGAGACAAGATTAGTGTTGAGCCACCCCCGTAGTGTTCGAGTTCGGTTCGGTTCGTCGAACACCCGTGTGTTCACCGAACTGTTCGTCGAACTGTTCGTCGAACACCTTCGAACACCGTTAAAACCAATGGCAGGCAAACAAAAACACATAGAAACACATAGAAAACACCTTCAAAGGTGTCCAAAAGCTGACAAACTGCTCAGAAGACATAACTAACACATGGAAAAGTGACAAGTACATATAGTCATGCGAAAATAAAAGAGGTGGAGGAGTAAAAGGAGGGGGAGACACAGATATAGGCATGTCATGCCCTTCTAAAATCCAAAAAGTGAGAAGCCGACACGGCCAGTCCGCTCCTGCCCGTGCCACCTCCGTGTCGCCGGGTTTGTGCCAGAGCCGCGGTGAACCCTGACGGCCAGCCCCCCTCTCCCAATACTGGTGCCTGTCCGCTGGTGGGTCGAGCGAGCCCCCCTGTGGTGGAGGCAGCTCTAAGCTTTTTAATTTAGATTGTCTCTCTAATTTGAATGAATACACTTTAAATCCATTTACAAGGATCTATTGGAGGGCAAGTCTCATGCCAGCAGCCGCGGTAATTCCAGCTCCAGTAGCGTCCACTAAAGCTGCTGCAGTTAAAAAGCTTTTATAAGGATCGAGCTCGGCTGTCCACCGCAAGGCATCCTACTGCCAGTCCCAGCCCCTATGCCTTGGGGTGCCTCCTGATGCTCTTCACTAAGTATCCCATGGTCCCGAAGCATTTCCTTTGAAAAAATTAAGTGTCTAAACTACAGGTGGTGCAGCTTGCTTAACAGCCTGGATAATCCGCTGACTAGCAGACACTGCTACTAGGCACAAAGTATTTCCTGGGCTAGATGCAGTTAAAAATTTGTAATTAGATACTCTCGTTGGATGCTGAGAAAGCATTCCATAGAGTCTCCTGGCACGCCATATATGATTCTCTTAAAAAGCTTGGGGTAGGGGTCTAGGGGACCCTTTTATAGCCAAAATCACGGCCCTGTATCGCAATACGTCACCTAGGCTGAAGATAAATGGAACTGTAGGACCCTGAGGGCTCGGTTGCTACAGACGTATTGCACCTCACCCAGAGGTGTGATATCTCACTCTCAGGTAAGGATGGAGTGTGGATCAGGACCCGACACCTGCATGCATTACACCACATTGCCGTGGGGCAGGGCGACCAATATGCCCCTGAGATGGGCACGACAGTCCCTGTCCCTGGCTGGAGTGGGGGGAGGGAACACTGAGGAAGGGGAACCCTGTAGTGCAGGAGCAGGGAGGAAGCAGTTCCTGGGTGCATTGAGAAGGGAGTATAAAAGGTGGGCACCATCTTAGTTCAGTGCAGAGAAGTCTGAGCAGAAGTGGCAGGGAGCAGGGGCTCTGCATGAGCTCTGCTCCGGAGGCGGGCCTAGTAACAGAGGCCCAGGCCTGGAAGAGGGAGAAGGAAGGAAGAGGAGCGGAGAAGGCTCCAGGAACGAGGAATGAAGGGATCCCAGGGGTGCGGACGGGCGAGTCGCCACCGCACGCCCGAATCCACCTGCGTGGAGGGGTCAGGCCAAAGGGGGAGACCGGTCCCCGAACTAGTGGAGGCAGGAAACGACCCTCAGCTAGAAACCGGAGGCTCTGACATTTTATGTGGCACAGCCCCTCGCTACACCCGCTAGGAAGGCACCACATAGGGTCAGGGAAACTGGCGCCAAGTTTACCAAGAGGAGGCCCGAGGCAGCCGGACAGAAGTGTTGGTAAGAAAGGCCAGACAAAGGACACACAAAGGGGGTCCTGTGAAGTGCTCCAAAGTTATCTGGGAGTTGTCTGAGCCCCTCACCTGGTGAGCACAGTACGACGTGGGCAGCCGTTACCTGCAGACGTGGTCTGGATAATAAGAACTGTGAGTAAAGGCCCTGAACTGCATCACTGACTCCGTGTCGTTACTGCTGCTGCCCTGCACCATCACCCCCATCCTCCGCATACACTGCCCTGAGGCTATACTCCTCCCGTGGGGAGTTATGCTACGCTCTGCTGCACCCACAACACCAGCCTCAGCGGTCTGCCCTGTAGCGGCGGTTCACTCTGACCGCAATCCACGGGTGGCGTAGTCGGACATTTAAACATCAAAACCACATAAATAGTTCCGCCACTGGTTTGACCGCCCTGAGCCACGGAACCGGGTCGCCGCCACGAAGACTACAACCACCAGCATCCACCAAAAAGGGTCCGGCTCCGGGTGTCCCAAGGCCCAGGGGGTGCGTCAGAACATTTTCATCACCTTTCACAATCACCAATGGGACAAGGCAGTGATGTCCTCTGTCCCCTCTCTTATACATCCTAGTGACGGAGCACCTGCTCTCATCAATTCGCCATAACCCCAATATTAGGTGGATTGAGGTGGGAGGCACCGAGTACAAGTGCTCTCTATTTGCTGATGATGTCCTAGTATATATCACTCAATCACATATATCCATCCATGCTGTTATGGCTGAAATAGATCACTTTGTTACATGGTAAAATTTTAAAATCAATGCAGCGAAGTCTGAGGCCCTCGATGTCTCCCTCCCCAAATCCATATAGGATTCCATCCAGTCCAACTTTCCCTTTGCCTGGCCCTCACAGGGTATCAAATACTTAGGAATTCCTATTCATAGAGACCTCTCCCATCTATGTTATCTTAATTTTGGGCCCTTTATTGAACAACTCCATACAGACCACGGTTGGCAAGTTAGAACTGTAAGATTCACTACGTGAACCACTGGTCTTTTGTGGAAAAGCACATGTACACTGCGTTCCAAATTATTATGCAAAAAGTGTTTAGGAGTGATAAGGGAAGAATTTGTTTGTTTGTCAGTTAAACTCATTGATGGTGATGTGTGTCAGGGCTCTTTATATCACTGTAAGCAATTGCAGACACCTGTGCTAATTAGTTTGGCAGGTGTGTCCAATGAAAGGCAAGACTACTTAAGAAGGCTCTCTCACATTATTAAGCAGCCTACATTTTCTGCCAAAATGGGAAAGAAAAAGGATGTGTCGGCTGCTGAGAAGCAACAAATTGTGGAGTGTTTAGGTCAAGGCATGACTACAATCAACATTGTGCGATGATCAGGATGAAGTGTCTTGGCAATCAAGAAGTATGTAGCTGATTCACAGTACACACGTGTGCGTGCTGATAAGGGCAAATTGAGGACTCTTTCCTACAGGCAATTACGTCAGGTTGAAAGAGCAGCGGCAAAAAAGCCTTGTCATAGCAGCAGACAAGTTTTTGAAGCTGCTTGTGCCTCCAACGTCCCCCGAACAACAAGATGCAGGGTCCTTCAGAGGTTTGCAGCTGTGCATGCGCCATCCTGTCGACCTCCTCTATCCACTTCACACAAGCAGAAACGGCTCCAGTGGGCCAAACATTACATGAAGACTGATTTCAAAACTGTTTTGTTCACGGATGAGTGCCGTGCAGCGCTCGATGGTCCAGATGGATGGAGTGGAGGATGGCTGGTTGATGGACACCCCACGCAAACACGGCTACAGCGCCAACAAGGAGGAGGTGGAGTAATGTTTTGGGCTGGAATCATGGGGAGAGAGATTGTCGGCCCCTTTAGGATCCCTGAAGGCGCTAAAGATGAACTCCATAATGTATGTGGATTTTCTCAAACAGCACTTCCTGCCATGGTTCAAGAAGAAGAACCGTGTATTTCACAGCAAGATCATTTTTCTGCATGATAATGCACCATCTCATGCTGCACATAAAACATCTGCATCTCTGGCTGATATGGGCATAAAAGGGGACAAACTTATGGTGTGACCCCCATGCTCCCCTGACCTCTACCCCATTCAGAACCTTTGGAGCATCATTAAAAGGAGTGTCTATGATGGCGGGAGGCAGTTCACATCTAAGCAACAGCTCTGGGAGGGTATTCTGTCCTCATGCAAAACAATTGAAGCAGAAACCATCCAAAACCTGACAAATTCAATGGACGAGAGAGTTCAGAAGCTCCTTTCGAACAAGGGGTCCTATGTGAAAATGTAACATCACCTAGAATAAAGTTTTGAGTTGAAAACTGTTTGATTTCAGTTTCTAACAACCTGCTAATGCTTATAATTTCAAAAATGACCATTTTTTTGGTCTTTATTAAAATGAAAAGGTTGATCGAAAAGTTTGGGGGATCTAAGAGTGTGGCGACCCAGTAGTCATGATTACTTCGAATTCTGACAATATGAGGGTCATGCTGCAGGTAGTGCAGCAAGAAGGCACTTATGTGCCTTGCGCATCTCGGAGCCCCAAAATTATTTTCTGGGCTAGATGCAGCTAAAAATTATTTTTAATTTTAAATCTGGTGAAGATTTAGTATAGATGGCCTAATAGGATCAGTGCTGCACACTGCTACAAAGCCCAAATTATTTTCCAGTCAAGATACAGATAAACATGATTAGTAATTTGAAAGCTTAAAACGGTTGGTAGGGTGATTTTAACCAATCATCAAGCTTTTACTCTCCCCAGGATGACACAGGGGTAGAAAAGTCGTTTTGGATCCATGATTTGTTCATCTTTATGAACGTGAGTCTGTCTACATTATCAGTGGAGAGCCGCGTGCGCTTATCTGTCAGCACACCACCAGCAGCGCTGAACACACGTTCAGACAGAACGCTGGCTGCGGGGCATGACAAGATCTCCAAGGCGTAAGTGGCTAGCTCCGGCCATTTATCCAGATTGGAAGCCCAAAAAGAGCAAGGGTCCAGTGACACAGTCGTGGCTTCAATGTTTACTTGGAGATACTCCTGTACCATCGTCTCTAGGCATTGACTATGTGTCAGACTTCTTGTCTCCTGTGGCCTTGCAAAGGATGGGCTAAAAAAGTGGTGAAATGATTCCGCAAAATTGATGTTACCAGCAGATACTGTGGTTCTGTTACGGTTTGAGTGCTGAACACTTGACGGTCCCACGGTTGGCAAGTTGGAACTGTGAGATTCACTACGTGCACCACTGGTATTTTGTGGAAAAGCACATGTAAGATTCTGCAACAGTCTCTGCTGATACTCCTGCATGCGTGCATCCCTTTCTATGGCAGGAATAATTTCTGCAAATTTACTTTTGTACCGGGGATCTAACAGTGTGGCAACCCAGTAGTCAGGATTATTTCTAATTCTCACAATTCGAGGGTCATGTTGCATGTAGTGCAGCAAGAAGGCACTCATGTGTGTTGCGCATCCAGGAGCACCAAGTCCCTGTTGTGTTGGTGGCGAGGTAACAATCATGCTTCCTTCCTCTGTCCTCTCCCCCCAACCTCGCACAACAGAAATGTGATCAAGGTCTCCCTCATCTGATGAGTCTTCCATCAGTTCATCCTCCACTTCTTCCTGGGCTCCTGCACCTTCCTCACTAGTTTGGCTGCTACCATGCGCCCTGGTAAAACCATCTCCCCCACCCTCACATGCCTGCCGCCTTGGTGCTGCCAACCGTCTGGACCTTGCAGATGTTAGCCCTTCCGCATACAACTCCTCCTCCTCTACTTCCTCCACCTCCTCTTGTGCCACCACCTGACTCCGAATTCTGTTTAACATGTGCTCCAGCATGTAAATCACCGGAATAGTCATGCTGATAATGGCATCGTCAGCACTAAACATCTTCGTCGCCATTTCAAAACTGTGCAGAAGGGTGCATAGGTCCCTGATCTGAGACCACTCCTACAGCGTGATTTGCCCCACCTCTGAATCTCGTTGGCCCAGGCTATACGTCAGAACGTATTGCACCAGGGCTTGTCGGTGCTGCCACAGTCGCTGCAACATGTGCAGAGTTGAATTCCACCGGGTAGGCACATCGCATTTTAGCCGGTGAAGTGGCAGGCCCAACGACTTCTGTAGAGATGTAAGTCGCTGAGCTGCGGGATGCGAACGGCGGAAGTGAGCACACAGCGACCGTGCCCTCTGCAGAAGGCCATCTAGTCTGGGATAGTGGGCTAAAAATTGCTGGACAACCATGTTCAACACGTGAGCCATACAAGGCACGCGTGTGACATTGCCCCGGCGAAGGGCCGCACCCAGGTTTGCAGCATTGTCGCACACGGCCTTCCCTGGTTTCAGGTCCAGTGGAGACAACCATTCATGAAATTGGTTCTCCAGAGCTGACCACAACTCCTCAGCTGTGTGACTCACATTTCCCAGACATTTCAATGTAAAAACCGCCTGATGACGTTGAGCCCTACTGCCAGCATAGTAAGGAGGTGTGCAGGATCCCTTCTGCGCAGTTAGAAAGCTTGTGGCATGACCAGACAGGCTTTGGGTGCAGGTGGAAGACCGAGAGGAGGTTGAGGAGGCAGAAGCAGTGGAGGAACTTTGACATAAAGAGGATTGACGCACAACTCGTGGGGACGGCAAGACTTGGACAGCAGCCCCTTGTCCTGCTGTCACCATAGTTACCCAGTGCCCAGTCAGCGACATGTAACGCCCCTGTCCATGCCTACTCGTCCAAGTGTCTGTGGTGAAATGCACCCTGTCACACACAGAGTTTCTCAAAGAAGCGGTGATGTTGTGTGCGACATGCTGGTGGAGCGCAGGCACACCTTTCTTTGAGAAGTAGTGCCGACTGGGCATCTGGTACTGGGGCACTGCGACGGACATAAGGTCTCGAAAATCCTCTGTGTCCACCAGGCGGAAAGGCAGCATTTCTGTAGCCAAGAGCTTGCAGATGGTGAAATTCAACCTCTTAGCTTTCTCATGGCTAGGAGGAAATGGTCTTTTACTTGTCCACATCTGAGGGACCGAGGGCTGGCTATTGTGCTTAGACGGGGTTGATAAGGGTGTCCCCGGCAAACTGCCGGTCTGTGAGGAAGATGCAGGCGGACAAGTTAGGTTGCCTTGTTCCAAAGGTGGTGCTATCGATGTCGGACAGCGCTCAACAACAGCTGGTGTTACCACCTCCAAAGAAAATGATGACCTGCCAATCACGCTGGCTGTTGCGGGTAAAGAGGTGTCAGGTCTGCGCCCCAAAACAGGTGTGACTGCTGTCCCCCCAGTCACAGAGGATGAAGAGGCCGCGGATGCACAAGATATGGCAGACGGTGGTTGGCCCGGCCGGCTGGCCGCAATGTAGCACACTGAGCTTCCCACTGCAACTTATGCTTCATGTCCATGTGCCGGTTCATGCATGAAGTACTCAAACTATGTATTTTTTGGCCTCTACTTAGCTTTTGCTGACAAATGTTACAGATAACACGAGTTGGGTCATCTTTATCGATCTGAAAAAATGCCCAGGCTATGCAAGGCTTAGCACCCATGCGACCTGAAGAGCCACCACGACTTGTGGTGAGAGGCAGAGTTGTGTTTGAGGATGCAGTTGTTGACGTGCTTCCAGTACTACGTCTCTGTCCAGGAAGGCGCAACCTGACCTCGTCGTCACTAGCATCTTCCTCCACCTCCTCTGCTGACCTCATCTCTTGGCTGACTGTGGGTTGACAGTAAGTGGGATCTCCGACCTCATCATCATCACCCTGTGCGTTATCACACCCGTCGTCCTCAGAGCCAACCTGTTCCTGCCCTGACAAAAAACTAAAGTTGTCGCTCCAATCAGGTATTTGAGTCTTATCATCGTCTTCCTCATTGTCTCCACCAACAGGAGTTACAGTTTGGGAATGAGGGTCTACATTATGGTCAGAACCTTCTGCGTCTGGTCCTGGATCCGACTCATAAAGATTCTGGGCATCAGTGCAGATCATTTCCTCGTCTGGATTCACAGAAGTGTTGGAGTCGACCTCTGATTCCCAGGCTATAGTATGAGTAAACAGCTCTGCAGACTCAACCATCTGTTCTACCTCATACTCAGACGGGCAGCTGGAGATTTGGGAGCTGTGAGGAAAAAAGTGCGATTTGGGTGACACCTTTGAGGACTGGAGTATTTGTGATGTTGAAGTTGATGTGGAGGAGAGCCCACTTAAAGGAGCACTTCATATCCGTTGAAGCACCTGCTGTTTTTGTGCCTCATCTGGAACTTGTAGCGATTGGCGTGGCCGTAAGAAAGGGATCTTATCACATTGTCCGCTAAAAGAAGTAGACATTTTAGTTTGGCTGGAAGATGGTCTTTCTTCTGCAGATGTTACTGTTGCTTTAACACCTACCCCACGGACACAACCTTTTTTCCCCTTCCCAACACGCCTATTCCCCTTTCCACCAGCAGCAGGCCTTTTTCCACTCATTTTGGTGGTTAACTAATTCACAACTCTGGAGTTGTTTGCACAAAAAAACAATGGATGGTAACCGAGCAGAGCTGAGTGGACAAACTGTGGTATTAGGCCAAAACTATTGGCTGGGTTAGATGCAGAAAAAAATTATTTTGAATTTGCAACCTGATGGAGGTCAGTATAGATGGATTAATAGAACAAGACCCACACACAGCTAGAAGCCCAATATTTTTTCAGAGGTAGATGCAGGAAAAAAATATATTCAGTTTGCAACCTGATGGAGGTCAGTATAGATGGTCTAATACAACAAGTCCCACACACAGCTAGAAGCCCAAATATTTTTTCAGAGGTACTGTAGATGCAGATAAAAATTAGTTTTAATTTGCAACCTGATGGAGGTCAGTATAGATGGACTAATAGAGAAAGTCCGACACACTACTAGAAGGCCAAATATTTTTTCAGAGGTAGATGCAGAAAAAAATATATTCAGTTTGCAACCTGATTGAGGTCAGTATAGATGGACTAATAGAGAAAGTCCGACACACTACTAGAAGGCCAAATATTTTTTCAGAGCTAGATGCAGAAAAAAATTATATTCAGTTTGCAACCTGATGGAGGTCAGTATAGATGGATTAATAGAACAAGACCCACACACAGCTAGAAGCCCAATATTTTTTCAGAGGTAGATGCAGAAAAAAATATATTCAGTTTGCAACCTGATGGAGGTCAGTATAGATGGACTAATAGAGAAAGTCCGACACACAGCTAGAAGCCCAATATTTTTTCAGAGGTAGATGCAGAAAAAAATATATTCAGTTTGCAACCTGATGGAGGTCAGTATAGATGGACTAATACAACAAGTCCCACACACAGCTAGAAGCCCAAATATTTTTTCAGAGGTACTGTAGATGCAGGTAAAAATTAGTTTTAATTTGCAACCTGATGGAGGTCAGTATAGATGGACTAAAAGAGAAAGTCAGACACACTACTAGAAGGCCAAATATTTTTTCAGAGCTAGATGCAGAAAAAAATTATATTCAGTTTGCAACCTGATGGAGGTCAGTATAGATTGACTAATACAACAAATCCCACACACAGCTAGAAGCCCAATATTTTTTCAGAGGTAGATGCAGAAAAAAATATATTCAGTTTGCAACCTGATGGAGGTCAGTATAGATTGACTAATACAACAAATCCCACACACAGCTAGAAGCCCAATATTTTTTCAGAGGTAGATGCAGAAAAAAATATATTCAGTTTGCAACCTGATGGAGGTCAGTATAGATGGACTAATACAACAAATCCCACACACAGCTAGAAGCCCAATATTTTTTCAGAGGTAGATGCAGAAAAAAATATATTCAGTTTGCAACCTGATGGAGGTCAGTATAGATGGACTAATAGAGAAAGTCCGACACACTACTAGAAGGCCAAATATTTTTTCAGAGCTAGATGCAGAAAAAAATTATATTCAGTTTGCAACCTGATGGAGGTCAGTATATATGGACTAATAGAGAAAGTCCGACACACTACTAGAAGGCCAAATATTTTTTCAGAGCTAGATGCAGAAAAAAATTATATTCAGTTTGCAACCTGATGGAGGTCAGTATAGATGGACTAATACAACAAGTCCCACACACAGCTAGAAGCCCAATATTTTTTCAGAGGTAGATGCAGAAAAAAATATATTCAGTTTGCAACCTGATGGAGGTCAGTATAGATGGACTAATACAACAAGTCCCACACACAGCTAGAAGCCCAAATATTTTTTCAGAGGTACTGTAGATGCAGATAAAAATTAGTTTTAATTTGCAACCTGATGGAGGTCAGTATAGATGGACTAATAGAGAAAGTCCGACACACTACTAGAAGGCCAAATATTTTTTCAGAGCTAGATGCAGAAAAAAATTATATTCAGTTTGCAACCTGATGGAGGTCAGTATAGATGGACTAATAGAGAAAGTCCGACACACTACTAGAAGGCCAAATATTTTTTCAGAGCTAGATGCAGAAAAAAATTATATTCAGTTTGCAACCTGATGGAGGTCAGTATAGATGGATTAATAGAACTAGACCCACACACAGCTAGAAGCCCAATATTTTTTCAGAGGTAGATGCAGGAAAAAAATATATTCAGTTTGCAACCTGATGGAGGTCAGTATAGATGTACTAATACAACAAGTCACACACACAGGTAGAAGCCCAAATATTTTTTCAGAGGTACTGTAGATGCAGATAAAAATTAGTTTTAATTTGCAACCTGATGGAGGTCAGTATAGATGGACTAATAGAATGATGCTATGCCCAAAAGATTTTACTTCACTAGGTGCAGTAAAAAAATTGGTATTCTATACACAGGTGGTATATCTTGCAACACAGATAGGCTACTCCACTGACTAACACACTTTGCAATAGGCCAAAAAGGATTAGCTTTGCTAGATTCAGCCAAATGCTGTGAAAAAAACTTGCACAGCACTGGCACAGACCTGCCTGGCAAAAACTGATAGGAACTGATGTAACCTAGTCCTGAAAAGGACTCCAATTACAATTAGTCTTTACTCCCACAACCTATCTATTTTAAGAGCACAGACCTCCCTGATAAAAGTCGTAGGAAATGCTGTAACCTAGTCCTTAAAAGGACTGCAATCAAAACTATTCCCTACTCCCAAGCTATCTGTAGATTTGTGCGAAAATTGGCTTGAAATTAACAAGGTATAGCGCACACAGCAATAGCGGTGCCGTCTAACACGCAGCTGCAGCAGTGAGAAAATGGTGGCGACGGGGAAAATGGCTTGGTCTTATAGGGCAAGGACATGTGACATACACTGCCAATGACACATGCCCTTGCTTGTGTGAAAAAAAGCACTTCGCTCCGTGTGTGCGCTGCTGATAGGCTGACAGATTGCACCTCCCCACTGCAAATGCGGGAAAGAGAAAAAAAAATGGAGATCTTCATTGTTCCTGCAGAGATCCATCCCCTGCCCCTCCCCCCACCCCGCTGTACACTCAAACTGCGTATTAACATTAAATTTCATCATTACTGAGAAAAAATCCAGTTATGATTTTGGTGCACGAACAGTTATCGAACATAACCTCGAACAGCCGAATTTTTCTCAAATTGTTCGTGTTCGCCGAACTGCTCGAACACCGCCCAAAACAGCTCGAATTTGAGATTGGCGAACAGTTCGAGTAGAACAACGCTCATCTCTAGACAAGATACTGTAATTTCCCTTCAAAATATGAGAAATTTCATATTCACCATCTTCCACCACAGGGGGAACAGTGACAGTGGCGTCCCTATTAGAAACATCAGCCTTTTTCAACAAGGAAACATGAAATACAGGATTAATCTTCCAAGAAGTAGGGACATCCAACCTGACAGCAGATGGGTTAACAACCTGGAGCACCTTAAATGGACCCACAAACTTAGGACCCAGTTTTTTAGTGGGAATCCTCAACCGCAAGTTCTTTGAGGACAACCAAACCATGACACCCACAGTAAACAAAACCTCCTTACGTTTCCTGTCAAAATACTTCTTGGACTTCTTGTTAGCCTGTTGCAGGTTACAACTAGAGATGAGCGGTGTTTGACTAGAACTGTTCGCCAATCTCAAATTCGAGCTGTTTTGGGCGGTGTAAGAGCCGTTCGGCGAACACGAACGATTTGAAAAAAATTCGGCTGTTCGAGGTTATGTTCGATAACTATCCGTGCACCAAAATCATAATTGGATTTTTTCTCAGTAATGATGAAAATTAATGTTAATACGCAGTTTGAGTATACAGCGGGGCGGGGGGAGTGGCAGGGGATGGATCTCTGCAGGAATAATGAAGATCTCCATTTTTTTTTCTCTTTCCCGCATTTACAGTGGGGAGGTGCAATCTGTCAGCCTATCAGCAGCGCACACACGGAGCGAAGTGCTTTTTTTCACACAAGCAAGGGCATGTGTCATTGGCAGTGTATGTCACATGTCCTTGCCCTATAAGACCCAGCCATTTTCTCCAATGCCACCATTTTCTCACTGCTGCAGCTGCGTGTTAGACAGCACCGCTGTTGCTGTGTGCGCTATACCTTGTTAATTTCAAGCCAATTTTCGCACAAATCTACAGATAGCTTGGGAGTAGGGAATAGTTGTGATTGCAGTCCTTTTAAGGACTACGTTACATCATTTCATATGACTTTTATCAGGCAGGTCTGTGCTCTTAAATAGATAGGTTGGGAGTAAAGACTAATTGTAATTGCAGTCCTTTTCAGGGCTAGGTTACATCAGTTCCTATCACTTTTATCAGGCAGGTCTGTGCTCTTAAATAGATAGGTTGGGAGTAATGACTAATTGTAATTGCAGTCCTTTTCAGGACTAGGTTACATCAGTTCCTATCAGTTTTTGCCAGGCAGGTCTGTGCCAGTGCTGTGCAAGTTTTTTTCACAGCATTTGGCTAAATCTAGCAAAGCTAATCCTTTTTGGCCTCTTGCAGTGTGTGTTAGTCAGTGCAGTAGCCTATCTGTGTTGCAAGCTACACCACCTGTGTATAGAATACCATTTTTTTACTGCACCTAGTGAAGTAAAACCTTTTGGGCATAGCATCATTCTATTAGTCCATCTATACTGACCTCCATCAGGTTGCAAATTGAATATAATTTGTTTCTGCATCTAGCTCTGAAAAAATATTTAGACTTCTAGCAGTGTGTGGGACTTGTTCTATTAGTCCATCTATACTGACCTCCATCAGGTTGCAAATTCAATATCATTTTTTTCTGCATCTAGCTCTGAAAAAAATATTTGGGCTTCTAGCAGTGTGTGGGACTTGTTCTATTAGTCCATCTATACTGACCTCCATCAGGTTGCAAATTGAATATAATTTTTTTCTGCATCTAGCTCTGAAAAAATATTTGGGCTTCTAGCAGTGTGTGGGACTTGTTCTATTAGTCCATCTATACTGTCCTCCATCAGGTTGCAAATTGAATATATTTTTTTTCTGCATCTAGCTCTGAAAAAATATTTGGGCTTCTAGCAGTGAATGGGACTTGTTCTATTAGTCCATCTATACTGACCTCCATCAGGTTGCAAATTCAATATCATTTTTATCTGCATCTAACCCAGCCAATACATTTGCCCTAATACCACAGTTTGGCCACTCAGCTCTGCTCGGTTCCCATCCATTGTTTTTTTTTGCAAACAACTCCAGAGTTGTGAATTAGTTAACCACCAAAATGAGTGGAAAAAGGCCTGCTGCTGGTGGAAAGGGGAATAGGCGTGTTGGGAAGGGGAAAAAAGGTTGTATCCGTGGGGTAGGTGTTAAAGCAACAGTAACATCTGCAGAAGAAAGACCATCTTCCAGCCAAACTAAAATGTCTACTTCTTTTAGCGGACAATGCGATAAGAGCCCTTTCTTAAGGCCACGCCAATCGCTACAAATTCCAGATGAGGCACAAAAACAGCAGGTGCTTCAACGGATATCAAGTGCTCCTTTAAGTGGGCTCTCCTCCACCTCAACTTCAACATCACAAATACTCCAGTCCTCAGAGGTGTCACCCCAATCGCACTTGCTTCCTCACAGCTCCCAAATCTCCAGCTGCCCAACTGAGTATGGGGTAGAACAGATGGTTGAGTCTGCAGAGCTGTTTACTCATACTATAGCCTGGGAATCAGAGGTCGGCTCCAGCGCTTCTGTGAATCCAGACGAGGAAATGATCTGCACTGATGCCCACAATCTTTATGAGTCGGATCCAGGACCAGACGAAGAAGGTTCTGACCATAATGTAGACCCTCATTCCCAAACCGTAACTCCTGTTGGTGGAGACAATGAGGAAGATGATGATGAGACTCAAATACCTAATTGGAGCGACAACTTTAGTTTTTTGTCAGGGCAGGAACAGGTTGGCTCTGAGGACGACGGGTGTGATAACACACAGGGTGATGATGAGGTTGGAGATCACACTTACTGTCAACCCACAGTCAGCCAAGAGATGAGGTCAGCAGAGGAGGTGGAGGAGGATGCTAGTGACGACGAGGTCAGGTTGCCCCTTCTTGGACAGAGACGTAATACTGGAAGCACATCAACAACTGCATCCTCAAACACAACTCTGCCTCTGACCACAAGTCGTGATGGCTCTTCAGGTCGCATGGGTGCTAAGCCTTGCATAGCCTGGGCATTTTTTCAGATCGATAAAGATGACCCAACTCGTGATATCTGTAACATTTGTCTGAAAAAGCTAAGTAGAGGCCAAAAAATACATAGTTTGAGTACTTCATGCATGAACCTGCACATGGACATGAAGCATAAGTTGCAGTGGGAAGCTCACTGTGCTACAATGCGGCCTAGCCGGCCGGGCCAACCACCATCTGCCACATCTTGTACATCCGCGGCCTCTTCATCCTCTGTGACTGGGGGGACAGCAGTCACACCTGTTTTGGGACGCAGACCTGCCACCTCTTTACCCGCAACAGCCAGCGTGATTGGCAGGTCATCATTTTCTTTGGAGGTGGTAACACCAGCTGGTGTTGAGTTCTTTTCGACATTGATAGCACCACCTTTGGATCAAGGCAACCTAACATGTCCGCCTGCATCTTCCTCACAGACCGGCAGTTTGCCGGGGACACCCTTATCAACCCCGTCTAAGCACAACAGCCAGCCCTCGTTCCCTCAGATGTGGACAAGTAAAAGACCATTTCCTCCTAGCCATGAGAAAGCTAAGAGGTTGAATTTCACTATCTGCAAGCTCTTGGCTACAGAAATGATGCCTTTCCGCCTGGTGGACACAGAGGATTTTCGAGACCTTATGTCCGTCGCAGTGCCCCAGTACCAGATGCCCAGTCGGCACTACTTCTCAAAGAAAGGTGTGCCTGCGCTCAACCAGCATGTCGCACACAACATCACCGCTTCTTTGAGAAACTCTGTGTGTGACAGGGTGCATTTCACCACAGACACTTGGACGAGTAGGCATGGACAGTGGCGTTACATGTCGCTGACTGGGCACTGGGTAACTATGGTGACAGCAGGACAAGGGGCTGCTGTCCAAGTCTTGCCATCCCCACGAGTTGTGTATCAATCCTCTTTATGTCAAAGTTCCTCCACTGCTTCTGCCTCCTCAACCTCCTCTCGGTCCTCCACCTGTACCCAAAGCCTGTCTGGTCATGCCACAAGCTTTCTAACTGCGCAGAAGGGATCCTGCACACCTACTTACTATGCTGGCAGTAGGGCTCAACATCATCAGGCGGTTTTTACTTTGAAATGTCTGGGAAATGTGAGTCACACAGCTGAGGAGTTGTGGTCAGCTCCGGAGAACCAATTTCATGAATGGTTGTCTCCACTGGACCTGAAACCAGGGAAGGCCGTGTGCGACAATGCTGCAAACCTTGGTGCGGCCCTTCGCCAGGGCAATGTCACACACGTGCCTTCTATGGCTCACGTGTTGAACCTGGTTGTCCAGCAATTTTTAGCCCACTATCCCTGACTAGATGGCCTTTTGCAGAGGGCACGGTCGCTGTGTGCTCACTACCGCCGTTCGCATCCCGCAGCTCAGCGACTTACATCTCTACAGAAGTCGTTGGGCCTGTCACTTCACCGGCTAAAATGCGATGTGCCTACCCGGTGGAATTCAACTCTGCACATGTTGCAGCGACTGTGGCAGCACCGACAAGCTCTGGTGCAATACGTTCTGACGTATAGCCTGGGCCAACGAGATTCAGAGGTGGGGCAAATCACGCTGTAGGAGTGGTCTCAGATCAGGGACCTATGCACCCTTCTGCACAGTTTTGAAATGGCGACGAAGATGTTTAGTGCTGACGATGCCATTATCAGCATGACTATTCCGGTGATTTACATGCTGGAGCACATGTTAAACAGAATTCGGAGTCAGGTGGTGGCACAAGAGGAGGTGGAGGAAGTAGAGGAGGAGGAGTTGTATGCGGAAGGGCTAACATCTGCAAGGTCCAGACAGTCGGCAGCACCAAGGCGGCAGGCATGTGAGGGTGGGGGAGATGGTTTTACCAGGGCACATGGTAGCAGCCAAACTAGTGAGGAAGGTGCAGGAGCTCAGGAAGAAGTGGAGGACGAACTGATGGAAGACTCATCAGATGAGGGAGACCTTGATCACATTTCTGTTGTGCGAGGTTGGGGGGAGAGGACAGAGGAAGGAAGCATGATTGTTACCTCGCCACCAACACAACAGGGACTTGGTGCTCCCGGATGCGCAAGACACATGAGTGCCTTCTTGCTGCACTACCTGCAACATGACACTCGAATTGTGAGAATTAGAAATAATCCTGACTACTGGGTAGCCACACTGTTAGATCCCCGGTACAAAAGTAAATTTGCAGAAATTATTCCTGCCATAGAAAGGGATGCTCGCATGCAGGAGTATCAGCAGAGACTGTTGCAGAATCTTACATGTGCTTTTCCACAAAACACCAGTGGTGCACGCAGTGAATCTCACAGTTCCAACTTGACAACCGTGGGACCGTCGAGTGTTCAGCACTCAAACCGTAACAGAAACACAGTATCTGCTGGTAACATCAATTTTGCGGAATCATTTCACCACTTTTTTAGCCCATCCTTTGCAAGGCCACAGGAGACAAGAAGTCTGACACATAGTCAACGCCTAGAGACGATGGTACAGGAGTATCTCCAAGTAAACATTGAAGCCATGACTGTGTCACTGGACCCTTGCTCTTTTTGGGCTTCCAATCTGGATAAATGGCCGGAGTTCGCCACTTACGCCTTGGAGATCTTGTCATGCCCCGCAGCCAGCATTCTGTCTGAACGTGTGTTCAGCGCTGCTGGTGGTGTGCTGACAGATAAGTGCACGCGGCTCTCCACTGATAATGTAGACAGACTCACATTCATAAAGATGAACAAATCATGGATCCAAAACGACTTTTCTACCCCTGTGTCATCCTGGGGAGAGTAAAAGCTTGATGATTTGTTAAAATCACCTCACCAACCGTTGTAAGCTTTCAAATTACTAATCATGTTTATCTGTATCTTGGCTGGAAAATTATTTGGGCTTTGTAGCAGTGTGCAGTACTGATTCTATTAGGCCATCTATACTAAGCTCCACCAGATTTAAAATTAATAAAAAATTTTAGCTGCCTCTAGCCCGGAAAATAATTTTGGGGCTCCTAGATGCGCAAGACACATGAGTGCCTTCTTGCTGCACTACCTGCAACATGACCCTCAAATTGTCAGAATTCGAAGTAATCCTGACTACTAGGTTGCCACACTCTTAGATCCCTCACACTCTTCGATCAACCTTTTCATTTTAATAAAGAACAAAAAAATGGTAATTTTTGAAATTATAAGCATTAGCAGGTTATTAGAAACTGAAATCAAACAGTTTTCAACTCAAAACTTTATTTTAGGTGATGTTACATTTGCACATAGGACCCCTTGTTCAAAAGGAGCTTCTGAACTCTCTCGTCCATTGAATTTGTCAGGTTTTGGATGGTTTCTGCTTCAATTGTTTTGCATGAGGACAGAATACCCTCCCAGAGCTGTTGCTTAGATGTGAACTGCCTCTCGCCATCATAGACACTCCTTTTGATGATGCTCCAGAGGTTCTGAATGGGGTTGAGGTCAGGGGAGCATGGGGGGTCACACCATAAGTTTGTCCCCTTTTATGCCCATATCAGCCAGAGATGCAGATGTGTTATGTGCAGCATGAGACGGTGCATTATCATGCATGAAAATGATCTTGCTGTGGAATACACGGTTCTTCTTCTTGAACCATGGCAGGAAGTGCTGTTTGAGAAACTCCACATACATTATGGAGTTCATCTTTACCCCTTCAGGGATCCTAAAGGGGCCAACAATCTCTCTCCCCATGATTCCAGCCCAAAACATTACTCCACCTCCTCCTTGTGGGTGCTGTAGCCGTGTTTGCTTGGGGTGTCCATCAACCAGCCATCCTCCACTCCATCCATATGGACCATCGAGCGTTGCACGGCACTCATCCATGAACAAAACAGTTTTGAAATCAGTCTTCATGTATTGTTTGGCCCACTGGAGCCGTTTCTGCTTGTGTGCAGTCGACAGAGGAGGTCGACAGGATGGCTTACGCACAGCTGCAAACCTCTGAAGGACCCTGCATCTTGTTGTTCGGGGGACGTTGGAGGCACCAGCAGCTTCAAAAACTTGTCTACTGCTATGACAAGGCTTTTTTGCCGCTGCTCTTTTAACCTGATATAATTGCCTGTAGGAAAGAGTCCTCAATTTGCCCTTATCAGCACGCACACGTGTGTACTGTGAATCAGCTACATACTTCTTGATTGTGCGATGATCAGGATGAAGTGTCTTGGCAATGTTGATTGTAGTCATGTCTTGACCTAAACACTCCACAATTTGTTGCTTCTCAGCAGCCGACACATCCTTTTTCTTTCCCACTTTGGCAGAAAATGTAGGCTGCTTAAGAATGTGGGACAGCCTTCTTAAGTAGTCTTGTCTTTCATTGGACACACCTGCCAAACTAATTAGCACAGGTGTCTGCAATTGCTTACAGTGATATAAAGAGCCCTGACACACATCACCATCAATGAGTTTAACTGACAAACAAACAAATTCTTCCCTTATCACTCCTAAACACTTTTTGCATATTAATTTGGAACACAGTGTACATGTGCTTTTCCACAAAAGACCAGTGGTTCACGTAGTGAATCTTACAGTTCTAACTTGCCAACCGTGGTCTGTATGGAGTTGTTCAATAAAGGGCCCAAAATTAAGATAACATAGACGGGAGAGGTCTCTATGAATAGGAATTCCTAAGTATTTGATACCCTGTGAGGGCCAGGCAAAGGAAAAGTTGGACTGGATGGAATCCTGCATGGATTTGGGGAGGGAGACATCGAGGGCCTCAGACTTCGCTGCATTGACATTAAAATTTGACCATGTAACAAAGTGATCTATTTCAGCCATAACAGCAGGGATGGATATATGTGATTGAGTGATATATACTAGGACATCATCAGCAAATAGAGAGCACTTGTACTCAGTGCCTCCCACCTCAATCCACCTAATATTGGGGTTATGGCGAATTGATGAGAGCAGGTGCTCCGTCACTAGGATGTATAAGAGAGGGGACAGAGGACATCCCTGCCTTGTCCCATTTTTGATTATGAAAGGTGATGAAAATGTTCTGACGCGCCCCCTGGGCCTTGGGACACCCGGAGCCGGACCCTTTTTGGTGGATGCTGGTGGTTGTAGTCTCCGTGGTGGCGACCCGGTTCCGTGGTTCAGGGCGTCAAACCAGTGGCGGAACTATTTATGTGGTTTTGATGTTTAAATGTCTGACTATGCCACCCGTGGATTGCGGTCAGAGTGAACCGCCGCTGCAGGGCAGACCGCTAAGGCTGGTGTTGTGGGTGCAGCAGAGCGGAGTATAACTCCCCACGGGAGGAGTATAGCCTCAGGGCAGTGTATGCGGAGGATGGGGGTGATGGTGCAGGGCAGCAGCAGTAACGACACGGAGTCAGTGATGGAGTCCAGGGCCTTTACTCACAGTTCGTATTATCCAGACCACTTCTGCAGGTAACGGCTGCCCACGTCGTACTGTGCTCACCAGGTGAGGGGCTCAGACAACTCCCAGATAACTTTGGAGCGCTTCACAGGACCCCCTTTGTGTGTCCTTTGTCTGGCCTTTCTTACTAACACTTCTGTCCGGCTGCCTCGGGCCTCCTCTTGGTAAACTTGGCGCTTGTTTCCCTGACCCTATGTCGTGCCTTCCTAGCGGGTGTAGCGAGGGGCTGCGCCACATAAAATGTCACAGACTCCAGTTTCTAGCTGAGGGTCATTTCCCGCCTCCACTAGTTTTGGGGACCTTTCTCCCCCTTTGGCCTGACCCCTCCACGCAGGTGGATTCGGGAGTGCAGTGGCGACTCGCCCGTCCACACCCCTGGGATCCCTTCATTCCTCGTTCCTGGAGCCTTCTCTGCTCCTCTTCCTTCCTTCTCCCTCTTCCAGGCCTGGGCCTCTGTTACTAGGCCCACCTCCGGAGCAGAGCCCATGCAGAGCCCCTGCTCCCTGTCACTTCTGCTCAGACTTCTCTGCACTGAACTAAGATGGTGCCCACCTTTTATACTCCCTTCTCAATGCACCCAGGAACTGCTTCCTCCCTGCTCCTGCACTACAGGGTTCCCCTTACTCGGTGTTCCCTCCCCCCACTCCAGCCAGGGACAGGGACTGTCGTGTCCATCTCAGGGGCATATTGGTCGCCCTGCCCCACGGCAATGTGGTGTAATGCATGCAGGTATCGGAGTCCTGATCCACACTCCATCCTTACCTGAGAGTGAGATATCACACCTCTGGGTGAGGTGCAATACCTCTGTAGCAACCGACCCCTCGGGGTGCTACAGTTCCATTTATCTTCAGCCTAGGTGACGTATTGCGATACAGGGCCGTGATTTTGGCTATAAAAGGGTCCCCTAGACCCCTACCCCAAGCTTTTTAAGAGAATAATATATGGTGTGCCAGGAGACTCTATGGAATGCTTTCTCAGCATCCAACGAGAGTATCTCATTACAAATTTTTAACTGCATCTAGCCCAGGAAATACTTTGTGCCTAGTAGCAGTGTCTGCTAGTCAGCGGATTATCCCAGCTGTTAAGCAAGCTACACCACCTGTAGTTTGAACACTTCATTTTTTCAAAGGAAATGCATCGGGACCATGGGATACTCAGTGAAGAGCATCGGGAGGCACCCAAGGCATAGGGGCTGGGACTGGCGGTAGGACCCCTTGCGGTGGACCGCGGAGCTCGATCCTTATTAAAGCTTTTTATCTGCAGCAGCTTTAGTGGACGCTACAGGAGCTGGAATTACGCGGCTGCTGGCATGAGACTTGCCCTCCAATAGATCCTTGTAAAAGGATTTAAAGTGTATTCATTCAAATTAGAGAGACAATTTAAATGAAAAAGCTTAGAGCTGCCTCCACCACAGGGGGGCTCGCTCGACCCACCAGCGGACAGGCACCAGTATTGGGAGAGGGGGGCTGGCCGTCAGGGTCCACCGCGGCTCTGGCACAAACCTGGCGAAACGGAGGTGGCACGGGCAGGAACGGACTAGCCGTGTCGGCTTCTCACTTTTTGGATTTTAGAAGGGCATGACAAGCCTATATCTGTGTCTCCCCCTCCTTTTAATGAATATGAATAGCGGTACCAGAGCGCCAATAACAGGGCAAAAATATTAAAAGGACTGATTTTATTAATACACACACAACGCGTTTCAGTGGACACAGCCACCTTCATCAGGTGGATACCTGATGAAGGTGGCTGTGTCCACCGAAACGCGTTGTGTGTGTATTAATAAATCAGTCCTTTTAATATTTTTGCCCTGTTATTGGCGCTCTGGTACCGCTATTCATATTCACTGATTGTCCTTTTCCCCCTGTTGGGGTGCGGTAGAGCGGCCTTTAATCTATTGTTCTTTCACCTGTGGGAGCAATTTAATTAGAATTACTACCCTGGTTTTCCAAGCTGCGCTGCCCTAACCCCTCTGGAACGCTGCCGGGGGTGTTGGTGAAGCTGTGCGTCTATCTCGGCGTTACATGCTACTAACCTGACCACGTGATCCACCACCGAGAGATCAGGATCTGTGAATGCCGCTGGAATTAGATGACAGCCACCAACAGATCGGAGCTTGTGGAGCTTTACACTGGGGTTGTGCAGAGGTGCACAACTTCATAAGGTTAGTAGCCATCCCCACACCCCTCTAACAATTGCAATACTGAGTCACCCATTGCGCCTTGTTCTCTCCTCTCTTTACATCCCCCTCCTTTTACTCCTCCACCTCTTTTCTTTTCGCATGACTATATGTACTTGTCACTTTTCCATGTGTTAGTTATGTCTTCTGAGCAGTTTGTCAGCTTTTGGACACCTTTAAAGGTGTTTTCTATGTGTTTCTTTGTGTTTTTGTTTGCCTGCCATTGGTTTTAATGGTGTTCGAAGGTGTTCGACGAACAGTTCAACGAACAGTTCGGCGAACACAAGGGTGTTCGACGAACCGAACCGAACTCGAACACTACAGGGGTGGCTCAACACTAGTTACAATGTACATTAGTCCAAACTCTCTCCAAATCACCGGAAAAATTCTCCTCCTTCGGCACCGCCGACCCCAATTTGGAGAATGAACCAAAAGACAGATGTCTCCCAGTGCAACAAGAAAAAGGAGAACACCCAGCAGAAGAGGATGTATGATTGTTAAGAGCAAATTCTGCGAGAGGCAGAAACTCAGACCACACCTCTTGATTGTCTGCCACAAAACAACGCAAAAACTGTTCAACATCCTGGTTCTTTCTTTCAGTCTGTCCATTAGACTCAGAATGATAACCAGACGAAAATGACAAATAGACTCCCAACCTGTCACAAAAAGCACGCCAAAAGCGAGCCACAAACTGAGGTCCTCTATCAGAAACAATATCCATGGGAACGCCATGGAGCTTGACAATCTCCTTAACAAACGCCTTAGCGAGTGTCTTGACGCCGGGCAACTTAATGAATGGAACCAAATATCAAATCTTACTAAAACGGTCTACGACCACCCTGATGACAGTAAAATCCTCAGACACAGGAAGATCAGTAGTAAAATCCATAGTGAGATGCGTCCAAGGTGCACTAGGAACCTCCAGAGGGCAAAGCAATCCCGCAGCAGGAGTATGTGAAGCCTTTGACCTAGTACACACCGTACACTGACGCACCCACTTGATGACTTCCTTCTGCCATCCTGGCCACCAAAAACTGCGACTGATAAGTCTCTTAGTCTCCGAAACTCCTGGATGACCTGCCAACCGAGACTCATGATACTCCACAAACAAATCTCTCCTAAAGGCTCTAGGCACAAACAACCTCCCATGGGGAGTGTTAGATGGAGCATCATCTTGAGCATTCAGAATCCCATTCTCCAAATCGGAGTCCAATGTCGCCACCACAACTCCTTTCTGCAAAATGCTCTCCTCCTCCTCGGCACCGACCATAGGAGAGAAGCTGCGAGATAAAGCATTGTCTTTAACGTTCTTAGTACCAGGGATATAGGTAACAGAAAAATTGAACCGAGAAAAAAAAAGTACCCACCTAGCTTGACGGTCATTCAAGCGCTTGGCAGCATCCAGATAGATCAAATTCTTATGATCTGTGAAAACCTGAATAGGAAATCTTGCGCCTTCCAAAAAATGACGCCGGTGTTCAAACGCAAGTTTAATAGCTAGCAACTCACGATTTCCAACATCATAATTTAGTTCGGTTTCTGAAAATTTTTTCGAAAAGAAGGCACAAGGTTGTACTCCACCCTTGTTCCCCTGAGACAAAACTGCTCCGACCCCCACCGATGAAGCATCAACCTCGACCAAAAAAGGTTTGGTCTCATCAGGCTGTATAAGGATAGGGGCAGAACTGAACCTCTCTTTGAGATACTCAAATGCTTCAATGGCTTCAGTAGTCCACTGGGTCGTATTGGCACCTTTCCTGGTGAGATTGGTTAGAGGTTTAACAATTACAGAAAAATTCTTAATGAATTTCCTGTAATAATTGACAAAACCCAAAAACTTCTGTATAGATTTCAAACCAATAGGCCTAGGCCATTCCTGCACAGCCTGAACCTTCACAGGGTCCATCTCAAAGCCCTCGCTGGAGATAATGTAGCCCAAAAAACTAATTTTCTGCACAGCGAACTCACATTTCTCCAGCTTAGCAAAGAGTGAATTATCACTCAATAACTGCAAAACTTCACGTACACTCTGCCAATGGGACTCTAAATCTGGTGAATAAATCAAAATGTCATCCAAATACACAACCACATTCTTACCAATCAAAGGTCTCAGGATGTCATTAATAAGGTTTTGAAAAAATGCAGGTGCATTGGTAAGACCGAAGGGCATCACCAGATTCTCAAAATGACCTAGCGGAGTGTTAAAAGCAGTTTTCCATTCATCACCCTCCTTCACAAGTAACAAATTGTGTGCCACTCGGAGATCAATTTTTGAGAACCACTTGGCTCCCACTAACTGGTTAAACAAGTCAGGAATTAACGGCAATGGGTAAGAATTGCGTACGGTAATCTTATTAATTTCACGAAAATCCAGACATGGACGTAAACCGCCGTCCTTTTTTTTAACAAAGAAGAATCCGACTGCCACAGGCGACTTAGAAGGTCTAATGTGACCAGCAGCCAGGCTAGTCTCTATGTACTCCTCCAAGGCCTTTCTTTCAGGGATAGTCAGATTAAACAAGCGACTTTTGGGAGGAGTAGCACCTGAAACAAACTCAATCGTGCAATCATAATCCCTATGAGGAGGTAAAACTTGCGACTCCTTCTCCGAAAAAACCCTCCAAAAATCTTGAATAGGTACTGGTAATTCCCCTTTTTCCACAGCCGCAATGCGACCATTACAACATTTATCATAGCACTTCGGACTCCAAGACTTAATCACATTAGTAGACCAGTCCAACAAAGGATTGTGCAGTTTTAAACAAGGCAATCCTAGAACAACTGGAGAGGGCAAATTATCCAAAACAACCAAGTCCAAAATTTCTTGGTGAACACCATTGATAGTGAGAGGAAATGCAGCAGTCTTGTGAGTAATACATTTCAAAGGAGTGTTATCAATTGCAACCACAGAAATAGGAGATGACAAAGATTTGGATTCCAATTTACGTTTTTCCAAAAACCTTTTATCAATCACATTAAGTGTTGAACCTCATTCCACAAATACCTGAAATTCAATCAAATCTCCCTGCAGAGTAGTACACCCAGAAAGGAACACTCCTGCAGAGCGTAAACAAGCTATACGAGTGTAACTGACCTTTTTTTTTTCTTTACTTAAACGACGCTCACCATACTTAATCAAATGATCAGCTTTACCACAATAAAGACACAAACCTTCGGCGAATCTCCGCTCTATTTCTTGAGAGTGGAGTGACATCGCCCCAACCTCCATTGGTTCTCTGCTGTCAGAGCAGATTTTCTGGAAACTAGGACCTGAAGTTACAGGAGTTTTTACATCATTGACCCTGGACCTTATTCTCCTGTCCACACAAACAGCTAACTGCATAGCTTCCTGCAGAGTCTCAGGTGCAGGGAATGCAATTAGCAAATCCTTAACCCTTTCACTTAGACCAGCAAGAAATAAACTTTTCAGCGCTGAATCATTCCACCTAACTTCTGAAGCCCATCTTTTAAAGTGTGTACAATAATTTTCAACACCATCAGACCCCTGATTCAAACGTCTAAGTTCTGATTCAGCAGATGAGATTCAATCAGAATCGTCATATAATAGCCCCATAGCAAAAAAAAATTCTTCAACAGAACTTAAAAACGGATCATTAGGCTGGAGAGAAAAGGCCCAACCCTGTGGTTCTTTGCGCAAAAGTGACATAATAAAACCAATGCGCTGTGATTCATTCCCTGAGGATCTTGGTCTCAGACGAAAATATAACAAACAAGAATTTTTAAAGGAAAAAAAATCTTTCTGTTTACCATAAAAAACATCAGGCAGTCCTACCTTGGGCTCCACAAAATGCGCTCCAGGACAGCTACTCACGTGTTGCTGAAGCTAGGCCTCCTCCAGAGACAATCCCTGCAGGCATTGAGCCAACTCCTGGACGGAGACCATACTGATCCCCTAATTTCTTTCCTTTTAGGTTTTTTTTTTTTGGGCTGGACTTACTGTTATAATCTGCAACATAAACTAAGGAAAGAAAGGGAAAAGCTGTCCCTACAGTAAGACTAAGCTGAATCCCTGCGATGTAGCAGGCAGCCTGTTCCTTGTGAACAGACCCGCCTTCGTCCTCGACTAGTCTGAACGAAGCCCTATAGAATAAAGGGAGGGGTCCCTAAAAGAACTAAGGACGGGGGCAAAAATGGGACACCTCCTAACAGAAGTTGTTGCAGAGCAAAAAGACAAGCTGACAAAAAGTACTAGAGGTTCCAGAGGACCAAGCAAACTAGACAGAGATAGGCACCGAAGCACCTGGCTAGAGAGACAGGCAAAAAACACTGAAGTCCAGCAAAGCCAGAAGGGCAGAGCTGGAATATATAGGCAGCTGGTCACATGACCGCAAAACACAAGATAGCAAAATCTAACAGGAGGGTTCTAACACCAGGGTCCAGGAACAGTGTCTGCGGGTGGCACCATTGCTTCTTCCGCTGTTGTGCGTGCAAGCCAATCCCCTGTCCATGGTGCATGCGAAGATGCCTCCTGCCCTGCACCTGTCATTCCACACTCTCAAGTAGCAGCATCAGGAAGCACGTCCACGTCCTTGTCCCAGCGCAGCGTTCAGTTGTGCTCTATCCCAGTACTTGGAATGCAAGCGCAAATACGCAGCCAACGCCCCACAGGCCACAGTACTAAATTCCCACATTTCACGACTGCTTGCGCTCAAAATGTTGCCTTTTAGGTTCGTGGAGACAGAAGCATTCCGCAACCTGATGGCGGTGGCCATCCCTCGGTACTCGATCTCCAGCCGCCACTATTTCTCCCTGTGTGCCGTCCCCGCATTACACAAGGCACGTGTCCCAAAACATTAGCCGTGCCCTCAACAACGCAGTTAATGGGAAAGTCCACCTAACCACAGACACGTGGACAAGTGCTTGTGGGCAGGGATGGTACTTCTCGCTGACGGCACACTGGGTTAATATAGCGGAAGCTGGGACCCAGTCAAACCTTGGGACGAAACACGTCCTCCCGATGCCAAGGATTGCAGGCCCTAGGTCAATCAAGGTTGCCCCCACAGTCTACAGCTCCTGCACCTCATCCACTTCAGCCTCCTCTTCCTCTTTAGCCTCCATCTCCAAAATGACCACATCAGTCACAAGCTGGAAGCACTGCAGCACCGCCTCGGCCAAGCGGGAACAGGCTGTGCTGAAGCTAATATGCTTAGGTGACAAACCGCACAATGCTGAAGAGTTATGGACAGCTCTGAAAGAGCAGGCACATCTGTGGCTCACACCGCTGAACCTACAGCCAGGCATGGTCGTGTGTGACAATGGCCAGAACCTGGTGGCGGCTCTGAGGCGAGTCGAGCTCACACATGTACCATAACTGGCCCTTGTGCTTAACCTCGTGGTTCAGTGGTTTCTCAAATCCTACCCGGAGCTGCCGGATGTGCCCCATTTTAGAAAGTCACCTACAGCTTTCGCCACCCATGCTGTGTTTTAGCAGTGTTTGCAGCTTCCGGCTCACAGACTGGTATGTGATGTCCCCACGCATTGGAACTCTGCACTGCAGATGTTGGGAAGGATTTGTGAGAAAAAGAGGGCAGTTGTTGAGTACCAGCATCAACAAGGCCGTCGGTATTCAGTTCAGACTCCACACATAAGACTTCGGGAGTGGACATGGATGTCAGACATATGTACCATCCTCCAAAACTTTAAGGACTCCACCAAGATGGTGAGCGGCGATGAAGCCATAATTAGTGTCACCATCCCGCTTCTCTGTCTTCTGAAATGCTCTCTGCTCACAATCAAAGAGGATGCATTACAGGCATAGGATGATGAGATGGAGCAAGGAACCATACAGGGTGATTACACACAGCCCATCCTCATCTCATCCCAACGTGGATTGGGTGACAATGAGGAAGAAGGAGGAGGAGGAAGAACAGGAGCTAGTTTCATGCGCTATAGATGGTACTACCTGCACAACTGTCATATCGTCTGTTCAGCGTGGATGGCCAGACTAAATTTTGATATTTAGTTCACTCACCCTTTACCTGTCCTAACATGTCATAGAGTGATGCATGTCATTGATGTCATCATGGAGCAAAACATTGGCTGCAGAGCTGGAAGGGAGCAGCAAAAGAACTGAGGATCGGTACAGATTCTTTAGGAGCTGTGGGTGGCAGAGGCAGGACATTAATAGGTGGGGGTAGGCCTAGGACAGGAGAGTATAATGTTTATTACTTTCATCCATTCTCAAACCTCTGTTTTGTTTTTTTTTGCTTTGGGGGTCATGGGAGACCTCAGAGCATATTAAACTTATTTTCAGAGAACTTTTAATTCATACTGATTTTATTTGGACCAAATAGGTTAACTCTGCTCTAACAATTTTTTTTGGAAAGTTGTTAATCTGTAATACCTACAGTAACTCCCCTACTTTAGTGCATAACCTCTAGGTCATACTGTAGATGTGTTCTATATACAGTATGTATCAAAGACTGCTATTGGTATTATCACCCTTTAACAACATTCAGATTGCCATTAAAACAGGAACAGAAAGGAGTTTGATGCATAGATAAAGGAGCAGATCCGAGCTTACTACATAGATAAGGGGAACAAAAACAAACTTACTACACAGATACGAGAACAGAACCGCGCTTACAACATCAATATGGGAACAGAACCATGGCTACTACATAAATACAGCAACAGAACCAAGCCTACTACATTGATTTGGAAAAGAACTAAGCTTACTGCATGAAAAGTTTCCAGTTTGTCAGGGAGCGCTTCCAGGTGATTCATTACTTACTCCAAATCTTTCAGGAATAATCCAGTTTATTTTTATATAAACAACGCGTTTCGGCTATACATAACATTAGCCTTCATCAGGTAAAATCATAGTTGTCTTTAAAGAATACATTTATATAGCATAAAAAGAGGAGGAGGAACTAATCCAACCCCTCAATCAATTTTCATCAATTTAAAACACATGTGCACTTCTAAAAGGTATTAAGCAGTTAATTAAAAGTGAACTCTATATGGATTTAGAAAGGGGGGAGGGGGAAACAAAAACAAAAAAAAAATTTTTTTTAAAAAAATAAAATAAAAATAAAAAACACCACTATATATTGTTTTTTCCTATTCAATAATTTTTATTTTTTTTTCTATAAAATACAATTATTTGTCATATGACTCCATTTACTATCCTATTTTCTACTTCACTGATAGGGGAGAAATATTTTTCCCGATTCTAGAATATAACGATGTCATCAATATTAAGAACTCCATTTTTTATCTTATCTACTACATCACCAATAAGGGAAAAATATTTCTCCCAATTCAAAGGTATAACGAATTTATCACCAATATATGAACCAGTATCTGCCGGGATTGGAACTCATACATTTAGATTCCCCATATCTACAATATTTGCGTATTTACTCCATTGAGCCACTCACAGTTATAGTCTCTGGGTGCTTAATTTTTCATTTTATTCTCTTTAGCTTTTCTCCCTCTACCTCATTTACGAGGTTTGCAGACTTCGATTTTTAACCCCCAAAAATTTAGCGGTATTATATGTTCTCTAGTTTATCATTGAGGCCGTCTGGGTACAGAGTCCTCAATCTGTATATCCAGAAGGCCTCCTTTTTATTTAACTGTTGTATCCTGTTGGAAACATCTCTAGGGATCTGTTCAATCGGTGTCAAAGTAACATTGAATTCTTTTTTATGTGTTAGCAAAAGGTGTCTTGATAGACTATGGATAAGGAGACCGACTCTGGCATTGTGTCTGTGGCCATTCAGTCAGGTTCGGACCATTTGAGTGGTCCTCCCCACATACTGGAGGCCACAGTCACAATTTATAACATATATAACAAAGTCGCTTATACATGTCAAATGTTGTTCTATCTGGAATATTTCACCTGTACTCTTGGAAACTATTTGTTGTTGTTTATCTGCTATATTATAGCAGCACTGACATTTTTTCTGGTTACATTTATATACTCCAGGTTTATTCACCTTTTTTGAGCAATTGTGGGTTTTCATGAAGTTTTTCAATCGGCTGGGAGCTACCATGTTCCTTATTGTTTTTCCCCTTCTAAATGTCATATTGGGGACTTGTGGTAATACATTTCGTAGCAAGGGATCTTGTTTTAAGATATACCAGTGTTTTTTCAAGATTCCACGAATTTTTTCGTTATCTTTATTATAGGCTGTAATGAAGTTGAACTGCCATTTCTCATCATTAGATTTCAGGTGAGATTTAGTTGTATCCATGACAGCATTTTCTCTCACAGTTTTTTCAGTGCTTTTTTCTCTAGTATTTTCAAGCATTTTTTTCAAACATTCACCCTGAGTCTTTGCTAAGTTTACCTTATAAGCTTGTTGCATTAGGGTTTTTGGATACTTTTTTTCCCGAAATCTGTTAGTCAGGATCTTGCTTTGTGTTATATAATCCTGTTCACTACTATTATTTTTCCTTATTCTTAAATATTGACTGAATGGAATATTATTCTTCCATTTAGTATAGTGTGCACTGTTATAATGTAAATATCCATTAATGTCTACTTTTTTAAAATGTGTTTTTGTTACGATTTTCTTTTTCATATGTGAAATCTCTAAATCCAAGTAAACTATTTTTTCAGTGCTGATAGTGGATGTAAAGGAAATGCCCCATGTGTTTTGATTCATTTCCCTCACCAGCAAATGGGCTTGTTCTATATCCCCCCTCCAAATGATTAATAAGTCATCTATAAAACGTTTATACATTATTATGTTGTCTTTGTATATTTCTGAATTAAGTGGGGATAGGGACTCGAATAGCCCCATAAATAAATTTGCAAAACTTGGGGCTACCCGAGTCCCCATCGCGGTACCATGCTGCTGCAGGTACAGTTGTCCATCAAACTCAAAGACATTATGACGCAAAATGAATTGCAAACCAGTCAGAAGAAATTCTACTTGTTCATCTGGCATTTTTTCATTTTTCTCCAAATAAAATCTGGCAGCTCTTATACCCAAATTATGTTCTATATTTGAATATAACGCTACCACATCTAGGGTTAGAAATAAAAAATTCTCCTCCCAATCCATTCCCTCCAAGAGACTAATGAGGTGGCTCGAGTCTTTCAAATATGAGGGCAGAGATTTGACATGTGCTTGTAAATGTAAATCCAGGTAGTGTGACAAACAGCTAGTGAGAGAATTAATCCCCGAAATAATAGGTTGTCCAGGTGGATTTTCGAGGTCCTTATGGACTTTTGGGGAGATGGTAAAAAAAAGCCATAGCTGGTTCTTTGTTAATAAAAATAACTCTAAAACTAATATGATTACTAATAAGAATACCTTACAACCATTAGGGAATATTGAAGGTCTATCGAAAAAACAAAGAGACACAGTAGATAGTCTATGAGTCTTTTACAACTCTAAAATAGCAGGAGCAAATTCTAATAAGAAAAACATCGATTTAAGAATGAATACGAATGTGATTAACAAAAATTTGGGGGCTATACCAAAAAATAAATTCTATAATCCGTTTAGACCTGATTTTACTTATAAATCAGGACATAAAACAACTAAAAATTTTAATAATCCTATGCCTTCTTCCAACTATATAGGAGGTGAAAATATTAATATTGAATCCACATCTATAACTAATTCAGAATTTTCCTTAAAAAATATTCCTGACTGCGAGATATTCAATTCCGATAACAACACAATAACTTGTGATACTGAGAAAAATGAGGAAGAATGTTCCTTTGATCTTAGTATCTTTACTACACATAGTACTGAGGAGACAAATGTACCCTCCATTACAGCTTTACAAGCTTTGGGCCCATCTCAATCATCCCTTAATTCACAGATTTCTTTTTTAGAAATAGGCCCTCTCCAGACTCCCACTCTGTTAGAAACATTAGTACCCAAAATAGTAGCCAAATCCCTACAAGCCCCCTCCTTAACACTTATAGCTCAATTCCTGCCACAGAATTTGGAGACTATATCCCCTCAAATAGCTGCTCAAAGACAAATAACCAGTTTCTTTCCCACACTTATAGCCCCCCAAAAAAGAAAAGAAGTACCAGGGGCTGCAGGGGTGGTAGAAGAGTCCAATTCAAAAAAGATAAAAAATCCGAGTTTATTTTAACTAACTCAACAAAAGGGTCTTTTTTCAAAAAAAAAATTTCCCCTAAATCCTCTCAAAAAATCTTCAACTTGTCCTCGCATGTACTTACACAAGATGAAGAAAAGGTCTTGAGTAAAGGGCTAAATTTTTGCCCCACACAACATAGTAATAATTTTGAGCTTTTTATTGATCTTAATCACTATATAAGGCGTCTTACCCTAAAAAGACACTTTGCATTGCAAGATCGTAATAAAGGGAAAAATGACAAAAACATTGTTTTAAAAAATAAGAAAGAATTGGAACAAACGGCAAGAATAACAAACGAAACACCATATATACATATGGAAGTGAAACCACAATCTGCCTTTAATCCCATACATCATAGGGGTAGCTATATTGAAACATTTTTATCTCTAGTAGGTGATGATTTCCGTAAGTTGAATACTACTGATAAAATAAAGAGCAAAGATAAAAAATGTAAAAATTTACATAAGAAATCAAAAACTGCCAAAAAATTTGCCAAAAAAATTGCTAAATATAACATTACCCCCCAAGAAAGAGAAGCCTTAAAAAAAATCTAAGAGAGAACACTGAAATAATAATTAGAGAGGCTGATAAAGGCGGTGGTACTGTTATTCAAGATAGGAAGGATTATCTCGGTGAGGCAGTTAAAATACTATCCAATCGAAAATACTATAAAAAATTGGAAAAGGATCCTACTGTTGATTTTTCTAAAGAATATCACCTATTTCTGAATGAGGCCTCTGAGAAAGGAATTATAACAAAAAGAGAGAAAAAATTTTTAATTAACAAAGAACCAGCTATGGCTTTTTTTTACCATCTCCCCAAAGTCCATAAGGACCTCGAAAATCCACCTGGACGACCTATTATTTCGGGGATTAATTCTCTCACTAGCTGTTTGTCACACTACCTGGATTTACATTTACAAGCACATGTCAAATCTCTGCCCTCATATTTGAAAGACTCGAGCCACCTCATTAGTCTCTTGGAGGGAATGGATTGGGAGGAGAATTTTTTATTTCTAACCCTAGATGTGGTAGCGTTATATTCAAATATAGAACATAATTTGGGTATAAGAGCTGGCAGATTTTATTTGGAGAAAAATGAAAAAATGCCAGATGAACAAGTAGAATTTCTTCTGACTGGTTTGCAATTCATTTTGCGTCATAATGTCTTTGAGTTTGATGGACAACTGTACCTGCAGCAGCATGGTACCGCGATGGGGACTCGGGTAGCCCCAAGTTTTGCAAATTTATTTATGGGGCTATTCGAGTCCCTATCCCCACTTAATTCAGAAAAATACAAAGACAACATAATAATGTATAAACGTTTTATAGATGACTTATTAATCATTTGGAGGGGGGATATAGAACAAGCCCATTTGCTGGTGAGGGAAATGAATCAAAACACATGGGGCATTTCCTTTACATCCACTATCAGCGCTGAAAAAATAGTTTACTTGGATTTAGAGATTTCACATATGAAAAAGAAAATCGTAACAAAAACACATTTTAAAAAAGTAGACATTAATGGATATTTACATTATAACAGTGCACACTATACTAAATGGAAGAATAATATTCCATTCAGTCAATATTTAAGAATAAGGAAAAATAATAGTAGTGAACAGGATTATATAACACAAAGCAAGATCCTGACTAACAGATTTCGGGAAAAAAAGTATCCAAAAACCCTAATGCAACAAGCTTATAAGGTAAACTTAGCAAAAACTCAGGGTGAATGTTTGAAAAAAACGCTTGAAAATACTAGAGAAAAAAGCACTGAAAAAACTGTGAGAGAAAATGCTGTCATGGATACAACTAAATCTCACCTGAAATCTAATGATGAGAAATGGCAGTTCAACTTCATTACAGCCTATAATAAAGATAACGAAAAAATTCGTGGAATCTTGAAAAAACACTGGTATATCTTAAAACAAGATCCCTTGCTACGAAATGTATTACCACAAGTCCCCAATATGACATTTAGAAGGGGAAAAACAATAAGGAACATGGTAGCTCCCAGCCGATTGAAAAACTTCATGAAAACCCACAATTGCTGAAAAAAGGTGAATAAACCTGGAGTATATAAATGTAACCAGAAAAAATGTCAGTGCTGCTATAATATAGCAGATAAACAACAACAAATAGCTTCCAAGAGTACAGGTGAAATATTCCAGATAGAACAACATTTGACATGTATAAGCGACTTTGTTATATATGTTATAAATTGTGACTGTGGCCTCCAGTATGTGGGGAGGACCACTCAAATGGTCCAAACCCGACTGAATGGCCACAGACACAATGCCAGAGTCGGTCTCCTTATCCATAGTCTATCAAGACACCTTTTGCTAACGCATAAAAAAGAATTCAATGTTACTTTGACACCGATTGAAGAGATCCCTAGAGATGTTTCCAACAGGATACAACAGTTAAATAAAAAGGAGGCCTTCTGGATATACAGATTGAGGACTCTGTACCCAGACGGCCTCAATGATAAATTAGAGAACATATAATACCGCTAAATTTTTGGGGGTTAAAAATCGAAGTCTGCAAACCTCGTAAATGAGGTAGAGGGAGAAAAGCTAAAGAGAATAAAAAGAAAAATTAAGCACCCAGAGACTATAACTGTGAGTGGCTCAATGGAGTAAATATGCAAATATTGTAGATATGGGGAATCTAAATGTATGAGTTCCAATCCCGGCAGATACTGGTTCATATATTGGTGATAAATTTGTTATACCTTAGAATTGGGAGAAATATTTTTCCCTTATTGGTGATGTAGTAGATATAATAAAAAATGGAGTTCTTAATATTGATGACATCGTTATATTCTAGAATCGGGAAAAATATTTCTCCCCTATCAGTGAAGTAGAAAATAGGATAGTAAATGGAGTCATATGACAAATAATTTTATTTTATAGAGAAAAAAAAAAAAAAAATTTATTGAATAGGAACAAACAATATATAGTGGTGTTTTTTATTTTTATTTTATTTTAAAAAAAAAATTTTTTTTTTTTTTTTGTTTCCCCCTCCCCCCTTTCTAAATCCATATAGAGTTCACTTTTAATTAACTGCTTAATACCTTTTAGAAGTGCACATGTGTTTTAAATTGATGAAAATTGATTGAGGGGTTGGATTAGTTCCTCCTCCTCTTTTTATGCTATATAAATGTATTCTTTAAAGACAACTATGATTTTACCTGATGAAGGCTAATGTTATGTATAGCCGAAACGCGTTGTTTATATAAAAATAAACTGGATTATTCCTGAAAGATTTGGAGTAAGTAATGAATCACCTGGAAGCGCTCCCTGACAAACTGGAAACTTTTTCTTAAGCTTACCGCATATATTTGATACCAGAACCAAGATTACTACATAAATACAGTAACAACCAAGCTTACAGCATAGATATGGTATCAGAACTGAGCTTACTACATACATGTGGTAACAGCCAAGATTACTGCATAGATATGGTACCAGAACAAAGCTTAGTACATAGATACGAGAAAATGACCAAGCTTACTGCATAGATTCAGGAGCAAAACCAAGCTTACTACAAAGATATGAGAACAGAACATTGATAAAGAAAATAATAAATGCAGCTATTATAATCCATAATTTGAGAAAATGTTTTTTTACTTGTTATATGTCACTTATATACCAGCTTTATAAAATCATGTTTTGTTTCAGCTAAAAAAAACAAAGCTGAGACTGCAGATACTGTTGAAACGTTCTGTAACACGTTGTACTATAGATGCAGGTGCATCTCATATAATCTTTTATCTCAGATAATGACTTTTGTGTTTTCATTGGCTGTAAGCCACAATCATCAACATTAGAAATAAATGAATACCTCTCTATTCACATTGATAGGGTCCTGACATTGAGAAACGCCTTACCGCGGCTGTCACGTACACATGAATTGGCCAATTTATGCGCAAAGATTTCTCATTTATTTCTATTTTCTACAGCAGTAATGCTATTCATATTTCATATATTTCATATTTACATACTCAGCGTTACAGAGTGCTACTTTGTTTGTTAATTGTATATGAAGGTAGCTTCTCCTAGTAAGCACCTGTTCACACCTATTTCTTGTATTGGAAGTGCCGTCATTTTTTTCTGTTACAATCATCAACACTAACAGAAATAAACATGTGAAATAGATCACTCTGTGTGTAATGACTCTATATAATATAGGAGTTTCACTTTTTGTATTGAAGAACTGAAATAAATTAGCTTCTTGATGATATTCTAATTTAGTGAGATGCACCTGTATAAGGATATGGTTATAAAATCTTTATACTGGTAATATACATATTCATTACAGTTATATCTGACATGCCTCCTGCTCCCCTCATTGGAGCTACCTTTTTATTTTGTCTGTATTGTTCTGTGTATTTTCACTTGTCTATATATTGTGTCCTTTGTTTTTATCTATATGAATTGTTAATAAACTATATATCATTCATACTTTTTATTTGTGTCCCTTTTGAATATCAATTTTGTGGTTTGGTAAGTTGTTCTTTTGATATTGTGGACTTTATTTATTGGTTAAATTGAGAAACTCCTTATGTTTTATAGTATTTATTCTCATAGTTTTGCTTAATCCATTAAATCGCATGTTGACAAAATCTGAACACTATACAAAAGTTATATTACTATGTATATTTTGTGTAGTGATCAGTTTTTGTCAGCATGCAGTTTGATGAATTAAGCAAAACTATGAGAATAAGCTGTGATTTCCAATCCAGACTTTTTATCCTGGCATCGTGGCCCTTTTGAACACCGCTTTTAAAAAACAAACCTTTTGGAAACTTTATTTTCACCCTCAAAAAACACATTCTGATGTTTTAGGATACTGTCAGGATTCGGCTGTTTTCACACTCTCTCCACTCGCTCATACGCAGTTTGCCTACTTACAACTCACGCACCAAACTCTCTTCTAAAAAGAAAGAGGCAAGTGATTGTCTCTCTGCAAATTCATAAGGAAAAGTAATGTGATGAGCGAAGATAAGCAAGTTGTGTTTTACATAGAAATACTTATGTTCATTCATTTCAGTGTTTTCTTGGTGCTTTTTCAGGCAGGTTTCAGAGAGAAATCTGCCTGAAAAAACATTGTTTGCACATACCGGGCTACAACCACAGTTGATGATAAAAAGTTTATAAAAAATGTAAATTCTTATACAAACCCTTTCACAATTTTCATATCTAGACAACTTTATTATTATTGTGGATTTTATACTTCTGGATCATCAAGATTCCATATCAACAATCATAAATAATTCAATGTAGTATTGAACTCTAAGCTAGATGGCATTTAATGCTATTTCTAAGTTCAGAAATGATGACAATCTGTGTATTTTTACTGATGCATATATCAGTCACTGGCTGGGATTGATACTTACAAACTGCAGACGACAACCGATGGTGGAGCCATAAAACTTTGAGCTGGCTTGTTACACAGTAAGAGTATGTGAAGGACTCCACCAATGATAACGTCCCCGTCTCTGGAGTAGCCCATTGGAGAATCCCTGTCAATGCTTCTTCTCATTCTGCATGATTGGTCTACTGAATATGTAGTCATATTGAGAAGAATCAAAATGATCATCAAAATCCAGAGGGATAATATAGCATTGTCCATTCTCTATCCTGTCACAAGATGGAGACATGAGGAATAAGTGTTAGAAGGATGGAGCTCTTGTGTGGCTTATATACCCCTATTGTTTTTCATTTTGTCACATCTCTTATTCATGTTCTATTGTTCTTATATTAGAAGCCACTTAGAGATTTTATGAAATGAAAAACAAGACATTTTATAAAAAGTCATCAAATTACTATGTCCAAGAAAAACAAGGACAATTTAGGTTTAGTGCTTTCAGCATTACCAACACTTTGTAAATTAGTTTGTAAAGTTTAGAATAAGAGAGAATATTTCAACCTGGAGGACCTGACAGTGGGGGCACTGCAGGGGAATCGTTCACTCCCTGCTAGATTCCATACTGATTATTGGAGTCCAATAAATGTTAAAAAATGTTTTTCGATTTATTTTTCAAAATAAAAGTTGAGGTTTATTCCTATTTAAGTTAAGGGACCGCACCTCTTTATTATATCCCTCTCCCCCCTCGAAACCAGCTGGGGATGACAATTCATGTAGGCTTGTTACCACTTTCTCAAACGGAGCACACACCGTTCGCAGGATATTGCAAAAACATTGGCCAATCCTCCAGATGGACGAGGACATAGGCACACTGGTTAGCTCAGGACCCCTGTTAACATACAAAAAGGGAAGATCCTTGAGGGACAGGCTCATGCATAGCCACTACACGGGTCATCAGGGAGGTAGTTGGATTCCGAGTCCCCCTAAGGGTAGCTTTAGATGTAGCGGATGCGTAGCCTGCAAAGTCATGTTGCAAAGAAACATGAGCAATGTTACCGGTGAGATCTTTGTCATTAAACATTTCATCAACTGTAGATCTAAGGGGATTGTCTCTAAAGCCATGTGTGTGTGTGCGGCCTGGAGTATGTGGGCAAAACGAAGAGGGAGCTGAGGAGAAGAGTGGGAGAGCACCAACAAGACATTGTGTTGAAAAGGGATACACCCCTAGCGAGGCACGTCAACAATGCCCATTCAGGTTGCGTGGATGTGGTGCGGTTCCTGGGAATTGACAAGATAAATGCCCCACCAAGGGGGGGGGACTGGGACAAAATGATTCTTCAGAGAGAGACCAAATGGATCTATAAACTACAAACAATGGCTCCAAAAGGTCTGAATGAACAATTATCCTTTAGGTCTTTCCTCTAAATGTAGGGTGCATTAGGGACAGGAGTGTAGGGCGAGCCGTCACGGAGTGGGGGCGCCAATTGCGCAGGTTTTTAGGGTGTCAACCTCCACTGCTAGGTAGGGACAGGATGGCTAGTTTTGTACTAGGGATTCATGAGTTTTTACCTTTGCCCTGAATCCCCCTCTTTGTTCCCCCTTTTTTTCCTGAGATGTGGTTCCTGCTCCTGTCTCCCCTGGCCTCATGTTCCATTGTTTCTATTGATTCCATTTATTTTATTATTCATTTTTTGGTGTTTCATTTTGGGCTGTGTGTGCGCTCGGGATCTTTTTGCCTCTGGGAACACTGGTCTAAGTTTGTCTTTTTTTTACAAGCCATTTACCCCCTGGGGACAATGCAGTGCTCCTTGGATGGCACTGTTTATGGTATATAATTGGAGCTGTTTCCCGCTATGCGGGTTTGAAATGTTATACTTCCTATTGGGAGTGAGGATGGGTACCTTATGTGAATGTGTTCGGTTTCCCAATTCCTCCTCCTGTCACGTGAGCGGTCACTCTGCTCTTGATCGCGCAACTGGTGACCCGCATACCGGATATGGTGTGCGTGCCACGTGTGTTCCATAGGCCGGAAGTGATGTACCCGGAACCGGAAGTGACGCGCTCACGTGTCTGCAGCGTAGTTAGATTTAAATAAGTTGACAGGATCATTTGATAAACGTACCACCCGTATGGAGTATGGAGAGGTTAGCCACAAACACCCCCTTCTCCCCTGATGAGCGATTGGAGCAATGAAACGCGTCGGGAGTGGTGTTTTACATGTGGATAGCGGACTAGGAGGTGCCGATGTCCCACAGTGGTGAGCTGTCCTGCAGACTAAGCGTGAGCCAACAACGTGCATGATGAGGTTGTTCCTATTATTATATTAAAGTCTGAACCCCCACTAAGAATCACTGAGTATTGGCTGTATTGCACGCCTCTTTTAAGATTTGTGATTTGACAGCTTCCATATTGTTCTGCCATGGTCTTGCTATCTAGATAGGTGGGATACATTTAGTGTACTGCCCTACATACTCCTATTGATAGCAATGCATGTTTTGTGTAGGTAGCAGTATATTACTACCTTGGGCGGACAATAGTTACATTTTGGGCCTAGTGACATTTTATCTTGCACATCTTTTTTAGATATCTAGTTTAAATAAAGGTTAAGTTTTAACTTCCTCACTACTGTATTGCTTCCATTTACTTGTATTTGAGTAGCGAACTATTTGTAAGAATACCCCTTTTGCTGTTTTTCCTATTTAAGTTGCATTATTTTTCCTTTATTTTTATGTTTTTGCCAGTGTCCTGTTACCGGATAAGATGGAACTTACCATTTTTTAAAGATCATAAAATGTTATAACGCCATCACCAAACAGATAGAGAAAATGCTATTTTTTTTTTGTACAGATTTAAAGAATATAACATATACTCTAGATTGTGCAACAAAAAAACACATGAGTCCGCTCACAATTTAGGGTGTGGAGCCCACCAACTTCGTTCACATCCGGTCAGAGTAGCCGTAGTCCAAATGAGAAAAAGGGAAGAGGTGATCCAGTGTAACCAGCTGGTATATTTGAATAAAACATAGCTCTAATTGTGCCATTAAAATCGGTTCTCCACAATGGTTATATACAACGTGCACTACAAGGATCAGGACTTACGCATTTCGACGTGCGGTCTTAATCATGGTCTCACTGACCTGAGGGCTGACCAGGATATAAAAGTAGTGGGTAATAAAGTACATTATCTCCTACCATGTTCATCAGCCTATAAGGTCAGTATGATTAGCATATAGACAATTGGATAAAAACAGACACTTAATAACTTTATAAATGTTAGACATACTAAATATAGACTATAATGTATGTAAAGCGCTGCGGAATATGTTAGCGCTATATAAAAATAAAGATTATTATTATAAAAAAAATATAAAAATAGATATACTATAGAAACATGACAAGCACAAGGAATGGACTTGTTCTTTTAGTTTTGCAATATTAAATCCTGCCTGCGATTCAGACCAAAAGGTTAGCAGGTTTCTACCATAAAAGCCCAATAAGATTCCCTGTTCAATAATTTACGTCTATGGTCCCCCTCCCCTCCCCCCCCCCGTATTTTTTTATACACCCTTTCAATACCTTGGAATCTAATGGAAGATAAATCTCCTTTATGAATTGTACAAAAATGTTTGGAGACTGTAGAAACATTAGTGGCAAGTGGATTTGCTGCATCCGATATATGTCTTCTTATCCAGACTTTGAGGGGTCCCGTAGTGCAACCAATGTATTGCACTCTGTATTGTAAGCATTCAACAAGGTATATCACCCAAGGTTTATTGCAATTTATGAGATTATGTATTTGAAAGATTTGTTTATTATGTATGGAAGAAAAGCTATCCTTTTTTACATGCGTGCAGACTTTGCAACGATTATCTCCACATTTTTTTAAAAAGCCGCTTAGCTCAAGCAAAGTATTAGATCTAAAGTGGCTATGATGTTCACTCTGAAAAAGGCTCGGAGATAAGGTCATACCCAACGTGGGTGATTTTTTAGCACTGGTAAGAATATTGTTGAGGCGAGAATCCTGATGCAGAATTGGGATATATTTCTTAATGATCTTAACTATATCATTATATTGCGGGATATACGTTGTGGAAAATGTGATGTTAGGGCTATGGCGTCCTGTGTTGTTTTTCTTATTGTTAATTTGCCAGAGTAATGCATGTTGATTGCGCATGTGAAGGTTCATGCATGTAGTAGTCAAATTATTGCACTTTTTCACTCTACTGAGTTTTTTCTTGCAAAGTTGGCAGATAAGGTGAGTTGGCTCATCCTTTGCAGTGTCAAAAAAGGCTCAGGCAAGGCAACCCTTGCCACCCCTGCAAGCTGCAGACCTGTGACCACTGCTGGCCACAGCCACAGTTGTGGCTAAGGATGCAATGCTTGTCGTGGTTGCATCACACCATGTCTGCGCCATAGGGCGCAACATAACCTCATCATCTTCCTCCTCCTCCACCTCCTGTGGTGAAATGCACCCTGGCACGCATAGATTTAGACAAGGAATGGGTGATCTTGTCTGTGACATGCTGGTGTAGCGCAGGCACAGCTTTCTTAGAGAAGTAATGGCGACTGGGCAACTGGTACTGGGGGACTGCGATGGCCATCAGTTTTCGGAAACCACCTGTATATACCAGGCGGAAAGGCAGCATTTCCGTGGCCATCAGAGTGGAGATGGTGGAGTTCAACCTCTTAGCTTTGTCATGTGTGGCACCCCAGGGGTCCGGTTGCCACAGTGGCATTGCCTCCCTCAAAAGAGATAATGCCATGCCTGGAAGCAAGCAGGGATCCCCTAGTCAGGTACACTAAACATGCAACACTTTCCTGTCTCCAGACCAGCAAGGGGAGACACTCCCCTTGGCAACTGGGATCCGGGGGCGGGTTTAGTTAGTCTTAGTGTGAGGAGTTGAAGCGAGGATGTCAAGGAGAGAGGAGCTGGGGACTGGAGCTGCGCGGCAGCTCACCCCAGAAGAACCAGCACAGAAGAACCGGACACGGGAGTCCGAGGCTGTGGGGCACCGAAGGCCCAGCAGTAGAAACCGGAGGGCAGGAGACTGCAGGTCTCCTGGCCCCATCAGACGCCCGGAGGCTCAGCAGCACCGCAGGGTCCAGCACCGCCACGTGGGAGCGACACTCCAGGAAGGCCTGAGCTGCCTGCCATACGGGTGAGCACAGAAACATTACAGTCAGGGACGAGGGCCACCGCACAGCTACAAGCAGCAGGGCCAAAGAGTTTAGTTGAAAGGGAAGGCCTCCAACTTCACCTGGCCAGGAGGATTCTTTACTTGCTTCCAGGCAGCTCACCCCAGAAGAACCAGCACAGAAGAACCGGACACGGGAGTCCGAGGCTGTGGGGCACCGAAGGCCCAGCAGTAGAAACCGGAGGGCAGGAGACTGCAGGTCTCCTGGCCCCATCAGACGCCCGGAGGCTCAGCAGCACCGCAGGGTCCAGCACCGCCACGTGGGAGCGACACTCCAGGAAGGCCTGAGCTGCCTGCCATACGGGTGAGCACAGAAACATTACAGTCAGGGACGAGGGCCACCGCACAGCTACAAGCAGCAGGGCCAAAGAGTTTAGTTGAAAGGGAAGGCCTCCAACTTCACCTGGCCAGGAGGATTCTTTACTTGCTTCCAGGCTGCCCGGACTTCCACTTCTAGCCAGTACCCTAGTTCCGGCTTGTTGAAACAGCACCAGTAAAGACCCTGGGACTGCACTTCCTTGTCTCTGTCTTTCTTGCTGCGCCATCAACCCCTGCACTACAACGCCCAGCACAACCTGCAATATCTACACTGCCCTGGAGCTAGCTCTTCCTGTGGAGAGCCACACCATCCCTGCTGCAGTAACATCTGCTTCAGAGGACTGCTCCGCAGCGGTGGCTCCCTTTAGCCGCACTCCACAGGTGGCGTCACGAACTCTATAAAAAACACTATAAATCCCCTATCCATAACCCCTTTTATTGACCGCCCTGGGTCACGGACCGGGTCACCGCCACTGTGACATTCCCCCAGCATCTACCGGCCCGGCACCGGATACCCCACGGCCCAGGGGGTGCGTCACATGTGTAGGATGAAACAATCTTTTACGTGACCATAACTGCGGGACCGAGGGCTAGCTAAGGTGCTGAGAGAGAGCGGAGTATGGTGAACCAGAAAAACTGGTGGAGCGTGAGTGAGGTGCAGATGTTACAGTGGATTGAGAAACATGCGGTGTGCTCGGTGAAGCAGAGCAGATGTGTCTGTGGCACCCAGGGGATGGGGACTACTCGGCACCCGGGCCTTAATGCCTGGCCTTGGGGGATGTCGCGGTGGTCGGCTCCCGGGCCCGTACCCTGGGGTCTCTCTTAAAAAAAAGGGGTTAAATGGAAAATAAAAGTTCGTGACGCCACCTGTGGTGTCTGGTGAGGACCACCAGTGCTGCGGCAGTCCACTGAGGCCGGTGTTACGGCAGCTATGATGGGGTAGCTCCCCACAGGTGGAGCTAGGCCTCAGGGCAGCGGTGGTCGGTAAGGTGCACTATATGGCGGTGACCCAGCCGGGTCCAAGGAAAAATGGGAGACACACTCACGTTTGGCTTCAGTACCTTTTTACTGGTGGAGTTGCGGTACCGCCCGGAGCACTGTAGGGTGAGGGGTGCACTGCAGGTCTCTCCCCAGTGAGCAGCTATAGGGCCTCCTGTATCCTTGCCGCTTGTGTAGTTTATGGCCTGTCTGAAACTAGGCCTAACTTAGTCCTTGTGTTGCGCCGGCTGACCTGGTGTTAGGGCCTTTTGCTGAAGAGCACGCTCCTGGTATGGCGGAGCCTCCGTGCCTCCTGGTCCTGTTACGTGTCAGCTCCTGGGCTATCCTGAGACCTGAAGTCTTCCAGGAAAGAACCGGTTGTTTTCCACAGAGGGTATACTGCTCTGCAGACTTGGAGCCGGTGTCCGGTATATTTCTGGGGTGAGCTTATGAAGCTCCTCGGTCCCCGATGCTACTGTTCCACTAGCCTTCGGCCTACTCTGGGCCCTCACTAGGCTATACACACTGGCAGTAAGCTGGCTGCCTATTCTGCCGCTCTTTAGAGCGTTGGCAACGCTCCTAGCTGTCTCTCTCTGCTCTGCTTGCAGCAGACTCCAAACAAACTCCTCTCAGCAGAAACCTGCTGAGTCACTAACCTTCTGTGTCTCAGCAGAGACTCCTGACTGGACTCACTCCTTAGACAACTGACTGAACTCCCTCTCTTCCTGCCTCCACCCTCCTTTATATATTCCCTAAAGGGCTCCCTCTGGTGGTTCTGAGGTAGGGTGGAGGTGTGTGTATGCTCTGAGGGCCTCTTGTGGAGAAAACCTGAAATGCACCCCCCTTTGGTCTGTGACTCCATGCACAGCAGGGCGTCACATGTCAACTTCCGTTACAGCTGACGGGCTGTCACTCAGCCTGACTGAAGCGGGTAAAGAACCAGAGTTTCTACGATGGGAGACCTGCGACAATACTTGGCACGGTAACAGAGGCGATGGAAGAAGCAGCGGATGCGTTTGATGGGGAAGCTGATGGTTGTTGAGGTGCGCTGTTCTGCATTTCAGCGCGGTAAGATTCCCAGTGTAAAGATTGTTGTTTGAGCATGTGAACGTTCATGCATGTAGTAGTCAAATTATTGCAGTTTTTCCCTCTACTGAGTTTTTTATTGCAAAGTTTGCAGATAATGTGATAACATCCAAGGCATGTAAGGGTTAACATTCCAAGAGGTGAGAAGTATAGATCTAAAAGAAACTGCAGTGACCAGGAGTGCTATGTTCAGGAAAGAAAGGATATTTGCAGTAGACTGAGAGAAAGAGGTTATCAGGATTGGTTTCTTATTAGGGCAATCAAATCAGTGGAAAAAATCCCCCGGTCAGATATGATGGACAAGTGCAAAAAACAGCAGAGACAGAAAAACAAAAAAATGGTAGTTGTAACAACATTCAGCAAGGAATATAGTCAGATTGAGTCAATTGTTAAAAAATACTAGACAATATTCTGAAGGAAGGTTGTCTATTTTCAACTAGGAAAGCTCCAACCTTGTCCAATCTTTTATCACCAAGTTTGATGATGACAGATTTGGGAAATAGAACATGATTATCAACAAGGGTAAGGTAATAATAAGTGTTGAACATGTAGATATGCAGTGAACACTAAACAGTTCCAAAAGGTAGCGAAACTAGAAATGGTTAAAATTCAAAACTTTATTAACTGCAATAGTTCACATGTTATATATATAATTAACTGTAATGTCTGTAATCTCTCATACATAGGCTGCACTGAGAGGAAATTGCGACAGCGTATCAATGAGAATCTCCAGGATTCAGTGAACGGTGAAGTCTCTAATCCATCCAATGTAACCAAGCATTTATTTCAAGTACATGGAGGAGATCTGAGGGGCTTACAATTCTTTGGGATGGAAAGAGTCAACAAGCCTAGGAGAGGTGGGGCTTTGAGTGGGAAAACCCACTGGATCCTGATGATTGAGACCGCCCACCCCATCAGCCTAAATAAACGTTCGGACTTGATTCTATTCTATTAGAAACATTCACTAATCCCATTTATAGCACCTTGTATCAATATTGTAATCTGTTTTTAAACTTGTACAGTACAGACCAAAAGTTTGGACACACCTTCTCATTTAATGATTTTTCTGTATTTTCATGACTATGAAAATTGTATATTCACACTGAAGGCGTCAAAACTATGAATTAACACATGTGATATTATATACTTAGCAAAAAAGTGTGAAACAACTGAAAATATGTCTTATATTCTGGGTTCTTCAAAGTAGTCACCTTTTGCTTTGATGACTGCTTTGCACACTCTTGGCATTCTCTTGATGAGCTTCAAGAGGTAGTCACCGGAAATGGTCTTCCAACAATTTGAAGGGGTTCCCAGAGATGCTTAGCACTTGTTGACCCTTTTGCATTCACTCTGCGGTCCAGCTCACTCCAAACCATCTCGATTAGGTTCAGGTCTGGTGACTGTGGAGGCCAGGTCATCTGGCGTAGCACCCCATCACTCTCCTTCTTGGTCAAATAGCCCATACACAGCTTGGAGGTGTGTTTGGGGTCATTGTCCTGTTGAAAAATAAATGATGGTCCAGCTAAACGCAAACCGGATGGAATAGCATGCCACTGCAAGATGCTGTGGTAGCCATGCTGGTTCAGTATGCCTTCAATTTTGAATAAATCCCCAACAGTGTCACCAGCAAAGCACCAGCACACCTCCTCCTCCATGCTTCACGGTGGGAAGCAGGCATGTAGAGTCCATCCGTTCACCTTTTCTGCGTCGCACAAAGACACGGTGGTTGGAACCAAAGATCTCAAATTTGAACATATCAGACCAAAGCACAGATTTCCACTGGTCTAATGTCCATTCCTTGTGTTCTGTAGCCCAAACAAGTCTCTTCTGCTTGTTGCCTGTCCTTAGCAGTGGTTTCCTAGCAGCTATTTTACCATGAAGGCCTGCTGCACAAAGCCTCCTCTTAACAGTTGTTGTAGAGATGTGTCTGCTGCTAGAACTCTGCGTGGCATTGATCTGGTCTCTAATCTGAGCTGCTGTTAACCTGCGATTTCTGAGGCTTGTGACTCGGATAAACTTATCCTCAGAAGCAGAGGTGACTCTTGGTCTTCCTTTCCTGAGGCGGTCCTCATGTGAGCCAGTTTCTTTGTAGCGCTTGACGGTCTTTGCAACTGCACTTGGGGACACTTTCAAAGTTTGCCCAATTTTTCGGACTGACTGACCTTCATTTCTTAAAGTAATGATGGCCACTCGTTTTTCTTTACTTAGCTGCTTTTTTCTTGCCATAATACAAATTCTAACAGTCTATTCAGTAGGAATATCAGCTGTGCATCCACCTGACTTCTGCACAACACAACTGATGGTCCCAACCCCATTTATAAGGCAAGAAATCCCACTTATTAAACCTGACCGGGCACACCTGTGAAGTGAAAACCATTTCCGGTGACTACCTCTTGAAGCTCATCAAGAGAATGCCAAGAATGTGCAAAGCAGTCATCAAAGCAATAGATGGCTACTTTGAAGAACCTAGAATATAAGACATATTTTCAGTTGTTTCACACTTTTTTGTTAAGTATATAATTCCACATGTGTTAATTCATAGTTTTGATGCCTTCAGTGTGAATGTACAATTTTCAAAGTCATGAAAATACAGAAAAATCTTTAAATGAGAAGGTGTGTCCAAACTTTTGGTCTGTACTGTATATGTGTTTTGTATTGGCATTTTAAAATGTGTTTGATACAGAGGTTTTGTAAGTCATGTGACAAGGGAGGGGGGACATATTTGCCCGGCTAGGTTAAATTCCCCATGCCACAACCATAGAGCTAGGTTATGATTAAGGGGCACACATAGCCCTGAAACGCGTAAACCAGTGTCTTGGCACCTTGCTGTATCAAGCCCTCCACCTCCAAAATGTTTGCCTGTGTTTTTATATCTAAGAATTTTTTGGAATGAAGCTTTGGAACATATCGCTTTGGTGCCGGATTTTTTCGTATTGAATTAGATAACGTGAGTTGGCTCATCCTTTGCAGTGACAAAAAAGGCCCATGCCAGGCAACCCTTGCTGCCCCTGCGAGCTGCAGACCCATGATCGCTGCTGGCCACAGCCACAGTTGTGGCTAAGGATGCAGTGCTCCTTGTGCTTGCATCACTCTGTCTCTGCACCGTAGGGTGAAATGTAACCTCCTCGTCTTCCTCCTCCACCTCCTCAGATGAGCTACTCGGCTGCGTGGCTCTGGGTTCACATCAAGTAGGATCTTCAACCTCATCATCATCCGTTGTGTTATCCCATTCCTCGCTCTCAGAGTGACCCCTCTCCTCTTGTTGCCCTGACAGCACAGTACAGTCCGCATAAGCCTCAGGTATCTGAATCTCATCGGGATCACCTCCCTCCCCTACGGTTAACGTCTGGCGACGAGGGTCATGAACCTGCTCAAACTCTACTTCATTCTGCCCCGAATCCAAGCTGAAAAATTGTTGGGCATTGGTGCAGATGCTTTCCTTCCCTTGACTCTGTGACTGTTTGGAGTACATTTCTGATACTTATGGTGTAGAATGGGTGAAGAGTTCTACAGACTCGCCCATCTGTGGTTTGCTACAGTCAGTTGGGCAGTTGTGACGCGAGGGTGAAGCATAGATAATTGGAGTGCCACCTCTGTGGACTGTACTGCGTGTGATGTTGAGGTGGAGGAAGAAGTGGAGAGGGCACTGGAAGCAGAGTTTGCCATCCACTGGAGCACCTGCTCTTTCTGGGCCTTATCAACAAGGTGTATCACTGTGCGGCTGCCAAAGAAAGGGAGTGCAGTAGGCCGTCCACTAACATAAGTTGCCAGTTGTCTTTGGATAGGACCTATTTGTGTTGGTTCACTAGTGCTTTTGCTAACATTACCACATACCCCACGTACACCTTGAATACCAAGCCTATTACCCCTTCCACCACGCCCTCTTTTTCCCACTCATGTTGGTCAGATAGAGTGGTAGGAGCACACAATTAACTAAAGAAAAATGCATTTTTTTCCTGTGCAATAGCTCAGCACACACCTGCATTTCAGTGACACTAAATGACAAAGTAAGATATGGCCTGTCGTATAACGTTACTAACAGAGAAAGGAAATTTGTTAGTGTGCATGAGACCGATAAACCTACGAGATATTCTCCAAACAATTTCAAACTGAGATGTCCTCTGCTGTATTACTTTAGGAACAGAATACATTTTTTTTTAATGTGGATGAGGCCAGTATGACATAGAATATATGCGCCAAAATATTTCAAACTCAGATCTAGCCAGCTGTATCACTTTACTCAGAGCAAAAAATATTTTTGAGTTACTCTGCATTAGGCTCTGCGTCCAGCTGACTTTGACCGCCACTGATGTAGAAGCTGGCTTATAGCACTGTATGACTTTTGGCACAGGTTAAAATATTTTTTGGACTGGGCCAAGTAAGAGAAGTTTTTTTTTACTGTGAAACCGGTACAAGTTCAGCAACAATCAAATAGGATCTGCCTTTTAGTAGACTGGATCAACTTTGCCACAGTAAAAAACCTTTGGTGGACTCTGTCTGCCAATCAAAAATATATATAGGTTTAACTGTGCGTACAAGCTCAATTTGACCGCCACTGACGTAGTAGCTGGCTTATAGCACTATATGACTTTGGCACAGGAAAAAATATTTTTTGGACTGGGCGTAGCAAGAGAAAAAATGTATTTTTTTACTCTGAAACCACCTGAAGTTCAACTCCACTAAAATAGTATCTGACACGAAAAAAACTTTAGTGCACAGAGCTTTCAATATCACAATAGCAACAGAAAAAAAATCAGATTTTGTGATCTGCAGTAAGAAGCTCTGCAGACTGTGCAGAGCACAATATCAACCCCACTAAATGAAAAGGTGCACTGTGCTTGCTTGATCACATTAGCAAGTGCAAAAAAAGGTTCAATGTATACTGAGACATGGAGCTCTATACCAGTGGCGCACAGCACTATTCTATGGCATGGGCCCTCTGTTTCTGTCAGAATCTCAGTACTTGCACAAGAACACCAAAAATGTGCTGCACCAGCGGTTGCAGAGGTACACAGGCCAGGAATTATCTACACTCTCTGACTACCACACAAGCACCCATCTGTCTAGCTAATATCTCTCATTACACAGGAGAACACTGAGCTGCGTCTGTCTCCAGCAGTGACATGGATATAATGGCACTGAGGGAACATGGCCACTTCTTATATTGAGAGGACATGTGATTTCTGCAGCCAATTGCAGAAGCCCTTATGTCTGGATAGTGTAGATGCTTCCTGCGCTATGATTGGCTGGCCGCGCTTTCCTCAGTTAAAGTTACCGCCCTCAGGAAAAAAAAACAAAACAGTGCGCCGCTGATCTGACCTGTTCTAAGCTCTCCACAGCCTCCACATTCACCTGGCACATGTTACTGCTCATCATACACTTGCACTATGCTAACAAAACTCCATGGTTGCCCTGTATTCGCGGTCCCGTGCAAATTCGTCTAACTTTTCCGATTTTAAGAACATTTGCTCACCTTTATGATCACAAATCCGAATGTGCCACATTCGTGCCAAATTTAAAACTTTCGAACATTCACCAAACAAATTCGCTCAACACTACTCTCCAATACCAATTTGAAGAGACATAGTGAAGGGCCTCAGAAAAATTGTTTTAAAAATTATTATGGAGTGGGTCTCCTATACTGTTGTTGCGAATGCAGTAAGTTCAAGTGCTGCCAAAAATTAGGACGCACTCCAATACCCCTTTGAAGAGACGTAGTGGAGGTCTTCAGTCAAATTTTTTTTCCCATTATTAAGGAGTGGGTCTCCTAGACTTGTAATGCCCATGTGCTAAGTGCATGGGCTGCAAAACATTTACCCCTGAGAGGTATACATATTTATTTTATAAAATGTTAGAGGTATGCCTCTAAAAATAGTTTCTATGGGCATCATAAAGACCATTAAAAAAAATGTTTGTGGGTGTTTCATGATGGTCACCCTGGTGATATGGTGGTGGAGGATGAGGAGGACGACACAAAATAGACGAAATCCTGAAGCGTATACCCATGTCTGGGTGTTGAATGGGTGCATGGGAATAGAACCCCCCAAAAAACACTGGATAATAATGCCTCCACTAAAAACCCACTGTGACAAAACGCTATTCATAACATCTGCGTGACAGCATAGAAAATCAGGGATGTTCATGGGCGGAGCCTATTTTTTGGCGCGAACAAGCCAGAACCCCAAACACGAATTTGAAATACCGAACAAATTCGCTCAACACTACTCAAGAAAAAGCTGACGGACAGCACAGAGAGCTGCCAAGTTACAGTGACTATTTTCCAAGGAAAGAAGAGGTGGGAGGAGGTACAAGGAGCAGTTTGAAGGCAGGGAGAGACACAGAAAGACTATGCTGAGCTTTCTAACAAATCTATTACTTCACCCAAGAGATACAGTAAAGGAAATAATTATTTGATCCCTTGCTGCTTTTGTAAGTTTTCCCACTGACAAAGACATGAACAGTCTATAATTTTAAGGGAAGGTTCATTTTAACATTGAGAGACAGAATATCCGAAAAAACATGAAGAAAATCACATTGTATAAATTAGATAGATTTATTTGCATTTTGCAGTGAGAAATAAGTATTTGATCCCCTACAAACCTCTATGAGTTCTGGCTCCTACAGACCAGTTAGACGCTCCTAATCAACTTGTTACCTGAATTAAAGACAGCTGTCTTACATAGTCACCTGTATAAAAGACTCCTGCCCACAGACTCAATTAATCAGTCAGACGCTAATCTCTACAACATGGGCAAGACCAAAGAGCTTTCTAAGTATCTCACGGACAAGATCATAGACCCACACAAAGCTGGAATGGGCTACAAAACCATAAGTAAGACACTGGGTGAGAAAGAGACAACTGTTGGTGCAACAGTAAGAAAATGGAAGAAATACAAAATGACTTCAATTGACATCGATCGGGAGCACCATGAAAAATATCACCTCTTGGGGTATCCTTGATCATGAGGAAGGTGAGAGATCAGCTTAAAACTACACAGGAGGAACTTGTTAATGATCTCAAGGCAGCTGGGACCACAGTCACCAAGAAAACCATTGGTAAGACATTACGCCTTAAAGGTTTAAAATCCTGCAGTGCCCGCAAGGTCCCCCTGCTCAAGAAGGCACATGTGCAGGCCCATCTGAAGTTTGTCAATGAACAACTGGATGATTCTGTGAGTTATTGTGAGAAGGTGCTGTCGTCAGATGAGACAAAAATTGAGCTCTTTGGCATAAACTCAACTCGCCATGTTTGGAGGAAGAGAAATACTGCCTATGACCCAAAGAACACCATCCCCACTGTCATGGAGGTGGAAACATTATGTTTTGGGGGTGTTTCTCTGCTAAGGGCACAGTACTAATTAACCGCATCAATGGGGGAATGGATGGAGCCATGTACAATAAAATCCTGAGTGACAACCTCCTTCCCTCCGCCAGGACATTAAAAATGGGTCGTGGCTGGGTCTTCCAGCAAGACAATGACCCAAAACATACAGCCATGGCAACAAAGGAGTGGCTCAAAAAGAAGAACATTAAGGTCATGGAGTGGCCTAGCCAGTCTCCAGACCTTAATCTCAAAGGAAACTTATGGAGGGAGTTGAAGCTCCGAGCTGCCAAGCGACAGCCTCAAAATCTTAATGATTTAGAGATGATCTGCAAAGAGGAGTGGACCAAAACTCCTCCTGAATTGTGCGCAAACCTCATCATCAACTACAAAAAACCTCTGACTGCTGTGCTTGCCAACAAGGGTTTTGCCACCAAGTATTAAGTGTTGTTTGCCAGAGGGATCAAATACTTATTTCTCACAGCAAAATGCAAATACATTTATCTAATTTATACAACGTGATTTTCTTGATTTTTTGGGGGATATTCTATCTCTCAATTAACCTACCTTTAAAATTATAGACTGTTCATGTCTTTGTCAGTGGGCAAACTTACAAAACCAGCAAGGGATCAAATAATTATTTCCTTCATTGTATATTCACAACTACACTGCTCAATAGTGTTGTATATTGTCCTCCATGCTGCTGCTTCTATCTGTAAGAAATCAAGGAGAAAAATAACAGGAATCCCTCATTATGTGTGTTAACCATATAGAAGACATCAGAGCAGATAGTCTCCTCCCATCATTTAAGACCCAACTGCATATTAGGAATACAGCCTGCCTACGGGAAAAATGGGGAAAATACAGTATTTAAGTCATATACAGTGTTGGCCAAAAGTATTGGCACCCCTGCAATTCTGTCAGATAATACTAAGTTTCTTCCTGAAAATGATTGCAATCACAAATTCTTTGGTATTATTATCTTCATTTAATTTGTCTTCAATGAAAAAACACAAAAAGAATTGTCCTAAAGCCAAATTGGATACAATTCCACACCAAACCTAAAAAAGGGGGTGGACAAAAGTATTGGCACTGTTTGAAAAATCATGTGATGCTTCTCTAATTTGTGTAATTAACAGCACCTGTAACTTACCTGTGGCACCTAACAGGTGTTGGCAATAACTAAATCACACTTGCAGCCAGTTAACATGGATTAAAGTTGACTCAACCTCTGTCCTGTGTCCTTGTGTGTACCACATTGAGCATGGAGAAAAGAAAGAAGACCAAAGAACTGTCTGAGGACTTGAGAAACCAAATTGTGAGGAAGCATGAGCAATCGCAAGGCTACAAGTCCATCTCCAAAGACTTGAATGTTCCTGTGTCTTCCGTGCGCAGTGTCATCAAGAAGTTTAAAGCCCATGGCACTGTGGCTAACCTCCCTAGATGTGGATGGAAAAGTCAAATTGACGAGAGATTTCAACGCAAGATTGTGCGGATGGTGGATAAAGAACCTCGACTAACATCTAAACAAGTTCAAGCTGCCCTGCAGTCCGAGGGTACAACAGTGTCAACCTGTACTATCCTTCGGCGTCTGAATGAAAAGGGACTGTATGGTAGGATACCCAGGAAGACCCCACTTCTTATCCCGAGACATAAAAAAGCCAGGCTGGAGTTTGCCAAAACTTACCTGAGAAAGCCTAAAATGTTTTGGAAGAATGTTCTCTGGTCAGAAAAGACAAAAGTAGAGCTTTTTGGGAAAAAGCATCAACATAGAGTGTACAGGGAAAAAAAAAGAGGCATTCAAAGAAAAGAACACGGTCCCTACAGCCAAACATGGCGGAGGTTCCCTGATGTTTTGGGGTTGCTTTGCTGCCTCTGGCACTGGACTGCTTGACCGTGTGCATGGCATTATGAAGTCTGAAGACTACCAACAAATTTTGCAGCATAATGTAGGGCCCAGTGTGAGAAAGCTGGGTCTCCCTTAGAGGTCATGGGTCTTCCAGCAGGACAATGACCCAAAACACACTTCCAAAAGCACTATAAAATGGTTTGAGAGAAAGCACTGGAGACTTCTAAGGTGGCCAGCAATGAGTCCAGACCTGAATCCCATACAACACCTGTGGAGAGATCTCAAAATGGCAGTTTGGAGAAGGCACCCTTCAAATATCAGGGACCTGGAGCAGTTTGCCAAAGAAGAATGGTCTACAATTCCAGCAGAGCATTGTAAGAAACTCATTGATGGTTACCGGAAGCGGTTGTTCGCAGTTATTTTGGCTAAAGATTGTGCAACCAAGTATTAGGCTGAGGGTGCCAATACTTTTGTCTGGCCCATTTTTGGAGTGAAATGATCAATGATTTGATTTTTGCTTCATTCTCTTTTGTGTTTTTTCCTTGCAAGCAAATTAAATGAAGATAATAATACCAAAGAATTTGTGATTGCAATCATTTTCAGGAAGAAACTGAGTATTATCTGACAGAATTGCAGGGGTGCCAATACTTTTGGCCACCACTGTAATGGGCAGAAATAATGTTGTTCCCCATGTACTCACAAATGACGGCATATTATTAATGATGAGTGAACATGCTCGCCACTACTCGGTACTCGGCCGAGCATCACTGTGCTCGACAAGCTCGGCACTTGGCAAATATTTCCAGGTTGCTTAGGCGGGAACTCGGGTCCCCTCCCCGCATGTTTGGCGCTCTTTAGAGAGCCAATGAACATGCGGGGATTGCCTGCCACACATTGTAATGCCGTAGCCATGTTGGTTGTGGTATTACAGTGATTAGCTGGCCACACAGCAACATCAGGTCTATATAAGACCTGGCGCCGCTATGCTTGTCACAGTGTACCTCAGAATCAGGCAGAGTAGGGAGAGCTGCTGCTGCTGCATCAGGGAGAGATTTGTTTGTTTATAGTTTGTATAGGTATTCAACAACATATACAGTACAGACCAAAAGTTTGGACACACCTTCTCATTTAAAGATTTTTCTGTATTTTCATGACTATGAAAATTGCACATTCACACTGAAGGCATCAAAATTATGAATTAACACATGTGGAATTATATACTTAACAAAAAAGTGTGAAACAACTGAAAATATGTCTTATATTTTAGGTTTTTCAAAGTAGCCACCTTTTGCTTTGATGACTGCTTTGCACACTCTTGGCATTCTCTTGATGAGCTTCAAGAGGTAGTCACCGGAAATGGTTTTCACTTCACAGGTGTGCCCTGTTAGGTTTAATAAGTGGCATTTCTTGCCTTATAAATGGGGTTGGGACCATCAGTTGTGTTGTGCAGAAGTCTGATGGATACATACTGTAGCTGATAGTCCTACTGAATAGACTGTTAGAATTTGTATTATGGCAAGAAAAAAAGCAGCTAAGTAAAGAAAAACGAGTGGCCATCATTACTTTAAGAAATAAAGGTCAGTCAGTCTGAAAAATTGGGAAAACTTTGAAAGTGTCCCCAAGTGCAGTTGCAAAAACCATCAAGCGCTACAAAGAAACTGGCTCACATGAGGACTGCCCCAGGAAAGGAAGACCAAGAGTCACCTCTGCTTCTGAGGATAAGTTTATCCGAGTCACCAGCCTCAGAAATCTCAGGTTAACAGCAGCTCAGATTAGAGACCAGGTCAATGCCACACAGAGTTCTAGCAGCAGACACATCTCTTCAACAACTGTTAAGAGGAGACTTTGTGCATCAGGCCTTCATGGTAAAATAGCTGCTAGGAAACCACTGCTAAGGACAGGTAACAAGCAGAATAGACTTGTTTGGGCTAAAGAACACAAGGAATGGACATTAGACCAGTGGAAATCTGTGCTTTGGTCTGATGAGTCCAAATTTGAGATCTTTGGTTCCAACCACCATGTCTTTGTGCGACGCAGAAAAGTTGAACGGATGGACTCTACATGCCTGGTTCCTACCGTGAAACATGGAGGAGGAGGTGTGATGGTGTGGGGGTGCTTTTCTGGTGACACTGTTGGGGATTTATTCAAAATTGAAGGCATACTGAACCAGCATGGCTACCACAGCATCTTGCAGCGGCATACTGTTCCATCCGGTTTGCGTTTAGGTGGACCATCATTTATTTTTCAACAGGACAATGACCCCAAACACGTCTCCAGGCTATGTAAGGGCTATTTGACCAAGAAGGAGAGTGATGGGGTGCTACACCAGATGACCTAGCCTCCACCGTCACCAGACCTGAACCCAATCGAGATGGTTTGGGGTGAGCTGGACTGCAGAGTGAGGCAAAAGGGCCAACAAGTGCTAAGCATCTCTGGGAACTCCTTCAAGATTGTTGGAAGACCATTTCTGGTGACTACCTCTTGAAGCTCATCAAGAGAATGCCAAGAGTGTGCAAAGCAGTCATCAAAGCAAAAGGTGGCTACTTTGAAGAACCTAAAATATAAGACATATTTTCAGTTGTTTCACACTTTTTTGCTAAGTATATAATTCCACATGTGTTAATTCATAGTTTTGATGCCTTCAGTGTGAATGTACAATTTTCATAGTCATGAAAATACAGAAAAATCTTTAAATAAGAAGGTGTGTCCAAACTTTTGGTCTGTACTGTATATATATATATCCATCTGAACTAACAGTCTTTCTGAGGACTAATCCAGCTGCATATTTTCACTGGTGAAGGTATGGTGCAGCAGTTAGGCAGGCAGGCAGGGTATGAGGCGGACTGCAGTGCATAAAGTGCAAGTGGGTCCATTGAACGTCCTGTTGGTATAGGTATTCTACAACATACATATATATATATATCCATCTGGACTAACAGTCCTTCTGAGGACTAATCCAGCTGCATATAATCAGTGCTAGGCAGGCAGTCAGTGTATGTGGCAGACTGCAGTGTATGATACAGCACAAGAGGGTCCATTGAATGTCATGTCTGCTGTAACTGTAATAATTACAGATATTTCTAGACAAAGCTCCAGATAACAGGGGCCAGGGCAAATATTTTTTTTATCTTAATCCTGGTTATTTGCTTAAAAAGCAATCCAGAGTACACCATTTTTCTGCTCCATTTGCTTGTTAGCACTGCAGAATAAAGCCAGATCTGTTCCACATTTCAGCCATAAAAATCCAGAAATTTGAACTGAACGTGGAAAATATTGGCCTCCTTTTCCATTCTGTTGCAGTGTGTCGGTCAAGCTAGTCATACTAGGTGCCTGTGATGAATAGTATTAGTAAATTATAGGCCTGCTATTTAAAACTGTGGTTCTCTGTCAGACATATCACCTATAAGACTGTTCCAAAATCAGACATTTCTTCCATTTTCATTTTGTTGCAGTGTGTCAGTCAAGCAATTCACATTAGGTCTCTGTGTAGAATAATATTAGTAAATTACAGACCTGCTATTTAAAACCGTGGTTCTCTGTCAGACATATCACCTAAAAGACTGTTCCAAAATCAGACATTTCTTCCATTTTCATTCTGTTGCAGTGTGTCGGTCAAGCTATTCACACTAGGTCTCTGTGTAGAATAATATTAGTAAATTACAGGCCTGCTGTTTAAAATCGTGATTCTCTGTCAGAATTATCACATATAACTACGTTCAAAAATCAGCCATTTTTCGTGAACGTGGAAAACTGTGTCCACGATTTAAAATAGGAAAGGTGCGTGGCAAGGGACGGGGAAGTGGTGCATGTAGAGGCCGATGATGTGGCCGTGGGCAAGATGAAATTGTGCCACAACAAACATCCACATCTTGTTGCTCGACCTTCCTCTCCCAATTTCTAGGGGACCGCAGAACACCACTATTGAACACAGAGCAGTGTCAAAAGGTTGTTGGTTGGATAGCAGATAATGCTTCCAGTCACTTTGCCACCACTACCTCCACCCTGTCTTCCTCATGGTCAAGTCTCAGTAGCCGTAAGTCTGGACCGCATATTCCTCACCCTGATCCTCCTTCCTCGCACCATGCCGAGTGCCCAGAGACAACTGCTCCCACACTCGGACACTCAGAAGAGCTGTTCACTTTTCCATTTATATATATTCGGGCCTCTTGCCCGGCCAGCTTCAAGGGAGTCAAGAGAAGTGTATCGATACCCAAATAGTGGAGCAGCCACTGTCACACAAAGGCGATGGTGGTCATGTGCAATTACTGTCGCAAGAGGTGGATGATGATGATGAGACACAATTGCCAGAAAGTCAGGAGGAGGATCAGAGTGCAGAAGTGGAAGACGAGGTGTGGGATGATATAGTAACTGATCCAACCTGGTAGGGGTACATACAGAGCGAGGGCAGCAGCACACAGGGGAAGGGAGGTGTAGCACCACAACAGGCAGGAAGAAGCAGTGTGATGGCCACAGACACAAGGCAGGAAAGCATTCCTCGTAACGCCAACACGATGGAAGTTGCCAGTACAGCTGTTAGGTCTTCCAGAGTCTGGTTAGATAACCCCAAAAAGCCCATTTGCACCACCTGCCAGTCCAGCATAAGCAGGGGTAGCAAAACTAACAGCCTGACCACCACCAGCATGATCAGACACATGGCAGCAAAGCACCCGACTAAGTGGGCCGAACCCCAGAGTCCAGCAACAGTGTCTGTGGGTGACACCACTGCTCCTTCTGTTATTGTGCGTGCACGCCAATCCCCTGTCTATGATGCATGTGAAGATGCCTCCTGCCCTGCACCTGGCATTGCACACTCTCAAGTAGCACCATTAGCAAGCACATCCATGTCCTTTTCCCAGTGCAGCGTTTATTTGTCCCTATCCCAGTCCTTGGAATGCAAGCGCAAATACGCAGCCAACGCCTCACAGGCCACAATACTAAATTCACACATTTCACGGATGCTTGCACTCAAAATGTTGCCTTTTAGGCTCATGGAGACAGAAGATTTCCGCAACCTGATGGCGGTGGCCATCCCTCGGTACTCGGTCCCCAGCTGCCACTATTTCTCCCTGTGTACAGTCCCCGCATTGCAAGAGCACATGTCCCACAATATTGGACGTGCCCCCAACAACGCAGTTACTGGGTAAGTCCACCTAACCACAGTCACATGGACAAGTGCTTGTGGGCAGGGACGGTATATCTCGCTGAAGGCACAATGGATTAATATAGTGGAAGCCGGGACCCAGTCGGACCTTGGGACAGAGCACCTCATCCCGACACCGAGGATTTCAGGCCCTGGGTCAATCATGGTTGCCCCCACATTCTACAGCTCTTGCACCTCCTCCTCCTCTTCTTCAGCATCCATCTCCGAAATCACCACATCAATCGTAAGCTGGAAGCACTGCAGCACTGCCTCGGCCAAGCGACAGCAGGCTGTGCTGAAGCTAATATGCTTAGGTGAAAAACTGCACAACACTGAAGAGTTGTGGATATCCCTGAAAGAGCAGGCAGATCTGTAGCTAACCTTTCAGCCAGGCATGGTTGTGTGTGACAATGGACGGCCCATGTGCTTAACCTTGTGTTTCAGCGATTTCTCGAAACCTACACGGATCTGCTGGATCTGCTTGTCAAAGTACTCCGCCTGTGTGCCCATTTTAGAAAGTCAGCTACAGCTTCCGCCACCCTTGCTGTGCTTCAGCAGCGTTTGCAGCTTCCAGCTCACCGACTGTTCTGCAATGTCCCCACATGTTGGAACTCTACATTGCAGATGTTGGGAAGGATTTGTGAGCAGAAGATGGCAGTTGTTGACTACCAGCATCAACAAGGCCGTCGATATTCAGGTCAGACTCCACACATAAAATCTCAGGAGTGGACATGGATGTCAGACATCTGTACCATTCTCCAAAACTCTGAGGACTCCATCAAGATGGTGAGCGGCGATGACGCCATAATTAGCATCACGATCCCGCTTCACTGTCTTCTGAAACGGTCTCTGCTCACAAATAAAGAGGATGCATTGCAGGTGAAGCACGATGAGATGGAGCAAGGAACCATACAGGGTGATTACACACAGCCCAGCCTCATCTCATCCCAATATGGATTGGGTGACAATGAGGAAGAGTAGGACGAGCAGGAGCTAGTTTCCTGCGCTATAGATGGTACTGCCTAAACAACTGTCATACCATCTGTTCAGCGTGGATGGTCTAACAACAGGGAGGAGGAGGAAGAGGAGGAGAATGAGGAGGAGAGCATGATCAGTCGTCCTCTTGGTGAGGACACGGAAGTCTTGCCTCTTTGCAGTCTGGCACACATGGCTGAGTTTATTTTACGCTGCCTTTCCGGTGACCCTCGCGTTGTTCAAATTTTGGGTTACAGTCATTACTATCTGGTGATACTTCTTGACCCACGATGCAAGGAGAACTTTCTGTCTATTATTCCCGCACAGGACTGGCCTAATAAAATGGGACAGTACAAGAAGGCCCTTGTTGCGGAATTATTGAAAAAATCCCAATCTTAAACGTTGGTGGCAGAGGTCACAGTTCGTTGGATAACCAAGGAGTACAGGCAAGAGAGACACAAATGCATTCCAGCAGAGGCAGGGGATCACTGTCAAAGTTGTGGGACAGTTTTCTCAGACCCTCCCATCGGACAGGCCCTGAGGCGCGGGGTACTCTCACAAGGAGGGAAAAGTTTCGGAAGATGGTGAAGGAGTACCTTGCCAACCGTTCCAATGTCCTCCGTGATTCTCTGTGCCTTATAATTATTGGGTATCCATGCTGGACTCATGGCATGAACTGGCTCTCTACGTTTTGGAGGTCCTAGCCTGCCCTGTCGCTATCGTTTTTTCAGAACGTGTTTTTAGTGCCACTGGTGGAATTATAACCAATAGGCGCATCTGCCTGTCAACTGAAAATGCTGACAGGCTGACTCTTATAAAAATGAACAAGGGCTGGATTGGGCCAGACTTCTCAACACCATTGAATGATAGCAGCGTAACAAACTCAAATGCAGTGTTTTTTTTTGGAAGGTCTAACTCTATTCCCATGCACCTTTGTCTTCACACCCAGACATGGGTATACGCTTCCTGATTTTGTCTATTTGCTCTTGTCCTTATCCTTCTCTGCATCCTCATCCTCCACCACCATATCACCACATGTGCCATATCAGCATACCTATGTCTCTTGCAAGGGGCATTGGAGTTCCTCCAATTTGTGGAAGCCGTTGCTTCACTGCATAGGTAAACAGTATGGGAGACCCACTTCCTAGTAATGGGAACATTACTTTTAGGAGGCTCTCAGACCTCTATGTTTCTTGCAAGGGGCATTGGAGTTCCTCCAAATTTTTGGCAGCCGTTGCTTCACTGCATAGGCAAACAGTATGGTAGACTCACTTCCTAATAATGGGAGCATGTTTTGCAGGAGGCCCTCTGATCTCTACGTCTCTTGCAAGGGGCATTGTAGTTCCTCCAAATTTTTGGTAGTCATTGCTTCACTGAATAGGCAAATAGTATTGGATATACACTTCCTAATAACGGGGGCATTTTTTTCAGGAGGCATTCCGACTTTTGCAAGGGGCATTGGAGTGCCTTCAAATTTTGGACAGCCATTGCAGTCACTGCATAGACAAAAAGTATGGGAGACTCTGGCCTGTCTAGGTGTCAGCCGCTTAGCAGGTTCGATATACGCTAGATTCTTGTGATCTGTCACCACAGTGACCAGATGAACGTCTCCTTCCAAAAAATGCCTCCATTCTTCAAAAGCCAATTTGACAGCAAGTAACTCTCAATTACCAACATCATAGTTTCTTTCAGCAGGAGAAAATTTCTTAGAGAAAAAGGCACATGGTCGCAGATTAGTTAAAGTCTTAGGACCTTGAGACAATACAGCCCCCACCCCAACCTCAGAAGCATCCACCTCCACAATGAACGGCCTCTGGAGGTCTGGTTGAACAAGTACAGGAGCAGACATAAAACATTTCTTCAAGTTTTCAAAAGTTCAAAAGCCCTGACTGCTTCTGATGACCAAACCTTTAGCTCCGCCCCTTTGCGAGTGAGGTCCGTAAGAGGCTTGACGATCTGAGAAAAACCTTTAATAAATTTTCTGTAATAATTTGCGAACCCTAAAAAGTGCTGCAAAGCCTTAAGGTCACTGGGTTGAACCCAATCAATGATGGCCTGAACCTTCCCAGGATCCATCTTAAACCCGAAGGCAGACACAATGAAGCCCTAGAATGATATTTCTTGAACAGAAAAGGTACATTTTTCAATCTTGGCAAACAAACAATTATCTCTTAACCTTTGCAGAACCAAACGGATATGTTTATAATGAATATCCAGATCAGGTGAAAAAATTAGAATATCATCTAAATAAACCACAATAAATCTCCCAATGTAATCAGAGAGAATAGCATTCATAAAATTCTGAAAGCCCGCGTGCATTTGTTAGCCCAAAAGGCATGATGAGGTTTTCAAAAAGACCTTCAGAAGTTAAAAACGCTGTCTTCCACTCATCACCCTCACGAATACGTATCAGATTATATGCCCCTCTGAGATCCAGTTTGGAAAACCATTTGGCCCCCGAAAGCTGATAATATACAGTAGATCGGGGATAAGTGGAAGCGGATAAGTATTTTTAACTGTTATGTTGTTTAATTCTCAAAAATCGAGGTAGGGACGGAGACCTACATCTTTTTTTTTAACAAAAAAGAATTCGGCGGCAACCGGCGATGAGGAAGGACGAATACGACCTTTCCGTAAACTTTCATTAATATAAGCCTTCATGGATGCCCGCTCAGGGCTAGACAAGTTATACAAGCAAGCTTTGGGTAATTTGACGTTAGGAATGAGATTAATAGCACAGTCATAGGTACGGTGAGGAGGTAAGATCTCAGACTCTACTTCCGAAAAAACATCTCCGAAGTCCTTCAGGTATTCCGGAAGACCCTCCAGACTAACGGAGCAAGCATGCACAGATTTAAGACTTTTTTCAATACAATGAGGGTCCAATTTGACAATATCTTTCTGATACCAGTCAATGATCGGATTATGCATGCGCAGCCAAGGAAGACCCAACACAATCCCAGCAGGTAAATTGTCCAAGACATAACAGGAGATTAATTTTGTATGAAGTGACCCCACCTTGAGTGTGAACTCCACCGTAACTAACTGAACCATATTTTTTAGCAACGGTGTTCTATCAATAGCCACAATTTTAATAGGTTTTTCTAGCTTAACTGTCCCTAATCCTAACTTCTGAACAAGTCCTGAATCAATGAAATTATCCGCAGCTCCACAGTCAATAAAGGCAAATGTTGATAGACACTGTTCTTGAAACAGAAGTTCAGCATTCAACAACACTTTATCGGAGGAGTAAAAGGGTACCTGTAAGTCTGGGTGACCTCCTCGACAATCACCCAGACCTAGGCGTTTTCTGATGGCTTATTCGTTGCAGATCGTGCCATGCAATCCTTTAAGAGATGTCCAGTTTGGCCACAATACAGACAAAGTCCAAGTTCCAGACTGCATCTTCTCTCCTTAACCCTTGAGCTGGCAGCTCCAACTTCCATAGGTTCTACCTCTGGTAAACGATCCGGGCCCAGTGGACAAAATGGAACCTCCTGTTGAACCTTGCGTCTCTCCCGCATCCTCCGATCCATGTGGATAGCCTGAGTCATGGTCTCCACCAAACAACCAGGTGGAGCATGCAGAGCCAGAGCGTCCTTTAGAGACTCGGAAAGACCCCTAAGGAATTGGCACCTGAGAGCCGCGTCATTCCAGAGAACCTCAGTAGACCACTGACGAAACTCAGAACAGTAGTCTTCCGCTGTGTGGTTTCCCTGTGTCAGGTTCATGATCTTTGTCTCTGCCACCTTGACCCTGTCAGGTTCGTCATAGATCTGTCCTAAAGTGTCAAAGAAAGCGTCCACAGAAAGACGTTCAGGAGCAAAAGGGGGTAGAGAAAATGCCCAAGTCTGGGGACCCCCCTGCAGAAGTGGCATTATAATTCCCACCCGCTGTGACTCACTCCCTGATGACCGAGGATGCAAAGTAAACCATAATTTACAACTCTCTTTGAAAGTTCTGAACTGATCTTTCTCCTCCGAAAATTTGTCAGGGAGTACAATAGCTGGTTCAGGGGGACTCAAAGATACGTCAGATGGTTCAGAAGTCATGACAGTGGTCGGAGAGGAAAGATTCTGAGGGACAGTAAACGTAGCAGAAATCTGGTCTTGTAACTGAGCCTGTGAGGACGCCAGTTTGTGTTGTTCCAAGGCCAGATCCTGTACTAACTGAGTCAGATTCGCTCCCTGATCACACAAAGTATATAACGGATCCATAGGTGGGAAAAAGAAAAAATTTACGGTCAATTGTAATGTGACGTGAGTCACTACAGAAATAACAGTCTCAGAAGAGGAGAGAAGAGACTAATATTACTGAAAGAAATATTATGTAAGTGCTACTTACTGGATAAATAGAGGGAGGTCAAACAATACAAAGTCAAGTCCAGAAAAATGGCGCAGTACAAAGGGAGCAGACAAAAGAGTAGTCAGATAACAGGCAAATGGTCAAAATCCAGGTAAGGGAAAATAGTCAGGCTGGGTCAGGCACAGAGCACAGAGAGATCAGTCCTACACAGGCAACAGCAAGTGTCCAATTGACAGTGGGTGAAGGAGCTAGCATGCTTAAGTAGAAGACTAATCAAGGGAAGTGAACACAGATGATTGCAGAAACGACCCAGCAAAACCAAGACAGACTGACAGCCTCCACACAATAGTAACATAGCAGAAAAGGAAAGTGTGGAGACCGTGACACCACCTCTATGTGTCTTTAAACTGTTATTGTGTAATAAAGAAAAGTGGGCTATGGAGCGCCAAAGTGATCACTGGAGAAAACAGATTTGGGGCTAAAAACATTTAATAAGCCCTTTCCACAACGCGTTTCGATAGTAAACTATCTTCATCAGGTGATACAAGGGTATGGACACAGAATAAAACATATAGAGGCAAAGCTTCACAATGATTGTTTGGTATACTAATTAGTTTTGCAATAATTAGTTCAAACGCTGATTAGTTGAACCTGGATTCACAAGGAACCCTTCATGTGCCAGTGTGCATGTGCCTCCAACAGTCACACATGGACAACCTTCACATGAATTCAAAAATCAAGAACACATTGGATAAAACATGGAATATAGCAATACTAATTGATGGACAATATTAAAAAATGCATTGCTAATTATAAAATACACACAAGAATTATTGTGTTATGACTAGTGTTGAGCGAGCATGCTCGACACTGCTCGATACTAACCCGAGCATCTCACTACTCGGGATGTTCGGCGAGCACCGAGCATTTCCGGGTTACTCGGGCGGGAGCTCGGGTCTCCGCCCTGCACGTTTGGCGCTCTTTACAGAGCCAATGAACATGCAGGGATTGTCAGCCAGTCACTGTAATGCCGCAGCCATATTGTTTGTGGGCATTAGAGTGATTGGCTGGCCGCACAGCGTCACCTCAAGTATTTAAATCCGGGCGCCGCCATCTTGGACACAGTCGCTCCGGATCAGACAGCGTAGGGAGAGTGCTGCTGAGTTAGGGAGAGATATATAGTGCGAAATAGGTAGTGTAGGGTCTCTAAAGCCTGCCAAATCAAACAAACAGTCCTTCTCAGGACTAATATCCATCCCAGATATCAGGCAGGCTGTATAGGAGACGCAGTGCTTATACCAGAAAACGCTGCATTACAGTCCTGTGTGCTCCTGTTGGTCAAATTGCAAGACTTATCCCCCGGTCTCAGGGGACAGGAAAAATCCTTTTTTTTTTCATCTAAATCCTGTATTTTTTTTTCCCTCAGTCAGACTGTACAAATACGCATCTTATTAACCTTTTGGTATTTCCCCCCCAAAAAAAAAAATTGAGTGTGTCTGTGACTGTTCAGACACAAATATATCTGTTTAAAAGAGTCTGGTGTAGGCCAGATAACTAGAACTGTGATTTGTAATTCCACGGGTCAAATCTCTGTATTATCCTGCTTTTGGCATTTTTTCCGTAAAAAAAAACTGTAGTAGTGTCTCCCTGACTGTTCAGACACAAATATATCTGTTTAAAAGAGTCTGGTGTAGGCCAAATAACTAGAACTGTGGTTTTGCAGTTCCACGTTTCAAATCTCTATATTATCCTGCTTTTGGCATTTTTTCCGTAAAAAAACAGTAATAGTGTCTTCCTGACTGTTCAGACACAAATATATCTGTTTAAAAGAGTCTGGTGAAGGCCAGAAAAATAGAACTGTGGTTTTGCAGTTCCACAGGTCAAATCTCTGTATTATCCTGCTTTTGGCATTTTTTCCGTAAAAAAAAACTGTAAAAGTATCTCTCTGACTGTTCAGACACCAATATATCTGTTTAAAAGAGTCTGGTGTAGGCCAGATAACTAGAACTGTGGTTTTGCAGTTCCACAGGTCAAATCTCCCTTCTATTACCCTTTTTCTATTGATAGTGCAAGTGGAAGCTATTTTACTTCATTTACAATGGGCAAGGCGCGTGGCAAGGGACATGGAACTGGACGTTCTGGTGATGGTGCGTGTAGAGGACGGGGCCGTGGCCAAGGTGAAAATGTGCCACAGCCAACAGCCACATCTTCTTGCTCCCACTTCTTGACCGAATTACTAGGGAAGTACACTACAACACCAGTATTGCGAACTGATCAGTGTGAACAGGTTATTAATTGGATAGCAGATAATACTTCCAGTTACCTGGGCACCACCACCTCTGGTCTATCTTCCACACGGTCAAGTTTTAGTAGCCGTGAGTCTCGACCGCATACTCCTCCTCACCCTGATGCTCCTTCCTCCCACCATGCCGAGTGTCATCACACAGCAACTGATCCCACACTTGCCACTCTGAAGAGCTGTTCACTGGTCCATTTCCTTATTTGTGCCCCTCGCCTGCTCCACTTGAAGTGGTGGAAGAGGAGATCCCATGTAGCGATGCCCAAATATTTGAACAGCCATGGCCACAGGAAGTCGACGCTGGCAATTTGTCACAAGAGGTGGATGATGACGAGACACAATTGCAACGAAGTGAGGAGGAGGATCGTGGTGTGCAAGTGGAAGAAGAGGAGGTGGTGGATGATCTAGTAACTGACCCAACGTGGCAGGAGGACACGCAGAGTGAGGCCAGCAGCACACAGGGGGAGGGAAGCAGAGTACCCCAACAGGCAGGAAGAAGCAGAGTGGTGGCCGCACACAGAAGGCGGGCAACACTTGCCCATAATACCAACACGGGGGACGTTGCCAGTACAACAGGTCGGTCTTCCAGAGTCTGGAATATTTTTAAAGACTCTGCTGATAACCCCAAAAAGGCCATTTGTACCACCTGCCATGCCAGCCTCAGCAGGGGTGACAAAACTACCAGCCTGACCACCACCAGCATGATCAGGCACATGGCAGCAAAGCACCCGACTGTTATGAACTGTTACAAGCACTAAGGAAAGATAGGAAAACTATCCCTACAATAGGACTAAGCTGAATCCCTACGATGCAGCGGGGGACCTGTTCCTTGTGAACAGACCCGCCTAAGTCCTCGGCTAGTCTGAGCGCAGACCTATAGATATAAGGGAGGGGTCCCTACAAGAACTAAGGACTGGGATATAGATGGCCACCTCCTAGCAGAAATTGTAGCAGAGCAAAGACAAACAAACAAAAAGTGCTAGAGGTCCAAGGACCAAGCAAACTACAGAGTTAGGTACAAAGGCACCTGGCTAGCTTGAGAGTAAATGAAACACTGAAGTCCAGCAAGGCCAGAAGAGCGGAGCTGGATTATATAGGCAGAAAGTCATGTGACCAACAAAATAGAAAAAAGACTAACAAGAGGGTTCTAACAGTACCCCCTCTTCTATGAGGATCCTCCGGATCCTCCAGGCCCAGGTCTATCAGGAAACCTCCTGTGAAACGCACCGACAAGTTTAGGAGCAGAGACATCATCCGCCTTTACCCAGGAGTTATCCTCGGGACCGAAACCTTTCCAAGCGACGAGATACTGCAATCTCCCTCTATGCCATCTAGAATTAAGAATGCGAGAAATTTCATATTCACCGTCTTCCACCACCGGAGGAACAGAGACAGTGGCGTCCCTATCCGAAACATCAGCTTTTTTCAATAAGGAAACATGAAACGCCGGATTAATCTTCCAGGAGGTGGGAACCTCTAACTTAACAGCAGATTGATTAACTACTAGTGTTGAGCCACCCCCGTAGTGTTCGAGTTCGGTTCGGTTCGTCGAACACCCGTGTGTTCGCCGAACTGTTCGTCGAACTGTTCGTCGAACACCTTCGAACACCGTTAAAACCAATGGCAGGCAAACAAAAACACATAGAAACACATAGAAAACACCTTCAAAGGTGTCCAAAAGCTGACAAACTGCTCAGAAGACACAACTAACACATGGAAAAGTGACAAGTACATATAGTCATGCGAAAAGAAAAGAGGTGGAGGAGTAAAAGGAGGGGGAGACACAGATATAGGCATGTCATGCCCTTCTAAAATCCAAAAAGTGAGAAGCCGAGACGGCCAGTCCGCTCCTGCCCGTGCCACCTCCGTGTCGCCGGGTTTGTGCCAGAGCCGCGGTGAACCCTGACGGCCAGCCCCCCTCTCCCAATACTGGTGCCTGTCCGCTGGTGGGTCGAGAGAGCCCCCCTGTGGTGGAGGCAGCTCTAAGCTTTTTAATTTAAATTGTCCCTCTAATTTGAATGAATACACTTTAAATCCATTTACAAGGATCTATTGGAGGGCAAGTCTCATGCCAGCAGCCGCGTAATTCCAGCTCCAGTAGCGTCCACTAAAGCTGCTGCAGTTAAAAAGCTTTTATAAGGATCGAGCTCGGCTGTCCACCGCAAGGCATCCTAGTGCCAGTCCCAGCCCCTATGCCTTGGGGTGCCTCCTGATGCTCTTCACTGAGTATCCCGTGGTCCCGAAGCATTTCCTTTGAAAAAATTAAGTGTCCAAACTACAGGTGGTGTAGCTTGCTTAACAGCCGGGATAATACGCTGACTAGCAGACACTGCTACTAGGCACAAAGTATTTCCTGGGCTAGATGCAGTTAAAAATTTGTAAGTAGATACTCTCGTTGGATGCTGAGAAAGCATTCCATAGAGTCTCCTGGCACGCCATATATGATTCTCTTAAAAAGCTTGGGGTAGGGGTCTAGGGGACCCTTTTATAGCCAAAATCACGGCCCTGTATCACAATACGTCACCTAGGCTGAAGATAAATGGAACTGTAGCACCGAGGGCTCGGTTGCTACAGACGTATTGCACCTCACCCAGAGGTGTGATATCTCACTCTCAGATAAGGATGGAGTGTGGATCAGGACCCGACACCTGCATGCATTACACCACATTGCCGTGGGGCAGGGCGACCAATATGCCCCTGAGATGGGCACGACAGTCCCTGTCCCTGGCTGGAGTGGGGGGAGGGAACACTGAGGAAGGGGAACCCTGCAGTGCAGGAGCAGGGAGGAAGCAGTTCCTGGGTGCATTGAGAAGGGAGTATAAAAGGTGGGCACCATCTTAGTTCAGTGCAGAGAAGTCTGAGCAGAAGTGGCAGGGAGCAGGGGCTCTGCATGAGCTCTGCTCCGGAGGCGGGCCTAGTAACAGAGGCCCAGGCCTGCAAGAGGGAGAAGGAAGGAAGAGGAGCGGAGAAGGCTCCAGGAACGAGGAATGAAGGGATCCCAGGGGTGCGGACGGGCGAGTCGCCACCGCACGCCCGAATCCTCCTGCGTGGAGGGGTCAGGCCAAAGGGGGAGACCGGTCCCCGAACTAGTGGAGGCAGGAAACGACCCTCAGCTAGAAACCGGAGGCTCTGACATTTTATGTGGCGCAGCCCCTTGCTCCACCCGCTAGGAAGGCACCACATAGGGTCAGGGAAACTGGCGCCAAGTTTACCAAGAGGAGGCCCGAGGCAGCCGAACAGAAGTGTTGGTAAGAAAGGCCAGACAAAGGACACACAAAGGGGGTCCTGTGAAGCGCTCCAAAGTTATCTGGGAGTTGTCTGAGCCCCTCACCTGGTGAGCACAGTACGACTTGGGCAGCCGTTACCTGCAGACGTGGTCTGGATAATAAGAACTGTGAGTAAAGGCCCTGAACTGCATCACTGACTCCGTGTCGTTACTGCTGCTGCCCTGCACCATCACCCCCATCCTCCGCATACACTGCCCTGAGGCTATACTCCTCCCGTGGGGAGTTATGCTACGCTCTGCTGCACCCACAACACCAGCCTTAGCGGTCTGCCCTGTAGCGGCGGTTCACTCTGACCGCAATCCACGGGTGGCGTAGTCGGACATTTAAACATCAAAACCACATAAATAGTTCCGCCACTGGTTTGACCGCCCTGAGCCACGGAACCGGATCGCCGCCACGAAGACTACAACCACCAGCATCCACCAAAAAGGGTCCGGCTCCAGGTGTCCCAAGGCCCAGGGGGTGCGTCAGAACATTTTCATCACCTTTCACAATCACCAATGGGACAAGGCAGGGATGTCCTCTGTCCCCTCTCTTATACATCCTAGTGACGGAGCACCTGCTCTCATCAATTCGCCATAACCCCAATATTAGGTGGATTGAGGTGGGAGGCACCGAGTACAAGTGCTCTCTATTTGCTGATGATGTCCTAGTATATATCACTCAATAACATATATCCATCCCTGCTGTTATGGCTGAAATAGATCACTTTGTTACATGGTAAAATTTTAAAATCAATGCAGCGAAGTCTGAGGCCCTCGATGTCTCCCTCCCTAAATCCATATAGGATTCCATCCAGTCCAACTTTCCCTTTGCCTGGCCCTCACAGGGTATCAAATACTTAGGAATTCCTATTCATAGAGACCTCTCCCATCTATGTTGTCTTAATTTTGGGCCCTTTATTGAACAATTCCATACAGACCACGGTTGGCAAGTTAGAACTGTAAGATTCACTACGTGAACCACTGGTGTTTTGTGGAAAAGCACATGTACACCGCGTTCCAAATTATTATGCAAAATGTGTTTAGGAGTGATAAGGGAAGAATTTGTTTGTTTGTCAGTTAAACTCATTGATGGTGATGTGTGTCAGGGCTCTTTATATCACTGTAAGCAATTGCAGACACCTGTGCTAATTAGTTTGGCAGGTGTGTCCAATGAAAGGCAAGACTACTTAAGAAGGCTCTCTCACATTATTAAGCAGCCTACATTTTCTGCCAAAATGGGAAAGAAAAAGGATGTGTCGGCTGCTGAGAAGCAACAAATTGTGGAGTGTTTAGGTCAAGGCATGACTACAATCAACATTGTGCGATGATCAGGATGAAGTGTCTTGGCAATCAAGAAGTATGTAGCTGATTCACAGTACACACGTGTGCGTGCTGATAAGGGCAAATTGAGGACTCTTTCCTACAGGCAATTACGTCAGGTTGAAAGAGCAGCGGCAAAAAAGCCTTGTCATAGCAGCAGACAAGTTTTTGAAGCTGCTTGTGCCTCCAACGTCCCCCGAACAACAAGATGCAGGGTCCTTCAGAGGTTTGCAGCTGTGCATACGCCATCCTGTCGACCTCCTCTATCCACTTCACACAAGCAGAAACGGCTCCAGTGGGCCAAACATTACATGAAGACTGATTTCAAAACTGTTTTGTTCACGGATGAGTGCCGTGCAGCGCTCGATGGTCCAGATGAATGGAGTGGAGGATGGCTGGTTGATGGACACCCCACGCAAACACGGCTACAGCGCCAACAAGGAGGAGGTGAAGTAATGTTTTGGGCTGGAATCATGGGGAGAGAGATTGTCGGCCCCTTTAGGATCCCTGAAGGCGCTAAAGATGAACTCCATAATGTATGTGGATTTTCTCAAACAGCACTTCCTGCCATGGTTCAAGAAGAAGAACCGTGTATTTCACAGCAAGATCATTTTTCTGAATGATAATGCACCATCTCATGCTGCACATAAAACATCTGCATCTCTGGCTGATATGGGCATAAAAGGGGACAAATTTATGGTGTGACCCCCATGCTCCCCTGACCTCTACCCCATTCAGAACCTTTGGAGCATCATTAAAAGGAGTGTCTATGATGGCGGGAGGCAGTTCACATCTAAGCAACAGCTCTGGGAGGGTATTCTGTCCTCATGCAAAACAATTGAAGCAGAAACCATCCAAAACCTGACAAATTCAATGGACGAGAGAGTTCAGAAGCTCCTTTCGAACAAGGGGTCCTATGTGAAAATGTAACATCACCTAGAATAAAGTTTTGAGTTGAAAACTGTTTGATTTCAGTTTCTAACAACCTGCTAATGCTTATAATTTCAAAAATGACCATTTTTTTGGTCTTTATTAAAATGAAAAGGTTGATCGAAAAGTTTGGGGGATCTAAGAGTGTGGCAACCCAGTAGTCATGATTACTTCGAATTCTGACAATATGAGGGTCATGCTGCAGGTAGTGCAGCAAGAAGGCACTTATGTGTCTTGCACATCTCGGAGCCCCAAAATTATTTTCCGGGCTAGATGCAGCTAAAAATTATTTTTAATTTTAAATCTGGTGAAGCTTATTATAGATGGCCTAATAGGATCAGTGCTGCACACTGCTACAAAGCCCAAATTATTTTCCAGTCAAGATACAGATAAACATGATTAGTAATTTGAAAGCTTAAAACGGTTGGTAGGGTGATTTTAACCAATCATCAAGCTTTTACTCTCCCCAGGATGACACAGGGGTAGAAAAGTCGTTTCGGATCCATGATTTGTTCATCTTTATGAACGTGAGTCTGTCTACATTATCAGTGGAGAGCCGCGTGCGCTTATCTGTCAGCACACCACCAGCAGCGCTGAACACACGTTCAGACAGAACGCTGGCTGCGGGGCATGACAAGATCTCCAAGGCGTAAGTGGCTAGCTCCGGCCATTTATCCAGATTGGAAGCCCAAAAAGAGCAAGGGTCCAGTGACACAGTCGTGGCTTCAATGTTTACTTGGAGATACTCCTGTACCATCGTCTCTAGGCGTTGACTATGTGTCAGACTTCTTGTCTCCTGTGGCCTTGCAAAGGATGGGCTAAAAAAGTGGTGAAATGATTCCGCAAAATTGATGTTACCAGCAGATACTGTGGTTCTGTTACGGTTTGAGTGCTGAACACTTGACGGTCCCACGGTTGGCAAGTTGGAACTGTGAGATTCACTACGTGCACCACTGGTATTTTGTGGAAAAGCACATGTAAGATTCTGCAACAGTCTCTGCTGATACTCCTGCATGCGTGCATCCCTTTCTATGGCAGGAATAATTTCTGCAAATTTACTTTTGTACCGGGGATCTAACAGTGTGGCAACCCAGTAGTCAGGATTATTTCTAATTCTCACAATTCGAGGGTCATGTTGCAGGTAGTACAGCAAGAAGGCACTCATGTGTGTTGCGCATCCAGGAGCACTAAGTCCCTGTTGTGTTGGTGGCGAGGTAACAATCATGCTTCCTTCCTCTGTCCTCTCCCCCCAACCTCGCACAACAGAAATGTGATCAAGGTCTCCCTCATCTGATGAGTCTTCCATCAGTTCGTCCTCCACTTCTTCCTGGGCTCCTGCACCTTCCTCACTAGTTTGGCTGCTACCATGCGCCCTGGTAAAATCATCTCCCCCACCCTCACATGCCTGCTGCCTTGGTGCTGCCGACCGTCTGGACCTTGCAGATGTTAGCCCTTCCGCATACAACTCCTCCTCCTCTACTTCCTCCACCTCCTCTTGTGCCACCACCTGACTCCGAATTCTGTTTAACATGTGCTCCAGCATGTAAATCACCGGAATAGTCATGCTGATAATGGCATCGTCAGCACTAAACATCTTCGTCGCCATTTCAAAACTGTGCAGAAGGGTGCATAGGTCCCTGATCTGAGACCACTCCTCCAGCGTGATTTGCCCCACCTCTGAATCTCGTTGGCCCAGGCTATACGTCAGAACGTATTGCACCAGGGCTTGTCGGTGCTGCCACAGTCGCTGCAACATGTGCAGAGTTGAATTCCACCGGGTAGGCACATCGCATTTTAGCCGGTGAAGTGGCAGGCCCAACGACTTCTGTAGAGATGTAAGTCGCTGAGCTGCGGGATGCGAACGGCGGAAGTGAGCACACAGCGACCGTGCCCTCTGCAGAAGGCCATCTAGTCTGGGATAGTGGGCTAAAAATTGCTGGACAACCAGGTTCAACACGTGAGCCATACAAGGCACGTGTGTGACATTGCCCCGGCGAAGGGCCGCACCCAGGTTTGCAGCATTGTCGCACACGGCCTTCCCTGGTTTCAGGTCCAATGGAGACAACCATTCATGAAATTGGTTCTCCAGAGCTGACCACAACTCCTCAGCTGTGTGACTCACATTTCCCAGACATTTCAATGTAAAAACCGCCTGATGACGTTGAGCCCTACTGCCAGCATAGTAAGGAGGTGTGCAGGATCCCTTCTGCGCAGTTAGAAAGCTTGTGGCATGACCAGACAGGCTTTGGGTGCAGGTGGAAGACCGAGAGGAGGTTGAGGAGGCAGAAGCAGTGGAGGAACTTTGACATAAAGAGGATTGACGCACAACTCGTGGGGACGGCAAGACTTGGACAGCAGCCCCTTGTCCTGCTGTCACCATAGTTACCCAGTGCCCAGTCAGCGACATGTAACGCCCCTGTCCATGCCTACTCGTCCAAGTGTCTGTGGTGAAATGCACCCTGTCACACACAGAGTTTCTCAAAGAAGAGGTGATGTTGTGTGCGACATGCTGGTGGAGCGCAGGCACACCTTTCTTTGAGAAGAAGTGCCGACTGGGCATCTGGTACTGGGGCACTGCGACGGACATAAGGTCTCGAAAATCCTCTGTGTCCACCAGGCGGAAAGGCAGCATTTCTGTAGCTAAGAGCTTGCAGATGGTGAAATTCAACCTCTTAGCTTTCTCATGGCTAGGAGGAAATGGTCTTTTACTTGTCCACATCTGAGGGACCGAGGGCTGGCTATTGTGCTTAGACGGGGTTGATAAGGGTGTCCCCGGCAAACTGCCGGTCTGTGAGGAAGATGCAGGCGGACATGTTAGGTTGCCTTGATCCAAAGGTGGTGCTATCGATGTCGGACAGCGCTCAAGACCAGCTGGTGTTACCACCTCCAAAGAAAATGATGACCTGCCAATCACGCTGGCTGTTGCGGGTAAAGAGGTGGCAGGTCTGCGCCCCAAAACAGGTGTGACTGCTGTCCCCCCAGTCACAGAGGATGAAGAGGCCGCGGATGCACAAGATATGGCAGACGGTGGTTGGCCCGGCCGGCTAGGCCGCATTGTAGCACACTGAGCTTCCCACTGCAACTTATGCTTCATGTCCATGTGCAGGTTCATGCATGAAGTGCTCAAACTATGTATTTTTTGGCCTCTACTTAGCTTTTACTGACAAATGTTACAGATAACACGAGTTGGGTCATCTTTATCGATCTGAAAAAATGCCCAGGCTATGCAAGGCTTAGCACCCATGCGACCTGAAGAGCCACCACGACTTGTGGTGAGAGGCAGAGTTGTGTTTGAGGATGCAGTTGTTGACGTGCTTCCAGTACTACGTCTCTGTCCAGGAAGGCGCAACCTGACCTCGTCGTCACTAGCATCTTCCTCCACCTCCTCTGCTGACCTCATCTCTTGGCTGACTGTGGGTTGACAGTAAGTGGGATCTCCGACCTCATCATCATCACCCTGTGCGTTATCACACCCGTCGTCCTCAGAGCCAACCTGTTCCTGCCCTGACAAAAAACTAAAGTTGTCGCTCCAATCAGGTATTTGAGTCTTATCATCGTCTTCCTCATTGTCTCCACCAACAGGAGTTACAGTTTGGGAATGAGGGTCTACATTATGGTCAGAACCTTCTGCGTCTGGTCCTGGATCCGACTCATAAAGATTCTGGGCATCAGTGCAGATCATTTCCTCGTCTGGATTCACAGAAGCGCTGGAGTCGACCTCTGATTCCCAGGCTATAGTATGAGCAAACAGCTCTGCAGACTCAACCATCTGTTCTACCTCATACTAAGACGGGCAGCTGGAGATTTGGGAGCTGTGAGGAAGCAAGTGCGATTTGGGTGACACCTTTGAGGACTGGAGTATTTGTGATGTTGAAGTTGATGTGGAGGAGAGCCCACTTAAAGGAGCACTTGATATCCGTTGAAGCACCTGCTGTTTTTGTGCCTCATCTGGAATTTGTAGCGATTGGCGTGGCCGTAAGAAAGGGATCTTATCACATTGTCCGCTAAAAGAAGTAGACATTTTAGTTTGGCTGGAAGATGGTCTTTCTTCTGCACCTACCCCACGGACACAACCTTTTTTCCCCTTCCCAACACGCCTATTCCCCTTTCCACCAGCAGCAGGCCTTTTTCCACTCATTTTGGTGGTTAACTAATTCACAACTCTGGAGTTGTTTGCACAAAAAAACAATGGATGGTAACCGAGCAGAGCTGAGTGGCGAAACTGTGGTATTAGGCCAAAACTATTGGCTGGGTTAGATGCAGAAAAAAATTATTTTTAATTTGCAACCTGATGGAGGTCAGTATAGATGGACTAATAGATCAAGTCCCACACACCGCTAGAAGCCCAAATATTTTTTCAGAGCTAGATGCAGAAAATTTTTTTATTCAATTTGCAACCTGATGGAGGTCAGTATAGATGGACTAATAGACCAAGTCCCACACACTGCTAGAAGCCCAAATATTTTTTCAGAGCTAGATGCAGAAAAAAATTATTTTTAATTTGCAACCTGATGGAGGTCAGTATAGATGGACTAATAGACCAAGTCCCACACACCGCTAGAAGCCCAAATATTTTTTCAGAGCTAGATGCAGAAATTTTTTTTATTCAATTTGCAACCTGATGGAGGTCAGTATAGATGGACTAATAGACCAAGTCCCACACACTGCTAGAAGCCCAAATATTTTTTCAGAGCTAGATGCAGAAAAAAATTATTTTTAATTTGCAACCTGATGGAGGTCAGTATAGATGGACTAATAGACCAAGTCCCACACACCGCTAGAAGCCCAAATATTTTTTCAGAGCTAGATGCAGAAATTTTTTTTATTCAATTTGCAACCTGATGGAGGTCAGTATAGATGGACTAATAGACCAAGTCCCACACACTGCTAGAAACCCAAATATTTTTTCAGAGCTAGATGCAGAAAAAAATTATTTTTAATTTGCAACCTGATGGAGGTCAGTATAGATGGACTAATAGACCAAGTCCCACACACCGCTAGAAGCCCAAATATTTTTTCAGAGCTAGATGCAGAAAAAAATTATATTCAATTTGCAACCTGCTGGAGGTCAGTATAGAAGGACTAATAGAACAAGTCCCACACACTGCTAGAAGCCCAAATATTTTTTCAGAGCTAAATGAAGAAAAAAAATATTTTTAATTTGCAACCTGATGGAGGTCAGTATAGATGGACTAATAGACCAAGTCCCACACACTGCTAGAAGCCCAAATATTTTTTCAGAGCTAGATGCAGAAAAAAATTATTTTTAATTTGCAACCTGATGGAGGTCAGTATAGATGGACTAATAGAACAAGTCCCACACGCTGCTAGAAGCCCAAATATTTTTTCAGAGATAAATGAAGAAAAAAATTATTTTTAATTTGCAACCTGATGGAGGTCAGTATAGATGGACTAATAGACCAAGTCCCACACACTGCTAGAAGCCCAAATATTTTTTCAGAGCTAGATGCAGAAAAAAATTATTTTTAATTTGCAACCTGATGGAGGTCAGTATAGATGGACTAGTAGACCAAGTCCCACACACCGCTAGAAGCCCAAATATTTTTTCAGAGCTAGATGCAGAAAAAAATTATATTCAATTTGCAACCTGCTGGAGGTCAGTATAGAAGGACTAATAGAACAAGTCCCACACACTGCTAGAAGCCCAAATATTTTTTCAGAGCTAAATGAAGAAAAAAATTATTTTTAATTTGCAACCTGATGGAGGTCAGTATAGATGGACTAATAGACCAAGTCCCACACACTGCTAGAAGCCCAAATATTTTTTCAGAGCTAGATGCAGAAAAAAATTATTTTTAATTTGCAACCTGATGGAGGTCAGTATAGATGGACTAATAGACCAAGTCCCACACACCGCTAGAAGCCCAAATATTTTTTCAGAGCTAGATGCAGAAATTTTTTTTATTCAATTTGCAACCTGATGGAGGTCAGTATAGATGGACTAATAGACCAAGTCCCACACACTGCTAGAAGCCCAAATATTTTTTCAGAGCTAGATGCAGAAAAAAATTATTTTTAATTTGCAACCTGATGGAGGTCAGTATAGATGGACTAATAGACCAAGTCCCACACACCGCTAGAAGCCCAAATATTTTTTCAGAGCTAGATGCAGAAAAAAATTATATTCAATTTGCAACCTGCTGGAGGTCAGTATAGAAGGACTAATAGAAAAAGTCCCACACACTGCTAGAAGCCCAAATATTTTTTCAGAGCTAAATGAAGAAAAAAATTATTTTTAATTTGCAACCTGATGGAGGTCAGTATAGATGGACTAATAGACCAAGTCCCACACACTGCTAGAAGCCCAAATATTTTTTCAGAGCTAGATGCAGAAAAAAATTATTTTTAATTTGCAACCTGATGGAGGTCAGTATAGATGGACTAATAGACCAAGTCCCACACACCGCTAGAAGCCCAAATATTTTTTCAGAGCTAGATGCAGAAATTTTTTTTATTCAATTTGCAACCTGATGGAGGTCAGTATAGATGGACTAATAGACCAAGTCCCACACACTGCTAGAAGCCCAAATATTTTTTCAGAGCTAGATGCAGAAAAAAATTATTTTTAATTTGCAACCTGATGGAGGTCAGTATAGATGGACTAATAGACCAAGTCCCACACACTGCTAGAAGCCCAAATATTTTTTCAGAGCTAGATGCAGAAAAAAATTATTTTTAATTTGCAACCTGATGGAGGTCAGTATAGATGGACTAATAGAACAAGTCCCACACGCTGCTAGAAGCCCAAATATTTTTTCAGAGATAAATGAAGAAAAAAATTATTTTTAATTTGCAACCTGATGGAGGTCAGTATAGATGGACTAATAGACCAAGTCCCACACACTGCTAGAAGCCCAAATATTTTTTCAGAGCTAGATGCAGAAAAAAATTATTTTTAATTTGCAACCTGATGGAGGTCAGTATAGAAGGACTAATAGACCAAGTCCCACACACCGCTAGAAGACCAAATATTTTTTCAGAGCTAGATGCAGAAAAAAATTATATTCAATTTGCAATCTGCTGGAGGTCAGTATAGAAGGACTAATAGAACAAGTCCCACACACTGCTAGAAGCCCAAATATTTTTTCATAGCTAAATGAAGAAAAAAATTATTTTTAATTTGCAACCTGATGGAGGTCAGTATAGACGGACTAATAGACCAAGTCCCACACACTGCTAGAAGCCCAAATATTTTTTCAGAGCTAGATGCAGAAAAAAATTATATTCAGTTTGCAACCTGATGGAGGTCAGTATAGATGGACTAATAGAATGATGCTATGCCCAAAAGATTTTACTTCACTAGGTGCAGTAAAAAAATTGGTATTCTATACACAGGTGGTATATCTTGCAACACAGATAGGCTACTCCACTGACTAACACACTCCGCAATAGGCCAAAAAGGATTAGCTTTGATAGATTCAGCCAAATGCTGTGAAAAAAACTTGCACAGCACTGGCGCAGACCTGCCTGGCAAAAACTGATAAGAACTGATGTAACCTAGTCCTGAAAAGGACTCCAATTACAATTAGTCTTTACTCCCACAATCTATCTATTTAAGAGCACAGACCTGCTTGATAAAAGTCATAGGAAATGCTGTAACCTAGTCCTTAAAAGGACTGCAATCACAACTATTCCCTACTCCCAAGCTATCTGTATATTTGTGCGAAAATTGGCTTGAAATTAACAAGGTATAGCGCACACAGCAACAGCGGTGCCGTCTAACACGCAGCTGCAGCAGTGAGAAAATGGTGGCGACGGGGAAAATGGCTTGGTCTTATAGGGCAAGGACATGTGACATACACTGCCAATCACACATGCCCTTGCTTGTGTGAAAAAAAGCACTTCGCTCCGTGTGTGCGCTGCTGATAGGCTGACAGATTGCACCTCCCCACTGCAAATGCGGGAAAGAGAAAAAAAAATGGAGATCTTCATTGTTCCTGCAGAGATCCATCCCCTTCCCCTCCCCCCGCCCCGCTGTACACTCAAACTGCGTATTAACATTAATTTTCATCATTACTGAGAAAAAATCCAGTTATGATTTTGGTGCACGAACAGTTATCGAACATAACCTCGAACAGCCGAATTTTTCTCAAATTGTTCGTGTTCGCCGACCGGCTCGAACACCGCCCAAAACAGCTCGAATTTGAGATTGGCGAACAGTTCGAGTAGAACAACGCTCATCTCTATTAACTACCTGAAGTACCTTAAACGGCCCTACTAATTTCGGGCCCAATTTCTTAGAGGAATCCTCAACCGCAGATTCTTAGAGGACAACCAAACCATGTCACCAACCAAAAACAAAACCTCTTGACGTTTCCTGTCAAAGTACCTCTTAGATTTTTTGTTAGCCTCTTGAAGGTTACAACGTACATCAGTCCAAACTCTCTCCAAATCACCGGAAAAATTCTCCTCCTCCGGCACAGCCGATACCAATTTGAAGAATGACCCAAACGACGGATGTCTCCCAGTACAACAAAAAAAAGGAGAACAACCAGCAGAAGAGGATGTATGGTTGTTAAGAGCAAATTCAGCAAGTGGCAGAAACTCAGACCACCCCTCTTAATTGTCAGCCGCAAAACAACGCAAAAACTGTTCAACATCCTGGTTCTTTCTTTCTGTCTGTCCATTAGACTCAGGATGATATCCAGATGAAAATGACAAATGAACTCCCAACCTGTCACAAAGGGCACGCCAAAAACGAGCCACGAACTGAGGTCCCCTATAGGAAACAATGTCGGTAGGAATGCCATGGAGTCTGACAATTTCCTTAACAAAAGCCTTAGCGAGTGTCTTAGCGCAGGGCAGTTTGATGAAAGGAACCAAGTGACACATCTTGCTAAAATGGTCCACGACCACCCAGATGACAGAGAAACCCTCAGAGGCAGGAAGGTCAGTAATAAAATCCATAGCAAGATGCGTCCAAGGTGCACTAGGAACCTCCAGAGGGCAAAGCAACCCCGTAGCAGGAGCATGTGAAGACTTAGATCTAGCACACACAGTACATTGACGCACCCACTTAATGACTTCCTTCTGCCACCCAGGCCACCAAAAACTGCGACCTACAAGTCTCTTAGACTCAGAAATTCCTGGATGACCTGCCAACCGAGACTCATGACACTCCACAAACAAATCTCTCCTAAAGTTCCTAGGCACAAGCAACCTCTCATGGGGAGTGTTAGACGGGGCATCCTCCTGGGCCTTCAGAATCCCATCTTCCAAAACGGAGTCCAATGCTGCTATCACAACACCTTCCTGTAAAATGCTCTCCTCCTCCTTGGTACCAACCATGGGAGAAAAGCTGCGAGATAAAGGATCAGCTTTTACATTCTTGGTACCCGGGATGTAGGTAACAGAAAAATTAACCGCGAAAAAAAAGTGCCCACCTAGCCTGACGTGCATTCAAGCGCTTGGCAGCATTAAAATAGATCAGATTCTTATGATCAGTGGTTGCTGTTGATGGCTCTCCTTTGAAATGTATTACTCACAAGGTTTTTGAATTTCCCCTCACCATTAATGGTATTCAACAAGAGGATTTGGATTTGGCGGCATTAAATAATTTGCCTTCTCCAGTGGTTTTGGGGTTACCTTGGTTAAAATTGCACAATCCTCTACTGGACTGGTCTACCAATGAAATTAAGTCTTGGAGTACTAAGTGTCATGATAAATGTTGTAACAGTCGCATTGCTGCTGTGGAAAAAGGGGAATTACCTGTACCTATTTAGGTTCCTTTTGAAGGTTTCCATGGTTCTGGTTCCCACTGTTATGAACTGCTACAAGCACTAAGGAAAGATAGGAAAACTGTCCCTACAATAGGACTAAGCTGAATCCCTACGATGCAGCGGGGGACCTGTTCCTTGTGAACAGACCCGCCTAAGTCCTCGGCTAGTCTGAACGCAGACCTATAGATATAAGGGAGGGGTCCCTACAAGAACTAAGGACTGGGATATAGATGGACACCTCCTAGCAGAAATTGTAGCAGAGCAAAGACAAACAAACAAAAAGTACTAGAGGTCCAAGGACCAAGCAAACTACAGAGTTAGGTACAAAGGCACCTGGCTAGCTTGAGAGTAAATGAAACACTGAAGTCCAGCAAGGCCAGAAGAGCGGAGCTGGATTATATAGGCAGAAAGTCATGTGACCAACAAAATAGAAAAAAGACTAACAGGAGGGTTCTAAAAGTACCCCCTCTTCTATGAGGATCCTCCGGATCCTCCAGGCCCAGGTCTATCAGGAAACCTCCTGTGAAACGCACCGACAAGTTTAGGAGCAGAGACATCATCCGCCTTTACCTAGGAGTTATCCTTGGAACCAAAACCTTTCCAAGCGACGAGATACTGCAATCTCCCTCTATGCCATCTAGAATTAAGAATGCGAGAAATTTCATATTCACCGTCTTCCACCACCGGAGGAACAGAGACAGTGGCGTCCCTATCCGAAACATCAGCTTTTTTCAATAAGGAAACATGAAACACCGGATTAATCTTCCAGGAGGTGGGAACCTCTAACCTAACAGCAGATTGGTTAACTACCTGAAGTACCTTAAACGGCCCTACTAATTTCGGGCCCAATTTCTTAGAAGGAATCCTCAACCGCAGATTCTTAGAGGACAACCAAACCATGTCACCAACCGTAAACAAAACCTCTTGACGTTTCCTGTCAAAGTACCTCTTAGATTTTTTGTCAGCCTCTTGAAGGTTACAACGTACATCATTCCAAACTCTCTCCAAATCACCGGAAAAATTCTCCTCCTCCGGCACAGCCGATACCAATTTGGAGAAGGACCCAAATGACGGATGTCTCCCAGTACAACAAAAAAAAGGAGAACACCCAGCAGAAGAGGATGTATGGTTGTTAAGAGCAAATTCAGCAAGTGGCAGAAACTCAGTCCACCCCTCTTGATTGTCAGCCACAAAACAACGCAAAAACTGTTCAACATCCTGGTTCTTTCTTTCTGTCTGTCCATTAGACTCAGGATGATATCCAGATGAAAATGACAAATGAACTCCCAACCTGTCACAAAAGGCACGCCAAAACCGAGCCACGAACTGAGGTCCCCTATCGGAAACAATGTCGGTCCTCAGCTAGTCTGAACGCAGACCTATAGATACAAGGAAGGGGTCCCTACAAGAACTAAGGACTGGGATATAGATGGACACCTCCTAGCAGAAATTGTAGCAGAGCAGAGCAAAGACAAACAAACAAAAAGTACTAGTGGTCCAAGGACTAAGCAAACTACAGAGTTATGTACAAAGGAACCTGGCTAGCTTGAGAGTAAATGAAACACTGAAGTCCAGCAAGGCCAGAAGGGCGGAGCTGGATTATATAGGCAGAAAGTCATGTGACCAACAAAATAGAAAAAAGACTAACAGGAGGGTTCTAACACCGACTTTGTGGGGCGAACCCCAGGGTCCACGACCAGTGTCAGTGGGTGTCACCACTGCTTCTTCCGCTGTTGTGCGTGTAATAGATCCCCCTGATGTGTGTGCAAGGCAATCCCCTGTCCATACTGCATGCATAGATGCACCCTTCTCTCAGTCTTAACTTGTTATGGCAGTTTCTCAAGAAACAGCATCAACGTTCATGTCCACGTCCCACCGCAGCGTTCAATTGTCCATATTCCAGAGCTTTGAATGAAAGCGCAAATTCGCAGCCAACGCCCCACAGGCCACAGTCCTAAATTCGCACATTTCACAACTGCTTGCATTGAAAATGCTGCCTTTTAGGCTGGTGGAGACGGAATCCTTCCGCAACCTTATGGCGGTGGCCGTCCCTCGGTACTCGGTCCCCAGCCGACACTATTTTGCCCGGTGTGCCATCCCCGCACTGTACAAGCACGTGTCCCAAAACATCTGCCGTGCCCTCAACAACTCAGTTACTGGTAGAGTCCACCTGACAACGGACACGTGGACAAGTGCTTGTGGCCAGGGACGGTACATCTCCCTGACGGCACACTGGGTAAACATAGTGGAAGCCGGGACCCAGTCGGACCTTGGGACGGAACACATCCTCCCTACACTGAGGATTGCGGGCCCTATGTCAGTCAGAGTTGCCCCCACAGTGTACAGCTCCTGAGCATTATCCTCCTCCTCCTCATGTTCAGCCTCCATCTCAGATATCACCACATCAGTTACAAGCTGGAAGCACTGCAGTACTGCCTCAGCCAAGCGGCAACAGGCTGTGCTGAAACTCATAAGCTTAGGTGATAAACCTCACACTGCTTGTGAGTTGTGGACAGCTGTGAAAGAGCAGGCAGATCTGTGGCTGAGACCGCTGAACTTACATCCAGGCATGGTCGTGTGTGACAATGGCCGTAACCTGGTGGCGGCTCTGAGGAGAGGAGAGATCACACACGTATCATGCCTGGCTCATGTGCTTAACCTCGTGATTCAGCGGTTTCTTAAATCGTTCCCCGAGTTGCCAGATCAGCTCGTCAAAGTACGCCGCCTGTCAGCTCATTTTCGCAAGTCAGCTAGAGCTTCCGCTGCCCTTGCTGTGTTGCAGCAGTGTTTGCAGCTTCCGGCACATCGACTGGTGTGTGATGTCCCAACACGTTGGAACTCTACCCTCCACATGTTGCAAAGGATTTGTGAGCACACATAAGACGTCAGGAGTGGACCTGGATGTCTGACATATGTACCATCCTGACAAACTTTGAGGAGTCCACCAAGATGGTGAGTGGCGATGATGCCATCATTAGCATCAGCATCCCACTTGTCTGTCTTTTGCAACGCTCTCTGCAGAGAATTAAAGAGGAGGCATTGCAGCCAGAGTATGATGAGATGGATCAAGAAGCCGTAATGGGCAATTACACACAGCCCAGCCTCATCTCATCCCAACGTGCATTGGGGGACAATGAGGGAGAGGAGGAGGAGGAGGAAGAACAGGAGCTGCTATCATGCGCTGTAGACGGTAGTACCTGTACAACTGTCATACAGTCGGTTCAGCGTGGGTGGCCAGGGGGGAGGAGGAAGAGGAGGAGGAGAGCATGGTCAGTCGTCATCTTGGTGAGGACACGGAAGTCTTGCCCGTTACCAGTCTGGCACGCATGGCTGACTTTATGTTACGCTGCCTTAACCGTGACCCTCGCATTGTCAAAATGTTGGGTGACAGTCATTACTGGTTGGTGACACTTTTAGACCCCCGCTACAAGGAGAACTTTCACTCTCTTATTCCTGAGGTGGAGAGGTCTACAAAAATGTGGCAGTACCAGAAGGCCCTTGCTGCAGAACTGTTAAAAAAATTCCCATCTGTACACACTAGCGGCAGAGGTCACAGTTCGTTGACCAACCAAGGTGTACAGGCGAGAGAGACGCAAATCCAGTTGAGCAAAGGCAGGGGAACACTGTCAACATTCTGGGACAGTTTTCTGAGACCCGCTCAGCTTCTAGGCCCTGAGGCACGGGGTACTCTCAGAAGGAGTGGAAAGTTTCAAAAGATGGTGAGGGAGTACCTTGCCGACCGTACCAGCGTCCTCCGTGATTCCTCTGTGCCTTTTAATTATTGGGTATCCAAGCTGGACACTTGGAATGAACTCGCTCTGTACGCCTTGGAGGTCCTGGCCTGCCCTGCAGCTAGCGTGTTATCGGAGCGTGGTTTTAGTGCCGCTGGGGGAATTATAACTGATAAGAGCACTCACCTGTCAACTGACAATGCTGAGAAGCTGACACTTATGAAAATGAACAAGGGCTGGATTGGGCCAGACTTCTCATCACCACCAAATGACAGCAGAGTAACATAAAGTCAAATCCACTGTGTTATTTCGGGAGGTGTATTCCCATGCACCGCTTCACACCCACACATGCACCACTTCCTCTTTTCGGCTGTATTTTGCTCTTCTCCTTATCCTCAGCCTCTACCACCACTATACCACCAGGGTGACTGTGGTCTGTGTTGCCAGCATTGCCAGTTCCTCCATCCTAATTTTTGGCAGCTTTTGCTTGGAAGGCATAGGCAAAGACTATGGGAGACCCACTCCCCAATAATGGGAATAATGTTTTTAATATGCTGTACTGCATGGCTCTTGTAAGGGGCATTAAAATCGTCTTGTTAAGCTACTGCGACCTCCTCGTCTCTTCCAAGAGGCATTAAAACCGTCTTTCTAAGCTACTGCGACCTCCACCACTTTTCCAAGGGGCATTAAAAATGTCTTGTTAAGCTACTGCGACCTCCACATCTCTTCCATGGGGCATTAAAACCATCCTGTTAAGCTACTGCGGCCTCCACCCTTCTTCCAAGGGGCATTAAAACCGTCTCGTTAAGCTACTGCGACCTCCACCACTCTTTCAAGTGGCATTGATATTGTTTTTTTATTCCACTGCGACCTCCACCATTCTTCCAAGGGGCATTAAAACCGTCTTGTTAAGCCACTGCGACCTCCACGTCTCTTCCAAGGGGCATTAAAACCATCTTTTTAAGCTACTGCGACCTCCACCATTCTTCCAAGGGGCATTAAAACCGTCTTGTTAAGCTATTGCGACCTCCACGTCTCTTCCAAGGGGCATTAAAACCATCTTTTTAAGCTACTGCGACCTCCACCATTCTTCCAAGGGGCATTAAAACCGTCTTGTTAAACCACTCTGAACTCCACAGCTTTTTCAAGGGGCATTGAAATGTTGTTTTTAATTAACTCTAACCTCCACGACTCTTCCAACGGGCATTGCATTTCCTCCTAATTTTAGTCAGCTTTTGATTTTCAATGCATAGACGAACACTAAGGGAGACCAACTCCCCAATAATGGGTAGAAGGTTTTTAGTATGCAGTAATCCACGTCTGTTTCAAGAGGCATTGCAGTTCCTCATAATTATTGGAAAGCCTTCCATTCACTGCTTAGGCCAACATTGTACAGGAGACCCAGTTGCTATAAATGGAAAAAATGGTTTAGTTAAGGCCCTCTGACCTCCATGTTACTTCCAAGGGGCATTGGAGTGCCTCGAAATTTTTGGTAGGCATTGCACTCACTGTATGCCCTATAACTGTGTAGCCAAACCGCTCCTTTTGGTACAGAAACATATCCTACAAGACATGTGTGGTTGACTGGCCTGATATTGATGTGAATGGTCCCTGTTCCTCTTGCTCTTTCTCCTTTGCCACCACCTCATCCATCATTCATCACCTGAAGCTTTGTTTTAACGGGAGTCATAGAACTGGGATAGTAGCAGGAAAACATCCAGCAATCCTCGGAGGAGGTAGGATATGCGCAAAAACGCTGACGACCTCAGGCCTAGCGGTTACTACATACATGCGCTTGCATTCCAAGGAACAGAAAGCTAAGGAGATGGATGGCCTCATGATCATGAATAATTTACTCATTGAGTAGGAGGCCGACCAGTGCTGCTGTCTACCTTCTGAACCTTGTGTTGAATCCTGATTAACCCAGGACCCGCAATCCTCTATGTCTGGAGGACGTGTTGCATCCCAGTGTCCAATTGTGTCCCGGCTTCCACAATATTAACCCAGTGTGAAGTCGTCAGTCAGATGGACCATCCCTGGCCACATTTCACTTGTCCACGTCCTTCAAATAGGGGCGGCTGGGGACCGTTTATGGACACCTGGCCGCCCCCAGGCAGCTGTGGACCGTGTGTGGGCACCCGGCCACGGGGAGGCTGGGGACCGAGCGTGGACACCAGGCCGCTGGGCAGCTGGGGACTGAGTATGGATGCCAAGCCACCGACGCAGCCATGACATGGTGGCCGGTGTCTGCCTCCACATGCCTAAAAGGCCCAATTTCAAGTGCAAGCAAGCTAGCAGTATGGTATTGCAGCCTGGGGGTGGGTGGGTGGCATCATACTTGCGCTTGCATTGCAAGGAATCGGGGAGGTACAATTGAACACTGCCCTGGGACAAGGACTTGCATGGGGATAGTTGCAAGTCTGCATTTTCTGATGCGGTAAGGATCACTTCTGATGGGCACAATTTTAGGCAGTGACCTGGGTGTCAGAGATGCTTCCAGGGGTCTTCACCATGCTGTTCCCTTGTCTTTTCAGCACTGTATGCATGTGTCACACAGCACATGGCCAGATAAGATTGTAAAATGTTAAAATGATATCTCCCGGTGAATGCATTTGTCACGGTTGAAAGTAATACAAAAGTGCAAAAATGCATAAAAAATGCTACTTGGGAACATAGCCCAAGGTGAGGAGATGTATTTTTGTTTTTGGTTATTTATTTTACCTTATACACAAGTCTTTACCCTGGAAAGGATGTTCCTTAACATATTTCACAGGAAAACCATTTCAGTTTCGTTTTTGAACGTTTTATTGTGAGACCGTTAAAGTGGCTTAATACCTCTGATCACGTTGTTGACAGCAGTGCCCTGGGGGTCATAAATGCTTCCTGGGGCGATCCCCATGCTGTCCCCATGTCATTTGAACACTGTCACTATCGTTTTAGGCGCTTTTTAGGCTTTCTACAGACTGCCGGGGGTGCCGCCGCAAAAATGCTCGGTTCTCCCACAGACTGACATTGGGCTCGTTGCTCGGGTTGAGCACCCGAGTATCACGGTGAGCTCGGCCCAAGCTTCGAGCACCCAAGCATTTTAGTGCTCGCTCAACACTAGTTATGACATAGTACATATTACTAATAAGTTTTACAATGATTGGTTCAAACGCTGATAAGTTGAACCTGGGTTCACCGGGATCCCTACATGTGCCGGTGTGCATGTGCCCCCAACAGTCGCACATGGACAACCTTCACATGAATTCAAGGATCAAAAACACATTGGATAAGATGTGGAATGTAGCAATACGTATTGATAAACAATATTGAAAAATACATTATTAGTATAAAATACACACAAAAATTATTGTGTTATGACATATTACCAATATAAAATTAATAATGAGAAGAAGAGGAGAGGGAGGGAGAATGATGAATAAAGATCAATCTGAAAGGGGAAGGACAAAATCCCTAGGAGCTGGTCACATTTTCAAGGACCAAATTCAGACCTTCAGGGGGTAATGTGCCCAATTTGAAAATCCAAAAACTCTCCTTATAAATTAAACTAGCCAATCGATCAGAGACGGTATCAGGTACATGGTCAATGATAGTAAGCCTCATATCTCCTGGATCTTTTTGATGGACAATACTGAAGTGTTTTGATACACTATGTAATTGAAAACCTATCCGGATATTGTATCTATGTTTATTTAGTCATGCTTGCATAGTTTGTATCATTCAGCCCACGTACTGGAGGTCACATGTACACTCCAGTAGGTAGATCACATGTGTTGATTGACAATTCATGTCATGTTTGATAGAGAATTTCTTTCCTGTAGTGTGTGATGAGAAAATCTTTTGAGCACCATTTTGAATGGCTCTACAACATAAACACTTTGGCGTATTGCACGGAAAACACCCCGGACAGATGCCATCCTGTGGTGGCTGTATTTTGGACTTCAAAGATGTATTACTTGGTGCTATTAAACTACGTAGATTTTTTTTCTTCCTATAAATGATGCTTGATTTATTGGGTATGAAAGGCCCTAATATTGGGTCACCCCTCAAAATAACCCAAAATTTATTAAGGACACTGTGAATGGTGACCCTAGATTAACTAAATGTAGTAACCATACTCCATCTAGTCAAATCTGAGGCTGTTTTATTTTTATTTTTACCAGTGGATGACTCAATCTGATCAATGCACATGTCCTGGGTAAGAGCCCTAGTTTTAAAAAAGGCATCCTTCAATAATTTTTGGGGTAATCTTTCTGTATAAACCGTTTTCTCAATATTTTAGATTTTACCAAAAATTCAGAGTCTCTGGTGCAGTTTTTTCGAACCCTCCAATATTGTCCATAGGGAACATTGGCGATCCATTTTGGGAGATGTGCAATATCAAACCTCAGATAACTATTTACATCCACTGGTTTGAAAAAGGTTGATGTGAACAATCTTCCCATCGTGGCAAACTGCACCATCAGGTCCAGCAATTGTAGGGCAGTTTCAGAAAAAGTTGCTGTGAAGGATAAACCCCACAAATTAGAATTGAGTTCATCAACGAACTTCAATACACTCTCACTAGTGCCCTTCCACAAGAAGAACAAATCGTCTATATAGCGGCGGTAAAACACCACATGGTTAGCCGCCATGGGGGACTGTGCGATGAAGACAGACTCGAAGACCCCCATAAACAAATTAGCGTAACTGGGGGCGATTCTCATCCCCATCGCACAGCCCCTTATCTGACGATAGACCACCTCTTCAAAATGTGAATACATTGTTGTTCAATATGAACATAATAGATGTTTTGAGAAAATTCTTTTGCTCAGCTGGAATATGGTATCAGTCGACAAAAAATGTTCGACTGCTCTCAACCCCAATTCATGGAATATATTACTGCAAAGAGCACTAATATCAAGAGTCAAGATGAGACAATTGTTCCTGGTGGGGAGACCTCTTAGGAGTTTGATTAATTGAGAAGAATCTCTCAGATATGAATCAAGCTTGAGGACATATTTTTGAAGAAAGAGATCAACATAATGGGAGAGGTTACTGGCATTGATGATCGAGCACTAAAATACTCGGGTGCTCGAAGCTCAGGCCGAGCACATCGTGATACTTGGGTGCTCGACCTGAGCAACGAGCCCAATGTAAGTCTATGGGAAACTCGAGCATTTTTCTGGCGGTCCCCACCGGCGGTCTGCAGAAGGTCAAAAATTGCCCAAATCGATGGGAACAGTGCACAATTAAACATGTCAGGCAGGCAGACAGAATATATAGGAAGACAGGCAGGCAGTGTATATAGGAGGGTGCATGAAAAACATAGCAGGGCGCTGGAACACACTAGTCCCCCCCGATTTTCATGCAACCGTCTCTTTAAAAAAGCCGGCAATTCAGCAGCCACATACAGTTATAACATCGGTACCCGACAATTTAGAACAGAAAGAATAGAGCATCACACATAGATTAGATAGATAGAAACATGTCAGTCACATATATAATAAGTACAGTGATAGTGTTGGTTACTGTACTTGTCATTTAGTGTTAAAATAAAGGATTTATTGAAAAAAAAATTGGCGTGGGGTCCCCCGTAATTTTAGTCTCTAGCAGAGGTTAAGCAGATGACTGGGGCAGATGTTTGAAGCCTGGGAAGGGGGTAATACCCACGGAGCTTCCCAGGCTACTAATATCAGCCCCCAGCTGAATACCTAGCCTTTACTAGCTATTAAAATGGGGGACCCAAAAAAAAATGACGTGGGGTCCCCCCTATTTTAATAGCTAGCAAAGGCTAGCCAGAAAGCTGGGGGCTGATATCAATAGCCTAGGAAGGGTGCCATGAATATTGGCCCCCTCCCAGGCTAGAAACACCACGCCTCAGCAGAATGCTGTTATCTAGCTTGCCATGCCACAGAGACACTGAGATGCCTTGCGCTCCTCAGTGTCTCGCTGTGATGGCATCCAGATGAACTCGGCTCACCTCATGCACGTCACTGACAGTGTGGGAGAATTCTCCTGCCCATGCGGTGCCGGCAAATGACGTCACTGCGTGAGCAGGAGAATTCTTCCACGCTGTCAGTAACGTGCATGAGGTGAGCCGAGTTCATTTGACATGAACTCGGCTCATCTGGATGCCGCCACAGTGAGACACTGAGGAGCGCAAGCATGCCTGCGCTCTGCAGTGTCTCTGAAGAATGACAAGCTGGATGGCAGCGTTCTGCTATGATCCAGCCTGCCATCTCAATGCCATCCCAGCGTGGGAGAATTCTAAAATCTCTTAGAAGGAATCTCAACTCATTTGTCCCCTCTGTAGAATTTAGGGAAAATTATGTAAATCTCAAATTTAAACTCATCAAATTCGAAGAGGATATCATAATGAAAAAAGCAGCAAAATTATTACGTGATAGGAAGGATACATGTGTGGTTGAGGAAACCACTGATGCCTCCGTTCTATCTCGACAGGAACCAGTTAACATGATTAATAGATCCAATCTGAATTCCATCATGACTCCAAATCCTTCATTCGCTATAGTTGATTCACAAGACAAAGGAAAAAAATTGTCCCTTAAATTTCTTAAGTCTACTAAACAAAAAATTTTTTATGAACAACATAGAAAACTTTGTCAACTGCCCCTGTAAAACTGGGTGTTGTAAGATCTGTGAAAGACAAAAACATGTCAGAGAATACTAGTAAGGATTCAATTGACAGAATAAATTCAAATATGACACAAATAGTACAGTCCAACTTGGATACAAATCCCACATCTTTGGATATGGTCCCAATAGTCCAGTCAATTGACAAAGACCCAGTTAATTTTCCATTAGACTTTGGAGCAAATTGTTCACCTTCGGCCATATCTACACAAAAGGAGGACTATACTGACCCCATGAATTTATCCTTATTGACAGTACACAATTATACACCTTCACAGATTAAATGCACTGAATCTTCTACAATATTCACTACAACCAATACAAATGAATCGGTTCTGTTAAATTCTTTTAGTCCCCCATGGCGGCTAACCATGTGGTGTTTCACCGCCGCTATATAGACGATTTGTTTTTCTTGTGGAAGGGCAATAGTGAGAGTGCATTGAAGTTCGTTGATGAACTCAATTCTTATTTGTGGGGTTTATCCTTCACAACAACTTTTTCTGAAACTGCCCTACAATTCCTGGACCTGATGGTGCAGTTTGACACGATGGGAAGATTGTGAAGACGGTTTATACAGAAAGGTTACCCCAAAAAATTATTGAAGGATGCCTTTTTTAAAGCTAGGGCTCTTACCCAGGACATGTGCATCGATAGGATTGAGTCATCCACTGGTAAAAATAAAAATAAAACAGCCTCAGATTTGACTAGATGGAGTATGGTTACAACATTTAGTCAATCTAGTGTCACCATTCACAGTGTCCTTAATAAATTTTGGTTTATTTTGAGGGGTGACCCAATATTAGGGCCTTTCATACCCAATAAATCAAGCATAGGAAGAAAAAAAATCTACGTAGTTTAATAGCACCAAGTAATACATCTTTGAAGTCCAAAATACAGCCACCACAGGATGGCATCTGTCCGGGGTGTTTTCCGTGAATTGTCAATCAACACATGTGATCTACCTACTGGAGTGTACATTTGACCTCGAGTACGTGGGCTGAACCATACAAACTATGCACGCACGTCTAAATAAACATAGACACAATATCCGGATAGGTTTTCAATTACATAGTGTATTGAAACACTTCAGTATTGTTTATCAAAAAGATCCAGGAGATATGAGGCTTACTATCATTGACTATGTACCTGATACCGTCTCTGATCGATTGGTGAGTTTGATTTATAAGGAGAGTTTTTGGATTTTCAAATTGGGCACATTACCCCCTGAAGGTCTGAATTTGGTCCTTGAAAATGTGACCAGCTCCTAGGGATTTTGTCCTTCCCCTTTCAGATTGATCTTTATTCATCATTCTCCATCGATCTCTCCCCTTCTTCTTCTCATTATTAATTTTATATTTGTAATAAGTCAAAACACAATAATTTTTGTGTGTATTTTATACTAATAATGTATTTTTCAATATTGTTTATCAATACGTATTGCTACATTCCACATCTTATCCAATGTGTTTTTGATCCTTGAATTCACGTGAAGGTTGTCCATGTGCGACTGTTGGGGGCACATGCACACCGGCACATGTAGGGATCCCGGTGAACCCAGGTTCAACTTATCAGCGTTTGAACCAATCATTGTAAAAACTTATTAGTAATATGTAATATGTCATAACACAATAATTCTTGTGTGTATTTTATAATTAACTATGCATTTTTTAATATTGTCCATCAATATGTATTGCTATATTCCATGCCTTATCCAATGTGTTCTTGATTTTTGAATTCATGTGAAGGTTGTCCATGTGCGACTGTTGGAGGCACATGCACACCGGCACATTTAGGGTTCCTTGTGAACCCAGGTTCAACTAATCAGCGTTTGAACTAATTATTGCAAAACTAATTAGTATATCAACCTATCATTGTGAAGCTTTGCCTATATATGTTTTATTTTGTGTCCATACCCTTGTACCACCTGATGAAGATAGTTTACTATCGAAACGCGTTGTGGAAAGGGCTTATTAAATGTTTTTAGCCCCAAATCTGTTTTCTCCAGTGATCACTTTAGCGCTTCATAGACCGCTTTTCTTTTTTACATAGTTTCCTATTCCCTCTCTGAGGGTCAGCGGCAGGATCAGCTTTGTCGATCAATTGCTAACCATCCCTGCAATTCCTTCCCCACTCGTTATTTGAGGACCTAGAATCATAGAATCATAGAATGGTAGAGTTGGAAGGGACCTCCTGGGTCATCTGGTCCAACCCCCTGCTCAAAGCAGGATTCACTAGATCATCTCAGACAGATGTCTGTCCAGCCTCTGTTTGAAGACGTCCATTGAAGGGGAACTCACCACCTCTCGTGGCAGCCTGTTCCACTCATTAATCACCCTAACTGTCAAAAAGTTTTTTCTAATATCTAATCTGTGTCTCCTCCCATTTAGTTTCATCCCATTGCTTCTAGTCTTTCCTTGTGCAAATGAGAATAAAGATGATCCTTCTACAATGTGACAGCCCTTGACATATTTGTAGACAGCTATTAAGTCTCCTCTCAGTCTTCTTTTTTGCAAGCTAAACATTCCCAAATACTGCAACCGTTCCTCATAGGACATGGTTTGCAGACCAGTCACCATTCTGGTCGCTCTTCTCTGAACTTGCTCCAGTTTGTCTATGTCTTTTTTAAAATGTGGTGCCCAAAACTGTACACAGTATTCCAGATGAGGTCTGACCAAAGAGGAGTAAAGACCGATAATGACTTCACGTGATCTAGACTGTATGCTTCTGTTAATACATCCCAGAATTGTATTTGCCTTTTTTGCTGCTGCATCACACTGTTGACTCATGTTCAGTCTTTGATCTATTAGTATACCTAAGTCTTTTTCACATGTACTGTTGCTTAGCTCTATTCCTCCCATTCTGTATATGCTTTTTTCATTTTTATTGCCCAGATGTAGTACTTTGCATTTTTCCCTGTTAAAAACCATTCTGTTGGTTGCTGCCCATTGCTCCAGTTTATTTAGGTCTTTTTGAATCCTCTCTCTCTCTTCTCTAGTATTAGCTATCCCTCCTAGCTTTGTGTCATCAGCAAATTTAATCAGTTTACCCTCAATTCCTTCATCTAAATCATTGATAAAGATGTTGAACAATACAGGTCCCAGGACGGAGCCCTGTGGTACCCCACTTGAGACATTCATCCAGCTGGATGTGAAGCCATTTACAACCACCCTTTGAGTCCGATCACTAAGCCAGTTATGAATCCACCTAACAGTTGCCTGGTCCATTGCATACTTGGTCATTTTTTCAATAAGGATGGTGTGAGATACTTTGTCAAATGCTTTGCTGAAGTCAAGATATACTATATCTACAGCATTTCCCTGATCCACCCAGTCAGTGATTCTGTCATAGAAGTAAATTAAGTTAGTCTGACATGACTTGTTAGTTACAAACCCATGCTGACTCTGGTTAATCACTTCATTCTTATCCATGTACTTACATACATGTTGTTTAATAATTTGTTCAAAGATCTTTCCTGGTATAGAAGTCAGACTCACCGGCCTATAGTTCCCTGGGTCCACCTTCTTCCCCTTTTTGAAGATAGGAACAACATTTGCTCTTCTCCAGTCTTCTGGGACTTCTCCTGTTCTCCAAGAATTTTCAAAGATTATGGAGAGTGGTTCTAAAATTTCTTCTACGATCTCCTTCAGTACTCTGGGGTGTAATTCATCTGGACCTGGAGACTTGAACTCATTTATGCTAGCTAAATATTCCCTCACAATCTTTCTGTTTACAGATAACTTGGATTCCTCTATTCCTTTAAAAGGACAGTGAAGATCAGTTGATGTTACATTTTCTTTCTGAGAGAAAACAGATGCAAAATAGGAATTAAAAAGTTCGGCCTTCTCAACATCCTCTCTTACCATTTCTCCATTTTCATCCTGTAAAAATCCTATAGCATCTTTGACTTTTCTTTTACTTCTGACATACCCCCAAAATCCTTTTTTATTGCTTTTGACATCTCTTGCAAGCCTTAATTCATTGTCAGCTTTAGCTAACCTGATACGTGCCCTGCAGGATCTGCAGACTGCATTATAATCTTCTTTAGATATGCCTCCCTCTTTCCATTTAATAAACAAGGGAGCCGCCTTTTTCAAACCCACAGGATCTGAGGTGACGCGTATCCGGTCCTGAGTCACGTGGTCCGCGGCCGGTCACGTGGTCCGCGACCAAGAACCCGGAAGCGGTGAGCACAGCCAGCGGTCCGCAGCATACAGCACGTGTTGAGCCCACCGGCCTGCACCACGCAGTGAGACTCACCTTCTCTCCACCTTCTGGCAGTCACCGGGGTTGTGCAGGGGTGCACAACTCCAGCATGTGAGTGGCCTCTTGGTGGGTTTTAATCCATATTGGTCCATCTGGTCCTTCACACAGCGCGCTTTTCTCCCCTCTTTTTTTTTAAACTGTTATTGGGATTTTTCCTAAATTTTGGCAGTCGTTGGACTCACAGCACACCCTGTAACTGTATAGCAGACTCGCTCCTTTCTAATAGGAACATATAGTTACTGTGGCCCTGCTCTATGTGTCTTTAAATTGTTAATGTGGTTTTTCCTAAATTTTGGCAGGCGTTGGATTCACTGCATACCCTATAATTGTATAGCAGACCCTCTCCTTTCTAATGGGAACATGTTGTTACTTTGGCCAAGCACTTTGTGTGTTTAAATTGTTAGTGGTTTTTTTCCTAAATTTTGGCAGCCGTTGGACTCACTGCATACCCTTTAACTGTATAGCAGACCCTCTCCTTTCTAATGGGAACATGTCGTTACTTTGGCCCACCTCTATGTGTATTTGAAATGTTATTGGGGTTTTTCCTAAATTTTGGCAGCCATTGGACTCACTGCATACCCTATAACTGTATAGCAAACCCACTCCTTTCTAATGGGAACATGTTGTACTCGTTACTGTGGCCCACCTCTATTTGCTATAACTGTATAGCAGACCCTCTCCTTTCTAATGGGAACATGTCGTTACTGTGGCCCTGCTCTATGTGTCTTTAAATTGTTAGTGGGGTTTTTCCTAAAATTTGGCAGCCGTTGGACTCACTGCATACCCTATAACTATATAGAAAACCCTCTTCTTTCTAATGGGAACATGTCGTTACTGTGGCCCAGCTCTATGTGTGTTTAATTTGTTAGTGGGATTTTCCCTAAATTTTGGCAGTCCTTACAGTCACAGCATGGGCATTACCACTATAGGAGACCCACTCCTTTTTAATGGGAACATTTTTTTACTGAGAACCTCCTCTGTGTCTCTTCAAAGGGGTATTGGGGTGCGTCCAAATTTTTGGCAGCCCTTGCAGTCACTGCATTTGCAATAAAAGTATAGAAAATCCACTCTTTAATAATGGGAACAACAAAGCATAGCCGACTGCTGGCCCTTTAAGAATAGTAAGGCTGTAAAAATAGTGTTTGTGACTTTCATAATCCCTCCTTCATAAATGAAACATGATATCTGATGATATTTCACACACCACATGGCCAGATAAGGTTGGAAAATGTTAAAATGACATTTTCCAGTGAATTCATTTGTCTTGGTTGAAAGCAATGCAAAATTGTAAAAACGCATCAAAAACGCTACGTGTGAACATAGAGCAAGTTGTGGAGGAGCATTTTGTTTATTTATTTTGCCTTATATACAAGTCAGTACCCTGGAAAGGATGTTCCTTAACATATTTCCCAGCAAAATCCATTTTGGTTTCGTTTTTGCATGTTTTATTGTGAGTCCGTAAAAGTGACGTAATACCTCTGACAACATTGTTGACAGCATTGACCTGAGAGTCAGAACTGCTTCCAGGGGTCTATCCCATGCTGTTTCCATGTCATTTGAGCACTGTTCCCATCGATTTGGGAAATGTTTAGGCCCTCTGCAGACTGCCGGGGAGTGAGGAGCGCTGGAAAAATGCTCAAGTTTCCCATAGATTTACTCGTTACTCAGACCCAGCAGTCGAGCATTCCAATTTGCTCGACCCGAGCAATGAGTACCTGAGTATTTTAGTGCTCACTCATCACTAGTAATTATATATATCCATCTGAACTAACAGTCCTAATCCAGCTGCATATATTCAGTGGTGATAGCAGGAGTTAGGCAGGCAGGGTATGTGGCAGACTGCAATGTATGATACAGCACAAGAGGGTCCATTGCACTTTCTGTCGGATGCTGCTTTTGTTACAAATTTTTGTAAACATAGCCCAAGATATCAAGGGCCAGGGCAATTTTTTTTATATCTTAATTCTGGTTATTTGCTTAAAAAGCAAGGCAGGTAAGGTATGTGACAGACTGCAGTGGATACAGCACCAAAGGGTCCATTGTACATTCTGACTGATTCTGCTATTGCAGATATTTGTAGACATAGCCTCAGGTGTCAGGGGCTAGGGCTAATTTTTTTTTATCTTAATCCTGATTATTTGCTTAAAAAGCAACCCAGAGTACACCATTTTTCTGCTCCATTTGCTGTCAGCACTGCAGAATACAGCCAGATCTTTTCAATATTGCAGCGCTAAAATCCAAAAATTTTAACTGAAAGTGGAAAATATTGGCCTCGATTTCCATTTTATTGCAGTGTGTCGGTGAAGCTATTTACACAAGGACACTGTGAATAGTTTTAGTAAACTATAGGTCTGCTTTTTAAAACTGTGGTTCTCCGTCAGACATCTCACATATAACTGCTTTCCAAATTCAGCCATTTCTGACCTCCATTTTCATTTTGTTGCAGGGTGTCCGTGAAACTATTCACAGAAGGTCGCTGTGAAGAATAGTATTAGTAAACTACAGGCCTGCTTTTTAAAACTGTGTTTCTTCGTCAGACGTATCACATATAACTGCATTCCAAATTCAGCCATTTCTGGCCTCCATTTCCATTTTGTTGCACTGTGTCGGTGGAGCTATTCATACGAGGTCGCTGTGAAGAATAGTATTAGTAAACTACAGGCCTCTATTTAAAACCGTGGTTTTCCGTCAGACGTATCACATATAACTGCGTTCCAAAATCAGCCATTTCTGGCTTCCATTTCCATTTTATTGCAGTGTGTCAGAGAAGTTATTCTCACAAGGTTGCTGTGAAGAATAGTAACCTACAGGCCCGCTATTTAAAACTGTGGTTGTCCATCAGTCGTATCACATATAACTGCGGTTTAAATCCAGCCATTAGTAGTGAACGTGGAAAATATTGTCCTCCATTTAAAATGGGCAAGGTGCATGGCAAGGGACGGGGAAGTGGACGTGATGGTGATGGTGCATGCAGAGGCCGAGGCCAAGCTGAAATTGTGCCGCAACAAACACCCACATCTTGTCGCTCGACCTTCCTGTCCCAATTACTCGGGGACCACACAACACCACTATTGAACACAGAGCTGTGTCAAAAGGTTGTTGTTTGGATAGCAGATAATGCTTCCAGTCACTTTGCCACCACCACCACCACCCTGTCTTCCCCACAGTCAAGTCTCAGTAGCCATGAGTCTGGACCGCATATTCCTCACCCTTATCCTCCTTCCTGCACCCATGCCGAGTGCCCAGAGACAACTGATCTTACACTTGGACACTCAGAAGAGCTGTTCACTTTTCCATTTATAGATTCTGGCCTCTCGCCCAGCAAGCTTCAAGCGGGTGAAGAGGAGAACGTGTGTAGCGATGCCCAAATATTTGAGCAGTCATGGTCACACAAAGGCAACAGTGGGAAAGTGCAATTACTGTCGCAAGAGGTGGATGGGATGATGATCAGACACAATTGCCAGAAAGTCAGGAGGAAGATCAGGGTGCGGAAAAGGAAGACGAGGTTCTGAATGATATAGTAACTGATCCAACCTGGCCAGAGGGACATGCAGAGCGAGGACAGCAGCACACCGAGGGAGGGAGGCGAAGCACCACAATAGGCAGGAAGAAGCAGTGTGGTGGCCGCAGATACTAAGCGGGAAAGCTTTCCCCGTAACACCAACACGACGGAAGTTGCCAGTACTCCTGTTGGGTCTTCCCGAGTCTGATTGTTTTTTAAAGACTCTGCAGATAACCCCAAAAAAGCCATTTGCACCACCTGCTAGGCCAGCATCAGCAGGGGTAGCAAAACTAGCAGCCTGACCACCACCAGCATGATTAGGCACATGGCAGCAAAGCACCTGACTAAGTGGGCCAAACCCAAGGGTCCTGAAACAGTGTCTGCGGGTGACACCACTGCTTCTTCCACTGTTGTGCATGCAAGCCAATTCCCTGTCCCTGGTGCATGCGAAGATGCCTCCTGCCCTGCAAGATTTCTGCAACCTGAGGGTGGTGGCCATCCCTCGGTACTCGGTCCACAGCCGCCACTATTTCTCCCGGTGTGCAGTCCCCGCATTACATGAGCAAATTTTACCACATTATTAGCCGTGCCCTCAACAATGCAGTTAATGGGAAATTCCACCTAACCTCTGACACGTGGACAAGTGCTTGTGGGCATGGACGGTACATCTCGCTGGCATCACACTAAGTTAATATAGTGGAAGCCAGGACCCAGTCAGACCTTGGGACGTAACTCGTGTGGAGGAGCATTTTTGTCTTTGATTATTTATTTTTCCTTACATACAAGTCATTACCCTCGAAGAGGATTGCGGGCCCTGTGTGTATCAGGGTTGCCCCCACATTCTACAGCTCCTGTACCTCCTCCTCCTCTTCAGCCTCCATCTCCGAAATGACCACATCAGTTAGAAGCTGGAAGCACTGCAGCACTGCCTCGGCCAAGCGGCAGCAGGCTGTGCTGAAGCTAATATGCTTATGAGACAAACCGCACAATGCTGAAAAGTTGTGGACAGTTCTGAAACAGCAGGCAGATCTGTGGCTGACATCGCTGACCCCAAAGCCAGGTATGGTCGTGGGTAATAATAGCCAAAACCTGGTGGCTTCTCTGAATCGAGCTGAGCTCACACATGTACCATGCCTAGCCCATGTGCTTAGCCTCTTGGTTCAGCGGTTTCTCAAAACCTACCCATATCTGCCTGTCAAAGTACGCCACTTGTGTGCCCATTTTAGAAAGTCAGCTAAAGCTTCCGCCGCTCTTGCCATGCTTCAGCAGCGTTTGCAGCTTCCAGCTCACTGACTAGTGTGTGATGTCCCCACTTGCTGGAACTTTACATTGCATATGTTGAGAAGGATTTGTGAGCAGAAGAGGCCAGTTGTTGACCACTAGCATCAACACAGCCGTCGGTATTCAGGTCAGACTTCACACATAAGACCTCAGGAGTGGACATGGATGTCAGACATCTGTACCATCCTCCAAAACTTTGAGGACTCCACCAAGATTGTGAGCGGCAATGCTCTCTGCTCACAATTAAAGAGGATGCATTGCAGGCAGAGCATGATGAGATGAAGCAAGGAACCATTCAGGGTGATTCCACACAGCTCAGCCTCATCTCATCCCAAAGTGGATTGGGTGACAATGAGAAGAGGAGGAGGAGGAGGAAGAAGAACAGGAGATAGTTTCCTTCACTATAGACGGTACTACCTGCACAACTGTCATTATTATTATTTCTTATTATAGCGCCATTTATTCCATGGCACTTTACATGTAAGAAAGGGGTATACATAGCGAAAACATTTACAAAAATCTTGATCAAAACGTGATGGCGACTGGTACAGGAGGAGCTAGGACCCTGCCTGCAAGGGCTAACAGTCTACAAGGGATGGGTGAGGATTAGTGTTGAGCGAGCACTAAAATGCTCGGGTGCTCGAAGCTCGGGTGACGGTCGAGCTCACCGTGATACTCGGGTGCTCGACCCGAGCAACGAGCCCAATGTTAGTCTATGGGAGACCCGAGCATTTTTGCGGCGGCACCCCCAGCAGTCTGTAGAAAGCCTAAAAAGTGCCCAAAACGATAGTGACAGTGCTCAAAAGACTTGGGGACAGCATGGGCATCGCCCCAGGGAGCATTTCTGACCCCTAGGTCACTGCTGTCAACAACGTAGTCAGAGGTATTAAGCCACTTTAACGGGCTCAAAATAAAACGTTCAAAAACGAAACTGAAATGGTTTTCCTGTGAAATATGTTTAGGAACTTCCTTTGCAGGGTAAAGACTTGTGTATAAGGTAAAATAAATAACCCAAAACAAAAATACTCCTCCACACCTTGGGGTATGTTCACAAGTAGCTTTGTTTATGCTTTTTTGCACTTTTGTATTCTTTCAACTGTGACAAATGCATTCACCGGGAAATCTCATTTTAACATTTTACAATCTTATCTGGCCATGTGCTGTGTGACACATGCATACAGTGCTGAAAAGACATGGGAACAGCATGGGAAAGACCCCTGGCAGCATCTCTGACACCCAGATCACTGCCTAAAAGTGTGCCCATCAGAAGTGATCATTTCCACATCAGAAAATGCAGACTTGCAACTATCCCCGTGCAAGTCCTTGCCCAGGGCAGTGTTCAATTGTAACTCCCCCATTCCTTGCAATGCAAGTGCAAGTATGCAGCCTGCCACCCACCCCAGGCTGCAATACCATACTGCTAGCTTGCTTGCACTTGAAATGGGGCCTTTCAGTTTGGAGGAGGCCGAAGCTGGCCACTAGCTCATGGCTGCTTCGGCAGCGAGATATCCATACTCAGTCCCCAGCCGCCCGGCGGCCGGGTGTCCACGCTTGGTCCCCTGCCGCCAAGGGGCAGCCGGGTGTCTATACTTGGTCCCCAGCTGCCCTGTGGCTGGGTGTCCACACATGGTCCCCAGCCACCTGGAGGCGGCCAGATGTCCATACTCGGTCCCCAGCCACCCCTATTTCTCCTTGAAACTCCCCCCACACTTTTCTTAGCCTGGCCTGCTTTAGGGCAGCATTGGACGAGCCCACCAGAGAACCAGACTACTTCGGTGGGCCCTGGCTTCTCCATCAGGGGAGTTGAGAATGCGAAGGTGAGGAGCATGATGATGATGATAGAAGTTAGCGTCTGCTTTGTTTTCTTGGAATGAAAGCGAATGTATGTAGTAGCGGCTAGGCCTGAGGTGGTCAGCGTTTTGGCGCATATCCTACCTCCTCCGAGGATTGCTGGATGTTTTCCTGCTACTATCCCAGTTCTATGACTTCCGTTAAAACAAAGCTTCAGGTGATGAATGATAGATGAGGTGGCGGCAAAGGAGAAAGAGCAGGAGGAACAGGGACCATTCACATCCATATCAGGCCAGTCAACCACACATGTCTTGTAGGATATGTTTCTGTACCCAAAGGAGCGGTTCGGCTACACAGTTAAAGGGCATGCAGTGAGTGCAATGCCTACCAAAAATTTCGAGGCACTCCAATGCCCCTTGGAAGTGAAATGTAGGTCAGCGGGCCTTAACTAAACCATTTTTTCCATTTATAGCAACTGGGTCTCCTGTGCACTGTTGGCCGAAGCAGTGAATGGATGGCTTTCCAAAAATTATGAGGAACTGCAATGCCCCTTGAAACAGACGTGGATTACAGCATACTAAAAATCTTCTACCCATTATTGGGGAGTGGGTATCACTTAGTGTTCGCCTATGCATTGAAAAGTAATAGTTGACTAAAATTAGGAGGAAATACAATGCCCGTTGGAAGAATGGTGGAGGTCGCAGTAAAATAAAAACACAATATCAATGCCCCTTGGAAAAGTGGTGGAGGTCGCAGTAGCTTAAAAAGACGGTTTTAATGCCCCTTGGAAGAATGGTGGAGGTCGCAGTAGCTTAACAAGACGGTTTTAATGCCACTAGGGAAAGTGGTGGAGGTTGCAATAGCTTAACAAGACGGTTTTAATGCCCCTTGGAAGAGACGTGGAGGTTGCAATAGCTTAACAAGACGGTTTTAATGCCCCTTGGAAGAGACGTGGAGGTTGCAGTAGCTTCAAAGACAGTTTTAAAGCCGCTTGGAAGAGAAGTGGAGGTCGCAGTGGAATAAAAAGACAATATCAATGCCCCTGGGAAAAGTGGTAGAGGTCGCAGAAGCTTAGCAAGACAGTTTTAATGCCACTTGGAAGTATGATGGAGGTCGCAGTGGAATAAAAAGACAATATCAATGCCCCTGGGAAAAGTGGTGGAGATCACAGTAGCTTAACAAGACGGTTTTAATGCCTCTTGGAAGAGACGTGGAGGTTGCAGTAGCTTAATAAGATGGTTTTAATGCCCCTTGGAAGAGACGTGGAGGTTGCAGTAGCTTAACAAGACGGTTTTAATGCCCCTTGGAAGAGACGTGGAGGTTGCAGAAGCTTAACAAGACGGTTTTAATGTCCCTTGGAAGAGACGTGGAGTTTGCAGTAGCTTAACAAGACGGTTTTAATGCCCCTTGGAAAAGACATGGAGGTCTCAGTGGAATAAAAAGACAATATCAATGCCCCTGGGAAAAGTGGTGGATGTCGCAGTAGCTTAACAAGACGGTTTTAATGCCCCTTGGAAGAATGGTGGAGGTCGCAGTGGAATAAAAAGACAATATCAATGCCCCTGGGAAAAGTGGTGTAGGTCGCAGTAGCTTAACAAGACAGTTTTAATGCCCCTTGGAAGAGTGGTGGAGGTCGCAGTAGCGTAACAAGACGGTTTTAATGCCCCTTGGAAGAGACGTGGAGGTGGCAGTAGCTTAACAAGACAGTTTTAATGCCCCTTGGAAGAGACGTGGAGGTGGCAGCAGCTTAACAAGATGGTTTTAATGCCCCTTGGAAGAGACGTGGAGGTTGCAGTAGCTTAACAAGACGGTTTTAATGCCCCTGAGGAAAGTAGTGGAGGTCGCAGTAGCTTAACAAGACGGTTTTAATGTCCCTTGGAAGAGACTTGGAGGTTGCAGTAGCTTAACAAGACGGTTTTAATGTCCCCTTGGAAGAGACATGGAGGTCGCAGTGGAATAAAAAGACAATATCAAAGACCTTGGGAAAAGTGGTGGAGGTCGCAGTAGCTTAAAAAGATGATTTTATTGCCCCTTGAAAGAGACGTGGAGGTTGCAGTAGCTTAACAAGACGGTTTTAATGTCCCTTGGAAGAGACGTGGAGGTTGCAGTAGCTTAACAAGACGGTTTTAATGCTCCTTGGTGAGACGTGGAGGTGCAGTAGCTTAACAAGTTGGTTTTAATGCCCCTTGGAAGAGACGTGGAGGTTGCAGCAACTTAACAAAACGGTTTTAATGCCCCTTGCAAGAATCGTGGAGGTTGCAGTAGCTTAACAAGACGGTTTTAATGCCCCTTGGAAGAGACGTGGAGGTCACAGTGGAATAAAAAGACAATATCAAAGCCCTTGAGAAAAGTAGTGGAGGTCGCAGTAGCTTAACAAGATGGTTTTAATACCCTTTGAAAGAGACGTGGAGGTTGCAGTAGCTTAACAAGATGGTTTTAATGTCCCTTGAAAGAATGGTGGAAGTCGCAGTAGCTTAACAAGACAGTTTTAATGCCCCTGGGGAAAGAGGTGGAGGTGGCAGAAGCTTAAGAAGACGGTTTTAATGCCCCTTGGAAGAGACGTGGATGTTGCAGTAGCTTCACAAGGTGGTTTTAATGCCCATTGGAAGAGACGTGGAGGTCGCAGTGGAATAAAAAGACAATATCAATACCCTTGGGAATAATGGCGGAGGTCGCAGTAGCTTACCAAGACGGTTTTAATGCCCCTTGAAAGAGATGTGGAGGTTGCAGTAGCTTAACAAGACCATTTTAATGCCTCTTGGAAAAGACATGGAGGTTGCAGTAGCTTAACAAGACGGTTTTAATGCCCCTTGGAAGAGACGTGGATTTTACTGTAGCTTAGCAAGACTGTTTTAATGGCCCTTGGAAGAGAAAGGGAGGTTGCAGTAGCTTAAAAAGATGGTTTTAATGCCCCTTGGAAGAGACTTGGAGGTCGCAGTGGAATAAAAAGACAATATCAATGCCTCTGGGAATAGTGGTGGAGGTCGCAGTAGCATACCAAGACGGTTTTAATGCCCCTTGGAAGAATGGTGGAGGTCGCAGTGGAATAAAAAGACAATATCAATGCCACTGGGAAAAGTGGTGGAGGTCGCATCAGCTTAACAAGACGGTTTTAATGCCCCTTGGAAGAGACGTGGAGGTTGCAGTAGCTTAACAAGAAGGTATAAATACCTCTTGGAAGAGCCATGCAGTACAGCATCTTAAAAACATTATTCCCATTATAGGGGAGTGGGTCTCCCATAGTCTTTGCCTATGCCTTCCAAGCAAAAGCTGCCAAAAATTAGGACGGAGGAACTTGAAATGCTGGCAACACGGACCAAGGTCACCCTGGTGGTATAGTGGTTGTGGAGGCTGAGGAGAAGTAGAGTGCCCCTTGGAAGAGACGTGGAGGTTGCAGTAGCTTAACAAGACAGTTTTAAAGCCTCTTGGAAGAGACGTGGAGGTTGCAGTAGCTTATCAAGATAGTTTTAATGCCCCTAGGAAGAGAGGTGGAGGTTGCAGTAGCTTAACAAGACGGTTTTAATCCCCCTTGGAAGAGACGTGCAGGTTGCTGTAGCTTAACAAGACAGTTTTAATGTCCCTTGGAAGAGACGTGAAGTTTGCAGTAGCTTAACAAGACGGTTTTAATGCCCCTTGGAAAAGACATGGAGGTCGCAGTGGAATAAAAAGACAATATCAATGCCCCTGGGAAAAGTGGTGGAAGTCGCAGTAGCTTAACAAGACGGTTTTAATGTCCTTTGGAAGAATGGTGGAGGTCGCAGTGGAATAAATAGACAATATCAATGACCCTGGGAAAAGTGGTGGAGGTGGCAGTAGCTTAACAAGACGGTTTTAATGCCCCTTGGAAGAGTGGTGGAGGTCGCAGTAGCGTAACAAGACTGATTTAATGCCCCTTGGAAGAGACGTGGAGGTGGCAGTAGCTTAACAAGATGGTTTTAATGCCCCTTAAAAGAGACGTGGAGGTTGCAGCAGCTTAAAAAGATTGTTTTAATGCCCCTTGGAAGAGAGGTGGAGGTTGCAGTGGAATAAAAAGACAATATCAATGCCCTTGGGAAAAGTGGTGGAGATCGCAGTAGCTTAACAAGACGGTTTTAATGCCTCTTGGAAGAGACGTGGAGGTTGCAGTAGCTTAATAAGACGGTTTTAATGCCTCTTGGAAGAGACGTGGAGGTTGCAGTAGCTTACCAAGACGGTTTTAATGCCCCTTGGAAGAGACGTGGAGGTTGCAGTAGCTTAACAAAAAGGTTTTAATGCCCCTTGGAAAAGACATGGAGGTCGCAGTGGAATAAAAAGACAATATCAATGCCCCTGGGAAAAAAGGTGGAAGTCGCAGTAGCTTAAAAAGACGGTTTTAATGCCCTTTGGAAGAATGATGGAGGTCGCAGTGGAATAAATGGACAATATCAATGCCCCTGGGAAAAGTGGTGGATGTCGCAGTAGCTTAACAAGACGGTTTTAATGCCCCTTGGAAGAATGGTGGAGGTCGCAGTGGAATAAAAAGACAATATCAATGCCCCTGGGAAAAGTGGTGTAGGTCGCAGTAGCTTAACAAGACAGTTTTAATGCCCCTTGGAAGAGACATGGAGGTTGCAGTAGCTTAACGAACGGTTTTAATGTCCCTTGGAAAAGAAGTGGAGTTTGCAGTAGCTTAACAAGACGGCTTTAATGCCCATTGGAAGAGACGTGGAGGTCGCAGTGGAATAAAAAGACAATATCAATACCCTTGGGAATAATGGCGGAGGTCGCAGTAGCTTACCAAGACGGTTTTAATGCCCCTTGAAAGAGATGTGGAGGTTGCAGTAGTTTAACAAGACCGTTTTAATGCCCCTTGGAAGAGACATGGAGGTTGCAGTAGCTTAACAAGACGGTTTTAATGCCCCTTGGAAGAGACGTGGATTTTACTGTAGCTTAGCAAGACGGTTTTAATGGCTCTTGGAAGAGAAGGGGAGGTTGCAGTAGTTTAAAAAGACGGTTTTAATGCCCCTTGGAAGAGACATGGAGGTCGCAGTGGAATAAAAAGACAATATCAATGCCTCTGGGAATAGTGGTGGAGGTCGCAGTAGCTTAACAAGACGGTTTAAATGCCCCTTGGAAGAATGGTGGAGGTCGCAGTGGAATAAAAAGACAATATCAATGCCCCTGGGAAAAGTGGTGTAGGTCGCAGTAGCTTAACAAGACAGTTTTAATGCCCCTTGGAAGAGTGGTGGAGGTCGCAGTAGCGTAACAAGACGGTTTTAATGCCCCTTGGAAGAGACGTGGAGGTGGCAGTAGCTTAACAAGACAGTTTTAATGCCCCTTGGAAGAGACGTGGAGGTGGCAGCAGCTTAACAAGATGGTTTTAATGCCCCTTGGAAGAGACGTGGAGGTTGCAGTAGCTTAACAAGACGGTTTTAATGCCCCTGAGGAAAGTAGTGGAGGTCGCAGTAGCTTAACAAGACGGTTTTAATGTCCCTTGGAAGAGACTTGGAGGTTGCAGTAGCTTAACAAGACGGTTTTAATGTCCCCTTGGAAGAGACATGGAGGTCGCAGTGGAATAAAAAGACAATATCAAAGACCTTGGGAAAAGTGGTGGAGGTCGCAGTAGCTTAAAAAGATGATTTTATTGCCCCTTGAAAGAGACGTGGAGGTTGCAGTAGCTTAACAAGATGGTTTTAATGTCCCTTGGAAGAGACGTGGAGGTTGCAGTAGCTTAACAAGACGGTTTTAATGCTCCTTGGTGAGACGTGGAGGTGCAGTAGCTTAACAAGTTGGTTTTAATGCCCCTTGGAAGAGACGTGGAGGTTGCAGCAACTTAACAAAACGGTTTTAATGCCCCTTGGAAGAATCGTGGAGGTTGCAGTAGCTTAACAAGACGGTTTTAATGCCCCTTGGAAGAGACGTGGAGGTCACAGTGGAATAAAAAGACAATATCAAAGCCCTTGAGAAAAGTAGTGGAGGTCGCAGTAGCTTAACAAGATGGTTTTAATACCCTTTGAAAGAGACGTGGAGGTTGCAGTAGCTTAACAAGACGGTTTTAATGTCCCTTGAAAGAATGGTGGAAGTCGCAGTAGCTTAACAAGACAGTTTTAATGCCCCTGGGGAAAGAGGTGGAGGTGGCAGAAGCTTAAGAAGACGGTTTTAATGCCCCTTGGAAGAGACGTGGATGTTGCAGTAGCTTCACAAGGTGGTTTTAATGCCCCTTGGAAGAGACATTGAGGTTGCAGTGGAATAAAAAGACAATATCAATGACCTTGGGAAAACAGATGGAGGTCGCAGTAGCTTAACAAGACGGTTTTAATGCCCCTTGGAAGAGACGTGGAGGTTGCAGTATCTTAAAAAGACGGTTTTAATGCCCCTTGGAAGAGACATGGAGGTTGCAGTAGCTTAACAAACGGTTTTAATGTCCCTTGGAAAAGAAGTGGAGTTTGCAGTAGCTTAACAAGACGGCTTTAATGCCCATTGGAAGAGACGTGGAGGTCGCAGTGGAATAAAAAGACAATATCAATACCCTTGGGAATAATGGCGGAGGTCGCAGTAGCTTACCAAGACGGTTTTAATGCCCCTTGAAAGAGATGTGGAGGTTGCAGTAGCTTAACAAGACCATTTTAATGCCCCTTGGAAAAGACATGGAGGTTGCAGTAGCTTAACAAGACGGTTTTAATGCCCCTTGGAAGAGACGTGGATTTTACTGTAGCTTAGCAAGACGGTTTTAATGGCCCTTGGAAGAGAAAGGGAGGTTGCAGTAGCTTAAAAAGACGGTTTTAATGCCCCTTGGAAGAGACTTGGAGGTCGCAGTGGAATAAAAAGACAATATCAATGCCTCTGGGAATAGTGGTGGAGGTCGCAGTAGCATAACAAGACGGTTTTAATGCCCCTTGGAAGAATGGTGGAGGTCGCAGTGGAATAAAAAGACAATATCAATGCCACTGGGAAAAGTGGTGGAGGTCGCATCAGCTTAACAAGACGGTTTTAATGCCCCTTGGAAGAGACGTGGAGGTTGCAGTAGCTTAACAAGAAGGTATAAATACCTCTTGGAAGAGCCATGCAGTACAGCATCTTAAAAACATTATTCCCATTATAGGGGAGTGGGTCTCCCATAGTCTTTGCCTATGCCTTCCAAGCAAAAGCTGCCAAAAATTAGGACGCAGGAACTTGAAATGCTGGCAACACGGACCAAGGTCACCCTGGTGGTATAGTGGTTGTGGAGGCTGAGGAGAAGTAGAGTGCCCCTTGGAAGAGACGTGGAGGTTGCAGTAGCTTAACAAGACAGTTTTAAAGCCTCTTGGAAGAGACGTGGAGGTTGCAGTAGCTTATCAAGATAGTTTTAATGCCCCTAGGAAGAGAGGTGGAGGTTGCAGTAGCTTAACAAGACGGTTTTAATGCCCCTTGGAAGAGACGTGCAGGTTGCTGTAGCTTAACAAGACAGTTTTAATGTCCCTTGGAAGAGACGTGAAGTTTGCAGTAGCTTAACAAGACGGTTTTAATGTCCTTTGGAAGAATGGTGGAGGTCGCAGTGGAATAAATAGACAATATCAATGACCCTGGGAAAAGTGGTGGAGGTGGCAGTAGCTTAACAAGACGGTTTTAATGCCCCTTGGAAGAGTGGTGGAGGTCGCAGTAGCGTAACAAGACTGATTTAATGCCCCTTGGAAGAGACGTGGAGGTGGCAGTAGCTTAACAAGATGGTTTTAATGCCCCTTAAAAGAGACGTGGAGGTTGCAGCAGCTTAAAAAGATGGTTTTAATGCCCCTTGGAAGAGAGGTGGAGGTTGCAGTGGAATAAAAAGACAATATCAATGCCCTTGGGAAAAGTGGTGGAGATCGCAGTAGCTTAACAAGACGGTTTTAATGACTCTTGGAAGAGACGTGGAGGTTGCAGTAGCTTAATAAGACGGTTTTAATGCCTCTTGGAAGAGACGTGGAGGTTGCAGTAGCTTACCAAGACGGTTTTAATGCCCCTTGGAAGAGACGTGGAGGTTGCAGTAGCTTAACAAAAAGGTTTAAATGCCCCTTGGAAAAGACATGGAGGTCGCAGTGGAATAAAAAGACAATATCAATGCCCCTGGGAAAAAAGGTGGAAGTCGCAGTAGCTTAAAAAGACGGTTTTAATGCCCTTTGGAAGAATGATGGAGGTCGCAGTGGAATAAATGGACAATATCAATGCCCCTGGGAAAAGTGGTGGATGTCGCAGTAGCTTAACAAGACGGTTTTAATGCCCCTTGGAAGAATGGTGGAGGTCGCAGTGGAATAAAAAGACAATATCAATGCCCCTGGGAAAGGTGGTGTAGGTCGCAGTAGCTTAACAAGACAGTTTTAATGCCCCTTGGAAGAGACGTTGAGGTGGCAGTAGCTTAACAAGACGTTTTTAATGCCCCTTGGAAGAGACGTGGAGGTGGCAGCAGTTTAACAACATGGTTTTAATGCCCCTTGGAAGAGACGTGGAGGTTGCAGTAGCTTAACAAGACGGTTTTAATGTCCCCTTGGAAGAGACATGGAGGTCGCAGTGGAATAAAAAGACAATATCAAAGCCCTTGGGAAAAGTGGTGGAGGTCGCAGTAGCTTAAAAAGATGATTTTATTGCCGCTTGAAAGAGACGTGGAGGTTGCAGTAGCTTAACAAGACGGTTTTACTGTCCCTTGGAAGAGACGTGGAGGTTGCAGTAGCTTAACAAGACGGTTTTAATGCTCCTTGGAAGAGACGTGGAGGTGCAGTAGCTTAATAAGTTGGTTTTAATGCCCCTTGGAAGAGACGTGGAGGTTGCAGCAGCTTAACAAAACGGTTTTAATGCCCCTTGGAAGAATCGTGGAGGTTGCAGTAGCTTAACAAGACAGTTTTAATGCCCCCTTGGAAGAGACGTGGAGGTCGCAGTGGAATAAAAAGACAATATCAAAGCCCTTGAGAAAAGTGGTGGAGGTCGCAGTAGCTTAAAAAGATGATTTTATTGCCCCTTGAAAGAGACGTGGAGGTTGCAGTAGCTTAACAAGACGGTTTTATTGTCCCTTGGAAGAGACGTGGAGGTTGCAGTAGCTTAACAAGACGGTTTTAATGCTCCTTGGACGAGACGTGGAGGTGCAGTAGCTTAACAAGTTGGTTTTAATGCTCCTTGGAAGAGACGTGGAGGTTGCAGCAGCTTAACAAAACGGTTTTAATGCCCCTTGGAAGAATCGTGGAGGTTGCAGCAGCTTAACAAAACGGTTTTAATGCCCCTTGGAAGAATCGTGGAGGTTGCAGTAGCTTAACAAGACGGTTTTAATGCCCCTTGGAAGAGACGTGGAGGTCGCAGTGGAATAAAAAGACAATATCAAAGCCCTTGAGAAAAGTGGTGGAGGTCGCAGTAGCTTAAAAAGATGATTTTATTGCCCCTTGAAAGAGACGTGGAGGTTGCAGTAGCTTAACAAGACGGTTTTATTGTCCCTTGGAAGAGACGTGGAGGTTGCAGTAGCTTAACAAGACGGTTTTAATGCTCCTTGGAAGAGACGTGGAGGTGCAGTAGCTTAACAAGTTAGTTTTAATGCCCCTTGGAAGAGACGTGGAGGTTGCAGCAGCTTAACAAAACGGTTTTAATGCCCCTTGGAAGAATCGTGGAGGTTGCAGTAGCTTAACAAGACGGTTTTAATGCCCCTTGGAAGAGACGTGGAGCTCACAGTGGAATAAAAAGACAATATCAAAGCCCTTGAGAAAAGTAGTGGAGGTTGCAGTAGCTTAACAAGATGGTTTTAATACCCTTTGAAAGAGACGTGGAGGTTGCAGTAGCTTAACAAGACGGTTTTAATGCCCCTTGAAAGAATGGTGGAAGTCGCAGTAGCTTAACAAGACAGTTTTAATGCCCCTGGGGAAAGAGGTGGAGGTGGCAGCAGCTTAAGAAGACGGTTTTAATGCCCCTTGGAAGAGACGTGGATGTTGCAGTAGCTTCACAAGGAGGTTTTAATGCCCCTTGGAAGAGACATGGACGTTGCAGTGGAATAAAAAGACAATATCAATGACTTTGGGAAAAGTGGTGGAGGTCGCAGTAGCTTAAAAAGACGGTTTTAATGCCCCTTGGTAGAGACGTGGAGGTTGCAGTATCTTAAAAAGACGGTTTTAATGCCCCTTGGAAGAGACATGGAGGTTGCAGTAGCTTAACGAACGGTTTTAATGTCCCTTGGAAAAGAAGTGGAGTTTGCAGTAGCTTAACAAGACGGCTTTAATGCCCAGTGGAAGAGACGTGGAGGTCGCAGTGGAATAAAAAGACAATATCAATACCCTTGGGAATAATGGCGGAGGTCGCAGTAGCTTACCAAGACGGTTTTAATGCCCCTTGAAAGAGATGTGGAGGTTGCAGTAGTTTAACAAGACCGTTTTAATGCCCCTTGGAAGAGACATGGAGGTTGCAGTAGCTTAACAAGACGGTTTTAATGCCCCTTGGAAGAGACGTGGATTTTACTGTAGCTTAGCAAGACGGTTTTAATGGCCCTTGGAAGAGAAGGGGAGGTTGCAGTAGTTTAAAAAGACGGTTTTAATGCCCCTTGGAAGAGACATGGAGGTCGCAGTGGAATAAAAAGACAATATCAATGCCTCTGGGAATAGTGGTGGAGGTCGCAGTAGCTTAACAAGACGGTTTTAATGCCCCTTGGAAGAATGGTGGAGGTCACAGTGGAATAAAAAGACTATATCAATGCCCCTGGGAAAAGTGGTGTAGGTCGCAGTAGCTTAACAAGACAGTTTTAATGCCCCTTGGAAGAGTGGTGGAGGTCGCAGTAGCGTAACAAGACGGTTTTAATGCCCCTTGGAAGAGACGTGGAGGTGGCAGTAGCTTAACAAGACAGTTTAATGCCCCTTGGAAGAGACGTGGAGGTGGCAGCAGCTTAACAAGATGGTTTTAATGCCCCTTGGAAGAGACGTGGAGGTTGCAGTAGCTTAACAAGACGGTTTTAATGCCCCTGAGGAAAGTAGTGGAGGTCGCAGTAGCTTAACAAGACGGTTTTAATGTCCCTTGGAAGAGACTTGGAGGTTGCAGTAGCTTAACAAGACGGTTTTAATGTCCCCTTGGAAGAGACATGGAGGTCGCAGTGGAATAAAAAGACAATATCAAAGACCTTGGGAAAAGTGGTGGAGGTCGCAGTAGCTTAAAAAGATGATTTTATTGCCCCTTGAAAGAGACGTGGAGGTTGCAGTAGCTTAAAAAGATGGTTTTAATGTCCCTTGGAAGAGACGTGGAGGTTGCAGTAGCTTAACAAGACGGTTTTAATGCTCCTTGGTGAGACGTGGAGGTGCAGTAGCTTAACAAGTTGGTTTTAATGCCCCTTGGAAGAGACGTGGAGGTTGCAGCAACTTAACAAAACGGTTTTAATGCCCCTTGGAAGAATCGTGGAGGTTGCAGTAGCTTAACAAGACGGTTTTAATGCCCCTTGGAAGAGACGTGGAGGTCACAGTGGAATAAAAAGACAATATCAAAGCCCTTGAGAAAAGTAGTGGAGGTCGCAGTAGCTTAACAAGATGGTTTTAATACCCTTTGAAAGAGACGTGGAGGTTGCAGTAGCTTAACAAGACGGTTTTAATGTCCCTTGAAAGAATGGTGGAAGTCGCAGTAGCTTAACAAGACAGTTTTAATGCCCCTGGGGAAAGAGGTGGAGGTGGCAGAAGCTTAAGAAGACGGTTTTAATGCCCCTTGGAAGAGACGTGGATGTTGCAGTAGCTTCACAAGGTGGTTTTAATGCCCCTTGGAAGAGACATTGAGGTTGCAGTGGAATAAAAAGACAATATCAATGACCTTGGGAAAAGAGATGGAGGTCGCAGTAGCTTAACAAGACGGTTTTAATGCCCCTTGGAAGAGACGTGGAGGTTGCAGTATCTTAAAAAGACGGTTTTAATGCCCCTTGGAAGAGACATGGAGGTTGCAGTAGCTTAACAAACGGTTTTAATGTCCCTTGGAAAAGAAGTGGAGTTTGCAGTAGCTTAACAAGACGGCTTTAATGCCCATTGGAAGAGACGTGGAGGTCGCAGTGGAATAAAAAGACAATATCAATACCCTTGGGAATAATGGCGGAGGTCGCAGTAGCTTACCAAGACGGTTTTAATGCCCCTTGAAAGAGATGTGGAGGTTGCAGTAGCTTAACAAGACCATTTTAATGCCCCCTGGAAAAGACATGGAGGTTGCAGTAGCTTAACAAGACGGTTTTAATGCCCCTTGGAAGAGACGTGGATTTTACTGTAGCTTAGCAAGACGGTTTTAATGGCCCTTGGAAGAGAAAGGGAGGTTGCAGTAGCTTAAAAAGACGGTTTTAATGCCCCTTGGAAGAGACTTGGAGGTCGCAGTGGAATAAAAAGACAATATCAATGCCTCTGGGAATAGTGGTGGAGGTCGCAGTAGCATAACAAGACGGTTTTAATGCCCCTTGGAAGAATGGTGGAGGTCGCAGTGGAATAAAAAGACAATATCAATGCCACTGGGAAAAGTGGTGGAGGTCGCATCAGCTTAACAAGACGGTTTTAATGCCCCTTGGAAGAGACGTGGAGGTTGCAGTAGCTTAACAAGAAGGTATAAATACCTCTTGGAAGAGCCATGCAGTACAGCATCTTAAAAACATTATTCCCATTATAGGGGAGTGAGTCTCCCATAGTCTTTGCCTATACCTTCCAAGCAAAAGCTGCCAAAAATTAGGACGGAGGAACTTGAAATGCTGGCAACACGGACCAAGGTCACCCTGGTGGTATAGTGGTTGTGGAGGCTGAGGAGAAGTAGAGTGCCCCTTGGAAGAGACGTGGAGGTTGCAGTAGCTTAACAAGACAGTTTTAAAGCCTCTTGGAAGAGACGTGGAGGTTGCAGTAGCTTATCAAGATAGTTTTAATGCCCCTAGGAAGAGACGTGGAGGTTGCAGTAGCTTAACAAGACGGTTTTAATGCCCCTTGGAAGAGACGTGCAGGTTGCTGTAGCTTAACAAGACAGTTTTAATGTCCCTTGGAAGAGACGTGAAGTTTGCAGTAGCTTAACAAGACGGTTTTAATGCCCCTTGGAAAAGACATGGAGGTCGCAGTGGAATAAAAAGACAATATCAATGCCCCTGGGAAAAGTGGTGGAAGTCGCAGTAGCTTAACAAGACGGTTTTAATGTCCTTTGGAAGAATGGTGGAGGTCGCAGTGGAATAAATAGACAATATCAATGACCCTGGGAAAAGTGGTGGAGGTGGCAGTAGCTTAACAAGACGGTTTTAATGCCCCTTGGAAGAGTGGTGGAGGTCGCAGTAGCGTAACATGACTGATTTAATGCCCCTTGGAAGAGACGTGGAGGTGGCAGTAGCTTAACAAGATGGTTTTAATGCCCCTTAAAAGAGACGTGGAGGTTGCAGTAGCTTAAAAAGATGGTTTTAATGCCCCTTGGAAGAGAGGTGGAGGTTGCAGTGGAATAAAAAGACAATATCAATGCCCTTGGGAAAAGTGGTGGAGATCGCAGTAGCTTACCAAGACGGTTTTAATGCCCCTTGGAAGAGACGTGGAGGTTGCAGCAGCTTAACAAAAAGGTTTTAATGCCCCTTGGAAAAGACATGGAGGTCGCAGTGGAATAAAAAGACAATATCAATGCCCCTGGGAAAAAAGGTGGAAGTCGCAGTAGCTTAAAAAGACAGTTTTAATGCCCTTTGGAAGAATGATGGAGGTCGCAGTGGAATAAATGGACAATATCAATGCCCCTGGGAAAAGTGGTGGATGTCGCAGTAGCTTAACAAGACGGTTTTAATGCCCCTTGGAAGAATGGTGGAGGTCGCAGTGGAATAAAAAGACAATATCAATGCCCCTGGGAAAGGTGATGTAGGTCGCAGTAGCTTAACAAGACAGTTTTAATGCCCCTTGGAAGAGACGTTGAGGTGGCAGTAGCTTAACAAGACGTATTTAATGCCCCTTGGAAGAGACGTGGAGGTGGCAGCAGTTTAACAACATGGTTTTAATGCCCCTTGGAAGAGACGTGGAGGTTGCAGTAGCTTAACAAGACGGTTTTAATGTCCCCTTGGAAGAGACATGGAGGTCGCAGTGGAATAAAAAGACAATATCAAAGCCCTTGGGAAAAGTGGTGGAGGTCGCAGTAACTTAAAAAGATGATTTTATTGCCGCTTGAAAGAGACGTGGAGGTTGCAGTAGCTTAACAAGACGGTTTAACTGTCCCTTGGAAGAGACGTGGAGGTTGCAGTAGCTTAACAAGACGGTTTTAATGCTCCTTGGAAGAGACGTGGAGGTGCAGTAGCTTAACAAGTTGGTTTTAATGCCCCTTGGAAGAGACGTGGAGGTTGCAGCAGCTTAACAAAACGGTTTTAATGCCCCTTGGAAGAATCGTGGAGGTTGCAGTAGCTTAACAAGACGGTTTTAATGCCCCTTGGAAGAGACGTGGAGGTCGCAGTGGAATAAAAAGACAATATCAAAGCCCTTGAGAAAAGTGGTGGAGGTCGCAGTAGCTTAAAAAGATGATTTTATTGCCCCTTGAAAGAGACGTGGAGGTTGCAGTAGCTTAACAAGATGGTTTTATTGTCCCTTGGAAGAGACGTGGAGGTTGCAGTAGCTTAACAAGACGGTTTTAATGCTCCTTGGACGAGACGTGGAGGTGCAGTAGCTTAACAAGTTGGTTTTAATGCCCCTTGGAAGAGACGTGGAGGTTGCAGCAGCTTAACAAAACGGTTTTAATGCCCCTTGGAAGAATCGTGGAGGTTGCAGCAGCTTAACAAAACGGTTTTAATGCCCCTTGGAAGAATCGTGGAGGTTGCAGTAGCTTAACAAGACGGTTTTAACGCCCCTTGGAAGAGACGTGCAGGTCGCAGTGGAATAAAAAGACAATATCAAAGCCCTTGAGAAAAGTGGTGGAGGTCGCAGTAGCTTAAAAAGATGATTTTATTGCCCCTTGAAAGAGACGTGGAGGTTGCAGTAGCTTAACAAGACGGTTTTAATGCTCCTTGGAAGAGACGTGGAGGTGCAGTAGCTTAACAAGTTAATTTTAATGCCCCTTGGAAGAGACGTGGAGGTTGCAGCAGCTTAACAAAACGGTTTTAATGCCCCTTGGAAGAATCGTGGAGGTTGCAGTAGCTTAACAAGACGGTTTTAATGCCCCTTGGAAGAGACGTGGAGCTCACAGTGGAATAAAAAGACAATATCAAAGCCCTTGAGAAAAGTAGTGGAGGTTGCAGTAGCTTAACAAGATGGTTTTAATACCCTTTGAAAGAGACGTGGAGGTTGCAGTAGCTTAACAAGACGGTTTTAATGCCCCTTGAAAGAATGGTGGAAGTCGCAGTAGCTTAACAAGACAGTTTTAATGCCCCTGGGGAAAGAGGTGGAGGTGGCAGCAGCTTAAGAAGACGGTTTTAATGCCCCTTGGAAGAGACGTGGATGTTGCAGTAGCTTCACAAGGAGGTTTTAATGCCCCTTGGAAGAGACATGGACCTTGCAGTGGAATAAAAAGACAATATCAATGACTTTGGGAAAAGTGGTGGAGGTCGCAGTAGCTTAAAAAGACGGTTTTAATGCCCCTTGGAAGAGACGTGGAGGTTGCAGTATCTTAAAAAGACGGTTTTAATGCCCCTTGGAAGAGACATGGAGGTTGCAGTAGCTTAACGAACGGTTTTAATGTCCCTTGGAAAAGAAGTGGAGTTTGCAGTAGCTTAACAAGACGGCTTTAATGCCCATTGGAAGAGACGTGGAGGTCGCAGTGGAATAAAAAGACAATATCAATACCCTTGGGAATAATGGCGGAGGTCGCAGTAGCTTACCAAGACTATTTTAATGCCCCTTGAAAGAGATGTGGAGGTTGCAGTAGTTTAACAAGACCGTTTTAATGCCCCTTGGAAGAGACATGGAGGTTGCAGTATCTTAACAAGACGGTTTTAATGCCCCTTGGAAGAGACGTGGATTTTACTGTAGCTTAGCAAGACTGTTTTAATGGCCCTTGGAAGAGAAGGGGAGGTTGCAGTAGTTTAAAAAGACGGTTTTAATGCCCCTTGGAAGAGACATGGAGGTCGCAGTGGAATAAAAAGACAATATCAATGCCTCTGGGAATAGTGGTGGAGGTCGCAGTAGCTTAACAAGACGGTTTTAATGCCCCTTGGAAGAATGGTGGAGGTCGCATTGGAATAAAAAGACAATATAAATGCCACTGGGAAAAGTGGTGGAGGTCGCAATAGCTTAACAAGACGGTTTTAATGCCCCTTGGAAGAGACGTGGAGGTTGCAGTAGCTTAACAAGACAGTTTTAATGCCTCTTGGAAGAGACGTGGAGGTTGCAATAGTTTAACAAGACGGTTTTAATGCCCCTTGGAAGAGACGTGGAGGTTGCAGTAGCTTAACAAGACGGTTTTAATGCCCCTTGGAAGAGACGTGCAGGTTGCTGTAGCTTAACAAGACAGTTTTAATGTCCCTTGGAAGAGACGTGGAGTTTGCAGTAGCTTAACAAGACGGTTTTAATTCCCCTTGGAAAAGACATGGAGGTCGCAGTGGAATAAAAAGACAATATCAATGCCCCTGGGAAAAGTGGTGGAAGTCGCAGTAGCTTAACAAGACGGTTTTAATACCCTTTGGAAGAATGGTGGAGGTCGCAGTGGAAAAAATAGACAATATCAATGACCCTGAGAAAAGTGGTGGAGGTGGCAGTAGCTTAACAAGACGGTTTTAATGCCCCTTGGAAGAGTGGTGGAGGTAGCAGTAGCGTAACAAGACTGATTTAATGCCCCTTGGAAGAGACGTGGAGGTGGCAGTATCTTAACATGACGGTTTTAATGCCCCTTAAAAGAGACGTGGAGGTTGCAGTAGCTTAACAAGATGGTTTTAATTCCCCTTGGAAGAGAGGTGGAGGTTGCAGTGTAATAAAAAGACAATATCAATGCCCTTGGGAAAAGTGGTGGAGATCGCAGTAGCTTAACAATACGGTTTTAATGCCTCTTGGAAGAGACGTGGAGGTTGCAGTAGCTTAATAAGACGGTTTTAATTTCCCTTGGAAGAGACGTGGAGGTTGCAGTAGCTTAACAAGATGGTTTTAATGCCCCTTGGAAGAGACGTGGAGGTTGCAGTAGCTTAACAAGACGGTTTTAATGCCCCTTGGAAAAGACATGGAGGTCGCAGTGGAATAAAAAGACAATATCAATGCCCCTGGTAAAAGACGTGGAAGTCGCAGTAGCTTAAAAAGACGGTTTTAATGCCCTTTGGAAGAATGGTGGAGGTCGCAGTGGAATAAATGGACAATATCAATGCCCCTGGGAAAAGTGGTGGATGTCGCAGTAGCTTAACAAGACGGTTTTAATGCCCCTTGGAAGAGACGTGGAGGTCGCAGTGGATTAAAAAGACAATATCAAAGCCCTTGATAAAAGTGGTGGAGGTTGCAGTAGCTTAACAAGATGGTTTTAATACCCTTTGAAGGAGATGTGGAGGTTGCAGTAGTTTAACAACACGGTTTTAATGCCCCTTGAAAGAATGGTGGAAGTCGCAGTAGCTTAACAAGACAGTTTTAATGCCCCTGGGGAAAGAGGTGGAGGTGGCAGTAGCTTAAGAAGACGGCTTTAATGCCCCTTGGAAGAGACGTGGAGGTTGCAGTGGCTTCACAAGGTGGTTTTAATGCCCCTTGGAAGAGACATGGAGGTTGCAGTGGAATAAAAAGACAATATCAATGACCTTGGGAAAAGAGGTGGAGGTCGCAGTAGCTTAACAAGATGGTTTTAATGCCCCTTGGAAGAGACGTGGAGGTTGCAGTATCTTAAAAAGACGGTTTTAATGCCCCTTGGAAGAGACATGGAGGTTGCAGTAGCTTAACAAACGGTTTTAATGTCCCTTGGAAAAGAAGTGGAGTTTGCAGTAGCTTAACAAGACGGCTTTAATGCCCATTGGAAGAGACGTGGAGGTCGCAGTGAAATAAAAAGACCATATCAATGCCCTTGGGAATAATGGCGGAGGTCGCAGTAGCTTACCAAGACGGTTTTAATGCCCCTTGGAAGAGATGTGGAGGTTGAAGTAGCTTAACAAGACCGTTTTAATGCCCCTTGGAAGAGACATGGAGGTTGCAGTAGCTTAACAAGACGGTTTTAATGCCCCTTGGAAGAGACGTGGATTTTACTGTAGCTTAGCAAGACGGTTTTAATGGCCCTTGGAAGAGAAGGGGAGGTTGCAGTAGCTTAACAAGACGTTTTTAATGCCCCTTGGAAGAGACGTGGAGGTCACAGTGGAATAAAAAGACAATATCAATGCCTCTGGGAATAGTGGTGGAGGTCGCAGTAGGTTAACAAGACTGATTTAATGCCCCTTGGAAGAGACGTCGAGGTGGCAGTAGCTTAACAAGATGGTTTTAATGCCCCTTAAAAGAGACGTGGAGGTTGCAGTAGCTTAACAAGATGGTTTTAATGCCCCTTGGAAGAGAGATGGAGGTTGCAGTGGAATAAAAAGACAATATCAAAGCCCTTGGGAAAAGTGGTGGAGATCGCAGTAGCTTTACAAGACGGTTTAAATGCCTCTTGGAAGAGACGTGGAGGTTGCAGTAGCTTAATAAGACGGTTTTAATGCCCCTTTGAAGAGACGTGGAGGTTGAGGTAGCTTAACAAGACGGTTTTAATGCCCCTTGGAAGAGACGTGGAGGTTGCAGTAGCTTAACAAGACGGTTTTAATGCCCCTTGGAAAAGACATGGAGGTCGCAGTGGAATAAAAAGACAATATCAATGCCCCTGGGAAAAGAGGTGGAAGTCGCAGTAGCTTAAAAAGACGGTTTTAATGCCCTTTGGAAGAATGGTGGAGGTCGCAGTGGAATAAATGGACAATATCAATGCCCCTGGGAAAAGTGGTGGATGTCGCAGTAGCTTAACAAGACGGTTTTAATGCCCCTTGGAAGAATGGTGGAGGTCGCAGTGGAATAAAAAGACAATATCAATGCCCCTGGGAAAAGTGGTGTAGGTCGCCGTAGCTCAACAAGACAGTTTTAATGCCCCTTGGAAGAGACGTGGAGGTGGCAGTAGCTTAACAAGACGGTTTTAATGCCCCTTGGAAGAGACGTGGAGGTGACAGCAGCTTAACAAGATGGTTTTAATGCCCCTTGGAAGAGACGTGGAGGTTGCAGTAGCTTAACAAGACGGTTTTAATGCCCCTGAGGAAAGTAGTGGAGGTCGCAGTAGCTTAACAAGACGGTTTTAATGTCCCTTGGAAGAGACTTGGAAGTTGCAGTAGCTTAACAAGACGTTTTTAATGTCCCCTTGGAAGAGACATGGAGGTCGCAGTAGAATAAAAAGACAATATCAAAGCCCTTGGGAAAAGTGGTGGAGGTCGCAGTAGCTTAAAAAGATGATTTTATTGCCCCTTGAAAGACCCGTGGAGGTTGCAGTAGCTTAAGAAGACGGTTTTAATGTCCCTTGGTAGAGACGTGGAGGTTGCAGTAGCTTAACAAGACGGTTTTAATGCTCCTTGGAAGAGACGTGGAGGTGCAGTAGCTTAACAAGCTGGTTTTAATGTCCCTTGGAAGAGACGTGGAGGTTGCAGTGGAATAAAAAGACAATATCAAAGCCCTTGAGAAAAGTGGTGGAGGTCGCAGTAGCTTAACAAGATGGTTTTAATACCCTTTGAAAGAGACGTGGAGGTTGCAGTAGCCTAACAAGACGGTTTTAATGCCCCTTGAAAGAATGGTGGAAGTCGCAGTAGCTTAACAAGACAGTTTTAATGCCCCTGGGGAAAGAGGTGGAGGTGGCAGTAGCTTAAGAAGATGGTTTTAATGCGCCTTAGAAGATACGTGGAGGTTGCAGTAGCTTCACAAGGTGGTTTTAATGACCCTTGGAAGAGACATGGAGGTTGCAGTGGAATAAAAATACAATATCAATGACCTTGGGAAAAGAGGTGGAGGTCGCAGTAGCTTAACAAGACGGTTTTAATGCCCGTTGGAAGAGACGTGGAGGTTGCAGTATCTTAAAAAGATGGTTTTAATGCCCCTTGGAAGAGACATGGAGGTTGCATTAGCTTAGCAAACGGTTTTAATGTCCCTTGGAAAAGAAGTGGAGTTTGCAGTAGCTTAACAAGACGGCTTTAATGCCCATTGGAAGAGACGTGGAGGTCGCAGTGAAATAAAAAGACAATATCAATGCCCTTGGGAATAGTGGTGGAGGTCGCAGTAGCTTAACCAGAAGGTTTTAATGCCCCTTGGAAGAATGGTGGAGGTCGCAGTGGAATAAAAAGACAATATCAATGCCACTGGGAAAAGTGGTGGAGGTCGCAATAGCTTAACAAGACGGTTTTAATGCCCCTTGGAAGAGACGTGGAGGTTGCAGTAGCTTAACAAGATGGTATAAATGCCTCTTGGAAGAGCCATGCAGTACAGCATCTTAAAAACATTATTACCATTATAGGGGATTGGGTCTGCCATAGTCTTTGCCTATGCCTTCCAAGCAAAAGCTGCCAAAAATTAGGACGGAGGAACTTGAAATGCTGGCAACACGGACCAAGGTCACCCTGGTGGTATAGTGGTGGTGGAGGCTGAGGAGAAGTAGAGTGCCCCTTGGAAGAGACGTGGAGGTTGCAGTAGCTTAACAAGACAGTTTTAATGCCTCTTGGAAGAGACGTGGAGGTTGCAGTAGCTTAACAAGACGGTGTTAATGCCCCTTGTAAGAGACGTGGAGGTTGCAGTAGCTTAACAAGAGGGTTTTAATGCCCCTTGGAAGAGACGTGGAGGATGCTGTAGCTTAACAAGATGGTTTTAATGTCCCTTGGAAGAGATGTGGAGTTTGCAGTAGCTTAACAAGACGGTTTTAATGCCCTTGGAAAAGACATGGAGGTCGCAGTGGAATAAAAAGACAATATCAATGCCCCTGGGAAAAGAGGTGGAAGTCGCAGTAGCTTAACAAGATGGTTTTAATGGCCCTTGGAAGAGTGGTGGAGGTCGCAGTGGAATAAATAGACAATATCAATGCCCCTGGGAAAAGTGGTGGAGGTGGCAGTAGCTTAAAAAGACGGTTTTAATGCCCCTTGGAAGAATGGTGGAGGTCGCAGTGGAATAAAAAGACAATATCAATGCCCCTGGGAATGGTGGTGGAGGTCGCAGTAGCTTAACAAGACAGTTTTAATGCCCCTTGGAAGAGTGGTGGAGGTCGCAGTAGCGTAACAAGACGGATTTAATGCCCCTTGGAAGAGACGTGGAGGTGGCAGTAGCTTAACAAGACGGTTTTAATGCCCCTTGGAAGAGACGTGGAGGTTGCAATAGCTTAACAAGATGGTTTTTATGCCCCTTGGAAGAGACGTGGAGTTGGCGGCAGCTTAATAAGATGGTTTTAATGTCCCTTAGAAGAGATGTGGAGGTTGCAGTAGCTTTACAAGATGGTTTTAAAGTCCCTTGGAAGAGACTTGGCGGTTGCAGTTGCTTAACAAGACGGTTTTAATGCCCCTTGGAAGAGACGTGGAGGTCGCAGTGGAATAAAAAGACAATATCAAAGCCATTGGGAAAAGTGGTGGAGGTCGAATTCGCTTAACAAGACTGTTTTAATACCCCTTGAAAGAGACGTGGAGGTTGCAGGAGCTTAACATGATGGTTTTAATGCCCCTTGGAAGAATGGTGGAAGTCGCAGTAGCTTAACAAGACGGTTTTAATGCCCCTGGGGAAAGAGGTGGAGGTGGCATTAGCTTAAGAAGACGGTTTTAATGCCCCTTGGAAGAGACGTGGAGGTTTCAGTAGCTTCATAAGGCGGTTTTAATGCCCCTTTGAAAAGACGTGGAGGTCGCTGTGGAATAAAAAGACAATATCAATGCCATTGCGAAAAGTGGTGGAGGTCGCAGTAGCTTAACAAGACAGTTTTAATGCCCCTTGGAAGAGACGTGGAGGTTGCAGCATCTTAACAAGACGGTTTTAATGCCCCTTGGAAGAGACATGGAGGTTGCAGTAGCTTAACAAGACAGTTTTAATGTCCCTTGGAAAAGACGTGGAGCTTGCAGTAGCTTAACAAGACGGTTTTAATGCCCATTGGAAGAGACGTGGAGGTCGCAGTGGAATAAAAAGACAATATCAATGCCCTTGGGAATAATGGTGGAGGTCGCAGTAGCTTAACAAGACGGTTTTATTGCCCCTTGGAAGAGATGTGGAGGTTTCACTAGCTTAACAAGACGGTTTTAATGCCCCTTGGAAGAGTGGTGGAGGTCGCAGTAGCGTAACGAGAAGATTTTAATGCTCCTAGGAAGAGACGTGGAGTTGCAGTAGCTTAACAAGACGGTTTTAATGCCCCATGGAAGAGACGTGGAGGTTGCAGTAGCTTAACAAGATGATTTTAATGCCCCTTGGGAGAGACGTGGAGATGTCAGCAGTAGAGATGAGCGTTGTTCTACTCGAACTGTTCGCCAATCTCAAATTCGAGCTGTTTTGGGCGGTGTTCGAGCCGTTCGGCGAACACGAACAATTTGAGAAAAATTCGGCTGTTCGAGGTTATGTTCGATAACTGTTCGTGCACCAAAATCATAACTGGATTTTTTCTCAGTAATGATGAAAATTAATGTTAATACGCAGTTTGAGTGTACAGCGGGGTGGGGGAAGGGGCAGGGGATGGATCTCTGCAGGAACAATGAAGATCTCCATTTTTTTTTCTCTTTCCCGCATTTGCAGTGGGGAGGTGCAATCTGTCAGCCTATCAGCAGCGCACACACAGAGCGAAGTGCTTTTTTTCACACAAGCAAGGGCATGTGTCATTGGCAGTGTATGTCACATGTCCTTTCCCTATAAGACCAAGCCATTTTCCCCGTCGCCACCATTTTCTCACTGCTGCAGCACAAATCTACAGATAGCTTGGGAGTAGGGAATAGTTGTGATTGCAGTCCTTTTAAGGACTAGGTTACAGCATTTCCTACGACTTTTATCAGGCAGGTCTGTGCTCTTAAATAGATAGATTGTGGGAGTAAAGACTAATTGTAACTGGAGTCCTTTTCAGGAATAGGTTACATCAGTTCCTATCAGTTTTTGCCAGGCAGGTCTGTGCCAGTGCTGTGCAAGTTTTTTTCACAGCATTTGGCTGAATCTAGCAAAGCTAATCCTTTTTGGCCTATTGCAGAGTGTGTTAGTCAGTGGAGTAGCCTATCTGTGTTGCAAGATATACCACCTGTGTATAGAATACCAATTTTTTTACTGCACCTAGTGAAGTAAAATCTTTTGGGCATAGCATCATTCTATTAGTCCATCTATACTGACCTCCATCAGGTTGCAAATTGAATATAATTTTTTTCTGCATCTAGCTCTGAAAAAATATTGGGCTTCTAGCTGTGTGTGGGACTTGTTCTATTAATCCATCTATACAGACCTCCATCAGGTTGCAAACTGAATATATTTTTTTCTGCATCTACCTCTGAAAAAATATTGGGCTTCTAGCTGTGTGTGGGACTTGTTCTATTAATCCATCTATACAGACCTCCATCAGGTTGCAAACTGAATATATTTTTTTCTGCATCTACCTCTGAAAAAATATTGGGCTTCTAGCTGTGTGTGGGACTTGTTCTATTAATCCATCTATACAGACATCCATCAGGTTGCAAACTGAATATATTTTTTTCTGCATCTACCTCTGAAAAAATATTGGGCTTCTAGCTGTGTGTGGGACTTGTTCTATTAATCCATCTATACAGACCTCCATCAGGTTGCAAACTGAATATATTTTTTTCTGCATCTACCTCTGAAAAAATATTGGGCTTCTAGCTGTGTGTGGGACTTGTTGTATTAGTCCATCTATACTGACCTCCATCAGGTTGCAAACTGAATATATTTTTTTCTGCATCTACCTCTGAAAAAATATTGGGCTTCTAGCTGTGTGTGGGACTTGTTGTATTAGTCCATCTATACTGACCTCCATCAGGTTGCAAACTGAATATATTTTTTTCTGCATCTACCTCTGAAAAAATATTGGGCTTCTAGCTGTGTGTGGGACTTGTTCTATTAATCCATCTATACAGACCTCCATCAGGTTGCAAACTGAATATATTTTTTTCTGCATCTACCTCTGAAAAAATATTGGGCTTCTAGCTGTGTGTGGGACTTGTTGTATTATTCCATCTATACTGACCTCCATCAGGTTGCAAACTGAATATATTTTTTTCTGCATCTACCTCTGAAAAAATATTGGGCTTCTAGCTGTGTGTGGGACTTGTTGTATTAGTCCATCTATACTGACCTCCATCAGGTTGCAAACTGAATATATTTTTTTCTGCATCTACCTCTGAAAAAATATTGGGCTTCTAGCTGTGTGTGGGACTCATTCTATTAATCCATCTATTCAGACCTCCATCAGGTTGCAAACTGAATATATTTTTTTCTGCATCTACCTCTGAAAAAATATTGGGCTTCTAGCTGTGTGTGGGACTTGTTGTATTAGTCCATCTATACTGACCTCCATCAGGTTGCAAACTGAATATATTTTTTTCTGCATCTACCTCTGAAAAAATATTGGGCTTCTAGCTGTGTGTGGGACTTGCTGTATTACTCCATCTATACTGACCTCCATCAGGTTGCAAACTGAATATATTTTTTTCTGAATCTACCTCTGAAAAAATATTGGGCTTCTAGCTGTGTGTGGGACTTGTTCTATTAATCCATCTATACAGACCTCCATCAGGTTGCAAACTGAATAAATTTTTTTCTGCATCTAGCTCTGAAAAAATATTGGGCTTCTAGCTGTGTGTGGGACTTGTTGTATTAGTTCATCTATACTGACCTCCATCAGGTTGCAAACTGAATATATTTTTTTCTGCATCTACCTCTGAATAAATATTGGGCTTCTAGCTGTGTGTGGGATTTGTTCTATTAATCCATCTATACAGACCTCCATCAGGTTGCAAATTGAATATAATTTTTTACTGCATCTAACCCAGCCAATAGTTTTGGCCTAATACCACAGTTTGGCCACTCAGCTCTGCTCGTTTCCCATCCATTGTTTTTTTGTGCAAACAACTCCAGAGTTGTGAATTAGTTAACCACCAAAATGAGTGGAAAAAGGCCTGCTGCTGGTGGAAAGGGGAATAGTCGTGTTGGGAAGGGGAAAAAAGCTTGTGTCCGTGGGGTAGGTGTTAAAGCAACAGTAACATCTGCAGAAGAAAGACCATCTTCCAGCCAAACTAAAATGTCTACTTCTTTTAGCGGACAATGTGATAAGATCCCTTTCTTACGGCCACGCCAATCGCTACAAATTCCAGATGAGGCACAAAAACAGCAGGTGCTTCAACGGATATCAAGCGTTCCTTTAAGTGGGCTCTCCTCCACATCAACTTCAACATCACAAATACTCCAGTCCTCAAAGGTGTCACCCCAATCGCACTTGCTTCCTCACAGCTCCCAAATCTCCAGCTGCCCGTCTGAGTATGGGGTAGAACAGATGGTTGAGTCTGCAGAGCTGTTTACTCATACTATAGCCTGGGAATCAGAGGTCGACTCCAGCGCTTCTGTGAATCCAGACGAGGATATGATCTGCACTGATGCCCAGAATCTTTATGAGTCGGATCCAGGACCAGACGCAGAAGGTTCTGACCATAATGTAGACCCTCATTCCCAAACTGTAACTCCTGTTGGTGGAGACAATGAGGAAGACGATGATAAGACTCAAATACCTGATTGGAGCGACAACTTTAGTTTTTTGTCAGGGCAGGAACAGGTTGGCTCTGAGGACGACGGGTGTGATAACGCACAGGGTGATGATGATGAGGTTGGAGATCCCACTTACTGTCAACCCACAGTCAGCCAAGAGATGAGGTCAGCAGAGGAGGTGGAGGAAGATGCTAGTGACGACGAGGTCAGGTTGCGCCTTCCTGGACAGAGACGTAGTACTGGAAGCACGTCAACAACTGCATCCTCAAACACAACTCTGCCTCTCACCACAAGTCGTGGTGGCTCTTCAGGTCGCATGGGTGCTAAGCCTTGCATAGCCTGGGCATTTTTTCAGATCGAGAAAGATGACCCAACTCGTGTTATCTGTAACATTTGTCAGCAAAAGCTAAGTAGAGGCCAAAAAATACATAGTTTGAGTACTTCATGCATGAACCGGCACATGGACATGAAGCATAAGTTGCAGTGGGAAGCTCAGTGTGCTACAATGCGGCCTAGCCGGCCGGGCCAACCACCGTCTGCCATATCTTGTGCATCCGCGGCCTCTTCATCCTCTGTGACTGGGGGGACAGCAGTCACACCTGTTTTGGGGCGCAGACCTGCCACCTCTTTACCCGCAACAGCCAGCGTGATTGGCAGGTCATCATTTTCTTTGGAGGTGGTAACACCAGCTGGTGTTGAGCGCTGTCCGACATCGATAGCACCACCTTTGGATCAAAGCAACCTAACATGTCCGCCTGCATCTTCCTCACAGACCGGCAGTTTGCCGGGGACACCCTTATCAACCCCGTCTAAGCACAATAGCCAGCCCTCGGTCCCTCAGATGTGGACAAGTAAAAGACCATTTCCTCCTAGCCATGAGAAAGCTAAGAGGTTGAATTTCACCATCTGCAAGCTCTTGGCTACAGAAATGCTGCCTTTCCGCCTGGTGGACACAGAGGATTTTCGAGACCTTATGTCCGTCACAGTGCCCCAGTACCAGATGCCCAGTCGGCACTACTTCTCAAAGAAAGGTGTGCCTGCGCTCCACCAGCATGTCGCACACAACATCACCGCTTCTTTGAGAAACTCTGTGTGTGACAGGGTGCATTTCACCACAGACACTTGGACGAGTAGGCATGGACAGGGGCGTTACATGTCGCTGACTGGGCACTGGGTAACTGTGGTGACAGCAGGACAAGGGGCTGCTGTCCAAGTCTTGCCGTCCCCACGAGTTGTGCGTCAATCCTCTTTATGTCAAAGTTCCTCCACTGCTTCTGCCTCCTCAACCTCCTCTCGGTCTTCCACCTGCACCCAAAGCCTGTCTGGTCATGCCACAAGCTTTCTAACTGCGCAGAAGGGATCCTGCACACCTCCTTACTATGCTGGCAGTAGGGCTCAACGTCATCAGGCGGTTTTTACATTGAAATGTCTGGGAAATGTGATTCACACAGCTGAGGAGTTGTGGTCAGCTCTGGAGAACCAATTTCATGAATGGTTGTCTCCACTGGACCTGAAACCAGGGAAGGCCGTGTGCGACAATGCTGCAAACCTGGGTGCAGCCCTTCGCCGGGGCAATGTCACACACGTGCCTTGTATGGCTCACGTGTTGAACCTGGTTGTCCAGCAATTTTTAGCCCACTATCCCAGACTAGATGGCCTTCTGCAGAGGGCACGGTCGCTGTGTGCTCACTTCCGCCGTTCGCATCCCGCAGCTCAGCGACTTACATCTCTACAGAAGTCGTTGGGCCTGCCACTTCACCGGCTAAAATGCGATGTGCCTACCTGGTGGAATTCAACTCTGCACATGTTGCAGCGACTGTGGCAGCACCGACAAGCCCTGGTGCAATACGTTCTGACGTATAGCCTGGGCCAACGAGATTCAGAGGTTGGGCAAATCACGCTGGAGGAGTGGTCTCAGATCAGGGACCTATGCACCCTTCTGCACAGTTTTGAAATGGCGACGAAGATGTTTAGTGCTGACGATGCCATTATCAGCATGACTATTCCGGTGATTTACATGCTGGAGCACATGTTAAACAGAATTCGGAGTCAGGTGGTGGCACAAGAGGAGGTGGAGGAAGTAGAGGAGGAGGAGTTGTATGCGGAAGGGCTAACATCTGCAAGGTCCAGACGGTCGGCAGCACCAAGGCGGCAGGCATGTGAGGGTGGGGGAGATGGTTTTACCAGGGCGCATGGTAGCAGCCAAACTAGTGAGGAAGGTGCAGGAGCCCAGGAAGAAGTGGAGGACGAACTGATGGAAGACTCATCAGATGAGGGAGACCTTGATCACATTTCTGTTGTGCGAGGTTGGGGGGAGAGGACAGAGGAAGGAAGCATGATTGTTACCTCGCCACCAACACAACAGGGACTTGGTGCTCCTGGATGCGCAACACACATGAGTGCCTTCTTGCTGCACTACCTGCAACATGACCCTCGAATTGTGAGAATTAGAAATAATCCTGACTACTGGGTTGCCACACTGTTAGATCCCCGGTACAAAAGTAAATTTGCAGAAATTATTCCTGCCATAGAAAGGGATGCACGCATGCAGGAGTATCAGCAGAGACTGTTGCAGAATCTTACATGTGCTTTTCCACAAAATACCAGTGGTGCACGTAGTGAATCTCACAGTTCCAACTTGCCAACCGTGGGACCGTCAAGTGTTCAGCACTCAAACCGTAACAGAACCACAGTATCTGCTGGTAACATCAATTTTGCGGAATCATTTCACCACTTTTTTAGCCCATCCTTTGCAAGGCCACAGGAGACAAGAAGTCTGACACATAGTCAACGCCTAGAGACGATGGTACAGGAGTATCTCCAAGTAAACATTGAAGCCACGACTGTGTCACTGGACCCTTGCTCTTTTTGGGCTTCCAATCTGGATAAATGGCCGGAGCTAGCCACTTACGCCTTGGAGATCTTGTCATGCCCCGCAGCCAGCGTTCTGTCTGAACGTGTGTTCAGCGCTGCTGGTGGTGTGCTGACAGATAAGCGCACGCGGCTCTCCACTGATAATGTAGACAGACTCACGTTCATAAAGATGAACAAATCATGGATCCGAAATGACTTTTCTACCCCTGTGTCATCCTGGGGAGAGTAAAAGCTTGATGATTGGTTAAAATCACCCTACCAACCGTTTTAAGCTTTTAAATTACTAATCATGTTTATCTGTATCTTGGCTGGAAAATAATTTGGGCTTTGTAGCAGTGTGCAGCACTGATCCTATTAGGCCATCTATACTAAAGCTTCACCAGATTTAAAATTAATAATAATTTTTAGCTGCATCTAGCCCGGAAAATAATTTTGGGGCTCCGAGATGCGCAAGACACATAAGTGCCTTCTTGCTGCACTACCTGCAGCATGACCCTCATATTGTCAGAATTCGAAGTAATCATGACTACTGGGTTGCCACACTCTTAGATCCCCCAAACTTTTCGATCAACCTTTTCATTTTAATAAAGACCAAAAAAATGGTCATTTTTGAAATTATAAGCATTAGCAGGTTGTTAGAAACTGAAATCAAACAGTTTTCAACTCAAAACTTTATTCTAGGTGATGTTACATTTTCACATAGGACCCCTTGTTCGAAAGGAGCTTCTGAACTCTCTCGTCCATTGAATTTGTCAGGTTTTGGATGGTTTCTGCTTCAATTGTTTTGCATGAGGACAGAATACCCTCCCAGAGCTGTTGCTTAGATGTGAACTGCCTCCCGCCATCATAGACACTCCTTTTAATGATGCTGCAAAGGTTCTGAATGGGGTAGAGGTCAGGGGAGCATGGGGGTCACACCATAAGTTTGTCCCCTTTTATGCCCATATCAGCCAGAGATGCAGATGTTTTATGTGCAGCATGAGATGGTGCATTATCATGCAGAAAAATGATCTTGCTGTGAAATACACGGTTCTTCTTCTTGAACCATGGCAGGAAGTGCTGTTTGAGAAAATCCACATACATTATGGAGTTCATCTTTAGCGCCTTCAGGGATCCTAAAGGGGCCGACAATCTCTCTCCCCATGATTCCAGCCCAAAACATTACTCCACCTCCTCCTTGTTGGCGCTGTAGCCGTGTTTGCGTGGGGTGTCCATCAACCAGCCATCCTCCACTCCATCCATCTGGACCATCGAGCGCTGCACGGCACTCATCCGTGAACAAAACAGTTTTGAAATCAGTCTTCATGTAATGTTTGGCCCACTGGAGCCGTTTCTGCTTGTGTGAAGTGGATAGAGGAGGTCGACAGGATGGCGTATGCACAGCTGCAAACCTCTGAAGGACCCTGCATCTTGTTGTTCGGGGGACGTTGGAGGCACAAGCAGCTTCAAAAACTTGTCTGCTACTATGACAAGGCTTTTTTGCCGCTGCTCTTTCAACCTGACGTAATTGCCTGTAGGAAAGAGTCCTCAATTTGCCCTTATCAGCACGCACACGTGTGTACTGTGAATCAGCTACATACTTCTTGATTGCCAAGACACTTCATCCTGATCATCGCACAATGTTGATTGTAGTCATGCCTTGACCTAAACACTCCACAATTTGTTGCTTCTCAGCAGCCAACACATCCTTTTTCTTTCCCATTTTGGCAGAAAATGTAGGCTGCTTAATAATATGAGACAGCCTTCTTAAGTAGTCTTGCCTTTCATTGGACACACCTGCCAAACTAATTAGCACAGGTGTCTGCAATTGCTTACAGTGATATAAAGAGCCCTGACACACATCACCATCAATGAGTTTAACTGACAAACAAACAAATTCTTCCCTTATCACTCCTAAACACTTTTTGCATAATAATTTGGAACGCAGTGTACATGTGCTTTTCCACAAAGCACCAGTGGTTCACGTAGTGAATCTTACAGTTCTAACTTGCCAACCGTGGTCTGTATGGAGTTGTTCAATAAAGGGCCCAAAATTAAGATAACATAGATGGGAGAGGTCTCTATGAATAGGAATTCCTAAGTATTTGATACCCTGTGAGGGCCAGGCAAAGGGAAAGTTGGACTGGATGGAATCCTATATGGATTTGGGGAGGGAGACATCGAGGGCCTCAGACTTCGCTGCATTGATTTTAAAATTTGACCATGTAACAAAGTGATCTATTTCAGCCATAACAGCATGGATGGATATATGTGATTGAGTGATATATACTAGGACATCATCAGCAAATAGAGAGCACTTGTACTCGGTGCCTCCCACCTCAATCCACCTAATATTGGGGTTATGGCGAATTGATGAGAGCAGGTGCTCCGTCACTAGGATGTATAAGAGAGGGGACAGAGGACATCCCTGCCTTGTCCCATTGGTGATTGTGAAAGGTGATGAAAATGTTCTGATGCACCCCCTGGGCCTTGGGACACCCGGAGCCGGACCCTTTTTGGTGGATGCTGGTGGTTGTAGTCTTCGTGGCGGCGACCCGGTTCCGTGGCTCAGGGTGGTCAAACCAGTGGCGGAACTATTTATGTGGTTTTGATGTTTAAATGTCCGACTACGCCACCCGTGGATTCCGGTCAGATTGAACCGCCGCTGCAGGGCAGACCGCTGAGGCTGGTGTTGTGGGTGCAGCAGAGCGTAGCATAACTCCCCACGGGAGGAGTATAGCCTCAGGGCAGTGTATGCGGAGGATGGGGGTGATGGTGCAGGGCAGCAGCAGTAACGACACGGAGTCAGTGATGCAGTCCAGGGCCTTTACTCACAGTTCTTATTATCCAGACCACGTCTGCAGGTAACGGCTGCCCACGTCGTACTGTGCTCATCAGGTGAGGGGCTCAGACAACTCCCAGATAACTTTGGAGCGCTTCACAGGACCCCCTTTGTGTGTCCTTTGTCTGGCCTTTCTTATCAACCCTTCTGTCCGGCTGCCTCGGGCCTCCTCTTAGTAAACTTGGCGCCAGTTTCCCTGACCCTATGTGGTGCCTTCCTAGCGGGTGTAGCGATGGGCTGCGCCACATAAAATGTCACAGCCTCCGGTTTCCAGCTGAGGGTCGTTTCCTGCCTCCACTAGTTTCGGGGACCGGTCTCCCCCTTTGGCCTGACCCCTCCACGCAGGTGGATTCGGGCGTGCGGTGGCGACTCGCACGCACCCCTGGGATCCCTTCATTCCTCGTTCCTGGAGCCTTCTCCGCTCCTCTTCCTTCCTTCTCCCTCTTCCAGGCCTGGGCCTCTGTTACTAGGCCCGCCTCCGGAGCAGAGCTCATGCAGAGCCCCTGCTCCCTGCCACTTCTGCTCAGACTTCTCTGCACTGAACTAAGATGGTGCCCACCTTTTATACTCCCTTCTCAATGCACCCAGGAACTGCTTCCTCCCTGCTCCTGCACTACAGGGTTCCCCTTCCTCAGTGTTCCCTCCCCCCACTCCAGCCAGGGACAGGGACTGTCGTGCCCATCTCAGAGGCATATTGGTCGCCCTGCCCCACGGCAATGTGGTATAATGCATGCAGGTGTCGGGTCCTGATCCACACTCCATCCTTACCTGAGAGTGAGATATCACACCTCTGGGTGAGGTGCAATACCTCTGTAGCAACCGAGCCCTCAGGGTGCTACAGTTCCATTTATCTTCAGCCTAGGTGACGTATTGTCATACAGTGCCGTGATTTTGGCTATAAAAGGGTCCCCTAGACCCCTACCCCAAGCTTTTTAAGAGAATCATATATGGCGTGCCAGGAGACTCTATGGAATGCTTTCTCAGCATCCAACGAGAGTATCTAATTACAAATTTTTAACTGCATCTAGCCCAGGAAATACTTTGTGCCTAGAAGCAGTGTCTGCTAGTCAGCGGATTATCCCGGCTGTTAAGCAAGCTACACCACCTGTAGTTTAGACACTTAATTTTTTCAAAGGAAATGCTTCGGGACCATGGGATACTCAGTGAAGAGCATCAGGAGGCACCCCAAGGCATAGGGGCTGGGACTGGCAGTAGGATGCCTTGCGGTGGACAGCCGAGCTCGATCCTTATAAAAGCTTTTTAACTGCAGCAGCTTTAGTGGACGCTACTGGAGCTGGAATTACGCGGCTGCTGGCATGAGACTTGCCCTCCAATAGATCCTTGTAAATGGATTTAAAGTGTATTCATTCAAATTAGAGAGACAATTTAAATTAAAAAGCTTAGAGCTGCCTCCACCACAGGGGGGCTCGCTCGACCCACCAGCGGACAGGCACCAGTATTGGGAGAGGGGGGCTGGCCATCAGGGTTCACCGCGGCTCTGGCACAAACCCGGCGACACGGAGGTGGCACGGGCAGGAGCGGACTGGCCGTGTCGGCTTCTCACTTTTTGGATTTTAGAAGGGCATGACATGCCTATATCTGTGTCTCCCCCTCCTTTTACTCCTCCACCTCTTTTATTTTCGCATGACTATATGTACTTGTCACTTTTCCATGTGTTAGTTATGTCTTCTGAGCAGTTTGTCAGCTTTTGGACACCTTTGAAGGTGTTTTCTATGTGTTTCTATGTGTTTTTGTTTGCCTGCCATTGGTTTTAACGGTGTTCGAAGGTGTTCGACGAACAGTTCGGCGAACACACGGGTGTTCGACGAACCGAACCGAACTCGAACACTACGGGGGTGGCTCAACACTAGTCAGCAGCTTAACAAGACGGTTTTAATGCCACTTGGAAGAAACGTGGATGTTGCAGTACCTTAACAAGATGGTTTTAATGCCCCTGAGAAAAGTAGTGTAGGTCGCAGTATCTTAACAAGATGGTTTTAATGCCCTTTGGAAGAGACGTGGAGGTTGCAATAGCTTAACAAGACGGTTATAGTGCCCCTTGGAAAAGACGTGGAGGTCGCAGTGGAATAAAAAGACAACATCAATGCCCTTGGGAAAAGTGGTGGAGGTCGTAGTAGCTTAACAGGATGGTTTTAATGCCCCTTGAAAGAGACGTGGAGGTTGCAGTAGCTTAACAAGACGGTTATAATGCCCCTTGGAAGAGACGTGGAGGTTGCAGTAGCTTAACAAGACGGTTTTAATGCCCCTTGGAAGAGACTTGGAGGTTGCAGTACATTAACAAGATTGTGTTATTGCTCCTTGGAAGAGACGTGGAGGTTGCAGCAGCTTAACAAAACGGTTTTAATGCCCCTTGGAAGAATCGTGGAGGTTGCAGCAGCTTAACAAAACGGTTTTAATGCCCCTTGGAAGAGACGTGGAGGTTTCAGTAGCTTCACAAGACAGTTTTAATGCCACTTGGAAGAGACGTGGAGGTGACAGTGGATTAAAAAGACAATATCAATGCCCTTCGGAAAAGTGGTGGAGGTCGCAGTAGCTTAACAAGACGGTTTTAATGCCCCTTGGAAGAGACGTGGAGGTTGCAGTAGCTTAACAAGGCGGTTTCAATGTCCCTTGGAAGAGACATGGAGTTTGCAGTAGGTTAACTATACGTTTTTAATGCCCCTTGGAAGAGACGTGGAGGTCGCAGTGGAATAAAAAGACAATATCAATGCCCTTGGGAAAAGTGGTGGAGGTCGCAGTAGCTAAGCAAGACGGTTTTAATGCCTCTTGGAAGAGACATGGATGTTTCAGTAGCTTAACAAGACGGTTTTAATGTCAATTGGAAGAGACGTGGAGTTTGCAGTAGCTCAACAAGGTGGTTTTAATGCCTCTTGGAAGAGACGTGGAGGTCGCAGTGGAATAAAAAGACAATATCAATCCCCTTGGAAAAAGTGGTGGATGTCGCAGTAGCTTAACAAGACAGTTTTAATGGCCCTTGGAAGAGACGTGGAGGTTGCATTAGCTTAACAAGACATTTTTAATGCCCCTTGGAAGAGACATGGAGGTTGCAGTAGCTTAACAAGATAGTTTTAATGCCCCTTGGAAGAGACATGGAGGTTGCAGTAACTTAGCAAGACGTCTTTAATTCCCCTTGGAAGAGAGGTGGAAGTTCAAGTAGCTTAACAAGACTTTTTTAATGGCCCTTGGAAATGTCGGGCAGGATGCCGTAGCTTAACAAGTCGTTTTTAGTGCACCTTGGAAGAGACGTGGAGGTCGCAGTGGAATAAAAAGACAATATCAATGCCATTGGGAATAGTGGTGGAGGTCGCAATAGCTTAACAAGATGGTTTTAATGCCCCTTGGAAGAGACGTGGAGGTTGCAGTAGCTTAACAAGACGGTTTAAATGCCCCTTGGAAGAGCCATGCAGTACAGCATCTTAAAAACATTATTCCCATTAATGGGGAGTGGGTCTCCCGTAGTCTTTGCCTATGCCTTCCAATCAAAAGCTGCCAAAAATTAGGACGGAGGAACTTGAAATGCTGGCAACACGGACCAACGTCACCGTGGTGGTATAGTGGTTGTGTAGGGTGAGGATAAGGAGAATGCCCCTTGGAAGAGACGTGGAGGTTGCAGTACCTTAACAAGACGCTTTTAATGGCCTTTGGAAGAGACGTGGAGGTCGCAGTAGCTTAACAAGACGGTTTTAATGCCCCTTGGAGGAGACGTGGAGGTTGCAGTAGCTTGACAAAACGTTTTTAATGCCCCTTGGAAGAGACGTGTAGGTTGCAGTAGCTTAACAAGATGATTTTAATGCCCCTTGCGAGAGACGTGGAGGTTGCAGTAGCTTAACAAGATTGTTTTAATGCCCCTTGGAAGAGACATAACGGTTGCAGTAGCTTAACAAGATGGTTTTAATGCCTCTTGAAAGAGACGTGGAGTTTGCAGTAGCTTAACAAGACGGTGTTAATGCCCCTTGGAAAAGGCATGGAGGTCGCAGTGGAATAAAAAGACAGTATCAATGCCCCTGGAAAATGTGGTGGAGGTTGCAGTAGCTTAACAAAACGGATTTATTGCCTCTTGGAAGAATGATGGAGATCGCAGTGGAATAAAAAGACAATATCAATGCCCCTGGGATAAGTGGTGGAGGTCGCAGTAGCTTAACAAGATGGTTTTAATGCCCATTGGAAGAGTGGTGGAGGTCGCAGTAGCGTAATGAGACGACTTTAATGCCCCTTGGAAGAGATGTGGAGGTTGTAGTAGCTTAACAAGACGATTTTAATGCCTCTTGGTAGAGACTTGCATGTCGCAGAGGAAAAAAAAGACAATATCAATGCCATTTGGAAAATTGTTGGAGGTCTCAGTATCTTAACAAGACGGTTTTAATGATTTTGGAAGAGACATGGAGGTTGCAGTAGCTAAACAAGATGTTTTTAATGCCCCTTGGAAGAGACGTGGAGGTTCCAGTAGCTTAACAAGATTGTTTTAATGCCCCTTGGAAGAGACATAAAGGTTGCAGTAGCTTAACAAGATGGTTTTAATTCCTCTTGGAAGAGACGTGGAGTTTGCAGTAGTTAACAAGACGGTGTTAATGCCCCTTGGAAGAGACGTGGAGGTAGCAGTAGCTTAACAAGACGGTTTTAATGCCCCTTGGAAGAGAAGTAGAGGTGGCAACAGCTTATCAAGACCGTTTTAATGCCACTTGGAAGAGACGTGGAGGTTGCAGTAGCTTAACAAGACGGTTTTAATGCCCCTGAGGAAAGTAGTGGAGAACGCAGTAGCTTAACAAGACGGTTTTAATGCCCCTTGGAAAAGACGTGGAGGTTACAGTAGCTTAACAAGACAGTTTTAATGCCCCTTGGAAGAGAAGTAGAGGTGGCAGCAGCTTATCAAGACCGTTTTAATGCCACTTCGAAGAGACGTGGAGGTTGCAGTAGCTTAACAAGTTGGTTTTAATGCCCTTTGGAAGAGACGTGGAGGTCGCATGGAATAAAAGGACAATATTAATGCCCTTGGGAAAAGTGGTGGAGGTCACAGTAGCTTAACAGGACTGTTTTAATGCCCTTTGAAAGAGACATGGAGGTTGCAGTAGCTTAACAAGACGGTTTTAATGCCCCTTGGAAGAGACGTGGAGGTTGCAGTAGCTTAACAAGACGGTTTTAATGTCTCTTGTAAGAGATGTGGAGGTTGCAGTTTCTTAACAAGATGGTTTTAATGCCCCTTGCAAGAGACGTGGAGCATGCAGCAGCTTAATAAAATGGTTTTAATGCCCCTTGAAAGAATCGTGGAGTTTGTCGCAGCTTAACAAGACGGTTTTAATGCCCCTCTGAAGACTGGTGGAGGACACAGTAGCTTAACAAGACGGTTTTATTGCCCCTGTAAAAAGTGGTGTAGGTCGCAGTAGCGTAACAAGATGGTTTTAATGACTCTTTTAAGAGACGTGGAGGTTGCAGTAGCTTAACAAGACGGTTTTAATGCCCCTTGGAAGAGACGTGGAGGTTGCAGTAGGTTAACAATACTTTTTAATGCCCCTTGGAAGAGACGTGGAGGTCGCAGTGGAATAAAAAGACAATATCAATGCCCTTGGGAAAAGTGGTGGAGGTCGCAGAAGCTTAACAAGTCGGTTTTCATGCCTCTTGGAAGAGACGTGGAGGTTGCATTAGCTTAACAAGACGGTTTTTATGTCCTTTGGAAGAGACGTGGAATTTGCAGTAGCTTAACAAGTCGCTTTTAATGCCCCTTGGAAGAAACGTGGAGGTCGCAGTGGAATAAAAAGACAATATCAATGCCCTTGGGAAAAGTAGTGGAGGTCGCAGGAGCTTAACAAGACAGTTTTAATGGCCCTTGGAAGAGACGTGGAGGTTGCAGTAGCTTAACAAGACGGTTTTTATGTCCTTTGGAAGAGACGTGGAATTTGCAGTAGCTTAACAAGTCGCTTTTAATGCCCCTTGGAAGAAACGTGGAGGTCGCAGTGGAATAAAAAGACAATATCAATGCCCTTGGGAAAAGTAGTGGAGGTCGCAGGAGCTTAACAAGACAGTTTTAATGGCCCTTGGAAGAGACGTGGAGGTTGCAGTAGCTTAAAAAGACGGTTTTAATGCCTCGGGGAAGAGACGTGGAGGATGCAGTAGCTTAACAAGACAGTTTTAATGTCCCTTGGAAGAGACATGGAGGTTGCAGTAGCTTAACAAGACGGTTCAATGCCCCTTGGAAGAGACGTGGAGGTTGCAGTAGCTTAACAAGATGGTTTTAATGCCACTTGGAAGAGACGAGGAGATTGCAGTAGCTTAACAAGACTTTTTTAATGCCCCTTGGAAAAGACATGGAGGTCGCAGTGGAATACAAAGACAGTATCAATGCCCCTGGGAAAAGTGGTGGAGGTCGCAGTAACTTAACCAGACGGTTTTAATGCCCCTTGGAAAAATGGTGGAGGTCGCAGTGGAATAAAAAGACAATATCATTGCCCCTGGGAAAGTGGTGGAGGTCGCAGTAGCTTAACAAGACGGTTTTAATGCCCCTTGGAAGAGACGTGGAGGTTTCAGTAGCTTAACAAGACGGTTTTAATGTCCCTTGGAAACGACGTGGAGTTTGCAGTAGGTTAACAATATGTTTTTAATGCCCCTTGGAAGAGACGTGGAGGTCGCAGTGGAATTAAAAGACAATATCAATGCCCTTGGGAAAAGTGGTTGAGGTCGCAGTAGCTTAACAAGTCGGTTTTCATGCCTCTTGGAAGAGACGTGGAGGTTGCAGTAGCTTAACAAGACGGTTTTAATGCCCCTTGGAAGAGACGTGGAGGTTGCAGTAGCTTAACAAAACGGTTTTTATGTCCCCTGGAGGAGACGTGGAGTTTGCAGTGGCTTAAAAAGACGGTTTTAATGCCCCTTGGAAGAGACGTGGAGGTCGCAGTGGAATAAAAAGACAATATCAATGCCCTTGGGAAAAGTAGTGGAGGTCGCAGTAGAATAACAAGACAGTTTAAATGGCCCTTGGAAGAGACGTGGAGGTCGCAGTAGCTTAACAAGATGGTTTTTAATGCCCAGTGGAAGAGACGTGGAGGATGCAGTAGCTTAACAAGACGGTTTTAATGCCCCTTGGAAGAGACGTAGAGGTTGCAGTAGCTTAACAAGACGGTTTAATGCCCCTTGGAAGAGACGTCGAGGTTGCAGTAGCTTAACAAGACGGTTTTAATGCCACTTGGAAGAGACGTAGAGATTGCAGTAGCTTAACAAGACTTTTTTAATGCCCCTTGGAAAAAACATGGAGGTCGCAGTGGAATAAAAAGACAGTATCAATGCCCCTGGGAAAAGTGGTGGAAGTCGCAATATATTAACAAGACGGTTTTAATGCCCCTTTGAAGAATGGTGGAGGTCGCAGTTGAATAAAAAGACAATATCATTGCCCCTGGGAATGTGGTGGAGGTCGCAGTAACTTAACAAGACGGTTTTAATGCACCTTGGAAGAGACATGGAGGTTGCAGTATCTTAACAAGATGGTTTTAATGCCCTTTGGAAGAGACGTGGAGGTTGCAGCAGCTTAACAAAATGGTTTTAATGCCCCTTGGAATAATCGTGGAGGTTGCAGTAGCTTAACGAGACGGTTTTAATGACCCTTGGAAGACTGGTGGAGGTCGCAGTAGCTTAACAAGACGGTTTTAATCCCCCTGTAAAAAGTGATGGAGGTCGCAGTAGCTTAACAAGATGGTTTTAATGCCCTTGGAAGAGACGTGGAGGTTTCAGCAGCTTCACAAGATGGTTTTAATGCACCTTGGAAGAGACATGGAGGTCACAGTGGATTAAAAAGACAATATCACTGCCCTTCGGAAAAGTGGTGGAGGTCGCAGTATCTTAACAAGACGGTTTTAATGCCCCTTGGAAGAGATGTGGAGTTTGCAGTAGGTTAACAATACGTTTTTAATGCCCCTTGGAAGAGAGGTGGAGGTCGCAGTGGAATAAAAAGAAAATATCAATGCCCTTGGGAAAAGTGGTGGATGTCGCAGTAGCTTAACAAGACGGTTTTAATGCCTCTTAGAAGAGACGTGGAGGTTGCAGTAGCTTAACAAGACGGTTTTAATGCCCCTTGGAAGAGACGTGGAGGTTGCAGTATCTTAACAAGACGGTTTTAAAGTCCCTTGGAAGAGACGTCGAGTTTGCAGTATCTTAACAAGACGGTTTTAATGCCCCTTGGAAGAGACGTGGAGGTCGCTGTGGAATAAAAAGACAATATCAATGCCCTTGGGAAAACTAGTGGAGGTCGCAGTAGCTTAGCAAGACATTTTTAATGGCCATTGGAAGAGACTTGGAGGTTGCAGTAGCTTAACAAGATGGTTTTAATGCCCTTTGGAAGAGACGTGGAGGTTGCAGCAGCTTAACAAGATGGTTTTAATGCCCCTTGGAAGAGACATGGAGGTTGCAGTAGCTTAACAAGACTGTTTTAATGGCCCTTGGAAGAGACGTGGAGGTTGCGGTAGCTTAACAAAGCGTTTTTAGTGCCCTTTGGAAGAGACGTGGAGGTCGCAGTGGAATGAAAAGACAATATGAACGCCCCTGGGAATAGTGGTGGAGGTCGCAGTAGCTTAACAAGATGGTTTAATGCCCCTTGGAAGAATGGTGGAGGTCGCAGTGGAATAAAAAGACAATATCAATGCCACTGGGAAAAGTGGTGGAGGTCGCAATAGCTTAACAAGACGGTTTTAATGCCCCTTGGAAGAGACTTGGAGGTTGCAGTAGCTTAACAAGACGGTTTAAATGCCCCTTGGAAGAGCAATGCAGTACAGCATCTTAAAAACATTATTCCCATTATTGGGGATTGGGTCTCCCGTAGTCTTTGCCTATGCCTTCCAAACAAAAGCTGCCAAGAATTAGGACGGAGGAACTTGAAATCCTGGCAACACGGACCAAGGTCACCCTGGTGGTAGGGTGGTTGTGGAGGCTGAGAATAAGTAGAATGCCCCTTGGAAGGGAAGTGGAGGTTGCAGTAGCTTAACAAGACAGTTTAATGGCCCTTGGAAGAGACGTGGAGGTCGCAGTAGCTTAACAAGACGGTTTTAATGCTCCTTGGAAAAGACATGGAGGTTGCATTAGATTAACAAGATGGTTTTAATGCCCCTTGGAAGAGACGTGGAGGTTGCAGTAGCTTGACAACACGTTTTTAATGTCCCTTGGCAGTGACTTATAGGTTCCAGTAGCTTAACAAAATGATTTTAATACCCCTTGCGAGAGACGTGGATGTTGCAGTAGCTTAGCAAGACGGTTTTAATTCCCCTTGGTAGACACGTGCATGTCGCAGTGCAATAAAAAGACAATATCAATGCCATTGGGAAAAGTGGTGGCGGTCGCAGTAGCTTAACAAGACGGTTTTAATGACCCTTGGAAGAGACGTGGAGTTTGCAGTAGCTTAACAAGACGCTCTTAATGCCCCTTGGAAAAGACATGGAGGTCGCAGTGGAATAAAAAGACAGTATCAATGCCCCTGGGAAAAGTGGTGGAGGTTGCAGTAGCTTAACAAGATGGTTTTAATGGCCCTTGGAAGAGTGGTGGAGGTCGCAGTAGCGTAACGAGACGATTTTAATGCCCATTAGAAGAGACATGGAGGTTGCAGTAGCTTAACAAGATGGTTTTAATCCCCCTTGTAAGAGACGTGGAGGTCACAGTAGCTTAACAAGACAGTTTTAATGCCCCTGAGGAAAGTAGTGTAGGTCGCAGTAGCTTAACAAGATGGTTTTAATGACTCTTGGAAGAGACGTGGAGGTTGCAATAGCTTAACAATACGGTTTTAATGCCCCTTGGAAGAGACATGGAGGTTGCAGTAGCTTAACAAAATGGTTTTTATGTCCCCTGGAGGAGACGTGGAGTTTGCAGTAGCTTAACAAGACGGTTTTAATGCCCCTTGGAAGAGACGTGGAGGTCGCAGTGGAATAAAAAGACAATATCAATGCCCTTGGGAAAAGTAGTGGAGGTCGCAGTAGCTTAACAAGACAGTTTAAATGGCCCTTGGAAGAGACGTGGAGGTCGCAGTAGCTTAACAAGATGGTTTTAATGCCCAGTGGAAGAGATGTGGAGGATGTAGTAGCTTAACAAGACGGTTTTAATGCCCCTTGGAAGAGACGTGGAGGTTGCAGTAGCTTAACAAGACGGTTTAATGCCCCTTGGAAGAGACGTCGAGGTTGCAGTAGCTTAACAAGACGGTTTTAATGCCACTTGGAAGAGACGTAGAGATTGCAGTAGATTAACAAGACTTTTTTAATGCCCCTTGGAAAAAACATGGAGGTCGCAGTGGAACAAAAGACAGTATCAACGCCCCTGGGAAAAGTGGTGGAAGTCGCAATATCTTAACAAGATGGTTTCAATGCCCCTTTGAAGAATGGTGGAGGTCGCAGTGGAATAAAAAGACAATATCATTGCCCCTGGGAATGTGGTGGAGGTCGCAGTAGCTTAACAAGACGGTTTTAATGCCCCTTGGAAGAGACGTGGAGGTCGCAGTGGAATTAAAAGACAATATCAATGCCCTTGGGAAAAGTGGTTGAGGTCGCAGTAGCTTAACAAGTCGGTTTTCATGCCTCTTGGAAGAGACGTGGAGGTTGCAGTAGCTTAACAAGACGGTTTTAATGCCCCTTGGAAGAGACGTGGAGGTTGCAGTAGCTTAACAAAACGGTTTTTATGTCCCCTGGAGGAGACGTGGAGTTTGCAGTATCTTAACAAGACGGTTTTAATGCCCCTTGGAAGAGACGTGGAGGTCGCAGTGGATTAAAAAGACAATATCAATGCCCTTGGGAAAAGTAGTGGAGGTCGCAGTAGCTTAACAAGACAGTTTAAATGGCCCTTGGAAGAGACGTGGAGGTCGCAGTAGCTTAACAAGATGGTTTTAATGCCCAGTGGAAGAGACGTGGAGGATGTAGTAGCTTAACAAGACGGTTTTAATGCCCCTTGGAAGAGACGTGGAGGTTGCAGTAGCTTAACAAGAGGGTTTAATGCCCCTTGGAAGAGACGTCGAGGTTGCAGTAGCTTAACAAGACGGTTTTAATGCCACTTGGAAGAGACGTAGAGATTGCAGTAGCTTAACAAGACTTTTTTAATGCCCCTTGGAAAAAACATGGAGGTCGCAGTGGAACAAAAAGACAGTATCAATGCCCCTGGGAAAAGTGGTGGAAGTCGCAATATCTTAACAAGATGGTTTTAATGCCCCTTTGAAGAATGGTGGAGGTCGCAGTGTAATAAAAAGACAATATCATTGCCCCTGGGAATGTGGTGGAGGTCGCAGTAGCTTAACAAGACGGTTCTAATGCCCCTTGGAAGAGACGTGGAGGTTGCAGTAGCTTAACAAGATGGTTTTAATGCCCCTTGGAAGAGACGTGGAGGTTGCAGTATCTTAACAAGATTGTTTCAATGCCCCTTGGAAGAGACGTGGAGGTTGCAGCAGCTTAACAAAACGTTTTTAATGCCCCTTGGAAGAATCGTGGTGGTTGCAGTACCTTAACAAGACGGTTTTAATGCCCCTTGGAAGAGACGTGGAGGTCACAGTAGCTTAACAATACGGTTTTAATGCCCCTGTAAAAAGTGGTGGAGGCCGCAGTAGCTTAACAAGATGGTTTTAATGCCCCTTGGAAGAGACGTGGAGGAAACAGTGGATTAAAAAGACAATATCAATGCCCTTCGGAAAAGTGGTTGAGGTCGCAGTAGCTTAACAAGACGGTTTTAATGCCCCTTGGGAGAGACGTGGAGGTTGCAGTAGCTTAACAAGACGGTTTAAATGCCCCTTGGAAGAGCCATGCGGTACTGCATCTTAAAAACATTATTCCCATTATTGGGGAGTGGGTCTCCCGTAGTTTTTGCCTATGCCTTCCAAGCAAAAGCTGTTAAAAATTAGGACGGAGGAACTTGAAATGCTGGCAACACGGACCAAGGTCACCCTGGTGGTATGGTGGTTGTGGAGGCTGAGAATAAGTAGAATGCCCGTTGGAAGGGAAGTGGAGGTTGCAGTAGCTTAACAAGACAGTTTAATGGCCCTTGGAAGAGACGTGGAGGTCGCAGTAGCTTAACAAGATGGTTTTAATGCTCCTTGGAAAAGACATGGAGGTTGCATTAGCTTAACAAGATGGTTTTAATGCCCTTTGGAAGAGACGTGGAGGTTGCAGTAGCTTGACAAGACGTTTTTAATGTCCCTTGGAAGGGACTTGTAGGTTCCAGTAGCTTAACAAGATGATTTTAATGCCCCTTGCGAGAGACGTGGATGTTGCAGTAGCTTAGCAAGACGGTTTTAATGCCCCTTGGTAGAGACGTGCATGTCGCAGTGCAATAAAAAGACAATATCAATGCCATTGGGAAAAGTGGTGGCGGTCGCAGTAGCTTAACAAGATGGTTTTAATGACCCTTGGAAGAGACGTGGAGTTTGCAGTAGCTTAACAAGACGCTCTTAATGCCCCTTGGAAAAGACATGGAGGTCGCAGTGGAATAAAAAGACAGTATCAATGCCCCTGGGAAAAGTGGTGGAGGTTGCAGTAGCTTAGCAAGATGGTTTTAATGGCCCTTGGAAGAGTGGTGGAGGTCGCAGTAGCGTAACGAGACGATTTTAATGCCCATTAGAAGAGACATGGAGGTTGCAGTAGCTTAACAAGATGATTTTAATCTCCCTTGGAAGAGACGTGGAGGTCGCAGTAACTTAACAAGACGGTTTTAATGCCCCTGAGGAAAGTAGTGTAGGTCGCAGTAGCTTAACAAGATGGTTTTAATGCCCCTTGAAAGAGACGTGGAGGTTGCAGTAGCTTAACAAGAAGGTTATAATTCCCCTTGGAGGAGACGTGGAGGTCGCAGTGGAATAAAAAGACAATATCAATGCCCTTGGGAAAAGTGGTGGAGGTCGCAGTAGCTTAACAGGACGGTTTTAATGCCCCTTGAAAGAGATGTGGAGGTTTCAGTAGCTTAACAAGACGGTTTTAATGCCCCTTGGAAGAGACGTGGAGGTTGCAGTAGCTTAACAAGATGGTTTTAATGCCCCTTGGAAGAGAGGTGGAGGTTGCAGTATCTTAACAAGATTGTTTTAATGCCCCTTGGAAGAGACGTGGAGGTTGCAGCTGCTTAACAAAACGGTTTTAATGCCCCTTGGAAGAGAAGTAGAGGTGGCAACAGCTTATCAAGACCGTTTTAATGCCACTTGGAAGAGACGTGGAGGTTGCAGTAGCTTAACAAGACGGTTTTAATGCCCCTTGGAAGAGACGTGGAGGTTGCAGTAGCTTAACAAAACGGTTTTTATGTCCCCTGGAGGAGACGTGGAGTTTGCAGTAGCTTAACAAGACGGTTTTAATGCCCCTTGGAAAAGACGTGGAGGTTACAGTAGCTTAACAAGACAGTTTTAATGCCCCTTGGAAGAGACGCAGAGGAGGCAGCAGCTTATCAAGACCGTTTTAATGCCACTTCGAAGAGACGTGGAGGTTGCAGTAGCTTAAGAAGTTGGTTTTAATGCCCTTTGGAAGAGACGTGGAGGTCGCAGTGGAATAAAAGGACAATATCAATGCCCTTGGGAAAAGTGGTGGAGGTCACAGTAGCTTAACAGGACGGTTTTAATGCCCTTTGAAAGAGACGTGGAGGTTGCAGTAGCTTAACAAGAAGGTTATAATTCCCCTTGGAGGAGACGTGGAGGTCGCAGTGGAATAAAAAGACAATATCAATGCCCTTGGGAAAAGTGGTGGAGGTCGCAGTAGCTTAACAGGACGGTTTTAATGCCCCTTGAAAGAGATGTGGAGGTTTCAGTAGCTTAACAAGACGGTTTTAATGCCCCTGAGGAAAGTAGTGTAGGTCACAGTAGCTTAACAAGATGGTTTTAATGCCCCTTGAAAGAGACGTGGAGGTTGCAGTAGCTTAACAAGAAGGTTATAATTCCCCTTGGAGGAGACGTGGAGGTCGCAGTGGAATAAAAAGACAATATCAATGCCCTTGGGAAAAGTGGTGGAGGTCGCAGTAGCTTAACAGGACGGTTTTAATGCCCCTTGAAAGAGATGTGGAGGTTTCAGTAGCTTAACAAGACGGTTTTAATGCCCCTTGGAAGAGACGTGGAGGTTGCAGTAGGTTAACAAGATGGTTTTAATGCCCCTTGGAAGAGAGGTGGAGGTTGCAGTATCTTAACAAGATTGTTTTAATGCCCCTTGGAAGAGACGTGGAGGTTGCAGCTGCTTAACAAAACGGTTTTAATGCCCCTTGGAAGAGAAGTAGAGGTGGCAACAGCTTATCAAGACCGTTTTAATGCCACTTGGAAGAGACGTGGAGGTTGCAGTAGCTTAACAAGACGGTTTTAATGCCCCTTGGAAGAGACGTGGAGGTTGCAGTAGCTTAACAAAATGGTTTTTATGTCCCCTGGAGGAGACGTGGAGTTTGCAGTAGCTTAACAAGACGGTTTTAATGCCCCTTGGAAAAGACGTGGAGGTTACAGTAGCTTAACAAGACAGTTTTAATGCCCCTTGGAAGAGACGCAGAGGAGGCAGCAGCTTATCAAGACCGTTTTAATGCCACTTCGAAGAGACGTGGAGGTTGCAGTAGCTTAAGAAGTTGGTTTTAATGCCCTTTGGAAGAGACGTGGAGGTCGCAGTGGAATAAAAGGACAATATCAATGCCCTTGGGAAAAGTGGTGGAGGTCACAGTAGCTTAACAGGACGGTTTTAATGCCCTTTGAAAGAGACGTGGAGGTTGCAGTAGCTTAACAAGACGGTTTTAATGCCCCTCTGAAGAGACGTGGAGGTTGCAGTAGCCTAACAAGACGGTTTTAATGTCTCTTGTAAGAGACGTGGAGGTTGTAGTTTCTTAACAAGATGGTTTTATTGCCCCTTGCAAGAGACGTGGAGTATGCAGCAGCTTAACAAAACGGTTTTAATGCCCCTTGAAAGAATCGTGGAGGTTGTCGTAGCTTAACAAGACGGTTTTAATGCCCCTCTGAAGACTGGTGGAGGTCACAGTAGCTTAACAAGACGGTTTTAATGCCCCTGTAAAAAGTGGTGGAGGTCGCAGTAGCTTAACAAGACGGATTTAATGCCCCTTGGAAGAGATGTGGAGGTTTCAGGAGCTTCACAAGAGGGTTTTAATGCCCCTTGGAAGAGACGTGGAGGTCACTGTGGATTAAAAAGACAATATCAATGCACTTCGGAAAAGTGGTGTAGGTCGCAGTAGCTTAACAAGATGGTTTTAATGACTCTTGGAAGAGACGTGGAGGTGGCAGTAGCTGAACAAGACGGTTTTAATGCCCCTTGGAAGAGACATGGAGGTTGCAGTAGCTTAACAAAATGGTTTTTATGTCCCCTGGAGGAGATGTGGAGTTTGCAGTAGCTTAACAAGACGGTTTTAATGCCCCTTGGAAGAGACGTGGAGGTCGCAGTGGAATAAAAAGACAATATCAATGCCCTTGGGAAAAGTAGTGGAGGTCGCAGTAGCTTAACAAGACAGTTTAAATGGCCCTTGGAAGAGACGTGGAGGTCGCAGTAGCTTAACAAGATGGTTTTAATGCCCAGTGGAAGAGACGTGGAGGATGTAGTAGCTTAACAAGACGGTTTTAATGCCCCTTGGAAGAGACGTGGAGGTTGCAGTAGCTTAACAATACGGTTTTAATGCCCCTGTAAAAAGTGGTGGAGGCCGCAGTAGCTTAACAAGATGGTTTTAATGCCCCTTGGAAGAGACGTGGAGGAAACAGTGGATTAAAAAGACAATATCAATGCCCTTCGGAAAAGTGGTTGAGGTCGCAGTAGCTTAACAAGACGGTTTTAATGCCCCTTGGGAGAGACGTGGAGGTTGCAGTAGCTTAACAAGACGGTTTAAATGCCCCTTGGAAGAGCCATGCGGTACTGCATCTTAAAAACATTATTCCCATTATTGGGGAGTGGGTCTCCCGTAGTTTTTGCCTATGCCTTCCAAGCAAAAGCTGTTAAAATTAGGACGGAGGAACTTGAAATGCTGGCAACACGGACCAAGGTCACCCTGGTGGTATGGTGGTTGTGGAGGCTGAGAATAAGTAGAATGCCCGTTGGAAGGGAAGTGGAGGTTGCAGTAGCTTAACAAGACAGTTTAATGGCCCTTGGAAGAGACGTGGAGGTCGCAGTAGCTTAACAAGATGGTTTTAATGCTCCTTGGAAAAGACATGGAGGTTGCATTAGCTTAACAAGATGGTTTTAATGCCCTTTGGAAGAGACGTGGAGGTTGCAGTAGCTTGACAAGACGTTTTTAATGTCCCTTGGAAGGGACTTGTAGGTTCCAGTAGCTTAACAAGATGATTTTAATGCCCCTTGCGAGAGACGTGGATGTTGCAGTAGCTTAGCAAGACGGTTTTAATGCCCCTTGGTAGAGACGTGCATGTCGCAGTGCAATAAAAAGACAATATCAATGCCATTGGGAAAAGTGGTGGCGGTCGCAGTAGCTTAACAAGATGGTTTTAATGACCCTTGGAAGAGACGTGGAGTTTGCAGTAGCTTAACAAGACGCTCTTAATGCCCCTTGGAAAAGACATGGAGGTCGCAGTGGAATAAAAAGACAGTATCAATGCCCCTGGGAAAAGTGGTGGAGGTTGCAGTAGCTTAGCAAGATGGTTTTAATGGCCCTTGGAAGAGTGGTGGAGGTCGCAGTAGCGTAACGAGACGATTTTAATGCCCATTAGAAGAGACATGGAGGTTGCAGTAGCTTAACAAGATGATTTTAATCCCCCTTGGAAGAGACGTGGAGGTCGCAGTAGCTTAACAAGACGGTTTTAATGCCCCTGAGGAAAGTAGTGTAGGTCGCAGTAGCTTAACAAGATGGTTTTAATGCCCCTTGAAAGAGACGTGGAGGTTGCAGTAGCTTAACAAGAAGGTTATAATTCCCCTTGGAGGAGACGTGGAGGTCGCAGTGGAATAAAAAGACAATATCAATGCCCTTGGGAAAAGTGGTGGAGGTCGCAGTAGCTTAACAGGACGGTTTTAATGAACCTTGAAAGAGATGTGGAGGTTTCAGTAGCTTAACAAGACGGTTTTAATGCCCCTTGGAAGAGACGTGGAGGTTGCAGTAGCTTAACAAGATGGTTTTAATGCCCCTTGGAAGAGAGGTGGAGGTTGCAGTATCTTAACAAGATTGTTTTAATGCCCCTTGGAAGAGACGTGGAGGTTGCAGCTGCTTAACAAAACGGTTTTAATGCCCCTTGGAAGAGAAGTAGAGGTGGCAACAGCTTATCAAGACCGTTTTAATGCCACTTGGAAGAGACGTGGAGGTTGCAGTAGCTTAACAAGACGGTTTTAATGCCCCTTGGAAGAGACGTGGAGGTTGCAGTAGCTTAACAAAACGGTTTTTATGTCCCCTGGAGGAGACGTGGAGTTTGCAGTAGCTTAACAAGACGGTTTTAATGCCCCTTGGAAAAGACGTGGAGGTTACAGTAGCTTAACAAGACAGTTTTAATGCCCCTTGGAAGAGACGCAGAGGAGGCAGCAGCTTATCAAGACCGTTTTAATGCCACTTCGAAGAGACGTGGAGGTTGCAGTAGCTTAAGAAGTTGGTTTTAATGCCCTTTGGAAGAGACGTGGAGGTCGCAGTGGAATAAAAGGACAATATCAATGCCCTTGGGAAAAGTGGTGGAGGTCACAGTAGCTTAACAGGACGGTTTTAATGCCCTTTGAAAGAGACGTGGAGGTTGCAGTAGCTTAACAAGAAGGTTATAATTCCCCTTGGAGGAGACGTGGAGGTCGCAGTGGAATAAAAAGACAATATCAATGCCCTTGGGAAAAGTGGTGGAGGTCGCAGTAGCTTAACAGGATGGTTTTAATGCCCCTTGAAAGAGATGTGGAGGTTTCAGTAGCTTAACAAGACGGTTTTAATGCCCCTGAGGAAAGTAGTGTAGGTCACAGTAGCTTAACAAGATGGTTTTAATGCCCCTTGAAAGAGACGTGGAGGTTGCAGTAGCTTAACAAGAAGGTTATAATTCCCCTTGGAGGAGACGTGGAGGTCGCAGTGGAATAAAAAGACAATATCAATGCCCTTGGGAAAAGTGGTGGATGTCGCAGTAGCTTAACAGGACGGTTTTAATGCCCCTTGAAAGAGATGTGGAGGTTTCAGTAGCTTAACAAGACGGTTTTAATGCCCCTTGGAAGAGACGTGGAGGTTGCAGTAGGTTAACAAGATGGTTTTAATGCCCCTTGGAAGAGAGGTGGAGGTTGCAGTATCTTAACAAGATTGTTTTAATGCCCCTTGGAAGAGACGTGGAGGTTGCAGCTGCTTAACAAAACGGTTTTAATGCCCCTTGGAAGAGAAGTAGAGGTGGCAACAGCTTATCAAGACCGTTTTAATGCCACTTGGAAGAGACGTGGAGGTTGCAGTAGCTTAACAAGACGGTTTTAATGCCCCTTGGAAGAGACGTGGAGGTTGCAGTAGCTTAACAAAACGGTTTTTATGTCCCCTGGAGGAGACGTGGAGTTTGCAGTAGCTTAACGAGACGGTTTTAATGCCCCTTGGAAAAGACGTGGAGGTTACAGTAGCTTAACAAGACAGTTTTAATGCCCCTTGGAAGAGACGCAGAGGAGGCAGCAGCTTATCAAGACCGTTTTAATGCCACTTCGAAGAGACGTGGAGGTTGCAGTAGCTTAAGAAGTTGGTTTTAATGCCCTTTGGAAGAGACGTGGAGGTCGCAGTGGAATAAAAGGACAATATCAATGCCCTTGGGAAAAGTGGTGGAGGTCACAGTAGCTTAACAGGACGGTTTTAATGCCCTTTGAAAGAGACGTGGAGGTTGCAGTAGCTTAACAAGACGGTTTTAATGCCCCTCTGAAGAGACGTGGAGGTTGCAGTAGCCTAACAAGACGGTTTTAATGTCTCTTGTAAGAGACGTGGAGGTTGTAGTTTCTTAACAAGATGGTTTTATTGCCCCTTGCAAGAGACGTGGAGTATGCAGCAGCTTAACAAAACGGTTTTAATGCCCCTTGAAAGAATCGTGGAGGTTGTCGTAGCTTAACAAGACGGTTTTAATGCCCCTCTGAAGACTGGTGGAGGTCACAGTAGCTTAACAAGACGGTTTTAATGCCCCTGTAAAAAGTGGTGGAGGTCGCAGTAGCTTAACAAGACGGATTTAATGCCCCTTGGAAGAGATGTGGAGGTTTCAGGAGCTTCACAAGAGGGTTTTAATGCCCCTTGGAAGAGACGTGGAGGTCACTGTGGATTAAAAAGACAATATCAATGCACTTCGGAAAAGTGGTGTAGGTCGCAGTAGCTTAACAAGATGGTTTTAATGACTCTTGGAAGAGACGTGGAGGTGGCAGTAGCTGAACAAGACGGTTTTAATGCCCCTTGGAAGAGACATGGAGGTTGCAGTAGCTTAACAAAATGGTTTTTATGTCCCCTGGAGGAGATGTGGAGTTTGCAGTAGCTTAACAAGACGGTTTTAATGCCCCTTGGAAGAGACGTGGAGGTCGCAGTGGAATAAAAAGACAATATCAATGCCCTTGGGAAAAGTAGTGGAGGTCGCAGTAGCTTAACAAGACAGTTTAAATGGCCCTTGGAAGAGACGTGGAGGTCGCAGTAGCTTAACAAGATGGTTTTAATGCCCAGTGGAAGAGACGTGGAGGATGTAGTAGCTTAACAAGACGGTTTTAATGCCCCTTGGAAGAGACGTGGAGGTTGCAGTAGCTTAACAAGACGGTTTAATGCCCCTTGGAAGAGACGTCGAGGTTGCAGTAGCTTAACAAGACGGTTTTAATGCCACTTGGAAGAGACGTAGAGATTGCAGTAGCTTAACAAGACTTTTTTAATGCCCCTTGGAAAAAACATGGAGGTCGCAGTGGAACAAAAAGACAGTATCAATGCCCCTGGGAAAAGTGGTGGAAGTCGCAATATCTTAACAAGATGGTTTTAATGCCCCTTGGAAGAGACGTGGAGGTTGCAGTATCTTAACAAGATTGTTTTAATGCCCCTTGGAAGAGACGTGGAGGTTGCAGCAGCTTAACAAAACGGTTTTAATGCCCCTTGGAAGAATCGTGGTGGTTGCAGTACCTTAACAAGACGGTTTTAATGCCCCTCGGAAGACTGGTGGAGGTCACAGTAGCTTAACAATACGGTTTTAATGCCCCTGTAAAAAGTGGTGGAGGTCGCAGTAGCTTAACAAGATGGTTTTAATGCCCCTTGGAAGAGACGTGGAGGAAACAGTGGATTAAAAAGACAATATCAATGCCCTTCGGAAAAGTGGTTGAGGTCGCAGTAGCTTAACAAGACGGTTTTAATGCCCCTTGGGAGAGACGTGGAGGTTGCAGTAGCTTAACAAGACGGTTTAAATGCCCCTTGGAAGAGCCATGCGGTACTGCATCTTAAAAACATTATTCCCATTATTGGGGAGTGGGTCTCCCGTAGTTTTTGCCTATGCCTTCCAAGCAAAAGCTGTTAAAAATTAGGACGGAGGAACTTGAAATGCTGGCAACACGGACCAAGGTCACCCTGGTGGTATGGTGGTTGTGGAGGCTGAGAATAAGTAGAATGCCCGTTGGAAGGGAAGTGGAGGTTGCAGTAGCTTAACAAGACAGTTTAATGGCCCTTGGAAGAGACGTGGAGGTCGCAGTAGCTTAACAAGATGGTTTTAATGCTCCTTGGAAAAGACATGGAGGTTGCATTAGCTTAACAAGATGGTTTTAATGCCCTTTGGAAGAGACGTGGAGGTTGCAGTAGCTTGACAAGACGTTTTTAATGTCCCTTGGAAGGGACTTGTAGGTTCCAGTAGCTTAACAAGATGATTTTAATGCCCCTTGCGAGAGACATGGATGTTGCAGTAGCTTAGCAAGATGGTTTTAATGCCCCTTGGTAGAGACGTGCATGTCGCAGTGCAATAAATAGACAATATCAATGCCATTGGGAAAAGTGGTGGCGGTCGCAGTAGCTTAACAAGACGGTTTTAATGACCCTTGGAAGAGACGTGGAGTTTGCAGTAGCTTAACAAGACTCTCTTAATGCCCCTTGGAAAAGACATGGAGGTCGCAGTGGAATAAAAAGACAGCATCAATGCCCCTGGGAAAAGTGGTGGAGGTTGCAGTAGCTTAACAAGATGGTTTTAATGGCCCTTGGAAGAGTGGTGGAGGTCGCAGTAGCGTAACGAGACGATTTTAATGCCCATTAGAAGAGACATGGAGGTTGCAGTAGCTTAACAAGATGGTTTTAATCCCCCTCGGAAGAGACGTGGAGGTCGCAGTAGCTTAACAAGACGGTTTTAATGCCCCTGAGGAAAGTAGTGTAGGTCACAGTAGCTTAACAAGATGGTTTTAATGCCCCTTGAAAGACACGTGGAGGTTGCAGTAGCTTAACAAGAAGGTTATAATTCCCGTTGGAAGAGACGTGGAGGTCGCAGTGGAATAAAAAGACAATATCAATGCCCTTGGGAAAAGTGGTGGAGGTCGCAGTAGCTTAACAGGACGGTTTTAATGCCCCTTGAAAGAGATGTGGAGGTTTCAGTAGCTTAACAAGACGGTTTTAATGCCCCTTGGAAGAGACGTGGAGGTTGCAGTAGCTTAACAAGATGGTTTTAATGCCCCTTGGAAAAGACATGGAGGTCGCAGTGGAATAAAAAGACAGTATCAATGCCCCTGGGAAAAGTGGTGGAGGTTGCAGTAGCTTAGCAAGATGGTTTTAATGGCCCTTGGAAGAGTGGTGGAGGTCGCAGTAGCGTAACGAGACGATTTTAATGCCCATTAGAAGAGACATGGAGGTTGCAGTAGCTTAACAAGATGATTTTAATCCCCCTTGGAAGAGACGTGGAGGTCGCAGTAGCTTAACAAGACGGTTTTAATGCCCCTGAGGAAAGTAGTGTAGGTCGCAGTAGCTTAACAAGATGGTTTTAATGCCCCTTGAAAGAGACGTGGAGGTTGCAGTAGCTTAACAAGAAGGTTATAATTCCCCTTGGAGGAGACGTGGAGGTCGCAGTGGAATAAAAAGACAATATCAATGCCCTTGGGAAAAGTGGTGGAGGTCGCAGTAGCTTAACAGGACGGTTTTAATGCACCTTGAAAGAGATGTGGAGGTTTCAGTAGCTTAACAAGACGGTTTTAATGCCCCTTGGAAGAGACGTGGAGGTTGCAGTAGCTTAACAAGATGGTTTTAATGCCCCTTGGAAGAGACGTGGAGGTTGCAGTATCTTAACAAGATTGTTTTAATGCCCCTTGGAAGAGACGTGGAGGTTGCAGCAGCTTAACAAAACGGTTTTAATGCCCCTTGGAAGAATCGTGGTGGTTGCAGTACCTTAACAAGACGGTTTTAATGCCCCTCGGAAGACTGGTGGAGGTTACAGTAGCTTAACAATACGGTTTTAATGCCCCTGTAAAAAGTGGTGGAGGTCGCAGTAGCTTAACAAGATGGTTTTAATGCCCCTTGGAAGAGACGTGGAGGTCACAGTGGATTAAAAAGACAATATCAATGCCCTTCGGAAAAGTGGTTGAGGTCGCAATAGCTTAACAAGACGGTTTTAATGCCCCTTGGGAGAGACGTGGAGTTTGCAGTAGGTTAACAAGACGGTTTAAATGCCCCTTGGAAGAGCCACGCGGTACAGAATCTTAAAAACATTATTCCCATTATTGGGGAGTGGGTCTCCCGTAGTTTTTGCCTATGCCTTCCAAGCAAACGCTGCCAAAAATTAGGACGGAGGAACTTGAAATGCTGGCAACACGGACCAAGGTCACCCTGGTGGTATGGTGGCTGTGCAGGCTGAGGATAAGGAGAATGCCCCTTGGAAGAGATGTGGAGGTTGCAGTAGCTTGACAAGACATTTTTAATGCCCCTTGGAAGAGACGTGTAGGTTGTAGTAGCTTAACAAGATGATTTTAATGCCCCTTAAAAGAGACGTGGAGGTTGCAGTAGCTTAAAAAGACGGTTTTAATGCCCTTGGTAGAGACGTGCATGTCGCAGTGGAATAAAAAGACAATATCAATGCCATTGGGAAAAGTGGTGGCAGTCGCAGTAGCTTAACAAGACGGTTTAAATGCCTCTTGGAAGAGACATGGAGGTTGCAGTAGCTTAACAAGATGGTTTTTATGCCCCTTGGAAGAGACATAAAGGTTGCAGTAGCTTAACAAGTCGGTCTTAATGCCCCTTGGAAAAGACATGGAGGTCACAGTGGAATAAAAAGACAGTATCAATGCCCCTGGGAAAAGTGGTGGAGGTTGCAGAAGCTTAGCAAGATGGCTTTAATGCCCCTTGGAAGAGTGGTGGAGGTCGCAGTAGCGTAACGAGAAGATTTTAATGCCCCTAGGAAGAGATGTGGAGCTGCAGTAGCTTAACAAGACGGTTTTAATGCCCCTTGGAAGAGACGTGGAGGTTGCAGTAGCTTAACAAGATGGTTTTAATGCCACTTGGAAGAGACGAGGAGATTGCAGTAGCTTAACAAGACTTTTTTAATGCCCCTTGGAAAAGACATGGAGGTCGCAGTGGAATACAAAGACAGTATCAATGCCCCTGGGAAAAGTGGTGGAGGTCGCAATAACTTAACCAAACAGTTTTAATGCCCCTTGGAAAAGGCATGGAGGTCGCAGTGGAATAAAAAGACAGTATCAATGCCCCTGGAAAATGTGGTGGAGGTTGCAGTAGCTTAACAAAACGGATTTATTGCCCCTTGGAAGAATGATGGAGATCGCAGTGGAATAAAAAGACAATATCAATGCCCCTGGTATAAGTGGTGGAGGTCGCAGTAGCTTAACAAGATGGTTTTAATGCCCATTGGAAGAGTGGTGGAGGTCGTAGTAGCGTAATGAGACGATTTTAATGCCCCTTGGCAGAGATGTGGAGGTTGTAGTAGCTTAACAAGACGATTTTAATGCCCCTTGGTAGAGACGTGCATGTCGCAGTGGAATAAAAAGACAATATCAATGCCATTTGGAAAAGTGGTGGAGGTCTCAGTATCTTAACAAGACGGTTTTAATGATTTTGGAAGAGACGTGGAGGTTGCAGTAGCTAAACAAGATGTTTTTAATGCCCCTTGGAAGAGACGTGGAGGTTCCAGTAGCTTAACAAGATTGTTTTAATGCCTCTTGGAAGAGACATAAAGGTTGCAGTAGCTTAACAAGATGGTTTTAATGCCTCTTGGAAGAGACGTGGAGTTTGCAGTAGCTTAACAAGACGGTGTTAATGCCCCTTGGAAAAGGCATGGAGGTCGCAGTGGAATAAAAAGACAGTATCAATGCCCCTGGAAAATGTGGTGGAGGTTGCAGTAGCTTAACAAAACGGTTTTATTGCCCCTTGGAAGAATGATGGAGATCGCAGTGGAATAAAAAGACAATATCAATGCCCCTGGGATAAGTAGTGGAGGTCGCAGTAGCTTAACAAGACGGTTTTAATGCCCATTGGAAGAGTGTTGGAGGTCGCAGTAGCGTAATGAGACGATTTTAATGCCCCTTGGAAGAGATGTGGAGGTTGTAGTAGCTTAACAAGATGATTTTAATGCCCCTTGGAAGAGACGTGGAGGTAGCAGTAGCTTAACAAGACGGTTTTAATGCCCCTTGGAAGAGAAGTAGAGGTGGCAACAGATTATCAAGACCGTTTTAATGCAACTTGGAAAAGACGTGGAGGTTGCAGTAGCTTAACAAGACGGTTTTAATGCCCCTGAGGAAAGTAGTGGAGGACGCAGTAGCTTAACAAGACGGTTTTAATGCCCCTTGGAAAAGACGTGGATGTTACAGTAGCTTAACAAGACAGTTTTAATGCCCCTTGGAAGAGACGCAGAGGAGGCAGCAGCTTATCAAGACCGTTTTAATGCCACTTCGAAGAGACGTGGAGGTTGCAGTAGCTTAACAAGTTGGTTTTAATGCCCTTTGGAAGAGACGTGGAGGTCGCAGTGGAATAAAAGGACAATATCAATGCCCTTGGGAAAAGTGGTGGAGGTCACAGTAGCTTAACAGGACGGTTTTAATGCCCTTTGAAAGAGACGTGGAGGTTGCAGTAGCTTAACATGACGGTTTTAATGCCCCTCTGAAGAGACGTGGAGGTTGCAGTAGCTTAACAAGACGGTTTTAATGTCTCTTGTAAGAGACGTGGAGGTTGCATTTTCTTAACAAGATGGTTTTAATGCCCCTTGCAAGAGACGTGGAGTATGCAGCAGCTTAACAAAACGGTTTTAATGCCCCTTGAAAGAATCGTGGAGGTTGTCGTAGCTTAACAAGACGGTTTTAATGCCCCTCTGAAGACTGGTGGAGGTCACAGTAGCTTCACAAGACGGTTTTAATGCCCCTGTAAAAAGTGGTGGAGGTCGCAGTAGCTTAACAAGACGGATTTAATGCCCCTTGGAAGAGACGTGGAGGTTTCAGTAGCTTCACAAGATGGTTTTAATGCCCCTTGGAAGAGACGTGGAGGTCACTGTGGATTAAAAAGACAATATCAATGCACTTCGGAAAAGTGGTGTAGGTCGCAGTAGCTTAACAAGATGGTTTTAATGACTCTTGGAAGAGACGTGTAGGTTGCAGTAGCTTAACAAGACGGTTTTAATGCCCCTTGGAAGAGACGTGGAGGTTGCAGTAGCTTAACAAGATGTTTTTAATGTCCCTTGGAAGAGACATGGAGTTTGCAGTAGGTTAACAATACTTTCTAATGCCCCTTGGAAGAGACGTGGATTTCGCAGTGGAATAAAAAGACAATATCAATGCCCTTGGGAAAAGTGGTGAAGGTCGCAGAAGCTTAACAAGTCGGTTTTCATGCCTCTTGGAAGAGACGTGGAGGTTGCAGTAGCTTAACAAGACGGTTTTAATGCCCCTTGGAAGAGACGTGGAGGTTGCAGTAGCTTAACAAGACGGTTTTTATGTCCTTTGGAAGAGACGGGGAGTTTGCAGTAGCTTAACAAGATGCTTTTAATGCCCCTTGGAAGAGACGTGGAGGTCGCAGTGGAATAAAAAGACAATATCAATGCCCTTGGGAAAAGTAGTGGAGGTCCCAGTAGCTTAACAAGACAGTTTTAATGGCCCTTGGAAGAGACGTGGAGGTTGCAGTAGCTTAAAAAGACGGTTTTAATGCCTCGTGGAAGAGACGTGGAGGATGCAGTAGCTTAACAAGACGGTCTTAATGTGTTTTGGAAGAGACGTGGAGGTTGCAGTAGCTTAACAAGACGGTTCAATGCCCCTTGTAAGAGACGTGGAGGTTGCAGTAGCTTAACAAGATGGTTTTAATGCCACTTGGAAGAGACGAGGAGATTGCAGTAGCTTAACAAGACTTTTTTAATGCCCCTTGGAAAAGACATGGAGGTCGCAGTGGAATACAAAGACAGTATCAATGCCCCTGGGAAAAGTGGTGGAGGTCGCAATAACTTAACCAGACGGTTTTAATGCCCCTTGGAAAAATGGTGGAGGTCGCAGTGGAATAAAAAGACAATATCATTGCCCCTGGGAAAGTGGTGGAGATCGCAGTAGCTTAACAAGACGGTTTTAATGCCCCTTGGAAGAGACGTGGAGGTTGCAGTAGCTTAACAAGACGGTTTTAATGTCCCTTGGAAACGACGTGGAGTTTGCAGTAGGTTAACAAGACGGTTTTAAAGTCCCTTGGAAGAGATGTCGAGTTTGCAGTATCTTAACAAGACGGTTTTAATGCCCCTTGGAAGAGACGTGGAGGTCGCTGTGGAATAAAAAGACAATATCAATGCCCTTGGGAATACTAGTGGAGGTCGCAGTAGCTTAGCAAGACAGTTTTAATGGCCATTGGAAGAGACTTGGAGGTTGCAGTAGCTTAACAAGATGGTTTTAATGCCCCTTGGAAGAGACGTGGAGGTTGCAGTAGCTTAACAAGACGGTTTTAATGCCCCTTGGAAGAGACATGGAGGTTGCAGTAGCTTAACAAGACTGTTTTAATGGCCCTTGGAAGAGACGTGGAGGTTGCGGTAGCTTAACAAAGCGTTTTTAGTGCCCCTTGGAAGAGACGTGGAGGTCGCAGTGGAATGAAAAGACAATATGAACGCCCCTGGGAATAATGGTGGAGGTCGCAGTAGCTTAACAAGATGGTTTAATGCCCCTTGGAAGAATGGTGGAGGTCGCAGTGGAATAAAAAGACAATATCAATGCCACTGGGAAAAGTGGTGGAGGTCGCAATAGCTTAACAAGACGGTTTTAATGCCCCTTGGAAGAGACTTGGAGGTTGCAGTAGATTAACAAGACGGTTTATATGCCCCTTGGAAGAGTCATGCAGTACAGCATCTTAAAAACATTATTCCCATTATTGGGGAGTGGGTCTCCCGTAGTCTTTGCCTCTGCCTTCCAAGCAAAAGCTGCCAAAAATTAGGACGGAGGAACTTGAAATGCTGGCAACACGGACCAAGGTCACCCTGGTGGTATGGTGGTTGTGGAGGCTGAGAATAAGTAGAATGCCCGTTGGAAGGGAAGTGGAGGTTGCAGTAGCTTAACAAGACAGTTTAATGGCCCTTGGAAGAGACGTGGAGGATGCAGTAGCTTAACAAGACGGTCTTAATGTGTCTTGGAAGAGACGTGGAGGTTGCAGAAGCTTAACAAGACGGTTCAATGCCCCTTGGAAGAGACGTGGAGGTTGCAATAGCTTAACAAGATGGTTTTAATGCCACTTGGAAGAGACGAGGAGATTGCAGTAGCTTAACAAGACTTTTTTAATGCCCCTTGGAAAAGACATGGAGGTCGCAGTGGAATACAAAGACAGTATCAATGCCCCTGGGAAAAGTGGTGGAGGTCGCAGTAGCTTAAGAAGACGGTTTTAATGCCCCTTGGAAGAGACGTGGAGATTGCAGTAGCTTAACAAGACGGTTTTAATGTCCCTTGGAAACGACGTGGAGTTTGCAGTAGGTTAACAATACGTTTTTAATGCCCCTTGGAAGAGACGTGGAGGTCGCAGTGGAATTAAAAGACAATATCAATGCCCTTGGGAACAGAGGTTGAGGTCGCAGTAGCTTAACAAGTCGGTTTTCATGCCTCTTGGAAGAGACGTGAAGGTTGCAGTAGCTTAACAAGACGGTTTTAATGCCTCTTGGAAGAGACGTGGAGGTTGCAGTAGCTTAACAAAACGTTTTTTATGTCCCCTGGAGGAGACGTGGAGTTTGCAGTAGCTTAACAAGACGGTTTTAATGCCCCTTGGAAGAGACGTGGAGTTCGCAGTGGAATAAAAAGACAATATCAATGCCCTTGGGAAAAGTAGTGGAGGTCGCAGTAGCTTAACAAGACAGTTTAAATGGCCCTTGGAAGAGACGTGGAGGTCGCAGTAGCTTAACAAGATGGTTTTAATGCCCAGTGGAAGAGACGTGGAGGATGCAGTAGCTTAACAAGATGGTTTTAATGCCCCTTGGAAGAGAATTGGAGGTTGCAGTAGCTTAACAAGACGGTTTAATGCCCCTTGGAAGAGACGTCGAGGTTGCAGTAGCTTAACAAGACGGTTTTAATGCCACTTGGAAGAGACGTAGAGATTGCAGTAGCTTAACAAGACTTTTTTAATGCCCCTTGGAAAAAACATGGAGGTCGCAGTGGAATAAAAAGACAGTATCAATGCACCCTGGGAAAAGTGGTGGAAGTCGCAATATCTTAACAAGACGGTTTTAATGCCCCTTTGAAGAATGGTGGAGGTCACAGTGGAATAAAAAGACAATATCATTGCCCCTGGGAATGTGGTGGAGGTCTCAGTAGCTTAACAAGACGGTTTTAATGCACCTTGGAAGAGACATGGAGGTTGCAGTATCTTAACAAGATGGTTTTAATGCCCTTTGGAAGAGACGTGGAGGTTGCAGCAGCTTAACAAAATGGTTTTAATGCCCCTTGGAATAATCGTGGAGGTTGCAGTAGCTTAACAAGACGGTTTTAATGACCCTTGGAAGACTGGTGGAGGTCGCAGTAGCTTAACAAGACGGTTTTAATCCCCCTGTAAAAAGTGATGGAGGTCGCAGTAGCTTAACAAGATGGTTTTAATGCCCCTTGGAAGAGACGTGGAGGTTTCAGCAGCTTCACAAGATCCCCCTGTAAAAAGTGATGGAGGTCGCAGTAATGCACCTTTGAAGAGACATGGAGGTCACAGTGGATTAAAAAGACAATATCGATGCCCTTTGGAAAAGTGGTGGAGGTCGCAGAATCTTAACAAGACGGTTTTAATGCCCCTTGGAAGAGATGTGGAGTTTGCAGTAGGTTAACAATACGTATTTAATGCCCCTTGGAAGAGACGTGGAGGTCGCAGTGGAATAAAAAGAAAATATTAATGCCCTTGGGAAAAGTGGTGGATGTCGCAGTAGCTTAACAAGACGGTTTTAATGCCTCTTAGAAGAGACGTGGAGGTTGCAGTAGCTTAACAAGACGGTTTTAATGCCCCTTGGAAGAGACGTGGAGGTTGAAGTATCTTAACAAGATGGTTTTAAAGTCCCTTGGAAGAGACGTCGAGTTTGCAGTATCTTAACAAGACGGTTTTAATGCCCCTTGGAAGAGACGTGGAGGTCGCTGTGGAATAAAAAGACAATATCAATGCCCTTGGGAAAACTAGTGGAGGTCGCAGTAGCTTAGCAAGACAGTTTTAATGGCCATTGGAAGAGACTTGGAGGTTGCAGTAGCTTAACAAGATGGTTTTACTGCCCCTTGGAAGAGACGTGGAGGTTGCAGTAGCTTAACAAGACGGTTTTAATGCCCCTTGGAAGAGACATGGAGGTTGCAGTAGCTTAACAAGACTGTTTTAATGGCCCTTGGAAGAGACGTGGAGGTTGCGGTAGCTTAACAAAGCGTTTTTAGTGCCCCTTGGAAGAGACGTGGAGGTCGCAGTGGAATGAAAAGACAATATGAACGCCCCTGGGAATAGTGGTGGAGGTCGCAGTAGCTTAACAAGATGGTTTAATGCCCCTTGGAAGAATGGTGGAGATCGCAGTGGAATAAAAAGACAATATCAATGCCACTGGGAAAAGTCGTGGAGGTCGCAATAGCTTAACAAGACGGTTTTCACAAGATGGTTTTAATGCCACTTGGAAGAGACGAGGAGATTGCAGTAGCTTAACAAGACTTTTTTAATGCCCCTTGGAAAAGACATGGAGGTCGCAGTGGAATACAACGACAGTATCAATGCCCCTGGGAAAAGTGGTGGAGGTTGCAATAACTTAACCAGACGGTTTTAATGCACCTTGGAAAAATGGTGGAGGTCGCAGTGTAATATAAAGACAATATCATTGCCCCTGGGAAAGTGGTGGAGGTCGCAGTAGCTTAAGAAGACGGTTTTAATGCCCCTTGGAAGAGACGTGGAGGTTGCAGTAGCTTAACAAGACGGTTTTAATGTCCCTTGGAAACGACGTGGAGTTTGCAGTAGGTTAACAATACAATTTTAATGCCCCTTGGAAGAGACGTGGAGGTCGCAGTGGAATTAAAAGACAATATCAATGCCCTTGGGAACAGAGGTTGAAGTCGCAGTAGCTTAACAAGTCGGTTTTCATGCCTCTTGGAAGAGACGTGGAGGTTGCAGTAGCTTAACAAGACGGTTTTAATGCCCCTTGGAAGAGACGTGGAGGTTGCATTAGCTTAACAAAATGGTTTTTATGTCCCCTGGAGGAGACGTGGAGATTGCAGTAGCTTAACAAGATGGTTTTAATGCCCCTTGGAAGAGACTTGGAGGTCGCAGTGGAATTAAAAGACAATATCAATGCCCTTGGGAAAAGTAGTGGAGGTCGCAGTAGCTTAACAAGACAGTTTAAATGGCCCTTGGAAGAGACGTGGAGGTCGCAGTAGCTTAACAAGATGGTTCTAATGCCAGTGGAAGAGACGTGGAGGATGCAGTAGCTTAACAAGACGGTTTTAATGCCCCTTGGAAGAGACGTGGAGGTTGCAGTAGCTTAACAAGACGGTTTAATGCCCCTTGGAAGAGACGTCGAGGTTGCAGTAGCTTAACAAGACGGTTTTAATGCCACTTGGAAGAGACGTAGAGATTGCAGTAGCTTAACAAGACTTTTTTAATGCCCCTTGGAAAAAACATGGAGGTCGCAGTGGAATAAAAACACAGTATCAATGCACCCTGGGAAAAGTGGTGGAAGTCGCAATATCTTAACAAGACGGTTTTAATGCCCCTTTGAAGAATGGTGGAGGTCGCAGTGGAATAAAAAGACAATATCATTGTCCCTTGGAATGTGGTGGAGGTCGCAGTAGCTTAACAAGACGGTTTTAATGCACCTTGGAAGAGACATGAAGGTTGCAGTATCTTAACAAGATGGTTTTAATGCCCTTTGGAAGAGACGTGGAGGTTGCAGCAGCTTAACAAAATGGTTTTAATGCCTCTTGGAATAATCGTGGAGGTTGCAGTAGCTTAACAAGACGGTTTTAATGACCCTTGGAAGACTGGTGGAGGTCGCAGTAGCTTAACAAGACTGTTTTAATCCCCCTGTAAAAAGTGATGGAGGTCGCAGTAGCTTAACAAGATGGTTTTAATGCCACTTGGAAGAGACGTGGAGGTTTCAGCAGCTTCACAAGATGGTTTTAATGCACCTTGGAAGAGACATGGAGGTCACAGTGGATTAAAAAGACAATATCAATGCCCTTCGGAGAAGTGGTGGAGGTCGCAGTATCTTAACAAGACAGTTTTAATGCCCCTTGGAAGAGATGTGGAGTTTGCAGTAGGTTAACAATACGTTTTTAATGCCTCTTGGAAGAGACGTGGAGGTCGCAGTGGAATAAAAAGAAATTATCAATGCCCTTGGGAAAAGTGGTGGATGTCGCAGTAGCTTAACAAGACGGTTTTAATGCCTCTTAGAAGAGACGTGGAGGTTGCAGTAGCTTAACAAGACGGTTTTAATGCTCCTTGGAAGAGACATGGAGGTTGCAGTATCTTAACAAGACGGTTTTAAAGTCCCTTGGAAGAGACGTCGAGTTTGCAGTATCTTAACAAGACGGTTTTAATGCCCCTTGGAATAGACGTGGAGGTCGCTGTGGAATAAAAAGACAATATCAATGCCCTTGAGAAAACTAGTGGAGGTCGCAGTAGCTTAGCAAGACAGTTTTAATGGCCATTGGAAGAGACTTGGAGGTTGCAGTAGCTTAACAAGATGGTTTTAATGCCCCTTGGAAGAGACGTGGAGGTTGCAGTAGCTTAACAAGACTGTTTTAATGGCCCTTGGAAGAGACGTGGAGGTTGCGGTAGCTTAACAAAGCGTTTTTAGTGCCCCTTGGAAGAGACGTGGAGGTCGCAGTGGAATGAAAAGACAATATGAACGCCCCTGGGAATAGTGGTGGAGGTCGCAGTAGCTTAACAAGATGGTTTAATGCCCCTTGGAAGAATAGTGGAGGTCGCAGTGGAATAAAAAGACAATATCAATGCCACTGGGAAAAGTGGTGGAGGTCGCAATAGCTTAACAAGACGGTTTTAATGCCCCTTGGAAGAGACTTGGAGGTTGCAGTAGCTTAACAAGACGGTTTAAATGCCCCTTGGAAGAGTCATGCAGTACAGCATCTTAAAAACATTATTCCCATTATTGGGGAGTGGGTCTCCCGTAGTCTTTGCCTATGCCTTCCAAGCAAAAGCTGCCAAAAATTAGGACGGAGGAACTTGAAATGCTGGCAACATGGACCAAGGTCACCCTTGTGGTATGGTGGTTGTGGAGGCTGAGAATAAGTAGAATGCCCGTTGGAAGGGAAGTGGAGGTTGCAGTAGCTTAACAAGACAGTTTAATGGCCCTTGGAAGAGACGTGGAGGTCGCAGAAGCTTAACAAGACGGTTTTAATGCTCCTTGGAAAAGACATGGAGGTTGAATTAGCTTAACAAGATGGTTTTAATGCCCCTTGGAAGAGACGTGGAGGTTGCAGTAGCTTGACAAGACGTTTTTAATGTCCCTTGGCAGGGACTTATAGGTTCCAGTAGCTTAACAAGATGATTTTAATGCCCCTTGCGAGAGACGTGGATGTTGCAGTAGCTTAGCAAGACGGTTTTAATGCCCCTTGGTAGAGACGTGCATGTCGCAGTGCAATAAAAAGACAATATCAATGCCATTGGGAAAAGTGGTGGCGGTCGCAGTAGCTTAACAAGACGGTTTTAATGACCCTTGGAAGAGACGTGGAGTTTGCAGTAGCTTAACAAGATGCTCTTAATGCCCCTTGGAAAAGACATGGAGGTCTTTGTGGAATAAAAAGACAGTATCAATGCCCCTGCGAAAAGTGGTGGAGGTTGCAGTAGCTTAACAAGATGGTTTTAATGGCCCTTGGAAGAGTGGTGGAGGTCGCAGTAGCGTAACGAGACGATTTTAATGCCCAATAGAAGAGACATGGAGGTTGCAGTAGCTTAACAAGATGGTTTTAATGCCCCTGAGGAAAGTAGTGTAGGTCGCAGTAGCTTAACAAGACAGTTTTAATGCCCCTTGAAAGAGACGTGGAGGTTGCAGTAGCTTAACAAGAAGGTTATAATTCCCCTTGGAAGAGACGTGGAGGTCGCAGTGGAATAAAAAGACAATATCAATGCCCTTGGGAAAAGTGGTGGAGGTCGCAGTAGCTTAACAGGACGGTTTTAATGCCCCTTGAAAGAGATGTGGAGGTTTCAGTAGCTTAACAAGACGGTTTTAATGCCCCTTGGAAGAGACGTGGAGGTTGCAGTAGCTTAATAAGATGGTTTTAATGCCCCTTGGAAGAGACTTGGAGGTTGCAGTATCTTAACAAGATTGTTTTAATGCCCCTTGGAAGAGACGTGGAGGTTGCAGCAGCTTAACAAAACGGTTTTAATGCCCCTTGGAAGAATCGTGGTGGTTGCAGTACCTTAACAAGATGGTTTTAATGCCCCTCGGAAGACTGGTGGAGGTCACAGTAGCTTAACAATACGGTTTTAATGCCCCTGTAAAAAGTGGTGGAGGTCGCAGTAGCTTAACAAGACGGTTTTAATGCCCGTTGGAAGAGACGTGGAGGTCACAGTGGATTAAAAAGACAATATCAATGCCCTTCGTAAAAGTGGTTGAGGTCGCAGTAGCTTAACAAGACAGTTTTAATGCCCCTTGGGAGAGACGTGGAGGTTGCAGTAGCTTAACAAGACGGTTTAAATGCCCCTTGGAAGAGCCATGCGGTACAGCATCTTAAAAACATTATACCCATTATTGGGGAGTGGGTCTCCCGTAGTTTTTGCCTATGCCTTCCAAGCAAAAGCTGCCAAAAATTAGGACGGAGGAACTTGAAATACTGGCAACACGGACCAAGGTCACCCTGGTGGTATGGTGGTTGTGGAGGCTGAGAATAAGTAGAATGCCCATTGGAAGGGAAGTGGAGGTTGCAGTAGCTTAACAAGACAGTTTAATGGGCCTTGGAAGAGACGTGGAGGTCGGAGAAGCTTAACAAGACGGTTTTAATGCTCCTTGGAAAAGACATGGAGGTTGCATTAGCTTAACAAGATGGTTTTAATGCCCCTTGGAAGAGACGTGGAGGTTGCAGTAGCTTGACAAGACGTTTTTAAGGTACCTTGGAAGAGACTTGTAGGTTCCAGTAGCTTAACAAGATGATTTTAATGCCCCTTGCGAGAGACGTGGATGTTGCAGTAGCTTAGCAAGACGGTTTTAATGCCCCTTGGTAGAGACGTGCATGTCGCAGTGCAATAAAAAGACAATATCAATGCCATTGGGAAAAGTGGTGGCGGTCGCAGTAGCTTAACAAGATGGTTTTAATCCCCCTTGGAAGAGACGTGGAAGTCGCAGTAGCTTAACAAGACGGTTTTAATGCCCCTGAGGAAAGTAGTGTAGGTCGCAGTAGCTTAACAAGATGGTTTTAATGCCCCTTGAAAGAGACGTGGAGGTTGCAGTAGCTTAACAAGAAGGTTATAATTCCCCTTGGGAGAGACGTGGAGGTCGCAGTGGAATAAAAAGACAATATCAATGCCCTTGGGAAAAGTGGTGGAGGTCGCAGTAGCTTAACAGGACGGTTTTAATGCCCCTTGAAAGAGATGTGGAGGTTTCAGTAGCTTAACAAGACGGTTTTAATGCCCCTTGGAAGAGACGTGGAGGTTGCAGTAGCTTAACAAGATTGTTTTAATGCCCCTTGGAAGAGACGTGGAGGTTGCAGCAGCTTAACAAAACGGTTTTAATGCCCCTTGGAAGAATCGTGGTGGTTGCAGTACCTTAACAAGACGGTTTTAATGCCCCTCGGAAGACTGGTGGAGGTCAAAGTAGCTTAACAATACGGTTTTAATGCCCCTGTAAAAAGTGGTGGAGGTCGCAGTAGCTTAACAAGATGGTTTTAATGCCCCTTGGAAGAGACGTGGAGGTCACAGTGGATTAAAAAGACAATATCAATGCCCTTCGGAAAAGTGGTTGAGGTCGCAGTAGCTTAACAAGACGGTTTTAATGCCCCTTGGGAGAGACGTGGAGGTTGCAGTAGCTTAACAATTCTGTTTAAATGCCCCTTGGAAGAGCCATGCGGTGCAGCATCTTAAAAACATTATTCCCATTATTGGGGAGTGGGTCTCCCGTAGTTTTTGCCTATGCCTTCCAAGCAAAAGCTGCCTAAAATTAGGACGGAGGAACTTGAAATGCTGGCAACATGGACCAAGGTCACCCTGGTGGTATGGTGGTTGTGGAGGCTGAGAATAAGTAGAATGCCCGTTGGAAGGGAAGTGGAGGTTGAAGTAGCTTAACAAGACAGTTTAATGTCCCTTGGAAGAGACGTGGAGGTCGCAGTAGCTTAACAAGACGGTTTTAATGCTCCTTGGAAAAGACATGGAGGTTGCATTAGCTTAACAAGATGGTTTTAATGCCCCTTGGAAGAGACGTGGAGGTTGCAGTAGCTTGACAAGACGTTTTTAATGTCCCTTGGAAGGGACTTGTAGGTTCCAGTAGCTTAACAAGATGATTTTAATGCCCCTTGCGAGAGACGTGGATGTTGCAGTAGCTTAACAAGACGGTTTTAATGCCCCTTGGTAGAGACGTGCATGTCGCAGTGCAATAAAAAGACAATATCAATGCCATTGGGAAAAGTGGTGGCGGTCGCAGTAGCTTAACAAGACGGTTTTAATGACCCTTGGAAGAGACGTGGAGTTTGCAGTAGCTTAACAAGACACTCTTAATGCCCCTTGGAAAAGACATGGAGGTCGCAGTGGAATAAAAAGACAGTATCAATGCCCCTGGGAAAAGTGGTGGATGTTGCAGTAGCTTAGCAAGATGGTTTTAATGGCCCTTGGAAGAGTGGTGGAGGTCGCAATAGCGTAACGAGACGATTTTAATGCCCATTAGAAGAGACATGGAGGTTGCAGTAGCTTAACAAGACGGTTTTAATGCCCCTGAGGAAAGTAGTGTAGGTTGCAGTAGCTTAACAAGATGGTTTTAATGGTCCTTGAAAGAGACGTGGAGGTTGCAGTAGCTTAACAAGAAGGTTATAATTCCCCTTGGAGGAGACGTGGAGGTCGCATTGGAATAAAAAGACAATATCAATGCCCTTGGGAAAAGTGGTGGAGGTCGCAGTAGCTTAACAGGACGGTTTTAATGCCCCTTGAAAGAGATGTGGAAGTTTCAGTAGCTTAACAAGACGGTTTTAATGCCCCTTGGAAGAGACGTGGAGGTTGCAGTAGCTTAACAAGATGGTTTTAATGCCCCTTGGAAGAGACGTGGAGGTTGCAGTATCTTAACAGGATTGTTTTAATGCCCCTTGGAAGAGACGTGGAGGTTGCAGCAGCTTAACAAAACGGTTTTAATGCCCCTTGGAAGGATCGTGGTGGTTGCCGTACCTTAACAAGACGGTTTTAATGCCCCTCGGAAGACTGGTGGAGGTCAGAGTAGCTTAACAATACGGTTTTAATGCCCCTGTAAAAAGTGGTGGAGGTCGCAGTAGCTTAACAAGATGGTTTTAATGCCCCTTGGGAGAGACGTGGAGGTCACAGTGGATTAAAAAGACAATATCAATGCCCTTCGGAAAAGTGGTTGAGGCCGCAGTAGCTTAACAAGACGGTTTTAATGCCCCTTGGGAGAGACGTGGAGGTTGCAGTAGCTTAACAAGACGGTTTAAATGCCCCTTGGAAGAGCCATGCGGTACAGCATCTTAAATACATTATTCCCATTATTGGGGAGTGGGTCTCCCGTAGTTTTTGCCTATGCCTTCCAAGCAAACGCTGCCAAAAATTAGGACGGAGGAACTTGAAATGCTGGCAACACAGACCAAGGTCACCCTGGTGGTATGGTGGCTGTGCAGGCTGAGGATAAGGAGAATGCCCCTTGGAAGAGATGTGGAGGTTGCAGTAGCTTGAGAAGAAATTTTTAATGCCCCTTGGAAGAAACGTGTAGGTTGCAGTAGCTTAACAAGATGATTTTAATGCCCTTGGTAGAGACGTGCATGTCGCAGTGGAATAAAAAGACAATATCAATGCCATTGGGAAAAGTGGTGGCAGTCGCAGTAGCTTAACAAGACGGTTTAAATGCCTCTTGGAAGAGACGTGGAGGTTGCAGTAGCTTAACAAGATGGTTTTTATGCCCCTTGGAAGAGACATAAAGGTTGCAGTAGCTTAACAAGTCGGTCTTAATGCCCCTTGGAAAAGACATGGAGGTCGCAGTGGAATAAAAAGACAGTATCAATGCCCCTGGGAAAAGTGGTGGAGGTTGCAGAAGCTTAGCAAGATGGCTTTAATGCCCCTTGGAAGAGTGGTGGAGGTCGCAGTAGCGTAACGAGAAGATTTTAATGCCCCTAGGAAGAGATGTGGAGTTGCAGTAGCTTAACATGACGGTTTTAATGCCCCTTGGAAGAGACGTGGAGGTTGCAGTAGCTTAAGAAGATGGTTTTAATGCCACTTGGAAGAGACGAGGAGATTGCAGTAGCTTAACAAGACTTTTTTAATGCCCCTTGGAAAAGACATGGAGGTCGCAGTGGAATACAAAGACAGTATCAATGCCCCTGGGAAAAGTGGTGGAGGTCGCAATAACTTAACCAAACGGTTTTAATGCCCCTTGGAAAAGGCATGGAGGTCGCAGTGGAATAAAAAGACAGTATCAATGCCCCTGGAAAATGTGGTGGAGGTTGCAGTAGCTTAACAAAACGGATTTATTGCCCCTTGGAAGAATGATGGAGATTGCAGTGGAATAAAAAGACAATATCAATGCCCCTGGTATAAGTGGTGGAGGTCGCAGTAGCTTAACAAGATGGTTTTAATGTCCATTGGAAGAGTGGTGGAGGTCGCAGTAGCGTAATGAGACGATTTTAATGCCCCTTGGAAGAGATGTGGAGGTTGTAGTAGCTTAACAAGACGATTTTAATGCCGCTTGATAGAGACGTGCATGTCGCAGTGGAATAAAAAGACAATATCAATGCCATTTGGAAAAGTGGTGGAGGTCTCAGAATCTTAACAAGACGGTTTTAATGATTTTGGAAGAGACGTGGAGGTTCCAGTAGCTTAACAAGATTGTTTTAATGCCCCTTGGAAGAGACATAAAGGTTGCAGTAGCTTAACAAGATGGTTTTAATGCCTCTTGGAAGAGACGTGGAGTTTGCAGTAGCTTAACAAGACGGGGTTAATGCCCCTTGGAAAAGGCATGGAGGTCGCAGTGGAATAAAAAGACAGTATCAATGCCCCTGGAAAATGTGGTGGAGGTTGCAGTAGCTTAACAAAATGGTTTTATTGCCCCTTGGAAGAATGATGGAGATCGCAGTGGAATAAAAAGACAATATCAATGCCCCTGGGATAAGTGGTGGAGGTCGCAGTAGCTTAACAAGACGGTTTTAATGCCCATTGGAAGAGTGTTGGAGGTCGCAGTAGCGTAATGAGACGATTTTAATGCCCCTTGGAAGAGATGTGGAGGTTGTAGTAGCTTAACAAGACGATTTTAATGCCCCTTGGAAGAGACGTGGAGGTAGCAGTAGCTTAACAAGACGGTTTTAATGCCCCTTGGAAGAGAAGTAGAGGTGGCAACAGCTTATCAAGACCGTTTTAATGCCACTTGGAAGAGACGTGGAGGTTGCAGTAGCTTAACAAGACGGTTTTAATGCCCCTGGGGAAAGTAGTGGAGGACGCAGTAGCTTAACAAGACGGTTTTAATGCCCCTTGGAAAAGACGTGGAGGTTACAGTAGCTTAACAAGACAGTTTTAATGCCCCTTGGAAGAGACGCAGAGGAGGCAGCAGCTTATCAAGATCGTTTTAATGCCACTTCGAAGAGACGTGGAGGTTGCAGTAGCTTAACAAGTTGGTTTTAATGCCCTTTGGAAGAGACGTGGAGGTCGCAGTGGAATAAAAGGACAATATCAATGCCCTTGGGAAAAGTGGTGGAGGTCACAGTAGCTTAACAGGACGGTTTTAATGCCCTTTGAAAGAGACGTGGAGGTTGCAGTAGCTTAACAAGACGGTTTTAATGCCCCTCTGAAGAGACGTGGAGGTTGCAGTAGCTTAACAAGACGGTTTTAATGTTTCTTGTAAGAGACGTGGAGGTTTCATTTTCTTAACAAGATGGTTTTAATGCCCCTTGCAAGAGACGTGGAGTATGCAGCAGCTTAACAAAACGGTTTTAATGCCCCTTGAAAGAATCGTGGAGGTTGTCGTAGCTTAACAAGACGGTTTTAATGCCCCTCTGAAGACTGGTGGAGGTCACAGTAGCTTAACAAGACGGTTTTAATGCCCCTGTAAAAAGTGGTGGAGGTCGCAGTAGCTTAACAACATGGATTTAATGCCCCTTGGAAGAGACGTGGAGGTTTCAGTAGCTTCACAAGATGGTTTTAATGCCCCTTGGAAGAGAGGTGGAGGTCACTGTGGATTAAAAAGACATTATCAATGCACTTCGCAAAAGTGGTGTAGGTCGCAGTAGCTTAACAAGATGGTTTTAATGACTCTTGGAAGAGACGTGGAGGTTGCAGTAGCTTAACAAGACGGTTTTAATGCCCCTTGGAAGAGACGTGGAGGTTGCAATAGCTTAACAAGATGGTTTTAATGTCCCTTGGAAGAGACATGGAGTTTGCAGTAGGTTAACAATACTTTTTAATGCCCCTTGGAAGAGACGTGGAGGTCACAGTGGAATAAAAAGACAATATCAATGCCCTTGGGAAAAGTGGTGAAGGTCGCAGAAGCTTAACAAGTCGGTTTTCATGCCTCTTGGAAGAGACGTGGAGGTTGCAGTAGCTTAACAAGACGGTTTTAATGCCCCTTGGAAGAGACGTGGAGGTTGCAGTAGCTTATCAAGACGGTTTTTATGTCCTTTGGAAGAGACGTGGAGTTTGCAGTAGCTTAACAAGACGCTTTTAATGCCCCTTGGAAGAGACGTGGAGGTCGCAGTGGAATAAAAAGACAATATCAATGCCCTTGGGAAAAGTAGTGGAGGTCGCAGTAGCTTAACAAGACAGTTTTAATGGCCCTTGGAAGAGACGTGGAGGTTTTAGTAGCTTAAAAAGACGGTTTTAATGACTCGTGGAAGAGACGTGGACGATGCAGTAGCTTAACAAGACGGTCTTAATGTGTCTTGGAAGAGACGTGGAGTTTGCAGTAGCTTAACAAGACGGTTCAATGCCCCTTGGAAGAGACGTGGAGGTTGCAGTAGCTTAACAAGATGGTTTTAATGCCACTTGGAAGAGACGAGGAGATTGCAGTAGCTTAACAAGACTTTTTAATGCCCCTTGGAAAAGACATGGAGGTCGCAGTGGAATACAAAGACAGTATCAATGCCCCTGGGAAAAGTGGTGGAGGTCGCAATAACTTAACCAGACGGTTTTAATGCCCCTTGGAAAAATGGTGGAGGTCGCAGTGGAATAAAAAGACAATATCATTGCCCCTGGGAAAGTGGTGGAGGTCGCAGTAGCTTAACAAGACGGTTTTAATGCCCCTTGGAAGAGACGTGGAGGTCGCAGTAGCTTAACAAGACGGTTTTAATGCTCCTTGGAAAACACATGGAGGTTGTATTAGCTTAACAAGATGGTTTTAATGCCCCTTGGAAGAGACATGGAGGTTGCAGTAGCTTAACAAGACGGTTTAAATGCCCCTTGGAAGAGCCATGCGGTACAGCATCTTAAAAACATTATTCCCATTATTGGGGAGTGGGTCTCCCGTAGTTTTTGCCTATGCCTTCCAAGCAAAAGCTGCCAAAAATTAGGACGGAGGAACTTGAAATGCTGGCAACACGGACCAAGGTCACCCTGGTGGTATGGTGGTTGTGGAGGCTGAGAATAAGTAGAATGCCCATTGGAAGGGAAGTGGAGGTTGCAGTAGCTTAACAAAACAGTTTAATGGCCCTTGGAAGAGACGTGGAGGTCGCAGTAGCTTAACAAGACGGTTTTAATGCTCCTTGGAAAAGACATGGAGGTTGCATTAGCTTAACAAGATGGTTTTAATGCCCCTTGGAAGAGACGTGGAGGTTGCAGTAGCTTGACAAGACGTTTTAAATGTCCCTTGGAAGGGACTTGTAGGTTCCAGTAGCTTAACAAGATGATTTTAATGCCCCTTGCGAGAGACGTGGATGTTGCAGTAGCTTAGCAAGATGGTTTTAATGCCCCTTGGTAGAGACGTGCATGTCGCAGTGCAATAAATAGACAATATCAATGCCATTGGGAAAAGTGGTGGCGGTCGCAGTAGCTTAACAAGACGGTTTTAATGACCCTTGGAAGAGACGTGGAGTTTGCAGTAGCTTAACAAGACTCTCTTAATGCCCCTTGGAAAAGACATGGAGGTCGCAGTGGAATAAAAAGACAGCATCAATGCCCCTGGGAAAAGTGGTGGAGGTTGCAGTAGCTTAACAAGATGGTTTTAATGGCCCTTGGAAGAGTGGTGGAGGTCGCAGTAGCGTAACGAGACGATTTTAATGCCCATTAGAAGAGACATGGAGGTTGCAGTAGCTTAACAAGATGGTTTTAATCCCCCTCGGAAGAGACGTGGAGGTCGCAGTAGCTTAACAAGACGGTTTTAATGCCCCTGAGGAAAGTAGTGTAGGTCACAGTAGCTTAACAAGATGGTTTTAATGCCCCTTGAAAGACACGTGGAGGTTGCAGTAGCTTAACAAGAAGGTTATAATTCCCGTTGGAAGAGACGTGGAGGTCGCAGTGGAATAAAAAGACAATATCAATGCCCTTGGGAAAAGTGGTGGAGGTCGCAGTAGCTTAACAGGACGGTTTTAATGCCCCTTGAAAGAGATGTGGAGGTTTCAGTAGCTTAACAAGACGGTTTTAATGCCCCTTGGAAGAGACGTGGAGGTTGCAGTAGCTTAACAAGATGGTTTTAATGCCCCTTGGAAGAGACGTGGAGGTTGCAGTATCTTAACAAGATTGTTTTAATGCCCCTTGGAAGAGACGTGGAGGTTGCAGCAGCTTAACAAAACGGTTTTAATGCCCCTTGGAAGAATCATGGTGGTTGCAGTACCTTAACAAGACGGTTTTAATGCCCCTCGGAAGACTGGTGGAGGTCACAGTAGCTTAACAATACGGTTTTAATGCCCCTGTAAAACGTGGTGGAGGTCGCAGTAGCTTAACAAGATGGTTTTAATGCCCCTTGGAAGAGACGTGGAGGTCACAGTGGATTAAAAAGACAATATCAATGCCCTTCGGAAAAGTGGTTGAGGTTGCAGTAGCTTAACAAGACGGTTTTAATGCCCCTTGGGAGAGACGTGGAGGTTGCAGTAGCTTAACAAGATGGTTTAAATGCCCCTTGGAAGAACCATGCAGTACAGCATCTTAAAAACATTATTCCCATTATTGGGGAGTGGGTCTCCCGTTGTTTTTGCCTATGCCTTCCAAGCAAAAGCTGCCAAAAATTAGGACAGAGGAACTTGAAATGCTGGCAACACGGACGAAGGTCACCCTCGTGGTATGGTGTCTGTGCAGGCTGAAGATAAGGAGAATGCCCCTTGGAAGAGATGTGGAGGTTGCAGTAGCTTGACAAGACGTTTTTAATGCCCCTTGGAAGAGATGTGTAGGTTGCAGTAGCTTAACAAGATGATTTTAATGCCCCTTAAAAAAGACGTGGAGGTTGCAGTAGCTTAACAAGACGGTTTTAATGCCCTTGGTAGAGACGTGCATGTCGCAGTGGAATAAAAAGACAATATCAATGCCATTGGGAAAAGTGGTGGCAGTCGCAGTAGCTTAACAAGACGGTTTAAATGCCTCTTGGAAGAGACGTGGAGGTTGCAGTAGCTTAACAAGATGGTTTTTATTCCCCTTGGAAGAGACATAAAGGTTGCAGTAGCTTAACAAGACGGTTTTAATGACCCTTGGAAGAGACGTGGAGTTTGCAGTAGCTTTACAAGTCGGTCTTAATGCCCCTTGGAAAAGACATGGAGGTCGCTGTGGAATAAAAAGACAGTATCAATGCCCCTGGGAAAAGTGGTGGAGGTTGCAGAAGCTTAGCAAGATGGCTTTAATGCCCCTTGGAAGAGTGGTGGAGGTCGCAGTAGCGTAACGAGAAGATTTTAATGCCCCTAGGAAGAGATGTGGAGTTGCAGTAGCTTAACAAGACAGTTTTAATGCCCCTTGGAAGAGACGTGTAGGTTGCAGTAGCTTAACAAGATGGTTTTAATGCCACTTGGAAGAGACGAGGAGATTGCAGTAGCTTAACAAGACTTTTTTAATGCCCCTTGGAAAAGACCTGGAGGTCGCAGTGGAATACAAAGACAGTATCAATGCCCCTGGGAAAAGTGGTGGAGGTCGCAATAACTTAACCAGACGGTTTTAATGCTCTTGGAAAAATGGTGGAGGTCGCAGTGGAATAAAAAGACAATATCATTGCCCCTGGGAAAGTGGTGGAGGTCGCAGTAGCTTAACAAGATGGTTTTAATGCCCCTTGGAAGCGACGTGGAGTTTGCAGTAGTTTAACAATACGTTTTTAATGCCACTTGGAAGAGACGTGGAGGTCGCAGTGGAATTAAAAGACAATATCAATGCCCTTGGGAAAAGTGGTTGAGGTCGCAGTAGCTTAACAAGTCGGTTTTCATGCCTCTTGGAAGAGACGTGGAGGTTGCAGTAGCTTAACAAGACGGTTTTAATGCACCTTGGAAGAGACGTGTAGGTTGCAGTAGCTTAACAAAACGGTTTTTATGTCCCCTGGAGGAGACGTGGAGTTTGCATTAGCTTAACAAGACGGTTTTAATGCCCCTTGGAAGAGACGTGGAGGTCGCAGTGGAATAAAAAGACAATATCAATGCCCTTGGGAAAAGTAGTGGAGGTCGCAGTAGGTTAACAAGACAGTTTAAATTGCCCTTGGAAGAGACGTGGAGGTCGCAGTAGCTTAACAAGATGGTTTTAATGCCCAGTGGAAGAGACGTGGAGGATGCAGTAGCTTAACAAGACGGCTTTAATGCCCCTTGGAAGAGACGTGGAGGTTGCAGTAGCTTAACAAGACGGTTTAATGCCCCTTGGAAGAGACGTCGAGGTTGCAGTAGCTTAACAAGATGGTTTTAATGCCACTTGGAAGAGACGTAGAGATTGCAGTAGCTTAACAAGACTTTTTTAATGCCCCTTGAAAAAACATGGAGGTCGCAGTGGAATAAAAAGACAGTATCAATGCCCCTGGGAAAAGTGGTGGAAGTCGCAATATCTTAACAAGACGGTTTTAATGCCCCTTTGAAGAATGGTGGAGGTCGCACTGGAATAAAAAGACAATATCATTGCCCCTGGGAATGTGGTGGAGGTTGCAGTAGCTTAACAAGACGGTTTTAATGCCCCTTGGAAGAGACATGGAGGTTGCAGTATCTTAACAAGATGGTTTTAATGCCCTTTGGAAGAGACGTGGAGGTTGCAGCAGCTTAACAAAATGGTTTTAATGCCCCTTGGAATAATCGTTGAGGTTGCAGTAACTTAACAAGATGGTTTTAATGACCCTTGGAAGACTGGTGGAGGTCGCAATAGCTTAACAAGACGGTTTTAATGCCCCCTGTAAAAAGTGATGGATGTCGCAGTAGCTTAACAAGATGGTTTTAATGCCCCTTGGAAGAGACGTGGAGGTTTCAGCAGCTTCACAAGATGGTTTTAATGCACCTTGGAAGAGACATGGAGGTCACAGTGGATTAAAAAGACTATATCAATGCCCTTCGGAAAAGTGGTGGAGGTCGCAGTATCTTAACAAGACGGTTTTAATGCCCCTTGGAAGTGATGTGGAGTTTGCAGTAGGTTAACAATACGTTTTTAATGCCCCTTGGAAGAGACGTGGAGGTCTCAGTGGAATAAAAAGAAAATATCAATGCCCTTGGGAAAAGTGGTGGATGTCGCAGTAGCTTAACAAGACGGTTTTAATGCCTCTTAGAAGAGACGTGGAGGTTGCAGTAGCTTAACAAGACGGTTTTAATGCCCCTTGGAAGAGACGTGGAGGTTGCAGTATCTTAACAAGACGGTTTTAATGCCCCTTGGAAGAGACGTGGAGGTCACTGTGGAATAAAAAGACAAAATCAATGCCCTTGGGAAAAGTAGTGGAGGTCGCAGTAGCTTAGCAAGGCAGTTTTAATGGCCATTGGAAGAGACTTGGAGGTTGCAGTAGCTTAACAAGATGGTTTTAATGCCCCTTGGAAAAGACGTGGAGGTTGCAGTAGCTTAACAAGACGGTTTTAATGCCCCTTGGAAGAGACATGGAGATTGCAGTAGCTTAACAAGACTGTTTTAATGGCCCTTGGAAGAGACGTGGAGGTTGCGGTAGCTTAACAAAGCGTTTTTAGTGCCCCTTGGAAGAGACGTGGAGGTCGCAGTGGAATGAAAAGACAATATGAACGCCCCTGGGAATAGTGGTGGAGGTCGCAGTAGCTTAACAAGATGGTTTAATGCCCCTTGGAAGAATGGTGGAGGTCGCAGTGGAATAAAAAGACAATATCAACGCCACTGGGAAAAGTGGTGGAGGTCGCAATAGCTTAACAAGACTGTTCTAATGCCCCTTGGAAGAGACTTGGAGGTTGCAGTAGCTTAACAAGACGGTTTAAATGCCCCTTGGAAGAGCCATGCAGTACAGCATCTTAAAAACATTATTCCCATTATTGGGGAGTGGGTCTCCCGTAGTCTTTGCCTATGCCTTCCAAGCAAAAGCTGCCAAAAATTAGGACGGAGGAACTTGAAATGCTGGCAACACGGACCAAGGTCACCCTGGTGGTATGGTGGTTGTGCAGGCTGAGAATAAGTAGAATGCCCGTTGGAACGGAAGTGGAGGTTGCAGTAGCTTAACAAGACAGTTTAATGGCCCTTGGAAGAGACGTGGAGGTCGCAGTAGCTTAACAAGACGGTTTTAATGCTCCTTGGAAAAGACATGGAGGTTGAATTAGCTTAACAAGATGGTTTTAATGCCCCTTGGAAGAGACGTGGAGGTTGCAGTAGCTTGACAAGACGTTTTTAATGTCCCTTGGAAGAGACTTGTAGGTTCCAGTAGTTTAACAAGATGATTTTAATGCCCCTTGCGAGAGACGTGGATGTTGCAGTAGCTTAGCAAGATGGTTTTAATGCCCCTTGGTAGAGACGTGCATGTCGCAGTGCAATAAAAAGACAATATCAATGCCATTGGGAAAAGTGGTGGCGGTCGCAGTAGCTTAACAAGATGGTTTTAATGACCCTTGGAAGAGACGTGGAGTTTGCAGTAGCTTAACAAGACGCTCTTAATGCCCCTTGGAAAAGACATGGAGGTCGCAGTGGAATAAAAAGACAGTATCAATGCCCCTGGGAAAAGTGGTGGAGGTTGCAGTAGCTTAACAAGATGGTTTTAATGCCCCTTGGAAGAGAGGTGGAAGTCGCAGTAGCTTAACAAGACGGTTTTAATGCCCCTGAGGAAAGTAGTGTAGGTCGCAGTAGCTTAACAAGATGGTTTTAATGCCCCTTGAAAGAGACGTGGAGGTTGCAGTAGCTTAACAAGAAGGTTATAATTCCCCTTGGAAGAGACGTGGAGGTCGCAGTGGAATAAAAAGACAATATCAATGCCCTTGGGAAAAGTGGTGGAGGTCGCAGTAGCTTAACAGGACGGTTTTAATGCCCCTTGAAAGAGATGTGGAGGTTTCAGTAGCTTAACAAGACGGTTTTAATGCCCCTTGGAAGAGACGTGGAGGTTGCAGTAGCTTAACAAGATGGTTTTAATGCCCCTTGGAAGAGACGTGGAGGTTGCAGTATCTTAACAAGATTGTTTTAATGCCCCTTGGAAGAGACGTGGAGGTTGCAGCAGCTTAACAAAACGGTTTTAATGCTCCTTTGAAGAATCGTGGTGGTTGCAGTACCTTAACAAGACGGATTTAATGCCCCTCGGAAGACTGGTGGAGGTCACAGTAGCTTAACAATACGGTTTTAATGCCCCTGTAAAAAGTGGTGGAGGTCGCAGTAGCTTAACAAGATGGTTTTAATGCCCCTTGGAAGAGACGTGGAGGTCACAGTGGATTAACAAGACAATATCAATGCCCTTCGGAAAAGTGGTTGAGGTCGCAGTAGCTTAACAAGACGGTTTTAATGCCCCTTGGGAGAGACGTGGAGGTTGCAGTAGCTTAACAAGACGGTTTAAATGCCCCTTGGAAGAGCCATGCGGTACAGTATCTTAAAAACATTATTCCCATTATTGGGGAGTGGGTCTCCCGTAGTTTTTGCCTATGCCTTCCAAGCAAAAGCTGCCAAAAATTAGGACGTAGGAACTTGAAATGCTGGCAACACGGACCAAGGTCACCCTGGTGGTATGGTGGTTGTGCAGGCTGAGGATAAGGAGAATGCCCCTTGGAAGAGATGTGGAGGTTGCAGTAGCTTGACAAGACGTTTTTAATGCCCCTTGGAAGAGACGTGTAGGTTGCAGTAGCTTAACACGATGATTTTAATGCCCCTTAAAAGAGACGTGGAGGTTGCAGTAGCTTAACAAGACGGTTTTAATGCCCTTGGTAGAGACGGGCATGTCGCAGTGGAATAAAAAGACAATATCAATGCCATTGGGAAAAGTGGTGGCAGTCGCAGTAGCTTAACAAGACAGTTTAAATGCCTCTTGGAAGAGACGTGGAGGTTGCAGTAGCTTAACAAGATGGTTTTTATGCCCCTTGGAAGAGACATAAAGGTTGCAGTAGCTTAACAAGATGGTTTTAATGACCCTTGGAAGAGACGTGGAGTTTGCAGTAGCTTTACAAGTCGGTCTTAATGCCCCTTGGAAAAGACATGGAGGTCGCAGTGTAATAAAAAGACAGTATCAATGCCCCTGGGAAAAGTGGTGGAGGTTGCAGAAGCTTAGCAAGATGGCTTTAATGCCCCTTGGAAGAGTGGTGGAGGTCGCAGTAGCGTAACGAGAAGATTTTAATGCCCCTAGGAAGAGATGTGGAGTTGCAGTAGCTTAACAAGACGGTTTTAGTGCCCCTTGGAAGAGACGTGGAGGTTGCAGTATGTAACGGGTCTGGGAGGCGGAACCTCAGAGCTACTATACAAGGAGGCGGTCCTTGTAAGGGAGCGGGTGACGACCAGGGAAGACGGGCTGGAAGTCTCAGCAGGTGAACGGGACAGTCTATGAGTGAATGGGACAGTCTCTGAGTGAACGGGACAGTCTCTGAGTGAACGGGCTGGAGGTCACGGCAAGTGACCGGGGCAGTCTCTAGGTATAGGGTTGGTACGACCTGTGGCGGCTGAAGATAGACGTGAGCTCCCAGGTGAGCAGGCGAGAGTCTCTGGATGAACGGGTGGTCACAGCATGTGACGGCGGAGCCTCCAGGAAGACCAGCGGACAGGCGACAGATGAGCGCTCCCAGGTGAGCGGGCAGAAGTCTCTGGACAGGCGGGTGTTCACAGCACGTGACGGCAGAGCCTCCAGGTAGGCAAACAGACAGGTAGCAGAAGAGCGCTACCAGGTGAGCGGGCAGGAGTCACTGGACAGGCAGGTGGTCACAGCACGTGACGGCGGAGCCTCCAGGTAGGCTAGCAGGCAGATAGCAGATGTGCGCTCCCAGGTGAGCGGGCAAGCTGGTCCATAGACAGACTGACAGGAGTTGGAAGGCAGACCGTCGGACCTCAGGCAGGCAGGCAGGTAGCTGATGTGCGCTCCCAGGTGAGCGGGCAGGCTGGTCCTTAGACAGACTGACAGGATTAGTAAGGCAGACCGTCGGACCTCAGACAAGCTGGCAGGTATCAGATGTGCGCTCCCAGGTGAGCGGGCAGGCTGGTCCTTAGACAGACTGACAGGATTAGTAAGGCAGACCGTCGGACCTCAGACTAGCAGGCAGGTAGCAAGTAATCAGACAGGAATCTGGCAGGTAACTGGCAGGTAACTGGCAACTGGACCTGAGGGCTGAAGCACAGGTGAGACACAGGTGCAAACAACATTGCTCGGGCACCTCCATTTTGGAGGAGGTGCCTTATATACGGTAAAGTCCTCCGGCCATTGGCCGGGGACTCCTTAGGACGGCGCGCGCGGCCCCTTTAAGAGGGAGGGAGGGCGCGCGCGCCCTAAGCACAGTGGCCGGGAAGGAGCGCGCGCTGCCAGCAGAGCGGGAGAGGGACGCCGGGCACGGAGCAGAGCGGTGAGGGGAACAGCGTCCCTGCCTAGCAGAGGGCAGGGACGCCGGCACTACAGTACCCCCCCCTTTAGGCCCCCCCTTTTTTAGGCCAGATAGAAATTTAGCTAGGATGAGAGGGGCATGGATGTTCTCCCGGGGCTCCCACGTTCTCTCCTCAGGACGAAACCCCTTCCAATCTACCAGAAAAAAGGTCTTTCCTCTTACCCTTTTGGTGGCAAGAATGTTCTCTACCTCAAACTCGTCCTCAGCAGAAACCGGAGCAGGAGGCGTACCTGTAGACTTGGAAAAAGAGTTAAGCACCACGGGTTTGAGGAGAGATACATGGAAGGAGTTGGGGATCCGTAAGTTGGCCGGGAGTTTCAATTTATAGGCCACCGGGTTGATCTGACTGATGACCTCCAGAGGGCCGATGAACCGAGGCCCTAACTTGTAAGAAGGTATCTTGAGTCGAACATATTTAGATGAGAGCCAGACTTTATCTCCTGGATGAAATTGTGGAGGATCCAGGCGTTTTTTGTCAGCGTGTCTTTTCATACGCTCGGATGACAGAAGGAGTGCGGACCGGGTACTCTCCCATATGGAGGAAAATTTGCTAACGAGAGATTCCGCAGCCGGGTTGTCCACAGAGGTGGAGACAGGAAAAGGAATCCGAGGATGCTGAGCAAAGACTACAAAAAACGGGGATTTGGAGGAGGATTCGCTCTCGTGATTATTATAAGAGAACTCGGCCCATGGTAGGAGATCCACCCAGTCAGAATGGTGGGCATTAACGAAGTGCCGGAGGTAACTGGTCAGGTTCTGATTGATCCGCTCCACTTGACCATTGGACTGTGGGTGGTAAGCGGAAGAGAAGTCCAGGGTGACGTCTAGTAGTTTACAAGTGGCTCTCCAGAAACGTGAGGTGAACTGTACCCCACGATCCGACACGATGTGGAGGGGCAGGCCATGAAGACGGAAGATGTGGCGGATAAAGTCTTTAGCCAGCTCGGGTGCAGACGGAAGGCCTGGCAGGGGAATAAAGTGAGCCATCTTGGAAAAGCGGTCAGCGACCACCCAAATGACCGTACAACCGACAGAGACGGGGAGATCAGTTATAAAGTCCATTGCTATATGCTGCCAGGGGGCAGCAGGTACAGGAAGCGGAAGGAGGCGTCCGGCTGGCAGATGTCTCGGGACTTTGTTGCGGGCGCAGGACACACAGGCAGAAACAAAGTCTATTATGTCCTTGTGCAGGGTAGGCCACCTATAGTGCCGGGCAATAAGCTGGAGGGTCTTTTTCTGACCGGCGTGGCCAGCTAGTTTAGACGAATGGCCCCAGTGTAGGATCTTCTCCCGATCAGGTACTGAAACAAACGTTTTACCGGGAGGGAGACGATTTAGACTCACGGGAGCCACCTGCATTACTCTGGCGGGATCGATGATATGTTTAGGTTCTTCCTCGAGATCGGACACCAGAAAGGATCGGGACAAGGCGTCTGCTTTGACGTTTTTGTCAGCCGGGCGAAAATGAAGAACAAAATCAAAACGAGCAAAAAACAAGGACCACCGGGCTTGGCGCGGGTTAAGTCTCTGGGCATGCTGGAGGTAAGCCAAGTTCTTGTGGTCAGTGTAAATTATTACCGGATGAAGAGCCCCCTCGAGTAGGTAACGCCACTCCTCCAACGCCAGTTTGATGGCCAATAACTCTCGGTCTCCTATGGAATAGTTGCGCTCAGAAGAGGAGAAGAGTTTGGAGAAGAAGCCACAAGTTACCATTCTCCCGGAAGATGATTTTTGAGTAAGTACCGCTCCGGCTCCAGAGGAGGAGGCGTCAACTTCCAGGAAGAACTGCTTGTTGCCGTCCGGGCGATGCAGCACCGGGGCGGAAGAGAAGGCCTGTTTTAGGGAAAGAAAGGCCTCCTCTGCTTCGGGCAGCCACTCTTTGGGATTAGTACCCTTACGGGTGAGTGCGGAAATTGGGGCAGTCCGGGAAGAGAAGTGCGGGATGAAGAGGCGGTAATAGTTGGCGAAGCCCAGGAACCGTTGAATAGCCTTCAACCCCTCTGGTCGGGGCCATTTCTCGATGGCAGACAGTTTCTCAGGATCCATTTGTAGGCCGGTCTGAGAGATAATGTAGCCCAGAAACAGAAGCGAGGTCTGCTCAAAGAGGCACTTCTCATATTTAGCGTAGAGATGGTTCTGCCTGAGCCTGAGCAGGACCTGACGAACGTCCCTCCGGTGAGTCTGGAGATCCGGAGAGAAGACCAAGATGTCGTCCAGGTACACCACTACGCAGGAGTAGAGAAGGTCCCGGAAGATGTCATTGACCAACTCTTGAAAGACGGCAGGAGCGTTACAGAGACCAAAGGGCATTACCAGATATTCATAGTGGCCGTCCCGGGTGTTGAATGCCGTCTTCCATTCATCCCCCTGACGGATACGAACCAGGTTGTACGCCCAACGGAGGTCCAGTTTGGTGAAGATTCTAGCCCCCCTCAGACGATCAAATAACTCCGGAATGAGCGGAAGGGGGTACTTATTCTTCACCGTGATCTGGTTAAGGCCTCTATAGTCTATACAGGGACGAAGAGAGCCGTCCTTCTTTTTGACGAAAAAGAAGCCTGCTCCCGCCGGGGAGGTAGATTTCCGAATGAATCCCCTGGCCAGATTTTCCTCAATATATTCGGACATCGACCGGGTCTCAGCAGCGGATAATGGATAAATACGCCCACGGGGAGGAGAAGTACCAGGTAACAGGTCGATAGGACAGTCGTATGGTCTATGAGGGGGTAGTGTCTCTGCCTCCTTTTTATTAAAGACATCAGCATAAGACCAATAAGGAATCGGAAGTCCAGGTAGATTAGCTGGGGTAGGAGAAGGACGGACGGGATGAACGGGAACCAGACAGGTCTTATGGCAGCCCTGTCCCCAGCGAAGGACTTCTCCGGTCTGCCAGTCAAGAACGGGTGCATGTTTCTGGAGCCAAGGTAGGCCTAGCAAGAGGGCGTGAGAGAGTCCAGGCAGAACATGGAAAGAGATACTTTCAGAATGCAGCATTCCCACCTGCAGAGTAATGGATTCGGTGATGAGTTGGATGGGGCGTGGTAAGAGCCCCCCATCCACGGCAGCAACAGACAAGGGTACAGCCAGAGGTTTGGTGGGGATGCGGTATTTCTCTACCAGGGACTGTGAAATAAGATTCCCGGCTGCTCCAGAGTCCAGTTGGGCTAGTTCGAAATAACGGTTCTCCCCGTAGACGATTGAAACTGACAACAGCAGGGATGGAGAGGATTTATTCTTGTCTAGGTGGACCTCTCTGAGCGAACCTAGACACAGGCGTTTCCCGATCTCTCCGGGCAGGCACGGATCCGGTGCTCCTTACTGCCACAGTATAAGCAGGTCCCCTCGGCACGACGTAAGTCCTGATGGGTCTTGACCATCTTGGTCTGGTCGACCTGCATAGGCTCAGGAGGGTGTACCTGGTTAGAGACAGAAGGAGTGACGGGTTTCTGAAAAGTAGGAGCTAGACGTGGTAACCTCCTCTCACAGGTGACCTCTCTGGCACGCTCCTGGAACCGTAGGTCAATCCGGGTGGCAAGAGTTATTAAGTCATCGAGAGTGGTAGGAATGTCCCGACCGGCAAGTTCATCTTTAATACGGCCGGACAGACCCTCCCAGAAGACGGAAACCAGAGCGTCGTTATCCCAGGCCAGCTCCGAGGCAAGGGTACGGAACCGTATGGCATATTGGCCCACGGTGAGACTTTCCTGACGGAGGCGTAGCAACAATGATGCGGATGAGGTCTTCCGTCCGGGTTCGTCGAAGACTTTCCAGAAAGCCGTGAGAAAAGCAGGCAAGTTGGACACCAGGGGGTCTCCTCTCTCCCATAGAGGATTTAGCCAGGCCAGGGCCTCCCCGGTGAGATGGGACATGATGAATGCAATTTTGGCTCGGTCGGAGTTAAACTGGTGGGACAAAAGTTCAAAGTGCAGGCTGCACTGATTTATGAAGCCCCGAGCCTGGGCGGAGTCGCCTCCGAAGCGAGGAGGTGCAGAAAGCCGGGGTCCAGGGTAGGATACGATGGTATTAGTGGGCAGCGGAGCTGCCGGATTGCGAGACATGGCACTGGCGGAGGTTGCTGGTGGAGCAGTCAGAGTGTCCAGGCGAGTATTGACATTCCGCAGGTGACCCAGGATGGACTCCTGTTGGGACCTTTGACGGGACAGTTCATGACACAGGTCCGAGAGCGAGGGAGTTGGGTGCCACCGGGTTCCATGGCCCGAGCAAACTGTAACGGGTCTGGGAGGCGGAACCTCAGAGCTACTATACAAGGAGGCGGATCTTGTAAGGGAGCGGGTGGCGACCAGGGAAGACGGGCTGGAAGTCTCAGCAGGTGAACGGGACAGTCTCTGAGTGAACGGGACAGTCTCTGAGTGAACGGGACAGTCTCTGAGTGAACGGGCTGGAGGTCACGGCAAGTGACCGGGGCAGTCTCTAGGTATAGGGTTGGTACGACCTGTGGCGGCTGAAGATAGACGTGAGCTCCCAGGTGAGCAGGCGAGAGTCTCTGGATGAACGGTTGGTCACAGCATGTGACGGCGGAGCCTCCAGGAAGACCAGCGGACAGGCGACAGATGAGCGCTCCCAGGTGAGCGGGCAGAAGTCTCTGGACAGGCGGGTGGTCACAGCACGTGACGGCAGAGCCTCCGGGTAGGCAAACAGACAGGTAGCAGAAGAGCGCTCCCAGGTGAGCGGGCAGGAGTCACTGGACAGGCAGGTGGTCATAGCACGTGACGGCGGAGCCTCCAGGTAGGCTAGCAGGCAGATAGCAGATGTGCGCTCCCAGGTGAGCGGGCAAGCTGGTCCATAGACAGACTGACAGGAGTTGGAAGGCAGACCGTCGGACCTCAGGCAGGCAGGCAGGTAGCTGATGTGCGCTCCCAGGTGAGCGAGCAGGCTGGTCCTTAGACAGACTGACAGGATTAGTAAGGCAGACCGTCGGACCTCAGACAAGCTGGCAGGTATCAGATGTGCGCTCCCAGGTGAGCGGGCAGGCTGGTCCTTAGACAGACTGACAGGATTAGTAAGGCAGACCGTCGGACCTCAGACTAGCAGGCAGGTAGCAAGTAATCAGGCAGGAATCCGGCAGGTAACTGGCAGGTAACTGGCAACTGGACCTGAGGGCTGAAGCACAGGTGAGACACAGGTGCAAACAACATTGCTCGGGCACCTCCATTTTGGAGGAGGTGCCTTATATATGGTAAAGTCCTCCAGCCATTGGCCGGGGACTCCTTAGGACGGCGCGCGCGGCCCCTTTAAGACGGAGGGAGGGCGCGCGCGCGCGCCCTGAGCACAGTGGCCGGGAAGGAGCGCGCACTGCCAGCAGAGCGGGAGAGGGACGCCGGACACGGAGCAGAGCGGTGAGGGGAACAGCGTCCCTGCCTAGCAGAGGGCAGGGACGCCGGCACTACACAGTAGCTTAACAAGATGATTTTAATGCCCCTTGGAAGAGACGTGGAGATGTCAGCAGCTTAACAAGATGGTTTTAATGCCACTTGGAAGAAACGTGGAGGTTGCAGTACCTTAACAAGATGGTTTTAATGCCCCTGAGGAAAGTAGTGTAGGTTGCAGTAGCTTAACAAGACAGTTATAATGCCCCTTGGAAAAGACATGGAGGTCGCAGTGGAATAAAAAGACAATATCAATGCCCTTGGGAAAAGTGGTGGAGGTTGCAGTAGCTTAACAGGATGGTTTTAATGCACCTTGAAAGAGACGTGGAGGTTGCAGTAGCTTAACAAGACGGTTATAATGCCCCTTGGAAGAGATGTGGAGTTTGCAGTAGCTTAACAAGATGGTTTTAATGCCCCTTGGAAGAGACGTGGAGGTTGCAGTAGCTTAACAAGACGGTTATAATGCCCCTTGGAAAAGACGTGGAGGTCGCAGTGGAATAAAAAGACAATATCAATGCCCTTGGGAAAAGTGGTGGAGGTCGCAGTAGCTAAGCAAGACGGTTTTAATGCCTCTTGGAAGAGACGTGGAGGTTGCAGTAGCTTAGCAAGACGGTTTTAATGCCCCTTGGAAGAGGCTTGGAGGTTGCAGTAGCTTAACAAGACGGTTTTAATGTCCATTGGAAGAGACGTGGAGTTTGCAGTAGCTTAACAAGGTGCTTTTAATGCCTCTTGGAAGAGATGTGGAGGTCGCAGTGGAATAAAAAGACAATATCAATGCCCTTGGGAAAAGTGGTGGATGTCGCAGTAGCTTAACAAGACAGTTTTAATGGCCCTTGGAAGAGACGTGGAGGTTGCATTAGCTTAACAAGACAGTTTTAATGCCCCTTGGAAGAGACGTGGAGGTTGCAGTAGCATAACAAGATGGTTTTAATGCCCCTTGGAAGAGACATGGAGGTTGCAGTAGCTTAACAAGACGGCTTTAATTCCCCTTGGAAGAGAGGTGGAAGTTGCAGTAGCTTAACAAGACGGTTTTAATGGCCCTTGGAAATGTCGGGCAGGATGCCGTAGCTTAACAAGTCGTTTTTAGTGCACCTTGGAAGAGACGTGGAGGTCGCAGTGGAATAAAAAGACAATATCAATGCCACTGGGAATAGTGGTGGAGGTCGCAATAGCTTAACAAGACGGTTTTAATGCCCCTTGGAAGAGACGTGGAGGTTGCAGTAGCTTAACAAGATGGTTTAAATGCCCCTTGGAAAAGCCATGCAGTACAGCATCTTAAAAACATTATTCCCATTAATGGGGAGTGGGTCTCCCGTAGTCTTTGCCTATGCCTTCCAATCAAAAGCTGCCAAAAATTAGGACGGAGGAACTTGAAATGCTGGCAACACGGACCAAGGTCACCCTGGTGGTATAGTGGTTGTGTAGGGTGAGGATAAGGAGAATGCACCTTGGAAGAGACGTGGAGGTTGCAGTAGCTTAACAAGACGGTTTTAATGGCCTTTGGAAGAGACGTGGAGGTCGCAGTAGCTTAACAAGACGGTTTTAATGCCCCTTGGAAGAGACATGGAGGTTGCATTAGCTTAACAAGACAGTTTTAATGCCCCTTGGAGGAGACGTGGAGGATGCAGTAGCTTGACAAGATGTTTTTAATGCCATTTGGAAGAGACGTGTAGGTTGCAGTAGCTTAACAAGATGATTTTAATGCCCCTTGCGAGAGACATGGAGGTTGCAGTAGCTTAACTAGACGGTTTTAATGCCCCTTGGTAGAGACGTGCATGTCGCAGTGCAATAAAAAGACAATATCAATGCCATTTGGAAAAGTGGTGGAGGTCTCAGTATCTTAACAAGACGGTTTTAATGATTTTGGAAGAGACGAGGAGGTTGCAGTAGCTTATCAAGATGGTTTTAATGCCCCTTGGAAGAGACGTGGAGGTTCCAGTAGCTTAACAAGATTGTTTTAATGCCCCTTGGAAGAGACATAAAAGTTGCAGTAGCTTAACAAGATGGTTTTAATGCCTCTTGGAAGAGACGTGGAGTTTGCAGTAGCTTAACAAAATGGTGTTAATGCCCCTTGGAAAAGGCATGGAGGTCGCAGTGGAATAAAAAGATAGTATCAGTGCCCCTGGAAAATGTGGTGGCGGTTGCAGTAGCTTAACAAAACGGTTTAATTGCCCCTTGGAAGAATGATGGAGATCGCAGTGGAATAAAAAGACAATTTCAATGCCCCTGGGATAAGTGGTGGAGGTCGCAGTAGCTTAACAAGACGGTTTTAATGCCCATTGGAAGAGTGGTGGAGGTCGTAGAAGCATAATGAGACGATTTTAATGCCCCTTGGAAGAGATGTGGAGGTTGTAGTAGCCTAACAAGACGGTTTTAATGCCCCTTGGAAGAGACGTAGAGGTGGCAACAGCTTAACAAGACCGTTTTAATGCCACTTGGAAGAGACGTGGAGGTTGCAGTAGCTTAACAAGACGGTTTTAATGCCCCTGAGGAAAGTAGTGGAGGTCGCAGTAGCTTAACAAGACGGTTTTAATGCCCCTTAGAAAAGACGTGGAGGTTACAGTAGCTTAACAAGACAGTTTTATTGCCCCTTAAAAGAGACGTAGTGGTGGCAGCAGCTTAACAAGACCGTTTTAATGCCACTTTGAAGAGACATGGAGGTTGCAGTAGCTTAACAAGATGGTTTTAATGCCCCTTGGAAGAGACATGGAGGTCGCAGTGGAATAAAAGGACAATATCAATGCCCTAGGGAAAAGTGGTGGAGGTCGCAGTAGCTTAACAAGACGGTTTTAATGCCCCTTGAAAGAGACGTGGAGGTTGCAGTAGCTTAAAAAGATGGTTTTAATGACCCTCTGAAGAGACGTGGAGGTTGCAGTATCTTAACAACATGGTTTTAATGCCCCTTGCAAGAGACGTGGAGTATGCAGCAGCTTAACAAAACGGTTTTAATGCCGCTTGAAAGAATCATGGAGGTTGTAGTAGCTTAACAAGACGGTTTTAATGCCCCTCTGAAGACTGGTGGAGGTCGCAGTAGCTTAACAAGACGGTTTTAATGCCCCTGTAAAAAGTGGTGGTGGTCGCAGGAGCTTAACAAGACGGATTTAATGCCCCTTGGAAGAGACGTGGAGGTTTCAGTAGCTTCACAAGATGGTTTTAATGCCCCTTGGAAGAGACGTGGAGGTCACTGTGGATTAAAAAGACAATATCAATGCACTTCGGAAAAGTGGTGTAGGTCGCAGTAGCTTAACAAGATGGTTTTAATGACTCTTGGAAGAGACGTGGAGGTTGCAGTAGCTTAACAAGACGGTTTTAATGCCCCTTGGAAGAGACGTGGAGTTTGCAGTAGGTTTAACAATACGTTTTTAATGACCCTTGGAAGAGACGTGGAGGTCACAGTGGAATAAAAAGACAATATCAATGCCCTTGGGAAAAGTGGTGGAGGTCGCAGAAGCTTAACAAGTCGGTTTTCATGCCTCTTGGAAGAGACGTGGAAGTTGCAGTAGCTTAACAAGACAGTTTTAATACCCCTTGGAAGAGACGTGGAGGTGGCAGTAGCTCAACAAGACGGTTTTTATGTCCTTTGGAAGAGACGTGGAGTTTGCAGTAGCTTAACAAGACGCTTTTAATGCCCCTTGGAAGAGACGTGGAGGTCGCAGTGGAATAAAAAGACAATATCAATGCCCTTGGGAAAAGTAGAGGAGGTCGCAGTAGCTTAACAAGACAGTTTTAATGGCCCTTGGAAGAGACATGGAGGTTGCAGTAGCTTAAAAAGACGGTTTTAATGCCTCGTGGAAGAGACGTGGAGGATGCAGTAGCTTAACAAGACGTTTTTAATGTCCCTTGGAAGAGACGTGGAGGTTGCAGTAGCTTAACAAGACGGTTCAATGCCCCTTGGAAGAGACATGGAGGTTGCAGTAGCTTAACAAGACTTTTTTAATGTCCCTTAGAAAAGACATAGAGATCGCAGTGGAATACAAAGACAGTACCAATGCCCCTGGGAAAAGTGGTGGAGGTCGCAATAACTTATCCAGACGGTTTTAATGCCCCTTGGAAGAATGGTGGAGGTCGCAGTGGAATAAAAAGACAATATCATTGTCCCTGGGAAAGTGGTGGAGGTCGCAGTAGCTTAACAAGACGGTTTTAATGCCCCTTGGAAGAGACGTGGAGGTTGCAGTAGCTTAACAACACGGTTTTAATGTCCCTTGGAAGAGACGTGGAGTTTGCAGTAGGTTAACAATACGTTTTTAATGCCCCTTGGTAGATACGTGGAGGTCGCAGTGGAATTAAATGACAATATCAATGCACTTGGGAAAAGTGGTTGAGGTCGCAGTAGCTTAACAAGTCGGTTTTCATGCCTCTTGGAAGAGACATGGAGGTTGCAGTAGCTTAAAAAGACGGTTTTAATGCCCCTTGGAAGAGACGTGGAGGTTGCAGTAGCTTAATAAGACGGTTTTTATGTCCCTTGGAGGAGACGTGGAGTTTGCAGTAGCTTAACAAGATGGTTTTAATGCCCTTTGGAAGAGACGTGGAGGTCGCAGTAGCTTAACAAGACTTTTTTAATGCCTCTTGGAAAAGACATGGAGGTCGCAGTGGAATAAAAAGACAGTATCAATGCCCTTGGGAAAAGTAGTGGAGGTCGCAGTATCTTAACAAGACAGCTTAAATGCCCCTTGCGAGAGACATGGAGGTTGCAGTAGCTTAACTAGACGGTTTTAATGCCCCTTGGTAGAGACGTGCATGTCGCAGTGCAATAAAAAGACAATATCAATGCCATTTGGAAAAGTGGTGGAGGTCTCAGTATCTTAACAAGACGGTTTTAATGATTTTGGAAGAGACGAGGAGGTTGCAGTAGCTTATCAAGATGGTTTTAATGCCCCTTGGAAGAGACGTGGAGGTTCCAGTAGCTTAACAAGATTGTTTTAATGCCCCTTGGAAGAGACATAAAAGTTGCAGTAGCTTAACAAGATGGTTTTAATGCCTCTTGGAAGAGACGTGGAGTTTGCAGTAGCTTAACAAAATGGTGTTAATGCCCCTTGGAAAAGGCATGGAGGTCGCAGTGGAATAAAAAGATAGTATCAGTGCCCCTGGAAAATGTGGTGGCGGTTGCAGTAGCTTAACAAAACGGTTTAATTGCCCCTTGGAAGAATGATGGAGATCGCAGTGGAATAAAAAGACAATTTCAATGCCCCTGGGATAAGTGGTGGAGGTCGCAGTAGCTTAACAAGACGGTTTTAATGCCCATTGGAAGAGTGGTGGAGGTCGTAGAAGCATAATGAGACGATTTTAATGCCCCTTGGAAGAGATGTGGAGGTTGTAGTAGCCTAACAAGACGGTTTTAATGCCCCTTGGAAGAGACGTAGAGGTGGCAACAGCTTAACAAGACCGTTTTAATGCCACTTGGAAGAGACGTGGAGGTTGCAGTAGCTTAACAAGACGGTTTTAATGCCCCTGAGGAAAGTAGTGGAGGTCGCAGTAGCTTAACAAGACGGTTTTAATGCCCCTTAGAAAAGACGTGGAGGTTAAAGTAGCTTAACAAGACAGTTTTATTGCCCCTTAAAAGAGACGTAGTGGTGGCAGCAGCTTAACAAGACCGTTTTAATGCCACTTTGAAGAGACGTGGAGGTTGCAGTAGCTTAACAAGATGGTTTTAATGCCCCTTGGAAGAGACATGGAGGTCGCAGTGGAATAAAAGGACAATATCAATGCCCTAGGGAAAAGTGGTGGAGGTCGCAGTAGCTTAACAAGACGGTTTTAATGCCCCTTGAAAGAGACGTGGAGGTTGCAGTAGCTTAAAAAGATGGTTTTAATGACCCTCTGAAGAGACGTGGAGGTTGCAGTATCTTAACAACATGGTTTTAATGCCCCTTGCAAGAGACGTGGAGTATGCAGCAGCTTAACAAAACGGTTTTAATGCCGCTTGAAAGAATCATGGAGGTTGTAGTAGCTTAACAAGACGGTTTTAATGCCCCTCTGAAGACTGGTGGAGGTCGCAGTAGCTTAACAAGACGGTTTTAATGCCCCTGTAAAAAGTGGTGGTGGTCGCAGGAGCTTAACAAGACGGATTTAATGCCCCTTGGAAGAGACGTGGAGGTTTCAGTAGCTTCACAAGATGGTTTTAATGCCCCTTGGAAGAGACGTGGAGGTCACTGTGGATTAAAAAGACAATATCAATGCACTACGGAAAAGTGGTGTAGGTCGCAGTAGCTTAACAAGATGGTTTTAATGACTCTTGGAAGAGACGTGGAGGTTGCAGTAGCTTAACAAGACGGTTTTAATGCCCCTTGGAAGAGACGTGGAGTTTGCAGTAGGTTTAACAATACGTTTTTAATGACCCTTGGAAGAGACGTGGAGGTCACAGTGGAATAAAAAGACAATATCAATGCCCTTGGGAAAAGTGGTGGAGGTCGCAGAAGCTTAACAAGTCGGTTTTCATGCCTCTTGGAAGAGACGTGGAAGTTGCAGTAGCTTAACAAGACAGTTTTAATACCCCTTGGAAGAGACGTGGAGGTGGCAGTAGCTCAACAAGACGGTTTTTATGTCCTTTGGAAGAGACGTGGAGTTTGCAGTAGCTTAACAAGACGCTTTTAATGCCCCTTGGAAGAGACGTGGAGGTCGCAGTGGAATAAAAAGACAATATCAATGCCCTTGGGAAAAGTAGAGGAGGTCGCAGTAGCTTAACAAGACAGTTTTAATGGCCCTTGGAAGAGACATGGAGGTTGCAGTAGCTTAAAAAGACGGTTTTAATGCCTCGTGGAAGAGACGTGGAGGATGCAGTAGCTTAACAAGACGTTTTTAATGTCCCTTGGAAGAGACGTGGAGGTTGCAGTAGCTTAACAAGACGGTTCAATGCCCCTTGGAAGAGACATGGAGGTTGCAGTAGCTTAACAAGACTTTTTTAATGTCCCTTAGAAAAGACATAGAGATCGCAGTGGAATACAAAGACAGTACCAATGCCCCTGGGAAAAGTGGTGGAGGTCGCAATAACTTATCCAGACGGTTTTAATGCCCCTTGGAAGAATGGTGGAGGTCGCAGTGGAATAAAAAGACAATATCATTGCCCCTGGGAAAGTGGTGGAGGTCGCAGTAGCTTAACAAGACGGTTTTAATGCCCCTTGGAAGAGACGTGGAGGTTGCAGTAGCTTAACAACACGGTTTTAATGTCCCTTGGAAGAGACGTGGAGTTTGCAGTAGGTTAACAATACGTTTTTAATGCCCCTTGGTAGATACGTGGAGGTCGCAGTGGAATTAAATGACAATATCAATGCACTTGGGAAAAGTGGTTGAGGTCGCAGTAGCTTAACAAGTCGGTTTTCATGCCTCTTGGAAGAGACATGGAGGTTGCAGTAGCTTAAAAAGACGGTTTTAATGCCCCTTGGAAGAGACGTGGAGGTTGCAGTAGCTTAATAAGACGGTTTTTATGTCCCTTGGAGGAGACGTGGAGTTTGCAGTAGCTTAACAAGATGGTTTTAATGTCCTTTGGAAGAGACGTGGAGGTCGCAGTAGCTTAACAAGACTTTTTTAATGCCTCTTGGAAAAGACATGGAGGTCGCAGTGGAATAAAAAGACAGTATCAATGCCCTTGGGAAAAGTAGTGGAGGTCGCAGTATCTTAACAAGACAGCTTAAATGGCCCTTGGAAGAGACGTGGAGGTTGCAGTAGCTTAACAAGACGGTTTTAATGCCCCTTGGAAGAGACGTGGAGGTTGCAGTAGCTTAACAAGATGGTTTAATGCCCCTTCGAAGAGACGTGGAGGTTGCAGTAGCTTAACAAGAAGGTTTTAATGCCACTTTGAAGAGACGTAGAGATTGCAGTAGCTTAACAAGACTTTTTTAATGCCTCTTGGAAAAGACATGGAGGTCGCAGTGGAATAAAAAGACAGTATCAATGCCCCTGGGAAAAGTGGTGGAAGTCGCAATATCTTAACAAGACGGTTTTAATGCCACTTTGAAGAATGGTGGAGGTCGCAGTGGAATAAAAAGACAATATCATTGCCCCTGGGAATGTGGTGGTGGTTGCAGTAGCTTAACAAGACGGTTTTAATGCCCCTTGGAAGAGACATGGAGGTTGCAGTATCTTAACAAGATGGTTTTAATGCCCCTTGGAAGAGACGTGGAGGTTGCAGTAGCTTAACAAGACGGTTTTAATGCCCCTTGGAAGACTGGTGGAGGTCGCAGCAGCTTAACAAGACTGTTTTAATCCCCCTGTAAGAAGTGGTGGAGGTCGCAGTAGCTTAACAAGACGGTTTTAAAGCCCCTTGGAAGAGACGTGGAGGTTTCAGTAGCTTCACAAGACGGTTTTCATGCACCTTGGAAGAGACGTGGAGGTCACAGTGGATTAAAAAGACAATATCAATGCCCTTCAGAAAAGTGGTGGAGGTCGCAGTATCTTAACAAGACGGTTTTAAAGCCCCTTGGAAGAGACGTGCAGGTTGCAGTAGCTTAAAAAGATGGTTTTATTGTCCCTTGGAAGAGACTTGGAGTTTGCAGTAGGTTAACAATACATTTTTAATGCCCCATGGAAGAGACGTGGAGGTCGCAGTGGAATAAAAAGGCAATATCAATGCCCTTGGGAAAAGTAGTGGAGGTCGCAGTAGCTTAACAAGACAGTTTTAATGGCCCTTGGAAGAGACGTGGAGGTTGCAGTAGCTTACCAAGACGGTTTTAATGCCCCGTGCAAGAGACGTGGAGGTTGCAGTAGCTTAACAAGACGGTTTTAATGTCCCTTGGAAGAGACGTGGAGGTTGCAGTAGCTTAACAAGACGGTTTTAATGTCCCTTGAAAGAGACGTGGAGGTTGCAGTAGCTTAACAAGACGGTTTTAATGCCCCGTGGAAGAGACGTAGTGGTTGCAGTAGCTTAAAAAGACGGTTCTAATGCCTCGTGGAAGAGACGTGGAGGTTGCAGTAGCTTAACAAGACGGTTTTATTGTCCCTTTTAAGAGACGTGGAGGTTGCAGTAGCTTAACAAGGCGGTTTAATGCCCCTTGGAAAAGACATGGAGGTCGCAGTGGAATAAAAAAACAGTACCAATGCCCCTGGGAAAAGTGGTGGAGGTCGCAATAACTTAACAAGACGGTTTTCATGCCCCTTGGAAGAATGGTGGAGGTCGCAGTGGAATAAAAAGACAAAATCATTGCCCCTGGGAAAGTGGTGGAGGTCGCAGTAGCTTAACAAGACGGTTTTAATGCCCCTTGGAAGAGACGTGGAGGTTGCAGTAGCTTAACAAGACGGTTTTAATGTCCCTTGGAAGAGTAGTGGAGTTTGCAGAAGGTTAACAATACGTTTTTAATGCCCCTTGGAAGAGACATGGAGGTCGCAGTGGAATTAAAAGACAATATCAATGCCCTTGGGAAAAGTGGTTGAGGTCGCAGTAGCTTAACAAGTCGGTTTTCATGCCTCTTGGAAGAGATGTGGAGGTTGCAGTAGCTTAACAAGACGGTTTTAATGCCCCTTGGAAGAGACGTGGAGGTTGCAGTAGCTTAACAAGACGGTTTTTATGTCCGTTGGAAGAGACGTGGAGTTTGCAGTAGCTTAACAAGACGGTTTTAATGCCCCTTGGAAGAGACGTGGAGGTCGCAGTGGAATAAAAAGACAATATCAATGCCCTTGGGAAAAGTAGTGGAGGTCGCAGTAGCTTAACAAGACAGTTTAAATGGCCCTTGGAAGAGACGTGGAGGTTGCAGTAGCTTAACAAGATGGTTTTAATGCCCAGTGGAAGAGACATGGAGGATGCAGTAGCTTAACAAGACGGTTTTAATGCCCCTTGGAAGAGACGTGGAAGTGGTAGTAGCCTAACAAGACGGTTTAATGCCCCTTGGAAGAGACGTGGAGGTTGCAGTAGCTTAACAAGACGGTTTTAATGCCACTTGGAAAAGACATGGAGGTCGCAGTGGAATAAAAAGACAATATCATTGTCCCTGGGAAAGTGGTGGAGGTCGCAGTAGCTTAACAAGATGGTTTTAATGCCCCTTGGAAGAGACAAGGAGGTTGCAGTATCTTAACAAGATGGTTTTAATGCCCCTTGGAAGAGACGTGGAGGTTGCAGCAGCTTAACAAAATGGTTTTAATGCCCCTTGGAATAATCGTGGAGTTTGCAGTAGCATAACAAGACTGTTTTAATGCCCCTTGGAAGACTGGCGGAGGTCGCAGTAGCTGAACAAGACGGTTTTAATGCCCCTTGGAAGAGACGTGGAGGTTTCAGTAGCTTCACAAGATGGTTTTAATGCACCTTGGAAGAGACATGGAGGTCACAGTGGATTAAAAAGACAATATCAATGCCCTTCGGAAAAGTGGTGGAGGTCGCAGTAGCTTACCAAGACGGTTTTAATGCCCCGTGGAAGAGACGTGGAGGTTGCAGTAGCTTAACAAGATGGTTTTAATGCCCCGTGGAAGAGACGTGGAGGTTGCAGTAGCTTAACAAGATGGTTTTAGTGCCCCTTGGGAGAGACGTGGAGGTTGCAGTAGCTTAACAAGACGGTTTTAATGCCCTTGGAAGAGACGAGGAAGCTGCAGTATCTTAACAAGATGGTGTTAATGCCCATTGAAAGAGACGTGGAGGTTGCAGCATCTTAACAAAACGGTTTTAATGCCCCTTGGAAGAATCGTGGAGGTTGCAGTAGCTTTACAAGAAGGTTTTAATGCACTTCGGAAGAATGGTGGAGGTCGCGGTAGCTTAACAAGATGGTTTTAATGCCCCTGGAGAAAGTGGTGGAGGTCGCAGTAGCTTAACAAGATGGTATTAATGCCCCTTGGAAGAGACGTAGAGGATGCAGTAGCTTCTCAAGATGGTTTTAATGCCCCTTGGAAGAGACGTGGAGGTCGCAGTGGAATAAAAATACAATATCAATGCCCATGGGAAAAGTAGTGGAGGTCGCAGTAGCTTAACAAGACAGTTTAAATGGCCCTTGGAAGAGACGTGGAGGTTGCAGTAGCTTAACAAGATGGTTTTAATGCCCCTTGGAAGAGACATGGAGGTTGCAGTATCTTAACAAGATGGTTTTAATGCCCTTTCGAAGAGACGTGGAGGTTGCAGCAGCTTAACAAAATGGTTTTAATGCCCCTTGGAATAATCGTGGTGGTTGCAGTAGCTTAACAAGACGGTTTTAATGCCCCTTGGAAGACTGGTGGAGGTCGCAGTAGCTTAACAAGACTGTTTTAATCCCCCTGTAAAAAGTGGTGGAGGTCGCAGTAGCTTAACAAGACGGTTTTAATGCCCCTTGGAAGAGACGTGGAGGTTTCAGTAGCTTCACAAGATGGTTTTCATGCACCTTGGAAGAGACGTGGAGGTCACATTGGAATAAAAAGACAATATCAATGCCCTTCGGAAAAGTGGTGGAGGTCGCAGTAGCTTAACAAGACGGTTTTAAAGCCCCTTGGAAGAGACGTGGAGGTTGCAGTAGCTTAACAAGATGGTTTTAATGTCCCTTGGAAGAGACGTGGAGTTTGCAGTGAAATAAAAAGAAAATATCAATGCCCTTGGGAAAAGTAGTGGAGGTCGCAGTAGCTTAACAAGACAGTTTTAATGGCCCTTGGAAGAGACGTGGAGGTTGCAGTAGCTTACCAAGACGGTTTTAATGCCCCGAGGAAGAGACGTGGAGGTTGCAGAAGCTTAACAAGATGGTTTTAATGTCCCTTGGAAGAGACGTGGAGGTTGCAGTAGCTTAACAAGACGGTTTTAATGTCCCTTGGAAGAGACGTGGAGGTTGCAGTAGCTTAACAAGATGGATTTAATGTCCCTTGGAAGACACGTGGAGGTTGCAGTAGCTTAACAAGATGGTTTAAATGCCCCGTGGAAGAGACGTGGAGGATGCAGTAGCTTAAAAAGACGGTTCTAATGACTCGTGGAAGAGACGTGGAGGTTGCAGTAGCCTAACAAGACGGTTTTAATGTCCCTTGGAAGAGACTTGGAGGTTGCAGTAGCTTAACAAAATAGTTTTAATGCCCCTTGGAAAAGACATGGAGGTCGCAGTGGAATAAAAAGACAGTATCAATGCCCCTGGGAAAAGTGGTGGAGGTCGCAATAACTTAACAAGACGGTTTTAATGCCCCTTGGAAGAATGGTGGAGGTCGCAGTGGAATAAAAAGACAATATCATTGCCCCTGGGAAAGTGGTGGAGGTCGCAGTAGCTAAACAAGACGGTTTTAATGCCCCTTGGAAGAGACGTGGAGGTTGCAGTAGCTTAACAAGACGGCTTTAATGTCCCTTTGAAGAGTCGTGCAGTTTACAGTAGTCTAACAATACGTTTTTAATGCCCCTTGGAAGAGACGTGGAGGTCGCAGTGGCATTAAGACAATATCAATGCACTTGGGAAAAGTGGTTGAGGTCGCAGTAGCTTAATAAGTCGGTTTTCATGCCTCTTGGAAGAGACGTGGAGGTTGCAGTAGCTTAACAAGACGGTTTTAATGCCCCTTGGAAGAGACGTGGAGGTTGCAGTAGCTTAACAAGACGGTTTTTATGTCCGTTGGAAGAGACGTGGAGTTTGCAGTAGCTTAACAAGACGGTTTTAATGCCCCTTGGAAGAGACGTGGAAGTCGCAGTGGAATAAAAAGACAATATAAATGCCCTTGGGAAAAGTAGTGGAGGTCGCAGTAGCTTAACAAGACAGTTTAAATGGCCCTTGGAAGAGACGTGGAGGTTGCAGTGGCATAACAAGATCGTTTTAATGCCCAGTGGAAGAGACGTGGAGGATGCAGTAGCTTAACAAGACGGTTTTAATGCCCCTTGGAAAAGACATGGAGGTCGCAGTGGAATAAAAAGACAGTATCAATGCCCTTGGGAAAAGTGGTGGTGGTCGCAATATCTTAACAAGATGGTTTTAATGCCCTTTGGAAGAAAGGTGTAGGTTGCAGTGGAATAAAAAGACAATATCAATGCCATTTGGAAAAGTGGTGGCGGTCTCAGTATCTTAACAAGACGGTTTTAATGATTTTGGAAGAGACGTGGAGGTTGCAGTAGCTAAACAAGATGGTTTTAATGCCCCTTGGAAGAGACGTGGAGGTTCCAGTAGCTTAACAAGATTGTTTTAATGCCCCTTGGAAGAGACATAAAGGTTGCAGTAGCTTAACAAGATGGTTTTAATGCCTCTTGGAAGAGACGTGTAGTTTGCAGTAGCTTAACAAGACGGTGTTAATGCCCCTTGGAAAAGGCATGGAGGTCGCAGTGGAATTAAAAAGACAGTATCAATGCCCCTGGAAAATGTGGTGGAGGTTGCAGTAGCTTAACAAAATGATTTAATTGCCCCTTGGAAGAATGATGGAGATCGCAGTGGAATAAAAAGACAATATCAATGCCCCTGGTATAAGTGGTGGAGGTAGCAGTAGCGTAATGAGACGATTTTAATGCCCCTTGGAAGAGATGTGGAGGTCGCAGTAGCTTAACAAGACGGTTTTAATGCCCCTTGGAAGAGACGTGGAGGTTGCAGTAGCTTAACAAGACGGTTTTAATGTCCCTTGGAAGAGACGTGAAGTTTGCAGTAGGTTAACAATACATTTTTAATGCCCATTGGAAGAGACGTGGAGGTCGCAGTGGAATTAAAAGGCAATATCAATGCCCTTGGAAAAAGTGGTTGAGGTCGCAGTAGCTTAACAAGTCGATTTTCATGCCTCTTGGAAGAGACCTGGAGGTTTCAGTAGCTTAACAAGATGGTTTTAATGCCCCTTGGAAGAGACGTGGAGGTTGCAGTAGCTTAACAAGATGGTTTTTATGTCCCTTGGAAGAGACGTGGAGTTTGCAGTAGCTTATCAAGATGGTTTTAATGCCCCCGAGGAAAGTAGTGGAGGTCGCAATATCCGTAGAGGTGGCAGCAGCTTAACAAGACCATTTTAATGCCACTTCGAAGAGACATGGAGGTTGCAGTAGCTTAACAAGATGGTTTTAATGCCCCTTGGAAGAGACGTGGAGGTCGCAGTGGAATAAAAGGACAATATCAATGCCCTTGGGAAAAGTGGTGGAGGTCGAAGTAGCTTAACAGGACGGTTTTAATGCCCCTTGAAAGAGACGTGGAGGTTGCAGTAGCTTAACAAGACAGTTTTAATGCCCCTCTGAAGAGACGTGGAGGTTGCAGTAGCTTAACAAGACAGTTTTAATGTCTCTTGTAAAAGACGTGGAGGTTGCAGTGTCTTAACAAGATGGTTTTAATGCCCCTTGCAAGAGACTTGGAGTATGCAGCAGCTTATCAAAACAGTTTTAATGCCCCTTGAAAGAATCCTGGAGGATGTAGTAGCTTAACAAGATGGTTTTAATGCCCCTCTGAAGACTAGTGGAGGTCGCAGTAGCTTAACAAGACGGTTTTAATGCCCCTTTAAAAAGTGGTGGAGGTCGCAGTAGCTTAACAAGAAGGATTTAATGCCCCTTGGAAGAGACGTGGAGGTTTCAGTAGCTTCACAAGATGGTTTTAATGCCCCTTGGAAGAGAAGTGGAGTTCACAGTGGATTAAAAAGACAATATCAATGCACTTCGGAAAAGTGGTGTAGGTCGCAGTAGCTTAACAAGATGGTTTTAATGACTCTTGGAAGAGACGTGGAGGTTACAGTAGCTTAACAAGACGGTTTTAATGCCCCTTGGAAGAGACGTGGAGGTTGCAGTAGCTTAACAAGACGGTTTTAATGTCCCTTGCAAGAGACATGGAGTTTTCAGTAGGTTAACAATACGTTTTTAATGCCCCTTGGAAGAGACGTGGAGGTCGCAGTGGAATAAAAAGACAATATCAATGCTCTTGGAAAAAGTGGTGGAGGTCGCAGAAGCTTAACAAGTCGGTTTTCATGCCTCTTGGAAGAGACGTGGAGGTTGCAGTAGCTTAACAAGACGGTTTTAATGCCCCTTGGAAGAGACGTGGAGGTTGCAGTAGCTTAACAAGACGGTTTTTATGTCCTTTGGAAGAGACGTGGAGTTTGTAGTAGCTTAACAAGACGCTTTTAATGCCCCTTGGAAGAGACGTGGAGGTCGCAGTGGAATAAAAAGACAATATCAATGCCCTTGGGAAAAGTAGTGGAGGTCGCAGTAGCTTAACAAAACAGTTTTAATGGCCCTTGGAAGAGACGTGGAGGTCGCAGTAGCTTAACAAGACAGTTTTAATGGCCCTTAGGAAAGACATGAAGGTCGCAGTGGAATACAAAGAGAGTATCAATGCCCCTGAGAAAAGTGATGGAGGTCGCAATAACTTAACCAGACGGTTTTAATGCCCCTTGGAAGAATGGTGGAGGTCGCAGTGGAATAAAAAGACAATATCATTGCCCCTGGGAAAGTTGTGGAGGTCGCAGTAGCGTAACAAGATGGTTTTAATGCCCCTTGGAAGAGACGTGGAGGTTGCAGTAGCTTAACAAGACGGTTTTAATGTCCCTTGGAAGAGACGTGGAGTTTGCAGTAGGTTAACAATACGTTTTTAATGCCCCTTGGAAGAGACGTGGAGGTCGCAGTGGAATTAAAAGACAATATCAATGCCCTTGGGAAAAGTGGTTGAGGTCGCAGTAGCTTAACAAATCGGTTTTCATGCCTCTTGGAAGAGACGTGGAGGTTGCAGTAGCTTAACAAGACGGTTTTAATGCCCCTTGGAAGAGACGTGGAGGTTGCAGTAGGTTAAAAAGACGGTTTTTATGTCTGAGAGGATGATGGGAGTTGTACTTCACGCAAGACTACGATGTAAGACACAGATGAAGTTATTCTTCCCTTATCTGGACATTTGGACTGACGCCCAGAAACTAGATTGTAACTTGTTTTAGCTGTCTCAGCAACCTTCTACTAATTATCACTTTTCTGTTTATGAAACTTTCTTATCAACATTCCACTGTTATGAATCATCATTTCGCTGCCTGTGAAACAAAGGCATTTTACTGCGCATGTATGACAACAAACTATGATTATTAATATAAATAAAGGGACTGCACCTATAGAGGCAGACGCGCTCAGGGGCTTCCCAGTACTTGATTATACACTACGTGTCTGTGTATTTCTTGTTACGGGGATACCCCGACTCCAACAAGGACCCTCCATGGCTGAATGATCCTAACAATTCCTGGCGCCCGAAACAGGGACCCGAGGTCTGCGTATTCCTTCAAGTTCATCGACCGGCACGAGTAACCGCTGAGATTGGGACATCGGAACAGCAGATGACAAACCTGGCCAGGTAAGAGACACTGTTAGTTCTCTTACATCTGCTCTGCGATAGTCCGTAAATTTCATGCATATCTTGTGTTGGGATTGAGGAACTAGTAGAGAAGGATACCTATAGCTCGGGTCATTCATGTATATACTGTAGGATCTGCCGAAGGAGAGGTCAGAGAAGGTTATGGAACGGATGGCATGAAAGAGATGTGGATGTCGGGAATAGCCTCATAAGCCGCACTAAGGTAGATGACATAAGTATTACGGAGATTGCCTAACTGAGTCATAAGGTTGTGTCCTTTCGGGGAAACCTTCGCTCACGTTTAACTCCCGAACCTTTGTCCTCCTTTTTGACAGATAAGAGATTGACAGAATGAGCCCATGGAAGTAATGATAATACTCCAGGGACACGATATATAATGGAGACTGTATGGTTCATTTTATGTATTGTTGGTCTTGCCCTTGTTGCCATATATATGTGTGTTAGAATTACTCTACACTTCAGACAAAACGGTCCAGAGAAACCGTTTCAGATACTGGCTCCTTAGGACAGAATAGGTAACGAGGAAAGGTAGAATATAGAATATATTTTATCTAACCCAAAAAGCCTCCTAAGGTAGGAATAGTCAGGAAAAATGGGCAACAAGATACTGGCTCCTTAGGACAGAATAGGTAACGAGGAAAGGTAGAATATAGAATATATTTTATCTAACCCAAAAAGCCTCCTAAGGTAAGAATAGTCAGGAAAAATGGGCAACAAACAGACTAAGACCACAAATGATGAACAAGATGTCTATACAATCGTGAAAGAAAGGTGTGGTGTAGAAGCAACTAAGAATTTAGGGAAAGTTTGCAAAACTTTTCAGGTAGCAAGGCATGACAGGTTTAACAGGAAACTATGGGAGGACATTCGGGCTAGAAAAGCAGGAGTGGTAAGAGACAAAGGATGGTAGAGTCCAAATTTTGGTGCCTGATGACCAAGAGTCTCTAGAAAACATTGTAAAAGTCCAAGCCTTAGAGGATGAGAAAGATCCTGCCCCTACCCAAATTATTTTAGATCTTTCTGAGGTACCAGAAAAATTATGGGCACAACATGACACCGATGTAGGACTAATGCCAATAGCTCCTGTAAAAGTCACTCCTGTTCCAGGTGTGACACTACCCCAATTGAGACAGTATCCTATTAGTGCCCAACAAGAACACGCCATAGGAGAACAGATAAAAGATTATCTAAAAACTGGAGTACTGATAGAAGTAAAGTCACCAGCCAATACACCGTTGTACCCCGTAAAAAAAGAAATCTACTGAGGGGTCAGCTGCTAGATACCGGATGGTACATGATTTAAGAGAGATAAATAAAATTTTGGAACCTATTACTCCTGTTGTGCCAAATCCACACACGTTGCTATCACAGATCCCAGCAACAGCACGAGTATTTTCTGTCATAGACTTATCAAATGCATTTTTTTCAGTACCATTACACCCAGACTGTTACAAACTGTTTGCATTTACATTTAAGAATAGACAATTAGCATGGACAAGATTACCACAGGGTATGATACATTCACCTACCTTGTACTCAGAAGCTATGAGATCAGTTCTTCAAAATTTCAAACCTACGGATGAGGTTGTAATTCTCCAATATGTTGATGACCTATTGTTATGTGCCCCTGCTCAAGAGTCCGCAAACAGCAACACAATAAGGTTGTTAATATTTCTAGCAGACATGGGCTGTAAAGTTAACAAGAAAAAAGTACAACTTTGTATGACTACGGTAGTATTTCTAGGTCACTGCATTTCACAAGGTATTCGGCACCTCACCGCCGACAGACTAAAAATCATTAGAGATCTTGTTCCTCCCAAGAACTACAAAACATTAAGAGCATTTTTGGGAATAGTATCACACTGCAGACAATGGGTTATACATGCTAGTCAGCTTATGCAACCTCTATATGATTGTTTAAAAATCGAGCCTTTTCAGTTAACTGAATCAGCGCTCATAGCCTTTCAAGACCTCAAGAAAGGTCTCATGTCAGCCCCGGCCTTGGGAATCCCAGACTACGCCAAACCATTCCAATTAATGGCTGCGGAAATGTCTAATCATGCTACAGGAGTACTAACACAGAAACATGAAAATAAACAAAGACCTGTCGCATACTATTCTGCTCAATTAGATAATGTTACCAAAGCTGCACCATCATGTGTCAGAGTAGTAGCAGCTGTCTCTCTTTTGGTAGAAAAAGCCTCAGAAATAGTACTAGACCATGCCCTAATAGTACAAACTACACATGATGTACATGGCATACTGAATCAGGTATTGCCAAAACACATTTCAATGGCTAGACATCTTAGATTACAATGCTCCTTACTAATGCCACCAAACCTCACTTTTCGCCGCATATTGTCTCTAAATTTAGCCACTCTGTTACCACTAGAGACAAAGGGGGGAGTGGAAGGAGGTCAGGAAGACGAAGATGAAAATTTTTTACAATACCACGAACAAGACAATATAATACATGATTGCTTACAGTGTATAGAACAAGAAACACAAGGGCTACCTAATGTACAGGACACCCCTCTTGACAATCCAGACCTACATATGTATATAGATGGTAGTAGGTATGCAGATGAAACTGGTAACTTTCACACAGGTTATGCCATTGTATCAGATTATGATGTTATTGAAGCTGAGCCAATGCAGGCCAGCTGTTCAGCCCAGGAAGCTGAACTATTAGCTCTAATACGAGCATTACAGTTAGCAAAAGAAAAAACCGCTAATATTTTTACTGATATGCATATGGTATTGTACATGATTTTGGATGTATATGGAGAGCTAGAGGTTACATGACAGCTTCAGGTCAACCAGTAAAACATGGACAAATGATTAGACAAATCCTAGAATCAGCTGCCTCAACCAAACAAGTAGCAGTAATAAAAGTACCTGCACATGTAAGACTCGACACCGAGATAGCTAGGGGTAATGACCGAGCCGACAAGGCTGCTAAGCGAGCTGCAGTAAAACCTCTGACAACTGACCACACTATTAGTGCAGTATCAGAATTTGACTTAATTACACGGCTCAAAGAAGCCCACCAGCAGGTGAGTAGAGAAGAAAAAGAAGAGTGGCAGAAACAGGGGGCAGAAGAAAAAGAAGGACTATGGAAAAAAGGAGATGAGCTTTGTCTCCCCCGAGCGTGGTACCCTGTTGTGGTCAGTGAAGCCCACGGACCTACACATGTGTCTGCAAACGGTATGATACAGAGGGTCAGACAGAAGTGGTTAGCCCCAGGGTTCGGCCAGGTAGCTCGAGCAAAATGTGGTTCTTGTGAAATCTGTTTAGCCCACAATCCAGGACAGACTGTTAAGACCCCCCAGAAGCACCATGTAAGACCACTATATCCGTTCCAGAGACTTCAGATCGATTACATCCAGATGCCTAAGCATGGACACTATGAGTATGTACTGGTATGTGTGGACATGTTTTCGGGGTGGCCAGAGGCTTATCCAGTTCATACAGCCACGGCTAAAGTCACTGCAGTAAAAATAGCACATGAACTGGTACCCCGTTATGGTATCCCAGAAGTGATCGAGTCGGATAGAGGTACACATTTTACTGGAGAGATCTTTCAGAATGTAATGAAAATGTTGTGTATAAAAAGTGAACTACACACCCCTTACCACCCACAGAGTTCTGGTAAGGTTGAGAGAATGAATGGAACACTTAAGTTAAAAATACAGAAAGCCATGGCAGAAACACAGAAACCATGGACTGAGTGTCTCCCAATAGCATTGTATTCAGTCAGAAACACCCCCCAGGGAAAGAGCAAACTCACCCCCCATGAAATATTGTTTGGTAGAGTTGCCAATACAGGATTGTATTTCCCACAGATTTTAATGTTAGAAACTGAAAGCTTAACTGCTTATGTATAAAATTTATGTAAGCATGTGTCTAAAATACACTCTTTAGTGTTCTCTTCCATTCCAGATCCAGATTCCATTGAGGGAACGCACAAGCTGCAACCAGGAGACGAAGTTTACGTAAAAAGACATAACAGAAGAACGCTAGAACCCAGATTTGAGGGTCCATATCAGGTGTTATTGACAACTCCAACTGCAGTAAAATTGGAAGGAAAATCAGCATGGGTACATGCAAGCCATTGCAAAAAGAAATAGTGGTGATTGTACTTGTGTTAGCTATAACGATAGATCAGGGAGACTTGTGGGATAAACTAAGTTCCCCAAAACCTACAGATAATAAATTTATAAAACATCATGAGATATTGGTAAACGGGCTGCTCGATGGCGGACAGAAAATAGCAGACTGTTGGATTTGTACGCATTCTCCAATATCAGCCACGAGCATACCCTTCCTGGCCGTACCCATGACCCCTGAGGAAGTGTTTACATGGACTAATTGCTCAGACAAATTAGCAAATAACCAAACCGTTAATTCTAGATTATGGAACACCACTGTTGCCATCCCAGTTGTGGGGTGGGTGGGATTTCCCTGGTGGCAAGGTAATATGACCGGAAAAATAAACAACTTACAATATTTAGCGTTTAAAGGAGGTGTATGGGTTCCTAGAAATAAGACGGGACTAACAGACTTAGGGTTAATTCCTACAGAAAATATACAACTCAGTTTTAGTAGCACAGTATCTTCTTCTCAACCTTTTAAACCTGATATAGTAGAAAAATACATACACAATAATGGTTGGAAATATTCACAATTATTCCCCGATGGAAACAATGATACATGTTCAAAGATACCAGGTAATATATTATGTAATGAGTCAAGTGCATATGACCCAGGTACACCGACTTGTGAAAATCCAGATGCAGGATACTGTAGTCCATTAGGTCAAAAACCCCCTTGGTGTATACTTCAGAATGTATCTAAATTTTTAGATTTGGTACATAGGTTGGTGCTCCAACACTCTGCAATATGGGATCTGCCTGAAGGAACTTTCTGGATTTGTGGAAATGGAGCATACAAATGGCTCCCAGTAGGAATAAAAGGTGCATGTACTCTAGGACGCTTAACACCGGCCACATTTATAGTTCAGAATCAGCAGGTAGATATGCAAGCAGTACCTAAACACACACTATACAAAAGAGCAGCCGACAACTCGCCTAGACCTTCAGGTAGGCCACATGTGGTCCAAATGGGAATTCCTAATAAAATATTCAGCACTTTCTTTGTGTATCCAATGTTGATGCAGATGTGGGATGAATATGACAGACACAATGACCAAAATAAAGATAGCTGGTGGTCAGACACCTTCTCCTTTCTCAACCCAAAGAACTGGTTTAAGGGTATTGGAGGTTGGGTGGCTGGAATTCTGCAAGGTATATTACAGATTGTGCTAATTATAGTAGTCATATATGTAGTGTTTAAAATAGGATTAAAAATTATTTTAATATGCATAAATAAGCTTTGTAACACGGACTCAAGAATATGAAAGAAAAGAACTCCCGGACCAGGTCTTCTACCAAAAGTCCATAAGGAAGAATCAAAGGGGGGACTGAGAGGATGATGGGAGTTGTACTTCACGCAAGACTACGATGTAAGACACAGATGAAGTTATTCTTCCCTTATCTGGACATTTGGACTGACGCCCAGAAACTAGATTGTAACTTGTTTTAGCTGTCTCAGCAACCTTCTACTAATTATCACTTTTCTGTTTATGAAACTTTCTTATCAACATTCCACTGTTATGAATCATCATTTCGCTGCCTGTGAAACAAAGGCATTTTACTGCGCATGTATGACAACAAACTATGATTATTAATATAAATAAAGGGACTGCACCTATAGAGGCAGACGCGCTCAGGGGCTTCCCAGTACTTGATTATACACTACGTGTCTGTGTATTTCTTGTTACGGGGATACCCCGACTCCAACAAGGACCCTCCATGGCTGAATGATCCTAACAATGTCCCTTGGAGGAGACGTGGAGTTTGCAGTAACTTAACAAGATGGTTTTAATGCCCCTTGGAAGAGACGTGGAGGTCGCAGTGGAATAAAAAGACAATATCAATGCCCTTGGGAAAAGTAGTGGAGGTCGCAGTAGCTTAACAAAACAGTTTAAATGGCCCTTGGAAGAGACGTGGAGGTTGCAGTAGCTTAACAAGATGGTTTTAATGCCCCTTGGAAGACTGGTGGAGGTCGCAGTAGCTTAACAAGACTGTTTTAATCCCCCTGTAAAAAGTGGTGGAGGTCGCAGTAGCTTAACAAGACGGTTTTAATGCCCCTTAGAAGAGACGCAGAGGTTTCAGTAGCTTCACAAGATGGTTTTCATGCACCTTGGAAGAGACGTGGAGGTCACAGTGGATTAAAAAGACAATATCAATGCCCTTCGGAAAAGTGGTGGAGGTCGCAGTATCTTAACAAGACGGTTTTAAAGCCCCTTGGAAGAGACGTGGAGGTTGCAGTAGCTTAACAAGATGGTTTTAATGTCCCTTGGAAGAGACGTGGAGTTTCCAGTAGGTTAACAATACGTTTTTAATGCCCCTTGGAAGAGACGTGGAGGTCGCAGTGGAATAAAAAGAAAATATCAATGCCCTTGGGAAAAGTGGTGGAGGTCGCAGTAGCTTAACAAGATGGTTTTAATGCCTCTTGGAAGAGACGTGGAGGTTGCAGTAGCTTAACAATACGGTTTTAATGCCCCTTGGAAGAGACGTGGAGGTTGCAGTAGCTTAACAAGACGGTTTTAAGGTCCCTTGGAAGAAACGTGGAGTTTTCAGCAGCTTAACAAGACGGTTTTAATGCCCCTTGGAAGAGACGTGGAGGTCGCAGTGGAATAAAAAGACAATATCAATGCCCTTGGGAAAAGTTCTGGAGGTCGCAGTAGCTTAACAAGACAGTTTTAATAGCCCTTGGAAGAGACATGGAGGTTGCAGTAGCTTACCAAGATGGTTTTAATGCCCCGTGGAAGAAACGTGGAGGTTGCAGAAGCTTAACAAGATGGCTTTAATGTCCCTTGGAAGAGACGTGGAGGTTGCAGTAGCTTAACAAGACGGTTTTAATGTCCCTTGGAAGGGACGTGGAGGTTGCAGTAGCTTAACAAGACGGTTTTAATGTCCCTTGGAAGAGACGTGGAGGTTGCAGTAGCTTAACAAGTTGGTTTTAATGCCCCGTGGAAGAGACGTGGAGGTTGCAGTAGCTTAAAAAGACGGTTCTAAAGCCTCGTGGAAGAGACGTGGAGGTTGCAGTAGCTTAACAAGACGATATTAATGTCCCTTGGAAGAGACGTGGAGGTTGCATTAGCTTAACAAGATGGTTTAATGCCCCTTGGAAGAGAAGTGGAGGTTGCAGTAGCTTAACAAAATGGTTTTAATGACACTTGGAAGAGACGAGGAGATTGCAGTAGCTTAACAAGACTTTATTAATACCCCTTGGAAAAGACATGGAGGTCGCAGTGGAATAAAAAGACAGTATCAATGCCCCTGGGAAAAGTGGTGGAGGTCGCAATAACTTAACAAGACGGTTTAAATGCCCCTTGGAAGAATGGTGGAGGTCGCAGTGGAATAAAAAGACAATATCATTGCCCCTGGGAAAGTGGTGGAGGATCGCAGTAGCTTAACAAGACGGTTTTAATGCCCCTTGGAAGAGACGTGGAGGTTGCAGTAGCTTAACAAGACGGTTTTAATGTCCCTTGGAAGAGTCGTGGAGTTTGCAGTAGGTTAACAATACGTTTTTAATGCCCCTTGGAAGAGACGTGGAGGTCGCAGTGGAATAAAAAGACAATATCAATGCCCTTGGGAACAGTGGTTGAGGTCGCAGTAGCTTAACAAGTCGGTTTTCATGCCTCTTGGAAGAGACGTGGAGGTTGCAGTAGCCTAACAAGACGGTTTTAATGCCCCTTGGAAGAGACGTGGAGGTTGCAGTAGCTTAACAAGACGGTTTTAATGTCCCTTGGAAGAGACGTGGAGTTTTCAGTAGCTTAACAAGACGGTTTTAATTCCCCTTGGAAGAGACGTGGAGGTCGCAGTGGAATAAAAAGACAATATCAATGCCCTTGGGAAAAGTAGTAGAGGCCGCACTAGCTTAACAAGACAGTTTAAATGGCCCTTGGAAGAGACGTGGAGGTTGCAGTAGTTTAAAAAGACGGTTTTAATGCCTCGTGGAAGAGACGTGGAGGATGCAGTAGCTTAACAAGACGGTTTTAATGTCCCTTGGAAGACAAGTGGAGGTTGCAGTAGCTTAACAAGACGGTTCAATGCCCCTTGGAAGAGACGTGGAGGTTGCAGTAGCTAAACAAGATGGTTTTAATGCCACTTGGAAGAGAAGAGGAGATTGCAGTAGCTTAACAAGACTTTTTTAATGCCCCTTAGAAAAGACATGGAGGTCGCAGTGGAATACAAAGACAGTATCAATGCCCCTGAGAAAAGTGGTGGAGGTCGCAATAACTTAACCTGACGGTTTTAATGCCCCTTGGAAGAATGGTGGAGGTCGCAGTGGAATAAAAAGACAATATCATTGCCCCTGGGAAAGTGGTGGAGGTCGCAGTAGCTTAACAAGACGGTTTTAATGCCCCGTGGAAGAGACGTGGAGGTTGCAGTAGCTTAAAAAGACGGTTCTAATGCCTCGTGGAAGAGACGTGGAGGTTGCAGTAGCTTAACAAGACGGTAATAATGTCCCTTGGAAGAGACGTGGAGGTTGCATTAGCTTAACAAGATGGTTTAATGCCCCTTGGAAGAGAAGTGGAGGTTTCAGTAGCTTAACAAAATGGTTTTTATGACACTTGGTAGAGACGAGGAGATTGCAGTAGATTAACAAGATGGTTTTAATGCCCCTTGGAAGACTGGTGGAGGTCGCAGTAGCTTAACAAGACTGTTTTAATCCCCCTGTAAAAAGTGGTGGAGGTCGCAGGAGCTTAACAAGACGGTTTTAATGCCCCTTAGAAGAGACGCAGAGGTTTCAGTAGCTTCACAAGATGGTTTTCATGCACCTTGGAAGAGACGTGGAGGTCACAGTGGATTAAAAAGACAATATCAATGCCCTTCGGAAAAGTGGTGGAGGTCGCAGTATCTTAACAAGACGGTTTTAAAGCCCCTTGGAAGAGACGTGGAGGTTGCAGTAGCTTAACAAGATGGTTTTAATGTCCCTTGGAAGAGACGTGGAGTTTCCAGTAGGTTAACAATACGTTTTTAATGCCCCTTGGAAGAGACGTGGAGGTCGCAGTGGAATAAAAAGAAAATATCAATGCCCTTGGGAAAAGTGGTGGAGGTCGCAGTAGCTTAACAAGATGGTTTTAATGCCTCTTGGAAGAGACGTGGAGGTTGCAGTAGCTTAACAATACGGTTTTAATGCCCCTTGGAAGAGACGTGGAGGTTGCAGTAGCTTAACAAGACGGTTTTAAGGTCCCTTGGAAGAAACGTGGAGTTTTCAGCAGCTTAACAAGACGGTTTTAATGCCCCTTGGAAGAGACGTGGAGGTCGCAGTGGAATAAAAAGACAATATCAATGCCCTTGGGAAAAGTTCTGGAGGTCGCAGTAGCTTAACAAGACAGTTTTAATAGCCCTTGGAAGAGACATGGAGGTTGCAGTAGCTTACCAAGATGGTTTTAATGCCCCGTGGAAGAAACGTGGAGGTTGCAGAAGCTTAACAAGATGGCTTTAATGTCCCTTGGAAGAGACGTGGAGGTTGCAGTAGCTTAACAAGACGGTTTTAATGTCCCTTGGAAGGGACGTGGAGGTTGCAGTAGCTTAACAAGATGGTTTTAATGTCCCTTGGAAGAGACGTGGAGGTTGCAGTAGCTTAACAAGTTGGTTTTAATGCCCCGTGGAAGAGACGTGGAGGTTGCAGTAGCTTAAAAAGACGGTTCTAAAGCCTCGTGGAAGAGACGTGGAGGTTGCAGTAGCTTAACAAGACGATATTAATGTCCCTTGGAAGAGACGTGGAGGTTGCATTAGCTTAACAAGATGGTTTAATGCCCCTTGGAAGAGAAGTGGAGGTTGCAGTAGCTTAACAAAATGGTTTTAATGACACTTGGAAGAGACGAGGAGATTGCAGTAGCTTAACAAGACTTTATTAATACCCCTTGGAAAAGACATGGAGGTCGCAGTGGAATAAAAAGACAGTATCAATGCCCCTGGGAAAGTGGTGGAGGATCGCAGTAGCTTAACAAGACGGTTTTAATGCCCCTTGGAAGAGACGTGGAGGTTGCAGTAGCTTAACAAGACGGTTTTAATGTCCCTTGGAAGAGTCGTGGAGTTTGCAGTAGGTTAACAATACGTTTTTAATGCCCCTTGGAAGAGACGTGGAGGTCGCAGTGGAATAAAAAGACAATATCAATGCCCTTGGGAACAGTGGTTGAGGTCGCAGTAGCTTAACAAGTCGGTTTTCATGCCTCTTGGAAGAGACGTGGAGGTTGCAGTAGCCTAACAAGACGGTTTTAATGCCCCTTGGAAGAGACGTGGAGGTTGCAGTAGCTTAACATGACGGTTTTAATGTCCCTTGGAAGAGACGTGGAGTTTTCAGTAGCTTAACAAGACGGTTTTAATTCCCCTTGGAAGAGACGTGGAGGTCGCAGTGGAATAAAAAGACAATATCAATGCCCTTGGGAAAAGTAGTAGAGGCCGCACTAGCTTAACAAGACAGTTTAAATGGCCCTTGGAAGAGACGTGGAGGTTGCAGTAGTTTAAAAAGACGGTTTTAATGCCTCGTGGAAGAGACGTGGAGGATGCAGTAGCTTAACAAGACGGTTTTAATGTCCCTTGGAAGACAAGTGGAGGTTGCAGTAGCTTAACAAGACGGTTCAATGCCCCTTGGAAGAGACGTGGAGGTTGCAGTAGCTAAACAAGATGGTTTTAATGCCACTTGGAAGAGAAGAGGAGATTGCAGTAGCTTAACAAGACTTTTTTAATGCCCCTTAGAAAAGACATGGAGGTCGCAGTGGAATACAAAGACAGTATCAATGCCCCTGAGAAAAGTGGTGGAGGTCGCAATAACTTAACCTGACGGTTTTAATGCCCCTTGGAAGAATGGTGGAGGTCGCAGTGGAATAAAAAGACAATATCATTGCCCCTGGGAAAGTGGTGGAGGTCGCAGTAGCTTAACAAGACGGTTTTAATGCCCCGTGGAAGAGACGTGGAGGTTGCAGTAGCTTAAAAAGACGGTTCTAATGCCTCGTGGAAGAGACGTGGAGGTTGCAGTAGCTTAACAAGACGGTAATAATGTCCCTTGGAAGAGACGTGGAGGTTGCATTAGCTTAACAAGATGGTTTAATGCCCCTTGGAAGAGAAGTGGAGGTTTCAGTAGCTTAACAAAATGGTTTTTATGACACTTGGAAGAGATGAGGAGATTGCAGTAGCTTAACAAGACTTTATTAATACCCCTTGGAAAAGACATGGAGGTCGCAGTGGAATAAAAAGACAGTATCAATGCCCCTGGGAAAAGTAGTGGAGGTCGCAATAACTTAACAAGACGGTTTTAATGCCCCTTGGAAGAATGGTGGAGGTCGCAGTGGAATAAAAAGACAATATCATTGCCCCTGGGAAAGTGGTGGAGGATCGCAGTAGCTTAACAAGACGGTTTTAATGCCCCTTGGAAGAGACGTGGAGGTTGCAGTAGCTTAACAAGATGGTTTTAATGTCCCTTGGAAGAGTCGTGGAGTTTGCAGTAGGTTAACAATACGTTTTTAATGCCCCTTGGAAGAGACGTGGAGGTCGCAGTGGAATAAAAAGACAATATCAATGCCCTTGGGAACAGTGGTTGAGGTCGCAGTAGCTTAACAAGTCGGTTTTCATGCCTCTTGGAAGAGACGTGGAGGTTGCAGTAGCCTAACAAGACGGTTTTAATGCCCCTTGGAAGAGACGTGGAGGTTGCAGTAGCTTAACAAGACGGTTTTAATGTCCCTTGGAAGAGACGTGGAGTTTTCAGTAGCTTAACAAGACGGTTTTAATTCCCCTTGGAAGAGACGTGGAGGTCGCAGTGGAATAAAAAGACAATATCAATGCCCTTGGGAAAAGTAGTAGAGGCCGCAGTAGCTTAACAAGACAGTTTAAATGGCCCTTGGAAGAGACGTGGAGGTTGCAGTAGTTTAAAAAGACGGTTTTAATGCCTCGTGGAAGAGACGTGGAGGATGCAGTAGCTTAACAAGACGGTATTAATGTCCCTTGGAAGAGACGTGGAGGTTGCATTAGCTTAACAAGATGGTTTAATGCCCCTTGGAAGAGAAGTGGAGGTTGCAGTAGCTTAACAAAATGGTTTTAATGACACTTGGAAGAGACGAGGAGATTGCAGTAGCTTAACAAGACTTTATTAATACCCCTTGGAAAAGACATGGAGGTCGCAGTGGAATAAAAAGACAGTATCAATGCCCCTGGGAAAAGTAGTGGAGGTCGCAATAACTTAACAAGACGGTTTTAATGCCCCTTGGAAGAATGGTGGAGGTCGCAGTGGAATAAAAAGACAATATCATTGCCCCTGGGAAAGTGGTGGAGGATCGCAGTAGCTTAACAAGACGGTTTTAATGCCCCTTGGAAGAGACATGGAGGTCGCAGTGGAATAAAAAGACAGTATCAATGCCCCTGGGAAAAGTAGTGGAGGTCGCAATAACTTAACAAGACGGTTTTAATGCCCCTTGGAAGAATGGTGGAGGTCGCAGTGGAATAAAAAGACAATATCATTGCCCCTGGGAAAGTGGTGGAGGATCGCAGTAGCTTAACAAGACGGTTTTAATGCCCCTTGGAAGAGACGTGGAGGTTGCAGTAGCTTAACAAGACGGTTTTAATGTCCCTTGGAAGAGTCGTGGAGTTGGCAGTAGGTTAACAATACGTTTTTAATGCCCCTTGGAAGAGACGTGGAGGTCGCAGTGGAATAAAAAGACAATATCAATGCCCTTGGGAACAGTGGTTGAGGTCGCAGTAGCTTAACAAGTCGGTTTTCATGCCTCTTGGAAGAGACGTGGAGGTTGCAGTAGCCTAACAAGACGGTTCTAATGCCCCTTGGAAGAGACGTGGAGGTTGCAGTAGCTTAACAAGACGGTTTTAATGTCCCTTGGAAGAGACGTGGAGGTCGCAGTGGAATAAAAAGACAATATTAATGCCCTTGGGAAAAGTAGTAGAGTTCGCAGTAGGTTAACAAGACAGTTTAAATGGCCCTTGGAAGAGATGTGGAGGTTGCAGTAGCTTAAAAAGACGGTTTTAATGCCTCGTGGAAGAGACGTGGAGGATGGAGTAGCTTAACAAGACGGTTTTAATGTCCCTTGGAAGAGAAGTGGAGGTTGCAGTAGCTTAACAAGACGGTTCAATGCCCCTTGGAAGAGACGTGGAGGTTGCAGTAGCTTAACAAGATGGTTTTAATGCCACTTGGAAGATAAGAGGAGATTGCAGTAGCTTAACAAGACTTTTTTAATGGCCCTTAGAAAAGACATGGAGGTCGCAGTGGAATACAAAGACAGTATCAATGCCCCTGAGAAAAGTGGTGGAGGTCGCAATAACTTAACCTGACGGTTTTAATGCCCCTTGGAAGAATGGTGGAGGTCGCAGTGGAATAAAAAGACAATATCATTGCCCCTGGGAAAGTGGTGGAGGTTGCAGTATCTTAACAAGATGGTTTTAATGCCTCTTGGAAAAGACGTGGAGGTTGCAGTAGCTTAACAAGACGGTTTTAATGTCCCTTGGTAGAGACGTGGAGTTTGCAGTAGGTTAACAATACGTTTTTAATGCCCCTTGGAAGAGACGTGGAGGTCGCAGTGGAATTAAAAGACAAAATCAATGCCCTTGGGAAAAGTGGTTGAGGTCGCAATAGCTTAACAAGTCGGTTTTCATGCCTCTTGGAAGAGACGTGGAGGTTGCAGTAGCTTAACAACACGGTTTTAATGCCCAGTGAAAGAGACGTGGAGGATGCAGTAGCTTAACAAGACGGTTTTAATGCCCCTTGGAAGAGACGTGGAGGTTGCAGTAGCTTAACAAGACTTTTTTAATGCCCCTTGGAAGAGACGTGGAGGTTGCAATAGCTTAACAAGACGGTTTTAATGCCACTTGGAAGAGACGTAGAGATTGCAGTAGCTTAACAAGACTTTTTTAATGCCCCTTGGAAAAGACATGGAGGTCGCAGTGGAATAAAAAGACAGTATCAATTCCCCTGGGAAAAATGGTGGAAGTCGCAATATCTTAACAAGACGGTTTTAATACCACTTTGAATAATGGTGGAGGTCGCAGTGGAATAAAAAGACAATATCATTGCCCCTGGGAATGTGGTGGAGGTCGCAGTAGTTAACAAGACGGTTTTAATGCCCCTTGGAAGAGACATGGAGTTTGCAGCAGCTTAACAAAATGGTTTTAATGCCCCTTGGAATAATCGTGGAGGTTGCAGTAGCTTAACAAGACGGTTTTATTGCCCCTTGGAAGACTGGTGGAGGTCGCAGTAGCTTAACAAGACTGTTTTACTCCCCTGTAAAAAGTGGTGGAGGTCGCAGTAGCTTAACAAGACGTTTTTAATGCCCCTTAGAAGAGACGTAGAGGTTTCAGTAGCTTCACAAGATGGTTTTCATGCACCTTGGAAGAGACATGGAGGTCACAGTGGATTAAAAAGACAATATCAATTCCCTTCGGAAATGTGGTGGAGGTCGCAGTATCTTAACAAGACGGTTTTAAAGCCCCTTGGAAGAGACGTGGAGGTTGCAGTAGCTTAACAATACGGTTTTAATGCCCCTTGAAAGAGACGTGGAGGTTGCAGTAGCTTAACAAGACGCTTTTAATGTCCCTTGGAAGAAACGTGGAGTTTTCAGTAGCTTAACAAGACGGTTTTAATGCCCCTTGGAAGAGACGTGGAGGTCGCAGTGGAATAAAAAGACATTATCAATGCCCTTGGGAAAAGTTCTGGAGGTCGCAGTAGCTTAACAAGACAGTTTTAATGGCCCTTGGAAGAGACGTGGAGGTTGCAGTAGCTTACCAAGACGGCTTTAATGCCCCGTGGAAGAGATGTGGAGGTTGCAGAAGCTTAACAAGATGGCTTTAATGTCCCTTGGAAGAGACGTGGAGGTTGCAGTAGCTTAACAAGACAGTTTTAATGTCCCTTGGAAGAGACGTGGAGGTTGCAGTAGCTTAACAAGATGGTTTTAATGTCCCTTGGAAGAGACATGGAGGTTGCAGTAGCTTAACAAGACGGTTTTAATGTCCCGTGGAAGAGACGTGGAGGTTGCAGTAGCCTAAAAAGACGGTTCTAATGCATCGTGGAAGAGACGTGGAGGTTGCAGTAGCTTAAAAAGACGGTATTAATGTCCCTTGGAAGAGACGTGGAGGTTGCATTAGCTTAACAAGATGGTTTAATGCCCCTTGGAAGAGAAGTGGAGGTTGCAGTAGCTTAACAAAATGGTTTTAATGACACTTGGAAGAGACGAGGAGATTGAAGTAGCTTAAGAAGACTTTATTAATGCCCCTTGGAAAAGACATGGAGGTCGCAGTGGAATAAAAAGACAGTATCAATGCCCCTGGGAAAAGTGGTGGAGGTCGCAATAACTTAACAAGACGGTTTTAATGCCCCTTGGAAGAATGGTGGAGGTCGCAGTGGAATAAAAAGACAATATCATTGCCCTTGGGAAAGTGCTGGAGGATCGCAGTAGCTTAACAAGACGGTTTTAATGCCCCTTGGAAGAGACGTGGAAGTTGCAGTAGCTTAACAAGACGGTTTTAATGTCCCTTGGAAGAGTCGTGGAGTTTGCAGTAGGTTAACAATACGTTTTTAATGCCCCTTGGAAGAGACGTGGAGGTCGCAGTGGAATTAAAAGACAAAATCAATGCCCTTGGGAAAAGTGGTTGAGGTCGCAGTAGCTTAACAAGTCGGTTTTCATGCCTCTTGGAAGAGACGTGGAGGTTGCAGTAGCTTAACAAGACGGTTTTAATGCCCCTTGGAAGAGACGTGGAGGCTAGAGATGAGCGTTGTTCTACTCGAACTGTTCGCCAATCTCAAATTCGAGCTGTTTTGGGCGGTGTTCGAGCCGGTCGGCGAACACGAACAATTTGAGAAAAATTCGGCTGTTCGAGGTTATGTTCGATAACTGTTCGTGCACCAAAATCATAACTGGATTTTTTCTCAGTAATGATGAAAATTAATGTTAATATGCAGTTTGAGTGTACAGCGGGGCGGGGGGAGGGGCAGGGGATGGATCTCTGCAGGAACAATGAAGATCTCCATTTTTTTTTCTCTTTCCCGCATTTGCAGTGGGGAGGTGCAATCTGTCAGCCTATCAGCAGCGCACACACGGAGCGAAGTGCTTTTTTTCACACAAGCAAGGGCATGTGTGATTGGCAGTGTATGTCACATGTCCTTGCCCTATAAGACCAAGCCATTTTCCCCGTCGCCACCATTTTCTCACTGCTGCAGCTGCATGTTAGACGGCACCGCTGTTGCTGTGTGCGCTATACCTTGTTAATTTCAAGCCAATTTTCGCACAAATATACAGATAGCTTGGGAGTAGGGAACAGTTGTGATTGCAGTCCTTTTAAGGACTAGGTTACAGCATTTCCTACGACTTTTATCAGGCAGGTCTGTGCTCTTAAATAGATAGATTGTGGGAGTAAAGACTAATTGTAATTGGAGTCCTTTTCAGGACTAGGTTACATCAGTTCCTATCAGTTTTTGCCAGGCAGGTCTGTGCCAGTGCTGTGCAAGTTTTTTTCACAGCATTTGGCTGAATCTAGCAAAGCTAATCCTTTTTGGCCTATTGCAGAGTGTGTTAGTCAGTGGAGTAGCCTATCTGTGTTGCAAGATATACCACCTGTGTATAGAATACCAATTTTTTTACTGCACCTAGTGAAGTAAAATCTTTTGGACATAGCATCATTCTATTAGTCCATCTATACTGACCTCCATCAGGTTGCAAACTGAATATAATTTTTTTCTGCATCTAGCTCTGAAAAAATATTTGGGCTTCTAGCAGTGTGTGGGACTTGGTCTATTAGTCCATCTATACTGACCTCCATCAGGTTGCAAATTGAATAAAAAAATTTTCTGCATCTAGCTCTGAAAAAATATTTGGGCTTCTAGCGGTGTGTGGGACTTGGTCTATTAGTCCATCTATACTGACCTCCATCAGGTTGCAAATTAAAAATATTTTTTTTCTGCATCTAGCTTTGAAAAAATATTTGGGCTTCTAGCAGTGTGTGGGACTTGGTCTATTAGTCCATCCATACTGACCTCCATCAGGTTGCAAATTAAAAATAATTTTTTTCTTCATTTAGCTCTGAAAAAATATTTGGGCTTCTAGCAGTGTGTGGGACTTGTTCTATTAGTCCTTCTATACTGACGTCCAGCAGGTTGCAAATTGAATATAATTTTTTTCTGCATCTAGCTCTGAAAAAATATTTGGGCTTCTAGCGGTGTGTGGGACTTGGTCTATTAGTCCATCTATACTGACCTCCATCAGGTTGCAAATTAAAAATAATTTTTTTCTGCATCTAGCTCTGAAAAAATATTTGGGCTTCTAGCAGTGTGTGGGACTTGGTCTATTAGTCCATCTATACTGACCTCCATCAGGTTGCAAATTAAAAATAATTTTTTCCTTCATTTAGCTCTGAAAAAATATTTGGGCTTCTAGCAGTGTGTGGGACTTGTTCTATTAGTCCTTCTATACTGACCTCTAGCAGGTTGCAAATTGAATATAATTTTTTTCTGCATCTAGCTCTGAAAAAATATTTGGGCTTCTAGCGGTGTGTGGGACTTGGTCTATTAGTCCATCTATACTGACCTCCATCAGGTTGCAAATTAAAAATAATTTTTTTCTGCATCTAGCTCTGAAAAAATATTTGGGCTTCTAGCGGTGTGTGGGACTTGGTCTATTAGTCCATCTATACTGACCTCCATCAGGTTGCAAATTAAAAATAATTTTTTTCTGCATCTAGCTCTGAAAAAATATTTGGGCTTCTAGCAGTGTGTGGGACTTGGTCTATTAGTCCATCTATACTGACCTCCATCAGGTTGCAAATTGAATAAAAAAATTTTCTGCATCTAGCTCTGAAAAAATATTTGGGCTTCTAGCGGTGTGTGGGACTTGGTCTATTAGTCCATCTATACTGACCTCCATCAGGTTGCAAATTAAAAATAATTTTTTTCTGCATCTAGTTCTGAAAAAATATTTGGGCTTCTAGCAGTGTGTGGGACTTGGTCTATTAGTCCATCTATACTGACCTCCATCAGGTTGCAAATTAAAAATAATTTTTTTCTTCATTTAGCTCTGAAAAAATATTTGGGCTTCTAGCAGTGTGTGGGACTTGTTCTATTAGTCCTTCTATACTGACCTCCAGCAGGTTGCAAATTGAATATAATTTTTTTCTGCATCTAGCTCTGAAAAAATATTTGGGCTTCTAGCGGTGTGTGGGACTTGGTCTATTAGTCCATCTATACTGACCTCCATCAGGTTGCAAATTAAAAATAATTTTTTTCTGCATCTAGCTCTGAAAAAATATTTGGGCTTCTAGCGGTGTGTGGGACTTGGTCTATTAGTCCATCTATACTGACCTCCATCAGGTTGCAAATTAAAAATAATTTTTTTCTGCATCTAGCTCTGAAAAAATATTTGGGCTTCTAGCAGTGTGTGGGACTTGGTCTATTAGTCCATCTATACTGACCTCCATCAGGTTGCAAATTGAATAAAAAAATTTTCTGCATCTAGCTCTGAAAAAATATTTGGGCTTCTAGCGGTGTGTGGGACTTGGTCTATTAGTCCATCTATACTGACCTCCATCAGGTTGCAAATTAAAAATAATTTTTTTCTGCATCTAACCCAGCCAATAGTTTTGGCCTAATACCACAGTTTGGCCACTCAGCTCTGCTCGGTTACCATCCATTGTTTTTTTGTGCAAACAACTCCAGAGTTGTGAATTAGTTAACCACCAAAATGAGTGGAAAAAGGCCTGCTGCTGGTGGAAAGGGGAATAGGCGTGTTGGGAAGGGGAAAAAAGGTTGTGTCCGTGTGGTAGGTGCAGAAGAAAGACCATCTTCCAGCCAAACTAAAATGTCTACTTCTTTTAGCGGACAATGTGATAAGATCCCTTTCTTACGGCCACGCCAATCGCTACAAATTCCAGATGAGGCACAAAAACAGCAGGTGCTTCAACGGATATCAAGTGCTCCTTTAAGTGGGCTCTCCTCCACATCAACTTCAACATCACAAATACTCCAGTCCTCAAAGGTGTCACCCAAATCGCACTTGCTTCCTCACAGCTCCCAAATCTCCAGCTGCCCGTCTGAGTATGAGGTAGAACAGATGGTTGAGTCTGCAGAGCTGTTTACTCATACTATAGCCTGGGAATCAGAGGTCGACTCCAGCGCTTCTGTGAATCCAGACGAGGAAATGATCTGCACTGATGCCCAGAATCTTTATGAGTCGGATCCAGGACCAGACGCAGAAGGTTCTGACCATAATGTAGACCCTCATTCCCAAACTGTAACTCCTGTTGGTGGAGACAATGAGGAAGACGATGATAAGACTCAAATACCTGATTGGAGCGACAACTTTAGTTTTTTGTCAGGGCAGGAACAGGTTGGCTCTGAGGACGACGGGTGTGATAACGCACAGGGTGATGATGATGAGGTCGGAGATCCCACTTACTGTCAACCCACAGTCAGCCAAGAGATGAGGTCAGCAGAGGAGGTGGAGGAAGATGCTAGTGACGACGAGGTCAGGTTGCGCCTTCCTGGACAGAGACGTAGTACTGGAAGCACGTCAACAACTGCATCCTCAAACACAACTCTGCCTCTCACCACAAGTCGTGGTGGCTCTTCAGGTCGCATGGGTGCTAAGCCTTGCATAGCCTGGGCATTTTTTCAGATCGATAAAGATGACCCAACTCGTGTTATCTGTAACATTTGTCAGCAAAAGCTAAGTAGAGGCCAAAAAATACATAGTTTGAGTACTTCATGCATGAACCGGCACATGGACATGAAGCATAAGTTGCAGTGGGAAGCTCAGTGTGCTACAATGCGGTCTAGCCGGCCAGGCCAACCACCGTCTGCCATATCTTGTGCATCCGCGGCCTCTTCATCCTCTGTGACTGGGGGGACAGCAGTCACACCTGTTTTGGGGCGCAGACCTGCCACCTCTTTACCCGCAACAGACAGCGTGATTGGCAGGTCATCATTTTCTTTGGAGGTGGTAACACCAGCTGGTCTTGAGCGCTGTCCGACATCGATAGCACCACCTTTGGATCAAGGCAACCTAACATGTCCGCCTGCATCTTCCTCACAGACCGGCAGTTTGCCGGGGACACCCTTATCAACCCCGTCTAAGCACAATAGCCAGCCCTCGGTCCCTCAGATGTGGACAAGTAAAAGACCATTTCCTCCTAGCCATGAGAAAGCTAAGAGGTTGAATTTCACCATCTGCAAGCTCTTGGCTACAGAAATGCTGCCTTTCCGCCTGGTGGACACAGAGGATTTTCGAGACCTTATGTCCGTTGCAGTGCCCCAGTACCAGATGCCCAGTCGGCACTACTTCTCAAAGAAAGGTGTGCCTGCGCTCCACCAGCATGTCGCACACAACATCACCGCTTCTTTGAGAAACTCTGTGTGTGACAGGGTGCATTTCACCACAGACACTTGGACGAGTAGGCATGGACAGGGGCGTTACATGTCGCTGACTGGGCACTGGGTAACTATGGTGACAGCAGGACAAGGGGCTGCTGTCCAAGTCTTGCCGTCCCCACGAGTTGTGCGTCAATCCTCTTTATGTCATTTTTCCTCCACTGCTTCTGCCTCCTCAACCTCCTCTCGGTCTTCCACCTGCACCCAAAGCCTGTCTGGTCATGCCACAAGCTTTCTAACTGCGCAGAAGGGATCCTGCACACCTCCTTACTATGCTGGCAGTAGGGCTCAACGTCATCAGGCGGTTTTTACATTGAAATGTCTGGGAAATGTGAGTCACACAGCTGAGGAGTTGTGGTCAGCTCTGGAGAACCAATTTCATGAATGGTTGTCTCCACTGGACCTGAAACCAGGGAAGGCCGTGTGCGACAATGCTGCAAACCTGGGTGCGGCCCTTCGCCGGGGCAATGTCACACACGTGCCTTGTATGGCTCACGTGTTGAACCTGGTTGTCCAGCAATTTTTAGCCCACTATCCCAGACTAGATGGCCTTCTGCAGAGGGCACGGTCGCTGTGTGCTCACTTCCGCCGTTCGCATCCCGCAGCTCAGCGACTTACATCTCTACAGAAGTCGTTGGGCCTGCCACTTCACCGGCTAAAATGCGATGTGCCTACCCGGTGGAATTCAACTCTGCACATGTTGCAGCGACTGTGGCAGCACCGACAAGCCCTGGTGCAATACGTTCTGACGTATAGCCTGGGCCAACGAGATTCAGAGGTGGGGCAAATCACGCTGGAGGAGTGGTCTCAGATCAGGGACCTATGCACCCTTCTGCACAGTTTTGAAATGGCGACGAAGATGTTTAGTGCTGACGATGCCATTATCAGCATGACTATTCCGGTGATTTACATGCTGGAGCACATGTTAAACAGAATTCGGAGTCAGGTGGTGGCACAAGAGGAGGTGGAGGAAGTAGAGGAGGAGGAGTTGTATGCGGAAGGGCTAACATCTGCAAGGTCCAGACGGTCGGCAGCACCAAGGCGGCAGGCATGTGAGGGTGGGGGAGATGATTTTACCAGGGCGCATGGTAGCAGCCAAACTAGTGAGGAAGGTGCAGGAGCCCAGGAAGAAGTGGAGGACGAACTGATGGAAGACTCATCAGATGAGGGAGACCTTGATCACATTTCTGTTGTGCGAGGTTGGGGGGAGAGGACAGAGGAAGGAAGCATGATTGCTACCTCGCCACCAACACAACAGGGACTTGGTGCTCCTGGATGCGCAACACACATGAGTGCCTTCTTGCTGCACTACCTGCAACATGACCCTCGAATTGTGAGAATTAGAAATAATCCTGACTACTGGGTTGCCACACTGTTAGATCCCCGGTACAAAAGTAAATTTGCAGAAATTATTCCTGCCATAGAAAGGGATGCACGCATGCAGGAGTATCAGCAGAGACTGTTGCAGAATCTTACATGTGCTTTTCCACAAAATACCAGTGGTGCACGTAGTGAATCTCACAGTTCCAACTTGCCAACCGTGGGACCGTCAAGTGTTCAGCACTCAAACCGTAACAGAACCACAGTATCTGCTGGTAACATCAATTTTGCAGAATCATTTCACCACTTTTTTAGCCCATCCTTTGCAAGGCCACAGGAGACAAGAAGTCTGACACATAGTCAACGCCTAGAGACGATGGTACAGGAGTATCTCCAAGTAAACATTGAAGCCACGACTGTGTCACTGGACCCTTGCTCTTTTTGGGCTTCCAATCTGGATAAATGGCCGGAGCTAGCCACTTACGCCTTGGAGATCTTGTCATGCCCCGCAGCCAGCGTTCTGTCTGAACGTGTGTTCAGCGCTGCTGGTGGTGTGCTGACAGATAAGCTCACGCGGCTCTCCACTGATAATGTAGACAGACTCACGTTCATAAAGATGAACAAATCATGGATCCGAAACGACTTTTCTACCCCTGTGTCATCCTGGGGAGAGTAAAAGCTTGATGATTGGTTAAAATCACCCTACCAACCGTTTTAAGCTTTCAAATTACTAATCATGTTTATCTGTATCTTGACTGGAAAATAATTTGGGCTTTGTAGCAGTGTGCAGCACTGATCCTATTAGGCCATCTATAATAAGCTTCACCAGATTTAAAATTAAAAATAATTTTTAGCTGCATCTAGCCCGGAAAATAATTTTGGGGCTCCGAGATGCGCAAGACACATAAGTGCCTTCTTGCTGCACTACCTGCAGCATGACCCTCATATTGTCAGAATTCGAAGTAATCATGACTACTGGGTTGCCACACTCTTAGATCCCCCAAACTTTTCGATCAACCTTTTCATTTTAATAAAGACCAAAAAAATGGTCATTTTTGAAATTATAAGCATTAGCAGGTTGTTAGAAACTGAAATCAAACAGTTTTCAACTCAAAACTTTATTCTAGGTGATGTTACATTTTCACATAGGACCCCTTGTTCGAAAGGAGCTTCTGAACTCTCTCGTCCATTGAATTTGTCAGGTTTTGGATGGTTTCTGCTTCAATTGTTTTGCATGAGGACAGAATACCCTCCCAGAGCTGTTGCTTAGATGTGAACTGCCTCCCGCCATCATAGACACTCCTTTTAATGATGCTCCAAAGGTTCTGAATGGGGTAGAGGTCAGGGGAGCATGGGGGTCACACCATAAGTTTGTCCCCTTTTATGCCCATATCAGCCAGAGATGCAGATGTTTTATGTGCAGCATGAGATGGTGCATTATCATGCAGAAAAATGATCTTGCTGTGAAATACACGGTTCTTCTTCTTGAACCATGGCAGGAAGTGCTGTTTGAGAAAATCCACATACATTATGGAGTTCATCTTTAGCGCCTTCAGGGATCCTAAAGGGGCCGACAATCTCTCTCCCCATGATTCCAGCCCAAAACATTACTCCACCTCCTCCTTGTTGGCGCTGTAGCCGTGTTTGCGTGGGGTGTCCATCAACCAGCCATCCTCCACTTCATTCATCTGGACCATCGAGCGCTGCACGGCACTCATCCGTGAACAAAACAGTTTTGAAATCAGTCTTCATGTAATGTTTGGCCCACTGGAGCCGTTTCTGCTTGTGTGAAGTGGATAGAGGAGGTCGACAGGATGGCATATGCACAGCTGCAAACCTCTGAAGGACCCTGCATCTTGTTGTTCGGGGGATGTTGGAGGCACAAGCAGCTTCAAAAACTTGTCTGCTGCTATGACAAGGCTTTTTTGCCGCTGCTGTTTCAACCTGACGTAATTGCCTGTAGGAAAGAGTCCTCAATTTGCCCTTATCAGCACGCACACGTGTGTACTGTGAATCAGCTACATACTTCTTGATTGCCAAGACACTTCATCCTGATCATCGCACAATGTTGATTGTAGTCATGCCTTGACCTAAACACTCCACAATTTGTTGCTTCTCAGCAGCCGACACATCCTTTTTCTTTCCCATTTTGGCAGAAAATGTAGGCTGCTTAATAATGTGAGAGAGCCTTCTTAAGTAGTCTTGCCTTTCATTGGACACACCTGCCAAACTAATTAGCACAGGTGTCTGCAATTGCTTACAGTTATATAAAGAGCCCTGACACACATCACCATCAATGAGTTTAACTGACAAACAAACAAATTCTTCCCTTATCACTCCTAAACACTTTTTGCATAATAATTTGGAACGCGGTGTACATGTGCTTTTCCACAAAACACCAGTGGTTCACGTAGTGAATCTTACAGTTCTAACTTGCCAACCGTGGTCTGTATGGAATTGTTCAATAAAGGGCCCAAAATTAAGATAACATAGATGGGAGAGGTCTCTATGAATAGGAATTCCTAAGTATTTGATACCCTGTGAGGGCCAGGCAAAGGGAAAGTTGGACTGGATGGAATCCTATATGGATTTAGGGAGGGAGACATCGAGGGCCTCAGACTTCGCTGCATTGATTTTAAAATTTTACCATGTAACAAAGTGATCTATTTCAGCCATAACAGCAGGGATGGATATATGTGATTGAGTGATATATACTAGGACATCATCAGCAAATAGAGAGCACTTGTACTCGGTGCCTCCCACCTCAATCCACCTAATATTGGGGTTATGGCGAATTGATGAGAGCAGGTGCTCCGTCACTAGGATGTATAAGAGAGGGGACAGAGGACATCCCTGCCTTGTCCCATTGGTGATTGTGAAAGGTGATGAAAATGTTCTGACGCACCCCCTGGGCCTTGGGACACCCGGAGCCGGACCCTTTTTGGTGGATGCTGGTGGTTGTAGTCTTCGTGGCGGCGATCCGGTTCCGTGGCTCAGGGCGGTCAAACCAGTGGCGGAACTATTTATGTGGTTTTGATGTTTAAATGTCCGACTACGCCACCCGTGGATTGCGGTCAGAGTGAACCGCCGCTACAGGGCAGACCGCTAAGGCTGGTGTTGTGGGTGCAGCAGAGCGTAGCATAACTCCCCACGGGAGGAGTATAGCCTCAGGGCAGTGTATGCGGAGGATGGGGGTGATGGTGCAGGGCAGCAGCAGTAACGACACGGAGTCAGTGATGCAGTTCAGGGCCTTTACTCACAGTTCTTATTATCCAGACCACGTCTGCAGGTAACGGCTGCCCACGTCGTACTGTGCTCACCAGGTGAGGGGCTCAGACAACTCCCAGATAACTTTGGAGCGCTTCACAGGACCCCCTTTGTGTGTCCTTTGTCTGGCCTTTCTTACCAACACTTCTGTCCGGCTGCCTCGGGCCTCCTCTTGGTAAACTTGGCGCCAGTTTCCCTGACCCTATGTGGTGCCTTCCTAGCGGGTGGAGCAAGGGGCTGCGCCACATAAAATGTCAGAGCCTCCGGTTTCTAGCTGAGGGTCGTTTCCTGCCTCCACTAGTTCGGGGACCGGTCTCCCCCTTTGGCCTGACCCCTCCACGCAGGTGGATTCGGGCGTGCGGTGGCGACTCGCCCGTCCGCACCCCTGGGATCCCTTCATTCCTCGTTCCTGGAGCCTTCTCCGCTCCTCTTCCTTCCTTCTCCCTCTTGCAGGCCTGGGCCTCTGTTACTAGGTCCGCCTCCGGAGCAGAGCTCATGCAGAGCCCCTGCTCCCTGCCACTTCTGCTCAGACTTCTCTGCACTGAACTAAGATGGTGCCCACCTTTTATACTCCCTTCTCAATGCACCCAGGAACTGCTTCCTCCCTGCTCCTGCACTGCAGGGTTCCCCTTCCTCAGTGTTCCCTCCCCCCACTCCAGCCAGGGACATGGACTGTCGTGCCCATCTCAGGGGCATATTGGTCGCCCTGCCCCACGGCAATGTGGTGTAATGCATGCAGGTGTCAGGTCCTGATCCACACTCCATCCTTATCTGAGAGTGAGATATCACACCTCTGGGTGAGGTGCAATACGTCTGTAGCAACCGAGCCCTCGGTGCTACAGTTCCATTTATCTTCAGCCTAGGTGACGTATTGTGATACAGGGCCGTGATTTTGGCTATAAAAGGGTCCCCTAGACCCCTACCCCAAGCTTTTTAAGAGAATCATATATGGCGTGCCAGGAGACTCTATGGAATGCTTTCTCAGCATCCAACGAGAGTATCTACTTACAAATTTTTAACTGCATCTAGCCCAGGAAATACTTTGTGCCTAGTAGCAGTGTCTGCTAGTCAGCGGATTATCCCGGCTGTTAAGCAAGCTACACCACCTGTAGTTTGGACACTTAATTTTTTCAAAGCAAATGCTTCGGGACCACGGGATACTTAGTGAAGAGCATCAGGAGGCACCCCAAGGCATAGGGGCTGGGACTGGCACTAGGATGCCTTGCGGTGGACAGCCGAGCTCGATCCTTATAAAAGCTTTTTAACTGCAGCAGCTTTAGTGGACGCTACTGGAGCTGGAATTACGCGGCTGCTGGCATGAGACTTGCCCTCCAATAGATCCTTGTAAATGGATTTAAAGTGTATTCATTCAAATTAGAGGGACAATTTAAATTAAAAAGCTTAGAGCTGCCTCCACCACAGGGGGGCTCTCTCGACCCACCAGCGGACAGGCACCAGTATTGGGAGAGGGGGGCTGGCCGTCAGGGTTCACCGCGGCTCTGGCACAAACCCGGCGACACGGAGGTGGCACGGGCAGGAGCGGACTGGCCGTCTCGGCTTCTCACTTTTTGGATTTTAGAAGGGCATGACATGCCTATATCTGTGTCTCCCCCTCCTTTTACTCCTCCACCTCTTTTCTTTTCGCATGACTATATGTACTTGTCACTTTTCCATGTGTTAGTTGTGTCTTCTGAGCAGTTTGTCAGCTTTTGGACACCTTTGAAGGTGTTTTCTATGTGTTTCTATGTGTTTTTGTTTGCCTGCCATTGGTTTTAACGGTGTTCGAAGGTGTTCGACGAACAGTTCGACGAACAGTTCGGCGAACACACGGGTGTTCGACGAACCGAACCGAACTCGAACACTACGGGGGTGGCTCAACACTAGTGGAGGCTGCAGTAGCTTAACAGGACGGTTTTTATGTCCCTTGGAGGAGACTTGGAGTTTGCAGTAGCTTAACAAGACGGTTTTAATACCCCTTGGAAGAGACGTGGAGGTCGCAGTGGAATAAAAAGACAATATCAATGCCCTTGGGAAAAGTAGTGGAGGTCGCAGTAGCTTAACAATACAGTTTAAATGGCCCTTGGAAGAGACGTGGAGGTTGCAGTAGCTTAACAAGATGGTTTTAATGCCCCTTGGAAGACTGGTGGAGGTCGCAGTAGCTTAACAAGACTGTTTTAATCCCCCTGTAAAAAGTGGTGGAGGTCGCAGTAGCTTAACAAGACGGTTTTAATGCCCCTTAGAAAAGACGCAGAGGTTTCAGTAGCTTCACAAGATGGTTTTCATGCACCTTGGAAGAGACGTGGAGGTCACAGTGGATTAAAAAGACAATATCAATGCCCTTCGGAAAAGTGGTGGAGGTCGCAGTATCTTAACAAGACGGTTTTAAAGCCCCTTGGAAGAGACGTGGAGGTTGCAGTAGCTTAACAAGATGGTTTTAATGTCCCTTGGAAGAGACGTGGAGTTTCCAGTAGGTTAACAATACGTTTTTAATGCCCCTTGGAAGAGACGTGGAGGTCGCAGTGGAATAAAAAGAAAATATCAATGCCCTTGGGAAAAGTGGTGGAGGTTGCAGTAGCTTAACAAGATGGTTTTAATGCCTCTTGGAAGAGACGTGGAGGTTGCAGTAGCTTAACAATACGGTTTTAATGCCCCTTGAAAGAGACGTGGAGGTTGCAGTAGCTTAACAAGACGGTTTTAAGGTCCCTTGGAAGAAAGGTGGAGTTTATAGCAGCTTAACAAGACGGTTTTAATGCACCTTGGAAGAGACGTGGAGGTCGCAGTGGAATAAAAAGACAATATCAATGCCCTTGGGAAAAGTTCTGGAGGTCGCAGTAGCTTAACAAGACAGTTTTAATGGCCCTTGGAAGAGACATGGAGGTTGCAGTAGCTTACCAAGATGGTTTTAATGCCCCGTGGAAGAAACGTGGAGGTTGCAGAAGCTTAACAAGATGGCTTTAATGTCCCTTGGAAGAGACGTGGAGGTTGCAGTAGCTTAACAAGACGGTTTTAATGTCCCTTGGAAGAGACGTGGAGGTTGCAGTAGCTTAACAAGATGGTTTTAATGTCCCTTGGAAGAGACGTGGAGGTTGCAGTAGCTTAACAAGACGGTTTTAATGCCCCGTGGAAGAGACGTGGAGGTTGCAGTAGCTTAAAAAGACGGTTCTAAAGCCTCGTGGAAGAGACGTGGAGGTTGCAGTAGCTTAACAAGACGATATTAATGTCCCTTGGAAGAGACGTGGAGGTTGCATTAGCTTAACAAGATGGTTTAATGCCCCTTGGAAGAGAAGTGGAGGTTGCAGTAGCTTAACAAAATGGTTTTAATGACACTTGGAAGAGACGAGGAGATTGCAGTAGCTTAACAAGACTTTATTAATACCCCTTGGAAAAGACATGGAGGTCGCAGTGGAATAAAAAGACAGTATCAATGCCCCTGGGAAAAGTGGTGGAGGTCGCAATAACTTAACAAGACGGTTTTAATGCCCCTTGGAAGAATGGTGGAGGTCGCAGTGGAATAAAAAGACAATATCATTGCCCCTGGGAAAGTGGTGGAGGATCGCAGTAGCTTAACAAGACGGTTTTAATGCCCCTTGGAAGAGACGTGGAGGTTGCAGTAGCTTAACAAGACGGTTTTAATGTCCCTTGGAAGAGTCGTGGAGTTTGCAGTAGGTTAACAATACGTTTTTAATGCCCCTTGGAAGAGACGTGGAGGTCGCAGTGGAATAAAAAGACAATATCAATGCCCTTGGGAACAGTGGTTGAGGTCGCAGTAGCTTAACAAGTCGGTTTTCATGCCTCTTGGAAGAGACGTGGAGGTTGCAGTAGCCTAACAAGACGGTTTTAATGCCCCTTGGAAGAGATCTGGAGGTTGCAGTAGCTTAACAAGACGGTTTTAATGTCCCTTGGAAGAGACGTGGAGTTTTCAGTAGCTTAACAAGACGGTTTTAATTCCCCTTGGAAGAGACGTGGAGGTCGCAGTGGAATAAAAAGACAATATCAATGCCCTTGGGAAAAGTAGTAGAGGCCGCAGTAGCTTAACAAGACAGTTTAAATGGCCCTTGGAAGAGACGTGGAGGTTGCAGTAGTTTAAAAAACGGTTTTAATGCCTCGTGGAAGAGACGTGGAGGATGCAGTAGCTTAACAAGACGGTTTTAATGTCCCTGGGAAGACAAGTGGAGGTTGCAGTAGCTTAACAAGACGGTTCAATGCCCCTTGGAAGAGACGTGGAGGTTGCAGTAGCTTAACAAGATGGTTTTAATGCCACTTGGAAGAGAAGAGGAGATTGCAGTAGCTTAACAAGACTTTTTTAATGCCCCTTAGAAAAGACATGGAGGTCGCAGTGGAATACAAAGACAGTATCAATGCCCCTGAGAAAAGTGGTGGAGGTCGCAATAACTTAACCTGACGGTTTTAATGCCCCTTGGAAGAATGGTGGAGGTCGCAGTGGAATAAAAAGACAATATCATTGCCCCTGGGAAAGTGGTGGAGGTCGCAGTAGCTTAACAAGACGGTTTTAATGCCCCGTGGAAGAGAAGTGGAGGTTGCAGTAGCTTAAAAAGACGGTTCTAATGCCTCGTGGAAGAGACGTGGAGGTTGCAGTAGCTTAACAAGACGGTATTAATGTCCCTTGGAAGAGACGTGGAGGTTGCATTAGCTTAACAAGATGGTTTAATGCCCCTTGGAAGAGAAGTGGAGGTTGCAGTAGCTTAACAAAATGGTTTTAATGACACTTGGAAGAGACGAGGAGATTGCAGTAGCTTAACAAGACTTTATTAATACCCCTTGGAAAAGACATGGAGGTCGCAGTGGAATAAAAAGACAGTATCATTGCCCCTGGGAAAAGTAGTGGAGGTCGCAATAACTTAACAAGACGGTTTTAATGCCCCTTGGAAGAATGGTGGAGGTCGCAGTGGAATAAAAAGACAATATCATTGCCCCTGGGAAAGTGGTGGAGGATCGCAGTAGCTTAACAAGACGGTTTTAATGCCCCTTGGAAGAGACGTGGAGGTTGCAGTAGCTTAACAAGACGGTTTTAATGTCCCTTGGAAGAGTCGTGGAGTTTGCAGTAGGTTAACAATACGTTTTTAATGCCCCTTGGAAGAGACGTGGAGGTCGCAGTGGAATAAAAAGACAATATCAATGCCCTTGGGAACAGTGGTTGAGGTCGCAGTAGCTTAACAAGTCGGTTTTCATGCCTCTTGGAAGAGACGTGGAGGTTGCAGTAGCCTAACAAGACGGTTTTAATGCCCCTTGGAAGAGACGTGGAGGTTGCAGTAGCTTAACAAGACGGTTTTAATGTCCCTTGGAAGAGACGTGGAGTTTTCAGTAGCTTAACAAGACGGTTTTAATTCCCCTTGGAAGAGACGTTGAGGTCGCAGTGGAATAAAAAGACAATATCAATGCCCTTGGGAAAAGTAGTAGAGGCCGCAGTAGCTTAACAAGACAGTTTAAATGGCCCTTGGAAGAGACGTGGAGGTTGCAGTAGTTTAAAAAGACGGTTTTAATGCCTCGTGGAAGAGACGTGGAGGATGCAGTAGCTTAACAAGACGGTTTTAATGTCCCTTGGAAGACAAGTGGAGGTTGCAGTAGCTTAACAAGACGGTTCAATGCCCCTTGGAAGAGTCGTGGAGGTTGCAGTAGCTTAACAAGATGGTTTTAATGCCACTTGGAAGAGAAGAGGAGATTGCAGTAGCTTAACAAGACTTTTTTAATGCCCCTTAGAAAAGACATGGAGGTCGCAGTGGAATACAAAGACAGTATCAATGCCCCTGAGAAAAGTGGTGGAGGTCACAATAACTTAACCTTACGGTTTTAATGCCCCTTGGAAGAATGGTGGAGGTCGCAGTGGAATAAAAAGACAATATCATTGCCCCTGGGAAAGTGGTGGAGGTCGCAGTAGCTTAACTAGACGGTTTTAATGCCCCGTGGAAGAGACGTGGAGGTTGCAGTAGTTTAAAAAGACGGTTCTAATGCCTCGTGGAAGAGACGTGGAGGTTGCAGTAGCTTAACAAGACTGTATTAATGTCCCTTGGAAGAGACGTGGAGGTTGCATTAGCTTAACAAGATGGTTTAATGCCCCTTGGAAGAGAAGTGGAGGTTGCAGTAGCTTAACAAAATGGTTTTAATGACACTTGGAAGAGACGAGGAGATTGCAGTAGTTTAACAAGACTTTATTAATACCCCTTGGAAAAGACATGGAGGTCGCAGTGGAATAAAAAGACAGTATCAATGCCCCTGTGAAAAGTAGTGGAGGTCGCAATAACTTAACAAGACGGTTTTAATGCCCCTTGGAAGAATGGTGGAGGTCGCAGTGGAATAAAAAGACAATATCATTGCCCCTGGGAAAGTGGTGGAGGATCGCAGTAGCTTAACAAGACGGTTTTAATGCCCCTTGGAAGAGACGTGGAGGTTGCAGTAGCTTAACAAGACGGTTTTAATGTCCCTTGGAAGAGTCGTGGAGTTTGCAGTAGCTTAACAAGACGGTTCAATGCCCCTTGGAAGAGACGTGGAGGTTGCAGTAGCTTAACAAGATGGTTTTAATGCCACTTGGAAGAGAAGAGGAGATTGCAGTAGCTTAGCAAGACTTTTTTAATGCCCCTTAGAAAAGACATGGAGGTCGCAGTGGAATACAAAGACAGTATCAATGCCCCTGAGAAAAGTGGTGGAGGTCGCAATAACTTAACCTGACGGTTTTAATGCCCCTTGGAAGAATGGTGGAGGTCGCAGTGGAATAAAAAGACAATATCATTGCCCCTGGGAAAGTGGTGGAGGTCGCAGTAGCTTAACAAGACGGTTTTAATGCCCCGTGGAAGAGACGTGGAGGTTGCAGTAGCTTAAAAAGACGGTTCTAATGCCTCGTGGAAGAGACGTGGAGGTTGCAGTAGCTTAACAAAACGGTATTAATGTCCCTTGGAAGAGACGTGGAGGTTGCATTAGCTTAACAAGATGGTTTAATGCCCCTTGGAAGAGAAGTGGAGGTTGCAGTAGCTTAACAAAATGGTTTTAATGACACTTGGAAGAGACGAGGAGATTGCAGTAGCTTAACAAGACTTTATTAATACCCCTTGGAAAAGACATGGAGGTCGCAGTGGAATAAAAAGACAGTATCAATGCCCCTGGGAAAAGTAGTGGAGGTCGCAATAACTTAACAAGACGGTTTTAATGCCCCTTGGAAGAATGGTGGAGGTCGCAGTGGAATAAAAAGACAATATCATTGCCCCTTGGAAAGTGGTGGAGGATCGCAGTAGCTTAACAAGACGGTTTTAATGCCCCTTGGAAGAGACGTGGAGGTTGCAGTAGCTTAACAAGACGGTTTTAATGTCCCTTGGAAGAGTCGTGGAGTTTGCAGTAGGTTAACAATACGTTTTTAATGCCCCTTAGAAGAGACGTGGAGGTCACAGTGGAATAAAAAGACAATATCAATGCCCTTGGGAACAGTGGTTGAGGTCGAAGTAGCTTAACAAGTCGGTTTTCATGCCTCTTGGAAGAGACGTGGAGGTTGCAGTAGCCTAACAAGACGGTTTTAATGCCCCTTGGAAGAGACGTGGAGGTTGCAGTAGCTTAACAAGACGGTTTTAATGTCCCTTGGAAGAGACGTGGAGTTTTCAGTAGCTTAACAAGACGGTTTTAAATCCCCTTGGAAGAGACGTGGAGGTCGCAGTGGAATAAAAAGACAATATCAATGCCCTTGGGAAAAGTAGTAGAGGCCGCAGTAGCTTAACAAGACAGTTTAAATGGCCCTTGGAAGAGACGTGGAGGTTGCAGTAGTTTAAAAAGACAGTTTTAATGCCTCGTGGAAGAGACGTGGAGGATGCAGTAGCTTAACAAGACGGTTTTAATGTCCCTTGGAAGACAAGTGGAGGTTGCAGTAGCTTAACAAGACGGTTCAATGCCCCTTGGAAGAGACGTGGAGGTTGCAGTAGCTTAACAAGATGGTTTTAATGCCACTCTGAAGAGAAGAGGAGATTGCAGTAGCTTAACAAGACTTTTTTAATGCCCCTTAGAAAAGACATGGAGGTCGCAGTGGAATACAAAGACAGTATCAATGCCCCTGAGAAAAGTGGTGGAGGTCGCAATAACTTAACCTGACGGTTTTAATGCCCCTTGGAAGAATGGTGGAGGTCGCAGTGGAATAAAAAGACAATATCATTGCCCCTGGGAAAGTGGTGGAGGTCACAGTAGCTTAACAAGACGGTTTTAATGCCCCGTGGAAGAGACGTGGAGGTTGCAGTAGCTTAAAAAGACGGTTCTAATGCCTCGTGGAAGAGACGTGGAGGTTGCAGTAGCTTAACAAGACGGTATTAATGTCCCTTGGAAGAGACGTGGAGGTTGCATTAGCTTAACAAGATGGTTTAATGCCCCTTGGAAGAGAAGTGGAGGTTGCAGTAGCTTAACAAAATGGTTTTAATGACACTTGGAAGAGACGAGGAGATTGCAGTAGCTTAACAAGACTTTATTAATACCCCTTGGAAAAGACATGGAGGTTGCAGTGGAATAAAAAGACAGTATCAATGCCCCTGGGAAAAGTAGTGGAGGTCGCAATAACTTAACAAGACGGTTTTAATGCCCCTTGGAAGAATGGTGGAGGTCGCAGTGGAATAAAAAGACAATATCATTGAAACTGGGAAAGTGGTGGAGGATCACAGTAGCTTAACAAGACGGTTTTAATGCCCCTTGGAAGAGACGTGGAGGTTGCAGTAGCTTAACAAGACGGTTTTAATGTCCCTTGGAAGAGTCGTGGAGTTGGCAGTAGGTTAACAATACGTTTTTAATGCCCCTTGGAAGAGACGTGGAGGTCGCAGTGGAATAAAAAGACAATATCAATGCCCTTGGGAACAGTGGTTGAGGTCGCAGTAGCTTAACAAGTCGGTTTTCATGCCTCTTGGAAGAGACGTGGAGGTTGCAGTAGCCTAACAAGACGGTTCTAATGCCCCTTGGAAGAGACGTGGAGGTTGCAGTAGCTTAACAAGACGGTTTTAATGTCCCTTGGAAGAGACGTGGAGTTTTCAGTAGCTTAACAAGACGGTTTTAATGCCCCTTGGAAGAGACGTGGAGGTCGCAGTGGAATAAAAAGACAATATTAATGCCCTTGGGAAAAGTAGTAGAGTTCGCAGTAGCTTAACAAGACAGTTTAAATGGCCCTTGGAAGAGATGTGGAGGTTGCAGTAGCTTAAAAAGACGGTTTTAATGCCTCGTGGAAGAGACGTGGAGGATGCAGTAGCTTAACAAGACGGTTTTAATGTCCCTTGGAAGAGAAGTGGAGGTTGCAGTAGCTTAACAAGACGGTTCAATGCCCCTTGGAAGAGACGTGGAGGTTGCAGTAGCTTAACAAGATGGTTTTAATGCCCCTTGGAAGAGACGTGGAGGTTGCAGTAGCTTAACAAGACGGTTTTAATGTCCCTTGGAAGAGTCGTGGAGTTTGCAGTAGGTTAACAATACGTTTTTAATGCCCCTTGGAAGAGACGTGGAGGTCGCAGTGGAATAAAAAGACAATATCAATGCCCTTGGGAACAGTGGTTGAGGTCGCAGTAGCTTAACAAGTCGGTTTTCATGCCTCTTGGAAGAGACGTGGAGGTTGCAGTAGCCTAACAAGACGGTTTTAATGCCCCTTGGAAGAGACGTGGAGGTTGCAGTAGCTTAACAAGACGGTTTTAATGTCCCTTGGAAGAGACGTGGAGTTTTCAGTAGCTTAACAAGACGGTTTTAATTCCCCTTGGAAGAGACGTTGAGGTCGCAGTGGAATAAAAAGACAATATCAATGCCCTTTTGAAAAGTAGTAGAGGCCGCAGTAGCTTAACAAGACAGTTTAAATGGCCCTTGGAAGAGACGTGGAGGTTGCAGTAATTTAAAAAGACGGTTTTAATGCCTCGTGGAAGAGACGTGGAGGATGCAGTAGCTTAACAAGACGGTTTTAATGTCCCTTGGAAGACAAGTGGAGGTTGCAGTAGCTTAACAATATGGTTCAATGCCCCTTGGAAGAGACGTGGAGGTTGCAGTAGCTTAACAAGATGGTTTTAATGCCACTTGGAAGAGAAGAGGAGATTGCAGTAGCTTAACAAGACTTTTTTAATGCCCCTTAGAAAAGACATGGAGGTCGCAGTGGAATACAAAGACAGTATCAATGCCCCTGAGAAAAGTGGTGGAGGTCGCAATAACTTAACCTGACGGTTTTAATGCCCCTTGGAAGAATGGTGGAGGTCGCAGTGGAATAAAAAGACAATATCATTGCCCCTGGGAAAGTGGTGGAGGTCGCAGTAGCTTAACAAGACGGTTTTAATGCCCCGTGGAAGAGACGTGGAGGTTGCAGTAGCTTAAAAAGACGGTTCTAATGCCTCGTGGAAGAGACGTGGAGGTTGCAGTAGCTTAACAAGACGGTATTAATGTCCCTTGGAAGAGACGTGGAGGTTGCATTAGCTTAACAAGATGGTTTAATGCCCCTTGGAAGAGAAGTGGAGGTTGCAGTAGCTTAACAAAATGGTTTTAATGACACTTGGAAGAGACGAGGAGATTGCAGTAGCTTAACAAGACTTTATTAATACCCCTTGGAAAAGACATGGAGGTCGCAGTGGAATAAAAAGACAGTATCAATGCCCCTGGGAAAAGTAGTGGAGGTCGCAATAACTTAACAAGACGGTTTTAATGCCCCTTGGAAGAATGGTGGAGGTCGCAGTGGAATAAAAAGACAATATCATTGCCCCTGGGAAAGTGGTGGAGGATCGCAGTAGCTTAACAAGACGGTTTTAATGCCCCTTGGAAGAGACGTGGAGGTTGCAGTAGCTTAACAAGACGGTTTTAATGTCCCTTGGAAGAGTCGTGGAGTTGGCAGTAGGTTAACAATACGTTTTTAATGCCCCTTGGAAGAGACGTGGAGGTCGCAGTGGAATAAAAAGACAATATCAATGCCCTTGGGAACAGTGGTTGAGGTCGCAGTAGCTTAACAAGTCGGTTTTCATGCCTCTTGGAAGAGACGTGGAGGTTGCAGTAGCCTAACAAGACGGTTCTAATGCCCCTTGGAAGAGACGTGGAGGTTGCAGTAGCTTAACAAGACGGTTTTAATGTCCCTTGGAAGAGACGTGGAGTTTTCAGTAGCTTAACAAGACGGTTTTAATGCCCCTTGGAAGAGACGTGGAGGTCGCAGTGGAATAAAAAGACAATATTAATGCCCTTGGGAAAAGTAGTAGAGTTCGCAGTAGCTTAACAAGACAGTTTAAATGGCCCTTGGAAGAGATGTGGAGGTTGCAGTAGCTTAAAAAGACGGTTTTAATGCCTCGTGGAAGAGACGTGGAGGATGCAGTAGCTTAACAAGACGGTTTTAATGTCCCTTGGAAGAGAAGTGGAGGTTGCAGTAGCTTAACAAGACGGTTCAATGCCCCTTGGAAGAGACGTGGAGGTTGCAGTAGCTTAACAAGATGGTTTTAATGCCCCTTGGAAGAGACGTGGAGGTTGCAGTAGCTTAACAAGACGGTTTTAATGTCCCTTGGAAGAGTCGTGGAGTTTGCAGTAGGTTAACAATACGTTTTTAATGCCCCTTGGAAGAGACGTGGAGGTCGCAGTGGAATAAAAAGACAATATCAATGCCCTTGGGAACAGTGGTTGAGGTCGCAGTAGCTTAACAAGTCGGTTTTCATGCCTCTTGGAAGAGACGTGGAGGTTGCAGTAGCCTAACAAGACGGTTTTAATGCCCCTTGGAAGAGACGTGGAGGTTGCAGTAGCTTAACAAGACGGTTTTAATGTCCCTTGGAAGAGACGTGGAGTTTTCAGTAGCTTAACAAGACGGTTTTAATTCCCCTTGGAAGAGACGTTGAGGTCGCAGTGGAATAAAAAGACAATATCAATGCCCTTTTGAAAAGTAGTAGAGGCCGCAGTAGCTTAACAAGACAGTTTAAATGGCCCTTGGAAGAGACGTGGAGGTTGCAGTAATTTAAAAAGACGGTTTTAATGCCTCGTGGAAGAGACGTGGAGGATGCAGTAGCTTAACAAGACGGTTTTAATGTCCCTTGGAAGACAAGTGGAGGTTGCAGTAGCTTAACAATACGGTTCAATGCCCCTTGGAAGAGACGTGGAGGTTGCAGTAGCTTAACAAGATGGTTTTAATGCCACTTGGAAGAGAAGAGGAGATTGCAGTAGCTTAACAAGACTTTTTTAATGCCCCTTAGAAAAGACATGGAGGTCGCAGTGGAATACAAAGACAGTATCAATGCCCCTGAGAAAAGTGGTGGAGGTCGCAATAACTTAACCTGACGGTTTTAATGCCCCTTGGAAGAATGGTGGAGGTCGCAGTGGAATAAAAAGACAATATCATTGCCCCTGGGAAAGTGGTGGAGGTCGCAGTAGCTTAACAAGACGGTTTTAATGCCCCGTGGAAGAGACGTGGAGGTTGCAGTAGCTTAAAAAGACGGTTCTAATGCCTCGTGGAAGAGACGTGGAGGTTGCAGTAGCTTAACAAGACGGTATTAATGTCCCTTGGAAGAGACGTGGAGGTTGCATTAGCTTAACAAGATGGTTTAATGCCCCTTGGAAGAGAAGTGGAGGTTGCAGTAGCTTAACAAAATGGTTTTAATGACACTTGGAAGAGACGAGGAGATTGCAGTAGCTTAACAAGACTTTATTAATACCCCTTGGAAAAGACATGGAGGTCGCAGTGGAATAAAAAGACAGTATCAATGCCCCTGGGAAAAGTCGTGGAGGTCGCAATAACTTAACAAGACGGTTTTAATGCCCCTTGGAAGAATGGTGGAGGTCGCAGTGGAATAAAAAGACAATATCATTGCCCCTGGGAAAGTGGTGGAGGATCGCAGTAGCTTAACAAGACGGTTTTAATGCCCCTTGGAAGAGACGTGGAGGTTGCAGTAGCTTAACAAGACGGTTTTAATGTCCCTTGGAAGAGTCGTGGAGTTTGCAGTAGCTTAACAAGACGGTTCAATGCCCCTTGGAAGAGACGTGGAGGTTGCAGTAGCTTAACAAGATGGTTTTAATGCCACTTGGAAGAGAAGAGGAGATTGCAGTAGCTTAGCAAGACTTTTTTAATGCCCCTTAGAAAAGACATGGAGGTCGCAGTGGAATACAAAGACAGTATCAATGCCCCTGAGAAAAGTGGTGGAGGTCGCAATAACTTAACCTGACGGTTTTAATGCCCCTTGGAAGAATGGTGGAGGTCGCAGTGGAATAAAAGGACAATATTATTGCCCCTGGGAAAGTGGTGGAGGTCGCAGTAGCTTAACAAGACGGTTTTAATGCCCCGTGGAAGAGACGTGGAGGTTGCAGTAGCTTAAAAAGACGGTTCTAATGCCTCGTGGAAGAGACGTGGAGGTTGCAGTAGCTTAACAAAACGGTATTAATGTCCCTTGGAAGAGTCGTGGAGTTGGCAGTAGGTTAACAATACGTTTTTAATGCCCCTTGGAAGAGACGTGGAGGTCGCAGTGGAATAAAAAGACAATATCAATGCCCTTGGGAACAGTGGTTGAGGTCGCAGTAGCTTAACAAGTCGGTTTTCATGCCTCTTGGAAGAGACGTGGAGGTTGCAGTAGCCTAACAAGACGGTTCTAATGCCCCTTGGAAGAGACGTGGAGGTTGCAGTAGCTTAACAAGACGGTTTTAATGTCCCTTGGAAGAGACGTGGAGTTTTCAGTAGCTTAACAAGACGGTTTTAATGCCCCTTGGAAGAGACGTGGAGGTCGCAGTGGAATAAAAAGACAATATTAATGCCCTTGCGAAAAGTAGTAGAGTTCGCAGTAGCTTAACAAGACAGTTTAAATGGCCCTTGGAAGAGATGTGGAGGTTGCAGTAGCTTAAAAAGACGGTTTTAATGCCTCGTGGAAGAGACGTGGAGGATGCAGTAGCTTAACAAGACGGTTTTAATGTCCCTTGGAAGAGAAGTGGAGGTTGCAGTAGCTTAACAAGACGGTTCAATGCCAACCTGGAAGAGACATGGAGGTTGCAGTAGCTTAACAAGATGGTTTTAATGCCACTTGGAAGAGAAGAGGAGATTGCAGTAGCTTAACAAGACTTTTTTAATGCCCCTTAGAAAAGACATGGAGGTCGCAGTGGAATACAAAGACAGTATCAATGCCCCTGAGAAAAGTGGTGGAGGTCGCAATAACTTAACCTGACGGTTTTAATGCCCCTTGGAAGAATGGTGGAGGTCGTAGTGGAATAAAAAGACAATATCATTGCCCCTGGGAAAGTGGTGGAGGTCACAGTATCTTAACAAGATGGTTTTAATGCCTCTTGGAAAAGACGTGGAGGTTGCAGTAGCTTAACAAGACGGTTTTAATGTCCCTTGGTAGAGACGTGGAGTTTGCAGTAGGTTAACAATACGTTTTTAATGCCCCTTGGAAGAGACGTGGAGGTCGCAGTGGAATTAAAAGACAAAATCAATGCCCTTGGGAAAAGTGGTTGAGGTCGCAGTAGCTTAACAAGTCGGTTTTCATGCCTCTTGGAAGAGACGTGGAGGTTGCAGTAGCTTAACAACACGGTTTTAATGCCCAGTGAAAGAGACGTGGAGGATGCAGTAGCTTAACAAGACGGTTTTAATGCCCCTTGGAAGAGACGTGGAGGTTGCAGTAGCTTAACAAGACTTTTTTTTATGCCCCTTGGAAGAGACGTGGAGGTTGCAATAGCTTAACAAGACGGTTTTAATGCCACTTGGAAGAGACGTAGAGATTGCAGTAGCTTAACAAGAATTTTTAATGCCCCTTGGAAAAGACATGGAGGTCGCAGTGGAATAAAAAGACAGTATCAATTCCCCTGGGAAAAATAGTGGAAGTCGCAATATCTTAACAAGACGATTTTAATGCCACTTTGAAGAATGGTGGAGGTCGCAGTGGAATAAAAAGACAATATCATTGCCCCTGGGAATGTGGTGGAGGTCGCAGTAGTTAACAAGACGGTTTTAATGCCCCTTGGAAGAGACATGGAGTTTGCAGCAGCTTAACAAAATGGTTTTAATGCCCCTTGGAATAATCGTGGAGGTTGCAGTAGCTTAACAAGATGGTTTTATTGCCCCTTGGAAGACTGGTGGAGGTCGCAGTAGCTTAACAAGACTGTTTTAATCCCCTGTAAAAAGTGGTGGAGGTCGCAGTAGCTTAACAAGACGTTTTTATTGCCCCTTAGAAGAGACGTAGAGGTTTCAGTAGCTTCACAAGATGGTTTTCATGCACCTTGGAAGAGACATGGAGGTCACAGTGGATTAAAAAGACAATATCAATGCCCTTCGGAAATGTGGTGGAGGTCGCAGTATCTTAACAAGACGGTTTTAAAGCCCCTTGGAAGAGACGTGGAGGTTGCAGTAGCTTAACAATACGGTTTTAATGCCCCTTGAAAGAGACGTGGAGGTTGCAGTAGCTTAACAAGACGGTTTTAATGTCCCTTGGAAGAAACGTGGAGTTTTCAGTAGCTTAACAAGACGGTTTTAATGCCCCTTGGAAGAGACGTGGAGGTCGCAGTGGAATAAAAAGACATTATCAATGGCCTTGGGAAAAGTTCTGGAGGTCGCAGTAGCTTAACAAGACAGTTTTAATGGCCCTTGGAAGAGACGTGGAGGTTGCAGTAGCTTACCAAGACGGTTTTAATGCCCCGTGGAAGAGATGTGGAGGTTGCAGAAGATTAACAAGATGGCTTTAATGTCACTTGGAAGAGACGTGGAGGTTGCAGTAGCTTAACAAGACAGTTTTAATGTCCCTTGGAAGAGACGTGGAGGTTGCAGTAGCTTAACAAGATGGTTTTAATGTCCCTTGGAAGAGACATGGAGGTTGCAGTAGCTTAACAAGATGGTTTTAATGCCCCGTGGAAGAGACATGGAGGTTGCAGTAGCCTAAAAAGACGGTTCTAATGCCTCGTGGAAGAGACGTGGAGGTTGCAGTAGCTTAAAAAGACGGTATTAATGTCCCTTGGAAGAGACGTGGAGGTTGCATTAGCTTAACAAGATGGTTTAATGCCCCTTGGAAGAGAAGTGGAGGTTGCAGTAGCTTAACAAAATGGTTTTAATGACACTTGGAAGAGACGAGGAGATTGCAGTAGCTTAAGAAGACTTTATTAATGCCCCTTGGAAAAGACATGGAGGTCGCAGTGGAATAAAAAGACAGTATCAATGCCCCTGGGAAAAGTGGTGGAGGTCCCAATAACTTAACAAGACGGTTTTAATGCCCCTTGGAAGAATGGTGGAGGTCGCAGTGGAATAAAAAGACAATATCATTGCCCTTGGGAAAGTGCTGGAGGATCGCAGTAGCTTAACAAGACGGTTTTAATGCCCCTTGGAAGAGACGTGGAAGTTGCAGTAGCTTAACAAGACGGTTTTAATGTCCCTTGGAAGAGTCGTGGAGTTTGCAGTAGGTTAACAATACGTTTTTAATGCCCCTTGGAAGAGACGTGGAGGTCGCAGTGGAATTAAAAGACAAAATCAATGCCCTTGGGAAAAGTGGTTGAGGTCGCAGTAGCTTAACAAGTCGGTTTTCATGCCTCTTGGAAGAGACGTGGAGGTTGCAGTAGCTTAACAAGACGGTTTTAATGCCCCTTGGAAGAGACGTGGAGGCTGCAGTAGCTTAACAGGACGGTTTTTATGTCCCTTGGAGGAGACTTGGAGTTTGCAGTAGCTTAACAAGACGGTTTTAATACCCCTTGGAAGAGACGTGGAGGTCGCAGTGGAATAAAAAGACAATATCAATGCCCTTGGGAAAAGTAGTGGAGGTCGCAGTAGCTTAACAATACAGTTTAAATGGCCCTTGGAAGAGACGTGGAGGTTGCAGTAGCTTAACAAGATGGTTTTAATGCCCCTTGGAAGACTGGTGGAGGTCGCAGTAGCTTAACAAGACTGTTTTAATCCCCCTGTAAAAAGTGGTGGAGGTCGCAGTAGCTTAACAAGACGGTTTTAATGCCCCTTAGAAAAGACGCAGAGGTTTCAGTAGCTTCACAAGATGGTTTTCATGCACCTTGGAAGAGACGTGGAGGTCACAGTGGATTAAAAAGACAATATCAATCCCCTTCGGAAAAGTGGTGGAGGTCGCAGTATCTTAACAAGACGGTTTTAAAGCCCCTTGGAAGAGACGTGGAGGTTGCAGTAGCTTAACAAGATGGTTTTAATGTCCCTTGGAAGAGACGTGGAGTTTCCAGTAGGTTAACAATACGTTTTTAATGCCCCTTGGAAGAGACGTGGAGGTATCAGTGGAATAAAAAGAAAATATCAATGCCCTTGGGAAAAGTGGTGGAGGTTGCAGTACCTTAACAAGATGGTTTTAATGCCTCTTGGAAGAGACGTGGAGGTTGCAGTAGCTTAACAATACGGTTTTAATGCCCCTTGGAAGAGACGTGGAGGTTGCAGTAGCTTAACAAGACGGTTTTAAGGTCCCTTGGAAGAAACGTGGAGTTTTCAGCAGCTTAACAAGACGGTTTTAATGCCCCTTGGAAGAGACGTGGAGGTCGCAGTGGAATAAAAAGACAATATCAATGCCCTTGGGAAAAGTTCTGGAGGTCGCAGTAGCTTAACAAGACAGTTTTAATGACCCTTGGAAGAGACATGGAGGTTGCAGTAGCTTAACAAGATGGTTTTAATGTCCCTTGGAAGAGACATGGAGGTTGCAGTAGCTTAACAAGACGGTTTTAATGCCCCGTGGAAGAGACGTGGAGGTTGCAGTAGCTTAAAAAGACGGTTCTAAAGCTTCGTGGAAGAGACGTGGAGGTTGCAGTAGCTTAACAAGACGATATTAATGTCCCTTGGAAGAGACGTGGAGGTTGCATTAGCTTAACAAGATGGTTTAATGCCCCTTGGAAGAGAAGTGGAGGTTGCAGTAGCTTAACAAAATGGTTTTAATGACACTTGGAAGAGACGAGGAGATTGCAGTAGCTTAACAAGACTTTATTAATACCCCTTGAAAAAGACATGGAGGTCGCAGTGGAATAAAAAGACAGTATCAATGCCCCTGGGAAAAGTGGTGGAGGTCGCAATAACTTAACAAGACGGTTTTAATGCCCCTTGGAAGAATGGTGGAGGTCGCAGTGGAATAAAAAGACAATATCATTGCCCCTGGGAAAGTGGTGGAGGATCGCAGTAGCTTAACAAGACGGTTTTAATGCCCCTTGGAAGAGACTTGGAGGTTGCAGTAGCTTAACAAGACGGTTTTAATGTCCCTTGGAAGAGTCGTGGAGTTTGCAATAGGTTAACAATACGTTTTTAATGCCCCTTGGAAGAGACGTGGAGGTCGCAGTGGAATAAAAAGACAATATCAATGCCCTTGGGAACAGTGGTTGAGGTTGCAGTAGCTTAACAAGTCGGTTTTCATGCCTCTTGGAAGAGACATGGAGGTTGCAGTAGCCTAACAAGATGGTTTTAATGCCCCTTGGAAGAGATGTGGAGGTTGCAGTAGCTTAACAAGATGGTTTTAAGGTCCCTTGGAAGAGACGTGGAGTTTTCAGTAGCTTAACAAGACGGTTTTAATTCCCCTTGGAAGAGACGTGGAGGTCGCAGTGGAATAAAAAGACAATATCAATGCCCTTGGGAAAAGTAGTAGAGGCCGCAGTAGCTTAACAAGACAGTTTAAATGGCCCTTGGAAGAGACGTGGAGGTTGCAGTAGTTTAAAAAGACGGTTTTAATGCCTCGTGGAAGAGACGTGGAGGATGCAGTAGCTTAACAAGACGGTTTTAATGTCCCTTGGAAGACAAGTGGAGGTTGCAGTAGCTTAACAAGACGGTTCAATGCCCCTTGGAAGAGACGTGGAGGTTGCAGTAGCTTAACAAGATGGTTTTAATGCCACTTGGAAGAGAAGAGGAGATTGCAGTAGCTTAACAAGACTTTTTTAATGCCCCTTAGAAAAGACATGGAGGTCGCAGTGGAATACAAAGACAGTATCAATGCCCCTGAGAAAAGTGGTGGAGGTCGCAATAACTTAACCTGACGGTTTTAATGCCCCTTGGAAGAATGGTGGAGGTCGCAGTGGAATAAAAAGACAATATCATTGCCCCTGGGAAAGTGGTGGAGGTCGCAGTAGCTTAACAAGACGATTTTAATGCCCCGTGGAAGAGACGTGGAGGTTGCAGTAGCTTAAAAAGACGGTTCTAATGCCTCGTGGAAGAGACGTGGAGGTTGCAGTAGCTTAACAAGACGGTATTAATGTCCCTTGGAAGAGACGTGGAGGTTGCATTAGCTTAACAAGATGGTTTAATGCCCCTTGGAAGAGAAGTGGAGGTTGCAGTAGCTTAACAAAATGGTTTTAATGACACTTGGAAGAGACGAGGAGATTGCAGTAGCTTAAGAAGACTTTATTAATGACCCTTGGAAAAGACATGGAGGTCGCAGTGGAATAAAAAGACAGTATCAATGCCCCTGGGAAAAGTGGTGGAGGTCGCAATAACTTAACAAGACGGTTTTAATGCCCCTTGGAAGAATGGTGGAGGTCGCAGTGGAATAAAAAGACAATATCATTGCCCTTGGGAAAGTGCTGGAGGATCGCAGTAGCTTAACAAGACGGTTTTAATGCCCCTTGGAAGAGACGTGGAAGTTGCAGTAGCTTAACAAGACGGTTTTAATGTCCCTTGGAAGAGTCGTGGAGTTTGCAGTAGGTTAACAATACGTTTTTAATGCCCCATGGAAGAGACGTGGAGGTCGCAGTGGAATTAAAAGACAAAATCAATGCCCTTGGGAAAAGTGGTTGAGGTGGCAGTAGCTTAACAAGTCGGTTTTCATGCCTCTTGGAAGAGACGTGGAGGTTGCAGTAGCTTAACAAGACTGTTTTAATGCCCCTTGGAAGAGACGTGGAGGATGCAGTAGCTTAACAGGACGGTTTTTATGTCCCTTGGAGGAGACTTGGAGTTTGCATTAGCTTAACAAGACGGTTTTAATACCCCTTGGAAGAGACGTGGAGGTCGCAGTGGAATAAAAAGACAATATCAATGCCCTTGGAAAAAGTAGTGGAGGTCGCAGTAGCTTAACAATGCAGTTTAAATGGCCCTTGGAAGAGACGTGGAGGTTGCAGTAGCTTAACAAGATGGATTTAATGTCCCTTGGAAGAGAAGTGGAGGTTGCAGTAGCTTAACAAGACGGTTCAATGCCCCTTGGAAGAGACGTGGAGGTTGCAGTAGCTTAACAAGATGGTTTTAATGCCACTTGGAAGAGAAGAGGAGATTGCAGTAGCTTAACAAGACTTTTTTAATGCCCCTTAGAAAAGACATGGAGGTCGCAGTGGAATACAAAGACAGTATCAATGCCCCTGAGAAAAGTGGTGGAGGTCGCAATAACTTAACCTGACGGTTTTAATGCCCCTTGGAAGAATGGTGGAGGTCGCTGTGGAATAAAAAGACAATATCATTGCCCCTGGGAAAGTGGTGGAGGTCGCAGTATCTTAACAAGATGGTTTTAATGCCTCTTGGAAAAGACGTGGAGGTTGCAGTAGCTTAACAAGACGGTTTTAATGTCCCTTGGTAGAGACGTGGAGTTTGCAGTAGGTTAACAATACGTTTTTAATGCCCCTTGGAAGAGACGTGGAGGTCGCAGTGGAATTAAAAGACAAAATCAATGCCCTTGGGAAAAGTGGTTGAGGTCGCAGTAGCTTAACAAGTCGGTTTTCATGCCTCTTGGAAGAGACGTGGAGGTTGCAGTAGCTTAACAACACGGTTTTAATGCCCAGTGAAAGAGACGTGGAGGATGCAGTAGCTTAACAAGACGGTTTTAATGCCACTTGGAAGAGACGTGGAGGTTGCAGTAGCTTAACAAGACGGTTTTAATGCCACTTGGAAGAGACGTAGAGATTGCAGTAGCTAAACAAGACTTTTTTAATGCCCCTTGGAAAAGACATGGAGGTCGCAGTGGAATAAAAAGACAGTATCAATTCCCCTGGGAAAAATAGTGGAAGTCGCAATATCTTAACAAGACGGTTTTAATGCCACTTTGAAGAATGGTGGAGGTCGCAGTGGAATAAAAAGACAATACAATTGCCCCTGGGAATGTGGTGGTGGTCGCAGTAGTTAACAAGACGGTTTTAATGCCCCTTGGAAGAGACATGGAGTTTGCAGCAGCTTAACAAAATGGTTTTAATGCCCCTTGGAATAATCGTGGAGGTTGCAGTAGCTTAACAAGACGGTTTTATTGCCCCTTGGAAGACTGGTGGAGGTCGCAGTAGCTTAACAAGACTGTTTTAATCCCCTGTAAAAAGTGGTGGAGGTCGCAGTAGCTTAACAAGACGTTTTTAATGCCCCTTAGAAGAGACGTAGAGGTTTCAGTATCTTCACAAGATGGTTTTCATGCACCTTGGAAGAGACATGGAGGTCACAGTGGATTAAAAAGACAATATCAATGCCCTTCGGAAATGTGGTGGAGGTCGCAGTATCTTAACAAGACGGTTTTAAAGCCCCTTGGAAGAGACGTGGAGGTTGCAGTAGCTTAACAATACGGTTTTAATGCCCCTTGAAAGAGACGTGGAGGTTGCAGTAGCTTAACAAGACGGTTTTAATGTCCCTTGGAAGAAACGTGGAGTTTTCAGTAGCTTAACAAGACGGTTTTAATGCCCCTTGGAAGAGACGTGGAGGTCGCAGTGGAATAAAAAGACATTATCAATGCCCTTGGGAAAAGTTCTGGAGGTCGCAGTAGCTTAACAAGACAGTTTTAATGGCCCTTGGAAGAGACGTGGAGGTTGCAGTAGCTTACCAAGACGGTTTTAATGCCCCGTGGAAGAGATGTGGAGGTTGCAGAAGCTTAACAAGATGGCTTTAATGTCCCTTGGAAGAGACGTGGAGGTTGCAGTAGCTTAACAAGACAGTTTTAATGTCCCTTGGAAGAGACGTGGAGGTTGCAGTAGCTTAACAAGATGGTTTTAATGTCCCTTGGAAGAGACATGGAGGTTGCAGTAGCTTAACAAGATGGTTTTAATGCCCCGTGGAAGACACGTGGAGGTTAAAGTAGCCTAAAAAGACGGTTCTAATGCCTCGTGGAAGAGACGTGGAGGTTGCAGTAGCTTAAAAAGACGGTATTAATGTCCCTTGGAAGAGACGTGGAGGTTGCATTAGCTTAACAAGATGGTTTAATGCCCCTTGGAAGAGAAGTGGAGGTTGCAGTAGCTTAACAAAATGGTTTTAATGACACTTGGAAGAGACGAGGAGATTGCAGTAGCTTAAGAAAACTTTATTAATGCCCCTTGGAAAAGACATAGAGGTCGCAGTGGAATAAAAAGACAGTATCAATGCCCCTGGGAAAGTGGTGGAGGTCGCAATAACTTAACAAGACGGTTTTAATGCCCCTTGGAAGAATGGTGGAGGTCGCAGTGGAATAAAAAGACAATATCATTGCCCTTAGGAAAGTGCTGGAGGATCGCAGTAGCTTAACAAGACGGTTTTAATGCCCCTTGGAAGAGACGTGGAAGTTGCAGTAGCTTAACAAGACGGTTTTAATGTCCCTTGGAAGAGTCGTGGAGTTTGCAGTAGGTTAACAATACGTTTTTAATGCCCCTTGGAAGAGACGTGGAGGTCGCAGTGGAATTAAAAGACAAAATCAATGCCCTTGGGAAAAGTGATTGAGGTCGCAGTAGCTTAACAAGTCGGTTTTCATGCCTCTTGGAAGAGACGTGGAGGTTGCAGTAGCTTAACAAGACGGTTTTAATGCCCCTTGGAAGAGACGTGGAGGCTGCAGTAGCTTAACAGGACGGTTTTTATGTCCCTTGGAGGAGACTTGGAGTTTGCAGTAGCTTAACAAGACGGTTTTAATACCCCTTGGAAGAGACGTGGAGGTCGCAGTGGAATAAAAAGACAATATCAATGCCCTTGGGAAAAGTAGTGGAGGTCGCAGTAGCTTAACAATACAGTTTAAATGGCCCTTGGAAGAGACGTGGAGGTTGCAGTAGCTTAACAAGATGGTTTTAATGCCCCTTGGAAGACTGGTGGAGGTCGCAGTAGCTTAACAAGACTGTTTTAATCCCCCTGTAAAAAGTGGTGGAGGTCGCAGTAGCTTAACAAGACGGTTTTAATGCCCCTTAGAAAAGACGCAGAGGTTTCAGTAGCTTCACAAGATGGTTTTCATGCACCTTGGAAGAGACGTGGAGGTCACAGTGGATTAAAAAGACAATATCAATGCCCTTCGGAAAAGTGGTGGAGGTCGCAGTATCTTAACAAGACGGTTTTAAAGCCCCTTGGAAGAGACGTGGAGGTTGCAGTAGCTTAACAAGATGGTTTTAATGTCCCTTGGAAGAGACGTGGAGTTTCCAGTAGGTTAACAATACGTTTTTAATGCCCCTTGGAAGAGACGTGGAGGTCGCAGTGGAATAAAAAGAAAATATCAATGCCCTTGGGAAAAGTGGTGGAGGTTGCAGTAGCTTAACAAGATGGTTTTAATGCCTCTTGGAAGAGACGTGGAGGTTGCAGTAGCTTAAAAATACGGTTTTAATGCCCCTTGGAAGAGACGTGGAGGTTGCAGTAGCTTAACAAGACGGTTTTAAGGTCCCTTGGAAGAAACGTGGAGTTTTCAGCAGCTTAACAAGACGGTTTTAATGCCCCTTGGAAGAGACGTGGAGGTCGCAGTGGAATAAAAAGACAATATCAATGCCCTTGGGAAAAGTTCTGGAGGTCGCAGTAGCTTAACAAGACAGTTTTAATCACCCTTGGAAGAGACATGGAGGTTGCAGTAGCTTACCAAGATGGTTTTAATGCCCCGTGGAAGAAACGTGGAGGTTGCAGAAGCTTAACAAGATGGCTTTAATGTCCCTTGGAAGAGACGTGGAGGTTGCAGTAGCTTAACAAGACGGTTTTAATGTCCCTTGGAAGAGACGTGGAGGTTGCAGTAGCTTAACAAGATGGTTTTAATGTCCCTTGGAAGAGACGTGGAGGTTGCAGTAGCTTAACAAGACGGTTTTAATGCCCCGTGGAAGAGACGTGGAGGTTGCAGTAGCTTAAAAAGACGGTTCTAAAGCTTCGTGGAAGAGACGTGGAGGTTGCAGTAGCTTAACAAGACGATATTAATGTCCCTTGGAAGAGACGTGGAGGTTGCATTAGCTTAACAAGATGGTTTAATGCCCCTTGGAAGAGAAGTGGAGGTTGCAGTAGCTTAACAAAATGGTTTTAATGACACTTGGAAGAGACGAGGAGATTGCAGTAGCTTAACAAAACTTTATTAATACCCCTTGGAAAAGACATGGAGGTCGCAGTGGAATAAAAAGACAGTATCAATGCCCCTGGGAAAAGTGGTGGAGGTCGCAATAACTTAACAAGACGGTTTTAATGCCCCTTGGAAGAATGGTGGAGGTCGCAGTGGAATAAAAAGACAATATCATTGCCCCTGGGAAAGTGGTGGAGGATCGCAGTAGCTTAACAAGACGGTTTTAATGCCCCTTGGAAGAGACGTGGAGGTTGCAGTAGCTTAACAAGACGGTTTTAATGTCCCTTGGAAGAGTCGTGGAGTTTGCAGTAGGTTAACAATACGTTTTTAATGCCCCTTGGAAGAGACGTGGAGGTCGCAGTGGAATAAAAAGACATTATCAATGCCCTTGGGAACAGTGGTTGAGGTTGCAGTAGCTTAACAAGTCGGTTTTCATGCCTCTTGGAAGAGACGTGGAGGTTGCAGTAGCCTAACAAGACGGTTTTAATGCCCCTTGGAAGAGATGTGGAGGTTGCAGTAGCTTAACAAGACGGTTTTATTGTCCCTTGGAAGAGACGTGGAGTTTTCAGTAGCTTAACAAGACGGTTTTAATTCCCCTTGGAAGAGACGTGGAGGTCGCAGTGGAATAAAAAGACAATATCAATGCCCTTGGGAAAAGTAGTAGAGGCCGCAGTAGCTTAATAAGACAGTTTAAATGGCCCTTGGAAGAGACGTGGAGGTTGCAGTAGTTTAAAAAGACGGTTTTAATGCCTCGTGGAAGAGACGTGGAGGATGCAGTAGCTTAACAAGACGGTTTTAATGTCCCTTGGAAGACAAGTGGAGGTTGCAGTAGCTTAACAAGACGGTTCAATGCCCCTTGGAAGAGACGTGGAGGTTGCAGTAGCTTAACAAGATGGTTTTAATGCCACTTGGAAGAGAAGAGGAGATTGCAGTAGCTTAACAAGACTTTTTAATGCCCCTTAGAAAAGACATGGAGGTCGCAGTGGAATACAAAGACAGTATCAATGCCCCTGAGAAAAGTGGTGGAGGTCGCAATAACTTAACCTGACGGTTTTAATGCCCCTTGGAAGAATGGTGGAGGTCGCAGTGGAATAAAAAGACAATATCATTGCCCCTGGGAAAGTGGTGGAGGTCGCAGTAGCTTAACAAGACGGTTTTAATGCCCCGTGGAAGAGACGTGGAGGTTGCAGTAGCTTAAAAAGACGGTTCTAATGCCTCGTGGAAGAGACGTGGAGGTTGCAGTAGCTTAACAAGACGGTATTAATGTCCCTTGGAAGAGACGTGGAGGTTGTATTAGCTTAACAAGATGGTTTAATGCCCCTTGGAAGAGAAGTGTAGGTTGCAGTAGCTTAACGAAATGGTTTTAATGACACTTGGAAGAGACGAGGAGATTGCAGTAGCTTAAGAAGACTTTATTAATGACCCTTGGAAAAGACATGGAGGTCGCAGTGGAATAAAAAGACAGTATCAATGCCCCTGGGAAAAGTGGTGGAGGTCGCAATAACTTAACAAGACGGTTTTAATGCCCCTTGGAAGAATGGTGGAGGTCGCAGTGGAATAAAAAGACAATATCATTGCCCTTGGGAAAGTGCTGGAGGATCGCAGTAGCTTAACAAGACGGTTTTAATGCCCCTTGGAAGAGACGTGGAAGTTGCAGTAGCTTAACAAGACGGTTTTAATGTCCCTTGGAAGAGTCGTGGAGTTTGCAGTAGGTTAACAATACGTTTTTAATGCCCCATGGAAGAGACGTGGAGGTCGCAGTGGAATTAAAAGACAAAATCAATGCCCTTGGGAAAAGTGGTTGAGGTCGCAGTAGCTTAACAAGTCGGTTTTCATGCCTCTTGGAAGAGACGTGGAGGTTGCAGTAGCTTAACAAGACTGTTTTAATGCCCCTTGGAAGAGACGTGGAGGCTGCAGTAGCTTAACAGGACGGTTTTTATGTCCCTTGGAGGAGACTTGGAGTTTGCAGTAGCTTAACAAGACGGTTTTAATACCCCTTGGAAGAGACGTGGAGGTCGCAGTGGAATAAAAAGACAATATCAATGCCCTTGGGAAAAGTAGTGGAGGTCGCAGTAGCTTAACAATACAGTTTAAATGGCCCTTGGAAGAGACGTGGAGGTTGCAGTAGCTTAACAAGATGGTTTTAATGCCCCTTGGAAGACTGGTGGAGGTCGCAGTAGCTTAACAAGACTGTTTTAATCCCCCTGTAAAAAGTGGTGGAGGTCGCAGTAGCTTAACAAGACGGTTTTAATGCCCCTTAGAAAAGACGCAGAGGTTTCAGTAGCTTCACAAGATGGTTTTCATGCACCTTGGAAGAGACGTGGAGGTCACAGTGGATTAAAAAGACAATATCAATGCCCTTCGAAAAAGTGGTGGAGGTCGCAGTATCTTAACAAGACGGTTTTAATGCCCCTTGGAAGAGACGTGGAGGTTGCAGTAGCTTAACAAGATGGTTTTAATGTCCCATGGAAGAGACGTGGAGTTTCCAGTAGGTTAACAATACGTTTTTAATACCCCTTGGAAGAGACGTGGAGGTCGCAGTGGAATAAAAAGAAAATATCAATGCCCTTGGGAAAAGTGGTGGAGGTTGCAGTAGCTTAACAAGATGGTTTTAATGCCTCTTGGAAGAGACGTGGAGGTTGCAGTAGCTTAACAATACGGTTTTAATGCCCCTTGGAAGAGACGTGGAGGTTGCAGTAGCTTAACAAGACGATTTTAAGGTCCCTTGGAAGAAACGTGGAGTTTTCAGCAGCTTAATAAGACGGTTTTAATGCCCCTTGGAAGAGACGTGGAGGTCGCAGTGGAATAAAAAGACAATATCAATGCCCTTGGGAAAAGTTCTGGAGGTCGCAGTAGCTTAACAAGACAGTTTTAATGGCCCTTGGAAGAGACATGGAGGTTGCAGTAGCTTACCAAGATGGTTTTAATGCCCCGTGGAAGAAGCGTGGAGGTTGCAGAAGCTTAACAAGATGGCTTTAATGTCCCTTGGAAGAGACGTGGAGGTTGCAGTAGCTTAACAAGACGGTTTTAATGTCCCTTGGAAGAGACGTGGAGGTTGCAGTAGCTTAACAAGATGGTTTTAATGTCCCTTGGAAGAGACGTGGAGGTTGCAGTAGCTTAACAAGACGGTTTTAATGCCCCGTGGAAGAGACGTGGAGGTTGCAGTAGCTTAAAAAGACGGTTCTAAAGCCTCGTGGAAGAGACGTGGAGGTTGCAGTAGCTTAACAAGACGATATTAATGTCCCTTGGAAGAGACGTGGAGGTTGCATTAGCTTAACAAGATGGTTTAATGCCCCTTGGAAGAGAAGTGGAGGTTGCAGTAGCTTAACAAAATGGTTTTAATGACACTTGGAAGAGACAAGGAGATTGCAGTAGCTTAACAAGACTTTATTAATACCCCTTGGAAAAGACATGGAGGTCGCAGTGGAATAAAAAGACAGTATCAATGCCCCTGGGAAAAGTGGTGGAGGTCGCAATAACTTAACCTGACGGTTTTAATGCCCCTTGGAAGAATGGTGGAGGTCGCAGTGGAATAAAAAGACAATATCATTGCCCCTGGGAAAGTGGTGGAGGTCGCAGTTGCTTAACAAGACGGTTTTAATGCCCCGTGGAAGAGACGTGGAGGTTGCAGTAGCTTAAAAAGACGGTTCTAATGCCTCGTGGAAGAGACGTGGAGGTTGCAGTAGCTTAACAAGACGGCATTAATGTCCCTTGGAAGAGACGTGGAGGTTGCATTAGCTTAACAAGATGGTTTAATGCCCCTTGGAAGAGAAGTGGAGGTTGCAGTAGCTTAACAAAATGGTTTTAATGACACTTGGAAGAGACGAGGAGATTGCAGTAGCTTAAGAAGACTTTATTAATGACCCTTGGAAAAGACATGGAGGTCGCAGTGGAATAAAAAGACAGTATCAATGCCCCTGGGAAAAGTGGTGGAGGTCGCAATAACTTAACAAGACGGTTTTAATGCCCCTTGGAAGAATGGTGGAGGTCGCAGTGGAATAAAAAGACAATATCATTGCCCTTGGGAAAGTGCTGGAGGATCGCAGTAGCTTAACAAGACGGTTTTAATGCCCCTTGGAAGAGACGTGGAAGTTGCAGTAGCTTAACAAGACGGTTTTAATGTCCCTTGGAAGAGTCGTGGAGTTTGCAGTAGGTTAACAATACATTTTTAATGCCCCATGGAAGAGACGTGGAAGTCGCAGTGGAATTAAAAGACAAAATCAATGCCCTTGGGAAAAGTGGTTGAGGTCGCAGTAGCTTAACAAGTCGGTTTTCATGCCTCTTGGAAGAGACGTGGAGGTTGCAGTAGCTTAACAAGACTGTTTTAATGCCCCTTGGAAGAGACGTGGAGGCTGCAGTAGCTTAACAGGACGGTTTTTATGTCCCTTGGAGGAGACTTGGAGTTTGCAGTAGCTTAACAAGACGGTTTTAATACCCCTTGGAAGAGACGTGGAGGTCGCAGTGGAATAAAAAGACAATATCAATGCCCTTGGGAAAAGTAGTGGAGGTCGCAGTAGCTTAACAATACAGTTTAAATGGCCCTTGGAAGAGACGTGGAGGTTGCAGTAGCTTAACAAGATGGTTTTAATGCCCCTTGGAAGACTGGTGGAGGTCGCAGTAGCTTAACAAGACTGTTTTAATCCCCCTGTAAAAAGTGGTGGAGGTCGCAGTAGCTTAACAAGACGGTTTTAATGCCCCTTAGAAAAGACGCAGAGGTTTCAGTAGCTTCACAAGATGGTTTTCATGCACCTTGGAAGAGACGTGGAGGTCACAGTGGATTTAAAAGACAATATCAATGCCCTTCGAAAAAGTGGTGGAGGTCGCAGTATCTTAACAAGACGGTTTTAAAGCCCCTTGGAAGAGACGTGGAGGTTGCAGTAGCTTAACAAGATGGTTTTAATGTCCCATGGAAGAGACGTGGAGTTTCCAGTAGGTTAACAATACGTTTTTAATGCCCCTTGGAAGAGACGTGGAGGTCGCAGTGGAATAAAAAGAAAATATCAATGCCCTTGGGAAAAGTGGTGGAGGTTGCAGTAGCTTAACAAGATGGTTTTAATGCCTCTTGGAAGAGACGTGGAGGTTGCAGTAGCTTAACAATACGGTTTTAATGCCCCTTGGAAGAGACGTGGAGGTTGCAGTAGCTTAACAAGACGATTTTAAGGTCCCTTGGAAGAAACGTGGAGTTTTCAGCAGCTTAATAAGACGGTTTTAATGCCCCTTGGAAGAGACGTGGAGGTCGCAGTGGAATAAAAAGACAATATCAATGCCCTTGGGAAAAGTTCTGGAGGTCGCAGTAGCTTAACAACACAGTTTTAACGGCCCTTGGAAGAGACATGGAGGTTGCAGTAGCTTACCAAGATGGTTTTAATGCCCCGTGGAAGAAACGTGGAGGTTGCAGAAGCTTAACAAGATGGCTTTAATGTCCCTTGGAAGAGACGTGGAGGTTGCAGTAGCTTAACAAGACGGCTTTAATGTCCCTTGGAAGAGACGTGGAGGTTGCAGTAGCTTAACAAGATAGTTTTAATGTCCCTTGGAAGAGACGTGGAGGTTGCAGTAGCTTAACAAGACGGTTTTAATGCCCCGTGGAAGAGACGTGGAGGTTGCAGTAGCTTAAAAAGACGGTTCTAAAGCCTCGTGGAAGAGACGTGGAGGTTGCAGTAGCTTAACAAGACGATATTAATGTCCCTTGGAAGAGACGTGGAGGTTGCATTAGCTTAACAAGATGGTTTAATGCCCCTTGGAAGAGAAGTGGAGGTTGCAGTAGCTTAACAAAATGGTTTTAATGACACTTGGAAGAGACGAGGAGATTGCAGTAGCTTAACAAGACTTTATTAATACCCCTTGGAAAAGACATGGAGGTCGCAGTGGAATAAAAAGACAGTATCAATGCCCCTGGGAAAAGTAGTGGAGGTCGCAATAACTTAACAAGACGGTTTTAATGCCCCTTGGAAGAATGGTGGAGGTCGCAGTGGAATAAAAAGACAATATCATTGCCCCTGGGAAAGTGGTGGAGGATCGCAGTAGCTTAACAAGACGGTTTTAATGCCCCTTGGAAGAGACGTGGAGGTTGCAGTAGCTTAACAAGACGGTTTTAATGTCCCTTGGAAGAGTCGTGGAGTTTGCAGTAGGTTAACAATACGTTTTTAATGCCCCTTGGAAGAGACGTGGAGGTCGCCGTGGAATAAAAAGACAATATCAATGCCCTTGGGAACAGTGGTTGAGGTCGCAGTAGCTTAACAAGTCGGTTTTCATGCCTCTTGGAAGAGACGTGGAGGTTGCAGTAGCCTAACAAGACGGTTTTAATGCCCCTTGGAAGAGACGTGGAGGTTGCAGTAGCTTAACAAGACGGTTTTAATGTCCCTTGGAAGAGACGTGGAGTTTTCAGTAGCTTAACAAGACGGTTTTAATTCCCCTTGGAAGAGAAGTTGAGGTCGCAGTGGAATAAAAAGACAATATCAATGCCCTTGGGAAAAGTAGTAGAGGCCGCAGTAGCTTAACAAGACAGTTTAAATGGCCCTTGGAAGAGACATGGAGGTTGCAGTAGTTTAAAAAGACGGTTTTAATGCCTCGTGGAAGAGACGTGGAGGATGCAGTAGCTTAACAAGACGGTTTTAATGTCCCTTGGAAGACAAGTGGAGGTTGCAGTAGCTTAACAAGACGGTTCAATGCCCCTTGGAAGAGACGTGGAGGTTGCAGTAGCTTAACAAGATGGTTTTAATGCCACTTGGAAGAGAAGAGGAGATTGCAGTAGCTTAACAAGACTTTTTTAATGCCCCTTAGAAAAGACATGGAGGTCGCAGTGGAATAAAAAGACAGTATCAATGCCCCTGAGAAAAGTGGTGGAGGTCGCAATAACTTAACCTGACGGTTTTAATGCCCCTTGGAAGAATGGTGGAGGTCGCAGTGGAATAAAAAGACAATATCATTGCCCCTGGGAAAGTGGTGGAGGTCGCAGTAGCTTAACAAGACGGTTTTAATGCCCCGTGGAAGAGAAGTGGAGGTTGCAGTAGCTTAAAAAGACGGTTCTAATGCCTCGTGGAAGAGACGTGGAGGTTGCAGTAGCTTAACAAGACGGTATTAATGTCCCTTGGAAGAGACGTGGAGGTTGCATTAGCTTAACAAGATGGTTTAATGCCCCTTGGAAGAGAAGTAGAGGTTGCAGTAGCTTAACAAAATGGTTTTAATGACACTTGGAAGAGACGAGGAGATTGCAGTAGCTTAACAAGACTTTATTAATACCCCTTGGAAAAGACATGGAGGTCGCAGTGGAATAAAAAGACAGTATCATTGCCCCTGGGAAAAGTAGTGGAGGTCGCAATAACTTAACAAGACGTTTTTAATGCCCCTTGGAAGAATGGTGGAGGTCGCAGTGGAATAAAAAGACAATATCATTGCCCCTGGGAAAGTGGTGGAGGATCGCAGTAGCTTAACAAGACGGTTTTAATGCCCCTTGGAAGAGACGTGGAGGTTGCAGTAGCTTAACAAGACGGTTTTAATGTCCCTTGGAAGAGTCGTGGAGTTTGCAGTAGGTTAACAATACGTTTTTAATGCCCCTTGGAAGAGACGTGGAGGTCGCAGTGGAATAAAAAGACAATATCAATGCCCTTGGGAACAGTGGTTGAGGTCGCAGTAGCTTAACAAGTCGGTTTTCATGCCTCTTGGAAGAGACGTGGAGGTTGCAGTAGCCTAACAAGATGGTTTTAATGCCCCTTGGAAGAGACGTGGAGGTTGCAGTAGCTTAACAAGACGGTTTTAATGTCCCTTGGAAGAGACGTGGAGTTTTCAGTAGCTTAACAAGACGGTTTTAATTCCCCTTGGAAGAGACGTTGAGGTCGCAGTGGAATAAAAAGACAATATCAATGCCCTTGGGAAAAGTAGTAGAGGCCGCAGTAGCTTAACAAGACAGTTTAAATGGCCCTTGGAAGAGACGTGGAGGTTGCAGTAGTTTAAAAAGACGGTTTTAATGCCTCGTGGAAGAGACGTGGAGGATGCAGTAGCTTAACAAGACGGTTTTAATGTCCCTTGGAAGACAAGTGGAGGTTGCAGTAGCTTAACAAGACGGTTCAATGCCCCTTGGAAGAGACGTGGAGGTTGCAGTAGCTTAACAAGACGGTTTTAATGTCCCTTGGAAGAGTCGTGGAGTTTGCAGTAGCTTAACAAGACGGTTCAATGCCCCTTGGAAGAGACGTGGAGGTTGCAGTAGCTTAACAAGATGGTTTTAATGCCACTTGGAAGAGAAGAGGAGATTGCAGTAGCTTAGCAAGACTTTTTTAATGCCCCTTAGAAAAGACATGGAGGTCGCAGTGGAATACAAAGACAGTATCAATGCCCCTGAGAAAAGTGGTGGAGGTCGCAATAACTTAACCTGACAGTTTTAATGCCCCTTGGAAGAATGGTGGAGGTCGCAGTGGAATAAAAAGACAATATCATTGCCCCTGGGAAAGTGGTGGAGGTCGCAGTAGCTTAACAAGACGGTTTAATGCCCCGTGGAAGAGACGTGGAGGTTGCAGTAGCTTAAAAAGACGGTTCTAATGTCTCGTGGAAGAGACGTGGAGGTTGCAGTAGCTTAACAAAACGGTATTAATGTCCCTTGGAAGAGACGTGGAGGTTGCATTAGCTTAACAAGATGGTTTAATGCCCCTTGGAAGAGAAGTGGAGGTTGCAGTAGCTTAACAAAATGGTTTTAATGACACTTGGAAGAGACGAGGAGATTGCACTAGCTTAACAAGACTTTATTAATACCCCTTGGAAAAGACATGGAGGTCGCAGTGGAATAAAAAGACAGTATCAATGCCCCTGGGAAAAGTAGTGGAGGTCGCAATAACTTAACAAGACGGTTTTAATGCCCCTTGGAAGAATGGTGGAGGTCGCAGTGGAATAAAAAGACAATATCATTGCCCCTGGGAAAGTGGTGGAGGATCGCAGTAGCTTAACAAGACGGTTTTAATGCCCCTTGGAAGAGACGTGGAGGTTGCAGTAGCTTAACAAGACGGTTTTAATGTCCCTTGGAAGAGTCGTGGAGTTTGCAGTAGGTTAACAATACGTTTTTAATGCCCATTGGAAGAGACGTGGAGGTCACAGTGGAATAAAAAGACAATATCAATGCCCTTGGGAACAGTGGTTGAGGTCGCAGTAGCTTAACAAGTCGGTTTTCATGCCTCTTGGAAGAGACGTGGAGGTTGCAGTAGCCTAACAAGACGGTTTTAATGCCCCTTGGAAGAGACGTGGAGGTTGCAGTAGCTTAACAAGACGGTTTTAATGTCCCTTGGAAGAGACGTGGAGTTTTCAGTAGCTTAACAAGACGGTTTTAATTCCCCTTGGAAGAGACGTGGAGGTCGCAGTGGAATAAAAAGACAATATCAATGCCCTTGGGAAAAGTAGTAGAGGCCGCAGTAGCTTAACAAGACAGTTTAAATGGCCCTTGGAAGAGACGTGGAGGTTGCAGTAGCTTAAAAAGACGGTTTTAATGCCTCGTGGAAGAGACGTGGAGGATGCAGTAGCTTAACAAGACGGTTTTAATGTCCCTTGGAAGACAAGTGGAGGTTGCAGTAGCTTAACAAGACGGTTCAATGCCCCTTGGAAGAGACGTGGAGGTTGCAGTAGCTTAACAAGATGGTTTTAATGCCACTTGGAAGAGAAGAGGAGATTGCAGTAGCTTAACAAGACTTTTTTAATGCCCCTTAGAAAAGACATGGAGGTCGCAGTGGAATACAAAGACAGTATCAATGCCCCTGAGAAAAGTGGTGGAGGTCGGAATAACTTAACCTGACGGCTTTAATGCCCCTTCGAAGAATGGTGGAGGTCGCAGTGGAATAAAAAGACAATATCATTGCCCCTGGGAAAGTGGTGGAGGTCGCAGTAGCTTAACAAGACGGTTTAAATGCCCCGTGGAAGAGACGTGGAGGTTGCAGTAGCTTAAAAAGACGGTTCTAATGCCTCGTGGAAGAGACGTGGAGGTTGCAGTAGCTTAACAAGACGGTATTAATGTCCCTTGGAAGAGACGTGGAGGTTGCATTAGCTTAACAAGATGGTTTAATGCCCCTTGGAAGAGAAGTGGAGGTTGCAGTAGCTTAACAAAATGGTTTTAATGACACTTGGAAGAGACGAGGAGATTGCAGTAGCTTAACAAGACTTTATTAATACCCCTTGGAAAAGACATGGAGGTTGCAGTGGAATAAAAAGACAGTATCAATGCCCCTGAGAAAAGTGGTGGAGGTCGCAATAACTTAACCTGACGGTTTTAATGCCCCTTGGAAGAATGGTGGAGGTCGCAGTGGAATAAAAAGACAATATCATTGCCCCTGGGAAAGTGGTGGAGGTCGCAGTATCTTAACAAGATGGTTTTAATTCCTCTTGGAAAAGACGTGGAGGTTGCAGTAGCTTAACAAGACGGTTTTAATGTCCCTTGGTAGAGACGTGGAGTTTGCAGTAGGTTAACAATACGTTTTTAATGCCCCTTGGAAGAGACGTGGAGGTCGCAGTGGAATTAAAAGACAAAATCAATGCCCTTGGGAAAAGTGGTTGAGGTCGCAGTAGCTTAACAAGTCGGTTTTCATGCCTCTTGGAAGAGACGTGGAGGTTGCAGTAGCTTAACAACACGGTTTTAATGCCCAGTGAAAGAGACGTGGAGGATGCAGTAGCTTAACAAGACGGTTTTAATGCCCCTTGGAAGAGACGTGGAGGTTGCAGTAGCTTAACAAGACTTTTTTAATGCCCCTTGGAAGAGACGTGGAGGTTGCAGTAGCTTAACAAGACGGTTTTAATGCCACTTGGAAGAGACGTAGAGATTGCAGTAGCTTAACAAGACTTTTTTAATGCCCCTTGGAAAAGACATGGAGGTCGCAGTGGAATAAAAAGACAGTATCAATGCCCCTGGGAAAAATGGTGGAAGCCGCAATATCTTAACAAGATGGTTTTAATGCCACTTTGAAGAATGGTGGAGGTCGCAGTGGAATAAAAAGACAATATCATTGCCCCTGGGAATGTGGTGGAGGTCGCAGTAGCTTAACAAGACGGTTTTAATGTCCCTTGGAAGAGACATGGAGTTTGCAGCAGCTTAACAAAATGGTTTTAATGCCCCTTGGAATAATCGTGGAGGTTGCAGTAGCTTAACAAGATGGTTTTATTGCCCCTTGGAAGACTGGTGGAGGTCGCAGTAGCTTAACAAGACTGTTTTAATCCCCCTGTAAAAAGTGGTGGAGGTCGCAGTAGCTTAACAAGACGTTTTTAATGCCCCTTAGAAGAGACGTAGAGGTTTCAGTAGCTTCACAAGATGGTTTACATGCACCTTGGAAGCGACATGGAGGTCACAGTGGATTAAAAAGACAATATCAATGCCCTTCGGAAATGTGGTGAAGGTCGCAGTATCTTAACAAGACGGTTTTAAAGCCCCTTGGAAGAGACGTGGAGGTTGCAGTAGCTTAACAAGATGGTTTTAATGTCCCTTGGAAGAGACGTGGAGTTTGCAGTAGGTTAACAATATGTTTTTAATTCCTCTTGGAAGAGACGTGGAGGTCGCAGTGGAATAAAAAGAAAATATTAATGCCCTTGGGAAAAGTGGTGGAGGTCGCAGTAGCTTAACAAGATGGTTTTAATGCCTCTTGGAAGAGACGTGGAGGTTGCAGTAGCTTAACAATACGGTTTTAATGACCCTTGAAAGAGACGTGGAGGTTGCAGTAGCTTAACAAGACGGTTTTAATGTCCCTTGGAAGAAACGTGGAGTTTTCAGTAGCTTAACAAGACGGTTTTAATGCCCCTTGGAAGAGACGTGGAGGTCGCAGTGGAATAAAAAGACATTATCAATGCCCTTGGGAAAAGTTCTGGAGGTCGCAGTAGCTTAACAAGACAGTTTTAATGGCCCTTGGAAGAGACGTGGAGGTTGCAGTAGCTTACCAAGACGGTTTTAATGCCCCGTGGAAGAGATGTGGAGGTTGCAGAAGCTTAACAAGATGGCTTTAATGTCACTTGGAAGAGACGTGGAGGTTGCAGTAGCTTAACAAGACAGTTTTAATGTCCCTTGGAAGAGACGTGGAGGTTGCAGTAGCTTAACAAGATGGTTTTAATGTCCCTTGGAAGAGACATGGAGGTTGCAGTAGCTTAACAAGACGGTTTTAATGCCCCGTGGAAGAGACGTGGAGGTTGCAGTAGCTTAAAAAGACGGTTCTAATGCCTCGTGGAAGAGACGTGGAGGTTGCAGTAGCTTAAAAAGACGGTATTAATGTCCCTTGGAAGAGACATGGAGGTTGCATTAGCTTAACAAGATGGTTTAATGCCCCTTGGAAGAGAAGTGGAGGTTGCAGTAGCTTAACAAAATGGTTTTAATGACACTTGGAAGAGACGAGGAGATTGCAGTAGCTTAAGAAGACTTTATTAATGCCAATTGGAAAAGACATGGAGGTCGCAGTGGAATAAAAAGACAGTATCAATGCCCCTGGGAAAAGTGGTGGAGGTCGCAATAACTTAACAAGACGGTTTTAATGCCGCTTGGAAGAATGGTGGAGGTCGCAGTGGAATATAAAGACAATATCATTGCCCTTGGGAAAGTGCTGGAGGATCGCAGTAGCTTAACAAGACGGTTTTAATGCCCCTTGGAAGAGACGTGGAAGTTGCAGTAGCTTAACAAGACGGTTTTAATGTCCCTTGGAAGAGTCGTGGAGTTTGCAGTAGGTTAACAATATGTTTTTAATGCCCCTTGGAAGAGACGTGTAGGTCGCAGTGGAATTAAAAGACAAAATCAATGCCCTTGGAAAAGTGGTTGAGGTCGCAGTAGCTTAACAAGTCGGTTTTCATGCCTCTTGGAAGAGACGTGGAGGTTGCAGTAGCTTAACAAGTCGGTTTTCATGCCTCTTGGAAGAGACGTGGAAGTTGCAGTAGCTTAACAAGACAGTTTTAATGCCCCTTGGAAGAGACGTGGAGGTTGCAGTAGCTTAACAGGACGGTTTTTATGTCCCTTGGAGGAGACTTGGAGTTTGCAGTAGCTTAACAAGACGGTTTTAATACCCCTTGGAAGAGACGTGGAGGTCGCAGTGGAATAAAAAGACAATATCAATGCCCTTGGGAAAAGTAGTGGAGGTCGCAGTAGCTTAACAATACAGTTTAAATGGCCCTTGGAAGAGACGTGGAGGTTGCAGTAGCTTAACAAGATGGTTTTAATGCCCAGTGAAAGAGACGTGGAGGATGCAGTAGCTTAACAAGACGGTTTTAATGCCCCTTGGAAGAGACGTGGAGGTTGCAGTAGCTTAACAAGACGGTTTTAATGCCACTTTTAAGAGACGTAGAGATTGCAGTAGCTTAACAAGACTTTTTTAATGCCCCTTGGAAAAGACATGGAGGTCGCAGTGGAATAAAAAGACAGTATCAATGCCCCTGGGAAAAGTTGTGGAAGTCGCAATATCTTAAGATGGTTTTAATGCCACTTTGAAGAATGGTGGAGGTCGCAGTGGAATAAAAAGACAATATCATTGCCCCTGGGAATGTGGTGGAGGTCGCAGTAGCTTAACAAGACAGTTTTAATGCCCCTTGGAAGAGACGTGGAGGTTGCAGTATCTTAACAAGATGGTTTTAATGCCCCTTGGAAGAGACATGGAGTTTGCAGCAGCTTAACAAAATGGTTTTAATGCTCATTGGAATAATCGTGGAGGTTGCAGTAGCTTAACAAGACGGTTTTAATGCCCCTTGGAAGACTGGTGGAGGTCGCAGTAGCTTAACAAGACTGTTTTAATCCCCCTGAAAAAAGTGGTGGAGGTCGCAGTAGCTTAACAAGACGGTTTTAATGCCCATTAGAAGAGACGTAGAGGTTTCAGTAGCTTCACAAGATGGTTTTCATGCACCTTGGAAGAGACATGGAGGTTACAGTGATTTAAAAAGACAATATCAATGCCCTTCGGAAAAGTGGTGGAGGTCGCAGTATCTTAACAAGACGGTTTTAAAGCCCCTTGGAACAGACGTGGAGGTTGCAGTAGCTTAACAAGATGGTTTTAATGTCCCTTGGAAGAGACGTGGAGTTTGCAGTAGGTTAACAATATGTTTTTAATGCCCCTTGGAAGAGACGTGGAGGTCGCAGTGGAATAAGAAGAAAATATCAATGCCCTTGGGAAAAGTGGTGGAGGTCGCAGTAGCTTAACAAGATGGTTTTAATGCCTCTTGTAAGAGACGTGGAGGTTGCAGTAGCTTAACAATACGGTTTTAATGCCCCTTGAAAGAGACGTGTAGGTTGCAGTAGCTTAACAAGACGGTTTTAATGTCCCTTGGAAGAAACGTGGAGTTTTCAGTAGCTTAACAAGACGGTTTTAATGCCCCTTGGAAGAGACGTGGAGGTCGCAGTGGAATAAAAAGACATTATCAATGCCCTTGGGAAAAGTTCTGGAGGTTGCAGTAGCTTAACAAGACAGTTTTAATGGCCCTTGGAAGAGACGTGGAGGTTGCAGTAGCTTACCAAGACGGTTTTAATGCCCCGTGGAAGAGACGTGGAGGTTGCAGAAGCTTAACAAGATGGCTTTAATGTCCCTTGGAAGAGACGTGGTGGTTGCAGTAGCTTAACAAGACGGTTTTAATGTCCCTTAGAAGAGACGTAGAGGTTGCAGTAGCTTAACAAGATGGTTTTAATGTCCCTTGGAAGAGACGTGGAGGTGGCAGTAGCTTAACCAGATGGTTTTAATGCCCCGTGGAAGAGACATGGAGGTTGAAGTAGCTTAAAAAGACGGTTCTAATGCCTCGTGGAAGAGATGTGGAGGTTGCAGTAGCTTAACGAGACGTTTCAATGCCCCTTGGAAGAGACGTGGAGGTTGCAGTAGCTTAACAAGATGGTTTTAATGCCACTTGGAAGAGAAGAGGAGATTGCAGTAGCTTAACAAGACTTTTTTAATGCCCCTTAGAAAAGACATGGAGGTCGCAGTGGAATACAAAGACAGTATCAATGCCCCTGAGAAAAGTGGTGGAGGTCGCAATAACTTAACCTGACGGTTTTAATGCCACTTGGAAGAATGGTGGAGGTCGCAGTGGAATAAAAAGACAATATCATTGCCCCTGGGAAAGTGGTGGAGGTCGCAGTATCTTAACAAGATGGTTTTAATGCCTCTTGGAAAAGACGTGGAGGTTGCAGTAGCTTAACAAGACGGTTTTAATGTCCCTTGGTAGAGACGTGGAGTTTGCAGTAGGTTAACAATACGTTTTTAATGCCCCTTGGAAGAGACGTGGAGGTCGCAGTGGAATTAAAAGACAAAATCAATGCCCTTGGGAAAAGTGGTTGAGGTCGCAGTAGCTTAACAAGTCGGTTTTCATGCCTCTTGGAAGAGACGTGGAGGTTGCAGTAGCTTAACAACACGGTTTTAATGCCCAGTGAAAGAGACGTGGAGGATGCAGTAGCTTAACAAGACGGTTTTAATGCCCCTTGGAAGAGACGTTGAGGTTGCAGTAGCTTAACAAGACTTTTTAATGCCCCTTGGAAGAGACGTGGAGGTTGCAGTAGCTTAACAAGACGGTTTTAATGCCACTTGGAAGAGACGTAGAGATTGCAGTAGCTTAACAAGACTTTTTTAATGCCCCTTGGAAAAGACATGGAGGTCGCAGTGGAATAAAAAGACAGTATCAATGCCCCTGGGAAAAATGGTGGAAGTCGTAATATCTTAACAAGACGGTTTTAATGCCACTTTGAAGAATGGTGGAGGTCGCAGTGGAATAAAAAGACAATATCATTGCCCCTGGGAATGTGGTGGAGGTCGCAGTAGCTTAACAAGATGGTTTTAATGCCCCTTGGAAGAGACATGGAGTTTGCAGCAGCTTAACAAAATGGTTTTAATGCCCCTTGGAATAATCGTGGAGGTTGCAGTAGCTTAACAAGACGGTTTTATTGCCCCTTGAAAGACTGGTGGAGGTCGCAGTAGCTTAACAAGACTGTTTTAGTCCCCCTGTAAAAAGTGGTGGAGGTCGCAGTAGCTTAACAAGACGTTTTTAATGCCCCTTAGAAGAGACGTAGAGGTTTCAGTAGCTTCACAAGATGGTTTTCATGCACCTTGGAAGAGACATGGAGGTCACAGTGGATTAAAAAGACAATATCAATGCACTTCGGAAATGTGGTGGAGGTCGCAGTATCTTAACAAGATGGTTTTAAAGCCCCTTGGAAGAGACGTGGAGGTTGCAGTAGCTTAACAAGATGGTTTTAATGTCCCTTGGAAGAGACGTGGAGTTTGCAGTAGGTTAACAATACGTTTTTAATGAACCTTGGAAGAGACGTGGAGGTCTTAGTGGAATTAAAAGACAAAATCAATGCCCTTGGGAAAAGTGGTTGAGGTCGCAGTAGCTTAACAAGTCGGTTTTCATGCCTCTTGGAAGAGACGTGGAGGTTGCAGAAGCTTAAAAAGACGGTTTTAATACCCCTTGGAAGAGACGTGGAGGTCGCAGTGGAATAAAAAGACAATATCAATGCCCTTCGGAAAAGTGGTGGAGGTCGCAGTATCTTAACAAGACGGTTTTAAAGCCCCTTGGAACAGACGTGGAGGTTGCAGTAGCTTAACAAGATGGTTTTAATGTCCCTTGGAAGAGACGTGGAGTTTGCAGTAGGTTAACAATATGTTTTTAATGCCCCTTGGAAGAGACGTGGAGGTCGCAGTGGAATAAGAAGAAAATATCAATGCCCTTGGGAAAAGTGGTGGAGGTCGCAGTAGCTTAACAAGATGGTTTTAATGCCTCTTGTAAGAGACGTGGAGGTTGCAGTAGCTTAACAATACGGTTTTAATGCCCCTTGAAAGAGACGTGTAGGTTGCAGTAGCTTAACAAGACGGTTTTAATGTCCCTTGGAAGAAACGTGGAGTTTTCAGTAGCTTAACAAGACGGTTTTAATGCCCCTTGGAAGAGACGTGGAGGTCGCAGTGGAATAAAAAGACATTATCAATGCCCTTGGGAAAAGTTCTGGAGGTTGCAGTAGCTTAACAAGACAGTTTTAATGGCCCTTGGAAGAGACGTGGAGGTTGCAGTAGCTTACCAAGACGGTTTTAATGCCCCGTGGAAGAGACGTGGAGGTTGCAGAAGCTTAACAAGATGGCTTTAATGTCCCTTGGAAGAGACGTGGTGGTTGCAGTAGCTTAACAAGACGGTTTTAATGTCCCTTAGAAGAGACGTAGAGGTTGCAGTAGCTTAACAAGATGGTTTTAATGTCCCTTGGAAGAGACGTGGAGGTGGCAGTAGCTTAACCAGACGGTTTTAATGCCCCGTGGAAGAGACATGGAGGTTGAAGTAGCTTAAAAAGACGGTTCTAATGCCTCGTGGAAGAGATGTGGAGGTTGCAGTAGCTTAACAAGACGTTTCAATGCCCCTTGGAAGAGACGTGGAGGTTGCAGTAGCTTAACAAGATGGTTTTAATGCCACTTGGAAGAGAAGAGGAGATTGCAGTAGCTTAACAAGACTTTTTTAATGCCCCTTAGAAAAGACATGGAGGTCGCAGTGGAATACAAAGACAGTATCAATGCCCCTGAGAAAAGTGGTGGAGGTCGCAATAACTTAACCTGACGGTTTTAATGCCACTTGGAAGAATGGTGGAGGTCGCAGTGGAATAAAAAGACAATATCATTGCCCCTGGGAAAGTGGTGGAGGTCGCAGTATCTTAACAAGATGGTTTTAATGCCTCTTGGAAAAGACGTGGAGGTTGCAGTAGCTTAACAACACGGTTTTAATGCCCAGTGAAAGAGACGTGGAGGATGCAGTAGCTTAACAAGACGGTTTTAATGCCCCTTGGAAGAGACGTTGAGGTTGCAGTAGCTTAACAAGACTTTTTAATGCCCCTTGGAAGAGACGTGGAGGTTGCAGTAGCTTAACAATACGGTTTTAATGCCCCTTGAAAGAGACGTGGAGGTTGCAGTAGCTTAACAAGACGGTTTTAATGTCCCTTGGAAGAAACGTGGAGTTTTCAGTAGCTTAACAAGACGGTTTTAATGCCCCTTGGAAGAGACGTGGAGGTCGCAGTGGAATAAAAAGACATTATCAATGCCCTTGGGAAAAGTTCTGGAGGTCGCAGTAGCTTAACAAGACAGTTTTAATGGCCCTTGGAAGAGACGTGGAGGTTGCAGTAGCTTACCAAGACGGTTTTAATGCCCCGTGGAAGAGATGTGGAGGTTGCAGAAGCTTAACAAGATGGCTTTAATGTCCCTTGGAAGAGACGTGGAGGTTGCAGTAGCTTAATAAGACAGTTTTAATGTCCCTTGGAAGAGACGTGGAGGTTTCAGTAGCTTAACAAGATGGTTTTAATGTCCCTTCGAAGAGACATGGAGGTTGCAGTAGCTTAACAAGATGGTTTTAATGCCCCGTGGAAGAAACGTGGAGGTTACAGTAGCTTAAAAAGACGGTTCTAATGCCTCGTGGAAGAGACGTGGAGGTTGCAGTAGCTTAAAAAGACGGTATTAATGTCCCTTGGAAGAGACGTGGAGGTTGCATTAGCTTAACAAGATGATTTAATGCCCCTTGGAAGAGAAGTGGAGGTTGCAGTAGCTTAACAAAATGGTTTTAATGACACTTGGAAGAGACGAGGAGATTGCAGTAGCTTAAGAAGACTTTATTAATGCCCCTTGGAAAAGACATGGAGGTCGCAGTGGAATAAAAAGACAGTATCAATGCCCCTGGAAAAAGTGGTGGAGGTCGCAATAACTTAACAAGACGGTTTTAATGCCCCTTGGAAGAATGGTGGAGGTCGCAGTGGAATAAAAAGACAATATCATTGCCCTTGGGAAAGTGCTGGAGGATCGCAGTAGCTTAACAAGACGGTTTTAATGCCCCTTGGAAGAGACGTGGAAGTTGCAGTAGCTTAACAAGACGGTTTTAATGTCCCTTGGAAGAGTCGTGGAGTTTGCAGTAGGTTAACAATACGTTTTTAATGCCCCTTGGAAGAGACGTGGAGGTCGCAGTGGAATTAAAAGACAAAATCAATGCCGTTGGGAAAAGTGGTTGAGGTCGCAGTAGCTTAACAAGTCGGTTTTCATGCCTCTTGGAAGAGACGTGGAGGTTGCAGTAGCTTAACAAGACGGTTTTAATGCCCCTTGGAAGAGACGTGGAGGTTGCAGTAGCTTAACAGGACGGTTTTTATGTCCCTTGGAGGAGACTTGGAGTTTGCAGTAGCTTAACAAGACGGTTTTAATACCCCTTGGAAGAGACGTGGAGGTCGCAGTGGAATAAAAAGACAATATCAATGCCCTTGGGAAAAGTAGTGGAGGTCGCAGTAGCTTAACAATACAGTTTAAATGGCCCTTGGAAGAGACGTGGAGGTTGCAGTAGCTTAACAAGATGGTTTTAATGCCCAGTGAAAGAGACGTGGAGGATGCAGTAGCTTAACAAGACGGTTTTAATGCCCCTTGGAAGAGACGTGGAGGTTGCAGTAGCTTAACAAGACTTTTTTAATGCCCCTTGGAAGAGACGTGGAGGTTGCAGTAGCTTAACAAGACGGTTTTAATGCCACTTGGAAGAGACGTAGAGATTGCAGTAGCTTAACAAGACTTTTTTAATGCCCCTTGGAAAAGACATGGAGGTCGCAGTGGAATAAAAAGACAGTATCAATGCCCCTGGGAAAAGTGGTGGAAGTCGCAATATCTTAACAAGACCGTTTTAATGCCACTTTCAAGAATGGTGGAGGTCGCAGTGGAATAAAAAGACAATATCATTGCCCCTGGGAATGTGGTGGAGGTCGCAGTAGCTTAACAAGACAGTTTTAATGCCCCTTGGAAGAGACGTGGAGGTTGCAGTATCTTAACAACATGGTTTTAATGCCCCTTGGAAGAGACATGGAGTTTGCAGCAGCTTAACAAAATGGTTTTAATGCCCCTTGGAATAATCGTGGAGGTTGCAGTAGCTTAACAAGACGGTTTTAATGCCCCTTGGAAGACTGGTGGAGGTCGCAGTAGCTTAACAAGACTGTTTTAATCCCCCTGAAAAAAGTGGTGGAGGTCGCAATAGCTTAACAAGACGGTTTTAATGCCCCTTAGAAGAGACGTAGAGGTTTCAGTAGCTTCACAAGATGGTTTTCATGCACCTTGGAAGAGACATGGAGGTTACAGTGATTTAAAAAGACAATATCAATGCCCTTCGGAAAAGTGGTGGAGGTCGCAGTATCTTAACAAGACGGTTTTAAAGCCCCTTGGAAGAGACGTGGAGGTTGCAGTAGCTTAACAAGATGGTTTTAATGTCCCTTGGAAGAGACGTGGAGTTTGCAGTAGGTTAACAATATGTTTTTAATGCCCCTTGGAAGAGACGTGGAGGTCGCAGTGGAATAAGAAGAAAATATCAATGCCCTTGGGAAAAGTGGTGGAGGTCGCAGTAGCTTAACAAGATGGTTTTAATGCCTCTTGGAAGAGACGTGGAGGTGGCAGTAGCTTAACAATACGGTTTTAATGCCCCTTGAAAGAGACGTGTAGGTTGCAGTAGCTTAACAAGACGGTTTTAATGTCCCTTGGAAGAAACGTGGAGTTTTCAGTAGCTTAACAAGACTGTTTTAATGCCCCTTGGAAGAGACGTGGAGGTCGCAGTGGAATAAAAAGACATTATCAATGCCCTTGGGAAAAGTTCTGGAGGTTGCAGTAGCTTAACAAGACAGTTTTAATGGCCCTTGGAAGAGACGTGGAGGTTGCAGTAGCTTACCAAGACGGTTTTAATGCCCCGTGGAAGAGACGTGGAGGTTGCAGAAGCTTAACAAGATGGCTTTAATGTCCCTTGGAAGAGACGTGGAGGTTGCAGTAGCTTAACAAGACGGTTTTAATGTCCCTTAGAAGAGACGTGGAGGTTGCAGTAGCTTAACAAGATGGTTTTAATGTCCCTTGGAAGATACGTGGAGGTGGCAGTAGCTTAACAAGACGGTTTTAATGCCCCGTGGAAGAGACGTGGAGGTTGAAGTAGCTTAAAAAGACGGTTCTAATGCCTCGTGGAAGAGACGTGGAGGTTGCAGTAGCTTAACAAGACGGTATTAATGTCCCTTGGAAGAGACGTGGAGGTTGCATTAGCTTAACAAGATGGTTTAATGCCCCTTGGAAGAGAAGTGGAGGTTGCAGTAGCTTAACAAAATGGTTTTAATGACACTTGGAAGAGACAAGGAGATTGCAGTAGCTTAGCAAGACTTTATTAATGCCCCTTGGAAAAGACATGGTGGTCGCAGTGGAATAAAAAGACAGTATCAATGCCCCTGGGAAAACTGGTGGAGGTCGCAATAACTTAACAAGACGGTTTTAATGCCCCTTGGAAGAATGGTGGAGGTCGCAGTGGAATAAAAAGACAATATCATTGCCCCTGGGAAAGTGGTGGAGGATCGCAGTAGCTTAACAAGACGGTTTTAATGGCCCTTGGAAGAGACGTGGAGGTTGCAGTAGCTTAACAAGATGGTTTTAATGTCCCTTGGAAGAGTCGTGGAGTTTGCAGTAGGTTAACAATACGTTTTTAATGCCCCTTGGAAGAGACGTGGAGGTCGCAGTAGAATAAAAAGACAATATCAAAGCCCTTGGGAAAAGTGGTTGAGGTCGCAGTAGCTTAACAAGTCGGTTTTCATGCCTCTTGGAAGAGACGTGGAGGTTGCAGTAGCCTAACAAGACGGTTTTAATGCCCCTTGAAAGAGACGTGGAGGTTGCAGTAGCTTAACAAGACGGTTTTAATGTCCCTTGGAAGAGACGTGGCGTTTTCAGTAGCTTAACAAGACGGTTTTAATGCCCCTTGGAAGAGACGTGGAGGTCGCAGTGGAATAAAAAGACAATATCAATGCCCTTGGGAAAAGTAGTAGAGGTCGCAGTAGCTTAACAAGACAGTTTAAATGGCCCTTGGAAGAGACGTGGAGGTTGCAGTAGCTTAAAAAGACGGTTTTAATGCCTCGTGGAAGAGACGTGGAAGATGCAGTAGCTTAACAAGACGGTTTTAATGTCCCTTGGAAGAGAAGTGGAGGTTGCAGTAGCTTAACAAGACGGTTCAATGCCCCTTGGAAGAGACGTGGAGGTTGCAGTAGCTTAACAAGATGGTTTTAATGCCACTTGGAAGAGAAGAGGAGATTGCAGTAGCTTAACAAGACTTTTTTAATACCCCTTAGAAAAGACATGGAGGTCGCAGTGGAATACAAAGACAGTATCAATGCCCCTGAGAAAAGTGGTGGAGGTCACAATAACTTAACCTGACGGTTTTAATGCCCCTTGGAAGAATGGTGGAGGTCGCAGTGGAAAAAAAAGACAATATCATTGCCCCTGGGAAAGTGGTGGAGGTCGCAGTAGCTTAACAAGACGGTTTTAATGCCCCTTGGAAGAGACGTGGAGGTTGCAGTAGCTTAACAAGACGGGTTTAATGTCCCTTGGAAGAGACGTTGAGTTTGCAGAAGGTTAACAATACGTTTTTAATGAACCTTGGAAGAGACGTGGAGGTCTTAGTGGAATTAAAAGACAAAATCAATGCCCTTGGGAAAAGTGGTTGAGGTCGCAGTAGCTTAACAAGTCGGTTTTCATGCCTCTTGGAAGAGACGTGGAGGTTGCAGAAGCTTAAAAAGACGGTTTTAATACCCCTTGGAAGAGACGTGGAGGTCGCAGTGGAATAAAAAGACAATATCAATGCCCTTGGGAAAAGTAGTGGAGGTCGCAGTAGCTTAACAATACAGTTTAAATGGCCCTTGGAAGAGACGTGGAGTTTGCAGTAGCTTAACAAGATGGTTTTAATGCCCAGTGAAAGAGACGTGGAGGATGCAGTAGCTTAACAAGATGGTTTTAATGCCCCTTGGAAGAGACGTGGAGGTTGCAGTAGCTTAACAAGACGGTTTTAATGCCACTTGGAAGAGACGTAGAGATTGCAGAAACTTAACAAGACTTTTTTAATGCCCCTTGGAAAAGACATGGAGGTCGCAGTGGAATAAAAAGACAGTATCAATGCCCCTGGGAAAAGTGGTGGAAGTCGCAATATCTTAACAAGACGGTTTTAATGCCACTTTGAAGAATGGTGGAGGTCGCAGTGGAATAAAAAGACAATATCATTGCCCCTGGGAATGTGGTGGAGGTCGCAGTAGCTTAACAAGACGGTTTTAATGCCCCTTGGAAGAGACGTGGAGGATGCAGTATCTTAACAAGGTGGTTTTAATGCCCCTTGGAAGAGACATGGAGTTTGCAGCAGCTTAACAAAATGGTTTTAATGCCCCTTGGAAGACTGGTGGCGGTGGCAGTAGCTTAACAAGACTGTTTTAATCACCCTGTAAAAAGTGGTGGAGGTCGCAGTAGCTTAACAAGACGGTTTTAATGCCCCTTAGAAGAGACGTAGAGGTTTCAGTAGCTTCACAAGATGGTTTTCATGCACCTTGGAAGAGACATGGAGGTCACAGTGGATTAAAAAGACAATATCAATGCCCTTCGGAAAAGTGGAGGAGGTCACAGTATCTTAACAAGACGGTTTTAAAGCCCCTTGGAAGAGACGTGGAGGTTGCAGTAGCTTAACAAGATGGTTTTAATGTCCCTTGGAAGAGACGTGGAGTTTGCAGTAGGTTAACAATATGTTTTTAATGCCCCTTGGAAGAGACGTGAAGGTCGCAGTGGAATAAAAAGAAAATATCAATGCCCTTGGGAAAAGTGGTGGAGGTCGCAGTAGCTTAACAAGATGGTTTTAATGCCTCTTGGAAGAGACGTGGAAGTTGCAGTAGCTTAACAATACGGTTTTAATGCCCCTTGGAAGAGACGTGGAGGTTGCAGTAGCTTAACAAGACGGTTTTAATGTCCCTTGGAAGAAACGTGGAGTTTTCAGTAGCTTAACAAGACGGTTTTAATGCCTCTTGGAAGAGACGTGGAGGTCGCAGTGGAATAAAAAGACAATATCAATGCCCTTGGGAAAAGTTCTGGAGGTCGCAGTAGCTTAACAAGACAGTTTTAATGGCCCTTGGAAGAGACGTGGAGGTTGCAGTAGCTTACCAAGACGGTTTTAATGCCCCGTGGAAGAGACGTGGAGGTTGCAGAAGCTTAACAAGATGGCTTTAATGTCCCTTGGAAGAGACGTGGAGGTTGCAGTAGCTTAACAAGACGGTTTTAATGTCCCTTGGAAGAGACGTGGAGGTTGCAGTAGCTTAACAAGATGGTTTTAATGTCCCTTGGAAGAGACGTGGAGGTTGCAGTAGCTTAACAAGACGGTTTTAATGCCCCGTGGAAGAGACGTGGAGGTTGCAGTAGCTTAAAAAGACGGTTCTAATGCCTCGTGGAAGAGACGTGGAGGTTGCAGTAGCTTAACAAGACGGTATTAATGTCCCTTGGAAGAGACGTGGAGGTTGCATTAGCTTAACAAGATGGTTTAATGCCCCTTGGAAGAGAAGTGGAGGTTGCAGTAGCTTAACAAAATGGTTTTAATGCCACTTGGAAGAGACGAGGAGATTGCAGTAGCTTAACAAGACTTTATTAATGCCCCTTGGAAAAGACATGGAGGTCGCAGTGGAATAAACAGACAGTATCAATGCCCCTGGGAAAAGTGGTGGAGGTCGCGATAACTTTACAAGACGGTTTTAATGCCCCTTGGAAGAATGGTGGAGGTCGCAGTGGAAAAAAAAGACAATAACATTGCCCCTGGGAAAGTGGTGGCGGTCGCAGTAGCTTAACAAGATGGTTTTAATGCCCCTTGGAAGAGACGTGGAGGTTGCAGTAGCTTAACAAGACGGTTTTAATGTCCCTTGGAAGAGTCGTGGAGTTTGCAGTAGGTTAACAATAAGTTTTTAATGCCCCTTGGAAGAGACGTGGAGGTCGCAGTGGAATAAAAAGACAATATCAATGCCCTTGGGAACAGTGGTTGAGGTCGCAGTAGCTTAATAAGTCGGTTTTCATGCCTCTTGGAAGAGACGTGGAGGTTGCAGTAGCCTAACAAGACGGTTTTAATGCCCCTTGGAAGAGACGTGGAGGTTGCAGTAGCTTAACAAGACGGTTTTAATGTCCCTTGGAAGAGACGTGGAGTTTGCAGTAGCTTAACAAGACGGTTATAATGCCCCTTGGAAGAGACGTGGAGGTCGCAGTGGAATAAAAAGACAATATCAATGCCCTTGGGAAAAGTAGTAGAGGTCGCAGTAGCTTAACAAGACAGTTTAAATGGCCCTTGGAAGAGACGTGGAGGTTGCAGTAGCTTAAAAAGACGGTTTTAATGCCTCGTGGAAGAGACGTGGAGGATGCAGTAGCTTAACACGACGGTTTTAATGTCCCTTGGAAGAGAAGTGGAAGTTGCAGTAGCCTAAGAAGACGGTTTAATGCCCCGTGGAAGAGACGTGGAGGTTGCAGTAGCTTAACAAGACGGTTTTAATGCCACTTGGAAAAGACATGGAGGTCGCAGTGGAGTAAAAAGACATTATCAATGCCCCTGGGAAAAGATGTGGAGGTCGCAATAACTTAACAAGACGGTTTTAATGCCCCTTGGAAGAATGGTGGAGGTCGCAGTGGAATAAAAAGACAATATCATTGCCCATGGGAAAGTGGTGGAGGTCGCAGTAGCTTAACAAGACGGTTTTAATGCCCCTTGGAAGAGACGTGGAGGTTGCAGCAGCTCAACTAGACGGTTTTAATGTCCCTTGGAAGAGACGTGGAGTTTGCAGTAGGTTAACAATACGCTTTTAATGCCTCTTGGAAGAGACATGGAGGTCGCAGTGCAATAAAAAGACAATATAAATGCCCTTGGGAAAAGTGGTTGTTGTCGCAGTAGCTTAATAAGTCGGTTTTCATGCCTCTTGGAAGAGACGTGGAGGTTGCACTAGCTTAACAAGACAGTTTTTATGTCCCTTGGAAGAGACGTGGAGTTTGCAGTAGCTTAACAAGACAGTTTTAATGCCCCTTGGAAGAGACGTGGAGGTCGCAATGGAATAAAAAGACAATATCAATGCCCATGGGAAAAGTAGTGGAGGTCGCAGTAGCTTAACAAGTCAGTTTTAATGGCCCTTGGAAGAGACGTGGAGGTTGCAGTAGCTTAACAAGACGGTTTTAATGCCCCGTGGAAGAGACGTGGGGGTTGCAGTAGCTTAAAAAGACGGTTTTAATGCCCCTTGAAAGAGACGTGGAGGTTGCAGTAGCTTAACTAGACGGTTTAATGCCCCTTGGAAGAGACGTGGAGGTTGCAGTAGCTTAACAAAACGCTTTTAATGCCACTTGGAAGAGACGTGTAGATTGCAGTAGGTTAACAAGACTTTTTTAATGCCCTTTGGAAAAGACATGGAGTTCGCAGTGGAATAAAAAGACAGTATCAATGCCCCTGGGAAAAGTGCTGGAGGTCGCAATAACTTATCAAGACGGTTTTAATGCCCCTTGGAAGAATGGTGGAGGTCGCAGTGGAATTAAAAGACAATATCATTGCCCCTGGGAAAATGGGGGAGGTCGCAGTAGCTTAACAGGACAGTTTTAATGCCCCTTGGAAGAAACGTGGAGGTTGCAATATCTTAACAAGATGGTTTTAATGCCGCTTGGAAGAGAGGTGGAGGTTGCAGCAGCTTAACAAAATGGTTTTAATGCCCCTTGGAAGAATAGTGGAGGTTGCAGTAGCTAAACAAGACGGTTTTAATGCCCCTCGGAAGACTGGTGGAGGTCACCGTAGCTTAACAAGACGGTTTTAATCCCCCTGTAAAAAGTGATGAAGGTCGTGGTAGCTTAACAAGACTGTTTTAATGCCCCTTGGAAGAGATATGGAGGTTTCAGCAGATTCACAAGATGGTTTTAATGCACCTTGTTAGAGACGTGGAGGTCACAGTGGATTAAAAAGACAATATCAATGCCCCTCTGAAAAGTGGTGGAGGTCGCAGTATCTTAACAAGACGGTTTTAATGCCCCTTGGAAGAGACGTGGAGTTTGCAGTAGGTTAACAATACGTTTTTAATGCCCCTGGGAAGAGACGTGGAGGTCGCAGTGGAATAAAAAGAAAATATCAATGCCCTTGGAAAAGTGGTGGAGGTCGCAGTAGCTTAACAAGACGGTTTTAATGCCTCTTGGAAGAGACGTGGAGGTTGCAGTAGCTTAACAAGACGGTTTTAATGCCCCTTGGAAGAGACGTGGAGGTTGCAGTATCTTAACAAGACGGTTTTAAAGTCCCTTGGAAGAGACGTGGAGGTTGCAGTAGCTTAACAAGACTTTTTTAATGCCCCTTGGAAGAGACGTGGAGGTTGCAGTAGCTTAACAAGACGGTTTTAATGCCACTTGGAAGAGACGTATAGATTGCAGTAGCTTAACAAGACTTTTTTAATGCCCCTTGGAAAAGACATGGAGGTCGCAGTGGAATAAAAAGACAGTATCAATGCCCCTGGGAAAAGTGGTGGAAGTCGCAATATCTTAACAAGACCGTTTTAATGCCACTTTCAAGAATGGTGGAGGTCGCAGTGGAATAAAAAGACAATATCATTGCCCCTGGGAATGTGGTGGAGGTCGCAGTAGCTTAACAAGACAGTTTTAATGCCCCTTGGAAGAGACGTGGAGGTTGCAGTATCTTAACAACATGGTTTTAATGCCCCTTGGAAGAGACATGGAGTTTGCAGCAGCTTAACAAAATGGTTTTAATGCCCCTTGGAATAATCGTGGAGGTTGCAGTAGCTTAACAAGACGGTTTTAATGCCCCTTGGAAGACTGGTGGAGGTCGCAGTAGCTTAACAAGACTGTTTTAATCCCCCTGAAAAAAGTGGTGGAGGTCGCAATAGCTTAACAAGACGGTTTTAATGCCCCTTAGAAGAGACGTAGAGGTTTCAGTAGCTTCACAAGATGGTTTTCATGCACCTTGGAAGAGACATGGAGGTTACAGTGATTTAAAAAGACAATATCAATGCCCTTCGGAAAAGTGGTGGAGGTCGCAGTATCTTAACAAGACGGTTTTAAAGCCCCTTGGAAGAGACGTGGAGGTTGCAGTAGCTTAACAAGATGGTTTTAATGTCCCTTGGAAGAGACGTGGAGTTTGCAGTAGGTTAACAATATGTTTTTAATGCCCCTTGGAAGAGACGTGGAGGTCGCAGTGGAATAAGAAGAAAATATCAATGCCCTTGGGAAAAGTGGTGGAGGTCGCAGTAGCTTAACAAGATGGTTTTAATGCCTCTTGGAAGAGACGTGGAGGTGGCAGTAGCTTAACAATACGGTTTTAATGCCCCTTGAAAGAGACGTGTAGGTTGCAGTAGCTTAACAAGACGGTTTTAATGTCCCTTGGAAGAAACGTGGAGTTTTCAGTAGCTTAACAAGACTGTTTTAATGCCCCTTGGAAGAGACGTGGAGGTCGCAGTGGAATAAAAAGACATTATCAATGCCCTTGGGAAAAGTTCTGGAGGTTGCAGTAGCTTAACAAGACAGTTTTAATGGCCCTTGGAAGAGACGTGGAGGTTGCAGTAGCTTACCAAGACGGTTTTAATGCCCCGTGGAAGAGACGTGGAGGTTGCAGAAGCTTAACAAGATGGCTTTAATGTCCCTTGGAAGAGACGTGGAGGTTGCAGTAGCTTAACAAGACGGTTTTAATGTCCCTTAGAAGAGACGTGGAGGTTGCAGTAGCTTAACAAGATGGTTTTAATGTCCCTTGGAAGATACGTGGAGGTGGCAGTAGCTTAACAAGACGGTTTTAATGCCCCGTGGAAGAGACGTGGAGGTTGAAGTAGCTTAAAAAGACGGTTCTAATGCCTCGTGGAAGAGACGTGGAGGTTGCAGTAGCTTAACAAGACGGTATTAATGTCCCTTGGAAGAGACGTGGAGGTTGCATTAGCTTAACAAGATGGTTTAATGCCCCTTGGAAGAGAAGTGGAGGTTGCAGTAGCTTAACAAAATGGTTTTAATGACACTTGGAAGAGACGAGGAGATTGCAGTAGCTTAGCAAGACTTTATTAATGCCCCTTGGAAAAGACATGGTGGTCGCAGTGGAATAAAAAGACAGTATCAATGCCCCTGGGAAAAGTGGTGGAGGTCGCAATAACTTAACAAGACGGTTTTAATGCCCCTTGGAAGAATGGTGGAGGTCGCAGTGGAATAAAAAGACAATATCATTGCCCCTGGGAAAGTGGTGGAGGATCGCAGTAGCTTAACAAGACGGTTTTAATGGCCCTTGGAAGAGACGTGGAGGTTGCAGTAGCTTAACAAGATGGTTTTAATGTCCCTTGGAAGAGTCGTGGAGTTTGCAGTAGGTTAACAATACGTTTTTAATGCCCCTTGGAAGAGACGTGGAGGTCGCAGTAGAATAAAAAGACAATATCAAAGCCCTTGGGAAAAGTGGTTGAGGTCGCAGTAGCTTAACAAGTCGGTTTTCATGCCTCTTGGAAGAGACGTGGAGGTTGCAGTAGCCTAACAAGACGGTTTTAATGCCCCTTGGAAGAGACGTGGAGGTTGCAGTAGCTTAACAAGACGGTTTTAATGTCCCTTGGAAGAGACGTGGCGTTTTCAGTAGCTTAACAAGACGGTTTTAATGCCCCTTGGAAGAGACGTGGAGGTCGCAGTGGAATAAAAAGACAATATCAATGCCCTTGGGAAAAGTAGTAGAGGTCGCAGTAGCTTAACAAGACAGTTTAAATGGCCCTTGGAAGAGACGTGGAGGTTGCAGTAGCTTAAAAAGACGGTTTTAATGCCTCGTGGAAGAGACGTGGAAGATGCAGTAGCTTAACAAGACGGTTTTAATGTCCCTTGGAAGAGAAGTGGAGGTTGCAGTAGCTTAACAAGACGGTTCAATGCCCCTTGGAAGAGACGTGGAGGTTGCAGTAGCTTAACAAGATGGTTTTAATGCCACTTGGAAGAGAAGAGGAGATTGCAGTAGCTTAACAAGACTTTTTTAATACCCCTTAGAAAAGACATGGAGGTCGCAGTGGAATACAAAGACAGTATCAATGCCCCTGAGAAAAGTGGTGGAGGTCACAATAACTTAACCTGACGGTTTTAATGCCCCTTGGAAGAATGGTGGAGGTCGCAGTGGAAAAAAAAGACAATATCATTGCCCCTGGGAAAGTGGTGGAGGTCGCAGTAGCTTAACAAGACGGTTTTAATGCCCCTTGGAAGAGACGTGGAGGTTGCAGTAGCTTAACAAGACGGGTTTAATGTCCCTTGGAAGAGACGTTGAGTTTGCAGAAGGTTAACAATACGTTTTTAATGAACCTTGGAAGAGACGTGGAGGTCTTAGTGGAATTAAAAGACAAAATCAATGCCCTTGGGAAAAGTGGTTGAGGTCGCAGTAGCTTAACAAGTCGGTTTTCATGCCTCTTGGAAGAGACGTGGAGGTTGCAGAAGCTTAAAAAGACGGTTTTAATACCCCTTGGAAGAGACGTGGAGGTCGCAGTGGAATAAAAAGACAATATCAATGCCCTTGGGAAAAGTAGTGGAGGTCGCAGTAGCTTAACAATACAGTTTAAATGGCCCTTGGAAGAGACGTGGAGTTTGCAGTAGCTTAACAAGATGGTTTTAATGCCCAGTGAAAGAGACGTGGAGGATGCAGTAGCTTAACAAGATGGTTTTAATGCCCCTTGGAAGAGACGTGGAGGTTGCAGTAGCTTAACAAGACGGTTTTAATGCCACTTGGAAGAGACGTAGAGATTGCAGAAACTTAACAAGACTTTTTTAATGCCCCTTGGAAAAGACATGGAGGTCGCAGTGGAATAAAAAGACAGTATCAATGCCCCTGGGAAAAGTGGTGGAAGTCGCAATATCTTAACAAGACGGTTTTAATGCCACTTTGAAGAATGGTGGAGGTCGCAGTGGAATAAAAAGACAATATCATTGCCCCTGGGAATGTGGTGGAGGTCGCAGTAGCTTAACAAGACGGTTTTAATGCCCCTTGGAAGAGACGTGGAGGATGCAGTATCTTAACAAGGTGGTTTTAATGCCCCTTGGAAGAGACATGGAGTTTGCAGCAGCTTAACAAAATGGTTTTAATGCCCCTTGGAAGACTGGTGGCGGTGGCAGTAGCTTAACAAGACTGTTTTAATCACCCTGTAAAAAGTGGTGGAGGTCGCAGTAGCTTAACAAGACGGTTTTAATGCCCCTTAGAAGAGACGTAGAGGTTTCAGTAGCTTCACAAGATGGTTTTCATGCACCTTGGAAGAGACATGGAGGTCACAGTGGATTAAAAAGACAATATCAATGCCCTTCGGAAAAGTGGAGGAGGTCGCAGTATCTTAACAAGACGGTTTTAAAGCCCCTTGGAAGAGACGTGGAGGTTGCAGTAGCTTAACAAGATGGTTTTAATGTCCCTTGGAAGAGACGTGGAGTTTGCAGTAGGTTAACAATATGTTTTTAATGCCCCTTGGAAGAGACGTGAAGGTCGCAGTGGAATAAAAAGAAAATATCAATGCCCTTGGGAAAAGTGGTGGAGGTCGCAGTAGCTTAACAAGATGGTTTTAATGCCTCTTGGAAGAGACGTGGAAGTTGCAGTAGCTTAACAATACGGTTTTAATGCCCCTTGGAAGAGACGTGGAGGTTGCAGTAGCTTAACAAGACGGTTTTAATGTCCCTTGGAAGAAACGTGGAGTTTTCAGTAGCTTAACAAGACGGTTTTAATGCCTCTTGGAAGAGACGTGGAGGTCGCAGTGGAATAAAAAGACAATATCAATGCCCTTGGGAAAAGTTCTGGAGGTCGCAGTAGCTTAACAAGACAGTTTTAATGGCCCTTGGAAGAGACGTGGAGGTTGCAGTAGCTTACCAAGACGGTTTTAATGCCCCGTGGAAGAGACGTGGAGGTTGCAGAAGCTTAACAAGATGGCTTTAATGTCCCTTGGAAGAGACGTGGAGGTTGCAGTTGCTTAACAAGACGGTTTTAATGTCCCTTGGAAGAGACGTGGAGGTTGCAGTAGCTTAACAAGATGGTTTTAATGTCCCTTGGAAGAGACGTGGAGGTTGCAGTAGCTTAACAAGACGGTTTTAATGCCCCGTGGAAGAGACGTGGAGGTTGCAGTAGCTTAAAAAGACGGTTCTAATGCCTCGTGGAAGAGACGTGGAGGTTGCAGTAGCTTAACAAGACGGTATTAATGTCCCTTGGAAGAGACGTGGAGGTTGCATTAGCTTAACAAGATGGTTTAATGCCCCTTGGAAGAGAAGTGGAGGTTGCAGTAGCTTAACAAAATGGTTTTAATGCCACTTGGAAGAGACGAGGAGATTGCAGTAGCTTAACAAGACTTTATTAATGCCCCTTGGAAAAGACATGGAGGTCGCAGTGGAATAAACAGACAGTATCAATGCCCCTGGGAAAAGTGGTGGAGGTCGCGATAACTTTACAAGACGGTTTTAATGCCCCTTGGAAGAATGGTGGAGGTCGCAGTGGAAAAAAAAGACAATAACATTGCCCCTGGGAAAGTGGTGGCGGTCGCAGTAGCTTAACAAGATGGTTTTAATGCCCCTTGGAAGAGACGTGGAGGTTGCAGTAGCTTAACAAGACGGTTTTAATGTCCCTTGGAAGAGTCGTGGAGTTTGCAGTAGGTTAACAATAAGTTTTTAATGCCCCTTGGAAGAGACGTGGAGGTCGCAGTGGAATAAAAAGACAATATCAATGCCCTTGGGAACAGTGGTTGAGGTCGCAGTAGCTTAATAAGTCGGTTTTCATGCCTCTTGGAAGAGACGTGGAGGTTGCAGTAGCCTAACAAGACGGTTTTAATGCCCCTTGGAAGAGACGTGGAGGTTGCAGTAGCTTAACAAGACGGTTTTAATGTCCCTTGGAAGAGACGTGGAGTTTGCAGTAGCTTAACAAGACGGTTATAATGCCCCTTGGAAGAGATGTGGAGGTCGCAGTGGAATAAAAAGACAATATCAATGCCCTTGGTAAAAGTGGTGGAGGTCGCAGTAGCCTAATAAGATGGTTTTAATGCCCCTAGGAAGAGACGTGGAGGTTTCAGTAGCTTCGCAAAATGGTTTTAATGCTCCTTGGAAGAGACGTGGAGGTCACAGTGGAATAAAAAGACAACATCAATGCCCTTCGGAAAAGTGGTGGAGGTCGCAGTAGGTTAACAAGACGGTTTTAATGCCTCTTGGAAGAGACGTGGAGGTTGCAGTAGCTTAACAAGACGGTTTTAATGCCCCTTGGAAGAGACGTGGAGGTTGCAGAAGCTTAACAAGATGGTTTTAATGTCCCTTGGAAGAGACGTGGAGCTTACAGTAGGTTAACAATACGTTTTTAATGCCCCTTGGAAGAGACGTGGAGGTCGCAGTGGAATAAAAAGACAATATCAATGCCCTTGGTAAAAGTGGTGGAGGTCGCAGTAGCTTAACAAGACAGTTTTAATGCCTCTTGGAAGAGACGTGGAGGTTGCAGTAGCTTAACAAGACCGTTTTAATGCCCCTTGGAAGAGAAGTGGAGGTTGCAGTAGCTTAACAAGACGGTTTTAATGTCCCTTGGAAGAGACGTGGAGTTTGCAGTAGCTTAACAATAAATTTTTAATGCCCCTTGGAAGAGACGTGGAGGTCGCTGTGTTATAAAAAGACAATATCAATGCCCTTGGGATAATTGGTGGAGGTCGCAGTAGCTTAATAAGACAGTTTTAATGCCTTTTGGAAGAGACGTGGAGGTTGCAGTAGCTTAACAAGACGGTTTTAATGCCCCTTGGAAGAGACGTGGAGGTTGCAGCAGCTTAACAAGACAGTTTTAATGTCCTTTGGAAGAGACGTGGAGTTTGCAGTAGGTTAGCGATACGTTTTTAATGCCCTTGGAAGAGACATGGAGGTTGCAGTGGAATAAAAAGACCATATCATTGCCCTTGGGAAAAGTGGTGGAGCTAGCAATGACTTAACAAGACTGTTTTAATGCCCCTTGGAAGAATGGTGGAGGTCGCAGTGGAATAAAATGACAATATCAATTCCCCTGTGAAAGTGGTGGAGGTCACAGTAGCTTAACAAGACGGTTTTAATGCCACTTGGAAGAGACGTGGAGGTTGCAGTATCTTTACAAGATGGTTTTAATGCCCCTTGGAAGAGTCGTGGAGGTTGCAGCAGCTTAACAAAACGGTTTTAATGCCCCTTGGAAGAATCGTGGAGGTTGTAGTAGCTTAAAAATACGGTTTTAATGCCCCTCGGAAGACTGGTGGAAGTCGCAGTAGCTTATCAAGACGGTTTTAATCCCCAAGTAAAAACTGGTGGAGGTCGCAGTAGCCTAATAAGATGGTTTTAATGCCCCTAGGAAGAGACGTGGAGGTTTCAGTAGCTTCGCAAAATGGTTTTAATGCTCCTTGGAAGAGACGTGGAGGTCACAGTGGAATAAAAAGACAACATCAATGCCCTTCGGAAAAGTGGTGGAGGTCGCAGTAGGTTAACAAGACGGTTTTAATGCCTCTTGGAAGAGACGTGGAGGTTGCAGTAGCTTAACAAGACGGTTTTAATGCCCCTTGGAAGAGACGTGGAGGTTGCAGAAGCTTAACAAGATGGTTTTAATGTCCCTTGGAAGAGACGTGGAGCTTACAGTAGGTTAACAATACGTTTTTAATGCCCCTTGGAAGAGACGTGGAGGTCGCAGTGGAATAAAAAGACAATATCAATGCCCTTGGTAAAAGTGGTGGAGGTCGCAGTAGCTTAACAAGACAGTTTTAATGCCTCTTGGAAGAGACGTGGAGGTTGCAGTAGCTTAACAAGACCGTTTTAATGCCCCTTGGAAGAGAAGTGGAGGTTGCAGTAGCTTAACAAGACGGTTTTAATGTCCCTTGGAAGAGACGTGGAGTTTGCAGTAGGTTAACAATACGTTTTTAATGCCCCTTGGAAGAGACGTGGAGGTCGCAGTGGAATAAAAAGACAATATCAATGCCCTTGGGAAAAGTGGTGGAGGTCGCAGTAGCTTAACAAGTCGGTTTTCATGCCTCTTGGAAGAGACGTGGAGGTTGCAGTAGCTTAACAAGACGGTTTTAATGCCCCTTGGAAGAGACGTGAAGGTTGCAGTAGCTTAACAAGACGGTTTTTATGTCCCTTAGAAGAGACGTGGAGTTTGCAGTAGCTTAACAAGAAGTTTTTAATGCCCCTTGGAAGAGACGTGGAGGTCGCAGTGGAATAAAAAGACAATATCAATGCCCTTGGGAAAAGTAGTGGAGGTCGCAGTAGCTTAACAAGACAGTTTTAAGGGCCTTGGAAGAGACGTGGAGGTTGCAGTAGCTTAAAAAGACGGTTTTAATGCCTCATGGAAGAGACGTGGAGTTTGCAGTAGGTTAGCAATACGTCTTTAATGCCCCTTGGAAGAGACATGGAGGTTGCAGTGGAATAAAAAGACCATATCAATGCCCTTGAGAAAAATGGTGGAGGTAGCAATGACTTAACAAGACTGTTTTAATGCCCCTTGGAAGAATGGTGGAGGTCGCAGTGGAATAAAATGACAATATCAATTCCTCTGGGAAAGTGGTGGAGGTCACAGTAGCTTAACAAGACGGTTTTAATGCCACTTGGAAGAGACGTGGAGGTTGCAGTATCTTTACAAGATGGTTTTAATGCCCCTTGGAAGAGTCGTGGAGGTTGCAGCAGCTTAACAAAACGGTTTTAATGCCCCTTGGAAGAATCGTGGAGGTTGTAGTAGCTTAACAATAAGGTTTTAATGCCCCTCGGAAGACTGGTGGAACTCGCAGTAGCTTATCAAGACGGTTTTTACCCCCATGTAAAAAGTGGTGGAGGTCGCAGTAGCTTAATAAGATGGTTTTAATGCCCCTAGGAAGAGACATGGAGGTTTCAGTAGCTTCGCAAAATGGTTTTAATGCTCCTTGGAAGAGACGTGGAGATCACAGTGGAATAAAAAGACAACATCAATGCCCTTCGGAAAAGTGGTGGAGGTCGCAGTATGTTAACAAGACGGTTTTAATGCCTCTTGGAAGAGACGTGGAGGTTGCTTTAGCTTAACAAGACGGTTTTAATGCCCCTTGGAAGAGAAGTGGAGGTTGCAGAAGCTTAACAAGATGGTTTTAATGTCCCTTGGAAGAGACGTGGAGTTTACAGTAGGTTAACAATACGTTTTTAATGCCCCTTGGAAGAGACGTGGAGGTCGCAGTGGAATAAAAAGACAATATCAATGCCCTTGGAAAAAGTGGTGGAGGTCGCAGTAGCTTAACAAGACAGTTTTAATGCCTCTTGGAAGAGACGTGGAGGTTGCAGTAGCTTAACAAGACGGTTTTAATGCCCCTTGGAAGAGAAGTGGAGGTTGCAGTAGCTTAACAAGACGGTTTTAATGTCCCTTGGAAGAGACGTGGAGTTTGCAGTATGTTAACAATACGTTTTTAATGCCCCTTGGAAGAGACGTGGAGGTCGCAGTGGAATAAAAAGACAATATCAATGCCCTTGGGAAAAGTGGTGGAGGTCGCAGCAGCTTAACAAGTCGGTTTTCATGCCTCTTGGAAGAGACGTGGAGGTTGCAGTAGCTTAACAAGACGGTTTTAATGCCCCTTGGAAGAGACGTGAAGGTTGCAGTAGCTTAACAAGACGGTTTTTATGTCCCTTGGAAGAGACGTGGAGTTTGCAGTAGCTTAACAAGAAGTTTTTAATGCCCCTTGGAAGAGACGTGGAGGTCGCAGTGGAATAAAAAGACAATATCAATGCCCTTGGGAAAAGTAGTGGAGGTCGCAGTAGCTTAACAAGACAGTTTTAAGGGCCTTGGAAGAGACGTGGAGGTTGCAGTAGCTTAAAAAGACGGTTTTAATGCCTCGTGGAAGAGACGTGGAGGTTGCAGTAGCTTAACAAGACGGTTTTAATGCCCCTTGGAAGAGACGTGGAGGTTGCAGTAGCTTAACAAGACAGTTTAATGCCCCTTGGAAGAGACGTGGAGGTTGCAGAAGCTTAACAAGGCGGTTTTAATGCAAATTGGAAGAGACAAGGAGATTGCAGCAGCTTAACAAGACTTTTTTAATGCCCCATGGAAAAGACATGGAGGTTGCAGTGGAATAAAAAGACAGTATCAATGCCCCTGGGAAAAGTGGTGGAGGTCGCAATAACTTAACAAGACGGTTTTAATGCCCCTTGGAAGAATGGTGGAGGTCGCAGTGGAATAAAAAGACAATATCATTGCCCCTGGGAAAATGGTGGAGGTCGCAGTAGCTTAGCAAGACGGTTTTAATGCCCCTTGGAAGAGACGTGGAGGTTGCAGTAGCTTAACAAGGCGGTTTTAATGTCCCTTGGAAGAGACGTGGAGTTTGCAGTAGGTTAACAATACGTTTTTAATGCCCCTTGGAAGAGATGTGGAGGTCGCAGTGGAATTAAAAGACAATATCAATGCCCTTGGGAAAAGTGGTTGAGGTCGCAGTAGCTTAATAAGCCGGTTTTCATGCCTCTTGGAAGAGACGTGGAGGCTGCAGTAGCTTAACAAGACGGTTTTAATGCCCCTTGGAAGAGTCGTGGAGGTTGCAGTAGCTTAACAAGACGGTTTTTATGTCCCTTGGAAGAGACGTGAAGTTTGCAGTAGCTTAACAAGACGGTTTTAATGCCCCGTGGAAGAGACGTGGAGGTCGCAGTGGAATATAAAGACAATATCAATGCCCTTGGGAAAAGCAGTGGAGGTCGCAGTAGCTTAACAAGACAGTTTAAATGGCCCTTGGAAGAGACGTGGAGGTTGCAGTAGCTTAAAAAGATGGTTTTAATGCCCAGTGGAAGAGACGTCGAGGTTGCAGTAGCTTAACAAGACGGTTTTTATGTCCCTTGGAAGAGACGCGCAGTTTGCAGTAGCTTAACAAGACGGTTTTAATGCCCCTTGGAAGAGACGTGGAGGTCGCAGTGGAATAAAAAGACAATATCAATGCCCTTGGGAAAAGTAGTGGAGGTCGCAGTAGCTTAACAAGACAGTTTAAATAGCCCTTGGAAGAATGGTGGAGTTCGCAGTGGAATAAAAAGACAATATCATTGCCCCTGAGAACGTGGTGGAGGTCGCAGTAGCTTAACAAGACGGTTTTAATGCCCCTTGGAATAATCGTGGAGGTTGCAGTAGCTTAACAAGATGGTTTTAATGCCCCTCGGAAGACTGGTGGAGGTCGCAGTAGCTTAACAAGATGGATTTAATCCCCCTGTAAGAAGTGGTGGAGGTCGCAGTAGCTTAACAAGACGGTTTTAATGCCCCTTGGAAGAGACGTGGAGGTTTCAGTAGCTTCACAAGATGGTTTTAATGCACCTTGGAAGAGACGTGGAGGTCACAGGGGATTAAAAAGACAATATCAATGCCCTTCGGAAAAGTGGTGGAGGTCGCAGTAGCTTAACAAGACGGTTTTAAATCCCCTTGGAAGAGACGTGGAGGTTGCAATAGCTTAACAAGATGGTTTTAATGTTCCTTGGAAGAGAAGTGGAGTTTGCAGAAGGTTAACAATACGTTTTTAATGCCCCTTGGAAGAGACGTGGAGGTCGCAGTGGAATAAAAAGAAAATATCAATGCCCTTGGGAAAAGTGGTGGAGGTCGCAGTAGCTTAACAAGATGGTTTTAATGCCTCTTGGAAGAGACGTGGAGGTTGCAGTAGCTTAACAAGACGGTTTTAATGCGCCTTGGAAGAGACGTGGAGGTTGCAGTAGCTTAACAAGACGGTTTTAATGTCCCTTGGAAGAGACGTGGAGTTTGCAGCAGCTTAACAAGACGGTTTTAATGCCCCTTGGAAGAGACGTGGAGGTCGCAGTGGAATAAAAAGACAATATCAATGCCCTTGGGAAAAGTAGTGGAGGTCGCAGTAGCCTAACAAGACAGTTTTATTGGCCCTTGGAAGAGACGTGGAGGTTGCAAAAGCTTTCCAAGACAGTTTTTTTGCCCCGTGGAAGAGACGTGGAGGTTGCAGTAGCCTAACAAGATGGTTTTAATGCCTCTTGGAAGAGACGTGGAGGTTGCAGTAGCTTAACAAGACGGTTTTAATGCCCCTTGGAAGAGACGAGGAGGTTGCAGTATCTTAACAAGATGGTGTTAATGCCCCTTGAAAGAGACGTGGAGGTTGCAGCAACTTAACAAAGCGGTTTTAATGCCCCTTGGAAGAATCGTGGAGGTTGCAGTATCTTTACAAGAAGGTTTTAATGCCCCTCGGAAGAATGGTGGAGATCGCAGTAGCTTAACAAGATGGTTTTAATGCCCCTGGAGAAAGTGGTGGAGGTAGCAGTAGCTTAACAAGACGGTATTAATGCCCCTTGGAAGAGACGTAGAGGTTGCAGTAGCTTCTCAAGACGGTTTTAATGCCCCTTGGAAGAGACGTGGAGTTCGCAGTGGATTAAAAAGACAATATCTATGCCAATGGGAAAAGTGGTGGAGGTCGCAGTAGCTTATCAAGACGGTTTTAATGCACCTTGGAAGAGACGTGGAGGTTGCAGTAGCTTAACAAGACGGTTTTAATTCCCCTTGGAAGAGACGTGGAGCTTGCAGTAGCTTAACAAGATGGTTTTAATGTTCCTTGGAAGAGACGTGGAGTTTGCAATAGGTTAACAATACATTTTTAATGCCCCTTGGAAGAGACGTGGAGGTCGCAGTAGCTTAACAAGTCGGTTTTCATGCCTCTTGGAAGAGACGTGGAGGTTGCAGTAGCTTAAAAAGACGGTTTTAATGCCCCTTGGAAGAGACGTGGAGGTTGCAGTAGCTTAACAAGACGGTTTTATTGTCCCTTGGAAGAGACGTGGAGTTTGCAGTAGGTTAACAATGCTGTTTTAATGCCCCTTGGAAGAATGGTGGAGGTCGCAGTGGAATAAAATGACAATATCAATTCCCCTGTGAAAGTGGTGGAGGTCACAGTAGCTTAACAAGACGGTTTTAATGCCACTTGGAAGAGACGTGGAGGTTGCAGTATCTTTACAAGATGGTTTTAATGCCCCTTGGAAGAGTCGTGGAGGTTGCAGCAGCTTAACAAAACGGTTTTAATGCCCCTTGGAAGAATCGTGGAGGTTGTAGTAGGTTAAAAATACGGTTTTAATGCCCCTCGGAAGACTGGTGGAAGTCGCAGTAGCTTATCAAGACGGTTTTAATCCCCATGTAAAAAGTGGTGGAGGTCGCAGTAGCCTAATAAGATGGTTTTAATGCCCCTAGGAAGAGACATGGAGGTTTCAGTAGCTTCGCAAAATGGTTTTAATGCTCCTTGGAAGAGACGTGGAGGTCACAGTGGAATAAAAAGACAACATCAATGCCCTTCGGAAAAGTAGTGGAGGTCGCAGTAGGTTAACAAGACGGTTTTAATGCCTCTTGGAAGAGACGTGGAGGTTGCAGTAGCTTAACAAGACGGTTTTAATGCCCCTTGGAAGAGACGTGGAGGTTGCAGAAGCTTAACAAGATGGTTTTAATGTCCCTTGGAAGAGACGTGGAGCTTACAGTAGGTTAACAATACGTTTTTAATGCCCCTTGGAAGAGACGTGTAGGTCGCAGTGGAATAAAAAGACAATATCAATGCCCTTGGTAAAAGTGGTGGAGGTCGCAGTAGCTTAACAAGACAGTTTTAATGCCTCTTGGAAGAGACGTGGAGGTTGCAGTAGCTTAACAAGACGGTTTTAAATCCCCTTGGAAGAGACGTGGAGGTTGCAGTAGCTTAACAAGACGGTTTTAATGTCCCTTGGAAGAGACGTTGAGTTTGCAGTAGGTTAACAATACGTTTTTAATGCCCCTTGGAAGAGACGTGGAGGTCGCAGTGGAATAAAAAGACAAAATCAATGCCCTTGGGAAAAGTGGTGGAGGTCGCAGTAGCTTAACAAGTCGGTTTTCATGCCTCTTGGAAGAGACGTGGAGGTTGCAGTAGCTTAACAAGACGGTTTTAATGCCCCTTGGAAGAGACGTGAAGGTTGCAGTAGCTTAACAAGACGGTTTTTATGTCCCTTGGAAGAGACGTGGAGTTTGCAGTAGCTTAACAAGAAGTTTTTAATGCCCCTTGGAAGAGACGTGGAGGTCGCAGTGGAATAAAAAGACAATATCAATGCCCTTGGGAAAAGTAGTGGAGGTCGCAGTAGCTTAACAAGACAGTTTTAAGGGCCTTGGAAGAGACGTGGAGGTTGCAGTAGCTTAAAAAGACGGTTTTAATGCCTCATTGAAGAGACGTGTAGTTTGCAGTAGGTTAGCAATACGTCTTTAATGCCCCTTGGAAGAGACATGGAGGTTGCAGTGGAATAAAAAGACCATATCAATGCCCTTGGGAAAAATGGTGGAGGTAGCAATGACTTAACAAGACTGTTTTAATGCCCCTTGGAAGAATGGTGGAGGTCGCAGTGGAATAAAATGACAATATCAATTCCCCTGGGAAAGTGGTGGAGGTCACAGTAGCTTAACAAGACGGTTTTAATGCCACTTGGAAGAGACGTGGAGGTTGCAGTATCTTTACAAGATGGTTTTAATGCCCCTTGGAAGAGTCGTGGAGGTTGCAGCAGCTTAACAAAACGGTTTTAATGCCCCTTGGAAGAATCGTGGAGGTTGTAGTAGCTTAACAATAAGGTTTTAATGCCCCTCGGAAGACTGGTGGAAGTCGCAGTAGCTTATCAAGACGGTTTTAATCCCCATGTAAAAAGTGGTGGAGGTCGCAGTAGCTTAATAAGATGGTTTTAATGCCCCTAGGAAGAGACGTGGAGGTTTCAGTAGCTTCGCAAAATGGTTTTAATGCTCCTTGGAAGAGACGTGGAGATGACAGTGGAATAAAAAGACAACATCAATGCCCTTCGGAAAAGTGGTGGAGGTCGCAGTAGGTTAACAAGACGGTTTTAATGCCTCTTGGAAGAGACGTGGAGGTTGCTTTAGCTTAACAAGACGGTTTTAATGCCCCTTGGAAGAGAAGTGGAGGTTGCAGAAGCTTAACAAGATGGTTTTAATGTCCCTTGGAAGAGACGTGGAGTTTACAGTAGGTTAACAATACGTTTTTAATGCCCCTTGGAAGAGACGTGGAGGTCGCAGTGGAATAAAAAGACAATATCAATGCCCTTGGAAAAAGTGATGGAGGTCGCAGTAGCTTAACAAGACAGTTTTAATGCCTCTTGGAAGAGACGTGGAGGTTGCAGTAGCTTAACAAGACGGTTTTAATGCCCCTTGGAAGAGAAGTGGAGGTTGCAGTAGCTTAACAAGACGGTTTTAATGTCCCTTGGAAGAGACGTGGAGTTTGCAGTATGTTAACAATACGTTTTTAATGCCCCTTGGAAGAGACGTGGAGGTCGCAGTGGAATAAAAAGACAATATCAATGCCCTTGGGAAAAGTGGTGGAGGTCGCAGCAGCTTAACAAGTCGGTTTTCATGCCTCTTGGAAGAGACGTGGAGGTTGCAGTAGCTTAACAAGACGGTTTTAATGCCCCTTGGAAGAGACGTGAAGGTTGCAGTAGCTTAACAAGACGGTTTTTATGTCCCTTGGAAGAGACGTGGAGTTTGCAGTAGCTTAACAAGAAGTTTTTAATGCCCCTTGGAAGAGACGTGGAGGTCGCAGTGGAATAAAAAGACAATATCAATGCCCTTGGGAAAAGTAGTGGAGGTCGCAGTAGCTTAACAAGACAGTTTTAAGGGCCTTGGAAGAGACGTGGAGGTTGCAGTAGCTTAAAAAGACGGTTTTAATGCCTCGTGGAAGAGACGTGGAGGTTGCAGTAGCTTAACAAGACGGTTTTAATGCCCCTTGGAAGAGACGTGGAGGTTGCAGTAGCTTAACAAGACAGTTTAATGCCCCTTGGAAGAGACGTGGAGGTTGCAGAAGCTTAACAAGGCGGTTTTAATGCCAATTGGAAGAGACAAGGAGATTGCAGCAGCTTAACAAGACTTTTTTAATGCCCCATGGAAAAGACATGGAGGTCGCAGTGGAATAAAAAGACAGTATCAATGCCCCTGGGAAAAGTGGTGGAGGTCGCAATAACTTAACAAGACGGTTTTAATGCCCCTTGGAAGAATGGTGGAGGTCGCAGTGGAATAAAAAGACAATATCATTGCCCCGGGGAAAATGGTGGAGGTCGCAGTAGCTTAGCAAGACGGTTTTAATGCCCCTTGGAAGAGACGTGGAGGTTGCAGTAGCTTAACAAGGCGGTTTTAATGTCCCTTGGAAGAGACGTGGAGTTTGCAGTAGGTTAACAATACGTTTTTAATGCCCCTTGGAAGAGATGTGGAGGTCGCAGTGGAATTAAAAGACAATATCAATGCCCTTGGGAAAAGTGGTTGAGGTCGCAGTAGCTTAACAAGCCGGTTTTCATGCCTCTTGGAAGAGACGTGGAGGCTGCAGTAGCTTAACAAGACGGTTTTAATGCCCCTTGGAAGAGTCGTGGAGGTTGCAGTAGCTTAACAAGACGGTTTTTATGTCCCTTGGAAGAGACGTGAAGTTTGCAGTAGCTTAACAAGACGGTTTTAATGCCCCGTGGAAGAGACGTGGAGGTCGCAGTGGAATATAAAGACAAAATCAATGCCCTTGGGAAAAGCAGTGGAGGTCGCAGTAGCTTAACAAGACAGTTTAAATGGCCCTTGGAAGAGACGTGGAGGTTGCAGTAGCTTAAAAAGATGGTTTTAATGCCCAGTGGAAGAGACGTCGAGGTTGCAGTAGCTTAACAAGACGGTTTTTATGTCCCTTGGAAGAGACGCGCAGTTTGCAGTAGCTTAACAAGACGGTTTTAATGCCCCTTGGAAGAGACGTGGAGGTCGCAGTGGAATAAAAAGACAATATCAATGCCCTTGGGAAAAGTAGTGGAGGTCGCAGTAGCTTAACAAGACAGTTTAAATAGCCCTTGGAAGAATGGTGGAGGTCGCAGTGGAATAAAAAGACAATATCATTGCCCCTGAGAACGTGGTGGAGGTCGCAGTAGCTTAACAAGACGGTTTTAATGCCCCTTGGAATAATCGTGGAGGTTGCAGTAGCTTAACAAGATGGTTTTAATGCCCCTCGGAAGACTGGTGGAGGTCGCAGTAGCTTAACAAGATGGATTTAATCCCCCTGTAAGAAGTGGTGGAGGTCGCAGTAGCTTAACAAGACGGTTTTAATGCCCCTTGGAAGAGACGTGGAGGTTTCAGTAGCTTCACAAGATGGTTTTAATGCACCTTGGAAGAGACGTGGAGGTCACAGGGGATTAAAAAGACAATATCAATGCCCTTCGGAAAAGTGGTGGAGGTCGCAGTAGCTTAACAAGACGGTTTTAAATCCCCTTGGAAGAGACGTGGAGGTTGCAATAGCTTAACAAGATGGTTTTAATGTTCCTTGGAAGAGAAGTGGAGTTTGCAGAAGGTTAACAATACGTTTTTAATGCCCCTTGGAAGAGACGTGGAGGTAGCAGTGGAATAAAAAGAAAATATCAATGCACTTGGGAAAAGTGGTGGAGGTCGCAGTAGCTTAACAAGATGGTTTTAATGACTCTTGGAAGAGACGTGGAGGTTGCAGTAGCTTAACAAGACGGTTTTAATGCGCCTTGGAAGAGACGTGGAGGTTGCAGTAGCTTAACAAGACGGTTTTAATGTCCCTTGGAAGAGACGTGGAGTTTGCAGCAGCTTAACAAAACGTTTTTAATGCCCCTTGGAAGAGACATGGAGGTCGCAGTGGAATAAAAAGACAATATCAATGCCCTTGGGAAAAGTAGTGGAGGTCGCAGTAGCCTAACAAGACAGTTTTATTGGCCCTTGGAAGAGACGTGGAGGTTGCAAAAGCTTTCCAAGACAGTTTTTTTGCCCCGTGGAAGAGACGTGGAGGTTGCAGTAGCCTAACAAGATGGTTTTAATGCCTCTTGGAAGAGACGTGGAGGTTGCAGTAGCTTAACAAGACGGTTTTAATGCCCCTTGGAAGAGACGAGGAGGTTGCAGTATCTTAACAAGATGGTGTTAATGCCCCTTGAAAGAGACGTGGAGGTTGCAGCAACTTAACAAAGCGGTTTTAATGCCCCTTGGAAGAATCGTGGAGGTTGCAGTATCTTTACAAGAAGGTTTTAATGCCCCTCGGAAGAATGGTGGAGGTCGCAGTAGCTTAACAAGATGGTTTTAATGCCCCTGGAGAAAGTGGTGGAGGTAGCAGTAGCTTAACAAGACGGTATTAATGCCCCTTGGAAGAGACGTAGAGGTTGCAGTAGCTTCTCAAGACGGTTTTAATGCCCCTTGGAAGAGACGTGGAGTTCGCAGTGGATTAAAAAGACAATATCTATGCCAATGGGAAAAGTGGTGGAGGTCGCAGTAGCTTATCAAGACGGTTTTAATGCACCTTGGAAGAGACGTGGAGGTTGCAGTAGCTTAACAAGACGGTTTTAATTCCCCTTGGAAGAGACGTGGAGCTTGCAGTAGCTTAACAAGATGGTTTTAATGTTCCTTGGAAGAGACGTGGAGTTTGCAATAGGTTAACAATACATTTTTAATGCCCCTTGGAAGAGACGTGGAGGTCGCAGTAGCTTAACAAGTCGGTTTTCATGCCTCTTGGAAGAGACGTGGAGGTTGCAGTAGCTTAACAAGACGGTTTTAATGCCCCTTGGAAGAGACGTGGAGGTTGCAGTAGCTTAACAAGACGGTTTTAATGTCCCTTGGAAGAGACGTGGAGTTTGCAGTAGGTTAACAATACGGTTTTAATGCCCCTTGGAAAAGACATGGAGGTCGCAGTGGAATAAAAAGACAGTATCAATGCCCCTGGGAAAAGTGGTGGAGATCGCAATAACTTAACAAGACGGTTTTAATGCCCCTTGGAAGAATGGTGAAGGTCACAGTGGAATAAAAAGACAATATCAATGCCCCTGGGAAAGTGGTGGAGGTCGCAGCAGCTAAATAAGATGGTTTTAATGCCCCTTAGAAGAGTGGTGGAGGTCGCAGTGGAATAAAAAGACAATATCAATGCCCCTGGGAAAAGTGGTGGAGGTCGCAGTAGCTTAACAATATGTAAAGAGAGGAGAGAACAAGGCGCAATGGGTGACTCAGTATTGCAATTGTTAGAGGGGTGTGGGGATGGCTACTAACCTTATGAAGTTGTGCACCTCTGCACAACCCCAGTGTAAAGCTCCACAAGCTCCGCTCTGTTGGTGGCTGTCATCTATTTCCAGCGGCGTTCACAGATCCTGATCTCTTGGTGGTGGATCTCGTGGTCAGGTTAGTTGCATGTAACGCCGAGATGGACGCCCAGCTTCACCAACACCCCCGGCAGCGTTCCGGAGTGGTTAGGGCAGAGCAGCTTGGAAAACCAGGGTAGTAATTCTAATTAAATTCCTCCCACAGGTGAAAGAACAATAAATTAAAGGCAGCTCTACCGCACCCCAACAGGGGGAAAGGGACAATCAGTGAATATGAATAGCGGTACCAGAGCGCCAATAACAGGGCAAAAATATTAAAAGGACTGATTTATTAATACACACAACGCGTTTCGGTGGACACAGCCACCTTCATCAGGTGTGACAAGCAGCAAACAATTGATCCTTATATACATTTGACTAGGTATACAATTACTTCAAAGGGGCGGGGCCAGATACAGAGTAATACCTCTATATTAACCCCTTGAGTTCATATATGCTCAATAGAGTAAAAAGGATTGTTATAAATTAATACCTAATGAAGCATATAGGGTTCTTATAAAAAGGATTCGCAGTATAAAAACTTGTGAATCCTTCTAATCATAATACTTAATGGGATATATTGTTATCTACCACCCGATGTTTTATATTATAAAAAAAATAATAATAATTTTTACATACAACATGAAACAATGTATAAATATAAAGTTATAAAATTACAATCAGTTTCTATCATTATAATTAGGGAAATAGAGTAGGCGAAGAAAGGAAAGAGAAGAAAAAAAAAAAAAATAAGTAAATAAAAAAAAAAAAATAAAAAAAAAATAAAAATTTCCAAAAAAAAAAAATTATACATTTTTTCTCTTTTCTTTCTCTCCTCCCTTCTCTCTTCCCTCTCTCCTTTCCCCTCTTCCCTCCTTCTCTCCTTCTCTCTCTCCTCCCCCATTCCTCCCCCATATAAAAGATATATATAATAAATTTGCTAAAATATAAAAACAATTATTTAAAAAGTTGTCTTCTCTATATTAAGGTTCAAACCTTCAGGAGACAAGGTTCCCATTTTGAAAATCCAATAATTTTCACGTGTAATAAGACGATTTAGTCTATCATGATGTGTATCAACTATATGATCAATGATAGTTAGTTTTAGGTTATTAGGATTTTTTTGATGTTCTTTTAAGAAATGATTAGAAACACTATGTAGGGGAAAGCCGTTTCTAATATTTTGGCGATGTTTATTTAATCTGGAGTGCATCTCCTGGATAGTGCGGCCAATGTATTGCAGGCCGCAGGTGCACTGGAGCAGATAGATCACATATGAGGACTGACATGTAAGTCTAAAGCGAATGGGATATATCTCTCCAGTGACTGCAGAGACGAATGTTTTAGCTCCGTTATCAATGGATTGACAGCATAAGCATTTAGGGACGTTACATTTATAATATCCATTATTGCTAATAGGAGCTGAATTTAAATGGTTCGGTCTGCTACCAATTGTTGTATTGCTAGGGGCTATATAGTTTCCTAGATTTTCACTCCTCCGATATATGACATGAGGAAATTCCAGTAAATGACCAGTTAATATTGGATCGTTCCTTAAAATGAACCAGTATTTTTTTAATAAACTGGATAACACTTGTGTAGGTTTACCATAGGTAGTAATCAGATTTAAACTGAAATCGTTGTATGGCTCTTGGCTGGTATTCTTGGATTTGTTGATACACAAGTACTGTGATAGGGATCTAGTTTTGGAGAAATCATCCTTTAATAATTTCTGGGGGTATCCCTTAGCTCTAAAACGTTTTTGTAAAACCTTAGATTCCAGAAAAAAATCCGAATCATGTGTACAATTTTTTCTGACACGCCAATATTGACCGTATGGAATATTTCTAATCCAGCTGGGTAGATGGCCACTGTCAAATTCAAGATAGCTATTTACATCCACTTCCTTAAAGTGGGTAGATGTGGATATTTTGCCCGAATTGTCTATATTTATCTGAAGGTCAAGATATTGAATATTACTCTCAGATTTGGTAGAGGTAAAGGAAAGACCCCAGTCATTAGAATTTAATTCATCAATAAATTTGGCAGCCTCCACAGTATTTCCCCTCCATATGATAAACAGATCATCTATAAAGTGGCGGTACATAACGATGGATTTATCAGCGCCGAGGGATTGCGCGATGTGGATAGACTCGAATGCCCAAATATATAGATTTGCAGAACTGGGGGCAAACCTCGTCCCCATCGCGCAGCCCCTCAGCTGCCGATACATCACCCCCTCAAGAGAAAATACATTGTTCTCAAGAATGAAAGTTATACCCCTCAATAAAAAGTTTTTTTGAGGATCTTGTAAGTTTGGGTCCTCATCTAGGAATTTTTTAATTGACTGTAAACCCAATACATGTGTGATATTGGAATAAAGAGAGCTTATATCGAGTGTAATAAGAAGACAGCCTGGAAGAGGGGGTAATTCTCTCCACAGTCTAATTAAATGTGTGGAATCCTTTAAATGAGAATCTAGGGATAAAACGTACTTCTGTAAAAAAAGATCAATATAGTGGGATAAGTTGGATGTGATAGAATTGATACCAGAAATAATAGGACGTCCAGGGGGATTAAATTTATCTTTATGAATTTTGGGTAAAAAATAAAAATAAGGGACTTTGAATTTTTTAATGTTTAAAAAGGATTTTTCTTTTTTATTGAGGAAGCCAGCTGTAGAGGCCCCGGCTACAAGCCCTCTGTACTCCAAAAAAATGGTTACAGATGGGTCTGCTTCTAATTTCATGTTGTAGTTTGAGTCGTCTAAGATTGTGAGGCCCTCCTTGATGTACCAGCCTCTGTTCATTATCACAGTCCCCCCCCCCTTATCTGCTCTCTTTATAATTATTTCTTTATTATCCTGAAGGGTTTTTAATGCACATTTCTCCTGGTAGCTCAAGTTATTCACTTTTTTAGAAATTGGGGGGACTGTCCTAAGGTCCCTCAAAATTAATTGTTGGAAAGTTTCAAGGTGTGAACCTTTATGATGTAATGGATAAAAATTATTTTTCCCCTTCACATTTACATGAGTGAAAGGGTCCAGTAATGGGGGGCCTGGTATATTAGATTCTTGAATGGAGGGGAATACTGTTGAGCATGAACTAATAGGATGCGATTTTCTCTTATCTTCCAATAGAAAATGCCTTTTTAGTGTCAATTTCCTTATAAATTCATTTAAATCACAGAACAAAGTGAAATTATTAAATGGGACAGCTGGACAGAAAGATAATCCTCGACCTAACAAGGATCGTTCAGCTTCAGATACCACATAGCTAGAAATATTAAAGATACCCCCACAACCGATAGGGGTTTCTATCTGCAGGGAATTTGTATTCTGGTTCATTGGCAAGATTTAATTTTCTTTATATTTGGATTGTGTCTCAATTTCGGCATTTGGACTATTTTTGTTGTTGAGACCTCGGGTTTTTCCACTCCCTCTACATCCCCTAAATTTCTTTTTCGTTTTGGACAACGTCCGGGGACCACCTATTTCTAGCATGTTTATTCCCATAGGGTATATATTGTGCACAGGTCCTATTCAGGATGCTAATAAATGTCTCCCATTAGCTTTGTGTAGCTTTATGTCTCAGGATATCGTCCCAGTTTATTTCACTAACATCATCTCTCAACCGTTGGAAATTTGCCTTCCTAAAGTTTAGTGTCCTTGTAACCCCTCTACTACACATCTTATTAAAGGTTACATGAAAACGTATTATTTTGTGATCGCTATTACCCAAGTGACCCCCAACTCGTATTTTTGATATGCGGTCTGGCCTATTGGTTAATATTAGGTCTAGCAGTGCCCCCCTTCTTGTTGGGTCCTGAACCAGTTGTGAAAGGTAATTGTCTCTCATAGTTGTCAAAAACCTATTACCTTTGCTTGAACTACAGGTTTCTGTCCCCCAATGTATTTCAGGGTAGTTGAAGTCCCCCATAATAATGACTTCTCCTTGAGTTGCTGCTTCATCTATTTGCTTTACGAGGATATTCTCCACTGCTTCCATTAATTTTGGAGACTTATAACAAACCCCTATCAGTAATTTATTATTTTTTTCCCCCTCCCCTTATCTCCACCCACAGAGACTCTACATTTCCATTAAATTCACATATATCCTCCCGCAAGATGGGTTTTAAGGATGATTTTACATATAAACACCCCCCGCTTGTTTGTACGGTCATTTCTGAACAGACTATAGCCCTGTAAATTAACTGCCCAGTCATGGCTCTTGTCCAGCCACGTCTCAGATATCCCTACCATGTCATAATTATTTTCCAACAAAATTAATTCTAATTCCTCCATTTTGTTGGTGAGGCTTCTGGCATTAGTGTACATGCATTTTATGTATCGCTCTGTACCGCTATTCCTTCTTACTTTATTGACTGCTCTAACCCCACCCCCAATTTCTTTATTTGGGCCCAGGTCACTATCTCCACTATCTTCCCCACCAATAAAATGAATACCCTCCCCCCAATCCCTAGTTTAAACACTCCTCCAACCTTCTAGCCATTTTCTCCCCCAGCACAGCTGCACCCTCCCCATTGAGGTGTAGCCGGACCCTAGCGTATAGTCTGTAGCCAACTGAGAAGTCGGCCCAGTTCTCCAGGAACTTCCTTCCTACACCAGTTCCTGAGCCACTTATTTATCTTCCTAATCTCCCATTGCCTCTCTGGCGTGGTGCTTGATACCGGTAGTATTTAAGAGAATACCACCTTGGAGGTCCTTGCTTTCAGGTTGCAGCCTAATTCCCTGAAATCATCTTTAAGGACCTTCCACCTACCTCTAACTTTGTCATTTGTGCCAATGTGCACCATGACCGCTGGGTCCTCACCAGCCCCTCCCAGTAATCTGTGAACCCGATCAGCGATGTGCCGGACTCGAGCGCCAGGTAGGCAGCACACTGTTCGATGATCCCTGTCTTTGTGACAGATTGCCCTATCTGTTCCCCTAATAATTGAGTCCCCCACTACCAGCACCTGCCTGGCCTGCCCTGCTCTCCTATTTCCCTCCTTACTGGAGCTGACACTCCTCCGGCTTTCAGGGGACATGCCTTGCTGCAGCAGTGCTACCCCTGTACCGTCACCCCCCTCATCTGCCAACTTTGCAAAATTATTGGGGTGTGCTAGATCAGGACTAGCCTCCCTGGCACACTTCCCTCTACCCCCCCTTCTAACTGTCACCCAGCTAGCGGCCTCACTGTCCTGCAGCTCCCTACTACCACCCTCCCCCACATCTACCCCAGTGAGCAGCTGCTCAGTGAGCAGCAGTCTCCTTTCCATATTGTCAATGGATCTCAGTGTTGCCAGATACTCATTTAGATCCAGGACCTTGGCTTCCAAACGCACAATCTGCATACATCTCACGCAGCAGTATGCAACCCCGACCGGCTGTTCAAGGATTGCATACATGTGACAAGATGTACACTGGGTAGCATTGCCAATAATGGAGCTAATTTCCTAATGGGGATTGCACTAGATAGAAATGTTAAGTAAAAAGAAATGTACAGAATTAATAAAATACAGACAGCAATTCAGTCCAAATTCCACCCTTCCAAACTCCCTGAATCCAAAGTCACTGAAAAACAAGTCACACACTTACGTCCGTTTGCACTTACGCTCCGGTCACACTCGGTTCATTGACACTCGCTAAGGAAGAAGATTTAAAGAGTTTTTTTTCCCCCTTTTGCAGCAATGCACCCTAAAGCTCAATGAACTTCCAATGACACACTAAAGGAAATTTTTAATGGAGGCCTGAAATAGCAGTATTTTCTGACAACGTATATGTGATCCGTGTGACGGAGAAAACAGAGTTTTGAATACCTGGCCTGTAGGTAAGTAGTTTGAACAGCACAACAAACTGCAGTGAATTGCTTCAATGACACACTAAAGGAAATTTTCTGACAACGTATATGTGATCCATTTGACGGAGAAAACACAGTTTTGAATAGCTGGATTTCTAGCGCTCTAATATGGAAAGGACCTGGCTGTATTCTGCAGTGCCAACAAGCAAATGGTGCAGAAAAAATGGTGTTCTCTGGATTGCTTTTTAAGCAAATAATGAGGATTAAGATTCAAAGAAAAGTAATCCTGGCCCCTGAGACCTGGGCCCTTGTATAGAAATATCTAACAGCAGCAGAAGGCAGAATTGGAATGGAGCCTCTTGTGTTATATGCACTGCAGTCTGCTATATACACTGCCTGCCTAAACACCCTGCCTGCCTATACACCCTGCCTGCCTGATATCTCTGCAGATGGATTAGTCCTCAGAAGGACTGTTTGTTAAGATGGATATGTGTAATGTACGGTTTTTCTCCCTACACTACCTAATACACAAGCAATTCTGTCGCTGACACAGCAGCTCCTCTCCCTACACAAGCAAATGGTGCAGAAAAACAGTGTTCTCTGGATTGCTTTTTAAGCAAATAATGAGGATTAAGATCCAAAGAAAAGTATTCCTGGCCCCTGAGACCTGGGCCTTTGTACAGAAATATCTAACAGCAGCAGAAGGCAGAATTGGAATGGAGCCTCTTGTGCTATATGCACTGCAGTCAGCTATAAACACTGCCTGCTTATATACCCTGCCTGCCTGATATCTCTGCAGATGGATTAGTCCTCAGAAGGACTATTTGTTAAGATGGATATGTGTAATGTACGTTTTTTCTCCCTACACTACCTAATACACAATCAAATCTTTCCCTGACGCAGCAGCACCTCTCCCTACACTGTCTGATCCGGAGTGACTGTGACGAGCACAGCGGCGCCAGGTCTGATATAGACCAGATGATGCTGTGCGGCCAGCCAATCACTGTAATGCGAACAACCAACATGGCTACGGCATTACAGTGCATGGCAGGCAATCCCTGCATGTTCATTGGCTCTCTGAAGAGCGCCAAACATGCTGGGAGGGGACTCGAGTTCCCGCCCAAGCAACCCGGAAATACTCGGCGAGCGCTGAGCATCTCGAGTAGTGAGATGCTCGGCAAGCACTGAGCAGTAGCGAGCATGCTCGCTCATCACTATTGTTATTGATATAAACTTTAAATTGTTCAAAATTATTTATGTCCCCTATAAGGATCATTATAATATTGTCCACATACCGCTGTAAAAAAAGAATTTGTTCTTTAAAAGCATTGCAGTCAGAAAACATCATTTTCTCCTCCCACCATGCAGCGTAAAGAAATGCCATGGAGGTGGAGAAATGTGAGCCCATCGGGGAACCTGTTACCTGTATAAAATACTCTGAATTGAACATAATAATAATAATAATAATAATAGTTTTTATTTTTATAGCGCCAACATATTCCGCAGCACTTTACAAATTTTAGGAGTTTTTCCATCTTATGTGTGCGCCATTTTTATACTTTGCATCTTATGTGTGTTATCGTACCCCTATTGCTAATAAATTTATACCTTTTTACCATTATGGATCATCCCTTTTTTTGGGCTTTGGCCCCCTCCCCCCTCTTTGTGTAGTGCTACACGATGATCCTTTATTATATTAGTCCGTAGGTGGGCAATCTACTATAGATATGGAACACATTGTGCGTACTAGGATCACCATAACTATTTTGCCTCTATCCATTAAGCTCCTTTGTCTAATTATTTCTGTGTTTTGCACAGGTTTTGCTGTGGATACAATGGACTATAGAGCCAAAGAAAAAGCTTGGCTCACACAAATTGAGCAAACGCTTGGGGGTGATCATGTGGATGTTTCTTTGCATGGCAATCACAGTTGGGATGAACAGTTCACTGATATTCAATATATGATGATCAAAAGAACCAAATTGTGGTGGAACCGGGTGTTCCTTGAAAGATACATTAACCGTAAAATAATTCCGAGAGGCCTAAGAGTAAGGGTGGTCCCCACTTTCCCCATAGATGATGAGAATTTTATTTCAAAATGGGAAGAAGCATGTAATGTCTGCTCCAATAATTTTATGACACTACTGATTGAGTCTAATACCAATACTATTACGCATCTAGACAAATTGATTGATGTAGCACAAACTAACTTGAAGTCTAATTGTCCAACTGATAAACTGACGCAATTTGAATTACAAATGGACACTACTATTGACAGTATGGTCAAAAAGATCCATGACTCGCAAAGCAATAAGCTTAACCGCGATATGCGCGATTACCAAATGAAAACGGTTTACCGTTGGCGTCAGCCTAGAAACCACTTTTTCCATTCGTCGCGGACTCCATCCGTTACTTCGGTGACGTCTTGCAGTGAGGCTTCGGACACCTCATCATCATCTATGATGACTAGATCAAGCACCGCTAAACAACATGGTTATAATTTTCATCCATATAGAAGACATGAATCCAGTTCAGCAGCCAAAAGGAGAAAAGATAATAAGGTAATCAACCTTAGTAATCATGTCCTCTCTGTGGATGATCTATCCTTACTACCTAAGGGTCTCACCTTCTCCCCTTCCTCTGGGTTTGATCAATTCACTGCCATTAAAGATTTACATATTTTTGCTAGGTCGTTGATGTTCAAACGTTATTTCCATGACACTAATCTTGACAAATTGTTCCCAACAGAAGAGGAACAACTGGCCTTAAGAACCCTTGAAGAGCTTGCCATTGAACATGCCACTTCTGAGCATGGTAAGATTCCTCCATCTATTGCACCTCACTCCAAGAAGTTTCCTCCCCTTTCGAGTTGTACCAATGTGGATTTGTTTGTACAAATTGTAACGAATGAGTTCCGTAATATACCCAGTCAAATCTATAGTGATAACCTTACTAGGGTTGAACGGACTAGACTACAATATTTGAGTAGCCTGTCCGATGTCGTGCTGAAACCTGCGGACAAGGGTGGTAACATTGTAATCTGGCCTAAGAATATGTACGAGCGTGAGGCATTTCGCCAGTTAAATAATAATACATGCTATAAAAAACTGACCTATAACCCCTTGTCCGCTTTCAGCCGACAACTACAGGCTATTCTCAACAAAGCATTGGATAATAAAGTGATTACTCGTGACCTTTTTTTGGCATTAACTATTAGTGAACCTACAATACCTACTCTTTACCTCTTACCTAAATTGCATAAAAATGCATCTAATCCCCCCGGTCGACCTATAATATCTGGGGGAGGAAACTACTTGGAGTCGGTCAATAGATGGATTGACTCTAAACTCCAACCCCTTGTCGAGACCTTACCTTCCTTTATAAAGGATACCATGGACCTACTACGTAGGATGGATGGATTATATCTAGATACAGATACTATTTTTGTAACAGCTGATATAGAGTCGTTATATACGAACATTAAACACAAGGATGGCTTAATGGCAACCAAATATTTCTTAGATGGGTCTGACATCCCAGAGTCTATTAAAAAATTGGTACTCGAATTATTAGAATTTACCCTCACTCATAATTTTTTTACTTTTAAGGGGTCCTTTTTTCTGCAGCTCCAGGGGACAGCGATGGGAGCGGCCTTTGCGCCCTCCTACGCCAACCTGTTCCTGGGGCTGTGGGAAAGGGACCTCTTCCTGTCAGATCGACTGCCGTCAATGTGCCACGTCCTGTCTTGGACGCGGTACATCGATGACATTTTGATTATCTGGCAGGCTACAGATTCTGATCTGGTACCATTTATGGAAATGTTGAACATCAATGACCTTAATATTCATATTACATATCAATTTAGTGCAGTGAAGGCTGAATTTTTGGATATTTCCCTGAGGAAGGATGGAGAGGGTCGAGTACAGACCAATATTTATAGGAAGCCTACTTCAACTAACATGCTTCTACATGCTTCATCATCTCACCCTCACCATGTAATACAGTCGGTACCAATCGGACAGTTCCTGCGCTTGCGCAGGATCTGTTCGACGGATTTAGACTTCGAAAATCAAGCTAAAGATTTGATATCGAGATTCCGTGAACGAGGCTATAGTGGGAGATCCCTTAAAAAAGCTTATCATAGAGCGAAATTTTCATCACGCCACGATCTATTATATAAGACGCAAGACAAGCCACGGAAGGAGGTAGTTAGATTCATTACTAAATTTCACACACAGGTCCCTGCTATGAAAAATGCTTTAACTAAAGCATGGCCAGTGTTAAAATGTGATCCTATATTATCCAAATTTGTTTCTTCTACACCATCTATTACATTTCGCAGATCTAAGAACCTTCGGGATCATCTCACTAGAAGCCACTATGTGGGTGAATCCAATCCTTCTTTTCTTGATATGTTATCAAAAAGAAATGGTTGTTCACCATGTGGCCAATGTAGAGCGTGCAGTAATGTCGATAGAGCTTTTGATTTTTGTGACTCCAGTGGTGAGAAAGTTTATAAAATCAAACAACGCATTAATTGCCTTACCAAGAACGTAATATATTATGCCACATGTCCGTGTGGCCTTATCTATATTGGGTTAACTACACGACAACTCAAGATAAGGATTAGGGAACACGTTCTGGGTATTTTTGCGGCATTGGAGCAGACTGACATGTCTAGTCTTAAAACTATCCCACGCCATTTTAAACAGCATCACCAATGTAATGGCAACTTGCTGAGAGTTAAAGGAATTGATTGCTTAGATATGGGGATTCGTGGGGGGCCCATTTCCAAACGTCTGGCCCAACTTGAGGCCAGGTGGATTTGGACACTTAATACCACCAATCCACATGGCCTCAATGAGAATTTAAGTTTCGTTCCCTTCTTGTGATTGCCATTTTCCCCCCTTCCCCCTCCCCCTTCCCCCCCCCCTTCCCCCCCCCCTCCTTCCCCCCTTCCCCCCCCCCTCCTTCCCCCCTCCCCCCCCTTCCCCCCTCCCCCCCCCCCTTTCCCTCCCCCTTATATCCCCCCCCTCCCTCTTCCCCCCCCCCGTCCTTTCCTCTCTTTCTTCCCCCCCCCCCCTTCCTCCTTTCATCCACGTGTACACCATGGATTCATTGTATTTGTGTTTTTTTTTACATCTGCTTTGATTTTAATTTATACCTTTTATCTTAGGTACTTCCTCCAATGTCCTACTCTGCGTTTTCATGATGCTTATGATCATTCAAGATCTGAATTATGTGTCATGATGTATACAAAAAGCCTCCCCGCACAACCACAATCGGCTCTACATTATTATGTTGTATGAGATCTTGGTTCTTACATTTATAATGATTATATTGCTGCTAATATATTATACTGCATTTTCTGTATTCATATATCCTCTTTTTTCTCGGTGTATTGATTATTATCATATACATTATCACTGCTTTGTCTATGTATGTTGTAATTATTTCTGTATATGTATTCCATTGCAATTTTATTTTCTTACATATTGGTCATTAGACAAGAGGTATTCTAATTTGCATATACTCGGATACATTGCTGATATATTACTACATACATATGATACTTTGTCTTAATTGTCCATAAATCTTACATATATTTGGCTGTATATATTCATCTTTAACCCACTCCTTGGGTATTTAGATTCACATTTTTTGTGGCTGTAACCCCTCCCCGCCTCTTTAACCCGTTTGGGTGCTTTGCTTACCTGTACGCGCGCGTCCCGTGGTCCCTGCACTCCCTCCAGCTGGCGACGTCCTAGTGACGTCGCTGCTGGAGCGCGTCCTGGTTACCTCGGGAACGGGCGCGTCATTTCCGGTTTGCGCTTTGCATTCCTGGGTAATATGTGTGGGCGTCTCCTTCAAGCTACATGTTAGTCTCCATGACAGCGGTATATTACTTCCTATTAGCGAGTCACGTGCGAGACACTCGACAAATACTTTGCTGTTGCATAATTAATTGGCGGGGGGGCGCGGCAGATTGGACCTTTTCTATTGGCTAGTCGTACCTTTTTATACTGCACTTTGATCACTTTGTACATACCCCTTGACAAAGGCTGCCCGCCGAAACGCGCGTCGGGGTTTGCGCACACATACCAGGTACAGGTAGATTATTCTTTGGAGACTTACTGTTATGCTATATAGTAAAGTTTATGTATAATTCAAGGTCTCTATTTACTATGTTGGACATTATAAATGCTATATGTTTTAGCCAGTTCTAGTCTTCTGGTTATTGGTTACCATATGTATATCTCACCTGATCCTGAGTTTTTCCATCTTATGTGTGCGCCATTTTTATACTTTGCATCTTATGTGTGTTATCGTACCCCTATTGCTAATAAATTTATACCTTTTTACCATTATGGATCATCCCTTTTTTTGGGCTTTGGCCCCCTCCCCCCTCTTTGTGTAGTGCTACACGATGATCCTTTATTATATTAGTCCGTAGGTGGGCAATCTACTATAGATATGGAACACATTGTGCGTACTAGGATCACCATAACTATTTTGCCTCTATCCATTAAGCTCCTTTGTCTAATTATTTCTGTGTTTTGCACAGGTTTTGCTGTGGATACAATGGACTATAGAGCCAAAGAAAAAGCTTGGCTCACACAAATTGAGCAAACGCTTGGGGGTGATCATGTGGATGTTTCTTTGCATGGCAATCACAGTTGGGATGAACAGTTCACTGATATTCAATATATGATGATCAAAAGAACCAAATTGTGGTGGAACCGGGTGTTCCTTGAAAGATACATTAACCGTAAAATAATTCCGAGAGGCCTAAGAGTAAGGGTGGTCCCCACTTTCCCCATAGATGATGAGAATTTTATTTCAAAATGGGAAGAAGCATGTAATGTCTGCTCCAATAATTTTATGACACTACTGATTGAGTCTAATACCAATACTATTACGCATCTAGACAAATTGATTGATGTAGCACAAACTAACTTGAAGTCTAATTGTCCAACTGATAAACTGACGCAATTTGAATTACAAATGGACACTACTATTGACAGTATGGTCAAAAAGATCCATGACTCGCAAAGCAATAAGCTTAACCGCGATATGCGCGATTACCAAATGAAAACGGTTTACCGTTGGCGTCAGCCTAGAAACCACTTTTTCCATTCGTCGCGGACTCCATCCGTTACTTCGGTGACGTCTTGCAGTGAGGCTTCGGACACCTCATCATCATCTATGATGACTAGATCAAGCACCGCTAAACAACATGGTTATAATTTTCATCCATATAGAAGACATGAATCCAGTTCAGCAGCCAAAAGGAGAAAAGATAATAAGGTAATCAACCTTAGTAATCATGTCCTCTCTGTGGATGATCTATCCTTACTACCTAAGGGTCTCACCTTCTCCCCTTCCTCTGGGTTTGATCAATTCACTGCCATTAAAGATTTACATATTTTTGCTAGGTCGTTGATGTTCAAACGTTATTTCCATGACACTAATCTTGACAAATTGTTCCCAACAGAAGAGGAACAACTGGCCTTAAGAACCCTTGAAGAGCTTGCCATTGAACATGCCACTTCTGAGCATGGTAAGATTCCTCCATCTATTGCACCTCACTCCAAGAAGTTTCCTCCCCTTTCGAGTTGTACCAATGTGGATTTGTTTGTACAAATTGTAACGAATGAGTTCCGTAATATACCCAGTCAAATCTATAGTGATAACCTTACTAGGGTTGAACGGACTAGACTACAATATTTGAGTAGCCTGTCCGATGTCGTGCTGAAACCTGCGGACAAGGGTGGTAACATTGTAATCTGGCCTAAGAATATGTACGAGCGTGAGGCATTTCGCCAGTTAAATAATAATACATGCTATAAAAAACTGACCTATAACCCCTTGTCCGCTTTCAGCCGACAACTACAGGCTATTCTCAACAAAGCATTGGATAATAAAGTGATTACTCGTGACCTTTTTTTGGCATTAACTATTAGTGAACCTACAATACCTACTCTTTACCTCTTACCTAAATTGCATAAAAATGCATCTAATCCCCCCGGTCGACCTATAATATCTGGGGGAGGAAACTACTTGGAGTCGGTCAATAGATGGATTGACTCTAAACTCCAACCCCTTGTCGAGACCTTACCTTCCTTTATAAAGGATACCATGGACCTACTACGTAGGATGGATGGATTATATCTAGATACAGATACTATTTTTGTAACAGCTGATATAGAGTCGTTATATACGAACATTAAACACAAGGATGGCTTAATGGCAACCAAATATTTCTTAGATGGGTCTGACATCCCAGAGTCTATTAAAAAATTGGTACTCGAATTATTAGAATTTACCCTCACTCATAATTTTTTTACTTTTAAGGGGTCCTTTTTTCTGCAGCTCCAGGGGACAGCGATGGGAGCGGCCTTTGCGCCCTCCTACGCCAACCTGTTCCTGGGGCTGTGGGAAAGGGACCTCTTCCTGTCAGATCGACTGCCGTCAATGTGCCACGTCCTGTCTTGGACGCGGTACATCGATGACATTTTGATTATCTGGCAGGCTACAGATTCTGATCTGGTACCATTTATGGAAATGTTGAACATCAATGACCTTAATATTCATATTACATATCAATTTAGTGCAGTGAAGGCTGAATTTTTGGATATTTCCCTGAGGAAGGATGGAGAGGGTCGAGTACAGACCAATATTTATAGGAAGCCTACTTCAACTAACATGCTTCTACATGCTTCATCATCTCACCCTCACCATGTAATACAGTCGGTACCAATCGGACAGTTCCTGCGCTTGCGCAGGATCTGTTCGACGGATTTAGACTTCGAAAATCAAGCTAAAGATTTGATATCGAGATTCCGTGAACGAGGCTATAGTGGGAGATCCCTTAAAAAAGCTTATCATAGAGCGAAATTTTCATCACGCCACGATCTATTATATAAGACGCAAGACAAGCCACGGAAGGAGGTAGTTAGATTCATTACTAAATTTCACACACAGGTCCCTGCTATGAAAAATGCTTTAACTAAAGCATGGCCAGTGTTAAAATGTGATCCTATATTATCCAAATTTGTTTCTTCTACACCATCTATTACATTTCGCAGATCTAAGAACCTTCGGGATCATCTCACTAGAAGCCACTATGTGGGTGAATCCAATCCTTCTTTTCTTGATATGTTATCAAAAAGAAATGGTTGTTCACCATGTGGCCAATGTAGAGCGTGCAGTAATGTCGATAGAGCTTTTGATTTTTGTGACTCCAGTGGTGAGAAAGTTTATAAAATCAAACAACGCATTAATTGCCTTACCAAGAACGTAATATATTATGCCACATGTCCGTGTGGCCTTATCTATATTGGGTTAACTACACGACAACTCAAGATAAGGATTAGGGAACACGTTCTGGGTATTTTTGCGGCATTGGAGCAGACTGACATGTCTAGTCTTAAAACTATCCCACGCCATTTTAAACAGCATCACCAATGTAATGGCAACTTGCTGAGAGTTAAAGGAATTGATTGCTTAGATATGGGGATTCGTGGGGGGCCCATTTCCAAACGTCTGGCCCAACTTGAGGCCAGGTGGATTTGGACACTTAATACCACCAATCCACATGGCCTCAATGAGAATTTAAGTTTCGTTCCCTTCTTGTGATTGCCATTTTCCCCCCTTCCCCCTCCCCCTTCCCCCCCCCTCCCCCCCCCCTCCTTCCCCCCTCCTTCCCCCCTCACCCCCCTCCCCCCCTCCCCCCCCTTACCCCCTCCCCCCCCCTTTCCCTCCCCCTTATATCCCCCCCCCTCCCTCTTCCCCCCCCCCCCGTCCTTTCCTCTCTTTCTTCCCCCCCCCCTTCCTCCTTTCATCCACGTGTACACCATGGATTCATTGTATTTGTGTTTTTTTTTTACATCTGCTTTGATTTTAATTTATACCTTTTATCTTAGGTACTTCCTCCAATGTCCTACTCTGCGTTTTCATGATGCTTATGATCATTCAAGATCTGAATTATGTGTCATGATGTATACAAAAAGCCTCCCCGCACAACCACAATCGGCTCTACATTATTATGTTGTATGAGATCTTGGTTCTTACATTTATAATGATTGTATTGCTGCTAATATATTATACTGCATTTTCTGTATTCATATATCCTCTTTTTTCTCGGTGTATTGATTATTATCATATACATTATCACTGCTTTGTCTATGTATGTTGTAATTATTTCTGTATATGTATTCCATTGCAATTTTATTTTCTTACATATTGGTCATTAGACAAGAGGTATTCTAATTTGCATATACTCGGATACATTGCTGATATATTACTACATACATATGATACTTTGTCTTAATTGTCCATAAATCTTACATATATTTGGCTGTATATATTCATCTTTAACCCACTCCTTGGGTATTTAAATTCACATTTTTTGTGGCTGTAACCCCTCCCCGCCTCTTTAACCCGTTTGGGTGCTTTGCTTACCTGTACGCGCGCGTCCCGTGGTCCCTGCACTCCCTCCAGCTGGCGACGTCCTAGTGACGTCGCTGCTGGAGCGCGTCCTGGTTACCCCGGGAACGGGCGCGTCATTTCCGGTTTGCGCTTTGCATTCCTGGGTAATATGTGTGGGCGTCTCCTTCAAGCTACATGTTAGTCTCCATGACAGCGGTATATTACTTCCTATTAGCGCGTCACATGCGAGACACTCGACAAATACTTTGCTGTTGCATAATTAATTGGCGGGGGGGCGCGGCAGATTGGACCTTTTCTATTGGCTAGTCGTACCTTTTTATACTGCACTTTGATCACTTTGTACATACCCCTTGACAAAGGCTGCCCGCCGAAACGCGCGTCGGGGTTTGCGCACACATACCAGGTACAGGTAGATTATTCTTTGGAGACTTACTGTTATGCTATATAGTAAAGTTTATGTATAATTCAAGGTCTCTATGTACTATGTTGGACATTATAAATGCTATATGTTTTAGCCAGTTCTAGTCTTCTGGTTATTGGTTACCATATGTATATCTCACCTGATCCTGAGTTTTTCCATCTTATGTGTGCGCCATTTTTATACTTTGCATCTTATGTGTGTTATCGTACCCCTATTGCTAATAAATTTATACCTTTTTACCATTATGGATCATCCCTTTTTTTGGGCTTTGGCCCCCTCCCCCCTCTTTGTGTAGTGCTACACGATGATCCTTTATTATATTAGTCCGTAGGTGGGCAATCTACTATAGATATGGAACACATTGTGCGTACTAGGATCACCATAACTATTTTGCCTCTATCCATTAAGCTCCTTTGTCAAATTTTAGGGGGGACATATGCAGACAATACAGAATAAGCATATCTCATATCGAAAGGAGTGAGGGCCCTGCTCGCAAGCTTACAGTCTATGAGGAAATGGGGGAGACACAAAAGGTAAAAAGTACATATATTGTATAATGCAGCCTTGATATACTAAATAGGATAAATAATAATACATGGACTGGTCGCCAGCCAGTATGTGTGCAGTCCTGACAGAGGCTATTATGTGCATGGTTGGTATGAACCTGAAGTTGAAGAAGATTTTAATATGGGGGAAAACTGGGACGGACAGAGTGTGTTTAGGCGATACGTCAGTCTAAAGAAATGTGTTTTTAGGGTTCGCTTGAAACTGTGGGTATTGGGAATTAATCAAACTGTCCTGGGTAGTGCATTCCAAAGTATTGGCGCAGCACGCGAGAAATCTTGGAGACGGGAGTGGGAAGTTCAGATTATGGAGGATTTTAGATTTAAGTCATTTGCAGAATGGAGGGCACGTGTAGGGTGGTAGACTGAGACAAGGGAGGAGATGTAGGGGGGTACTGAAGCATGGAGCACTTTGTGGGTAAGCGTGATAAGTTTAAAATGAAGTCTATATTGGATGGGCAACCAATGCAATGACTGGCACAGGGAAGAGGCATCGGTGTAGCGGTTGGCGAGGAATATGATCCTGGCTGCTGCGTTAAGGACGGATTGGAGAGGGGAGAGTTTAGTAAGAGGGAGACCGATTAGTAGAGCGTTGCAGTAGTCAAGACGAGAATGAATAAGAGCTACAGTAAGAGTTTTGCTGAGTCAAAGGTGAGAAAAGTCCTGATTCTTGAGATGTTTTTGAGGTGTAAATGACATGAACGAGTGAGTGATTTGATGTGAGGAGTGAAAGAAAGATCTGAATCAAAAATGACCCCAAGACAGCGGGCTTGTTGCTGGGGAGTAATGGTGGAGCCACAAACGGAAATGGCAATATCAGGCACAGGTAGGTTAGTGGAGGGAGGAAAGACGAGTAGTTCAGTTTTTGACAGATTCAGTTTTAGGTAGAGGGAGGACATAATGTTAGACACAGCAGAAAGACAATCACTGGTCTTTTGTAGTAATGCAGGGGTGATGTCCGGAGCAGAGGTGTATAATTGGGTGTCATCAGCATACAGATGGTACTGAAAACCGAATCTACTGATTGTTTGTCCAATAGGAGTAGTGTATAAGGAGAAAAGAAGGGGGCCTAGGACTGATCCTTGAGGAACCCCGACAGTAAGGGGAAGTAGTGAGGAGGAGGAGCCGGCAAAAGACACAGAGAAGGAGCGGTCAGAGAGATAGGAGGAGAACCAGGAGAGAACAGTGTCCTTGAGGCCAATAGTGAGGATCATAGTGAGGAGGAGCTGGTAATCCACAGTGTCGAATGTTGCAGAGAGATCCAGGAGAATCAGCAGGGAGTAGTGACCATTAGATTTAGCTGTTAGTAAATCATTAGAGACTTTAGTGAGGGCAGTTTCAGTAGAATGTAAAGAGAGGAAACCAGATTGTAAAGGGTCAAGAAGAGAGTTGTCTGAGAGATAGCAGATGAGTCGGGAGTGGACCAGGCATTCCAGGAGTTTAGAGATAAAGGGAAGATTGGAAACAGGTCTGTAGTTGGCCGTGCAGTTCTGGTCAAGGGATGGCTTTTTAAGTAATGGTTGTATGCTGGCGTGTTTAAAAGAAGAGGGAAAGATACCAGATGAGAGGGAAAGGTTGAAAATTTTAATTAGGTGAGTGGTGACAGCTGGAGCAAGGGACTGAAGGAGATGTGAGAGAATAGGGTCACTGGTGCAGGTGGTAGGGCGAGAAGATGCAAGGAGCCTGATCACTTCATCTTCCGTGACTGGTTCGAAGTCAGAAAATGAGCAAGATACAATGTGGTGGGGGAGAGCATGCATAACATTTGGGGATTGTGAGAAAATTTCCTGTCGGATATGGTCAATTTTTTCTTTGAAATAATTGGCCAGATCGTCAGCGCTGAGGTCAGTGGTCGGGGCCTGTGTTGTTTGATTGAGGAGAGAATGAAACGTGTCAAAGAGTCGTTTAGGATTATTGGAAAGTGAGATTATGAGGTTGTTAAAGTAGGTTTGCTTGGAGAGGTGAAGCGCAGAGTTATATGTTTTCAGCATAAATTTATAATGGAGGAAATCTTCGGGCAGATTTGATTTTCTCCACAGCCGTTCAGCGCACCTGGAGTACCTTTGGAGAAGACGTGTTTGAGGCGTGTGCCAGGGTTGTCACCGTCTATGCCAAATTTTTCTTTGTGTAGGAGGTGCGGCTTCATCCAGGGCGCATAGCATTATTTTGTTATAATGCTTCAATGCAGAGTCGGGACATGAGAGGGAGGAGATTGGGGCCAATGATGATTGCAACCTTTTTATAAATTTCTGGTTGTTAATGGCGCGTAAATTTCTATAAGTGTGGACGGTGGGAGTGTCTTGAGTAGAGTCACAGTTCTTGACAGAGAATGAAAGAAGATTATGGTCAGAGAGTGGAAGGGGAGAGTTAGTAAAGTCATGTACTGAGCAAAGCCGGGAGAAGATCAGGTCCAATGTGTTCCCGTCCTCATGTGTAGGAGAATTAGCAAGCTGTTAAAGGCTGAAGGAGGAGGTTAGTGATAAAAGATGCGTGGCAGATGGGGAAAGAGGATCGCCAATTGGGATGTTAAAATCTCCCATGATTATCGTGGGGATGTCGCAGGATAGAAAATTTGGAAGCCAGGCAGCAAAGTGATCCAGGAATTGATGGAGGGGACCTGGGGGGCGATAGACAATCGCCATTCGCAGGGAGAAGGGCCGGTAGAGTCTGACTGTGTGGGCCTCAAAAGATGGGAAGATAAGGGAGGGTACAGGGGGGATAACCTGAAAAGTACATTTTGTTGAAAGAAGCAGACCAACACCTCCCCCTGATCTGTTGTCAGGTCGCGTGGTATGAGAGAAATGTAGGCCACCATAGGAGAGAGCTGCAGTGGCGGTGGTGTCCGACTGCTGGATCCAGGTTTCAGTGAGAGCCAGAAGGTTGAGGGAATTAGAGAGGAAAAAGTCATGGATGTAAGAGAGTTTATTACATGCTGAGCACGAATTCCAAAGGGCACAGTTGAATGAGACAGAAGATATGCAGGGAATATTAATGAGATTAGCAGGGTTTCTGAATATAACAGGGAAAGAGTTAGTGTTATTATTACTGGAGGGTCCTGGGTTGGGAGAAATATCACCTGCGACTAATAGAAGGAAGATACAGAGAGTGAGCAGATGATTGAGTGATTTGTGAGAGCGTTTCCTGTGTTGTATGGTGGGAATGAATGGATCTGCGTGGTATAACATTGTGAAGAGAGCATGACAACTGTACATAGGAGAAGAGAGGAGTGAGGGATTAATATGGATGAAGTGTGCCGCATTTGTGGGAGAGTGGTGAATGTGGATGATTGTAGCAGCCAGAATATAAATGGCACAAATACAAATGGTGAATGCTGTTTGCCAAAAACATGACCTGGAAGCAAGTTTGTTTAAATGTCTTGCATGTCTCCTGCCCTGTCCAACTGCCATTTTCTAACTGCCAGGGCACTTTGATAAATTATGGCACTACGATAAAGTATGCATAAATGCTATATGCATAAATGCCCCCACATAAATGCTGCCCCTTGGCTATTTCTCAATATATAGGGACATATCTGCTTAGATCTACACGGATTTAACTTGTTAGCAATCAATCACTAGCTTAAGAGACAACAGGAGACCATAAAGTGCAGGTAAAAAAAAAAAAAAAAACAGACTGGCAAACTGAACATGGATCATAAACTCTTAAAGTAAGTGTGATGACCTTAAAGTATCATGGATTAAAAAACGTAGAGGAGTGAAAAATATATACCAGTGATTGATAGGCTGCAGAGCATTGCATGGAGGTACAATGCAGTTTTCAGGATAGATCACACAAGCAGTGAAAAATATATACCAGTGATTGATAGGCTGCAGAGCATTGCATGGAGATACAAGGCAGTTTTCAGGATAGATCATAAAGAAATTATGTGCAAGTAGATATTCTGTACTCCGTATTATCATCTCTTTTATTTCATCGGTGTAAGCACTATATCTCTGGAGATGATAGTTAATTGCTTCTATAGCAAGCTCATGTGGAATACATGAAAATAGGTTTACTATATCACATGTAACAAAGTACATGTCTTTTTCCCCACTGAAATTTCTTGATGGATTCAATCACTGCAGTAGTCTCTTTTAAGTAGGCTGGTGTTCTCTGTACAAGTGGTTGCAAATGGAAATCAACCCATTTACTAAGTCCTTTGTTTAGTGAATTTATACTAGCTATAATTGGGCGAAGAGGTGGGGAAAAGACCACCTTATGCGTCTTGGGAAGACCATGAAAGATGGGCATAATGGGATTTTGTGGGAGCAGAGTTTTTTTTCCTCTATCTGAAAAAACTCCCATTCTCTCACCATCCTCCACAAGACGCACTAGAGCTCGCCTGTAATCCTCAGTGGGATGTGACATGACCTTCCTATATGTATTATTATCATCAAGAATATCATAGACTGATTTTTCATACAACAGAGAGTCCACCACGATAACACAGCCAGCCTTATCTGATTTTTTGATAACTAAATTTTTATTCTTCGACAGTATCTTTATCGCAGACCATTCATCTACAGAAAGGTTATGGCTACGCTGCTGTGATGACTCAATACTTTTCTGCAATTTCCTTAGATCTTTTTCTACCAATTTCTGGAATACAGTGATAGCTTCTACCCTCGATTCTTTGGGTAATAACTTGGGTTAGGTGTTTGGAATTGTCGATCATCTACTGTAATCAAGTTGCTTTCTTTATTGTCATAACTTAAATGCTCTAACACAAGATGTGCACATTGTTCACTATAGGTAAGTCGATTAATCATATCACTCTTGTAAAGGACATTTTCAGATTTTTTACTAAACAAGTCTAAAGATTCTGACTTGTGAGTCACTCGGAACAATAGCAATATTATAAATATCAATGTTATTAAGACTTCGACTGTACATTCAGTTTCACAACCAAAACTATTACAAGAAAAAAAATATTTCTTAACAGTAAGAAGACGGGCCAATTTATTAACATCAAGCATAGTCTGAAATATGACAAAATCTGGACATGGCCAAAATTCATACCTCTGCTGAGAATTTTTAATTCTGGTTGTGTAAGTACAGTGGGAGTTAACACCATTACACTTGATATATTATCGTCAATCAATGATATTTGACTGCCCTCGTATTGTATCTTGGAGGGTCCTGGCCAATTACCACGTTTCCTCGGCCTCCTCCTCCATCAGTTTTTGATATTGTAGGGGAAACATCACCACATGAGCTAGTTATAGAAAAGTCAGTGGGAGGGTCAGTTATTTCTCCAACTTTAGTTGTGAAACTGACTTTTCGCTGTGATTTCTCACCGTTCTTTATACGATTTCTCAGAATTGATTTAGGAACAGGTGTACACGGTGTATTAGTCCTTTTCCAATCGTACACGGTGTCATTTTTATAATCAAGTCTCGTCGACTGTGGAAACCTTCAAAAAGAGCCTGAAGACCCACCTCTTCCGACAAGCCTACAACCTGCAGTAACCACCGCTCCACCATAAAGCTGCACGACCAGCTCTACCCTCACCTACTGTATCCTCACCCATCCCTTGTAGACTGTGAGCCCTCGCGGACAGGGTCCTCGCTCCTCCTGTACCAGTCGCCGTCACATTGTGTTCAAGATTATTGTAATTGTTCTTGTATGTATACCCCTTCTTCACATGTAAAGCGCCATGGAATAAATGGCGCTATAATAATAAATAATAATAATAATAATAAATCCCGCTGAAATTTTCTTTTCTTGGTCCTCATTATAGTTGACTCCAATTTTTCTATATTTTTCAACAGTTTCGCTTGTAACTGATCATATTCAGCAGTGTTGTTATAAGTGGAAAGATCAGTTTTTACTTGCTCAGTTTTTTTTATCAAGATGAATAAGTCTCTCCTCCTCCTCCTCCTCCTCTATAATAAGCTTGATAAGGTCAGTAGAGCATTGTCTTAAGATCTTATTCCACTTTTATATATTTTATTATTTTGCACAAATAAAGTGAGAATTATTTTTTATTGGATACCTTTCCCACTTTTTATTTATGCTCTTAAACATACTGGCTGATGACCGGATCATGCAGTCTTATATGAAAATCCCTACTTATTATAATTGCCAGACCTGAAATAACCTGAAATAACAAGCACTTTTCCCCTATTGTGTCCACCCTTTTCCTTGTAGACTGTAAGCTTGCGAGCAGGGACCTCACTCCTAATGTAACTGTTTAAACTGTCTTACCTTGCATTGAATTTATTGTCTGTACATGTCCCCGCTTAATTGTAAAGTGCTGCGGAATATGTTGGCGCTATATAAATAAAAATTATTATTATTATTACCATTTCCAAACTCATGTTTGTGCATTTGTGTCTGGACAAGGTATTGCAAGTGTGGCTGCTTTTTCTCTTTCAGTGATGTTTTTATTGATTTTTATTGCCTTTTTCCCTTTAGTCCCTTTTTCAGTGAATTGAGATCAGCATATGGCCTGCAATGTCCCCGGACTTTTCTCCAATCGAGCACATCTGGAACATCAATGTTTGGCAATTGCAAGGGGAGCTGCCAGCAGGGGATCTTGATGATTTGTCCAAGTGCTTTCATTGTGGCAGAACATTTCTGAGACAACCATTAATAACCTCATTGATAGATCGCTACTTGATACTTGCTACTGAATAAATCGAGATGTTTTAAAAAATGGTCTTAATTTTTTTAACAATTTGCACATGAATAACAAATCTATCAATTCTGTGATTTTTAGAAATCCACGACTCTTCTTTCTTGCAATTTCTATTTTGAGGAGTTTATTAAAAAATGTATAAAAATTCAAGTCATTCCCCTTTTTATTAAAACTAGTGATTAGCGAGCGTGCTCACTACTGCTTGGTATTCGTCCGAGCATCTCACTGTTCAAGATGCTCGGCGCTTGGCATGTTCAGACGGGAGCTCGAGTCCCTACCCCGCATGTTTGGCGCTGTTTACTCAGCGCATAAAAATGCGGGGATTGCCTGCCACTCACTGAAATGCCGCAGCCATGTTAGTTGTGCCATTACAGTGATTGGCTGGCCGCATAGCTTCATCAGGTCTCTATAATCTTCTTTTCTCATGATGCCAGCTATTTTGTGAAGTGCACCAATCCCTCCTGCAACAAAACAACCACACAACATGATGCTGTCACCCCCATGTTTCACAATTAGGATGGTGTTCTTAGGCTTCCAAGCTTCTTCCTTTTTCCTCCAAACGTAACGATGGTCATTATGCCCAAAAAGTTTCATTTTAGTTTCATCAGACCGCAGGACAAGTCTCCAAAAATTAAGGTATTTTTTCCTGTGTGCATTTGCAAACATTTATCTGGCTTTTTTATGTTTCTTTTGGAGTAATGGCTTCTTCCTGGCAGAGTAGCCTTTCAGCCCATGTTGATACAGTACTTATTTCACTGTGGATATTGACACGATCTTACCAGTTTCCACCATCATCTTCACAAGGTCTTTTGCTTTTGTCCTTGGGTTGATATGCTCATGTCGGACCAAATCACGTTCATCTCTGGAACACAGAACCCATCTCCTTCCTGAGCGGTATGATGGCTGGACATTCCCGTCTTGTTTGTACTTGTGTATTATTGTTTGTACAGATGAACAAGGCACCTTCAGGTATCTTGAAATTCTACCCAAGGATAAGTCAGACTTGTGCAAGTCCACAATTCTCTTCCTGATATCTTGGCTGATTTCGTTAGACTTTCCCATGATGCTACACAAGGAAGCAGTCTGTTTTAGGTGTGCCTTAAAATACATTCTCAGGTGTGTCTCTAATTTACTCAGATGTTGGCAAAAAAAATATTAGAAGCTTCCAAACACATGACATCATCATATGGGCAGCCCAGAATTGTTTAAAGGCATAGTAATCTTAGTGTATGTAAACTTTTGACTTTGCAGTAAATAATAAAAATGCCTTAAAACATTCTCTCTCTCTAATTATTCTGGCATTTGGCAAATGTTAAAATTATGATAATCCTAATTGACCTAAAACAGGAAAGGTTTATTCTGATTTCATGTCAGATATTGAGAAAAACATGCAGATGTGTCTTTATATATAGTGGATGGAAACTTCTGGCTTCAACTGTATATATACATCTGAACTAACAGTCCTTCAAAGGACGAATCCAGCTGCATATATTAATCTGGGTGACAGCAGGAGTTTGTGGAGAGTGTATAGAGCAGAATAGGGTCTATGGCATGTGCTGTCTGCTGCTGCTGTTACAGATATCCATAGCCCTAAAAATCATGGCTAATATTCTTCTTGCTCTTAATCCTGAATATAATACACTATTTTACTGCTCCATTTGCTTGTTAGCAGCCTACAGCTAGATTTGTTTCATTTTATTTGCATTGCTGTATTGTGGAAGCAGAGAAACTTGTCAATCATCAGACGTGATCCGATATTACTGCGGCAATAATAGTGACATTTTGTGGAGCGTGCCAAATATTACACTCCATTTAAAGTCAGCCAGTTGTGTGTTGTTCAACCTATTCACACTTGGTCGCTGACCAATACCATACTATAGGGCCACTGCTTATAACAGTGGTCATCAGACGTGATCTGACATTACTGAGATAATAATCCTTCAATTTATTGGGAACATGCCAAATGTTATTCTCCATTTAAAGTCTGTGTGTTGTTCAAACCTATTCACACTTTGTCACTGACCAATAGCAAATCTGGGAACAATGTTGTCAGAGTATTACACCACTTTTACGGACTGACAATAAAACATACAAAGACGAAGCTAAAATAGAAGAAATTTTCCTGGAAGAAAATTTAAGAAACATTCTTTGCAGGGTTATGACTTGTATATAAGGCCAAATAAATGACAAAAAAGCTCCTCCACACTGTGGCCTATGTTCACACATAGTGTTTTTGATGTGTTTTTGCACTTTGGCATTACTTTCGATGGTAAAAAATACATTCACCAGTAAATGTAATTTTAACATTTAATTACCTTATCTGGCCATGTGGTGTGTGAGACACGATCAGACACATCCTGTTTCATTTATGAAGGAGGGACTCTGAGACTCTGAATGTCACAAAGCCTATTTTTACAGGGCCATCAGGCACCCCTTACTATTGTTAAAGGGCCAGCAGTTGGCCCTCACTATTGTTAGAGGGCCATCAACCAGCTATGATTTTCATATCCACACATTGCTATTGCAATATAATGTATCCTTCTGAGGTGGTCATATTTTATTTTTCGTATATATTCTGTCAAGTTCGAAATTTCATGTCTATCAGACGGCCCTCACAATTTATGGATGTCCAGCAGGCCGCCCACACATTTTATAGTGTGACAGCAGGCAGCCACAACTATTTTTAGAGAGCCAGCAGGCGTATTGGGGACAGATGAGACCAAGATAACGTTTTTTGGTAAATCAGCACATCACTCAACTGTTTCCTGTAATTGGAATGAGGCCTACAAATTAATGGAACACAGTATTTACAGTCAAATATGGTGGAGGTTCAAATATATTTAGCGATTGTTTTGCTGCCTCTGTCACAGGGTGTGTGACTATTTAGGAGGCTATGTGGGGGCTCATACTGTGTAGGGAGGAGCTATGTGGGGCTCATATTGTATGTAGAGGGCTATATGCGGGCTCTTATGGTACATAGGGGGCTCTGTGTGTAGGCTCAAACGGTACATAGGGGGATGTGAGCATACTTAATTCTGCTCAATAGTAAGTGATACAGTTAATATTAATATAACATAATAATTCTATAATTATAATTAATATGTTAATATTAATATTGAGCAGAGTTATTTTTCAGTTTATTTGTTCAGCACAAAATCACAGATTATAATGGAAGTGTATAGTATTTAAACAAGTTCACCCCAAAAATACACCTAAAATCTTATGTTTATTAGTATCATTAAAGATTCAATTGTAACTGACCCTGGAAAAAACAAACAAAAAACACCAAAAAATGGTTAAAAGGCTGTAAAATATTCTGAGCCCAAAAAGAGATTCTCATAAAGTGGGGAAGGGGCAATGCCCTAAGCTGACCCCTAATCTGTCCCTACCTCACTGCGGAGGTTGGCATCCTCTTGAATGCAAATGGCGCCCCCGCTCCTCTTTGGCTCACCCTAAAGGATCCTATAAGTCCCTGATTAGGTGAGAGTGGTGGGAGTCAATTATCAGTGTAAGGGGTCGCATTCAATCCCCAAGACAGATGGGCCACCACCACTGCACCTGCAGTGTAAAGGTGTGGTAAATTAAAAAATAGGAAATTAATGGGTATTCATTTCCTAACAGTCAGTTATCTTAACGGCCCAGATACTCAAGAGGAAATCAATCATCAAACAATTAGTAATACTTTATATAGATCTCAATCTGGCTGTAAATACAGAACAATTATATGTGTATTAGTAACAAAAATGATCCCAGGGAATATTCTTGCGTCCCTCACCAAACCTGAAAATAGATGTCACTTTATACCAATATATACAATAGACCAATCTTCAAGTACAATAAGCATAAAAAGATTCACTAGTCAGCCAGAAAGTCAAGAGATAAAGTATGGAGGTGTCCTTGGACCCTCCTATTCATAGGGACAAGATCAGCAATGCAAATAGACCAACCCCACAACTACACCGCTAAGTTCAAATACAGATGCAGGTATGTATTGCTCGACGTTTCTCCTGCTAATCGGCTCATCAGGAGCCACATACCCTATAAATTTAGATAATATAGTATGAATGCTTAATAAGAAAGACTTTGCTTTGATGAATCTTGTTGGTAGGTGTCAGTAAGGTGCCAGTAGTCAGTGTAGGTGTCAGTAAGGTGCCCTTACCCTGGTGATTTTGGCCTGATAACATGCACAGAATTTGACACACATGGGTTTGAATGGCTACTAAAGGTAACATCCTCATCTGTGACCTGTTTGATTGTAATCAGTGTGTGCATAAAAGCTGAGTGAGTTTCTGGGATCCAGACAGACTCTTGCATCTTTCATCCAGCCACTGACATTTCTGGATTGTGGGTCATGGGTAAAGCAAAAGAATTGTCAACGGATCTACGGGAAAAGGTAGTTGAACTGTATAACACAGGAAAATGATACAAAAAAATACCCAAGTAATTGTTAATGTCAGTTAGCAGTGTTCAAGCTGTGATTAACAAATGGAAAATCAGAGGCTCCGTAAAAACCAAACCACGGTCAGGTAGACCAACAAAAATTTTGGCCACAACTGCTTGGCCAAAATTGTTTGGGATGCAAAGAAAAACCCACAAATAACATCAGTTAAAATTCAAGACTCTCTTAAAACTAGCGGTGTGGCTATTTCAAGATGCATAATAAGGAGGCACTTGAAGAAAAATGGGCTGCATGGTCGAGTCACCAGAAGAAAGCCATTACTGCGTAAATGCCACAAAGTATCTCTCCTACAATACGCCAAACTGCACAGAGACACGCCTCAAAAATCTGGTACAAGGTAATTTGGAGTGATGAGACCAAAATTGAACTTTTTTGGCCACAACCATAAACGTTACATTTGGAGAGAGGTCAACAAGGACTATGATGAAAGGAACACCATTCCTACAGTAAAGCACGGAGGTGGATCGCTGATGTTTTTGGGATGTGTGAGCTACAAAGGAACAGGAAACTTGGTAAAAGTTGAAGGAAAGATGAATGCAGCACGTTAACAGCAAATTTGCACTCATCAACCCGGAAGCTGCGCATGGGACGTACTTGGACTTTCCAACACAACAACAATCCAAAACACAAGACCAAGTCGACCTGTCATTGGCTAAAGCAGAACAAAATGAAGGTTGTGGAGTGGCTATCTCAGTCTCCTGACCTCAATATCAATTGAACCACTCTGGGGAGATCTCAAGATTGCAGTTCATGCTAGACAGCCCAGGAATTTAAAGGAACTGAAGGATTTTTGCCAAGAAGAATGGTCAGCTTTACCATCTGAGAAATTAAAGAAGCTCATCCACACCTACCACAAAAGACTTCAAGCTGTCATTAATGTTAGAGGGGGCAGTACACGGTATTAAGGAATGGGGTATGGGAACTTTTGATCAGGGTCATTTGGATGTTTTTGGTTGTTATTAAGATTTAAAAAGAGAAAACACAGTCGTTTGACAATAAATGACTTCACCCAACCAATAACCATGAGTGGAGAAAAAGTTCTTTTGTTATCATTCATATTCTCTGAAACAATTCCAAGAAATGAAAAATTCTGCCGGGGTATGTAAAGTTTTGAGCACAACTGTAAGTATGAATATTTTTATTTGTTACTTTTGTTAGAATAGACCTCATTTAGCTGACATTAGTAGTATTAATAGTAGTAGTAGTACAGCTACTTCAGTTCTCAAAATATAAAAATACAATAGAATCACACTTAGTACTTTTTATTATTTTTTTTTAGTAATTTTTATGTGTCTTCTATCATTGAGCTCTGGCTTTAGAAGGATGACATAACATTTTGGGGTAAAAATACACACCAACAATCCTGCTGTAGAGATTAATATGGCAAAAACTTCTACTGCTACCGTGTACTTGCCCTTAGTGCTCAGGTAAGTGGGTATAAAGGACAGCCAAACACTGCAAAACATGAGCATGCTGAATGTGATATGCTGAGCCTCATTGAAGTTGTCTGGAAGTTTTCGAGCTGAGTAGGCGACGATGAAACTTAATAAAGCCAGAAAACCAATATAGGAAATTGCAAGATAAAAGTAGAGCATAGATACATCCATACACTGCAGTATCAGCTTATCATATGATGTCTTACTATCAAATTCTACAATTGGGGGGGCACATATTGTCCAGGTAACACAGATGAGAAATTCCCCTAAAGAACATAAAGTAGTCAAGCCTATGGAGACCCTTGAACCCATCCATTTTTTAAACCTGCTCCCCGGTTTGGACGCATTAAAGGCAGCGATGACTGTAATGGTTTTTCCCAACAGAGAGGATATGGCAACTGAAAATACAAAGAGAAATAGTGAATGTCTCAAGAGGCAGGTGACTTCTGTGGGATGACCAATGAATAAGAGTGAGCAGATGAAGGACAGGATAAGTGCTATGAGGAGGACATAGCTAAGGTGCTGGTTGTTAGCTCTGACTATAGCAGTGTTCCTGTGCTTGACAAAGGTGATCATTACTAAAGTTGAGGCTACAGCAAAGGTTATGGCTATGGTAGCCAAAGTTGATCCAAGATGGTCATCATAAGAGAGATATTCTATGGTCTTTCTTATACAAACAGTCCGGTTTATGCTTGATGAGAAAGTTTCAGGGCACTTTATACAGTTTTCCATTCCTACGATTAAAAAAACATAGTTTAAAACATTCTCATTAATGATATAAATGCAAAATACTATATTTACATCTATCTATGCTTATACCTTCCTACAAGGACCTACTGTAATATCATTCCCTATTAGGGTTGAGCAAGTATGTTCTGTCCGAGTATGCTGCTCCATTCTGACACCCATGTCTTATTATGTTTTCTGAAGCTGTGATTTATTTTAGTGCCTTTCTTCCTGTTATTCCTCCTTGTTTGTGAGCTCGTATTTTGTTTTCTCCAGTGCCACCATGTTCTGTTCATCCATGCATTACAGAGAGAGGGTTTTCCTTTGACCTTCTTTATCACGTCATTTCTCAAAGTCCATTCTGTAAATTACCAAAAAGCTCCTCCATAGCATCTTCTACACTGGATTGTCAAAATGGCCTACATGTTATAGTCCTAGCTAGAGAAGTGTTGCTAGAGAGTTCGCTATCTTCCATTGTTGCTACACATCCCTCAGAGACCTCAGAATGCTATTGATTGCAGATGAGCTGATCACTTTGTGCAACCCTGGTCGACAGACCAGAAAAGTGCTCTCTGGCTATGGACAGGAACCATGTGAATTTCCGTACCCTCATGGATCTCAGGCTCGGCTTATGATTAGCCGAGAAAGAGAGATTTCACCTGTGCATCGGTGAATCAAACACCATAACAATGAACCCAGAAGCACTGGGAATTCACGTAGCTCCCGCCCACGGCCAAAGAGCACTGACCGTAGGGTTGGGCAAAATGATCTGCTCATCTCTATTATTAATACTTTTATGATGCCTTCTGTATATTTTATGTCTCTTATTCATCCTACTGACCCCATCTCTAATACAACAATCTACCTAAAATTATCCATACCTAGTTATTAGACTTTGGCAGATTTGTTTGACTTGAATTTAATTCTTGTCAAATTTAACAAAAAACAATATTCTCCAGAATGCAGATTTTTTGTAATTCGCTCCTCGCAAATTTAGCAAGATGGAGGCTGGTCACCTTTGGCCGCCATTGTGCCAAATTGTAGAGGGCTGACAAAACATTTAAAAAAAACAATCTATCTAATCTGTTACTAATATACTTTGTTTAAACCGCACCAGATATATTTGCTATTTCCCCATCGGAGCATGGAACACAGTCAAAGCAGCAGGGTAACATTCCCATTTGGAGGGATTTTCTTTTTCCATGAGTACATATCTCCCTGCACATGGACTGAGGAATCTTAAAGAAATATAAGTATAAAACAGATCAACAAATCAATATCATTTGACAATTTTGGAAAAAATATAAAATTGTGTGATGTGAAGCTTTCCTATAAAGTCAAAAACATCTCCGTTTATGGAAATCTGGTGAGCTTCTCATGTCAGTGTTGTGATGGTGACATGGAACAACCACTTTAGGGGACACATAATCTATAGCTCACACTATGCAGCAAGGTAGTAAGGTTCAAGCTAATAGGTTTTTTTTATAGTTTTTTATTAATTTAACAATAATTTATAGTAGAGTTGAGCAAAAAAAGATTCACAGGTCCCTGGTTCAATAGCTACATCTGTAGTCCGTTGTCCGCTGCTGCCGGACGAGAACACTGCAAACCTCCAATTACTAGAAAAATTACTAATTATTAAGGCCTTGCGAAGTCATGTCTGTGTCTTACCCCAACATAGTGACATCTGTCATGGGGCCTACTGATCAGAAGAGGCGCTTAACATGCCATGGGCAGTTAGAGATTCCGATTGCTCTGGTCCAGCGCCCTACCAACATGGCTACATGACCAAGGTCTTATAAATCTTTTTGCTCATCTCTAATATACAGTACAAGGAATGTATGACTTATATTAAGGCTGTTGTCTAATTTCTCAAAATTTCCAGAATTTGTAGTTTGAAAGCCAAAGCGTGCCAAATATATTTTTTGCAGTGGTCACTACAAGGAAATAAGCAGAATTTCATGTAGCCGGTGGTAATAATGACTGTCTATGCAAGTCACGGTTTGTTAGAGACTCTTCACTTTGTCTCATAGTGAGAATATCCTCTATGATGTTCATATCCCCCAATAGTTGGGGTTGGTGCCAATTGATTCACACAATCCTGTCCATTGTCTATGACAGTGGCCTGTAGTCGCTGGATAAGAATAGGAGAATTGTCTCTCACCTGATTGTATCTGCTACTCTTTTTTGGATTAGCCGGCCTGGCGCGACGTCACCTATGCATCATGCCACAACAATTCCGTCACGTCAGGCCGTCTAATCAAAAAAGAGTCACCGCACAAGGTAAGAGTTCGTTCTTCAACTCCCGTTCGGCAACTACAGACTACTGTGATATTGAAGAACTGGATCATGCGAATCAATTCGCACCAACCATATTAATGGGCAATATAGACTGAGGAAGTCCTAATGGGACACCTCTTTTAGTAATTGGGTAAATTATTGTTTATTACTTGAATTTATGAATTCTGGAATACTCTGTTCTTACCTTTGTAAAATATGGATTCCACATAATAGCACTTGTATTAATTGCTAATTTCTGTGATGGCAAGAAAGTACCGACGTGCCTGCTCACATCTGTGCCGTTTGGATAAAGGACCCAGTTTAGAATAACAAAGCTATTCACTATATCACCCTGCGGGGTGAAAAAGATGTCTTCTCCCATTTTTCTTACATGAACATGTTTCAAATAAATATTCAGCTAAAGATAAGATAAGATACATGTTCATTTTACTTGTTAACTTTACTCATTGTGGCACATTCATGTGATATTGTACTGCTTATTTGACTGTTTCTGTAACTTCCATAGACTCCAAGTTCACGGAACTACTGCCAGCTGCCTATTCTGCAGAATGGAGTGGAACATTGGCTTTCTCATAGTTGAGGTGGCAGAGGAAGGACTTCTACCTAACAGACATGTTTCGTTTAAATCATAAAGTTTTTTGTATAATTTTATAATTACAGCCCCCATTGTAAAACCTTTAAAAGAGGTTGTCTCAAATTAAAGCAAACCCAGTGATCATCTGATTGATCCAGGTCCAGGTTTAGAAATCTCTGATGCTAGCCAGCCTGTTTAGAGGAAATGTAGTGCTACATGCCACAGCTGACCATCCAGAAGCCTCTGCAGAGGAACATAGTGCTACACGCCACAGCTAACCATATAGCTGTCTCTGCAGAGGAAAGTAGTGCTACACGCCACAGCTAACCATATAGCAGCCTCTGCAGAGGGGTGTAGTGCTACATGCCAAAACTATCCATACAGTAGCCTCTGCAGAGGAGTGTGGTGCTGCCTGCCAGAACTATCCATACAGTAGCCTCTTCAGAGGAGTGTAGTGCTACATGCCAAAACTATCCATACAGTAGCCTCTGCAGAGGAGTGTGGTGGTACATGCCAGAGCTGACCATCCAGCAGCCTCTGCAGAGGAAAATAGTGCTACATGCCACAGCTAACCATATAGCAGCCTCTACAAAGGAGTGTGGTGCTACATGCTAAAACTATCCATACAGTAGCCTCTGCAGAGGAGTGTGGTGCTACATGCCAAAACTATCCATACAGTAGCCTCTGCAGAGGAGTGTGGTGCTACATGCCAAAACTAACCATACAGTAGCCTCTGCAGAGGAGTGTGGTGCTACATGCCAGAGTTGACCATCCAGCAGCCTCTGCAGAGGAGGCCTGTTGGGGATATAAAAAGGGAAGGTGGAGCTACCCAGTCAGTCAGTCTGCTGCAGCCAGAGAGGTTGTCAGGTCAGTACAGACTCAGTGAGCTCAGTTAGTGAGCCTAGGGCGTGCCGACGCCAAAAGAGCGTGAAGAATAGCGAGGCCTACTGCCCGCGTGAAGCCTAGTGAGGGCCCCGAGCGTGGCCAAAGCCGAGTGGAGTAAGCAAGCTACATAGGGGGCAGAGGAGCTTAACTAGCTCACCCTAAAACCATTTACCGGACACCGGGTCCGCGTCTGCAGGGATCCTTTACATCCAGCAGAAATAACCGGAACCCCTGGAGAACTATATGTCCCAGGAACACCAAAAGCTGATTACGTATCCGGGTCAGGAGTCACGGAGGCCCAAGAGACCAGGGAGTGTGATCTCCAGCAGAAGGCCCTACCACCAGGTCAGCAGGTGCAAGACAGAAACTAAGTTAGGCCTAGCACCAAGCAGGTCAGAAACTTGTCAAAGAAAGGCAAAGAACAGGAGGCCCCACACCCGCTCACTGGAGAGAGTCCTGATATGCACCCTTCACCCTGAAGTACCCTGGACTTTGCCAGAAACACCACCAGTAAAGGTACTGAAGTGAACTGTTGTGTGTGTGCCTATTCTTCCTCTGACCCGGCTGGGTCCCCTCTGTCCTGTATCCCTACACTTATGCTGCCCTGAGGCCCCGCTCCACCTGTGGGGAGCCGCACCAACTAAGCTGCCTGAACACCGGCCTCAGAGGACTGTAGCAGCGCTGGTGATCTTCACCAGACACCACGGGTGGCGTCACGAACATTCCCTAACACATATAACTTCCCCCCTTTCTTTAAAGAGTGACCCCAGGGTACGGGCCCGGGAGCCGACCACCGCGACATCCCCCAAGGTCAGGCAACAACAAGGCCTAGGCGCCGAGTCGTCTCCATCCCCTGGGCGTGTCATCTCTTCCTGGCGTCACGAACAGGATTCCGTGCCCGCTGCAATGACGGAGTGTTGTGCCCGTTGCCACTGGGTACTGTGCACCTTTAATCAGAACTGTGTATTTAACTGTGGCGAAGAACACCGCCATTGTTGTGCCGCCGAGCGGGAAGAAGGGCGTAGCCGCGGGAAACTGAGAGGTGTACCTGCTGAAGCGCGCGAATCCCCGGACACGCCCCACGCCTCGACGTCAAACCAGGAAGCGCCAGGTCCTCGAAGGAGCCCCAGCTAGCGCTCTGACGTAGGACGCAAATGACGCAAGGTCCTGAAGGAAGACCGTCACCTGCGGAGCTGCGGCCTACAGGAAGAAAAGAAAAGAAGGTAGGCCATGGTTCACTAGGGGGGCGCCAGAATGTCCGAAGAACAGCACAATGCCAGAGTACCGGTTAACCGCCCTGATGAACATCCCGCGTCCGGCGCCGAGCAGGCCGGAGCAGCGGCTCCACCAGCAGGGCTTGTAACCCCTGTCATACCCATGGCCCTACCGTACATCCCTGGAGCGAAGTGGCTCCTCCAGTACAGCAGCAAACCAGATACCCTGTCTGGATTCAAAAGGAAAATATGTGGTATACTGGACATGTACTCTATGACAGGCAAGCAAAGAGCCGCTGTTGTATTGGGACAATTGACTGGTGCTGCGGAGCGAGAAGTAGAAACCTGGTCGACCGCAGACCAGGAGTCAGTGTCCGCAATCTTTAAAAAGTTACCGACTGTCTTTGAGGATCGTACTGAGACAGACCTCCGGATGAGGTTCTACAACTGCTCTCAGCAACCGGAGGAAAGTGTTCGGGACTATGCCTGGCGTTTACAAGGGGCCCTGCGAGCTCTGAAACAGGTTAGTCCAACCAGCATCAATAATGAAAATAAAATGCTGAAGGAACAGTTTATCCGGGGACTGAGGTCTCAAGAGGAGAGCAAGACTGTGCGTTGGTGGTCCCTGGATCATCCAGATGCCACCTTTGACACCCTTAAGGACATGGCTATAAAAGGACTGTAGCCCCTGGAAACAACTGCTATCCAATGTTAAAAGGGTGGGGCCACCCCAGTGCCTGCAGCATTTACCTTTTCCCCGGTGGCTGCTGAAGCCAAGGTTCCAGCAACGTCCCCTAGTGAGCTGGACAGCCTGCGCCCTGAAGTGCGTCGGTTGAGCAAAACCCTGACCACTGTACTGAGTGCCCTGCAGCTGCGGACGGAGCCCGAGGAGGAAGGAAGTATCCTGCTAGCTGACAGCCCTGAGGATGTCCCCTGGATGAGAAGGAGGAGGAGGACAGCGCCACCCCCTGGGAGGACCAGCGACCAAAGCCGCCCGCCGAAGGACCCTGTCTGCCACCGCTGCCACAAGACAGGTCACGCCATCCGGAGCTGTCCTTTAAATGAGCAAACCCTGGGGCCGCGGGCCGACACCCAGGAGTAGACCCCTCAGGCCCATCAAACTGGTACCGCAGGTTCGTGGGAGGAAGACCTTTCCTGTCCTTCGTGCTGGACGGCATCGCGACACCTGCTCTGCTGGACACAGGATCTCAGGTAACCATCATGCCTGATGTCCTCTAAAAAGGTTCTGGTCCATAGACGAACTTCACCCACCAGATCCAAATCTTTCCGCGTATGCCTCAAACGGCCTCCCCCTTAACCTAGTCGGAGTTAAGGATGTGGCAGTAAAGGTGGGAAGAGTGGAACTGAAGGACCAGGGACTAATTGTAGTAGAGACTAATCCTGATGATACAGACTTGTATATGGTACTTGGCATAAATATTGTTAGTAACTGTTTGGCAGAAGTGTTGTTCTTGCTCCAACAGATAGCTGACACTGCCAGACCAGGGCAGAGAAGGGCGCTCCAGAAAGAGATCCGCGATATTATGTACCAGCAACAGGTAAAGCTAACAGGAGGTGAAATTGGTAATGTACGGGTGACAGACCCGGTACCCAATGTGATTCCCCCACTGAGTGAAATGCTGATTTGGTGTAGAGCAGCAATGGGTCTCAAAGGACGGAGCTACCAGGCGGTAGTGGAGCCCCTTAGCTTAGAGCATAGACCTACACTCTTAACTGCCAGAGTGGTAGTGGATGTACGCAATGGGAGGGTGCCCGTCTGTTTTCTGAACTATAGGGAGGACGAGGTTAGATTACCACGCTATGCCACTGTTGCCAACCTGTACACAGTAAATAACAACTCCATACACACGGCGGAGTCCTTAACCTCACCAGACGAAGTGGAGGATAATGACCTGGCAACCCAGGTGGAGGATTGGTGTCAACAACTCCATGTTGGGACAGACACCACTCCTGTCCATCAGAAGCAGGGTGTACATCGGGTGGTTCAGCAATACGCGCAGGTATTCAGTAAGCACCCACTTGATTTTGGGAGGATTAAGGGGGTACAACATCATATCCTCACAGGTGACCCTCCACCCATCAAAGAACGTTACAGGCCTATACCACCAGCACACTGCCAGAAGGCGAAGGAGATGTTGCATGACATGAAGAAGGCAGGGGTAGTAAGGGATAGTTGTAGTCCCTGGACAGCTCCCCTAGTTCTAGTCAGGAAAAAGAACGGAAGCATGAGAATGTGTGTAGATTACAGACAAGTAAATCGCATTACACATAAAGATGCATACCCTTTACCACGTATAGAGGAATCCCTGGCTGCCTTAAAGTCTGCAAATTACTTCTCCACCCTTGACCTCACTAGTGGGTACTGGCAAGTAGCTGTTGCTGAGGAGGATCGGGAGAAGACGGCCTTCAACACCCCGATGGGACTCTGCTAGTTCAATAGTATGCCGTTTGGACTCTGCAACACCCACGGAATGTTCCAGAGATTGATGGAGTGCTGTTTGGGACACCGCAACTTCAAGACTGTACTACTATACCTGGACGACGTGATAGTATACTCCAAAATGTAGGAGGACCACTTGAAGCACCTGGTGGAGGTGTTTTAGTCGCTGTCCCGGTATGGGATGAAGCTGAAGCCCTCAAAGTGCCACCTGCTCAAGCGAAAGGTACAGTACCTGGGGCACATCGTTAGTCCAGAGGGAGTAGCACCAGACCCGGAGAAGGTCACTGCCATCCAGAAATTGCCGGAGCCAAAGAGCCTCAAGGAGGTACGTCAGTTCCTGGGACTAGTCGGGTATTACCGGATGTTTGTGAAGGACTATACCAAGAAAGCGGTGCCTTTACAAGATCTCCTGGTAGGACAGTCCGGGAGAGGCAGAAACCCCCCGTTCCAGTGGGGTAAGGAGCAAGCTGAATCCTTTAAGGTGATGAAGGAGATCCTGACCGGCGAAGAGATCCTAGCCCACCCTGACTACAGCCAACCGTTCCTGCTGTACATAGATGTCAGCAACGAGGGATTAGGAGCTGTGTTAAGTCAGAAGCAGAATGGCCGAGAGAAGGTGATCACCCATGCAAGCAGGAAGCTCCGCCCGACCGAGAGGAACCCAGAGAACTATAGCAGCTTCAAGTTGGAGTTCCTGGCCCTGGTCTGGGCCATCACCGAGCGGTTCAAGCACTACCTAGCCTCCAGTAAGTTCACTGCCTTCACTGATAATAACCCCTTGACTCATCTGGAAACAGCCAAGTTAGGAGCCATGGAACAACGATGGATCGCTCGACTGTCAAACTACCAGTTCACCATTATGTACCGGGCAAGCCGCAAAAATACCAACGCCGATGCCCTGTCCAGGATACCTCACCAGTCGGACACTGAAGAAGAAATGGATGACTTGGAGGAGATTGAACTACCTGCTTTCCACCATAATGGAATGGTCCACGAGCAACGAGCCTCCAGGAGGCATCGCGGTAAGATGTTAAACCCCCTGCCTCACAACAGCTGGAAGGAGACCCAGGACAGCGACCCGGTTGACAGCCGTATCAAAGGGCTGATAACCCAAGAAGGTTCCTCCCTGGAGAAGGACACGTCTCTACAAGCCAAGCAGCTGTGGAATGAGAAGAGCCCGTTGTTCATCTATAGAGAGAAACTGTGCCGGAGGTACGTCAACCCCAAAACTCATGAGATGGTATGGCAGGTAGTGGTGCCCAAGACAGACATCCAGATGGTGTTGGAAGCCTACCACGATCAGGCGGGGCACTTTTGCTGGAAGAAGCTAGAAACCCTGCTGAAGTGTCGGTTTTATTGTGTAGGAATGCGCAGTTCCATTGAGAGGTGGTGCAGGAATTGTGGACCCTGTAGCATCAGAAGAAAAGACTACAGCAGCCAGAAGGCACCCCTGCAACCCATCAAGACAACTCAACCTTTGGAGATCGTGGCCCTGGATCATGTCAAGCTGTCACCCAGCATGTCAGGATATTCCTATGCCCTGACCATGGTGGATCACTACTCCTGGTTCCTGGTGGTCGCCCTCGTCAAGGATCTGACGGCAGAAACTGTGGCGAAGACATTTCAGGCGTATTTCTGCAGGCCCCATGGATACCGGGAGCAGGTGCTGACGGATCAAGGCTCAGCCTTTGAAGCCGAACTGTTCAAGGAGTTCTGCCATCTGTACGGGTGTAAAAAGATCCAGACTACACCGTACCACCCCCAAACCAACTCTGTGAAAAGATGAATAACATCATCATCGACCTGCTGAAGACCTTACCACTAGAGGAGAGAAATCAGTGGCCAGACCTACTACCTGACCTGGTAGATCTGTACAACCACATACCTGTGAGTTCCACCAATTGTACTCCAGCATATCTCATGCGAGCAAGACCCGGGAAGTTGCCCATGGACCTGCAGCTTGGGGTAGTAGAACCAGAAGCAGATATGTCCACTGAGGACTGGGACACGACCAGACAGGAGCAGTACAGAAGAGTATAGGCCTATGTCGAAGACAGTCTCACTCGGGTAAGGGACAAGCAGGAAGCCTACTACAATAAAAGTGCGCCCGCAGAACCCTTCACACCAGGAGAAGTGGTGTTAAAGAGGAAAAGGAGAAACCATAAACTTGATGACGAGTGGGAGAGAGAACCCTACACTGTGTTAAATTCAAGATTTGATAACAAGAAGACCTGTTTGATTAGCAAATACGGAGGAATAACAACTGCAACGGTATCTAGAGACCATCTGAAGTTGTGTCCAGACCTGCTAAAGCCCCAAGAAGAAGTGCCTCTCACCGTACCGGAGGAGCCTAAAGAAGCAGTACTCCATACTGACTTAGGAGATTTCCTAGAAGATTGGCCTCAACTAGGAGGAGCAGTAATAATAACTGTGATCCACTTCTTTCAACAGCCAGAAGACCCTCCACAGCAAGTAGAATCTGTAAGTGCTTTAGAGGAGCCTGCTCAAGAAGAATCCCCAGAAGAAGGATCCCCGGTTGGAGCAGAGCAAGAAGGCCCAGCCAATGGTATACTTGCCAGTCCCTTAGAGAGGTTAAGGCAACCCTGCAGTCCCCCAGCACTTAGAACTGACAGAATGAGAGGTAGTGCAAACACTAGTGCCTCACGCATCCCAGTACCAAGTAGGTCGACACGTAGCACACGAGGTCAGACCCCTGTCAGATACAGAGAATAGAGAAGGAAACTCTGACAGTGTAGATAGTTGCCCCTGGGGTTTTGTCTTATGTATTTTCATGTATGTGTATTTTGATATGTGCTTTGCCTTACTAATGGACAATTTAAGTGATATGGACACTTCCCTTGTTAACTCTAGTTACCCGTAAGGGTACATAAAGAACTTTGCGGCTGAGGACTGTGTGCAGCCCAAAACCTGTTTGCTGTAAATAGTTGCACTCCCTGGAGTGCCCCTTTAGGTGACCTCAGAACAAAAACCTATCTGGCGTGGCAGAAGTGGAGGTCCAACTCAGGATCGCCATGCCCTGCAGCCACCCCAGGGCCTACGTTGAGGGTTTGCTTTGGACAGGTCCCTCAAGCTACCAAGTACTCTAACCTGTGAGATGGACATCCTATCGGGGAACCTCACCAGAAGATACTTGAATTCTGAGGTTGCTTATTGAATTGTACATATCTATTTATTGTTTATAATGTTTTATTATGCCGCGTTCAAGCAAAGTGCCTCCCATAAAGGGAAGAGTTATTGTTATTGTTGTTATAAAGAATTACTTCAGTCCGGGAGTACTGAGCTTTGCTGGGGGGAATGTGGCGCCCTGCTGCGCATTGGTGCCACAGATCCCAGAGGGGTGCATGGACGGATTCCTCCACAAGAGGCCCTCATAGCATCCACACACCTCCACCTTCCACCTCAGACCACCAGAGGGAGCCCGTTAGGGATATAAAAAGGGAAGGTGGAGCTAGGCAGTCAGTAAGTCTGCTGCAGCCAGAGAGGTTTTCAGATCAGTACAGACTCAGTGAGCTCAGTTAGTGAGCCTAGGGCGTGCCACGCCAAAAGAGCGGTGAAGAGTAGCGAGGCCTACTGCCCGTGTGAAGCCTAATGAGGGCCCCGAGCGTGGCCGAAGCCGAGTAGAGTAAGCAAGCTACATAGGGGGCAGAGGAGCTTAACTAGCTCACCCCAAAACCATTTACTGGACATCGGGTCTGCGTCTGCAGGGATCCTTTACATCCAGCAGAAATAACCGGAACCCCTGGAGAACTATATGTCCCAGGAACACCAAAAGCTGATTACGTACCAGGGTCAGGAGTCATGGAGGCCCAAGAGACCAGGGAGTGTGATCTCCAGCAGAAGGCCCTACCACCAGGTCAGCAGGTGCAAGAAAGAGACTAAGTTAGGCCTAGCTCCAAGCAGGTCAGAAACTTATCAAAGAAAGGCAAAGAACAGGAGGCCCCACACCCGCTCACTGGGGAGAGTCCTGATATGCACCCTTCACCCTGAAGTACCCTGGACCGTGCCAGAAACACCACCAGTAAAGGTACTGAAGTGAACTGTTGTGTGTGTGCCTATTCTTCCTCCGACCCGGCTAGGTCCCCTCTGTCCTGTATCCCTACACTTACGCTGCCCTGAGGCCCTGCTCCACCTGTGGGGAGCCGCACCAACTAAGCTGCCTAAACACCAGCCTCAGAGGACTGTAGCAGCGCTGGTGATCCTCACCAGACACCACAGGTGGCGTCACGAACATTCTGTATCCCATATAACTTCCCCCCTTTCTTTAAAGAGTGACCCCAGGGTACGGGCCCGGGAGCCGACCACCGCGACCTCCCCCAAGGTCAGGCAACAAGGCCCAGGCGTCGAGTTGTCCCCATCCCCTGGGTGTGTCAGTAGTACATGCCAGAGCTATCCATACAGTAGCCTCTTCAGAGGAGTGTGGTGATACATGCCAAAACTATCTATACAGTAGCCTCTGCAGAGGAGTGTGGTGCTATATGCCAAAACTATCCATACAGTACCCTCTACAGAGGAGTGTGGTGCTACATGCCAAAACTATTCATACAGCAGCCTCTGCAGAAGAGTGTGGTGGTACATGCCAGAGCTGACCATCTAGTAGCCTCTGCAGAGGAAAATAGTGATACTTGCCACAGCTAACCATATAACAGCCTCTGCAGAGGAGTGTGGTGCTACATGCCAGAACTATCCCTACATTAGCCTCTGCAGAGGAGTGTGGTGCTACAAGCCAGAACTATCCATACAGCAGCCTCTATGGAGGAAATGTAGTGCTAGATGCCGGGGCTAACCATACAACAACCCTTGTGGAGAAAATGTAGTGCTACATGCCGGGGCTAACCATACAGCAGCCTCTATGGAGGAAATGTAGTGCTACATGCCAAGGCTATCCATACAGCAGCCTCTATGGAGGAAATGTAGCGCTACATGCCGGGGCTAACTATACAGCAGCCTCTATGGAGGAAATGTAGTGCTACATGCCGGGACTAACCATACAGCAGCCTCTATGGAGGAAATGTAGTGCTAGATGCCGGGGCTAAGCATACAACAACCCTTGTGGAGAAAATGTAGTGCTACATGCCGGGGCTAACCATACAGCAGCCTCTATGGAGGAAATGTAGTGCTACATGCCGAGGCTAACCATACAGCAGCCTCTGCAGAGAAAAAGTAGTGCTAGATGCCGAGGCTAACCATATAGCAACCTTTGCAGAGGAAATGTAATGCTACATGCTGGGGTTAACTATCCAGCAGCCTCTGCAGAGGAAATGTAGTGCTAGATGCCGGGGATAACTATACAGCAGCCTCTGCAGAGGAAATGTAGTGCTAGATGCCGGGACTAACCATAGAGCAGCCTCTGTGGAAGAAATGTAGTGCTAGATGCCGGGGCTAAGCATACAACAACCCTTGTGGAGAAAATGTAGTACTACATGCCGGGGCTAACCATACATCAGCCTCTATGGAGGAAATGTAGTGCTACATGCCGGGGCTAACTATACAGCAGCCTCTGCGGAGAAAAAGTAGTGCTAGATGCCGAGGCTAACCATATAGCAGCCTCTATGGAGGAAATGTAGTGCTAGATGCCGGGGCTAACCATACAGCAGCCTCTATGGAGGAAATGTAGTGCTACATGCCGGGGCTAACCATACAGCAGCCTCTGCAGAGAAAAAGTAGTGCTAGATGCCGAGGCTAACCATATAGCAGCCTTTGCAGAGGAAATGTAGTGCTACATGCTGGGGTTAACTATCCAGCAGCCTCTGCAGAGGAAATGTAGTGCTAGATGCCGGGGATAACTATACAGCAGCCTCTGCAGAGGAAATGTAGTGCTAGATGCCGGGGCTAACCATAGAGCAGCCTCTGTGGAAGAAATGTAGTGCTAGATGCCGGGGCTAAGCATACAACAACCCTTGAGGAGAAAATGTAGTACTACATGCCGGGGCTAACCATACATCAGCCTCTATGGAGGAAATGTAGTGCTACATGCCGGGGCTAACTATACAGCAGCCTCTGCGGAGAAAAAGTAGTGCTAGATGCCGAGGCTAACCATATAGCAGCCTCTATGGAGGAAATGTAGTGCTAGATGCCGGGGCTAACCATACAGCAGCCTCTATGGAGGAAATGTAGTGCTACATGCCGGGGCTAACCATACAGCAGCCTCTGCAGAGAAAAAGTAGTGCTAGATGCCGGGGCTAACCATACAGCAGCCTCTATGGAGGAAATGTAGTGCTACATGCCGGGGCTAACCATACAGCAGCCTCTGCAGAGAAAAAGTAGTGCTAGATGCCGGGGCTAACCATACAACAGCCTCTATGGAGGAAATGTAGTGCTACATGCCGGGGCTAACCATACAGCAGCCTCTGCAGAGAAAAAGTAGTGCTAGATGCCGAGGCTAGCCATCCAGCAGCCTTTGCAGAGGACAGTAGTGCTAGATGCCGGGGTTAACTATACTGCAGCCTCTGCGGAGGAAATGTAGTGCTAGGTGCCGGGGCTAACTATACAGCAGCCTCTGCGGAGGAAATGTAGTGCTAGATGCCGGGGCTATCCATACAGCAGCCTATGCGGAGGAAATGTAGTGCTAGATGACGGGGCTAACCATACAGGAGCCTCTACGGAGGAAATGTAGTGCTACATGCCAGTCTTTCAAATTCATAGCTGTTGAACTGACTTTGTCTGCCACCACTCTAGTTGATTGACCGGTCTGTTCCATTTGTGTGCATAAGAAGAGACTTGTCAATTACCTGGATCAGGGAGAGGAGAAGCCGGCTGGAGGCAGCTCCTTACTAATCTAGGCTCTCTCTATGATCCCCGGTTGGCTCCGGCATTTCAGCTAAAAACATACCTGGCTGCAATCCTACAGTCAGCGGCGGTTCATGCTGCCGGTGATTAGCGCAGCATGAATCCATTGACAGATTCCCTTTAATTAAAGAAAAAGACTGTGCTTGCTTGGTATCGCTGTAATTATACTGACCGGGAGGATCATGTAACCAGGTTACTTTTACTGTATAATCAACTACATAGAAACTAAACCCAAAAAGCCGTGGCAGATTTGAGTTCTTTTTTCACATTTCACAGCACTTGGTTTTAATAATCTGTGGCATATGTGGACAATGTGGATCCAAACTGTTCTATCATAAAGAAGCAAAATATCACATGGCTCAAGGAGAATATTACCCTTTTGATTCCTCTCTCGGGAGATTGTCTGACTAGTAAATTTGCGGCATACACTTCATGTAAAGCCTTGGCCAAAAAATACACAGCGTTGTAAATTGTATATGTAAAGATACTGGACAATGTGTTTTCTTTTTTCAAAAATTCCACCCATACACTATTTGCCTCGGGTTTGTCTGTGTTGTCAAGGTGCCAAAAACCAAAGTGGGTGATGTAAAATCTTTGAATAAAATGATTATCCGGCATCTTTTGTAATGAACAATTTAACAAAAACTCACGAAGACCATCGATGTCCTTAATGTGAATCGATATCTTCAGGGAACCATTGACATTAAATAGCAACATTTTGTCATGGAGATCGGTATTTAATATGGTTAGACTGATGGGGAGTATCCACATTTTACTGGGCAGCCTGTTTTGCAGCATTGACATGATAACTTCAGAGGTTACATATAGGATTACAACATTCGATGACGATGTCAACAACACTTTCATGAGTTTGCCAACATTTTTGACTACGGATATAGCAGCCAAAAACTCCACACATATTCCTTTACTTTCCAATAGCTGCTTCAGTTCACCAGTAGCTTTAATGCTGCTGTCATCATCCGTGGATATGATTCCAACAAATGTCCATTTGAAGTGCAGCAGAAGTTGTAGGATCACCTGGAACTGATGATACTCATTCGAAATAGTTCGATAAACTGATGGAAACTGTATCCTATCATTAAATATTGGATCCGTTGCACCGTAGCTGATCTACAAAAGAATGCCATAGTTAACGCTACGTACTGAATGCAAATGTCACTCAAAATTGCAGGACAAATATAGTTTGTTGCTTTTATTTAGTCATCAGCATTCAACACTCCAGAAATAAAAGATTGCCCAACGTTTCTGTCCATATCGGACTTTAATCATGACCAGATAGAAAGGGGCAGGAACATAAAGGCAGAATTCTGCATAAGCACTGATCATGTTTCTGTTCCTTTCTTACTGGTTGTCACGTTACTGGCGATACTGGACTGGAGGTCAGTGGCCGGAGCAGATGTGTACAGGTGACCTGACCGTGGGAAGACTTCAGGAGATGCAGTATATGGCGGTGGTAGTTCACTATGTCAGCAGATGCAGGGGCCCGCCTGAGCAAGGGCCGGCCGGGATCACACACGAGCACCAGGTTCGTTTAGGCAATAGAAGTTCGAGGTAGGAACAGCAGAGTTTTCACAAGAAGCAGGACAGCGCCAGCAGAACACCCTCCAAATTAGGAGCTCAGATAATGCTCAGTTAGACTGAGCACCACAAAATACTCAGCAACAGGAAGCTGCACAGGGCCAGGTATATATTGCAGGTCCAATCAATCTCAATCAGGGCGGCAACAATCAGCAGGGCAGGTGATGATCTCTATCCCAGACGAAGTTAATATGGTTTCAGGCAGGAGTTAAACAAGTCCCGAATAGCTCCACAGCAAAGGAACAGACTAGCAAGCAATGGGTCACAGGGTCAAATCCTAACACCGGTCATGCTCAACGTCTGATGTGGACCAAAACGTTGGCCATTCTTTCATTTTTGGAGAGATAAATGCTGATGATTCAATAGAAGCAACAATCTTTATTTTACCTGTAATTTGGAGTGGGAAATTTCCTTTGGAAGATTGTGTAGGGTTAGCGTTACCACAGTAGCATCTATAGTGGCGTCTTCCAAGAGGAAGCCGCAAGAAGAATGAACCGGTAACTTTTTTTTAACCACTTCAGGGCTTTGAAAGCCGTGAAGTAGTTAAAAGAAGTAAGACAAGACAGAACATAGGCACAGTGAAATGTTTTGACATTGATGTGCATATGTTCTTTCTTTGTGACATTTTATTAGCTCTCTCAGGCAGGTCACAGGCAGAATCCCCCTTTAAAAAACATTATGGCCAAAAAAATAATGGCATTGCTTCATTATTCTTGTTTCTCCAGTTTTCTGGAGTATTTTTTAGTGGCTTTAATATTTGCATCTTTTTAAGTTGTATTTATTTCTAGTTTAAGTCATGCTCAACATGTTACCTCAACAACTTTGCTTATCTAGATATTTTAGACATTAGTAAACTCTGACTTTTACCAAATGTTACATTTTTTGGCATCTCTCTCTTATCACTGCCTGGAGTAAGCTTTGGTGCGAAGTTTAATATTTGGATCATGTTTGGAAAAATGTGCAGCTTTTGTGAAAATCTTGTGAACTGTGTTGCTAAAAATTGAAAAAATGATAAAACGATTAAAGTAAAAAATAAAAAGCATTTCTGATTGTGGACCAAATTTTTGAACCGAGTGCACCATTTTGAAGAATTTGGCATGAAAAACGTCAGTGATTACCACAAGACAAAAAAGAAAAATGACTTCAATAAATTGCAAATGATGAATTGGGACAATTGGGACAGTTTTTTTGTATTTTACTGGTTTAAAAAATGCTGAACTGTAAAAATAAACTTGTGTAACTTTGTACTCCGTCCTATCACTTTTTTATTTTTCTGTCTATGAAACTTTTCCAAGTTTGTTTTTTTTGCGTTGGGTGCTTTTTTTATGGTACTATTGTTGGGTGCATTTTTGGAGGGAGGTATTTGAATTTTTGGAGGGAGGTTCGTACGCAATTTACCATATGAGTTAATTAAATTAATATTTTTGTAGACTGTTTTTTTTTATAGATGTGGTAATACCAGGATTGGCCAAGGGGGTGGTTCTGGGCAATCTTTTGTCTTACTGCAGACACAGCAGAGAGGACATCCTCTATAATAGCCAAACGTCTTACAGCTGCATTGAACAATGAGAAGGAGGAAGGAAATATGACTGAGCTCTGCTCAAAGCAGATTTTTTTCTCAATTGTAATTGCAATTTGAGACTAAATTGAATTTATGTTTTCTATTTTTGTGTATTTTTTACTGTTCCTTTAAGTCCAGACCCAAAGTCCCACCAATAAATCAAAGTTTAAATTAATTTTGCGAGATTTAGGTTTGACCTTAAACGTCAGTTCTGCAAGGGTCAGAACGACTGATTGGAGGGGCCTTAAATTTATGCCAACCTCTTCATTGTTTGGCTTGGATTTCTTAGTGGATAAGTCTTGTATAGGAACTCAAAGGCGTGACAGAAAAGGTCTACCTGCCATTGCATATGCACCTGAAGTTTCAGTATTTGGGCTTCTAACTTGTAGTATGGGACTTTAGATACTATACTTACCAGGGGGTATCCATACAACTGGGTTATTTGAGCAATTGTATATGTGGATGAAGATGACAAATGGCCAATAAATGCTACTACTCTTGACATTTTTTCCCAGGAGTAGTTTGGAATAAGACCTTGGCTTCCGGACAGGATAGTTAATATGCCTTTTAATGCAAGTACCTCGGAGTCACAGGAGTCATACAGTTGGAAACCCAAAGACATATTGGGCAATATATCATTACTGGCATTTATTTCTTCAATTGTGAAAATAAAAGTCAGAAGATGTTGAAGATATTGGAACGCTGGACTAGAATTAGGAGATAAGAGAAAGTGAAGAACTCATGATTTTTTTCAAATACAGTAAACAGTGAACTAAAGAGTAACACCCATGTTGCCTATCCAAGTATCCTTCAGCAATTTCCACCCTGTCTTTTTCGAATCTCACTCATCCTCTTTATCTCATTTTCTTAGTCTGATCGCTCTAAATAACTTTCAATTCCACTTTGTACTTTTTATTAATAATTTTTTATTTAAAGGACATATAGAGTAATAACTACAAATTGTATTGAAAAATGATTACAAACAATGCAGATCAAAAGGTATAGGCGGTACAAAAGCCATATCAACGAGTCCTTAAGTACCAACAAGATAAGTAGTGATATTAACCCCTTCACAACCTTGGAAGTATAGGTACGTCCAATGTCGTTTCCCTCCCTTTGATGCAGACTCCGGCGCTGAGCCCGCATCTTTCCCGGCTCATGACAGCTGATCTGATCATGTGCCCCTAACAGCCACGGGTGGAATCGGGATCCACCTGCGGCTGTTAACATGCTATATGCCTCTGTTGATCTCCAGTAGAAACTAAGAGGAAAAAAGTGCAAATTGGGTCTTATCTGACAATAGCAATTATACAAATAAAGGATATGCTAACCTGATAAGGTTGTGTGACACACAGCCATGAATACGCATGAAAATAGCTGCTGCAGATCCACGGGTCTTCCGACCAGTAAAGAAAAAAAAAGGAGCCAATTGTGGTTTATCAGCAATGCTGGTAGGCAATGGAGACCCAAATGGAAGAATAATAAAGGATTTTTTATTTCTGGTTCTTTAGTCGACACTAGAGATGAGCGAACCTTTCAATGATTAGTTCGTTCCAGTATGGTGAACTTCCCAATGTGTGCCAAATAGTTCGTCAAGTAGTTTGTCGAACATACCGAACCCCATTGTATTCAATGGGAGGCAAAACCAAACACATACACCTACAAAAGGGTCCAAAAACTGCCAAAACACATCAAATTAGGGCGGACACCAGGAAAAGTGGCATTAATTGACTCAGAGTACAAATTTTACAATGGCACAGCATCAATCAGCCATGGGCCATGCATGAAGTATCAAGGTCTGTGTCAGGATTTCCAGCTTTGAATTGAACTTCAAATTAAGACGAGGTGGGTGAGGGATCGGTGTAGGCCTGCTGTGCTGGGAGCCCTGATACCACATGCAACAGCTCAAGCTGCTTTTATGCTCAGCCGCACTCAGATGACAGAAAAATCAGTTTCATAGATTAGTATTGGTATAAAAATGTAAGGATAGTAACACGGTAGTTGACTGAATAGTAAGTGGAGGCCTGCCGGTCTGGGAGTACTACTGCTACAGGCAACATACAAGAAGGAGACCAAACCAGGAGTCTCTCAATTTCCAAAAATTAGGGGCAGATGTGGCACCCCAGGGGGTCTGGTTGCCACAGTGGTAGCAATACCATGTTTGAGAGCAGGCAGGAGTTTCCTGGTCAGGAGTGCTTTACATGCATCACCTCCTGCCCCAAGCCAGGAAGGGGAGGATCCTGCCCTTTATAAACTGGATCTGGGGCGGGGTTAGGGAGTAGTTCCAGAGACAGGGACAGAGCAGCAAAGCAAGGAGCCCTGTAGGCAATACAGGAGCAGAGAGCCAGGGACGGGAGCGATTAGAGCTCGTCCTGGCTGGAGACACCACGAACCGGACACCGGAGTCCGAGGCAGGGGGGATTATACGCCCAGCAGCAGAAACCACACGGCAGGGGATTTCAGGTCCTCTGGCCATAGGAAGCCCGGAGGCTCAGCCACACGAAGGGGACTGGTACCGCCACAGAGGAGCGAGGAATACCAAGGGTCCAAGTCGCCAGCCATACGGGTGAGCACCACACGATAAACTCAGGGACGTGGGCTACCACATGACTACAGCAGGGTAGCCAGAAAGAGTACAGTCAGAACGGCAGGCCTACAACTTCACCTGGCCAGCGGAACTCTTAGTTTGCTCTCAGACCGGCCAGGCCTCCACTGCTAGCCAGTACTCCCAGCGGGACCTTAATAATTGCCATCAGTAAAGGTCCTGAACTGCACTGCCAAGACTCTGAGTCGTTACTACTGCTCCCGTGCCCAACCACCACCATCATTCACCTGCGCTGCCCTGAAGCTACACTCTTTCTGTGGGGAGTTACACTACCTTGCTGCGCATATCACCAGCTTCAGTGGACTGCTCCGCAGTGGCGGTTCTCCATAACCGCAATCCACAGGTGGCGTAGTCGGACTATATAAACCTATACACATAGACTGCCCCTGGTTTGACCGCCCTGGGTCACAGACCGGGACGCCGCCACGGTGACTACAGCCCCCAGCATTTACAAGGCCCGGCTCCGGGTACCCCCGCACTGCCCAGGGGGCGCGTCACAGACACCACCAAAGTGGCATCAATTTCAGTAGAGTAGAAATAGTATAATTAGGACCGACACCTCTTCCACTACAACCAACCCAGCAGAAGGAGACCCAACCAGGAGTGTCAACATTTCCAAAAATTAGGGGCAGACACCACAAAAGAGGCATAAATTTTGCTAGAGTAGAAATAGTATAATTAGGACCGACACCTCTTCCACTACAGCCAACCCAGCAGATAGAGACCCAATCAGGAGTCTTCACATTTCCAAACATTATTGTTAACATCTGCAGCAGCAGCAACAGCAGGCATGAAAAAGATATCACATACTGCAATTACGCGAGATCAATGCAGCACACTAAAAACGACAACATCGCCTAGTCTGTACAATCTGCGATTGGGGTGCAAAACTCCTTGGAGATCAATGAGTTGTTCATCTTGATGAAAGTTAGGTGGTTAACACTTTCAGGGGACAGCCGGCTGCGCTTAACTGTCAGGACACCACCAGCAGTGCAGAAGACACATTCTGAGAGAACACTGGCTACAGGGCATGATAAATCCTACGGGGCATGACAAGCGAGCTCAGGCAACTCTTTCATTTTTGAAGACCAAAATGTAAAAGGGTTCAAACCCTCCCAAATAGTATGGATATTGAGCTCTAGATACTCCTGCACCATCCTCTCCAGTCATTCACCAAGTGTCAGAATTGTACTCTTGTGCTGGTGTACGAGCTGGTCTACAAAATGTGTGAAAGGACTCACAGAAATTGCTTCTGCCACTTACACTGCTGTTGCTGCTGCTAATGTTTTGGCATTGACGAATTGATGTTCCGGAGGTTGGAAGTCTAGAGCTGCGATGCACACTGTGTGCCTCACTGCTTTCTTGGGGAAAACCTCTCTTAAGGTTGTGTAAAAGCGTGTTTCGATACTCTAGCATTCGCTGGTCCCTTTCCAGGGTGGGAAGCATCTGGCAAAATTTACTCTTATAACGTGGATCTAATAAAGTGGAAACCCAGTAGTCAGCACTATTTCAAATCATAACTATATGGGGATCCTGTTGCAGATAGTGCAGCAAGTAGGCGCTCATATGTTGGGCTCCTCCATGAGGTCCATGCCCATGGTGTGTTGGTGGCTGGGTAACACTAATGCTTGTTTCCTCCATCCCCTCCCACCAACCATGAACAACGGAGAGGGAATGATTATCCTCTTCATCTGACTGTTGCTCGCCCATCACCTCTTCCTCCTCCATTTGTTCCTTGGCTCTTGCACCTTCACTAACAGTTTGTCTAGCATCACCAGCCCCCCTCGATCTCTGTAATCCACCATACCTTGGCACCCGCCTGTGTGACGACAATCTGGAACTTTGAGACATTGTTATCCCTTCCGCATCCTCCTCTGCTTCCTCCTCTTCTTCTGGGACCACCACCTCCTCCCGCAGGCTATTCAAAGTCTGCTCCAGCATATAGATGACCGGAATCGTGATGATGATGACCTCATTGTCAGCACTAAATATCTTAGTAGATATACAACCCCTGGCAAAAATTATGGAATCACCGGGCTCGGAGGATGTTCAGTTGTTTAATGTTGTTGAAAAAAAGCAGATCACAGACATGGCACAAAACTAAAGTCATTTCAAATGGCAACTTTAGGGCTTTAAGAAACACTAAAAGAAATCAAGATTAAAAATGTGGTACTCAGTAAGGGTAATTTTTTTCAGACCAAGCAGAGGGAAAAAAATATGGAATCACTCAATTCTGAGGGAAAAATTATTATATGTCATCCATGAATTAAATCTTAGAAGGGTGTGGATGTATTTATTAGCTGAATTGTCATCGCTGCTTCAACTTGGGGAAACAAATATGTATTCAGTGCATTGTGGAATCTGTGTACTACCTTGTGTCACATACCCATGTTCAGATGAAGCAGCAGGAGAATTCAATGATGTTTTTCTTTGTTTTTTTTTTGTGGATACATGCATTATTTGTGATCATAGACTTGGAAGCTGTGTGTTATCTAATATCGTACTCAATATTGAAAATGAGTAACAAACAAAAAGGGGCGCAATAGTGCTGTTACCCAATAATAACAATGAAAAAGGAAAGAAAATATACTCACTAGTGATGGGCGAGCACTAAAATGCTCGGGTGCTCGATGCTCGGGTCGAGCAAATTGGAATACTCGGGTGCTTGACCCGAGCAACAAGCCCAATGTAAGTCTATGGGAAACTCGAGCATTTTTCAGGCGGCTCCCCCCGGCGGTCTGCGGAGAGCCTAAACATTGCCCAAATCGATGAACAGTGCTCAAGTGACATGGGAACAGCATGGGGATGACCCCTGGAAGCATTTCTTCAATGCTGTGAACAACGCTGTCAGAGGCATTACGCCACTTTTACGGACTCACAATAAAACATACAAAAACGAAACCAAAATGGATTTTCCTGGGAAATATGTTAAGGAACATCCTTTCCAGGGTAATGACTTGTATATAAGGCAAAATAAATAATCAAAACCAAAAATACTCCTCCACACCTTGGGCTATGTTCACACGTAGCGTTTTGATGCGTTTTTGCACTTTTGCATTGCTTTCAACCGTGACAAATGCATTCACCGGGAGATGTCATTTTAACATTTTACAACCTTATCTGGCCATGTGATGTGTGAGACATGATCAGACACATTTCATTTATGAAGGAAGGACTTTTAAAGTCAAAAAGCCTATTTTTATAGGGCCATCAGGTGGCCTTTACTATTCTTAAAGGGCCAGCAGTCGGCCATCACTTTGCTTAGAGAGCCATCATCCGGGTATGCTTTGTTGTTCCCATTACTAAAGAGTGGGTATTATTGCGTATGCAGTGAGTGGCAGGGCAGCCCAAAATTTGAATGCACCCCAATACCCCTTTGAAGAAACTTAAAGGAGGGCCTCCTGAAAACAATGTTCAAATTATTAGGAAGTGGGTCTACCATACTGTTTGCCTATGCAGTGTATGCAAGGACTGCCAAAAATTTGGACCTACTCCAATGCCCCTTGGAAGAGACCTAGAGGAGGGCCTCCTGAAAAAAATATTCCCATTATTAGGAAGTGGGTCTCCCATTGTGTTTTCCCACGCAGTGAATGCAAGGGTTGCCAAAAATTTGGAGGCACTTCAATGCCCCTTGGAAGAGACATGGAGGTCAGAGGGCCTCTTGAAAACAATGTTCCCATTATTAGGAAGTGGGTCTCAAATTGTGTTTACCTACGCAGTGAATGCAAGGGTTGCCAACAATTGGGAGGCACTCCAATGCCCCCTGGAAGAGACGTAAGGGGCCTCATGAAAAAATGTTTCCATTATTAGGAAGTGGGTCTCCCATAGTGTTGGAGTATGCAGTGAATGCAAGGGCAGCCAAAAATTGGGAGGCACTCCAATGCCCCTTTTAAGAGACGTAGAGGGCCTCATGAAAAAAAAGTTCCCATTATTAGGAAGTGGGTCTCCCATTGTGTTTGCCTATGCAGTGAATGCAATGGTTGCCAAAAATTTGGAGGTACTCCAATGCCCCTTGGAAGAGATGAGGAGGTCAGAGGGCTTCCTGAAAACAATGTTCCCATTATTAGGAAGTGGGTCTCCCATTGTGTTTGCCTATGCAGTGAATGCAAGGGTTGCCAAAAAATTGGAGGCACTACAATGCCCCTTGGAAGAGACGTGGAGGTGAGAGGGCCTCCTGAAAGCAATGTTCCCATTATTAGGAAGTGAGTTTCCCATAGTGTTGGCCTCTGCAGTGAATGCAGTGCCTGCCAAAAATTGGGAGGCACTCCAATGCCCCTTGGAAGAGACGTAGAGGGCCTCATGAAAAAATGTTACCATTATTAGGAAGTGGGTCTCCCATAGTGTTGGCCTGTGCAGTGAATGCAAGGGCTGCCAAAAATTGGGAGGCACTCCAATGCACCTTGGAAAAAATGTGGAGGAGGGCCTCATAAAAAAATGTTCCCATTAGAAAGGACCGGGTCTCCTATACTTGTAATGCCCATGCACTAAGTGTACGGGCTGACAAACATTTACCCCTGGGGGTATACATGAACATACTGTATAAAATTTTTTTTTACGGGCATCATAAACACCCTTTAAAAAAATGATGTGGGTGTTGCATCACAGACCACAGTCACCTTGGTAATATGGCGGTGGAGGATGAGGCTAAAAAGGAGAACAAGAGCAAATAGCCAAAATCAGGAAGTGTATACCCATGTGTGGGTGTGAAAAGGTGCATGGGAATACACCTCTCAAAAAAGACATTGGATTTGAGTTCATGTTACACTGCTATCATTCGGTGGTGTTGAGAAGTCTGGCCCACTCCAGCTCTTGTTCATTTTTATAAGAGTCAGCCTGTCAGCATTTTCAGTTGACAGGCAGATGTGCTTATCAGTTATAATTCCACCAACCAGCGACACTAAAAACCCGCTCTGATAAAATGCTAGCGGCAGGGCTGGCCAGGACCTCCAAGGCATAGAGAGACAGTTCATTCCAAGTTTCCAGCTTGGATACCCAATAATTATATGGCACAGAGGAATCATGGAGGACGTTGGTACGTTCGACATTGTAATCCCTCAGCATCTTCCCAAACTTTGCACTTCTTGTGAGAGTATCCTGCGCCTCAGTGCCTGTGTGATGGGAGGGTCTGAGAAAACTGTCCCAGAACTTTGACAGTATTCCCCTGCTTCTGCTGGATTGGAGTTGTGTCTTTCTCGGCTGTACTCCTTGGTTGTCCAACAAACTGTGACCTCTGCCACCAGCATTTTCAGATGAGAATTTTTTTTAATAGTTCCGCAACAAGGGCCTTCTGGTACTGCCCCATTTTTGTAGACCTGTCCGCCTCAGGAATAAGAGATAGAAAGTTATCCTTATAGCATGGGTCTAGAAGTGTCACCAACCAGTAATGACTGTCACCCCATATTTTGAGAACGCGAGAGTCATGGGAAAGGCAGCGTAAACTCAGCCATGCGTGCCAGACTGATAACAGGCAAGACTTCCGTGTCCTCACCAAGAAGACGACTGACCATGCTCTCCTCTTCCTCCTCCTCCCTGTCCTCAGGCCATCCACGCTGAACAGATGGTATGACAGTTGAGCAGGTAGTACTGTCATATAGTGCATGAAGCTAGCTCCTGTTCTTCCTCCTCCTCCTCTTCCTCATTGTTACCCAATCCAAGTTGGGATGAGATGAGGCCGGGCTGTGTGTAATCACCCTGTTTGGTTCCTTGCTCCATCTCATTGTGCTCCGTCTGCAATGCATCCTCTTTCATTGTGAGCAGAGAGAGTTTCAGAAGACAGTGAAGTGGGATGGTGATGCTAATTATGGCGTCATCACCGTTCACCATCTTGGTGGAGTCCTCAAAGTTTTGGAGGATGGTACAGATGTCTGACATCCATGTCCACTCCTGAGGTCTTATGTGTGGAGTCTGAACTGAATATCGATGGCCTTGTTGATGCTGGTAGTCAACAACTGCCCCCTTCTGCTGAAAAATACTTCCCAATATCTGCAATGTAGAGTTCCAAAGCATGGGGACATCACACACCAGTCGGTGAGCCGAAAGCTGCAAACGCTGCTGAAGCACGGCAAGGGCGGCAGAAGCTGTAGCTGACTTTTTAAAATATGCACACAGCAGATCCGGCAGCTCCGGGTAGGTTTTGAGAAACCGCTGAACCACGACGTTAAAGACATGGGCCAGGCATGGTACATGTGTGAGCTCGCCACGCCTCAGAGCCACCACCAGGTTCTGGCCAATGTCACACACGACCATGCCTGGCTGTAGGTTCAGAGGTGTCAGTCACAAATCTGCCTGCTCTTTCAGAGCTGTCCACAACTCTTCAGCATTGTGCAATTTGTCACCTAAGCATATTAGCTTCAGCACAGCCTATTGCTGCTTGGGTGAGGCAGTGCTGCAGTGCTTTCAGCTTATAACTGATGTGGTAATTTCAGAGATGGAAGCTGATTGGAGGAGGAGGCTGAGGAGGATGAGATGCAGGAGCTGTAGACTGTGGGGGCAACCCTGATTGACCTAGGGCCCGCAATCCTCGGCGTCGGGAGGTTGTGCTCCATCCCAAGGTCCGACTGGGTACAGGCTTCCACTATGTTAACCAAGTGTGCCGTCAGTGAGATGTACCATCTCTACCCTCAAGCACTTGTCCACGTGTCCTTGGTTAGGTGGACATTCCCTGTAGCTGCATTTTTGAGGGCACGGCTAATGTTGTGGGACACTTGCTTGTGTAATGCAGGAACGGCACACTGGGAGAAATAGTTGTAGCTGGGGACCGAGTACCGAGGGACGGCCGCCGCCATCAGGTTGCAGAAAGTTTCCGTCTCCACGAGCCTAATAGGCAACATTTCGAGCACAAGCAGTCTCGAAATGTGGGAATTTAGTAGTGTGGCTTGTTGGGCGATGGCTGCATATTTGCGCTTGCGTTCCAAGGACTGGGGCATGAACAACTGAACGCTGCGCTGGGACAGGGACATGCTTGCTGATGGTGCTAGTTGATAGTGTGCAATGACAGGTGCAGGGCAGGAGGCATCTTTGCATGCACTATGGACAGGGGATTGGCTTGCATGCACAACAGGGGAAGAAGCAGTCACTCATAGACACTGTTGCTGGACCCTGGTGTTCAGCCCACAAAGTCGGTGCTTTGCTGCCATGTGCCTGATCATGCTGGTGGTGGTCAGGCTGGTAGTTTTGCTACCCCTACTGATGTTGGCCTGGCAGGTGGTGCAAATGGCCCTTTTGGGGTTATCGGCAGTGTCTTTAAAAACAACCAGACTCGGGAAGATCTATCAGTTGTACGAGCAACTTCCGTCGTGTTGGTTTTACAGGGAACTGTAGCTCACCTTCTGTCTGCGGCCACCACACTGCTTCTTCCTGCCTGTTGGGGTGCTCTGCCTCCCTCCCCCTGTGTGCTGCTGTCCTCGCTCTGCATGTCCTCCTGCCAGGTTGGGTCAGTTACTATACCATCCACCACCTCATCTTCCACTGGTCCTCCTCCTGACTTTCTGGCAATTGTGTCTCATCATCGTCCACCTCTTGTGACACTTTCCCATCGTTGCCTTCATGTGACCGTGGCTACTCAAATATTTGGGCATCGCTAATTGCGATCTCCTCTTGCCCCGTTTCAAGTGGACCAGGCAAGAGGCCCGAATCTATAAATAGAAAAGTGAACAGCTCTTCGGAGTGTCCAAGTGTGGAATCAGTTGTCTCTGGGAACTCGGCATGGTGGGAGGAAGTAGGATCAGGGTGAGGAATATGCGGTCCAGACTCATGGCTACTGAGACTTGACCGTGTGGAAGACCGGGTGGTGGTGGTGGCTAAGTGACTGGAAGCATTATCCGCTATCCAACCAATAACCTTTTCACACTGCTCTGTGTTCAATAGTGGTATTCTGCGGTCCCCTATTAATTTGAACAGGAAGGTCGAGCAAGAAGATGTGGGAGTTTGTTGTGGCACAATTTCAGCTTGCCCACGGCCTCGGCCTCTGCATGCACCATCATCAACATCATGTCCAGTTCCCAGGCCCTTGCCACGTGCCTTGCCCATTTTAAATAAAGGACAATATCTTCCACGCTCACTACAAACGGCTGAATTTGGAGCGAACTTATATGTGATGCGTGTGACAGACGAACCACAGTTTTAAATAGCTGGCCTGTAGGTAACTGTTTTGAACAGCAAACTGGTGTCAATAACAATGATACACTGAAACAGAATGTTAATGGAGACCAGAAATGGCAGAATTTTCAGCGTAATTATATGTGATCAGTGTGACGGACAAACCACAGTTTTAAATAGCTGGCCTGTAGGAAACTATTTTTAACAGCGCCGACCTTGCGTCAATAAGTTCACTGACACTGAAGCAAAATTTCATTGAAGGCCAGAAATGGCAATATTTTTAGCGCAATTATATGTGATCCGTGTGAAGGACAAACCACAGTTTTAAATACCTAGCCTGTAGGTAACTATTTTTAACAGCGCCGACCTTGTGTCAATAAGTTCGCTGCCACTCTGCAATAAAATTTCAATGGAGGCCAGAAATGGCAATATTTTCAGCGCAATTATATGTGATCTGTGTGACGGATAAAACACAGTTTTAAATAGCTGGATTGCTCTTTGGTTCTCTGGATTGCTTTTTAAGCAAATAATCAGGGTTAAACTAAAAAATATATATATATTCCTGGCCCCTGATACTTGGGGCTATTTCTACAAATATCTGTAAAAGCACCAGAAGACAGAACTGGAAAGGATCCTCTTGCTATGTGCACTACAGTCTGCTATATACCCTGCCTGCCTAGCACTGATATCTGTGCAGCTGGATTAGTCCTCAGAAGGACTGTTAGTTGAGATGGATATGTGTATCTAATATAGTCTAGTATACCTACACTAACTAGAAACAAGTAAATCTCTCCCTATCTCACCAGCACCTCTCCCTACACTGTCTGATTCCGAAGTGACTGTGACGAGCACAGCGGCGCCAGGTCTGATATAGACCTGATGACGCTGTGCGGCCAGCCAATCACTGTAATTCCACAACTAACATGGCTGCGGCATAACAGTGTGTGGCAGACAATCCCTGCATGTTGATAGGGTGCTCTAAAGAGCGCCAAACATACAGGGAGGGGAATCGAGCTCCTACTGAGCAACCCCGGAAATACTCGGCGAGCGCAGAGCATCTCGAGCAGTGAGATGTTCGAGCAAGCTCTGAGCAGTAGCGAGCATGCTCGCTCATCACTAATGCTCACCTTAATGAGTTGTGAAATGCACAACTCATGGAAATGGTATCAAAGGGCTGCAGACAGCACGAATATTCATGGGATATTGATGATATTCTGTGCAAGGATGAAGATGGTGCTGGGAAAGTGCGTCCTCCTCCGTAAAGACAAAATTGTCAAGGGGAAATTGTACAAACTATTTTATTGACATGACACTACAATACTACGCGTTTCGTGGACGTCCCGTCCACTTTCTCAGGTACATAGCTAATTATGTACAATTTCCCCTTGACAAACTTTGTCTTTACAGAGGAGCGCGGTCTTTCACAGCACCATCTTCATCCTCACACGTACTCATACAGTGCGTATTGTTATAGGACTATTGCTCTGAACTAAGATGTATTGAATGTGTTCTCTTTTTTCCACATGTTGTATAGCAAACAATTAACATATGGTAATTTATGTCTCAGTGCCATTGGATGATGATTTGGTTAAATAGTATCTCCGCAAGATTATTATTTACATTCTTTGACTAAGGGCTTCGGCCACAAACACGTCAGAATGTTTACTGTTTTTTTATTGTATGGATATCCATCTTTTTAAAGACATGAAATGCATATTGCTAAATTTTATCAGCCGCTAGGATTATATTTTTTCTCCAGTTCCTCTTTGCTTCATTCCGGTGATCAACGGATTGGAATCAGGCTACAATCATTTGGAGCAGCTAAACTACAATACACATGGTAAAGCTTTCTTCCTCTTTTTTCTTACTTCATCTTACTTCATCTTAGTAGCCATTTCAAAACTGAGCACAAGGGTGCAACGGTCCTTAATCTGTGCCCACTCCGTAAACGTGATATGCCCCACATCCATACTGCGTTGGCCCAGGCTATATCACATGACATACCGCAGCAGGGCTCATTGCTGCTGACACAGTCGCTACAACATGTGCAGAGTGGAATCCATTTATAGATTTGGGCCTCTCGCCCGGTCCACTTGAAGCTGGGCAAGAGGAAATCACATGTAGCGATGCCCAAATATTTGAACAGGTCACACGAAGGCGACGGTGGGAAAGTGTCACAAGAGGTGGATGATGATGAGACACAATTGCCAGAAAGTCAGGAGGAGGACCAGGGTGCGGAAGTGGAAGACGAGGTGGTGGATGATATAGTAACTGACCCAACCTGGCAGGAGGACGTGCAGAGCGATGACAGCAGCACACAGGGGGAGGGAGGCAGAGCACCCCAACAGGCAGGAAGAAGCAGTGTGGTGGCAGCAGACAGAAGGCAGGCAACCGTTCCCCGTAACACTAACATGATGGAAGTTGCCAGCATAACTGTTAGGTCTTCCCGAGTCTGGTTGTTTTTTTTTGCAACACCTGCCAGGCCAGCATCAGCAAGGGTGGCAAAATGACCAGCCTGACCACCACCAGCATGATCAGGCACATGGCAGCAAAGCACCCGACTTTGTGGGCTGAACACCAGGGTCCAGGAACAGTGTCTGTGGGTGGCAACATTGCTTCCTCCGCTGTTGTGCATGCAAGCCAATCCCCTGTCCATGGTGCATGCGAAGATGCCTCCTGCCCTGCACCTGTTGATGCACACTCTTAAGTAGAGATGAGCGGTGTTCGACTAGAACTGTTCGCCAATCTCAAATTCGAGCTGTTTTGGGCGGTGTTCGAGTTGTTCGACGAACCCGAACGATTTGCAAAAAATTCGGCTGTTCGAGGTTATGTTCGATAACTGTTCGTACACCAAAAGCGTGTCCTGCATGGATTGTCTGCCACTCACTGTAATGCCACAGCCATGGTGGTTGTGGCATTACAGTGATTGCCCAAATCGATGGGAACAGTGCCAACAGTGAAACATGAAAAGCCGGCAATTCAGCAGCGGCATACACCGGTACCCGACAATTTAGAACCGAAAGAATAGAGCTTCACACATAGATTAGATAGATATAAACATGTCAGCCACATATATACGAAGTACAGTGAAAGTGCTGCTTACTGTACTTGTCATTTAGCGTAAAGGATTTATCAAAAAAAATAATAGTGTTTTCATGCACCGTCTCTTTAAGAAAGCCGGCCGGCAATTCAGCATCTGTACCCGACAATTTATAACAGACAGAATAGAGCTTCACACATAGATTAGATAGATAGAAACATGTCAGTCACATATATATGAAGTACAGTGATAGTGTTGGTTACTGTACTTGTCATTTAGTATTAAAATAAAGGATTTATTATTAAAAAAATTGGCGTGGGGTTCCCCTTAATTTTAGGCTCTAGCGGAGGTTAAGCAGACGGCTGGGGCAGATGTTTGAAGCCTGGGAAGGGGGTAATACCCACGGAGCTTCCCAGGCTACTAATATCAGCCCCCAGCTGAATACATAGCCTTTACTAGCTATTAAAATGGGGGACCCCCCCAAAAAAAATGACGTGGGGTCCCCCCTAATTTAATAGCTAGCAAAGGCTAGGCAGACAGCTGGGGGCTGATATTAATAGCCCAGGAAGGGAGCCATGAATATTGGCCCCCTCCCAGGCTAGAAACACCAGCCGTCAGCCGCCCCAGAAATGGCGCATTCATAGGATGCGCCAATTCTGGCACTTAGCCTCGCTCTTCCACGCTGCCCTGGTGCGGTGGCAGGGGGTAATAGGGTTGGGGTTGATGTCAGCTTATAATGCCAGCTGACATCAAGCCCAGGTTAGTAATGGAGAGGCGTCTATAAGACACCCCCATTACTAACCCCATAGTCAAAGTTAAAAAAAACACAAACACCCAGAATAAAGTCCTTTAATTGAAATAAAGACACAGTCCTTTATTGTTCTAAATTAAACCATACTTACCGTCACGCCCATTCCAGCTGAAGCCAACGATCTCCTGCAATAAAAGAAAAATAATAAAGCAACCTCATCCTTACCTTTCCATGGTTCCCACGACAGCTTCAGCTCTGCTACATCGAGATGACAGGCTGGACCGCAGCAGAACGCTGCCATCCAGCCTCTCATCCCGCAGACACTGAGAAGCGCAGGCTTGCTTGCGCTGCTCAGCGTCTCTCTGTGATGACATCCAGATGAGCTGAGTTCATGTCCAATGAACTCGGCTCACCTCATGCACGTCACTGACAGCGTGGGAAAATTCTCAAGCTGAAGCGCTGAGTGCAGGAGAATTTTCCCACGCTGTCAGTGACGTGCATAAGGTGAGCTCATGTCCAATGAACTCAGCTCACCTCCTGCACGTCACTGACAGCGTGGGAGAATTCTCCTGCACTCAGCGCTTCAGTGTGAGAATTCTCCCACGCTGAAGCGCTGAGTGCAGGAGAATTTTCCCACGCTGTCAGTGACGTGCATGAGGTGAGCCGAGTTCATTGGACATTAACTCGGCTCATCTGGATGCCCTCACAGAGAGACACTGTGGAGCGCAAGCAAGCCTGCGCTTCTCAGTGTCTGCGGGATGACAGACTGGATGGCAGCGTTCTGCTGCGGTCCAGCCTGTCATCTCGATGTAGCAGAGCTGAAGCTGTCATGGGAACCATGGAAAGGTAAGGATGATGTTGCTTTATTATTTTTCTTTTATTTCAGGAGATCGTTGGCTTCAGCTGGAATGGGCGTGATGGTAAGTATGGTTTAATTTAGAACAATAAAGAATTGTGTGTTTATTTCAATTAAAGGACTTTTTTCTGGGTGTTGTGTTTTTTTTAAATTCTTTACTAGAAATTCATGGTGGTCATGTCTAATATTGGCGTGACCCCATGAATTTCGGGCTTAGGGCCAGCTGATAATGCCAAGCTGGCCCTAACCCCTTTATTACCCAGTGAGCCACCGCATCAGGGCCCTGGATGAGTTGGGTACAGCGCCAGAAGATGGCGCTTCTATGAACGCGCCATTTTCCGGGGTGGCTGCGGACTGCAATTTGCAGCGGGGGTGGCCCAGAAAGCTTGGGCCTCCCTGCGCTGCGGATTCCAGCCCCCAGCTGCCTAGTTGTACCTGGCTGGACACAAAAACAGGGCGAAGCCCCACGTCAATTTTCTTTAAATTATTTCATGAAATAATTAAGAAAAAAGGGCTTCCCTATATTGTTGTGTCCGGCCAGGTACAAATAGGCAGCTGGTGGTTGGGGGCAGCCCGTTCCTGCCTGCTGTACCTGGCTGGACACAAATATAGTGCGAAGCCCCACATCAATTTTTTTTAAATTATTTCATGAATTTCCTGAAATAATTTAAAAAAATTTAAGTGGGGCTTCGCACTATATTTGTGTCCAGCCAGGTACAGCAGGCAGGAACGGGCTGCCCCCATCCACCAGCTGCCTATTTGTACCTGGCCGGACACAACAATATAGGGAAGCCCTTTTTTTCTTAATTATTTCATGAATTTCATGAAATAATTAAAAAAAATTGAAGTGGGGCTTCGCACAATATTTGTGTCCAGCCAGGTACAGCAGGCAGGAACGGGCTGCCCCCAACCACCAGCTGCCTATTTGTACCTGGCCGGACACAACAATATAGGGAAGGCCTTTTTTTCTTAATTATTTCATGAATTTCATGAAATAATTAAAAAAAAAGTACGTGGGGCTTCGCCCTATTTTTGTGTCCAGCCAGGTACAACTAGGCAGCTGGGGGCTGGAATCTGCAGCGCAGGGAGGCCCAAGCTTTCTGGGCCCCCCCCCGCTACAAATTGCAGTCCGCAGCCACCCCGGAAAATGGCGCGTTCATAGAAGCGCCATCTTCTGGCGCTGTACCCAACTCATCCAGGGCCCTGGTGCGGTGGCTCACTGGGTAATAAAGGGGTTAGGGCCAGCTTGGTATTATCAGCTGGCCCCAAGCCCAAAATTCATGGGGTCACGCCAGTATTAGACATGACCGCCATGAATTTCTAGTAAAGTATTTAAAAAAAACACAACACCCAGAATAAAGTCCTTTAATTGAAATAAAGACACAATTCTTTATTGTTCTAAATTAAACCATACTTACCATCACACCCATTCCAGCTGAAGCCAACGATCTCCTGCAATAAAAGAAAAATAATAAACCAACCTCATCCTTACCTTTCCATGGTTCCCACGACAGCTTCAGCTCTGCTACATCGAGATGACTGGCTGGACCGCAGCAGAACGCTGCCATCCAGTCTGTCATCCCGCAGACACTGAGAAGCGCAGGCATGCTTGCGCTCCTCACTGTCTCGCTGTGACGGCATCCAGATGAGCCGAGGTCATGTCCAATGAACTCGGCTCACCTCATGCACGTCACTGACAGCGTGGGAAAATTCTCACGCTGAAGTGCTGAGTGCAGGAGAATTCTCCCACGCTGTCAGTGATGTGCATGAGGTGAGCTCATGTCCAATGAACTCAGCTCACCTCCTGCACGTCACTGACAGCGTGGGAAAATTCTCCTGCAATCAGCGCTTCAGCGTGAGAATTTTCCCACGCTGTCAGTGACGTGAATGAGGTGAGCCGAGTTCATTGGACATGAACTCGGCTCATCTGGATGTCGTCACAGAGAGACGCTGAGCAGCGCAAGCAAGCCTGCGCTTCTCAGTGTCTGCGGGATGACAGGCTGGATGGCAGCGTTCTGCTGCGGTCCAGCCTGTCATCTCGATGTAGCAGAGCTGAAGCTGTCGTGGGAACCATGGAAAGGTAAGGATGAGGTTGCTTTATTATTTTTCTTTTATTGCAGGAGATCGTTGGCTTCAGCTGGAATGGGTGTGATGGTAAGTATGGTTTAATTTAGAACAATAAAGGACTGTGTCTTTATTTCAATTAAAGGACTTTATTCTGGGTGTTTGTGTTTTTTTTAACTTTGACTATGGGGTTAGTAATGGGGGTGTCTTATAGACGCCTCTCCATTACTAACCTGGGCTTGATGTCAGCTGGCATTATAAGCTGACATCAACCCCAACCCTATTACCCCCTGCCACCGCACCAGGGCAGCGTGGAAGAGCGAGGCTAAGTGCCAGAATTGGCGCATCCTATGAATGCGCCATTTCTGGGGCGGCTGACGGCTGGTGTTTCTAGCCTGGGAGGGGGCCAATATTCATGGCTCCCTTCCTGGGCTATTAATATCAGCCCCCAGCTGTCTGCCTAGCCTTTGCTAGCTATTAAATTAGGGGGGACCCCACGTCATTTTTTTGGGGGGGTCCCCCATTTTAATAGCTAGTAAAGGCTATGTATTCAGCTGGGGGCTGATATTAGTAGCCTGGGAAGCTCCGTGGGTATTACCCCCTTCCCAGGCTTCAAACATCTGCCCCAGCCGTCTGCTTAACCTCCGCTAGAGCCTAAAATTAAGGGGAACCCCACGCCAATTTTTTTTATAATAAATCCTTTATTTTAATACTAAATGACAAGTACAGTAACCAACACTATCACTGTACTTCATATATATGTGACTGACATGTTTCTATCTATCTAATCTATGTGTGATGCTCTATCTTTCTGTTCTAAATTGTCGGGTACCGCTGCTGAATTGCCGGCCGGCTTTTTTAAAGAGACAGTGCATGAAAACACTATTATTTTTTTAAATAAATCCTTTACACTAAATGACAAGTACAGTAAGCAACACTGTCACTGTACTTATTATATATGTGACTGACATGTTTCTATCTATCTAATCTATGTGTGAAGCTCTATTCTTTCTGTTCTAAATTGTCGGGTACAGATGCTGAATTGCCGGCAGGCTTTTTTAAAGAGACGGTGCATGAAAACACTAATATTTTTTTTAATAAATCCTTTACACTAAATGACAAGTGCAGTAACCAACACTGTCACTGTGCTTCTTATATGTGTGACTGACATGTTTCTATCTATCTAATCTATGTGTGATGCTCTATTCCTTCTTGTCTAAATTGTCGGGTACCGGTGTATGCCGCTGCTGAATTTGCCGGCCGGCTTTTTTAAAGAGAGTGTCTTCTGAGCAGTTTGTCAGCTTTTGGACACCTTTGCAGGTGTTTTCTATGTGTTTCTATGTGTTTTTGTTTGCCTGCCATTGGTTTTAACGGTGTTCGACGGTGTTCTAAGGTGTTCGACGAACAGTTCCACGAACAGTTCCTCGAACATCCCGGTGTTCGACGAACCGAACCGAACCCGAACACTACGGGGGTGGCTCAACACTACTCTTAAGTAGCAGCATCAGGAAGCACGTACATGTCCTTGTCCCAGAACAGCATTCAGTTGTCTATACCCCAGTCCTTGGAACACAAGCGCAAATATGCAGCCAACGCCTCACAGGCCACACTACTAAATTCTCACATTTCACGACTGCGTACGCTCGAAATGATGCCTTTTAGGCTCGTGGAGACAGAAGCATTCCGCAACCTGATGGCGGCGGCTGTCCCTTGGTACTCGGTCCCCAACCGCCACTATTTCTCCTGGTGTGAGGTCCCCGCATTACACAAGCACGTGTCCCAAAACATTAGCCGTGCCCTCAACAACGCAGTTACTGGGAAAGTCCACCTAACCACAGACACGTGGACAAGTGCTTGTGGGCAGGGATGGTACATCTCGCTGATGGCACACTGGGTTAACATAGTGGAAGCCGGGACCCAGTCGGACCTTGGGATGGAACACATCCTCCCGACGCCATGGATTGTGGGCCCTAGGTCAATCAGGGTTGCTCCCACGATCTACAGCTCCTGCACCTCATCCTCCTCAGCCTCCTCCTACTCTTCAGCCTTCATCTCTGAAATGACCACATCAGTCACAAGCTGGAAGCACTGCAGCACTGCCTCGGCCAAGCAGCAACAAGCTCTGCTGAAGCTAATATGCTTAGGTGACAAACCGCACAATGCTGAAGAGTTGTGGACAGCTCTGAAAGAGCAGGCACATCTGTGGCTCACACCGCTGAACCTACAGCCAGACATGGTCATATGTGACAATGGCCAGAACCTGGTGGTGGCTCTGAGACGAGGCGAGCTCACACACGTACCATACCTGGCCCATGTGCTTAACCGCGTGGTTCAGCGGTTTCTCAAATCCTACCCGGAGCTGCCGGATCTGTTTGTTAAAGTACGCCGCCTGTGTGCCCATTTTAGAAAGTCACCTACAGCTTCTGCTGCCCTTGCGGTGTTTCAGCAGCGTTTGCAGCTTCCGGCTCACAGACTGGTGTGTGATATCCCCACGCTTTGGAACTCTACACTGCAGATGTTGGGAAGGATTTGTGAGCAGAAGACAGCGGTTATTGAGTACCAGCATCAACAAGGACATCGGTATTCAGTTCAGACTCCACACATAAGACCTCAGGAGTGGACATGGATGTCCGACATCTGTACCATCCTCCAAAACTTTGAGGACACCACCAAGATGGTGAGCGGCGATGACGCCATAATTAGCGTCACCAACCCACTTCTCTGTCTTCTGAAATTCTCTCTGCTCACAATCAAAGAGGATGCATTGCAGGCGGAGCACGATGAGATGGAGCTAGGAACCATACAGGGTGATTAAACACAGCCCGGCCTCATCTCATACCAAAATGGATTGGGTGACAATGAGGAAGAGGAGGAGGAGGAGGAAGGACAGGAGCTAGTTTCATGCGCTATAGACGGTACTACCTGCACAGCTGTCATACCGTCTGTTCAGCGTGGATGGCCAGAGGACAGAGAAGAGGAAGAGGAGAAGGAGAGCATGGTCAGTCATTCTCTTGGTGAGGACACGGAAGTCTTGCCTGTTAGTAGTCTGGCACGCATGGCTGAGTTTTTGTTACGCTGCCTTTCCCATGACCCTCGCGTTCTCAAAATTTTGGGTGACAGTCATTACTGGTTGGTGACACTTCTAGACCCACGCTACAAGGAGAACTTTATATCTCTTATTCCTGAGGCGGACAGGTCTACAAAAATGGGGCTGTACCAGAAAGCCCTTGTTGCAGAGCTATTAAAAAAATTCCTATCTGAAAATGCTGGCGGCAGAGGGCACACTTTGTTGGACAACCAAGGAGTACAGGCGAGAGAGACACAACTTCAATCCAGCAGAGGCAGGGGAACACTGTCAAAGTTCTGGGAGAGTTTTCTCTGCCCCTCCCATCGCACAGGCCCTGAGGCGCGGGGTAATCTCACAAGGAGTGCAAAGTTTAGGAAGATGCTGAGGGAGTACCTTGCCAACCGTTCCAATGTCCTCCATGATACCTCTGTGCCTTATAATTATTGGGTATCTAAGCTGGATACGTGGAATGAACTGGCTCTCTATGCCTTGGAGGTCCTGGCCTGCCCTGCCGCCAGCGTTTTATCAGAGCGGGTTTTTAGTGCCACTGGTGGAATTATAACTGATAAGTGCATCCGCCTGTCAACTGAAAATGCTGACAGGCTGACTCTTATAAAAATGAACAAGGGCTGGATTGGGCCAGACGTCTCAACACCACCGAATGATAGCAGTGTAACATAAACTCAAATCCAGTGTCTTTTCTTGGGAGGTGTATTCCCATGCACCTTTTCACACCCACACATGGGTATACGCTTCATGATTTTGGCTATTTGCTCTTGTCCTCCTCCTTCTCCTCATCCTCCACCACCATATCACCAGGGTGACCGTGGTCCTTGATGCAACACCCACATAATTTTTTAAAGGGTGTTTATGATGCCCGTAAAAAAATTTTTTTTATACAGTATGTTCATGTATACCCACCAGGGGTAAATGTTTGTCAGCCCATACACTTAGTGCATGGGTATTACAATCATAGGAGGCCCGCTCCTTTCTTATGGGAACATTATTTTTATAAGGCCCTCCTCCACGTCTCTTCCAAGGGGCATTGGAGTGCCTCCAAATTTTTGGCAACCCTTGCATTCACTGCATAGGTCAACACTATGGGAGACCCACTTCCTAATAATGGGAGCATTGTTTTGAGGAGGCCCTTTGACCTGGCACTCACTGCATATGCAATAACAATATAGGAGACCCACTCTTTAGTAATGGGTACAATAAAACATAGCCGGCTGATGGCTCTCTAAGAATAGTTAGGGCCGACTGCTGGTTCTTTAAGAATAGTAAAGGCCACCTGATGGCCCTATAAAAATAGGCTTTGTGACTTTCAGAGTCCCTCCTTCATAAATGAAACACGATGTTCCCGATGATATCTCACCCTCCACATGACCAGATAAGGATGTAAAATGTTAAAATGACATTTCCTGGTGAATGCATTTGTCATGGTTGAAAGCAATGCAACAGTGAAAAAATGCATCAAAAAAGCTATGTGTGAACATAGCCCAAGGTGTGAAGGAGCATTTTTGTTTTTGGTTATTTATTTTGTTTATACACAAGTCATTACCCTGGAAAGGATGTTCCTTAACATATTTCCCAGGAAAATCCATTTTGGTTTCGTTTTGGTATGTTTTATTGTGAGTCTGTAAAAGTGGCGTAATACCTCTGACAACGTTGTTGACAGAAGTAACCTGGGAGTCAGAAATGCTTTCAGGGGTCTTCCCCATGCTGTTCCCATGTCATTTGAGCACTGTTCCCATCGATTTGGGCAATTTTTGCAGACCGCCGCGGGAGCCGCCTGAATAATGCTCGAGTTTCCCATAGACTTACATTGGGCTCGTTGCTCGGGTCGAGCACCCGAGTATTCCAATGTGCTCGACCCGAGCATCGAGCACAGGAGCACTTAAGTGCTCGCTCATCACTAGAGTTTACATTTCCCTAAATTAGGGGCAGACACCACTGAAGTGGCATCAATTTCAGTAGAGTAGAACTAGTATAATGGGGACTGACACCACTTCCACTACAGCCAACCCAGCAGATGGAGACCCAACCAGGGGTGTTCACATTTCCCTAAATTAGGGGCAGACACCACCAAAGTGGCATCAATATCACCAGAATTTTTTTTTACCACTTGAATAAAAAGAATCTATACATGTTTGGTATCTACAAACTCATAATGGGAATCATAATGGCAGGTCAGTTTTAGCATTTAGTGAACATGGTAAAAAAAATCTCCAAAAAACAACTGTGGAATTGCACTTTTTTTTGCAATTTTACCGCACTTGGAATTTTTTTCCTGTTTTCCAGTACACGAAACGAATGGTGTTGTTCAAACTCACTGTACAACTATGACTCGCCCTCCGGGCCGTGGGGCACTCGGATCCGGGCAATAGGGAAACGGGAGTAGTAGTGGCAACTCGGTTCCGTGGCTCAGGGTGGTCAGACCAATGGTAGTCCGCTATGCACTATTGATAATGTTCGACTACGCCACCCGTGGATTGCGGTTATTAGGAACCGCCGCTGCATGCAGACCGCTAGGGCTGATGAGGTGTGGAGCTAGGGTAGTGTGACTCCCCAGTGAAGAGTGTGGCCCCAGGGCAGTATAATGGATGATGAGAGTGATGGTGGTGAGAGTCCCAGTACCGGTAGTGCTGGAGGCGCGAAGGAGCACACAGACAACAGGTTGCAGTCCAGGGTCTTTACTAGAACAGGTAAACTGACCCATAAACAGTCCCGGCTAGGAGGGGACCTGGATGTCTGAGAGCAGTGGGGAAATTGGCCCTGGTCAGGGTGAGGGTGTAGGCCTACCTTGCTTTCTGCGCTCCTTCTGGCTATCTCCTCCTTATAGGGTCACAGCCCACGTTTCCGAGCTCTCCGTGTATTCTCGCCTGTATGACCTGCGACGTGGGTTCCTTTCTGCTCCCAGCCTTGTACGACTTTGCTGGTCCCTTCTGTTGTGGCAGGGCCTCCAGGCTTCTTAGGCCAAGGAATATACAGTCCCCTGTGGACTGGTTATCTGCAGGGGGATGTGGAATCCTCCCAGCCTCAGACACCAAAGTCTGGTGAATTAAGTCCGTTATCTGCCAAGACAGGCTCTCTTCGCCTCTTGTCTCTGGCTTGTGGCTCTCCTCCTGCCTCACTTCCTCTTAGGTGCAATACAACTTTCTGTCCCTGCTCTGCTCTGGGACACGTCTCAGTGCTGAGACAAGTCGCCAAGTTCTCCCTAACCCTGCCCCCAGTTCCAGCTTTTATAGGGGCAGCCTGCTCCCCCTACTGGCCTGAGACAGGAGGTATTGCATGCTAATGTTCCCCTGACTAGAGAACCTCCCCCTTGCTCTCAGACACAGCTTTATTACATTTTGTGGCATCCAGGCCAGGGTGACACAACTATACAACTCATCCCACAAAAAACAACCCCTCAAATAGCCATATTGCGGAAAAAATAAAAAAGTTATGGCTCAGGGAAGAAGGGGAGCAAAATACAAAAATTGAAAAATGGAAAAACCCAAGGTGGTAATGGGTTAAATGACCAAATCAGACAAATTAGATGGGTCCATCATGTAATAGGTGGAATAATTATGTGGAGACTGAATTGCGCAATTGCTAATAAGGGTGGGATAATTGAGTAGGAGTGGTTAGTATACCTACAGTGGCAAAGGGAGCTGGGGGGATATGTCTGGTTAAAGGTAGAAAGCTAAATCAGTTAGATATCAACAGCACATTTTACGATCCAATGTGACCAATTATTCTGAAATTATGAGTGAGTTTCCCAAATAGACAATTCTTACGGTAAATCAAATGTATTTTATCTAACCATTCTGAATGAGTTGAAGGAGTGGGTTGCTTCCAATGGATTGGGACTAAATGTTTAGCGGCCTCTACCATTAGAGCTAGAATATAATTTTTTTGCTTTTGTTTGGAGGGACAGGACAATAGTATTTCAGCAGACTTTATGTTCCTTGTTATTAAACCTTGATTACGCAAAGTGCAGTAAATATCTATCCAGAATGGTTCTAAGCTAGGGCAATGCCAAAATGTATGTGATAGGTTACCTCTATGGATACCACATCTCCAACACAAGTTGGAATCAGTTAGACCCAGATGATATGGGAATTCAGGGGTCCTATACCAGCCTGATAGTATTTTGTAGGAGTTTTCCTGTAACAGCATACATTTGGAGAAGCCATGTGAATTAGAATACACTTTACTTCAGTATTGGTTAAATTAATACTTAGTTGCTTTTTCGAGGAAGTCAGGAATAGAGATAAATGAATATTTCAATATTCGGTTCGGATTACGATCTGCGATTTTTCAATATTCGACAATTTAAAAAACCAAACGCATACACAATACCTTCAAACAGGCTCAAAAGCTGCCAAAACAGATGAAATTAGGGGCAGGCACCAGGAAAGTGACCTCAATTAACCCACTTTACAAATTTTATAATGGCACTGGAGCAATCAGCCATGGACCATGCATGAGGTATCAGGGTCTGGGTCAGCATTTATATCTTTGAATTGAACTTCAAATTAAGACGAGGTGGGTGAGGGATCGGTGTAGGTCTGCTGCATTTGGACCTCTGATACCACATTCAACAGCTCAACCTGCTTTTATACTCATCCGCACTCAAATGGCAGAAAAATCAGTTTCACAGATTAGTATTGGTACAAAAATTTAAGGATAGTAACACGGGTAGTTGACTGAAAGTAAATGGAGGCCTACAGGTCTGAGAGGCCTACTGATACAGGCAACACACAAGAACGAGACCCAACCAGGAGTCTCCACTTTTCCAAAAATTAGAGGCTGACACCACCAAAGTGGCAACAATTTCACTAGAGTAGAAATATAATGGGGACCGACACCTCTTCCACTACAGCCAACCTAGCAGATGGAGACCCAATCAGGAGTGTTCACATTTTCCTAAATTAGAGGCAGACACCACCAACGTGTCATAAATTTCACCAGATTAGAACTAGTATAATGGGGACTAACACCTCTTCCACTACAGCCAACTCAGCAGATGGAGACCCAATCAGGAGTGTTTACATTTCCCTAAATTAGCAGCTGACACCACCAAAGTAGCATCAATTAGCTTAGACTATCAATTAGATTAGAACTAGTTTAATGGGGACTGACACCTCTTCTACAACAGCCAACCCAGCAGATGGAGACCCAACCAAGATTGTTCACGTTTCCAAAAATTAGTGTTAGCATCTGCAGCAGCAGCAATAGCAGGCACAGAAGCCACACTAAAGATATCACAGACTGCAATTACGCGAGATCAATGCCGCAGACTAAAAACTACAACATCACCTAGCAATGTGAACTGAGGTCTAAGATGGTACACATGCAAGAAATAGGAGCATGTTCACACTAGCAAAAAGAAGCAAAACCTACAAAAGACAAAAATATATCTCATACCCTACCATCATTATATATAAATGTAAAGCAAAGCTGCATAATAAATATAGGGTACTTAGTGAACTATTTTTGATAAAAAAAAGTATACAAGCCGTTCCACCAGCGACAAGGTGACCCTAAATTGGGACGGTACCTACACTGTCTATATTAAAAACCTTACTGTATATCAAAGTTGAAGTAATGCATATAAAAGGGTAGACAAATAGGACCGGGTCCCAACTTCAGACCACCTAAGCCCGTGGTAAGCTACATATATACTAATCAGCTCAACAAAGGGGATGCCACAACCTTAATTTGCACAGAATGCAAACAAGACAAAAAAACAAGCAATGTGAACTGAGGTCTAAGATGGTACACATGCAAGAAATAGGAGCATGTTCACACTAGCAAAAAGAAGCAAAACTTACAAAAGACAAAAAATATATCTCATACCCTACCATCATTATATATAAATGTAAAGCAAAGTTGCATAATAAATATAGGGTACTTAGTGAACTATTTTTGATAAAAAAAAGTATACAAGCCGTCCCACTAGCGACAAGGTGACCCTAAATTGGGACGGTACCTACACTGTCTATATTAAAAACCTTACTCTATATCAAAGTTGAAGTAATGCATATAAAAGGGTAGACAAATAGAACCGGGTCCCAATATCAGACCACCTAAGCCTGTGGTAAGCTACATATATACTAATCAGCTCAACATAGGGGATGCCACACCCTTAATTTGCACAGAATGCAAACAAGACAAAAAACCAAGCAATGTGAACTGAGGTCTAAGATTGTTTGCATCTGTGCAAATTAAGTGTGTGGCATCCCCTTTGTTGAGCTGATTAGTATATATGTAGCTTACCACGGGCCTGGGTGGTCTGAAGCTGGGACCCGGTCCTATTTGTCTACCCTTTTATATGCATTACTTCAACTTTGATATACAGTAAGGTTTTTAATATAGACAGTGTAGGTACCGTCCCAATTTAGGGTCACCTTGTCGCTGATGGGACGGCTTGTATACTTTTTTTGATCAAAAATAGTTCACTAAGTACCCTATATTTATTATGCAACTTTGCTTTACATTTATATATAACTAGCTTTAACCCGCGGCTTCGCTCGCGTGGAATTTGGTCTGCCACATTAAGTTTCGTGACAGATCATTTTAATAGTAAAAAAAATAATCTTAATAGTAAAAAAAAATAATCTTAATAGTAAAAAAAAATAATCTTATTTAGTTACTCGTACATCCAAAATTTCAGATGTCTAACTTCAAAACAGACGGATTCCATACAATCTTTGAACCCCTATAATATGAAGAGGGAAACTCTTGAGGGTGGAATTATCAAAATTCCTTTCTTAGTGCTCATTTAAGCTATAATAGAACCTATCTGCAAATTTCAAGATGCTAAGTTCAGTGGTTTCGGCTGTGCGTTGACCGCTAGGTGTGTCAGTCAATCAGGTTTACAGTTTTATATAATCTTCGCCTGTATGGTGTGTTTATAAAAAGTAGCCCTATGTCCTTCCCCAGGCTTGAAATTATCCATATCAAATTTCATCACAAACGGATTACTAAACACTGATTAATAAACAGGACGGACTGAAGTTACTTGCGTTTAATATTGTTCGTGTTAGTAAAGAATTAGTATGTAATTGGAATAATGGACATCTGCAGGTAATTTATCTATGTGTTTTTACTGCAATATACTCCTGTAAACTATGTTATTTGATTTCTTTCGTTCAGCGAAAATATGTAGATTTTGCGATTTAGAAACACGTGAGCAAGCTACGTATAGCTGACCGTGGGAAAAACAGGGCGCGCCTAAATGTATCCCCGCTACCTTCAAAGTTTGCCCTTGCGATTTATTGATGGTCATTGAAAATGCAACATTAAGTGGTAACTGCAAACGTTTGAAATTAAAGGGTAAGTTATTGGGTATTATTGGGATGCGTGGTATAAGAATATTTTCACCCTTAGCTTCTCCAGTTAAAATTGTGGCCTTTACAATGTGCCTGCCTAGTTCAGTGACTCGCAATCTAGTGCCATTACATAATCTCGGGGCGTCCAAGTTGCGCATTAACAAAACGGGTATACCGACCTTTAATTTGAGCTTATGAGATGGGACCCCGGATAGCTCCAAAGAGTTAAGAAACTCCACGGGGTAGCTCGTACAGTCTTCAGATGACATGACTGTGTCGATGGAGTTGTAGGTTGTTGCATCGCTGGTTACTTGGTCCAAGATAATTTTATTGATTTTCGCAACTGTTTCATTTCTTGGTGCTAGTATAGTTCTTTCACATAGCCAATTTTCATCATGGATGTTTTGTTGCAAATTTGGAAAAACTTGAGCAATAAGTGCGTCTTCCGAATCCACAACATGACAAAATTGGTTAGTAAATAGAACCATACCTTCTTCGTCAGTTTCGATTCGACCTTCACCAATCTTGAGCAGTTTTTCAGCGTACGCGCCCGACTCTAGATCACTGAATAACTGGACACGCATGTTGGTGGTGAGGTGCAGCTTTTCAACTTTGGTCCATAAATATGAGGATTTCAGACATGGGTTAATTTCGTCTGCTGCAGTGCCTCGCTCGATGACAGGCAAAGTTTGCCTAAAGTCCCCAGCCAATAAAACAACCACACCACCCATTATTGTTTGTTTACTGTGTAAGTCTTGTAGACAATGATCAAGAGCTTTGATGGCGCGTTTGTGTGACATTGTGCACTCGTCCCACACGATTAGTTTGCACTGTTGCAGCAGGAGGCCACGGGCGCTGCTCTTGCTGATATTAAACGATGGGGTTTCTTCGTTCACCAGATTAAGAGGTAATTTAAAGACTGAATGTGCCGTCCGTCCACCGCTTAGCAATGTTGCAGCAATTCCAGAGGAAGCCACAGCTAATGCAACGTTATGACCGCTACGAATTTTTGCTAAAAGTAAATTAAGCAAGAAAGTTTTTCCTTTACCACCCGGGGCATCAAGGAAAAAAAGTCCGCCTTCACCATTCTCAACTCGTCCTACTATTTTGTGATAAATCTCTCTTTGATCAGGTAGCAAACGTGGCTCAGTTTTGCAAACGTGAGCATCTAACTGGTTGGCATCATAGCTTAGCTCTTTTATCAACTCGTTCGACAGCTCTCCTCTACGCCACGGTGAGGGTAGACCAAAATCAGACAATTTCTTTCCAGAAATTATTAATATTTTGTCCTCGATAAGCCCCAACGCCTCATTGAAACAGAAATCATCGTTAACGTGATCCATTCTTTCAAATCTGTGCATGATATCCTCTGATAACGCAGTTTTATACTTGTGCCAGAGTTGTAGAGGATTGGATAAACCGCAAGTGCATATCAATATGGCAAACAGCTCTCTTATTTGCGCCGGGGAGTGACATAGCACGGCCTCTTCTAAGGTGGTATCCCAGTGGTTAGCATCTTCCAACAACCCCATCTTCTCACACACCTGCAGAAAAGTTGCAAGTTCTTGACCTTCAAATGTTTTTAAATCCGAGAAGTTGGTTGGACCCTTTATTATATTCAGCAGCATACGCAAGCAATAACATTCAAAATTGCTAACGTGCACCGTGTAAATGCGACCTAGAGCGTCTCCTGCCTTCACACCTGGCCAGCAATCGACAGGTGTTCCTTGTAAACGATGTTTCCATTGCTTCCGTGCCCCATTCCAAGTATAGTAGCGAGGCACGTCAATGTAAAGTAATGTTTTTGCAAACGTATCACTTTGGCACAACAGGAAAAATGCAGTTAGTGTAGTTTTAGGTGGTGCTTCTAATCTCTCTCTAAAATTATTTTCCGTAAAGTAAACCCTCTCGCCATTGGGTAAATGAATCACGAGATGAGTGACGGTTGGGTGTCTCTCGTGCAGAGGCAGACCTAAAATCCGCCACGCTGCTTCATTACTACTAACATATCGGCCGGTTCTAAAGGTCTGCACCTCATCTCTTGGGTCAATGTTAACATTCCCTTGCTGGCGGATGTTAAAAATAGCCTGGTCGCTACCCTTATTCATATATTTACAAATATATTTTATCGCCTGTACCGTATTACAGAACTCTACATTTAAATGAGAATTAAAAATTTTTGATAAGAGTGGAGAATATGGGACCACCCAGCTATTGTCCACCAATATTTCCTGTGTTCCTCTACGGGTTTTTATAATCGTCGTGCGTCCACCATTCTCTGGTGCTCTGCGCCTGTACAAAGGATAACCTTTGTCATTGGTTTGAGTTTCTTTTAAAAGCTTCCTCGGATATTTTTTGGTACATTTTCCTTCCTTCATGCATGGCGATGAAGAATTGAATGTACCACATGGCCCGTGAATCATATTCTTTGTCACTGTATCATAGAGCTTTTGATCGGTTTCTGGGTATGGTATCTCAGCACATATGATTTCGTCAATTTGGTTCGGATGCAATTTTTCCTTTAACCACAGCAGTAAGTGCACATGAGGCAAACCTCGCTTTTGCCACTCGATCGAGTACATGAAGCATTGCATATCACCAAATATGTTACCTTTTGTAAGTAGAGCTACCAACTTCTGTACTTTTATTCTAAATACTCGGGCTGTTAAGTCATGTCTGTCCGTTGAATTTTGACCAGCCATAAGCTCTTTGGTGATTTCTGGCCAAGCGGGGTTGCAAGTCATTGTAATGAATAAATCAGGCCTCCCATAATTACGTACGTATGTGAACGCATCTTGTGTGTATTCGTGTAGGTATCTCGGGCTATTTACAAATGATGACGGGAGAATCACCATCTGACCTAAGTTATTTGGATCCAAATCCGCATCATTTCTTATTGCATCTTGCAAGTGAATATAATTTTCTGCGCGTAGTTTTTTTTGATTTAAAGAAATGAACCTTAAGCGCTCACTTTCCATCTTTACATACATGTCGACCAGAAACTGATGAAGTAGGAGCCTACACTTAAGCATTAAATTAAAATCGCTGCGACGGACCATCAAGTGAAAGGCATAAAAATCTTTGCAGGACACCTTTTTGCTTGGCATTGCTTGTTTGGTAATTGGATTTATCTGAGGAATATCAATGCTGTACCCCTCTTGTCCTTTCCAAAAAATTATTGGGTACTCGAGAGCGTCATAAAATCTTTGTGTATCGGGAACCCTAGTGAGCATGCCATCGCGCGGCTGCACAACGATGTCCCGAGACATAGTTTGTTCGCTACTAACTATTACAGCAGCTATTTCATTTGTAGTAGGGGCATTGAATCGTCTCTCATGTTGACCACGTGGTACATGGTCTGGGTGAATCACTACTTTGAAATGATCGTCATTGATCATTCTGTCTCTAGCCGTTTTAAATTCATGCACCAAAATGTTGTGGTCGTGAAGTACTTGTTGTAATTTTTTAACTATGTTTCTATCTACGCTTTGCACGCACTCAGTACGCCTGTTGATTTGTTCTTCTTCGTCACCTATGAAATAAACTTGTAAAACTTGTGGTTGCGAAATGGACGTAGGAATTAAAGAACCGATACGGTTGTATACTTGTCCTTGTATTGTAAAGGTCGGGCAAAACCCTGGCATTGAGACAATTTGATCTGCTGCAAAAGACGTCATATAAAAGCACATGTTGTATTTTCTTATATTATTTAGAAAAAGGCGAGATTCATCAGTTTCATTAGAGAAAAGCTCTTTTAAAGCTTGAACTGGCTCGTCTATATAAGGAAGAGCTACTTTCCCGCCCAAACAACACATACCTGCTGCTTCCTCTTTCCACTTAAGAGCTCCGCAATATTTGCAATCTATGGTCATTGCTTCTATTTTTATAAGCTTGTGAGTTTCATAATCAAGAGTCTCGTCATACTCAAATGCAGCTTTATTAAACAATATCCATGTATTTCTTGTAAATGTTTGACGTCGCTGTGCTGCCCTTTCAGCAACAGTGCGTCTGCGAGATTCGGCCATTTCATAAGTTTCAGTGGCTCTTTGGGACGCCATGTAAGTTGCTTGCTGCTGACGTCGAGCTTGGGACTGTTCTGGAGTTTCAGCAGCCCGTTGAGACGCCAGATACTCCGCATGCTGTTCACGTCGGGCTTGGGACTGTTCTGGAGTTTCAGCAGCCCGTTGAGATGCCAGATACTCCGCATGCTGTTCACGTCGTTCTTGGGACTGTTCTGGAGTTTCAGCAGCCCGTTGAGATGCCAGATACTCCGCATGCTGTTCACGTCGTTCTTGGGACTGTTCTGGAGTTTCAGCAGCCCGTTGAGATGCCAAAAACTCCGCATTCCGTTCACGTCGGGCTTGGGATTGTTCTGGAGTCTCTGCAGCTCTATGTGCCGCACAACGCACCGCCTGCTCAAGCCTTCGTTGCTCGGCTTGTTGAGACGTCTCATCACGTCTAATTATTTTCATAGCTCGGGCTTTATTAGAGCTTTGCGAAATGTTAGACTTACGCTTTCGCGGCATTTTTATAAGTACTAATTACAAAATAGGTACTTAGTAAAGTTCAAACAAAATACTAAAACAATCTAATTAGTTATATTACGATCGCTGTACAGACGATATCAGTTGTATATGTCTGGTCTATGAGGAGCAGCTGTGGCGCGGTTACCCATAGCAACCATTCCCAGTGCTCTGTGGGAGCTGAGAGCAGCCTGCTGGTGCTGTGGGTGACATGCTGCGCTGCACACACACAGGGCTGTGCTGCACACAGGAGGGGAGGACGCCATTTGTGTAGCGCTGCTGCCGCTGCTGTCAGGCTGCAGTGTGTGCATCCTCCATGGAGCCGCGCTCAGGTTACTGCCCCTCCCCGTGTGTGAGTCACTTCCCCTCCGCCCAGGTGAGGCCCTCGGAACTTTCCCGGCTGCAGCATCTGGCGCAGGTGAGCGCATGTTTTATTATACGGTGTTATGTGGAGGGACAATGGCGGCGGGGACCCCCTGTGTGAGGACAATGACGGCCCGGTGCCCCCGGGCAACCTGCAGGAGGAAGCCTCACACTCCCCCTGGGCTGTGGGCACGGGCAGGCTGTGCTGGGACGTGTAGTTCCCTAGTAACCTGTTCCTGACATATGGGCTGTTTTCTGGGCTATTTTTTTTTTTTTTTTTAAGTCTGAGAAAATGTCATAAATTATCCTTCTCCCTTCAGCTGTTTCCAGAGTGTAATGTATCAGAGTGAGCTCATGACTGACAGCTGCCAAAGTTTCTACTAAATGTCAGTCCCTGGGGGTCGTGTGTGAACCCCCTGTGCCACACTTGTACCTGGCCACGGTATATGATCACCCATGTATTCTGACTGTGGACAGGCGGCAACTGTGACCTCACTATACAATGATCCACTATGGGCAAATTATTGTATTATCAATCTCTTCTGACTGCTGTAAATCAGCCATTTAAATATCACCTGTGTATGTGTGTATATAAGAGTTTGATAAATATACTAAAAAGTTTGATAAATATACTAAAATGTGCATTGTAAAATAGTACCTAATTTAATTAAATTTATGGTTCACAATTTTGGTCATAGTGGCTTCCACATAAAAGGTAGATATATGCTGTCGCGGACTTTTATTTAGAACTATTCAAGACAAACAATTCTACGGTACATCATCTTTGTGAAACTCCAATGGTTTAGGCAGCGTATGCAAAGATAGCTCTCAGAGGCCAGATTTTTTTACGACTTAATTGACATGTATCGTTATATTACGACTAGTGTTGAGCAATACCTTCCGATATCGGGAAATATCGGATCGGATTGGATTGGACCGATACCGAAAAAGTATCGGATATCGCCGATTCCGATACCGGAAACCAATGCAAGTCAATGGGACAGAAATATCGGAATGAAAATAAACCCTTTCTTTCCTTGTAGGTTAATTCTACATGAAGGAAAACAACTAAGAATAATGTAGAATGTATTGGGGGAGGTGGGGGAGACAATAAAGGCATAGAGGTTTAGCCCAATCAAATGGAATAGCAGGAATTAATATTTTTTTTAAGACGTTCTGAGTTACGGAAATATTGACTATGTTAAGTATTTTTATATTTTGTCAGATATTTATGTTTCACTACTTCCATGCTCTTCACCTTCTTTTTTACTTCTCCGACACTTTCTCCTTCATCATCCTCAGCATCTCTTTCATCCTCTTCTTCTTCACCTTCTTCATCTTCTTCTTCTTCACCTTCTTCGTATTATTCTTTTTTTTTACATTCTTCATATTCTACTTCTTCATCTTCTTCATATTCTTCTTCTTCATCATATTCTTATTTGTGACAGGCATTCCTGTAGTTGTTATCTATAAAAGGTTGGATATTACACCTTTCGTTCTGCTCGTCACAAAAGATTTACAACAGGATTTGTCCGCGTTCAGTTTGGCCTACAGCAGCAGGTCTTTTCCAGGGGCACCACGAGGAGGAACGGACTCACCCCCATACACTGCTTAGTCATCTTCTGCTTATAATTTAGATATTATCTTTTGCTCTGATTTTTAGTCTTATGCTTAATGTTCTTCCGCTTTTTGTTCTGCAGCTTCTTGTATTTCTGCTTCTTGGTTTTCTGTCTCTTGTTCTTCTGTATCTTGGTGCTTGTCTTCTCTTATTTGTCCTCTTGGTCAACTTCTTCAGGGTCATCTTCTTGGTCTTCTTCGGGGTGGTCTTCAGGGTCGTCGTCTTCGGGGGTCCTCATCTTCGGGGTCCTCGTCTTCTTCGGGTTGGTCTTCTGCTTCCTCGTCTTCGGGGTCCTCGTCTTCTTCGGGGTGGTCTTCAGGGTCCTCGTCTTCTTCGGGGTGGTCTTCAGGGTCCTCGTCTTCAGGGTCGTTGTCTTCGGGGTCCTCGTCTTCTTAGGGTTGGTCTTCAGGGTCCTCGTCTTCAGGGTCCTCGTCAGGGAGATCCAGAGTGATTACCAAGAACCATTTCAAAAAGCTTGAACTTGGAAATGTAGCAGAAGGTACAAGAAAGCTGAGGAACTACCGAGAACCAGCTGACGGTACTGGAACCCGGATGGGTAGCAGAAGGTACAAGAGCCAATGGAACTGCCGAAGACCAGCTGATGGTACTGGAACTCGGTTACTAAGCAGGAGGTACCTGTGCCAGAAAGCACTACCAAGGACCAGCAGATGTTGGTGGAACTTGGATACCGAGAAGGAGGCACCTAATCCAAAGGCACTGCCGAGAACCAGCTGACGGTACTGGAACCCGGATGGGTAGCAGAAGGTACCCATGTAAAAAAAAGTTCAAGGCCGCGAGCCGGCCGCAGTTGCCAAAACCCACAGTCCTACAGGGGGTGCTTGTCCTATTGGCACTATGGAACCAGCCTTCATTGCCTGATCCCGCAGCCCACATAGGAGTCACCTAAACTGCAGGCACCATAGAGTCGGCTAACCCGACCGCAACACGACAGGACAATACATTGGAGGCAAAGTGACGTTGACACTACCCGGAAACAGCTGGCGTGCTGGAACCAGGCTGGGCAGGAGGGAGTACCCGTGCCAAAGTCACTGCCGAGAACCAGCTGACGGTACTGGAACCCGGATAGGTAGTAGAAGGTACAAGAGCAAATGGAACTACCGAGGACCAGCTGACGGTACTGGAACCCGGATGCGTAGCAGAAGGTACAAGAGCCAATGGAACTGCCGAAGACCAGCTGACGGTACTGGAACTCGGTTACTAAGCAGGAGGTACCTGTGCCAGAAAGCACTACCAAGGACCAGCAGACATTGGTGGAACTTGGATACCGAGAAGGAGGCACCTAATCCAAAGGCACTGCCGAGAACCAGCTGACGGTACTGGAACCCGGATGGGTAGTAGAAGGTACAAGAGCAAATGGAACTACCGAGAACCAGCTGGCGGTGCTGGAACCCAGGGTAAATACTAAAAACAGAGTGGAGCCAGAGGTGTAATTGGAGCAAGTTTTAAATCAGTAGTACAGTGGATGTGGACAAAGCAGGAGAATTTGCCGGACACACAGCAGGGGAACAGCTGACGTTACTGAACCCCAATAACACTGGAGCAAGCGTTGACTGTGCAGACGGCACTTCTGAGCAGCAACTAGCGGTATTGGAGCCCAGGGTAAATACTAAAAACAGAGGAGCCAGAGGTGTATTTGGAGGAGGTTTTAAATTAGTAGTACAGTGGATGTGGACAGAGCAGGAGAAATTGCCGTCCGCACAGCAGGGGAACAGCTGACGTTACTGAACCCCAATAACACGGCAGCAAGTGTTGACTGTGCAGACGGCACTTCCGAGCACCAACTGGCAGTGTTGGAGCTCAGGGATAATACTGAAAACAGAGGAGCCAGAGGTGTAATTGGAGCAACTTTAAAATCTGTAGTAGTGAGAATGTGGACAGAGCAGGAGAAATTGCCATCCGCACAGCAGGGGAACAGCTGACGTTACTGAACCCCAATAACACGGCAGCAAGTGTTGACTGTGCAGACGGCACTTCCGAGCACCAACTGGTGGTGTTGGAGCTCAGGGATAATACTGAAAACAGAGGAGCCAGAGGTGTAATTGGAGCAACTTTAAAATCTGTAGTAGTGAGAATGTGGACAGAGCAGGAGAAATTGCCGTACGCACAGCCGGGGAACAGCTGACGTTACTGAACCCCAATGACACGGCAGCAAGTGTTGACTGTGCAGACGGCACTTCCGAGCGCCAACTGGCGGTGTTGGAGCTCAGGGATTACAGTTCAGGTGGTAGAAACATGAACAGAACAGGAGACCTGGATACTTTTGCCAACAATTATTTATTCTGGAAGAGGACTGGCAAATTCATGAGAGATCCAGGCCTTGTTCATTTTGAGAAAAGTAAGCCGGTCAACGTTATCGGAGGATAGTCGCATGCGACGGTCTGTTAGTACACCACCTGTGGCACTAAAGACACGTTCCGATAATTCACTAGCAGCAGGGCAAGCTAGCACCTCCAATGTATACTGACTTAGCTCTGGCCATGTATCTAGCTTACAGACCCAAAACTTGAAGGGAGAAGAGCCGTCTGGGAGTACACTAAGAGGGCAAGACATGTATTCTGTCACCATCTGACGGAAACGTTGCCTCCTGCTGACTGGAGCCGTCTGTGATGGTGTAGACATTTGTGGCGGCGGGGACACAAAACTTTGCCACATTTCGGCCATACTGGTCTTGCCTTGTGCTGAGGCGCTGCTTCTGCTCCCTCTTTGTGCAGAGCTTCCTCCACTGCCTCGACGCACTGAGCTGCTTTGTAAAGCACTAGCAGCACTGCTCTCGGTTGGAATGGAGAACATGATGGAATGCACCAGTGCGTCTTGGTACTCCCGCATTTTACGCTCCCGGTTCAACGGTGTTATGAGGCTTTGTAAGTTGTCCCAGTAGCGAGGATCTAGGAGGGTGGACACCCAATAATCAGCCATGTTGAGAATGTGGGCGATGCGGCGGTCGTTTCTCAGGCACTGCAGCATGAAATCAACCATGTGCTGCAGACTGCCAACTGGCCAAGAAACGCTGTCCCCTGCTTGAGGCGTGATCTCTGCCTGCTCTGCATCACCCCACCCTCGCTCTAGATACTGACTACTAGAACATTGTGTACCTCCCTCCTCTGGACAGATGTCTTCCTCATCCATTGACTCCTCCTCATCCTCCTCACAAAGTGTCCCCTGCCTAGGTCTTTGTGAGGAACCACGTTGCGCAGACTGTAGAGAAGCAGATGGCATTTGTGACTCCTCATCCTCCACCTCTTCCAAAACCTCGTCCCTTAGTGCTTGCAGTGTTTTTTCAAGCAGGCAGATAAGGGGGATAGTCATGCTGACTAGTGCATCATCTGCACTCGCCATCCGCGTGGAATAATCGAAGGCACGCAAAACGTGGCAAATGTCCTTCATAGAGGCCCACTCAGTGGTGGTGAAGTGTGAACGGCGCGCACTGCGACTTGTTTGCGCCTGCTGCAGCTGGTACTCCATTACTGCTGCCTGCTGCTCACACAACCTCTCCAACATATGTAACGTTGAATTCCACCTGGTGGGTAGGTCACATATGATGTGATGTTCCGGAAGACGTAATCGGCGCTGCAGAGCTGCAATGCGTGATCTTGCATTGCTGGAACGCCGCAAGTGAGCGCACTCTATGCGGACCTTGTGAAGCAGTGCATCAAGATCCGGATAGTCCCTCAAAAAACTCTGCACGACCAAGTTGAGCACATGTGCCAGACATGGGATGTGAGTGAGGTTGCCTAGGCCCAGAGCTGCCACCAGATTTCGGCCATTGTCACACACTACCATGCCTGGCTGGAGATTCGCTGGCACAAACCACACGTCGCTCTGCTGCTTGATGGCATTCCAGAGCTCCTGCGCTGTGTGGCTTCGATTCCCCAAAGAAATTAATTTTAATATGGCCTGTTGACGTTTGGCCACGGCTGTGCTCATATTGGTCACCATAACAGGTAACCGTTCACGGGTCGATGTGGAGGTAGACCGTGACGGCTCCTGCAGCGCTGATTCAGAGGAACTGGAGTATGAGGAGGAGTCAATGTGTACAGACTGGATTCCTGCAATCCTTGGAGTTGGCAGAACACGTACAGCGCCACTCTCAAGATCTGTACCTGGCTCCACAACATTTACCCAATGGGCAGTGAGGGAAAGGTATCGTCCCTGTCCATGCTTACTGGTCCACGCATCGGTGGTCAGGTGGACCTTGCTACTGACGGCGTTTTGTAGCGCATGTTTAATTTTTCCCTCCACATGATGTTGCAGGGCAGGGACGACTTGCCTGCTGAAATAAAATCGGCTGGGCATGTTGTATTGTGGGACTGCCAATGCCATAAAGTTACGGAATGTGTCAGTCTCCACCAGCCTGAATGATAGCATTTCAAGGGCCAGTAGTTTAGCAATGCCAGCATTCAGAGCCTGTGCTCGGGGGTGGTTTGCCGAGTATGGGCGCCTTTTCTCCCATGCCTGTGCTAACGATGGCTGTAGACTGGCCTGGGAGTGTGAGGATGACTGGGAAAGTGGTGCTGTGGGTGGAATTACATTGTGTCTCTGTACAACAGTGCCAGAGATTCTTCCATGGCGATCCTGTGAGGAAGCCGAACCAGCTGTGTGTGAGCTGGAGGAAGAGGCTACAACACGAGCTGAAGAGGTGGTAGGTGGCGCTGTAGGATGGCCTAGGTCTTCAGTGTGTTTTTGTAACTCCACCACGTGCTTGGTCCGCACATGTTTCCACATATTTGTGGTATTGAGGTTGCTGACACTTTTCCCTCTTTTCACCTTCTGATTACACAGCTTGCATTTGACAAAGCAAATGTCATCTGCAACTGTGTCAAAAAAGGACCAGGCACTGCAAGTCTTGGGAGCGCTCACTTTGGATTTTGGAAGAGCCATGCTCCTAATGGGTGCCGAAGTGGAGGCTACAGGCAACCAAGTCTGCCCCCTCCCTCTCCCTCCTTTTTGGGCTGTTCAGGGAATCTCTTCCTCAGAGCTGCTCCCACCACCTTCCTGTCCCTCACGCCATGATGGGTCAAGGACCTCATCATCTACACCACCCTCTTCAAACAACTGCTTCTCCTGGGTAGTCTCGACAGCACAGTACGCACCAGAAAGTGGCACCTGAGTCTCATCATCAGATGCGTACTGAGGTGTGCTGCTGACCATAGGCACTGGCCCACCCGCCTCTTCAGATTCAGAGAGAAAAAACGGTTGCGCATCACTGCATACTACCTCTTCTTCAAATTCTCGAATTCTGCTTGGCTGGCCCCCTCTTTCCAAGCCAAGAGATTCAGAGAACAGAAGTAGAGATGGCTCCTGTCCAGGGCTCTCTGACTGCCTGGGCAATTTGGCAGGTGGTGAAGAGACAGATGGGTGCTCTTCAGTGCTCAGGACCTGAGAGGATCTGGAACTAATTGAAGTCGATGCGTTAGCTTCCATCCATCCGACAACGGCTTCAATTTGGTCCTCCTGCAGCAGTGGGGTACGGCTAGCTCCTACAAAGCTGCGCATAAAGGACTGTTCCCTGGAAAACTGGGGGATGCTGAGTCACTGGTGCCCGCAGCAGGCACAGAATCCCCACATCCTCTCTCTGCAGGCACAGAATCCTCACGTCCTCTCCCTGCAGAAACTCCACGCCCACGACCACATGCCTTACTACCTGCCTTCTTCATCTTGGTAGACTGATAAAGATAGGCAGAAAAGTACTAAGGGCTTAGTGTGCTTATTCCTGAACAGCTGCTAACAGGTATAAGAAACACTAATTTTATAAAGTGTGGACTAGACTTTAATATGAGCTAATGTGGCCTACACAACTGTAAAGTGGAGTGTTTGGTGAACTTTATTTAGGTTTTTTTGTCACAAAAAGACACTGGATGTGCCTAAAGATGTAATAACGATAGTATCACAAACTTTTTGTAGCTATTACAATGTAGGAAGGTAACCTACAATGCAATAGATGAGGCTGCAAAAAATAGGCTAATACTAATCTGGCTGGGGCTGCAGGGCCCAATGCTGCAGAAAGGCACCTCTAACTACTCCTATATAGTGTGTTTGGAACCAATTTAGCTGAATACGGATGGAACCACCACACTAATAGGAGAAATCAGGAAAAATTATGAATTGGCAAAAAAGGACAATATATGAGGCAGTGACACACACTGAGTGCACTACAACCAGACGTGGTTGAAGCACACACTACAGGGTGAGCTGCACTCACACACCAGACCTTGCAGACAGCGGTGAACAGTACAGATGCAGAGCACTGTGCACTAGTGCTGCAAGACCAAAAAAATTTCTCTATCTACTCCTATATAGGGTGTTTGGAACAAATTTAGCTGAATACAGATGGAACCACCACACTAATAGGAGATATCAGGAAAAATTATGAATTGGCAAAAAAGGACAATGTATGAGGCAGTGACACACACTGAGTGCACTATAACCAGACGTGGCTGAAGCACACACTACAGGGTGAGCTGCACTCACACACAGAGACCTTGCAGAAAGCGGTGAACAGCACAGAGAACTGTGCACTAGCACTGCAAGGCACAGCGATTTATAAAGTAGCTTGGGTAAAGCAGAATAGACCAAATAGGTAGCTAAAACTGTCCCTCAGAACAACAGCGTCCTATCCCTAACTGAATTCACAGCAAAGTGAGCTCAAAATGGCGGCGGCGGCTTTTATAGTGCATCATGACATCATTTCAGCAGCCAATCACAGCCATGCCATTAGTTAAGATGCCTACATGCCTAACAGGATGTGCCCACACTTCTTAGGATCCTCATTGGCTGAATAAAATGAAAATGGCTCATTGCATTATGGGAACTTCCGATTCCGGTATACGATATTGCAAAAGTATCGGAATTAAGTATCGGAATTCCGATACCGCGAATATCGGCCGATACCCGATATTTCAGTATCGGAATGCTCAACACTAATTACGACCAAAATTACATAAAATCATTACAAATTGTAGCCTATATGTTATTCCGATGTATAATCTATATTACTGTAAACTTTCATGCAAATCCGTCCAGTAGTTTTTTCGTGAAAGAGTAACAAACATACATACTCACAAACTTTCGCATTTATAATACTAGATCATCCACCACCTCCTCCTCTTCCACTTGCGCACCACGATCCTCCTCCTCACTTCCTGGCAATTGTGTCTCATCATCGTCCACCTCTTGTGACAGATTGCCAACGTCGACTTCCTGTGGCCGTGGCTGTTCAAATATTTGGGCACCGCAACATGGGATCTCCTCTTCCACCACTTCAAGCGTATCAGGCGAGGGGCCCAAATATGGAAATGGACCAGTGAACAGCTCTTCAGAGTGTCCAAGTGTGGGATCACTTGCTGTCTGACGACATTCGGCATGGTGGGAGGAAGGAGCATCAGGGTGAGGAGGAGTATGCGGTCGAGACTCACGGCTACTAAGAGTTGACTGTGTGGAAGACAGACCGGAGGTGGTGGTGCCCAGGTAACTGGAAGTATTATCTGCTATCCAATTAATAACCTGTTCACACTGATCAGTTCTCAATACTGGTGTTGTTCTGTGCTTCCCTAGTAATTCGGTCAAGAAGTGGGAGCGAGAAGATGTGGCTGTTGGTTGTGGCACATTTTCACCTTGGCCACGGCCCCGTCCTCTGCACGAACCATCACCAGAACGTCCACTTCCACGTCCCTTGCCACGCGCCTTGCCCATTGTAAATGAAGTAAAATAGCTTACACTTGCACTATCAATGGAAAAAGGGTAATAAAGAGTAGATTAGAACCGTGGAAGAGGAAAAGCACAGTTATTGTTTACTGGGGTATACCACACTTTTTTAAATAGAGATATTTGCGGCTGAACAGTGAGCGACACACTCAAACTGCTTTTTTTTTTAGATACCAAAGGCCCAAAACTGGATAGTACAGCGATTTGACCCGTGGAACTGCGAAACCACACTGGGATGTCGGGCCTACACAAGACTATTTTCAACAGATATATTTTTGTGTCACAACAGTCAGGAGACACTACTGTTTTTCTTTACGGAAAAAACTACCAAAAGCTGAATAATAGAGATTTTTTACCGAGGCATGGCAAAACTACAGTTATTGTTTACTGGGGTATACCACACTTTTTTAAATAGAGATATTTGCGGCTGAACAGTGAGCGACACACTCAAACTGCTTTTTTTTTAGATACCAAAGGCCCAAAACTGGATAGTACAGCGATTTGACCCGTGGAACTGCGAAACCACACTGGGATGTCGGGCCTACACAAGACTATTTTCAACAGATATATTTTTGTGTCACAACAGTCAGGAGACACTACTGTTTTTCTTTACGGAAAAAACTACCAAAAGCTGAATAATAGAGATTTTTTACCGTGGGATGACAAAACCACAGTTATTGTTTACTGGGGTGTACCAGACTTTTTTAAATATATAGATTTGCGGCTGAACAGTGAGCGACACACTCAAACTGTTTTTTTTTTACAAATGGCCCAAAATGGATAATACAGAGGTTTGAACCGTGGAAGTGCAAAACAACACTTCTGTTTCTCTAGCCTACACCAGACTATTTTCAACAGTTATATTTGTGTCTGAAAAATCAGAGACACGCTTTTTTTTGGGGGGGGGACGACACACCAAAAGGTTAATAAGACGGGTATTTGTACAGTGTGAAGGAGGAAAAAAAAAGGAGGATTTAGATGAAAAAAAAAGGATTCTTCCTGACCCCCGACACCTGGTGTTAAGTCCAGCAATTTCAGCAACAGGAGCACACAGGACTGTATTGCAGCGTTTGCTGGTATAACCACTGTGTCTCCTATACATCCTGCCTGCCTGATATCTGGGATGGATATTAGTCCTGAAAAGGACTGTTTGTTTGTTCTGGCAGCCATTACAGACCCAACACTAACTATTTCGCAGTTTATATCTCTCCCTAAATCAGCAGCGCTGTCCCTACACTGTCTAATCCGGAGCGACTGTGTCCAAGATGACGGCGCCCGGTTTTAAATACTCGAGGTGACGCTGTGCGGCCAGCCAATCACTGTAATGCCCACAACCAACATGGCTGCAGCATTACAGTGACTGGCTGGCAATCCCTGCATGTTCATTGGCTCTGTAAAGAGCGCCAAACATGCAGGGCGGAGACGCGAGCTCCCGCCCGAGTAACCCGGAAATGCTCGGTGCTCGCCGAACATCCCGAGTAGCGTGATGCTCGGGCGAGTACCGAGCAGTGTCGAGCATGTTCGCTCAACACTAATTACGACCAAAATTACATAAAATCATTACAAATTGTAGCCTATATGCTATTCCGATGTATAATCTATATTACTGTAAAGTTTCATGCAAATCCGTCCAGTAGTTTTTTCATGAAAGAGTAACAAACATACATACTCACAAACTTTCGCATTTAGAATATTAGTAGGATTAGTAGGATGATGGTAGGGTATGAGATATATTTTTTGTCTTTTGTAGGTTTTACAACATCACCTAGTCTGTGATTGGGGTACAAAAGTCCTTGGAGATGGAACCATGACTTGATCATCTTGATGAAAGTTAGGCAGTCTACACTTTCAGGGGACAGCCGGGTGCGCTTATCCATCAGGACACCACCAGCAGCGCTGAAGACACGTTCTGAGAGAACGCTGGCTGCTGGGCGCGATAAAACCTCCAAGGTGTGACAGGCGAGCTCAGGCCACTCATCTATTTTTGAAGACCAAAATGTCAAAGGGTCCAAACCCTCCCTGATGGTACTGATATTGAGTTCTATATACTCTTGCACCATCCTCTCCATTCGTTCAACATGTGTCAGACTTGTACACTGTTGTGCTGGTGCATGAGCTGGGCTAAAAAATGTGTGAAAGGACTCGCAGAAATTGCTTCTGCCACTTACACTGCTGCTGCTGCTAATGTTTTGGTGTTGATAAATTGATGTGCCGAAGGTTGTAAGTTTAGAGCTGAGATGCAAACTGTGTGCCTCTCTGCTGTCTTGGGGAAATCATTTCTTAAGGTTGTGAAAAGCATGTTTCGATACTCCAGCATTCACAGGTGCCTTTCCAGGGTGGGAAGCAACTGGCAAAACTTACTCTTATAACGTGGATCTAACAGAGTGGCAACCCAGTAGTCAGCACAATTTCTAATCATAGCTACATGGGGGTCATGTTGCAGATAGTGCAGAAAGAAGGCACTCATATGTCAGAGTCTTCCATGAGATCCAAGCCCATGCTGTGTTGGTGGCTGGGTAACTCTAATGCTTGTTTTCTCCGTCCCAACTCGCCAACCATGAACAACAGAGAGGGGATGATTATCTTCTTCATCTCCTGACAGTTGCCCGCCCATCACCTCTTCCTCCTCCGTTTGTTCCTTGGCTCTTACACCTTCACTAACAGTTTGTCTGGTATCACAAACCCCCCTCCATTGCAGTAATCCACCCTCCATTGGCACTCGCCTGTGTGACGACAGTCTGAAACTTTGAGACATTGTTATCCCTTACGCATCCTCCTCTTCCTCTGGGACCACTACCTACTCTGGCAAGCTATTGAAAGCCTGCTCCAGCATGTAGATGACCAGATTAGTGATGCTGATGACGGCATCGTCAGCACTAACCATCTTAGTAGCCATTTCAAAACTGTGCTGTAGAGTGCAGAGATCCTTAATCTTTGCCCACTCCGTAAAGGTGATATGCCCCACCTCCATACTGCATTGGCCAAGACAATACGACATAAAGTCAGGGCTCGTTGCTGCTGCCACAGTCGCTGCAACATGTGCATAGTGGCACATGTCACCATGTCAGCACAATACATATTAACCTGTTAACTGGCGTGGACAAAGACTTCTGTATTGATGCAAGTCGATGACCTGAGGGGTGCGAATGGCAGAAATGAGCACACAGCTTCCGTGCTTTCTGCAGCAGCTCATCCAAGCCAGGATAGTGGCAGAGAAATTACTGTACCACAAGGTTGAGGATGTGAGAAATGCAAAGCATGTGTGTGAGCTTGCCTTGGCGTAGGGATGCCACCAGGTTTGCACCGTTATCGGACACGGCCTTCCCTGGCTCCAGATTCAACGGAGACAGCCATTGCTCAAACTCAGCCTGGAGAGCTTTTCACAAGTCTTCAGCTGTATGACTGCGATCTCCAAGGCTTATTAATTTTAACACTACCTGATTGTGGTTAGCCTTGGCTGCACAGTACGAATGTGGTGTGGATTCACTCTGCACTGTGTCTCATTAAGGCAGAGGTTGAGTTCTGCAAACCTTGGTGATTCCAAGACTTGTGGAGCAGCCCCTTCCCTGCCTGCCTCCTCAACCACCAGAGTCACCCAGTGCCCAGTCAGTGAGATGTAACGCCCTTGGCCATGCTTACTCGCCCAGGTGTATGTGGTGAAATGCACCATGGCAGACATAGATTTAGTCAAGGAATGGGTGATGTTGTCTGCAACATGCTGGTGTAGTGCAGGCATAGCTTTCTTAGAGAAGTAATGGCGACTGGGCAACTCGTACTGGGGGAGTGCGACAGCCTTCAGCTTTCGGAAACAGTCAGTATCTACCAGGCATAAAGGCAGCATTTCCGTGGCCAACAGATTGGAGGTGGTGGAGTTCAATATCTTCGCTTTGTCATGTGTATGAGAAAACAATCTTTTATGTGACCACAACTGTGGGACCGAGGGCTGGCTGCAGTGCTGAGATAGAGCGTAGAATGGTGAACCGGACAAATTGCTGGACCATGAGTGAGGTGTAGGCGGAGATGTCATGGTGGATTGAGAAAGATGTGGTGTGCTCTTTCTCTGAGATCGACCAAAAACAGCAGGTATGTCCGCTTCCGTTACAGATTACAGGCTCTCACTCAGCGTGACTGGAGTGGGTAAACAACCGGAGGTTCTGTGGTGGGAGACCTGGGTGACAATACTTGGCATGGTAACAGAGGAGAAGGAAGAAGCAACAGATGTGGTTGATGGGGTGCCTGATAGTTGTTGAGGTCCGATGGTCTGCATTTCATTACAGTGAGATTGCCAGAGTAATGCATGTTGATTGCTCAAGTGAAGGTTCATGCATGTAGTGGTCAAATTATTGCACTTTTCCCTTCTACTGAGTTTTTTCTTGCAAAGTTGGCAGAGAAGGTGAGTTGGCTCATCCTTTGCAGTGTCAAAAAAGGCCCAGGCAAGGCAACCCTTGCCACCCCTGCAAGCTGCAGACCCGTGACCACTGCTGGCCACAGCCACAGTTGTGGCTAAGGATGCAATGCTTGTCTTGGTTGTATCACACCATGTCTGTGCCGTAGAGCGCAACGTAACCTCATCATCTTCCTCCTCCTCCACCTCCTCAGATGAACTGCTCAGCTGCATGCCTCTGGGTGCACACCAAGTGGGATCTACAACCTCATCATCATCCAATGTGTTATCCCATTCCACGCCCAGAAAGTCACCCTCCTTTTCTTGCCCTGGCAGCACAGTACAGTCCGCGTGAGCCTCAGGTGTCTGAGTCTCATCAGGATCACCTCCTGCCCCGGGGGTTAACGTCTGGACATTGCATTTGCTTTCCTCCTCCTGACTCTGTGAATCTGTGGAGTACACTTCTGATGCCCATGGCATAGAATGTGTGAACAGCTCTGCAGACTCACCCATCTGTGGTTCCCTATAGTCAGTTGGGCGGCTGGACAGTTGTGACACGGGGGGGAAGCAAGGGTAATTGGGGTGCAACCTATGTGGACTGTACTGTATGCTATGTTGAGGTGGAAGAAGAGCAGGAGAGGCCACTTGAAGCAGCGCTTGCCATCCACTGGAGCACATGCTCTTTCTGGCCCTCATCAACAAGACGTACCGCTGTCCGGCTGCCAAAGAAAGGCAGTGGAGTAGCCCGTCTAGTAACAGAAGTTGTCAGTTGTCTTTGGCTAGGATGTGACAGTGTTAGTTTACTGGTGCTTTCACTAACATCACCACCTACCCCATATATAAATTGAACACCAAGCCTATTCCCTTTCCATTCCCTTTCTGCACAGAGCTGAATTTCAGCGGTACTAAATGACAAGGTAAAATATGGCTTGCTGTATCACGTTAGCAACTGAAAAAAAAATATATTTTTTTACTTTGCAACAGCTCTGCACACAGCTGAGTTTCAGCAACACTAAATGACAAGGTGAAATAAGGCTTGCTGTATCACTTTAGTAACAGAAGAAAGTATTTTTTTTTACTGTGGATCAGGCCTGTATAACAGAAGTGTAGCATCGGCGTCTCTGCCCCTTGCTAGGCAGAGACGCCGTCCCTCTCACCTCCCCGCTCCTGGCGCGGCGTCCTCTAGCGCTTCTCTCCCCCTGCTTCCGGCACGCGCTCCTTCCCCGGCTGTGTGCTTAGGGCGTGCGCGCGCGCTCCCCCTCTCTTAAAGGGACCGCGCACGCCGTCCTATGGAGTCCCCGGCCAATTGCCGGAGGACCTCCCATATATAAGGAACCTCCTCCAAAATGGGGGTGCCCGAGCAAAGTTGTTTGCACTGTGTCTGATCTGTGCTTCAGCCCTCAGGTCCCGCTGCTAGCCTGACTTCTCGTCCTGCCTGCCAGCCTGTTATCTGCCCGTTACCTGCCAGCCTTCTCACCTGGAGCGCTCACCTATTACCAGCCGGTTACCTGCCTTGGCTATCTGTCTGCTCACCTGGGATCATCCGCCTGCCTTGTCTGTCAGACCGCTCACCTGGGAGCGCCCACCAGTTACCTGCCAGTTACCTGCCTCGTCTGTCTGGCCACTTACCTGGGAGCACCCGTCTGTTACCTGCCTCGTCTGTCTGGCCGCTCACCTGGGAGCACCCGCCTGTTACCTGCCTCATCTGTCTGCCGGCTCACCTGGGAGCGCCCACCAGTTACCTGCCAGTTACCCACCTCATCTGTCTGCCCGCTCACCTGGGAGCACCTGCCTGTTTCCTGCCAGCCTGCCTGGAGACCCTGCCATCACTTGCTGTGACCACCTTCCTGGTAAACCTTAAGACTGCTACTTGCCCTGCTTTCTCCAACTGTGACCACCTTCTCTGCTACCAGAGACTTCCGCCTGCTTGCCATGTCCATCCACCATACTGGTCAGTCCCAGCCATCTGACCCGTGGGAGCCACCTGCTCTCTTACAAGGTCGTCCCCAGAGTAGCACCTGGTCCCTCAGCCCGGATCCTCCCTGGTCACGGTGTCATTTGCTGCCGTACGACCAGGGTCGGTTCGAATGGATACTTAGTCACGCCCCTCTGGGTCCTTCCTTGCACCTCGGCACAGAGGTTCCACCACCCGGACCCGTAACAAGAAGATATGCTCCTAACAATTTCAAACTGAGATCTCCCCTACTGTATCACGTTAGTAACAGAAGAAAGTATTTTTTTACTGTGGATGAGGCCAGTATAACATAGAATATATGCTCCAAACAATTTCAAACTGAGATCTCCCCTACTGTATCACATTAATAAAAGAAGAAAGTATTTTTTTAGTGTGGATGAGGCCTGTATCACATAGAAGATAAGGTCCAAACTATTTTAAACTGACATCTAGCCTGCTGTATCACATTAGTAACAAAAGAAAGTATTTTTTTAGTGTGGATGAGGCCTGTATAACATAGAAGATATGCTCCAAACAATTTCAAACTGAGATCTCTCCTACTGTATCATGTTAGTAACAGAATAAAGTATTTTTTAGTGTGGATGAGGCCTGTATAACATAGAAGATATGCTCTGAACAATTTCAATCTGAGATTTCCCCTACTGTATCACGTTAGTAACAGAAGAAAGTATTTTTTTAATGTGGATGAAGCCTGTATACAATAGAAGATTTGCTCCAAGAAATTTCAAACTAAAATCTAGCCTGTTTTATCACTTTTGTCACAGAAAAAAATAGATGTTTTTACTCTGCATACAGCTGAATTTCACCACCACAAAATGACAAACTGAGATATGGCGTGTCGCATCTTGTTAGGAACAGAAAAAAATTTTTTTTTTACTCTGCAGTGCACCAGCTCTGCACACAGCTGAATTTCACCACCACAAAATTACAAGGTGGGCTATGGCATACTGCATCATGTTAGTCACAGAAAAAAAATTGATTTTTGTACTCTGCATGAGCTCTGCATACAGCTGAATTTCACCGCCACAAAATGACAATGAGATATGGCTTGCTGGATCACGTTAGCAACTGAAATTTTTTTTTTACTGATCAACAGCTCTGCACACTGCTGAATTTCAGCGACACTATATGACAAGGTGAGATATGGCGTGTTGCATCACGTTAGCAGCTGAAAAAAATAGCTTTTTTTACTCTGCACACAGCTGAATTTCACTGACCACAAAATGACAAGGTGATATATGGCTTGCTGTATTACGTTAGCAACTAAAAAAAATAGATTTTTAAAGGTGTAATCGTGCATGGAGCACAATAAAAGCAATGCACAACAGACTTCTATGAAATGTGCCCTACTGTCTTTGTCTGGACCTCACTAATCGGCACAAGAAAAAAAAATCTGCTGTAAGGCCGATTTCACAGCCACCCAGGACACTAGCTATCTAAACTATCTAACATAGAAGCAACCGCAGAGCTAACTAGCTGAAATATCTAATGAATCCAGAAGCAGCGTCAGGAGTAGCCTCTCTGACCTGTTATAATCAAAAAATGGCATTAAAACAACATGTCCACTCTACATTCACCAGTAAATGTAATTTTAACATTTTACTACCTTATCTGGCAATGTGGTGTGTGAGACATCATCAGACAAATACAGAATGAACAATTATTTCCAGCTGATAATACAATTTAGCATCTGTCCCTATTTTAAAAGCAGCTAACATCATTATCAATACGAAATAGTTTTTTTTATTTTTTCAGCACGGAGTATAATACAAGAATCCCTGACTAGATGCCTGTAAGATGCTATCCCAATTGCTATAGGTCACCCGTATACGAATCTCAGATAAGAGAGATAATATAGGACAATAGAAAATAGAATTTAACTGGCTCTGAAGAGGTTTTTTGCACCACCAAGCTGTGAAGGATTGCAAGCAACCCTGTCTGCTTTCATCAATTTCTAATTACAGATCACCATTAAAAATTATGAATCGGTCAATGAATGCATGTAAAAAAGTTATGGATTGTTGTAGGGATGTATGCGACCAGAACAAACACTCATTTTCAGCTGATAATATCATCAATCCAGCGTTATCAATAGGTAATAGATTTTTTTTTCAGCACGGAGTATAATACAATAATCCTTGACTAGATGCCAGTAAGATGCTATCCCTGCTGCTATAGGTCACCCATACACGAATATCAGATAAGAGAGGTAATATTTTACAATAAAAAATAGATTTTAACTGGCCCAAAAAAAATTTTTTTGGACATGGCAGCAACAAACTGTGAAGGAACGCAAGCAACCCTGCCTGCTATCATTAATTTGTGACTAAAGATCACTGTTAAAAAATATGAATTGGTCAACGAGTGCACGGAAAATATCAAGTAATGCACTGTGGAAGTGATGTATTCAACGACAATGAACAACACTCATCTCCAGCTGATGATACCTTTCACCTGTTCCCTATTGTAAATGCAGATAACAGCAGTATCAATAGGGAATAGAATAGATTTTTTTTTCCACAGCAGCAGCAACAGTACGCAGTATAAGGCAATAATACTGGGCTGGATTGGTGTAATATGCTATCCATATTGCAATAGCTCAAACGTAAACAAATTTCAGATAAGAGAGGTAATATTGTAGAATATAGAATCTATTTGATCTGGCCTTTCCATTATTAAGGAGTGGGTCTCCTATACTGTTATTGTGTATATGGTATAATACCCCTGGTGGCACTAAAAACCATCTCTGAAAAAACGCTAGCCGCCAGGACCTCCAAGGCATAGAGAGACAGTTCATGCCACGTGTCCAGCTTGGACACCCAATAGTTGTAGGGCATAGAGGAATCACGGTGGATTGTGTAAGGCGGGATGGCACACCGGGAGAAATAGTGATGGCTAGGGACTGAGTGCCGAGGGACAGCCGCCACCATGAGGTTGTGGACAGCTTCTGTCCACACGAGCCGAAAAGGCACATTTCCAATGCAAACAGTTCAGAAATGTGGCAGTTTAGTATTGTGGCTTGTGGGTTGGTGGCTGCGCATTTGCGCTTGCGTTCCAAGGATTGGGGTAGGGATAACTGAAAGCTGCCCTAGGACAAGGACGTGGTTGCTGGCGGTGATGGCTGCAAGTGTGCAATGACAGGTGCCGGGTGGGAGGCATTTTTGCCTGTGCCATTGACAGGGGAGTGCACACACAACAGTGGAAAAGGCAGTCGTGTCACACGCAATTTCTGGACCCTGGCGTTTGGCCCACCTAGTCGGCTGCTTTGCTCTCATGTGCCTGATCATGCTGGTCGTGGTCAGGCTGGTAGTTTTGCTACCGCTGCTGATGCTGGCATGGCAGATGTTGCAAATAGCCTTTTTGAGGTTAACTGGACAGTCTTTAAAAAAGAGCCAGACTCTGGAAGACCTAACAGTTGGACTGGCAACTTTCCTCCTGTTGGTGTTCTGGGGAACAGTTGCCCACCTTATGCCTTTGTCTGTGGCCACCCCACCACTTGTTTCTGCCTGTTGTGGTACTACGCCTCCCTCCCACGATGCGCTGCTGTCCTTGCTATGCATGTCACCTTGCCAAGTTGGGTCAGTGACTTCATCGTCCACCACCTCGTCTTCCATGTACACACCCTGGGCCTCCTCCTGACTTGCTGGCAATTGTGTCTCATCATCATCATCCACCTCTTGCAACAGTAATTGCACTTTCCTACTGTCGCCTTCGTGTGACTGTAGCTGCTCAAATATTTTGGCATCGCTGCATGCGATCTCCTCTTGCCTCGCTTGAAGCAGGCTGGTCAAGAGGCCCAAATCTATAAATGGAAAAGTGAACAGCTCTTCGGAGTGTCCTGGTGTGGGATCACTTGTCCTAGGGCGCTCGGCATGGTGGGAGGAAGGAGGATCAGGGTGAGGAATATGTGGTCTGGACTCCTGGCTATTGAGACTGGACCCTCTGGAAAACAGGGTGGTGGTGGTGGCAAACTGACTGCCATCCAACCAACAACCTTTTTACACTGGTCTGGCTTCAAGAGTGGTGTTCTGTGGCCCCCTGGAAAGTGGGACAGGAAGGTATGCTGACATGATGTGGGTGCTTATTGTGCTCCCTCAGCAAGCACAATTTCAGCTTGCCCATGGCCTTGGCCTCTGCGTGCCCCATCACTATCACATCCACTTTCCTGTCCCTTGCCGCACACCTTGCCCATTTTAAATGGAGTATAATATTTGTCACGTTTCCAAAAATGTCAGGATTATTACCGAAGTAATATAGGATCATGTCTCATGACCACGGTTTTAGGCTGTGGCCTTATAGACATGGTATTGGTCAACGACCAAGTGTGAATAGGTTTAAGCACACAACTGGCAGACTTTAAATGGAGTAGAATACTTGTCACGTTCCCAAAAATGTCAAGATTATTACAGCGGCAATATCGGATCACTTGAGATGATGGGCAAGTTTCTCTGCTTCCACAATACAGCAATGCTATGAAAATCAACCAAATCTGGTTAAATGCTGCTAACAAGCAAATGGAGCAGTAAAATTTGTGTATTATATTGCTTTTCACCAAAATAATCAGGATTAAGAGCAGAAACATTATTAGCCCTGATATCTAGTACTATGGATATCTGTAACAGCAGCCGCAGACAGAACGTGCAACGGACCCTATTCTGTTGTATACACTCTCCACAGACTCTGCCTGCCTAACTCCTGCTATTACCAGGATTGATATGCATCAGGATTAGTCCATAGAAGGAATGCTAGTGTAGATTTGTAATTCTGTGGAATACCTCACTAAAACAACCGCCAATTCTCTCCCTCACTCAGCAGCACCTCTCCCTTCTCTGCCTGCTTGACCGGTACACTGTGATGAGCATAGGGTCCCGGGTCTTATATAGACCTGATGACGCTATGCGGGCAGCCAATCACTGTAATGCCACAACCAACATGGCTGCTGCATTACAGTGACTGGCAGGCAATCCCTAGACATAACGTTGATTTTTCTATTTTTATTGGTGCACTGATTTTTTTTTTCCTTACTTAAGGAAAAAAAAAAATCAGCGCACCAATAAAAATGGAAAAATCAACATTATGTCTAAACAGCGCCAAACATGCCGGGCGGGGACTTGAGCTTCCACCCGAGCATTTCAAAATTACTCGCCAAGCATCGAGCATCTCGACCACTGAGCTGCTCAGGCGAGTACTGAATAGTGGCAAGCATGTTCGCTAATCACTAGTGGTTGTATATTTTAGAGATCATCTTGAGGAAGGGGAAGGGAATTTTTGAGAGTAAGTCAAGCCAGGACCAGTTTCCCGCTGTCAGGAATTTTAGTTTAAATTGTTTAAGAATGTGAATGACATGGATATGTTGTTGGAAGTTGATAGGGTGTTTCTTAGCTTCCTTTGGCCATGAGTTTTCCATGGGGACTTTGTTAGTTAAGAAATAATATATTTTAACAAATAGGACCATAAATCATATATATTCACATATTTGGGATCAAGAAGGTATGGTATGGTGCAAATGGGAGCTAAAGCTGATGGGCTTTCTAAAGGTGGTAAGGTCTAAACTTGAGCCCTCTTAATTTTTAGGGTCATGGTAGTAGTGTCATCTAAATTATTATCTGTTAGGGGGAATAATTAGTCTTGATGTATTGACATGATTGTCTGCCAAGTAGGAGTTCAGAGTCACCTTTTTTAGCTTGTTTCTTGGTATGAACCAATTTCAATCATCTACCAAGGTGGATCACTTTATAGTAGAAGTGGATTTCTGGCAGTCGAAGGCCTCCTAATGATTTAGGGTGGGTATGAAGCTTATGTGATAGTCTAACTTTCTTATATTTCCATATGTTGTTCACTATCATCGTTAGGAAAGGCCACGTGATGCAAATTTCCCAGCATTATAAAAATCTAGGCTCCTCTAACCTTGTGCCAAAAAACAGCAGCTATGGGTTCTTCTCAGTAGCTGCCTAGCACTCCGAAAAGTCAAATGATGGAGGCCAACAAAGCTATAAGAAGGTAGCAAAGCATTTTCAAGTTGCACTTTCCTCAGTTCAAAATGTAATTAAGAAATGGCAATTACCAGGAACAGTGAAGGTCATGATAAGGTCTGGAAGACCAAGCAAAATTTCAGTGAGAGCTGCTCATAGTATTGCTAGAGAGTCAAATTGGAACCCCCCGCTTAACTACAGAAGACCTTCAGAAAGATTTAGCAGACTCTGGAGTTGTGGTACATTGTTCTACTGTTCAGAGACACCTGCACAAATATGATCTTCATGGAACAGTCATCAGATGAAATTTCAACAAATTCTTGATTCAAACATAACACCATCTGCAAAAAAGCTGAAGTTGAAAAAAAGGATGGTTTCTGCAAATGGATAATGATGTTAAACACATGTCAAAATCCACAATCGACTACCTCAAAAGGTGCAAGCTGAAGGTTTTACAATGGCCCTCACAATCCCCTAATCTAAACATCATTGAAAATCTGTGGCCAGTTCTCAAAATAGCAGAGCATGCAAGACGACCTGGGAATCTCACAGAACTGGAAGAATTTTCCAAGGAAGAAAGGACGAAAATCCCTCAAACAAGAATTGAAAGACTCTTGTCTGGCTAGAAAAAGCGTTTACAAGCTGTGATACTTTCAAAAGGGGGCGCTACTAGGTACCAACCTTTCAGATTGCCCAAACTTTTGCGTTGGCCCTTTTTCCTTTTTGTAATTTATAAAATGTAAAATATGACAATATTTTTTTGCGTAAAATACAATGCATCATCTTTAACTTTAGGCCTTTTAGATATCATTTCATCTTCAACTTGCTTTGCTGTTCACAAGTTCACAATAACAGTAATTTTGACCATGGGTGGCCAAACTTTTACATGCCACTGTACATGGTTTAAATACAGAAAACAATGTTAAAAAAAAGACCCAAGAGGAAAGGAAGGAGTATATACAATCACATGTCAAGACACTGCGCATGAGGTTGCACAATTACATACACTGCTCAAAAAAATAAAGGGAACACTCAAATAACACATCCTAGATCTGAATGAATGAAATATTCTCATTGAATACTTTGTTCTGTACAAAGTTGAATGTGCTGACAACAAAATCACCCAAAAATCATCAATGGAAATCAAATTTATTAACCAGTGGAGGCCTGGACTTGGAGTCACCCCCAAAATTAAAGTGGAAAAACACACTACAGGCTGATCCAACTTTGATGTAATGTCCTTAAAACAAGTCAAAATGAGGCTCAGTATTGTGTGTGGCCTCCACGTGCCTGTATGACCTCCCTATAAAGGCTGGGCATGCTACTGATGAGGTTGCGGATGGTCTCCTGTGGGATCTCCTCCCAGACCTGGATTAAAGCATCCGCCAACTCCTGGACAGTCTGTGGTGCAACGCGATGTTGGTAGATGGAGCAAGACATGATGTCCCAGATGTGCTCAATCGGATTCAGGTCTGGGGAAAGGGCAGGCCAGTCCATAGATTCAATGCCTTCATCTTGCAGGAACTGCTGACACACTCCAGCCACATGAGGTCTGGCATTGTCCTGCATTAGGAGGTACCCAGGGCCAACCGTACCAGCGTATGTTCTCACAAGTGGTCTGTGGATCTCATCTCGGTACCTAATGGCAGTCAGGCTACCTCTGGCGCGCACATGGAGGGGAGAGAGGACATCCCTGTCGGGTTCCATTTTGGATGTTAAAGCTCTGGCAAAAGGAGCCATGGACTCTAATTTTTGCTGAGGGTTGGGAGTAGAGTGTTAGAATCGCACCTGTAAATGCAGTTTGAATAGTGAATCTTTCCAGCGTGCTAGTCATAAAGCGCCAGCTGATTCTATCAATCGCTTTCTCTGCGTCGGTTGAAATGAGGGTCAGGGAATTGTTTGTTTTTAAAGCATAAGAGATTTAGTGTAGGACCCTAGCGGAGTTATCCTTCCCTTCTCTGCCTTTCACAAAACCAGCTTCGTCTGGATGTATTAGTTTTGGTAGTGTGATGCTTATGCCTCTAGCTAGTATCTTAGCCCATAACTTCGTGTCTGTGTTCAACAAGGAAATAGGATGGTAGCTACTGCATAGCAGAAGGCCATTACCTTCTTTAGGGATAATTGAGATGAAGGCTTCCAATGATTGTTTGGAGAGGGGACACAGAGAGAAACGATTTAAAAAGATTTACTAAGAGGGGAAGTAGGAATTTGATGAACTTTTTATAGCAGATACTTGAGAAAGCATCCAGTCCAGGGCTTTTACTGTTGGGAATAGTTTTCAGTGTATCTAATACTGAGCTAATACATTTGCTCAGTTTGAGTTTAGGGAGAGACCACCAGTTTAGAAAGTTGTTTATTTTATTGGAAGCTTCTAGTGCAGGGGTAGAGAACTTAGGGCCTGTGAGCCATTTACGGCCCACGATGACCTTTTATCCGGCCCCGGGCAGATTCCTGGGGACCACAGTGCTTGGGCTGGCAGCTGTACTTTGCCGGCTGCCAGCGCATTCATTTCTTCTTGATCTGTAAGCACACAATGTTCACTACTGAGCGCAATGAAAGATTAAGTCCTGACACGGGTGCCAGCATCAAGACGTACTTTGTGGTTGGAGTTAGCGTGCGATTTGTATGGCCCCTGAAATATGGTATAATTATTAGTGATGAGCGAGCACTCACAAGTACTCGGTATTCGCCCGAGCATCTCAGTACTCGAGATGCTCAGACCTCGCCGAGTACTTGCGAGATGCTCGGGTGGATGCTCGGGTCCCCTCCCTGCATGTTTGGCGTTCTTTAGAGTGCCAATCAACATGCAGGGATTGCCTGCCACTCAGAGTAATGCCGCAGCCATGTTGGTTGTGGCATTACAGTGATTGGCTGGCCGCACAGTGTCATCAGGTCTATTTCAGACCTGGCACCGCTGTGCTCATCAGTCTACTCCACAATCAGACAGTGTAGGGAGAGGTGCTACTGAGCCAGGGAGAGATTTGGTTGTTTATTAGGTAGTGTAGGGAGAAAACAAGTACATTACACATACAGTATCCATCTCAACAAAGAGTCCTTCTGAGAACTAATCCAACTGCAGAGATATCAGGCAGGCAGTGTATATAGGCAGTCAGGCAGTGTATATAGCAGACTGCAGTGCATATAGCACAAGAGGCTCCATTCCAATTCTGCCTTCTGCTGCTGTTAGATATTTCTAGACAAAGGCCAAGGTCTCAGGGGCCAGGAATATTTTTTTTTTGGATCTTAATCCTCATTATTTGCTTAAAAAGTGATCCAGAGAACACCGTTTTTCTGCGCCATTTGCTTGTTGGCACTGCAGAATACAGCCAGTTCCTTTCCATAATACAGCGCTAAAAATCCAGCTATTTAAAACTGTGGTTTGTCCGTCACACAGATTACATATAATTGCGCTGAAAATACTGCCATTTTTGGCCTTCATTAAATTTTTTTTTTAGTGTGTCAGCAAAGTTTTTGACACTGGTTTGCTGTTCATAATAGTTACCTACAGGCCAGGTATTTAAAACTGTGTTTTTTCCATCACACGGATCACATTTACATGTAATTGCGCTGAAAATACTGCCATTTTTGGCCTTCATTCAAATTTTTTTTAGTGTGTCAGCAAAGTTTTTGACACCGGTTTGCTGTTCAAAATAGTTGCCTACAGGCCAGGTATTTAAAACTGTGTTTTTTCCGTCACACGGATTACATTTACATTTAATTGTGCTGAAAATACTGCCATTTTTGGCCTTCATTCAAATTTTTTTTAGTGTGTCAGCAAAGTTTTTGACACCGGTTTGCTGTTCAAAATAGTTGCCTACAGGCCAGGTATTTAAAACTGTGGTTTTTCCGTCACACGGATTACATTTACATTTAATTGTGCTGAAAATACTGCCATTTTTGGCCTTCATTCAAATTTTTTTTAGTGTGTCAGCAAAGTTTTTGACAACGGTTTGCTGTTCAAAATAGTTACCTACAGGCCAGGTATTTAAAACTGTGGCTTCTCCATCACACGGATTACATATAACTTCGCTCCAAATTCAGCTATTTTTAGTGAGCGCGGAATATATTGTCCTCTATATAAAATGGGCATGGCGCATGGCAAGGGATGGGGAACAGGACGTGATGGTGATGGTGCATGCAGAGGCCAAGGCCGTGGGCAAGCTGAAATTGTGCCACAACAAACACCCACATCTTCTCGTCCGACCTTCCTGTCCCAATTCCTAGGGGACCTCAGCACACCACTATTGAACCCAGAGCAGTGTCAAAATGTTCTTGGTTGGATAGCGGATAATACTTACAGTCACTTAGCCACCACCACCACCCTGTCTCCCTCATGGTCAAGTCTCAGTAGGCGTGAGTCTGGTCCGCATATTCCTCACCCTGATCCTCCTTCCTCCCACCATGCCGAGGGCCCGGAGACAAATGATCCCACACTTAGACACTCTGAAGAGCTGTTCACTTTTCCATTTATAGATTCAGGCCTCTCGTCCACTTGAAACGGGGCAAGAGGAGATCACATGTAGCAATGCCCAAATATTTGAGCAGCCACGGTCACACGAAGGTGACGGTGGGAAAGTGTCACTATAGGTGGGCGATGATAAGACACAATTGCCAGAAAGTCAGGAGAAGGACTAGGGTGCGGAAGTGAAAGACGAGGTGGTGGATGATATAGTAACTGACCCAACCTGGCAGGGCAGGAGGACATGCAGAGCGAGGACAGCAGCACACAGGGGGAGGGAGGCAGAGTACCCCAGCAGGCAGGAAGAAGCAGTGTGGTGGCCGTAGACAAAAGGCAGGCAACCATTCCCCGTAACGCCAACACGAAGGAAGTTTCCAGTACAACTGTTAGGTCTTCCCGAGTCTGGTTGTTTTTTAAAGACTCTGTCGATAACACCAAAAAGGCCATTTGCACCAGCTGCAAGGCCAGCATCAGCAGTTGTGGCAAAACTATCAGGCTGACCACCACCAGAATGATCAGGCACATGGCAGAAAAGCACCCAACTTTGTGGGGCCAACCCCAGGGTCCAGTAACAGTGTCTGCAGGTGGCACCATTGCTTCTTCCGCTGTTGTGCATGTAAGCCAATCCCCTGTCCATGGTGCATGCGAAGATGCCTCCTGCCCTGCACCTGTCATTGCACACTCTCAAGTAGCAGCATCAGGAAACACGTCAACGTCCTTGTGTTAGCACAGCGTTTAGTTGTCCATACCACAGTCCTTGAAACACAAGCGCAAATACGCAGCCAACGACCCACAGGTCACACTACTAAATTCCCACATTTCACGACTGCTTGCGCTCGAAATGTTGCCTTTTAGGCTCGTGGAGACGGAAGCATTCCGCAATCTGATGGCGGCGGCCGTCTCTCGGTACTCGGTCCCCAGCCACCACTATTTCTCCCGGTGCGCTGTCCCCGCATTACACAAACTTGTGTCCCAAAACATTAGCCGTGATCTCAACAACGCAGTTACCGGGAAAGTCCACCTAACCACAGACACGTGGACAAGTGCTAGTGTGCAGGGACGGTAAATCTCACTGACGGCAAACTGGGTTAACATAGTGGAAGCCAGGACCCAGTCAGACCTTGGGACTGAACACGTCCTCCCGAAGCCAAGGATTGCGGGCCCTAAGTCAATCACGGTTGCCCCCACAGTCTACATCTCCTGCACCACATCCTCCTCGGTCTCTTCCTCCTCTTCAGCCTCCATCTCTAAAATGAACACATTAGTCACAAGCAGGAAGCACTACAGCACTGCCTCGGCCAAGCGGGAACAGGCTGTGCTGAAGCTAATATGCTTAGGTGACAAACCGCACAAAGCTGAAGAGTTGTGGACAGCTCTGAAAGAACAGGCACATCTCACACCGCTGAACCTACAGCCAGGCATGGTCATGTGTGACAATGGCCGGAACCTGGTGGCGGCTCTGAGGCGAGGCGAGCTCACACACGTATAATGCCTGGCCCATGTGCTTAATCTTGTAGTTCAGCGGTTTCTCAAATCCTACCCGGAGCAGCTGGATCTGCTTGATAAAGCACGCCACCTGTGTGCCCACTTTAGAAACTCACCTACAGCTGCCTCCGCTCTTGCCATGTTTCAGCAGCGTTTGCAGCTTCCGGCTCACCGACTGGTTTGTGATGTCCCCACATGTTGGAACTTTACACTGCAGATGTTGGGACAGATTTGTGAGCAGATGAGGGCAGTTGTTGAGCAGCAGCATCAACAAGGCCGTCGGTATTCAGTTCAGACTCCACACATAAGATCTCAGGAGTGGACATGGATGTCAGACATATGTACCATCCTCCAAAACTTTTAGGACTCCACCAAGATGGTGAGCGTCGATGATGCAATAATTAGTGTCACCATCCCACTTCTCTGTCTTCCGAAATACTCTCTGCTCACAATCAAAGAGGATGCACTGCAGGCGGAGCACAATGAGATGGAGCAATGAACCATACAGGGTGATTACACACAGCCCAGCCTCACCTCATCCCAATGTAGATTGGTTGACAATCAGGAAGATGAGGAGGAGGAAGAACAGGAGCTAGTTTCATGCGCTATAGATGGTACTACCTGTACAGCTGTCATACCGTCTGTTCAGCGTGGATGGCCAGAGGACAGAGAGGAGTAGGAGGAGAGCATGGTCAGTCATCCTCTTGGTGAGGACACGGAAGTCTTGCCTGTTAGCAGTCTGGCACGCATGGCAGATTTTTTGTTACGCTGCCTTTCCCATGACCCTCGCGTTCTCAAAATTTTGGGTGACAGTCATTACTGGTTGGTGACACTTCTAGACCCACGCTACAAGGAGAACTTTATATCTCTTATTCCTGAGGCGGACAGGTCTACAAAAATGGGGCTGTACCAGAAGGCCCTTGTTGCCGAACTATTAAAAAATTCCCATCTGAAAATACTGGCGGCAGAGGTCACAGTTCGTTGGACAACAAAGGAGTACAGGCGAGAGAGACACAACTTCAATCCAAGAGAGTCAGGAGAACACTGTCAAAGTTCTGGGATAGTTTTCTCAGACCCTCCCATCGCACAGGCCCTGAGGCGCGGGGTACTCTCACAAGGAGTGCAAAGTTTGGGAACATGCTGAGGGAGTATCTTACCGACCATACCAACGTCCTCCGTGATTCCTCTGTGCCTTATAATTATTGGGTATCTAAGCTGGACACCTGGAATGAACTGGCTCTCTATGCCTTGGAGTGCCTGGCCTGCCCTGCCCCAGCATTTTATCAGAGCGGGTTTTATTGCTGCCGGTGGAATTATAACTGATAAGCGCATCCACCTGTTAACTGAAAATGCTGACAGGCTGACTCTTATAAAAATGAACAAGGGCTGGATTGGGCCAGACTTCTCAACACCACCGAATGATAGCAGCGTAACATAAACTCAAATCCAGTGTCTTTTTTTGGGAGGTGTATTCCCATGCACCTCCTCACACCCACACATGGGTATACGCTTCCTGATTTTGTCTATTTGCTCTTGTCCTCCTCTTTCACCTCATCCTCATCCACCACCACTATATCACCAGGATGACCGTGGTCCGTGATGCAACACCCACATAATTTTTTTAAAGGGTATTTATGATGCCCGTAAAAAAAAAATGTATACACTATGTTCATGTATACCCACCAGGGGTAAATATTTGTCAGCCCATACACTTAGTGCATGGGCATTACAAGTAAAGGAGGCCCGCTCCTTTCTAATGGGAATATTTTTTATGAGGCCCTCCTCCATGTATCTTCCAAGGGTCATTGGAGTGCCTCCCAATTTTTGGCAGCCCTAGCATTCACTGCATAGGCAAACACAATGGGAGACCTACTTCCTAACAATGGAAACACTGTTTTCAGGAGGCCCTCCTCTAAGTCTCTTAAAAGGGGTATTAGGGTGCGTCCAAATTTTCAAAGTGGTATTGGGGTACGTCCAAATTTTGGGCAGCCCTGCCACTCACTGCATACGCAATAACAGTATAGGAGACCCACTCTTTAGTAGTGGGAACAATAAAACATAGCCGGCTGATGTATCTCTAAGAATAGTGAGGGCCAACTGCTGGCTCTTTAGAATAGTAAAGGCCGCCTGGTGGCCCTCTAAAAATAGGCTTTGTGACTTTCAGAGTCCCTCCTTCATAAATGAAACACAATGTGTCTGATGATATCTCACACACCACATGGCCAGATAAGGTTGTAAAATGTTAAAATTCTAATTCCTGGTGAATGCATTTGTCACGGTTGAAAGCAATGCAAAAGTGAAAAAACGCATCAAAAACGCTATGTGTGAACATAGCCCAAAGTGTGGAGGAGCATTTTTGTTTTTGCTTTATATACAAATCATTACCCTGGAAAGGATGTTCCTTAACATATTTCCCAGGAAAATCCATTTTGGTTTCGTTTTTGTATGTTTTATTGTGAGTCCGTAAAAGTGGCATAATACCTCTGACAACGTTGTTGACAGAAGTGACCTAGGAGTCAGAAATGCTTCCAGGGGTCTTCCCCATGCTGTTCCCATGTCATTTGAGCACTGTTCCCATCGATTTGGGCAATTTTTAGGCCATCTGCAGACCGCTGGGGGGAGCCGCCATAGACTTACATTGGGCTTGTTGCTCAGGTCGAGCACATTAGAATACTCGGGTGCTCGACCGGAGCATCGAGCACCCGAGCATTTTAGTGCTCGCTCATCACTAATAATTATCCAAATGGCCCTGTGCAGAAAAAAAGATTCCCCAACCCTGTTCTAATGGGTCTTTCACGGCATTAGAAGTCTCTAAATTATAAAGGTCTTCATAAAAGTTTTTAAAGGACTTTGCATTTTTTTCTGTTTGCATATAGAATTTTTACTTACATCTTTCGTAGAGATTGGCTGATTGTATATTACATATATCTTTAAGTTTATTTCTCTAGTTAGAGAGGTCAAGCTGTATTTTTTGCCACTGATTTTTATGGATGCTTTCCAGAGTACTTTTTTAACGTAAGATAAATGCTATTTCTTTATCTTTTTCTTTTTTTTTAAATGGGAGCTTAAAGCGATTAATTTGCCTCTTAATACAGATTTATGGGCTTCCCAGAATACAGGAATGATGTGGCCTGCTATTAAATTCTCCTTGAAATAAAGTTCTTGATACTTTTTATTATCTATTAAAGTTAAATCTACTCCAGGTTTGGACGCGGTAGCGTAGCAATAGTTAGATCTCTAAAAATAGGAGCATGGTCCAAGAGGTTATAGAGAATATAGATGTGGATTTGACTAGAGGGAGGCTGTTATTTTGGATGAGTAAATAATCTAATCTATGATATAATTTATGTGGCTGGGAGAAGAAGGTGAAATCCTTTGCAGTCGGGTTATGTAGTCTTCAGGAATCTATTAGCTGGAGGGAACTCAGTGAGAAGTGAATTTTCTTAATAGCTTTTTGTGATTGGGCGTTATGGCCTGTGGACGTGATTAGGAATAGATTCAATGGGATATAAAGGTCTCCATTAGTGATGAGTGAACGTGCTCCCCACTGCTCGGTAGTCGCCCTAGCATCACTGTACTCGACAAGCTCGGCGAGTATTTCCTGATTGCTCAGGCGGGAACTCGGGTCTCCTCCCTGCATGTTTGGCGCTCTTTAGAGACCCAATGAACATGTGGGGATTGCCTGCCATGCATTGTAATGCCATAGCCATGTTGGTTGTGGGCATTATAGTGATTGGCTGGCCGCATAGCATCATCAGCTATAAGACCGGGCGCCGCTGTGCTCGTCACAGTGTGCCCCAGAATCAGGCAGAGTAGGGAGAGGTGCTGCTGAGCTAGGGAGAGATTTGCTTGTTTATAGTTAGTTTAGGTATTCCACAACATATATATATATATATCCATCTGAACTAACAATTCTTCTGAGGACTAATCCAGCTGCATATAATCAGTGCTAGGCAGGCAGTGTACGTGGCTGACTGCAGTGTATGATACAGCACAAGGGGGTCCATTGAATGTCATGTCTGCTGCTGCTGTAATAATTACAGATATTTGTAGACATAGCCCCAGATATCAGGGGCCAGGGAAATTTTTTTTTTATCTTGGTTATTTGCTTAAAAAGCAATCCAGAGTACACAATTTTTATGCTCCATTTGCTTGTTCTCACTGCAGAATAAAGCCAGCTCTGTTCCTTATTTCAGCAATAAAAATCCAGAAATTTGAACTGAACGCGGAAAATATTGGCCTCCTTTTCTATTCTGTTACAATGTGTCGGTCAAGCTATTCACACTAGGTCTCTGTGAAGAATAGTATTAGTAAATTACAGGGCTGCTATTTAAAACCGTGGTTCTCTGTCAGACATATCACCTATAAGAGTGTTCCAAAATCAGCCATTTCTTCCATTTTCATTCCGTTGCGGTGTGTCGGTCAAGCTATTCACACTAGGTGTCTTTGAAGAATAGTATTAGTAAATTACAGGCCTGCTGTTTAAAACTGTGGTTCTCTGTCAGACGTATCACCTATAAGAGTGTTCCAAAATTAGCCATTTCTTCTATGTTTATTTCGTTGCAGTGTGTCGGTCAAGTTATTCACACTAGGTGTCTGTGAAGAATAGTATTAGTAAATTACAGGCCTGCTATTTAAAACTGTGGTTCTCTGTCAGACATATCACATATAGAATTGTTCCAAAATCAGCCATTTCTGCCTTCCATTTCGTTGCAGTGTGTCGGTCAAGTTATTCACACTAGGTGTCTGTGTAGAATAATATTAGTAAATTACAGGCCTGCTATTTAAAACCGTGGTTCTCTGTCAGTCGTATCACATATAACTGCGTTTCAAACCCAGCCATTTATACTGAACATGGAAAATATTGTCCTCCATTTATAGATTGTAGCAGTGTGTCAGTATACACCATTTTACAGTTCCATTTGCTTGTTCGCAGAATACAGCCAGATTTTTTTTAGTTTTTTTCATATTACTGTATTGTGGAAGCAGAGGAACTTTTTTCAATGATCAGACTCACGTGATCCATATGACTTCCAAAGTAATGCAGAAATTTTGTGGAGCATAACAAATATTCCACTCCTTTTAAAGTCAGCTACCTGTGTTTTGTTGAACCAATTTAGTGATGGGCGAGCACTAAAATGCTCAGGTGCTCGATGTTCGGGTCGAGCAAATAGGAATGCTCGGGTGCTCGACCCGAGCAACGAGCCCAATGTAAGTCTATGGGAAACTTGAGCATTTTTCAGGTGGCTCCCCCCGGCGGTCTGCAGAGGGCCTAAAAATTGCCCAAATCTATGGGAACAGTGCTCAAATGACATGGGAACAACATGGGGAAGACTCCTGGAAGCATTTTTGACTCCCAGGTCACTGCTGTGAACAACCTTTTGTCACGGGTGGGTCAGAAGTGACAGGCAGTCGCCCTGCAATGGTTTTCAGGAGATCTCCACATTTGGCAATGCAGACAGCTGCCTAGATAGGAGGCTGTGTTTAGGACCCAGTGACTACCTCCCTTTAGTCTGGGTGTATATATATCTGGTGTGTCTAGGTAGGCGTTGCCAGTTATATTCATTTCTACTTGGAACTTGGCTGAAGCAGCATCATGTCCTCTCTGGAGTCTTGAGGACGTGTGCCCTGTTGGAGTTCTTGTAAAGCTGAGTTGTTGTTCCCCTGTGTTGTCTTCCCTTTTTGTCTTTAGAGTGCTAGCGGATGTTGACTAGTGCTCATCTCCTTCCTCCCCCAGCTATAGTCTTCCGCCACGGATAGTAGGGTGAGGCATGTGATCGGCGACAGCTGCCGAGGCTGCATAGGAACGTTAGGGGGAGATAGGGTGAAGCTAGTTGAGATTAGGAGGTCACTTCTTCCCCCTTTTCCTAGTGTCTGGGCTCCCTTTCCCCTCTGTGTTGCACTCACCCCTGGCGTGACACGTTGTCAGAGGTATTACGCCACTTTTACGGACTCACAATAAAACATACAAAAACAAAACCAAAATGGATTTTCCTGGGAAATATGTTAAGGAACATCCTTTCCAGGCTAATGACTTCTATATAAGGCAAAACAAATACCAAAAACAAAAATACTCCTCCACACCTTGGGCTATGTTCACACGTAGCATTTTTGATTAGTTTTTTCACTTTTGCATTGCTTTCAACCGTGACAAATGCATGCATCGGGAGATTTCATTTTAACATTTTGCAACCTTATCTGGCCATGTGGTGTGTGAGACATTATCAGACACATCCTGATTCATTTATGAAGGAGGGACTATGAAAGTCACAAAACCTATATTAATAGGGCCATCATTACTATGCAGTGAGTGGCAAATTTGGATGCACCCCATTACCCCTTTGAAAATTTGGATGCACCCCAATACCCCTTTGAAGAGACTTAGTGGAGGACCTCCTGAAAACAATGTTCCCATTATTAGGAAGTGGGTCTCCCATACTGTTTGCCTATGCAGTGAATGCAAGGGCTGCCAAAAATTTGGACCTACTTCAATGCCCCTTGGAAAAAACTTGGAGGAGGGCCTCCTGAAAACAATGTTCCCATTATTAGGAAGTGGGTCTCCCATACTGTTTGCCTAGGTAACTAGAAGGAATATAGAGCGCACATAGGGTCTTATCTGAGATAAAGGAAATATATGTGAAAGAGAAATCAAATTCACTCACCTATTGGGGTTGTGTAAGACACAACCACTGTACTTAGCATTGGCGGCTGCTGCAAACCCCGAAACAATGATCCTTTGTTGGGTGAAGAGAATGGGGCATCAAACTGCGCTGCTCGCCTGTCTGAATTATGTACCAGAGGAATCCAAGTCGATGTAATAATAAAATAGACTTTATTTCTACGCGTTTCGTGGTGATCACACCACTTCCTCAGGACAGTCTATACACATACACATACAGGGTCTGTTATTTATAGCAAAAGGATACACATGGAGAAGCCTCCCTTACAAAAAATCACCACACCCAGTGGGCGGGGAATCAGACTAAATGAATGTATACACCGTAAAGCACACACAAAACAATCATAAAGCATAATGGAATATATCGCTTAAACATTTAAAAATATGACTGCTGTTTTTTTTTTTTTTTTAATATATTAAAAAATTATTAAATAAATTATATAAGCTAGGGGTGTGCTTGAACCTATGATGTTGACCCATTTGTTCATTGTCAGCACCCTGCTGCTACTGCTGCTTTAAACCAGTAAGCCATGGATGAATTTGATTTGATCTCTTTATTTGGTAATGGTTTCACAAGAATCAAAATAAATGAAAATAATATTAATGATAATAATAATACTAATGAATAAAAGGAGCTCCAAAGCTCTTAGACTAGTTTAAAAGAAGGGATATTCAATTTTATAAGAAATTGCAGTTAGGTGTAGTGTTGAGCCACCCCCGTAGTGTTCGAGTTCGGTACGGTTCGTCGAACACCCGTGTGTTTGTCGAACTGTTCGTCGAACACCTTCGAACACCATTAAAACCAATGGCAGGCAAACAAAAACACATAGAAACACCTAGAAAACACCTTCAAATGTGTCCAAAAGCTGACAAACTGCTCAGAAGACACAACTAACACATGGAAAAGTGACAAGTACATATAGTCATGCGAAAAGAAAAGAGGTGGAGGAGTAAAAGGAGGGGGAGACACAAATATAGGCATGTCATGCCCTTCTAAAATCCAAAAAGTGAGAAGCCGACACGTTCAGTCCGCTCCTGCCCGTGCCACCTCCGTGTCGCCGGGTTTGTGCCAGAGCCGCGGTGAACCCTGACGGCCAGCCCCCCTCTCCCAATACTGGTGCCTGTCCGCTGGTGGGTCGAGCGAGCCCCCCTGTGGTGGAGGCAGCTCTAAGCTTTTTAATTTAAATTGTCTCTCTAATTTGAATGAATACACTTTAAATCCATTTACAAGGATCTATTGGAGGGCAAGTCTCATGCCAGCAGCCGCGTAATTCCAGCTCCAGTAGCGTCCACTAAAGCTGCTGCAGTTAAAAAGCTTTTATAAGGATCGAGCTCGGCTGTCCACCGCAAGGCATCCTACTGCCAGTCCCAGCCCCTATGCCTTGGGGTGCCTCCTGATGCCTTCACTGAGTATCCCATGGTCCCGAAGCATTTCCTTTGAAAAAATTAAGTGTCCAAACTACAGGTGGTGTAGCTTGCTTAACAGCCGGGATAATCCGCTGACTAGCAGACACTGCTACTAGGCACAAAGTATTTCCTGGGCTAGATGCAGTTAAAAATTTGTAATTAGATACTCTCGTTGGATGCTGAGAAAGCATTCCATAGAGTCTCCTGGCACGCCATATATGATTCTCTTAAAAAGCTTGTGGTAGGGGTCTAGGGGACCCTTTTATAGCCAAAATCACGGCCCCGTATCACAATACGTCACCTAGGCTGAAGATAAATGGAACTGTAGCACCCTGAGGGCTCGGTTGCTACAGAGGTATTGCACCTCACCCAGAGGTGTGATATCTCACTCTCAGGTAAGGATGGAGTGTGGATCAGGACCCGACACCTGCATGCATTACACCACATTGCCGTGGGGCAGGGCGACCAATATGCCTCTGAGATGGGCACGACAGTCCCTGTCCCTGGCTGGAGTGGGGCGAGGGAACACTGAGGAAGGGGATCCCTGTAGTGCAGGAGCAGGGAGGAAGCAGTTCCTGGGTGCATTGAGAAGGGAGTATAAAAGGTGGGCACCATCTTAGTTCAGTGCAGAGAAGTCTGAGCAGAAGTGGCAGGGAGCAGGGGCTCTGCATGAGCTCTGCTGCGGAAGCGGGCCTAGTAACAGAGGCCCAGGCCTGGAAGAGGGAGAAGGAAGGAAGAGGAGCGGAGAAGGCTCCAGGAACGAGGAATGAAGGGATCCCAGGGGTGCAGACGGGCGAGTCGTCACCGCACGCCCGAATCCACCTGCGTGGAGGGGTCAGGCCAAAGGGGGAGACCGGTCCCCGAAACTAGTGGAGGCAGGAAACGACCCTCAGCTAGAAACCGGAGGCTCTGACATTTTATGTGGCGCAGCCCCTCGCTACACCCGCTAGGAAGGCACCACATAGGGTCAGGGAAACTGGCGCCAAGTTTACCAAGAGGAGGCCCGAGGCAGCCGGACAGAAGGGTTGGTAAGAAAGGCCAGACAAAGGACACACAAAGGGGGTCCTGTGAAGCGCTCCAAAGTTATCTGGGAGTTGTCTGAGCCCCTCACCTGGTGAGCAAAGTACGACGTGGGCAGCCGTTACCTGCAGACGTGGTCTGGATAATAAGAACTGTGAGTAAAGGCCCTGGACTGCATCACTGACTCTGTGTCGTTACTGCTGCTGCCCTGCACCATCACCCCCATCCTCCGCATACACTGCCCTGAGGCTATACTCCTCCCGTGGGGAGTTATGCTATGCTCTGCTGCACCCACAACACCAGCCTCAGCGGTCTGCCCTGCAGTGGCGGTTCACTCTGACCGCAATCCACGGGTGGGTAGTCGGACATTTAAACATCAAAACCACATAAATAGTTCCGCCACTGGTTTGACCACCCTGAACCACGGAACCGGGTCGCCGCCACGAAGACTACAACCACCAGCATCCACCAAAAAGGGTCCGGCTCCGGGTGTCCCAAGGCCCAGTGGGTGCATCAGAACATTTTCATCACCTTTCACAATCACCAATGGGACAAGGCAGGGATGTCCTCTGTCCCCTCTCTTATACATCCTAGTGACGGAGCACCTGCTCTCATCAATTCGCCATAACCCCAATATTAGGTGGATTGAGGTGGGAGGCACCGAGTACAAGTGCTCTCTATTTGCTGATGATGTCCTAGTATATATCACTCAATCACATATATCCATCCATGCTGTTATGGCTGAAATAGATCACTTTGTTACATGGTCAAATTTTAAAATCAATGCAGCGAAGTCTGAGGCCCTCGATGTCTCCCTCCCCAAATCCATATAGGATTCCATCCAGTCCAACTTTCCCTTTGCCTGGCCCTCACAGGGTATCAAATACTTAGGAATTCCTATTCATAGAGACCTCTCCCATCTATGTTATCTTAATTTTGGGCCCTTTATTGAACAACTCCATACAGACCACGGTTGGCAAGTTAGAACTGTAAGATTCACTACGTGAACCACTGGTGTTTTGTGGAAAAGCACATGTACACCGTGTTCCAAATTATTATGCAAAAAGTGTTTAGGAGTGATAAGGGAAGAATTTGTTTGTTTGTCAGTTAAACTCATTGATGGTGATGTGTGTCAGGGCTCTTTATATCACTGTAAGCAATTGTAGACACCTGTGCTAATTAGTTTGGCAGGTGTGTCCAATGAAAGGCAAGACTACTTAAGAAGGCTGTCTCACATTATTAAGCAGCCTACATTTTCTGCCAAAATGGGAAAGAAGAAGGATGTGTCGGCTGCTGAGAAGCAACAAATTGTGGAGTGTTTAGGTCAAGGCATGACTACAATCAACATTGTGCGATGATCAGGATAAAGTGTCTTGGCAATCAAGAAGTATGTAGCTGATTCACAGTACACACGTGTGCGTGCTGATAAGGGCAAATTTAGGACTCTTTCCTACAGGCAATTACGTCAGGTTGAAAGAGCAGCGGCAAAAAAGCCTTGTCATAGCAGCAGACAAGTTTTTGAAGCTGCTTGTGCCTCCAACGTCCCCCAAACAACAAGATGCAGGGTCCTTCAGAGGTTTGCAGCTGTGCATACGCCATCCTGTCGACCTCCTCTATCCACTTCACACAAGCAGAATCGGCTCCAGTGGGCTAAACATTACATGAAGACTGATTTGAAACAAGAGGGGATTGTAGGGAGAGAAAATAGGAAGCGCAGGCTTCTAAGTGTAGTAGTTAGATTCCAAGGGTATATACTCAGTATAAATCCACTCACCTATTTGGTATCTTGAGGTAAAGCATGTAAATCCAATCAGTGGATCACTCCATTCCTCTTTCCATTCAGTTTGCTGCAGAAATCTGGGAGCTGATGAGAGCACTGGACAGAGCTTTCATAGGCAATACCACTTTGTAAATGTTTTTTCCCAGCAATATGCGCTCCTGAAGGATGATGATGGAACTTGATATTCGGATTCAAAGAATTTTTATTTCAAACTGAAATACAACCGGTTTCGACTTCTTTGAGTCTTCCTCAGGTATAACATCATGCATATAAACAGATCTATCTACACACTTTTTATAGCAGATATCCTTGCTTGTCATTTTGGGTGGAGACTGAAAGATCTGTTTTTCAGACACACCCAGATACTCAGATATGCAGGATTTTGCACTCTGAGGAATCTAACAAAACAACAAAACCCATATACTAAATGACTTTCATACAGTTTAAAAAAAAAAAAAAAAAAAATTTTTACACACAAATTTTTTCTCTTTTTCTTTCCTTCCTTCCTTCACACAAAAAGTATTTTCTTTTCTAAAAACACTATAAATATAATTATAATTTTACCATATATAAAATGTCTTCTAAAATGTTATTGAACATACTAAAAGTTTAATTTCATACAGAAATGTAAAATCCTGCAAAAATGTACATTATGACAAAATTTAAAACCTTTTCTTTCTTCATATTAAAACCATTATCAAATACAATTTGGTAGAAAAAAAAAAAAATATATATATATATATATATATACATACATACACACATATACACATACATGCACACATGCATATATACACACGAAAAAATATATATATATATGCATGCACATGCATACCTGTCGACATTTGCATGTCAAATACCCTCTATAATATCATTTAATCCATCTGGGTATAATGTACCCAGACGGAAGATCCAATATGATTCTGTCCGGTTTAAATTTTGTACCCTATTAGTACAATTCTCAGGTATGAAGACTGATTTCAAAACTGTTTTGTTCACGGATGAGTGCCGTGCAGCGCTCGATGGTCCAGATGGATGGAGTGGAGGATGGCTGGTTGATGGACACCCCACGCAAACACGGCTACAGCGCCAACAAGGAGGAGGTGGAGTAATGTTTTGGGCTGGAATCATGGGGAGAGAGATTGTCGGCCCCTTTAGGATCCCTGAAGGCGCTAAAGATGAACTCCATAATGTATGTGGATTTTCTCAAACAGCACTTCCTGCCATGGTTCAAGAAGAAGAACCGTGTATTTCACAGCAAGATCATTTTTTTGTATGATAATGCACCATCTCATGCTGCACATAAAACATCTGCATCTCTGGCTGATATGGGCATAAAAGGGGACAAACTTATGGTGTGACCCCCATGCTCCCCTGGCCTCTACCCCATTCAGAACCTCTGGAGCATCATTAAAAGGAGTGTCTATGATGGCGGGAGGCAGTTCACATCTAAGCAACACCTCTGGGAGGGTATTCTGTCCTCATGCAAAACAATTGAAGCAGAAACCATCCAAAACCTGACAAATTCAATGGACGAGAGAGTTCAGAAGCTCCTTTCGAACAAGGGGTCCTATGTGAAAATGTAACATCACCTAGAATAAAGTTTTGAGTTGAAAACTGTTTGATTTCAGTTTCTAATAACCTGCTAATGCTTATAATTTCAAAAATGACCATTTTTTTGGTCTTTATTAAAATGAAAAGGCTGATCGAAAAGTTTGGGGGATCTAAGAGTGTGGCAACCCAGTAGTCATGATTACTTCGAATTCTGACAATATGAGGGTCATGTTGCAGGTAGTGCAGCAAGAAGGCACTTATGTGTCTTGCGCATCTCGGAGCCCCAAAATTATTTTCCGGGCTAGATGCAGCTAAAAATTATTATTAATTTTAAATCTGGTGGAGCTTAGTATAGATGGCCTAATAGGATCAGTGCTGCACACTGCTACAAAGCCCAAATTATTTTCCAGCCAAGATACGGATAAACATGATTAGTAATTTTAAATCTGGTGGAGCTTATTATAGATGGCCTAATAGAATCAGTGCTGCACACTGCTACAAAGCCCAAATTATTTTCCAGCCAAGATACATGTTAGAACCTTGCTCTTAGGTTTTTTTTCCTTTGCTGGTCACATGACCTTGTTGGCCTATTTAATCCTGCTCCGCCCTTCTGGCTTTGCTGGACTTCATTGTATAACTACTTTCTAGCTAGCCTGTGCTCTGTATCTAACTCTGTTAGTTTGCTTGGTCTACGGACCTCAGTGTTCTATATATTTTGTTTGTTTGTCTGTCTGCTACTATTTCTGTTAGGAGGTGTCCCATTTTCCTCCCAGTCCTTAGTACTTGTAGGGATTCCTTCCCCACATCTATAGGTCTCCGTACAGACTAGCTTAGGACTTTAGCAGGTCTGATCGCAGGATCAGGTTCCCTGTTACATCGTAGGGATTCAGCTGAGTTCTATCGTAGGGACAGATTTCCTCTCTTTCCTTAGCTCTGGTAGCAGAACATAACAGTAAGTCCAGCCTGCAAATTCTCTAAGGAAAGATTTTTCTGTTCCATCATGGTGTCGGTTCAGGATTTGGCTCATCGCCTGCAGGGACTCTCTCTGGAGGTGGCCGAGCTCCGTCAGCACGTGAGTAACTGTCCTGGAGCACATTTCTTGGAGCCTAAGGTATGTTTGCCGGATTTATTTTTTGGTGAACACCGAGAATTTTTTTCATTTAAAAATGCTTGCTTATTGTATTTTTGCTTGAGACCCAAGTCCTCTGGGGATGAATCCCAGCGCATAGGGTTCATAATGTCACTTTTGCGCAAAGAGCCTCAGGAGTGGGCCTTTTCTTTGCAACCTAGTGATACATGCTTCAGATCAGTGGATAGTTTTTTTTCTGCTTTGGGACTATTATATGATGATCCTGACCGTGTCGCATCAGCTGAGACTGAGTTAAGACGTTTGAGACAGGGATCAGGTAATGTGGAAAAATATTGTACTCATTTCCGTCGTTGGTCTACTCAAACAGGGTGGAACGATTCTGCTCTGAAAAGTCTATTTCTTGCTGGGCTCAATGAAAGGGTTAAAGACCTGCTAATTGCTTATCCTACACCTGAAGATTTGCAACAGGCTATGCAATTAGCTATACGGGTGGATAGGAGACTGCGTGCAAGGGTTAATGAGAGCAAATCCTCTGCTATGTCAGTTTCTGGTTATGAGAATGTGTGTACTAACAGTGGTGAACCGATGGAGATTGGATCGGTGGCACCTCGCTCTCAAGAAAAAGACCGTCGATTTTCTGAAGGCTTGTGTTTCTATTGCGGAAAATCTGGTCATTTGATTAAAGGCTGTGAGCTTCGTATGAAGAAAGAAAAAAAAATGGTCAGTCATGCCCGTATTGCCTGTTTAAATTCCAATGGTGTATTTTTAGCTGCTTCCACGATTGCTCAGGAAAAATTAATGGAATTTCGGGTGTTTGTCGATTGTGGGTCTACTCTGAATGTAATTGATGGGGGATTCTTGGAAAGACTCAATTTAAAACCCGAACCTTTATCATCCCCCATTGCTGTGGTTTCTGTGGATGGTTCCCCTTTGAAGAATATTACTCTCAAGGTCTGTGAATTTCCTCTCACTATTAATGGTGTTCACCATGAGAAATTGGATTTGGTAGTTTTGAATAACTTGCCTTCTCCAGTAATATTGGGATTGCCCTGGTTAAAATTTCACAATCCTGTACTGGATTGGTCTACCAATGAAATTAAATCCTGGAGCCATAAATATTATGACAAGTGTTGTAACGGGCGTATTGCAGCTTTGGATAGGGGAGAATTGCCTGTTCCTATTTAGGATTTTTGGAGAGTTTTTTCTGAGAAGGAATCGCAGGTTTTGCCTCCCCATAGAGACTATGATTGTTCTATTGAATTTGTCCCTGGAGCGACTCTTCCTAAAAGTCGTTTATTTAACCTTACTATTCCTGAGAGGAAGGCTTTGGATGAATACATACAGACAAGTTTGGCCGCCGGTCACATTAGGCCCTCTAAGTCTCCTGTGGCGGTTGGATTTTTTTTTGTAAAAAAAAAGGACGGCAGTTTACGTCCTTGTCTGGATTTTCGTGAGATTAACAAAATTACTGTACGCAATCCTTGCCCACTGCCATTGATTCCTGATCTGTTTAACCAGTTAATGGGGGCCAAGTGGTTCTCTAAAATTGACCTTAAGGGGGCATACAATCTGTTGCGCATGAAGGAGGGTGACGAATGGAAGACTGCTTTTAACGCTCCTGTGGGTCATTTTGAGAATCTGGTTATGCCTTTTGGTCTTACTAATGCTCCTGCATTTTTTCAGAATCTTATTAATGACATCCTTAGACCTTTGATCGGCAAAAATGTGGTTGTGTATTTGGATGACATTTTGATTTATTCGCCGGATCTGGAGTCTCATTGGCAGAGCGTACGTGAGGTATTACAATTGTTAATGGACAATTCGCTTTTTGCTAAGCTGGAGAAATGTGAGTTCGCTGTACAGAGAATTAGTTTTTTGGGTTACATTATCTCCAGCGAAGGTTTTGAGATGGACCCGGTTAAAGTTCAAGCTGTACAGGAATGGCCTAGGCCTATTGGTTTGAAATCGATACAGAGGTTTTTAGGTTTCGCCAATTATTACAGAAAATTCATAAAAAATTTTTCTAGTATTGTCAAACCTCTGACCGATCTCACCAGGAAAGGTGCTGATGCGGTTCAGTGGTCTTCTGAGGCCATTGAAGCTTTTGTGTATCTCAAGGAGAGGTTCACCTCTGCTCCCATCCTTATGCAGCCTGATGTGACTAAGCCGTTTTTGGTTGAGGTTGATGCTTCTTCGGTGGGGGTTGGCGCAGTATTGTCTCAGGATAACGGGGATGGATTACATCCCTGTGCCTTTTTTTCAAAAATTTTTTCGGAGACTGAACTGAATTACGATATTGGTAATCGGGAATTATTGGCTATTAAACTCGCATTTGAACACTGGCGCCACTTCTTGGAAGGTGCGGAATTTCCCGTTCAGGTTCTTACGGATCATAAAAATCTGATATATCTTGATGCTGCCAAGCGCCTGAATGCCCGTCAGGCTAGGTGGGCACTGTTTTTCTCGCGGTTTAATTTCTCCGTTACTTACATCCCTGGTACTAAGAATGTTAAGGCGGATGCCTTGTCTCGCAGTTTTTCTCCCATAGTCGGTGCTGAGAAAGAGGAGAACATTTTACAAGAAGGTGTTGTGATAGCTGCTTTGGACTCCGTTTTGGAAGATGAGATTCTTAAAGCACAGGAGAATGCCCCATCTAACACTCCTCATGGGAGGTTGTTTGTGCCTGGGACCTTTAGGAGAGATTTGTTTGTTGAGTGTCACGAATCTCGGTTGGCAGGTCATCCCGGAATCTTTGAGACCAAGAGACTGGTGGGTCGCAGTTTTTGGTGGCCTGGATGGCAGAAGGAAGTCATTAAGTGGGTGCGTCAATGTACTATATGTGCTAGATCTAAGTCCTCACATACTCCTGCTGCGGGGTTGCTTTGTCCTTTGGAGGTTCCCAGTGCTCCTTGGACACATTTGGCTATGGACTTTATAACTGACCTTCCCCCCTCTGAGGGTTCTACTGTCATCTGGGTGGTCGTGGACCGTTTTAGCAAGATGTGTCACTTGGTTCCCTTCGTCAAACTGCCCTGCGCTAAAACTCTCGCTAAGGCCTTTGTCAAGGAAATTGTCAGACTTCATGGCGTTCCTACTGACATTGTTTCTGATAGGGGTCCTCAGTTCGTGGCTCGTTTTTGGCGTGCCTTTTGTGACAGGTTGGGAGTTCATTTGTCGTTCTCGTCCGGATATCATCCTGAATCTAATGGCCAGACAGAAAGGAAAAACCAGGATGTTGAGCAGTTCTTGCGTTGTTTTGTGGCAGACAATCAAGAGGGGTGGTCTGAGTTTCTGCCACTTGCTGAATTTGCTCTGAACAATCATACATCTTCTTCTGCTGGTTGTTCGCCTTTTTTTTGTTGTTCTGGGAGACATCCGTCGTTTGGGTCGTTCTCCAAGTTGGGATCTGCCGTGCCTGAGGAGGAGAATTTTTCCGGTGATTTGGAGAGAGTTTGGACGGATGTGCGTGGTAATCTTCAGGAGGCCAACAGAAAATCTAAAGACTACTTTGATAGGAAACGACAGGAGGTTTTGTTCGCTGTTGGTGACATGGTTTGGTTGTCCTCTAGGAATCTGCGGCTGAGGATTCCTTCTAAGAAATTGGGTCCCAAGTTTGTAGGGCCCTTTAAGGTGCTTCAGGTTGTCAACCAATCTGCTGTTAGGTTGGAGGTTCCTACCTCCTGGAGAATTAATCCGGTATTTCATGTCTCTCTGTTAAAAAAAGCTGTTGTGTCGGATGGTAACGCCTCTGCCTCTGTTCCTCCTGTGGTGGAGGACGGGGAATATGAAATTTCTCGCATCCTTAACTCTAGACGGTATAGAGGTAGTTTGCAGTATCTGAAGGCCTGGAAAGGTTTCGGACCCGAGGATAACTCTTGGGTGAGATCAGATGATGTTTCCGCGTCCAGACTTATCAGAGCGTTTCACAGGAGATTTCCTGATAAGCCTGGTCCTAGGGGATCCGGAGGATCCTCTTAGAAGGGGGGGTACTGTTAGAACCTTGCTCTTAGGTTTTTTTTCCTTTGCTGGTCACATGACCTTGTTGGCCTATTTAATCCTGCTCCGCCCTTCTGGCTTTGCTGGACTTCATTGTATAACTACTTTCTAGCTAGCCTGTGCTCTGTATCTAACTCTGTTAGTTTGCTTGGTCTACGGACCTCAGTGTTCTATATATTTTGTTTGTTTGTCTGTCTGCTACTATTTCTGTTAGGAGGTGTCCCATTTTCCTCCCAGTCCTTAGTACTTGTAGGGATTCCTTCCCCACATCTATAGGTCTCCGTACAGACTAGCTTAGGACTTTAGCAGGTCTGATCGCAGGATCAGGTTCCCTGTTAGATCGTAGGGATTCAGCTGAGTTCTATCGTAGGGACAGATTTCCTCTCTTTCCTTAGCTCTGGTAGCAGAACATAACAATACAGATAAACATGATTAGTAATTTGAAAGCTTAAAATGGTTGGTAGGGTGATTTTAACCAATCATCAAGCTTTTACTCTCCCCAGGATGACACAGGGGTAGAAAAGTCGTTTCGGATCCATGATTTGTTCATCTTTATGAACGTGAGTCTGTCTACATTATCAGTGGAGAGCCACGTGCGCTTATCTGTCAGCACACCACCAGCAGCGCTGAACACACGTTCAGACAGAACGCTGGCTGCGGGGCATGACAAGATCTCCAAGGCGTAAGTGGCTAGCTCCGGCCATTTATCCAGATTGGAAGCCCAAAAAGAGCAAGGGTCCAGTGACACAGTCATGGCTTCAATGTTTACTTTGAGATACTCCTGTACCATTGTCTCTAGGCGTTGACTATGTGTCAGACTTCTTGTCTCCTGTGGCCTTGCAAAGGATGGGCTAAAAAAGTGGTGAAATGATTCCGCAAAATTGATGTTACCAGCAGATACTGTGGTTCTGTTACGGTTTGAGTGCTGAACACTTGACGGTCCCACGGTTGGCAAGTTGGAACTGTGAGATTCACTACGTGCACCACTTTTGTTTTGTGGAAAAGCACATGTAAGATTCTGCAACAGTCTCTGCGGATACTCCTGCATGCGTGCATCCCTTTCTATGGCAGGAATAATTTCGGCAAATTTACTTTTGTACCGGGGATCTAACAGTGTGGCAACCCAGTAGTCAGGATTATTTCTAATTCTCACAATTCGAGGGTCATGTTGCAGGTAGTGCAGCAAGAAGGCACTCATGTGTGTTGCGCACCCAGGAGCACCAAGTCCCTGTTGTGTTGGTGGCGAGGTAACAATCATGCTTCCTTCCTCTGTCCTCTCCCCCCAACCTCGCACAACAGAAATGTGATCAAGGTCTCCCTCATCTGATGAGTCTTCCATCAGTTCGTCCTCCACTTCTTCCTGGGCTCCTGCACCTTCCTCACTAGTTTGGCTGCTACCATGCGCCCTGGTAAAACCATCTCCCCCACCCTCACATGCCTGCCGCCTTGGTGCTGCCGACCGTCTGGACCTTGCAGATGTTAGCCCTTCCGCATACAACTCCTCCTCCTCTACTTCCTCCACCTCCTCTTGTGCCACCACCTGACTCCGAATTCTGTTTAACATGTGCTCCAGCATGTAAATCACCGGAATAGTCATGCTGATAATGGCATCGTCAGCACTAAACATCTTCGTCGCCATTTCAAAACTGTGCAGAAGGGTGCATAGGTCCCTGATCTGAGACCACTCCTCCAGCGTGATTTGCCCCACCTCTGGATCTCGTTGGCCCAGGCTATACGTCAGAACATATTGCACCAGGGCTTGTCGGTGCTTCCACAGTCGCTGCAACATGTGCAGAGTTGAATTCCACCGGGTAGGCACATCGCATTTTAGCCGGTGAAGTGGCAGGCCCAACGACTTCTGTAGAGATGTAAGTCGCTGAGCTGCGGGATGCGAACGGCGGAACTGAGCACACAGCGACCGTGCCCTCTGCAGAAGGCCATCTAGTCTGGGATAGTGGGCTAAAAATTGCTGGACAACCAGGTTCAACACGTGAGCCATACAAGGCACGTGTGTGACATTGCCCCGGCAAAGGGCCGCACCCAGGTTTGCAGCATTGTCGCACACGGCCTTCCCTGGTTTCAGGTCCAGTGGAGACAACCATTCATGAAATTGGTTCTCCAGAGCTGACCACAACTCCTCAGCTGTGTGACTCACATTTCCCAGACATTTCAAAGTAAAAACCGCCTGATGACGTTGAGCCCTACTGCCAGCATAGTAAGGAGGTGTGCAGGATCCCTTCTGCTCAGTTAGAAAGCTTGTGGCATGACCAGACAGGCTTTGGGTGCAGGTGGAAGACCGAGAGGAGGTTGAGGAGGCAGAAGCAGTGGAGGAACTTTGACATAAAGAGGATTGACGCACAACTCGTGGGGACGGCAAGACTTGGACAGCAGCCCCTTGTCCTGCTGTCACCATAGTTACCCAGTGCCCAGTCAGCGACATGTAACGCCCCTGTCCATGCCTACTCGTCCAAGTGTCTGTGGTGAAATGCACCCTGTCACACACAGAGTTTCTCAAGGAAGCGTTGATGTTGTGTGCGACATGCTGGTGGAGCGCAGGCACACCTTTATTTGAGAAGTAGTGCCGACTGGGCATCTGGTACTGGGGCACTGCGACGGACATAAGGTCTCGAAAATCCTCTGTGTCCACCAGGCGGAAAGGCAGCATTTCTGTAGCCAAGAGCTTGCAGATGGTGAAATTCAACCTCTTAGCTTTCTCATGGCTAGGAGGAAATGGTCTTTTACTTGTCCACATCTGAGGGACCGAGGGCTGGCTATTGTGCTTAGACGGGGTTGATAAGGGTGTCCCCGGCAAACTGCCGGTCTGTGAGGAAGATGCAGGCGGACATGTTAGGTTGCCTTGATCCAAAGGTGGTGCTATCGATGTCGGACAGCGCTGAACACCAGCTGGTGTTACCACCTCCAAAGAAAATGATGACCTGCCAATCACGCTGGCTGTTGCGGGTAAAGAGGTGGCAGGTCTGCGCCCCAAAACAGGTGTGACTGCTGTCCCCCCAGTCACAGAGGATGAAGAGGCCGCGGATGCACAAGATATGGCAGACGGTGGTTGGCCCGGCCGGCTAGGCCGCATTGTAGCACACTGAGCTTCCCACTGCAACTTATGCTTCATGTCCATGTGCCGGTTCATGCATGAAGTACTCAAACTATGTATTTTTTGGCCTCTACTTAGCTTTTGCGGACAAATGTTACAGATAACACGAGCTGGGTCATCTTTATCGATCTGAAAAAATGCCCAGGCTATGCAAGGCTTAGCACCCATGCGACCTGAAGAGCCACCACGACTTGTGGTGAGAGGCAGAGTTGTGTTTGAGGATGCAGTTGTTGACGTGCTTCAAGTACTACATCTCTGTCCAGGAAGGCGCAACCTGACCTCGTCGTCACTAGCATCTTCCTCCACCTCCTCTGCTGACCTCATCTCTTGGCTGACTGTGGGTTGACAGTAAGTGGGATCTCCAACCTCATCATCATCACCCTGTGCGTTATCACACCCGTCGTCCTCAGAGCCAACCTGTTCCTGCCCTGACAAAAAACTAAAGTTGTCGCTCCAATCAGGTATTTGAGTCTCATCATCGTCTTCCTCATTGTCTCCACCAACAGGAGTTACAGTTTGGGAATGAGGGTCTACATTATGGTCAGAACCTTCTGCGTCTGGTCCTGGATCCGACTCATAAAGATTCTGGGCATCAGTGCAGATCATTTCCTCGTCTGGATTCACAGAAGCGCTGGAGTCGACCTCTGATTCCCAGGCTATAGTATGAGTAAACAGCTCTGCAGACTCAACCATCTGTTCTACCTCATACTCAGACGGGCAGCTGTAGATTTGGGAGCTGTGAGGAAGCAAGTGCGATTGGGGTGACACCTTTGAGGACTGGAGTATTTGTGATGTTGAAGTTGATGTGGAGGAGAGCCCACTTAAAGGAGCACTTGATATCTGTTGAAGCACCTGCTGTTTTTGTGCCTCATCTGGAATTTGTAGCGATTGGCGTGGGCGTAAGAAAGGGATCTTATCACATTGTCCGCTAAAAGAAGTAGATATTTTAGTTTGGCTGGAAGATGGTCTTTCTTCTGCAGATGTTACTGTTGCTTTAACACCTACCCCACGGACACAACCGTTTTTCCCCTTCCCAACACGCCTATTCCCCTTTCCACCAGCAGCAGGCCTTTTTCCACTCATTTTGGTGGTTAACTAATTCACAACTCTGGAGTTGTTTGCACAAAAAAACAATGGATGGGAACCGAGCAGAGCTGAGTGGCCAAACTGTGGTATTAGGCCAAAACAATTGGCTGGGTTAGATGGAGAAAAAAATTATATTCGATTTGCAACCTGATGGAGGTCAGTATAGATGGACTAATAGAACAAGTCCCACACACAGCTAGAAGCCCAAATATTTTTTCAGAGGTAGATGCAGAAAAAAAATATATTCAGTTTGCAACCTGATGGAGGTCAGTATAGATAGACTAATAGAGAAAGTCCCACACACTGCTAGAAGGCCAAATATTTTTTCAGAGCTAGATGCAGACAAAAAATTATTTTGAATTTGCAACCTGATGGAGGTCAGTATAGGTGGACTAATAGAACAAGTCCCACACACTGCTAGAAGGCCAAATATTTTTTCAGAGCTAGATGCAGACAAAAAATTATTTTGAATTTGCAACCTGATGGAGGTCAGTATAGGTGGACTAATAGAACAAGTCCCACACACTGCTAGAAGGCCAAATATTTTTTCAGAGCTAGATGCAGACAAAAAATTATTTTGAATTTGCAACCTGATGGAGGTCAGTATAGGTGGACTAATAGAACAAGTCCCACACACTGCTAGAAGGCCAAATATTTTTTCAGAGCTAGATGCAGAAAAAAAATATATTCAGTTTGCAACCTGATGGAGGTCAGTATAGATGGACTAATAGAACAAGTCCCACACACAGCTAGAAGCCCAAATATTTTTTCAGAGGTAGATGCAGAAAAAAATTATATTCATTTTGCAACCTGATGGAGGTCTGTATAGATGGATTAATAGAACAAGTCCCACACACAGCTAGAAGCCCAATATTTTTTCAGAGGTAGATGCAGAAAAAAAATTATTTTTAATTTGCAACCTGATGGAGGTCAGTATAGATGGACTAATAGAGAAAGTCCCACACACTGATAGAAGGCCAAATATTTTTTCAGAGCTAGATGCAGAAAAAAATTATATTCAGTTTGCAACCTGATGGAGGTCAGTATAGATGGACTAATAGAACAAGTCCCACACACAGCTAGAAGCCCAAATATTTTTTCAGAGGTAGATACAGATAAAAATTATTTTTAATTTGCAACCTGATGGAGGTTAGTATAGATGGACTAATAGAGAAAGTCCCACACACTGCTAGAAGGCCAAATATTTTTTCAGAGCTAGATGCAGATAAAAAATATTTTTAATTTGCAACCTGATGGAGGTCAGTATAGATGGACTAATAGAGAAAGTCCCACACACTGCTAGAAGGCCAAATATTTTTTCGGAGCTAGATGCAGATAAAAATTATTTTTAATTTGCAACCTGATGGAGGTCAGTATAGATGGACTAATAGAGAAAGTCCCACACACTGCTAGAAGGCCAAATATTTTTTCAGAGCTAGATGCAGAAAAAAATTATATTCAGTTTGCAACCTGATGGAGGTCAGTATAGATGGACTAATAGAACAAGTCCCACACACAGCTGGAAGCCCAAATATTTTATCAGAGGTAGATGCAGAAAAAAATTATATTCAGTTTGCAACCTGATGGAGGTCTGTATAGATGGATTAATAGAACAAGTCCCACACAAAGCTAGAAGCCCAATATTTTTTCAGAGGTAGATGCAGATAAAAATTATTTTTAATTTGCAACCTGATGGAGGTCAGTATAGATGGACTAATAGAGAAAGTCCCACACACTGCTAGAAGGCCAAATATTTTTTTCAGAGCTAGATGCAGATAAAAATTATTTTTAATTTGCAACCTGATGGAGGTCAGTATAGATGGACTAATGGAGAAAGTCCCACACACTGCTAGAAGGCCAAATATTTTTTCAGAGCTAGATGCAGAAAAAAATTATATTCAGTTTGCAACCTGATGGAGGTCTGTATAGATAGATTAATAGAACAAGTCCTACACTCAGCTAGAAGCCCAATATTTTTTCAGAGGTAGATGCAGAAAAAAAATATATTCAGTTTGCAACCTGATGGAGGTCTGTATAGATGGATTAATAGAACAAGTCCCACACACAGCTAGAAGCCCAATATTTTTTCAGAGGTAGATGCAGAAAAAAAAAATATTCAGTTTGCAACCTGATGGAGGTCAGTATAGATGGACTAATAGAGAAAGTCCCACACACTGCTAGAAGGCCAAATATTTTTTCAGAGCTAGATGCAGAAAAAAATTATATTCAGTTTGCAACCTGATGGAGGTCAGTATAGATGGACTAATAGAACAAGTCCCACACACAGCTAGAAGCCCAAATATTTTTTCAGAGGTAGATGCAGATAAAAATTATTTTTAATTTGCAACCTGATGGAGGTCAGTATAGATGGACTAATAGAGAAAGTCCCACACACTGCTAGAAGGCCAAATATTTTTTCAGATCTAGATGCAGATAAAAATTATTTTTAATTTGCAACCTGATGGAGGTCAGTATAGATGGACTAATAGAGAAAGTCCCACACACTGCTAGAATGCCAAATATTTTTTCAGAGCTAGATGCAGATAAAAATTATTTTTAATTTGCAACCTGATGGAGGTCAGTATAGATGGACTAACAGAGAAAGTCAAACACACTGCTAGAAGGCCAAATATTTTTTCAGAGCTAGATGCAGAAAAAAATTATATTCAGTTTGCAACCTGATGGAGGTCAGTATAGATGGACTAATATAACAAGTCCCACACACAGCTAGAAGCCCAAATATTTTTTCAGAGGTAGATGCAGATAAAAATTATTTTTAATTTGCAACCTGATGGAGGTCAGTATAGATGGACTAATAGAGAAAGTCCCACACACTGCTAGAAGGCCAAATATTTTTTCAGAGCTAGATGCAGATAAAAATTATTTTTAATTTGCAACCTGATGGAGGTCAGTATAGATGGACTAATAGAGAAAGTCCCACACACTACTAGAAGGCCAAATATTTTTTCAGAGCTAGATGCAGAAAAAAATTATATTCAGTTTGCAACCTGATGGAGGTCAGTATAGATGGACTAATAGAACAAGTCCCACACACAGCTAGAAGCCCAAATATTTTTTCAGAGGTAGATGCAGATAAAAATTATTTTTAATTTGCAACCTGATGGAGGTCAGTATAGATGGACTAATAGAGAAAGTCCCACACACTGCTAGAAGGCCAAATATTTTTTCAGAGCTAGATGCAGATAAAAATTATTTTTAATTTGCAACCTGATGGAGGTCAGTATAGATGGACTAATAGAGAAAGTCCAACATACTGCTAGAAGGCCAACTATTTTTTCAGAGCTAGATGCAGAAAAAAATTATATTCAGTTTGCAACCTGATGGAGTTCTGTATAGATGGATTAATAGAACAAGTCCCACACACAGCTAGAAGCCCAATATTTTTTCAGAGGTAGATGCAGAAAAAAAATATATTCAGTTTGCAACCTGATGGAGGTCTGTATAGATGGATTAATAGAACAAGCCACACACACAGCTAGAAGCCCAATATTTTTTCAGAGGTAGATGCAGAAAAAAAATATATTCAGTTTGCAACCTGATAGAGGTCAGTATAGATGGACTAATAGAGAAAGTCCCACACACTGCTAGAAGGCCAAATATTTTTTCAGAGCTAGATGCAGAAAAAAATTATATTCAGTTTGCAACCTGATGGAGGTCAGTATAGATGGACTAATAGAGAAAGTCCCACACACTGCTAGAAGGCCAAATATTTTTTCAGATCTAGATGCAGATAAAAATTATTTTTAATTTGCAACCTGATGGAGGTCAGTATAGATGGACTAATAGAGAAAGTCCCACACACTGCTAGAAGGCCAAATATTTTTTCAGAGCTAGATGCAGAAAAAAATTATATTCAGTTTGCAACCTGATGGAGGTCAGTATAGATGGACTAATAGAACAAGTCCCACACACTGCTAGAAGCCCAAATATTTTTTCAGAGCTAGATGCAGAAAATAAATATATTCAATTTGCAACCTGATGGAGGTCAGTATAGATGGACTAATAGAATGATGCTATGCCCAAAAGAATTTACTTCACTAGGTGCAGCAAAAAAAATGGTATTCTATACACAGGTGGTATGTCTTGCAACACAGATAGGCTACTCCACTGACTAACACACTCTGCAATAGGCCAAAAAGGATTAGCTTTGCTAGATTCAGCCAAATGCTGTGAAAAAAACTTGCACAGCACTGGCACAGACCTGCCTGGCAAAAACTGATAGGAACTGATGTAACCTAGTCCTGAAAAGGACTGCAATTACAATTAGTCTTTACTCCCACAATCTATCTATTTAAGAGCACAGACCTGCCTGATAAAAGTCGTAGGAAATGCTGTAACCTAGTCCTTAAAAGGACTGCAATCACAACTATTCCCTACTCCCAAGCTATCTGTAGATTTGTGCGAAAATTGGCTTGAAATTAACAAGGTATAGCGCACACAGCAACAGCGGTGCCGTCTAACATGCAGCTGCAGCAGTGAGAAAATGGTGGCGACGGGGAAAATGGCTTGGTCTTATAGGGCAAGGACATGTGACATACACTGCCAATGACACATGCCCTTGCTTGTGTGAAAAACAGCAGTTCGCTCCGTGTGTGCGCTGCTGATAGGCTGACAGACTGCACCTCCCCACTGCAAATGCGGGAAAGAGAAAAAAAAAATGGAGATCTTCATTATTCCTGCAGAGATCCATCCCCTGCCCCTCCCCCCACCCCGCTGTACACTCAAACTGCGTATTAACATTAATTTTCATCATTACTGAGAAAAAATCCAGTTATGATTTTGGTGCGCGAACAGTTATCGAACATAACCTCGAACAGCCGAATTTTTCTCAAATCGTTCGTGTTCGCCGAACGGCTCGAACACCGCCCAAAACAGCTCGAATTTGAGATTGGCGAACAGTTCGAGTAGAACAATGCTCATCTCTAGTTAGGTGATCCTTATAAAAATCACATAGCAATTGATGGGTCAAAAATAATGGAAAAAACGGGGGTTAGATAAAAGGGAGCAAAGACAAACCACACTGAAAGGGATGAAACCCCTTCCTAGAAAGAGCTGACTTTTTTCAGTAACATTCATTATTACAAAATACAAAGAAAAAAAGGAGGTGGGTTGTACAGAGGAACAAAGCAGAGTCCATAAATATATCTCAATTAATTGAACAAATCAGTTGTTTCATTGAGTCCATGTGGATTTATAGTGTTCAGCTTGTGAATCCAGAAGATCTCTTTCCTGTTAAGAGTCTGGACTCGGTTGGAGGTCTCATGGGGGATATGGTCAATGGGGATCACCCGAAATGAGATCCTTTTATTGTGATATATCGCATAATGCCTAGAAAGGCCATGTTGTAAAAATCCTTCTTTTATATTATACCTGTGTGAGTTTATTCTTTTATGTAGCTGTTGTGTTGTCCTTCCCACATATAATTTCTTACATTCGTATATAATGACATAGATGACGAAACTGGATTGGCAAGTCAAATGATATTTGATTTGGAACTCACCGGGATTTTCACTGTCTGGTGGAAAATTTTTCGCATTATGAATGATGCTGGAGCAACATAGGCATCTCGGGATGCCACATCTATAGGAGCCTTGTCTGGGCTTTTCTACAGAGGGAGTAAAATCCTCTTTTTTCTTTAGCCGACTTGGGGCCAACATATTTTTTAATGTCGGGGCCCTTCAGAAGGTTATTAGGGGGTTGTTGGGTAGAAGCCTCCCCAATATGTGATCATTGAAAAGTATACCCCAATGTTTTTTCAGAACTAAACGAATTCTCTTGTTCTGGGCTGAAAAAGTGGTGATAAAATTAAAATTAAACGTAGTGTTGGATGCTGATTTTTTTGTTTTTGTATTATTAGAGATTAAATCTATCTGTTCTATTTTTTTGCTTTCAGAGAATGCTCTCTGGATCAATTTTTTCGGGTAACTTCTTTCAAGAAATCTATGTGATAAAACTTTTGATTGGTTGATGAAATCTATGTCCATACTACAGTTCCTCTTAATTCTTTTGAGAGATCTTGAGGAACCTCCTGGACATGTAACAAGGTAACTAGAAGGAATATAGAGCGCACATAGGGTCTTATCCGAGATAAAGGAAATATATGTGAAAGATAAATCAAATTCACTCACCTATTGGGGTTGTGTAAGACACAACCACTGTACTTAGCATTGGCGGCTGCTGCAAACCCCGAAACAATGATCCTTTGTTGGGTGAAGAGAATGGGGCATCAAACTGCGCTGCTCGCCTGTCAGAATTATGTACCAGAGGAATCCAAGTCGATGTAATAATAAAATAGACTTTATTTCTACGCGTTTCGTGGTGATCACACCACTTCCTCAGGACAGTCTATACACATACACATACAGGGTCTGTTATTTATAGCAAAAGGATACACATGGAGAAGCCTCCCTTACAAAAAATCACCACACCCAGTGGGCGGGGAATCAGACTAAATGAATGTATACACCGTAAAGCACACACAAAACAATCATAAAGCATAATGGAATATATCGCTTAAACATTTAAAAATATGACTGCTGTTTTTTTTTTTTTTTTAAATATATTAAAAAATGAATAAATATATTTTATTAAATTTTACAAGCTAGGGGTGTGCTTGAACCTATGATGTTGACCCATTTGTTCTTTGTCAGCACCCTGCTGCTACTGCACCCAATATCATCATTTACAAACGTTACATAGATGATTTATTTTTTATTTATGATAATTCAAAGGATGATGTGGGGTCTTTCCTCAGGAGCATTGAAAATAATACCTGGGGTTTGGGTTTCACCCCCGTAGTAAACCCGGACAAAGTCGACTTCCTTGACCTCACTTTCTTTCATGACAATAAAGAAATTCACACAAGAACCTACTTTAAACCTGTAGATGCGAACAGTTATGTCCATTATCAAAGTGGACACTACACTAAATGGTTGAGGAATATCCCGCTCAACCAATACAAAAGAATTAAGAGGAACTGTAGTATGGACATAGATTTCATCAACCAATCAAAAGTTTTATCACATAGATTTCTTGAAAGAAGTTACCCGAAAAAATTGATCCAGAGAGCATTCTCTGAAAGCAAAAAAATAGAACAGATAGATTTAATCTCTAATAATACAAAAACAAAAAAATCAGCATCCAACACTACGTTTCATTTTATCACCACTTTTTCAGCCCAGAACAAGAGAATTTGTTTAGTTCTGAAAAAACATTGGGGTATACTTCTCAATGATCCCATATTGGGGAGGCTTCTACCCAACAACCCCCTGATAACCTTCCGAAGGGCCCCGACATTAAAAAATATGTTGGCCCCAAGTCGGCTAAAGAAAAAAGAGGATTTTACTCCCTCTGTAGAAAAGCCCAGACAAGGCTCCTATAGATGTGGCATCCCGAGATGCCTATGTTGCTCCAGCATCATTCATAATGCGAAAAATTTTCCACCAGACAGTGAAAATCCCGGTGAGTTCCAAATCAAATATCATTTGACTTGCCAATCCAGTTTCGTCATCTATGTCATTATATGCGAATGTAAGAAATTATATGTGGGAAGGACAACACAACAGCTACATAAAAGAATAAACTCACACAGGTATAATATAAAAGAAGGATTTTTACAACATGGCCTTTCTAGGCATTATGCGATATATCACAATAAAAAGATCTCATTTCGGGTGATCCCCATTGACCATGTCCCCCATGAGACCTCCAACCGAGTCCAGACTCTTAACAGGAAAGAGATCTTCTGGATTCACAAGCTGAACACTATAAATCCACATGGACTCAATGAAACAACTGATTTGTTCAATTAATTGAGATATATTTATGGACTCTGCTTTGTTCCTCTGTACAACCCACCTCCTTTTTTTCTTTGTATTTTGTAATAATGAATGTTACTGAAAAAAATCAGCTCTTTCTAGGAAGGGGTTTCATCCCTTTCAGTGTGGTTTGTCTTTGCTCCCTTTTATCTAACCCCCGTTTTTTCCATTATTTTTGACCCATCAATTGCTATGTGATTTTTATAAGGATCACCTAACTGCAATTTCTTATAAAATTGAATATCTCTTCTTTTAAACTAGTCTAAGAGCTTTGGAGCTCCTTTTATTCATTAGTATTATTATTATCATTAATATTATTTTCATTTATTTTGATTCTTGTGAAACCATTACCAAATAAAGAGATCAAATCAAATTCACCCATGGCTTACTGGTTTAAAGCAGCAGTAGCAGCAGGGGGCTGACAAAGAACAAATGGGTCAACATCATAGGTTCAAGCACACCCCTAGCTTATAAAATTTATTTAATCATTTTTTAATATATTAAAAAAAAAAAAAAAAACAGCAGTCATATATTTAAATGTTTAAGCGATATATTCCATTATGCTTTATGATTGTTTTGTGTGTGCTTTACGGTGTATACATTAATTTAGTCTGATTCCCCGCCCACTGGATGTGGTGATTTTTTTGTAAGGGAGGCTTCTCCATGTGTATCCTTTTGCTATAAATAACAGACCCTGTATGTGTATGTGTATAGACTGTCCTGAGGAAGTGGTGTGATCACCACGAAACGCGGAGAAATAAAGTCTATTTTATTATTACATCGACTTGGATTCCTCTGGTACATAATTCTGACAGGCGAGCAGCGCAGTTTGATGCCCCATTCTCTTCACCCAACAAAGGATACTGTTTGCCTATGCAGTGAATGCAAGGGCTGCCAAAAATTTGGACCTTCTCCAATGCCCCTTGGGAGAGACGTAGAGGAGGGCCTCCTGAAAACAATGTTCTAATTATTAGGAAGTGGGTCTCCCATTGTGTTTGCCTATGCAGTGAATGCAAGGGCTGCCAAAAATTTGGACCTACTTCAATGCCCCTTGGAAGAGACGTAGAGGAGGGCCTCCTGAAAACAATGTTCCCATTATTAGGAAGTAGGTCTCCCATTGTGTTGGCCTATGCAGTGAATGCAAGGGATGCCAAAAATTTGGACCTACTCCAATGCCCCATGGAAAAGACTTAAAGGAGGGTCTACTGAAAACAATGTTCTAATTATTAGGAAGTGAGTCTCCCATTGTGTTTGCCTATGCAGTGAATGCAAGGGCTGCCAAAAATTTGGACCTACTTCAATGCCCCTTGGAAGAGACGTAGAGGAGGGCCTCCTGAAAAAATGTTCCCATTATTATGAAGTGGGTCTCCCATTGTGTTTGCCTTTACAGTGAATGCAAGGGTTACCAAAAATTTGGATGCTCTTCAATGCCCCTTGGAAGAGATGTGGAAGTCAGAGGGCCTCCTGAAAACAATGTTCTAATTTTTAGGAAGTGGGTCTCCCATTGTGTTTGCCTATGCAGTGAATGCAAGGGTTGCCAAAAATTTGGAGGCACTCCAATGCCCCTTGGAAGAGACGTAGAGGGCCTCATGAAAAATGTTCCCATTATTAGGAAGTGTGTCTCCCATAGTGTTGGCCTATGTGGTGAATTCAAGGGCTATCAAAAATTGGGAGGCACTCCAATGCACCTTGGAAAAGACGAAAGACGTGGAGGAGAGCCTCATAAAAAATGTTCCCATTAGAAAGGAGCAGGTCTCCTATACTTGTAATGCCCATGCACTAAGTGTATGGGCTGACAAAAATTTACCCCTGGGTGGTATACATGAACATACTGTATAAAAAAGTTTTTATGGGCATCACAAACACCCTTTAAAAAAATTATGTGGGTGTTGCATCACGGACCACGGTCACCCTGGTGATATAGTGGTGGAGGATGAGGATGGGGAAAAGGAGGAGGACAAGAGAAAAAATCAGGAAGCGTATACCCATGTGTGGGTGTGAAAAGGTGCATGGGAATACACCTCCCAAAAAGGACACTGGATTTGAGTTTATGTTACGCTGCTATGATTCGGTGGTGTTGAGAAGTCTGGCCCAATCTAGCCCTTGTTCATTTTTATAAGAGTCAGCCTGTCAGCATTTTCAATTGACAGGCGAATGTGCTTATCAGTTATAATTCCACCAGCGGCACTAAAAACCCGCTCTGATAAAAGCTGGCGGCAGGCCAAGACCTCCAAGGCATAGAGAGCCAGTTCATTCCTCGTACCCAGCTTGGAAACCAAATAATTATAAGGCAAAGAGGAATCATGGAGGACGTTGGTACGGTCAGCAAGGTACTCTCACAGCTTGTTCCCATACTTTGCACTCCTTGTGAGAGTACCCCTCGCCTCAGGGCCTGTGTGATGGGAGGGGCAGAGAATACTCTCCCAGAACTTTGACAGTGTTCCCCTGCCTCTGCTGGATTCGAGTTGTATCTCTCTTGGCTGTACTCCTTGGTTGTCCAACGAACTGTGACCTCTGCCGCCAGTATTTAGAGATGGGAATTTTTTTAATAGTTTCGTAACATGGGCCTTCTGGTACTGCCCTTTTTTTGTAGACCTGTCCGCCTCAGGAATAAGAGATATAAAGTTCTCCTTGTAGCGTGGGTCTAGAAATGTCACCAACAAGTAATGACTGTCACCCAAAATTTTGAGAATGCGAGGGTAATGGGAAAGGCAGCATAACATAAACTCAGCCATGCGTGCCAGACTGTTAAAAGGCAAGACTTCCGTGTCCTCACCAAGAGGACGACTGACCATGCTCTCCTCGTCCTCTTTCCTGTTCTCAGGCCATCCACGCTGAACAGACGGTATGACAGTTGTACAGGTAGTACCATCTATACAGTGCTGGCCAAAAGTATTGGCACCCCTGCAATTCTGTCAGATAATACTCAGTTTCTTCCTGAAAATGATTGCAATTACAAATTCTTTGGTATTATTCTCCTCATTTAATTTGTTTGCAAGGAAAAAACACAAAAGAGAATGAAGCAAAAATCAAATCATTGATCATTTCACACAAAACTCCAAAAAAGGGCCGGACAAAAGTATTGGCACCCTCAGCCTAATACTTGGTTGCACAACCTTTAGCCAAAATAACTGCGAACAACCACTTCCGGTAACCATCAATGAGTTTCTTACAATGCTCTGCTGGAATTGTAGACCATTCTTCTTTGGCAAACTGCTCCAGGTCCCTGAAATTTGAAGGGTGCCTTCTCCAAACTGCCATTTTGAGATCTCTCCACAGGTGTTCTATGGGATTTAGGTCTGGACTCATTGCTGGCCACCTTAGAAGTCTCCAGTGCTTTCTCTAAAACCATTTTATAGTGCTTTTGGAAGTGTGTTTTGGGCCATTGTCCTGCTGGAAGACCCATGACCTCTGAGGGAGACCCAGCTTTCTCACACTGGGCCCTACATTATGCTGCAAAATTTGTTGGTAGTCTTCAGACTTCATAATGCCATGCACACGGTCAAGCAGTCCAGTGCCAGGGGCAGCAAAGCAACCCCAAAACATCAGGGAACCTCCGCCATGTTTGACTGTAGGGACCGTGTTCTTTTCTTTGAATGCCTCTTTTTTTTTCCTGTACACTCTATGTTGATGCTTTTTCCCAAAAAGCTCGACTTTTGTCTTATCTGACCAGAGAACATTCTTCCAAAATGTTTTAGGCTTTCTCAGGTAAGTGTTGGCAAACTCCAGCCTGGCTTTTTTATGTCTCGGGGTAAGAAGTGGGGTCTTCCTGGGTATCCTGCCATACAGTCCCTTTTCATTCAGACGTCGACGGATAGTACGGGTTGACACTGTTGTACCCTCAGACTGCAGGGCAGCTTAAACTTGTTTGGATGTTAGTCGAGGTTCTTTACCCACCATCTGCACAATCTTGCGTTGAAATCTCTCATCAATTTTTCTTTTCCGTCCACATCTAGGGAGGTTAGCCACAGTGCCATGGGCTTTAAACTTTTTGATGACACTGCGCACGGAAGACACAGGAATATTCAGGTCTTTGGAGATGGACTTGTAGCCTTGAGATTGCTCATGCTTCCTCACAATTTGGTTTCTCATGTCCTCAGACAGTTCTTTGGTCTTCTTTCTTTTCTCCATGCTCAATGTGGTACACACAAGGACACAGGACAGAGGTTGAGTCAACTTTAATCCATGTTAACTGGCTGCAAGTGTGATTTAGTTATTGCCAACACCTGTTAGGTGCCACAGGTAAGTTACAGGTGCTGTTAATTACACGAATTAGAGAAGCATCACATGATTTTTCAAAGGGTGCCAATACTTTTGTCCATCCCCTTTTTTGGGTTTGGTGTGGAATTATATCCAATTTGGCTTTAGGACAATTCTTTTTGTGTTTTTTTCATTGAAGACAAATTAAATGAAGAGAATAATACCAAAGAATTTGTGATTGCAATCATTTTCAGGAAGAAACTGAGTATTATCTGACAGAATTGCAGGGGTGCCAATACTTTTGGCCAGCACTGTAGCTCATGAAACTAGCTCCTGTTCTTCCTTCTCCTCTTCCTCAATGTTACCCAATCCACATTGGAATGAGATGAGGCTGGGCTGTGTGTAATCACCCTGTATGGTTCCTTGCTCCCTCTCATCGTGATCTGCCTGTAATGCATCCTCTTTGATTGCGAGCAGAGAGCATTTCAAAAGACAGAGAAGCAGGTGGTGACACTAATTATGGCGTCATCGCCGCTCACCATCTTGGTGGAGTCCTCAAAGTTTTGGAACAGATGTCTGACATCCATGTCCACTCCTGAGGTCTTATGTGTGGAGTCTGAACTGAATAACGATGATCTTTTTGATGCTGGTAGTCAACAACTGCCCTCTTCTGCTCACAAATCTTTCCCAAAATCTGCAATGTAGAGTTCCAATGTGTGGGGACATCACACACAAGTCGGTGAGCAAGCTGCAGATGCTGCTGACGCACGGCAAAGGCGACGGAAGCTGTAGCTAACTTTCTAAAATGGGCACAAAGGCATAGTACTTTGACAAGCAGATCTGACTGCTCCGGGTAGGATTTGAGAAACCGCTGAACCACGAGGTTAAGCTCATGGGCCAGGCATGGTACATGTGTGAGCTCGCCTCACCTCAGAGCCGCCACCAGGTTCCGGCCATTGTCACACACAACCATACCTGGCTGTAGGTTCAGCGATGTCAGCCAAAGATCTGCCTGCTCTTTAAGAGCTGTCCATAACTCTTCAGTATTGTGCTGTTTAAGCATATTAGCTTCAGCAGAATCTGTTGCCGCTTGACTGAGGCAGTGCTGCAGTGCTTCCAGCTTGTGACTGATGTGGTCATTTTGGAGATGGAGTCTGAAGAGGAGGAGGAGGCTTAGGAGGATGAGGTGCAGGAGCTGTAGACTGTGGGGGCCATACTGATTGACCTAGGGCCCACAATCCTTGGCATCGGGAGGATGTTTTCCGTCCCAAGGTCCGACTGGGTCCTGACTTCCACTATGTTAACCCAGTGTGCCATCAGCGAGATGTACCTTCCCTCCCACAAGCACTTGTCCATGTGTCCGTGATTAGGTGGGATTTCCCAGTAACTGCCTTGTTGAGGGCACGGCTAATGTTGTGGGACACGTGCTTGTGTAATGCAGGGATGGCACACCAGGAGAAATAGTGGCGGCTGGAGACCGAGTACCGAGGGACGGCCGTCGCCATCGGGTTGCGGAGCGCTTTTGTCTCCAAGAGCCTAAAAGGCAACATTTCGAGCGCAAGCAGTCATGAAATGTGGGAATTTAGTAGTGTGGCCTTTGGCTCGTTGGCTGCATATTTGCGCTTGCGTTCCAAGAACTGGGGTATGGACAACTGAACACTGCGCTGGGACAAGGACATGCTTGCTGATGGCGCTAGTGTAGAGTGTGCAACGACAGGGCAGGGCAGGAGGCATCTTCGCATGCACTATGGACAGGGTATTGGCTGGCAAGCACAACAGTGGAAGTAGCAGTGGTGTCACCCGCAGACACTGTTCCTAGACCCTGGGTTTTGGCCCACAAAGTCGGGTGCTTTACTGCCATGTGCCTGATCATGCTGGTGGTGTTCAGGCTGGTAGTTTTGCTACCCCTGCTGATGCTGGCCTGGCAGGTGGTGCAAATTGCCTTTTTGGGGTTATCAGCAGAGTCTTCAAAAAACAACCAGACTTGGGAAGACCTAACAGTTGTACTGGAAACTTCCATCGTGTTCATGTTACGGGGAACGGCTGCCAACCTTCTGTCTGCGGCCACCACACTGCTTTTTCCTGCCTGTTGGGGTGCACTGCCTCCCTCCCCCTGTGTGCTGCTGTCCTCGTCCTGCATGTCCTCCTGCCAGGTTGGGTCAGTTACTAAATCATCCACCACCTCGTCTTCCACTTCCACACTCTGGTCCTCCTCCTGACATTCTGGCAATTATGTTTCATCATCGTCCACCTCTTGTGACACTTTCCCACCATCGCCTTTGTATGACCGTGGCTGCTCAAATATTTGGGCATCGCTACATCTACTCTTGTCCCGCTTCAAGTGGACATGGCGAGAGACCCGAATCTATAAATAGAAAAGTAAAAAGCTCTTCGGAGTGTCTAAGTGTGGGATCAGTTGTCTGGGCACTCAGCATGGTGGGAAGAAAGAGGATTAGGGTGAGGAATATGCAGTCCAGACTCACAGCTACTGAGACTTGACCATGTGGAAGACAGGGTGTTGGTGGTGGCTAAGTGACTGGAAGCATTATCTGCTATCCAACCAATAACCTTTTCACACTGCTCAGTGTTCAATAGTGGTGTTCTGCGGTCCCCTATTAATTGGTACAGGAAGTTCGAGCGAGAAGATGTGGGTGTTTGTTGTGTCACAATTTCAGCTTGCCCACGACCATGCACCATCACCATTACCATCACATCCAGTTCCCATTGCCACGCGCCTTGCCCATTTTAAATGGAGGACAATATCTTCCACGCTCATTACAAATGGCTGAATTTGGAACGAACTTATATGTGATTCGTGTGACGGATAAACCAAAGTTTTAAATAGCTGGCCTGTAGGTAACTATTTTTAACAGCAAACTGGTGTCAACAAGTTCGATGACACACTGAAACAAAATTTTAATGGAGGCCAGAAATGGCAGAATTTAGAACGAACTTATATGTGATCCGTGTGATGGACAAACCACAGTTTTAAATAGCTGGCCTGTAGGTAACTATTTTTAACAGCGACCTCGTGTCAATAAGTTTGCTGACACACTGCAACAAAATTTCAATGGATGCCAGAAATGGCAGAATTTTCAGCGCAATTATATGTGATCCATGTGATGGACAAACCACAGTTTTAAATAGCTGGATTTTTAGAGCTGTAATATGGAAAGCACCTGGCTGTATTCTGCAGTGCCAACAAGGAAGTGGTGCAGAAAAACGGTGTTCTCTGAATTGTTTTTACAGCAAATAATCAGGATTAAGATAAAAAAAAATATTCCTGGCCCCTGATACCTGGGGCTATTTCTACAAATTTAATATCTGTAAAAGCACCAGCAGACAGAACTGGAGTGGACCCTCTTGATATGTGCACTGCAGTCTGCTATATACCCTGCCTGCCTGCCTGCCAACTCTGATATCTCTGCAGCTGGATTAGTCCTCAGAAGGACTGTTAGTTGAGATGGATATGTGTCACCCTGGCCTGGATGCCACAAATATAATAAAGCTGTGTCTGAGAGCAAGGGGGAGGTTCTCTAGTCAAGGAACATTAGCATTCAATACCTCCTGTCTCAGGCCAGTAGGGGGAGCAGGCTGCCCCTATAAAAGCTGGAACTGGAGGCAGGGTTAGAGAGAACTGGACAACCTGTCTCTGATTGAGAGGTGTCCCAGAGCAGGGACAGACAGATGTTTTGCAGCGTAAGAGGACGTGTGGCAGTAGGAGAGGCACGAGCCAGGGACAAGAGGCGAAGTGCACCTGTCCTGGCAGGCAAAGAGACTAATCTACCAGACTTTGGTGTCTGTGGCTGTGAGGATTCCAAGTCCTACAGCAAATAACCAGTCCGCAGGGGACTGTATGTTCCATGGCCTAAGAAGCCTGGAGGCTCCGCCACAGCAGAAGGGACCAGAAAAGCCATACCAGGCCGGGAGAAGAAAGGGACCCACGTTGCAAGCCATAAGGGCGAGAGGACACGGTGAGCTCGGGAACGTGGGCTGTTACCCTACAAGGAGGGAAATAGCCAGAAGTAGCACAGAGAGCATGGTAGGCCTACACCCTCACCCTGAATAGGGCCAGCCTCCCACTTGTTCTCAGACATCCAGGCCCCCTCCTAGCCGGGCCTGTTTCTGGGTCATATTACCTGTTCTAATAAAGACCCTGAACTGTTTAAGAGGCCTCCGTTTCCTGGCTATCGCGGTCGTAATCATCCCCTCCATCATCCATTATATATTCAGCCCTGGGGCCATACTTCTCCCGTGGAGAGTTGAACAATTCAGTGCTGCACATTTATATCAGCCCCAGCGGTCTGCACTGCAGCGGCGGTTAGCCCTGACCGCGATCCACGGGTGGCGTAGTCGGACATCACTTAAAACTTATAAAGGACTGCCACTGGTCTGACCACCCTGAGCCACGAACCGGGTTGCCACTACTACCCCCATCGTCTCCCTGTTGCCCGGCTCCGAGTGCCCCACGGCCCAGGGGGCGAGTCAGCTTTGGCGTAGTCGGCAGGATAGTAACCAAGCCGCCACAAACGGGTATTGCGTGCCTGAAAAAGACTGTACATGCACCTGAAGAAGAGTTTTCCCGCCATCCGGAGCCGTTTTCCCGCCATCCGGAGCCGTTTTCCGCCATTTTCAGCCGTCTCCCACCATCTTCCGTCGGTTCCCGCCATCTTCAGCCATTTTCTCGCCATCGGATGCCATCCTCAGGACGCCGCATGGGAAGAAGAGGGGCGTGGAAGTCCAAACCGCGACCCGAAGCTTCGCCCCACGCACCGACGCTGCGCAAGGTCCTGGAAGGGTGAGAGAGCGACGCTGACGTCACCAGGACGCGACGCAAGGTCCTCGTCCAGAGCAGCCCTAGCGGAGCCGCGGCCTACAGAAGAGGATCGTCGGAAGGTAGGCCACGCTTAACTAGGGGGAGGAAGATGTCGGACACGGAGGCGCCCACTACCACCAGCGTAGCTGCAGCAGCGGTGATGCCATTTTCCCTGCACTACATCCCTGGAGCGGCCTGGCTGCCTAAGTATTCAGGGGAGCCCCATGCCCTAACTGACTTTAAGGTAAGGCTGTACAGTTTGTTCCAAGTTTACCCCCTGACAGAGGAACAGAAGATTAGCATACTGACAGGGCAGCTAACTGGCGCAGCCCAGCGGGAGGTAAAGTCATGGCCCACTGAGGAGAAAAGAACTGTAAAGGACATTCTGGCCCGGCTGCGGGGTACCTTTGATACACGTACCTCCGCTGAAATTAAAATGCGGTTCTATGGATGTAAGCAGCGGGCATAGGACAGCATCAGAGACTATGCCCTAAATTTGCAGGAAGCCTTGAGGGCCATCAAACAAGCTGACCCTGGCAGCGTGCAGGATACGGATAAGCTACTAACAGAACAGTTCATAGAAGGTCTGCTGTCTAGCGCTCACAGGACCCAGCTGCGCCTCATGTTCTTTCAGAACCCTGATCTGACCTTTGCTCAATTCAAAGACAGGGCCATAAGGGTGCTCTGTGAACCCGTAACCAGTGGCGCTATAAACCCCCGGCGCCCTGCTCTCACCTACCACCAGGAGGTGGCGACCTCCTCTATGGACTCCGTGGGGGCTGATGCACAGGCCCTGAACCAAGCCCCGTCGAAAGATCTGCACCACCAAGTCCAGGAGCTGACCAGGAGCATCGCGACATTGACCAGGACCGTCCAGGCGTTACAAGTGGACCCGTCAAGACCCATCGAGTTGGCTTCAAGTCCGGAGGATGTCCCGTGGCGTCGACAGAGGAGGATCCCGTCGTTCCGAGGGAGGCCCAAAGACTGCTACGCAGAGGATGGACAGCCCATTTGCCGTCGATGCAACCAGCCCGGACACATTTCTAGGTACTGTAATTTAAACGGGTCCAACCTGGGGCAGAGGGCCAACCCCCAGGCATAAGATCACCAGTAGAGATGAGCGTTGTTCTACTCGAACTGTTCGCCAATCTCAAATTCGAGCTGTTTTGGGCGGTGTTCGAGCCGTTCGGCGAACACGAACAATTTGAGAAAAATTCGGCTGTTCGAGGTTATGTTCGATAACTGTTCGTGCACCAAAATCATAACTGGATTTTTTCTCAGTAATGATGAAAATTAATGTTAATACGCAGTTTGAGTGTACAGCGGGGTGGGGGGAGGGGCAGGGGATGGATCTCTGCAGGAACAATGAAGATCTCCATTTTTTTTTCTCTTTCCCGCATTTGCAGTGGGGAGGTGCAATCTGTCAGCCTATCAGCAGCGCACACACGGAGCGAAGTGCTTTTTTTCACACAAGCAAGGGCATGTGTCATTGGCAGTGTATGTCACATGTCCTTGCCCTATAAGACCAAGCCATTTTCCCCGTCGGCACCATTTTCTCACTGCTGCAGCTGCGTGTTAGACGGCACCGCTGTTGCTGTGTGCGCTATACCTTGTTAATTTCAAGCCAATTTTCGCACAAATCTACAGATAGCTTGGGAGTAGGGAATAGTTGTGATTGCAGTCCTTTTAAGGACTAGGTTACAGTATTTCCTACGACTTTTATCAGGGAGGTCTGTGCTCTTAGATAGGTTGTGGGAGTAAAGACTAATTGTAATTGGAGTCCTTTTCAGGACTAGGTTACATGAGTTCCTATCAGTTTTTGCCAGGCAGGTCTGTGCCAGTGCTGTGCAAGTTTTTTTCACAGCATTTGGCTGAATCTAGCAAAGCTAATCCTTTTTGCCCTATTGCAGAGTGTGTTAGTCAGTGGAGTAGCCTATCTGTGTTGCAAGATATAACACCTGTGTATAGAATACCAATTTTTTTACTGCACCTAGTGAAGTAAAATCTTTTGGGCATAGCATCATTCTATTAGTCCATCTATACTGACCTCCATCAGGTTGCAAACTGAATATAATTTTTTTCTGCATCTAGCTCTGAAAAAATATTTGGGCTTCTAGCAGTGTGTGGGACTTGGTCTATTAGTCCATCTATACTGACCTCCATCAGGTTGCAAATTAAAAATAATTTTTTTCTTCATTTAGCTCTGAAAAAATATTTGGGCTTCTAGCAGTGTGTGGGACTTGTTCTATTAGTCCTTCTATACTGACCTCCAGCAGGTTGCAAATTGAATATAATTTTTTTCTGCATCTAGCTCTGAAAAAATAGTTGGGCTTCTAGCGGTGTGTGGGACTTGGTCTATTAGTCCATCTATACTGACCTCCATCAGGTTGCAAATTAAAAATAATTTTTTTCTGCATCTAGCTCTGAAAATATATTTGGGCTTCTAGCAGTGTGTGGGACTTGGTCTATTAGTCCATCTATACTGACCTCCATCAGGTTGCAAATTAAAAATAATTTTTTTCTGCATCTAGCTCTGAAAAAATATTTGGGCTTCTAGCAGTGTGTGGGACTTGGTCTATTAGTCCATCTATACTGACCTCCATCAGGTTGCAAATTAGAAATAATTTTTTTCTGCATTTAGCTCTGAAAAAATATTTGGGCTTCTAGCAGTGTGTGGGACTTGGTCTATTAGTCCATCTATACTGACCTCCATCAGGTTGCAAATTAAAAATAATTTTTTTCTTCATTTAGCTCTGAAAAAATATTTGGGCTTCTAGCAGTGTGTGGGACTTGTTCTATTAGTCCTTCTATACTGACCTCCAGCAGGTTGCAAATTGAATATAATTTTTTTCTGCATCTAGCTCTGAAAAAATAGTTGGGCTTCTAGCGGTGTGTGGGACTTGGTCTATTAGTCCATCTATACTGACCTCCATCAGGTTGCAAATTAAAAATAATTTTTTTCTGCATCTAGCTCTGAAAAAATATTTGGGCTTCTAGCAGTGTGTGGGACTTGGTCTATTAGTCCATCTATACTGACCTCCATCAGGTTGCAAATTAAAAATAATTTTTTTCTGCATCTAGCTCTGAAAAAATAATTGGGCTTCTAGCGGTGTGTGGGACTTGGTCTATTAGTCCATCTATACTGACCTCCATCAGGTTGCAAATTAAAAATAATTTTTTTCTGCATCTAGCTCTGAAAAAATATTTGGGCTTCTAGCAGTGTGTGGGACTTGGTCTATTAGTCCATCTATACTGACCTCCATCAGGTTGCAAATTAAAAATAATTTTTTTCTGCATCTAGCTCTGAAAAAATATTTGGGCTTCTAGCGGTGTGTGGGACTTGGTCTATTAGTCCATCTATACTGACCTCCATCAGGTTGCAAATTAAAAATAATTTTTTTCTGCATCTAGCTCTGAAAAAATATTTGGGCTTCTAGCAGTGTGTGGGACTTGGTCTATTAGTCCATCTATACTGACCTCCATCAGGTTGCAAATTAAAAATAATTTTTTTCTTCATTTAGCTCTGAAAAAATATTTGGGCTTCTAGCAGTGTGTGGGACTTGTTCTATTAGTCCTTCTATACTGACCTCCAGCAGGTTGCAAATTGAATATAATTTTTTTCTGCATCTAGCTCTGAAAAAATAATTGGGCTTCTAGCGGTGTGTGGGACTTGGTCTATTAGTCCATCTATACTGACCTCCATCAGGTTGCAAATTAAAAATAATTTTTTTCTGCATCTAGCTCTGAAAAAATATTTGGGCTTCTAGCAGTGTGTGGGACTTGGTCTATTAGTCCATCTATACTGACCTCCATCAGGTTGCAAATTAAAAATAATTTTTTTCTGCATCTAGCTCTGAAAAAATATTTGGGCTTCTAGCGGTGTGTGGGACTTGGTCTATTAGTCCATCTATACTGACCTCCATCAGGTTGCAAATTAAAAATAATTTTTTTCTGCATCTAGCTCTGAAAAAATATTTGGGCTTCTAGCAGTGTGTTGGACTTGGTCTATTAGTCCATCTATACTGACCTCCATCAGGTTGCAAATTAAAAATAATTTTTTTCTGCATCTAGCTCTGAAAAAATATTTGGGCTTCTAGCGGTGTGTGGGACTTGGTCTATTAGTCCATCTATACTGACCTCCATCAGGTTGCAAATTAAAAATAATTTTTTTCTGCATCTAGCTCTGAAAAAATATTTGGGCTTCTAGCAGTGTGTGGGACTTGGTCTATTAGTCCATCTATACTGACCTCCATCAGGTTGCAAATTAAAAATAATTTTTTTCTTCATTTAGCTCTGAAAAAATATTTGGGCTTCTAGCAGTGTGTGGGACTTGTTCTATTAGTCCTTCTATACTGACCTCCAGCAGGTTGCAAATTGAATATAATTTTTTTCTGCATCTAGCTCTGAAAAAATTGTTGGGCTTCTAGCGGTGTGTGGGACTTGGTCTATTAGTCCATCTATACTGACCTCCATCAGGTTGCAAATTAAAAATAATTTTTTTCTGCATCTAGCTCTGAAAAAATATTTGGGCTTCTAGCAGTGTGTGGGACTTGGTCTATTAGTCCATCTATACTGACCTCCATCAGGTTGCAAATTAAAAATAATTTTTATCTGCATCTACAGTACCTCTGAAAAAATATTTGGGCTTCTAGCAGTGTGTGGGACTATTTGTATTAGTCCATCTATACTGACCTCCATCAGGTTGCAAATTCAAAATAATTTTTTTCTGCATCTAACCCAGCCAATAGTTTTGGCCTAATACCACAGTTTGGCCACTCAGCTCTGCTCGGTTACCATCCATTGTTTTTTTGTGCAAACAACTCCAGAGTTGTGAATTAGTTAACCACCAAAATGAGTGGAAAAAGGCCTGCTGCTGGTGGAAAGGGGAATAGGCGTGTTGGGAAGGGGAAAAAAGGTTGTGTCCGTGGGGTAGGTGTTAAAGCAACAGTAACATCTGTAGAAGAAAGACCATCTTCCAGCCAAACTAAAATGTCTACTTCTTTTAGCGGACAATGTGATAAGATCCCTTTCTTACGGCCACGCCAATCGCTACAAATTCCAGATGAGGCACAAAAACAGCAGGTGCTTCAACGGATATCAAGTGCTCCTTTAAGTGGGCTCTCCTCCACATCAACTTCAACATCACAATTACTCCAGTCCTCAAAGGTGTCACCCAAATCGCACTTGCTTCCTCACAGCTCCCAAATCTCCAGCTGCCCGTCTGAGTATGAGGTAGAACAGATGGTTGAGTCTGCAGAGCTGTTTACGCATACTATAGCCTGGGAATCAGAGGTCGACTCCAGCGCTTCTGTGAATCCAGACGAGGAAATGATCTGCACTGATGCCCAGAATCTTTATGAGTCGGATCCAGGACCAGACGCAGAAGGTTCTGACCATAATGTAGACCCTCATTCCCAAACTGTAACTCCTGTTGATGGAGACAATGAGGAAGACGATAAGACTCAAATACCTGATTGGAGCGACAACTTTAGTTTTTTGTCAGGGCAGGAACAGGTTGGCTCTGAGGACGACGGGTGTGATAACGCACAGGGTGATGATGATGAGGTCGGAGATCCCACTTACTGTCAACCCACAGTCAGCCAAGAGATGAGGTCAGCAGAGGAGGTGGAGGAAGATGCTAGTGACGACGAGGTCAGGTTGCGCCTTCCTGGACAGAGACGTAGTACTGGAAGCACGTCAACAACTGCATCCTCAAACACAACTCTGCCTCTCACCACAAGTCGTGGTGGCTCTTCAGGTCGCATGGGTGCTAAGCCTTGCATAGCCTGGGCATTTTTTCAGATCGATAAAGATGACCCAACTCGTGTTATCTGTAACATTTGTCAGCAAAAGCTAAGTAGAGGCCAAAAAATACATAGTTTGAGTACTTCATGCATGAACCGGCACATGGACATGAAGCATAAGTTGCAGTGGGAAGCTCAGTGTGCTACAATGCGGCCTAGCCGGCCGGGCCAATCACCATCTGCCATATCTTGTGCATCCGCGGCCTCTTCATCCTCTGTGACTGGGGGGACAGCAGTCACACCTGTTTTGGGGCGCAGACCTGCCACCTCTTTACCCGCAACAGCCAGCGTGATTGGCAGGTCATCATTTTCTTTGGAGGTGGTAACACCAGCTGGTGTTGAGCGCTGTCCGACATCGATAGCACCACCTTTGGATCAAGGCAACCTAACATGTCCGCCTGCATCTTCCTCACAGACCGGCAGTTTGCCGGGGACACCCTTATCAACCCCGTCTAAGCACAATAGCCAGCCCTCGGTCCCTCAGATGTGGACAAGTAAAAGACCATTTCCTCCTAGCCATGAGAAAGCTAAGAGGTTGAATTTCACCATCTGCAAGCTCTTGGCTACAGAAATGCTGCCTTTCCGCCTGGTGGACACAGAGGATTTTCGAGACCTTATGTCCGTCGCAGTGCCCCAGTACCAGATGCCCAGTCGGCACTACTTCTCAAAGAAAGGTGTGCGTGCGCTCCACCAGCATGTCGCACACAACATCACCGCTTCTTTGAGAAACTCTGTGTGTGACAGGGTGCATTTCACCACAGACACTTGGACGAGTAGGCATGGACAGGGGAGTTACATGTCGCTGACTGGGCACTGGGTAACTATGGTGACAGCAGGACAAGGGGCTGCTGTCCAAGTCTTGCCGTCCCCACGAGTTGTGCGTCAATCCTCTTTATGTCAAAGTTCCTCCACTGCTTCTGCCTCCTCAACCTCCTCTCAGTCTTCCACCTGCACCCAAAGCCTGTCTGGTCATGCCACAAGCTTTCTAACTGCGCAGAAGGGATCCTGCACACCTCCTTACTATGCTGGCAGTAGGGCTCAACGTCATCAGGCGGTTTTTACATTGAAATGTCTGGGAAATGTGAGTCACACAGCTGAGGAGTTGTGGTCAGCTCTGGAGAACCAATTTCATGAATGGTTGTCTCCACTGGACCTGAAACCAGGGAAGGCCGTGTGCGACAATGCTGCAAACCTGGGTGCGGCCCTTCGCCGGGGCAATGTCACACACGTGCCTTGTATGGCTCACGTGTTGAACCTGGTTGTCCAGCAATTTTTAGCCCACTATCCCAGACTAGATGGCCTTCTGCAGAGGGCACGGTCGCTGTGTGCTCACTTCCGCCGTTCGCATCCCGCAGCTCAGCGACTTACATCTCTACAGAAGTCGTTGGGCCTGCCACTTCACCGGCTAAAATGCGATGTGCCTACCCGGTGGAATTCAACTCCGCACATGTTGCAGCGACTGTGGCAGCACCGACAAGCCCTGGTGCAATACGTTCTGACGTATAGCCTGGGCCAACGAGATTCAGAGGTGGGGCAAATCACGCTGGAGGAGTGGTCTCAGATCAGGGACCTATGCACCCTTCTGCACAGTTTTGAAATGGCGACAGAATTCGGAGTCAGGTGGTGGCACAAGAGGAGGTGGAGGAAGTAGAGGAGGAGGAGTTGTATGCAGAAGGGCTAACATCTGCAAGGTCCAGACGGTCGGCAGCACCAAGGCGGCAGGCATGTGAGGGTGGGGGAGATGGTTTTACCAGGGCGCATGGTAGCAGCCAAACTAGTGAGGAAGGTGCAGGAGCCCAGGAAGAAGTGGAGGACGAACTGATGGAAGACTCATCAGATGAGGGAGACCTTGATCACATTTCTGTTGTGCGAGGTTGGGGGGAGAGGACAGAGGAAGGAAGCATGATTGTTACCTCGCCACCAACACAACAGGGACTTGGTGCTCCTGGATGCGCAACACACATGAGTGCCTTCTTGCTGCACTACCTGCAACATGACCCTCGAATTGTGAGAATTAGAAATAATCCTGACTACTGGGTTGCCACACTGTTAGATCCCCGGTACAAAAGTAAATTTGCAGAAATTATTCCTGCCATAGAAAGGGATGCACGCATGCAGGAGTATCAGCAGAGACTGTTGCAGAATCTTACATGTGCTTTTCCACAAAATACCAGTGGTGCACGTAGTGAATCTCACAGTTCCAACTTGCCAACCGTGGGACCGTCAAGTGTTCAGCACTCAAACCGTAACAGAACCACAGTATCTGCTGGTAACATCAATTTTGCGGAATCATTTCACCACTTTTTTAGCCCATCCTTTGCAAGGCCACAGGAGACAAGAAGTCTGACACATAGTCAACGCCTAGAGACGATGGTACAGGAGTATCTCCAAGTAAACATTGAAGCCACGACTGTGTCACTGGACCCTTGCTCTTTTTGGGCTTCCAATCTGGATAAATGGCCGGAGCTAGCCACTTATGCCTTGGAGATCTTGTCATGCCCCGCAGCCAGCGTTCTGTCTGAACGTGTGTTCAGCGCTGCTGGTGGTGTGCTGACAGATAAGCGCACGCGGCTCTCCACTGATAATGTAGACAGACTCACGTTCATAAAGATGAACAAATCATGGATCCGAAACGACTTTTCTACCCCTGTGTCATCCTGGGGAGAGTAAAAGCTTGATGATTGGTTAAAATCACCCTACCAACCGTTTTAAGCTTTCAAATTACTAATCATGTTTATCTGTATCTTGACTGGAAAATAATTTGGGCTTTGTAGCAGTGTGCAGCAGTAATCCTATTAGGCCATTTATACTAAAGCTTCACCAGATTTAAAATTAAAAATAATTTTTAGCTGCATCTAGCCCGGAAAATAATTTTGGGGCTCCGAGATGCGCAAGGCACATAAGTGCCTTCTTGCTGCACTACCTGCAGCATGACCCTCATATTGTCAGAATTCGAAGTAATCATGACTACTGGGTTGCCACACTCTTAGATCCCCCAAACTTTTCGATCAACCTTTTCATTTTAATAAAGACCAAAAAAATGGTCATTTTTGAAATTATAAGCATTAGCAGGTTGTTAGAAACTGAAATCAAACAGTTTTCAACTCAAAACTTTATTCTAGGTGATGTTACATTTTCACATAGGACCCCTTGTTCGAAAGGAGCTTCTGAACTCTCTCGTCCATTGAATTTGTCAGGTTTTGGATGGTTTCTGCTTCAATTGTTTTGCATGAGGACAGAATACCCTCCCAGAGCTGTTGCTTAGATGTGAACTGCCTCCCGCCATCATAGACACTCCTTTTAATGATGCTCCAAAGGTTCTGAATGGGGTAGAGGTCAGGGGAGCATGGGGGTCACACCATAAGTTTGTCCCCTTTTATGCCCATATCAGCCAGAGATGCAGATGTTTTATGTGCAGCATGAGATGGTGCATTATCATGCAGAAAAATGATCTTGCTGTGAAATACACGGTTCTTCTTCTTGAACCATGGCAGGAAGTGCTGTTTGAGAAAATCCACATACATTATGGAGTTCATCTTTAGCGCCTTCAGGGATCCTAAAGGGGCCGACAATCTCTCTCCCCATGATTCCAGCCCAAAATATTACTCCACCTCCTCCTTGTTGGCGCTGTAGCCGTGTTTGCGTGGGGTGTCCATCAACCAGCCATCCTCCACTCCATCCATCTGGACCATCGAGCGCTGCACGGCACTCATCCGTGAACAAAACAGTTTTGAAATCAGTCTTCATGTAATGTTTGGCCCACTGGAGCCGTTTCTGCTTGTGTGAAGTGGATAGAGGAGGTCGACAGGATGGCGCATGCACAGCTGCAAACCTCTGAAGGACCCTGCATCTTGTTGTTCGGGGGACGTTGGAGGCACAAGCAGCTTCAAAAACTTGTCTGCTGCTATGACAAGGCTTTTTTGCCGCTGCTCTTTCAACCTGACGTAATTGCCTGTAGGAAAGAGTCCTCAATTTGCCCTTAGCAGCACGCACACGTGTGTACTGTGAATCAGCTACATACTTCTTGATTGCCAAGACACTTCATCCTGATCATCGCACAATGTTGATTGTAGTCATGCCTTGACCTAAACACTCCACAATTTGTTGCTTCTCAGCAGCCGACACATCCTTTTTCTTTCCCATTTTGGCAGAAAATGTAGGCTGCTTAATAATGTGAGAGAGCCTTCTTAAGTAGTCTTGCCTTTCATTGGACACACCTGCCAAACTAATTAGCACAGGTGTCTGCAATTGCTTACAGTGATATAAAGAGCCCTGACACACATCACCATCAATGAGTTTAACTGACAAACAAACAAATTCTTCCCTTATCACTCCTAAACACTTTTTGTATAATAATTTGGAACGCAGTGTACATGTGCTTTTCCACAAAACACCAGTAGTTCACGTAGTGAATCTTACAGTTCTAACTTGCCAACCGTGGTCTGTATGGAGTTGTTCAATAAAGGGCCCAAAATTAAGATAACATAGATGGGAGAGGTCTCTATGAATAGGAATTCCTAAGTATTTGATACCCTGTGAGGGCCAGGCAAAGGGAAAGTTGGACTGGATGGAATCCTATATGGATTTGGGGAGGGAGACATCAAGGGCCTCAGACTTCGCTGCATTGATTTTAAAATTTTACCATGTAACAAAGTGATCTATTTCAGCCATAACAGCATGGATGGATATATGTGATTGAGTGATATATACTAGGACATCATCAGCAAATAGAAAGCACTTGTACTCGGTGCCTCCCACCTCAATCCACCTAATATTGGGGTTATGGCCAATTGATGAGAGCAGGTGCTCCGTCACTAGGATGTATAAGAGAGGGGACAGAGGACATCACTGCCTTGTCCCATTGGTGATTGTGAAAGGTGATGAAAATGTTCTGACGCACCCCCTGGGCCTTGGGACACCCGGAGCCGGACCCTTTTTGGTGGATGCTGGTGGTTGTAGTCTTCGTGGCGGTGACCCAGTTCCGTGGCTCAGGGCGGTCAAACCAGTGGCGGAACTATTTATGTGGTTTTCATGTTTAAATGTCCGACTACGCCACCCGTGGATTGCGGTCAGAGTGAACCGCCGCTACAGGGCAGACCACTGAGGCTGGTGTTGTGGGTGCAGCAGAGCGTAGCATAACTCCCCACGGGAGGAGTATATGACGCGCCCCCTGGGCCATATTCTTTTAGGGGGAATATCCGGAGCCGGATCAGATGGGGTTGTAGTCTTCCGAGTGGCTGTGACCCGGTCCGTGCCCAGGGTGTCAAACTGAGTTGTATGTGGCAGTCCTACAGATGTTACTAAGTTCTTAATGTCGACTACGCCACCCGTTGTGTTGCGGTCACTATGGCCGCCGCTGCAGCAGGGTCCGCTGAGGCTGATGGTGCAGGTGCAGCTTGTGATGATATAACCCCCAACGGGTGGGGTATAGCCTCAGGGGGATCAGGTGCAGAGGATGGGGGTGGTGGTGATGCAGGGTAGACGGCAATCAGAGACAGAGTCGGGTTATGCAGTTTAGGATGTTTACTCACTGCTGATGTTCCGGTCACTCCAGCTTCGAGTGACCTCCCGAGCCGTGCTGCGTCCACCAGGTTCTGGATCCAGCCAACCCCCAAATAAGTCCGGAGCGTGACCCTGAGCTCTCCTTCTGTCCTTTCTCTGGCCGTCCCCACTATTGATCCACCCAGGTCCAGCTCCCTCGGGCCTTCTGTTGGGAGACCCTTGGCCTCGGGTTCCCTGACCCTCCACGTGGTATGCCTTCGTGGTGGATGTGGTGGGTGACCGTGGCAAACGCTGCCCACGGTCTCCGGTCTCTGGCTGGGGTGTGTTTTTGCCCCCACCAGCTTGGGTTCCGGTACCCTGTGCCGACTCTTCACCCGGGGATTTAATTTGGGGTCTTAGAGTCCTTTCTTCTTTTTCCCCCTCTGGGTCTCTCTCTCTCCTCTCTCACTCAGGGTCTCTCTTCTCCTCTGCTCGCTGACTTTCTCTCTGCAACTGACCCTGTTCTTAGTTGGTGCCCACCTTATATACACCCTCTATGTGTGAGCTCAGGTGACCAGCACCCAATGAGCTCCTATCTTTACCCAGGCTGCTCCCCCTATCTGCCCCTACACTACTTGGGATGTACCACCCCCCTCCCACTCCAGCCAGGAACAGACTCGGTCGTACCTGCACATTTCTAAGTGGGAGTACCGTCGGTCTGCTCCTCGGAAATGGGATGTGTGTAGTGCATGCAGCCTACCGAGCCCAGATCCACACTCCATCCTTACCCGGGAGTGGAATATCACACCTCTGGGTTGAGGTGCAATACCCCTGTAGCAGCCGAATCCTCAGGGTGCTACATATAGCCTCAGGGCAGTGTATGCGGAGGATGGGGGTGATGGTGCAGGGCAGCAGCAGTAACGACACGGAGTCAGTGATGCAGTTCAGGGCCTTTACTCACAGTTCTTATTATCCAGACCACGTCTGCAGGTAACGGCTGCCCACGTCGTACTGTGCTCACCAGGTGAGGGGCTCAGACAACTCCCAGATAACTTTGGAGCACTTCACAGGACCCCCTTTGTGTGTCCTTTGTCTGGCCTTTCTTACCAACACTTCTGTCCGGCTGCCTCGGGCCTCCTCTTGGTAAACTTGGCGCCAGTTTCCCTGACCCTATGTGGTGACTTCCTAGCGGGTGTAGCGAGGGGCTGCGCCACATAAAATGTCAGAGCCTCCGGTTTCTAGCTGAGGGTCGTTTCCTGCCTCCACTAGTTCGGGGACCGGTCTCCCCCTTTGGCCTGACCCCTCCACGCAGGTGGATTCGGGCGTGCGGTGGCGACTCGCCCGTCCGCACCCCTGGGATCCCTTCATTCCTCGTTCCTGGAGCCTTCTCCGCTCCTCTTCCTTCCTTCTCCCTCTTCCAGGCCTGGGCCTCTGTTACTAGGCCCGCCTCCGGAGCAGAGCTCATGCAGAGCCCCTGCTCCCTGCCACTTCTGCTCAGACTTCTCTGCACTGAACTAAGATGGTGCCCACCTTTTATACTCCCTTCTCAATGCACCCAGGAACTGCTTCCTCCCTGCTCCTGCACTACAGGGTTCCCCTTCCTCAGTGTCATGAAATGTGGGAATTTAGTAGTGTGGACTTTGGCTCGTTGGCTGCATATTTGCGCTTGCGTTCCAAGAACTGGGGTATGGACAACTGAACACTGCGCTGGGACAAGGACATGCTTGCTGATGGCGCTAGTGTAGAGTGTGCAACGACAGGGCAGGGCAGGAGGCATCTTCGCATGCACTATGGACAGGGTATTGGCTGGCAAGCACAACAGCGGAAGTAGCAGTGGTGTCACCCGCAGACACTGTTCCTAGACCCTGGGTTTTGGCCCACAAAGTCGGGTGCTTTACTGCCATGTGCCTGATCATGCTGGTGGTGTTCAGGCTGGTAGTTTTGCTACCCCTGCTGATGCTGGCCTGGCAGGTGGTGCAAATTGCCTTTTTGGGGTTATCAGCAGAGTCTTCAAAAAACAACCAGACTCGGGAAGACCTAACAGTTGTACTGGAAACTTCCATCGTGTTCATGTTACGGGGAACGGCTGCCAACCTTCTGTCTGCGGCCACCACACTGCTTTTTCCTGCCTGTTGGGGTGCACTGCCTCCCTCCCCCTGTGTGCTGCTGTCCTCGTCCTGCATGTCCTCCTGCCAGGTTGGGTCAGTTACTAAATCATCCACCACCTCGTCTTCCACTTCCACACTCTGGTCCTCCTCCTGACATTCTGGCAATTATGTTTCATCATCGTCCACCTCTTGTGACACTTTCCCACCATCGCCTTCGTATGACCGTGGCTGCTCAAATATTTGGGCATCGCTACATCTACTCTTGTCCCGCTTCAAGTGGACATGGCGAGAGACCCGAATCTATAAATAGAAAAGTAAAAAGCTCTTCGGAGTGTCTAAGTGTGGGATCAGTTGTCTGGGCACTCAGCATGGTGGGAAGAAAGAGGATTAGGGTGAGGAATATGCAGTCCAGACTCACAGCTACTGAGACTTGACCATGTGGAAGACAGGGTGTTGGTGGTGGCTAAGTGACTGGAAGCATTATCTGCTATCCAACCAATAACCTTTTCACACTGCTCAGTGTTCAATAGTGGTGTTCTGCGGTCCCCTATTAATTGGTACAGGAAGTTCGAGCGAGAAGATGTGGGTGTTTGTTGTGTCACAATTTCAGCTTGCCCACGACCATGCACCATCACCATTACCATCACATCCAGTTCCCATTGCCACGCGCCTTGCCCATTTTAAATGGAGGACAATATCTTCCACGCTCATTACAAATGGCTGAATTTGGAACGAACTTATATGTGATTCGTGTGACGGATAAACCAAAGTTTTAAATAGCTGGCCTGTAGGTAACTATTTTTAACAGCAAACTGGTGTCAACAAGTTCGATGACACACTGAAACAAAATTTTAATGGAGGCCAGAAATGGCAGAATTTAGAACGAACTTATATGTGATCCGTGTGATGGACAAACCACAGTTTTAAATAGCTGGCCTGTAGGTAACTATTTTTAACAGCGACCTCGTGTCAATAAGTTTGCTGACACACTGCAACAAAATTTCAATGGATGCCAGAAATGGCAGAATTTTCAGCGCAATTATATGTGATCCATGTGATGGACAAACCACAGTTTTAAATAGCTGGATTTTTAGAGCTGTAATATGGAAAGCACCTGGCTGTATTCTGCAGTGCCAACAAGGAAGTGGTGCAGAAAAACGGTGTTCTCTGAATTGTTTTTACAGCAAATAATCAGGATTAAGATAAAAAAAAATATTCCTGGCCCCTGATACCTGGGGCTATTTCTACAAATTTAATATCTGTAAAAGCACCAGCAGACAGAACTGGAGTGGACCCTCTTGATATGTGCACTGCAGTCTGCTATATACCCTGCCTGCCTGCCTGCCAACTCTGATATCTCTGCAGCTGGATTAGTCCTCAGAAGGACTGTTAGTTGAGATGGATATGTGTCACCCTGGCCTGGATGCCACAAATATAATAAAGCTGTGTCTGAGAGCAAGGGGGAGGTTCTCTAGTCAAGGAACATTAGCATTCAATACCTCCTGTCTCAGGCCAGTAGGGGGTGCAGGCTGCCCCTATAAAAGCTGGAACTGGAGGCAGGGTTAGAGAGAACTGGACAACCTGTCTCTGATTGAGAGGTGTCCCAGAGCAGGGACAGACAGATGTTTTGCAGCCTAAGAGGACGTGTGGCAGTAGGAGAGGCACGAGCCAGGGACAAGAGGCGAAGTGCACCTGTCCTGGCAGGCAAAGAGACTAATCTACCAGACTTTGGTGTCTGTGGCTGTGAGGATTCCAAGTCCTACAGCAAATAACCAGTCCGCAGGGGACTGTATGTTCCATGGCCTAAGAAGCCTGGAGGCTCCGCCACAGCAGAAGGGACCAGCAAAGCCATACCAGGCCGGGAGAAGAAAGGGACCCACGTTGCAAGCCATAAGGGCGAGAGGACACGGTGAGCTCGGGAACGTGGGCTGTTACCCTACAAGGAGGGAAATAGCCAGAAGTAGCACAGAGAGCATGGTAGGCCTACACCCTCACCCTGAACAGGGCCAGCCTCCCACTTGTTCTCAGACATCCAGGCCCCCTCCTAGCCGTGCCTGTTTCTGGGTCATATTACCTGTTCTAATAAAGACCCTGAACTGTTTAAGAGGCCTCCGTTTCCTGGCTATCGCGGTCGTAATCATCCCCTCCATCATCCATTATATATTCAGCCCTGGGGCCATACTTCTCCCGTGGAGAGTTGAACAATTCAGTGCTGCACATTTATATCAGCCCCAGCGGTCTGCACTGCAGCGGCGGTTAGCCCTGACCGCGATCCACGGGTGGCGTAGTCGGACATCACTTAAAACTTATAAAGGACTGCCACTGGTCTGACCACCCTGAGCCACGAACCGGGTTGCCACTACTACCCCCATCGTCTCCCTGTTGCCCGGCTCCGAGTGCCCCACGGCCCAGGGGGCGAGTCAGCTTTGGCGTAGTCGGCAGGATAGTAACCAAGCCGCCACAAACGGGTATTGCGTGCCTGAAAAAGACTGTACATGCACCTGAAGAAGAGTTTTCCCGCCATCCGGAGCCGTTTTCCGCCATTTTCAGCCGTTTCCCACCATCTTCCGTCGGTTCCCGCCATCTTCAGCCATTTTCTCGCCATCGGATGCCATCCTCAGGACGCCGCATGGGAAGAAGAGGGGCATGGAAGTCCAAACCGCGCGAGACCCGAAGCTTCGCCCCACGCACCGACGCTGCGCAAGGTCCTGGAAGGGTGAGAGAGCGACGCTGACGTCACCAGGACGCGACGCAAGGTCCTCGTCCAGAGCAGCCCCAGCGGAGCCGCGGCCTACAGAAGAGGATCGTCGGAAGGTAGGCCACGCTTAACTAGGGGGAGGAAGATGTCGGACACGGAGGCGCCCACTACCACCAGCGTAGCTGCAGCAGCGGTGATGCCATTTTCCCTGCACTACATCCCTGGAGCGGCCTGGCTGCCTAAGTATTCAGGGGAGCCCCATGCCCTAACTGACTTTAAGGTAAGGCTGTACAGTTTGTTCCAAGCTTACCCCCTGACAGAGGAACAGAAGATTAGCATACTGACAGGGCAGCTAACTGGCGCAGCCCAGCGGGAGGTAAAGTCATGGCCCACTGAGGAGAAAAGAACTGTAAAGGACATTCTGGCCCGGCTGCGGGGTACCTTTGATACACGTACCTCCGCTGAAATTAAAATGCGGTTCTATGGATGTAAGCAGCGGGCACAGGACAGCATCAGAGACTATGCCCTAAATTTGCAGGAAGCCTTGAGGGCCATCAAACAAGCTGACCCTGGCAGCGTGCAGGATACTTATAAGCTACTAACAGAACAGTTCATAGAAGGTCTGCTGTCTAGCGCTCACAGGACCCAGCTGCGCCTCATGTTCTTTCAGAACCCTGATCTGACCTTTGCCCAATTCAAAGACAGGGCCATAAGGGTGCTCTGTGAACCCGTAACCAGTGGCGCTATAAACCCCCGGCGCCCTGCTCTCACCTACCACCAGGAGGTGGCGACCTCCTCTATGGACTCCGTGGGGGCTGATGCACAGGCCCTGAACCAAGCCCCGTCGAAAGATCTGCACCACCAAGTCCAGGAGCTGACCAGGAGCATCGCGACATTGACCAGGACCGTCCAGGCGTTACAAGTGGACCCGTCAAGACCCATCGAGTTGGCTTCAAGTCCGGAGGATGTCCCGTGGCGTCGACAGAGGAGGATCCCGTCGTTCCGAGGGAGGCCCAAAGACTGCTACGCAGAGGATGGACAGCCCATTTGCCGTCGATGCAACCAGCCCGGACACATTTCTAGGTACTGTAATTTAAACGGGTCCAACCTGGGGCAGAGGGCCAACCCCCAGGCATAAGATCACCAGTAGAGATGAGCGTTGTTCTACTCGAACTGTTCGCCAATCTCAAATTCGAGCTGTTTTGGGCGGTGTTCGAGCCGTTCGGCGAACACGAACAATTTGAGAAAAATTCGGCTGTTCGAGGTTATGTTCGATAACTGTTCGTGCACCAAAATCATAACTGGATTTTTTCTCAGTAATGATGAAAATTAATATTAATACGCAGTTTGAGTGTACAGCGGGGTGGGGGGAGGGGCAGGGGATGGATCTCTGCAGGAACAATGAAGATCTCCATTTTTTTTTCTCTTTCCCGCATTTGCAGTGGGGAGGTGCAATCTGTCAGCCTATCAGCAGCGCACACACGGAGCGAAGTGCTTTTTTTCACACAAGCAAGGGCATGTGTCATTGGCAGTGTATGTCACATGTCCTTGCCCTATAAGACCAAGCCATTTTCCCCGTCGGCACCATTTTCTCACTGCTGCAGCTGCGTGTTAGACGGCACCGCTGTTGCAGTGTGCGCTATACCTTGTTAATTTCAAGCCAATTTTCGCACAAATCTACAGATAGCTTGGGAGTAGGGAATAGTTGTGATTGCAGTCCTTTTAAGGACTAGGTTACAGTATTTCCTACGACTTTTATCAGGGAGGTCTGTGCTCTTAAATAGATAGGTTGTGGGAGTAAAGACTAATTGTAATTGGAGTCCTTTTCAGGACTAGGTTACATGAGTTCCTATCAGTTTTTGCCAGGCAGGTCTGTGCCAGTGCTGTGCAAGTTTTTTTCACAGCATTTGGCTGAATCTAGCAAAGCTAATCCTTTTTGGCCTATTGCAGAGTGTGTTAGTCAGTGGAGTAGCCTATCTCTGTTGCAAGATATAACACCTGTGTATAGAATACCAATTTTTTTACTGCAACTAGTGAAGTAAAATCTTTTGGGCATAGCATCATTCTATTAGTCCATCTATACTGACCTCCATCAGGTTGCAAACTGAATATAATTTTTTTCTGCATCTAGCTCTGAAAAAATATTTGGGCTTCTAGCAGTGTGTGGGACTTGGTCTATTAGTCCATCTATACTGACCTCCATCAGGTTGCAAATTAAAAATAATTTTTTTCTTCATTTAGCTCTGAAAAAATATTTGGGCTTCTAGCAGTGTGTGGGACTTGTTCTATTAGTCCTTCTATACTGACCTCCAGCAGGTTGCAAATTGAATATAATTTTTTTCTGCATCTAGCTCTGAAAAAATAGTTGGGCTTCTAGCGGTGTGTGGGACTTGGTCTATTAGTCCATCTATACTGACCTCCATCAGGTTGCAAATTAAAAATAATTTTTTTCTGCATCTAGCTCTGAAAAAATATTTGGGCTTCTAGCAGTGTGTGGGACTTGGTCTATTAGTCCATCTATACTGACCTCCATCAAGTTGCAAATGAAAAATAATTTTTTTCTGCATCTAGCTCTGAAAAAATATTTGGGCTTCTAGCAGTGTGTGGGACTTGGTCTATTAGTCCATCTATACTGACCTCCATCAGGTTGCAAATTAGAAATAATTTTTTTCTGCATCTAGCTCTGAAAAAATATTTGGGCTTCTAGCAGTGTGTGGGACTTGGTCTATTAGTCCATCTATACTGACCTCCATCAGGTTGCAAATTAAAAATAATTTTTTTCTTCATTTAGCTCTGAAAAAATATTTGGGCTTCTAGCAGTGTGTGGGACTTGTTCTATTAGTCCTTCTATACTGACCTCCATCAGGTTGCAAATTGAATATAATTTTTTTCTGCATCTAGCTCTGAAAAAATAGTTGGGCTTCTAGCGGTGTGTGGGACTTGGTCTATTAGTCCATCTATACTGACCTCCATCAGGTTGCAAATTAAAAATATTTTTTTTCTGCATCTAGCTCTGAAAAAATATTTGGGCTTCTAGCAGTGTGTGGGACTTGGTCTATTAGTCCATCTATACTGACCTCCATCAGGTTGCAAATTAAAAATAATTTTTTTCTGCATCTAGCTCTGAAAAAATATTTGGGCTTCTAGCGGTGTGTGGGACTTGGTCTATTAGTCCATCTATACTGACCTCCATCAGGTTGCAAATTAAAAATAATTTTTTTCTGCATCTAGCTCTGAAAAAATATTTGGGCTTCTAGCAGTGTGTGGGACTTGGTCTATTAGTCCATCTATACTGACCTCCATCAGGTTGCAAATTAAAAATAATTTTTTTCTGCATCTAGCTCTGAAAAAATATTTGGGCTTCTAGCGGTGTGTGGGACTTGGTCTATTAGTCCATCTATACTGACCTCCATCAGGTTGCAAATTAAAAATAATTTTTTTCTGCATCTAGCTCTGAAAAAATATTTGGGCTTCTAGCAGTGTGTGGGACTTGGTCTATTAGTCCATCTATACTGACCTCCATCAGGTTGCAAATTAAAAATATTTTTTTTCTTCATTTAGCTCTGAAAAAATATTTGGGCTTCTAGCAGTGTGTGGGACTTGTTCTATTAGTCCTTCTATACTGACCTCCAGCAGGTTGCAAATTGAATATAATTTTTTTCTGCATCTAGCTCTGAAAAAATAATTGGGCTTCTAGCGGTGTGTGGGACTTGGTCTATTAGTCCATCTATACTGACCTCCATCAGGTTGCAAATTAAAAATAATTTTTTTCTGCATCTAGCTCTGAAAAAATATTTGGGCTTCTAGCAGTGTGTGGGACTTGGTCTATTAGTCCATCTATACTGACCTCCATCAGGTTGCAAATTAAAAATAATTTTTTTCTGCATCTAGCTCTGAAAAAATATTTGGGCTTCTAGCGGTGTGTGGGACTTGGTCTATTAGTCCATCTATACTGACCTCCAGCAGGTTGCAAATTAAAAATAATTTTTTTCTGCATCTAGCTCTGAAAAAATATTTGGGCTTCTAGCAGTGTGTGGGACTTGGTCTATTAGTCCATCTATACTGACCTCCATCAGGTTGCAAATTAAAAATATTTTTTTTCTGCATCTAGCTCTGAAAAAATATTTGGGCTTCTAGCGGTGTGTGGGACTTGGTCTATTAGTCCATCTATACTGACCTCCATCAGGTTGCAAATTAAAAATAATTTTTTTCTGCATCTAGATCTGAAAAAATATTTGGGCTTCTAGCAGTGTGTGGGACTTGGTCTATTAGTCCAGCTATACTGACCTCCATCAGGTTGCAAATTAAAAATAATTTTTTTCTTAATTTAGCTCTGAAAAAATATTTGGGCTTCTAGCAGTGTGTGGGACTTGTTCTATTAGTCCTTCTATACTGACCTCCAGCAGGTTGCAAATTGAATATAATTTTTTTCTGCATCTAGCTCTGAAAAAATAATTGGGCTTCTAGCGGTGTGTGGGACTTGGTCTATTAGTCCATCTATACTGACCTCCATCAGGTTGCAAATTAAAAATAATTTTTTTCTGCATCTAGCTCTGAAAAAATATTTGGGCTTCTAGCAGTGTGTGGGACTTGGTCTATTAGTCCATCTATACTGACCTCCATCAGGTTGCAAATTAAAAATAATTTTTATCTGCATCTACAGTACCTCTGAAAAAATATTTGGGCTTCTAGCAGTGTGTGGGACTATTTGTATTAGTCCATCTATACTGACCTCCATCAGGTTGCAAATTCAAAATAATTTTTTTCTGCATCTAACCCAGCCAATAGTTTTGGCCTAATACCACAGTTTGGCCACTCAGCTCTGCTCGGTTACCATCCATTGTTTTTTTGTGCAAACAACTCCAGAGTTGTGAATTAGTTAACCACCAAAATGAGTGGAAAAAGGCCTGCTGCTGGTGGAAAGGGGAATAGGCGTGTTGGGAAGGGGAAAAAAGGTTGTGTCCGTGGGGTAGGTGTTAAAGCAACAGTAACATCTGCAGAAGAAAGACCATCTTCCAGCCAAACTAAAATGTCTACTTCTTTTAGCGGACAATGTGATAAGATCCCTTTCTTACGGCCACGCCAATCGCTACAAATTCCAGATGAGGCACAAAAACAGCAGGTGCTTCAACGGATATCAAGTGCTCCTTTAAGTGGGCTCTCCTCCACATCAACTTCAACATCACAAATACTCCAGTCCTCAAAGGTGTCACCCAAATCGCACTTGCTTCCTCACAGCTCCCAAATCTCCAGCTGCCCGTCTGAGTATGAGGTAGAACAGATGGTTGAGTCTGCAGAGCTGTTTACTCATACTATAGCCTGGGAATCAGAGGTCGACTCCAGCGCTTCTGTGAATCCAGACGAGGAAATGATCTGCACTGATGCCCAGAATCTTTATGAGTCGGATCCAGGACCAGACGCAGAAGGTTCTGACCATAATGTAGACCCTCATTCCCAAACTGTAACTCCTGTTGGTGGAGACAATGAGGAAGACGATGATAAGACTCAAATACCTGATTGGAGCGACAACTTTAGTTTTTTGTCAGGGCAGGAACAGGTTGGCTCTGAGGACGACGGGTGTGATAACGCACAGGGTGATGATGATGAGGTCGGAGATCCCACTTACTGTCAACCCACAGTCAGCCAAGAGATGAGGTCAGCAGAGGAGGTGGAGGAAGATGCTAGTGACGACGAGGTCAGGTTGCGCCTTCCTGGACAGAGACGTAGTACTGGAAGCACGTCAACAACTGCATCCTCAAACACAACTCTGCCTCTCACCACAAGTCGTGGTGGCTCTTCAGGTCGCATGGGTGCTAAGCCTTGCATAGCCTGGGCATTTTTTCAGATCGATAAAGATGACCCAACTCGTGTTATCTGTAACATTTGTCAGCAAAAGCTAAGTAGAGGCCAAAAAATACATAGTTTGAGTACTTCATGCATGAACCGGCACATGGACATGAAGCATAAGTTGCAGTGGGAAGCTCAGTGTGCTACAATGCGGCCTAGCCGGCCGGGCCAATCACCGTCTGCCATATCTTGTGCATCCGCGGCCTCTTCATCCTCTGTGACTGGGGGGACAGCAGTCACACCTGTTTTGGGGCGCAGACCTGCCACCTCTTTACCCGCAACAGCCAGCGTGATTGGCAGGTCATCATTTTCTTTGGAGGTGGTAACACCAGCTGGTGTTGAGCGCTGTCCGACATCGATAGCACCACCTTTGGATCAAGGCAACCTAACATGTCCGCCTGCATCTTCCTCACAGACCGGCAGTTTGCCGGGGACACCCTTATCAACCCCGTCTAAGCACAATAGCCAGCCCTCGGTCCCTCAGATGTGGACAAGTAAAAGACCATTTCCTCCTAGCCATGAGAAAGCTAAGAGGTTGAATTTCACCATCTGCAAGCTCTTGGCTACAGAAATGCTGCCTTTCCGCCTGGTGGACACAGAGGATTTTCGAGACCTTATGTCCGTCGCAGTGCCCCAGTACCAGATGCCCAGTCGGCACTACTTCTCAAAGAAAGGTGTGCGTGCGCTCCACCAGCATGTCGCACACAACATCACCGCTTCTTTGAGAAACTCTGTGTGTGACAGGGTGCATTTCACCACAGACACTTGGACGAGTAGGCATGGACAGGGGCGTTACATGTCGCTGACTGGGCACTGGGTAACTATGGTGACAGCAGGACAAGGGGCTGCTGTCCAAGTCTTGCCGTCCCCACGAGTTGTGCGTCAATCCTCTTTATGTCAAAGTTCCTCCACTGCTTCTGCCTCCTCAACCTCCTCTCGGTCTTCCACCTGCACCCAAAGCCTGTCTGGTCATGCCACAAGCTTTCTAACTGCGCAGAAGGGATCCTGCACACCTCCTTACTATGCTGGCAGTAGGGCTCAACGTCATCAGGCGGTTTTTACATTGAAATGTCTGGGAAATGTGAGTCACACAGCTGAGGACTTGTGGTCAGCTCTGGAGAACCAATTTCATGAATGGTTGTCTCCACTGGACCTGAAACCAGGGAAGGCCGTGTGCGACAATGCTGCAAACCTGGATGCGGCCCTTCGCCGGGGCAATGTCACACACGTGCCTTGTATGGCTCACGTGTTGAACCTGGTTGTCCAGCAATTTTTAGCCCACTATCCCAGACTAGATGGCCTTCTGCAGAGGGCACGGTCGCTGTGTGCTCACTTCCGCCGTTCGCATCCCGCAGCTCAGCGACTTACATCTCTACAGAAGTCGTTGGGCCTGCCACTTCACCGGCTAAAATGCGATGTGCCTACCCGGTGGAATTCAACTCCGCACATGTTGCAGCGACTGTGGCAGCACCGACAAGCCCTGGTGCAATACGTTCTGACGTATAGCCTGGGCCAACGAGATTCAGAGGTGGGGAAAATCACGCTGGAGGAGTGGTCTCAGATCAGGGACCTATGCACCCTTCTGCACAGTTTTGAAATGGCGACAGAATTCGGAGTCAGGTGGTGGCACAAGAGGAGGTGGAGGAAGTAGAGGAGGAGGAGTTGTATGCGGAAGGGCTAACATCTGCAAGGTCCAGACGGTCGGCAGCACCAAGGCGGCAGGCATGTGAGGGTGGGGGAGATGGTTTTACCAGGGCGCATGGTAGCAGCCAAACTAGTGAGGAAGGTGCAGGAGCCCAGGAAGAAGTGGAGGACGAACTGATGGAAGACTCATCAGATGAGGGAGACCTTGATCACATTTCTGTTGTGCGAGGTTGGGGGGAGAGGACAGAGGAAGGAAGCATGATTGTTACCTCGCCACCAACACAACAGGGACTTGGTGCTCCTGGATGCGCAACACACATGAGTGCCTTCTTGCTGCACTACCTGCAACATGACCCTCGAATTGTGAGAATTAGAAATAATCCTGACTACTGGGTTGCCACACTGTTAGATCCCCGGTACAAAAGTAAATTTGCAGAAATTATTCCTGCCATAGAAAGGGATGCACGCATGCAGGAGTATCAGCAGAGACTGTTGCAGAATCTTACATGTGCTTTTCCACAAAATACCAGTGGTGCACGTAGTGAATCTCACAGTTCCAACTTGCCAACCGTGGGACCGTCAAGTGTTCAGCACTCAAACCGTAACAGAACCACAGTATCTGCTGGTAACATCAATTTTGCGGAATCATTTCACCACTTTTTTAGCCCATCCTTTGCAAGGCCACAGGAGACAAGAAGTCTGACACATAGTCAACGCCTAGAGACGATGGTACAGGAGTATCTCCAAGTAAACATTGAAGCCACGACTGTGTCACTGGACCCTTGCTCTTTTTGGGCTTCCAATCTGGATAAATGGCCGGAGCTAGCCACTTATGCCTTGGAGATCTTGTCATGCCCCGCAGCCAGCGTTCTGTCTGAACGTGTGTTCAGCGCTGCTGGTGGTGTGCTGACAGATAAGCGCACGCGGCTCTCCACTGATAATGTAGACAGACTCACGTTCATAAAGATGAACAAATCATGGATCCAAAACGACTTTTCTACCCCTGTGTCATCCTGGGGAGAGTAAAAGCTTGATGATTGGTTAAAATCACCCTACCAACCGTTTTAAGCTTTCAAATTACTAATCATGTTTATCTGTATCTTGACTGGAAAATAATTTGGGCTTTGTAGCAGTGTGCAGCACTGATCCTATTAGGCCATCTATACTAAAGCTTCACCAGATTTAAAATTAAAAATAATTTTTAGCTGCATCTAGCCCGGAAAATAATTTTGGGGCTCCGAGATGCGCAAGGCACATAAGTGCCTTCTTGCTGCACTACCTGCAGCATGACCCTCATATTGTCAGAATTCGAAGTAATCATGACTACTGGGTTGCCACACTCTTAGATCCCCCAAACTTTTCGATCAACCTTTTCATTTTAATAAAGACCAAAAAAATGGTCATTTTTGAAATTATAAGCATTAGCAGGTTGTTAGAAACTGAAATCAAACAGTTTTCAACTCAAAACTTTATTCTAGGTGATGTTACATTTTCACATAGGACCCCTTGTTCGAAAGGAGCTTCTGAACTCTCTCGTCCATTGAATTTGTCAGGTTTTGGATGGTTTCTGCTTCAATTGTTTTGCATGAGGACAGAATACCCTCCCAGAGCTGTTGCTTAGATGTGAACTGCCTCCCGCCATCATAGACACTCCTTTTAATGATGCTCCAAAGGTTCTGAATGGGGTAGAGGTCAGGGGAGCATGGGGGTCACACCATAAGTTTGTCCCCTTTTATGCCCATATCAGCCAGAGATGCAGATGTTTTATGTGCAGCATGAGATGGTGCATTATCATGCAGAAAAATGATCTTGCTGTGAAATACACGGTTCTTCTTCTTGAACCATGGCAGGAAGTGCTGTTTGAGAAAATCCACATACATTATGGAGTTCATCTTTAGCGCCTTCAGGGATCCTAAAGGGGCCGACAATCTCTCTCCCCATGATTCCAGCCCAAAATATTACTCCACCTCCTCCTTGTTGGCGCTGTAGCCGTGTTTGCGTGGGGTGTCCATCAACCAGCCATCCTCCACTCCATCCATCTGGACCATCGAGCGCTGCACGGCACTCATCCGTGAACAAAACAGTTTTGAAATCAGTCTTCATGTAATGTTTGGCCCACTGGAGCCGTTTCTGCTTGTGTGAAGTGGATAGAGGAGGTCGACAGGATGGCGCATGCACAGCTGCAAACCTCTGAAGGACCCTGCATCTTGTTGTTCGGGGGACGTTGGAGGCACAAGCAGCTTCAAAAACTTGTCTGCTGCTATGACAAGGCTTTTTTGCCGCTGCTCTTTCAACCTGACGTAATTGCCTGTAGGAAAGAGTCCTCAATTTGCCCTTATCAGCACGCACACGTGTGTACTGTGAATCAGCTACATACTTCTTGATTGCCAAGACACTTCATCCTGATCATCGCACAATGTTGATTGTAGTCATGCCTTGACCTAAACACTCCACAATTTGTTGCTTCTCAGCAGCCGACACATCCTTTTTCTTTCCCATTTTGGCAGAAAATGTAGGCTGCTTAATAATGTGAGAGAGCCTTCTTAAGTAGTCTTGCCTTTCATTGGACACACCTGCCAAACTAATTAGCACAGGTGTCTGCAATTGCTTACAGTGATATAAAGAGCCCTGACACACATCACCATCAATGAGTTTAACTGACAAACAAACAAATTCTTCCCTTATCACTCCTAAACACTTTTTGTATAATAATTTGGAACGCAGTGTACATGTGCTTTTCCACAAAACACCAGTAGTTCACGTAGTGAATCTTACAGTTCTAACTTGCCAACCGTGGTCTGTATGGAGTTGTTCAATAAAGGGCCCAAAATTAAGATAACATAGATGGGAGAGGTCTCTATGAATAGGAATTCCTAAGTATTTGATACCCTGTGAGGGCCAGGCAAAGGGAAAGTTGGACTGAATGGAATCCTATATGGATTTGGGGAGGGAGACATCAAGGGCCTCAGACTTCGCTGCATTGATTTTAAAATTTTACCATGTAACAAAGTGATCTATTTCAGCCATAACAGCATGGATGGATATATGTGATTGAGTGATATATACTAGGACATCATCAGCAAATAGAAAGCACTTGTACTCGGTGCCTCCCACCTCAATCCACCTAATATTGGGGTTATGGCCAATTGATGAGAGCAGGTGCTCCGTCACTAGGATGTATAAGAGAGGGGACAGAGGACATCACTGCCTTGTCCCATTGGTGATTGTGAAAGGTGATGAAAATGTTCTGACGCACCCCCTGGGCCTTGGGACACCCGAAGCCGGACCCTTTTTGGTGGATGCTGGTGGTTGTAGTCTTCGTGGCGGTGACCCAGTTCCGTGGCTCAGGGCGGTCAAACCAGTGGCGGAACTATTTATGTGGTTTTCATGTTTAAATGTCCGACTACGCCACCCGTGGATTGCGGTCAGAGTGAACCGCCGCTACAGGGCAGACCACTGAGGCTGGTGTTGTGGGTGCAGCAGAGCGTAGCATAACTCCCCACGGGAGGAGTATAGCCTCAGGGCAGTGTATGCGGAGGATGGGGGTCATGGTGCAGGGCAGCAGCAGTAACGACACGGAGTCAGTGATGCAGTTCAGGGCCTTTACTCACAGTTCTTATTATCCAGACCACGTCTGCAGGTAACGGCTGCCCACGTCGTACTGTGCTCACCAGGTGAGGGGCTCAGACAACTCCCAGATAACTTTGGAGCACTTCACAGGACCCCCTTTGTGTGTCCTTTGTCTGGCCTTTCTTACCAACACTTCTGTCCGGCTGCCTCGGGCCTCCTCTTGGTAAACTTGGCGCCAGTTTCCCTGACCCTATGTGGTGAATTCCTAGCGGGTGTAGCGAGGGGCTGCGCCACATAAAATGTCAGAGCCTCCGGTTTCTAGCTGAGGGTCGTTTCCTGCCTCCACTAGTTCGGGGACCGGTCTCCCCCTTTGGCCTGACCCCTCCACGCAGGTGGATTCGGGCGTGCGGTGGCGACTCGCCCGTCCGCACCCCTGGGATCCCTTCATTCCTCGTTCCTGGAGCCTTCTCCGCTCCTCTTCCTTCCTTCTCCCTCTTCCAGGCCTGGGCCTCTGTTACTAGGCCCGCCTCCGGAGCAGAGCTCATGCAGAGCCCCTGCTCCCTGCCACTTCTGCTCAGACTTCTCTGCACTGAACTAAGATGGTGCCCACCTTTTATACTCCCTTCTCAATGCACCCAGGAACTGCTTCCTCCCTGCTCCTGCACTACAGGGTTCCCCTTCCTCAGTGTTCCCTCCCCCCACTCCAGCCAGGGACAGGGACTGTCGTGCCCATCTCAGGGGCATATTGGTCGCCCTGCCCCACGGCAATGTGGTGTAATGCATGCAGGTGTCGGGTCCTGATCCACACTCCATCCTTACCTGAGAGTGAGATATCACACCTCTGGGTGAGGTGCAATACGTCTGTAGCAACCGAGCCCTCAGGGTGCTACAGTTCCATTTATCTTCAGCCTAGGTGACGTATTGCGATACAGGGCCGTGATTTTGGCTATAAAAGGGTCCCCTAGACCCCTACCCCAAGCTTTTTAAGAGAATCATATATGGCGTGCCAGGAGACTCTATGGAATGCTTTCTCAGCATCCAACGAGAGTATCTAATTACAAATTTTTAACTGCATCTAGCCCAGGAAATACTTTGTGCCTAGTAGCAGTGTCTGCTAGTGAGCGGATTATCCCGGCTGTTAAGCAAGCTGCACCACCTGTAGTTTAGACACTTAATTTTTTCAAAGGAAATGCTTCGGGACCATGGGATACTTAGTGAAGAGCATCAGGAGGCACCCCAAGGCATAGGGGCTGGGACTGGCAGTAGGATGCCTTGCGGTGGACAGCCGAGCTCGATCCTTATAAAAGCTTTTTAACTGCAGCAGCTTTAGTGGACGCTACTGGAGCTGGAATTACCGCGGCTGCTGGCATGAGACTTGCCCTCCAATAGATCCTTGTAAATGGATTTAAAGTGTATTCATTCAAATTAGAGAGACAATTTAAATTAAAAAGCTTAGAGCTGCCTCCACCACAGGGGGGCTCGCTCGACCCACCAGCGGACAGGCACCAGTATTGGGAGAGGGGGGCTGGCCGTCAGGGTTCACCGCGGCTCTGGCACAAACCCGGCGACACGGAGGTGGCACGGGCAGGAGCGGACTGGCCGTGTCGGCTTCTCACTTTTTGGATTTTAGAAGGGCATGACATGCCTATATCTGTGTCTCCCCCTCCTTTTACTCCTCCACCTCTTTTATTTTCGCATGACTATATGTACTTGTCACTTTTCCATGTGTTAGTTATGTCTTCTGAGCAGTTTGTCAGCTTTTGGACACCTTTGAAGGTGTTTTCTATGTGTTTCTATGTGTTTTTGTTTGCCTGCCATTGGTTTTAACGGTGTTCGAAGGTGTTCGACGAACAGTTCGACGAACAGTTCGGCGAACACACGGGTGTTCGACGAACCGAACCGAACTCGAACACTACGGGGGTGGCTCAACACTAATCACCAGGCCCTTACAATTGGCGTGATAAGTACGTTGGGGGGCGCCCGGTTTTACCCGTGGTGCTGGACGGTATCCCCATGAGCGCCTTGCTGGATACCGGGTCACAAGTAACTACTATCCCTTATGTACTTTTTAAGCAGTATTGGACTGATGCTGATATAACGCGGTATCCAGACAGTGACTTGAGCATCATCACCAGTAATGGCTTGTCCGTGCCGCAGATGGGGTTCAAGGAGATGACCATTAAAATTGGTAAAGTTGAACTACCGGCACAGGGAGTAATTATTGTGGACATTGACCGTCGTGAAAGTCATCCTAAAATAACTCTGGGTACTAATGTGATTGAAAATTGTCTTTCAGAGGTAATTGTAATTCTACAACAGGTGGCGGTGAATGCTAGTTCCTGCCAACTGAGAGTCCTCAACAAGGAGATAAAAGCCCTGATGAGACGGCAGCAGGTAGAACTGTCTGTTGGTGAGATCGGTAGCGTAAGACTGAGTGACCCATTCCCCATTTCCATGCCTCCCAAAAGTGAAATGATGATCTGGTGTCGGACTGCAATCGGGTTGAGAGGTAGAGACTATCAAGCCATGGTAGAACCCGTGTACTCAGACAGCAGGCCCACCATTTTGACAGCCCGGGGGGTGGTTGATGTCCGTCATGGGAGGGTGCCCGTTCGCATTCTCAACATTGGGGAGAGGGAGGTACACTTACCCAGGTACGCTACACTTGCCAAACTGTTTGTTGTCAAACACAAAGCTATCAGGGCCGTGGAGCCTTTGCCTCCATCTCCACAGGCGGAGGGTAATGGCTCCCAGAAACAAAAGGAGCACTGGTGCCAGAAACTCCATGTGGGTGCTGACTCCACTCCTCTGCACCAAAAACAAGGAGTCTACCGGGTGGTCCAGGAGTACGAGAGAATTTTTAGTAAGCACCCGCTAGACTTCGGCAGAGTAAAAGGGATAGAACACCATATCCCCACGGGGAGCCACCCACCAATAAAAGAGAGACACAGGCCTGTACCCCCTGCACATTATCAGAATGCCAAGGGCATGCTAAGAGAAATGAAAGAAGCTGGGATCATTAAAGATAGCTGTAGCCCCTGGGCAGCCCCCCTGGTTCTGGTAAAAAAGAAAGACGGCACCATGAGAATGTGCGTGGACTGTAGACAAATCTACCGTATCACCCACAAAGACGCATATCCGCTGCCTAGAATAGAGGAGTCTTTAGCCGCACTAAAATCAGCTAACTTCTTTTCTACTTTGGACCTTACTAGTGGGTACTGGCAGGTTCCTGTAGCAGCGGCTGACAAGGAGAAGACTGCCTTCACCACCCCGATGGGACTGAGCGAGTTCAACTGTATGCCCTTCGGGCTCTGCAACGCACCAGGAACCTTCCAGAGGCTGATGGAGTGCTGTCTAGGGCACCGAAACTTTGAGACGGTCCTCCTTTACCTGGACGACCTGATCGTCTATTCGAAGACTTACGAGGACCATCTAAAGCACCTGGCCGAGGTGTTCGAAGCCCTGGCAGGCTATGGCCTGAAGGTGAAACCATCAAAGTGTCACCTTTTGAAACCAAAGTGTTACCTAGGGCACATGGTAAGTGCGGAAGGAGTAACCCCCGACCCTGACAAGGTCACGGCAATCAAGAGCTGGCCAAGCCCTTCGAAAATCAATTAAGTGAGGCAATTCCTCGGGTTGATAGGCTACTACCGAAGGTTCATCCCTGGGTTCACTAAGATGGCAGCTCCTATTCAGGACCTCCTGATAGGATAGTCTAAGTCCAGAAGCCAAAAGCCACCCTTCAATTGGGATAAACCGGAAGAGGAGTCCTTCCGCCAGTTGAAGATGGCCCTCACAGGGGATGAGATCCTGGCCTACCCTGATTATGGCCAGCCTTTTATTCTCCACACAGACGCCAGTCATGTGGGGCTGGGAGCCGTACTGTCACAAAACCAACAGGGCAGAGAAAGGGTGATCGCGTACGCCTGCCAGAAGCGGAGGCCCACCGAGAGGAACCCGGAGAATTACAGCTCGTTCAAGCTAGAATTCTTGGCGGTGGTGTGGGCCATAACGGAATGCTTCAAGCATTACCTGGCCTCCGCAAAGTTCACTGTGTACATGGACAACAACCCGTTAACACACCTAGACAGTGCAAGACTTGGTGCCCTGGAACAGCAGTGGATGGCCCGTCTCTCCAATTATGACTTCATGATCAAGTACCGGGCAGGCAAATCCAATGCCAACGCTGACGCCCTATCGAGAATGCCTCACTTACCTGAAGGTGACGAAGACTCAGAAGAGCTGGAGGAGGTAGAACTCCCCGCGTTTCACCGGTATGGAGCCGCTCAATACTCTCACCGCGTGAAGGAGGAAGATTTAACAACCGTTATGATCAATCCCCTATCTCACCACAGCTGGGCCGAGACCAAACATAGTGACCCTGCAATCCGCCTGGTGAAAGATCTGCTGACCCAGGAAGACGCCCGCTAAGATCCGGATGCTCCAGAGGAAGCCAAGCAGCTATGGAAAGAGAAGAGCAAGCTGTTCCTCTACGAAGGCAAGCTGAGCAGAAGACTTGTCAACCACCGGACACACGAGCTGACCTGGCAAGTCGTGGTCCCAAGGCGGGATGCAGCTATGGTCCTAGGGGCTTACCATGACAGAGCGGGGCACTTCGATTGGAAGAAACTGGAGTTCCTGCTAAGAGGACGGTTCTTTTGGGTCGGCATGAGAGGGGCTGTAGAGAAATGGTGCAGGGACTGTGGCCCTTGTAACTTAAGGAGAAAAGACCGCACCATCCAGAAGACACTGTTGAAGCCCATCGTCACCCAGCAGCCTCTTGAGCTGGTAGCTCTGGACCACGTCAAATTGGCTCCAAGCCGGTCAGGATACATCTACGCCCTGACAATCGTGGACCACTATTCCCGTTTTCTAGTGGTGGTCTCGGTAAAAGACTTGACAGCCAAAACGGCGGCCAGAGCCTTCCAGCAATATTTCTGCCGCCCACACGGGTATCCAGAACAAGTTCTGACAGACCAGGGTCCAGCGTTCGAGGCCGAAATCTTCCAAGAGTTCTGCAACCTCTATGGCTGTAAGAAGATTCGGACAACGCCTTACCACCCACAAACCAACGGGATGTGTGAGAAAATGAACAATATAGTCATTGATCTCCTGAAGACGTTGCCCCTGGAGGAACGCAGCCTGTGGCCAGAAAAACTGCCGGACCTGATAGACTTATACAACCATATCCCGGTGAATGCTACAAACTGCACCCCGGCTTACCTGATGCGAGCCAGACCAGGTAAGCTGCCCGTAGACCAGGAGATGGGAGTCCTAACACCTGTGGACACCTCCCCGGATACGGACTGGGATACGGAAAGGCGACTGCAGTACAAAAAGGTACAGGAGAGTGTGGAGAAGAGTCTGGCCCAGGTGAGAGAAAGGCAAGAAAGACTTCAACCAACACGCCCCTGCTGGTCCCCTAGAACCTGGTGAGCAGGTCCTGAAGCAAAAGAGAAGGCTACATAAGTTGGACGACCAGCGGGAAAGGGAACCCTACACCGTACTGCAGTCTGATCACGACAACTCGCAGGTGTGCGTGATCACCAGGGATGGAGGAGAAACCACTAGTACCGTCTCCAGAGACCACCTCAAAAGGTGCCCCGAACAACTCCGTAGTGCAGAAGAGGATCAAAGTGACCTTAAACCCGCAGAGGACAAGGAAGAAATGATCAGCACCGTTCTCGGAGAGTTCCCTCAGTCCTGGACTCGAATAAACGATGCCATAGTGGTTCCCGTCCTGCATTTTCTGCAACCAGCTCAGCAACAACCTACACCAGAGACGGAAGGTATAGAAGAGCAAGCAGTTCCAGAGGCAGAAGATCCGGTACCAGCAGCCCAGGAGAGTCAACCCTCTGCTGACAGTGAGCCTGCCATGCCTGCGGTGAGCCAAAGGACCCGCAGACAGCTGCCTGCCCTACCTGTACACCCAGCTGGTAGCTGTACCCCTAACGCTAGTGGGGAAAGCCAGGTCGGTCCACCACCAGACAGTGGGTTAAGGAGGTCAACCAGGAGCACAAAGGGGCAGATACCCGCTCGCTGGAGAATATAGGGTGCACTAAAACTGTAAATAACCCTGTTGCCAAGTGTTGAAATGTTTGCAAAGTTACATGCATGGTTAGTAATTGTGTATTTCAGTTTCTTACAGTTACCAGACGGACTCAAAGGTTATGAACTTTTAATAACCGGGACTTTGTATGGACTGCGTTCGGAGCCTGACCAAGGAATGAACTAAGACTGTAAAGGACTTGGGGCTAGGACAGACCCCCACCTGGTTAAGGCTCCCTGTTGTGTTGGTGATATGGACACCCAGTCACAGACCACACTGTGATCTTAAGAACTCAACCTGTGCGTCGTCTGTCTACAAATGTTTTATGGTCATGCATGTTATTCTTGTTTCTTGTTTAGTCCCGGAGTACTAAATTTTACTAGGGGGGAATGTGTCACCCTGGCCTGGATGCCACAATTATAATAAAGCTGTGTCTGAGAGCAAGGGGGAGGTTCTCTAGTCAAGGAACATTAGCATGCAATACCTCCTGTCTCAGGCCGGTAGGGGGAGCAGGCTGCCCCTATAAAAGCTGGAACTGGGGGCAGGGTTAGGGAGAACTGGACAACCTGTCTCTAGATTGAGAGGTGTCCCAGAGCAGGGACAGACAGTTGTGTTGCAGCCTAAGAGGACGTGTGGCAGTAGGAGAGCCATGAGCCAGGGACAAGAGGCGAAGTGCACCTGTCCTGGCAGACAAAGAGACTAATCTACCAGACTTTGGTGTCTGAGGCTGTGAGGATTCCAAGTCCTACAGCAAATAACCAGTCCGCAGGGGACTGTATGCTCCTTGGCCTAAGAAGCCCGGAGGCTCCGCCACAGCAGAAGGGACCAGCAAAGACGTACCAGGCCGGGAGAAGAAAGGGACCCACGTTGCAAGCCATAAGGGCGAGAGGACATGGTGAGCTCGGGAACGTGGGCTGTTACCCTACAAGGAGGGAAATAGCCAGAAGGAGCACAGAGAGCACGGTAGGCCTACACCCTCGCCCTGACCAGGGCCAGCCTCCCACTTGTTCTCAGACATCCAGGCCCCCTCCTAGCCGGGCCTGTTTCTGGGTCATATTACCTGTTCTAATAAAGACCCTGAACTGTTTAAGAGGCTTCCGTTTCCTGGCTATCACGGTCGTAATCATCCCCTCCATCATCCATTATATATTCTGCCCTGGGGCCATACTCCTCCCGTGGTGAGTTGAACAATTCAGTGCTGCACATTTATATCAGCCCCAGCGGTCTGCACTGCAGCGGCGGTTAGCCCTGACTGCAATCCACGGGTGGCGTAGTCGGACATCACTTTAAACTTATAAAGGACTGCCACTGGTCTGACCACCCTGAGCCACGGACCAGGTTGCCACTACTACCCCCCATCGTCTCCCTGTTGCCCGGCTCCGAGTGCCCCACGGCCCAGGGGGCGAGTCAGATATGTGTAGAGAATCTTGTGGAATACCTACACTAACCAATGAAGAATGAAATCTCTCCCTAGCTCAGCAGCACCTCTCACTACACTGCCTGATTGCAGAGTAGACTGATGAGCATGGCGGCGCCAGGTCTGATATAGACCTGATGACGCTGTGCAGCCAGCCAATCACTGTAACGCCACAACCAACATGGATGTGGGATTACAGTGTGTGGACGACAAGCCCTGCATGTTGAGAGGGAGAGGCCCCGAGCATCCGCCCAAGCATCTCGGAAGTACTAGGCGAGCTCCGAGCATCTTGAGCACTGAGATGCTCGGGTGAGTACTGAGTACTTGCGAGTATGATCGCTCATCACTAAACCAATTGACACTTGGTCGCTGACAAATGCCAAACTATTAGACAACTGCCTGAAACCGTGACCATCAGACGTTATCCCATATGACTGCTCTAATAATCCGGCCATTATTGTGAGCGTGTCAAATATTACACTCTATTTAAAGTATTTATTTTCAGTTGTGCCGCTGACAAATAGCATATCTGTGAACAATGTTGTATGAGTATTACGCCACTTTTGTGGACTGACAAAAAAAAAACCATACAAAAAACAAGCCAAAATGGAAAACATGTTAAGAAACATTCTTTCCAGGGTAATGACTTGTATATAAAGCCAAAGAAATAAAAAAAAATAAAGTTATGGACTGTGGAAGACATTTATGCAACCAGAATGTACACTCATGTGTATCTGGTGATGATACCACCTAGCAGCAGCACCTGTTCCTATTGTAAATGCATCTGACAGCGTTATCAGTAGGGAATAGAATAGATTTTATTTTTTTGGGGGGCAGCACCAGCAGCACGCAGTATAAGGCAATAATACCTGGCTGGATCGATGTAATACGCTATCGATACTGCGATACCTAACCAATAAAATAATTTCTGATAAGACAGTTAATATTCTAGAACATAGAATCTATTTGAATTGTTCTTCCCATTATTAAAGAGTGTGTCTCCTATACTGTTATTGCATATGCAACAATTTCAAGGGCTGCCAAAAATTAGGATGCACTCCAATGCACATTTGAAGAGACGTAAAAAAAACACAGTAGGATCTTTCTTTAGTATAAAAAACAGACTCACCAATGTAAACTCAATGTAATCACATTGTTCAGCTCCTGAACTTCCTCCTCCAGTTCAGCCTCCATCTCCAAAATGACCTCATCAGTCACAAGCTGGAAGCACTGCAGCACTGCCTTGGCCAAGTGGCAACAGGCTGTGCTGAAGATAATATGCTTAATGCTTAGGTGACAAACCACCCAGCACTGCAGAGTTGTTGAAAGCTGTAACACAGCAGCCTGATCTGTGGCGCTCACTGCTGAACATACAGCCAGGCCTGGTCGTGTGTGACAATGGGCGGAACCTGGTGGCGGAGAAATGACAGCCGGCATAGATACGGTTTCCCTCTATGCCAGTCCTTTCACCGAGCTAAAGAATATGGCTGTGGTGAAATACAACTCTCACCGAGAAGCAGTGTCAGTGAAAAACATTTCTCCCCCGCTCAAGAGCCCCATAGCAGCTGGAAAGTTTGTGCTATCATGAAGTCTCCTGATGGAGAAGCCAGGGCCCACCAAGAATTCTCGGGTGTGCCCTTAAAACCCTGCCAAGAAGCAGCCCTGTCTAAGAAAAGTGTGTAGGAAGGTTCCTGGACACTCTATGGCTGCTTTTTTTTACTATGGACTGGCTCCAGCAATCTATAAGATTGCAATCTATGATCCCTTCACTGGCCCTCCATTGGCAAGAGACTTCAGTTCAAAACCATAACCGTGACCTGCAAAGCCATCCACAACCTGTATGCTCCATAAATCTGTGACCTACTCTCCCGGTACATACCAGCATGTAACCTCCGATCCTCACAAGATCTCCTTCTCTACTCCCGTCTTCACAGCTATTCCCACAATCACACACAAGATTTTTCCTGTGCATCCCTTCTACTCTTGAATTGTGTAACTCAACATATCAGACTCTCGCCTACTGTTGAAACCTTTAAGAGGAAGCTGAAGACCCACCTCTTCCGACAAGCCTTCAACCTGCAGTAACCCTCGCTCCACCATATCGCTGCACGACCATCTGCACCCTCACCTACTGTATCCTCACCCATCCCTTACAGACTGTTTGTGCGCCCTAATGGGCAGGATCCTCCCTGCTCTTGTACCAGTCAGTGACTTCTTTTCACATGTAAAGCCCAAGGGAATAAATGGCGCTACAAAATGAATAATAATTACTATGCTACTTGTAAACTGAGTCAATTGATGGCACTTTCCTGGTGACTGTAACTAAATTGATGTGTTTTGGCAGCTTTTGGTCCCGTTTGAAGGTGTTTTGTATACGTTTGGTTTTGGCACCCATTGAATCCAATGGTGTTTGGCGAATATTCGACAATTACATTGGCGAATATTACAAAAACGGCGATTGTAATCCGAAACGAATATTGAAATATTTGCTGGTCTCTAATCAGAAACATTCTTAAAAAAATTATGTGGGTGTTGCATCACAGTCTCCCTGGTGATATGGTGGTGGAGGATGAGAAGGAGGAGGAGGGCGACATAAAATAGAACAATTCCTGAAAGGTATACCCATGTCTCGATGTGAAGGGATGCATGGGAATAGACCCCCAAAAAAATAACCACTGGATTTGAGTTTATGTTTGATGCTATTATCTGGTGATGTTGAGAAGTCTGGTCCAATTCAGCCCTTGTTCATTTTTATAAGAGTCAGCCTGTCAGCATTTTCAGTGGACAGGCGGATGCGCCTATCAGTTTTATCAGTTATAATGCCCCTGGCGGCACTAAAAACTATCTCTGACAAAACGCTGGCGGCCAAGACCTCCAAGGCGTAGAAAGACAGTTTATGCCACGTGTCCAGCTTGCACCATTCAAAACTTTTCCCTCCTTGTCAGAGTACCCCGTGTATCAGGGTCTGGGCGCTGGGAGGGTGTGAGAAAACTGTCCCAGACCTTTGACAGCGTTGTCCTGCTTCTGCCGCATCTGGTTTGTGTCTTCCTTGTTTGTACTCCTTGGTTGTCCAATGAACTGTCTCACTGTGACCACTGCCACAAGAGTTGTCAGATGGGAATTTTTTTTTTGTTATAATTCTTCAACAAGGGACTGGACTTAATATCTCCCAAAATGAACTCCTTCGGTTTCCTCCCTCTACTAACCTACCTATATCTGACTTTGCAATTTCCTTTAGGTGGTGCCACCATAACTCCCACTCGGCACGCCTGCTATCTTGGAGTCGTATTTGACACACAACTTTCCTTTATTCAACCTAGAAAATCACTTACTCGCTCATATCACCTGCACCTTAAAAACTTCTCCAGAAGTCGACCTTTTCTCACCTTTGATACTGCAAAAACTTTTACTGTGACTCTTATTCACTAGTGCAACTCTCTTCTAATCAGTTTCCCCCTAACCAAACTGTCTCCTCTACAATACCTTCTGAATGCAGCAGCCAGGGTAGTATTTCTATCAAGCCGCTTCATCGACGCCTCTACCCTGTGCCAGTCATTGCACGGGTTAGGTTAAACAATCACTACAGAATACAATACAAACTCATCTCTCTCACCCACCAAGCTGTCCACAGTTCTGCACCGGCCTATATCTCTTCCCTCATTTCTGTGTATCACCCCTCCTGTGCCCTCTATTCTGCAACTGATCTAAGAGAGGCATCCTCCTTAATCAGAGCCTCACACCTCCGTCTCCAAGAATTCTATCGTGCCATGCCAGTTTTCTGTAATGCTCAAAATGCATACAACGCGATGGTCACGGTAAAGGCAGGGGAACATAAAGTCGGCCTTGTGTGCCAGACTGACAACAGTCAAGACTTCCCTGTTCTCACCAAGAGGATTACTGTCTATGTTCTCTTCCTCCTCCTCCTCATTATCATCCAATCCGTGCTGAGATGAGGCTGAGCTGGGTAGCATCACCCTGTACAGTTCCTTGCTCCACCTGCAATGCCTCCTCTTTAATTGTGGGCAGCGAGCGTTTCAGTAGAAAGAGAAGCGAGATGGTGACGCTAATTATGGCATCATCGCCGCTCATCATCTTAGTGGAGTCCTCAACATTTTGGAGGAGGGCACAGATGTTCATGCCCACTCATCAGCTCTTATGTGCGGAGGCTGACCTGAATGCCGATGGACGTGTTGAAGCTGGTACTCAACAACTGCTCTCTGTTGCTTAAAATCATTCCAAACATCTGCAACGTTGATTTCCAATGTGTAGTCACATTGCACACCAGTCAGTGAGCTGGAAGCTGCAAACGCTGCTGAAGACCTACCAGGGCGGCCGAAGCTGTAGCTGACTTTCTGAACTGGGCGCACACGCTGCGTACTTTCACAAGCAGCTCTGGCAGATCCGTGTAGATTTTGAGAAACTGCAGAATCACTAAGTTGAGCACATGGGCCAGGCATGGTACCTGTGCGAGCTTGCCTAGCTTCAGAACTGACACCAGGCTCTCTGATACAGCTTTCAACAACTGTGCAACAGTGTGCGGTTTGTCTCCTAAGCATACAATCCTGCTTATTGTTATTGCCACATATGAAGTTTAAGTAAATAATCTGGAATATGTCCTGAAAAAATAAATCAAGTGATGGAGATCGAGGCTAAAGAGGAGGAGGAGGTGGTGCAGGAGCTGTAGAATGTAGGGGTAACCCTAATTGACCCAGGTCCCGCAATCTTCTGCGTCGGGAGGACGTGTTCTGTACCAGGGTCCCACTGGAACCCGGCTTCCACAATATTAACCCAGTGGAATGCGTCAGTGAGATGAATCGTCCCTGGCCACATTCACTTGTCCATGTGTTTGTGGTTAGGCGGTCCTTCCCACTGGGGAGGGCACGGGAAATGTTCTGGGACTCGCGCTTGTGGAAGGCGGAGATGATACCGGGAGAAATAGTGGCGGCTGGGGACCGAGTATGGACACCCGGCTGCTGCCACCATGAGGTTGTGGAAAGGTTCCGCCTCCACGAGCCTAAAAGGCAACATTTCAAGTGCAAGCAGTCCAGAAATGTGGCAGTTTAGGATTTCAGCCTGTGGGTGGGTGGGTGGTTGGCTGCATACTTGCGCTTTCATTACAAGTAACACAAAGTTTAGGAGATGGATGATCCAATCATCATGAATAATTTAGTTGTTGTATAGGAGACCGAGCACAATATTAACCCAGTGACATGCTTTCGTGAGATGTACCGTCCCGGGCCACATTCACCTGTCCACGTGTTTGTGGTTAGGCGGTCCTTCCCAGTAAGTGCACTGGGGAGGGCACGGGTAATTTTCTGGGCCTCGTGCTTGTGGAAGGCGCAGACGATACCGGGAGAAATAGTGGCGGCTAGGGGCTGAGTATGGACACCCGGCCGCCACCGCCCTGAGGTTTTGGAAAGCTTCCTCCTCCACGAGCATAAAAGGCAACATTTCAAGTGCAAGCAATCCAGAAATTTGGCAGTTTAGTATTGCGGCTTTTGGCTGCATACTTGTGCTTGCATTCCAATAACAGAAAACTAAGCAGATGGTGGCCTCTATCATCATCACGACCTCACCTCGGCACTATGAACTCTCCTGAAGGAGAAGCCAGGGCCCATCGGAGGAGTCTCCGGTTCTCTGGTGGGCCCACCCAAGCCTGCCGAGAAACAGCCCTGGCTAAGAAAAGTGTGTGGGAAGGTTCCCGGACACTCTATGGCTGTTTTTATTTTTTTACTGTGGACTGGCTCCGTATTGTCCCTGGCCACATTCACCTGTCCATGTGTTTGTGGTTAGACGGTCCTTCCCAGTAAGTGCACTGGGGAGGGCACGGGTCATTTTCTGGGCCCCACGCTTGTGGAAGGCGGACACGATACGGGGAGAAATAGTGGTGGACACCCGGCCACCGCCGCCATGAGGTTGTGGAAAGCGTCCGCCTCAATGAGCCTAAAAGGCAACATTTCAAGTGCAAGCAGTCCAGAAATGTGGCAGTTTAGTATTTCGGCCTGTGAATGAGTGGCTGGCTGCATACTTGTGCTTCTATTTTAAGAACTGTTGTAGAGACAACTGAATGCTGCAAAGGGACAAGGACATGGATGGTGATGGTTGCAAGTCTGCAATGACAGGTGCAGGGCGGGAGGCATCTTTGCATGCGTCATGGACAGGGGATTGGCGTGCATGCACAACAGCTGACACTGTTTCTGGACCTTGGTGTTTGGCCCAGCTTGTCAAGTGCTTTGCTGTCATGTGCCTGAGCATGCTGGTGGTGGTCAGGCTGGTAGTTTTGGTGCTCTTGCTGATGCTGGCCTGGCAGATTTGCAAATGGCCTTTTTTGGGGTTATCTAAACAGTCTTTAAAAAAGAGCCTGACTCGGGAAGACCTAACAGTTGTACTGGCAACTTCCGTCGTGTTGGTGTTCTGTGGAGCTATTGCCCGCCTTGTGTCTGTGGCCACCACACTGATGGTTCCTGCCTGTTGCGGTGCTCCACCTTCCTCCCCCTGTGTGCTGCTGTCCTCGTTCTACATGTCCTCTTGCCAGGTTGGGTTAGTGACTTCATCGTCCACCGCTTCGTTTTCCACTTCCGCACCCTGGTCCTCCTCCTGACTTTCTGTCCATTGTGTCTCATCACTATCCACCTCTTGAGACAGTATTTGTACTTTCCCACCACCACCTTCATGTGACCATGGCTCCTCAAATCGCTACATGTGATTTTCTGCTGCCCTGCTCGAAGCTGGCCGGTCTAGAGACCCAAATTTATCGATGGAAAAGTTAATAGCCCTTGGTGTAACCCTGGGCTCAAATCTCTCCTTCAAACCACATATCCAAGCTCTTTCCACTTCTGAGCGGACCGAGCGAGAGGCCAGAATCTATAAATGAAAAGATGAACAAAACAGCTCTTCAAAGTGTCCAAGTGTGGGATCAGTTGTCTCAAGGCACTCAGAATGGTGGGAGGAAGGAGGATCAGGGTGAGGAAGATGCCGACTCGAAGTAAAAAAATCTCCTGGATCCGCACATTACTCAACCACTAATCTACAAAAACACTAGTGCACGCGCTCATCATCTACCTTCTCGACAACTGCAACCTCCTGCTCTGTGGCCTCCCTTTTAACACTCTCGCATTCCTCCAATCTATCCTAAAGTCTGCTGCCCGACTAATCCACCTGTCCCCTCCCTACTCCCTAGTCCTCTCCTCTCTGTCAATTCCTTCACTGGCTCCTCATTACCCAGAGACTCCAGTTCAACACCTTAACCTTGGAATGCAAAGCTATCCACAACCTGTCTCCTCAATACATTTGTGAATTGTCTCCCGGTACTTACCTGCATGCAACCTCCGATCCTCACAAGATCTCATTCTCTACTTCCCTCTTATGTCCTCTTCTCACAATCGCATACAAGATTTCTCCCGTGCATCCCCACTTCTCTGGAACTCTCTACCCCACCATTTCTGACTCTCGCCTACTGTTGAAACCTTCAAAAGGAAGCTGAAGACCCACCTCTTGCGACATGCGTGCAACCTGCAGTAACCCTCACTCCACCATACCGCTACAAGACCAGCTCTATCCTCATCAATTGACACCAGATTGCTGTTCAAAATAGTTACCTACAGGCCAGATATGTCAAACTGTGTTTACTCCGTCACACTGATCACATATACGTTTTCAGACAATACTGCCATTTATGACCTCCATTAAAAATTTGTTTCAGTGTGCCAGTGAAGCAATTGACACCAGAGTCTGTAAAAGTGGCGTAATACCTCTGACAACATTGTTGACAGCTGTGACCTGGGAGTCAGAAATGCATCCAGGGGTCTTTCCCATGTTGTTCCCATGCAATTTTTAGCACTGTTCCCATCGACTTGGGCAATTTTTAAGGCCTTTTGCAGACCGCCAGGGGGGAGCCGCCTGAAAAATGCTGAAGTTTCCCATAGACTTACATTGGGCTCATTACTTGGACCGAGCACTCAAGCGTTCCAATTTGCTCAACTCGAACAACAAGTACCTGAGCATGTTAGTGCTCGCTCATCACTAGTCTCCATCCATAATGAGTAGTCCTTTGCTAAAAAGGGCTAGGGTTTCCAGTGCTTTAAGAAACCACGTAGTTTGTCCTTGATTTGGGGCGTATGGGTTGCATAATAGGAGTACTAGCTATGTAACCTTTTCAAAAATATATTTATCCTCTTTAATGTGAAGGACAAGTCTTTACTAGTGATGAGCGAGCATGTTCGCTACTGCTCTGTGCTCGCCTGAGCATCTCACTGTTCGACATGCTCGGCGCTCGCAAGTATTTCCGAGGTTGCTCGGCAGGAGCTCGGGTCTCCTCCCTGCTTGTTTGGCGCCCTTTAGAGCGCCAATGATCATGCAATGATTGCCTGCCACTCACTGTAATGCTGTATCCATGTTGGTTGTGGCATTACAGTGATTGGCTGGCCACACAGCGTCATCAGGTCTATATCAGACCTGGCGCCGCCATGCTCGTCACAGTCACTCCGGAATCAGACAGTGTAGGGAGAGGTGCTGCTGAGCTAGGGAGAGATTTGCTTGTTTCTAGTTAGTGTAGGTATACCAAACTATATTAGAGACACATATCAATCTCAACAAACAGTCCTTCTGAGGACTAATCCATCTGCAGAGATATCAGGCAGGCAGTGTATATAGGCAGGCAGGCAAGGTATATAGCAAACTGCAGTGCACATAGGACCACAGGCTCCATTCCAGTTTTGTCTGCTGCTGCTGTTAGATTTTTCTAGAAATAGGCCTAGGTCTCAGGGGCAAGGAATAATTTTTTTTTGGATCTTAATCCTCATTATTTGCTTAAAAAGCAATCCAGAGAACACTATTTTTCTGTGCCATTTGCTTGCTGGCACTGCAGAATACAGCCAGGTCCTTTCCATATTACAGAGCTAAAAATCCAGCTATTTTTAGAAAATACTGCCATTTCTGGCCTCCATTAAAAAAAATGTCAGTGTGTCAGTGAAGCAATTGACACCAGATTGCTGTTCAAAATAGTTACCTACAGGCCAGGTATTTAGAACTGTGTTTTCTCCGTCACATGGATCACATATACTGTGGTGCAGCGGCATTGCTATAATGATCTGGTATGTCTGTTTATGCTATTTCCTTCCCCCTCAGCTGACTGGTCACATGACTGTGACATCACACAGGTCCTTTTGCACAACGGAAGGTCTGGACACGTGACTGTGAGATAAGCACAGGTCCTGTGGCTGTTTCTATAGGATATAAAAAAAAACTGGTAATTTGGGACAGGTGTGGAGTGTGCAGTGGTGCAAGGGGTGTGATAGGTTTGAGGCCTGTTCCCAGTGTGTGTGGCACCGTGTGAGGCCTGGTGAGGCCTGACGAAGCTTGGTGGACTCCTGGAGGGTGAAGCCTGGGTCTTGTGACTGGACGCCAGTAAGCCTTGGAGGGCCAGATGCTTGGTGGACTCCTGGAGGGTGAAGCCTGGGTCCTGTGACTGGACGCCAGTAAGCCTTGGAGGGCCAGAGGCTAGAGACCCCCACCTGGGAACCAAAAGGCCAGAAGCAGCCATAAGCCTCAAAAGGTAAAAACACTGATTATATGGACATTGATATGGACATTGTTATTATTACCTTGCGGGGAGGCTGTAACTAGAGCCAAGTTGGCCGGTCTGCCACTTGAGGCTCCTGGACATTATATGCGTGTCGATTGGCCACGGAGTTGGACCCGGAAATCAGCAGATTATGGAGTTAATAAACTGCTGAGTTGAGAAATACTGGAAAATATGGCTGGTGTGTTTTAAATTGACACAGCGAAGCAAGTATCCCCCAGGATGATGACTAGCGCTGCCTTACATGTGGTTTGAGAGTGCGGGCGACTGCAGTTTGGTTGCTGGGGGAAACTGCAGTCCGGTTGCTAGCGGCAATGGCACAGGTCGACTAGTGTGGTAAAGCATCTGGCTGCAATTCGGCGGGGTTGCGAAGATTGTCGTCGCACACAAACCTGGTTTGCTGTGTCTCGGCGGGGCTCACGAAGATCAAAGCATCTGGCTGCAACTCGGCGGGGTTGCGAAGATTGGCGTTGCTCTCAAACCTGTTTTGCGGTGGCTCAGCGAGGCCACGAAAATTTTTTGGGGAGAGCGGTATAAAGTCTAGTGTGTACCGCGATGGCCATGAATGGTGCAGTATCTCCAGACGGAATGGAGAAGGGGTTAGATGACCGAGTGAAATCGCTCTTCGGCATAATGGAGTGTCCTGAGGAAATGCAGAAGCTGATAAAGATGGCTGTGGAAGGAGCAGCAAATGAGTCTGAAGCTGTTGAGCGTTTGAAATGCCTGGTGGAGTCGCAGCAGCAGGCGTTTGAGAAACAGCCACAGGACTCACATCAGGTATTTGAGAAACTTTTACAGGACATGGTGCAGGAACCGCAGGAGCTGTGGGCACCATCTAGAATGGTGGTAGTGGACCATTCTATGGACCCTCCGGGGGCGCCAGTATTGTCCCAGAGTGCCCGGGGAGGTGGTAAGAGCTGTGGTGAACTGAGTCCTAAGACTACTGTTAATTTTTCGTGTAAAAATTACCCTGCCGGTGTGGTTATTTAAAAGGGGGCGGAGTCTAAAAAAGGGGCGGATTTTCACAAGAGTGTAGAGTGTAGAAAACTGAGAATTGTTACCGGTGGTGGGTTGGTACCTCCTAAAAATGACAATTTGACCATTGATAAAGGGGAGACTCCAGTGGAGGGGGTTGACGTCAAGGTGGGAGGCGACCTGTTAGTCCACAACACCAGGGGGAGTGGTACAGACCCCGTAGCTGACGGTGACACTACGGAAGTAGAAGGAGAGGTCAGTCAGGAGGGGATAGACGAGGTGGGAAAGTCCCCATCTCGTAGACGGCGCAGGGGCCACAAAAAGGTTGCTCCTGTGGTCTTGACTAAAAGTGAAAATAAAGAAAATGTAATGGTGTGTGCCATTGTTTCAAGGGTGGATCCTCTTTTAGAAGAAGAGGAGGTGACGTTGCCAGTAGCAACCTCCGATACAGAAGAGGAGGTGAACGAGAAAGTTAATCAATGGAAGGAAATGTTCCTGGAAATTAAGGAGGACCGCCAAAAACTCAAGGAGGAGGTTTTGCAGTTGAAACTTGAGAAGGAGGCGCGGCGGGATGGAGTTTCTGGAAGTGAACAGGAACTAGAACGACTGCGCGAACAGTTCAACCAGGAGCTGTGTAAATCCAATAAGGAGTATGATGAACTCATGAGGGAGCTGCAGCAATTCCAGGACCAAGTAAAGCCTCTAATGAAGGAGAAGGAGCGGCTGGAGGACTCTCTGTACCAGCGAGACCGGGAGCTATCCGCCCTGAAAGAGGCAATAAAAGTTGAAGTGTCTGCTCACGACCATGAGGCAGAAAAGAGGCATGAAAGGTTCAGTGAGGAACTGCAACAGATTAAGAGAGATTACGAGGACCTCCTCAAGGTTAAAGAAAAACTAGAGGAGGATAAGGCGGATGCAGAGCAAGTGTGCCAAGTGGTTGAGACCACGCTGCAAGACACCCGTGATGAAAATGGGTATCTTCGCAGAAAGACTTTAGGTCTGGAAGCTCAGGTGAAGGAGCTTCAGACGTGCTGTGATACTCTCCAGAAGGCAGAGACGTGCCTTAAGGAAAAGCTCAGCAAGATGGAAGCTGAGCGGGAAAAGATGGAGGAGTCCATTGGAGAAGCCACAGACCAGGGCCAGGAGTTGGCCACTGGAGGTGGGAGGTATGAAGCAGATACCTCCTCGAATAATGCGAGCTCGGGTGATTCGGTGGATGTAGGAGCCGAGATCAAGGAGCTCAAGGAGTTGCTGCAAGCCCAGTGGACGCAAGAGAAGCTTGAGATACTGGCTGTTGAGAACCGAGAAGGCGCATTGGAGATGGAGAGGTCTGACAGAACTCTACTATTAAAAGAGCAGTTGAAGCAAGAGGAACTTCAGAGACGGGTCGCTGAGAGGCGAGTAGCTGAGAAAGAGGAAGAAGTTTTAGAGCTCAAAGGTCGCCTAGCAAAGTGTCACGTGGTGAACGAGGTCTCCTTGGAGGAGGGAAGGGGCAAACAAGTTGCACTTACTCCCTTAGACTATGAGAAGGTGGACCTGAGGAGAGCTAAGAGTATGGTGTTGGAAGATAAAGGTGAAGTGGAAGTGATCAAGACGAAAGTTCGTGAATTGGTAACTGTGAGTCAGCTCAGGGGAAGCGTAAAGGTGGAAGAAGATGAGAGTCAGTTGTCCCTGAACCCTGAGCTGGTTGATCGTCTGGAGACCGAAACGTCTTGGTACAAGTGCCTCATAGATGTTCCCGAGGATTTGAGGGAGGAATGCACCAGTGAGTCCGTGCATGACCAGTTTAAGAAGGCCGTGGGAGCCTGTAAGGTGTACTCGACCTCAGAAGCTAAACAGCTGGTGGTCCTGTCCACAACCGAAGTCACAGTGAAGAGGGTGGCGATCCTAAGTGACATACATTGGCGATGTGTTCGCACGAAGCGGTTTCTCCAGTTGAAGACGGAACAAGCCGCCAGACAACTGGAGCTGATGAGAAAAGCTCACAGTCTACGGGAAGAGGTCATCCGGGTGCCTCATGTTCTGGTGAGCAAGCTCGTTGGGAGAAATGGTCGAGCCATGCAGATGATGGTCAAGAAGTCTGGTGTCGTGAAAGTAAGCAGTCCACGTGATCGTCAGGACTGGATACCAGATGAAGACGGCATGGTGTCATTCTACGCTATAGGAACGGAAGAGAGTCTTGCATATATGAGCAAGCTGGTGGAGTACCGAGTGACCTACCTGTGAGAGGTGGAACAGTTGAATCACGCTAGACAGCGAGTAGATGGACAGCATCATCTGAGCAGTAGAGGATGGCAGCCGTCTGGAAATGGTGGGACCCGACAGAGAAAGGGCTCCCTAGATAACAGAACAGCTGAAGTTAGGGACCCTTCAAGATGTCCTGAGAGTAATGGGCGTGGGTTTAGAGGTAGTGAGACCTATAGTAACTCAGGTTTGGGTGGCCCATACAAACGACCCAATAGAGGATGGGACAATATGGAGTCGAACCGGACCTTAGGTACAAGGACACGTGAATCGCACTGCCGTATTGACCGCTGGGAGCGGGGGAGACCTGACAGGGTTTCGGCTGACCGCTGGGAGCGGGGGAGACCTGACAGGGTTTCGACTGACCGCTGGGAGCGGGGGAGGTCTGATAAGTTTACGACCCGGAAACATGACCTGAAAAAGTCAGTGACAATGACAGATGGTAGGTCCCTAAGGGATGGGCTAATGTCGTTGACTAATGTTCCAGGGGCTGAGCAGCGCAATTGTCCAGTAAATGGTCTCTGTGTGAACTGTGGGTTATAAACTGTTGTGTATATTATGTGTTCAACCCCACAAGTTTGAACAGAGGGGGGAATATGTGGTGCAGCGGCATTGCTATAATGATCTGGTATGTCTGTTTATGCTATTTCCTTCCCCCTCAGCTGACTGGTCACATGACTGTGACATCACACAGGTCCTTTTGCACAGCGGAAGGTCTGGACACGTGACTGTGAGATAAGCACAGGTCCTGTGGCTGTTTCTATAGGATATAAAAATACCCTGGTAATTTGGGACAGGTGTGGAGTGTGCAGTGGTGCAAGGGGTGTGATAGGTATGAGGCCTGTTCCCCGTGTGTGTGGCACCGTGTGAGGCCTGGTGAGGGCTGACGAAGCTTGGTGGACTCCTGGAGGGTGAAGCCTGGGTCTTGTGACTGGACGCCAGTAAGCCTTGGAGGGACAGAAGCTTGGTGGACTCCTGGAGGGTGAAGCCTGGGTCCTGTGACGGGATGCCAGTAAGCCTTGGAGGGTCAGAGGCTAGAGACCCCCACCTGGGAACCAAAAGGCCAGAAGCAGCCATAAGCCTCAAAAGGTAAAAACACTGATTATATGGACATTGATATGGACATTGTTATTATTACCTTGCGGGGAGGCTGTAACTAGAGCCAAGTGGGCCGGTCTGCCACTTGAGGCTCCTGGACATTATATGTGTGTCGGTGGGCCATGGAGTTGGACCCGGAAATCAGCAGTTTATGGAGTTAATAAACTGCTGAGTTGAGAAATACCGGAAAATATGGCTGGTGTGTTTTAAATTGATGCAGCGAAGCGAGTATCCCCCAGGATGATGACTAGCGCTGCCTTACAATACGTTTTCAGAAAATACTGCCATTTCTGGCCTCCATTAAAAATTTGTTTCAGTGTGCCAGTGAAGCAATTGACACCAGATTGCTGTTCAAAATAGTTACCTACAGGCGAGGTACTTAAAACTGTGTTTTCTCCGTCACATGGATCACATATACGTTTTCAGAAAATACTGCCATTTCTGGCCTCCATTAAAAATTAGTTTCAGTGTGTCAGTGAAGCAATTTACACCAGATTGCTGTTCAAAATTGTTACCTACAGGCCAGGTATGTAAAACTATGGATTGTCAGTCATACGGATCACATATATGTTTTCAGAAAATACTACCATTTCTGGCCTCCATAAAAATTTGTTTCAGTGTGTCAGTGAAGTAATTGACACAAGATTGCTGTTCAAAATAGTTACCAACAGGCCAGGTATGTAAAACTGCGTTTTCTCCGTCACACAGATCACATACACGTTTTCAGAAAATACTGCCATTTCTGGCCTCCATTAAAAATTTGTTTCAGTGTGTCAGTGAAGCAATTAACACCAGATTGCTGTTCAAAAATGTTACCAACGGGACATGTATTTAAAACTGTGGTTTGTCCGTCACACGGATGCATATAAGTTTGCTCCAAATTCAGTCATTTGTTGTGAGCATGGAAGATATTGTTCTCCATTTAAAATGGGCAAGGCACGTGACAAGGGACGGGGAACTGGACGTGATGGTGATGATGGTGCATATAGAGGCCGAGGCTGTGGGCAAGCTGAAATTGTGCCACAACAAACACCCACATCTTCTCGCTCGACCTTCCTGTCCCAATTAATAGGGGACCGCAGAACACCACTATTGAACAAAGAGCAGTGTCAAAAGGTTATTGTTTGGATAGCAGATTATGCTTCCAGTCACTTAGCCACCACCACCACCACCACCTTGTCTTCCACACAGTCAAGTCTCAGTAGCTGTGAGTCTGGACCGCATATTCCTCACCCTGAACCTCCTTCTTCCCACCATGCCAAATGCCAAGAGACAACTGATCCCACACTTGGACACTCCGAAGATCTGTTCACTTTCCCATTTATAGATTCAGGCCTCTCGCCCGGTCCATTTGAAGCGGGGAAAGAGGAGATCGCATGTAGCAATGCCCAAGTATTTGAGCAGCCACAGTCACACGAAGGCGACAGTGGGAAAGTGTCACAAGAGGTGGACGATGATGAGACACAATTGCCAGAATGTCAGGAGGAGGACCAGAGTGTGGAAGTGGAAGACGAGGTGGTGGATTACATAGTAACTGACCCAACCTGGCAGGAGGACATGCAGAGCGAGGAGAGAAGCACACAGGGGGAGGGAGGTAGAGCACCCCAACAGGCAGGAAGAAGCAGTGTGGTGGCTGCAGAAAGAAGGCTGTTCCCCATAACACCAACACGATGGAAGTTGCAGTACAACTGTTAGGTCTTCCCGAGTCTGGTTGCTTTTTAAAGACTCTGCCGATAACCGCAAAAAGGCCATTTGCACCACCTGCCAGGCCAGCATCAGCAAGGGTGGCAAAATGACCAGCCTGACCACCACCAGCATGATCAGGCACATGGCAGTAGAGATGAGCAATGTTCGACTAGAACTGTTCGCCAATCTCAAATTCAAGCTGTTTTGGGTGGTGTTCGAGTTGTTCGACGAACCCGAACGATTTGCAAAAAATTCGGCTGTTCGAGGTTATATTCGATAACTGTTCGTGCACCAAAAGCGTGTCCTGCATGTCTGGCACTATTTAGAGCACCAATCATGCAAGGATTGTCTGCCACTCATTGTAATGCCACAGCCATGGTGGTTGTGGCATTACAGTGATTGCCCAAATCGATGGGAACAGTGCTCACAGTGAAACATGAAAAGCCGGAAATTCAGCAGCGGCATACACCGGTACCTGACAATTTAGAACCAAAGAATAGAGTATCACACATAGATTAGATAGATAGAAACATGTCAGTCACATATACAAGAAGTACAGTGACAGTGTTGGTTACTGTACTTGTCATTTAGTGTAAAGAATTTATTAAAAAAAATATTAGTGTTTTCATGCACCGTCTCTTTAAAAAAGCCGGCCTGCAATTCAGCATCAGTACCCGACAATTTCTAACAGAAAGAATAGAGCATCACACATAGATTAGATAGATAGAAACATGTCAGTCACATATATAAGAAGTACAGTGATAGTGTTGATTACTGTACTTGTCATTTAGTGTTAATATAAAGGATTTATTAAAAAAAAAATTGGCGTGGGGTTCCCCGTAATTTTAGTCTCTAGCGGAGGTTAAGCAGACGGCTGGGGCAGATGTTTGAAGCCTGGGAAGGGGGTAATACCCACGGACCTTCCCAGGCTACTAATATCAGCCCCCAGCTGAATACCTAGCCTTTACTAGCTACTAAAATGAGGGACCCCCAAAAAAATGACGTGGGGTCCCCCCTATTTTAATAGCTAGCAAAGGCTAGGCAGACAGCTGGTGGCTGATATTAATAGCCCAGGAAGGGTGAAATGAATATTGGCCCCCTCCCAGGCTAGAAACACCAGCCATCAGCAGCCCCAGAAATGGCGCATAAATAGGATGCGCCAATTCTGGCATTTGGCCTCGCTCTTCCCACTGCCCTGTAGCGGTGGCAGTGGGGTAATAGGGCTGGGGTTGATGTCAGCTTATAATGCCAGCTGACATCAAGCCCAGGTTAGTAATGGAGAGGCGTCTATAAGACACCCCCATTACTAACCCCATAGTCAAAGTTACAAAAAACCACAAACACCCAGAATAAAGTCCTTTAATTGAAATAAAGACACAATTCTTTATTGTTCTAAATTAAACCATACTTACCATCACGCCCATTCCAGCTGAAGCCAACGATCTCCTGCAATAAAAGTAAAATAATAAAGCAACATCATCCTTACCTTTCTATGGTTACCACAACAGCTTCAGCTCTGCTACATTCACATGACAGGCTGGACCGCAGCAGAACCCTGCCATCCAGTTTGCCATGCGGCAGACACTGAGAAGCGCAGGCATGCTTGCGCTCCTCAGTGTCTCGCTGTGACGGCATCCAGATGAGCCGACAATGAACTCAGCTCACCTCATGCACGTCACTGACAGAGTGGGAAAATTCTCATGCACTCAGCGCTTCAGCGTGAGAATTCTCCCACGCTGTCCGTCCTTACCCAGGAGTTGTCTTCAGGACCGAAACCCTTCCAGGAGACAAGATTAGTGTTGAGCCACCCCCGTAGTGTTCGAGTTCGGTTCGGTTCGTCGAACACCCGTGTGTTCACCGAACTGTTCGTCGAACTGTTCGTCGAACACCTTCGAACACCGTTAAAACCAATGGCAGGCAAACAAAAACACATAGAAACACATAGAAAACACCTTCAAAGGTGTCCAAAAGCTGACAAACTGCTCAGAAGACATAACTAACACATGGAAAAGTGACAAGTACATATAGTCATGCGAAAATAAAAGAGGTGGAGGAGTAAAAGGAGGGGGAGACACAGATATAGGCATGTCATGCCCTTCTAAAATCCAAAAAGTGAGAAGCCGACACGGCCAGTCCGCTCCTGCCCGTGCCACCTCCGTGTCGCCGGGTTTGTGCCAGAGCCGCGGTGAACCCTGACGGCCAGCCCCCCTCTCCCAATACTGGTGCCTGTCCGCTGGTGGGTCGAGCGAGCCCCCCTGTGGTGGAGGCAGCTCTAAGCTTTTTAATTTAGATTGTCTCTCTAATTTGAATGAATACACTTTAAATCCATTTACAAGGATCTATTGGAGGGCAAGTCTCATGCCAGCAGCCGCGGTAATTCCAGCTCCAGTAGCGTCCACTAAAGCTGCTGCAGTTAAAAAGCTTTTATAAGGATCGAGCTCGGCTGTCCACCGCAAGGCATCCTACTGCCAGTCCCAGCCCCTATGCCTTGGGGTGCCTCCTGATGCTCTTCACTAAGTATCCCATGGTCCCGAAGCATTTCCTTTGAAAAAATTAAGTGTCTAAACTACAGGTGGTGCAGCTTGCTTAACAGCCTGGATAATCCGCTGACTAGCAGACACTGCTACTAGGCACAAAGTATTTCCTGGGCTAGATGCAGTTAAAAATTTGTAATTAGATACTCTCGTTGGATGCTGAGAAAGCATTCCATAGAGTCTCCTGGCACGCCATATATGATTCTCTTAAAAAGCTTGGGGTAGGGGTCTAGGGGACCCTTTTATAGCCAAAATCACGGCCCTGTATCGCAATACGTCACCTAGGCTGAAGATAAATGGAACTGTAGGACCCTGAGGGCTCGGTTGCTACAGACGTATTGCACCTCACCCAGAGGTGTGATATCTCACTCTCAGGTAAGGATGGAGTGTGGATCAGGACCCGACACCTGCATGCATTACACCACATTGCCGTGGGGCAGGGCGACCAATATGCCCCTGAGATGGGCACGACAGTCCCTGTCCCTGGCTGGAGTGGGGGGAGGGAACACTGAGGAAGGGGAACCCTGTAGTGCAGGAGCAGGGAGGAAGCAGTTCCTGGGTGCATTGAGAAGGGAGTATAAAAGGTGGGCACCATCTTAGTTCAGTGCAGAGAAGTCTGAGCAGAAGTGGCAGGGAGCAGGGGCTCTGCATGAGCTCTGCTCCGGAGGCGGGCCTAGTAACAGAGGCCCAGGCCTGGAAGAGGGAGAAGGAAGGAAGAGGAGCGGAGAAGGCTCCAGGAACGAGGAATGAAGGGATCCCAGGGGTGCGGACGGGCGAGTCGCCACCGCACGCCCGAATCCACCTGCGTGGAGGGGTCAGGCCAAAGGGGGAGACCGGTCCCCGAACTAGTGGAGGCAGGAAACGACCCTCAGCTAGAAACCGGAGGCTCTGACATTTTATGTGGCACAGCCCCTCGCTACACCCGCTAGGAAGGCACCACATAGGGTCAGGGAAACTGGCGCCAAGTTTACCAAGAGGAGGCCCGAGGCAGCCGGACAGAAGTGTTGGTAAGAAAGGCCAGACAAAGGACACACAAAGGGGGTCCTGTGAAGTGCTCCAAAGTTATCTGGGAGTTGTCTGAGCCCCTCACCTGGTGAGCACAGTACGACGTGGGCAGCCGTTACCTGCAGACGTGGTCTGGATAATAAGAACTGTGAGTAAAGGCCCTGAACTGCATCACTGACTCCGTGTCGTTACTGCTGCTGCCCTGCACCATCACCCCCATCCTCCGCATACACTGCCCTGAGGCTATACTCCTCCCGTGGGGAGTTATGCTACGCTCTGCTGCACCCACAACACCAGCCTCAGCGGTCTGCCCTGTAGCGGCGGTTCACTCTGACCGCAATCCACGGGTGGCGTAGTCGGACATTTAAACATCAAAACCACATAAATAGTTCCGCCACTGATTTGACCGCCCTGAGCCACGGAACCGGGTCGCCGCCACGAAGACTACAACCACCAGCATCCACCAAAAAGGGTCCGGCTCCGGGTGTCCCAAGGCCCAGGGGGTGCGTCAGAACATTTTCATCACCTTTCACAATCACCAATGGGACAAGGCAGTGATGTCCTCTGTCCCCTCTCTTATACATCCTAGTGACGGAGCACCTGCTCTCATCAATTCGCCATAACCCCAATATTAGGTGGATTGAGGTGGGAGGCACCGAGTACAAGTGCTCTCTATTTGCTGATGATGTCCTAGTATATATCACTCAATCACATATATCCATCCATGCTGTTATGGCTGAAATAGATCACTTTGTTACATGGTAAAATTTTAAAATCAATGCAGCGAAGTCTGAGGCCCTCGATGTCTCCCTCCCCAAATCCATATAGGATTCCATCCAGTCCAACTTTCCCTTTGCCTGGCCCTCACAGGGTATCAAATACTTAGGAATTCCTATTCATAGAGACCTCTCCCATCTATGTTATCTTAATTTTGGGCCCTTTATTGAACAACTCCATACAGACCACGGTTGGCAAGTTAGAACTGTAAGATTCACTACGTGAACCACTGGTCTTTTGTGGAAAAGCACATGTACACTGCGTTCCAAATTATTATGCAAAAAGTGTTTAGGAGTGATAAGGGAAGAATTTGTTTGTTTGTCAGTTAAACTCATTGATGGTGATGTGTGTCAGGGCTCTTTATATCACTGTAAGCAATTGCAGACACCTGTGCTAATTAGTTTGGCAGGTGTGTCCAATGAAAGGCAAGACTACTTAAGAAGGCTCTCTCACATTATTAAGCAGCCTACATTTTCTGCCAAAATGGGAAAGAAAAAGGATGTGTCGGCTGCTGAGAAGCAACAAATTGTGGAGTGTTTAGGTCAAGGCATGACTACAATCAACATTGTGCGATGATCAGGATGAAGTGTCTTGGCAATCAAGAAGTATGTAGCTGATTCACAGTACACACGTGTGCGTGCTGATAAGGGCAAATTGAGGACTCTTTCCTACAGGCAATTACGTCAGGTTGAAAGAGCAGCGGCAAAAAAGCCTTGTCATAGCAGCAGACAAGTTTTTGAAGCTGCTTGTGCCTCCAACGTCCCCCGAACAACAAGATGCAGGGTCCTTCAGAGGTTTGCAGCTGTGCATGCGCCATCCTGTCGACCTCCTCTATCCACTTCACACAAGCAGAAACGGCTCCAGTGGGCCAAACATTACATGAAGACTGATTTCAAAACTGTTTTGTTCACGGATGAGTGCCGTGCAGCGCTCGATGGTCCAGATGGATGGAGTGGAGGATGGCTGGTTGATGGACACCCCACGCAAACACGGCTACAGCGCCAACAAGGAGGAGGTGGAGTAATGTTTTGGGCTGGAATCATGGGGAGAGAGATTGTCGGCCCCTTTAGGATCCCTGAAGGCGCTAAAGATGAACTCCATAATGTATGTGGATTTTCTCAAACAGCACTTCCTGCCATGGTTCAAGAAGAAGAACCGTGTATTTCACAGCAAGATCATTTTTCTGCATGATAATGCACCATCTCATGCTGCACATAAAACATCTGCATCTCTGGCTGATATGGGCATAAAAGGGGACAAACTTATGGTGTGACTCCCATGCTCCCCTGACCTCTACCCCATTCAGAACCTTTGGAGCATCATTAAAAGGAGTGTCTATGATGGCGGGAGGCAGTTCACATCTAAGCAACAGCTCTGGGAGGGTATTCTGTCCTCATGCAAAACAATTGAAGCAGAAACCATCCAAAACCTGACAAATTCAATGGACGAGAGAGTTCAGAAGCTCCTTTCGAACAAGGGGTCCTATGTGAAAATGTAACATCACCTAGAATAAAGTTTTGAGTTGAAAACTGTTTGATTTCAGTTTCTAACAACCTGCTAATGCTTATAATTTCAAAAATGACCATTTTTTTGGTCTTTATTAAAATGAAAAGGTTGATCGAAAAGTTTGGGGGATCTAAGAGTGTGGCGACCCAGTAGTCATGATTACTTCGAATTCTGACAATATGAGGGTCATGCTGCAGGTAGTGCAGCAAGAAGGCACTTATGTGCCTTGCGCATCTCGGAGCCCCAAAATTATTTTCTGGGCTAGATGCAGCTAAAAATTATTTTTAATTTTAAATCTGGTGAAGATTTAGTATAGATGGCCTAATAGGATCAGTGCTGCACACTGCTACAAAGCCCAAATTATTTTCCAGTCAAGATACAGATAAACATGATTAGTAATTTGAAAGCTTAAAACGGTTGGTAGGGTGATTTTAACCAATCATCAAGCTTTTACTCTCCCCAGGATGACACAGGGGTAGAAAAGTCGTTTTGGATCCATGATTTGTTCATCTTTATGAACGTGAGTCTGTCTACATTATCAGTGGAGAGCCGCGTGCGCTTATCTGTCAGCACACCACCAGCAGCGCTGAACACACGTTCAGACAGAACGCTGGCTGCGGGGCATGACAAGATCTCCAAGGCGTAAGTGGCTAGCTCCGGCCATTTATCCAGATTGGAAGCCCAAAAAGAGCAAGGGTCCAGTGACACAGTCGTGGCTTCAATGTTTACTTGGAGATACTCCTGTACCATCGTCTCTAGGCATTGACTATGTGTCAGACTTCTTGTCTCCTGTGGCCTTGCAAAGGATGGGCTAAAAAAGTGGTGAAATGATTCCGCAAAATTGATGTTACCAGCAGATACTGTGGTTCTGTTACGGTTTGAGTGCTGAACACTTGACGGTCCCACGGTTGGCAAGTTGGAACTGTGAGATTCACTACGTGCACCACTGGTATTTTGTGGAAAAGCACATGTAAGATTCTGCAACAGTCTCTGCTGATACTCCTGCATGCGTGCATCCCTTTCTATGGCAGGAATAATTTCTGCAAATTTACTTTTGTACCGGGGATCTAACAGTGTGGCAACCCAGTAGTCAGGATTATTTCTAATTCTCACAATTCGAGGGTCATGTTGCATGTAGTGCAGCAAGAAGGCACTCATGTGTGTTGCGCATCCAGGAGCACCAAGTCCCTGTTGTGTTGGTGGCGAGGTAACAATCATGCTTCCTTCCTCTGTCCTCTCCCCCCAACCTCGCACAACAGAAATGTGATCAAGGTCTCCCTCATCTGATGAGTCTTCCATCAGTTCATCCTCCACTTCTTCCTGGGCTCCTGCACCTTCCTCACTAGTTTGGCTGCTACCATGCGCCCTGGTAAAACCATCTCCCCCACCCTCACATGCCTGCCGCCTTGGTGCTGCCAACCGTCTGGACCTTGCAGATGTTAGCCCTTCCGCATACAACTCCTCCTCCTCTACTTCCTCCACCTCCTCTTGTGCCACCACCTGACTCCGAATTCTGTTTAACATGTGCTCCAGCATGTAAATCACCGGAATAGTCATGCTGATAATGGCATCGTCAGCACTAAACATCTTCGTCGCCATTTCAAAACTGTGCAGAAGGGTGCATAGGTCCCTGATCTGAGACCACTCCTACAGCGTGATTTGCCCCACCTCTGAATCTCGTTGGCCCAGGCTATACGTCAGAACGTATTGCACCAGGGCTTGTCGGTGCTGCCACAGTCGCTGCAACATGTGCAGAGTTGAATTCCACCGGGTAGGCACATCGCATTTTAGCCGGTGAAGTGGCAGGCCCAACGACTTCTGTAGAGATGTAAGTCGCTGAGCTGCGGGATGCGAACGGCGGAAGTGAGCACACAGCGACCGTGCCCTCTGCAGAAGGCCATCTAGTCTGGGATAGTGGGCTAAAAATTGCTGGACAACCATGTTCAACACGTGAGCCATACAAGGCACGCGTGTGACATTGCCCCGGCGAAGGGCCGCACCCAGGTTTGCAGCATTGTCGCACACGGCCTTCCCTGGTTTCAGGTCCAGTGGAGACAACCATTCATGAAATTGGTTCTCCAGAGCTGACCACAACTCCTCAGCTGTGTGACTCACATTTCCCAGACATTTCAATGTAAAAACCGCCTGATGACGTTGAGCCCTACTGCCAGCATAGTAAGGAGGTGTGCAGGATCCCTTCTGCGCAGTTAGAAAGCTTGTGGCATGACCAGACAGGCTTTGGGTGCAGGTGGAAGACCGAGAGGAGGTTGAGGAGGCAGAAGCAGTGGAGGAACTTTGACATAAAGAGGATTGACGCACAACTCGTGGGGACGGCAAGACTTGGACAGCAGCCCCTTGTCCTGCTGTCACCATAGTTACCCAGTGCCCAGTCAGCGACATGTAACGCCCCTGTCCATGCCTACTCGTCCAAGTGTCTGTGGTGAAATGCACCCTGTCACACACAGAGTTTCTCAAAGAAGCGGTGATGTTGTGTGCGACATGCTGGTGGAGCGCAGGCACACCTTTCTTTGAGAAGTAGTGCCGACTGGGCATCTGGTACTGGGGCACTGCGACGGACATAAGGTCTCGAAAATCCTCTGTGTCCACCAGGCGGAAAGGCAGCATTTCTGTAGCCAAGAGCTTGCAGATGGTGAAATTCAACCTCTTAGCTTTCTCATGGCTAGGAGGAAATGGTCTTTTACTTGTCCACATCTGAGGGACCGAGGGCTGGCTATTGTGCTTAGACGGGGTTGATAAGGGTGTCCCCGGCAAACTGCCGGTCTGTGAGGAAGATGCAGGCGGACAAGTTAGGTTGCCTTGATCCAAAGGTGGTGCTATCGATGTCGGACAGCGCTCAACAACAGCTGGTGTTACCACCTCCAAAGAAAATGATGACCTGCCAATCACGCTGGCTGTTGCGGGTAAAGAGGTGTCAGGTCTGCGCCCCAAAACAGGTGTGACTGCTGTCCCCCCAGTCACAGAGGATGAAGAGGCCGCGGATGCACAAGATATGGCAGACGGTGGTTGGCCCGGCCGGCTAGGCCGCAATGTAGCACACTGAGCTTCCCACTGCAACTTATGCTTCATGTCCATGTGCCGGTTCATGCATGAAGTACTCAAACTATGTATTTTTTGGCCTCTACTTAGCTTTTGCTGACAAATGTTACAGATAACACGAGTTGGGTCATCTTTATCGATCTGAAAAAATGCCCAGGCTATGCAAGGCTTAGCACCCATGCGACCTGAAGAGCCACCACGACTTGTGGTGAGAGGCAGAGTTGTGTTTGAGGATGCAGTTGTTGACGTGCTTCCAGTACTACGTCTCTGTCCAGGAAGGCGCAACCTGACCTCGTCGTCACTAGCATCTTCCTCCACCTCCTCTGCTGACCTCATCTCTTGGCTGACTGTGGGTTGACAGTAAGTGGGATCTCCGACCTCATCATCATCACCCTGTGCGTTATCACACCCGTCGTCCTCAGAGCCAACCTGTTCCTGCCCTGACAAAAAACTAAAGTTGTCGCTCCAATCAGGTATTTGAGTCTTATCATCGTCTTCCTCATTGTCTCCACCAACAGGAGTTACAGTTTGGGAATGAGGGTCTACATTATGGTCAGAACCTTCTGCGTCTGGTCCTGGATCCGACTCATAAAGATTCTGGGTATCAGTGCAGATCATTTCCTCGTCTGGATTCACAGAAGTGTTGGAGTCGACCTCTGATTCCCAGGCTATAGTATGAGTAAACAGCTCTGCAGACTCAACCATCTGTTCTACCTCATACTCAGACGGGCAGCTGGAGATTTGGGAGCTGTGAGGAAAAAAGTGCGATTTGGGTGACACCTTTGAGGACTGGAGTATTTGTGATGTTGAAGTTGATGTGGAGGAGAGCCCACTTAAAGGAGCACTTCATATCCGTTGAAGCACCTGCTGTTTTTGTGCCTCATCTGGAACTTGTAGCGATTGGCGTGGCCGTAAGAAAGGGATCTTATCACATTGTCCGCTAAAAGAAGTAGACATTTTAGTTTGGCTGGAAGATGGTCTTTCTTCTGCAGATGTTACTGTTGCTTTAACACCTACCCCACGGACACAACCTTTTTTCCCCTTCCCAACACGCCTATTCCCCTTTCCACCAGCAGCAGGCCTTTTTCCACTCATTTTGGTGGTTAACTAATTCACAACTCTGGAGTTGTTTGCACAAAAAAACAATGGATGGTAACCGAGCAGAGCTGAGTGGACAAACTGTGGTATTAGGCCAAAACTATTGGCTGGGTTAGATGCAGAAAAAAATTATTTTGAATTTGCAACCTGATGGAGGTCAGTATAGATGGATTAATAGAACAAGACCCACACACAGCTAGAAGCCCAATATTTTTTCAGAGGTAGATGCAGGAAAAAAATATATTCAGTTTGCAACCTGATGGAGGTCAGTATAGATGGTCTAATACAACAAGTCCCACACACAGCTAGAAGCCCAAATATTTTTTCAGAGGTACTGTAGATGCAGATAAAAATTAGTTTTAATTTGCAACCTGATGGAGGTCAGTATAGATGGACTAATAGAGAAAGTCCGACACACTACTAGAAGGCCAAATATTTTTTCAGAGGTAGATGCAGAAAAAAATATATTCAGTTTGCAACCTGATTGAGGTCAGTATAGATGGACTAATAGAGAAAGTCCGACACACTACTAGAAGGCCAAATATTTTTTCAGAGCTAGATGCAGAAAAAAATTATATTCAGTTTGCAACCTGATGGAGGTCAGTATAGATGGATTAATAGAACAAGACCCACACACAGCTAGAAGCCCAATATTTTTTCAGAGGTAGATGCAGAAAAAAATATATTCAGTTTGCAACCTGATGGAGGTCAGTATAGATGGACTAATAGAGAAAGTCCGACACACAGCTAGAAGCCCAATATTTTTTCAGAGGTAGATGCAGAAAAAAATATATTCAGTTTGCAACCTGATGGAGGTCAGTATAGATGGACTAATACAACAAGTCCCACACACAGCTAGAAGCCCAAATATTTTTTCAGAGGTACTGTAGATGCAGGTAAAAATTAGTTTTAATTTGCAACCTGATGGAGGTCAGTATAGATGGACTAAAAGAGAAAGTCAGACACACTACTAGAAGGCCAAATATTTTTTCAGAGCTAGATGCAGAAAAAAATTATATTCAGTTTGCAACCTGATGGAGGTCAGTATAGATTGACTAATACAACAAATCCCACACACAGCTAGAAGCCCAATATTTTTTCAGAGGTAGATGCAGAAAAAAATATATTCAGTTTGCAACCTGATGGAGGTCAGTATAGATTGACTAATACAACAAATCCCACACACAGCTAGAAGCCCAATATTTTTTCAGAGGTAGATGCAGAAAAAAATATATTCAGTTTGCAACCTGATGGAGGTCAGTATAGATGGACTAATACAACAAATCCCACACACAGCTAGAAGCCCAATATTTTTTCAGAGGTAGATGCAGAAAAAAATATATTCAGTTTGCAACCTGATGGAGGTCAGTATAGATGGACTAATAGAGAAAGTCCGACACACTACTAGAAGGCCAAATATTTTTTCAGAGCTAGATGCAGAAAAAAATTATATTCAGTTTGCAACCTGATGGAGGTCAGTATATATGGACTAATAGAGAAAGTCCGACACACTACTAGAAGGCCAAATATTTTTTCAGAGCTAGATGCAGAAAAAAATTATATTCAGTTTGCAACCTGATGGAGTTCAGTATAGAAGGACTAATACAACAAGTCCCACACACAGCTAGAAGCCCAATATTTTTTCAGAGGTAGATGCAGAAAAAAATATATTCAGTTTGCAACCTGATGGAGGTCAGTATAGATGGACTAATACAACAAGTCCCACACACAGCTAGAAGCCCAAATATTTTTTCAGAGGTACTGTAGATGCAGATAAAAATTAGTTTTAATTTGCAACCTGATGGAGGTCAGTATAGATGGACTAATAGAGAAAGTCCGACACACTACTAGAAGGCCAAATATTTTTTCAGAGCTAGATGCAGAAAAAAATTATATTCAGTTTGCAACCTGATGGAGGTCAGTATAGATGGACTAATAGAGAAAGTCCGACACACTACTAGAAGGCCAAATATTTTTTCAGAGCTAGATGCAGAAAAAAATTATATTCAGTTTGCAACCTGATGGAGGTCAGTATAGATGGATTAATAGAACTAGACCCACACACAGCTAGAAGCCCAATATTTTTTCAGAGGTAGATGCAGGAAAAAAATATATTCAGTTTGCAACCTGATGGAGGTCAGTATAGATGTACTAATACAACAAGTCACACACACAGGTAGAAGCCCAAATATTTTTTCAGAGGTACTGTAGATGCAGATAAAAATTAGTTTTAATTTGCAACCTGATGGAGGTCAGTATAGATGGACTAATAGAATGATGCTATGCCCAAAAGATTTTACTTCACTAGGTGCAGTAAAAAAATTGGTATTCTATACACAGGTGGTATATCTTGCAACACAGATAGGCTACTCCACTGACTAACACACTTTGCAATAGGCCAAAAAGGATTAGCTTTGCTAGATTCAGCCAAATGCTGTGAAAAAAACTTGCACAGCACTGGCACAGACCTGCCTGGCAAAAACTGATAGGAACTGATGTAACCTAGTCCTGAAAAGGACTCCAATTACAATTAGTCTTTACTCCCACAACCTATCTATTTTAAGAGCACAGACCTCCCTGATAAAAGTCGTAGGAAATGCTGTAACCTAGTCCTTAAAAGGACTGCAATCAAAACTATTCCCTACTCCCAAGCTATCTGTAGATTTGTGCGAAAATTGGCTTGAAATTAACAAGGTATAGCGCACACAGCAATAGCGGTGCCGTCTAACACGCAGCTGCAGCAGTGAGAAAATGGTGGCGACGGGGAAAATGGCTTGGTCTTATAGGGCAAGGACATGTGACATACACTGCCAATGACACATGCCCTTGCTTGTGTGAAAAAAAGCACTTCGCTCCGTGTGTGCGCTGCTGATAGGCTGACAGATTGCACCTCCCCACTGCAAATGCGGGAAAGAGAAAAAAAAATGGAGATCTTCATTGTTCCTGCAGAGATCCATCCCCTGCCCCTCCCCCCACCCCGCTGTACACTCAAACTGCGTATTAACATTAAATTTCATCATTACTGAGAAAAAATCCAGTTATGATTTTGGTGCACGAACAGTTATCGAACATAACCTCGAACAGCCGAATTTTTCTCAAATTGTTCGTGTTCGCCGAACTGCTCGAACACCGCCCAAAACAGCTCGAATTTGAGATTGGCGAACAGTTCGAGTAGAACAACGCTCATCTCTAGACAAGATACTGTAATTTCCCTTCAAAATATGAGAAATTTCATATTCACCATCTTCCACCACAGGGGGAACAGTGACAGTGGCGTCCCTATTAGAAACATCAGCCTTTTTCAACAAGGAAACATGAAATACAGGATTAATCTTCCAAGAAGTAGGGACATCCAACCTGACAGCAGATGGGTTAACAACCTGGAGCACCTTAAATGGACCCACAAACTTAGGACCCAGTTTTTTAGTGGGAATCCTCAACCGCAAGTTCTTTGAGGACAACCAAACCATGACACCCACAGTAAACAAAACCTCCTTACGTTTCCTGTCAAAATACTTCTTGGACTTCTTGTTAGCCTGTTGCAGGTTACAACTAGAGATGAGCGGTGTTTGACTAGAACTGTTCGCCAATCTCAAATTCGAGCTGTTTTGGGCGGTGTAAGAGCCGTTCGGCGAACACGAACGATTTGAAAAAAATTCGGCTGTTCGAGGTTATGTTCGATAACTATCCGTGCACCAAAATCATAATTGGATTTTTTCTCAGTAATGATGAAAATTAATGTTAATACGCAGTTTGAGTATACAGCGGGGCGGGGGGAGTGGCAGGGGATGGATCTCTGCAGGAATAATGAAGATCTCCATTTTTTTTTCTCTTTCCCGCATTTACAGTGGGGAGGTGCAATCTGTCAGCCTATCAGCAGCGCACACACGGAGCGAAGTGCTTTTTTTCACACAAGCAAGGGCATGTGTCATTGGCAGTGTATGTCACATGTCCTTGCCCTATAAGACCCAGCCATTTTCTCCAATGCCACCATTTTCTCACTGCTGCAGCTGCGTGTTAGACAGCACCGCTGTTGCTGTGTGCGCTATACCTTGTTAATTTCAAGCCAATTTTCGCACAAATCTACAGATAGCTTGGGAGTAGGGAATAGTTGTGATTGCAGTCCTTTTAAGGACTACGTTACATCATTTCATATGACTTTTATCAGGCAGGTCTGTGCTCTTAAATAGATAGGTTGGGAGTAAAGACTAATTGTAATTGCAGTCCTTTTCAGGGCTAGGTTACATCAGTTCCTATCACTTTTATCAGGCAGGTCTGTGCTCTTAAATAGATAGGTTGGGAGTAATGACTAATTGTAATTGCAGTCCTTTTCAGGACTAGGTTACATCAGTTCCTATCAGTTTTTGCCAGGCAGGTCTGTGCCAGTGCTGTGCAAGTTTTTTTCACAGCATTTGGCTAAATCTAGCAAAGCTAATCCTTTTTGGCCTCTTGCAGTGTGTGTTAGTCAGTGCAGTAGCCTATCTGTGTTGCAAGCTACACCACCTGTGTATAGAATACCATTTTTTTACTGCACCTAGTGAAGTAAAACCTTTTGGGCATAGCATCATTCTATTAGTCCATCTATACTGACCTCCATCAGGTTGCAAATTGAATATAATTTGTTTCTGCATCTAGCTCTGAAAAAATATTTAGACTTCTAGCAGTGTGTGGGACTTGTTCTATTAGTCCATCTATACTGACCTCCATCAGGTTGCAAATTCAATATCATTTTTTTCTGCATCTAGCTCTGAAAAAAATATTTGGGCTTCTAGCAGTGTGTGGGACTTGTTCTATTAGTCCATCTATACTGACCTCCATCAGGTTGCAAATTGAATATAATTTTTTTCTGCATCTAGCTCTGAAAAAATATTTGGGCTTCTAGCAGTGTGTGGGACTTGTTCTATTAGTCCATCTATACTGTCCTCCATCAGGTTGCAAATTGAATATATTTTTTTTCTGCATCTAGCTCTGAAAAAATATTTGGGCTTCTAGCAGTGAATGGGACTTGTTCTATTAGTCCATCTATACTGACCTCCATCAGGTTGCAAATTCAATATCATTTTTATCTGCATCTAACCCAGCCAATACATTTGCCCTAATACCACAGTTTGGCCACTCAGCTCTGCTCGGTTCCCATCCATTGTTTTTTTTTGCAAACAACTCCAGAGTTGTGAATTAGTTAACCACCAAAATGAGTGGAAAAAGGCCTGCTGCTGGTGGAAAGGGGAATAGGCGTGTTGGGAAGGAGAAAAAAGGTTGTATCCGTGGGGTAGGTGTTAAAGCAACAGTAACATCTGCAGAAGAAAGACCATCTTCCAGCCAAACTAAAATGTCTACTTCTTTTAGCGGACAATGCGATAAGAGCCCTTTCTTAAGGCCACGCCAATCGCTACAAATTCCAGATGAGGCACAAAAACAGCAGGTGCTTCAACGGATATCAAGTGCTCCTTTAAGTGGGCTCTCCTCCACCTCAACTTCAACATCACAAATACTCCAGTCCTCAGAGGTGTCACCCCAATCGCACTTGCTTCCTCACAGCTCCCAAATCTCCAGCTGCCCAACTGAGTATGGGGTAGAACAGATGGTTGAGTCTGCAGAGCTGTTTACTCATACTATAGCCTGGGAATCAGAGGTCGGCTCCAGCGCTTCTGTGAATCCAGACGAGGAAATGATCTGCACTGATGCCCACAATCTTTATGAGTCGGATCCAGGACCAGACGAAGAAGGTTCTGACCATAATGTAGACCCTCATTCCCAAACCGTAACTCCTGTTGGTGGAGACAATGAGGAAGATGATGATGAGACTCAAATACCTAATTGGAGCGACAACTTTAGTTTTTTGTCAGGGCAGGAACAGGTTGGCTCTGAGGACGACGGGTGTGATAACACACAGGGTGATGATGAGGTTGGAGATCACACTTACTGTCAACCCACAGTCAGCCAAGAGATGAGGTCAGCAGAGGAGGTGGAGGAGGATGCTAGTGACGACGAGGTCAGGTTGCCCCTTCTTGGACAGAGACGTAATACTGGAAGCACATCAACAACTGCATCCTCAAACACAACTCTGCCTCTGACCACAAGTCGTGATGGCTCTTCAGGTCGCATGGGTGCTAAGCCTTGCATAGCCTGGGCATTTTTTCAGATCGATAAAGATGACCCAACTCGTGATATCTGTAACATTTGTCTGAAAAAGCTAAGTAGAGGCCAAAAAATACATAGTTTGAGTACTTCATGCATGAACCTGCACATGGACATGAAGCATAAGTTGCAGTGGGAAGCTCACTGTGCTACAATGCGGCCTAGCCGGCCGGGCCAACCACCATCTGCCACATCTTGTACATCCGCGGCCTCTTCATCCTCTGTGACTGGGGGGACAGCAGTCACACCTGTTTTGGGACGCAGACCTGCCACCTCTTTACCCGCAACAGCCAGCGTGATTGGCAGGTCATCATTTTCTTTGGAGGTGGTAACACCAGCTGGTGTTGAGTTCTTTTCGACATTGATAGCACCACCTTTGGATCAAGGCAACCTAACATGTCCGCCTGCATCTTCCTCACAGACCGGCAGTTTGCCGGGGACACCCTTATCAACCCCGTCTAAGCACAACAGCCAGCCCTCGTTCCCTCAGATGTGGACAAGTAAAAGACCATTTCCTCCTAGCCATGAGAAAGCTAAGAGGTTGAATTTCACTATCTGCAAGCTCTTGGCTACAGAAATGATGCCTTTCCGCCTGGTGGACACAGAGGATTTTCGAGACCTTATGTCCGTCGCAGTGCCCCAGTACCAGATGCCCAGTCGGCACTACTTCTCAAAGAAAGGTGTGCCTGCGCTCAACCAGCATGTCGCACACAACATCACCGCTTCTTTGAGAAACTCTGTGTGTGACAGGGTGCATTTCACCACAGACACTTGGACGAGTAGGCATGGACAGTGGCGTTACATGTCGCTGACTGGGCACTGGGTAACTATGGTGACAGCAGGACAAGGGGCTGCTGTCCAAGTCTTGCCATCCCCACGAGTTGTGTATCAATCCTCTTTATGTCAAAGTTCCTCCACTGCTTCTGCCTCCTCAACCTCCTCTCGGTCCTCCACCTGTACCCAAAGCCTGTCTGGTCATGCCACAAGCTTTCTAACTGCGCAGAAGGGATCCTGCACACCTACTTACTATGCTGGCAGTAGGGCTCAACATCATCAGGCGGTTTTTACTTTGAAATGTCTGGGAAATGTGAGTCACACAGCTGAGGAGTTGTGGTCAGCTCCGGAGAACCAATTTCATGAATGGTTGTCTCCACTGGACCTGAAACCAGGGAAGGCCGTGTGCGACAATGCTGCAAACCTTGGTGCGGCCCTTCGCCAGGGCAATGTCACACACGTGCCTTCTATGGCTCACGTGTTGAACCTGGTTGTCCAGCAATTTTTAGCCCACTATCCCTGACTAGATGGCCTTTTGCAGAGGGCACGGTCGCTGTGTGCTCACTACCGCCGTTCGCATCCCGCAGCTCAGCGACTTACATCTCTACAGAAGTCGTTGGGCCTGTCACTTCACCGGCTAAAATGCGATGTGCCTACCCGGTGGAATTCAACTCTGCACATGTTGCAGCGACTGTGGCAGCACCGACAAGCTCTGGTGCAATACGTTCTGACGTATAGCCTGGGCCAACGAGATTCAGAGGTGGGGCAAATCACGCTGTAGGAGTGGTCTCAGATCAGGGACCTATGCACCCTTCTGCACAGTTTTGAAATGGCGACGAAGATGTTTAGTGCTGACGATGCCATTATCAGCATGACTATTCCGGTGATTTACATGCTGGAGCACATGTTAAACAGAATTCGGAGTCAGGTGGTGGCACAAGAGGAGGTGGAGGAAGTAGAGGAGGAGGAGTTGTATGCGGAAGGGCTAACATCTGCAAGGTCCAGACAGTCGGCAGCACCAAGGCGGCAGGCATGTGAGGGTGGGGGAGATGGTTTTACCAGGGCACATGGTAGCAGCCAAACTAGTGAGGAAGGTGCAGGAGCTCAGGAAGAAGTGGAGGACGAACTGATGGAAGACTCATCAGATGAGGGAGACCTTGATCACATTTCTGTTGTGCGAGGTTGGGGGGAGAGGACAGAGGAAGGAAGCATGAATGTTACCTCGCCACCAACACAACAGGGACTTGGTGCTCCCGGATGCGCAAGACACATGAGTGCCTTCTTGCTGCACTACCTGCAACATGACACTCGAATTGTGAGAATTAGAAATAATCCTGACTACTGGGTAGCCACACTGTTAGATCCCCGGTACAAAAGTAAATTTGCAGAAATTATTCCTGCCATAGAAAGGGATGCTCGCATGCAGGAGTATCAGCAGAGACTGTTGCAGAATCTTACATGTGCTTTTCCACAAAACACCAGTGGTGCACGCAGTGAATCTCACAGTTCCAACTTGACAACCGTGGGACCGTCGAGTGTTCAGCACTCAAACCGTAACAGAAACACAGTATCTGCTGGTAACATCAATTTTGCGGAATCATTTCACCACTTTTTTAGCCCATCCTTTGCAAGGCCACAGGAGACAAGAAGTCTGACACATAGTCAACGCCTAGAGACGATGGTACAGGAGTATCTCCAAGTAAACATTGAAGCCATGACTGTGTCACTGGACCCTTGCTCTTTTTGGGCTTCCAATCTGGATAAATGGCCGGAGTTCGCCACTTACGCCTTGGAGATCTTGTCATGCCCCGCAGCCAGCATTCTGTCTGAACGTGTGTTCAGCGCTGCTGGTGGTGTGCTGACAGATAAGTGCACGCGGCTCTCCACTGATAATGTAGACAGACTCACATTCATAAAGATGAACAAATCATGGATCCAAAACGACTTTTCTACCCCTGTGTCATCCTGGGGAGAGTAAAAGCTTGATGATTTGTTAAAATCACCTCACCAACCGTTGTAAGCTTTCAAATTACTAATCATGTTTATCTGTATCTTGGCTGGAAAATTATTTGGGCTTTGTAGCAGTGTGCAGTACTGATTCTATTAGGCCATCTATACTAAGCTCCACCAGATTTAAAATTAATAAAAAATTTTAGCTGCCTCTAGCCCGGAAAATAATTTTGGGGCTCCTAGATGTTCAAGACACATGAGTGCCTTCTTGCTGCACTACCTGCAACATGACCCTCAAATTGTCAGAATTCGAAGTAATCCTGACTACTAGGTTGCCACACTCTTAGATCCCTCACACTCTTCGATCAACCTTTTCATTTTAATAAAGAACAAAAAAATGGTAATTTTTGAAATTATAAGCATTAGCAGGTTATTAGAAACTGAAATCAAACAGTTTTCAACTCAAAACTTTATTTTAGGTGATGTTACATTTGCACATAGGACCCCTTGTTCAAAAGGAGCTTCTGAACTCTCTCGTCCATTGAATTTGTCAGGTTTTGGATGGTTTCTGCTTCAATTGTTTTGCATGAGGACAGAATACCCTCCCAGAGCTGTTGCTTAGATGTGAACTGCCTCTCGCCATCATAGACACTCCTTTTGATGATGCTCCAGAGGTTCTGAATGGGGTTGAGGTCAGGGGAGCATGGGGGGTCACACCATAAGTTTGTCCCCTTTTATGCCCATATCAGCCAGAGATGCAGATGTGTTATGTGCAGCATGAGACGGTGCATTATCATGCATGAAAATGATCTTGCTGTGGAATACACGGTTCTTCTTCTTGAACCATGGCAGGAAGTGCTGTTTGAGAAACTCCACATACATTATGGAGTTCATCTTTACCCCTTCAGGGATCCTAAAGGGGCCAACAATCTCTCTCCCCATGATTCCAGCCCAAAACATTACTCCACCTCCTCCTTGTGGGTGCTGTAGCCGTGTTTGCTTGGGGTGTCCATCAACCAGCCATCCTCCACTCCATCCATATGGACCATCGAGCGTTGCACGGCACTCATCCATGAACAAAACAGTTTTGAAATCAGTCTTCATGTATTGTTTGGCCCACTGGAGCCGTTTCTGCTTGTGTGCAGTCGACAGAGGAGGTCGACAGGATGGCTTACGCACAGCTGCAAACCTCTGAAGGACCCTGCATCTTGTTGTTCGGGGGACGTTGGAGGCACCAGCAGCTTCAAAAACTTGTCTACTGCTATGACAAGGCTTTTTTGCCGCTGCTCTTTTAACCTGATATAATTGCCTGTAGGAAAGAGTCCTCAATTTGCCCTTATCAGCACGCACACGTGTGTACTGTGAATCAGCTACATACTTCTTGATTGTGCGATGATCAGGATGAAGTGTCTTGGCAATGTTGATTGTAGTCATGTCTTGACCTAAACACTCCACAATTTGTTGCTTCTCAGCAGCCGACACATCCTTTTTCTTTCCCACTTTGGCAGAAAATGTAGGCTGCTTAAGAATGTGGGACAGCCTTCTTAAGTAGTCTTGTCTTTCATTGGACACACCTGCCAAACTAATTAGCACAGGTGTCTGCAATTGCTTACAGTGATATAAAGAGCCCTGACACACATCACCATCAATGAGTTTAACTGACAAACAAACAAATTCTTCCCTTATCACTCCTAAACACTTTTTGCATATTAATTTGGAACACAGTGTACATGTGCTTTTCCACAAAAGACCAGTGGTTCACGTAGTGAATCTTACAGTTCTAACTTGCCAACCGTGGTCTGTATGGAGTTGTTCAATAAAGGGCCCAAAATTAAGATAACATAGACGGGAGAGGTCTCTATGAATAGGAATTCCTAAGTATTTGATACCCTGTGAGGGCCAGGCAAAGGAAAAGTTGGACTGGATGGAATCCTGCATGGATTTGGGGAGGGAGACATCGAGGGCCTCAGACTTCGCTGCATTGACATTAAAATTTGACCATGTAACAAAGTGATCTATTTCAGCCATAACAGCAGGGATGGATATATGTGATTGAGTGATATATACTAGGACATCATCAGCAAATAGAGAGCACTTGTACTCAGTGCCTCCCACCTCAATCCACCTAATATTGGGGTTATGGCGAATTGATGAGAGCAGGTGCTCCGTCACTAGGATGTATAAGAGAGGGGACAGAGGACATCCCTGCCTTGTCCCATTTTTGATTATGAAAGGTGATGAAAATGTTCTGACGCGCCCCCTGGGCCTTGGGACACCCGGAGCCGGACCCTTTTTGGTGGATGCTGGTGGTTGTAGTCTCCGTGGTGGCGACCCGGTTCCGTGGTTCAGGGCGTCAAACCAGTGGCGGAACTATTTATGTGGTTTTGATGTTTAAATGTCTGACTATGCCACCCGTGGATTGCGGTCAGAGTGAACCGCCGCTGCAGGGCAGACCGCTAAGGCTGGTGTTGTGGGTGCAGCAGAGCGGAGTATAACTCCCCACGGGAGGAGTATAGCCTCAGGGCAGTGTATGCGGAGGATGGGGGTGATGGTGCAGGGCAGCAGCAGTAACGACACGGAGTCAGTGATGGAGTCCAGGGCCTTTACTCACAGTTCTTATTATCCAGACCACTTCTGCAGGTAACGGCTGCCCACGTCGTACTGTGCTCACCAGGTGAGGGGCTCAGACAACTCCCAGATAACTTTGGAGCGCTTCACAGGACCCCCTTTGTGTGTCCTTTGTCTGGCCTTTCTTACTAACACTTCTGTCCGGCTGCCTCGGGCCTCCTCTTGGTAAACTTGGCGCTTGTTTCCCTGACCCTATGTCGTGCCTTCCTAGCGGGTGTAGCGAGGGGCTGCGCCACATAAAATGTCACAGACTCCGGTTTCTAGCTGAGGGTCATTTCCCGCCTCCACTAGTTTTGGGGACCTTTCTCCCCCTTTGGCCTGACCCCTCCACGCAGGTGGATTCGGGAGTGCAGTGGCGACTCGCCCGTCCACACCCCTGGGATCCCTTCATTCCTCGTTCCTGGAGCCTTCTCTGCTCCTCTTCCTTCCTTCTCCCTCTTCCAGGCCTGGGCCTCTGTTACTAGGCCCACCTCCGGAGCAGAGCCCATGCAGAGCCCCTGCTCCCTGTCACTTCTGCTCAGACTTCTCTGCACTGAACTAAGATGGTGCCCACCTTTTATACTCCCTTCTCAATGCACCCAGGAACTGCTTCCTCCCTGCTCCTGCACTACAGGGTTCCCCTTACTCGGTGTTCCCTCCCCCCACTCCAGCCAGGGACAGGGACTGTCGTGTCCATCTCAGGGGCATATTGGTCGCCCTGCCCCACGGCAATGTGGTGTAATGCATGCAGGTATCGGAGTCCTGATCCACACTCCATCCTTACCTGAGAGTGAGATATCACACCTCTGGGTGAGGTGCAATACCTCTGTAGCAACCGACCCCTCGGGGTGCTACAGTTCCATTTATCTTCAGCCTAGGTGACGTATTGCGATACAGGGCCGTGATTTTGGCTATAAAAGGGTCCCCTAGACCCCTACCCCAAGCTTTTTAAGAGAATAATATATGGTGTGCCAGGAGACTCTATGGAATGCTTTCTCAGCATCCAACGAGAGTATCTCATTACAAATTTTTAACTGCATCTAGCCCAGGAAATACTTTGTGCCTAGTAGCAGTGTCTGCTAGTCAGCGGATTATCCCAGCTGTTAAGCAAGCTACACCACCTGTAGTTTGAACACTTCATTTTTTCAAAGGAAATGCATCGGGACCATGGGATACTCAGTGAAGAGCATCGGGAGGCACCCAAGGCATAGGGGCTGGGACTGGCGGTAGGACCCCTTGCGGTGGACCGCGGAGCTCGATCCTTATTAAAGCTTTTTATCTGCAGCAGCTTTAGTGGACGCTACAGGAGCTGGAATTACGCGGCTGCTGGCATGAGACTTGCCCTCCAATAGATCCTTGTAAAAGGATTTAAAGTGTATTCATTCAAATTAGAGAGACAATTTAAATGAAAAAGCTTAGAGCTGCCTCCACCACAGGGGGGCTCGCTCGACCCACCAGCGGACAGGCACCAGTATTGGGAGAGGGGGGCTGGCCGTCAGGGTCCACCGCGGCTCTGGCACAAACCTGGCGAAACGGAGGTGGCACGGGCAGGAACGGACTAGCCGTGTCGGCTTCTCACTTTTTGGATTTTAGAAGGGCATGACAAGCCTATATCTGTGTCTCCCCCTCCTTTTAATGAATATGAATAGCGGTACCAGAGCGCCAATAACAGGGCAAAAATATTAAAAGGACTGATTTTATTAATACACACACAACGCGTTTCAGTGGACACAGCCACCTTCATCAGGTGGATACCTGATGAAGGTGGCTGTGTCCACCGAAACGCGTTGTGTGTGTATTAATAAATCAGTCCTTTTAATATTTTTGCCCTGTTATTGGCGCTCTGGTACCGCTATTCATATTCACTGATTGTCCTTTTCCCCCTGTTGGGGTGCGGTAGAGCGGCCTTTAATCTATTGTTCTTTCACCTGTGGGAGCAATTTAATTAGAATTACTACCCTGGTTTTCCAAGCTGCGCTGCCCTAACCCCTCTGGAACGCTGCCGGGGGTGTTGGTGAAGCTGTGCGTCTATCTCGGCGTTACATGCTACTAACCTGACCACGTGATCCACCACCGAGAGATCAGGATCTGTGAATGCCGCTGGAATTAGATGACAGCCACCAACAGATCGGAGCTTGTGGAGCTTTACACTGGGGTTGTGCAGAGGTGCACAACTTCATAAGGTTAGTAGCCATCCCCACACCCCTCTAACAATTGCAATACTGAGTCACCCATTGCGCCTTGTTCTCTCCTCTCTTTACATCCCCCTCCTTTTACTCCTCCACCTCTTTTCTTTTCGCATGACTATATGTACTTGTCACTTTTCCATGTGTTAGTTATGTCTTCTGAGCAGTTTGTCAGCTTTTGGACACCTTTAAAGGTGTTTTCTATGTGTTTCTTTGTGTTTTTGTTTGCCTGCCATTGGTTTTAATGGTGTTCGAAGGTGTTCGACGAACAGTTCAACGAACAGTTCGGCGAACACAAGGGTGTTCGACGAACCGAACCGAACTCGAACACTACAGGGGTGGCTCAACACTAGTTACAATGTACATTAGTCCAAACTCTCTCCAAATCACCGGAAAAATTCTCCTCCTTCGGCACCGCCGACCCCAATTTGGAGAATGAACCAAAAGACAGATGTCTCCCAGTGCAACAAGAAAAAGGAGAACACCCAGCAGAAGAGGATGTATGATTGTTAAGAGCAAATTCTGCGAGAGGCAGAAACTCAGACCACACCTCTTGATTGTCTGCCACAAAACAACGCAAAAACTGTTCAACATCCTGGTTCTTTCTTTCAGTCTGTCCATTAGACTCAGAATGATAACCAGACGAAAATGACAAATAGACTCCCAACCTGTCACAAAAAGCACGCCAAAAGCGAGCCACAAACTGAGGTCCTCTATCAGAAACAATATCCATGGGAACGCCATGGAGCTTGACAATCTCCTTAACAAACGCCTTAGCGAGTGTCTTGACGCCGGGCAACTTAATGAATGGAACCAAATATCAAATCTTACTAAAACGGTCTACGACCACCCTGATGACAGTAAAATCCTCAGACACAGGAAGATCAGTAGTAAAATCCATAGTGAGATGCGTCCAAGGTGCACTAGGAACCTCCAGAGGGCAAAGCAATCCCGCAGCAGGAGTATGTGAAGCCTTTGACCTAGTACACACCGTACACTGACGCACCCACTTGATGACTTCCTTCTGCCATCCTGGCCACCAAAAACTGCGACTGATAAGTCTCTTAGTCTCCGAAACTCCTGGATGACCTGCCAACCGAGACTCATGATACTCCACAAACAAATCTCTCCTAAAGGCTCTAGGCACAAACAACCTCCCATGGGGAGTGTTAGATGGAGCATCATCTTGAGCATTCAGAATCCCATTCTCCAAATCGGAGTCCAATGTCGCCACCACAACTCCTTTCTGCAAAATGCTCTCCTCCTCCTCGGCACCGACCATAGGAGAGAAGCTGCGAGATAAAGCATTGTCTTTAACGTTCTTAGTACCAGGGATATAGGTAACAGAAAAATTGAACCGAGAAAAAAAAAGTACCCACCTAGCTTGACGGTCATTCAAGCGCTTGGCAGCATCCAGATAGATCAAATTCTTATGATCTGTGAAAACCTGAATAGGAAATCTTGCGCCTTCCAAAAAATGACGCCGGTGTTCAAACGCAAGTTTAATAGCTAGCAACTCACGATTTCCAACATCATAATTTAGTTCGGTTTCTGAAAATTTTTTCGAAAAGAAGGCACAAGGTTGTACTCCACCCTTGTTCCCCTGAGACAAAACTGCTCCGACCCCCACCGATGAAGCATCAACCTCGACCAAAAAAGGTTTGGTCTCATCAGGCTGTATAAGGATAGGGGCAGAACTGAACCTCTCTTTGAGATACTCAAATGCTTCAATGGCTTCAGTAGTCCACTGGGTCGTATTGGCACCTTTCCTGGTGAGATTGGTTAGAGGTTTAACAATTACAGAAAAATTCTTAATGAATTTCCTGTAATAATTGACAAAACCCAAAAACTTCTGTATAGATTTCAAACCAATAGGCCTAGGCCATTCCTGCACAGCCTGAACCTTCACAGGGTCCATCTCAAAGCCCTCGCTGGAGATAATGTAGCCCAAAAAACTAATTTTCTGCACAGCGAACTCACATTTCTCCAGCTTAGCAAAGAGTGAATTATCACTCAATAACTGCAAAACTTCACGTACACTCTGCCAATGGGACTCTAAATCTGGTGAATAAATCAAAATGTCATCCAAATACACAACCACATTCTTACCAATCAAAGGTCTCAGGATGTCATTAATAAGGTTTTGAAAAAATGCAGGTGCATTGGTAAGACCGAAGGGCATCACCAGATTCTCAAAATGACCTAGCGGAGTGTTAAAAGCAGTTTTCCATTCATCACCCTCCTTCACAAGTAACAAATTGTGTGCCACTCGGAGATCAATTTTTGAGAACCACTTGGCTCCCACTAACTGGTTAAACAAGTCAGGAATTAACGGCAATGGGTAAGAATTGCGTACGGTAATCTTATTAATTTCACGAAAATCCAGACATGGACGTAAACCGCCGTCCTTTTTTTTAACAAAGAAGAATCCGACTGCCACAGGCGACTTAGAAGGTCTAATGTGACCAGCAGCCAGGCTAGTCTCTATGTACTCCTCCAAGGCCTTTCTTTCAGGGATAGTCAGATTAAACAAGCGACTTTTGGGAGGAGTAGCACCTGAAACAAACTCAATCGTGCAATCATAATCCCTATGAGGAGGTAAAACTTGCGACTCCTTCTCCGAAAAAACCCTCCAAAAATCTTGAATAGGTACTGGTAATTCCCCTTTTTCCACAGCCGCAATGCGACCATTACAACATTTATCATAGCACTTCGGACTCCAAGACTTAATCACATTAGTAGACCAGTCCAACAAAGGATTGTGCAGTTTTAAACAAGGCAATCCTAGAACAACTGGAGAGGGCAAATTATCCAAAACAACCAAGTCCAAAATTTCTTGGTGAACACCATTGATAGTGAGAGGAAATGCAGCAGTCTTGTGAGTAATACATTTCAAAGGAGTGTTATCAATTGCAACCACAGAAATAGGAGATGACAAAGATTTGGATTCCAATTTACGTTTTTCCAAAAACCTTTTATCAATCACATTAAGTGTTGAACCTCATTCCACAAATACCTGAAATTCAATCAAATCTCCCTGCAGAGTAGTACACCCAGAAAGGAACACTCCTGCAGAGCGTAAACAAGCTATACGAGTGTAACTGACCTTTTTTTTTTCTTTACTTAAACGACGCTCACCATACTTAATCAAATGATCAGCTTTACCACAATAAAGACACAAACCTTCGGCGAATCTCCGCTCTATTTCTTGAGAGTGGAGTGACATCGCCCCAACCTCCATTGGTTCTCTGCTGTCAGAGCAGATTTTCTGGAAACTAGGACCTGAAGTTACAGGAGTTTTTACATCATTGACCCTGGACCTTATTCTCCTGTCCACACAAACAGCTAACTGCATAGCTTCCTGCAGAGTCTCAGGTGCAGGGAATGCAATTAGCAAATCCTTAACCCTTTCACTTAGACCAGCAAGAAATAAACTTTTCAGCGCTGAATCATTCCACCTAACTTCTGAAGCCCATCTTTTAAAGTGTGTACAATAATTTTCAACACCATCAGACCCCTGATTCAAACGTCTAAGTTCTGATTCAGCAGATGAGATTCAATCAGGATCGTCATATAATAGCCCCATAGCAAAAAAAAATTCTTCAACAGAACTTAAAAACGGATCATTAGGCTGGAGAGAAAAGGCCCAACCCTGTGGTTCTTTGCGCAAAAGTGACATAATAAAACCAATGCGCTGTGATTCATTCCCTGAGGATCTTGGTCTCAGACGAAAATATAACAAACAAGAATTTTTAAAGGAAAAAAAATCTTTCTGTTTACCATAAAAAACATCAGGCAGTCCTACCTTGGGCTCCACAAAATGCGCTCCAGGACAGCTACTCACGTGTTGCTGAAGCTAGGCCTCCTCCAGAGACAATCCCTGCAGGCATTGAGCCAACTCCTGGACGGAGACCATACTGATCCCCTAATTTCTTTCCTTTTAGGTTTTTTTTTTTTGGGCTGGACTTACTGTTATAATCTGCAACATAAACTAAGGAAAGAAAGGGAAAAGCTGTCCCTACAGTAAGACTAAGCTGAATCCCTGCGATGTAGCAGGCAGCCTGTTCCTTGTGAACAGACCCGCCTTCGTCCTCGACTAGTCTGAACGAAGCCCTATAGAATAAAGGGAGGGGTCCCTAAAAGAACTAAGGACGGGGGCAAAAATGGGACACCTCCTAACAGAAGTTGTTGCAGAGCAAAAAGACAAGCTGACAAAAAGTACTAGAGGTTCCAGAGGACCAAGCAAACTAGACAGAGATAGGCACCGAAGCACCTGGCTAGAGAGACAGGCAAAAAACACTGAAGTCCAGCAAAGCCAGAAGGGCAGAGCTGGAATATATAGGCAGCTGGTCACATGACCGCAAAACACAAGATAGCAAAATCTAACAGGAGGGTTCTAACACCAGGGTCCAGGAACAGTGTCTGCGGGTGGCACCATTGCTTCTTCCGCTGTTGTGCGTGCAAGCCAATCCCCTGTCCATGGTGCATGCGAAGATGCCTCCTGCCCTGCACCTGTCATTCCACACTCTCAAGTAGCAGCATCAGGAAGCACGTCCACGTCCTTGTCCCAGCGCAGCGTTCAGTTGTGCTCTATCCCAGTACTTGGAATGCAAGCGCAAATACGCAGCCAACGCCCCACAGGCCACAGTACTAAATTCCCACATTTCACGACTGCTTGCGCTCAAAATGTTGCCTTTTAGGTTCGTGGAGACAGAAGCATTCCGCAACCTGATGGCGGTGGCCATCCCTCGGTACTCGATCTCCAGCCGCCACTATTTCTCCCTGTGTGCCGTCCCCGCATTACACAAGGCACGTGTCCCAAAACATTAGCCGTGCCCTCAACAACGCAGTTAATGGGAAAGTCCACCTAACCACAGACACGTGGACAAGTGCTTGTGGGCAGGGATGGTACTTCTCGCTGACGGCACACTGGGTTAATATAGCGGAAGCTGGGACCCAGTCAAACCTTGGGACGAAACACGTCCTCCCGATGCCAAGGATTGCAGGCCCTAGGTCAATCAAGGTTGCCCCCACAGTCTACAGCTCCTGCACCTCATCCACTTCAGCCTCCTCTTCCTCTTTAGCCTCCATCTCCAAAATGACCACATCAGTCACAAGCTGGAAGCACTGCAGCACCGCCTCGGCCAAGCGGGAACAGGCTGTGCTGAAGCTAATATGCTTAGGTGACAAACCGCACAATGCTGAAGAGTTATGGACAGCTCTGAAAGAGCAGGCACATCTGTGGCTCACACCGCTGAACCTACAGCCAGGCATGGTCGTGTGTGACAATGGCCAGAACCTGGTGGCGGCTCTGAGGCGAGTCGAGCTCACACATGTACCATAACTGGCCCTTGTGCTTAACCTCGTGGTTCAGTGGTTTCTCAAATCCTACCCGGAGCTGCCGGATGTGCCCCATTTTAGAAAGTCACCTACAGCTTTCGCCACCCATGCTGTGTTTTAGCAGTGTTTGCAGCTTCCGGCTCACAGACTGGTATGTGATGTCCCCACGCATTGGAACTCTGCACTGCAGATGTTGGGAAGGATTTGTGAGAAAAAGAGGGCAGTTGTTGAGTACCAGCATCAACAAGGCCGTCGGTATTCAGTTCAGACTCCACACATAAGACTTCGGGAGTGGACATGGATGTCAGACATATGTACCATCCTCCAAAACTTTAAGGACTCCACCAAGATGGTGAGCGGCGATGAAGCCATAATTAGTGTCACCATCCCGCTTCTCTGTCTTCTGAAATGCTCTCTGCTCACAATCAAAGAGGATGCATTACAGGCATAGGATGATGAGATGGAGCAAGGAACCATACAGGGTGATTACACACAGCCCATCCTCATCTCATCCCAACGTGGATTGGGTGACAATGAGGAAGAAGGAGGAGGAGGAAGAACAGGAGCTAGTTTCATGCGCTATAGATGGTACTACCTGCACAACTGTCATATCGTCTGTTCAGCGTGGATGGCCAGACTAAATTTTGATATTTAGTTCACTCACCCTTTACCTGTCCTAACATGTCATAGAGTGATGCATGTCATTGATGTCATCATGGAGCAAAACATTGGCTGCAGAGCTGGAAGGGAGCAGCAAAAGAACTGAGGATCGGTACAGATTCTTTAGGAGCTGTGGGTGGCAGAGGCAGGACATTAATAGGTGGGGGTAGGCCTAGGACAGGAGAGTATAATGTTTATTACTTTCATCCATTCTCAAACCTCTGTTTTGTTTTTTTTTGCTTTGGGGGTCATGGGAGACCTCAGAGCATATTAAACTTATTTTCAGAGAACTTTTAATTCATACTGATTTTATTTGGACCAAATAGGTTAACTCTGCTCTAACAATTTTTTTTGGAAAGTTGTTAATCTGTAATACCTACAGTAACTCCCCTACTTTAGTGCATAACCTCTAGGTCATACTGTAGATGTGTTCTATATACAGTATGTATCAAAGACTGCTATTGGTATTATCACCCTTTAACAACATTCAGATTGCCATTAAAACAGGAACAGAAAGGAGTTTGATGCATAGATAAAGGAGCAGATCCGAGCTTACTACATAGATAAGGGGAACAAAAACAAACTTACTACACAGATACGAGAACAGAACCGCGCTTACAACATCAATATGGGAACAGAACCATGGCTACTACATAAATACAGCAACAGAACCAAGCCTACTACATTGATTTGGAAAAGAACTAAGCTTACTGCATGAAAAGTTTCCAGTTTGTCAGGGAGCGCTTCCAGGTGATTCATTACTTACTCCAAATCTTTCAGGAATAATCCAGTTTATTTTTATATAAACAACGCGTTTCGGCTATACATAACATTAGCCTTCATCAGGTAAAATCATAGTTGTCTTTAAAGAATACATTTATATAGCATAAAAAGAGGAGGAGGAACTAATCCAACCCCTCAATCAATTTTCATCAATTTAAAACACATGTGCACTTCTAAAAGGTATTAAGCAGTTAATTAAAAGTGAACTCTATATGGATTTAGAAAGGGGGGAGGGGGAAACAAAAACAAAAAAAAAATTTTTTTTAAAAAAATAAAATAAAAATAAAAAACACCACTATATATTGTTTTTTCCTATTCAATAATTTTTATTTTTTTTTCTATAAAATACAATTATTTGTCATATGACTCCATTTACTATCCTATTTTCTACTTCACTGATAGGGGAGAAATATTTTTCCCGATTCTAGAATATAACGATGTCATCAATATTAAGAACTCCATTTTTTATCTTATCTACTACATCACCAATAAGGGAAAAATATTTCTCCCAATTCAAAGGTATAACGAATTTATCACCAATATATGAACCAGTATCTGCCGGGATTGGAACTCATACATTTAGATTCCCCATATCTACAATATTTGCGTATTTACTCCATTGAGCCACTCACAGTTATAGTCTCTGGGTGCTTAATTTTTCATTTTATTCTCTTTAGCTTTTCTCCCTCTACCTCATTTACGAGGTTTGCAGACTTCGATTTTTAACCCCCAAAAATTTAGCGGTATTATATGTTCTCTAGTTTATCATTGAGGCCGTCTGGGTACAGAGTCCTCAATCTGTATATCCAGAAGGCCTCCTTTTTATTTAACTGTTGTATCCTGTTGGAAACATCTCTAGGGATCTGTTCAATCGGTGTCAAAGTAACATTGAATTCTTTTTTATGTGTTAGCAAAAGGTGTCTTGATAGACTATGGATAAGGAGACCGACTCTGGCATTGTGTCTGTGGCCATTCAGTCAGGTTCGGACCATTTGAGTGGTCCTCCCCACATACTGGAGGCCACAGTCACAATTTATAACATATATAACAAAGTCGCTTATACATGTCAAATGTTGTTCTATCTGGAATATTTCACCTGTACTCTTGGAAACTATTTGTTGTTGTTTATCTGCTATATTATAGCAGCACTGACATTTTTTCTGGTTACATTTATATACTCCAGGTTTATTCACCTTTTTTGAGCAATTGTGGGTTTTCATGAAGTTTTTCAATCGGCTGGGAGCTACCATGTTCCTTATTGTTTTTCCCCTTCTAAATGTCATATTGGGGACTTGTGGTAATACATTTCGTAGCAAGGGATCTTGTTTTAAGATATACCAGTGTTTTTTCAAGATTCCACGAATTTTTTCGTTATCTTTATTATAGGCTGTAATGAAGTTGAACTGCCATTTCTCATCATTAGATTTCAGGTGAGATTTAGTTGTATCCATGACAGCATTTTCTCTCACAGTTTTTTCAGTGCTTTTTTCTCTAGTATTTTCAAGCATTTTTTTCAAACATTCACCCTGAGTCTTTGCTAAGTTTACCTTATAAGCTTGTTGCATTAGGGTTTTTGGATACTTTTTTTCCCGAAATCTGTTAGTCAGGATCTTGCTTTGTGTTATATAATCCTGTTCACTACTATTATTTTTCCTTATTCTTAAATATTGACTGAATGGAATATTATTCTTCCATTTAGTATAGTGTGCACTGTTATAATGTAAATATCCATTAATGTCTACTTTTTTAAAATGTGTTTTTGTTACGATTTTCTTTTTCATATGTGAAATCTCTAAATCCAAGTAAACTATTTTTTCAGTGCTGATAGTGGATGTAAAGGAAATGCCCCATGTGTTTTGATTCATTTCCCTCACCAGCAAATGGGCTTGTTCTATATCCCCCCTCCAAATGATTAATAAGTCATCTATAAAACGTTTATACATTATTATGTTGTCTTTGTATATTTCTGAATTAAGTGGGGATAGGGACTCGAATAGCCCCATAAATAAATTTGCAAAACTTGGGGCTACCCGAGTCCCCATCGCGGTACCATGCTGCTGCAGGTACAGTTGTCCATCAAACTCAAAGACATTATGACGCAAAATGAATTGCAAACCAGTCAGAAGAAATTCTACTTGTTCATCTGGCATTTTTTCATTTTTCTCCAAATAAAATCTGGCAGCTCTTATACCCAAATTATGTTCTATATTTGAATATAACGCTACCACATCTAGGGTTAGAAATAAAAAATTCTCCTCCCAATCCATTCCCTCCAAGAGACTAATGAGGTGGCTCGAGTCTTTCAAATATGAGGGCAGAGATTTGACTTGTGCTTGTAAATGTAAATCCAGGTAGTGTGACAAACAGCTAGTGAGAGAATTAATCCCCGAAATAATAGGTTGTCCAGGTGGATTTTCGAGGTCCTTATGGACTTTTGGGGAGATGGTAAAAAAAAGCCATAGCTGGTTCTTTGTTAATAAAAATAACTCTAAAACTAATATGATTACTAATAAGAATACCTTACAACCATTAGGGAATATTGAAGGTCTATCGAAAAAACAAAGAGACACAGTAGATAGTCTATGAGTCTTTTACAACTCTAAAATAGCAGGAGCAAATTCTAATAAGAGAAACATCGATTTAAGAATGAATACGAATGTGATTAACAAAAATTTGGGGGCTATACCAAAAAATAAATTCTATAATCCGTTTAGACCTGATTTTACTTATAAATCAGGACATAAAACAACTAAAAATTTTAATAATCCTATGCCTTCTTCCAACTATATAGGAGGTGAAAATATTAATATTGAATCCACATCTATAACTAATTCAGAATTTTCCTTAAAAAATATTCCTGACTGCGAGATATTCAATTCCGATAACAACACAATAACTTGTGATACTGAGAAAAATGAGGAAGAATGTTCCTTTGATCTTAGTATCTTTACTACACATAGTACTGAGGAGACAAATGTACCCTCCATTACAGCTTTACAAGCTTTGGGCCCATCTCAATCATCCCTTAATTCACAGATTTCTTTTTTAGAAATAGGCCCTCTCCAGACTCCCACTCTGTTAGAAACATTAGTACCCAAAATAGTAGCCAAATCCCTACAAGCCCCCTCCTTAACACTTATAGCTCAATTCCTGCCACAGAATTTGGAGACTATATCCCCTCAAATAGCTGCTCAAAGACAAATAACCAGTTTCTTTCCCACACTTATAGCCCCCCAAAAAAGAAAAGAAGTACCAGGGGCTGCAGGGGTGGTAGAAGAGTCCAATTCAAAAAAGATAAAAAATCCGAGTTTATTTTAACTAACTCAACAAAAGGGTCTTTTTTCAAAAAAAAAATTTCCCCTAAATCCTCTCAAAAAATCTTCAACTTGTCCTCGCATGTACTTACACAAGATGAAGAAAAGGTCTTGAGTAAAGGGCTAAATTTTTGCCCCACACAACATAGTAATAATTTTGAGCTTTTTATTGATCTTAATCACTATATAAGGCGTCTTACCCTAAAAAGACACTTTGCATTGCAAGATCGTAATAAAGGGAAAAATGACAAAAACATTGTTTTAAAAAATAAGAAAGAATTGGAACAAACGGCAAGAATAACAAACGAAACACCATATATACATATGGAAGTGAAACCACAATCTGCCTTTAATCCCATACATCATAGGGGTAGCTATATTGAAACATTTTTATCTCTAGTAGGTGATGATTTCCGTAAGTTGAATACTACTGATAAAATAAAGAGCAAAGATAAAAAATGTAAAAATTTACATAAGAAATCAAAAACTGCCAAAAAAATTGCCAAAAAAATTGCTAAATATAACATTACCCCCCAAGAAAGAGAAGCCTTAAAAAAATCTAAGAGAGAACACTGAAATAATAATTAGAGAGGCTGATAAAGGCGGTGGTACTGTTATTCAAGATAGGAAGGATTATCTCGGTGAGGCAGTTAAAATACTATCCAATCGAAAATACTATAAAAAATTGGAAAAGGATCCTACTGTTGATTTTTCTAAAGAATATCACCTATTTCTGAATGAGGCCTCTGAGAAAGGAATTATAACAAAAAGAGAGAAAAAATTTTTAATTAACAAAGAACCAGCTATGGCTTTTTTTTACCATCTCCCCAAAGTCCATAAGGACCTCGAAAATCCACCTGGACGACCTATTATTTCGGGGATTAATTCTCTCACTAGCTGTTTGTCACACTACCTGGATTTACATTTACAAGCACATGTCAAATTTCTGCCCTCATATTTGAAAGACTCGAGCCACCTCATTAGTCTCTTGGAGGGAATGGATTGGGAGGAGAATTTTTTATTTCTAACCCTAGATGTGGTAGCGTTATATTCAAATATAGAACATAATTTGGGTATAAGAGCTGGCAGATTTTATTTGGAGAAAAATGAAAAAATGCCAGATGAACAAGTAGAATTTCTTCTGACTGGTTTGCAATTCATTTTGCGTCATAATGTCTTTGAGTTTGATGGACAACTGTACCTGCAGCAGCATGGTACCGCGATGGGGACTCGGGTAGCCCCAAGTTTTGCAAATTTATTTATGGGGCTATTCGAGTCCCTATCCCCACTTAATTCAGAAAAATACAAAGACAACATAATAATGTATAAACGTTTTATAGATGACTTATTAATCATTTGGAGGGGGGATATAGAACAAGCCCATTTGCTGGTGAGGGAAATGAATCAAAACACATGGGGCATTTCCTTTACATCCACTATCAGCGCTGAAAAAATAGTTTACTTGGATTTAGAGATTTCACATATGAAAAAGAAAATCGTAACAAAAACACATTTTAAAAAAGTAGACATTAATGGATATTTACATTATAACAGTGCACACTATACTAAATGGAAGAATAATATTCCATTCAGTCAATATTTAAGAATAAGGAAAAATAATAGTAGTGAACAGGATTATATAACACAAAGCAAGATCCTGACTAACAGATTTCGGGAAAAAAAGTATCCAAAAACCCTAATACAACAAGCTTATAAGGTAAACTTAGCAAAAACTCAGGGTGAATGTTTGAAAAAAACGCTTGAAAATACTAGAGAAAAAAGCACTGAAAAAACTGTGAGAGAAAATGCTGTCATGGATACAACTAAATCTCACCTGAAATCTAATGATGAGAAATGGCAGTTCAACTTCATTACAGCCTATAATAAAGATAACGAAAAAATTCGTGGAATCTTGAAAATACACTGGTATATCTTAAAACAAGATCCCTTGCTACGAAATGTATTACCACAAGTCCCCAATATGACATTTAGAAGGGGAAAAACAATAAGGAACATGGTAGCTCCCAGCTGATTGAAAAACTTCATGAAAACCCACAATTGCTGAAAAAAGGTGAATAAACCTGGAGTATATAAATGTAACCAGAAAAAATGTCAGTGCTGCTATAATATAGCAGATAAACAACAACAAATAGCTTCCAAGAGTACAGGTGAAATATTCCAGATAGAACAACATTTGACATGTATAAGCGACTTTGTTATATATGTTATAAATTGTGACTGTGGCCTCCAGTATGTGGGGAGGACCACTCAAATGGTCCAAACCCGACTGAATGGCCACAGACACAATGCCAGAGTCGGTCTCCTTATCCATAGTCTATCAAGACACCTTTTGTTAACACATAAAAAAGAATTCAATGTTACTTTGACACCGATTGAAGAGATCCCTAGAGATGTTTCCAACAGGATACAACAGTTAAATAAAAAGGAGGCCTTCTGGATATACAGATTGAGGACTCTGTACCCAGACGGCCTCAATGATAAATTAGAGAACATATAATACCGCTAAATTTTTGGGGGTTAAAAATCGAAGTCTGCAAACCTCGTAAATGAGGTAGAGGGAGAAAAGCTAAAGAGAATAAAAAGAAAAATTAAGCACCCAGAGACTATAACTGTGAGTGGCTCAATGGAGTAAATACGCAAATATTGTAGATATGGGGAATCTAAATGTATGAGTTCCAATCCCGGCAGATACTGGTTCATATATTGGTGATAAATTCGTTATACCTTAGAATTGGGAGAAATATTTTTCCCTTATTGGTGATGTAGTAGATAAGATAAAAAATGGAGTTCTTAATATTGATGACATCGTTATATTCTAGAATCGGGAAAAATATTTCTCCCCTATCAGTGAAGTAGAAAATAGGATAGTAAATGGAGTCATATGACAAATAATTTTATTTTATAGAGAAAAAAAAAAAAAAAAATTATTGAATAGGAACAAACAATATATAGTGGTGTTTTTTATTTTTATTTTATTTAAAAAAAAATTTTTTTTTTTTTTTTTGTTTCCCCCTCCCCCCTTTCTAAATCCATATAGAGTTCACTTTTAATTAACTGCTTAATACCTTTTAGAAGTGCACATGTGTTTTAAATTGATGAAAATTGATTGAGGGGTTGGATTAGTTCCTCCTCCTCTTTTTATGCTATATAAATGTATTCTTTAAAGACAACTATGATTTCACCTGATGAAGGCTAATGTTATGTATAGCCGAAACGCGTTGTTTATATAAAAATAAACTGGATTATTCCTGAAAGATTTGGAGTAAGTAATGAATCACCTGGAAGCGCTCCCTGACAAACTGGAAACTTTTTCTTAAGCTTATTGCATATATTTGATACCAGAACCAAGATTACTACATAAATACAGTAACAACCAAGCTTACAGCATAGATATGGTATCAGAACTGAGCTTACTACATACATGTGGTAACAGCCAAGATTACTGCATAGATATGGTACCAGAACAAAGCTTAGTACATAGATACGAGAAAATGACCAAGCTTACTGCATAGATTCAGGAGCAAAACCAAGCTTACTACAAAGATATGAGAACAGAACATTGATAAAGAAAATAATAAATGCAGCTATTATAATCCATAATTTGAGAAAATGTTTTTTTACTTGTTATATGTCACTTATATACCAGCTTTATAAAATCATGTTTTGTTTCAGCTAAAAAAAACAAAGCTGAGACTGCAGATACTGTTGAAACGTTCTGTAACACGTTGTACTATAGATGCAGGTGCATCTCATATAATCTTTTATCTCAGATAATGACTTTTGTGTTTTCATTGGCTGTAAGCCACAATCATCAACATTAGAAATAAATGAATACCTCTCTATTCACATTGATAGGGTCCTGACATTGAGAAACGCCTTACCGCGGCTGTCACGTACACATGAATTGGCCAATTTATGCGCAAAGATTTCTCATTTATTTCTATTTTCTACAGCAGTAATGCTATTCATATTTCATATATTTCATATTTACATACTCAGCGTTACAGAGTGCTACTTTGTTTGTTAATTGTATATGGAGGTAGCTTCTCCTAGTAAGCACCTGTTCACACCTATTTCTTGTATTGGAAGTGCCGTCATTTTTTTCTGTTACAATCATCAACACTAACAGAAATAAACATGTGAAATAGGTCACTCTGTGTGTAATGACTCTATATAATATAGGAGTTTCACTTTTTGTATTGAAGAACTGAAATAAATTAGCTTCTTGATGATATTCTAATTTAGTGAGATGCACCTGTATAAGGATATGGTTATAAAATCTTTATACTGGTAATATACATATTCATTACAGTTATATCTGACATGCCTCCTGCTCCCCTCATTGGAGCTACCTTTTTATTTTGTCTGTATTGTTCTGTGTATTTTCACTTGTCTATATATTGTGTCCTTTGTTTTTATCTATATGAATTGTTAATAAACTATATATCATTCATACTTTTTATTTGTGTCCCTTTTGAATATCAATTTTGTGGTTTGGTAAGTTGTTCTTTTGATATTGTGGACTTTATTTATTGGTTAAATTGAGAAACTCCTTATGTTTTATAGTATTTATTCTCATAGTTTTGCTTAATCCATTAAATCGCATGTTGACAAAATCTGAACACTATACAAAAGTTATATTACTATGTATATTTTGTGTAGTGATCAGTTTTTGTCAGCATGCAGTTTGATGAATTAAGCAAAACTATGAGAATAAGCTGTGATTTCCAATCCAGACTTTTTATCCTGGCATCGTGGCCCTTTTGAACACCGCTTTTAAAAAACAAACCTTTTGGAAACTTTATTTTCACCCTCAAAAAACACATTCTGATGTTTTAGGATACTGTCAGGATTCGGCTGTTTTCACACTCTCTCCACTCGCTCATACGCAGTTTGCCTACTTACAACTCACGCACCAAACTCTCTTCTAAAAAGAAAGAGGCAAGTGATTGTCTCTCTGCAAATTCATAAGGAAAAGTAATGTGATGAGCGAAGATAAGCAAGTTGTGTTTTACATAGAAATACTTATGTTCATTCATTTCAGTGTTTTCTTGGTGCTTTTTCAGGCAGGTTTCAGAGAGAAATCTGCCTGAAAAAACATTGTTTGCACATACCGGGCTACAACCACAGTTGATGATAAAAAGTTTATAAAAAATGTAAATTCTTATACAAACCCTTTCACAATTTTCATATCTAGACAACTTTATTATTATTGTGGATTTTATACTTCTGGATCATCAAGATTCCATATCAACAATCATAAATAATTCAATGTAGTATTGAACTCTAAGCTAGATGGCATTTAATGCTATTTCTAAGTTCAGAAATGATGACAATCTGTGTATTTTTACTGATGCATATATCAGTCACTGGCTGGGATTGATACTTACAAACTGCAGACGACAACCGATGGTGGAGCCATAAAACTTTGAGCTGGCTTGTTACACAGTAAGAGTATGTGAAGGACTCCACCAATGATAACGTCCCCGTCTCTGGAGTAGCCCATTGGAGAATCCCTGTCAATGCTTCTTCTCATTCTGCATGATTGGTCTACTGAATATGTAGTCATATTGAGAAGAATCAAAATGATCATCAAAATCCAGAGGGATAATATAGCATTGTCCATTCTCTATCCTGTCACAAGATGGAGACATGAGGAATAAGTGTTAGAAGGATGGAGCTCTTGTGTGGCTTATATACCCCTATTGTTTTTCATTTTGTCACATCTCTTATTCATGTTCTATTGTTCTTATATTAGAAGCCACTTAGAGATTTTATGAAATGAAAAACAAGACATTTTATAAAAAGTCATCAAATTACTATGTCCAAGAAAAACAAGGACAATTTAGGTTTAGTGCTTTCAGCATTACCAACACTTTGTAAATTAGTTTGTAAAGTTTAGAATAAGAGAGAATATTTCAACCTGGAGGACCTGACAGTGGGGGCACTGCAGGGGAATCGTTCACTCCCTGCTAGATTCCATACTGATTATTGGAGTCCAATAAATGTTAAAAAATGTTTTTCGATTTATTTTTCAAAATAAAAGTTGAGGTTTATTCCTATTTAAGTTAAGGGACCGCACCTCTTTATTATATCCCTCTCCCCCCTCGAAACCAGCTGGGGATGACAATTCATGTAGGCTTGTTACCACTTTCTCAAACGGAGCACACACCGTTCGCAGGATATTGCAAAAACATTGGCCAATCCTCCAGATGGATGAGGACATAGGCACACTGGTTAGCTCAGGACCCCTGTTAACATACAAAAAGGGAAGATCCTTGAGGGACAGGCTCATGCATAGCCACTACACGGGTCATCAGGGAGGTAGTTGGATTCCGAGTCCCCCTAAGGGTAGCTTTAGATGTAGCGGATGCGTAGCCTGCAAAGTCATGTTGCAAAGAAACATGAGCAATGTTACCGGTGAGATCTTTGTCATTAAACATTTCATCAACTGTAGATCTAAGGGGATTGTCTCTAAAGCCATGTGTGTGTGTGCGGCCTGGAGTATGTGGGCAAAACGAAGAGGGAGCTGAGGAGAAGAGTGGGAGAGCACCAACAAGACATTGTGTTGAAAAGGGATACACCCCTAGCGAGGCACGTCAACAATGCCCATTCAGGTTGCGTGGATGTGGTGCGGTTCCTGGGAATTGACAAGATAAATGCCCCACCAAGGGGGGGGGACTGGGACAAAATGATTCTTCAGAGAGAGACCAAATGGATCTATAAACTACAAACAATGGCTCCAAAAGGTCTGAATGAACAATTATCCTTTAGGTCTTTCCTCTAAATGTAGGGTGCATTAGGGACAGGAGTGTAGGGCGAGCCGTCACGGAGTGGGGGCGCCAATTGCGCAGGTTTTTAGGGTGTCAACCTCCACTGCTAGGTAGGGACAGGATGGCTAGTTTTGTACTAGGGATTCATGAGTTTTTACCTTTGCCCTGAATCCCCCTCTTTGTTCCCCCTTTTTTTCCTGAGATGTGGTTCCTGCTCCTGTCTCCCCTGACCTCATGTTCCATTGTTTCTATTGATTCCATTTATTTTATTATTCATTTTTTGGTGTTTCATTTTGGGCTGTGTGTGCGCTCGGGATCTTTTTGCCTCTGGGAACACTGGTCTAAGTTTGTCTTTTTTTTACAAGCCATTTACCCCCTGGGGACAATGCAGTGCTCCTTGGATGGCACTGTTTATGGTATATAATTGGAGCTGTTTCCCGCTATGCGGGTTTGAAATGTTATACTTCCTATTGGGAGTGAGGATGGGTACCTTATGTGAATGTGTTCGGTTTCCCAATTCCTCCTCCTGTCACGTGAGCGGTCACTCTGCTCTTGATCGCGCAACTGGTGACCCGCATACCGGATATGGTGTGCGTGCCACGTGTGTTCCATAGGCCGGAAGTGATGTACCCGGAACCGGAAGTGACACGCTCACGTGTCTGCAGCGTAGTTAGATTTAAATAAGTTGACAGGATCATTTGATAAACGTACCACCCGTATGGAGTATGGAGAGGTTAGCCACAAACACCCCCTTCTCCCCTGATGAGCGATTGGAGCAATGAAACGCGTCGGGAGTGGTGTTTTACATGTGGATAGCGGACTAGGAGGTGCCGATGTCCCACAGTGGTGAGCTGTCCTGCAGACTAAGCGTGAGCCAACAACGTGCATGATGAGGTTGTTCCTATTATTATATTAAAGTCTGAACCCCCACTAAGAATCACTGAGTATTGGCTGTATTGCACGCCTCTTTTAAGATTTGTGATTTGACAGCTTCCATATTGTTCTGCCATGGTCTTGCTATCTAGATAGGTGGGATACATTTAGTGTACTGCCCTACATACTCCTATTGATAGCAATGCATGTTTTGTGTAGGTAGCAGTATATTACTACCTTGGGCGGACAATAGTTACATTTTGGGCCTAGTGACATTTTATCTTGCACATCTTTTTTAGATATCTAGTTTAAATAAAGGTTAAGTTTTAACTTCCTCACTACTGTATTGCTTCCATTTACTTGTATTTGAGTAGCGAACTATTTGTAAGAATACCCCTTTTGCTGTTTTTCCTATTTAAGTTGCATTATTTTTCCTTTATTTTTATGTTTTTGCCAGTGTCCTGTTACCGGATAAGATGGAACTTACCATTTTTTAAAGATCATAAAATGTTATAACGCCATCACCAAACAGATAGAGAAAATGCTATTTTTTTTTTGTACAGATTTAAAGAATATAACATATACTCTAGATTGTGCAACAAAAAAACACATGAGTCCGCTCACAATTTAGGGTGTGGAGCCCACCAACTTCGTTCACATCCGGTCAGAGTAGCCGTAGTCCAAATGAGAAAAAGGGAAGAGGTGATCCAGTGTAACCAGCTGGTATATTTGAATAAAACATAGCTCTAATTGTGCCATTAAAATCGGTTCTCCACAATGGTTATATACAACGTGCACTACAAGGATCAGGACTTACGCATTTCGACGTGCGGTCTTAATCATGGTCTCACTGACCTGAGGGCTGACCAGGATATAAAAGTAGTGGGTAATAAAGTACATTATCTCCTACCATGTTCATCAGCCTATAAGGTCAGTATGATTAGCATATAGACAATTGGATAAAAACAGACACTTAATAACTTTATAAATGTTAGACATACTAAATATAGACTATAATGTATGTAAAGCGCTGCGGAATATGTTAGCGCTATATAAAAATAAAGATTATTATTATAAAAAAAATATAAAAATAGATATACTATAGAAACATGACAAGCACAAGGAATGGACTTGTTCTTTTAGTTTTGCAATATTAAATCCTGCCTGCGATTCAGACCAAAAGGTTAGCAGGTTTCTACCATAAAAGCCCAATAAGATTCCCTGTTCAATAATTTACGTCTATGGTCCCCCTCCCCTCCCCCCCCCCGTATTTTTTTATACACCCTTTCAATACCTTGGAATCTAATGGAAGATAAATCTCCTTTATGAATTGTACAAAAATGTTTGGAGACTGTAGAAACATTAGTGGCAAGTGGATTTGCTGCATCCGATATATGTCTTCTTATCCAGACTTTGAGGGGTCCCGTAGTGCAACCAATGTATTGCACTCTGTATTGTAAGCATTCAACAAGGTATATCACCCAAGGTTTATTGCAATTTATGAGATTATGTATTTGAAAGATTTGTTTATTATGTATGGAAGAAAAGCTATCCTTTTTTACATGCGTGCAGACTTTGCAACGATTATCTCCACATTTTTTTAAAAAGCCGCTTAGCTCAAGCAAAGTATTAGATCTAAAGTGGCTATGATGTTCACTCTGAAAAAGGCTCGGAGATAAGGTCATACCCAACGTGGGTGATTTTTTAGCAACAAATCTGATGTCACTGGTAAGAATATTGTTGAGGCGAGAATCCTGATGCAGAATTGGGATATATTTCTTAATGATCTTAACTATATCATTATATTGCGGGATATACGTTGTGGAAAATGTGATGTTAGGGCTATGGCGTCCTGTGTTGTTTTTCTTATTGTTAATTTGCCAGAGTAATGCATGTTGATTGCGCATGTGAAGGTTCATGCATGTAACAGTCAAATTATTGCACTTTTTCACTCTACTGAGTTTTTTCTTGCAAAGTTGGCAGATAAGGTGAGTTGGCTCATCCTTTGCAGTGTCAAAAAAGGCTCAGGCAAGGCAACCCTTGCCACCCCTGCAAGCTGCAGACCTGTGACCACTGCTGGCCACAGCCACAGTTGTGGCTAAGGATGCAATGCTTGTCGTGGTTGCATCACACCATGTCTGCGCCATAGGGCGCAACATAACCTCATCATCTTCCTCCTCCTCCACCTCCTGTGGTGAAATGCACCCTGGCACGCATAGATTTAGACAAGGAATGGGTGATCTTGTCTGTGACATGCTGGTGTAGCGCAGGCACAGCTTTCTTAGAGAAGTAATGGCGACTGGGCAACTGGTACTGGGGGACTGCGATGGCCATCAGTTTTCGGAAACCACCTGTATATACCAGGCGGAAAGGCAGCATTTCCGTGGCCATCAGAGTGGAGATGGTGGAGTTCAACCTCTTAGCTTTGTCATGTGTGGCACCCCAGGGGTCCGGTTGCCACAGTGGCATTGCCTCCCTCAAAAGAGATAATGCCATGCCTGGAAGCAAGCAGGGATCCCCTAGTCAGGTACACTAAACATGCAACACTTTCCTGTCTCCAGACCAGCAAGGGGAGACACTCCCCTTGGCAACTGGGATCCGGGGGCGGGGTTAGTTAGTCTTAGTGTGAGGAGTTGAAGCGAGGATGTCGAGGAGAGAGGAGCTGGGGACTGGAGCTGCGCGGCAGCTCACCCCAGAAGAACCAGCACAGAAGAACCGGACACGGGAGTCCGAGGCTGTGGGGCACCGAAGGCCCAGCAGTAGAAACTGGAGGGCAGGAGACTGCAGGTCTCCTGGCCCCATCAGACGCCCGGAGGCTCAGCAGCACCGCAGGGTCCAGCACCGCCACGTGGGAGCGACATTCCAGGAAGGCCTGAGCTGCCTGCCATACGGGTGAGCACAGAAACATTACAGTCAGGGACGAGGGCCACCGCACAGCTACAAGCAGCAGGGCCAAAGAGTTTAGTGGAAAGGGAAGGCCTCCAACTTCACCTGGCCAGGAGGATTCTTTACTTGCTTCCAGGCTGCCCGGACTTCCACTTCTAGCCAGTACCCTAGTTCCGGCTTGTTGAAACAGCACCAGTAAAGACCCTGGGACTGCACTTCCTTGTCTCTGTCTTTCTTGCTGCGCCATCAACCCCTGCACTACAATGCCCAGCACAACCTGCAATATCTACACTGCCCTGGAGCTAGCTCTTCCTGTGGAGAGCCACACCATCCCTGCTGCAGTAACATCTGCTTCAGAGGACTGCTCCGCAGCGGTGGCTCCCTTTAGCCGCACTCCACAGGTGGCGTCACGAACTCTATAAAAAACACTATAAATCCCCTATCCATAACCCCTTTTATTGACCGCCCTGGGTCACGGACCGGGTCACCGCCACTGTGACATTCCCCCAGCATCTACTGGCCCGGCACCGGATACCCCACGGCCCAGGGGGTGCGTCACATGTGTAGGATGAAACAATCTTTTACGTGACCACAACTGCGGGACCGAGGGATAGCTAAGGTGCTGAGAGAGAGCGGAGTATGGTGAACCAGAAAAACTGGTGGAGCGTGAGTGAGGTGCAGATGTTACAGTGGATTGAGAAACATGCGGTGTGCTCGGTGAAGCAGAGCAGATGTGTCTGTGGCACCCAGGGGATGGGGACTACTCGGCACCCGGGCCTTAATGCCTGGCCTTGGGGGATGTCGCGGTGGTCGGCTCCCGGGCCCGTACCCTGGGGTCTCTCTTAAAAAAAAGGGGTTAAATGGAAAATAAAAGTTCGTGACGCCACCTGTGGTGTCTGGTGAGGACCACCAGTGCTGCGGCAGTCCACTGAGGCCGGTGTTACGGCAGCTATGATGGGGTAGCTCCCCACAGGTGGAGCTAGGCCTCAGGGCAGTGGTGGTCGGTAAGGTGCACTATATGGCGGTGACCCAGCCGGGTCCAAGGAAGAATGGGAGACACACTCACGTTTGGCTTCAGTACCTTTTTACTGGTGGAGTTGCGGTACCGCCCGGAGCACTGTAGGGTGAGGGGTGCACTGCAGGTCTCTCCCCAGTGAGCAGCTATAGGGCCTCCTGTATCCTTGCCGCTTGTGTAGTTTATGGCCTGTCTAAAACTAGGCCTAACTTAGTCCTTGTGTTGCGCCGGCTGACCTGGTGTTAGGGCCTTTTGCTGAAGAGCACGCTCCTGGTATGGCGGAGCCTCCGTGCCTCCTGGTCCTGTTACGTGTCAGCTCCTGGGCTATCCTGAGACCTGAAGTCTTCCAGGAAAGAACCGGCTGTTTTCCACAGAGGGTATACTGCTCTGCAGACTTGGAGCCGGTGTCCGGTATATTTCTGGGGTGAGCTTATGAAGCTCCTCGGTCCCCGATGCTACTGTTCCACTAGCCTTCGGCCTACTCTGGGCCCTCACTAGGCTATACACACTGGCAGTAAGCTGGCTGCCTATTCTGCCGCTCTTTAGAGCGTTGGCAACGCTCCTAGCTGTCTCTCTCTGCTCTGCTTGCAGCAGACTCCAAACAAACTCCTCTCAGCAGAAACCTGCTGAGTCACTAACCTTCTGTGTCTCAGCAGAGACTCCTGGCTGGACTCACTCCTTAGACAACTGACTGAACTCCCTCTCTTCCTGCCTCCACCCTCCTTTATATATTCCCTAAAGGGCTCCGTCTGGTGGTTCTGAGGTAGGGTGGAGGTGTGTGTATGCTCTGAGGGCCTCTTGTGGAGAAAACCTGAAATGCACCCCCCTTTGGTCTGTGACTCCATGCACAGCAGGGCGTCACATGTCAACTTCCGTTACAGCTGACGGGCTGTCACTCAGCCTGACTGAAGCGGGTAAAGAACCAGAGTTTCTACGATGGGAGACCTGCGACAATACTTGGCACGGTAACAGAGGAGAAGGAAGAAGCAGCGGATGCGTTTGTTGGGGAAGCTGATGGTTTTTGAGGTGCGCTGTTCTGCATTTCAGCGCGGTAAGATTCCCAGTGTAAAGATTGTTGTTTGAGCATGTGAACGTTCATGCATGTAGTAGTCAAATTATTGCAGTTTTTCCCTCTACTGAGTTTTTTATTGCAAAGTTTGCAGATAATGTGATAACATCCAAGGCATGTAAGGGTTAACATTCCAAGAGGTGAGAAGTATAGATCTAAAAGAAACTGCAGTGACCAGGAGTGCTATGTTCAGGAAAGAAAGGATATTTGCAGTAGACTGAGAGAAAGAGGTTATCAGGATTGGTTTCTTATTAGGGCAATCAAATCAGTGGAAAAAATCCCCCGGTCAGATATGATGGACAAGTGCAAAAAACAGCAGAGACAGAAAAACAAAAAAATGGTAGTTGTAACAACATTCAGCAAGGAATATAGTCAGATTGAGTCAATTGTTAAAAAATACTAGACAATATTCTGGAGGAAGGTTGTCTATTTTCAACTAGGAAAGCTCCAACCTTGTCCAATCTTTTGTCACCAAGTTTGATGATGACAGATTTGGGAAATAGAACATGATTATCAACAAGGGTAAGGTAATAATAAGTGTTGAACATGTAGATATGCAGTGAACACTAAACAGTTCCAAAAGGTAGCGAAACTAGAAATGGTTAAAATTCAAAACTTTATTAACTGCAATAGTTCACATGTTATATATATAATTAACTGTAATGTCTGTAATCTCTCATACATAGGCTGCACTGAGAGGAAATTGCGACAGCGTATCAATGAGAATCTCCGGGATTCAGTGAACGGTGAAGCCTCTAATCCATCCAATGTATCCAAGCATTTATTTCAAGTACATGGAGGAGATCTGAGGGGCTTACAATTCTTTGGGATGGAAAGAGTCAACAAGCCTAGGAGAGGTGGGGCTTTGAGTGGGAAAACCCACTGGATCCTGATGATGGAGACCGCCCACCCCATCAGCCTAAATAAACGTTCGGACTTGATTCTATTCTATTAGAACCATTCACTAATCCCATTTATAGCACCTTGTTTCAATATTGTAATCTGTTTTTAAACTTGTATATGTGTTTTGTATTGGCATTTTAAAATGTGTTTGATACAGAGGTTTTGTAAGTCATGTGACAAGGGAGGGGGGACATATTTGCCCGGCTAGGTTAAATTCCCCATGCCACAACCATAGAGCTAGGTTATGATTAAGGGGCACACATAGCCCTGAAACGCGTAAACCAGTGTCCTGGCACCTTGCTGTATCAAGCCCTCCACCTCCAAAATGTTTGCCTGTGTTTTTATATCTAAGAATTTTTTGGAATGAAGCTTTGGAACATATCGCTTTGGTGCCGGATTTTTTCGTATTGAATTAGATAACGTGAGTTGGCTCATCCTTTGCAGTGACAAAAAAGGCCCATGCCAGGCAACCCTTGCTGCCCCTGCGAGCTGCAGACCCGTGATCGCTGCTGGCCACAGCCACAGTTGTGGCTAAGGATGCAGTGCTCCTTGTGCTTGCATCACTCTGTCTCTGCACTGTAGGGTGAAATGTAACCTCCTCGTCTTCCTCCTCCACCTCCTCAGATGAGCTACTCGGCTGCGTGGCTCTGGGTTCACATCAAGTAGGATCTTCAACCTCATCATCATCCGTTGTGTTATCCCATTCCTCGCTCTCAGAGTGACCCCTCTCCTCTTGTTGCCCTGACAGCACAGTACAGTCCGCATAAGCCTCAGGTGTCTGAATCTCATCGGGATCACCTCCCTCCCCTACGGTTAACGTCTGGCGACGAGGGTCATGAACCTGCTCAAACTCTACTTCATTCTGCCCCGAATCCAAGCTGAAAAATTGTTGGGCATTGGTGCAGATGCTTTCCTTCCCTTGACTCTGTGACTGTTTGGAGTACATTTCTGATACTTATGGTGTAGAATGGGTGAAGAGTTCTACAGACTCACCCATCTGTGGTTTGCTACAGTCAGTTGGGCAGTTGTGACGCGAGGGGGAAGCATAGATAATTGGAGTGCCACCTCTGTGGACTGTACTGCGTGTGATGTTGAGGTGGAGGAAGAAGTGGAGAGGGCACTGGAAGCAGAGTTTGCCATCCACTGGAGCACCTGCTCTTTCTGGGTCTTATCAACAAGGTGTATCACTGTGCGGCTGCCAAAGAAAGGGAGTGCAGTAGGCCGTCCACTAACATAAGTTGCCAGTTGTCTTTGGATAGGACCTATTTGTGTTGGTTCACTAGTGCTTTTGCTAACATTACCACATACCCCACGTACACCTTGAATACCAAGCCTATTACCCCTTCCACCACGCCCTCTTTTTCCCACGCATGTTGGTCAGATAGAGTGGTAGGAGCACGCAATTAACTAAAGAAAAATGCATTTTTTTCCTGTGCAATAGCTCAGCACACACCTGCATTTCAGTGACACTAAATGATAAAGTAAGATATGGCCTGCCGTATAACGTTACTAACAGAGAAAGGAAATTTGTTAGTGTGCATGAGACCGATAAAACCTACGAGATATTCTTCCAACAATTTCAAACTGAGATGTCCTCTGCTGTATTACTTTAGGAACAGAATACATTTTTTTTTAATGTGGATGAGGCCAGTATGACATAGAATATATGCGCCAAAATATTTCAAACTCAGATCTAGCCAGCTGTATCACTTTACTCAGAGCAAAAAATATTTTTGAGTTACTCTGCATTAGGCTCTGCGTCCAGCTGACTTTGACCGCCACTGATGTAGAAGCTGGCTTATAGCACTGTATGACTTTTGGCACAGGTTAAAATATTTTTTGGACTGGGCCTAGTAAGAGAAGTTTTTTTTTACTGTGAAACCGGTACAAGTTCAGCAACAATCAAATAGGATCTGCCTTTTAGTAGACTGGATCAACTTTGCCACAGTAAAAAACCTTTGGTGGACTCTGTCTGCCAATCAAAAATATATATAGGTTTAACTGTGCGTACAAGCTCAATTTGACCGCCACTGACGTAGTAGCTGGCTTATAGCACTATATGACTTTGGCACAGGAAAAAATATTTTTTGGACTGGGCGTAGCAAGAGAAAAAATGTATTTTTTTACTCTGAAACCACCTGAAGTTCAACTCCACTAAAATAGTATCTGACACGAAAAAAACTTTAGTGCACAGAGCTTTCAATATCACAATAGCAACAGAAAAAAAATCAGATTTTGTGATCTGCAGTAAGAAGCTCTGCAGACTGTGCAGAGCACAATATCAACCCCACTAAATGAAAAGGTGCACTGTGCTTGCTTGATCACATTAGCAAGTGCAAAAAAAGGTTCAATGTATACTGAGACATGGAGCTCTATACCAGCGGTGCACAGCACTGTTGTATGGCATGGGCCCTCTGTTTCTGTCAGAATCTCAGTACTTGCACAAGAACACCAAAAATGTGCTGCACCAGCGGTTGCAGAGGTACACAGGCCAGGAATTATCTACACTCTCTGACTACCACACAAGCACCCATCTATCTAGCTAATATCTCTCATTACACAGGAGAACACTGAGCTGCGTCTGTCTCCAGCAGTGACATGGATATAATGGCACTGAGGGAACATGGCCACTTTTTATATTGAGAGGACATGTGATTTCTGCAGCCAATTGCAGAAGCCCTTATGTCTGGACAGTGTAGATGCTTCCTGCGCTATGATTGGCTGGCCGCGCTTTCCTCAGTTAAAGTTACCGCCCTCAGGAAAAAAAAAAAAAACAGTGCGCCGCTGATCTGACCTGTTCTAAGCTCTCCACAGCCTCCACACTCACCTGGCACATGTTACTGCTCATCATACACTTGCACTATGCTAACAAAACTCCATGGTTGCCCTGTATTCGCGGTCCCGTGCAAATTCGTCTAACTTTTCCGATTTTAAGAACATTTGCTCACCTTTATGATCACAAATCCGAATGTGCCATATTCGTGCCAAATTTAAAACTTTCGAACATTCACCAAACAAATTCGCTCAACACTACTCTCCAATACCAATTTGAAGAGACATAGTGAAGGGCCTCAGAAAAATTGTTTTAAAAATTATTATGGAGTGGGTCTCCTATACTGTTGTTGCGAATGCAGTAAGTTCAAGTGCTGCCAAAAATTAGGACGCACTCCAATACCCCTTTGAAGAGACGTAGTGGAGGTCTTCAGTCAAATTTTTTTTCCCATTATTAAGGAGTGGGTCTCCTAGACTTGTAATGCCCATGTGCTAAGTGCATGGGCTGCAAAACATTTACCCCTGAGAGGTATACATATTTATTTTATAAAATGTTAGAGGTATGCCTCTAAAAATAGTTTCTATGGGCATCATAAAGACCATTAAAAAAAATGTTTGAGGGTGTTTCATGATGGTCACCCTGGTGATATGGTGGTGGAGGATGAGGAGAAGGAGGAGGACGACACAAAATAGACGAAATCCTGAAGCGTATACCCATGTCTGGGTGTTGAATGGGTGCATGGGAATAGAACCCCCCAAAAAACACTGGATAATAATGCCTCCACTAAAAACCCACTGTGACAAAACGCTATTCATAACATCTGCGTGACAGCATAGAAAATCAGGGATGTTCATGGGCGGAGCCTATTTTTTGGCGCGAACAAGCCAGAACCCCAAACACGAATTTGAAATACCGAACAAATTCGCTCAACACTACTCAAGAAAAAGCTGACGGACAGCACAGAGAGCTGCCAAGTTACAGTGACTATTTTCCAAGGAAAGAAGAGGTGGGAGGAGGTACAAGGAGCAGTTTGAAGGCAGGGAGAGACACAGAAAGACTATGCTGAGCTTTCTAACAAATCTATTACTTCACCCAAGAGATACAGTAAAGGAAATAATTATTTGATCCCTTGCTGCTTTTGTAAGTTTTCCCACTGACAAAGACATGAACAGTCTATAATTTTAAGGGAAGGTTCATTTTAACATTGAGAGACAGAATATCCGAAAAAACATGAAGAAAATCACATTGTATAAATTAGATAGATTTATTTGCATTTTGCAGTGAGAAATAAGTATTTGATCCCCTACAAACCTCTATGAGTTCTGGCTCCTACAGACCAGTTAGACGCTCCTAATTAGAGATGAGCGGTGTTCGACTAGAACTGTTCGCCAATCTCAAATTCGAGCTGTTTTGGGCGGTGTTCGAGTTGTTCGACGAACACGAACGATTTGCAAAAAATTTGGCTGTTCGAGGTTATGTTCGATAACTGTTCGTGCACCAAAAGCGTGTCCTGCATGTCTGGCGCTATTTAGAGCACCAATCATGCAGGGATTGTCTGCCACTCACTGTAATGCCACAGCCATGGTGGTTGTGGCATTACAGTGATTGCCCAAATCGATGGGAACAGTGCCAACAGTGAAACATGAAAAGCCGGCAATTCATCAGCGGCATACACCGGTACCCGACAATTTAGAACCGAAAGAATAGAGCTTCACACATAGATTAGATAGATAGAAACATGTCAGTCACACATATAAGAAGCACAGTGACAGTATTGCTTACTGTACTTGTCATTTAGTGTAAAGGATTTATCAAAAAAAATAATAGTGTTTTCATGCACCGTCTCTTTAAAAAAGCCGGCCGGCAATTCAGCAGCGGTACCCGACAATTTATAACAGACAGAATAGAGCTTCACACATAGATTAGATAGATAGAAACATGTCAGTCACATATATATGAAGTACAGTGACAGTGTTGATTACTGTACTTGTCATTTAGTGTAAAGGATTTATTAAAAAAAATAATAGTGTTTTCATGCACCATCTCTTTAAAAAAGCCAGCCGGCAATTCAGCATCTGTACCCAACAATTTAGAATAGAAGGAATAGAGAATCACACATAGATTAGGTAGATAGAAACATGTCAGTCACATATATATGAAGTACAGTGACAGTGTTGCTTACTGTACTTGTCATTTAGTATAAAGGATTTATTAAAAAAAATAATAGTGTTTTCATGCACTGTCTCTATAAAAAAGCCGGCCGGCAATTCAGCATCTGTACCCGACAATTTAGAATAGAAGGAATAGAGAATCACACATAGATTAGATAGATAGAAACATGTCAGTCACATATATATGAAGTACAGTGACAGTGTTGCTTACTGTACTTGTCATTTAGTGTAAAGGATTTATTAAAAAAAAATAATAGTGTTTTCATGCACCGTCTCTTTAAAAAAGCCGGCCGGCAATTCAGCATCTGTACCCGACAATTTAGAATAGAAGGAATAGAGAATCACACATAGATTAGATAGATAGAAACATGTCAGTCACATATATATGAAGTTCAGTGACAGTGTTGATTACTGTACTTTTCATTTAGTGTTAAAATAAAGGATTTATTTAAAAAAAAATTCGCGTGGGGATCCCCATAATTTTAGGCTCTAGCGGAGGTTAACCAGACGGCTGGGGCAGATGTTTGAAGCCTGGGAAGGGGGAAATACCCACGGAGCTTCCCAGGCTACTAATATCAGCCCCCAGCGGAATACCTAGCCTTTACTAGCTATTAAAATGGGGGACCCCCCCAAAAAATGACGTGGGGTCCCCCCTATTTTAATAGCTAGCAAAGGCTAGGCAGACAGCTGGGGGCTGATATTAATAGCCCAGGAAGGGTTCCATGAATATTGGCCCCCTCCCAGGCTAGAAACACCAGCCGTCAGCCGCCCCAGAAATGGCGCATCCATAGGATGCGCCAATTCTGGCAATTAGCCTCGCTCTTCCCACTGCCCTGTAGCGGTGGCAGTGGGGTAATAGGGTTGGGGTTGATGTCAGCTTATAATGCCAGCTGACATCAAGCCCAGGTTAGTAATGGAGAGGCGTCTATAAGACACCCCCATTACTAACCCCATAGTCAAAGTTAAAAGAAAACACAAACACCCAGAATAAAGTCCTTTAATTGAAATAAAGACACATTCCTTTATTGTTCTAAATTAAACCATACTTACCATCACGCCCATTCCAGCTGAAGATCTCCTGCAATAAAAGAAAAATAATTAAACAACCTCATCCTTACCTTTCCATGGTTCCCACGACAGCTTCAGCTCTGCTACATCGAGATAACAGGCTGGACCGCAGCAGAACGCTGCCATCCAGCCTGTCATCCCGCAGACACTGAGAAGCGCAGGCATGCTTGCGCTCTGCAGTGTCTGGCTGTGACGGCATAAAGATGAGACGAGTTCATGTCCAATGAACTCAGCTCACCTCATGCACGTCACTGACAGCGTGGGAGAATTCTCCTGCACTCAGCACTTCAGCGTGAGAATTCTCCCACGCTGTCAGTGACGTACATGAGGTCAGCTGAGTTCATTGGACATGAATGAGCTCACCTCATGCACGTCACTGACAGCGTGGGAGAATTCTCACGCTGTAGCGCTGAGTGCAGGAGAATTTTCCCACGCTGTCAGTGACGTGCATGAGGTGAGCTGAGATCATTGGACATGAATGAACTCACCTCATGCACGTCACTGACAGCGTGGGAAAATTCTCCTGCACTCAGCGCTTCAGCGTGAGAATTTTCCCACGCTGTCAGTGACGTGCATGAGGTGAGCTCATTCATGTCCAATGAACTCAGCTGACCTCATGTACGTCACTGACAGCGTGGGAGAATTTTCACGCTGAAGTGCTGAGTGCAGGAGAATTCTCCCACGCTGTCAGTGACGTGCTTGAGGTGCGCCGAGTTCATTGGACATGAACTTGTCTCATCTTTATGCCGTCACAGCGAGACACTGAGGAGCGCAAGCATGCCTGCGCTTCTCAGTGTCCGCGGGATGACAGGCTGGATGGCAGCTTTCTGCTGCGGTCCAGCCTGTCATCTCGATGTAGCAGAGCTGAAGCTGTCGTGGGAACCATGGAGAGGTAAGGATGAGGTTGCTTAATTATTTTACTTTTATTGCAGAAGACATTGGCTTCAGCTGGAATGGGCGTGACGGTAAGTATGGTTTAATTTATAACAATAAAGAATTGTGTGTTTATTTCAATTAAAGGACTTTATTCTGGGTGTTGTGTTTTTTTAAATACTTTACTAGAAATTCATGGTGGTGATGTCTAATATTGGCGTGACCCCATGAATTTCGGGCTTAGGGCCAGCTGATAATGCCAAGCTGGCCTTAACCCCTTTATTACCCAGTGAGCCACCGCACCAGGGCCCTGGATGAGTTGGGTACAGCGCCAGAAGATGGCGCTTCTATGAACGCGCCATTTTCTGGGGCGGCTGCGGACTGCAATTTGCAGCGGGTGGGGCCCAGAAAGCTTGGGCCTCCCTGCGCTGCGGATTCCAGCTCCCAGCTGCCTAGTTGTACCTGGCTGGGCACAAAAATAGGGCGAAGCCCCACGCATTTTTTTTTTAAATTATTTCATGAAATTCATGGAATAATTAAGAAAAAAAGGGCTTCCCTATATTTTTGTGTCCAACCAGGTACAAATAGGCAGCTGGTGGTTGGGGGCAGCCCGTCCCTGCCTGCTGTACCTGGCTGGACACAAATATAGTGCGAAGCCCCACGTCAATTTTTTTTTAATTATTTCATGAAATAATTTTTTTAAAAAAGGGGTTCCCTATATTGTTGTGTCTGGCCTGGTACAAATAGGCAGCTGGTGGTTGGGGGCAGCCCGTTCCTGCCTGCTGTACCTGACTGGACACAAATATAGGGCGAAGCCCCACGTCAATTTTTTTTAAATTATTTCAGGAAATTCATGAAATAATGAAAAAAAAATTGATGTGGGGCTTCGCCCTATATTTGTGTCCAGTCAGGTACAGCAGGCAGGAACGGGCTGCTCCCAACCACCAGCTGCCTATTTGTACCTAGTTGGACACAACAATATAGGGAAGCCCTTTTTTTCTTAATTATTCCATGAATTTCATGAATTTAAAAAAAAAATACGTGGAGCTTCGCCCTATTTTTGTGTCCAGCCAGGTACAACTAGGCAGCTGGGGGCTGGAATCTGCAGCGCAGGGAGGCCCAAGCTTTCTGGGCCCCACCCGCTGCAAATTGCAGTCCGCAGCCGCCCCGGAAAATGGCGCGTTCATAGAAGCGCCCTCTTCTGGCGCTGTACCCAACTCATCCAGGGCCCTGGTGCGGTGGCTCACTGGGTAATAAAGGGGTTAAGGCCAGCTTGCATTATCAGCTGGCCCTAAGCCCGAAATTCATGGGGTCACGCCAATATTAGACATGACCACCATGAATTTCTAGTAAAGTATTTAAAAAAAACACAAACACCCAGAAAAAAGTCCTTTAATTGAAATAAACACACAATTCTTTATTGTTCTAAATTAAACCATACTTACCTCCACGCCCATTCCAGCTGAAGCCAATGATCTCCTGCAATAAAAGTAAAATAATAAAGCAACATCATCCTTACCTTTCCATGGCTCCCACGACAGCTTCAGCTCTGCTACATCGAGATGACAGGCTGGACCCAGCAGAACGCTGCCATCCAGCCTGTCATCCCGCAGACACTGAGAAGCGCAGGCATGCTTGCGCTACTCAGTGTCTGGCTGTGACGGCATCCAGATGAGCCGAGGTCATGTCCAATGAACTCGGCTCACCTCATGCACGTCACTGACAGCGTGGGAAAATTCTCACGCTGAAGCGCTGAGTGCAGGAGAATTTTCCCACGCTGTCAGTGACGTACATGAGGTGAGCCGAGTTCATTGTCGGCTCATCTGGATGCCGTCACAGCCAGACACTGAGGAGCACAAGCATGCCTGCGCTTCTCAGTGTGTGCGGCATGGCAAGCTGGATGGCAGCGTTCTGCTGCGGTCCAGCCTGTCATCTCGATGTAGCAGAGCTGAAGCTGTCCTGGGAACCATGGAAAGGTAAGGATGAGGTTGCTTTATTATTTTTCTTTTATTGCAGGAGATCGTTGGCTTCAGCTGGAATGGGCGTGACTGTAAGTATGGTTTAATTTAGAACAATAAAGAATTGTGTCTTTATTTCAATTAAAGGACTTTATTCTGGGTGTTGTGTTTTTTTTTTAACTTTGACTATGGGGTTAGTAATGGGGGTGTCTTATAGACGCCTCTCCATTACTAACCTGGGCTTGATGTCAGCTGGCATTATAAGCTGACATCAACCCCAACCCTATTACCCCCTGCCACCGCACCAGGGCAGCGTGGAAGAGCGAGGCTAAGTGCCAGAATTGGCGCATCCTATGGATGCGCCATTTCTGGGGAGGCTGACGGCTGGTGTTTCTAGCCTGGGAGGGGGCCAATATTCATGGCACCCTTCCTGGGCTATTAATATCAGCCCCCAGCTGTCTGCCTAGCCTTTGCTAGCTATTAAATTAGGGGGGACCCCACGTCATTTTTTTGGGGGGGGTCCTCCATTTTAATAGCTAGTAAAGGCTAGGTATTCAGCTGGGGGCTGATATTAGTAGCCTGGGAAGCTCCGTGGGTATTACCCCCTTCCCAGGCTTCAAACATCTGCCCCAGCTGTCTGCTTAACCTCCGCTAGAGACTAAAATTACGGGGAACCCCACGCCAATTTTTTTTAATAATAAATCCTTTATTTTAATACTAAATGACAAGTACAGTAACCAACACTATCACTGTACTTATTATATATGTGACTGACATGTTTCTATCTATCTAATCTATGTGTGATACTCTATTCTTTCTGTTATAAATTGTCGGGTACAGATGCTGAATTGCCGGCCGGCTTTTTTAAAGAGACGGTGCATGAAAACACTATTATTTTTTTTGATAAATCCTTTACACTAAATGACAATTACAGTAAGCAACACTGTCACTGTACTTATTATATATGTGACTGACATGTTTCTATCTATCTAATCTATGTGTGATACTCTATTCTTTCTGTTATAAATTGTCGGGTACAGATGCTGAATTGCCGGCCGGCTTTTTTAAAGAGACGGTGCATGAAAACACTAATATTTTTTTTAATAAATCCTTTACACTAAATGACAAGTACAGTAATCAACACTATCACTGTACTTCGTATATATGTGGCTGACATGTTTCTATCTATCTAATCTATGTGTGATTCTCTATTCCTTCTATTCTAAATTGTCGGGTACAGATGCTGAATTGCCGGTCGGCTTTTTTAAAGAGACGGTGCATGAAAACACTATTATTTTTTTTAATAAATCCTTTGCAGTAAATGACAAGTACAGTAAGCAACACTGTCACAGTACTTCATATATATGTGACTGACATGTTTCTATCTATCTAATCTATGTGTGATACTCTATTCTGTCTGTTATAAATTGTCGGGTACCGCTGCTGAATTGCCGGCCGGCTTTTTTAAAGAGACGGTGCACGAAAACACTATTATATTTTTTAATAAATCCTTTACACTAAATGACAAGTACAGTAAGCAACACTGTCACTGTACTTCATATATATGTGACTGACATGTTTCTATCTATCTAATCTATGTGTGATGCTCTATTCCTTCTTGTCTAAATTGTCGGGTACCGGTGTATGCCGCTGCTGAATTGCCGGCCGGCTTTTTTAAAGAAAGCGTCTTCTGAGCAGTTTGTGAGCTTTTGGACACCTTTGAAGGTGTTTTCTATGTGTTCCTATGTGTTTTTGTTTGCCTGCCATTGGTTTTAAAGGTGTTCGACGGTGTTCTAAGGTGTTCGACGAACAGTTCGACGAACAGTTCCTCGAACATCCCGGTGTTCGACGAACCGAACCGAACCGAACCCGAACACTACGGGGGTGGCTCAACACTACTCCTAATCAACTCGTTACCTGAATTAAAGACAGCTGTCTTACATAGTCACCTGTATAAAAGACTCCTGCCCACAGACTCAATTAATCAGTCAGACGCTAATCTCTACAACATGGGCAAGACCAAAGAGCTTTCTAAGTATGTCACGGACAAGATCATAGACCCACACAAAGCTGGAATGGGCTACAAAACCATAAGTAAGACACTGGGTGAGAAAGAGACAACTGTTTGTGCAACAGTAAGAAAATGGAAGAAATACAAAATGACTTCAATTGACATCGATCGGGAGCACCATGAAAAATATCACCTCTTGGGGTATCCTTGATCATGAGGAAGGTGAGAGATCAGCTTAAAACTACACAGGAGGAACTTGTTAATGATCTCAAGGCAGCTGGGACCACAGTCACCAAGAAAACCATTGGTAAGACATTACGCCTTAAAGGTTTAAAATCCTGCAGTGCCCGCAAGGTCCCCCTGCTCAAGAAGGCACATGTCTAGGCCCATCTGAAGTTTGCCAATGAACAACTGGATGATTCTGTGAGTTATTGTGAGAAGGTGCTGTGGTCAGATGAGACAAAAATTGAGCTCTTTGGCATAAACTCAACTCGCCATGTTTGGAGGAAGAGAAATACTGCCTATGACCCAAAGAACACCATCCCCACTGTCATGGAGGTGGAAACATTATGTTTTGGGGGTGTTTCTCTGCTAAGGGCACAGTACTAATTAACCGCATCAATGGGGGAATGGATGGAGCCATGTACAATAAAATCCTGAGTGACAACCTCCTTCCCTCCGCCAGGACATTAAAAATGGGTCGTGGCTGGGTCTTCCAGCAAGACAATGACCCAAAACATACAGCCAAGGCAACAAAGGAGTGGCTCAAAAAGAAGAACATTAAGGTCATGGAGTGGCCTAGCCAGTCTCCAGACCTTAATCTCAAAGGAAACTTATGGAGGGAGTTGAAGCTCCGAGCTGCCAAGCGACAGCCTCAAAATCTTAATGATTTAGAGATGATCTGCAAAGAGGAGTGGACCAAAACTCCTCCTGACTTGTGCGCAAACCTCATCATCAACTACAAAAAACCTCTGACTGCTGTGCTTGCCAACAAGGGTTTTGCCACCAAGTATTAAGTGTTGTTTTTCAGAGGGATCAAATACTTATTTCTCACTGCAAAATGCAAATACATTTATCTAATTTATACAACGTGATTTTCTTGATTTTTTGGGGGATATTCTATCTCTCAATTAACCTACCTTTAAAATTATAGACTGTTCATGTCTTTGTCAGTGGGCAAACTTACAAAACCAGCAAGGGATCAAATAATTATTTCCTTCATTGTATATTCACAACTACACTGCTCAATAGTGTTGTATATTGTCCTCCATGCTGCTGCTTCTATCTGTAAGAAATCAAGGAGAAAAATAACAGGAATCCCTCATTATGTGTGTTAACCATATAGAAGACATCAGAGCAGATAGTCTCCTCCCATCATTTAAGACCCAACTGCATATTAGGAATACAGCCTGCCTACGGGAAAAATGGGGAAAATACAGTATTTAAGTCATATACAGTGTTGGCCAAAAGTATTGGCACCCCTGCAATTCTGTCAGATAATACTAAGTTTCTTCCTGAAAATGATTGCAATCACAAATTCTTTGGTATCATTATCTTCATTTAATTTGTCTTCAATGAAAAAACACAAAAAGAATTGTCCTAAAGCCAAATTGGATACAATTCCACACCAAACCTAAAAAAGGGGGTGGACAAAAGTATTGGCACTGTTTGAAAAATCATGTGATGCTTCTCTAATTTGTGTAATTAACAGCACCTGTAACTTACCTGTGGCACCTAACAGGTGTTGGCAATAACTAAATCACACTTGCAGCCAGTTAACATGGATTAAAGTTGACTCAACCTCTGTCCTGTGTCCTTGTGTGTACCACATTGAGCATGGAGAAAAGAAAGAAGACCAAAGAACTGTCTGAGGACTTGAGAAACCAAATTGTGAGGAAGCATGAGCAATCTCAAGGCTACAAGTCCATCTCAAAGACTTGAATGTTCCTGTGTCTTCCGTGCGCAGTGTCATCAAGAAGTTTAAAGCCCATGGCACTGTGGCTAACCTCCCTAGATGTGGACGGAAAAATCAAATTGACGAGAGATTTCAACCCAAGATTGTGCGGATGGTGGATAAAGAACCTCGACTAACATCTAAACAAGTTCAAGCTGCACTGCAGTCCGAGGGTACAACAGTGTCAACCTGTACTATCCTTCGGCATCTGAATGAAAAGGGACTGTATGGTAGGATACCCAGGAAGACCCCACTTCTTACCCCGAGACATAAAAAAGCCAGGCTGGAGTTTGCCAACACTTACCTGAGAAAGCCTAAAACGTTTTGGAAGAATGTTCTCTGGTCAGATAAGACAAAAGTAGAGCTTTTTGGGAAAAAGCATCAACATAGAGTGTACAGGGAAAAAAAAGAGGCATTCAAAGAAAAGAACACGGTCCCTACAGTCAAACATGGCGGAGGTTCCCTGATGTTTTGGGGTTGCTTTGCTGCCTCTGGCACTGGACTGCTTGACCGTGTGCATGGCATTATGAAGTCTGAAGACTACCAACAAATTTTACAGCATAATGTAGGGCCCAGTGTGAGAAAGCTGGGTCTCCCTCAGAGGTCATGGGTCTTCCAGCAGGACTATGACCCAAAACACACTTCCAAAAGCACTATAAAATGGTTTGAGAGAAAGCACTGGAGACTTCTAAGGTGGCCAGCAATGAGTCCAGACCTGAATCCCATACAACACCTGTGGAGAGATCTCAAAATGGCAGTTTGGAGAAGGCACCCTTCAAATATCAGGGACCTGGAGCAGTTTGCCAAAGAAGAATGGTCTACAATTCCAGCAGAGCATTGTAAGAAACTCATTGATGGTTACCGGAAGCGGTTGTTCGCAGTTATTTTGGCTAAAGATTGTGCAACCAAGTATTAGGCTGAGGGTGCCAATACTTTTGTCTGGCCCATTTTTGGAGTGAAATGATCAATGATTTGATTTTTGCTTCATTCTCTTTTGTGTTTTTTCCTTGCAAGCAAATTAAATGAAGATAATAATACCAAAGAATTTGTGATTGCAATCATTTTCAGGAAGAAACTGAGTATTATCTGACAGAATTGCAGGGGTGCCAATACTTTTGGCCACCACTGTAATGGGCAGAAATAATGTTGTTCCCCATGTACACACAAATGACGGCATATTATTAATGATGAGTGAACATGCTCGCCACTACTCGGTACTCGGCCGAGCATCACTGTGCTCGACAAGCTCGGCACTCGGCAAATATTTCCGGGTTGCTTAGGCGGGAACTCGGGTCCCCTCCCCGCATGTTTGGCGCTCTTTAGAGAGCCAATGAACATGCGGGGATTGCCTGCCACACATTGTAATGCCGTAGCCATGTTGGTTGTGGCATTACAGTGATTAGCTGGCCACACAGCAACATAAGGTCTATATAAGACCTGGCGCCGCTATGCTTGTCACAGTGTACCTCAGAATCAGGCAGAGTAGGGAGAGCTGCTGCTGCTGCATCAGGGAGAGATTTGTTTGTTTATAGTTTGTATAGGTATTCAACAACATATACAGTACAGACCAAAAGTTTGGACACACCTTCTCATTTAAAGATTTTTCTGTATTTTCATGACTTTGAAAATTGTACATTCACACTGAAGGCATCAAAATTATGAATTGACACATGTGGAATTATATACTTAACAAAAAAGTGTGAAACAACTGAAAATATGTCTTATATTTTAGGTTTTTCAAAGTAGCCACCTTTTGCTTTGATGACTGCTTTGCACACTCTTGGCATTCTCTTGATGAGCTTCAAGAGGTAGTCACCGGAAATGGTTTTCACTTCACAGGTGTGCCCTGTCAGGTTTAATAAGTGGGATTTCTTGCCTTATAAATGGGGTTGGGACCATCAGTTGTGTTGTGCAGAAGTCTGATGGATACATACTGTAGCTGATAGTCCTACTGAATAGACTGTTAGAATTTGTATTATGGCAAGAAAAAAAGCAGCTAAGTAAAGAAAAACGAGTGGCCATCATTACTTTAAGAAATAAAGGTCAGTCAGTCCGAAAAATTGGGAAAACTTTGAAAGTGTCCCCAAGTGCAGTTGCAAAAACCATCAAGCGCTACAAAGAAACTGGCTCACATGAGGACTGCCCCAGGAAAGGAAGACCAAGAGTCACCTCTGCTTCTGAGGATAAGTTTATCCGAGTCACCAGCCTCAGAAATCTCAGGTTAACAGCAGCTCAGATTAGAGACCAGGTCAATGCCACACAGAGTTCTAGCAGCAGACACATCTCTTCAACAACTGCTAAGAGGAGACTTTGTGCATCAGGCCTTCATGGTAAAATAGCTGCTAGGAAACCACTGCTAAGGACAGGTAACAAGCAGAATAGACTTGTTTGGGCTAAAGAACACAAGGAATGGACATTAGACCAGTGGAAATCTGTGCTTTGGTCTGATGAGTCCAAATTTGAGATCTTTGGTTCCAACCACCATGTCTTTGTGCGACGCAGAAAAGTTGAACGGATGGACTCTACATGCCTGGTTCCTACCGTGAAACATGGAGGAGGAGGTGTGATGGTGTGGGGGTGCCTTTCTGGTGACACTGTTGGGGATTTATTCAAAACTGAAGGCATACTGAACCAGCATGGCTACCACAGCATCTTGCAGCGGCATACTGTTCCATCCGGTTTGCGTTTAGGTGGACCATCATTTATTTTTCAACAGGACAATGACCCCAAACACGTCTCCAGGCTATGTAAGGGCTATTTGACCAAGAAGGAGAGTGATGGGGTGCTACACCAGATGACCCGTCACCAGACCTGAACCCAATCGAGATGGTTTGGGGTGAGCTGGACTGCAGAGTGAAGGCAAAAGGGCCAACAAGTGCTAAGCATCTCTGGGAACTCCTTCAAGATTGTTGGAAGACCATTTCTGGTGACTACCTCTTGAAGCTCATCAAGAGAATGCCAAGAGTGTGCAAAGCAGTCATCAAAGCAAAAGGTGGCTACTTTGAAGAACCTAAAATATAAGACATATTTTCAGTTGTTTCACACTTTTTTGCTAAGTATATAATTCCACATGTGTTAATTCATAGTTTTGATGCCTTCAGTGTGAATGTACAATTTTCATAGTCATGAAAATACAGAAAAATCTTTAAATGAGAAGGTGTGTCCAAACTTTTGGTCTGTACTGTATATATATATATCCATCTGAACTAACAGTCTTTCTGAGGACTAATCCAGCTGCATATTTTCACAGGTGAAGGTATGGTGCAGCAGTTAGGCAGGCAGGCAGGGTATGTGGGAGACTGCAGTACATAAAGTGCAAGTGGGTCCATTGAATGTCCTGTTGGTATAGGTATTCTACAACATACATATATATATATATCCATCTGAACTAACAGTCCTTCTGAGGACTAATCCAGCTGCATATAATCAGTGCTAGGCAGGCAGTCAGTGTATGTGGCAGACTGCAGTGTATGATACTGACGCGCCCCCTGGGCCATATTCTTTAGTGGGAATATCCGGAGCCGGATCAGATGGGGGTTGTAGTCTTCCGAGTGGCTGTGACCCGGTCCGTGCCCAGGGTGTCAAACTCAGTTGTATGTGGCAGTCCTACAGATGTTATAAGTTCTTTATTGTCGACTACGCCACCCGTTGTATTGCGGTCACTATGGCCGCCGCTGCAGCAGGGTCCGCTGAGGCTGATGGTATAGGTGCAGCTTGTGATGGTATAACCCCCAACGGGTGGGGTATAGCCTCAGGGGGATCAGGTGCAGAGGATGGGAGTTGTGGTGATGCAGTGTAGACGGCAATCAGAGACAGAGTCGGGTTATGCAGTTTAGGATGTTTACTCACTGCTGATGTTCTGGTCACTCCAGCTTCGAGTGACCTCCCGAGCCGTGCTGCGTCCACCAGGTTCTGGATCCAGCCAACTCCCAAATAAGTCCGGAGCGTGACCCTGAGCTCTCCTTCTGTCCTTTCTCTGGCCGTCCCCACTATTGATCCACCCAGGTCCAGCTCCCTCGGGCCTTCTGTGGGGAGACCCTTGGCCTGGGGTTCCCTGACCCTCCTCGTGGTATGCCTTCGTGGTGGATGTGGTGGGTGACCGTGACAAACGCTGCCCACGGTCTCCGGTCTCTGGCTGGGGAGTGTTTTTGCCCCCACCAGCTTGGGTTCCGGTACCCTGTGCCGACTCTTCACCCGGGGATTTAAGTTGGGTTCTTGGAGTCCTTTTCTTCTGGTTCCCCCTCTGGGTCTCTCTCTCTCCTCTCTCACTCTGGGTCTCTCTTCTCCTCCGCTCGCTGACTTTCTCTCTGCAACTGACCCTGTTCTTAGTTGGTGCCCACCTTATATACACCCTCTATGTGTGAGCTCAGGTGACCAGCACCCAATGAGCTCCTATCTTTACCCAGGCTGCTCCCCCTATCTGCCCCTACACTACTTGGGATGTACCACCCCCCTCCCACTCCAGCCAGGAACAGACTCGGTCGTACCTGCACATTTCTAAGTGGGAGTACCGTCGGCCTGTTCCTCGGAAATGGGATGTATGTAGTGCATGCAGCCTACCGAGCTCAGATCCACACTCCATCCTTACCCGGGAGTGGAATATCACACCTCTGGGTTGAGGTGCAATACCCCTGTAGCAGCCGAATCCTCAGGGTGCTACAATACAGCACAAGAGGGTCCATTGAACGTCATGTCTGCTGTAACTGTAATAATTACAGATATTTCTAGACAAAGCTCCAGATAACAGGGGCCAGGGCAAATATTTTTTTTATCTTAATCCTGGTTATTTGCTTAAAAAGCAATCCAGAGGACACCATTTTTCTGCTCCATTTGCTTGTTAGCACTGCAGAATAAAGCCAGATCTGTTCCACATTTCAGCCATAAAAATCCAGAAATTTGAACTGAACGTAGAAAATATTGGCCTCCTTTTCCATTCTGTTGCAGTGTGTCGGTCAAGCTAGTCATACTAGGTGCCTGTGATGAATAGTATTAGTAAATTATAGGCCTGTTATTTAAAACTGTGGTTCTCTGTCAGACATATCACCTATAAGACTGTTCCAAAATCAGACATTTCTTCCATTTTCATTTTGTTGCAGTGTGTCAGTCAAGCAATTCACATTAGGTCTCTGTGTAGAATAATATTAGTAAATTACAGGCCTGCTATTTAAAACCGTGGTTCTCTGTCAGACATATCACCTAAAAGACTGTTCCAAAATCAGACATTTCTTCCATTTTCATTCTGTTGCAGTGTGTCGGTCAAGCTATTCACACTAGGTCTCTGTGTAGAATAATATTAGTAAATTACAGGCCTGCTGTTTAAAATCGTGATTCTCTGTCAGAATTATCACATATAACTACGTTCCAAAATCAGCCATTTTTCGTGAACGTGGAAAACTGTGTCCACGATTTAAAATAGGAAAGGTGCGTGGCAAGGGACGGGGAAGTGGACGTGATGGTGATGGTGCATGTAGAGGCCGATGATGTGGCCGTGGGCAAGATGAAATTGTGCCACAACAAACATCCACATCTTGTTGCTCGACCTTCCTCTCCCAATTTCTAGGGGACCGCAGAACACCACTATTGAACACAGAGCAGTGTCAAAAGGTTGTTGGTTGGATAGCAGATAATGCTTCCAGTCACTTTGCCACCACTACCTCCACCCTGTCTTCCACATGGTCAAGTCTCAGTAGCCGTAAGTCTGGACCGCATATTCCTCACCCTGATCCTCCTTCCTCGCACCATGCCGAGTGCCCAGAGACAACTGATCCCACACTTGGACACTCAGAAGAGCTGTTCACTTTTCCATTTATAGATTCGGGCCTCTTGCCCGGCCAGCTTCAAGGGAGTCAAGAGAAATGTATCGATACCCAAGTATTGGAGCAGCCACTGTCACACAAAGGCGATGGTGGTCATGTGCAATTACAGTCGCAAGAGGTGGATGATGATGATGAGACACAATTGCCAGAAAGTCAGGAGGAGGATCAGAGTGCGGAAGTGGAAGACGAGGTGTGGGATGATATAGTAACTGATCCAACCTGGTAGGGGTACATACAGAGCGAGGGCAGCAGCACACAGGGGAAGGGAGGTGTAGCACCACAACAGGCAGGAAGAAGCAGTGTGATGGCCACAGACACAAGGCAGGAAAGCGTTCCTCGTAACGCCAACACGACGGAAGTTGCCAGTACAGCTGTTAGGTCTTCCAGAGTCTGGTTAGATAACCCCAAAAAGCCCATTTGCACCACCTGCCAGTCCAGCATAAGCAGGGGTAGCAAAACTAACAGCCTGACCACCACCAGCATGATCAGGCACATGGCAGCAAAGCACCCGACTAAGTGGGCCGAACCCCAGAGTCCAGCAACAGTGTCTGTGGGTGACACCACTGCTCCTTCTGTTATTGTGCGTGCACGCCAATCCCCTGTCTATGATGCATGTGAAGATGCCTCCTGCCCTGCACCTGTCATTGCACACTCTCAAGTAGCACCATTAGCAAGCACATCCATGTCCTTTTCCCAGTGCAGCGTTTATTTGTCCCTATCCCAGTCCTTGGAATGCAAGCGCAAATACGCAGCCAACGCCTCACAGGCCACAATACTAAATTCACACATTTCACGGATGCTTGCACTCGAAATGTTGCCTTTTAGGCTCATGGAGACAGAAGATTTCTGCAACCTGATGGCGGTGGCCATCCCTCGGTACTCGGTCCCCAGCTGCCACTATTTCTCCCTGTGTGCAGTCCCCGCATTGCAAGAGCACATGTCCCACAATATTGGACGTGCCCCCAACAACGCAGTTACTGGGTAAGTCCACCTAACCACAGTCACATGGACAAGTGCTTGTGGGCAGGGACGGTATATCTCGCTGAAGGCATAATGGATTAATATAGTGGAAGCCGGGACCCAGTCGGACCTTGGGACAGAGCACCTCATCCCGACACCGAGGATTTCAGGCCCTGGGTCAATCATGGTTGCCCCCACATTCTACAGCTCTTGCACCTCCTCCTCCTCTTCTTCAGCATCCATCTCCGAAATCATCACATCAATCGTAAGCTGGAAGCACTGCAGCACTGCCTCGGCCAAGCAACAACAGGCTGTGCTGAAGCTAATATGCTTAGGTGAAAAACTGCACAACACTGAAGAGTTGTGGATATCCCTGAAAGAGCAGGCAGATCTGTAGCTAACCTTACAGCCAGGCATGGTTGTGTGTGACAATGGACGGCCCATGTGCTTAACCTTGTGTTTCAGCGATTTCTCGAAACCTACACGGATCTGCTGGATCTGCTTGTCAAAGTACTCCGCCTGTGTGTCCATTTTAGAAAGTCAGCTACAGCTTCCGCCACCCTTGCTGTGCTTCAGCAGCGTTTGCAGCTTCCAGCTCACCGACTGTTCTGCAATGTCCCCACATGTTGGAACTCTACATTGCAGATGTTGGGAAGGATTTGTGAGCAGAAGAAGGCAGTTGTTGACTACCAGCATCAACAAGGCCGTCGATATTCAGGTCAGACTCCACACATAAAATCTCAGGAGTGGACATGGATGTCAGACATCTGTACCATTCTCCAAAACTCTGAGGACTCCATCAAGATGGTGAGCGGCGATGACGCCATAATTAGCATCACGATCCCGCTTCACTCTCTTCTGAAACAGTCTCTGCTCACAAATAAAGAGGATGCATTGCAGGTGAAGCACGATGAGATGGAGCAAGGAACCATACAGGGTGATTACACACAGCCCAGCCTCATCTCATCCCAACATGGATTGGGTGACAATGAGGAAGAGTAGGACGAGCAGGAGCTAGTTTCCTGCGCTATAGATGGTACTGCCTACACAACTGTCATACCATCTGTTCAGCGTGGATGGTCTAACAACAGGGAGGAGGAGGAAGAGGAGGAGAATGAGGAGGAGAGCATGGTCAGTCGTCCTCTTGGTGAGGACACGGAAGTCTTGCCTCTTTGCAGTCTGGCACACATGGCTGAGTTTATTTTACGCTGCCTTTCCGGTGACCCTCGCGTTGTTCAAATTTTGGGTTACAGTCATTACTAGCTGGTGATACTTCTTGACCCACAATGCAAGGAGAACTTTCTATCTATTATTCCCGCACAGAACTGGCCTAATAAAATGGGACAGTACAAGAAGGCCCTTGTTGCGGAATTATTGAAAAAATCCCAATCTTAAACGTTGGTGGCAGAGGTCACAGTTCGTTGGATAACCAAGGAGTACAGGCAAGAGAGACACAAATGCATTCCAGCAGAGGCAGGGGATCACTGTCAAAGTTGTGGGACAGTTTTCTCAGACCCTCCCATCGGACAGGCCCTGAGGCGCGGGGTACTCTCACAAGGAGGGAAAAGTTTCGGAAGATGGTGAAGGAGTACCTTGCCAACCGTTCCAATGTCCTCTGTGATTCTCTGTGCCTTATAATTATTGGGTATCCATGCTGGACTCATGGCATGAACTGGCTCTCTACGTTTTGGAGGTCCTAGCCTGCCCTGTCGCTATCGTTTTTTCAGAACGTGTTTTTAGTGCCACTGGTGGAATTATAACCAATAGGCGCATCTGTCTGTCAACTGAAAATGCTGACAGGCTGACTCTTATAAAAATGAACAAGGGCTGGATTGGGCCAGACTTCTCAACACCATTGAATGATAGCAGCGTAACAAACTCAAATGCAGTGGTTTTTTTTGGAAGGTCTAACTCTATTCCCATGCACCTTTGTCTTCACACCCAGACATGGGTATACGCTTCCTGATTTTGTCTATTTGCTCTTGTCCTTATCCTTCTCTGCATCCTCATCCTCCACCACCATATCACCACATGTGTCATATCAGCATACCTATGTCTCTTGCAAGGGGCATTGGAGTTCCTCCAATTTGTGGAAGCCGTTGCTTCACTGCATAGGTAAACAGTATGGGAGACCCACTTCCTAGTAATGGGAACATTACATTTAGGAGGCTCTCAGACCTCTATGTTTCTTGCAAGGGGCATTGGAGTTCCTCCAAATTTTTGGCAGCCGTTGCTTCACTGCATAGGCAAACAGTATGGTAGACTCACTTCCTAATAATGGGAGCATGTTTTGCAGGAGGCCCTCTGATCTCTACGTCTCTTGCAAGGGGCATTGTAGTTCCTCCAAATTTTTGGTAGTCATTGCTTCACTGAATAGGCAAATAGTATTGGATATACACTTCCTAATAACGGGAGCATTTTTTTCAGGAGGCATTCCGACTTTTGCAAGGGGCATTGGAGTGCCTTCAAATTTTTGACAGCCATTGCAGTCACTGCATAGGCAAAAAGTATGGGAGACTCTGGCTTGTCTAGGTGTCAACCGCTTAGCAGATTCGATATACGCTAGATTCTTGTGATCTGTCACCACAGTGACCAGATGAACGTCTCCTTCCAAAAAATGCCTCCATTCTTCAAAAGCCAATTTGACAGCAAGTAACTCTCAATTACCAACATCATAGTTTCTTTCAGCAGGAGAAAATTTCTTAGAGAAAAAGGCACATGGTCGCAGATTAGTTAAAGTCTTAGGACCTTGAGACAATACAGCCCCCACCCCAACCTCAGAAGCATCCACCTCCACAATGAACGGCCTCTGGAGGTCTGGTTGAACAAGTACAGGAGCAGACATAAAACATTTCTTCAAGTTTTCAAAAGTTCAAAAGCCCTGACTGCTTCTGATGACCAAACCTTTAGCTCCGCCCCTTTGCGAGTGAGGTCCGTAAGAGGCTTGACGATCTGAGAAAAACCTTTAATAAATTTTCTGTAATAATTTGCGAACCCTAAAAAGCGCTGCAAAGCCTTAAGGTCACTGGGTTGAACCCAATCAATGATGGCCTGAACCTTCCCAGGATCCATCTTAAACCCGAAGGCTGACACAATGAAGCCCTAGAATGATATTTCTTGAACAGAAAAGGTACATTTTTCAATCTTGGCAAACAAACAATTATCTCTTAACCTTTGCAGAACCAAACGGATATGTTTATAATGAATATCCAGATCAGGTGAAAAAATTAGAATATCATCTAAATAAACCACAATAAATCTCCCAATGTAATCAGAGAGAATAGCATTCATAAAATTCTGAAAGCCCGCGTGCATTTGTTAGCCCAAAAGGCATGATGAGGTTTTCAAAAAGACCTTCAGAAGTTAAAAACGCTGTCTTCCACTCATCACCCTCACGAATACGTATCAGATTATATGCCCCTCTGAGATCCAGTTTGGAAAACCATTTGGCCCCCGAAAGCTGATAATATACAGTAGATCGGGGATAAGTGGAAGCGGATAAGTATTTTTAACTGTTATGTTGTTTAATTCTCAAAAATCGAGGTAGGGACGGAGACCTACATCTTTTTTTTTAACAAAAAAGAATTCGGCGGCAACCGGCGATGAGGAAGGACGAATATGACCTTTCCGTAAACTTTCATTAATATAAGCCTTCATGGATGCCCGCTCAGGGCTAGACAAGTTATACAAGCAAGCTTTGGGTAATTTGGCGTTAGGAATGAGATTAATAGCACAGTCATAGGTACGGTGAGGAGGTAAGATCTCAGACTCTACTTCCGAAAAAACATCTCCGAAGTCCTTCAGGTATTCCGGAAGACCCTCCAGACTAACGGAGCAAGCATGCACAGATTTAAGACTTTTTTCAATACAATGAGGGTCCAATTTGACAATATCTTTCTGATACCAGTCAATGATAGGATTATGCATGCGCAGCCAAGGAAGACCCAACACAATCCCAGCAGGTAAATTGTCCAAGACATAACAGGAGATTAATTTTGTATGAAGTGACCCCACCTTGAGTGTGAATTCCACCGTAACTAACTGAACCATATTTTTTAGCAACGGTGTTCTATCAATAGCCACAATTTGAATAGGTTCTTCTAGCTTAACTGTCCCTAATCCTAACTTCTGAACAAGTCCTGAATCAATGAAATTATCCGCAGCTCCACAGTCAATAAAGGCAAATGTTGATAGACACTGTTCTTGAAACAGAAGTTCAGCATTCAACAACACTTTATCGGAGGAGTAAAAGGGTACCTGTAAGTCTGGGTGACCTCCTCGACAATCACCCAGACCTAGGCGTTTTCTGATGGCTTATTCGTTGCAGATCGTGCCATGCAATCCTTTAAGAGATGTCCAGTTTGGCCACAATACAGACAAAGTCCAAGTTCCAGACTGCATCTTCTCTCCTTAACCCTTGAGCTGGCAGCTCCAACCTCCATAGGTTCTACCTCTGGTAAACGATCCGGGCCCAGTGGACAAAATGGAACCTCCTGTTGAACCTTGCATCTCTCCCGCATCCTCCGATCCATGTGGATAGCCTGAGTCATGGTCTCCACCAAACAACCAGGTGGAGCATGCAGAGCCAGAGCGTCCTTTAGAGACTCGGAAAGACCCCTAAGGAATTGGCACCTGAGAGCCGCGTCATTCCAGAGAACCTCAGTAGACCACTGACAAAACTCAGAACAGTAGTCTTCCGCTGTGTGGTTTCCCTGTGTCAGGTTCATGATCTTTGTCTCTGCCACCTTGACCCTGTCAGGTTCATCATAGATCTGTCCTAAAGTGTCAAAGAAAGCGTCCACAGAAAGACGTTCAGGAGCAAAAGGGGGTAGAGAAAATGCCCAAGTCTGGGGACCCCCCTGCAGAAGTGGCATTATAATTCCCACCCGCTGTGACTCACTCCCTGATGACCGAGGATGCAAAGTAAACCATAATTTACAACTCTCTTTGAAAGTTCTGAACTGATCTTTCTCCTCCGAAAATTTGTCAGGGAGTACAATAGCTGGTTCAGGGGGACTCAAAGATACGTCAGATGGTTCAGAAGTCATGACAGTGGTCGGAGAGGAAAGATTCTGAGGGACAGTAAACGTAGCAGAAATCTGGTCTTGTAACTGAGCCTGTGAGGATGCCAGTTTGTGTTGTTCCAAGGCCAGATCCTGTACTAACTGAGTCAGATTCGCTCCCTGATCACACAAAGTATATAACGGATCCATAGGTGGGAAAAAGAAAAAATTTACGGTCAATTGTAATGTGACGTGAGTCACTACAGAAATAACAGTCTCAGAAGAGGAGAGAAGAGACTAATATTACTGAAAGAAATATTATGTAAGTGCTACTTACTGGATAAATAGAGGGAGGTCAAACAATACAAAGTCAAGTCCAGGAAAATGGCGCAGTACAAAGGGAGCAGACAAAAGAGTAGTCAGATAACAGGCAAATGGTCAAAATCCAGGTAAGGGAAAATAGTCAGGCTGGGTCAGGCACAGAGCACAGAGAGATCAGTCCTACACAGGCAACAGCAAGTGTCCAATTGACAGTGGGTGAAGGAGCTAGCATGCTTAAGTAGAAGACTAATCAAGGGAAGTGAACACAGATGATTGCAGAAACGACCCAGCAAAACCAAGACAGACTGACAGCCTCCACACAATAGTAACATAGCAGAAAAGGAAAGTGTGGAGACCGTGACACCACCTCTATGTGTCTTTAAACTGTTATTGTGTAATAAAGAAAAGTGGGCTATGGAGCGCCAAAGTGATCACTGGAGAAAACAGATTTGGGGCTAAAAACATTTAATAAGCCCTTTCCACAACGCGTTTCGATAGTAAACTATCTTCATCAGGTGGTACAAGGGTATGGACACAGAATAAAACATATAGAGGCAAAGCTTCACAATGATTGTTTGGTATACTAATTAGTTTTGCAATAATTAGTTCAAACGCTGATTAGTTGAACCTGGATTCACAAGGAACCCTTCATGTGCCAGTGTGCATGTGCCTCCAACAGTCACACATGGACAACCTTCACATGAATTCAAAAATCAAGAACACATTGGATAAAACATGGAATATAGCAATACTAATTGATGGACAATATTAAAAAATGCATTGCTAATTATAAAATACACACAAGAATTATTGTGTTATGACTAGTGTTGAGCGAGCATGCTCGACACTGCTCGGTACTCGCCCGAGCATCTCACTACTCGGGATGTTCGGCGAGCACCGAGCATTTCCGGGTTACTCGGGCGGGAGCTCGGGTCTCCGTCCTGCACGTTTGGCGCTCTTTACAGAGCCAATGAACATGCAGGGATTGCCAGCCAGTCACTGTAATGCCGCAGCCATATTGTTTGTGGGCATTAGAGTGATTGGCTGGCCCGCACAGCGTCTCCTCGAGTATTTAAAACCGGGCGCCGCCATTTTGGACACAGTCGCTCCGGATCAGACAGCGTAGGGAGAGTGCTGCTGAGTTAGGGAGAGATATATAGTGCGAAATAGGTAGTGTAGGGTCTCTAAAGTCTGCCAAATCAAACAAACAGTCCTTCTCAGGACTAATATCCATCCCAGATATCAGGCAGGCTGTATAGGAGACGCAGTGGTTATACCAATAAACGCTGCATTACAGTCCTGTGTGCTCCTGTTGGTCAAATTGCTAGACTTATCCCCCGGTCTCAGGTGCCAGGAAAAATCCTTTTTTTTTTCATCTAAATCCTGTATTTTTTTTCCCTCAGTCAGACTGTACAAATACGCATCTTATTAACCTTTTGGTATCCCCTCCCCCCCCAAAAAAAAAAATTGAGTGTGTCTGTGACTGTTCAGACACAAATATATCTGTTTAAAAGAGTCTGGTGTAGGCCAGATAACTAGAACTGTGATTTGTAATTCCACGGGTCAAATCTCTGTATTATCCTGCTTTTGGCATTTTTTCCGTAAAAAAAAACTGTAGTAGTGTCTCCCTGACTGTTCAGACACAAATATATCTGTTTTAAAGTGTCTGGTGTAGGCCAAATAACTAGAACTGTGGTTTTGCAGTTCCACGTTTTAAATCTCTATATTATCCTGCTTTTGGCATTTTTTCCGTAAAAAAACAGTAATAGTGTCTTCCTGACTGTTCAGACACAAATATATCTGTTTAAAAGAGTCTGGTGAAGGCCAGAGAAATAGAACTGTGGTTTTGCAGTTCCACAGGTCAAATCTCTGTATTATCCTGCTTTTGGCATTTTTTCCGTAAAAAAAAACTGTAAAAGTATCTCTCTGACTGTTCAGACACCAATATATCTGTTTAAAAGAGTCTGGCGTAGGCCAGATAACTAGAACTGTGGTTTTGCAGTTCCACAGGTCAAATCTCCCTTCTATTACCCTTTTTCTATTGATAGTGCAAGTGGAAGCTATTTTACTTCATTTACAATGGGCAAGGCGCGTGGCAAGGGACATGGAACTGGACGTTCTGGTGATGTTGCGTGTAGAGGACGGGGCCGTGGTCAAGGTGAAAATGTGCCACAGCCAACAGCCACATCTTCTTGCTCCCACTTCTTGACCGAATTACTAGGGAAGTACACTACAACACCAGTATTGCGAACTGATCAGTGTGAACAGGTTATTAATTGGATAGCAGATAATACTTCCAGTTACCTGGGCACCACCACCTCTGGTCTATCTTCCACACGGTCAAGTTTTAGTAGCCGTGAGTCTCGACCGCATACTCCTCCTCACCCTGATGCTCCTTCCTCCCACCATGCCGACTGTCATCACACAGCAACTGATCCCACACTTGCCACTCTGAAGAGCTGTTCACTGGTCCATTTCCTTATTTGTGCCCCTCGCCTGCTCCGCTTGAAGTGGTGGAAGAGGAGATCCCATGTAGCGATGCCCAAATATTTGAACAGCCATGGCCACAGGAAGTCGACGCTAGCAATTTGTCACAAGAGGTGGATGATGACGAGACACAATTGCCACGAAGTGAGGAGGAGGATCGTGGTGTGCAAGTGGAAGAAGAGGAGGTGGTGGATGATCTAGTAACTGACCCAACGTGGCAGGAGGACACGCAGAGTGAGGCCAGCAGCACACAGGGGGAGGGAAGCAGAGTACCCCAACAGGCAGGAAGAAGCAGAGTGGTGGCCGCACACAGAAGGAGGGCAACACTTGCCCATAATACCAACACGGGGGACGTTGCCAGTACAACCGGTCGGTCTTCCAGAGTCTGGAATTTTTTTAAAGACTCTGCTAATAACCCCAAAAAGGCCATTTGTACCACCTGCCATGCCAGCCTCAGCAGGGGTGACAAAACTACCAGCCTGACCACCACCAGCATGATCAGGCACATGGCAGCAAAGCACCCGACTGTTATGAACTGTTACAAGCACTAAGGAAAGATAGGAAAACTGTCCCTACAATAGGACTAAGCTGAATCCCTACGATGCAGCGGGGGACCTGTTCCTTGTGAACAGACCCGCCTAAGTCCTTGGCTAGTCTGAGCGCAGACCTATAGATATAAGGGAGGGGTCCCTACAAGAACTAAGGACTGGGATATAGATGGCCACCTCCTAGCAGAAATTGTAGCAGAGCAAAGACAAACAAACAAAAAGTGCTAGAGGTCCAAGGACCAAGCAAACTACAGAGTTAGGTACAAAGGCACCTGGCTAGCTTGAGAGTAAATGAAACACTGAAGTCCAGCAAGGCCAGAAGAGCGGAGCTGGATTATATAGGCAGAAAGTCATGTGACCAACAAAATAGAAAAAAGACTAACAGGAGGGTTCTAACAGTACCCCCTCTTCTATGAGGATCCTCCGGATCCTCCAGGCCCAGGTCTATCAGGAAACCTCCTGTGAAACGCAGCGACAAGTTTAGGAGCAGAGACATCATCCGCCTTTACCCAGGAGTTATCCTCGGGACCGAAACCTTTCCAAGCGACGAGATACTGCAATCTCCCTCTATGCCATCTAGAATTAAGAATGCGAGAAATTTCATATTCACCGTCTTCCACCACCGGAGGAACAGAGACAGTGGCGTCCCTATCCGAAACATCAGCTTTTTTCAATAAGGAAACATGAAACACCGGATTAATCTTCCAGGAGGTGGGAACCTCTAACCTAACAGCAGATTGATTAACTACCTGAAGTACCTTAAACGGCCCTACTAATTTCGGGCCCAATTTCTTAGAAGGAATCCTCAACCGCAGATTCTTAGAGGACAACCAAACCATGTCACCAACCAAAAACAAAACCTCTTGACGTTTCCTGTCAAAGTACCTCTTAGATTTTTTGTTAGCCTCTTGAAGGTTACAACGTACATCAGTCCAAACTCTCTCCAAATCACCGGAAAAATTCTCCTCCTCCGGCACAGCCGATACCAATTTGGAGAATGACCCAAACGACGGATGTCTCCCAGTACAACAAATAAAAGGAGAACACCCAGCAGAAGAGGATGTATGGTTGTTAAGAGCAAATTCAGCAAGTGGCAGAAACTCAGACCACCCCTCTTGATTGTCAGCCACAAAACAACGCAAAAACTGTTCAACATCCTGGTTCTTTCTTTCTGTCTGTCCATTAGACTCAGGATGATATCCAGATGAAAATGACAAATGAACTCCCAACCTGTCACAAAGGGCACGCCAAAAACGAGCCACGAACTGAGGTCCCCTATCGGAAACAATGTCGGTAGGAACGCCATGGAGTCTGACAATTTCCTTAACAAAAGCCTTAGCGAGTGTCTTAGCGCAGGGCAGTTTGATGAAAGGAACCAAGTGACACATCTTGCTAAAATGGTCCACGACCACCCAGATTGACAGAGAAACCCTCAGAGGCAGGAAGGTCAGTAATAAAATCCATAGCAAGATGCGTCCAAGGTGCACTAGGAACCTCCAGAGGGCAAAGCAACCCCGTAGCAGGAGCATGTGAAGACTTAGATCTAGCACACACAGTACATTGACGTACCCACTTAATGACTTCCTTCTGCCACCCAGGCCACCAAAAACTGCGACCTACAAGTCTCTTAGTATCAGAAATTCCTGGATGACCTGCCAACCGAGACTCATGACACTCCACATACAAATCTCTCCTAAAGTTCCTAGGCACAAACAACCTCTCATGGGGAGTGTTAGACGGGGCATCCTCCTGGGCCTTCAGAATCCCATCTTCCAAAACGGAGTCCAATGCTGCTATCACAACACCTTCCTGTAAAATGCTCTCCTCCTCCTTGGTACCAACCATGGGAGAAAAGCTGCGAGATAAAGGATCAGCTTTTACATTCTTGGTACCCGGGATGTAGGTAACAGAAAAATTAACCGCGAAAAAAAAAGTGCCCACCTAGCCTGACGAGCATTCAAGCGCTTGGCAGCATTAAAATAGATCAGATTCTTATGATCAGTGGTTGCTGTTGATGGCTCTCCTTTGAAATGTATTACTCACAAGGTTTTTGAATTTCCCCTCACCATTAATGGTATTCACCAAGAGGATTTGGATTTGGCGGTATTAAATAATTTGCCTTCTCCAGTGGTTTTGGGGTTACCTTGGTTAAAATTGCACAATCCTGTACTGGACTGGTCTACCCATGAAATTAAGTCTTGGAGTACTAAGTGTCATGATAAATGTTGTAACGGTCGCATTGCTGCTGTGGAAAAAGGGGAATTACCTGTACCTATTTAGGTTCCTTTTGAAGGTTTCCATGGTTCTGGTTCCCACTGTTATGAACTGCTACAAGCACTAAGGAAAGATAGGAAAACTGTCCCTACAATAGGACTAAGCTGAATCCCTACGATGCAGCGGGGGACCTGTTCCTTGTGAACAGACCCGCCTAAGTCCTCGGCTAGTCTGAACGCAGACCTATAGATATAAGGGAGGGGTCCCTACAAGAACTAAGGACTGGGATATAGATGGACACCTCCTAGCAGAAATTGTAGCAGAGCAAAGACAAACAAACAAAAAGTACTAGAGGTCCAAGGACAAAGCAAACTACAGAGTTAGGTACAAAGGCACCTGGCTAGCTTGAGAGTAAATGAAACACTGAAGTCCAGCAAGGCCAGAAGAGCGGAGCTGGATTATATAGGCAGAAAGTCATGTGACCAACAAAATAGAAAAAAGACTAACTGGAGGGTTCTAAAAGTACCCCCTCTTCTATGAGGATCCTCCGGATCCTCCAGGCCCAGGTCTATCAGGAAACCTCCTGTGAAACGCACCGACAAGTTTAGGAGCAGAGACATCATCCGCCTTTACCTAGGAGTTATCCTCGGGACCGAAACCTTTCCAAGCGACGAGATACTGCAATCTCCCTCTATGCTATCTAGAATTAAGAATGCGAGAAATTTCATATTCACCGTCTTCCACCACCGGAGGAACAGAGACAGTGGCGTCCCTATCCGAAACATCAGCTTTTTTCAATAAGGAAACATGAAACACCGGATTAATCTTCCAGGAGGTGGGAACCTCTAACCTAACAGCAGATTGGTTAACTACCTGAAGTACCTTAAACGGCCCCACTAATTTCGGGCCCAATTTCTTAGAAGGAATCCTCAACCGCAGATTCTTAGAGGACAACCAAACCATGTCACCAACCAAAAACAAAACCTCTTGACGTTTCCTGTCAAAGTACCTCTTAGATTTTTTGTTAGCCTCTTGAAGGTTACAACGTACATCAGTCCAAACTCTCTCCAAATCACCGGAAAAATTCTCCTCCTCCGGCACAGCCGATACCAATTTGGAGAAGGACCCAAACGACGGATGTCTCCCAGTACAACAAAAAAAAGGAGAACATCCAGCAGAAGAGGATGTATGGTTGTTAAGAGCAAATTCAGCAAGTGGCAGAAACTCAGACCACCCCTCTTGATTGTCAGCCACAAAACAACGCAAAAACTGTTCAACATCCTGGTTCTTTCTTTCTGTCTGTCCATTAGACTCAGGATGATATCCAGATGAAAATGACAAATGAACTCCCAACCTGTCACAAAAGGCACGCCAAAAACGAGCCACGAACTGAGGTCCCCTATCAGAAACAATGTCGGTCCTCAGCTAGTCTGAACGCAGACCTATAGATATAAGGAAGGGGTCCCTACAAGAACTAAGGACTGGGATATAGATGGACACCTCCTAGCAGAAATTGTAGCAGAGCAGAGCAAAGACAAACAAACAAAAAGTACTAGTGGTCCAAGGACCAAGCAAACTACAGAGTTATGTACAAAGGAACCTGGCTAGCTTGAGAGTAAATGAAACACTGAAGTCCAGCAAGGCCAGAAGGGCGGAGCTGGATTATATAGGCAGAAAGTCATGTGACCAACAAAATAGAAAAAAGACTAACAGGAGGGTTCTAACACCGACTTTGTGGGGCGAACCCCAGGGTCCACGACCAGTGTCAGCGGGTGTCACCACTGCTTCTTCCGCTGTTGTGCGTGTAATAGATCCCCCTGATGTGTGTGCAAGGCAATCCCCTGTCCATACTGCATGCATAGATGCACCCTTCTCTCAGTCTTAACTTGTTATGGCAGTTTCTCAAGAAACAGCATCAACGTTCATGTCCACTTCCCACCGCAGCGTTCAATTGTCCATATTCCAGAGCTTTGAACGAAAGCGCAAATTCGCAGCCAACGCCCCACAGGCCACAGTCCTAAATTCGCACATTTCACGACTGCTTGCATTGAAAATGCTGCCTTTTAGGCTGATGGAGACGGAATCCTTCCGCAACCTTATGGCGGTGGCCGTCCCTCGGTACTCGGTCCCCAGCCGACACTATTTTGCCCGGTGTGCCATCCCCGCACTGTACAAGCACGTGTCCCAAAACATCTGCCGTGCCCTCAACAACTCAGTTACTGGGAGAGTCCACCTGACAACGGACACGTGGACAAGTGCTTGTGGCCAGGGACGGTACATCTCCCTGATGGCACACTGGGTAAACATAGTGGAAGCCGGGACCCAGTCGGACCTTGGGACGGAACACATCCTCCCTACACTGAGGATTGCGGGCCCTATGTCAGTCAGAGTTGCCCCCACAGTGTACAGCTCCTGCGCATCATCCTCCTCCTCCTCATGTTCAGCCTCCATCTCAGATATCACCACATCAGTTACAAGCTGGAAGCACTGCAGTACTGCCTCAGCCAAGCGGCAACAGGCTGTGCTGAAACTCATAAGCTTAGGTGATAAACCTCACACTGCTTGTGAGTTGTGGACAGCTGTGAAAGAGCAGGCAGATCTGTGGCTGAGACCGCTGAACTTACATCCAGGCATGGTCATGTGTGACAATGGCCGTAACCTGGTGGCGGCTCTGAGGAGAGGCGAGATCACACACGTATCATGCCTGGCTCATGTGCTTAACCTCGTGATTCAGCGATTTCTTAAATCGTTCCCCGAGTTGCCAGATCTGCTCGTCAAAGTACGCCGCCTGTCAGCTCATTTTCGCAAGTCAGCTAGAGCTTCCGCTGCCCTTGCTGTGTTGCAGCAGTTTTTGCAGCTTCCGGCACACCGACTGGTGTGTGATGTCCCAACACGTTGGAACTCTACCCTCCACATGTTGCAAAGGATTTGTGAGCACACATAAGACGTCAGGAGTGGACCTGGATGTCTGACATATGTACCATCCTGACAAACTTTGAGGAGTCCACCAAGATGGTGAGTGGCGATGATGCCATCATTAGCATCAGCATCCCACTTGTCTGTCTTTTGCAACGCTCTCTGCAGAGAATTAAAGAGGAGGCATTGCAGCCAGAGTATGATGAGATGGATCAAGAAGCCATAATGGGCAATTACACACAGCCCAGCCTCATCTCATCCCAACGTGCATTGGGGGACAATGAGGGAGAGGAGGAGGAGGAGGAAGAACAGGAGCTGCTATCATGCGCTGTAGACGGTAGTACCTGTACAACTGTCATACAGTCGGTTCAGCGTGGGTGGCCAGGGGGGAGGAGGAAGAGGAGGAGGAGAGCATGGTCAGTCGTCATCTTGGTGAGGACACGGAAGTCTTGCCCGTTACCAGTCTGGCATGCATGGCTGACTTTATGTTACGCTGCCTTAACCGTGACCCTCGCATTGTCAAAATGTTGGGTGACAGTCATTAATGGTTGGTGACACTTTTAGACCCCCGCTACAAGGAGAACTTTCACTCTCTTATTCCTGAGGTGGAGAGGTCTACAAAAATGTGACAGTACCAGAAGGCCCTTGCTGCAGAACTGTTAAAAAAATTCCCATCTGAACACACTAGCGGCAGAGGTCACAGTTCGTTGACCAACCAAGGCGTACAGGCGAGAGAGACGCAAATCCAGTTGAGCAAAGGCAGGGGAACATTGTCAACATTCTGGGACAGTTTTCTGAGACCCGCTCAGCTTCTAGGCCCTGAGGCACGGGGTACTCTCAGAAGGAGTGGAAAGTTTCAAAAGATGGTGAGGGAGTACCTTGCCGACCGTACCAGCGTCCTCCGTGATTCCTCTGTGCCTTTTAATTATTGGGTATCCAAGCTGGACACTTGGAATGAACTCGCTCTGTACGCCTTGGAGGTCCTGGCCTGCCCTGCAGCTAGCGTGTTATCGGAGCGTGGTTTTAGTGCCGCTGGGGGAATTATAACTGATAAGAGCACTCACCTGTCAACTGACAATGCTGAGAAGCTGACACTTATGAAAATGAACAAGGGCTGGATTGGGCCAGACTTCTCATCACCACCAAATGACAGCAGAGTAACATAAAGTCAAATCCACTGTGTTATTTCGGGAGGTGTATTCCCATGCACCGCTTCACACCCACACATGCACCACTTCCTCTTTTCGGCTGTATTTTGCTCTTCTCCTTATCCTAAGCCTCTACCACCACTATACCACCAGGGTGACTGTGGTCTGTGTTGCCAGCATTGCCAGTTCCTCCGTCCTAATTTTTGGCAGCTTTTGCTTGGAAGGCATAGGCAAAGACTATAGGAGACCCACTCCCCAATAATGGGAATAATGTTTTTAATATGCTGTACTGCATGGCTCTTGTAAGGGGCATTAAAATCGTCTTGTTAAGCTACTGCGACCTCCTCGTCTCTTCCAAGAGGCATTAAAACCGTCTTGCTAAGCTACTGCGACCTCCACCACTTTTCCAAGGGGCATTAAAAATGTCTTGTTAAGCTACTGCGACCTCCACGTCTCTTCCAAGGGGCATTAAAACCATCCTGTTAAGCTACTGCGGCCTCCACCCTTCTTCCAAGGGGCATTAAAACCGTCTCGTTAAGCTACTGCGACCTCCACCACTCTTTCAAGTGGCATTGATATTGTTTTTTTATTCCACTGCGACCTCCACCATTCTTCCAAGGGGCATTAAAACCGTCTTGTTAAGCTACTGCGACCTCCACGTCTCTTCCAAGGGGCATTAAAACCATCTTTTAAGCTACTGCGACCTCCACCATTATTCCAAGGGGCATTAAAACCGTCTTGTTAAGCTACTGCGACCTCCACGTCTCTTCCAAGGGGCATTAAAACCATCTTTTTAAGCTACTGCGACCTCCACCATTCTTCCAAGGGGCATTAAAACCGTCTTGTTAAGACACTCTGAACTCCACAGCTTTTTCAAGGGGCACTGAAATGTTGTTTTTAATTAACTCTAACCTCCACGACTCTTCCAACGGGCATTGCATTTCCTCCTAATTTTAGTCAGCTTTTGATTTTCAATGCATAGACGAACACTAAGGGAGACCAACTCCCCAATAATGGGTAGAAGGTTTTTAGTATGCAGTAATCCACGTCTGTTTCAAGGGGCATTGCAGTTCCTCATAATTATTGGAAAGCCTTCCATTCACTGCTTAGGCCAACATTGTACAGGAGACCCAGTTGCTATAAATGGAAAAAATGGTTTAGTTAAGGCCCTCTGACCTCCATGTTACTTCCAAGGGGCATTGGAGTGCCTCGAAATTTTTGGTAGGCATTGCACTCACTGTATGCCCTATAACTGTGTAGCCAAACCGCTCCTTTTGGTACAGAAACATATCCTACAAGACATGTGTGGTTGACTGGCCTGATATTGATGTGAATGGTCCCTGTTCCTCCTGCTCTTTCTCCTTTGCCACCACCTCATCCATCATTCATCACCTGAAGCTTTGTTTTAACGGGAGTCATAGAACTGGGATAGTAGCAGGAAAACATCCAGCAATCCTCGGAGGAGGTAGGATATGCGCAAAAACGCTGACGACCTCAGGCCTAGCGGTTACTACATACATGCGCTTGCATTCCAAGGAACAGAAAGCTAAGGAGATGGATGGCCTCATGATCATGAATAATTTACTCGCTGTGTAGGAGGCCGACCAGTGCTGCTGTCTACCTTCTGAACATTGTGTTGAATCCTGATTGACCCAGGACCCGCAATCCTCTATGTCTGGAGGACATGTTGCATCCCAGTGTCCAATTGTGTCCCGGCTTCCACAATATTAACCCAGTGTGAAGTCGTCAGTCAGATGGACCATCCCTGGCCACATTCACTTGTTCATGTCCTTCAAATAGGGGCGGCTGGGGACCGTTTATGGACACCTGGCCGCCCGCAGGCAGCTGTGGACCGTGTGTGGGCACCCGGCCGCAGGGAGGCTGGGGACCGAGCGTGGACACCAGGCCGCTGTGCGGCTGGGGACTGAGTATGGATGCCAAGCCGCCGACGCAGCCATGACATGGTGGCCGGTGTCTGCCTCCACATGCCTAAAAGGCCCAATTTCAAGTGCAAGCAAGCTAGCAGTATGGTATTGCAGCCTGGGGGTGGGTGGGTGGCATCATACTTGCGCTTGCATTGCAAGGAATCGGGGAGGTACAATTGAACACTGCCCTGGGACAAGGACTTGCATGGGGATAGTTGCAAGTCTGCATTTTCTGATGCGGTAAGGATCACTTCTGATGGCCACAATTTTAGGCAGTGACCTGGGTGTCAGAGATGCTTCCAGGGGTCTTCACCATGCTGTTCCCTTGTCTTTTCAGCACTGTATGCATGTGTCACACAGCACATGGCCAGATAAGATTGTAAAATGTTAAAATGATATCTCCCGGTGAATGCATTTGTCACGGTTGAAAGCAATACAAAAGTGCAAAAATGCATAAAAAATGCTACTTGGGAACATAGCCCAAGGTGTGGAGGTGTATTTTTGTTTTTGGTTATTTATTTTACCTTATACACAAGTCTTTACCCTGGAAAGGATGTTCCTTAACATATTTCACAGGAAAACCATTTCAGTTTCGTTTTTGAACGTTTTATTGTGAGCGCGTTAAAGTGGCTTAATACCTCTGATCACGTTGTTGACAGCAGTGCCCTGGGGGTCAGAAATGCTTCCTGGGGCGATCCCCATGCTGTCCCCATGTCATTTGAACACTGTCACTATCGTTTTGGGCGCTTTTTAGGCTTTCTACAGACTGCCGGGGGTGCCGCCGCAAAAATGCTCGGGTCTCCCATAGACTGACATTGGGCTCGTTGCTCGGGTTGAGCACCCGAGTATCACGGTGAGCTCGGCCCAAGCTTCGAGCACCCAAGCATTTTAGTGCTCGCTCAACACTAGTTATGACATAGTACATATTACTAATAAGTTTTACAATGATTGGTTCAAACGCTGATAAGTTGAACCTGGGTTCACCGGGATCCCTACATGTGCCGGTGTGCATGTGCCCCCAACAGTCGCACATGGACAACCTTCACATGAATTCAAGGATCAAAAACACATTGGATAAGATGTGGAATGTAGCAATACGTATTGATAAACAATATTGAAAAATACATTATTAGTATAAAATACACACAAAAATTATTGTGTTATGACATATTACCAATATAAAATTAATAATGAGAAGAAGAGGAGAGGGAGGGAGAATGATGAATAAAGATCAATCTGAAAGGGGAAGGACAAAATCCCTAGGAGCTGGTCACATTTTCAAGGACCAAATTCAGACCTTCAGGGGGTAATGTGCCCAATTTGAAAATCCAAAAACTCTCCTTATAAATCAAACTAGCCAATCGATCAGAGACGGTATCAGGTACATGGTCAATGATAGTAAGCCTCATATCTCCTGGATCTTTTTGATGGACAATACTGAAGTGTTTTGATACACTATGTAATTGAAAACCTATCCAGATATTGTGTCTATGTTTATTTAGACGTGCATGCATAGTTTGTATCATTCAGCCCACGTACTGGAGGTCACATGTACACTCCAGTAGGTAGATCACATGTGTTGATTGACAATTCATGTCATGTTTGATAGAGAATTTCTTTCCTGTAGTGTGTGATGAGAAAATCTTTTGAGCACCATTTTGAATGGCTCTACAACATAAACACTTTGGCGTATTGCACGGAAAACACCCCGGACAGATGCCATCCTGTGGTGGCTGTATTTTGGACTTCAAAGATGTATTACTTGGTGCTATTAAACTACGTAGATTTTTTTTCTTCCTATAAATGATGCTTGATTTATTGGGTATGAAAGGCCCTAATATTGGGTCACCCCTCAAAATAAACCAAAATTTATTAAGGACACTGTGAATGGTGACCCTAGATTGACTAAATGTAGTAACCATACTCCATCTAGTCAAATCTGAGGCTGTTTTATTTTTATTTTTACCAGTGGATGACTCAATACTATCAATGCACATGTCCTGGGTAAGAGCCCTAGTTTTAAAAAAGGCATCCTTCAATAATTTTTTGGGGTAATCTTTCTGTATAAACCGTTTTCTCAATATTTTAGATTTTACCAAAAATTCAGAGTCTCTGGTGCAGTTTTTTCGAACCCTCCAATATTGTCCATAGGGAACATTGGCGATCCATTTTGGGAGATGTCCACTATCAAACCTCAGATAACTATTTACATCCACTGGTTTGAAAAAGGTTGATGTGAACAATCTTCCCATCGTGTCAAACTGCACCATCAGGTCCAGCAATTGTAGGGCAGTTTCAGAAAAAGTTGCTGTGAAGGATAAACCCCACAAATTAGAATTGAGTTCATCAACGAACTTCAATACACTCTCACTAGTGCCCTTCCACAAGAAGAACAAATCGTCTATATAGCGGCGGTAAAACACCACATGGTTAGCGGCCATGGGGGACTGTGCGATGAAGACGGACTCGAAGACCCCCATAAACAAATTAGCGTAACTGGGGGCGATTCTCGTCCCCATCGCACAGCCCCTTTTCTGACGATAGACCACCCCTTCAAATGTGAATACATTGTTGTTCAATATGAACATAATAGATGTTTTGAGAAAATTCTTTTGCTCAGCTGGAATATGGTATCAGTCGACAAAAAATGTTCGACTGCTCTCAACCCCAATTCATGGGATATATTACTGCAAAGAGCACTAATATCAAGAGTCAAGATGAGACAATTGTTCCTGGTGGGGAGACCTCTTAGGAGTTTGATTAATTGAGAAGAATCTCTCAGATATGAATCAAGCTTGAGGACATATTTTTGAAGAAAGAGATCAACATAATGGGAGAGGTTACTGGCATTGATGATCGAGCACTAAAATACTCGGGTGCTCGAAGCTCAGGCCGAGCACATCGTGATACTTGGGTGCTCGACCTGAGCAACGAGCCCAATGTAAGTCTATGGGAAACTCGAGCATTTTTCTGGCGGTCCCCACCGGCGGTCTGCAGAAGGTCAAAAATTGCCCAAATCGATGGAAACAGTGCACAATTAAACATGTCAGGCAGGCAGACAGAATATATAGGAAGACAGGCAGGCAGGGTATATAGGAGGGTGCATGAAAAACATAGCAGGGCGCTGGAACACACTAGTCCCCCCCGATTTTCATGCAACCGTCTCTTTAAAAAAGTCGGCAATTCAGCAGCCACATACAGTTATAACATCGGTACCCGACAATTTAGAACAGAAAGAATAGAGCACCACACATAGATTAGATAGATAGAAACATGTCAGTCGCATATATAATAAGTACAGTGATAGTGTTGGTTACTGTACTTGTCATTTAGTGTTAAAATAAAGGATTTATTGAAAAAAAAATTGGCGTGGGGTCCCCCGTAATTTTAGTCTCTAGCAGAGGTTAAGCAGATGACTGGGGCAGATGTTTGAAGCCTGGGAAGGGGGTAATACCCACGGAGCTTCCCAGGCTACTAATATCAGCCCCCAGCTGAATACCTAGCCTTTACTAGCTATTAAAATGGGGGACCCAAAAAAAAATGACGTGGGGTCCCCCCTATTTTAATAGCTAGCAAAGGCTAGCCAGAAAGCTGGGGGCTGATATCAATAGCCTAGGAAGGGTGCCATGAATATTGGCCCCCTCCCAGGCTAGAAACACCACGCCTCAGCAGAATGCTGTTATCTAGCTTGCCATGCCACAGAGACACTGAGATGCCTTGCGCACCTCAGTGTCTCGCTGTGATGGCATCCAGATGAACTCGGCTCACCTCATGCACGTCACTGACAGCGTGGGAGAATTCTCCTGCTCATGCGGTGCCGGCAAATGACGTCACTGCGTGAGCAGGAGAATTCTTCCACGCTGTCAGTAACGTGCATGAGGTGAGCCGAGTTCATTTGACATGAACTCGGCTCATCTGGATGCCGCCGCAGTGAGACACTGAGGAGTGCAAGCATGCCTGCGCTCTGCAGTGTCTCTGAAGGATGACAAGCTGGATGGCAGTGTTCTGCTATGATCCAGCCTGCCATCTCAATGCCATCCCAGCGTGGGAGAATTCTAAAATCTCTTAGAAGGAATCTCAACTCATTTGTCCCCTCTGTAGAATTTAGGGAAAATTATGTAAATCTCAAATTTAAACTCATCAAATTCGAAGAGGATATCATAATGAAAAAAGCAGCAAAATTATTACGTGATAGGAAGGATACATGTGTGGTTGAGGAAACCACTGATGCCTCCGTTCTATCTCGACAGGAACCAGTTAACATGATTAATAGATCCAATCTGAATTCCACCATGACTCCAAATCCTTCATTCACTATAGTTGATTCACAAGACAAAGGAAAAAAATTGTCCCTTAAATTTCTTAAGTCTACTAAACAAAAAATTTTTTATGAACAACATAGAAAACTTTGTCAACTGCCCCTGTATAACTGGGTGTTGTAAGATCTGTGAAAGACAAAAACATGTCAGAGAATACTAGTAAGGATTCAATTGACAGAATAAATTCAAATATGACACAAATAGTACAGTCCAACTTGGATACAAATCCCACATCTTTGGATATGGTCCCAATAGTCCAGTCAATTGACAAAGACCCAGTTAATTTTCCATTAGACTTTGGAGCAAATTGTTCACCTTCGGCCATATCTACACAAAAGGAGGACTATACTGACCCCATGAATTTATCCTTATTGACAGTACACCATTATACACCTTCACAGATTAAATGCACTGAATCTTCTACAATATTCACTACAACCAATACAAATGAATCGGTTCTGTTAAATTCTTTTAGGGGAGAAGTTCAACCCAATGATCACCATCCACTCAATGGGGACTCCTCTATTGAAATGGTTGTTTTTGATGGGGATCGTAGTTCTCCAAAAAAGGAACCTACCACTACCAATATCATCCACTCATTAGTTCCTTCACTCTCCCTTAAAAATGTTTCATCGATAATAAATTTAACTCAATCAGTACAGGAATCAATAAATAAGGTTCAATTCTCTATTCCCTTGAATGAGAAAAATGTTATAATAAATCAGAACCCCAATCGAAGGTACTCTAAAATTACACAATTTTTTGGGGTTGCCCCCGGACGACACCCAAAGAGAAAAAGAGAAAACGGGGTTGTAGAGGAAGTGGAGGAACCCTTTGCAGACCCGATACCATTCTCACCAGATGCATCTCAGAAAAGGACAAAAGCCGACTAGATTACAAGAATACGAGAAAATTTAGGAATTTTCAATTTGTCGGACCACAACCTAACTAAGTATGAGGTTCGATTACTTGAACGGGGTATATCATTTTGCCCTAATTCTCCAGCTAATGTGTTTTCCTTATATCTTGATCTTAATGAATTTTTTAAAAAAACTAATTATACAACGACATTTTTTATTAGAAGAGAGGAGAAAAAAAGTCATAACTTCACCCTTACAAAACCCCTCTCCCACAATTAATTCAGAGGTTGAACCAGTGCATGTAAATGTACATGGATATCCGAGCAAATTTTACCCATTGTATCATAAAGCTTCTCATATTGAAACACTTCAACAACTTATTCTAAAAGATATTCGGTCTTTTGAGCATCTAAAAATTAGGGATAATTTAAGTCCCGTTGAGAGAATCTTGGATGATCATGATTATTATGAAATGTTATCCCATGACCCTTCGGTTTTGATATTCCTGAAATATAAGGAACATATTAAAACCGCACATGTCAATGGTCTCCTAAACAAAAAAGACAAATTTTTTTTAACTATAACACAATTTAGGGTCCCCTTCTTCTATTTCCTCCCCAAGATACACAAAAGCCCTACAAACCTCCCCTGTCATCCAATCATCTCAGGAATTGGTTCTATTACCAGTAACCTCTCCCATTATATTGATCTCTTTCTTCAAAAATATGTCCTCAAGCTTGATTCATATCTGAGAGATTCTTCTCAATTAATCAAACTCCTAAGAGGTCTCCCCCCATGAACAATTGTCTCATCTTGAGTCTTGATGTTAGCGCTCTTTACAGTAATAGATCCCATGAATTGGGGTTGAGAGCAGTCAAACATTTTTTGTTGACTGATACCAATATTCCAGCTGAGCAAAAGAATTTACTCAAAACATCTATTATGTTCATATTGAACAACAATGTATTCACGTTTGAAGGGGTGGTCTATCGTCAGATAAGGGGCTGTGCGATGGGGATGAGATTCGCGCCCAGTTACGCTAATTTGTTTATGGGGGTCTTCGAGTCCGTCTTCATCGCACAGTCCCCCATGGCGGCTAACCATGTGGTGTTTCACCGCCGCTATATAGACGATTTGTTCTTCTTGTGGAAGGGCAATAGTGAGAGTGTATTGAAGTTCGTTGATGAACTCAATTCTTATTTGTGGGGTTTATCCTTCACAACAACTTTTTCTGAAACTGCCCTACAATTCCTGGACCTGATGGTGCAGTTTGACACGATGGGAAGATTGTGAAGACGGTTTATACAGAAAGGTTACCCCCAAAAATTATTGAAGGATGCCTTTTTTAAAGCTAGGGCTCTTACCCAGGACATGTGCATCGATAGGATTGAGTCATCCACTGGTAAAAATAAAAATAAAACAGCCTCAGATTTGACTAGATGGAGTATGGTTACAACATTTAGTCAATCTAGTGTCACCATTCACAGTGTTCTTAATAAATTTTGGTTTATTTTGAGGGGTGACCCAATATTAGGGCCTTTCATACCCAATAAATCAAGCATAGGAAGAAAAAAAATCTACGTAGTTTAATAGCACCAAGTAATACATCTTTGAAGTCCAAAATACAGCCACCACAGGATGGCATCTGTCCGGGGTGTTTTCCGTGCAATACGCCAAAGTGTTTATGTTGTAGAGCCATTCAAAATGGCGCTCAAAAGATTTTCTCATCACACACTACAGGAAAGAAATTCTCTATCAAACATGACGTGAATTGTCAATCAACACATGTGATCTACCTACTGGAGTGTACATTTGACCTCGAGTACGTGGGCCAAATGATACAAACTATGCATGCATGTCCAAATAAACATAGATACAATATCCGGATAGGTTTTCAATTACATAGTGTATCAAAACACTTCAGTATTGTTTATCAAAAAGATCCAGGAGATATGAGGCTTACTATCATTGACCATGTACCTGTTACCGTCTCTGATCGATTGGTGAGTTTGATTTATAAGGAGAGTTTTTGGATTTTCAAATTGGGCACATTACCCCCTGAAGGTCTGAATTTGGCCCTTGAAAATGTGACCAGCTCCTAGGTATTTTGTCCTTCCCCTTTCAGATTGATCTTTATTCATCATTCTCCATCGATCTCTCCCCCTCTTCTTATCATTATTAATTTTATATTTGTAATAAGTCAAAACACAATAATTTTTCTGTGTATTTCATACTAATAATGTATTTTTCAATATTGTTTATCAATACGTATTGCTACATTCCACATCTTATCCAATGTGTTTTTGATCCTTGAATTCATGTGAAGGTTGTCCATGTGCGACTGTTGGGGGCACATGCACACCGGCACATGTAGGGATCCCGGTGAACCCAGGTTCAACTTATCAGCGTTTGAACCAATCATTGTAAAACTTATTAGTAATATGTAATATGTCATAACACAATAATTCTTGTGTGTATTTTATAATTAACTATGCATTTTTTAATATTGTCCATCAATATGTATTGCTATATTCCATGCCTTAGCCAATGTGTTCTTGATTTTTGAATTCATGTGAAGGTTGTCCATGTGCGACTGTTGGAGGCACATGCACACCGGCACATGTAGGGTTCCTTGTGAACCCAGGTTCAACTAATCAGCGTTTGAACTAATTATTGCAAAACTAATTAGTATATCAACCTATCATTGTGAAGCTTTGCCTATATACGTTTTATTTTGTGTCCATACCCTTGTACCACCTGATGAAGATAATTTACTATCGAAACGCGTTGTTGAAAGGGCTTATTAAATGTTTTTAGCCCCAAATCTGTTTTCTCCAGTGATCACTTTAGCGCTCCATAGACCGCTTTTCTTTCTTACATAGTTTTCTATTCCCTCTCTGAGGGTCAGCGACAGGATCAGCTTTGTGGATCAATTGCTAACCATCCCTGCAATTCCTTCCCCACTCGTTATTTGAGGACCTGCAGCAAGGGAGACGCCTTTTTCAAACCCACAGGACCTGAGGTGACGCGTATCCGGTCCTGAGTCACGTGGTCCGCGGCCGCTCACGTGGTCCGCGACCAAGAACCCGGAAGCGGTGAGCACAGCCAGCGGTCCGCAGCATACAGCACGTGGTGAGCCCACCGGCCTGTACCACGCAGTGAGACTCACCTTCTCTCCACCTTCTGGCAGTCACGGGGTTGTGCAGGGGTGCACAACTCCAGCAGGTGAGTGGCCTCTTGGTGGGTTTTAATCTATATTGGTCCATCTGGTCCTTCACACAGCGCGCTTTTCTCCCCTCTTTTTTTTTAAACTGTTATTGGGATTTTTCATAAATTTTGGCAGTCGTTGGACCCACAGCACACCCTGTAACTGTATAGCAGACCCGCTCCTTTCTAATAGGAACACATAGTTACTGTAGCCCTGCTCTATGTGTCTTTAAAATGTTAATGGGGTTTTCCTAAATTTTGGCAGCCGTTGGATTCACTGCATACCCTATAATTGTATAGCAGACCCTCTCCTTTCTAATGGGAACATGTTGCTACTTTGGCCAAGCACTTTGTGTGTTTAAATTGTTAGTGTTTTTTTTCCTAAATTTTGGCAGCCGTTGGACTCACTGCATACCCTTTAACTGTATAGCAGACCCTCTCCTTTCTAATGGGAACATGTCATTACTTTGGCCCACCTCTATGTGTATTTGAAATGTTATTGGGGTTTTTCCTAAATTTTGGCAGCCATTGGACTCACTGCATACCCTATAACTGTATAGCAGACCCTCTCCTTTCTAATGGGTTCATGTTGTACTCGTTACTGTGGCCCACCTCTATATGCTATAACTGTATAGCAGACCCTCTCCTTTCTAATGGGAACATGTCGTTACTGTGGCCCAGCACTTTGTGTCTTTAAATTGTTAGTGGGGTTTTTCCTAAAATTTGGCAGCCGTTGGACTCACTGCATACCCTATAACTGTATAGCAGACTCTCTCCTTTCTAATGGGAACATGTCGTTACTGTGGCCCAGCTCTATGTGTGTTTAATTTGTTAGTGGGATTTTCCCTAAATTTTGGCAATCCTTACAGTCACAGCATGGGCATTACCACTATAGGAGACCCACTCCTTTTTAATTTTTTTACTGAGAACCTCCTCTGTGTCTCTTCAAAGGGGTATTGGGGTGCGTCCAAATTTTTGGAAGCCCTTGCAGTCACTGCATTTGCAATAAAAGTATAGGAAATCCACTCTTTAATAATGGGAACAACAAAGCATAGCCGACTGCTGGCCCTTTAAGAATAGTAAGGCTGTAAAAATAGTGTTTGTGACTTTCACAATCCCTCCTTCATAAATGAAACATGATATCTGATGATATTTCACACACCACATGGCCAGATAAGGTTGGAAAATGTTAAAATGACATTTTCCAGTGAATTCATTTGTCTTGGTTGAAAGCAATGCAAAATTGTAAAAACGCATCAAAAACGCTACGTGTGAACATAGAGCAAGTTGTGGAGGAGCATTTTTGTTTATTTATTTTGCCTTATATACAAGTCAGTACCCTGGAAAGGATGTTCCTTAACATATTTCCCAGCAAAATCCATTTTGGTTTCGTTTTTGCATGTTTTATTGTGAGTTCGTAAAAGTGACGTAATACCTCTGACAACATTGTTGACAGCATTGACCTGAGAGTCAGAACTGCTTCCAGGGGTCTATCCCATGCTGTTTCCATGTCATTTGAGCACTGTTCCCATCGATTTGGGAAATGTTTAGGCCCTCTGCAGACCGCCGGGGAGTGAGGAGCGCTGGAAAAAGGCTCAAGTTTCCCATAGATTTACTCGTTACTCAGACCCAGCAGTCGAGCATTCCAATTTGCTCGACCCGAGCAATGAGTACCTGAGTATTTTAGTGCTCACTCATCACTAGTAATTATATATATCCATCTGAACTAACAGTCCTAATCCAGCTGCATATATTCAGTGGTGATAGCAGGAGTTAGGCAGCCAGGGTATGTGGCAGACTGCAATGTATGATACAGCACAAGAGGGTCCATTGCACTTTCTGTCGGATGCTGCTATTGTTACAAATTTTTGTAAACATAGCCCCAGATATCAAGGGCCAGGGCAATTTTTTTTATATCTTAATTCTGGTTATTTGCTTAAAAAGCAAGGCAGGTAAGGTATGTGACAGACTGCAGTGGATACAGCACCAAAGGGTCCATTGTACATTCTGACTGATCCTGCTATTGCAGATATTTGTAGACATAGCCCCAGGTGTCAGGGGCTAGGGCTAATTTTTTTTATCTTAATCCTGATTATTTGCTTAAAAAGCAACCCAGAGTACACCATTTTTCTGCTCCATTTGCTGTCAGCACTGCAGAATACAGCCAGATCTTTTCAATATTGCAGCGCTAAAATCCAAAAATTTTAACTGAAGGTGGAAAATATTGGCCTCGATTTCCATTTTATTGCAGTGTGTTGGTGAAGCTATTTACACAAGGACACTTTGAATAGTTTTAGTAAACTATAGGTCTGCTTTTTAAAACTGTGGTTCTCCATCAGACATCTCACATATAACTGCTTTCCAAATTCAGCCATTTCTGACCTCCATTTTCATTTTGGTGCAGTGTGTCCGTGAAACTATTCACAGAAGGTCGCTGTGAAGAATAGTATTAGTAAACTACAGGCCTACTTTTTAAAACTGTGTTTCTTCGTCAGACGTATCACATATAACTGCATTCCAAATTCAGCCATTTCTGGCCTCCATTTCCATTTTGTTGCACTGTGTCGGTGGAGCTATTCATACGAGGTCGCTGTGAAGAATAGTATTAGTAAACTACAGGCCTCTATTTAAAACCGTGGTTTTCCGTCAGACGTATCACATATAACTGCGTTCCAAAATCAGCCATTTCTGGCTTCCATTTCCATTTTATTGCAGTGTGTCAGAGAAGTTATTCTCACAAGGTTGCTGTGAAGAATAGTAACCTACAGGCCCGCTATTTAAAACTGTGGTTGTCCATCAGTCATATCACATAAAACTGCGGTTTAAATCCAGCCATTAGTAGTGAACGTGGAAAATATTGTCCTCCATTTAAAATGGGCAAGGTGCATGGCAAGGGGCGGGGAAGTGGACGTGATGGTGATGGTGCATGCAGAGGCCGAGGCCAAGCTGAAATTGTGCCACAACAAACACCCACATCTTGTCGCTCGACCTTCCTGTCCCAATTACTCGGGGACCACACAACACCACTATTGAACACAGAGCTGTGTCAAAAGGTTGTTGTTTGGATAGCAGATAATGCTTCCAGTCACTTTGCCACCACCACCACCCTGTCTTCCCACAGTCAAGTCTCAGTAGCCATGAGTCTGGACCGCATATTCCTCACCCTTATCCTCCTTCCTGCACCCATGCCGAGTGCCCAGAGACAACTGATCTTACACTTGGACACTCAGAAGAGCTGTTCACTTTTCCATTTATAGATTCTGGCCTCTCGCCCAGCAAGCTTCAAGCGGGTGAAGAGGAGAACGTGTGTAGCGATGCCCAAATATTTGAGCAGTCATGGTCACACAAAGGCAACAGTGGGAAAGTGCAATTACTGTCGCAAGAGGTGGATGGGATGATGATCAGACACAATTGCCAGAAAGTCAGGAGGAAGATCAGGGTGCGGAAAAGGAAGACGAGGTTCTGAATGATATAGTAACTGATCCAACCTGGCCAGAGGGACATGCAGAGCGAGGACAGCAGCACACAGGGGGAGGGAGGCGAAGCACCACAATAGGCAGGAAGAAGCAGTGTGGTGGCCGCAGATACAAAGCGGGAAAGCTTTCCCCGTAACACCAACACGACAGAAGTTGCCAGTACACCTGTTGGGTCTTCCCGAGTCTGATTGTTTTTTAAAGACTCTGCAGATAACCCCAAAAAAAGCCATTTGCACCACCTGCTAGGCCAGCATCAGCAGGGGTAGCAAAACTAGCAGCCTGACCACCACCAGCATGATTAGGCACATGGCAGCAAAGCACCTGACTAAGTGGGCCAAACCCAAGGGTCCTGAAACAGTGTCTGCGGGTGACACCACTGCTTCTTCCGCTGTTGTGCATGCAAGCCAATTCCCTGTCCCTGGCGCATGCGAAGATGCCTCCTGACCTGCAAGATTTCTGCAACCTGATGGTGGTGGCCATCCCTCGGTACTCGGTCCACAGCCGCCACTATTTCTCCCGGTGTGCAGTCCCCGCATTACATGAGCAAATTTTACCACATTATTAGCCGTGCCCTCAACAATGCAGTTACTGGGAAATTCCACCTAACCTCTGACACGTGGACAAGTGCTTGTGGGCATCGATGGTACATCTCGCTGGCATCACACTAAGTTAATATAGTGGAAGCCAGGACCCAGTCAGACCTTGGGACGTAACTCGTGTGGAGGAGCATTTTTGTCTTTGGTTATTTATTTTTCCTTACATACAAGTCATTACCCTCGAAGAGGATTGCGGGCCCTGTGTGAATCAGGGTAGCCCCCACATTCTACAGCTCCTGTACCTCCTCCTCCTCTTCAGCCTCCATCTCCGAAATAACCACATCAGTTAGAAGCTGGAAGCACTGCAGCACTGCCTCGGCCAAGCGGCAGCAGGCTGTGCTGAAGATAATATGCTTATAAGACAAACCGCACAATGCTGAAAAGTTGTGGACAGTTCTGAAACAGCAGGCAGATCTGTGGCTGACATCGCTGACCCCAAAGCCAGTTATGGTCGTGGGTAATAATAGCCAAAACCTGGTGGCTTCTCTGAATCGAGCTGAGCTCACACACGTACCATGCCTAGCCCATGTGCTTAGCCTATTGGTTCAGCGGTTTCTCAAAACCTACCCATATCTGCCTGTCAAAGTACGCCACTTGTGTGCCCATTTTAGAAAGTCAGCTAAAGCTTCCGCCGCTCTTGCCATGCTTCAGCAGCATTTGCAGTTTCCAGCTCACTGACTAGTGTGTGATGTCCCCACTTGTTGGAACTCTACATTGCATATGTTGAGAAGGATTTGTGAGCAGAAGAGGCCAGTTGTTGACCACTAGCATCAACACAGCCGTCGGTATTCAGGTCAGACTTCACACATAAGACCTCAGGAGTGGACATGGATGTCAGACATCTGTACCATCCTCCAAAACTTTCAGGACTCCACCAAGATGGTGAGCGGCAATGCTCTCTGCTCACAATTAAAGAGGATGCATTGCAGTCAGAGCATGATGAGATGAAGCAAGGAACCATTCAGGGTGATTCCACACAGCTCAGCCTCATCTCATCCCAAAGTGGATTGGGTGACAATGAGAAAGAGGAGGAGGAGGAGGAGGAGGAAGAAGAACAGGAGATAGTTTCCTTCACTATAGACGGTACTACCTGCACAACTGTCATTATTATTATTTCTTATTATAGCGCCATTTATTCCATGGCACTTTACATGTAAGAAAGGGGTATACATAGCGAAAACATTTACAATAATCTTGAACAAAACGTGACGGCGACTGGTACAGGAGGAGCTAGGACCCTGCCTGCAAGGGCTCACAGTCTACAAGGGATGGGTGAGGATTAGTGTTGAGCGAGCACTAAAATGCTCGGGTGCTCGAAGCTCGGGTGACGGTCGAGCTCACCGTGATACTCGGGTGCTCGACCCGAGCAACGAGTCCAATGTTAGTCTATGGGAGACCCGAGCATTTTTGCGGCGGCACCCCCAGCAGTCTGTAGAAAGCCTAAAAAGGGCCCAAAACGATAGTGACAGTGCTCAAAAGACATGGGGACAGCAAGGGCATCGCCCCAGGGAGCATTTCTGACCCCTAGGTCACTGCTGTCAACAACGTAGTCAGAGGTATTAAGCCACTTTAACGGGCTCACAATAAAACGTTCAAAAACGAAACTGAAATGGTTTTCCTGTGAAATATGTTTAGGAACTTCCTTTCCAGAGTAAAGACTTGTGTATAAGGTAAAATAAATAACCAAAAACAAAAATACTCCTCCACACCTTGGGGTATGTTCACAAGTAGCATTGTTTATGCTTTTTTGCACTTTTGTATTCTTTCAACTGTGACAAATGCATTCACCGGTAAATCTCATTTTAACATTTTACAATCTTATCTGGCCATGTGCTGTGTGACACATGCATACAGTGCTGAAAAGACATGGGAACAGCATGGGAAAGACCCCTGGAAACATCTCTGACACCCAGATCACTGCCTAAAAGTGTGCCCATCAGAAGTGATCATTTCCACATCAGAAAATGCAGACTTGCAACTATCCCCGTGCAAGTCCTTGTCCCAGGGCAGTGTTCAATTGTACCTCCCCCATTCCTTGCAATGCAAGTGCAAGTATGCAGCCTGCCACCCACCCCAGGCTGCAATACCATACTGCTAGCTTGCTTGCACTTGAAATGGGGCCTTTCAGTTTGGAGGAGGCCGAAGCTGGCCACTACCTCATGGCTGCTTCGGCAGCGAGATATCCATACTCAGTCCCCAGCCGCCCTGCGGCCGGGTGTCCACGCTTGGTCCCCTGCCGCCAAGGGGCGGCCGGGTGTCCATACTTGGTCCCCAGCTGCCCTGTGGCTGGGTGTCCACACATGGTCCCCAGCCACCTGGGGGCGGCCGGATGTCCATACTCGGTCCCCAGCCGCCCCTATTTCTCCTTGAAACTCCCCCCACACTTTTCTTAGCCTGGCCTGCTTTAGGGCAGCATTGGACGAGCCCACCAGAGAACCAGACTACTTTGGTGGGCCCTGGCTTCTCCATCAGGGGAGTTGAGAGTGCGAAGGTGAGGAGCATGATGATGATGATAGAAGTTAGCGTCTGCTTTGTTTTCTTGGAATGAAAGCGCATGTATGTAGTAGCGGCTAAGCCTGAGGTGGTCAGCGTTTTGGCGCATATCCTACCTCCTCCGAGGATTGCTGGATGTTTTCCTGCTACTATCCCAGTTCTATGACTCCTTTTAAAACAAAGCTTCAGGTGATGAATGATGGATGAGGTGGCGGCAAAGGAGAAAGAGCAGGAGGAACAGGGACCATTCACATCAATATCAGGCAAGTCAACCACACATGTCTTGTAGGATATGTTTCTGTACCAAAAGGAGCGGTTCGGCTACACAGTTAAAGGGCATGCAGTGAGTGCAATGCCTACCAAAAATTTCGAGGCACTCCAATGCCCCTTGGAAGTGACATGGAGGTCAGAGGGCCTTAACTAAACCATTTTTTCCATTTATAGCAACTGGGTCTCCTGTGCACTGTTGGCCGAAGCAGTGAATGGATGGCTTTCCAAAAATTATGAGGAACTGCAATGCCCCTTGAAACAGACGTGGATTACAGCATACAAAAAATCTTCTACCCATTATTGGGGAGTGGGTATCAATTCGTGTTCGCCTATGCATTGAAAAGCAATAGTTGACTAAAATTAGGAGGAAATACAATGCCCGTTGGAAGAATGGTGGAGGTCGCAGTAAAATAAAAACATAATATCAATGCCCCTTGGAAAAGTGGTGGAGGTCGCAGTAGCTTAAAAAGACGGTTTTAATGCCCCTTGGAAGAATGGTGGAGGTCGCAGTAGCTTAACAAGACAGTTTTAATGCCACTGGGGAAAGTGGTGGAGGTTGCAATAGCTTTACAAGATGGTTTTAATGCCCCTTGGAAGAGACGTGGAGGTTGCAATAGCTTAACAAGATGGTTTTAATGCCCCTTGGAAGAGACGTGGAGGTTGCAGTAGCTTCAAAGACGGTTTTAAAGCCGATTGGAAGAGACGTGGAGGTCGCAGTGGAATAAAAAGACAATATTAATGCCCCTGGGAAAAGTGGTGGAGGTCGCAGTAGCTTAACAAGACAGTTTTAATGCCACTTGGAAGTATGGTGGAGGTCGCAGTGGAATAAAAAGACAATATCAATGCCCCTGGGAAAAGTGGTGGATGTAGCAGTAGCTTAACAAGACGGTTTTAATGCCCCTTGGAAGAGACGTGGAGGTTTCAGTAGCTTAACAAAACGGTTTTAATGCACCTTGGAAGAGACGTGGAGGTTGCAGTAGCTTAACAAGACGTTTTTAATGCCCCTTAAAAGAGACGTGGAGGTTGCAGTAGCTTAACAAGACGGTTTTAATGCCCCTTGGAAGAGAGGTGGAGGTTGCAGTGGAATAAAAAGACAATATCAATGCCCTTGGGAAAAGTGGTGGAGATCGCAGTAGCTTAACAAGGCGGTTTTAATGCCGCTTGGAAGAGACGTGGAGGTTGCAGTAGCTTAATAAGACGGTTTTAATGCCCCTTGGAAGAGACGTGGAGGTTGCAGTAGCTTAACAAGATGGTTTTAATGCCCCTTGGAAGAGACGTGGAGGTTGCAGTAGCTTAACAAGGCGGTTTTAATGTCCCTTGGAAGAGACGTGGAGTTTGCAGTAGCTTAACAAGACGGTTTTAATGCCCCTTGGAAAAGACATGGAGGTCGCAGTGGAATAAAAAGACAATATCAATGCCCCTGGGGAAAGTGGTGGAAGTCGCAGTAGCTTAACAGGACGGTTTTAATGCCCTTTGGAAGAATGGTGGAGGTCGCAGTGGAATAAATGGACAATATTAATGCCCCTGGGAAAAGTGGTGGATGTCGCAGTAGCTTAACAAGACGGTTTTAATGCCCCTTGGAAGAATGGTGGAGGTCGCAGTGGAATAAAAAGACAATATCAATGCCCCTGGGAAAATTGGTGTAGGTCGCAGTAGCTTAACAAGACAGTTTTAATGCCCCTTGGAAGAGTGGTGGAGGTCGCAGTAGCGTAACAAGACGGTTTTAATGCCCCTTGGAAGAGACGTGGAGGTGGCAGTAGCTTAGCAAGACGGTTTTAATTCCCCTTGGAAGAAACGTGGAGGTGGCAGCAGCTTAACAAGATGGTTTTAATGCCCCTTGGAAGAGACGTGGAGGTTGCAGTAGCTTAACAAGACGGTTTAAATGCCCCTGAGGAAAGTGGTGGAGGTCGCAGTAGCTTAACAAGATGGTTTTAATGTCCCTTGGAAGAGACTTGGAGGTTGCAGTAGCTTAACAAGACGGTTTTAATGTCCCCTTGGAAGAGACATGGAGGTTGCAGTGGAATAAAAAGACAATATCAAAGCCCTTGGGAAAAGTGGTGGAGGTCGCAGTAGCTTAAAAAGATGATTTTATTGCCCCTTGAAAGAGACGTGGAGGTTGCAGTAGCTTAACAAGACGGTTTTAATGTCCCTTGGAAGAGACGTGGAGGTTGCAGTAGCTTAACAAGATGGTTTTAATGCTCCTTGGAAGAGACGTGGAGGTGCAGTAGCTTAACAAGTTGGTTTTAATGCCCCTTGGAAGAGACGTGGAGGTTGCAGCAGCTTATCAAAACGGTTTTAATGCCCCTTGGAAGAATCGTGGAGGTTGCAGTAGCTTAACAAGGTGGTTTTAATGCCCCTTGGAAGAGACGTGGAGGTCGCAGTGGAATAAAAAGACAATATCAAAGCCCTTGAGAAAAGTGGTGGAGGTCGCAGTAGCTTAACAAGATGGTTTTAATACCCTTTGAAAGAGACGTGGAGGTTGCAGTAGCTTAACTAGACGGTTTTAATGCCCCTTGAAAGAATGGTGGAAGTCGCAGTAGCTTAACAAGACAATTTTAATGCCCCTGGGGAAAGAGGTGGAGGTGGCAGTAGCTTAAGAAGATGGTTTTAATGCCCCTTGGAAGAGACGTGGAGGTTGCAGTAGCTTCACAAGGTGGTTTTAATGCCCCTTGGAAGAGACATGGAGGTTGCAGTGGAATAAAAAGACAATATCAATGACCTTGGGAAAAGAGGTGGAGGTCGCAGTAGCTTAACAAGACGGTTTCAATGCCCCTTGGAAGAGACGTGGAGGTTGCAGTATATTAAAAAGATGGTTTTAATGCCCCTTGGAAGAGACATGGAGGTTGCAGTAGCTTAACAAACGGTATTAATGTCCCTTGGAAAAGAAGTGGAGTTTGCAGTACCTTAACAAGACGGCTTTAATGCCCATTGAAAGAGACGTGGAGGTCGCAGTGGAATAAAAAGACAATATCAATGCCCTTGGGAATAATGGTGGAGGTCGCAGTAGCTTACCAAGACGGTTTTAATGCCCCTTGGAAGAGATGTGGAGGTTGCAGTAGCTTAACAAGACCGTTTAAATGCCCCTTGGAAGAGACATGGAGGTTGCAGTAGCTTAACAAGATGGTTTTAATGCCCCTTGGAAGAGACGTGGATTTTACTGTAGCTTAGCAAGACTGTTTTAATGGCCCTTGGAAGAGAAGGGGAGGTTGCAGTAGCTTAACAAGACGGTTTTAATGCCCCTTGGAAGAGACGTGGAGGTCGCAGTGGAATAAAAAGACAATATGAATGCCTCTGGGAATAGTGGTGGAGGTCGCAGTATCTTAACAAGACGGTTTTAATGCCCCTTGGAAGGATGGTGGAGGTCGCAGTGGATTAAAATGACAATATCAATGCCACTGGGAAAAGTGGTGGAGGTCACAATAGCTTAACAAGATGGTTTTAATGCCCCTTGGAAGAGACGTGGAGGTTGCAGTAGCTTAACAAGATGGTATAAATGCCTCTTGGAAGAGCCATGCAGTACAGCATCTTAAAAACATTATTCCCATTATAGGGGAGTGGGTCTCCCATAGTCTTTGCCTATGCCTTACAAGCAAAAGCTGCCAAAAATTAGGACGGAGGAACTTGAAATGCTGGCAACATGGACCAAGGTCACCCTGGTGGTATAATGGTGGTGGAGGCTGAGGAGAAGTAGAGTGCCCCTTGGAAGAGACGTGGAGGTTGCAGTAGCTTAACAAGACAGTTTTAATGCCTCTTGGAAGAGACGTGGAGGTTGCAGAAGCTTAACAAGATGGTTTAATGCCCCTTTGAAGAGACGTGGAGGTTGCAGTAGCTTAACAAGACAGTTTTAATGCCCCTTGGAAGAGACGTGGAGGTTGCTCTAGCTTAACAAGACAGTTTTAATGTCCCTTGGAAGAGACGTGGAGTTTGCAGTAGATTAACAAGACGGTTTTAATGCCCCTTGGAAAAGACATGGAGGTCGCAGTGGAATAAAAAGACAATATCAATGCCCCTGGAAAAAGTGGTGGAAGTCGCAGTAGCTTAACAACACGGTTTTAATTCCCTTTGGAAGAATGGTGGAGGTCGCAGTGGAATAAATAGTCAATATCAATGCCCCTGGGAAAAGTGGTGGAGGTGGCAGTAGCTTAACAAGACGGTTTTAATGCCCCTTGGAAGAATGGTGGCGGTCGCAGTAGAATAAAAAGACAATATCAATGCCCCTGGGAATGGTGGTGGAGGTCGCAGTAGCTTAACAAGACAGTTTTAATGCCCCTTGGAAGAGTGGTGGAGGTCGCAGTAGCTTAACAAGACTGATTTAATGCCCCTTGGAAGAGACGTGGAGGTTGCAGTAGCTTAACAAGATGGTTTTAATGCCCCTTTGAAGAGAGGTGGAGGTTGCAGTGGAATAAAAAGACAATATCAATGCCCTTGGGAAAAGTGGCGGAGATCGCAGTAGCTTAACAAGACGGTTTTAATCCTTCTTGGAAGAGACGTGGAGGTTGCAGTAGCTTAATAAGACGGTTTTAATGCCCCTTGGAAGAGACGTGGAGGTTGCAGTAGCTTAACAAGACGGTTTTAATGTCCCTTGGAAGAGACGTGGAGTTTGCAGTAGCTTAACAAGACCTTTTTAATGCCCCTTGGAAAAGACATGGAGGTCGCAGTGGAATAAAAAGACAATATCAATGCCCCTGGGAAAAGTGGTGGAAGTCGCAGTAGCTTAACAAGACGGTTTTAATGACCTTTGCAAGAATGGTGGAGGTCGCAGTGGAATAAATGGACAATATCAATGCCCCTGGGAAAAGTGGTGGATGACGCAGTAGCTTAACAAGACGGTATTAATGCCCCTTGGAAGAATGGTGGAGGTCGCAGTGGAATAAAAAGACAATATCAATGCCCCTGGGAAAAATGGTGTAGGTCGCAGTAGCTTAACAAGACAGTTTTAATGCCCCTTGGAAGAGTGGTGGAGGTCGCAGTAGCGTAACAAGACGGTTTTAATGCCCCTTGGAAGAAACGTGGAGGTGGCAGTAGCTTAACAAGACGGTTTTAATGCCCCTTGGAAGAGATGTGGAGGTGGCAGCAGCTTAACAAGATGGTTTTAATGCCCCTTGGAAGAGACGTGGAGGTTGCAGTAGCTTAACAAGACGGTTTTAATGCCCCTTGGAAGAGACGTTGAGGTTGCAGTAGCTTAACAAGACGGTTTTATTGCCCCTGAGGAAAGTAGTGGAGGTCGCAGTAGCTTAACAAGACGATTTTAATGTCCCTTGGAAGAGACTTGGAGGTTGCAGTAGCTTAACAAGACGGTTTTAATGTCCCCTTGGAAGAGACATGGAGGTCGCAGTGGAATAAAAAGACAATATCAAAGCCCTTGAGAAAAGTGGTGGAGGTCGCAGGAGCTTAACAAGATGGTTTTAATACCCTTTGAAAGAGACGTGGAGGTTGCAGTAGCTTACCAAGACGGTTTTAATGCCCCTTGAAAGAATGGTGGAAGTCGCAGTAGCTTAACAAGACGGTTTCAATGCCCCTTGGAAGAGACGTGGAGGTTGCAGTAGCTTAGCAAGACTGTTTTAATGGCCCTTGGAAGAGAAGGGGAGGTTGCAGTAGCTTAACAAGACGGTTTTAATGCCTCTTGGAAGAGACGTGGAGGTCGCATTGGAATAAAAAGACAATATCAATGCCTCTGGGAATAGTGGTGGAGGTCGCAGTATCTTAACAAGACGGTTTTAATGCCCCTTGGAAGGATGGTGGAGGTCGCAGTGGAATAAAATGACAATATCAATGCCACTGGGAAAAGTGGTGGAGGTCACAATAGCTTAACAAGATGGTTTTAATGCCCCTTGGAAGAGACGTGGAGGTTGCAGTAGCTTAACAAGATGGTATAAATGCCTCTTGGAAGAGCCATGCAGTACAGCATCTTAAAAACATTATTCCCATTATAGGGGAGTGGGTCTCCCATAGTCTTTGCCTATGCCTTACAAGCAAAAGCTGCCAAAAATTAGGACGGAGGAACTTGATATGCTGGCAACATGGACCAAGGTCACCCTGGTGGTATAATGGTGGTGGAGGCTGAGGAGAAGTAGAGTGCCCCTTGGAAGAGACGTGGAGGTTGCAGTAGCTTAACAAGACAGTTTTAATGCCTCTTGGAAGAGACGTGGAGGTTGCAGAAGCTTAACAAGACGGTTTTAATGCCCCTTTGAAGAGACGTGGAGGTTGCAGTAGCTTAACAAGACAGTTTTAATGCCCCTTGGAAGAGACGTGGAGGTTGCTCTAGCTTAACAAGACAGTTTTAATGTCCCTTGGAAGAGACGTGGAGTTTGCAGTAGATTAACAAGACGGTTTTAATGCCCCTTGGAAAAGACATGGAGGTCGCAGTGGAATAAAAAGACAATATCAATGCCCCTGGGAAAAGTGGTGGAAGTCGCAGTAGCTTAACAACACGGTTTTAATGCCCTTTGGAAGAATAGTGGAGGTCGCAGTGGAATAAATAGTCAATATCAATGCCCCTGGGAAAAGTGGTGGAGGTGGCAGTAGCTTAACAAGACGGTTTTAATGCCCCTTGGAAGAATGGTGGCGGTCGCAGTAGAATAAAAAGACAATATCAATGCCCCTGGGAATGGTGGTGGAGGTCGCAGTAGCTTAACAAGACAGTTTAATTGCCCCTTGGAAGAGGGGTGGAGGTCGCAGTAGCGTAACAAGACTGATTTAATGCCCCTTGGAAGAGAAGTGCAGGTGGCAGTAGCCTAACAAGACGTTTTTAATGCCCCTTAAAAGAGACGTGGAGGTTGCAGTAGCTTAACAAGATGGTTTTAATGCCCCTTTGAAGAGAGGTGGAGGTTGCAGTGGAATAAAAAGACAATATCAATGCCCTTAGGAAAAGTGGTGGAGATCGCAGTAGCTTAACAAGACGGTTTTAATGCCTCTTGGAAGAGACGTGGAGGTTGCAGTAGCTTAATAAGACGGTTTTAATGCCCCTTGGAAGAGACGTGGAGGTTGCAGTAGCTTAACAAGACGGTTTTAATGTCCCTTGGAAGAGACGTGGAGTTTTTTTCAGTAGCTTAACAAGACCTTTTTAATGCCCCTTGGAAAAGACATGGAGGTCGCAGTGGAATAAAAAGACAATATCAATGCCCCTGGGAAAAGTGGTGGAAGTCGCAGTAGCTTAACAAGATGGTTTTAATGACCTTTGCAAGAATGGTGAAGGTCGCAGTGGAATAAATGGACAATATCAATGCCCCTGGGAAAAGTGGTGGATGACGCAGTAGCTTAACAAGACGGTTTTAATGCCCATTGGAAGAATGGTGGAGGTCGCAGTGGAATAAAAAGACAATATCAATGCCCCTGGTAAAAGTGGTGTAGGTCGCAGTAGCTTAACAAGACAGTTTTAATGCCCCTTGGAAGAGTGGTGGAGGTCGCAGTAGCGTAACAAGACGGTTTTAATGCCCCTTGGAAGAAACGTGGAGGTGGCAGTAGCTTAACAAGACGGTTTTAATGCCCCTTGGAAGAGACGTGGAGGTGGCAGCAGCTTAACAAGATGGCTTTAATGCCCCTTGGAAGAGACGTGGAGGTTGCAGTAGCTTAACAAGACGGTTTTAATGCCCCTTGGAAGAGACGTTGAGGTTGCAGTAGCTTAACAAGACGGTTTTATTGCCCCTGAGGAAAGTAGTGGAGGTCGCAGTAGCTTAACAAGACGGTTTTAATGTCCCTTGGAAGAGACTTGGAGGTTGCAGTAGCTTAACAAGACGGTTTTAATGTCCCCTCGGAAGAGACATGGAGGTCGCAGTGGAATAAAAAGACAATATCAAAGCCCTTGGGAAAAGTGGTAGAGGTCGGAGTAAGTTAAAAAGATGATTTTATTGCCCCTTGAAAGAGACGTGGAGGTTGCAGTAGCTTAACAAGACGGTTTTAATGTCCCTTGGAAGAGACGTGGAGGTTGCAGTAGCTTAACGAGACGGTTTTAATGCTCCTTGGAAGAGACGTGGAGGTGCAGTAGCTTAACAAGTTGGTTTTAATGCCCTTTGGAAGAGACGTGGAGGTTGCAGCAGCTTAACAAAACGGTTTTAATGCCCCTTGGAAGAATCGTGGAGGTTGCAGTAGCTTAACAAGTCGGTTTTAATGCCCCTTGGAAGAGATGTGGAGGTCGCAGTGGAATAAAAAGACAATATCAAAGCCCTTGAGAAAAGTGGTGGAGGTCGCAGTAGATTAACAAGATGGTTTTAATACCCTTTGAAAGAGACGTGGAGATTGCAGTAGCTTAACAAGACGGTTTTAATGCCCCTTGAAAGAATGGTGGAAGTCGCAGTAGCTTAACAAGACAGTTTTAATGCCCCTGGGGAAAGAGGTGGAGGTGGCAGTAGCTTAAGAAGATGGTTTTAATGCCCCTTGGAAGAGACGTGGAGGTTGCAGTAGCTTCACAAGGCGGTTTTAATGCCCCTTGAAAGAATGGTGGAAGTCGCAGTAGCTTAACAAGACAGTTTTAATGCCTCTGGGGAAAGAGGTGGAGGTGGCAGTAGCTTAAGAAGATGGTTTTAATGCCCCTTGGAAGAGACGTGGAGGTTGCAGTAGCTTCACAAGGCGGTTTTAATGCCCCTTGAAAGAATGGTGGAAGTCGCAGTAGCTTAACAAGACAGTTTTAATGCCTCTGGGGAAAGAGGTGGAGGTGGCAGTAGCTTAAGAAGATGGTTTTAATGCCCCTTGGAAGAGACATGGAGTTTGCAGTGGAATAAAAAGACAATATCAATGACCTTGGGAAAAGAGGTGGAGGTCGCAGTAGCTTAACAAAACGGTTTAATGCCCCTTGGAAGAGACGTGGAGGTTGCAGTATCTTAAAAAGACGACTTTAATGCCCCTTGGTAGAGACATGGAGGTTGCAGTAGCTTAACAAACGGTTTTAATGTCCCTTGGAAAAGAAGTGGAGTTTGCAGTAGCTTAACAACACGGCTTTAATGCCCATTGGAAGAGACGTGGAGGTCGCAGTGGAATAAAAAGACAATATCAATGCCCTTGGGAATAATGGCGGAGGTCGCAGTAGCTTACCAAGACGGTTTTAATGCCCCTTGGAAGAGATGTGGAGGTTGCAGTAGCTTAACAAGACCGTTTTAATGCCCCTTGGAAGAGACATGGAGGTTGCAGTAGCTTAACAAGACGGTTTTAATGCCCCTTGGAAGAGACATGGATTTTACTGTAGCTTAGCAAGACGGTTTTAATGGCCCTTGGAAGAGAAGTGGAGGTTGCAGTAGCTTAACAAGACGGTTTTAATGCCCCTTGGAAGAGACGTGGAGGTCGCAGTGGAATAAAAAGACAATATCAATGCCTCTGGGAATAGTGGTGGAGGTCGTAGTAGCTTAACAAGACGGTTTTAATGCCCCTTGGAAGAATGGTGGAGGTCGCAGTGGAATAAAAAGACAATATCAATGCCACTGGGAAAAGGGATGGAGGTCGCAATAGCTTAACAAGATGGTTTTAATGCCCCTTGGAAGAGACGTGGAGGTTGCAGTAGCTTAACAAGATGGTATAAATGCCTCTTGGAAGAGCCATGCAGTGCAGCATCTTAAAAACATTATTCCCATTATAGGGGAGTTGGTCTCCCATAGTCTTTGCCTATGCCTTCCAAGCAAAAGCTGCCAAAAATTAGGACGGAGGAACTTGAAATGCTGGCAACACGGACCAAGGTCACCCTGGTGGTATATTGGTGGTGGAGGCTGAGGAGAAGTAGAGTGCCCCTTGGAAGAGACGTGGAGGTTGCAGTAGCTTAACAAGACGGTTTTAATGCCCCTTGGAAGAGACGTGGAGGTTGCAGTAGCTTAACAAGACGGTTTTAATGCCCCTTGGAAGAGACGTGGAGGTTGCTGTAGCTTAACAAGACGGTTTAAATGTCCCTTGGAAGAGACGTGGAGTTTGCAGTAGCTTAACAAGACGGTTTTAATGCCCCTTGGAAGAGACGTGGAGGTTGCAGTAGCTTAACAAGACAGTTTTAATGCCTCTTGGAAGAGATGTGGAGGTTGCAGTAGCTTAACAAGACGGTTTTAATGCCCCTTGGAAGAGACGTGGAGGTTGCAGTAGCTTAACAAGACGGTTTTAATGCCCCTTGGAAGAGACGTGACGTTTGCAGAAGCTTAACAAGACGGTTTTAATGCCCATTGGAAAAGACATGGAAGTCGCAGTGGAATAAAAAGGCAATATTAATGCCCCTGGGAAAAGTGGTGGAAGTCGCAGTAGCTTAACAAGACGGTTTTAATGCCCTTTGGAAGAATGGTGGAGGTTGCAGTGGAATAAATAGACAATATCAATGCCCCTGGGAAAAGTGGTGGAGGTGGCAGTAGCTTAACAAGACGGTTTTAATGCCCCTTGGAAGAATGGTGGAGGTCGCAGTGCAATAAAAAGACAATATCAATGCCCCTGGGAATGGTGGTGGAGGTCGCAGTAGCGTGATAAGACGGATTTAATGCCCCTTGGAAGAGACATGGAGGTTGCAGTAGCTTAACAAGATGTTTTTTATGCCCCTTGGAAGAGACGTGGAGGTGGCAGCAGCTTAGCAAGATGGTTTTAATGCCCCTTGGAAGAGATGTGGAGGTTGCAGTAGCTTAACAAGACGGTTTTAATGCCCCTGAGGAAAGTATTGGAGGTCGCAGTAGCTTAACAAGATGGTTTTAATGTCCCTTGGAAGAGACTTGGCGGTTGCAGTTGCTTAACAAGACGGTTTTAATGCCCCTTGGAAGAGACGTGGAGGTCGCAGTGGAATAAAAAGACAATATCAAAGCCCTTGGGAAAAGTGGTGGAGATCGCAGTAGCTTAACTAGGCGATTTTATTGCCCCTTGGAAAAGACGTGGAGGTTGCAGTACCTTAACAAGACGGTTTTAATGCCCCTTGGAAGAGAGGTGGAGGTGCAGTAGCTTAACAAGTTGGTTTTAATGCCCATTGGAAGAGACATGGAGGTTGCAGCAGCTTAACAAAACGTTTTTAATGCCCCTTGGAAGAATCATGGAGGTTGCAGTAGCTTAACAAGACGGTTTTAATGCCCCTTGGAAGAGACGTGGAGGACGCAGTGGAATAAAAAGACATTATCAAAGCCATTAGGAAAAGTGGTGGAGGTCGCATTCGCTTAACAAGACGGTTTTAATACCCCTTGAAAGAGACGTGGAGGTTGCACGAGCTTAACAAGACGGTTTTAATGCCCCTTGGAAGAATGGTGGAAGTCGCAGTAGCTTAACAAGACGGTTTTAATGCCCCTGGGGAAAGAGGTGGAGGTGGCAGTAGCTTAAGAAGACGGTTTTAATGCCCCTTGGAAGAGACGTGGAGGTTTCAGTAGCTTCATAAGGCGATTTTAATGCCCCTAGTAAGAGACGTGGAGGTCGCAGTGGAATAAAAAGACAATATCAATGCCCTTGCAAAAAGTGGTGGAGGTCGCAGTAGCTTAACAAGACAGTTTTAATGCCCCTTGGAAGAGACGTGGAGGTTGCAGCATCTTAACAAGACGGTTTTAATGCCCCTTGGAAGAGACGTGGAGGTTGCAGTAGCTTAACAAGACGGTTTTAATGTCCCTTGGAAAAGACGTGAAGCTTACAGTAGCTTAACAAGACGGTTTTAATGCCCATTGGAAGAGACGTGGAGGTCGCAGTGGAATAAATAGACAATATCAATGCCCTTGGGAATAATTGTGGAGGTCACAGTATCTTAACAAGACAGTTTTAAAGCCCCTTGGAAGAGACGTGGAGTTTGCAGTAGGTTAACAATACGTTTTTAATGCCCCTTGGAAGAGACGTGGAGGTCGCAGTGGAATAAAAAGAAAATATCAATGCCCTTGGGAAAAGTGGTGGATGTCGCAGTAGTTTAACAAGATGGTTTTAATGCCTCTTAGAAGAGACGTGGAGGTTGCAGTAGCATAACAAGACGGTTTTAATGCCCCTTGGAAGAGACGTGGAGGTTGCAGTATCTTAACAAGACGGTTTTAAAGTCCCTTGGAAGAGACGTCGAGTTTGCAGTATCTTAACAAGACGGTTTTAATGCCCCTTGGAAGAGACGTGGAGGTCGCTGTGGAATAAAAAGACAATATTAATGCCCTTGGGAAAAGTAGTGGAGGTCGCAGTAGCTTAACAAGACAGATTTAATGGCCTTTGGAAGAGACGTAGAGTTTGCAGTAGCTTAACAAGACGGTTTTAATGCCCCGTGGAAGAGACGTGGAGGTTGCAGTAGCTTAACAAGACGGTTTAATGCCCCTTGGAAGAGACATGGAGGTTGCAGTAGCTTAACAAGACGGTATTAATGCCCCTTGGAAGAGAGGTGGAGGTAGCAGTAGCTTAACAAGACTGTTTTAATGGCCCTTGGAAGAGACGTGGAGGTTGCAGTAGCTTAACAAAGCGTTTTTAGTGCCCCTTGGAAGAGACGTGGAGGTCGCAGTGGAATGAAAGACAATATCAATGCCCTTGGGAATAATGGCGGAGGTCGCAGTAGCTTACCAAGACGGTTTTAATGCCCCTTGGAAGAGATGTGGAGGTTGCAGTAGCTTAACAAGACCGTTTTAATGCCCCTTGGAAGAGACATGGAGGTTGTAGTAGCTTAACAAGACGGTTTTAATGCCCCTTGGAAGAGACATGGATTTTACTGTAGCTTAGCAAGACTGTTTTAATGGCCCTTGGAAGAGAAGTGGAGGTTGCAGTAGCTTAACAAGACGGTTTTAATGCCCCTTGGAAGAGACGTGGAGGTCGCAGTGGAATAAAAAGACAATATCAATGCCTCTGGGAATAGTGGTGGAGGTCGCAGTAGCTTAACAAGACGGTTTTAATGCCCCTTGGAAGAATGGTGGAGGTCGCAGTGGAATAAAAAGACAATATCAATGCCACTGGGAAAAGTGATGGAGGTCGCAATAGCTTAACAAGATGGTTTTAATGCCCCTTGGAAGAGACGTGGAGGTTGCAGTAGCTTAACAAGATGGTATAAATGCCTCTTGGAAGAGCCATGCAGTGCAGCATCTTAAAAACATTATTCCCATTATAGGGGAGTTGGTCTCCCATAGTCTTTGCCTATGCCTTCCAAGCAAAAGCTGCCAAAAATTAGGACGGAGGAACTTGAAATGCTGGCAACACGGACCAAGGTCACTCTGGTGGTATAGTGGTGGTGGAGGCTGAGGAGAAGTAGAGTGCCCCTTGGAAGAGACGTGGAGGTTGCAGTAGCTTAACAAGACGGTTTTAATGCCCCTTGGAAGAGACGTGGAGGTTGCAGTAGCTTAACAAGACGGTTTTAATGCCCCTTGGAAGAGACGTGGAGGTTGCTGTAGCTTAACAAGACGGTTTAAATGTCCCTTGGAAGAGACGTGGAGTTTGCAGTAGCTTAACAAGACGGTTTTAATGCCCCTTGGAAGAGACGTGGAGGTTGCAGTAGCTTAACAAAATGGTATAATTGCCTCTTGGTAGAGCCATGCAGTACATCATCTTAAAAACATTATTCCCATTATAGGGGAGTGGGTCTCCCATAGTCTTTGCCTATGCCTTCCAAGCAAAAGCTGCCAAAAATTACGATGGAGGAACTTGAAATGCTGGCAACATGGACCAAGGTCACCCTGGTGGTATAGTGGTGGTGGAGGCTGAGGAGAAGTAGAGTGCCCCTTGGAAGAGACGTGGAGGTTGCAGTAGCTTAACAAGACAGTTTTAATGCCTCTTGGAAGAGACGTGGAGGTTGCAGTAGCTTAACAAGACGGTTTTAATGCCCCTTGGAAGAGACGTGGAGGTTGCAGTAGCTTAACAAGACGGTTTTAATGCCCCTTGGAAGAGACGTGACGTTTGCAGTAGCTTAACAAGACGGTTTTAATGCCCATTGGAAAAGACATGGAAGTCGCAGTGGAATAAAAAGGCAATATTAATGCCCCTGGGAAAAGTGGTGGAAGTCGCAGTAGCTTAACAAGACGGTTTTAATGCCCTTTGGAAGAATGGTGGAGGTTGCAGTGGAATAAATAGACAATATCAATGCCCCTGGGAAAAGTGGTGGAGGTGGCAGTAGCTTAACAAGACGGTTTTAATGCCCCTTGGAAGAATGGTGGAGGTCGCAGTGCAATAAAAAGACAATATCAATGCCCCTGGGAATGGTGGTGGAGGTCGCAGTAGCGTAATAAGACGGATTTAATGCCCCTTGGAAGAGACATAGAGGTTGCAGTAGCTTAACAAGATGGTTTTTATGCCCCTTGGAAGAGACGTGGAGGTGGCAGCAGCTTAGCAAGATGGTTTTAATGCCCCTTGGAAGAGATGTGGAGGTTGCAGTAGCTTAACAAGATGGTTTTAATGCCCCTGAGGAAAGTAGTGGAGGTCGCAGTAGATTAACAAGATGGTTTTAATGTCCCTTGGAAGAGACTTGGCGGTTGCAGTTGCTTAACAAGACGGTTTTAATGCCCCTTGGAAGAGACGTGGAGGTCGCAGTGGAATAAAAAGACAATATCAAAGCCCTTGGGAAAAGTGGTGGAGATCGCAGTAGCTTAACTAGGCGATTTTATTGCCCCTTGGAAAAGACGTGGAGGTTGCAGTACCTTAACAAGACGGTTTTAATGCCCCTTGGAAGAGAGGTGGAGGTGCAGTAGCTTAACAAGTTGGTTTTAATGCCCATTGGAAGAGACATGGAGGTTGCAGCAGCTTAACAAAACGTTTTTAATGCCCCTTGGAAGAATCATGGAGGTTGCAGTAGCTTAACAAGACGGTTTTAATGCCCCTTGGAAGAGACGTGGAGGTCGCAGTGGAATAAAAAGACATTATCAAAGCCATTAGGAAAAGTGGTGGAGGTCGCAATCGCTTAACAAGACGGTTTTAATACCCCTTGAAAGAGACGTGGAGGTTGCACGAGCTTAACAAGACGGTTTTAATGCCCCTTGGAAGAATGGTGGAAGTCGCAGTAGCTTAACAAGACGGTTTTAATGCCCCTGGGGAAAGAGGTGGAGGTGGCAGTAGCTTAAGAAGACGGTTTTAATGCCCCTTGGAAGAGACGTGGAGGTTTCAGTAGCTTCATAAGGCGGTTTTAATGCCCCTAGTAAGAGACGTGGAGGTCGCAGTGGAATAAAAAGACAATATCAATGCCCTTGCAAAAAGTGGTGGAGGTCGCAGTAGCTTAACAAGACAGTTTTAATGCCCCTTGGAAGAGACGTGGAGGTTGCAGCATCTTAACAAGACGGTTTTAATGCCCCTTGGAAGAGACGTGGAGGTTGCAGTAGCTTAACAAGACGGTTTTAATGTCCCTTGGAAAAGACGTGAAGCTTACAGTAGCTTAACAAGACGGTTTTAATGCCCATTGGAAGAGACGTGGAGGTCGCAGTGGAATAAATAGACAATATCAATGCCCTTGGGAATAATTGTGGAGGTCGCAGTATCTTAACAAGACAGTTTTAAAGCCCCTTGGAAGAGACGTGGAGTTTGCAGTAGGTTAACAATACCTTTTTAATACCCCTTGGAAGAGACGTGGAGGTCGCAGTGGAATAAAAAGAAAATATCAATGCCCTTGGGAAAAGTGGTGGATGTCGCAGTAGTTTAACAAGATGGTTTTAATGCCTCTTAGAAGAGACGTGGAGGTTGCAGTAGCATAACAAGACGGTTTTAATGCCCCTTGGAAGAGACGTGGAGGTTGCAGTATCTTAACAAGACGGTTTTAAAGTCCCTTGGAAGAGACGTCAAGTTTGCAGTATCTTAACAAGACGGTTTTAATGCCCCTTGGAAGAGACGTGGAGGTCGCTGTGGAATAAAAAGACAATATCAATGCCCTTGGGAAAAGTAGTGGAGGTCGCAGTAGCTTAACAAGACAGATTTAATGGCCTTTGGAAGAGACGTGGAGTTTGCAGTAGATTAACAAGACGGTTTTAATGCCCCGTGGAAGAGACGTGGAGGTTGCAGTAGCTTAACAAGACGGTTTAATGCCCCTTGGAAGAGACATGGAGGTTGCAGTAGCTTAACAAGACGGTATTAATGCCCCTTGGAAGAGAGGTGGAGGTAGCAGTAGCTTAACAAGACTGTTTTAATGGCCCTTGGAAGAGACGTGGAGGTTGCGGTAGCTTAACAAAGCGTTTTTAGTGCCCCTTGGAAGAGACGTGGAGGTCGCAGTGGAATGAAAGACAATATGAACGCCCCTGGGAATAGTGGTGGAGGTCGCAGAAGCTTAACAAGATGGTTTAATGCCCCCTGGAAGAATGGTGGAGGTCGCAGTGGAATAAAAAGACAATATCAATGCCACTGGGAAAAGTGGTGGAAGTCGCAATAGCTTAACAAGACGGATTAATGCCCCTTGGAAGAGACTTGGAGGTTGCAGTAGCTTAACAAGACGGTTTAAATGCCCCTTGGAAGAGCCATACAGTACAGCATCTTAAAAACATTATTCCCATTATTGGGGAGTGGGTCTCCCGTAGTCATTGCCTATGCCTTCCAAGGAAAAGCTGCCAAAAATTAGGACGGAGGAACTTGAAATGCTGGCAACACGGTCACCCTGGTGGTATGGTGGCTGTGGAGGCTGAGGATAAGTAGAATGCCCGTTGGAAGTCAAGTGGAGGTTGCAGTAGCTTAAGAAGACAGTTTAATGGCCCTTGGAAGAGACGTGGAGGTCGCAGTAGCTTAACAAGACGGTTTTAATGCTCATTGGAAAAGACATGGAGGTTGCATTAGCTTAACAAGATGGTTTTAATGCCTCTTGGAAGAGACGTAGAGGTTGCAGTAGCTTGACAAGGCGTTTTTAATGTCCCTTGGAAGAGACTTGTAGGTTGCAGTAGCTTAACAAGATGATTTTAATGCCCCTTGCGAGAGACGTGGATGTTGCAGTAGCTTGGCAAGACGGTTTTAATGCCCCTTGGTAGAGACGTTCATGTCGCAGTGCAATAAAAAGACAATATCAATGCCATTGGGAAAAGTGGTGGCGGTCGCAGTAGCTTAACAAGACGGTTTTAATAACCCTTGGAAGAGACGTGGAGTTTGCATTAGCTTAACAAGACGGTCTTAATGCCCCTTGGAAAAGACATGGAGGTCGCAGTGGAATAAAAAGACAGTATCAATGCCCCTGGGAAAAGTGGTGGAGGTTGCAGTGGCTTAATAAGATGGTTTTAATCGCCCTTGGAAGAGTGGTGGATGTCGCAGTAGCGTAACGAGACGATTTTAAAGCCCATTAGAAGAGACATGGAGGTTGCAGTAGCTTAACAAGATGGTTTTAATCCCCCTTGGAAGAGACGTGGAGGTTGCAGTAGCTTAACAAGACGGTTTTAATGCCCCTGAGGAAAGTAGTGTAGTTCTCAGTAGCTTAACAAGATGGTTTTAATGCCCCTTGAAAGAGAAGTGGAGGTTGCAGTAGCTTAACAAGAATGTTATAATGCCCCTTGGAAGAGACGTGGAGGTCGCAGTGGAATAAAAAGACAATATCAATGCCCTTGGGAAAAGTGGTGGAGGTCACAGTAGCTTAACAGGACGGTTTTAATGCCCCTTGAAAGAGATGTGGAGGCTTCAGTAGCTAAACAAGACGGTTTTAATGCCCCTTGGAATAGACGTGGAGGTTGCAGTAGCTTAACAAGATGGTTTTAATGCCCCTTGGAAGAGACGTGGAGGTTGCAGTATCTTAACAAGATTGTTTTAATGCCCCTTGGAAGAGACGTGGAGGTTGCAGCAGCTTAACAAAACGGTTTTAATGCCCCTTGTAAGAATCGTGGTGGTTGCAGTACCTTAACAAGACAGTTTTAATGCCCCTCGGAAGACTGGTGGAGGTCACAGTAGCTTAACAATACGGTTTTAATGCCCCTGTAAAAAGTGGTGGAGGTCGCAGTAGCTTAACAAGATGGTTTTAATGACCCTTGGAAGAGACGTGGAGGTTGCAGTAGCTTAACAAGTCGGTTATAATGCCCCTTGGAAAAGACGTGGAGGTCGCAGTGGAATAAAAAGACAATATCAATGCCCTTGGGAAAAGTGGTGGAGGTCGCAGTAGCTTAACAGGATGGTTTTAATGCACCTTGAAGGAGACGTGCAGGTTGCAGTAGCTTAACAAGACGGTTTTCATGCCCCTTGGAAGAGACGGGGAGGTTGCAGTAGCTTAACAAGACGGTTTTAATGCCCCTTGGAAGAGACTTGGAGGTTGCAGTACCTTAAGAAGATTGTGTTATTTCCCGTTGGAAGAGACGTGGAGGTTGCAGCAGCTTAACAAAACGGTTTTAATGCCCCTTGGAAGAATCGTGGAGGTTGCAGTAGCTTAACAAGATGGTTTTAATGCCCCTCGGAAGACTCGTGGACGTCGCAGTAGCTTAACAAGACGGTTTTAATGCCCCTGTAAAAAGTGGTGGAGGTTGCAGTAGCTTAACAAAATAGTTTTAATGCCCCTTGGAAGAGACGTGGAGGTTTCAGTAGCTTCACAAGACGGTTTTAATGCCCCTTGGAAGAGACGTGGAGGTCACAGTGGATTAAAAAGACAATATCAATGCCCTTCGGAAAAGTGGTGGCGGTCGCAGTAGCTTAACAAGACGGTTTTAATGCCTCATGGAAGAGATGTGGAGGTTGCAGTAGCTTAACAAGACGGTTTTAATGTCCCTTGGAAGAGACGTGGAGTTTGCAGTAGGTTAACTATACGTTTTTAATGCCCCTTGGAAGAGACGTGGAGGTCGCAGTGGAATAAAAAGACAATATCAATGCCCTTGGGAAAAGTGTGGAGGTCGCAGTAGCTAAGCAAGACGGTTTTAATGCCTCTGGAAGAGACGTGGAGGTTGCAGTAGCTTAACAAGACGGTTTTAATGCCCATGGAAGAGACGTGGAGGTTGCAGTAGCTTAACAAGACGGTTTTAATGTCAATTGGAAGAGACGTGGAGTTTGCAGTAGCTTAACAAGGTGGTTTTAATGCCTCTTGGAAGAGACGTGGAGGTCGCAGTGGAATAAAAAGACAATATCAATACCCTTGGGAAAAGTGGTGGATGTCGCAGTATCTTAACAAGACAGTTTTAATGGCCCTTGGAAGAGACGTGGAGGTTGCATTAGCTTAACAAGACAGTTTTAATGCCCTTTGGAAGAGACGTGGAGGTTGCTGTAGCTTAACAAGATGGTTCTAATGAACCTTGGAAGAGACATGGAGGTTGCAGTAGCTTATCAAGATGGCTTTAATTCCCCTTGGAAGAGAGGTGGAAGTTGCAGTAGCTTAACAAGATGGTTTTAATGGCCCTTGAAAATGTCGGGCAGGATGCCGTAGCTTAACAAGTCGTTTTTAGTGCACCTTGGAAGAGACGTGGAGGTCGCAGTGGAATAAAAAGACATTATCAATGCCACTGGGAATAGTGGTGGAGGTCGCAATAGCTTAACAAGACGGTTTTAACGCCCCTTGGAAGAGACGTGGAGGTTGCAGTAGCTTAACAAGACGGTTTAAATGCCCCTTGGAAGAGCCATGCAGTACAGCATCTTAAAAACATTATTCCCATTAATGGGGAGTGGGTCTCCCGTAGTCTTTGCCTAAGACTTCCAATCAAAAGCTGCCAAAAATTAGGAAGGAGGAACTTGAAATGCTGGCAACACAGACCAAGGTCACCCTGGTGGTATAGTGGTTGTGTAGGGTGAGGATAAGGAGAATGCCCCTTGGAAGAGACGTGGAGGTTGCATTAGCTTAACAAGACGGTTTTAATGGCCTTTGGAAGAGACGTGGAGGTCGCAGTAGCTTAACAAGATGGTTTTAATGCCCCTTGGAAGAGACATGGAGGTTGCATTAGCTTAACAAGACAGTTTTAATGCCCCTTGGAGGAGACGTGGAGTTTGCAGTAGCTTAACAAGATGATTTTAATGCTCCTTGCGAGAGACGTGGAGGTTGCAGTAGCTTAACTAAACGGTTTTAATGCCCCTTGGTAGAGACGTGCATGTCGCAGTGGAATAAAAAGACAATATCAATGCCATTTGGAAAAGTGATGGCAGTCTCAGTATCTTAACAAAACGGTTTTAATGATTTTGGAAGAGACGTGGAGGTTGCAGTAGCTAAACAAGATGGTTTTAATGCCCCTTGGAAGAGACGTGGAGGTTCCAGTAGCTTAACAAGATTGTTTTAATGCCCCTTGGAAGAGACATAAAGGTTGCAGTAGCTTAACAAGATGGTTTTAATGCCTCTTGGAAGAGACGTTGAGTTTGCAGTAGCTTAACAAGACGGTGTTAATGCCCCTTGGAAAAGGCATGGAGGTCGCAGTGGAATAAAAAGACAGTATCAATGCCCCTGGAAAATGTGGTGGAGGTTGCAGTAGCTTAACAAAACGGTTTAATTGCCCCTTGGAAGAATGATGGAGATCGCAGTGGAATAAAAAGACAATATCAATGACCCTGGGATAAGTGGTGGAGGTCGCAGTAGCTTAACAAGACGGTTTTAATGCCCATTGAAAGAGTGCTGGAGGTCGCAGTAGCGTAATGAGACGATTTTAATTCCCCTTGGAAGAGATGTGGAGGTTGTAGTAGCTTAACAAGACGGTTTTAATGCCCCTTGGAAGAGACGTGGAGGTAGCAGTAGCTTAACAAGACGGTTTTAATGCCCCTTGGAAGAGACGTAGAGGTGGCAACAGCTTAACAAGACCGTTTTAATGCCACTTGGAAGAGACGTGGAGGTTGCAGTAGCTTAACAAGACGGTTTTAATGCCCCTGAGGAAAGTAGTGGAGGTCGCAGTAGCTTAACAAGACGGTTTTCATGCCACTTGAAAGAGACCTGGAGGTTGCAGTAGCTTAACAAGACGGTTTTAATGCCCCTTGGAAGAGACGTGGAAATCTCAGGGGAATTAAAAGGCAATATCAATGCCCTTGGGAAAAGTGGTTGAGGTCGCAGTAGCTTAACAAGTCGGTTTTCATGCCACTTGAAAGAGACCTGGAGGTTGCAGTAGCTTAACAAGACGGTTTTAATGCCCCTTGGAAGAGACGTGGAGGTTGCAGTAGCTTAACAAGACGGTTTAAATGCCCCTTGGAAGAGCCATGCAGTACAGCATCTTAAAAACATTATTCCCATTAATGGGGAGTGGGTCTCCCGTAGTCTTTGCCTAAGACTTCCAATCAAAAGCTGCCAAAAATTAGGACGGAGGAACTTGAAATGCTGGCAACACGGACCAAGGTCACCCTGGTGGTATAGTGGTTGTGTAGGGTGAGGATAAGGAGAATGCCCCTTGGAAGAGACGTGGAGGTTGCATTAGCTTAACAAGACGGTTTTAATGGCCTTTGGAAGAGACGTGGAGGTCGCAGTAGCTTAACAAGATGGTTTTAATGCCCCTTGGAAGAGACTTGGAGGTTGCATTAGCTTAACAAGACAGTTTTAATGCCCCTTGGAGGAGACGTGGAGTTTGCAGTAGCTTAACAAGATGATTTTAATGCTCCTTGCGAGAGACGTGGAGGTTGCAGTAGCTTAACTAAACGGTTTTAATGCCCCTTGGTAGAGACGTGCATGTCGCAGTGGAATAAAAAGACAATATCAATGCCATTTGGAAAAGTGATGGCAGTCTCAGTATCTTAACAAGACGGTTTTAATGATTTTGGAAGAGACGTGGAGGTTGCAGTAGCTAAACAAGATGGTTTTAATGCCCCTTGGAAGAGACGTGGAGGTTCCAGTAGCTTAACAAGATTGTTTTAATGCCCCTTGGAAGAGACATAAAGGTTGCAGTAGCTTAACAAGATGGTTTTAATGCCTCTTGGAAGAGAGGTTGAGTTTGCAGTAGCTTAACAAGACGGTGTTAATGCCCCTTGGAAAAGGCATGGAGGTCGCAGTGGAATAAAAAGACAGTATCAATGCCCCTGGAAAATGTGATGGAGGTTGCAGTAGCTTAACAAAACGGTTTAATTGCCCCTTGGAAGAATGATGGAGATCGCAGTGGAATAAAAAGACAATATCAATGCCCCTGGGATAAGTGGTGGAGGTCGCAGTAGCTTAACAAGACGGTTTTAATGCCCATTGAAAGAGTGCTGGAGGTCGCAGTAGCATAATGAGACGATTTTAATTCCCCTTGGAAGAGATGTGGAGGTTGTAGTAGCTTAACAAGACGGTTTTAATGCCCCTTGGAAGAGACGTGGAGGTAGCAGTAGCTTAACAAGACGGTTTTAATGCCCCTTGGAAGAGACGTAGAGGTGGCAACAGCTTAACAAGACCGTTTTAATGCCACTTGGAAGAGACGTGGAGGTTGCAGTAGCTTAACAAGACGGTTTTAATGCCCCTGAGGAAAGTAGTGGAGGTCGCAGTAGCTTAACAAGACGTTTTTAATGCCCCTTGGAAGAGGCGTGGTGGTTTCAGTAGCTTAACAAGACGGTTTTAATGTGCCTTGGAGAGACGTGGAGTTTGCAGTAGGTTAACAATACGTTTCAATGCCCCTTGGAAGAGACGTGGAAATCTCAGGGGAATTAAAAGGCAATATCAATGCCCTTGGGAAAAGTGGTTGAGGTCGCAGTAGCTTAACAAGTCGGTTTTCATGCCACTTGAAAGAGACCTGGAGGTTGCAGTAGCTTAACAAGACGGTTTTAATGCCCCTTGGAAGAGACGTGGAGGTTGCAGTAGCTTAACAAGATGGTTTTTATGTCCCTTGGAAGAGACGTGGAGTTTGCAGTAGCTTAACAAAACGGTTTAAATGCCCCTTGGAAGAGCCATGCAGTACAGCATCTTAAAAACATTATTCCCATTAATGGGGAGTGGGTCTCCCGTAGTCTTTGCCTAAGACTTCCAATCAAAAGCTGTCAAAAATTAGGACGGAGGAACTTGAAATGCTGGCAACACGGACCAAGGTCACCCTGGTGGTATAGTGGTTGTGTAGGGTGAGGATAAGGAGAATGCCCCTTGGAAGAGACGTGGAGGTTGCATTAGCTTAACAAGACGGTATTAATAGCCTTTGGAAGAGACGTGGAGGTCGCATTAGCTTAACAAGATGGTTTTAATGCCCCTTGGAAGAGACATGGAGGTTGCATTAGCTTAACAAGACAGTTTTAATGCCCCTTGGAGGAGACGTGGAGGTTGCAGTAGCTTGAAAAGACGTTTTTAATGCCACTTGGAAGAGACGTGTAGGTTGCAGTAGCTTAACAAGATGATTTTAATGCCCCTTGCGAGAGACGTGAAGGTTGCAGTAGCTTAACTAGACGGTTTTAATGCCCCTTGGTAGAGACGTGCATGTCGCAGTGGAATAAAAAGACAATATCAATGCCATTTGGAAAAGTGATGGCGGTCTCAGTATCTTAACAAGACGGTTTTAATGATTTTGGAAGAGACGTGGAGGTTGCAGTAGCTAAACTAGATGTTTTTAATGCCCCTTGGAAGAGACGTGGAGGTTCCAGTAGCTTAACAAGATTGTTTTAATGCCCCTTGGAAGAGACATAAAGGTTGCAGTAGCTTAACAAGATGGTTTTAATGCCTCTTGGAAGAGACGTTGAGTTTGCAGTAGCTTAACAAGACGGTGTTAATGCCCCTTGGAAAAGGCATGGAGGTCGCAGTGGAATAAAAAGACAGTATCAATGCCCCTGGAAAATGTGGTGGAGGTTGCAGTAGCTTAACAAAACGGTTTAATTGCCCCTTGGAAGAATGATGGAGATCGCAGTGGAATAAAAAGACAATATCAATGCCACTGGGATAAGTGGTGGAGGTCGCAGTAGCTTAACAAGATGGTTTTAATGCCCATTGAAAGAGTGCTGGAGGTCGCAGTAGCGTAATGAGACGATTTTAATGCCCCTTGGAAGAGATGTGGAGGTTGTAGTAGCTTAACAAGACGGTTTTAATGCCCCTTGGAAGAGACGTGGAGGTAGCAGTAGCTTAACAAAACGGTTTTAATGCCCCTTGGAAGAGACGTAGATGTGGCAACAGCTTAACAAGACCGTTTTAATGCTACTTGGAAGAGACGTGGAGGTTGCAGTAGCTTAACAAAACGGTTTTAATGCCCCTGAGGAAAGTAGTGGAGGTCACAGTAGCTTAACAAGACGTTTATAATGCCCCTTGGAAAATACGTGGAGGATACAGTAGCTTAACAAGACGGTTTTAATGCCCCTTGGAAGAGACGTAGAGGTGGCAGCAGCTTAACAAGACCGTTTTAATGCCACTTCGAAGAGACGTGGAGGTTGCAGTAGCTTAACAAGATGGTTTTAATGCCCCTTGGAAGAGACGTGGAGGTCGCAGTGGAATAAAAAAACAATATCAATGCCCTTGGGAAAAGTAGTGGAGGTCGCAGTAGCTTAACAAGACAGTTTTAATGGCCCTTGAAAGAGACGTGGAGGTTGCAGCAGCTTAAAAAGACGGTTTTAATGCCTCGTGGAAGAGACGTGGATAATGCAGTAGCTTAACAAGACTGTTGTAATGTCCCTTGGAAGAGACTTGGAGGTTGCAGTTGCTTAACAAGACGGTTCAATGCCCCTTGGAAGAGACGTGGAGGTTGCAGTAGCTTAACAAGATGGTTTTAATGCCACTTGGAAGAATAGAGGAGATTGCAGTAGCTTAACAAGACGTTTTTAATTCCCCTTGGAAAAGACATGAAGGTCGCAGTGGAATACAAAGACAGTATCAATGCCCTTGGGAAAATTGGTTGAGGTCACAGTAGCTTAACAAGTCGGTTTTCATGCCTCTTGGAAGAGACCTGGAGGTTGCAATAGCTTAACAAGACGGTTTTAATTCCCCTTGGAAGAGACGTGGAGGTTGCAGTAGCTTAACAAGACGGTTTTTATGTCCCTTGGAAGAGACGTGGAGTTTGCAGTAGCTTAACATGACGGTTTTAATGCCCCTGAGGAAAGTAGTGGAGGTCGCAGTAGCTTAACAAGACGTTTTTAATGCCCCTTGGAAAAGACGTGGAGGTTACATTAGCTTAACAAGACAGTTTTAATGCCCCTCGGAAGAGACGTAGTGGTGGCAGCAGCTTAACAAGACCGTTTTAATGCCACTTCGAAGAGACGTGGAGGTTGCAGTAGCTTAACAAGTTGGTTTTAATGCCCCTTGGAAGAGACATGGAGGTCGCAGTGGAATAAAAGGACAATATCAATGCCCTTGGGAAAAGTGGTGGAGGTCGCAGTAGCTTAACAGGACGGTTTTAATGCCCCTAGAAAGACGTGGAGGTTGCAGTAGATTAACAAGACGGTTTTAATGCCCCTCTGAAGATACGTGGAGGTTGCAGTAGCTTAACAAGACGGTTTTAATGTCTCTTGTAAGAGACGTGGAGGTTGCAGCAGCTTAACAAAACGGTTTTAATGCCCCTTGAAAGAATCGTGGAGGTTGTAGTAGCTTAAAAAGACGGTTTTATTGCCCCTCTGAAGACTAGTGGAGGTCGCAGTAGCTTAACAAGACGGTTTTAATGCCCCTGTAAAAAGTGGTGGATGTCGCAGTAGCTTAACAAGATGGATTTAATGCCCCTTGGAAGAGACGTGAAGGTTTCCGTAGCTTCACAAGATGGTTTTAATGCCACTTGGAAGAGAAGTGGAGGTCACAATGGATTGAAAAGACAATATCAATGCACTTCGGAAAAGTGGTGTAGGTCGCAGTAGCTTAACAAGATGGTTTTAATGACTCTTGGAAGAGACGTGGAGGTTGCAGTAGCTTAACAAGACGGTTTTAATGCCCCTTGGAAGAGACGTGGAGGTTGCAGTAGCTTAACAAGACGGTTTTAATGTTCCTTGGAAGAGACGTGGAGTTTGCAGTAGGTTAACAATACGTTTTTAATGCCCCTTGTAAGAGACGTGGAGGTCGCAGTGGAATAAAAAGACAATATCAATGCCCTTGGGAAAAGTGGTGGAGGTCGCAGAAGCTTAACAAGTCGGTTTTCATGCCTCTTGGAAGAGACCTGGAGGTTGCAGTAGCTTAACAAGATGGTTTTAATGCCCCTTGGAAGAGACATGGAGGTTGCAGTAGCTTAACAAGACGGTTTTTATGTCCTTTGGAAGAGACGTGGAGTTTGTAGTAGCTTAAAAAGACGCTTTTAATGCCCCTTGGAAGAGACGTGGAGGTTGCAGTAGCTTAACAAGACGGTTTTAATTCACCTTGGAATAGACGTGGAGGTCGCAGTGGAATAAAAAGACAATATCAATGCCCATGGGAAAAGTAGTGGAGGTCGCAGTAGCTTAACAAGACAGTTTTAATGGCCCTTGGAAGAGACGTGGAGGTTGCAGTAGCTTAAAAAGGCGGTTTTAATGCCTCGTGGAAGAGACGTGGAGGATGCAGTAGCTTAACAAGACGGATTTAATATCCCTTGGAAGAGACGTGGAGGTTGCAGTAGCTTAACCAGACGGTTCAATGCCCCTTGGAAGAGACGTGGAGGTTGCAGTAGCTTAAGAAGATGGTTTTAATGCCACTTGGAAGAGAAGAGGAGATTGCAGTAGCTTAACAAGACTTTTTTAATGCCCCTTGGAAAAGACATAGAGGTCGCAGTGGAATACAAAGACAGTATCAATGCCCCTGGGAAAAGTGGTGGAGGTCGCAATAACTTAAACAGACGGTTTTAATGCCCCTTGGAAGAATGGTGGAGGTCGCAGTGGAATAAAAAGACAATATCATTGCCCCTGAGAAAGTGGTGGAGGTCGCAGTAGCTTAACAAGATGGTTTTTATGCCCCTTGGAAGAGACATGGAGGTTGCAGTAGCTTAACAAGACGGTTTTAATGTCCCTTGGAAGAGACGTGGAGTTTGCAGTGGGTTAACAATACGTTTTTAATGCCCCTTGGAAGAGACGTGGAGGTCGCAGTGGAATTAAAAGACAATATCAGTGCCCTTGGGAAAAGTGTTTGAGGTCGCAGTAGCTTAACAAGTCGGTTTTCATGCCTCTTGGAAGAGACGTGGAGGGTGCAGTAGCTTAACAAGACGGTTTTAATGAACCTTGGAAGAGATGTGGAGGTTGCAGTAGCTTAACAAGACGGTTTTTATGTCCCTTGGAGGAGACGTGGAGTTTGCAGTAGCTTAACAAGACGGTTTTGATGCCCCTTGGAAGAGACGTGGAGGTCGCAGTGGAATAAAAAGACAATATCAATGCCCTTGGGAAAAGTAGTGGAGGTCGCAGTAGCTTAACAAGACAGTTTAAATGGCCCTTGGAAGAGACGTGGAGGTTGCAGTAGCTTAACAAGATGGTTTTAATGCCCAGTGGAAGAGATGTGGAGGATGCAGTAGCTTAACAAGACGGCTTTAATGCCCCTTGGAAGAGACGTGGACGTTGCAGTAGCTTAACAAGACTTTTTTAATGCCCATTGGAAGAGACGTGGAGGTTGCAGTAGCTTAACAAGACGGTTTTAATGCCACTTGGAAGAGACGTAGAGATTGCAGTAGCTTAACAAGACTTTTTTAATGCCCCTTGGAAAAGACATGGAGGTCGCAGTGGAATAAAAAGACAGTATGAATGCCCCTGGGAAAAGTGGTGGAAGTCGCAATATCTTAACAAGACTTTTTTAATGCTCCTTTGAAGAACGGTGGAGGTCGCATTGGAATAAAAAGACAGTATCATTGCCCCTGGGAATGTGGTGGAGGTCGCAATAGCTTAACAAGACGGTTTTAATGCCCCTTGGAAGAGACATGGAGGTTGCAGTATCTTAACAAGATGGTTTTAATGACCCTTGGAAGAGACGTGGAGGTTGCAGCAGCTTAACAAAATGGTTTTAATGCCCCTTGGAATAATCGTGGAGTTTGCAGTAGCTTAACAAGACGGTTTTAATGCCCCTTGAAAGACTGGTAGAGGTCGCAGTAGCTTAACAAGACTGTTTTAATCCCCCTGTAAAAAGTGGTGGAGGTCGCAGTAGCTTAACAAGACGGTTTTAATGCCCCTTGGAAGAGACGTGGAGGTCACAGTGGATTAAAAAGACAATATCAATGCCCTTGGGAAAAGTGGTGGAGGTCGCAGTAGCTTAACAAGATGGTTTTAATGCCTCTTGGAAGAGACGTGGAGGTTGCAGTAGCTTAACAAGATGGTTTTATTGTCCCTTGGAAGAGACGTCGAGTTTGCAGTAGGTTAACAATACGTTTTTAATGCCCCTTGGAAGAGACGTGGAGGTCGCAGTGGAATAAAAAAAAAATTCAATGCCCTTGGGAAAAGTGGTGGAGGTCACAGTAGCTTAACAAGATGGTTTTAATGCCTCTTGGAAGAGACGTGGAGGTTGCAGTAGCTTAACAATACGGTTTTAAAGCCCCTTGGAAGAGACGTGGAGGTTGCAGTAGCTTAACAAGACAGTTTCAATGTCCCTTGGAAGAGACGTGGAGTTTTCAGTAGCTTAACAAGACGGTTTTAATGCCCCTTGGAAGAGACGTGGAGGTTGCAGTAGCTTAACAAGATGGTTTTAATGCCCAGAGGAAGAGACGTGGAGGATGCAGTAGCTTAGCAAGACGGTTTTAATGCCCCTTGGAAGAGACGTGGAGGTTGCAGTAGCTTAACGAGACGGTTTTAATTCCCCTTGGAAGAGACGTGGAGGTCGCAGTGGAATAAAAAGACAATATCAATGCCCTTGGGAAAAGTAGTGGAGGTCGCAGTAGCTTAACTAGACATTTTTAATGGCCCTTGGAAGAGACGTGGAGGTTGCATTAGCTTACCAAGACGGTTTTAATGCCCCGTGGAAGAGACTTGGAGGTTGCAGTAGCTTACCAAGATGGTTTTAGTGCCCCTTGGAAGAGACGTGGAGGTTGCAGTAGCTTAACAAGACGGTTTTAATACCCCTTGGAAGAGACGAGGAAGCTGCAGTATCTTAACAAGATGGTGTTAATGCCCCTTGAAAGAGACGTGGAGGTTGCAGCAACTTAACAAAACGGTTTTAATGCCCCTTGGAAGAGACGTGGAGGTTGCAGTAGCTTAACAAGATGGTTTTAATGCCCAGAGGAAGAGACGTGGAGGATGCAGTAGCTTAGCAAGACGGTTTTAATGCCCCTTGGAAGAAACGTGGAGGTTGCAGTAGCCTAACAAGACGGTTTAATGCCCCGTGGAAGAGACGTGGAGGTTGCAGTAGCTTAACAATACCGTTTTAATGCCACTTGTAAGAGACGTAGAGATTGCAGTAGCTTAGCAAGACGGTTTAATGCCCCTTGGAAGAGACGAGTAAGCTGCAGTATCTTAAGATGGTGTTAATGCCCCTTGAAAGAGACGTGGAGGTTGCAGCAACTTAACAAAAAGGTTTTAATGCTCCTTGGAGGAATCGTGAAGGTTGCAGTAGCTTAACAAGACGGTTTTAATGCCCCGTGGAAGAGACGTGGAGGTTGCAGTAGCTTAACAAGACGGTTTAATGCCCCTTGAAAGAGACGTGGAGGTTGCAGTAGCTTAACAAGACGGTTTTAATGCCACTTGGAAGAGACGTGGAGATTGCAGTAGCTTAACAAGACTTTTTTAATGCCCCTTGGAAGAGACTTGGAGGTCGCAGTGGAATAAAAAGACAATATCAATGTCCTTGGGAAAAGTAGTGGAGGTCGCATTAGCTTAACAAGACAGTTTTAATGGCCCTTGGAAGAGACGAGGAGTTTGCAGTAGCTTAACAAGATGGTTTTAATGCCCCTTGGAAGAGACGTAGAGGATGCAGTAGCTTCTCAAGATGGTTTTAATGCCCCTTGGAAGAGATGTGGAGGTCGCAGTGGATTAAAAAGACAATATCAATGCCAACGGGAAAAGTGGTGGAGGTCGCAGTAGCTTATCAAGACGGTTTTAATGCACCTTGGAAGAGACGTGGAGGTTGCAGTAGCTTAACAAGACGGTTTCAATGCCCCTTGGAAGAGACGTGGAGGTTGCAGTAGCTTAAAAAGACTGTTTTAATGTTCCTTGGAAGAGACGTGGAGTTTGCAGTAAGTTAACAATATGTTTTTAATGCCCCTTGGAAGAGACGTGGAGGTCGCAGTGGAATAAAAAGACAATATGAATGCCCTTGGGAAAAGAGGTGGAGGTCGCAGTAGCTTAACAAGTCGGTTTTCATGCCTCTTGGAAGAGACGTGGAGGTGGCAGTAGCTTAACAAGACGGTTTTAATGGCCTTTGGAAGAGACGTGGAGTTTGCAGTAGCTTAACAAGACGGTTTTAATGCCCCGTGGAAGAGACGTAGAGGTTGCAGTATCTTAATAAGATGGTTTTAATGCCCCTTGGAAGAGACGTGGAGGTTGCAGTAGCTTAACAAGACGGTTTTAATGCCACTTGGAAGAGACGTGGAGATTGCAGTAGCTTAACAAGACTTTTTTAATGCCCCTTGGAAGAGACGTGGAGGTCGCAGTGGAAAAAAAAGACAATATAAATGCCCTTGGGAAAAGTGGTGGAGGTCGCAGTAGCTTAATAAGTCGGTTTTCATGCCTCTTGGAAGAGACGTGGAGGTTGCAGTAGCTTAACAAGACGGTTTTAATGCCCCTTGGAAGAGACGTGGAGGTTGCAGTAGCTTAACAAGACGGTTTTAATGCCCCTTGGAAGAGATGTGGAGGTCGCAGTGGATTAAAAAGACAATATCAATGCCAACGGGAAAAGTGGTGGAGGTCGCAGTAGCTTATCAAGACGGTTTTAATGCACCTTGGAAGAGACGTGGAGGTTGCAGTAGCTTAACAAGACGGTTTCAATGCCCCTTGGAAGAGACGTGGAGGTTGCAGTAGCTTAAAAAGACTGCTTTAATGTTCCTTGGAAGAGACGTGGAGTTTGCAGTAAGTTAACAATACGTTTTTAATGCCCCTTGGAAGAGACGTGGAGGTCGCAGTGGAATAAAAAGACAATATCAATGCCCTTGGGAAAAGAGGTGGAGGTCGCAGTAGCTTAACAAGCCGGTTTTCATGCCTCTTGGAAGAGACGTGGAGGTGGCAGTAGCTTAACAAGACGGTTTTAATGTCCCTTGGAAGAGACGTGGAGTTTGCAGTAGCTTAACAAGATGGTTTTAATGACCCTTGGAAGAGACGTGGCGGTCGCAGTGGAATAAAAAGACAATATCAATGCCCTTGGGAAAAGTAGTGGAGGTTGCAGTAGCTTAACAAGACAGTTTTAATGGCCTTTGGAAGAGACGTGGAGTTTGCAGTAGCTTAACAAGACGGTTTTAATGCCCCGTGGAAGAGACGTGGAGGTTGCAGTATCTTAATAAGACGGTTTTAATGCCCCTTGGAAGAGACGTGGAGGTTGCAGTAGCTTAACAAGACGGTTTTAATGCCACTTGCAAGAGACGTGGAGATTGCAGTAGCTTAACAAGACTTTTTTAATGCCCCTTGGAAGAGACGTGGAGGTCGCAGTGGAATAAAAAGACAATATAAATGCCCTTGGGAAAAGTGGTGGAGGTCGCAGTAGCTTAATAACTAGGTTTTCATGCCTCTTGGAAGAGAAGTGGAGGTTGCAGTAGCTTAACAAGACGGTTTTAATGCCCCTTTGAAGAGACGTGGAGGTTGCAGTAGCTTAACAAGATGGTTTTAATGCCCCTTGGAAGAGACGTAGAGGATGCAGTAGCTTCTCAAGATGGTTTTAATGCCCCTTGGAAGAGATGTGGAGGTCGCAGTGGATTAAAAAGACAATATCAATGCCAACGGGAAAAGTGGTGGAGGTCGCAGTAGCTTATCAAGACGGTTTTAATGCACCTTGGAAGAGACGTGGAGGTTGCAGTAGCTTAACAAGACGGTTTCAATGCCCCTTGGAAGAGACGTGGAGGTTGCAGTAGCTTAAAAAGACTGTTTTAATGTTCCTTGGAAGAGACGTGGAGTTTGCAGTAAGTTAACAATATGTTTTTAATGCCCCTTGGAAGAGACGTGGAGGTCGCAGTGGAATAAAAAGACAATATGAATGCCCTTGGGAAAAGAGGTGGAGGTCGCAGTAGCTTAACAAGTCGGTTTTCATGCCTCTTGGAAGAGACGTGGAGGTGGCAGTAGCTTAACAAGACGGTTTTAATGGCCTTTGGAAGAGACGTGGAGTTTGCAGTAGCTTAACAAGACGGTTTTAATGCCCCGTGGAAGAGACATGGAGGTTGCAGTATCTTAATAAGACGGTTTTAATGCCCCTTGGAAGAGACGTGGAGGTTGCAGTAGCTTAACAAGACGGTTTTAATGCCACTTGGAAGAGACGTGGAGATTGCAGTAGCTTAACAAGACTTTTTTAATGCCCCTTGGAAGAGACGTGGAGGTCGCAGTGGAAAAAAAAGACAATATAAATGCCCTTGGGAAAAGTGGTGGAGGTCGCAGTAGCTTAATAAGTCGGTTTTCATGCCTCTTGGAAGAGACGTGGAGGTTGCAGTAGCTTAACAAGACGGTTTTAATGCCCCTTGGAAGAGACGTGGAGGTTGCAGTAGCTTAACAAAACGGTTTTAATGCCCCTTGGAAGAGATGTGGAGGTCGCAGTGGATTAAAAAGACAATATCAATGCCAACGGGAAAAGTGGTGGAGGTCGCAGTAGCTTATCAAGACGGTTTTAATGCACCTTGGAAGAGACGTGGAGGTTGCAGTAGCTTAACAAGACGGTTTCAATGCCCCTTGGAAGAGACGTGGAGGTTGCAGTAGCTTAAAAAGACTGCTTTAATGTTCCTTGGAAGAGACGTGGAGTTTGCAGTAAGTTAACAATACGTTTTTAATGCCCCTTGGAAGAGACGTGGAGGTCGCAGTGGAATAAAAAGACAATATCAATGCCCTTGGGAAAAGAGGTGGAGGTCGCAGTAGCTTAACAAGCCGGTTTTCATGCCTCTTGGAAGAGACGTGGAGGTGGCAGTAGCTTAACAAGACGGTTTTAATGTCCCTTGGAAGAGACGTGGAGTTTGCAGTAGCTTAACAAGATGGTTTTAATGACCCTTGGAAGAGACGTGGCGGTCGCAGTGGAATAAAAAGACAATATCAATGCCCTTGGGAAAAGTAGTGGAGGTTGCAGTAGCTTAACAAGACAGTTTTAATAGCCTTTGGAAGAGACGTGGAGTTTGCAGTAGCTTAACAAGACGGTTTTAATGCCCCGTGGAAGAGACGTGGAGGTTGCAGTATCTTAATAAGACGGTTTTAATGCCCCTTGGAAGAGACGTGGAGGTTGCAGTAGCTTAACAAGACGGTTTTAATGCCACTTGCAAGAGACGTGGAGATTGCAGTAGCTTAACAAGACTTTTTTAATCCCCCTTGGAAGAGACGTGGAGGTCGCAGTGGAATAAAAAGACAATATAAATGCCCTTGGGAAAAGTGGTGGAGGTCGCAGTAGCTTAATAACTAGGTTTTCATGCCTCTTGGAAGAGAAGTGGAGGTTGCAGTAGCTTAACAAGACGGTTTTAATGCCCCTTTGAAGAGACGTGGAGGTTGCTGTAGCTTAACAAGACGGATTTAATGCCCCTTGGAAGAGACGTGGAGGTCGCGGTGGAATAAAAAGACAATATCAATGCCCATGGGAAAAGTAGTGGAGGTCGCAGTAGCTTAACAAGTCAGTTTTAATGGCCCTTGGAAGAGACGTGGAGGTTGCAGTAGCTTAACAAGACGGTTTTAATGCCCCGTGGAAGAGAGGTGGGGGTTGTAGTAGCTTAAAAAGACGGTTTTAATGCCCCTTGGAAGAGACGTGCAGGTTGCAGTAGCTTAACAAGACGGTTTAATGCCCCTTGGAAGAGACGTGGAGTTTGCAGTAGCTTAACAAGACGCTTTTAATGCCACTTGGAAGAGACGTGAAGATTGCAGTAGCTTAACAAGACTTTTTTAATGCCCCTTGGAAAAGACATGGAGTTCGCAGTGGAATAAAAAGACAGTATCAATGCCCCTGGGAAAAGTGGTGGAGGTCGCAGTAACTTATCAAGACGGTTTTAATGCCCCTTGGAAGAATGGTGGAGGTCGCAGTGGAATAAAAAGACAATATCATTGCCCGTGGGAAAGTGGGGGAGGTCGCAGTAGCTTAACAAGACGGTTTTAATACCCCTTGGAAGAAACGTGGAGGTTGCAGTATCTTAACAAGATGGTTTTAATGCCCCTTGGAAGAGACGTGGAGGTTGCAGCAGCTTAACAAAATGGTTTTAATGCTCCTTGGAAGAATAATGGAGGTTGCAGTAGCTAAACAAGACGGTTTTAATGCCCCTCGGAAGACTGGTGGAGGTCACCGTAGCTTAACAAGACGGTTTTTACCCCCTGTAAAAAGTGATGGAGGTCGCAGTAGCTTAACAAGACGGTTTTAATGCCCCTTGGAAGAGATATGGAGGTTTCAGCAGCTTCACAAGATGGTTTTAATGCACCTTGGAAGAGACGTGGAGGTCACAGTGGATTAAAAAGACAATATCAATGCCCTTCGGAAAAGTGGTGGAGGTCGCAGTATCTTAACAAGATGGTTTTAATGCCCCTTGGAAGAGACGTGGAGTTTGCAGTAGGTTAACAATACGTTTTTAATGCCCCTTGGAAGAGACGTGGAGGTCGCAGTGGAATAAAAAGAAAATATCAATGCCCTTGGGAAAAGTGGTGGAGGTCACAGTAGTTTAACAAGATGGTTTTAATGCCTCTTGGAAGAGACGTGGAGGTTGCAGTAGCTTTACAATACGGTTTTAAAGCCCCTTGGAAGAGACGTGGAGGTTGCAGTAGCTTAACAAGACGGTTTTAATGTCCCTTGGAAGAGACGTGGAGTTTTCAGTAGCTTAACAAGACGGTTTTAATGCCCCTTGGAAGAGACGTGGAGTTTTCAGTAGCTTAACAAGACGGTTTTAATGCGCCTTGGAAGAGACGTGGAGGTTGCAGTAGCTTAACAAGATGGTTTTAATGCCCAGTGGAAGAGACGTGGAGGATGCAGTAGCTTAACAATACGGTTTTAATGCCACTTGTAAGAGACGTAGAGATTGCAGTAGCTTAGCAAGACTTTTTTAATTCCCCTTGGAAAAGACATGGAGGTCGCAGTGGAATAAAAAGACAGTATCAATGCCCCTCCGAAAAGTGGTGGAGGTCGCAATATCTTAACAAGATGGTTTTAATGCCCCTTGGAAGAATGGTGGAGGTCGCAGTGGAATAAAAAGACAATATCATTGCCCCTGGGAAAGTGGTGGAGGTCGCAGTAGCTTAACAAGATGGTTTTAATGCCCCTTGGAAGAGACATGGAGGTTGCAGTATCATAACAAAATGGTTTTAATGCCCCTTGGAATAAACGTGGAGGTTGCAGTAGCTTAACAAGACTGTTTTAATGCCCCTTGGAAGACTGGTGGAGGTCGCAGTAGCTTAACAAGGCGTTTTTAATCCCCCTGTAAAAAGTGGTGGAGGTCGCAGTAGCTTAACAAGACTGTTCTAATGCCCCTTGGAAGAAACGTGGAGGTTTCAGTAGCTTCACAAGGTGGTTTTAATGCCCCTTGGAAGAGATGTGGAGGTCACAGTGGATTAAAAAGACAATATCAATGCCCTTTGGAAAAGTGGTGGAGGTCGTAGTATCTTAACAAGACGGTTTTAAAGCCCCTTGGAAGAGACGTGTAGGTTGCAGTAGCTTAACAAGACGGTTTTAATTCCCCTTGGAAGAGACGTGGAGGTCGCAGTGGAATAAAAAGACAATATCAATGCCCTTGGGAAAAGTAGTGGAGGTCGCAGTAGCTTAACTAGACATTTTTAATGGCCCTTGGAAGAGACGTGGAGGTTGAAGTAGCTTACCAAGACGGTTTTAATGCCCCGTGGAAGAGACTTGGAGGTTGCAGTAGCTTAACAAGATGGTTTTAGTGCCCCTTGGAAGAGACGTGGAGGTTGCAGTAGCTTAACAAGACGGTTTTAATACCCCTTGGAAGAAACGAGGAAGCTGCAGTATCTTAACAAGATGGTGTTAATGCCCCTTGAAAGAGACGTGGAGGTTGCAGCAACTTAACAAAACGGTTTTAATGCCCCTTGGAGGAATCGTGGAGGTTGCAGTAGCTTTACAAGAAGGTTTTAATGCCCCTCGGAAGAATGTTGGAGGTCGCGGTAGCTTAACAAGACGGTTTTAATGTCCCTGGAGAAAGTGGTGGAGGTCTCAGTAGCTTAACAAGACGGTATTAATGCCCCTTGGAAGAGACGTAGAGGATGCAGTAGCTTCTCAAGACGTTTTTAATGCCCCTTGGAAGAGACGTGGAGTTCGCAGTGGATTAAAAAGACAATATCAATGCCAATGGAAAAAGTGGTGGGGGTCGCAGTATCTTATCAAGACGGTTTTAATGCACCTTGGAAGAGGCGTGGAGGTTGCAGTAGCTTAACAAGACGGTTTTAATGCCCCTTGGAAGAGACATGGAGGTTGCAGTAGCTTAACAAGACGGTTTTAATGCCCCTTGGAAGAGACGTGGAGGTCGCAGTGGAATAAAAAGACAATATCAATGCCCTTGGGAAAAGTAGTGGAGGTCGCAGTAGCTTAACAAGACAGATTTAATAGCCTTTGGAAGAGACGTGGAGTTTGCAGTAGCTTAACAAGACGGTTTTAATGCCCCGTGGAAGAGACGTGGACGTTGCAGTTGCTTAACAAGACGGTTTTAATGCCCCTTGGAAGAGACGAGGAAGCTGCAGTATCTTAACAAGATGGTGTTAATGCCCCTTGAAAGAGACGTGGAGGTTGCAGCAACTTAACAAAACGGTTTTAATGCCCCTTGGAGGAATCGTGGAGTTTGCAGTAGCTTTACAAGAAGGTTTTAATGCCCCTCGGAAGAATGTTGGAGGTCGCGGTAGCTTAACAAGACGGTTTTAATGCCCCTGGAGAAAGTGGTGGAGGTCTCAGTAGCTTAACAAGGCGGTATTAATGCCCCTTGGAAGAGACGTAGAGGATGCGGTAGCTTCTCAAGACGGTTTTAATGCCCCTTGGAAGAGACGTGGAGGTCGCAGTGGATTAAAAAGACAATATCAATGCCAATGGGAAAAGTGGTGGGGGTCGCAGTATCTTATCAAGACGGTTTTAATGCACCTTGGAAGAGACATGGAGGTTGCAGTAGCTTAACAAGACAGTTTTAATGCCCCTTGGAAGAGACGTGGAGGTTGCAGTAGCTTAACAAGACGTTTTTAATGCCCCTTGGAAGAGACGTGGAGGTCGCAGTGGAATAAAAAGACAATATCAATGCCCTTGGGAAAAGTAGTGGTCGCAGTAGCTTAACAAGACAGATTTAATGGCCTTTGGAAGAGACGTGGAGTTTGCAGTAGCTTAACAAGACGGTTTTAATGCCCCGTGGATGAGACGTGGAGGTTGCAGTAGCTTAACAAGACGGTTTAATGCCCCTTGAAAGAGACGTGGAGGTTGCAGTAGCTTAACAAGACGGTTTTAATGCCACTTGGAAGAGACGTGGAGATTGCAGTAGCTTAACAAGACTTTTTTAATGCCCCTTGGAAAAGACATGTAGGTCGCAGTGGAATAAAAAGACAGTATCAATGCCCCTGGGAAAAGTGGTGGAGGTCGCAATAACTTAACAAGACGGTTTTAATGCCCCTTGGAAGAGACTTGGAGGTCGCAGTGGAATAAAAAGACAATATCAATGTCCTTGGGAAAAGTAGTGGAGGTCGCATTAGCTTAACAAGACAGTTTTAATGGCCCTTGGAAGAGACGAGGAGTTTGCAGTAGCTTAACAAGACGGTTTTAATGCCCCTTGGAAGAGACGTAGAGGATGCAGTAGCTTCTCAAGATGGTTTTAATGCCCCTTGGAAGAGATGTGGAGGTCGCAGTGGATTAAAAAGATAATACCAATGCCAACGGGAAAAGTGGTGGAGGTCGCAGTAGCTTATCAAGACGGTTTTAATGCACCTTGGAAGAGACGTGGAGGTTGCAGTAGCTTAACAAGACGGTTTCAATGCCCCTTGGAAGAGACGTGGAGGTTGCAGTAGCTTAAAAAGACTGTTTTAATGTTCCTTGGAAGAGACGTGGAGTTTGCAGTAAGTTAACAATACTTTTTTAATGCCCCTTGGAAGAGACGTGGAGGTCGCTGTGGAGTAAAAAGACAATATCAATGCCGTTGGGAAAAGAGGTGGAGGTCGCAGTAGCTTAACAAGTCGGTTTTAATGTCCCTTGGAAGAGACGTGGAGTTTGCAGTAGCTTAACAAGACGGTTTTAATGCCCCTTGGAAGAGACGTGGCGGTCGCAGTGGAATAAAAAGACAATATCAATGCCCTTGGGAAAAGTAGTGGAGTTTGCAGTAGCTTAACAAGACGGTTTTAATGCCCCGTGGAAGAGACGTGGAGGTTGCAGTATCTTAATAAGACGGTTTTAATGCCCTTTGGAAGAGACGTGGAGGTTGCAGTAGCTTAACAAGACGGTTTTAATGCCACTTGGAAGAGACGTGGAGATTGCAGTAGCTTAACAAGACTTTTTTAATGCCCCTTGGAAGAGACGTGGAGGTCGCAGTCGAATAAAAAGACAATATAAATGCCCTTGGGAAAAGTGGTGGAGGTCGCAGTAGCTTAATAAGTCGGTTTTCATGCCTCTTGGAAGAGACGTGGAGGTTGCAGTAGCTTAACAAGACGGTTTTAATGCCCCTTGGAAGAGACGTGGAGGTTGCAGTAGCTTAACAAGACGGTTTTAATGCCCCTTGGAAGATACGTGGAGGTCGCAGTGGAATAAAAAGACAATATCAATGCCCATGGGAAAAGTAGTGGATTTTGCAGTAGCTTAACAAGTCAGTTTTAATGCCCCTTGGAAGAGACGTGGAGGTTGCAGTAGCTTAACAAGACGGTTTAATGCCCCTTGGAAGAGACGTGGAGGTTGCAGTAGCTTAACAAGACGCTTTTAATGCCACTTGTAAGAGACGTGTAGATTGCAGTAACTTAACAAGACTTTTTTAATGCCCCTTGGAAAAGACATGGAGTTCGCAGTGGAATAAAAAGACAGTATCAATGCCCCTGGGAAAAGTGGTGGAGGTCGCAATAACTTATCAAGACGGTTTTAATGCCCCTTGGAAGAATGGTGGAGGTCGCAGTGGAATAAAAAGACAATATCATTGCCCCTGGGAAAGTGGGGGAGGTCGCAGTAGCTTAACAAGACGGTTTTAATACCCCTTGGAAGAAACGTGGAGGTTGCAGTATCTTAACAAGATGGTTTTAATGCCCCTTGGAAGAGACGTGGAGGTTGCAGCAGCTTAACAAAATGGTTTTAATGCCCCTTGGAAGAATAATGGAGGTTGCAGTAGCTAAACAAGACGGTTTTAATGCCCCTCGGAAGACTGGTGGAGGTCACCGTAGCTTAACAAGACGGTTTTTACCCCCTGTAAAAAGTGATGGAGGTCGCAGTAGCTTAACAAGACGGTTTTAATGCCCCTTGGAAGAGATATGGAGGTTTCAGCAGCTTCACAAGATGGTTTTAATGCACCTTGGAAGAGACGTGGAGGTCACAGTGGATTAAAAAGACAATATCAATGCCCTTCGGAAAAGTGGTGGAGGTCGCAGTATCTTAACAAGACGGTTTTAATGCCCCTTGGAAGAGACGTGGAGGTCGCAGTGGAATAAAAAGAAAATATCAATGCCCTTGGGAAAAGTGGTGGAGGTCGCAGTAGCTTAACAAGACGGTTTTAATGCCTCTTGGAAGAGACGTGGAGGTTGCAGTAGCTTAACAAGACGGTTTTAATGCCCCTTGGAAGAGACGTGGAGGATGCAGTATCTTAACAAGACGGTTTTAAAGTCTATTGGAAGAGACGCCGAGTTTGCAGTATCTTAACAAGACGGTTTTAATGCCCCTTGGAAGAGACGTGGAGGTCGCTGTGGAATAAAAAGTCTATATCAATGCCCTTAGGAAAAGTAGTAGTGGTCGCAGTAGCTTAACAAGACAGTTTTAATGGCCCTTGGAAGAGACTTGGAGGTTGCAGTAGCTTAACAAGATGGTTTTAATGCCACTTGGAAGAGACGTGGAGGTTGCAGTAGCTTAACAAGACGGTTTTAATGCCCCTTGAAAGAGACGAGGAGTTTGCAGTATCTTAACAAGATGGTGTTTATGCCCCTTGAAAGAGACGTGGAGGTTGCAGCAGCATAACAAAACAGTTTTAATGCCCCTTGGAAGAATCGTGGAGGTTGCAGTAGCTTTACAAGAAGGTTTTAATATCCCTCGGAAGAATGGTGGAGATAGCAGCAGCTTAACAAGACGGTTTTAATGCCCCTGGAGAAAGTGGTGGAGGTTGCAGTAGCTTAACAAGACGGTTTTAATGCCTCTTGGAAGAGGCATGGAGGTTGCAGTAGCTTATCAAGACGGTTTTAATGCACCATGGAAGAGACGTGGAGGTTGCAGTAGCTTAACAAGACGGTTTTAAAGTCCCTTGGAAGAGACGTGGAGTTTGCAGTAGCTTAACAATAAGTTTTTAATGCCCCTTGGAAGAGACGTGGAGGTCGCTGTGTTATAAAAAGACAAAATCAATGCCCTTGGGAAAAGTGGTGGAGGTCGCAGTAGCTTAACAAGACAGTTTTAATGCCTTTTGGAAGAGACGTGGAGTTTGCAGTAGCTTAACAAGATGGTTTTAATGCCCCTTGGAAGAGACGTGGAGGTTGCAACAGCTTAACAAGACAGTTTTAATGCCCCTTGGAAGAGACATGGAGTTTGCAGTGGAATAAAAAGACCATATCAATGCCCTTGGGAAAAGTGGTGGAGGTCGCAGTAGGTTAACAAGACGGTTTTAGTGCCTCTTGGAAGAGACGTGGAGGTTGCAGTAGCTTAACAAGACGGTTTTAATGGCCCTTGGAAGAGACGTGGAGGTTGAAGAAGCTTAACAAGATGGTTTTAATGTCCCTTGGAAGAGAAGTGGAGTTTGCAGTAGGTTAACAATACGTTTTTAATGCCCCTTGGAAGAGACGTGGAGGTCGCAGTGGAATAAAAAGACAATATCAATGCCCTTGGGAAAAGTAGTGGAGGTCGCAGTAGCTTAACAAGACAGTTTTAAGGGCCTTGGTAGAGACGTGGAGGTTGCAGTAGCTTAAAAAGATGGTTTAAATTAGTCGTGGAAGAGACGTGGAAGTTGCAGTAGCTTAACAGGACGGTTTTAATGCCCCTTGGAAGAGACGTGGAGGTTGCAGTAGCTTAACAAGACGGTTTAATGCCCCTTGGAAGAGACGTGGAGGTTGCAGAAGCTTAACAAGGCGGTTTTAATGCCAATTGGAAGAGACGAGGAGATTGCAGTAGCTTAACAAGACTTTTTTAATGCCCCTTGGAAAAGACATGGAGGTCGCAGTGGAATAAAAAGACAGTATCAATGCCCCTGGGAAAAGTGGTGGAGGTCGCAATAACTTAACAAGATGGTTTTAATGCCCCTTGGAAGAATGGTGGAGGTCGCAGTGGAATAAAAAGACAATATCATTGCCCCTGGGAAAATGGTGGAGGTCGCAGTAGCTTAAAAAGACAGTTTTAATGCCCCTTGGAAGAGACGTGGAGGTTGCAGTAGCTTAACAAGACGGTTTTAAAGTCCCTTGGAAGAGACCTAGTGTTTGCAGGAGGTTAACAATACGTTTTTAATGCCCCTTGGAAGAGACGTGGAGGTCGCAGTGGAATTAAAAGACAATATCAATGCCCTTGGGAAAAGTGGTTGAGGTCGCAGTAGCTTAAAAAGTCGGTTTTCTTGCCTCTTGGAAGAGACGTGGAGGCTGCAGTAGCTTAACAAGATGGTTTTAATGCCCCTTGGAAGAGACGTGGAGGTTGCAGTAGCTTAGCAAGATGGTTTTTATGTCCCTTGGAAGAGACGTGAAGTTTGCAGTAGCTTAACAAGACGGTTTTAATGACCCTTGGAAGAGACGTGGAGGTCGCAGTGGAATATAAAGACAATATCAATGCCCTTGGGAAAAGTAGTGGAGGTCGCAGTAGCTTAACAAGACAGTTTAAATGGCCCTTGGAAGAGACGTTGAGGTTGAAGTAGCTTAAAAAGATGGTTTTAATGCCTAGTGGAAGAGACGTGGAGGTCGCAGTAGCTTAACAAGATGGTTTTTATGTCCCTTGGAAGAGACATGGAGTTTGCAGTAGCTTAACAAGACGGTTTTATTGCCCCTTGGAAGAGACGTGGAGGTCGCAGTGGAATAAAAAGACAATATCAATGCCCTTGGGAAAAGTAGTGGAGGTTGCAGTAACTTAATAAGACAGTTTAAATGGCCCTTGGAAGAATGGTGGAGGTCGCAGTGGAATAAAAAGACAATATCATTGCCCCTGAGAAAGTGGTGGAGGTCGCAGTAGCTTAACAAGACGGTTTTAATGCCCCTTGGAAGAGACATGGAGGTTGCAGTATCTTAACAAGATGGTTTTAATGCCCCTTGGAAGAGACGTGGAGGTTGCAGCAGCTTAACAAAATGGTTTTAATGCCCCTTGGAATAATCGTGGAGGTTGCAGTAGCTTAACAAGATGGTTTTAATGCCCCTCGGAAGACTGGTGGAGGTCGCAGTAGCTTAACAAGACGTTTTTAATCCACCTGTAAGAAGAGGTGGAGGTCGCAGTAGCTTAACAAGACGGTTTTAATGCCCCTTGGAAGAGACGTGGAGGTTTCAGTAGCTTCACAAGATGGTTTTAATGCACCTTTGAAGAGACGTGGAGGTCACAGTGGATTAAAAAGACAATATCAATGCCCTTCGGAAAAGTGGTGGAGGTCGCAGTAGCTTAACAAGACGGTTTTAAATCCCCTTGGAAGAGACGTGGAGGTTGCAATAGCTTAACAAGATGGTTTTAATGTTCCTTGGAAGAGACGTGGAGTTTGCAGAAGGTTAACAATACGTTTTCAATGCCCCTTGGAAGAGACGTGGAGGTCGCAGTGGAATAAAAAGAAAATATCAATGCCCTTGGGAAAAGTGGTGGAGGTCGCTGTAGCTTAACAAGACGGTTTTAATGCCTCTTGGAAGAGACGTGGAGGTTGCAGTAGCTTAACAAGACGGTTTTAATGCGCCTTGGAAGAGACGTGGAGGTTGCAGTAGCTTAACAAGACGGTTTTAATGTCCCTTGGAAGAGACGTGGAGTTTGCAGCAGCTTAACAAGACGGTTTTAATGCCCCTTGGAAGAGACGTGGAGGTCGCAGTGGAATAAAAAGACAATATCAATGCCCTTGGGAAAAGTAGTGGAGGTCGCAGTAGCTTAACAAGACAGTTTTAATGGCCCTTAGAAGAGACGTGGAGGTTGCAGTAGCTTACCAAGACGGTTTTATTGCCCTGTGGAAGAGACGTGGAGGTTGCAGTAGCCTAACAAGATGGTTTTAATGCCTCTTGGAAGAGATGTGGAGGTTGCAGTAGCTTAACAAGACGCTTTTAATGCCCCTTGGAAGACACGAGGAGGTTGCAGTATCTTAACAAGATGGTGTTAATGCCCCTTGAAAGAGACGTGGAGGTTGCAGCAACTTAACAAAGCGGTTTTAATGTCCCTTGGAAGAATCGTGGAGGTTGCAGTAGCTTTACAAGAAGGTTTTAATGCCCCTCGGAAGAATGGTGGAGGTCGCAGTAGCTTAACAAGACGGTTTTAATGCCCCTGGAGAAAGTGGTGGAGGTCGCAGTAGCTTAACAAGACGGTATTAGTGCCACTTGGAAGAGACGTAGAGGTTGCAGTAGCTTCTCAAGACGGTTTTAATGCCCCTTGGAAGAGACGTGGAGGTCGCAGTATCTTAACAAGTCGGTTTTCATGCCTCATGGAAGAGACGTGGAGTTTGCAGTAGCTTAACAAGACGGTTTTAATGCCCCTTGGAAGAGACGTGGATGTTGCAGTAGCTTAACAAGACGGTTTTAATGTCCCTTGGAAGAGACGTGGAGTTTGCATTAGGTTAACAATACGGTTTTAATGCCCCTTGTAAAAGACATGGAGGTCGCAGTGGAGTAAAAAGACAGTATCAATGCCCCTGGGAAAAGTGGTGGAGGTCGCAATAACTAAACAAGACGGTTTTAATGCCCCTTGGAAGAATGGTGGAGGTCACAGTGGAATAAAAAGACAATATCAATGCCCCTGGGAAAGTGGTGGAGGTCGCAGCAGCTTAATAAGACGGTTTTAATGCCCCTTAGAAGAGTGGTGGAGGTCGCAGTGGAATAAAAAGACAATATCAATGCCCCTGGGAAAAGTGGTGGAGGTCGCAGTAGCTTAACAATATGTAAAGAGAGGAGAGAACAAGGCGCAATGAGTGACTCAGTATTGCAATTGTTAGAGGGGTGTGGGGATGGCTACTAACCTTATGAAGTTGTGCACCTCTGCACAACCCCAGTGTAAAGCTCCACAAGCTCTGCTCTGTTGGTGGCTGTCATCTATTTCCAGCGGCGTTCACAGATCCTGATCTCTCGGTGGTTGATCACGTGGTCAGGTTAGTTGCATGTAACGCCGAGATGGACGCCCAGCTTCACCAACACCCCCGGCAGCGTTCCGGAGGGGTTATGGCAGCGCAGCTTGGAAAACCAGGGTATTAATTCTAATTAAATTCCTCCCACAGGTGAAAGAACAATAAATTAAAGGCAGCTCTACCGCACCCCAACAGGTGGAAAGGGACAAACAGTGAATATGAATAGCGGTACCAGAGCGCCAATAACAGGGCAAAAATATTAAAAGGACTGATTTATTAATACACACAACGCGTTTCGGTGGACACAGCCACCTTCATCAGGTGTGACAAGCAGAAAACAATTGATCCTTATATACATTTCACTAGGTATACAATTACTTCAAAGGGGCGGGGCCAGATACAGAGTAATACCTTTATATTAACCCCTTGAGTTCATATATGCTCAATAGAGTAAAAAGGATTGTTATAAATTAATACCTAATGAAGCATATAGGGTTCTTATAAAAAGGATTCGCAGTATAAAAACTTGTGAATCCTTCTAATCATAATACTTAATGGGATATATTGTTATCTACCACCCAATATTTTATATTATAAAAAAAATAATAATAATTTTTACATACAACATGAAACAATGTATAAATATAAAGTTATAAAATTACAATCAGTTTCTATCATTATAATTAGGGAAATATAGTAGGCGAAGAAAGGAAAGAGAAGAAAAAAATAAATAAATAAATAAGTAAATAAAAAAAACAAAAAAAATTTCCAAAAAAAAAAAAAATTATAAATTTTTTCTCTTTTCTTTCTCTCCTCCCTCCTCCCTTCCCTCTCTCCTTTCCCCTCTTCCCTCCTTCTCTCCTTCTCTCTCTCCTCCCCCTTTCCTCCCCCATATAAAAGATATATATAATAAATTTGCTAAAATATAAAAACAATTATTTAAAAAGTTGTCTTCTCTATATTAAGGTTCAAACCTTCAGGAGACAAGGTTCCCATTTTGAAAATCCAATAATTTTCACGTGTAATGAGACGATTTAGTCTATCATGATGTGTATCAACTATATGATCAATGATAGTTAGTTTTAGGTTATTAGGATTTTTTTGATGTTCTTTTAAGAAATGATTAGAAACACTATGTAGGGGAAAGCCGTTTCTAATATTTTGGCGATGTTTATTTAATCTGGAGTGCATTTCTTGGATAGTGCGGCCAATGTATTGCAGGCCGCAGGTGCACTGGAGCAGATAGATCACATATGAGGACTGACATGTAAGTCTAAAGTGAATGGGATATATCTCTCCAGTGACCGCAGAGACGAATGTTTTAGCTCCGTTATCAATGGATTGACAGCATAAGCATTTAGGGACGTTACATTTATAATATCCATTATTGCTAATAGGAGCTGAATTTAAATGGTTCGGTCTGCTACCAATTGTTGTAATGCTAGGGGCTATATAGTTTCCTAGATTTTTACTCCTCCGATATACGACATGAGGAAATTCTGGTAAATGACCAGTTAATATTGGATCGTTCCTTAAAATGAACCAGTATTTTTTTAATAAACTGGATAACACTTGTGTAGGTTTACCATAGGTAGTAATCAGATTTAAACTGAAATCGTTGTTTGACTCTTGGCTGGTATTCTTGGATTTGTTGATACACAAGTACTGTGATAGGGATCTAGTTTTGGAGAAATCATCCTTTAATAATTTCTGGGGGCATCCCTTAGCTCTAAAACGTTTTTGTATAACCTTAGATTCCAGAAAAAAATCCGAATCATGTGTACAATTTTTTCTGACACGCCAATATTGACTGTATGGAATATTTCTAATCCAGCTGGGTAGATGGCCACTGTCAAATTCAAGATAGCTATTTACATCCACTTCCTTAAAGTGGGTAGATGTGGATATTTTGCCCAAATTGTCTATATTTATCTGAAAGTCAAGATATTGAATATTACTCTCAGATATGGTAAAGGTAAAGGAAAGACCCCAGTCATTAGAAGTTAATTCATCAATAAATTTGGCAGCCTCCACAGTATTTCCCCTCCATATGATAAACAGATCATCTATAAAGCGGCGGTACATAACGATGGGTTTATCGGCGCCGAGGGATTGCGCGATGTGGATAGACTCGAATGCCCCCATATATAGATTTGCATAACTGGGGGCAAACCTCGTCCCCATCGCGCAGCCCCTCAGCTGCCGATACATCACCCCCTCAAGAGAAAATACATTGTTCTCAAGAATGAAAGTTATACCCCTCAATAAAAAGTTTTTTTGAGGATCTTGTAAGTTTGGGTCCTCATCTAGGAATTTTTTAATTGCCTGTAAACCCAATACATGTGTGATATTGGAATAAAGAGAGCTTATATCGAGTGTAATAAGAAGACAGCCTGGAAGAGGGGGTAATTCTCTCAACAGTCTAATTAAATGTGTGGAATCCTTTAAATGAGTATCTAGGGATAAAACGTACTTCTGTAAAAAAAGATCAATATAGTGGGATAAGTTGGATGTGATAGAATTGATACCAGAAATAATAGGACGTCCAGGGGGATTAAATTTATCTTTATGAATTTTGGGTAAAAAATAAAAATAAGGGACTTTGAATTTTTTAATGTCTAAAAAGGATTTTTCTTTTTTATTGAGGAAGCCAGCTGTAGAGGCCCCGGTTACAAGCCCTCTGTACTCCAAAAAAATGGTTACAGATGGGTTTGCTTCTAATTTTATGTAGTAGTTTGAGTCGTCTAAGATTGTGAGGCCCTCCTTGATGTACCAGCCTCTGTTCATTATCACAGTCCCCCCTCCCTTATCTGCTCTCTTTATAATTATTTCTTTATTATCCTGAGGGGTTTTTAATGGACATTTCTCCTGGTATCTCAAGTTATTCACTCTTTTAGAAATTGGGGGGAATGTCCTAAGGTCCCTCAAAATTAATTGTTGGAAAGTTTCAAGGTGTGAACCTTTATGATGTAATGGATAAAAATTATTTTTCCCCTTCACATTTACATGAGTAAAAGGGTCCAGTAATGGGGGGCCTGGTATATTAGATTCTTGAATGGAGGGGGATACTGTTGAGCATGAACTAATAGGATGTGATTTTCTCTTATCTTCCAATAGAAAATCCCTTTTTAGTGTCAATTTCCTTATAAATTCATTTAAATCACAGAACAAAGTGAAATTATTAAATGGGACAGCTGGACAGAAAGATAATCCTCGACCTAATAAGGATCGTTCAGCTTCAGATAGCACATAGCTAGAAATATTAAAAATACCCCACAACCGATAGGGGTTTCTATCTGCAGGGAATTTGTATTCTGGTTCATTGGCAAGATTTCATTTTCTTTATATTTGGATTGTGTCTCAATTTCGGCATTTGGACTATTTTGTTGTTGAGGCCTCGGGTTTTTCCACTCCCTCTACATCCCCTAAATTTCTTTTTCGTTTTGGACAACGTCCGGGGACCACGTGAAAAAAATGTGTAATTTTCGTTTTATTAGTTTGGGATGCAACTGCATTCTGTGTTTGAGGATTTATCAAGATACTATTTTCATTCAAAATCGGAGATAATTCCAAGGATGTCATTCTGTTTATAGGGGGTTTTGTGTGCTTTATACCACTTGTTTTATCAGAGGGTCTCCCTTGATTTAAAATATTCAGTGTATCCGCTATCGGGATCTGTCCAGATGACTCCCCAGCAATGGGAATTTGTATTGCATTAGAAAGCTCTGAGATATTAGATCCACTATGGGATATCTCCTGTGTATTTATATGTAATGTGAAGTTCAGTTCATCAATATCTGCTACTAGTGTGGAAATAGTAAGCGGATTAGCAATAAATTCTACATCTGCTGCTTGTGTGGATAAAATAGGTGGATCAGCAATCAATATGGAGGGAGGAGTAATTTCCATACACATTCCCTCTATTATAAGGTCATTATTTTTTTCCAAATTAGAATTAAATACAGTATTTTTCTTGTAATTATTGTTAATGGATAACTTCTTCTTATGAGTCTCATATATTGCTTGTTGTTTTTTATTCATAAAAAACTGTTTTTGAAAACTATTCACTTGTTTTGTATGGTTATCAGTATCATTGCTTAGAATAGGGGATGATGGATTGTTCCTAGTTGTTCTCTGCATATAGATGATGGGAACAGGTGAAATTTGAAGTGGTGATTGGATTTTTTCTTTTCTAGAGTCTTTTATATCTCTTTCATATTTTTTTGCTTTTTTATTTATTAAATCATTTTCAAACTTAGCCAGTCTTAGTTTTACCTCATTATCTGTGGCAAAATATTCCGCAGATGAGGAAAAGAACTGCAAATCCCCTTTAATTTTAGCTATTGTTTCTAAAGCATGCATAGCCAGAGTATTCCTTTTATCAATCAACAATCTGATCAGTGTTGTTGAGCAATTAGAAATACACCTGTCCCATCTTTCAGTAAAAGCAATATCCTGAGGAAAGGATGAATTGAGATTCATTCTCAATCCCTTGGGTATTATGTTATCCTTAATGTAATTTTCTAAAAACATCGTGTCTACGTGATTAGTTATTTCTATTTTGCTATTATTTTCTAAGTTCAAAAACAGTCCACGTAACCTTTTTTGATCTGTATCATTCAGCATAGTTGGATTCTTATATATGCATCTGTCACCATCTTTAGAGTCTTTACTAAGGGCTGTATTGATCAGAGATAATCTAAATTTCTCTCTATTGGTCACATAAAAGTCCATAATGATCCAGCAATTTAGATTTTAAAGTCTTAAACACAGTTCTTATCTGTTGACGATTCTGCAAGGTTTTTCCGTCTCTCGATGTGTTGAATAATCTGGGTCGCCCAATTTGCAGCTCCTGGTCTTGAGGCTAAGCCCCCAGCAATAGCAGACTCCATATGTAAAGAGAGGAGAGAACAAGGCGCAATGGGTGACTCAGTATTGCAATTGTTAGAGGGGTGTGGGGATGCATGCTTTAGAAACAATAGCTTAAATTAAAGGGGATTTGGAGTTCTTTTCCTCATCTGTGGAATATTTTGCCACAGATAATGAGGTAAAACTAAGACTGGCTAAGTTTGAAAATGATTTAATAAATAAAAAAGCAAAAAAATATGAAAGAGATATAAAAGACTCTAAAAAAGAAAAAATCCAATCACCACTTCAAATTTCACCTGTTCCCATCATCTCTATGCAGAGAACAACTAGGGATAATCCATCATCCCCTATTCTAAGCAATGATACTGATAACCATACAAAACAAGTGAATAGTTTTCAAAAACAGTTTTTTATGAATAAACAACAACAAGCAATATATGAGACTCATAAGAAGAAGTTATCCATTAACAATAATTACAAGAAAAATACTGCATTTAATTCTAATTTGGAAAAAAATAATGACCTTATAATAGAGGGAATGTGTATGGAAATTACTCCTCCCTCCATATTGATTGCTGATCCACCTATTTTATCCACACAAGCAGCAGATGTAGAATTTATTGCTAATCCGCTTACTATTTCCACACTAGTAGCAGATATTGATGAACTGAACTTCACATTACATATTAATACACAGGAGACATCCCATAGTGGATCTAATATCTCAGAGCTTTCTAATGCAATACAAATTCCCATTGCTGGGGAGTCATGTGGACAGATCCCGATAGCGGATACACTGAATATTTTAAATCAAGGGAGACCTTCTGATAAAACAAGTGGTATAAACCACACAAAACCCCCTATAAACAGAATGACATCCTTGGAATTATCTTCGATTTTGAATGAAAATAGTATCTTGATAAATCCTCAAACACAGAATGCAGTTACATCCCAAACTAATAAAACGAAAATTACACTCTTTTTTCACGTGGTCCCCGGACGTTGTCCAAAACGAAAAAGAAATTTAGGGGATGTAGAGGGAGTGGAAAAACCCGAGGTCTCAACAACAAAAATAGTCCAAATGCCGAAATTGAGACACAATCCAAATATAAAGAAAATGAAATCTTGCCAATGACCCAGAATACAAATTCCCTGCAGATAGAAACCCCTATCAGTTGTGGGGGTATTTTTAATATTTCTAGCTATGTGCTATCTGAAGCTGAACGATCCTTGTTAGGTCGAGGATTATCTTTCTGTCCAGCTGTCCCATTTAATAATTTCACTTTGTTCTGTGATTTAAATGAATTTATAAGGAAATTGTCACTAAAAAGGCATTTTCTATTGGAAGATAAGAAAAAATCGCATTCTATTAGTTCATGCTCAACAGTATCCCCCTCCATTCAAGAATCTAATATACCAGGCCCCCCATTACTGGACCCTTTCACTCATGTAAATGTGAAGGGGAAAAATAATTTATATCCATTACATCACAAAGGTTCACACCTTGAAACTTTCCAACAATTAATTTTGAGGGACCTTAGGACATTCCCCCCAATTTCTAAAAAAGTGAATAACTTGAGCTACCAGGAGAAATGTGCATTAAAAACCCTTCAGGATAATAAAGAAATAATTATAAAGAGAGCAGATAAGGGAGGGGGGACTGTGATAATGAACAGAGGCTGGTACATCAAGGAGGGCCTCACAATCTTAGACGACTCAAACTACTACATAAAATTAGAAGCAAACCCATCTGTAACCATTTTTTTGGAGTACATAGGACTTGTAGCCGGGGCCTCTACAGCTGGCTTCCTCAATAAAAAAGAAAAATCCTTTTAAGACATTAAAAAATTCAAAGTCCCTTATTTTTATTTTTTACCCAAAATTCATAAAGATAAATTTAATCCCCCTGGACGTCCTATTATTTCTGGTATCAATTCTATCACATCCAACTTATCCCACTGTATTGATCTTTTTTTACAGAAGTACGTTTTATCCCTAGATTCTCATTTAAATGATTCTACACATTTAATTAGACTGTTGAGAGAATTACCCCCTCTTCCAGGCTGTCTTCTTTTTACACTCGATATAAGCTCTCTTTATTCCAATATCACACATGTATTGGGTTTACAGGCAATTAAAAAATTCCTAGATGAGGACCCAAACTTACAAGATCCTCAAAAAAACTTTTTATTGAGGGGTATAACTTTCATTCTTGAGAACAATGTATTTTCTCTTGAGGGGGTGATGTATCGGCAGCTGAGGGGCTGCGCGATGGGGACGAGGTTTGCCCCCAGTTATGCAAATCTATATATGGGGGCATTCGAGTCTATCCACATCGCGCAATCCCTCGGCGCCGATAAACCCATCGTTATGTACCGCCGCTTTATAGATGATCTGTTTATCATATGGAGGGGAAATACTGTGGAGGCTGCCAAATTTATTGATGAATTAACTTCTAATGACTGGGGTCTTTCCTTTACCTCTACCATATCTGAGAGTAATATTCAATATCTTGACTTTCAGATAAATATAGACAATTCGGGCAAAATATCCACCTCTACCCACTTTAAGGAAGTGGATGTAAATAGCTATCTTGAATTTGACAGTGGCCATCTACCCAGCTGGATTAGAAATATTCCATACAGTCAATATTGGCGTGTCAGAAAAAATTGTACACATGATTCGGATTTTTTTCTGGAATCTAAGGTTTTACAAAAACGTTTTAGAGCTAAGGGATACCCCCAGAAATTATTAAAGGATGCTTTCTCCAAAACTAGATCCCTATCACAGACCTTGTGTATCAACAAATCCAAGAATACCAGCCAAGAGCCATACAACGATTTCAGTTTAAATCTGATTACTACCTATGATAAACCTACACAAGTGTTATCCAGTTTATTAAAAAAATACTGGTTCATTTTAAGGAACGATCCAATATTAACTGGTCATTTACCGGAATTTCCTCATGTCGTATATCGGAGGAGTAAAAATCTAGGAAACTATATAGCCCCTAGCAATACAACAATTGGTAGCAGACCGAACCATTTAAATTCAGCTCCTATTAGCAATAATGGATATTATAAATGTAATGTCCCTAAATGCTTATGCTGTCAATCCATTGATAACGGAGCTAAAATATTCGTCTCTGCGGTCACTGGAGAGATATATCCCATTCGCTTTAGACTTACATGTCAGTCCTCATATGTGATATATCTGCTCCAGTGCACCAGGAGATGCACTCCAGATTAAATAAACATCGCCAAAATATTAGAAATGGCTTTCCCCTACATAGTGTTTCTAATCATTTCTTAAAAGAACATCAAAAAAATCCTAATAACCTAAAACTAACTATCATTGATCATATAGTTGATACACATCATGATAGACTAAATCGTCTCATTACACGTCAAAATTATTGGATTTTCAAAATGGGAACCTTGTCTCCTGAAGGTTTGAACCTTAATATAGAGAAGACAACTTTTTAAATAATTGTTTTTATATTTTAGCAAATTTATTATATATATCTTTTATATAGGGGAGGAAAGGGGGAGGAGAGAGAGAAGGAGAGAAGGAGGGAAGAGGGGAAAGGAGAGAGGGAAGAGAGGAGGGAGGAGAGAAAGAAAAGAGAAAAAAATGTAAATTTTTTTTTTTTTTTTAAGTTTTGGAATTTTTTTTTTTTTTTGAAGGGAATTTTTTTTTATTTATTTATTTATTTATTTATTTATTTATTTATTTTTTGATTTATTTATTTTTTTCTTCTCTTTCCTTTCTTCGCCTACTATATTTCCCTAATTATAATGATAGAAACTGATTGTAATTTTATAACTTTATATTTATACATTGTTTTATGTTGTATGTAATTATTATTATTATTTTTTTTTCATAATATAAAATATAGGGTGGTAGATAACAATATATCCCATTAAGTATTATGATTATAGGATTCACAAGTTTTTATACTGCGAATCCTTTTTATAAGAACCCTATATGCTTCATTAGGTATTAATTTATAACAATCCTTTTTACTCTATTGAGCATATATGAACTCAAGGGGTTAATAAAGAGGTATTACTCTGTATCTGGCCCCGCCCCTTTGAAGTAATTGTATACCTAGTGAAATGTATATAAGGATCAATTGTTTGCTGCTTGTCACACCTGATGAAGGTGGCTGTGTCCACCGAAACGCGTTGTGTGTATTAATAAATCAGTCCTTTTAATATTTTTGCCCTGTTATTGGCGCTCTGGTACCGCTATTCATATTCACTGGCAGTAGCTTAACAAGACCGTTTTAATGCCCCTTGGAAGAGTGGTGGAGGTCGCAGTAGCGTAACGAGACAATTTTAATGCCCCTTGGAAGAGACGTGGAGGTTGCAGTAGCTTAACAGGATGGCTTTAATGCCCCTTGGAAGAGACGTGGAGGTTGCAGTACCTTAACAATATGGTTTTAATGCCCCTTGTAAGAGATGTGGAGGTGGGAGCAGCTTAACAAGACGGTTTTAATGCCCCTTGGAAGAGACGTGGAGTTTGCAGTAGCTAAACAAGACGGTTTTAATGCCCCTGAGGAAAGTATTGGAGGTCGCAGTAGCTTAACAAGATGGTTTTAATGCCCCTTGGAAGAGACTTGGATGTTGCAGTAGAATAAAAAGACAATATCAATGCCCTTGGGAAAAGTGGTGGAGGTCGAGGTAGCTTAACAATACGGTTTTAATGCCCCTTGGAAGAGACGTGGAGGTTGCAGCAGCTTAACAAGACAGTTTTAATGCCCCTTGGAAGAGACTTGGAAGTTGTTGTAGCTTAACAAGACAGTTTTAATGCACCTTGGAAGAGACGAGGAGGTTGCAGTATCTTAACAAGATGGTGTTAATGCCCCTTGGAAGAGACGTGGAGGTTGCAGCAGCTTCACAAAACGGTTTTAATGCCCCTTGGAAGAGACGTGGAGGTTGCAGTGGATTAAAAAGACAATATCAATGGCAATGGGAAAAGTGGTGGAGGTCGCAGTAGGTTAACAAGACGGTTTTAATGCCTCTTGGAAGAGACGTGGAGGTTGCAGTAGCTTATCACGTCTGTTTTAATGCACCTTGGAAGAGATGTGGAGGTTGCAGTAGCTTAACAAGACGGTTTTAATGTCCCTTGGAAGAGACGTGAAGTTTGCAGTAGCTTAACAAGACGGTATTAATGCCCCTTGGAAGAGACGTAGAGGTAGCAGTAGCTTCTCAAGACGGTTTTAATGCCCCTTGGAAGAGACGTGGAGGTAGCAGTGGATTAAAAAGACAATATCTATGGCAATGGGAAAAGTGGTGGAGGTCGCAGTAGGTTAAGAAGACGGTTTTAATGCCTCTTGGAAGAGACGTGGAGGTTGCAGTAGCTTATCACGTCTGTTTTAATGCACCTTGGAAGAGATGTGGAGGTTGCAGTAGCTTAACAAGACGGTTTTAATGTCCCTTGGAAGAGACGTGGAGTTTGCAGTAGCTTAACAATAAGTTTTTAATGCCCCTTGGAAGAGACGTGGAGGTCGCAGTGGAATAAAAAAACAATATCAATGCCCTTGGGAAAAGTGGTGGAGGTCGCAGAAGCTTAACAAGACAGTTTTAATGCCCCTTAGAAGAGACGTGGAGGTTGCAGTAGCTTAACAAGATAGTTTTAATGTCCCTTGGAAGAGACGTGGAGGTCGCAGTGTTATAAAAAGACAATATCAATGCCCTTGGGAAAAGTGGTAGAGGTCGCAGTAGCTGAACAAGACGGTTTTAATGCCTCTTGGAAGAGACGTGGAGGTTGCAGTAGCTTAACAAGACGGTTTTATTGCCCCTTGGAAGAGACGTGGAGATTGCAGTTGCTTAACAAGACGGTTTTAGTGTCCCTTGGAAGAGTCGTGGAGTTTGCTGTAGGTTAGCAATACATTTTTAATGCCCCTTGGAAGAGACGTGGAGGTCGCAGTGGAATAAAAAGACAATATCAATGCACTTGGGAAAAGTGGTGGAGGTAGCAGTAGCTTAACAAGACCTTTTTAATGCCTCTTGGAAGAGACGGGGAGGTTGCAGTAGCTTAACAGGATGGTTTTAATGTCCCTTGGAAGAGACGAGAAGTTTGCAGTAGCTTAACAAGATGGTTTTAATGCCCCTTGGAAGAATCATGGAGGTTGCAGTAGCTCTACAAGAATGTTTTAATGCCCCTCGGAAGAATGGTGGAGGTCGCAGTAGCTTAACAAGACGTTTTTAATGCCCCTGGAGAAAGTGGTGGAGGTCGCAGTAGCTTAACAAGACGTTATTAATTCCCCTTGGAAGAGAGGTAGAGGTTGCAGTAGATTATCAAGACGGTATTAATGCACCTTGGAAGAGACGTGGAGGTTGCAGTAGCTTAACAAGACGATTTTAATGTCCCTTGGAAGAGACGTGGAGTTTGCAGTAGCTTAACAATAAGTTTTTAATGCCCCATGGAAGAGACATGGAGGTCGCAGCGGAATGAAAAAACAATATCAATGCCCTTGGGAAAAGTGGTGGAGGTCGCAGTAGCTTAACAAGATAGTTTTAATGCCTCATGGAAGAGACGTGGAGGTTGCAGTAGCTTAACAAAATGGTTTTAATGCCCCTTGGAAGAGACGTGGAGGTTGCAGTAGCTTAACAAGACGGCTTTAATGCTCCTTGGAAGAGACATGGAGGTTGCAGTAGCTTAACAAGATGGTTTTAATACACGTTGGAAGAGATGTGGAGGTGGCAGGAGCTTAACAAGATGGTTTTAATGTCCCTTGGAAGAGACGTGGAGATTGCAGTAGCTTAACAAGACGGCTTTAATGCTCCTTGGAAGAGACGTGGAGGTTGCAGTAGCTTAACAAGATGGTTTTAATACCCGTTGGAAGAGATGTGGAGGTGGCAGGAGCTTAACAAGATGGTTTTAATGTCCCTTGGAAGAGACGTGGAGATTGCAGTAGCTAAACAAGACGGTTTTAATGCCCCTTGGAAGAGACGTGGATGTTGCAGTGGAATAAAAAGACAATATCAATGCCCTTGGAAAAAGTGTGGAGGTCGAGGTTGCTTAACAACACGGTTTTAATGCCGCTTGAAATAGACGTGGAGGTTGCAGTAGCTTAACAAGACAGATTTAATGCCCCTTGGAAGAGACATGGAAGTTGCAGTAGCTTAACAAGACTGTTTTAATGCCCCTTGGAAGAGACATGGAGGTTGCAGTTTCTTAACAAGATGGTGTTAATGCCCCTTGGAAGAATCGTGGAGTTTGCAGTAGCTTTACAAGACGGTTTTAATGCCCCTGGAGAAAGTGGTGGAGGTCGCAGTAGCTTAACAAGGCGGTCTTAATGCCCCTTGGAAGAGACGTGGAGATTGCAGTAGCTTCACAAGACGGTTTTAATGCCCCTTGGAAGAGCCGTGGAGGTCGCAGTGGAATAAAAGACAATATCAATGCCCTTGGGAAAAGTGGTGGAGGTCGCAGTAGCTTAACAAAACGGTTTTAATGCATCTTGGAAGAGATGTGGAAGTTGCAGTAGCTTAACAAGATGGATTTAATGCCCCTTGGAAGAGACGTGGAGGTTGCAGTAGCTTAACAAGACGGTTATAATGTCCCTTCGAACAGATGTGGATTTTGCAGTAGCTTAACTAGACAGTTTTAATGGTCCTTGGAATAGGCATGGAGGACGCAGTGGAATAAAAAGACAATATCAATGCCTTTGGGAAAAATGGTGGAGGTCGCAGTAGCTTAACAAGACGGTTTTAATGTCCCTTGGAAGAGACGTGGAGGTTGCAGTAGCTTAACAAGACGGTTTTTATTGGCCCTTGGAAAAGACGTGGAGGTTGCAGTAGCTTAACAAGACGTTTTTAATGCCCCTTGGAAGAGACGTGGAGGTTGCAGTGGAATAAAAAGACAATATCAATGCCCCTGGGAATAGTAGTGGAGGTAGCAGTAGCTTAACAAGATAGTTTTAATGCCCCTTGGAAGAATGGTGGAAGTCGCAGTGGAATAAAAAGACAATATCAATGCCACTGGGAAAAGTGGTGGAGGTCGCAATAGCTTAACCAGATGGTTTTAATGCCCCTTGGAAAAGACGTGGAGGTTGCAGTAGCTTAACTAGATGGTTTAAATGCCCCTTGGAAGAGCCATGCAGTACAGCATCTTAAAAAACATTATTCACATTATTGGGGAGTGGGTCTCCCATAGTCTTTGATTATGCCTTCCAATCAAAAGCTGACAAAAATTAGGACGGAGGAACTTGCAATACTGGCAAACAAGAGCCATGCAGTACAGCATCTTAAAAACATTATTCCCATTATTGGGGAGTGGGTCTCCCATAGTCTTTGCCTATGCCTTCCAAGCAAAAGCTGCCAAAAATTAGAAGAACTTGAAATGCTGGCAACATGGACCAAGGTCACCCTGGTGGTATAGTGGTGGTGGTGGCTGAGGATAAGGAGAATGCCCCTTGGAAGAGACTTGGAGGCTGCAGTAGCATAACTAGACAGTTTTATAGGCCCTTGGAAGAGAAGTGGAGGTCGCAGTAGCTTAACAAGACGTTATTATTTCCCCTTGGAAGAGAGGTAGAGGTTGCAGTAGATTATCAAGACGGTATTAATGCACCTTGGAAGAGACGTGGAGGTTGCAGTAGCTTAACAAGACGGTTTTAATGTCCCTTGGAAGAGACTTGGAGTTTGCAGTAGCTTAACAATAAGTTTTTAATGCCCCTTGGAAGAGACGTGGAGGTCGCAGTGGAATAAAAAAACAATATCAATGCCCTTGGGAAAAGTGGTGGAGTTCGCAGTAGCTTAACAAGACAGTTTTAATGCCTCTTGGAAGAGACATGGAGGTTGCAGTAGCTTAACAAGATGGTTTTAATGTCCCTTAGAAGAGATGTGAAGTTTGCAGTAGCTTAACAAGATGGTTTTAATGCCCCTTGGAAGAGACGTGGAGGTTGCAGTAGCTTAACAAGACGGCTTTAATGCTCCTTGGAAGAGATGTGGAGGTTGCAGTAGCTTAACAAGATGGTTTTAATACCCGTTGGAAGAGATGTGGAGGTGGCAGCAGCTTAACAAGATGGTTTTAATGTCCCTTGGAAGAGACGTGGAGATTGCAGTAGCTAAACAAGACGGTTTTAATGCCCCTTGGAAGAGACGTGGATGTTGCAGTGGAATAAAAAGACAATATCAATGCCCTTGGGAAAAGTGGTGGAGGTCGAGGTTGCTTAACAAGACGGTTTTAATGCCGCTTGAAAGAGACGTGGAGGTTGCAGTAGCTTAACAAGACAGATTTAATGCCCCTTGGAAGAGACATGGAAGTTGCAGTAGCTTAACAAGACTGTTTTAATGCCCCTTGGAAGAGAAGTGGAGATTGCAGTAGCTTCACAAGACGGTTTTAATGCCCCTTGGAAGAGCCGTGGAGGTCGCAGTGGAATAAAAGACAATATCAATGCCCTTGGGAAAAGTGGTGGAGGTCGCAGTAGCTTAACAAAACGGTTTTAATGTATCTTGGAAGAGATGTGGAAGTTGCAGTAGCTTAACAAGATGGATTTAATGCCCCTTGGAAGAGACGTGGAGGTTGCAGTAGCTTAACAAGACGGTTATAATGTCCCTTCGAACAGATGTGGATTTTGCAGTAGCTTAACTAGACAGTTTTAATGGTCCTTGGAATAGGCATGGAGGACGCAGTGGAATAAAAAGACAATATCAATGCCTTTGGGAAAAATGGTGGATGTCGCAGTAGCTTAACAAGACGGTTTTAATGTCCCTTGGAAGAGACGTGGAGGTTGCAGTAGCTTAACAAGACGGTTTTTATTGGCCCTTGGAAAAGACGTGGAGGTTGCAGTAGCTTAACAAGACGTTTTTAATGCCCCTTGGAAGAGACGTGGAGGTTGCAGTGGAATAAAAAGACAATATCAATGCCCCTGGGAATAGTAGTGGAGGTAGCAGTAGCTTAACAAGATAGTTTTAATGCCCCTTGGAAGAATGGTGGAAGTCGCAGTGGAATAAAAAGACAATATCAATGCCACTGGGAAAAGTGGTGGAGGTCGCAATAGCTTAACCAGATGGTTTTAATGCCCCTTGGAAAAGACGTGGAGGTTGCAGTAGCTTAACTAGACGGTTTAAATGCCCCTTGGAAGAGCCATGCAGTACAGCATCTTAAAAAACATTATTCACATTATTGGGGAGTGGGTCTCCCATAGTCTTTGATTATGCCTTCCAATCAAAAGCTGACAAAAATTAGGACGGAGGAACTTGCAATACTGGCAAACAAGAGCCATGCAGTACAGCATCTTAAAAACATTATTCCCATTATTGGGGAGTGGGTCTCCCATAGTCTTTGCCTATGCCTTCCAAGCAAAAGCTGCCAAAAATTAGAAGAACTTGAAATGCTGGCAACATGGACCAAGGTCACCCTGGTGGTATAGTGGTGGTGGTGGCTGAGGATAAGGAGAATGCCCCTTGGAAGAGACTTGGAGGTTGCAGTAGCATAACTAGACAGTTTTATAGGCCCTTGGAAGAGAAGTGGAGGTCGCAGTAGCTTAACAAGACGTTATTATTTCCCCTTGGAAGAGAGGTAGAGGTTGCAGTAGATTATCAAGACGGTATTAATGCACCTTGGAAGAGACGTGGAGGTTGCAGTAGCTTAACAAGACGGTTTTAATGTCCCTTGGAAGAGACTTGGAGTTTGCAGTAGCTTAACAATAAGTTTTTAATGCCCCTTGGAAGAGACGTGGAGGTCGCAGTGGAATAAAAAAACAATATCAATGCCCTTGGGAAAAGTGGTGGAGTTCGCAGTAGCTTAACAAGACAGTTTTAATGCCTCTTGGAAGAGACATGGAGGTTGCAGTAGCTTAACAAGACGGTTTTAATGTCCCTTAGAAGAGATGTGAAGTTTGCAGTAGCTTAACAAGATGGTTTTAATGCCCCTTGGAAGAGACGTGGAGGTTGCAGTAGCTTAACAAGACGGCTTTAATGCTCCTTGGAAGAGATGTGGAGGTTGCAGTAGCTTAACAAGACGGTTTTAATACCCGTTGGAAGAGATGTGGAGGTGGCAGCAGCTTAACAAGATGGTTTTAATGTCCCTTGGAAGAGACGTGGATGTTGCAGTGGAATAAAAAGACAATATCAATGCCCTTGGGAAAAGTGGTGGAGGTTGAGGTTGCTTAACAAGACGGTTTTAATGCCGCTTGAAAGAGACGTGGAGGTTGCAGTAGCTTAACAAGACAGATTTAATGCCCCTTGGAAGAGACATGGAAGTTGCAGTAGCTTAACAAGACTGTTTTAATGCCCCTTGGAAGAGACATGGAGGTTGCAGTTTCTTAACAAGATGATGTTAATGCCCCTTGGAAGAATCGTGGAGGTTGCAGTAGCTTTACAAGACGGTTTTAATGCCCCTGGAGAAAGTGGTGGAGGTCGCAGTAGCTTAACAAGGCGGTTTTAATGCCCCTTGGAAGAGACGTGGGGATTGCAGTAGCTTCACAAGACGGTTTTAATGCCCCTTGAAAGAGCCGTGGAGGTCGCAGTGGAATAAAAAGACAATATCAATGCCCTTGGGAAAAGTGGTGGAGGTCGCAGTAGCTTAACAAGACGGTTCTAATGCATCTTGGAAGAGATGTGGAAGTTGCAGTAGCTTAACAAGATGGATTTAATGCCCCTTGGAAGAGACGTGGAGGTTGCAGTAGCTTAACAAGACGGTTTTAATGTCCCTTGGAACAGATGTGGATTTTGCAGTAGCTTAACTAGACAGTTTTAATGCTCCTTGGAAGAGACATGGAGGACGCAGTGGAATAAAAAGACAATATCAATGCCTTTGGGAAAAATGGTGGAGGTCGCAGTAGCTTAACAAGACAGTTTTAATGTCCCTTGGAAGAGACGTGGAGGTTGCAGTAGCTTAACAAGACGGTTTTAATGCCCCTTGGAAGAGACGTGGAGGTTGCAGTAGCTTAACAAGACGGTTTTTATTGGCCCTTGGAAAAGACGTGGAGGTTGCAGTAGCTTAACAAGACTTTTTTAATGCCCCATGGAAGAGGCGTGGAGGTCGCAGTGGAATAAAAAGACAATATCAATGCCCCTTGGAATAGTAGTGGAGGTAGCAGTAGCTTAACAAGACAGTTTTAATGCCCCTTGGAAAAATGGTGGAGGTCGCAGTGGAATAAAAAGACAATATCAATGCCACTGGGGAAAGTGGAGGAGGTCGCAATAGCTTAACCAGATGGTTTTAATGCCCCTTGGAAAAGACGTGGAGGTTGCAGTAGCTTAGCAAGACGGTTTTAAAGTCCCTTGGAAGAGACGTGGAGTTTGCAGTAGCTTAACAATAAGTTTTTAATGCCCCTTGGAAGAGACGTGGAGGTCGTTGTGTTATAAAAAGACAAAATCAATGCCCTTGAGAAAAGTGGTGGAGGTCGCAGTAGCTTAACAAGACAGTTTTAATGCCTTTTGGAAGAGACGTGGTGGTTGCAGTAGCTTAACAAGACGGTTTTAATGCCCCTTGGAAGAGACGTGGAGGTTGCAGCAGCTTAACAAGACAGTTTTAATGCCCCTTGGAAGAGACATGGAGTTTGCAGTGGAATAAAAAGACCATATCAATGCCCTTGGGAAAAAAGATGGAGGTAGCAATGACTTAACAAGACTGTTTTAATGCCCCTTGGAAGAATGGTGGAGGTCGCAGTGGAATAAAATGACAATATCAATTCCCCTGGGAAAGTGGTGGAGGTCACAGTAGCTTAACTAGACGGTTTTAATGCCCCTTGGAAGAGACGTGGAGGTTGCAGTATCTTTACAAGATGGTTTTAATGCCCCTTGGAAGAGTCGTGGAGGTTGCAGCAGCTTAACAAAATGGTTTTAATGCCCCTTGGAAGAATCGTGGAGGTTGTAGTAGCTTAACAATACGGTTTTAATGCCCCTCGGAACACTGGTGGAAGTCGCAGTAGCTTATCAAGACGGTTTTAATCCCCCTGTAAAAAGTGGTGGAGGTCGCAGTAGCTTAATAAGATGGTTTTAATGCCCCTAGGAAGAGACGTGGAGGTTTCAGTAGCTTCACAAAATGGTTTTAATGCTCCTTGGAAGAGACGTGGAGGTCACAGTGGAATAAAAAGACAACATCAATGCCCTTCGGAAAAGTGGTGGAGGTCGCAGTAGGTTAACAAGACGGTTTTAGTGCCTCTTGGAAGAGACGTGGAGGTTGCAGTAGCTTAACAAGACGGTTTTAATGCCCCTTGGAAGAGACGTGGAGGTTGCAGAAGCTTAACAAGATGGTTTTAATGTCCCTTGGAAGAGACGTGGAGTTTGCAGTAGGTTAACAATACGTTTTTAATGCCCCTTGGAAGAGACATGGAGGTCGCAGTGGAATAAAAAGACAATATCAATACCCTTGGGAAAAGTGATGGAGGTCGCAGTAGCTTAACAAGTCGGTTTTCATGCCTCTTGGAAGAGACGTGGAGGTTGCAGTAGCTTAACAAGACGGTTTTAAAGCCCCTTGGAAGAGACGTGAAGGTTGCAGTAGCTTAACAAGACGGTTTTTATGTCCCTTGGAAGAGACGTGGAGTTTGCAGTAGCTTAACAAGACGTTTTTAATGCCCCTTGGAAGAGACGTGGAGGTCGCAGTAGAATAAAAAGACAATATCAATGCCCTTGGGAAAAGTAGTGGAGGTCGCAGTAGCTTAACAAGACAGTTTTAAGGGCCTTGGAAGAGACGTGGAGGTTGCAGTAGCTTAAAAAGACGGTTTAAATTCCTCGTGGAAGAGATGTGGAGGTTGCAGTAGCTTAACAAGACGGTTTTAATGCCCCTTGGAAGAGACTTGGAGGTTGCAGAATCTTAACAAGGCGGTTTTAATGCCAATTGGAAGAGACGAGGAGATTGCAGTAGCTTAACAAGACTTTTTTAATGCCCCTTGGAAAAGACATGGAGGTCGCAGTGGAAAAAAAAGACAGTATCAATGCCCCTGGGAAAAGTGGAGGAGGTCGCAATAACTTAACAAGATGGTTTTAATGCCCCTCGGAAGAATGGTGGAGGTCGCAGTGGAATAAAAAGACAATATCATTGCCCCTGGGAAAATGGTGGAGGTCGCAGTAGCTTAACAAGACGGTTTTAATGCCCCTTGGAAGAGACGTGGAGGTTGCAGTAGCTTAACAAGACGGTTTTAAAGTCCCTTGGAAGAGATGTGGAGTTTGCAGGAGGTTAACAATACGTTTTTAATGCCCCTTGGAAGAGACGTGGAGGTCGCAGTGGAATTAAAAGACAATATCAATGCCCTTGGGAAAAGTGGTTGAGGTCGCAGTAGCTTAAAAAGTCAGTTTTCATGCCTCTTGTAAGAGACGTGGAGGCTGCAGTAGCTTAACAAGATGGTTTTAATGCCCCTTGGAAGAGACGTGGAGGTTGCAGTAGCTTAGCAAGATGGTTTTTATGTCCCTTGGAGGAGACGTGAAGTTTGCAGTAGCTTAACAAGACGGTTTTAATGCCCCTTGGAAGAGACGTGGAGGTCGCAGTGGAATATAAAGACAATATCAATGCCCTTGGGAAAAGTAGTGGAGGTCGCAGTAGCTTAACAAGACAGTTTAAATGGCCCTTGGAAGAGATGTGGAGGTTGAAGTAGCTTAAAAAGATGGTTTTAATGCCTAGTGGAAGAGACGTGGAGGTTGCAGTAGCTTAACAAGATGGTTTTTATGTCCCTTGGAAGAGACGTGGAGGTCGCAGTGGAATAAAAAGACAATATCAATGCCCTTGGGAAAAGTAGTGGAGGTTGCAGTAGCTTAACAAGACAGTTTAAATGGCCCTTGGAAGAATAGTGGAGGTCGCAGTGGAATAAAAAGAAAATATCATTGCCCCTGAGAAAGTGGTGGAGGTCGCAGTATCTTAACAAGACGGTTTTAATGCCCATTGGAAGAGACATGGAGGTTGCAGTGTCTTAACAAGATGGTTTTAATGCCCCTTGGAAGAGACGTGGAGGTTGCAGCAGCTTAACAAAATGGTTTTAATGCCCCTTGGAATAATCGTGGAGGTTGCAGTAGCTTAACAAGACGGTTTTAATGCCCCTCGGAAGACTGGTGGAGGTCGCAGTAGCTTAACAAGACGTTTTTAATCCCCCTGTAAGAAGAGGTGGAGGTCGCAGTAGCTTAAAAAGACGGTTTTAATGCCCCTTGGAAGAGACGTGCAGGTCACAGTGGATTAAAAAGACAATATCAATGCCCTTCGGAAAAGTGGTGGAGGTCGCAGTAGCTTAACAAGACGGTTTTAAATCCCCTTGGAAGAGACGTGGAGGTTGCAATAGCTTAACAAGATGGTTATAATGTTCCTTGGAAGAGACGTCTAGTTTGCAGAAGGTTAACAATACGTTTTCAATGCCCCTTGGAAGAGACGTGGAGGTCGCAGTGGAATAAAAAGAAAATATCAATGCCCTTGGAAAAAGTGGTGGAGGTCGCTGTAGCTTAACAAGACGGTTTTAATGCCTCTTGGAAGAGACGTGGAGGTTGCAGTAGCTTAACAAGACGGTTTTAATGCGCCTTGGAAGAGACGTGGAGATTGCAGTAGCTTAACAAGACGGTTTTAATGTCCCTTGGAAGAGAAGTGGAGTTTGCAGCAGCTTAACAAGACGGTTTTAATGCCCCTTGGAAGAGACGTGGAGGTCGCAGTGGAATAAAAAGACAATATCAATGCCCTTGGGAAAAGTAGTGGAGGTCGCAGTAGCTTAACAAGACAGTTTTAATGGCCCTTAGAAGAGACGTGGAGGTTGCAGTAGCCTACCAAGACGGTTTTATTGCCCCGTGGAAGAGACGTGGAGGTTGCAGTAGCCTAACAAGATGGTTTTAATGCCTCTTGGAAGAGATGTGGAGGTTGCAGTAGCTTAACAAGACGCTTTTAATGCCCCTTGGAAGACACGAGGAGGTTGCAGTATCTTAACAAGATGGTGTTAATGCCCCTTGAAAGAGACGTGGAGGTTGCAGCAACTTAACAAAGCGGTTTTAATGCCCCTTGGAAGAATCGTGGAGGTTGCAGTAGCTTTACAAGAAGGTTTTAATGCCCCTCGGAAGAATGGTGGAGGTCGCAGTAGCTTAACAAGACGGTTTTAATGCCCCTGGAGAAAGTGGTGGAGGTCGCAGTAGCTTAACAAGACGGTATTAGTGCCACTTGGAAGAGACGTAGAGGTTGCAGTAGCTTCTCAAGACGGTTTTAATGCCCCTTGGAAGAGACGTGGAGTTCGCAGTGGATTAAAAAGACAATATCTATGTCAATGGGAAAAGTGGTGGAGGTCGCAGTAGCTTATCAAGACGGTTTTAATGCACTTTGGAAGAGACGTGGAGGTTGCAGTAGCTTAACAAGACGGTTTTAATTCCCCTTGGAAGAGATGTGGAGGTTGCAGTAGCTTAACAAGATGGTTTTAATGTTCCTTGGAAGAGATGTGGAGTTTGCAGTAGGTTAACAATACATTTTTAATGCCCCTTGGAAGAGACGTGGAGGTCGCAGTAGCTTAACAAGTCGGTTTTCATGCCTCATGGAAGAGACGTGGAGGTTGCAGTAGCTTAACAAGACGGTTTTAATGCCCCTTGGAAGAGACGTGGATGTTGCAGTAGCTTAACAAGACGGTTTTAATGTCCCTTGGAAGAGACGTGGAGTTTGCATTAGGTTAACAATACGGTTTTAATGCCCCTTGGAAAAGACATGGAGGTCGCAGTGGAATAAAAAGACAGTATCAATGCCCCTGGGAAAAGTGGTGGAGGTCGCAATAACTAAACAAGACGGTTTTAATGCCCCTTGGAAGAATGGTGGAGGTCACAGTGGAATAAAAAGACAATATCAATGCCCCTGGGAAAGTGGTGGAGGTCGCAGCAGCTTAATAAGACGGTTTTAATGCCCCTTAGAAGAGTGGTGGAGGTCGCAGTGGAATAAAAAGACAATATCAATGCCCCTGGGAAAAGTGGTGGAGGTCGCAGTAGCTTAACAATATGTAAAGAGAGGAGAGAACAAGGCGCAATGGGTGACTCAGTATTGCAATTGTTAGAGGGGTGTGGGGATGGCTACTAACCTTATGAAGTTGTGCACCTCTGCACAACCCCAGTGTAAAGCTCCACAAGCTCCGCTCTGTTGGTGGCTGTCATCTATTTCCAGCGGCGTTCACAGATCCTGATCTCTCGGTGGTTGATCACGTGGTCAGGTTAGTTGCATGTAACGCCGAGATGGACGCCCAGCTTCACCAACACCCCCGGCAGCGTTCCGGAGGGGTTATGGCAGCGCAGCTTGGAAAACCAGGGTAGTAATTATAATTAAATTCCTCCCACAGGTGAAAGAACAATAAATTAAAGGCAGCTCTACCGCACCCCAACAGGTGGAAAGGGACAAACAGTGAATATGAATAGCGGTACCAGAGCGCCAATAACAGGGCAAAAATATTAAAAGGACTGATTTATTAATACACACAACGCGTTTCGGTGGACACAGCCACCTTCATCAGGTGTGACAAGCAGCAAACAATTGATCCTTATATACATTTCACTAGGTATACAATTACTTCAAAGGGGTGGGGCCAGATACAGAGTAATACCTTTATATTAACCCCTTGAGTTCATATATGCTCAATAGAGTAAAAAGGATTGTTATAAATTAATACCTAATGAAGCATATAGGGTTCTTATAAAAAGGATTCGCAGTATAAAAACTTGTGAATCCTTCTAATCATAATACTTAATGGGATATATTGTTATCTACCACCCAATATTTTATATTATAAAAAAAATAATAATAATTTTTACATACAACATGAAACAATGTATAAATATAAAGTTATAAAATTACAATCAGTTTCTATCATTATAATTAGGGAAATATAGTAGGCGAAGAAAGGAAAGAGAAGAAAAAAATAAATAAATAAATAAGTAAATAAAAAAAAATAAATAAAAAAAACAAAAAAAAATTTCCAAAAAAAAAAAAAATTATACATTTTTTCTCTTTTCTTTCTCTCCTCCCTCCTCCCTTCCCTCTCTCCTTTCCCCTCTTCCCTCCTTCTCTCCTTCTCTCTCTCCTCCCCCATATAAAAGATATATATAATAAATTTGCTAAAATATAAAAACAATTATTTAAAAAGTTGTCTTCTCTATATTAAGGTTCAAACCTTCAGGAGACAAGGTTCCCATTTTGAAAATCCAATAATTTTCACGTGTAATAAGACGATTTAGTCTATCATGATGTGTATCAACTATATGATCAATGATAGTTAGTTTTAGGTTATTAGGATTTTTTTGATGTTCTTTTAAGAAATGATTAGAAACACTATGTAGGGGAAAGCCGTTTCTAATATTTTGGCGATGTTTATTTAATCTGGAGTGCATTTCTTGGATAGTGCGGCCAATGTACTGCAGGCCGCAGGTGCACTGGAGCAGATAGATCACATATGAGGACTGACATGTAAGTCTAAAGCGAATGGGATATATCTCTCCAGTGACCGCAGAGACGAATGTTTTAGCTCCGTTATCAATGGATTGACAGCATAAGCATTTAGGGACGTTGCATTTATAATATCCATTATTGCTAATAGGAGCTGAATTTAAATGGTTCGGTCTGCTACCAATTGTTGTATTGCTAGGGGCTATATAGTTTCCTAGATTTTTACTCCTCCGATATACGACATGAGGAAATTCCGGTAAATGACCAGTTAATATTGGATCGTTCCTTAAAATGAACCAGTATTTTTTTAATAAACTGGATAACACTTGTGTAGGTTTACCATAGGTAGTAATCAGATTTAAACTGAAATCGTTGTTTGGCTCTTGGCTGGTATTCTTGGATTTGTTGATACACAAGTACTGTGATAGGGATCTAGTTTTGGAGAAAGCATCCTTTAATAATTTCTGGGGGTATCCCTTAGCTCTAAAACGTTTTTGTATAACCTTAGATTCCAGAAAAAAATCCGAATCATGTGTACAATTTTTTCTGACACGCCAATATTGACTGTATGGAATATTTCTAATCCAGCTGGGTAGATGGCCACTGTCAAATTCAAGATAGCTATTTACATCCACTTCCTTAAAGTGGGTAGATGTGGATATTTTGCCCAAATTGTCTATATTTATCTGAAAGTCAAGATATTGAATATTACTCTCAGATATGGTAAAGGTAAAGGAAAGACCCCAGTCATTAGAAGTTAATTCATCAATAAATTTGGCAGCCTCCACAGTATTTCCCCTCCATATGATAAACAGATCATCTATAAAGCGGCGGTACATAACGATGGGTTTATCGGCGCCGAGGGATTGCGCGATGTGGATAGACTCGAATGCCCCCATATATAGATTTGCATAACTGGGGGCAAACCTCGTCCCCATCGCGCAGCCCCTCAGCTGCCGATACATCACCCCCTCAAGAGAAAATACATTGTTCTCAAGAATGAAAGTTATACCCCTCAATAAAAAGTTTTTTTGAGGATCTTGTAAGTTTGGGTCCTCATCTAGGAATTTTTTAATTGCCTGTAAACCCAATACATGTGTGATATTGGAATAAAGAGAGCTTATATCGAGTGTAATAAGAAGACAGCCTGGAAGAGGGGGTAATTCTCTCAACAGTCTAATTAAATGTGTGGAATCCTTTAAATGAGAATCTAGGGATAAAACGTACTTCTGTAAAAAAAGATCAATATAGTGGGATAAGTTGGATGTGATAGAATTGATACCAGAAATAATAGGACGTCCAGGGGGATTAAATTTATCTTTATGAATTTTGGGTAAAAAATAAAAATAAGGGACTTTGAATTTTTTAATGTCTAAAAAGGATTTTTCTTTTTTATTGAGGAAGCCAGCTGTAGAGGCCCCGGTTACAAGCCCTCTGTACTCCAAAAAAATGGTTACAGATGGGTTTGCTTCTAATTTTATGTAGTAGTTTGAGTCGTCTAAGATTGTGAGGCCCTCCTTGATGTACCAGCCTCTGTTCATTATCACAGTCCCCCCTCCCTTATCTGCTCTCTTTATAATTATTTCTTTATTATCCTGAGGGGTTTTTAATGGACATTTCTCCTGGTATCTCAAGTTATTCACTCTTTTAGAAATTGGGGGGAATGTCCTAAGGTCCCTCAAAATTAATTGTTGGAAAGTTTCAAGGTGTGAACCTTTATGATGTAATGGATAAAAATTATTTTTCCCCTTCACATTTACATGAGTAAAAGGGTCCAGTAATGGGGGGCCTGGTATATTAGATTCTTGAATGGAGGGGGATACTGTTGAGCATGAACTAATAGGATGTGATTTTCTCTTATCTTCCAATAGAAAATCCCTTTTTAGTGTCAATTTCCTTATAAATTCATTTAAATCACAGAACAAAGTGAAATTATTAAATGGGACAGCTGGACAGAAAGATAATCCTCGACCTAATAAGGATCGTTCAGCTTCAGATAGCACATAGCTAGAAATATTAAAAATACCCCACAACCGATAGGGGTTTCTATCTGCAGGGAATTTGTATTCTGGTTCATTGGCAAGATTTCATTTTCTTTATATTTGGATTGTGTCTCAATTTCGGCATTTGGACTATTTTGTTGTTGAGGCCTCGGGTTTTTCCACTCCCTCTACATCCCCTAAATTTCTTTTTCGTTTTGGACAACGTCCGGGGACCACGTGAAAAAAATGTGTAATTTTCGTTTTATTAGTTTGGGATGTAACTGCATTCTGTGTTTGAGGATTTATCAAGGTACTATTTTCATTCAAAATCGGAGATAATTCCAAGGATGTCATTCTGTTTATAGGGGGTTTTGTGTGGTTTATACCACTTGTTTTATCAGAAGGTCTCCCTTGATTTAAAATATTCAGTGTATCCGCTATCGGGATCTGTCCAGATGACTCCCCAGCAATGGGAATTTGTATTGCACTAGAAAGCTCTGAGATATTAGATCCACTATGGGATATCTCCTGTGTATTTATATGTAATGTGAAGTTCAGTTCATCAATATCTGCTACTAGTGTGGAAATAGTAGACGGATTAGCAATAAATTCTACATCTGCTGCTTGTGTGGATAAAATAGGTGGATCAGCAATCAATATGGAGGGAGGAGTAATTTCCATACACATTCCCTCTATTATAAGGTCATTATTTTTTTCCAAATTAGAATTAAATACAGTATTTTTCTTGTAATTATTGTTAATGGATGACTTCTTTTTATGAGTCTCATATATTGCTTGTTGTTTTTTATTCATAAAAAACTGTTTTTGAAAACTATTCACTTGTTTTGTATGGTTATCAGTATCATTGCTTAGAATAGGGGATGATGGATTGTTCCTAGTTGTTCTCTGCATATAGATGATGGGAACAGGTGAAATTTGAAGTGGTGATTGGATTTTTTCTTTTCTAGAGTCTTTTATATCTCTTTCATATTTTTTTGCTTTTTTATTTATTAAATCATTTTCAAACTTAGCCAGTCTTAGTTTTACCTCATTATCTGTGGCAAAATATTCCGCAGATGAGGAAAAGAACTGCAAATCCCCTTTAATTTTAGCTATTGTTTCTAAAGCATGCATAGCCAGAGTATTCCTTTTATCAATCAACAATCTGATCAGTGTTGTTAAGCAATCAGAAATACACCTGTCCCATCTTTCAGTAAAAGCAATATCCTGAGGAAAGGATGAATTGAGATTCATTCTCAATCCCTTGGGTATTATGTTATCCTTAATGTAATTTTCTAAAAACATCGTGTCTACGTGATTAGTTATTTCTATTTTGCTATTATTTTCTAAGTTCAAAAACAGTCCACGTAACCTTTTTTGATCTGTATCATTCAGCATAGTTGGATTCTTATATATGCATCTGTCACCATCTTTAGAGTCTTTACTAAGGGCTGTATTGATCAGAGATAATCTAAATTTCTCTCTATTGGTCACATAAAAGTCCATAATGATCCAGCAATTTAGATTTTAAAGTCTTAAACACAGTTCTTATCTGTTGACGATTCTGCAAGATTTTTCCGTCTCTCGATGTGTTGAATAATCTGGGTCGCCCAATTTGCAGCTCCTGGTCTTGAGGCTAAGCCCCCAGCAATAGCAGACTCCATATGTAAAGAGAGGAGAGAACAAGGCGCAATGGGTGACTCAGTATTGCAATTGTTAGAGGGGTGTGGGGATGCATGCTTTAGAAACAATAGCTTAAATTAAAGGGGATTTGGAGTTCTTTTCCTCATCTGTGGAATATTTTGCCACAGATAATGAGGTAAAACTAAGACTGGCTAAGTTTGAAAATGATTTAATAAATAAAAAAGCAAAAAAATATGAAAGAGATATAAAAGACTCTAAAAAAGAAAAAATCCAATCACCACTTCAAATTTCACCTGTTCCCATCATCTCTATGCAGAGAATAACTAGGGATAATCCATCATCCCCTATTCTAAGCAATGATACTGATAACCATACAAAACAAGTGAATAGTTTTCAAAAACAGTTTTTTATGAATAAACAACAACAAGCAATATATGAGACTCATAAGAAGAAGTTATCCATTAACAATAATTACAAGAAAAATACTGCATTTAATTCTAATTTGGAAAAAAATAATGACCTTATAATAGAGGGAATGTGTATGGAAATTACTCCTCCCTCCATATTGATTGCTGATCCACCTATTTTATCCACACAAGCAGCAGATGTAGAATTTATTGCTAATCCGCTTACTATTTCCACACTAGTAGCAGATATTGATGAACTGAACTTCACATTACATATTAATACACAGGAGACATCCCATAGTGGATCTAATATCTCAGAGCTTTCTAATGCAATACAAATTCCCATTGCTGGGGAGTCATGTGGACAGATCCCGATAGCGGATACACTGAATATTTTAAATCAAGGGAGACCTTCTGATAAAACAAGTGGTATAAACCACACAAAACCCCCTATAAACAGAATGACATCCTTGGAATTATCTCCGATTTTGAATGAAAATAGTATCTTGATAAATCCTCAAACACAGAATGCAGTTACATCCCAAACTAATAAAACGAAAATTACACTCTTTTTTCACGTGGTCCCCGGACGTTGTCCAAAACGAAAAAGAAATTTAGGGGATGTAGAGGGAGTGGAAAAACCCGAGGTCTCAACAACAAAAATAGTCCAAATGCCGAAATTGAGACACAATCCAAATATAAAGAAAATGAAATCTTGCCAATGACCCAGAATACAAATTCCCTGCAGATAGAAACCCCTATCAGTTGTGGGGGTATTTTTAATATTTCTAGCTATGTGCTATCTGAAGCTGAACGATCCTTGTTAGGTCGAGGATTATCTTTCTGTCCAGCTGTCCCATTTAATAATTTCACTTTGTTCTGTGATTTAAATGAATTTATAAGGAAATTGACACTAAAAAGGGATTTTCTATTGGAAGATAAGAGAAAATCACATCCTATTAGTTCATGCTCAACAGTATCCCCCTCCATTCAAGAATCTAATATACCAGGCCCCCCATTACTGGACCCTTTCACTCATGTAAATGTGAAGGGGAAAAATAATTTGTATCCATTACATCACAAAGGTTCACACCTTGAAACTTTCCAACAATTAATTTTGAGGGACCTTAGGACATTCCCCCCAATTTCTAAAAAAGTGAATAACTTGAGCTACCAGGGGAAATGTGCATTAAAAACCCTTCAGGATAATAAAGAAATAATTATAAAGAGAGCAGATAAGGGAGGGGGGACTGTGATAATGAACAGAGGCTGGTACATCAAGGAGGGCCTCACAATCTTAGACGACTCAAACTACTACATAAAATTAGAAGCAAACCCATCTGTAACCATTTTTTTGGAGTACATAGGACTTGTAGCCGGGGCCTCTACAGCTGGCTTCCTCAATAAAAAAGAAAAATCCTTTTAAGACATTAAAAAATTCAAAGTCCCTTATTTTTATTTTTTACCCAAAATTCATAAAGATAAATTTAATCCCCCTGGACGTCCTATTATTTCTGGTATCAATTCTATCACATCCAACTTATCCCACTGTATTGATCTTTTTTTACAGAAGTACGTTTTATCCCTAGATTCTCATTTAAATGATTCTACACATTTAATTAGACTGTTGAGAGAATTACCCCCTCTTCCAGGCTGTCTTCTTATTACACTCGATATAAGCTCTCTTTATTCCAATATCACACATGTATTGGGTTTACAGGCAATTAAAAAATTCCTAGATGAGGACCCAAACTTACAAGATCCTCAAAAAAACTTTTTATTGAGGGGTATAACTTTCATTCTTGAGAACAATGTATTATCTCTTGAGGGGGTGATGTATCGGCAGCTGAGGGGCTGCGCGATGGGGACGAGGTTTGCCCCCAGTTATGCAAATCTATATATGGGGGCATTCGAGTCTATCCACATCGCGCAATCCCTCGGCGCCGATAAACCCATCGTTATGTACCGCCGCTTTATAGATGATCTGTTTATCATATGGAGGGGAAATACTGTGGAGGCTGCCAAATTTATTGATGAATTAACTTCTAATGACTGGGGTCTTTCCTTTACCTCTACCATATCTGAGAGTAATATTCAATATCTTGACTTTCAGATAAATATAGACAATTCGGGCAAAATATCCACATCTACCCACTTTAAGGAAGTGGATGAAAATAGCTATCTTGAATTTGACAGTGGCCATCTACCCAGCTGGATTAGAAATATTCCATATGGTCAATATTGGCGTGTCAGAAAAAATTGTACACATGATTCGGATTTTTTTCTGGAATCTAAGGTTTTACAAAAACGTTTTAGAGCTAAGGGATACCCCCAGAAATTATTAAAGGATGCTTTCTCCAAAACTAGATCCCTATCACAGACCTTGTGTATCAACAAATCCAAGAATACCAGCCAAGAGACAAACAACGATTTCAGTTTAAATCTGATTACTACCTATGGTAAACCTACACAAGTGTTATCCAGTTTATTAAAAAAATACTGGTTCATTTTAAGGAACGATCCAATATTAACTGGTCATTTACCGTAATTTCCTCATGTCGTATATCGGAGGAGTAAAAATCTAGGAAACTATATAGCCCCTAGCAATACAACAATTGGTAGAAGACCGAACCATTTAAATTCAGCTCCTATTAGCAATAATGGATATTATAAATGTAACGTCCCTAAATGCTTATGCTGTCAATCCATTGATAACGGAGCTAAAACATTCGTCTCTGCGGTCACTGGAGAGATATATCCCATTCGGTTTAGACTTACATGTCAGTCCTCATATGTGATCTATCTGCTCCAGTGCACCTGCGGCCTGCAATACATTGGCCGCACTATCCAAGAAATGCACTCCAGATTAAATAAACATCGCCAAAATATTAGAAATGGCTTTCCCCTACATAGTGTTTCGAATCATTTCTTAAAAGAACATCAAAAAAATCCTAATAACCTAAAACTAACTATCATTGATCATATAGTTGATACACATCATGATAGACTAAATCGTCTCATTACACGTGAAAATTATTGGATTTTCAAAATGGGAACCTTGTCTCCTGAAGGTTTGAACCTTAATATAGAGAAGACAACTTTTTAAATAATTGTTTTTATATTTTAGCAAATTTATTATATATATCTTTTATATGGGGGAGGAAAGGGGGAGGAGAGAGAGAAGGAGAGAAGGAGGGAAGAGGGGAAAGGAGAGAGGGAAGAGAGGAGGGAGGAGAGAAAGAAAAGAGAAAAAATGTAAATTTTTTTTTTTTTTTTAAGTTTTGGAATTTTTTTTTTTTTTGAGGGGAATTTTTTTATTTATTTATTTATTTATTTATTTTTTTCTTCTCTTTCCTTTCTTCGCCTACTATATTTCCCTAATTATAATGATAGAAACTGATTGTAATTTTATAACTTTATATTTATACATTGTTTTATGTTGTATGTAATTATTATTATTATTTTTTTTTTATAATATAAAATATAGGGTGGTAGATAACAATATATCCCATTAAGTATTATGATTATAGGATTCACAAGTTTTTATACTGCGAATCCTTTTTATAAGAACCCTATATGCTTCATTAGGTATTAATTAATAACAATCCTTTTTACTCTATTGAGCATATATGAATTCAAGGGGTTAATAAAGAGGTATTACTCTGTATCTGGCCCCACCCCTTTGAAGTAATTGTATACCTAGTGAAATGTATATAAGGATCAATTATTTGCTGCTTGTCACACCTGATGAAGGTGGCTGTGTCCACCGAAACGCGTTGTGTGTATTAATAAATCAGTCCTTTTAATATTTTTGCCCTGTTATTGGCGCTCTGGTACCGCTATTCATATTCACTGGCAGTAGCTTAACAAGACCGTTTTAATGCCCCTTGGAAGAGTGGTGGAGGTCGCAGTAGCGTAACGAGACAATTTTAATGCCCCTTGGAAGAGACGTGGAGGTTGCAGTAGCTTAACAGGATGGCTTTAATGCCCCTTGGAAGAGACGTGGAGGTTGCAGTACCTTAACAATATGGTTTTAATGCCCCTTGTAAGAGATGTGGAGGTGGGAGCAGCTTAACAAGACGGTTTTAATGCCCCTTGGAAGAGACGTGGAGGTTGCAGTAGCTAAACAAGACGGTTTAAATGCTCCTGAGGAAAGTAGTGGAGGTCGCAGTAGCTTAACAAGATGGTTTTAATGCCCCTTGGAAGAGACGTGGATGTTGCAGTAGAATAAAAAGACAATATCAATGCCCTTGGGAAAAGTGGTGGAGGTCGAGGTAGCTTAACAAGACGGTTTTAATGCCCCTTGGAAGAGACGTGGAGGTTGCAGGAGCTTAACAAGACAGTTTTAATGCCCCTTGGAAGAGACTTGGAGGTTGCTGTAGCTTAACAAGACAGTTTTAATGCACCTTGGAAGAGACGAGGAGGTTGCAGTATCTTAACAAGATGGTGTTAATGCCCCTTGGAAGAGACGTGGAGGTTGCAGCAGCTTAACAAAACGGTTTAATGCCCCTTGGAAGAATCGTGGAGGTTGCAGTAGCTTTACAAGAAGGTTTTAATGCCCCTCGGAAGAATGGTGGAGGTCGCAGTAGCTTAACAAGACGGTTTTAATGCCCCTGGAGAAAGTGGTGGATGTTGCAGTTTCTTAACAAGACGGTATTAATGCCCCTTGGAAGAGACGTAGAGGTTGCAGTAGCTTCTCAAGACGGTTTTAATGCCCCTTGGAAGAGACGTGGAGGTCGCAGTGGATTAAAAAGACAATATCAATGGCAATGGGAAAAGTGGTGGAGGTCGCAGTAGGTTAACAAGACGGTTTTAATGCCTCTTGGAAGAGACGTGGAGGTTGCAGTAGCTTATCACGTCTGTTTTAATGCACCTTGGAAGAGATGTGGAGGTTGCAGTAGCTTAACAAGACGGTTTTAATGTCCCTTGGAAGAGACGTGGAGTTTGCAGTAGCTTAACAATAAGTTTTTAATGCCCCTTGGAAGAGACGTGGAGGTCGCAGTGGAATAAAAAAACAATATCAATGCCCTTGGGAAAAGTGGTGGAGGTCGCAGAAGCTTAACAAGACAGTTTTAATGCCTCTTGGAAGAGACGTGGAGGTTGCAGTAGCTTAACAAGATGGTTTTAATGTCCGTTGGAAGAGACGTGGAGGTCGCAGTGTTGTAAAAAGACAATATCAATGCCCTTGGGAAAAGTGGTAGAGGTCGCAGTAGCTGAACAAGACGGTTTTAATGCCTCTTGGAAGAGACGTGAGGTTGCAGTAGCTTAACAAGACGGTTTTAATGCCCCTTGGAAGAGACGTGGAGATTGCAGTTGCTTAACAAGACGGTTTTAGTGTCCCTTGGAAGAGTCGTGGAGTTTGCTGTAGGTTAGCAATACATTTTTAATGCCCCTTGGAAGAGACGTGGAGGTCGCAGTGGAATAAAAAGACAATATCAATGCACTTGGGAAAAGTGGTGGAGGTAGCAGTAGCTTAACAAGACAGTTTTAATGCCTCTTGGAAGAGACGGGGAGGTTGCAGTAGCTTAACAAGATGGTTTTAATGTCCCATGGAAGAGACGAGAAGTTTGCAGTAGCTTAACAAGATGGTTTTAATGCCCCTTGGAAGAGACGTGGAGGTCGCAGTGGAATAAAAAGACAATATCAATACCCTGGGGAAAAGTGGTGGAGGTCGCAGTAGCTTAACAAGACGGTTTTAATGCCCCATGAAAGAGACGTGGAGGTTGCAGTAGCTTAACAAGACAGTTTTAATGCCCCTTCGAAGAGACTTGGAGGTTGCAGTAGCTTAACAAGACTGTTTTAATGCCCCTTGGAAGAGACGTGGAGGTTGCAGTATCTTAACAAGATGGTGTTAATGCCCCTTGGAAGAGACGTGGAGGTTGCAGCAGCTTAACAAAACAGTTTTAATGCCCCTTGGAAGAATCATGGAGGTTGCAGTAGCTCTACAAGAATGTTTTAATGCCCCTCGGAAGAATGGTGGAGGTCGCAGTAGCTTAACAAGACGTTTTTAATGCCCCTGGAGAAAGTGGTGGAGGTCGCAGTAGCTTAACAAGACGTTATTAATTCCCCTTGGAAGAGAGGTAGAGGTTGCAGTAGATTATCAAGACGGTATTAATGCACCTTGGAAGAGACGTGGAGGTTGCAGTAGCTTAACAAGACGATTTTAATTTCTCTTGGAAGAGACGTGGAGTTTGCAGTAGCTTAACAATAAGTTTTTAATGCCCCTTGGAAGAGACATGGAGGTCGCAGTGGAATAAAAAACAATATCAATGCCCTTGGGAAAAGTGGTGGAGGTCGCAGTAGCTTAACAAGACAGTTTTAATGCCTCATGGAAGAGACGTGGAGGTTGCAGTAGCTTAACAAGATGGTTTTAATGTCCCTTGGAAGAGACGTGAAGTTTGCAGTAGCTTAACAAAATGGTTTTAATGCCCCTTGAAAGAGACGTGGAGGTTGCAGTAGCTTAACAAGACGGCTCTAATGCTCCTTGGAAGAGACATGGTGGTTGCAGTAGATTAACAAGATGGTTTTAATACACGTTGGAAGAGATGTGGAGGTGGCAGGAACTTAACAAGATGGTTTTAATGTCCCTTAGAAGAGACGTGGAGATTGCAGTAGCTTAACAAGACGGCTTTAATGCTCCTTGGAAGAGACGTGGAGGTTGCAGTAGCTTAACAAGATGGTTTTAATACCCGTTGGAAGAGATGTGGAGGTGGCAGGAGCTTAACAAGATGGTTTTAATGTCCCTTGGAAGAGACGTGGAGATTGCAGTAGCTAAACAAGACGGTTTTAATGCCCCTTGGAAGAGACGTGGATGTTGCAGTGGAATAAAAAGACAATATCAATGCCCTTGGGAAAAGTGGTGGAGGTCGAGGTTGCTTAACAAGACGGTTTTAATGCCGCTTGAAAGAGACGTGGAGGTTGCAGTAGCTTAACAAGACAGATTTAATGCCCCTTGGAAGAGACATGGAAGTTGCAGTAGCTTAACAAGACTGTTTTAATGCCCCTTGGAAGAGACATGGAGGTTGCAGTTTCTTAACAAGATGGTGTTAATGCCCCTTGGAAGAATCGTGGAGGTTGCAGTAGCTTTACAAGACGGTTTTAATGCCCCTGGAGAAAGTGGTGGAGGTCGCAGTAGCTTAACAAGGCGGTCTTAATGCCCCTTGGAAGAGACGTGGAGATTACAGTAGCTTCACAAGATGGTTTTAATGCCCCTTGGAAGAGCCGTGGAGGTCGCAGTGGAATAAAAGACAATATCAATGCCCTTGGGAAAAGTGGTGGAGGTCGCAGTAGCTTAACAAAACGGTTTTAATGCATCTTGGAAGAGATGTGGAAGTTGCAGTAGCTTAACAAGATGGATTTAATGCCGCTTGGAAGAGACGTGGAGGTTGCAGTAGCTTAACAAGACGGTTTTAATGTCCCTTGGAACAGATGTGGATTTTGCAGTAGCTTAACTAGACAGTTTTAATGGACCTTGGAATAGACATGGAGGACGCAGTGGAATAAAAAGACAATATCAATGCCTTTGGGAAAAATGGTGGAGGTCGCAGTAGCTTAACAAGATGGTTTTAATGTCCCTTGGAAGAGACGTGGAGGTTGCAGTAGCTTAACAAGACGGTTTTAATGCCCCTTGGAAGAGACGTGGAGGTCGCAGTGGAATAAAAAAACAATATCAATGCCCTTGGGAAAAGTGGTGGAGGTCGCAGTAGCTTAACAAGACAGTTTTAATGCCTCTTGGAAGAGACATGGAGGTTGCAGTAGCTTAACAAGATGGTTTTAATGTCCCTTAGAAGAGATGTGAAGTTTGCAGTAGCTTAACAAGATGGTTTTAATGCCCCTTGGAAGAGATGTGGAGGTTGCAGTAGCTTAACAACACGGCTTTAATGCTCCTTGGAAGAGACATGGAGGTTGCAGTAGCCTAACAAGATGGTTTTAATACACGTTGGAAGAGATGTGGAGGTGGCAGGAGCTTAACAAGATGGTTTTAATGTCCCTTGGAAGAGACGTGGAGATTGCAGTAGCTTAACAAGACGGCTTTAATGCTCCTTGGAAGAGACGTGGAGGTTGCAGTAGCTTAACAAGATGGTTTTAATACCCGTTGGAAGACATGTGGAGGTGGCAGGAGCTTAACAAGATGGTTTTAATGTCGCTTGGAAGAGACGTGGAGATTGCAGTAGCTAAACAAGACGGTTTTAATGCCCCTTGGAAGAGACGTGGATGTTGCAGTGGAATAAAAAGACAATATCAATGCCCTTGGGAAAAGTGGTGGAGGTCGAGGTTGCTTAACAAGACAGTTTTAATGCCGCTTGAAAGAGACGTGGAGGTTGCAGTAGCTTAACAAGACAGATTTAATTCCCCTTGGAAGAGACATGGAAGTTGCAGTAGCTTAACAAGACTGTTTTAATGCCCCTTGGAAGAGACATGGAGGTTGCAGTTTCTTAACAAGATGGTGTTAATGCCCCTTGGAAGAATCGTGGAGGTTGCAGTAGCTTTACAAGACGGTTTTAATGCCCCTGGAGAAAGTGGTGGAGGTCGCAGTAGCTTAACAAGGCGGTCTTAATGCCCCTTGGAAGAGACGTGGAGATTGCAGTAGCTTCACAAGACGGTTTTAATGCCCCTTGGAAGAGCCGTGGAGGTCGCAGTGGAATAAAAGACAATATCAATGCCCTTGGGAAAAGTGGTGGAGGTCGCAGTAGCTTAACAAAACGGTTTTCATGCATCTTGGAAGAGATGTGGAAGTTGCAGTAGCTTAACAAGATGGATTTAATGCCCCTTGGAAGAGACGTGGAGGTTGCAGTAGCTTAACAAGACGGTTTTAATGTCCCTTGGAACAGATGTGGATTTTGCAGTAGCTTAACTAGACAGTTTTAATGGTCCTTGGAATAGACATGGAGGACGCAGTGGAATAAAAAGACAATATCAATGCCTTTGGGAAAAATGGTGGAGGTCGCAGTAGCTTAACAAGACGGTTTTAATATCCCTTGGAAGAAACGTGGAGGTTGCAGTAGCTTAACAAGACGGTTTTAATGCCCCTTGGAAGAGACGTGGAGGTTGCAGTAGCTTAACAAGACGGTTTTTATTTCCCCTTGGAAAAGACGTGGAGGTTGCAGTAGCTTAACAAGACGTTTTTAATGCCCCTTGGAAGAGACGTGGAGATCGCAGTGGAATAAAAAGACAATATCAATGCCCCTGGGAATAGTAGTGGAGGTAGCAGTTGCTTAACAAGACAGTTTTAATGCCCCTTGGAAGAATGGTGTAAGTCGCAGTGGAATAAAAAGACAATATCAATGCCACTGGGAAAAGTTTAGGAGGTCGCAATAGCTTAACCAGATGGTTTTAATGCCCCTTGGAAAAGACGTGGAGGTTGCAGTAGCTTAACTAGACGGTTTAAATGCCCCTTGGAAGAGCCATGCAGTACAGCATCTTAAAAAACATTATTCCTATTATTGGGGAGTGGGTCTCCCATAGTCTTTGATTATGCCTTCCAATCAAAAGCTGCCAAAAATTAGGACGGAGGAACTTGCAATACTGGCAAACAAGAGCCATGCAGTACAGCATCTTAAAAACATTATTCCCATTATTTGGGAGTCGGTCTCCCATAGTCTTTGCCTATGCCTTCCAACCAAAAGCTGCCAAAAATTAGAAGAACTTGAAATGCTGGCAACATGGACCAAGGTCACCCTGGTGGTATAGTGGTGGTGGTGGCTGAGGATAAGGAGAATGCCCCTTGGAAGAGACTTGGAGGTTGCAGTAGCATAACTCGACGGTTTTAAAGGCCCTTGGAAGAGAAGTGGAGGTCGCAGTAGCTTAACAAAACGTTATTATTTCCCCTTGGAAGAGAGGTAGAGGTTGCAGTAGATTATCAAGACGGTATTAATGCACCTTGGAAGAGACGTGGAGGTTGCAGTAGCTTAACAAGACGGTTTTAATGTCCCTTGGAAGAGACTTGGAGTTTGCAGTAGCTTAACAATAAGTTTTTAATGCCCCTTGGAAGAGACGTGGAGGTCGCAGTGGAATAAAAAAACAATATCAATGCCCTTGGGAAAAGTGGTGGAGGTCGCAGTAGCTTAACAAGACAGTTTTAATGCCTCTTGGAAGAGACATGGATGTTGGAGTAGCTTAATAAGATGGTTTTAATGTCCTTTAGAAGAGATGTGAAGTTTGCAGTAGCTTAACAAGATGGTTTTAATGCCCCTTGGAAGAGACGTGGAGGTTGCAGTAGCTTAACAAGACGGCTTTAATGCTCCTTGGAAGAGACGAGGAGGTTGCAGTAGCTTAACAAGATGGTTTTAATACCCGTTGGAAGAGATGTGGAGGTGGCAGCAGCTTAACAAGATGGTTTTAATGTCCCTTGGAAGAGACGTGGAGATTGCAGTAGCTAAAAAAGACGGTTTTAATGCCCCTTGGAAGAGACTTGGATGTTGCAGTGGAATAAAAAGACAATATCAATGCCCTTGGGAAAAGTGGTGGAGGTCGAGGTTGCTTAACAAGACGGTTTTAATGCCGCTTGAAAGAGACGTGGAGGTTGCAGTAGCTTAACAAGACAGATTTAATGCCCCTTGGAAGAGACATGGAAGTTGCAGTAGCTTAACAAGACTGTTTTAATGCCCCTTGGAAGAGACATGGAGGTTGCAGTTTCTTAACAAGATGGTGTTAATGCCCCTTGGAAGAATCGTGGAGGTTGCAGTAGCTTTACAAGATGGTTTTAATGCCCCTGGAGAAAGTGGTGGAGGTCGCAGTAGCTTAACAAGGCGGTTTTAATGCCCCTTGGAAGAGACGTGGGGATTGCAGTAGCTTCACAAGACGGTTTTAATGCCCCTTGGAAGAGCCGTGGAGGTCGCAGTGGAATAAAAAGACAATATCAATGCCCTTGGGAAAAGTGGTGGAGGTCGCAGTAGCTTAACAAGATGGTTCTAATGCATCTTGGAAGAGATGTGGAAGTTGCAGTAGCTTAACAAGATGGATTTAATGCCCCTTGGAAGAGACGTGGAGGTTGCAGTAGCTTAACAAGACGGTTTTAATGTCCCTTGGAACAGATGTGGATTTTGCAGTAGCTTAACTAGACAGTTTTAATGCTCCTTGGAAGAAACATGGAGGACGCAGTGGAATAAAAAGACAATATCAATGCCTTTGGGAAAAATGGTGGAGGTCGCAGTAGCTTAACAAGACAGTTTTAATGTCCCTTGGAAGAGACGTGGAGGTTGCAGTAGCTTAACAAGACGGTTTTAATGCCCCTTGGAAGAGACGTGGAGGTTGCAGTTGCTTAGCAAGACGGTTTTTATTGGCCCTTGGAAAAGACGTGGAGGTTGCAGTAGCTTAACAAGACTTTTTTAATGCCCCATGGAAGAGACGTGGAGGTCGCAGTGGAATAAAAAGACAATATCAATGCCCCTGGGAATAGTAGTGGAGGTAGCAGTAGCTTAACAAGACAGTTTTAATGCCCCTTGGAAAAATGGTGGAGGTCGCAGTGGAATAAAAAGACAATATCAATGCCACTGGGAAAAGTTTAGGAGGTCGCAATAGCTTAACCAGATGGTTTTAATGCCCCTTGGAAAAGACGTGGAGGTTGCAGTAGCTTAACTAGACGGTTTAAATGCCCCTTGGAAGAGCCATGCAGTACAGCATCTTAAAAAACATTATTCCCATTATTGGGGAGTGGGTCTCCCATAGTGTTTGATTATGCCTTCCAATCAAAAGCTGCCAAAAATTAGGACGGAGGAACTTGCAATGCTGGCAAACAAGAGCCATGCAGTACAGCATCTTAAAAACATTATTCCCATTATTGGGGAGTGGGTCTCCCATAGTCTTTGCCTATGCCTTCCAAGCAAAGGCTGCCAAAAATTAGAAGAACTTGAAATGCTGGCAACATGGACCAAGGTCACCCTGGTGGTATAGTGGTGGTGGTGGCTGAGGATAAGGAGAATGCCCCTTGGAAGAAACTTGGAGGTTGCAGTAGCATAACTAGATGGTTTTAAAGGCCCTTGGAAGAGAAGTGGAGGTCGCAGTAGCTTAACAAGACGTTATTAATAGAGATGAGCGTTGTTCGACTCGAACTGCTCGCCAATCTCAAATTCGAGCTGTTTTGGGTGGTGTTCGAGCCGTTCGGCGAACACGAACGATTTGAGAAAAATTCGGCTGTTCGAGGTTATGTTCGATAACTGTTCGTGCACCAAAATCATAACTGGATTTTTTCTCAGTAATGATTAAAATTAATGTTAATACGCAGTTTGAGTGTACAGCGGGGTGGGGGGAGGGGCAGGGGATGGATCTCTGCAGGAATAATGAAGATCTCCATTTTTTTTTCTCTTTCCCGCATTTACAGTGGGGAGGTGCAATCTGTCAGCCTATCAGCAGCACACACACGGAGCGAAGTGCTTTTTTTCACACAAGCAAGGGCATGTGTCATTGGCAGTGTATTTCACATGTCCTTGCCCTATAAGACCAAGCCATTTTCCCCGTCGCCACCATTTTCTCACTGCTGCAGCTGCGTGTTAGACGGCACCGCTGTTGCTGTGTGCGCTATACCTTGTTAATTTCAAGCCAATTTTCGCACAAATCTACAGATAGCTTGGGAGTAGGGAATAGTTGTGATTGCAGTCCTTTTAAGGACTAGGTTACAGCATTTCCTTCGACTTTTATCAGGCAGGTCTGTGCTCTTAAATAGATAGATTGTGGGAGTAAAGACTAATTGTAATTGCAGTCCTTTTCAGGACTAGGTTACATCAGTTCCTATCAGTTTTTGCCAGGCAGGTCTGTGCCAGTGCTGTGCAAGTTTTTTTCACAGCATTTGGCTGAATCTAGCAAAGCTAATCCTTTTTGGCCTATTGCAGAATGTGTTAGTCAGTGGAGTAGCCTATCTGTGTTGCAAGATATACCACCTGTGTATAGAATACCATTTTTTTTACTGCACCTAGTGAAGTAAAATCTTTTGGGCATAGCATCATTCTATTAGTCCATCTATACTGACCTCCATCAGGTTGCAAATTGGATATAATTTTTTTCTGCATCTAGCTCTGAAAAAATATTTGGGCTTCTAGCAGTGTGTGGGACTTGTTCTATTAGTCCATCTATACTAACCTCCATCAGGTTGCAAACTGAATATAATTTTTTTCTGCATCTAGCTCTGAAAAAATATTTGGCCTTCTAGCAGTGTGTGGGACTTGTTCTATTAGTCCATCTATACTGACCTCCATCACGCTGCAAATTCAAAATAATTTTTTGTCTGCATCTAGCTCTTAAAAAATATTTGGCCTTCTAGCAATGTGTGGGACTTTCTCTATTAGTCCATCTATTCTGACCTCCATCAGGTTGCAAATTAAAAATAATTTTTATCTGCATCTACCTCTGAAAAAATATTTGGGCTTCTAGCTGTGTGTGGGACTTGTTCTATTAGTCCATCTATACTGACCTCCATCAGGTTGCATACTGAATATAATTTTTTTCTGCATCTAGCTCTGAAAAAATATTTGGCCTTCTAGCAGTGTGTGGGACTTTCTCTATTAGTCCATCTATACTGATCTCCATCAGGTTGCAAATTAAAAATAATTTTTATCTGCATCTAGCTCTGAAAAAATATTTGGCCTTCTGGCAGTGTGTGGGACTTTCTCTATTAGTCCATCTATACTGACCTCCATCAGGTTGCAAATTAAAAATAATTTTTTGTCTGCATCTAGCTCTGAAAAAATATTTGGCCTTCTAGCAGTGTGTGGGACTTTCTCTATTAGTCCATCAATACTGACCTCCATCAGGTTGCAAATTCAAAATATTTTTTTGTCTGCATCTAGCTCTGAAAAAATATTTGGCCTTCTAGCAGTGTGTGGGACTTTCTCTATTAGTCCATCTATACTGACCTCCATTAGGCTGCAAATTAAAAATAATTTTTATCTGCATCTACCTCTGAAAAAATATTTGGCCTTCTAGCTGTGTGTGAGACTTGTTCTATTAGTCCATCTATACTGACCTCCATCAGGTTGCAAACTGAATATAATTTTTTTCTGCATCTAGCTCTGAAAAAATATTTGGCCTTCTAGCAGTGTGTGGGACTTTCTCTATTAGTCCATCTATACTGACCTCCATCAGGTTGCAAATTAAAAATAATTTATATCTGCATCTAGCTCTGAAAAAATATTTGGCCTTCTAGCAGTGTGTGGGACTTTCTCTATTAGTCCATCTATACTGACCTCCATCAGGTTGCAAATTAAAAATAATTTTTTGTCTGCATCTAGCTCTGAAAAAATATTTGGCCTTCTAGCAGTGTGTGGGACTTTCTCTATTAGTCCATCTATACTGACCTCCATCAGGTTGCAAACTGAATATATTTTTTTCTGCATCTACCTCTGAAAAAATATTGGGCTTCTAGCTGTGTGTGGGACTTGTTCTATTAATACATCTATACAGACCTCCATCAGGTTGCAAACTGAATATAATTTTTTTCTGCATCTACCTCTGAAAAAATATTTGGGCTTCTAGCTGTGTGTGGGACTTGTTCTATTAGTCCATCTATACTGACCTCCATCAGGTTGCAAACTGAATATAATTTTTTTCTGCATCTAGCTCTGAAAAAATATTTGGCCTTCTAGCAGTTTGTGGGACTTTCTCTATTAGTCCATCTATACTGACCTCCATCAGGTTGCAAATTAAAAATAATTTTTTGTCTGCATCTAGCTCTGAAAAAATATTTGGCCTTCTAGCAGTGTGTGGGACTTTCTCTATTAGTCCATCTATACTGACCTCCATCAGGTTGCAAACTGAATATATATTTTTTCTGCATCTACCTCTGAAAAAATATTGGGCTTCTAGCTGTGTGTGGGACTAGTTCTATTAATCTATCTATACTGACCTCCATCAGGTTGCAAACTGAATATAATTTTTTTCTGCATCTACCTCTGAAAAAATATTTGGGCTTCTAGCTGTGTGTGGGACTTGTTCTATTAGTCCATCTATACTGACCTCCATCAGGTTGCAAACTGAATATAATTTTTTTCTGCATCTAGCTCTGAAAAAATATTTGGCCTTCTAGCAGTGTGTGGGACTTTCTCTATTAGTCCATCTATACTGACCTCCATCAGGTTGCAAATTAAAAATAATTTTTTGTCTGCATCTAGCTCTGAAAAAATATTTGGCCTTCTAGCAGTGTGTGGGACTTTCTCTATTAGTCCATCTATACTGACCTCCATCAGGTTGCAAACTGAATATATTTTTTTTCTGCATCTACCTCTGAAAAAATATTGAGCTTCTAGCTGTGTGTGGGACTTGTTCTATTGATCCATCTATACTGACCTCCATCAGGTTGCAAACTGAATATAATTTTTTTCTGCATCTACCTCTGAAAAAATATTTGGGTTTCTAGCTGTATGTGGGACTTGTTCTATTAGTCCATCTATACTGACCTCCACCAGGTTGCAAACTGAATATAATTTTTTTCTGCATCTAACCCAGCCAATAGTTTTGGCCTAATACCACAGTTTGGCCACTCAGCTCTGCTCGGTTCCCATCCATTGTTTTTTTGTGCAAACAACTCCAGAGTTGTGAATTAGTTAACCACCAAAATGAGTGGAAAAAGGCCTGCTGCTGGTGGAAAGGGGAATAGGCGTGTTGGGAAGGGGAAAAAAGGTTGTGTCCGTGGGGTAGGTGTTAAAGCAACAGTAACATCTGCAGAAGAAAGACCATCTTCCAGCCAAACTAAAATGTCTACTTCTTTTAGCGGACAATGTGATAAGATCCCTTTCTTACGGCCACGCCAATCGCTACAAATTCCAGATGAGGCACAAAAACAGCAGGTGCTTCAACAGATATCAAGTGCTCCTTTAAGTGGGCTCTCCTCCACATCAACTTCAACATCACAAATACTCCAGTCCTCAAAGGTGTCACCCCAATCGCATTTGCTTCCTCACAGCTCCCAAATCTCCAGCTGCCCGTCTGAGTATGAGGTAGAACAGATGGTTGAGTCTGCAGAGCTGTTTACTCATACTATAGCCTGGGAATCAGAGGTCGACTCCAGCGCTTCTGTGAATCCAGACGAGGAAATGATCTGCACTGATGCCCAGAATCTTTATGAGTCGGATCCAGGACCAGACGCAGAAGGTTCTGACCATAATGTAGACCCTTAATCCCAAACTGTAACTCCTGTTGGTGGAGACAATGAGGAAGACGATGATGAGACTGAAATACCTGATTGGAGCGACAACTTTAGTTTTTTGTCAGGGCAGGAACAGGTTGGCTCTGAGGACGATGGGTGTGATAACGCACAGGGTGATGATGATGAGGTTGGAGATCCCACTTACTGTCAACCCACAGTCAGCCAAGAGATGAGGTCAGCAGAGGAGGTGGAGGAAGATGCTAGTGACGACGAGGTCAGGTTGCGCCTTCCTGGACAGAGACGTAGTACTGGAAGCACGTCAACAACTGCATCCTCAAACACAACTCTGCCTCTCACCACAAGTCGTGGTGGCTCTTCAGGTTGCATGGGTGCTAAGCCTTGCATAGCCTGGGCATTTTTTCAGATCAATAAAGATGACCCAACTCGTGTTATCTGTAACATTTGTCAGCAAAAGCTAAGTAGAGGCCAAAAAATACATAGTTTGAGTACTTCATGCATGAACCGGCACATGGACATGAAGCATAAGTTGCAGTGGGAAGCTCAGTGTGCTACAATGCGGCCTAGCCGGCCGGGCCAACCACCGTCTGCCATATCTTGTGCATCCGCGGCCTCTTCATCCTCTGTGACTGGGGGGACAGCAGTCACACCTTTTTTTTGGGGCGCAGACCTGCCACCTCTTTACCCGCAACAGTCAGCGTGATTGGCAGGTCGTCATTTTCTTTGGAGGTGGTAACACCAGCTGGAATTGAGCGTTGTCCGACATCGATAGCATCACCTTTGGATCAAGGCAACCTAACATGTCCGCCTGCATCTTCCTCACAGACCGGCAGTTTGCCGGTGACACCCTTATCAACCCCGTCTAAGCACAATAGCCAGCCCTCGGTCCCTCAGATGTGGACAAGTAAAAGACCATTTCCTCCTAGCCATGAGAAAGCTAAGAGGTTGAATTTCACCATCTGCAAGCTCTTGGCTACAGAAATGCTGCCTTTCTGCCTTGTGGACACAGAGGATTTTCGAGACCTTATGTCCGTCGCAGTGCCCCAGTACCAGATGCCCAGTCGGCACTCCTTCTCAAAGAAAGGTGTGCCTGCGCTCCACCAGCATGTCGCACACAACATCACCGCTTCTTTGAGAAACTCTGTGTGTGACAGGGTGCATTTCACTACAGACACTTGGATGAGTAGGCATGGACAGGGGCGTTACATGTCGCTGACTGGGCACTGGGTAACTATGGTGACAGCAGGACAAGGGGCTGCTGTCCAAGTCTTGCCGTCCCCACGAGTTGTGCGTCAATCCTCTTTATGTCAAAGTTCCTCCACTGATCTGCCTCCTCAACCTCCTCTCGGTCTTCCACCTGCACCCAAAGCCTGTCTGGTCATGCCACAAGCTTTCTAACTGCGCAGAAGGAATCCTGCCCACCTCCTTACTATGCTGGCAGTAGGGCTCAACGTCATCAGGCATTTTTTACTTTGAAATGTCTGGGAAATGTGAGTCACACAGCTGAGGAGTTGTGGTCAGCTCTGGAGAACCAATTTCATGAATGGTTGTCTCCACTGGACCTGAAACCAAGGAAGGCCGTGTGCGACAATGCTGCAAACCTGGGTGCGGCCCTTCGCCGGGGCAATGTCACACACGTGCCTTGTATGGCTCACGTGTTGAACCTGGTTGTCCAGCAATTTTTAGCCCACTATCCCAGACTAGATGGCCTTCTGCAGAGGGCACGGTCGCTGTGTGCTCACTTCCGCCGTTCGCATCCCGCAGCTCAGCGACTTACATCTCTACAGAAGTCGTTGGGCCTGCCACTTCACCGGCTAAAATGCGATGTGCCTACCCGGTGGAATTCAACTCTGCACATGTTGCAGCGACTGTGGCAGCACCGACAAGCCCTGGTGCAATACGTTCTGACGTATAGCCTGGGCCAACGAGATCCAGAGGTGGGGCAAATCACGCTGGAGGAGTGGTCTCAGATCAGGGACCTATGCACCCTTCTGCACAGTTTTGAAATGGCGACGAAGATGTTTAGTGCTGACGATGCCATTATCAGCATGACTATTCCGGTGATTTACATGCTGGAGCACATGTTAAACAGAATTCCGAGTCAGGTGGTGGCACAAGAGGAGGTGGAGGAAGTAGAGGAGGAGGAGTTGTATGCGGACGGGATAACATCTGCAAGGTCCAGACGGTCGGCAGCACCAAGGCGGCAGGCATATGAGGGTGGGGGAGATGGTTTTACCAGGGCCCATGGTAGCAGCCAAACTAGTGAGGAAGGTGCAGGAGCCCAGGAAGAAGTGGAGGACGAACTGATGGAAGACTCATCAGATGAGGGAGACCTTGATCACATTTCTGTTGTGCGAGGTTGGGGGGAGAGGACAGAGGAAGGAAGCATGATTGTTACCTCGCCACCAACACAACAGGGACTTGGTGCTCCTGGATGAGCAACACACATGAGTGCCTTCTTGCTGCACTACCTGCAACATGACCCTCGAATTGTGAGAATTAGAAATAATCCTGACTACTGGGTTGCCACACTGTTAGATCCCCGGTACAAAAGTAAATTTGCAGAAATTATTCCTGCCATAGAAAGGGATGCACGCATGCAGGAGTATCAGCAGAGACTGTTGCAGAATCTTACATGTGCTTTTCCACAAAACACCAGTGGTGCACGTAGTGAATCTCACAGTTCCAACTTGCCAACCGTGGGACCGTCAAGTGTTCAGCACTCAAACCGTAACAGAACCACAGTATCTGCTGGTAACATCAATTTTGCGGAATCATTTCACCACTTTTTTAGCCCATCCTTTGCAAGGCCACAGGAGACAAGAAGTCTGACACATAGTCAACGCCTAGAGACGATGGTACAGGAGTATCTCCAAGTAAACATTGAAGCCATGACTGTGTCACTGGACCCTTGCTCTTTTTGGGCTTCCAATCTGGATAAATGGCCGGAGCTAGCCACTTACGCCTTGGAGATCTTGTCATGCCCCGCAGCCAGCGTTCTGTCTGAACGTGTGTTCAGCGCTGCTGGTGGTGTGCTGACAGATAAGCGCACGCGGCTCTTCACTGATAATGTAGACAGACTCACGTTCATAAAGATGAACAAATCATGGATCCGAAACGACTTTTCTACCCCTGTGTCATCCTGGGGAGAGTAAAAGCTTGATGATTGGTTAAAATCACCCTACCAACCGTTTTAAGCTTTCAAATTACTAATCATGTTTATCTGTATCTTGGCTGGAAAATAATTTGGGCTTTGTAGCAGTGTGCAGCACTGATTCTATTAGGCCATCTATAATAAGCTCCACCAGATTTAAAATTACTAATCATGTTTATCTGTATCTTGACTGGAAAATAATTTGGGCTTTGTAGCAGTGTGCAGCACTGATCCTATTAGGCCATCTATACTAAGCTCCACCAGATTTAAAATTAATAATAATTTTTAGCTGCATCTAGCCCGGAAAATAATTTTGGGGCTCCGAGATGCGCAAGACACATAAGTGCCTTCTTGCTGCACTACCTGCAACATGACCCTCATATTGTCAGAATTCGAAGTAATCATGACTACTGGGTTGCCACACTCTTAGATCCCCCAAACTTTTCGATCAACCTTTTCATTTTAATAAAGACCAAAAAAATGGTCATTTTTGAAATTATAAGCATTAGCAGGTTATTAGAAACTGAAATCAAACAGTTTTCAACTCAAAACTTTATTCTAGGTGATGTTACATTTTCACATAGGACCCCTTGTTCGAAAGGAGCTTCTGAACTCTCTCGTCCATTGAATTTGTCAGGTTTTGGATGGTTTCTGCTTCAATTGTTTTGCATGAGGACAGAATACTCTCCCAGAGCTGTTGCTTAGATGTGAACTGCCTCCCGCCATCATAGACACTCCTTTTGATGATGCTCCAGAGGTTCTGAATGGGGTAGAGGTCAGGGGAGCATGGGGGTCACACCATAAGTTTGTCCCCTTTTATGCCCATATCAGCTAGAGATGCAGATGCTTTATGTGCAGCATGAGATGGTGCATTATCATGCAAAAATATGATCTTGCTGTGAAATACACGGTTCTTTTTCTTGAACCATGGCAGGAAGTGCTGTTTGAGAAAATCCACATACATTATGGAGTTCATCTTTAGCGCCTTCAGGGATCCTAAACGGGCCAACAATCTCTCTCCCCATGATTCCAGCCCAAAACATTACTCCACCTCCTCCTTGTTGGCGCTGTAGCTGTGTTTGCGTGGGGTGTCCATCAACCAGCCATCCTCCACTCCATCCATCTGGACCATCGAGCGCTGCACGGCACTCATCCATGAACAAAACAGTTTTGAAATCAGTCTTCATGTAATGTTTGGCCCACTGGAGCCTTTTCTGCTTGTGTGAAGTGGATAGAGGAGGTCGACAGGATGGCGTATGCACAGCTGCAAACCTCTGAAGGACCCTGCGTCTTGTTGTTCGGGGGACGTTGGAGGCACCAGCAGCTTCAAAAACTTGTCTGCTGCTATGACAAGGCTTTTTTGCCGCTGCTCTTTTAACCTGACGTAATTGCCTGTAGGAAAGAGTCCTCAATTTGCCCTTATCAGCACGCACACGTGTGTACTGTGAATCAGCTACATACTTCTTGATTGCCAAGACACTTCATCCTGATCATCGCACAATGTTGATTGTAGTCATGCCTTGACCTAAACACTCCACAATTTGTTGCTTCTCAGCAGTCGACACATCCTTTTTCTTTCCCATTTTGGCAGAAAATGTAGGCTGCTTAATAATGTGAGACAGCCTTCTTAAGTAGTCTTGCCTTTCATTGGACACACCTGCCAAACTAATTAGCACAGGTGTCTGCAATTGCTTACAGTGATATAAAGAGCCCTGACACACATCACCATCAATGAGTTTAACTGACAAACAAACAAATTCTTCCCTTATCACTCCTAAACACTTTTTGCATAATAATTTGGAACACAGTGTACATGTGCTTTTCCACAAAACACCAGTGGTTCACGTCGTGAATCTTACAGTTCTAACTTGCCAACCGTGGTCTGTATGGAGTTGTTCAATAAAGGGCCCAAAATTAAGATAACATAGATGGGAGAGGTCTCTATGAATAGGAATTCCTAAGTATTTGATACCCTGTGAGGGCCAGGCAAAGGGAAAGTTGGACTGGATGGAATCCTATATGGATTTGGGGAGGGAGACATCGAGGGCCTCAGACTTCGCTGCATTGATTTTAAAATTTGACCATGTAACAAAGTGATCTATTTCAGCCATAACAGCATGGATGGATATATGTGATTGAGTGATATATACTAGGACATCATCAGCAAATAGAGAGCACTTGTACTCGGTGCCTCCCACCTCAATCCACCTAATATTGGGGTTATGGCGAATTGATGAGAGCAGGTGCTCCGTCACTAGGATGTATAAGAGAGGGGACAGAGGACATCCCTGCCTTGTCCCATTGGTGATTGTGAAAGGTGATGAAAATGTTCTGATGCACCCCCTGGGCCTTGGGACACCCGGAGCCGGACCCTTTTTGGTGGATGCTGGTGGTTGTAGTCTTCGTGGCGGCGACCCGGTTCCGTGGCTCAGGGTGGTCAAACCAGTGGCGGAACTATTTATGTGGTTTTGATGTTTAAATGTCTGACTACGCCACCCGTGGATTGCGGTCAGAGTGAACCGCTGCTGCAGGGCAGACCGCTGAGGCTGGTGTTGTGGGTGCAGCAGAGCGTAGCATAACTCCCCACGGGAGGAGTATAGCCTCAGGGCAGTGTATGCGGAGGATGGGGGTGATGGTGCAGGGCAGCAGCAGTAACGACACGGAGTCAGTGATGCAGTCCAGGGCCTTTATTCACAGTTCTTATTATCCAGACCACGTCTGCAGGTAACGGCTGCCCACGTCATACTGTGCTCACCAGGTGAGGGGCTCAGACAACTCCCAGATAACTTTGGAGCGCTTCACAGGACCCCCTTTGTGTGTCCTTTGTCTGGCCTTTCTTACCAACCCTTCTGTCCGGCTGCCTCGGGCCTCCTCTTGGTAAACTTGGCGCCAGTTTCCCTGACCCTATGTGATGCCTTCCTAGCGGGTGTAGCGAGGGGCTGCGCCACATAAAATGTCACAGCCTCCGGTTTCTAGCTGAGGGTCGTTTCCTGCCTCCACTAGTTTCGGGGACTGGTCTCCCCCTTTGGCCTGACCCCTCCACGCAGGTGGATTCGGGCGTGCGGTGGCGACTCGCCCATCCGCACCCCTGGGATCCCTTCATTCCTCGTTCCTGGAGCCTTCTCCGCTCCTCTTCCTTCCTTCTCCCTCTTCCAGGCCTGGGCCTCTGTTACTAGGCCCGCCTCCGGAGCAGAGCTCATGCAGAGCCCCTGCTCCCTGCCACTTCTGCTCAGACTTCTCTGCACTGAACTAAGATGGTGCCCACCTTTTATACTCCCTTCTCAATGCACCCAGGAACTGCTTCCTCCCTGCTCCTGCACTACAGGGTTCCCCTTCCTCAGTGTTCCCTCCCCCCACTCCAGCCAGGGACAGGGACTGTCGTGCCCATCTCAGAGGCATATTGGTCGCCCTGCCCCACGGCAATGTGGTGTAATGCATGCAGGTGTCGGGTCCTGATCCACACTCCATCCTTACCTGAGAGTGAGATATCACACCTCTGGGTGAGGTGCAATACCTCTGTAGCAACCGAGCCCTCAGGGTGCTACAGTTCCATTTATCTTCAGCCTAGGTGACGTATTGTGATACAGGGCCGTGATTTGGGCTATAAAACGGTCCCCTAGACCCCTACCCCAAGCTTTTTAAGAGAATCATATATGGCGTGCCAGGAGACTCTATGGAGTGCTTTCTCAGCATCCAACGAGAGTATCTAATTACAAATTTTTAACTGCATCTAGCCCAGGAAATACTTTGTGCCTAGTAGCAGTGTCTGCTAGTCAGCGGATTATCCCGGCTGTTAAGTAAGCTACACCACCTGTAGTTTGGACACTTAATTTTTTCAAAGGAAATGCTTCGGGACCACGGGATACTCAGTGAAGAGCATCAGGAGGCACCCCAAGGCATAGGGGCTGGGACTGGCAGTAGGATGCCTTGCAGTGGACAGCCGAGCTCGATCCTTATAAAAGCTTTTTAACTGCAGCAGCTTTAGTGGACGCTACTGGAGCTGGAATTACGCGGCTGCTGGCATGAGACTTGCCCTCCAATAGATCCTTGTAAATGGATTTAAAGTGTATTCATTCAAATTAGAGAGACAATTTAAATTAAAAAGCTTAGAGCTGCCTCCACCACAGGGGGGCTTGCTCGACCCACCAGCGGACAGGCACCAGTATTGGGAGAGGGGGGCTGGCCGTCAGGGTTCACCGCGGCTCTGGCACAAACCCGGCGACACGGAGGTGGCACGGGCAGGAGCGGACTGAACGTGTCGGCTTCTCACTTTTTGGATTTTAGAAGGGCATGACATGCCTATATCTGTGTTTCCCCCTCCTTTTACTCCTCCACCTCTTTTCTTTTCGCATGACTATATGTACTTGTCACTTTTCCATGTGTTAGTTGTGTCTTCTGAGCAGTTTGTCAGCTTTTGGACACCTTTGAAGGTGTTTTCTATGTGTTTCTATGTGTTTTTGTTTGCCTGCCATTGGTTTTAACGGTGTTCGAAGGTGTTCGACGAACAGGTCGACGAACAGTTCGGCGAAAACACACGGGTGTTCGACGAACCGAACCGAACTCGAACACTACGGGGATGGCTCAACACTAGTTATTAATTCCCCTTGGAAGAGAGGTAGAGGTTGCAGTAGATTATCAAGACGGTATTAATGCACCTTGGAAGAGACGTGGAGGTTGCAGTAGCTTAACAAGACAGTTTTATTGTCCCTTGGAAGAGACGTGAAGTTTGTAGTAGCTTAACAATAAGTTTTTAATGCCCCTTGGAAGAGACGTGGAGGTCGCAGTGGAATAAAAAAACAATATCAATGCCCTTGGGAAAAGTGGTGGAGGTCGCAGTAGCTTAACAAGACAGTTTTAATGCCTCTTGGAAGAGAGGTGGAGGTTGCAGTAGCTTATCAAGATGGTTTTAATGTCCCTTGGAAGAGACGTGAAGTTTGCAGTAGCTTAACAAGATGGTTTTAATGCCCCTTGGAAGAGACGTGGAGGTTGCAGTAGCTTAACAAGATGGTTTTAATACCCGTTGGAAGAGATGAGGAGGTGGCAGCAGCTTAACAAGATGATTTTAATGTCCCTTGGAAGAGACGTGGAGATTGCAGTAGCTAAACAAGACGGTTTTAATGCCCCTTGGAAGAGACGTGGATGTTGCAGTGGAATAAAAAGACAATATCAATGCCCTTGGGAAAAGTGGTGGAGGTCGAGGTTGCTTAACAAGACGGGTTTAATGCCGCCTGAAAGAGACGTGGAGGTTGCAGTAGCTTAACAAGACAGATTTAATGCCCCTTGGAAGAGACATGGAAGTTGCAGTAGCTTAACAAGACTGGTTTAATGCCCCTTGGAAGAAACATGGAGGTTGCAGTTTCTTAACAAGATGGTGTTAATGCCCCTTGGAAGAATAGTGGAGGTTGCAGTAGCTTTACAACACGGTTTTAATGCCCCTGGAGAAAGTGGTGGAGGTCGCAGTAGCTTAACAAGGTGGTCTTAATGCCCCTTGGAAGAGACGTGGAGATTGCAGTAGCTTCACAAGACAGTTTTAATGCCCCTTGGAAGAGCCGTGGAGGTCGCAGTGGAGTAAAAAGACAATGTCAATGCCCTTGGGAAAAGTGGTGGAGGTCGCAGTAGCTTAAGAAGACGGTTTTAATGCATCTTGGAAGAGATGTGGAAGTTGCAGTAGCTTAACAAGATGGATTTAATTCCCCTTGGAAGAGACGTGGAGGTTGCAGTAGCTTAACAAGACGGTTTTAATGCTCCTTGGAAGAGACATGGAGGACGCAGTGGAATAAAAAGACAATATCAATGCCTTTGGGAAAAATGGTGGAGGTCGCAGTAGCTTAACATGACGGTTTTAATGTCCCTTGGAAGAGACGTGGAGGTTGCAGTAGCTTAACAAGATGGTTTTAATACCCGTTGGAAGAGATGTGGAGGTGGCAGCAGCTTAACAAGATGGTTTTAATGTCCCTTGGAAGAGACGTGGAGATTGCAGTAGCTAAACAAGACGGTTTTAATGCCCCTTGGAAGAGACGTGGATGTTGCAGTGGAATAAAAAGACAATATCAATGCCTTTGGGAAAAATGGTGTAGGTCGCAGTAGCTTAACATGACCGTTTTAATGTCCCTTGGAAGAGACGTGGAGGTTGCAGTAGCTTAACAAAACAGTTTTTATTGGCCCTTAGAAAAGACGTGGAGGTTGCAGTAGCTTAACAAGACGTTTTTAATGCCCCATGGAAGAGACGTGGAGGTCGCAGTGGAATAAAAAGACAATATCAATGCCCCTGGGAAAAGTAGTGGAGGTAGCAGTAGCTTAACAAGACAGTTTTAATGCCCCTTGGAAGAATGGTGGAGGTCGCAGTGGAATAAAACGACAATATCAATGCCACTGGGAAAAGTGGTGGAGGTCGCAATAGCTTAACAAGATGGTTTTAATGCCCCTTGGAAAAGACGTGAAGGTTGCAGTAGCTTAACTAGATGGTTTAAATGCCCCTTGGAAGAGCCATGCAGTACAGCATCTTAAAAAACATTATTCCCATTATTGGGGAGTGGGTCTCCCATAGTCTTTGATTATGCCTTCCAATCAAAAGCTGCCAAAAATTAGGACGGAGGAACTTGCAATGCTGGCAAACAAGAGCAATGCAGTACAGCATCTTAAAAACATTATTCCCATTATTGGGGAGTTGGTCTCCCATAGTCTTTGCCTATGCCTTCCAAGCAAAAGCTGCCAAAAATTAGAAGAACTTGAAATGCTGGCAACATGGACCAAGGTCACCCTGGTGGTATAGTGGTGGTGGTGGCTGAGGATAAGGAGAATGCCCCTTGGAAGAGACTTGAAGGTTGCAGTAGCATAACTAAATGGTTTTAAAGGCCCTTGGAAGAGAAGTGGAGGTCGCAGTAGCTTAACAAGATGGTTTTAATGCCCCTTGGAAGCGACGTGGAGGTCACAGTAGCTTAACAAGATGATTTTAATGCCCCTGGAGAAAGTGGGGGAGGTCGCAGTAGCTTAACAAGATGGTTTTAATGCCCCTGGGAAGAGATGTAGAGGTTGCAGTAGCTTCTCAAGACGGTTTTAATGCCCCTTGGAAGAGACGTGGAGGTCGCAGTGGATTAAAAAGTCAATATCAATGCCAATGGGAAAAGTGGTGGAGGTCGCAGTAGCTTAACAAGACGGTTTTAATGCCTCTTCGAAGAGACGTGGAGGTTGCAGTAGCTTTTCAAGACGGTTTTAATGCACATTGGAAGAGACGTGGAGGTTGCAGTAGCTTAACAAGACGGTTTTAATGTCCCTTGGAAGAGACGTGGAGTTTGCAGTAGCTTAACAATTCGTTTTTAATGCCCCTTGGAAGAGATGTCGAGGTCGCAGTTTTATAAAAAGACAATATCAATGCCCCTGGGAAAAGTGGTGGAGGTCACAGTAGCTTAACAAGACAGTTTTAATGCCTCTTGGAAGAGACGTGGAGGTTGCAGTAGCTTATCAAGACGGTTTTAATGCCCCTTGGAAGAGACGTGGAGGTTGCAGTAGCTTAACAAGACGGTTTTAATGTCCCTTGGAAGAGACGTGGAGTTTGCAGTAGGTTAGCCATACTTTTTTAATGCCCCTTGAAAGAGACGTGGAGGTCGCAGTGGAATAAAAAGACAATATCAATGCCCTTGGGAAAAGTGGTGGAGGTAGCAGTAGCTTAACAAGACAGTTTTAATGCCCCTTGGAAGAATGGTGGAGGTCGCAGTGGAATAAAAAGACAATATCAATGCCTCTGGGAAAAGTGGTGGAGGTCGCAATAGCTTAACAAGATGGTTTTAATGCCCCTTGGAAAAGACGTGGAGGTTGCAGTAGCTTAGCAAGACGGTTTAAATGCCCCATGGAAGAGCCATGCAATACAGCATCTTAAAAAACATTATTCCCATTATTGGGGAGTGGGTCTCCCATAGTCTTTGCCTATGCCTTCCAAGCAAAAGCTGCCAAAAATTAGGACGGAGGAACTTGAAATGCTGGCAACATGGACCAAGGTCACCCTGGTGGTATAGTGGGGGTGGTGGCTGAGGATAAGGAAAAAGCCCCTTGGAAGAGACTTGGAGGTTGCAGTAGCATAACTAGATGGTTTTAATGGCCCTTGTAAGAGACGTGAAGTTTGCAGTAGCTTAACAAGATGGTTTTAATGCCCCTTGGAAGAGACGTGGAGGTCGCAGTGGAATAAAAAGACAATATCAATGCCCTTGGGAAAAGTGGTGGAGGTCGCAGTAGCTTATCAAGACGGTTTTAATGCCCCATGAAAGAGACGTGGAGGTTGCAGTAGCTTAACAAGACAGTTTTAATGCCCCTTGGAAGAGACGTGGAGGTTGCAGTAGCTTAACAAGACTGTTTTAATGCCCCTTGGAAGAGACGTGGAGGTTGCATTATCTAAACACGATCTTGTTAATGCCCCTTGGAAGAGACGTGGAGGTTGCAGCAGCTTAACAAGACGGTTTTAATGCCCCTTTGAAGAATCATGGAAGTTGCAGTAGCTCTACAAGAATGTTTTAATGCCCCTCGGAAGAATGGTGGAGGTCGCAGTAACTTAACAAGACGGTTTTAATGCCCCTGGAGAAAGTGGTGGAGGTCGCAGTAGCTTAACAAGACGGTTTTAATGGCCCTTGGAAGAGACGTGGAGGTTGCTGTAGCTTAACAAGATGGTTTTAATGCCCCTTGGAAGAGACGTGGAGGTCGCAATGGAATAAAAAGAGAATATCAATGCCCATGGGAAAAGTGGTGGAGGTCGCAGTAGCTTAACAAGACGGTTTTAATGGCCCTTGGAAGAGACGTGGAGGTTGCAGTAGCTTATCAAGACGGTTTTAATGCCCCTTGAAAGAGATGTGGAGGTTGCTGTAGGTTAACAAGATGGTTTTAATCCCCTTGGAAGAGACGTGGAGGTTGCAGTAGCTTAACAAGATGGTTTTAATGCCCCTTGGAAAAGACATGGTGGTCGCAGTGGAATAAAAAGAGAGCATCAATGCCCCTGGTAAAAGTGGTGGAGTTCGCAGTAGCTTAACAAGACAGTTTTAATGCCCCTTGGAAGAAAGGGGGAGGTCGCAGTGTAATAAAAAGACAATATCAATGCCCCTGGGAAAGTGGTGGAGGTCGCAGTAGCTTAACAAGATGGTTTTAATGCCCCTTGGAAGAATGGTGGAGGTAGCAGTGGAATAAAAAGACAATATCAATGCCCCTAGGAAACGTGGTGGAGGTCGCAGTAGCTTAACAAGATGGTTTTAATGCCCCTAGAAAAAGTGGTGGAGGTCGCAGTAGCACAACGTGATGATTTTATTGCCCCTTGGAAGAGACGTGGAGGTTGCAGTAGCATAAAGACGGCTTTAATGCCCCTTGGAAGAGACGTGGAGGTTGCAGTAGCTTAACAAGATGGTTTTAATACCCCTTGGAAGAGATGTGGAGGTGGCAGCAGCTTAACAAGGTCGTTTTAATGCCCCTTGGAAGAGACGTGGAGATTGCAGTAGCTAAACAAGACGGTTTTAATGCCCCTGAGGAAAGTAGTGGAGGTCGCAGTAGCTTAACAAGATGGTTTTAATGCCCCTTGGAAGAGACGTGGATGTTGCAGTGGAATAAAAAGACAATATCAATGCCCTTGGGAAAAGTGGTGGAGGTCGAGGTAGCTTAACAAGACGGTTTTAATGCCCCTTGAAAAAGACGTGGAGGTTGCAGTAGCTTAACAAGACAGTTTAGTTCCCCTTGGAAGAGACATAGAGGTTGCAGTAGCTTAACAAGATGGTGTTAATGCCCCTTGGAAGAGACATGGAGGTTGCAGTTTCTTAACAAGATGGTGTTAATGCCCCTTGGAAGTATCGTGGAGGTTGCAGCAGCTTTACAAGACGGTTTTAATGCCCCTGGAGAAAGTAGTGAAGGTCGCAGTAGCTTAACAAGATGGTTTTAATGCCCTTTGGAAGAGATGTGGATGTTGCAGTGGAATAAAAAGACAATATCAATGCCCTTGGGAAAAGTGGTGGAGGTCGCAGTAGCTTAACAAGACGGTTTTAATGCAACTTGGATGAGATGTGGAAGTTGCAGTAGCTTAACAAGACGGTTTTAATGCCCCTTGGAAGAGACGTGGAGGTTGCAATAGCTTAACAAGACGGTTCTAATGTCCCTTTGAACAGACGTGGATTTTGCAGTAGCTTAACTAGACAGTTTTAATGCTTCTTGGAAGAGACATGGAGGACGCAGTGGAATAAAAAGACAATATCAATGCCCTTGGGAATAATGGTGGAGGTCGCAGTAGCTTAACATAACGGTTTTAATGTCCCTTGGAAGAGAAGTGGAGGTTGCAGTAGCTTAACAAGATGGTTTTAATGCCCCTTGGAAGAGACGTGGAGGTTGCAGTAGCTTAACAAGACGTTTTTAATGCCCCTTGGAAGAGACGTGGAGGTCGCAGTGGAATAAAAAGACAATATCAATGCCCCTGGGAATAGTAGTGGAGGTAGCAGTAGCTTAACAAGATAGTTTTAATGCCCCTTGGAAGAATGGTGGAGGTCGCAGTGGAATAAAAAGACAATATCAATGCCTCTGGGAAAAGTGGTGGAGGTCGCAATAGCTTAACAAGATGGTTTTAATGCCCCTTGGAAAAGACGTGGAGGTTGCAGTAGCTTAGCAAGAGGGTTTTAATGCCCCTTGGAAGTGCCATGCAGTACAGCATCTTAAAAAACATTATTCCCATTATTGGGGAGTGGGTCTCCCTCAGTCTTTGCCTATGCATTCCAAGCAAAAAGCTGCCAAAAATTAGGACGGAGGAACTTGAAATGCTGGCAACATGGACCAAGGTCACCCTGGTGGTATAGTGGGGACGGTGGCTGAGGATAAGGAAAAAGCCCCTTGGAAGAGACTTGGAGGTTGCAGTAGCATAACTAGATGGTTTTAATGGCCCTTGGAAGAGACGTGGAGGTCGCAGTAACTTATCAAGATGGTTTTAATGCCCCTTGGAAGAGACGTGGAGGTCACAGTAGCTTAACAAGACGGTTTTAATGCCCCTTGGAAAAGTGGTGGAGGTCGCAGTAGCTTAACAAGACAATTGTAATGCCCCTTGGAAGAGACATGGAGGTCGCAATAGCTTAACAAGATGATTTTAATGCCCCTTGGAAGAGACGTGGAGGTTGCAGTAGCTTAACAAGATTGTTTTAATGCCCCTTGGAAAAGACAAGGAGGTCTCAGTGGAATAAAAAGACAATATCAATGCCCCTGGGAAAAGTGGTGGAGGTCGCAGTAGCTTAACAAGATGGTTTTAATGCCCCTTGGAAGAGTGGTGGAGGTCGTAGTAGCGCAACGAGACGATTTTAATGCCCCGTGGAAGAGACGTGGAGGTCACAGTAGCTTAACAAGACGGCTTTAAAGCCCTTTGGAAGAGACATGGAGGTTGCAGTAGCTTAACAAGATGGTTTTAATACCCCTTGGAAGAGATGTGGAGGTGGCAGCAGCTTAACAAGACGGTTTTAATGCCCCTTGGAAAAGACGTGGAGATTGCAGTAGCTAAACAATACGGTTTTACTGCTCCTGAGGAAAGTAGTGGAGTTCGCAGTAGCTTAACAAGATGGTTTTAATGCCCCTTGGAAAAGACGTGGATGTTGCGGTGGAATAAAAAGACAATATCAATGCCCTTGGGAAAAGTGGTGGAGGTCGAGGTAGCTTAACAAGACGGTTTTAATGCCCCTTGAATGAGACGTGGAGGTTGCAGTAGCTTAACAAGACAGTTTAGTGCCCCTTGGAAGAGACATAGAGGTTGCAGTAGCTTAACAATATGGTGTTAATGCCCCTTGGAAGAGACATGGAGGTTGCAGTTTCTTAACAAGATGGTGTTAATGCCCCTTGGAAGTATCGTGGAGGTTGCAGCAGCTTTACAAGATGGTTTTAATGCCCCTGGAGAAAGTAGTGGAGGTCGCAGTAGCTTAACAAGATGGTTTTAATGCCCCTTGGAAAAGACGTGGATGTTGCAGTGGAATAAAAAGACAATATCAATGCCCTTGGGAAAAGTGGTGGAGGTCGAGGTAGCTTAACAAGACGGTTTTAATGCCCCTTGAATGAGACGTGGAGGTTGCAGTAGCTTAACAAGACAGTTTAGTGCCCCTTGGAAGAGACATGGAGGTTGCAGTTTCTTAACAAGATGGTGTTAATGCCCCTTGGAAGTATCGTGGAGGTTGCAGCAGCTTTACAAGATGGTTTTAATGCCCCTGGAGAAAGTAGTGGAGGTCGCAGTAGCTTAACAAGATGGTTTTAATGCCCTTTGGAAGAGACGTGGATGTTGCAGTGGAATAAAAAGACAATATCAATGCCCTTGGGAAAAGTGGTGGAGGTCGCAGTAGCTTAACAAGACGGTTTTAATGCATCTTGGATGAGATGTGGAAGTTGCAGTAGCTTAACAAGACTGTTTTAATGCCCCTTGGAAGAGACGTGGAGGTTGAAGTAGCTTAACAAGACTGTTTTAATGTCCCTTGGAACAGACGTGGATTTTGCAGTAGCTTAACTAGACAGTTTTAATGCTTCTTGGAAGAGACATGGAGGACGCAGTGGAATAAAAAGACAATATCAATGCCCTTGGGAATAATGGTGGAGGTCGCAGTAGCTTAACATGACGGTTTTGTTTTAATGTCCTTTGGAAGAGACGTGGAGGTTGCAGTAGCTTAACAAGATGGTTTTAATGCCCCTTGGAAGAGACGTGGAGGTTGCAGTATCTTAACAAGACGTTTTTAATGCCCCTTGGAAGAGACGTGGAGATCGCAGTGGAATAAAAAGACAATATCAATGCCCCTGGGAATAGTAGTGGAGGTAGCAGTAGCTTAACAAGACAGTTTTAATGCCCCTTGGAAGAATGGTGGAGGTCGCAGTGGAATAAAAAGACAATATCAATGCCTCTGGGAAAAGTGGTGGAGGTCGCAATAGCTTAACGAGATGGTTTTAATGCCCCTTGGAAAAGACGTGGAGGTTGCAGTAGCTTAACAAGACGGTTTAAATGCCCCTTCGAAGAGCCATGCAGTACAGCATCTTAAAAAAATTATTCCCATTATTGGGGAGTGGGTCTCCCATAGTCTTTGCCTATGCCTTCCAAGCAAAAGCTGCCAAAAATTAGGACGGAGGAACTTGAAATGCTGGCAACATGGACCAAGGTCACCCTGGTGGTATAGTGGGGGTGGTGGCTGAGGATAAGGAAAAAGCCCCTTGGAAGAGACTTGGAGGTTGCAGTAGCATAACTAGATGGTTTTAATGGCCCTTGGAAGAGACGTGGAGGTCGCAGTAACTTATCAAGATGGTTTTAATGCCCCTTTGAAGAGACGTGGAGGTCACAGTAGCTTAACAAGTCGGTTTTAATGCCCCTTGGAAAAGTGGTGGAGGTCGCAGTAGCTTAACAAGACAGTTGTAATGCCCCTTGGAAGAGACATGGAGGTCGCAATAGCTTAACAAGATGATTTTAATGCCCCTTGGAAGAGACGTGGAGGTTGCAGTAGCTTAACAAGACGGTTTTAATGCCCCTTGGAAAAGACAAGGAGGTCTCAGTGGAATAAAAAGACAGCATTAATGCCCCTGGTAAAAGTTGTGGAGTTCGCAGTAGCTTAACAAGACAGTTTTAATGCCCCTTGGAAGAATGGGGGAGGTCGCAGTGGAATAAAAAGACATTATCAATGCCCCTGGGAAAGTGGTGGTGGTCGCAGTAGCTTAACAAGACGGTTTTAATGCCCCTTGCAAGAATGGTGGAGGTCGCAGTGGAATAAAAAGACAATATCAATGCCCCTGGGAAAAGTGGTGGAGGTCGCAGTAGCTTAACAAGATGGTTTTAATGCCCCTTGGAAGAGTGGTGGAGGTCGTAGTAGCGCAACGAGACCATTTTAATGCCCCTTGGAAGAGACGTGGAGGTCGCAGTAGCTTAACAAGACGGCTTTAATGCCCTTTGGAAGAGATGTGGAGGTGGCAGCAGCTTAACAAGACGGTTTTATTGCCCCTTGGAAGAGACGTGGAGATTGCAGTAGCTAAACAAGACGGTTTTAATGCCCCTGAGGAAAGTATTGGAGGTTGCAGTAGCTTAACAAGATGGTTTTAATGCCCCTTGGAAGAGACGTGGATGTTGCAGTGAAATAAAAAGACAATATCAATGCCCTTGGGAAAAGTGGTGGAGGTCGAGGCAGCTTAACAAGATGGTTTTAATGCCCCTTGAAAGAGACGTGGAGGTTGCAGTAGCTTAACAAGATGGTTTTAATGCCCCTTGGAAGAGATGTGTAGGTTGCAGTAGCTTAACAAGACTGTTTTAATGCCCCTTGGAAGAGACGTGGAGGTTGCAGCAGCTTAACAAAACGGTTTTAATGCCCCTTGGAAGAGCCATGCAGTACAGCATCTTAAAAAACATTATTCCCATTATTGGGGAGTGGGTCTCCCATAGTCTATGCCTATGCCTTCCAACAAAAGCTGCCAAAAATTAGGACGGAGGAACTTCAAATGCTGGCAACACGGACCAAGGTCACCCTGGTGGTATAGTGGTGGTGGTGGCTGAGGATAAGGAGAATGCCACTTGGAAGAGACGTGGAGGTTCCAGTAGCATAACTAGATGGTTTTAATGGCCCTTGGAAGAGACGTGGAGGTCGCAGTAGCTTAACAAGATGGTTTTAATGCCCCTTGGAAGAGACATGAAGGTCACAGTAGCTTAACAAGACGGTTTTAATGCTCCTTGGAAGAGACGTAGGTCGCAGTAGCTTAACAAGATGTTTTTAATGCCCCTTGGAAGAATGGTGGAGGTCGCAGTAGATTAACAAGATGGTTTTAATGCCCCTTGGAAGAGACGTGGAGGTCGCAGTAGCTTAAGAAGACTGTTTTAATGCCCCTTGGAAAAGTGGTGGAGGTTGCAGTAGCTTAGCAAGACGGTTTTAATGCCCCTTGAAAGAGACATGCAGTACAGTATATTAAAAACATTATTCCCATTATTGGAGAGTGGTTCTCCAATAGTCTTTGCCTATGCCTTCCAAGAAAAAGCTGCCAAAAATTAGGACGGAGGAACTTGCAATGCTGGCAACACTGACCACCGCCACCCTGTTGGTATAGTGGTGGTGGAGGCTGAGGATAACGAGAAGAGCAAAATACAGCCGAAATAAGGAATCGTATACCCATGTGTTGTTGTGAAGTGGTGCATAGGAATACACCTCCCGAAATAACACAGTGGATTTGACTTTATGTTACTCTGCTGTCATTTGGTGGTGATGAGAAGTCTGGCCCAATCCAGTCCTTGTTCATTTTGATAAGGGTCAGCTTGTCAGCATTGTCAGTTGACAGGAATAAGAGAGTGAAAGTTCTCCTTGTAGCGGGGGTCTAAAAGTGTCAACAACCAGTAATGACTGTCACCCAACATTTTGACAATGCGAGGGTCACGGTTAAGGCAGCATAACATAAAGTCAGCCATGCGTGCCAGACTGATAACGGGCAAGACATCCGTGTCCTCACCAAGATGATGACTGATCATGCTCTCCTCCTCTTCCTCCCCCCCTGTCCTCAGGCCACCCACGCTGAACCGACGGTATGACAGTTGTACAGGTGCTACCGTCTACAGCGCATGATACCAGCTCCTGTTCTTCCTCCTCCTCCTCCTCCTCTTCCTCATTGTCCCCCAATGCACATTGCGATGAGATGAGGCTGGGCTGTGTGTAATCGCCCGCTACGGCTCCTTGATCCATCTCATCATACTCTGGCTGCAATGCCTCCTCTTTAATTCTCTGCAGAGAGCGTTGCAAAAGACAGTCAAGTGGGATGCTGACGCTAATGATGGCGTCATCGCCACTCCCCATCTTGGTGGACTGCTCAAAGTTTGTCAGGATGGTACATATGTCAGACATCCAGGTCCACTCCTGAGATCTTATGTGTGGAGTCTGACCTGAATATCGACAGCCTTGTTGCAGCTGGTACTCCAAAACTGCTCTCTTCTGCTCACAAACTTCTTTTCAACATGTGGAGGGTAGAGTTCCAATGTGTGGGGACATCACACACCAGTCGGTGTGACGGAAGCTGCAAACGCTGCTGCAACACAGCAAGGGCGGCGGAAGCTGTAGCCGACTTGCGAAAATGAGCTGACAGGCGGCGTACTTTGACAAGCAGATCTGGCAACTCGGGGTACGATTTAAGAAACCGCTGAATCACGAGGTTAAGCACATGAGCCAGGCATGGTACGTGTGTGATATCGTCTCGCCTCACAACCGCCACCAGGCTACGGCCATTGTCACACACGACCATGCCTGGATGTAGATTCAGTGGTCTCAGCCACAGATCTGCCTGCTCTTTCACAGCTGTCCACAACTCACAAGCAGTGTGAGGTTTATCACCTAAGCTTATGAGTTTCAGCACAGCCTGTTGCCACTTGGCTGAGGCAGTACTGCAGTGCTTCCAGCTTGTAACTGATGTGGTGATATCTGAGATGGAGGCTGAACATGAGGAGGAGGAGGAGGATGATGCGCAGGAGCTGTACACTGTGGGGGTAACTCTGACTGACATAGCGCCCGCAATCCTTGGTGTGGGGAGGATGTGTTCCCTCCCAAGGTCAGACTGGGTCCCTGCTTCCACTATGTTTACCCAGTGTGCCGTCAGGGAGATGTACCGTCCCTAGCCACAAGCACTTGTCCACGTGTCCGGTGTCAGGTGGACTCTCCCAGTAACTGCGTTGTTGAGGGCATGGCAGATATTTGGGACACGTGCTTGTGTGTATTTGGGGCTGAACAGTCAAACTGTTTTTTTTTATGCAAAAAAGATCCAAAAGTGGATAATACAGAGATTTGACCCGTGAAACTGCAAATCCACAGTTATAGTTATGTGGCATACACCAGAATCTTTCAAACAGATATATTTGTGTCTGAACAGTCAGGGAGACACTATTACAGATTTTTTTTACGGCAAAAAATGCCAAAAGCAGGATAATACAGAGATTTGACCTGTGGAACTGCAAAACCACAGTTCTATTTTTCTGGCCTACACCAGACTCTTTTAAACAGATATATTGGTGTCTGAACAGTCAGGGAGACACTATTACAGTTTTTTTTAAGGCAAAAAATGCCAAAAGCAGGATAATACAGAGATTTGACCTGTGGAACTGCAAAACCACAGTTATAGTTATGTGGCGTACACCAGATTCTTTAAACAGATATATTGCTGTCTGACCAGTCAGGGAGACACTATTCAATTTTTTTTTTACGGCAAAAAATGGCAAAAACAGGATAATACAGAGATTTGACCCGTGGAACTGCAAAACCACAGTTCTATATTTCTGGCCTACACCAGACTCTTTTAAACAGATATATTGATGTCTGAACAGTCACAGACACACTAAATTTTTTTTTGGGGGGGTGGGGGAATACCAAAAGGTTAATAAGACGCGTATTTGGACAGTCTGACTGCGGAAAAAAAATACAGGATTTAGATGAAAAAATAATAATTTTTCCTGGCCCCTGAGACCGGGGGATAAGTCTAGCAATTTGACCAACAGGAGCACACAGGACTGTAATGCAGCGTTTGCTGGTATAACCACTGCGTCTCCTATACAGCCTGCCTGCCTGCCTGATATCTGGGATGGATATTAGTCCTGAGAAGGATTATCTGTTTGATTTGGCAGGCTTTAGAGACCCTACACTACCTATTTCGCACTATATATCTCTCCCTAACTCAGCAACACTGACCCTACATTGGCTGATCCAGAGCGACTGTGTCCAAGATGGCGGCGCCCGGTTTTAAATACTCGAGGTGACGCTGTGCGGCCAGCCAATCACTGTAATGCCCACAAACAACATGGCTGCGGCATTACAGTGACTGGCTGGCAATCCCTGCATGTTTATTGGCTCTGTAAAGAGCGCCAAACGTGCAGGGCGGAGACCCGAGCTCACGCTCGAGTAACCCGGAAATGCTCGGTGCTCGCCGAACATCCCGAGCAGCGTGATGCTCGGGCGAGTAACGAGCAGTGTCGAGCATGCTCGCTCAACACTAGTGAGGATACATTAGGTGAGGGTAGGGCTGGTCATCCAGTGGTATGGAGGAGCGGTGGTTACTGCAGGTTGTATGCTGTCATGCCGTCTGTTCGGCATGGATGGCCTGAGGAAAGGAAGGAGGAGGATGAGGGGGAGAGCATGGTCAGTCATCTTCTTGGTGATGACACAGAAGTCTTGCATGTTAGCACTCTGGCACACATGGCTGATTTATTTTACACTGCCTTTCTTGTGACCCTCATGTTGTCCAAATTTTGGGTGACAGTCATTACTGGTTGGTGACACTTCTACACCCATGCTACAAGGAGAACTTTCTGTTTCTTATTGCTGCACCGGAAAGACCTAATAAAATGGAGCAGTACCAGAAGGCCCTTGTTGCGAAATTATTAAAAAATTCCCATCTGAAAACGCTGGCGGCAGAGGTCACAGTTCGTTGGACAACCAAGGAGTACAGACGTTAGAGACACAAATCCAATGCAGCAGAAGCAGGGGAACACTGTTCTGGGACCATTTTCTCAGACCCTCCATCACACAGGCCTTGATGCGCGGGGTGCGCTAACAAGGAGTGAAAAGTTTGGGAAGATGCTGAAGGAGTACCTTGCCGAACGTACCAATGTCCTCCGTGATTTCTCTGTGCCTTATAATTATTGGGTATCCAAGCTGGACACGTGGCATGAGCTGGCTCTCTACACCTTGGAGGTCCTGGCCTGCCCCGCCACTAGTGTTTTGTCAGAGTGGGTTTTTAGTGCCGCTGGTGGAATTACAACCGATAGGCACATCTGCCTGTCAACTGAAAATGCTGACAGGCAGACTCTTATAAAAATGAACAAGGGCTGGATTGGGCCAGACTTCTCAACACCACCGAACGATAGCAGCGTAAAATAAACTCAAATACAGTGTATTTTTCTGTGAGGTCTAACTCTATTCCCATGCACCTCTGTCTTCACAACCAGACATGGGTATACGCTTCCTGATTTTGTCTATTTGCTCTTGTCCTCCTCCTTCTCATCCTCCACCACCATCTCACAACTATATCTGCCATATCACCATATCTACAACTCTTACAAGTGGCATTGGAGTGCCTTCAAATTTTTCGCAGCCATTGCATTCACTGCATAGGCAAACATATGGAGACCCACTTCCTAATAATGGGAACATTTTTTTAAAGAGTCCTTCCTGTACATCTCTTGCAAGAGGCATTGGAGTGTCTCCAAATTTTTGGCAGCCGTTGCATTCACTGCATAGGCAAACAGTATTGGGAGACTCACTTCCTAATAATGGGAATTTTTTTTTCAGAAGGCCCTCCTCTACGTCTCTTGCAAGGGGCATTGGAGTGCTTCCAAATTTTTGGCAGCCATTGCATTCACTGCATAGGCAAACAGTATTGGGAGACTCACTTCCTAATAATGGGAATTTTTTTTTCAGAAGGCCCTCCTCTACGTCTCTTGCAAGGGGCATTGGAGTGCTTCCAAATTTTTGGCAGCCATTGCATTCACTGCATAGGCAAACAGTATGGGGGACCCACTTCCTAATAATGGGAACATTTTTTTCAGGAGGGCCTCCTCTACGTCTATTGCAAGGGGCATTTGAGTTCCTCCAAATTTTTGGCAGCCATTACAGTCACTGCATATGCAATAACAGTATGGGAGACCCACACCCACTCCTTTATAAAGGGAACAGGTCGTTACTGAGGCCCACTTTTATGTGTCTTTAAATTTTTATTGGGGTTTTTCCCAAATTTTAGCAGCCGTTGTACTCACTGCATACCCTATAACTGGATAGCAGAACCGCTCCTTTCTAATGGGAACATGTCATTACTGAGGCCCACCTCTATGTGTCTTGAAATTGTTATTGGGGTTTTTCCAAAAATTTTGGCAGCCGTTGAACTCACTGCATACCCTATAACTGTATAGCAGAAATGCTCCTTTCTAGAAACATGTCGTTATTGAGTCCCACCTCTATGTGTCTTTTAATTGGTATTGGGGTTTTTCCCAAATTTTGGCAGCCCTTGCAGTCACAGCATGGGCATTACCACTATAGGAGACCCACTCCTTTATAATGGGAACATTTTACTTACTGAGACCCTCCTCTGTGTCTTATCAAAGGGGTATTGGGGTGCGTCCAAATTTTTGGCAGCCCTTGCAGTCACTGCATATGCAATAACAGTATAGAAGACCCACTCGTTAACAATGGGAACAACAAAGCATAGCCGGCGGGTGGCTATCTAACAATAGCAAGGGTCGACTGCAGGCCCTTTAAGAATAGTAAGGGCCGCCTGATGGCCCTATAAAATTAGGCTTTGTGACTTTCAGAGTCCCTTCATCATAAATGAAACGGGATGTGTCTGATGATATCTCACACACCACATGGCCAGATAAGGTAGTAAAATTTTAAAATGACATTTACTGGTGAATGTATTTTTCACCGTTGAAAGCAATGTAAAAGTGCAAAAACGCATCGAAAATGCTACTTCTGAACATAGCCCAAGCTGAGGAGGAGCATTTTTGTTTTTGGTTATTTATTTTGCCTTATATACAAGTTATTACCCTGGAAAGGATGTTCCTTAACATTTTTCCCAGGAAAATCCACTTTGGTTTCATTTTTGTATGATTTATTGTGAGTCCGTAAAAGTAGCGTTATACCTCTGACAACATTGTTTACAGCAGTGATTTAGGCGTCAGATATGCTTCCAGGGATCTTCTCCATGCTGTTCCCATGTCATTTGAGCACTGTTCGGATCGATTTGGGAAATTTTTAGGCCTTCTGCAGACCGCCGAGGGGAACCTTCTGAAAAAAGCTCAAGTTTCCCATAGACTTACATTGGGCTCGTTACTCCGGTCGAGCACTCAAGCCATTCCAATGTGCTCGACCCGAACAACGAGCACCCGAGCATTTTAGTGCTCGCTCATCACTACTTATTATGAAAATTTACTTAAAAGTATATGTACTGTATAAACAATTAGGACAAAAATGCATAAGAAAGAAAATTTCAGATATATGTAGATGAAACCAGTTTGTTTCAAGAAGAAACCATTAATAGAATGTTACTTTATTTGAGTGTAGAAATCCTAACTGGCCAAAACGAATAGTTTAAGTTGGTCCAATACACAACAATCCTATGCAAGAACAATACCCCCAGATTTAAAAATAATTGAAGTAGCATTTTTTTATTATGTTAACATATAACAATTAAAAGCAAAAACATAACAGCACATATACATGGGTATTCATGATTGAAAAATGAAGAAGCTGAATGATTACAGGACATTCCATGGTATAATCAATTAATATTATCATAATATGTAAGGTACATGATTCCACACAGTAACCAACAATCATATAGATGTATATTGTACATAATATGCCCTTATCATCTGACCAAATAAATAAACGGATTGATATATCAGTAGGAAACAATATACAGCAATGTTGGATACCATGTAAAGTAGTGGGGAATGTATCCCATATAATAGTTAACACTGTATTACACAAAGCACACAACTGTAACAATGTCTACAGAGAAAATCCAATAATATACAGTATCAAAATCTAATAATGTAATGGCATAACTAAGACTGTAGTACAAGTGAATAGACCATAATGGGGTATTGCTCTGATAATTACTCAGTATAGATATATCTGTAGACAGTTTTGTCACACACATAGCACATTTAATCACTCCCCTAGTGGATCAAATTGTGACAATTACTGTGGTAATCTCTATTAGCAACATATAAACCAAACGTGTACTATTGTGAAATTTCATATAACAGCACACAGTTAATTACAATGATTGGCCAAGTTAATTTGCCAAATAGTGGTCAGTAACACAAAGTGCTGAGTGCGTCCCTGACCCAGAGAAAAAGTACTGTGTGCTTCATCTGTCCAATATAGACTCAGGAGGTTGAACATACCAAATGACAGTCATATACTAAAAGTGCTACAAGCTCCCCTGTCCCAGAGACAAAGTGTTGTGCTAAATTCACCCAGTGTGAACTCAATTCGTTCAGAATACATTACCCACCAGTGGAATGTCTCATCCAGCACGACTTGACGTGCGTTTTGCATCAAGCTTCATTAGAAGAGGTTTATTTGAGCATACTCTAAACAGTACTTGACCATATCTTACAGATATTCTACTTATTATCATCATTCAAAGAAAGAGGTAAGAAAAGAAAGTTAAAAAAATAGGGGCAGGATAGAAAGTTCTTAAGGAAAATTTAATTCACCAAAGTGAATTTCGTTGAATGTGAAAATAAAAGCAGGATAAAGAGCTCATAGGTAATGATGAGCGAGTATGTTCGGTTAACCCTTTCGGTGAGTATGCTCGGGCGAGTACCGAGTATCTTCAGCGTGCCCGGTGATATGTTTGAATCACTCCCGTGTGCATCATTTGCGACTATTTGACAGCTTTAATACATGCGAAAAATGCCTGTTTCTTAAGCATTCCTCACATGTATTAAAGCTGTCAAACAGTCACAAATCATGCACACGGGAGTGATTCAAACATATCACTGAGCACGCTGAAGATACTCAGTACTCGCCCGAGTATAGTCGCCAAAAGGGTTAACCGAATATACTCGCTCATCACTACTCATAGGATAAATTTAATGTTCAAACACTATGGAGTATTCAGTTGAATGTGAAGATGAGAGCAGGGTAGAGGGCTTATAGGGCAAATTTAATGGGCAAAGACCAAGATAAATTTCAATGAATGTGAAGGTAAAGGCAGGATAGAGAACTCATAGGTAAGTATAACAGTTCAAATGTGCAAAAGCGGTCAGGGGTGGATCTATATACAGGTTCTTTAAAGCAGTCACGACTGATATGCAGAGTAGAGGATTTGTGTATGACTGAGTATCAAAGGAGGAAGAGAGGCCCTTTGTCCTGAGAGGTGACTTTTTGTAGGTGTACCTAGTCAGACTTTACATGTGAACAGAAGCAATCAAGAGCATCTGGAGGGAAACCAAAGGGTGTAAGCAACAGATGAAAGTAGTCCAATCTTATGAAAAAACTATTGGGGGAATTGTCAAAGTGCATGGCTTATGGAGGCGTGAAAGATCAGAGACAGGGGTTCCAGTTAAGCTCTTTCTGTACAGAAAGCAGACCCTTTTTCCAATCTTAGCAAAGTAGAAGAAAGTCCATCAAGTCCTTTCTATTATTTTCATGATGTCTTGATATAAAGCTTTTGCTCATAATTAGATAGTGGCTTCAAAGTAACTGGACACCAAGAACTCTATGCTTGTTGCCAATATTACGTCAGTGTCTACAGCATAGGATTGATCTGTCTTTGAAGGCCTTGAAGACCTATTTTTAGCCCAGACATGACTTCTTTGTTTCTCAAGCTATAAATAATAGGGTTGAGAAATGGGGTGAACATAGCATACACAAGAGCATACATTTTGTCAGAATCTGCTGAATGGGCTTTTTTGGGGGTTGCATAGACAATACAGGCAGTACCAAAGAACAAGGTCACCACTATCAAGTGTGAGGAGCAGGTGGAGAAGGCCTTCTTCCTTCCTCTATTAGTCTTTATCTTCATAATGGAATATAATATATTCATATACAAAAGAAAGATGATGGTAAGATTAAACATTGTGGTAAAACCTCCAACAAGTCTATTTATGGTGACAGTGACAGTGATATCACTACATGCCAGGCTAAGTAATGGTGCTAAATCACAGAAGAAATGATGAAGATAGTACGTTCCACAAAATGCTACCTGAGAAGTAAGTGTAAATGGAATTATTGCTATTAAAAACCCAGTGATCCAGCACATCAGGCTTAATTCTCTACAGACTCTGGAATTCATGATGATATTGTATCTGAGAGGTCTACATATGGCCACAAATCGGTCAACAGCCATGACAGACAATACGATGCCCTCGGTAATACCTAAACCATGGAACATGTAGAGCTGAGCAAAGCACCAGTGGAAAGACATCTTCTTATTTTTGGTAAGCAGCATAATTAAAAGCTTGGGAGTTGTGGTAGATACATACCAAATCTCCAGAAAGGACAGATTGGTGATGAAGAAATACATGGGAGTGTGAAGTCGAATGTCATAATATACCACTGAAATGATTACCATGTTTCCAAGAAGGGTAAAAATATAGATAATAAGGAAGAATATAAACATAGTAATACTTTAGTTCTCCAGTTCAACAAATCCTTGCAGCTCAAAGTCTGTCTGGTTGAGTATTTTCATGACTCGATGGGTTCAGATAGTTATGTTGTTTTGGGGGAATTCTTTAACTAGAAATACCACTGTAAAAAACAAAAAGGGAATGAGATATCTGTTGAATAGAGTCATATTTGAAGTCATTTTTTCATATAAATTATTAGTTAATCTTTATATATATAAAAAAATATTTTTTTTGTCTGTCCTTTATGCATAGACAAATGACTGGACTAATCGGCACCATATTTGGCATAAAGGTACTTTGGAGAGCTTTACATCGAGTTTCAGCCATCAAGGATCTACTGTTCATGGCATATTCATAAATATTTTAACTACAAAAGCAAACTTGCAAAGAACAGACTGCACCTAAACTAAATTCCAGCTTTCTCCTAAATTGAAACCTTTTCAGACTAGTCATGCCTCCAAAAAAGAACCCTGAACTTGGATGAAACACTCCTGTGGCAAAGTGAATGCCTGCGGCCAGAGCTGCTGAAACTTCTCAGCAGACCAACAAACATCTCCAGGCTGATCAAATGCATCATAACCAACAGCAAGTTGCTGTAATTTCCCTTCAAACTAAAGCTGTTCTGTGAAGGCCTCAGAGGTTTGTTTTAGATCATTAGCAATCAAAAAGTATCATCGAATGCATCATAGCCAACAGCAAGTTGCTGTAACTCCCCTTCAAACTACAGCTGTTCTGTGAAAGCCTCAGAGGTTTGTTTGAGATCATTAGGAATCAGAAAGTATCGTGAAAACCAAAGAGCACACCAGACAGGTCAGGGATAATGTGGAGAAGAGTAAAGCAGGGTAGATTATAAAAAAATAGTTCAAGCTCTGAACATCTCACGGAGAACAGTTCAATCCATCATTCAAAATGAGTAGGGTAACAACTGCAAACCTACCAAGACATGGTCATTCATCTAAACTGACATACCATGCAAGGAGTGCATTAATTAGAATAGCAAAAATAAACTCCTAAATTTACAATGCATACATTAGGCCTATATGCATTAAGCATCTAAAACATCAATAATAAAAAATAATGCAAGCCATTAAAATCGTATTTAAGTTTTTTAATGTATGCAAAAATGACAATTATAAAAAAATATATATAAAAGAATGAGACACCACAGGTAAAACAGAAAATGGGGCACATCAATAAGCTAAGATTATATATAGTGGGAACCTGGTTGAATAACAGAAAATGGGGCACATCAATAAGCTAAGATTATATATAGTGGGAACCTGGTTGAATTTTATGTAAGCAGGAAAACTTGTATACAAATGTGCGTGACAATTAGATATAAGTAATTAATATAGGAAGTAAGGCAATCAATAATATTCTTAATTAATATAGGAAGTAAGGCAATCAATAATATTATTAATTAATATAAGAAGTAAGGCAATCAATAATATTATATCTAAGTAAGCCTCCTATATGGTATACAAATCTGTATTAAAGACAGGTTACAAACATCATACTAAATACCCACATGGCTCCAATAATACAGCAAGATAAAGGAAGAGTCCCACTGCACCCTACACGCGTTTCACAAGGAATGCTTCATCCAAGGGTGGTGGGTTGTTGGACTGCAACATATTTAAGGGGAATTAACCAATGAGACCACGCCATTACCCACTCAACACCTGTGAGAAGAAATTCCTTGTTCAGCATCTAGAATAAGGTTCACGTGCTGGTATTAAGGAAGTGGCGGATCATGCAGCATGGTTTTGTCACAGCATATGAAGAAGAAAAGCAAAGGGACAATATTGGTCAATAAAACAAATTCAGGGGCATACCAGGATAGAATGTCCATGATGTTCAGCAGAATTAATAGTTATTTGGGGATATACATACAAATAAATAAAGAATATATATAGAAATGTATGTATATATATGTATACAGTGCCTACAAGTAGTATTCAACCCCCTGCAGATTTAGCTGGTTTGATAAGATGCAAATAAGTTAGAGCCTTCAAACTGCAAACGAGAGTAGGTTTAATGAACAGAAGCATAAATCTTACAAACCAAAAAGTTATGTTGCTCAGTTGAATTTTATTAAATTTTAAATATAAAAGTGTGGGTCAATTATTATACAACCCCTATGTTTAATATTTTGTGGAATAACCCTTGTTTGCAATTACAGCTAATAATCGTCTTTTATAAGACCTGATCAGGCCGGCACAGGTCTGTGGAGTTATCTTGGCCCACTCCTCCATGCAGATCTTCTCCAAGTTATCTAGGTTCTTTGGGTGTCTCATGTGGACTTTATTCTTGAGCTCCTTCCACAAGTTTTCAATTGGGTTAAGGTCAGGAGACTGACTAGGCCACTCCAATACCTTGACTTTTTCCCTCTTGAACCAGGCCTTAGTTTTCTTGGCTGTGTGCTTTGGGTCGTTGTCTTGTTGGAAGACATCACTCTCCTTCTTGGTCAAATAGCCCTTACACGCCTGGAGGTGTGTTTGGGGTCATTGTCCTGTTGAAAAATAAATGATGGTCCAATTAAACGCAAACCGGATGGAATAGCATGCCGCTGCAAGATGCTGTGGTAGCCATGCTGGTTCAGTATGCGTTCAATTTTGAATAAATCCCCAACAGTGTCACCAGCAAAGCACCCCCACACCATCATACCTCCTCCTCCATGCTTCACGGTGGGAACCAGGCATGTAGAGTCCATCCGTTCACCTTTTATTCGTCGCACAAAGACATGGTGGTTGGAACCAAAGATCTCAAATTTGGACTCATCAGACCAAAGCACAGATTTCCACTGGTCTAATGTCCATTCCTTGTGTTCTTTAGCCCAAACAAGTCTCTTCTGCTTGTTGCCTGTCCTTAGCAGTGGTTTCCTAGCAGCCTTTTTACCATGAAGGTCTGCTGCACAAAGTCTCCTCTTAACAGTTGTTGTAGAGATGTGTCTGCTGCTAGAACTCTGTGTGGCATTGACCTGGTCTCTAATCTGAGCTGCTGTTAACCTGCGATTTCTGAGGCTGGTGACTCGGATAAACTTATCCTCAGAAGCAGAGGTGACTCTTGGTCTTCCTTTCCTGGGGCGGTCCTCATGTGAGCCAGTTTCTTTGTAGCGCTTGATGGTTTTTGCAACTGCACTTGGGGACACATTCAAAGTTTTCCCAATTTTTCGGACTGACTGACCTTCATTTCTTAAAGTAATGATGACCACTCGTTTTTCTTTACTTAGTTGCTTTTTTCTTGCCATAATACAAATTCTAACAGTCTATTCAGTAGGACTATCAGCTGTGTATCCACCTGACTTCTGCACAACACAACTGATGGTCCCAACCCCATTTATAAGGCAAGAAATCCCACTTATTAAACCTGACAGGGCACACCTGTGAAGTGAAGACCATTTCCGGTGACTACCTCTTGAAGCTCATCAAGAGAATGCCAAGAGTGTGCAAAGCAGTCATCAAAGCAAAAGGTGGCTACTTTGAAGAACCTAGAATATAAGACATATTTTCAGTTGTTTCACACTTTTTTGTTAAGTATATAATTCCACATGTGTTAATTCATAGTTTTGATGCCTTCAGTGTGAATGTACAATTTTCATAGTCATGAAAATACAGAAAAATCTTTAAATGAGAAGGTGTGTCCAAACTTTTGGTCTGTACTGTATATATATATTAACTGAGTTCATCAAAATCACAGTCCTAAACATAATATATGTAAATACATATAATAGATAGAGGTAGTCATAGGTGTTCTGATTCTAAAGAATAATAATAGCAATAAGTGGTCAACAAAGAAAAAAAGTGTACAGTATATTTAATTGCCACCAATCTCAATTGCTAAATTTGTCCACTGATTATACAAAATTGATTTCGCACTACCCTGCAGGATATCCAAAATATATATATACATGTATCCATATATACATATATAAATACATATACACATGCAAAAGCATATACACGGATCTATACACATAAATCCACAAACATATAATAATATGTATAAAAAAATAAAAATACACATATACATAGACAGTGACACATATTCATCTGTGAAGGCGTAAATAAATACTAACACACATATATATGGCCATATATACATACCACAAAAAAAAAATAACACATGAAAAACACACTGTGATTAAGGGAATAATAAAATTGTAGAAAAGTCATAAATAGATGAAGAGTGTGCCACAGGATGTGTGACTTAATGAAAAATATGTACATACCGTATTTTTCGGACTATAAGACGTATCGGACCATAAGACGCACCCCAAATTTTGGGGTGGAAAATAGGAAAATAAATAATTTTTATAAGATGGGTGTCTATCTTGTAGGCTGAATAGGTCTCTTACCTGGGGGGCGGTGGAGCCGGGGTCACAGGAGGCAGGGTCCTTCAGGAAGCTGGTGGAAGTGCAGGAATGCTGCAGACTCTGGGTGCCAGAAGGTGTTGCTCCAGCAGCAGGGAGTTGCGGTGGTGGTAGAGCAGGATCGCAGGGCCCTCTATTCCTTCAGGAACCCAGCGGCGGCAGCAGAAGAGGTGAGATGCTGCAGGGCCATGCTGTGGGGCCCGTGTCTGACTGTCTGGCCACCCGAGCTCCCAGTTTGCGAATGCGTCAGCTCAGGCGGCCATTTTCATGTAGTTCACGGCTTCAGGAAGATGGCTGCGGCCACCAGAAGGCAGCGCACACCTCTCTGCTTCACCGCCGACAGCAACACACTGGCCCCGCAACATCTCACCTCTTCTGCTGCCGCCAGGTTCCTGGGAGAGGAAGAAAATGGAGGGCCCTGCAATCCCGCTCCACCACCAACGCAACTATCTGGTAAGCTACGTTCGGACCATAAGATGCACCCCGCATTTTCCTCCCAAATTTGCGTCTTATGGTCCGAAAAATATGGTATATGCATGTAAAACACAAGATATGGATATGCAACCCACAGAGATAACACAAATTACATGGAAGAATAAGAGAACATATGACAATTGGTAATATACTTGAAAGTGAAAAAAGACATCAAAGAGATAAAGTGAACCCAAGAATGAACTTTACTAAGAAGATAAGAAGAAATAAAGAAGAAAGGGTGCAACGTACCTAAAATACAACATCACATGTGTAAATATGAGAACACTGTGGATAAATCTGGCATTTATAGATAATAGGCAAGAAGGAAGACATTTTTAAAGCAAGCCAAAAGAAGTCCTGTTTGCAGTTTGCAAAAAGCCATGTAGGGGACACAGCGAGCGTCTGGAAGAAGTCGCTCTGGTCAGATGAGACCAAAGTTGAACTTTTTAGGGTAAATGCAAAATGCTACTTGTTGTGGAAACCTAACACTGCACATCACTTTAAAAACACCATCCCCACCATCAAACATGGTGGTTGCAGCATCCTGATGTGGGGAGGCTTTTCTTCTGCAGGAACAAAGAAGGTAGCCAGAGTTGATGGGAACATAGATTGAGATAAATACAGAGCAATCCTGGAGGAAAATCTGTTTGAGGCTGCAAAAGACTTGAGACTGGGGCACAGGTTCACTTTTCAGCAGGACAATAACCTTAAACATCCTGCCAGAGCTACAATTGATGGTTTTGATCAAAGCATATTCCTGTGTGTGAATGGCCCAGTCACAATCCAGACTGAAATCCAGAGAATCTGTGACAAGATGTGAAAATTACTAATCACAGATGTCTCCATCCAATCTCACTGAGCGAGAGCGAGTGTGCACAGAAGGGGCAAAATGTCACCTCTAGATGTGCAAAACTGGGAGAGATATACCCCCAAAAGACTGCAGCAATAATTACATAGAAAGGGGGTCCTACAAAGTACTGACTAAGGGGGGCTGAATACAAATACACGTCACAATTTTCAGATTTATATTTTTTAAATATTTAGAAAACCATGTATCATTTCCTTTATACTCTACAAATACTTGCTACTTAGTGTTTGTATCACATAAAATCACAATAAAATACATTCAAATTTGTGGAAGTAATGTGAAATAATGTGGAAAAGTTCACGACTTATGATTACTTTTTCAAGGCACTGTAGTGTGTATATGTAAAATGTGAATATAAATGCTCACCTGTAAAAAGTTCAATCATAGTGGCAAATCCTAAGAATGTTAATCATGCTGGTATTTATACAGTACTTTACCTGCTAATGTGCGATAACACGTCAACAAGGCAAAAGACCAATATGTTGTTTGTCAAATGACATCTCATGAGGTATCTGTAGTGACTGACATGGAGGCTGAAAGGAATTTAATTATTCCTTTGAGTCTTACTAAATATTCTCTGTATACAAGAAACAGAACCTGCTCATCACAGGGTCTTCGAATGCTGCACATGATTCACTGATATTTACTGACCATTGTTTAATATCCATGTTAGTGAATACACTGTGTGCAGAATTATTAGGCAAGTTGTATTTTAGAGGATTATTTTTATTATTGATCAACAACTATGTTCTCAATCAACCCAAAAGACTCATAAATACCCAAGATTAATATTTTTGGAAGTTGGAGTGTTTTTTTTTTAGATTTGGCTATCTTAGGAGGATATCTGTTTGTGCAGGTAACTATTACTGTGCAGAATTAATAGGCAACTTAATAAAAACCAAATATAATCCCATCTCACTTGTTTATTTTCACCAGGTAAACCAAGATCAGTGCACAAAATTTAGAAATAAACATTTCTGACAAGCAAATGACTCGCCCCCTGGGTCGTGGGGCACTCGGATCCGGGCAGTGGGGGAACGATGGGAGTAGTAGTGGCAACCCGGTTCCGTGGCTCAGGGTGGTCAGGCCAGTGGTAGTCCGTTATGTGCTGATATTTATGTCCGACTACGCCACCCGTGGATTGCGGTTATTAGGAACCGCCGCTGCATGCAGACCGCTGGGGCTGATGAGGTGTGCAGCTAGGGTAGTGTGACTCCCCACGGGAAGAGTGCGGCCCCAGGGCAGTATAATGGATGTTGGGAGTGATGGTAGTGAGAGTCCCAGTGCTGATAGTGCTGGAGGAGCAAGGAGCACGCAGACAACAGGTTGCAGTCCAGGGTCTTTACTAGAACAGGTAAATTGACCCACAAACAGTCCCAGCTAGGAGGGGACCTGGATGTCTGAGAGCAACGGGGAAATTGGCCCTGGTCAGGGTGAGGGTGTAGGCCTACCGTGCTTTCTGCGCTCCTTCTGGCTATCTCCTCGTTATAGGGTAACAGCCCACGTTTCCGAGCTTTCCGTGTATTCTCGCCTGTATGGCCTGCGACGTGGGTTTCTTTCTGCTCCCAGCTTTGTACGGCTTTACTGGTCCCTTCGGTTGTGGCAGGGCCTCCAGGCTTCTTAGGCCAAGGAACATACAGTCCCTTGCGGACTGGTTATCTGCTGGAGGATGTAGAATGCTCCCAGCCTCAGACACCAAAGTCTGATAAGGTAAGTCTTTTATCTGCCAAGACAGGCTCTCTTCGCCTCTTGTCTCTGGCTTGTGGCTCTCCTCCTGCCACACTTCCTCATAGGTGCAATACAACTTTCTGTCCCTGCTCTGTTCTGGGACAAGTCTCAGTCCTGAGACAGGCCTTCAAGTTCTCTCTAACCCTGCCCCCAGCACCAGCTTTTATAGGGGCAGCCTGCTCCTCCTACTGGCCTGAGACAGGAGGCATTGCATGCTAATGTTCCCCTGACTAGAGAACCTCCCCCTTGCTCTCAGACACAGCTTTATTACATTTTGTGGCATCCAGGCCAGGGTGACACATTCCCCCCTAGTGAAATTTAGTACTCCGGGACTAAACAATAAACAAAGACAATATGCATACCATAGAACATTAACAGACAGACTACACACAGATTGAGTTCTTAAGGTCACAGTGTGGTCTGTGACCGGGTGTCCATATCACCAGCACAACGGGGAGCCTTAACCAGGTGGGGGTCTGTCCTACCCCAAGTCCTTTACAGTCTTAGTTCATTCCTGGGCAAGGCTCCGAACGCAGTCCATACAAGGTCCCGGTTATAAAAAGTCCATAACCTGTGAGTCCTTATGGTAACTGCAAGAAACTGAAACACAGAATTACCAAACAAGCATGTAACTAGGCAAACATTTCAACAGTTGGTAAGAAGGTTATTTACAATTTTAATGCACTCTATATTCTCCAGCGAGCGGGTATCTGTCCCTTTGTGCTCCTGGTTGACCTACGTAGCCCACTGTCTGGTGGTGGACCAACCTGGCTTTCCCCACTAGCGTTAGTGGTACAGCTACCAGCTGGGTGTACAGGTAAGGCAGGCAGCTGTCTGCGGGTCCTTTGGCTCACCGCAGGCATGGCAGGCTCACTGTCAGCAGAGGGTTGACTCTCCTGGGCTGCTGGTACAGGCTCTTCTGCCTCTGGAACCGCTTGCTCCTCTTCACCTTCCGGCTCTGGTGTTGGTTGTTGCTGTGCCGGTTGCAGGAAATGCAGGACGGGTACCACTATGGCATAATTTATGCGAGTCCAGTACTGAGGGAACTCTCCGAGAACGGTGCTGATCATTTCTTCCTTGTCCTCTGCGGGTTCAAGGTCACTCTGATCCTCTTCTGCACTACGGAGTTGCTCGGGGCACCTTTTGAGGTGGTCTCTGGAGACGGCACTAGTGGTTTCTCCTCCGTCCTTGGTGATTACGCACACCTTTGGGTTGTCGTGGTCAGACTGCAGTACGGTGTAGGGTTCCCTTTCAGACTGGTCGTCCAACTTATGTAGCCTTCTTTTTCGCTTTAGGACTTGCTCACCAGGTTCTAGGGGACCAGGAGGGGCGTGTTGATTGAAGAGTTTTTCTTGCCTCTCTCTCACCTGGGCCAGGCTCTTCTCCACACTCTCCTGTACCTTCTTGTACTGCAGTTGCCTTTCCATATCCCAGTCCGCATCGGGGGAGGTGTCCTCAGGTATTAGGACTCCCATCTCCAGGTCTACGGGCAGCTTACCTGGTCTAGCTCGCATCAGGTAAGCCGGGGTGCAGTTTGTAGCATTCACCGGGATATTGTTGTATAGGTCTATCAGGTCCGGCAGTTTATCTGGCCACAGGCTGCGTTCCTCCAGGGGCAACGTCTTCAGGAGATCAATGACTATATTGTTCATCTTCTCACACATCCCGCTGGTTTGGGGGTGGTAAGGCGTTGTACGAATCTTCTTACAGCCATAGAGGTTGCAGAACTCCTGGAAGATTTCAGCCTCGAACGCTGGACCCTGGTCTGTCAGGACCTGTTCCGGATACCCATGTGGACGGCAGAAATATTGCTGGAAGGCTCTGGCCGCTGTTTGGGCTGTCCAGTCTTTTACCGGGACCACCACGAGAAAACGGGAATAGTGGTCCACGATTGTCAGGGCGTAGATGTACCCTGACCGGCTTGGAGCCAACTTGACGTGGTCTAGAGCTACCAGCTCAAGAGGCTGCGTGGTGACGATGGGCCTCAAGGGTGTCTTCTGGCTGGTGCGGTCCTTCCTCCTTAGGTGACAAGGGCCACAGTCTCTGCACCACTTTTCTACAGCTCCTCTCATGCCTACCCAAAAGAACCTTCCTCTTAGCAGGAACTCCAGTTTCTTCCAACCGAAGTGTCCCGCTCTGTCATGGTAAGCCCCCAGGACCATAGCTGCATCCCGCCTTGGGACCACGACTTGCCAGGTCAGCTCGTGCATCCGGTGGTTAACAATCCTTCTGCACAACTTGCCTTCGTAGAGGAACAGCTTGCTCTTCCCATTCCATAGCTGCTTGGCTTCCTCTGGGGCATCTGGATCTAGGCGGGCGTCTTCCCGGGTCAGCAGATCTTTCACCAGTCGGACTGCAGGGTCACTATCTTGGGTCTCGGCCCAGCTGTGGTGAGGTAGGGGATTGATCATCACAGTTGTTAGATCCTCCTCCTTCACGCGGTGAGAGTGTTGAGCGGCTCCATACCGGTGAAACGCGGGGAGTTCTACCTCCTCCAGCTCTTCTGGGTCTTCGTCACCCTCAGGTAAGTGAGGCATTCTTGATAGGGTGTCCGCGTTGGCTTTGGTTTTGCCTGCCCGGTACTTGATCACGAAGTCATAGTTGGAGAGACGGGCCATCCACCGCTGTTCCAGGGCACCCAGTCTTGCATTGTCCAGGTGTGTCAACGGGTTGTTGTCCGTGTACACGGTGAACTTTGCGGAGGCCAGGTAATGCTTGATGCGTTCCGTCACGGCCCACACCACCGACAAGAATTCTAGCTTGAAGGAGCTGTAATTCTCCGGGTTCCTCTCAGTGGGCCTCAGCTTCCGACTGGCGTATGCGATCACCCGTTCTCTGCCCTGTTGGTTTTGGGACAGTACGGCTCCCAGTCCCACATTACTGGCGTCTGTGTGGAGAATGAAAGGATGGCCGTAATCAGGGTAGGCCAGGATCTCATCCCACGTGAGGGCCATCTTTAGCTGGCGGAAGGACTCCTCTTCCGGTTTATCCCACTTGAAGGGTGGCTTTTGACTTCGGGACTGAGACTGTCCGATCAGGAGGTCCTGCATAGGAGCTGCCATCTTAGTGAACCCGGGGATGAACCTTCGGTAGTAGCCTACCAACCCAAGAAACTGTCTCACCTCTTTGATGTTCGAGGGGCTTGGCCAGCTCTTGATTGCCGTGACCTTGTCAGGGTCGGGGGCCACTCCTTCCGCGCTTACCACGTGCCCTAGGTACTGGACCTTTGGTTTCAGCAGGTGACACTTCGATGGTTTTACCTTCAGGCCATAGCCTGCCAGGGCTTCGAACACCTCGGCCAGGTGCTTTAGGTGGTCCTCGTAGGTCTTCGAATAGACGATCACGTCGTCCAGGTAAAGGAGGACCGTCTCGAAGTTTCGGTGCCCTAGACAGCATTCCATCAGCCGCTGGAAGGTCCCTGGTGTGTTGCAGAGCCCGAAAGGCCTACAGTTGAACTCGCTCAGTCCCATCGGGATGGTGAAGGCGGTCTTCTCCTTGTCAGCCTCTGCCACAGGAACCTGCCAGTACCCGCTAGTAAGGTTCAAAGTAGAAAAGAATTAGCTGATTTTAGTGCGGCTAAAGACTCCTCTATTCTAGACAGCGGATATGCGTCTTTGTGGGTGATACGGTTGATTTGTCTATAGTCCACGCACATTCTCATGGTGCCGTCTTTCTTTTTCACCAGAACCAAGGGGGCTGCCCAGGGGCTACAGCTATCTCTAATGACCCCAGCTTCTTTCATTTCCCGCAGCATACCCTTGGCGTTCTGATAATGTGCAGGGGGTACAGGCCTGTGTCTCTCTTTTATTGGTGGGTGGCTCCCCGTGGGGATATGGTGTTCTATCCCTTTTACTCTGCCGAAGTCTAGCGGGTGCTTACTAAAGACTCTCTCGTACTCCTGTACCACCCGGTAGACTCCTTGTTTTTGGTGCAGGGGAGTGGAGTCAGCACCCACATGGAGTTTCTGGCACCAGTCCTCCTTTTGTTTCTGGGAGCCATTACCCTCCGCCTGAGGAGATGGAGGCAAGGGTTCCACGGCCCTGATAGCTTTGTGTTAGACAACAAACAGTTTGGCGAGTGTAGCGTACCTGGGTAAGTGTACCTCCCTCTCCCCAATGTTGAGGATGCGGACGGGCACCCTCCCATGACGGACATCAACCACCCCCCGGGCTGTCAAAATGGTGGGCCTGCTGCCTGAGTACACGGGTTCTACCATGGCTTGGTAGTCTCTACCTCTCAACCCGATTGCAGTCCGACACCAGATCATCATTTCACTTTTGGGAGGCATGGAAATGGGGAATGGGTCACTCAGTCTTACGCTACCGATCTCACCACCAGACAGTTCTACCTGCTGCCGTCTCATCAGGGCTTTTATCTTCTTGTTGAGGACTCTCTGTTGGCTGGAACTAGCATTCACCGCCACCTGTTGTAGAATTACAATTACCTCTGAAAGAAAATTTTCAATCACGTTAGTACCCACAGTTATTTTAGGGTGACTTTCACGACGGTCAATGTCCACAATAATTACTCCCTGTGCCGGTAGTTCAATGTAACGGGTTTGGGAGGCGGAACCTCTGAGCAACTATACAAGGGGGCGGCCCTTGTATGGAAGCGGGTGGCGCCCAGGGAAGACGGGCAGGTAGTCACTAGTGTTGAGCCACCCCCGTAGTGTTCGGGTTCGGTTCGGTTCGTCGAACACCGGGATGTTCGAGGAACTGTTCGTCGAACTGTTCGTCGAACACCTTACAACACCGTCGAACACCGTTAAAACCAATGGCAGGCAAACAAAAACACATAGAAACACATAGAAAACACCTTCAAAGGTGTCCAAAAGCTGACAAACTGCTCAGAAGACGCTTTCTTTAAAAAAGCCGGCCGGCAATTCAGCAGCGGCATACACCGGTACCCGACAATTTAGACAAGAAGGAATAGAGCCTCACACATAGATTAGATAGATAGAAACATGTCAGTCACATATATATGAAGTACAGTGACCGTGTTGCTTACTGTACTTGTCATTTAGTGTAAAGGATTTATTAAAAAATATAATAGTGTTTTCATGCACCGTCTCTTTAAAAAAGCCGGCCGGCAATTCAGCATCTGTACCCGACAATTTATAACAGACAGAATAGAGCTTCACACATAGATTAGATAGATAGAAACATGTCAGTCACATATATATGAAGTACAGTGACAATGTTGCTTACTGTACTTGTCATTTAGTGTAAAGGATTTATTAAAAAAAATAATAGTGTTTTCATGCACCGTCTCATTAAGAAAGCCGGCCGGCAATTCAGCATCTGTACCCAACAATTTATAACAGACAGAATAGAGCTTCACACATAGATTAGATAGATAGAAACATGTCAGTCACATATATATGAAGTACAGTGATAGTGTTGGTTACTGTACTTGCCATTTAGTATTAAAATAAAGGATTTATTATTAAAAAAAATTGGCATGGGGTTCCCCTTAATTTTAGTCTCTAGCGGAGGTTAAGCAGACAGCTGGGGCAGATGTTTGAAGCCTGGGAAGGGGGTAATACTCACGGAGCTTCCCAGGCTACTAATATGAGCCCCCAGCTGAATACATAGCCTTTACTAGCTATTAAACTGGGGGACCCCCCCAAAAAAATGACGTGGGGTCCCCCCTAATTTAATAGCTAGCAAAGGCTAGGCAGACAGCTGGGGGCTGATATTAATAGCCCAGGAAGGGAGCCATGAATATTGGCCCCCTCCCAGGCTAGAAACACCAGCCGTCAGCCGCCCCAGAAATGGCGCATTCATAGGATGCGCCAATTCTGGCACTTAGCCTCGCTCTTCCACGCTGCCCTGGTGCGGTGGCAGGGGGTAATAGGGCTGGGGTTGATGTCAGCTTATAATGCCAGCTGACATCAAGCCCAGGTTAGTAATGGAGAGGCGTCTATAAGACACCCCCATTACTAACCCCATAGTCAAAGTTAAAAGAAAACACAAACACCCAGAATAAAGTCCTTTAATTGAAATAAAGACACAATCCTTTATTGTTCTAAATTAAACCATACTTACCATCACGCCCATTCCAGCTGAAGCCAACGATCTCCTGCAATAAAAGAAAAATAATAAAGCAACCTCATCCTTACCTTTCCATGGTTCCCACGACAGCTTCAGCTCTGCTACATCGAGATGACAGGCTGGACCGCAGCAGAACGCTGCCATCCAGCCTGTCATCCCGCAGACACTGAGAAGCGCAGGCATGCTTGCGCTCTGCAGTGTCTGGCTGTGACGGCATAAAGATGAGACGAGTTCATGTCCAATGAACTCGGCGCACCTCATGCACGTCACTGACAGTGTGGGAAAATTCTCACGCTGAAGCGCTGAGTGCAGGAGAATTCTCCCACGCTGTCAGTGACGTGCATAAGGTGAGCTCATGTCCAATGAACTCAGCTCACCTCCTGCACGTCACTGACAGCGTGGGAGAATTCTCCTGCACTCAGCGCTTCAACGTGAGAATTCTCCCACGCTGAAGCGCTGAGTGCAGGAGAATTTTCCCACGCTGTCAGTGATGTGCATGAGGTGAGCTCATGTCCAATGAACTCAGCTCACCTCATGCACCTCACTGACAGCGTGGGAAAATTCTCCTGCACTCAGCGCTTCAGCGTGAGAATTCTCCCACGCTGAAGCGCTGAGTGCAGGAGAATTTTCCCACGCTGTCAGTGACATGCATGAGATGAGCCGAGTTCATTGGACATCAACTCGGCTCATCTGGATGCCCTCACAGAGAGACACTGTGGAGCGCAAGCAAGCCTGCGCTTCTCAGTGTCTGCGGGATGACAGGCTGGATGGCGGCGTTCTGCTGCGGTCCAGCCTGTCATCTCTATGTAGCAGAGCTGAAGCTGTCATGGGAACCATGGAAAGGTAAGGATTATGTTGCTTTATTATTTTTCTTTTATTTCAGGAGATCGTTGGCTTCAGCTGGAATGGGCGTGATGGTAAGTATGGTTTAATTTAGAACAATAAAGAATTGTGTGTTTATTTCAATTAAAGGACTTTTTTCTGGGTGTTGTGTTTTTTTTAAATACTTTACTATAAATTCATGGTGGTCATGTCTAATATTGGCGTGACCCCATGAATTTTGGGCTTAGGGCCAGCTGATAATGCCAAGCTGGCCCTAACCCCTTTATTACCCAGTGAGCCACCGCATCAGGGCCCTGGATGAGTTGGGTACAGCGCCAGAAGATGGCGCTTCTATGAACGCGCCATTTTCAGGGGTGGCTGCGGACTGCAATTTGCAGCGGGGGTGGCCCAGAAAGCTTGGGCCTCCCTGCGCTGCGGATTCCAGCCCCCAGCTGCATAGTTGTACCTGGCTGGACACAAAAACAGGGCGAAGCCCCACGTCAATTTTCGTTAAATTATTTCATGAAATAATTAAGAAAAAAAGGGCTTCCCTATATTGTTGTGTCCGGCCAGGTACAAATAGGCAGCTGGTGGTTGGGGGCAGCCCGTTCCTGCCTGCTGCACCTGACTGGACACAAATATAGTGCGAAGCCCCACGTCAATTTTTTTTAAATTATTTCATGAATTTCCTGAAATAATTTAAAAAAATTGAAGTGGGGCTTCGCACTATATTTGTGTCCAGCCAGGTACAGCAGGCAGGAACGGGCTGCCCCCAACCACCAGCTGCCTATTTGTACCTGGCCGGACACAACAATATAGGGAAGGCCTTTTTTTCTTAATTATTTCATGAATTTCATGAAATAATTAAAAAAAAAATACGTGGGGCTTCGCCCTATTTTTGTGTCCAGCCAGGTACAACTAGGCAGCTGGGGGCTGGAATCTGCAGCGCAGGGAGGCCCAAGCTTTCTGGGCCCCCCTCGCTGCAAATTGCAGTCCGCAGCCACCCCGGAAAATGGCGCGTTCATAGAAGCGCCATCTTCTGGCGCTGTACCCAACTCATCCAGGGCCCTGGTGCGGTGGCTCACTGGGTAATAAAGGGGTTAGGGCCAGCTTGGTATTATCAGCTGGCCCCAAGCCCAAAATTCATGGGGTCACGCCAGTATTAGACATGACCGCCATGAATTTCTAGTTAAGTATTTAAAAAAAACACAACACCCAGAATAAAGTCCTTTAATTGAAATAAACACACAATTCTTTATTGTTCTAAATTAAACTATACTTACCATCACGCCCATTCCAGCTGAAGCCAACGATCTCCTGCAATAAAAGAAAAATAATAAACCAACCTCATCCTTACCTTTCCATGGTTCCCACGACAGCTTCAGCTCTGCTACATCGAGATGACAGGCTGGACCGCAGCAGAACGCTGCCATCCAGCCTGTCATGCCGCAGACACTGAGAAGAGCAGGCATGCTTGCGCTCCTCAGTGTCTCGCTGTGACGGCATCCAGATGAGCCGAGGTCATGTCCAATGAACTCAGCTCACCTCATGCACGTCACTGACAGCGTGGGAAAATTCTCACGCTGAAGTGCTGAGTGCAGGAGAATTCTCCCACGCTGTCAGTGACGTGCATGAGGTGAGCTCATGTCCAATGAACTCAGCTCACCTCATGCACCTCACTGACAGCGTGGGAAAATTCTCCTGCACTCAGCGCTTCAGCGTGAGAATTCTCCCACGCTGTAAGTGACGTGCATGAGGTGAGCCGAGTTCTTTGGACATGACCTCGGCTCATCTTTATGCCGTCACAGAGAGACAATGTGGAGCGCAAGCAAGCCTGCTCTTCTCAGTGTCTGCGGGATGACAGGCTGGATGGCAGCGTTCTGCTGCGGTCCAGCCTGTCATCTCGATGTAGCAGAGCTGAAGCTGTCGTGGGAACCATGGAAAGGTAAGGATGAGGTTGGTTTATTATTTTATTTTTATTACAGGAGATCGTTGGCTTCAGCTGGAAAGGGCGTGATGGTAAGTATGGTTTAATTTAGAACAATAAAGAATTGTGTCTTTATTTCAATTAAAGGACTTTATTCTGGGTGTTTGTGTTTTTTTTAACTTTGACTATGGGGTTAGTAATGGGGGTGTCTTATAGACGCCTCTCCATTACTAACCTGGGCTTGATGTCAGCTGGCATTATAAGCTGACATCAACCCCAGCCCTATTACCCCCTGCCACCGCACCAGGGCAGCGTGGAAGAGCGAGGCTAAGTGCCAGAATTGGCGCATCCTATGAATGCGCCATTTCTGGGGCGGCTGACGGCTGGTGTTTCTAGCCTGGGAGGGGGCCAATATTCATGGCTCCCTTCCTGGGCTATTAATATCAGCCCCCAGCTGTCTGCCTAGCCTTTGCTAGCTATTAAATTAGGGGGGACCCCACGTCATTTTTTTGGGTGGGTCCCCCATTTTAATAGCTAGTAAAGGCTATGTATTCAGCTGGGGGCTGATATTAGTAGCCTGGGAAGCTCCGTGGGTATTACCCCCTTCCCAGGCTTCAAACATCTGCCCCAGCTGTCTGCTTAACCTCCGCTAGAGCCTAAAATTAAGGGGAACCCCTCGCCAATTTTTTTAATAATAAATCCTTTATTTTAATACTAAATGACAAGTACAGTAATCAACACTGTCACTGTACTTCATATATATGTGACTGACATGTTTCTATCTATCTAATCTATGTGTGAAGCTCTATTCTGTCTGTTATAAATTGTCGGGTACAGATGCTGAATTGCCGGCAGGCTTTCTTAAAGAGACGGTGCATGAAAACACTATTATTTTTTTTAATAAATCCTTTACACTAAATGACAAGTACAGTAAGCAACACTGTCACTGTGCTTCATATATATGTGACTGACATGTTTCTATCTATCTAATCTATGTGTGATTCTCTATTCCTTCTATTCTAAATTGTTGGGTACAGATGCTGAATTGCCGGCCGGCTTTTTTAAAGAGACGGTGCATGAAAACACTATTATTTTTTTTGATAAATCCTTTACACTAAATGACAAGTACAGTAATCAACACTGTCACTGTACTTCATATATATGTGACTGACATGTTTCTGTCTATCTAATCTATGTGTGATTCTCTATTCCTTCTATTCTAAATTGTCGGGTATCGCTGCTGAATTGCCGGCCGGCTTTTTTAAAGAGACGGTGCATGAAAACACTATTATTTTTTTTGATAAATCCTTTACGCTAAATGACAAGTACAGTAAGCAGCACTTTCACTGTACTTCTTATATATGTGACTGACATGTTTATATCTATCTAATCTATGTGTGAAGCTCTATTCTTTCGGTTCTAAATTGTCGGGTACCGGTGTATGCCGCTGCTGAATTGCCGGTTTTCATGTTTCACTGTTGGCACTGTTCCCATCGATTTGGGCAATCACTGTAATGCCACAACCACCATGGCGATGGCATTACAGTGAGTGGCAGACAATCCCTGCATGATTGGTGCTCTAAATAGCACCAGACATGCAGGACACGCTTTTGGTGCACGAACAGTTATCGAACATAACCTCGAACAGCCGAATTTTTTGCAAATCGTTCGGGTTCGTCGAACAACTCGAACACCGCCCAAAACAGCTCGAATTTGAGATTGGCGAACAGTTCTAGTCGAACACCGCTCATCTCTAGTAGTCACAGCAAGTGACAGGGACAGTCTCTGGGTAAACGGGCAGGTGGTCACGGCAAGTGACCGGGACAGTCTCTGGGTAAACGGGTAGGTGGTCACGGCAAGTGACCGGGACAGTCTCTGGGTAAACGGGCATGTGGTCACGGCAAATGACCGGGACAGTCTCTTGACAGGCGGGTGATCACGGCAAGTGACGGGAGAGCCTCCAGGTAGGCAAGCAGGCTGGTAGCAGGTGGACGCTCCCAGGTGAGCGGGCAAGAGTCTCTGGACAGGCAAGTGGTCACAGCACGTGACGGCAGGGCCTCCAGGTAGGCTAACAGGCAGGTAGCAGATGAGCGCTCCCAGGTGAGCGGGCAAGAGTCACTGGACAGGCAGGTGGTCACAGCACGTGACGGCGGAGCCTCCAGGTAGGCTAGCAGACAGGTAGCAGGTGAGCGCTCCCAGGTGAGCGTGCAAGAGTCTCTGGACAGGCTGGTGGTCACAGCACGTGACGGTGGAGCCTCCAGGTAGGCTAGCAGACAGGTAGCAGGTGAGCGCTCCCAGGTGAGCGGGCAAGAGTCTCTGGACAGGCTGGTGGTCACAGCACGTGACGGCGGAGCCTCCAGGTAGGCTAGCAGGCAGGCAGCAGATGTGCGCTCCCAGGTGAGCGGGCAGACGGATCCATAGACAGACTGGCAGGGCTGGTAGGCAGACTGTCGGACCGCAGGAATAGAAGCAGGTTGACACGAGACAGGCAGGTATCAGACAGGAAACTGGCAGGAAACTTGCAGGAAACTGGCAGGTAACTGGCAGGTAACTGGAAACGGGACCTGAGGGCTGAAGCAGAGTGATGAACTGTGCTACAACATTGCTCGGGCACCTCCATTTTGGAGGAGGTGCCTTATATATGGTGAAGTCCTCCGGCCATGGGCCGGGGACTCCTTAGGACGGCGCTCACGGCCCCTTTAAGAGAGGGGGAGCGCGCGTGCGCCCTAAGCACTGTGGCCGGGAAGGAGCGCGCGCTGCTAGCAGAGCGGGAGGAAGACGCCGGGCACGGAGCGGAGAGGTGAGGGGAACAGCGTCCCTGCCTAGCAGGAGGCAGGGATGCCGACGCTACAGTACCCCCCCTTTAGGCCCCCCCTTTTTTAGGCCAGACAGGAATTTAGCAAGGATGAGAGGGGCATGGATGTTCTCCCGGGGCTCCCACGTTCTCTCCTCAGGACCAAACCCCTTCCAATCTACCAGAAAAAAAGTCTTTCCTCTTACCCTTTTGGTGGCCAGAATGTTCTCTACCTCAAACTCGTTTTCAGCAGAAACCGGAGCAGGAGGCGTACCTGTAGACTTGGAAAAAGAGTTAAGTACCACGGGTTTGAGGAGAGATACATGGAAGGAGTTAGGGATCCGCAGGTTGGCCGGGAGTTTCAATTTATAGGCCACCCGGTTGATCTGTTTGATAACCTCCAGTGGGCCGATGAACCGAGGCCCTAACTTGTAGGAGGGAATCTTGAGCCGGCTCTACTTGGACGAGAGCCAGACTTTATCTCCAGGACGGAATTGTGGAGGATCCAGGCGTTTTTTGTCAGCGTGTTTTTTCATCCTCTCGGACGACTGAAGGAGTGCGGATCGGGTACTCTCCCAAATGGAGGAAAATTCGCTAACGAGAGATTCCGCAGCCGGATTATCCACCGAGGTGGAGACGGGAAATGGAATCCGAGGATGCTGACCGAAGACTACAAAAAACGGGGATTTGGAGGAAGATTCGCTCTCGTGATTGTTGTAAGAGAATTCGGCCCATGGCAGGAGATCCACCCAGTCTGAATGGTGGGCATTAACGAAGTGCCGGAGGTAACTAGTCAGGTTCTGATTGATCCGCTCCACTTGACCATTGGACTGTGGATGGTAAGCGGAGGAGAAGTCCAGGGTGACGTCTAGCAGTTTACATGTGGCTCTCCAGAAGCGAGAGGTGAACTGAACCCCACGATCCGACACGATGTGGAGAGGCAGGCCATGAAGACGGAAGATGTGGCGGATAAAGTCTTTAGCCAGCTCGGGTGCAGACGGGAGGCCTGGCAGGGGAATGAAATGGGCCATTTTGGAAAAGCGGTCAGCGACCACCCAAATGACTGTACAGCCGGCAGAGACAGGGAGATCTGTTATGAAGTCCATAGCTATATGCTGCCAGGGGGCAGCAGGTACTGGAAGAGGAAGGAGGCGACCGGCTGGCAGGTGTCTCGGAACCTTGTTGCGGGCGCAGGACACACAGGCAGAAACAAAGTCTATTACGTCCTTGTGCAGGGTAGGCCACCAGTAGTGCCGGGTAATAAGCTGGAGGGTCTTTTTCTGACCGGCGTGGCCAGCTAGTTTAGACGAGTGACCCCAGTGTAGGATCCTCTCCCGATCAGGTACAGTGACGAACGTCTTACCGGGAGGGAGACGATTTAGACTCACAGGAGCCACCTGCATTACTCTGGCGGGATCGATATGTTTAGGTTCCTCCTCTAGATCAGACACCAGGAAGGATCGGGACAAGGCGTCCGCTTTGATGTTTTTGTCAGCCGGGCGAAAATGAAGAACAAAATCAAAGCGAGCAAAAAACAAGGACCACCAGGCTTGGCGCGGGTTAAGTCTCTGGGCACTCTGGAGGTAAGCCAAGTTCTTGTGGTCAGTGTAAATTATTACCGGGTGAAGAACCCCCTCGAGCAGGTAACGCCACTCCTCCAAAGCCAGCTTAATGGCCAATAACTCTCGGGCTCCAATAGAAAAGTTGCGCTCAGAAGAGGAGAAGAGTTTGGAGAAGAAGCCGCAAGTTACCATTCTCCCGGAAGACGATTTTTGGGTAAGTACCGCTCCGGCTCCAGAGGAGGAGGCGTCAACTTCCAGGAAGAACTGCTTGTTGCCGTCCAGGCGATGCAGCAACGGGGCGGAAGAGAAAGCCTGTTTTAAGGAAAGAAAGGCTTCCTCTGCTGCGGGCGGCCATTCTCTGGGATTAGTGCCCTTACGGGTGAGCGCGGAAATTGGGGCAGTCCGGGAAGAGAAGTGCGGTATAAAGAGGCGGTAATAGTTGGCGAAGCCCAGGAACCGCTGAATAGCCTTCAACCCCTCTGGTCGAGGCCACTTCTCGATGGCAGACAGTATCTCAGGATCCATTCGTAGGCCGGTCTGAGAAATTATGTAGCCCAAAAACGGGAGCGAGGTCTGCTCAAAGAGGCACTTCTCATATTTAGCGTAGAGGTGGTTCTGCCTGAGCCTGAGCAGGACCTGACGAACATCCCTCCGGTGAGTCTGGAAATCCGGAGAGAAGACCAAGATGTCGTCCAGGTACACCACTACGCAGGAGTAGAGAAGGTCCCGGAAGATGTCATTGACCAACTCTTGAAAGACGGCGGGAGCGTTACAGAGACCAAAGGGCATTACCAGATATTCATAGTGGCCGTCCCGGGTGTTGAATGCCGCCTTCCATTCATCCCCCTGACGGATACGAACCAGGTTATACGCCCCACGGAGGTCCAGTTTGGTGAAGATTCTAGCCCCCCTCAGGCGGTCAAATAATTCAGGAATGAGCGGGAGGGGGTATTTATTCTTCACTGTAATCTGGTTAAGGCCTCTATAATCTATACATGGACGGAGTGAGCCGTCCTTCTTTTTGACGAAGAAGAAGCCTGCTCCCGCCGGGGAGGTAGATTTCTGGATAAATCCCCGGGCCAGATTCTCCTCAATATATTCAGACATGGACCGGGTCTCTGCTGCGGACAAAGGGTAGATACGCCCACGGGGAGGAGTAGAGCCGGGTATCAGGTCGATTGGACAGTCATATGGTCTATGAGGGGGTAATGTCTCTGCTTCTTTTTTATTGAAGACATCCGCATAAGACCAATAGGGAACCGGTAGACCGGGTAGATTGACTGGGGTAGGAGAAGGACGAGCAGGATGAACGGGAACTAGACAAGTCTTATGGCAGTCCTGTCCCCAGCGAAGGACTTCTCCGGTCTGCCAGTCTAGCACGGGTGCATGTTTCTGGAGCCAAGGTAGACCCAGCAAGAGTGCGTGAGAGAGTCCAGGTAGAACATGAAAGGAGATGCTCTCAGAATGCAGCATTCCCACCTGCAGAGTTATGGATTCTGTGATGAGTTGGATGGGATGTGGTAAGAGGCCCCCATCCACGGCGGCGACAGATAAAGGTACAGCCAGAGGTTTGGTAGGAATGCGGTACCTCTCTACCAGGGATTGAGAGATGAGATTACCAGCAGCTCCTGAGTCAAGTTGAGCCAGTTCGAAATAGCGGTTCTCTCCGCAGGTGATGGAGACTGACAGCATCAGGGATGGAGAGGGTTTACTTTTGTCTAGGGCGACCTCTCTGAGCGACCCTAGACACAGGCGTTTCCCGATCTCTCAGGGCAGGAACGGATCCGGTGCTCCTTACTGCCACAGTAGAAGCAGCTCCCCTCGGCACGGCGTGAGTCTTGACGGGTTTTGACCATCTTGGTCTGGTCGACCTGCATAGGCTCAGGTGAGTGTGCCTGGGGAGTAACGGAGGGGGTGACGGGTTTCTGGAAAGTAGGGGCTAGACGTGGAAACCTCCTCTCACGGGTGACCTCTTTGGCGCGCTCCTGGAACCGGATGTCAATCCGGGTGGCAAGTGTTATCAAGTCGTCGAGAGTGGTAGGAATGTCCCGACCGGCGAGTTCATCTTTAATACGGCCGGACAGACCCTCCCAGAAGACAGACACCAGAGCGTCGTTATCCCAGGCCAGCTCCGAAGCAAGGGTACGGAACCGTATGGCATATTGGCCCACGGTGAGATCTCCTTGACGGAGGCGTAGCAGAGACGATGCGGATGAGGTCTTCCGTCCGGGTTCGTCGAAGACTTTCCAGAAAGCCGTGAGAAAGGCTGGCAGGTCGGACACCAGGAGGTCTCCTCTCTCCCATGGAGGATTTAGCCAAGCCAGTGCCTCCCCCGTGAGATGAGACATGATGAAGGCAACTTTGGCCCGGTCGGAGATAAACTGGTGGGACAGGAGTTCAAAGTGCAGGGTGCACTGGTTTATGAAGCCCCGAGCTTGAGCGGGGTCGCCTCCGAAGTGAGGAGGTGCAGAAAGCCGGGGTCCGGGGCAGGATACCATGGTATTGGTGGGCAGCGGCGCTGCCGGGTTGCGAGTCATGACGCTAGCGGTGGTTGCTGGTGGAGCAGTCAGAGTGTCCAGGCGAGAGTTGACATTCCGCAGATGACCCAGGATGGACTCCTGTTGGGACCTCTGACGGGACAGTTCATGACATAGGTCCGAGAGCGAGGGAGCTTGGGTGCCACCGGATTCCAAGGCCCGAGCAAACTGTAACGGGTCTGGGAGGTGGAACCTCTGAGCAATTATACAAGGGGGCGGCCCTTGTAAGGAAGCGGGTGGCGCCCAGGGAAGACGGGCAGGTAGTCACAGCAAGTGACAGGGACAGTCTCTGGGTAAACGGGCAGGTGGTCACGGCAAGTGACCGGGACAGTCTCTGGGTAAACGGGTAGGTGGTCACGGCAAGTGACCGGGACAGTCTTTGGGTAAACAGGCAGGTGGTCACGGCAAATGACCGAGACAGTCTCTTGACAGGCGGGTGATCACTGCAAGTGACGGCAGAGCCTCCAGGTAGGCAAGCAGGCTGGTAGCAGGTATACGCTCCCAGGTGAGCGGGCAAGAGTCTCTGGATAGGCAGGTGGTCACAGCACGTGACGGCAGGGCCTCCAGGTAGGCTAACAGGCAGGTAGCAGATGAGCGCTCCCAGGTGAGCGGGCAAGAGACACTGGACAGGCAGGTGGTCACAGCACGTGACGGCGGAGCCTCCAGGTAGGCTAGCAGACAGGTAGCAGGTGAGCACTCCCAGGTGAGCGGGCAAGAGTCTCTGGACAGGCTGGTGGTCACAGCACGTGACGGCGGAGCCTCCAGGTAGGCTAGCAGACAGGTAGCAGGTGAGCGCTCCCAGGTGAGCGGGCAAGAGTCTCTGGACAGGCTGGTGGTCACAGCACGTGACGGCGGAGCCTCCAGGTAGGCTAGCAGGCAGGCAGCAGATGTGCGCTCCCAGGTGAGCGGGCAGACGGATCCATAGACAGACTGGCAGGGCTGGTAGGCAGACTGTCGGACCGCAGGAATAGAAGCAGGTTGACACGAGACAGGCAGGTATCAGACAGGAAACTGGCAGGAAACTGGCAGGTAACTGGCAGGTAACTGGAAACGGGACCTGAGGGCTGAAGCAGAGTGATGAACTGTGCTACAACATTGCTCGGGCACCTCCATTTTGGAGGAGGTGCCTTATATATGGTGAAGTCCTCCGGCCATTGGCCGGGGACTCCTTAGGACGGCGCGCGCGGCCCCTTTAAGAGAGGGGGAGCTCGCGCGCGCGCGCCCTAAGCACTGTGGCCGGAAAGGAGCGCGCGCTGCTAGCAGAGCGGGAGGAAGACGCCGGGCACGGAGCGGAGAGGTGAGGGGAACAGCGTCCCTGCCTAGCAGGAAGCAGGGACGCCGATGCTACATTCAACTTTACCAATTTTAATGGTCATCTCCTTGAACCCCATCTGCGGCACGGGTAAGCCATTACTGGCGATGATGCTCAAGTTACTGTCTGGATACCGTGTGATATCAGCATCAGTCCAATACTGCTTAAAAAGTACATAAGGGATAGTGGTTACTTGTGACCCAGTATTCAGCAAGGCGCTCATGGGGATACTGTCCAGCACCACAGGTAAAACCGGGCACCCCCCATCGTACTTATCACGCCAATTATAAGGGCCTGGTGATCTTATGCCTGGGGGTTGGCCCTCTGCCCCAGGTTGGACCCGTTTAAATTACAGTACCTGGAAATGTGTCCGGGCTGGTTACATCGACGGCAAATGGGCTGTCCATCCTCTGCGTAGCAGTCTGTGGGCCTCCCTCAGAACGACGGGATCCTCCTCTGTCGACGCCACGGGACATCCTCTGGACTTGAAGCCAGCTCGATGGGTCTTGACGGGTCCACTTGCAATGCCTGGACAGTCCTGGTCAATGCCGCGACGCTCCTGGTCAGCTCCTGGACTTGGTGGTGCAGGTCTTTCGACGGGGCTTGGTTCAGGGCCTGTGCATCAGCCCCCACGGGGTCCATAGAGGAGGGCGCCGCCTCCTGGTGGTAGGTGAGAGCAGGGCGCCGGGGGTTTATAGCGCCACTGGTTGCAGATTCACGGAGCACCCTTATGTCCCTGTCCTTAAATTGGGCAAAGGTCAGGTCGGGGTTCTGAAAGAACATGAGGCGCAGCTGGGCCCTGTGGGCGCTGGACAGCAGACCTTCTATGAATTGTTCTGTTAGCAGTTTATCCATTTCCTGCACACTGCCAGGGTCAGTTTGTTGGATAGCCCTCAAGGCTTCCTGCAGATTTAGGGCATAGTCTCTGATGCTGTCCTGTGCCCGCTGCTTACATCCATAGAACCTCATTTTAATCTCAGCAGAGGTACGTGTGTCAAAGGTACCCCGCAGCCGGGCCAGAATACCCTTCACAGTCCTTTTCTCCTCAGTGGGCCATGATTTTACCTCCCTTTGGGCTGCGCCAGTTAACTGCCCTGTTAGTATGCTGACCTTCTGTTCCTCTGTCAGGGGGTAGACTTGGAACAAACTGTACAGCCTTTCCTTAAAGTCAGTTAGGGAATGGGACTCCCTTGAGTACTTGGGCAGCCAGGCCGCTCCAGGGATGTAGGGCAGGGAAAAGGGCATCACCGCTGCTGCAGCTGCGTTGGTGGTAGTGGGCGCCTCTGTATCCGACATCTTCCTCCCCCCTAGCTAAGCGTGGCCAACCTTCCGACGATCCTCTTCTGTAGGCCGGGGCTCCGCTGCTGCTGCTCTGGACGAGGACCTTGTGTCGCGTCCTGATGACGTCAGTGTCGCTCTCTCTCCCTTCCAGGACCTTGCGCAGTGTCGGTGCGTGGGGCGGAGCTTCGGATCTCGCGCGGTTTGGACGTCCACGCCCCTCTTCTTCCCGTGCGGCGTCCTGAAGATGGCGGGAGATGGCTGGAAATGGCGGGAAACGGCTCCGGATGGCGGGAAACCTCTTTTCAGGTAAGTGCAAAGTCTTTTTCAGGCACGCAATACCCGTTTGTGGCGGGTTGGTTTCAATCCTGCCGACTACGCCAAAGCTGACTCGCCCCCTGGGCCGTGGTGCACTCGGATCCGGGCAGTGGGGGAACGATGGGAGTAGTAGTGGCAACCCGGTTCCGTGGCTCAGGGTGGTCAGGCCAGTGGTAGTCCGGTATGTGCTGATGTTTATGTCCGACTACGCCACCCGTGGATTGCGGTTATTAGGAACCGCCGCTGCATGCAGACCGCTGGGGCTGATGAGGTGTGCAGCTAGGGTAGTGTGACTCCCTACGGGAAGAGTGCGGCCCCAGGGCAGTATAATGGATGTTGGGAGTGATGGTAGTGAGAGTCCCAGTGCTGATAGTGCTGGAGGAGCAAGGAGCACGCAGACAACAGGTTGCAGTCCAGGGTCTTTACTAGAACAGGTAAATTGACCCACAAACAGTCCCAGCTAGGAGGGGACCTGGATGTCTGAGAGCAACGGGGAAATTGGCCCTGGTCAGGGTGAGGGTGTAGGCCTACCGTGCTTTCTGCGCTCCTTCTGGCTATCTCCTCGTTATAGGGTAACAGCCCACGTTTCCGAGCTTTCCGTGTATTCTCGCCTGTATGGCCTGCGACGTGGGTTCCTTTCTGCTCCCAGCCTTGTACGGCTTTACTGGTCCCTTCGGTCGTGGCAGGGCCTCCAGGCTTCTTAGGCCAAGGAATATACAGTCCCTTGCGGACTGGTTATCTGCTGGAGGATGTAGAATCCTCCCAGCCTCAGACACCAAAGTCTGGTAAAGTAAGTCTTTTATCTGCCAAGACAGGCTCTCTTCGCCTCTTGTCTCTGGCTTGTGGCTCGCCTCCTGCCACACTTCCTCTTAGGTGCAATACAGCTTTCTGTCCCTGCTCTGCTCTGGGACAAGTCTCAGTCCTGAGACAGGCCTTCAAGCTCTCTCTAACCCTGCCCCCAGCACCAGCTTTTATAGGGGCAGCCTGCTTCCCCTACTGGCCTGAGACAGGAGGCATTGCATGCTAATGTTCCCCTGACTAGAGAACCTCCCCCTTGCTCTCAGACACAGCTTTATTACATTTTGTGGCATCCAGGCCAGGGTGACACATTCCCCCCTAGTGAAATTTAGTACTCCGGGACTAAACAATAAACAAAGACAATATGCATACCATAGAACATTAACAGACAGACGACGCACAGATTGAGTTCTTAAGGTCACAGTGTGGTCTGTGACCGGGTGTCCATATCACCAGCACAACGGGGAGCCTTAACCAGGTGGGGGTCTGTCCTACCCCAAGTCCTTTACAGTCTTAGTTCATTCCTGGGCTAGGCTCCGAACGCAGTCCATACAAGGTCCCGGTTATAAAAAGTCCATAACCTGTGAGTCCTTACGGTAACTGCAAGAAACTGAAACACAGAATTACCAAACAAGCATGTAACTAGGCAAACATTTCAACAGTTGGTAACAAGGTTATTTACAATTTTAATGCACTCTATATTCTCCAGCGAGCGGGTATCTGTCCCTTTGTGCTCCTGGTTGACCTACGTAGCCCACTGTCTGGTGGTGGACCAACCTGGCTTTCCCCACTAGCGTTAGGGGTACAGCTACCAGCTGGGTGTACAGGTAAAGCAGGCAGCTGTCTGCGGGTCCTTTGGCTCACCGCAGGCATGGCAGGCTCACTGTCAGCAGATTGTTGACTCTCCTGGGCTGCTGGTACAGGCTCTTCTGCCTCTGGAACCGCTTGCTCCTCTTCACCTTATGGCTCTGGTGTTGGTTGTTGCTGTGCCGGTTGCAGGAAATGCAAGACGGGTACCACTATGGCATAATTTATGCGAGTCCAGGACTGAGGGAACTCTCTGAGAATGGTGCTGATCATTTCTTCCTTGTCCTCTGCGGGTTCAAGGTCACTCTGATCCTCTTCTGCACTACGGAGTTGCTCGGGGCACCTTTTGAGGTGGTCTCTGGAGACGGCACTAGTGGTTTCTCCTCCGTCCTTGGTGATTACGCACACCTTTGGGTTGTCATGGTCAGACTGCAGTACGGTGTAGGGTTCCCTTTCCCACTGGTCGTCCAACTTATGAAGCCTTCTTTTTCGCTTTAGGACTTGCTCACCAGGTTCTAGGGGACCAGCAGGGGCGTGTTGATTGAAGAGTTTTTCTTGCCTCTCTCTCACCTGGGCCAGGCTCTTCTCCACACTCTCCTGTACCTTCTTGTACTGCAGTTGCCTTTCCATATCCAAGTCCGCATCCGGGGAGGTGTCCTCAGGTATTAGGACTCCCATCTCCAGGTCTACGGGCAGCTTACCTGGTCTAGCTCACATCAGGTAAGCCGGGGTGCAGTTTGTAGCATTCACCGGGATATTGTTGTATAGGTCTATCAGGTCCAGCAGTTTTTCTGGCCACAGGCTGCGTTCCTCCAGGGGCAACGTCTTCAGGAGATCAATGACTATATTGTTCATCTTCTCACACATCCCGTTGGTTTGGGGGTGGTAAGGCGTTGTACGAATCTTCTTACAGCCATAGAGGTTGCAGAACTCCTGAAAGATTTCAGCTTCGAACGCTGGACCCTGGTCTGTCAGGACCTGTTACGGATACCCGTGTGGACGGCAGAAATATTGCTGGAAGGCTCTGGCCGCTGTTTGGGCTGTCAAGTCTTTTACCGGGACCACCACGAGAAAACGGGAATAGTGGTCCATGATTGTCAGGGCGTAGATGTACCCTGACCGGCTTGGAGCCAACTTGACGTGGTCTAGAGCTACCAGCTCAAGAGGCTGCGTGGTGACGATGGGCCTCAAGGGTGTCTTCTGGCTGGTGCGGTCCTTCCTCCTTAGGTGACAAGGGCCACAGTCTCTGCACCACTTTTCTACAGCTCCTCTCATGCCGACCCAAAAGAACCTTCCTCTTAGCAGGAACTCCAGTTTCTTCCAACCGAAGTGTCCCGCTCTGTCATGGTAAGCCCCCAGGACCATAGCTGCATCCCGCCTTGGGACCACGACTTGCCAGGTCAGCTCGTGGGTCCAGTGGTTAACAATCCTTCTGCACAACTTGCCTTCGTAGAGGAACAGCTTGCTCTTCTCCTTCCATAGCTGCTTGGCTTCCTCTGGGGCATTTGGATCTAGGTGGGCGTCTTCCTGGGTCAGCAGATCTTTCACCAGGCTGACTGCAGGGTCACTATCTTGGGTCTCGGCCCAGCTGTGGTGAGGTAGGGGATTGATCATCACAGTTGTTAGATCCTCCTCCTTCACGCGGTGAGAGTGTTGAGCGGCTCCATACCTGTGAATCGCGGGGAGTTCTACCTCCTCCAGCTCTTCTGGGTCTTCGTCACCCTCAGGTAAGTGAGGCATTCTTGATAGGGCGTCCGCGTTGGCATTGGTTTTGCCTGCCCGGTACTTGATCACGAAGTCATAGTTGGAGAGACGGGCCATCCACCGCTGTTCCAGGGCACCCAGTCTTGCATTGTCCAGGTGTGTCAACGGGTTGTTGTCCGTGTACACGGTGAACTTTGCGGAGGCCAGGTAATGCTTGAAGCGTTCCGTCACGGCCCACACCACCGACAAGAATTCTAGCTTGAAGGAGCTGTAATTCTCCGGGTTCCTCTCGGTGGGCCTCAGCTTCCGACTGGCGTATGCGATCACCCATTCTCTGCCCTGTTGGTTTTGGGACAGTACGGCTCCCAGTCCCACATTACTGGCGTCTGTGTGGAGAATGAAAGGATGGCCGTAATCAGGGTAGGCCATGATCTCATCCCCCGTGAGGGCCATCTTTAGCTGGCAGAAGGACTCCTCTTCCGGTTTATCCCACTTGAAGGGTGGCTTTTGACTTCGGGACTTAGACTGTCCGATCAGGAGGTCCTGCATAGGAGCTGCCATCTTAGTGAACCCGGGGATGAACCTTCGGTAGTAGCCTACCAACCCGAGAAACTGTCTCACCTCTTTGATGTTCGAGGGGCTTGGCCAGCTCTTGATTGCCGTGACCTTGTCAGGGTCGGGGGCCACTCCTACCGTGCTTACCACGTGCCCTAAGTACTGGACCTTTGGTTTCAGCAGGTGACACTTCGATGGTTTTACCTTCAGGCCATAGCCTGCCAGGGCTTCGAACACCTCGGCCAGGTGCTTTAGGTGGTCCTCGTAGGTCTTCGAATAGACGATCACGTCGTCCAGGTAAAGGAGGACCGTCTCGAAGTTTCGGTGCCCTAGACAGCATTCCATCAGCCGCTGGAAGGTCCCTGGTGCGTTGCAGAGCCCGAAAGGCCTACAGTTGAACTCTCTCAGTCCCATCGGGGTGGTGAAGGCGGTCTTCTCCTTGTCAGCCTCTGCCACAGGAACCTGCCAGTACCCGCTAGTAAGGTCCAAAGTAGAAAAGAAGTTAGCTGATTTTAGTGCGGCTAAAGACTCCTCTATTCTAGGCAGCGGGTATGCGTCTTTGTGGGTGATACGGTTGATTTGTCTATAGTCCACGCACATTCTCATGGTGCCGTCTTTCTTTTTCACCAGAACCAAGGGGGCAGCCCAGGGGCTACAGCTATCTCTAATGACCCCAGCTTCTTTCATTTCCCGCAGCATACCCTTGGCGTTCTGATTAGAGATGAGCGTTGTTCTACTCGAACTGTTCGCCAATCTCAAATTTGAGCTGTTTTGGGCGGTGTTCGAGCCGTTCGGCGAACACGAACAATTTGAGAAAAATTCGGCTGTTCGAGGTTATGTTCGATAACTGTTCGTGTACCAAAATCATAACTGGATTTTTTCTCAGTAATGATGAAAATTAATGTTAATACGCAGTTTGAGTGTACAGCGGGGCGGGGGGAGGGGCAGGGGATGGATCTCTGCAGGAACAATGAAGATCTCCATTTTTTTTTCTCTTTCCCGCATTTACAGTGGGGAGGTGCAATCTGTCAGCCTATCAGCAGCGCACACACGGAGCGAAGTGCTTTTTTTCACACAAGCAAGGGCATGTGTCATTGGCAGTGTATGTCACATGTCCTTGCCCTATAAGACCAAGCCATTTTACCCGTCGCCACCATTTTCTCACTGCTGCAGCTGCGTGTTAGACGGCACCGCTGTTGCTGTGTGCGCTATACCTTGTTAATTTCAAGCCAATTTTCGCACAAATCTACAGATAGCTTGGGAGTAGGGAATAGTTGTGATTGCAGTCCTTTTAAGGACTAGGTTACAGCATTTCCTACGACTTTTATCAGGCAGGTCTGTGCTCTTAAATAGATAGATTGTGGGAGTAAAGACTAATTGTAATTGCAGTCCTTTTCAGGACTAGGTTACACCAGTTCCTATCAGTTTTTGCCAGGCAGGTCTGTGCCAGTGCTGTGCAAGTTTTTTTCACAGCATTTGGCTGAATCTAGCAAAGCTAATCCTTTTTGGCCTATTGCAGAGTGTGTTAGTCAGTGGAGTAGCCTATCTGTGTTGCAAGATATACCACCTGTGTATAGAATACCAATTTTTTTACTGCACCTAGTGAAGTAAAATCTTTTGGGCATAGCATCATTCTATTAGTCCATCTATACTGACCTCCATCAGGTTGCAAATTGAATATAATTTTTTTCTGCATCTAGCTCTGAAAAAATATTGGACTTCTAGCTGTGTGTGGGACTTGTTGTATTAGTCCATCTATACTGACCTCCATCAGGTTGCAAATTAAAAATAATTGTTATCTGCATCTACCTCTGAAAAAATATTTGGGCTTCTAGCTGTGTGTGGGACTTGTTCTATTAATCCATCTATACAGACCTCCATCAGGTTGCAAACTGAATATATTTTTTTCTGCATCTACCTCTGAAAAAATATTGGGCTTCTAGTTGTGTGTGGGACTTGTTGTATTAGTCCATCTATACTGACCTCCATCAGGTTGCAAACTGAATATATTTTTTTCTGCATCTACCTATGAAAAAATATTGGGCTTCTAGCTGTGTGTGGGACTTGTTCTATTAATCCATCTATACAGACCTCCATCAGGTTGCAAACTGAATATATTTTTTTCTGCATCTACCTCTGAAAAAATATGTGGCCTTCTAGCTGTGTGTGGGACTTTCTCTATTAGTCCATCTATACTGACCTCCATCAGGTTGCAAATTCAAAATAATTTTTTGTCTGCATCTAGCTCTGAAAAAATATTGGGCTTCTAGCTGTGTGTGGGACTTGTTGTATTAGTCCATCTATACTGACCTCCATCAGGTTGCAAACTGAATATATTTTTTTCTGCATCTACCTCTGAAAAAATATTGGGCTTCTAGCTGTGTGTGGGACTTGTTCTATTAATCCATCTATACAGACCTCCATCAGGTTGCAAACTGAATATATTTTTTTCTGCATCTACCTCTGAAAAAATATTTGGGCTTCTAGCTGTGTGTGGGACTTGTTCTATTAGTCCATCTATACTGACCTCCATCAGGTTGCAAATTGAATATAATTTTTATCTGCATCTAGCTCTGAAAAAATATTTGGCCTTCTAGCAGTGTGTGGGACTTTCTCTATTAGTCCATCTATACTGACCTCCATCAGGTTGCAAATTCAAAATAATTTTTTGTCTGCATCTAGCTCTGAAAAAATATTGGGCTTCTAGCTGTGTGTGGGACTTGTTGTATTAGTCCATCTATACTGACCTCCATCAGGTTGCAAACTGAACATATTTTTTTCTGCATCTACCTCTGAAAAAATATTGGGCTTCTAGCTGTGTGTGGGACTTGTTCTATTAATCCATCTATACAGACCTCCATCAGGTTGCAAACTGAATATATTTTTTTCTGCATCTACCTCTGAAAAAATATTTGGGCTTCTAGCTGTGTGTGGGACTTGTTCTATTAGTCCATCTATACTGACCTCCATCAGGTTGCAAATTGAATATAATTTTTATCTTCATCTAGCTCTGAAAAAATATTTGGCCTTCTAGCAGTTTGTGGGACTTTCTCTATTAGTCCATCTATACTGACCTCCATCAGGTTGCAAATTGAATATAATTTTTATCTGCATCTAGCTCTGAAAAAATATTTGGCCTTCTATCAGTGTGTGGGACTTTCTCTATTAGTCCATCTATACTGACCTCCATCAGGTTGCAAATTAAAAATAATTTTTATCTGCATCTAGCTCTGAAAAAATATTTGGGCTTCTAGCAGTGTGTGGGACTCATTGTATTAGGCCATCTATACCAAGCTCCACCAGCTTTGAAATTAATAATAATTTTTAGCTGCATCTAGCCCTGAAAATAATTTTTCCCATTAGTGGTAGCAATAGAAATATGGGGCGCGCGCCTGGCTAACAAAAATATACGCTTCATAACACAAAACAACAGCCTAGCGCACTGCATTAATAAGATGGCATCATCGTCTCTCCCAGTGCTAGGCCTACTATGCAGGCTAGTATTCCTGTGCCTAAAACACAATGTATGGGTCCGCGCTAGCCACTATGCTGAGGGGTATAAAGCTGCTGCTAACGCTTTATAACAACTAAATTGGCAGATTTTCACAGAGCTCTTCCACAACGCCCACCCATCGGGCAACAGTTGCCCACCCTCCCTATGGGATCTAGTGGCGAATAGTTGATGCCATTAATCAGAGCGTCAGTTGCCCCGTCAACGTGGCAAGCATACGGTAAGGCATGGGAAGAGTGGACACGACTAGTAGCAGGCAGACGGGTTGACCAATGTGAACAAGCCAGATCACAAGTCACCATAGAATTTCTCCACCAGCTAATGATGAGGGGCATATCAGGGGCGTCAGCGCAGCGGTGTCTGACCGGAGTAGCATTTCACTTCCAACTACTGAATTGGGGAGATGTGACAAAGATTCATCATCAGACAATCCATAAAAGGGTGGAAAAGGGGTCAGCCAAGTCAGGAATGTAGACGTCCCGTCCCGTGTCACTAAAACTGATTTCTCACATCTTATCCCTAACACCATTAACATGACACTCACAATTTGAAGCAACACTAATGTCTACTGCATTTGTGATCGCCTTCTTCGGGGCGCTATGTATAAGCGAATTAGTCCCTCAATCCAAAATTACCACCAGTGGACGCTTATTACACCAGGAAGTAGTCATAGCCAATAATGCAATACGTGTACGCATACACCAATCGAAAACGGTTCCAGCGGGCAGGGGTACTTGGGTACTTCTACAACCCACAAACGGTACACTGAGTTGGGTAACAATAGTAAAAACATATCTAACCATCAGATCACAAAGTAATTTCTTCGTATCACACATTGATGGAACGCCATTATCAAGATACCTGTTCCAAGCTATATTTAATAAATGCATAACATCGGCAGGGAACCACCCCAAATATTACGGGACACACTCATTCCGCATAGGTGCGGCCACGGAAGCAGCAAGAGCAGGACTGTCAGAAACGGAAGTTCAGAGGATAGGGAAATGGCGATCCACGTGTTTGGCGAGATACATAAGACCGGACTTGTTATCCTAACGTGGTTTGTTTCTTTTATAGGTGACGCTAAGCCAACAGTGTGAGTGATAGGCTACTCGTATATATATTGGGCACAACAAAGGGCGAAAGTCCGCCCAGGCGGGAGGAAATTAGAGTTTCAGAACACATATTTCAACTGGAGAGGTATTAGAGGCCTGCTATGGCCACAGGTACTAATGGAGGTAATCAAGGTAACGAGAGAGGCAAGAGGTCCGGTCATCTTAGTTATACAGGCCGGGGGAAACAACCTAGGTCATCACAAGAGCGCATAACTAATGGCAATAATGAAACTAGACACTGAGTGCTTCAGAGAATTTTTCACAAAATTAGCTATAGTATGGTCAGAGATTGTGCCGATAGCGGTATGGCAAGGTGCGCGAGACATCACGGCCATCGAATGGACAAGGCGGGTAATAAATATTCGGATGGCAAAATTTAGAAGAGACAGAGGCGGTGTAGTGATACGACACCGACAACTGGAAGGAGATAAAGCAGGCCTCATAAGGCCCGACAGTGTTCACTTAATAGATATTGGACTGGACATATTCCTGTCAGGACTCCAGGACGGAGTGGAACAAGCATTAAGAGTGATGGGTGGGGGTCAGAGTCCTGCATACGAGTACGCTGGATCCTCCGTGGCCTGGAAATAGAAAGGACATGTTGGAGAGTTACACTTGTTGGCCAACTTGCCGGAGTGGGGACCCAGGGCATGCTGCAACAAGCTGAATTATTTTAAAAATAAAATGCCTTTCTAATGGAATGAGTATAAAGAGTTAATAAAGCTGTGACCGATCCTCACCCATCCAGTTGTAAGAGTTACATTATTGGATTGTCCATGAAAGGGGGGCGGTAGGGGGGCTGAGCATCTGGGTTTGGTTGGGGGTCCCCACAGTCTGCCTAGGCTAGATTAATTTTAAAATTCTTATTAGATACACAGGCGGTGCAGCTTGCTTCGCAGCTGGGCTACTACGCCCAAAGTATTGCCTAGGCTAGATGCAGTTAAAAATTCTACGCTGACTAGCAGACACTGAAGATTTGGAGCAGACATCTGAGTAAACAGCTCTTCAGACTCAACCATCTGTGTTACCCCAAGCCATAGTGTATGTAGTTTCTTACAGTTAAAAGGGGGGGGTGCGACCCAAACCACCTGGAATTGACGATGCCAACGTCACGTAAGACACAGCAAGGGGACTCCCAAAATTGTGGCACAGACACCACTTAACCCTAGAACGCATACCTGTGGCCTTGCAGGCCCGCCCAGTTAATTGTTTTCTATTTTCTGCAAGATTGCTTTAGTTAGAATTTTGAAACTCTAGGTATTCTTCATGTATATAGTTGTTTGTCATTTGAGTTTGAGTTATTCCATGTTATTTGCACACGGGCCTAAAGGGCCCCAGGTATGTGAAAGTGTAGATTTTTATGGTCATGCGTTCTAGGGTTAAGTGGCATCAATTGCCCCACTGTTGCTTAAAACGGTTGGTGAGGTGATTTTACCAAATCCCCAAGCTTTTAGTCTCCCAAGGATGACACAGGGGTAGAAATGTCCTTGCGAATCCATGATTTGATCATCTTTATGAACGTGAGTCTGTCTACATTCTCAGTGGACAGCCGCGTGCGCTTATCTGTCAGCACACCACCAACAGCGCTGAACACACGTTCAGAGAGAACGCTGGCTGCATGGCATGACAAGATCTCCAAGGCGTGAGTGGCGAGCTCCGGCGATTTTTCAAGATTGGAATACCAAAATGAGCAAGGGTCCAGTGACACAGTCATGGCTTCGATGTTCACTTGGAGATTCTCCTGTACCATCCTCTCTAGGCATTGACTATGTGTCAGACTTCTTGTCTCCTGTGGCCTTGCAAAGGATGGTCTAAAAAAGTGGTGAAACGATTCCACAAAATTGCTGTTACCAGCAGATACTGTGTTACTGTTACTGTTTGAGTGATGAAGACTCGACAGTCCCACCGTTGGCAAGTTAGAACTGTGAGATTCACTACGTGCACCACTGGTGTTTTGTGGAAAAGCACATGTAAGATTCTGCAACAGATACTCCTGCATTCGTCAATACCTTTTTATGGCAGGAATTATTTCGGCAAATATACTTTTGTACCGGGGATCTAAGAGTGTGGCAACCCAGTAGTCGGGATTACTTCGAATTCTGACAATCCGGGGGTCATGTCGCAGGTAGTGCAGCAAGAAGGCACTCATGTGTCTTGCGCATCCAGAAGGACCAAGTCCTTGTTGTGTTGGTAGCGAGGTAAGAATCATGCTTCCTTCCTCTGCCCTCTCCCTCCAACCTCGCACAACAGAAATGTGATCAAGGTCTCCCTCATCTGATGAGTCTTCCATGCCCATTGCCAGTTCGTCCTCCACTTCTTCCTCGGCTCCTGCACCTTCCTCAACAGTTTGGCTGCTACCATGCGCCCTGGTTAATCCCTCTCCCCCACCCTCCCATGCCTGCCGCCTTGGTGCTGCCAACTGTCTGGACCTTGGAGATGTTATCCCTTCCGCATACGACTCCTCCTCTACTTCCTCCACCTCCTCTTGTCCCACCACCTGACTCCGAATTCTGTTTAACATGTGCTCCAGCATGTAAATCACCGTAATAGTCATGCTGATAATGGCATCGTCAGCACTAAACATCTTCGTCGTCATTTCAAGACTGTGCAGAAGGGTGCATAGGTCCCTGATCTGAGACCACTCCTCCAGCGTGATTTGCCCCACCTCTGGATCTCGTTGGCCCAGGCTATACGTCAGAACGTATTGCACCAGGGCTTGTCAGTGCTGCCACAGTCGCTGCAACATGTGCAGAGTTGAATTCCACCGTGTCGGCACATCGCATTTCAGCCGGTGAACTGGCAGGCCCAACGACTTCTGTAGAGATGTAAGTCGTTGAACTGCGGGATGCGAACGGCGGAAGTGAGCACACAGCGACCGTGCACTCTGCAGAAGGCCATCTAGTTCGGGACAGTGGGCTAAAATTGCTGGACAACCAGGTTCAACACGTGAGCCATACAAGGCACGTGTGTGACATTGCCCCGGAAAAGTGCCGCACCCAGGTTTGCAGCATTGTCGCACATGGCCTTCCCTGGTTGCCGGTCCAGTGGAGACAACCTTTCATGAAACTGGGTCTCCAGAGCTGACCAAAACTCCTCAGCTGTGTGACTCACATTTCCCAGACATTTCAAAGTAAACACTGATGCGTTGAGCCCTGCTGCCAGCATAGTAAGGAGGTGTGCAGGATTCCTTCTGCGCAGTTAGAAAGCAGGTGGCATTACCAGACAGGCTTTGGGTGCAGGTGGAGGACCGAGAGGAGGTTGAGGAGGCAGAAGCAGTGGAGGAAGTTCGAGATAAAGAGGATTAACACACAACTCGTGGGGACGGTAAGACTTGGACAGCAGCCCCTTGTCCTGCTGTCACCATAGTTACCCAGTGCCCAGTCAGCGACATGTAACGCCCCTGTCCATGCCTTCTCGTCCAAGTGTCTGTGGTGAAGTGCACCCTGTCACACACAGAGTTTCTCAAAGAAGCGGTGATGTTGTGTGCGACATGCTAGTGGAGCGCAGGCACACCTTTCTTTGAGAAGTAGTGCCGACTGGGCATCTGGTACTGGGGCACTGTGACGGACATAAGGTCTTGAAAATCCTCTGTGTCCTCCAGGTGGAAAGGCAGCATTTCTGTAGCCAACAGCTTGCAGATGGTGAAATTCAACCTCTTAGCTTTCTCATGGCTAGGAGGAAATGGTCTTTTACTTTTCCACATCTGAGGGACCCAGGGCTGGCTGTTGTGCTTAGACGGTGTTGAGTAGGGTGTCCCCGGCAACTGCCGGTCTGTGAGGAAGATGCAGGCGGACATGTTAGGTTGCCTTGATCCAAAGGTGGTGCTCTCGATGTCGGAGAGCGCTCAACACTAGCAGGTGTTTCCACTTCCCAATGAACTGACGACCTGCCAATCACACTGGCTGTTGCGGGTAAAGAGGTGGCAGGTCTGCGTCCAAAAACATGTGTGACTGCTGTCCCCCCAGTCACAGAGGATGAAGAGGCTGCGGATGCACAAGATGGGGCAGACGCTGGTTAGCCCAGCCGGCTAGGCCGCATTGTAGCACAGTGAGCTTCCCACTGCAACTTATGCTTCATATCCATGTGACGGTACATGCATGAAGTACTCAAACTATGTATTTTTTGGCCTCTACTTAGCTTTTGCTAACAAATATTACAGATAACACGAGTTGGGTCATCCTTATCGATCTGAATAAATGCCCAGGCTATGCAAGGCTTAGAGCCCATGTGACCTGAAGAGCCACTACGACTTGTGGTGAGAGGCAGAGTTGTGTTTGAGGATGCAGTTGTTGACGTGCTTCCAGTACTCCGTCTCTGTTCAGGAAGGCGCAACCTAACCTCGTCGTCAATAGCATCTGTGATGCCCCGCTGCGCTTGGTATCACAGATCCTACAAGAGTGCATTGATGGAATCCTCCACAAGAGGCCCCCATAAACATTCACACATCTCCACCTTCCACCTCAGACCAGCAGAGGGAGCCCGTTAGGGATATAAATAGGGAAGGTGGAGCTAGGCAGTTCAGTTCCTCTGAAGAGTTCCTGCAGTAGAGAAGCCTAAGAGAGGTCAGTCTGCAGTGGAGCTCAGTCTAGTCTAGAGAACGCAGTTAATAGTTCGGCAGTGGAGCACGAGGCTCCTGCTTGCTAGATTCAGGGAGCCCAGATAGAGCTTAAGGTGTGCCGGTGCCGTAAGATCAGTGAAGCGCGGCAAGCTGCCGTTAGTGTGTATTGCCTAGTGAGGGCCCGAGTAGGCCGAAGGCGAGTGGCGAGTTAGTACATAAGGGGCAGAGGAGCTTAACCAGCTCACCCCGAAGCATTTACCGGACACAGGATCCGAGCTTACCGGTATCTCTATGACCCAGTATGGCATAACCGGAATCCCTGGAGAACTACAAGTCCCAGGATCGCTAAGGTGCTGATATGTAACAGAGCCAGGAGACGCTTAGGCCCCGCATACTGGGAGCGTGAACTCCAAGAGAAGGCCCTACCACAAGGTCAGCCAGCGCAGGACAGAGACAAAGTTAGGCCTAGCTCCAGGCAGGTCAGAAACTTACTACGCAGAGGCAAGAAACAGGAGGCCCTACACCCGCTCATTGGGGAGGATCCTGATATGCACCCTTCACCCTACAGTGCTCCGGTATGTGCCTGAATTTCCACCAGTAAAAGGTACTGAAGTGACTACCGTGTCCGTTCCCGTTCTTGCTCTGACCCAGCTGGGTCTCGCCTGTCCTGCATTCCCCCTGCATACGCTGCCCTGAGACCTAGCTCCACCTGTGGGGAGCTATACCATCGAGCTGCCTTATCACCGGCCTCAGTGGACTGCTGCAGCGCTGGTGCTTGTCACCAGATACCACAGGTGGCGTCATGAACTCTTATAAAATTAACAATTATCCACCCTTTTAAAGAGAGACCCCAGGGTACGGGCCAGGGAGCCGACCACCGCGACATCCCCAAGGCCAGGCAAATGCCCGGGTACCGAGTCATCCCCATCCCCAGGGCTAGTCACATCCTCCTCCACCTCCTCTGCTGACCTCATTGACTGTCTGACTGTGGGTTGACAGTAAGTGGAATCTCCAACCTCGTCATCATCACCCTGTGTGTTATCACACCCGTCGCCCTCAGAGCCAACCTCTTCCTGCCCTGACCGAAAAGTCAAGTTGTCGCTCCAATCAGGTATTTGAGTCTCATCATCGTCTTCATCATTGTCTCCACCAACAGGAGTTACAGTTTGGGAACAAGGGTCTACATTATGCTCAGAACCTTCTTCATCTGGTCCTGGATCCAACTTATTAAGATTCTGGGCATCGGATCAGATCATTTCCTCATCTGGATTAACAGAAGCTCTGGAGCAGAGCTCCGTTTCCCAGGCTATAGTATGAGTAAACAGCTGGGCAGACTCAGGCATCTGTGTTACCCCATACTCAGACGGGCAGCTGGAGACTTGGGAGCTGTGAGGAAGCAAGTGCGATTGGGGTGACACCTCTGAGGACTGGAGTATTTGTGATGTTGAAATTGAGGTGATGGAGAGCCCACTTGAAGGAGCACTTGATATCCGTTGAAGCACCTGCTGTTTTTGTGCCTCATCTAGAATTTGTAGCGATGGGCGTGTCCGTAAGAATGGGATCGTATCACATTGTCCACGAAAAGAAGTCGACATCTTAGTTTGGCTGGAAGATGGTCTTTCTTCTGCAGATGTTACTCCCCCCCCACCGTGGGGGGCCTCGACCCACCGGCGGACAGGCACCAGTATTGGGATAGGGGGGCTGGCCGTCAGGGTCCACCGCGGCTCTGGCACAAACCCGGCGACACAGAGGTGGCACAGGCAGGAACGGACTGGCCGTGTCGGCTTCTCACTTTTTGGATTTTAGAAGGGCATGACATGCCTATATCTGTGTCTCCCCCTCCTTTTACTCCTCCACCTCTTTTCTTTTCGCATGACTATATGTACTTGTCACTTTTCCATGTGTTAGTTGTGTCTTCTGAGCAGTTTGTCAGCTTTTGGACACCTTTGAAGGTGTTTTCTATGTGTTTCTATGTGTTTTTGTTTGCCTGCCATTGGTTTTAACGGTGTTCGAAGGTGTTCGACGAACAGTTCGACGAACAGTTCGGCGAACACACGGGTGTTCGACGAACCGAACCGAACTCGAACACTACGGGGGTGGCTCAACACTAGTTCTGATAATGTGCAGGGGGTACAGGCCTGTGTCTCTCTTTTATTGGTGGGTGGCTCCCCGTGGGGATATGGTGTTCTATCCCTTTTACTCTGCCGAAGTCTAGCGGGTGCTTACTAAAGACTCTCTCGTACTCCTGTACCACCCGGTAGACTCCTTGTTTTTGGTGCAGGGGAGTGGAGTCAGCACCCACATGGAGTTTCTGGCACCAGTCCTCCTTTTGTTTCTGGGAGCCATTACCCTCCGCCTGAGGAGATGGAGGCAAGGGTTCCACGGCCCTGATAGCTTTGTGTTCGACAACAAACAGTTTGGCGAGTGTAGCGTACCTGGGTAAGTGTACCTCCCTCTCCCCAATGTTGAGGATGCGGACGGGCACCCTCCCATGACGGACATTAACCACCCCCCGGGCTGTCAAAATGGTGGGCCTGCTGTCTGAGTACACGGGTTCTACCATGGCTTGGTAGTCTCTACCTCTCAACCCGATTGCAGTCCGACACCAGATCATCATTTCACTTTTGGGAGGCATGGAAATGGGGAATGGGTCACTCAGTCTTACGCTACCGATCTCACCACCAGACAGTTCTACCTGCTGCCGTCTCATCAGGGCTTTTATCTCCTTGTTGAGGACTCTCTGTTGGCTGGAACTAGCATTCACCGCCACCTGTTGTAGAATTACAATTACCTCTGAAAGACAATTTTCAATCACGCTAGTACCCACAGTTATTTTAGGGTGACTTTCACGACGGTCAATGTCCACAATAATTACTCCCTGTGCCGGTAGTTCAACCTTACCAATTTTAATGGTCATCTCCTTGAACCCCATCTGCGGCACGGGTAAGCCATTACTGGCGATGATGCTCAAGTTACTGTCTGGATACCGTGTGATATCAGCATCAGTCCAATACTGCTTAAAAAGTACATAAGGGATAGTGGTTACTTGTGACTAGTGTTGAGCCACCCCCGTAGTGTTCGAGTTCGGTTCGGTTCGTCGAACACCCGTGTGTTCGCCGAACTGTTCGTCGAACTGTTCGTCGAACACCTTCGAACACCGTTAAAACCAATGGCAGGCAAACAAAAACACATAGAAACACATAGAAAACACCTTCAAAGGTGTCCAAAAGCTGACAAACTGCTCAGAAGACATAACTAAAACATGGAAAAGTGACAAGTACATATAGTCATGCGAAAATAAAAGAGGTGGAGGAGTAAAAGGAGGGGGAGACACAGATATAGGCATGTCATGCCCTTCTAAAATCCAAAAAGTGAGAAGCCGACACGGCCAGTCCGCTCCTGCCCGTGCCACCTCCGTGTCGCCGGGTTTGTGCCAGAGCCGCGGTGAACCCTGACGGCCAGCCCCCCTCTCCCAATACTGGTGCCTGTCCGCTGGTGGGTCGAGCGAGCCCCCCTGTGGTGGAGGCAGCTCTAAGCTTTTTAATTTAAATTGTCTCTCTAATTTGAATGAATACACTTTAAATCCATTTACAAGGATCTATTGGAGGGCAAGTCTCATGCAGCCGTGGTAATTCCAGCTCCAGTAGCGTCCACTAAAGCTGCTGCAGTTAAAAAGCTTTTATAAGGATCGAGCTCGGCTGTCCACCGCAAGGCATCCTACTGCCAGTCCCAGCCCCTATGCCTTGGGGTGCCTCCTGATGCTCTTCACTAAGTATCCCATGGTCCCGAAGCATTTCCTTTGAAAAAATTAAGTGTCTAAACTACAGGTGGTGCAGCTTGCTTAACAGCCGGGATAATCCGCTGACTAGCAGACACTGCTACTAGGCACAAAGTATTTCCTGGGCTAGATGCAGTTAAAAATTTGTAATTAGATACTCTCGTTGGATGCTGAGAAAGCATTCCATAGAGTCTCCTGGCACGCCATATATGATTCTCTTAAAAAGCTTGGGGTAGGGGTCTAGGGGACCCTTTTATAGCCAAAATCACGGCCCTGTATCGCAATACGTCACCTAGGCTGAAGATAAATGGAACTGTAGCACCCTGAGGGCTCCGTGGCTACAGACGTATTGCACCTCACCCAGAGGTGTGATATCTCACTCTCAGGTAAGGATGGAGTGTGGATCAGGACCCGACACCTGCATGCATTACACCACATTGCCGTGGGGCAGGGCGACCAATATGCCCCTGAGATGGGCACGACAGTCCCTGTCCCTGGCTGGAGTGGGGGGAGGGAACACTGAGGAAGGGGAACCCTGTAGTGCAGGAGCAGGGAGGAAGCAGTTCCTGGGTGCATTGAGAAGGGAGTATAAAAGGTGGGCACCATCTTAGTTCAGTGCAGAGAAGTCTGAGCAGAAGTGGCAGGGAGCAGGGGCTCTGCATGAGCTCTGCTCCGGAGGCGGGCCTAGTAACAGAGGCCCAGGCCTGGAAGAGGGAGAAGTAAGGAAGAGGAGCGGAGAAGGCTCCAGGAACGAGGAATGAAGGGATCCCAGGGGTGCGGACGGGCGAGTCGCCACCGCACGCCCGAATCCACCTGCGTGGAGGGGTCAGGCCAAAGGGGGAGACCGGTCCCCGAACTAGTGGAGGCAGGAAACGACCCTCAGCTAGAAACCGGAGGCTCTGACATTTTATGTGGCACAGCCCCTCGCTACACCCGCTAGGAAGGCACCACATATGGTCAGGGAAACTGGCGCCAAGTTTACCAAGAGGAGGCCCGAGGCAGCCGGACAGAAGTGTTGGTAAGAAAGGCCAGACAAAGGACACACAAAGGGGGTCCTGTGAAGTGCTCCAAAGTTATCTGGGAGTTGTCTGAGCCCCTCACCTGGTGAGCACAGTACGACGTGGGCAGCCGTTACCTGCAGACGTGGTCTGGATAATAAGAACTGTGAGTAAAGGCCCTGAACTGCATCACTGACTCCGTGTCGTTACTGCTGCTGCCCTGCACCATCACCCCCATCCTCCGCATACACTGCCCTGAGGCTATACTCCTCCTGTGGGGAGTTATGCTACGCTCTGCTGCACCCACAACACCAGCCTCAGCGGTCTGCCCTGTAGCGGCGGTTCACTCTGACCGCAATCCACGGGTGGCGTAGTCGGACATTTAAACATCAAAACCACATAAATAGTTCCGCCACTGGTTTGACCGCCCTGAGCCACGGAACCGGGTCGCCGCCACGAAGACTACAACCACCAGCATCCACCAAAAAGGGTCCGGCTCCGGGTGTCCCAAGGCCCAGGGGGTGCGTCAGAACATTTTCATCACCTTTCACAATCACCAATGGGACAAGGCAGTGATGTCCTCTGTCCCCTCTCTTATACATCCTAGTGACGGAGCACCTGCTCTCATCAATTCGCCATAACCCCAATATTAGGTGGATTGAGGTGGGAGGCACCGAGTACAAGTGCTCTCTATTTGCTGATGATGTCCTAGTATATATCACTCAATCACATATATCCATCCATGATGTTATGGCTGAAATAGATCACTTTGCTACATGGTAAAATTTTAAAATCAATGCAGCGAAGTCTGAGGCCCTCGATGTCTCCCTCCCCAAATCCATATAGGATTCCATCCAGTCCAACTTTCCCTTTGCCTGGCCCTCACAGGGTATCAAATACTTAGGAATTCCTATTCATAGAGACCTCTCCCATCTATGTTATCTTAATTTTGGGCCCTTTATTGAACAACTCCATACAGACCACGGTTGGCAAGTTAGAACTGTAAGATTCACTACGTGAACCACTGGTGTTTTGTGGAAAAGCACATGTACACTGCGTTCCAAATTATTATGCAAAAAGTGTTTAGGAGTGATAAGGGAAGAATTTGTTTGTTTGTCAGTTAAACTCATTGATGGTGATGTGTGTCAGGGCTCTTTATATCACTGTAAGCAATTGCAGACACCTGTGCTAATTAGTTTGGCAGGTGTGTCCAATGAAAGGCAAGACTACTTAAGAAGGCTCTCTCACATTATTAAGCAGCCTACATTTTCTGCCAAAATGGGAAAGAAAAAGGATGTGTCGGCTGCTGAGAAGCAACAAATTGTGGAGTGTTTAGGTCAAGGCATGACTACAATCAACATTGTGCGATGATCAGGATGAAGTGTCTTGGCAATCAAGAAGTATGTAGCTGATTCACAGTACACACGTGTGCGTGCTGATAAGGGCAAATTGAGGACTCTTTCCTACAGGCAATTACGTCAGGTTGAAAGAGCAGCGGCAAAAAAGCCTTGTCATAGCAGCAGACAAGTTTTTGAAGCTGCTTGTGCCTCCAACGTCCCCCGAACAACAAGATGCAGGGTCCTTCAGAGGTTTGCAGCTGTGCATGCGCCATCCTGTCGACCTCCTCTATCCACTTCACACAAGCAGAAACGGCTCCAGTGGGCCAAACATTACATGAAGACTGATTTCAAAACTGTTTTGTTCACGGATGAGTGCCGTGCAGCGCTCGATGGTCCAGATGGATGGAGTGGAGGATGGCTGGTTGATGGACACCCCACGCAAACACGGCTACAGCGCCAACAAGGAGGAGGTGGAGTAATGTTTTGGGCTGGAATCATGGGGAGAGAGATTGTCGGCCCCTTTAGGATCCCTGAAGGCGCTAAAGATGAACTCCATAATGTATGTGGATTTTCTCAAACAGCACTTCCTGCCATGGTTCAAGAAGAAGAACCGTGTATTTCACAGCAAGATCATTTTTCTGCATGATAATGCACCATCTCATGCTGCACATAAAACATCTGCATCTCTGGCTGATATGGGCATAAAAGGGGACAAACTTATGGTGTGACCCCCATGCTCCCCTGACCTCTACCCCATTCAGAACCTTTGGAGCATCATTAAAAGGAGTGTCTATGATGGCGGGAGGCAGTTCACATCTAAGCAACAGCTCTGGGAGGGTATTCTGTCCTCATGCAAAACAATTGAAGCAGAAACCATCCAAAACCTGACAAATTCAATGGACGAGAGAGTTCAGAAGCTCCTTTCGAACAAGGGGTCCTATGTGAAAATGTAACATCACCTAGAATAAAGTTTTGAGTTGAAAACTGTTTGAATTCAGTTTCTAACAACCTGCTAATGCTTATAATTTCAAAAATGACCATTTTTTTGGTCTTTATTAAAATGAAAAGGTTGATCGAAAAGTTTGGGGGATCTAAGAGTGTGGCAACCCAGTAGTCATGATTACTTCGAATTCTGACAATATGAGGGTCATGCTGCAGGTAGTGCAGCAAGAAGGCACTTATGTGCCTTGCGCATCTCGGAGCCCCAAAATTATTTTCCGGGCTAGATGCAGCTAAAAATTATTTTTAATTTTAAATCTGGTGAAGCTTTAGTATAGATGGCCTAATAGGATCAGTGCTGCACACTGCTACAAAGCCCAAATTATTTTCCAGTCAAGATACAGATAAACATGATTAGTAATTTGAAAGCTTAAAACGGTTGGTAGGGTGATTTTAACCAATCATCAAGCTTTTACTCTCCCCAGGATGACACAGGGGTAGAAAAGTCGTTTCGGATCCATGATTTGTTCATCTTTATGAACGTGAGTCTGTCTACATTATCAGTGGAGAGCCGCGTGCGCTTATCTGTCAGCACACCACCAGCAGCGCTGAACACACGTTCAGACAGAACGCTGGCTGCGGGGCATGACAAGATCTCCAAGGCGTAAGTGGCTAGCTCCGGCCATTTATCCAGATTGGAAGCCCAAAAAGAGCAAGGGTCCAGTGACACAGTCGTGGCTTCAATGTTTACTTGGAGATACTCCTGTACCATCGTCTCTAGGCGTTGACTATGTGTCAGACTTCTTGTCTCCTGTGGCCTTGCAAAGGATGGGCTAAAAAAGTGGTGAAATGATTCCGCAAAATTGATGTTACCAGCAGATACTGTGGTTCTGTTATGGTTTGAGTGCTGAACACTTGACGGTCCCACGGTTGGCAAGTTGGAACTGTGAGATTCACTACGTGCACCACTGGTATTTTGTGGAAAAGCACATGTAAGATTCTGCAACAGTCTCTGCTGATACTCCTGCATGCGTGCATCCCTTTCTATGGCAGGAATAATTTCTGCAAATTTACTTTTGTACCGGGGATCTAACAGTGTGGCAACCCAGTAGTCAGGATTATTTCGAATTCTCACAATTCGAGGGTCATGTTGCAGGTAGTGCAGCAAAAAGGCACTCATGTGTGTTGCGCATCCAGGAGCACCAAGTCCCTGTTGTGTTGGTGGCGAGGTAACAATCATGCTTCCTTCCTCTGTCCTCTCCCCCCAACCTCGCACAACAGAAATGTGATCAAGGTCTCCCTCATCTGATGAGTCTTCCATCAGTTCGTCCTCCACTTCTTCCTGGGCTCCTGCACCTTCCTCACTAGTTTGGCTGCTACCATGCGCCCTGGTAAAACCATCTCCCCCACCATCACATGCCTGCCGCCTTGGTGCTGCCGACCGTCTGGACCTTGCAGATGTTAGCCCTTCCGCATACAACTCCTCCTCCTCTACTTCCTCCACCTCCTCTTGTGCCACCACCTGACTCCGAATTCTGTTTAACATGTGCTCCAGCATGTAAATCACCGGAATAGTCATGCTGATAATGACATCGTCAGCACTAAACATCTTCGTCGCCATTTCAAAACTGTGCAGAAGGGTGCATAGGTCCCTGATCTGAGACCAATCCTCCAGCGTGATTTGCCCCACCTCTGAATCTCGTTGGCCCAGGCTATACGTCAGAACGTATTGCACCAGGGCTTGTCGGTGCTGCCACAGTCGCTGCAACATGTGCAGAGTTGAATTCCACCGGGTAGGCACATCGCATTTTAGCCGGTGAAGTGGCAGGCCCAACGACTTCTGTAGAGATGTAAGTCGCTGAGCTGCGGGATGCGAACGGCGGAAGTGAGCACACAGCGACCGTGCCCTCTGCAGAAGGCCATCTAGTTTGGGATAGTGGGCTAAAAATTGCTGGACAACCAGGTTCAACACGTGAGCCATACAAGGCACGTGTGTGACATTGCCCCGGCGAAGGGCCGCACCCAGGTTTGCAGCATTGTCGCACACGGCCTTCCCTGGTTTCAGGTCCAGTGGAGACAACCATTCATGAAATTGGTTCTCCAGAGCTGACCACAACTCCTCAGCTGTGTGACTCACATTTCCCAGACATTTCAATGTAAAAACCGCCTGATGACGTTGAGCCCTACTGCCAGCATAGTAAGGAGGTGTGCAGGATCCCTTCTGCGCAGTTAGAAAGCTTGTGGCATGACCAGACAGGCTTTGGGTGCAGGTGGAAGACCGAGAGGAGGTTGAGGAGGCAGAAGCAGTGGAGGAACTTTGACATAAAGAGGATTGACGCACAACTCGTGGGGACGGCAAGACTTGGACAGCAGCCCCTTGTCCTGCTGTCACCATAGTTACCCAGTGCCCAGTCAGCGACATGTAACGCCCCTGTCCATGCCTACTCGTCCAAGTGTCTGTGGTGAAATGCACCCTGTCACACACAGAGTTTCTCAAAGAAGCGGTGATGTTATGTGCGACATGCTGGTGGAGCGCAGGCACACCTTTCTTTGAGAAGTAGTGCCGACTGGGCATCTGGTACTGGGGCACTGCGACGGACATAAGGTCTCGAAAATCCTCTGTGTCCACCAGGCGGAAAGGCAGCATTTCTGTAGCCAAGAGCTTGCAGATGGTGAAATTCAACCTCTTAGCTTTCTCATGGCTAGGAGGAAATGGTCTTTTACTTGTCCACATCTGAGGGACTGAGGGCTGGCTATTGTGCTTAGACGGGGTTGATAAGGGTGTCCCCGGCAAACTGCCGGTCTGTGAGGAAGATGCAGGCGGACATGTTAGGTTGCCTTGATCCAAAGGTGGTGCTATCGATGTCGGACAGCGCTCAACACCAGCTGGTGTTACCACCTCCAAAGAAAATGATGACCTGCCAATCACGCTGGCTGTTGCGGGTAAAGAGGTGGCAGGTCTGCGCCCCAAAACAGGTGTGACTGCTGTCCCCCCAGTCACAGAGGATGAAGAGGCCGCGGATGCACAAGATATGGCAGACGGTGGTTGGCCCGGCCGGCTAGGCCGCATTGTAGCACACTGAGCTTCCCACTGCAACTTATGCTTCATGTCCATGTGCCGGTTCATGCATGAAGTACTCAAACTATGTATTTTTTGGCCTCTATTTAGCTTTTGCTGACAAATGTTACAGATAACACGAGTTGGGTCATCTGTATCGATCTGAAAAAATGCCCAGGCTATGCAAGGCTTAGCACCCATGCGACCTGAAGAGCCACCACGACTTGTGGTGAGAGGCAGAGTTGTGTTTGAGGATGCAGTTGTTGACGTGCTTCCAGTACTACGTCTCTGTCCAGGAAGGCGCAACCTGACCTCGTCGTCACTAGCATCTTCCTCCACCTCCTCTGCTGACCTCATCTCTTGGCTGACTGTGGGTTGACAGTAAGTGGGATCTCCGACCTCATCATCATCACCCTGTGCGTTATCACACCCGTCGTCCTCAGAGCCAACCTGTTCCTGCCCTGACAAAAAACTAAAGTTGTCGCTCCAATCAGGTATTTGAGTCTTATCATCGTCTTCCTCATTGTCTCCACCAACAGGAGTTACAGTTTGGGAATGAGGGTCTACGTTATGGTCAGAACCTTCTGCGTCTGGTCCTGGATCCGACTCATAAAGATTCTGGGCATCAGTGCAGATCATTTCCTCGTCTGGATTCACAGAAGCGCTGGAGTCGACCTCTGATTCCCAGGCTATAGTATGAGTAAACAGCTCTGCAGACTCAACCATCTGTTCTACCTCATACTCAGACGGGGAGCTGGAGATTTGGGAGCTGTGAGGAAGCAAGTGCGATTTGGGTGACACCTTTGAGGACTGGAGTATTTGTGATGTTGAAGTTGATGTGGAGGAGAGCCCACTTAAAGGAGCACTTGATATCCGTTGAAGCACCTGCTGTTTTTGTGCCTCATCTGGAATTTGTAGTGATTGGCGTGGCCGTAAGAAAGGGATCTTATCACATTGTTCGCTAAAAGAAGTAGACATTTTAGTTTGGCTGGAAGATGGTCTTTCTTCTGCAGATGTTACTGTTGCTTTAACACCTACCCCACGGACACAACCTTTTTTCCCCTTCCCAACACGCCTATTCCCCTTTCCACCAGCAGCAGGCCTTTTTCCACTCATTTTGGTGGTTAACTAATTCACAACTCTGGAGTTGTTTGCACAAAAAAACAATGGATGGTAACCGAGCAGAGCTGAGTGGCCAAACTGTGGTATTAGGCCAAAACTATTGGCTAGGTTAGATGCAGAAAAAAATTATTTTGAATTTGCAACCTGATGGAGGTCAGTATAGATGGATTAATAGAACAAGACCCACACACAGCTAGAAGCCCAATATTTTTTCAGAGGTAGATGCAGGAAAAAAATATATTCAGTTTGCAACCTGATGGAGGTCAGTATAGATGGACTAATACAACAAGTCCCACACACAGCTAGAAGCCCAAATATTTTTTCAGAGGTACTGTAGATGCAGATAAAAATTAGTTTTAATTTGCAACCTGATGGAGGTCAGTATAGATGGACTAATAGAGAAAGTCTGACACACTACTAGAAGGCCAAATATTTTTTCAGAGGTAGATGCAGAAAAAAATATAATCAGTTTGCAACCTGATGGAGGTCAGTATAGATGGACTAATAGAGAAAGTCCGACACACTACTAGAAGGCCAAATATTTTTTCAGAGCTAGATGCAGAAAAAAATTATATTCAGTTTGCAACCTGATGGAGGTCAGTATAGATGGATTAATAGAACAAGACCTACACACAGCTAGAAGCCCAATATTTTTTCAGAGGTAGATGCAGAAAAAAATATATTCAGTTTGCAACCTGATGGAGGTCAGTATAGATGGACTAATACAACAAGTCCCACACACAGCTAGAAGCCCAAAATTTTTTCAGAGGTAGATGCAGAAAAAAATATATTCAGTTTGCAACCTGATGGAGGTCAGTATAGATGGACTAATACAACAAGTCCCACACACAGCTAGAAGCCCAAATATTTTTTCAGAGGTACTGTAGATGCAGATAAAAATTAGTTTTAATTTGCAACCTGATGGAGGTCAGTATAGATGGACTAATAGAGAAAGTCCGACACACTACTAGAAGGCCAAATATTTTTTCAGAGCTAGATGCAGAAAAAAATTATATTCACTTTGCAACCTGATGGAGGTCAGTATAGATGGACTAATAGAGAAAGTCCGACACACTACTAGAAGGCCAAATATTTTTTCAGAGCTAGATGCAGAAAAAAATTATATTCAGTTTGCAACCTGATGGAGGTCAGTATAGATGGATTAATAGAACAAGACCCACACACAGCTAGAAGCCCAATATTTTTTCAGAGGTAAATGCAGAAAAAAATATATTCAGTTTGCAACCTGATGGAGGTCAGTATAGATGGACTAATACAACAAGTCCCACACACAGCTAGAAGCCCAAATATTTTTTCAGAGGTACTGTAGATGCAGATAAAAATTAGTTTTAATTTGCAACCTGATGGAGGTCAGTATAGATGGACTAATAGAGAAAGTCCGACACACTACTAGAAGGCCAAATATTTTTTCAGAGCTAGATGCAGAAAAAAATTATATTCAGTTTGCAACCTGATGGAGGTCAGTATAGATGGATTAATAGAACAAGACCCACACACAGCTAGAAGCCCAATATTTTTTCAGAGGTAGATGCAGAAAAAAATATATTCAGTTTGCAACCTGATGGAGGTCAGTATAGATGGACTAATACAACAAGTCCCACACACAGCTAGAAGCCCAATATTTTTTCAGAGGTAGATGCAGAAAAAAATATATTCAGTTTGCAACCTGATGGAGGTCAGTATAGATGGACTAATACAACAAGTCCCACACACAGCTAGAAGCCCAAATATTTTTTCAGAGGTACTGTAGATGCAGATAAAAATTAGTTTTAATTTGCAACCTGATGGAGGTCAGTATAGATGGACTAATAGAGAAAGTCCGACACACTACTAGAAGGCCAAATATTTTTTCAGAGCTAGATGCAGAAAAAAATTATATTCAGTTTGCAACCTGATGGAGGTCAGTATAGATGGATTAATAGAACAAGACCCACACACAGCTAGAAGCCCAATATTTTTTCAGAGGTAGATGCAGGAAAAAAATATATTCAGTTTGCAACCTGATGGAGGTCAGTATAGATGGACTAATACAACAAGTCCCACACACAGCTAGAAGCCCAAATATTTTTTCAGAGGTACTGTAGATGCAGATAAAAATTAGTTTTACTTTGCAACCTGATGGAGGTCAGTATAGATGGACTAATAGAGAAAGTCCGACACACTACTAGAAGGCCAAATATTTTTTCAGAGCTAGATGCAGAAAAAAATTATATTCAGTTTGCATCCTGATGGAGGTCAGTATAGATGGACTAATAGAGAAAGTCCGACACACTACTAGAAGGCCAAATATTTTTTCAGAGCTAGATGCAGAAAAAAATTATATTCAGTTTGCAACCTGATGGAGGTCAGTATAGATGGATTAATAGAACAAGACCCACACACAGCTAGAAGCCCAATATTTTTTCAGAGGTAGATGCAGGAAAAAAATATATTCAGTTTGCAACCTGATGGAGGTCAGTATAGATGGACTAATACAACAAGTCCCACACACAGGTAGAAGCCCAAATATTTTTTCAGAGGTACTGTAGATGCAGATAAAAATTAGTTTTAATTTGCAACCTGATGGAGGTCAGTATAGATGGACTAATAGAATGATGCTATGCCCAAAAGATTTTACTTCACTAGGTGCAGTAAAAAAATTGGTATTCTATACACAGGTGGTATATCTTGCAACACAGATAGGCTACTCCACTAACTAACACACTCTGCAATAGGCCAAAAAGGATTAGCTTTGCTAGATTCAGCCAAATGCTGTGAAAAAAACTTGCACAGCACTGGCACAGACCTGCCTGGCAAAAACTGATAGGAACTGATGTAACCTAGTCCTGAAAAGGACTCCAATTACAATTAGTCTTTACTCCCACAACCTATCTATTTAAGAGCACAGACCTCCCTGATAAAAGTCGTAGGAAATGCTGTAACCTAGTCCTTAAAAGGACTGCAATCACAACTATTCCCTACTCCCAAGCTATCTGTATATTTGTGCGAAAATTGGCTTGAAATTAACAAGGTATAGCGCACACAGCAACAGCGGTGCCGTCTAACACGCAGCTGCAGCAGTGAGAAAATGGTGGCGACGGGGAAAATGGCTTGGTCTTATAGGGCAAGGACATGTGACATACACTGTCAATGACACATGCCCTTGCTTGTGTGAAAAAAAGCACTTCGCTCCATGTGTGCGCTGCTGATAGGCTGACAGATTGCACCTCCCCACTGCAAATGCGGGAAAGAGAAAAAAAAATGGAGATCTTCATTGTTCCTGCAGAGATCCATCCCCTGCCCCTCCCCCCACCCCGCTGTACACTCAAACTGCGTATTAACATTAATTTTCATCATTACTGAGAAAAAATCCAGTTATGATTTTGGTGCACGAACAGTTATCGAACATAACCTCGAACAGCCGAATTTTTCTCAAATTGTTCGTGTTCGCCGAACGGCTCGAACACCGCCCAAAACAGCTCGAATTTGAGATTGGCGAACAGTTCGAGTAGAACAACGCTCATCTCTACTTGTGACCCAGTATCCAGCAAGGCGCTCATGGGGATACTGTCCAGCACCACAGGTAAAACCGGGCGCCCCCCAACGTACTTATCACGCCAATTATAAGGGCCTGGTGATCTTATGCCTGGGGGTTGGCCCTCTGCCCCAGGTTGGACCCGTTTAAATTACAGTACCTGGAAATGTGTCCAGGCTGGTTACATCGACGGCAAATGGTCTGTCCATCCTCTGCGTAGCAGTCTGTGGGCCTCGCTCGGAATGACGGGATCCTCCTCTGTCGACGCCACGGGACATCCTCCGGACTTGAAGCCAGCTCGATGGGTCTTGACGGGTCTACTTGCAATGCCTGGACGGTCCTGGTCAATGCCGCGACGCTCCTGGTCAGCTCCTGGACTTGGTGGTGCAGGTCTTTCGATGGGGCTTGGTTCAGGGCCTGTGCATCAGCCCCCACGGGGTCCATAGAGGAGGGCGCCGCCTCCTGGTGGTAGGTGAGAGCAGGGCGCCGGGGTTTTTTAGCGCCACTGGTTGCAGATTCACGGAGCACCCTTATGGCCCTGTCCTTAAATTGGGCAAAGGTCAGGTCAGGGTTCTGAAAGAACATGAGGCGCAGCTGGGCCCTGTGGGCGCTGGACAGCAGACCTTCTATGAATTGTTCTGTTAGCAGTTTATCCATTTCCTGCACACTGCCAGGGTCAGTTTGTTGGATAGCCCTCAAGGCTTCCTGCAGATTTAGGGCATAGTCTCTGATGCTGTCCTGTGCCCGCTGCTTACATCCATAGAACCTCATTTTAATCTCAGCGGAGGCACGTGTGTCAAAGGTACCCCGCAGCCGGGCCAGAATACCCTTCACAGTCCTTTTCTCCTCAGTGGGCCATGATTTTACCTCCCTTTGGGCTGCGCCAGTTAACTGCCCTGTTAGTATGCTGACCTTCTGTTCCTCTGTCAGGGGGTAGACTTGGAACAAACTGTACAGCCTTTCCTTAAAGTCAGTTAGGGCATGGGGCTCCCCTGAGTACTTGGGCAGCCAGGCCGCTCCAGGGATGTAGGGCAGGGAAAAGGGCATCACCGCTGCTGCAGCTGCGTTGGTGGTAGTGGGCGCCTCTGTATCCGATATCTTCCTCCCCCCTAGTTAAGCGTGGCCAACCTTCCGACGATCCTCATCTGTAGGCCGGGGCTCCGCTGCTGCTGCTTTGGACGAGGACCTTGTGTCGCGTCCTGATGACGTCAGCGTCGCTCTCTCTCCCTTCCAGGACCTTGCGCAGTGTCGGTGCGTGGGGCGGAGCTTCGGATCTCGCGCGGTTTGGACGTCCACGCCCCTCTTCTTCCCGTGCGGCCTCCTGAAGATGGCGTCCGATGGTGGGAAAACGGCTGAAGATGGCGGGAACCGACAGAAAATGGCGGGAGACGGCTGGAAATGGCGGGAAACGGCTCCGGATGGCGGGAAACCTCTTTTCAGGTAAGTGCAAAGTCTTTTTCAGGCGTGCAATACCCGTTTGTGGCGGGTTGGTTTCAATCCTGCCGACTACGCCAAAGCTGACTCGCCCCCTGGGCCGTGGGGCAATCGGATCCGGGCAGTGGGGGAACGATGGGAGTAGTGGTGGCAACCCGGTTCCGTGGCTCAGGGTGGTCAGGCCAGTGGTAGTCCGTTATGTGCTGATGTTTATGTCCGACTATACCACCCGTGGATTGCGGTTATTAGGAACCGCCGCTGCATGCAGACCGCTGGGGCTGATGAGGTGTGCAGCTAGGGTAGTGTGACTCCCTACGGGAAGAGTGCGGCCCCAGGGCAGTATAATGGATGTTGGGAGTGATGGTAGTGAGAGTCCTAGTGCTGATAGTGCTGGAGGAGCAAGGAGCACGCAGACAACAGGTTGCAGTCCAGGGTCTTTACTAGAACAGGTAAATTGACCCACAAACAGTCCCAGCTAGGAGGGGACCTGGATGTCTGAGAGCAACGGGGAAATTGGCCCTGGTCAGGGTGAGGGTGTAGGCCTACCGTGCTTTCTGCGCTCCTTCTGGCTATCTCCTCGTTATAGGGTAACAGCCCACGTTTCCGAGCTTTCTGTGTATTCTCGCCTGTATGGCCTTCGACGTGGGTTCCTTTCTGCTCCCAGCCTTGTACGGCTTTACTGGTCCCTTCGGTTGTGGCAGGGCCTCCAGGCTTCTTAGGCCAAGGAATATACAGTCCCTTGCGGCCTGGTTATCTGCTGGAGGATGTAGAATCCTCCCAGCCTCAGACACCAAAGTCTGGTAAAGTAAGTCTTTTATCTGCCAAGACAGGCTCTCTTCGCCTCTTGTCTCTGGCTTGTGGCTCTCCTCCTGCCACACTTCCTCTTAGGTGCAAATACAACTTTCTGTCCCTGCTCTGCTCTGGGACAAGTCTCAGTCCTGAGACAGGCCTTCAAGTTCTCTCTAACCCTGCCCCCAGCACCAGCTTTTATAGGGGCAGCCTGCTACCCCTACTGGCCTGAGACAGGAGGCATTGCATGCTAATGTTCCCCTGACTAGAGAACCTCCCCCTTGCTCTCAGACACAGCTTTATTACATTTTGTGGCATCCAGGCCAGGGTGACACACAAAAACAAAAACAAAAAAAAATAGTGATTAATATATCCACCTTTCTTTATGATGACACTCAACAGCCTTCCATCCATAGATTCTGTCAGTTGCTTGATCTGTTTTCGATTAACAGTGCGTGCAGCAGCCACCACAGCCTCCCAAACACTGTTCCAAGAGGTGTACTGTTTTCCCTCCCTGTAGATCTCACATTTTATGATGGACCACAGGTTCTCTATGGGGTTCAGATCAGGTGAACAAGGGGGCCATGTCATTATTTTTTCTTCTTTTAGACCTTTACTGGCCAGCCACGCTGTGGAGTAGTTGGATGCATGTGATGGAGCATTGTCCTGCATGAAAATCATGTTTTTCTTGAACGATACCGACTTCTTCCTGTATCACTGCTTGAAGAAGTTGTCTTCCAGAAACTGGCAGTAGGTCTGGGAGTTGAGCTTCACTCCATCCTCAAAGGTCCCACAAGTTCATCTTTGATGATACCAGCCCATACCAGTACCCCACCTCCACCTTGCTGGCGTCTGAGTCGGAGTGGAGCTCTCTGCCCTTTACTGATCCAGCCTCTGGCCCATCCATCTGGCCCATCAAGAGTCACGCTCATTTCATCAGTCCATAAAACCTTTGAAAAGTCAGTCTTAAGATATTTTTTGGCCCATTCTTGACGTTTTATCTTATGTTTCTGTTCAAAGGTGGTGGTTTTTCAGCCTTCCTTACCTTGGCCATGTCCCTGAGTATCGCACACCTTGTGCTTTTTGATACTCCAGTAACATTGCAGCTCTGAAATATGGCAAACCTGGTGGTGAATGGCATCTTGGCATCTTGTCAGCTTCACGCTTGATTTTCCTCAATTCATGGGCAGTTATTTTGCGCCTTTTTTGGCCAACACGCTTCTTGCGACCCTGTTGACTATTTGCCATGAAAAGCTTTATTGTTCGGTGATCACACTTCAAAAGTTTGGAAATTTCAAGACTGCTGCATCCCTCTGCAAGACATCTCACAATTTTGAACTTTTCAGAGCCCGTCAAATCTCTCTTCTGACCCATTTTGCCAAAGGAAAGGAAGTTGCCTAATAATTAAGCACACCTTATATAGGGTGTTGATGTCATTAGACAACACCCCTCCTAATTACAGAGATGCACATCACCAGATTTACTTAATTGGTAGTTGGCTCTCAAGTCTATGCAGCTTGGAGTAGGAAAACATGTATAAAAAGTATCATGTGATCAAAATACTCATTTGCCTAATAATTCTGCACACAGTGTATGATTATTGTTATTGTCACTATTATTACTAATAATAACTGTTATATTCTATGGCAAATATGTAATGGAGAAATGTCAAATAAATCTACCTGCAAGGAACACAATACTAAAGTGATTACCAAGCTATATATCCTAAGGCAAATTACCGTAAAGGAAAATATATATTGTTGCCAAATAACCAAAACGCAAGAAAAATTCAAAGGAAATTTGTCAGCATGTTATTGTTATTGCTATGTAATCTGACAGCAGCTTGATGTAGGGATGGAGATCCTGATTCCAGCGATGTATCACTTAGTTTACTGGGTGCAGCAGTTGTGATATAATCACAGATTTCTCTGCTGCAGATCTAGCAGAGCTCAGAATGCTGAGCCCTGTATAACCCCATCCACACTACTAATTGGCAGCTTTATGTGTATAACTCCGTCCACACCACTGATTGGCAGTAGTGTTGAGCGAGCATGCTCGACACTGCTCGGTACTCGCCCGAGCATCACGCTACTCGGGATGTTCGGCGAGCACCGAGCATTTCCGGGTTACTCGGGCGGGAGCTCGGGTCTCCGCCCTGCATGTTTGGCGCTCTTTACAGAGCCAATGAACATGCAGGGATTGCCAGCCAGTCACTGTAATGCTGCAGCCATGTTGGTTGTGGGCATTACAGTGATTGGCTGGCCGCACAGCGTCACCTCGAGTATTTAAAACCGGGCGCCGCCATCTTGGACACAGTCGCTCCGGATCAGACAGTGTAGGGACAGCGCTGCTGATTTAGGGAGAATATAAACTGTGAAATAGTTAGTGTAGGGTCTGTAAAGGCTGCCAGAACAAACAAACAGTCCTTTTCAGGACTAATATCCATCCCAGATACCAGGCAGGCAGGCTGTATAGGAGACACAGTGGTTATACCAGCAAACGCTGCATTACAGTCCTGTGTGCTCCTGTTGCTGAAATTGCTGGACATAGCACCAGGTGTCGGGGGCCAGGAAAAATCCTTTTTTTTTCATCTAAATCCTCCTTTTTTTTTCCTCCTTCACACTGTACAAATACCCGTCTTATTAACCTTTTGGTGTGTCGTCCCCCCACCAAAAAAAAGAGTGTCTCTGATTTTTCAGACACAAATATAACTGTTGAAAATAGTCTGGAGTAGGATAGAGAAACAGAAGTGTTGTTTTGCACTTCCACGGATCAAACCTCTGTATTATACATTTTGGGCCATTTGTATCTAAAAAAAAAAACAGTTTGAGTGTGTCGCTCACTGTTCAGCCGCAAATATCTCTATTTAAAAAAGTGTGGTATTCCCCAGTAAACAATAACTGTGGTTTTGCCATCCCACGGTAAAAAATCTCTATTATTCAACTTTTGGTAGTTTTTTCCGTAAAGAAAAACAGTAGTGTCTCCTGACTGTTGTGACACAAAAATATATCTGTTGAAAATAGTCTTGTGTAGGCCCGACATCCCAGTGTGGTTTCGCAGTTCCACGGGTCAAATCGCTGTACTATCCAGTTTTGGGCCTTTGGTATCTAAAAAAAAAGCTGTTTGAGTGTGTCGCTCACTGTTCAGCCACAAATATCTCTATTTAAAAAAGTGTGGTATACCCCAGTAAACAATAACTGTTGTTTTGCCATCCCACGGTAAAATTCTCTATTATTCAGCTTTTGGTAGCTTTTTCCGTAAAGAAAAACAGTAGTGTCTCCTGACTGTTGTGACACAAAAATATATCTGTTGAAAATTGTCTTGTGTAGGCCCGACATCCCACTGTGGTTTCGCAGTTCCACGGGTCAAATCCCTGTACTATCCAGTTTTGGGCCTTTGGTATCTAAAAAAAAAGCAGTTTGAGTGTGTCGCTCACTGTTCAGCCGCAAATATCTCTATTTAGAAAAGTGTGGTATACCCCAGTAAACAATAACTGTGGTTTTCCTCTTCCACGGTTCTAATCTACTCTTTATTACCCTTTTTCCATTGATAGTGCAAGTGTAAGCTATTTTACTTCATTTACAATGGGCAAGGCGCGTGGCAAGGGACGTGGAAGTGGACGTTCTGGTGATGGTTCGTGCAGAGGATGGGGCCGTGGCCAAGGTGAAAATGTGCCACAACCAACAGCCACATCTTCTCGCTCCCACTTCTTGACTGAATTACTAGGGAAGCACAGAACAACACCAGTATTGAGAACTGATCAGTGTGAACAGGTTATTAATTGGATAGCAGATAATACTTCCAGTTACCTGGGCACCACCACCTCCGGTCTGTCTTCCACATGGTCAACTCTTAGTAGCCGTGAGTCTCGACCGCATACTCCTCCTCACCCTGATGCTCCTTCCTCCCACCATGCCGAGTGTCGTCAGACAACAAGTGATCCCACACTTGGACACTCTGAAGAGCTGTTCACTGATACATTTCCATATTTGGGCCCCTCGCCTGATACGCTTGAAGTGGTGGAAGAGGAGATCCCATGTTGCGATGCCCAAATATTTGAACAGCCACGGCCACAGGAAGTCGACGTTGGCAATCTGTCACAAGAGGTGGACGATGACGAGACACATTTGCAAGGAAGTGAGGAGGAGGATCGTGGTGCGCAAGTGGAAGAGGAGGAGGTGGTGGATGATCTAGTAACTGACCCAACGTGGAAGGAGGACATGCAGAGTGAGGCCAGCAGCACACAGGGGGAGGGAGGCAGAGTACCCCAACAGTCAGGAAGAAGCAGTGTGGTGGCCGCAGACAGAAGGCAGGCAACCGTTCCCCGTAACACCAACACGAGGGACGTTGCCAGTACAAGCGGTAGGTCTTCCAGAGTCTGGATTTTTTTAAAGACTCTGCTGATAACCCCAAAAAGGCCATATGTTCCACCTGCCATGCCAGCATCAGCAGGGGTGACAAAACTACCAGCCTGACCACCACCAGCATGATCAGGCAAATGGCAGCAAAGCACCCGACTTTGTGGGGCGAAACCTAGGGTCCACGACCAGTGTCAGCGGGTGTCACCACTGCTTCTTCCACTGTTGTGCGTGCAATAGAACCCCCTGTTATGTGTGCAAGGCAATCCCCTGTCCATACTGCATGTAAAGATGCCCCCTCCTCTCAGTCTTCACTTGTTATGGCAGTTTCTCAAGAAACAGCATCAACGTCCACGTCCACGCCCCACCGCAGCGTTCAATTGTCCATATCCCAGACCTTTGAACGAAAGCGGAAATTCGCAGCTAACGCCCCACAGGCCACAGTCCTAAATTCGCACATTTCACGACTGCTTGCGTTGGAAATGCTGCCTTTTAGGCTGGTGGAGACGGAATCCTTCCGCAATCTTATGGCGGTGGCCATCCCTCGGTTCTCGGTCCCCAGCCGACACTATTTTGCCCGGTGTGCCATCCCCGCACTACACAAGCACGTGTCCCAAAGCATCTGCCATGCCCTCAACAACGCAGTTACTGGGAGAGTCCACCTGACAACGGACACGTGGACAAGTGCTTGTGGCCAGGGACGGTACATCTCTCTGACGGCACACTGGGTAAACATAGTGGAAGCCGGGACCCAGTCGGACCTTGGGATGGAACACATCCTCCCCACACTGAGGATTGCGGGCCCTATGTCAGTCAGAGTTGCCCCCACAGTGTACAGCTCCTGCGCATCCTCCTCCTCCTCCTCATGTTCAGCCTCCATCTCAGATATCATCACATCAGTTACAAGCTGGAAGCATTGCAGTACTGCCTCCGCCAAGCGGCAACAGGCTGTGCTGAAACTCATAAGCTTAGGTGATAAACCTCACACTGCTTGTGAGTTGTGGACAGCTGTGAAAGAGCAGGCAGATCTGTGTCTGAGACTGCTGAACCTACATCCAGGCATGGTCGTGTGTGACAATGGCCGTGACCTGGTGGCGGCTCTGAGGCGAGGTGAAATCACACACGTGCCATGCCTGGCTCATGTGCTTAACCTCGTGGTTCAGCAGTTTCTTAAATCGTAACCCGAGTTGCCACATCTGCTCGTGAAAGTGCGCCGCCTGTAAGCTCATTTTCGCAAGTGGCTACAGCTTCCGCCACCCTTGCTGTGTTGCAGCAGCGTTTGCAGCTTCCGGCACACCGACTGGTGTGTGATGTCCCCACACGTTGGAACTCTACCCTCCACATGTTGCAAAGGATTTGTGAGCAGAAGAGAGCAGTTGTGGAGTACCAGCTGCAACAAGGCCGTCGATATTCAGGTCAGACTCCAAACATAAGACCTCAGGAGTGGACCTGGATGTCTGACATATGTACCATCCTGACAAGCTTTGAGGAGGCCACCAAGATGGTGAGTGGCGATGATGCCATCATTAGTGTCAGCATCCCACTTGTCTGTCTTTTGCAACGCTCTCTGCAGAGAATTAAAGAGAAGGCATTGCAGCCAGAGTATGATGAGATGGATCAAGAAGCCGTAGCGGGCAATTACACACAGCCCAGCCTCATCTCATCCCAATGTGCATTGGGGGACAATGAGGGAGAGGAGGAGGAGGAGGAGGAAGAAGAACAGGAACTGCTATCATGCGTTGTAGACGGTAGTACCTGTACAAGTGTCATACCGTCGGTTCAGCGTGGGTGGCCTGAGGACAGTGGGGAGGAGGAAGAGGAGGAGGAGGAGGAGAGCATGGTCGGTCGTCATCTTGGTGAGGACACGGAAATCTTGCCCGTTACCAGTCTGGCACGCATGGCTGACTTTATGTTATGCTGCCTTAACCGTGACCCTCGCGTTGTCAAAATGTTGGGTGACAGTCATTACTGGTTGGTGACACTTGTAGACCCCCGCTACAAGGAGAACTTTCATTCTCTTATTCCTGAGGTGGAGAGGTCTACAAAAATGGGGCAGTACCAGAAGGCCCTTGCTGCAGAACTCTTAAAAAAATTCCCTTCTGAACACGATAGCGGCAGAGGTCACAGTTCGTTGCCCAACCAAGGCGTACAGGCGAGAGAGATGCAACTCCAATCCAGCAGAGGCAGGGTAACACTGTCAACGTTCTGGGACAGTTTTCTGACACCCGCCCAGCTTGCAGGCCCTGAGGCGCGGGGTACTCTCACAAGGAGTGGAACGTTTCAAAAGATGGTGAGGGAGTACCTTGCCGACCGTACCAGCGTCCTCCGTGATTCCTCTGTGCCTTTTAATTATTGGGTATCCAAGCTGGACACTTGGAATGAACTCGCTCTGTACGCCTTGGAGGTCCTGGCCTGCCCTGCCGCTAGCGTGTTATCGGAGCATGTTTTTAGTGCCGCTGGGGGAATTATAACTGATAAGCGCACTCGCCTGTCAACTGACAATGCTGACAAGCTGACCCTTATCAAAATGAACAAGGGCTGGATTGGGCCAGACTTCTCATCACCACCAAATGACAGCAGAGTAACATAAAGTCAAATCCACTGTGTTATTTCGGGAGGTGTATTCACAAGCACCGCTTCACACCCACCCATGGGTATACGCTTCCTCGTTTCGGCTGTTTTATCTTCTTCTCCTTATCCTCAGCCTCCACCACCACTATACCACCTGGGTGCCAGCATTGCAAGTTCCTCCGTCCTTATTTTTAGCAGCTTTTGCTTGCAAGGCAAAAGCAAATACTATGGGACACCCACTCCCCAATAATGGGACTTATGTTTGTAATATGCTGTACTGCATGGCTCTTGTAAGGGGCATTGCAAGTTGCTCCGTCCTAATTTTTGGCAGCTTTTGCTTGCAAAGCATAAGCAAATACTATGCGACACCCACTCCCCAATAATGGGACTTATGTTTGTAATATACTGTACTGCATGGCTCTTGTAAGGGCATTGCAAGTTGCTCCGTCCTAATTTTTGGCAGCTTTTGCTTGCAAGGCATAAGCAAATACTATGGGAGACCCACTCCCCAATAATGGGACTTATGTTTGTAATATGCTGTACTGCATGTGACGCGCCCCCTGGGCCGTGTGTACATGTATGTGCCGGTCTCTGGGGTCTGTAGTCTCCGTGGCGGTGACCCGATCCCGTGGCTCAGGCTGGTCAAACCAGTGGCAGTCTTTCTTAGGTTTTGAGGTTAATTGTCCGACTGCGCCACCCGTGGATTGCGGTCAGGGAGTACCACCGCTGCGAGGCAGACCGCTGAGGCAGGTGTTGGGTGCGCAGCAGAGAATGGGATAATTCCCCACGGGAGGAGCATAGCCTCAGGGCAATGAGTGTGGATGATGGGGGTGATGGTGCACGAGCGCAGCAAGAACGACTCAGAGTCTTTGCAATGCAGTTCAGGGTCTTTTCTGATGATTATAAGGTAGACCCTCACGGGAGTACTGGCTAGCATAAGAGGCCTGGTCAGTCTGTGAGCAAGCAGGAGTTCCCCTGGCCAGGTGGAGTTGTAGGCCTCCCCGTCTGTCTGCACTCTTCCTGGCTACCTTGCTGTAAGCGGGTAGAAGTAGCCCACGTCCCTGAGTGTACCGTGTAGTGCTCACCCGTATGGCTGGTGACTTGGGGCCTTCTGTTAGCCTCTGCTCCACGACGGCGGTGCTGGTCCCTTGCTTGTGACTGAGCCTCCGGGCTTCTATGGCCAGAGGACCTGAAATCCCCTGACGGCTGGTTTCTGCTGCTGGATATATAAGTCCTCACAGCCTCGGACTCCTGTGTCCGGTTCCTATTGTCTTCTGCCAGGGCGAGCTCTGCTCAGCTTCCAGCCCCTGGTCTTTAGCTCCTAGCTCCTACAGAGCTCCTTGCTGTTACTTTCCCTTGCTCTCACTCTGACTCTGACTGTTCTCTGTTCTCTGACTCACTCAACCCCACCCCAGATCCAGTTTATAAGGGCAGAATTCTCCCCTCCCAGGACTGGGGCAGGAGGATGTTGCATGTTTAAGGGATCCTGACCAGGAAACCTCCCACTTGCTCTCCGACGTAATATCTCTATTACTGTGGTGACAAGACCCCTGGGGTGCCACACATGGCTCTTGTAAGGGGCATTGCAGTTCCTCATAATTTTTGGAAAGCCTTCCATTCACTGCTTAGGCCAACAGTGCACAGGAGACCCAGTTGCTATAAATGGAAAAAAAGGTTTAGTTAACGCCCTCTGACCTCCATGTCATTTCCAAGGGGCATTGGAGTGCCTTGAAGTTTTTGGTAGGCATTGTACTCACTGTATGCCCTATAACTGTGTAGCTGAACCGCTCCTTTTGTTACAGAAACATATCCTACAAGACATATCTGGTTGACTGGCCTGATATTGATGTGAATGGTCCCTGTTCCTCCTGTTCTTTCTCCTTTGCCACTACCTCATCCATCATTCATCACATGAAGCTTTGTTTTAACGGGAGTCATAGAACTTGGATAGTAGCAGGAAAACATCCAGCAATCCTCGGAGGAGGTAGGATATGCGCCAAAACGCTGACCACCTCAGGCCTAGCCGCTACTACATACATGCACTTGCATTACAACAAAACAAAGCAGAAGCTAACTTCTATCATCCTCATCATGCTCCTCACCTTGGCACTCTCAACTCCCCTGATGGAGAAGCCAGGGCCCACCGGAGGAGTCTGATAGTCCGGTGGGCTTGGCCAATGCTGCCCTAAAGCAGGCCAGGCTAAGAAAAGTGTGGGAAAGGTTACCGGGACAAATAGGGGTGGCTGGGGACCGAGTATGGACACCCGGCCACCCCCTGGAGGCTGGGGAGCAAGCGGGGACCCCCGGACACCAGGCGGCTGGGGACTGAGTATGGATACCAGGCCGCCGACACAGTCATGGCGTGGTGGCCAGATTCCGCCTCCACTTGCCTAAAAGGCCCAATTTAAAGTGCAAGCAAGCAAGCAGTATGGTATTGCAGCCTGAGGGTGGGTGGGTGGCATGCTGCATACTTGTGCTTGCATTGCAAGGAATGGGAGAGGTACAATTGAACACTGCCCTGGGACAAGGACTTGAATGGGGATAGTTGCAAGTCTGCAACGACAGGTGCAAGGTGGGAGGCATCTTCGCATGTACCATGAACAGGGGTTTGGCATGCACACACTACAGCAGAATAGGCTCTCTTTCCCACTAAATGCACTGGGGAAGGCACAGGTAATGTTTTGGTATACGTGCTTAATCTTATGTATAAGGCACACCAGGACAAATAGGGGCGGCTGGGGACTGAGTATGGATACTTTGCTGCCGAAGCAGCCATGAGGTAGTGGCCAGCTTCGGCCTCCCCCAAACTAAAAGGCCCCATTTCAAGTGCAAGCTAGCAGTATGGAATTGCAGTCTGGGGGTGGGTGGGTGGCAGGCTGCACACTTACACTTGCATTAAAAGAAAACATAGCAGATGCTAACTTCTGTCATCATCATCATGCTCCTCACCTTGGCACTCTCAACTCCACCAATGGAGAAGTCAGGGCCCACCAGAGGAGTCTGGTTCTCTGGTGGGCTCGTCCAATGCTGCCTAAAGCAGGTCGGGATAAGAAAAGTGTGTGGGGGGATGTTCCAAGGAGAAATAGGGGCGGCTGGGGACCGTTTATGGACACCCGGCTGCCCCCAGGCGGCTGGGGACCGCGTGTGGACACCCGGCTGCGGGCGGCTGGGGACCGAGTATGCACACCTGGCCGCCGGGTGGCTGGGGACTGAGTATGGATTCCAGGCCGCCAACACAGCCATGACGTGGTGGCCAGATTCCGCCTCCACATGCCTAAAAGGCCCAATTTCAAGTTCAAGCAAGTAAGCAGTATGGTATTGCAGCCTGGGGGTGGGTGGGTGGCAGGCTGCATACTTGCGCTTGTATTGCAAGGGATGGGGGAGGTACAATTGAACACTGCCCTGGGACTAGAACTTGCATGGGAATAGTTGCAAGTCTGCATCTTCTGATGCGGAAAGGATCACTTATGATGTGCACACTTTTAGACAGTGACCTGGGAGTCAGAGATGCTTCCAGGGGTCTTCCCCATGCTGTTCCCATGTCTTTTCAGCACTTTATGCATGTGTCACACAGCACATGGCCAGATAAGGTTGTAAAATGTTAAAATGACATTTCCTGGTGAATGCATTTGTCATAGTTGAAAGCAATACAAAAGTGCAAAAACGCATAAAAAATGCTACTTGTGAACATAGCCAAAGGTGTGGAGGAGTATTTTTGTTTTTGGTCATTTATTTTAACTTATACACAAGTCTTTTCCTTGGAAAGGATGTTCCTTAACATATTTCACAGGAAAAAAGTTTCACTTTCGTTTTTGAACGTTTTATTGTGAGCCTGTAAAAGTGGCTTAATACCTCTGACCACGTTGTTGACAGCAGTGACTTGGGGGTGCGAAATGCTTCCTGGGGCGATCCCCATGCTGTCCCCATGTCATTTGAGCACTGTCACTATCGTTTTGGGCACTTGTTAGGCTTTTAAAAGACTGCCGGGGGTGCCACCGCAAAAATGCTCGAGTCTACCATAGACTAACATTGGGCTCGTTGCTCGGGTCGAGCACCCGAGTATCACGGCGAGCTCGGCCCGAGCTTCGAGCACCCGAGTATTTTAGTGCTCGCTCAACACTAATTGGCAGCTTTATGTGTATAACCCCGCCCACATCACTGATTGGCAGCTTTATGTGTATAACCCCGTCCACATCACTGATTGGCAGCTTTATGTGTATAACCCCACCCACACCATTGATTGGCTGCTTTATGTGTTTAACCAGCCCACACCACTGATTGGCTGCTTTATGTGTATAACCAGCCCACATCACTGACTGGCAGAATTCTGTGTATACAGTATGATGAGTTTTACTAATTACTGCAGTCTCAGAATTATTTACTCCTTCTTGACCAGCATCTTTAGTACTTAGTAGAGCCCCTCTGGCTGTTATGACCTGCTGCTGATGTAATGCACAGCCAGATACCAGCTTCTGGCAGTGTTCCTGATGAATCTGATACAATTCCTCATGGGCAATGACCTGAAGTTCACCAATATTCTTAAGTTGTCAACAAAGTGATCCAGTAACATCAAAGAAGACACAGCCTTGTAAAAAAGAAAGAAGATACAAAGGCTTTGAAAGTTTCTAGAGATACAGCTGGAAGGAGAGTTCAGAACTTCAAAGTTTTAGGATCAGTGTATGACTCGCCCAGGGGAATATAGGGGACTCGGTACCCGGGCCTTTTACCTTACTTTAGGATGTCACGGAAGTCGGCTCCCGGGCCCGTACTCTGGGGTCTCTCTTGAAAAAGGGGTTTTGGTTAATAACAGTTTTTGTCTCGTGACGCCACCTGTGGTTTCTGTTAATGGGTACCAGTGCTGCTGCAGACCCCCGGGGGTGATGGGATGGCAGCTGAGATGTTTCTGCTCCCCACAGGCGGAGCGGACCCCCGGGGCAGGGTTGATAGAAGGGATGCAGGTGAGAGATAGCCAGGTCAGGGGGAATGACGGACGCGCACACAGGGGATTCGCTTCAGTACCTTTACTGGTGTAACGGCAGGTATTGTCCAGGGTGCTTGATAGGAAGGGTGCACTTCAAGACTTCTTCCCAGTGAGCAGGTATAAGACCTCCTGTTCCATGTCTCCCTCTCTCTAAGCTTCTAGCCAGCCTGGAACTTAGCCTAGCTTCTGTATTGTGTTGCTCTCTCACTTGGCCGCTTGGTAGTAGGACCTTTCTTTGGCAACCACTATCTCTGGACGCCGGGGCCTTCGTGTTTCCTAGTCCTGTTATTGCTGATAGCTTCAGGATGACCAGGGGTCTGGAAGCCTCCTGGTATGCCGGTAGTCCCTACTGGGTATAGAGGACCCTGTAAGCATGGACCCGGTGTCCGATTTGTGTCTTGGGGTGAGCCTATGATGCTCCTCTGCCCCCTCAACTCCTCTCTCCTTTCCTCTTTGCCTCCGGCCACACTCGTGGCCCTCAACTCAGCAGCAGAAGTGCTACGTCTTCACTGCTCTCAGTGGCAGCACACTCTCTGAACAACTAACTGACTGCCTGGCTCCACCCTCCATATAAATATCCTATATATCCCTATCTGGGCTCCCTCTGGTGGTATGAGGTGGAAGGGTGGAGGTGTCTGTTTGTAGTGAGGGCCTCTTGTGGAGAAGTCTATCCATGCTCCATTTTGGATCCTGTGGTACCTGTGAACAGCAGGGTGCCACATGTAGGTGGCAGAAAGAAGAAACTGTTACTGGCTGCAACCAGATTTCACAAGTGACAGATCCTCAAAAACTGTAACTGAAAAAAGACTTGGAACCAAAACAAATAAAGTCCAGCGGAGGAACCCTTGATTTGGCATTTTTCTTAAAATCTTTTTATTCTTCAACAATCCTTAAAAGAACATCAATCCTTTTCGGACCAGGTATGTACATACAGTGGGCACTTTATGGCAGTATAGAGGACACAGCTGTCTAGGAACAGACTACGCGTTTCAACTGTATAGATCTTCTAGGTCGTAATGACTCTTACATCATGCTCACTTTCAAATACCATCAAAAATAAATTGATTTTCTCATCATCTAGTTGATGGTCCAGGATGATGGCTTGATTCACACTGATGTGTTTCTCAAGGAGACCTCTGTTAATGTGACTCGCCCCCTGGGCCGTGGGGCACTCGGATCCGGGCAATAGGGGGAACGATGGGAGTAGTAGTGACAACCCGGTTCCGTGGCTCAGGGAGGTCAGGCCAGTGGTAGTCCGTTATGTGCTATTGATAATGTCCGACTACGCCACCCGTGGATTTGCGGTCATTAGGTACCGCCGCTGCAAGGCAGACCGCTGGGGCTGATGAGGTGTGCAGCTGGGATGGTGTGACTCCCCACGGGAAGAGTGCGGCCCCAGGGCAGTGTAGTGGATGGTGGGAGTGACAGTGGTGAGAGTCCCAGTACCAGTAGTGCTGGAGGCGCGAAGGAGCACACAGACAATAGGTTGCAGTCCAGGGTCTTTACTGAAACAGGTAAACTAACCCATAAACAGTCCCAGCTAGGAGGGGACCTGGATGTCTGAGAGCAACGGGGAAATTGGCCCTGGTCAGGGTGAGGGTGTAGGCCTACCGTGCTTTCTGCGCTCCTTCTGGCTATCTCCTCGTTATAGGGTAACATCCCACGTTTCCGAGCTTTTCGTGTATTCTCGCCTGTATGGCCTGCGACGTGGGTTCCTTTCTGCTCCCAGCCTTGTACGGCTTTACTGGTCCCTTCGGTTGTGGCAGGGCCTCCAGGCTTCTTAGGCCAAGGAATATACAGTCCCTTGCAGACTGGTTATCTGCTGGAGGATGTAGAATCCTCTCAGCCTCAGACACCAAAGTCTGGTAAAGTCAGTCTCTTATCTGCCAAGACAGGCTTTCTTCGCCTCTTGTCTCTGGCTTGTGGCTCTCCTCCTGCCACACTTCCTCTTAGGTGCAGTGCAACTGTCTGTCCCTGCTCTGCTCTGGGACAAGTCTCAGTGCTGAGACAGGCCATCAAGTTCTCTCTAACCCTGCCCCCAGTACCAGATTTTATAGGGGCAGCCTGCTCCCCCTACTGGCCTGAGACAGGAGGTACTGCATGCTAATGTTCCCCTGACTAGAGAACCTCCCCCTTGCTCTCAGACACAGCTTTAATTACACTTGTGGCATCCAGGCCAGGGTGACACATTCTCCCCTAGTGAAATTTAGTACTCCGGGACTAAACAGTAAACAAAGACAATATGCATACCATAAAACATTAACAGACAGACGACGCACAGATTGAGTTCTTAAGGTCACAGTGTGGTCTGTGACCGGGTGTCCATATCACCAATACAACGGGGAGCCTTAACCAGGTGGGGTCTGTCCTACCCCAAGTCCTTTACAGTCTTAGTTCATTCCTTGGTTAAGCTCCAAATGCAGTCTATACAAGGTCCCGGTTATAAAAAGTCCATAACCTTTGAGTCCTTACGGTAGCTGCAAGAAACTGAAACACAGAATTACCACACATGCATGTAACTTGGCAAACAATTTCAACATTTGGCAACAGGGTTATTTACAATTTTAGTGCGCTCTATATTCTCCAGCGAGCGGGTATCTGCCCCTTTGTGCTCCTGGTTGACCTACGTAGCCCACTGTCTGGTGGTGGACCAACCTGGCTTTCCCTACTAGCATTAGGGGTACAGCTACCAGCTGGGTGTACAGGTAGGGCAGGCAGCTGTCTGCGGGTTCTTTGGCTTACCGCAGGCATGGTAGGCTCACTGTCAGCAGAGGGTTGACTCTCCTGGGCTGCTGGTACAGGCTCTTCTGCCTCTGGAACTGCTTGCTCCTCTTCACCTTCCGGCTCTGGTGTTGGTTGTTGCTGTGCCGGTTGCAGGAAATGCAGGACGGGTACCACTATGGCATCATTTATGCGAGTCCAGGACTGAGGGAACTCTCCGAGAATGGTGCTGATAATTTCTTCCTTGTCCTCTGCGGGTTCAAGGTCACTCTGATCCTCTTCTGCACTACGGAGTTGCTCGGGGCATCTTTTGAGGTGGTCTCTGGAGACGACACTAGTGGTTTCTCCTCCGTCCTTGGTGATTACGCACACCTTTGGGTTGTCGTGGTCAGACTGCAGTACGGTGTAGGGTTCCCTTTCCCACTGGTCGTCCAACTTTTGTAGCCTTCTTTTTCGCTTTAGGACTTGCTCACCAGGTTCTAGGGGACCAGCAGGGGCGTGTTGATTGAAGAGTTTTTCTTGCCTCTCTCTCACCTGGGCCAGGCTCTTCTCCACACTCTCCTGTACCTTCTTGTACTGCAGTTGCCTTTCCGTATCCCAGTCCGCATCCGGGGAGGTGTCCTCAGGTATTAGGACTCCCATCTCCAGGTCTATGGGCTGCTTACCTGGTCTAGCTCGCATCAGGTAAGCCGGGGTGCAGTTTGTAGCATTCACCGGGATATTGTTGTATAGGTATATCAGGTCCGGCAGTTTTTCTGGCCACAGGCTGCGTTCCTCCAGGGGCAACGTCTTCAGGAGATCAATGACTATATTGTTCATCTTCTCACACATCCCGTTGGTTTGGGGGTGGTAAGGCGTTGTACGAATCTTCTTACAGCCATAGAGGTTGCAGAACTCCTGGAAGATTTCAGCCTCGAACGCTGGACCCTGGTCTGTCAGGACCTGTTCCGGATACCTGTGTGGATGGCAGAAATATTGCTGGAAGGCTCTGGCCGCTGTTTGGGCTGTCAAGTCCTTTACCGGGACCACCACTAGAAAACGGGAATAGTGGTCCACGATTGTCAGGGCATAGATGTATCCAGACCAGCTTGGAGCCAATTTGACGTGGTCCAGAGCTACCAGCTCAAGAGGCTGCGTGGTGACGATGGGCCTCAAGGGTGTCTTCTGGCTGGTGCGGTCCTTCCTCCTCAGGTGACAAGGGCCACAGTCTCTGCACCACTTTTCTACAGCTCCTCTCATGCCGACCCAAAAGAACCTTCCTCTTAGCAGGAACTCCAGTTTCTTCCAACCGAAGTGCCCCGCTCTGTCATGGTAAGCCCCCAGGACCATAGCTGCATCCCGCCTTGGGACCACGACTTGCCAGGTCAGCTCGTGCGTCTGGTGGTTGACAATCCTTCTGCACAACTTGCCTTCGTAGAGGAACAGTTTGCTCTTCTCTTTCCATAGCTGCTTGGCTTCCTCTGGGGCATCCGGATCCATGCGGGCGTCTCCCTGGGTCAGCAGATCTTTCACCAGGCGGATGGCAGGGTCACTATCTTGGGTCTCGGCCCAGCTGTGGTGAGGTAGGGGATTGATCATCACGGTTGTTAGATCCTCCTCCTTCACGCGGTGGGAGTATTGAGCGGCTCCATACCGGTGAAACGCGGGGAGTTCTACCTCCTCCAGCTCTTCTGGGTCTTCGCCACCTTCAGGTAAGTGAGGCATCCTCAATAGGGCGTCAGCGTTGGCATTGGATTTGCCGGCCCGGTACTTGATCACGAAGTCATAGTTGGAGAGATGGGCCATCCACCGCTGTTCTAGGGCACCCAGTCTTGCATTGTCCAGGTGTGTCAACGGGTTGTTGTCCGTGTACACGGTGAACTTTGCGGAGGCCAGGTAATGCTTGAAGCGTTCCGTCACGGCCCACACCACCGCCAAGAATTCTAGCTTGAAGGAGCTGTAATTCTCCGGGTTCCTCTCCGTGGGTCTCAGCTTCCGGCTGGCGTACGCGATCACCCTTTCTCTGCCTTGTTGGTTTTGGGACAGTACGGCTCCCAGTCCCACATTACTGGCATCTGTGTGGAGAATGAAAGGCTGGCCATAATCAGGGTAGGCCAGGATCTCGTCCCCTGTGAGGGCCATCTTCAACTGGCGGAAGGACTCCTCTTCCGGTTTATCCCACTTGAAGGGTGGCTTTTGACTTCTGGACTTAGACTGTCCAATCAGGAGGTCCTGCATAGGAGCTGCCATCTTAGTGAACCCGGGGATGAACCTTCGGTAGTAGCCTACCAACCCGAGGAACTGTCTCACCTCTTTGATGTTCGAGGGGCTTGGCCAGCTCTTGATTGCCGTGACCTTGTCAGGGTCGGGGGCTACTCCTTCCGCACTGACCACGTGCCCTAGGTACTGGACCTTCGGTTTCAGCAGGTGACACTTCGATGGTTTCACCTTCAGGCCATAGCCTGCCAGGGCTTCAAACACCTCGGCCAGGTGCTTCAGATGGTCCTCGTAGGTCATCGAATAGACGATCATGTCGTCCAGGTAAAGGAGGACCATCTCGAAGTTTCGGTGCCCTAGACAGCATTCCATCAGCCTCTGGAAGGTCCCTGGTGCGTTGCAGAGCCCGAAAGGCATACAGTTGAATTCGCTCAGTCACATCGGGGTGGTGAAGGCGGTCTTCTCCTTGTCAGCCTCTGCCACAGGAACCTGCCAGTACCCGCTAGTAAGGTCCAAAGTAGAAAAGAAGTTAGCTGATTTTAGTGCGGCTAAAGACTCCTCTATTCTAGGCAGCGGATATGCGTCTTTGTGGGTGATACGGTTGATTTGTCTATAGTCCACGCACATTCTCATGGTGCTGTCTTTCTTTTTCACCAGAACCAAGGGGGCAGCCCAGGGTCTACAGCTATCTCTAATGACCCCAGCTTCTTTCATTTCCCGCAGCATACCCTTGGCGTTCTGATAATGTGCAGGGGGTACAGGCCTGTGTCTCTCTTTTATTGGTGGGTGGCTCCCCGTGGGGATATGGTGTTCTATCCCTTTTACTCTGCCGAAGTCTAGCGGGTGCTTACTAAAGACTCTCTCGTACTCCTGTACCACCCGGTAGACTCCTTGTTTTTGGTGCAGGGGAGTGGAGTCAGCACCCACATGGAGTTTCTGGCACCAGTCCTCCTTTTGTTTCTGGGAGCCATTACCCTCCGCCTGAGGAGATGGAGGCAAGGGTTCCACGGCCCTGATAGCTTTGTGTTCGACAACAAACAGTTTGGCGAGTGTAGCGTACCTGGGTAAGTGTACCTCCCTCTCCCCAATGTTGAGGATGCGGACGGGCACCCTCCCATGATGGACATCAACCACCCCCCGGGCTGTCAAAATGGTGGGCCTGCTGTCTGAGTACACGGGTTCTACCATGGCTTGGTAGTCTCTACCTCTCAACCCGATTGCAGTCCGACACCAGATCATCATTTCACTTTTGGGAGGCATGGAAATGGGGAATGGGTCACTCAGTCTTACGCTACCGATCTCACCACCAGACAGTTCTACCTGCTGCCGCCTCATCAGGGCTTTTATCTCCTTGTTGAGGACTCTCTGTTGGCTGGAACTAGCATTCATCGCCACCTGTTGGAAGATTACAATTACCTCTGAAAGACAATTTTCAATTACGTTAGTACCCACAGTTATTTTAGGGTGACTTTCACGGCGGTCAATGTCCACAATAATCACTCCCTGTGCCGGCAGTTCAACTTTACCAATTTTAATGGTCATCTCCTTGAACCCCATCTGCGGCACGGGTAAGCCATTACTGGCGATGATGCTCAAGTTACTGTCTGGATACCGTGTGATATCAGCATCAGTCCAATACTGCTTAAAAAGTACATAAGGGATAGTGGTTACTTGTGACCCAGTATCCAGCAAGGCGCTCATGGGGATACCGTCCAGCACCACGGGTAAAACCGGGCGCCCCCCAACGTACTTATTACGCCAATTGTAAGGGCCTGGTGATCTTATGCCTGGGGGTTGGCCCTCTGCCCCAGGTTGGACCCGTTTAAATTACAGTACCTGGAAATGTGTCCGGGCTGGTTGCATCGACGGCAAATGGGCTGTCCATCCTCTGCGTAGCGGTCTGTGAGCCTCCCTCGGAACGACGGGATCCTCCTCTGTCGACGCCATGGGACATCCTCCGGACTTGAAGCCAGCTCGATGGGTCTTGACGGGTCCACTTGCAACGTCTGGACGGTCCTGGTCAACACCGCGACGTTCCTGGTCAGCTCCTGGACTTGGTGGTGCAGGTCTTTCGGCGGGGCTTGGTTCAGGGCCTGTGCATCAGCCCCCATGGGGTCCATAGAGGAGGGTGCCGCCTCCTGGTGGTAAGTGATAGCAGGGCGCCGGGGGTTTATAGCGCCACTGGTTGCAGATTCACAGAGCACCCTTATGGCCCTGTCCTTAAATTGGGCAAAGGTCAGGTCAGGGTTCTGAAAGAACATGAGGCGCAGCTGGGCCCTGTGGGCGCTGGACAGCAGACCTTCTATGAATTGTTCTGTTAGTAGTTTATCCGTTTCCTGCACACTGCCAGGGTCAGTGTGGTGGATAGCCCTCAAGGCTTCCTGCAGATTTAGGGCATAGTCTCTGATGCTGTCCTGTGCCCGCTGCTTACATCCATAGAACCTCATTTTAATTTCAGCGGAGGTACGTGTGTCAAAGGTACCCCGCAGCCGGGCCAGAATACCCTTCACAGTCCTTTTCTCCTCAGTGGGCCATGATTTTACCTCTCTTTGGGCTGCGCCAGTTAACTTCCCCGTTAGTATGCTAATCCTCTGTTCCTCTGTCAGGGGGTAAACGTGGAACAAACTGTATAGCCTTTCCTTGAAGTCAGTTAGGGCATGGGGCTCCCCTGAGTACTTGGGCAGCCAGGCCGCTCCAGGGATGTAGGGCAGGGAAAAGGGCATCACCACTGCTGCAGCCACGTTGGTGGTAGTGGGCGCCTCTGTGTCCGACATCTTCCTCCCCCCTAGTTAAGCGTGACCTACCTTCCGACGATCCTCTTCTGTAGGCCGCGGCTTCGCTGCTACTGCTATGGACGAGGACCTGGCGTCGCGTCCTGATGACGTCAGCGTCGCTCTCTCTCCCTTTCAGGACCTTGCGCAGCGTCGGTGCGTGGGGCGGAGCTTCGGATCTCGCGCGGTTTTTACGTCCACGCCCCTCTTCTTCCCGCGCGGCGTCCTGAAGATGGCGTCCGATGGCGGGAAGCAGCTGCGGATGGCGGGAAGACGGCAGAAGACGGCGGGAAACGGTCCAAGATGGCGTCTGATGGCGGGAATCGGCTCCGGATGGTGGGAAACTTCGCCACAGGTAAATTACAAAAGTCTTTTTCAGGCACGCAGTACCCGGTGGTTGCGGGCACGAAATCCTGCCGACTACGCCAAAGTTGACTCGCCCCCTGGGCCGTGGGGCACTCGGATCCAGGCAATAGGGGGAACGATGGGAGTAGTAGTGACAACCCGGTTCCGTGGCTCAGGGTGGTCAGGCCAGTGGTAGTCCGTTATGTGCTATTGATAATGTCCGACTACGCCACCCGTGGATTTGCGGTCATTAGGTACCGCCGCTGCAAGGCAGACTGCTGGGGCTGATGAGGTGTGCAGCTGGGATGGTGTGACTCCCCACGGGAAGAGTGCGGCCCCAGGGCAGTGTAGTGGATGGTGGGAGTGACGGTGGTGAGAGTCCCAGTACCGGTAGTGCTGGAGGCGCGAAGGAGCACACAGACAATAGGTTGCAGTCCAGGGTCTTTACTGAAACAGGTAAACTGACCCATAAACAGTCCCAGCTAGGAGGGGACCTGGATGTCTGAGAGCAACGGGGAAATTGGCCCTGGTCAGGGTGAGGGTGTAGGCCTACCGTGCTTTCTGCGCTCCTTCTGGCTATCTCCTCGTTATAGGGTAACATCCCACGTTTCCGAGCTTTCCGTGTATTCTCGCCTGTATGGCCTGCGACGTGGGTTCCTTTCTGCTCCCAGCCTTGTACGGCTTTACTGGTCCCTTCAGTTGTGGCAGGGCCTCCAGGCTTCTTAGGCCAAGGAATATACAGTCCATTGCGGACTGGTTATCTGCTGGAGGATGTAGAATCCTCTCAGCCTCAGACACCAAAGTCTGGTAAAGTCAGTCTCTTATCTGCCAAGACAGGCTCTCTTCGCCTCTTGTCTCTGGCTTGTGGCTCTCCTCCTGCCACACTTCCTCTTAGGTGCAGTGCAACTGTCTGTCCCTGCTCTGATCTGGGACAAGTCTCAGTGCTGAGACAGGCCATCAAGTTCTCTCTAACCCTGCCCCCAGTACCAGCTTTTATAGGGGCAGCCTGCTCCCCCTACTGGCCTGAGACAGGAGGTACTGCATGCTAATGTTCCCCTGACTAGAGAACCTCCCCCTTGCTCTCAGACACAGCTTTAATTACACTTGTGGCATCCAGGCCAGGGTGACACAAATGCATTACGTCACGCCTCCTCAGCTCACACTGGATCAACAATATGTGCTATTCCAGTGGGTCAGTTCTTGAGAATGAGGCATATTTGTTTGATACATTTTTTTAAGGTCAGGCTGTTAACCTGAAAGAGAGATTTCTTGCACAGGAGTGCAGTCATAGGAGTATCAAGCATGGTTATGATTGAGCAAGAAATATGACTTTGGTTTATCTTCTGAGCTCTAGCTGTAAGAAATAACGTAGGTATGCTGCTTTACTATATGTTTCCACATATAGCCATCAGTGAGAGACAAGTGTAATATCCTTGTGAAACATCGGCCTATTCTTAAGACCTAACCCACCTTGTCCAGAGTACTTCCTGATGCTCTGTCTCTGACTGCCAGGCAAGGTAAAAATTTGAAGGACCTCTTGGTTAGAAGCCACAACGTCGCCAAAGTCTTGAATGCATTTAATGTGGGCAGACGAAAATGGGGATGTTAATCTTGTGGAGATTATTTAGCATGTAAAAATATCCTTCGTGCAACAACATTTACATCAGCTGATGGTTTGAGAGAATTTAAAATCACTGATTACATCACATGCAATACATGTTTTATCATCTATTTATCATCTATTATGCAACCTGTACGTGCAATTACGTGTCCGTACTCGTGAACACGTACATGAGAAATTGGCAGCCCGCAAGATTGATGACTTGACCACAGTGAAAACCATCCCCAGACATTTTAAGAATTGTCATAATTGTAATCCCAGTTATTTAAAAATTCGGGGCATTGACCGGTTACAATATGTCACGGGTGTGTCAGAAGTGACAGACAGTTGCCCTGCAGTTGTTTGTAGGAGATCTCGTCGTTTGGCATTACAGACATCTTCTTGAAGCTCTCTCTCTAGGACCCAGTGGCTACCTTCCTCTGGCTAATTAACACCCTGGCTGGGTGTATAAATACCTGTTGTGTGCCAGAGGGAGGTGCAGTGATATTCACGTTATCCCTTGTGAAGGCTTGAGCAAGAGCAGTGCTAGAGGACGTGTGCACAATTGTCTTGAGTCATCTAAACCTAAACGATTTTCCCTTGTTTGTTCTCCCTTGTTTTTTATAGTGGTCAGTGGGGATCGACTAGCGCTCATCTCCTCCTTTCCCTAGCCAGGGCCCAACGCCAGGGAAAGACAGGGCAATGTACACATGCGGCGATTGGTGAAGAACCAATATAGGGACATTAGTGGAGACAGGGTGAGATTAGATCTACCTAGGAGGTCTCCACTCCCCCCTTTCCCTATAGTCTGGGCTCACTTTTCCTCTTCCCTTTGTGTTGCACTAAGTCTTTCCTACACCTTGCGTGGCTCCAGACAGGATGACACTAAACGCCTCCCGGCTCAACTCGAGTGTCGCTGGATCATTACACTGGGTTCCTTGGCAACTTGTGGTCTTAACGAGAAATTAAGGTTTGTTCATTTTTTATAAATGTTCCATGTCTCTGCATTTGGATTTTAATTTGTGTGGTATGTTGTCATTAATTTTATTTCCCTTATCTTGGTGATCTCATGATTACTACTGTGGCTCCCTTTTTACCTATAATTATGGCCACCTTAAATGGAAAGTCTTAGACTAACATATCATTATACATCAAAGCCACATGCAATTACCTTGTTTAATCCATTGTTACTAGTGATGAGCAAACACTAAAATGCTCGGATGCTTGTTACTCGAATCAGACTACTCGGGTGCTGGACTCGAGTAATGAGTATAATGGAAGACAATGGGAAACTCAAGCATTTTTCCAGCAGACCCTTGCAGAAGGTATGGAGGGCACTAAAATCGCTGAAATGGATGGAAAAAGTGCTCAAATGAAATATGAATAACATGGGAAAGATGCTTGGACACATCTCTGACTTACAGGTCACTGCTGTGAACAATGTTGTCAGAGTATTATGACGCGCCCCCTGGGCCGTGTGTGTAGGGGAATACCCGGAGCCGGGTCTCTGTGTAATACTGGGGTTTGTAGTCTCCGTGGCGGCGACCCGGTCCCATGGCTCAGGGTGGTAAAACCAGTGGCAGTCTATTTATGTGGTTTTTATGATTAAATGTCCGACTACGCCACCCGTTGATTGCGGTCACTGAGAACCGCCGCTGCGTGGCAGACCGCTGAGGCTGGTGTGGTGTGCGCAGCAGAGGGTAGTATAACTCCCCACGGGAGGAGTATAGCCTCAGGGCAGCGTCTGTAGATGGTGAGGGTTGTGGTGCGTGGGCGCAGCAGAAATGACTCAGAGTCCGTGCAGTGCGGTTCAGGGTCTTTACTGTTGGTAATGAAGAAGGCCCTGCCAGGAGTACTGGCTAACATTAGAGGCCTGGTCAGTCTGTGAGCGAACAAGAGTCCCCCTGGCCAGGTGGAGGTATAGGCCTTCCCGTCTGACTGCACTCTTCCTGGCTACCCTGCTGTAGTCGTGTAGTAGCCCACGTCCCTGAGAGTACCGTGTGGTGCTCACCCGTATGGCTGGTGTCTTGGGGCCTTTGGTGCCTTCCGCTCCTCGATGGCGGTGCCGGTCCCTTGCGTGTGACTGAGCCTCCGGGCTTTCTATGACCAGCGGACCTGAAATCCCCTGCCAGGTGGTTTCTGCTGCTGGATGTAGATATCCCCACAGCCTCGGACTCCGGTGCCTGGTTCTCTGCGTCTTCTGCCAGGGTGAGCTCTGCTCCAGTCCCTGGTCTTCAGCTCCTGGCTCCTACAGAGCTCCTTGCCGCTGCTCCGTCCCTTTCCCTGGAACTAGACTTCTCTGACTAACCCCGCCCCAGATCCAGTTTACAAAGGGCAGGTTCCTCCCTTCCCTGGACTGGGGCAGGAAGTGTGGCTACCAGACCCCTGGGGAGCCACAATTACACCACTTTTACAAACTGACAATAAAACATTCAAAACCAAAGATAAAATGGATTTTACAAGAAAAAAGTTATTAAACATTCTTTCCTGTATAATTATTTGTATATGAGGCAAATAAAACAAAAGAGAAAAAAAAGGCCTCCTCCACCCCTCAGGCTATATTCATACATAGCATTTTTGTTGCGTTTTTGCACTTTCTCTTTGCTTTCAACAATGAAAAAATGCTGCAAAAACGCTGCAAAATCCTGAAAGAATTGACATGCTCCTTCTTTCATAAATGCAGCAGTTTTCCATTTCAGTCAGGAAAAAAAAGGATTCGTATGCATGAGATTTCTGAATTTTTTTCCCATTTGTAAGGAGTTGGACTCCTATACCGATGTAGCATATGCACTAAGTGTGAGGCTTATCAAAAATTAAAAGGAAAGATTACAATACACCTTGAAATACACGTAGAGGATGGCCTCAGAAAACATTTTTCCCCATTTGAAGGAGTGGTAATTCAAGACTGTACTATGTGCAAGTGCTTCCAAAAATTAGAAGGAGGCACTCCAATACACCCTGGAACACATGTAGAGTAGGGCCCCAGAAAACATTTACATTTAGAAGGTGTGACAACACAGCTTTTCTTCTTAATTATGCCAGATATACTTTCTGATAGCCAAGAGCAATATACCTTTATTTTTATGTTGACTTTTTAAACCTGTGTTCTTCTTTGGTTGATTAACACAGACTATTGTTTGAATAATCTTAAATGTTGACATTTGAGTTAAGATGTACTGCAACTTAATGTCTGCAAATTGTGCAAGATAGGGTCATGGAGAAATTCTGTTTGATAATATACTGATTACATATTATACCAGCTTAGTCACTTGTTGATTTGCCGAGCAATGAAAGAAAACCTATGCAAGTTGATTAAATGCTCAAACAATAAATCATGAGCTCCTTCCACCTTCATCCCTGACCCTTGACCTGTGAATGATGGCTGCAAGGACAATTGTGATCAATAAAAAGGGGGTCTCTGCCTGTAATCGGGGTCATTCTACAGCATGTCAGCTTTGGGGACTTTGGCCCCAGCTGGAGGAATACAGATTGGCTCCATTGACCATGGCTGAACCGTCAGAGACGTCTTGAAGAATCCAGGTTGGGACAAACAGGTCACCTGGCCTCAGACCTCACTGCTCTCGGCTAGTTTCCTAAGCTTGTAGTTACCTCCTCTCTTTGGGAACGCGCCAAAAGCGGGGTGCCATTGGTGGGGATAGTCGGCCCTGGAAGCCCCGAAATCGCAGCTACTCTATTTCCAGCGGGCCAGCAGAAGGGTAAGGACTCTGTAATTTTCACCATCTTGGGTACTTGCTGGGACTGTTCTATCTTTCTATTGTCTGCTTTGTGGTTCAATAAAGTATTTTCGCACTGTTTTACCCTTACCCTGTGTTGTCTGAGTAGTGTTACATCCACAGAAAACCTGTCTCTTCAAAGAAGGGGTGGGACATCTGTGGCCAAAAGCAAGGAATACCAGATTCAAGGCCACTACTCAGGGTTCAACTGGCACAATAAGGACCTTCAGGTATCCGACTTCGATTTTGCTCCAGCTGATATGGGTGGCAATTCCTTCTGTGCCGGCTCAGGGCATCAGGCAGCCCCTAAGCTTCAAATAGATTGAAGCAGGGGTTTCAAAAAATATTTTTATCTTCTTGGAGACTTTTGCAAATGAAAATTCATGAACCTTGTGGGAAAACTTCTCCAACCCATCCTGGGGAAAGAAACCACAAATCCTTTGCCAATTTATTCACACAATAGGTGCATTTGGGCCTTTCTCTCATTGTATGTATGCATCTTTATTTTGATTTTACGCAGAGTTGAGGCAAATCTGAGGCTCGCAGGCCGCGGTCACTGCTCCCTCCCTGCTTAAGTTGAATCCATGGGTTTTTATTGCCGCCAGGGGCATTTTAACTGTTAGGTGCATCCGCCTGTAACTGAAAATGCTGACAGGCTGACTGTTCTCAAAATTAACGATGTTTGGATTGGCACAGACTTCTCCACTGCACTGGATAACAGCAGCGGAACTTAAAGGCAATTACATTTTTTTTCTGGTATATTCTCATGCACCCCTTCCCATCCCAAAAAGGGTATACTGTTCATGGTTTAGTATTTTTCTTGTTCTCCTCCTACACCATATCAACAGGGTTGTTATGCAGCCCTCGCTCCAAATTTTCAACAGGGACATTATGAGATTGTGTGTAGTGATGCCCAAATATTTGAGCAGCCACAGTCAGAAGAAGATGATGGTTGGGAACAGCAATTAGTGCTTCAAGAGGTAGATGATGAAGAGACACAGTTGCCTACAACTAATCTTGTTAGGTAAACAAGTCAGGAGAACCAGATTTTGGAAGTGGAAGATGAGGTGGTGGATGATAAAGTCACTAACCCAACCCTGGGAATGTGCCATGCAAGCGAGCACAGCTGTGCAGAGGGGGAGGGATCTTCAGCACCGCAATAAACAGGCATAGGCAGTGGGGTGCCCAGAGGGAGAAGTCAGGCAACTGTTTCCTATAGCACTCACATGCGGCAAGTTTGGACGATAAAAGAATGGTCACTTGCAACCTGTGCTGTACCAAGATCTGTAGGGGCCTGACCACTACCAGCATGCTCAGGTAAAAGTCATCAAAGCACCCGACTATGTAGGCTAAATGCCTGGGTACACAATCAGTGTCTGCGGGTGACACCACTACCTCTTCCCCTGTGCTAAATACTTGTCAATCCCCTTTCCAGGATGCTGGTGTGGGATGCCTCCTGCCCTGCATCTGTTGTTGTATTTTTGCAACCACCATCAGTAACCACGTCCAATTCCTTTGCCCAGCACAGCATTCAGCTGTCCCTACCCCAGGCCTTGGAACGCAAAGGAAAATACCGAGCCACCCACGCACTTGCCCAAACACTAAATGGGCACATTGCCAGACTGCTTACCTTGGAAATGTTGCCATTTAGGCTTGAGGACACTGAGGCTTTACGCAATTTCCTGGCATCAGCCGTCCCCTGGTATTCAGTCCCCAGTTACCACTATTTTTCCCTGTGTTCCGGCAGATGTACTACCGACGCCGAAGATTGCGGGCACTAGTTACATCAGGGTTTCCTCCACCTCCTACAACACTTCCTGCACCCCCTCCTCCTCCTCAAACTCCATCTCCGAATTGTCATCTCGGAGCACGTCATCCATATCAGTCGCAAGCTGGAAGCGCAGCACCACTGCCTCGGTGAAGTGTCAACAGACTCTGCTGAAACTAATTTGTTTTGGTGACAAACTGCACATGGCTGCAGAGTTGTGGAAAGGTATAACAGACAGGACAATACTGTGACTCTCGCTGCTAAGCCTAAAACCAAGCATGGTCATGTGTGTTAAAGGCCATAACCTGGTGGCACTCTGAAGTCTCGCACACGTATCATACCTGGCCCATGTGCTCAGCCTAGTGGTTCAGCGGTTTCTGAAATCCTACTCAGATTTGCTTGAGCTACTTGTGAAGGTAGCGCTCATTTCCTCAAGTTAGCTACAGCTGCCGCCGGTCTGGCAGTGCTGCAGCAGGGCTTGCAAGTGCCAGCTCACAGACTGGTTTGCGACGTGACCATGAGCTGGAACTCCATATTAAACATATTGGCAAGACTTTGTGAGCAGAAGAGCAGTAGTTGAATACAAACTACAACATGACAGTCGGTATTCCGATCAGCCTCCACACATAACAACCGACGAATGGGCATGGATGTCTGACATCTGTGAGGTTCTACAAAACTTGAATCAACAAAAATGGTGAGCGGCGATGACACCAAAATCAATGTAGCCATCCCGCTTCTGTGTCTACTAGTGATGACTGAGCACCAAAATGCTCGGATACTCGTTGCTTGAGTCGAGCAAATTGGAATGCTCGAGTACTCGATCCGAGCAGCGAGCCCAATGTAAGCCTGTGGGAAACTCGAGCATTTTTCCTGCACCCCCCCTCAGAGGTCTGCAGAGGGCCTAAAAATTGCTGAAACTGATGGGAACAGTGCTCAAATGACAATGAAACAGCATGGGGAAGGCCCTTGGAAGCATCTCTGTTTCCCAGGTTACTGCTGTGAACAATGTTGTCAGAGGTATTACGCCACTTTTACGGACTCACAATAAAACATACAAAAAATAAACCAAAATGGGTTTTCCTGGGAAAAATATTAAGGAACAGCCTTTCCAGGGTAATGACTTCTATATAAGGCAAAATAAATAATCAAAACCAAAAATACTCCTCCACACCTTGGGCTATGTTCACACGTAGCATTTTAAATGCGTTTTTGCACTTTTGCATTGCTTTCAATGGTGACAAATGCATTCACCGGTAAATGTCATTTTAACATTTTTTTACCTTATCTGGCCATGTGGTGTGTGAGACATGATTAGTGATGAGCGAAATTGTTCGAAATCTGACCTTACAACTTAAATTCGACACGAATATGGCACATTCGGATTCGTGATAAGAAATGTGTGCAAAATGTCTTAAAATCAGGAAAAATCGGCAACAATTGACAAATAAATGCGGGAACGTGATTGCGGAGTAACTACAGAGTTTTTAACTGTTTTGCTAGCATAGTTCTTGCGCATGATGAGTGGTGTGATGTGATAGATGAGTGGGGGGGGGGCTGGTGATAGCTTAAAACAGGTCAGATCAGCGGCGAGCTTCTAATTTTTTTTTCTTTCTGTAGGGGGTAACTTTCAGTCAGGAAAGCGCAGTTAGTCAATCAGAGCTCCAGAAGCATCCACACTGTCCAGACACAAGGACTTCTGCCATTGGCTGCTGAAATCACATGTCCTCTTTATATAAAAACCGGGTCATGTTCCCTCAGCGCCATTTCATGCATATCACTGCTGGAGACTGATGCTGCTGAGTGTGCGCCCATGTATTGAGAGATATTAGCTAGATATATGGGCGCTTGTTTGGAAGTCAGATAGTGTAGATAAGTCCAGTGCTGTGTACCTGTTCAATCGACCTTGCGGCACTTTTTTTTTCTTGTGCAATTAATGAAATTCTGACAGAAAGAGCAGGGCCCATGCCATAGAACAGTTTTACTGTCTGTGCTCCATGCAAGAGTATATCTTCAATCTATTTTTGCACTTGCTAATGTGATAAAGCAAGCAAGCCCTTGTAGGCCACTTTTTGATTTTGTGGGGTTGAAACTCAGCTATCTGCAGAGCTTGTCAGTAGTGTTGAGCGAGTATGTTCTGTTCCGAGTATGCTCAGCCGAGCTCCGAGTATTTACAGCTGCTCGGTGATATGGTTGAATCACTCCTGTGTGCATGATTTGCAACTGTTTGACAGTTTTATTACATGTGAGGAATGTGTAAGAAATAGACATTCCTCACATGTAATAAAACTGTCAAACAGTTGTAAATCATGTACACGGGAGCGATTCAAACATATCACCGAGCAGCTGTAAAGACTCGGAGCTCGGCCCGAGCATACTCGGCGAAAGGGTTAATAGAACATACTCGCTCAACACTACTTGTCAGTGCAGAGCTTCTGAGTGCAGAGCATAAAAACTTTTTTTTTTCATTTGCTAATGTGATAGTGCAAGCTGTGCTAGCCCAGTTTGTCATTTTTTGGTGGTTGAACTTCAGCTTTATGCACAGTAAAACAAATTTATTTTTCCTGATGCTAGCCACAGTCCACCAAAGATTTTTTTATGTGGCAAATGTCATACACTCTGCTATACATCAGCTACTACGTTAGTGGTGGTGAGCTTCAGCTGTTTTCAGAGTAAAAAAAGTTGATTTTTTCTGTTGCTAGGCAGAGTCCACCAAAGATTTTTTTGTGTCGCAAACGTGATACACTTTGCTAAAAGCCACCTACTATTTTAGTGGCGGTGAAATTCAGCTGTTGCAGGGTTCATGCAGCGTAAAAAAATCTATTTTTCATTGTGACTAATGTGATACAGCAGACTGGATCTGAGTTTGAAATATCTTGTAACATATATTCTATGTTATACAGGTCTCATCCACAGTCAAAAAATGCTTTCTTTGATTCATAACGTTATACAGCAGGAGATATCTCAGTTTGAATTAGTTTGGAGAATATCTCGTATGTTACACAGGCCTCATCCACAATAAAAAAATACTTTCTTCTGTTACTAATGTGATACAATAGGGGACATCTCAGTTTTAAATTGTTCGCAGCATATCTCCTATGTTATACAAGCCTCATTCACACAAAAAAAATACTTTCTTCTGTTATTAAGGTCATACACTAGGGGACATCTTAGGGTGCCAAGGGAGGGTGGTTAACTGTGATCATGGGGGGTTGGTGATACCAGAAAAACTGTTAGTGAAGGAGTTAGTGAAGGCGAGGAACAAATTGAAAAAGAAGAGGTGATGGGCGAGCAATAGTGTTGAGCGAGCACTAAAATGCTCGGGTGCTCGAAGCTCGGCCCGAGCTCGCCGTAATACTCGGGTGCTCGACCCGAGCAACGAGCCCAATGTTAGTCTATGGGAGACCTGAGCATTTTTGCGGCGGCACCCCCGGCAGTCTGTAGAAAGACTAAAAAGTGCCCAAAATGATAGTGACAGTGCTCAAAAGACATGGGGACAGCATGGGCATCGCCCCAGGAACCATTTCTGACCCCCAGGTCATTGCTGTCAACAACGTGGTCAGAGGTATTAAGCCACTTTTACGGGCTCACAATAAAATGTTCAAAAACGAAACTGAAACGGTTTTCCTGTGAAATATGTTAAGGAACTTCCTTTCCAGGGTAAAGACTTGTGTATAAGGTCAAATAAATAACCAAAAACGAAAATACTCCTCCACACCTTGGGCTATGTTCACAAGTAGCATTTTTTATGCGTTTTGCACTTTTGTATTGCTTTTAACCGTGCCAAATGCATTCACCGGGAAATGTCATTTTAACATTTTACAATCTTACCTGGCCATGTGCTGTGTGACACATGCATACAGTGCTGAAAAGACATGGGAACAGCATGGGGAAGACCCATGGAAGCATCTCTGACACCCAGGTCACTCCCTAAAAGTGTGCCCATCAGAAGTGATCCTTGCCACATCAGAAGATGCAGACTTGCAACTATCCCCGTACAAGTCCTTGTCCCAGGGCAGTGTTCAAATGTACCTCCCCCATTCCTTGCAATGCAAGGGCAAGTATGCAACCTGACACCCACCCACCCCCAGGCTGCAATGCCATACTGCTAGCTTGCTTGCGCTTGAAATTGGGCCTTTTAGGCATGTGGAGGCGGAATCAGGCCACCACGTCATGGCTTCGTTGACGGCCTAGTATCCATACTCAGTCCCCAGCCGCCCGGCGGCCGGGTGCCCACGCTCGGTCCCCAGCCGCCAGGGGGCAGCCGGGTGTCCATGCTCGGTCCCCATCTGCCCCGCGGCCGGGTGTCCACACACGGCGCCCCAGCCGCCTGGGGGTGGCCGGGTGTCCATAAACGGTCCCCAGCCGCCCCTATTTCTCCTGTCAACTTCCCCCCACACACTTTTCTTAGTCCGGCCTGCATTAGGGCAGCATTGGACGAGCCCACCAGAGAACCAGACTCCTCCGGTCGGCCCTGGCATCTCGATCAGGGGAGTTGAGAGTGCCAAGGTGAGGAGCATGATGATGATAGAAGTTAGCATCTGCTTTGTTTTCTTGGAATGCAAGCGTAAGTGTGCAGCCTGCCACCCACCCACCCCCAGGCTGCAATACCATACTGCTAGCTTGCTTGCACTTCAAATTGGGCCTTTTAGGCATGTGGAGGCGGAATGTGGCCACCACGTCATGGCTGCATCAGCGGCCTGGTATCCATACTCAATCCCCAGCCGCTCGGCGGCCGGGTGTCCACGCTTGGTCCCCAGCAGCCAGGGGGCGGCCAGGTGTCCATACTCGGTCCCCAGCCGCCCCGTAGCCTGGTGTCCACAAGCGGTCCCCAGCTGCCTGGGGGCGGCGAACTGTCCATAAACGGTCCCCAGTTGCCCCTATTTGAAGGACAGCCTAACCCCAAAACGTGGACAAGTGAATGTGGCCAGGGATGGTCCATCTCATGACTTCACACTGGGTTTATATTGTGGAAGCCAGGATACAGTTGGACACTGGGATGCAACACGTCCTCCAGACATTGAAGATTGCGGGTCCTGGGTCAATCAGGCTTCAACACAAAGTTCAAAATGTAGACAACAGCAGTGGTCGGCCTCCTACACAACGAGTAAATTATTCATGATCATGAGGCCATCCATATCCTTAGCTTTCTGTTCCTTGAAATGCAAGCACATGTATGTAGTAGCGCCTAGGCCTGAGGTGGTCAGCGTTTTGGCGCATATACTACCTCCTCCGAGGATTGCTAGATGTTTTCCTGCTACTATCCCAGTTCTATGACTCCCGTTAAAACAAAGCTTCAGGTGATAAATGATGAATGACGTGGTGGCAAAGGAGAAAGAGCAGAAGGAACAGGGACCATTCACATCAATATCAGGCCAGTAAACCACACGTCTTGTAGGATATGTTTCTGTACCAAAACCAACTCGGGGTACGATTTAAGAAACCGCTGAACCACGAGGTTAAGCACATGAGCCAGGCATGGTATGTGTGTGATCTCGCCTCGCCTCAGAGCCGCCACCAGGTTATGGCCATTGTCACACACGACCATGCCTGGATGTAGGTTCAGCGGTCTCAGCCACAGATCTGCCTGCTCTTTCACAGCTGTCCACAACTCACAAGCAGTGTGAGGTTTATCACCTAAGCTTATGAGATTCAGCACAGCCTGTTGCCGCTTGGCTGAGGCAGTACTGCAGTGCTTCCAGCTTGTAACTGATGCGGTGATATTTGAGATGGAGGCTGAACATGAGGAGGAGGAGGATGATGTGCAGGAGCTGTACACTGTGGGGGCAACTCTGACTGACATAGGGCCCGCAATCCTCGGTGTGGGGAGGATGTGTTCCGTCCCAAGGTCCGACTGGGTCCCGGCTTCCACTATGTTTACCCAGTGTGCCATCAGGGAGATGTACAGTCCCTGGCCACAAGCACTTGTCCACGTGTCCGTTGTCAGGTGGACTCTCCCAGTAACTGCGTTTTTGAGGGCACAGCAGATGTTTTGGGACACGTGCTTGTGTAGTGCGGGGATGGCACACCGGGCAAAATAGTGTCGGCTGGGGACCGAGTACCGAGGGACGGCCCCGCCATAAGGTTGCGGAACGATTCCGTCTCCACCAGCCTAAAAGACAACACTTCTAACGCAAGCAGTCGTGAAATGTGCGAATTTAGAACTGTGGCCTGTGGGGCGTTAGCTGCGAATTTCCGCTTTCGTTCAAAGGTCTGGGATATGGACAATTGAACGCTGCGGTGGGACGTGGAAGTGGACGTTGATGCTTTTTCTTGAGAAACTGCCATAACAAGTGAAGACTGAGAGGAGGGGGCATCTTTGCATGCAGTATGGACAGGGGATTGCCTTGCACATACAACAGGGGGTTCTATTGCATGCACAACAGCAGAAGAAGAAGTGGTGACACCCGCTGACACTGGTTGTGGACCCTGGGGTTCGCCCCACAAAGTCGGGTGCTTTGCTGCCATGTGCCTGATCATGCTGGTGGTGGTCAGGCTGGTAGTTTTGTCACCCCTGCTGATGCTGGCATGGCAGGTGGTACAAATGGCCTTTGTACCACCTCCAGACTCTGAAAGACCTACAGGTTGCACCATCACCAGAACGTCCAGTTCCACGTCCCTTGCCACGCGCCTTGCCCATTGTAAAGGAAGTAAAATAGCTTACACTCGCACTATCAATGGAAAAAGGGTAATAAAAAGTAGATTAGAACCGTGGAAGAGGAAAACCACAGTTCTATATCTCTGGCCTACACCCGACTCTTTTAAACAATCTGAACAATCAGGGAGAAACAATTACTGTTTTTCTTTACGGAAAAAAAATCAAAAGCTGGATAACAGAGATTTTTTACTGTGGGGCGGCAAAACCACAGTTATAATTTACTGGTGTATACCAGAATCTTTTAAACAGATATATTGGTGTCTGAACAATCAGGAGACACTATTACTGTTTTTCTTTATGGCAAGAAATGCCAAAAGCAGGATAATACAGAGATTTGACCCATGGAACTGCAAAACCACAGTTCTATTTCTCGAGCCTACACCAGACTATTTTCAACAGATATATTTGTGTCTGAACAATCAGGGAGACACCATTACAGGTTTTTTGTTACGGCAAAAAATGCCAAAAGCAGGATAATAGAGATTTTTTACCGTGGAACAGCAAAACCACAGTAATAATTTACTGGTGTATACCAGACATTTTAAAATATATATATTTTTCGGCAGAACAGTGAGCGAGACTCTCAAACTGTTTTTTTTTAGATACAAATGTCCCAAAAGTGGATAATACAGAGGTTTGAACCGTGGAACTGCAAAACCACTGTCCTGTCCTGACAATAAAGCCAGGCTATTGAAATACATGTTTATGTTCATTACACATTCTTATGTATTAAACTTTGTTTGTTTGGTAACAGCACCATCTGCTGACCATTTAATGTAAACGTTTTAGTTTCAGTTTGCAATGTATTTTGGGAGTTTCTGAGGCATTCTGGGAATATTGCAATGCATTGTGGACTTGATATTATGACACTGCAGAAATACCAGCAGCCAATTCCTGCATTCTCTTGAAGAGGTATCAGACCACTCATCTCCTGTCTTATGCTCCTCAAACAGCCTGTCCTAAGCATAGTTGGTAAGTTGCTATCTATGTGTTAGTATGCAGTGTAAGAGGTACAATGCACATTAGAAGTATGTTGATGTATTAAATAGGTGTCATCAGTTTGTATTACCTCATGTTACACTGTATTGCAGATTACCTGTATCTATGTATTGTACAGTATATGTTCTGAATACCTTGTTATTACATCCTATAGTTTCACCCTTTCCTGTCAAATCTACAATCAATAAAAGAAGGTTACAAGTTCACAGCCTCTCTTTTCCTTAAAGAAGACAGGGGGTTTAGCTATATGTCTCACTGCACACCGTGCTATCATGTGAGGACAGAATAGTGAAACAACTGCTAAGAATAAGCTCAGATGATCTGACTATATGAAGCCTGCCATTATCCATGTGGAGCCCGCAACGGATTTCGCAGCTGTCTACTAACGGTCACATCATGTCTGAAGGGCGAGCATCCTCTACCAAGATGAGATCACGAGTTGGTTCCTCAAAGGCATCATCCGTCAGCAATTCCACCACCATCGCCTGGGCAAAAGCAGAAGCAGCGAAAGCACGAGCCGCCTTTGCTGAGGAAGAGATCCAACTGAAACTACAACAAGCTTCCCTGGAGGCAGAAAGAGCACGCCAATACGCTTCCCTGGAGGCAGAAAGAGCACGCCAATACGCTTCCCTGGAGGCAGAAAGAGCACGCCAACAAGCTTCCCTGGAGGCAGAGCGAGCATCCCTGGATGCAGAAAGAGCACGCCAACAAGCTTCCCTGGAGGCAGAACGAGCATCCCTGGATGCACAAAGAACAAAAGAAAAGGCATGCTTAGAAGCAACATTAGAGAGGCTTGCTATCGAGAAAGAAACAGCAGCAGCCATAGCAGAAGCTGAAGCATTAGAGGATGCCATATCTTTTGACAGCGAACACAGCGGACGCAGCAGTGTATTAGGTCCACAGCAAGACCCTCACGATTCATTGCAGCGCACTTCAGAGTACGTCCAGCAACATTCCAAAGCAGAAGGCCACCCAGACCTAAAGCCGGAGGGAGTACATTTTGTCAACAAGACAAGCCAGCCCGATTATCCGGACCACAAGAAAGCCAGCTATCAGTTGTAAGACTGAATACAACAATCTTTCTCCAGAGCAGAGGATCCAGAATCGGCCCCAACTTAGAGAGACTCCCTTTGCCTCAGAAAGGAACTACACCAGTTGGACTAAACCAGAGACGTCTAACAGGTATGACCGCACAGCACACATGCACTCTGACAACACACCATCAACTGGTATCAACGCCAACCGATCTACAATAGACTTTGCCAAGTTCCTTGCTCGACGTGAGTTGGTCACTAAGGGACTTGTAAAGTTCAGTGATCGTGCTGAAAATTACAGATCGTGGCGAGCCTCCTTCCAAAACGCCATCAGAGACATAGGTCTATCAAGTAGAGAAGAAATGGATCTCCTGGTAAAATGGCTAGGAAGTGAGTCTGCCGAGCATGCAAAGAGAATCAGAGACATTGATATAAATTGCCCAGATGTCGGACTCAAAAGAATTTGGAATAGACTTGATGAATGCTACGGTTCCATAGCGGTTATAGAAAGTGCCTTGTTTAAGAGAGTAGAAGACTTTCCTAAAATAGCTAGCAAGGATAAGTCAAAGCTTAGAGAGTTAACTGACTTGCTAATGGAGTTGTATGTAGCAAAAACACAAAGAGATCTTATGGGGTTGACATTTCTTGACACTGCTAGAGGTGTGAACCCCATAGTTCAAAAGCTCCCAGACAACTTGCAAGACAAGTGGCTTATGCATGGTTCTAGGTATAAACAAATTAACAACGTACCATTTCCTCCAGTCGATGTGTTTGTAGATTTTGTCTCTGAACAAGCAAGAATTAGGAATGATCCTAGCTTTGATTTCACGCTGTCATGTGCCGGTACCTCTGTAAGTAAACCTCGTAGAGCAACTATAGAGGTCCACAAAACTAACGTTTCCTCCACAGGTTCTGTTCACAAAGAGTTCAGTTCCCGTCAAGGAGAAGATAAATCCAACGACCCAAGCTGACAGTGTCCCCTACACAAGAAGCCACATTCCTTACTTAAGTGCAGAGCTTTCAGAGAAAAGCCATTGGAAGAACGGAAGGCCTTCCTGAAGGGGAACCACATCTGCTACAAATGCTGTTCTTCAACATCCCACTTCGCCAGGGACTGTGAGGTTAGTGCAAAGTGTGTCGAATGTGACAGCACTGGACATAACACAGCTCTACACCCTGGACCACGAACGGGGACTCTGCCCCAAGTCCAAGAGCATAGTGGGGAGCTAAAGGAAACGAATACCGATGCTCCAGCAATTACTTCTAAGTGTACAGAAGTTTGCGGAAACCTTAAAGGAGGCAAGTCCTGCTCTAAAATTTCCTTAGTGAGAGTTTACCCAGCAAACAGAAAAGACAAAGCCGTCAAAGTATACGCGATTTTAGATGATCAGAGTAGCAAGTCGTTAGCAAAGTCTGCCTTCTTTGATAGCTTTAAGGTCAGAGGACCCAGTGCCCCCTACTCTCTGAAGACTTGTGCCGGTATTGTAGAGACAGCTGGTAGAAGAGCAACAGGTTACGTAGTCGAGTCTTTAGATGGCAAAATGTGTCTGCAATTGCCAACCATACTAGAATGTAATCAGATTCCCGACAACAGGTCTGAAATACCTACGCCTCAAGTAGCATCGCATCATCCTCATCTGAAGCATATAGAACGCCTGATCCCCGAACCTTGATTTAGAGGCTCAGATAGTCTTACTCCTTGGGAGAGATATCCTACAAATTCACAAGGTTAGACAGCAGATCAATGGCCCTCACAACGCTCCATATGCCCAGAGACTGGACCTATGATGGGTCATCGTAGGAGAAGTCTGTTTAGGGGGTGCACACAAACCAACAACGGTCAACAGCATGCTTACCAGTACGCTTGAGAATGGATGTCCATCTCTCCTTCAACCGTGTGAAAATCACTTCTTAATAAAAGAACTACCGCAAGGCACTTCAGCACCTAGTATCCTAGCAAGTCGTGCCTATAATGATTGCATTTGGAATGGCGACCAAGATCACCTTGGGTGTACAGTCTTCCGCAAAACGAAATAAGACAATCGTACAGCAATGTCGTTTGAAGATAGATTATTCCTAGAGATGATGGAGCAAGGAATGGTGCAGGACGAATATAAGTGCTGGATTGCACCCCTACCCTTCAAGCCTCGAAGACAACCCATGCCTAACAACAGAGAACAAGTTTGTAAACGATTTATCTCCCTCAGGCACAGCTTCCGTAATAAACCAGAGATGAAGGACCATTTCTTTACTTTCATGGCAGAAGTGTCGGCCATCATAAATGCCAGACCATTAACTCCGATGTCCAATGATCCTGATGACCCAACTGTTCTCACCCCAGCCATGTTGCTTACCCAAAAGACCGAACCTAATTGCTCTCCACCCGGAGAATTTAATGTTAAAGACCGTTACAAGAGTCAATGGAGACAAGTACAGAATCTCTCCAACGCCTTTTGGAACAAGTGGAGGAAACAGCACCTTCCTACTCTGCAACAGAGGAGAAAGTGGCAAACAAGCAAGCCTAACCTCCAGCCCGGCGATGTAGTACTAATGAAGGACTGTCAGTCTCGAAGAAACGAATGACCGTTAGGTCTCATTACCCAAACGTTCCCGAGTAAAGATGGAGTTGTACGTAAAGTTGAAGTTAAAACAGGGAAACAAGGCGAGGCAAAATTGTTCATCAGGCCAGTAGGGGAACTCGTCCTCTTGTTCTCGTCTGATAAACTCAATAGTGACGTCGGTTGACGTCAAACGGGGAGTGTCCTGTCCTGACAATACACCCAGGCTATTGAAATACATGTTTATGTTCATTACACATTCTTATGTATTGAACTTTGTTTGTTTGATAACAGCACCATCTGCTGACCATTTAATGTAAACATTTTAGTTTCAGTTTGCAATGTATTTTGGGAGTTTCTGAGGCATTTTGGGAATTTTGCAATGCATTGTGGACTTGATATTATAACACTGCAGAAATACCAGCAGCCATTTCCTGCATTCTCTTGAAGAGGTATCAGATCACTCATCTCCTGTCTTATGCTCCTCAAACAGCCTGTCCTAAGCATAGTTGGTAAGTTACTATCTATGTGTTAGTATGCAGTTTAAGAGGTACAATGCACATTAGAAGTATGTTGATGTATTAAATAGGTGTCATCAGTTTGTATTACCTCATGTTACACTGTACTGCAGATTACCTGTATCTATGTATTGTACAGTATATGTTCTGATTACCTTGTTATTACATCCTATAGTTTCACCCTTTCCTGTCCAATCTACAATCAATAAAAGAAGGTTACAAGTTCAAAGCCTCTCTTTTCCTTAAAGAAGACAGGGGGTTTAGCTATATGTCTCACTGCACACCGTGCTATCGTGTGAGGACAGAATAACCACACTTCTGTTTCTCTGGCCTACACCAGACTATTTTCAACAGATATATTTGTGTCTGAACAATCAGGGAGGCACTATTACAGGTTTTTTTTTATGGCAATAAAAGCCAAAAGCAGGATAATAGAGATTTTGTACCCTGGAACAGCAAAACCACAGTTATAATTTACTGGTGTTTACCAGACTTTTTTAAATAAATATATTTGCGGCTGAACAGTGAGCGACACACTCAAACAGTTTTTTTTAGATACAAATGGCCCAAAAGTGGATAATACAGAGGTTTGAACCGTGGAACTGCAAAACCACACTTCTGTTTCTCTGGCCTACACCAGACTACTTTCAACAGATATATTTGTGTCTGAACAATCAGAGAGACACTATTACAGTTTTTTTTTTACGGCAAAAAATGCCAAAAGCAGGATAATAGAGATATATTTGTGTCTGAACTGGCACAGACACACTTTTTTTTTTTTTGGGGTGGGGACACCAAAATGTTAATAAGACGGGTATTTGTACAGTGTGAAAGAGGAAAAAAAAAGAGGATTTAGATGAAAAAAATAGGATTTTTCCTGGCCCCCGAGACCTGGAGCTAAGTCCAGCAATTTCAGCAACAGGAGCACAGGACTGTAATGCAGCGTTTCCTTGTATAACCACTGCGTCTCCTATACAGCCTGCCTGCCTGCCTGCCTGATATCTGGGATGGATATTAGTCCTGAGAAGGACTGTTTTTTGATCTGGCAACCTTTTACAGACCCTACACTAACTATTTCACAATATATATCTCTCCCTAAATCAGCAGCGCTGTCCCTACACTGTCTGATCCCAGCCGTCTGTGTCCAAGATGGCGGCGCCCGGTTTTAAATACTCGAGGTGACGCTGTGCGGCCAGCCAATCAATGTAATGCCCATGACCAACATGGCTGCGGCATTACAGTGACTGGCTGGCAATCCCTGCATGTTCATTGGCTCTGTAAAAAGCGCAAAACATGCAGGGCGGAGACCCGAGCTCCTGCCCGAGTAACCCGGAAATGCTCGGTGCTCGCCGAACATCCCGGGCGAGTACCGAGCAGTGTCGAGCATGCTCGCTCAACACTAGTCACCACCTCTGACGGGTTTAAAAACTTTTTCTATACCCATGTATTTTAAATATTGAGTATCTCCCCCGTGTTTAGCGGCAAAATGCTTTGAAACTGCAGAGATATTAGTCGCAGAAGTGCTGGTAGTGTCAGAAATATGTATACGAATGCATTTTTTAAGTGGACCTGTAGTACATCCTACATATAGGATTTTACATATCACACATTCTATTAGATAAACCACAGAAGTCGTATTGCAATTTATGAAACTCATAATAGAATATTCACGTCCATTAGTTGAAGATACAAAGGTTGGGGAAATATTTGCATGATTGCAGGACTTACAAATATTATGACCACATCTAAAAAGCCTTTTGTAGATAGACATGTGCCTGTATTATTGGCAGGTAATGATTTATCCATATAATAGCTAGGTGAAAGAATATTACCCAAAGTACAGGCTTTTTCAGCTACAAATCTTATATCCGTTTTCTGAAAAGTTTGTGCCAGTTTAATATCATGATTCAGCATAGGAAGGAATCTTTTAATAATCAAAATTATTTGATGGAATTCAATGCTATATTGTGTGGACAATGTAATATAACTGTTTTGTTTCGGATACTCCATAAGTTCTGCTCTATTCTTATTTTTCTTGTTATTTTTATATTTATCCTTGTTCTTATTAATAGTTCTATTAGTATTCAAAAGATCATCCCTTTTCATGTTCTCCACAATTGCCTCAGCTCGTAGGAGAGTCCATTCTGGGTAACCACTTTCCCTCAGTCTGTTTTTATTGGTGTTGGGTTCAGTTTCATATAATTCTCTAGTTGAGCAGTTTCTCTTCATCCTGACCAGTTCCCCGATGGGGATGTTATTAATTGTCTGCATGGGATGACAGGAATGTGCTTCCAAAATAGAGTTAGATTCTGATGGTTTTCTATAGGTCATTGTAAAAACCTTGTTGTAGTAATTATCACCTCTTGGGGTTATATCTAGTGTTGAGCCACCCCCGTAGTGTTCGAGTTCGGTTCGGTTCGTCGAACACCCGTGTGTTCGCCGAACTGTTCGTTGAACTGTTCGTCGAACACCATCGAAAACCGTTAAAACCAATGGCAGGCAAACAAAAACACATAGAAACACATAGAAAACACCTTCAAAGGTGTCCAAAAGCTAACAAACTGCTCAGAAGACATAACTAACACATGGAAAAGTGACAAGTACATATAGTCATGCGAAAAGAAAAGAGGTGGAGGAGTTAAAGGAGGGGGAGACACAGATATAGGCATGTCATGCCCTTCTAAAACCCAAAAAGTGAGAAGCCGACACAGCCAGTCCGTTCCTGCCTGTGCGACCTCCGTGTCGTCGGGTTTGTGCCAGAGCCGCGGTGGACCCTGACGGCCAGCCCCCCTCTCCCAAAACTGGTGCCTGTCCGCTGGTGGGTCGAGCGAGCCCCCCTGTGGTGGAGGCAGGTCTAAGCTTTTTAATTTAAATTGTCTCTCTAATTTGAATGAATACACTTTAAATCCTTTTACAAGGATCTATTGGAGGGCAAGTCTCATGCCAGCAGCCGCATAATTCCAGCTCCAGTAGCGTCCACTAAAGCTGCTGCAGTTAAAAAGCTTTTATAAGGATCGAGCTCGGCGGTCCACCGCAAGGCGTCCTACCTCCAGTCCCAGCCCCTATGCCTTGGGGTGCCTCCTGATGCTCTTCACTGAGTATCTCGGGGTCCCGAAGCATTTCCTTTGAAAAAATTAAGTGTCCAAACTACAGGTGGTGGAGCTTGCTTAACAGCTGGGATAATCTGCTGACTAGCAGACACTGCTACTAGGCACAAAGTATTTCCTGGGCTAGATGCAGTTAAAAATTTGTAATTAGATACTCTCGTTGGATGCTGAGAAAGCATTCCATAGAGTCTCCTGGCACGCCATATATTATTCTCTTAAAAAGCTTGGGGTAGGGGTCTAGGGGACCCTTTTATAGCCAAAAGCACGGCCCTGTATCGCAATACGTCACCTAGGCTGAAGATAAATGGAACTGTAGCACCCCGAGGGCTTGGTTGCTACAGAGGTATTGCACCTCACCCAGAGGTGTGATATCTCACTCTCATGTAAGGATGGAGTGTGGATCAGGACCCCGACACCTGCATGCATTACACCACATTGCCGTGGGGCAGAGCGACCAATATGCCCCTGAGATGGGCATGACAGTCCCTGTCCCGGGGAGGGAACACTGAGGAAGGGGAACCCTGCAGTGCAGGAGCAGGGAGGAAGCAGTTCGTGGGTGCATTGAGAAGGGAGTATAAAAGGTGGGCACCATCTTAGTTCAGTGCAGAGAAGTCTGAGCAGAAGTGACAGGGAGCAAGGGCTCTGCATGAGCTCTGCTCCAGAGGCGGTCCTAGTAACAGAGGCCCAGGCCTGGAAGAGGGAGAAGGAAGGAAGAGGAGCGGAGAAGGCTCCAGGAACGAGGAACGAAGCGATGCCAGGGGTGCGGACGGGCGAGTCGCCACCGCACGCCCGAATCCACCTGCGTGGAGGGGTCAGGCCAAAGGGGAAGACCGGTCCCCGAAACTAGTGGAGGCGGGAAACGACCCTCAGCTAGAAACCGGATGCTGTGACAATTTATGTGGCGCAGCCCCTCGCTACACCCGTTAGGAAGGCACCACATAGGGTCAGGGAAACTGGCGCCAAGTTTAGCAAGAGGAGGCCCGAGGCAGCCGGACAGAAGGGTTGGTAAGAAAGGCCAGACAAAGGAAACACAAAGGGAGTCCTGTGAAGCGCTCCAAAGTTATCTGGGAGTTGTCTGAGCCCCTCACCTGGTGAGCACAGTACGACGTGGGCAGCCGTTACCTGCAGAAGTGGTCTGGATAATAAGAACTGTGAGCAAAGGCCCTGGACTGCATCACTGACTCCGTGTTGTTACTGCTGCTGCCCTGCACCATCACCCCCATCCTAAGCATACACTGCCCTGAGGCTATACTCCTCCCGTGGGGAGTTATACTATGCTCTGCTGCACCCACAACACCAGCCTCAGCGGTCTGCCCTGCAGCGGCGGTTCACGCTGACCGCAATCCACGGGTGGCGTAGTCGGACATTTAAACATCAAAACCACATAAATAGTTCCGCCACTGGTTTGACCGCCCTGAGCCACGGAACCGGGTCGCCGCCACGGAGACTACAACCACCAGCATCCACCAAAAAGGGTCCGGCTCCGGGTGTCCCAAGGCCAGGGGGCGCGTCAGAACATTTTCATCATCTTTCATAATCACCAATGGGACAAGGCAGGGATGTCCTCTCTCCCCTCTCTTATACATCCTAGTGACGGAGCACCTGCTCTCATCAATTCGCCATAACCCTAATATTAGGTGGATTGAGGTGGGAGGCACCGAGTACAAGTGCTCTCTATTTGCTGATGATGTCCTAGTATATATCACTCAATCACATATATCCATCCCTGCTGCTATGGCTGAAATAGATCACTTTGTTACATGGTCAAATTTTAAAATCAATGCAGCGAAGTCTGAGGCCCTCGATGTCTCCCTCCCCAAATCCATACAGGATTCCATCCAGTCCAACTTTCCCTTTGCCTGGCCCTCACAAGGTATCAAATACTTAGGAATTCCTATTCATAGAGACCTCTCCCGTCTATGTTATCTTAATTTTGGGCCCTTTATTGAACAACTCCATACAGACCATGGTTGGCAAGTTAGAACTGTAAGATTCACTACGTGAACCACTGGTGTTTTGTGGAAAAGCACATGTACACTGTGTTACAAATTATTATGCAAAAAGTGTTTAGGAGTGATAAGGGAAGAATTTGTTTGTTTGTCAGTTAAACTCATTGATGGTGATGTGTGTCAGGGCTCTTTATATCACTGTAAGCAATTGCAGACACCTGTGCTAATTAGTTTGGCAGGTGTGTCCAATGAAAGGCAAGACTACTTAAGAAGGCTCTCTCACATTATTAAGCAGCCTACATTTTCTGCCAAAATGGGAAAGAAAAAGGATGTGTCGGCTGCTGAGAAGCAACAAATTGTGGAGTGTTTAGGTCAAGGCATGACTACAATCAACATTGTGCGATGATCAGGATGAAGTGTCTTGGCAATCAAGAATTATGTAGCTGATTCACAGTACACACGTGTGCGTGCTGATAAGGTAAAATTGAGGACCCTTTCCTACAGGCAATTACGTCAGGTTAAAAGAGCAGCGGCAAAAAAGCCTTGTCATAGCAGCAGACAAGTTTTTGAAGCTGCTGGTGCCTCCAACGTCCCCCAACCAACAAGATGCAGGGTCCTTCAGAGGTTTGCAGCTGTGCGTAACCCATCCTGTCGACCTCTATCCACTGCACACAAGCAGAAACGGCTCCAGTGGGCCAAACAATACATGAAGACTGACTTCAAAACTGTTTTGTTCACGGATGAGTGCCGTGCAACGCTCGATGGTCCAGATGGATTGAGTGGAGGATGGCTGGTTGATGGACACCCCACGCAACACGGCTACAGCGCCAACAATGAGGGGGTGGAGTAATGTTTTGGGCTGGAATCATGGGGAGAGAGATTGTCGGCCCGTTTAGGATCCCTGAAGGGGTAAAGATGAACTCCATAATGTATGTGGAGTTTCTCAAACAGCACTTCCTGCCATGGTTCAAGAAGAAGAACCGTGTATTCCACAGCAAGATCATTTTCATGCATGATAATGCACCGTCTCATGCTGCACATAACACATCTGCATCTCTGGCTGATATGGGCATAAAAGGGGACAAACTTATGGTGTGACCCCCATGCTCCCCTGACCTCTACCCCATCCAGAACCTCTGGAGCATCATCAAAAGGAGTGTCTATGATGGCGGGAGGCAGTTCACATCTAAGCAACAGCTCTGGGAGGGTATTCTGTCCTCATGCAAAACAATTGAAGCAGAAACCATCCTAAACCTGACAAATTCAATGGACGAGAGAGTTCAGAAGCTCCTTTCGAACAAGGGGTCCTATGTAGAGATGAGCGGTGTTCGACTAGAACTGTTCGCCAATCTCAAATTCGAGCTGTTTTGGACGGTGTTCGAGTTGTTCGACGAACCCGAACGATTTGCAAAAAATTCGGCTGTTCGAGGTTATGTTCGATAACTGTTCGTGCACCAAAAGCGTGTCCTGCATGCCTGGTGCTATTTTGAGCACCAATCATGCAGGGATTGTCTGCCACTCACTGTAATGCCTCAGCCATGGTGGTTGTGGCATTACAGTGATTGCCCAAATCGATGGGAACAGTGCCAACAGTGAAACATGAAAAGCCGGCAATTCAGCAGCGGCATACACCGGTACCCGACAATTTAGACAAGAAAGAATAGAGCATCACACATAGATTAGATAGATAGAAACATGTCAGCCACATATATACGAAGTACAGTGACAGTGTTGCTTACTGTACTTGTCATTTAGTGTAAAGGATTTATCAAAAAAAATAATAGTGTTTTCGTGCACCGTCTCTTTAAAAAAGCCGGCCGGCAATTCAGCATCTGTACCCGACAATTTATAACAGACAGAATAGAGCATCACACATAGATTAGATAGATAGAAACATGTCAGTCACATATATAATAAGTACAGTGACAGTGTTGCTTACTGTACTTGTCACTTAGTGTAAAGGATTTATTAAAAAAAATAATAGTGTTTTCATGCACTGTCTCTTTAAAAAAGCCGGCCGGCAATTCAGCATCTGTACCCGACAATTTATAACAGACAGAATAGAGAATCACACATAGATTAGATAGATAGAAACATGTCAGTCACATATATATGAAGTACAGTGACAGTGTTGCTTACTGTACTTGTCATTTAGTGTAAAGGATTTATTAAAAAAAATAATAGTGTTTTCATGCACTGTCTCTTTAAAAAAGCCGGCCGGCAATTCAGCATCTGTACCCGACAATTTAGAATAGAAAGAATAGAGCTTCACACATAGATTAGATAGATAGAAACATGTCAGTCACATATATATGAAGTACAGTGACAGTGTTGCTTACTGTACTTGTCATTTAGTGTAAAGGATTTATTAAAAAAAATAATAGTGTTTTCATGCACTGTCTCTTTAAAAAAGCCGGCCGGCAATTCAGCATCTGTACCCGACAATTTAGAATAGAAGGAATAGAGAATCATACATAGATTAGATAGATAGAAACATGTCAGTCACATATATATGAAGTACAGTGACAGTGTTGCTTACTGTACTTGTCATTTAGTGTAAAGGATTTATTAAAAAAAATAATAGTGTTTTCATGCACTGTCTCTTTAAAAAAGCCGGCCGGCAATTCAGCATCTGTACCCGACAATTTAGAATAGAAGGAATAGAGAATCATACATAGATTAGATAGATAGAAACATGTCAGTCACATATATATGAAGTACAGTGACAGTGTTGGTTACTGTACTTGTCATTTAGTGTTAAAATAAAGGATTAAAAAAAAAATTGGCGTGGGGTTCCCCGTAATTTTAGTCTCTAGCGGAGGTTAAGCAGACAGCTGGGGCAGATGTTTGAAGCCTGGGAAGGGGGTAATACCCACGGAGCTCCACAGGCTACTAATATCAGCCCCCAGCTGAATACCTAGCCTTTACTAGCTATTAAAATGGGGGACCCCAAAAAAAATGACGTGGGGTCCCCCCTATTTTAATAGCTAGCAAAGGCTAGGCAGACAGCTGGGGGCTGATATTAATAGCCCAGGAAGGGTGGTATGAATATTGGCCCCCTCCCAGGCTAGAAACACCAGCCGTCAGCCGCCCCAGAAATGGCGCATCCATAGGATGCGCCAATTCTGGCACTTAGCCTCGCTCTTCCCACTGCCCTGTAGCGGTGGCAGTGGGGTAATAGGGCTGGGGTTGATGTCAGCTTATAATGCCAGCTGACATCAAGCCCAGGTTAGTAATGGAGAGGCGTCTATAAGACACCCCCATTACTAACCCCATAGTCAAAGTTAAAAAAAACACAAACACCCAGAATAAAGTCCTTTAATTGAAATAAAGACACAATTCTTTATTGTTCTAAATTAAACCATACTTACCGTCACGCCCATTCCAGCTGAAGCCAACGATCTCCTGCAATAAAAGAAAAATAATAAAGCAAACTCATCCTTACCTTTCCATGATTCCCAGGACAGCTTCAGGTCTGCTACATCGAGATGACAGGCTGGATCGCAGCAGAACGCTGCCATCCAGCCTGTCATCCCGCAGACACTGAGAAGCGCAGGCATGCTTGCGCTCCTCAGTGTCTCTCTGTGACTGCATAAAGATGAGCCGAGGTCATGTCCAATGATCTCAGCTCACCTCATGCACGTCACTTACAGCGTGGGAGAATTCTCACGCTGAAGCGCTGAGTGCAGGAGAATTTTCCTACGCTGTCAGTGACGTGCATGAGGTGCGCCGAGTTCATTGGACATGACCTCGGCTTATCTGGATGCCGTCACAGCCAGACACTGAGGAGCGCAAGCATGCCTGCGCTTCTCAGTGTCTGCGGGATGACAGGCTGGATGGCAGCGTTCTCCTGCGGTCCAGCCTGTCATCTCGATGTAGCAGAGCTGAAGCTGTCGTAGGAACCATGGAAAGGTAAGGATGAGGTTGCTTTATTATTTTTCTTTTATTGCAGGAGATCATTGGCTTCAGATGGAATGGGCGTGATGGTAAGTAGAGTTTAATTTAGAACAATAAAGAATTGTGTCTTTATTTCAATTAAAGGACTTTTTTCTGGGTGTTGTGTTTTTTTTAAATACTTTACTAGAAATTCATGGCGGTCATGTCTAATATTGGCGTGACCCCATGAATTTCGGGCTTAGGGCCAGCTGATAATGCCAAGCTGGCCCTAACCCCTTTATTACCCAGTGAGCCACCGCACCAGGGCCCTGGATGAGTTGGGTACAGCGCCAGAAGATGGCGCTTCTATGAACGCGCCATTTTCCGGGGTGGCTGTGGACTGCAATTTGCAGCGGGGGGGACCCAGAAAGCTTGGTCCTCCCTGCGCTGCAGATTCCAGCCCCCAGCTGCCTAGTTGTACCTGGCTGGACACAAAAATAGGGCGAAGCCCCACGTATTTTTTTTTAAAATTATATCATGAAATTCATGAAATAATAAAGAAAAAAAGGGCTTCCCTATATTGTTGTGTCCGGTCAGGTACAAATAGTCAGCTGGTGGTTGGGGGCAGCCCGTTCCTGCCTGCTGTACCTGGCTGGACACAAATATAGTGCGAAGCCCCATGTCAATTTTTTTTTTAATTATTTCATGAAACTAGATGGTGGCCCGATTCTAATGCATCGGGTATTCTAGAATATGTATGCGGCAGACCCGGCGCAATCAGCAGAGCGGTGTTTAAATTTGGCGCCAAAATCGCTGACTGGTCGCGGCCAGCAACCGCGACCAATCAGCAAAGCGGTGTTGAAATTTGGCGACTATATCGCTGATTGGTCACGGCCGGCGGTCGCGACTAATCAGCAGAGCGGGGTTTAAATTTTGCGCCAATAATGCTGATTGGTCGCGGTCGCGACCAATCAGCAAAGCGGTGTTTAAATTTGGCACCAATAATGGTGATTGGTCACGACCGCGACCATTCAGCAGAGCGGTGTTTAAATTTGGCGGCAACAATGTTGATTAGTCGCGGCCGGCGGTCGCGACCAATCAGCAGAGCGGGGTTTAAATTTGGCGCCAATAATGCTGATTGGTCGCAATCGCCGGCCGCGACCAATCAGCAGAGCGGTGTTTAAATTTGGCGCCAAAATCGCTGATTGGTCGTGGCCGGCAACCGTGACCAATCAGCAGAGCGGGGTTTAAATTTGGCGCCAATACTGCTGATTGGTCGCGGCCGGCAACCGTGACCAATCAGCCGAGCAGGGTTTAAATTTGGCGCCAATACTGCTGATTAGTCGCGGCCGGCATCCGCGACCAATTAGCAGAGCGGGGTTTAAGTTTGGCGCCAATCTCGCTGATTGGTCGCGGCTGGAGTCCGCGACCAATCAGCAGAGCGTTGTTTAAATTTTGCGCCAAGCTCGCTGATTGGTCGCGGCCGCTATTTAAATGTGGCGCCCAAATCGGTGATTGGTCGCGGGCAGCGTCCGCGACCAATCAGCAGAGCGGTGTTTAACTTTAGCGCCAAGATCACTGATTGGTCGCGTGCGGAGAGCGCGACCTATCAGCGAATCGTATTGGTGAGGACCGGGGAGCGCCGCTGCCTGGTCGGATACTTCCGCTGCGAGAAGCCGGGAGATGAGCGACTGCTCGCAGAAGTATCCCGACCTGCAGCGCCGCTCCCCGGTCCTCCCTTGACACCCTAGCCGCTGATCTTCCCACAGTATCCGCATGGTGTTACAAAGATCCAGACATTTGTGTTAAAAATCGCTGATTGGTCGCTCGCGCTGCCCGCGACCAATCACCGATTTGGGCGCCAAATTTAAATATCGGCCGCAACCAATCACCGATCTTGGCTCCACATTTAAACACCGCTGTGCTGATTGGTCGCCGACGCTGGGCGCGACCAATCACCGATTTTGGCGCCACATTTAAATAGCGTCCGCGACCAATCAGTACAGCGGTGTTTAAATGTGGAGCCAAGATCGGTGATTGGTCGCGGCCGATATTTAAATTTGGCGCCCAAATCGGTGATTGGTCGCGGGCAGCGCCAGCGACCAATCAGCGATTTTTAACACAAATGTCCGGACCTTTGTAACACCATGCGGATACTGTGGGGACATCAGCGGCTAGGGTGTGAAGGGAGGACCGGGGAGCTGCGCTGCGGGTCGGGATACTTCTGCTGCGAGCGCCCGCTCATGTCCCGGGTTCTCGCAGCGGAAGTATCCGCACAGGCAGCGCCGCTGACATCCATGCGGCTAGGGTGTAAAGGACGGACCGGGGAGCGGCGCTGACATCCAATTGGTCGTGACCGCTATTTAAATGTGCCGCACAAATCGGTGATTGGTCGCCGTCTTGACCGCGACCAATCACTGATCTTGCCGCCAAAGTTAAACACTACTGTGCTGATTGGTCGCGGACGCTGCCCGCGACCAATCACAGATTTGTGCGCCAAATTTAAACATCGGCCACGACCAACCACCGATCTTGGATCCACATTTAAACAACGCTGTGCTGATTGGTCGCGGCCAATATTTAAATGTGGCGCCCAAATCGGTGATTGGTCGCGGTCTTGGCGAGCGACCAATCACTGATCTTGCCGCCAAAGTTAAACACTACTGTGCTGATTGGTCGCGGACGCTGCCCGCGACCAATCACCGATTTGTGCGCCAAATTTAAATATCAACCTCATGCACATCACTGACAGCGTGGGAAAATTCTCCTGCACTCAGCGCTTCAGCGTGAGAATTCTCCCACGCTGTCAGTGACGTGCATGAGGTGAGCTGAGTTCATTGGACATGACCTCGGCTCATCTTTATGCCGTCACAGAGAGACACTGAGGAGCGCAAGCATGCCTGCGCTTCTCAGTGTCTGCGGGATGACAGGCTGGATGGCAGCGTTCTGCTGCGGTCCAGCCTGTCATCTCGATGTAGCAGAGCTGAAGCTGTCATGGGAACCATGGAAAGGTAAGGATGAGGTTGCTTTATTATTTTTCTTTTATTGCAGGAGATCGTTGGCTTCAGCTGGAATGGGCGTGATGGTAAGTATGGTTTAATTTAGAACAATAAAGAATTGTGTGTTTATTTCAATTAAAGGACTTTATTCTGGGTGTTTGTGTTTTTTTTTAACTTTGACTATGGGGTTAGTAATGGGGGTGTCTTATAGACGCCTCTCCATTACTAACCTAGGCCTGATGTCAGCTGGCATTATAAGCTGACATCAACCCCAGCCCTATTACCCCACTGCCACCGCTACAGGGCAGTGGGAAGAGCGAGGCTAAGTGCCAGAATTGGCGCATCCTATGGATGCGCCATTTCTAGGGCGGCTGACGGCTGGTGTTTCTAGCCTGGGAGGGGGCCAATATTCATGGTACCCTTCCTGGGCTATTAATATCAGCCCCCAGCTGTCTGCCTAGCCTTTGCTAGCTATTAAAATAGGGGGGACCCCACGTCATTTTTTTGGGGGGGGGTCCCCCATTTTAATAACTAGTAAAGGCTAGGTATTCAGCTGGGGGCTGATATTAGTAGCCTGGGAAGCTCCGTGGGTATTACCCCCTTCCCAGGCTTCAAACACCTGCCCCAGCCGTCTGCTTAACCTCCGCTAGAGACTAAAATTATGGGGAACCCCACGCCAATTTTTTTTTTAATAAATCCTTTATTTTAACACTAAATGACAAGTACAGTAATCAACACTGTCACTGCACTTCATATATATGTGACTGACATGTTTCTATCTATCTAATCTATGTGTGATGCTCTATCTTTCTGTTCTAAATTGTCGGGTACTGAGGCTGAATTGCCGGCCGGCTTTTTTAAAGAAACAGTGCATGAAAACACTATTATTTTTTTAAATAAATCCTTTACACTAAATGACAAGTACAGTAATCAACACTGTCACTGTACTTCATATATATGTGACTGACATGTCTCTATCTATCTAATCTATGTGTGAAGCTCTATTCTTTCTGTTATAAATTGTCGGGTACAGATGCTGAATTGCCGGCCGGCTTTTTTAAAGAGACGGTGCACGAAAACACTATTATTTTTTTTTAATAAATCCTTTACACTAAATGACAAGTACAGTAACCAACACTGTCACTGTACTTCATATATATGTGACTGACATGTTTCTATCTATCTAATCTATGTGTGATTCTCTATTCTTTCTTGTCTAAATTGTCGGGTACCGGTGTATGCCGCTGCTGAATTGCCGGCCGGCTTTTTTAAAGAGAGCGTCTTCTGAGCAGTTTGTCAGCTTTTGGACAACTTTACAGGTGTTTTCTATGTGTTTCTATGTGTTTTTGTTTGCCTGCCATTGGTTTTAACGGTGTTCGACGGTGTTCTAAGGTGTTCGACGAACAGTTCGACGAACAGTTCCTCGAACATCCCGGTGTTCGACGAACCGAACCGAACCCAAACACTACGGGGGTGGCTCAACACTAGTCCTATGTGCAAATGTAACATCGCCTAGAATAAAGTTTTGAGTTGAAAACTGTTTGAGTTCAGTTTCTAATAACCTGCTAATGCTTATAATTTCAAAAATGACCATTTTTTTGTTCTTTATTAAAATGAAAAGGTTGATCGAAGATTGTGGGGGATCAAAGAGTGTGGCAACCCAGTAGTCAGGATTACTTCGAATTCTGAGAATCTGAGGGTCATGTTGCAGGTAATGCAGCAAGAAGACACTCATGTGTCTTGCGCATCTCAGAGCCCCAAAATTATTTTCCGGGCTAGATGCAGCTAAAAATTATTATTAATTTTAAATCTGGTGGTGCTTAGTATAGATGGCCTAATAGAATCAGTACTGCACACTGCTACAAAGCCCAAATTATTTTCCAGCCAAGATACAGATAAACATGATTAGTAACTTTAAATCTGGTGGAGCTTAGTATAGATGGCCTAATAGAATCAGTACTGCACACTGCTACAAAGCCCAAATTATTTTCCAGCCAAGATACAGATAAACATGATTAGTAATTTGAAATCTTAAAACGGTTGGTGAGGTGATTTTAACCAATCATCAAGCTTTTACTCTCCCCAGGATGACACAGGGGTAGAAAAGTCGTTTCGGATCCATGATTTGTTCATCTTTATGAACGTGAGTCTGTCTACATTATCAGTGGAGAGGCACGTGCACTTATCTGTCAGCACACCACCAGCAGCGCTGAACACACGTTCAGACAGAACGCTGGCTGCAGGGCATGACAAGATCTCCAAGGCGTAAGTGGCGAGCTCCGGCCATTTATCCAGATTGGAAGCCCAAAAAGAGCAAAGGTCCAGTGACACAGTCATGGCTTCAATATTTACTTGGAGATACTCCTGTACCATCGTCTCTAGGCGTTGACTATGTGTCAGACTTCTTGTCTCCTGTGGCCTTGCAAAGGATGGGCTAAAAAAGTGGTGAAATGATTCCGCAAAATTGATGTTACCAGCAGATACTGTGGTTCTGTTACGGTTTGAGTGCTGAACACTTGACGGTCCCACGGTTGGCAAGTTGGAACTGTGAGATTCACTACGTGCACCACTGGTGTTTTGTGGAAAAGCACATGTAAGATTCTGCAACAGTCTCTGCTGATACTCCTGCATGCGTGCATCCCTTTCTATGGCAGGAATAATTTCTGCAAATTTACTTTTGTACCGGGGATCTAACAGTGTGGCAACCCAGTAGTCAGGATTATTTCTAATTCTCACAATTCGAGGGTCATGTTGCAGGTAGTACAGCAAGAAGGCACTCATGTGTCTTGCGCATCCAGGAGCACCGAGTCCCTGTTGTGTTGGTGGCGAGGTAACAATCATGCTTCTTTCCTCTGTCCTCTCCCCCCAACCTCGCACAACAGAAATGTGATCAAGGTCTCCCTCATCTGATGAGTCTTCCATCAGTTCGTCCTCCACTTCTTCCTGGGCTCCTGCACCTTCCTCACTAGTTTGGCTGCTACCATGCGCCCTGGTAAAACCATCTCCCCCACCCTCACATGCCTGCCGCCTTGGTGCTGCCGACCGTCTGGACCTTGCAGATGTTAGCCCTTCCGCATACAACTCCTCCTCCTCTACTTCCTCCACCTCCTCTTGTGCCACCACCTGACTCCAAATTCTGTTTAACATGTGCTCCAGCATGTAAATCACCGGAATAGTCATGCTGATAATGGCATCGTCAGCACTAAACATCTTCGTCGCCATTTCAAAACTGTGCAGAAGGGTGCATAGGTCCCTGATCTGAGACCACTCCTCCAGCGTGATTTGCCCCACCTCTGGATCTCGTTGGCCCAGGCTATATGTCAGAATGTATTGCACCAGGGCTTGTCGGTGCTGCCACAGTCGCTGCAACATGTGCAGAGTTGAATTCCACCGGGTAGGCACATCGCATTTTAGCCGGTGAAGTGTCAGGCCCAGCGACTTCTGTAGAGATGTAAGTCGCTGAGCTGCGAGATGCGAACAGTGGAAGTGAGCACACAGCGACTGTGCCCTCGGCAGAAGGCCATCTAGTCCGGGATAGTGGGCTAAAAATTGCTAGACAACCAGGTTCAACACGTGAGCCATACAAGGCACGTGTGTGACATTGCCCCGGCGAAGGGCAGCACCCAGGTTTGCAGCATTGTCGCACACGACCTTCCCTGGTTTCAGGTCCAGTGGAGACAACCATTCATGAAATTGGTTCTCCAGAGCTGACCACAACTGCTCAGCTGTGTGACTCACATTTCCCAGACATTTCAAAGTAAAAACCGCCTGATGACGTTGAGCCCTGCTGCCAGCATAGTAAGGTGGTGTGCAGGATCCCTTCTGCGCAGTTAGAAAGCTTGTGGCATGACCAGACAGGCTTTGGGTGCAGGTGGAGGACCGAGAGGAGGTTGAGGAGGCAGAAGCAGTGGAGGAACTTAGAGATAAAGAGGATTGACGCACAACTCGTGGGGACGGCAAGACTTGGACAGCAGCCCCTTGTCCTGCTGTCACCATAGTTACCCAGTGCCCAGTCAGCAACATGTAACGCCCCGTCCATGCCTACTCGTCCAAGTGTCTGTGGTGAAATGCACCCTGTCACACACAGAGTTTCTCAAAGAAGCGGTGATGTTGTGTGCGACATGCTGGTGGAGCGCAGGCACACCTTTCTTTGAGAAGGAGTGCCGACTGGGCATCTGGTACTGGGGCACTGCGACGGACATAAGGTCTCGAAAATCCTTTGTGTCCACCAGGCGGAAAGGAAGCATTTCTGTAGCCAAGAGCTTGCAGATGGTGAAATTCAACCTCTTAGCTTTCTCATGGCTAGGAGGAAATGGTCTTTTACTTGTCCACATCTGAGGGACCGAGGGCTGGCTGTTGTGCTTAGATGGGGTTGAGAAGGGTGTCCCCGGCAAACTGCCGGTCTGTGAGGAAGATGAAGGCGGACATGTTAGGTTGCCTTGATCCAAAGGTGGTGCTATCGATGTCGGACAGCGCTCAACACCAGCTGGTGTTTCCACCTCCAAAGAAAATGATGACCTGCCAATCACGCTGGCTGTTGCGGGTAAAGATGTGGCAGGTCTGCGTCCCAAAACATGTGTGACTTCTGTCCCCCCAGTCACAGAGGATGAAGAGGCCGCGGATGCACAAGATGTGGCAGACGGTGGTTGGCCCGGCCGGCTAGGCCGCATTGTAGCACAGTGAGCTTCCCACTGCAACTTATGCTTCATGTCCATGTGCCGGTTCATGCATGAAGTACTCAAACTATGTATCTTTTGGCCTCTACTTAGCTTTTGCTGACAAATGTTACAGATAACACGAGTTGGGCCATCTTTATCGATCTGAAAAAATGCCCAGGCTATGCAAGGCTTAGCACCCATGTGACCTGAAGAGCCACCACGACTTGTGGTCAGAGGCAGAGTTGTGTTTGAGGATGCAGTTGTTGACCTGCTTCCAGTACTACGTCTCTGTCCAGGAAGGCGCAACCTGACCTCGTCATCACTAGCATCCTCCTCCACCTCCTCTGCTGACCTCATCTCTTGGCTGACTGTGGGTTGACAGTAAGTGGGATCTCCAACCTCATCATCATCACCCTGTGTGTTATTACAGCCGTCGTCCTCAGAGCCAACCTGTTCCTGCCCTGACAAAAAACTAAAGTTGTCGCTCCAATCAGGTATTTGAGTCTCATCATTGTCTTCCTCATTGTCTCCACCAACAGGAGTTACAGTTTGCGAATGAGGGTCTTACTCGCCCCCTGGGCCGTGGGGCACTCGGAACCAGGCAATAGGGAGACGATGGGGGTAGTAGTGGTGACCCGGTCCCGTGGCTCAGGGTGGTCAGGCCAGTGACAGTCTTTTAGATGTTTTAGACAATGTCCGACTACGCCACCCGTGGATTGCGGTTATTATGAACCGCCGCTGCAGGGCAGACCGCTGGGGCCGATGGTGGATGCAGCTGAGGTGGTGTGACTCCCCACGGGAAGAGTGCAGCCCCAGGGCAGTGTAGTGGATGGTGAGAGTGATGGTGGTGAGAGTTCCAGTGCCGTTAGTGCTGGAGGAGCAAAGAGTACACAGACAACGTACTGCAGTCCAATGCCTTTTACTCACAGTTCATATGCTCTGGGTCACTTCTGCGCAAGCAGTGACCACCCAAGCCGTGCGGTGCCCACCAGGTGAGGGGCTCGGTCAACCCCCAGGCAGTTCAGGAGCATGGCACAGGACCCCCTTCAATCCTTTCTCTGGCCTTCCTCACCAGTGACCCACTTTTGTCCAGCTGCCGCGGACCTGCGCGGGTAAACGTGGGCCCTGTTCCCCGCTGTCCTATATGGTGCCTTCAGGTTTGATGAGGTGTCGCACCAATAAATGATCACGACGTCCAGTCTTTGGCTGAGGGTAGTTTCTCCTCCACCAACTTGGGATCCGGTACCCTTAATCTGCTGACCCTTCACCCTGTATTCTCGTGGGTTCTTAGGGTCCCTTCCACCTTCTTGTTCCTGAGCCGTTCTGTTCCTTCTCTTCACAGGCCCCGGCCTCTTCTCTAGGCCTGCCTCTGGAGCAGCACTCAGCCTGAGCTGCTGCTCCCTGTCAGCTCTCCTCTCAACTTCTCCTCACAGACTGAACCTAGATCTAAGATGGCTCTTCCCTTTTATACCTCCCTCCAGAACATGAGCCCAGGTGACCAGCAACCAATGGGCTCCTATCTATGCTCAGGAACCGTCCCCTATCTGCTCCTACATCACTGGGTATTCCTCCCCCCTCCCCACTCCAGCCAGGGACATGGTCTGTCGTACCTGCATTTCTGTCTAATGGGAGTACCGTTGAGCTGTCCCTCGGAAATGGGGTGAGTGTGCTGTATGCAGCTAACTGAGCCCTGGTCTATACCCCATCCTTACCCGGGAGTGGAATACCACACCTCTGGCAGAGGTGCAATACCCCTGTAGCGGCCGACCTCTCGGGGCGCTACAGGTCTACATTATGGTCAGTACCTTCTGCGTCTGGTCCTGGATCCGACTCATAAAGATTCTGGGCATCAGTGCAGATCATTTCCTCGTCTGGATTCACAGAAGCACTGGAGCCGACCTCTGATTCCCAGGCTATAGTATGAGTAAACAGCTCTGCAGACTCAACCATCTGTTCTACCCCATACTCAGACGGGCAGCTGGAGATTTGGGAGCTGTGAGGAAGCAAGTGCGATTGGGGTGACACCTCTGAGGACTGGAGTATTTGTGATGTTGAAGTTGAGGTGGAGGAGAGCCCACTTAAAGGAGCACTTGATATCCGTTGAAGCACCTGCTGTTTTTGTGCCTCATCTGGAATTTGTAGCGATTGGCGTGGCCATAAGAAAGGGATCTTATCACATTGTCCACTAAAAGAAGTAGACATTTTAGTTTGGCTGGAAGATGGTCTTTCTTCTGCAGATGTTACCGTTGCTTTAACACCTACCCCACGGACACAACCTTTATTCCCCTTCCCAACAAGCCTATTCCCCTTTCCACCAGCAGCAGGCCTTTTTCCACTCATTTTGGTGGTTAACTAATTCACAACTCTGGAGTTGTTTGCACAAAAAAACAATGGATAGGAACCGAGCAGACCTGAGTGGCCAAACAGTGGTATTAGGCCAAAAGTATTGGCTGGGATAGATGCAGATAAAAATGACATTGAATTTGCAACCTGGTGGAGGTTTGTATAGATGGACTAATAGAACAAGTCCCACGCAATGCTAGAAGCCCAAATATTTTTTTCAGAGCTAGATGCAGAAAAAAATAATATTGAATTTGCAACCTGATGGGGGTCAGTATAGATGGACTAATAGACCAAGTTCCACACACTGCTAGAAGCCCAAATATTTTTTCAGAGCTAGATGCAGATAAAAATTATTTTTAATTTGCAACCTGGTGGAGGTTAGTATAGATGGACTAATAGAGCAAGTCCCACACACTGCTACAAGCCCAAATATTTTTTCAGAGCTAGATGCAGAAAAAAATTATCTTGAATTTGCAACCTGATGGAGGTCAGTATAGATGGACTAATAGACCAAGTCCCACACACTGCTAGAAGCCCAAATATTTTTTCAGAGCTAGATGCAGATAAAAATTATTTTTAATATGCAACCTGGTGGAGGTTAGTATAGATGGACTAATAGACCAAGTCCCACACACTGCTAGAAGCCGAAATATTTTTTCAGAGCTAGACGCAGAATTTTTTTTTATTGAATTTGCAACCTGATGGAGGTTAGTATAGATGGACTAATAGAACAAGTCCCACACACTGCTAGAAGCCTAAATATTTTTTCAGAGCTAGATGCAGATAAAAATTATTTTTAATATGCAACCTGGTGGAGGTTAGTATATATGGACTAATAGACCAAGTCCCACACACTGCTACAAGCCGAAATATTTTTTCAGAGATAGATGCAGAATTTTTTTTTATTGAATTTGCAACCTGATGGAGGTTAGTATAGATGGACTAATAGAACAAGTCCCACACACTGCTAGAAACCCAAATATTTTTTCAGAGATAGATGCAGATAAAAATTATTTTTAATTTGCAACCTGATGGAGGTCAGTATAGATGGACTAATAGACCAAGTCCCACACACTGCTAGAAGCCGAAATATTTTTTCAGAGCTAGATGGAGAAAAAAATTATATTGAATTTGCAACCTGCTGGAGGTCAGTATAGATGGACTAATAGACCAAGTCCCACACACTGCTAGAAGCCGAAATATTTTTTCAGAGATAGATGCAGAAAAAAATTATATTGAATTTGTAACCTGATGGAGGTCAGTATAGATGGACTAATAGAACAAGTCCCACACACTGCTAGAAGCCCAAATATTTTTTTAGAGCTAGATGCAGATAAAAATTATTTTTAATATGCAACCTGGTGGAGGTTAGTATAGATGGACTAATAGACCAAGGCGCACACACTGCTAGAAGCCGAAATATTTTTTCAGAGCTAGATGCAGATTTTTTTTTTATTGAATTTGCAACCTGATGGAGGTTAATATAGATGGACTAATAGAACAAGTCCCACACACTGCTAGAAGCCCAAATATTTTTTCAGAGATAGATGCAAATAAAAATTATTTTTAATTTGCAACCTGATGGAGGTCAGTATAGATGGACTAGTAGACCAAGTCCCACACACTGCTAGAAGCCGAAATATTGTTTCAGAGCTAGATGCAGAAAAAAATTATATTAAGTTTGCAACCTGATGGAGGTTAGTATAGGTGAACTAATAGAACAAGTCCCACACACTGCTAGAAGCCCAAATATTTTTTCAGAGATAGATGCAGATAAAAATTATTTTGAATTTGCATCCTGGTGGAGGTTAGTATAGATGGACTAATAGACCAAGTCCCACACACTGCTAGAAGGCCAAATATTTTTTCAGAGCAAGATGCAGAAAAAAATTATATTGAATTTGCAACCTGATGGAGGTCAGTATAGATGGACTAATAGACCAAGTCCCACACACTGCTAGAAGCCGAAATATTTTTTCAGAGCTAGATGCAGATAAAAATTATTTTTAATATGCAACCTGGTGGAGGTTAGTATAGATGGACTAATAGACCAAGTCCCACACACTGCTAGAAGCCGAAATATTTTTTCAGAGCTAGATGCAGAATTTTTTTTTATTGAATTTGCAACCTGATGGAGGTTAGTATAGATGGACTAATAGAACAAGTCCCACACACTGCTAGAAGCCCAAATATTTTTTCAGAGATAGATGCAGATAAAAATTATTTTTAATTTGCAACCTGATGGAGGTCAGTATAGATGGACTAATAGACCAAGTCCCACACACTGCTAGAAGCCCAAATATTTTTTCAGAGCTAGATGGAGAAAAAAATTATATTGAATTTGCAACCTGCTGGAGGTCAGTATAGATGGACTAATAGACCAAGTCCCACAGACTGCTAGAAGCCCAAATATTTTTTCAGAGATAGATGCAGATAAAAATTATTTTTAATTTGCAACCTAGTGGAGGTTAGTATAGATGGACTAATAGACCAAGTGCCACACACTGCTAGCAGTCCAAATATTTTTTCAGAGCTAGATGCAGAAAAAAATTATATTGAATTTGCAACCTGATGGAGGTCAGTATGGATGGACTAATAGACCAAGTCCCACACATTGCTAGAAGCCGAATTATTTTTTCAGAGGTAGATGCCGATAAAAATTATTTTTAATTTGCAACCTGGTGGAGGTTAGTGTAGATGGACTAATAGACCAAGTCCCACACACTGCTAGAAGCCCAAATATTTTTTTCAGAGCTAGATGCTGAAAAAAATTATATTGAATTTGCAACCTGATTGAGGTCAGTATAGATGGACTAATAGACCAAGTCCCACACATTGCTAGAAGCCGAATTATTTTTTCAGAGGTAGATGCAGATAAAAATTATTTTTAATTTGCAACCTGGTGGAGGTTAGAATAGATGGACTAATAGACCAAGTCCCACACACTGCTAGAAGCCGAAATATTTTTTCAGAGCTAGATGCAGATAAAAATTATTTTTAATATGCAACCTGATGGAGGTCAGTATAGATGAACTAATAGACCAAGTCCCACACACTGCTAGAAGCCGAAATATTTTTTCAGAGCTAGATGGAGAAAAAAATTATATTGAATTTGCAACCTGCTGGAGGTCAGTATAGATGGACTAATAGACCAAGTCCCACACACTGCTAGAAGCCCAAATATTTTTTCAGAGATAGATGCAGATAAAAATTATTTTTAATTTGCAACCTGGTGGAGGTTAGTATAGATGGACTAATAGACCAAGTCCCACACACTGCTAGAAGCTCAAATATTTTTTCAGAGCTAGATGCAGAAAAAAATTATATTGAATTTGCAACCTGATGGAGGTCAGTATGGATGGACTAATAGACCAAGTCCCACACATTGCTAGAAGCCGAATTATTTTTTCAGAGGTAGATGCCGATAAAAATTATTTTTAATTTGCAACCTGGTGGAGGTTAGTATAGATGGACTAATAGACCAAGTCCCACACACTGCTAGAAGCCGAATTATTTTTTCAGAGGTAGATGCAGATAAAAATTATTTTTAATATGCAACCTGGTGGAGGTTAGTATAGATGGACTAATAGACCAAGTCCCACACACTGCTGGAAGTCGAAATATTTTTTCAGAGCTAGATGCAGATAAAAATTATTTTTAATTTGCAACCTGGTGGAGGTTAGTATAGATGGACTAATAGACCAAGTCCCACACACTGCTAGAAGCCCAAATATTTTTTCAGAGGAAGATGCAGAAAAAAATTATATTGAATTTGCAACCTGATGGAGGTCAGTATAGATGGACTAATAGACCAAGTCCCACACACAGCTAGAATCCGAAATATTGTTTCAGAGCTAGATGCAGAAAAAAATTATATTAAATTTGCAACCTGACGGAGGTTAGTTTAGGTGAACTAATAGAACAAGTCCCACACACTGCTAGAAGCCCAAATATTTTTTCAGAGATAGAGGGAGATAAAAATTATTTTGAATTTGCAACCTGATGGAGGTCAGTATAGATGGACTAATAGACCAAGTCCCACACACTGCTAGAAGCCGAAATATTTTTTCAGAGCTAGATGCAGGAAAAAATTATATTGAATTTGCAACCTGATGATGGAGGTCAGCATAGATGGACTAATAGACCAAGTCCCACACACTGCTAGAAGCCCAAATATTTTTTCAGAGCTAGCTGCAGATAAAAATTATTTTTAATATGCAACCTGGTGGAGGATAGTATAGATGGACTAATAGACCAAGTCCCACACACTGCTAGAAGCCGAAATATTTTTTCAGAGCTAGATGCAGAAATTTTTTTTATTGAATTTGCAACCTGATGGAGGTTAGTATAGATGGACTAATAGAAAAAGTCCCACACACTTCTAGAAGCCCAAATATTTTTTCAGAGATAGATGCAGATAAAAATTATTTTTAATTTGCAACCTGATGGAGGTCAGTATAGATGGACTAATAGACCAAATCCCACACACTGCTAGAAGCCGAAATATTTTTTCAGAGCTAGATGGAGAAAAAAATTATATTGAATTTGCAACCTGCTGGAGGTCAGTATAGATGGACTAATAGACCAAGTCCCACACACTGCTAGAAGCCCAAATATTTTTTCAGAGATAGATGCAGATAAAAATTATTTTTAATTTGCAAACTGGTGGAGGTTAGTATAGATGGACCAATAGACCAAGCCCCACACACTGCTAGAAGCCCAAATATTTTTTCAGAGCTAGATGCAGAAAAAAATTATATTGAATTTGCAACCTGATGGAGGTCAGTATAGATGGACTAATAGACCAAGTCCCACACATTGCTAGAAGAAGAATTATTTTTTCAGAGGTTGATGGAGATAAAAATTATTTTTAATTTGCAACCTGGTGGAGGTTAGTACAGATGGACTAATAGACCAATTCCCACACACTGCTAGAAGCCGAAATATTTTTTCAGAGCTAGATGCAGATAAAAATTATTTTTAATATGCAACCTGGTGGAGGTTAGTATAGATGGACTAATAGACCAAGTCCCACACACTGCTAGAAGCCGAAATATTTTTTCAGAGCTAGATGCAGATAAAAATTATTTTTTATTTGCAACCTGGTGGAGGTTAGTATAGATGGACTAATAAACCAATTCCCACACACTGCTACAAGCCCAAATATTTTTTCAGAGCTAGATGCAGAAAAAAATTATCTTGAATTTGCAACCTGATGGAGGTCAGTATAGATGGACTAATAGACAAAGTCCCACACACTGCTAGAAGCCCCAATATTTTTTTCAGAGCTAGATGCAGACAAAAATTATTTTTAATTTGCAACCTGGTGGAGGTTAGTATAGATGGACTAATAGACCAAGTCGCACACACTGCTAGAAGCTGAAGTATTTTTTCAGAGCTAGATGCAGAAAAAAATTATTTTTAATATGCAACCTGGTGGAGGTTAGTATAGATGGACTAATAGACCAAGTCCCACACACTGCTAGAAGCCGAAATATTTTTTCAGAGCTAGATGCAGATAAAAATTATTTTTAATTTGCAACCTGGTGGAGGTTAGTATAGATGGACTAATAGACCAAGTCCCACACACTGCTAGAAGCCCAAATATTTTTTCAGAGGAAGATGCAGAAAAAAATTATATTGAATTTGCAACCTGATGGAGGTCAGCATAGATGGACTAATAGAACAAGTCCCACACACAGCTAGAAGCCGAAATATTGTTTCAGAGCTAGATGCAGAAAAAAATTATATTAAATTTGCAACCTGATGGAGGTTAGTTTAGGTGAACTAATAGAACAAGTCCCACACACTGCTAGAAGCCCAAATATTTTTTCAGAGATAGATGCAGATAAAAATTATTTTGAATTTGCAACCTGGTGGAGGTTAGTATAGATGGACTAATAGAGCAAGTCCCACACACCGCTAGAAGCCCAAATATTTTTTCAGAGCTAGATGCAGAAATTTTTTTTATTGAATTTGCAACCTGATGGAGGTTAGTATAGATGGACTGATAGAACAAGTCCCACACACTGCTAGAAGCCCAAATATTTTTTCAGAGATAGATGCAGATAAAAATTATTTTTAATTTGCAACCTGATGGAGGTCAGTATAGATGGACTAATAGACCCAATCCCACACACTGCTAGAAGCCGAAATATTTTTTCAGAGCTAGATGGAGAAAAAAATTATATTGAATTTGCAACCTGCTGGAGGTCAGTATAGATGGACTAATAGACCAAGTCCCACACACTGCTAGAAGCCCAAATATTTTTTCAGAGATAGATGCAGATAAAAATTATTTTTAATTTGCAACCTGGTGGAGGTTAGTATAGATGGACTAATAGACAAAGTCCCACACACTGCTAGAAGCCCAAATATTTTTCAGAGCTAGATGCTGAAAAAAATTATATTGAATTTGCAACCTGATGGAGGTCAGTATAGATGGACTAATAGACCAAGTCCCACACATTGGTAGAAGCCGAATTATTTTTTCAGAGGTAGATGGAGATAAAAATTATTTTTAATTTGCAACCTGGTGGAGGTTAGTATAGATGGACTAATAGACCAAGTCCCACACACTGCTAGAAGCCGAAATATTTTTTCAGAGCTAGATGCAGATAAAAATTATTTTTAATATGCAACCTGGTGGAGGTTAGTATAGATGGACTAATAGACCAAGTCCCACACACTGCTAGAAGCCGAAATATTTTTTCAGAGCTAGATGCAGATAAAAATTATTTTTAATTTGCAACCTGGTGGAGGTTAGTATAGTTGGACTAATAGACCAATTCCCACACACTGCTACAAGCCCAAATATTTTTTCAGAGCTAGATGCAGAAAAAAATAATCTTGAATTTGCAACCTGATGGAGGTCAGTATAGATGGACTAATAGACAAAGTCCCACACACTGCTAGAAGCCCAAGTATTTTTTTCAGAGCTAGATGCAGACAAAAATTATTTTTAATTTGCAACCTGGTGGAGGTTATTATAGATGGACTAATAGACCAAGTCCCACACACTGCTAGAAACCCAAATATTTTTTCAGAGCTAGATGCAGAAAAAATTCATATTGAATTTGCAACCTGATGGAGGTCAGTATAGATGGACTAATAGACCAAGTCCCACACACTGCTAGAAGCCCAAATATTTTTTCAGAGATAGATGCAGATAAAAATTATTTTTAATTTGCAACCTGGTGGATGTTAGTATAGATGGACCAATAGACCAAGTCCCACACACTGCTAGAAGCCCAAATATTTTTTCAGAGCTAGATGCAGATAAAAATTATTTTTAATATGCAACCTGGTGGAGGTTAGTATAGATGGACTAATAGACCAAGTCGCACACACTGCTAGAAGCTGAAGTATTTTTTCAGAGCTAGATGCAGAAAAAAATTATTTTTAATATGCAACCTGGTGGAGGTTAGTATAGATGGACTAATAGACCAAGTCCCACACACTGCTAGAAGCCGAAATATTTTTTCAGAGCTAGATGCAGATAAAAATTATTTTTAATTTGCAACCTGGTGGAGCTTAGTATAGATGGACTAATAGACCAAGTCCCACACACTGCTAGAAGCCCAAATATTTTTTCAGAGGAAGATGCAGAAAAAAATTATATTGAATTTGCAACCTGATGGAGGTCAGCATAGATGGACTAATAGAACAAGTCCCACACACAGCTAGAAGCCGAAATATTGTTTCAGAGCTAGATGCAGAAAAAAATTATATTAAATTTGCAACCTGATGGAGGTTAGTTTAGGTGAACTAATAGAACAAGTCCCACACACTGCTAGAAGCCCAAATATTTTTTCAGAGATAGATGCAGATAAAAATTATTTTGAATTTGCAACCTGGTGGAGGTTAGTATAGATGGACTAATAGAGCAAGTCCCACACACCGCTAGAAGCCCAAATATTTTTTCAGAGCTAGATGCAGAAATTTTTTTTATTGAATTTGCAACCTGATGGAGGTTAGTATAGATGGACTGATAGAACAAGTCCCACACACTGCTAGAAGCCCAAATATTTTTTCAGAGATAGATGCAGATAAAAATTATTTTTAATTTGCAACCTGATGGAGGTCAGTATAGATGGACTAATAGACCCAATCCCACACACTGCTAGAAGCCGAAATATTTTTTCAGAGCTAGATGGAGAAAAAAATTATATTGAATTTGCAACCTGCTGGAGGTCAGTATAGATGGACTAATAGACCAAGTCCCACACACTGCTAGAAGCCCAAATATTTTTTCAGAGATAGATGCAGATAAAAATTATTTTTAATTTGCAACCTGGTGGAGGTTAGTATAGATGGACTAATAGACAAAGTCCCACACACTGCTAGAAGCCCAAATATTTTTCAGAGCTAGATGCTGAAAAAAATTATATTGAATTTGCAACCTGATGGAGGTCAGTATAGATGGACTAATAGACCAAGTCCCACACATTGGTAGAAGCCGAATTATTTTTTCAGAGGTAGATGGAGATAAAAATTATTTTTAATTTGCAACCTGGTGGAGGTTAGTATAGATGGACTAATAGACCAAGTCCCACACACTGCTAGAAGCCGAAATATTTTTTCAGAGCTAGATGCAGATAAAAATTATTTTTAATATGCAACCTGGTGGAGGTTAGTATAGATGGACTAATAGACCAAGTCCCACACACTGCTAGAAGCCGAAATATTTTTTCAGAGCTAGATGCAGATAAAAATTATTTTTAATTTGCAACCTGGTGGAGGTTAGTATAGTTGGACTAATAGACCAATTCCCACACACTGCTACAAGCCCAAATATTTTTTCAGAGCTAGATGCAGAAAAAAATAATCTTGAATTTGCAACCTGATGGAGGTCAGTATAGATGGACTAATAGACAAAGTCCCACACACTGCTAGAAGCCCAAGTATTTTTTTCAGAGCTAGATGCAGACAAAAATTATTTTTAATTTGCAACCTGGTGGAGGTTATTATAGATGGACTAATAGACCAAGTCCCACACACTGCTAGAAACCCAAATATTTTTTCAGAGCTAGATGCAGAAAAAATTCATATTGAATTTGCAACCTGATGGAGGTCAGTATAGATGGACTAATAGACCAAGTCCCACACACTGCTAGAAGCCCAAATATTTTTTCAGAGATAGATGCAGATAAAAATTATTTTTAATTTGCAACCTGGTGGATGTTAGTATAGATGGACCAATAGACCAAGTCCCACACACTGCTAGAAGCCCAAATATTTTTTCAGAGCTAGATGCAGATAAAAATTATTTTTAATATGCAACCTGGTGGTGGTTAGTATAGATGGACTAATAGACCAAGTCCCACACACTGCTAGAAGCCGAAATATTTTTTCAGAGCTAGATGCAGATAAAAATTATTTTTAATTTGCAACCTGGTGGAGGTTAGTATAGTTGGACTAATAGACCAATTCCCACACACTGCTACAAGCCCAAATATTTTTTCAGAGCTAGATGCAGAAAAAAATAATCTTGAATTTGCAACCTGATGGAGGTCAGTATAGATGGACTAATAGACAAAGTCCCACACACTGCTAGAAGCCCAAGTATTTTTTTCAGAGCTAGATGCAGACAAAAATTATTTTTAATTTGCAACCTGGTGGAGGTTATTATAGATGGACTAATAGACCAAGTCCCACACACTGCTAGAAACCCAAATATTTTTTCAGAGTTAGATGCAGAAAAAATTCATATTGAATTTGCAACCTGATGGAGGTCAGTATAGATGGACTAATAGACCAAGTCCCACACACTGCTAGAAGCCCAAATATTTTTTCAGAGATAGATGCAGATAAAAATTATTTTTAATTTGCAACCTGGTGGAGGTTAGTATAGATGGACCAATAGACCAAGTCCCACACACTGCTAGAAGCCCAAATATTTTTTCAGAGCTAGATGCAGAAAAAAATTATATTGAATTTGCAACCTGATGGAGGTCAGTATAGATGGACTAATAGACCAAGTCCCACACATTGCTAGAAGACGAATTATTTTTTCAGAGGTTGATGGAGATAAAAATTATTTTTAATTTGCAACCTGGTGGAGGTTAGTATAGATGGACTAATAGACCAATTCCCACACACTGCTAGAAGCCGAAATATTTTTTCAGAGCTAGATGAAGATAAAAATTATTTTTAATATGCAACCTGGTGGAGGTTAGTATAGATGGACTAATAGACCAAGTCCCACACACTGCTAGAAGCCGAAATATTTTTTCAGAGCTAGATGCAGATAAAAATTATTTTTAATTTGCAACCTGGTGGAGGTTAGTATAGATGGACTAATAGACCAATTCCCACACACTGCTACAAGCCCAAATATTTTTTCAGAGCTAGATGCAGAAAAAAATTATCTTGAATTTGCAACCTGATGGAGGTCAGTATAGATGGACTAATAGACAAAGTCCCACACACTGATAGAAGCCCCAATATTTTTTTCAGAGCTAGATGCAGACAAAAATTATTTTTAATTTGCAACCTGGTGGAGGTTATTATAGATGGACTAATAGACCAAGTCCCAAACACTGCTAGAAACCGAAATATTTTTTCAGAGATAGATGCAGAAAAAAATTATATTGAATTTGCAACCTGATTGAGGTCAGTATAGGTGAACTAATAGAACAAGTCCCACACACTGCTAGAAGCCCAAATATTTTTTCAGAGATAGATGCAGATAAAAATTATTTTGAATTTGCATCCTGGTGGAGGTTAGTATAGATGGACTAATAGACCAAGTCCCACACACTGCTGGAAGGGCAAATATTTTTTCAGAGCAAGATGCAGAAAAAAATTATATTGAATTTGCAACCTGATGGAGGTCAGTATAGATGGACTAATAGACCAAGTCCCAAACACTGCTAGAAGCCAAAGTATTTTTTCAGAGCTAGATGCAGATAAAAATTATTTTTAATATGCAACCTGGTGGAGGTTAGTATAGATGGACTAATAGACCAAGTCCCACACACTGCTAGAAGCCGAAATATTTTTTCAGAGCTAGATGCAGAATTTTTTTTTATTGAATTTGCAACCTGATGGAGGTTAATATAGATGGACTAATAGAACAAGTCCCACACACTGCTAGAAGCCCAAATATTTTTTCAGAGATAGATGCAGATAAAAATTATTTTTAATTTGCAACCTGATGGAGGTCAGTATAGATGGACTAATAGACCAAGTCCCACACACTGCTAGAAGCCCAAATATTTTTTCAGAGCTAGATGGAGAAAAAAATTATATTGAATTTGCAACCTGCTGGAGGTCAGTATAGATGGACTAATAGACCAAGTCCCACAGACTGCTAGAAGCCCAAATATTTTTTCAGAGATAGATGCAGATAAAAATTATTTTTAATTTGCAACCTAGTGGAGGTTAGTATAGATGGACTAATAGACCAAGTGCCACACACTTCTAGAAGCCCAAATATTTTTTCAGAGCTAGATGGAGAAAAAAATTATATTGAATTTGCAACCTGATGGAGGTCAGTATGGATGGACTAATAGACCAAGTCCCACACATTGCTTGAAGCCGAATTATGTTTTCAGAGGTAGATGCCGATAAAAATTATTTTTAATTTGCAACCTGGTGGAGGTTAGTATAGATGGACTAATAGACCAAGTCCCACACACTGATAGAAGCCCAAATATTTTTTTCAGAGCTAGATGCTGAAAAAAATTATATTGAATTTGCAACCTGATGGAGATCAGTATAGATGGATTAATAGACCAAGTCCCACACATTGCTAGAAGCCGAATTATTTTTTCAGAGGTAGATGCAGATAAAAATTATTTTTAATTTGCAACCTGGTAGAGGTTAGTATAGATGGACTAATAGACCAAGTCCCACACACTGCTAGAAGCCGAAATATTTTTTCAGAGCTAGATGCAGATAAAAATTATTTTTAATATGCAACCTGGTGGAGGTTAGTATAGATGGACTAATAGACCAAGTCCCACACACTGCTAGAAGCCGAAATATTTTTTCAGAGCTAGATGCAGATAAAAATTATTTTTAATTTGCAACCTGGTGGAGGTTAGTATAGATGGACTAATAGACCAAGTCTCACACACTGCTAGAAGGCCAAATATTTTTTCAGAGCAAGATGCAGAAAAAAATTATATTGAATTTGCAACCTGATGGAGGTCAGTATAGATGGACTAATAGACCAAGTCCCACACACTGCTAGAAGCCAAAATATTTTTTCAGAGCTAGATGAAGATAAAAATTATTTTTAATATGCAACCTGGTGGAGGTTAGTACAGATCGACTAATAGACCAAGTCCCACACACTGCTAGAAGCCGAAATATTTTTTCAGAGCTAGATGCAGAATTTTTTTTTATTGAATTTGCAACCTGATGGAGGTTAGTATAGATGGACTAATAGAACAAATCCCACACACTGCTAGAAGCCCAAATATTTTTTCAGAGATAGATGCAGATAAAAATTATTTTTAATTTGCAACCTGATGGAGGTCAGTATAGATGGACTAATAGACCAAGTTCCACACACTGCTAGAAGCCGAAATATTTTTTCAGAACTAGATGGAGAAAAAAATTATATTGAATTTGCAACCTGCTGGAGGTCAGTATAGGTGGACTAATAGACCAAGTCCCACAGACTGCTAGAAGCCCAAATATTTTTTCAGAGATAGATGCAGTTAAAATTATTTTTAATTTGCAACCTAGTGGAGGTTAGTATAGATGGACTAATAGACCAAGTGCCACACACTGCTAGAAGCCCATATATTTTTTCAGAGCTAGATGCAGAAAAAAATTATATTGAATTTGCAACCTGATGGAGGTCAGTATAGATGGACTAATAGACCAAGTCCCACACATTGCTAGAAGCCGAATTATTTTTTCAGAGGTAGATGCACATAAAAATTATTTTTAATTTGCAACCTGGTGGAGGTTAGTATAGATGGACTAATAGACCAAGTCCCACACACTGCTAGAAGCCGAAATATTTTTTCAGAGCTAGATGCAGATAAAAATTATTTTTAATTTGCAACCTGGTGGAGGTTAGTATAGATGGACTAATAGACCAAGTCACACACACTGCTAGAAGCTCAAATATTTTTTCAGAGCTAGATGCAGAAAAAAATTATATTGAATTTGCAACCTGATGGAGGTCAGTATGGATGGACTAATAGACCAAGTCCCACACATTGCTAGAAGCTGAATTATTTTTTCAGAGGTAGATGCCGATAAAAATGATTTTTAATTTGCAACATGGTGGAGGTTAGTATAGATGGACTAATAGACCAAGTCCCACACACTGCTAGAAGCCCAAATATTTTTTCAGAGCTAGATGCAGAAAAAAATTATATTGAATTTGCAACCTGATGGAGGTCAGTATAGATGGACTAATAGACCAAGTCCCACACATTGCTAGAAGCCGAATTATTTTTTCAGAGGTAGATGCAGATAAAAATTATTTTTAATTTGCAACCTGGTGGAGGTTAGTATAGATGGACTAATAGACCAAGTCCCACACACTGCTAGAAGCCGAAATATTTTTTCAGAGCTAGATGCAGATAAAAATTATTTTTAATATGCAACCTGGTGGAGGTTAGTATAGATGGACTAATAGACCAAGTCCCACACACTGCTAGAAGCCGAAATATTTTTTCAGAGCTAGATGCAGATAAAAATTATTTTTAATTTGCAACCTGGTGGAGGTTAGTATAGATGGACTAATAGACCAAGTCCCACACACTGCTAGAAGCCCAAATATTTTTTCAGAGGAAGATGCAGAAAAAAATTATATTGAATTTGCAACCTGATGGAGGTCAGTATAGATGGACTAATAGAACAAGTCCCATACACAGCTAGAAGCCGAAATATTGTTTCAGAGGTAGATGCAGAAAAAAATTATATTAAATTTGCAACCTGATGGAGGTTAGTTTAGGTGAACTAATAGAACAAGTCCCACACACTGCTAGAAGCCCAAATATTTTTTCAGAGATAGATGTAGATAAAAATTATATTGAATTTGCAACCTGATGGAGGTCAGCATAGATGGACTAATAGACCAAGTCCCACACACTGCTAGAAGCCCAAATATTTTTTCAGAGCTAGATGCAGATAAAAATTATTTTTAATTTGCAACCTAGTGGAGGTTAGTATAGATGGACTAATAGACCAAGTCCCACACACTGCTAGAAGCCGAAATATTTTTTCAGAGCTAGATGCAGAATTTTTTTTTATTGAATTTGCAACCTGATGCAGGTTAGTATAGATGGACTAATAGAACAAGTCCCACACACTGCTAGAAGCCCAAATATTTTTTCAGAGATAGATGCAGATAAAAATTATTTTTAATTTGCAACCTGATGGAGGTCAGTATAGATGGACTAATAGACCAAGTCCCACACACTGCTAGAAGCCGAAATATTTTTTCAGAGCTAGATGGAGAAAAAAATTATATTGAATTTGAAACCTGCTGGAGGTCAGTATAGATGGACTAATAGACCAAGTCCCACAGACTGCTAGAAGCCCAAATATTTTTTCAGAGATAGATGCAGATAAAAATTATTTTTAATTTGCAACCTAGTGGAGGTTAGTATAGATGGACTAATAGACCAAGTGCCACACACTGCTAGAAGCCCAAATATTTTTTCAGAGCTAGATGCAGAAAAAAATTATATTGAATTTGCAACCTGATGGAGGTCAGTATAGATGGACTAATAGACCAAGTCCCACACATTGCTAGAAGCTGAATTATTTTTTCATAGGTAGATGCAGATAAAAATTATTTTTAATTTGCAACCTGGTGGAGGTTAGTATAGATGGACTAATAGACCAAGTCCCACACACTGCTAGAAGCCGAAATATTTTTTCAGAGCTAGATGCAGATAAAAATTATTTTTAATTTGCAACCTGGTGGAGGTTAGTATAGATGGACTAATAGACCAAGTCCCACACACTGCTAGAAGCTCAAATATTTTTTCAGAGCTAGATGAAGAAAAAAATTATATTGAATTTGCAACCTGATGGAGGTCAGTATGGATGGACTAATAGACCAAGTCCCACACATTGCTAGAAGCCGAATTATTTTTTCAGAGGTAGATGCAGATAAAAATTATTTTTAATTTGCAACCTGGTGGAGGTTAGTATAGATGGACTAATAGACCAAGTCCCACACACTGCTAGAAGCCGAAATATTTTTTCAGAGCTAGATGCAGATAAAAATTATTTTTAATATGCAACCTGGTGGAGGTTAGTATAGATGGACTAATAGACCAAGTCCTACACACTGCTAGAAGCTCAAATATTTTTTCAGAGCTAGATGCAGAAAAAAATTATATTGAATTTGCAACCTGATGGAGGTCAGTATGGATGGACTAATAGACCAAGTCCCACACATTGCTAGAAGCCGAATTATTTTTTCAGAGGTAGATGCCGATAAAAATTATTTTTAATTTGCAACCTGGTGGAGGTTAGTATAGATGGACTAATAGACCAAGTCCCACACACTGCTAGAAGCCCAAATATTTTTTCAGAGCTAGATGGAGATAAAAATTATTTTTAATATGCAACCTGGTGGAGGTTAGTATAGATGGACTAATAGACCAAGTCCCACACACTGCTAGAAGCCGAAATATTTTTTCAGAGCTAGATGCAGATAAAAATTATTTTTAATTTGCAACCTGGTGGAGGTTAGTATAGATGGACTAATAGACCAAGTCCCACACACTGCTAGAAGCTCAAATATTTTTTCAGAGCTAGATGCAGAAAAAAATTATATTGAATTTGCAACCTGATGGAGGTCAGTATGGATGGACTAATAGACCAAGTCCCACACATTGCTAGAAGCCGAATTATTTTTTCAGAGGTAGATGCAGATAAAAATTATTTTTAATTTGCAACCTGGTGGAGGTTAGTATAGATGGACTAATAGACCAAGTCCCACACACTGCTAGAAGCCCAAATATTTTTTCAGAGCTAGATGCAGATAAAAATTATTTTTAATATGCAACCTGGTGGAGGTTAGTATAGATGGACTAATAGACCAAGTCACACACACTGCTAGAAGCTCAAATATTTTTTCAGAGCTAGATGCAGAAAAAAATTATATTGAATTTGCAACCTGATGGAGGTCAGTATGGATGGACTAATAGACCAAGTCCCACACATTGCTAGAAGCTGAATTATTTTTTCAGAGGTAGATGCCGATAAAAATGATTTTTAATTTGCAACATGGTGGAGGTTAGTATAGATGGACTAATAGACCAAGTCCCACACACTGCTAGAAGCCCAAATATTTTTTCAGAGCTAGATGCAGAAAAAAATTATATTGAATTTGCAACCTGATGGAGGTCAGTATAGATGGACTAATAGACCAAGTCCCACACATTGCTAGAAGCCGAATTATTTTTTCAGAGGTAGATGCAGATAAAAATTATTTTTAATTTGCAACCTGGTGGAGGTTAGTATAGATGGACTAATAGACCAAGTCCCACACACTGCTAGAAGCCGAAATATTTTTTCAGAGCTAGATGCAGATAAAAATTATTTTTAATATGCAACCTGGTGGAGGTTAGTATAGATGGACTAATAGACCAAGTCCCACACACTGCTAGAAGCCGAAATATTTTTTCAGAGCTAGATGCAGATAAAAATTATTTTTAATTTGCAACCTGGTGGAGGTTAGTATAGATGGACTAATAGACCAAGTCCCACACACTGCTAGAAGCCCAAATATTTTTTCAGAGGAAGATGCAGAAAAAAATTATATTGAATTTGCAACCTGATGGAGGTCAGTATAGATGGACTAATAGAACAAGTCCCATACACAGCTAGAAGCCGAAATATTGTTTCAGAGGTAGATGCAGAAAAAAATTATATTAAATTTGCAACCTGATGGAGGTTAGTTTAGGTGAACTAATAGAACAAGTCCCACACACTGCTAGAAGCCCAAATATTTTTTCAGAGATAGATGTAGATAAAAATTATATTGAATTTGCAACCTGATGGAGGTCAGCATAGATGGACTAATAGACCAAGTCCCACACACTGCTAGAAGCCCAAATATTTTTTCAGAGCTAGATGCAGATAAAAATTATTTTTAATTTGCAACCTAGTGGAGGTTAGTATAGATGGACTAATAGACCAAGTCCCACACACTGCTAGAAGCCGAAATATTTTTTCAGAGCTAGATGCAGAATTTTTTTTTATTGAATTTGCAACCTGATGCAGGTTAGTATAGATGGACTAATAGAACAAGTCCCACACACTGCTAGAAGCCCAAATATTTTTTCAGAGATAGATGCAGATAAAAATTATTTTTAATTTGCAACCTGATGGAGGTCAGTATAGATGGACTAATAGACCAAGTCCCACACACTGCTAGAAGCCGAAATATTTTTTCAGAGCTAGATGGAGAAAAAAATTATATTGAATTTGAAACCTGCTGGAGGTCAGTATAGATGGACTAATAGACCAAGTCCCACAGACTGCTAGAAGCCCAAATATTTTTTCAGAGATAGATGCAGATAAAAATTATTTTTAATTTGCAACCTAGTGGAGGTTAGTATAGATGGACTAATAGACCAAGTGCCACACACTGCTAGAAGCCCAAATATTTTTTCAGAGCTAGATGCAGAAAAAAATTATATTGAATTTGCAACCTGATGGAGGTCAGTATAGATGGACTAATAGACCAAGTCCCACACATTGCTAGAAGCTGAATTATTTTTTCATAGGTAGATGCAGATAAAAATTATTTTTAATTTGCAACCTGGTGGAGGTTAGTATAGATGGACTAATAGACCAAGTCCCACACACTGCTAGAAGCCGAAATATTTTTTCAGAGCTAGATGCAGATAAAAATTATTTTTAATTTGCAACCTGGTGGAGGTTAGTATAGATGGACTAATAGACCAAGTCCCACACACTGCTAGAAGCTCAAATATTTTTTCAGAGCTAGATGAAGAAAAAAATTATATTGAATTTGCAACCTGATGGAGGTCAGTATGGATGGACTAATAGACCAAGTCCCACACATTGCTAGAAGCCGAATTATTTTTTCAGAGGTAGATGCAGATAAAAATTATTTTTAATTTGCAACCTGGTGGAGGTTAGTATAGATGGACTAATAGACCAAGTCCCACACACTGCTAGAAGCCGAAATATTTTTTCAGAGCTAGATGCAGATAAAAATTATTTTTAATATGCAACCTGGTGGAGGTTAGTATAGATGGACTAATAGACCAAGTCCTACACACTGCTAGAAGCTCAAATATTTTTTCAGAGCTAGATGCAGAAAAAAATTATATTGAATTTGCAACCTGATGGAGGTCAGTATGGATGGACTAATAGACCAAGTCCCACACATTGCTAGAAGCCGAATTATTTTTTCAGAGGTAGATGCCGATAAAAATTATTTTTAATTTGCAACCTGGTGGAGGTTAGTATAGATGGACTAATAGACCAAGTCCCACACACTGCTAGAAGCCCAAATATTTTTTCAGAGCTAGATGGAGATAAAAATTATTTTTAATATGCAACCTGGTGGAGGTTAGTATAGATGGACTAATAGACCAAGTCCCACACACTGCTAGAAGCCGAAATATTTTTTCAGAGCTAGATGCAGATAAAAATTATTTTTAATTTGCAACCTGGTGGAGGTTAGTATAGATGGACTAATAGACCAAGTCCCACACACTGCTAGAAGCTCAAATATTTTTTCAGAGCTAGATGCAGAAAAAAATTATATTGAATTTGCAACCTGATGGAGGTCAGTATGGATGGACTAATAGACCAAGTCCCACACATTGCTAGAAGCCGAATTATTTTTTCAGAGGTAGATGCAGATAAAAATTATTTTTAATTTGCAACCTGGTGGAGGTTAGTATAGATGGACTAATAGACCAAGTCCCACACACTGCTAGAAGCCCAAATATTTTTTCAGAGCTAGATGCAGATAAAAATTATTTTTAATATGCAACCTGGTGGAGGTTAGTATAGATGGACTAATAGACCAAGTCCCACACACTGCTAGAAGCCGAAATATTTTTTCAGAGCTAGATGCAGATAAAAAATTTTTTTAATTTGCAACCTGGTGGAGGTTAGTATAGATGGACTAATAGACCAAGTCCCACACACTGCTAGAAGCTCAAATATTTTTTCAGAGCTAGATGCAGAAAAAAATTATATTGAATTTGCAACCTGATGGAGGTCAGTATGGATGGACTAATAGACCAAGTCCCACACATTGCTAGAAGCCGAATTATTTTTTCAGAGGTAGATGCAGATAAAAATTATTTTTAATTTGCAACCTGGTGGAGGTTAGTATAGATGGACTAATAGACCAAGTCCCACACACTGCTAGAAGCCGAAATATTTTTTCAGAGCTAGATGCAGATAAAAATTATTTTTAATATGCAACCTGGTGGAGGTTAGTATAGATGGACTAATAGACCAAGTCCTACACACTGCTAGAAGCTCAAATATTTTTTCAGAGCTAGATGCAGAAAAAAATTATATTGAATTTGCAACCTGATGGAGGTCAGTATGGATGGACTAATAGACCAAGTCCCACACATTGCTAGAAGCCGAATTATTTTTTCAGAGGTAGATGCCGATAAAAATTATTTTTAATTTGCAACCTGGTGGAGGTTAGTATAGATGGACTAATAGACCAAGTCCCACACACTGCTAGAAGCCCAAATATTTTTTCAGAGCTAGATGGAGATAAAAATTATTTTTAATATGCAACCTGGTGGAGGTTAGTATAGATGGACTAATAGACCAAGTCCCACACACTGCTAGAAGCCGAAATATTTTTTCAGAGCTAGATGCAGATAAAAATTATTTTTAATTTGCAACCTGGTGGAGGTTAGTATAGATGGACTAATAGACCAAGTCCCACACACTGCTAGAAGCTCAAATATTTTTTCAGAGCTAGATGCAGAAAAAAATTATATTGAATTTGCAACCTGATGGAGGTCAGTATGGATGGACTAATAGACCAAGTCCCACACATTGCTAGAAGCCGAATTATTTTTTCAGAGGTAGATGCAGATAAAAATTATTTTTAATTTGCAACCTGGTGGAGGTTAGTATAGATGGACTAATAGACCAAGTCCCACACACTGCTAGAAGCCCAAATATTTTTTCAGAGCTAGATGCAGATAAAAATTATTTTTAATATGCAACCTGGTGGAGGTTAGTATAGATGGACTAATAGACCAAGTCACACACACTGCTAGAAGCTCAAATATTTTTTCAGAGCTAGATGCAGAAAAAAATTATATTGAATTTGCAACCTGATGGAGGTCAGTATGGATGGACTAATAGACCAAGTCCCACACATTGCTAGAAGCTGAATTATTTTTTCAGAGGTAGATGCCGATAAAAATGATTTTTAATTTGCAACATGGTGGAGGTTAGTATAGATGGACTAATAGACCAAGTCCCACACACTGCTAGAAGCCCAAATATTTTTTCAGAGCTAGATGCAGAAAAAAATTATATTGAATTTGCAACCTGATGGAGGTCAGTATAGATGGACTAATAGACCAAGTCCCACACATTGCTAGAAGCCGAATTATTTTTTCAGAGGTAGATGCAGATAAAAATTATTTTTAATTTGCAACCTGGTGGAGGTTAGTATAGATGGACTAATAGACCAAGTCCCACACACTGCTAGAAGCCGAAATATTTTTTCAGAGCTAGATGCAGATAAAAATTATTTTTAATATGCAACCTGGTGGAGGTTAGTATAGATGGACTAATAGACCAAGTCCCACACACTGCTAGAAGCCGAAATATTTTTTCAGAGCTAGATGCAGATAAAAATTATTTTTAATTTGCAACCTGGTGGAGGTTAGTATAGATGGACTAATAGACCAAGTCCCACACACTGCTAGAAGCCCAAATATTTTTTCAGAGGAAGATGCAGAAAAAAATTATATTGAATTTGCAACCTGATGGAGGTCAGTATAGATGGACTAATAGAACAAGTCCCATACACAGCTAGAAGCCGAAATATTGTTTCAGAGGTAGATGCAGAAAAAAATTATATTAAATTTGCAACCTGATGGAGGTTAGTTTAGGTGAACTAATAGAACAAGTCCCACACACTGCTAGAAGCCCAAATATTTTTTCAGAGATAGATGTAGATAAAAATTATATTGAATTTGCAACCTGATGGAGGTCAGCATAGATGGACTAATAGACCAAGTCCCACACACTGCTAGAAGCCCAAATATTTTTTCAGAGCTAGATGCAGATAAAAATTATTTTTAATTTGCAACCTAGTGGAGGTTAGTATAGATGGACTAATAGACCAAGTCCCACACACTGCTAGAAGCCGAAATATTTTTTCAGAGCTAGATGCAGAATTTTTTTTTATTGAATTTGCAACCTGATGCAGGTTAGTATAGATGGACTAATAGAACAAGTCCCACACACTGCTAGAAGCCCAAATATTTTTTCAGAGATAGATGCAGATAAAAATTATTTTTAATTTGCAACCTGATGGAGGTCAGTATAGATGGACTAATAGACCAAGTCCCACACACTGCTAGAAGCCGAAATATTTTTTCAGAGCTAGATGGAGAAAAAAATTATATTGAATTTGAAACCTGCTGGAGGTCAGTATAGATGGACTAATAGACCAAGTCCCACAGACTGCTAGAAGCCCAAATATTTTTTCAGAGATAGATGCAGATAAAAATTATTTTTAATTTGCAACCTAGTGGAGGTTAGTATAGATGGACTAATAGACCAAGTGCCACACACTGCTAGAAGCCCAAATATTTTTTCAGAGCTAGATGCAGAAAAAAATTATATTGAATTTGCAACCTGATGGAGGTCAGTATAGATGGACTAATAGACCAAGTCCCACACATTGCTAGAAGCTGAATTATTTTTTCATAGGTAGATGCAGATAAAAATTATTTTTAATTTGCAACCTGGTGGAGGTTAGTATAGATGGACTAATAGACCAAGTCCCACACACTGCTAGAAGCCGAAATATTTTTTCAGAGCTAGATGCAGATAAAAATTATTTTTAATTTGCAACCTGGTGGAGGTTAGTATAGATGGACTAATAGACCAAGTCCCACACACTGCTAGAAGCTCAAATATTTTTTCAGAGCTAGATGAAGAAAAAAATTATATTGAATTTGCAACCTGATGGAGGTCAGTATGGATGGACTAATAGACCAAGTCCCACACATTGCTAGAAGCCGAATTATTTTTTCAGAGGTAGATGCAGATAAAAATTATTTTTAATTTGCAACCTGGTGGAGGTTAGTATAGATGGACTAATAGACCAAGTCCCACACACTGCTAGAAGCCGAAATATTTTTTCAGAGCTAGATGCAGATAAAAATTATTTTTAATATGCAACCTGGTGGAGGTTAGTATAGATGGACTAATAGACCAAGTCCTACACACTGCTAGAAGCTCAAATATTTTTTCAGAGCTAGATGCAGAAAAAAATTATATTGAATTTGCAACCTGATGGAGGTCAGTATGGATGGACTAATAGACCAAGTCCCACACATTGCTAGAAGCCGAATTATTTTTTCAGAGGTAGATGCCGATAAAAATTATTTTTAATTTGCAACCTGGTGGAGGTTAGTATAGATGGACTAATAGACCAAGTCCCACACACTGCTAGAAGCCCAAATATTTTTTCAGAGCTAGATGGAGATAAAAATTATTTTTAATATGCAACCTGGTGGAGGTTAGTATAGATGGACTAATAGACCAAGTCCCACACACTGCTAGAAGCCGAAATATTTTTTCAGAGCTAGATGCAGATAAAAATTATTTTTAATTTGCAACCTGGTGGAGGTTAGTATAGATGGACTAATAGACCAAGTCCCACACACTGCTAGAAGCTCAAATATTTTTTCAGAGCTAGATGCAGAAAAAAATTATATTGAATTTGCAACCTGATGGAGGTCAGTATGGATGGACTAATAGACCAAGTCCCACACATTGCTAGAAGCCGAATTATTTTTTCAGAGGTAGATGCAGATAAAAATTATTTTTAATTTGCAACCTGGTGGAGGTTAGTATAGATGGACTAATAGACCAAGTCCCACACACTGCTAGAAGCCCAAATATTTTTTCAGAGCTAGATGCAGATAAAAATTATTTTTAATATGCAACCTGGTGGAGGTTAGTATAGATGGACTAATAGACCAAGTCCCACACACTGCTAGAAGCCGAAATATTTTTTCAGAGCTAGATGCAGATAAAAAATTTTTTTAATTTGCAACCTGGTGGAGGTTAGTATAGATGGACTAATAGACCAAGTCCCACACACTGCTAGAAGCTCAAATATTTTTTCAGAGCTAGATGCAGAAAAAAATTATATTGAATTTGCAACCTGATGGAGGTCAGTATGGATGGACTAATAGACCAAGTCCCACACATTGCTAGAAGCCGAATTATTTTTTCAGAGGTAGATGCAGATAAAAATTATTTTTAATTTGCAACCTGGTGGAGGTTAGTATAGATGGACTAATAGACCAAGTCCCACACACTGCTAGAAGCCGAAATATTTTTTCAGAGCTAGATGCAGATAAAAATTATTTTTAATATGCAACCTGGTGGAGGTTAGTATAGATGGACTAATAGACCAAGTCCTACACACTGCTAGAAGCTCAAATATTTTTTCAGAGCTAGATGCAGAAAAAAATTATATTGAATTTGCAATCTGATGGAGGTCAGTATGGATGGACTAATAGACCAAGTCCCACACATTGCTAGAAGCCGAATTATTTTTTCAGAGGTAGATGCCGATAAAAATTATTTTTAATTTGCAACCTGGTGGAGGTTAGTATAGATGGACTAATAGACCAAGTCCCACACATTGCTAGAAGCCGAATTATTTTTTCAGAGGTAGATGCAGATAAAAATTATTTTTAATTTGCAACCTGGTGGAGGTTAGTATAGATGGACTAATAGACCAAGTCCCACACACTGCAAGAAGCCCAAATATTTTTTCAGAGCTAGATGCAGATAAAAATTATTTTTAATATGCAACCTGGTGGAGGTTAGTATAGATGGACTAATAGACCAAGTCCCACACACTGCTAGAAGCCGAAATATTTTTTCAGAGCTAGATGCAGATAAAAATTATTTTTAATTTGCAACCTGGTGGAGGTTAGTATAGATGGACTAATAGACCAAGTCCCACACACTGCTAGAAGCTCAAATATTTTTTCAGAGATAGATGCAGAAAAAAATTATATTGAATTTGCAACCTGATGGAGGTCAGTATGGATGGACTAATAGACCAAGTCCCACACATTGCTAGAAGCCGAATTATTTTTTCAGAGGTAGATGCAGATAAAAATTATTTTTAATTTGCAACCTGGTGGAGGTTAGTATAGATGGACTAATAGACCAAGTCCCACACACTGCTAGAAGCCGAAATATTTTTTCAGAGCTAGATGCAGATAAAAATTATTTTTAATATGCAACCTGGTGGAGGTTAGTATAGATGGACTAATAGACCAAGTCCTACACACTGCTAGAAGCTCAAATATTTTTTCAGAGCTAGATGCAGAAAAAATTATATTGAATTTGCAACCTGATGGAGGTCAGTATGGATGGACTAATAGACCAAGTCCCACACATTGCTAGAAGCCGAATTATTTTTTCAGAGGTAGATGCCGATAAAAATTATTTTTAATTTGCAACCTGGTGGAGGTTAGTATAGATGGACTAATAGACCAAGTCCCACACACTGCTAGAAGCCCAAATATTTTTTCAGAGCTAGATGCAGATAAAAATTATTTTTAATATGCAACCTGGTGGAGGTTAGTATAGATGGACTAATAGACCAAGTCCCACACACTGCTAGAAGCCGAAATATTTTTTCAGAGCTAGATGCAGATAAAAATTATTTTTAAATTGCAACCTGGTGGAGGTTAGTATAGATGGACTAATAGACCAAGTCCCACACACTGCTAGAAGCTCAAATATTTTTTCAGAGCTAGATGCAGAAAAAAATTATATTGAATTTGCAACCTGATGGAGGTCAGTATGGATGGACTAATAGACCAAGTCCCACACATTGCTAGAAGCCGTATTACTTTTTCAGAGGTAGATGCCGATAAAAATTATTTTTAATTTGCAACCTGGTGGAGGTTAGTATAGATGGACTAATAGACCAAGTCCCACACACTGCTAGAAGCCCAAATATTTTTTCAGAGCTAGATGCAGAAAAAAAATTATTTTTAATATGCAACCTGGTGGAGGTTAGTATAGATGGACTAATAGACCAAGTCCCACACACTGCTAGAAGCCGAAATATTTTTTCAGAGCTAGATGCAGATAAAAATTATTTTTAATTTGCAACCTGGTGGAGGTTAGTATAGATGGACTAATAGACCAAGTCCCACACACTGCTAGAAGCAAAAATATTTTTTCAGAGGAAGATGCAGAAAAAAATTATATTGAATTTGCAACCTGATGGAGGTCAGTATAGATGGACTAATAGACCAAGTCCCACACACAGCTAGAATACGAAATATTGTTTCAGAGCTAGATGCAGAAAAAAATTATATTAAAATTGCAACCTGATGGAGGTTAGTTTAGGTGAACTAATAGAACAAGTCCCACACACTGCTAGAAGCCCAAATATTTTTTCAGAGATAGATGCAGATAAAAATTATTTTGAATTTGCAACCTGGTGGAGGTTAGTATAGATGGACTAATAGACCAAGTCCCACACACTGCTAGAAGCCGAAATATTTTTTCAGAGCAAGATGCAGGAAAAAATTATATTGAATTTGCAACCTGATGATGGAGGTCAGCATAGATGGACTAATAGACCAAGTCCCACATACTGCTAGAAGCCCAAATATTTTTTCAGAGCTAGCTGCAGATAAAAATTATTTTTAATATGCAACCTGGTGGAGGTTAGTATAGATGGACTAATAGACCAAGTCCCACACACTGCTAGAAGCCGAAATATTTTTTCAGAGCTAGATGCAGAAATTTTTTTTATTGAATTTGCAACCTGATGGAGGTTAGTATAGATCGACTAATAGAACAAGTCCCACACACTTCTAGAAGCCCAAATATTTTTTCAGAGATAGATGCAGATAAAAATTATTTTTAATTTGCAACCTGATGGAGGTCAGTATAGATGGACTAATAGACCAAGTCCCACACACTGCTAGAAGCCCAAATATTTTTTCAGAGATAGATGCAGATAAAAATTATTTTTAATTTGCAACCTGGTGGAGGTTAGTATAGATGGACCAATAGACCAAGTCCCACACACTGCTAGAAGCCCAAATATTTTTTCAGAGCTAGATGCAGAAAAAAATTATATTGAATTTGCAACCTGCTGTAGGTCAGTATAGATGGACTAATAGACCAAGTCCCACACACTGCTAGAAGCCCAAATATTTTTTCAGAGATAGATGCAGATAAAAATTATTTTTAATTTGCAACCTGGTGGAGGTTAGTATAGATGGACCAATAGACCAAGTCCCACACACTGCTAGAAGCCCAAATATTTTTTCAGAGCTAGATGCAGAAAAAAATTATATTGAATTTGCAACCTGATGGAGGTCAGTATAGATGGACTAATAGACCAAGTCCCACACATTGCTTGAAGACGAATTATTTTTTCAGAGGTTGATGGAGATAAAAATTATTTTTAATTTGCAACCTGGTGGAGGTTAGTACAGATGGACTAATAGACCAATTCCCACACACTGCTAGAAGCCGAAATATTTTTTCAGAGCTAGATGCAGATAAAAATTATTTTTAATATGCAACCTGGTGGAGGTTAGTATAGATGGACTAATAGACCAAGTCCCACACACTGCTAGAAGCCGAAATATTTTTTCAGAGCTAGATGCAGATAAAAATTATTTTTAATTTGCAACCTGGTGGATGTTAGTATAGATGGACTAATAGACCAAGTCCCACATACTGCTAGAAGCCCAAATATTTTTTCAGAGGAAGATGCAGAAAAAAATTATATTGAATTTGCAACCTGATGGAGGTCAGTATAGATGGACTAATAGAACAAGTCCCACACACAGCTAGAAGCCGAAATATTGTTTCAGAGCTAGATGCAGAAAAAAATTATATTAAATTTGCAACCTGATGGAGGTTAGTTTAGGTGAACTAATAGAACAAGTCCCACACACTGCTAGAAGCCCAAATATTTTTTCAGAGATAGATGCAGATAAAAATTATTTTGAATTTGCAACCTGGTGGAGGTTAGTATAGATGGACTAATAGACCAAGTCCCACACACTGCTAGATGCCGAAATATTTTTTCAGAGCTAGATGCAGAAATTTTTTTTATTGAATTTGCAACCTGATGGAGGTTAGTATAGATGTACTGATAGAACAAGTCCCACACACTGCTGGAAGCCCAAATATTTTTTCAGAGATAGATGCAGATAAAAATTATTTTTAATTTGCAACCTGATGGAGGTCAGTATAGATGGACTAATAGACCCAATCCCACACACTGCTAGAAGCCGAAATATTTTTTCAGAGCTAGATGGAGAAAAAAATTATATTGAATTTGCAACCTGCTGGAGGTCAGTATAGATGGACTAATAGACCAAGTCCCACACACTGCTAGAAGCCGAAATATTTTTTCAGAGATAGATGCAGATAAAAATTATTTTTAATTTGCAACCTGGTGGAGGTTAGTATAGATGGACTAATAGACATAGTCCCACACACTGCTAGAAGCCCAAATATTTTTTCAGAGTTAGATGCAGAAAAAAATTATATTGAATTTGCAACCTGATGGAGGTCAGTATAGATGGACTAATAGACCAAGTCCCACACATTGCTAGAAGCCGAATTATTTTTTCAGAGGTAGATGCCGATAAAAATTATTTTTAATTTGCAACCTGGTGGAGGTTAGTATAGATGGACTAATAGACCAAGTCCCACACACTGCTAGAAGCCCAAATATTTTTTCAGAGCTAGATGCAGAAAAAAAATTATTTTTAATATGCAACCTGGTGGAGGTTAGTATAGATGGACTAATAGACCAAGTCCCACACACTGCTAGAAGCCGAAATATTTTTTCAGAGCTAGATGCAGATAAAAATTATTTTTAATTTGCAACCTGGTGGAGGTTAGTATAGATGGACTAATAGACCAAGTCCCACACACTGCTAGAAGCTCAAATATTTTTTCAGAGCTAGATGCAGAAAAAAATTATATTGAATTTGCAACCTGATGGAGGTCAGTATGGATGGACTAATAGACCAAGTCCCACACATTGCTAGAAGCCGAATTATTTTTTCAGAGGTAGATGCCGATAAAAATTATTTTTAATTTGCAACCTGGTGGAGGTTAGTATAGATGGAGTAATAGACCAAGTCCCACACACTGCTTGAAGTCGAAATATTTTTTCAGAGCTAGATGCAGATAAAAATTATTTTTAATTTGCCACCTGGTGGAGGTTAGTATAGATGGACTAATAGATCAAGTCCCACACACTGCTAGAAGCCCAAATATTTTTTCAGAGGAACATGCAGAAAAAAATTATATTGAATTTGCAACCTGATGGAGGTCAGTATAGATGGACTAATAGACCAAGTCCCACACACAGCTAGAATACGAAATATTGTTTCAGAGCTAGATGCAGAAAAAAATTATATTAAATTTGCAACCTGATGGAGGTTAGTTTAGGTGAACTAATAGAACAAGTCCCACACACTGCTAGAAGCCCAAATATTTTTTCAGAGATAGATGCAGATAAAAATTATTTTGAATTTGCAACCTGGTGGAGGTTAGTATAGATGGACTAATAGACCAAGTCCCACACACTGCTAGAAGCCGAAATATTTTTTCAGAGCAAGATGCAGGAAAAAATTATATTGAATTTGCAACCTGATGATGGAGGTCAGCATAGATGGACTAATAGACCAAGTCCCACATACTGCTAGAAGCCCAAATATTTTTTCAGAGCTAGCTGCAGATAAAAATTATTTTTAATATGCAACCTGGTGGAGGTTAGTATAGATGGACTAATAGACCAAGTCCCACACACTGCTAGAAGCCGAAATATTTTTTCAGAGCTAGATGCAGAAATTTTTTTTATTCAATTTGCAACCTGATGGAGGTTAGTATAGATCGACTAATAGAACAAGTCCCACACACTTCTAGAAGCCCAAATATTTTTTCAGAGATAGATGCAGATAAAAATTATTTTTAATTTGCAACCTGATGGAGGTCAGTATAGATGGACTAATAGACCAAATCCCACACACTGCTAGAAGCCGAAATATTTTTTCAGAGCTAGATGGAGAAAAAAATTATATTGAATTTGCAACCTGCTGGAGGTCAGTATAGATGGACTAATAGACCAAGTCCCACACACTGCTAGAAGCCCAAATATTTTTTCAGAGATAGATGCAGATAAAAATTATTTTTAATTTGCAACCTGGTGGAGGTTAGTATAGATGGACCAATAGACCAAGTCCCACACACTGCTAGAAGCCCAAATATTTTTTCAGAGCTAGATGCAGAAAAAAAATATATTGAATTTGCAACCTGATGGAGGTCAGTATAGATGGACTAATAGACCAAGTCCCACACATTGCTAGAAGACGAATTATTTTTTCAGAGGTTGATGGAGACAAAAATTATTTTTAATTTGAACCTGGTGGAGGTTAGTACAGATGGACTAATAGACCAATTCCCACACACTGCTAGAAGCCGAAATATTTTTTCAGAGCTAGATGCAGATAAAAATTATTTTTAATATGAAACCTGGTGGAGGTTAGTATAGATGGACTAATAGACCAAGTCCCACACACTGCTAGAAGCCGAAATATTTTTTCAGAGCTAGATGCAGATAAAAATTATTTTTAATTTGCAACCTGGTGGAGGTTAGTATAGATGGACTAATAGACCAAGTCCCACATAGTGCTAGAAGCCCAAAATTTTTTCAGAGGAAGATGCAGAAAAAAATTATATTGAATTTGCAACCTGATGGAGGTCAGTATAGATGGACTAATAGAACAAGTCCCACACACAGCTAGAAGCCGAAATATTGTTTCAGAGCTAGATGCAGAAAAAAATTATATTAAATTTGCAACCTGATGGAGGTTAGTTTAGGTGAACTAATAGAACAAGTCCAACACACTGCTAGAAGCCCAAATATTTTTTCAGAGATAGATGCAGATAAAAATTATTTTGAATTTGCAACCTGGTGGAGGTTAGTATAGATGGACTAATAGACCAAGTCCCACACACTGCTAGAAGCCGAAATATTTTTTCAGAGCTAGATGCATAAATTTTTTTTATTGAATTTGCAACCTGATGGAGGTTAGTATAGATGGACTGATAGAACAAGTCCCACACACTGCTAGAAGCCCAAATATTTTTTCAGAGATAGATGCAGATAAAAATTATTTTTAATTTGCAACCTGATGGAGGTCAGTATAGATGGACTAATAGACCCAATCCCACACACTGCTAGAAGCCGAAATATTTTTTCAGAGCTAGATGGAGAAAAAAATTATATTGAATTTGCAACCTGCTGGAGGTCAGTATAGATGGACTAATAGACCAAGTCCCACACACTGCTAGAAGCCGAAATATTTTTTCAGAGATAGATGCAGATAAAAATTATTTTTAATTTGCAACCTGGTGGAGGTTAGTATAGATGGACTAATAGACAAAGTCCCACACACTGCTAGAAGCCCAAATATTTTTTCAGAGCTAGATGCAGAAAAAAATTATATTGAATTTGCAACCTGATGGAGGTCAGTATAGATGGACTAATAGACCAAGTCCCACACATTGCTAGAAGCCGAATTATTTTTTCAGAGGTAGATGGAGATAAAAATTATTTTTAATTTGCAACCTGGTGGAGGTTAGTATAGATGGACTAATAGACCAAGTCCCACACACTGCGAGAAGCCGAAATATTTTTTCATAGCTAGATGCAGATAAAAATTATTTTTAATATGCAACCTGGTGGAGGTTAGTATAGATGGACTAATAGACCAAGTCCCACACACTGCTAGAAGCCGAAATATTTTTTCAGAGCTAGATGCAGATAAAAATTATTTTTAATTTGCAACCTGGTGGAGGTTAGTATAGTTGGACTAATAGACCAATTTCCACACACTGCTACAAGCCCAAATATTTTTTCAGAGCTAGATGCAGAAAAAAATAATCTTGAATTTGCAACCTGATGGAGGTCAGTATAGATGGACTAATAGACAAAGTCCCACACACTGCTAGAAGCCCAAGTATTTTTTTCAGAGCTAGATGCAGACAAAAATTATTTTTAATTTGCAACCTGGTGGAGGTTATTATAGATGGACTAATAGACCAAGTCCCACACACTGCTAGAAACCCAAATATTTTTTCAGAGCTAGATGCAGAAAAAATTCATATTGAATTTGCAACCTGATGGAGGTCAGTATAGATGGACTAATAGACCAAGTCCCACACACTGCTAGAAGCCCAAATATTTTTTCAGAGATAGATGCAGATAAAAATTATTTTTAATTTGCAACCTGGTGGAGGTTAGTATAGATGGACCAATAGACCAAGTCCCACACACTGCTAGAAGCCCAAATATTTTTTCAGAGCTAGATGCAGAAAAAAATTATATTGAATTTGCAACCTGATGGAGGTCAGTATAGATGGACTAATAGACCAAGTCCCACACATTGCTAGAAGACGAATTATTTTTTCAGAGGTTGATGGAGATAAAAATTATTTTTAATTTGCAACCTGGTGGAGGTTAGTATAGATGGACTAATAGACCAATTCCCACACACTGCTAGAAGCCGAAATATTTTTTCAGAGCTAGATGCAGATAAAAATTATTTTTAATATGCAACCTGGTGGAGGTTAGTATAGATGGACTAATAGACCAAGTCCCACACACTGCTAGAAGCCGAAATATTTTTTCAGAGCTAGATGCAGATAAAAATTATTTTTAATTTCCAACCTGGTGGAGGTTAGTATAGATGGACTAATAGACCAATTCCCACACACTGCTACAAGCCCAAATATTTTTTCAGAGCTAGATGCAGAAAAAAATTATCTTGAATTTGCAACCTGATGGAGGTCAGTATAGATGGACTAATAGACAAAGTCCCACACACTGATAGAAGCCCCAATATTTTTTTCAGAGCTAGATGCAGACAAAAATTATTTTTAATTTGCAACCTGGTGGAGGTTATTATAGATGGACTAATAGACCAAGTCCCACACACTGCTAGAAACCCAAATATTTTTTCAGAGCTAGATGCAGAAAAAATTCATATTGAATTTGCAACCTGGTGGAGGTTATTATAGATGGACTAATAGACCAAGTCCCACACACAGCTAGAAGCCGAAATATTGTTTCAGAGCTAGATGCAGAAAAAAATTATATTAAATTTGCAACCTGATGGAGGTTAGTTTAGGTGAACTAATAGAATAAGTCCCACACACTGCTAGAAGCCCAAATATTTTTTCAGACATAGATGAAGATAAAAATTATTTTGAATTTGCAACCTGGTGGAGGTTAGTATAGATGGACTAATAGACCAAGTCCCACACACTGCTAGAAGCCAAAATATTTTTTCAGAGCTAGATGCAGATAAAAATTATTTTTAATTTGCAACCTGGTGGAGGTTAGTATAGATGGACTAATAGAACAAGTCCCACACACTGCTAGAAGCTCAAATATTTTTTTAGAGCTAGATGCAGAAAAAAATTATATTGAATTTGCAACCTGATGGAGGTCAGTATGGATGGACTAATAGACCAAGTCCCACACATTGCTAGAAGCCGAATTATTTTTTCAGAGGTAGATGCCGATAAAAATTATTTTTAATTTGCAACCTGGTGGAGGTTAGTATAGATGGACTAATAGACCAAGTCCCACACACTGCTAGAAGCCCAAATATTTTTTCAGAGCTAGATGCAGAAAAAAAATATATTGAATTTGCAACCTGATGGAGGACAGTATAGATGGACTAATAGACCAAGTCCCACACATTGCTAGAAGCCGAATTATTTTTTCAGAGGTAGATGCAGATAAAAATAATTTTTAATTTGCAACCTGGTGGAGGTTAGTATAGATGGACTAATAGACCAAGTCCCACACACTGCTAGAAGCCGAAATATTTTTTCAGAGCTAGATGCAGATAAAAATTATTTTTAATATGCAACCTGGTGGAGGTTAGTATAGATGGACTAATAGACCAAGTCCCACACACTGCTAGAAGCCGAAATATTTTTTCAGAGCTAGATGCAGATAAAAATTATTTTTAATTTGCAACCTGGTGGAGGTTAGTATAGATGGACTAATAGACCAAGTCCCACACACTGCTAGTAGCCCAAATATTTTTTCAAAGGAAGATGCAGAAAAAAATTATATTGAATTTGCAACCTGATGGAGGTCAGTATAGATGGACTAATAGACCAAGTCCCACACACAGCTAGAAGCCGAAATATTGTTTCAGAGCTAGATGCAGAAAAAAATTATATTAAATTTGCAACCTGATGGAGGTTTGTTTAGGTGAACTAATAGAATAAGTCCCACACACTGCTAGAAGCCCAAATATTTTTTCAGAGATAGATGCAGATAAAAATTATTTTGAATTTGCAACCTGGTGGAGGTTAGTATAGATGGACTAATAGACCAAGACCCACACACTGCTAGAAGCCGAAATATTTTTTCAGAGCAAGATGCAGGAAAAAATTATATTGAATTTGCAACCTGATGGAGGTCAGCATAGATGGACTAATAGACCAAGTCCCACACACTGCTAGAAGCCCAAATATTTTTTCAGAGCTAGCTGCAGATAAAAATTATTTTTAATATGCAACCTGGTGGAGGTTTGTATAGATGGACTAATAGACCAAGTCCCACACACTGCTAGAAGCCGAAATATTTTTTCAGAGCTAGATGCAGAAATTTTTTTTATTGAATTTGCAACCTGATGGAGGTTAGTATAGATGGACTAATAGAACAAGTCCCACACACTTCTAGAAGCCCAAATATTTTTTCAGAGATAGATGCAGATAAAAATTATTTTTAATTTGCAACCTGATGGAGGTCAGTATAGATGGACTAATAGACCAAATCCCACACACTGCTAGAAGCCGAAATATTTTTTCAGAGCTAGATGGAGAAAAAAATTATATTGAATTTGCAACCTGCTGGAGGTCAGTATAGATGGACTAATAGACCAAGTCCCACACACTGCTAGAAGCCCAAATATTTTTTCAGAGATAGATGCAATTAAAAATTATTTTTAATTTGCAACCTGGTGAAGGTTAGTATAGATGGACCAATAGGCCAAGTCACACACACCTAGAAGCCCAAATATTTTTTCAGAGCTAGATGCAGAAAAAAATTATATTGAATTTGCAACCTGCTGGAGGTCAGTATAGATGGACTAATAGACCAAGTCCCACACACTGCTAGAAGCCGAAATATTTTTTCAGAGCTAGATGCAGATAAAAATTATTTTTAATTTGCAACCTGGTGGAGGTTAGTATAGATGGACTAATAGACCAATTCCCACACACTGCTACAAGCCCAAATATTTTTTCAGAGCAAGATGCAGAAAAAAATTATCTTGAATTTGCAACCTGATGGAGGTCAGTATAGATGGACTAATAGACAAAGTCCCACACACTGCTAGAAGCCCAAATATTTTTTTCAGAGCTAGATGCAGACAAAAATTATTTTTAATTTGCAACCTGGTGGAGGTTATTATAGATGGACTAATAGACCAAGTCCCACACACTGCTAGAAACCCAAATATTTTTTCAGAGCTAGATGCAGAAAAAATTCATATTGAATTTGCAACCTGATGGAGGTCAGTTTAGATGGACTAATAGATCAAGTCCCACACACTGCTAGAAGCCCAAATATTTTTTCAGAGCTAGATGCAGATAAAAATTATTTTTAATTTGCAACCTGGTGAAGGTTAGTATAGATGGACTAATAGACCACGTCGCACACACTGCTAGAAGCCGAAATATTTTTTCAGAGCTAGATGCACAAAAAAAATATTTTTAATATGCAACCTGGTGGAGGTTAGTATAGATGGACTAATAGACCAAGTTCCACACACTGCTAGAAGCCGAAATATTTTTTCAGAGCTAGATGCAGATAAAAATTATTTTTAATTTGCAACCTGGTGGAGGTTAGTATAGATGGACTAATAGACCAAGTCCCACACACTGCTAGAAGCCGAAATCTTTTTTCAGAGATAGATGCAGATAAAAATTATTTTTAATTTGCAACCTGATGGAGGTCAGTATAGATGGACTAATAGAACAAGTCCCACACACAGCTAGAAGCCGAAATATTGTTTCAGAGCTAGATGCAGAAAAAAATTATATTAAATTTGCAACCTGGTGGAGGTTAGTTTAGGTGAACTAATAGAACAAGTCCCACACACTGCTAGAAGCCCAAATATTTTTTCAGAGCTAGATGCAGAAATTTTTTTTATTGAATTTGCAACCTGATGGAGGTTAGTATAGATGGACTAATAGAACAAGTCCCACACACTGCTAGAAGCCCAAATATTTTTTCAGAGATAGATGCAGATAAAAATTATTTTTAATTTACAACCTGATGGAGGTCAGTATAGATGGACTAATAGACCAAATCCCACACACTGCTAGAAGCCGAAATATTTTTTCAGAGCTAGATGGAGAAAAAAATATATTGAATTTGCAACCTGCTGGAGGTCAGTATAGATGGACTAATAGACCAAGTCCCACACACTGCTAGAAGCCGAAATATTTTTTCAGAGATAGATGCAGATAAAAATTATTTTTAATTTGCAACCTGGTGGAGGTTAGTATAGATGGACTAATAGACCAAGTCCCACACACTGCTAGAATCCCAAATATTTTTTCAAAGCTAGATGCAGATAAAAATTATATTGAATTTGCAACCTGATGGAGGTCAGTATAGATGGACTAATAGACCAAGTCCCACACATTGCTAGAAGCCGAATTATTTTTTCAGAGGTAGATGGAGATAAAAATTATTTTTAATTTGCAACCTGGTGGAGGTTAGTATAGATGGACTAATAGACCAAGTCCCACACACTGCTAGAAGCCGAAATATTTTTTCAGAGCTAGATGCAGATAAAAATTATTTTTAATATGCAAGCTGGTGGAGGTTAGCATAGATGGACTAATAGACCAAGTCCCACACACTGCTAGAAGCCAAAATATTTTTTCAGAGCTAGATGCAGATAAAAATTATTTTTAATTTGCAACCTGGTGGAGGTTAGTATAGATGGACTAATAGACCAATTCCCACACACTGCTACAAGCCCAAATATTTTTTCAGAGCTAGATGCAGAAAAAAATTATCTTGAATTTGCAACCTGATGGAGGTCAGTATAGATGGACTAATAGACAAAGTCCCACACACTGCCAGAAGCCCAAATATTTTTTTCAGAGCTAGATGCAGACAAAAATTATTTTTAATTTGCAACCTGGTGGAGGTTATTATAGATGGACTAATAGACCAAGTCCCACACACTGCTAGAAACCCAAATATTTTTTCAGAGCTAGATGCAGAAAAAATTCATATAGAATTTGCAACCTGATGGAGGTCAGTATAGATGGACTAATAGACCAAGTCCCACACACTGCTAGAAGCCCAAATATTTTTTCAGAGCTACATGCAGATAAAAATTATTTTTAATTTGCAACCTGATGCAGGTTAGTATAGATGGACTAATAGACCAAGTCACACACACTGCTAGAAGCCGAAATATTTTTGCAGAGCTAGATGCAGAAAAAAATTATATTGAATTTGCAACCTGATGGAGGTTAGTATAGATGGACTAATAGAACAAGTCCCACAAACTGCTAGAAGCCCAAATATTTTTTCAGAGATAGATGCAGATAAAAATTATTTTTAATTTGCAACCTGGTGGAAGTTAATATAGATGGACTAATTGACCAAGTCCCACACACTGCTAGAAGCCCAAATATTTTTTCAGAGCTAGATGCAGAAAAAAATTATATTGAATTTGCAACCTGATGGAGGTCAGTATAGATGGACTAAAAGACCAAGTGCCACGCATTGCTAGAAGCCGAAATATTTTTTCTGAGGTAGATGCAGATAAAAATTATTTTTAATTTGCAACCTGATGGAGGTCAGTATAGATGGACTAATAGACCAAATCCCACACACTGCTAGAAGCCGAAATATTTTTTCAGAGCTAGATGGAGAAAAAAATTATATTGAATTTGCAACCTGCTGGAGGTCAGTATAGATGGACTAATAGACCAAGTCCCACACACTGCTAGAAGCCCAAATATTTTTTCAGAGATAGATGCAATTAAAAATTATTTTTAATTTGCAACCTGGTGAAGGTTAGTATAGATGGACCAATAGGCCAAGTCACACACACCTAGAAGCCCAAATATTTTTTCAGAGCTAGATGCAGAAAAAAATTATATTGAATTTGCAACCTGCTGGAGGTCAGTATAGATGGACTAATAGACCAAGTCCCACACACTGCTAGAAGCCGAAATATTTTTTCAGAGCTAGATGCAGATAAAAATTATTTTTAATTTGCAACCTGGTGGAGGTTAGTATAGATGGACTAATAGACCAATTCCCACACACTGCTACAAGCCCAAATATTTTTTCAGAGCAAGATGCAGAAAAAAATTATCTTGAATTTGCAACCTGATGGAGGTCAGCATAGATGGACTATTAGACAAAGTCCCACACACTGCTAGAAGCCCAAATATTTTTTTCAGAGCTAGATGCAGAAAAAAATTATTTTTAATTTGCAACCTGGTGGAGGTTATTATAGATGGACTATTAGACCAAGTCCCACACACTGATAGAAACCCAAATATTTTTTCAGAGCTAGATGCAGAAAAAATTCATATTGAATTTGCAACCTGATGGAGGTCAGTTTAGATGGACTAATAGATCAAGTCCCACACACTGCTAGAAGCCCAAATATTTTTTCAGAGCTAGATGCAGATAAAAATTATTTTTAATTTGCAACCTGGTGGAGGTTAGTATAGATGGACTAATAGACCACGTCCCACACACTGCTAGAAGCCGAAATATTTTTTCAGAGCTAGATGCACAAAAAAATTATTTTTAATATGCAACCTGGTGGAGGTTAGTATAGATGGACAAGTAGACCAAGTCCCACACACTGCTAGAAGCCGAAATATTTTTTCAGAGCTAGATGCAGATAAAAATTATTTTTAATTTGCAACCTGGTGGAGGTTAGTATAGATGGACTAATAGACCAAGTCCCACACACTGCTAGAAGCCCAAATATTTTTTCAGAGGAAGATGCAGAAAAAAATTATATTAAATTTGCAACCTGATGGAGGTTAGTTTAGGTGAACTAATAGAACAAGTCCCACACACTGCTAGAAGCCCAAATATTTTTTCAGAGCTAGATGCAGAAATTTTTTTTATTGAATTTGCAACCTGATGGAGGTTAGTATAGATGGACTAATAGAACAAGTCCCACACACTGCTAGAAGCCCAAATATTTTTTCAGAGATAGATGCAGATAAAAATTATTTTTAATTTGCAACCTGATGGAGGTCAGTATAGATGGACTAATAGACCAAATCCCACACACTGCTAGAAGCCGAAATATTTTTTCAGAGCTAGATGGAGAAAAAAATATATTGAATTTGCAACCTGCTGGAGGTCAGTATAGATGGACTAATAGACCAAGTCCCACACACTGCTAGAAGCCGAATTATTTTTTAAAGAGATAGATGCAGATAAAAATTATTTTTAATTTGCAACCTGGTGGAGGTTAGTCTAGATGAACTAATAGAACAAGTCCCACACACTGCTAGAAGCCCAAATATTTTTTCAGAGCTAGATGCAGCAAAAAATTATATTGAATTTGCAACCTGATGGAGGTCAGTATAGATGGACTAATAGACCAAGTAGCACACATTGCTAGAAGCCGAATTATTTTTTCAGAGGTAAATGCAGATAAAAATTATTTTTAATTTGCAACCTGGTGGAGGTTAGTATAGATGGACTAATAGACCAACTCCCACACACTGCTAGAAGCCGAAATATTTTTTCAGAGCTAGATGCAGATAAAAATTATTTTTAATATGCAACCTGGTGGAGGTTAGTATAGATGGACTAATAGACCAAGTCCCACACACTGCTAGAAGCCAAAATATTTTTTCAGAGCTAGATGCAGATAATAATTATTTTTAATTTGCAACCTGGTGGAGGTTAGTATAGATGGACTAATAGACCAATTCCCACACACTGCTACAAGCCCAAATATTTTTTCAGAGCTAGATGCAGAAAAAAATTATCTTGAATTTGCAACCTGATGGAGGTCAGTATAGATGGACTAATAGACAAAGTCCCACACACTGCTAGAAGCCCAAATATTTTTTTCAGAGCTAGATGCAGACAAAAATTATTTTTAATTTGCAACCTGGTGGAGGTTATTATAGATGGACTAATAGACCAAGTCCCACACACTGCTAGAAACCCAAATATTTTTTCAGAGCTAGATGCAGAAAAAATTCATATTGAATTTGCAACCTGATGGAGGTCAGTATAGATGGACTAATAGACCAAGTCCCACACACTGCTAGAAGCCCAAATATTTTTTCAGAGCTACATGCAGATAAAAATTATTTTTAATTTGCAACCTGATGGAGGTTAGTATAGATGGACTAATAGACCAAGTCGCACACACTGCTAGAAGCCGAAATATTTTTGCAGAGCTAGATGCAGAAAAAAATTATATTGAATTTGCAACCTGATGGAGGTTAGTATAGATGGACTAATAGAACAAGTCCCACAAACTGCTAGAAGCCCAAATATTTTTAGAGAGATAGATGCAGATAAAAATTATTTTTAATTTGCAACCTGGTGGAAGTTAATATAGATGGACTAATTGACCAAGTCCCACACAATGCTAGAAGCCCAAATATTTTTTCAGCGCTAGATGCAGAAAAAAATTATATTGAATTTGCAACCTGATGGAGGTCAGTATAGATGGACTAATAGACCAAGTGCCACACATTGCTAGAAGCCGAAATATTTTTTCAGAGGTAGATGCAGATAAAAATTATTTTTAATTTGCAACCTGGAGGAGGTTAGTATAGATGGACTAATAGACCAAGTCCCACACACTGCTAGAAGCCAAAATATTTTTTCAGAGCTAGATGCAGAAAAAATTATATTGAATTTGCAACCTGATGGAGGTTAGTATAGATGGACTAATAGAACAAGTTCCACAAACTGCTAGAAGCCCAAATATTATTTCAGAGATAGATGTAGAAAAAAATTATTTTTAATTTGCAACCTGGTGGAGGTTAGTATAGATGGACTAATAGACCAAATCCCACACACTGCTAGAAGCCCAAATATTTTTTCAGAGGTAGATGCAGAAAAAAATTATATTGAATTTGCAACCTGATGGAGGTCAGTATAGATGGACTAATAGACCAAGTCCCACACACAGCTAGAATCCCAAATATTGTTTCAGAGCTAGATGCAGATAAAAATTATTTTGAATTTGCAACCTGGTGGAGGTTAGTATAGATGGACTAATAGATCAAGTCCCACACACTGCTAGAAGCCGAAATATTTTTTCAGAGCAAGATGCAGAAAAAAATTATATTGAATTTGCAACCTGATGGAGGTCAGTATAGATGGACTAATAGACCAAGTCCCACACACTGCTAGAAGCCCAAATATTTTTTCAGAGCTAGATGTAGATAAAAATTATTTTTAATTTGCAACCTGGTGGAGGTTAGTATAGATGGACTAATAGACCAAGTCCCACACACTGCTAGAAGCCGAAATATTTTTTCAGAGCTAGATGCAGAAATTTTTTTTATTGAATTTGCAACCTGATGGAGGTTAGTATAGATGGACTAATAGAACAAGTCCCACACACTGCTAGAAGCCCAAATATTTTTTCAGAGATAGATGCAGATAAAAATTATTTTTAATTTGCAACCTGATGGAGGTCAGTATAGATGGACTAATATACCAAGTCCCACACACTGCTAGAAGCCGAAATATTTTTTCAGAGCTAGATGGAGAAAAAAATTATATTGAATTTGCAACCTGCTGGAGGTCAGTATAGATGGACTAATAGACCAAGTCCCACACACTGCTAGAAGCCCAAATATTTTTTCAGAGATAGATGCAGATAAAAATTATTTTTAATTTGCAACCTGGTGGAGGTTAGTATAGATGGACTAATAGACCAAGTCCCACACACTGCTAGAAGCCCAAATATTTTTTCAGAGCTAGATGCAAAAAAAAAATTATATTGAATTTGCAACCTGATGGAGGTCAGTATATATGGACTAATAGACCAAGTCCCACACATTGCTAGAAGCCGAATTATTTTTTCCAAGGTAGATGCAGATAAAAATTGTTTTTAATTTGCAACCTGGTGGAGGTTAGTATAGATGGACTAATAGACCAAGTCCCACACACTGCTAGAAGCCCAAATATTTTTTCAGAGCTAGATGCAGATAAAAATTATATTGAATTTGCAACCTGATGGAGGTCAGTATAGATGGACTAATAGACCAAGTCCCACACATTGCTAGAAGCCGAAATATTTTTTCAGAGGTAGATGCAGATAAAAATTATTTTGAATTTGCAACCTGGTGGAGGTTAGTATAGATGGACTAATAAACCAAGTACCACACACTGCTAGAAGCCGAAATATTTTTTCAGAGCAAGATGCAGAAAAAAATTATATTGAATTTGCAACCTGATGGAGGTCAGTATAGATGGACTAATAGACCAAGTCCCACACACTGCTAGAAGCCCAAATATTTTTTCAGAGCTAGATGCAGATAAAAATTATTTTTAATATGCAACCTGGTGGAGGTTAGTGTAGATGGACTAATAGACCAAGTCCCACACACTGCTAGAAGCCGAAATATTTTTTCAGAGCTAGATGCAGAATTTTTTTTTATTGAATTTGCAACCTGATGGAGGTTAGTATAGATGGACTAACAGAACAAGTCCCACACACTGCTAGAAGCCCAAATATTTTTTCAGAGATAGATGCAGATAAAAATTATTTTTAATTTGCAACCTGATGGAGGTCAGTATAGATGGACTAATAGACCAAGTCCCACACACTGCTAGAAGCCGAAATATTTTTTCAGAGCTAGATGGAGAAAAAAATTATATTGAATTTGCAACCTGCTGGAGGTCAGTATAGATGGACTAATAGACCAAGTCCCACACACTGCTAGAAGCCCAAATATTTTTTCAGAGATAGATGCAGATAAAAATTATTTTTAATTTGCAACCTGGTGGAGGTTAGTATAGATGGACTAATAGACCAAGTCCCACACACTGCTAGAAGCCCAAATAGTTTTTCAAAGCTAGATGCAAAAAAAAAATTATATTGAATTTGCAACCTGATGGAGGTCAGTATAGATGGACTAATAGACCAAGTAGCACACATTGCTAGAAGCCGAATTATTTTTTCAGAGGTAAATGCAGATAAAAATTATTTTTAATTTGCAACCTGGTGGAGGTTAGTATAGATGGACTAATAGACCAACTCCCACACACTGCTAGAAGCCGAAATATTTTTTCAGAGCTAGATGCAGATAAAAATTATTTTTAATATGCAGCCTGGTGGAGGTTAGTATAGATGGACCAATAGACCAAGTCCCACACACTGCTAGAAGCCAAAATATTTTTTCAGAGCTAGATGCAGATAAAAATTATTTATAAATTGCAACCTGGTGGAGGTTAGTATAGATGGACTAATAGACCAAGTCCCACACACTGCTAGAAGCCCAAATATTTTTTCAGAGGTAGATGCAGAAAAAAATTATATTGAATTTGCAACCTGATGGAGGTCAGTATAGATGGAATAATAGACCAAGTCCCACACACAGCTAGAAGCCGAAATTTTGTTTCAGAGCTAGATGCAGAAAAGAATTATATTAAATTTGCAACCTGATGGAGGTTATTATAGGTGAACTAGTAGAACAAGTCCCACACACTGCTAGAAGCCCAAATATTTTTTCAGAGATAGATGCAGATAAAAATTATTTTGAATTTGCAACCTGGTGGAGGTTAGTATAGATGGACTAATAGACCTAGACGCACACACTGCTAGAAGCCGAAATATTTTTTCAGAGCTAGATGCAGATAAAAATTATATTGAATTTGCAACCTGATGGAGGTCAGCATAGATGGACTAATAGTCCAAGTCCCACACACTGCTAGAAGCCCAAATATTTTTTCAGAGCTAGATGCAGATAAAAATTATTATTAATATGCAACCTGGTGGAGGTTAGTATAGATGGACTAATAGACCAAGTCCCACACACTGCTAGAAGCCGAAATATTTTTTCAGCGCTAGATGCAGAATTTTTTTTTATTGAATTTGCAACCTGATTGAGGTTAGTATAGATGGACTAATAGAACAAGTCCCACACACTGCTAGAAGCCCAAATATTTTTTCAGAGATAGATGCAGATAAAAATAATTTTTAATTTGCAACCTGATGGAGGTCAGTATAGATGGACTAATTGACCAAGTCCCACACACTGCTAGAAGCCGAAATATTTTTTCAGAGCTAGATGGAGAAAAAAATTATATTGAATTTGCAACCTGCTGGAGGTCAGTATAGATGGACTAATAGACCAAGTCCCACACACTGCTAGAAGCCCAAATATTTTTTCAGAGATAGATGCATATAAAAAAATTTTTTAATTTGCAACCTGATGGAGGTCAGTATAGATGGACGAATAGACCAAGTGCCACACACTGCTAGAAGCCGAAATATTTTTTCAGAGCTAGATGCAGATAAAAATTATTTTTAATATGCAACCTGGTGGAGGTTAGTGTAGATGGACTAATAGACCAAGTCCCACACACTGCTAGAAGCCAAAATATTTTTTCAGAGCTAGATGCAGATAAAAATTATTTTTAATTTGCAACCTGCTGGAGGTCAGTATAGATGGACTAATAGACCAAGTCCCACACACTGCTAGAAGCCCAAATATTTTTTCATGGATAGATGGAGATAAAAATTATTTTTAATTTGCAACCTGGTGGAGGTTAGTATAGATGGACTAATAGACCAAGTCCCACACACTGCTAGAAGCCGAAACATTTTTTCAGAGCTAGATGCAGATAAAAATTATTTTTAATTTGCAACCTGGTGGAGGTTAGTATAGATGGACTAATAGACCAAGTCCCACACACTGCTAGAAGGCCAAATATTTTTTCAGAGCTAGATGCAGAAAAAAATTATATTGAATTTGCAACCGGATGGAGGTCAGTATGGATGGACTAATAGACCAAGTCCCACACATTGATAGAAGCCGAATTATTTTTTCAGAGGTAGATGCCGATAAAAAATATTTTTAATTTGCAACCTGGTGGAGGTTAGTATAGATGGACTAATAGACCAAGTCCCACAAACTGCTAGAAGCCGAAATATTTTTTCAGAGCTAGATGCAGAAAAAAATTATATGGAATTTGAAACCTGATGGAGGTCAGTATAGATGGACAAATAGACCAAGTCCCACACATTGATAGAAGCCGAATTATTTTTTTCAGAGCTAGATGCAGATAAAAATTATTTTTAATATGCAACCTGGTGGAGGTTAGTGTAGATGGACTAATAGACCAAGTCCCACACACTGCTAGAAGCCGAAATATTTTTTCAGAGCTAGATGCAGATAAAAATTATTTTTAATTTGCAACCTGGTGGAGGTTAGTATAGATGGACTAATAGACCAAGTCCCACACACTGCTAGAAGCCGAAATATTTTTTCAGAGCTAGATGCAGAAATTTTTTTATTGAATTTGCAACCTGATGGAGGTCAGTATACATGGACTAATAGACCAAGTCCCACACACTGCTAGAAGCCCAAATAATTTTTCATAGATAGATGCAGTTAAAAATTATTTTTAATTTGCAACCTGATGGAGGTCAGTATAGATGGACTAATAGTCCAAGTCCCACACACTGCTAGAAGCCGAAATATTTTTTCAGAGCTAGATGCAGAAAAAAATTATATGGAATTTGAAACCTGATGGAGGTCAGTATAGATGGACTAATAGACCAAGTCCCACACATTGATAGAAGCCGAATTATTTTTTCAGAGGTAGATGCCGATAAAAATTATTTTTAATTTGCAACCTGGTGGAGGTTAGTATAGATGGACTAATAGACCAAGTCCCACACACTGCTAGAAGCCAAAATATTTTTTCAGAGCTAGATGCAGATAAAAATTATATTGAATTTGCAACCTGATGGAGGTCAGTATGGATGGACTAATAGAACAAGTCCCACACACTGCTAGAAGCTCAAATATTTTTTCAGAGATAGATGCAGATAAAAATTATTTTTAATTTGCAACCTGGTGGAGGTTAGTATAGATGGACTAATAGATCAAGTCCCACACACTGCTAGAAGCCAAAATATTTTTTCAGAGCTCGATGCAGAAAAATATTATATTGAATTTGCAACCTGGTGGAGGTTAGTATAGATGGACTAATAGAATGATGCTATGCCCAAAAGGTTTTACTTCACTAGGTGCAGTAAAAAAAATTGTATTCTATACATAGGTGGTGTAGCTTGCAACACAGATAGGCTACTCCACTGACTAACACTCTCTGCAATAGGCCAAAAAGGATTTGCTTTGCTAGATTTAGCCAAATGCTGTGAAAAAACTTGCACAGCACTGGCACAGACCTGCCTGACCAAAACTGATAGGAACTGATGTAACTTAGTCCTGAAAAGGACTGCAATTACAATTAGTCTTTACTCCCAAGCTATCTATTTAAGAGCACAGACCTGCCTGATAAAAGTCGTAGGAAATGATGTAACCTAGTCCTTAAAAGGACTGCAATCACAACTATTCCCTACTCCCAAGCTATCTGTAGATTTGTGCGAAAATTGGCTTGAAATGAACAAGGTATAGCCACACAGCAACAGCGGTGCCGTCTAACACGCAGCTGCAGCAGTGAGAAAATGGTGGCGACGGGGAAAATGGCTGGGTCTTATAGGGCAAGGACATGTGACATACACTGCCAATGACACATGCCCTTGCTTGTGTGAAAAAAAGCACTTCGCCTCGTGTGTGCGCTGCTGATAGGCTGACAGATTGCACCTCCCCACTGTAAATGCGGGAAAGAGAAAAAAAAATGGAGATCTTCATTGTTCCTGCAGAGATCCATCCCCTGCCCCTCCCCCCGCCCCGCTGTACACTCAAACTGCGTATTAACATTAATTTTCAGCATTACTGAGAAAAAATCCAGTTATGATTTTGGTGCACGAACAGTTATCGAACATAACCTCTAACAGCCGAATTTTTTTTTAAATCGTTCGCGTTCGCCGAACGGCTCGAACACCGCTCATCTCTTGTTATGTTCTGCTACCAGAGCTAAGGAAAGAGAGGAGATCTGTCCCTACGATAGAACTCAGCTTAATCCCTACGATGTAACAGGGAACCTGATCCTGCGATCAGACCTGCTAAAGTCCTAAGCTAGTCTGTACGGAGACCTATAGATGTGGGGAAGGAATCCCTACAAGTACTAAGGACTGGGAGGAATATGGGACACCTCCTAACAGAAATAGTAGCAGACAGACGAACAAACAAAATATATAGAACATAGAGGTCAGTAGACCAAGCAAACTAACAGAGCAAGACACAGAGCACAGGCTAGCTAGAAAGTAGATATACAATGTAGTCCAGCAAAGCCAGAAGGGCGGAGCAGGATTAAATAGGCCAACAAGGTCATGTGACCAGCAAAGGAAAAAAAACCTAAGAGCAAGGTTCTAACAGTACCCCCCCTTCTAAGAGGATCCTCCGGATCCCCTAGGACCAGGCTTATCAGGAAATCTCCTGTGAAACGCTCTGATAAGTCTGGACGCGGAAACATCATCCGACATCACCCAAGAGTTATCCTCGGGACCGAAACCTTTCCAGGCCACAAGATACTGCAAACTACCTCTATACCGTCTAGAGTTAAGGATGCGAGAAATTTCATATTCCCCGTCCTCCACCACCGGAGGAACAGAGGCAGAGGCGTCACAATCCGATACAACAGCTTTTTTCAACAGAGAGACATGAAATACCGGATTAATTCTCCAGGAGGTAGGAACCTCCAACCTAACAGCAGATTGGTTGACAACCTGAAGCACCTTAAAGGGCCCTACAAACTTGGGACCCAATTTCTTTGAAGGAATCCTCAACCGCAGATTCCTAGAGGACAACCAAACCATGTCACCAACAGCGAACAAAACCTCCTGTAGTTTCCTATCAAAGTAGTCTTTAGATTTTCTGTTGGCCTCCTGAAGATTACCACGCACATCCGTCCAAACTCTCTCCAAATCACCAGAAAAATTCTCCTCCTCAGGCACGGCAGATCCCAACTTGGAGAACGACCCAAACGACGGATGTCTCCCAGAACAACAAAAAAAAGGCGAACAACCAGCAGAAGAAGATGTATGATTGTTCAGAGCAAATTCAGCAAGTGGCAGAAACTCAGACCACCCCTCTTGATTGTCTGCCACAAAACAACGCAAGAACTGCTCAACATCCTGGTTTTTCCTTTCTGTCTGGCCATTAGATTCAGGATGATATCCGGACGAGAACGACAAATGAACTCCCAACCTATCACAAAAGGCACGCCAAAAACGAGCCACGAACTGAGGACCCCTATCAGAAACAATGTCAGTAGGAACGCCATGAAGTCTGACAATTTCCTTGACAAAGGCCTTAGCGAGAGTTTTAGCGCAGGGCAGTTTGACGAAAGGAACCAAGTGACACATCTTGCTAAAACGGTCCACGACCACCCAGATGACAGTAAAACCCTCAGAGGGGGGAAGGTCAGTTATAAAGTCCATAGCCAAATGTGTCCAAGGAGCACTGGGAACCTCCAAAGGACAAAGCAACCCCGCAGCAGGAGTATGTGAGGACTTACATCTAGCACATATAGTACATTGACGCACCCACTTAATGGCTTCCTTCTGCCATCCAGGCCACCAAAAACTGCGACCCACCAGTCTCTTGGTCTCAGAGATTCCGGGATGACCTGCCAACCGAGATTCGTGACACTCAACAAACAAATCTCTCCTAAAGGTCCCAGGCACAAACAACCTCCCATGAGGAGTGTTAGAAGGGGCATTCTCCTGTGCTTTAAGAATCTCATTTTCCAAAATGGAGTCCAAAGCAGCTATCACAACACCTTCTTGTAAAATGTTCTCCTCTTTCTCAGCACCGACTATGGGAGAAAAACTGCGAGACAAGGCATCCGCCTTAACATTCTTAGTACCAGGGATGTAAGTAACGGAGAAATTAAACCGCGAGAAAAACAGTGCCCACCTAGCCTGACGGGCATTCAGGCGCTTGGCAGCATCAAGATATATCAGATTTTTATGATCCGTAAGAACCTGAACGGGAAATTCCGCACCTTCCAAGAAGTGGCGCCAGTGTTCAAATGCGAGTTTAATAGCCAATAATTCCCGATTACCAATATCGTAATTCAGTTCAGTCTCCGAAAATTTTTTTGAAAAAAAGGCACAGGGATGTAATCCATCCCCGTTATCCTGAGACAATACTGCGCCAACCCCCACAGAGGAAGCATCAACCTCAACCAAAAACGGCCTAGTAACATCAGGCTGCATAAGGATGGGAGCAGAGGTGAACCTCTCCTTGAGATACACAAAAGCTTCAATGGCCTCAGAAGACCACTGAACCGCATCAGCACCTTTCCTGGTGAGATCAGTCAGAGGTTTGACAATACTAGAAAAATTTTTTATGAATTTTCTATAGTAATTGGCGAAACCCAAAAACCTCTGTATCGATTTCAAACCAATAGGCCTAGGCCATTCCTGCACAGCCTGAACCTTAACCGGATCCATCTCAAAACCTTTGCTGGAGATAATGTAGCCCAAAAAACTAATTCTCTGTACAGCGAACTCACATTTCTCCAGCTTAGCAAAAAGCGAATTGTCCATTAATAACTGTAATACCTCACGCACGCTCCGCCAATGAGACTCCAGATCCGGCGAATAAATCAAAATGTCATCCAAATACACAACCACATTTTTACCGATCAAAGGTCTAAGGATGTCATTAATCAGATTCTGAAAAAATGCAGGAGCATTAGTAAGACCAAAAGGCATAACCAGATTCTCAAAATGACCCACAGGAGTGTTAAAAGCAGTCTTCCATTCGTCACCCTCCTTCATGCGCAACAGATTGTATGCCCCCTTAAGGTCAATTTTAGAGAACCACTTGGCCCCCATTAACTGGTTAAACAGATCAGGAATCAATGGCAGTGGGTAAGGATTGTGTACAGTAATTTTGTTAATCTCACGAAAATCCAGACAAGGACGTAAACCGCCGTCCTTTTTTTTTACAAAAAAAAATCCAACCGCCACAGGAGACTTAGAGGGCCTAATGTGACCGGCGGCTAAACTTGTCTGTATGTATTCCTCCAAAGCCTTCCTCTCAGGAATAGTAAGGTTAAATAAACGACTTTTAGGAAGAGTCGCTCCAGGGACAAATTCAATAGAACAATCATAGTCTCTATGGGGAGGCAAAACCTGCGATTCCTTCTCAGAAAAATCTCTCCAAAAATCCTGAATAGGAACAGGCAATTCTCCCCTATCCAAAGCTGCAATACGCCCATTACAACACTTGTCATAACATTTATGGCTCCAGGATTTAATTTCACTGGTAGACCAATCCAGTACAGGATTGTGAAATTTTAACCAGGGCAATCCCAATATTACTGGAGAAGGCAAGTTATTCAACACTACCAAATCCAATTTCTCATGGTGAACACCATTAATAGTGAGAGGAAATTCACAGACCTTGAGAGTAATATTCTTCAAAGGGGAACCATCCACAGAAACCACAGCAATGGGGGATGATAAAGGTTCAGGTTTTAAATTGAGTCTTTCCACGAATCCCCCATCAATAACATTCAGAGTAGACCCACAATCGACAAACACCCGAAATTCCATTAATTTTTCCTGAGCAATCGTGGAAGCAGCTAAAAATACACCCTTGGAATTTAAACAGGCAATACGGGCATGACTGACCATTTTTTTTTCTTTCTTCATACGAAGCTCACAGCCTTTAATCAAATGACCAGATTTTCCGCAATAGAAACACAAGCCTTCAAAAAATCGACGGTCTTTTTCTTGAGAGCGAGGTGCCACTGATCCAATCTCCATTGGTTCACCACTGTTAGTACACACATTCTCATAACCAGAAACTGACATAGCAGAGGATTTGCTCTCATTAACCCTTGCACGCAGTCTTCTATCCACCCGTATAGCTAATTGCATAGCCTGTTGCAAATCTTCAGGTGTAGGATAAGCAATTAGCAGGTCTTTAACCCTTTCACTGAGCCCAGCAAGAAATAGACTTTTCAGAGCAGAATCGTTCCACCCTGTTTGAGTAGACCAACGACGGAAATGAGTACAATATTTTTCCACATTACCTGATCCTTGTTTTAAACGTCTCAACTCAGTCTCAGCTGATGCGACACGGTCAGGATCATCATATAATAGTCCCAAAGCAGAAAAAAAACTATCCACTGATCTGAAGCATGTATCACTAGGTTGCAAAGAAAAGGCCCACTCCTGAGGCTCTTTGCGCAAAAGTGACATTATGAACCCTACGCGCTGGGATTCATCTCCAGAGGACTTAGGTCTCAAACAAAAATACAATAAGCAAGCATTTTTGAATGAAAAAAATTCTCGGTGTTCACCAAAAAATAAATCCGGCAAACATACCTTAGGCTCCAAGAAATGTGCTCCAGGACAGTTACTCACGTGTTGACGGAGCTCGGCCACCTCCAGAGAGAGTCCCTGCAGGCGATGAACCAAATCCTGAACCGACACCATGATGGAACAGAAAAATCTTTCCTTAGAGAATTTGCTGGCTGGACTTACTGTTATGTTCTGCTACCAGAGCTAAGGAAAGAGAGGAGATCTGTCCCTACGATAGAACTCAGCTTAATCCCTACGATGTAACAGGGAACCTGATCATGCGATCAGACCTGCTAAAGTCCTAAGCTAGTCTGTACGGAGACCTATAGATGTGGGGAAGGAATCCCTACAAGTACTAAGGACTGGGAGGAATATGGGACACCTCCTAACAGAAATAGTAGCAGACAGACGAACAAACAAAATATATAGAACATAGAGGTCAGTAGACCAAGCAAACTAACAGAGCAAGACACAGAGCACAGGCTAGCTAGAAAGTAGATATACAATGTAGTCCAGCAAAGCCAGAAGGGCGGAGCAGGATTAAATAGGCCAACAAGGTCATGTGACCAACAAAGGAAAAAAAACCTAAGAGCAAGGTTCTAACATCTCTAGTTATATACAAAAAACTAATTGTTGTTTCAGCAGAGAAATTAGTAAATTTTAAGTTATAATTATTGTCATTGATGTAAGACGTAAAATTATTTATTTCTGTTTCCCCTCCATTCCAAACTAGTATTGTATCGTCTATGTAGCGTCCATAAAAAACTATATGCTCTGAAAAACGATTGCTATCAGTAAAAATATATTCTTCGTCCCATATGGCCATTACTATATTAGCTAAAGAGGGGGAAAATTTCCCCCCCATGCTCACACTTTGCTTTTGTAGATAAAATAATTTATCAAAAGTAAAATAATTACGGTTTAACAGAAAAGTGACAGCCATAGTAATAAATTGTTGAATAGCAATCGAATATGTACTGTGTTTATATAGAAAAATTTCTAAGCATTTGGTCGCTATATCATGTGGAATTGAAGGATATAAACGGACAATATCACAGCTAAGCCATCTACATTGGGATTTCCATGATTGATTAGAAAGCGAATTGAGAATTGATTTGATGTGACCGGGTATAAAACTAATAAGAGGCTGTAGATAATGATCTACCCATTTTCCCAGCCTTTCCAACATTGAACCTATGCCAGATATAATTGGCCTAAAAGGTGGGGGGAAAGACCCCCTTATGGACTTTCGGAAGAGCATGGTAAATAGGGATTATCGGATTTTCCACGTAAAGATATTCAGAAAGTTTGGTGTCTATTGCTCCTAAATATATACCTTCTCTTAATAATTTACTCAATTCTTGTTGGAAGGCTGAAGTAGGATCCCCCCTAAGTTTGATATAAGTAATACCAATCATTAAGAACCTTTTCATTTTCTTGGAGATATAAGGAGGTATTAAGGACAACTCTCCCACCTCCCTTGTCTGCGTTCTTGATCATTAGATCTTTATTCTTGGTAAGATTGTTTAAAGCCAACTTTTCCCCTATAGTAAGGTTAGAAATTAAATGATGACTAGAATAGTCCAATTTAACCAATTCTTCCTCTATGTGTTCTTGGAAGAGATCCAACACTTGTGGTCTCGACTGTACTGGATAAAAACAGGGGTTATGCTGTACAAATTTATCATTACGAGTGCCAGGTGGAACAATCGACTTCATCTCTAAATTGCAAAGAGCTGTGAGATGTAATAATTCCCGAAATGAAAAAATATCATTAGACAGACATGGTGTAGATCTGGAGTCCTGGTCACATTGAAAAGGTCTTTCTGGGGAGAGAGTGTCATTCAAAAAGTGACATTTTAAAGTTAAGTTCCTCGCAAATTTATTTACATCCAGCAGGGTTTTAAAAATGTCAAATTTGGTATCTGGAGCAAAACCCAAGCCTTTAGAAAGAAGTGAAATCTGATCTTCAGAAAGAATGTATCTGGAAAGGTTCCAGACAGGGCAGGTTAGTAGCGATTTTTGTTTCTCTGTGGATATCTTTTTGCAGCGGTGTTTTCTTCCTGCCCTTCTCTTGCGTTTTTTGAAGTATGATGTGAGGAGGGCTTAGGCTGTATATTATCTTGACGCAGGAGAGGAGGAAAATCCGAGCTGTCACCTGAACAATATAAATTAGAAGATCCAGTTGAAAGATTTAGGCTGGTATTTGAGAAACTGACTCTCCATCCCTGTTTTTTACCTGCATAGCCGTGCGATACACCGGGTTTTAAGATAGATCTCCTGGATTTAACAGTATTCCAGGAATAGACTTTATTCTGTTTATAGTCCACCGTATCCCGTTCAAATTTTGATTTCTTTGTTTCTGATATAGTATCCTCCAGTTTCTGCAAGTTTTTCATAATTTTTTGATTGAAACTGTCAAACTCATCTGATTTGACATATGGACTGAGCGAAGACTGTAATATATTAATTTCATCTTTTAAAATAGCCATTTCTTGTGTCTCATATTTAACAATTAATTCTATGAGTCTAATTGAACATGCAGATAAGATTCTGTTCCATTCACATTGGAACGTTTCTGGATAGGAGAAAGTTGGATTTTTCCATCATTACAATCCTATATATCTAAGGAAATGATTCCTAGGGGATTGAGACTCAGGTGGAGCAATTTAGAGGTGGAGTCAATTGTTCCATCTGGCACTCGTAATGATACATTTGTACAGCATAACCCCTGTTTTTATCCAGTACAGTCGAGACCACAAGTGTTGGATCTCTTCCAAGAACGCATAGAGGAAGAATTGGTTAAATTGGACAATTCTAGTCATCATTTAATTTCTAACCTTACTATAGGGGAAAAGTTGGCTTTAGACAATCTTACCAAGAATAAAGATCTAATGATCAAGAATGCAGACAAAGGAGGTGGGATAGTTGTCCCTAATACCCCCTTATATCTCCAAGAAAATTAAAAGGTTCTTAATGATGGTAATACTTATATCAAACTTAGGGGGGATCCTACTTCAGCCTTCCAACAAGAATTGAGTAAATTATTAAGAGAAGGTATATATTTAGGAGCAATAGACACCAAACTTTCTGAATATCTTTACGTGTCTCTCCCCTTCTTTTCGCACTTGCCATTGAACCGTTAGCTCAGAAAATTAGAGAGAACCATAACATTTCCGGTATCTCTACTCCTTCCCGAATTTTTAAAGTAAGTTTATTTGCTGATGATATGCTCCTGACCCTTTTGGACCCACTTAACTTTATTAAAGAGTTAATTAACACGCTAAATCTCTACTCCGACATATCATATTTCAAGATTAATAATGACAAGTCTAAAATTTTATTTTTTAACGTTGAAAAAAGAAGTGATTAACAAAATAATTAATGTCTCCTCATTCGGTGAAGTCAAATTTTTTTTTAATTATTTAGGTATTGTAATAACTAAAGACTTAAGATCCATAATAGCAACTAACATGACACATTTGACAAACGTCATAACAAGAGATCTGGCCTCACTTCGTACACAAGATCTCTCCTGGATTGGCAAAAATTTGTCTGTTAAATCTTTTATACTTCCAAAAATTCTTTATATCTTTAGGTCACTACTCCTAATAATCTCCACTACTCATTTGCCAAATCTTCAGCTTCCACTAAATTCCTTTATCTGGAATTACAAAAGGGCTAGGGTTGCCACCAATATTTTATACAAGAACAAATCACATGGTGGTCTTGGTTTTCCAAATATTTCGGCCTACTACTATACAAATTTGATTAAACAAAGTTCATACTGGTTTCCCCCCCCTGAAACTCCGGCTTGGCTTGATCTTGAAATATTTTTAAACAATAACAATCATCCATGTGTCCTCCTTCTTAACCACATTCTCAAAAATAATTCCTCGATAGTCTAGCATCCCATCTTCTCTGGACTTATTCTTGCTTGGAAAAAAGAAACCAAATTTAATAGGGGATCAAATAGATTCAATTATTTAAAAAATTTCTCAATTAACTTTATTGCCTCCTTATTTGACTCTTCAATCTCTCTTCGTTGGTCGGAGGTTGGTATTAAGAAACTCAAAGATATTTACGATGGAGTAAATTTTCTCCCTTTCAAAATTCTTAGGGCAAGATTCAATCTTAATGCAAAAGATTTTCTTCCATACTTATTATTAAAGGACCTTATTTATAATTTTATTATTAAAAAACCTCTCTGCTCAGAAGCTTCTTTAAATCTTTTGAGTAATTTTAGTCATAAGGTCTTTTGGAGCACCAGTTACATCTACAAATGTTTTAATAAAGATACGATAATGACTAAGAATTCCTACATGTCTAAGTGGGAAAAAATTCTGAACTTCTCACTTCAACCTGAGGATTGGAAGAATATGATCTCCCTTACATAGTCTTCAAGCATTTCTAGGGCTCTCCATGAGACTTATTTTAAATTATTAACAAAGTGGTATTTTACCCCTACCAGGCTGTCACACATCAACCCAGACTTCCATCCTGAGTGTTGGCGAAATTGTGGACTAAGCGGAGACTTAACACATATTTTTTGGAGATGCCCGAAAATCAAATTTTTATGGTCTCAAACTTCAGACCTTATTAGAAAAATTTGCAAAAAAGAATTTACTTTCACTCCGCAGTTAGCTCTTTTATCTGTTGGAATGACAACTTTGATCCATCCATTAGACCCTGGTTTTGCATATTCTTCTGACTGTTAAAAACTCAATCGCCTCTCACTGTAAAAAATCTGATCCTCCCTCATTTCCCGATATTATAGAGAAAATTAAATTACATAGAATCTTTGAACAAACGTTTGCTATTACTAATGATTGTTTTAATAAATTTGATAAAAATGGTCTAGCTGGACATTACTCTTTCCTTGAATTTTATTATTAGTTAGCTCATATTCAGGTGAATTTGATATTTTATAGTTATAATTTATAATTATTTAGTTTTGTTTTTTTTCTGTATTTTGATTTTATTTTTGTTCTAGCTTACATCAATTATTTTATTGTAATCTCCAAGTTCTTTTATCTATGTTCTTTGTATTGTTTCATTCCCTTATACCCATTTCACCCTTTCCCTTTTCCTCCCCTTACCTTTCCATTATTAAAATTCTAAATAAAATTATTGGAAAATGAACATCTTTACATGGAAAATCCGATAATCCCTATTTACCATGCTCTTCCTAAAGTACATAAGGGGGTCTTTCCCCCCACCTTTTAGGCCAATTATATCAGGCATAGGTTCAATGTTGGAAAGGCTGGGAAAATGGGTAGATCATTATCTACAGCCTCTTATTAGTTTTATCCCCGGTCACATCAAATCAATTCTCAAAGCGCTTTCTAATCAATCATGGAAATCCCAATATAGATGGCTTAGCTGTGATATTGTCAGTTTATATCCTTCAATTCCACATAATATAGCGACTAGTGTTGAGCATTCCGATACTGAAATATCGGGTATCGGCCGATATTCGCGGTATCGGAATTCCGATACTTAATTCCGATACTTTTACAATATCCAATACCGGAATCGGAAGTTCCCATAATGCCTGTGCTCTGCCGTTTCTCTGAAGGATGACAAGCTGGATGGCAGCGCTCAGCTGCGATCCAGCCTGTCATCAGAATGCCATCCCAGCGTGGGAGAATTCTCCTGATTGTTTAAAAGCCGGCGCGCGGTAAAAAGCCGCCGGCTTTTAAACAATCACACAACCCCATACTACTTCCCCGCAGCCTCCCACCCCGATCCTCCGCTCCCCTCGCCACCTCCCATCCCGATCGTAAGTTAGGACCGGGCGGGGAGCGCAGCACCAAGGAGCGGGGAGCAAAGGACCCGGGCGGGGAAGCCGGTAGTGAAAAGACTTCACCGCCGGCTTTCCCGTTCTGTGCTGCGCTTTCCCGCCGGTTATTTCAAATGAACAGCTGAGGTATCAGGTGATGCCGATCAGCTGTTCATTTGAAGTCGCCGCGGTGCCCTCAGAGGGTTCATGTGAGTTCATGCTTGACTGCATTGCATGAACTCACATGAACTTTCCCACGGTCGCACAGGTCAGCCTCACCTCCCAGACCCATCATGATTGGTGTGTGTGGGTGTCTGTGCGATGTGTGCGGGTGTGTGCGGTGTCTGTGCGATGTCTGCGGGTGTGTGCGGTGTCTGTGCGATGTGTGCGGGTGTGTGCGGTGTCTGTGCGATGTGTGCGGGTGTGCGCGGTGTCTGTGTGATGTGTCTGTGCGATGTCTGCGAGTGTGTGCGGGTGTGCGCGGTGTCTGTGCGATGTGTCTGTGCGATGTCTTCGAGTGTGTGCGGGTGTGCGCGGTGTCTGTGCGATGTCTGGGGGTGTGTGCGGTGTCTGTGCGATGTGTGCGGTGTCTGTGCGATGTCTGCGGGTGTGCGCGGTGTCTGTGTGATGTGTGCGGGTGTGTGCATGCAGGCAGACATAGGCCGATGTGACACTACTACTCCCATCGGCCTATGTCTGTCCCCCGTCCACTCGTGCCAGCAGGATCAGCTCGATGGGAGCAGTAGTTCCCATCAGCCTGATCCTGCTATATAAATTGCCCTACTGTGTCCCCAATAAATGTTAAATACATGTCATTGGTAGCCAGTGGTTGCCTACAATAAATTAGTTCATACATTACCTGTCCCCGCCGATCACCACCTAAAATAAAGTAAAAAATAAAAAACTACACCTATACTCACCTAGACACCTAATTCCCCGAAGCCATCGATCTCCTGTAATAAAATATAAAATAATAAACCACAACCTTATCCTTACCCCTCCGTAGTAGTCCACGAGTGTCCCACGATGATCTCCAGTTTAGAGCAGCCACATAGAATGTGACCGCTCTGAACCGCTGCCGCCGCTAGAATGACGAGGCCGTAAAGCAGCCCCGTCATTGCATAAGCGGGTTCACCGGAGTTCAGGCAGCGCTGCTCCGGTCAACTCCTTTACGGCCCTGCTGTATCGTGAGAAATTCCCAAGGTACAGCAGTGCCGTAAAGGAGGTCTCCGGAGCTGCGCTGCCTGAATGCACTCCGGTGACCTCAGTCAGTGGCTCTCGCTGCCAGGAGCGGACGTGTTCCCGGCAGTGTGAGCTTACAGCAGCCATGCACAGCTGTCACCATCTCCAGATGTGACAGCTGTGCATGGGAGATCAGCGCAGGAACGTGGACAGGTAACTATTTTTTTTTAGTAAACTAAGAATTTAATAAAATTGTGTGTTCTATTTCAAATAAATTATTTTTTTCTGGGTGTAGTGTGTTTTTTCTTTTTAACACTTTGTAGGTTAGTAATGGGGGTGTCTTATAGACGCCCATCATTACTAACCTGGGCTTCATGGCAGCTGGCGCTGACATGAACCCCAGCCCCATTACCCCCTGCCACCGCACCAGGGCAGCGTGGAAGAGCGAGGCTAAGTGCCAGAATTGGCGCATCCTATGGATGCGCCATTTCTGGGGCGGCTGACGGCTGGTGTTTCTAGCCTGGGAGGGGGCCAATATTCATGGCACCCTTCCTGGGCTATTAATATCAGCCCCCAGCTGTCTGCCTAGCCTTTGCTAGCTATTAAAATAGGGGGGACCCCACGTCATTTTTTTGGGGGGGTTCCCCATTTTAATAGCTAGTAAAGGCTAGGTATTCAGCTGGGGGCTGATATTAGTAGTCTGGGAAGCTCCGTGGGTATTACCCCCTTCCCAGGCTTCAAACATCTTCCCCAGCCGTCTGCTTAACCTCCGCTAGAGACTAAAATTATGGGGGATCCCACGCCAATTTTTTTTTTAAATAAATCCTTTATTTTAACACTAAATGACATTTGAGGAGTTAATAAAGATGCAGTCCCTAAATTATTATTTATTTTTTAATTAATTTTTCCCAAAAATTTTGACGTGGGCTTTGCTATATTTTTGTATGCCAGCCAGGTACAGCATCCAGCTTCTATGAACGCGCCATTTTCCGGGGTGGCTGCGGACTGCAATTTGCAGCGGGGGGGGGCCCAGAAAGCTTGGGTCTCCCTGCGCTGCAGATTCCAGCCCCCAGCTGCCTAGTTGTACCTGGCTGGACACAAAAATAGGGCGAAGCTCCACGTATTTTTTTTTTAATTATTTCATGAAATTCATGAAATATTAAAGAAAAAAAGGGCTTCCCTATATTGTTGTGTCCGGCCAGGTACAAATAGGCAGCTGGTGGTTGGGGGACAGCCCGTTCCTGCCTGCTGTACCTGGCTGGACACAAATATAGTGCAAAGCCCCACGTCATTTTTTTTAAAATTATTTCAGGAAATTCATGAAATAATTAAAAAAAAATTAATGTGGGGCTGCGTCCTATATTTGTGTCCAGCCAGGTACAGCAGGCAGGAACGGGCTGCCCCCAACCACCAGCTGCCTATTTGTACCTGGCCGGACACAACAATATAGGGAAGCCATTTTTTTTTTAAATTATTTCATGAAATAATTAAAAAAAAATTGACGTGGCGCTTCGCACTATATTTGGGTCCAGCCAGGTACAGCAGGCAGGAACGGGCTGCCCCCAACCACGAGCTGCCTATTTGTACCTGGCCGGACACAACAATATAGGGAAGCCCTTTTTTTCTTAATTATTTCATGAATTTCATGAAATAATTAAAAAAAAAATACGTGGGGCTGCGCCCTATTTTTGTGTCCAGCCAGGTATAGCAGGCAGGAACGGGCTGCCCCCAACCACCAGCTGCCTATTTGTACCTGGCCGGACACAACAATATAGGGAAGCCCTTTTTTTCTTAATTATTTCATGAATTTCATGAAATAATTAAAAAAAAAATACGTGGGGCTTCGCCCTATTTTTGTGTCCAGCCAGGTACAACTAGGCAGCTGGGGGCTGGAATCTGCAGCGCAGGGAGGCCCAAGCTTTCTGGGCCCCACCCGCTGCAAATTGCAGTCCGCAGCCGCCCCGGAAAATGGCGTGTTCATAGAAGCGCCATCTTCTGGCGCTGTACCCAACTCATCCAGGGCCCTGGTGCGGTGGCTCACTGGGTAATAAAGGGGTTAAGGCCAGCTTGGCATTATCAGCTGGCCCTAAGCCCGAAATTCATGGGGTCACGCCAATATTAGACATGACCACCATGAATTTCTAGTAAAGTATTTAAAAAAAACACAACACCCAGAATAAAGTCCTTTAATTGAAATAAAGACACAATTCTTTATTGTTCTAAATTAAACTATACTTACCATCACGCCCATTCCAGCTGAAGCCAACGATCTCCTGCAATAAAAGAAAAATAATAAACCAACCTCATCCTTACCTTCCCATGGATCCCACGACAGCTTCAGCTCTGCTACATCGAGATGACAGGCTGGACCGCAGCAGAACGCTGTCATCCAGCCTGTCATCCCGCAGACACTGAGAAGCGCAGGCATGCTTGCGCTCCTCAGTGTCTCTCTGTGACGGCATAAAGATGAGCCGAGTTCATGTCCAATGAACTCAGCTCACCTCATGCACGTCACTGACAGCGTGGGAAAATTCTCCTGCACTCAGCGCTTCAGCGTGAGAATTCTCCCACGCTGTCAGTGACATACATGAAGTGAGCTGAGTTCATTGGACATGAGCTCACCTCATGCACGTCACTGACAGCGTGGGGAAATTCTCACGCTGAATCGCTGAGTGCAGGAGAATTTTCCCACGCTGTCAGTGACGTGCATGAGGTGAGGTCATGTCCAATGAACTCGGCTCACCTCATGCACGTCACTGACAGCGTGGGAAAATTCTCCTGCACTCAGCGCTTCAGCGTGAGAATTCTCCCACGCTGTCAGTGACATACATGAAGTGAGCTGAGTTCATTGGACATGAGCTCACCTCATGCACGTCACTGACAGCGTGGGGAAATTCTCACGCTGAATCGCTGAGTGCAGGAGAATTTTCCCACGCTGTCAGTGACGTGCATGAGGTGAGGTCATGTCCAATGAACTCGGCTCACCTCATGCACGTCACTGACAGCGTGGGAAAATTCTCCTGCACTCAGCGCTTCAGCGTGAGAATTCTCCCACGCTGTCAGTGACGTGCATGAGGTGAGCCGAGTTCATTGTCGGCTCATCTTTATGCCGTCACAGCCAGACACTGAGGAGCGCAAGCATGCCTGCGCTTCTCAGTGTCTGCGGGATGACAGGCTGGATGGCAGCGTTCTGCTGCGGTCCAGCCTGTCATCTCGATGTAGCAGAGCTGGAGCCGTCGTGGGAACCATGGAAAGGTAAGGATGAGGTTGCTTTATTATTTTTCTTTTATTGCAGGAGATCGTTGGCTTCAGCTGGAATGGGCGTGATGGTAAGTATGGTTTAATTAAGAACAATAAAGAATTGTGTCTTTATTTCAATTAAAGGACTTTATTCTGGGTGTTTGTGTTTTTTTTTTAACTTTCACTATGGGGTTAGTAATGGGGGTGTCTTATAGACGCCTCTCCATTACTAACCTGGGCTTGATGTCAGCTGGCATTATAAGCTGACATCAACCCCAGCCCTATTACCCCACTGCCACCGCTACAGGGCAGTGGGAAGAGCGAGGCTAAGTGCCAGAATTGGCGCATCCTATGGATGCGCCATTTCTGGGGCGGCTGACGGCTGGTGTTTCTAGCCTGGGAGGGGGCCAATATTCATGGCTCCCTTCCTGGGCTATTAATATCAGCCCCCAGCTGTCTGCCTAGCCTTTGCTATCTATTAAAATAGGGGGGACCCCACGCCATTTTTTTGGGGGGGTCCCCCATTTTAATAGCTAGTAAAGGCTAGGTATTCAGCTGGGGGCTGATATTAGTAGCCTGGGATGCTCCGTGGGTATTACCCCCTTCCCAGGCTTCAAACATCTGCCCCAGCCGTCTGCTTAATCTCCGCTAGAGACTAAAATTAAGGGGAACCCCACGCCAATTTTTTTTTTAATAAATCCTTTATTTTAACACTAAAAGACAAGTATAGTAATCAACACTGTCTCTGTACTTCTTATATATGTGACTGACATGTTTCTATCTATCTAATCTATGTGTGATTCTCTATTCCTTCTATTCTAAATTGTCGGGTACCGCTGCTGAATTGCCGGCCAGCTTTTTTAAAGAGACGGTGCATGAAAACACTATTATATTTTTATATAAATCCTTTACACTAAATGACAAGTACAGTAACCAACACTGTCACTGTACTTCTTATATATGTGACTGACATGTTTCTATCTATCTAATCTATGTGTGAAGCTCTATTCTTTCTGTTGTAAATTGTCGGGTACCGGTGTATGCCGCTGCTGAATTGCCGACTTTTCATGTAATACATTCTACATTATTCTTAGTTGTTTTCCTTCATGTAGAATTAACCTACATGGAAAGAAAGGGTTTATTTTCATTCCGATATTAGTGTCCCATTGACTTGCATTGGTTTCCGGTATCGGAATCGGCGATATCCGATACTTTTTGAGTATCGGTCCGATCCAATCCGATACGATATTTCCTGATATCGGAAGGTATCGCTCAACACTAGTGTTGAGCATTCCGATACTGAAATATCGGGTATCGGCCGATATTCGCGGTATCGGAATTCCGATACTTAATTCCGATACTTTTGCAATATCGTATACCGGAATCGGAAGTTCCCATAATGCAATGAGACATTTTCATTTTATTCAGCCAATGAGGATCCTAAGAAGTGTGGGCACATCCTGTTAGGCATGTAGGCATCTTAACTAATGGCATGGCTGTGATTGGCTGCTGAAATGATGTCATGATGCACTATAAAAGCCACCGCCGCCATTTTGAGCTCACTCTGCTGTGAATTCAGTTAGGGATAGGACGCTGTTGTTCTGAGGGACAGTTTTAGCTACCTATTTGCTCTATACTGCTTTACCCAAGCTACTTTCTAAATCACTGTGCCTTGCAGTGCTTGTGCACTGTTCCCTGTGCTGTTCACCGCTGTCTGCAAGGTCTGTGTGTGTGAGTGCAGCTCACCCTGTAGTGTGTGCTTCAGCCAAGTCTGGTTGTAGTGCACTCAGTGTGTGTCACTGCCTCATACATTGTCCTTTTTTGCCAATTCATAATTTTTCCTGATATCTCCTATTAGTGTGGTGGTTCCATCTGTGTTCAGCTAAATTGGTTCCAAACACACTATATAGGAGTAGATAGAGACATTTTTTTCCGTCTTGCAGCACTAGTGCACAGTGCTCTGCATCTGTACTGTTCACCGCTGTCTGCAAGGTCTGGTGTGTGAGTGCAGCTCACCCTGTAGTGTGTGCTTCAACCCCGTCTGGTTGTAGTGCACTCAGTGTGTGTCACTGCCTCATACATTGTCACTTTTTGCCAATTCATAATTTTTCCTGATATCTCCTATTAGTGTGGTGGTTCCATCCGTATTCAGCTAAATTGGTTCCAAACACACTATATAGGAGTAGATAGAGAAATTTTTTTGGTCTTGCAGCGCTAGTGCACAGTGCTCTGCATCTGTACTGTTCACCGCTGTCTGCAAGGTCTGGTGTGTGAGTGCAGCACACCCTGTAATGTGTGCTTCAACCCCGTCTGGTTGTAGTGCACTCAGTGTGTGTCACTGCCTCATACATTGTCGTTTTTTGCCAATTCATAATTTTTCCTGATATCTCCTATTAGTGTGGTGGTTCCATCTGTATTCAGCTAAATTGGTTCCAAACACACTATATAGGAGTAGATAGAGAAATTTTTTTCCGTCTTGCAGCGCTAGTGCACAGTGCTCTGCATCTGTACTGTTCACCGCTGTCTGCAAGGTCTGGTGTGTGAGTGCAGCTCACCCTGTAGTGTGTGCTTCAACCCCGTCTGGTTGTAGTGCACTCAGTGTGTGTCACTGCCTCATACATTGTCCTTTTTTGCCAATTCATAATTTTTCCTGATATCTCCTATTAGTGTGGTGGTTCCATCCGTATTCAGCTAAATTGGTTCCAAACACACTATATAGGAGTAGATAGAGAAATTTTTTTGGTCTTGCAGCGCTAGTGCACAGTGCTCTGCATCTGTACTGTTCACCGCTGTCTGCAAGGTCTGGTGTGTGAGTGCAGCTCACCCTGTAGTGTGTGCTTCAACCCCGTCTGGTTGTAGTGCACTCAGTGTGTGTCACTGCCTCATACATTGTCCTTTATTGCCAATTCATAATTTTTCCTGATATCTCCTATTAGTGTGGTGGTTCCATCCGTATTCAGCTAAATTGATTCCAAACACACTATATAGGAGTAGATAGAGGAGCCTTTCTGCAGCCTTGGGCCCTGCAGCCCCAGCCAGATTAGTATTAGCCTATTTTTTGCAGCCTCATCTATTGCATTGTAGGTTACCTTCCTACATTGTAATAGCTACAAAAAGTTTGTGATACTATCGTTATTACATCTTTAGGCACATCCAGTGTCTTTTTGTGACAAAAAAAAACCTAAATAAAGTTCACCAAACACTCCACTTTACAGTTGTGTAGGCCACATTAGCTCATATTAAAGTCTAGTCCACACTTTATAAAATTAGTGTTTCTTATACCTGTTAGCAGCTGTTCAGGAATAAGCACACTAAGCCCTTAGTACTTTTCTGCCTATCTTTATCAGTCTACCAAGATGAAGAAGGCAGGGAGTAAGGCATGTGGTCGTGGGCGTGGGCGTGGAGTTTCTGCAGGGAGAGGACGTGAAGATTCTGTGCCTGCAGGGTGAGGACGTGGGGATTCTGTGCCTGCTGCGGGCACCAGTGACTCAGCATCCCCCAGTTTTACCAGGGAACAGTCCTTTATGCGCAGCTTTGTAGGAGCTAGCCGTACCCCACTGCTGCGCGAGGACCAAATTGAAGCCGTTGTCGGATGGATGGCAGCTAACGCATCGACTTCAATTAGTTCCAGATCCTCTCAGGTCCTGAGCACTGAAGAGCACCCATCTGTCTCTTCACCACCTGCCAAATTGCCCAGGCAGTCAGAGAGCCCTGGACAGGAGCCATCTCTACTTCTGTTCTCTGAATCTCTTGGCTTGGAAAGAGGGGGCCAGCCAAGCAGAATTCGAGAATTTGAAGAAGAGGTAGTATGCAGTGATGCGCAACCGTTTTGTCTCTCTGAATCTGAAGAGGCGGGTGGGCCAGTGCCTATGGTCAGCAGCACACCTCAGTACGCATCTGATTATGAGACTCAGGTGCCACTTTCTGGTGCGTACTGTGCTGTCGAGACTACCCAGGAGAAGCAGTTGTTTGAAGAGGGTGGTGTAGATGATGAGGTCCTTGACCCATCATGGTGTGAGGGACAGGAAGGTGGTGGGAGCAGCTCTGAGGAAGAGATTCCCCGAACGGCCCAAAAAGGAGGGAGAGGGAGGGGGCAGACTTGGTTGCCTGTAGCCTCCACTTCGGCACCCATTAGGAGCATGGCTCTTCCAAAATCCAAAGCGGGCGCTCCCAAGACTTGCAGTGCCTGGTCCTTTTTTGACACAGTTGCAGATGACATTTGCTTTGTCAAATGCAAGCTGTGTAATCAGAAGGTGAAAAGAGGGAAAAGTGTCAGCAACCTCAATACCACAAATATGTGGAAACATGTGCGGACCAAGCACGTGGTGGAGTTACACAAACACACTGAAGACCTAGGCCAACCTACAGCGCCACCTACCACCTCTTCAGCTCGTGTTGTAGCCTCTTCCTCCAGCTCACACACAGCTGGTTCGGCTTCCTCACAGGATCGCCATGTAAGAATCTCTGGCACTGTTGTACAGAGACACAGTGTAATTCCACCCACTCACCACTTTCCCAGTCATCCTCACACTCCCAGGCCAGTCTACAGCCATCGTTAGCACAGGCATGGGAGAAAAGGCGCCCATACTCGGCAAACCACCCCCGAGCACAGGCTCTGAATGCTGGCATTGCTAAACTACTGGCCCTTGAAATGCTATCATTCAGGCTGGTGGAGACTGACACATTCCGTAACTTTATGGCATTGGCAGTCCCACAATACAACGTGCCCAGCCACTTTTATTTCAGCAGGCAAGCCGTCCCTGCCCTGCAACATCATGTGGAGGGAAAAATTAAACATGCGCTACAAAACGCCGTCAGTAGCAAGGTCCACCTGACCACTGATGCGTGGATCAGTAAGCATGGACAGGGACGATACCTTTCCCTCACTGCCCATTGGGTAAATGTTGTGGAGCCGGGTACAGATCTTGAGAGTGGCGCTGTACGTGTTCTGCCAACTCCAAGGATTGCAGGAATCCAGTCTGTACACATTGACTCCTCCTCATACTCCAGTTCCTCTGAATCAGCGCTGCAGGAGCCGTCACGGTCTACCTCCACATCGACCCGTGAACGGTTACCTGTTATGATGACCGATATGAGCACAGCCGTGGCCAAACGTCAACAGGCCGTATTAAAATTAATTTCTTTGGGGAATCGAAGCCACACAGCGCAGGAGCTCTGGAATGCCATCAAGCAGCAGAGTGACGTGTGGTTTGTGCCAGCGAATCTCCAGCCAGGCATGGTAGTGTGTGACAATGGCCGAAATCTGGTGGCAGCTCTGGGCCTAGGCAACCTCACTCACATCCCATGTCTGGCACATGTGCTCAACTTGGTCGTGCAGAGTTTTTTGAGGGACTATCCGGATCTTGATGCACTGCTTCACAAGGTCCGCATAGAGTGCGCTCACTTGCGGCGTTCCAGCAATGCAAGATCACGCATTGCAGCTCTGCAGCGCCGATTATGTCTTCCGGAACATCGCATCATATGTGACCTACCCACCAGGTGGAATTCAACGTTACATATGTTGGAGAGGTTGTGTGAGCAGCAGGCAGCAGTAATGGAGTACCAGCTGCAGCAGGCGCAAACAAGTCGCAGTGCGCGCCGTTCACACTTCACCACCACTGAGTGGGCCTCTATGAAGGACATTTGCCACGTTTTGAGTGCCTTCGATTATTCCACGCGGATGGCGAGTGCAGATGATGCACTAGTCAGCATGACTATCCCCCTTATCTGCCTGCTTGAAAAAACACTGCAAGCACTAAGGGACGAGGTTTTGGAAGAGGTGGAGGATGAGGAGTCACAAATGCCAACTGCTTCTCTACAGTCTGCGCAACGTGGTTCCTCACAAAGGCCTAGGCAGGGGACACTTTGTGAGGAGGATGAGGAGGAGTCAATGGATGAGGAAGACATCTGTCCAGAGGAGGGAGGTACACAATGCTCTAGTAGTCAGTATCTAGAGCGAGGGTGGGGTGATGCAGAGCGGGCAGAGATCACGCCTCAAGCAGGGGACAGCGTTTCTTGGCCAGTTGGCAGTCTGCAGCACATGGTTGATTTCATGCTGCAGTGCCTGAGAAACGACCGCCGCATCGCCCACATTCTCAACACGGCTGATTATTGGGTGTCCACCCTCCTAGATCCTCGCTACCGGGACAACTTACAAAGCCTCATAACACTGTTGAACCGGGAGCGTAAAATGCGGGAGTACCAAGATGCACTGGTGCATTTCATCATGTTCTCCATTCCAACCGAGAGCAGTGCTGCTAGTGCTTTACAAAGCAGCTCAGTGCGTCGAGGCAGTGGAGGAAGCTCTGCACAAAGAGGGAGCAGAAGCAGCGCCTCAGCACAAGGCAATACCAGTATGGCCGAAATGTGGCAAAGTTTTGTGTCCCCGCCGCCACAAATGTCTACACCATCACAGACAGCTCCAGTCAGCAGGAGGCAACGTTTCCGTCAGATGGTGACAGACTACATGTCTTGCCCTCTTAGTGTACTCCCAGACGGCTCTTCTCCCTTCAAGTTTTGGGTCTGTAAGCTGGATACATGGCCAGAGCTTAGTCAGTATGCACTGGAGGTGCTAGCTTGCCCTGCTGCTAGTGTATTATCGGAACGCGTCTTTAGTGCCGCAGGTGGTGTACTAACAGACCGTCGCATGCGACTATCCTCTGATAACGTTGACCGGCTTACTTTTCTCAAAATGAACAAGGCCTGGATCTCTCATGAATTTGCCAGTCCTCTTCCAGAATAAATAATTGGTTGGCAACAGTATCCAGGTCTCCTGTTCTGTTCATGTTTCTACCACCTGAACTGTAATCCCTGAGCTCCAACACCGCCAGTTGGCGCTCGGAAGTGCCGTCTGCACAGTCAACACTTGCTGCCGTGTTATTGGGGTTCAGTAACGTCAGCTGTTCCCCTGCTGTGCGGACGGCAATTTCTCCTGCTCTGTCCACATCCACTGTACTACTGATTTAAAACCTCCTCCAAATACACCTCTGGCTCCTCTGTTTTCAGTATTATCCCTGAGCTCCAACACCACCAGTTGGCGCTCAGAAGTGCCGTCTGCACAGTCAACACTTGATACCATGTTATTGGGGTTCAGTAACGTCAGCTGTTCCCCTGCTGTGCGGACGGCAATTTCTCCTGCTCTGTCCACATTCTCACTACTACAGATTTTAAAGTTGCTCCAATTACACCTCTGGCTCCTCTGTTTTCAGTATTATCCCTGAGCTCCAACACCGCCAGTTGGCGCACGGAAGTGCCATCTGCACAGTCAACACTTGCTGCCGTGTTATTGGGGTTCAGTAACGTCAGCTGTTCCCCTGCTGTGCGGACGGCAATTTCTCCTGCTTTGTCCACATCCACTGTACTACACATTTTAAAGTTGCTCCAATTACACCTCTGGCTCCTCTGTTTTCATTCTTATCCCTGGGCTCCAACACCGCCAGTTGGCGCTCGGAAGTGCCGTCTGCACAGTCAACACTTGCTGCGGTGTTATTGGGGTTCGGTAACGTCAGCTGTTCCCCTGCTGTGTTCACGGCAATTTCTCCTGCTCTGTCCATATTCACTGTGCTACTTATTTAAAACTTGCTCCAATTACACCTCTGGCTCCTCTCTATTTTTATTCTTATCCCTGGGCTCCAGCACCGCCAGTTGGCGCTCAGAAGTGCTGTCTGCACAGTCAACACTTGCTGCCATGTTATTGGGGTTCGGTAACGTCAGCTGTTCCCCTGCTGTGTTCACGGCAATTTCTCCTGCTCTGTCCATATTCACTGTGCTACTTATTTAAAACTTGCTCCAATTACACCTCTGGCTCCTCTCTATTTTTATTCTTATCCCTGGGCTCCAGCACTGCCAGTTGGCGCTCGGAAGTGCTGTCTGCACAGTCAACACTTGCTGCCGTGTTATTGGGGTTCGGTAACGTCAGCTGTTCCCCTGCTGTACGGACGGCAATTTCTCCTGCTTTGTCCACATCCACTGTACTACACATTTTAAAGTTGCTCCAATTACACCTCTGGCTCCTCTGTTTTCATTCTTATCCCTGGGCTCCAGCACCGCCAGTTGGCGCTCGGAAGTGCCGTCTGCACAGTCAACACTTGCTTCCATGTTATTGGGGTTCAGTAACGTCAGCTGTTCCCCTGCTGTGCGGACGGCAATTTCTTCTGCTCTGTCCACATTCTCACTACTACAGATTTTAAAGTTGCTCCAATTACACCTCTGGCTCCTCTGTTTTCAGTATTATCCCTGAGCTCCAACACCGTCAGTTGGCGCTCGGAAGTGCCGTCTGCACAGTCAACACTTGCTGCCGTGTTATTGGGGTTCGGTAACGTCAGCTGTTCCCCTGCTGTGCGGACGGCAATTTCTCCTGCTCTGTCCACATCCACTGTACTACTGATTTAAAACCTCCTCCAAATACACCTCTGGCTCCTCTGTTTTCAGTATTATCCCTGAGCTCCAACACCGCCAGTTGGCGCTCGGAAGTGCCGTCTGCACAGTCAACACTTGCTACCATGTTATTGGGGTTCAGTAACGTCAGCTGTTCCCCTGCTGTGCGGACGGCAATTTCTCCTGCTTTGTCCACATCCACTGTACTACACATTTTAAAGTTGCTCCAATTACACCTCTGGCTCCTCTGTTTTCATTCTTATCCCTGGGCTCCAACACCGCCAGTTGGCGCTCGGAAGTGCCGTCTGCACAGTCAACACTTGCTGCGGTGTTATTGGGGTTCGGTAACGTCAGCTGTTCCCCTGCTGTGTTCACGGCAATTTCTCCTGCTCTGTCCATATTCACTGTGCTACTTATTTAAAACTTGCTCCAATTACACCTCTGGCTCCTCCGTTTTTAGTATTTACCCTTGGCTCCAATACCGCTAGTTGCTGCTCAGAAGTGCCGTCTGCACAGTCAACGCTTGCTCCAGTGTTATTGGGGTTCAGTAACGTCAGCTGATCCCCAGCTGTGTGTCCGGCAAATTCTCCTGCTTTGTCCACATCCACTGTACTACGGATTTAAAACCTCCTCCAAATACACCTCTGGCTCCTCTGTTTTTAGTATTTACCCTGGGCTCCAGCACCGCCAGCTGGTTCTCGGCAGTTCCATTGGCTCTTGTACCTTCTGCTACCCATCCGGGTTCCAGTACCGTCAGCTGGTCCTCGGTAGTTCCATTTGCTCTTGTATCTTCTGCTACCCATCCGGGTTCCAGTACCTTCAGCTGGTTCTCGGCAGTGTCTTTGGCACGGGTACTCCCTCCTGCCCAGCCTGGTTCCAGCACGCCAGCTGTTTCCGGGTAGTGTCAACGTCACTTTGCCTCCAATGCGTTGTCCTGTCGTGTTGCGGTCGGGTTAGCCGACTCTATGGTGCCTGCAGTTTAGGTGACTCCTATGTGGGCTGCGGGATCTGGCAATGAAGGCTGGTTCCATAGTGCCAATAGGACAAGCACCCCCTGTAGGACTGTGGGTTTTGGTAACTGCAGCCGGCTCGCGGCCTTGAACTTTTTTTTACATGGGTACCTTCTGCTACCCATCCGGGTTCCAGTACCGTCAGCTGGTTCTCGGCAGTGCCTTTGGATTAGGTGCCTCCTTCTCGGTATCCAAGTTCCACCAACGTCTGCTGGTCCTTGGTAGTGCTTTCTGGCACAGGTACCTCCTGCTTAGTAACCGAGTTCCAGTAACATCAGCTGGTCCTCGGTAGTTCCATTGGCTCTTGTACCTTCTGCTACCCATCCGGGTTCCAGTACCGTCAGCTGGTCCTCGGTAGTTCCTCAGCTTTCTTGTACCTTCTGCTACATTTCCAAGTTCAAGCTTTTTGAAATGGTTCTTGGTAATCACTCTGGATCTCCCTGACGAGGACCCTGAAGACGAGGACCCTGAAGACCAACCCTAAGAAGACGAGGACCCCGAAGACAATGACCCTGAAGACGAGGACCCTGAAGACCACCCCGAAGAAGACGAGGACCCTGAAGACCACCCCGAAGAAGACGAGGACCCTGAAGACCACCCCGAAGAAGACGAGGATCCCGAAGACGAGGACCCAGAAGACCAACCCGAAGAAGACGAGGACCCCGAAGACGAGGACCCCCGAAGACGACGACCCTGAAGACCACCCCGAAGAAGACCAAGAAGATGACCCTGATGAAGTTGACCAAGAAGACAAAGAAGAGAAGACAAGCACCAAGATACAGAAGAACAAGAGACAGAAAACCAAGAAGCAGAAATACAAGAAGCTGCAGAACAAAAAGCGGAAGAACATTAAGCATAAGACTAAAAATCAGAGCAAAAGATAATATCTAAATTATAAGCAGAAGATGACTAAGCAGTGTATGGGGGTGAGTCCGTTCCTCCTCGTGGTGCCCCTGGAAAAGACCTGCTGCTGCAGGCCAAACTGAACGCGGACAAATCCTGTTGTAAATCTTTTGTGACGGGCAGAACGAAAGGTGTAATGTCCAACCTTTTATAGATAACAACTACAGGAATGCCTGTCACAAATAAGAATATGATGAAGAAGAAGAATATGAAGAAGATGAAGAAGTAGAATATGAAGAATGTAAAAAAAAGAATAATACGAAGAAGGTGAAGAAGAAGAAGGTGAAGAAGAAGTGGATGAAAAAGATGCTGAGGATGATGAAGGAGAAAGTGTGGGAGAAGTAAAAAAGAAGGTGAAGAGCATGGAAGTAGTGAAACATAAATATCTGACAAAATATAAAAATACTTAACATAGTTAATATTTCCATAACTCAGAACATAATAAAAAAATAGTAATTCCTGCTATTCCATTTGACTGGGCTAAACCTCTATGCCTTTATTGTCTCCCCCACCTCCCCCAATACATTCTACATTATTCTTAGTTGTTTTCCTTCATGTAGAAATAACCTACAAGGAAAGAAAGGGTTTATTTTAATTCCGATATTTATGTCCCATTGACTTGCATTGGTTTCCAGTATCGGAATCGGCGATATCCGATACTTTTTCGGTATCGGTCCGATCCAATCTGATCCGATATTTCCCGATATCGGAAGGTATCACTCAACACTACTCAACACTAATAGCGACCAAATGCTTAGAAATGTTTCTATATAAACACAGTACATATTCGATTGCTATTCAACAATTTATTACTATGGCTGTCACTTTTCTGTTAAACCGTAATTATTTTACTTTTGATAAATTATTTTATCTACAAAAGCAAAGTGTGAGCATGGGGGGGAAATTGTCCCCCTCTTTAGCTAATATAGTAATGGCCATATGGGAAGAAGAATATATTTTTACTGATAGCAATCGTTTTTCAGAGCATATAGTTTTTTATGGACGCTACATAGACGATACAATACTAGTTTGGAATGGAGGGGAAACAGAAATAAATAATTTTATGTCTTACATCAATGACAATAATTCTAACTTAAAATTTACTAATTTCTCTGCTGAAACAACAATTATTTTTTTGGATATAACCCAGAGAGGTGATAATTACTACAACAAAGTTTTTACAATCAGAATCTAACTCTATTTTGGAAGCACATTCCTGTCATCCCATGCAGACAATTAATAACATCCCCATCGAGGAACTGGTCAGGATGAAGAGAAACTGCACAACCAGAGATTTATATGAAACTGAACCCAACACCACTAAAAACAGACTGAGGGAACGCGGTTACCCAGAATGGACTCTCCTACGAGCTGAGGCAATTGTGGAGAACATGAAAAGGGATGATCTTTTGAATACTAATAGAACTAATAATAAGAACAAGGATAAATATAAAAATAACAAGATCAATAAGAATGGAGCAGAACTTATGGAGTATTCAAATCAACACGGTTACATTACATTGTCCACACAAAATAGCACTGAATTCCATCAAGTAATTTAGATTATTAAAAGATTCATTCCTATTCTGAATCATGATATTAACCCCTTTACCCCCGAGAGTGGTTTGCACGTTAATGACCAGGCCAATTTTTACAATTCTGACCACTGTCACTTTATGAGGTAATTACTCTGGAACGCTTCAACGGATCCCCCTGATTCTGAGATTGTTTTTTCGTGACATATTGTACTTCATGATTGCGGTAAAATTCCTTCGATATCACTTGCGTTTATTTGTGAAAAAAATGGAAATTTGATGAAAATTTTGAAAATTTAGCAATTTTCAAAATTTGAATTTTTATACCTTTAAATCAGAGAGATATGTCACACAAAATAGTTAATAAATAACATTTCCCACATGTCTACTTTACATAAGCACAATTTTGGAACCAAAATGTTTTTTTGTTAGGGAACTATAAGGGTTAAAATTTGACCAGCGATTTCTCATTTTTCCAACAAAATTTACAAAACCATTTTTTTAGGGACCACATCACATTTGAAGTCACTTTGAGAGGTCTTTATGACAGAAAATACCCAAAAGTGACAACATTCTAAAAACTGCACCCCTCAAGGTGCTCAAAACCACATTCAATAACTTTATTAACCCTTCAGGTGCTTCACAGGAATTTTTGGAATGTGGAAGAAAAAAATTAACATTTAACTTTTTTCACAAAAATGTTACTTTAGACCCAATTTTTTATTTTCGCAGGGGTAACAAGAAAAAATGGACAACAACATTTGTTGTGCAATTTCCCCTGGGCACAGAGATACCCCATATGTGGGGAAAAAACACTGTTTGGGCGCACGGCAGGGCTCGGAATGGAATGAGCGCCATTTGACTTTTTGATTGTAAAATTTGCTTGAATAATTAGCGGACACCATGTTGCGTTTGGAGAGCTCTTGTGTGCCTAAACATTGGAGCTCCCCCACAAGTGACCCCATTTTGGAAACTAGACCCCCCAATGCACCTATCTAGATGCATAGTGAGCACTTGGAACCTCTAGGTGCTTCACAAATTGATTCGTAAAAATGAAAAAGTATTTTTTTTTCCACTTTTTCATTTTTACGAATCAATTTGTGAAGCACCTAGGGGTTCCAAGTGCTCACTATGCATCTAGATAGGTGCCTTGGGGGGTCTAGTTTCCAAAATGGGGTCACTTGTGGGGGAGCTCCAATGTTTAGGCACACAGGGGCTCTCCAAATGCAACATGGTGCCCGCTAGCAAATTGAATGGAAAATCGGCTCAAATTGTTAGCGGACACCATGTTGCATTTGGAGAGCCCCTGTGTGCCTAAACATTGGAGCTCCCCCACAAGTGACCCCATTTTGTAAACTAGACCCCCCCAAGGCACCTATCTAGATGCATAGTGAGCACTTGGAATCCCCAGATGCTTCACAAATTGATTAGTAAAAATGAAAAAAGTGGTGTTTTTTTCACTTTTTCATTTTTACGAATCGATTTGTGAAGCACCTGGGGGTTCCAAGTGCTCACCATATATCTAGATAGGTGCCTTGGGGGGTCTACTTTCCAAAATGGGGTCACTTGTGGGGGAGCTTCAATGTTTAGGCACACAGGGGCTCTCCAAATGCAACATGGTGTCCGCTAACAAATTCAATGGAAAATCGGCTCAAATTGTTAGCGGACACCATGTTGCGTGGGAGGAAGGAGCACCAGGGTGAGGAGGAGTATGCGGTCGAGACTCAATGCTACTAAGAGTTGACCATGTGGAAGACAGACCGGAGGTGGTGGTGCCCAGGTAACTGGAAGTATTATCTGCTATCCAATTAATAACCTGTTCACACTGATCAGTTCTCAATACTGGTGTTGTTCTGTGCTTCCCTAGTAATTCGGTCAAGAAGTGGAAGCGAGAGATGTGGCTGTTGGTTGTGGCACATTTTCACCTTGGCTATGGCCCCGTCCTCTGCACGAACCATCACCAGAACGTCCACTTCCACGTCCCTTGCCACACACCTTGCCCATTGTAAAGGAAGTAAAGTAGCTTACACTTGCACTATCAATGGAAAAAGGGTAATAAAAAGTAGATTAGAACCATGGAAGAGGAAAACCACAGTTCTATTTCTCTGGCCTACAACCGACTCTTTTAAACAATCTGAACAATCAGGGAGAAACTATTATTGTTTTCCTTTACGTAAAAAATTCCAAAACCTGAATAATAGAGATTTTTTACCGTGGGATGGCAAAACCACAGTTATTGTTTACTGGGTATACCAGACTTTTTTAAATATATAGATTTGTGGCTGAACAGTGAGTGACACACTCAAACTGTGTTTTTTTAGATACCAAAGGCCCAAAACTGGATAGTACAGAGATTTGACCCGTGGAACTGCAAAACCACACTGGGATTTGTCGGGCCTACACCAGACTATTTTCAACAGATATATTTTTGTGTCACAACAGTCAGTAGACACTACTGTTTTTCTTTACGGAAAATATACCAAAACCTGAATAATAGAGATTTTTTACCGTGGGATGGCAAAACCACAGTTATTGTTTACTGGGGTATACCAGACTTTTTAAAATATATAGATTTGCGGCTGAACAGTGAGCGACACACTCAAACTGTTTTTTTTTTTAGATACCAAAGGCCCAAAACTGGTTAGTACAGAGATTTGACCCATGGAACTGCAAAACCACACTGGGATTTGTCGAGCCTACACCAGACTATTTTCAACAGATATATTTTTGTGTCACAACAATCAGGAGACACTTCTGTTTTTCTTTACGGAAAATATACCAAAATCTGAATAATAGAGATTTTTTACCGTGGGATGGCCAAACCACAGTTATTGCTTACTGGGGTATACCAGACTTTTTTAAATATATAGATTTGCGGCTGAACAGTGAGCGACACACTCAAACTGTGTTTTTTTTAGATACCAAAGGCCCAAAACTGGATAGTACAGAGATTTGACCCATGGAACTGCAAAACCACACTGAGATTTGTCGGGCCTACACCAGACTATTTTCAACAGATATATTTTTGTGTCACAACAGTCAGGAGATACTACTGTTTTTCTTTACGGAAAATATACCAAAACCTGAATAATAGAGATTTTTTACCGTGGGATGGCAAACCAAACCACAGTTATTGTTTACTGGGGTATACCAGACTTTTTTAAATATATAGATTTGCGGTTGAACAGTGAGCGACACACTCAAACTGTGTTTTTTTAGATACCAAAGGCCCAAAACTGGATAGTACAGAGATTTGACCCGTGGAACTGCAAAATCACACTGGGATTTGTCGGGCCTACACCAGACTATTTTCAACAGATATATTTGTGTCTTAAAAATCAGAGACATGCTTTTTTTTGGGGGGGAGGGACACCAAAAGGTTAATAAGACGGGTATTTGTACAGTGTGATGGAGGAAAAAAAAAAAGAGGATTTAGATGAAAAAAAAAAGCATTTTTCCTGTCCCCTGAGACCTGGAGCTAAGTCCAGCAATTTCAACAATAGGAGCAGCACACAGAACTGTAATGCAGCGTTTGCTGGTATAACCACTGCGTCTCCAATACAGCCTGCCTGCCTGATATCTGGGATGGATAACCTGCAAAAAACAAATAAAAATAGCAAAGGAGGAAACAGAGAGACGTATTGCTAGGGAAAGTAGATCAAATCCCAAACTGTTCTTTACGTATATAAATAGTAAAAGGATTAAATCGAATAATATTGGACCGATAAAAAGTGAGGAAGGCAAAATCATAGAGAAAGATGAGGATAAAGCTAATCTATTAAATAAATTTTTTTCGTCAACTTTCACAAAGGAAAAAGAACTAACAGGCGAAATGAGAAGTGACAAACTTAATCCTCCACTAAGTATGACAAATCTAACCCAAGCTGGGGTACAGAAACGCCTCAGTAACATTAAAATAAACAAATCACCAGGACCTGATGGCATACACCCACGGGTACTAAGGGAACTAAGTAATGTGATAGACAGACCGTTATATCTTATATTTAAGGACTCTGTTGAGACTGGGTCTGTACCACTTGATTGGCGACAGGCGAATGTAGTGCCAATATTCAAAAAGGGAGCAAAAAGTAACACCGGAAACTATCGGCCGGTGAGTCTGACATCTGTTGTGGGCAAAATTTTTGAAGGCTTTATTAATGAGGCAATCATGGAGCATCTTGATGCTAATAATCTATTAACCCCAAACCAACATGGATTCATGAGGAATCGCTACTGCCAAACAAACCTGATTGACTTCTACGAGGAGGTTAGCTCTCGAGTAGATCAGGGGGAACCAGTGGATGTCGTGTATCTCGACTTCTCAAAAGCGTTCGATAGCGTGCCACATAATAGGTTGGTATACAAAATGAGAATGATGGGGCTGGGGGAAAATGTCTGCAAGTGGGTAGCTAACTGGCTAAAGGATAGAAGGCAGAGGGTGGTTATAAATGGAATATACTCAGATTGGGTAAGCGTCACTAGTGGGGTACCACAGGGGTCTGTACTAGGCCCAATGTTATTTAATATCTTTATTAACGACATAGTCAACGGGATAAATAGTAAAATATCAATATTTGCAGATGACACAAAGTTATGTAAAACAATTAATACAAAAGAGGATAGTGAAGACCTACAGAGGGATTTGGATAAGCTGGGTAGGTGGAGCATTAAATGGCAAATGAGGTTTAACGAGGAGAAATGTAAGGTCATACATATGGGAAGGAAAAATGGAAGTCACCAGTACTCACTGAATGGGAAATCATTGGGGAATTCAGAGATGGAGAAGGACTTGGGCATCTTGATTGATAGCAAACTAAATTGGAGTGCCCAAAGTCAGGCCGCTGCTGTAAGGGCAAACAGGGTAATGGGATGTATCAGAAGAGGTATAGCTGCAAAGGATGAGAACATTGTTCTTCCACTGTACAAAGCACTGGTCAGACCACACTTGGAATACTGTGCTCAGTTATGGGCCCCAATATATAGAAAGGATATAAATGAGCTTGAAAAGGTACAAAGGAGGGCAACAAAATTAATAAGGGGAATGGAGGGACTGCAATACCCAGAGAGATTGGCAAAGCTAGGACTATTCAGCCTGGAAAAGAGAAGGTTGAGGGGGGACATAATAAATGTGTACAAATATGTTAGGGGACATTATAGAGACCTTGCCCGGGATTTGTTCAACAGGAGGGATATTACGGTAACAAGAGGGCACTCACTAAGACTGGAAGAGAAAAGGTTTCAGCACCAGCATAGGAAGGGGTTCTTTACGGTAAGAGCAGTGAGAATATGGAATTCACTGAGTGAGGAGACGGTAATGTCGGATTCACTAAACCAGTTCAAGCGGGGACTGGATGCTTTTCTAGATACCAGGCAGATTTCTGCATATACTTAAAAATAGAATAAAATAGTAGGTTGATACAGGGATTTATTCTGACTGCTGGTTTCAGAGTCGGGAGGGAATTTTTCCTCAGGTGAAGATTGGCTAAATCATTTGGGGTTTTTGCCCTCCTCTGGATCAACTTTAGTAATTACAGAACTAACAGGTCGAACTTGATGGACGCAAGTCTTTATTCGGCTTTACTAACTATGTAACTATGTAACTATATTAGTCCTGAGAAGGACTGTTTGTTTGTTCTGGCAGCCTTTACAGACCCTACACTAACTATTTCGCAGTTTATATCTCTCCCTAAATCAGCAGCGCTGTCCCTACACTGTCTAATCCGGAGCGACTGTGTCCAAGATGGCGGCGCCCGGTTTTAAATACTCGAGGTGACGCTGTGCGGCCAGTCAATCACTGTAATGTCCACAACCAACATGGCTGCAGCATTACAGTGACTGGCTGGCAATCCCTGCATGTTCATTGGCTCTGTAAAGAGCGCCAAACATGCAGGGCGGAGACCTGAGCTCCCGCCCGAGTAACCCGGAAATGCTCGGTGCTCGCCAAACATCCCGAGTAGCGTGATGCTCGGGCGAGTACCGAGCAGTGTCGAGCATGTTCGCTCAACACTAATAACGAGCACTTGGAACCCCCAGGTGCTTCACAAATTGATTCGTAAAAATTAAAAAGTGAAAAAAAAAACACTTTCATTTTTACGAATCAATTTGTGAAGCACCTGGGGGTTCCAAGTGCTCACTATTCATCTAGATAGGTGCATTGTGGGGTCTAGTTTCCAAAATGGGGTCACTTGTGGGGGAGCTCCAATGTTTAGGCACACAGGGGCTCTCCAAATGCAACATGGTGTCCGCTAACAAATTGAATGGAAAATCGGCTCAAATTATTAGCAGACACCATGTTGCGTTTGGAGAGCCCCTGTGTGCCTAAACATTGGAGCTCCCACACATGTGACCCCATTTTGGAAACTAGACCACCCAAGGCACCTATCTAGATGCATAGTGAGCACTTGGAACCCCCAGGTGCTTCACAAATTGATTCGTAAAAATGTAAAAGTGGAAAAAAAAACACTTTTTCATTTGTACGAATCAATTTGTGAAGCACCTGGGGGTTCCAAGTGTTCACTATGCATCTAGATAGGTGCCTTGTGTGGTCTAGTTTCCAAAATATGGTCACTTGTGGGGGAGCTCCAATGTTTAGGCACACAGGGGCTCTCCAAACGCGACATGGTTCCAATTTGTTATCGGACACCATGTCACGTTTGGAGAGCTCCTGTGTGCCTAAACATTGGAGCTCCCCCACAAGAGACCCCATTTTGGAAACTAGACCATCCAAGGCACCTATCTAGATGCATAGTGAACACTTGGAACCCCAAGGTGCTTCACAAATTGATTTGTAAAAATGAAAAAGTGTTTTTTTTTCCACTTTTTCATTTTTACGAATCAATTTGTGAAGCACCTGGGGGTTCCAAGTGCTCACTATGCATCTATGTAGGTGCCTTGGGTGGTCTAGTTTCCAAAATGGGGTCACTTGTGGGGGAGCTCCAATGTTTAGGCACACAGGGGCTCTCCAAACGCAACATGGCGTCCGCTAACAATTTGAGCCGATTTTCCTTTCAATTTGTTAGCGGACACCATGTCGCGTTTGCAGAGCCCCTGATGTGCCTAAACAGTGGAGGTCCCCCACAAGTGACCCCATTTTGGAAACTATACCCCTCAAGGATTTTATTAAGGGGTATAGTGAACATTTTGAGCCCAGAGGTACGACACAGAATTTGATAACATTAGGTCATCATATTGAATAAGTTGTCATTAGTTTTGAGCGCAAGTGCTCGCTACTTGAGTTTGCATCAGGTACTCAGGTATGCACCATGTACTGCGTGTGCTCGAGTGACATGCTCGAGTCCCTGCCCCGCATGTTTCACGGTTATTAGACACCCAAAAATAAACATGCGGGGATCGCTCGTGCATGGCAGGCAATCCCCGCAAAGTTTTTTTGGCCGTGAAGCATATGGGGCGGAGACTCGAGCATGTCACTCAAATACCCACGATACTCAATGCATAACAGAGCACCCGATGCAAACTCAAGTAGCGAGCACTTGCGCTCAACACTAGTCGCCATATCGTCATCTTTTTTTCTTACTTTTGAAAAAAATCCCAACCCCATCACAACCCTAACCCCAAACCTAGCCCTAACCCTAGCCCAACCCTAACCCTAGCACAAACCTAACCCGAGAGTTTATTTTTTACGCCGTTCCTCGTGCGGTATAAGTGATTAGACGACCTTATTCTTCAAGTCGGTGCGACTACAGCGATACCAGAATCATATGTGGTTTTTATGATTGACAGCTGTCACACACTAAAAGACGCATTTTTTGTAAAATCTAGTTTTCTCATCGCCATATTTTGAGAGCTATAATTTTTCCAGATTTTGGCAGACAGTCATGTGATGGCTTGTTTTTTGCGGGATGAGTTGACGTTGTTATTGGTGCCATTTTCAAGCACGTGACATTTTTTGATCGCTTTCTGTTCCGATTTTTGGGAGGCAGAATAAACAAAAACCAACAATTCAGGAATTGTTTTTTTTTTATTTTTTTTTATGCCGTTCCGCGTGTGGTAAAATTGATAAGACAGCTTTATTCTTTGGGTCAGTACGTTTACAGCGGTACCACATTTATATTGTTTTTCTATGTTTTTCACTTTTACATAATAATAAGCAATTTTATAGAAAAAATTATTTTTTAGCATCGCTTTATTCTGAGAGCTATAACTTTTTTATTTTTCGGCTGATGGTGCTGTATGGCAGCTTGTTTTTTGCGGGACGAGATGTCGTTTTCAGTGGTACCATTGTTACTTATATTTGTCTTTTTGATCGCGTGTTATTCCATTTTTTGTTTGGCGGTATGATGATAAAGCATTGTTTTTGCTTCGTTTTTTTTTTTTTTTTTACCGTGTTCACTGAAGGGGTTAACTAGTGGGACAGTTTTATAGGTCAGGTCATTCCGGATGCGGCGATACCAAATATGTCTACTTTTATAGTTTTTTTTTTATAATATTTATTGATGGGTACATTATATTTTTATTTTTGGTGGATTATTTTTTTTAATATATTTTTACAATTTTTTTTTTTTTTTCACTTTATGACACTTTTTACACTTTTTTACTTTGTCCCACGATGGGACTTTCACTTTTTTTTCTCTGATCGCCTGCATGGCACAGGAATGCAGCACCATCCCTGTTCCATGCAGGCTGTCAGCGCTGGACAGGGAGAAGATAGTTTGGAGATGCACTGCACATGTCCAAAAAATCTTCCTGCTGTCTGGTGACCCGGATGTTGTCATGACAAAATCGGGTCGTCATGGCAACATCCTGGAAGCCACGGCAGACAGCGCTGGAGGCCGGAAGAGGAGGTGAGTATCGGCGATCACCTCCCCTTGCCACCGACTTCGATTGCAGCATTGCGGGGGTTAATGTGCCGGGAGCGGTGCGGGACCATTCCCTGCACATAGTATTGGGTGTCAGCTATGACAATCAGCTGACACCCGGCGGCGATCGCGCCCGCACAGCCTGTGTGCGGGCGAAATCGCCAGGGCGTATTAATACGTATCTGGTCCATAAGTCCCAGGGCACAGATACATACTAATACGCTCTATGTCGTAAAGGGGTTAAACTGGTACAAACTTTGCAGAACACGGATATAAGATTTGTAGCTAAAAAAGCCTGTACTTTGGGTAACATTCTTTCACCTTGCTATTATATGGATAAATCATTACCTGCCAATAATACAGGCACATGGCTATCTACAAAAGGCTTTTATAGATGTGGTCATAATATTTGTAAGTCCTGCAATCATGCAAATATTTCCCCAACCTTTGTATCTTCAACTAATGGACGTGAATATTCTATTAAGAGTTTCATAAACTGCAATACGACTTCTGTGGTTTATCTAATAGAATGTGTGATATGTAAAATCCAATATGCAGGATGTACTACAGGTCCTCTTAAAAACGCATTCGTAGACATATTTCTGACACTACCAGCACCTCTGCGACTAATATCTCTGCGGTTTCAAAGCATTTTGCCGCTAAACACGGGGGAGATACTCGATATTTAAAATACATGGGTATAAGAAAAGTTTTTAAACCCGTCAGAGGTGGTGACCTCAGGAGAAAGAGATACAGTAGTTTTGGGATTTTTAAATTACAAACCCTTATCCCTTATGGTTTAAACACTCACCAGGATTTAATTCTACAGTACAATTCATGTTAGTTGGTTTTCTGGGTATTGTTTTTATCAGTTCTCTTTTCTTATGGAGCTCACATTCCTCACATTGTCTGCTAGCTGTGTTGCTGATTTTAACCCTTTTCCTCCCATTTAGACAGCTTGTTATTTCATTCACTAATGAGTGTACCTGTTTCTGGATGGTGGCTTACTAACCCTATATATGTGAGTTGCCTCTTTTTGACTATAGATCATGAATAAGACTGTCTGAGTTGAAACGCATCGATTTGACTGATGTAATTCCTCACTGGAGCAGATTGATGTGATGCTTGTATTTCTCGAATGAATTCAAAGATTTTTTTATCTTGGACTCAATAAATTGCTATGTTTTAACTTTATCCTACGCTGGAGATTTTCCTCTTTTCTCTTCATTGCACCGACCCGAGCCAGGGCGACTCCCTGCGAGGATCTCTGGACAGAGGATTTGCAAACTGAATTCCGGTAAGATGACTCTCCCTTTCTTTCACTCCCTGTTTCCATGCAGCTATTCCTTTTTGTGCCAGGAAAAGGCTGTTACTCTTGTTTCCTCACTCGTGTATGGACACTAAATAAACCACCAGTTTGTTTGAACCCGCGGACTGCATCACTGTGTGAACCTGTGCCTATCTCCAACGCGGCTCAGTGAGTACAAATCCCTACAATTGGTGCTAGAAGCACAGGCACAGATCCCAATCGGCAGTGTGACTGCTACAAGAAGACGTATATGTCCTGGGTGAAGTCGGCCATAAGCCAGCAAGTGTCGCCGGACAAAATGGAGGACCTGCTTAAACATCTGTTGCAGGCACAGCAGGCGCAACAAGTGCAGCACCAGTAGCAGTACCTGCAAAGCCAGCAGAGCATGCAGCAGCAGGAAGCAAATAAATTTCTGATGCAGCAGATCCAACAGCAGCAAAGACAAATGGAAATCTTGGCAGAGCAGATCCGTGGCAGGATGACCTCCACATCCTCAGATCCAGGTGATGACTCACACGTCAGGAAGACGGTAAGAAGATCATTACAAAAGATGACCTCGTGTGATGACGTTGAGGCGTTCCTGATGGTCTTTGAGAGAGAGGCAGAACGGGAGAAATTGCCTTCAGAGCAGTGGGCGGAGGTACTGGTGCCATATTTGACAGGCGAGCCGCAGAAGGCCTATTATGACTTGGCCTTGCAGGGTGCGAAAGAGTACGCTAAGTTGAAAACTGAGATTTTGGCACATTTGGGAGTGACTCTGACTGTCAGGGCGCAACGGGTGCATCACTGGGCCTATTGCAGTGACAAACCTCCCCAGTCCCAGATGTTCGACCTCCTACACCGGATCCAAAAGTGGTTGCAGCCTGAATCTTCCTCCCCAGCACAGATGGTGGAGAAGGTCATTATAGACAGGTTTATACACTCTCGGTGAAATCCTGGGTTGACCAGGGAGATCCCTATAATGCAGATGACTTGGTGGGGTTGGTGGAAAGATACCAGGTGGTTGAGAGTCTGTTGGGAAAACAAGAGGTCGTAGCCTCTCAATACTGGGGTTCCCAAAAGGCGGCAGACACAAAAAAGAAGGGAGCTAGAGCCACACCTGGGGGGCATCCAAGAGTTCAGGAGGGGTCTGAGTTGCTGCCCAAGGTCCCACCCCATAATATAGTGTGTTGGAGATGTCATACCCCTGGCCATATTGCTGCCCAGTGTCCCATAAACTCTGAGCCAATAGACTGCAACATGGGCAGGCGTGTCAGTTAAAGGCGGTACAAGTCTCTGGACTATTGGACTCAGGAGGTTTGGTGACTGTTTTTTGGGAAGGTGGTGGGTGTCCAGTGTATCTATGGGGACACTAAGAACTATCCTGTGGCCCAGGTGGATGTAAACACGGACTGTGGCACCACATCTCATGAAGTGGCAGTCGTTAAGGACCTATTGCATCCCATAATAATTGGACGTGACTTTGCATTATTCTGGGAAATGTGGGGAAAGCGGGGACACCTGATAGCTCGGATGACAGCCAGATCGCCCCTAAGGAAACTTACCCACAGAACATGGTAGATGAGTTTCCAATGTGTGTGTTTGTTGGCAATGAGGATGAGGCAACATCCCCTGAGGCCAATATCCCTGAGCTGGAGGTTTCTGAGGGAAACTTTGGAACTGCCCAAATCAGGGATTTAACTCTGAAAGGGGCCTTTGAAAATATTACTGTGTTAAATGGGGTGACTCAGGGACCGGGGGCTGACACTCGGTTCCCTCATTTTGCTGTGAATGGGGATTTGTTGTACAGAGTAACCAAGCCAAGGGGTGAGGTAATAGAACAGTTGCTGGTGCCAGGGCCCTATAGATGCAGGGTGTTAGACATGGCTCATTCTCATGTGTTGGGTGGTCACCTGGGTGCAGACAAGACTCAGGAACAGATCCTCCAAAGATTCTACTGGCCAGGTTGCTATAGATAAATAAAGAGTAAATGTAGCTTAAGAGTAAATGTAGCACTGAAGTCCAGAAAGGCCAGAAGGGCGGAGCTAGATTATATAGGCAGAAACTCATGTGACCAACAAAACAGAAAAAAACTAACAGGAGGGTTCTAACAGTACCCCCTCTTCTATGAGGAGCCTCTGAATCTACCAGGCCCAGGTCTATCAGGAAACCTCCTGTGAAGCACTCCGACAAGTCTAGGAGCAGAGACATCATCCGCCCCTACCCAGAAGTTATCCTCGGGACCGAAACCTTTCCAAGCGACGAGATACTGCAATCTGCCTCTATGCCATCTAGAATTAAGAATGCGAGAAATTTCATATTCCCTGTCTTCCACCACCGGAGGAACAGAGACAGTGGCGTCCCTATCAAAAACATCAGCTTTTTTCAATAAGGAAACATGATACACAGGATTAATCTTCCAGGAGGTAGGAACCTCCAACCTAACAGCAGATTTGTTCACTACCTGAAGCACCTTAAATGGCCCTACAAACTTCGGGCCCAATTTCTTAGAAGGAATCCTCAACCGCAGATTCTTAGAGGACAACCAAACCATGTCACCAAAAACAAAACCTCTTGACATTTCCTGTCAAAGTACCTCTTGGATTTTTTGTTAGCCTCTTGAAGGTTACAACATACATCAGTCCAAACTCTCTCCAAATCACAGGAAAAATTCTCCTCCTCCGGCACAGCCGATACCAATTTAGAGAATGACCCAAACGACGGATGTCTCCCAGTACAACAAAAAAAAGGAGAACACCCAGCAGAAGAGGATGTATGGTTGTTAAGAGCAAATTCAGCCAGTGGCAGAAACTCAGACCACCCCTCTTGATTGTCAGCCACAAAACAACGCAAAAACTGTTCAACATCCTGGTTCTTTCTTTCTGTCTGTCCATTAGACTCAGGATGATATCCAGATGAAAATGACAAATGAACTCCCAACCTGTCACAAAAGGCACGCCAAAAACGAGCCATGAACTGAGGTTCCCTATCAGAAACAATGTCAGTGGGAACGCCATGGAGTCTGACAATTTCCTTAACAAAAGCCTTAGCGAGTGTCTTAGCGCAGGGCAGTTTGATGAAGGGAACCAAGTGACACATCTTGCTAAAATGGTCCATGACCACCCAGATGACAGTGAAACCCTCAGAGGCAGGAAGGTCAGTAATAAAATCCATAGCAAGATGCGTCCAAGGTGCACTAGGAACCTCCAGAGGGCAAAGCAACCCCTCAGCAGGAGCATGTGAAGACTTAGATCTAGCACACACAGTACATTGACGCACCCACTTAATGACTTCCTTCTGCCACCCAGGCTACCAAAAACTGCGACCTACAAGTCTCTTAGTCTCCGAAATTCCCGGATGATCTGCCAACCGAGACTCATGACACTCCACAAACAAATCTCTCCTAAAGTTCCTAGGCACAAACAACCTCCCATGGTGAGTGTTAGATGGGGCATCCTCCTGGGCTTTCAGAATCCCATCTTCCAAAAAGGAGTCCAATGCTGCTATCACAACACCTTCCTGTAAAATGCTCTCCTCCTCCTCGGTACCAACCATGGGAGAAAAACTGTGAGATAAAGCATTAGCTTTTACATTCTTGGTACCCGGGATGTAAGTAACAGAAAAATTTAACCGCGAAAAAAAAAGTGCCCACCTAGCCTGACGGGCATTCAAGCGCTTGGCAGCATCAAGATAGATCAGATTCTTATGATCAGTGAAAACCTGAAAGGTAAATTTAGCACCTTCCAAGAGATGACGCCAATGTTCAAATGCGAGTTTAATCACCAGCAATTCCCGATTACCGACATCGTAATTAAGTTAGGTCTCAGAAATTTTTTTTTAAAAAAAAGCACAGGGATGTACTCCATCCTTGTTTTCCTGAGACAAAACAGCACTGACCCCCACCGAAGAAGCATCAACCTCGACCAAAAAAGGCTTGGTCTCATCAGGTTGCATAAAGATGGGGGCAGAACTGAACCTCTCCTTGAGATACAGAAAAGCTTAAATGGCCTCAAGTAGTCCACTGGACCGTATTCGCACCTTTCCTGGTGAGATCGGTCAGCGGCTTAACAATTATAGAAAAATTCTTAATGAATTTTCTGTAATAATTGGCGAAGCCCAAAAATCTCTGTATCGATTTCAAACCAATAGGCCTAGGTCATTCCTGCACCGCCTGAACCTTCACCGGGTCCATCTCAAAGCCCTCGCTGGAGATAATGTAGCCCAAAAAACTAATTCTCTGCACAGCGAACTCACATTTCTCCAGCTTAGCAAAAAGTGAATTGTCACTTAACAGCTGCAATACCTCACGTATGCTCTGTCAATGAGACTCCAGATCTGGCAAATAAATCAAAATGTCATCCAAATACACAACCACATTCTTACCAATCAACGGTCTTAGGATGTCATTAATAAGGTTCTGAGAAAATGCTGGTGCGTTGGTAAGACCAAAAGGCATCACCAGATTCTTAAAATGACCCACCGGAGTGTTAAAAGCAGTTTTCCACTCATCACCCTCCTTCATACGTAACAAATTGTATGCCCCCCGGAGATCAATTTTAGAGAACCACTTGGCCCCCACTAACTGGTTGAACAAGTCAAGAATTAATGGCAGTGGGTAGGAATTGCGTACTGTAATTTTATTAATTTCGCAAAAGTCCAGACATGGACGTAAACCGCCGTCCTTTTTTTTTTACAAAAAAAAATCCAACAGCCACAGGTGACTTAGAAGGTCTAATGTGGCCGGCGGCCAAGCTTGTCTGTATGTATTCCTCCAAGGCCTTTCTCTCAGGGATAGTAAGATTAAATAAGCGACTCTTGGGGAGTAGCTCCAGGGACAAACTCAATAGTACAATCATAGTCCCTATGGGGAGGCAAAACTTGCGACTCCTCCTCAGAAAAAAACTTCCAAAAATCCTGAATAGGTACAGGTAATTCCCCTCTTTCCACAGCAGCAATGCGACCGTTACAACATTTATCATAACACTTAGGACTCCAAGACTTAATTTCATTGGTAGACCAGTCCAGTACAGGATTGTGCAATTTTAACCAAGGTAACCCCAAAACCACTGGAGAAGGCAAATTATTTAATACCGCCAAATCCAAATTCTCTTGGTGAATACCATTAATGGTAAGGGGAAATTCAAAAACATTGTGAGTAGTGTTGAGCATTCCGATACTGAAATATCGGGTATCGGCCGATATTCGCGGTATCGGAATTCCGATACTTAATTCCGATACTTTTGCAATATCGTATACCGGAATCGGAAGTTCCCATAATGCAATGAGCCTGTTTCATTTTATTCAGCCAATGAGGATCCTAAGAAGTGTGGGCACATCCTGTTAGGCATGTAGGCATCTTAACTAATGGCATGGCTGTGATTGGCTGCTGAAATGATGTCATGATGCACTATAAAAGCCGCCGCCGCCATTTTGAGCTCACTCTGCTGTGAATTCAGTTAGGGATAGGACGCTGTTGTTCTGATGGACAGTTTTAGCTACCTATTTGGTCTATTCAGCTTTACCCAAGCTACTTTATAAATCGCTGTGCCTTGCAGCGCTAGTGCACAGTTCTCTATGCTGTTCACCACTGTCTGCAAGGTCTGTGTGTGTGAGTGCAGCTCACCCTGTAGCGTGTGCTTCAGCCACGTCTGGTTGTAGTGCACTCAGTGTGTGTCACTGCCTCATACATTGTCCTTTTTTGCCAATTCATAATTTTTCCTGATATCTCCTATTAGTGTGGTGGTTCCATCCGTATTCAGCTAAATTGGTTCCAAACACACTATATAGGAGTAAATAGAGAATTTTTTTTTGTCTTGCAGCGCTAGTGCACAGTGCTCTGCATCTGCACTGTTCACCGCTGTCTGCAAGGTCTGTGTGTGTGAGTGCAGCTCACCCTGTAGTGTGTGCTTCAGCCACGTCTGGTTGTAGTGCACTCAGTGTGTGTCACTGCCTCATACATTGTCCTTTTTTGCCAATTCATAATTTTTCCTGACTTCTCCTATTAGTGTGGTGGTTCCATCCGTATTCAGCTACATTGGTTCCAAACACACTATATAGGAGTAGTTAGAGGAGCCTTTCTGCAGCATTGTGCCCTGCAGCCCCAGCCAGATTAGTATTAGCCTATTTTTTGTAGCCTCATCTATTGTATTGTAGGTTACCTTCCTACATTGTAATAGCTACAAAAAGTTTGTGATACAATCGGTATTACATCTTTGGGCACATCCAGTGTCTTTTTGTGACAAAAAAAACCTAAATAAAGTTCACCAAACACTCCACTTTACAGTTGTGTAGGCCACATTAGCTCATATTAAAGTCTAGTCCACACTTTATAAAATTAGTGTTTCTTATACCTGTTAGCAGCTGTTCAGGAATAAGCACACTAAGCCCGTAGTACTTTTCTGCCTATCTTTAACAGTCTACCAAGATGAAGAAGGCAGGGAGTAAGGCATGTGGTCGTGGTCGTGGGCGTGGAGTTTCTGCAGGGAGAGGACGTGAGAATTCTGTGCCTGCAGGGAGAGGACGTGGGGATTCTGTGCCTGCTGCAGGCACCAGTGACTCAGCATCCCCCAGTTTTACCAGGGAACAGTCCTCTATGCGCAGCTTTGTAGGAGCTAGCCGTACCCCACTGCTGCGGGAGTACCAAACTGAAGCCGTTGTCGGATGGATGGCAGCTAACGCATCGACTTCAATTAGTTCCAGATCCTCTCAGGTCCTGAGCACTGAAGAGCACCCATCTGTCTCTTCACCACCTGCCAAATTGCTCAGGCAGTCAGAGAGCCCTGGACAGGAGCCATCTCTACTTCTATTCTCTGAATCTCTTGGCTTGGAAAGAGCGGGCCAGCCAAGGAGAATTCGAGAATTTGAAGAAGAGGTAGTATGCAGTGATGCGCAACCGTTTTGTCTCTCTGAATCTGAAGAGGCGGGTGGGCCAGTGCCTATGGTCAGCAGCACACCTCAGTATGCATCTGATGATGAGACTCAGGTGCCACTTTCTGGTGCGTACTGTGCTGTCGAGACTACCCAGGAGAAGCAGTTGTTTGAAGAGTATGGTGTAGATGATGAGGTCCTTGACCCATCATGGCGTGAGGGACAGGAAGGTGGTGGGAGCAGCTCTGAGGAAGAGATTCCCCGAACAGCCCAAAAAGGAGGGAGAGGGAGGGGGCAGACTTGGTTGCCTGTAGCCTCCACTTCGGCACCCATTAGGAGCAAGGCTTTTCCAAAATCCAAAGCGGGCGCTCCCAAGACTTGCAGTGCCTGGTCCTTTTTTGACACAGTTGCAGATGACATTTGCTTTGTCAAATGCAAGCTGTGTAATCAGAAGGTGAAAAGAGGGAAAAGTGTCAGCAACCTCAATACCACAAATATGTGGAAACATGTGCAGACCAAGCAAGTGGTGGAGTTACAAAAACACACTGAAGACCTAGGCCAACCTACAGCGCCACCTACCACCTCTTCAGCTCGTGTTGTAGCCTCTTCCTCCAGCTCACACACAGCTGGTTCGGCTTCCTCACAGGATCGCCATGGAAGAATCTCTGGCACTGTTGTACAGAGACACAGTGTAATTCCACCCACAGCACCACTTTCCCAGTCATCCTCACACTCCCAGGCCAGTCTACAGCCATCGTTAGTACAGGCATGGGAGAAAAGGCGCCCATACTCGGCAAACCACCCCCGAGCACAGGCTCTGAATGCTGGCATTGCTAAACTACTGGCCCTTGAAATGCTAACATTCAGGCTGGTGGAGACTGACACCTTCCAAAACTTTATGGCATTGGCAGACCCACAATACAACATGCCCAGCTGCTTTTATTTCAGCAGGCAAGCCGTCCCTGCCCTGCAACAGCATGTTGACGGAAAAATTAAACATGCGCTACAAAACACCGTCAGTAGCAAGGTCCACCTGACCACCGATGCGTGGACCAGTAAGCATGGACAGGGACGATACCTTTCCCTCACTGCCCATTGGGTAAATGTTGTGGAGCCGGGTACAGATCTTGAGAGTGGCGCTGTACGTGTTCTGCCAACTACAAGGATTGCAGGAATCCAGTCTGTACACATTGACTCCTCCTCATACTCCAGTTCCTCTGAATCAGCACTGCAGGAGCTGTCACGGTCTACCTCCACATCGACCCGTGAATGGTTACCTGTTATGATGACCGATATGAGCACAGCCATGGCCAAACATCAACAGACCGTATTAAAATTAATTTCCTTGGGGAATCGAAGCCACACAGCGCAGGAGCTCTGGAATGCCATCAAGCAGCAGAGCAACGTGTGGTTTGTGCCAGCGAATCTCCAGCCAGGCATGGTAGTGTGTGACAATGGCCGAAATCTGGTGGCAGCTCTGGGCCTAGGCAACCTCACTCACATCCCATGTCTGGCACATGTGCTCAACTTGGTCGTGCAGAGTTTTTTGAGGGACTATACGGATCTTGATGCACTGCTTCACAAGGTCCGCATAGAGTGCGCTCACTTGCGGCGTTCCAGCAACGTAAGATCACGCATTGCAGCTCTGCAGCACCGATTACGTCTTCCGGAACATCGCATCTTATGTGACCTACCCACCAGGTGGAATTCAACGTTACATATGTTGGAGAGGTTGTGTGAGCAGCAGGCAGCAGTAATGGAGTACCAGCTGCAGCAGGCACAAACAAGTCGCAGTGCGCGCCGTTCACACTTCACCACCACTGAGTGGGCCTCTATGAAGGACATTTGCCACGTTTTGCGTGCCTTCGATTATTCCACGCGGATGGCGAGTGCAGATGATGCACTAGTCAGCATGACTATCCCCCTAATCTGTCTGCTTGAAAAAACACTGCAAGCACTAAGAGAAGAGGTTTTGGAAGAGGTGGAGGATAAGGAGTCACAAATGCCATCTGCTTCTCTACAGTCTGCGCAACGTGGTTCCTCACAAAGGCCTAGGCAGGGGACACTTTGTGAGGAGGATGAGGAGGAGTCAATGGATGAGGAAGACATCTGTCCAGAGGAGAGAGGTACACAATGCTCTAGTAGTCAGTATCTAGAGCGAGGGTGGGGTGATGCAGAGCAGGCAGAGATCACGCCTCAAGCAGGGGACAGCGTTTCTTGGCCAGTTGGCAGTCTGCAGCACATGGTTGATTTCATGCTGCAGTGCCTGAGAAATGACCGCCGCATCGCCCACATTCTCAACACGGCTGATTATTGGGTGTCCACCCTCCTAGATCCTCGCTACCGTGACAACTTACAAAGCCTCATAACACCGTTGAACCAGGAGCGTAAAATGCGGGAGTACCAAGACGCACTGGTGCATTCCATCATGTTCTCCATTCCAATCGAGGGCAGTGCTGCTAGTGCTTTACAAAGCAGCTCAGTGCGTCGAGGCAGTGGAGGAAGCTCTGCACAAAGAGGGAGCAGAAGCAGCGCCTCAGCACAAGGCAAGACCAGTATGGCCGAAATGTGGCAAAGTTTTGTGTCCCCGCCGCCACAAATGTCTACACCATCACAGACGGCTCCAGTCAGCAGGAGGCAACCTTTCCGTCAGATGGTGACAGACTACATGTCTTGCCCTCTTAGTGTACTCCCAGACGGCTCTTCTCCCTTCAAGTTTTGGGTCTGTAAGCTGGATACATGGCCAGAGCTTAGTCAGTATGCATTGGAGGTGCTAGCTTGCCCTGCTTTTAGTGTATTATCGGAACGCGACTTTAGTGCCGCAGGTGGGTACTAACAGACCGTCGCATGCGACTATCCTCCGATAATGTTGACCGGCTTACTTTTCTCAAAATGAACAAGGCCTGGATCTCTCACGAATTTGCCAGTCCTCTTCCAGAATAAATAATTGGTTGGCAACAGTATCCAGGTCTCCTGTTGTGTAGAGATGAGCGTTGTTCTACTCGAACTGTTCGCCAATCTCAAATTCGAGCTGTTTTGGGCGGTGTTCGAGCCTTTCGGCGAACACGAACAATTTGAGAAAAATTCGGCTGTTCGAGGTTATGTTCGATAACTGTTCATGCACCAAAATCATAACTGGATTTTTTCTCAGTAATGAAGAAAATTAATGTTAATACGCAGTTTGAGTGTACAGCGTGGTGGGGGGAGGGGCAGGGGATGGATCTCTGCAGGAACAATGAAGATCTCCATTTTTTTTTCTCTTTCCCGCATTTACAGTGGGGAGGTGCAATCTGTCAGCCTATCAGCAGCGCACACACGGAGTGAAGTGCTTTTTTTCACACAAGCAAGGGCATGTGTCATTGGCAGTGTATGTCACATGTCCTTGCCCTATAAGACCAAGCCATTTTCCCCGTCGCCACCATTTTCTCACTGCTGCAGCTGCGTGTTAGACGGCACCGCTGTTGCTGTGTGCGCTATACCTTGTTAATTTCAAGCCAATTTTCGCACAAATATACAGATAGCTTGGGAGTAGGGAATAGTTGTGATTGCAGTCCTTTTAAGGACTAGGTTACAGCATTTCCTACGACTTTTATCAGGCAGGTCTGTGCTCTTAAATAGATAGGTTGTGGGAGTAAAGACTAATTGTAATTGGAGTCCTTTTCAGGACTAGGTTACATCAGTTCCTATCAGTTTTTGCCAGGCAGGTCTGTGCCAGTGCTGTGCAAGTTTTTTTCACAGCATTTGTCTGAATCTAGCAAAGCTAATCCTTTTTGGCCTATTGCAGAGTGTGTTAGTCAGTGGAGTAGCCTATCTGTGTTGCAAGATATACCACCTGTGTATAGAATACCAATTTTTTTACTGCACCTAGTGAAGTAAAATCTTTTGGGCATAGCATCATTCTATTAGTCCATCTATACTGACCTCCATCAGGTTGCAAACTGAATCTAATTTTTTTCTGCATCTAGCTCTGAAAAAATATTTGGCCTTCTAGCAGTGTGTGGGACTTGTTCTATTAGTCCACCTATACTGACCTCCATCAGGTTGCAAACTGAATATATTTTTTTCTGCATCTACCTCTGAAAAAATATTGGGCTTCTAGCTGTGTGTGGGACTTGTTGTATTAGTCCATCTATACTGACCTCCATCAGGTTGCAAACTGAATATATTTTTTTCTGCATCTACCTCTGAAAAAATATTGGGCTTCTAGCTGTGTGTGGGTCTTGTTCTATTAATCCATCTATACTGACCTCCATCAGGTTGCAAACTGAATATAATTTTTTTCTGCATCTAGCTCTGAAAAAATATTTGGCCTTCTAGTAGCGTGTCGGACTTTCTCTATTAGTCCATCTATACTGACCTCCATCAGGTTGCAAATTAAAAATAATTTTTATCTGCATCTACAGTACCTCTGAAAAAATATTTGGGCTTCTAGCTGTGTGTGGGACTTGTTGTATTAGTCCATCTATACTGACCTCCATCAGGTTGCAAACTGAATATATTTTTTTCTGCATCTACCTCTGAAAAAATATTGGGCTTCTAGCTGTGTGTGGGACTTGTTGTATTAGTCCATCTATACTGACCTCCATCAGGTTGCAAACTGAATATATTTTTTTCTGCATCTACCTCTGAAAAAATATTGGGCTTCTAGCTGTGTGTGGGTCTTGTTCTATTAATCCATCTATACAGACCTCCATCAGGTTGCAAACTGAATATAATTTTTTTCTGCATCTAGCTCTGAAAAAATATTTGGCCTTCTAGCAGTGTGTGGGACTTGTTCTATTAGTCCACCTATACTGACCTCCATCAGGTTGCAAATTCAAAATCATTTTTTCTATGCATCTAGCTCTGAAAAAATATTTGGCCTTCTAGCAGTGTGTGGGACTTTCTCTGTTAGTCCATCTATACTGACCTCCATCAGGTTGCAAATTAAAAATAATTTTTATCTGCATCTACAGTACCTCTGAAAAAATATTTGGGCTTCTAGCTGTGTGTGGGACTTGTTGTATTAGTCCATCTATACTGACCTCCATCAGGTTGCAAACTGAATATATTTTTTTCTGCATCTACCTCTGAAAAAATATTGGGCTTCTAGCTGTGTGTGGGTCTTGTTCTATTAATCCATCTATACAGACCTCCATCAGGTTGCAAACTGAATATATTTTTTTCTGCATCTACCTCTGAAAAAATATTGGGCTTCTAGCTGTGTGTGGGACTTGTTGTATTAGTCCATCTATACTGACCTCCATCAGGTTGCAAATTGAATATAATTTTTTTCTGCATCTAACCCAGCCAATAGTTTTGGCCTAATACCACAGTTTGGCCACTCAGCTCTGCTCGATTACCATCCATTGTTTTTTTGTGCAAACAACTCCAGAGTTGTGAATTAGTTAACCACCAAAATGAGTGGAAAAAGGCCTGCTGCTGGTGAAAAGGGGAATAGGCGTGTTGGGAAGGGGAAAAAAGGTTGTGTCCGTGGGGTAGGTGTTAAAGCAACAGTAACATCTGCAGAAGAAAGACCATCTTCCAGCCAAACTAAAATGTCTACTTCTTTTAGCGGACAATGTGATAAGATCCCTTTCTTACGGCCACGCCAATCGCTACAAATTCCAGATGAGGCACAAAAACAGCAGGTGCTTCAACGGATATCAAGTGCTCCTTTAAGTGGGCTCTCCTCCACAACAACTTCAACATCACAAATACTCCAGTCCTCAAAGGTGTCACCCAAATCGCACTTGCTTCCTCACAGCTCCCAAATCTCCAGCTGCCCGTCTGAGTATGAGGTAGAACAGATGGTTGAGTCTGCAGAGCTGTTTACTCATACTATAGCCTGGGAATCAGAGGTCGACTCCAGCGCTTCTGTGAATCCAGACGAGGAAATGATCTGCACTGATGCCCAGAATCTTTATGAGTCGGATCCAGGACCAGACGCAGAAGGTTCTGACCATAATGTAGACCCTCATTTCCAAACTGTAACTCCTGTTGGTGGAGACAATGAGGAAGACGATGATAAGACTCAAATACCTGATTGGAGCGACAACTTTAGTTTTTTGTCAGGGCAGGAACAGGTTGGCTCTGAGGACGACGGGTGTGATAACACACAGGGTGATGATGATGAGGTTGGAGATCCCACTTACTGTCAACCCACAGTCAGCCAAGAGATGAGGTCAGCAGAGGAGGTGGAGGAAGATGCTAGTGACGACGAGGTCAGGTTGCGCCTTCCTGGACAGAGACGTAGTACTGGAAGCACGTCAACAACTGCATCCTCAAACACAACTCTGCCTCTCACCACAAGTCGTGGTGGCTCTTCAGGTCGCATGGGTGCTAAGCCTTGCATAGCCTGGGCATTTTTTCAGATCGATAAAGATGACCCAACTCGTGTTATCTGTAACATTTGTCAGCAAAAGCTAAGTAGAGGCCAAAAAATACATAGTTTGAGTACTTCATGCATGAACCGGCACATGGACATGAAGCATAAGTTGCAGTGGGAAGCTCAGTGTGCTACAATGCGGCCTAGCCGGCCGGGCCAACCACCGTCTGCCATATCTTGTGCATCCGCGGCCTCTTCATCCTCTGTGACTGGGGGGACAGCAGTCACACCTGTTTTGGGGCGCAGACCTGCCACCAATTTACCCGCAACAGCCAGCGTGATTGGCAGGTCATCATTTTCTTTGGAGGTGGTAGCACCAGCTGGTGTTGAGCGCTGTCCGACATCGATAGCACCACCTTTGGATCAAGGCAACCTAACATGTCCGCCTGCATCTTCCTCACAGACCGGCAGTTTGCCGGGGACACCCTTATCAACCCCGTCTAAGCACAATAGCCAGCCCTCGGTCCCTCAGATGTGAACAAGTAAAAGACCATTTCCTCCTAGCCATGAGAAAGCTAAGAGGTTGAATTTCACCATCTGCAAGCTCTTGGCTACAGAAATGCTGCCTTTCCGCCTGGTGGACACAGAGGATTTTCGAGACCTTATGTCCGTCGCAGTGCCCCAGTACCAGATGCCCAGTCGGCACTACTTCTCAAAGAAAGGTGTGCCTGTGCTCCACCAGCATGTCGCACACAACATCACCGCTTCTTTGAGAAACTCTGTGTGTGACAGGGTGCATTTCACCACAGACACTTGGACGAGTAGGCATGGACAGGGGCGTTACATGTCGCTGACTGGGCACTGGGTAACTATGGTGACAGCAGGACAAGGGGCTGCTGTCCAAGTCTTGCCGTCCCCACGAGTTGTGCGTCAATCCTCTTTATGTCAAAGTTCCTCCACTGCTTCTGCCTCCTCAACCTCCTCTCGGTCTTCCACCTGCACCCAAAGCCTGTCTGGTCATGCCACAAGCTTTCTATCTGCGCAGAAGGGATCCTGCACACCTCCTTACTATGCTGGCAGTAGGGCTCAACGTCATCAGGCGGTTTTTACTTTGAAATGTCTGGGAAATGTGAGTCACACAGCTGAGGAGTTGTGGTCAGCTCTGGAGAACCAATTTCATGAATGGCTGTCACCACTGGACCTGAAACCAGGGAAGGCCGTGTGCGACAATGCTGCAAACCTGGGTGCGGCCCTTCGCCGGGGCAATGTCACACACGTGCCTTGTATGGCTCACGTGTTGAACCTGGTTGTCCAGCAATTTTTAGCCCACTATCCCAGACTAGATGGCCTTCTGCAGAGGGCACGGTCGCTGTGTGCTCACTTCCGCCGTTCGCATCCCGCAGCTCAGCGACTTACATCTCTACAGAAGTCGTTGAGCCTGCCACTTCACCGGCTAAAATGCGATGTGCCTACCCGGTGGAATTCAACTCTGCACATGTTGCAGCGACTGTGGCAGCACCGACAAGCCCTGGTGCAATACGTTCTGACGTATAGCCTGGGCCAACGAGATCCAGAGGTGGGGCAAATCATGCTGGAGGAGTGGTCTCAGATCAGGGACCTATGCACCCTTCTGCACAGTTTTGAAATGGCGACGAAGATGTTTGGTGCTGATGATGCCATTATCAGCATGACTATTCCGGTGATTTACATGCTGGAGCACATGTTAAACAGAATTCGGAGTCAGGTGGTGGCACAAGAGGAGGTGGAGGAAGTAGAGGAGGAGGAGTTGTATGCGGAAGGGCTAACATCTGCAAGGTCCAGACGGTCGGCAGCACCAAGGCGGCAGGCATGTGAGGGTGGGGGAGATGGTTTTACCAGGGCGCATGGTAGCAGCCAAACTAGTGAGGAAGGTGCAGGAGCCCAGGAAGAAGTGGAGGACGAACTGATGGAAGACTCATCAGATGAGGGAGACCTTGATCACATTTCTGTTGTGCGAGGTTGGGGGGAGAGGACAGAGGAAGGAAGCATGATTGTTACCTCGCCACCAACACAACAGGGACTTGGTGCTCCTGGATGCGCAACACACATGAGTGCCTTCTTGCTGCACTACCTGCAACATGACCCTCGAATTGTGAGAATTAGAAATAATCCTGACTACTGGGTTGCCACACTGTTAGATCCCCGGTACAAAAGTAAATTTGCCGAAATTATTCCTGCCATAGAAAGGGATGCACGCATGCAGGAGTATCAGCAGAGACTGTTGCAGAATCTTACATGTGCTTTTCCACAAAACACCAGTGGTGCACGTAGTGAATCTCACAGTTCCAACTTGCCAACCGTGGGACCGTCAAGTGTTCAGCACTCAAACTGTAACAGAACCACAGTATCTGCTGGTAACATCAATTTTGCGGAATCATTTCACCACTTTTTTAGCCCATCCTTTGCAAGGCCACAGGAGAAAAGAAATCTGACACATAGTCAACGCCTAGAGACGATGGTACAGGAGTATCTCCAAGTAAACATTGAAGCCACGACTGTGTCACTGGACCCTTGCTCTTTTTGGGCTTCCAATCTGGATAAATGGCCGGAGCTAGCCACTTACGCCTTGGAGATCTTGTCATGCCCCGCAGCCAGCGTTCTGTCTGAACGTGTGTTCAGCGCTGCTGGTGGTGTGCTGACAGATAAGCGCACGCGGCTCTCCACTGATAATGTAGACAGACTCACATTCATAAAGATGAACAAATCATGGATCCGAAACGACTTTTCTACCCCTGTGTCATCCTGGGGAGAGTAAAAGCTTGATGATTGGTTAAAATCACCCTACCAACCGTTTTAAGCTTTCAAATTACTAATCATGTTTATCTGTATCTTGACTGGAAAATAATTTGGGCTTTGTAGCAGTGTGCAGCACTGATCCTATTAGGCCATCTATAATAAGCTCCACCAGATTTAAAATTAAAAATAATTTTTAGCTGCATCTAGCCCGGAAAATAATTTTGGGGCTCCGAGATGCGCAAGACACATAAGTGCCTTCTTGCTGCACTACCTGCAGCATGACCCTCATATTGTCAGAATTCGAAGTAATCATGACTACTGGGTTGCCACACTCTTAGATCCCCCAAACTTTTCGATCAACCTTTTCATTTTAATAAAGACCAAAAAAATGGTCATTTTTGAAATTATAAGCATTAGCAGGTTGTTAGAAACTGAAATCAAACAGTTTTCAACTCAAAACTTTATTCTAGGTGATGTTACATTTTCACATAGGACCCCTTGTTCGAAAGGAGCTTCTGAACTCTCTCGTCCATTGAATTTGTCAGGTTTTGGATGGTTTCTGCTTCAATTGTTTTGCATGAGGACAGAATACCCTCCCAGAGCTGTTGCTTAGATGTGAACTGCCTCCCGCCATCATAGACACTCCTTTTAATGATGCTCCAAAGGTTCTGAATGGGGTAGAGGTCAGGGGAGCATGGGGGTCACACCATAAGTTTGTCCCCTTTCATGCCCATATCAGCCAGAGATGCAGATGTTTTATGTGCAGCATGAGATGGTGCATTATCATGCAGAAAAATGATCTTGCTGTGAAATACACGGTTCTTCTTCTTGAACCATGGCAGGAAGTGCTGTTTGAGAAAATCCACATACATTATGGAGTTCATCTTTAGCGCCTTCAGGGATCCTAAAGGGGCCGACAATCTCTCTCCCCATGATTCCAGCCCAAAACATTACTCCACCTCCTCCTTGTTGGCGCTGTAGCCGTGTTTGCGTGGGGTGTCCATCAACCAGCCATCCTCCACTCCATCCATCTGGACCATCGAGCGCTGCACGGCACTCATCCGTGAACAAAACAGTTTTGAAATCAGTCTTCATGTAATGTTTGGCCCACTGGAGCCGTTTCTGCTTGTGTGAAGTGGATAGAGGAGGTCGACAGGATGGCGTATGCACAGCTGCAAACCTCTGAAGGACCCTGCATCTTGTTGTTCGGGGGACGTTGGAGGCACAAGCAGCTTCAAAAACTTGTCTGCTGCTATGACAAGGCTTTTTTGCCGCTGCGCCTTCAACCTGACGTAATTGCCTGTAGGAAAGAGTCCTCAATTTGCCCTTATCAGCACGCACACGTGTGTACTGTGAATCAGCTACATATTTCTTGATTGCCAAGACACTTCATCCTGATCATCGCACAATGTTGATTGTAGTCATGCCTTGACCTAAACACTCCACAATTTGTTGCTTCTCAGCAGCCGACACATCCTTTTTCTTTCCCATTTTGGCAGAAAATGTAGGCTGCTTAATAATGTGAGAGAGCCTTCTTAAGTAGTCTTGCCTTTCATTGGACACACCTGCCAAACTAATTAGCACAGGTGTCTGCAATTGCTTACAGTGATATAAAGAGCCCTGACACACATCACCATCAATGAGTTTAACTGACAAACAGACAAATTCTTCCCTTATCACTCCTAAACACTTTTTGCATAATAATTTGGAACGCAGTGTACATGTGCTTTTCCACAAAACACCAGTGGTTCACGTAGTGAATCTTACAGTTCTAACTTGCCAACCGTGGTCTGTATGGAATTGTTCAATAAAGGGCCCAAAATTAAGATAACATAGATGGGAGAGGTCTCTATGAATAGGAATTCCTAAGTATTTGATACCCTGTGAGGGCCAGGCAAAGGGAAAGTTGGACTGGATGGAATCCTATATGGATTTGGGGAGGGAGACATCGAGGGCCTCAGACTTCGCTGCATTGATTTTAAAATTTTACCATGTAACAAAGTGATCTATTTCAGCCATAACAGCAGGGATGGATATATGTGATTGAGTGATATATACTAGGACATCATCAGCAAATAGAGAGCACTTGTACTCGGTGCCTCCCACCTCAATCCACCTAATATTGGGGTTATGGCGAATTGATGAGAGCAGTTGCTCCGTCACTAGGATGTATATGAGAGGCTACAGAGGACATCCCTGCCTTGTCCCATTGGTGATTGTGAAAGGTGATGAAAATGTTCTGACGCACCCCCTGGGCCTTGGGACACCCGGAGCCGGACCCTTTTTGGTGGATGCTGGTGGTTGTAGCCTTCGTGGCGGCGACCCGGTTCCGTGGCTCAGGGCGGTCAAACCAGTGGCGGAACTATTTATGTGGTTTTGATGTTTAAATGTCCGACTACGCCACCCGTGGATTGCGGTCAGAGTGAACCGCCGCTACAGGGCAGACCGCTGAGGCTGGTGTTGTGGGTGCAGCAGAGCGTAGCATAACTCCCCACGGGAGGAGTATAGCCTCAGGGCAGTGTATGCGGAGGATGGGGGTGATGGTGCAGGGCAGCAGCAGTAACGACACGGAGTCAGTGATGCAGTCCAGGGCCTTTACTCACAGTTCTTATTATCCAGACCACGTCTGCAGGTAACGGCTGCCCACGTCGTACTGTGCTCACCAGGTGAGGGGCTCAGACAACTCCCAGATAACTTTGGAGCACTTCACAGGACCCCCTTTGTGTGTCCTTTGTCTGGCCTTTCTTACCAATACTTCTGTCCGGCTGCCTCGGGCCTCCTCTTGGTAAACTTGGCGCCAGTTTCCCTGACCCTATGTGGTGCCTTCCTAGCGGGTGTAGCGAGGGGCTGCGCCACATAAAATGTCAGAGCCTCCGGTTTCTAGCTTAGGGTCGTTTCCTGCCTCCACTAGTTCGGGGACCGGTCTCCCCCTTTGGCCTGACCCCTCCACGCAGGTGGATTCGGGCGTGCGGTGGCGACTCGCCCGTCCGCACCCCTGGGATCCCTTCATTCCTCGTTCCTGGAGCCTTCTCCGCTCCTCTTCCTTCCTTCTCCCTCTTCCAGGCCTGGGCCTCTGTTACTAGGCCCGCCTCCGGAGCAGAGCTCATGCAGAGCCCCTGCTCCCTGCCACTTCTGCTCAGACTTCTCTCCACTGAACTAAGATGGTGCCCACCTTTTATACTCCCTTCTCAATGCACCCAGGAACTGCTTCCTCCCTGCTCCTGCACTACAGGGTTCCCCTTCCTCAGTGTTCCCTCCCCCCACTCCAGCCAGGGACAGGGACTGTCATGCCCATCTCAGGGGCATATTGGTCGCACTGCCCCACGGCAATGTGGTGTAATGCATGCAGGTGTCGGGTCCTGATCCACACTCCATCCTTACCTGAGAGTGAGATATCACATCTCTGGGTGAGGTGCAATACGTCTGTAGCAACCGAGCCCTCAGGGTGCTACAGTTCCATTTATCTACAGCCTAGGTGACGTATTGCGATACAGGGCCGTGATTTTGGCTATAAAAGGGTCCCCTAGACCCCTACCCCAAGCTTTTTAAGAGAATCATATATGGCGTGCCAGGAGACTCTATGGAATGCTTTCTCAGCATCCAACGAGAGTATCTAATTACAAATTTTTAACTGCATCTAGCCCAGGAAATACTTTGTGCCTAGTAGCAGTGTCTGCTATTCAGCGGATTATCCCGGCTGCTAAGCAAGCTACACCACCTGTAGTTTGGACACTTAATTTTTTCAAAGGAAATGCTTCGGGACCACGGGATACTCAGTGAAGAGCATCAGGAGGCACCCCAAGGCATAGGGGCTGGGACTGGCAGTAGGATGCCTTGCGGTGGACAGCGGAGCTCGATCCTTATAAAAGCTTTTTAACTGCAGCAGCTTTAGTGGACGCTACTGGAGCTGGAATTACCACGGCTGCTGGCATGAGACTTGCCCTCCAATAGATCCTTGTAAATGGATTTAAAGTGTATTCATTCAAATTAGAGAGACAATTTAAATTAAAAAGCTTAGAGCTGCCTCCACCGCAGGGGGGCTCGCTCGACCCACCAGCGGACAGGCACCAGTATTGGGAGAGGGGGGCTGGCCGTCAGGGTTCACCGCGGCTCTGGCACAAACCCGGCGACACGGAGGTGGCACGGGCAGGAGCGGACTGGCCGTGTCGGCTTCTCACTTTTTGGATTTTAGAAGGGCATGACATGCCTATATCTGTGTCTCCCCCTCCTTTTACTCCTCCACCTCTTTTATTTTCGCATGACTATATGTACTTGTCACTTTTCCATGTGTTAGTTATGTCTTCTGAGCAGTTTGTCAGCTTTTGGACACCTTTGAAGGTGTTTTCTATGTGTTTCTATGTGTTTTTGTTTGCCTGCCATTGGTTTTAACGGTGTTCGAAGGTGTTCGACGAACCGAACCGAACTCGAACACTACGGGGGTGGCTCAACACTACTGTTGTGTTCATGTTTCTACCACCTGAACTGTAATCCCTGAGCTCCAACACCGCCAGTTGGTGCTCGGAAGTGCCGTCTGCACAGTCAACACTTGCTGCCGTGTTATTGGGGTTCAGTAACGTCAGCTGTTCCCCTGCTGTGCGGACGGCAATTTCTCCTGCTCTGTCCACATTCTCACTACTACAGATTTTAAAGTTGCTCCAATTACACCTCTGGCTCCTCTGTTTTCAGTATTATCCCTGAGCTCCAACACCGCCAGCTGGCACTCGGAAGTGCCGTCTGCACAGTCAACACTTGCTGCCGTGTTATTGGGGTTCAGTAACATCAGCTGTTCCCCTGCTGTGCGGACGGCAATTTCTCCTGCTCTGTCCACATTCTCACTACTACAGATTTTAAAGTTGCTCCAATTACACCTCTGGCTCCTCTGTTTTCAGTATTATCCCTGAGCTCCAACACCACCAGTTGGCGCTCGGAAGTGCCGTCTGCACAGTCAACACTTGCTGCCGTGTTATTGGGGTTCAGTAACGTCAGCTGTTCCCCTGCTGTGCGGACGGCAATTTCTCCTGCTCTGTCCACATTCTCACTACTACAAATTTTAAAGTTGATCCAATTACACCTCTGGCTCCTCTGTTTTCAGTATTATCCCTGAGCTCCAACACCGCCAGTTGGCGCTCGGAAGTGCCGTTGTTATGTTCTGCTACCAGAGCTAAGGAAAGAGAGGAGATCTGTCCCTACGATAGAACTCAGCTGAATCCCTACGATGTAACAGGGGACCTGATCCTGCGATCAGACCTGATAAAGTCCTAAGCTAGTCTGTACGGAGACCTATAGATGTGGGGAAGGAATCCCTACAAGTACTAAGGACTGGGAGGAAAATGGACACCTCCTAACAGAAATAGTAGCAGACAGACGAACAAACAAAATATATAGAACATAGAGGTCCGTAGACCAAGCAAACTAACAGAGTTAGATACAGAGCACAGGCTAGCTAGAAAGTAGTAATACAATGAAGTCCAGCAAAGCCAGAAGGGCGTAGCAGGATTAAATAGGCCAACAAGGTCATGTCACCAGTAAAGGAAAAAAAAAACCTAAGAGCAAGGTTCTAACAGTACCCCCCCCTTCTAAGAGGATCCTCCGGATCCCCTAGGACCAGGCTTATCAGGAAATCTCCTGTGAAACGCTCTGATAAGTCTGGACGCGGAAACATCATCCGACCTCACCCAAGAGTTATCCTCGGGACCGAAACCTTTCCAGGCCACAAGATACTGCAAACTACCTCTATACCGTCTAGAGTTAAGGATGCGAGAAATTTCATATTCCCCGTCCTCCACCACCGGAGGAACAGAGGCAGAGGCGTCACAATCCGATACAACAGCTTTTTTCAACAGAGAGACATGAAATACCGGATTAATTCTCCAGGAGGTAGGAACCTCCAACCTAACAGCAGATTGGTTGACAACCTGAAGCACCTTAAAGGGCCCTACAAACTTGGGACCCAATTTCTTTGAAGGAATCCTCAACCGCAGATTCCTAGAGGACAACCAAACCATGTCACCAACAGCGAACAAAACCTCCTGTCGTTTCCTATCAAAGTAGTCTTTAGATTTTCTGTTGGCCTCCTGAAGATTACCACGCACATCCGTCCAAACTCTCTCCAAATCACCGGAAAAATTCTCCTCCTCAGGCACGGCAGATCCCAACTTGGAGAACGACCCAAACGACGGATGTCTCCCAGAACAACAAAAAAAAGGCGAACAACCAGCAGAAGAAGATTATATGATTGTTCAGAGCAAATTCAGCAAGTGGCAGAAACTCAGACCACCCCTCTTGATTGTCTGCCACAAAACAACGCAAGAACTGCTCAACATCCTGGTTTTTCCTTTCTGTCTGGCCATTAGATTCAGGATGATATCCGGACGAGAACGACAAATGAACTCCCAACCTATCACAAAAGGCACGCCAAAAACGAGCCACGAACTGAGGACCCCTATCAGAAACAATGTCAGTAGGAACGCCATGAAGTCTGACAATTTCCTTGACAAAGGCCTTAGCGAGAGTTTTAGCGCAGGGCAGTTTGACGAAAGGAACCAAGTGACACATCTTGCTAAAACGGTCCACGACCACCCAGATGACAGTAAAACCCTCAGAGGGGGGAAGGTCAGTTATAAAGTCCATAGCCAAATGTGTCCAAGGAGCACTGGGAACCTCCAAAGGACAAAGCAACCCCGCAGCAGGAGTATGTGAGGACTTAGATCTAGCACATATAGTACATTGACGCACCCACTTAATGACTTCCTTCTGCCATCCAGGCCACCAAAAACTGCGACCCACCAGTCTCTTGGTCTCAGAGATTCCGGGATGACCTGCCAACCGAGATTCGTGACACTCAACAAACAAATCTCTCCTAAAGGTCCCAGGCACAAACAACCTCCCATGAAGAGTGTTAGAAGGGGCATTCTCCTGTGCTTTAAGAATCTCATTTTCCAAAACGGAGTCCAAAGCAGCTATCACAACACCTTCTTGTAAAATGTTCTCCTCTTTCTCAGCACCGACTATGGGAGAAAAACTGCGAGACTAGGCATCCGCCTTAACATTCTTAGTACCAGGGATGTAAGTAACGGAGAAATTAAACCGCGAGAAAAACAGTGCCCACCTAGCCTGACGGGCATTCAGGCGCTTGGCAGCATCAAGATATATCAGATTTTTATGATCCGTAAGAACCTGAACGGGAAATTCCGCACCTTCCAAGAAGTGGCGCCAGTGTTCAAATGCGAGTTTAATAGCCAATAATTCCCGATTACCAATATCGTAATTCAGTTCAGTCTCCGAAAATTTTTTTGAAAAAAAGGCACAGGGATGTAATCCATCCCCGTTATCCTGAGACAATACTGCGCCAACCCCCACAGAGGAAGCATCAACCTCAACCAAAAACGGCCTAGTAACATCAGGCTGCATAAGGATGGGAGCAGAGGTGAACCTCTCCTTGAGATACACAAAAGCTTCAATGGCCTCAGAAGACCACTGAACCGCATCAGCACCTTTCCTGGTGAGATCAGTCAGAGGTTTGACAATACTAGAAAATTTTTTTATGAATTTTCTGTAGTAATTGGCGAAACCCAAAAACCTCTGTATCGATTTCAAACCAATAGGCCTAGGCCATTCCTGCACAGCCTGAACCTTAACCGGATCCATCTCAAAACCTTTGCTGGAGATAATGTAGCCCAAAAAACTAATTCTCTGTACAGCGAACTCACATTTCTCCAGCTTAGCAAAAAGCGAATTGTCCATTAATAACTGTAATACCTCACGCACGCTCCGCCAATGAGACTCCAGATCCGGCGAATAAATCAAAATGTCATCCAAATACACAACCACATTTTTACCGATCAAAGGTCTAAGGATGTCATTAATCAGATTCTGAAAAAATGCAGGAGCATTAGTAAGACCAAAAGGCATAACCAGATTCTCAAAATGACCCACAGGAGTGTTAAAAGCAGTCTTCCATTCGTCACCCTCCTTCATGCGCAACAGATTGTATGCCCCCTTAAGGTCAATTTTAGAGAACCACTTGGCCCCCATTAACTGGTTAAACAGATCAGGAATCAATGGCAGTGGGTAAGGATTGCGTACAGTAATTTTGTTAATCTCACGAAAATCCAGACAAGGACGTAAACCGCCGTCCTTTTTTTTTACAAAAAAAAATCCAACCGCCACAGGAGACTTAGAGGGCCTAATGTGACCGGCGGCCAAACTTGTCTGTATGTATTCCTCCAAAGCCTTCCTCTCAGGAATAGTAAGGTTAAATAAACGACTTTTAGGAAGAGTCGCTCCAGGGACAAATTCAATAGAACAATCATAGTCTCTATGGGGAGGCAAAACCTACGATTCCTTCTCAGAAAAAACTCTCCAAAAATCCTGAATAGGAACAGGCAATTCTCCCCTATCCAAAGCTGCAATACGCCCGTTACAACACTTGTCATAACATTTATGGCTCCAGGATTTAATTTCACTGGTAGACCAATCCAGTACAGGATTGTGAAATTTTAACCAGGGCAATCCCAATATTACTGGAGAAGGCAAGTTATTCAACACTACCAAATCCAATTTCTCATGGTGAACACCATTAATAGTGAGAGGAAATTCACAGACCTTGAGAGTAATATTCTTCAAAGGGGAACCATCCACAGAAACCACAGCAATGGGTGATGATAAAGGTTCGGGTTTTAAATTGAGTCTTTCCAAGAATCCCCCATCAATTACATTCAGAGTAGACCCACAATCGACAAACACCCGAAATTCCATTAATTTTTCCTGAGCAATCGTGGAAGCAGCTAAAAATACACCCTTGAAATTTAAACAGGCAATACGGGCATGACTGACCATTTTTTTTTCTTTTTCATACGAAGCTCACAGCCTTTAATCAAATGACCAGATTTTCCGCAATAGAAACACAAGCCTTCAAAAAGTCTACGGTCTTTTTCTTGAGAGCGAGGTGCCACCGATAAAATCTCCATCGGTTCACCACTGTTAGTACACACATTCTTATAACCAGAAACTGACATAGCAGAGGATTTGCTCTCATTAACCCTTGCACGCAGTCTTCTATCCACCCGTATAGCTAATTGCATAGCCTGTTGCAAATCTTCAGGTGTAGGATAAGCAATTAGCAGGTCTTTAACCCTTTCATTGAGCCCAGCAAGAAATAGACTTTTCAGAGCAGAATCATTCCACCCTGTTTGAGTAGACCATCGACGGAAATGAGTACAATATTTTTCCACATTACTTGATCCCTGTCTCAAACGTCTTAACTCAGTCTCAGCTGATGCGACACGGTCAGGATCATCATATAATAGCCCCAAAGCAGAAAAAAAACTATCCACTGATCTGAAGCATGTATCACTAGGTTGCAAAGAAAAGGCCCACTCCTGAGGCTCTTTGCGCAAAAGTGACATTATGAACCCTATGCGCTGAGATTCATCCCCAGAGGACTTGGGTCTCAAACGAAAATACAATAAGCAAGCATTTTTAAATGAAAAAAATTCTCGGTGTTCACCAAAAAATAAATCCGGCAAACATACCTTAGGCTCCAAGAAATGTGCTCCAGGACAGTTACTCACGTGCTGACGGAGCTCGGCCACCTCCAGAGAGAGTCCCTGCAGGCGATGAGCCAAATCCTGAACCGACACCATGATGGAACAGAAAAATCTTTCCTTAGAGAATTTGCAGGCTGGACTTACAGTTATGTTCTGCTACCAGAGCTAAGGAAAGAGAGGAGATCTGTCCCTACGATAGAACTCAGCTGAATCCCTACGATGTAACAGGGGACCTGATCCTGCGATCAGACCTGCTAAAGTCCTAAGCTAGTCTGTACGGAGACCTATAGATGTGGGGAAGGAATCCCTACAAGTACTAAGGACTGGGAGGAAAATGGACACCTCCTAACAGAAATAGTAGCAGACAGACGAACAAACAAAATATATAGAACATAGAGGTCCGTAGACCAAGCAAACTAACAGAGTTAGATACACAGCACAGGCTAGCTAGAAAGTAGTAAGACAATGAAGTCCAGCAAAGCTAGAAGGGCGGAGCAGGATTAAATAGGCCAACAAGGTCATGTGACCAGTAAAGGAAAAAAAAAACCTAAGAGCAAGGTTCTAACAGCCGTCTGCACAGTCAACACTTGCTGACGTGTTATTGGGGTTCAGTAACGTCAGCTGTTCCCCTGCTGTGCGGACGGCAATTTCTCCTGCTCTGTCCACATTCTCACTACTACAGATTTTAAAGTTGCTCCAATTACACCTCTGGCTCCTCTGTTTTCAGTATTATCCCTGAGCTCCAACACCGCCAGTTGGCGCTCGGAAGTGTCGTCTGCACAGTCAACACTTGCTGCCGGGTTATTGGGGTTCAGTAACGTCAGCTGTTCCCCTACTGTGTGTCCGGCAAATTCTCCTGCTTTGTCCACATCCACTGTACTACTGATTTAAAACTTGCTCCAATTACACCTCTGGCTCCTCTGTTTTTAGTATTTACCCTGGGATCCAATACCGCTAGTTGCTGCTCAGAAGTGCCGTATGCACAGTCAACGCTTGCTCCAGTGTTATTGGGGTCCAGTAACGTCAGTTGTTCCCCTGTTGTGTGTCCGGCAAATTGTCCTGCTTTGTCCACATCCACTGTACTACTGATTTAAAACTTGCTCCAATTACACCTCTGGCTCCTCTGTTTTTAGTATTTACCCTGGGCTCCAATACCGCTAGTTGCTGCTCAGAAGTGCCGTATGCACAGTCAACGCTTGCTCCAGTGTTATTGGGGTCCAGTAACGTCAGTTGTTCCCCTGTTGTGTGTCCAGCAAATTGTCCTGCTTTGTCCACATCCACTGTACTACTGATTTAAAACTTGCTCCAATTACACCTCTGGCTCCTCTGTTTTTAGTATTTACCCTGGGCTCCAATACCGCTAGTTGCTGCTCGAAAGTGCCGTCTGCACAGTCAACACTTGCTGCCGTGTTATTGGGGTTCAGTAACGTCAGCTGTTCCCTTGCTGTGCGGACGGCAATTTCTCCTGCTCTGTCCACATTCTCACTACTACAGATTTTAAAGTTGCTCCAATTACACCTCTGGCTCCTCTGTTTTCAGTATTATCCCTGAGCTCCAACACCGCCAGCTGGCGCTCGGAAGTGCAGTCTGCACAGTCAACACTTGCTGCAGTGTTATTGGGGTTCACTAACATCAGCTGTTCCCCTGCTGTGCGGACGGCAATTTCTCCTGCTCTGTCCACATTCTCACTACTACAGATTTTAAAGTTGCTCCAATTACACCTCTGGCTCCTCTGTTTTCAGTATTATCCCTGAGCTCCAACACCGCCAGTTGGCGCTCGGAAGTGCCGTCTGCACAGTCAACACTTGCTGCCGTGTTATTGGGGTTCAGTAACGTCAGCTGTTCCCCTGCTGTGCGGACGGCAATTTCTCCTGCTCTGTCCACATTCTCACTACTACAAATTTTAAAGTTGATCCAATTACACCTCTGGCTCCTCTGTTTTCCGTATTATCCCTGAGCTCCAACACCGCCAGTTGGCGCTCGGAAGTGCCGTCTGCACAGTCAACACTTGCTGCCGTGTTATTGGGGTTCAGTAACGTCAGCTGTTCCCCTGCTGTGCAGACGGCAATTTCTCCTGCTCTGTCCACATTCTCACTACTACAGATTTTAAAGTTGCTCCAATTACACCTCTGGCTTCTCTGTTTTCAGTATTATCCCTGAGCTCCAACACCGCCAGTTGGCGCTCAGAAGTGCCGTCTGCACAGTCAACACTTGCTGCCGTGTTATTGGGGTTCAGTAATGTCAGCTGTTCCCCTACTGTGTGTTCGGCAAATTCTCCTGCTTTGTCCACATCCACTGTACTACTGATTTAAAACTTGCTCCAATTACACCTCTGGCTCCTCTGTTTTTAGTATTTACCCTGGGCTCCAATACCGCTAGTTGCTGCTCAGAAGTGCCGTCTGCACAGTCAACGCTTGCTCCAGTGTTATTGGGGTCCAGTAACGTCAGTTGTTCCCCTGCTGTGTGTCCGGCAAATTGTCCTGCTTTGTCCACATCCACTGTACTACTGATTTAAAACTTGCTCCAATTACACCTCTGGCTCCTCTGTTTTTAGTATTTACCCTGGGCTCCAATACCGCTAGTTGCTGCTCAGAAGTGCCGTCTGCACAGTCAACACTTGATGCCGTGTTATTGGGGTTCAGTAACATCAGCTGTTCCCCTGCTGTGCGGACGGCAATTTCTCCTGCTCTGTCCACATTCTCACTACTACAGATTTTAAAGTTGCTCCAATTACACCTCTGGCTCCTCTGTTTTCAGTATTATCCCTGAGCTCCAACACCGCCAGATGGCGCTCGGAAGTGCCGTCTGCACAGTCAACACTTGCTGCCATGTTATTGGGGTTCAGTAATGTCAGCTGTTCCCCTGCTGTGCGGACGGCAATTTCTCCTGCTCTGTCCACATTCTCACTACTACAGATTATAAAGTTGCTCCAATTACACCTCTGGCTCCTCTGTTTTCAGTATTATCCCTGAGCTCCAACACCGCCAGTTGGCGCTCGGAAGTGCCGTCTGCACAGTCAACGCTTGCTCCAGTGTTATTGGGGTTCAGTAACGTCAGCTGTTCCCCTGCTGTGTGTCCGGCAAATTCTCCTGCTTTGTCCACATCCACTGTACTACTGATTTAAAACTTGCTCCAATTACATCTCTGGCTCCTCGGTTTTTAGTATTTACTCTGGGCTCCAATACCGCTAGTTGCTGCTCGGAAGTGCCGTCTGCACAGTCACCACTTGCTGCCATGTTATTGGGGTAAAGTAACGTCAGCTGTTCCCCTGCTGTGCGGATGGCAATTTCTCCAGCTCTGTCCACATTCTCACTACTACAGATTTTAAAGTTGCTTCAATTACAACTCTGGCTCCTCTGTTTTCAGTATTATCCCTGAGCTCCAACACCGCCAATTGGCGCTCGGAAGTGCCGTCTGCACAGTCAACACTTGCTGCCGTGTTATTGGGGTTCAGTAACGTCAGCTGTTCCCCTGCTGTGCGGACGGCAATTTCTCCAGCTCTGTCCACATTCTCACTACTACAGATTTTAAAGTTGCTCCAATTACACCTCTGGCTCCTCTGTTTTCAGTATTATTCCTGAGCTCCAACACCGCCAGTTGGCGCTCGGAAGTGCCGTCTGCGCAGTCAACACTTGCTGCCGTGTTAGTGGGGTTCAGTAACGTCAGCTGTTCCCCTGCTGTGTGTCCGGCAAATTCTCCTGCTTTGTCCACATCCACTGTACTACTGATTTAAAACTTGCTCCAATTACACCCCTGGCTCCTCTGTTTTTAGTATTTACCCTGGGCACCAATACCGGTAGTTGCTGCTCGGAAGTGCCATCTACACAGTCAACGCTTGCTCCAGTGTTATTGGGGTTCAGTAACGTCAGCTGTTCCCCTGCTGTGTGTCCGGCAAATTCTCCTGCTTTGTCCACATCCACTGTACTACTGATTTAAAACTTGCTCCAATTACACCTCTGGCTTTTCTGTTTTTAGTATTTACCCTGGGCTCCAATACCGCTAATTGCTGCTCGGAAGTGCCGTCTGCACAGTCAACGCTTGCTCCAGTGTTATTGGGGTTCAGTAACGTCAGCTGTTCCCCTGCTGTGTGTCCGGCAAATTCTCCTGCTTTGTCCACATCCACTGTACTACTGATTTAAAACTTGCTCCAATTACACCTCTGGCTCCTCTGTTTTCAGTATTATCCCTGAGCTCCAACACCGCCAGTTGGCGCTCGGAAGTGCCGTCTGCACAGTCAACACTTGCTGCCGTGTTATTGGGGTTCAGTAACGTCAGCTGTTCCCCTGCTGTGTGTCCGGCAAATTCTCCTGCTTTGTCCACATCCACTGTACTACTGATTTAAAACTTGCTCCAATTACACCTCTGGCTCCTCTGTTTTTAGTATTTACCCTGGGCACCAATACCGCTAGTTGCTGCTCGGAAGTGCCGTCTACACAGTCAACGCTTGCTCCAGTGTTATTGGGGTTCAGTAACGTCAGCTGTTCCCCTGCTGTGTGTCCGGCAAATTCTCCTGCTTTGTCCACATCCACTGTACTACTGATTTAAAACTTGCTCCAATTACACCTCTGGCTCCTCTGTTTTTAGTATTTACCCTGGGCTCCAATACTGCTAGTTGCTGCTCGGAAGTGCCGTCTGCACACTCAACACTTGCTCCAGTGTTATTGGGGTTCAGTAACGTCAGCTGTTCCCCTGCTGTGTGTCCGGCAAATTCTCCTGCTTTGTCCACAGCCACTGTACTACTGATTTAAAACTTGCTCCAATTACACCTCTGGCTCCTCTGTTTTTAGTATTTACCCTGGGCTCCAATACCGCTAGTTGCGGCTTGGAAGTGCCGTCTGCACAGTCAACGCTTGCTCCAGTGATATTGGGGTTCAGTAACGTCAGCTGTTCCCCTGCTGTGTGTCCGGCAAATTCTCCTGCTTTGTCCACATCCACTGTACTACTGATTTAAAACTTGCTCCAATTACACCTCTTGCTCCTCTGTTTTTAGTATTTACCCTGGCCTCCAATACCACTAGTTGCTGCTCGTAAGTGCCGTCTGCACAGTCAACGCTTGCTCCAGTGTTATTGGGGTTCAGTAACGTCAGCTGTTCCCCTGCTGTGTGTCCGGCAAATTCTCCTGCTTTGTCCACATCCACTGTACTACTGATTTAAAACTTGCTCCAATTACACCTCTGGCTCCTCTGTTTTTAGTATTTACCCTGGGCTCCAATACCGCTAGTTGCTGCTCGGAAGTGCCGTCTGCACAGTCAACGCTTGCTCCAGTGTTATTGGGGTTCAGTAACGTCAGCTGTTCCCCTGCTGTGTGTCCGGCAAATTCTCCTGCTTTGTCCACATCCACTGTACTACTGATTTAAAACTTGCTCCAATTACACCTCTGGCTCCTCTGTTTTCAGTATTATCCCTGAGCTCCAACACCGCCAGTTGGCGCTCGGAAGTGCCGTCTGCACAGTCAACACTTGCTGCCGTGTTATTGGGGTTCAGTAACGTCAGCTGTTCCCCTGCTGTGTGTCCGGCAAATTCTCCTGCTTTGTCCACATCCACTGTACTACTGATTTAAAACTTGCTCCAATTACACCTCTGGCTCCTCTGTTTTTAGTATTTACCCTGGGCACCAATACCGCTAGTTGCTGCTCGGAAGTGCCGTCTACACAGTCAACGCTTGCTCCAGTGTTATTGGGGTTCAGTAACGTCAGCTGTTCCCCTGCTGTGTGTCCGGCAAATTCTCCTGCTTTGTCCACATCCACTGTACTACTGATTTAAAACTTGCTCCAATTACACCTCTGGCTGCTCTGTTTTTAGTATTTACCCTGGGCTCCAATACTGCTAGTTGCTGCTCAGAAGTGCCGTCTGCACACTCAACACTTGCTCCAGTGTTATTGGGGTTCAGTAACGTCAGCTGTTCCCCTGCTGTGTGTCCGGCAAATTGTCCTGCTTTGTCCACATCCACTGTACTACTGATTTAAAGCTTGCTCCAATTACACCTCTGGCTCCTCTGTTTTTAGTATTTACCCTGGGCTCCAATACCGCTAGTTGCTGCTCGGAAGTGCCGTCTGCACAGTCAACGCTTGCTCCAGTGTTTTTAGGGTTTAGTAACGTCAGCTGTTCCCCTGCTGTGTGTCCGGCAAATTCTCCTGCTTTGTCCACATTCACTGTACTACTGATTTAAAACTTGCTCCAATTACACCTCTGGCTCCTCTGTTTTTAGTATTTACCCTGGGCTCCAATACCGCTAGTTGCTGCACGGAAGTGCCGTCTGCACAGTCAACGCTTGCTCCAGTGTTATTGGGGTTCAGTAACGTCAGCTGTTCCCCTGCTGTGTGTCCGGCAAATTCTCCTGCTTTGTCCACATCCACTGTACTACTGATTTAAAACTTGCTCCAATTACACCTCTGGCTCCTCTGTTTTTAGTATTTACCCTGGGCTCCAATACCGCTAGTTGCTGCATGGAAGTGCCGTCTGCACAGTCAACGCTTGCTCTAGTGTTATTGGGGTTCAGTAACGTCAGCTGTTCCCCTGCTGTGTGTCCGGCAAATTCTCCTGCTTTGTCCACATTCACTGTACTACTGATTTAAAACTTGCTCCAATTAAACCTCTGGCTCCTCTGTTTTTAGTATTTACCCTGGGCTCCAATACCGCTAGTTGCTGCACGGAAGTGCCGTCTGCACAGTCAACGCTTGCTCCAGTGTTATTGGGGTTCAGTAACGTCAGCTGTTCCCTTGCTGTGTGTCCGGCAAATTCTCCTGCTTTGTCCACATCCACTGTACTACTGATTTAAAACTTGCTCCAATTACACCTCTGGCTCCTCTGTTTTTAGTATTTACCCTGGGCTCCAATACCGCTAGTTGCTGCTTGGAAGTTCCGTCTGCACAGTCAACGCTTGCTCCAGTGTTATTGGGGTTCAGTAACGTCAGCTGTTCCCCTGCTGTGTGTCCGGCAAATTCTCCTGCTTTGTCCACATCCACTGTACTACTGATTTAAAACTTGCTCCAATTACACCTCTTGCTCCTCTGTTTTTAGTATTTACCCTGGCCTCCAATACCACTAGTTGCTGCTCGTAAGTGCCGTCTGCACAGTCAACGCTTGCTCCAGTGTTATTGGGGTTCAGTAACGTCAGCTGTTCCCCTGCTGTGTGTCCGGCAAATTCTCCTGCTTTGTCCACATCCACTGTACTACTGATTTAAAACTTGCTCCAATTACACCTCTGGCTGCTCTGTTTTTAGTATTTACCCTGGGCTCCAATACCGCTAGTTGCTGCTCGGAAGTGCCGTCTGCACAGTCAACGCTTGCTCCAGTGTTATTGGGGTTCAGTAACGTCAGCTGTTCCCCTGCTGTGTGTCCAGCAAATTCTCCTGCTTTGTCCACATCCACTGTACTACTGATTTAAAACTTGCTCCATTTACACCTCTGGCTCCTCTGTTTTCAGTATTATCCCTGAGCTCCAACACCGCCAGTTGGCGCTCGGAAGTGCCGTCTGCACAGTCAACACTTGCTGCCGTGTTATTGGGGTTCAGTAACGTCAGCTGTTCCCCTGCTGTGTGTCCGGCAAATTCTCCTGCTTTGTCCACATCCACTGTACTACTGATTTAAAACTTGCTCCAATTACACCTCTGGCTCCTCTGTTTTTAGTATTTACCCTGGGCACCAATACCGCTAGTTGCTGCTCGGAAGTGCCGTCTACACAGTCAACGCTTGCTCCAGTGTTATTGGGGTTCAGTAGCGTCAGCTGTTTCCCTGCTGTGTGTCCGGCAAATTCTCCTGCTTTGTCCACATCCACTGTACTACTGATTTAAAACTAGCTCCAATTACACCTCTGGCTGCTCTGTTTTTAGTATTTACCCTGGGCTCCAATACTGCTAGTTGCTGCTCGGAAGTGCCGTCTGCACACTCAACACTTGCTCCAGTGTTATTGGGGTTCAGTAACGTCAGCTGTTCCCCTTCTGTGTGTCCGGCAAATTGTCCTGCTTTGTCCACATCCACTGTACTACTGATTTAAAACTTGCTCCAATTACACCTCTTGCTCCTCTGTTTTTAGTATTTACCCTGGGCTCCAATACCGCTAGTTGCTGCTCGGAAGTGCCGTCTGCACAGTCAACGCTTGCTCCAGTGTTTTTAGGGTTTAGTAACGTCAGCTGTTCCCGTGCTGTGTGTCCGGCAAATTCTCCTGCTTTGTCCACATTCACTGTACTACTGAATTAAAACTTGCTCCAATTACACCTCTGGCTCCTCTGTTTTTAGTATTTACCCTGGGCTCCAATACCGCTAGTTGCTGCACGGAAGTGCCGTCTGCACAGTCAACGCTTGCTCCAGTGTTATTGGGGTTCAGTAACGTCAGCTGTTCCCCTGCTGTGTGTCCGGCAAATTCTCCTGCTTTGTCCACATCCACTGTACTACTGATTTAAAACTTGCTCCAATTACACCTCTGGCTCCTCTGTTTTTAGTATTTACCCTGGGCTCCAATACCGCTAGTTGCTGCTTGGAAGTTCCGTCTGCACAGTCAACGCTTGCTCCAGTGTTATTGGGGTTCAGTAACGTCAGCTGTTCCCCTGCTGTGTGTCCGGCAAATTCTCCTGCTTTGTCCACATCCACTGTACTACTGATTTAAAACTTGCTCCAATTACACCTCTTGCTCCTCTGTTTTTAGTATTTACCCTGGCCTCCAATACTGCTAGTTGCTGCTCGGAAGTGCCGTCTGCACAGTCAACGCTTGCTCCAGTGTTATTGGGGTTCAGTAACGTCAGCTGTTCCCCTGCTGTGTGTCCGGCAAATTCTCCTGCTTTGTCCACATCCACTGTACTACTGATTTAAAACTTGCTCCAATTACACCTCTGGCTCCTCTGTTTTTAGTATTTACCCTGGGCTCCAATACCGCTAGTTGCTGCTCGGAAGTGCCATCTGCACAGTCAACGCTTGCTCCAGTGTTATTGGGGTTCAGTAACGTCAGCTGTTCCCCTGCTGTGTGTCCGGCAAATTCTCCTGCTTTGTCCACATCCACTGTACTACTGATTTAAAACTTGCTCCAATTACACCTCTGGCTCCTCAGTTTTCAGTATTATCCCTGAGCTCCAACACCGCCAGTTGGCGCGCGGAAGTGCCGTCTGCACAGTCAACACTTGCTGCCGTGTTATTGGGGTTCAGTAACGTCAGCTGTTCCCCTGCTGTGTGTCCGGCAAATTCTCCTGCTTTGTCCACATCCACTGTACTACTGATTTTAAACTTGCTCCAATTACACCTCTGGCTCCTCTGTTTTTAGTATTTACCCTGGGCACCAATACCGCTAGTTGCTGCTCAGAAGTGCCGTCTACACAGTCAACGCTTGCTCCAGTGTTATTGGGGTTCAGTAACGTCAGCTGTTCCCCTGCTGTGTGTCCGGCAAATTCTCCTGCTTTGTCCACATCCACTGTACTACTGATTTAAAACTTGCTCCAATTACACCTCTGGCTGCTCTGTTTTTAGTATTTACCCTGGGCTCCAATACTGCTAGTTGCTGCTCGGAAGTGCCGTCTGCACACTCAACACTTGCTCCAGTGTTATTGGGGTTCAGTAACGTCAGCTGTTCCCCTGCTGTGTGTCCGGCAAATTGTCCTGCTTTGTCCACATTCACTGTACTACTGATTTAAAACTTGCTCCAATTACACCTCTGGCTCCTCTGTTTTTAGTATTTACCCTGGGCTCCAATACCGCTAGTTGCTGCACGGAAGTGCCGTCTGCACAGTCAACGCTTGCTCCAGTGTTATTGGGGTTCAGTAACGTCAGCTGTTCCCCTGCTGTGTGTCCGGCAAATTCTCCTGCTTTGTCCACATCCACTGTACTACTGATTTAAAACTTGCTCCAATTACACCTCTGGCTCCTTTGTTTTTAGTATTTACCCTGGGCTCCAATACCGCTAGTTGCTGCATGGAAGTGCCGTCTGCACAGTCAACGCTTGCTCCAGTGTTATTGGGGTTCAGTAACGTCAGCTGTTCCCCTGCTGTGTGTCCGGCAAATTCTCCTGCTTTGTCCACATTCACTGTACTACTGATTAAAAACTTGCTCCAATTAAACCTCTGGCTCCTCTGTTTTTAGTATTTACCCTGGGCTCCAATACCGCTAGTTGCTGCACGGAAGTGCCGTCTGCACAGTCAACGCTTGCTCCAGTGTTATTGGGGTTCAGTAACGTCAGCTGTTCCCCTGCTGTGTGTCCGGCAAATTCTCCTGCTTTGTCCACATCCACTGTACTACTGATTTAAAACTTGCTCCAATTACACCTCTTGCTCCTCTGTTTTTAGTATTTACCCTGGCCTCCAATACCACTAGTTGCTGCTCGTAAGTGCCGTCTGCACAGTCAACGCTTGCTCCAGTGTTATTGGGGTTCAGTAACGTCAGCTGTTCCCCTGCTGTGTGTCCGGCAAATTCTCCTGCTTTGTCCACATCCACTGTACTACTGATTTAAAACTTGCTCCAATTACACCTCTGGCTCCTCTGTTTTTAGTATTTACCCTGGGCTCCAATACCGCTAGTTGCTGCTCGGAAGTGCCATCTGCACAGTCAACGCTTGCTCCAGTGTTATTGGGGTTCAGTAACGTCAGCTGTTCCCCTGCTGTGTGTCCGGCAAATTCTCCTGCTTTGTCCACATCCACTGTACTACTGATTTAAAACTTGCTCCAATTTCACCTCTGGCTCCTCAGTTTTCAGTTTTATCCCTGAGCTCCAACACCGCCAGTTGGCGCGCGGAAGTGCCGTCTGCACAGTCAACACTTGCTGCCGTGTTATTGGGGTTCAGTAACGTCAGCTGTTCCCCTGCTGTGTGTCCGGCAAATTCTCCTGCTTTGTCCACATCCACCGTACTACTGATTTAAAACTTGCTCCAATTACACCTCTGGCTCCTCTGTTTTTAGTATTTACCCTGGGCACCAATACCGCTAGTTGCTGCTCAGAAGTGCCGTCTACACAGTCAACGCTTGCTCCAGTGTTATTGGGGTTCAGTAACGTCAGCTGTTCCCCTGCTGTGTGTCCGGCAAATTCTCCTGCTTTGTCCACATCCACTGTACTACTGATTTAAAACTTGCTCCAATTACACCTCTGGCTGCTTTGTTTTTAGTATTTACCCTGGGCTCCAATACTGCTAGTTGCTGCTCGGAAGTGCCGTCTGCACACTCAACACTTGCTCCAGTGTTATTGGGGTTCAGTAACGTCAGCTGTTCCCCTGCTGTGTGTCCGGCAAATTGTCCTGCTTTGTCCACATTCACTGTACTACTGATTTAAAACTTGCTCCAATTACACCTCTGGCTCCTCTGTTTTTAGTATTTACCCTGGGCTCCAATACCGCTAGTTGCTGCACGGAAGTGCCGTCTGCACAGTCAACGCTTGCTCCAGTGTTATTGGGGTTCAGTAACGTCAGCTGTTCCCCTGCTGTGTGTCCGGCAAATTCTCCTGCTTTGTCCACATCCACTGTACTACTGATTTAAAACTTGCTCCAATTACACCTCTGGCTCCTCTGTTTTTAGTATTTACCCTGGGCTCCAATACCGCTAGTTGCTGCACGGAAGTGCCGTCTGCACAGTCAACGCTTGCTCCAGTGTTATTGGGGTTCAGTAACGTCAGCTGTTCCCCTGCTGTGTGTCCGGCAAATTCTCCTGCTTTGTCCACATTCACTGTACTACTGATTTAAAACTTGCTCCAATTAAACCTCTGGCTCCTCTGTTTTTAGTATTTACCCTGGGCTCCAATACCGCTAGTTGCTGCACGGAAGTGCCGTCTGCACAGTCAACGCTTGCTCCAGTGTTATTGGGGTTCAGTAACGTCAGCTGTTCCCCTGCTGTGTGTCCGGCAAATTCTCCTGCTTTGTCCACATCCACTGTACTACTGATTTAAAACTTGCTCCAATTACACCTCTGGCTCCTCTGTTTTTAGTATTTACCCTGGGCTCCAATACCGCTAGTTGCTGCTTGGAAGTTCCGTCTGCACAGTCAACGCTTGCTCCAGTGTTATTGGGGTTCAGTAACGTCAGCTGTTCCCCTGCTGTGTGTCCGGCAAATTCTCCTGCTTTGTCCACATCCACTGTACTACTGATTTAAAACTTGCTCCAATTACACCTCTGGCTCCTCTGTTTTTAGTATTTACCCTGGGCTCCAATACCACTAGCTGCTGCTTGGAAGTGCCGTCTGCACAGTCAACGCTTGCTCCAGTGATATTGGGGTTCAGTAACGTCAGCTGTTCCCCTGCTGTGTGTCCGGCAAATTCTCCTGCTTTGTCCACATCCACTGTACTACTGATTTAAAACTTGCTCCAATTACACCTCTTGCTCCTCTGTTTTTAGTATTTACCCTGGCCTCCAATACCGCTAGTTGCTGCTCGGAAGTGCCGTCTGCACAGTCAACGCTTGCTCCAGTGTTATTGGGGTTCAGTAATGTCAGCTGTTCCCCTGCTGTGTGTCCGGCAAATTCTCCTGCTTTGTCCACATCCACTGTACTACTGATTTAAAACTTGCTCCAATTACACCTCTGGCTCCTCTGTTTTTAGTATTTACCCTGGGCTCCAATACCGCTAGTTGCTGCTTGGAAGTGCCGTCTGCACAGTCAACGCTTGCTCCAGTGTTATTGGGGTTCAGTAACGTCAGCTGTTCCCCTGCTGTTTGTCCGGAAAATTCTCCTACTTTGTCCACATTCACTGTACTACTGATTTAAAACTTGCTCCAATTACACCTCTGGCTCCTCTGTTTTTAGTATTTACCCTGGGCTCCAATACCGCTAGTTGCTGCTCGGAAGTGCCGTCTGCACAGTCAACGCTTGCTCCAGTGTTATTGGGGTTCAGTAACGTCAGCTGTTCCCCTGCTGTGTGTCCGGCAAATTCTCCTGCTTTGTCCACATACACTGTACTACTGATTTAAAACTTGCTCCAATTACACCTCTGGCTCCTCTGTTTTTAGTATTTACCCTGGGCTCCAATACCACTAGTTGCTGCTTGGAAGTGCCGTCTGCACAGTCAACGCTTGCTCCAGTGTTATTGGGGTTCAGTAACGTCAGCTGTTCCCCTGCTGTGTGTCCGGCAAATTCTCTTGCTTTGTCCACATCCACTGTACTACTGATTTAAAACTTGCTCCAATTACACCTCTGGCTCCTCTGTTTTTAGTATTTACCCTGGGCTCCAATACCGCTAGTTGCTGCTTGGAAGTGCCGTCTGCACAGTCAACGCTTGCTCCAGTGATATTGGGGTTCAGTAACGTCAGCTGTTCCCCTGCTGTTTGTCCGGCAAATTCTCCTGCTTTGTCCACATCCACTGTACTACTGATTTAAAACTTGCTCCAATTACACCTCTGGCTCCTCTGTTTTTAGTATTTACCCTGACCTCCAATACCGCTAGTTGCTGCTCGGAATTGCCGTCTGCACAGTCAACGCTTGCTCCACTGTTATTGGGGTTCAGTAACGTCAGCTGTTCCCCTGCTGTGTGTCCGGCAAATTGTCCTGCTTTGTCCACATCCACTGTACTACTGATTTAAAACTTGCTCCAATTACACCTCTGGCTCCTCTGTTTTTAGTATTTACCCTGGGCTCCAATACCGCTAGCTGCTGCTCGGAAGTGCCGTCTGCACAGTCAACACTTGCTGCCGTGTTATTGGGGTTCAGTAATGTCAGCTGTTCCCCTGCTGTGCGGACGGCAATTTCTCCTGCTCTGTCCACATTCTCACTACTACAGATTATAAAGTTGCTCCAATTACACCTCTGGCTCCTCTGTTTTCAGTATTATCCCTGAGCTGCAACACCACCAGTTGGCGCTCGGAAGTGCCGTCTGCACAGTCCACACTTGCTGCCGTGTTATTGGGGTTCAGTAACGTCAGCTGTTCCCCTGCTGTGTGTCCAGCAAATTCTCCTGCTTTGTCCACATTCACTGTACTACTGATTTAAAACTTGCTCCAATTACTCCTCTGGCTCCTCTGTTTTAAGTATTTACCCTGGGCTCCAATACCGCTAGTTGCTGCTCAGAAGTGCCATCTGCACAGTCAACGCTTGCTCCAGTGTTATTGGGGTTCAGTAACGTCAGCTGTTCCCCTGCTGTGTGTCCGGCAAATTCTCCTGCTTTGTCCACATCCACTGTACTACTGATTTAAAACTTGCTCCAATTACACCTCTGGCTCCTCTGTTTTTAGTATTTACCCTGGGCTCCAATACCGCTAGTTGCTGCTTGGAAGTGCCGTCTGCACAGTCAACGCTTGCTCCAGTGTTATTGGGGTTCAGTAACGTCAGCTGTTCCCCTGCTTTGTGTCCGGAAAATTCTCCTACTTTGTCCACATTCACTGTACTACTGTTTTAAAACTTGCTCCAATTACACCTCTGGCTCCTCTGTTTCTAGTATTTACCCTGGGCTCCAATACCGCTAGTTGCTGCTCGGAAGTGCCGTCTGCACAGTCAACGCTTGCTCCAGTGTTATTGGGGTTCAGTAACGTCAGCTGTTCCCCTGCTGTGTGTCCGGCAAATTCTCCTGCTTTGTCCACATACACTGTACTACTGATTTAAAACTTGCTCCAATTACACCTCTGGCTCCTCTGTTTTTAGTATTTACCCTGGGCTCCAATACCACTAGTTGCTGCTTGGAAGTGCCGTCTGCACAGTCAACGCTTGCTCCAGTGTTATTGGGGTTCAGTAACGTCAGCTGTTCCCCTGCTGTGTGTCCGGCAAATTCTCCTGCTTTGTCCACATCCACTGTACTACTGATTTAAAACTTGCTCCAATTACACCTCTGGCTCCTCTGTTTTTAGTATTTACCCTGGGCTCCAATACCGCTAGTTGCTGCTTGGAAGTGCCGTCTGCACAGTCAACGCTTGCTCCAGTGATATTGGGGTTCAGTAACGTCAGCTGTTCCCCTGCTGTGTGTCCGGCAAATTGTCCTGCTTTGTCCACATCCACTGTACTACTGATTTAAAACTTGCTCCAATTACACCTCTGGCTCCTCTGTTTTTAGTATTTACCCTGGGCTCCAATACCGCTAGCTGCTGCTCGGAAGTGCCGTCTGCACAGTCAACACTTGCTGCCGTGTTATTGGGGTTCAGTAATGTCAGCTGTTCCCCTGCTGTGCGGACGGCAATTTCTCCTGCTCTGTCCACATTCTCACTACTACAGATTATAAAGTTGCTCCAATTACACCTCTGGCTCCTCTGTTTTCAGTATTATCCCTGAGCTGCAACACCACCAGTTGGCGCTCGGAAGTGCCGTCTGCACAGTCCACACTTGCTGCCGTGTTATTGGGGTTCAGTAACGTCAGCTGTTCCCCTGCTGTGTGTCCGGCAAATTCTCCTGCTTTGTCCACATCCACCGTACTACTGATTTAAAACTTGCTCCAATTACACCTCTGGCTCCTCTGTTTTTAGTATTTACCCTGGGCACCAATACCGCTAGTTGCTGCTCAGAAGTGCCGTCTACACAGTCAACGCTTGCTCCAGTGTTATTGGGGTTCAGTAACGTCAGCTGTTCCCCTGCTGTGTGTCCGGCAAATTCTCCTGCTTTGTCCACATCCACTGTACTACTGATTTAAAACTTGCTCCAATTACACCTCTGGCTGCTCTGTTTTTAGTATTTACCCTGGGCTCCAATACTGCTAGTTGCTGCTCGGAAGTGCCGTCTGCACACTCAACACTTGCTCCAGTGTTATTGGGGTTCAGTAACGTCAGCTGTTCCCCTGCTGTGTGTCCGGCAAATTGTCCTGCTTTGTCCACATTCACTGTACTACTGATTTAAAACTTGCTCCAATTACACCTCTGGCTCCTCTGTTTTTAGTATTTACCCTGGGCTCCAATACCGCTAGTTGCTGCACGGAAGTGCCGTCTGCACAGTCAACGCTTGCTCCAGTGTTATTGGGGTTCAGTAACGTCAGCTGTTCCCCTGCTGTGTGTCCGGCAAATTCTCCTGCTTTGTCCACATCCACTGTACTACTGATTTAAAACTTGCTCCAATTACACCTCTGGCTCCTCTGTTTTTAGTATTTACCCTGGGCTCCAATACCGCTAGTTGCTGCACGGAAGTGCCGTCTGCACAGTCAACGCTTGCTCCAGTGTTATTGGGGTTCAGTAACGTCAGCTGTTCCCCTGCTGTGTGTCCGGCAAATTCTCCTGCTTTGTCCACATTCACTGTACTACTGATTTAAAACTTGCTCCAATTAAACCTCTGGCTCCTCTGTTTTTAGTATTTACCCTGGGCTCCAATACCGCTAGTTGCTGCACGGAAGTGCCGTCTGCACAGTCAACGCTTGCTCCAGTGTTATTGGGGTTCAGTAACGTCAGCTGTTCCCCTGCTGTGTGTCCGGCAAATTCTCCTGCTTTGTCCACATCCACTGTACTACTGATTTAAAACTTGCTCCAATTACACCTCTGGCTCCTCTGTTTTTAGTATTTACCCTGGGCTCCAATACCGCTAGTTGCTGCTTGGAAGTTCCGTCTGCACAGTCAACGCTTGCTCCAGTGTTATTGGGGTTCAGTAACGTCAGCTGTTCCCCTGCTGTGTGTCCGGCAAATTCTCCTGCTTTGTCCACATCCACTGTACTACTGATTTAAAACTTGCTCCAATTACACCTCTGGCTCCTCTGTTTTTAGTATTTACCCTGGGCTCCAATACCGCTAGCTGCTGCTTGGAAGTGCCGTCTGCACAGTCAACGCTTGCTCCAGTGATATTGGGGTTCAGTAACGTCAGCTGTTCCCCTGCTGTGTGTCCGGCAAATTCTCCTGCTTTGTCCACATCCACTGTACTACTGATTTAAAACTTGCTCCAATTACACCTCTTGCTCCTCTGTTTTTAGTATTTACCCTGGCCTCCAATACCGCTAGTTGCTGCTCGGAAGTGCCGTCTGCACAGTCAACGCTTGCTCCAGTGTTATTGGGGTTCAGTAATGTCAGCTGTTCCCCTGCTGTGTGTCCGGCAAATTCTCCTGCTTTGTCCACATCCACTGTACTACTGATTTAAAACTTGCTCCAATTACACCTCTGGCTCCTCTGTTTTTAGTATTTACCCTGGGCTCCAATACCGCTAGTTGCTGCTTGGAAGTGCCGTCTGCACAGTCAACGCTTGCTCCAGTGTTATTGGGGTTCAGTAACGTCAGCTGTTCCCCTGCTGTTTGTCCGGAAAATTCTCCTACTTTGTCCACATTCACTGTACTACTGATTTAAAACTTGCTCCAATTACACCTCTGGCTCCTCTGTTTTTAGTATTTACCCTGGGCTCCAATACCGCTAGTTGCTGCTCGGAAGTGCCGTCTGCACAGTCAACGCTTGCTCCAGTGTTATTGGGGTTCAGTAACGTCAGCTGTTCCCCTGCTGTGTGTCCGGCAAATTCTCCTGCTTTGTCCACATACACTGTACTACTGATTTAAAACTTGCTCCAATTACACCTCTGGCTCCTCTGTTTTTAGTATTTACCCTGGGCTCCAATACCACTAGTTGCTGCTTGGAAGTGCCGTCTGCACAGTCAACGCTTGCTCCAGTGTTATTGGGGTTCAGTAACGTCAGCTGTTCCCCTGCTGTGTGTCCGGCAAATTCTCTTGCTTTGTCCACATCCACTGTACTACTGATTTAAAACTTGCTCCAATTACACCTCTGGCTCCTCTGTTTTTAGTATTTACCCTGGGCTCCAATACCGCTAGTTGCTGCTTGGAAGTGCCGTCTGCACAGTCAACGCTTGCTCCAGTGATATTGGGGTTCAGTAACGTCAGCTGTTCCCCTGCTGTTTGTCCGGCAAATTCTCCTGCTTTGTCCACATCCACTGTACTACTGATTTAAAACTTGCTCCAATTACACCTCTGGCTCCTCTGTTTTTAGTATTTACCCTGACCTCCAATACCGCTAGTTGCTGCTCGGAATTGCCGTCTGCACAGTCAACGCTTGCTCCACTGTTATTGGGGTTCAGTAACGTCAGCTGTTCCCCTGCTGTGTGTCCGGCAAATTGTCCTGCTTTGTCCACATCCACTGTACTACTGATTTAAAACTTGCTCCAATTACACCTCTGGCTCCTCTGTTTTTAGTATTTACCCTGGGCTCCAATACCGCTAGCTGCTGCTCGGAAGTGCCGTCTGCACAGTCAACACTTGCTGCCGTGTTATTGGGGTTCAGTAATGTCAGCTGTTCCCCTGCTGTGCGGACGGCAATTTCTCCTGCTCTGTCCACATTCTCACTACTACAGATTATAAAGTTGCTCCAATTACACCTCTGGCTCCTCTGTTTTCAGTATTATCCCTGAGCTGCAACACCACCAGTTGGCGCTCGGAAGTGCCGTCTGCATAGTCCACACTTGCTGCCGTGTTATTGGGGTTCAGTAACGTCAGCTGTTCCCCTGCTGTGTGTCCAGCAAATTCTCCTGCTTTGTCCACATTCACTGTACTACTGATTTAAAACTTGCTCCAATTACTCCTCTGGCTCCTCTGTTTTAAGTATTTACCCTGGGCTCCAATACCGCTAGTTGCTGCTCAGAAGTGCCATCTGCACAGTCAACGCTTGCTCCAGTGTTATTGGGGTTCAGTAACGTCAGCTGTTCCCCTGCTGTGTGTCCGGCAAATTCTCCTGCTTTGTCCACATCCACTGTACTACTGATTTAAAACTTGCTCCAATTACACCTCTGGCTCCTCTGTTTTTAGTATTTACCCTGGGCTCCAATACCGCTAGTTGCTGCTTGGAAGTGCCGTCTGCACAGTCAACGCTTGCTCCAGTGTTATTGGGGTTCAGTAACGTCAGCTGTTCCCCTGCTTTGTGTCCGGAAAATTCTCCTACTTTGTCCACATTCACTGTACTACTGATTTAAAACTTGCTCCAATTACACCTCTGGCTCCTCTGTTTCTAGTATTTACCCTGGGCTCCAATACCGCTAGTTGCTGCTCGGAAGTGCCGTCTGCACAGTCAACGCTTGCTCCAGTGTTATTGGGGTTCAGTAACGTCAGCTGTTCCCCTGCTGTGTGTCCGGCAAATTCTCCTGCTTTGTCCACATACACTGTACTACTGATTTAAAACTTGCTCCAATTACACCTCTGGCTCCTCTGTTTTTAGTATTTACCCTGGGCTCCAATACCACTAGTTGCTGCTTGGAAGTGCCGTCTGCACAGTCAACGCTTGCTCCAGTGTTATTGGGGTTCAGTAACGTCAGCTGTTCCCCTGCTGTGTGTCCGGCAAATTCTCCTGCTTTGTCCACATCCACTGTACTACTGATTTAAAACTTGCTCCAATTACACCTCTGGCTCCTCTGTTTTTAGTATTTACCCTGGGCTCCAATACCGCTAGTTGCTGCTTGGAAGTGCCGTCTGCACAGTCAACGCTTGCTCCAGTGATATTGGGGTTCAGTAACGTCAGCTGTTCCCCTGCTGTGTGTCCGGCAAATTGTCCTGCTTTGTCCACATCCACTGTACTACTGATTTAAAACTTGCTCCAATTACACCTCTGGCTCCTCTGTTTTTAGTATTTACCCTGGGCTCCAATACCGCTAGCTGCTGCTCGGAAGTGCCGTCTGCACAGTCAACACTTGCTGCCGTGTTATTGGGGTTCAGTAATGTCAGCTGTTCCCCTGCTGTGCGGACGGCAATTTCTCCTGCTCTGTCCACATTCTCACTACTACAGATTATAAAGTTGCTCCAATTACACCTCTGGCTCCTCTGTTTTCAGTATTATCCCTGAGCTGCAACACCACCAGTTGGCGCTCGGAAGTGCCGTCTGCACAGTCCACACTTGCTGCCGTGTTATTGGGGTTCAGTAACGTCAGCTGTTCCCCTGCTGTGTGTCCAGCAAATTCTCCTGCTTTGTCCACATTCACTGTACTACTGATTTAAAACTTGCTCCAATTACTCCTCTGGCTCCTCTGTTTTAAGTATTTACCCTGGGCTCCAATACCGCTAGTTGCTGCTCAGAAGTGCCATCTGCACAGTCAACGCTTGCTCCAGTGTTATTGGGGTTCAGTAACGTCAGCTGTTCCCCTGCTGTGTGTCCGGCAAATTCTCCTGCTTTGTCCACATCCACTGTACTACTGATTTAAAACTTGCTCCAATTACACCTCTGGCTCCTCTGTTTCTAGTATTTACCCTGGGCTCCAATACCGCTAGTTGCTGCTCGGAAGTGCCGTCTGCACAGTCAACGCTTGCTCCAGTGTTATTGGGGTTCAGTAACGTCAGCTGTTCCCCTGCTGTGTGTCCGACAAATTGTCCTGCTTTGTCCACATCCACTGTACTACTGATTTAAAACTTGCTCCAATTACATCTCTGGCTCCTCTGTTTTTAGTATTTACCCTGGGCTCCAATACCGCTAGTTGCTGCTCGGAAGTTCCGTCTGCACAGTCAACGCTAGCTCCAGTGTTATTGGGGTTCAGTAACGTCAGCTGTTCCCCTGCTGTGTGTCCGGCAAATTCTCCTGCTTTGTCCACATTCACTGTACTACTGATTTAAAACTTGCTCCAATTAAACCTCTGGCTCCTCTGTTTTTAGTATTTACCCTGGGCTCCAATACCGCTAGTTGCTGCTCGGAAGTGCCGTCTGCACAGTCAACGCTTGCTCCAGTGCTATTGGGGTTGAGTAACGTCAGCTGTTCCCCTGCTGTGTGTCCGGCAAATTCTCCTGCTTTGTCCACATCCACTGTACTACTGATTTAAAACTTGCTCCAATTACACCTCTGGCTCCTCTGTTTTTAGTATTTACCCTGTGCACCAATACCGCTAGTTGCTGCTCGGAAGTGCCGTCTACACAGTCAACGCTTGCTCCAGTGTTATTGGGGTTCAGTAACGTCAGCTGTTCCCCTGCTGTGTGTCCGGCAAATTCTCCTGCTTTGTCCACATCCACTGTACTACTGATTTAAAACTTGCTCCAATTACACCTCTGGCTGCTCTGTTTTTAGTATTTACCCTGGGCTCCAATACTGCTAGTTGCTGCTCGGAAGTGCCGTCTGCACGCTCAACACTTGCTCCAGTGTTATTGGGGTTCAGTAACGTCAGCTGTTCCCCTGCTGTGGGTCCGGCAAATTGTCCTGCTTTGTCCACATCCACTGTACTACTGATTTAAAACTTGCTCCAATTACACCTCTGGCTCCTCTGTTTTTAGTATTTACCCTGGGCTCCAATACCGCTAGTTGCTGCTCGGAAGTGCCGTCTGCACAGTCAACGCTTGCTCCAGTGTTTTTAGGGTTTAGTAACGTCAGCTGTTCCCCTGCTGTGTGTCCGGCAAATTCTCCTGCTTTGTCCACATTCACTGTACTACTGATTTAAAACTTGCTCCAATTACACCTCTGGCTCCTCTGTTTTTAGTATTTACCCTGGGCTCCAATACCGCTAGTTGCTGCATGGAAGTGCCGTCTGCACAGTCAACGCTTGCTCCAGTGTTATTGGGGTTCAGTAACGTCAGCTGTTCCCCTGCTGTGTGTCCGGCAAATTCTCCTGCTTTGTCCACATCCACTGTACTACTGATTTAAAACTTGCTCCAATTACACCTCTGGCTCCTCTGTTTTTAGTATTTACCCTGGGCTCCAATACCACTAGTTGCTGCTTGGAAGTTCCGTCTGCACAGTCAACGCTTCCTCCAGTGTTATTGGGGTTCAGTAACGTCAGCTGTTCCCCTGCTGTGTGTCCGGCAAATTCTCCTGCTTTGTCCACATCCACTGTACTACTGATTTAAAACTTGCTCCAATTACACCTCTGCCTCCTCTGTTTTTAGTATTTACCCTGGGCTCCAATACCGCTAGTTGCTGCTCGGAAGTGCCGTCTGCACAGTCAACGCTTGCTCCAGTGTTATTGGGGTTCAGTAACGTCAGCTGTTCCCCTGCTGTGTGTCCGGCAAATTCTCCTGCTTTGTCCACATCCACTGTACTACTGATTTAAAACTTGCTCCAATTACACCTCTGGCTCCTCTGTTTTCAGTATTATCCCTGAGCTCCAACACCGCCAGTTGGCGCTCGGAAGTGCCGTCTGCACAGTCAACACTTGCTGCCGTGTTATTGGGGTTCAGTAACGTCAGCTGTTCCCCTGCTGTGTGTCCGGCAAATTCTCCTGCTTTGTCCACATCCACTGTACTACTGATTTAAAACTTGCTCCAATTACACCTCTGGCTCCTCTGTTTTTAGTATTTACCCTGGGCACCAATACCGCTAGTTGCTGCTCGGAAGTGCCGTCTACACAGTCAACGCTTGCTCCAGTGTTATTGGGGTTCAGTAACGTCAGCTGTTCCCCTGCTGTGTGTCCGGCAAATTCTCCTGCTTTGTCCACATCCACTGTACTACTGATTTAAAAGTTGCTAAAATTACACCTCTGGCTGCTCTGTTTTTAGTAATTACCCTGGGCTCCAATACTGCTAGTTGCTGCTCGGAAGTGCCGTCTGCACACTCAACACTTGCTCCAGTGTTATTGGGGTTCAGTAACGTCAGCTGTTCCCCTGCTGTGTGTCCGGCAAATTGTCCTGCTTTGTCCACATCCACTGTACTACTGATTTAAAACTTGCTCCAATTACACCTCTGGCTCCTCTGTTTTTAGTATTTACCCTGGGCTCCAATACCGCTAGTTGCTGCTCGGAAGTGCCGTCTGCACAGTCAACGCTTGCTCCAGTGTTTTTAGGGTTTAGTAACGTCAGCTGTTCCCCTGCTGTGTGTCCGGCAAATTCTCCTGCTTTGTCCACATTCACTGTACTACTGATTTAAAACTTGCTCCAATTACACCTCTGGCTCCTCTGTTTTTAGTATTTACCCTGGGCTCCAATACCACTAGTTGCTGCACGGAAGTGCCGTCTGCACAGTCAACGCTTGCTCCAGTGTTATTGGGGTTCAGTAACGTCAGCTGTTCCCCTGCTGTGTGTCCGGCAAATTCTCCTGCTTTGTCCACATTCACTGTACTACTGATTTAAAACTTGCTCCAATTAAACCTCTGGCTCCTCTGTTTTTAGTATTTACCCTGGGCTCCAATACCGCTAGTTGCTGCACGGAAGTGCCGTCTGCACAGTCAACGCTTGCTCCAGTGTTATTGGGGTTCAGTAACGTCAGCTGTTCCCCTGCTGTGTGTCCGGCAAATTCTCCTGCTTTGTCCACATCCACTGTACTACTGATTTAAAACTTGCTCCAATTACACCTCTGGCTCCTCTGTTTTTAGTATTTACCCTGGGCTCCAATACCGCTAGTTGCTGCTTGGAAGTTCCGTCTGCACAGTCAACGCTTTCTCCAGTGTTATTGGGGTTCAGTAACGTCAGCTGTTCCCCTGCTGTGTGTCCGGCAAATTCTCCTGCTTTGTCCACATCCACTGTACTACTGATTTAAAACTTGCTCCAATTACACCTCTGGCTCCTCTGTTTTTAGTATTTACCCTGGGCTCCAATACCGCTAGCTGCTGATTGGAAGTGCCGTCTGCACAGTCAACGCTTGCTCCAGTGATATTGGGGTTCAGTAACGTCAGCTGTTCCCCTCCTGTGTGTCCGGCAAATTCTCCTGCTTTGTCCACATCCACTGTACTACTGATTTAAAACTTGCTCCAATTACACCTCTTGCTCCTCTGTTTTTAGTATTTACCCTGGCCTGCAATACCGCTAGTTGCTGCTCGGAAATGCCGTCTGCACAGTCAACGCTTGCTCCAGTGTTATTGGGGTTCAGTAACGTCAGCTGTTCCCCTGCTGTGTGTCCGGCAAATTCTCCTGCTTTGTCCACATCCACTGTACTACTGATTTAAAACTTGCTCCAATTACACCTCTGGCTCCTCTGTTTTTAGTATTTACCCTGGGCTCCAATACCGCTAGTTGCTGCTTGGAAGTGCCGTCTGCACAGTCAACGCTTGCTCCAGTGTTATTGGGGTTCAGTAACGTCAGCTGTTCCCCTGCTGTGTGTCCGGAAAATTCTCCTACTTTGTCAACATTCACTGTACTACTGATTTAAAACTTGCTCCAATTACACCTCTGGCTCCTCTGTTTTTAGTATTTACCCTGGGCTCCAATACCGCTAGTTGCTGCTCGGAAGTGCCGTCTGCACAGTCAACGCTTGCTCCAGTGTTATTGGGGTTCAGTAACGTCAGCTGTTCCCCTGCTGTGTGTCCGGCAAATTCTCCTGCTTTGTCCACATACACTGTACTACTGATTTAAAACTTGCTCCAATTACACCTCTGGCTCCTCTGTTTTTAGTATTTACCCTGGGCTCCAATACCACTAGTTGCTGCTTGGAAGTGCCATCTGCACAGTCAACGCTTGCTCCAGTGTTATTGGGGTTCAGTAACGTCAGCTGTTCCCCTGCTGTGTGTCCGGCAAATTCTCCTGCTTTGTCCACATCCACTGTACTACTGATTTAAAACTTGCTCCAATTACACCTCTGGCTCCTCTGTTTTTAGTATTTACCCTGGGCTCCAATACCGCTAGTTGCTGCTTGGAAGTGCCGTCTGCACAGTCAACGCTTGCTCCAGTGATATTGGGGTTCAGTAACGTCAGCTGTTCCCCTGCTGTTTGTCCGGCAAATTCTCCTGCTTTGTCCACATCCACTGTACTACTGATTTAAAACTTGCTCCAATTACACCTCTGGCTCCTCTGTTTTTAGTATTTACCCTGACCTCCAATACCACTAGTTGCTGCTCGGAAGTGCCGTCTGCACTGTCAACGCTTGCTCCACTGTTATTGGGGTTCAGTAACGTCAGCTGTTCCCCTGCTGTGTGTCCGGCAAATTGTCCTGCTTTGTCCACATCCACTGTACTACTGATTTAAAACTTGCTCCAATTACACCTCTGGCTCCTCTGTTTTTAGTATTTACCCTGGGCTCCAATACCGCTAGCTGCTGCTCGGAAGTGCCGTCTGCACAGTCAACACTTGCTGCCATGTTATTGGGGTTCAGTAACATCAGCTGTTCCCCTGCTGTGCGGATGGCAAATTCTCCTGCTCTGTCCACATTCTCACTACTACAGATTTTAAAGTTGCTCCAATTACATCTCTGGCTCATCTGTTTTCAGTATTATCCCTGAGCTCCAACACCGCCAGTTGGCGCTCGGAAGTGCCGTCTGCACAGTCCACACTTGCTGCCATGTTATTGGGGTTCAGTAACGTCAGCTGTTCCCCTGCTGTGTGTCCAGCAAATTCTCCTGCTTTGTCCACATTCACTGTACTACTGATTTAAAACTTGCTCCAATTACTCCTCTGGCTCCTCTGTTTTAAGTATTTACCCTGGGCTCCAATACCGCTAGTTGCTGCTCAGAAGTGCCGTCTGCACAGTCAACGCTTGCTCCAGTGTTATTGGGGTTCAGTAACGTCAGCTGTTCCCCTGCTGTGTGTCCGACAAATTGTCCTGATTTGTCCACATCCACTGTACTACTGATTTAAAACTTGCTCCAATTATATCTCTGGCTCCTCTGTTTTTAGTATTTACCCTGGGCTCCAATACCGCTAGTTGCTGCTCGGAAGTGCCGTCTGCACAGTCAACGCTAGCTCCAGTGTTATTGGGGTTCAGTAACGTCAGCTGTTCCCCTGCTGTGTGTCCGGCAAATTCTCCTGCTTTGTCCACATTCACTGTACTACTGATTTAAAACTTGCTCCAATTAAAAATCTGGCTCCTCTGTTTTTAGTATTTACCCTTGGCTCCAATACCGCTAGTTGCTGCTCGGAAGTGCCGTCTGCACAGTCAACGCTTGCTCCAGTGCTATTGGGGTTGAGTAACGTCAGCTGTTCCCCTGCTGTGTGTCCGGCAAATTCTCCTGCTTTGTCCACATCCACTGTACTACTGATTTAAAACTTGCTCCAATTACACCTCTGGCTCCTCTGTTTTTAGTATTTACCCTGGGCTCCAATACGGCTAGTTGCTGCTTGGAAGTGCCGTCTGCACAGTCAACGCTTGCTCCAGTGTTATTGGGGTTCAGTAACGTCAGCTGTTCCCCTGCTGTGTGTCCGGCAAATTCTCCTGCTCTGTCCACATTCACTGTACTACTGATTTAAAACTTGCTCCAATTACACCTCTGGCTCCTCTGTTTTTAGTATTTACCCTGGGCTCCAATACCGCTAGTTGCTGCTTGGAAGTGCCATCTGCACAGTCAACGCTTGCTCCAGTGTTATTGGGGTTCAGAAACATCAGCTGTTCCCCTGCTGTGTGTCTGGCAAATTCTCCTGCTTTGTCCACATCCACTGTACTACTGATTTAAAACTTGCTCCAATTACACCTCTGGCTCCTCTGTTTTTAGTATTTACCCTGGGCTCCAATACCGCTAGTTGCTGCTTGGAAGTGGCGTCTGCACAGTCAACGCTTGCTCCAGTGTTATTGGGGTTCAGTAACGTCAGCTGTTCCCCTGCTGTGTGTCCGGAAAATTCTCCTGCTTTGTCCACATTCACTGTACTACTGATTTAAAACTTGCTCCAATTACACCTCTGGCTCCTCTGTTTTTAGTATTTACCCTGGGCTCCAATACCGCTAGTTGCTGCTCGGAAGTGCCGTCTGCACAGTCAACGCTTGCTCCAGTGTTATTGGGGTTCAGTAACGTCAGCTGGTCCCCTGCTGTGTGTCTGGCAAATTGTCCTGCTTTGTCCACATCCACTGTACTACTGATTTAAAACTTGCTCCAATTACACCTCTGGCTCCTCTGTTTTTAGTATTTTCCCTGGGCTCCAATACGGCTAGTTGCTGCACGGAAGTGCCGTCTGCACAGTCAACGCTTGCTCCAGTGTTATTGGGGTTCAGTAACGTCAGCTGTTCCCCTGCTGTGGGTCCGGCAAATTCTCCTGCTTTGTCCACATTCACTGTACTACTGATTTAAAACTTGCTCCAATTAAACCTCTGGCTCCTCTGTTTTTAGTATTTACCCTGGGCTCCAATACCGCTAGTTGCTACACGGAAGTGCCGTCTGCACAGTCAACGCTTGCTCCAGTGTTATTGGGGTTCAGTAACGTCAGCTGTTCCCCTGCTGTGTGTCCGGCAAATTCTCCTGCTTTGTCCACATCCACTGTACTACTGATATAAAACTTGCTCCAATTACACCTCTGGCTCCTCTGTTTTTAGTATTTACCCTGGGCTCCAATACCGCTAGCTGCTGCTTGGAAGTGCCGTCTGCACAGTCAACGCTTGCTCCAGTGATATTGGGGTTCAGTAACGTCAGCTGTTCCCCTGCTGTGTGTCCGGCAAATTCTCCTGCTTTGTCCACATCCACTGTACTACTGATTTAAAACTTGCTCCAATTACACCTCTTGCTCCTCTGTTTTTAGTATTTACCCTGGCCTCCAATACCGCTAGTTGCTGCTCGGAAATGCCGTCTGCACAGTCAACGCTTGCTCCAGTGTTATTGGGGTTCAGTAACGTCAGCTGTTCCCCTGCTGTGTGTCCGGCAAATTCTCCTGCTTTGTCCACATCCACTGTACTACTGATTTAAAACTTGCTCCAATTACACCTCTGGCTCCTCTGTTTTTAGTATTTACCCTGGGCTCCAATACCGCTAGTTGCTGCTTGGAAGTGCCGTCTGCACAGTCAACGCTTGCTCCACTGTTATTGGGGTTCAGTAACGTCAGCTGTTCCCCTGCTGTGTGTCCGGAAAATTCTCCTACTTTGTCAACATTCACTGTACTACTGATTTAAAACTTGCTCCAATTACACCTCTGGCTCCTCTGTTTTTAGTATTTACCCTGGGCTCCAATACCGCTAGTTGCTGCTCGGAAGTGCCGTCTGCACAGTCAACGCTTGCTCCAGTGTTATTGGGGTTCAGTAACGTCAGCTGTTCCCCTGCTGTGTGTCCGGCAAATTCTCCTGCTTTGTCCACATACACTGTACTACTGATTTAAAACTTGCTCCAATTACACCTCTGGCTCCTCTGTTTTTAGTATTTACCCTGGGCTCCAATACCACTAGTTGCTGCTTGGAAGTGCCGTCTGCACAGTCAACGCTTGCTCCAGTGTTATTGGGGTTCAGTAACGTCAGCTGTTCCCCTGCTGTGTGTCCGGCAAATTCTCCTGCTTTGTCCACATCCACTGTACTACTGATTTAACACTTGCTCCAATTACACCTCTGGCTCCTCTGTTTTCAGTATTTACCCTGGGCTCCAATACCGCTAGTTGCTGCTTGGAAGTGCCGTCTGCACAGTCAACGCTTGCTCCAGTGATATTGGGGTTCAGTAACGTCAGCTGTTCCCCTGCTGTTTGTCCGGCAAATTCTCCTGCTTTGTCCACATCCACTGTACTACTGATTTAAAACTTGCTCCAATTACACCTCTGGCTCCTCTGTTTTTAGTATTTACCCTGACCTCCAATACCGCTAGTTGCTGCTCGGAAGTGCCGTCTGCACAGTCAACGCTTGCTCCACTGTTATTAGGGTTCAGTAACGTCAGCTGTTCCCCTGCTGTGTGTCCGGCAAATTGTCCTGCTTTGTCCACATCCACTGTACTACTGATTTAAAACTTGCTCCAATTACACCTCTGGCTCCTCTGTTTTTAGTATTTACCCTGGGCTCCAATACCGCTAGCTGCTGCTCGGAAGTGCCGTCTGCACAGTCAACACTTGCTGCCATGTTATTGGGGTTCAGTAACATCAGCTGTTCCCCTGCTGTGCGGATGGCAAATTCTCCTGCTCTGTCCACATTCTCACTACTACAGATTTTAAAGTTGCTACAATTACATCTCTGGCTCCTCTGTTTTCAGTATTATCCCTGAGCTCCAACACCGCCAGTTGGCGCTCGGAAGTGCCGTCTGCACAGTCCACACTTGCTGCCATGTTATTGGGGTTCAGTAACGTCAGCTGTTCCCCTGCTGTGTGTCCAGCAAATTCCCCTGCTTTGTCCACATTCACTGTACTACTGATTTAAAACTTGCTCCAATTACTCCTCTGGCTCCTCTGTTTTAAGTATTTACCCTGGGCTCCAATACCGCTAGTTGCTGCTCAGAAGTGCCGTCTGCACAGTCAACGCTTGCTCCAGTGTTATTGGGGTTCAGTAACGTCAGCTGTTCCCCTGCTGTGTGTCCGGCAAATTCTCCTGCTTTGTCCACATCCACTGTACTACTGATTTAAAACTTGCTCCAATTACACCTCTGGCTCCTCTGTTTCTAGTATTTACCCTGGGCTCCAATACCGCTAGTTGCTGCTCGGAAGTGCCGTCTGCACAGTCAACGCTTGCTCCAGTGTTATTGGGGTTCAGTAACGTCAGCTGTTCCCCTGCTGTGTGTCCGACAAATTGTCCTGATTTGTCCACATCCACTGTACTACTGATTTAAAACTTGCTCCAATTACATCTCTGGCACCTCTGTTTTTAGTATTTACCCTGGGCTCCAATACCGCTAGTTGCTGCTCGGAAGTGCCGTCTGCACAGTCAACGCTAGCTCCAGTGTTATTGGGGTTCAGTAACGTCAGCTGTTCCCCTGCTGTGTGTCCGGCAAATTCTCCTGCTTTGTCCACATTCACTGTACTACTGATTTAAAACTTGCTCCAATTAAAAATCTGGCTCCTCTGTTTTTAGTATTTACCCTGGGCTCCAATACCGCTAGTTGCTGCTCGGAAGTGCCGTCTGCACAGTCAACGCTTGCTCCAGTGCTATTGGGGTTGAGTAACGTCAGCTGTTCCCCTGCTGTGTGTCCGGCAAATTCTCCTGCTTTGTCCACATCCACTGTACTACTGATTTAAAACTTGCTCCAATTACACCTCTGGCTCCTCTGTTTTTAGTATTTACCCTGGGCTCCAATACCGCTAGCTGCTGCTTGGAAGTGCCGTCTGCACAGTCAACGCTTGCTCCAGTGATATTGGTGTTCAGTAACGTCAGCTGTTCCCCTGCTGTGTGTCCGGCAAATTCTCCTGCTTTGTCCACATCCACTGTACTACTGATTTAAAACTTGCTCCAATTACACCTCTTGCTCCTCTGTTTTTAGTATTTACCCTGGCCTCCAATACCGCTAGTTGCTGCTCGGAAGTGCCGTCTGCACAGTCAACGCTTGCTCCAGTGTTATTGGGGTTCAGTAACGTCAGCTGTTCCCCTGCTGTGTGTCCGGCAAATTCTCCTGCTTTGTCCACATCCACTGTACTACTGATTTAAAACTTGCTCCAATTACACCTCTGGCTCCTCTGTTTTTAGTATTTACCCTGGGCTCCAATACCGCTAGTTGCTGCTTGGAAGTGCCGTCTGCACAGTCAACGCTTGCTCCAGTGTTATTGGGGTTCAGTAACGTCAGCTGTTCCCCTGCTGTGTGTCCGGCAAATTCTCCTGCTTTGTCCACATACACTGTACTACTGATTTAAAACTTGCTCCAATTACACCTCTGGCTCCTCTGTTTTTAGTATTTACCCTGGGCTCCAATACCACTAGTTGCTGCTTGGAAGTGCCGTCTGCACAGTCAACGCTTGCTCCAGTGTTATTGGGGTTCAGTAACGTCAGCTGTTCCCCTGCTGTGTGTCCGGCAAATTCTCCTGCTTTGTCCACATCCACTGTACTACTGATTTAAAACTTGCTCCAATTACACCTCTGGCTCCTATGTTTTTAGTATTTACCCTGGGCTCCAATACCGCTAGTTGCTGCTTGGAAGTGCCGTCTGCACAGTCAACGCTTGCTCCAGTGATATTGGGGTTCAGTAACGTTAGCTGATCCCCTGCTGTTTGTCCGGCAAATTCTCCTGCTTTGTCCACATCCACTGTACTACTGATTTAAAACTTGCTCCAATTACACCTCTGGCTCCTCTGTTTTTAGTATTTACCCTAACCTCCAATACCGCTAGTTGCTGCTTGGAAGTGCCGTCTGCACAGTCAACGCTTGCTCCAGTGTTATTGGGGTTCAGTAACGTCAGCTGTTCCCCTGCTGTGTGTCCGGCAAATTCTCCTGCTTTGTCCACATCCACTGTACTACTGATTTAAAACTTGCTCCAATTACACCTCTGGCTCCTCTGTTTTTAGTATTTACCCTGGGCTCCAATACCGCTAGCTGCTGCTTGGAAGTGCCGTCTGCACAGTCAACGCTTGCTCCAGTGATATTGGGGTTCAGTAACGTCAGCTGTTCCCCTGCTGTGTGTCCGGCAAATTCTCCTGCTTTGTCCACATCCACTGTACTACTGATTTAAAACTTGCTCCAATTACACCTCTTGCTCCTCTGTTATTAGTATTTACCCTGGCCTCCAATACCGCTAGTTGCTGCTCGGAAATGCCGTCTGCACAGTCAACGCTTGCTCCAGTGTTATTGGGGTTCAGTAACGTCAGCTGTTCCCCTGCTGTGTGTCCGGCAAATTCTCCTGCTTTGTCCACATCCACTGTACTACTGATTTAAAACTTGCTCCAATTACACCTCTGGCTCCTCTGTTTTTAGTATTTACCCTGGGCTCCAATACCGCTAGTTGCTGCTTGGAAGTGCCGTCTGCACAGTCAACGCTTGCTCCAGTGTTATTGGGGTTCAGTAACGTCAGCTGTTCCCCTGCTGTGTGTCCGGCAAATTCTCCTGCTTTGTCCACATCCACTGTACTACTGATTTAACACTTGCTCCAATTACACCTCTGGCTCCTCTGTTTTCAGTATTTACCCTGGGCTCCAATACCGCTAGTTGCTGCTTGGAAGTGCCGTCTGCACAGTCAACGCTTGCTCCAGTGATATTGGGGTTCAGTAACGTCAGCTGTTCCCCTGCTGTTTGTCCGGCAAATTCTCCTGCTTTGTCCACATCCACTGTACTACTGATTTAAAACTTGCTCCAATTACACCTCTGGCTCCTCTGTTTTTAGTATTTACCCTGACCTCCAATACCGCTAGTTGCTGCTCGGAAGTGCCGTCTGCACAGTCAACGCTTGCTCCACTGTTATTAGGGTTCAGTAACGTCAGCTGTTCCCCTGCTGTGTGTCCGGCAAATTGTCCTGCTTTGTCCACATCCACTGTACTACTGATTTAAAACTTGCTCCAATTACACCTCTGGCTCCTCTGTTTTTAGTATTTACCCTGGGCTCCAATACCGCTAGCTGCTGCTCGGAAGTGCCGTCTGCACAGTCAACACTTGCTGCCATGTTATTGGGGTTCAGTAACATCAGCTGTTCCCCTGCTGTGCGGATGGCAAATTCTCCTGCTCTGTCCACATTCTCACTACTACAGATTTTAAAGTTGCTACAATTACATCTCTGGCTCCTCTGTTTTCAGTATTATCCCTGAGCTCCAACACCGCCAGTTGGCGCTCGGAAGTGCCGTCTGCACAGTCCACACTTGCTGCCATGTTATTGGGGTTCAGTAACGTCAGCTGTTCCCCTGCTGTGTGTCCAGCAAATTCCCCTGCTTTGTCCACATTCACTGTACTACTGATTTAAAACTTGCTCCAATTACTCCTCTGGCTCCTCTGTTTTAAGTATTTACCCTGGGCTCCAATACCGCTAGTTGCTGCTCAGAAGTGCCGTCTGCACAGTCAACGCTTGCTCCAGTGTTATTGGGGTTCAGTAACGTCAGCTGTTCCCCTGCTGTGTGTCCGGCAAATTCTCCTGCTTTGTCCACATCCACTGTACTACTGATTTAAAACTTGCTCCAATTACACCTCTGGCTCCTCTGTTTCTAGTATTTACCCTGGGCTCCAATACCGCTAGTTGCTGCTCGGAAGTGCCGTCTGCACAGTCAACGCTTGCTCCAGTGTTATTGGGGTTCAGTAACGTCAGCTGTTCCCCTGCTGTGTGTCCGACAAATTGTCCTGATTTGTCCACATCCACTGTACTACTGATTTAAAACTTGCTCCAATTACATCTCTGGCTCCTCTGTTTTTAGTATTTACCCTGGGCTCCAATACCGCTAGTTGCTGCTCGGAAGTGCCGTCTGCACAGTCAACGCTAGCTCCAGTGTTATTGGGGTTCAGTAACGTCAGCTGTTCCCCTGCTATGTGTCCGGCAAATTCTCCTGCTTTGTCCACATTCACTGTACTACTGATTTAAAACTTGCTCCAATTAAAAATCTGGCTCCTCTGTTTTTAGTATTTACCCTGGGCTCCAATACCGCTAGTTGCTGCTCGGAAGTGCCGTCTGCACAGTCAACGCTTGCTCCAGTGCTATTGGGGTTGAGTAACGTCAGCTGTTCCCCTGCTGTGTGTCCGGCAAATTCTCCTGCTTTGTCCACATCCACTGTACTACTGATTTAAAACTTGCTCCAATTACACCTCTGGCTCCTCTGTTTTTAGTATTTACCCTGGGCTCCAATACCGCTAGCTGCTGCTTGGAAGTGCCGTCTGCACAGTCAACGCTTGCTCCAGTGATATTGGTGTTCAGTAACGTCAGCTGTTCCCCTGCTGTGTGTCCGGCAAATTCTCCTGCTTTGTCCACATCCACTGTACTACTGATTTAAAACTTGCTCCAATTACACCTCTTGCTCCTCTGTTTTTAGTATTTACCCTGGCCTCCAATACCACTAGTTGCTGCTCGGAAGTGCCGTCTGCACAGTCAACGCTTGCTCCAGTGTTATTGGGGTTCAGTAACGTCAGCTGTTCCCCTGCTGTGTGTCCGGCAAATTCTCCTGCTTTGTCCACATCCACTGTACTACTGATTTTAAACTTGCTCCAATTACACCTCTGGCTCCTCTGTTTTTAGTATTTACCCTGGGCTCCAATACCGCTAGTTGCTGCTTGGAAGTGCCGTCTGCACAGTCAACGCTTGCTCCAGTGTTATTGGGGTTCAGTAACGTCAGCTGTTCCCCTGCTGTGTGTTCGGCAAATTCTCCTGCTTTGTCCACATACACTGTACTACTGATTTAAAACTTGCTCCAATTACACCTCTGGCTCCTCTGTTTTTAGTATTTACCCTGGGCTCCAATACCACTAGTTGCTGCTTGGAAGTGCCGTCTGCACAGTCAACGCTTGCTCCAGTGTTATTGGGGTTCAGTAACGTCAGCTGTTCCCCTGCTGTGTGTCCGGCAAATTCTCCTGCTTTGTCCACATCCACTGTACTACTGATTTAAAACTTGCTCCAATTACACCTCTGGCTCCTCTGTTTTTAGTATTTACCCTGGGCTCCAATACCGCTAGTTGCTGCTTGGAAGTGCCGTCTGCACAGTCAACGCTTGCTCCAGTGATATTGGGGTTCAGTAACGTCAGCTGATCCCCTGCTGTTTGTCCGGCAAATTCTCCTGCTTTGTCCACATCCACTGTACTACTGATTTAAAACTTGCTCCAATTACACCTCTGGCTCCTCTGTTTTTAGTATTTACCCTAACCTCCAATACCGCTAGTTGCTGCTTGGAAGTGCCGTCTGCACAGTCAACGCTTGCTCCAGTGTTATTGGGGTTCAGTAACGTCAGCTGTTCCCCTGCTGTGTGTCCGGCAAATTCTCCTGCTTTGTCCACATCCACTGTACTACTGATTTAAAACTTGCTCCAATTACACCTCTGGCTCCTCTGTTTTTAGTATTTACCCTGGGCTCCAATACCGCTAGTTGCTGCTTGGAAGTGCCATCTGCACAGTCAACGCTTGCTCCAGTGTTATTGGGGTTCAGAAACGTCAGCTGTTCCCCTGCTGTGTGTCCGGCAAATTCTCCTGCTTTGTCCACATCCACTGTACTACTGATTTAAAACTTGCTCCAATTACACCTCTGGCTCCTCTGTTTTTAGTATTTACCCTGGGCTCCAATACTGCTAGTTGCTGCTTGGAAGTGGCGTCTGCACAGTCAACGCTTGCTCCAGTGTTATTGGGGTTCAGTAACGTCAGCTGTTCCCCTGCTGTGTGTCCGGAAAATTCTCCTGCTTTGTCCACATTCACTGTACTACTGATTTAAAACTTGCTCCAATTACACCTCTGGCTCCTCTGTTTTTAGTATTTACCCTGGGCTCCAATACCGCTAGTTGCTGCTCGGAAGTGCCGTCTGCACAGTCAACGCTTGCTCCAGTGTTATTGGGGTTCAGTAACGTCAGCTGGTCCCCTGCTGTGTGTCTGGCAAATTGTCCTGCTTTGTCCACATCCACTGTACTACTGATTTAAAACTTGCTCCAATTACACCTCTGGCTCCTCTGTTTTTAGTATTTACCCTGGGCTCCAATACCGCTAGTTGCTGCACGGAAGTGCCGTCTGCACAGTCAACGCTTGCTCCAGTGTTATTGGGGTTCAGTAACGTCAGCTGTTCCCCTGCTGTGGGTCCGGCAAATTCTCCTGCTTTGTCCACATTCACTGTACTACTGATTTAAAACTTGCTCCAATTAAACCTCTGGCTCCTCTGTTTTTAGTATTTACCCTGGGCTCCAATACCGCTAGTTGCTACACGGAAGTGCCGTCTGCACAGTCAACGCTTGCTCCAGTGTTATTGGGGTTCAGTAACGTCAGCTGTTCCCCTGCTGTGTGTCCGGCAAATTCTCCTGCTTTGTCCACATCCACTGTACTACTGATTTAAAACTTGCTCCAATTACACCTCTGGCTCCTCTGTTTTTAGTATTTACCCTGGGCTCCAATACCGCTAGTTGCTGCTTGGAAGTGCCGTCTGCACAGTCAACGCTTGCTCCAGTGTTATTGGGGTTCAGTAACGTCAGCTGTTCCCCTGCTGTGTGTCCGGCAAATTCTCCTGCTTTGTCCACATCCACTGTACTATTGATTTAAAACTTGCTCCAATTACACCTCTGGCTCCTCTGTTTTTAGTATTTACCCTGGGCTCCAATACCGCTAGCTTCTGCTTGGAAGTGCCGTCTGCACAGTCAACGCTTGCTCCAGTGATATTGGTGTTCAGTAACGTCAGCTGTTCCCCTGCTGTGTGTCCGGCAAATTCTCCTGCTTTGTCCACATCCACTGTACTACTGATTTAAAACTTGCTCCAATTACACCTCTTGCTCCTCTGTTTTTAGTATTTACCCTGGCCTCCAATACCGCTAGTTGCTGCTCGGAAGTGCCGTCTGCACAGTCAACGCTTGCTCCAGTGTTATTGGGGTTCAGTAACGTCAGCTGTTCCCCTGCTGTGTGTCCGGCAAATTCTCCTGCTTTGTCCACATCCACTGTACTACTGATTTAAAACTTGCTCCAATTACACCTCTGGCTCCTCTGTTTTTAGTATTTACCCTGGGCTCCAATACCGCTAGTTGCTGCTTGGAAGTGCCGTCTGCACAGTCAACGCTTGCTCCAGTGTTATTGGGGTTCAGTAACGTCAGCTGTTCCCCTGCTGTGTGTCCGGAAAATTCTCCTGCTTTGTCCACATTCACTGTACTACTGATTTAAAACTTGCTCCAATTACACCTCTGGCTCCTCTGTTTTTAGTATTTACCCTGGGCTCCAATACCGCTAGTTGCTGCTCGGAAGTGCCGTCTGCACAGTCAACGCTTGCTCCAGTGTTATTGGGGTTCAGTAACGTCAGCTGGTCCCCTGCTGTGTGTCCGGCAAATTGTCCTGCTTTGTCCACATCCACTGTACTACTGATTTAAAACTTGCTCCAATTACACCTCTGGCTCCTCTGTTTTTAGTATTTACCCTGGGCTCCAATACCGCTAGTTGCTGCATGGAAGTGCCGTCTGCACAGTCAACGCTTGCTCCAGTGTTATTGGGGTTCAGTAACGTAAGCTGTTCCCCTGCTGTGGGTCCGGCAAATTCTCCTGCTTTGTCCACATTCACTGTACTACTGATTTAAAACTTGCTCCAATTAAACCTCTGGCTCCTCTGTTTTTAGTATTTACCCTGGGCTCCAATACCGCTAGTTGCTACACGGAAGTGCCGTCTGCACAGTCAACGCTTGCTCCAGTGTTATTGGGGTTCAGTAACGTCAGCTGTTCCCCTGCTGTGTGTCCGGCAAATTCTCCTGCTTTGTCCACATCCACTGTACTACTGATTTAAAACTTGCTCCAATTACACCTCTGGCTCCTCTGTTTTTAGTATTTACCCTGGGCTCCAATACCGCTAGTTGCTGCTTGGAAGTGCCGTCTGCACAGTCAACGCTTGCTCCAGTGTTATTGGGGTTCAGTAACGTCAGCTGTTCCCCTGCTGTGTGTCCGGCAAATTCTCCTGCTTTGTCCACATCCACTGTACTACTGATTTAAAACTTGCTCCAATTACACCTCTGGCTCCTCTGTTTTTAGTATTTACCCTGGGCTCCAATACCGCTAGCTGCTGCTTGGAAGTGCCGTCTGCACAGTCAACGCTTGCTCCAGTGATATTGGTGTTCAGTAACGTCAGCTGTTCCCCTGCTGTGTGTCCGGCAAATTCTCCTGCTTTGTCCACATCCACTGTACTACTGATTTAAAACTTGCTCCAATTACACCTCTTGCTCCTCTGTTTTTAGTATTTACCCTGGCCTCCAATACCGCTAGTTGCTGCTCGGAAGTGCCGTCTGCACAGTCAACGCTTGCTCCAGTGTTATTGGGGTTCAGTAACGTCAGCTGTTCCCCTGCTGTGTGTCCGGCAAATTCTCCTGCTTTGTCCACATCCACTGTACTACTGATTTAAAACTTGCTCCAATTACACCTCTGGCTCCTCTGTTTTTAGTATTTACCCTGGGCTCCAATACCGCTAGCTGCTGCTTGGAAGTGCCGTCTGCACAGTCAACGCTTGCTCCAGTGATATTGGTGTTCAGTAACGTCAGCTGTTCCCCTGCTGTGTGTCCGGCAAATTCTCCTGCTTTGTCCACATCCACTGTACTACTGATTTAAAACTTGCTCCAATTACACCTCTTGCTCCTCTGTTTTTAGTATTTACCCTGGCCTCCAATACCACTAGTTGCTGCTCGGAAGTGCCGTCTGCACAGTCAACGCTTGCTCCAGTGTTATTGGGGTTCAGTAACGTCAGCTGTTCCCCTGCTGTGTGTCCGGCAAATTCTCCTGCTTTGTCCACATCCACTGTACTACTGATTTTAAACTTGCTCCAATTACACCTCTGGCTCCTCTGTTTTTAGTATTTACCCTGGGCTCCAATACCGCTAGTTGCTGCTTGGAAGTGCCGTCTGCACAGTCAACGCTTGCTCCAGTGTTATTGGGGTTCAGTAACGTCAGCTGTTCCCCTGCTGTGTGTTCGGCAAATTCTCCTGCTTTGTCCACATACACTGTACTACTGATTTAAAACTTGCTCCAATTACACCTCTGGCTCCTCTGTTTTTAATATTTACCCTGGGCTCCAATACCACTAGTTGCTGCTTGGAAGTGCCGTCTGCACAGTCAACGCTTGCTCCAGTGTTATTGGGGTTCAGTAACGTCAGCTGTTCCCCTGCTGTGTGTCCGGCAAATTCTCCTGCTTTGTCCACATCCACTGTACTACTGATTTAAAACTTGCTCCAATTACACCTCTGGCTCCTCTGTTTTTAGTATTTACCCTGGGCTCCAATACCGCTAGTTGCTGCTTGGAAGTGCCGTCTGCACAGTCAACGCTTGCTCCAGTGATATTGGGGTTCAGTAACGTCAGCTGATCCCCTGCTGTTTGTCCGGCAAATTCTCCTGCTTTGTCCACATCCACTGTACTACTGATTTAAAACTTGCTCCAATTACACCTCTGGCTCCTCTGTTTTTAGTATTTACCCTAACCTCCAATACCGCTAGTTGCTGCTTGGAAGTGCCGTCTGCACAGTCAACGCTTGCTCCAGTGTTATTGGGGTTCAGTAACGTCAGCTGTTCCCCTGCTGTGTGTCCGGCAAATTCTCCTGCTTTGTCCACATCCACTGTACTACTGATTTAAAACTTGCTCCAATTACACCTCTGGCTCCTCTGTTTTTAGTATTTACCCTGGGCTCCAATACCGCTAGTTGCTGCTTGGAAGTGCCATCTGCACAGTCAACGCTTGCTCCAGTGTTATTGGGGTTCAGAAACGTCAGCTGTTCCCCTGCTGTGTGTCCGGCAAATTCTCCTGCTTTGTCCACATCCACTGTACTACTGATTTAAAACTTGCTCCAATTACACCTCTGGCTCCTCTGTTTTTAGTATTTACCCTGGGCTCCAATACTGCTAGTTGCTGCTTGGAAGTGGCGTCTGCACAGTCAACGCTTGCTCCAGTGTTATTGGGGTTCAGTAACGTCAGCTGTTCCCCTGCTGTGTGTCCGGAAAATTCTCCTGCTTTGTCCACATTCACTGTACTACTGATTTAAAACTTGCTCCAATTACACCTCTGGCTCCTCTGTTTTTAGTATTTACCCTGGGCTCCAATACCGCTAGTTGCTGCTCGGAAGTGCCGTCTGCACAGTCAACGCTTGCTCCAGTGATATTGGGGTTCAGTAACGTCAGCTGGTCCCCTGCTGTGTGTCTGGCAAATTGTCCTGCTTTGTCCACATCCACTGTACTACTGATTTAAAACTTGCTCCAATTACACCTCTGGCTCCTCTGTTTTTAGTATTTACCCTGGGCTCCAATACCGCTAGTTGCTGCACGGAAGTGCCGTCTGCACAGTCAACGCTTGCTCCAGTGTTATTGGGGTTCAGTAACGTCAGCTGTTCCCCTGCTGTGGGTCCGGCAAATTCTCCTGCTTTGTCCACATTCACTGTACTACTGATTTAAAACTTGCTCCAATTAAACCTCTGGCTCCTCTGTTTTTAGTATTTACCCTGGGCTCCAATACCGCTAGTTGCTACACGGAAGTGCCGTCTGCACAGTCAACGCTTGCTCCAGTGTTATTGGGGTTCAGTAACGTCAGCTGTTCCCCTGCTGTGTGTCCGGCAAATTCTCCTGCTTTGTCCACATCCACTGTACTACTGATTTAAAACTTGCTCCAATTACACCTCTGGCTCCTCTGTTTTTAGTATTTACCCTGGGCTCCAATACCGCTAGTTGCTGCTTGGAAGTGCCGTCTGCACAGTCAACGCTTGCTCCAGTGTTATTGGGGTTCAGTAACGTCAGCTGTTCCCCTGCTGTGTGTCCGGCAAATTCTCCTGCTTTGTCCACATCCACTGTACTATTGATTTAAAACTTGCTCCAATTACACCTCTGGCTCCTCTGTTTTTAGTATTTACCCTGGGCTCCAATACCGCTAGCTTCTGCTTGGAAGTGCCGTCTGCACAGTCAACGCTTGCTCCAGTGATATTGGTGTTCAGTAACGTCAGCTGTTCCCCTGCTGTGTGTCCGGCAAATTCTCCTGCTTTGTCCACATCCACTGTACTACTGATTTAAAACTTGCTCCAATTACACCTCTTGCTCCTCTGTTTTTAGTATTTACCCTGGCCTCCAATACCGCTAGTTGCTGCTCGGAAGTGCCGTCTGCACAGTCAACGCTTGCTCCAGTGTTATTGGGGTTCAGTAACGTCAGCTGTTCCCCTGCTGTGTGTCCGGCAAATTCTCCTGCTTTGTCCACATCCACTGTACTACTGATTTAAAACTTGCTCCAATTACACCTCTGGCTCCTCTGTTTTTAGTATTTACCCTGGGCTCCAATACCGCTAGTTGCTGCTTGGAAGTGCCGTCTGCACAGTCAACGCTTGCTCCAGTGTTATTGGGGTTCAGTAACGTCAGCTGTTCCCCTGCTGTGTGTCCGGAAAATTCTCCTGCTTTGTCCACATTCACTGTACTACTGATTTAAAACTTGCTCCAATTACACCTCTGGCTCCTCTGTTTTTAGTATTTACCCTGGGCTCCAATACCGCTAGTTGCTGCTCGGAAGTGCCGTCTGCACAGTCAACGCTTGCTCCAGTGTTATTGGGGTTCAGTAACGTCAGCTGGTCCCCTGCTGTGTGTCCGGCAAATTGTCCTGCTTTGTCCACATCCACTGTACTACTGATTTAAAACTTGCTCCAATTACACCTCTGGCTCCTCTGTTTTTAGTATTTACCCTGGGCTCCAATACCGCTAGTTGCTGCATGGAAGTGCCGTCTGCACAGTCAACGCTTGCTCCAGTGTTATTGGGGTTCAGTAACGTAAGCTGTTCCCCTGCTGTGGGTCCGGCAAATTCTCCTGCTTTGTCCACATTCACTGTACTACTGATTTAAAACTTGCTCCAATTAAACCTCTGGCTCCTCTGTTTTTAGTATTTACCCTGGGCTCCAATACCGCTAGTTGCTACACGGAAGTGCCGTCTGCACAGTCAACGCTTGCTCCAGTGTTATTGGGGTTCAGTAACGTCAGCTGTTCCCCTGCTGTGTGTCCGGCAAATTCTCCTGCTTTGTCCACATCCACTGTACTACTGATTTAAAACTTGCTCCAATTACACCTCTGGCTCCTCTGTTTTTAGTATTTACCCTGGGCTCCAATACCGCTAGTTGCTGCTTGGAAGTGCCGTCTGCACAGTCAACGCTTGCTCCAGTGTTATTGGGGTTCAGTAACGTCAGCTGTTCCCCTGCTGTGTGTCCGGCAAATTCTCCTGCTTTGTCCACATCCACTGTACTACTGATTTAAAACTTGCTCCAATTACACCTCTGGCTCCTCTGTTTTTAGTATTTACCCTGGGCTCCAATACCGCTAGCTGCTGCTTGGAAGTGCCGTCTGCACAGTCAACGCTTGCTCCAGTGATATTGGTGTTCAGTAACGTCAGCTGTTCCCCTGCTGTGTGTCCGGCAAATTCTCCTGCTTTGTCCACATCCACTGTACTACTGATTTAAAACTTGCTCCAATTACACCTCTTGCTCCTCTGTTTTTAGTATTTACCCTGGCCTCCAATACCGCTAGTTGCTGCTCGGAAGTGCCGTCTGCACAGTCAACGCTTGCTCCAGTGTTATTGGGGTTCAGTAACGTCAGCTGTTCCCCTGCTGTGTGTCCGGCAAATTCTCCTGCTTTGTCCACATCCACTGTACTACTGATTTAAAACTTGCTCCAATTACACCTCTGGCTCCTCTGTTTTTAGTATTTACCCTGGGCTCCAATACCGCTAGTTGCTGCTTGGAAGTGCCGTCTGCACAGTCAACGCTTGCTCCAGTGTTATTGGGGTTCAGTAACGTCAGCTGTTCCCCTGCTGTGTGTCCGGCAAATTCTCCTGCTTTGTCCACATACACTGTACTACTGATTTAAAACTTGCTCCAATTACACCTCTGGCTCCTCTGTTTTTAGTATTTACCCTGGGCTCCAATACCACTAGTTGCTGCTTGGAAGTGCCGTCTGCACAGTCAATGCTTGCTCCAGTGTTATTGGGGTTCAGTAACGTCAGCTGTTCCCCTGCTGTGTGTCCGGCAAATTCTCCTGCTTTGTCCACATCCACTGTACTACTGATTTAAAACTTGCTCCAATTACACCTCTGGCTCCTCTGTTTTTAGTATTTACCCTGGGCTCCAATACCGCTAGTTGCTGCTTGGAAGTGCCGTCTGCACAGTCAACGCTTGCTCCAGTGATATTGGGGTTCAGTAACGTCAGCTGATCCCCTGCTGTTTGTCCGGCAAATTCTCCTGCTTTGTCCACATCCACTGTACTACTGATTTAAAACTTGCTCCAATTACACCTCTGGCTCCTCTGTTTTTAGTATTTACCCTAACCTCCAATACCGCTAGTTGCTGCTCGGAAGTGCCGTCTGCACAGTCAACGCTTGCTCCACTGTTATTGGGGTTCAGTAACGTCAGCTGTTCCCCTGCTGTGTGTCCGGCATATTGTCCTGCTTTGTCCACATCCACTGTACTACTGATTTAAAACTTGCTCCAATTACACCTCTGGCTCCTCTGTTTTTAGTATTTACCCTGGGCTCCAATACCGCTAGCTGCTGCTCGGAAGTGCCGTCTGCACAGTCAGCACTTGCTGCCATGTTATTGGGGTTCAGTAACATCAGCTGTTCCCCTGCTGTGCGGATGGCAATTTCTCCTGCTCTGTCCACATTCTCACTACTACAGATTTTAAAATTGCTCCAATTACATCTCTGGCTCCTCTGTTTTCAGTATTATCCCTGAGCTCCAACACCGCCAGTTGGCGCTCGGAAGTGCCGTCTGCACAGTCAACACTTGCTGCCGTGTTATTGGGGTTCAGTAATGTCAGCTGTTCCCCTGCTGTGCGGACGGCAATTTCTCCTGCTCTGTCCACATTCTCACTACTACAGATTATAAAGTTGCTCCAATTACACCTCTGGCTCCTCTGTTTTCAGTATTATCCCTGAGCTCCAACACCGCCAGTTGGCGCTCGGAAGTGCCATCTGCACAGTCAACACTTGCTGCCGTGTTATTGGGGTTCAGTAACGTCAGCTGTTCCCCTGCTGTGTGTCCAGCAAATTCTCCTGCTTTGTCAACATTCACTGTACTACTGATTTAAAACTTGCTTCAATTACTCCTCTGGCTCCTCTGTTTTTAGTATTTACCCTGGGCTCCAATACCGCTAGTTGCTGCTCAGAAGTGCCGTCTGCACAGTCAACGCTTGCTCCAGTGTTATTGGGGTTCAGTAACGTCAGCTGTTCCCCTGCTGTGTGTCCGGCAAATTCTCCTGCTTTGTCCACATCCACTGTACTACTGATTTAAAACTTGCTCCAATTACACCTCTGGCTCCTCTGTTTCTAGTATTTACCCTGGGCTCCAATACCGCTAGTTGCTGCTCGGAAGTGCTGTCTGCACAGTCAATGCTTGCTCCAGTGTTATTGGAGTTCAGTAACGTCAGCTGTTCCCCTGCTGTGTGTCCGGCAAATTCTCCTGCTTTGTCCACATCCACTGTACTACTGATTTAAAACTTGCTCCAATTACACCTCTGGCTCCTCTGTTTTTAGTATTTACCCTGGGCTCCAATACCGCTAGTTGCTGCTCGGAAGTGCCGTCTGCACAGTCAACGCTTGCTCCAGTGTTATTGGGGTTCAGTAACGTCAGCTGTTCCCCTGCTGTGTGTCCGGCAAATTCTCCTGTTTTGTCCACATTCACTGTACTACTGATTTAAAACTTGCTCCAATTAAACCTCTGGCTCCTCTGTTTTTAGTATTTACCCTGGGCTCCAATACCGCTAGTTGCTGCTCGGAAGTGCCGTCTGCACAGTCAACGCTTGCTCCAGTGCTATTGGGGTTGAGTAACGTCAGCTGTTCCCCTGCTGTGTGTCCGGCAAATTCTCCTGCTTTGTCCACATCCACTGTACTACTGATTTAAAACTTGCTCCAATTACACCTCTGGCTCCTCTGTTTTTAGTATTTACCCTGGGCTCCAATACCGCTAGTTGCTGCTTGGAAGTGGCGTCTGCACAGTCAACGCTTGCTCCAGTGTTATTGGGGTTCAGTAACGTCAGCTGTTCCCCTGCTGTGTGTCCGGCAAATTCTCCTGCTTTGTCCACATCCACTGTACTACTGATTTAAAACTTGCTTCAATTACACCTCTGGCTCCTCTGTTTTTAGTATTTACCCTGACCTCCAATACCGCTAGTTGCTGCTCGGAAGTGCCGTCTGCACAGTCAACGCTTGCTCCAGTGTTATTGGGGTTCAGTAACGTCAGCTGTTCCCCTGCTGTGTGTCCGGCAAATTCTCCTGCTTTGTCCACATCCACTGTACTACTGATTTAAAACTTGCTCCAATTACACCTCTGGCTCCTCTGTTTTTAGTATTTACCCTGGGCTCCAATACCGCTAGTTGCTGCTCGGAAGTGCCGTCTGCACAGTCAACACTTGCTACTGTGTTATTGGGGTTCAGTAACATTAGCTGTTCCCCTGCTGTGCGGACGGCAATTTCTCCTGCTCTGTCCACATTCTCACTACTACAGATTTTAAAGTTGCTTCAATTACACCTCTGGCTCCTCTGTTTTCAGTATTATCCCTGAGCTCCAACACCACCAGTTGGCGCTCGGAAGTGCCGTCGGCACAGTCAACACTTGCTGCCTTGTTATTGGGGTTCAGTAAAGTCAGCTGTTCCCCTGCTGTGCGGACGGCAATTTCTCCTGCTCTGTCCACATTGTCACTACCACAGATTTTAAAGATGCTCCAATTACACCTCTGGCTCCTCTGTTTTCAATATTATCCCTGAGCACCAACATCGCCAGTTGGCGCTCGGAAGTGCCGTCTGCACAGTCAACACTTGCTGCCGTGCTATTGGGGTTCAGTAACGTCAGCTGTTCCCCTGCTGTGCGGACGGCAATTTCTCCTGCTCTGTCCACATTCTCACTACTACAGATTTTAAAATTGCTCCAATTACACCTCTGGCTCCTCTGTTTTCAGTATTATCCCTGAGCTTCAACACCGCCAGTTGGCGCTCTGAAGTGCCGTCTGCACAGTCAACACTTGCTGCCGTGTTATTGGGGTTCAGTAACGTCAGCTGTTCCCCTGCTGTGTGTCCGGCAAATTCTCCTGCTTTGTCCACATCCACTGTACTACTGATTTAAAACTTGCTCCAATTACACCTCTGGCTCCTCTGTTTTTAGTATTTACCCTGGGCTCCAATACCGCTAGTTGCTGCTCGGAAGTGCCGTCTGCACAGTCAACGCTTGCTCCAGTGTTATTGGGGTTCAGTAACGTCAGCTGTTCCCCTGCTGTGTGTCCGACAAATTGTCCTGCTTTGTCCACATCCACTGTACTACTGATTTAAAACTTGCTCCAATTACATCTCTGGCTCCTCTGTTTTTAGTATTTACCCTGGGCTCCAATACCGCTAGTTGCTGCTCGGAAGTGCCGTCTGCACAGTCAACGCTTGCTCCAGTGTTATTGGGGTTCAGTAACGTCAGCTGTTCCCCTGCTGTGTGTCCGGCAAATTCTCCTGCTTTGTCCACATTCACTGTACTACTGATTTAAAACTTGCTCCAATTAAACCTCTGGCTCCTCTGTTTTTAGTATTTACCCTGGGCTCCAATACCGCTAGTTGCTGCTCGGAAGTGCCGTCTGCACAGTCAACGCTTGCTCCAGTGCTATTGGGGTTGAGTAACGTCAGCTGTTCCCCTGCTGTGTGTCCGGCAAATTCTCCTGCTTTGTCCACATCCACTGTACTACTGATTTAAAACTTGCTCCAATTACACCTCTGGCTCCTCTGTTTTTAGTATTTACCCTGGGCTCCAATACCGCTAGTTGCTGCTTGGAAGTGGCATCTGCACAGTCAACGCTTGCTCCAGTGTTATTGGGGTTCAGTAACGTCAGCTGTTCCCCTGCTGTGTGTCCGGCAAATTCTCCTGCTTTGTCCACATCCACTGTACTACTGATTTAAAACTTGCTCCAATTACACCTCTGGCTCCTCTGTTTTTAGTATTTACCCTGACCTCCAATACCGCTAGTTGCTGCTCGGAAGTGCCGTCTGCACAGTCAACGCTTGCTCCAGTGTTATTGGGGTTCAGTAACGTCAGCTCTTCCCCTGCTGTGTGTCTGGCAAATTCTCCTGCTTTGTCCACATCCACTGTACTACTGATTTAAAACTTGCTCCAATTACACCTCTGGCTCCTCTGTTTTTAGTATTTACCCTGGGCTCCAATACCGCTAGTTGCTGCTCAGAAGTGCCGTCTGCACAGTCAACACTTGCTACTGTGTTATTGGGGTTCAGTAACATTAGCTGTTCCCCTGCTGTGCGGACGGCAATTTCTCCTGCTCTGTCCACATTCTCACTACTACAGATTTTAAAGTTGCTTCAATTACACCTCTGGCTCCTCTGTTTTCAGTATTATCCCTGAGCTCCAACACCACCAGTTGGCGCTCGGAAGTGCCGTCGGCACAGTCAACACTTGCTGCCTTGTTATTGGGGTTCAGTAAAGTCAGCTGTTCCCCTGCTGTGCGGACGGCAATTTCTCCTGCTCTGTCCACATTGTCACTACCACAGATTTTAAAGATGCTCCAATTACACCTCTGGCTCCTCTGTTTTCAATATTATCCCTGAGCACCAACATCGCCAGTTGGCGCTCGGAAGTGCCGTCTGCACAGTCAACACTTGCTGCCGTGCTATTGGGGTTCAGTAACGTCAGCTGTTCCCCTGCTGTGCGGACGGCAATTTCTCCTGCTCTGTCCACATTCTCACTACTACAGATTTTAAAATTGCTCCAATTACACCTCTGGCTCCTCTGTTTTCAGTATTATCCCTGAGCTTCAACACCGCCAGTTGGCGCTCTGAAGTGCCGTCTGCACAGTCAACACTTGCTGCCGTGTTATTGGGGTTCAGTAACGTCAGCTGTTCCCCTGCTGTGTGTCCGGCAAATTCTCCTGCTTTGTCCACATCCACTGTACTACTGATTTAAAACTTGCTCCAATTACACCTCTGGCTCCTCTGTTTTTAGTATTTACCCTGGGCTCCAATACCGCTAGTTGCTGCTCGGAAGTGCCGTCTGCACAGTCAACGCTTGCTCCAGTGTTATTGGGGTTCAGTAACGTCAGCTGTTCCCCTGCTGTGTGTCCGACAAATTGTCCTGCTTTGTCCACATCCACTGTACTACTGATTTAAAACTTGCTCCAATTACATCTCTGGCTCCTCTGTTTTTAGTATTTACCCTGGGCTCCAATACCGCTAGTTGCTGCTCGGAAGTGCCGTCTGCACAGTCAACGCTTGCTCCAGTGTTATTGGGGTTCAGTAACGTCAGCTGTTCCCCTGCTGTGTGTCCGGCAAATTCTCCTGCTTTGTCCACATTCACTGTACTACTGATTTAAAACTTGCTCCAATTAAACCTCTGGCTCCTCTGTTTTTAGTATTTACCCTGGGCTCCAATATCGCTAGTTGCTGCTTGGAAGTGCCGTCTGCACAGTCAACGCTTGCTCCAGTGCTATTGGGGTTGAGTAACGTCAGCTGTTCCCCTGCTGTGTGTCCGGCAAATTCTCCTGCTTTGTCCACATCCACTGTACTACTGATTTAAAACTTGCTCCAATTACACCTCTGGCTCCTCTGTTTTTAGTATTTACCCTGGGCTCCAATACCGCTAGTTGCTGCTTGGAAGTGGCATCTGCACAGTCAACGCTTGCTCCAGTGTTATTGGGGTTCAGTAACGTCAGCTGTTCCCCTGCTGTGTGTCCGGCAAATTCTCCTGCTTTGTCCACATCCACTGTACTACTGATTTAAAACTTGCTCCAATTACACTTCTGGCTCCTCTGTTTTTAGTATTTACCCTGACCTCCAATACCGCTAGTTGCTGCTCGGAAGTGCCGTCTGCACAGTCAACGCTTGCTCCAGTGTTATTGGGGTTCAGTAACGTCAGCTGTTCCCCTGCTGTGTGTCCGGCAAATTCTCCTGTTTTGTCTACATCCACTGTACTACTGATTTAAAACTTGCTCCAATTACACCTCTGGCTGCTCTGTTTTTAGTATTTACCCTGGGCTCCAATACCGCTAGTTGCTGCTCGGAAGTGCCGTCTGCACAGTCAACACTTGCTACTGTGTTATTGGGGTTCAGTAACATTAGCTGTTCCCCTGCTGTGCGGACGGCAATTTCTCCTGCTCTGTCCACATTCTCACTACTACAGATTTTAAAGTTGCTTCAATTACACCTCTGGCTCCTCTGTTTTCAGTATTATCCCTGAGCTCCAACACCACCAGTTGGCGCTCGGAAGTGCCGTCGGCACAGTCAACACTTGCTGCCTTGTTATTGGGGTTCAGTAAAGTCAGCTGTTCCCCTGCTGTGCGGACGGCAATTTCTCCTGCTCTGTCCACATTGTCACTACCACAGATTTTAAAGATGCTCCAATTACACCTCTGGCTCCTCTGTTTTCAATATTATCCCTGAGCTCCAACATCGCCAGTTGGCGCTCGGAAGTGCCGTCTGCACAGTCAACACTTTCTGCCGTGCTATTGGGGTTCAGTAACGTCAGCTGTTCCCCTGCTGTGCGGACGGCAATTTCTCCTGCTCTGTCCACATTCTCACTACTACAGATTTTAAAATTGCTCCAATTACACCTCTGGCTCCTCTGTTTTCAGTATTATCCCTGAGCTTCAACACCGCCAGTTGGCGCTCTGAAGTGCCGTCTGCACAGTCAACACTTGCTGCCGTGTTATTGGGGTTCAGTAACGTCAGCTGTTCCCCTGCTGTGTGTCCGGCAAATTCTCCTGCTTTGTCCACATCCACTGTACTACTGATTTAAAACTTGCTCCAATTACACCTCTGGCTCCTCTGTTTTTAGTATTTACCCTGGGCTCCAATACCGCTAGTTGCTGCTCGGAAGTGCCGTCTGCACAGTCAACGCTTGCTCCAGTGTTATTGGGGTTCAGTAACGTCAGCTGTTCCCCTGCTGTGTGTCCGGCAAATTCTCCTGCTTTGTCCACATACACTGTACTACTGATTTAAAACTTGCTCCAATTACACCTCTGGCTCCTCTGTTTTTTGTATTTACCCTGGGCTCCAATACCACTAGTTGCTGCTTGGAAGTGCCGTCTGCACAGTCAACGCTTGCTCCAGTGTTATTGGGGTTCAGTAACGTCAGCTGTTCCCCTGCTGTGTGTCCGGCAAATTCTCCTGCTTTGTCCACATCCACTGTACTACTGATTTAAAACTTGCTCCAATTACACCTCTGGCTCCTCTGTTTTTAGTATTTACCCTGGGCTCCAATACCGCTAGTTGCTGCTTGGAAGTGCCGTCTGCACAGTCAACGCTTGCTCCAGTGATATTGGGGTTCAGTAACGTCAGCTGTTCCCCTGCTGTTTGTCCGGCAAATTCTCCTGCTTTGTCCACATCCACTGTACTACTGATTTAAAACTTGCTCCAATTACACCTCTGGCTCCTCTGTTTTTAGTATTTACCCTGACCTCCAATACCGCTAGTTGCTGCTCGGAAGTGCCGTCTGCACAGTCAACGCTTGCTCCACTGTTATTGGGGTTCAGTAACGTCAGCTGTTCCCCTGCTGAGTGTCCGGCAAATTGTCCGGCTTTGTCCACATCCACTGTACTACTGATTTAAAACTTGCTCCAATTACACCTCTGGCTCCTCTGTTTTTAGTATTTACCCTGGGCTCCAATACCGCTAGCTGCTGCTCGGAAGTGCCGTCTGCACAGTCAACACTTGCTGCCATGTTATTGGGGTTCAGTAACATCAGCTGGTCCCCTGCTGTGCGGATGGCAAATTCTCCTGCTCTGTCCACATTCTCACTACTACAGATTTTAAAGTTGCTCCAATTACATCTCTGGCTCCTCTGTTTTCAGTATTATCCCTGAGCTCCAACACCGCCAGTTGGTGCTCGGAAGTGCCGTCTGCACAGTCCACACTTGCTGCCGTGTTATTGGGGTTCAGTAACGTCAGCTGTTCCCCTGCTGTGTGTCCAGCAAATTCTCCTGCTTTGTCCACATTCACTGTACTACTGATTTAAAACTTGCTCCAATTACTCCTCTGGCTCCTCTGTTTCTAGTATTTACCCTGGGCTCCAATACCGCTAGTTGCTGCTCGGAAGTGCCGTCTGCACAGTCAACGCTTGCTCCAGTGTTATTGGGGTTCAGTAACGTCAGCTGTTCCCCTGCTGTGTGTCCGACAAATTGTCCTGATTTGTCCACATCCACTGTACTACTGATTTAAAACTTGCTCCAATTACATCTCTGGCTCCTCTGTTTTTAGTATTTACCCTGGGCTCCAATACCGCTAGTTGCTGCTCGGAAGTGCCGTCTGCACAGTCAACGCTAGCTCCAGTGTTATTGGGGTTCAGTAACGTCAGCTGTTCCCCTGCTGTGTGTCCGGCAAATTCTCCTGCTTTGTCCACATTCACTGTACTACTGATTTAAAACTTGCTCCAATTAAAAATCTGGCTCCTCTGTTTTTAGTATTTACCCTGGGCTCCAATACCGCTAGTTGCTGCTCGGAAGTGCCGTCTGCACAGTCAACGCTTGCTCCAGTGCTATTGGGGTTGAGTAACGTCAGCTGTTCCCCTGCTGTGTGTCCGGCAAATTCTCCTGCTTTGTCCACATCCACTGTACTACTGATTTAAAACTTGCTCCAATTACACCTCTGGCTCCTCTGTTTTTAGTATTTACCCTGGGCTCCAATACGGCTAGTTGCTGCTTGGAAGTGCCGTCTGCACAGTCAACGCTTGCTCCAGTGTTATTGGGGTTCAGTAACGTCAGCTGTTCCCCTGCTGTGTGTCCGGCAAATTCTCCTGCTTTGTCCACATCCACTGTACTACTGATTTAAAACTTGCTCCAATTACACCTCTGGCTCCTCTGTTTTTAGTATTTACCCTGGGCTCCAATACCGCTAGTTGCTGCTTGGAAGTGCCATCTGCACAGTCAACGCTTGCTCCAGTGTTATTGGGGTTCAGAAACGTCAGCTGTTCCCCTGCTGTGTGTCCGGCAAATTCTCCTGCTTTGTCCACATCCACTGTACTACTGATTTAAAACTTGCTCCAATTACACCTCTGGCTCCTCTGTTTTTACTATTTACCCTGGGCTCCAATACCGCTAGTTGCTGCTTGGAAGTGGCGTCTGCACAGTCAACGCTTGCTCCAGTGTTATTGGGGTTCAGTAACGTCAGCTGTTCCCCTGCTGTGTGTCCGGAAAATTCTCCTGCTTTGTCCACATTCACTGTACTACTGATTTAAAACTTGCTCCAATTACACCTCTGGCTCCTCTGTTTTTAGTATTTACCCTGGGCTCCAATACCGCTAGCTGCTGCTCGGAAGTGCCGTCTGCACAGTCAACGCTTGCTCCAGTGTTATTGGGGTTCAGTAACGTCAGCTGGTCCCCTGCTGTGTGTCTGGCAAATTGTCCTGCTTTGTCCACATCCACTGTACTACTGATTTAAAACTTGCTCCAATTACACCTCTGGCTCCTCTGTTTTTAGTATTTACCCTGGGCTCCAATACCGCTAGTTGCTGCACGGAAGTGCCGTCTGCACAGTCAACGCTTGCTACAGTGTTATTGGGGTTCAGTAACGTCAGCTGTTCAACTGCTGTGGGTCCGGCAAATTCTCCTGCTTTGTCCACATTCACTGTACTACTGATTTAAAACTTGCTCCAATTAAACCTCTGGCTCCTCTGTTTTTAGTATTTACCCTGGGCTCCAATACCGCTAGTTGCTACACGGAAGTGCCGTCTGCACAGTCAACGCTTGCTCCAGTGTTATTGGGGTTCAGTAACGTCAGCTGTTCCCCTGCTGTGTGTCCGGCAAATTCTCCTGCTTTGTCCACATCCACTGTACTACTGATTTAAAACTTGCTCCAATTACACCTCTGGCTCCTCTGTTTTTAGTATTTACCCTGGGCTCCAATACCGCTAGTTGCTGCTTGGAAGTGCCGTCTGCACAGTCAACGCCTGCTCCAGTGTTATTGGGGTTCAGTAACGTCAGCTGTTCCCCTGCTGTGTGTCCGGCAAATTCTCCTGCTTTGTCCACATTCACTGTACTACTGATTTAAAACTTGCTCCAATTACACCTCTGGCTCCTCTGTTTTTAGTATTTACCCTGGGCTCCAATACCGCTAGTTGCTGCTCGGAAGTGCCGTCTGCACAGTCAACGCTTGCTCCAGTGTTATTGGGGTTCAGTAACGTCAGCTGGTCCCCTGCTGTGTGTCCGGCAAATTGTCCTGCTTTGTCCACATCCACTGTACTACTGATTTAAAACTTGCTCCAATTACACCTCTGGCTCCTCTGTTTTTAGTATTTACCCTGGGCTCCAATACCGCTAGTTGCTGCATGGAAGTGCCGTCTGCACAGTCAACGCTTGCTCCAGTGTTATTGGGGTTCAGTAACGTCAGCTGTTCCCCTGCTGTGGGTCCGGCAAATTCTCCTGCTTTGTCCACATTCACTGTACTACTGATTTAAAACTTGCTCCAATTAAACCTCTGGCTCCTCTGTTTTTAGTATTTACCCTGGGCTCCAATACCGCTAGTTGCTACACGGAAGTGCCGTCTGCACAGTCAACGCTTGCTCCAGTGTTATTGGGGTTCAGTAACGTCAGCTGTTCCCCTGCTGTGTGTCCGGCAAATTCTCCTGCTTTGTCCAAATCCACTGTACTACTGATTTAAAACTTGCTCCAATTACACCTCTGGCTCCTCTGTTTTTAGTATTTACCCTGGGCTCCAATACCGCTAGTTGCTGCTTGGAAGTGCCATCTGCACAGTCAACGCTTGCTCCAGTGTTATTGGGGTTCAGTAACGTCAGCTGTTCCCCTGCTGTGTGTCCGGCAAATTCTCCTGCTTTGTCCACATCCACTGTACTACTGATTTAAAACTTGCTCCAATTACACCTCTGGCTCCTCTGTTTTTAGTATTTACCCTGGGCTCCAATACCGCTAGCTGCTGCTTGGAAGTGCCGTCTGCACAGTCAACGCTTGCTCCAGTGATATTGGTGTTCAGTAACGTCAGCTGTTCCCCTGCTGTGTGTCCGGCAAATTCTCCTGCTTTGTCCACATCCACTGTACTACTGATTTAAAACTTGCTCCAATTACACCTCTTGCTCCTCTGTTTTTAGTATTTACCCTGGCCTCCAATACCGCTAGTTGCTGCTCGGAAGTGCCGTCTGCACAGTCAACGCTTGCTCCAGTGTTATTGGGGTTCAGTAACGTCAGCTGTTCCCCTGCTGTGTGTCCGGCAAATTCTCCTGCTTTGTCCACATCCACTGTACTACTGATTTAAAACTTGCTCCAATTACACCTCTGGCTCCTCTGTTTTTAGTATTTACCCTGGGCTCCAATACCGCTAGTTGCTGCTTGGAAGTGCCGTCTGCACAGTCAACGCTTGCTCCAGTGTTATTGGGGTTCAGTAACGTCAGCTGTTCCCCTGCTGTGTGTCCGGCAAATTCTCCTGCTTTGTCCACATACACTGTACTACTGATTTAAAACTTGCTCCAATTACACCTCTGGCTCCTCTGTTTTTAGTATTTACCCTGGGCTCCAATACCACTAGTTGCTGCTTAGAAGTGCCTTCTGCACAGTCAATGCTTGCTCCAGTGTTATTGGGGTTCAGTAACGTCAGCTGTTCCCCTGCTGTGTGTCCGGCAAATTCTCCTGCTTTGTCCACATCCACTGTACTACTGATTTAAAACTTGCTCCAATTACACCTCTGGCTCCTCTGTTTTTAGTATTTACCCTGGGCTCCAATACCGCTAGTTGCTGCTTGGAAGTGCCGTCTGCACAGTCAACGCTTGCTCCAGTGATATTGGGGTTCAGTAACGTCAGCTGATCCCCTGCTGTTTGTCCGGCAAATTCTCCTGCTTTGTCCACATCCACTGTACTACTGATTTAAAACTTGCTCCAATTACACCCCTGGCTCCTCTGTTTTTAGTATTTACCCTGACCTCCAATACCGCTAGTTGCTGCTCGGAAGTGCCGTCTGCACAGTCAACGCTTGCTCCACTGTTATTGGGGTTCAGTAACGTCAGCTGTTCCCCTGCTGTGTGTCCGGCAAATTGTCCTGCTTTGTCCACATCCACTGTACTACTGATTTAAAACTTGCTCCAATTACACCTCTGGCTCCTCTGTTTTTAGTATTTACCCTGGGCTCCAATACCGCTAGCTGCTGCTCGGAAGTGCCGTCTGCACAGTCAACACTTGCTGCCATGTTATTGGGGTTCAGTAACATCAGCTGTTCCCCTGCTGTGCGGAGGGCAATTTCTCCTGCTCTGTCCACATTCTCACTACTACAGATTTTAAAGTTGCTCCAATTACATCTCTGGCTCCTCTGTTTTCAGTATTATCCCTGAGCTCCAACACCGCCAGTTGGCGCTCGGAAGTGCCGTCTGCACAGTCAACACTTGCTGCCGTGTTATTGGGGTTCAGTAATGTCAGCTGTTCCCCTGCTGTGCGGACGGCAATTTCTCCTGCTCTGTCCACATTCTCACTACTACAGATTATAAAGTTGCTCCAATTACACCTCTGGCTCCTCTGTTTTCAGTATTATCCCTGAGCTCCAACACCGCCAGTTGGCGCTCGGAAGTGCCATCTGCACAGTCAACACTTGCTGCCGTGTTATTGGGGTTCAGTAACGTCAGCTGTTCCCCTGCTGTGTGTCCAGCAAATTCTCCTGCTTTGTCAACATTCACTGTACTACTGATTTAAAACTTGCTTCAATTACTCCTCTGGCTCCTCTGTTTTTAGTATTTACCCTGGGCTCCAATACCGCTAGTTGCTGCTCAGAAGTGCCGTCTGCACAGTCAACGCTTGCTCCAGTGTTATTGGGGTTCAGTAACGTCAGCTGTTCCCCTGCTGTGTGTCCGGCAAATTCTCCTGCTTTGTCCACATCCACTGTACTACTGATTTAAAACTTGCTCCAATTACACCTCTGGCTCCTCTTTTTCTAGTATTTACCCTGGGCTCCAATACCGCTAGTTGCTGCTCGGAAGTGCTGTCTGCACAGTCAATGCTTGCTCCAGTGTTATTGGAGTTCAGTAACGTCAGCTGTTCCCCTGCTGTGTGTCCGGCAAATTCTCCTGCTTTGTCCACATCCACTGTACTACTGATTTAAAACTTGCTCCAATTACACCTCTGGCTCCTCTGTTTTTAGTATTTACCCTGGGCTCCAATACCGCTAGTTGCTGCTCGGAAGTGCCGTCTGCACAGTCAACGCTTGCTCCAGTGTTATTGGGGTTCAGTAACGTCAGCTGTTCCCCTGCTGTCTGTCCGGCAAATTCTCCTGCTTTGTCCACATTCACTGTACTACTGATTTAAAACTTGCTCCAATTAAACCTCTGGCTCCTCTGTTTTTAGTATTTACCCTGGGCTCCAATACCGCTAGTTGCTGCTCGGAAGTGGCGTCTGCACAGTCAACGCTTGCTCCAGTGCTATTGGGGTTCAGTAACGTCAGCTGTTCCCCTGCTGTGTGTCCGGCAAATTCTCCTGCTTTGTCCACATCCACTGTACTACTGATTTAAAACTTGCTCCAATTACACCTCTGGCTCCTCTGTTTTTAGCATTTACCCTGGGCTCCAATACCGCTAGTTGCTGCTTGGAAGTGCCGTCTGCACAGTCAACGCTTGCTCCAGTGTTATTGGGGTTCAGTAATGTCAGCTGTTCCCCTGCTGTGTGTCCGGCAAATTCTCCTGCTTTGTCCACATCCACTGTACTACTGATTTACAACTTGCTCCAATTACACCTCTGGCTCCTCTGTTTTTAGTATTTACCCTGGGCTCCAATACCGCTAGTTGCTGCTTGGAAGTGCCATCTGCACAGTCAACGCTTGCTCCAGTGTTATTGGGGTTCAGAAACGTCAGCTGTTCCCCTGCTGTGTGTCCGGCAAATTCTCCTGCTTTGTCCACATCCACTGTACTACTGATTTAAAACTTGCTCCAATTACACCTCTGGCTCCTCTGTTTTTAGTATTTACCCTGGGCTCCAATACCGCTAGTTGCTGCTTGGAAGTGGCGTCTGCACAGTCAACGCTTGCTCCAGTGTTATTGGGGTTCAGTAACGTCAGCTGTTCCCCTGCTGTGTGTCCGGCAAATTCTCCTGCTTTGTCCACATCCACTGTACTACTGATTTAAAACTTGCTCCAATTACACCTCTGGCTCCTCTGTTTTTAGTATTTACCCTGACCTCCAATACCGCTAGTTGCTGCTCGGAAGTGCCGTCTGCACAGTCAACGCTTGCTCCAGTGTTATTGGGGTTCAGTAACGTCAGCTGTTCCCCTGCTGTGTGTCCGGCAAATTGTCCTGCTTTGTCCACATCCACTGTACTACTGATTTAAAACTTGCTCCAATTACACCTCTGGCTCCTCTGTTTTTAGTATTTACCCTGGGCTCCAATACCGCTAGTTGCTGCTCGGAAGTGCCGTCTGCACAGTCAACACTTGCTGCTGTGTTATTGGGGTTCAGTAACATTAGCTGTTCCCCTGCTTTGCGGACGGCAATTTCTCCTGCTCTGTCCACATTCTCACTACTACAGATTTTAAAGTTGCTACAATTACACCTCTGGCTCCTCTGTTTTCAGTATTATCCCTGAGCTCCAACACCACCAGTTGGCGCTCGGAAGTGCCGTCGGCACAGTCAACACTTGCTGCCTTGTTATTGGGGTTCAGTAAAGTCAGCTGTTCCCCTGCTGTGCGGACGGCAATTTCTCCTGCTCTGTCCACATTGTCACTACCACAGATTTTAAAGATGCTCCAATTACACCTCTGGCTCCTCTGTTTTCAATATTATCCCTGAGCTCCAACATCGCCAGTTGGCGCTCGGAAGTGCCGTCTGCACAGTCAACACTTGCTGCCGTGTTATTGGGGTTCAGTAACGTCAGCTGTTCCCCTGCTGTGCGGACGGCAATTTCTCCTGCTCTGTCCACATTCTCACTACTACAGATTTTAAAATTGCTCCAATTACACCTCTGGCTCCTCTGTTTTCAGTATTATCCCTGAGCTTCAACACCGCCAGTTGGCGCTCTGAAGTGCCGTCTACACAGTCAACACTTGCTGCCGTGTTATTGGGGTTCAGTAACGTCAGCTGTTCCCCTGCTGTGTGTCCGGCAAATTCTCCTGCTTTGTCCACATCCACTGTACTACTGATTTAAAACTTGCTCCAATTACAACTCTGGCTCCTCTGTTTTTAGTATTTACCCTGGGCTCCAATACCGCTAGTTGCTGCTCGGAAGTGCCGTCTACACAGTCAACGCTTGCTTCAGTGTTATTGGGGTTCAGTAACGTCAGCTGTTCCCCTGTTGTGTGTCCGGCAAATTCTCCTGCTTTGTCCACATCCACTGTACTACTGATTTAAAACTTGCTAAAATTACACCTCTGGCTCCTCTGTTTTTAGTATTTACCCTGGGCTCCAATACCGCTAGTTGCTGCTGGGAAGTGCCGTCTGCACAGTCAACGTTTGCTCCAGTGTTATTGGGGTTCAGTAACGTCAGCTGTTCCCCTGCTGTGTGTCCGGCAAATTCTCCTGCTTTGTCCACATCCAGTGTACTACTGATTTAAAACTTGCTCCAATTACACCTCTGGCTCTGTTTTTAGTATTTACCCTGGGCTCCAATACCGCTAGTTGCTGCTCGGAAGTGCCGTCTGCACAGTCAACGCTTGCTCCAGTGTTATTGGGGTTCAGTAACGTCAGCTGTTCCCCTGCTGTGTGTCCGGCAAATTCTCCTGCTTTGTCCACATCCACTGTACTACTGATTTAAAACTTGCTCCAATTACACCTCTGGCTCCTCTGTTTTTAGTATTTACCCTGGGCTCCAATACCGCTAGTTGCTGCTTGGAAGTGCCGTCTGCACAGTCAACGCTTGCTCCAGTGTTATTGGGGTTCAGTAACGTCAGCTGTTCCCCTGCTGTGTGTCCGGCAAATTCTCCTGCTTTGTCCACATTCACTGTACTACTGATTTAAAACTTGCTCCAATTACACCTCTGGCTCCTCTGTTTTTAGTATTTACCCTGGGCTCCAATACCGCTAGTTGCTGCTTGGAAGTGCCGTCTGCACAGTCAACGCTTGCTCCAGTGTTATTGGGGTTCAGTAACGTCAGCTGTTCCCCTGCTGTGTGTTCGGCAAATTCTCCTGCTTTGTCCACATACACTGTACTACTGATTTAAAACTTGCTCCAATTACACCTCTGGCTCCTCTGTTTTTAGTATTTACCCTGGGCTCCAATACCACTAGTTGCTGCTTGGAAGTGCCGTCTGCACAGTCAACGCTTGCTCCAGTGTTATTGGGGTTCAGTAACGTCAGCTGTTCCCCTGCTGTGTGTCCGGCAAATTCTCCTGCTTTGTCCACATCCACTGTACTACTGATTTAAAACTTGCTCCAATTACACCTCTGGCTCCTCTGTTTTTAGTATTTACCCTGGGCTCCAATACCGCTAGTTGCTGCTTGGAAGTGCCGTCTGCACAGTCAACGCTTGCTCCAGTGATATTGGGGTTCAGTAACGTCAGCTGATCCCCTGCTGTTTGTCCGGCAAATTCTCCTGCTTTGTCCACATCCACTGTACTACTGATTTAAAACTTGCTCCAATTACATCTCTGGCTCCTCTGTTTTTAGTATTTACCCTAACCTCCAATACCGCTAGTTGCTGCTTGGAAGTGCCGTCTGCACAGTCAACGCTTGCTCCAGTGTTATTGGGGTTCAGTAACGTCAGCTGTTCCCCTGCTGTGTGTCCGGCAAATTCTCCTGCTTTGTCCACATCCACTGTACTACTGATTTAAAACTTGCTCCAATTACACCTCTGGCTCCTCTGTTTTTAGTATTTACCCTGGGCTCCAATACCGCTAGTTGCTGCTTGGAAGTGCCATCTGCACAGTCAACGCTTGCTCCAGTGTTATTGGGGTTCAGAAACGTCAGCTGTTCCCCTGCTGTGTGTCCGGCAAATTCTCCTGCTTTGTCCACATCCACTGTACTACTGATTTAAAACTTGCTCCAATTACACCTCTGGCTCCTCTGTTTTTAGTATTTACCCTGGGCTCCAATACTGCTAGTTGCTGCTTGGAAGTGGCGTCTGCACAGTCAACGCTTGCTCCAGTGTTATTGGGGTTCAGTAACGTCAGCTGTTCCCCTGCTGTGTGTCCGGAAAATTCTCCTGCTTTGTCCACATTCACTGTACTACTGATTTAAAACTTGCTCCAATTACACCTCTGGCTCCTCTGTTTTTAGTATTTACCCTGGGCTCCAATACCGCTAGTTGCTGCTCGGAAGTGCCGTCTGCACAGTCAACGCTTGCTCCAGTGATATTGGGGTTCAGTAACGTCAGCTGGTCCCCTGCTGTGTGTCTGGCAAATTGTCCTGCTTTGTCCACATCCACTGTACTACTGATTTAAAACTTGCTCCAATTACACCTCTGGCTCCTCTGTTTTTAGTATTTACCCTGGGCTCCAATACCGCTAGTTGCTGCACGGAAGTGCCGTCTGCACAGTCAACGCTTGCTCCAGTGTTATTGGGGTTCAGTAACGTCAGCTGTTCCCCTGCTGTGGGTCCGGCAAATTCTCCTGCTTTGTCCACATTCACTGTACTACTGATTTAAAACTTGCTCCAATTAAACCTCTGGCTCCTCTGTTTTTAGTATTTACCCTGGGCTCCAATACCGCTAGTTGCTACACGGAAGTGCCGTCTGCACAGTCAACGCTTGCTCCAGTGTTATTGGGGTTCAGTAACGTCAGCTGTTCCCCTGCTGTGTGTCCGGCAAATTCTCCTGCTTTGTCCACATCCACTGTACTACTGATTTAAAACTTGCTCCAATTACACCTCTGGCTCCTCTGTTTTTAGTATTTACCCTGGGCTCCAATACCGCTAGTTGCTGCTTGGAAGTGCCGTCTGCACAGTCAACGCTTGCTCCAGTGTTATTGGGGTTCAGTAACGTCAGCTGTTCCCCTGCTGTGTGTCCGGCAAATTCTCCTGCTTTGTCCACATCCACTGTACTATTGATTTAAAACTTGCTCCAATTACACCTCTGGCTCCTCTGTTTTTAGTATTTACCCTGGGCTCCAATACCGCTAGCTTCTGCTTGGAAGTGCCGTCTGCACAGTCAACGCTTGCTCCAGTGATATTGGTGTTCAGTAACGTCAGCTGTTCCCCTGCTGTGTGTCCGGCAAATTCTCCTGCTTTGTCCACATCCACTGTACTACTGATTTAAAACTTGCTCCAATTACACCTCTTGCTCCTCTGTTTTTAGTATTTACCCTGGCCTCCAATACCGCTAGTTGCTGCTCGGAAGTGCCGTCTGCACAGTCAACGCTTGCTCCAGTGTTATTGGGGTTCAGTAACGTCAGCTGTTCCCCTGCTGTGTGTCCGGCAAATTCTCCTGCTTTGTCCACATCCACTATACTACTGATTTAAAACTTGCTCCAATTACACCTCTGGCTCCTCTGTTTTTAGTATTTACCCTGGGCTCCAATACCGCTAGTTGCTGCTTGGAAGTGCCGTCTGCACAGTCAACGCTTGCTCCAGTGTTATTGGGGTTCAGTAACGTCAGCTGTTCCCCTGCTGTGTGTCCGGAAAATTCTCCTGCTTTGTCCACATTCACTGTACTACTGATTTAAAACTTGCTCCAATTACACCTCTGGCTCCTCTGCTTTTAGTATTTACCCTGGGCTCCAATACCGCTAGTTGCTGCTCGGAAGTGCCGTCTGCACAGTCAACGCTTGCTCCAGTGTTATTGGGGTTCAGTAACGTCAGCTGGTCCCCTGCTGTGTGTCCGGCAAATTGTCCTGCTTTGTCCACATCCACTGTACTACTGATTTAAAACTTGCTCCAATTACACCTCTGGCTCCTCTGTTTTTAGTATTTACCCTGGGCTCCAATACCGCTAGTTGCTGCATGGAAGTGCCGTCTGCACAGTCAACGCTTGCTCCAGTGTTATTGGGGTTCAGTAACGTAAGCTGTTCCCCTGCTGTGGGTCCGGCAAATTCTCCTGCTTTGTCCACATTCACTGTACTACTGATTTAAAACTTGCTCCAATTAAACCTCTGGCTCCTCTGTTTTTAGTATTTACCCTGGGCTCCAATACCGCTAGTTGCTACACGGAAGTGCCGTCTGCACAGTCAACGCTTGCTCCAGTGTTATTGGGGTTCAGTAACGTCAGCTGTTCCCCTGCTGTGTGTCCGGCAAATTCTCCTGCTTTGTCCACATCCACTGTACTACTGATTTAAAACTTGCTCCAATTACACCTCTGGCTCCTCTGTTTTTAGTATTTACCCTGGGCTCCAATACCGCTAGTTGCTGCTTGGAAGTGCCGTCTGCACAGTCAACGCTTGCTCCAGTGTTATTGGGGTTCAGTAACGTCAGCTGTTCCCCTGCTGTGTGTCCGGCAAATTCTCCTGCTTTGTCCACATCCACTGTACTACTGATTTAAAACTTGCTCCAATTACACCTCTGGCTCCTCTGTTTTTAGTATTTACCCTGGGCTCCAATACCGCTAGCTGCTGCTTGGAAGTGCCGTCTGCACAGTCAACGCTTGCTCCAGTGATATTGGTGTTCAGTAACGTCAGCTGTTCCCCTGCTGTGTGTCCGGCAAATTCTCCTGCTTTGTCCACATCCACTGTACTACTGATTTAAAACTTGCTCCAATTACACCTCTTGCTCCTCTGTTTTTAGTATTTACCCTGGCCTCCAATACCGCTAGTTGCTGCTCGGAAGTGCCGTCTGCACAGTCAACGCTTGCTCCAGTGTTATTGGGGTTCAGTAACGTCAGCTGTTCCCCTGCTGTGTGTCCGGCAAATTCTCCTGCTTTGTCCACATCCACTGTACTACTGATTTAAAACTTGCTCCAATTACACCTCTGGCTCCTCTGTTTTTAGTATTTACCCTGGGCTCCAATACCGCTAGTTGCTGCTTGGAAGTGCCGTCTGCACAGTCAACGCTTGCTCCAGTGTTATTGGGGTTCAGTAACGTCAGCTGTTCCCCTGCTGTGTGTCCGGCAAATTCTCCTGCTTTGTCCACATACACTGTACTACTGATTTAAAACTTGCTCCAATTACACCTCTGGCTCCTCTGTTTTTAGTATTTACCCTGGGCTCCAATACCACTAGTTGCTGCTTGGAAGTGCCGTCTGCACAGTCAATGCTTGCTCCAGTGTTATTGGGGTTCAGTAACGTCAGCTGTTCCCCTGCTGTGTGTCCGGCAAATTCTCCTGCTTTGTCCACATCCACTGTACTACTGATTTAAAACTTGCTCCAATTACACCTCTGGCTCCTCTGTTTTTAGTATTTACCCTGGGCTCCAATACCGCTAGTTGCTGCTTGGAAGTGCCGTCTGCACAGTCAACGCTTGCTCCAGTGATATTGGGGTTCAGTAACGTCAGCTGATCCCCTGCTGTTTGTCCGGCAAATTCTCCTGCTTTGTCCACATCCACTGTACTACTGATTTAAAACTTGCTCCAATTACACCTCTGGCTCCTCTGTTTTTAGTATTTACCCTAACCTCCAATACCGCTAGTTGCTGCTCGGAAGTGCCGTCTGCACAGTCAACGCTTGCTCCACTGTTATTGGGGTTCAGTAACGTCAGCTGTTCCCCTGCTGTGTGTCCGGCATATTGTCCTGCTTTGTCCACATCCACTGTACTACTGATTTAAAACTTGCTCCAATTACACCTCTGGCTCCTCTGTTTTTAGTATTTACCCTGGGCTCCAATACCGCTAGCTGCTGCTCGGAAGTGCCGTCTGCACAGTCAGCACTTGCTGCCATGTTATTGGGGTTCAGTAACATCAGCTGTTCCCCTGCTGTGCGGATCGCAATTTCTCCTGCTCTGTCCACATTCTCACTACTACAGATTTTAAAATTGCTCCAATTACATCTCTGGCTCCTCTGTTTTCAGTATTATCCCTGAGCTCCAACACCGCCAGTTGGCGCTCGGAAGTGCCGTCTGCACAGTCAACACTTGCTGCCGTGTTATTGGGGTTCAGTAATGTCAGCTGTTCCCCTGCTGTGCGGACGGCAATTTCTCCTGCTCTGTCCACATTCTCACTACTACAGATTATAAAGTTGCTCCAATTACACCTCTGGCTCCTCTGTTTTCAGTATTATCCCTGAGCTCCAACACCGCCAGTTGGCGCTCGGAAGTGCCATCTGCACAGTCAACACTTGCTCCAGTGTTATTGGGGTTCAGTAACGTCAGCTGTTCCCCTGCTGTGTGTCCAGCAAATTCTCCTGCTTTGTCAACATTCACTGTACTACTGATTTAAAACTTGCTTCAATTACTCCTCTGGCTCCTCTGTTTTTAGTATTTACCCTGGGCTCCAATACCGCTAGTTGCTGCTCAGAAGTGCCGTCTGCACAGTCAACGCTTGCTCCAGTGTTATTGGGGTTCAGTAACGTCAGCTGTTCCCCTGCTGTGTGTCCGGCAAATTCTCCTGCTTTGTCCACATCCACTGTACTACTGATTTAAAACTTGCTCCAATTACACCTCTGGCTCCTCTGTTTCTAGTATTTACCCTGGGCTCCAATACCGCTAGTTGCTGCTCGGAAGTGCTGTCTGCACAGTCAATGCTTGCTCCAGTGTTATTGGAGTTCAGTAACGTCAGCTGTTCCCCTGCTGTGTGTCCGGCAAATTCTCCTGCTTTGTCCACATCCACTGTACTACTGATTTAAAACTTGCTCCAATTACACCTCTGGCTCCTCTGTTTTTAGTATTTACCCTGGGCTCCAATACCGCTAGTTGCTGCTCGGAAGTGCCGTCTGCACAGTCAACGCTTGCTCCAGTGTTATTGGGGTTCAGTAACGTCAGCTGTTCCCCTGCTGTGTGTCCGGCAAATTCTCCTGTTTTGTCCACATTCACTGTACTACTGATTTAAAACTTGCTCCAATTAAACCTCTGGCTCCTCTGTTTTTAGTATTTACCCTGGGCTCCAATACCGCTAGTTGCTGCTCGGAAGTGCCGTCTGCACAGTCAACGCTTGCTCCAGTGCTATTGGGGTTGAGTAACGTCAGCTGTTCCCCTGCTGTGTGTCCGGCAAATTCTCCTGCTTTGTCCACATCCACTGTACTACTGATTTAAAACTTGCTCCAATTACACCTCTGGCTCCTCTGTTTTTAGTATTTACCCTGGGCTCCAATACCGCTAGTTGCTGCTTGGAAGTGGCGTCTGCACAGTCAACGCTTGCTCCAGTGTTATTGGGGTTCAGTAACGTCAGCTGTTCCCCTGCTGTGTGTCCGGCAAATTCTCCTGCTTTGTCCACATCCACTGTACTACTGATTTAAAACTTGCTTCAATTACACCTCTGGCTCCTCTGTTTTTAGTATTTACCCTGACCTCCAATACCGCTAGTTGCTGCTCGGAAGTGCCGTCTGCACAGTCAACGCTTGCTCCAGTGTTATTGGGGTTCAGTAACGTCAGCTGTTCCCCTGCTGTGTGTCCGGCAAATTCTCCTGCTTTGTCCACATCCACTGTACTACTGATTTAAAACTTGCTCCAATTACACCTCTGGCTCCTCTGTTTTTAGTATTTACCCTGGGCTCCAATACCGCTAGTTGCTGCTCGGAAGTGCCGTCTGCACAGTCAACACTTGCTACTGTGTTATTGGGGTTCAGTAACATTAGCTGTTCCCCTGCTGTGCGGACGGCAATTTCTCCTGCTCTGTCCACATTCTCACTACTACAGATTTTAAAGTTGCTTCAATTACACCTCTGGCTCCTCTGTTTTCAGTATTATCCCTGAGCTCCAACACCACCAGTTGGCGCTCGGAAGTGCCGTCGGCACAGTCAACACTTGCTGCCTTGTTATTGGGGTTCAGTAAAGTCAGCTGTTCCCCTGCTGTGCGGACGGCAATTTCTCCTGCTCTGTCCACATTGTCACTACCACAGATTTTAAAGATGCTCCAATTACACCTCTGGCTCCTCTGTTTTCAATATTATCCCTGAGCACCAACATCGCCAGTTGGCGCTCGGAAGTGCCGTCTGCACAGTCAACACTTGCTGCCGTGCTATTGGGGTTCAGTAACGTCAGCTGTTCCCCTGCTGTGCGGACGGCAATTTCTCCTGCTCTGTCCACATTCTCACTACTACAGATTTTAAAATTGCTCCAATTACACCTCTGGCTCCTCTGTTTTCAGTATTATCCCTGAGCTTCAACACCGCCAGTTGGCGCTCTGAAGTGCCGTCTGCACAGTCAACACTTGCTGCCGTGTTATTGGGGTTCAGTAACGTCAGCTGTTCCCCTGCTGTGTGTCCGGCAAATTCTCCTGCTTTGTCCACATCCACTGTACTACTGATTTAAAACTTGCTCCAATTACACCTCTGGCTCCTCTGTTTTTAGTATTTACCCTGGGCTCCAATACCGCTAGTTGCTGCTCGGAAGTGCCGTCTGCACAGTCAACGCTTGCTCCAGTGTTATTGGGGTTCAGTAACGTCAGCTGTTCCCCTGCTGTGTGTCCGACAAATTGTCCTGCTTTGTCCACATCCACTGTACTACTGATTTAAAACTTGCTCCAATTACATCTCTGGCTCCTCTGTTTTTAGTATTTACCCTGGGCTCCAATACCGCTAGTTGCTGCTCGGAAGTGCCGTCTGCACAGTCAACGCTTGCTCCAGTGTTATTGGGGTTCAGTAACGTCAGCTGTTCCCCTGCTGTGTGTCCGGCAAATTCTCCTGCTTTGTCCACATTCACTGTACTACTGATTTAAAACTTGCTCCAATTAAACCTCTGGCTCCTCTGTTTTTAGTATTTACCCTGGGCTCCAATACCGCTAGTTGCTGCTCGGAAGTGCCGTCTGCACAGTCAACGCTTGCTCCAGTGCTATTGGGGTTGAGTAACGTCAGCTGTTCCCCTGCTGTGTGTCCGGCAAATTCTCCTGCTTTGTCCACATCCACTGTACTACTGATTTAAAACTTGCTCCAATTACACCTCTGGCTCCTCTGTTTTTAGTATTTACCCTGGGCTCCAATACCGCTAGTTGCTGCTTGGAAGTGGCATCTGCACAGTCAACGCTTGCTCCAGTGTTATTGGGGTTCAGTAACGTCAGCTGTTCCCCTGCTGTGTGTCCGGCAAATTCTCCTGCTTTGTCCACATCCACTGTACTACTGATTTAAAACTTGCTCCAATTACACCTCTGGCTCCTCTGTTTTTAGTATTTACCCTGACCTCCAATACCGCTAGTTGCTGCTCGGAAGTGCCGTCTGCACAGTCAACGCTTGCTCCAGTGTTATTGGGGTTCAGTAACGTCAGCTGTTCCCCTGCTGTGTGTCTGGCAAATTCTCCTGCTTTGTCCACATCCACTGTACTACTGATTTAAAACTTGCTCCAATTACACCTCTGGCTCCTCTGTTTTTAGTATTTACCCTGGGCTCCAATACCGCTAGTTGCTGCTCAGAAGTGCCGTCTGCACAGTCAACACTTGCTACTGTGTTATTGGGGTTCAGTAACATTAGCTGTTCCCCTGCTGTGCGGACGGCAATTTCTCCTGCTCTGTCCACATTCTCACTACTACAGATTTTAAAGTTGCTTCAATTACACCTCTGGCTCCTCTGTTTTCAGTATTATCCCTGAGCTCCAACACCACCAGTTGGCGCTCGGAAGTGCCGTCGGCACAGTCAACACTTGCTGCCTTGTTATTGGGGTTCAGTAAAGTCAGCTGTTCCCCTGCTGTGCGGACGGCAATTTCTCCTGCTCTGTCCACATTGTCACTACCACAGATTTTAAAGATGCTCCAATTACACCTCTGGCTCCTCTGTTTTCAATATTATCCCTGAGCACCAACATCGCCAGTTGGCGCTCGGAAGTGCCGTCTGCACAGTCAACACTTGCTGCCGTGCTATTGGGGTTCAGTAACGTCAGCTGTTCCCCTGCTGTGCGGACGGCAATTTCTCCTGCTCTGTCCACATTCTCACTACTACAGATTTTAAAATTGCTCCAATTACACCTCTGGCTCCTCTGTTTTCAGTATTATCCCTGAGCTTCAACACCGCCAGTTGGCGCTCTGAAGTGCCGTCTGCACAGTCAACACTTGCTGCCGTGTTATTGGGGTTCAGTAACGTCAGCTGTTCCCCTGCTGTGTGTCCGGCAAATTCTCCTGCTTTGTCCACATCCACTGTACTACTGATTTAAAACTTGCTCCAATTACACCTCTGGCTCCTCTGTTTTTAGTATTTACCCTGGGCTCCAATACCGCTAGTTGCTGCTCGGAAGTGCCGTCTGCACAGTCAACGCTTGCTCCAGTGTTATTGGGGTTCAGTAACGTCAGCTGTTCCCCTGCTGTGTGTCCGACAAATTGTCCTGCTTTGTCCACATCCACTGTACTACTGATTTAAAACTTGCTCCAATTACATCTCTGGCTCCTCTGTTTTTAGTATTTACCCTGGGCTCCAATACCGCTAGTTGCTGCTCGGAAGTGCCGTCTGCACAGTCAACGCTTGCTCCAGTGTTATTGGGGTTCAGTAACGTCAGCTGTTCCCCTGCTGTGTGTCCGGCAAATTCTCCTGCTTTGTCCACATTCACTGTACTACTGATTTAAAACTTGCTCCAATTAAACCTCTGGCTCCTCTGTTTTTAGTATTTACCCTGGGCTCCAATATCGCTAGTTGCTGCTTGGAAGTGCCGTCTGCACAGTCAACGCTTGCTCCAGTGCTATTGGGGTTGAGTAACGTCAGCTGTTCCCCTGCTGTGTGTCCGGCAAATTCTCCTGCTTTGTCCACATCCACTGTACTACTGATTTAAAACTTGCTCCAATTACACCTCTGGCTCCTCTGTTTTTAGTATTTACCCTGGGCTCCAATACCGCTAGTTGCTGCTTGGAAGTGGCATCTGCACAGTCAACGCTTGCTCCAGTGTTATTGGGGTTCAGTAACGTCAGCTGTTCCCCTGCTGTGTGTCCGGCAAATTCTCCTGCTTTGTCCACATCCACTGTACTACTGATTTAAAACTTGCTCCAATTACACTTCTGGCTCCTCTGTTTTTAGTATTTACCCTGACCTCCAATACCGCTAGTTGCTGCTCGGAAGTGCCGTCTGCACAGTCAACGCTTGCTCCAGTGTTATTGGGGTTCAGTAACGTCAGCTGTTCCCCTGCTGTGTGTCCGGCAAATTCTCCTGTTTTGTCTACATCCACTGTACTACTGATTTAAAACTTGCTCCAATTACACCTCTGGCTGCTCTGTTTTTAGTATTTACCCTGGGCTCCAATACCGCTAGTTGCTGCTCGGAAGTGCCGTCTGCACAGTCAACACTTGCTACTGTGTTATTGGGGTTCAGTAACATTAGCTGTTCCCCTGCTGTGCGGACGGCAATTTCTCCTGCTCTGTCCACATTCTCACTACTACAGATTTTAAAGTTGCTTCAATTACACCTCTGGCTCCTCTGTTTTCAGTATTATCCCTGAGCTCCAACACCACCAGTTGGCGCTCGGAAGTGCCGTCGGCACAGTCAACACTTGCTGCCTTGTTATTGGGGTTCAGTAAAGTCAGCTGTTCCCCTGCTGTGCGGACGGCAATTTCTCCTGCTCTGTCCACATTGTCACTACCACAGATTTTAAAGATGCTCCAATTACACCTCTGGCTCCTCTGTTTTCAATATTATCCCTGAGCTCCAACATCGCCAGTTGGCGCTCGGAAGTGCCGTCTGCACAGTCAACACTTGCTGCCGTGCTATTGGGGTTCAGTAACGTCAGCTGTTCCCCTGCTGTGCGGACGGCAATTTCTCCTGCTCTGTCCACATTCTCACTACTACAGATTTTAAAATTGCTCCAATTACACCTCTGGCTCCTCTGTTTTCAGTATTATCCCTGAGCTTCAACACCGCCAGTTGGCGCTCTGAAGTGCCGTCTGCACAGTCAACACTTGCTGCCGTGTTATTGGGGTTCAGTAACGTCAGCTGTTCCCCTGCTGTGTGTCCGGCAAATTCTCCTGCTTTGTCCACATCCACTGTACTACTGATTTAAAACTTGCTCCAATTACACCTCTGGCTCCTCTGTTTTTAGTATTTACCCTGGGCTCCAATACCGCTAGTTGCTGCTCGGAAGTGCCGTCTGCACAGTCAACGCTTGCTCCAGTGTTATTGGGGTTCAGTAACGTCAGCTGTTCCCCTGCTGTGTGTCCGGCAAATTCTCCTGCTTTGTCCACATACACTGTACTACTGATTTAAAACTTGCTCCAATTACACCTCTGGCTCCTCTGTTTTTAGTATTTACCCTGGGCTCCAATACCACTAGTTGCTGCTTGGAAGTGCCGTCTGCACAGTCAACGCTTGCTCCAGTGTTATTGGGGTTCAGTAACGTCAGCTGTTCCCCTGCTGTGTGTCCGGCAAATTCTCCTGCTTTGTCCACATCCACTGTACTACTGATTTAAAACTTGCTCCAATTACACCTCTGGCTCCTCTGTTTTTAGTATTTACCCTGGGCTCCAATACCGCTAGTTGCTGCTTGGAAGTGCCGTCTGCACAGTCAACGCTTGCTCCAGTGATATTGGGGTTCAGTAACGTCAGCTGTTCCCCTGCTGTTTGTCCGGCAAATTCTCCTGCTTTGTCCACATCCACTGTACTACTGATTTAAAACTTGCTCCAATTACACCTCTGGCTCCTCTGTTTTTAGTATTTACCCTGACCTCCAATACCGCTAGTTGCTGCTCGGAAGTGCCGTCTGCACAGTCAACGCTTGCTCCACTGTTATTGGGGTTCAGTAACGTCAGCTGTTCCCCTGCTGAGTGTCCGGCAAATTGTCCGGCTTTGTCCACATCCACTGTACTACTGATTTAAAACTTGCTCCAATTACACCTCTGGCTCCTCTGTTTTTAGTATTTACCCTGGGCTCCAATACCGCTAGCTGCTGCTCGGAAGTGCCGTCTGCACAGTCAACACTTGCTGCCATGTTATTGGGGTTCAGTAACATCAGCTGGTCCCCTGCTGTGCGGATGGCAAATTCTCCTGCTCTGTCCACATTCTCACTACTACAGATTTTAAAGTTGCTCCAATTACATCTCTGGCTCCTCTGTTTTCAGTATTATCCCTGAGCTCCAACACCGCCAGTTGGTGCTCGGAAGTGCCGTCTGCACAGTCCACACTTGCTGCCGTGTTATTGGGGTTCAGTAACGTCAGCTGTTCCCCTGCTGTGTGTCCAGCAAATTCTCCTGCTTTGTCCACATTCACTGTACTACTGATTTAAAACTTGCTCCAATTACTCCTCTGGCTCCTCTGTTTCTAGTATTTACCCTGGGCTCCAATACCGCTAGTTGCTGCTCGGAAGTGCCGTCTGCACAGTCAACGCTTGCTCCAGTGTTATTGGGGTTCAGTAACGTCAGCTGTTCCCCTGCTGTGTGTCCGACAAATTGTCCTGATTTGTCCACATCCACTGTACTACTGATTTAAAACTTGCTCCAATTACATCTCTGGCTCCTCTGTTTTTAGTATTTACCCTGGGCTCCAATACCGCTAGTTGCTGCTCGGAAGTGCCGTCTGCACAGTCAACGCTAGCTCCAGTGTTATTGGGGTTCAGTAACGTCAGCTGTTCCCCTGCTGTGTGTCCGGCAAATTCTCCTGCTTTGTCCACATTCACTGTACTACTGATTTAAAACTTGCTCCAATTAAAAATCTGGCTCCTCTGTTTTTAGTATTTACCCTGGGCTCCAATACCGCTAGTTGCTGCTCGGAAGTGCCGTCTGCACAGTCAACGCTTGCTCCAGTGCTATTGGGGTTGAGTAACGTCAGCTGTACCCCTGCTGTGTGTCCGGCAAATTCTCCTGCTTTGTCCACATCCACTGTACTACTGATTTAAAACTTGCTCCAATTACACCTCTGGCTCCTCTGTTTTTAGCATTTACCCTGGGCTCCAATACGGCTAGTTGCTGCTTGGAAGTGCCGTCTGCACAGTCAACGCTTGCTCCAGTGTTATTGGGGTTCAGTAACGTCAGCTGTTCCCCTGCTGTGTGTCCGGCAAATTCTCCTGCTTTGTCCACATCCACTGTACTACTGATTTAAAACTTGCTCCAATTACACCTCTGGCTCCTCTGTTTTTAGTATTTACCCTGGGCTCCAATACCGCTAGTTGCTGCTTGGAAGTGCCATCTGCACAGTCAACGCTTGCTCCAGTGTTATTGGGGTTCAGAAACGTCAGCTGTTCCCCTGCTGTGTGTCCGGCAAATTCTCCTGCTTTGTCCACATCCACTGTACTACTGATTTAAAACTTGCTCCAATTACACCTCTGGCTCCTCTGTTTTTACTATTTACCCTGGGCTCCAATACCGCTAGTTGCTGCTTGGAAGTGGCGTCTGCACAGTCAACGCTTGCTCCAGTGTTATTGGGGTTCAGTAACGTCAGCTGTTCCCCTGCTGTGTGTCCGGAAAATTCTCCTGCTTTGTCCACATTCACTGTACTACTGATTTAAAACTTGCTCCAATTACACCTCTGGCTCCTCTGTTTTTAGTATTTACCCTGGGCTCCAATACCGCTAGCTGCTGCTCGGAAGTGCCGTCTGCACAGTCAACGCTTGCTCCAGTGTTATTGGGGTTCAGTAACGTCATCTGGTCCCCTGCTGTGTGTCTGGCAAATTGTCCTGCTTTGTCCACATCCACTGTACTACTGATTTAAAACTTGCTCCAATTACACCTCTGGCTCCTCTGTTTTTAGTATTTACCCTGGGCTCCAATACCGCTAGTTGCTGCACGGAAGTGCCGTCTGCACAGTCAACGCTTGCTACAGTGTTATTGGGGTTCAGTAACGTCAGCTGTTCAACTGCTGTGGGTCCGGCAAATTCTCCTGCTTTGTCCACATTCACTGTACTACTGATTTAAAACTTGCTCCAATTAAACCTCTGGCTCCTCTGTTTTTAGTATTTACCCTGGGCTCCAATACCGCTAGTTGCTACACGGAAGTGCCGTCTGCACAGTCAACGCTTGCTCCAGTGTTATTGGGGTTCAGTAACGTCAGCTGTTCCCCTGCTGTGTGTCCGGCAAATTCTCCTGCTTTGTCCACATCCACTGTACTACTGATTTAAAACTTGCTCCAATTACACCTCTGGCTCCTCTGTTTTTAGTATTTACCCTGGGCTCCAATACCGCTAGTTGCTGCTTGGAAGTGCCGTCTGCACAGTCAACGCCTGCTCCAGTGTTATTGGGGTTCAGTAACGTCAGCTGTTCCCCTGCTGTGTGTCCGGCAAATTCTCCTGCTTTGTCCACATCCACTGTACTACTGATTTAAAACTTGCTCCAATTACACCTCTGGCTCCTCTGTTTTTAGTATTTACCCTGGGCTCCAATACCGCTAGCTGCTGCTTGGAAGTGCCATCTGCACAGTCAACGCTTGCTCCAGTGATATTGGTGTTCAGTAACGTCAGCTGTTCCCCTGCTGTGTGTCCGGCAAATTCTCCTGCTTTGTCCACATCCACTGTACTACTGATTTAAAACTTGCTCCAATTACACCTCTTGTTCCTCTGTTTTTAGTATTTACCCTGGCCTCCAATACCGCTAGTTGCTGCTCGGAAGTGCCGTCTGCACAGTCAACGCTTGCTCCAGTGTTATTAGGGTTCAGTAACGTCAGCTGTTCCCCTGCTGTGTGTCCGGCAAATTCTCCTGCTTTGTCCACATCCACTGTACTACTGATTTAAAACTTGCTCCAATTACACCTCTGGCTCCTCTGTTTTTAGTATTTACCCTGGGCTCCAATACCGCTAGTTGCTGCTTGGAAGTGCCGTCTGCACAGTCAACGCTTGCTCCAGTGTTATTGGGGTTCAGTAACGTCAGCTGTTCCCCTGCTGTGTGTCCGGAAAATTCTCCTGCTTTGTCCACATTCACTGTACTACTGATTTAAAACTTGCTCCAATTACACCTCTGGCTCCTCTGTTTTTAGTATTTACCCTGGGCTCCAATACCGCTAGTTGCTGCTCGGAAGTGCCGTCTGCACAGTCAACGCTTGCTCCAGTGTTATTGAGGTTCAGTAACGTCAGCTGGTCCCCTGCTGTGTGTCCGGCAAATTGTCCTGCTTTGTCCACATCCACTGTACTACTGATTTAAAACTTGCTCCAATTACACCTCTGGCTCCTCTGTTTTTAGTATTTACCCTGGGCTCCAATACCGCTAGTTGCTGCATGGAAGTGCCGTCTGCACAGTCAACGCTTGCTCCAGTGTTATTGGGGTTCAGTAACGTCAGCTGTTCCCCTGCTGTGGGTCCGGCAAATTCTCCTGCTTTGTCCACATTCACTGTACTACTGATTTAAAACTTGCTCCAATTAAACCTCTGGCTCCTCTGTTTTTAGTATTTACCCTGGGCTCCAATACCGCTAGTTGCTACACGGAAGTGCCGTCTGCACAGTCAACGCTTGCTCCAGTGTTATTGGGGTTCAGTAACGTCAGCTGTTCCCCTGCTGTGTGTCCGGCAAATTCTCCTGCTTTGTCCACATCCACTGTACTACTGATTTAAAACTTGCTCCAATTACACCTCTGGCTCCTCTGTTTTTAGTATTTACCCTGGGCTCCAATACCGCTAGTTGCTGCTTGGAAGTGCCATCTGCACAGTCAACGCTTGCTCCAGTGTTATTGGGGTTCAGTAACGTCAGCTGTTCCCCTGCTGTGTGTCCGGCAAATTCTCCTGCTTTGTCCACATCCACTGTACTACTGATTTAAAACTTGCTCCAATTACACCTCTGGCTCCTCTGTTTTTAGTATTTACCCTGGGCTCCAATACCGCTAGCTGCTGCTTGGAAGTGCCGTCTGCACAGTCAACGCTTGCTCCAGTGATATTGGTGTTCAGTAACGTCAGCTGTTCCCCTGCTGTGTGTCCGGCAAATTCTCCTGCTTTGTCCACATCCACTGTACTACTGATTTAAAACTTGCTCCAATTACACCTCTTGCTCCTCTGTTTTTAGTATTTACCCTGGCCTCCAATACCGCTAGTTGCTGCTCGGAAGTGCCGTCTGCACAGTCAACGCTTGCTCCAGTGTTATTGGGGTTCAGTAACGTCAGCTGTTCCCCTGCTGTGTGTCCGGCAAATTCTCCTGCTTTGTCCACATCCACTGTACTACTGATTTAAAACTTGCTCCAATTACACCTCTGGCTCCTCTGTTTTTAGTATTTACCCTGGGCTCCAATACCGCTAGTTGCTGCTTGGAAGTGCCGTCTGCACAGTCAACGCTTGCTCCAGTGTTATTGGGGTTCAGTAACGTCAGCTGTTCCCCTGCTGTGTGTCCGGCAAATTCTCCTGCTTTGTCCACATACACTGTACTACTGATTTAAAACTTGCTCCAATTACACCTCTGGCTCCTCTGTTTTTAGTATTTACCCTGGGCTCCAATACCACTAGTTGCTGCTTGGAAGTGCCTTCTGCACAGTCAATGCTTGCTCCAGTGTTATTGGGGTTCAGTAACGTCAGCTGTTCCCCTGCTGTGTGTCCGGCAAATTCTCCTGCTTTGTCCACATCCACTGTACTACTGATTTAAAACTTGCTCCAATTACACCTCTGGCTCCTCTGTTTTTAGTATTTACCCTGGGCTCCAATACCGCTAGTTGCTGCTTGGAAGTGCCGTCTGCACAGTCAACGCTTGCTCCAGTGATATTGGGGTTCAGTAACGTCAGCTGATCCCCTGCTGTTTGTCCGGCAAATTCTCCTGCTTTGTCCACATCCACTGTACTACTGATTTAAAACTTGCTCCAATTACACCCCTGGCTCCTCTGTTTTTAGTATTTACCCTGACCTCCAATACCGCTAGTTGCTGCTCGGAAGTGCCGTCTGCACAGTCAACGCTTGCTCCACTGTTATTGGGGTTCAGTAACGTCAGCTGTTCCCCTGCTGTGTGTCCGGCAAATTGTCCTGCTTTGTCCACATCCACTGTACTACTGATTTAAAACTTTCTCCAATTACACCTCTGGCTCCTCTGTTTTTAGTATTTACCCTGGGCTCCAATACCGCTAGCTGCTGCTCGGAAGTGCCGTCTGCACAGTCAACACTTGCTGCCATGTTATTGGGGTTCAGTAACATCAGCTGTTCCCCTGCTGTGCGGAGGGCAATTTCTCCTGCTCTGTCCACATTCTCACTACTACAGATTTTAAAGTTGCTCCAATTACATCTCTGGCTCCTCTGTTTTCAGTATTATCCCTGAGCTCCAACACCGCCAGTTGGCGCTCGGAAGTGCTGTCTGCACAGTCAACACTTGCTGCCGTGTTATTGGGGTTCAGTAATGTCAGCTGTTCCCCTGCTGTGCGGACGGCAATTTCTCCTGCTCTGTCCACATTCTCACTACTACAGATTATAAAGTTGCTCCAATTACACCTCTGGCTCCTCTGTTTTCAGTATTATCCCTGAGCTCCAACACCGCCAGTTGGCGCTCGGAAGTGCCATCTGCACAGTCAACACTTGCTGCCGTGTTATTGGGGTTCAGTAACGTCAGCTGTTCCCCTGCTGTGTGTCCAGCAAATTCTCCTGCTTTGTCAACATTCACTGTACTACTGATTTAAAACTTGCTTCAATTACTCCTCTGGCTCCTCTGTTTTTAGTATTTACCCTGGGCTCCAATACCGCTAGTTGCTGCTCAGAAGTGCCGTCTGCACAGTCAACGCTTGCTCCAGTGTTATTGGGGTTCAGTAACGTCAGCTGTTCCCCTGCTGTGTGTCCGGCAAATTCTCCTGCTTTGTCCACATCCACTGTACTACTGATTTAAAACTTGCTCCAATTACACCTCTGGCTCCTCTTTTTCTAGTATTTACCCTGGGCTCCAATACCGCTAGTTGCTGCTCGGAAGTGCTGTCTGCACAGTCAATGCTTGCTCCAGTGTTATTGGAGTTCAGTAACGTCAGCTGTTCCCCTGCTGTGTGTCCGGCAAATTCTCCTGCTTTGTCCACATCCACTGTACTACTGATTTAAAACTTGCTCCAATTACACCTCTGGCTCCTCTGTTTTTAGTATTTACCCTGGGCTCCAATACCGCTAGTTGCTGCTCGGAAGTGCCGTCTGCACAGTCAACGCTTGCTCCAGTGTTATTTGGGTTCAGTAACGTCAGCTGTTCCCCTGCTGTCTGTCCGGCAAATTCTCCTGCTTTGTCCACATTCACTGTACTACTGATTTAAAACTTGCTCCAATTAAACCTCTGGCTCCTCTGTTTTTAGTATTTACCCTGGGCTCCAATACCGCTAGTTGCTGCTCGGAAGTGGCGTCTGCACAGTCAACGCTTGCTCCAGTGCTATTGGGGTTCAGTAACGTCAGCTGTTCCCCTGCTGTGTGTCCGGCAAATTCTCCTGCTTTGTCCACATCCACTGTACTACTGATTTAAAACTTGCTCCAATTACACCTCTGGCTCCTCTGTTTTTAGCATTTACCCTGGGCTCCAATACCGCTAGTTGCTGCTTGGAAGTGCCGTCTGCACAGTCAACGCTTGCTCCAGTGTTATTGGGGTTCAGTAATGTCAGCTGTTCCCCTGCTGTGTGTCCGGCAAATTCTCCTGCTTTGTCCACATCCACTGTACTACTGATTTAAAACTTGCTCCAATTACACCTCTGGCTCCTCTGTTTTTAGTATTTACCCTGGGCTCCAATACCGCTAGTTGCTGCTTGGAAGTGCCATCTGCACAGTCAACGCTTGCTCCAGTGTTATTGGGGTTCAGAAACGTCAGCTGTTCCCCTGCTGTGTGTCCGGCAAATTCTCCTGCTTTGTCCACATCCACTGTACTACTGATTTAAAACTTGCTCCAATTACACCTCTGGCTCCTCTGTTTTTAGTATTTACCCTGGGCTCCAATACCGCTAGTTGCTGCTTGGAAGTGGCGTCTGCACAGTCAACGCTTGCTCCAGTGTTATTGGGGTTCAGTAACGTCAGCTGTTCCCCTGCTGTGTGTCCGGCAAATTCTCCTGCTTTGTCCACATCCACTGTACTACTGATTTAAAACTTGCTCCAATTACACCTCTGGCTCCTCTGTTTTTAGTATTTACCCTGACCTCCAATACCGCTAGTTGCTGCTCGGAAGTGCCGTCTGCACAGTCAACGCTTGCTCCAGTGTTATTGGGGTTCAGTAACGTCAGCTGTTCCCCTGCTGTGTGTCCGGCAAATTGTCCTGCTTTGTCCACATCCACTGTACTACTGATTTAAAACTTGCTCCAATTACACCTCTGGCTCCTCTGTTTTTAGTATTTACCCTGGGCTCCAATACCGCTAGTTGCTGCTCGGAAGTGCCGTCTGCACAGTCAACACTTGCTGCTGTGTTATTGGGGTTCAGTAACATTAGCTGTTCCCCTGCTTTGCGGACGGCAATTTCTCCTGCTCTGTCCACATTCTCACTACTACAGATTTTAAAGTTGCTACAATTACACCTCTGGCTCCTCTGTTTTCAGTATTATCCCTGAGCTCCAACACCACCAGTTGGCGCTCGGAAGTGCCGTCGGCACAGTCAACACTTGCTGCCTTGTTATTGGGGTTCAGTAAAGTCAGCTGTTCCCCTGCTGTGCGGACGGCAATTTCTCCTGCTCTGTCCACATTGTCACTACCACAGATTTTAAAGATGCTCCAATTACACCTCTGGCTCCTCTGTTTTCAATATTATCCCTGAGCTCCAACATCGCCAGTTGGCGCTCGGAAGTGCCGTCTGCACAGTCAACACTTGCTGCCGTGTTATTGGGGTTCAGTAACGTCAGCTGTTCCCCTGCTGTGCGGACGGCAATTTCTCCTGCTCTGTCCACATTCTCACTACTACAGATTTTAAAATTGCTCCAATTACACCTCTGGCTCCTCTGTTTTCAGTATTATCCCTGAGCTTCAACACCGCCAGTTGGCGCTCTGAAGTGCCGTCTACACAGTCAACACTTGCTGCCGTGTTATTGGGGTTCAGTAACGTCAGCTGTTCCCCTGCTGTGTGTCCGGCAAATTCTCCTGCTTTGTCCACATCCACTGTACTACTGATTTAAAACTTGCTCCAATTACAACTCTGGCTCCTCTGTTTTTAGTATTTACCCTGGGCTCCAATACCGCTAGTTGCTGCTCGGAAGTGCCGTCTACACAGTCAACGCTTGCTTCAGTGTTATTGGGGTTCAGTAACGTCAGCTGTTCCCCTGTTGTGTGTCCGGCAAATTCTCCTGCTTTGTCCACATCCACTGTATTACTGATTTAAAACTTGCTAAAATTACACCTCTGGCTCCTCTGTTTTTAGTATTTACCCTGGGCTCCAATACCGCTAGTTGCTGCTTGGAAGTGGCGTCTGCACAGTCAACGCTTGCTCCAGTGTTATTGGGGTTCAGTAACGTCAGCTGTTCCCCTGCTGTGTGTCCGGCAAATTCTCCTGCTTTGTCCACATCCACTGTACTACTGATTTAAAACTTGCTCCAATTACACCTCTGGCTCCTCTGTTTTTAGTATTTACCCTGACCTCCAATACCGCTAGTTGCTGCTCGGAAGTGCCGTCTGCACAGTCAACGCTTGCTCCAGTGTTATTGGGGTTCAGTAACGTCAGCTGTTCCCCTGCTGTGTGTCCGGCAAATTGTCCTGCTTTGTCCACATCCACTGTACTACTGATTTAAAACTTGCTCCAATTACACCTCTGGCTCCTCTGTTTTTAGTATTTACCCTGGGCTCCAATACCGCTAGTTGCTGCTTGGAAGTGCCGTCTGCACAGTCAACGCTTGCTCCAGTGTTATTGGGGTTCAGTAACGTCAGCTGTTCCCCTGCTGTGTGTCCGGCAAATTCTCCTGCTTTGTCCACATTCACTGTACTACTGATTTAAAACTTGCTCCAATTACACCTCTGGCTCCTCTGTTTTTAGTATTTACCCTGGGCTCCAATACCGCTAGTTGCTGCTTGGAAGTGCCGTCTGCACAGTCAACGCTTGCTCCAGTGTTATTGGGGTTCAGTAACGTCAGCTGTTCCCCTGCTGTGTGTCCGGCAAATTCTCCTGCTTTGTCCACATCCACTGTACTACTGATTTAAAACTTGCTCCAATTACACCTCTGGCTCCTCTGTTTTTAGTATTTACCCTGGGCTCCAATACCGCTAGTTGCTGCTTGGAAGTGGCGTCTGCACAGTCAACGCTTGCTCCAGTGTTATTGGGGTTCAGTAACGTCAGCTGTTCCCCTGCTGTGTGTCCGGCAAATTCTCCTGCTTTGTCCACATCCACTGTACTACTGATTTAAAACTTGCTCCAATTACACCTCTGGCTCCTCTGTTTTTAGTATTTACCCTGACCTCCAATACCGCTAGTTGCTGCTCGGAAGTGCCGTCTGCACAGTCAACGCTTGCTCCAGTGTTATTGGGGTTCAGTAACGTCAGCTGTTCCCCTGCTGTGTGTCCGGCAAATTGTCCTGCTTTGTCCACATCCACTGTACTACTGATTTAAAACTTGCTCCAATTACACCTCTGGCTCCTCTGTTTTTAGTATTTACCCTGGGCTCCAATACCGCTAGTTGCTGCTCGGAAGTGCCGTCTGCACAGTCAACACTTGCTGCTGTGTTATTGGGGTTCAGTAACATTAGCTGTTCCCCTGCTGTGCGGACGGCAATTTCTCCTGCTCTGTTCACATTCTCACTACTACAGATTTTAAAGTTGCTTCAATTACACCTCTGGCTCCTCTGTTTTCAGTATTATCCCTGAGCTCCAACACCACCAGTTGGCGCTCGGAAGTGCCGTCGGCAAAGTCAACACTTGCTGCCTTGTTATTGGGGTTCAGTAAAGTCAGCTGTTCCCCTGCTGTGCGGACGGCAATTTCTCCTGCTCTGTCCACATTGTCACTACCACAGATTTTAAAGATGCTCCAATGACACCTCTGGCTCCTCTGTTTTCAATATTATCCCTGAGCTCCAACATCGCCAGTTGGCGCTCGGAAGTGCCGTCTGCACAGTCAACACTTGCTGCCGTGTTATTGGGGTTCAGTAATGTCAGCTGTTCCCCTGCTGTGCGGACGGCAATTTCTCCTGCTCTGTCCACATTCTCACTACTACAGATTTTAAAATTGCTCCAATTACACCTCTGGCTCCTCTGTTTTCAGTATTATCCCTGAGCTTCAACACCGCCAGTTGGCGCTCTGAAGTGCCGTCTGCACAGTCAACACTTGCTGCCGTGTTATTGGGGTTCAGTAACGTCAGCTGTTCCCCTGCTGTGTGTCCGGCAAATTCTCCTGCTTTGTCCACATCCACTGTACTACTGATTTAAAACTTGCTCCAATTACAACTCTGGCTCCTCTGTTTTTAGTATTTACCCTGGGCACCAATACCGCTAGTTGCTGCTCGGAAGTGCCGTCTACACAGTCAACGCTTGCTTCAGTGTTATTGGGGTTCAGTAACGTCAGCTGTTCCCCTGTTGTGTGTCCGGCAAATTCTCCTGCTTTGTCCACATCCACTGTACTACTGATTTAAAACTTGCTCCAATTACACCTCTGGCTCCTCTGTTTTTAGTATTTACCCTGGGCTCCAATACCGCTAGTTGCTGCTCGGAAGTGCCGTCTGCACAGTCAACGCTTGCTCCAGTGTTATTGGGGTTCACTAACGTCAGCTGTTCCCCTGCTGTGTGTCCGGCAAATTCTCCTGCTTTGTCCACATCCACTGTACTACTGATTTAAAACTTGCTCCAATTACACCTCTGGCTCTGTTTTTAGTATTTACCCTGGGCTCCAATACCGCTAGTTGCTGCTCGAAAGTGCCGTCTGCACAGTCAACGCTTGCTCCAGTGTTATTGGGGTTCAGTAACGTCAACTGTTCCCCTGCTGTGTGTCCGGCAAATTCTCCTGCTTTGTCCACATCCACTGTACTACTGATTTAAAACTTGCTCCAATTACACCTCTGGCTCCTCTGTTTTTAGTATTTACCCTGGGCTCCAATACCGCTAGTTGCTGCTTGGAAGTGCCGTCTGCACAGTCAACGCTTGCTCCAGTGTTATTGGGGTTCAGTAACGTCAGCTGTTCCCCTGCTGTGTGTCCGGCAAATTCTCCTGCTTTGTCCACATTCACTGTACTACTGATTTAAAACTTGCTCCAATTACACCTCTGGCTCCTCTGTTTTTAGTATTTACCCTGGGCTCCAATACCGCTAGTTGCTGCTTGGAAGTGCCGTCTGCACAGTCAACGCTTGCTCCAGTGTTATTGGGGTTCAGTAACGTCAGCTGTTCCCCTGCTGTGTGTCCGGCAAATTCTCCTGCTTTGTCCACATCCACTGTACTACTTATTTAAAACTTGCTCCAATTACACCTCTGGCTCCTCTGTTTTTAGTATTTACCCTGGGCTCCAATACCGCTAGTTGCTGCTTGGAAGTGCAGTCTGTACAGTCAACGCTTGCTCCAGTGTTATTGGGGTTCAGAAACGTCAGCTGTTCCCCTGCTGTGTGTCCGGCAAATTCTCCTGCTTTGTCCACATCCACTGTACTCCTGATTTAAAACTTGCTCCAATTACACCTCTGGCTCCACTGTTTTTAGTATTTACCCTGGGCTCCAATACCGCTAGTTGCTGCTCGGAAGTGCCGTCTGCACAGTCAACGCTTGCTCCAGTGTTATTGGGGTTCAGTAACGTCAGCTGTTCCCCTGCTGTGTGTCCGGCAAATTGTCCTGCTCTGTCCACATCCACTGTACTATTGATTTAAAACTTGCTCCAATTACACCTCTGGCTCATCTGTTTTTAGTATTTACCCTGGGCTCCAATACCGCTAGTTGCTGCTCGGAAGTGCCGTCTGCACAGTCAACGCTTGCTCCAGTGTTATTGGGGTTCAGTAACGTCAGCTGTTCCCCTCCTGTGTGTCCGGCAAATTCTCCTGCTTTGTCCACATCCACTGTACTACTGATTTAAAACTTGCTCCAATTACAACTCTGGCTCCTCTGTTTTTAGTATTTACCCTGGGCACCAATACCGCTAGTTGCTGCTCGGAAGTGCCGTCTACACAGTCAACGCTTGCTTCAGTGTTATTGGGGTTCAGTAACGTCAGCTGTTCCCCTGCTGTGTGTCCGGCAAATTCTCCTGCTTTGTCCACATCCACTGTACTACTGATTTAAAACTTGCTCCAATTACACCTCTGGCTCCTCTGTTTTTAGTATTTACCCTGGGCTCCAATACCGCTAGTTGCTGCTTGGAAGTGCCGTCTGCACAGTCAACGCTTGCTCCAGTGTTATTGGGGTTCAGTAACGTCAGCTGTTCCCCTGCTGTGTGTCCGGCAAATTCTCCTGCTTTGTCCACATCCACTGTACTACTGATTTAAAACTTGCTCCAATTACACCTCTGGCTCCTCTGTTTTTAGTGTTTACCCTGGGCTCCAATACCGCTAGTTGCTGCTCGGAAGTGCCGTCTGCACAGTCAACGCTTGCTCCAGTGTTATTGGGGTTCAGTAACGTCAGCTGTTCCCCTGCTGTGTGTCCGGCAAATTGTCCTGCTTTGTCCACATCCACTGTACTACTGATTTAAAACTTGCTCCAATTACACCTCTGGCTCCTCTGTTTTTAGTATTTACCCTGGGCTCCAATACCGCTAGTTGCTGCTCGGAAGTGCCGTCTGCACAGTCAACGCTTGCTCCAGTGTTATTGGGGTTCAGTAACGTCAGCTGTTCCCCTGCTGTGTGTCCGGCAAATTCTCCTGCTTTGTCCACATTCACTGTACTACTGATTTAAAACTTGCTCCAATTAAACCTCTGGCTCCTCTGTTTTTAGTATTTACCCTGGGCTCCAATACCGCTAGTTGCTGCTCGGAAGTGCCGTCTGCACAGTCAACGCTTGCTCCAGTGTTATTGGGGTTCAGTAACGTCAGCTGTTCCCCTGCTGTGTGTCCGGCTAATTCTCCTGCTTTGTCCACATCCACTGTACTACTGATTTAAAACTTGCTCCAATTACACCTCTGGCTCCTCTGTTTTTAGTATTTACCCTGGGCTCCAATACCGCTAGTTGCTGCTTGGAAGTGCCGTCTGCACAGTCAATGCTTGCTCCAGTGTTATTGGGGTTCAGTAACGTCAGCTGTTCCCCTGCTGTGTGTCCGGCAAATTCTCCTGCTTTGTCCACATCCACTGTACTACTGATTTAAAACTTGCTCCAATTACACCTCTGGCTCCTCTGCTTTTAGTATTTACCCTGGGCTCCAATACCGCTAGTTGCTGCTCGGAAGTGCCGTCTGCACAGTCAACGCTTGCTCCAGTGTTATTGGGGTTCAGTAACGTCAGCTGTTCCCCTGCTGTGTGTCCGGCAAATTGTCCTGCTCTGTCCACATCCACTGTACTACTGATTTAAAACTTGCTCCAATTACACCTCTGGCTCCTCTGTTTTTAGTATTTACCCTGGGCTCCAATACCGCTAGTTGCTGCTCGGAAGTGCCGTCTGCACAGTCAACGCTTGCTCCAGTGTTATTGGGGTTCAGTAACGTCAGCTGTTCCCCTGCTGTGTGTCCGGCAAATTCTCCTGCTTTGTCCACATCCACTGTACTACTGATTTAAAACTTGCTCCAATTACAACTCTGGCTCCTCTGTTTTTAGTATTTACCCTGGGCTCCAATACCGCTAGTTGCTGCTCGGAAGTGCCGTCTGCACAGTCAACGCTTGCTCCAGTGTTATTGGGGTTCAGTAACGTCAGCTGTTCCCCTGCTGTGTGTCCGGCAAATTCTCCTGCTTTGTCCACATCCACTGTACTACTGATTTAAAACTTGCTCCAATTACAACTCTGGCTCCTCTGTTTTTAGTATTTACCCTGGGCACCAATACCGCTAGTTGCTGCTCGGAAGTGCCGTCTACACAGTCAACGCTTGCTTCAGTGTTATTGGGGTTCAGTAACGTCAGCTGTTCCCCTGCTGTGTGTCCGGCAAATTCTCCTGCTTTGTCCACATCCACTGTACTACTGATTTAAAACTTGCTCCAATTACACCTCTGGCTCCTCTGTTTTTAGTATTTACCCTGGGCTCCAATACCGCTAGTTGCTGCTCGGAAGTGCCGTCTGCACAGTCAACGCTTGCTCCAGTGTTATTGGGGTTCAGTAACGTCAGCTGGTCCCCTGCTGTGTGTCCGGCAAATTCTCCTGCTTTGTCCACATCCACTGTACTACTGATTTAAAACTTGCTCCAATTACACCTCTGGCTCCTCTGTTTTTAGTATTTACCCTGGGCTCCAATACCGCTAGTTGCTGCTCGGAAGTGCCGTCTGCACAGTCAACGCTTGCTCCAGTGTTATTGGGGTTCAGTAACGTCAGCTGTTCCCCAGCTGTGTGTCCGGCAAATTCTCCTGCTTTGTCCACATTCACTGTACTACTGATTTAAAACTTGCTCCAATTAAACCTCTGGCTCCTCTGTTTTTAGTATTTACCCTGGGCTCCAATACCGCTAGTTGCTGCTCGGAAGTGCCGTCTGCACAGTCAACGCTTGCTCCAGTGTTATTGGGGTTCAGTAACGTCAGCTGTTCCCCTGCTGTGTGTCCGGCAAATTCTCCTGCTTTGTCCACATCCACTGTACTACTGATTTAAAACTTGCTCCAATTACACCTCTGGCTCCTCTGTTTTTAGTATTTACCCTGGGCTCCAATACCGCTAGTTGCTGCTTGGAAGTGCCGTCTGCACAGTCAACGCTTCCTCCAGTGTTATTGGGGTTCAGTAACGTCAGCTGTTCCCCTGCTGTGTGTCCGGCAAATTCTCCTGCTTTGTCCACATTCACTGTACTACTGATTTAAAACTTGCTCCAATTACACCTCTGGCTCCTCTGTTTTTAGTATTTACCCTGGGCTCCAATACCGCTAGTTGCTGCTTGGAAGTGCCGTCTGCACAGTCAACGCTTGCTCCAGTGTTATTGGGGTTCAGTAACGTCAGCTGTTCCCCTGCTGTGTGTCCGGCAAATTCTCCTGCTTTGTCCACATCCACTGTACTACTGATTTAAAACTTGCTCCAATTACACCTCTGGCTCCTCTGTTTTTAGTATTTACCCTGGGCTCCAATACCGCTAGTTGCTGCTTGGAAGTGCAGTCTGCACAGTCAACGCTTGCTCCAGTGTTATTGGGGTTCAGAAACGTCAGCTGTTCCCCTGCTGTGTGTCCGGCAAATTCTCCTGCTTTGTCCACATCCACTGTACTCCTGATTTAAAACTTGCTCCAATTACACCTCTGGCTCCTCTGTTTTTAGTATTTACCCTGGGCTCCAATACCGCTAGTTGCTGCTCGGAAGTGCCGTCTGCACAGTCAACGCTTGCTCCAGTGTTATTGGGGTTCAGTAACGTCAGCTGTTCCCCTGCTGTGTGTCCGGCAAATTGTCCTGCTCTGTCCACATCCACTGTACTACTGATTTAAAACTTGTTCCAATTACACCTCTGGCTCCTCTGTTTTTAGTATTTACCCTGGGCTCCAATACCGCTAGTTGCTGCTCGGAAGTGCCGTCTGCACAGTCAACGCTTGCTCCAGTGTTATTGGGGTTCAGTAACGTCAGCTGTTCCCCTGCTGTGTGTCCGGCAAATTCTCCTGCTTTGTCCACATCCACTGTACTACTGATTTAAAACTTGCTCCAATTACAACTCTGGCTCCTCTGTTTTTAGTATTTACCCTGGGCACCAATACCGCTAGTTGCTGCTCGGAAGTGCCGTCTACACAGTCAACGCATGCTTCAGTGTTATTGGGGTTCAGTAACGTCAGCTGTTCCCCTGCTGTGTGTCCGGCAAATTCTCCTGCTTTGTCCACATCCACTGTACTACTGATTTAAAACTTGCTCCAATTACACCTCTGGCTCCTCTGTTTTTAGTATTTACCCTGGGCTCCAATACCGCTAGTTGCTGCTCGGAAGTGCCGTCTGCACAGTCAACGCTTGCTCCAGTGTTATTGGGGTTCAGTAACGTCAGCTGTTCCCCTGCTGTGTGTCCGGCAAATTCTCCTGCTTTGTCCACATCCACTGTACTACTGATTTAAAACTTGCTCCAATTACACCTCTGGCTCCTCTGTTTTTAGTATTTACCCTGGGCTCCAATACCGCTAGTTGCTGCTCGGAAGTGCCGTCTGCACAGTTAACGCTTGCTCCAGTGTTATTGGGGTTCAGTAACGTCAGCTGTTCCCCTGCTGTGTGTACGGCAAATTGTCCTGCTTTGTCCACATCCACTGTACTACTGATTTAAAACTTGCTCCAATTACACCTCTGGCTCCTCTGTTTTTAGTATTTACCCTGGGCTCCAATACCGCTAGTTGCTGCTCGGAAGTGCCGTCTGCACAGTCAACGCTTGCTCCAGTGTTATTGGGGTTCAGTAACGTCAGCTGTTCCCCTGCTGTGTGTCCGGCAAATTCTCCTGCTTTGTCCACATTCACTGTACTACTGATTTAAAACTTGCTCCAATTAAACCTCTGGCTCCTCTGTTTTTAGTATTTACCCTGGGCTCCAATACCGCTAGTTGCTGCTCGGAAGTGCCGTCTGCACAGTCAACGCTTGCTCCAGTGTTATTGGGGTTCAGTAACGTCAGCTGTTCCCCTGCTGTGTGTCCGGCAAATTCTCCTGCTTTGTCCACATCCACTGTACTACTGATTTAAAACTTGCTCCAATTACACCTCTGGCTCCTCTGTTTTTAGTATTTTCCCTGGGCTCCAATACCGCTAGTTGCTGCTTGGAAGTGCCGTCTGCACAGTCAATGCTTGCTCCAGTGTTATTGGGGTTCAGTAACGTCAGCTGTTCCCCTGCTGTGTGTCCGGCAAATTCTCCTGCTTTGTCCACATCCACTGTACTACTGATTTAAAACTTGCTCCAATTACACCTCTGGCTCCTCTGTTTTTAGTATTTACCCTGGGTTCCAATACCGCTAGTTGCTGCTCGGAAGTGCCGTCTGCACAGTCAACGCTTGCTCCAGTGTTATTGGGGTTCAGTAACGTAAGCTGTTCCCCTGCTGTGTGTCCGGCAAATTGTCCTGCTCTGTCCACATCCACTGTACTACTGATTTAAAACTTGCTCCAATTACACCTCTGGCTCCTCTGTTTTTAGTATTTACCCTGGGCTCCAATACCGCTAGTTGCTGCTCGGAAGTGCCGTCTGCACAGTCAACGCTTGCTCCAGTGTTATTGGGGTTCAGTAACGTCAGCTGTTCCCCTGCTGTGTGTCCGGCAAATTCTCCTGCTTTGTCCACATCCACTGTACTACTGATTTAAAACTTGCTCCAATTACAACTCTGGCTCCTCTGTTTTTAGTATTTACCCTGGGCACCAATACCGCTAGTTGCTGCTCGGAAGTGCCGTCTACACAGTCAACGCTTGCTTCAGTGTTATTGGGGTTCAGTAACGTCAGCTGTTCCCCTGCTGTGTGTCCGTCAAATTCTCCTGCTTTGTCCACATCCACTGTACTACTGATTTAAAACTTGCTCCAATTACACCTCTGGCTCCTCTGTTTTTAGTATTTACCCTGGGCTCCAATACCGCTAGTTGCTGCTCGGAAGTGCCGTCTGCACAGTCAACGCTTGCTCCAGTGTTATTGGGGTTCAGTAACGTCAGCTGTTCCCCTGCTGTGTGTCCGGCAAATTGTCCTGCTTTGTCCACATCCACTGTACTACTGATTTAAAACTTGCTCCAATTACACCTCTGGCTCCTCTGTTTTTAGTATTTACCCTGGGCTCCAATACCGCTAGTTGCTGCTCGGAAGTGCCGTCTGCACAGTCAACGCTTGCTCCAGTGTTTTTGGGGTTCAGTAACGTCAGCTGTTCCCCTGCTGTGTGTCCGGCAAATTCTCCTGCTTTGTCCACATTCACTGTACTACTGATTTAAAACTTGCTCAAATTAAACCTCTGGCTCCTCTGTTTTTAGTATTTACCCTGGGCTCCAATACCGCTAGTTGCTGCTCGGAAGTGCCGTCTGCACAGTCAACGCTTGCTCCAGTGTTATTGGGGTTCAGTAACGTCAGCTGTTCCCCTGCTGTGTGTCCGGCAAATTGGCCTGCTCTGTCCACATCCACTGTACTACTGATTTAAAACTTGCTCAATTACACCTCTGGCTCCTCTGTTTTTAGTATTTACCCTGGGCTCCAATACCGCTAGTTGCTGCTCGGAAGTGCCGTCTGCACAGTCAACGCTTGCTCCAGTGTTATTGGGGTTCAGTAACGTCAGCTGTTCCCCTGCTGTGTGTCCGGCAAATTCTCCTGCTTTGTCCACATCCACTGTACTACTGATTTAAAACTTGCTCCAATTACACCTCTGGCTCCTCTGTTTTTAGTATTTACCCTGGGCTCCAATACCGCTAGTTTCTGCTTGGAAGTGCCGTCTGCACAGTCAACGCTTGCTCCAGTGTTATTGGGGTTCAGAAACGTCAGCTGTTCCCCTGCTGTGTGTCCGGCAAATTCTCCTGCTTTGTCCACATCCACTGTACTACTGATTTAAAACTTGCTCCAATTACACCTCTGGCTCCGCTGTTTTTAGTATTTACCCTGGGCTCCAATACCGCTAGTTGCTGCTCGGAAGTGCCGTCTGCACAGTCAACGCTTGCTCCAGAGTTATTGGGGTTCAGTAACGTCAGCTGTTCCCCTGCTGTATGTCCGGCAAATTCTCCTGCTTTGTCCACATCCACTGTACTACTGATTTAAAACTTGCTCCAATTACACCTCTGGCTCCTCTGTTTTTAGTATTTACCCTGGGCTCCAATGCCGCTAGTTGCTGCTCGGAAGTGCCGTCTGCACACTCAACGCTTGCTCCAGTGTTATTGGGGTTCAGTAACGTCAGCTGTTCCCCTGCTGTGTGTCCGGCAAATTCTCCTCCTTTGTCCACATCCACTGTACTACTGATTTAAAACTTGCTCCAATAACACCTCTGGCTCCTCTGTTTTTAGTATTTACCCTGGGCTCCAATACCGCTAGTTGCTGCTCGGAAGTGCCGTCTGCTCAGTCAACGCTTGCTCCAGTGTTATTGGGGTTCAGTAACGTCAGCTGTTCCCCTACTGTATGTCCGGCAAATTCTCCTGCTTTGTCCACATCCACTGTACTACTGATTTAAAACTTGCTCCAATTACACCTCTGGCTCCTCTGTTTTTAGTATTTACCCTGGGCTCCAATGCCGCTAGTTGCTGCTCGGAAGTGCCGTCTGCACAGTCAACGCTTGCTCCAGTGTTATTGGGGTTCAGTAACGTCAGCTGTTCCCCTGCTGTGTGTCCGGCAAATTGGCCTGCTCTGTCCACATCCACTGTACTACTGATTTAAAACTTGCTCCAATTACACCTCTGGCTCCTCTGTTTTTAGTATTTACCCTGGGCTCCAATACCGCTAGTTGCTGCTCGGAAGTGCCGTCTGCACAGTCAACGCTTGCTCCAGTGTTATTGGGGTTCAGTAACGTCAGCTGTTCCCCTGCTGTGTGTCCGGCAAATTCTCCTGCTTTGTCCACATCCACTGTACTACTGATTTAAAACTTGCTCCAATTACAACTCTGGCTCCTCTGTTTTTAGCATTTACCCTGGGCACCAATACCGCTAGTTGCTGCTCGGAAGTGCCGTCTACACAGTCAACGCTTGCTTCAGTGTTATTGGGGTTCAGTAACGTCAGCTGTTCCCCTGCTGTGTGTCCGGCAAATTGTCCTGCTTTGTCCACATCCACTGTACTACTGATTTAAAACTTGCTCCAATTACACCTCTGGCTCCTCTGTTTTTAGTATTTACCCTGGGCTCCAATACCGCTAGTTGCTGCTCGGAAGTGCCGTCTGCACAGTCAACGCTTGCTTCTGTGTTATTGGGGTTCAGTAACGTCAGATGTTCCCCTGCTGTGTGTCCTGCAAATTCTCCTGCTTTGTCCACATCCACTGTACTACTGATTTAAAACTTGCTCCAATTACACCTCTGGCTCCTCTGTTTTTAGTATTTACCCTGGGCTCCAATACCGCTAGTTGCTGCTCGGAAGTGCCGTCTGCACAGTCAACGCTTGCTCCAGTGTTATTGGGGTTCAGTAACGTCAGCTGTTCCCCTGCTGTGTGTCCGGCAAATTGTCCTGCTTTGTCCACATCCACTGTACTACTGATTTAAAACTTGCTCCAATTACACCTCTGGCTCCTCTGCTTTTAGTGTTTACCCTGGGCTCCAATACCGCTAGTTGCTGTTCGGAAGTGCCGTCTGCACAGTCAACGCTTGCTCCAGTGTTATTGGGGTTCAGTAACGTCAGCTGTTCCCCTGCTGTGTGTCCGGCAAATTCTCCTGCTTTGTCCACATTCACTGTACTACTGATTTAAAACTTGCTCCAATTAAACCTCTGGCTCCTCTGTTTTTAGTACTTACCCTGGGCTCCAATACCGCTAGTTGCTGCTTGGAAGTGCCGTCTGCACAGTCAACGCTTCCTCCAGTGTTATTGGGGTTCAGTAACGTCAGCTGTTCCCCTGCTGTGTGTCCGGCAAATTCTCCTGCTTTGTCCACATTCACTGTACTACTGATTTAAAACTTGCTCCAATTACACCTCTGGCTCCTCTGTTTTTAGTATTTACCCTGGGCTCCAATACCGCTAGTTGCTGCTTGGAAGTGCCGTCTGCACAGTCAACGCTTGCTCCAGTGTTATTGGGGTTCAGTAACGTCAGCTGTTCCCCTGCTGTGTGTCCGGCAAATTCTCCTGCTTTGTCCACATCCACTGTACTACTGATTTAAAACTTGCTCCAATTACACCTCTGGCTCCTCTGTTTTTAGTATTTACCCTGGGCTCCAATACCGCTAGTTGCTGCTTGGAAGTGCAGTCTGCACAGTCAACGCTTGCTCCAGTGTTATTGGGGTTCAAAAACGTCAGCTGTTCCCCTGCTGTGTGTCCGGCAAATTCTCCTGCTTTGTCCACATCCACTGTACTCCTGATTTAAAACTTGCTCCAATTACACCTCTGGCTCCTCTGTTTTTAGTATTTACCCTGGGCTCCAATACCGCTAGTTGCTGCTCGGAAGTGCCGTCTGCACAGTCAACGCTTGCTCCAGTGTTATTGGGGTTCAGTAACGTCAGCTGTTCCCCTGCTGTGTGTCCGGCAAATTGTCCTGCTCTGTCCACATCCACTGTACTACTGATTTAAAACTTGTTCCAATTACACCTCTGGCTCCTCTGTTTTTAGTATTTACCCTGGGCTCCAATACCGCTAGTTGCTGCTCGGAAGTGCCGTCTGCACAGTCAACGCTTGCTCCAGTGTTATTGGGGTTCAGTAACGTCAGCTGTTCCCCTGCTGTGTGTCCGGCAAATTCTCCTGCTTTGTCCACATCCACTGTACTACTGATTTAAAACTTGCTCCAATTACAACTCTGGCTCCTCTGTTTTTAGTATTTACCCTGGGCACCAATGCCGCTAGTTGCTGCTCGGAAGTGCCGTCTACACAGTCAACGCATGCTTCAGTGTTATTGGGGTTCAGTAACGTCAGCTGTTCCCCTGCTGTGTGTCCGGCAAATTCTCCTGCTTTGTCCACATCCACTGTACTACTGATTTAAAACTTGCTCCAATTACACCTCTGGCTCCTCTGTTTTTAGTATTTACCCTGGGCTCCAATACCGCTAGTTGCTGCTCGGAAGTGCCGTCTGCACAGTCAACGCTTGCTCCAGTGTTATTGGGGTTCAGTAACGTCAGCTGTTCCCCTGCTGTGTGTCCGGCAAATTCTCCTGCTTTGTCCACATCCACTGTACTACTGATTTAAAACTTGCTCCAATTACACCTCTGGCTCCTCTGTTTTTAGTATTTACCCTGGGCTCCAATACCGCTAGTTGCTGCTCGGAAGTGCCGTCTGCACAGTTAACGCTTGCTCCAGTGTTATTGGGGTTCAGTAACGTCAGCTGTTCCCCTGCTGTGTGTACGGCAAATTGTCCTGCTTTGTCCACATCCACTGTACTACTGATTTAAAACTTGCTCCAATTACACCTCTGGCTCCTCTGTTTTTAGTATTTACCCTGGGCTCCAATACCGCTAGTTGCTGCTCGGAAGTGCCGTCTGCACAGTCAACGCTTGCTCCAGTGTTATTGGGGTTCAGTAACGTCAGCTGTTCCCCTGCTGTGTGTCCGGCAAATTCTCCTGCTTTGTCCACATTCACTGTACTACTGATTTAAAACTTGCTCCAATTAAACCTCTGGCTCCTCTGTTTTTAGTATTTACCCTGGGCTCCAATACCGCTAGTTGCTGCTCGGAAGTGCCGTCTGCACAGTCAACGCTTGCTCTAGTGTTATTGGGGTTCAGTAACGTCAGCTGTTCCCCTGCTGTGTGTCCGGCAAATTCTCCTGCTTTGTCCACATCCACTGTACTACTGATTTAAAACTTGCTCCAATTACACCTCTGGCTCCTCTGTTTTTAGTATTTTCCCTGGGCTCCAATACCGCTAGTTGCTGCTTGGAAGTGCCGTCTGCACAGTCAATGCTTGCTCCAGTGTTATTGGGGTTCAGTAACGTCAGCTGTTCCCCTGCTGTGTGTCCGGCAAATTCTCCTGCTTTGTCCACATCCACTGTACTACTGATTTAAAACTTGCTCCAATTACACCTCTGGCTCCTCTGTTTTTAGTATTTACCCTGGGCTCCAATACCGCTAGTTGCTGCTCGGAAGTGCCGTCTGCACAGTCAACGCTTGCTCCAGTGTTATTGGGGTTCAGTAACGTAAGCTGTTCCCCTGCTGTGTGTCCGGCAAATTGTCCTGCTCTGTCCACATCCACTGTACTACTGATTTAAAACTTGCTCCAATTACACCTCTGGCTCCTCTGTTTTTAGTATTTACCCTGGGCTCCAATACCGCTAGTTGCTGCTCGGAAGTGCCGTCTGCACAGTCAACGCTTGCTCCAGTGTTATTGGGGTTCAGTAACGTCAGCTGTTCCCCTGCTGTGTGTCCGGCAAATTCTCCTGCTTTGTCCACATCCACTGTACTACTGATTTAAAACTTGCTCCAATTACAACTCTGGCTCCTCTGTTTTTAGTATTTACCCTGGGCACCAATACCGCTAGTTGCTGCTCGGAAGTGCCGTCTACACAGTCAACGCTTGCTTCAGTGTTATTGGGGTTCAGTAACGTCAGCTGTTCCCCTGCTGTGTGTCCGTCAAATTCTCCTGCTTTGTCCACATCCACTGTACTACTGATTTAAAACTTGCTCCAATTACACCTCTGGCTCCTCTGTTTTTAGTATTTACCCTGGGCTCCAATACCGCTAGTTGCTGCTCGGAAGTGCCGTCTGCACAGTCAACGCTTGCTCCAGTGTTATTGGGGTTCAGTAACGTCAGCTGTTCCCCTGCTGTGTGTCCGGCAAATTGTCCTGCTTTGTCCACATCCACTGTACTACTGATTTAAAACTTGCTCCAATTACACCTCTGGCTCCTCTGTTTTTAGTATTTACCCTGGGCTCCAATACCGCTAGTTGCTGCTCGGAAGTGCCGTCTGCACAGTCAACGCTTGCTCCAGTGTTTTTGGGGTTCAGTAACGTCAGCTGTTCCCCTGCTGTGTGTCCGGCAAATTCTCCTGCTTTGTCCACATTCACTGTACTACTGATTTAAAACTTGCTCCAATTAAACCTCTGGCTCCTCTGTTTTTAGTATTTACCCTGGGCTCCAATACCGCTAGTTGCTGCTCGGAAGTGCCGTCTGCACAGTCAACGCTTGCTGCAGTGTTATTGGGGTTCAGTAACGTCAGCTGTTCCCCTGCTGTGTGTCCGGCAAATTCTCCTGCTTTGTCCACATCCACTGTACTACTGATTTAAAATTGCTCCAATTACACCTCTGGCTCCTCTGTTTTTAGTATTTACCCTGGGCTCCAATACCGCTAGTTGCTGCTTGGAAGTGCCGTTTGCACAGTCAATGCTTGCTCCAGTGTTATTGGGGTTCAGTAACGTCAGCTGTTCCCCTGCTGTGTGTCCGGCAAATTCTCCTGCTTTGTCCACATCCACTGTACTACTGATTTAAAACTTGCTCCAATTACACCTCTGGCTCCTCTGTTTTTAGTATTTACCCTGGGCTCCAATACCGCTAGTTGCTGCTTGGAAGTGCCGTCTGCACAGTCAACGCTTGCTCCAGTGTTATTGGGGTTCAGAAACGTCAGCTGTTCCCCTGCTGTGTGTCCGGCAAATTCTCCTGCTTTGTCCACATCCACTGTACTACTGATTTAAAACTTGCTCCAATTACACCTCTGGCTCCGCTGTCTTTAGTATTTACCCTGGGCTCCAATACCGCTAGTTGCTGCTCGGAAGTGCCGTCTGCACAGTCAACGCTTGCTCCAGAGTTATTGGGGTTCAGTAACGTCAGCTGTTCCCCTGCTGTATGTCCGGCAAATTCTCCTGCTTTGTCCACATCCACTGTACTACTGATTTAAAACTTGCTCCAATTACACCTCTGGCTCCTCTGTTTTTAGTATTTACCCTGGGCTCCAATGCCGCTAGTTGCTGCTCGGAAGTGCCGTCTGCACACTCAACGCTTGCTCCAGTGTTATTGGGGTTCAGTAACGTCAGCTGTTCCCCTGCTGTGTGTCCGGCAAATTCTCCTCCTTTGTCCACATCCACTGTACTACTGATTTAAAACTTGCTCCAATAACACCTCTGGCTCCTCTGTTTTTAGTATTTACCCTGGGCTCCAATACCGCTAGTTGCTGCTCGGAAGTGCCGTCTGCTCAGTCAACGCTTGCTCCAGTGTTATTGGGGTTCAGTAACGTCAGCTGTTCCCCTACTGTATGTCCGGCAAATTCTCCTGCTTTGTCCACATCCACTGTACTACTGATTTAAAACTTGCTCCAATTACACCTCTGGCTCCTCTGTTTTTAGTATTTACCCTGGGCTCCAATGCCGCTAGTTGCTGCTCGGAAGTGCCGTCTGCACAGTCAACGCTTGCTCCAGTGTTATTGGGGTTCAGTAACGTCAGCTGTTCCCCTGCTGTGTGTCCGGCAAATTGGCCTGCTCTGTCCACATCCACTGTACTACTGATTTAAAACTTGCTCCAATTACACCTCTGGCTCCTCTGTTTTTAGTATTTACCCTGGGCTCCAATACCGCTAGTTGCTGCTCGGAAGTGCCGTCTGCACAGTCAACGCTTGCTCCAGTGTTATTGGGGTTCAGTAACGTCAGCTGTTCCCCTGCTGTGTGTCCGGCAAATTCTCCTGCTTTGTCCACATCCACTGTACTACTGATTTAAAACTTGCTCCAATTACAACTCTGGCTCCTCTGTTTTTAGCATTTACCCTGGGCACCAATACCGCTAGTTGCTGCTCGGAAGTGCCATCTAGACAGTCAACGCTTGCTTCAGTGTTATTGGGGTTCAGTAACGTCAGCTGTTCCCCTGCTGTGTGTCCGGCAAATTGTCCTGCTTTGTCCACATCCACTGTACTACTGATTTAAAACTTGCTCCAATTACACCTCTGGCTCCTCTGTTTTTAGTATTTACCCTGGGCTCCAATACCGCTAGTTGCTGCTCGGAAGTGCCGTCTGCACAGTCAACGCTTGCTACTGTGTTATTGGGGTTCAGTAACGTCAGATGTTCCCCTGCTGTGTGTCCTGCAAATTCTCCTGCTTTGTCCACATCCACTGTACTACTGATTTAAAACTTGCTCCAATTACACCTCTGGCTCCTCTGTTTTTAGTATTTACCCTGGGCTCCAATACCGCTAGTTGCTGCTCGGAAGTGCCGTCTGCACAGTCAACGCTTGCTCCAGTGTTATTGGGGTTCAGTAACGTCAGCTGTTCCCCTGCTGTGTGTCCGGCAAATTGTCCTGCTTTGTCCACATCCACTGTACTACTGATTTAAAACTTGCTCCAATTACACCTCTGGCTCCTCTGCTTTTAGTGTTTACCCTGGGCTCCAATACCGCTAGTTGCTGTTCGGAAGTGCCGTCTGCACAGTCAACGCTTGCTCCAGTGTTATTGGGGTTCAGTAACGTCAGCTGTTCCCCTGCTGTGTGTCCGGCAAATTCTCCTGCTTTGTCCACATTCACTGTACTACTGATTTAAAACTTGCTCCAATTAAACCTCTGGCTCCTCTGTTTTTAGTATTTACCCTGGGCTCCAATACCGCTAGTTGCTGCTCAGAAGTGCCGTCTCCACAGTCAACGCTTGCTCCAGTGTTATTGGGGTTCAGTAACGTCAGCTGTTCCCCTGCTGTATGTCCGGCAAATTCTCCTGCTTTGTCCACATCCACTGTACTACTGATTTAAAACTTGCTCCAATTACACCTCTGGCTCCTCTGTTTTTAGTATTTACCCTGGTCTCCAATGCCGCTAGTTGCTGCTCGGAAGTGCCGTCTGCACACTCAACGCTTGCTCCAGTGTTATTGGGGTTCAGTAACGTCAGCTGTTCCCCTGCTGTGTGTCCGGCAAATTCTCCTCCTTTGTCCACATCCACTGTACTACTGATTTAAAACTTGCTCCAATTACACCTCTGGCTCCTCTGTTTTTAGTATATACCCTGGGCTCCAATACCGCTAGTTGCTACTTGGAAGTGCCGTTTCCACAGTCAACGCTTGCTCCAGTGTTATTGGGGTTCAGTAACGTCAGCTGTTCCCCTGCTGTGTGTCCGGCAAATTCTCCTGCTTTGTCCACATCCACTGTACTACTGATTTAAAACTTGCTCCAATTACACCTCTGGCTCCTCTGTTTTTAGTATTTACCCTGGGCTCCAATACCGCTAGTTGCTGCTTGGAAGTGCTGTCTGCACTGTCAACGCTTGCTCCAGTGTTATTGGGGTTCAGAAACGTCAGCTGTTCCCCTGCTGTGTGTCCGGCAAATTCTCCTGCTTTGTCCACATCCACTGTACTACTGATTTAAAACTTGCTCCAATTACACCTCTGGCTCCTCTGTTTTTAGTATTTACCCTGGGCTCCAATACCGCTAGTTGCTGCTCGGAAGTGCCGTCTGCACAGTCAACGCTTGCTCCAGTGTTATTGGGGTTCAGTAACGTCAGCTGTTTCCCTGCTGTATGTCCGGCAAATTCTCCTGCTTTGTCCACATCCACTGTACTACTGATTTAAAACTTGCTCCAATTACACCTCTGGCTCCTCTGTTTTTAGTATTTACCCTGGGCTCCAATGCCGCTAGTTGCTGCTCGGAAGTGCCGTCTGCACACTCAACGCTTGCTCCAGTGTTATTGGGGTTCAGTAACGTCAGCTGTTCCCCTGCTGTGTGTCCGGCAAATTCTCCTCCTTTGTCCACATCCACTGTACTACTGATTTAAAACTTGCTCCAATTACACCTCTGGCTCCTCTGTTTTTAGTATTTACCCTGGGCTCCAATACCGCTAGTTGCTGCTCGGAAGTGCCGTCTGCTCAGTCAACGCTTGCTCCAGTGTTATTGGGGTTCAGTAACGTCAGCTGTTCCCCTGCTGTATGTCCGGCAAATTCTCCTGCTTTGTCCACATCCACTGTACTACTGATTTAAAACTTGCTCCAATTACACCTCTGGCTCCTCTGTTTTTAGTATTTACCCTGGGCTCCAATGCCGCTAGTTGCTGCTCGGAAGTGCCGTCTGCACACTCAACGCTTGCTCCAGTGTTATTGGGGTTCAGTAACGTCAGCTGTTCCCCTGCTGTGTGTCCGGCAAATTCTCCTCCTTTGTCCACATCCACTGTACTACTGATTTAAAACTTGCTCCAATTACTCCTCTCGCTCCTCTGTTTTTAGTATTTACCCTGGGCTCCAATACCGCTAGTTGCTGCTCAGAAGTGCCGTCTGCACAGTCAACGCTTGCTCCAGTGTTATGGAGTTCAGTAACGTCAGCTGTTCCCCAGCTGTGTGTCCGGTAAATTCTCCTGCTCTGTCCACATTCACACTACTACAGATTTTAAAGTTGCTCCAATTACGCCTCCGGCTCCACTCTGTTTTTATTATCTACCCTGGGTTCCAGCACTGCCAGCTGTTTCCCAGCAGTGTCTTTGGCACGGGTACTCCCTCAGGCCCAGCCTGGTTCCAGCAAGCCAGCTGTTTCCAGGTAGTGTCAACGTCACTTTGCCTCCAATGCGTTGTCCTGTCGTGTTGCGGTCGGGTTAGCCGACTCTATGGTGCCTGCAGTTTAGGTGAATCCTATGTGGGCTGTGGGATCTGGCAATGAAGGCTGGTTCCATAGTGCCAATAAGACAAGCACCCCCTGTAGGACAGTGGGTTTTGGTAACTGCGGCCGGCTCGCGGCCTTGAAACTTTTTTTACATGGGTACCTTCTGCTACCCATCCGGGTTCCAGTACTGTCAGCTGGTTCTCGGCAGTGCCTTTGGATTAGGTGCCTCCTTCTCGGTATCCAAGTTCCACCAATGTCTGCTGGTCCTTGGTAGTTCTTTCTGGCACAGGTACCTCCTGCTTAGTAACCGAGTTCCAGTACCATCAGCTGGTCTTCGGTAGTTCCATTGGCTCTTGTACCTTCTGCTACCCATCCGTGTTCCAGTACCGTCAGCTGGTTCTCCGCAGTGCCTTTTCATTAGGTTCCTCCTTCTCGGTATCTAAGATCCACCAACGTCTGCTGGTCCTTGGTAGTGCTTTCTGGCACAGGTACCTCCTGCTTAGTAACCGAGTTCCAGTACCGTCAGCTAGTCTTCGGTAGTTCCATTGGCTCTTGTTCCTTCTGCTACCCATCCGGGTTCCAGTACCGTCAGCTGGTCCTCGGTAGTTCCATTTGCTCTTGTACCTTCTACTACCCATCCAGGTTCCAGTACCGTCAGCTGGTTCTCGGCAGTGCCTTTGGATTAGGTGCCTCCTGCTCGGTATCCAAGTTCCACCAACGTCTGCTGGTCCTGGGTAGTGCTTTCTGGCACAGGTACCTCCTGCTTAGTAACCGAGTTCCAGTACCGTCAACTGGTCTTCGGTAGTTCCATTGGCTCTTGTACCTTCAACTACCCATCCGGGTTCCAGTACCGTCAGCTGGTTCTCGGCAGTGTCTTTGGCACGGGTACTCCCTCCTGACCAGCCTGGTTCCAGCACGCCAGCTGTTTCCAGGTAGTGTCAACGTCACTTTGCCTCCAATGCGTTGTCCTGTCGTGTTGCGGTCGGGTTAGCCGACTCTATGGTGCCTGCAGTTTAGGTGAATCCTATGTGGGCTGCGGGATCTGGCAATGAAGGCTGGTTCCATAGTGCCAATAGGACAAGCACCCCCTGTAGGACTATGGGCTTTGGTAACTGCGGCCGGCTAGCGGCCTTGAAACTTTTTTTTACATGGGTACCTTCTGCTACCCATCCGGGTTCCAGCACCGTCAGCTGGTTCTCGGCAGTGCCTTTGGATTAGGTGCCTCCTTCTCGGTATCCAAGTTCCACCAACGTCTGCTGGTCCTTGGTAGCGCTTTCTGGCACAGGTACCTCCTGCTTAGTAACAGAGTTCCAGTACCATCAGCTGGTCTTCGGTCGTTCCATTGGCTCTTGTACCTTCTGCTACCCATCCGGTTCCAGTACCATCAGCTGGTCATCGGTAGTTCCATTTGCTCTTGTACCTTCTACTACCCATCCGGGTTCCAGTACCGTCAGCTGGTTCTCGGCAGTGCCTTTGGATTAGGTGCCTCCTTCTCGGTATCCAAGTTCCACCAATGTCTGCTGGTCCTTGGTAGTTCTTTCTGGCACAGGTACCTCCTGCTTAGTAACCGAGTTCCAGTACCATCAGCTGGTCTTCGGTAGTTCCATTGGCTCTTGTACCTTCTGCTACCCATCCGTGTTCCAGTACCGTCAGCTGGTTCTCCGCAGTGCCTTTTCATTAGGTTCCTCCTTCTCGGTATCTAAGATCCACCAACGTCTGCTGGTCCTTGGTAGTGCTTTCTGGCACAGGTACCTCCTGCTTAGTAACCGAGTTCCAGTACCGTCAGCTGGTCTTCGGTAGTTCCATTGGCTCTTGTTCCTTCTGCTACCCATCCGGGTTCCAGTACCGTCAGCTGGTCCTCGGTAGTTCCATTTGCTCTTGTACCTTCTACTACCCATCCGGGTTCCAGTACCGTCAGCTGGTTCTCGGCAGTGCCTTTGGATTAGGTGCCTCCTTCTCGGTATCCAAGTTCCAACATCGTCTGCTGGTCCTTGGTAGTGCTTTCTGGCACAGGTACCTCCTGCTTAGTAACCGAGTTCCAGTACCGTCAGCTGGTCTTCGGTAGTTCCATTGGCTCTTGTACCTTCTGCTACCCATCCGGGTTCCAGTACCGTCAGCTGGTTCTCGGCCGTGCCTTTGGATTAGGTGCCTCCTTCTCGGTATTCAGGTTCCACCAACGTCTGCTGGTCCTTGGTAGTGCTTTCTGGCACAGGTACCTCCTGCTTAGTAACCGAGTTCCAGTACCGTCAGCTGGTCTTCGGTAGTTCCATTGGCTCTTGTACCTTCTACTACCCATCCGGGTTCCAGTACCGTCAGCTGGTTCTCGGCAGTGCCTTTGGATTAGGTGCCTCCTTCTCGGTATCCAAGTTCCACCAACGTCTGCTGGTCCTTGGTAGTGCTTTCTGGCACAGTTACCTCCTGCTTAGTAACCGAGTTCCAGTACCGTCAGCTGGTCCTCGGTAGTTCCATTGGCTCTTGTACCTTCTGCTACCCATCCGGGTTCCAGTACCGTCAGCTGGTCCTCGGTAGTTCCTCAGCCTTCTTGTACCTTCTGCTACATTTCCAAGTTCAAGCTTTTTGAAATGGTTCTTGGTAATCACTCTGGATCTCCCTGACGAGGACCCTCAAGAAGAGGACCCTGAAGACCAACCCGAAGAAGATGAGGACCCCGAAGACGAGGACCCTGAAGACCCCCCCGAAGAAGTCGAGGACCCTGAAGACCACCCCGAAGAAGACGAGGACCCTGAAGACCACCCCGAAGAAGACGAGGACCCCGAGGACGAGGACCCTGAAGACGAGGACCCTGAAGACCAACCCGAAGAAGACGAGGACCCCGAAGAAGACGAGGACCCCGAAGACGACGACCCTGAAGACGACGACCCTGAAGACCCCCCCGAAGAAGACGAGGACCCTGAAGACCAACCCGAAAAAGACGAGGACCCTGAAGACCACCCCGAAGAAGACGAGGACCCCGAAGACGAGGACCCTGAAGACGAGGACCCTGAAGACCAACACGAAGAAGACGAGGACCCCGAAGAAGACGAGGACCCCGAAGTCGAGGACCCCCGAAGACGACAACCCTGAAGACCACCCCGAAGAAGACCAAGAAGATGACCCTGAAGAAGTTGACCAAGAGGACAAAGAAGAGAAGACAAGCACCAAGATACAGAAGAACAAGAGACAGAAAACCAAGAAGCATAAGTACAAGAAGCTGCAGAACAAAAAGCGGAAGAACATTAAGCATAAGACTAAAAATCAGAGCAAAAGATAATATCTAAATTATAAGCAGAAGATGACTAAGCAGTGTATGGGGGTGAGTCCGTTCCTCCTCGTGGTGCCCCTGGAAAAGACCTGCTGCTGCAGGCCAAACTGAACGCGGACAAATCCTGTTGTAAATCTTTTGTGACGGGCAGAACGAAAGGTGTAATGTCCAACCTTTTATAGATAACAACTACAGGAATGCCTGTCACAAATAAGAATAAGATGAAGAAGAAGAATATGAAGAAGATGAAGAAGTAGAATATGAAGAATGTAAAAAAGAAGAATAATACGAAGAAGGTGAAGAAGAAGATGAAGAAGGTGAACAAGAAGTGAATGAAAAAGATGCTGATGCTGAGGATGATGAAGGAGAAAGTGTGGGAGAAGTAAAAAAGAAGGTGAAGAGCATGGAAGTAGTGAAACATAAATATCTGACAAAATATAAAAATACTTAACATAGTCAATATTTCCGTAACTCAGAACGTCTTAAAAAAAATATTAATTCCTGCTATTCCATTTGATTGGGCTAAACCTCTATGCCTTTATTGTCTCCCCCACCTCCCCCAATACATTCTACATTATTCTTAGTTGTTTTCCTTCATGTAGAATTAACCTACAAGGAAAGAAAGGGTTTATTTTCATTCCGATATTTCTGTCCCATTGACTTGCATTGGTTTCCGGTATCGGAATCGGCGATATCCGATACTTTTTGGGTATCGGTCCGATCCAATCCGATCCGATAGTTGCCGATATCGGAAGGTATCGCTCAACACTACTTGTGAGCAATACATTTCAAGGGAGAGCCATCAACAGCAACCACAGAAATAGGAGATGACAAAAGTTTGGATTGTAATTTAAATTTTTCCAAAAATCCCTCATCAATCTCATTCAGTGTAGAACCACAATCCACAAATACCCCAAATTCAATCAACTCCTCCTGGAATGAGGTGCTTCCAGAAAGAAATACTCCTTTTGAGTTTAAACAAGCTATACGGGCGTAACTGACCTTTTTTTTTTCTTTGTTCAAACTAAGCACACAGTTCTTAATAAAGTGGTCAGATTTACCGCAATAAAAACATAATCCCTTAGCAAATCTGCGGTCTTTTTCCTGAGAGTGGGGTGACATCGCCCCAATCTCCATCGGTTCTCCTCCTTCCGAGCAGACCCTCTGAAAACTAGGAGCTGCCATAGCAGTAGATTTCTCTTCATTAATCCTAGCACGCAGTCTCCTGTCCACACGTATAGCTAATTGCATTGTCTCCTGCAAGGATCCAGGTTTTGGGAAGGCAATCAGCAGATCCTTAACCCTTTCACCTAGACCAGCAAGAAACAGACTTTTTAATGCCGAGTCATTCCATTCCACTTCAGCCGACCATCTTCTGAAGTATGTACAATAATTTTCCACATCACCTGATCCCTGCTTCAAATGTCTTAATTCAGTTTCAGCAGATGAGACTCAATCAGGATCATCATACAACAACCACATAACAGAAAAAAAATCTTCCACAGATCTAAAACACGGATCATTAGGTTGTAAAGAAAATGCCCATCCCTGTGGTTCTGCTTCCCTATCTGTTGTTCGCCATCAGGGAAGTTCCCCAAGCTTCCACAGGTTTCTCCCTGTTTGAACTACTCTATGGACGACACCCTCGAGGACTCCTGGATGTGGCGAAAGAGTCCTGGGAAGCTGAGACCACTCACTATAGGAGCGTGGTGGAGCACGTTGCCCAGATGCAAGAGAGGATTGCCCATGTGATGCCCATTGTGAGGGAGCACCTCCTCAAGGCACAAGAGGCACAGTCGAGGGTGTATAATAGGTCGTCCAGGGTGAGATCGTTCAACCCAGGAGATCGAGTGCTTGTGCTAGTGCCCAGAGTGGAGAGCAAGTTCATGGCCAAGTGGCAGGGCCCCTATGAGGTGGTAGAGAAAGTGGGGGAAGTCAACTATAAAATCCACCAGCCGGGAAAGAGGAAGCCCTACAAAATTTACCATGTTAATTTGATTAAGCCATGGCAAGATAGAGGGCCCGTGGAAGCTCCATGTTTAGTAGCTGAGGATGAGGCAAATGTGAAAGAGGTCAAGGTGGCAGCGTCACTGTCACGTGCCCAAAAGCAACAGTGCAAAGAGTTGCTACAGCGAAATAAAGACCTGTTTTCGGAGTTGCCAGGACTCACTCAGGTCACAGAGCATGAGGTTCTCACAGATGCTCATATTCGCGTCAATCTAATACCATACCGGATCCTTGAGGCCCGCAGAGAGGTGATCTCAAAAGAAGTGAGGCGGATGTGTGGCACCCCAGGGGTCCGGTTGCCACAGTGGCATTGCCTCCCTCACAAAGGGTGATGCCATGCCTGGAAGCAAGGAGGGGTCCCCTAATCAGGTTTACCAGCATACAACACTTTCCTGGCTCCAGACCAGAAAGGAGAGCTCCTCTCCTTAGCAACTGGAATCTGGAGGCGGGGTTAGTAAGAGTGAGTTGAGAGGAGTTGAAGACAGGACAGCGACGAGGAAGGACCTGGGGAAGGGAGCTGTGTACAAGCTCACCCCAAAGGAGAGAAGCGCAAGTGAACCGGACACCGGAGTCCATGGTTGTGGGGCACTGAAGGCCCAGCAGCAGAATCCGGAGGGTAGGAGACTGCAGGTCTCCTGGGACCACCAGACGCCTGGCGGCACAGCAGCACCATAGGGCCCAGCACAGCCACGTGGGAGCGACACTTGAGGAAGGCCCGAGCTGCCTGCCATACGGGTGAGGAAAAAGACGTTTTACTCAGGGACGAGGGCCACAGCATAGCTTCAAGCAGCAGGGCCAAAGAGATTAGCGCAGAGGGAAGGCCTACAACTCTACCTGACGAGGTGGATCCCCAACTTGCTTCCAGGCCGCCCGGACCTCAACTACTAGCTAGTACCCGTGCCCCAGTCTGCTCTGACAGACCGCAAGTAAAGATAGAGGAAACTGTCATTAAGTTGTTGTCTGGTCATTACATGCGCCCTCAGTCCTGCATTACACTGCACCATAAACATCTACCTGCACAATTCATCATATACTACCCTGGAGCTTAGCTCTGCCTGCGGAGAGCTGAACCAACTCTGCTGCGTCACCATCATGTCCAGAGGATCTGTACCGTAGCGGCGGCTCCATATAGCCGCATACCACAGGCGGCGTCACGAACATTATCTCTAAAAACTTTATTCCCCTTTTACTATCCCCTTTTAATTGACCGCTCTGGGTCATGGACCGGGTCACTGCCACCGTGACATCCCCCATCATCGACCAGCCCGGCTACCGAGCACCCCACGGCCCAGGGGGCATGTCAACTTGGCGTCACAAACAGGATTCACGAAGCTCGGTATAACCGGGTACTGTTAGAACCCTCCAGTTAGTTTTTTCTATCTTGTGGTTTGCGGTAATGTGACCATCTGCCTTTATATTCCAGCTCCGCCCTTCTGGCTGTGCTGGACTTCAGTGTTCTACTGTCTCTCTAGCCTGGTGCTTCTGTGCCTTTCTCTGTCAAGTTCACTTGGTCCTCTTGGACCTCTAGTACTGTTTGTCAGTTTGTCTTTTTGTGTTCTGCAACAACTTCTCTTTAGGAGGTGTCCCTTTTTTGTCCCAGTCCTTAGTTCTTTTAGGGACCCCCTCCCTTAATTCTATAGGTCTTCGTTCAGACTAGCTGAGGACTAAGGCGGGTCTGTTCACAAGGAACAGGCAGCTCGCTACATCGTAGGGATTCAGCTTAGTCTTACTATAGGGACAGCTTTCCCCTCTCTTTCCTTAGTATATGTTGCAGATCATAACAGGTACTGTGTGCCATAGACTTTACTGAACTGTGTCATCACGTCATTTGCCATCAGTCGAGCGGAAGCAGGAGGCCCTGATCTGGAACCGCCAGGTAAGCGATCCCTCTCGCCGGCAGAGCAGCATACTGGTACGTCAGCAGAAACCCAGGACCTGGCTGAGGTTCACTAGGGGGGAGGAAGATGCCCAACCTGGAAGAGGATTCAGCCACGGGCGCGGCCTCCGCCACAGTAATGCCTTTATCATGCCGTATATACCGGGGGCGGCGTGGTTGCCCCTGCACTCAGGGGAGTCGCACACCCTGAGAGAATTTGAGGAGAGACTGAACAGTTTGTTTCAAGTTTACCCCCTGTCTGAGAAGCAGAAAGTCAGCATCCTTATAGGCCAGCTAATCAGTGCGGCCCAGAGAGAGGTGAAGTCCTGGCCGGGCAGGGACAAAAGCACTGTTAAGGAAATACTTGTCCGGTTGAAGGATACCTTTGACACCCGCACAGCAGCAGAGATTAAAATGAAGTTCTACAGGTGCAAACAAAGGGTGCAGGACAGTGAAAGGGACTATGCTCTAAACCTGCAGGAGGCGCTGCAGGCCGTTAATTAGGTAGACCCCAACAGTGTGTGAGACGACGACAGATTGCTAACTGAACAGTTAATTGAGGGGCTCCTGTCTAACGCTCACCGGACACAGCTGCGCATTATGGCTCTGCAAAACCCTGATCTGGATTTTGCGCAGTTTAAAGACCGAGTCATCCGGGTGCTGCGAGAACCAACCCCAAGTGGCACTGCATCTCTCCGGCACCCAGCTATCACATACCACCAGGAGGTGGCGTCCTTTTCCCCGGCGCCTGTGGAGGCTGACACGCAGGCCCTAGATAATGACCCCTCTGCAGACATACGCCTTCAGGTCCAGGAGCTGACTAAAAGTATGGCTACGCTAACCAAAACTGTGCAGGCCATTCAAGTGTCTCCAAAGTAAAGAATTCAGCTGGCTTCCAGTCCAGATGATGTCCCGTGACGACGACAGAGAATAAATCCACCGACCAGAGGGAGAAGCAGCGATCGCTACGACCAGAACGGACAACCCATCTGCTGCCGCTGTCAAAAAGGCGGGGCATCTTAAATGAGCAACCCCTGGGGCAGAGGTCCAACCCCCAGGAGTAAGACGACCAGGCCCACAAAGCTGGTGAGACAAGTACGTGGGAGGATGACCGGTCCTACCTGTCGTGCTTGATGGCATCCCGATGAACGCATTACTGTACACTGGTTCCCAGGTGACAACGATGCCATATATTTGTGGTGCCCCTGAGGGTTCGACCGCCACAGGTATGCTGCACTTCTCCAATGGAGTATAGTGTTCCTCCTTTGAGGTAAGAACAGCGTGATGGTCAGGACCCTACCTCCACATCCAACACCACACTTCTCCCACCAGAGGGGGCTAGGAGGCACTAGGTGCTGCATCTTCTGGCAGTTGGGAGATTGGGAACCCAAAATGGATAGGAACCAGATAGTGGGTGAGGGTGGAGGACTCACATTATAGTGACACCTTAAATTTCATATTTAATACACTGCCATCTTGGTTCTTGGATCTTTGACTGTTCTCTGATCGTGATCTCCCTCACTGAGCATGGATCCTGTGTGGACCTGCAGAGGATGGAGACACGGCCCTCGTTCCCTGGCCTTGGGAAGAGGGGCAGGCTGGAGATGAGGAGTGTCTCAGCCCGGTCAAGGACCATGACCAAGAAGACCCGGAGCTCAGGAGTGTAGCTCCACCGCAAATGGGTCCCGGGGAGGATGCAGACGGAGTCCAAAAGCTGACAAACTGCTCAGAAGACACAACTAACACATGGAAAAGTTACAAGTACATATAGTCATGCGAAAAGAAAAGAGGTGGAGGAGTAAAAGGAGGGGGAGACACAGATATAAGCATGTCATGCCCTTCTAAAACCAAAAAAGTGGAAGCCGACACGGCCAGTCCGTTCCTGGCTGTGCCACATCCGTGGTGTCGCCGAGGTTTGTGCCAGAGCCGCGGTGGACCCTGACGGCCAGCCCCCCTCTCCCAATACTGGTGCCTGTCCGCTGGTGGGACGAGCCCCCCCACGGTGGGGGGGGGTAACATCTGCAGAAGAAAGACCATCTTCCAGCCAAACTAAGATGTCTACTTCTTTTCGTGGACAATGTGATACGATCCCTTTGTTACGGACACGCCCATCGCTACAAATTCCAGATGAGGCACAAAAACAGCAGGTGCTTCAACGGATATCAAGTGCTCCTTCAAGTGGGCTCTCCTCCACCTCAACTTCAACATCACAAATACTCAAGTCCTCAGAGGTGTCACCCCAATCACACTTGCTTCCTCACAGCTCCCAAGTCTCCAGCTGCCCGTCTGAGTATGGGGTAACACAGATGGTTGAGTCTGCACAGCTGTTTACTCATACTATAGCCTGGGAAACGGAGGTCTGCTCCAGAGCTTCTGTTAATCCAGACGAGGAAATGATCTGCACTGATGCCCAGAATCTTTATAAGTCGGATCCAGGACCAGATGAAGAAGGATCTGAGCATAATGTAGACCCTCATTCCCAAACTGTAACTCCTGTTGGTGGAGACAATGATGAAGACGATGATGAGACTCAAATACCTGATTGGAGCGACAACTTGACTTTTCGTTCAGGGCAGGAAGAGGTTGGCTCTGAGGACGACGGGTGTGAGAACACTCAGGGTGATGATGACGAGGTTGGAGATCCCACTTACTGTCAACCCACAGTCAGCCAGTCGATGAGGTCAGCAGAGGAGGTGGAGGAGGATGTGACTAGCCCAGGGGATGGGGATGACTCGGTACCCGGGCCTTTGCCTGGCCTTGGGGATGTCGCGGTGGTCGGCTCCCTGGCCTGTACCCTGGGGTCACTCTTTAAAAGGGTGGATAATTGTTAATTTTATAAGAGTTCGTGACGCCACCTGTGGTATCTGGTGAGAAGCACCAGCGCTGCAGCAGTCCACTGAGGACGGTGATAAGGCAGCTCGATGGTATAGCTCCCCACAGGTGGAGCTAGGCCTCAGGGCAGCGTATGCAGGGGGAATGCAGGACAGGCCAGACCCAGTTGGGTCAGAGCAAGAACGGGAATGGACACGGTAGTCACTTCAGTACTTTTTACTGGTGGAAATTCAGGCACATCCCGGAGCACTGTAGGGTGAAGGGTGCATATCAGGATCCTCCCCAATGAGCGGGTGTAGGGCCTCCTGTTTCTTGCCTCTGCGTAGTAAGTTTCTGACCTGCCTCGAGCTAGGCCTAACTTTGTCTCTGTCCTGCGCTGGCTGACCTTGTGGTAGGGCCTTGTCTTAGAGTTCACGCTCCCAGTATGCGGGGCCTAAGCGTCTCCTGGCTCTGTTACGTATCAGCACCTTAGTAATCCTGGGATTTGTAGTTCTCCAGGGATTCCGGTTATGCCTTACTGGGTCATAGAGATCCTGGTAAGCTCGGATCCGGTGTCCGGTAAATGCTTCGGGGTGAGCTGGTTAAGCTCCTCTGCCCCTTTATGTACTAATTCGCCACTCGCCTTCGGCCTACTCGGGCCCTCACTAGGCTATACACACTAACGGCAGCTTGCCGCGCTTCACCGATCTTATGGCGCCGGCACACCTTAAGCTCTAACTGGGCTCCCTGAATCTAGCTAGCAGGAGCCTATTGCTCCACTGCTGAACTGTTAACTGAGTTCTCTAGACTAGACTGAGCTCCACTGCAGACTGACCTCTCTTAGGCTTCTCTACTGCAGGAACTCTTCAGAGGAACTGAACTGCCTAGCTCCACCTTCCCTATTTTTTTCCCTAACGGGCTCCCTCCGCTGGTCTGAGGTGGAAGGTGGAGATGTGTGAATGTTTATGGGGGCCTCTTGTGGAGGATTCCATCAATGCACTATTCTAGGATGTGTAATACCAAGCGCACAGGGAGGGGCTCAGTCCACCCCCAGATAGCTCCGGAGTACTTAGCAGGACCCTCTTCTGTGTGTCCTTTCTCTGTCCTTCTCCCTGCACCTCACACCCAGTGACACTTCTATCCGGTATCCTCGGGCCTTGGCGGGCGACGTGTGTTCCATCCCCTGGGTCCTATGTGGCTACCTTCTTAGGGAGACTGGTGTGGACTTTGGCCTGCAGTACATGAAATGCTGCAGCCTCCGGTTTCTAGTTGAGCCTTGCTGTTTCTCCGCTAGTTGAGGGACCGGTTCCCCTTATCTGGCCTGACCCCTCTACCTCCTGGTAGCAGCGGGCGTACGGGTGGCCTTCTGCACGGCACGTACTCCTAGGGTCCCTTTGGTTCCTGGAGCCTTCCTGCTCCCACTCCTCTCTTCTCTACTTCAGTCCTGGGCCTCCCAGGCTAGGCCCGCCTCCGGAGCAGAGCTCATGCAGAGCCTCTGCTCCTGTCACTTCTCCTCCTCTGACTGGCTTGCTCTTTCTAAGATGGCTTCCTATTTATAGTCTCCCTGTCATGTGCTCCCCTAAGCTGCTCCTCTAAGCCCCCACTACATAGGACCCTCCCGCCAGCTAGGGACCTGGGACTGGGCTCTCCCTTAGGAGCAATCTTGCCCTACCCCCACTGCGGGTATGTGTTGGATGCAGGTGTTAGGGTCCCGAGCCATACTCCTTCCTTACCTGAGGGTGAGATACCACACCTCTGGGTGAGATGCAGTAACTCTGTGGCGACTGAACCCTCAGGGGCGCCACACACCCTTCTGCACAGTTTTGAAATGGTGACGAAGATGTTTAGTGCTGACGACGATGCCATTATCACATGACTATTCCGGTGATTTACATGCTGAATAAACAGAATTCAGAGTCATGTGGTGGGACAAGAGGAGGTGGAGGAAGTTGAGGAGGAGTCGTATGCGGAAGGGATAACATCTCCAAGGTCCAGACGGTCGGCAGCACCAAGGTGGCAGGCATGGGAGGGTGGGGGAGAGGGATTAACCAGGGCGCATGGTAGCAGCCAAACTGTTGAGGAAGGTGCAGGAGCCGAGGAAGAAGTGGAGGACGAACTGGCGATGGGCATGGAAGACTCATTAGATAAGGGAGACCTTGATCACATTTCTGTTGTGCGAGGTTGGGGGGAGAGGGCAGAGGAAGGAAGCATGATTCTTACCTCGCTACCAACACAACAAGGACTTTTTCCTCCTGGATGCGCAAGACACATGAGTGCCTTCTTGCTGCACTACCTGCAACATGACCCTCGGATTGTCAGAATTTGAAGTAATCCCGACTATTGGGTTGCCACACTCTTAGATCCCCGGAACAAAAGTAAATTTGCCGAAATAATTCCTGCCATAAAAAGGATTCACGCATGCAGGAGTATCTGCAGACGCTGTTTCAGAATCTTACATGTGCTTTTCCACAAAACACCAGTGGTGCACGTAGTGAATCTCACAGTTCTAACTTGCCAACCGTGGGACTGTCGAGTCTTCATCACTCAAACTGTAACAGTAACACAGTATCTGCAGGTAACAGCAATTTTGTGGAATCGTTTCACCACTTTTTTAGACCATCCTTTGCAAGGCCACAGGAGACAAGAAGTCTGACACATAGTCAACGCCTAGAGAGGATGGTACAGGAGTATCTCCAAGTGAACATCGAAGCCATGACTGTGTCACTGGACCCTTGCTCATTTTGGGATTACAATCTGGAAAAATGGCCGGAGCTCGCCACTCAAGCCTTGGAGATCTTGTCATGCCCTGCAGCCAGCGTTCTCTCTGAACGTGTGTTCAGCGCTTCTGGTGGTGTGCTGACAGATAAGCGCACGCGGCTGTCCACTGAGAATGTAGACAGACTCACGTTCATAAAGATGAACAAATCATGGATTCGCAAGGACTTTTCTACCCCTGTGTCATCCTGGGGAGACTAAAAGCTTGAGGATTTGGTAAAATCACCTCACCAACCGTTTTAAGCAACTGTGGGGCAATTGATGCCACTTAACCCTAGATTGCATGACCATAAAAATCTACACTTTCACATACCTGGGACCTTTTAGGCCCGTGTACAAATAACATGGAATAACTCAAACTCAAATGACAAACAACTATATACATGAAGAATACCTAGAGTTTCAAAATTCTAGCTAAAGTAATCTTGCAGAAAATAGAAAACAATTAACAGGGCGGGCCTGCGAGGCCCCAGGTATGCGTTCTAGGGTTAAGTGGTGTCTGTGCCACAATTTTGGGAAAAAATGGAGACTCTATTTGGAGTCCCCTTGCTGTGTCTTACGTGATGTTGGATCGTCAATTCCAGGTGGGTTGGGTCGCCCCCCCCCCCTTTTAACTGTAAGAAACTACATACACTATGGCTTGGGGTAACACAGATGGTTGAGTCTGAAGAGCTGTTTACTCAGATGTCTGCTCCAAAACTTCAGTGTCTGCTAGTCAGCGTAGGATTTTTAACTGCATTTAGCCTAGGCAATACTTTGGGCGTAGTAGCCCAGCTGCGAAGCAAGCTGCACCGCCTTTGTATCTAATAAGAATTTTTAAATGCATCTAGCCTAGGCAGACTGTGGGGACCCCCAACCAAACCCAGACGCTCAGCCCCCCTACCGCCCCCCTTTCCTTGACAATACAATAATGTAACTCTTACAACTGGATGGGTGAGGATCGGTCACAGCTTTATTAACTCTTTATACTCATTCCATTAGAAAGGCATTTTATTTCTAAAATAATTCAGCTTGTTGCAGCATGCCCTGGGTCTCCACTCCGGCAAGTTGGCCAACAAGTGTAACTCTCCAACATGTCCTTTCTATTTCCAGGCCACGGAGGATCCTGCGTACTCGTATGCAGGACTCTGACCCCCACCCATCACTCTTAATGCTTGTTCCACTCCATCCTGGAGTCCTGACAGGAATATGTCCAGTCCAATATCTATTAAGTGAACACCGTCGGGCCATATGAGGCCTGATTTATCTCCTTCCAGTTGTCGGTGTCGTATCACTACACCGCCTCTGTCTCTTCTAAATTTTGCCATCCGAATATTTATTACCCGCCTTGTCCGTTCGATGGCCGTGATGTCTCACGCACCTTGCCATGCCGCTATCGGCACAATCTCTGACCATACTTTATTTAGTTTTGTGAAAAATTCTCTGAAGCGCTCAGTGTCTAGTTTCATTATTGCCATTAGTTATGCGCTCTTGTGATGACCTAGGTTGTTTCCCCCGGCCTGTATAACTAAGATGACCAGACCTCTTGCCTCTCTCCCTACCTTGATTACCTCCATTAGTACCTGTGGCAATAGTAGGCCTCTAATACCTCTCCAGTTGAAATATGTGTTATGAAACTCTAATTTCCTCCCACCTGGGTGGACTTTCGCCCTTTTTTCTGCCCAATATATATACGAGTGGCCTATCACCCACACTGTTGGCTTAGCGTCACCTGTAAAAGAAACAAACCACGTTAGGATAACAAGTCCGGTCTTATGTATCTCGCCAAACACGTGGATCGCCATCTCCCTATCCTCTGAACTTCCGTTTCTGACAGTCCTGCTCTTGCTGCTTCCGTGGCCTCGCCTATGCGGAATGAGTGTGTCCCGTAATCTTTGGGGTGGTTCCCTGCCGATGTTATGCATTTATTAAATATAGCTTGGAACTGGTATCTTGATAATGGCGTTCCATCAATGTGTGATAGGAAGAAATTACTTTGTGATCTGATGGTTATATATGTTTTTACTATTGTTACCCAACTCAGTGTACCATTTGTGGGTTGTAGAAGTACCCAAGTGCCCCTGCCCGCTGGAATCGTTTTCAATTGGCGTATGCGTAGACGTATTGCATTATTGGCTATGACTACGTCCTGGTGTAATAAGCCTCGACTGGTGGTAATTTTGGATTGAGGGACTAATTCGCTTATGCATAGCGCCCCGAAGAAGGCGATCACAAATGCAGTAGACAGTAGTGTTGCTTCAAATTGTGAGTGTCATGTTAATGGTGTTAGGGATATGATGTGAGAAATCAGTTTTAGTGACACGGGACGGGACGTCTACACTCCTGACTTGGCTGACCCCTTTTCCACCCTTTTATGGGTTGTCTGATGATGAATCTTTGTCACATCTCCCCAATTCAGTAGTTGGAAGTGAAATGCTACTCTGGTCAGACACCGCTGCGCTGACGCCCCTGATATGCCCCTCATCATTAGCTGGTGGAGAAATTCTATGGTGACTTGTGATCTGGCTTGTTCACATTGGTCAACCCGTCTGCCTGCTACTAGTCGTGTCCACTCTTCCCATGCCTTACCGTATGCTTGCCATGTCAGCGGGGCAACTGACACTCTGATTAATGGCATCAACTGTTCGCCACTAGATCCCATAGGGAGGGTGGGCAACTGTTGCCCGATGGGTGGGCGTTGGGGAAGAGCTCTGTGAAAATCGGCCAATTGAATTGTTATAAAGCGTTAGCAGCAGCTTTAGACCCCTCAGCATCGTGGCTAGCGCGGACACATACATTGTGTTTTAGGCACTGGAATGCTAGCCGGCGTAGTAGGCCTAGCACTGGGAGAGACGATGATGCCATCTTATTAATGCAATGCGCTAGGATGGTGTTTTTTGTTATGAAGCGTATATTTTTGTTAGCCAGGTGCGCGCCCCATATTTCTATTGCTACCGCTATTGGGTAGAAAAATTATTTCCAGGGCTAGATGCAGCTAAAAATTATTATTAATTTCAAAGCTGGTGGAGCTTGGTAAAGATGGCCTAATACAATGAGTACCACACACTGCTACAAGCCCAAATATTTTTTCAGAGCTAGATGCAGATAAAAATTATTTTTAATTTGCAACCTGGTGGAGGTTAGGATAGATGGACTAATAGACCAAGTCCCACACACTGCTACAAACCGAAATATTTTTTCAGAGCTAGATGCAGAAAAAAATTATATTGAATTTGCAACCTGGTGGAGGTTAGTATAGATGGACTAATAGAACAAGTCCACACACTGCTACAAGCCGAAGCCCAAATATTTTTTCAGAGCTAGATGCAGATAAAAATTATATTGAATTTGCAACCTGGTGGAGGTTAGTATAGATAGACTAATAGAACAAGTCCCACTCACTGCTACAAGTCGAAATATTTTTTCAGAGCTAGATGCAGAAAAAAATTATATTGAATTTGCAACCTGGTGGAGGTTAGTATAGATGGACTAATAGAACAAGTCCCACACACTGCTACAAGCCGAAATATTTTTTCAGAGCTAGATGCAGATAAAAATTATATTGAATTTGCAACCTGGTAGAGGTTAGTATAGATGGTCTAATAGAACAAGTCCCACACACTGCTACAAGCTGAAATATTTTTTCAGAGCTAGATGCAGTTAAAAATTATATTGAATTTGCAACCTGGTAGAGGTTAGTATAGATGGTCTAATAGAACAAGTCCCACACACTGCTACAAGCTGAAATATTTTTTCAGAGCTAGATGCAGTTAAAAATTATATTGAATTTGCAACCTGGTGGAGGTTAGTATAGATGGACTAATAGAACAAGTCCCACACACTGCTACAAGCCGAAATATTTTTTCAGAGCTAGACGCAGATAAAAATTATATTGAATTTGCAACCTGGTGGAGGTTAGTATAGATGGACTAATAGAACAAGTCCCACACACTGTTACAAGCCGAAATATTTTTTCAGAGCAAGATGCAGATAAAAATTATATTGAATTTGCAACCTGGTGGAGGTTAGTATAGATCGACTAATAGAACAAGTCCCACACACTGCTACAAGCCGAAATATTTTTTCAGAGCTAGACGCAGATAAAAATTATATTGAATTTGCAACCTGGTGGAGGTTAGTATAGATTAACTAATAGACCAAGTCCCACACACTGCTACAAGCCGAAATATTTTTTCAGAGCTAGATGCAGCTAAAAATTATTTTTAATTTGCAACCTGGTGGAGGTTAGTATAGATGGACTAATAGACCAAGTCCCACACACTGCTAAAAGCTGAAATATTTTTTCAGAGCTAGATGCAGAAATAAATTATATTGAATTTGCAACCTGGTGTAGGTTAGTATAGATGGACTAATAGAACAAGTCACACACACTGCTCCAAGCCGAAGCCCAAATATTTTTTCAGAGCTAGATGCAGATAAAAATTATATTGAATTTGCAACCTGGTGGAGGTTAGTATAGATGGACTAATAGAACAAGTCCCACACACTGCTACAAGCCGAAATAGTTTTTCAGAGCTAGATGCAGATAAAAATTATATTGGATTTGCAACCTGGTGGAGGTTAGTATAGATGGACAAATAGAACAAGTCCCACACACTGCTACAAGCCCAAATATTTTTTCAGAGCTAGATGCAGATAAAAATTATATTGAATTTGCAACCTGGTGGAGTTTAGTATAGATGGACTAATAGAACAATTCCCACACACTGCTACAAGCCCAAATTTTTTTTTCAGAGCAAGATGCAGATAAAAATTATATTGAATTTGCAACCTGGTGGAATTTAGTATAGATGGACTAATAGAACAAGTCCCACACACTGCTACAAGCCAAAATATTTTTTCAGAGCTAGATGCAGATAAAAATTATATTGAATTTGCAACCTGGTGGAGGTTAGTATAGATGGACTAATAGAACAAGTCCCACAGACTGCTACAAGCCCAAATATTTTTTCAGAGCTAGATGCAGATAAAAATTATATTGAATTTGCAACCTGGTGGAGGTTAGTATAGATGGACTAATAGAACAAGTTCCACACACAGCTACAAGCCGAAATATTTTTTCAGAGCTAGATGCAGATGAAAATTATATTGAATTTGCAACCTGGTGGAGGTTAGTATAGATGGACTCATAGAATGATGCTATGCCCAAAAGTTTTACTTCACTAGGTGCAGTAAAAAAAATTGTATTCTATACACAGGTGGTGTAGCTTGCAACACAGATAGGCTTCTCCACTGACTAACACACACTGCAAGAGGACAAAAAGGATTTGCTCTGCTAGATTTAGCCAAAGGCTGTGAAAAACACTTGCACAGCACTGGCACAGACCTGCCTGGCAAAAAGTGATAGGAACTGATATAACCTAGCCCTGAAAAGGACTGCAATTACAATTAGTCTTTACTCCCAACCTATCTATTTAAGAGCACAGACCTGCCTGATAAAAGTTGTAGGAAATGATGTAGCCTAGTCCTTAAAAGGACTGCAATCACAACTATTCCCTACTCCCAAGCTATCTGTAGATTTGTGCGAAAATTGGCTTGAAATTAACAAAGTATAGCGCACACAGCAACAGCGATGCCGTCTAACACGCAGCTACTGCAGTGAGAAAATGGTGGTGACGGGGAAAATGGCTAGGTCTTATAGGGCAAGGACATGTGACATACACTGCCAATGACACATGCCCCTGCTTGTGTGAAGAAAAGCACTTCGCTCCGTGTGTGCGCTGCTGATAGGCTGACAGATTGCACCTCCCCACTGTAAATGCGAGTAAGAAAAAAAAAAATGGAGATCTTCATTATTTCTGCAGAGATCCATCCCCTGCCCCTCCCCCCGCCCCGCTGTACAGTCAAACTGCGTATTAACATTAATTTTCAGCATTACTGAGAAAAAATCCATTCATGATTTTGGTGCACGAACAGTTATCGAACATAACCTCGAACAGCCGAATTTTTTTCATATTCTTCATGTTCACCGAACGGCTCGAACACCGCCCAAAACAGCTCGAATTTGAGATTGGCGAACAGTTCGAGTCGAACACCGCTCATCTCTCCTGACCATCATGCTGTTCTTACCTCAGAGGAGGAACACTATACTCCACTGGAGAAGTGCAGCATCCCTGTGGCAGTCGAACCCTCAGGGGCGCCACATATACTTTTCAAACGATACTGAACTGATTCAGACAGTACCCGCAGTCCAGATGAACATATTAACATCTTTGCCAGCAATGGTCAGCCCTTGCCTCAGGCAGGGTATAAAGAGGTTGTTATGCACACGCCCGGACTGACTGGCGTGTGCGGTAGTAGTGGTTCCACTGGACCATGAACCGGAGAGTGCCTGGAGGGGCGTGACTAAGTATCTGGCCGATCCAACCAAGGTGGCACGACGGCATACGACGCCAGTGCACCAAGGAGAAACCGGGCAGAGGGACCAGGTGCTACTCCAGGTCAAACTCCGGACACGGGGGTTGACCCACACAGGGATTACTGGAACAGGCAGGTTAGGCTGGCACAGACTGGTGGATATAAGCGAACACGGCAGGTATGCAGATGGGTGGATACAGGCGAGTATGCAGGCGGGGAGGTACTGGCCGAAAGGACGGGCTGGAGCACAGAGAGGACAAGACCCAGTACAGACTGGGTCACAGAAACAGAACCGCAGATGCGGTAGCCAAACACAGCAGAGAGGGAATGCCCGAAGCGGTGGGCAAGAGCAGAGCAGGACGGGACTGCCGGAGCAGCGAGCGCAAGCAGAGCAGGACAGGACTGCCGGAGCAGCGAGCAGATGCAGAGCAGGACGGGACTGCCGGAGCAGCGAGCAGAAGCAGAGCAGGACAGGACTGCCGGAGCAGCGAGCAGATGCAGAGCAGAAACCGCAAGAGCGGCAAGCAAGGCAAGAGCAGAGTGGAAACCGCAAGAGCGGCAAGCTAAGCAGCAGCAGAGCGGAAACCGCAGAGCGGTAAACAAGGCAGGAGCAGAGCGGAAACCGCAGAGCGGTAAACAAGGCAGGAGCAGAGCGGAAACCGCAGAGCGGTAAACAAGGCAGGAGCAGAGCGGAAACCGCAGAGCGGCTAAGTAGGCAGGAGCAGAGCGGAAACCGCAGAGCGGCAAACAAGGCAGGAGCAGAGCGGAAACTGCAGAGCGGCAAACAAGGCAGGAGCAGAGCAGAAACCGCAGGAGCGGCAAGCTAAGCAGGAGCAGAGCGGAAACCGCAGAACGGTAAACAAGGCAGGAGCAGAGCGGAAACCGCAGAGCGGTAAACAAGGCAGGAGCAGAGTGGAAACCGCAGAGCGGTAAACAAGGCAGGAGCAGAGCGGAAACCGCAGAGCGGTAAACAAGGCAGGAGCAGAGCGGAAACCGCAGAGCGGTAAACAAGGCAGGAGCAGAGCGGAAACCGCAGAGCGGCAAACAAAGCAGAGCAGGGGGGACAGGGCTCTGTTCACACGGAACAGACAGGAAGAGAAAGGCAGAGCCAGATACCCACAGGTTACTTGCAGTGAAGTAGCGAGTGGACCACAAACTCACAAACGGGAGTACAGAGACAACAAGCAGGAGTTAGGTACGAGTTCAGACTCTGCAGGAAAAGGAAGGGAATGGACATAGAGGCAAAACAGGTAAAGGATAGGAGAGAGTTCAGACTGGAACTGAGTGTACGGAGGAAACCGACACTGCAGCGGGATACAGGAGCGGGTCTGGGAATACGGCCCCCAGAGAGGCGGGACGAACAGGCAAGGAGCGTGTTCAGACAGGACAGACAAGATACAGGAGCGGGTCTAGGTAAACGGCCCCTAGAAGGCAGGAGGAACAGGCTAGGAGCGTGTTCAGACAGGCCTGGAAATACAGCCTCCAGGAGAGGCAGCAGGCAAGAGTACACAGACAGGACTCAGTTCAGACACGGGAATTGATACCGCAAGGCAGGAGACATAGACAGGACTCAGTTCAGACACGGGAACTGATACCGCAAGGCAGGAGACAAAGACAGGACTCAGTTCAGACACGGGAACTGATACCGCAAGGCAGGAGACAAAGAACGGGACCTGGCACCTTCAGAGTGCATGCACACACTGAATGAAACACTATGCTCAGGCAGGGATAGATGGGAGCAGCTGAGCTATATACCAGGTGACAGACAGCAATAGGCTGAGGACGCACAAGGGGTGTGACCCACAGCAGGTACAAAAAGCAGGAAGTGATCAGGCGCCGCCCTTAAGCAGCAGAAACAGACACAAACAGACAGCATGGAGGGAAGCCAGAGAGACATTCTGGACAGGAGATCAAGTGCGCGCTCTTGCACAGTGGGAGATGGACCACTATGCAAGGACGCCGCCAGGTATGTTACAGAGGTGACCATAAAGGTTGGCCGAGTAGAATTGCTATCACATGGAATGATTATTGTTGATATTGATCCCCGAGTAAGCCATCCTATGATAACTATAGGCACCAATGTGATAGAGAATTGTCTTGGGGAAATTATTGTGTTGTTGCAACAGGTCGCAGAGACTGCCAGTTCTAGTCAGCAGCGAGTTCTGCAGAAGGAGATCAAAGACCTGATGCAGAGACAACAGGTAGAGCTGTCTGGTGGAGAGGTTGGCAGTGTCAGAATGAGTGATTCATTCCCCATTGCGATGCCCCCTAGGAGTGAAATGTTAATATGGTGTCGGGCAGCAATAGGTCTCAGGGGTCAAGATTATCAGGCCCTGGTAGAACCCGTGTACTCTGATAGTAGGCCCACCATCTTGACAGCCAGGGGGGTGGTCGATGTCAGCAAGGGGAGAGTACCGATACGCATCCTTAATTGTGGGGAGAAAGAGATCCATTTACCCTGGTATGCTACCCTTGCTAAGCTGTGCACTGTCAGTAACAACGCAGTAAAGGCAGTGGAACCCTTGCCTCCATCCGAACAGGTGGAAGGCAATGGCCCCAAGGGACAGGTGGAGGATTGGTGTCAGAAGCTACAAGAAGGCACTGACTCCACCCCTTTGCACCAAAAGCATGGGGTGTACCGGGTGGTCCAAGAATATTAGCGCGTCTTTAGCAATCACCCACTAGACTTTGGGCAGGTAAAAGGGGTCCAACACCATATCCCCACAGGAGATCATCCACCCATTAAAGAGAGGTACCGGCCTGTATTCCCAGCTCACTATCAATGTTGCGGGAGATGAAGGCGGCTGGGGTAATCAGAGATAGCTCCTGGGCAGTTCCATTAGTCCTCGTTAGAAAAAAAGATGGTACAATGAGGATGTGTGTTGATTATAGGCAGATTAACCGCATTACACATAAGGACGCCTACCCATTACCCAGAATTGAGGAATCATTAGCTGCACTAAGATCCGCTAACTACTTCTCCACTTTGGATCTCACCAGTGGGTATTGGGCAGGTTCCCGTGGCAGAGGCGGACAGAGAGAAGACAGCATTTACGTCACCAATAGGCCTCTGCGAGTTCAACTGCATGCCATTCGGGCTCTGCAACACCCCGGGAACTTTCCAGCGGTTAATGGAGTGTTGCCTAGGACACAAAAACTTCAAAACCGTTCTGCTGTACCTAGACAACATAATTGTCTACTCAAAGACATACAAAGACCACCTGGAGCACCTGGCCGAGGTGTTCGAAGCCCTATCTGGTTATGGCCTGAAAGTAAAGCCATCCAAGTGCCACCTGTTGAATCCCAAGGTGCAGTAACTAGATCATATGGTAAGCACTGAAGGTGTAGCACCAGACCCTGAAAAAGTCACCGTGATCAAGGGCTGGCCAAGACCCTCCACTATCAAGGAAGTGCGGTAGTTCCTCAAGCTGGTAGGCTACTACAGGAGATTCATCAAGGGTTTCACCTTGATAGCGGCACCCATGCAGGACCTCTTAGTGGGCCAGTCCAAGAAGGCCAAGAACCCGTATCTTCCGTTCAAATGGGGTAAACCAGAAGACGAATCCTTCACTCGACTGAAAGTGGCTCTTACTGGAGACGAAGTCCTGGCCTACCCCGACTATGGCCAACCCTTTATACTCCATACGGATGCCAGCAATGTGGGATTGGGAGCGGTGCTGTCCCAGGTAAAGCAGGGCAGAGAGAGAGTGACTGCCTACACCAGCAGGAAGCTCCGTCCCACGGAAAGGAACCTCGACAACTATAGTTCCTTTAAGTTGGAGTTGTTAGCCATAGTCTGAGCTGTAACAGAGCACTTCAAACACTACCTCACCTCCTCCAGATTTAAAGTCTTCACGGATAACAACCCACTGACGCACCTGGAGACTGCGAAGCTTGGTGCCCTAGAACAACGATGGATGGCTCAACTGTCCAACTACGAGTTTACCATCAAGTATCGGGTGTGGCATAAAAACACTAATGCTGATGCACTGTCCAGGATGCCCAACTTGCCAGATGGGGGAGAAGACCCGGAAGAGCTGGAGGAGATAGAGCTACAGGCTTTCCATTGTCAGGGGGTGACCTAGTGCTCCCACTGTGTGAGGAATAAGCGCTCCGGCAACAGAGAGGCCACGTTTAATCCATTGCCCCACCATGGATGGGCAGAGATGCAGGATAGCGACCCTGCTGTCCACCTAGTCAAGGAGTTGCTGACACAAGCTGACTCGCACCCTGGTCCCGATGCTCCACAGGAGACCCAACAGTTGTGGAAGGAGAAGGGCAAGCTGTTCATCTACGAGGGAAAGTTGTGTCGGAGAAGCATCAACTCCGGGACACACGAACTGGTCTGGCAGGTGGTAGTCCCGAGGCGAGATGCACCAATGGTCTTAGTAGCATACCACGATGGAGCAGGACACTTCGGGTGGAAGAAGTTGGAAGTCCTGCTACGTGAGCGATTCTACTGGGCTGGCAAGAGGAAAGCAATTGAGAGATGGTGTCGAGAATGTGGTCCATGCAAACTGAGACAGAAAGACCGTGACAGGCAGAGGGCTCCCCTGCAGCCCATAATCACCAAACAACCACTTGAGCTAGTAGCCTTGGACCACGTGAAGCTAGCTCCAAGCTGGTCAGGCTATGTCTACGCTCTCACCATAGTAGACCACTACTCTCAGTTCCTGGTAGTAGTGCCAGTGAAGGACCAGACGGCTAAGATGGAAGCCAAAGCGTTTCAACAACACTTTTGCCGCCCGTACGGTTACCCTGAATTAGTGCTTACCGACCAAGGCCCAGCCTTTGAAGCAGAAGTGTTTCAGGAATTCTGTAGCCTGTATAACTGCATAAAAATAAGGACAACGCCGTATCATCCCCAGACCAACGGGTTATGCGAGAAGATGAACCAGGTGGTAATAGACCTGTTGAAGACCTTGCCCCTTGAGGAATGTAGCCTGTTGCCAGAGAAGTTACCAGATTTGGTAGACCTATATAACCACATCCCGGTGAACTCCACCAACTGTACACCCGCCTACCTGATGAGAGCAAGACCTGGCAAGCTACCCATTGGCTTAGACATGGGAGTTTTAACACCTGAGACGACATTACCAGATGCAGATTGGGATACAGAGAAACAGCAACAATACCGCAAGGTGCAAGAATGTGTGGAGAAAAGTTTGTCCCAGGTGAGACAGAGGCAGGAAAGAACTTATAATCAGCACGCACCTGCAGTTCCCTTGTCACCTGGAGAACAAGTACTCAAAAGGAAGAGACGAGTTCACAAATTAGATGATCAGTGGGAGGTTTAGCCATTCACAGTCTTACCTTCAAATTTCGACAACACCAAGGTATGTCTCATCAGTAAAGATGGAGGAGCGACTTCATCGGCAGTCTCAAGAGACCACCTGAAGATATGCCCTGATCAGTTGAGACACAAAGAGGAAGACCAAAACAGCCCCCAGCACACAGAAAAGGTGGAACAGACGGTTCAAACCATCCTTGGATTATTTCCCAGGTCTTGGACGCAGGTGACACAAGCAATCGTGGTACCTGTCCTGACCTTTCCCCAAGTAGCCTCACTGGAAGCCGCAGAGACTCTAGAACAGCAGAGAGATCAGTCGGCCCCAGAAACAGATGCTTCATCAGCAATGGAACAAGTGAATCTACCCCCTGCTAGCGGTGAATCTGTCATACCCATGGTGAGTCAAAGAAGTCATAGAAGACTACCAAGCCTACCGGTGTTACCTCAGACTAATCGTAGTGTAGTCCACACTGAGCCCACCACATCAGTGATAGACACTAGAGACCCAGGTAGGTCATTGGCAACCACTGTTCTGCATAGATCAACCCGTAGTACCATATGTCAGCTCCCTTCCCGTAATAGGGGCTAAAGTGTAATAAAATAATAGTATATGTTATATAGTTATAACCGTTATGTAATCCTGAGTGTATATAGTTATTATATTTATGGACAAATGGACCACAGGACTAGGTGTGGTCAGGACAATGTTGAATAAAGTTGATTGTTGGCCTTGAAAATAAACCGCAGGCATGGCCGAAAACCAGGTCCACAAACAGAGTGCCCTGAAGCCACGCCCAGGGACGATACACAAAGTGGGTTGAGGCAGTTCCCACCAACCAACCTTCAAGTACCCGGAAAAAGACAGTTCCTGGGTAGTGGCATAAAGACTACGCGCCGCAATGACTGTTACCAAGTTTAGTTTGGATTTTGTTATTCTGCAATTTTTGCCTTTTTGAGACTTTGTAAACTATTTGTAATATGAATCGTTATTGTTGTTAATTGTTAATTCAAAAAGGTATCCTCAGTCCGGGAGTACTGAATTTAACTAGGGGGGAATGTGGCACCCCAAGGGTACGGTTGCCACAGTGGCATTGCCTCCCTCACAAGGGGTGATGCCTTGCCTGGAAGCAAGGAGGGGTCCCCAAATCAGGTTTACCAGCATACAACACTTTCCTGGCTCCAGACCAGAAAGGGGAGATCCTCCCCTTAGCAACTCCAATCTGGAGGCGGGGTTAGTAAGAGTGAGTTGAGAGGAGTTGAAGACAGGACAGCGACGAGGAAGGACCTGAGGAAGGGAGCTGTGTACAACCTCACCCCAGAGGAGAGAAGCGCAAGTGAACCGGACACCGGAGTCCGTGATTGTGGGGCACTGAAGACCCAGTAGCAGAATCCAGAGGGCAGAAGACTGCATGTCTCCCGGCCCCACCAGACACCCGGCGGCACAGCAGCACCATAGGGCCCAGCACCGCCACGTGGGAGCGACACTTGAGGAAGGCCCGAGCTGCCTGCCATACGGGTGAGGAAAAATAAATTTTACTCATGGACGAGGGCCGCAGCATAGCTTCAAGCAGCAGGGTCAAAGAGATTAGCACAGAGTGAAGGACTACAACTCTACCAGGCGAGGTAGATCCCCAACTTGCTTCCAGGCCACCCGGACCTCTACTACCAACTAGTACCCGTGCCCCGGTCTGCTCTGACAAACCGCAAGTAAAGATAGAGGAAACCGCCATTAAGTTGTTGTCTGGTCATTACCTGCGCCCTCAGTCCTGCATTACACCGCACCAACAACATCTACCTGCACAATTCATCATATACTGCCCTGGAGCTTAGCTCTGCCTGTGGAGAGCTGAACCAACTCTGCTGCGTCACCATCAGCTCCAGAGGATTTGCACCGCAGCAGCGACCCCATATAGCCGCAAACCACAGGTGGCGTCACAAGCATTATCTCTAAAAACTTTATTCCCCTTTTACTATTCCCTTTTAATTGACCGTCCTGGGTTACAGACCGGGTCACTGCCACCTTGACATCCCCCAGCATTGACCGGCCCGGCTACCGAGTACCCCAAGGCCCAGGGAACGCGTCAGATGCTTAACCTGGGAGTCATTGAAGAGTCCCAAAGTGGATGGTCTTAGTGCAGAAAGCAGATGGGGAATGGAGGTTTTGCAACGACTATAGGAAGCTGAACGAGGTCTCGAAGTTTGACGCCTACTAGTGTTGAGCGAGTATGATCTATTAACCCTTTCACCGAGTATGCTCGGGCCGAGCTCCGAGTATTTACAGCTGCTCGGTGATAAGGTTAAATCGCTCCCGTGTGCATGATTTGCAACTGTTTGACAGTTTTATTACATGTGAGGAATGTGTAAGAAATAGACATTCCTCACATGTAATAAAACTGTCAAACAGTCGCAAATCATGCACACGGGAGCGATTTAACCTTATCACCGAGCAGCTGTAAATACTCGGAGCTCGGCCGAGCATACTCGGACAGAACATACTCGCTCAACCCTAATGCCTACCCAATGCCTAGGGTAGATGAGCTTATTGAAAGGCTAGGACCCACTCGGTACATCACCATTCTGGACCTCACCAAAGGATATTGGCAAATTCCCCTGTCCAAAGAGGCCAAGGAGAAGATAGTCTTCTCGACGCCAGACAGTTGTTATCAATACGTTAGGATGCCGTTTGGGTTGCAGGGAGCTCCGGCCACCTTCCAGAGAGCCATGGACTGGATCTTAGCACCCCACAAAAAGTATGCAGCAGCCTACCTAGATGATATCGTCATATACCGCCAAGACTGGGAACGTCATCTGGACAAAGTTCAAGCCATACTTGATGCCCTATGGAAGGCGGGCTTTTCTATCAACCCGAAGAAATGTGCCATGGGGATGGAGGAATTCACATACCTAGGGTACTTGGTTGGTAGAGGGGAAATAAAACCACAAATAAATAAGGTTGAGGCGATCTTGAACTGGCCACAGTCCCTATTGAAGAAGCAGGTCAGGGCGTTTCTAGGCATTGTGGGCTAGTATTGAAGATTTGTCCCTAACTTTGCCCTGATAGCAGTCCCACTGACGGAACTTCTGAAAGGGATGAAGTCAGCTATGGCCAAGTGGTCCACGGAAGCAGAAGCGGCCTTCCAGGAATTGAAACTGGTCCTCTGTAAACAGCCAGTCTTGGTGGCACCCAAATTCTCCAAGGAGTTTGAGGTCTAGACGAATGCATCGGATGTCGGACTGGGAGCAGTCTTGTCCCAGGAGATTAATGGAGAAGAAAACCCTGTAATATACCTCAGTCGGAAGTTCTCCACTTGTGAGAACTCCTCCATTGTAGAAAAAGAATGTTTTACCATTAAGTGGGCGTTAGACACTCTGAGGTATTACCTGTTAGGTAGAAGGTTCAGGTTAGTGTCAGCCCATGCTCCACTGAGGTGGATGCGAGAAAAGAAGGGGAACAATGCCAGAGTGACTAGGTGGTTCCTGGCTCTGCAAGATTTTAGTTTCCGGGTAGAGCATAGGCCTGGGAAACAACATGGGAATGCTGATGCCTTGTCAAGGGTTTATTGTATGGTGACAGAAGGTGCCAAGCCCCCCGACTTTGGGCAGAGGGGAGGTATGTAAGGTGGCTGCCGGACACGTCGTGGACGGGAGGTATGTGTCCCCGAAGTGCCAAGCTTCGGTGATGTAGGACCCGGAGACGCAGGCTCCAGCACACATAGTGCTGAGAGGAATTTAATGGGCCCGGATTACAGGGCCGGGTTTTACGAGCAGCTGAAAGAGCTGGGAGTCCAGGTCTTGGAAGGCTGATTTAAGACAGCTACGTCTGTCTCAGTCTGTCTGTGTGTGTTGGGCAAGGTGAGCAGACCTTGCATGTGCTTCTTAGACTCTGCAGGAGGCAGAGAAAAGCACTTTGTTTAAACGGCCGTGCTGCATGGACTTGTTATTTTGAGCTTTGTTCTGTTATTCATTTTTGTGCCAAGAAAAGGCTGTTACTTTTGTTTCCTCACTGGTGTATGGACACTAAATAAACCACCAGTTTGTTTGAACCCGCGGACTGCATCACTGTGTGAACCTGTGCCTACCTCCAACGCGGCTCAATGAGTACAAATCCCTACAGCTGCTTTTGAATTCACATGTGCGTTCCACTGGTATTTCATGTGTTCCGGTGACCGGCGGCAGCACTACGTCACCAGAAACGACGACCAGGCAGCTGAGGATGCGCTCCACTCTCGTGGCTTGCGCTCCAAATGCCGGAAGTAGGTCAGACGCGACCAGAAATGACATAGGGCGGCTGGCATAAATAGCAGCTCCATGGTGGGAGTTTTTATGATGCTCATGGTCAAATGTGACCACTTAGGAGGATAATGACTGGTTGGTTAGTAATGCTGGAGCATTCCCTGTCATAAAAGTCTCCCCTGATGACTCTGGATGAGAGGAAACACGTAGGGAGCACAGCACCTCTATCTCTCTTTTTATGTGACCAGTTTGTGGGACTTATGAGATTGATGCCACACTGGTACTGAGTGAGCCATGCTGTGTTGCAGGACTTGGTAAGACTGTTTTAGTTTTTTTCTACAGTAGGAGTCCTATGCATTCTTTAAGAGGTTTGTTTTGACCTATGACAGACAATAGCTTGTCTTATTTCCCTTTTTGGACTATGTGTACTTTGTGGTGATTTGTGTATTTATGTATTTGTCCTGTTAGTTGTATGTATTTAAGGGATATGTGTATAGCACAGTAGCACTTTACTAATATATGTATTTTGGACTCTAAACAATCATTGTTCTTAAGTGCAAATTGCGTACACCTGGTCATCATTATAATTGCTTAAGTTCTTAGGTATGGTGTATTACTTTATTATCCTTACCAACCTTACCGCAACATTACGGTTACTTATGGACTAATTTCCCGGGTATGCATTTGATCTGTATGGGTATATACTTTGACTAAAGGTATATTCGTATAAGTGGGTGATATATATACTTAGTAAAAAAAAATTCCGCTGTAGAATTTTATATCAGTGCATGTACTTGTCTTTGTATTTAGGGTCATGAGGACCTTTCGTGTATAATTTGTGATTTGAGTAGATACTCACCTATTTTATTGCATATCAATTAAAAGTCTAATAACACACAGATCTACCTCTCTGGACCTGATATCACCTCCTTACTTACCAGAATCCCTCAATGTGTGTCCTCTATTTCATCTTTCTTCTCTGCTAGATTTGTAAAACTTAACATGGATAAAACCAAATTCATCATCTTTCCAACATCTCATTTATCCCTGCCCAACTGACCTATCCATCAAAGTCAATGGATGCCCACTCTCCCCAGTGCCACAAAGTTGACTCTGATCTGTCCTTCAAACGTCAGATCCAAGCCCTCTCCACTGGCTGCTGACTCCAACTCCAAAATATCTCTGGGATCCGCACATTCCTCAACCATGAATCTACAAAGAAAAACAGTGCACGCCCTCATCATCTCACGCCTCAAGTACTGCAAGCTCCTGCTCTGTGGCCTCCCTTCTACCACTCTTGCACCCCTCCAATCTAAACTGTTCTGGCCGACTAATCCACCTGTCACCCTGCTATTCCCTGGCTTCTCCCCTCTTTCAATCCCAGTGCTGGCTCCCCATTGCCCCTAGACTTCAGTTGAAAAGCCTAGCTTTGGCATGCAAAGCCATCCAAAACCTGTCTCCTCCATACATCTGTGACTTAGTCTCCCTGTACTTACCTGCGTGCAACCTCCCATCCTTACAAGATCTCCTTCTCTACTTCCCTCTTATCTTTTATTACCACAATTACATACAAGATTTGTCCCGTGCATCTCCCCTACTGTGGAACTCTGTACCCCAACACATCAGACTCTCGCCTACAGTGAAAACCTTCAAAAGGAAGCTGAAGACCTACTTCTTCTGACAAGCCTACAACCTGCAGTAACCCTCGCTCCACTATACCGCTGCACGACCAGCTGTACCCTCACCTAGTGTATCCTCACCCATCCCTTGTAGATTGTTTGTGCGCCCTCGCGGGCAGGGTCCCTCTCTCTCCTCCTGTGTCAGTCGGTGACCCCTTTTCACATGTAAAGCGCCATGGAATAAATAGAGCTATAATAATAAATGATAATAATTATACTACTTGTACTCTGGGTCTATTGATGCCACTTTCCTGGTGTTGGCCCTTAACTTGATCTGTTTTGACAGCTTTTAGGCCTGTTTGAAGGTGTTGTGTATGCGTTTGGTTTTGCCTCCCAGTGAATTCAATGGGGTTTGGATATGTTTGGCGAATGTTCGATGAATTAATTGGCGAATATTGCAAATTCAACGATCGTAAACCGAACCGAACATTGAAATGTTTGCTCATCTCTAGTGGTGATCACATTGCCCCAGCTGCACAGGAAACAATAGAGCAGGTTGCAAAAGCGCTGAGGCCTGCTTCTAGTCATTAAGTTGGCTGCTATTGCACACTGCGGCCGGCCCCTAGCCTTTCCTCTGTCCATGTCAAATTTATTTCTATAGAATAACATATTTGCAGCACTTTACAATTAAGCTGGGACATATACGCACAAAAAAAATCAATACAAACTAAGAAAGTCTAAACAGCTACAAGAGGGGTGAAGGCACTGCTTGCAAGCTTACAATCTACATGTTGCCTCCTTCTTCTACTCCGCTTTCTCCACCGCCTTCTCATCTGGTCAAAAAGTGTGGGCAGTGTGTGCGAGCTTTTGGTATTCTCACCCTGCTTCTGGCCTGTCTGCAGTGCATCCTCACTTCTGCCTTCCTGCTTCCTGACTCATATGCAACGTACCCACAAGGTGGAACTCCACCTTGCATATGCTAGAGAGACTATGCGAGCAGCATTAGGCAATAGTGGAGCTTCAGCTTCAGTACGCATGGGTGATTCGATCTGCGGAACAAAATCACTTCACCAAAAATGAGTGGGCCTCGATGCAGGACATGTGTGCCGTGTTGCGCTGATTAGAATACTCCACCGATATGGCCAGTGCTGATGATGCCATCATCATCATCACCGTTACTATCCCATTTCTATGCCTCCTAGAAAAACAAAGCTTCAGACAATGATGGATGAGGTGGTGGTAAAGGTGGTTATCATGCCAGGTGTCCACACATGTCTTAGAGGATGGGTTCCTGTATGAAAAGCAGCCAGGTTCACAATTGTCCAGCCGGAGAACAGTTTTGTATGATGAGGAGGAGGAGTAAGAGTATGAGGAGGAGGATGAGGAACAACTGTGTTCACAGCAGGGTGGCACTCAAACCAGCTCATGGGTATCAATGGAGTGTGGCTGGGGGGATACACAGGATACAGAAGATACAGAGAACCCATATGATGCACTTCCCACCAAGGACAGTTTGTCATTGCTTCTGGGCAAGACCTCTGTAATGATACAGGAATAAGCAAATATATAAAGGCTGCATATAAATATGTGACGCGCCCCTGGGCCTGTGTCGCGCTGCGTTGCGCACGCGGGAGCTTACCAGGAGCCGGATCTCTTGAGGGTTGTAGTCTCGTGGCGGTGACCCGGTCCGTGCCCAGGGAGTCAAACTGAGCGGCGATGTAACAGCGGTAGATGTAGGACGACTACGCCACCCGTTGAATGCAGCTATGGAGCTGCCGCTGCAGGACAGTCCGCTGAGGCCGGTGGATGGATGGTGCAGCGTAGATGGTATAACCCCCAACGGGAGGGGTATGGCCTCAGGGCAGCAGATGTGGATGATGGGGGTAGCAGGAACCACTCAGAGACGGTGCGGTGTAATTCAGGGTCTTTACTGGTAACAACGATAGACCCTCCCGGAGTACTTGCTAGTGAACGGGGCCTGGTCAGTCCTTGAGCAGATGGGATCTCCCCTGGCCAGGCGGAGTTGTAGGCCTCCCAAACTGACTGTACTCTTCTGGCTACCTTGCTAGAAGCGGATATAAGTAGCCCACGTCCCTGAGTGCGCCGGTGACTCGGGGCCTTCTAATGGCTTCCGCTCCACGATGGCGGTGCTGGTCCCACGCGTGTGACCGTGCCTTCGGGTTTCTGGGCCTGAGGACCTGAAATCCCCTGCCGGTCGGCTTCTGCTGCTGGGTAAGAGTTAGTCCCCACAGCCTCGGACGCCGGGTCCGGTAAGAAAGCGTCTCAGTCAGGGCGAGCTCTGCAGCTGCCAGCCCCTGACTCGTAGTAGTATTGCTTCTGCTGTTTCTTGTCTCTACTCTCCTTGACTCCTAACCCTGCTTCAGCCCCGGGTTTATATAGGGGAAGTTCTTCCCCTCCCAAGACTGGGCAGGAGGTGTCGCATGCACAGGATCCCTGACCAAGAGACCTCCCACCTGCTCTCAGACGTAATATCTCTATTACTGTGGCAACCAGACCCCTGGGGTGTCACATTCCCCCCTAGTGAAATTTAGTACTCCGGGACTAAACATATTTTTAGAAAAACATAACAAGGTATAACAATAACAATACAATAAGAAAAACACATAAGATGGTTACGGCGTGTCCGCAACCGGGTGCAGTCTTTGAAGAAAAGCAAGGTGTCCATTTCACCAAAACAGGGAGACGTAACCAGGTAGGGTTTGTCCTACCCCGAGTCCTTAACAGTCTTTAGTCCGTCCTGGGTTACGCTCCAACTATGTACAAGGATTCCCGGTAAATCCACCAAGGACTCCTACAAATAGCTAGAAACACAAAATTATACACAAGCAACAATACACAGGTAAACATAAATAAAACAATTTATACACTTCAAATCCTCCACCGTGCGGGTAACTGGCCTCTAGTGGCCCTAGTGGACCTACGGAGCTGACTGCCTAGCCCTGAACTACAGGGTGTAGGAGCTGTCAAGGGTAAACTGGGCAGCTGTCTACCGGCTCTTTGGCTCACTAGGGATATGGCAGGCTCACTGCAAGCAGAGGGTTGATCCTCCTGGTCTGCGGGTGTGGGGTCTTCTGCCTCCTGGACCGGCTGTTCTTCCAGCTCTACCTGTTGCTCCGTAGGTGCTTGGGATGCTGGTTGGAGGAAGGTGAGTACGGGTACCACAACTGCACCATTGACTTGAGTCCAAGACCGAGGGAAGTCCCCGAGCACAGTACTAACCATATCTTCCCTTTCCTCTACGGGTCGATGGTCTTCTTGTTCCTCTTCAGGGTTCCTCAGTTGTTCGGGACACTTCTTCAGGTGGTCCCGGGATACAATAGCTGTGGTTTCCCCTCCGTCTTTACTGATGGTACAAACCTTCGGGTTCTCGTGGCTTGAGGGCAGTACGGTGTACGGGTCCTTTTCCCACTGGTCGTCCAACTTGTGGAGCCGTCTCTTCCTCTTCAAGACCTGCTCTCCGGGTACCAGGGGAACAGCGGGAGCATACTGGTTGTAAGTTTTCTCTTGTCTTTCCCTAGCCTGACAGAGACTTTGCTCCACGCTCTCCTGTACTCTCCGGTACTGCTGCTGCCTCTCCGTGTCCCAGTCTGTTTCTGGTGAAGTGTCCTCGGGTGTCAGGACTCCCATTTCCAGGTCAACAGGTAACTTACCAGGTCTTGCCCTCATTAGGTAAGCCGGGGTACAGTTGGTGGAACCTACCGGGATGTGGTTGTATAGGTCCACCAGATCGGGCAACTTCTCAGGCCACAGACTGCGTTCTTCCAGGGGCAACGTTTTTAAAAGATCCATTACCACCTGGTTCATTTTCTCACAAAGTCCATTAGTTTGCGGATGGTAGGGTGTCGTCCTTATCTTCCGGCAGCCATACAGATTGCAGAATTCCTGGAAGACCTCCGCTTCAAAGGCAGGTCCCTGGTCCGTCAGCACTTGGTCCGGGTACCCGTGTGGACGGCAAAAGTGCTGCTGGAAGGCTCTAGCTGCTGTTTGAGCCGTTAAGTCCTTGACGGGGACGACAACCAAGAACCGGGAGTAATGATCCACGATGGTTAACGCGTAGACGTAGCCACTTCTGCTTGGGGTCAGTTTTACATGATCCAAGGCTACCAGTTCCAACGGTTGCCGGGTGACGATGGACTGCAGGGGAGTCTTCTGGCTGGCACGGTCCTTCCTTCTCAGGTTGCACGGGCCACAGTCTCTGCACCACTTCTCAATGGTTCCCCTCATGCCTACCCAGTGGAATCGCTCGCGCAGCAGGAACTCCAGCTTCTTCCACCCGAAGTGTCCAGCTCCGTCGTGGTATGCCTCCATCACCATGGCTGCGTCTCTTCGTGGCACCACTACTTGCCAGAGTAGTTCATGCGTCCGGGAGTTAACCATTCTGCGGCACAACTTCCCCTTGTAAAGGAACAGTCGACTCTTCTCTGCCCATAGTTGTTTGGCTTCCTCCGGAGCGTCTGGTTCAAGGCAAGCCTCCGGGCGAGTCAGCATCTCCTTCACCAGTCGGACGGCAGGGTCGCTGTCTTGCGTTTCCGCCCAGTTGTAGTGAGGTAAGGGGTTCAACGTAGCAGCCTGCTTACTCCTTACCCGGTGGGAATACTGGATAGTCCCATGACGGTGGAACGCAGGGAGTTCAACTTCTTCCAGTCCCTCCGGATCTTCTCCTTCGTCCGGCAGGTTGGGCATCCTGGACAGGGCATCCGCGTTGGTATTGGAGCGTCCGGCCCGGTATTTGATTGTGAACTCGTAGTTGGACAGACGGGCCATCCACCTCTGCTCCAGGGCACCGAGTCTTGCCGTGTCCAGGTGTGTCAACGGGTTGTTATCCGTGTACACGGTGAACCGGGAAGAAGTGAGGTAATGCTTAAAGCGCTCGGTGACTGCCCATACTACGGCCAGGAACTCTAGCTTAAATGAGCTGTAATTCTCGGGGTTCCTTTCGGTGGGTCGCAGTTTTCGGCTGGCGTAGGCGATTACTCGTTCCTTCCCCTGCTGGATCTGGGACAGTACGGCTCCTAGCCCGATGTTACTGGCGTCGGTGTAGAGGATAAAGGGCTGGCTATAATCCGGGTACGCCAGGATTTCGTCCCCCGTGAGGGCCATCTTCAGCTGGCGGAAGGACTCTTCTTCCAGCTCCTCCCATTTGAAGGGCGGCTTCTGGTTCTTGGCCTTCCGGGACTGGCCTATCAGGAGGTCCTGCATAGGTGCTGCCTTTTTGGTGAAACCGGGAATAAACCTTCGGTAGTAGCCTACCAACCCGAGGAACTGCCGCACTTCTTTTACGCTGGAGGGGCTTGGCCATTCCTTAATTGCGGTGATCTTATCAGGGTCGGGAGCCACTCCGTCAGCGCTCACCACGTGTCCCAGGTACTGCACCTTTGGTTTCAGGAGGTGACACTTGGAGGGTTTCACCTTTAGGCCGTAACTCGCCAGAGCTTCGAACACTTCCGCCAGGTGTTTCAGTTGGTCCTCATACGTCTTGGAATATACGATGACATCGTCCAGGTACAACAGGACCGTCTCGAAGTTTCTGTGGCCCAGACAACACTCCATTAGTCGTTGGAAGGTTCCTGGTGCGTTGCAGAGTCCGAACGGCATGCAGGTGAACTCGCTAAGTCCCATCGGGGTGGTGAATGCGGTCTTCTCCCGGTCCGCCTCTGCTACAGGAACCTGCCAGTACCCGCTAGTGAGATCCAAGGTAGAGAAGAAGTTAGCAGATCTTAAAGCAGCCAATGACTCCTCTATCCTTGGTAAGGGGTACGCATCCTTGTGTGTGATATGGTTGATTTTTCGGTAATCTACACACATAGTCATGGTGTTGTCTTTTTTTCTGACTAAGACTAGTGGAGCTGCCCAGGGGCTACCGCTATCCCTGATCACCCCAGCCTCCTTCATGTCTCTAAGCATCCCCTTGGCGTGTTGGTAGTGGGCAGGGAGTACGGGTCGATACCTCTCTTTTATAGGAGGATGGTCTCCCGTGGGGATGTGGTGTTCTACCCCCTTGACTCGCCCGAAGTCTAACGGGTGTTTACTGAACACTCTCTCGTACTCCTGAACCACCCGATAGACTCCTTGTTTCTGGTGTGCGGGAGTGGAGTCAGTACCCAGATGTAGTTGCTGACACCAGTCCTCCATGTTTTTCTTAGAGCCGTTACCTTCCTCCGGGTGAGATGGAGGCAAGGGTTCCACAGATTGTATAGAATTTTGGTTAATGGTATATAATTTGGCTAGCGTGGCATACCGGGGCAGGTACACTTCCCTCTCCCCGATATTTATTATGCGAACGGGCACCCTCCCATGGCGTACATCAACCACCCCCCGTGCTGTCAAAATGGTGGGCCTACTGTCCGAGTAAACTGGTTCTACCATTGCCTGGTAATCTCTACCTCTCAGACCAATAGCTGCCCGGCACCAAATCATCATTTCACTTTTTGGGGGCATGGCAATAGGAAAAGGGTCACACATTCTTACTCTACCAATCTCACCGCCGGAGAGTTCCACCTGTTGCCGTCGCATCAGTGCCCGGATCTCTTTCTGGAGCACCCGCTGCTCGCCGGAGCTGGCGTTCTTGGCAACCTGCTGTAAAAGGAAAATCACCTCTGCAAGACAATTTTCAATTACATTAGTTCCTAGAGTTATTTTTGGGTGACTCTCATGTTTGTCAATATCTACAATGATCAGTCCCTGTGCTGCCAGTTCGACTCTACCGATTTTGATGGTCACCTCTTTAAATCCGATCTGTGGCACGGGCTGGCCATTGCTGGCGATGATACTCAAGTCGTCGTCAGGGTAGCGGGTAATATCCGAGTCATTCCAGTACTGCTTAAAGAGCACGTACGGGATGGTGGTGACCTGCGACCCAGTGTCCAGTAGGGCACTCATGGGAATGCCATCCAGTACCACCGGCAAGACTGGACGTCCTCCCACATATCTGTCGCGCCAGTTCGATGGGCCTGGTGATCTTTTTCCTGGGGGTTGGCCCTCTACCCCAGGTTGTGCCCGTTTAAAGAACAGTACCTTGCCATATGTCCGGGTTGATTGCAGCGGCGGCAGATGGGTCGTCCGTCCTCGCTGTATCGGTCACTGGGTCTTCCTCTGGCCGGTGGGGTCCTGCTTGGTCGACGCCACGGGATGTCCTCCGGTCCGGATGCCAGCTGGATCTTCCCTGGGGTGGAAACCTGTAAAGACTGCACAGTTCGGGTTAGCGCAGCAACGCTCTTAGCTAGCTCTTGGACCTGATGGTGTAGGTCTGGAGCCGGGTCATTGTCCAAAGCCTGCGCATCAGCTCCCACAGGCCCTGCCGACAAGGGCGCCGCCTCCTGGTGGTAAGTAATAGCTGGGCGCCTGTGGGTCATAACGCCACCCGGTGCCGGTTCTCGGAGCACCCGGATGGCTCTGTCCTTGAACTGTGCAAAGCCCAGATGGGGATCCTGTAAGGCCATCGCCCGCAACTGGGTTCGGTGGGCATTACAATACAGTCCCTCTATAAATTGTTCAGTCAACAGCCTGTCCTCGTTTCCCACTCCATCAGGGTCGGTTTGCTTAATGGCCCTCAGGGCCTCTTGTAGGTTTAGTGCATAGTCCCTTATACTCTCATGCGCTCGCTGCTTGCACCCGTAGAATCTAAGCTTAATCTCGGCTGAGGTGCGGGTATCAAAGGTATCCTTCAGCCGGGTTAGTATCCCTGCGACAGTCTTCTTCCCAGGTGGCCAGGATTTTACTTCCCTTTTAGCTGCCCCGGTTAGTTGGGCCACCAGGATGCTCACTTTTTGCTCTTCTGTGAGGGGGTACACCTGGAAGAGGCTATCCAGCTTTTCTCTAAAGTCATGCAGGGTATGTGACTCCCCTGAGTACTGGGGTAGCCAAGCTTCTCCCGGGATATAGGGCATGGTGAAGGGCATAACTGCAGCAGCGGTGGCGCTGGCGGGGGTTGAGGCAGTGAAGCTCTCCTCCGTATCCGACATCTTCCTCCCCCCTAGTGGACCGTGGCCTACCTTGCGATGATCCTGTTCCGTAGGCCGCGGCTCCGCAGTAGATCGTCAGGGTTGAGGACCTTCCGTCGCGCTCCGGTGACGTCGGCGTCTGCTGGGCTCCTTCCAGGACCTTACGCAACGTCCGGACGTGAGGCGGGGCTTCAGCTCTAGCGCGCTTTCGAAGTCCACGCCCCTCTTCTTCCCGCGCGGCGTCCTCAAGATGGCGTCCAATGGCGGGAAAACTCCACGGATGGCGGGAAGAAGGCCGAAGATGGCGCCGGATGGCGGGAAAACTTTGCGGATGGCGGGAAGAAGGCAGAAGATGGCGCCGGATGGCGGGAAACCTCACCACTGGTAAGTTTGAACAGTCTTTGCTTTTCAGGCATGCAGTACTCGGTGGTTGCGGGCACGAAATCCTGCCGACTACGCCAAAGATGACGCGCCCCTGGGCCTGTGTCGCGCTGGGTTGCGCACGCGGGAGCTTACCCGGAGCCGGATCTCTTGAGGGTTGTAGTCTCGTGGCGGTGACCCGGTCCGTGCCCAGGGAGTCAAACTGAGCGGCGATGTAACAGCGGTAGATGTAGGACGACTACGCCACCCGTTGAATGCAGCTATGGAGCTGCCGCTGCAGGACAGTCCGCTGAGGCCGGTGGATGGATGGTGCAGCGTAGATGGTATAACCCCCAACGGGAGGGGTATGGCCTCAGGGCAGCAGATGTGGATGATGGGGGTAGCAGGAACCACTCAGAGACGGTGCGGTGTAATTCAGGGTCTTTACTGGTAACAACGATAGACCCTCCCGGAGTACTTGCTAGTGAACGGGGCCTGGTCAGTCCTTGAGCAGATGGGATCTCCCCTGGCCAGGCGGAGTTGTAGGCCTCCCAAACTGACTGTACTCTTCTGGCTACCTTGCTAGAAGCGGATATAAGTAGCCCACGTCCCTGAGTGTACCGTGTGGTGCTCACCCGTATGGCCGGTGACTCGGGGCCTTCTAATGGCTTCCGCTCCACGATGGCGGTGCTGGTCCCACGCGTGTGACCGTGCCTTCGGGTTTCTGGGCCTGAGGACCTGAAATCCCCTGCCGGTCGGCTTCTGCTGCTGGGTAAGAGTTAGTCCCCACAGCCTCGGACGCCGGGTCCGGTAAGAAAGCTTCTCAGTCAGGGCGAGCTCTGCAGCTGCCAGCCCCTGACTCGTAGTAGTATTGCTTCTGCTGTTTCTTGTCTCTACTCTCCTTGACTCCTAACCCTGCTTCAGCCCCGGGTTTATATAGGGGAAGTTCTTCCCCTCCCAAGACTGGGCAGGAGGTGTCGCATGCACAGGATCCCTGACCAAGAGACCTCCCACCTGCTCTCAGACGTAATATCTCTATTACTGTGGCAACCAGACCCCTGGGGTGTCACATATGCTCAGACGTTAATGTGTCTATATCTGAAAAAACCTACATATGTGACACATATGATAAACTTGAGAAACAAAGAGTTTTTTGTAGGCATAAAAAAATTCAAATTTTATTACAACATTTAAAAGTACATATAGAAAGTACGATATAAAGTGACAGTGTATAGATGGTAGCAAAAAAAATCACTGAAAAAGACAGCAAGTTGTAAGAATCTCCATGATCCCAAAATTCAAAAGGCAGAATGATGCATACAATAGAACAGGTAATAAGACTATTTAATAATATAGGTCATATGTGTATATATTGCTGCATATCAAACATATCCATAGATACACTCCAAAAATAGAAGGGTAATGGCTGCCAGAGAAAGGGATTCCCAGATGGAAAAACTCTTATATATTGTTTAAGTCATCTTACCCAGTGGGAGGCCGGACATAGATCAGTGAGAATAGACGCGCAGTGGCAAGCCCCGACGCGCGTTTCGCAGCCCAGAGTGGCCGCTTCCTCAAGGGGAATGAACAAGAGCAGGAGAACGGAGCCCTTATCTGCCATGGTGTCGGTCACGTGTGGCCACACGTGACCGATCACCTGACTCACAAGTAGGTGTGGTCTGGTGCCTGTAAGCGGCGCATGCGTCGCCACCCCCCGCCCCAGGACGCGAGCCCAAGCCGTCAGGAGCCAGTGCGCAAGCGCGGGCGCGCGGCCAGGACTAGGGCCAGGCGCCCACGCACGCACCAGCCCTACAGAGACAGCTGAGCGCGCGACCAACAGCGGAGAGAGCGGAGCACGCGCACAGCATCCAGTAACTGTGATTGTGGTCAGAAAGATAGAATACACACAAATTTCATACAATGGGTGCAAGCTGCATACAGAAATGTACAATGTCTCAAAGTAAGCAATTTGGATTAGAGAAAAAGCACTATTAAATCACTTTATCAATGACTGGTCCACCAATTTGATGCAGCATGCAAGTTGATCAATTCAGAACAGTGATGTTTTCATATTGCATCTTAAGGGCTGCATCTATCAGCATCAAATCACTTCACAGGCAGTTCCGATCAGGCATAGATATACATCATTCAGCACAGAGGGCCCATTGCTCCAGACATGAAATAGAAACTAAAAACAAAATATAAAATTAAAAATAGGAAAATTCCATATATACAATAAAAACAAACAGTGCCATTCCGCAACAGAAAATATTTTGAAGCACAAGAGAGGGAAAGGGAGAAAAACGAGAGGGGGAATGGATCCAAAAAGAGACTGGATTAAATAAGGGCTCAATTAGGTTTACAAGAATGAGGAGAAGGACAAAGACTCATTTAAACCATAAGGGGATAGAGTGCCCAGCATAGTGATCCACTTAGCCTCGGCTTGTGCCAGGGCTTTTCTCACATTGCCCCCCCGGGCACCCATATGGACCACATCGATCCCACGAATCTTGAGGCACCCAGGGTCGCAATTATGGGCCGCCCTGAAGTGTCTCGGAATTGTCTGTAATTCAGTAACATCAGCCACTGTCCTGGCCGCGCCAATGTCCCGCACGTGCTCCCGTATACGTACCCGGAGCTCCCTGGAGGTCAGTCCAATATATACCAGAGAGCAATCACAAGTTGCGTAGTAGATTACGTTACTCGTACCGCACGAGATGTGATGTCTGATATTAAATTGTCTTGTACCATCCGAGGACGCAAAGGTGGTGCAGCGCAGGACATTGGCGCAGGCACGACAATGGCCGCAGGGAAACATGCCCAAAACAGGGCCACGGGAGCCAAAGGGATTAGGTTTTTGGCTTTGGTTTAGGTATCTTCTTCTGCCCGTCCCCTGTTTTGGGCATGTTTCCCTGCGGCCATTGTCGTGCCTGCGCCAATGTCCTGCGCTGCACCACCTTTGCGTCCTCGGATGGTACAAGACAATTTAATATCAGACATCACATCTCGTGCGGTACGAGTAACGTAATCTACTACGCAACTTGTGATTGCTCTCTGGTATATATTGGACTGACCTCCAGGGAGCTCCGGGTACGTATACGGGAGCACGTGCGGAACATTGGCGCGGCCAGGACTGTGGCTGATGTTACTGAATTAAAGACAATTCCGAGACACTTCAGGGCGGCCCATAATTGCGACCCTGGGTGCCTCAAGATTCGTGGGATCGATGTGGTCCATATGGGTGCCCGGGGGGGCAATGTGAGAAAAGCCCTGGCACAAGCCGAGGCTAAGTGGATCACTATGCTGGGCACTCTATCCCCTTATGGTTTAAATGAGTCTTTGTCCTTCTCCTCATTCTTGTAAACCTAATTGAGCCCTTATTTAATCCAGTCTCTTTTTGGATCCATTCCCCCTCTCGTTTTTCTCCCTTTCCCTCTCTTGTGCTTCAAAATATTTTCTGTTGCGCAATGGCACTGTTTGTTTTTATTGTATATATGGAATTTTCCTATTTTTAATTTTATATTTTGTTTTTAGTTTCTATTTCATGTCTGGAGCAATGGGCCCTCTGTGCTGAATGATGTATATCTATGCCTGATCGGAACTGCCTGTGAAGTGATTTGATGCTGATAGATGCAGCCCTTAAGATGCAATATGAAAACATCACTGTTCTGAATTGATCACCTTGCATGCTGCATCAAATTGGTGGACCAATCATTGATAAAGTGATTTAATAGTGCTTTTTCTCTAATCCAAATTGCTTACTTTGAGACATTGTACATTTCTGTATGCAGCTTGCACCCATTGTATGAAATTTGTGTGTATTCTATCTTTCTGACCACACTCACAGTTACTGGATGCTGTGCGTGTGCTCCGCTCTCTCCGCTGTTGGTCGCGCGCTCAGCTGTCTCTGTAGGGCTGGTGCGTGCGTGGGCGCCTGGCCCTAGTCCTGGCCGCGTGCCCGCGCTTGCGCACTGGCTCCTGACGGCTTGGGCTCGCGTCCTGGGGCGGGGGGTGGCGACGCATGCGCCGCTTACAGGCACCAGACCACACCTACTTGTGAGTCAGATGATCGGTCACGTGTGGCCACACGTGACCGACACCATGGCAGATAAGGGCTCCGTTCTCCTGCTCTTGTTCATTCCCCTTGAGGAAGCGGCCACTCTGGGCTGCGAAACACGCGTCGGGGCTTGCCACTGCGCGTCTATTCTCACTGATCTATGTCCGGCCTCCCACTGGGTAAGATGACTTAAACAATATATAAGAGTTTTTCCATCTGGGAATCCCTTTCTCTGGCAGCCATTACCCTTCTATTTTTGGAGTGTATCTATGGATATGTTTGATATGCAGCAATATATACACATATGACCTATATTATTAAATAGTCTTATTACCTGTTCTATTGTATGCATCATTCTGCCTTTTGAATTTTGGGATCATGGAGATTCTTACAACTTGCTGTCTTTTTCAGTGATTTTTTTGCTACCATCTATACACTGTCACTTTATATCGTACTTTCTATATGTACTTTTAAATGTTGTAATAAAATTTGAATTTTTTATGCCTACAAAAATCTCTTTGTTTCTCAAGTTTATCATATGTAATATGAGTTGGCATGTTTTGGCGCTCTGGGTTGGTCTCTCCTTTCCCCAGATGCGCCAACTTAGTTATAAATGGGTTAAATTGTTGATATATGTGACACATAAACTAGATTATTTATAAAATAGAACATTTATTGAATCAATAGGAATGATAAAACACATAAAGAGATAAAATGGGGAAAGGTGACACAATAGAAAGGTAACTGGGTAAGACAGTAATCATATTGTGGTTTTTACATATAAATAGTCAATTCATTATATACCAAGCAAAACATAAACATAAATATGCAGCATGTATTTAAATAAAGTCTGCAATAAAGTGCATAGCGCTAATTATAGACTCCATAGATATAGATATAAGGTGCTGCATCATAAGTTAATAAGCAGGGTATACAAAAACAGAGAATATAATAATAATGAAGCTTGTACTGACCCAGGTAACCAAATCCAACGCGCGTTTCGCCAGGGGCTTTGACTGCTTCTGGGCAGCCTGGCACACATGAGGCAATGTATGCTGCTATGCCTATGCAATGACCACTGAGTTTTCTGATTGCTGTGTGGCCACCCTGCTGGATCCCCGCTACAAGCACAAAGTGCCATACTTACTTCCATCAGAGCAAGATTCGAAAATGCAGGAATACAAGCACAGATGCACTACTGATGTTCTCATCTGACAGCTGGGGCTCAGTGGAAGCTCAAGGCAGAGGAGGATGAAGGTGCCAAAACAGCTGGAACACTGGCACCACCTCAGAAGGGATGGTTAGCATGGCAGAAATGTGGAAAACTTACTCAGCACATTGCAAAATCCAGCTCCACCATCTGATATGGTCCCTATTTTGGCACATTACATGCAGAGGCTTTTTGGCATAGTACTCCCAGAGGCTTTTTGGTTAAATAGAAACAGAGGCTTTTTGGCACATTACACACAGAGGATTTTTGGCACAGTACTCCCAGAAGCTTTCTGTCACAGTACTCCAAGAGACAGGGCTGCGGAGTATACACAGAGGCTTTTTGGCACAGTACGAACAAAGTTTTTTTGGCACAGTACTCCCAGAGGCTTTTTGTTAAAGAAGAAACAGAGTCGTTTTGGCCCACAAACGGGAAAGAGATGGCTGCAGAGCAGAACATTTTTTTAGACACAGCGTAAGAATAAAATATTTTTTTTGGCCCATAAAATGGGAAATAGATGGCTGCAGAGTAGAATTTATTTTAGACACACTACTAACAAAAGACGGATGAATAGTAGAGACATTTTTTACACACACTACTCACAAAACACAGTGGCAGAGTACAATTATTTTTTAGACACGCCACTCGCAAAAAAATGCTACAGAGTACAATAACTTTTTACCTATACTATTTGCCAAAAAACGCTGCAGAGTACAATATTTTTTTACATACTACTCGCACGCATTTTTTACTCGCATTAGTTGCAAAAAAAACCGCAAGAGGCGTAGGTCCAATTGGAGGAAGAGATTGATGTGGCGGTATAGGTTGAAGAGGCAATGGAGGAGTAATCCAATACTATTTTTTTTTATTGTTTGCATTTTTCTTCAGTGTTTTCTTATTTAATTTTGTTTTGTTTTTTTATTTTGTTTTTTAATGGGACTGACTTAAAACTGCCTACAATTAACAGAACTGAAACCAGCAATCTAGAACCAGGAGGCGTAGGTCCAAGTGGAGGAAGAGATGGATATGGCAGTATAGGTTGAAAAGGCAAGGGAGGAGTAATGCAACACTGCTTTGTTTTTCTTGTTTTTCTGTATTGTTTGTATTATTTTTCTCTTTTTTAATGATTTTTTTTTTTTAGGGAATGGACTTAAATGAACATAGAATGAACTCAAAATAAACTTACAAGCTAAACCAGGGGGCGGAGGTCATACTTTGAGAGAAGGTGGAGTAGGTGGAAGTGACAGTGTAAGTAAAAGAGGCCAAGGAGGAGGTAGCCAAGACAGTTTTTGGTTTTTTTTATTTGTGGAGGTGGCACTCAAATGAAACCAATGGCAAATTGAGTTTAAGACTGGCTTGGTGCGGCTAGTATAGTTCTCTAGTCATCCAAATGTAATTACTTGTTCATTTTCAAGAATGTTAGCTTTCCTACATTGGATGTGGATGGGTGGATGCGCCTGTCTGTGATCATATCCCCTGCCGTGCTAAGCACACTTTCTGACAGTACACTTGCCGCAGGGCAGGCCAGCATCTCCAAGGCATAAAGGGCAAGGTCAGGCCATGTGTCCAATTTGGAGACCCAGAAATTAACTGGGGCAGACCCATCAGTTAGTTCAGTGGGAACAAATGGACGCATACTCTTTCACTATGTTGTTGTAATGCTGCTCCTGCTAATATGTACCATATCAGATGGTTTTGCTGGATGTTGTAAAGTGCTGAGTTTTGCCAAATTTTGGCCATATTAACCCTGCCTTCTGAGGTGCTGCCTCTGCCTTGTTCTTCCACTGAGCCCCCAATGTCAGGTGGGAAAACCAGCAGTAGTTTCTCTACCAGCATGTTTTGCATTTTGCGATCCCACTCCCGTGACGGAAGTAATGATAGTACGTTGTCCTTGTAGCGGGGATACAGGAGGATGGCCACCCTGGTAACAATACGGGCAACTCGGCAGTCGCAGTCATTGTGCAGGCACACCAGTATTTATTGGCTCATGTGTGCCATGGTACCCAAAGTCAACAACAAGGTGTCCTCGGTGGGAGGTGTATGGTCTGGGTCCTCTCTATCCTCCCAGCCACGCTCCAATCCGCCCCTGAAATCATGAGTGCCACCCTTCTGTGAATATGGTTGTTCATCCTCCTCCTCCTCTTCCAGACAGGGGCTGGAAGCAAGGAAACCTAGATGGAAGCCCCACATGACCGGGAGGGGCCAGGAGGGTGCAATTTTGAATTCCAAGGATAGGGATTGGGTGTATGTTGGAGGGGTGGGCATTTGGGGGAAGGGGGGGTATAACAGGGAAAAGTGCGGGAAAACGGTCAGTCCAGAAGAGGAAGTCATTGGGGAAAGTTGCTGAACTAAAAAAAAAAAAACTACCACTTTCCCATTGTTTGGGTACACTTACCAGGACTATGGAAACCGTTGATTCCCTGATCGCCAGACTGAGAGAGGCTGCCAGATCCAGGCATGGAGGATGGCTTGAGTCCCAGCTGTCTGGATTGCTGGGGAATGCCGGGGCAGAAGAACCTCAGTCTGGAAGAAGCGGCAGGAGGACGCGGCCCCCCGAGAGGCTTTCTCCGGAGATGGTTAGTACGGGCAGCAGGCGCAGGCTGCGGAGCCCCTCAGGGGACCCTGCGTCCGGTGAGCATGCCGGTGGAACCCCCGCCAGCGCGCCCGCCGCAGCAGGAATCCGCCCAGCCCACCTCCAGCATCGGGTCGCGGTCCGCGACTGAAGTGCCCTGCTCAGCTGTAGTGCGGCCTGCTCCGGCGGCGCGCCACAATTCAAGAGCCCGGGCCACGCCGGAAGCAAGGTCCGCGCTGCAGCCGCGGAATCTTCCGGTGGGCGGGGCCTTACCGGAAGTGCATCCAACGTCACTTCCGGAACCGGCGTCACATGATGGGGAACTCAGGAAGTGAGCAGTGGGCGCCTGGACATGCCCCCCGCTGCAGGAGTCGGCGTTGATGCACGGCGCCGCTTGCCCACCAGAAATCAGAGCGCCAGATCGGATGAGGGGACCAGAGGGACCACCAGCACGGCAGGCACACCTGGCGATGTACCAGTCGGGGTGCCTGCCAGAAACATCAGCAGAGGGAGACAGCAGCGCAGGTGCACAGGCATGCAGCAGCAATTCGGGGACCTGCTTCTTGGCTTGAGTCAGCACATCCATGGCAGCCTCACAGGGCTGTCTGGCAGTCACCCATGGACCACCACGGATCGGGCTAGGGAGTCCGGGTCTGGAAGTCGAGGAGTGCCACGGATAGCGGGGAGGACCAGAGCCAGGACTGTCAAGGGACGATTGGCGGGGACATCGGCACCTGCTCAGGTCCCCCCTGGTGACGAGGAGGCCAGGGACGTGGGCCTTGAGCAGCAGCAGGAGTCTGGCAGATCGGAGTGTGGTGAGGATCAAGGCGAATCCAGGATTCTTCAGGACTCGGGACGTTCAGCTGGCGGGGACACAGCACAGCTTGGTGAGTATGCGTCCATGTATTGTTTGTCACCCGCTGGGTCATTAGTGGATGGGGGAGGTGATAGGCAGTTGGCTGGACCCAGCGGGGCAAAATCCTAGGGGAGGTCGTGGGTCAGACATAGTGGGTCTTAGGGATATTTTGTTTAGCATGTCGCAAATTTTGGCTAGAATAGACGGTGGTGGAGTTAATCAGGGAGGGTTGTTACCTGCGGCGGCGTGGGTACCTAGTCAACCGGTGTTGTCGCAGGTGGTGAGCGAGTCGGCCAGGTCGGCGGTGAATGCAGCCGGGACACCTTCTGGGGTATCGGTTTGTGTACAGACAGAGAAGGACAAAGCGGATACCGTAAAATTGGATGATAGGGCGAAAGGGGAGGTATATGTGTGCTTTGAGGAGCCGTTGGGGGCACACTTAAAAAAAGAGGTAAAGGAAAAAATTTGGCGGGATGACTATGTTGAAATTTTTTCCCTTCTTCCGCTGGAAAAGTTTAACCTGGATAAGGGAAAAAAGGACGATAGTAAAAAAGAGGAAGAAGAGAAGCGTAGGTGGAGGTTGATTCCTCAGACGTTTGTCAATTGGTTACAGGCTTTTGCAATATTGGCTAGCGTTATTGGGAAAAGAGCTCTGGATAATTGCTCGGGTTTATTTTGCTACCTTGATGCTATTGGGGAGGCTCATCATACTTACGGGGGTCAGGCGTGGTTACGTTATCATGAGCAATTTCGGCAGAGAAAAGCAGTCCGCCTGGAGATCAGATGTGGTCAAAAGGACATTGGGTTGTGGCTGAAGGTTATGGCCCCAGTGAGGTATGGGCAGTCCTTTCATGGGAGCAACAGTAGCGGGAATCATTCAGCGGGACATAGGGGAAGTAGTCAGTGGGCACACAGCACTAAAAAGGAAGTGGGAACTTGCTGGCAATTTAATAATGGCCAATGCAAGTACGGGACCTCCTGTAAATTTAAACACGTGTGCTCCCATTGTAATGGAAGTTCACATGGAGCATCAAAATGCTTTAAGAAGGGTAAGGGAAAGCCGGCAGTGGGTACCGGTCAAGGGGGTGACTCCGGTGAGGGTTCACGCGATGGTCCCCTTTCTAAGTAGGTATCCAGATCAGTTGAAGGCTAAGGTCATTGCAGATGGTTTTTTGGAAGGGTTTAGAATCCCTCCTCCTGATCATGAGGTCCCCATTTCAGTTAAAAATTTGATGTCGGCTTCCCTTCATCTGGAAGTGGTTAGTGTGAAGTTGGCTAAAGAGGTTGAAGTGGGTAGGATGGCTGCACCGTTTCAGGAATTGCCTAGCAGCAAGGTGATTATTTCACCATTGGGGGTTGTTCCCATGAAAGAGCTGAATAAGTTTCGCTTGATTCAGCATTTGTCGTACCCGAAGGGGCTTTTGGTTAATGATGGCATTGCGCAGGAATTGTGTTCGGTTGAATATACATCATTCGATGCGGCGGTGCATTGGGTACGGAGATATGGGTCAGGCTCGGTGCTAGCTAAGACTGATATTGAGTCGGCCTTTAGGTTGTTGCCAGTTCACCCAGATAGCATCCCGTTGTTAGGTTGTTTTTGGGAAGGGGAGTACTATGTGGATAGGTGTTTGCCAATGGGTTGTGCACTTTTGTGTTCTTTGTTTGAAACGTTTAGCACCTTTTTGGAATTGGTAGTGAAGGACCTGGCTTCTGTTAAGTCGGTCAATCATTATTTGGATGACTTCTTGTTAATAGGCCCCCCCGCAATCGTTGTTGTGTAGGAATTTTTTAGGTAATATGGTGTGGGTAGCGGAGCATTTTGGTGTACCGTTAGCAGAAGAGAAAATGGAAGGACCTTGCACCATCTTAAGTTTTTTGGGCATTGTTATTGATACCGAAAGGATGGAGTGTCGGTTACCTGATTGTAAATTGAGTTTGCTTAAGCAGGAGGTCGACAGGAATCGGAGGTTGCGAAAGGTGACCCTGAAGGCGCAACAGTCGCTGTTAGGGCGTTTGAATTTTGCTTGCAGGATTATGCCAATGGGCAGAATATTTTGTCGCAGGTTGTCAGGCGCGACAGCAGGAGTGCGTGCGCCGCATCATTTCATTCGCCTAAATAAGGACCACAAGGAGGATCTGAAAGTTTGGAAATTGTTTTTGGAAAGTTATAACTGCAGGTCTTTAATCCAGCAGGAGTTTTTGAACAGTTTTGATTGTGAGATATTTACGGATGCTGCAGGAGGTGCCGGTTACGGGGCCTACTGGAAGGGGCGGTGGAGCGTTGGCGAGTGGCCGAATATGTGGAAGGAGAGGGGTCTTACGAGGAACTTGGCATTTTTGGAATTGTTTCCTATTGTTGTTGCGGTTACTATTTGGGGAGAGTGTTTTGCCAACAGGAGAATTCGGTTTCACTGCGATAATATGGGAGTGGTGTCTGTCATCAACAGTTTGTCGGCCTCGTCTCCGCCTGTGATTAGGCTGCTGAGAGAACTAGTACTTTGTTGTCTTACGTTGAACGCTTGGATTACAGCAGTCCATGTTCCAGGTGTACAAAATTCCATAGCAGATGCCTTGTCTCTTTTTCAGTGGGATCCTTTTCGGGCGCTAGCACCAGAGGCAGAGGACATGGGACAGGAATGCCCTTCGCATTTGTGGCAGCTGGTTATGGACGGTTAATACGGGAGTCCATCACAAGGCAGACCTGGGCATCATACGAGGCATCGTGGCGAGTATGGCAAAGTTGGATTCTGCAGTGGGGTGGGATGGAGAGTGATGGAGATAGAGAGATGGCAGTGTTGTTTCTTGTGGGAAGGGCAGCTGAAAGCGGATGGTCGGTTTCAAAAGTTGGCAAGTTTGTTGCAGGATTAGCGTTTGGTTTTAAATTGCAGGGGATGAAGGATGTTACGAAGTCCTTTTTAGTGAAGCAAGCTCTCAAGGGCTTTAGGAGAGGAGGTAAAGTGTTGGATAAACAGAGGCCGGTAACCTTTAGTATTTTGGAACGTTTGGGTTTTGTATTGGATAAGATTTGTTGTTCAGTTTTTGAAGCCACACTGTTTAGGTTGGCTTTTTCATTGGTGTTTTTTGGCGCGCTAAAATTAGGTGAATTGGTGGCACCAAGCAGGAATAAGGTTGGGGGTTTGTTTACTGAGGATATGAGCGGTCGAGATGGGGGCATTGAATTTTGTATTAGGCGGGGGAAGACGGATCAATTGGGCAGAGGTAAACAAGTAATATTGAGTGAGGTTGTTGGATCTTTTCTTTGTCCTAGGAGATGTTTATTGGCTTACTGGCAGGTTTGGTCAGGGCGGAAGGGCCCATTATTGTGTCATGAAAATGGAGAATTTTTGTCACGTTTTCAATTCATAGCGGTGTTTAAGAAAGGGATTGCTGAGCTGGGCCTCAGCCCTGAGGTATATGGGTTACATTCATTCAGAATTGGTGCGGCATCAGAAGCGGATGGCTTGGGGTTAGGCAAGGATGTGATAAAACGCATTGGGAGGTGGAGTTCTGATCGTTACCTGTCTTATGTAAGGCATTAGGTATGCGGTCTTATGTAATTTATCTTTTGAGATTTGAATACCTTTTGGTTGTCTTGTTGCAGGTGGCGTCCCGTTGTTAGTTTGGATTCTAGGACACTCTTTCATCCATTGGGGGGCGCTGAGGGCGGACGTGAGGCTGGACAGTAGGCAATTGGGTTTTAGCAGAGAGCAAGCGGTGGTTCGGTGGCTGGGTTTTCGAGGGATGGTTTGGAGAAGGGTGCTGCCAGAATTTCATAAAGCAGCTCGTTTCGACCGGGCGCCGGATATTTTGGTGGTGCATAAGGGGGGGAATGATTTTGGGGCTCAGCCGGTTAGGGAATTAATGAGGGACATTCGAATCGATCTGTTAAGGTTATGGACATCCTTTCCTGAGGTGTTGACAGTGTGATCTGACATTGTGCCCAGAAAAAAATGGAGAGAGGCCAGATCATTGAAGGGAATTAATAGGGCACGTGTAAAGTTGAACAGAGCTATATCAGCTTTTGTTACCAGGAACGGGGGAGTAAGCGTGCGACATCTTGATCTGGAAGCGGGAGTTGGAGACTTTTGGGCAAAGGATGGCATACATTTGAATGATATTGGCATTGATTTATGGGCATTGGCCATACAGGAGGGGATCGAAAGGGCTTTGGCGGTGTTGGGGCGCTCACAAGCCTGAGGTGGTCAGGGCTGTTCGTTTGTGGCGGGGGGTGGGGTTCTTGGAGTTGGCACAGAAGTGTCGGTGGAAAGAATATTGGAAAATTACAAGCAGTGGCTTGATTAAGCGGGGTGACCTGGCATTTGGTTTTTGGGCTCTGGACGGGGTTTTACCCTGGGAGCTTTTGGTGCCCTTGAGCTGGTGATGGACGGCTGAGGGTAACATGGTGGTTCGAGTTCTGTATAGTTTATGGCAGATCTATTTTAACTCCAAGAACCCCTCCCTTCTTACTTAATTTATAATAATGTTTATATGTTAATGTTGTTGTTTGTTAATAAAATGGCCGCTGTGGCCAAATTTATTCAAAGAAAAATTACGGGTGCAGTGTTTTTATTTGTTAAGGAACGTGAATGCGTGGAAAAGGGAAGGGGGCATGTTGAACGAAGGAACCCAGGTTGGCCGTACACGGTCAAGACGGGGGCTGGAAGCAAGGGAACCTACATGGAAGCCCCACATGACCGGGAGGGGCCAGGAGGGTGCAGTTTTGAATTCCAAGGATAGGGATTGGGTGTATGTCAGAGGGGCGGGCATTTGGGGGAAGGGGGGGTATAACAGGGAAAAGTGTGGGAAAACGGTCAGTCCAGAAGAGGAAGTCATTGGGGAAAGTTCACACCCACCCACCCTTTTTTTCCTGTTGGTTTCTTTTGAATTTAATGGTGAAAGGGTTGTTTTTTATAGTGTAGGAAATAAAGGTGTAATCGATACGGGTATTATGATGGGTTATAGTAAAAATATATGTAAAGTTTTAAGAGGTTTTGTCACAGTGGCTTGGCGGGGGTGGGGTTCTTGGAGTTGGCACAGGAGTGTCGGTGAAAAGAATATTGGAAAATTACAGGCAGTGGCTTGATTAAGCGGGGTGACCTGGCATTTGGTTTTTGGGCTCTGGACGGGGTTTTACCCTGGGAGCTTTTGGTGCCATTGAGCTGGTGATGGACGGCTGAGGGTAACATGGTGGTTCGAGTTCTGTATAGTTTATGCCAGATCTATTTTAACTCCAAGAACCCCTCCCTTCTTACTTAATTTATAATAATGTTTATATATTAATGTTGTTGTTTGTTAATAAAATGGCTGCTGTGGCCAAATTTATCCAAAGAAAAATTACGGGTGCAGTGTTTTTATTTGCTAAGGAACGTGAATGCGTGGAAAAGGGAAGGGGGCATGGTGAACGAAGCAACCCGGGTTGGCCGTACATGGTCATGCAAAACTGTCCCCTGGCTGTACAGTTGGGTACCTAGCCGCTGTTGGGACAGTAACACACCCTCTGAGTATGTGTGGACGACAGGCCTGATAATGTTGTGAATTGGCCCTACTCCTTTTTCTCCTGTGCCACCACCTCATCCATCATTGCCTGAATTGCTTTTTCCAGCTGGCATATAAGTGGAATAGTAACACTGATGATGGCATCATTAACGCTGGCCATATTGGTGAACTACTCAAAGCAGCGCAACATGGCACATACGTCCTGCATGGAGGCCCACTCTTTGGTGGTGAAGTGGTGTTGTTCTGCAGTGCCACTCAGCCGTGCATGCTACAGCTGAAACTGCACTATTGTCTGTTGTTGCTTGCACAGTCTCTCCAGCATATGCAAGGTGGAGTTCGACTTTTTTGATACGTCACATATCAGCCAGTGATGTCACGCTGTCTCGGTGTTCAGGAGGTCAGGAGCCTATGCTGACCCTACACTGAGGCCCTGCCTAATCCCTCTACCTGGAGGTACTGTTGATGGTACAGAGGTCCAGGCCGCCAGCGTAAACCTACCTCCTGAGAATCCCTGAACCTCAGTAATCTAGTCCTGAGAAGGACCCCGATCACAACAATTGGGGACAGGACCGTATATGCCAAACACAGTACATGACGAACGAGACAGTACAAGGGGCAAGCCAAAAACCACCTCGCATACAAAAACTTACACCACTACAACGGAGGGAACACCAACGGGTAAGGGGATAAAGAAAAAAGCGAGGAAGGGAAAAAACCACACCGAGTACACTTCGCTCCTAACTCCACAATACCACGTATCGCTCTGATAGTCTGCATGAGAAGCTTTCACCGACAACTACCCTATCAGAACGGCAGGTATTTGAAGGAGTCCCAATACTGCAGAATTAACTGCAGCTGGGCGAGGCTGAGCCTCGTCTAGCACAGAGAGAGAGAATTAACTCCCTCCCTGCCGAAAACACCAAGCACCAAAAACTCAGCTGCGAGAAGTCAGGCTGTGTAATCGCGACGATCTTCGTGGCGACACACCCGTGACAGTACCCCCCCTTCTACGAGGGGCCTCCGGACCCTCAGGGCCAGGTTTATCCGGGTGAGTCGCGTGGAAGGCCCGAATTAATCGGTCTGCATTAATATCCGACGCAGGAACCCACATCCTCTCCTCAGGACCATACCCCTTCCAATGAACCAGGTACTGAAGGGACCGGTGATTAAAACGTGAATCGATGACTTTCGATACCTGAAACTCCAAGTTACCATTGACCACCACAGGAGGAGGAGGTAAAGGTGACGGTATCACCGGCGCCACATACCTTTTAAGCAAAGATCTATGGAACACGTTGTGAATTTTAAAAGTAGAGGGGAGGTCAAGACGAAATGCCACCAGATTAATTATAGATCAGATCCTATGCGGCCCGATGAACCTGGGACCCAGTTTCCAGGAGGGAACCTTAAGTTTTATATTCTTGGTAGACAACCATACTCGATCGTTCACACTTAGGTCCGGACCAGACACTCTCTTCCTATCAGCCATACGCTTGTATCGGTTCCCCATAGTACTTAGATTATTCAGCACCCCTTTCCATATCGAAGCGAGTGATGACGAAAATCGTTCCTCCTCAGGAACCCCCGAAGAGCCCCCCCTACTGAAAGTACAAAACTGGGGATGAAAACCATATGCCCCAAAAAAAGGGGACTTACCAGAGGACTCACTCCGCCTATTATTAAGAGCAAACTCCGCCAGAGGTAAGAAAGAAGCCCAGTCCTCCTGGTTCTCTGACACAAAACACCGGAGATATGTCTCCAAACTCTGGTTCAGACGTTCCGTCTGACCATTGGTCTGAGGATGAAAAGCCGAAGAAAACGATAAGTGCATCCCCCGCCGTGTACAAAAAGCCCTCCAGAATTTGGACACAAACTGAGACCCCCGATCTGACACCACATCAGAGGGTACACCGTGAAGCCTTACAATCTCCCCAATGAACACCTGCGCAAGAGTTTTAGCATTAGGAAGAGCAGGAAGAGCGATAAAATGTGCCATCTTGCTGAACCTGTCCACTACAACGAGTATGACCGTTTTACCCGAAGATGGCGGGAGATCCGTAATAAAGTCCATAGACAGATGAGTCCAAGGACGCTCCGGGATCTTCAAAGGTAAGAGAGCCCCAGACGGATGGGTACGTGGGGTCTTAGAGCACGCACAAACCCCACAGGACGCAACAAAAGTTCCCACCTCCCTATGTAAATTAGGCCACCAAAACCGACGCGAAAGGAGATCCACAGTTGCTTTACTCCCTGGGTGTCCTGCCAAAGCTGAGTTATGGTGTGCCTCGATCACCTTTTGTCGCAACTGATCTGGAACAAACAGTCTCCCAGGAGGTCCAACAGGGGCGTCCCCCTGAGCCTCCAATACTTCCTCCTCAAGCTCAGAGCATACTGCCGACACCACCACCCCCTCCTGAAGGATAGGAACCGGGTCATCCGTATTCCCGGCCCCAGGGAAACTACGAGATAAGGCATCCGCCTTTACATTTTTTGATCCAGGACGATATGTGACGACAAAATTAAACCTGGTAAAAAACAATGACCACCTAGCTTGTCTGGGATTCAGACATTTTGCGGACTCCAGATATAGCAGGTTCTTGTGATCGGTGATGACGGTGACCGGATGGATTGCCCCGTCCAAAAAATGGCGCCACTCCTCAAAAGCTAACTTAATGGCCAAGAGTTCCCTATTGCCAACATCGTAATTCCTCTCAGCAGACGACAATTTTTTAGAGAAAAAAGCGCACGGACGCCATTTACAAGGAGACGAACCTTGTGATAATACTTCCCCTACCCCTACCTCAGAAGTGTCTACCTCTACAATAAATGGCTGTGACGCATCAGGTTGAATGAGTATGAGTGCCGAGGCAAAACATTTTTTCAAGGAGGAGAAAGCTTGACAAGCCTTGTCAGACCACCTAGAAAAATCCGTCCCTTTTTTTGTCATGTCTGTGAGAGGTTTAACCATGGACGAGAAATTATGAATGAATTTCCGGTAATAATTAGCAAACCCCAGAAAACGTTGTAGTGCCTTAAGATTCTCTGGCCGATCCCACTCAAGAACTGCCCGCACTTTCCCAGGGTCCATACGAAAACCAGACGCTGACACCAGGAAGCCTAGAAACTGGAGTTCCTGAACGGCGAACACACACTTTTCCCACTTGGCGTACAGTTTATTATCCCGCAAGATCTGTAACACCTGCCTAACATGCTCCTGATGAGACACAAGATCAGGCGAGTAAATTAAGATGTCATCCAGATAAATAACAACAAACTGACCCACCAGGCAGCAAAAAATGTCATTAACAAAGTGTTGGAACACCGCCGGGGCATTAGTCAGACCAAATGGCATGACAAGGTTCTCATAATGTCCCTCCAGAGTGTTAAAAGCCGTCTTCCACTCATCCCCCTCCTTCATCCTAATCAGATTGTACGCCCCCCTGAGATCCAATTTAGAGAACCATTTGGCGCCCACGATCTGATTGAAGAGATCGGGGATAAGTGGGAGCGGATACGGATCTCGGACCGTAATCCGATTAAGTTCACGGAAATCCAGGCAAGGGCGTAGGCCTCCATCTTTCTTCTTCACAAAGAAGAACCCCGCGGCCACTGGGGAAGATGAAGGTCTAATATGCCCCTTAGCCAGACTCTCTGAAATATAATCCTTCATGGCCTGCCTCTCCGGACCAGACAAATTATACAACCTAGATTTAGGTAACTTGGCCCCAGGAAGCAGTTTTACCGAACAGTCATACACGCGATGAGGAGGTAGTTCCTGACACCCTCTTTCCGAGAACACATCCTCAAAGTCAGCCAGAAATGGGGGTAAGACCCTAGAAGCGACCGTACCGATGACCGTATTCATGCAGTTTTTTTTACAGAATTCACGCCATTGGCTTATCTCTCTGGATTGCCAATTAATAACCGGGTTATGCTTAGTTAACCAAGGAAGGCCCAACACAATAGGAGTGGGAAGACCCTCCAACACGTAACAAGACAACAGTTCTTTATGTATCGCCCCCACCTGAAGATTTATGTTATGCACCGCTTGCGAAAAACTTCCCTGACCGAGAGACCTGGCGTCGATTGAGAATATGGGGATGGGTTTAGCCAACACACTCAATCGCATACCTTGAACCCGAGCAAACCGAGCGTCCACCAGATTAGCCTCGGCCCCACTATCCAGAAGAACAGATAACCTCTCAGTTCTCGTACCCACCACCACCTCCGCCGGTAAAAGAAACTGAGACGAACCTAGGGACGAAATACCTACTCCCAGATTGCCGTCCACCACACAACCTGGGATCAATAGTTTTCCGATGACTCTTTGCTCTGCAAAGTACGGGAAGTACGCCTCCCAATAAAATGTCCCTTTCTCCCGCAGAAGAAACACCTTCCTGTCTTGTGGCGCACCGCCGGTCCCCTCCCCCAAAAGGATGTCCCTCCTAACTGCATAGGCTCCTCTGGACTGACCAGGGGAACCTCCATATAAGGGACCCTTGTAGAAGTTGGAGTCATCACAGGGGGTGGAGTTATCCCGCACCTCTCCCGAAGCCATCTGTCAATGCGAATAGCAAGGGCCATAGCGGCTTCCAGCGACGCGGGAGAGTCATACTGTGCCAACATATCCTTTAATTTGTCAGATAAACCTTGACAAAACTGGCTCCGAAGAGCCGGGTCATTCCACCGGGTGTTCGTGGCCCACCTACGGAACTCCGAACAGAATTCCTCCGCTGGACGATCTCCCTTCTGGATCCTACGTAACTTAGATTCAGCAAGGGAGATCCGATCCGGGTCATCATATACGAGACCCAGAGCAGAGAAAAACCCATCCACTGACCGGAGAGCCGGAGAGCCCGGGGGAAGAGAGAACGCCCAAGGTTGGGGGTCCCCTTGAAGGAGCGAGATGACAATTCCCACCCTTTGTTCTTCACTCCCCGATGACCGAGGCCGCAGCCGAAAGTACAACTTACATGCCTCCCGGAAAACAAAAAACTTGTCCCGCCCCCCCGTGAACCTGTCAGGGAGAGCTACTTTGGGTTATGATCCGTCTTGCTCCAGGGGATACAAAACCTTGGACTTAACGTCCGCCAGCTCCAAGGACAAACTCTGCAACTGCCGAGCTATATTGGCTACTGGATCCATGGTGGCTGGAGAGAATCTTTTAGTGGTCGGTGAAAATGTCACGCTGTCTCGGCGTTCAGGAGGTCAGGAGCCTATGCTGACCCTACACTGAGGCCCTGCCTAATCCCTCTACCTGGAGGTACTGTTGATGGTACAGAGGTCCAGGCCGCCAGCGTAAACCTACCTCCTGAGAATCCCTGAACCTCAGTAATCTAGTCCTGAGAAGGACCCCGATCACAACAATTGGGGACAGGACCGTATATGCCAAACACAGTACAAGACGAACGAGACAGTACAAGGGGCAAACCCAAAACCACCTCGCATACAAAAACTTACACCACTACAACGGAGGGAACACCAACGGGTAAGGGGATAAAGAAAAAAGCGAGGAAGGGAAAAAACCACACCGAGTACACTTCGCTCCTAACTCCAAAATACCACGTATCGCTCTGATAGTCTGCATGAGAAGCTTTCACCGACAACTACCCTATCAGAACGGCAGGTATTTGAAGGAGTCCCAATACTGCAGAATTAACTGCAGCTGGGCGAGGCTGGGCCTCGTCTAGCACAGAGAGAGAGAATTAACTCCCTCCCTGCCGAAAAACACCAAGCACCAAAAACTCAGCTGCGAGAAGTCAGGCTGTGTAATCGCGATGATCTTCGTGGCGACATGTAGCACCCTGAGGATTCGGCTGCTACAGGGGTATTACACCTCAAGCCAGAGGTGTGGTATTCCACTCCCGGGTAAGGATGGAGTGTGGAACTGAGCTTAGTAGGCTGCATGCACTACATACATCCCATTTCCGGGGGACAGACCAATGGTACTCCCACTAGAGAAATGTGCAGGTACGACAGTGTCTGTCCCTGGCTGGAGTGGGAGGGGGGTGGAACATCCCAGTAGTGTAGGGGCAGATAGGGGGAGCAGTCTGGGTAGTGCTAGGAGCTCATTGGGTGCTGGTCACCTGAGCTCACACATAGAGGGAGTATATAAGGTGGGAACCATCTTAGATCAGGGTCAGTCTGTCAGTTTGTGAGAGTAGAGTCAGAGGAAGAGAGCAGAGGAGAAGAGCAGCTCCAAGGCCCAGAGAGAGAGAGGAGAAAGAAGGACCCAGAGGGGGAGAAGAGAGAACTCCAAGATCCCAAAATTAGACCAGAGGGTGAAGAGTTGGCACAAGGGTACCGGATCCCAAGCTGGTGGAGGGCACTAATCCTCAGCCAGAGACCGGAGGTCGTGGGCAGGATCTGCCACGACCACCCACTAAATCCACCCGGAAGGCAGACCAAGAATAGGGGCAGGGAACCCAGAGACAAGGGTTTACCAACAAGAGGCCCGAGGGAGCCGGACTTAGGTGGATCCCTGGTGGGGAAGGCCAGAGAGAAGGAACGTCAGAAAGGGAGCTCAGGATCACGCTCCAGAATTACTTGGGAGTTGGCCGAGTCCAGGACCTGGTGGACGCAGCACGGCTCGGGCGGTCGCTCAAGGCCGGAGTGACCAGAATAACAGCAGTAAGTAAAGACCCTGAACTGCACAGCCCGACTCTGAGTCTCATTACCATCCTCACTGCACCTCCACAACCACCATCCTCTACACCTGACCCCCTGAGGCTATACCCCTCCCGTTGGGGGTTATACTACCTGAGCTGCACACACATCACCAGCCTCAGCGGACCCTGCTGCAGCGGCGGCCGTATTGACCGCAATTCAACGGGTGGCGTAGTCGACATAAAAGAACATCTAGTAATATCTATAAGGACTGCCACACACTGAGCTTGACACCCTGGGCACGGACCGGGTCACCGCCACTCGGAGACTACAACCCCCATCTGATCCGGCTCCGGGTATCCCCCAAACAACACTGGCCCAGGGGGCGCGTCAACTTTGGCGTAGTCGGCAGGATTACGTGCCCGCAACAACTGGGTACTGCGTGCCTGAAGAAAAGTACACCGTTACCTTAAAAAGAAGTCTCCCGCCGGTTCCGGAGGGTCCCCGCCAACGGACCCCATCACAGGTCGTTTCCCGCCGGTTGTCCGCCATTTGCAGCTTTTTCCCGCCATCCATGGAGTTTCCCGCCACTGGGAGACGATTCCCGCCATTTCCAAAGATTTCCCACCTTGGAAGAGCGGACGCCATTATGGGCGTGCCAGAGGGTGGCAAGAGGCCACCTCCCATCGTGGGCCAGGTCGAAGAATGGCGCCAAAAGCGGAAACTGCGCCCACCAACAGAGACTGTGATGCTGGAAGTGTCCATCAGCGTAAGAGAACTGCCCCTGGAACTGACAATCACAAAGTTGCCCCGGGACCACCCTCAATGTGGGCGGAGACAGAACAAGAGAGCAAAGATGGGTGTCGCCTGGAGGAGTCTGGAGAGAGCGCACCCGGAGACAAGAAGTCTGGAGAAGAGTCCAGAGAAAGCCTACCCGGAGATGGAGGGAGAGTCAGGCAGCACCGACCCAGTGGTCAGGAGCCTGCTGCAAGCAACGACCCCACTAGGCTTAGTGGAGGTCCTGGCACAGCTCCCCCGAGACCGGGAGTGTGCACAGACTGCGCTGGAGAGCCTCGCACGGAGGATGGCCCGGGTACAGCGAGAGACGTTGGCGGAGTGGAGCCGAGAGATGGCCCAGCAGACCGAAACCCGACAGCGGAGCACGCCACCCGAGACGAGGAGACAGACCGCCTCTGAGGATGGTGCAGGAGGAGTGAAGGCCGGAGACGGCGCCGAGAAGGGAGCTGAACGGACGGAGGCAGGTAAAGGGGACGTCTATACCCCAAGCCGAGAAACCGTGTGCCTGCCCCAGCTCCCCGTCGCAGAGCCCGAAGTTCCCCCTGCCGTGCCCGTCGCTGCATCGTCACCGCCGCCGACTAGGCCTCAACCGGAAACCGCGGCCGCGACCCCTGTGACGTCACACGCCTCGACCTCGAGCGTGGCCAAGCAGGAAATACCACTGGCCTGGTCGCAAGGCCTAGTACACCCGGGCGCCGCAATTCCAACAGCGCCCCCTACCTCCGCGGAGCCACCGGCCTGGTCGCAGGGCCGAATAACCCAGGGCGCCGCCGTTCTAACGGTGCCCTTTGCCTTTAAGGTGCCCCAGGCCTGGTCGCAAGGCCTGGTTAACCCGGGCGCCGCTACCATCAACGCGCCCTCAACATCTAGAGCGCCGCACCTGGGTGAAGACTTGTTTGCCCAGCACACGTGCCCGGATGGGCAGCCCTTCATATGGCCCCAGGAGTATATTCAGCTGGAACTCCAAAAGGCAAGGCCCATGTGCGAGCCCCTGATTCCGGCTCCGAAGCCCGTAAAGAGGACCTCGCCCCCGCTGGAGGAGGCACAGTTTGAGTGGGACCCCACTGGAGAAGACCTCATGGGGTTCACTCAGGAGACTCGGGCGGCCGCAGCGGAGCGTGCAGAGTGCTGCCGCCAGCAGCTCGAGGTCTTCGAGAGGGAGCGGAGAGAGAGGCGGGTCCGGGAACAGCAGATGCAGATAAGGAGCGCGGAGCAGAAGAGCCGGACCAGGAGGAATCCCCGTGCAGCTCATGGTCCCCCTTCCACCGGGACTGTGATAAAATTCAACATGCAGCATGGGTGGGGCTTCATTAGAGACCATCATACCCCCGGCGACGTCTTTGTGACCCGCAGAGACGTAGAAAGCCATCTGCCGGAGGGACACAGAGGTCGTCACCTGTATGTAGGGGACAAGGTCACCTTCACCCGGCACAAGTGTGCCAAAGGACCCTACGCCCTCCATGTGCATCGCCTGATGGAGGAGGAGCTGCGGTGTGAGGAGGAGCAGGAGGACCCGGACGGGTCTGAATCCAAAGAAAAAGCAGGAGGACGCCGTCGTTGAAGTACGGTAGAGAGAGACTGTATAAAGTTGCCCGTCGGGGTACCAAGAACTGTTACTTATTTAAAATATGTTCCCCGTTGGGACAAAGTGTGAACTGATACCCGTGTGTCCCTAGTTCCTAATAACTGGCCGAGGACTGAGAGCGGCCATATCCCCTTTGTATATAGTTGCGCTTCCTAAAGCGCCCCCTACTGGTTTTATGGGAAAACCATTTTTCTTCAAGAGACTGTCGCGCTTTTCCCGGTCACAAGCTGCACCGTGACCGGAGGAACCAGAGACAGGAATGTTTACAAGAATGTTTCTAAAGAAGAGTTTTTATGAAAAGTTTTATGTGATGTTTTATATGTTTATATGTTGATGTTTATGAAAAATAATTGTATGTTTTGGATGTTTTTGTCTTTAACAGCCCGAGGACGTGCTGTGATTTACCAGGGGGGAATGTAGCACCCTGAGGATTCGGCTGCTACAGGGGTATTACACCTCAAGCCAGAGGTGTGGTATTCCACTCCCGGGTAAGGATGGAGTGTGGAACTGAGCTTAGTAGGCTGCATGCACTACATACATCCCATTTCCGGGGGACAGACCAATGGTACTCCCACTAGAGAAATGTGCAGGTACGACAGTGTCTGTCCCTGGCTGGAGTGGGAGGGGGGTGGAACATCCCAGTAGTGTAGGGGCAGATAGGGGGAGCAGTCTGGGTAGTGTTAGGAGCTCATTGGGTGCTGGTCACCTGAGCTCACACATAGAGGGAGTATATAAGGTGGGAACCATCTTAGATCAGGGTCAGTCTGTCATTTTGTCAGAGTAGAGTCAGAGGAAGAGAGCAGAGGAGAAGAGCAGCTCCAAGGCCCAGAGAGAGAGAGGAGAAAGAAGGACCCAGAGGGGGAGAAGAGAGAACTCCAAGATCCCAAAATTAGACCAGAGGGTGAAGAGTTGGCACAAGGGTACCGGATCCCAAGCTGGTGGAGGGCACTAATCCTCAGCCAGAGACCGGAGGTCGTGGGCAGGATCTGCCACGACCACCCACTAAATCCACCCGGAAGGCAGACCAAGAATAGGGGCAGGGAACCCAGAGACAAGGGTTTACCAACAAGAGGCCCGAGGGAGCCGGACTTAGGTGGATCCCTGGTGGGGAAGGCCAGAGAGAAGGAACGTCAGAAAGGGAGCTCAGGATCACGCTCCAGAATTACTTGGGAGTTGGCCGAGTCCAGGACCTGGTGGACGCAGCACGGCTCGGGCGGTCGCTCAAGGCCGGAGTGACCAGAATAACAGCAGTAAGTAAAGACCCTGAACTGCACAGCCCGACTCTGAGTCTCATTACCATCCTCACTGCACCTCCACAACCACCATCCTCTACACCTGACCCCCTGAGGCTATACCCCTCCCGTTGGGGGTTATACTACCTGAGCTGCACACACATCACCAGCCTCAGCGGACCCTGCTGCAGCGGCGGCCGTATTGACCGCAATTCAACGGGTGGCGTAGTCGACATAAAAGAACATCTAGTAACATCTATAAGGACTGCCACACACTGAGCTTGACACCCTGGGCACGGACCGGGTCACCCCCACTCGGAGACTACAACCCCCATCTGATCCGGCTCCGGGTATCCCCCAAACAACACTGGCCCAGGGGGCGCGTCAGACACACCCGTGACAAGTGAGCAGGTAGTCAGATGTGACACTGCAGCACAGACTGGCGAACAGCAGGAGGGTGAGAACATCAAAAGTGAGCACATACTGCCCCCACTTTCAACAGCAGCTCTGACATGTGTGGGTAGTTTTTCACGAAGCTCTGCAACACCAAGTTCAGCACATGGGCCAGGGAAGGGATGTGCGTCAAGCCGGCTAAGCCCAGAGCTGCTACGAGATTTCACTCATTATCGCACACCACCAGGCCAGGCTTAAGGTTCATCGGCACCAATCACTAATCTGTCTGCTGTCTGATCCCAGTCCAAAGCTCCTGCGCATTGTGGTGTTTGTTCCCCAAACAGAGAAGTTTAAGAACAGCCTGTTGTCATTTCCCCCTGGCTGTGCTGAAGTTGGTGGTGCAGGTCTTCTTGTGACCAGATGAGAAGGTAATGGAGGAAGTAGAGTAGGAGGCAACCTGGACAGATACGTCCAGCAATACTAGGTCGTAGAACATGAGCTAAAATGCCTCCGCTCCATGTGGGGTCTAGGATCTCATCATCCCTTGCATTATCTTCCACCGACTCTTCAACCCTGCCCTCCTTGCCGGTCTGCACACTGCAGAAAGATGTTGCAGTTGGCAATTGAGTTTTCCAATCATCTGACATTTGCTGCAGTGGTCCACTGACCGTGTGCACCAGCCCTCCCACATACTCATCCTCCAACATAACGAGTGGTTTTGCATTAGTGCACTCAGTTTCTTTCACTTCTGGGGCAGGGCCAGGGAGATGGGCCACAGAACCCCAGCCAGCGGATTCTTCAAAAAGCAGAAGAGATTGCTGCATGACTTGGGGCTTAGACTTCTTGGCTGATCTGCAAGGGGGAGAGGTGTAAGTCGGATGACCATGGTCCTCAGGTGCCAACTGTGCACTTTCTGCAGTGGATAATGTGAAGGATCTGGACCTACGCTCAGCCATCCAATCTAACACCTTTTCAACGTCTTGTTGCCTCACCATTCGTGCAGCGTTATTCGTGCATATGAAAGGACACATAACATCCTGTCGCCTGCGTGCACAAGAGGAAGGAGTTGTATTTAGGCACGTAGCAGGTACAGAATGACCACATCCTCTCCCTTCATCAGCTACACTGCCACCACCATTAGCAACTACACCATCATCAACACCTCCACGCCACCTATTTGATGCTCTCCTCATTTTTGGAAGGGATTTTTCTGCACTCTACTCACAAAGATAGGGTGGAAGAGTAGATTTATTTATTTTCCACACTACTAGAAAATACACAGCGGTGAAGAAAAATTATTTCTTTTACCTACATATGGCAATGAGATGCCTGATGCTAATTATTTACTTGCAACACTAATAGAAAAAAAAGGGGTCCAGAAAAATTATTTCTTTGGCCTTCAAATGGCAAGGAGATGGTTGATGGCAATTATTTATTTCTCAGACTACTAGAAAACACATAGCTGTCCTGAAAAATTATTTCTTTGGCCTACAAATGGAACAGTACTCCCACAGACGGGGGGTGAAGAGTACATACAGTGGCTTAAAGGAACAGTACTCTCACAGGAGGGGTTGCAGAGTACACCCAGCGACTTTTGCCACAGTGCTCCCATGGATATGGGTTGCAGAGTACACACAGCAACTTTTGGCACAGTACTTCAACAGATATGGGTTGCTAAAAAGACACAGCGACTTTTGGCACAGTACTCCCACAGATATGGGTTGCAAAGTACACACAGCAGCTATTGGCACAGTACTTCCACAGGTGAGGTTGCAGAGTACACACAGCAACTTTTTTTCAGCATGCGCAGTCATATTCTGTCCCTCACACCAGCTGCGTTCTGTCCCTAAACTAATAAGAGCAGAATGGCGACAGCACTCGTGATCCGGCCTTCATACAAGCTGGGTCACGTGCTGCACTGGCCAATCACAGTACATTAAAAAGTCTGTGTTTGGGGTTCTCTACCACACACTAGGTGTCTGATACGGACCACAAACTTTACCATTTGTTTAGCTCAACCCTATTAATAATTTTAATTACCTAATTTGGACCAACAAATTTAGCAGCAAACGTCCTTGTTGGAACTTTAAGATGAAAATTTTTTGAGGATAGCCAAACAAATCTCCCACCTGTAAGACAAGAGCCCTCCAATGTCTGCAGTTCCCAGTTTTCTTGGTCTGATTGCAAGTTATCAAAAGGCCTTTTTCGACCTTAATCACATGGGAGGAATATCTTTCCTCCTCTGGGATTGCTGACTGCAAACCAGAGAAATTTCCAAAAATTGGATGAAAATCCTCACAAACAAAAAATATGAGGTATCGATAACAGTAGAGGTGCGGTTATTGAGAGCGAACTCAGCCAGAGGAAGAAAATCCACCCAGTCTTCTTGATTGGATGAAGTAAAACATCTTAAATATTGTTCTAATTCTTGGTTCATTCTCTCTATCTGACCATTAGTGTCAGGTTGATAACCTGAGGAGAACGAAAGCTTAATTCTAATATGGAGCAAAAGCTATGCCAAAAGCTAGCCATAAACTGAACCCCTCTATCAGAAATAATGTTTTTAGAAACACCATGTAACTTAATGATTTAAGAGATAAACAATGTAGCTAAACTCTTAGTCGTAGGCAATTTTAGTAGAGGAACCAAGTGAGCCATCTTTCTGAAACGGTCCATGACCCCCCTATACTACAATATTACCTCAAGAATCAGGCAAATCTGTGACGAAATCTGTGGACAAATGAGTGTAAGGTTGTGATGGAACTTTGTTAAAGAAAAGAAACCCTGCCAGAGCCTAGCGAGAGGCTTTATACCGTGCGCAAACTCTACATTTACGGACATACTCATAAACTTCCTTTCAAGCTCTCTGACACCAAAGGGACCTGGAAACAGCTCTCCAGGTGGCAGAGGAACCAGGATGTCCAGCCAATACAGAGTCATGCACTTTGTTAAGAAGGTCAGTGCAAAGCGAGGACGGCACAAAAAGCTTGTCGGATGGCATGACCTCTGGTGCACCAACCTGAACCTCCACAATGCGCTGTATGAGATAAATTCACAGAGCACCCACCACCCCTTCACTAAGAATTTTGACTGGATTTTTGTCCCTCAACTCCAAAACAAAACAAAGTGAGGCTATGTGCCCGCGATGCAGAAATGCTCCGGATTTTTCCTGAGCGTTTCTGCATCTCCCTGGCTGAAAAAAATGCATGCGGATTGTACATGCGGATTGTACGTGCGGATTGTACATGCATTTTCCTGCCAGGGACATGCGGAAGTGAAGCGTTCTTCACACGCATTTCCGCATGCGGGTTGACCAGCGCTTTCCAAGCGATTTTAGCATCACTTGGAAAGTGCTTGTCAACTAGGTCACACTATATAAATCCATGCAAAAGGCATGGATTTATATAGTGTGACCGTAAAAGAATGGTAAGAAATAAAAAAATAAATCTATACTTACATTCCGATGGCCCCCGGAGTCTTGCTTCGCTCCGTCCTGGCTGCCGGCAGATAGCGGTACACTGAAGGACCTGCCGTCACATGACTATGACGTTAGCGCAGGTCCTTCAGTCCACCGCGATCTGCCGGCATGGGAGGATGAGCGCAGGGGGGCCATCAGAAGGTAAGTATAATATTTATTTTTTATTTTATTCTTTTTTTCACAGGTTCTATGGTATTCGGGTCCGGAGGAGAGTCTCCTGTCCTTCACACCCGGGTACCATCCGCAAATTGAAACGCATGGAATGCGCATCTACATATGCAGTGATGCGTAATCCATGCGTTTCAATGCAAGTCAATGGTGGTGAAAACGCAGCACTTCCGCAAAATAATTGGTAGTGCTGCATTTTTTTCCGCAATGATAATCCGCAGCGGAAATTTCCGCAGCATGTGCACAGCACATGCGGATTATCATTGGGGAACATGCCAGACGTTCTACCAAGCGTTTTTTAAGCGTTTATGCAGCGTTTTTGCTGCTGCTGAAGTGCTTAAAAAACGCATCGTGGGCACACAGCCTGATAAAGCAACAGTCTTAACACTTTTAGTACCAGGGAGATATGTCACAGTCACATCAAACTGAGCGAAAAAGAGAGCCCACAGGCCTGTCTAGTATTTAATCACTTTGGGTGTCAACATATGGTAATTTTTTGTGATAAGTAAGGACTGTAACTCTATGCCTATCCAACTAATGCCTACATTCCTCGAAACTCTCTTAACAGCCAAAAGTTCCCAATCACATATTTCATAGTTGGACTTTGCGTGTGAGAATTTCCAAGAAACAAAAGCACAAGGATGAAAGTAATCATCTTTCTTCTCTGAAAGAACAGCACCCATCCTCACAGAAGAGGCATCTACCTCAACCAAAAAAGGCAAATCAACATCGGGTTGACTGAGGACAGGAGCTTTAGAAAAGGCTGTCTTGAGAGCTGCAAAAGCATCAACGGCCTCAGTACACCAAGAGAAAAAGATAATAATTAGAAAAACCTAAGAATCTCTGTAAAGTTTTAAAATTAGAAGGTTGCACCTAATCAAGGACGGCCTGTACCTTGACGTGATCCACCTGAAAACCTTTAGCAGAAACCAAAGGACCCAAAAACTGAACCTGCTGCACCTCAAATTGACACTTCTCTAGCTTTGCAAAAAAAACGATTGTCACAAAGAACCCGACTCAACTGTCAAACATGCTCCTGATGATTCTCACAAGAACCTGAGTAAATAGTTATATCATCCAAGTATATCACCACAAATCTACCCATCAAAGAAGAAAAAATATCATTCATGAAGTTCCGAAGCACTGCTGGAGCATTGGTCAAGCCAAACGGCATCACCAAATTTTCAAAGTGACCCTCGGATGTATTTAAATCAAACACGTATAAGGTTATATGCCCCTCTCAGATCCAGTTTAGAAAAACACTTGGCCCCTGCTAATTGAATAAGCTGATCAGGAATAAAAGGTAATGGGTATGGATTTCGTACAGTAATATTATTAATCTCTCTAAAATCCAAACAAAAATGCAAACCTCCATATTTTTTCTTCACAAAGAAAAATCCCATGGAGACTGGTCAGGTGGAAGGCCTTATGTGACCCTTGGAGAGACTCTTTTGAATGTACTCTTTCAAGGCTTCTATTTCAGTAAGACACAGGTTAAACAGATGAGATGTAGGCAATTTGGCCCCTGGGATAAATTTGATAGCACAATCATATGACCTCTGCGAGGGAAGAACTTCACAGTTAGTTTCAGAAAAAACATCCTCAAAATCCTGAATAAAATCTGGAAGAAGAGATCTCCTAGATGCCAGGGATTTAGATATGGTAAACAACTGGAAAAACAAAAATTCCCCCAAGACTTAACCTCACGAGTAGTGATGAGCCAGCATGCTCGCTACTGCTCAGTGCTCGCCTGAGCATCTCACTGCTCGACATGCTCGGCGCTCGCCGAGTATTTCCGGGGTTGCTCGGCGGGAGCTCGGCTCTCCTTCCTTCATGTTTGGTGCTCTTTAGAGCAGGAATTGCCTGCCACTCATTGTAATGCAGCAGCCATGGTGGTTGTGGCATTACAGTGATTGGATGGCCGCACAGCGTCATCAGGTCTATATCAGACCTCGCGCCGCCATGCTCTTCACAGTCACTCCGGAATTAGACAGTGTAGGGAGAGCTGCTGCTGAGATAGGGAGAGATTTGCTTGTTTCTAGTTAGTGTAGGTATACCAAACTATATTAGAGACACATAACCATCTCAACAAACAGTCCTTCTGAGGACTAATCCATCTGCAGAGATATCAGGCAGGCAGTGTATATAGGCAGGCAGGGTATTTAGTAGACTGCAGTGCACATAGGACAAGAGGCTCCATTCCAGTTTTGTCTGCTGCTGCTGTTAGATATTTCTAGAAATAGACCAAGATCTCAGGGGCCAGGAATAATTTTTTTTGGATCTTAATCCTCATTATGTGCTTAAAAAGCAATCCAGAGAACACTGTTTTTCTGCGCCATTTGCTTGTTGGCACTGCAGCATACAGCCATGTCCTTTCCATATTACAGAGCTAAAATCCAGCTATTTAAAACTGTGTTTTCTCCGTCACACAGATCACATATACGTTTTCAGAAAACATTGCCATTTCTGACCTCCATTAAAAATTTGTTTCAGTGTGTCAGTGAAGCAATTGACAACAGATTGCTGTTCAAAATAGTTACCTACAGGCCAAGTATTTAAAACTGTGTTTTCTCCGTCACACAAGATCACATATACGTTTTCAGAAAACACTACCATTTCTGACCTCCATTAAAAATTTGTCGCAGTGTGTCAGTGAAGCAATTGACACCAGATTGCTGTTCAAAATAGTTACCTACAGGTCAGGTATTTAAACCTGTGTTTTCTCCGTCACACGGGTCACATATACGTTTTCAGAAAATACTGCCATTTCTGACCGGGTGGATTAGTCAGGCAGCAGAGTTTAGGATAGATTGGAGGGGTGCGACAGTATTAGATGGGAGGCCACAGAGCAGGAGGTTTCAGTAGTCAAGACGGGAGATGATGAGGGCATACACTAGTGTTTTTGCTGATTTACGGTTGAGGAGCAGGCGGATCCTGTAGATATTTTGGAGTTGCAGTTGGTAGGAAGTCAAAAGGGTTTGGATCTCAGGTTTGAAAGAGAGATCAAAGTTAAGCTTGCAGGAATGGGGAGAGTGGGCAGATTGGGCAGCCATTGACTTTAATGGATAAGTCTGTTGTTGGGGTTCAATGAGATGGTGGGAAGATGATGAATTGCGTTTTATCTATGTTAAGCTTTAGAAATCTAGCGGAGAAGAAAGATGAACTAGAGGACAGATATTGTGGGATTCTGGGGAGCAAGAAGGTGATATCATGTCCAGAGAGGTAGATCTGTGTGTCATCAGCATAAAGGTGATATTTAAAGCCGTGAGACTCTATGAGCTGCCCCAAGCCAAAGGTGTAGATGGAGACGAGCAGGGGTCCTAGAACTGAACCTTGGGGAACACCGACAGATAGGGGTCGTGATGAGGAGGTGGTGTGTGAATGAGAGAAACTTAATGTCCGGTCTGTTAGGCATGAGGAGATCCACGTTAGGGTCAAGTCTGTGATGCCAAGAGATGAGAGAGTCTGTAATAAGACGGAATGGTCCACTGTGTCGAATGGCAGATGACTGGTGCTCCAGGAGGAGGACAAAATAGTGTCGCTTGGATTTGGCGGTTAGTAAGTCGTTGGTGATTTTACTCAGGGCAGTTTCAAGTTTCAGTTGAATGGTGCGGTCGGAAGCCAGATTGTAAGCGGTCAAAGAGGGAGCAGGAGGAGAGGTGGGAGAACAGTTCAAAATCAATGTGCTGTTCCAGTAGTTTTGAGGCATAGGGGAGAAGTAATATGGTTCAATATCTAGACACAAAGGATGGGTCAAGGGAGGGCTTTTGCAGAATGGGTATGATCGAGATATGATTGAAGCATGAAGGGAAGACACCAGTTGTTAGTGACAGGGGTAAAAGGTGGGTTATGGCTGGTATGAAGACTGTGGTAAGATTTGGAATGAGATGGGATTGGGCCAAGTTCACAGTTGGTGAGATATGATTTGGAGAGTAAATAGGAATGTTGATCTTCGTGATTACAGAGAAGCTAGTTTTGGAGGAGGAGAGTTGAGTAGTTATAAGTAGTGTTGAGCCACCCCCGTAGTGTTCGAGTTCGGTTCGGTTCGTCGAACACCCGTGTGTTCGCCGAACTGTTCGTCGAACTGTTCGTCGAACACCTTCGAACACCGTTAAAACCAATGGCAGGCAAACAAAAACACATAGAAACACATAGAAAACACCTTCAAAGGTGTCCAAAAGCTGACAAACTGCTCAGAAGACATAACTAACACATGGAAAAGTGACAAGTACATATAGTCATGCGAAAATAAAAGAGGTGGAGGAGTAAAAGGAGGGGGAGACACAGATATAGGCATGTTATGCCCTTCTAAAATCCAAAAAGTGAGAAGCCGACACGGCCAGTCTGTTCCTGCCCGTGCCACCTCCGTGTCACCGGGTTTGTGCCAGAGCCGCGGTGGACCCTGACAGCCAGCCCCCCTCTCCTAATACTGGTGCCTGTCCGCTGGTGGGTCGAGCCCCCCGCGGTGGGGGGGGAGTAACATCTGCAGAAGAAAGACCATCTTACAGCCAAACTAACATGTCGACTTCTTTTCGTGGACAATGTGATACGATCCCTTTGTTACGGACACGCCCATCGCTACAAATTCCAGACGAGGCACAAAAACAGCAGGTGCTTCAGCGGATATCAAGTGCTCCTTCAAGTGGGCTCTCCTCCACCTCAACTTCAACATCACAAATACTCCAGTCCTCAGAGGTGTCACCCCAATCGCACTTGCTTCCTCACAGCTCCCAAGTCTCCAGCTGCCCGTCTGAGTATGGGGTAACACAGATGGTTGAGTCTGCACAGCTGTTTACTCATACTATAGCCTGGGAAACAGAGGTCTGCTCCAGAGCTTCTGTTAATCCAGACGAGGAAATGATCTGCACTGATGCCCAGAATCTTTATAAGTCGGATCCAGGACCAGATGAAGAAGGTTCTGAGCATAATGTAGACCCTCGTTCCCAAACTGTAACTCCTGTTGGTGGAGACAATGATGAAGACGATGATGAGACTCAAATACCTGATTGGAGCGACAACTTGACTTTTCGGTCAGGGCAGGAAGAGGTTGGCTTTGAGGACGACGGGTGTGATAACACACAGGGTGATGATGACAAGGTTGGAGATCCCACTTACTGTCAACCCACAGTCAGCCAGTCGATGAGGTCACCCGGGCCTTTGCCTGGCCTTTGGGATGTCGCGGTGGTCGGCTCCCTGGCCCGTACCCTGGGGTCACTCTTTAAAAGGGTGGATAATTGTTAATTTTATAAGAGTTTGTGACACCACCTGTGGTATCTGGTGAGACGCACCAGCGCTGCAGCAGTCCACTGAGGCCCGTGATAATGCAGCTCGATGGTATAGCTCCCCACAGGTGGAGCTAGGTCTCAGGGCAGCGTATGCAGGGGGAATGCAGGACAGGCGAGACCCAGAAGGGTCAGAGCAAGAACGGAAACGGACACGGTAGTCACTTCAGTACCTTTTACTGGAGGAAATTCAGGCACATCCTGGAGCACTGTAGGGTGAAGGGTGCATATCAGGATCCTCCCCAATGAGCGGGTGTAGGGCCTCCTGTTTCTTGCCTCTGCGCAGTAAGTTTCTGACCTGCCTGGAGCTAGGCCTAACTTTGTCTCTGTCCTGCGCTGGCTGACCTTGTGGTAGGGCCTTCTCTTGAAGTTCACGCTCCCAGTATGCGGGGCCTAAGCGTCTCCTGGCTCTGTTACGTATCAGCACCTTAGCGATCCTGGGACTTGTAGTTCTCCAGGGATTCCGGTTATGCCTTACTGGGTCATAGAGATCCCGGTAAGCTCGGATCCGGTGTCCGGTAAATGCTTCGGGGTGAGCTGGTTAAGCTCCTCTGCCCCTTATGTACTAACTCGCCACTCGGCTTCGGCCTACTCGGGCCCTCAATAGGCTATACACACTAACGGCAGCTTGACGCGCTTCACCGATCTTATGACGCCGGCACACCTTAAGCTCTATCTGGGCTCCCTGAATCTAGCTAGCAGGAGCCTCGTGTTCCACTGCTGAACTATTAACTGAGTTCTCTAGACTAGACTGAGCTCCACTGCAGACTGACCTCTCTTAGGCTTCTCTACTGCAGGAACTCTTCAGAGGAACTGAACTGCCTAGCTCCACCTTCCCTATTTATATCCCTAACGGGCTCCCTCTGCTGGTCTGAGGTGGAAGGTGGAGATGTGTGAATGTTTATGGGGGCCTCTTGTGGAGGATTCCATCAATACACTCTTCTAGGATCTGTGATACCAAGCGCAGCGGGGCGTCACAGATGCTATTGACGACGAGGTTAGGTTGCGCCTTCCTGGACAGAGACGGAGTACTGGAAGCACGTCAACAACTGCATCCTCAACCACAACTCCGCCTCTGACCACAAGTCGTAGTGGCTCTTCAGGTCGCATGGGCTCTAAGCCTTGCATAGCCTGGGCATTTATTCAGATCGATAAGGATGACCCAACTCGTGTTATCTGTAATATTTGTCACCAAAAGCTAAGTAGAGGCCAAAAAATCCATAGTTTGAGTACTTCATGCATGTACCGTCACATGGATATGAAGCATAAGTTGCAGTGGGAAGCTCACTGTGCTACAATGCGGCCTAGCAGGCTGGGCCAACCACCGTCTGCCACATCTTGTGCATCCGCGGCCTCTTCATCCTCTGTGACTGGGGGGACAGCAGTCACACATGTTTTTGGACGCAGACCTGCCACCTCTTTACCTGCAACAGCCAGTGTGATTGGCAGGTCGTCAGTTCATTGGGAAGTGGAAACACCTGCTGGTGTTGAGAGCTCTCTGACATCGAGAGCACCACCTTTGGATCAAGGCAACCTAACATGTCCGCCTGCATCTTCCTCACAGACCGGCAGTTTGCCAGGGACACCCTACTCAACCCCGTCAAAGCACAACAGCCAGCCCTCGGTCCCTCAGATGTGGACAAGTAAAAGACCATTTCCTCCTAGCCATGAGAAAGCTAAGAGGTTGAATTTCACCATCTGCAAGCTGTTGGCTACAGAAATGCTGCCTTTCCGCCTGGAGGACACAGTGGATTTTTGAGACCTTATGTCCGTCGCAGTGCCCCAGTACCAGATGCCCAGTCGGCACTACTTCTCAAAGAAAGGTGTGCCTGCGCTCCACCAGCATGTCGCATACAACATCACCGCTTCTTTGAGAAACTCTGTGTGTGACAGGGTGCATTTCACCACAGACACTTGGACGAGTAGGCATGGACAGGGGCGTTACATGTCGCTGACAGGGCACTGGGTAACTATGGTGACAGCAGGACAAGGGGCTGCTGTCCAAGTCTTGCCGTCCCCGCGAGTTGTACGTCAATCCTCTTTATCTAGAAGTTCCTCCACTGCTTCTGCCTCCTCAACCTCCTCTCGGTCCTCCACCTGCACCCAAAGCCTGTCTGGTAATGCCACCTGCTTTCTAACTGCGCACCTCCTTACTATGCTGGCAGCAGGGCTCAACGGCATCAGTGTTTACTTTGAAATGTCTGGGAAATGTGAGTCACACAGCTGAGGACTTGTGGTCAGCTCTGGAGACCCAGTTTCATGAATGGTTGTCTCCACTGGACCTGCAACCAGGGAAGGCCGTGTGCGACAATGCTGCAAACCTGGGTGCGGCCCTTCGCCGGGGCAATGTTACACACGTGCCTTGTATGGCTCACGTGTTGAACCTGGTTGTCCATAAATTTTTAGCCCACTATCCCGGACTAGATGGCCTTCTGCAGAGGGCAGGGTCGCTGTGTGCTCACTTCCGCCGTTCGCATCCCGCAGCTCAACGACTTACATCTCTACAGAAGTCGTTGGGCCTGCCAGTTCACCGGCTGAAATGCGATGTGCCGACACGGTGGAATTCAACTCTGCACATGTTGCAGCGACTGTGGCAGCACCGACAAGCCCTGGTGCAATAGTTTCTGACGTATAGCCTGGGCCAACGAGATCCAGAGGTGGGGCAAATCACACAGCAGGAGTGGTCTCAGATCAGGGACCTATGAAGTTGACGCGCCCCCTGGGCCGTGGGGTACCCGGAGCCGGGCCGGTAGACGCTGGAGGTTGTAGTCACTGTGGCGGTGACCCGGTCCGTGACCCAGGGCGGTCAATCCAACGGTAATTTGTATATATGAATTTTATAATGTCCGACTACACCACCTGTGGAGTGTGGCCAAAGGGGCCGCCGCTGCGGAACAGTCCTCTGAAGCTGGTGGTTTTGCTGCAATGGTATTATTACTCACCACAGGAAGAGTGTAGCTTCAGGGCAGTGTGGGTGGATGATGGTGGTTGTAGTGCAGGGAGTCAGTAATGAACACAGAGTTCGTGTGATGCAGTCCCAAGATCTTTACTCACAGTTGTTGCAGTCCAGATTACAGGTACCAGAGCTATCTCACCCGTCGTGCTGTGCGTACTCAGTGAGGGGCTCAGTTCACCCCCAGATAGCTCCGGAGTACTTAGCAGGACCCCCTTCTGTGTGTCCTTTCTCTGGCCTTCTCCCTCACACCCAGTGACACTTCTATCCGGTATCCTCGGGCCTTGGCGGGCGACTTGTGTTCCGTCCCCTGGGTCCTATGTGGCTACCTTCTTAGTGAGACTGGTGTGGACTTTTGCCTGCAGTACATGAAATGCTGCAGCCTTCGGTTTCTAGTTGAGCCTTGCTGTTTCTCCTCTAGTTGAGGGACCGGTTCCCCTTATCTGGCCTGACCCCTCTACCTCCTGGTAGCAGCGGGAGTACAGGTGGCCTTCTGCACGGCCCGTAGCCCTAGGGTCCCTTCGGTTCCTGGAGCCTTCCTGCTCCCACTCCTCTCTTCTCTCCTTCAGTCCTGGGCCTCCCAGGCTAGGCCCGCCTCCGGAGCAGAGCTCATGCCGAGCCTCTGCTCCTGCCACTTTTCCTCCTCTGACTGGCTTGCTCTTTCTAAGATGGCTTCCTATTTATACTCTCCCTGTCATGTGCTCCCCTAAGCTGCTCCCCTAAGCACCCACTACATAGGATCCTCCCACCAGCTAGGGACCTGGGACTGTGCTCTCCCTTAGGAGCAATCTCGCCCTAACCCCACTGCGGGTATGTGTTGGATGCAGGTGTTAGGGTCCCAAGCCATACGCCTTCCTTACCTGAGGGTGAGATACCACACCTCTGGGTGAGATGCAGTAACTCTGTGGTGACTGCACCCTCAGGGGCGCCACACACCTTTCTGCACAGTTTTGAAATGGCGACGAAAATGTTTAGTGCTGACGACGATGCCATTATCAGCATAACTATTCCGGTGATTTACATGCTGGAGCACACATTAAACAGAATTCAGAGTCAGGTGGTCGGACAAGAGGAGGTGGAGGAAGTAGAGGAGGAGTCGTATGCGGAAGGGATAACATCTCCAAGGTCCAGACGGTTGGCAGCACCAAGGAGGCAGGCATGGGAGGGTGGGGGAGAGGGATTAAACAGGGCGCATGGTAGCAGCCAAACTGTTGAGGAAGGTGCAGGAGCCGAGGAAGAAGTGGAGGATGAACTGGCGATGGGCATGGAAGACTCATCAGATGAGGGAGACCTTGATCACATTTCTGTTGTGCGAGGTTGGGGGGAGAGGGCAGAGGAAAGAAGCATGATTCTTACCTCGCTACCAACACAACAAGGACTTGGTCCTCCTGGATGCGCAAGACACATGAGTGCCTTCTTGCTGCACTACCTGCAACATGACCCTCAGATTGCAGAATTCGAAGTAATCTTGACTACTGGGTTGCCACACTCTTAGATCCCCGGTACAAAAGTAAATTTGCCGAAATAATTCCTGCCATAAAAAGGGATTGACGCATGCAGGCGTATCTGCAGACGCTGTTGCAGAATCTTACATGTGCTTTTCCACAAAACACCAGTGGTGCACGAAGTGAATCTCACAGTTCTAACTTGCCAACCGCGGGACTGTCGAGTCTTCATCACTCAAACCGTAACAGTAACACAGTATCTGCTGGTAACAGCAATTTTGTGAAATCGTTTCACCACTTTTTTAGACCATCCTTTGCAAGGCCACAGGAGACAAGAAGTCTGACACATAGTCAATGCCTAGAGAGGATGGTGCAGGAGTATCTCCAAGTGAACATCGAAGCCATGACTGTGTCACTGGACCCTTGCTCATTTTGGTATTCCAATCTGGAAAAATGGCCGGAGCTCGCCACTCACGCCTTGGAGATCTTGTCATGCCCTGCAGCCAGTGTTCTCTCTGAACGTGTGTTCAGCGCTGCTGATGGTGTGCTGACAGATAAGCGCACGCGGCTGTCCACTGAGAATGTAGACAGACTCACGTTCATAAAGATGAACAAATCATGGATTCGCAAGGACTTTTCTAATCCTGTGTTATCCTTGGGAGGCTAAAAGCTTGAGGATTTGGTAATATCACCTCACCAACCGTTTTAAGCAACTGTGGGGCAATTGATGCCACTTAACCCTAGAACGCATGACCATAAAAATCTACACTTTCATATACCTGGGGCCTTTTAGGCCCGTGTGCAAATAACATTGAATAACTCAAACTCAAATGACAAACAACTACAGTGCTGGCCAAAAGTATTGGCACCCCTGCAATTCTGTCAGATAATACTCAGTTTCTTCCTGAAAATGATTGCAATCACAAATTCTTTGGTATTATTCTCTTCATTTAATTTGTCTTTAATGAAAAAAACACAAAAAGAATTGTCCTAAAGCCAAATTGGATATAATTCCACACCAAACCTAAAAAAGGGGGTGGACAAAAGTATTGGCACCCTTTGAAAAATCATGTGATGCTTCTCTAATTCGTGTAATTAACAGCACCTGTAACTTACCGGTGGCACCTAACAGGTGTTGGCAATAACTAAATCACACTTGCAGCCAGTTAACATGGATTAAAGTTGACTCAACCTCTGTCCTGTGTCCTTGTGTGTACCACATTGAGCATGGAGAAAAGAAAGAAGACCAAAGAACTGTCTGAGGACTTGAGAAACCAAATTGTGAGGAAGCATGAGCAATCTCAAGGCTACAAGTCCATCTCCAAAGACCTGAATGTTCCTGTGTCTTCCGTGCGCAGTGTCATCAAGAAGTTTAAAGCCCATGGCACTGTGACTAACCTCCCTAGATGTGGACGGAAAAGAAAAATTGATGAGAGATTTCAATGCAAGATTGTGCGGATGGTGGATAAAGAACCTCGACTAACATCCAAACAAGGTCAAGCTGCCCTGCAGTCCGAGGGTACAACAGTGTCAACCCGTACTATCCGTCGGCGTCTGAATGAAAAGGGACTGTATGGTAGGATACCCAGGAAGACCCCACTTCTTACCCCGAGGCATAAAAAAGCCAGGCTGGAGTTTGCCAAAACTTACCTGAGAAAGCCTAAAACGTTTTGGAAGAATGTTCTCTGGTCAGATGAGACAAAAGTAGAGCTTTTTGGGAAAAAGCATCAACATAGAATGTACAGGAAAAAAAAAGAGGCATTCAAAAAGAAGAACACGGTCCCTACAGTCAAACATGGCGGAGGTTCCCTGATGTTTTGGGGTTGCTTTGCTGCCCTTGACACTGGACTGCTTGACCGTGTGCATGACATTATGAAGTCTGAAGACTACCAACAAATTTTGCAGCATAATGTAGGGCCCAGTGTGAGAAAGATGGGTCTCCCTCAGAGGTCATGGGTCTTCCAGCAGGACAATGACCCAAAACACACTTCCAAAAGCACTATAAAATGGTTTGAGAGAAAGCACTGGAGACTTCTAAGGTGGCCAGCAATGAGTCCAGACCTGAATCCCATAGAACACCTGTGGAGAGATCTCAAAATGGCAGTTTGGAGAAGGCACCCTTCAAATATCAGGGACCTGGAGCAGTTTGCCAAAGAAGAATGGTCTACAATTCCAGCAGAGCATTGTAAGAAACTCATTGATGGTTACCAGAAGCGGTTGTTCGCAGTTATTTAGGCTAAAGGTTGTGCAACCAAGTATTAGGCTGAGGGTGCCAATACTTTTGTCCGGCCCATTTTTGTAGTTTTGAGTGAAATGATCAATGATTTGATTTTTGCTTCATTCTCTTTTGTGTTTTTTCCTTTCAAGCAAATTAAATGAAGATAATAATACCAAAGAATTTGTGATTGCAATCATTTTCAGGAAGAAACTGAGTATTATCTGACAGAATTGCAGGGGTGCCAATACTTTTGGCCAGCACTGTATATACATGAAGAATACCTAGAGTTTCAAAATTCTAACAAAAGTAATCTTGCAGAAAATAAAAAACAATTAACAGGGCGGGACTGCGAGGCCCCAGGTATGCGTTCTAGGGTTAAGTGGTGTCTGTGCCACAATTTTGGGAAAAAATGGAAACTCTTTTTGGAGTCCCCTTGCTGTGTCTTACGTGACGTTGGCATCATCAATTCCAGGTGGGTTGGGTCGCTCCACCCCCCCCTTTTAACTGTAAGAAACTACATACACTATGGCTTGGGGTAACACAGATGATTGAGTCTGAAGAGCTGTTTACTCAGAGGTCTGCTCCAAATCTTCAGTGTCTGCCAGTCAGCGTAGAATTTTTAACTGCATCTAGCCTAGGCAATACTTTGGGCGTAGTAGCCCAGCTGCGAAGCAAGCTGCACCGCCTGTGTATCTAATAAGAATTTTTAAATGCATCTAGCCTAGGCAGACTGTGGGGACCCCCAACCAAACCCAGACGCTCAGCCCCCCTACCCCCCCCCTTTCCTTGACAATACAATAATGTAACTCTTACAACTGGATGGGTGAGGATCGGTCACAGCTTTATTAACTCTTTATACTCATTCCATAAGACATTTTATTTCTAAAATAATTCAGCTTGTTGCAGCATGCCCTGGGTCTCCACTCCGGCAACTTGGCCAACAAGTGTAACTCTCCAACATGTCCTTTCTATTTCCAGGCCACGGAGGATCCTGCGTACTCGTATGCAGGACTCTGACCCCCACCCATCACTCATAACGCTTGTTCCACTCCGTCCTGGAGTCCTGACAGGAATATGTCCAGTCCAATATCCATTAAGTGAACACCGTCGGGCCGTATGAGGCCTGCTTTATCTCCTTCCAGTTGTCGGTGTCGTACCACTACACCGCCTCTGTCTCTTCTAAATTTTGCCATCCGAATATTTATTACCCGCCTTGTCCGTTCGATGGCCGTGATGTCTCGCGCACCTTGCCATACCGCTATCGGCACAATCTCTGACCATACTATAGCTAGTTTTGTGAAAAATTCTCTGAAGCGCTCAGTGTCTAGTTTCATTATTGCCATTAGTTATGCGCTCTTGTGATGACCTAGGTTGTTTCCCCCGGCCTGTATAACTAAGATGACCAGACATCTTGCCTCTCTCCCTACCTTGATTACCTCCATTAGTACCTGTGGCCATAGCAGGCCTCTAATACCTCTCCAGTTGAAATATGTGTTATGAAACTCTAAGTTCCTCGCGCCTGGGCGGACTTTCGCCCTTTAATCTGCCCAATATATATACGAGTGGCCTATCACCCACACTGTTGGCTTAGCGTCACCTGTAAAAGAAACAAACCACGTTAGGATAACAAGACCGGTCTTATGTATCTTGCCAAACACGTGGATCACCATCTCTCTATCCTCTGAACTTCCGTTTCTGACAGTCCTGCTCTTGCTGCTTCTGTGGCCGCGCCTATGCGGAATGAATGTGTCCCGTAATCTTTGGGGTGGTTCCCTGCCGATGTTATGCATTTATTAAATATAGCTTGGAACTGGTATCTTGATAATGGCGTCCCATCAATGTGTGATAGGAACAAATTACTTTGTGATCTGATGGTTAGATATGGTTTTACTATTGTTACCCGACTCAGTGTACCGTTTGTGGTTTGTAGAAGTACCCAAGTGCCCCTGCCCGCTGGAACCATTTTCGATTTGTGTATGCGTAGACGTATTGCATTATTGCCTATGACTACGTCCTAGTGTAATAAGCCTCCACTGGTGCTAATTTTGGATTGAGGGACTAATTCGCTTATGCATAGCGCCCCGAAGAAGGCGATCACAAATGCAGTAGACAGTAGTGTTGCTTCAAATTGTGAGTGTCATGTTAATGGTGTTAGGGATATGATGTGAGAAATCAGTTTTAGTGACACGGGACGGGACGTCTACACTCCTGACTTGGCTGACCCCTTTTCCACCCTTTTATGGATTGTCTGATGATGAATCTTTGTCACATCTCCCCAATTCAGTAGTTGGAAGTGAAATGCTACTCCGGTCAGACACCGCTGCGCTGACGCCCCTGATATGCCCCTCATCATTAGCTGGTGGAGAAATTCTATGGTGACTTGTGATCTGGCTTGTTCACATTGGTCAACCCGTCTGCCTGCTACTAGTCGTGTCCATTCTTCCCATGCCTTACCGTATGCTTGCCACGTCGACGGGGCAACTGACGCTCTGATTAATGGCATCAACTATTCGCCACTAGATCCCATAGGGAAGGTGGGCAACTGTTGTCCCGATGGGTGGGCATTGTGGAAGAGCTCTGTGAAAATCTGCCAATTGAATTGTTATAAAGCGTTAGCAGCAGCTTTAGACCCCTCAGCATAGTGGCTAGCGCGGACCCATACATTGTGTTTTAGGCACAGGAATGCTAGCCTGGGTAGTAGGCCTAGCATTGGGAGAGACGATGATGCCATCTTATTAATGCAGTGCGCTAAGCTGGTGTTTTTTGATATGAAGCGTATATTTTTGTAAGCCAGGAGCGTGCCACATATTTCTATTGCTACCACTATTGGGAAGAAAAATTATTTTCAGGGCTAGATGCAGCGAAAAATTATTATTAATTGAAAAGCTGGTGGAGCTTGGTATAGATGGCCTAATACAATGAGACCCACACACTGCTAGAAGGCCAAATATTTTTTCAGAGTTAGATGCAGAAAAAAATTATATTCAGTTTGCAACCTGATGGAGGTCAGTATAGATGGACTAATAGAACAAGTCCCACACACTGCTAGAAGGCCAAATATTTTTTCAGAGGTAGATGCAGAAAAAAATTATATTCAGTTTGCAACCTTATGGAGGTCAGTATAGATGGACTAATAGAACAAGTCCCACACACAGCTAGAAGGCCAAATATTTTTTCAGAGGTAGATGCAGAAAAAAATTATATTCAGTTTGCAACCTTATGGAGGTCAGTATAGATGGACTAATAGAACAAGTCCCACACACAGCTAGAAGCCCAAATATTTTTTCAGAGGTAGATGCAGAAAAAAATTATATTCAGTTTGCAACCTGATGGAGGTCAGTATAGATGGACTAATAGAACAAGTCCCACACACTGCTAGAAGGCCAAATATTTTTTCAGAGGTAGATGCAGAAAAAAATTATTTTGAATTTGCAACCTGATGGAGGTCAGTATAGATGGACTAATAGAACAAGTCCCACACACTGCTAGAAGGCCAAACAATTTTTCAGAGCTAGATGCAGAAAAAAATTATATTCAATTTGCAACCTGATGGAGGTCAGTATAGATGGACTAATAGAACAAGTCCCACACACAGCTAGAAGGCCAAATATTTTTTCAGAGGTAGATGCAGAAAAAAATTATATTCAGTTTGCAACCTTATGGAGGTCAGTATAGATGGACTAATAGAACAAGTCCCACACACAGCTAGAAGGCCAAATATTTTTTCAGAGGTAGATGCAGAAAAAAATTATATTCAGTTTGCAACCTGATGGAGGTCAGTAGAGATGGACTAATAGAACAAGTCCCACACACAGATAGAAGGCCAAATATTTTTTTAGAGCTAGATGCAGACAAAAATATATTCAGTTTGCAACCTGATGGAGGTCTGTGTAGATGGATTAATAGAACAAGTCCCACACACAGCTAGAAGCCCAATATTTTTTCAGAGGTAGATGCAGAAAAAAATATATTCAGTTTGCAACCTGATGGAGGTCTGTATAGATGGATTAATAGAACAAGTCCCACACACAGCTAGAAGCCCAATATTTTTTCAGAGGTAGATGCAGAAAAAAATATATTCAGTTTGCAACCTAATGGAGGTCAGTATAGATGGACTAATACAACAAGTCCCACACACAGCTAGAAGCCCAATATTTTTTCAGAGGTAGATGCAGAAAAAAATATATTCAGTTTGCAACCTGATGGAGGTCTGTATAGATGGATTAATAGAACAAGTCCCACACACAGCTAGAAGCCCAATATTTTTTCAGAGGTAGATGCAGAAAAAAATATATTCAGTTTGCAACCTGATGGAGGTCTGTATAGATGGATTAATAGAACAAGTCCCACACACAGCTAGAAGCCCAATATTTTTTCAGAGGTAGATGCAGAAAAAAATATATTCAGTTTGCAACCTGATGGAGGTCAGTATAGATGGACTAATACAACAAGTCCCACACACAGCTAGAAACCCAATATTTTTTCAGAGGTAGATACAGAAAAAAATATATTCAGTTTGCAACCTGATGGAGGTCTGTATAGATGGATTAATAGAACAAGTCCCACACACAGCTAGAAGCCCAATATTTTTTCAGAGGTAGATGCAGAAAAAAATATATTCAGTTTGCAACCTGATGGAGGTCTGTATAGATGGATTAATAGAACAAGTCCCACACACAGCTAGAAGCCCAATATTTTTTCAGAGGTAGATGCAGAAAAAAATATATTCAGTTTGCAACCTGATGGAGGTCAGTATAGATGGACTAATACAACAAGTCCCACACACAGCTAGAAGCCCAATATTTTTTCAGAGGTAGATGCAGAAAAAAATATATTCAGTTTGCAACCTGATGGAGGTCTGTATAGATGGATTAATAGAACAAGTCCCACACCCAGCTAGAAGCCCAATATTTTTTCAGAGGTAGATGCAGAAAAAAATATATTCAGTTTGCAACCTGATGGAGGTCTGTATAGATAGATTAATAGAACAAGTCCCATACACAGCTAGAAGCCCAATATTTTTTCAGAGGTAGATGCAGAAAAAAATATATTCAGTTTGCAACCTGATGGACGTCTGTATAGATGGATTAATAGAACAAGTCCCACACACAGCTAGAAGCCCAATATTTTTTCAGAGCTAGATGCAGAAAAAAATTATATTCAATTTGCAACCTGATGAAGGTCAGTATAGATGGACTAATAGAATGATGCTATGCCCAAAAGATTTTACTTCACTAGGTGCAGTAAAAAAATTGGTATTCTATACACAGGTGGTATATCTTGCAACACAGATAGGCTACTCCACTGACTAACACACTCTGCAATAGGCCAAAAAGGATTAGCTTTGCTAGATTCAGCCAAATGCTGTGAAAAAAACTTGCACAGCACTGGCACAGACCTGCCTGGCAAAAACTGATAGGAACTGATGTAACCTAGTCCTGAAAAGGACTCCAATTACAATTAGTCTTTACTCCCACAATCTATCTATTTAAGAGCACAGACCTGCCTGATAAAAGTCGTAGGAAATGCTGTAACCTAGTCCTTAAAAGGACTGCAATCACAACTATTTCCTACTCCCAAGCTATCTGTAGATTTGTGCGAAAATTGGCTTGAAATTAACAAGGTATAGCGCACACAGCAACAGCGGTGCCGTCTAACACGCAGCTGCAGCAGTGAGAAAATGGTGGCGATGGGGAAAATGGCTTGGTCTTATAGGGCAAGGACATGTGACATACACTGCCAATGACACATGCCCTTGCTTGTGTGAAAAAAAGCACTTCGCTCCGTGTGTGCGCTGCTGATAGGCTGACAGATTGCACCTCCCCACTGCAAATGCGGGAAAGAGAAAAAAAAAATGGAGATCTTCATTGTTCCTGCAGAGATCCATCCCCTGCCCCTCCCCCCACCCCGCTGTACACTCAAACTGCGTATTAACATTAATTTTCATCATTACTGAGAAAAAATCCAGTTATGATTTCGGTGCACGAACAGTTATCGAACATAACCTCGAACAGCCGAATTTTTCTCAAATTGTTCGTGTTCGCCGAACGGCTCGAACACCGCCCAAAACAGCTCGAATTTGAGATTGTCGAACAGTTCGAGTAGAACAACGCTCATCTCTAGTTATAAGGAGGGGTTTTGGGGACTTCAGGCAAAAGCTTTGCATTGGGTTGTCAATCTTCTGCTTGAAGAATGAGGCTAAGTCGTCAGCTGAAATGAGAGGAGATAGACGGGAAGCTGGGGGATGGAGGAGAGAATTGAAAGTACTGAATAGCTGTTTAGGGTTGTGAGACACGGATGATATGAAAGATGAAAAAAAGGTTTGTTCTGCTGCAGTGAGTAATTGTGCAACATTTTGACAACTTATGTTACTGGCCTGGCTACTCGACTCCCTTTCTTTGTCAGCCACACAGCGGTATGCCTTGTAGATGAGGGCCAGAAAGAGCATGTGCTCCAGTGGATGGCAAGCGCTGAATCAAGTGGCCTCTCCTATCTTTTTCCATCTTAACATCACACACAGCACAGTCCTCAGAGGTGCACCCCAATTACCCTTGTTTCCCCCCGCATCACAACTTTCCAACTGCCCAACTGACTGTGGGGAAGCACAGACGGGTGAATCTGCAGAGCTGTTCACACATTCTATTCCATGGGCATCAGAGGTCTGCTCCAAAGATTCACAGACACAAGAGGAGGAAAGCATTTTTCAGTTGGATCCGTGGCCGGACAAAGTAGGGTCTGAGCAGAATCCAGACCCTCAATACCTCATCGGGGGTGTAGGTGATCCTGATGAGACTCATATACCTAAGGCGTACATGGACTATACTGTGCTGTCAGGCCAGCAAGAGGAGGAGGTTGACTCTCAGAGCGAGGAGTGGGAGAACAGAGAGGATGACAATGAGGTTGTAGATCCCACTTAGTGTGAAACCAGAGGCATGCAGCTGAGTAGCTCAGCAGAGGAGGTGGCGGAGGAGGAGGAAGACAAGGAGGTTATGTTGCAGCTTCCCACACAGACACGGAATGATGCAATCATAGCCAGCACTGCATCCTCAGCCACAACTCTGGCTGTGGCCAGCACTGGTCGTGGGTCTGCAGTTCACAGGGGCGGCAAGGGTTGCCTAGCCTAGGCCTTTTTTGAGAACGTAAAGGATTACCCAACTCATGTTATCTGCCAACTTTGTAAAAAATGAGTCAGTAGATGCAATAATTGCAATAATTTTACTACTACATGCATGAACCGGCACATGCAGATCAACATGCATTAGTCTGGGAATCTTACTGTTATGCACACGCCCGGGCTAAGCGGCGTGTGCGTGTGATTGGTAGTGATTCCACTGGACCGTGTCGGAGAGTGAATGCCTGGAGGGGCGTAACTAGGTATTCACCCGATCCGACCAGGGTCGCACGACGGCATACGACGCCAGTGCACCAAGGAGGAACCGAGCAGAGGGACCAGGTGCTACTCCAGGACAGACCCCGGACACGGCTGTTGACCCACACAGGGGAATACAGGAACAGACTGGTAAGCTGGCACACTGACTGGTGGGTATAGGCAGGCACGACTGGTATGCAGGCAGGCGGGTAAGCAGGCAGGGGGGTATAGGCAAGCACAGCAAGAGTGCAGACAGGGAGGCACTAGCAGGTAGGAACACAGGCGGGATAGGACCCAGTACACACCGGGACTCAGGAACAATACAGGCAGAAGGGTACAGGCAGGGCGGGACAGGACTGCCGGAGCAGCGGGCAGAAGCAGGGCAGGACAGGACTGCCGGAGCAGCGGGCAGAAGCAGGGCAGGACAGGACTGCCGGAGCAGCGGGCAGAAGCAGGGCAGGACAGGACTGCCGGAGCAGCGGGCAGAAGCAGGGCAGGACAGGACTGCCGGAGCAGCGGGCAGAAGCAGGGCAGGACAGGACTGCCGGAGCAGCGGGCAGAAACAGGGCAGGACAGGACTCTGTTCACACGGAACAGACAGGAAGGGAAAGACAGAGCCAGACACCCACAGGGTACTTGCAGTGAAGTAGCGAGTGGACCACAAACTCACAAACGGGAGTACAGAGACAACAGGCAGGAGTTAGGTACGAGTTCAGACTCTGCAGAAAAAGGAAGGGAACGGACATAGAGGAAAAACAGGTAAAGGATAGGAGAGAGTTCAGACTGGAACTGAGTGTACGGAGGAGACCGACACTGCAGCGGGATACAGGAGCGGGTCTGGGAATACTGCCCCCAGAGAGGCGGGACGAACAGGCAAGGAGCGTGTACAGACAGGACAGACAAGATACACAGAAAGGACTCAGTTCAGACACGGGAACTAATACCGCAAAGCAGGAGACATACAGGACTAAGTTCAGACAGGCCTGGAAATACAGCCTCCAGGAAAGGCAGACAAGGAAACAAAGACGGGACCTGGCACCTTCAGAGTGCAAACACACACTGAAGGAAAACACTATGCTCAGGCCGCATAGAAGGGAGCTGCTGAGCTATATACCAAGTGTCAGACAGCAATAGGCTGAGGACGCACAAGGGGCGTGACCCACAGCAGGTACAAAAAGCAGGAAGTGATCGGGCGCCGCCCTTAAGCAGCAGAGACAGACACAAACAGACAGCATGGAGGGAAGCCAGAGAGACATTCTGGACAGGAGATCAAGTGCGCTCTCTTGCACAGTGGGAGATGGACCACCATGCAAGGACGCCGCCAGGTATGTTACACTTACTGAGCTAAAATGCAGATTAGCGGTCCGCTCCAACCACCTGCTGCCCCATCAACCGCATCTGTGCTTTTTCCTCCTCCGTCATCATGGAATGTGTTCTCACACAGGTCTCCGGCCACAGAACCTCCACTTGTTTAATCGCTACAGTAGGGGTGAGTGAGAGCCTGTCAGCTGTTACGGAAGTCGACATGCCTGCTGTTTTTGACCGAATTCAGAGACCGAGCACATCACATCTTTCTCTATGCATCATAAGATCAACCTGCACCTCTCTCACAGTCCAGCAATTTGTCATGTTCATCCTACTTCACCCTCTGTCAGTACAGCAGGAAGCCATCAATCCTGCAGTTGTTTCCTCCTACACAAGAAAAAGCTAAGAGCTTGAACTTCACCATCTCCAATCTATTGACCACGGAAATGCTGCCTTTCCGCCTGGTGGATACAGATGGTTTCCGAAAGCTGATGGGCATTTCAGTCAACCAGTACCAGTTACCTAGTTGCCATTACTTCTCTAAGAAAGATGTGCCTGTGCTAAGCCAGCATGTTGCAAACAACATCACCCGTTCCTTGAAAAAATCTATGTTTGCCAGGGTGCATTTTACCACTGACACCTGGACAACCAAGCATGGCCAGGGGCGTTACATGTCGCTGACTGGGCACTGGGTGACTCTGGTGGCTGTAGGGGTAGGCAGGGAAGCGGCGGGAAAGCTTTAGAATCTCTATGGCTTGCAGGGTTCTTGGGGATTGAGTACTAAACCCCTACATACCAGAAAATGGAGAACTAAACTACTAAACATCCAGGGTTGGAGAACTAAACCACTACACACAAAGGGATGGTAAACTAAACCACTAGACACCAAGTCTTGGAATCTGTATCTAACACTTCTTCCACTGCTTCTGCCTCCTCCACCTCCTCTAGGGCCTCTTCCTGCACCCTCAACCACTCCCTTAATGAGACACGCGTTCCAACAGCACAATGATGCTTACATTAATATGCCTTGGAGATCGCAGTTAAACAGCTCAATAGTTGTGAACAGCTATCCATGCCAAATTTAAGCAATGACTGTCTCCACTCGACCTGCAGCCAAGGAAGGCCATGTGTGATAAAGTGTGCGAACCTGGTGGCTGCCCTATGCTGGCAACCTCACACACATGCCTTGCATGGCTCACATCCTCAACCTGGTTATACAGCCATTTCTCCGCCACTATCCCGGCCTGGATGTGCTGCTGGAAAAAGCACGGTCGCTGTGTGTTCTTTTTTCCGTTGTTCGCACTCCGCGGGTCATCGACCTGCATTGCTTCCAAGGTCTTTCGGCCTACCGGTTAACCGGTTGATATGCGATGTGCCAACATGTTGAAATTCCACTCTGTACATGTTGCAGCGACTGTGGTAGCAGTGACAAGCCCTGATGCAGTATGTCATTTTGCATAGCTTGGGCCAACGCAGTATGAACGTGGTGCAAATCATGCTTGCAGAATGGGCACAGATGAATGACCTCTGCACCCTTCTGCACAGTTTCAAAATGGCTACTAAGATGATTAGCGCTGACGATGCTGTCATCAACATCACTATTCTGGTAATCTACATGCTGGAGCATACTTTAAATAGTCTGCGGGAGGAGGCGGTGGTCCCAGAGGAAAAGGAGGAAGGCGAGGACAATGCAGAAGTGATAACAATATCTCTATGTTCCAGACTGTCACAGGCGGGTGCCAAGAGAGGGTGGATTACAAATATTGAGGGGGCTCATGATACCAGTCAAACTGTTAGTGAAGGTGCAGGAGCCGAGAAACAAATGGAGGAGGACAGGAGGAAGAGGTGATGGGCACACAACAGTCAGGAGATGAAGAGGATAATCATCCCCTCTCTGTTGTCCATGATTTGTGGGAGGGGACGGTGGAAGCAAGCTTGAGTGCTACCCTGCCACCAAAATACCAGGGACTTGGACCTCATGGAAGCGCCCGACACATGAGCACCTTTTTGCTGCACTATCTGGAACATTATTGTTGCCCATATTGTTAGGATCAGTGCTGACTACTGGGTTGCTACTCTGTTAGATCCATGGTACAAGAGTAAATTTTGCCAGATGCTTCCCCCCATGGAAAGGGACATGCGCATGCTGGCGTATCGAAACATGCTTGTAGACAGTCTTAAGATTGACTTTCCCCAAGACAGCAGTGAGGAACACAGTGTGCATCGCAGAGATAAACTTCCAACCTTAGGAACATCGAATCGTCAATGCAAAAACATTAGCAGCAGCAGTAGCATAAGTGGCAGAAGCAATTTTTGTGAGTCGTTTCACACAATTTTTATACCAGCTCATGCACCGGCAGAACAGAGTACAAGTCTGACACGTAGTAAATGACTGGAGGGGATGATGCAGGAGTATCTCGAGCTCAATATCAATGTCATCATGGGAGGGTTTGGACCCTTTGGCAATTTAGTCTTCAAAAATGGAAGAGTGGCCTGAGCTCGCCTTTCAAGCTTTGGAGGTTTTGCCATGCACGGCAGCCAGCATTCTCTCAGAACGTGTATTCAATCCTGTTGGTGATGTAATGACGGATAATCACATCCAGTTATCCCCTGAAAGTGTAGAGCGTCTAACTTTTCATCGAGATGAACAATTCATGGATCTCCAAGGACTTTTGCATCCCACTCGCACATTGGGCAGACTAGGTGATGCTGTAGTTTTTAGTGTCCCGCATTGATCTAGCGTTATTGCAGTCTGTGACATCTTTATCGTGACTTCTGTGCCTGCTCTTGCTTCTGCTGCTGATAGTACTAACAATTTTATGAAACGTGGAGATTCCAAGTTGTGTCTCCATCTAGTGGTTTGCCTGTAGTGGAAAGGGTGTCAGAGCCCCATTATACTATTTCTGCTCTGGGTAAATTGATAATGTCTGTAAAGTGCTGAGGAATTTGTATGTTCTCCCAGTGTTTGCAAAGGTTTCGTCCGGGTACTCATTTTTCTTCCCGCACTCCAAAGACATACTGATAGGAAATTTATATTGTGAGCCCCAATGGGGACAGTGCTACTAATGTCTGTAAATGTCTGTAAAGAGCTATAGAATTATTTGCGCTATATAAGTGAGTAAAATAAAAATATAAATAGAAATTGATGTCACTTTGGTAGTATCTGCTAGTGATGGGCGAGCACTAAAATGCTTGGGTGCTCAATGCTCGGGTCAAGCAAATTGGAATGCTCGGGTGCTCGATCCGAGCAACGAGCCCAATGCAAGTCTATGGTAAACTCGAACATTTTTCAGGCGGCTCTCCCCGGCAGTCTGCAGAGGGCCTAAAAACAGCATGGGGAAGCATTTCTGACTCCCAGGTCACTGCTGTCAACAACGTTGTCAGAGGTATTACGCCACTTTTCCGAACTCACAATAAAACATACAAAAACAAAACCAAAATGGATTTTCCTGGGAAATATGTTAAGGAACTTCCTTTCCAGGGTAATGACTAGAGATGAGCGTTGTTCTACTCGAACTGTTCGCCAATCTCAAATTCGAGCTGTTTTGGGCGGTGTTCGAGCCGATCGGCGAACACGAACAATTTGAGAAAAATTCGGCTGTTCGAGGTTATGTTCGATAACTGTTCGTGCACCAAAATCATAACTGGATTTTTTCTCAGTAATGATGAAAATTAATGTTAATACGCAGTTTGAGTGTACAGCGGGGCGGGGGGAGGGGCAGGGGATGGATCTCTGCAGGAACAATGAAGATCTCCATTTTTTTTTCTCTTTCCCGCATTTGCAGTGGGGAGGTGCAATCTGTCAGCCTATCAGCAGCGCACACACGGAGCGAAGTGCTTTTTTTCACACAAGCAAGGGCATGTGTGATTGGCAGTGTATGTCACATGTCATGCCCTATAAGACCAAGCCATTTTCCCCGTCGCCACCATTTTCTCACTGCTGCAGCTGCGTGTTAGACTGCACCGCTGTTGCTGTGTGCGCTATACCTTGTTAATTTCAAGCCAATTTTCGCACAAATATACAGATAGCTTGGGAGTAGGGAATAGTTGTGATTGCAGTCCTTTTAAGGACTAGGTTACAGCATTTCCTACGACTTTTATCAGGCAGGTCTGTGCTCTTAAATAGATAGATTGTGGGAGTAAAGACTAATTGTAATTGGAGTCCTTTTCAGGACTAGGTTACATCAGTTCCTATCAGTTTTTGCCAGGCAGGTCTGTGCCAGTGCTGTGCAAGTTTTTTTCACAGCATTTGGCTGAATCTAGCAAAGCTAATCCTTTTTGGCCTATTGCAGAGTGTGTTAGTCAGTGGAGTAGCCTATCTGTGTTGCAAGATATACCACCTGTGTATAGAATACCAATTTTTTTACTGCACCTAGTGAAGTAAAATCTTTTGGGCATAGCATCATTCTATTAGTCCATCTATACTGACCTCCATCAGGTTGCAAACTGAATATAATTTTTTTCTGCATCTAGCTCTGAAAAAATATTTGGGCTTCTAGCAGTGTGTGGGACTTGGTCTATTAGTCCATCTATACTGACCTCCATCAGGTTGCAAATTAAAAAGATTTTTTTTCTTCATTTAGCTCTGAAAAAATATTTGGGCTTCTAGCAGTGTGTGGGACTTGTTCTATTAGTCCTTCTATACTGACCTCCAGCAGGTTGCAAATTGAATATCATTTTTTTCTGCATCTAGCTCTGAAAAAATATTTGGGCTTCTAGCGGTGTGTGGGACTTGGTCTATTAGTCCATCTATACTGACCTCCATCAGGTTGCAAATTAAAAATAATTTTTTTCTGCATCTAGCTCTGAAAAAATATTTGGGCTTCTAGCAGCGTGTGGGACTTGTTCTATTAGTCCATCTATACTGACCTCCATCAGGTTGCAAATTAAAAATAATTTTTTTCTGCATCTAGCTCTGAAAAAATATTTGGGCTTCTAGTAGTGTGTGGGACTTGGTCTATTACTCCATCTATACTGACCTCCATCAGGTTGCAAATTAAAAATAATTTTTTTCTTCATTTATCTCTGAAAAAATATTTGGGCTTCTAGCAGCGTGTGGGACTTGTTCTATTAGTCCATCTATACTGACCTCCATCAGGTTGCAAATTAAAAATAATTTTTTTCTGCATCTAGCTCTGAAAAAATATTTGGGCTTCTAGCAGTGTGTGGGACTTGGTCTATTAGTCCATCTATACTGACCTCCATCAGGTTGCAAATTGAATAAAAAAAATTTCTGCATCTAGCTCTGAAAAAATATTTGGGCTTCTAGCGGTGTGTGGGACTTGGTCTATTAGTCCATCTATACTGACCTCCATCAGGTTGCAAATTAAAAATAATTTTTTTCTGCATCTAGCTCTGAAAAAATATTTGGGCTTCTAGCAGTGTGTGGGACTTGGTCTATTAGTCCATCTATACTGACCTCCATCAGGTTGCAAATTGAATAAAAAAATTTTCTGCATCTAGCTCTGAAAAAATATTTGGGCTTCTAGCGGTGTGTGGGACTTGGTCTATTAGTCCATCTATCCTGACCTCCATCAGGTTGCAAATTAAAAATAATTTTTTTCTGCATCTAGCTCTGAAAAAATATTTGGGCTTCTAGCAGTGTGTGGGACTTGGTCTATTAGTCCATCTATACTGACCTCCATCAGGTTGCAAATTGAATAAAAAAATTTTCTGCATCTAGCTCTGAAAAAATATTTGGGCTTCTAGCGGTGTGTGGGACTTGGTCTATTAGTCCATCTATACTGACCTCCATCAGGTTGCAAATTAAAAATAATTTTTTTCTGCATCTAGCTCTGAAAAAATATTTGGGCTTCTAGCAGTGTGTGGGACTTGGTCTATTAGTCCATCTATACTGACCTCCATCAGGTTGCAAATTGAATAAAAAAATTTTCTGCATCTAGCTCTGAAAAAATATTTGGGCTTCTAGCGGTGTGTGGGACTTGGTCTATTAGTCCATCTATACTGACCTCCATCAGGTTGCAAATTAAAAATAATTTTTTTCTGCATCTAGCTCTGAAAAAATATTTGGGCTTCTAGCAGTGTGTGGGACTTGGTCAATTAGTCCATCTATACTGACCTCCATCAGGTTGCAAATTGAATAAAAAAAATTTCTGCATCTAGCTCTGAAAAAATATTTGGGCTTCTAGCGGTGTGTGGGACTTGGTCTATTAGTCCATCTATACTGACCTCCATCAGGTTGCAAATTAAAAATATTTTTTTTCTGCATCTAGCTCTGAAAAAATATTTGGGCTTCTAGCAGTGTGTGGGACTTGGTCTATTAGTCCATCTATACTGACCTCCATCAGGTTGCAAATTGAATAAAAAAATTTTCTGCATCTAGCTCTGAAAAAATATTTGGGCTTCTAGCGGTGTGTGGGACTTGGTCTATTAGTCCATCTATACTGACCTCCATCAGGTTGCAAATTAAAAATAATTTTTTTCTGCATCTAACCCAGCCAATAGTTTTGGCCTAATACCACAGTTTGGCCACTCAGCTCTGCTCGGTTACCATCCATTGTTTTTTTGTGCAAACAACTCCAGAGTTGTGAATTAGTTCACCACCAAAATGAGTGGAAAAAGGCCTGATGCTGGTGGAAAGGGGAATAGGCGTGTTGGGAAGGGGAAAAAAGGTTGTGTCCGTGGGGTAGGTGCAGAAGAAAGACCATCTTCCAGCCAAACTAAAATGTCTACTTCTTTTAGCAGACAATGTGATAAGATCCCTTTCTTACGGCCACGCCAATCGCTACAAATTCCAGATGAGGCACAAAAACAGCAGGTGCTTCAACGGATATCAAGTGCTCCTTTAAGTGGGCTCTCCTCCACATCAACTTCAACATCACAAATACTCCAGTCCTCAAAGGTGTCACCCAAATCGCACTTGCTTCCTCACAGCTCCCAAATCTCCAGCTGCCCGTCTGAGTATGAGGTAGAACAGATGGTTGAGTCTGCAGAGCTGTTTACTCATACTATAGCCTGGGAATCAGAGGTCGACTCCAGCGCTTCTGTGAATCCAGACGAGGAAATGATCTGCACTGATGCCCAGAATCTTTATGAGTCGGATCCAGGACCAGACGCAGAAGGTTCTGACCATAATGTAGACCCTCATTCCCAATCTGTAACTCCTGTTGGTGGAGACAATGAGGAAGACGATGATAAGACTCAAATACCTGATTGGAGCGACAACTTTAGTTTTTTGTCAGGGCAGGAACAGGTTGGCTCTGAGGACGACGGGTGTGATAACACACAGGGTGATGATGATGCGGTCGGAGATCCCACTTACTGTCAACCCACAGTCAGCCAAGAGATGAGGTCAGCAGAGGAGGTGGAGGAAGATGCTAGTGACGACGAGGTCAGGTTGCGCCTTCCTGGACAGAGACGTAGTACTGGAAGCACGTCAACAACTGCATCCTCAAACACAACTCTGCCTCTCACCACAAGTCGTGGTGGCCCTTCAGGTCGCATGGGTGCTAAGCCTTGCATAGCCTGGGCATTTTTTCAGATCGATAAAGATGACCCAACTCGTGTTATTTGTAACATTTGTCAGCAAAAGCTAAGTAGAGGCCAAAAAATACATAGTTTGAGTACTTCATGCATGAACCGGCACATGGACATGAAGCATAAGTTGCAGTGGGAAGCTCAGTGTGCTACAATGCGGTCTAGCCGGCCGGGCCAACCACCGTCTGCCATATCTTGTGCATCCGCGGCCTCTTCATCCTCTGTGACTGGGGGGACAGCAGTCACACCTGTTTTGGGGCGCAGACCTGCCACCTCTTTACCCGCAACAGCCAGCGTGATTGGCAGGTCATCATTTTCTTTGGAGGTGGTAACACCAGCTGGTCTTGAGCGCTGTCCGACATCGATAGCACCACCTTTGGATCAAGGCAACCTAACATGTCCGCCTGCATCTTCCTCACAGACCGGCAGTTTGCCGGGGACACCCTTATCAACCCCGTCTAAGCACAATAGCCAGCCCTCGGTCCCTCAGATGTGGACAAGTAAAAGACCATTTCCTCCTAGCCATGAGAAAGCTAAGAGGTTGAATTTCACCATCTGCAAGCTCTTGGCTACAGAAATGCTGCCTTTCCGCCTGGTGGACACAGAGGATTTTCGAGACCTTATGTCCGTCGCAGTGCCCCAGTACCAGATGCCCAGTCGGCACTACTTCTCAAAGAAAGGTGTGCCTGCGCTCCACCAGCATGTCGCACACAACATCACCGCTTCTTTGAGAAACTCTGTGTGTGACAGGGTGCATTTCACCACAGACACTTGGACGAGTAGGCATGGACAGGGGCGTTACATGTCGCTGACTGGGCACTGGGTAACTATGGTGACAGCAGGACAAGGGGCTGCTGTCCAAGTCTTGCCGTCCCCACGAGTTGTGCGTCAATCCTCTTTATGTCATTTTTCCTCCACTGCTTCTGCCTCCTCAACCTCCTCTCGGTCTTCCACCTGCACCCAAAGCCTGTCTGGTCATGCCACAAGCTTTCTAACTGCGCAGAAGGGATCCTGCACACCTCCTTACTATGCTGGCAGTAGGGCTCAACGTTATCAGGCGGTTTTTACATTGAAATGTCTGGGAAATGTGAGTCACACAGCTGAGGAGTTGTGGTCAGCTCTGGAGAACCAATTTCATGAATGGTTGTCTCCACTGGACCTTAAACCAGGGAAGGCCGTGTGCGACAATGCTGCAAACCTGGGTGCGGCCCTTCGCCGGGGCAATGTCACACACGTGCCTTGTATGGCTCACGTGTTGAACCTGGTTGTCCAGCAATTTTTAGCCCACTATCCCAGACTAGATGGCCTTCTGCAGAGGGCACGGTCGCTGTGTGCTCACTTCCGCCGTTCGCATCCCGCAGCTCAGCGACTTACATCTCTACAGAAGTCGTTGGGCCTGCCACTTCACCGGCTAAAATGCGATGTGCCTACCCGGTGGAATTCAACTCTGCACATGTTGCAGCGACTGTGGCAGCACCGACAAGCCCTGGTGCAATACGTTCTGACGTATAGCCTGGGCCAACGAGATTCAGAGGTGGGGCAAATCACGCTGGAGGAGTGGTCTCAGATCAGGGACCTATGCACCCTTCTGCACAGTTTTGAAATGGCGACGAAGATGTTTAGTGCTGACGATGCCATTATCAGCATGACTATTCCGGTGATTTACATGCTGGAGCACATGTTAAACAGAATTCGGAGTCAGGTGGTGGCACAAGAGGAGGTGGAGGAAGTAGAGGAGGAGGAGTTGTAAGCGGAAGGGCTAACATCTGCAAGGTCCAGACGGTCGGCAGCACCAAGGCGGCAGGCATGTGAGGGTGGGGGAGATGATTTTACCAGGGCGCATGGTAGCAGCCAAACTAGTGAGGAAGGTGCAGGAGCCCAGGAAGAAGTGGAGGACGAACTGATGGAAGACTCATCAGATGAGGGAGACCTTGATCACATTTCTGTTGTGCGAGGTTGGGGGGAGAGGACAGAGGAAGGAAGCATGATTGCTACCTCGCCACCAACACAACAGGGACTTGGTGCTCCTGGATGCGCAACACACATGAGTGCCTTCTTGCTGCACTACCTGCAACATGACCCTCGAATTGTGAGAATTAGAAATAATCCTGACTACTGGGTTGCCACACTGTTAGATCCCCGGTACAAAAGTAAATTTGCAGAAATTATTCCTGCCATAGAAAGGGATGCACGCATGCAGGAGTATCAGCAGAGACTGTTGCAGAATCTTACATGTGCTTTTCCACAAAATACCAGTGGTGCACGTAGTGAATCTCACAGTTCCAACTTGCCAACCGTGGGACCGTCAAGTGTTCAGCACTCAAACCGTAACAGAACCACAGTATCTGCTGGTAACATCAATTTTGCGGAATCATTTCACCACTTTTTTAGCCCATCCTTTGCAAGGCCACAGGAGACAAGAAGTCTGACACATAGTCAACGCCTAGAGACGATGGTACAGGAGTATCTCCAAGTAAACATTGAAGCCACGACTGTGTCACTGGACCCTTGCTCTTTTTGGGCTTCCAATCTGGATAAATGGCCGGAGCTAGCCACTTACGCCTTGGAGATCTTGTCATGCCCCGCAGCCAGCGTTCTGTCTGAACGTGTGTTCAGCGCTGCTGGTGGTGTGCTGACAGATAAGCGCACGCGGCTCTCCACTGATAATGTAGACAGACTCACGTTCATAAAGATGGACAAATCATGGATCCGAAACGACTTTTCTACCCCTGTGTCATCCTGGGGAGAGTAAAAGCTTGATGATTGGTTAAAATCACCCTACCAACCGTTTTAAGCTTTCAAATTACTAATCATGTTTATCTGTATCTTGACTGGAAAATAATTTGGGCTTTGTAGCAGTGTGCAGCACTGATCCTATTAGGCCATCTATAATAAGCTTCACCAGATTTAAAATTAAAAATAATTTTTAGCTGCATCTAGCCCGGAAAATAATTTTGGGGCTCCGAGATGCGCAAGACACATAAGTGCCTTCTTGCTGCACTACCTGCAGCATGACCCTCATATTGTCAGAATTCGAAGTAATCATGACTACTGGGTTGCCACACTCTTAGATCCCCCAAACTTTTCGATCAACCTTTTCATTTTAATAAAGACCAAAAAAATGGTCATTTTTGAAATTATAAGCATTAGCAGGTTGTTAGAAACTGAAATCAAACAGTTTTCAACTCAAAACTTTATTCTAGGTGATGTTACATTTTCACATAGGACCCCTTGTTCGAAAGGAGCTTCTGAACTCTCTCGTCCATTGAATTTGTCAGGTTTTGGATGGTTTCTGCTTCAATTGTTTTGCATGAGGACAGAATACCCTCCCAGAGCTGTTGCTTAGATGTGAACTGCCTCCCGCCATCATAGACACTCCTTTTAATGATGCTCCAAAGGTTCTGAATGGGGTAGAGGTCAGGGGAGCATGGGGGTCACACCATAAGCTTGTCCCCTTTTATGCCCATATCAGCCAGAGATGCAGATGTTTTATGTGAAGCATGAGATGGTGCATTATCATGCAGAAAAATGATCTTGCTGTGAAATACACGGTTCTTCTTCTTGAACCATGGCAGGAAGTGCTGTTTAAGAAAATCCACATACATTATGGAGTTCATCTTTAGCGCCTTCAGGGATCCTAAAGGGACCGACAATCTCTCTCCCCATGATTCCAGCCCAAAACATTACTCCACCTCCTCCTTGTTGGCGCTGTAGCCGTGTTTGCGTGGGGTGTCCATCAACCAGCCATCCTCCACTCCATTCATCTGGACCATCGAGCGCTGCACGGCACTCATCCGTGAACAAAACAGTTTTGAAATCAGTCTTCATGTAATGTTTGGCCCACTGGAGCCGTTTCTGCTTGTGTGAAGTGGATAGAGGAGGTCGACAGGATGGCATATGCACAGCTGCAAACCTCTGAAGGACCCTGCATCTTGTTGTTCGGGGGACGTTGGAGGCACAAGCAGCTTTAAAAACTTGTCTGCTGCTATGACAAGGCTTTTTTGCCGCTGCTGTTTCAACCTGACGTAATTGCCTGAAGGAAAGAGTCCTCAATTTGCCCTTATCAGCACGCACACGTGTGTACTGTGAATCAGCTACATACTTCTTGATTGCCAAGACACTTCATCCTGATCATCGCACAATGTTGATTGTAGTCATGCCTTGACCTAAACACTCCACAATTTGTTGCTTCTCAGCAGCCGACACATCCTTTTTCTTTCCCATTTTGGCAGAAAATGTAGGCTGCTTAATAATGTGAGAGAGCCTTCTTAAGTAGTCTTGCCTTTCATTGGACACACCTGCCAAACTAATTAGCACAGGTGTCTGCAATTGCTTACAGTGATATAAAGAGCCCTGACACACATCACCATCCATGAGTTTAACTGACAAACAAACAAATTCTTCCCTTATCACTCCTAAACACTTTTTGCATAATAATTTGGAACGCGGTGTACATGTGCTTTTCCACAAAACACCTGTGGTTCACGTAGTGAATCTTACAGTTCTAACTTGCCAACCGTGGTCTGTATGGAATTGTTCAATAAAGGGCCCAAAATTAAGATAACATAGATGGGAGAGGTCTCTATGAATAGGAATTCCTAAGTATTTGATACCCTGTGAGGGCCAGGCAAAGGGAAAGTTGGACTGGATGGAATCCTATATGGATTTAGGGAGGGAGACATCGAGGGCCTCAGACTTCGCTGCATTGATTTTAAAATTTTACCATGTAACAAAGTGATCTATTTCAGCCATAACAGCAGGGATGGATATATGTGATTGAGTGATATATACTAGGACATCATCAGCAAATAGAGAGCACTTGTACTCGGTGCCTCCCACCTCAATCCACCTAATATTGGGGTTATGGCGAATTGATGAGAGCAGGTGCTCCGTCACTAGGATGTATAAGAGAGGGGACAGAGGACATCCCTGCCTTGTCCCATTGGTGATTGTGAAAGGTGATGAAAATGTTCTGACGCACCCCCTGGGCCTTGGGACACCCGGAGCCGGACCCTTTTTGGTGGATGCTGGTGGTTGTAGTCTTCGTGGCGGCGATCCGGTTCCGTGGCTCAGGGCGGTCAAACCAGTGGCGGAACTATTTATGTGGTTTTGATGTTTAAATGTCCGACTACGCCACCCGTGGATTGCGGTCAGAGTGAACCGCCGCTACAGGGCAGACCGCTAAGGCTGGTGTTGTGGGTGCAGCAGAGCGTAGCATAACTCCCCACGGGAGGAGTATAGCCTCAGGGCAGTGTATGCGGAGGATGGGGGTGATGGTGCAGGGCAGCAGCAGTAACGACACGGAGTCAGTGATGCAGTTCAGGGCCTTTACTCACAGTTCTTATTATCCAGACCACGTCTGCAGGTAACGGCTGCCCACGTCGTACTGTGCTCACCAGGTGAGGGGCTCAGACAACTCCCAGATAACTTTGGAGCGCTTCACAGGACCCCCTTTGTGTGTCCTTTGTCTGGCCTTTCTTACCAACACTTCTGTCCGGCTGCCTCGGGCCTCCTCTTGGTAAACTTGGCGCCAGTTTCCCTGACCCTATGTGGTGCCTTCCTAGCGGGTGGAGCAAGGGGCTGCGCCACATAAAATGTCAGAGCCTCCGGTTTCTAGCTGAGGGTCGTTTCCTGCCTCCACTAGTTCGGGGACCGGTCTCCCCCTTTGGCCTGACCCCTCCACGCAGGTGGATTCGGGCGTGCGGTGGCGACTCGCCCGTCCGCACCCCTGGGATCCCTTCATTCCTCGTTCCTGGAGCCTTCTCCGCTCCTCTTCCTTCCTTCTCCCTCTTGCAGGCCTGGGCCTCTGTTACTAGGCCCGCCTCCGGAGCAGAGCTCATGCAGAGCCCCTGCTCCCTGCCACTTCTGCTCAGACTTCTCTGCACTGAACTAAGATGGTGCCCACCTTTTATACTCCCTTCTCAATGCACCCAGGAACTGCTTCCTCCCTGCTCCTGCACTGCAGGGTTCCCCTTCCTCAGTGTTCCCTCCCCCCACTCCAGCCAGGGACAGGGACTGTCGTGCCCATCTCAGGGGCATATTGGTCGCCCTGCCCCACGGCAATGTGGTGTAATGCATGCAGGTGTCGGGTCCTGATCCACACTCCATCCTTATCTGAGAGTGAGATATCACACCTCTGGGTGAGGTGCAATACGTCTGTAGCAACCGAGCCCTCGGTGCTACAGTTCCATTTATCTTCAGCCTAGGTGACGTATTGTGATACAGGGCCGTGATTTTGGCTATAAAAGGGTCCCCTAGACCCCTACCCCAAGCTTTTTAAGAGAATCATATATGGCGTGCCAGGAGACTCTATGGAATGCTTTCTCAGCATCCAACGAGAGTATCTACTTACAAATTTTTAACTGCATCTAGCCCAGGAAATACTTTGTGCCTAGTAGCAGTGTCTGCTAGTCAGCGGATTATCCCGGCTGTTAAGCAGGCTACACCACCTGTAGTTTGGACACTTAATTTTTTCAAAGGAAATGCTTCGGGACCACGGGATACTTAGTGAAGAGCATCAGGAGGCACCCCAAGGCATAGGGGCTGGGACTGGCACTAGGATGCCTTGCGGTGGACAGCCGAGCTCGATCCTTATAAAAGCTTTTTAACTGCAGCAGATTTAGTGGACGCTACTGGAGCTGGAATTACGCGGCTGCTGGCATGAGACTTGCCCTCCAATAGATCCTTGTAAATGGATTTAAAGTGTATTCATTTAAATTAGAGGGACAATTTAAATTAAAAAGCTTAGAGCTGCCTCCACCACAGGGGGGCTCTCTCGACCCACCAGCGGACAGGCACCAGTATTGGGAGAGGGGGGCTGGCCGTCAGGGTTCACCGCGGCTCTGGCACAAACCCGGCGACACGGAGGAGGCACGGGCAGGAGCGGACTGGCCGTCTCGGCTTCTCACTTTTTGGATTTTAGAAGGGCATGACATGCCTATATCTGTGTCTCCCCCTCCTTTTACTCCTCCACCTCTTTTCTTTTCGCATGACTATATGTACATGTCACTTTTCCATGTGTTAGTTGTGTCTTCTGAGCAGTTTGTCAGCTTTTGGACACCTTTGAAGGTGTTTTCTATGTGTTTCTATGTGTTTTTGTTTGCCTGCCATTGGTTTTAACGGTGTTCAAAGGTGTTCGACGAACAGTTCGACGAACAGTTCGGCGAACACACGGGTGTTCGACGAACCGAACCGAACTCGAACACTACGGGGGTGGCTCAACACTAGTAATGACTAGTGTTGAGCCACCCCCGTAGTGTTCGAGTTCGGTTCGGTTCGTCGAACACCCGTGTGTTCGCTGAACTGTTCGTCGAACACCTTCGAACACCGTTAAAACCAATGGCAGGCAAACAAAAACACATAGAAACACATAGAAAACACCTTCAAAGGTGTCCAAAAGCTGACAAACTGCTCAGAAGACATAACTAACACATGGAAAAGTGACAAGTACATATAGTCATGCGAAAAGAAAAGAGGTGGAGGAGTAAAAGGATGGGGAGACACAGATATAGGCATGTCATGCCCTTCTAAAATGCAAAAAGTGAGAAGCCGACACGGCCAGTCCGCTCCTGCCCGTGCCACCTCCGTGTCGCCGGGTTTGTGCTAGAGCCGCGGTGAACCCTGATGGCCAGCCCCCCTCTCCCAATACTGGTGCCTGTCCGCTGGTGGGTCGAGCGAGCCCCCCTGTGGTGGAGGCAGCTCTAAGCTTTTTAATTTAAATTGTCTCTCTAATTTGAATGAATACACTTTAAATCCATTTACAAGGATCTATTGGAGGGCAAGTCTCATGCCAGCAGCTGCGTAATTCCAGCTCCAGTAGCGTCCACTAAAGCTGCTGCAGTTAAAAAGCTTTTATAAGGATCGAGCTCGGCTGTCCACCGCAAGGCATCCTACTGCCAGTCCCAGCCCCTATGCCTTGGGGTGCCTCCTGATGCTCTTCACTAAGTATCCCATGGTCCCGAAGCATTTCCTTTGAAAAAATTAAGTGTCTAAACTACAGGTGGTGTAGCTTGCTTAACAGCCGGGATAATCCGCTGACTAGCAGACACTGCTACTAGGCACAAAGTATTTCCTGGGCTAGATGCAGTTAAAAATTTGTAATTAGATAATCTCGTTGGATGCTGAGAAAGCATTCCATAGAGTCTCCTGGCACGCCATATATGATTCTCTTAAAAAGCTTGGGGTAGGGGTCTAGGGGACCCTTTTATAGCCAAAATCACGGCCCTGTATCACAATACGTTACCTAGGCTGAAGATGAATGGAACTGTAGCACCCTGAGGGCTCGGTTGCTACAGACGTATTGCACCTCACCCAGAGGTGTGATATCTCACTCTCAGGTAAGGATGGAGTGTGGATCAGGACCCGACACCTGCATGCATTACACCACATTGCCGTGGGGCAGGGCGACCAATATGCCCCTGAGATGGGCACGACAGTCCCTGTCCCTGGCTGGAGTGGGGGGAGGGAACACTGAGGAAGGGGAACCCTGTAGTGCAGGAGCAGGGAGGAAGCAGTTCCTGGGTGCATTGAGAAGGGAGTATAAAAGGTGGGCACCATCTTAGTTCAGTGCAGAGAAGTCTGAGCAGAAGTGACAGGGAGCAGGGGCTCTGCATGAGCTCTGCTCCGGAGGCGGGCCTAGTAACAGAGGCCCAGGCCTGGAAGAGGGAGAAGGAAGGAAGAGGAGCGGAGAAGGCTCCAGGAATGAGGAATGAAGGGATCCCAGGGGTGCGGACGGGCGAGTCGCCACCGCACGCCCGAATCCACCTGCGTGGAGGGGTCAGGCCAAAGGGGGAGACCGGTCACCGAACTAGTGGAGGCAGGAAATGACCCTCAGCTAGAAACCGGAGGCTCTGACAATTTATGTGGCGCAGCCCCTCACTACACCCGCTAGGAAGGCACCACATAGGGTCAGGGAAACTGGCGCCAAGTTTACCAAGAGGAGGCCCGAGGCAGCCGGACAGAAGTGTTGGTAAGAAAGGCCAGACAAAAGACACACAAAGGGGGTCCTGTGAAGCGCTCCAAAGTTATCTGGGAGTTGTCTGAGCCCCTCACCTGGTGAGCACAGTACGACGTGGGCAGCCGTTACCTGCAGACGTGGTCTGGATAATAAGAACTGTGAGTAAAGGCCCTGAACTGCATCACTGACTCCGTGTCGTTACTGCTGCTGCCCTGCACCATCACCCCCATCCTCCGCATACACTGCCCTGAGGCTATACTCCTCCCGTGGGGAGTTATGCTACGCTCTGCTGCACCCACAACACCAGCCTCAGTGGTCTGCCCTGCAGCGGCGGTTCACTCTGACCGCAATCCACGGGTGGCGTAGTCGTACATTTAAACATCAAAACCACATAAATAGTTCCGCCACTGGTTTGACCGCCCTGAGCCACGGAACCGGTTCGCCGCCACGAAGACTACAACCACCAGCATCCACCAAAAAGGGTCCGGCTCCGGGTGTTCCAAGGCCCAGGGGGTGCGTCAGAACATTTTCATCACCTTTCACAATCACCAATGGGACAAGGCAGGGATGTCCTCTGTCCCCTCTCTTATACATCCTAGTGACGGAGCACCTGCTCTCATCAATTCGCCATAACCCCAATATTAGGTGGATTGAGGTGGGAGGCACCGAGTACAAGTGCTCTCTATTTGCTGATGATGTCCTAGTATATATCACTCAATCACATATATTCATCCATGCTGTTATGGCTGAAATAGATCACTTTGTTACATGGTCAAATTTTAAAATCAATGCAGCGAAGTCTGAGGCCCTCGATGTCTCCCTCCCCAAATCCATATAGGATTCCATCCAGTCCAACTTTCCCTTTGCCTGGCCCTCACAGGGTATCCAATACTTAGGAATTCCTATTCATAGAGACCTCTCCCATCTATGTTATCTTCATTTTGGGCCCTTTATTGAACAACTCCATACAGACCACGGTTGGCAAGTTAGAACTGTAAGATTCACTACGTGAACCGCTGGTGTTTTGTGGAAAAGCACATGTACACTGCGTTCCAAATTATTATGCAAAGAGTGTTTAGGAGTGATAAGGGAAGAATTTGTTTGTTTGTCAGTTAAACTCATTGATGGTGATGTGTGTCAGGGCTCTTTATATCACTGTAAGCAATTGCAGACACCTGTGCTAATTAGTTTGGCAGGTGTGTCCAATGAAAGGCAAGACTACTTAAGAAGGCTCTCTCACATTATTAAGCAGCCTACATTTTCTGCCAAAATGGGAAAGAAAAAGGATGTGTCGGCTGCTGAGAAGCAACAAATTGTGGAGTGTTTAGGTCAAGGCATGACTACAATCAACATTGTGCGATGATCAGGATGAAGTGTCTTGGCAATCAAGAAGTATGTAGCTGATTCACAGTACACACGTGTGCGTGCTGATAAGGGCAAATTGAGGACTCTTTCCTACAGGCAATTACGTCAGGTTGAAAGAGCAGCGGCAAAAAAGCCTTGTCATAGCAGCAGACAAGTTTTTAAAGCTGCTTGTGCCTCCAACGTCCCCCGAACAATAAGATGCAGGGTCCTTCAGAGGTTTGCAGCTGTGCATACGCCATTCTGTCGACCTCCTCTATCCACTTCACACAAGCAGAAACGGCTCCAGTGGGCCAAACATTACATGAAGACTGATTTCAAAACAGTTTTGTTCACGGATGAGTGCCGTGCAGCGCTCGATGGTCCAGATGGATGGAGTGGAGGATGGCTGGTTGATGGACACCCCACGCAAACATGGCTACAGCGCCAACAAGGCGGAGGTGGAGTAATGTTTTGGGCTGGAATCATGGGGAGAGAGATTGTCGGCCCCTTTAGGATCCCTGAAGGCGCTAAAGATGAACTCCATAATGTATGTGGATTTTCTCAAACAGCACTTCCTGCCATGGTTCAAGAAGAAGAACCGTGTATTTCACAGCAAGATCATTTTTCTGCATGATAATGCACCATCTCATGCTGCACATAAAACATCTGCATCTCTGGCTGATATGGGCATAAAAGGGGACAAACTTATGGTGTGACCCCCATGCTCCCCTGACCTCTACCCCATTCAGAACCTTTGGAGCATCATTAAAAGGAGTGTCTATGATGGCGGGAGGCAGTTCACATCTAAGCAACAGCTCTGGGAGAGTATTCTGTCCTCATGCAAAACAATTGAAGCAGAAACCATCCAAAACCTGACAAATTCAATGGACGAGAGAGTTCAGAAGCTCCTTTCGAACAAGGGGTCCTATGTGAAAATGTAACATCACCTAGAATAAAGTTTTGAGTTGAAAACTGTTTGATTTCAGTTTCTAACAACCTGCTAATGCTTATAATTTCAAAAATGACCATTTTTTTGGTCTTTATTAAAATGAAAAGGTTGATCGAAAAGTTTGGGGGATCTAAGAGTGTGGCAACCCAGTAGTCATGATTACTTCGAATTCTGACAATATGAGGGTCATGCTGCAGGTAGTGCAGCAAGAAGGCACTTATGTGTCTTGCGCATCTCGGAGCCCCAAAATTATTTTCCGGGCTAGATGCAGCTAAAAATTATTTTTAATTTTAAATCTGGTGAAGCTTTAGTATAGATGGCCTAATAGGATCAGTGCTGCACACTGCTACAAAGCCCAAATTATTTTCCAGTCAAGATACAGATAAACATGATTAGTAATTTGAAAGCTTAAAACGGTTGGTAGGGTGATTTTAACCAATCATCAAGCTTTTGCTCTCCCCAGGATGACACAGGGGTAGAAAAGTCGTTTCGGATCCATGATTTGTTCATCTTTATGAACGTGAGTCTGTCTACATTATCAGTGGAGAGCCGCGTGCGCTTATCTGTTAGCACACCACCAGCAGCGCTGAACGCACGTTCAGACAGAACGCTGGCTGCGGGGCATGACAAGATCTCCAAGGCATAAGTGGCTAGCTCCGGCCATTTATCCAGATTGGAAGCCCAAAAAGAGCAAGGGTCCAGTGACACAGTCGTGGCTTCAATGTTTACTTGGAGATACTCCTGTACCATCGTCTCTAGGCGTTGACTATGTGTCAGACTTCTTGTCTCCCGTGGCCTTGCAAAGGATGGGCTAAAAAAGTGGTGAAATGATTCCGCAAAATTGATGTTACCAGCAGATACTGTGGTTCTGTTACGGTTTGAGTGCTGAACACTTGACGGTCCCACGGTTGGCAAGTTGGAACTGTGAGATTCACTACGTGCACCACTGGTGTTTTGTGGAAAAGCACATGTAAGATTCTGCAACAGTCTCTGCTGATACTCCTGCATGCGTGCATCCCTTTCTATGGCAGGAATAATTTCTGCAAATTTACTTTTGTACCGGGGATCTAACAGTGTGGCAACCCAGTAGTCAGGATTATTTCTAATTCTCACAATTCGAGGGTCATGTTGCAGGTAGTGCAGCAAGAAGGCACTCATGTGTGTTGCGCATCCAGGAGCACCAAGTCCCTGTTGTGTTGGTGGCGAGGTAACAATCATGCTTCCTTCCTCTGTCCTCTCCCCCCAACCTCGCACAACAGAAATGTGATCAAGGTCTCCCTCATCTGATTAGTCTTCCATCAGTTCGTCCTCCACTTCTTCCTGGGCTCCTGCACCTTCCTCACTAGTTTGGCTGCTACCATGCGCCCTGGTAAAACCATCTCCCCCACCCTCACATGCCTGCCGCCTTGGTGCTGCCGACCGTCTGGACCTTGCAGATGTTAGCCCTTCCGCATACAACTCCTCCTCCTCTACTTCCTCCACCTCCTCTTGTGCCACCACCTGACTCCGAATTCTGTTTAACATGTGCTCCAGCATGTAAATCACCGGAATAGTCATGCTGATAATGGCATCGTCAGCACTAAACATCTTCGTCGCCATTTCAAAACTGTGCAGAAGGGTGCATAGGTCCCTGATCTGAGACCACTACTCCAGCGTGATTTGCCCCACCTCTGAATCTCGTTGGCCCAGGCTATACGTCAGAACGTATTGCACCAGGGCTTGTCGGTGCTGCCACAGTCGCTGCAACATGTGCAGAGTTGAATTCCACCGGGTAGGCACATCGCATTTTAGCCGGTGAAGTGGCAGGCCCAACGACTTCTGTAGAGATGTAAGTCGCTGAGCTGCGGGATGCGAACGGCGGAAGTGAGCACACAGCGACCGTGCCCTCTGCAGAAGGCCATCTAGTCTGGGATAGTGGGCTAAAAATTGCTGGACAACCAGGTTCAACACGTGAGCCATACAAGGCACGTGTGTGACATTGCCCCGGCGAAGGGCCGCACCCAGGTTTGCAGCATTGTCGCACATGGCGTTCCCTGGTTTCAGGTCCAGTGGAGACAACCATTCATGAAATTGGTTCTCCAGAGCTGACCACAACTCCTCAGCTGTGTGACTCACATTTCCCAGACATTTCAATGTAAAAACCGCCTGATGACGTTGAGCCCTACTGCCAGCATAGTAAGGAGGTGTGCAGGATCCCTTCTGCGCAGTTAGAAAGCTTGTGGCATGACCAGACAGGCTTTGGGTGCAGGTGGAAGACCGAGAGGAGGTTGAGGAGGCAGAAGCAGTGGAGGAACTTTGACATAAAGAGGATTGACGCACAACTCGTGGGGACGGCAAGACTTGGACAGCAGCCCCTTGTCCTGCTGTCACCATAGTTACCCAGTGCCCAGTCAGCGACATGTAACGCCCCTGTCCATGCCTACTCGTCCAAGTGTCTGTGGTGAAATGCACCCTGTCACACACAGAGTTTCTCAATGAAGCGGTGATGTTGTGTGCGACATGCTGGTGGAGCGCAGGCACACCTTTCTTTGAGAAGTAGTGCCGACTGGGCATCTGGTACTGGGGCACTGCGACGGACATAAGGTCTCGAAAATCCTCTGTGTCCACCAGGCGGAAAGGCAGCATTTCTGTAGCCAAGAGCTTGCAGATGGTGAAATTCAACCTCTTAGCTTTCTCATGGCTAGGAGGAAATGGTCTTTTACTTGTCCACATCTGAGGGACCGAGGGCTGGCTATTGTGCTTAGACGGGGTTGATAAGGGTGTCCCCGGCAAACTGCCGGTCTGTGAGGAAGATGCAGGCGGACATGTTAGGTTGCCTTGATCCAAAGATGGTGCTATCGATGTCGGACAGCGCTCAACACCAGCTGGTGTTCCCACCTCCAAAGAAAATGATGACCTGCCAATCACGCTGGCTGTTGCGGGTAAAGAGGTGGCAGGTCTGCGCCCCAAAACAGGTGTGACTGCTGTCCCCCCAGTCACAGAGGATGAAGAGGCCGCGTATGCACAATATGTGGCAGACGGTGGTTGGCCCGGCCGGCTAGGCCGCATTGTAGCACACTGAGCTTCCCACTGCAACTTATGCTTCATGTCCATGTGCCGGTTCATGCATGAAGTACTCAAACTATGTATTTTTTGGCCTCTACTTAGCTTTTGCTGACAAATGTTACAGATAACACGAGTTGGGTCATCTTTATCGATCTGAAAAAATGCCCAGGCTATGCAAGGCTTAGCACCCATGCGACCTGAAGAGCCACCACGACTTGTGGTGAGAGGCAGAGTTGTGTTTGAGGATGCAGTTGTTGACGTGCTTCCAGTACTACGTCTCTGTCCAGTAAGGCACAACATGACCTCGTCGTCACTAGCATCTTCCTCCACCTCCTCTGCTGACCTCATCTCTTGGCTGACTGTGGGTTGACAGTAAGTGGGATCTCCAACCTCATCATCATCACCCTGTGCGCTATCACACCCGTCGTCCTCAGAGCCAACCTGTTCCTGCCCTGACAAAAAACTAAAGTTGTCGCTCCAATCAGGTATTTGAGTCTTATCATCGTCTTCCTCATTGTCTCCACCAACAGGAGTTACAGTTTGGGAATGAGGGTCTACATTATGGTCAGAACCTTCTGCGTCTGGTCCTGGATCCGACTCATAAAGATTCTGGGCATCAGTGCAGATCATTTCCTCGTCTGGATTCACAGAAGCGCTGGAGTCGACCTCTGATTCCCAGGCTATAGTATGAGTAAACAGCTCTGCAGACTCAACCATCTGTTCTACCTCATACTCAGACGGGCAGCTGGAGATTTGGGAACTGTGAGGAAGCAAGTGCGATTGGGGTGACACCTTTGAGGACTGGAGTATTTGTGATGTTGAAGTTGATGTGGAGGAGAGCCCACTTAAAGGAGCACTTGATATCCGTTGAAGCACCTGCTGTTTTTGTGCCTCATCTGGAATTTGTAGCGATTGGCGTGGCCGTAAGAAAGGGATCTTATCACATTGTCCGCTAAAAGAAGTAGACATTTTAGTTTGGCTGGAAGATGGTCTTTCTTCTGCAGATGTTACTGTTGCTTTAACACCTACCCCACGGACACAACCTTTTTTCCCCTTCCCAACACGCCTATTCCCCTTTCCACCAGCAGCAGGCCTTTTTCCACTCATTTTGGTGGTTAACTAATTCACAACTCTGGAGTTGTTTGTAGTGTTGAGCCACCCCCGTAGTGTTCGAGTTCGGTTCGGTTCGTCGAATACCCGTGTGTTCGCCGAACTGTTCGTCGAACTGTTCGTCGAACACCTTCGAACACCGTTAAAACCAATGGCAGGCAAACAAAAACACATAGAAACACATAGAAAACACCTTCAAAGGTGTCCAAAAGCTGACAAACTGCTCAGAAGACACAACTAACACATGGAAAAGTGACAAGTACATATAGTCATGCGAAAAGAAAAGAGGTGGAGGAGTAAAAGGAGGGGGAGACACAGATATAGGCATGTCATGCCCTTCTAAAATCCAAAAAGTGAGAAGCCGAGACGGCCAGTCCGCTCCTGCCCGTGCCACCTCCGTGTCGCCGGGTTTGTGCCAGAGCCGCGGTGAACCCTGACGGCCAGCCCCCCTCTCCCAATACTGGTGCCTGTCCGCTGGTTGGTCGAGAGAGCCCCCCTGTGGTGGAGGCAGCTCTAAGCTTTTAAATTTAAATTGTCCCTCTAATTTGAATGAATACACTTTAAATCCATTTACAAGGATCTATTGGAGGGCAAGTCTCATGCCAGCAGCCGCGTAATTCCAGCTCCAGTAGCGTCCACTAAAGCTGCTGCAGTTAAAAAGCTTTTATAAGGATCGAGCTCGGCTGTCCACCGCAAGGCATCCTAGTGCCAGTCCCAGCCCCTATGCCTTGGGGTGCCTCCTGATGCTCTTCACTAAGTATCCTGTGGTCCCGAAGCATTTCCTTTGAAAAAATTAAGTGTCCAAACTACAGGTGGTGTAGCTTGCTTAACAGCCGGGATAATCCGCTGACTAGCAGACACTGCTACTAGGCACAAAGTATTTCCTGAGCTAGATGCAGATAAAAATTTGTAAGTAGATACTCTCGTTGGATGCTGAGAAAGCATTCCATAGAGTCTCCTGGCACGCCATATATGATTCTCTTAAAAAGCTTGGGGTAGGGGTCTAGGGGACCCTTTTATAGCCAAAATCACGGCCCTGTATCACAATACGTCACCTAGGCTGAAGATAAATGGAACTGTAGCACCGAGGGCTCGGTTGCTACAGACGTATTGCACCTCACCCAGAGGTGTGATATCTCACTCTCAGATAAGGATGGAGTGTGGATCAGGACCCGACACCTGCATGCATTACACCACATTGCCGTGGGGCAGGGCGACCAATATGCCCCTGAGATGGGCACGACAGTCCCTGTCCCTGGCTGGAGTGGGGGGAGGGAACACTGAGGAAGGGGAACCCTGCAGTGCAGGAGCAGGGAGGAAGCAGTTCCTGGGTGCATTGAGAAGGGAGTATAAAAGGTGGGCACCATCTTAGTTCAGTGCAGAGAAGTCTGAGCAGAAGTGGCAGGGAGCAGGGGCTCTGCATGAGCTCTGCTCCGGAGGCGGGCCTAGTAACAGAGGCCCAGGCCTGCAAGAGGGAGAAGGAAGGAAGAGGAGCGGAGAAGGCTCCAGGAACGAGGAATGAAGGGATCCCAGGGGTGCGGACGGGCGAGTCGCCACCGCACGCCCGAATCCACCTGCGTGGAGGGGTCAGGCCAAAGGGGGAGACCGGTCCCCGAACTAGTGGAGGCAGGAAACGACCCTCAGCTAGAAACCGGAGGCTCTGACATTTTATGTGGCGCAGCCCCTTGCTCCACCCGCTAGGAAGGCACCACATAGGGTCAGGGAAACTGGCGCCAAGTTTACCAAGAGGAGGCCCGACGCAGCCGGACAGAAGTGTTGGTAAGAAAGGCCAGACAAAGGACACACAAAGGGGGTCCTGTGAAGCGCTCCAAAGTTATCTGGGAGTTGTCTGAGCCCCTCACCTGGTGAGCACAGTACGACGTGGGCAGCCGTTACCTGCAGACGTGGTCTGGATAATAAGAACTGTGAGTAAAGGCCCTGAACTGCATCACTGACTCCGTGTCGTTACTGCTGCTGCCCTGCACCATCACCCCCATCCTCCGCATACACTGCCCTGAGGCTATACTCCTCCCGTGGGGAGTTATGCTACGCTCTGCTGCACCCACAACACCAGCCTTAGCGGTCTGCCCTGTAGCGGCGGTTCACTCTGACCGCAATCCACGGGTGGCGTAGTCGGACATTTAAACATCAAAACCACATAAATAGTTCCGCCACTGGTTTGACCGCCCTGAGCCACGGAACCGGATCGCCGCCACGAAGACTACAACCACCAGCATCCACCAAAAAGGGTCCGGCTCCGGGTGTCCCAAGGCCCAGGGGGTGCGTCAGAACATTTTCATCACCTTTCACAATCACCAATGGGACAAGGCAGGGATGTCCTCTGTCCCCTCTCTTATACATCCTAGTGACGGAGCACCTGCTCTCATCAATTCGCCATAACCCCAATATTAGGTGGATTGAGGTGGGAGGCACCGAGTACAAGTGCTCTCTATTTGCTGATGATGTCCTAGTATATATCACTCAATCACATATATCCATCCCTGCTGTTATGGCTGAAATAGATCACTTTGTTACATGGTAAAATTTTAAAATCAATGCAGCGAAGTCTGAGGCCCTCGATGTCTCCCGCCCTAAATCCATATAGGATTCCATCCAGTCCAACTTTCCCTTTGCCTGGCCCTCACAGGGTATCAAATACTTAGGAATTCCTATTCATAGAGACCTCTCCCATCTATGTTATCTTAATTTTGGGCCCTTTATTGAACAATTCCATACAGACCACGGTTGGCAAGTTAGAACTGTAAGATTCACTACGTGAACCACTGGTGTTTTGTGGAAAAGCACATGTACACCGCGTTCCAAATTATTATGCAAAAAGTGTTTAGGAGTGATAAGGGAAGAATTTGTTTGTTTGTCAGTTAAACTCATTGATGGTGATGTGTGTCAGGGCTCTTTATATCACTGTAAGCAATTGCAGACACCTGTGCTAATTAGTTTGGCAGGTGTGTCCAATGAAAGGCAAGACTACTTAAGAAGGCTCTCTCACATTATTAAGCAGCCTACATTTTCTGCCAAAATGGGAAAGAAAAAGGATGTGTCGGCTGCTGAGAAGCAACAAATTGTGGAGTGTTTAGGTCAAGGCATGACTACAATCAACATTGTGCGATGATCAGGATGAAGTGTCTTGGCAATCAAGAAGTATGTAGCTGATTCACAGTACACACGTGTGCGTGCTGATAAGGGCAAATTGAGGACTCTTTCCTACAGGCAATTACGTCAGGTTGAAAGAGCAGCGGCAAAAAAGCCTTGTCATAGCAGCAGACAAGTTTTTGAAGCTGCTTGTGCCTCCAACGTCCCCCGAACAACAAGATGCAGGGTCCTTCAGAGGTTTGCAGCTGTGCATACGCCATCCTGTCGACCTCCTCTATCCACTTCACACAAGCAGAAACGGCTCCAGTGGGCCAAACATTACATGAAGACTGATTTCAAAACTGTTTTGTTCACGGATGAGTGCCGTGCAGCGCTCGATGGTTCAGATGAATGGAGTGGAGGATGGCTGGTTGATGGACACCCCACGCAAACACGGCTACAGCGCCAACAAGGAGGAGGTGGAGTAATGTTTTGGGCTGGAATCATGGGGAGAGAGATTGTCGGCCCCTTTAGGATCCCTGAAGGCGCTAAAGATGAACTCCATAATGTATGTGGATTTTCTCAAACAGCACTTCCTGCCATGGTTCAAGAAGAAGAACCGTGTATTTCACAGCAAGATTATTTTTCTGCATGATAATGCACCATCTCATGCTGCACATAAAACATCTGCATCTCTGGCTGATATGGGCATAAAAGGGGACAAACTTATGGTGTGACCCCCATGCTCCCCTGACCTCTACCCCATTCAGAACCTTTGGAGCATCATTAAAAGGAGTGTCTATGATGGCGGGAGGCAGTTCACATCTAAGCAACAGCTCTGGGAGGGTATTCTGTCCTCATGCAAAACAATTGAAGCAGAAACCATCCAAAACCTGACAAATTCAATGGACGAGAGAGTTCAGAAGCTCCTTTCGAACAAGGGGTCCAATGTGAAAATGTAACATCACCTAGAATAAAGTTTTGAGTTGAAAACTGTTTGATTTCAGTTTCTAACAACCTGCTAATGCTTATAATTTCAAAAATGACCATTTTTTTGGTCTTTATTAAAATGAAAAGGTTGATCGAAAAGTTTGGGGGATCTAAGAGTGTGGCAACTAGTGTTGAGCCACCCCCGTAGTGTTCGAGTTCGGTTCGGTTCGTCGAACACCCGTGTGTTCGCCGAACAGTTCTTCGAACTGTTCGTCGAACACCTTCGAACACCGTTAAAACCAATGGCAGGCAAACAAAAACACATAGAAACACATAGAAAACACCTTCAAAGGTGTCCAAAAGCTGACAAACTGCTCAGAAGACACAACTAACACATGGAAAAGTGACAAGTACATATAGTCATGCGAAAAGAAAAGAGGTGGAGGAGTAAAAGGAGGGGGAGACACAGATATAGGCATGTCATGCCCTTCTAAAATCCAAAAACTGAGAAGCCGAGACGGCCAGTCCGCTCCTGCTCGTGCTACCTCCGTGTCGCCGGGTTTGTGCCAGAGCCGCGGTGAACCCTGACGGCCAGCCCCCCTCTCCCAATACTGGTGCCTGTCCGCTGGTGGGTCGAGAGAGCCCCCCTGTGGTGGAGGCAGCTCTAAGATTTTTAATTTAAATTGTCCCTCTAATTTGAATGAATACACTTTAAATCCATTTACAAGGATCTATTGGAGGGCAAGTCTCATGCCAGCAGCCGCGTAATTCCAGCTCCAGTAGCGTCCACTAAAGCTGCTGCAGTTAAAAAGCTTTTATAAGGATCGAGCTCGGCTGTCCACCGCAAGGCATCCTAGTGCCAGTCCCAGCCCCTATGCCTTGGGGTGCCTCCTGATGCTCTTCACTAAGTATCCTGTGGTCCCGAAGCATTTCCTTTGAAAAAATTAAGTGTCCAAACTACAGGTGGTGTAGCTTGCTTAACAGCCGGGATAATCCGCTGACTAGCAGACACTGCTACTAGGCACAAAGTATTTCCTGGGCTAGATGCAGTTAAAAATTTGTAAGTAGATACTCTCGTTGGATGCTGAGAAAGCATTCCATAGAGTCTCCTGGCACGCCATATATGATTCTCTTAAAAAGCTTGGGGTAGGGGTCTAGGGGACCCTTTTATAGCCAAAATCACGGCCCTGTATCACAATACGTCACCTAGGCTGAAGATAAATGGAACTGTAGCACCGAGGGCTCGGTTGCTACAGACGTATTGCACCTCACCCAGAGGTGTGATATCTCACTCTCAGATAAGGATGGAGTGTGGATCAGGACCCGACACCTGCATGCATTACACCACATTGCCGTGGGGCAGGGCGACCAATATGCCCCTGAGATGGGCACGACAGTCCCTGTCCCTGGCTGGAGTGGGGGGAGGGAACACTGAGGAAGGGGAACCCTGCAGTGCAGGAGCAGGGAGGAAGCAGTTCCTGGGTGCATTGAGAAGGGAGTATAAAAGGTGGGCACCATCTTAGTTCAGTGCAGAGAAGTCTGAGCAGAAGTGGCAGGGAGCAGGGGCTCTGCATGAGCTCTGCTCCGGAGGCGGGCCTAGTAACAGAGGCCCAGGCCTGCAAGAGGGAGAAGGAAGGAAGAGGAGCGGAGAAGGCTCCAGGAACGAGGAATGAAGGGATCCCAGGGGTGCGGACGGGCGAGTCGCCACCGCACGCCGGAATCCACCTGCGTGGAGGGGTCAGGCCAAAGGGGGAGACCGGTCCCCGAACTAGTGGAGGCAGGAAACGACCCTCAGCTAGAAACCGGAGGCTCTGACATTTTATGTGGCGCAGCCCCTTGCTCCACCCGCTAGGAAGGCACCACATAGGGTCAGGGAAACTGGCGCCAAGTTTACCAAGAGGAGGCCCGAGGCAGCCGGACAGAAGTGTTGGTAAGAAAGGCCAGACAAAGGACACACAAAGGGGGTCCTGTGAAGTGCTCCAAAGTTATCTGGGAGTTGTCTGAGCCCCTCACCTGGTGAGCACAGTACGACGTGGGCAGCCGTTACCTGCAGACGTGGTCTGGATAATAAGAACTGTGAGTAAAGGCCCTGAACTGCATCACTGACTCCGTGTCGTTACTGCTGCTGCCCTGCACCATCACCCCCATCCTCCGCATACACTGCCCTGAGGCTATACTCCTCCCGTGGGGAGTTATGCTACGCTCTGCTGCACCCACAACACCAGCCTTAGCGGTCTGCCCTGTAGCGGCGGTTCACTCTGACCGCAATCCACGGGTGGCGTAGTCGGACATTTAAACATCAAAACCACATAAATAGTTCCGCCACTGGTTTGACCGCCCTGAGCCACGGAACCGGATCGCCGCCACGAAGACTACAACCACCAGCATCCACCAAAAAGGGTCCGGCTCCGGGTGTCCCAAGGCCCAGGGGGTGCGTCAGAACATTTTCATCACCTTTCACAATCACCAATGGGACAAGGCAGGGATGTCCTCTGTCCCCTCTCTTATACATCCTAGTGACGGAGCACCTGCTCTCATCAATTCGCCATAACCCCAATATTAGGTGGATTGAGGTGGGAGGCACCGAGTACAAGTGCTCTCTATTTGCTGATGATGTCCTAGTATATATCACTCAATCACATATATCCATCCCTGCTGTTATGGCTGAAATAGATCACTTTGTTACATGGTAAAATTTTAAAATCAATGCAGCGAAGTCTGAGGCCCTCGATGTTTCCCTCCCTAAATCCATATAGGATTCCATCCAGTCCAACTTTCCCTTTGCCTGGCCCTCACAGGGTATCAAATACTTAGGAATTCCTATTCATAGAGACCTCTCCCATCTATGTTATCTTAATTTTGGGCCCTTTATTGAACAATTCCATACAGACCACGGTTGGCAAGTTAGAACTGTAAGATTCACTACGTGAACCACTGGTGTTTTGTGGAAAAGCACATGTACACCGCGTTCCAAATTATTATGCAAAAAGTGTTTAGGAGTGATAAGGGAAGAATTTGTTTGTTTGTCAGTTAAACTCATTGATGGTGATGTGTGTCAGGGCTCTTTATATCACTGTAAGCAATTGCAGACACCTGTGCTAATTAGTTTGGCAGGTGTGTCCAATAAAGGCAAGACTACTTAAGAAGGCTCTCTCACATTATTAAGCAGCCTACATTTTCTGCCAAAATGGGAAAGAAAAAGGATGTGTCGGCTGCTGAGAAGCAACAAATTGTGGAGTGTTTAGGTCAAGGCATGACTACAATCAACATTGTGCGATGATCAGGATGAAGTGTCTTGGCAATCAAGAAGTATGTAGCTGATTCACAGTACACACGTGTGCGTGCTGATAAGGGCAAATTGAGGACTCTTTCCTACAGGCAATTACGTCAGGTTGAAAGAGCAGCGGCAAAAAAGCCTTGTCATAGCAGCAGACAAGTTTTTGAAGCTGCTTGTGCCTCCAACGTCCCCCGAACAACAAGATGCAGGGTCCTTCAGAGGTTTGCAGCTGTGCATACGCCATCCTGTCGACCTCCTCTATCCACTTCACACAAGCAGAAACGGCTCCAGTGGGCCAAACATTACATGAAGACTGATTTCAAAACTGTTTTGTTCACGGATGAGTGCCGTGCAGCGCTCGATGGTCCAGATGAATGGAGTGGAGGATGGCTGGTTGATGGACACCCCACGCAAACACGGCTACAGCGCCAACAAGGAGGAGGTGGAGTAATGTTTTGGGCTGGAATCATGGGGAGAGAGATTGTCGGCCCCTTTAGGATCCCTGAAGGCGCTAAAGATGAACTCCATAATGTATGTGGATTTTCTCAAACAGCACTTCCTGCCATGGTTCAAGAAGAAGAACCGTGTATTTCACAGCAAGATCATTTTTCTGCATGATAATGCACCATCTCATGCTGCACATAAAACATCTGCATCTCTGGCTGATATGGGCATAAAAGGGGACAAACTTATGGTGTGACCCCCATGCTCCCCTGACCTCTACCCCATTCAGAACCTTTGGAGCATCATTAAAAGGAGTGTCTATGATGGCGGGAGGCAGTTCACATCTAAGCAACAGCTCTGGGAGGGTATTCTGTCCTCATGCAAAACAATTGAAGCAGAAACCATCCAAAACCTGACAAATTCAATGGACGAGAGAGTTCAGAAGCTCCTTTCGAACAAGGGGTCCTATGTGAAAATGTAACATCACCTAGAATAAAGTTTTGAGTTGAAAACTGTTTGATTTCAGTTTCTAACAACCTGCTAATGCTTATAATTTCAAAAATGACCATTTTTTTGGTCTTTATTAAAATGAAAAGGTTGATCGAAAAGTTTGGGGGATCTAAGAGTGTGGCAACCCAGTAGTCATGATTACTTCGAATTCTGACAATATGAGGGTCATGCTGCAGGTAGTGCAGCAAGAAGGCACTTATGTGCCTTGCGCATCTCGGAGCCCCAAAATTATTTTCCGGGCTAGATGCAGCTAAAAATTATTTTTAATTTTAAATCTGGTGAAGCTTTAGTATAGATGGCCTAATAGGATCAGTGCTGCACACTGCTACAAAGCCCAAATTATTTTCCAGTCAAGATACAGATAAACATGATTAGTAATTTGAAAGCTTAAAACGGTTGGTAGGGTGATTTTAACCAATCATCAAGCTTTTACTCTCCCCAGGATGACACAGGGGTAGAAAAGTCGTTTCGGATCCATGATTTGTTCATCTTTATGAACGTGAGTCTGTCTACATTATCAGTGGAGAGCCGCGTGCGCTTATCTGTCAGCACACCACCAGCAGCGCTGAACACACGTTCAGACAGAACGCTGGCTGCGGGGCATGACAAGATCTCCAAGGCGTAAGTGGCTAGCTCCGGCCATTTATCCAGATTGGAAGCCCAAAAAGAGCAAGGGTCCAGTGACACAGTCGTGGCTTCAATGTTTACTTGGAGATACTCCTGTACCATCGTCTCTAGGCGTTGACTATGTGTCAGACTTCTTGTCTCCTGTGGCCTTGCAAAGGATGGGCTAAAAAAGTGGTGAAATGATTCCGCAAAATTGATGTTACCAGCAGATACTGTGGTTCTGTTACGGTTTGAGTGCTGAACACTTGACGGTCCCACGGTTGGCAAGTTGGAACTGTGAGATTCACTACGTGCACCACTGGTATTTTGTGGAAAAGCACATGTAAGATTCTGCAACAGTCTCTGCTGATACTCCTGCATGCGTGCATCCCTTTCTATGGCAGGAATAATTTCTGCAAATTTACTTTTGTACCGGGGATCTAACAGTGTGGCAACCCAGTAGTCAGGATTATTTCTAATTCTCACAATTCGAGGGTCATGTTGCAGGTAGTGCAGCAAGAAGGCACTCATGTGTGTTGCGCATCCAGGAGCACCAAGTCCCTGTTGTGTTGGTGGCGAGGTAACAATCATGCTTCCTTCCTCTGTCCTCTCCCCCCAACCTCGCACAACAGAAATGTGATCAAGGTCTCCCTCATCTGATGAGTCTTCCATCAGTTCGTCCTCCACTTCTTCCTGGGCTCCTGCACCTTCCTCACTAGTTTGGCTGCTACCATGCGCCCTGGTTAAACCATCTCCCCCACCCTCACATGCCTGCCGCCTTGGTGCTGCCGACCGTCTGGACCTTGCAGATGTTAGCCCTTCCGCATACAACTCCTCCTCCTCTACTTCCTCCACCTCCTCTTGTGCCACCACCTGACTCCGAATTCTGTTTAACATGTGCTCCAGCATGTAAATCACCGGAATAGTCATGCTGATAATGGCATCGTCAGCACTAAACATCTTCGTCGCCATTTCAAAACTGTGCAGAAGGGTGCATAGGTCCCTGATCTGAGACCACTCCTCCAGCGTGATTTGCCCCACCTCTGAATCTCGTTGGCCCAGGCTATACGTCAGAACGTATTGCACCAGGGCTTGTCGGTGCTGCCACAGTCGCTGCAACATGTGCAGAGTTGAATTCCACCGGGTAGGCACATCGCATTTTAGCCGGTGAAGTGGCAGGCCCAACGACTTCTGTAGAGATGTAAGTCGCTGAGCTGCGGGATGCGAACGGCGGAAGTGAGCACACAGCGACCGTGCCCTCTGCAGAAGGCCATCTAGTCTGGGATAGTGGGCTAAAAATTGCTGGACAACCAGGTTCAACACGTGAGCCATACAAGGCACGTGTGTGACATTGCCCCGGCGAAGGGCCGCACCCAGGTTTGCAGCATTGTCGCACACGGCCTTCCCTGGTTTCAGGTCCAGTGGAGACAACCATTCATGAAATTGGTTCTCCAGAGCTGACCACAACTCCTCAGCTGTGTGACTCACATTTCCCAGACATTTCAATGTAAAAACCGCCTGATGACGTTGAGCCCTACTGCCAGCATAGTAAGGAGGTGTGCAGGATCCCTTCTGCGCAGTTAGAAAGCTTGTGGCATGACCAGACAGGCTTTGGGTGCAGGTGGAAGACCGAGAGGAGGTTGAGGAGGCAGAAGCAGTGGAGGAAAAATGACATAAAGAGGATTGACGCACAACTCGTGGGGACGGCAAGACTTGGACAGCAGCCCCTTGTCCTGCTGTCACCATAGTTACCCAGTGCCCAGTCAGCGACATGTAACGCCCCTGTCCATGCCTACTCGTCCAAGTGTCTGTGGTGAAATGCACCCTGTCACACACAGAGTTTCTCAAAGAAGCGGTGATGTTGTGTGCGACATGCTGGTGGAGCGCAGGCACACCTTTCTTTGAGAAGTAGTGCCGACTGGGCATCTGGTACTGGGGCACTGCGACGGACATAAGGTCTCGAAAATCCTCTGTGTCCACCAGGCGGAAAGGCAGCATTTCTGTAGCCAAGAGCTTGCAGATGGTGAAATTCAACCTCTTAGCTTTCTCATGGCTAGGAGGAAATGGTCTTTTACTTGTCCACATCTGAGGGACCGAGGGCTGGCTATTGTGCTTAGACGGGGTTGATAAGGGTGTCCCCGGCAAACTGCCGGTCTGTGAGGAAGATGCAGGCGGACATGTTAGGTTGCCTTGATCCAAAGGTGGTGCTATCGATGTCGGACAGCGCTCAAGACCAGCTGGTGTTACCACCTCCAAAGAAAATGATGACCTGCCAATCACGCTGGCTGTTGCGGGTAAAGAGGTGGCAGGTCTGCGCCCCAAAACAGGTGTGACTGCTGTCCCCCCAGTCACAGAGGATGAAGAGGCCGCGGATGCACAAGATATGGCAGACGGTGGTTGGCCCGGCCGGCTAGACCGCATTGTAGCACACTGAGCTTCCCACTGCAACTTATGCTTCATGTCCATGTGCCGGTTCATGCATGAAGTACTCAAACTATGTATTTTTTGGCCTCTACTTAGCTTTTGCTGACAAATGTTACAGATAACACGAGTTGGGTCATCTTTATCGATCTGAAAAAATGCCCAGGCTATGCAAGGCTTAGCACCCATGCGACCTGAAGAGCCACCACGACTTGTGGTGAGAGGCAGAGTTGTGTTTGAGGATGCAGTTGTTGACGTGCTTCCAGTACTACGTCTCTGTCCAGGAAGGCGCAACCTGACCTCGTCGTCACTAGCATCTTCCTCCACCTCCTCTGCTGACCTCATCTCTTGGCTGACTGTGGGTTGACAGTAAGTGGGATCTCCGACCTCATCATCATCACCCTGTGCGTTATCACACCCGTCGTCCTCAGAGCCAACCTGTTCCTGCCCTGACAAAAAACTAAAGTTGTCGCTCCAATCAGGTATTTGAGTCTTATCATCGTCTTCCTCATTGTCTCCACCAACAGGAGTTACAGTTTGGGAATGAGGGTCTACATTATGGTCAGAACCTTCTGCGTCTGGTCCTGGATCCGACTCATAAAGATTCTGGGCATCAGTGCAGATCATTTCCTCGTCTGGATTCACAGAAGCGCTGGAGTCGACCTCTGATTCCCAGGCTATAGTATGAGTAAACAGCTCTGCAGACTCAACCATCTGTTCTACCTCATACTCAGACGGGCAGCTGGAGATTTGGGAGCTGTGAGGAAGCAAGTGCGATTTGGGTGACATCTTTGAGGACTGGAGTATTTGTGATGTTGAAGTTGATGTGGAGGAGAGCCCACTTAAAGGAGCACTTGATATCCGTTGAAGCACCTGCTGTTTTTGTGCCTCATCTGGAATTTGTAGCGATTGGCGTGGCCGTAAGAAAGGGATCTTATCACATTGTCCGCTAAAAGAAGTAGACATTTTAGTTTGGCTGGAAGATGGTTTTTCTTCTGCACCTACCCCACGGACACAACCTTTTTTCCCCTTCGCAACACGCCTATTCCCCTTTCCACCAGCAGCAGGCCTTTTTCCACTCATTTTGGTGGTTAACTAATTCACAACTCTGGAGTTGTTTGCACAAAAAAACAATGGATGGTAACCGAGCAGAGCTGAGTGGCCAAACTGTGGTATTAGGCCAAAACTATTGGCTGGGTTAGATGCAGAAAAAAATTATTTTTAATTTGCAACCTGATGGAGGTCAGTATAGATGGACTAATAGACCAAGTCCCACACACCGCTAGAAGCCCAAATATTTTTTCAGAGCTAGATGCAGAAAATTTTTTTATTCAATTTGCAACCTGATGGAGGTCAGTATAGATGGACTAATAGACCAAGTCCCACACACTGCTAGAAGCCCAAATATTTTTCAGAGCTAGATGCAGAAAAAAATTATTTTTAATTTGCAACCTGATGGAGGTCAGTATAGATGGACTAATAGACCAAGTCCCACACACTGCTAGAAGCCCAAATATTTTTTCAGAGCTATATGCAGAAAAAAATTATTTTTAATTTGCAACCTGATGGAGGTCAGTATAGATGGACTAATAGACCAAGTCCCACACACTGCTAGAAGCCCAAATATTTTTTCAAAGCTAGATGCAGAAAAAAATTATTTTTAATTTGCAACCTGATGGAGGTCAGTATAGATGGACTAATAGACCAAGTCCCAAACACCGCTAGAAGCCCAAATATTTTTTCAGAGCTAGATGCAGAAAATTTTTTTATTCAATTTGCAACCTGATGGAGGTCAGTATAGATGGACTAATAGACCAAGTCCCACACACTGCTAGAAGCCCAAATATTTTTTCAGAGCTAGATGCAGAAAAAAATTATTTTTAATTTGCAACCTGATGGAGGTCAGTATAGATGGACTAATAGACCAAGTCCCACACACCGCTAGAAGCCCAAATATTTTTTCAGAGCTAGATGCAGAAAAAAATTATATTCAATTTGCAACCTGCTGGACGTCAGTATAGAAGGACTAATAGAACAAGTCCCACACACTGCTAGAAGCCCAAATATTTTTTCAGAGCTAGATGCAGAAAAAAATTATTTTTAATTTGCAACCTGATGGAGGTCAGTATAGATGGACTAATAGAACAAGTCCCACACGCTGCTAGAAGCCCAAATATTTTTTCAGAGATAAATGAAGAAAAAAATTATTTTTAATTTGCAACCTGATGGAGGTCAGTATAGATGGACTAATAGACCAAGTCCCACACACTGCTAGAAGCCCAAATATTTTTTCAGAGCTAGATGCAGAAAAAAATTATTTTTAATTTGCAACCTGATGGAGGTCAGTATAGATGGACTAATAGACCAAGTCCCACACACCGCTAGAAGCCCAAATATTTTTTCAGAGCTAGATGCAGAAAAAAATTATATTCAGTTTGCAACCTGATGGAGGTCAGTATAGATGGACTAATAGAATGATGCTATGCCCAAAAGATTTTACTTCACTAGGTGCAGTAAAAAAATTGGTATTCTATACACAGGTGGTGTATCTTGCAACACAGATAGGCTACTCCACTGACTAACACACTCTGCAATAGGCCAAAAAGGATTAGCTTTGCTAGATTCAGCCAAATGCTGTGAAAAAAACTTGCACAGCACTGGCACAGACCTGCCTGGCAAAAACTGATAGGAACTGATGTAACCTAGTCCTGAAAAGGACTCCAATTACAATTAGTCTTTACTCCCACAATCTATCTATTTAAGAGCACAGACCTGCCTGATAAAAGTCGTAGGAAATGCTGTAACCTAGTCCTTAAAAGGACTGCAATCACAACTATTCCCTACTCCCAAGCTATCTGTATATTTGTGCGAAAATTGGCTTGAAATTAACAAGGTATAGCGCACACAGCAACAGCGGTGCCGTCTAACACGCAGCTGCAGCAGTGAGAAAATGGTGGCGACGGGGAAAATGGCTTGGTCTTATAGGGCAAGGACATGTGACATACACTGCCAATCACACATGCCCTTGCTTGTGTGAAAAAAAGCACTTCGCTCCGTGTGTGCGCTGCTGATAGGCTGACAGATTGCACCTCCCCACTGCAAATGCGGGAAAGAGAAAAAAAAATGGAGATCTTCATTGTTCCTGCAGAGATCCATCCCCTGCCCCTCCCCCCGCCCCGCTGTACACTCAAACTGCGTATTAACATTAATTTTCATCATTACTGAGAAAAAATCCAGTTATGATTTTGGTGCACGAACAGTTATCGAACATAACCTCGAACAGCCGAATTTTTCTCAAATTGTTCGTGTTCGCCGACCGGCTCGAACACCGCCCAAAACAGCTCGAATTAGAGATTGTCGAACAGTTCGAGTAGAACAACGCTCATCTCTAGTGGCAACCCAGTAGTCATGATTACTTCGAATTTTGACAATATGAGGGTCATGCTGCAGGTAGTGCAGCAAGAAGGCACTTATGTGTCTTGCGCATCTCGGAGCCCAAAAATTATTTTCCGGGCTAGATGCAGCTAAAAATTATTTTTAATTTTAAATCTGGTGAAGCTTATTATAGATGGCCTAATAGGATCAGTGCTGCACACTGCTACAAAGCCCAAATTATTTTCCAGTCAAGATACAGATAAACATGATTAGTAATTTGAAAGCTTAAAACGGTTGGTAGGGTGATTTTAACCAATCATCAAGCTTTTACTCTCCCCAGGATGACACAGGGGTAGAAAAGTCGTTTCGGATCCATGATTTGTTTATCTTTATGAACGTGAGTCTGTCTACATTATCAGTGGAGAGCCGCGTGCGCTTATCTGTCAGCACACCACCAGCAGCGCTGAACACACGTTCAGACAGAACGCTGGCTGCGGGGCATGACAAGATCTCCAAGGCGTAAGTGGCTAGCTCCGGCCATTTATCCAGATTGGAAGCCCAAAAAGAGCAAGGGTCCAGTGACACAGTCGTGGCTTCAATGTTTACTTGGAGATACTCCTGTACCATCGTCTCTAGGCGTTGACTATGTGTCAGACTTCTTGTCTCCTGTGGCCTTGCAAAGGATGGGCTAAAAAAGTGGTGAAATGATTCCGCAAAATTGATGTTACCAGCAGCTACTGTGGTTCTGTTACGGTTTGAGTGCTGAACACTTGACGGTCCCACGGTTGGCAAGTTGGAACTGTGAGATTCACTACGTGCACCACTGGTATTTTGTGGAAAAGCACATGTAAGATTCTGCAACAGTCTCTGCTGATACTCCTGCATGCGTGCATCCCTTTCTATGGCAGGAATAATTTCTGCAAATTTACTTTTGTACCGGGGATCTAACAGTGTGGCAACCCAGTAGTCAGGATTATTTCTAATTCTCACAATTCGAGGGTCATGTTGCAGGTAGTGCAGCAAGAAGGCACTCATGTGTGTTGCACATCCAGGAGCACCAAGTCCCTGTTGTGTTGGTGGCGAGGTAACAATCATGCTTCCTTCCTCTGTCCTCTCCCCCCAACCTCGCACAACATAAATGTGATCAAGGTCTCCCTCATCTGATGAGTCTTCCATCAGTTCGTCCTCCACTTCTTCCTGGGCTCCTGCACCTTCCTCACTAGTTTGGCTGCTACCATGCGCCCTGGTAAAACCATCTCCCCCACCCTCACATGCCTGCCGCCTTGGTGCTGCCGACCGTCTGGACCTTGCAGATGTTAGCCCTTCCGCATACAACTCCTCCTCCTCTACTTCCTCCACCTCCTCTTGTGCCACCACCTGACTCCGAATTCTGTTTAACATGTGCTCCAGCATGTAAATCACCGGAATAGTCATGCTGATAATGGCATCGTCAGCACTAAACATCTTCGTCGCCATTTCAAAACTGTGCAGAAGGGTGCATAGGTCCCTGATCTGAGACCACTCCTCCAGCGTGATTTGCCCCACCTCTGAATCTCGTTGGCCCAGGCTATACGTCAGAACGTATTGCACCAGGGCTTGTCGGTGCTGCCACAGTCGCTGCAACATGTGCAGAGTTGAATTCCACCGGGTAGGCACATCGCATTTTAGCCGGTGAAGTGGCAGGCCCAACGACTTCTGTAGAGATGTAAGTCGCTGAGCTGCGGGATGCGAACGGCGGAAGTGAGCACACAGCGACCGTGCCCTCTGCAGAAGGCCATCTAGTCTGGGATAGTGGGCTAAAAATTGCTGGACAACCAGGTTCAACACGTGAGCCATACAAGGCACGTGTGTGACATTGCCCCGGCGAAGGGCCGCACCCAGGTTTGCAGCATTGTCGCACACGGCCTTCCCTGGTTTCAGGTCCAGTGGAGACAACCATTCATGAAATTGGTTCTCCAGAGCTGACCACAACTCCTCAGCTGTGTGACTCACATTTCCCAGACATTTCAATGTAAAAACCGCCTGATGACGTTGAGCCCTACTGCCAGCATAGTAAGGAGGTGTGCAGGATCCCTTCTGCGCAGTTAGAAAGCTTGTGGCATGACCAGACAGGCTTTGGGTGCAGGTGGAAGACCGAGAGGAGGTTGAGGAGGCAGAAGCAGTGGAGGAAAAATGACATAAAGAGGATTGACGCACAACTCGTGGGGACGGCAAGACTTGGACAGCAGCCCCTTGTCCTGCTGTCACCATAGTTACCCAGTGCCCAGTCAGCGACATGTAACGCCCCTGTCCATGCCTACTCGTCCAAGTGTCTGTGGTGAAATGCACCCTGTCACACACAGAGTTTCTCAAAGAAGCGGTGATGTTGTGTGCGACATGCTGGTGGAGCGCAGGCACACCTTTCTTTGAGAAGTAGTGCCGACTGGGCATCTGGTACTGGGGCACTGCGACGGACATAAGGTCTCGAAAATCCTCTGTGTCCACCAGGCGGAAAGGCAGCATTTCTGTAGCCAAGAGCTTGCAGATGGTGAAATTCAACCTCTTAGCTTTCTCATGGCTAGGAGGAAATGGTCTTTTACTTGTCCACATCTGAGGGACCGAGGGCTGGCTATTGTGCTTAGACGGGGTTGATAAGGGTGTCCCCGGCAAACTGCCGGTCTGTGAGGAAGATGCAGGCGGACATGTTAGGTTGCCTTGATCCAAAGGTGGTGCTATCGATGTCGGACAGCGCTCAAGACCAGCTGGTGTTACCACCTCCAAAGAAAATGATGACCTGCCAATCACGCTGGCTGTTGCGGGTAAAGAGGTGGCAGGTCTGCGCCCCAAAACAGGTGTGACTGCTGTCCCCCCAGTCACAGAGGATGAAGAGGCCGCGGATGCACAAGATATGGCAGACGGTGGTTGGCCCGGCCGGCTAGACCGCATTGTAGCACACTGAGCTTCCCACTGCAACTTATGCTTCATGTCCATGTGCCGGTTCATGCATGAAGTACTCAAACTATGTATTTTTTGGCCTCTACTTAGCTTTTGCTGACAAATGTTACAGATAACACGAGTTGGGTCATCTTTATCGATCTGAAAAAATGCCCAGGCTATGCAAGGCTTAGCACCCATGCGACCTAAAGAGCCACCACGACTTGTGGTGAGAGGCAGAGTTGTGTTTGAGGATGCAGTTGTTGACGTGCTTCCAGTACTACGTCTCTGTCCAGGAAGGCGCAACCTGACCTCGTCGTCACTAGCATCTTCCTCCACCTCCTCTGCTGACCTCATCTCTTGGCTGACTGTGGGTTGACAGTAAGTGGGATCTCCGACCTCATCATCATCACCCTGTGCGTTATCACACCCGTCGTCCTCAGAGCCAACCTGTTCCTGCCCTGACAAAAAACTAAAGTTGTCGCTCCAATCAGGTATTTGAGTCTTATCATCGTCTTCCTCATTGTCTCCACCAACAGGAGTTACAGTTTGGGAATGAGGGTCTACATTATGGTCAGAACCTTCTGCGTCTGGTCCTGGATCCGACTCATAAAGATTCTGGGCATCAGTGCAGATCATTTCCTCGTCTGGATTCACAGAAGCGCTGGAGTCGACCTCTGATTCCCAGGCTATAGTATGAGTAAACAGCTCTGCAGACTCAACCATCTGTTCTACCTCATACTCAGACGGGCAGCTGGAGATTTGGGAGCTGTGAGGAAGCAAGTGCGATTTGGGTGACACCTTTGAGGACTGGAGTATTTGTGATGTTGAAGTTGATGTGGAGGAGAGCCCACTTAAAGGAGCACTTGATATCCGTTGAAGCACCTGCTGTTTTTGTGCCTCATCTGGAATTTGTAGCGATTGGCGTGGCCGTAAGAAAGGGATCTTATCACATTGTCCGCTAAAAGAAGTAGACATTTTAGTTTGGCTGGAAGATGGTCTTTCTTCTGCACCTACCCCACGGACACAACCTTTTTTCCCCTTCCCAACACGCCTATTCCCCTTTCCACCAGCAGCAGGCCTTTTTCCACTCATTTTGGTGGTTAACTAATTCACAACTCTGGAGTTGTTTGCACAAAAAAACAATGGATGGTAACCGAGCAGAGCTGAGTGGCCAAACTGTGGTATTAGGCCAAAACTATTGGCTGGGTTAGATGCAGAAAAAAATTATTTTTAATTTGCAACCTGATGGAGGTCAGTATAGATGGACTAATAGACCAAGTCCCACACACCGCTAGAAGCCCAAATATTTTTTCAGAGCTAGATGCAGAAATTTTTTTTATTCAATTTGCAACCTGATGGAGGTCAGTATAGATGGACTAATAGACCAAGTCCCACACACTGCTAGAAGCCCAAATATTTTTTCAGAGCTAGATGCAGAAAAAAATTATTTTTAATTTGCAACCTGATGGAGGTCAGTATAGATGGACTAATAGACCAAGTCCCACACACTGCTAGAAGCCCAAATATTTTTTCAGAGCTAGATGCAGAAAAAAAATATTTTTAATTTGCAACCTGATGGAGGTCAGTATAGATGGACTAATAGAACAAGTCCCACACGCTGCTAGAAGCCCAAATATTTTTTCAGAGATAAATGAAGAAAAAAATTATTATTAATTTGCAACCTGATGGAGGTCAGTATAGATGGACTAATAGACCAAGTCCCACACACTGCTAGAAGCCCAAATATTTTTTCAGAGCTAGATGCAGAAAAAAATTATTTTTAATTTGCAACCTGATGGAGGTCAGTATAGATGGACTAATAGACCAAGTCCCACACACCGCTAGAAGCCCAAATATTTTTTCAGAGCTAGATGCAGAAAAAAATTATATTCAATTTGCAACCTGCTGGAGGTCAGTATAGAAGGACTAATAGAACAAGTCCCACACACTGCTAGAAGCCCAAATATTTTTTCAGAGCTAAATGAAGAAAAAAATTATTTTTAATTTGCAACCTGATGGAGGTCAGTATAGATGGACTAATAGACCAAGTCCCACACACTGCTAGAAGCCCAAATATTTTTTCAGAGCTAGATGCAGAAAAAAATTATATTCAGTTTGCAACCTGATGGAGGTCAGTATAGATGGACTAATAGAATGATGCTATGCCCAAAAGATTTTACTTCACTAGGTGCAGTAAAAAAATTGGTATTCTATACACAGGTGGTATATCTTGCAACACAGATAGGCTACTCCACTGACTAACACACTCTGCAATAGGCCAAAAAGGATTAGCTTTGCTAGATTCAGCCAAATGCTGTGAAAAAAACTTGCACAGCACTGGCACAGACCTGCCTGGCAAAAACTGATAGGAACTGATGTAACCTAGTCCTGAAAAGGACTCCAATTACAATTAGTCTTTACTCCCACAATCTATCTATTTAAGAGCACAGACCTGCCTGATAAAAGTCGTAGGAAATGCTGTAACCTAGTCCTTAAAAGGACTGCAATCACAGCTATTCCCTATTCCCAAGCTATCTGTATATTTGTGCGAAAATTGGCTTGAAATTAACAAGGTATAGCGCACACAGCAACAGCGGTGCCGTCTAACACGCAGCTGCAGCAGTGAGAAAATGGTGGCGACGGGGAAAATGGCTTGGTCTTATAGGGCAAGGACATGTGACATACACTGCCAATCACACATGCCCTTGCTTGTGTGAAAAAAAGCACTTCGCTCCGTGTGTGCGCTGCTGATAGGCTGACAGATTGCACCTCCCCACTGCAAATGCGGGAAAGAGAAAAAAAAATGGAGATCTTCATTGTTCCTGCAGAGATCCATCCCCTGCCCCTCCCCCCGCCCCGCTGTACACTCAAACTGCGTATTAACATTAATTTTCATCATTACTGAGAAAAAATCCAGTTATGATTTTGGTGCATGAACAGTTATCAAACATAACCTCGAACAGCCGAATTTTTCTCAAATTGTTCGTGTTCGCCGACCGGCTCGAACACCGCCCAAAACAGCTCGAATTTGAGATTGGCGAACAGTTCGAGTAGAACAACGCTCATCTCTAGTTGTTTGCGCAAAAAAACAATGGATGGTAACCGAGCAGAGCTGAGTGGCCAAACTGTGGTATTAGGCCAAAACTATTGGCTGGGTTAGATGCAGAAAAAAATTATATTCAATTTGCAACCTGATGGAGGTCAGTATAGATGGACTAATACAACAAGTCCCACACACAGCTAGAAGCCCAATATTTTTTCAGAGGTAGATGCAGAAAAAAATATATTCAGTTTGCAACCTGATGGAGGTCAGTATAGATGGACTAATACAACAAGTCCCACACACAGCTAGAAGCCCAAATATTTTTTCAGAGATACTGTAGATGCAGATAAAAATTATTTTTAATTTGCAACCTGATGGAGGTCAGTATAGATGGACTAATAGAGAAAGTCTGACACACTGCTAGAAGGCCAAATATTTTTTCAGAGCTAGATGCAGAAAAAAATTATATTCAGTTTGCAACCTGATGGAGGTCAGTATAGATGGACTAACAGAGAAAGTCCCACACACTGCTAGAAGGCCAAATATTTTTTCAGAGCTAGATGCATACAAAAAATTATTTTGAATTTGCAACCTGATGGAGGTCAGTATAGATGGATTAATAGAACAAGAGCCACACACAGCTAGAAGCCCAATATTTTTTCAGAGGTAGATGCAGAAAAAAATATATTCAGTTTGCAACCTGATGGAGGTCAGTATAGATGGACTAATACAACAAGTCCCACACACAATTAGAAGCCCAAATATTTTTTCAGAGGTAGATGCAGAAAAAAATATATTCAGTTTGCAACCTGATGGAGGTCAGTATAGATGGACTAATACAACAAGTCCCACACACAGCTAGAAGCCCAATATTTTTTCAGAGGTAGATGCAGAAAAAAATATATTCAGTTTGCAACCTGATGGAGGTCAGTATAGATGGACTAATACAACAAGTCCCACACACAGCTAGAAGCCCAAATATTTTTTCAGAGGTACTGTAGATGCAGATAAAAATTATTTTTAATTTGCAACCTGATGGAGGTCAGTATAGATGGAATAATAGAGAAAGTCCGACACACTGCTAGAAGGCCAAATATTTTTTCAGAGCTAGATGCAGAAAAAAATTATATTCAGTTTGCAACCTGATGGAGGTCTGTATAGATGGATTAATAGAACAAGACCCACACACAGCTAGAAGCCCAATATTTTTTCAGAGGTAGATGCAGAAAAAAATATATTCAGTTTGCAACCTGATGGAGGTCAGTATAGATGGACTAATACAACAAGTCCCACACACAGCTAGAAGCCCAATATTTTTTCAGAGGTAGATGCAGAAAAAAATATATTCAGTTTGCAACCTGATGGAGGTCAGTATAGATGGACTAATACAACAAGTCCCACACACAGCTAGAAGCCCAATATTTTTTCAGAGGTAGATGCAGAAAAAAATATATTCAGTTTGCAACCTGATGGAGGTCAGTATAGATGGACTAATACAACAAGTCCCACACACAGCTAGAAGCCCAAATATTTTTTCAGAGGTACTGTAGATGCAGATAAAAATTATTTTTAATTTGCAACCTGATGGAGGTCAGTATAGATGGACTAATAGAGAAAGTCCGACACACTGCTAGAAGGCCAAATATTTTTTTAGAGCTAGATGCAGAAAAAAATTATATTCAGTTTGCAACCTGATGGAGGTCTGTATAGATGGATTAATAGAACAAGACCCACACACAGCTAGAAGCCCAATATTTTTTCAGAGGTAGATGTTGAAAAAAATATATTCAGTTTGCAACCTGATGGTGGTCAGTATAGATGGACTAATACAACAAGTCCCACACACAGCTAGAAGCCCAATATTTTTTCAGAGGTAGATGCAGAAAAAAATATATTCAGTTTGCAACCTGATGGAGGTCAGTATAGATGGATCAATAGAACAAGTCCCACACACAGCTAGAAGCCCAATATTTTTTCAGAGGTAGATGCAGAAAAAAATATATTCAGTTTGCAACCTGATGGAGGTCAGTATAGATGGACTAATACAACAAGTCCCACACACAGCTAGAAGCCCAATAATTTTTCCGAGGTAGATGCAGATAAAAATTATTTTTAATTTGCAACCTGATGGAGGTCAGTATAGATGGACTAATAGAGAAAGTCCGACACACTGCTAGAAGGCCAAATATTTTTTCAGAGCTAGATGCAGAAAAAAATTATGTTCAGTTTGCAACCTGATGGAGGTCAGTATAGATGGACTAACAGAGAAAGTCCCACACACTACTAGAAGGCCAAATATTTTTTCAGAGCTAGATGCATACAAAAAATTATTTTGAATTTGCAACCTGATGGAGGTCAGTATAGGTGGACTAATAGAACAAGTCCCACACACTGCTAGAAGGCCAAATATTTTTTCAGAGCTAGATGCAGAAAAAAATTATATTCAGTTTGCAACCTGATGGAGGTCTGTATAGATGGATTAATAGAACAAGACCCACACACAGCTAGAAGCCCAATATTTTTTCAGAGGTACCGTAGATGCAGAAAAAAATATATTCAGTTTGCAACCTGATGGAGGTCAGTATAGATGGACTAATACAACAAGTCCCACACACAGCTAGAAGCCCAATATTTTTTCAGAGGTAGATGCAGAAAAAAATATATTCAGTTTGCAACCTGATGGAGGTCAGTATAGATGGACTAATACAACAAGTCCCACACACAGCTAGAAGCCCAAATATTTTTTCAGAGGTAGATGCAGAAAAAAATATATTCAGTTTGCAACCTGATGGAGGTCAGTATAGATGGACTAATACAACAAGTCCCACACACAGCTAGAAGCCCAATATTTTTTCAGAGGTAGATGCAGAAAAAAATATATTCAGTTTGCAACCTGATGGAGGTCAGTTTAGATGGACTAATACAACAAGTCCCACACACAGCTAGAAGCCCAAATATTTTTTCAGAGGTACTGTAGATGCAGATAAAAATTATTTTTAATTTGCAACCTGATGGAGGTCAGTATAGATGGAATAATAGAGAAAGTCCGACACACTGCTAGAAGGCCAAATATTTTTTCAGAGCTAGATGCAGAAAAAAATTATATTCAGTTTGCAACCTGATGGAGGTCTGTATAGATGGATTAATAGAACAAGACCCACACACAGCTAGAAGCCCAATATTTTTTCAGAGGTAGATGCAGAAAAAAATATATTCAGTTTGCAACCTGATGGAGGTCAGTATAGATGGACTAATACAACAAGTCCCACACACAGCTAGAAGCCCAATATTTTATCAGAGGTAGATGCAGAAAAAAATATATTCAGTTTGCAACCTGATGGAGGTCAGTATAGATGGACTAATACAACAAGTCCCGCACACAGCTAGAAGCCCAATATTTTTTCAGAGGTAGATGCAGAAAAAAATATATTCAGTTTGCAACCTGATGGAGGTCAGTATAGATGGACTAATACAACAAGTCCCACACACAGCTAGAAGCCCAAATATTTTTTCAGAGGTACTGTAGATGCAGATAAAAATTATTTTTAATTTGCAACCTGATGGAGGTCAGTATAGATGGACTAATAGAGAAAGTCCGACACACTGCTAGAAGGCCAAATATTTTTTTAGAGCTAGATGCAGAAAAAAATTATATTCAGTTTGCAACCTGATGGAGGTCTGTATAGATGGATAAATAGAACAAGACCCACACACAGCTAGAAGCCCAATATTTTTTCAGAGGTAGATGTTGAAAAAAATATATTCAGTTTGCAACCTGATGGAGGTCAGTATAGATGGACTAATACAACAAGTCCCTCACACAGCTAGAAGCCCAATATTTTTTCAGAGGTAGATGAAGAAAAAAATATATTCAGTTTGCAACCTGATGGAGGTCAGTATAGATGGATCAATAGAACAAGTCCCACACACAGCTAGAAGCCCAATATTTTTTCAGAGGTAGATGCAGAAAAAAATATATTCAGTTTGCAACCTGATGGAGGTCAGTATAGATGGACTAATACAACAAGTCCCACACACAGCTAGAAGCCCAATATTTTTTCAGAGGTAGATGCAGAAAAAAATATATTCAGTTTGCAACCTGATGGAGGTCAGTATAGATGGACTAATACAACAAGTCCCACACACAGCTAGAAGCCCAAATATTTTTTCAGAGGTACTGTAGATGCAGATAAAAATTATTTTTAATTTGCAACCTGATGGAGGTCAGTATAGATGGACTAATAGAGAAAGTCCGACACACTGCTAGAAGGCCAAATATTTTTTCAGAGCTAGATGCAGAAAAAAATTATATTCAGTTTGCAACCTGATGGAGGTCAGTATAGATGGACTAACAGAGAAAGTCCCACACACTGCTAGAAGGCCAAATATTTTTTCAGAGCTAGATGCAGAAAAAAATTATATTCAGTTTGCAACCTGATGGAGGTCTGTATAGATGGATTAATAGAACAAGTCCCACACACAGCTAGAAGCCCAATATTTTTTCAGAGGTAGATGCAGAAAAAAATATATTCAGTTTGCAACCTGATGGAGGTCAGTATAGATGGACTAATACAACAAGTCCCACACACAGCTAGAAGTCCAAATATTTTTTCAGAGGTACTGTAGATGCAGATAAAAATTATTTTTAATTTGCAACCTGATGGAGGTCAGTATAGATGGACTAATAGAGAAAGTCCGACACACTGCTAGAAGGCCAAATATTTTTTCAGAGCTAGATGCAGAAAAAAATTATATTCAGTTTGCAACCTGATGGAGGTCAGTATAGATGGACTAATAGAATGATGCTATGCCCAAAAGATTTTACTTCACTAGGTGCAGTAAAAAAATTGGTATTCTATACACAGGTGGTATATCTTGCAACACAGATAGGCTACTCCACTGACTAACACACTCTGCAATAGGCCAAAAAGGATTAGCTTTGCTAGATTCAGCCAAATGCTGTGAAAAAAACTTGCACAGCACTGGCACAGACCTGCCTGGCAAAAACTGATAGGAACTGATGTAACCTAGTCCTGAAAAGGACTGCAATTACAATTAGTCTTTACTCCCACAATCTTTCTATTTAAGAGCACAGACCTGCCTGATAAAAGTCGTAGGAAATGCTGTAACCTAGTCCTTAAAAGGACTGCAATCACAACTATTCCCTACTCCCAAGCTATCTGTATATTTGTGCGAAAATTGGCTTGAAATTAACAAGGTATAGCTCACACAGCAACAGCGGTGCCGTCTAACACGCAGCTGCAGCAGTGAGAAAATGGTGGCGACGGGGAAAATGGCTTGGTCTTATAGGGCAAGGACATGTGACATACACTGCCAATGACACATGCCCTTGCTTGTGTGAAAATAAGCACTTCGCTCCGTGTGTGCGCTGCTGATAGGCTGACAGATTGCACCTCCCCACTGCAAATGCGGGAAAGAGAAAAAAAAATGGAGATCTTCATTGTTCCTGCAGAGATCCATCCCCTGCCCCTCCCCCCACCCCGCTGTACACTCAAACTGCGTATTAACATTAATTTTCATCATTACTGAGAAAAAATCCAGTTATGATTTTGGTGCACGAACAGTTATCGAACATAACCTCGAACAGCCGAATTTTTCTCAAATTGTTCGTGTTCGCCGAACGGCTCGAACACCGCCCAAAACAGCTCGAATTTGAGATTGGCGAACAGTTCGAGTAGAACAACGCTCATCTCTAGTAATGACTTGTATATAAGGCAAAATAAATAACCAAAAACAAAAATACTCCTCCACACTTTGGGCTACGTAGCGTTTTTGATGCGTTTTTGCACTTTTGCATTGCTTTCAACAGTGGCAAATGTATTCACTGGGAAATGTCATTTTAACATTTTACAACGTTATCTGGCCATGTGGTGTGTGAGACATGATCAGACACATCCTGTTTAATTTATGAAGGAGGGAGTCACAAAGCCTATTTTTATAGGGCCATCAGGCGGCCTTTACTATTCTTAAAGGGCCAGCAGTCAGCCATCACTATTCTTAGAGAGCCGTCAGCCGGCTATGCTATTTTGTTCCCATTACTAAAGATTTGGACTCTTATACTGTTATTGTGTAAGCAGTGAGTGGTAGGTCTGTGCAAAATTTGGACGCACCCCAATATCCCTTTGAAAATTTGGACGTACCTTAACACCCCTTTGAAGAGACTTAGAGGAGGGCCTCCTGAAAACAATGTTCCCATTATTAGGAAGTGGTTTCCCATACTGTTCGCCTATGCAGTGAATGCAAGGGCCGCCAAAAATGTGGACCTACTCCAATGCCGCTTGGAAGAGACGTAGAGGAGGGCCTCCTGAAAACAATGTTCCCATTATTAGGAAGTGGGTCTCCCATAATGTTGGCCTATGCAGTGAATGCAAGGGCTGAAAAAAAAATTGGGAGGCACTCCAATGCCCCTTGGAAGAGACGTAGAGGGCCTCATGAAAAAATGTTCCCAGTATTAGGAAGTGGGTCTCCCATAGTGTTGGCCTATGCAGTGAATGCAAGGGCTGAAAAAAAATTGGGAGGCACTCCAATGCCCCTTGGAAGAGACGTAGAGGGCCTCGTGAAAAAATGATCCCATTATAATGAAGTGGGTCTCCCATAGTGTTGGCCTATGCAGTGAATGCAAGGCTGAAAAAAAATTGGGATGAACTCCAATGCCCCTTGGAAGAGACGTAGAGGGCCTCATAAAAAAATGTTCCCATTAGAAAGGAACGGGTCTCCTATACTTGTAATGCCCATGCACTAAGTGTATTGGCTGACAAACATTTACCCCTGGGGGGTATACATGAACATACTGTATAACATTTTTTTTTTATGGGCATCATAAACACCCTTTAAAAAAATGATGTGGATGTTGCATCATGGACCACTGTCACCCTGGTGATATGGTGGTGGAGGATGAGGATGAGGAGAAGGAGGAGGACAAGAGCAAATAGTCAAAATCAGGAAGCGTATACCAATGTGTGGGTGTGAAAAGGTGCATGGGAATACACCTCCCAAGAAAAGACACTGGATTTCAGTTTATGTTACGCTGCTATCATTCGGTGGTGTTGTTCATTTTTATAAGAGTCAGCCTGTCAGCATTTTCAGTTGATAGGCGGATGCACTTATCAGTTTTAATTCCACCAGCCGCACTAAAAACCTGACCTGATAAAACACTAGCGGAAGGGCAGACCAGGTCCTCCAAGGAATAGAGAGTCAGTTCATTCCACGTATCCAGTTTGGATACCCAATAATTATAAGGCACAGAGGAATCACGGAGGACATTGGTACGGTCAGTAAGGTACTCCCTCAGCATCTTCCCAAACTTTGCACTCCTTGTAAGAGTACCCCGCACCTCAGGGCCTGTGTGATGGGAGGGTCTGAGAAAACTGTCCTAAAACTTTGACAGTGTTTCCCTGCCTCTGCTGGATTGGAGTTGTGTCTCTCTCGGCTGTACTCCTTGGTTGTCCAACGAACTGTGACCTCTGCCGCCAGCGTTTTCAGATGGGAATTTTTTTAACAGTTCCGCAACAAGGGCCTTCTGGTACTGCCCTATTTTTGTAGACCTGTCTGCCTCAGGAATAAGAGATATAAAGTTCTCCTTGTAGTGTGGGTCAAGAAGTGTCACCAACCAATAATGACTGTCACCCAAAATTTTGAGAATGCGATGGTCATGGGAAAGGCAGCGTTACATAAACTCAGCCATGCGTGCCAGACTGCAAAGAGGCAAGACTTCTGTGTCCTCACCAAGAGGACGACTGACCATGCTCTCCTCCTCCTCCTTCTCCCTATCCTCAGGCCATCCACGCTGAACAGACGGAATGACAGTTGTGCAGGTAGTACTGTCTATAGCGCATGAAACTAGCTCCTGTTCTTTCTCCTCCTATTACTCTTCCTCATTGTCACCCAATCTACGTTGGGATGAGATGAGGCTGGGCTGTATGGAATCACCCTGTATGGTTCCATGCTCCATTTCATCATGCTCCGTCTGCAATTCATCCTCTTTGATTGTGAGCAGAGAGCATTTCAGAAGACAGAGAAAACAGGATGGTGACGCTAATTATGGCGTCATCGCCACTCACCATCTTGGTGGAGTCCTCAAAGTTTTGGAGGATTGTACATATGTCTGACATCCATGTCCACTCCTGAGGTCTTATGTGTGGAGTCTGAACTGAATACCGACGGCCTTGTTGATGCTGGTTGTCAACAACTGTCCTCTTCTGCTCACAAATCCTTCCCAACATCTGCAATGGGGGTGGACGCTCGCACACCTCCCCAGTACCCTGCTGTGGCTATTTCTTGGTAAGCACATAAATGTCTTTGGCCCTGATCTTGGACTATACCTGTTAGCACTTTAGTGTATTTTTGTGGACTAGGGGCCTGATCAGCTCATGTCCACTAGATGGCAAGAAATACTTTTAATACTTTAGCCCATGTGGGGCTGCACTAGCAACATACCTCTACCTTAGCATATCTGGGGCCGTAGCTTGCTAAGCGCTGTCTGTGTGTGGTTTTTCAAGTATGTTCCCCATTACACCTTGTTCTACTTACCTGTATATTTATTAATAATTGTGTGATAAAATTTCAACTTTTAATTCTACTTTCTTTCGTGGGGTTATTTTTGATCGCATTTTTTTCTTTGGTTTTTCTGATATTATTCGGGAATATGCCACGGTTTAATAGTAATCCAAAGGTGATGGTAAATACGTGTTGCTAAAAATATAATGTCTTTGCACCAGTTGATGACTATAATTACCAACATCTGCATTGCAGAGTTCCAACTCGTGGGACATCACACACCAGTTGGCGAGCCGGAAGCTGCAAACGCTGCTGAAGCATGGAATGGGAGGCGGAAGCTGTAGCTGACTTTCTAAAATGGGCACACAGGCGGTGTACTTTGACAAGCAGACCCGGCAGCTCCGAATAGGTTTTGCGAAACCGCTGAACCACGAGGTTAAGCACATGGGTCAGGCATGGTACATGTGTGACCTTGCCTTGCTTCAGAGCCGCCACCAGGTTCCGGCCATTGTCACATACGACTATGCCTGGCTGTAGGTTCAGCGGTGTCAGCCAAAGATCTGCCTGCTCTTTAAGAGCTGTCCACAACTCTTCAGCATTGTGCTGTTTGTCACCTAAGCATATTAGCTTCAGCACAGCCTGTTGCCGCTTGGCTGAGGCAGTGCTTCAGTGCTTTCAGCTTGTGACTGATGTGGTCATTTCGAAGATGGAGGCTGAAAAGGAGGAGGAGGCTGAGGAGGATGAGGTGCAGGAGCTGTAGACTGTAGGGGCAACCATGATTGACCTAGGGCCCACAATCCTTGGCATCGGAAGGATGTGTTCTGTCCCAAAGTATGACTGGGTCCCGGCTTCCAATATGTTAACCCAGTGTGCTGTCAGCGAGATATACCGTCCATGCCCACAAAGCACTTGTCCACTTGTCCGTGGTTAGGTGTACTTTCCCAGTAACTGCATTGTTGAGGGTACGGCTAATGTTGAGGGACACGTGCTTGTGTAATGCAGGGACGGCACACCAGGAGAAACAGTAGCGGCCGGGGATCGAGTACGGAGGGACGGCCACCATCAGATTGTGAAAAGTTTCCATCTCCACGAGCCTAAAAGGCAACATTTCGAGTGCAAGCATTCGCGAAATGTGGGAATTTAGTAATGAGGACTGTGGGGCATTGGCTGCGTGTTTGCGTTCCAAGGACTGGGGTATAGACAACTGAATGCTGTGTTGGGACAAGGAAATGCTTGCTGATGGTGCTAGTTGAGAGTGTGCAACGACAGGTGCAGGGCAGGAGGCATATTCGCATGCATAATGGATTGGTTTACATGCACAACAGCGGAAGAAGAAGTGGTGTCACTATCCCACACTTTTCCTGGACCCTGGGGTGCTTTGCTGCCATGTGCGTGATCATGCTGGTGGTGGTCAGGCTGGTAGTTTTTCTACCCCTGCTGATGCTGGCCTGGCAGGTGGTGCTAATGGCCTTTTTGGGGTTATCGGCAGAGTCTTTAAAAAACAAAAAGACTCGGGAAGACTTAACAGTTGTACTGGCAACTTCCGTCGTGGTGTTACGGGGAAAAGTTGCCCACTTTTTGTCTGCAGCCAACACACTGCTTCTTCCTGCCTGTTGGGGTGCTCTGCCTCCTTCCACCTGTGTACTGCTGTCCTTGCTCTGCATATCCTCCTGCCAGGTTGGGTCAGTTACTATATCATCCACCACCTCGTCTTCCACTTCCGCACCCTGGTCCTCCTCCTGACTTTCTGACAATTGTGTCTCATCATCGTCCACCTCTTGTGACACTTTCTCACCGTTGCCTTCGTATTACCATGGCTGCTCAAATATTTAGGCATTGCTACATACGATCTCCTCTTGCCCCGCTTCAAGTGGACCGGGCGAGAGGCCCAAATCTATAAATGGAAAAGTGAACAGCTCTTCGGAGTGTTCAAGTGTGGGATCAGTTGTCTCTGGGCACTTGGCATGGTGGGAGGAAGGAGGGTTAGGGTGAGAACTATGCGGTCCAGACTCACGGCTACTGAGACTTGACCGTGTGGAAGAAAGGGTGGTGGTGGAGGCTAAGTGACTGGAAGCATTATCTGCTATCCAACCAATAACCTTTTCACACTACTCTGTGTTGAATAGTGGTGTTCTGCGGTCCCCTATTAATTGGACAGGAAAGTTAAGCGAGAAGATGTGGGTGTTTGTTGTGGCACAATTTCAGCTTGTCCACTGCCATGCACCATCACCATCACCATCACGTCCAGTTCCCTGTCCAGTGCCATGTGCCTTGCCCATTTTAAATGGAGGATAATATCTTCCACGCTCACTACAAATGGCTGAATTTGGAGCAAACTTATATATGATTTGTGTGATGGATAAACTACAGTTTTAAATAGCTGGCCTGTAGGTAACTATTTTTAACAGCGCCGACCTCGTGTCAATAAGTTAGCTGACATACTGCAACAAAATTTCAATGGAGGCCAGAAATGGCAATATTTTCAGTGCAATTATATGTGATCTGTGTGATGGACAAACCACAGTTTAAAATAGCTGGACTTTTAGCGCTGTAATATGGAAAGGACCTGGCTATATTCTGCAGTTTCTATAAACAAATGACGCAGAAAAATGGTTTTCTCTGGATTGCTTTCTAAGCAAATAATCAGGATTAAGATAAAAAAAAATATTCCTGGCCCCTGATACCTAGATCTGTTTCTACAAGTATCTGTAAAATCTGTTATGAACTGCAACATGCACTAAGGAAAGATAGGGGAAAGCTGTCCCTACAGTAAGACTAAGCTGAGTCCCTACGATGTAGCGGGCTGCCTGTTCCTCACGAACAGACCCGCCTTAGTCCTAGTCTGAACGAAGATCTATAGCATTAAGGGAGGGGTCCCTAAAAGAACTAAGGACTGGGACAAAAATGGGATATCTCCTTACCAGAGAAGTTGTTGCAGAACACAAAAAGTCAAACTGACAAAAGGTACTAGAGGTCCCAGAAGGACCAAGCGAACTGACAGAGGAAGTCACTGAAGCACCAGGCTAAAGAAACAGTCAAACACTGAAGTCCAGCACCGCCAGAAGGGCAGAGCTGGAATATAAAGTCAGATGGTCACGTGACCGCAAAACACAAGATGGAATAAACAAACAGGAGGGTTCTAACAAAATCACCAGCAGACAGAACTGGAATGGAGCCTCTTGCTATGTGCACTGCAGTCTGCTATATACCCTGCCTGCCTGCATAGCACTGATATCTCTGCAGCTGGATTAGTCCTCAGAAGGACAGTTAGTTGAGAATGATATGTAGAGAATCTTGTAGAATACCTACACTAACTAATAAACAACCAACTAGCTCAGCATACTACACCTCTCCCTACACTGCATGATTGCGGAATAGACTGTGACGAGCACAGCAGTGCCAGGTCTGGTATAGACCTGATGACGCTGTGCAGCCAGCCAATCACTGTAATGCCACAACCAACATGGCTGCGGCATTACAGTGTGTGGCAGACAATCCCTGTATTTTGATTGGTGCACTAAAGAGTGTCAAACATGCAGGGAGGGGACCCGAGCTCCCGCCGAGCAACCCCGGAGATATTCGGCGAGCGCCGAGCATAGCGAGCAGTGAGATGCTCGGGCGAGTACTGAGCAGTAGTGAGCATGCTCGCTCATCACTAGTATCTGCCTATAATTATTGGAAATGTTGGTCTCCAAGTTGGGTCTCCTTCATTTGTGTTGCCTGAATTTCGCAGGGCTCTAGGAGCACCAGGCCTGCACCTGTCACTCTTCCACCTGTTACTGATCAATGTTTAAGCTAGTACTGCTTGTTCAAGCCATGCCCCAGGCCGTGTCCCATGCTTAAATGGGGACTGCTGGCTGGACCACACAATTAGCACAAAGGATTTATATACTGAAATGTGTCCTGATTTCTGGAGCACGCTATTAGCACAAACAATTTAGTTTAAAAAATGTGGACTCCTGGCTCAAGCACAATATTACCACAAAATATTTATATGCAGAAATGTGGCCTGCTTTCTGGAGCACGCTATTAGCACAAACAATTTAGATTCAGAAATATGGACTCCTGTCTTGAGCAAAACTAGTAGCACAAAATATTTATATGATTAAATGTGGCCTGCTTTCTGAAGCACGCTATTAGTATAAACAATTTAGATCCAGAAATGTGGACTTTTGGCTGGAGAAAAAATGGCACTAAATATTTATATACCGAAATGTGACCTACTTTCTGGAGCACGCTATTAGAACAAACAATTTAGATTCAGAAATGTGGACTCCTGGCTGGAGCAAAATTAGTAGCACAAAATATTTATATACTGAAATGTGGCCTTGTTTTAAGACCATGTTATTAGCACAAAGAATTTATATTTTCAATTGTGGACTCTTGGCTGGAGCATAATATTAGCAGCACAAAAGAGGTATATGCTAAAATGTGGCCTGGTGTCTCTGGACCACACAATTAGCAAAAACGATTGATCTGCTCTAAGGTCAATTTCACAGCCACACAGGATTCAATCTATCTTAACTAGCTGACTGACAATCAACCGCCTAGCTAACTACCTGACTATCCTGTAGCAGCAACAGGAGCAGCCTATCTGAGCTGTTACACTGACAAAATGGCACCAAAACAACATGTCCGCTCTTTATATGGAGAGGGACATGTGACTTTGCAAGCCTATGACACAAGCCCTTGTGTCTGGACGTTGTTGATGGTTTCTGCGCCCTGATTTGCTGCTGGAATCTCCACAAATTAAGTTAAGAAAAAAAAATTAAGAATAACAATCCGCTGCTCCTCTAACCTCTCCCACCCCTTCCCCTAATCAAATATGTCTCACCCCTGCTTATCATACAGCACCACTATCCTAGCCAAAGTCCTAACAAAAGCATTAGTGGAAACGCAATCATTTAACAAACTTTGGCTGAATTTTGCCGATTTTGAGTTCGAACACGAATCCAAATGTGCAATGTTTGTGCCGACTTTGAGATTGGAGAACATTTTCCGAACAAGTTCTCTCATCTCTAGATACCACGCCATATGCTCAGCAAAGAAAGAAAAAATTCGGCAGAGTGCCGGATTCTTTCTTCACTCTCCATTGTAAGTCCAGATCCCTGAACTGGGGTTAAAAGAGTGAAGGCATGGATTCTTCTAGGATCTGCCAGATGGAGTGGCTAGCGCCATGTCTGTTCAAGCCTTTTTGAGCTAACGGACTCTGTGACTCTACAGGACCATTACATTGAATTGCTAAGTTTCTGTACACTGTTCCTTTTCAATGCACCCTCCAGTTTTGGAGTGACTGTTTAATTAACATTATACTATTGCAAATTGACCCTAAAAGAAAAAAATAATAAAGCTATCCAAAACAATGAACACTGTAGTGCACACGCCCAGGCTGAGCGGCGTGTGCGTGTGATTCCACTGGACCGTGCCGGAGAGTGAATGCCTGGAGGGGCGTAACTAGGTATTCACCCGAACCGACCAGGGTTACATGACGGCATACGACGCCAGTGCACCAAGGAGGAACCGAGCAGAGGGACCAGGTGCTACTCCAGGACCAACCCCGGACATGGCTGTTGACCCACACAGGGGAATACAGGAACAGACTGGTTAGGCTGGCACACAGACTGGTAGGTATAGGCAGGCACGACTGGTATGCAGGCAGGCGGGTATGCAGGCAGGGGGGGGTGCAAGTAAGCACGGCTAGAGTGCAGACAGTGAGGCACTAGCAGGTAGGAACACAGGCGGGATAGGACCCAGTACACACTGGGACTCCGGAACAGAACCACAAATGTGGCGGACAAACACAGCAGAGTGAGGCCGCCCAGAGAGGTGAGTGAGAGCAGGGCAGGACGAGACCGCCTAGAGCGGAGAGTGAGAGTAGAGCAGGACGAGGCTGCCTAGAGTGGTTAGCAAGAGAAGAGCAGGACGAGGCCGCCTGGAGCGGTGAGCAAGAGTAGAGCAGGACGAGGACGCCTGGAGCGGTGAGCAAGAGTAGAGCAGGACAAGGCCGCCTGGAGCGGTGAGCAAAGGGTCAGAGCTGAGCGAGACTGCCGGTGCAGTGAGCAAGGAGTCAGAGAAGAGCGAGACTGCCGGGGAAGTGAGCAAAGGAGTCAGAGCAGAGCGAGACTGCCAGAGCAGTGAGCAAAGGCAGAGCGAGATTGCCGGAGCAGTAAGCAAAGGCAGAGCAGGCTAGAACCGCCGGAGCGGTGAACAAAGGCAGAGCAGGCTAGAACCGCCGGAGCGGTGAGCAAAGGCAGAGCAGGCTAGAACCGCCGGAGCAGTGAGCAAAGGCAGAGCAGGCTAGAACCACCGGAGCGGTGAGCAAAGGCAGAGCAGGCTAGAACCACCGGAGCGGTGAGCAAGGCAGAGCAGGCTAGAACCGCTGGAGCGGTGAGCAAGGCAGAGCAGGGGGGACAGGGCTCTGCTCACACGGAACAGACAGGAAGGGAAAGGCAGAACCAGATACCCACAGGGTACTTGCAGTGAAGTAGCGAGTGGACCACAAACTCACAAACGGGAGTACAGTGACAATGAGCAGGAGTTAGGTACGAGTTCAGACTCTGCAGAAAAAGGAAAGGTACGGACATAGAGAAACACAGAAAACAGGCTAGAAGAGTATACAGACAAGAACAGACACAGCAGCAAGATACAGGAGCGGGTCTAGGAATGCAGCCCCTAGAAGGCGGGAGGAACAGGCCAGGAGCGTGTTCAGACAGGACAGACTAGATACAGGAGCAGGTCTAGGAATGCAGCCCCTAGAAGGCGGGAGGAACAGGCTAGGAGCGTGTTCAGACAGGACAGACAAGATACAGAAGCGGGTCTAGGTATGCGGCCCCTAGAAGGTGAAACGAACAGGCAAGGAGCGTGTTCAGACAGGCCTGGAAATACAGCCTCCAGGATAGGCAGACAAGAGAACACAGAAGGGGACCTGGCAAATTCAGAGTGAAAGACCACACTGAATGAAACACAATGCTCAGGCATGGGTTAATTGGAGCAGCTGGTTTAAATACCAGGTGACAGACAGCAATAGGCTGAGGAGGCACAAGGGGTGTGCCTGCAGCAGGTACAAAAAGCAGGAAGTGATCGGGCGCCACCCTTAAGCAGCAGAAAGAGAAGCAAACAGACAGTATGGAGGGAAGCCAGAGAGACATTCTGGATTGAAGATCAAGTGCGCGCTCTTGCACAGTGGGAGATGGACGACTATGCAAGGACGCCGCCAGGTATGTTACAGTACCCCCCCCTTACGCCCCCTCTTCTTCAGGCCTGCCAGAATCTTCCGCAGGGAATTCGAGGGCCAATCCTTCACTTCAAGGAGATCACTTCCACTGTCCACAGGAAAAACTGGTCTCATGTGGTTAGCTAGGATGCTACCTCCTTTCCAGCCATCCTCAGCAACAGATGAAACGGGTGGAATACCAGGAACAGCACACAAGGAAATCTCTCTCCACTTATTATCAGGTAGCACCCCAGAGGGTTCAGGAGACAACTGGAAGTCCTCCGCCAGGTTGGAGGGGGGCAGAGACTCGGGGGTAACCTCCACTTCGGAGTACACTTGTTCAGACTCACTGGATGAAGCAGGCGAGGTATCAGGTACCGAGTATAGGAGAGTCTCTGTCCATTCGCTATCAAGTAGCACCCCGAAGGGTTCAGGAGACACCTGGAGGGCCTCTGCCGGGTCAGAGGAATGCAGAGACTCGGGGGTAACCTCTGCTTCAGAAAACACTAGGTCGGACTCACTGGACGAAGCAGGCGAGGTATCGGGTGCCAAATATAGGAAAGTCTCTGTCCATTCACCAACAAGTGGCACCCCGAAGGGTTCTGGAGACAACTGGAGGTCCTCCGCCTGGTCGGAGGGGTGTAGAGACTCGGGAATAACCTCTGCTTTGGAGTACACTAGGTTAGACTCACTAGGCGAAGCGAGCGAGGTATCAGATCCAGGATATAGGAAAGTCTCTGTCCATTCACCACCAGGTGGCACCCCGAAGGGTTCTGGAGACAACTGGAGGTCCTCCGCCTGGTCGGAGGGGTGTAGAGACTCGGGAGTAACCTCTGCTTCGGAGTACACTAGGTTGGACTCACTGGACGAAGCGAGCGAGGTATCAGGTACAGAGTATAGGAGAGTCTCTGTCCTTTCGCTACCAGGTAGCACCCCGAAGGGCTCAGGAGACAACTGGAGGTCCTCCGCCTGGTCGGAGGGGTGAAGAGACTCATGGGTAACCTCTGCTTCGGAGTACACTAGGTCGGACTCACTGGATGAAGCAGCAGAGGTATCAGGTACCGAGTATAGGAAAGTCTCTGTCCAATTGTCATCAAGTGGTATCACGGGGGATTCAGGAGGCAACAGGGGGTCCTCCGGTGTGGATTCTGCGTGGGCAGCAGTCTCTTCGGGCAGGAGAACTGGTGCACTACCCACGCACATTACCCGTTGGGGCTTCTCCGGGATACAGGGAGATGAAGCTTCAGTAGGGACTTCAAGGTTGGGGTCAGGAGGTCTCAGGAAGGACAGACCCTGGCGTGACGGCTTGCCTCTATGTCTAGCATGTCTGGACTGCCTCTTGAGGTTGGGAGAAGTATTCCGGAGAGCGTAGTCACCCTGTGAGGATTCTGGGTGGGCAGTAGTCTCATTGAGCTGGAGGACTATTGCGCTACCCACACACATTACCCATCGGGGCTGCTCCGGGATATTGGGAAGTGAAGCTTCAGCAGGAGCCTCCGGGTTAGGATCATCGAAGACCATTAGAAAGGCCACCAGGAAGGCCATTATGTCCAGGACGATAGGATCCTGTGCGTCCCATAGGGGGGTGATCCAATTCAAGGCATCACCCGCTAGGTAAGACATCATGAATCCCACCTTAGCCCGATCTGTGGGAAAACATAGAGGGTAGAACTTGAAGTGTAGCATGCATTGCTCCACAAATGCACGACTCTGTCTTGGATCCCCATAGGAACGAGGCGGATCCGCAGGAACGAGAGCTGATAGATCCATCTGGACGGGTGCGTAATTCGCCTGGAACTCAGCTAAGGAAAAAAAAAATTGTATTTATTTTTAATGCATGTATTCGCTGGAAAACGTCTCAGAGAGCGAAGGCCATGGGGCTCAACGGGAACCATGGCCTGAGCATACTGTAATGCACACGCCCGGGCTGAGCGGCATGTGCGTTTGATTCCACTGGACCGTGCCGGAGAGTGAATGCCTGGAGGGGCGTAACTAGGTATTCACCCGATCCGACCAGGGTTACATGACGGCATACGACGCCAGTGCACCAAGGAGGAACCGAGCAGAGGGACCAGGTGCTACTCCAGGACAGACCCCGGACACGGCTGTTGACCTACACAGGGGAATACAGGAACAGACTGGTTAGGCTGGCACACAGACTGGTGGGTATAGGCAGGCACGACTGGTATGCAGGCAGGCGGGTATGCAGCAGGGGGGGTACAAGTAAGCACGGTTAGAGTGCAGACAGGGAGGCACTAGCAGGTAGGAACACAGGCGAGTTAGGACCCAGTACACACTGGGACTCCAGAACAGAACCACAGATGTGGCGGACAAACACAGCAGAGTGAGGCCGCTCAGAGAGGTAAGCGAGAGCAGGGCAGGACGCGACCGCCTAGAGCGGAGAGTGAGAGTAGAGCAGGATGAGGCCGCCTGGAGCGGTTAGCAAGTGGAGAGCAGGACGAGGCCGCCTGGAGCGGTGAGCAAGAGTAGAGCAGGGTGAGGCTGCCTGGAGCGGTGAGCAAGAGTAGAGCAGGACAAGGCCGCCTGGAGCGGTGAGCAAAGGGTCAGAGCTGAGTGAGACTGCCAGAGCAGTGAGCAAGGAGTCAGAGCAGAGCGAGACTGCCGGGGAAGTGAGCAAAGGAGTCAGAGCAGAGCGAGACTGCCGGAGCAGTGAGAAAAGGCAGAGCGAGACTGCCGGAGCAGTGAGCAAAGGCAGAGCAGGCTAGAACCGCCGGAGCGGTGAGCAAAGGCAGAGCAGGCTAGAACCGCCGGAGCGGTGAACAAAGGCAGAGCAGGCTAGAACCGCTGGAGCGGTGAGCAAAGGCAGAGCAGGCTAGAACCGCCGGAGCGGTGAGCAAGGCAGAGCAGGCTAGAACCGCCGGAGCGGTGAGCAAAGGCAGAGCAGGCTAGAACCACCGGAGCGGTGAGCAAAGGCAGAGCAGGCTAGAACCGCCGGAGCAGTGAGCAAGGCAGAGCAGGCTAGAACCGCCGGAGCGGTGAGCAAAGGCAGAGCAGGCTAGAACCGCCGGAGCGGTGAGCAAGGCAGAGCAGGGGGGACAGTGCTCTGTTAACACGGAACAGACAGGAAGGGAAAGGCAGAACCAGATACCCACAGGGTACTTGCAGTGAAGTAGCGAGTGGACCACAAACTCACAAACGGGAGTACAGTGACAACGAGCAGGAGTTAGGTACGAGTTCAGACTCTGCAGAAAAAGGAAAGGTACGGACATAGAGAAACACAGAAAACAGGCTAGAAGAGTATACAGACAAGAACAGACACAGCAGCAAGATACAGGAGCGGGTCTAGGAATGCAGCCCCTAGAAGGCGGGAGGAACAGGCCAGGAGCGTGTTCAGACAGGACAGACTAGATACAGGAGCGGGTCTAGGAATGCAGCCCCTAGATGGTGGGAGGAACAGGCTAGGAGCGTGTTCAGACAAGACAGACAAGATACAGGAGCGGGTCTAGGTATGCGGTCCCTAGAAGGCGAGACGAACAGGCAAGGAGCGTGTTCAGACAGGCCTGGAAATACAGCCTCCAGGATAGGCAGACAAGAGAACACAGAAGGGGACCTGGCACATTCAGAGTGAAAGACCACACTGAATGAAACACAATGCTCAGGCATGGGTTAATTGGAGCAGCTGGTTTAAATACCAGGTGACAGACAGCAATAGGCTGAGGAGGCACAAGGGGTGTGCCTGCAGCAGGTACAAAAAGCAGGAAGTGATCGGGCGCCGCCCTTAAGCAGCAGAAAGATAAGCAAACAGACAGCATGGAGGAAAGCCAGAGAGACATTCTGGATTGGAGATCAAGTGCGCGCTCTTGCACAGTGGGAGATGGACCAGTATGCAAGGACGCCGCCAGGTATGTTACAAACACTTTAGAATTCTGTCCAGAATGTAGATACATTGTGAATGACATACATACAGTGGGGAAAAAAAGTATTTAGTCAGCCACCAATTGTGCAAGTTCTCCCACTTAAAAAGGTGAGAGAGGCCTGTAATTGACATCATAGGTAGACCTCAACTATGAGAGACAAAATGAGAAAACAAATCGTGAAAATGACATTGACTGATTTGGAAAGAAATTTTTTTCAAATTTTGGTGGAAAATAAGTATTTGGTCAATTACAAAGAAGCAAGATTTATGGCTCTCACAGACCTGTAACTTCTTTAAGAGGCTCCTCTGTCCTCCATTCATTACCTGTAGTACTGGCACCTGTTTGAGCTTGTTATCAGTATAAAAGACACCTGTCCGCAACCTCAAACAGTCACGCTCCAAGCTCCACTATGGTGAAGACCAAAGAGCTGTCGAAGGACGCCAGAAACAAAATTATAGCCCTGCACCAGGCTGGGAAGACTGAATCTGCAATAGGCAAGCAGCTTGGTGTGAAGAAATCAACAGTTGGAGCAATAATTAGAAAATGGAAGACATACAAGACCACTGATAATCTCCCTCAATCTGGGGCTCCACACAAGATCTCACCCCGTGGGGTCAAAATTATCTCAAGAGCGGTGAGCAAAAATCCCAGAATCACACGGGGGGACCTAGTGAATGACCTGCAGAGAGCTGGGACCAACGTTATAGGCTACCATCAGCAACACACTACGCCGCCAGGGACTCAGATCCTGCAGTGCTAGATGTGTCCCCCAGCTTAAGCCATTACTTGTCTGGGCCCTTCTGAAGTTTGTTAGAGAGCATTTGGATGATTCAGAAGAGTATTGGGAGAATGTCATATGGTTAGATGAAACCAAAGTAGAACTGTTTGGTAAAAACACAACTCATCGTGTTTGGAGGAGTAAGAATGCTGAGTTGCATCCAAAGAACACCATACCTACTGTAAAGAATGGGGGGTGGTAAGATCATGCTTTGGGGCTGTTTCTCTGCCAAGGGACCAGGACGACTGATCCGTGTACATGAAAGAATGAATGGGGCCGTGTATCGTGAGACTTTGAGTGCAAACCTCCTTCCATCAGCAAGGGCATTGAAGATGAAATGTGGCTGGGTCTTTCAGCATGACAATGATTCCAAGCACACCACCAGGACAACGAAGGAGTGGCTTTGTAAGATGCATTTCAAGGTCCTGGAGTGTCCTAGCCAGTCTCCAGATCTAAACCCTATAGAAAACCTTTGGAGGGAGCTGAAAGTCTGTGTTGCCCAATGACAGCCCCAAAACATCCCTGCTTTAGAGGAGATCTGCATGGAGGAATGGGCCAACATACCAGCAACAATGTGTGCCAACCTTGTGAAGACTTACAGAAAATGTTTGACCTCTGTTATAGCCAACAAAAGATATATAACAAAGTATTGAGATTAACTTTTGTAATTGACCAAATACTTATTTTCCACCAAAATTTGAAAAAAAATTCTTTCCAAATCAGACAATGTGATTTTCAGGATTTGTTTTCTCATTTTGTCTCTCATAGTTGAGGTCTACCTATGATGTCAATTACAGGCCTCTCTCATCTTTTTAAGTGGGAGAACTTGCACAATTGGTAGCTGACTAAATACCTTTGTTCCCCACTGTATTAGGCCATAAGTTACTTGTATGACTTGTTTCAGTTTTATAAAATGGCTGTACAGATAGGAGAATTGATTCACAGTACTATGGCCCATCAACCAGGTCATTAATGTGTGACCACTGGATGGGATGCCTGTGAATCTCCTTATCTCCCGGAATTCCAGGTTCTTCTTTTGCTTACCCGGTCTGGTACAACATCATGTTTACGCCACCTTGCAATGATGATGTCTGCCAGCTTTGGCTAATCATAATGGAATTCGGAAATCTGTTAGTGTGAAAAATCCTAAAATAATGCTTTATTAAAATATATTATTAGTATATTTATTTATAAATTTATTATTAGAGAATTACATTATCATTGGAAATATTGACAAGTGCATCAGTCTCATACATACATTCCAGTAGAAATACAGAAATATATATTTAAGCAATAGCATGAGACAAAAATGATTAACCATGTAAAAGTAGACCACAACATCCAGTATTCAACATGGAAGTGTATATACATACGAAAAACTAAGAATATGGTTTCTGTTTCTTTCACGACTGGTTATCTTTCATTGATTTGTCTCTTCACGCTTTGTAGACCTCTTTTTAGCCCAGAAATAACTTCCCGGTTCCGCAGACTATAAATGATTGGATTAAGGAATGGAGTGAGCATGGCATATACAAGGGCAAATAATTTTCCATACTCTACTGAATGAGCGGTTTTGGGACTAGCATAGACAATACAAGCAGCCCCATAGAATAAGGTCACCACTGTCAAGTGTGAAGAGCAGGTGGAGAAGGTTTTCTTCCGTCCTCTGGTAGTCTTTATTTTCATTATAGAACATAGTATATTCACATACATAAGAACAACAATGGCAAGGTTGAACATAGTAGCAAAACCTCCAACAAATCTATTTATGGTGACCGTGACTGTGATATCACGACACGCTAGGCTTAGTAATGGTGCTAAATCACAGAAATAATGATTCACATAATAATTCCCACAAAAGTGAACTTGAGAAGTTAGAGTCGTTGGAATGAGTGCCATCAAAAACCCAATTATCCAACACATCAAGCCTAAGCGTCTACATACTCTAGAATTTATGATGATGTTGTATCTTAGAGGTCTACATATGGCCACAAATCGGTCAATGGCCATAATAGCCAACAGATTGCACTCTGTGATACCCAAACTATGGAACAAGTAGAGCTGAGTAAAACACCAATAGAACGAGATCTTCTTATTATTAGTGACCAACATAGCCAACAGCTTGGGCGTTGTGGTAGAAACATACCAAATCTCCAGACAGGACAAGTTCATGACAAAGAAATACATGGGCGTGTGAAGATGAAAGTCATGGTATACCACCAAAATGATCAACATGTTTCCAATAAGAGTTAAAACGTAGATGATAAAAAAGATTGTGAATAAAACCAGACTGTAGTTTTCGAAGACAGCAAATCCTAGAAGCTCAAAGTCTTTAAAATTTGTCTGGTTTAGATTTTCCATAATGTGATTGGGTGAAAGTTTATTCACATGATGTGTTCTGTTGAGTCAGAGAAAAACATTAGTAGAAAGAAATGTTGAAAGCAAACAGTTTAATTTTTTTACCATTAATAGGTATGGCAATTGGAAAGCTTACTTTCAATATCTATTGATCTCAGTAGAACCAGACTTTTACTGATACTTCACTACTTCTATTTCCAAGGTTGAGGACTTTTTCATGGTGATTTAGTTTTCATTTGTGTAATATACTAAATTAGTTAATAAACCTTTAGATTGACACCTTTTTTAAGAAATGAAATTACTTGTAGGTCCCAACACAAAATGTGTAAAAGTTCAAACAATCATGATACATAATTTATAGTATTGATCTCCTCATATGGAACAAAGGGACATATGGGTCCCTTCAATCTCTATGACCCACGTACTACATCTACAATAGCTATCCACTTATCTCTAAGGAACAGTTTAAAGTTCCAAAAATCAGCTCAATTTTTGTATGAGTACTGATCACTATTAAAGAGCCATTTTTTTCTAGGGAATCATTCACATTCATATGGTGCATCGGCTGTTTCCCCAGACTGTTTGATGAGTGGATTCAGAAAATACTTCAGGTTACACTTTTTGATTCAGCTCACAAGTTTTGCAGTAGATATTGGTAACTCATGTTGACAATTGTAGTTTTGTCAGTTTTTATTAGAGATGAATCATTTTGACGGAAGATTTCGATTCACCCAAATCTGAATTTGTGGAAAATTATTTAGGACAAATTCAGAAAAATGGCACCTGACCAGGCAAGGAGTTAAAAAAGTGTTATATTCACTTCTCCTTGCCTCTCCCCATATCTGTCCCACGGAATCATCCTTCCAGTTGGCTTTTCCATTCTTTAGGCTCCATTTTTTCACTTTCATAACACGTAACTGATGTGTATCATGGTCTTTCTAACCAAATGCTAAGCTACACAGGTCAATGACATGAATTACACCTGACGTGACGGCATAGGGGCCTAGTGAACGAAATTCCCAAAGGAATATAGAGCAAAAAAGGTAGAAGAGATGATTGGAGGATCCATGACAGCAAGACAGGTATGGGATGGGTCATGGAGTGGTGAGTATAAGATTTCTTTTAATCCTTTCCAGGCTAATTCAATTTGCATTGAATTTAATTGATGCAAATACAATTTTCCACCTGAATTATAGTGAATCTGAAAATCTGTTTTCGAAAGATACAATCAACTCTGGTTGTTATCAATGGAGAGAGAAGAAAAATTATCCAGATGGTCCAGTTGTATGGAAACCCAACTTTGCTCTTGCAATTTCGTTTTTGTATTTTTTTCTCCCTCTTTTGTAAATGTTATATATTTTTAATTATGTACTATTTCCCCAAAAAACAATACATAAAAAAGAACATATAGCACAATAATACATGCAAAACTAAGCAATAAATAACTGTACCCACCTTATATTGAGCTGTTGAAGCAAACCATGGCAATGAGTTGCACTGCCATGTATATATAGTATAATAGTAAGGGTAAAATGCGTCACCCAACTACAAGCCCATTATGCTGTTTGTCTGTTGGTATCTCATGGGTATCAGTGATAGTGATTGACATGTTTACTGTACTCTAATGATTCCTTAGAGCCTTGTTAAATACATAATAGATATCTTCAGAAAATGTACATAAAACTCACAATAAATTTTTAAAATGTATGTGCAACATTTTTTATTGGCTAAAATATATTCCTAAGCATCATATTTTCTCATCTATTTTTTATTTTATGATTGTTTATATTTATTTATTACGTCATTACATCATGACAACATTTTTGATCCTGGCTCTACAGGAGGTACCTGAAATCTGACATCGAAAATAACTCGTTCAGTGGTACTGTAGAGTGCAATAGAGGAATAGAGGACTGGTTCCATGAAGGCTTTAAGTTCAGTTGTGCACTCCAGTAGACTGTAGACTGAAAAGAATTGTCTCAGAAGGGGGTACTGTTTCTGGGTTACTAAATTCAAGGGACCTGAGTGAAATGTAATGAAGCCCTTGAAATATCAAGTCTGGAAGTGAAGGTCAATGTTTTATTTTGTTCTGTTAAATCTGTTAAAGCCCCACGTTGCCCCACTGAAGTTTTTTTTAAATAACTGCTTTACTCACCCTCTTCAGGTCCAACGCTGGGCTTCTGCTGATGCTCTAGTGTCTCATATTGTCTGCAGCGCTGTTGTCACCTCAAAAGCTTTGCAGCCAATCAGTGAGTTCAGTGGCTCTGAGAGACTATTTATGTCAACTCAGGCAGAAAAACTGAGCTCAGTTATTGGCCAAACGCTTCTTGATGTGATGTCAACACTGCATACGATAACAAACACTGTGAGCAGTGGTGGAGACTCAGCGCTGGACATAGAGAGGGTGAGTAAAGCATAGTTTGTTTTTCTTAAACAGACTGCAGACAGGGCCAGGGATTTCTGAAATAAAAAACCCTTTACGCAACTTTACTTTAGTTACTGGGACGTATGCTATATCATAGAATCATAGAATGATAGAGTTGGAAGGGACCTCCTGGGTCATCTGGTCCAACCCCCTGCTCAAAGCAGGATTCACTAAATCATCCCAGACAGATGTCTGTCCAGCTTCTGTTTGAAGACGTCCAGTGAAGGGGAACTCACCACCTCTCGTGGCAGCCTGTTCCACTCATTGAGCACCTTAACTGTCAAAAAGTTTTTTCTAATATCTAATCTGTGTCTCCTCCCATTCAGTTTCATCCCATTGCGTCTAGTCTTTCCTTGTGCAAATGAGAATAAAGATGATCCTTCTACAATGTGACAGCCCTTGAGATATTTGTAGACAGCTATTAAGTCTCCTCTCAGTCTTCTTTTTTGCAAGCTAAACATTCCCAAATCCTGTAACCGTTCCTCATAGGACATGGTTTGCAGACCGGTCACCATTCTGGTCGATCTTCTCTGAACTTGCTCCAGATTGTCGATGTCTTTTTTAAAATGTGGTGCCCAAAACTGGACACAGTATTCCAGATGAGGTCTGACCAAAGAGGAGTAAAGTCCGATAATGACTTCATGTGATCTAGACTGTATGCTTCTGTTAATACATCCCAGAATTGTATTTGCCTTTTTTGCTGCTGCATCACACTGTTGACTCATGTTCAGTCTATGATCTATTAGTATAAAGGACATATTGATATTCATGCTATAGCAACTCCATTTTTGCAGCTTGCTCCTAAAATCATGTTATTATTACTATATACATTCTTTCATTCTTTTATCCTGCTTCACATGCAATTTTCTCTCAAGAACTTTTTCTCTCAAGAGCATTCTATGAGACACCCTGCTCATGTTATGTAACTAGTCTGAGCCGGGATGTGTAACCTTGTAACTTTTCATCATGCACCGAACTAACGATAATATGACCATATGTGTGTTTCCGTAATAATTGTACTAACATTGGTTCAAGCCTGTAGTATGGCTGTAGGTGATTGGCTATTGATATACTCAAAACAATATGTAATGCTAACTAGAAATAAACGGGGTTAGAGATTCTCGAATCCTCCCATACAGAGCTTTGTCTCCGTCTGGTTTCCTGATTGCAATCAACCTTGTAACATAATAATTTGACACTCACTTGGTCAACCGTGAAGGGTCATTGCTGCCCTCCCTCAACATTAGTATACCTAAGTCTTTTTCACATGTACTGTTGCTTAGCTCTATTCCTCCCATTTTGTACATGCTTTTTTCATTTTTATTGCCCAGATGTAGCACTTTGCATTTTTCCCTGTTAAAAAACATTCTGTTAGTTGCTGCCCACTGCTCCAGTTTATTTAGGTCTTTTTGAATCCTCTCTCTCTCTTCTCTAGTATTAGCTATCCCTTCTAGCTTTGTGTCATCAGCAAATTTAATCAGTTTACCCTCAATTCCTTCATCTAAATCATTGATAAAGATGTTGAACAATACAGGTCCAAGGACAAAGCCCTGTGATACCCCACTTGAGACATTCATCCAACTGGATGTGAAGACATTTAAGTCCGATCACCAGCCTATAGTTCCCTGGGTCCCCCTTCTTCCCCTTTTTGAAGATAGGAACAACATTTGCTCTTCTCCAGTCTTCTGGGACTTCTCCTGTTCTCCAAGAATTTTCAAAGATTATGGAGAGTGGTTCTAAAATTTCTTCTACGATCTCCTTCAGTACTCTGGGGTGTAATTCATCTGGACCTGGAGACTTGAACTCATTTATGTTAGCTAAATATTCCCTCACAATCTTTCTGATTACAGATAACCTGGATTCTTCTATTTCTTTAATAGGACAGTGAAGATCAGTTGATGTTACATTTTCTTTCTGAGAGAAAACAGATGCAAAATTTAAAACTTTGGCCTTCTCAACATCCTTTCTTACCATTTTACCATTTTTATCCTGTAAAAATCCTATAGCATCTTTGACTTTTCTTTTACTTTTGACATACCCCAAAATCCTTTTTTATTGCTTTTGACATCTCTAGCAAGCCTTAATTCATTGTCAGTATTAGCTAACCTAATATGTGCCCTACAGGTTCCGCAGACTGCATTATAATGTTTTTCAGATATGTCTCCCTCTTTCCATTTGATAAACATTTCTTTCTTTCTTTTTAGTGTGTCACCCAGGGGGATATGGGGGACTCGGTACCCGGGCCTTTTACCTTGCTTATTATGTCTCTCTTGAAAAAGGGATTTTTAGTGTATGGTTTGTTTCGTGACACCACCTGTGGCTTCTGGTAATAGCTACCAGTGCTGCTTCAGACCACTGGGGCAGTTGGTAGGGCAGCTGAGTTGGAACGACTCCCCACAGGTGGAGCAGGCCCCAGGGCAGTATAGTATAGCTGATGGTGATGCTGAGGCTTGTGGTGCAGGAGAGATGGCGCAGCGGAAATAACTGACGGAGGGAGTGGAGTGCAGTCATCTGAGTTTACTCACAGTTCTGTTCAAGTTCCTCAGTTACACTGTACGGGTGTCAGCCTCCCGCGTCACGCTGCGTCTACCAGATAAGGGGTCCAGCACTTTCTCAAGTATATCAGGAGTGTTTGACGGAACCCCGCTTTCTTTATGTTCCTTACTAGACCGACTTCCCGCGCTGGGTCTTCTCCCTCCTGCCCTGCGCTTCCCCACACACAGTCCCGATCGGATGCTCTGAAGTCCCTCTGGGCAACCTGGAGTTCCCAGACCTACTTGATGCCCTTCACGGTGACTAGGGTGAGGCTGTGGCAACTTCACCATGGAAGTGCAGAAGCCTCCGGTTTTCCAGCCGAGACCTGGAGTAACACGGTTTCTTGCGGCCTGATCCCTCTGACACTTGGCAAAGTCGGGCGTACGGGTGCCATCCTGCACTTACCATACCCCTTGGGATCCCTTCTGTTCCCAGAGCATTTCTCCCTTGCTCCCCTCTTCTCTTTGGGCCTCTACCCCTAGACCCACAAGGGAGCAGAGCTCCTGAAGAGACTCTGCTCCCCTCCTCTCCTTGCTACTCACTCTCTGTCCTCTCACTACTCCTGCCACTCTAAGATGGCTTCCCTTTATATACCTCCTATTATGGTGCTCCCCTACTCTTCATCCTCCACCCTCACCCACTACTGGTTCCCCCTCTCTTTGGTTCCCCCCACTCCGGCCAGGGACATGGCTCAGCAGAAACACAGTGCATCTTGCCCTTCCAGCTGGCCTGGAGCAGTGTAGTGTTGAATGCGGGTGTTGGAGTTCCGGGCAGCACTCCCTCCTTACCTTGAGAGAAGGAGACACCACACCTCTGGGTGAGGTGCAGTACCTCTGTGGCGACTGAACCCTCAGGGGCGCCACACTCCCCCCTGGTAAAACACAGCACGTCCGCGGGCTGGAACTGAGCAAAAACACGGTATTTTAGACACACAAAATTTTTAGATGCATCACTTAGAACATTATAAAACTTTTTCTTCCCTTTATGGGAGACACATTACTTGAACGTTGCTGGTTAACATTATCAGAAACAGTATAAAACTTTTCACTTGAATATACATATTTTCTCATATAAAACATTTTCAACATTTTTCATGCAAATGTAGTGAGGTCCCAAACAGGGTGTCCATCTCACAGGGAAAGGTGCAAATCGAGCAGCATGAGGGACCCGTCTGAAAACCCTCAACGTAGGCCCTGGGCGTGGCTGCAGGGCATAGACGATCCAGATCTGGACCTCGTCTTCGGCCACGCCAAACAGGTTTTTGCTCTGAGGTTTGTGGTTGCAAATATAAAACCAATAGAGGGCACTTTAATAAGTGCAAACTATATACAAGATCAGTTCTTGGCTGCTCACAGTCCTCAGCCTGAAGTCTGTAAACCCTTACCGGGTAATTATGCGCACAACGTTTTTTTAGCTTACTCAAACAAAGATGTACCCTAACGGGTGACCATATACAGTTTGTCCATTCACTCTCACTTAGTGATGGTATCCCCGCCAGGGGTACTCCTGATTTTTGCTGGCTGACCCAGCCGGGTCATCAGCCTCAGGCTGCAGGGGCATGTCCTCATCCTCTTTAACCCCTTAATAACATCTGACGTACTAATACGCGTCTGTGCCCTGGGACTTAAGAGCCAGACCCGTATTAGTACGTCATCGCGATCGCGCGCGCACACAGGTTGTGCGGGCGCGATCGCCGCCGGGTGTCAGCTGATTGTCACAGCTGACACCCGGTACTATGTGCAGGGAGCGGTCCTGCACCGCTCCCAGCACATTAACCCCCGCGATGCTGCGATCGAAGTCGATCGCGGCATTGCGGGGGCAAGGGGAGGTGATCGGCGATACTCACCTCCTCTTCCGGCTTCCAGCGCAGTCTGCAAAGGCTTCCCGGGTGTTGCCATGATGACCCGATGTCGTCATGACAACATCCGGGTCACCAGAGAGCAGGAAGATTGCTTGGACATGCGCAGTGCATCTCCAAGCAATCTTCACACTGTGCACTTCTGACAGCCTTCATGGCATAGGGATGGTGCTCCATTCCTGTGCCATGCAGGCGATCAGAAAAAAAAAAGTGAAAGTCCCAGAGTGGGACAAAGTAATAAAGTGTATAAACTGTGTGAAAGTGGAAAAAAAAAAAATGTGCAAAAATATTATAAAAAAATTAAAAAAATAATACACCAAAAATAAAAATATAATGTACCCATCAATAAATATTATTATAAAAAAAATAAAAAAAAAACAATAAAAGTACACATATTTGGTATCGCCACGTCCGGAACAACCTGACCTATAAAACTGTCACACTAGTTAACCCCTTCAGTGAACACGGTAAAAAAAACAAAAAAAAAACGAAGCAAAAAACAATGCTTTATCACCATACCGCCAAACAAAAAGTGGAATAACACGCGATCAAAAAGACGAATATAAATAAAAATGATACCACTGAAAACGTCATCTCGTCCCGCAAAATACAAGCTGCCATACAGCTCCATCAGCCGAAAAATAAAAAAGTTATAGCTCTCAGAATAAAGCGATACTAAAAAATATTTTTTTCTATAAAATAGCTTTTATTGTGTATAAGCGCCAAAACATAGAAAAATGATACAAATGTGGTACCGCTGTAAACGTACTGACCCAAAGAATAAAGCTACCTCATCAATTTTACCACACGCGGAACAGAATAAAAAAAAAAAAAAAAAAAACAATTCCTGAATTGTTGGTTTTTGTTTGTTCTGCCTCCCAAAAATCGGAATAGAAAGCGATCAAAAAATGTCACGTGCCTGAAAATGGCACCAATAACAACGTCAAGTCATCCCGCAAAAAACGAGCCATCACATGACTGTCTGCCAAAATCTGGAAAAATTATAGCTCTCAAAATATGGCGATGCAAAAACTAGATTTTACAAAAAATGCGTCTTTTAGTGTGTGACAGCTGTCAGTCATAAAAACCCCATATGATTCTGGCATTGCTGTAATCACACCGACCCGAAGAATAAAGTCGTCTAATCACTTATACAGCACAAGGAATGGCGTCAAAAATAAACTCTTGGGTTAGGAATAGATTCTGCTAGGGTTAGGGCTGGGTTTGGGGCTAGGGTTGTGCTGGGGCTAGGGTTGTGCTGGGGCTAGCGTTGTGCTGTGTCTAGGGTTGGGATTTTTTTCAAAAGTAAGAAAAAAAGATGACAATATGGCGACTAGTGTTGAGAGCAAGTGCTCGCTACTTGAGTTTGCATCGGGTGCTCTGGTATGCATTGAGTATCGTGGGTATTTGAGTGACATGCTCGAGTCTCTGCCCCATATGCTTCGCGGCCAAAAAACTTTACGGGGATTGCCTGCCATGCACGAGCGATCCCCGCATGTTTTTTTTTGGGTGTCTAATAACCGTGAAACATGCGGAGCAGGGACTCGAGCATGTCACTCGAGCACACGCTGTACATGGTGCATACCTGAGTACCCGATGCAAACTCAAGTAGCGAGCACTTGCGCTCAAGAATAATGACAACTTATTCAATATGATGACCTAATGTAAACAAATTCTGTGCCGTACCTCTGGGTTCAAAATGTTCACTATACACCTTAATAAAATCCTTGAGGGGTATAGTTTCCAAAATGGGGACACTTGTGGGGGAGCTCCACTGTTTAGGCACATCACGGGCTCTCCAAACGCGACATGGTGTCCGCTAACAAATTGAATGGAAGATCGGCTCAAATTGTTAGCGGACGCCATGTTGCGTTTCGAGAGCCCCTGTGTGCCTAAACATTGGAGCTCCCCCACAAGTGACCCCATTTTGGAAACTAGACCCCCCAAGGCACCTATCTAGATGCATAGTGAGCACTTGGAATCCCCAGGTGCTTCACAAATTGATTCGCAAAAATGAAAAAGTGAAAAAAAAAACACTTTTTCATTTTATGAATCAATTTGTGAAGCACCTGGGGTTCCAAGTGCTCACTATGAATCTAGATAGGTGCCTTGGGGGGTCTAGTTTCCAAAATGGGGTCACTTGTGGGGGAGCTCCAATGTTTGGGCACGCAGGGACTCTCTAAATGCAACATGGTATCCGCTAACAAATTGAATGGAAAATCGGCTCAAATTGTTAGCGGACACCACATTGCGTTTGGAGAGCCCCTCTGTGCCCAAACTTTGGAGCTCCCCCACAAGTGACCCCATTTTGGAAACTAGACCCCCCAAGGCACCTATCTAGATGAATAGTGAGCACTTGGAACCCCAGGTGCTTCACAAATTGATTCATAAAAATGAAAAAGTGTTTTTTTTTTCACTTTTTCATTATTACGAATCAATTTGTGAAGCACCTGGGGGTTCCAAGTGCTCACTATGCATCTAGAAAGGTGCCTTGGGGGGTCTAGTTTCCAAAATGGGGTCACTTGTGGGGGAGCTCCAAAGTTTTGGCACAGAGGGGCTCTCCAAACGCAATGTGGTGTCCGCTAACAATTTGAGCCGATTTTCCATTCAATTTGTTAGCGGATACCATGTTGCATTTAGAGAGTCCCTGTGTGCCCAAACATTGGAGCTCCCCCACAAGTGACCCCATTTTGGAAACTATACCCCCCAAGGCACCTATCTAGATTCATAGTGAGCACTTGGAACCCCTAGGTGCTTCACAAATTGATTCGTAAAAATGAAAAAGTGTTTTTTTTTTCACTTTTTCATTATTACGAATCAATTTGTGAAGCACCTGGGGGTTCCAAGTGCTCATTATGCATCTGGAAAGGTGCCTTGGGGGGTCTAGTTTCCAAAATGGGGTCACTTGTGGGGGAGCTCCAAAGTTTGGGCACAGAGGGGCTCTCTAAACGCAACATGGTGTCCGCTAATTATTCAAGCAAATTTTACAATCAAAAAGTCAAATGGCGCTCCTTCCCTTCTGAGCCCTACAGTGCGCCCAAACAGTGTTTTTTCCCCAAATATTGGGTATCTGTGTGCCCAGGGGAAATTGCACAACAAATTTTATGGTCCATTTTTTCTTGTTACCCCTGTGAAAATAAAAAAAATTGGGTCTAAAGTAACATTTTTGTGAAAAAAGTTAAATGTTCATTTTTTTCTTCCACATTCAAAAAATTCCTATGAAGCACCTGAAGGGTTTATAAAGTTCTTGAATGTGGTTTTGAGCACCTTGAGGGGTGCAGTTTTTAGAATGGTGTCACTTTTGGGAATTTTCTGTCATAAAGACACCTCAAAGTGACTTCAAATATGATGTGGTCCCTAAAAAAATGTTTTTGTAAATTTTGTTGGAAAAATGAGAAATCGCTGGTCAACTTTTAACCCTTATAGCTCCCTAACAAAAAAAAATTTTGGTTCCAAAATTGTGCTGATGTAAAGTAGACATGTGGGAAATGTTATTTATTAACTCTTTTGTGTGACATATCGCTCTGATTTCAGGGCTTAAAAATTCAAATTTTGAAAATTGCAAAATTTTCAAAATTTTCGCCAAATTTCCGTTTTTTTCACAAATAAACGCAAGTGATATTGAAGATATTTTTCCACAATCATGAAGTACAATATGTCACGAAAAAACAATCTCAGAATCAGGGGGATTCGTTGAAGCGTTCCAGAGTAATTACCTCATAAAGTGACAGTGGTCAGAATTGTAAAAATTGGCCCGGTCATTAACGTGCAAACCACCCGCGGGGCTTAAGGGGTTAAACACACTGTGGACTTGGAGGGCGTACCACCCGCGTTCTCCATGGTGCCTGGTGTAGGAGACATAGTCACCAGGATATAAGTTCTGATCAGGGTGTCCTTCCTCTAGGTGGGACTCTACATCCCGCCTGTTCACAAAAATGTCAAATTCTAGGTCACGTATGAAGCCCCATCCAGCTTCCTGTTTGAATTTGACTATGAGTCCCTCCTCCCGGGGACTAGGCCGAATGGACTCATTCTGACGTTCCTGCGCCTTGGCGGCCTTGTTTCTGGCCTCTAATTGCTTCGTGCGCACCCGCCGGGTGCGCCGCTCTTTTGCCAGTTGTTGGAGCTCCCCCTGCAGAACTCCTCTCTCTGCAGGACTTGGGCCTGGGACTCCTGCGGAAACCCCATCAGGTGGCCCCCCCGGTTGTCCCACCTATACTTCTCTCCTTCATGGCCGGCAGCCAGGGGCGCTGGTACTGGGAGTAGAGGGCGTTGTTGCTGGTCTTCGAATTTGGCCGACCAGTCAAATGAGGGCGCTCCGTACACCCACTCGGGTGCCGGGGTTGGCGGTTCTGGGAGGGAGCCGAGCAGAAGGTCCGCGGAGTCAGCGCCCGGGGGTGGAGGTACTGGGCTTAGCAGCTGCTCCAGGGTGTACGTGGCCGGGGACGGAGGGTGCTGTAGGAGGCCCAGGAACAGGTCGGCATTCGCGGCACCTGGGACAGGGGAACTTCTCCTACCTGCTCCTGTGCTGGACGCGGCCTCCTGACACTCGTCATGCTCCGCCGAGGCTGGAGTGCTGCAGCTGGCATGCAGCGCTGACTGCCGCCGGGCAGTGATTTTCGCCAGCAGCTCCGTCTTCCACCTGGCAATCATTGCTTGCGGGGCTTTTTCCAGCTGCTGGCTCAGCTCCATTACTTCACCCTGGAGGAATTCGGTCTCCTCTGGGGACAGCTTCTCTATTACCTCCTCCAGGGTGAGATGGTTTGCCAGCGCCTGCAGGCCAGAGGCAGAGGGTTGTTCCTGACTTCCTTCCATTCTGGCTGCCGGGTGCGGTCTGTCAAGACTGGTTAAGACCACACCCTGTCTCCATTCCTTCTCCCCTCCTCCCCTCCCTTTTCGGGGGTGGTTCCATGGCAGCCTGCTGTCCGTCACTCGCTGGGACGTCCTCCCCGCCTTGACGGACACATCTATGCGGACAGTCACAGTTGCAAGGGGCGAGTTGTGCTTTTGGAGCCATTCTGGGACCCGGCCCATGATGGGAGGTTCCATATTGTTGTCTTTGATCACGCACATAATGGCGCCCGTTCTTCTGGGGCGGGCGCCACATCCAGTGAAGATATATATACAGTTCAAATAAGGCACACAGTACCCGATGGCAACGGGCACGAAATCCTGTTTGTGACGCCAGGAAGAGAGATGTGTCACCCAGGGGGATATAGGGGACACGGTACCCGGGCCTTTTACCTTGCTTTGGATGTCACGGCAGTCGGCTCCCGGGCCCGTACTCTGGGGTCTCTCTTGAAAAAGGGATTTTTAGTGTATGGTTTGTTTCATGATGCCACCTGTGGCTTCTGGTAATAGATACCAGCGCTGCTTCAGACCTCTGGGGTGGTTGGTAGGGCAGCTGAGTTGGAATGGCTCCCCACAGGTGGATCGGGCCCCAGGGCAGTGTAGCATAGCTGATGGTGATGCTGAGGCTTGTGGTGCAGGAGAGATGGCGCAGCGGAAATAACTGACAGTGCCAGTGGAGTGCATTCATCTGAGTCTACTCACAGTTCTGTTCAAGTTCCTCAGGTACACTGTACGGGTGTCAGCCTCCAGCGTCACACTCCGTCTACCAGATAAGGGGTCCAGTACTTTCTCAAGTATATCAGGAGCACTTCACAGAACCCTGCTTTCTTTATGTTCCTTACTAGACCGACTTCCCGCGCTGGGTCTTCTCCCTCCTGCCCTGTGCTTCCCCACACACAGTCCCGATCGGGTGCTCAAAAGTCCCTCTGGGCAACCTGGAGTTCCCGGACCTACTTGATGCCCTTCACGGTGTCTAGGGTGAGGCTGTGGCAACTGCACCATGGAAGTGAAGAAGCCTCCGGTTTTCCAGCCGAGACCTGGAGTAACATGGCTGGTCCAGGGACTGGTTCCCTTCTTGCGGCCTGATCCCTCTGACCATTGGCAGGCTCGGGCGTACGGGTGCCGTCCTTCACTCACCGTACCCCCTGGGATCCCTTCTGTTCCTGGAGCATTCCTCCCTTGCTCCCCTCCTCTCTTGGGCCTCTACCACTAGGCCCACAATGGAGCAGAGCTCCTGAAGAGACTCTGCTCCCCTCCTCTCCTTGCTACTCACTCTCTGTCTTCTCACTACTCCTGCCACCCTAAGATGGCTTCCCTTTATATACCACCTATTATGGTGCTCCCCTACTCTACATCCTCCACCCACACCCACAACAGGTTCGCCCTCTCTTTGGTTCCCTCCACTCCAGCCAGGGACAGGGCTCAGCAGGAACACAGTGCATCTTGCCCTTCCAGCCGGCATGGAGCAGTGTAGTGTTGAATGCGGGTGTTGGGATTCCGGGTAGCACTCCCTCCTTACCATTAGAGAAGGAGACACCACACCTCTGGGTGAGGTGCAGTACCACTGTGGCGACTGAACCCTCAGGGGCGCCACATTAGCATGTGTTTAAGTTCTGTGTTCATCCATCCTGGTTTCCTTAAATGCTTCCCCTTCTTCCTACTTTTCGGGATTGTTAACAATTCTGCTTTTAGAATCTCATTTTTAAAAATTTCCCATCCTTCCTGGACATTTTTGTCCTTAAGGACATCCAGCCATTGGATCCCTCCTATTCTCTTTCTGAGTCGCTTGAAATCTGCCTTTCTGAAATCTTATCCAAAATTCTATAATAGCATGATCGCTGCCTCCTAGGGTCCCAGCCACTTTTACCTCCTCAACCATTTCCTCCCTGTTTATAAGGATTAGATCCAAAGTAGCAGATCTCCTTGTTTTCTCCCCTACCTTTTGGAAGATAAAGTTGTCAGCAAGAGATGATAAGAATTTGCTTGACCTGTGTTATGCTGGCGTGTCCTTTAATAAAATAAAATAAAACTTAAAGGACACATCGGGGTCCATCGGACTGCAGAGGAGCTGCAGCAGCTGAGTCCCAGAGGAATGTTCAGCTAAGCACAGAGAAAGAAATGAACTAGTGTGTTAAGTGCACACACAAGTAATAACTAAACAAGGTACAATGCTGGGAGTTAACAACACTCCAGAAACGAAACTAATAAACTTCTGCACTGCAAGACACCGCTGTGCAGAGCAGGAAGGATTTGGCAGCATGAAACGCCTGAGCACTAGATGACGGCGTATAGAGCTGCAGATAGCTGCTGGCCAGGAAAGGCCTGTAACCTAAGTTCCTAAAGAGGAGGAGAATCTCTGCAGCACCCAACACATGGGTGTAAAAGCGACAGTGTGACCACACATACAATGGTGGACTCTGGAATGCTGGATCGGTAGCAAGGACGCCTCCGTGACGTGGACACCAACTTGTGAACCGACACGGTAGAGCGTGCTGCTCACAGCATTCCCCTAGACCTAATTGATGGCTAGGATGACTAGGGAGCTTTCAGCAGGAACCTTTGACAACGACTCTAACACACTGCATTTACTGCCAGAGACCTCACCCCAGGTTAGAAAGAGATAGACTAGGCCCCAGGGCGGAGCCCATGGAGCCCTTAAATACATTAGAGACAGCCCCAGCCCCCCAGGACAACCAACCACGCTGTACCAGACAGCAGGGGGCGTGGCTTAGCGGCACCTGACCACAATGGGGCGTGGCCTATGGTCAAATGTTCACAGTGGGCGTGGCTTAGCGACACATGACCATAAGGGGCGTGGCTTAGCGGCACATGACCACAAGGGGCGTGGCTTAGCGACACATGAGCAGAAACCACACTTAGAATCCCTAGAACAGAACCTAAATGCTGACAATTACTGACCAGCAGGAAAGGGCCTGGCCGAACTCCACGAGAAAGCCCTTCTCCTGCGTACCGGCCTAACAACCTGTTAGTTTTACTTGAGAGAGATTCCCAACAAATGTCTGGATAGTTGAAATCTCCCATGACCACTACGTCATATTTTTTGGAGAACTTGGTCATTTGATACATAAAGAGTTCATCCATATCTTCAGCTTGCCCAGGTGGCCTGTAGTAAATGCCTACAATGGTGTCCTTTCCGTTGTTCTCTCCTTGTATTCTTACCCAAACAGTTTCCACAGAACTCCCAGTCTCTGAAGCTTCAATGTCTGTGCAGATATACGCTTTTCTAACATACAATGCGACACCTCCTCCTCGTTTATCAAGTCTGTTTCTTGCAAATAACTTGTATCCTTTTAGCCTTGTATTCCAATCATGTGTATCGTCCCACCAAGTTTCAGTGATTCCAATGACATCATATTCCTTTTCCTGCATTAGTAGTTCCAATTCTCCTTGTTTGTTGCCCATGCTTTGTGCATTTGTATAAAAACATTTTAGTTTGTGATTGGTTTCTCTTCCTCCCATATTTTTATTACTTAGATTTTTTTGTCTTTGTTCTTCCTTTCCACTTCCAATAGCAGAGAACTCAATAGTATTTGTCATCTGTATAGCTTTTTCTGGCCTTTTGCTTTTGCATGACATGCATCACTGCAAGACGCGTTGACCAAGTCAGATTCGGAGGCTCTGAAGAATGAAGACTGAAGAGAAGAAGACTAGAACCAGTGGAAGATTGGGCTGAGAGCTGTGACTACAGTACAGGAGAGGGGTACGATGAGTATAATTTTTTAACCATCTTTTACTGGCAAGCAGAAAACTTTTATTTGCATCAAATCAATTAGATGAGATTCAAATTTCTTGGCCAAATTTGACTAAATTTGCCAATATCAAATTTTAGCAGATATTTCTAAAAGTGTCCTAAATCAATAATAAAATCTGTTTTTCAAAGGCCATATTGGACTAACTCTGCCCATTTACTGATGCTTCTGCCCTCATGCCTTGAGTTGATGTTTTTGTAGAAAATAAGAGAATTGAAGGGAAGCATAAGTAGCCAGCCTGACAGGGGTTATAGCAGGAAATTTTAGTGGGAAAATGATAGTTAGAAATTGGAGGCTTAGATTTAAGGGGGGATATATAGTGAAGAGTGTGAAGTGTGAAGTTTGTCATGCAGCCTTTAGAAAAAGGGCTAGGTAAATTATGTAAGATAGCAAATGAGTGAATAGCAGTTGGGTTAGAGAAATCCAGTTACAACAAACCACTTCTATTCAGAGCATGGTGGTAACTAGTCTCGTTACTAGAATTGAGCGAACATTTCCAGGTTCGGTTCGTTTCAGCTCGGCGAAGTTCCCAATGTTCGCCGAACAGTTTGGCGAACAGTTCGTTGAACATACCAAATCCCATTGGATTCAATAGGAGGCAAAACCAAACGCATACACAACACCTTCAAAAGGGCCCAAAAGCTGCCAAAATAGCTCACATTAGGGGCAGACACCAGGAAACATGGCATCAATTGACCCACAATACAAATAGTATAATTATTATTATTGTTCATTGTTATTGCTCCATTTATTCCATGGCGTTTTACATGTGAAAAGGGATATACATAGCAAACAAGAAGTACAATAATCTTGAACAAAAAAGATTCACTGACTGGTACAGGAGGAAAGAGGACCCTGCCTGCGAGGGCTCACAATCTACAAAGGATGGGTGAGGATACAATAGGTGAGAGTAGAGCTGGTCATCCAGCGGTATGGTGGAGCAAGGGTTACTGCAGGTTGTATGCGTGTCGGAAAATGTAGGTCTTCAGGTTCCTTTTCAAGGTTTCCATGGTAGACGAGAGTCTGATGTGTTTGGATAGAGGGTTACAGAGTAGGGGAGATGCATGGGACAGATCTTGCATGCGATTGTGGGAAGAGGACATAAGAAGAGAGTAGAGAAAGAGATCTTGCGAAGATCGGAGGTTGCGGGAAGGTAAGTACGGGGAGACTAGATCACAAATGTATGGAGGAGACCTGTTTTGAATGGCATTATATGCCAAAGTAGCCAAAGTTAGGGTTTTCTGCTGGAGTCTCTGGGCAACAGGAAGCCAGTGCAAGGAATGACCGAGTGGAGAAGCCGGGGGATAGCGGTATGACAGATGGATTAGTGGCCAGCAGAGTTTATGATAGATCGGAGGGGCGCAAGAGTGGTAGAAGGAAGGCCACAGATTAGGAGATTGCAGTAGTCGAGGCAGGAGATGATGAGGGCGTGTACTAGTGTTTTTGCAGATTCATGTTTGAGGAATGTGCGGATCCGGGAGATATTTTGGAGTTGGAGTAGGCAGCTAGTGGAAAGCCTTTGGATCTCAAGTTTGAAGGAGAGATCAAAGTTAAGCTTCCAGGACTGGGGAGAGTGGGAAACCATTAACTTTGATGGATAGGTCAGTTGGGGGTGGGTTGAATGAGATGGTGGAAAGATGATGACATGATAACTTCGGTTTAAGCCATGTTCAGTTTTAGAAATGTAGGCATTGTGGGATTCTGGTGATTAAAGAGTTGATATCAGGTCCAGAGAGGTAGATCTGTGTTTCATCAGCATAGAGGTGATGAAACTCAGATACCTGAGGCGCATGCAGACTGTAATGTGCTGTAAGGGCAGGAAGAGAAGAAGAGTAATTTTCAGGGTAAGGAGTGGGAAAACAGATAAGATGATGATGAGGTTGTAGATCCTACTTGGTTTGAACCCAGAAGCACGCAGATGAGTAGCTCAGCAGAGGAGGTGGAGGAGGAGGAAGACGAGGATGTTACATTGCAGCTTCCCGCACAGACACTGAGCGATACAACCACGACAAGCACTTCATCCTCAGTCACTACCGTGGCTGTGGCCAGCAGCGGTCATGGGTCTGCAGTTTACAGGGGTGGCAAGGTTTTCCTAGACTGTGTCTTTTTGGAGACTGCAAAGAATGACACAACTCACATTATCTACCAACTTTGTTAAAAATTACTGAGTAGAGGCAAAAATTGCAATAATTTGACTACTATGTGCATTCGTTAGACTGGAAATCTCACTGCACTAAAATTCAGACTAGCGGGCCTCATTAACCACCGGCCACCCCATCAACCGCAATTGCTGCTTCTTCCTCCGTCATCGTGGCAAGTGTTCTCGCACAGGTCTGCGACCGCAGAACCTCCACTTGTTTACCTGCTCCAGTCGGGGTGAGTGAGAGCCCATCAGCTGTTATGGAAGTGGACATGCCTGCTGCTTTTAACTGATCTCAAACACCGAGCACACTACATCTTTCACAATTCACCATGACATATCAGCCTGCACTTCTCTCATAGTCCAGAAGTTTGTCTTGTTCACCCTTCTCCACCCTCTTTCAGCACAGCAGCTAGCCCTCGGTTCCACAGTCGTGTAAGAGATTGTTTCCTCCAACACATGTCAAAGAAAAGAACTTGAATCTCACCATCTCCAATCTGATGGCCACGGAAAAGCTGCCTTTCCGCCTGGTGGATACAGACGGTTTCCAAAAGCTGATGGCCATCGCAGTCCCCCAGTACCAGTTGCCCAGTTGCCATTACTTTTCTTAGAAAGCTGTGCCTGCGCTACACCAGCAAGTTGCAGACAACATCACCCATTCCTTGAAAAAATCTATGTCTGCCATGGTGCATTTCACCACTGACACCTAGAGAAGCAAGCATGGCCAGGGTCGTTGCATCTCGCTGACTGGGCACTGGGTGACTCTGGTGGCTGTGAGGGCCAGCAGGGAATGGGCTGCTCCACAAGTCTTGCAGGGTGCTTGGGGATGGAGAACTAAACCACTACCCACCAGAAGACGGAGAAATAAACTACTAGACAACAGGGGTTGAAGAACTAAACTACTAAACACCTAGAGTTGGAGAACGAAACAAATACACACCAGAACATGGAGAACTAAACTAATAGATAACAGGGGGAATAACTGAGTCACAATCATAAATAAAGAAAAAGTTTTTTTTCTCCTGCTCACCTGTCCCTTTGTGCCTGGCCACAATCCCAAGGAGTCCAATTCAATACGAAAAAATCCGGCACCAAAGCGATATGTTCCAAAGCTTTATTCCAAAAAATCTTAGATGTAAAAACACAGGCAAACATTTTGGAGGTGGAGGGCTTGATACAGCAAGGTCCCAGGACACTGGTTTATGCGTTTAAGGGCTATGTGTGCCCCTTAATCATAACCTAGCTTTATGGCTGTGGCATAGGGAATTTAACTTAGCCGGGCAAATATGTCCCCCCTCCCTTGTCACATGACTTACAAAACCTCTGTATCAAACACCTTTTAAAATGCCAATACAAAACACATATACAAGTTTAAAAACAAATTACAATATTGAAACAAGGTGCTATAAATGTGATTCGTGAACGGTTCTAATAGAATAGAATCAAGTCCGAACGTTTATTTTGGCCGTTGGGTTGTTTGGTCTCCATCATCAGGATCCAGTGGGTTTCCCGACTCAGGAGTTTCTGTCTCCAAGCCCCACCTTTCCTAGGCTTGATGACTTTTTCCATCCCAAAGAATTGGAAACCCCTCAGATTTCCTCCATGTACTTGAAAAAATGCTTGGTTACATTGGATGGATTAGAGACTTCACCGTTCACTGAATCCTGGAGATTCTCATTGATACGCTGTTGCAATTTCCTCTCAGTGCAGCCTATGTATGAGAGATTACAGACATTACAGGTAATTATATATATATATATAACATGTGAACTATTGCAGCTAATAAAGTTTTGAATTTTAACCATTTCTGGTTTCGCTACCTTTTGGAACTGTTTAGTGTTCACTGCATATCTACATGTTCCACACTTATTATTACCACACTTAAAAACCTCCCTTGTTGATAATCATGTTCTATTTCCCAAATCTGTCATCATCAAACTTGGTGATAAAAGATTGGACAAGGTTGTATCTTTCCTAGTTGAAAATAGACAACCTTCCTTAGAATATTGTCTAGGATTGGGTCAATTTTTAACATTGGCAAGTATTTTTTAACAATCGACTCAATCTGATTATATTCCTTGCTGTATATTGTTACAAATACCGTTTTTTTGTTTTCCTGTCTCTGCTGTTTTTTGCACTTGTCCATCATATCTGACCGGGGGATTTTTTCCACTGATTTGATTGCCCTAATAAGAAACCAATCCTGATAACCTCTTTCTCTCAGTCTACTGCAAATATCCTTTCTTTCCTGGACATAGCAGTCCTGGACACTGCAGTTTCTTTTAGATCTATACTTCTCACCTCTTGGAATGTTAACCCTTACATGCCATGGATGGCAAGAATCAGCTCTAAGGGTCGTATTTCCCATGGTTTCCTTGCAGAAAGTCGATGTTTTTACTTTACCATCAGATACACTTGCGGAAATTTTTAAGTCCAAAAAAGTAATCTCTATCTTACTACACTTGTAAGTAAAAAAGAGATTGCAGTTGTTAGCATGTATATATTCCATAAATTGAGGAACATTAGCAGCGTCTGTGGAGCACAGGATAACCATATCGTCCATATATCTTGCATAATGCGATATACTAGACTGAAAAGGGTTATTGGCTGAAAAAATACCTGACTCCTCCCACCAAGAGACTAACAAATTGGCAAAAGACGGGGAAAATTTTGCACCCATTTAGGCACCCCAACATTGTAAAAAATATTTATTATCATACAAAAAGTAGTTGTGACTTAATAGAAAGTCAAGTGCCAAACAGACAAAGGAAATCAAATCTGGGGAATAATTTAAATATTTCTGCAACATCTCAGTGACATCTTTTATTCCTAGGGCATGTGGAATACAGGAATAAAATGATTCAATATCACATGTAACCCATGTATGTTTTTCCTCCCATAGAGATGACGCGCTCAGGGGATGGGGGAACGACTACTCGGCGTCCGGGCTTTGGTATTAGTTTTGGGGGATGTCGCAGTGGCCGGCTCCCGGGCCCATACCCTGGGGTCACTCTTAAAAGCAAGGAATGGGGAAAAGGTGTATGGGATAGGGAAAGTTTGTGACACCACCCGTGGTGTCTGGTGAGGATCACCAGCGCTGCTGCAGTCCTCTGTGTCCACTGATCAGGCAGCTTAGTTGGTGCAGCTCCCCACAGGTGGAGCGGGGCCTCAGGGCAGCGTAGGAGAAGGGATGCAGGACTGAGGGGACCCAGCCGGGTCAGAGGAAGGGTAGAAGAATAGGCACGCACACCGGAGTTCACTTCAGTACCTTTACTGGTGGTATTTCAGGCATGATCCTGGGCACTGTAGGGCGAAGGGTGCATATCAGGACTCTCCACAGTGAGCGGGTGTGGGGCCTCCTGTTTCTTGCCTTTTCCAGATAGCTAGGCCTAACTGGGTCTCTGTCTTGCACCGGCTGACCTGGTGGTAGGGCCTTCTGATGGAGATCACACTCCCTGGTCTCTTGGGCCTCCGTGACTCCTGACACTGGTATAACGATCAGCTTTTGGTGTTCCTGGGACATTTAGTTCACCAGGGGTTCCGGTTGTTTCCGCTGGGCCTTAGGGATCCCTGCAGACGCGGACCCGGTGTCCGGTAAATGCTTGTGGGGTGAGCTGGTTAAGCTCCTCTGCCCCCTATGTAGCTCGCTTACTCCACTTGCCTTCGGCCACGCTCGGGGCCCTCACTAGGCTTCACACTGGCAGTAGGCCTCGCTACTCTTCACCGCTCTTTCGGCGTCGGCACGCCTTAGGCTCACTAACTGAGCTCACTGAGTCTGAACTGACCTGACAACCTCTCTGGCTGCAGCATACTTTAGATTGCATACTCCAGGCTGTAGATTCCAGACTAGACTGTAACTGAACTCCTTACAGACTTGACTTCATACCAGACTGCTACAGACTGAACTGCCTAGCTCCACCTTCCCTTTATATATCGCTATCGGGCTCCCTCTGGTGGTCTGAGGTGGAAGGTGGAGGTGTGTGAATGCTATGAGGGCCTCTTGTTGAGGAATCCGTCCATGCACCCCTCTGGGATCTGTGGCACCAATGTGCAGCAGGGCGCCACACAACATGTTCCAAAAGGGTTAACAAGTGGTTCATATCCTTTATGTATCCTGGACAAATTTGTACCACCGGCTGCAAAAGAGAGTCCACCCATTCGGACAGATGTTCACCATATGACCCTATCCCAGAGCCAATGGGTCTCATGGTTGGGGGGAACCTCTCTTTATGCAGTTTAGGTACAGAGTGGAAAATAGGGACAAACCGGTTCACTTACATATACATACTCTACCTCTTTTTCGGTCATAACCCCCATAGATCGACCCATAGTGATAAGTTGCTTCAATTCCTCATTAAAACTCACAGTAGGATCACCTTGTAAGACAGAATAAGTGTTAGTGTCTTCTAGTACCTGGTAATTTAAGCTATTGTAAAAAGATTTGTTTATCAAGACCATTGCCCCCCCACTGATCAGCTTTTCTTATTACCAATTTAGAATTATTTTTTAGGGAGGAAACAATGCTGTTTTTCTGTCTGATTGATGAGGAATTCAAATAAAGTTCTTTCAAATCACTCTGGATCAGCTCCTGAAAACGGTCCATTACAGGAACTCTTGATTTGACCGGATAAAAAAGGGGTTTTTAGTCTGGAAATTTTCAGCAGTAGATACAGTCACTGTTTCCCTCTTCGATTCTATATCCAACTGTACCAAATTCTTGTAGGTGGTCTGGTCATCCAGGCTGATAGAGGTGGAAGGACAAATAGGGTTAATCATTTCTTGCTCCTCATTTTCAAATTCCTTGAAAAAATGTCTCTTAACAGTTAAGGCTCGCACAAAGCGGTTAACGTTGAGGATTGTATGAAAAAAAAATAAAATGAAAGTCAGGTGCATAACCTAGCCCCTTGGACAATAATTTCAATTGGTCCGTGCTAATGATGAAGGAAGACAAATTCACTATTTTTTTAATGGGGTCTAAAACCTATTCCGTTTGCCCCTGTACCGCTGTGGATATCTCTTTGGTTTTTGATTTTCAGATCCCACGTTTCCTCCCCCTCTGTGTCCGTTTTTTAAATGTGTATGTGAATTACAACCTCAGATGTGGCCTACTTTTTGTAGCACGGTAGTAACACAGCAGATTTATATTTTATCATGTCAACCCCCGTATGGAGAAGAATATCAGCACCAATAAATTAAATGCTGAAATGTGGCCTACTTTATGTAGTACAGTAGTAAGACAGCAAATTTAGATTTTATCATGTGAACTCCTGGAGGGAGAACAATATCAGCACCAAAGAATTTAAAGCTCAAATGTGGCCAAGTTTGTCTAGCACTGTAGCAGCAGAAAATATTAAGATTTAATAAAGTGAATCCCTGCATGGAGCACAATATCAGCACCAAAGAAATTAAAGCTGAAATATGGCATGGTTTTTGGAGCATGGTAGTAAGACAACAAAGTTAGATTTTATCATGTGAACCCCTGTATAAAGAACAATATCAGCACCAAAAAATTACAAGCTGAGATGTGGCCTGCTCTATTTATCACGTTAGTAACAGAAGAAATTAGATTTTTTTTACTGTGAACGAGGCCTGAATACAGCAGAATTTATGCACCAGAAAATTACAAGTTGATATGTGGTCTGCTGTATGTATCATGGTAGTAAGACTGCAAAGTTAGATTTTATCATGTGAACCCCTGAATGGAGAACAATATCAGCACCAAAGAATTAAAAGATGAAATGTAGCCTGCTTTCTGTAGCACGGTAGTAAGAAAAGCAATTTAGAATTTATCATGGGTAACCCTGTATAGAGAACAATATCAGCACATAAGAATTAAAAGATGAAATGTAGCCTGCTTTATGTTGCACGGTAGTAAGAAAAACAATTTAGATTTTATCTTGCGTTCCCCTGTATGGAGAACAATATCAGCACCGGAGAATTAAAAGATGAAATCTAGCCTGCTTTATGTAGCACAGTAGTAAGTAAACCAATTTAGATTTTATCATGTGAACCCCTGAATGGAGAACAATATCAGCACCGAAGAATTAAGAGATGAAATGTAGCCTGCTTCATGTAGCACAGTAGTAAGACAACAAATTTAGAATTTATCATGTGAACCCCTGGATGGAGAACAATATCAGCACCAAAAAATTGCAAGCGGATATATGGCCTGATCTATATATCATGTTAGTGTTACAAGGCTTGGATGCCGCACATAGCACGCAGAGAGTATGGCAGAGGTTTAATTCAAGATTTGGTTTCTCCACGCAGGGAGTGTAAATTTAAGTAACACAACAATAAAACAGTAAAATCAGAAAATAAACGATTGTGGTTTAACTATAACACAGAAAGGATGAACAACACAGCGCAGTCCCAAAAGTTCAGGCTGAATAAGAGAAGGTAGATTACTGGAGGCTTGCACTTATCTGTCCTTTAGCAATAACTACGTCCGTCTTCAGACGCTCACTCCGGAGGGTATCCATCTTCTAGCGGCAGTGGGCGGTCTCGGATCTAGCTCACTGGGCCCCCAGTCCTTTGACCCCACGACAGCAGTCATGACTCCTTTAAGAGCCGTAGCAAGCTCCTCCGGTGTACAACAAACTGCGTTAGGATCACAAATCCCGGGTGTGTCCTCACCCGTAGGTCACTGTCAGATGTTTGGAAAACTGTGGTGATGCAGGTAACTGAACGATCACTTTCTGTAGGCCCGGTACAGACCGCACGCCCCTTGTTTTGCGGTAAGCTGTGTCACCCGTTCGTCCGTCACCGCAGACAGGTCAGCACGTCTCTATTTCACCGAGGACAGGGCAGCACGTCTTTCTCTCGTTGTCGGCAGGTCAGACTGTTTCTCCCCAACTGCCGGTCTGCTCTCCACAACCGTCTCTTTCGCGCTAGCCCAGACACCTGACTTCCTCTCTTCCATCCCTCTACTCTGTCCCCCAGCACTATCCAGGAAGTCCCCCGTGCACTCTTAATCCCGTACCCTGGCAACACTGGGCAGGACCCTGGCAGTTATTGCGCGGGAGCTCCGCACCTGTCCCTAGGCAAGTCTTCCTTCTTACACTCCCTTTGAGCTCGCCATTCCACGGGCGAGAGTTTTTTCACCAGGCACTCACACTCTCTGACCTCTTGGATGATATGTTGCCAGATGAACTGATCCTGATTGTAGCGGATAGGCGGTACACTAGCCGTGGATCGTTCGGACCGGCGTAATGCAGTTGAAGCGCAGGGTACTTGAGAGTTGCTGGGGTTCCCAACTTCGCCCGGCCCAGCCTGACGGAACAGTGGGCCCTCCTCACTCGTGTGGGAAGCTGTGGGCGATGTGAGACTGGGGATCGCAGCCACTATTGTCTCTTCCTCCTCATCATCGTAGGCGGGTGCATTGGGTGTGGGATCTCTCGTCCTTGTGCTGAGTTCTTCCTTATTTTCCTCATCGCTAGACAAACAGGGCCGTAACATGCTTCGATGAACGATTCTAGTTGGAGCCGCTTCTACCCCCTCAGGCTGAACCTCATACACCGGTCCTTCAGGACTAACTCTCCGTTTCACTCGATACGGGGTCGACTCCCACCGTCTACTCAGCTTGCCCAGGGGTCTCTTGTCCCGTACCAACAACCATTCTCCCGACTTAAGGGCCGTCCCCCGAAGAGGTGGCATTTCATGGTGCCTATGTTCCTTAAACTTCTGCTGCACCAACCTCCGAAGAGTCTGCAACTGGTGCCAATGCTCCCGGACCCAGGTAGATGGGCCCGTCTGGGGCCAGTCCTCCACGGGATCTAGTTCGAGCTTGGTGATCTCCCTACCCTTTTGTCCGAACAGCAGGGTGTAGGGGTGAACCCTGTGGCACTATGTACCCAGTTATTATAGACCCACGCCAGCTTGGCCACAAACTCCAGCCAGAATACTTTCCGATCTTCTTCCAAGGTTCGAAGCATCTGGATCAAAGTTCTGTTGAAGCGTTCACAGGACCCATTCCCTTGCGGATGGTAAGGGGTGGTCCTAGACTTCTCGATCATGTATAGCCGGTACAGCTCCTCCATCACCCGTCCTTGGAAACAAGCTCCTTGATTGGAGTGAATTCTCTTCGGACAGCCATAGACCCTGATGAAGTCCCGACAGATAGCCTGGGCAGCAGATTCAGCTGTCTGATCCCTGGTCGGAGTTACTGACGCGCCCCCTGGGCCATATTCTTTAGGGGAATACCCGGAGCCGGATCAGATGGGGGTTGTAGTCTCCGAGTGGCTGTGACCCGGTCCGTGCCCAGGGTGTCAAACTCAGTGTGTGGCAGTCCTACAGATGTTACAAAGTTCGTTATGTCGACTACGCCACCCGTTGGATTGCGGTCACTACGGCCGCCGCTGCAGCAGGGTCCGCTGAGGCTGATGGTGTTGGTGCAGCTTTAGATAGTATAACCCCCAACGGGAGGGGTATGGCCTCAGGGGGTCAGGTGCAGAGGATGGGGGTTGTGGTGGTGCAGCGTAGATGATAATTAAAGACAGAGTCGGGTTGTGCAGTTCAGGGTGTTTACTTACTGCAGATATTCCGGTCACTCCGGCCTTAAGTGACCACCCGAGCCGTGCTGCGTCCACCAGGTCCTGGATTCAGCCAACCCCCAAGCAAGTCTGGAGCGTGTCCCTGAGCCCTCCTTCTTGTCCTTTCTTCTGGCCGTCCCCACCAGGGATCCACCTAGGTCCAGCTCCCTCGGGCCTTCTGTTGGGAGACCCTTGGCCTTGGGGTTCCCTGACCCTACACGTGGTTTGCCTTCAGGGTGGATGTAGTGGGTGGCCGTGGCAGATCCTGCCCACGGCCTCCGGTCTCTGGCTGAGGTATGCTTTAGCCCCCACCAGTTTGGGATCCGGTACCCTGTTGCCAACTCTTCACCCTAGGGTTGTACTTGGGTTCTCAGAGTTCCTTCTGTCTCCCCCTCTGGGTCTTTCTTTCTTCTCTCTCACTCTGGGCCTGGGGCTGCTCTGCTCCTCTGCTCTCCTCCTCTGACTTCTCTGCAAAGACTGGCTGACTGACTGACCCCTCTCTGCAAAAGACCCTGTCCTAAGATGGTGCCCACCTTAAATACTCCCTCTATGTGTGAGCTCAGGTGACCAGCACCCAATGAGCTCCTAACTTTACCCAGGCTGCTCCCCCTATCTGCCCCTACACTACTGGGATGTACCACCCCCCTCCCACTCCAGCCAGGAACAGACTCGGTCGTACCTGCACATTTCTAAGTGGGAGTACCGTTGGTCTGTTCCTCGGAAATGGGATGTGTGTAGTGCATGCAGCTTTCTGAGCTCAGTTCCACACTCCATCCTTACCCGGGAGTGGAATATCACACCTCTGGGTTGAGGTGCAATACCCCTGTAGCAGCCGAATCCTCAGGGTGCTACATTACCAACGCAAATTTCGTGAAGTGGTCGGTCATGACCAGGCAATGTCCATACCCGAGATGCGCTGGCCCGATGGTCAGGTAGTCGATCATCAACACCTCTAAGGGCGCAGCAGTCACAATGGTCTGGATGGGGGCCCGCTGCTCTGGGGTTTTCACCAACTCACAACTTCGGCACTTCTGGCAGACATTCTCCAGTGCAACTCTTAGCTGGGGGTGGTACACCAGTCTCTGCAGCCACTGGAAGGTCTTTTCGGGTCCAAAGTGTGCTCCCCGCTAGTGTGCTTCCTTGGCCAGTGTCCCGATCACACTCTCTGGAACCACTACTTGCCAAGTGGGGCCGAACTCCTGTACCAACTGGACCCGTCTGTACAACAAGCCGTCCTGCAGGCTCAGTCTCTCCTACTGCCGCAGCATCTTCAGCCCCTCTGGCGTCAGGGTCCCCCTTTCTTCGCGGTTAGGGACTTGTTTCAAAGCCACCCACTGTTGCAACCGCGCAATCTCTCCATCCATTTGCTGTATCCACACCCACTCGTCCCTGGGCCGCCCCAACACGTGTCCTTCTTACACTTTCTGGATCTGTCCCTGTGTAGCGGACAACGGGCTGCGAACCCTCCGGAAGCTGGGCACCTCTTCGGCCTCCAGTTCTTCATCTCAGTCATGGTCGGGGTGCTCATGGGTCACCCTGGAGAGGGCATCAGCATGCGTGTTTTCAGCCCTAGGCTGGTAGATGATCTTATACCGGTACCGAGCCATGCAAGCCACCCATCATTGTTCCAGGGCTCCCAACTTCGCGTTCTCCAGATGAGCCAACAGGTTGTTTTCTGTCTTCACCAACACTTCAGACCCCGACAAGAACTCTGCAAACTTTTCTGTCATTGCCCACACTAGGGACAACAATTCCAGTTTAAAGGAGCTGTAATTGTCTGGGTTCTTCTCAGAGTCTCGGAGGGAGCGACTCGCATATGCTATCACCCGCTCTCTCCCCTCCTGCCCCTGCAATAGCACGGCCCCTAGACCAAGGAGACTTCCTTCGGTGTGAAGAACGAAAGGCTGAGAAAAGTCCGCATAGGCCAGTATGGGAGCTTTCGTCAGGGCCATCTTCAAGGCCCTGAAGGCCTCCTCCTGTTCTCATCCCCATTTCACTGTTTGATTTTTCAAGCCCGCAGGTATCCCTTGAAGGAGCTCCAGTAGCGGATTAGCGATGTGCGTGAAATTTTTCACGAATCTGCGGTAATACCCTGCGAGTCCTTGGAAGGCCTTCACGTCCTTTACAGTCTTTGGGGTGGGCCGCTCTTGCACGGCGGCCACTTTCTCCTGAGTGGGCCTGACTCCTTCACCGGACATTGTGTGCCCGAGGTACTAAACCTGCTTGCAGAATATATGAAATATTTGTGGCTTCACCTTCAGGCCGTGATTTCGAAGGTGACTCAAGACTTGCTCCAGTCGTCGTAGATGTTCCTGGAATGTACACGCATAGACGATGATGTCATCGAGGTAGATCAGTGTGACCTCAAAGTTCAGATCGCCTAAACATCACTCCATCAAGCATTGAAAGGTCCTGGGAGCGTTGGTTAGGCCAAAAGGAATCGGATTAAACTCGAAGAATTCCATGGGCAACACGAATGCTGTCTTGGCGCGGTCGTGTTCAGCCACTGGCACTTGCCAGTATCTGCTGGCCAGATCCAGGGAGGAGAAGTATTTCGCCTTACCTAGGGCGGATAGAGACTCCTCGATCCTGGGTAAAGGGTTCGAGTCTCTTACGGTGCAAGCATTTAGCCGCCTGTAGTCCACACAGAATCGTAGGGTTCCATCCATGTTCCTAACCAGAATGATTGGAGCCGCCCACGGGCTCTGGCTTTCCCGAATCACCCCGTTCTGTATCATATGGGCCAGCATTTCCTTCACCTCCTGGTACATTTGCGGGGGTATCTGTCTATACCGTTCCCGTTCTGGAGCAGCATTTCCTGTAGGGATCTCATGTTGGGCAAAGACGTCCTGGTACCGTCCCAGCATCTCTTCGACCTGGTACACCTGTTCCGTCGTGAGCCCTGTCAAATCAGCAAGCATCTGCTCTAGGATCCTTCGACCGTCCTTAGTCTGAGGTCGAGGAGACCCCGATCGTACGGTGATCGCCAGGGTCCAGGGATCCCCCCTTACTGTTATGATCTGCTACAGAGACTAAGGAAAGACAGGAGATCTGTCCCTACAATAGAACTAAACTAGATCCCTACGATGTAACGGGGAACCTGATCCTGCGATCAGACCCGCTAAAGTCCTCGGCTAGTCTGTACAAAGACCTATAGATGTGAGGGAGGAATCCCTACAAGAACTAGGGACTGGGAAAAGTTGGACACCTCCTAGCAGAAATCGTAGCAGTCAAAGACAAACACACAACAAAAAGTAAAGAGGTCAGAAGACCTAGCAAAACTAACAGAGAACGGCAACAGAGCACCAAGCTAGCTCAACAGTAGTAAATACAAATGAAGTCCAGCAATGCCAGGAGGGCGGAGCCGGATTAAATAGGCAAAACTGGTCATGTGACCAGCAAACTAAAAAAAACCTAACAGGAGAGTTGTAACAGTACCCCCTCTTCTAAGAGGATCCTCCGGATCCCCTAGGCCCAGGCTTACCAGGAAACCTCCTGTGAAACGCTCGGACAAGTCTGGAAGCAGAAACATCATCCACCCTCACCCATGAGTTATCCTCAGGTCCGAAACCCTTGCAAGAGACGAGATACTGCAAACTCCCTCTATACCGTCTAGAATTTAGGATGCGGGAAATTTCATATTCCCCGTCCTCCACCACCGGAGGAACAGTGGCAGAGGCGTCACCATCCGACACATCAGCTTTTTTCAACAGAGAAACATGAAACACCGGATTAATCCTCCAGGACGTAGGAACCTCCAGCCTAACAGCAGATTGGTTAACTATCTGAAGCACCTTAAAGGGCCCTACGAACTTGGGACCCAATTTTTTAGAAGGAATCCTCAATCGCAGATTCTTAGAGGACAACCAAACCATCTCACCAACAGCAAACAAAACCTCTTACCGTTTCCTATCAAAGTACCTCTTAGATTTTTTGTTAGCCTCCTGAAGATTACCACGCACATCCGTCCAAACTCTCTCCAAATCACCGGGAAAACTCTCCTCCTCAGGCACAGCCGAAACCAATTTGGAGAATGACCCAAAAGACGGATGTCTCCCAGAACAACAAAAAAAAGGCGAACACCCAGCAGAAGAGGATGTATGGTTGTTAAGAGCAAATTCAGCAAGTGGCAGAAACTCAGACCACCCCTCTTGATTGTCTGCCACAAAACAACGCAAGAACTGCTCAACATCCTGGTTCTTCCTTTCTGTCTGGCCATTAGACTCAGGATGATATCCGGATGAAAACGACAAATGGACTCCCAACCTGTCACAAAAGGCACGCCAAAAACGAGCCACGAACTGAGGTCCCCTATCAGAAACAATGTCAGTAGGAACACCATGTAGTCTGACAATCTCCTTGACAAAGGCCTTAGCGAGTGTCTTAGCGCAAGGCAGTTTGATAAAGGGAACCAAGTGACACATCTTGCTAAAACGGTCCACGACCACCCAGATGAACGTGAAACCTTCAGAGGGAGGAAGGTCAGTAATAAAGTCCATAGCCAGATGTGTCCAAGGTGCACTAGGAACCTCCAGAGGGCAAAGCAACCCCGCAGCAGGAGCATGCGAAGACTTGGATCTAGCACACACAGTACATTGGCGCACCCACTTAATGACTTCCTTCTGCCATCCAGGCCACCAAAAACTGCGACCCACAAGTCTCTTGGTCTCAGAAATTCCTGGATGACCTGCCAACCGAGACTCATGACACTCAACAAACAAATCTCTCCTAAAGGTCCTAGGCACAAACAACCTCCCATGGGGAGTGTTAGATGGGGCATTCTCCTGTGCTTTAAGAATCTCATCCTCCAAAATGGAGTCCAAAGCAGCAATCACAACACCTTCTTGTAAAATGGTCTCCTCTTCCTCCTCAACACCGACCATGGTAGAAAAGCTGCGAGACAAAGCATCCGCTTTAACATTCTTGGTACCCGGGATGTAAGTAACGAAAAAATTAAACCGCGAGAAAAAAAGTGCCCACCTAGCCTGACGGGCATTCAAGCGCTTGGCAGCATCAAGATAGATCAGATTTTTATGATCAGTGAAAACCTGAATGGGAAAATCAGCACCATCCAAGAGGTGACGCCAGTGTTCAAATGCGAGTTTAATCGCCAGCAATTCCCGATTACCAATATCTTAATTAAGTTCAGTCTCGGAAAATTTTTTTGAAAAAAAGGCACAGGGATGTACTCCATCCTTGTTTTCCTGAGACAACACCGCACCAACCCCCACCGAAGAAGCATCAACCTCAACCAAAAACGGCTTAGTCACATCAGGCTGCATAAGGATGGGAGCAGAGGTGAACCTCTCCTTTAAAAACACAAAAGCTTCAATGGCCTCAGAAGTCCACTGAACCGCATTAGCACCTTTCCTGGTGAGATCGGTCAGCGGTTTGACAATAATAGAAAAATTTTTTATGAATTTTCTGTAATAATTGGCGAAACCCAAAAACCTCTGTATCGATTTCAAACCAATAGGCCTAGGCCATTCCTGCACAGCTTGAACTTTAACCGGGTCCATCTCAAAACCTTCACTGGAGATAATGTAGCCCAAAAAACTAATTCTCTGTACAGCGAACTCACATTTCTCCAGCTTAGCAAAAAGCGAATTGTCCATTAATAACTGTAATACCTCACGTACGCTCCGCCAATGAGACTCCAGATCAGGCGAATAAATCAAAATGTCATCCAAATACACAACCACATTTTTGCCGGTTAAAGGTCTAAGGATATCGTTAATAAGATTCTGAAAAAATGCTGGAGCATTGGTGAGACCAAAAGGCATAACCAAATTTTCAAAATGACCCACAGGAGTGTTAAAAGCAGTCTTCCATTCATCACCCTCCTTCATGCGCAACAAATTGTATGCCCCCCGGAGATCAATTTTAGAGAACCACTTGGCCCCCACTAACTGGTTAAATAAATCAGGAATCAATGGCAGTGGGTAAGGATTGCGTACAGTAATTTTATTAATCTCACGAAAGTCCAGACAAGGACGTAAACCGCCATCTTTTTTTTTTACAAAAAAAAATCCAACAGCCACAGGAGACTTGGAAGGCCTAATGTGACCAGCGGCCAAGCTTGTCTGTATGTATTCCTCCAAAGCCTTTCTCTCAGGAATAGTAAGATTAAATAAACGACTCTTAGGAAGAGTCGCTCCAGGGACAAATTCAATGGTACAATCATAGTCTCTATGAGGAGGCAAAACCTGCGACTCCTCCTCAGAAAAAACTCTCCAAAAATCCTGAATGGGTACAGGCAATTCCCCTCTATCCACAGCAGCAATGCGCCCGTTACAACACTTGTCATAATACTTAGGGCTCCAGGACTTAATTTCATTGGTAGACCAATCCAGTACAGGATTGTGCAATTTTAACCAGGGTAACCCCAATATTACTGGAGAAGGCAAATTATCCAATACCACCAAATCCAAATTCTCTTGATGAATACCATTAATAGTGAGGGGAAATTCACAGACCTTGTGAGTAACACTCTTCAAGGGAGAGCCATCGACAGAAACCACAGCAATAGGGGATGACAAAGTTTTAGGTTCTAATCTAAGTTTTTCCAAGAATCCCCCATCAATCACATTCAGAGTAGATCCACAATCCACAAATACCTGAAATTCAATTAATTCATCCTGAGCAGCAGTAGTGGCAGATAGGAATACTCCCTTAGAATTTAAACAGGCAATACGGGCATGACTGACCATTTTTTTTTCTTTCTTCATACGAAGCACACAGCTCTTAATAAAATGACCAGAATTTCCGCAATAGAAACACAAGCCTTCAGAAAGTCGGCGGTCTTTTTCCTGAGAGCGGGGTGTCATCGCCCCAATTTCCATCGGCTCACCATTGTCAGCACTGAACCTCTCAGGACTCGAAGCTGACATAGCAGAGGATTTGCTCTCATTAACCCTTGCACGCAGTCTCCTGTCCACCCGTATAGCTAATTGCATTGCCTCCTGCAAGTTTCCAGGTGTGGGATAAGAAATCAGTAAATCCTTAACCCTTTCACCTAGTCCTGCAAAAAACAAGCTTTTCAAAGCTGAATCGTTCCACCCCACCTGGGCAGACCACCGACGGAAGTGAGAACAATATTTTTCCACATTACCTGATCCCTGCCTCAAACGTCTTAATTCAGACTCAGCAGATGAGACACGATCAGGATCATCGTACAATAAACCCAAAGCAGAAAAAAAACTATCCACTGATCTAAAGCACGGATCACTAGGTTGGAGAGAGAAGGCCCATCCCTGAGGATCTTTGTGCAAAAGTGACATTATGAACCCTATGCGCTGTGATTCATCACCAGAGGATCCGGGTCTCAAACGAAAATATAATAGACAAGCATTTTTAAAAGAAAAAAAATCTTGTTGTTCGCCAAAAAATAGATCAGGCAAACGTACCTTTGGTTCCACAAAATGTGCTCCAGAACAGCTACTCACGTGTTGTTGGAGCTTGGCCACCTCCAGAGAGAGTCCCTGCAAGCGTTGAGCCAAATCTTGCACCGAGACCATGATGGAAAACTGGAGGTCTTTCCTTAGAGAAATTTTTTTTTTTTTTTTTTTTAAGGCTGGACTTACTGTTATGATCTGCTACAGAGACTAAGGAAAGACAGGAGATCTGTCCCTACAATAGAACTAAACTAGATCCCTACGATGTAACGGGGAATCTGATCCTGCGATCAGACCCGCTAAAGTCCTCGGCTAGTCTGTACGAAGACCTATAGATGTGAGGGAGGAATCCCTACAAGAACTAGGGACTGGGAAAAGTTGGACACCTCCTAGCAGAAATCGTAGCTGTCAAAGACAAACACACAACAAAAAGTAAAGAGGTCAGAAGACCTAGCAAAACTAACAGAGAACGGCAACAGAGCACCAAGCTAGCTCAACAGTAGTAAATACAAATGAAGTCCAGCAATGCCAGGAGGGCGGAGCCGGATTAAATAGGCAAAACTGGTCATGTGACCAGCAAACTAAAAAAACCTAACAGGAGAGTTGTAACACTTACGGCTGACAATTGTATTGCATCTGGCGGTTCCAGCTGTTCTGGCATCCCCAGGATCTGGGCCATTTCAGTCCTGGCGGGAAGAATGAGCTCACTCGTATTCAGGTTCACTCATCGTACCACCACGTTTCCCTTATGGACGATAGCCAAGGACCGCACTACCAATAGACCCGGAGGCACCTTGTCCACAGTAGTTGACTCAATCTGAATCTCTACCCCTTCTAGTGGGGTGCAGGCTCGGACGGGCAAAGTGAGGACTGCCTGTCCTGGTGGTAAGGTGAGGGTGTTGGTGGCGGCTATAATCACCTTTCCCAGAACTTTTCCCCCACTTGAGGTCTCTTGCGCCTGGGCAACCCTGATCAGCTGCTGGAGGGCCTACCTTTGAGGGGCTCTAGAGTTCCACCACCCTAGCATGAGCTCTCGTCATTCCCTAATCAGGATCTGCCCGATTTCCTTCAGCACGTTCATACCGAGGGTCACTGGTGGTCCTGGGCCAGCATCTCTGCCTGTCAGGACGACTTCTTTTCTTCCCACATCTTGTCCGCACACCCGGATGCGTAACCACACTACTCCTGTGACTGGAATGGGCAGTTGGTTAGCGGCTGTGAGCTTTATCAAGGGACCCCCTTCATTTCGTGCCATCTCTGGGTACCGCTGATGGAAATAAATTTCTCCCATGGTGGTCACTTGAGATCCCGTGTCGATCAAGCAGTGAACCGCCCGTCTGCCAAGCTCGGCCCACACTGTCGGGCTCATGGATATTAAGTCTTCAGGACTCACTGCCTTCCTCCGCTCCGGGTTGCGTCCCTCACACCCGAAGCCCGTCAGTTTAAAGGCTGCCGGAACAGAGGCCTTCCTCGACTGGCACAGCTCCTGGTGTAATTCCCCATGCCCCCACAATTCCAACACGTTGGTCCCCTGTCTGCAGGGGGTCATCGGGCCACCCGATTGGGCTCTGTTCCAACCCGGGGTCTGGGCTCGTCCTTTACTTCGCCCGGGGGTCTCGGGTCAACTGCTCCGGCTCTCACTGATTGAGCCATTCGAATATTGTACCACTCTTCTCGCCTTTCTTGGATCTGCCGGCGCATCTCTCGAGCCCATTCTGGTTCGGCCGTGGGCGATGGGGGCACTGCATTGCCCCGGACCATCCCTGCCAGGGTCACTACCCCCATCTCCTGTTCCCTCACGCGGGCCTCTGCCCCTGCCTCCAGAACTGTCATACGCGGGTTTGTGCGCAAGCGCTCTCTCAAGGCCTGTCTCAGCTGCGCATCTCTGAGGCCGGCTATGAACTGGTCCCTAAGTACTAGGTCCGGGGGCCCCACTCCCACGTCTTTTAGGTTCGTTTTCCTAGTGATGTAAGTGTACACACTCTGTAGGGCGTTGACATATTGGGTCACACTCTCCCCCTCCCTTTGTACCTGTTGGAACAGTCGCATCCTTAACTCTGCCACATTAGTAGGGTCCAAATGCATTTCTTCTAGGATCCGTACCACCTTTTCCACCATATTTCGGTCAGTGGGGGAACGAAACATTACTGACTGTTGAGCTTCACCTTCTAAAGCCAGCAAAGCTATCTATGCTTGCATATCGGGGGTCATTGGGTGCATCCGTAACATGCTCTTAACCTGTTCTACCCAATCCCACAGCATCATGTTGTCTCCGGTAAACTTTGGGAGATTATTCAACATGGCGCCCAGGGGTAGGCTAGCTGTAGGGGCTTTCGCGCTGGCCTGGTCTGCCATGCCTGCAACTGCGTCTGGGGACGACATCCTGCCGACTACGCCAAATGTTAAAAGGCTCGGATGCCGCACACAGCACGCAGAGAGTATGGCAGAGGTTTAATTCAAGATTTGGCTTCTCCACGCAGGGAGTGTAAATTTAAGTAACATAACAATAAAACAGTAAAATCGGACAATAAACCATTGTGGTTTAACTATAACATGGAAAGGATGAACAATACGGAGCAGTCCCAAAAGTTCAGGCTGAATAAGAGAAGGTAGATTACTGGAGGCTTGCACTTATCTGTCCTTTAGCAATAACTACGTCCATCTTCAGACACTCACTCTGGATGGTGTTCGTCTTCTGGCGGCAGTGGGCGGTCTCGGGTCTCACCCACTGGGCCCCCAGTCCTTTGACCACACGACAGCGGTCACCACTCCTTTATGAGCCGTACCACGCTCCTTCGGCGTACAACAAACTGCATTAGGATCACTAATCTCGGGTGCGTCCTCACCCATAGGTCACTGTCAGATGTTTGGAAAACTGTGGTGATGCAGGTAACTGAACGATCACTTTCTGTAGGCTCGGTACAGACCGCACGCCCCTTGTTTTGCAGCAAGCTGTGTCACCCATTCATCCGTCACCGCAGACAGGTCAGCACGTCTCTATTTCACCGAGGACAGGGCAGCACGTCTCTCTCTCATTGTCGGCAGGTCAGACTGTTTCTCCCCAACTGCCGGTCTGATCTCCACAACCAACTGTCTCTTTCGCGCGAGCCCAGACACCTGACTTACTCTCTTCCATCCCTCTCCTCTGTCCCCCAGCACTGTCCAGGACATCCCCCATGCACTCTTAATCCTGTCCCCTGGCAACACTGGGCAGGACCATAGCAGTTCCGGCGCCGGAGCTCGGCACCTGTCCCTAGGCAAGTCTTCCTTCTTACATTAGTAGCAGAAGAAATTAGATTGTTTTACTGTGAACCAAGCCTGGATACAGTAGAATATATACGCCTGTAGTGTTAACATAAAAATGTATATTTTGAGTCCATATTGAAATATACAGAATGCATTCAAACCAGCATTGGTCTAGTTGTATCCAAGTATGTTCAGCGTGCTCGGGCGTTATGTTTTAGTCACTCAGTGCGCATGATTTGCGACTGTTTGACAGCTTTAATACTTGTGAGGAATATCTAAGAAACAAGCATTCCTCACTGTATTAAAAGCTGTCAAACAGTCGCAATATCAATTCAAACACTGTTTAAACTGTACTGGTGAAATGGACTGTCTAAGTAAAGGTTGGATTTGTCTGTGAAAGAGATACATGTGATTATAAATAGTTTGGGAAAGGAAGGTAATCCCCCTGATAGAAAAGAGGATCTGTCACCAGTTCAAAAGTGGCCAACTTTTGCTCTGATTTTATTCCCACTGCTCTCCAGAGTATTCCATTCCTTACAGCTCCAGAGATATGGGTCTTTTTATTTAGGGCTTACTTTTATGGTCTTTAGCAAGGGGGCATTGCTCACAAGGTAATAATTCAGAGTAGTCTAAAGACAAGCCCCAGAGGATCATGGGAACCATTTGTAAAGATAATAGACAGATGTCCAACTTGACCACCAAGAAAGAGAAATTGTCTTGCTCAGATGAGGAGAGTCATGCTGACCAAGCTTTGTTGAAGAGGATCAGATAAAGATACTCTAAGATACAAATTTAATAGGATCTTCCAAGCTAGAAAACACAGCATGAGAGTGATTTGAAAAAAAAAAAATCTGTGTTTTAATTCTTATGTGGCAGTTATTGATAAACGCACATGTTCACCACTGTTTGGTACTCGCCCGAGCATCACGGTGTTCAACAAGCTCGGCGCTCGGCGAGTATTTCCGATTTGCTCGGGCGGAAACTTAGGTCCTCGCCCTGCATGTTTGGCGCTCTTTAGAGAGCCCATGGACATATAGGGATTGCTTGCCATGCACAGTAATGCCGTAGCCATGTTGTTTGTGGGCATTACAGTGATTGGCTGGCCACATACCGTCATCAGGTCTATATAAGACCTGGAGCCGCTATGCTCATCACAGTCTACCCCGGAATCAGGCAGAGTAGGGAGAGCTGCTGCTGAGTCAGGGAGAGATTTGCTTGTTTAGAGTTAGTATAGGTATTCCACAACATATATATATATATCCATCTGAACTAACAGTTCTTCTGAGGACTAATCCATATTTTCAGTGGTGAAGGTGATAGCAGGAGTTAGGCAGGCAGGCAGTGTATGTGGCATATTGCAGTGCATAAGACAGCACAAGAGGGTCCATTGAATGTTCTGGATGCTGCTGCTGTTCTGACATAAATTTGTAGACATAGACCCATATATCAGGGGCCAGGGCCAATTTTTTTTTATCTTAATCCTGATTATTTGCTTAAAAAGCAATCCAGAGTGCACATTTTTTTCTGCTTCATTTGGTTGTTAGCACTGCAGAATGCAGCCAGATCTTTTCTATATTACAGCAATAAAAATCCAGAAATTTGAACTGAACGTGGAAAATATTGGCTTACGTTTTTATTTTGTTGCAGTGTGTCGGTCAAGCTATTCACACTAAGTCTCTCAGAAGAATAGTATGACTAAACTACAGGCCTGCTATTTAAAACCGTGGTTCTCTGTCAGATGTATCTCACATATAACTGTGTTCCAAAATCTGCCATTTCTGCCTTCCATTTCGTTGCAGTGTGTCGGTCAAGCTATTCATACTAGGTCTCTGTGAAGAACAGTATTAGTAAATTACAGACCTGCTATTTAAAACCGTGGTTCTCTTTCAGACATATCATATATTACAGCGTTCCAAAATCAGACATTTCTGCCTTCCATTTCATTGCAGTGTGTTGGTCAAGATATTATTATTTAAAACCGTGGTTCTCTGTCAGATGTATCTCACATATGACTGTGTTCCAAAATCAGCCATTTCTGCCTTCCATTTTGTTGCAGTGTGTCGGTCAAGCTATTCACACTAGCTCTGTGTGAAGAATAGTATTAGTAAATTACAGACCTGCTATTAAAAACCGTGGTTCTCTGTCAGACATATCATATGCATAACTGTGTTCTAAAATCAGCCATTTCTTCCATTTTCATTTTGTTGCAGTGTGTCAGTGAAGCTATTCACACTAGTTCTCTGAAAAATAGTATTAGTAAATTACAGGCCTGCTACTTAAAACCGTGGTTCTCTGTCAGACATATCACATATAAAAGCATTCCAAAATCAGCCATTTCTGCCTTCCATTTTGTTGCAGTGTGTCGGTCAAGCTATTCACACTAGCTCTGTGTGAAGAATAGTATTAGTAAATTACAGACCTGCTATTAAAAACCGTGGTTCTCTGTCAGACATATCATATGCATAACTGTGTTCTAAAATCAGCCATTTCTTCCATTTTCATTTTGTTGCAGTGTGTCAGTGAAGCTATTCACACTAGGTCTCTGAATAATAGTATTAGTAAATTACAGGCCTGCTATTTAAAACCATGGTTCTCTGTCAGACGTATCTCACACATAACTGTGTTCCAAACTCAGCCATTTCTGCCTTTCATTTTTCTGCAGTGTGTCGGTCAAGCTATTCACACTAGGTATCTGTGCAGATTAGTATTAGTAAATAACAGGCCTGCTATTTCAACCTGTGGTTCTCTATAAGACGTATTACATATAACAGTATTCCAAAATCAGCTATTTATGCTTCCATTTTGTTGCAATGTGTCAGTCAAGCTATTCACACTAAGTCTCTATTAGAAAATTACAGGCCTGCTATTTAAAACCATGGTTCTCTGACAGACGTATCACATATAACTTCATTCCAAAATTAGCCATTTCTAGTGAACGTGGAAAATATTGTCCTCCATTTAAAATGGGCAAGATGCGTGGCAAGGGATGGGGAAGTGGATGTGATGGTGATGGTGCATGGAGAGGCAGAGGCCATGGGCAAACTGAAATTGTGCCACAACAAACACCCACATATGGTCACACGACCTTCCTGTCCCAGTTGCTAGGGGACCGCAGCACACCACTATTGAACCCAGAGCAATGTCAAAAGGTTGCTAGTTGAATAGCAGATAATGCTTCCAGTCACATTGCCACCACCATTACCACCCTGACTTCCACACGGTCAGGTCTCAGTAGCCGTGAGTCTGGATCACATATTCCTCACCCTGATCCTCCATCCTCCCACCATGCTGAGTGCCTGGAGACAACTGATCCCACACTTGGACACTCAGAAGAGCTGTTTGCAGATTCGGGCCTCTCACCTGGCCAGCTTCAAGTGAGTCAAGAGGGGAACGCGTGTATTTGAGCAACCACGGTCACACGAAGGCAACGGTGGGAAAGTGCAATTGCTGTCACAAGAGGTGGATGATGATGATGATGAGAAACAATTGCCAGAAAGTCAGGAGGAGGACCAGGGAGCGGAAGTGAAAGACAAGGTGGTGGATGATATAGTAACTGACCCAACCTGGCAGCGGGACATGCAGAGCGATGACAGTAGCACACAGGGGGAGGGAGGCATAGCACCAAAACAGGCAGGAAGAAGCAGTGTGGTGGCCACAGACACAAGGTGGGAAAGCGTCCCCCGTAACACCAATACGACAAAAGTTTTGAGTACAACTGTTAGGTCTTCCCAAGACTGGTTGTTTTTTAAAAACTCTGCAGATAACCCCAAAAAGGCCATTTGCACCACCTGCAGCCTGACCACCACCAGCTTGATTAGACACATGGCAGCAAATCACCCGACTAAGTGGGCTGAACCCCAGGGTCCAAAAACAGTGTCTGCGGGTGACACCCCTGCTTCTTCCGCTGTTGTGCGTGCATGCATATCTTCTGTCCATGGCGCATGCGAAGATGCCTCCCGCCATGCACCTGCCGTTGCACACTCTCAAATAGCTCCAACAGCAAGCACATCAACGTCCTTGTCCCAGCGCAGCGTTCATTTGTCCATTCCCCAGTCCTTGGAATGCAAGCGCAAATACGCAGCCAACACCCCACAGGCAACACTACTAAATTCCCACATTTCGCGAATGCTTGTGATGGAAATGTTGCCTTTTAGGCTCATAGAGATGGAAGCTTTCCGCAACCTAATGGCGGTGGCCGTTCCTCGGTACTCGGTCCCCAGCCACCACTATTTCTCCCGGTATGTTGTCCCCGCATTCCACGAGCACAAGTCCCACAACATTAGCCGTTCCCTCAACAGCACAATTACTAGGAAAGTCCACCTAACCACGGACACGTGGACAAGTGCTTGTGGGCACGGATGGTACATTTCACTGATGGCACACTAGGTTAATATAATGGAAGCCGGGACCCAGTTGGACCTTGGGTTGGAACTCGTCCTCCCGACACCGAGGATTGTGGGCCCTAGGTCAATCAGGGTTTCCCTCAAATTCTACAACTCCTGTACCTTCTCTTCCTCTTCAGCCTCCATTTCCGAAATGACCACATCAGTCAGAAGCTCAAAGCACTGCCTCAGCCAATTGACAACAGGCTGTGCTGAAACTAATATGCTTAGGTGACAAACCGCACACCGCTTAAGACTTGTGGACAGGTCTGAAAGAGCAGCCAGATCTGTGGCTGAAACTGCTGAACCTACAGCCAGGCATGGTCGTGTGTGACAGTGGCCGGAACCTGGTGGCGACTCTGAAGCGAGGTGAGCTCACACATGTGCAATGCCTTGCCCATGTGCTCAACCTCTTGGTTCAGCGGTTTCTCAAAACCTAACCAGATCTGTCACATCTGCTTGTCAAAGTACGCCGCCAGTGTGCCAATTATAGAAAGTCAGCTACAGCTTCCACCACCCATGCCGTGCTCCAGCAGCATTTGCAGCTTCCAGCTCACCGACTGGTGTGCGATGTCCCCACGCATTGGAACTCTACATTGCAGATGTTGGGAAGGATTTGTGAGCAGAAGAGGGCAGTTGTTGACTACCAGCATCAACATGGTCATCGGTATTCAGGTCAGACTCCACACATAAGACCTCAGGAGTGGACATGGATGTCAGACATCTGTACCATCCTCCAAAACTTTGAGGAGTCCACCAAGATGATGAGTGGCGATGATGCCATAATTATTATCAACATCCCGCTTCTCTGTCTTCTGAAATGCTCTCTGCTCACAATCAAAGAGGGTGCAATGCAGGCGGAGCATGAGGAGATGGAGCAAGGAACCATACAGGGTGATTCCACACAGCCCAGCCTCATCTCATCCCAATGTGGATTGGGTGACAATGAGGAAGAGGAGGAGGAAGAACAGGAGCTTGTTTCATGCGCTATAGACTATACTACCTGGACAACTGTCATACCATCTGTTCAGCGTGGATGGCCTGAGGACAGGGAGGAGGAGGAGAGCATGGTCAGTCATCCTCTTGGTGAGGACACGGAAGTCTTGCCTGTTAGCAGTCTGGCACGTATGGCTGAGTTTATGTTACGCTGCCTTTCCTGTGATCATCGAGTTCTCAAAATTTTGGGGGACAGTCATTACTGGTTGGTGACACTTCTAGACCCACACTACAAGGAAAACTTTATATCTCTTATTCCTGAGGCGGACAGGTCTACAAAAATGGGGCAGTACCAGAAGGCCCTTGTTGCGGAACTATTAAAAAAATTTCCCATCTGAAAACGCTGGCATCAGAGGTCACAGTTCTTTGGACAACCAAGGACTATGACCGAGAGAGATACAACTCCAATCCAGCAGAGGCAGGGGAACACTGTCAAAGTTCTTGGAGAGTTTTCTCAGCCCCTCCCATCTCACAGGCCCTGAGGCGTGGGGTACTCTCACAAGCAGTGCAAAGTTTGGGAAGATGTTGAGGGAGCACCTTGCCGACCGTACCAACGTCCTCCGTGATTCCTCTGTGCCTTATAATTATTGGGTATCCAAGCTGAACACGTCAAATGAACTGGCTCTCTACACCTTGGAGGTCCTGGCCTGCCCTTCCGCTAGCATTTTATCAGAGGTTTTTAGTGCCGCATGTGGAATTATAAATGAAAAGCACATCTGCCTGTCAACTGAAAATGCTGACAGGCTGACTCTTATAAAAATGAACAAGGGCTGGATTCGGCCAGACTTCTCAACACCACCGAATGATAGCAGCGTAACATAAACTCAAATCTAGTGTCTTTTCTTGGGAGGTGTATTCCCATACACCTTTTCACACCCACACATGGGTATACGCTTCATGATTTTGGATATTTGCCCTTTCCTCCTCCTTCTCCTCATCCTCATCCTCCACCACCATATCACCAGTGTGACCGTGGTCCGTAATGCAACACCCACATAATTTTTTTAAAGGGTGTTTATGATGCCTCTAAAAAAATTTTTAATACAGTATGTTCATGTATACCTCCCAGGGGTAAATATTTGTCAGCCCATACACTTAGTGCATTGGCATTACAAGTATAGGAGACCCGCTCCTTTCTAATGGGAACATTTTTTTATGAGGCCCTCCTCCACGTCTTTTCCAAGATGCATTGGAGTGCCTCCCAATTTTTGGCAGCCCTTGCATTCACTGCATAGGCCAACACTATGGGAGACCCACTTCCTAATAATGGGAACATTTTTTCATGAGGCCCTCTATGTCTCTTCCAAGGAGCATTGGAGTGCCTCCCAGTTTTTGGCAGCCCTTGCATTCACTGCATAGGCCAACACTATGGGAGACCCACTTCCTAATAATGGAAACATTGTTTTCATGAGGCCCTCCTCTAAGTCTAAGAGGTATTGGGGTGCGTCCAAATTTTCAATGAGGTATTGGGGTGCATTCAAATTTTGGGCAGACCTGACACTCACTGCATACGCAATAACAGTATAGGAGACCCAATCTTTAGTAATGGGAACAACAAAGCATAGCTGGCTGATGGCTCTCTAAGAATAGCGAGGGCCGACTGCTGGCCCTTTAAGAATAGTAAAGGCCACCTAATGGCCCTAAAAAAAAATCTTTGTGACTTTCAGAGTCTCTCCTTCATAAACGAAACAGGATGTGTCTGATAATGTCTCACACACCACATGGCAATATAAGGTAGCAAAATGATAAAATGACATTTTCTGGTGAATGCATTTGTCACTGTTGAAAGCAATGCAAAAGTGCAAAAACACTACGTGTGAACATAACCCAAGGTGTGGAGGAGCATTTTCATTTTTGGTTATTTATTTTGCCTTATATACAAGTCATTATCCTGCAAAGGATGTTCCTTAACATTTTTTCCAGGAAAATTATTTTTTTTTTCGTTTTTGTAGGTTTTGTTTGTGAATCCGTAAAAGTGGCGTAATACCTTTGACAACGTTGTTGACAGCAGTGACCTGGGAGTGCTGTTCCCATGTCATTTGATCACTGTTCCCATCAATTTGGGTAATTTTTAGGCCCTCTGCAGACCGCCGGGGGGAGCCGCCTGAAAAATGCTCATTTCCCATAGACTTACATTGGGCTCATTGCTCGGGTCGAGCACCCGCGCATCCCATTTTTCTCGACCCGAGCATCGAGTACCCGAGCATTTTAGTGCTCGCCCATCATTACTCACTTCCTAATAATGGAACATTGTTTTTCAGTTTTTCCGACCTCTACGTGTCTTGCAAGAGACATTGGAGTTCCTCCAAATTTTTGGCAGCTGTTGCAGTCACTGCATAAGCAATAACATTATGGGAGACCCACTCCTTTCTAATGGGAGCATGTCGTTACCGAGGCCCACCTCTATGTGTCTTTAAATTGTTATTTTTCCCATGTCATTTGAGCACAGTTCCCATCGATTTGGCAATTTTTAGGCCATTTGCAAACCGCCGAGGGGAGCCGCCTGAAAAATGCTTGAGTTTCCCATAGACTTACATTGGGCTCGTTGTGCGGGTCGAGCACTCGAGTATTCCAATTTGCTCGACCTGAACAACAAGTACCCGAGTATTATAGTGGCAGTACAACAAGAGAAATTAGAACTTGGATGTATGTCACAGATTTGGAAAAATATTGGCAAAGAGGTAAATTAGTAGATTGGATGTGGAAAGTGAGTAGAATGCTTCTTACACATACCAGTTTCCTCAGAGTTTACATTAACCTGGCAGGGGTTAAAATAACTGCTGAAGCTCTATACTGAAGGTCTATAGGGAAAATTCAAGCTAGAAATAAAACATGTTTCAAGAGTTGTCAGGATGATTCAGCGACAATGAATATTGCATCAACCTTACAGTATGTGTTGCAGAAGGGAGTTTTCTTCCATTAAGAGAATGGTCAATATAACATTATCTCTTATTTTGACCAGAAATCTTTCATGGCATGGAGTCCAGTCAACCAGCATTAGTATCCTTTCTGCCAGTGATCCTGCCCTTGTTCTGGCTGACACTCCGAATCCGTTCCTGCATTTCTGACCCTTGGTGGCTACCTGCAGTGCAAGCCTATCCTCAATATCAGAGGCTCTAGTGAAGACAAGGTAGCCACTTAGTTATGCCCCTCCAAGGTAAACCCGGCCCGTGCTGAAGTGGGTTTACACCCACCAGCGTGACAAAGAGACAGATCTTGAGATAAATTTCTAGACCTCTCATCTGTGGACATAGTATTATGACCACATTGCATCTATTTTCCAGGAAAAATGGTTCATCAGATGCATTAGACATTTGTTCATAATTGAAGACCAGAGCCAGATGTAGAGAATGCTTCTTAGCTGTCTCCCTAAAATGAAAATACATCATTTCTGTTTACAATTATTTGTTGCAAAATCTGCATGACCTAGGTGTAGAGTTTAGATGGCGTTTTCTATACATAACACCAAGATATTTATTTTACTTGTTTATATCACATCATTCATTTCCACATATATTTACAGACATCATCACTGTCCCCATTGGATCTCTCAATCTAAATTCCCAATCAGTATGTTTTATAGATTGCGGGATTAAATTGGAGTACCCGGAGGGAACACAAGCAAACATGGGAAGAACATGCAAACTCCTTTTGGACAATGTCCTTAGTGGGATTTGAACCCAGGTCCCCAGTGTTGCAAGGATGGGGTTTTGAGCCAATGTGCTGCCCATATAGACCTGTAGGTCTCAAAAAAGTCATTGGCTTGTCTTTGATGATTCTAGAGAATGGATTGCATCAAAAAATTACCAAACATTTAAAAAAGAAAGAGGATAATGAGGGGAAACGACTGAGCTGCTTTAGCATCATAAGCAAAGAACATCTGGCTTCATATTGCTTCTAAATCACCTCCAATTATAAATAGTGAAGAAACCTATTTTAGAAATCTATTAAAAATTTGACACAGGTCACCCAGACCAATACTTTATTAAAATATATTCATCAATTCCAGATTTATTTTTTGAAGATTTATATATATAGTCAGTAGAAAGAAACACGAGTATATCAGTCTCCTAAAGTACATGATCCAGTAAGATCCAAAAAAAAGAACAAAAACAGTTAATTATATAACAGGTGATGAAGCCATCTCATCTAGTGTTCAATATAGAAATTAATGATGAAGGACTATGAATACACTTTTGGCATCATTGCTTGTTATCTTTCAGTGATAAATTTCTTCATGCGTTGTAGACCTCTTTTTAGACCAGATTTGACTTCTTGGTTCCTAAGACTATAAATGATTGGATTAAGTAATGGAGTGAACATGGCATATACTAATGCAAATAATTTGCCATTCTCTACTGTATAATCTGTTTTAGGACTAGCATAGACGTTAAAAGCAGCCCCATAGAATAAGGTCACCACCGTCAAGTGTGATGAGCAGGTGGAGAAGGCCTTCTTCCGTCCTGTATTCGTTTTTATCTTCAAAATGGAATGTATTATATTAACGTACAAAATAGCAACAAGAGTAATATTAACTATTGTTAAAAAAGCACCCAAAAATCTAAGTATTGCGACAATGAATGTGACATCACAACATGCTAGACTAAGTATTGGCACTAAATCACAAAAGTAATGATTTATATAATATCTCCCACAAAATGGAACCTGAAAAGTTAGAGTTGTAAGAAAGAGTGCCGTCAAAAACCCAATCATCCAACACATTATGCTTAAGCCTCTACATACACTAGTACTCATGATGATGGAGTATCTGAGAGGTCTACATATGGCCATAAATCGGTCAATGGCCATGACAGCCAGCAAATTACACTCTGTGATGCCCAAACTATGGAACATGTAGATCTGGGCAAGACACCAGTAGAATGAAATTTTCTTATTTTTCGTTAGCAGCATAGTCAAAAGTTTGGGGGTTGTGGTAGATACATACCAAATTTCCAGACAGGACAGGTTGGTGATAAAGAAATACATGGGAGTGTGAAGACGAATGTCATTGTATACAACCAAAACAATCAACATATTTCCAATCAGGGTGAAAATGTAGATGATAAAAAAGACAGCAAAGAAAACTGGACTGTTGTTCTCGAAGACAGCAAATCCTAGAAGCTCAAAGTATTCAACGTTTGTTTGGTTTAGATTTTCCATAATGTAATTGGGTGATATTTTGTTTAACTCAAGTGTTTTAAAGCAGCCCTCGACATATGTATTTATCTGTAGGTAAAATACATTAATAGAAAGAGATATTGAATGCAAACTGTTAAATATTATCACTTTAAAATGTATGCCCAAAGAAAACTTACTTTCAATACCCATTGATCTCTTTTTGGCATGGGTCAGCTGTAAAAAATGATTGAAAAATGTCTCAAAAACTGTTTAAAAAGTGTGTGTTGTAGATTTATATTGTAAAACTGCTTTGCTGTACATACAGGTGTTTCTCACAAAATTAGAATATCATCAAAAAGTTAATTTATTTCAGTTCTTCAATGCAAAAAGTGAAACTCCTATATTATATAGAGTCATTACACACAGAGGGATCTATTTCACGTGTTTATTTCTGCTAATGTTGATGATTATGGCTTACAGCCAATGAAAACACAAAAGTCATTATCTCAGTAAATTAAAATATTTTATAACAACAGCTTGAAAAATGATTTTAAAATCTGAAATGTTGTCCTACTGAAATGTCTGTTCAGTAAATGCCCTCAGTACTTGGTCGGGGCTCCTTTTGCATCAATTACTGCATCAATGCGGCAATGTGGCATGGAGGCGATCAGCCTGTGGCACTGCTGAGGTGTTATGGAAGCCCAGGTGGCTTTGATAGCAGCTTTCAGCTCGTCTGCATTGTTGGGTCTGGGGTCTCTCATCTTCCTCTTGACAATACCCTATAGATTCTCTATAATAGATTCTCTATGGGGTTAAGGTCAGGCGAGTTTGCTGGGCAATCAAGCACAGTGATACTGTTGTGTGTAAACCAGGTATTGGTACTTTTGGCAGTGTGGACAGGTGCCAAGTCCTGCTGGAGAATGACATTTCCATCTCCATAAAGCTTGTCGGCAGAGGGAAGCATGAAGTGCTCTAAAATGTCCTAGGAGACGTCTGCGCTGACTTTGGTCTTGATAAAACACAGTGGACCTACACAAGCAGATGACATGGCTCCCCAAACCATCACTGATTGTGGAAACTTCACACTAGACCTCCAGCAGCTTGGATTGTGGCCTGTCCACTCTTCCTCCAGACTCTGGGACCTTGATTTCAAAATGAATTGCAAAATGTACTTTCATCTGAGAACAACACCTTGGACCACTGAGTAACAGTCCAGGTCTTTTTCTTCTTGGCCCAGGTAAGACGCTTCTGGCGTTGTCTATTGGTCATGAGTGTCTTGACCCAAGGAATGCGACACTTGTACCCCATATCTTGGATACATCTGTATGTGGTGGCTCTTGAAGCAATGACTCCAGCAGCAGTCCACTCCTTGTAAATCTCTCCCAAATGTTGGAATGGCCTTTTCTTAACAATCCTTTGAAGACTGCGGTTATCCCGGCTGCTTGTGCACCTTTTTCTACCACATTTTTTCCTTCCACTCAACTTTCCATTAATATGCTTGGATACAGCACTCTATGAACAGCGAGCTTCCTTAGCAATGACTTTTTGTGGCTTACTCTCCTTGTGGAATATGTCAATAACTGCCTTCTGGACATCTGTCAAGTCAGTAGTCTTCCCCATGATTGTAGAGCCTACTGAAACAGACTAAGGGACCTTTTTAAATGCATAAGAAGCCTTTGTAGGTGTTTTTTGTTAATTATTCTAACTTACTGAGATAATGTCACGCTGTCTCTGTATACTGGAGGTAGGGGGCCTAAGCTGACCCTAAGCTGGGGCCCTGACTAATCCCTCAACCTGGAGGTACTGTTAAAGGTACAGAGGTCCAGGCCGCCAGCGTAACCCCTACCTCCTGAAGATCCCTGCACCTCAGTAATCTAGTCCTGAGAAGGACCCCGATCACAACCAAAGGGAACAAGAAATAATATGCCCAAACACAGTATTTAGACGAACGAGACAGTACAAGGGAAAAACCAAAACCACCTTGCATACAAACAACTTCTCAACTACAACAGAGGGAAAACCAACGGGAAAGGAGATAAATGATAAAGCGAGGAAAGGGAAAAAACACTTCCAAATACACTTATCTCAGCAACTCCAAACACCACGATCCGCTCTGTCAGTCTGAATGAAATGCTTTCACCGACACCTCCCAAACAGACCAGCAGGTATATGAAGGAGTCTCACTACAGAAGTATTGATTGCAGCTGGGCGAGGCTGGACCTCATCTAGCCCAGAGAGAGAGAGAGAATTAACTCCCTCACTGCCGAGAAACACAAAGCACCAACAAGTCAGCTGCGAGAAGTCAGGCTGTGTTCTCGTGATGATCTTCGTGGCAACACACCCGTGACAGTACCCCCCCTTCTACGAGGGGCCTCCGGACCCTCAGGGCCAGGTTTATCCGGGTGAGTCGTGTGGAAGGCCCGAACTAATCGGTCTGCGTTAATATCCGACGCAGGAACCCACATCCTCTCCTCAGGACCATACCCCTTCCAATGAACCAGGTACTGAAGGGACCGGCGATTAAAGCGTGAATCAATGACCCTCGATACCTGGAACTCCAAGTTACCATTGACAACCACTGGAGGGGGAGGTAAAAGTGACGGTACCACCGGCGCCACATACCTCTTAAGCAATGATCTGTGAAACACGTTGTGAATTTTAAACGTAGGGGGGAGGTCAAGACGGAATGCCACCAGATTAATAATAGAACTGATTCTGTACGGCCCGATGAACCTGGGACCCAGTTTCCAGGAGGGAACCTTAAGTTTTATATTCCTGGTAGACAACCATACCCGATCGTTCACACTAAGGTCCGGACCAGACACTCTCCTCCTATCAGCCATACGTTTGTATCGGTTCCCCATAGCATTCAGATTCTTCAGCACCCCTCTCCATACTGAAGCGAGTGATGAGGAAAATCGTTCCTCCTCAGGAACCCCCGAAGAGCCCCCCCCACTGAAAGTACAAAACTGGGGGTGAAAACCATATGCCCCAAAAAACGGGGACTTACCAGTGGACTCGCTCCGCCTATTATTAAGAGCAAACTCTGCCAGAGGTAAGAAAGAAGCCCAGTCCTCCTGGTTCTCTGACACAAAACACCGGAGATATGTCTCCAAGCTCTGGTTCATACGTTCCGTCTGACCATTGGTCTGAGGATGAAAAGCCGATGAGAATGACAACTGCATCCCCCGCCGTGCACAAAACGCCTTCCAGAACTTAGACACAAACTGAGACCCCCGATCAGACACCACCTCGGAGGGTACCCCGTGAAGCCTCACAATCTCCCCAATGAACACCTGCGCAAGAGTTTTAGCATTAGGGAGAGCCGGAAGAGCGATAAAATGTGCCATCTTGCTGAACCTGTCCACTACAACGAGTATGACCGTTTTACCCGAAGACGGAGGGAGGTCCGTAATAAAGTCCATAGACAGATGAGTCCAAGGACGCTCCGGGATCTTCAAAGGTAAGAGGGCCCCAGACGGACGGGTATGTGAGGTCTTAGAGCGCGCACAAACCCCACAGGACGCGACAAAAGTTACCACCTCCTTATGTAAATTAGGCCACCAAAACCGACGCGAGAGGAGATCCACAGTTGCTTTACTCCCCGGGTGTCCTGCAAAAACTGAGTTATGGTGTGCCTCGATCACCTTTTGTCGCAACTGATCTGGAACAAACAATCTCCCTGGAGGTCCAACAGGGGCGTCCCCCTGAGCCTCCAATACCTCCTCCTCCAGCTCAGAGCATACTGCCGAAACCACCACCCCCTCCTGAAGGATAGGAATCGGGTCGTCCGTATTCCCGGCCCCCGGGAAACTACGAGATAAGGCATCCGCCTTTACATTTTTTGACCCAGGACGATATGTAACGACAAAATTAAACCTGGTAAAAAACAATGACCACCTAGCTTGTCTGGGATTCAGACGTTTCGCGGACTCCAGATATAGCAGGTTCTTGTGATCGGTGATGACGGTGACCGGATGAACTGCCCCCTCCAGAAAATGGCGCCACTCCTCAAAAGCTAACTTAATGGCCAAGAGTTCCCTATTGCCGACATCGTAATTCCTCTCAGCGGACGACAATTTTTTAGAGAAAAAGGCGCACGGATGCCACTTACCAGGGGACGAACCCTGTGACAATACTGCTCCCACCCCTACCTCGGAAGCGTCTACCTCTACAATGAATGGCTGAGACGCATCAGGTTGAATGAGTATGGGCGCCGAGGCAAAACATTTTTTCAAAGAGGAGAATGCTTGACAAGCCTTGTCAGACCACCTAGAAAAATCCGTCCCCTTTTTAGTCATGTCAGTGAGAGGCTTAACCATGAACGAGAAATTACGAATGAACTTTCGGTAATAATTAGCAAACCCCAGGAAACGTTGTAGTGCCTTAAGATTCTCTGGCCGATCCCACTCAAGAACTGCCCGCACTTTCCCAGGGTCCATACGAAAACCGGACGCTGAAACCAGGAAGCCTAAAAACTGGAGTTCCTGTACGGCGAACACACACTTTTCCCACTTGGCATACAGTTTATTATCCCGCAAGATCTGTAACACCTGCCTAACGTGCTCCTGATGAGACACCAGATCCGGCGAGTAAATTAGGATATCATCCAGATATATGACAACAAACTGTCCCACCAAGTGGCGAAAAATGTCATTAACAAAGTGTTGGAACACCGCCGGGGCATTAGTCAGACCGAATGGCATGACAAGGTTCTCATAATGCCCCTCCGGAGTGTTAAACGCCGTCTTCCACTCATCCCCCTCCTTCATCCTAATCAGATTGTACGCCCCCCTGAGATCCAACTTAGAAAACCATTTGGCGCCCACGATCTGATTAAAGAGATCGGGAATAAGTGGGAGCGGATACGGATCTCGGACCGTAATCCGATTAAGTTCACGGAAATCCAGGCAAGGGCGTAGGCCTCCATCTTTCTTCTTAACAAAGAAGAACCCCGCAGCCACCGGTGAAGATGAAGGTCTAATATGCCCCTTAGCCAGACTTTCAGAAATATAATCCTTCATGGCCTGCCTCTCAGGACCAGAAAGGTTATACAACCTAGCTTTAGGTAACTTGGCCTCAGGGAGCAGTTTTACAGAACAGTCATACACGCGATGAGGAGGTAGTTCCTGACACCCTTTCTCCGAGAATACATCCTCAAAGTCCGCCAGAAATGGAGGTAAGACCCAAGGAGTAACCGCACCAATGACCGTGTTCATGCAGTTTTTATTACAGAATTTACTCCATTGGCTTATCTCCCTGGTTTGCCAATTAATAACCGGGTTATGCTTAGCTAACCAAGGAAGGCCCAACACAATAGGAGTGGGAAGACCCTCCAACACGTAGCAAGACAACAGTTCTTTATGTATTGCCCCCACTTGAAGTTTTACATCATGCACAACTTGCAAAAAACTTCCCTGCCCGAGAGGCCTGGCATCGATCGAGAATATGGGGATGGGTTTAGCCAACTCACTCAACCGCATACCTTGAACCCGGGCAAACCGAGCATCAACCAGATTAGCCCCGGCCCCACTATCCAGAAGAACAGATATCCTCTCAGTTCTCGTACCCACCACCACCTCCGCCGGTACGAGAAACTGAGACGAACCTAGGGACGAAATACCTACTCCCAGATTGCCGTCCACCACACAACCTGGGATCAACAGTTTTCCGACGACTCTTCACTCTGCAAGGGACGGGATGGACACCCCCCAATAAAATGTCCCTTTCTCCCGCAGAAGAACACCTTCCTGCCTTATGGCGCACCACCGGTCCCTTCCCCCAAAATGATGTCCCTCCTAATTGCATAGGCTCCTCTGGACTGACCAGGGGAACCACCATATGAGGGGACCTTGTAGGAGGTGGAGTCATCACAGGGGGTAGAGTTATCCCGCACCTCTCCCGAAGCCGTCTGTCCACGCGAATAGCGAGGGCCATAGCGGCTTCCAGAGACACGGGAGAGTGATACTGTGCCAACACATCCTGTAATTTGTCAGATAAACCATGACAAAACTGGCTCCTAAGAGCCGGGTCATTCCACTGGGTGTCCGAGGCCCACCTACGGAACTCCGAACAGAATTCCTCCGCCGGACGATCTCCCTGCTGGATCCTACGTAACTTAGACTCAGCCAGGGAGATCCGATCTGGGTCATCATATACGAGTCCCAGGGCAGCGAAAAACCTATCCACTGACTGGAGAGCCGGGGAACCCGGGGGAAGAGAGAACGCCCAAGATTGTGGGTCCCCTTGTAGGAGCGAGATGACAATTCCCACCCTTTGTTCTTCACTCCCCGATGACCGAGGCCGCAGCCGAAAGTACAATTTACATGCCTCCCGGAAAACAAAAAACTTGTCCCGCCCCCCAGTGAACCTATCAGGGAGAGCTACTTTAGGTTCTGGTCCGGCTTGCTCCTGAGGATGCCAAACCTTGGACCTAACGTCCGCCAGCTCCATGGACAAACTCTGCAATTGCCGAGCTAGACCGGCTACTGGATCCATAGTAGCTGGAGAAAAACTAAGTGGGTCGGTGAAAATGTCACGCTGTCTCTGTATACTGGAGGTAGGGGGCCTAAGCTGACCCTAAGCTGGGGCCCTGACTAATCCCTCAACCTGGAGGTACTGTTAAAGGTACAGAGGTCCAGGCCGCCAGCGTAACCCCTACCTCCTGAAGATCCCTGCACCTCAGTAATCTAGTCCTGAGAAGGACCCCGATCACAACCAAAGGGAACAAGAAATAATATGCCCAAACACAGTATTTAGACGAACGAGACAGTACAAGGGAAAAACCAAAACCACCTTGCATACAAACAACTTCTCAACTACAACAGAGGGAAAACCAACGGGAAAGGAGATAAATGATAAAGCGAGGAAAGGGAAAAAACACTTCCAAATACACTTATCTCAGCAACTCCAAACACCACGATCCGCTCTGTCAGTCTGAATGAAATGCTTTCACCGACACCTCCCAAACAGACCAGCAGGTATATGAAGGAGTCTCACTACAGAAGTATTGATTGCAGCTGGGCGAGGCTGGACCTCATCTAGCCCAGAGAGAGAGAGAGAATTAAATCCCTCACTGCCGAGAAACACAAAGCACCAACAAGTCAGCTGCGAGAAGTCAGGCTGTGTACTCGTGATGATCTTCGTGGCAACACACCCGTGACAGATAAAGACTTTTGTGTTTTCATTGGCTGTAAGCCATTATCATCAACATTAACAGAAATAAACACTTGAAATAGATCACTCTGTTTGCAATGACTCTATATAATACATGAGTTTTACTTTTGGGATTGAAGAATTCAAATAAATTCACTTTTTGATGATATTCTAATTTTGTGAGAAGCACCTGTATGTTCAGTCTTCTGAGCATTTTTTTCCCTGCTTCAGGTATTGAGAAACACCTGGTGGGAAAAAAAATGCATGCCACTTCTTTGAAGTGACACCTGACGGAATCTGTTTCAAGCTAAGCATTGTCCAATCATAAGAGTGGCAAAAACATTTTAGGAAAAAAAACATTCCAAAACACTTAAAGGATTTGTGCACTCAGTCTTTTTGTTTAGTTTTCAGAGCACAAACTGAGTAATTCTTTGAGGACTTTCGTGATTTGGATGAAAATTGCAAGAGTGTCTTCTCAGTTTCCACTCAATTTCTTCTCCAAAAGGTGCTAGAAATGCTCTGTATGCACATAGCCTAAAAATTCTTCAAAACCACTTCCAGAAATGAAAAGCTCCTGAAAAACACTTCTCAATGAAGGAACATTTTCCACTAGAAAATTAATAGTTTTTTGACCCCTTTGAAAAAATTATTATAGGACTGGTCCAACCATCTGCGCATTATTTTCAAGTGTATAGGCTACAATAATTTATTGCTAAATATATTGAAATGTTACCTTTATTTTCAGTTTGAATATTCTTTTTTTTTCCAATTTTGATCTATTTTCTAATGTAAAAAAAGTGATTTAAAAAATAAAAAAGCATTAAAATGGAAAACAAAAATAAATGCAATAATACACACAAAACATACAAAAAAATAACTGCACTCACCTATTCTACCGAAGATTTATAACCCTTTATATACAATAGTAGCAGAGTTACAGTGCATCACCGGGCCATTACTGTGTTTATTATTTTTTATCCCAAAGGTAACAACATGATTATGGCAAAATCATTTAATAATTCCTCAGGGGCCTATTAAATAAGTAACAGATGTATTGTAGAGTTATTACAGAAAACTCACAATATTTTAAAATGTATGCCCCTTTGTGTTTCTATCAATAAAATATATATTCCGTTGGGTCATGTTTTCTTTATATTACTTTTTATAATTATATAACTTTATTTTATTTTCATTGGATACTGTATTTATAGAGGCATTGCTGTGATCTGTGGATAGTTGAGATGAGTGAATCTGCTGAGATTTGAATTTGGCAGATCAATCAAAGTTAGCAATGAAATTTGATTCCCACTAAAATTATTCACAAAAATAAGCTTAATTTTACCGTGGCACTTAATGAAACATATTTGGCACATTTCTCATGCACAACAATTCTATTATATGGCACTGCTGTTCATCATATTTTCTGACATCCTTCCTCTCCTCTGTCCACATTTCTCTTCTCCACAGTACAAGGGCCTCAACCTTAGCCTAGGCTTCTAGTTAAGTTCTAGTTCTAGCTAAGGTCTAGTCAATATGTTGCCTAAGCTCAAACTTCACCTTTGACGACAAAGGTTCCCCACCCAACAGCTATACGTTACTGGGCTTCTGGCGCCACACTTGTTGCAGCTGAGTTCTCCTTTCAGTCTACACTACATTTCTGGACATCAAGGGTGTTCCAACCATTCCTGGGATCATGTCATGCTACCCATGTTTCTCCTTCTCACACACGCACACACCCACACCCACACACACACTGTGTGGCCTAGACTTTCAACTCCTTACTTGTTTCTTTAACTCTCCATTCTCAGTTGATCTCTAACAATACCCAGAGGTCATTTTATAAACCACTCCCTGTCTTTCAGACTTTTCTGCATACTTAAAGAGAATCTTACCTTGACATCTGCGATTCGATTTTTTATTTCAGAGAAATCTGTGTTTTTCCTAATATGTAAATGAGCTGTTAAGATCAATTTGCCAGACACAGATCTCCCCGAGAATCTGCCTCTAGAGCACATTTTAAATTAAAGGGAAAGTTACCAGTGTGAGACATGTAGAAGAGAAGGGTAGACGGTCAGTCATTACATGTTTTACACTGGTCACTCTCCTTTCATTCAAAATTAGATTTGTCAACATCTTGCAGTCTCGAGGCTCCACATTCTAATCCAAGCATTATGTGACTGAGCAGAGAAACTGAGCCTTTCGGTAATTTGCTTGAATATTTTTTTTCATCCTTGACAGACTGCACATACCATAGCATACTGTTAAATGAAATTCATTTAATTTTAAAATTTTGTGCGCACACCATTATATAACGGGTGAAAAAATAAATGTGTTTGTAAAAATGCTATTGATATGAATTTCTCATCAGATGTCGGTAACAACTAGTGATGAGCGAGCACTAAAATGCTTGGGTACTCATTGTTAAAGTCAAGCAAGTTGGAATGATCGAGTGCTCGGACCGAGTAACAAGCCCAATGTAAGTCTATGGGAAACTCAAGCATATTTCCGGAGGCTCCCCCCCGGCGGTCTGCAGAGGGTCTAAAAATTGCCCAAATCGATGGAAATAGTGCTCAAATGACATGGGATCAGCATAGGGAAGACCCCTGGAAGCATTTCTGACTTCCAGGTCACTGCTGTCAACCAGGTTGTCAGAGGTATTACTCCAATTTTACGGATTCAAAAAAAAACATACAAAAACAAAGCCTAAATGATTTTCCTAGGAAATATGTTAAGGGACATTCTTTCCAGGGTAATGACTTGTATATAAAGCAAAATAAATAACCAAAACCAAAAATACTCCTCCACACCTTGGGCTATGTTCAAACGTAGTGTTTCTAATGTGTTTTTGCACTTTTGCATTGCTTTCAACCGTGACAAATGCATTCACCAGGAAATGTCATTTTAACATTTTACTAGTGATGAGCGAGCATACTCGCTACTGGTTGGTGCTCGCCCGAGCATCTCACTGCTCGACATGCTTCATAGTATTTCTGGGGTTGCTCGGAGGAGCTCGGGTCTCCTCCCTGCATGTTTGGCGCTCTTTACAGAGGCAATGAACATGCAGGGATTGCCTGCCACTCACTGTAATGCCGTAGCCATGTTGGTTGTGACATTACAGTGATTGGCTGGCCGCACAGCGTCATCAGGTCTATATCAGACCTGGTGCCGCCATGCTCGTCACAGTCACTCCGGAATCAGACAATGTATGGAGAGGTGCTGCTGAGCTAGGGAGAGATTTGCTTGTTTCTAGTTAGTGTAGGTATACCAGACTATATTAGAGACACATATCCATCTCAAAAAACAGTCCTTCTGAGGACTAATCCATCTGCAGAGATATCAGGCACGCAGTGTATATAGGCAGGCAGGCAGGGTATATAGCAGACTGCAGTGTACATAGGACAAGAGGCTCCATTCCAGTTTTGTCTGCTGCTGTTAGGTATTTCTAGAAATAGGCCCATGTCTCAGGGGCCAGGAATAATTTTTTTTTGGATCTTAATACTCATTATTTCTTAAAAAGCAATCCAGAGAACACAATTTTTCTGTGCCATTTGCTTGTTGGCACTGCAGAATACAGTCAGGTCCTTTCCATATTATAGCACTAAAAATCCAGCTATTTAAAACTGTGTTTTCTCCGTCACACGGATCACATTTACAATTTCAGAAAGTACTGCCATTTCTGGCCTCCATTACATTTTTTTTCAGTGTGTCAGTGAAGCAATTGACACCAGATTGCTGTTCAAAATAGTTACGTACAGGCCAGGTATTTAAAACTGTGGTTTGTCCATCACACGGATCACATATACGTTTTTAGAAAATACTTCCATTTCTGGCCTCCATTAAAAATTTGTTTCAGTGAAGCAATTTACACCAGGTTGCTGTTCAAAATAGTTACCTACAGGCCAGGTATTTAAAACTGTTTTCTCCGTCACACAGATCACATATACATTTTCAGAAAATACTGACATTTCTGGCCTCCATTAAAAATTTGTTTCAATGTGTCAGTGAAGCAATTTACACCAGATTGCTGTTCAAAATAGTTACCTTCAGGCCAGGTATTTAAAACTGTGGTTTGTCCATCTCACGGATTACATATACGTTTTCAGAAAATACTTCCATTTCTGGCCTCCATTAAAAATTAGTTTCAGTGTGTCAGTGAAGCAATTGACACCAGATTGCTGTTTAAAATAGTTACCAACAGGCCAGGTATTTAAAACTGTGTTTTCTCTGTCACACGGATCACATATACATTTTTAGAAAATACTACCATTTCTGGCCTCCATTAAAAATTTGTTTCAGTGTGTCAGTGAAGCAATTGACACCAGATTGCTGTTAAAAATAGTTACGTACAGGCCAGGTATTTAAAACTGTGGTTTGTCCGTCACACGGATCATATATAAGTTCGCTCCAAATTCAGTCATTTGTTGTGAGCGTGGAAGATATTGTCCTCCATTTAAAATGGACAAGGCACATGGCAAGGGACGGGGAACTGGACGTCATAGTGATGATGGTGCATGCAGAGGCCGAGGCCGTGGGCAAGCTGAAATTGTGCCACAACAAACACCCACATCTTCTCGCTCGACCTTCCTGTCCCAATTAATAGGGGACCGCAGAACACCACTATTGAACACAGAGCAGTGTGAAAAGGTTATTGTTTGGATAGCAGATAGTGCTTACAGTCACTTAGCCACCACCACACCTTGTCTTCCACACGGTAAAGTCTCAGTAGCTGTGAGTATGGACCGCATATTCCTCACCCTGAACCTCCTTCCTCCCACCATGCTGAGTGCCCAGAGACAACTGATCCCACACTTGAACATTCCGAAGAGCTATTCACTTTTCCATTTATAGATTTGGACCTCTAGCCTGGTCCACTTGAAGTGGGAAAAGAGGAGATCGAATGTAGCAATGCCCAAATATTTGAGCAGCCACAGTCACACTAAGGCGACGGTGGTAAAGTGTCACAAGAGGTGGACAATGATGAAACACAATTGCCAGAATGTCAGGAGGAGGACCAGTGTGCGGAAGTACTAGACGAGGTGGTGGATGATATAGTAAATGACCCAACCTGGCAGGAGAACATGTAGAGTGAGGAGAGCAGCACACAGTGGGAGGGAGGCAGAGCACCCCAACAGGCAGGAAGAAGCAGTGTGCTGGTCGCAGAAAGAAGGCAGGCAACCATTCCCCATATCACCAACATGAAGGAACTTGACAGTACAACTATTTGGTCTTCCCGAGTCTAGTTGTTTTTTAAAGTCTCTGCCGATAACCCCAAAAAGGCCATTTGCACCACCTGCCAGGCCAGCATCAGCAGGGTAGCAAAACGACCAGCCTGACCGCCACCAACAGCATGAACAGGCACATGGCAGCAAAGCATCCGACTTTGTGGGCAGAACCCCAGGGTCCAGGAACAGTGTCTGTGGGTGGCACCATTGCTTCTTCCGCTGTTGTGCATGCAAGCCAATGGTCCATGGTGCATGCGAAGATGCCTCCTGCCCTGCACCTGTCGTTGAACACTCTCAAGTAGAAGCATCAGGAAGCATGTCCACGTCCTTGTCCCAGCGCAGCATTCAGATGTCCATACCCCAGTCCTTGGAACGCGAGCGCAAATACTCAGCCAATGCCCCACAGGCCACACTACTAAATTCCCACATTTCACGACTGCTTGCGACCGAAATGTTGCCTTTTAGGCTCGTGGAGACGGAAACATTCCGCAACCTGATGGCGTCGGCCATCCCTCGGTACTCGGTCCCCAGCCGCCACTATTTCTCCTGGTGTGCCGTCCCCGCGTTACAAAAGCACGTGTCTCAAAACATTAGCCATGCCCTCAACAATGCAGTTACCGGGAAAGTCCACCTAACCACAGACACGTGGACAAGTGCTTGTGGGCAGGGACGGTACATCTCGCTGATGGCACACTGGGTTAACATAGTGGAAGCTGGGACCCAGTCGGACCTTAGGACGGAACACGTCCTCCCGACTCCAAGGATTGCGGGACCTAGGCCAATCAGGGTTGCCCCCACAGTCTACAGCTCCTGCACCTCATCCTCCTCAGCCTCCTCCTCCTCTTCAGCCTCCATCCCCGAAATGACCACATCAGTCACAAGCTGGAAGCACTGCAGCACTGCCTTGGCCAAGCGGCAACAAGCGGCAACAGACTGTGCTGAAGCTAATATGCTTAGATGACAAACCACACAATGCTGAAGAGTTGTGGACAGCTCTGAAAGAGCAGGCAGATCTGTGGCTCACACCGCCGAACAGACAGCCAGGCATGGTTGTGTGTGACAATGGCCGGAACCTGGTGGCGGCTCTGAGGCGAGGCGAGCTCACACAGGTACCATGCCTGGCCCACATGCTTAACCTCGTGGTTCAGCGGTTTCTCAAATCCTACCCAGAGCTGCCGGATCTGCTTGTTAAAGTATGCCACCTGTGTGCCCATTTTAGAAAGTCACCTACAGCTTCCGCCGCCCTTGCCCTGTTTCAGCAGCCTTTGTAGCTTCCAGCTCACAGACTGGTATGTGATGTCCCCACGTGTTGGAACTCTGCACTGAAGATGTTGAGAAGGATTTGTGAGCAGAAGAGGACAGTTGTTGAGTTCCAGCATCAACAAGGCCATCGTTATTCAGTTCATACTCCACACATATGACATCAGGAGTGGACATGGATGTCAGACATATGTACCATCCTCAAAAACTTTGAGGACTCCACCAAAATGGTGAGCGGCGATGACTCCATAATTAGCGTCACCATCCCGCTTCTCTGTCTATTGAAACTCTCTCTGCTCTTAATCAAAGAGGATGCATTGCAGGTAGAGCATGATGAGATGGAGCAAGGAACCATACAGAATGATTACATACAGCCCAGCCTCATCTCATCCCAACATGGATTGGGTGACAATGAGGAAGAGGAGGAGAAGGAGGAAAAACAGGATCTAGTTTCATATGCTATAGATGGTACTACCTGCACAACTGTCATACAGTCTGTTCAGCGTGGATGGCCAGAGGACAGAGAGGAGGAGAGCATGGTCAGTCATCCTCTTGATGAGGACACGGAAGTCTTGCCTGTTTGCAGTCTGGCACGCATAGCTGAGTTTAAGTTATGCTGCCTTTCCCATGACCCTCGCATTCTCAAAATTTTGGGTGACAGTCATTACTGGTTGGTGACACTTCTAGAACCACGCTACAAGGAGAACTTTATATCTGTTATTCCTGAGGCGGACAAGGCTACATAAATGAGGCAGTACCAGAAGGCCCTTGTTGTGGAACTATTAAAAAAATTCCCATCTGAAAATGCTGGCGGCAGAGGTCACAGTTCATTGGACAACTAAGGAGCACAGGCGAGAGAGACACAAATGCAATCCAGCAGAGGCATGGGAACACTGTCAAAGTTCTGGAACAGTTTTGTCAGACCCTCCCACCACACAGGCCCTGAGGTGCGGGGTACTCTCACAAGGAGTGCCAAGTTTGGGAAGATGCTGAGAGAGTACCTTGCCGACCGTACCAACGTCCTCCTTGATTCCTCTGTGTCTTTTAATTATTTGGTATCCAAGCTGGTTACGTGGAATGAACTGGCTCTCTGCGCCTTGGAGGTTCTAGCCTGCCCTGCCGCTAGCGTTTTATCAGAGCGGGCTTTTAGTGCCGCTGGTGGAATTATAACTGATAAGCACATCGGCCTGTCAACTGAAAATGCTGACAGGCTGACTCTTATAAAAATGGACAAGGGCTGGATTGGGCCAGACTTCTCAACACCACCGAATGATAGCAGAGTAACATAAACTCAAATCCAGTGTCTTTTATTGGGAGGTGTATTCCCATGCACCTTTTCACACCCACACATGGGTATATGCTTCCTGATTTTGCCTATTTGCTCTTGTCCTCCTCCTTATCCTCATCCTCATCTTCCACCACCATATCACTAGGGTGACTGTGGTCCGTGATGCAAAACCTACATAACTTTTTTGAAGGGTGTTTATGAAGCCCGTAAAAAAAAAAATTATACAGTATGTTCATGTATACCCCCCAGGGGTAAATGTTTGTCAGCCCATACACTTAGTGCATGGGCATTACAAGTATAGGAGACGCGCTCCTTTCTAATGGGAACCTTTTTTTATGAGGCCATCTAAGTCTCTTCCAAGGGGCATTGGAGTGCCTCCCAATTTTTGGCAGCCCTTGCATTCACTGGCCAACACTATGGGAGACCCTCTCCTTTCTAATGGTAATTTGTCATTACAGTGGCCTTGTTCTATGTGTCTTTAAATTCTTAGTGGGGTTTTTCCTAAATTTGGTCAGTCGTTGGACTCACTGCATACCCTATAACTCTTTTAGCAGACCCGCTCCTTTCTAATGGGAACATGTCGTACTTGTTACTATGGCCCTGCTCTATGTGTCTTTAAATTCTTAGTGGGGTTTTTCCTAAAATTGGTCAGCCGTTGGATTCACTGCATACCCTATAACTGTATAGCAGACCCTCTCATTTCTAATGGGAACATGTCGTACCTTGTTACTGTGGCCCTGCTCTATGTGTCTTTAAATTCTTAGTGGGGTTTTTTCTAAAATTGGTTAGCTGTTGGACTCACTGCATACCCTATAACTGTATAGAAGACCATCTCCTTTCTAATGGGAACATGTCGTACTTGTTACTGTGGCCCTGCTCTATGTGTCTTTAAATTCTTAGTGGAGTTTTTCCTAAAATTGTTCAGCCGTTGGACTCACTGCATACCCTATAACTGTTATAACTGTATAGCAGACTCTCTCCTTTCTATTGGAAATTTGTCGTTACTGTGGCCCTGCTCCATGTGTCTTTAAATTCTTAGTGGGGTTTTTCCCAAAATTTGTCAGTCCTTGCAGTCACAGCATGGGCATTACCACTATAGGATACCCGCTCCTTTATAATGGAAAAAACTTTTTACTGAAACCCTCCTCTATGTCTCTTCAAAGGGGTATTAGGTTGTGTCCAAATTTTTGGCAGCCATTGCAGTCACTGCATATGCAATAACAGTATAGGAGACCCACTTGTTAATAATGGAAACAACAAAGCATAGCCGGCTGACAGCTCTCTAACAATAGCGAGGGCCAACTGCTGGACTTTTAAGAATAGTAAGGGCCCTCTGATGGCCCTATATAAATAGGCTTTATGACTTTCAGAGTCCCTCCATCATAAATAAAACAGGATGGGTCTTATGATGTGTCACACACCACATTGCCAGAAAAGGTTGTAAAATGTTAACTTTACATTTCCCCGTGAATGCATTTGTCTTAAAAAATAAAGTAAAAAACCCCAAAACAATAGGATCTTTCTTTTGTATAAAAAACAGCGTCGCCAATTTAACCTCAATGTAATCACATTGTTCAGCTCCTGCACCTTTCCTCCATCTCCGAAATGACCACATCAGTCAGAAGCTGACAGCACTGCAGCACTGCCTTGGCCAAGCGGCAACAGGCTGTGTTGAAGATAACATGCTTAATGCTTAGGTGACAAACCGCCAGGCGCTGCAGAGTTGTTGAAAGCTCTAACACAGCAGCCTGATCTGTGGCTCTCACCACTGAACATACAGCCAGGCATGGTCATGTGTGACATTGGGTGGAACCTGGTGACGGAGAAATGACAGCTGAAGTAGATACGGTTTCCCTCTATGCCAGTCCTTTCACCGAGCTAAAGAATATGGCTGTGGTGAAATACAACTCCCACTGAGAAGCTGTTTCAGATTGAAAAACACTGTGCCAACCAGAGGATTTGATTCTGATGGCTCACCTTTTTCCCTGACTAAAGGAAATTGGGGATGGCTTCGCTACTGGTACTGGGGGCAGTGCTAATACCATGACGTCGTACCATAGTTTACTGGAAATATTCCAAGCTGGTAGGAGGCAAGCAAATTCCCACAGAAAAGTACCAGCAGTAATGTTCAGGGACCCACGCATGTAGAAGGCGGAGACAACACCGGGAGAAATAGAGACGGCTGGGGACCGAGTATGGACACGAGGCATGAGGCATGAGGTTGTGAAAAGCTTCCGCCTCCAGCAGCCTAAAAGGCCACATTTCAAGTGCAAGCAGCTGCCCAGAAATCTGGCAGTTTAGTATTGCGGCCTGTTAAAGTGGGTGGGTGGGTGGATGGCTGGCTGCATACTTGCTCTTGCATTCCAAGTAACAGAAAACTAAGCAGATGGTGGTCTCTATCATCATCATGGCCTCACCTCGGCACTATGAACTCTCCTGAAGGAGAAGCCAGGGCCCACCGGAGGAGTCTGTGGTTTTCTGGTGGGTCCCTCCATCCCTGCTGAGAAGCAGTCCTAGCTAAGAAAAGTGTGGGGGAAGGTTCCTGGACACTCTATGGCTGATTTTATAATGTGGATCTGACGTGCTTATGCATGTTATTTCTCAAACCGCATTGCAGATCAGGCCATTGCCCAACTCTGTAGTCATGAAATTAAATGCGCAAAGAAAGATGTTTGTGTGTCAAAGCACCACCGACAAGTGCGAGTTGATGTTGGACGGGCTGCCATTGCTTTTGCAACAAGCTGCATTAGAGGACTTCCTGGGAGAAATGACACCCAGAATAGATATGGTTTTCCTCTATGCCAGTCGTTTCACCGAGCTAAATACAACTCTCAGCAAAAATAGCTGTGGACTGGCTCCGCACCGTCCCTGGCCACATTCACCTGTCCACGTGTTTGTGGTTGGGCGGTCCTTCCCAGTAAGTGCACTGGGGAGGGCACGGGTAATTTTGTGGGACCCGTGCTTGTGGAAAGCAGAGACGATACCAGGAGAAATAGTGGCGGCTGGGGACCGAGTATTGACACCCGGCCGCCGCCGGCTTGAGGTTATGAATAGAGATGAGCGTTGTTCGACTCGAACTGTTCGCCAATCTCAAATTCGAGCTGTTTTGGGCGGTGTTCGAGCCGTTCGGCGAACACGAACGATTTGAAAAAATGTTCGATAACTGTTCGTGCACCTAAATCATAACTGTTTTTTTTCTCAGTAATGCTGAAAATTAATGTTAATACGCAGTTTGAGTGTACAGCGGGGCGGGGGGAGGGGCAGGGGATGGATCTCTGCAGGAATAATGAAGATCTCCATTTTTTTTTCTCTTTCCCGCATTTACAGTAGGGAGGTGCAATCTGTCAGCCTATCAGCAGCGCACACACGGAGCGAACTGCTTTTTTTCACACAAGCAAGGGCATGTGTCATTGGCAGTGTATGTCACATGTCCTTGCCCTATAAGACCCAGCCATTTTCCCCATCGCCACCATTTTCTCACTGCTGCAGCTGCATGTTAGACGGCACCGCTGTTGCTGTGTGCGCTATACCTTGCTAATTTCAAGCCAATTTTCGCACAAATCTACAGATAGCTTGGGAGTAGGGAATAGTTGTGATTGCAGTCCTTTTAAGGACTATGTTATAGCATTTCCTACAACTTTTATCAGGCAGGTCTGTGCTCTTAAATAGATAGGTTGGGAGTAAAGACTAATTGTAATTGCAGTCCTTTTCAGGACTAAGTTACATCAGCTCCTATCAGTTTTTGCCAGGCAGGTCTGTGCCAGTGCTGTGCAAGTTTTTTTCACAGCATTTGGCTAAATCTAGCAAAGCTAATCCTTTTTGGCCTATTGTAGAGTGTGTTAGTCAGTGGAGTAGCCTATCTGTGTTGCAAGCAGGGGTGGATTAAGAGTAGCAAGGGCCCTGAGCAGTTTAGAAGGCGCGGGCCCCCCCCCCCCCACCTGATTTATCACATGACATGTCACATGATCCCCTGTGATAGATCATGTGATAGTTCACGAGAAATTATTTGGCACAATATTAATTGTGCTGCCTCATCTGAGAGTAGCACAATATAGGGGCAGATACCCTGATTCCAGCGATGTGTCACTTTTTCAGCTGCTTGTTGTCATTTTGAGAAAATCACCGTTTTATCTGCTGCAGATCTAGCAGCTCTCTGAATGCTGCGCTCTGTATAGCCCCACCCACACCACTGATTGGCAGCTTTCTGCCCATGCTCAGTGTACACAAATCTACTGATCAGTGATGGGGGTGGGGTCCTACAGAACTTACTAGTCATCTAGTGATAATTACCTTCTGACAAATCAATGATTTTATCAAAACAACACTAAGCAGCCCAGTAAGTGACACATTACTGGAATCAGTGCCTCTAACTCTACATTATGCTGCTCTCAGATTAGGTGGCAAAAACCTGATGACAGATTCCCTTTAAAGGAGCTGTAAACACAAAAAAGTTTGTATTAAAAAAAATACAAGCCATTTGTGAAATTAACTTTTTTTCATTGTTAATTCACATTAGACTGTATCTTCAACACTTTTGTCAGCAGGTCTTATTACAGACTCTGAATAGGGCAGCTCTCTCCCTCTCCCTCAGCAGAAAGTCACAGCATGGTTAAAAAACGGGATCTTTTATGATTTTCTCATAATAAATAAAAAAGAACATGCAAGTCCTCCAAACTATTTTCCGTTTCTCTATAGGGGTGGTCCTAAATCTTTCTGGTTCTTTAGTTGATCACATGTCAAAAAGGCAAAGCATTTACTATGAACTTGCCTAAGAAAATATACACTTGGAGAGTAATATCATCATCTGTATGTAAATATTCCTTGACTCTAAGGGCTCACTCACACTGTCGTATAACACGGCCGAATGCTATGTGAAGTTTTATCGGATAGGACTCGGCCCTATGTTATACTATGGGACAGGCAGATCTGCGATTATTGGCATGAGAAAATAATCTCATTCGATATTCGGACCATATGCACCCATACAAGTCTATGGGTGCATGTAAAACATTGGACTGCACTCGGATGTCATCCAAGTGCAGTCCGATGAACACTCACAGAGACTATGGAGAAGATGGAGAAATTAAGTTCTCCATCTTCTCCATATTTGTGCTGCGAGAGAATCGGATCACACTCAGTTGAAGCTCTGACAGAGTTTGAGCCGAGTGTCATTAGCATAATTGGCCCTATTCTCTTGCCTGAGAGAATATATGGCTTAGTGAGTGGACCCTAAAACTGAATAGTAGTGACAGACAGGCACCTCACAAGCGGGATCCATGTAGCTCTCAGATGTCATGTAGGTAGGGCTTCATTCCATGGGGTAGGGCTTAATTTCAAGGTATATAAAAAAATGGACTTCAAATAAAAATTAAATGAACACGAAAAGCACTAATTGAATTATTTTTTTCGTATTTATGTTTGCAGCCCCTTTAAAAACCCTTTGAGGACCAAGGCACATATATGTCCCATAGTTTTAAACTGGAAAAAAATTTGATTGAATAAAATTTAAGGTCCTGGAAGGTTTAAGTAGGTCATAAATTCATATGAATACTTGCTCATACAATTGCACATGCCAAAAGATGAAGAAGAACAGAATCAAAAATATGACATTAAGTGGAGCACTTACAGGTATTCAAGGTGAAAGAGACCAGCAAAGGCATCGTCTCGAATGAAAGTAAATGAGTTAGAATTCAGCAAGCTGAAAATGAAGACAGCAGGTTAGAAACGAACCAGAGTTTATGGTGCTCAGAATTAGTCAAGCAGAATTTATTGACTGCTCTTGCAAAGCACTGAGACTCCCGCTGTGTATAGATGGCGCCGTGCGGCCTCCCGCTGTGTATAGATGGTGCCATGCGGCCTCCCGCTGTGTATAGATGGTTACGTGTGGCCTCCTGCTGTGTATAGATGGCGCCATGCGGCCTCCCGCTGTGTATAGACGGCACCGTATAGATGGCTACGTGCGGCCTCCTGCTGAGTATACATGTATAGATGGCTACGTGTGGCCTCCTGCTGAGTATACATTAATAAAACAGGAGAAAGGCAAGTATAATGGCATACAAAAGTTTATTATAATTTCATGTTAAAAAGATCCATATATAAACAATAAAACAGTAGGGTGCTGACAAACACATCCAAAAGACAAAAATAATAAATAATAAGATAGAGCAGAGTAAGAAATAATGCGACACTTAATGTACAGGGAGCACAAATACCATAGTCCTGCACAATGATTCCATTGCTACAGTGTGTATCAAATACGTAGTAAAGGTAACTCAGCCCAAAGTATCACACATAGCTAAGGACAAGTGAGGGCCGATATCTGCCAGAAAGGGCTACCTCAAAGAATGTGACACTTAATATATGGGGAGAACATATACCATAGTCCTGCACAATTGCACCATTTCTACAGTATATGTCAAGTATATGGTAAAAGTAACTCACCCCAAGGCATCACACGTGGCTAGAGACAAGGGAGGGCCAGTGTCTGTCAGAAGAGGCTGCCTCGACACGCGTTTCGCGGGTGCTTTATCAAGAGGCGTGTATAGATGGCTACGTGCGGCTTCCTGCTGAGTATACGTGTATAGATGGCTACGTGCGGCCTCCTGCTGAGTATAGATGCCGCACGGCACTCCCCCCAGAGACAGCAGGAGGCCGCACAGCGCCATCTATACTCAGCGGGAGGCCGCATGTAGCCATCTATACACAGCAGGAGGACGCACGGCGACATCTATACTCAGCGGGGGGCCGCACGTAGCCATCTATACACAGCGGGGGGCGCACGTAGCCATCTATACACAGCGGGGGGCCGCACGGCGCCGTCTATACACAGCGGGGGGCGCACGTAGCCATCTATACACAGCAGGGGGCTGCACGTAGCCATCTATACACAGCGGGAGGCCACACGGCGCCCCCCCAGAGACATCAGGAGGCCGCACGGCGCCAACTATACTCAGCAGGAGGCCGCATGCAGTCATGCACACACACAAACATATACAGACACGCATAAACACATTTGAAACACAAAAATGCATACAAACAGACATCACACAATGACATCTGCCCACACACACACACACACAAACAGACATCACACACACACCTGCCCACACACACACACCTGCCCACACACACCCACACCTGCCCACACACACACATGCGCACACACACACCTGCCCACACACACACATGTGCACACACACACACACATCTGCCCACACACACATGCCCACACACACATCTGTGTGTGTGTATGTATAGTGTGTGTGTGTGTATAATGTGTGTGTATGTATAGTGTGTGTGTGTATGTATAGTGTGTGTGTGTGTGTGTGTATAATTTGTGTGTGTATCTTTTTTTAAGTTAAAAACAAGTAAAATGCATGTGGCATCAATATCAAGACTCCAGATATAAGGGCATATTCACACTGAATTTTGCAATGCATTCATCTCCTCTTTCCAGGCTTCTATCTAAATCCCTGAAAAATGGCATTCAGATGTGCCTTGACATAGCCATTGATTTGAACAAAGGCAAACCGAGGCTAAAGTCTGAATCTTTAGGCTCCATTTGCTCTGCTTTCAGATGTCTCATTTCAGACAGCACAATCCTGAATTTAAGGGATTCAGTTGTAAGCCTTGTGTAAAGACCTGAATGCAGCGCTGAATGTAGTGTGAATAGGTCCTTACATCCTACACCACCTCAGGGGATTGTTGTTATGGAGTATTGCCCCTGGGTGGCCGCAGTTATGACCACCACCAGGGCTCGCGGTCACCCACCCTAGCTTTGGTATTCTGGGGAGCTGGTATAATGAATATCTGAGAAGAGCCCTAGAAAAGCAAGAACATTGGACAACCAAGAGGTGGCGGGCTCAAGTCAAGTGTAGTGTTCAACAGGGCATGACTTTCTAACCTGCCCACACACACACACACCTGCCCACACAGACACACACACACACACCTGCCCACACAGACACACACACACCTGCCCACACACACACACACACATCTGCCCCCACACACCCACCTGCCCACACAGACACACACACCTGCCCACACAAACACACATATACACACACACACCTGCCCACACACACACACACACCTGCCCACACACACACACACACACCTGCCCACACACACACACCTGCCCCCCCACACACACACCCCTGCCCACACACACACACACACCTGCCCACACACACACACACCTGCCCACACAGACACACATATACACACCTGCCCACACACACACACACATCTGCCACCACACACACACACCTGCCCACACACACACACACACCTGCACACACACACACACACCTGCCCACACACACACACACCTGCCCACACACACACACCTGCCCACACACACACCTGCCCACACACACACACACGCACACACACCTGCCCACACACACACACCTGCCCACACAGACACGCACACCTGCCCACACAGACACGCACACCTGCCCTCACAGACACACACACACACACCTGCCCACACAGACACACACACACACCTGCCCACACAGACACACACACACACCTACATATACACACACCTGCACACACACACACACTCACCATCCCCTGGCTCCATTCCTCCTGTCTGCTCTCTCTCTTCTCCGTTGGAGCAGTGCAGGCCGGGGCGCACTGCGTGACGTCAGAGCTAGGAGACACGGCCGCGCACAGGGCCGTGTCTCCTAGCAGTGACGCGGCCGGGCCAGCACAAGGAAGTTAACTGCTGCAGTGCTGGCCTGGACGATGAAGAAGTAGCGGCGGCCGCTGATGGGGGAGCGGTCCGGGGCCCCCCCTCCCACCACTGCTACCGGTATGTGCCGCGGCGGCCCGCACATATAATGAGGACAATCCGGCATTAGACACCCCGCCAGGAGCCGCGGGCCCCCTGCAGGCTCGGGGCCCCGGGCGGTCGCCCGGATTGCCCTCATTATAATCCGCCTATGGTTGCAAGCTACACCACCTGTGTATAGAATACCAATTTTTTTACTGCAACAAGTGAAGTAAAACCTTTTGGGCATAGCATCATTCTATTAGTCCATCTATACTGACCTCCATCAGGTTGCAAATTGAATATAATTTTTTTCTGCATCTAGCTCTGAAAAAATATTTGGGCTTCTAGCAGTGTGAGGGACTTGGTCTATTAGTCCATCTATACTGACCTTCATCAGTTTGCAAATTGAATATAATTTTTTTCTGCCTCTAGCTCTGAAAAAATATTTGGGCTTCTAGCAGTGTGTGGCACTTGGTCTATTAGTCCATCTATACTGACCTCCATCAGGTTGAAAATTAAAAATAATTTTTATCTGCATTTAGCTTTGAAAAAATATTTGGCCTTCTAGCAGTGTGTGGGACTTGTTCTATTAGTCCATCTATACTGACCTCCATCAGGTTGCAAATTGAATATAATTTTTTTCTGCATCTAGTTCTGAAAAAATATGTGGGTTCTAGCAGTGTGTGGGACTTGGTCTATTAGTCCATCTAAACTGACCTCCATCAGGTTGCAAATTGAATATAATTTTTTTCTGCATCTAGGTCTGAAAAAATATTTGGGCTTCTAGCAGTGTGTGGGACTTGTTCTATTAGTCCATCTATAAAGACATCCATCAGGTTGCAAATTCAAAATGATTTTTATCTGCATCTAGCTCTGAAAAAATATTTGGGCTTCTAGCAGTGTGTGGGACTTGTTCTTTTAGTCCATCTATACTGACCTCCATCAGGTTGCAAATTTAATATAATTTTTTTCTGCATCTAGCTCTGAAAAAATATTTGGGCTTCTAGCCGTGTGTGGGACTTGGTCTATTAGTCCATCTATACTGACCTCCATCAGGTTGAAAATTAAAAATAATTTTTATCTGCATCTAGCTCTGAAAAAATATTTGGCCTTCTAGCAGTGTGTGGGACTTGTTCTATTAGTCCATCTACACTGACCTCCATCAGGTTGCAAATTGAATATAATTTTTTGTCTGCATCTAGCTCTGAAAAAATATTTGGCCTACAAGCAGTGTGTGGGACTTGTTCTATTAGTCCATCTATACTGACCTCCATCAGGTTGCAAATTAAAATAAATTTTTATCTGCATCTAGCTCTAAAAAAATATTTGGCCTTCTAGCAGTGTGTGGGACTTGTTCTATTAGTTTATCTATACTGACCTCCATCAGGTTGCAAATTAAAAATAATTTTTATCTGCATCTAGCTCTGAAAAAATATTTGGGCTTCTAGCAGTGTGTGGGACTTGTTCTATTAGTCCATCTATACTGACCTCCATCAGGTTGCAAATTGAATATAATTTTTTTCTGCATCTAGCTCTGAAAAAATATTTGGGCTTCTAGCAGTGTGTGGGACTTGGTCTATTAGTCCATCTATACTGACCTCCATCAGGTTGCAAATTAAAAATAATTTTTATCTGCATTTAGCTCTGAAAAAATATTTGGCCTTCTAGCAGTGTGTGGGACTTGTTATGTTAGTCCATCTACACTGACCTCCATCAGGTTGCAAATTGAATATAATTTTTTTCTGCATCTAGCTCTGAAAAAATATTTGGGCTTCTAGCAGTGTGTGGGACTTGGTCTATTAGTCCATCTATACTGACCTCCATCAGGTTGAAAATTAAAAATAATTTTTATCTGCATCTAGCTCTGAAAAAATATTTGGCCTTCTAGCAGTGTGTGGGACTTGTTCTATTAGTCCATCTACACTGACCTCCATCAGGTTGCAAATTGAATATAATTTTTTTCTGCATCTAGCTCTGAAAAAATATTTGTCCTTCAAGCAGTGTGTGGGACTTGTTCTATTAGTCCATCTATACTGACCTTCATCAGGTTGCAAATTAAAATAAATTTTTATCTGCATCTAGCTCTAAAATAATATTTGGCCTTCTAGCAGTGTGTGGGACTTGTTCTATTAGTTTATCTATACTGACCTCCATCAGGTTGCAAATTAAAAATAATTTTTATCTGCATCTAGCTCTGAAAAAATATTTGGGCTTCTAGCAGTGTGTGGGACTTGTTCTATTAGTCCATCTACACTGACCTCCATCAGGTTGCAAATTGAATATAATTTTTTTCTGCATCTAGTTCTGAAAAAATATTTGGGCTTCTAGCAGTGTGTGGGACTTGGTCTATTAGTCCATCTATACTGACCTCCATCAGGTTGCAAATTAAAAATAATTTTTATCTGCATTTAGCTCTGAAAAAATATTTGGCCTTCTAGCAGTGTGTGGGACTTGTTATGTTAGTCCATCTACACTGACCTCCGTCAGGTTGCAAATTGAATATAATTTTTTTCTGCATCTAGCTCTGAAAAAATATTTGGCCTTCTAGAAGTGTGTGGGACTTGTTCTATTAGTCCATCTATACTGACCTCCATCAGGTTGCAAATTCAATATAATTTTTTTCTGCATCTAGCTCTGAAAAAATATTTAGGCTTCTAGCAGTGTGTGGGACTTGTTCTATTAGTCCATCTATACTAACCTCCATCAGGTTGAAAATTCAATATAATTTTTTTCTGCATCTAGCTCTGAAAAAAATATTTCAGCTTCTAGCAGTGTGTGGGACTTGTTCTATTAGTCCATCTATACAGACCTCCATCAGGTTGCAAATTCAATGTAATTTTTTTCTGCATTTAGCTCTGAAAAAATATTTAGACTTCTAGCAGTGTGTGGGACTTGTTCTATTAGTCCATCTATACTAACCTCCAGCAGGTTGCAAATTCAAAATAATTTTTATCTGCATCTAGCTCTGAAAAAAATATTTTGGCTTGTAGCAGTGTGTGGGACTTGTTCTATTAGTCCATGTATACAGACCTCCATCAGGTTGCAAATTCTAAATAATTTTTTTCTGCATCTAGCTCTGAAAAAATATTTAGGCTTCTAGCAGTGTGTGGGACTTGTTCTATTAGTCCATCTATACTAACCTCCAGCAGGTTGCAAATTCAAAATAATTTTTATCTGCATCTATCTCTGAAAAAAATATTTTGGCTTGTAGCAGTGTGTGGGACTTGTTCTATTAGTCCATCTATACTAAACTCCATCAGGTTGCAAATTCAATATAATTTTTTTCTGCTTCTAGCTCTGAAAAAATATTTCAGCTTCTAGCAGTGTGTGGGACTTGTTCTATTAGTCCATCTATACAGACCTCCATCAGGATGCAAATTCAATATAATTTTTTTCTGCATCTAGCTCTGAAAAAATATTTAGGCTTCTAGCAGTGTGTGGGACTTGTTCGATTAGTCCATCTATACTAACCTCCAGCAGGTTGCAAATTCAAAATGATTTTTATCTGCATCTAGCTCTGAAAAAATATTTCGGCTTGTAGCAGTGTTTGGGACTTGTTCTATTAGTCCATTTATACTGACCTCCATCAGGTTGTAAATTCAATATAATTTTTTTCTGCATCTAGCTCTGAAAAAATATTTAGGCTTCTAGCAGTGTGTGGGACTTGTTCTATTAGTCCATCTATACTAACCTCCAGCAGGTTGCAAATTCAAAATAATTTTTATCTGCATCTATCTCTGAAAAAAATATTTTGGCTTGTAGCAGTGTGTGGGACTTGTTCTATTTGTCCATCTATACAGACCTCCATCAGGTTGCAAATTCAATATCATTTTTTCCGCATCTAGCTCTGAAAAAAATATTTCAGCTTCTAGCAGTGTGTGGGACTTGTTCTATTAGTCCATCTATACAGACCTCCATCAGGTTGCAAATTCAATATAATTTTTTCTGCATCTAGCTCTGAAAAAATATTTAGACTTCCAGCAGTGTGTGGAACTTGTTCTATTAGTCCATCTATACTAACCTCCAGCAGGTTGCAAGTTCAAAATAATTTTTATCTGCATCTAGCTCTGAAAAAATATGTTGGCTTCTAGCAGTGTGAGGGACTTGTTCTATTAGTCCATCTATACTAACCTCCATCAGGTTGCAAATTCTAAATAACTTTTTTCTGCATCTAGCTCTGAAAAAATATTTAGGCTTCTAGCAGTGTGTGGGACTTGTTCTATTAGTCCATCTATACTAACCTCCAGCAGGTTGCAAATTCAAAATAATTTTTATCTGCATCTATCTCTGAAAAAAATATTTTGGCTTGTAGCAGTGTGTGGGACATGTTATATTAGTCCATCTATACTAACCTCCATCAGGTTGCAAATTCAATATAATTTTTTTCTGCATCTAGCTCTGAAAAAATATTTCAGCTTCTAGCAGTGTGTGGGACTTGTTCTATTAGTCCATCAATACAGACCTCCATCAGGTTGCAAATTCAATATAATTTTTTCTGCATCTAGCTCTGATAAAATATTTAGGCTTCTAGCAGTGTGTGGGACTTGTTCTATTAGTCCATCTATACTAACCTCCAGCAGGTTGCAAATTCAAAATGATTTTTATCTGCATCTAGCTCTGAAAAAATATTTCGGCTTCTATCAGTATGTGGGACTTGTTCTATTAGTCCATCTATACTGACCTCCATCAGGTTGCAAATTGAAAATAATTTTTTTCTGCATCTAGCTCTGAAAAAATATTTGGGCTTCTAGCAGTGTGTAGGCTTTGGTCTATTAGTCCATCTATACTGACCTCCATCAGGTTGCAAATTAAAAATAATTTTTATCTGCATTTAGCTCTGATAAAATATTTGGCCTTCTAGCAGTGTGTGGGACTTGTTATGTTAGTCCATCTACACTGACCTCCATCAGGTTGCAAATTGAATATAATTTTTTTCTGCATCTAGCTCTGAAAAAATATTTGGCCTTCTAGCAGTGTGTGGGACTTGTTCTATTAGTCCATCTATGCTGACCTCCATCAGGTTGCAAATTAAAATTAATTTTTATCTGCATCTAGCTCGGAAAAAATATTTCAGCTTCTAGCTGTGTGTAGGACTTGTTCTATTAGTCCATCAATACAGACCTCCATCAGGTTGCAAATTCAATATAATTTTTTTCTGCATCTACATCTGAAAAAATATTTAGGCTTCTAGCAGTGTGTGGGACTTGTTCTATTAGTCCATCTATACTAACCTCCAGCAGGTTGCAAATTCAAAATGATTTTTATCTGCATCTAGCTCTGAAAAAATATTTCGGCTTGTAGCAGTGTGTGGGACTTGTTCTATTAGTCCATATATACTGACCTCCATCAGGTTGCAAATTCAATATAATTTTTTTCTGCATCTAGCTCTGAAAAAATATTTAGGCTTCTAGCAGTGTGTGGGACTTGTTCTATTAGTCCATCTATACTAACCTCCAGCAGGTTGCAAATTCAAAATAATTTTTATCTGCATCTATCTCTGAAAAAAATATTTTGGCTTGTAGCAGTGTGTGGGACTTGTTCTATTAGTCCATATATACTAACCTCCATCAGGTTGCAAATTCAATATAATTTTTTTTCTGCATCTATCTGTGAAAAAATATTTCAGCTTCTAGCATTGTGTGGGACTTGTTCTATTAGTCCATCTATACAGACCTCCATCAGGTTGCAAATTCAATATAATTTTTTTCTGCATCTAGCTCTGAAAAAATATTTAGGCTTCTAGCAGTGTGTGGGACTTGTTCTATTAGTCCATCTATACTAACCTCCAGCAGGTTGCAAATTCAAAATGATTTTTATCTGCATCTAGCTCTGAAAAAATATTTCGGCTTGTAGCAGTGTGTGGGACTTGTTCTATTAGTCCTTTTATACTGACCTCCATCAGGTTGCAAATTCAATATAATTTTTTTCTGCACCTAGCTCTGAAAAAATATTTAGGCTTCTAGCAGTGTGTGGGACTTGTTCTATTAGTCCATCTATACTAACCTCCAGCAGGTTGCAAATTCAAAATGATTTTTTTCTGCATCTAGCTCTGAAAAATATTTCGGCTTGTAGCAGTGTGTGGGACTTGTTCTATTAGTCCACTTATACTGACCTCCATCAGGTTGCAAATTCAATATAATTATTTTCTGCATCTAGCTCTGAAAAAATATTTAGGCTTCTAGCAGTGTGTGGGACTTGTTCTATTAGTCCATCTATACTAACCTCCAGCAGGTTGCAAATTCAAAATGATTTTTATCTGCATCTAGCTCTGAAAAAATATTTCGGCTTGTAGCAGTGTGTGGGACTTGTTCTATTAGTCCATCTATACTGACCTCCATCAGGTGGCAAATTCAATTTAATTTTTTTCTGCATCTAGCTCTGAAAAAATATTTCACCTTCTAGCAGTGTGTGGGACTTGTTCTATTAGTACATCTATACAGACCTCCATCAGGTTGTAAATTCAATATGATTTTTTTCTGCATCTAGCTCTGAAAAAATATTTCAGCTTCTAGCAGTGTGTGGGACTTGTTCTATTAGTCCATCTATACTGAACTCCATCAGGTTGCAAATTCAATATATTTTTTTTCTGCATCTAGCTCTGAAAAAATATTTCAGCTTCTAGCAGTGTGTGTGACTTGTTCTATTAGTCCATCTATACAGACCTCCATCAGGTTGCAAATTCAAAATAATTTTTTTCTGCATCTAGCTCTGAAAAAATATTTAGGCTTCTAGCAGTGTGTGGGACTTGTTCAATTAGTCCATCTATACTAACCTCAAGCAGGTTGCAAATTCAAAATGATTTTTATCTGCATCTAGCTCTGAAAAAATATTTCGGCTTGTAGCAGTGTGTGGGACTTGTTCTATTAGTCCATTTATACTAACCTCCATCAGGTGGCAAATTCAATTTAATTTTTTTTTGCATCTAGCTCTATAAAAATATTTCAGCTTCTAGCAGTGTGTAGAACTTGTTCTATTAGTCCATCTATACTGACCTCCATCAGGTTGCAAATTCAATATAATTATTTTCTGCATCTAGCTCTGAAAAAATATTTTGGCTTCTAGCAGTGTGTGGGAGTTGTTGTATTAGTCCATCTATACTAACCTCCATCAGGTTGCAAATTCAATATAATTGTTTTCTGCATCTAGCTCTGAAAAAATATTTAGGCTTCTAGAAGTGTGTGGGACTTGTTCTATTAGTCCATCTATACAGACCTCCATCAGGTTGCAAATTCAATATAATTTTTTTCTGCCTCTAGCTCTGAAAAAATATTTAGGCTTCTAGCAGTGTGTGGGACTTGTTCTATTAGTCCATCTATACAGACCTCCATCAGGGTGCAAATTCAATATAATTTTTTTCTGCATTTAGCTCTGAAAAAATATTTAGGCTTCTAGCAGTGTGTGGGACTTGTTCTATTAGTCCATGTATACTAACCTCCAGCAGGTTGCAAATTCAAAATGATTTTTATCTGCATCTAGCTCTGAAAAAAATATTTTGGCTTGTAGCAGTGTGTGGGACTTGTTCTATTAGTCCATCTATACAGACCTCCATCAGGTTGCAAATTCATTATAATTTTTTTCTGCATCTAGCTCTGAAAAAATATTTAGGCTTCTAGCAGTGTGTGGGACTTGTTCTATTAGTCCATCTATACTAACCTCCAGCAGGTTGCAAATTCAAAATAATTTTTATCAGCATCTAGCTCTGAAAAAAATATTTTGGCTTGTAGCAGTGTGTGGGACTTGTTCTATTAGTCCATCTATACTAACCTTCATCAGGTTGCAAATTCAATATAATTTTTTTCTGCATCTAGCTCTGAAAAAATATTTCAGCTTCTAGCAGTGTGTGGGACTTGTTCTATTAGTCCATCTATACAGACCTCCATCAGGTTGCAAATTCAATATAATTTTTTTCTGCATCTAGCTCTGAAAAAATATTTAGGCTTCTAGCAGTGTGTGGGACTTGTTCTATTAGTCCATCTATACTAACCTCCAGCAGGTTGCAAATTCAAAATGATTTTTATCTGCATCTAGCTCTGAAAAAATATTTTGGCTTGTAGCAGTGTGAGGGACTTGTTCTATTAGTCCATTTATACTAACCTCCATCAGGTGGCAAATTCAATTTAATTTTTTACTGCATCTAGCTCTGAAAAAATATTTCAGCTTCTAGCAGTGTGTGGGACTTGTTCTAATAGTAAATCTATACAGAACTCTATCAGGTTGTAAATTCAATATAATTTTTTTCTGCATCTAGCTCTGAAAAAATATTTAAGCTTCTAGCAGTGCGTGGGACTTGTTCTATTAGTCCATCTATACTGACCTCCATCAGGTTGCAAATTCAATATAATTTTTTTCTGCACCTAGCGCTGAAAAAATATTTCAGCTTCTAGCAGTGTGTAGATTTTGTTCTATTAGTCCATCTATACTGACCTCCATCAGGTTGGAAATTCAATATAATTATTTTCTGCATCTAGCTCTGAAAAAATATTTAGGCTTCTAGCAGTGTGTGGGACTTGTTCTATTAGTCCATCTATACTAACCTCCAGCAGGTTGCAAATTCAAAATGATTTTTATCTGCATCTAGCTCTGAAAAAATATTTTGGCTTGTAGCAGTGTGAGGGACTTGTTCTATTAGTCCATTTATACTAACCTCCATCAGGTGGCAAATTCAATTTAATTTTTTACTGCATCTAGCTCTGAAAAAATATTTCAGCTTCTAGCAGTGTGTGGGACTTGTTCTAATAGTAAATCTATACAGACCTCCATCAGGTTGTAAATTCAATATAATTTTTTTCTGCATCTAGCTCTGAAAAAATATTTAAGCTTCTAGCAGTGTGTGGGACTTGTTCTATTAGTCCATCTATACTGACCTCCATCAGGTTGCAAATTCAATATAATTTTTTTCTGCATCTAGCGCTGAAAAAATATTTCAGCTTCTAGCAGTGTGTAGATTTTGTTCTATTAGTCCATCTATACTGACCTCCATCAGGTTGGAAATTCAATATAATTATTTTCTGCATCTAGCTCTGAAAAAATATTTCGGCTTCTAGCAGTGTGTGGGACTTGTTGTATTAGTCCATCTATACTAACCTCCATCAGGTTGCAAATTCAATATAATTGTTTTCTGCATCTAGCTCTGAAAAAATATTTAGGCTTCTAGCAGTGTGTGGGACTTGTTCTATTAGTCCATCTATACTAACCTCCATCAGGTTGCAAATTCAATATAATTTTTTTCTGCATCTAGCGCTGAAAAAATATTTCAGCTTCTAGCAGTGTGTAGAACTTGTTCTATTAGTCCATCTATACTGACCTCCATAAGGTTGCAAATTCAATATAATTATTTTCTGCATCTAGCTCTGAAAAAATATTTAGGCTTCTAGCAGAGTGTGGGACTTGTTCTATTAGTCCATCTATACTGACCTCCATCAGGTTGCAAGTTCAATGTAATTTTTTTCTGCATCTAACCCAGCCAGTATTTTTGGGCTAATACCACAGTTTGGCCACTCAGCTCTGCTCGGTTCCCATTCATTGTTTTTTGTTCAAACAACTCCTGAGTTGTGAATTAGTTAACCACCAAAATGAGTGGAAAAAGGCCTGCTGCTGGTGGAAAGGGGAATAGGCGTGTTGGGAAGGGAAAAAAAGGTTGTGTCCATGGGGTAGGTGTTAAAGCAACAGTAACATCTGCAGAAGAAAGACCATCTTCCAGCCAAACTAAGATGTCTACTTCTTTTAGCGGACAATGTGATAAGATCCCTTTCTTACGGCCACGCCAATCGCTACAAATTCCAGATGAGGCACAAAAACAGCAGGTGCTTCAACGGATGTCAAGTGCTCCTTTAAGTGGGCTCTCCTCCACCTCATCTTCAACATCACAAATACTCCAGTCCTCAGAGGTGTCACCCCAATCGCACTTGCTATCTCAGAGCTCCCAAGTCTCCAGCTGCCCGTCTGAGTATGGGGTAGAACAGATGGTTGAGTCTGCAGAGCTGTTTACTCATACTATAGCCTGGGAATCAGAGGTTGGCTCCAGAGCTTCTGTGAATCCAGACGAGGAAATGATCTGCACTGATGCCCAGAATCTTTATGAGTCGGATCCAGGACCAGAAGCAGACGGTGTGACGACGGGTGTGATAACACACAGGGTGATGATGATGAGGTTGGAGATCCCACTTAATGTCAACCCACAGTCAGCCAAGAGATGAGGTCAGCAGAGGAGGTGGAGGAGGATGCTAGTGACGACGAGGTCAGGTTGTGCCTTCCTGGAAAGAGACGTAGTACTGGAAGCACGTCAACAAATGCATCCTCAAACACAACTCTGCCTCTGACCACAAGTCGTGGTGGCTCTTCAGGTCGCATCGGTGCTAAGCCTTGCATAGCCTGGGCATTTGTTCAGATCGATAAAGATGACCCAACTCGTGTTATCTGTAACATTTATCAGCAAAAACTAAGTAGAGGCCAAAAAATACATAGTTTGAGTACTTCATGCATGAACCGGCACATGGATATGAAGCATAAGTTGCAGTGGGAAGCTCATTGTGCTACAATGCGGCCTAGCCGGCCGGGCCAACCACCGTCTGCCATATCTTGTGCATCCGCGGCCTCTTCATCCTCTGTGACTGGGGGGACAGCAGTCACACCTGTTTTGGGGCGTAGACCTGCCACCTCTTTACCCGCAACAGCCAGCATGATTGGCAGGTCATCATTTTCTTTGGAGGTGGAAACACCAGCTGTTGTTCAGCTCTGTTCGACATCGATAGCACCACCTTTGGATCAAGGCAACCTAACATGTCCGCCTGCATCTTCCTCACAGACCGGCAGTTTGCCCGGCTCACCCCTCTCAACCAAGTCTAAGCACAATAGTCAGCCCTCGGTCCCTCAGATGTGGACAAGTAAAAGACCATTTCCTCCTAGCCATGAGAAAGCTAAGAGGTTGAATTTCAACATCTGCAAGCTCTTGGCTACAGAAATGCTGCCTTTCCGCCTGGTGGACACAGAGGATTTTCGAGACCTTATGTCCGTCGCAGTGCCCCAGTACCAGATGCCCAGTCGGCACTACTTCTCAAAGGAAGGTGTGCCTGCGCTCCACCAGCATGTCGAACACAACATCACCGCTTCTTTGAGAAACTCTGTGTGTGACAGGGTGCATTTCACCACAGACACTTGGACGAGTAGGCATGGACAGGGGCGTTACATGTCGCTGACTGGGCACTGGGTAACTATGGTGACAGCAGGACAAGGGGCTGCTGTCTAAGTCTTGCCGTCCCCACGAGTTGTGCGTCAATCCTCTTTATCTCAAAGTTCCTCTACTGCTTCTGCCTCCTCAACCTCCTCTCGGTCCTCCACCTGCACCCAAAGCCTGTCTGGTCATGCCACAAGCTTTCTAACTGCGCAGAAGGGATCCCGCACACCTCCTTACTATGCTGGCAGCAGGGCTCAAAGTTATCAGGCAGTTTTTACTTTGAAATGTCTGGGAAATGTGAGTCACACAGCTGAGGAGTTGTGGTCAGCTCTGGAGAACCAGTTTCATGAATGGTTGTCTCCACTGGACCTGAAACCAGGGAAGGCCGTGTGCAACAATGCTGCAAACCTGGGTGCGGCCCTTCGCCGGGGCAATGTCACACACGTGCCTTGTATGGCTCACGTGTTGAACCTGGTTGTCCAGCAATTTTTAGCCCACTATCCCGGACTAGATGGCCTTCTGCAGAGGGCACGTTCGCTGTGTGCTCACTTCCGCCGTTCACATCCCGGAGCTCAGCGACTTACATCTCTACGGAAGTCGTTGGGCCTGCCACTTCACCGGTTAAAATGCGATGTGCCTACCCGGTGGAATTCAACTCTGCACATGTTGCAGCGACTGTGGCAGCACCGACAAGCCCTGGTGCAATACGTTCTGACGTATAGCCTGGGCCAACGAGATCCAGAGGTGGGGCAAATCACGCTGGAGGAGTGGTCTCAGATCAGGGACCTATGCACCCTTCTGCACAGTGTTGAAATGGCGACGAAGATGTTTAGTGCTGACGATGCCATTAGCAGCATGACTATTCCATTGATTTATATGCTGGAGCACATGTTAAACAGAATTCGGAGTCAGGTGGTGCGACAAGAGGAGGTGCAGGAAGTAGAGGAGGAGGAGTAGTATGCGGAAGGGCTAACATCTGCAAGGTCCAGACGGTCGGCAGCACCAAGGCGGCAGGCATGTGAGGGTGGGGGACATGGTTTTACCAGGGCGCATGGTAGCAGCCAAACTAGTGAGGAAGGTGCAGGAGCCCAGGAAGAAGTGGAGGACGAACTGATGGAAGACTCATCAGATGAGGGAGACCTTGATCACATTTCTGTTGTGCGAGGTTGGGGGGAGAGGGCAGAGGAAGAAAGCATGATTGTTCCTTCGCCACCAACACAACAGGGACTTGGTGCTCCTGGATGCGCAAGACACATGAGTGCCTTCTTGCTGCACTACCTGCAACATGACCCTTGAATTGTGAGAATTAGAAATAATCCTGACTACTGGATTGCCACACTGTTAGATCACCGGTACAAAAGTAAATTTGCAGAAATTATTCCTTCATAGAAAGGGATGCACGCATGCAGGAGTATCAGCAGAGACTGTTGCAGAATCTTACATGTGCTTTTCCACAAAACACCAGTGGTGCACGTAGTGAATCTCACAGTTCCAACTAGCCAACAGTGGGACCGTCGAGTGTTCAGCACTCAAACCGTAACAGAAACACAGTATCTGCTAGTAACATCAATTTTGCGGAATCATTTCACCACTTTTTTAGCCCATCCTTTGCAAGGCCACAGGAGACAAGAAATCTGACACATAGTCAACGCCTAGAGACGATGGTACAGGAGTATCTCCAAGTAAACAATGAAGCCATGACTGTGTCAATGGACCCTTGCTCTTTTTGGGCTTCCAATCTGGATAAATGGCCAGAGCTCGCCACTTACGCCTTGGAGATCTTGTCATGCCCTGCAGCCAGCGTTCTGTCTGAACGTGTGTTCAGCGCTGCTGGTGGTGTACTGACAGATACGCGCTCGCGGCTCTCCACTGATAATGTAGACAGACTCACGTTCATAAAGATGAACAAATCATGGATCCGAAACGACTTTTCTACCCCTGTGTCATCCTGGGGAGAGTAAAAGCTTGATGATTTGTTAAAATCACCTCACTAACCGTTTTAAGCTTTCAAATTACTAATCATGTTTATCTGTACCTTGGCTGGAAAATAATTTGGGCCTTATAGCAGTGTGCAGTACTGATTCTATTAGGCCATCTATACTAATCTCCACCAGATTTAAAATTACTTATCATGTTTATCTGTATCTTGGCTGGAAAATAATTTGGGCCTTGTAGCAGTGTGCAGTACTGATTCTATTAGGCCATCTATACTAAGCTCCACCAGCTTTCAAATTAATAATATTTTTTAGCTGCATCTAGGCCGGAAAATAATTTTGGGTCTCCTAGATGCGCAAGACACATGAGTGCCTTCTTGCTGCACTACCAGCAACACGACCCTCAGATTGTCAGAATTCGAAGTAATCCTGACTACTGGGTAGCCACACTCTTAGATCCACCACACTCTTCAATCAACCTTTTAATTTTAATAAAGAACAAAAAAATGGTAATTTTTGAAATTATAAGCATTAGCAGGTTATTAGAAACTGAAATCAAACAGTTTTCAACTCAAAACTTTATTCTAGGTGATGTTACGTTTGCACATAGGACTCCTTGTTCGAAAGGAGCTTCTGAACTCTCTCGTCCATTGAATTTGTCAGGTTTTGGATGGTTTCTGCTTCAATTGTTTTGCATGAGGACAGAATACCCTCCCAGAGCTGTTGCTTAGATGTGAACTGCCTCCCGCCATCATAGACACTCCTTTTGATGATGCTCCAGAGGTTCTGAATGGGGTTGAGGTCAGGGGAGCATGGGGGTCACACCATAAGTTTATCCCCTTTTACGCATATATCAGCCAGAGATGCAGATGTGTTATGTGCAGCATGAGACGGTGCATTATCATGCATGAAAATGATCTTGCTGCGGAATACACGGTTCTTCTTCTTGAACCATGGCAGGAAGTGCTGTTTGAGAAACTCCACATACATTATGGAGTTCATCTTTACCCCTTCAGGGATGCTAAAGGGGCCGACAATCTCTCTCCCCATGATTCCAGCCCAAAACATTACTCCACCTCCTCCTTGTTGGCGCTGTAGTCGTGTTTGCGTGGGGTATCCATCAACCAGCCATCCTCCACTCCATCCATCTGGACCATCGAGCGTTGCACGGAACTCATCGGTGAACAAAACAGTTTTGAAGTCAGTCTTCATGTATTGTTTGGCCCACTGGAGCCGTTTCTGCTTGTGTGCAGTGGATAGAAGAGGTCGACAGGATGGCTAACGCACAGCTGCAAACCTCTGAAGGACTCTGCATCTTGTTGTTCGGGGGACGTTGGAGGCACCAGCAGCTTCAAAAACTTGTCTGCTGCTGTGACAAGGCTTTTTTGCCGCTGCTCTTTTAACCTGACGTAATTGCCTGGAGGAAAGAGTCCTCAATTTTCCCTTATCAGCACACACACGTGTGTACTGTGAATCAGCTACATACTTCTTGATTGTGCGATGATCAGGATGAAGTGTCTTGGCAATGTTGATTGTAGTCATGCCTTGACTTAAACACTCCACAATTTGTTGCTTCTCAGCAGCCGACACATCCTTTTTCTTTCCTATTTTATGCAGAAAATGTAGGCTGCTTAATAATGTGGGATAGCCTTCTTAAGTAGTCTTGCCTTTAATTGGACACACCTGCCAAACTAATTAGCACAGGTGTCTGCAATTGTTTACAGTGATATAAAGAGCCCTGACACACATCACCATCAATGAGTTTAAATGACAAACAAATTCTTCCCTTATCACTCCTAAACACTTTTTGCATAATAATTTGGAACACAGTGTACATGTGCTTTTCCACAAAACACCAGTGGTTCACGTAGTGAATCTTACAGTTCTACCTTGCCAACCGTGGTCTGTATGGAGTTGTTCAATAAAGGGCCCAAAATAAAGATAACATAGACGGGAGAGGTCTCTATGAATTCGAATTCCTAAGTATTTGATACCCTGTGAGGGCCAGGAAAAGGGAAAGTTGGACTGGATGGAATCCTGTATGGATTTGGGGAGGGAGACATCGAGGGCCTCAGACTTCGCTGCATTGATTTTAAAATTTGACCATGTAACAAAGTGATCTATTTCAGCCATAACAGCAGGGATGGATATATGTGATTGAGAGAGTATCTAATTACAAATTTTTAAGTGCATCTAGCCCAGGAAATACTTTGTGCCTAGTAGCAGTGTCTGCTAGTCAGCGGATTATCCCAGCTGTTAAGCAAGCTACACCACCTGTATTTTGGACACTTAATTTTTTCAAAGGAAATGGTACGGGCCCCCGGGACACTCAGTGAAGAGCATCGGGGAGACACCCCAAGGCATAGGGGCTGGGACTGGCGGTAGGACGCCTTGCGGTGGACCGCCGAGCTCGATCATTATAAAAGCTTTTTAACTGCAGCAGCTTTAGTGGACACTACTGGAGCTGGAATTACGCGGCTGCTGGCATGAGACTTGCCCTCAAATAGATCCTTGTAAAAGGATTTAAAGTGTATTCATTCAAATTAGAGAGACAATTTAAATTAAAAAGCTTAGACCTGCCTCCACCACAGGGGGGCTCGCTCGACCCACCAGCAGACAGGCACCAGTATTGGGAGAGGGGGGCTGGCCGTCAGTGTCCACCGCAGCTCGGGCACAAACTCGGCGACACGGAGGTCGCACGGGCAGGAACGGACTGGCCGTGTCGGCTTCGCACTTTTTTGGTTTTAGAAGGGCATGACATGCCTATATCTGTGTCTCCCCCTCTTTTTAATCCTCCACCTCTTTTCTTTTCGCATGACTATATGTACTTGTCACTTCTCCATGTGTTAGTTGTGTCTTCTGAGCAGTTTGTATTTCTATGTGTTTTTGTTTGCCTGCCATTGGTTTTAACGGTGTTCGAAGGTGTTCGACGAACAGTTCGGCGAACATACTGGTGTTCGACGAACCGAACCAAACTCGAACACTACGGGGGTGGCTCAACACTAATTGGGATGGAACCTTCTGCCCCAGGAATTTATGGGACCGGATATTGGCTTAGCATTTCAATGTTTAAGTTATTCAATTTGTGAAAAGACATGTCAGGATTACTATAAGTCTTGGAAAAAATGGGCTGATTTTTGTTTATATTCCGTGATATGTTAAATTCAGAACCTGGCCCAGGATCTGCGTTTGTTTCCTCTCTAATAGCTGATAATTATTCTCATAGTACAGTCTCACGTATCATTCATGGTGTGCCATTTTTTTTAAAAACTTTTAGAATTAAAACACCTGAAAAGTTTCTTCCAGATAAAACAGATTTTAAAGGGTTTTAAAAAGGTGCCTTTGGAAGTGCATTGAGCTGTAGGTTGGTTTGCTGCTAAAGGGAAAAAAAAAAAACCTGTTTAAATCTTTTTCTTTAGCGAGTGTGAACGAGCTGAGTGTGACAGGAGCATAAGTGCAAACGTAACTTGTTTTTCAGTGACTTGCATTCAGGGAGTTTGGAAGGAAGGAATTTGAACTGAATTGCTGTCTGTATTTTATTAATTCTTTACATTTCTTTTTACCTAGCATTTCTGTCTAGTGCAGTCCCCATTAGGAAATTAGCCCCATTATTGACAATGCTATCCAGTGTACATCTTGCCACATGTATGCAATCCTTGAACAGCCGGTCATGGTGCATACTGCTGTGCGAGATGTGTGCACGTTGTGCGTTTGGAAGCCCAGATACTGGATCTAAATGACCAGCTGGCAACACTGAAATCCATTGTCAATATGGAAAGGCGTCTGCTGCTCACTGAGCAGCTGCTCACTGACATAGATGTGGGGGAGGGCGGTAGTAGGGAGTTGCAGGACAGTGAGGCAGCTAGCTGGGTGACAGTTAGAAGGGGGGTAGAGGGAAGAGTGCCATGGAGGCTAGTCCTGATCTGGCACACCCCAATAAGTTTGCAAAGTTGGCAGATGAGGGGTAGCACTGCTGCAGCAAGGCATGTCCTCTGAAAGCCGGAGGAGTGTCAGCTCCAGTAAGGGGGGAAATAGGAGAGCAGGGCAGGCCAGGCACGTGCTGGTAGTGGGGAACTCAATTATTAGGAGAACAGATAGGGCAATCTGTCACAAAGACAGGGATCATCAAGCAGTGTGTTACCTACCTGGCGCTCAAGTCCGGCACATCGCTGATCGGGTTGACAGATTACTGGGAGGGGCTGGTGAGGACCCAGCGGTCATGGTGCACATTGGCAAAAATTACAAAGTTAGAGGTAGGTAGAAGGTTCTTAAAGATGATTTCAGGGAATTAGGCTGCAAGCTTAAAGCAAGGACCTCCAAGGTGGTATCCTTGGAGGGCGTTAAACTAGAAGAAGAGGGGATGGGAAGAAAAACGCAGAACACGAACATGCAACCAGAGAACATACTAATGAAAGATATGAAGTGCGACAAAGAAGGTCCAAGACAAGATACTTGGAAGGGAGGTAAGAAAATTTCTAACACAATCCACAGGGAGAAGATTGGAACAAAACAAAATCGTGTAAACTGCGTGCTAGCAAATGCCAGGAGCCTGACAAACAAGATGGATGAACTGGAAGCAGAAATATCTACAGGTAACTATGACATAGTGGGAATAACGGAGACATGGTTAGATGAAAGCTATGACTGGGCAGTTAACTTACAGGGTTACAGTCTGTTTAGAAGGGATCGAAGAAGTCGGAAAGTGGGTGGAGTCTGTCTATATGTAAAGACGTGTCTAAAGCCTACAATACGGGAGGATGTATGGGAGGGAAATGATGAGGTCGAGTCCTTATGGGTGGAGATACATGGGGCAGAAAACAATAATAAAATTATCATAGGAGTCTGTTATAAACCACCAAATATAGCAGAAGCCACGGAAAGTCGTGGAAAAGAGAAGGCTTAGGGGAGACCTCATAAACATGTATAAATACATCAGGGGGCAGTACAGAGATCTCTCCCATGACCTGTTTATACCAAGGATGGTGACAAAGACGAGAGGGCACACTATGCGTCTGAAGGAACGGAGGTTCCTGCACCAGCATAGAAGGGGATTCTTTACGGTCAGAGCCGTGAGACTCTGGAACTCTCTGGGAGAGGAAGTGGTGATGTCCAACTCACTTAACGAGTTCAAGAGAGGCCTGGACACCTTTCTTGAGAACAATAAAATTACATCTTATGCTTAGTTAATTAATCCAGGGATTTAATCTGACTGCCAGATTGGTGTCGGGAAGTGAATTTTTCCTCAATGATGTAAATTGGCCTATACCGCATGTTTTTTTGTTGCCTTGCCCTGGATCAACGCTGCGGAATAGCTGCAGTGCACAAGAAATAGGCTGAACTGGATGGACGATTGTCTTTTTTAAGCCTTATAAACTATAAACTATCCTCTGAAATATTGCCTGTACCACGTGCCATGCCAGAGAGGCAATGGGAGATTAGGGAGATAAATAAGTGGCTCATGAATTGGTGTAGGAAGGAGGGGTTTGGGTTCCTGGAGAACTGGGCCGACTTCTCAGTTGGCTACAGATTCTATGCTAGGGAAGGGCTGTACCTCAATGGGGAGGGTGCAGCTGTGCTGGGGAGAAAATGTCTAGAAGGTTGGAGGAGTGATTAAACTAGGGATTGGGGGGAGGGTATTCATTTTATAGGGGGGGAGATAGTGCAGATAGTGACTTTGGCACAAATAAAGAAATTGGGGGTGGGGTTAGAACAGTCAATATAGTAAGAAGGAATAGAGGTACAGAGCGATACATAAAATGCATGTACACTAATGCCAGAAGCCTCACCAACAAAATGGAGGAATTAGAATTAATTTTGTTGGAAAATAATTATGACATGGTGGGGATATCTGAGACATGGCTGGACGAGAGCCATGACTGGGCAGTTAATTTACAGGGCTATAGTCTGTTCAGAAATGACCATACAAACAAGCGAGGGGGGGGTGTGTTTATATGTAAAATCATCCTTAAAACCCATCTTGCGTGAGAATATATGTGAATCTAATGAAAATGTAGAGTCCCTGTGGGTGGAGATAAGGGGAGGGGGAAAAAATAATAAATTACTGATAGGGATTTGTTATAAGTCTCCAAAAATAATGGAAGCAGCGGAGAATATCCTCATAAAGCAAATAGATGAAGCAGCGACTGAAGGAGAAGTCATTATTATTGGGGACTTCAACCACCCTGAAATACATTGGGGAACAGAAACCTGTAGTTCAAGCAAAAGTAATTTTGACATTTTTTGACAACTATGAGAGACAATTACCTTTCACAACTGGTTCAGGACCCAACAAAAAGGGGGGCACTGCTAGACCTAATATTAACCAACAGGCCAAACCACTTATCAAATATACGAGTTGGGGGTCACTTGGGTAATAGTGATCAAAAAATAATAAGTTTTCATGTATCCTTTAATAAGATGTGTAGTAGAGGGATTACAAGGACACTAAACTTCAGGAAGGCAAATTTGAGAGATGATCTTAGTGCAATAAACTGGGACGATATCCTGAGACATAAAACTACACAAAGCAAATGGGAGACATTTATTAGCATCCTGAATAGAACCTGTGCACAATATATATATATATATATAGATATATATATATATATATCCTATGGGAATAAACATGCTAGAAATAGGAGGAAACCACTATGGCTAAATAGAGCTGTAAGTGTTATGGGGACGGTTGCAAACAACTTTATTAATAATGGAAAACAACCGAACACGGGGTCCGCGATGCAGCCTAGAAGACTGCGGCCGAACACCTTCCGGGTAAGAAGGTAAAACAACCAACTAATATATAAAACCCTCCAGTGTTACTGCACACTGAGACGGGAAAAGGGATTCACAATATCTCCGTTAACTGCACGAGAGATGTGCGACAAATAACGTAGCCGTAGCCCGGTTAACTGCACAGAGGCTCTGCAGCCGACGCTAAGAAGTGTGTGTGACTCACGCCGGCATATACGTGCTCCCAGCCGGTGTGCGACCGGACTGTGGAGTAACTCTCCATGTGGCTAACAGGCGGTGCCAGGAATATGGAGTCCGCAGTCTGCTCGGGGTGTATAGCGACCCCCTTGTCGGAGCCATACTGTCAAATTGAACTACCTGCCTCCCTCCACCTAAGACTGCCTATCCCCAGCTAAACCTGCCTGTCCAAAGCTAGAGCAGCAAGAGAGCTCGTGGAGCCCAAACAGACAAGCGTCTACACATGAACACAACCTTAGCTCAATGATCAAAGTGCGCCGTCATGCTTGTGGGCGGCCTATTTAAAGACTAAGCCCTGCCCACTGTCACATTATTGGTTGCACTACTGATGACGTCACTCGTGGCCAATCACGCGGTGCCAGGTCACCGGATCAGCTGACCACAAAGCATCAATCACGGTCCGCCATGTCACGGGCATGCTCAGTAGAGTGCATCCTGGACTTAGGCTATAGCAGCCCTTGTTCGCCTCCGCAACCTATGCTTAACACTACTAGGAACAAGGACCCAAGAGACAGCCTGTAATTCTCGTGCACTGGCTAGGCATTGGAACTGACAGCGATGCTAAGCAGCATCCACCCTGGCTGGAAACCACAGATGATTCTGACCCAATTTCAGGTCCAACAACCGCCCGACGCCTAACATTATCCACCTTCTAACATCTCCTCGACTTGACTCTCATATTCCTCAAACAGCAGGGGGGCATGAATGTGGTCCACCAGTTCCCAGGAGCGATCCTTAGATCCTTGAACCCTCCAGTGTATCAGGAAATATTTTTTTTTCATGAACCATCTTAGACCCCACAATAGCCTGCACCTCGAGATCATCACCCCTGGTGTCTGTAGCAGGTTGGGGTTCAGCGAATTTTGTCAGGCGAACGGGCTTAAGGAGCAACACATTAAAAAGTGTCGTGACTCCTCAGGTGTCGTGATAACTGTAAACGGTACACTACAGGGTTTACTTGGGCCAACATTTTGAAAGGACCAATAAAGCGGGGGGCAAACTTAGCAGATTCCCCGCATACTTTGTTATTGCGAGCCGCGAGCCACACTCTGTCGCCCGGATTGAATACGGGGGATGGACGACGAAGAGTGTCAGCCGACTCTCTCATCCAATTCTTGGAGGCCAATATAGCATCCTGGGTATGGTCCCAAACCTCCCGCGCCTCCAGAGCCAAATCTCTGACCCTAGGTTCCACAGAGGGAACTGGCATAGGAACAGGAACGAGCGGATGTTGGCCATTATTCAGAAAAATCAGAGTCTGATCTGTGGAATCTGCCACAGGTAATGGATGGAGAAGACCTGCCGGACTTTGACGGGATGATTTATCTCTCGCACAAGAGACACATGCTAGAACATATAACATCCTGGCGCCACCGGGGCCACCAATATGACTGTTGGAGAAACTTCGTGGTACGTTTGACCCCAAAATGACCTCTGATCTTAGAGGCATGTGCCCAGGAGTGCACCTCATTTTGTAGATTAGGAGGAACGAACGCCCTCCCAGAAGGAAACTGGTTTAGGGACACTGGAGCCACCATCCGCATACTTCCCGAAGGAATAGTAAGCCTGGGCTCGTCATCGTCCTCAGCCGTATCCATGGACCGGGAAAAAGGGTCTACCCGAGGGTTCTTATTGAAATAATCTGACAAGACCTGGGTCTCGGGGAAAGACAGATGATCCATGCCGGGGACCAAATCAATAGGACAGCCATACAGTCGGCGGCGAGGTAAAGTGTCTGCAGCCTTTTTGGGAAAGACATCCGCAAAAGTCTGATATAGCACAGGGAGAGCGGCCAAGTCGGTAGAAGGCTCAGAGACTACCCTCCGGGTGGCTGTGACCATACACTGAGACATACAATTCTCACCCCATGAAGAAATTCTCCCCGTATTCCAGTCAATGTGTGGAGTGTGACAATGTAACCATGGAAGACCCAATAGCACTTCATCCAATCCACCGGGAATAATAAGAAATGAGACAACCTCCCGGTGACCCTGAGGGAACGACATGGTGAGGGGAATCGACTGGTGAGTGATTTGCGTGTCCAGCAATGAACTGTTGACTACCCTAATGTTCATTGGTTTTTGCAGTAACTCCATAAGAATGGCGTTCTTCTGGGCAAACGTAGATGACAAAAAATTGCCATCGTCACCAGAATCCACCCACGCCTTGGCAGTAACCGTTGTTGTTCTGAAGAGCAACGTCACCTTATACAATAATTTGGAGGAAGAAGCCTTGGAATCTAACACACCTCCTCCAACGGCGGTTAGACACACTCGTTTTCCCGACCGCTTGGAACCCTTATTAATGGGGTACTCCAAGGGATGTGCAGGTCGGGAATGAGAGGAGCTAGACTCAGTCCGGGATATATACATAGCCTCAGGCTCCAGGTCGGGAGTCGCGGGTTTGGAAATGGGTCTAGAGAATGAAGGTGCCAACCGAAACTGAGGTCTGGAGACCTCCAGCTCCAACTTGTGTTCTGCATGACGCAAATCTATTCGGTTAGCAAGAGAGATTAACTCCTCCAGGGAGGTTGGAATCTCTCTTGGTAGATAGAGCATTTTTAATATGCACAGCCAGAAACTTCCAGAACACCGGGATAACAACCGCTCAGACCAATCCAATTCAGCCGCTAAGGTTCTGAACTAAATGGCATAGGGGCTGGCGATTAGAGATGAGCGTTGTTCGACTCGAACTGTTCGCCAATCTCAAATTTGAGCTGTTTTGGGCGGTGTTCGAGCCGTTCGGCGAACACGAAAGATTTGAGAAAAATTCGGCTGTTCGAGGTTATGTTCGATAACTGTTCATGCACCAAAATCATAACTTTATTTTTTCTCAGTAATGATGAAAATTAATGTTAATACGCAGTTTGAGTGTACAACGGGTGGGGGGAGGGGCAGGGGATGGATCTCTGCAGGAATAATGAAGATCTCCATTTTTTTTTCTCTTTCCCGCATTTACAGTGGGGAGGTGCAATCTGTCAGCCTATCAGCAGCGCACACACTGAGCGAAGTGCTTTTTTTCACACAAGCAAGGGCATGTGTCATTGGCAGTGTATGTCACATGTCCTTGCCCTATAAGACCAAGCCATTTTCCCCGTCGCCACCATTTTCTCACTGCTGCAGCTGCGTGTTAGACGGCACCGCTGTTGCTGTGCGCGCTATACCTTGTTAATTTCAAGCCAATTTTCGCACAAATCTACAGATAGCTTGGGAGTAGGGAATAGTTGTGATTGCAGTCCTTTTAAGGACTAGGTTACAGCATTTCCTACGACTTTTATCAGGGAGGTCTGTGCTCTTAAATAGATAGATTGTGGGAGTAAAGACTAATTGTAATTGCAGTCCTTTTCAGGACTAGGTTACATCAGTTCCTATCAGTTTTTGCCAGGCAGGTCTGTGCCAGTGCTGTGCAAGTTTTTTCACAGCATTTGGCTGAATCTAGCAAAGCTAATCCTTTTTGGCCTATTGCAGAGTGTGTTAGTCAGTGGAGTAGCCTATCTGTGTTGCAAGATATACCACCTGTGTATAGAATACCAATTTTTTTACTGCACCTAGTGAAGTAAAATCTTTTGGGCATAGCATCATTCTATTAGTCCATCTATACTGACCCCCATCAGGTTGCAAATTGAATATAATTTTTTTCTGCATCTAGCTCTGAAAAAATATTTGGGCTTCTAGCAGTGTGTGGGACTTGTTCTATTAGTCCATCTATACTGACCTCCATCAGGTTGCAAACTGAATATAATTTTTTTCTGCATCTAGCTCTGAAAAAATATTTGGCCTTCTAGCAGTGTGTGGGACTTTTTCTATTAGTCCATCTATATTGACCTCCATCACGCTGCAAATTCAAAATACTTTTTTGTCTGCATCTAGCTCTGAAAAAATATTTGGCCTTCTAGCAGTGTGTGGGACTTTCTCTATTAGTCCATCTATACTGACCTCCATCAGGTTGCAAATTAAAAATAATTTTTATCTGCATCTACCTCTGAAAAAATATTTGGGCTTCTAGCTGTGTGTGGGACTTGTTCTATTAGTCCATCTATACTGACCTCCATCAGGTTGCAAACTGAATATAATTTTTTTCTGCATCTAGCTCTGAAAAAATATTTGGCCTTCTAGCAGTGTGTGGGATTTTCTCTATTAGTCCATCTATACTGACCTCCATCAGGTTGCAAATTAAAAATAATTTTTATCTGCATCTACCTCTGAAAAAATATTTGGGCTTCTAGCTGTGTGTGGGACTTGTTCTATTAGTCCATCTATACTGACCTCCATCAGGTTGCAAACTGAATATAATTTTTTTCTGCATCTAGCTCTGAAAAAATATTTGGCCTTCTAGCAGTGTGTGGGACTTTCTCTATTAGTCCATCTATACTGACCTCCATCAGGTTGCAAATTAAAAATAATTTTTATCTGCATCTAGCTCTGAAAAAATATTTGGGCTTCTAGCTGTGTGTGGGACTTTCTCTATTAGTCCATCTATACTGACCTCCATCAGGTTGCAAATTCAAAATAATTTTTTGTCTGCATCTAGCTCTGAAAAAATATTTGGCCTTCTAGCAGTGTGTGGGACTTTCTCTATTAGTCCATCTATACTGACCTCCATCAGGCTGCAAATTAAAAATAATTTTTATCTGCATCTACCTCTGAGAAAATATTTGGGCTTCTAGCTGTGTGTGGGACTTGTTCTATTAGTCCATCTATACTGACCTCCATCAGGTTGCAAATTAAAAATAATTTTTATCTGCATCTATCTCTGAAAAAATATTTGGGCTTCTAGCTGTGTGTGGGACTTGTTCTATTAGTCCATCTATACTGACCTCCATCAGGTTGCAAACTGAATATAATTTTTTTCTGCATCTAGCTCTGAAAAAATATTTGGCCTTCTAGCAGTGTGTGGGACTTTCTCTATTAGTCCATCTATACTAACCTCCATCAGGTTGCAAATTAAAAATAATTTTTATCTGCATCTACCTCTGAAAAAATATTTGGGCTTCTAGCTGTGTGTGGGACTTGTTCTATTAGTCCATCTATACTGACCTCCATCAGGTTGCAAACTGAATATAATTTTTTTCTGCATCTAGCTCTGAAAAAATATTTGGCCTTCTAGCAGTGTGTGGGACTTTCTCTATTAGTCCATCTATACTGACCTCCATCAGGTTGCAAATTAAAAATAATTTATATCTGCATCTAGCTCTGAAAAAATATTTGGACTTCTAGCAGTGTGTGGGACTTTCTCTATTAGTCCATCTATACTGACCTCCATCAGGTTGCAAATTAAAAATAATTTTTTGTCTGCATCTAGCTCTGAAAAAATATTTGGCCTTCTAGCAGTGTGTGGAACTTTCTCTATTAGTCCATCTATACTGACCTCCATCAGGTTGCAAACTGAATATATTTTTTTCTGCATCTACCTCTGAAAAAATATTGGGCTTCTAGCTGTGTGTGGGACTTGTTCTATTAATCCATCTATTCAGACCTCCATCAGGTTGCAAACTGAATATAATTTTTTTCTGCATCTAGCTCTGAAAAAATATTTGGCCTTCTAGCAGTGTGTGGGACTTTCTCTATTAGTCCATCTATACTGACCTCCATCAGGTTGCAAATTAAAAATAATTTATATCTGCATCTAGCTCTGAAAAAATATTTGGCCTTCTAGCAGTGTGTGAGACTTTCTCTATTAGTCCATCTATACTGACCTCAATCAGGTTGCAAATAAAAAATAATTTTTTGTCTGCATCTAGTTCTGAAAAAATATTTGGCCTTCTAGCAGTGTGTGGGACTTTCTCTATTAGTCCATCTATACTGACCTCCATCAGGTTGCAAACTGAATATATTTTTTTTCTGCATCTACCTCTGAAAAAATATTGGGCTTCTAGCTGTGTGTGGGACTTGTTCTATTAATCCATCTATACAGACCTCTATCAGGTTGCAAACTGAATATCATTTTTTTCTGCATCTACCTCTGAAAAAATATTTGGGCTTCTAGCTGTGTGTGGGACTTGTTCTATTAGTCCATCTATACTGACCTCCATCAGGTTGCAAACTGAATATAATTTTTTTCTGCATCTAGCTCTGAAAAAATATTTGGCCTTCTAGCAGTGTGTGGGACTTTCTCTAATAGTCCATCTATACTGACCTCCATCAGATTGCAAATTAAAAATAATTTTTATCTGCATCTAGCTCTGAAAAAATATTTGGCCTTCTAGCTGTGTGTGGGACTTGTTCTATTAGTCCATCTATACTGACCTCCATCAGGTTGCAAACTGAATATAATTTTTTTCTGCATCTAGCTCTGTTAAATATTTGGCCTTCTAGCAGTGTGTGGGACTTTCTCTATTAGTCCATCTATACTGACCTCCATCAGGTTGCAAATTAAAAATACTTTTTTGTCTACATCTAGCTCTGAAAAAATATTTGGCCTTCTAGCAGTGTGTGGGACTTTCTCTATTAGTCCATCTATACTGACCTCCATCAGGTTGCAAACTGAATATATTTTTTTTCTGCATCTACCTCTGAAAAAATATTTGGGCTTCTAGCTGTGTGTAGGACTTGTTCTATTAGTCCATCTATACTGACCTCCATCAGGTTGCAAACTGAATACAATTTTTTTCTGCATCTAGCTCTGAAAAAATATTTGGCCTTCTAGCAGTGTGTGGGACTTGTTCTATTAGTCCATCTATACTGACCTCCATCAGGTTGCAAATTGAATATAATTTTTTTCTGCATCTAACCCAGCCAATAGTTTTGGCCTAATACCACAGTTTGGCCACTCAGCTCTGCTCGGTTCCCATCCATTGTTTTTTTGTGCAAACAACTCCAGAGTTGTGAATTAGTTAACCACCAAAATGAGTGGAAAAAGGCCTGCTGCTGGTGGAAAGGGGAATAGGCGTGTTGGGAAGGGGAAAAAAGGTTGTGTCCGTGGGGTAGGTGTTAAACCAACAGTAACATCTGCAGAAGAAAGACCATCTTCCAGCCAAACTAAAATGTCTACTTCTTTTAGCGGACAATGTGATAAGATCTCTTTCTTACGGCCACGCCAATCGCTACAAATTCCAGATGAGGCACAAAAACAGCAGGTGCTTCAACGGATATCAAGTGCTCCTTTAAGTGGGCTCTCCTCCACATCAACTTCAACATCACAAATACTCCAGTCCTCAAAGGTGTCACCCCAATCGCACTTGCTTCCTCACAGATCCCAAATCTCCAGCTGCCCGTCTGAGTATGAGGTAGAACAGATGGTTGAGTCTGCAGAGCTGTTTACTCATACTATAGTCTGGGAATCAGAGGTCGACTCCAGCGCTTCTGTGAATCCAGACGAGGAAATGATCTGCACTGATGCCCAGAATCTTTATGAGTCCGATCCAGGACCAGACGCAGAACGTTCTGACCATAATGTAGACCCTCATTCCCAAACTGTAACTCCTGTTGGTGGAGACAATGAGGAAGACGATGATGAGACTCAAATACCTGATTGGAGCGACAACTTTAGTTTTTTGTCAGGGCAGGAACAGGTTGGCTCTGAGGACGACGGGTGTGATAACGCACAGGGTGATGATGATGAGGTTGGAGATCCCACTTACTGTCAACCCACAGTCAGCCAAGAGATGAGGTCAGCAGAGGAAGTGGAGGAAGATGCTAGTGACGACGAGGTCAGGTTGCGCCTTCCTGGACAGAGACGTAGTACTGGAAGCACGTCAACAACTGCATCCTCAAACACAACTCTGCCTCTCACCACAAGTCGTGGTGGCTCTTCAGGTCGCATGGGTGCTAAGCCTTGCATAGCCTGGGCATTTTTTCAGATCGATAAAGATGACCCAACTCGTGTTATCTGTAACATTTGTCAGCAAAAGCTAAGTAGAGGCCAAAAAATACATAGTTTGAGTACTTCATGCATGAACCGGCACATGGACATGAAGCATAAGTTGCAGTGGGAAGCTCAGTGTGCTACAATGCGGCCTAGCCGGCCGGGCCAACCACCGTCTGCCATATCTTGTGCATCCGCGGCCTCTTCATCCTCTGTGACTGGGGGGACAGCAGTCACTCCTGTTTTGGGGCGCAGACCTGCCACCTCTTTACCCGCAACAGCCAGCGTGATTGGTAGGTCATCATTTTCTTTGGAGGTGGTAACACCAGCTGGTGTTGAGAGCTGTCCGACATCGATAGCACCACCTTTGGATCAAGGCAACCTTACATGTCCGCCTGCATCTTCCTCACAGACCGGCAGTTTGCCGGGGACACCCTTATCAACCTCGTCTAAGCACAATAGCCAGCCCTCGGTCCCTCAGATGTGGACAAGTAAAAGACCATTTCCTGCTAGCCATGAGAAAGCTAAGAGGTTGAATTTCACCATCTGCAAGCTCTTGGCTACAGAAATGCTGCCTTTCCGCCTGGTGGACACAGAGGATTTTCGAGACCTTATGTCCGTCGCAGTGCCCCAGTACCAGATGCCCAGTCGGCACTACTTCTAAAAGAAAGGTGTGCCTGCGCTCCACCAGCATGTCGCACGCAACATCACCGCTTCTTTGAGAAACTCTGTGTGTGACAGGGTGCATTTCACCACAGACACTTGGACGAGTAGGCATGGACAGGGGCGTTACATGTCGCTGACTGGGCACTGGGTAACTATGGTGACAGCAGGACAAGGGGCTGCTGTCCAAGTCTTGCCGTCCCCATGAGTTGTGCGTCAATCCTCTTTATGTCAAAGTTCCTCCACTGCTTCTGCCTCCTCAACCTCCTCTCGGTCTTCCACCTGCACCCAAAGCCTGTCTGGTCATGCCACAAGCTTTCTAACTGCGCAGAAGGGATCCTGCACACCTCCTTACTATGCTGGCAGTAGGGCTCAACGTCATCAGGCGGTTTTTATTTTGAAATGCCTGGGAAATGTGAGTCACACAGCTGAGGAGTTGTGGTCAGCTCTGGAGAACCAATTTCATGAATGGTTGTCTCCACTGGACCTGAAACCAGGGAAGGCCGTGTGCGACAATGCTGCAAACCTGGGTGCGGCCCTTCGCCGGGGCAATGTCAAACACATGCCTTGTATGGCTCACGTGTTGAACCTGGTTGTCCAGCAATTTTTAGCCCACTATCCCAGACTAGATGGCCTTCTGCAGAGGGCACGGTCGCTGTGTGCTCACTTCCGCCGTTCGCATCCCACAGCTCAGCGACTTACATCTCTACAGAAGTTGTTGGGCCTGCCACTTCAACGGCTAAAATGCGATGTGCCTACCCGGTGGAATTCAACTCTGCACATGTTGCAGCGACTGTGGCAGCACCGACAAGCCCTGGTGCAATACGTTCTGACATATACCCTGGGCCAACGAGATCCAGACGTGGGGCAAATCACGCTGGAGGAGTAGTCTCAGATCAGGGACCTATGCACCCTTCTGCACAGTTTTGAAATGGCGACGAAGATGTTTAGTGCTGATGATGCCATTATCAGCATGACTATTCCGGTGATTTACATGCTGGAGCACATGTTAAAAAGAATTCGGAGTCAGGTGGTGGCACAAGAGGAGGTGGAGGAAGTAGAGGAGGAGGAGTTGTATGCGGAAGGGCTAACATCTGCAAGGTCCAGGCGGTCGGCAGCACCAAGTCGGCAGGCATGTGAGAGTGGGGGAGATGGTTTTACCAGGGCGCATGGTAGCAGCCAAACTAGTGAGGAAGGAGCAGGAGCCCAGGAAGAAGTGGAGGACGAACTGATGGAAGACTCATCAGATGAGGGAGACCTTGATCACATTTCTGTTGTGCGAGGTTGGGGGGAGAGGACAGAGGAAGGAAGCATGATTGTTACCTCGCCACCAACACAACAGGGACTTGGTGCTCCTGGATGCGCAACACACATGAGTTCCTTCTTGCTGCACTACCTGCAACATGACCCTCGAATTGTGAGAATTAGAAATAATCCTGACTACTGGGTTGCCACACTGTTAGATCCCCGGTACAAAAGTAAATTTGCAGAAATTATTCCTGCCATAGAAAGGGATGCACGCATGCAGGAGTATCAGCAGGGACTGTGGCAGAATCTTACATGTGCTTTTCCACAAAACACCAGTGGTGCACATAGTGAATCTCACAGTTCCAACTTGCCAACCGTGGGACCGTCAAGTGTTCAGCACTCAAACCGCAACAGAACCACAGTATCTGCTGGTAACATCAATTTTGTGGAATCATTTCACCACTTTTTTAGCCCATCCTTTGCAAGGCCACAGGAGACAAGAAGTCTGACACATAGTCAACGCCTAGAGACGATGGTACAGGAGTATCTCCAAATAAACATTAAAGCCATGACTGTGTCACTGGACCCTTGCTCTTTTTGGGCTTTCAATCTGGATAAATGGCCGGAGCTAGCCACTTACGCCTTGGAGATCTTGTCATGCCCCGCAGCCAGCGTTCTGTCTGAACGTGTGTTCAGCGCTGCTGGTGGTGTGCTGACAGATAAGCGCACGCGGCTCTCCACTGATAATGTAGACAGACTCACGTTCATAAAGATGAACAAATCATGGATCCGAAACGACTTTTCTACCCCTGTGTCATCCTGGGGAGAGTAAAAGCTTGATGATTGGTTAAAATCACCCTACCAACCGTTTTAAGCTTTCAAATTACTAATCATGTTTATCTGTATCTTGGCTGGAAAATAATTTGGGCTTTGTAGCAGTGTGCAGCACTGATTCTATTAGGCCATCTATAATAAGCTCCACCAGATTTAAAATTACTAATCATGTTTATCTGTATCTTGACTGGAAAATAATTTGGGCTTTGTAGCAGTGTGCAGCACTGATCCTATTAGGCCATCTATACTAAGCTCCACCAGATTTAAAATTAATAATAATTTTTAGCTGCATCTAGCCCGGAAAATAATTTTGGGGCTCCGAGATGCGCAAGACACATAAGTGCCTTCTTGCTGCACTACCTGCAACATGACCCTCATATTGTCAGAATTCGAAGTAATCATTAGTGTTGAGCCACCCCCGTAGTGTTCGAGTTCGGTTCGGTTCGTCGGACACCCGTGTGTTCGCCGAACTGTTCGTCGAACTGTTCGTCGAACACCTTCGAACACCGTTAAAACCAATGGCAGGCAAACAAAAACACATAGAAACACATAGAAAACACCTTCAAAGGTGTCCAAAAGCTGACAAACTGCTCAGAAGACACAACTAACACATGGAAAAGTGACAAGTACATATAGTCATGCGAAAAGAAAAGAGGTGGAGGAGTAAAAGGAGGGGGAGACACAAATATAGGCATGTCATGCCCTTCTAAAATCCAAAAAGTGAGAAGCCGACACGTTCAGTCCGCTCCTGCCCGTGCCACCTCCGTGTCGCCGGGTTTGTGCCAGAGCCGCGGTGAACCCTGACGGCCAGCCCCCCTCTCCCAATACTGGTGCCTGTCCGCTGGTGGGTCGAGCGAGCCCCCCTGTGGTGGAGGCAGCTCTAAGCTTTTTAATTTAAATTGTCTCTCTAATTTGAATGAATACACTTTAAATCCATTTACAAGGATCTATTGGAGGGCAAGTCTCATGCCAGCAGCTGCATAATTCCAGCTCCAGTAGCGTCCACTAAAGCTGCTGCAGTTAAAAAGCTTTTATAAGGATCGAGCTCGGCTGTCCACCGCAAGGCATCCTACAGCCAGTCCCAGCCCCTATGCCTTGGGGTGCCTCCTGATGCTCTTCACTGAGTATCCCGTGGTCCCGAAGCATTTCCTTTGAAAAAATTAAGTGTCCAAACTACAGGTGGTGTAGCTTGCTTAACAGCCGGGATAATCCGCTGACTAGCAGACACTGCTACTAGGCACAAAGTATTTCCTGGGCTAGATGCAGTTAAAAATTTGTAATTAGATACTCTCGTTGGATGCTGAGAAAGCATTCCATAGAGTCTCCTGGCACGCCATATATGATTCTCTTAAAGAGCTTGGGGTAGGGGTCTAGGGGACCCTTTTATAGCCAAAATCACGGCCCTGTATCGCAATACGTCACCTAGGCTGAAGATAAATGGAACTGTAGCACCCTGAGGGCTCGGTTGCTACAGAGGTATTGCACCTCACCCAGAGGTGTGATATTTCACTCTCAGGTAAGGATGGAGTGTGGATCAGGACCCGACACCTGCATGCATTACACCACATTGCCGTGGGGCAGGGCGACCAATATGCCTCTGAGATGGGCACGACAGTCCCTGTCCCTGGCTGGAGTGGGGGGAGGGAACACTGAGGAAGGGGAACCCTGTAGTGCAGGAGCAGGGAGGAAGCAGTTCCTGGGTGCATTGAGAAGAGAGTATAAAAGGTGGGCACCATCTTAGTTCAGTGCAGAGAAGTCTGAGCAGAAGTGGCAGGGAGCAGGGGCTCTGCATGAGCTCTGCTCCGGAGGCGGGCCTAGTAACAGAGGCCCAGGCCTGGAAGATGGAGAAGGAAGGAAGAGGAGCGGAGAAGGCTCCAGGAACGAGGAATGAAGGGATCCCAGGGGTGCGGATGGGCGAGTCGCCACCGCACGCCCAAATCCACCTGCATGGAGGGGTCAGGCCAAAGGGGGAGACCGGTCCCCGAAATTAGTGGAGGCAGGAAACGACCCTCAGCTAAAAACCGGAGGCTGTGACATTTTATGTGGCGCAGCCCCTCGCTACACCCGCTAGGAAGGCACCACATAGGGTCAGGGAAACTGGCGCCAAGTTTACCAAGAGGAGTCCCGAGGCAGCCGGACAGAAGGGTTGGTAAGAAAGGCCAGACAAAGGACACACAAAGGGGGTCCTGTGAAGCGCTCCAAAGTTATCTGGGAGTTGTCTGAGCCCCTCACCTGGTGAGCACAGTACGACGTGGGCAGCCGTTACCTGCAGACATGGTCTGGATAATAAGAACTGTGAGTAAAGGCCCTGGACTGCATCACTGACTCCGTGTCGTTACTGCTGCTGCCCTGCACCATCACCCCCATCCTCCGCATACACTGCCCTGAGGCTATACTCCTCCCGTGGGGAGTTATGCTACGCTCTGCTGCACCCACAACACCAGCCTCAGCGGTCTGCCCTGCAGCGGCGGTTCACTCTGACCGCAATCCACGGGTGGCGTAGTCGGACATTTAAACATCAAAACCACATAAATAGTTCCGCCACTGGTTTGACCACCCTGAGCCACGGAACCGGGTCGCCGCCACGAAGACTACAACCACCAGCATCCACCAAAATGGGTCCGGCTCCGGGTGTCCCAAGGCCCAGGGGGTGCATCAGAACATTTTCATCACCTTTCACAATCACCAATGGGACAAGGCAGGGATGTCCTCTGTCCCCTCTCTTATACATCCTAGTGACAGAGCACCTGCTCTCATCAAATCGCCATAACCCCAATATTAGGTGGATTGAGGTGGGAGGCACCGAGTACAAGTGCTCTCTATTTGCTGATGATGTCCTATTATATATCACTCAATCACATATATCCATCCATGCTGTTATGGCTGAAATAGATCACTTTGTTACATGGTCAAATTTTAAAATCAATGCAGCGAAGTCTGAGGCCCTCGATGTCTCCCTCCCCAAATCCATATAGGATTCCATCCAGTCCAACTTTCCATTTGCCTGGCCCTCACAGGGTATCAAATACTTAGGAATTCCTATTCATAGAGACCTCTCCCATCTATGTTATCTTAATTTTGGGCCCTTTATTGAACAACTCCATACAGACCACGGTTGGCAAGTTAGAACTGTAAGATTCACTACGTGAACCACTGGTGTTTTGTGGAAAAGCACATGTACACTGTGTTCCAAATTATTATGCAAATAGTGTTTAGGAGTGATAAGGGAAGAATTTGTTTGTTTGTCAGTTAAACTCATTGATGGTGATGTGTGTCAGGGCTCTTTATATCACTGTAAGCAATTGCAGACACCTGTGCTAATTAGTTTGGCAGGTGTGTCCAATGAAAGGCAAGACTACTTAAGAAGGCTGGCTCACATTATTAAGCAGCCTACATTTTCTGCCAAAATGGGAAAGAAAAAAGATGTGTCGGCTGCTGAGAAGCAACAAATTGTGGAGTGTTTAGGTCAAGGCATGACTACAATCAACATTGTGCGATGATCAGGATGAAGTGTCTTGGCAATCAAGAAGTATGTAGCTGATTCACAGTACACACGTGTGCGTGCTGATAAGGGCAAATTGAGGACTCTTTCCTACAGGCAATTACGTCAGGTTAAAAGAGCAGTGGCAAAAAAGCCTTGTCATAGCAGCAGACAAGTTTTTGAAGCTGCTGGTGCCTCCAACGTCCCCCGAACAACAAGATGCAGGGTCCTTCAGAGGTTTGCAGCTGTGCATACGCCATCCTGTCGACCTCCTCTATCCACTTCACACAAGCAGAAACGGCTCCAGTGGGCTAAACATTACATGAAGACTGATTTCAAAACTGTTTTGTTCATGGATGAGTGCCGTGCAGCGCTCGATGGTCCAGATGGATGGAGTGGAGGATGGCTGGTTGATGGACACCCCACGCAAACACGGCTACAGCGCCAACAAGGAGGAGGTGGAGTAATGTTTTGGGCTGGAATCATGGGGAGAGAGATTGTCGGCCCCTTTAGGATCACTGAAGGCGCTAAAGATGAACTCCATAATGTATGTGGATTTTCTCAAACAGCACTTCCTGCCATGGTTCAAGAAGAAGAACCGTGTATTTCACAGCAAGATCATTTTTTTGCATGATAATGCACCATCTCATGCTGCACATAAAACATCTGCATCTCTGGCTGATATGGGCATAAAAGGGGACAAACTTATGGTGTGACCCCCCATGCTCCCCTGACCTCTACCCCATTCAGAACCTCTGGAGCATCATCAAAAGGAGTGTCTATGATGGCGGGAGGCAGTTCACATCTAAGCAACACCTCTGGGAGGGTATTCTGTCCTCATGCAAAACAATTGAAGCAGAAACCATCCAAAACCTGACAAATTCAATGGACGAGAGAGTTCATAAGCTCCTTTCGAACAAGGGGTCCTATGTGAAAATGTAACATCACCTAGAATAAAGTTTTGAGTTGAAAACTGTTTGATTTCAGTTTCTAATAGCCTGATAATGCTTATAATTTCAAAAATGACCATTTTTTTGGTCTTTATTAAAATGAAAAGGTTGATCGAAAAGTTTGGGGGATCTAAGAGTGTGGCAACCCAGTAGTCATGATTACTTCGAATTCTGACAATATGAGGGTCATGTTGCAGGTAGTGCAGCAAGAAGGCACTTATGTGTCTTGCGCATCTCGGAGCCCCAAAATTATTTTCCGGGCTAGATGCAGCTAAAAATTATTATTAATTTTAAATCTGGTGGAGCTTAGTATAGATGGCCTAATAGGATCAGTGCTGCACACTGCTACAAAGCCCAAATTATTTTCCAGCCAAGATACAGATAAACATGATTAGTAATTTTAAATCTGGTGGAGCTTATTATAGATGGCCTAATAGAATCAGTGCTGCACACTGCTACAAAGCCCAAATTATTTTCCAGCCAAGATACAGATAAACATGATTAGTAATTTGAAAGCTTAAAACGGTTGGTAGGGTGATTTTAACCAATCATCAAGCTTTTACTCTCCCCAGGATGACACAGGGGTAGAAAAGTCGTTTCGGATCCATGATTTGTTCATCTTTATGAACGTGAGTCTGTCTACATTATCAGTGGAGAGCTGCGTGCGCTTATCTGTCAGCACACCACCAGCAGCGCTGAACACACGTTCAGACAGAACGCTGGCTGCGGGGCATGACAAGATCTCCAAGGCGTAAGTGGCTAGCTCCAGCCATTTATCCAGATTGGAAGCCCAAAAAGAGCAAGGGTCCAGTGACACAGTCATGGCTTCAATGTTTACTTGGAGATACTCCTGTACCATCGTCTCTAGGCGTTGACTATATGTCAGACTTCTTGTCTCCTGTGGCCTTGCAAAGGATGGGCTAAAAAAGTGGTGAAATGATTCCGCAAAATTGATGTTACCAGCAGATACTATAGTTCTGTTACGGTTTGAGTGCTGAACACTTGACGGTCCCACGGTTGGCAAGTTGGAACTGTGAGATTCACTGTGAGATTCACTACGTGCACCACTGGTGTTTTGTGGAAAAGCACATGTAAGATTCTGCAACAGTCTCTGCTGATACTCCTGCATGCGTGCATCCCTTTCTATGGCAGGAATAATTTCGGCAAATTTACTTTTGTACCGGGGATCTAACAGTGTGGCAACCCAGTAGTCAGGATTATTTCTAATTCTCACAATTCGAGGGTCATGTTGCAGGTAGTGCAGCAAGAAGGCACTCATGTGTGTTGCGCATCCAGGAGCACCAAGTCCCTGTTGTGTTGGTGGCGAGGTAACAATCATGCTTCCTTCCTCTGTCCTCTCCCCCCAACCTCGCACAACAGAAATGTGATCAAGGTCTCCCTCATCTGATGAGTCTTCCATCAGTCCGTCCTCCACTTCTTCCTGGGCTCCTGCACCTTCCTCACTAGTTTGGCTGCTACCATGCGCCCTGGTAAAACCATCTCCCCCACCCTCACATGCCTGCCGCCTTGGTGCTGCCGACCGTCTGGACCTTGCAGATGTTAGCCCTTCCGCATACAACTCCTCCTCCTCTACTTCCTCCACCTCCTCTTGTGCCACAACCTGACTCCGAATTCTGTTTAACATGTGCTCCAGCATGTAAATCACCGGAATAGTCATGCTGATAATGTCATCGTCAGCACTAAACATCTTCGTCGCCATTTCAAAACTGTGCAGAAGGGTGCATAGGTCCCTGATCTGAGACCACTCCTCCAGCGTGATTTGCCCCACCTCTGGATCTCGTTGGCCCAGGCTATACGTCAGAACGTATTGCACCAGGGCTTGTCGGTGCTGCCACAGTCGCTGCAACATGTGCAGAGTTGAATTCCACCGGGTAGGCACATCGCATTTTAGCCGGTCAAGTGGCAGGCCCAACGACTTCTGTAGAGATGTAAGTCGCTGAGCTGCGGGATGCGAATGGTGGAAGTGAGCACACAGCGACCGTGCCCTCTGCAGAAGGCCATCTAGTCTGGGATAGTGGGCTAAAAATTGCTGGACAACCAGGTTCAACACGTGAGCCATACAAAGCACGTGTGTGACATTGCCCCGGCGAAGGGCCGCACCCAGGTTTGCAGCATTGTCGCACACGGCCTTCCCTGGTTTCAGGTCCAGTGGAGACAACCATTCATGAAATTGGTTCTCCAGAGATGACCACAACTCCTCAGCTGTGTGACTCACATTTCCCAGACATTTCAAAGTAAAAACCGCCTGATGACGTTGAGCCCTACTGCCAGCATAGTAAGGAGGTGTGCAGGATCCCTTCTGCGCAGTTAGAAAGCTTGTGGCATGACCAGACAGGCTTTGGGTGCAGGTGGAAGACTGAGAGGAGGTTGAGGAGGCAGAAGCAGTGGAGGAACTTTGACATAAAGAGGATTGACGCACAACTCGTGGGGACGGCAAGACTTGGACAGCAGCCCCTTGTCCTGCTGTCACCATAGTTACCCAGTGCCCAGTCAGCGACATGTAACGCCCCTGTCCATGCCTACTCGTCCAAGTGTCTGTGGTGAAATGCACCCTGTCACACACAGAGTTTCTCAAAGAAGCGGTGATGTTGTGTGCGACATGCTGGTGGAGCGCAGGCACACCTTTCTTTGAGAAGTAGTGCCGACTGGGCATCTGGTACTGGGGCACTGCGACGGACATAAGGTCTCGAAAATCCTCTGTGTCCACCAGGCGGAAAGGCAGCATTTCTGTAGCCAAGAGCTTGCAGATGGTGAAATTCAACCTCTTAGCTTTCTCATGGCTAGGAGGAAATGGTCTTTTACTTGTCCACATCTGAGGGACCGAGGGCTGGCTATTGTGCTTAGACGGGGGTTGATAAGGGTGTCCCCGGCAAACTGCCGGTCTGTGAGGAAGATGCAGGCGGACATGTTAGGTTGCCTTGATCCAAAGGTGGTGCTATCGATGTCGGACAGCGCTCAACACCAGCTGGTGTTACCACCTCCAAAGAAAATGATGACCTGCCAATCACGCTGGCTGTTGCGGGTAAAGAGGTGGCAGGTCTGCGCCCCAAAACAGGTGTGACTGCTGTCCCCCCAGTCACAGAGGATGAAAAGGCCGCGGATGCACAAGATATGGCAGACAGTGGTTGGCCCGGCCGGCTAGGCCGCATTGTAGCACACTGAGCTTCCCACTGCAACTTATGCTTCATGTCCATGTGCCGGTTCATGCATGAAGTACTCAAACTATGTATTTTTTGGCTTCTACTTAGCTTTTGCTGACAAATGTTACAGATAACATGAGTTGGGTCATCTTTATCGATCTGAAAAAATGTCCAGGCTATGCAAGGCTTAGCACCCATGCGACCTGAAGAGTCATTACGACTTGTGGTGAGAGGCAGAGTTGTGTTTGAGGATGCAGTTGTTGACGTGCTTCCAGTACTACGTCTCTGTCCAGGAAGGCGCAACCTGACCTCGTCGTCACTAGCATCTTCCTCCACCTCCTCTGCTGACCTCATCTCTTGGCTGACTGTGGGTTGACAGTAAGTGGGATCTCCAACCTCATCATCATCATCCTGTTCGTTATCACACCCGTCGTCCTCAGAGCCAACCTGTTCCTGCCCTGACAAAAAACTAAAGTTGTCGCTCCAATCAGGTATTTGAGTCTCATCATCGTCTTCCTCATTGTCTCCACCAACAGGAGTTACAGTTTGGGAATGAGGGTCTACATTATGGTCAGAACCTTCTGCGTCTGGTCCTGGATCCGACTCATAAAGATTCTGGGCATCAGTGCAGATCATTTCCTCGTCTGGATTCACAGAAGCGCTGGAGTCGACCTCTGATTCCCAGGCTATAGTATGAGTAAACAGCTCTGCAGACTCAACCATCTGTTCTACCTCATACTCAGACGGGCAGCTGGAGATTTGGGAGCTGTGAGGAAGCAAATGCGATTGGGGTGACACCTTTGAGGACTGGCGTATTTGTGATGTTGAAGTTGATGTGGAGGAGAGCCCACTTAAAGGAGCACTTGATATCCGTTGAAGCACCTGCTGTTTTTGTGCCTCATCTGGAATTTGTAGCGATTGGCGTGGCCGTAAGAAAGGGATCTTATCACACTGTCCGCTAAAAGAAGTAGACATTTTAGTTTGGCTGGAAGATGGTCTTTCTTCTGCAGATGTTACTGTTGCTTTAACACCTACCCCACGGACACAACCTTTTTTCCCCTTCCCAACACGCCTATTCCCCTTTCCACCAGCAGCAGGCCTTTTTCCACTCATTTTGGTGGTTAACTAATTCACAACTCTGGAGTTGTTTGCACAAAAAAACAATGGATGGGAACCGAGCAGAGCTGAGTGGCCAAACTGTGGTATTAGGCCAAAACTATTGGCTGGGTTAGATGGAGAAAAAAATTATATTCGATTTGCAACCTGATGGAGGTCAGTATAGATGGACTAATAGAACAAGTCCCACACACAGCTAGGAGCCCAAATATTTTTTCAGAGGTAGATGCAGAAAAAAAATATATTCAGTTTGCAACCTGATGGAGGTCAGTATAGATGGACTAATAGAGAAAGTCCCATACACTGCTAGAAGGCCAAATAATTTTTCAGAGCTAGATGCAGACAAAAAATTATTTTGAATTTGCAACCTGATGGAGGTCAGTATAGGTGCACTAATAGAACAAGTCCCACACACTGCTAGAAGGCCAAATATTTTTTCAGAGCTAGATGCAGAAAAAAATTATATTCAGTTTGCAAACTGATGGAGGTTAGTATAGATGGACTAATAGAGAAAGTCCCACACACTGCTAGAAGCCCAAATATTTTTTCAGAGGTAGATGCAGAAAAAAATTATATTCAGTTTACAACCTGATGGAGGTCAGTATAGATGGACTAATAGAACAAGTCCCACACACAGCTAGAAGCCCAAATATTTTTTCAGAGGTAGATGCAGAAAAAAATTATATTCAGTTTGCAACCTGATGGAGGTCTGTATAGATGGATTAATAGAACAAGTCCCACACACAGCTAGAAGCCCAATATTTTTTCAGAGGTAGATGCAGAAAAAAAATATATTCAGTTTGCAACCTGATGGAGGTCAGTATAGATGGACTAATAGAGAAAGTCCCACACACTGCTAGAAGGCCAAATATTTTTTCAGAGCTAGATGCAGAAAAAAATTATATTCAGTTTGCAACCTGATGGAGGTCAGTATAGATGGACTAATAGAACAAGTCCCACACACAGCTAGAAGCCCAAATATTTTTTCAGAGGTAGATGCAGATAAAAATTATTTTTAATTTGCAACCTGATGGAGGTCAGTATAGATGGACTAATAGAGAAAGTCCCACACACTGCTAGAAGGCCAAATATTTTTTCAGATCTAGATGCAGATAAAAATTATTTTTAATTTGCAACCTGATGGAGGTCAGTATAGATGGACTAATAGAGAAAGTCCCACACACTGCTAGAAGGCCAAATATTTTTTCAGCGCTAGATGCAGAAAAAAATTATATTCAGTTTGCAACCTGATGGAGGTCAGTATAGATGGACTAATAGAACAAGTCCCACACACTGCTAGAAGCCCAAATATTTTTTCAGAGCTAGATGCAGAAAAAAATATATTCAATTTGCAACCTGATGGAGGTCAGTATAGATGGACTAATAGAATGATGCTATGCCCAAAAGATTTTACTTCACTAGGTGCAGTAAAAAAATTGGTATTCTATACACAGGTGGTATATCTTGCAACACAGATAGACTACTCCACTGACTAACACACTCTGCAATAGGCCAAAAAGGATTAGCTTTGCTAGATTCAGCCAAATGCTGTGAAAAAAACTTGCACAGCACTGGCACAGACCTGCCTGGCAAAAACTGATAGGAACTGATGTAACCTAGTCCTGAAAAGGACTGCAATTACAATTAGTCTTTACTCCCACAATCTATCTATTTAAGAGCACAGACCTGCCTGATAAAAGTCATAGGAAATGCTGTAACCTAGTCCTTAAAAGGACTGCAATCACAACTATTCCCTACTCCCAAGCTATCTGTAGATTTATGCGAAAATTGGCTTGAAATTAACAAGGTATAGCACACACAGCAACAGCGGTGCCGTCTAACACGCAGCTGCAGCAGTGAGAAAATGGTGGCGACGGGGAAAATGGCTTGGTCTTATAGGGCAAGGACATGTGACATACACTGCCAATGACACATGCCCTTGCTTGTGTGAAAAACAGCAGTTCGCTCCGTGTGTGCGCTGCTGATAGGCTGACAGACTGCACCTCCCCACTGCAAATGCGGGAAAGAGAAAAAAAAATGGAGATCTTCATTATTCCTGCAGAGATCCATCCCCTGCCCCTCCCCCCACCCCGCTGTACACTCAAACTGCGTATTAACATTAATTTTCATCATTACTGAGAAAAAATCCAGTTATGATTTTGGTGCACGAACAGTTATCGAACATAACCTCGAATAGCCGAATTTTTCTCAAATCGTTCGTGTTCGCCGAACGGCTCGAACACCGCCCAAAACAGCTCGAATTTGAGATTGGCGAACAGTTCGAGTAGAACAACGCTCATCTCTAGTAATCATGACTACTGGGTTGCCACACTCTTAGATCCCCCAAACTTTTCGATCAACCTTTTCATTTTAATAAAGACCAAAAAAATGGTCATTTTTGAAATTATAAGCATTAGCAGGCTGTTAGAAACTGAAATCAAACAGTTTTCAACTCAAAACTTTATTCTAGGTGATGTTACATTTTCACATAGGACCCCTTGTTCGAAAGGAGCTTCTGAACTCTCTCGTCCATTGAATTTGTCAGGTTTTGGATGGTTTCTGCTTCAATTGTTTTGCATGAGGACAGAATACCCTCCCAGAGCTGTTGCTTAGATGTGAACTGCCTCCCGCCAATATAGACACTCCTTTTAATGATGCTCCAGAGGTTCTGAATGGGGTAGAGGTCAGGGGAGTATGGGGGTTACACCATAAGTTTGTCCCCTTTTATGCCCATATCAGCCAGAGATGCAGATGTTTTATGTGCAGCATGAGATGGTGCATTATCATGCAAAAAAATGATCTTGCTGTGAAATACACGGTTCTTCTTCTTGAACCATGGCAGGAAGTGCTGTTTGAGAAAATCCACATACATTATGGAGTTCATCTTTAGCGCCTTCAGGGATCCTAAAGGGGCCGACAATCTCTCTCCCCATGATTCCAGCCCAAAACATTACTCCACCTCCTCCTTGTTGGCGCTGTAGCCGTGTTTGCGTGGGGTGTCCATCAACCAGCCATCCTCCACTCCATCCATCTGGACCATTGAGCGCTGCACGGCACTCATCCGTGAACAAAACAGTTTTGAAATCAGTCTTCATGTAATGTTTGGCCCACTGGAGCCGTTTCTGCTTGTGTGAAGTGGATAGAGGAGGTCGACAGGATGGCGTATGCACAGCTGCAAACCTCTGAAGGACCCTGCATCTTGTTGTTCGGGGGACGTTGGAGGCACCAGCAGCTTCAAAAACTTGTTTGCTGCTATGACAAGGCTTTTTTGCCGCTGCTCTTTTAACCTCACGTAATTGCCTGTAGGAAAGAGTCCTCAATTTGCCCTTATCAGCACGCACACGTGTGTACTGTGAATCAGCTAAATACTTCTTGATTGCCAAGACACTTCATCCTGATCATCGCACAATGTTGATTGTAGTCATGCCTTGACCTAAACACTCCACAATTTGTTGCTTCTCAGCAGCCGACACATCCTTTTTATTTCCCATTTTGGCAGAAAATGTAGGCTGCTTAATAATGTGAGCCAGCCTTCTTAAGTAGTCTTGCCTTTCATTGGACACACCTGCCAAACTAATTAGCACAGGTGTCTGCAATTGCTTACAGTGATATAAAGAGCCCTGACACACATCACCATCAATGAGTTTAACTGACAAACAAACAAATTCTTCCCTTATCACTCCTAAACACTTTTTGCATAATAATTTGGAACACAGTGTACATGTGCTTTTCCACAAAACACCAGTGGTTCACGTAGTGAATCTTACAGTTCTAACTTGCCAACCGTGGTCTGTATGGAGTTGTTCAATAAAGGGCCCAAAATTAAGATAACATAGATGGGAGAGGTCTCTATGAATAGGAATTCCTAAGTATTTGATACCCTGTGAGGGCCAGGCAAATGGAAAGTTGGACTGGATGGAATCCTATATGGATTTGGGGAGGGAGACATCGAGGGCCTCAGACTTCGCTGCATTGATTTTAAAATTTGACCATGTAACAAAGTGATCTATTTCAGCCATAACAGCATGGATGGATATATGTGATTGAGTGATATATACTAGGACATCATCAGCAAATAGAGAGCACTTGTACTCGTTGCCTCCCACCTCAATCCACCTAATATTGGGGTTATGGCGAATTGATGAGAGCAGGTGCTCCGTCACTAGGATGTATAAGAGAGAGGACAGAGGACATTCCTGCCTTGTCCCATTGGTGATTGTGAAAGGTGATGAAAATGTTCTGACGCACCCCCTGGTCCTTGGGACACCCGGAGCCAGACCCTTTTTGGTGGATGCTGGTGGTTGTAGTCTTCGTGGCGGCGACCCGGTTCCGTGGCTCAGGGTGGTCAAACCAGTGGCGGAACTATTTATGTGGTTTTGATGTTTAAATGTCCGACTACGCCACCCGTGGATTGCGGTCAGAGTGAACCGCCGCTGCAGGGCAGACCGCTGAGGCTGGTGTTGTGGGTGCAGCAGAGCATAGCATAACTCCCCACGGGAGGAGTATAGCCTCAGGGCAGTGTATGCGGAGGATGGGGGTGATGGTGCAGGGCAGCAGCAGTAACGACACGGAGTCAGTGATGCAGTCCAGGGCCTTTACTCACAGTTCTTATTATCCAGACCACGTCTGCAGGTAACGGCTGCCCACGTCGTACTGTGCTCACCAGGTGAGGGGCTCAGACAACTCCCAGATAACTTTGGAGCGCTTCACAGGACCCCCTTTGTGTGTCCTTTGTCTGGCCTTTCTTACCAACGCTTCTGTCCGGCTGCCTCGGGCCTCCTCTTGGTAAACTTGGCACCAGTTTCCCTGACCCTATGTGGTGCCTTCCTAGCGGGTGTAGCGAGGGGCTGCGCCACATAAAATGTCACAGCCTCCGGTTTCTAGCTGAGGGTCGTTTCCCGCCTCCACTAGTTTCAGGGACCGGTCTCCCCCTTTGGCCTGACCCCTCTACGCAGGTGGATTCGGGCGTGCGGTGGCGACTCGCCCGTCCGCAACCCTGGGATCCCTTCGTTCCTCGTTCCTGGAGCCTTCTCCGCTCGTTTTCCTTCCTTCTCCCTCTTCCAGGCCTGGGCCTGTGTTACTAGGCCCGCCTCCGGAGCAGAGCTCATGCAGAGCCCCTGCTCCCTGTCACTTCTGCTCAGACTTCTCTGCACTGAACTAATATGGTGCCCACCTTTTATACTCCCTTATCAATGCACCCAGGAACTGCTTCCTCCCTGCTCCTGCACTACAGGGTTCCCCTTCCTCAGTGTTCCCTCCCCCCACTCCAGCCAGGGTCCTTGACTGTCGTGCCCATCTCAGGGGCATATTGGTCGTCCTGCCCCACGGCAATGTGGTGTAATGCATGCAGGTGTCGGGGTCCTGATCCACACTCCATCCTTACCTGAGAGTGAGATATCACACCTCTGGGTGAGGTGCAATACCTCTTTAGCAACCGAGCCCTCAGGGTGCTACAGTTCCATTTATCTTAAGCCTAGGTGACGTATTGTGATACAGGGCCGTGATTTTGGCTGTAAAAGGGTCCCCTAGACCCCTACCCCAAGCTTTTTAAGAGAATTATATATGGCGTGCCAGGAGACTCTATGGAATGCTTTCTCAGCATCCAACGAGAGTATCTAATTACAAATTTTTAACTGCATCTAGCCCAGGAAATACTTTGTGCCTAGTAGCAGTGTCTGCTAGTCAGCGGATTATCCCGGCTGTTAAGCAAGCTACACCACCTGTAGTTTGGACACTTAATTTTTTCAAAGGAAATGCTTCGGGACCACGGGATACTCAGTGAAGAGCATCAGGAGGCACCCCAAGGCATAGGGGATGGGACTGGCAGTAGGATGCCTTGCGGTGGACAGCCGAGCTCGATCCTTATAAAAGCTTTTTAACTGCAGCAGCTTTAGTGGACGCTACTGGAGCTGGAATTACGCGGCTGCTGGCATGAGACTTGCCCTCCAATAGATCCTTGTAAATGGATTTAAAGTGTATTCATTCAAATTAGAGAGACAATTTAAATTGAAAAGCTTAGAGCTGCCTCCACCATAGGGGGGCTCGCTCGACCCACCAGCGGACAGGCACCAGTATTGGGAGAGGGGGGCTGGCCGTCAGGGTTCACCACGGCTCTGGCACAAACCCGGCGACACGGAGGTGGCACGGGCAGGAGCGGACTGAATGTGTCGGCTTCTCACTTTTTGGATTTTAGAAGGGCATGACATGCCTATATCTGTGTCTCCCCCTCCTTTTACTCCTCCACCTCTTTTCTTTTCGCATGACTATATGTAAATGTCACTTTTCCATGTGTTAGTTGTGTCTTCTGAGCAGTTTGTCAGCTTTTGGACACCTTTGAAGGTGTTTTCTATGTGTTTCTATGTGTTTTTGTTTGCCTGCCATTGGTTTTAACGGTGTTCGAAGGTGTTCGACGAACAGTTCGGCGAACACATGGGTGTTCGACGAACCGAACCGAACTCGAACACTACGGGGGTGGCTCAACACTACTGGCGATGGCCGAACCCTGGACCAACGCAAGAAGCTTAAGAGCCGTATCATGCATGACCTGAGGACCTAGGAAAACAGTCTTTAGGGCTCTAAGAAAGAGACTCGCGTTAGCCACTACCATTTCACTCCACTCCCACAGAGGGGTAGCCCACTCTAAGGCCCTGTGAGAAAGTAACGAGATGACAAAACCCACTTTGGCCCTTTTGGAGGGGAACCATGCTTCCATCATCTCTAACTGAATGGAGCACAGATTAATAAAACCTCTGCAGGATCTGCTGTCGCCAGAAAATTTTTCCTGGAGAGCAAAATGGGGTAATGGGGCAATTGCAGCTGCCGCAGCATTCACCGCAACCTTGTTAACCAGATTGGCCGCCTGAGAAGCGGCCTGGGTAGTTACTGCAGTGATATCAGCCACCGGGGCAGCTTGTTCCAGAGTCCTAAGTCTGGCCTCAATTCGCTGTATATAGCGCTGCAGTTGCTGGTTGTCAGCCATGTTCGGCAAGACCCTGGCGCTCTGATACTGTTATGGGGGTGGTTGTAAACAACTTTATTAATAATGGAAAGCAACCGAACCCGGGGTCCGCGATGCAGCCTAGAAGACTGCAGCCGAACACCTTCTGGGTAAGAAGGTACAACAACCAACTAATACATAAATCCCTCCGGTGTTACAGCACACCGAGATGGGAAAAGGGATTCGCACTATCTCCGTTAACTGCATGAGAGATGTGCGACAAATAACGTAGCCGTAGCCCTGTTAACTGCACAGAGGCTTCACGGCAGATGCTAAGAAGTGTGTGTGACTCACACCGGCGTATATGTGCTCCCAGCCTGTGTGCGACCGGACTGCGGAGTAACTCTCCACATGGCTAACAGGCGGTGCCAGGAATACGGAGTCCGCAGTCTGCTCGGGGTGTATAGCGACCCCCTTGTTGAAGCCAGACTGTCAAATGGAACTACCTGCCTCCCTCCAGCTAAGACTGCCTATCCCCAGCTAAACCTGCCTGTCAGAAGCTAGAGCAGCAAGAGAGCACGTGGAGCCCAAACAGACAAGCGTCCATACATGAACACAACCTTAGCTCAATGATCAGAGCGCGCCACCATGCTTGTGGGCGGTCTATTTAAAGACTAAGCCCTGTCCACTGTCACATTATTGGTCGCACTACTGATGACGTCACTCGCGGCCAATCAGGCGGTGCCAGGTCACCGGATCAGCTGACCACAAAGCACCAATCACGGTCCGCCATGTCACGGGCATGCTCAGTGCAGTACATCCCGGACTTAGGCTGTATCAGCCCTTGTTCCCCTCCGCAACCTATGCTTAACACTACTAGGAACAATAATCTAAGAGACAGCCTGTATTTCTTGTGCACTGACTAGGCATTTGGACCAAAGGCAATGCTAAGCAGCATCCACCCTGGCTGTACCAGAATGGGAGACCACAGGTGATTCTGACCCACTTTCAGGTCTAGGAACTGCCCAAAGCCTAACAGTAAGGGGTGCAATAAGTGACAAAAAGAAAGTGTTTAGAGAACTAAAGCAAGTAGGTAGTGATGAGGCATTAAATAAATACAGAAAATTAAATAAATTCTGTGAAAATCAAGGCAGTAAAGATTGAAACAGAGAGATTCATTGCCAGAGAAAGTAAAAATAATCCCAAAATATTCTTTAACTACATAAATAGTAAAAAGCTGAAAAATAGTAGTGTTGGCCCCTTTGAAAATAGTCTGGGTGAAATTGAGGATGAGGAAAAAGCCAACATGCTAAATAATTTTTATCAATAGTATTTACACAAGAAAATCGCATGACAGAAAACATGATTAGTGATAACAAAAATTCTCCATTAAATGTCACTTGCTTAACCCAGCAGGAAGTACGGCGGCGTCTAAAAATCACTAAAGTTGACAAATCCCGGAGCCTGAAGGGTTTTGTTTCAGGCTTATTCAGTTGTGACTTGGTTAACCTTTCTGAAATTGGTTTGGATATTTTCAAATTAAATATTCAAAACATTATAGAGGCCATTGTGTGGGGGGCCCTGTCCGCTAGTTTCACCGGCAGGCCCGTTTGGGAGTCACACCCAGCTCTTGCTGGTTGGTGTTTGAGCAGACGCTATATAATATATTGTGCATCTTGAGTCAAATAAGGACTGAGTAGATGTTTCTTACTGATTGATTATGGACTGATTATTTATGATTATAACTTTAACCCTTGCACAGTGGCCTGTTTTCACAAGTTTGTCAAAAGGTTTAATATATATATATTTATAGTTGTATTCAGTATTTAGCATTTATAATCCCATGCATACTGTGACCTGAGTATGCTACTACTGGACAGATGGTGCAGACAGAGCTGCTGCAACTTACAATCTTACTGGCAGATGGTGTGGCATGGATTTTTTTCTTTTAGGTAACCCTGTCCATTTTTGCTCTTTTGCCAGACATTTTTAAATGAAGCACATGTGAGCCTGCACTGTTTGAGTACAATACCTCACTAATTTGTCCCAGACTAAACAATTATCTTTGTGTTTGTAGTATTGTGGAGTGCGTTAATAGCACACTGGATAGGTGCAAAAGAAGTGAAGGAAGAGTAAATTGCAGCACAGTGTTCTGTCTTCTGTATTCTCTCTACTACGTCTCTCTGACTGAGCTCTGAAGTCCTCTCTTCTCCACAATATGGCAGCAGCATTGCCTATTTGGGCTTCTATAGTAGAAGAGGGTCTAGTAACTGATCTGGTACACAGATCTTCTGTAAAACTGGTGACGCACCCCATGGGCCTGTGCTGTGCAGGGGACACCCGGAGCCAGACCGCTGGGGGTTGTAGTCTCCGTGCCCAGGGTGGTCGATTCAGTGGCAGTTTTAGTATTGTGATAATTGTCCGACTACGCCACCCGTGGATTGCGGTCAGTGGGGACCGCCGCTGCAGGGCAGACCGCTGAGGCTGGTATTATGTGTGCAGCTTAGAATGGGATGACTCCCCACTGGAGGAGTATAGCCTCAGGGCAGTTAGTGTGGATGGTGGGAGTGATGGTGCACGAGCGCAGCAGTAATAACTTAGAGTCCGTGCAGTGCAGTTCCGGGTCTTTACTGGTATTATGAAGCAGACCCTCCCGGGAGTACTGGTTAGCAGTAGGGGCCTGGTCAGTCTGTGAGCAACAGGATCTCCCACTGGCCAGGTGGAGTTGTAGGCCTCCCCGTCTATCTGAACTCTTTCCTGGCTACCTTGCTCTATGCGGGTAGAAGTAGCCCACGTCCCTGAGTATACCGTGTGGTGCTCACCCGTATGGCCGGTGACTTGGGGCCTTCTGTTAGCCTCCGCTCCACGACGGCGGTGCTGGTCCCTAGCTTGTGACCGTGCCTCCGGGCTTCTAAGGCCAGAGGACCTGGAATCCCCTGCCGGTTGGATTCTGCTGCTGGACCTGGATGTCCCCACAGCCTCGGACTCCGTGTCCAGTCTAAGTGTCTTCAGCCAGGGCGAGCTATCTGGCTTCCAGCCCCTGGCACTCACTCCTGCTCCTACAGAGCTCTTGCTGTCACTTTCCCTCTCCAGGCTCTGGCTCCCAGACTCTGTCTCACCTAATCCCGCCCCAGACCCAGTTTATAAGGGCAGATTCCTCCCCTCCCAGGTCTGGGCGGGCGGTGTTGCATGCTTAGGGCTCCTGACCAGAGAAACCTCCCACTTGCTCTCAGACGTAATATTTCTATTACTGTGGCAACCAGACCCCTGGGGTGCCACACTGGGGTCAGGCACCACAGTGAGAGTTGTTTCAGTTTATGACTGATTTTCATTGGAAGTAAAATCACGGTGTTCGCCAGCCATGGTGACCAGTTTTGGTAATGGGTGGCCATAGTATCCAATACAATGATTTCACTTATAATATTTGCTTATCTGCGGGTGAACACATATTTATGAGGGTTCCAAAAGAACTGACTCTTGTTGAGTAGAGCCAAATGATGCAGCTCACCAAAAAGAGCAGTACTGTCCCTCCCTAATTGAGTAATCAGTGATCCCTGACTTATATCCCCTTGTGATTGGCTGGAAGTGTTATAGAGTGGGGTAATTCAACCTGTTGGACTGTGGTTATGTGATCTTTCTTTTTTGTGACCAATGGAACCTATTATTTTAGATTATTTGTCTCAATTGAATCAAGAATTACTTGGATTCACAAACTTTGACCAATTCTTAAAAATTTGTATCTAACTTGATATGTGCCAAATCTATTCTCTCACCTTTAATCTTCATACTTAATTTGGCCCTCACTGCAAAAGTATTTACATCAGGATGTATTTTGTCTCCTTTCAAATTACACAGCAATTTGCTATGATTTTTCTAGTTACCCTTGAACAAAATGGCACGTAACCCAAAATGCTTTGTTGCAAAGTAAGTAGTGTTGAGCCACCCCCGTAGTGTTCGAGTTCGGTTCGGTTCGTCGAACACCCGTGTGTTCGCCGAACTGTTCGTCGAACTGTTCGTCGAACTCCTTCGAACACCGTTAAAACCAATGGCAGGCAAGCAAAAACACATAGAAACACATAGAAAACACCTTCAAAGGTGTCCAAAAGCTGACAAACTGCTCAAAAGACACAACTAACACATGGAAAAGTGACAAGTACATATAGTCATGCGAAAATAAAAGAGGTGGAGGAGTAAAAGGAGAGGGAGACACAGATATAGGCATGTCATGCCCTTCTAAAATCCAAAAAGTGAGAAGCCGACACGGCCAGTCCGCTCCTGCCCGTGCCACCTCCGTGTCGCCGGGTTTGTGCCAGAGCCGCGGTGAACCCTGATGGCCAGCCCCCCTCTCCCAATACTGGTGCCTGTCCGCTGGTGGGTCGAGCGAGCCCCCCTGTGGTGGAGGCAGCTCTAAGCTTTTTAATTTAAATTGTCTCTCTAATTTGAATGAATACACTTTAAATCCATTTACAAGGATCTATTGGAGGGCAAGTCTCATGCCAGCAGCCGCGTAATTCCAGCTCCAGTAGCGTCCACTAAAGCTGCTGCAGTTAAAAAGCTTTTATAAGGATCGAGCTCGGCTGTCCACCGCAAGGCATCCTGCTGCCAGTCCCAGCCCCTATGCCTTGGGGTGCCTCCTGATGCTCTTCACTGAGTATCCCATGGTCCCGAAGCATTTCCTTTGAAAAAATTAAGTGTCTAAACTACAGGTGGTGTAGCTTGCTTAACAGCCGGGATAATCCGCTGACTAGCAGACACTGCTACTAGGCACAAAGTATTTCCTGGGCTAGATGCAGTTAAAAATTTGTAATTAGATACTCTCGTTGGATGCTGAGAAAGCATTCCATAGAGTCTCCTGGCACGCCATATATGATTCTATTAAAAAGCTTGGGGTAGGGGTCTAGGGGACCCTTTTATAGCCAAAATCACGGCCCTGTATCGCAATACGTCACCTAGGCTGAAGATAAATGGAACTGTAGCACCCTGAGGGCTCGGTTGCTACAGACGTATTGCACCTCACCCAGAGGTGTGATATCTCACTCTCAGGTAAGGATGGAGTGTGGATCAGGACCCGACACCTGCATGCATTACACCACATTGCCGTGGGGCAGGGCGACCAATATGCCCCTGAGATGGGCACGACAGTCCCTGTCCCTGGCTGGAGTGGGGGGAGGGAACACTGAGGAAGGGGAACCCTGTAGTGCAGGAGCAGGGAGGAAGCAGTTCCTGGGTGCATTGAGAAGGGAGTATGAAAGGTGGGCACCATCTTAGTTCAGTGCAGAGAAGTCTGAGCAGAAGTGGCAGGGAGCAGGGGCTCTGCATGAGCTCTGCTCCGGAGGCGGGCCTAGTAACAGAGGCCCAGGCCTGGAAGAGGGAGAAGGAAGGAAGAGGAGCGGAGAAGGCTCCAGGAACGAGGAATGAAGGGATCCCAGGGGTGCGGACGGGCGAGTCGCCACCGCACGCCCGAATCCACCTGCGTGGAGGGGTCAGGCCAAAGGGGGAGACCGGTCCCCGAACTAGTGGAGGCAGGAAACGACCCTCAGCTAGAAACCGGAGGCTCTGACATTTTATGTGGCGCAGCCCCTCGCTACACCCGCTAGGAAGGCACCACATAGGGTCAGGGAAACTGGCGCCAGGTTTACCAAGAGGAGGCCCGAGGCAGCCGGACAGAAGTGTTGGTAAGAAAGGCCAGACAAAGGACACACAAAGGGGGTCCTGTGAAGTGCTCCAAAGTTATCTGGGAGTTGTCTGAGCCCCTCACCTGGTGAGCACAGTACGACGTGGGCAGCCGTTACCTGCAGACGTGGTCTGGATAATAAGAACTGTGAGTAAAGGCCCTGGACTGCATCACTGACTCCGTGTCGTTACTGCTGCTGCCCTGCACCATCACCCCCATCCTCCGCATACACTGCCCTGAGGCTATACTCCTCCCGTGGGGAGTTATGCTACGCTCTGCTGCACCCACAACACCAGCCTCAGCGGTCTGCCCTGTAGCGGCGGTTCACTCTGACCGCAATCCACGGGTGGCGTAGTCGGACATTTAAACATCAAAACCACATAAATAGTTCCGCCACTGGTTTGACCGCCCTGAGCCACGGAACCGGGTCGCCGCCACGAAGACTACAACCACCAGCATCCACCAAAAAGGGTCCGGCTCCGGGTGTCCCAAGGCCCAGGGGGTGCGTCAGAACATTTTCATCACCTTTCACAATCACCAATGGGACAAGGCAGGGATGTCCTCTGTCCCCTCTCTTATACATCCTAGTGACGGAGCACCTGCTCTCATCAATTCGCCATAACCCCAATATTAGGTGGATTGAGGTGGGAGGCACCGAGTACAAGTGCTCTCTATTTGCTGATGATGTCCTAGTATATATCACTCAATCACATATATCCATCCATGCTGTTATGGCTGAAATAGATCACTTTGTTACATGGTAAAATTTTAAAATCAATGCAGCGAAGTCTGAGGCCCTCGATGTCTCCCTCCCCAAATCCATATAGGATTCCATCCAGCCCAACTTTCCCTTTGCCTGGCCCTCACAGGGTATCAAATACTTAGGAATTCCTATTCATAGAGACCTCTCCCATCTATGTTATCTTAATTTTGGGCCCTTTATTGAACAATTCCATACAGACCACGGTTGGCAAGTTAGAACTGTAAGATTCACTGCGTGAACCGCTGGTGTTTTGTGGAAAAGCACATGTACACCGCGTTCCAAATTATTATGCAAAAAGTGTTTAGGAGTGATAAGGGAAGAATTTGTTTGTTTGTCAGTTAAACTCATTGATGGTGATGTGTGTCAGGGCTCTTTATATCACTGTAAGCAATTGCAGACACCTGTGCTAATTAGTTTGGCAGGTGTGTCCAATGAAAGGCAAGACTACTTAAGAAGGCTCTCTCACATTATTAAGCAGCCTACATTTTCTGCCAAAATGGGAAAGAAAAAGGATGTGTCGGCTGCTGAGAAGCAACAAATTGTGGAGTGTTTAGGTCAAGGCATGACTACAATCAACATTGTGCGATGATCAGGATGAAGTGTCTTGGCAATCAAGAAGTATGTAGCTGATTCACAGTACACACGTGTGCGTGCTGATAAGGGCAAATTGAGGACTCTTTCCTACAGGCAATTACGTCAGGTTGAAAGAGCAGCGGCAAAAAAGCCTTGTCATAGCAGCAGACAAGTTTTTGAAGCTGCTTGTGCCTCCAACGTCCCCCGAACAACAAGATGCAGGGTCCTTCAGAGGTTTGCAGCTGTGCATACGCCATCCTGTCGACCTCCTCTATCCACTTCACACAAGCAGAAACGGCTCCAGTGGGCCAAACATTACATGAAGACTGATTTCAAAACTGTTTTGTTCACGGATGAGTGCCGTGCAGCGCTCGATGGTCCAGATGGATGGAGTGGAGGATGGCTGGTTGATGGACACCCCACGCAAACACGGCTACAGCGCCAACAAGGAGGAGGTGGAGTAATGTTTTGGGCTGGAATCATGGGGAGAGAGATTGTCGGCCCCTTTAGGATCCCTGAAGGTGCTAAAGATGAACTCCATAATGTATGTGGATTTTCTCAAACAGCACTTCCTGCCATGGTTCAAGAAGAAGAACCGTGTATTTCACAGCAAGATCATTTTTCTGCATGATAATGCACCATCTCATGCTGCACATAAAACATCTGCATCTCTGGCTGATATGGGCATAAAAGGGGACAAACTTATGGTGTGACCCCCATGCTCCCCTGACCTCTACCCCATTCAGAACCTTTGGAGCATCATTAAAAGGAGTGTCTATGATGGCGGGAGGCAGTTCACATCTAAGCAACAGCTCTGGGAGGGTATTCTGTCCTCATGCAAAACAATTGAAGCAGAAACCATCCAAAACCTGACAAATTCAATGGACGAGAGAGTTCAGAAGCTCCTTTCGAACAAGGGGTCCTATGTGAAAATGTAACATCACCTAGAATAAAGTTTTCAGTTGAAAACTGTTTGATTTCAGTTTCTAACAACCTGCTAATGCTTATAATTTCAAAAATGACCATTTTTTGGTCTTTATTAAAATGAAAAGGTTGATCGAAAAGTTTGGGGAATCTAAGAGTGTGGCAACCCAGTAGTCATGATTACTTCGAATTCTGACAATATGAGGGTCATGCTGCAGGTAGTGCAGCAAGAAGGCACTTATGTGTCTTGCGCATCTCGGAGCCCCAAAATTATTTTCCGGGCTAGATGCAGCTAAAAATTATTTTTAATTTTAAATCTGGTGGAGCTTACTATAGATGGCCTAATAGGATCAGTGCTGCACACTGCTACAAAGCCCAAATTATTTTCCAGTCAAGATACAGATAAACATGATTAGTAATTTGAAAGCTTAAAACGTTTGGTAGGGTGATTTTAACCAATCATCAAGCTTTTACTCTCCCCAGGATGACACAGGGGTAGAAAAGTCGTTTCGGATCCATGATTTGTTCATCTTTATGAACGTGAGTCTGTCTACATTATCAGTGGAGAGCCGCGTGCGCTTATCTGTCAGCACACCACCAGCAGCGCTGAACACACGTTCAGACAGAACGCTGGCTGCGGGGCATGACAAGATCTCCAAGGCGTAAGTGGCTAGCTCCAGCCATTTATCCAGATTGGAAGCCCAAAAAGAGCAAGGGTCCAGTGACACAGTCGTGGCTTCAATGTTTACTTGGAGATACTCCTGTTCCATCGTCTCTAGGCGTTGACTATGTGTCAGACTTCTTGTCTCCTGTGGCCTTGCAAAGGATGGGCTAAAAAAGTGGTGAAATGATTTCGCAAAATTGATGTTACCAGCAGATACTGTGGTTCTGTTACGGTTTGAGTGCTGAACACTTGACGGTCCCACGGTTGGCAAGTTGGAACTGTGAGATTCACTACGTGCACCACTGGTATTTTGTGGAAAAGCACATGTAAGATTCTGCAACAGTCTCTGCTGATACTCCTGCATGCGTGCATCCCTTTCTATGGCAGGAATAATTTCTGCAAATTTACTTTTGTACCGGTGATCTAACAGTGTGGCAACCCAGTAGTCAGGATTATTTCTAATTCTCACAATTCGAGGGTCATGTTGCAGGTAGTGCAGCAAGAAGGCACTCATGTGTGTTGCGCATCCAGGAGCACCAAGTCCCTGTTGTGTTGGTGGCGAGGTAACAATCATGCTTCCTTCCTCTGTCCTCTCCCCCCAACCTCGCACAACAGAAATGTGATCAAGGTCTCCCTCATCTGATGAGTCTTCCATCAGTTCGTCCTCCACTTCTTCCTGGGCTCCTGCACCTTCCTCACTAGTTTGGCTGCTACCATGCGCCCTGGTAAAACCATCTCCCCCACCCTCACATGCCTGCCGCCTTGGTGCTGCCGACCTTCTGGACCTTGCAGATGTTAGCCCTTCCGCATACAACTCCTCCTCCTCTACTTCCTCCACCTCCTCTTGTGCCACCACCTGACTCCGAATTCTGTTTAACATGTGCTCCAGCATGTAAATCACCGGAATAGTCATGCTGATAATGGCATCGTCAGCACTAAACATCTTCGTTGCCATTTCAAAACTGTGCAGAAGGGTGCATAGGTCCCTGATCTGAGACCACTCCTCCAGCGTGATTTGCCCCACCTCTGAATCTAGTTGGCCCAGGCTATACGTCAGAACGTATTGCACCAGGGCTTGTCGGTGCTGCCACAGTCGCTGCAACATGTGCAGAGTTGAATTCCACCGGGTAGGCACATCGCATTTTAGCCGGTGAAGTGGCAGGCCCAACGACTTCTGTAGAGATGTAACTCGCTGAGCTGCGGGATGCGAACGGCGGAAGTGAGCACACAGCGACCGTGCCCTCTGCAGAAGGCCATCTAGTCTGGGATAGTGGGCTAAAAATTGCTGGACAACCAGGTTCAACACGTGAGCCATACAAGGCACGTGTGTGACATTGCCCCGGCGAAGGGCCGCACCCAGGTTTGCAGCATTGTCGCACACGGCCTTCCCTGGTTTCAGGTCCAGTGGAGACAACCATTCATGAAATTGGTTCTCCAGAGCTGACCACAACTCCTCAGCTGTGTGACTCACATTTCCCAGACATTTCAATGTAAAAACCGCCTGATGACGTTGAGCCCTACTGCCAGCATAGTAAGGAGGTGTGCAGGATCCCTTCTGCGCAGTTAGAAAGCTTGTGGCATGACCAGACAGGCTTTGGGTGCAGGTGGAAGACCGAGAGGAGGTTGAGGAGGCAGAAGCAGTGGAGGAACTTTGACATAAAGAGGATTGACGCACAACTCGTGGGGACGGCAAGACTTGGACAGGAGCCCCTTGTCCTGCTGTCACCATAGTTACCCAGTGCCCAGTCAGCGACATGTAACGCCCCTGTCCATGCCTACTCGTCCAAGTGTCTGTGGTGAAATGCACCCTGTCACACACAGAGTTTCTCAAAGAAGCGGTGATGTTGTGTGCGACATGCTGGTGGAGCGCAGGCACACCTTTCTTTGAGAAGTAGTGCCAACTGGGCATCTGGTACTGGGGCACTGCGACGGACATAAGGTCTCGAAAATCCTCTGTGTCCACCAGGTGGAAAGGCAGCATTTCTGTAGCCAAGAGCTTGCAGATGGTGAAATTCAACCTCTTAGCTTTCTCATGGCTAGGAGGAAATGGTCTTTTACTTGTCCACATCTGAGGGACCGAGGGCTGGCTATTGTGCTTAGACGGCGTTGATAAGGGTGTCCCCGGCAAACTGCCGGTCTGTGAGGAAGATGCAGGCGGACATGTTAGGTTGCCTTGATCCAAAGGTGGTGCTATCGATGTCGGACAGCGCTCAACACCAGCTGGTGTTACCACCTCCAAAGAAAATGATGACCTGCCAATCACGATGGCTGTTGCGGGTAAAGAGGTGGCAGGTCTACGCCCCAAAACAGGTGTGACTGCTGTCCCCCCAGTCACAGAGGATGAAGAGGCCGCGGATGCACAAGATATGGCAGACGGTGGTTGGCCCGGCCGGCTAGGCCGCATTGTAGCACACTGAGCTTCCCACTGCAACTTATGCTTCATGTCCATGTGCCGGTTCATGCATGAAGTACTCAAACTATGTATTTTTTGGCCTCTACTTAGCTTTTGCTGACAAATGTTACAGATAACACGAGTTGGGTCATCTTTATCGATCTGAAAAAATGCCCAGGCTATGCAAGGCTTAGCACCCATGCGACCTGAAGAGCCACCACGACTTGTGGTGAGAGGCATAGTTGTGTTTGAGGATGCAGTTGTTGACGTGCTTCCAGTACTACGTCTCTGTCCAGGAAGGCGCAACCTGACCTCGTCGTCACTAGCATCTTCCTCCACCTCCTCTGCTGACCTCATCTCTTGGCTGACTGTGGGTTGACAGTAAGTGGGATCTCCGACCTCATCATCATCACCCTGTGCGTTATCACACCCGTCGTCCTCAGAGCCAACCTGTTCCTGCCCTGACAAAAAACTAAAGTTGTCGCTCCAATCAGGTATTTGAGTCTTATCATCGTCTTCCTCATTGTCTCCACCAACAGGAGTTACAGTTTGGGAATGAGGGTCTAAATTATGGTCAGAACCTTCTGCGTCTGGTCCTGGATCCGACTCATAAAGATTCTGGGCATCAGTGCAGATCATTTCCTCGTCTGGATTCACAGAAGCGCTGGAGTCGACCTCTGATTCCCAGGCTATAGTATGAGTAAACAGCTCTGCAGACTCAACCATCTGTTCTACCTCATACTCAGACGGGCAGCTGGAGATTTGGGAGCTGTGAGGAAGCAAGTGCGATTTGGGTGACACCTTTGATGACTGGAGTATTTGTGATGTTGAAGTTGATGTGGAGGAGAGCCCACTTAAAGGAGCACTTGATATCCATTGAAGCACCTGCTGTTTTTGTGCCTCATCTGGAATTTGTAGCGATTGGCGTGGCCGTAAGAAAGGGATCTTATCGCATTGTCCGCTAAAAGAAGTAGACATTTTAGTTTGGCTGGAAGATGGTCTTTCTTCTGCAGATGTTACTGTTGCTTTAACACCTACCCCACGGACACAACCTTTTTTCCCCTTCCCAACACGCCTATTCCCCTTTCCACCAGCAGCAGGCCTTTTTCCACTCATTTTGGTGGTTAACTAATTCACAACTCTGGAGTTGTTTGCACAAAAAAACAATGGATGGTAACCGAGCAGAGCTGAGTGGCCAAACTGTGGTATTAGGCCAAAACTATTGGCTGGGTTAGATGCAGAAAAAAATTATTTTGAATTTGCAACCTGATGGAGGTCAGTATAGATGGACTAATAGAGAAAGTCCGACACACTACTAGAAGGCCAAATATTTTTTCAGAGGTAGATGCAGAAAAAAATATATTCAGTTTGCAACCTGATGGAGGTCAGTATAGATGGACTAATACAACAAGTCCCGCACACAGCTAGAAGCCCAAATATTTTTTCAGAGGTACTGTAGATGCAGATAAAAATTATTTTTAATTTGCAACCTGATGGAGGTCAGTATAGATGGACTAATAGAGAAAGTCCGACACACTACTAGAAGGCCAAATATTTTTTCAGAGGTAGATGCAGAAAAAAATATATTCAGTTTGCAACCTGATGGAGGTCAGTATAGATGGACTAATACAACAAGTCCCACACACAGCTAGAAGCCCAAATATTTTTTCAGTGGTACTGTAGATGCAGATAAAAATTAGTTTTAATTTGCAACCTGATGGAGGTCAGTATAGATGGACTAATAGAGAAAGTCCGACACACTACTAGAAGGCCAAATATTTTTTCAGAGCTAGATGCAGAAAAAAATTATATTCAGTTTGCAACCTGATGGAGGTCAGTATAGATGGATTAATAGAACAAGACCCACACACAGCTAGAAGCCCAATATTTTTTCAGAGGTAGATGCAGAAAAAAATATATTCAGTTTGCAACCTGATGGAGGTCAGTATAGATGGACTAAGAGAACAAGTCCCACACACTGCTAGCAGCCCAAATATTTTTTCAGAGGTACTGTAGATGCAGATAAAAATTAGTTTTAATTTTCAACCTGATGGAGGTCAGTATAGATGGACTAATAGAGAAAGTCCGACACACTACTAGAAGGCCAAATATTTTTTCAGAGGTAGATGCAGAAAAAAATATATTCAGTTTGCAACCTGATGGAGGTCAGTATAGATGGACTAATACAACAAGTCCCACACACAGCTAGAAGCCCAAATATTTTTTCAGAGGTACTGTAGATGCAGATAAAAATTAGTTTTAATTTGCAACCTGATGGAGGTCAGTATAGATGGACTAATAGAGAAAGTCCGACACACTACTAGAAGGCCAAATATTTTTTCAGAGCTAGATGCAGAAAAAAATTATATTCAGTTTGCAACCTGATGGAGGTCAGTATAGATGGATTAATAGAAAAAGACCCACACACAGCTAGAAGCCCAATATTTTTTCAGAGGTAGATGCAGAAAAAAATATATTCAGTTTGCAACCTGATGGAGGTCAGTATAGATGGACTAATAGAACAAGTCCCACACACTGCTAGAAGCCCAAATATTTTTTCAGAGGTACTGTAGATGCAGATAAAAATTAGTTTTAATTTGCAACCTGATGGAGGTCAGTATAGATGGACTAATAGAGAAAGTCCGACACACTACTAGAAGGCCAAATATTTTTTCAGAGCTAGATGCAGAAAAAAATTATATTCAGTTTGCAACCTGATGGAGGTCAGTATAGATGGACTAATAGAGAAAGTCCGACACACTACTAGAAGGCCAAATATTTTTTCAGAGGTAGATGCAGAAAAAAATATATTCAGTTTACAACCTGATGGAGGTCAGTATAGATGGATTAATAGAACAAGACCCACACACAGCTAGAAGCCCAATATTTTTTCAGAGGTAGATGCAGAAAAAAATATATTCAGTTTGCAACCTGATGGAGGTCAGTATAGATGGACTAATAGAACAAGTCCCACACACTGCTAGAAGCCCAAATATTTTTTCAGAGGTACTGTAGATGCAGATAAAAATTAGTTTTAATTTGCAACCTGATGGAGGTCAGTATAGATGGACTAATAGAGAAAGTCCGACACACTACTAGAAGGCCAAATATTTTTTCAGAGGTAGATGCAGAAAAAAATATATTCAGTTTGCAACCTGATGGAGGTCAGTATAGATGGATTAATAGAACAAGAACCACACACAGCTAGAAGCCCAATATTTTTTCAGAGGTAGATGCAGAAAAAAATATATTCAGTTTGCAACCTGATGGAGGTCAGTATAGATGGACTAATAGAACAAGTCCCACACACTGCTAGAAGCCCAAATATTTTTTCAGAGGTACTGTAGATGCAGATAAAAATTAGTTTTAATTTGCAACCTGATGGAGGTCAGTATAGATGGACTAATAGAGAAAGTCCGACACACTACTAGAAGGCCAAATATTTTTTCAGAGGTAGATGCAGAAAAAAATATATTCAGTTTGCAACCTGATGGAGGTCAGTATAGATGGATTAATAGAACAAGACCCACACACAGCTAGAAGCCCAAAGTACTTACTTTTAGAGATGAGCGTTGTTCTACTCGAACTGTTCGCCAATCTCAAATTCGAGCTGTTTTGGGCGGTGTTCAAGCCGTTCGGCGAACACGAACAATTTGAGAAAAATTCGGCTGTTCGAGGTTATGTTCGATAACTGTTCGTGCACCAAAATCATAACTGGATTTTTTCTCAGAAATGATGAAAATTATTGTTAATACGCAGTTTGAGTGTACAGCGGGGTGGGGGAGGGGCAGGGGATGGATCTCTGCAGGAACAATGAAGACCTCCATTTTTTTTTCTCTTTCCCGCATTTACAGTGGGGAGGTGCAATCTGTCAGCCTATCAGCAGCGCACACACGGAGCGAAGTGCTTTTTTTCACACAAGCAAGGGCATGTGTCATTGGCAGTGTATGTCACATGTCCTTGCCCTATAAGACCAAGCCATTTTCCCCGTCGCCACCATTTTCTCACTGCTGCAGCTGCGTGTTAGACGGCACCGCTGTTGCTGTGTGCGCTATACCTTGTTAATTTCAAGCCAATTTTCGCACAAATATACAGATAGCTTGGGAGTAGGGAATAGTTGTGATTGCAGTCCTTTTAAGGACTAGGTTACAGCATTTCCTACGACTTTTATCAGTGAGGTCTGTGCTCTTAAATAGATCGGTTGTGGGAGTAAAGACTAATTGTAATTGCAGTCCTTTTCAGGACTAGGTTACATGAGTTCCTATCAGTTTTTGCCAGGCAGGTCTGTGCCAGTGCTGTGCAAGTTTTTTTCACAGCATTTGGCTGAATCTAGCAAAGCTAATCCTTTTTGGCCTATTGCAGAGTGTGTTAGTCAGTGGAGTAGCCTATCTGTGTTGCAAGATATACCACCTGTGTATAGAATACCAATTTTTTTACTGCACCTAGTGAAGTAAAATCTTTTGGGCATAGCATCATTCTATTAGTCCATCTATACTGACCTCCATCAGGTTGCAAATTAAAACTAATTTTTATCTGCATCTACAGTACCTCTGAAAAAATATTTGGGCTTCAAGCAGTGTGTCGGACTTGTTCTATTAGTCCATCTATACTGACCTCCATCAGGTTGCAAACTGAATATATTTTTTTCTGCATCTGCCTCTGAAAAAATATTGGGCTTCTAGCTGTGTGTGGGTCTTGTTCTATTAATCCATCTATACTGACCTCCATCAGGTTGCAAACTGAATATATTTTTTTCTGCATCTACCTCTGAAAAAATATTTGGCCTTCTAGTAGTGTGTCGGACTTTCTCTATTAGTCCATCTATACTGACCTCCATCAGGTTGCAAATTAAAACTAATTTTTATCTGCATCTACAGTACCTCTGAAAAAATATTTGGGCTTCTAGCAGTGTGTGGGACTTGTTCTATTAGTCCATCTATACTGACCTCCATCAGGTTGCAAACTGAATATATTTTTTTCTGCATCTACCTCTGAAAAAATATTGGGCTTCTAGCTGTGTGCGGGTCTTGTTCTATTAATCCATCTATAATGACCTCCATCAGGTTGCAAACTGAATATATTTTTTTCTGCATCTACCTCTGAAAAAATATTTGGCCTTCTAGTAGTGTGTCGGACTTTCTCTATTAGTCCATCTATACTGACCTCCATCAGGTTGCAAATTAAAACAAATTTTTATCTGCATCTACAGTACCTCTGAAAAAATATTTGGGCTTCTAGCAGTGTGTGGGACTTGTTCTATTAGTCCATCTATACTGACCTCCATCAGGTTGCAAACTGAATATATTTTTTTCTGCATCTACCTCTGAAAAAATATTGGGCTTCTAGCTGTGTGTGGGTCTTGTTCTATTAATCCATCTATACTGACCTCCTTCAGGTTGCAAACTGAATATATTTTTTTCTGCATCTACCTCCGAAAAAATATTTGGCCTTCTAGTAGTGTGTCGGACTTTCTCTATGAGTCCATCTATACTGACCTCCATCAGGTTGCAAACTGAATATAGTTTTTTCTGCATCTACCTCTGAAAAAATATTGGGCTTCTAGCTGTGTGTGGGTCTTGTTCTATTAATCCATCTATACTGACCTCCATCAGGTTGCAAACTGAATATATTTTTTTCTGCATCTACCTCTGAAAAAATATTTGGCCTTCTAGTAGTGTGTCGGACTTTCTCTATTAGTCCATCTATACTGACCTCCATCAGGTTGCAAACTGAATATAATTTTTTTCTGCATCTAGCTCTGAAAAAATATTTGGCCTTCTAGTAGTGTGTCGGACTTTCTCTATTAGTCCATCTATACTGACCTCCATCAGGTTGCAAATTAAAACTAAATTTTTATCTGCATCTACAGTACCTCTGAAAAAATATTTGGGCTTCTAGCAGTGTGTGGGACTTGTTCTATTAGTCCATCTATACTGACCTCCATCAGTTTGCAAACTGAATATATTTTTTTCTGCATCTACCTCTGAAAAAATATTGGGCTTCTAGCTGTGTGTGGGTCTTGTTCTATTAATCCATCTATACTGACCTCTATCAGGTTGCAAACTGAATATAATTTTTTTCTGCATCTAGCTCTGAAAAATTTTTTGGCCTTCTAGTAGTGTGTCGGACTTTCTCTATTAGTCCATCTATACTGACCTCCATCAGGTTGCAAATTAAAACTAATTTTTATCTGCATCTACAGTACCTCTGAAAAAATATTTGGCCTTCTAGCTGTGTGTGGGACTTGTTGTATTAGTCCATCTATACTGACCTCCATCAGGTTGCAAACTGAATATATTTTTTTCTGCATCTACCTCTGAAAAAATATTTGGCCTTCTAGTAGTGTGTCGGACTTTCTCTATTAGTCCATCTATACTGACCTCCATCAGGTTGCAAATTAAAAATAATTTTTATCTGCATCTAAAGTACCTCTGAAAAAATATTTGGGCTTCTATCTGTGTGAGGGACTTGTTGTATTAGTCCATCTATACTGACCTCCATCAGGTTGCAAACTGAATATATTTTTTCTGCATCTACCTCTGAAAAAACATTTGGCCTTCTAGTAGTGTGTCGGACTTTCTCTATTAGTCCATCTATACTGACCTCCATCAGGTTGCAAATTCAAAATAATTTTTTTCTGCATCTAACCCAGCCAATAGTTTTGGCCTAATACCACAGTTTGGCCACTCAGCTCTGCTCGGTTACCATCCATTGTTTTTTTGTGCAAACAACTCCAGAGTTGTGAATTAGTTAACCACCAAAATGAGTGGAAAAAGGCCTGCTGCTGGTGGAAAGGGGAATAGGCGTGTTGGGAAGGGGAAAAAAGGTTGTGTCCGTGGGGTAGGTGTTAAAGCAACAGTAACATCTGCAGAAGAAAGACCATCTTCCAGCCAAACTAAAATGTCTACTTCTTTTAGCGGACAATGTGATAAGATCCCTTTCTTACGGCCACGCCAATCGCTACAAATTCCAGATGAGGCACAAAAACAGCAGGTGCTTCAACGGATATCAAGTGCTCCTTTAAGTGGGCTCTCCTCCACATCAACTTCAACATCACAAATACTCCAGTCCTCAAAGGTGTCACCCAAATCGCACTTGCTTCCTCACAGCTCCCAAATCTCCAGCTGCCTGTCTGAGTATGAGGTAGAACAGATGGTTGAGTCTGCAGAGCTGTTTACTCATACTATAGCCTGGGAATCAGAGGTCGACTCCAGCCCTTCTGTGAATCCAGACGAGGAAATGATCTGCACTGATGCCCAGAATCTTTATGAGTCGGATCCAGGACCAGACGCAGAAGGTTCTGACCATAATGTAGACCCTCATTCCCAAACTGTAACTCCTGTTGGTGGAGACAATGAGGAAGATGATGATAAGACTCAAATACCTGATTGGAGCGACAACTTTAGTTTTTTGTCAGGGCAGGAACAGGTTGGCTCTGAGGACGACGGGTGTGATAACGCACAGGGTGATGATGATGAGGTCGGAGATCCCACTTACTGTCAACCCACAGTCAGCCAAGAGATGAGGTCAGCAGAGGAGGTGGAGGAAAATGCTAGTGACAACGAGGTCAGGTTGCGCCTTCCTGGACAGAGACGTAGTACTGGAAGCACGTCAACAACTGCATCCTCAAACACAACTCTGCCTCTCACCACAAGTCGTGGTGGCTCTTCAGGTCGCATGGGTGCTAAGCCTTGCATAGCCTGGGCATTTTTTCAGATCGATAAAGATGACCCAACTCGTGTTATCTGTAACATTTGTCAGCAAAAGCTAAGTAGAGGCCAAAAAATACATAGTTTGAGTACTTCATGCATGAACCGGCATATGGACATGAAGCATAAGTTGCAGTGGGAAGCTCAGTGTGCTACAATGCGGCCTAGCCGGCCGGGCCAACCACCGTCTGCCATATCTTGTGCATCCGCGGCCTCTTCATCCTCTGTGACTGGGGGGACAGCAGTCACACCTGTTTTGGGGCGCAGACCTGCCACCTCTTTACCCGCAACAGCCAGCGTGATTGGCAGGTCATCATTTTCTTTGGAGGTGGTAACACCAGCTGGTGTTGAGCGCTGTCCAACATCGATAGCACCACCTTTGGATCAAGGCAACCTAACATGTCCGCCTGCATCTTCCTCACAGACCGGCAGTTTGCCAGGGACACCCTTATCAACCCCGTCTAAGCACAATAGCCAGCCCTCGGTCCCTCAGATGTGGACAAGTAAAAGACCATTTCCTCCTAGCCATGAGAAAGCTAAGAGGTTGAATTTCACCATCTGCAAGCTCTTGGCTACAGAAATGCTGCCTTTCCGCCTGGTGGACACAGAGGATTTTCGAGACCTTATGTCCGTCGCAGTGCCCCAGTACCAGATGCCCAGTCGGCACTACTTCTCAAAGAAAGGTGTGCCTGCGCTCCACCAGCATGTCGCACACAACATCACCGCTTCTTTGAGAAACTCTGTGTGTGACAGGGTGCATTTCACCACAGACACTTGGACGAGTAGGCATGGACAGGGGCGTTACATGTCGCTGACTGGGCACTGGGTAACTATGGTGACAGCAGGACAAGGGGCTGCTGTCCAAGTCTTGCCGTCCCCACGAGTTGTGCGTCAATCGTCTTTATGTCAAAGTTCCTCCACTGCTTCTGCCTCCTCAACCTCCTCTCGGTCTTCCACCTGCACCCAAAGCCTGTCTGGTCATGCCACAAGCTTTCTAACTGCGCAGAAGGGATCCTGCACACCTCCTTACTATGCTGGCAGTAGGGCTCAACGTCATCAGGCGGTTTTTACATTGAAATGTCTGGGAAAAGTGAGTCACACAGCTGAGGAGTTGTGGTCAGCTCTGGAGAACCAATTTCATGAATGGTTGTCTCCACTGGACCTGAAACCAGGGAAGGCCGTGTGCGACAATGCTGCAAACCTGGGTGCGGCCCTTCGCCGGGGCAATGTCACACACGTGCCTTGTATGGCTCACGTGTTGAACCTGGTTGTCCAGCAATTTTTAGCCCACTATCCCAGACTAGATGGCCTTCTGCAGAGGGCACGGTCGCTGTGTGCTCACTTCCGCCGTTCGCATCCCGCAGCTCAGCGACTTACATCTCTACAGAAGTCGTTGGGCCTGCCACTTCACCGGCTAAAATGCGATGTGCCTACCCGGTGGAATTCAACTCTGCACATGTTGCAGCGACTGTGGCAGCACCGACAAGCCCTGGTGCAATACGTTCTGACGTATAGCCTGGGCCAACGAGATTCAGAGGTGGGGCAAATCACGCTGGAGGAGTGGTCTCAGATCAGGGACCTATGCACCTTTCTGCACAGTTTTGAAATGGCGACGAAGATGTTTAGTGCTGATGATGCCATTATCAGCATGACTATTCCGGTGATTTACATGCTGGAGCACATGTTAAACAGAATTCGGAGTCAGGTGGTGGCACAAGAGGAGGTGGAGGAAGTAGAGGAGGAGGAGTTGTATGCGGAAGGGCTAACATCTGCAAGGTCCAGAAGGTCGGCAGCACCAAGGCGGCAGGCATGTGAGGGTGGGGGAGATGGTTTTACCAGGGCGCATGGTAGCAGCCAAACTAGTGAGGAAGGTGCAGGAGCCCAGGAAGAAGTGGAGGATGAACTGATGGAAGACTCATCAGATGAGGGAGACCTTGATCACATTTCTGTTGTGCGAGGTTGGGGGGAGAGGACAGAGGAAGGAAGCATGATTGTTACCTCGCCACCAACACAACAGGGACTTGGTGCTCCTGGATGCGCAACACACATGAGTGCCTTCTTGCTGCACTACCTGCAACATGACCCTCGAATTGTGAGAATTAGAAATAATCCTGACTACTGGGTTGCCACACTGTTAGATCCCCGGTACAAAAGTAAATTTGCAGAAATTATTCCTGCCATAGAAAGGGATGCACGCATGCAGGAGTATCAGCAGAGACTGTTGCAGAATCTTACATGTGCTTTTCCACAAAATACCAGTGGTGCACGTAGTGAATCTCACAGTTCCAACTGGCCAACCGTGGGACCGTCAAGTGTTCAGCACTCAAACCGTAACAGAACCACAGTATCTGCTGGTAACATCAATTTTGCCGAATCATTTCACCACTTTTTTAGCCCATCCTTTGCAAGGCCACAGGAGACAAGAAGTCTGACACATAGTCAACGCCTAGAGACGATGGTACAGGAGTATCTCCAAGTAAACATTGAAGCCACGACTGTGTCACTGGACCCTTGCTCTTTTTGGGCTTCCAATCTGGATAAATGGCCGGAGCTAGCCACTTACGCCTTGGAGATCTTGTCATTCCCCGCAGCCAGCGTTCTGTCTGAACGTGTGTTCAGCGCTGCCGGTGGTGTGCTGACAGATAAGCGCACGCGGCTCTCCACTGATAATGTAGACAGACTCACGTTCATAAAGATGAACAAATCATGGATCCGAAACGACTTTTCTACCCCTGTGTCATCCTGGGGAGAGTAAAAGCTTGATGATTGGTTAAAATCACCCTACCAAACGTTTTAAGCTTTCAAATTACTAATCATGTTTATCTGTATCTTGACTGGAAAATAATTTGGGCTTTGTAGCAGTGTGCAGCACTGATCCTATTAGGCCATGTATAATAAGCTCCACCAGATTTAAAATTAAAAATAATTTTTAGCTGCATCTAGCCCGGAAAATAATTTTGGGGCTCCGAGATGCGCAAGACACATAAGTGCCTTCTTGCTGCACTACCTGCAGCATGACCCTCATATTGTCAGAATTCGAAGTAATCATGACTACTGGGTTGCCACACTCTTAGATCCCCCAAACTTTTCGATCAACCTTTTCATTTTAATAAAGACCAAAAAAATGGTCCTTTTTGAAATTATAAGCATTAGCAGGTTGTTAGAAACTGAAATCAAACAGTTTTCAACTCAAAACTTTATTCTAGGTGATGTTACATTTTCACATAGGACCCCTTGTTCGAAAGGAGCTTCTGAACTCTCTCGTCCATTGAATTTGTCAGGTTTTGGATGGTTTCTGCTTCAATTGTTTTGCATGAGGACAGAATACCCTCCCAGAGCTGTTGCTTAGATGTGAACTGCCTCCCGCCATCATAGACACTCCTTTTAATGATGCTCCAAAGGTTCTGAATGGGGTAGAGGTCAGGGGAGCATGGGGGTCACACCATAAGTTTGTCCCCTTTTATGCCCATATCAGCCAGAGATGCAGATGTTTTATGTGCAGCATGAGATGGTGCATTATCATGCAGAAAAATGATCTTGCTGTGAAATACACGGTTCTTCTTCTTGAACCATGGCAGGAAGTGCTGTTTGAGAAAATGCACATACATTATGGAGTTCATCTTTAGCGCCTTCAGGGATCCTAAAGGGGCCGACAATCTCTCTCCCCATGATTCCAGCCCAAAACATTACTCCACCTCCTCCTTGTTGGCGCTGTAGCCGTGTTTGCGTGGGGTGTCCATCAACCAGCCATCCTCCACTCCATCCATCTGGACCATCGAGCGCTGCACGGCACTCATCCGTGAACAAAACAGTTTTGAAATCAGTCTTCATGTAATGTTTGGCACACTGGAGCCGTTTCTGCTTGTGTGAAGTGGATAGAGGAGGTCGACAGGATGGCGTATGCACAGCTGCAAACCTCTGAAGGACCCTGCATCTTGTTGTTCGGGGGACGTTGGAGGCACAAGCAGCTTCAAAAACTTGTCTGCTGCTATGACAAGGCTTTTTTGCCGCTGCTCTTTCAACCTGACGTAATTGCCTGTAGGAAAGAGTCCTCAATTTGCCCTTATCAGCACGCACACGTGTGTACTGTGAATCAGCTACATACTTCTTGATTGCCAAGACACTTCATCCTGATCATCGCACAATGTTGATTGTAGTCATGCCTTGACCTAAACACTCCACAATTTGTTGCTTCTCAGCAGCCGACACATCCTTTTTCTTTCCCATTTTGGCAGAAAATGTAGGCTGCTTAATAATGTGAGAGAGCCTTCTTAAGTAGTCTTGCCTTTCATTGGACACACCTGCCAAACTAATTAGCACAGGTGTCTGCAATTGCTTACAGTGATATAAAGAGCCCTGACACACATCACCATCAATGAGTTTAACTGACAAACAAACAAATTCTTCCCTTATCACTCCTAAACACTTTTTGCATAATAATTTGGAACGCGGTGTACATGTGCTTTTCCACAAAACACCAGCGGTTCACGTAGTGAATCTTACAGTTCTAACTTGCCAACCGTGGTCTGTATGGAATTGTTCAATAAAGGGCCCAAAATTAAGATAACATAGATGGGAGAGGTCTCTATGAATAGGAATTCCTAAGTATTTGATACCCTGTGAGGGCCAGGCAAAGGGAAAGTTGGACTGGATGGAATCCTATATGGATTTGGGGAGGGAGACATCGAGGGCCTCAGACTTCGCTGCATTGATTTTAAAATTTTACCATGTAACAAAGTGATCTATTTCAGCCATAACAGCAGGGATGGATATATGTGATTGAGTGATATATACTAGGAGATCATCAGCAAATAGAGAGCACTTGTACTCGGTGCCTCCCACCTCAATCCACCTAATATTGGGGTTATGGCGAATTGATGAGAGCAGGTGCTCCGTCACTAGGATGTATAAGAGAGGGGACAGAGGACATCCCTGCCTTGTCCCATTGGTGATTGTGAAAGGTGATGAAAATGTTCTGACGCACCCCCTGGGCCTTGGGACACCCGGAGCCGGACCCTTTTTGGTGGATGCTGGTGGTTGTAGTCTTCGTGGCGGCGACCCGGTTCCGTGGCTCAGGGCGGTCAAACCAGTGGCGGAACTATTTATGTGGTTTTGATGTTTAAATGTCCGACTACGCCACCCGTGGATTGCGGTCAGAGTGAACCGCCGCTGCAGGGCAGACCGCTGAGGCTGGTGTTGTGGGTGCAGCAGAGCGTAGCATAACTCCCCACGGGAGGAGTATAGCCTCAGGGCAGTGTATGCGGAGGATGGGGGTGATGGTGCAGGGCAGCAGCAGTAACGACACGGAGTCAGTGATGCAGTCCAGGGCCTTTACTCACAGTTCTTATTATCCAGACCACGTCTGCAGGTAACGGCTGCCCACGTCGTACTGTGCTCACCAGGTGAGGGGCTCAGACAACTCCCAGATAACTTTGGAGCACTTCACAGGACCCCCTTTGTGTGTCCTTTGTCTGGCCTTTCTTACCAACACTTCTGTCCGGCTGCCTCGGGCCTCCTCTTGGTAAACATGGCGCCAGTTTCCCTGACCCTATGTGGTGCCTTCCTAGCGGGTGTAGCGAGGGGCTGCGCCACATAAAATGTCAGAGCCTCCGGTTTCTAGCTGAGGGTCGTTTCCTGCCTCCACTAGTTCGGGGACCGGTCTCCCCCTTTGGCCTGACCCCTCCACGCAGGTGGATTCGGGCGTGCGGTGGCGACTCGCCCGTCCGCACCCCTGGGATCCCTTCATTCCTCGTTCCTGGAGCCTTCTCCGCTCCTCTTCCTTCCTTCTCCCTCTTCCAGGCCTGGGCCTCTGTTACTAGGCCCGCCTCCGGAGCAGAGCTCATGCAGAGCCCCTGCTCCCTGCCACTTCTGCTCAGACTTCTCTGCACTGAACTAAGATGGTGCCCACCTTTTATACTCCCTTCTCAATGCACCCAGGAACTGCTTCCTCCCTGCTCCTGCACTACAGGGTTCCCCTTCCTCAGTGTTCCCTCCCCCCACTCCAGCCAGGGACAGGGACTGTCGTGCCCATCTCAGGGGCATATTGGTCGCCCTGCCCCACGGCAATGTGGTGTAATGCATGCAGGTGTCGGGTCCTGATCCACACTCCATCCTTACCTTAGAGTGAGATATCACACCTCTGGTTGAGGTGCAATACGTCTGTAGCAACCGAGCCCTCAGGGTGCTACAGTTCCATTTATCTTCAGCCTAGGTGACGTATTGCGATACAGGGCCGTGATTTTGGCTATAAAAGGGTCCCCTAGACCCCTACCCCAAGCTTTTTAAGAGAATCATATATGGCGTGCCAGGAGACTCTATGGAATGCTTTCTCAGCATCCAACGAGAGTATCTAATTACAAATTTTTAACTGCATCTAGCCCAGGAAATACTTTGTGCCTAGTAGCAGTGTCTGCTAGTCAGCGGATTATCCCGGCTGTTAAGCAAGCTACACCACCTGTACTTTAGACACTTAATTTTTTCAAAGGAAATGCTTCGGGACCATGGGATACTCAGTGAAGAGCATCAGGAGGCACCCCAAGGCATAGGGGCTGGGACTGGCAGTAGGATGCCTTGCGGTGGACAGCCGAGCTCGATCCTTATAAAAGCTTTTTAACTGCAGCAGCTTTAGTGGACGCTACTGGAGCTGTAATTACGCGGCTGCTGGCATGAGACTTGCCCTCCAATAGATCCTTGTAAATGGATTTAAAGTGTATTCATTCAAATTAGAGAGACAATTTAAATTAAAAAGCTTAGAGCTGCCTCCACCACAGGGGGGCTCGCTCGACCCACCAGCGGACAGACACCAGTATTGGGAGAGGGGGGCTGGCCATCAGGGTTCACCGCGGCTCTGGCACAAACCCGGCGACACGGAGGTGGCACGGGCAGGAGCGGACTGGCCGTGTCGGCTTCTCACTTTTTGGATTTTAGAAGGGCATGACATGCCTATATCTGTGTCTCCCCCTCCTTTTACTCCTCCACCTCTTTTATTTTCGCATGACTATATGTACTTGTCACTTTTCCATGTGTTAGTTGTGTCTTCTGAGCAGTTTGTCAGCTTTTGGACACCTTTGTTTTCTATGTGTTTCTATGTGTTTTTGTTTGCCTGCCATTGGTTTTAACGGTGTTCGAAGGTGTTCGACGAACAGTTCGACGAACAGTTCGGCGAACACACGGGTGTTCGACGAACCGAACCGAACTCGAACACTACGGGGGTGGCTCAACACTAGTAAGTACACATAGGTTCATGCCTGGAAATTAAAATACAGCAACGGTATGAAGCATACTCATAGGGTGTACATTTGATAAATTAGATTATCAAAACAGGTCTGCAAAAATTATATAAGAGATTACAAAAAAAATCTGTAGCACCCTGAGGATTCGGCTGCTACAGGGGTATTGCACCTCAACCCAGAGGTGTGATATTCCACTCCCGGGTAAGGATGGAGTGTGGGACTGAGCTCGGTAGGCTGCATGCACTACATACATCCCATTTCCGAGGAACAGACCAACGGTACTCCCACTTAGAAATGTGCAGGTACGACCGAGTCTGTTCCTGGCTGGAGTGGGAGGGGGGTGGAACATCCCATGTAGTGTAGGGGCAGATAGGGGGAGCAGTCTGGGTAGTGATAGGAGCTCATTGGGTGCTGGTCACCTGAGCTCACACATAGAGGGATATATAAGGTGGGCACCAACTAGAATCAGGGTCAGTTGTAGAGAACAAGTCAGTTGTAGAGAACAAGTCAGTTGGAGAGGAGCCTGTCTGATGCAGAGAACAAATCGGCAGAGAGAAGGAAACAGCAGCCCTGGAGAGAGTGAGAGAGGAGCAAAGAAGGAGTACCCAGAGGGGAAAACAGAGAGGACCCAAGAACCCAAGTTAAAGCACTGGGTGAGGAGTCGGCACAGGGTACCGGAACCCAAGCTGGTGGGGGCAGAAAACACACCCTAGCCAGAGACCGGAGGCTGTGGGCAGCTTCTGCCACGGCCACCCATCACATCCACCCCGAAGGCACACCACATGAAGGGTCAGGGAACCCAAGGCCAAGGGTGTCCCAACAGCAGGCCCGAGGGAGCTGGACCTAGGTGGATCACTGGTGGGGACGGCTGAAGAAAGGACAGAGGGAGAGCTCAGGGCCACGCTCCGGACTTGTTTGGGGGTTGGCTGGATCCAGGACCTGGTGGACGCAGCACGGCTCGGGTGGTCACTAGCAGCTGGAGTGACCAGTACAACATCTGCAGTAAGTAAACACCCTTAACTGCACTACCCGACTCTGTCTTCATTGCCGTCTGCACTGCACCACCACAACCCCCATCCTCTGCACCTGTCCCCCCTGAGGCTATACCCCTCCCGTTGGGGGTTATCTCATCAAGCTGCGCACCCACCATCAGCCTCAGCGGACCCTGCTGCAGCGGCGGCCACAGTGACCGCATCACAACGGGTGGCGTAGTCGACACAAAAGAACTTTAGTAACATCTGTAGAACTGCCACATCACACTGAGCTTGACGCCCTGGGCACGGGACTGGGTCACAGCCGCTCGGAGACTACAACCCCCCCCCCATCTGATCCGGTGCCGGGTATTCCCCTCAAAAAGGAATATGTCCCAGGGGGCGCGTCAACTTTGGCGTAGTCGGCAGGATTACGTGCCCGCAACACCCGGGTACTGCGTGCCTGAAGAAAAGTGCAAGTTTACCTCAGAAAGAAGTCTCCTGCCGGTTCCGGAGGGTCCCCGCCATCGGACTCCATCACCAGTCGTTTCCCGCCGATTGTCCGCCATTTCCAACTTGTTCCCGCCATCTGCAGAGTTTCCCGCCACTGGGCGACGCTTCCCGCCAAAACCGCAGATTTCCCGCCTTGGAAGAGCAGCGGACGCCATTATGGGCGTGCCAAAGGAGGGCAAGAGGCCACCTCCCATCGTGGGCCGGGACAGAAAATGGCGCCAAAAGTGGAAACCGCCCCCACTAACAGAGACTGTGATGTTGGAGGTGTCTGTCAGCGTGAAAGAACTACCCCTGGAGCTGACAGTCACCGAGTTGCCCCGGGACCGCCCTCGAGGTGGGAGGAGACGAAAGAGAAGAGAAAAGATGGGTGCCGCTTGGAGCAGTCTGGAGCGAGCGCACCCGGAGGCAAGAAGTCTAACGAGGAGTAGCAGAGAAGCTCACCCGGAGATGTCCAGAGAGCAGAGCAGCACCGGCCCGCTGGCCAGGAGCCTGCCGGAAGAAGAGCAGAGCAGCACCGACCCGATGGTCAGGAGCCTGCTAGAGTCAACAACCCCGCTAGGTCTAGCGGAGATCTTAGCGCAGCTTCCCCGAGACCGGGAGTGTGCACAAACTGCCTTGGAGGGCCTCGCAAGGAGGATGGCCCGGGTACAGCGTGAGATACTGGCGGAGTGGAGCCGGGAGATGGCCCAGCAAGCTGGAATCCGTCCACGGAGCATGCTCCCCTGGGAGAGGACACCAACTGCCTCTACGGATGACGCGGGAGGACCCAAGGTCGGAGACGGCGCTGAGAAGGGAGCCGAACGTATGAAGGCAGGTAAAGGGGACGCTTATACCCCATACCGAGAGACCGCCCACCTGCCCCGGTTCCCCGTCGCAGAGCCCGAAAGTCCCCCGTCCGTGCCCGTAACCGCCATGTCACCGCTAATGACTAGGCCCCGACCAGAAGCCGCCGCCGCGACCCCTGTGACGTCACACGCACCGACCCGGAGCATGACCAAGCAGGAAGAGCCTCCGGCCTGGTCGCAAGGCCCGGTACTCCCGGGCCCCGCATCACCAACAGCGCCCCCTACCTCCGCGGAACCTCCGGCCTGGTCGCGAGGCCAGGTAGCACAGGGCGCCGCCGTGTTAACGGTGCCCTTTACGTTCCAAGTGCCCCAGGCCTGGCCGCAAGGCCTGGGCGACCTGGGCGCCACCACCACTGCGCCCGCACCCGCAAAACCAAGGGTGCCGAGTTTGGGAAAGGACCTCTTCAGCCAGCTCACATGGCCGGACGGGCGGCCCTTTATCTGGCCCGAGGAGTTTTGTGAGCTGGAGCGGCAACAAAGACTAGGGCCCTTGTGTGAGCCCCTGATCCCGGCTCCGAAGCCCGTGACTCGGGTCTCGCCTCCTTTAGAAGAAGCCCAATTCGTGTGGGACCCCACGGGAGAAGATTTGATGGGGTTCACCAGAGAAACTCGGGCAGTCGCCGCTGAGCGTACTGAGTGTTGTCGTCAGCAGCTAGCAGAGTTTGCGAGAGAACGGGAGGAGAGGCGGGTCAGAGAACAACAGGCCCAAATCCGGAGCGCGGAGCAGAAGAGCCGGACTAGGAGGAACCCCCGTGCAGCGCACTGTCCCCGCACCATCGGGACGGTGATAAAGTTCAACCCGCAGCATGGGTGGGGCTTTATTCGGGACCGTAACAACCGCGGTGACGTTTTTGTGACCCGCAGAGACGTCGAGTCCCACCTGCCGGAAGGTCACAAAGGCCGTGACCTCTACGTCGGAGACGAGGTCACTTTCACCCGGCACAAGTGTGCCAAAGGACCTTACGCCCTCCACGTACACCGCTTGACGGAGGAGGAGTTGCGGTACGGGGAGGAGGAGCCAGAGGACCCGGACGGGTCTGAAGCAACACCATATCACCAAGAAAAAGCAGGAGGGAGCCGTCGTTGAGGACGGGAGTAGAGACTGTATATAGTTGCCCGTCGGGGCACAGTGAACCGTTGTTGCTAATATAGTCCCCGTTGGGACCAGCTGAGTGAACTGTTTACCCGTTAACCCCTTAATCCCACAGGCTGAGGACTGTGAGCAGCCATTCCCTTCCCTCTACCTGGGCGAGGACTGAGAGCGGCCATAATCCCTTGTAAATAGTTGCGCGTCCTAAAGCGCCCCCTACCGGTTTTATAGGAAAACCAGTTTTTCTAAGAGACTGTCGCACTTTACCCGGTCACACGTTGCACAGTGACCGGAGGAGGAGCCTGAGGCGACGAGAATGTTTTATATATATATATATAATGTTGTTTTATATGTTTTATGTTGTTTATGAAAAAAAAAAAATTGTATGTTTTATGGTGTTTTTGTCTTACAGCCCGAGGACGTGCTGTGATTTACCAGGGGGGAATGTAGCACCCTGAGGATTCGGCTGCTACAGGGGTATTGCACCTCAACCCAGAGGTGTGATATTCCACTCCCGGGTAAGGATGGAGTGTGGGACTGAGCTCGGTAGGCTGCATGCACTACATACATCCCATTTCCGAGGAACAGACCAACGGTACTCCCACTTAGAAATGTGCAGGTACGACCGAGTCTGTTCCTGGCTGGAGTGGGAGGGGGGTGGAACATCCCATGTAGTGTAGGGGCAGATAGGGGGAGCAGTCTGGGTAGTGATAGGAGCTCATTGGGTGCTGGTCACCTGAGCTCACACATAGAGGGATATATAAGGTGGGCACCAACTAGAATCAGGGTCAGTTGTAGAGAACAAGTCAGTTGTAGAGAACAAGCCAGTTGGAGAGGAGCCTGTCTGATGCAGAGAACAAATCGGCAGAGAGAAGGAAACAGCAGCCCTGGAGAGAGTGAGAGAGGAGCAAAGAAGGAGTACCCAGAGGGGAAAACAGAGAGGACCCAAGAACTCAAGTTAAAGCACTGGGTGAGGAGTCGGCACAGGGTACCGGAACCCAAGCTGGTGGGGGCAGAAAACACACCCTAGCCAGAGACCGGAGGCCGTGGGCAGCTTCTGCCACGGCCACCCATCACATCCACCCCGAAGGCACACCACATGAAGGGTCAGGGAACCCAAGGCCAAGGGTGTCCCAACAGCAGGCCCGAGGGAGCTGGACCTAGGTGGATCACTGGTGGGGACGGCTGAAGAAAGGACAGAGGGAGAGCTCAGGGCCACGCTCCGGACTTGTTTGGGGGTTGGCTGGATCCAGGACCTGGTGGACGCAGCACGGCTCGGGTGGTCACTAGCAGCTGGAGTGACCAGTACAACATCTGCAGTAAGTAAACACCCTTAACTGCACTACCCGACTCTGTCTTCATTGCCGTCTGCACTGCACCACCACAACCCCCATCCTCTGCACCTGTCCCCCCTGAGGCTATACCCCTCCCGTTGGGGGTTATCTCATCAAGCTGCGCACCCACCATCAGCCTCAGCGGACCCTGCTGCAGCGGCGGCCACAGTGACCGCATCACAACGGGTGGCGTAGTCGACACAAAAGAACTTTAGTAACATCTGTAGAACTGCCACATCACACTGAGCTTGACGCCCTGGGCACGGGACTGGGTCACAGCCGCTCGGAGACTACAACCCCCCCCCATCTGATCCGGTGCCGGGAATTCCCCTCAAAAAGGAATATGTCCCAGGGGGCGCGTCAAATCCACCCAAGTACTTTCCAAAAAGAAGAAACAGGATAAAGACTGCTTGTTAGTGTTGTATCTCAAAAGTAAGCACATGCAACATGCATGTAAGGGTCTAATATTGGACAAATACAACAAAGAAGTGTGCAAAAAAAACTAAAACATTTTTATCAACATGCACACTTTGTGAAGCAGACAGCTGATTTAAAATTTCTGGATTGTGGATATTTGTAATATATATTAAAAGGAAAAAAATATGATGGTTTCCTTGCCACACAAGCCTAGGTTTCAGGATTCTCGTTTAGTAGCAAAATTAGGACACATGGTATTGAACTGCCATCTTGGTTTGTAATTACAGTAAATTAAGTTTTTAAAAAAATGCATTAGTATATCACATATCAGTGAATGCACAACCACACTGACTCTGTAGGTCCAGCACCTCACTATCACTTGAATCTTTGGATTATTATTAACAGACTGATTATCGCTTCCATTTTGAATTTGTTTCTGTAGCATGGTAGTGCAGCACAATGCAATTTTGACTTTCTCCTGTCCCTATATGAATAAGATGTTCACTCTACACTGTGAAAACATAAATTGAGGTGGCTTGGCTAGTCTCCATCTTTTACACAGGCTGTGATAGTCCCCCCTGATTGGTGCAGTAGACTTTGCAATATGACAGTTGCTGGCCATTATAGGTAGCCCACCTGGCTGCACCTGTCATTAACCTGCTCTGTGACTTTTCAGCAGAGTTTAACATGGTAACTGGCATTTTTTTCTTGCTGCTTCATACAAATCGAATCTCAAACTGTTTGAATTCAAGGGGACGTGATTGATTGTCAACTTTACAATTTTAGATTTTATTCTTGCTTTAAACCCAATTTTTTACCATCAGAATTTTCCATTATTGTTTCCTCCTATTTTTTTTTCTTAGGGGTAACAATGAATGACTCAAGGTGAAAAAGTAGTCTGAGCACCACACAACTCCAACCCATTGTCACATTTCTTCTTGGGCCCGCTCTTGCAAGGACAGGCGCAGCTGTATTCATTCTGCAGGCTGCACTGATGATAGAGAAAACGTCAGGACCAAATGCTCTGGGTTGCTTATTTATTTTCCTGTTTCTTATTTCCTGACCATTCTTTTGCAATCTGAATTTATACCTTATAAATCCTTTTGGTTCTGACTTGGCTACCTCACCACTTTTACCAGCCAGCACCATTGGTCAGCACCAGACTCCATGGCTCCGACCTCAGGGCACCTGTGAAAGTTCAGATCCATGTGTAGAAGTTACAGAGTGAAGGCCAGGACAACAACTTGGATTTAGTAAATGGAGGGGCTTGAGCTAAGGCTGCCACTGACAGAGCCCAACTACACCTATATATTAATTATTATAAACAAATGATAATTTTACAATCAGTGAAATAAAGATAAACATCAGCTAATTGAGTTCAAATATAATAAAGCAAGTAAGGATAGATGGCAGAGTTGCTTTCTATTTCGTAATTATAAAAAAAAACAGTGGTCACCTAGCCATATATTCATATTGTTTCAAAATCACCATAATCTTTCTTTTTTTTATATATATCAATCAAATAAATTTTAGAAATGTACTAAAATTATGCAGGAAATTTAGATCAATTCTTTCTTGCATTACAATATTAAGTGAACATTCATTTACAGTACATGATGTAAACATACAAAAGAAAGCAAAAAAATAACCATCATAAAAGCAATGATACATCCTAAAATTATCTAATCTTGTAAATCTAGACCACCATATCTAATAATCAAAATAGAAAAGAACAACTGGGAACATTCTTTTGAAAGCATTGGTTGTTATCTTTCAGTGATAAGTCTCTTCATGCTTTGTAGACCTCTTTTTAGCCCGGATATAACTTCTTGGTTCCTCAGACTATAAATAATTGGGTTGAGGAATGGAGTGAACATGGCATACACTAGGGCAAATAATTTACCATTCTCAACTGAATGAGCTGTTTTGGGACTAGCATAGACAATACAAGCAGCCCCATAAAACAGTGTCACCACTGTTAAGTGTGAGGAGCAAGTGGAGAAGGCCTTTTTCCGTCCGGTATTTGTTTTTATCTTCATAATGGAATGTATTATATTAATGTACATAAGAATGACAATGGCAAGGTTGAGCATTGTAGCAATACCACCAACACATCTATTAATAGTGACAGTGACTGTGATATCACGACATGCTAGACTAAGGATTGGCGCTAAATCACAAAAGTAATGATTTATATAATATCTCCCACAAAAGTGAACCTGAGACGTTAGAGTTGTGGGAATGAGTGCCGTCAGAAACCCAGTTATCCAACACATCAAGCTTAAGTCTTTGCAAACTCTGGTACTCATGATGATGGAGTATCTGAGAGGTCTACATATGGCCACAAATCGGTCAACAGACATGATAGCCAACAGATTGCACTCTGTGATACCCAAACTATGGAACATGTAGATCTGAGAAAAGCACCAGTAGAGTGAGATCTTTTTATTTTTGGTCGCCAACATAGTCAACAACTTGGGCGTTGTGGTTGATACATACCAAATCTCCAGACAAGACAGGTTCATGATAAAGAAATACATGGGCGTGTGAAGACGAATGTCATGGTATACCACCAAAATGATCAACATGTTTCCAATTAGTGTAAAAATATAGATGATAAAAAAGACTATGAATAAAATCGAACTGTAGCTCTCGAAGGCGACAAATCCTAGAAGCTCAAAGTATTTGACGTTCGTCTGGTTTAGATTTTCCATGCTGTGTTTGTATTTGGTTGAGTCAGTCATGACCGCAAATATGTAATATCTGTGATTGAAAGACATCATTAAAAGCAAGCAGTTGAAAATATTATTTTCAAGAGGCATGGCCAATAGAACACCTATTTTCATAGAATCATAGAATGGTAGAGTTGGAGGGGACCTCCTGGGTCATCTGGTCCAACCCCCTGCTCAAAGGGGGTTATTTTCCTACTACTACTACTACTAATAATAATAATCTTTATTTATATAGCGCCAACATATTCCGCAGCGCTTAACAATTCACAGGTTCGTATACAACAGTCATAAGTAACATAGCTAAAGATAATACAATAATTACAGCAAAAACAATGGCGACCCTGCTCGTAAGAGCTTACAATCTACAATGAGGTGTCGGTGACACAAAGTACAATGGTTTATTTACAAGGATGGTGCAGCCATCTTGAGGGGATGAGGGATAGATAAAGGCTGCATGAGCTCATCACCAGCCAGTATTTGTGGTGCTTTTTGGTTCGGTGGAGAGTTATGTATGGAGAAATATGGGATGGGCTATAAGAAGATAAAAGGACTTCGATTAGGGAAGGTGATACTAATACTGTTTGGCTAATATTTGGCACCAAGGCAAACTGTATAACATGGCTGTAACATACCTGGCGGTGTCCTTGCATAGTGGTCCATCTCCCACTGTGCAAGAGTGCGCACTTGATCTCCAGTCCAGTCTGCTAGCCTGGCTTCCCTCCATGCTGTCTGCTTGCCTCTGTTTCTGCTGCTTAAGGGCGGCACCCAATCACTTCCTGCTTCTTGTAGCTGCTGCAGGCACACCCCTTGTGCGTCCTCAGCCTATTGCTGTCTGTCACCTAGTATTTAACCCAGCTCCTCCCTGGAATCCATGCCTGAGCATTGTGTTCTGTCAGTTGGCTTCTGTCACTGACATGCCAGGTCCTGTCTATGTTTCCTTCCTTGCGGTATCAGTTCCCATGCCTGAACTGTGTCCTGTCTGAACTATCTTCTAGTCTGTTGTCTTCTGCCTATCCTGGAGGCTGTATTTCCAGGCCAGTGTGAACACGCTCCTAGTCTGTTCTTTCCGCCTTCTAGGGGCTGCATACCTAGACCCGTTCCTGTATCTTGCCTGTTCCTGTCTGAACACACTCCTAGCCTTTTCGTTCCGCCTTCTAGGGGCCGCATACCTAGACCCGCTCCTGTATCTTGCTGCTGTGTCTGTTCTTGTCTGAATACTCTCCTAGCCTGTTACCTGTTTTTCTCTATGTCCGTACCTTCCCTTTTCCTGCAGAATCTGATCCCGCACCTAACTCCTACTCGTTGTCCCTGTACTCCCGTTTGTGAGTTTGTGGCCCACTCGCTACTTCATTGCAAGTATCCTGTGTGTACCTGGTTCTGCCTTTCCCTTCCAGTCTGTTCCGTGTGAACAGAGCCCTGTCCCCTCTGCTCTCCCTTTGCTCGCTGCTCTGGCAGTCTCGCTCTGCTCTGACCCTTTGCTCGCTGCTCTGGCAGTCTCGCTCTGCTCTGACCCTTTGCTCGCTGCTCCGGCAGTCTCACTCTGCTCTGACCCTTTGCTCGCTGCTCCGGCAGTCTCACTCTGCTCTGACCCTTTGCTCGCTGCTCCGGCAGTCTCACTCTGCTCTGATCCTTTGCTCGCTGCTCCGGCAGTCTCGCTCTGCTCTGACCCTTTGCTCGCTGCTCCGGCAGTCTCGCTCTGCTCTGACCCTTTGCTCGCTGCTCCGGCAGTCTCGCTCTGCTCTGACCCTTTGCTTGCTGCTCCGGCAGTCTCGCTCTGCTCTGACCCTTTGCTCGCTGCTCCGGCAGTCTCGCTCTGCTCTGACCCTTTGCTCGCTGCTCCGGCAGTCTCACTCTGCTCTGACCCTTTGCTCGCTGCTTCGGCAGTCTCGTCCTGCTCCTCTCTCGCTCACCGCTCCAGGCGGCCTTGTCCTGCTCTTCTCTCGCTCACAGCTCCAGGCGGTCTCGTCTTGTTCTGCTCTTGCTCGTCGCTCTGGGCTGCCTCACTCTGCTGTTTGTCCACCGCGTCTGCGGTTCTGTTCCTGAGTCCCAGTCTGTACTGGGTCCTATCCACTCGGTGCTCCAACCTGTCGTACCTGCCAGTACCTCCCTGCCTGCATACCAGTCGTGCTTGCCAGCATCCGCCAGTCTGCATACCAGCCGTGTCTGCCTATGCCCAGCAGTCTGTGGGCCAGCCTAGCCTGCCTGTTCCTGCATTCCCCTGTGTGGGTCAACAGCCGTGTCCGGGGTCTGTCCTGGAGTAGCACCTGGTCCCTCTGCTCGGTTCCTTCTTGGTGCACTGGTGTCGCATGCCGTTGTGCGACCCTGGTCGGATCGAGTGGATACTTAGTTACGCCCCTCCAGGCATTCACTCTCCGGCACGGTCCAGTGGAATCACTACATATACACGCACACGCCACTCAGCCCGGGCGTGTGCATTACAATGGCCCCCAACAATGATATTGCATTTATAAATTTATTCTTTGCATATGGTAGAAAGGGACAGTAGGGTCTTCTGAAAGGACTAGTTGAATTTTACAACAAACACATCTGTGCTATTAAAATGGTATATTATATTTTAAAACAATAAAATGCTAAATAAATTGAAACTTTACAATGAATTCTGCAATTTTATTTGCTTCTTTATTTTCTCAAATATCATCATTTTATTTCCTTTCTTACTGTATCTAAAATTGCTAACAAAATCATTAAAGTGAAATATTGACTAACCCAAAAAATACACACAAAATAAGCAATAAATAACTCTACCCACCTTATTTCCAGCTAGTGCAGCAAATCACGGCAGAGGGTTGTATTGCCCTTTATATACAGTTTTAGTGGAGATAAAATGTGCCATCAGGCCATTACATGGCTTGTTATTTGGCATCCCATAGGTATCGGACATTTTCATGATTATGATAAAATAAATTAATGATTCCTAAGAGCCTTATTAAATACGCAATGGAGATGTAGTGTGGGTCAATATCTATAAAGAAAAATCTAAATATACAGTGAAGGAAATAATTATTTGATCCCTTGCTGTTTTTGTAAGTTTGCCCACTGACAAAGACATAAACAGTCTATAATTTTAAGGGTAGCTTAATTTTAACATTGAGAAATGGAATATCCAAAAAAACAATCTAGAAAATCACATTGTATGAATTAGATACTTATTTCTCACTGCAAAATGCAAATATATGTATTTGATTCCTCTGGCAAACAACACGTAATACTTGGTGGCAAACCCTTGTTGGCAAGCACAGCAGTCAGACGTTGTTAGTAGTTGATGATGAGGGTTGCGCACATGTCAGGAGGAGTTTTGGTCCACTCATCTTTGCAGATCATCTCTAAATCATTCAGATTTTGCGGCTGTCGCTTGGCAACTCGGAGCTTCAACTCCCTCCATAAGTTTTCTATGGAATTAAGGTCTGGAGACTGTCTAGGCCACTCCATGACTAGTGTTGAGCCACCCCCGTAGTGTTCGAGTTCGGTTCGGTTCGTCGAACACCCGTGTGTTCGCCGAACTGTTCGTCGAACTGTTCGTCGAACACCTTCGAACACCGTTAAAACCAATGGCAGGCAAACAAAAACACATAGAAACACATAGAAAACACCTTCAAAGGTGTCCAAAAGCTGACAAACTGCTCAGAAGACATAACTAACACATGGAAAAGTGACAAGTACATATAGTCATGCTAAAATAAAAGAGGTGGAGGAGTAAAAGGAGGGGGAGACACAGATATAGGCATGTCATGCCCTTCTAAAATCCAAAAAGTGAGAAGCCGACACGGCCAGTCCGCTCCTGCCCGTGCCACCTCCGTGTCGCCGGGTTTGTGCCAGAGCCGCGGTGAACCCTGACGGCCAGCCCCCCTCTCCCAATACTGGTGCCTGTCCGCTGGTGGGTCGAGCGAGCCCCCCTGTGGTGGAGGCAGCTCTAAGCTTTTTAATTTAAATTGTCTCTCTAATTTGAATGAATACACTTTAAATCCATTTACAAGGATCTATTGGAGGGCAAGTCTCATGCCAGCAGCCGCGGTAATTCCAGCTCCAGTAGCGTCCACTAAAGCTGCTGCAGTTAAAAAGCTTTTATAAGGATCGAGCTCGGCTGTCCACCGCAAGGCATCCTACTGCCAGTCCCAGCCCCTATGCCTTGGGGTGCCTCCTGATGCTCTTCACTAAGTATCCCATGGTCCTGAAGCATTTCCTTTGAAAAAATTAAGTGTCTAAACTACAGGTGGTGCAGCTTTCTTAACAGCCGGGATAATCCGCTGACTAGCAGACACTGCTACTAGGCACAAAGTATTTCCTGGGCTAGATGCAGTTAAAAATTTGTAATTAGATACTCTCGTTGGATGCTGAGAAAGCATTCCATAGAGTCTCCTGGCACGCCATATATGATTCTCTTAAAAAGCTTGGGGTAGGGGTCTAGGGGACCCTTTTATAGCCAAAATCACGGCCCTGTATCGCAATACGTCACCTAGGCTGAAGATAAATGGAACTGTAGCACCCTGAGGGCTCGGTTGCTACAGACGTATTGCACCTCACCCAGAGGTGTGATATCTCACTCTCAGGTAAGGATGGAGTGTGGATCAGGACCCGACACCTGCATGCATTACACCACATTGCCGTGGGGCAGGGCGACCAATATGCCCCTGAGATGGGCACGACAGTCCCTGTCCCTGGCTGGAGTGGGGGGAGGGAACACTGAGGAAGGGGAACCCTGTAGTGCAGGAGCAGGGAGGAAGCAGTTCCTGGGTGCATTGAGAAGGGAGTATAAAAGGTGGGCACCATCTTAGTTCAGTGCAGAGAAGTCTGAGCAGAAGTGGCAGGAAGCAGGGGCTCTGCATGAGCTCTGCTCCGGAGGCGGGCCTAGTAACAGAGGCCCAGGCCTGGAAGAGGGAGAAGGAAGGAAGAGGAGCGGAGAAGGCTCCAGGAACGAGGAATGAAGGGATCCCAGGGGTGCGGACGGGTGAGTCGCCACCGCACGCCCGAATCCACCTGCGTGGAGGGGTCAGGCCAAAGGGGGAGACCGGTCCCCGAACTAGTGGAGGCAGGAAGCGACCCTCAGCTAGAAACCGGAGGCTCTGACATTTTATGTGGCGCAGCCCCTCGCTACACCCGCTAGGAAGGCACCACATAGGGTCAGGGAAACTGGCGCCAAGTTTACCAAGAGGAGGCCCGAGGCAGCCGGACAGAAGTGTTGGTAAGAAAGGCCAGACAAAGGACACACAAAGGGGGTCCTGTGAAGTGCTCCAAAGTTATCTGGGAGTTGTCTGAGCCCCTCACCTGGTGAGAACAGTACGACGTGGGCAGCCGTTACCTGCAGACGTGGTCTGGATAATAAGAACTGTGAGTAAAGGCCCTGAACTGCATCACTGACTCCGTGTCGTTACTGCTGCTGCCCTGCACCATCACCCCCATCCTCCGCATACACTGCCCTGAGGCTATACTCCTCCCGTGGGGAGTTATGCTACGCTCTGCTGCACCCACAACACCAGCCTCAGCGGTCTGCCCTGTAGCGGCGGTTCACTCTGACCGCAATCCACGGGTGGCGTAGTCGGACATTTAAACATCAAAACCACATAAATAGTTCCGCCACTGGTTTGACCGCCCTGAGCCATGGAACCGGGTCGCCGCCACGAAGACTACAAGCACCAGCATCCACCAAAAAGGGTCCGGCTCCGGGTGTCCCAAGGCCCAGGGGGTGCGTCAGAACATTTTCATCACCTTTCACAATCACCAATGGGACAAGGCAGTGATGTCCTCTGTCCCCTCTCTTATACATCCTAGTGACGGAGCACCTGCTCTCATCAATTCGCCATAACCCCAATATTAGGTGGATTGAGGTGGGAGGCACCGAGTACAAGTGCTCTCTATTTGCTGATGATGTCCTAGTATATATCACTCAATCACATATATCCATCCATGCTGTTATGGCTGAAATAGATCACTTTGTTATATGGTAAAATTTTAAAATCAATGCAGCGAAGTCTGAGGCCCTCGATGTCTCCCTCCCCAAATCCATATAGGATTCCATCCAGTCCAACTTTCCCTTTGCCTGGCCCTCACAGGGTATCAAATACTTAGGAATTCCTATTCATAGAGACCTCTCCCATCTATGTTATCTTAATTTTGGGCCCTTTATTGAACAACTCCATACAGACCACGGTTGGCAAGTTAGAACTGTAAGATTCACTACGTGAACCACTGGTGTTTTGTGGAAAAGCACATGTACACTGCGTTCCAAATTATTATGCAAAAAGTGTTTAGGAGTGATAAGGGAAGAATTTGTTTGTTTGTCAGTTAAACTCATTGATGGTGATGTGTGTCAGGGCTCTTTATATCACTGTAAGCAATTGTAGACACCTGTGCTAATTAGTTTGGCAGGTGTGTCCAATGAAAGGCAAGACTACTTAAGAAGGCTCTCTCACATTATTAAGCAGCCTACATTTTCTGCCAAAATGGGAAAGAAAAAGGATGTGTCGGCTGCTGAGAAGCAACAAATTGTGGAGTGTTTAGGTCAAGGCATGACTACAATCAACATTGTGCGATGATCAGGATGAAGTGTCTTGGCAATCAAGAAGTATGTAGCTGATTCACAGTACACACGTGTGCGTGCTGATAAGGGCAAATTGAGGACTCTTTCCTACAGGCAATTACGTCAGGTTGAAAGAGCAGCGGCAAAAAAGCCTTGTCATAGCAGCAGACAAGTTTTTGAAGCTGCTTGTGCCTCCAACGTCCCCCGAACAGCAAGATGCAGGGTCCTTCAGAGGTTTGCAGCTGTGCATGCGCCATCCTGTCGACCTCCTCTATCCACTTCACACAAGCAGAAACGGCTCCAGTGGGCCAAACATTACATGAAGACTGATTTCAAAACTGTTTTGTTCACGGATGAGTGCCGTGCAGCGCTCGATGGTCCAGATGGATGGAGTGGAGGATGGCTGGTTGATGGACACCCCACGCAAACACGGCTACAGCGCCAACAAGGAGGAGGTGGAGTAATGTTTTGGGCTGGAATCATGGGGAGAGAGATTGTCGGCCCCTTTAGGATCCCTGAAGGCGCTAAAGATGAACTCCATAATGTATGTGGATTTTCTCAAACAGCACTTCCTGCCATGGTTCAAGAAGAAGAACCGTGTATTTCACAGCAAGATCATTTTTCTGCATGATAATGCACCATCTCATGCTGCACATAAAACATCTGCATCTCTGGCTGATATGGGCATAAAAGGGGACAAACTTATGGTGTGACCCCCATGCTCCCCTGACCTCTACCGCATTCAGAACCTTTGGAGCATCATTAAAAGGAGTGTCTATGATGGCGGGAGGCAGTTCACATCTAAGCAACAGCTCTGGGAGGGTATTCTGTCCTCATGCAAAACAATTGAAGCAGAAACCATCCAAAACCTGACAAATTCAATGGACGAGAGAGTTCAGAAGCTCCTTTCGAACAAGGGGTCCTATGTGAAAATGTAACATCACCTAGAATAAAGTTTTGAGTTGAAAACTGTTTGATTTCAGTTTCTAACAACCTGTAAATGCTTATAATTTCAAAAATGACCATATTTTTGGTCTTTATTAAAATGAAAAGGTTGATCGAAAAGTTTGGGGGATCTAAGAGTGTGGCAACCCAGTAGTCATGATTACTTCGAATTCTGACAATATGAGGGTCATGCTGCAGGTAGTGCAGCAAGAAGGCACTTATGTGCCTTGCGCATCTCGGAGCCCCAAAATTATTTTCCGGGCTAGATGCAGCTAAAAATTATTTTTAATTTTAAATCTGGTGAAGCTTTAGTATAGATGGCCTAATAGGATCAGTGCTGCACACTGCTACAAAGCCCAAATTATTTTCCAGTCAAGATACAGATAAACATGATTAGTAATTTGAAAGCTTAAAACGGTTGGTAGGGTGATTTTAACCAATCATCAAGCTTTTACTCTCCCCAGGATGACACAGGGGTAGAAAAGTCGTTTCGGATCCATGATTTGTTCATCTTTATGAACGTGAGTCTGTCTACATTATCAGTGGAGAGCCGCGTGCGCTTATCTGTCAGCACACCACCAGCAGCGCTGAACACACGTTCAGACAGAACGCTGGCTGCGGGGCATGACAAGATCTCCAAGGCGTAAGTGGCTAGCTCCGGCCATTTATCCAGATTGGAAGCCCAAAAAGAGCAAGGGTCCAGTGACACAGTCGTGGCTTCAATGTTTACTTGGAGATACTCCTGTACCATCGTCTCTAGGTGTTGACTATGTGTCAGACTTCTTGTCTCCTGTGGCCTTGCAAAGGATGGGCTAAAAAAGTGGTGAAATGATTCCGCAAAATTGATGTTACCAGCAGATACTGTGGTTCTGTTACGGTTTGAGTGCTGAACACTTGACGGTCCCACGGTTGGCAAGTTGGAACTGTGAGATTCACTACGTGCACCACTGGTATTTTGTGGAAAAGCACATTTAAGATTCTGCAACAGTCTCTGCTGATACTCCTGCATGCGTGCATCCCTTTCTATGGCAGGAATAATTTCTGCAAATTTACTTTTGTACCGGGGATCTAACAGTGTGGCAACCCAGTAGTCAGGATTATTTCTAATTCTCACAATTCGAGGGTCATGTTGCAGGTAGTGCAGCAAGAAGGCACTCATGTGTGTTGCGCATCCAGGAGCACCAAGTCCCTGTTGTGTTGGTGGCGAGGTAACAATCATGCTTCCTTCCTCTGTCCTCTCCCCCCAACCTCGCACAACAGAAATGTGATCAAGGTCTCCCTCATCTGATGAGTCTTCCATCAGTTCGTCCTCCACTTCTTCCTGGGCTCCTGCACCCTCCTCACTAGTTTGACTGCTACCATGCGCCCTGGTAAAACCATCTCCCCCACCCTCACATGCCTGCCGCCTTGGTGCTGCCGACCGTCTGGACCTTGCAGATGTTAGCCCTTCCGCATACAACTCCTCCTCCTCTACTTCCTCCACCTCCTCTTGTGCCACCACCTGACTCTGAATTCTGTTTAACATGTGCTCCAGCATGTAAATCACCGGAATAGTCATGCTGATAATGGCATCGTCAGCACTAAACATCTTCGTCGCCATTTCAAAACTGTGCAGAAGGGTGCATAGGTCCCTGATCTGAGACCACTCCTCCAGCGTGATTTGCCCCACCTCTGAATCTCGTTGGCCCAGGCTATACGTCAGAACGTATTGCACCAGGGCTTGTCGGTGCTGCCACAGTCGCTGCAACATGTGCAGAGTTGAATTCCACCGGGTAGGCACATCGCATTTTAGCCGGTGAAGTGGCAGGCCCAACGACTTCTGTAGAGATGTAAGTCGCTGAGCTGCGGGATGCGAACGGCGGAAGTGAGCACACAGCGACCGTGCCCTCTGCAGAAGGCCATCTAGTCTGGGATAGTGGGCTAAAAATTGCTGGACAACCAGGTTCAACACGTGAGCCATACAAGGCACGTGTGTGACATTGCCCGGCGAAGGGCCGCACCCAGGTTTGCAGCATTGTCGCACACGGCTTTCCCTGGTTTCAGGTCCAGTGGAGACAACCATTCATGAAATTGGTTCTCCAGAGCTGACCACAACTCCTCAGCTGTGTGACTCACATTTCCCAGACATTTCAATGTAAAAACCGCCTGATGACGTTGAGCCCTACTGCCAGCATAGTAAGGAGGTGTGCAGGATCCCTTCTGCGCAGTTAGAAAGCTTCTGGCATGACCAGACAGGCTTTGGGTGCAGGTGGAAGACCGAGAGGAGGTTGAGGAGGCAAAAGCAGTGGAGGAACTTTGACATAAAGAGGATTGACGCACAACTCGTGGGGACGGCAAGACTTGGACAGCAGCCCCTTGCCCTGCTGTCACCATAGTTACCCAGTGCCCAGTCAGCGACATGTAACACCCCTGTCCATGCCTACTCGTCCAAGTGTCTGTGGTGAAATGCACCCTGTCACACACAGAGTTTCTCAAAGAAGCGGTGATGTTATGTGCGACATGCTGGTGGAGCGCAGGCACACCTTTCTTTGAGAAGTAGTGCCGACTGGGAATCTGGTACTGGGGCACTGCGACGGACATAAGGTCTCGAAAATCCTCTGTGTCCACCAGGCGGAAAGGCAGCATTTCTGTAGCCAAGAGCTTGCAGATGGTGAAATTCAACCTCTTAGCTTTCTCATGGCTAGGAGGAAATGGTCTTTTACTTGTCCACATCTGAGGGACCGAGGGCTGGCTATTGTGCTTAGACGGGGTTGATAAGGGTGTCCCCGGCAAACTGCCGGTCTGTGAGGAAGATGCAGGCGGACATGTTAGGTTGCCTTGATCCAAAGGTGGTGCTATCGATGTCGGACAGCGCTCAACACCAGCTGGTGTTACCACCTCCAAAGAAAATGATGACCTGCCAATCACGCTGGCTGTTGCGGGTAAAGAGGTGGCAGGTCTGCGCCCCAAAACAGGTGTGACTGCTGTCCCCCCAGTCACAGAGGATGAAGAGGCCGCGGATGCACAAGATATGGCAGACGGTGGTTGGCCCGGCCGGCTAGGCCGCATTGTAGCACACTGAGCTTCCCACTGCAACTTATGCTTCATGTCCATGTGCCGGTTCATGCATGAAGTACTCAAACTATGTATTTTTTGGCCTCTACTTAGCTTTTGCTGACAAATGTTACAGATAACACGAGTTGGGTCATCTTTATCGATCTGAAAAAATGCCCAGGCTATGCAAGGCTTAGCACCCATGCGACCTGAAGAGCCACCACGACTTGTGGTGAGAGGCAGAGTTGTGTTTGAGGATGCAGTTGTTGACGTGCTTCCAGTACTACGTCTCTGTCCAGGAAGGCGCAACCTGACCTCGTCGTCACTAGCATCTTCCTCCACCTCCTCTGCTGACCTCATCTCTTGGCTGACTGTGGGTTGACAGTAAGTGGGATCTCCGACCTCATCATCATCACCCTGTGCGTTATCACACCCGTCGTCCTCAGAGCCAACCTGTTCCTGCCCCGACAAAAAACTAAAGTTGTCGCTCCAATCAGGTATTTGAGTCTTATCATCGTCTTCCTCATTGTCTCCACCAACAGGAGTTACAGTTTGGGAATGAGGGTCTACATTATGGTCAGAACCTTCTGCGTCTGGTCCTGGATCAGGCTCATAAAGATTCTGGGCATCAGTGCAGATCATTTCCTCGTCTGGATTCACAGAAGCGCTGGAGTCGACCTCTGATTCCCAGGCTATAGTATGAGTAAACAGCTCTGCAGACTCAACCATCTGTTCTACCTCATACTCAGACGGGCAGCTGGAGATTTGGGAGCTGTGAGGAAGCAAGTGCGATTTGGGTGACACCTTTGAGGACTGGAGTATTTGTGATGTTGAAGTTGATGTGGAGGAGAGCCCACTTAAAGGAGCACTTGATATCCGTTGAAGCACCTGCTGTTTTTGTGCCTCATCTGGAATTTGTAGCGATTGGCGTGGCCGTAAGAAAGGGATCTTATCACATTGTCCGCTAAAAGAAGTAGACATTTTAGTTTGGCTGGAAGATGGTCTTTCTTCTGCAGATGTTACTGTTGCTTTAACACCTACCCCACGGACACAACCTTTTTTCCCCTTCCCAACACGCCTATTCCCCTTTCCACCAGCAGCAGGCCTTTTTCCACTCATTTTGGTGGTTAACTAATTCACAACTCTGGAGTTGTTTGCACAAAAAAAAAACAATGGATGGTAACCGAGCAGAGCTGAGTGGCCAAACTGTGGTATTAGGCCAAAACTATTGGATGGGTTAGATGCAGAAAAAAATTATTTTGAATTTGCAACCTGATGGAGGTCAGTATAGATGGATTAATAGAACAAGACGCACACACAGCTAGAAGCCCAATATTTTTTCAGAGGTAGATGCAGGAAAAAAATACATTCAGTTTCCAACCTGATGGAGGTCAGTATAAATGGACTAATACAACAAGTCCCACACACAGCTAGAAGCCCAAATATTTTTTCAGAGGTACTGTAGATGCAGATAAAAATTAGTTTTAATTTGCAACCTGATGGAGGTCAGTATAGATGGACTAATAGAGAAAGTCCGACACACTACTAGAAGGCCAAATATTTTTTCAGAGGTAGATGCAGAAAAAAATATATTCAGTTTGCAACCTGATGGAGGTCAGTATAGATGGACTAATAGAGAAAGTCCGACACACTACTAGAAGGCCAAATATTTTTTCAGAGCTAGATGCAGAAAAAAATTATATTCAGTTTGCAACCTGATGGAGGTCAGTATAGATGGATTAATAGAACAAGACCCACACACAGCTAGAAGCCCAATATTTTTTCAGAGGTAGATGCAGAAAAAAATATATTCAGTTTGCAACCTGATGGAGGTCAGTATAGATGGACTAATACAACAAGTCCCACACACAGCTAGAAGCCCAATATTTTTTCAGAGGTAGATGCAGAAAAAAATATATTCAGTTTGCAACCTGATGGAGGTCAGTATAGATGGACTAATACAACAAGTCCCACACACAGCTAGAAGCCCAAATATTTTTTCAGAGGTACTGTAGATGCAGATAAAAATTAGTTTTAATTTGCAACCTGATGGAGGTCAGTATAGATGGACTAATAGAGAAAGTCCGACACACTACTAGAAGGCCAAATATTTTTTCAGAGCTAGATGCAGAAAAAAATTATATTCAGTTTGCAACCTGATGGAGGTCAGTATAGATGGATTAATAGAACAAGACCCACACACAGCTAGAAGCCCAATATTTTTTCAGAGGTAGATGCAGGAAAAAAATATATTCAGTTTGCAACCTGATGGAGGTCAGTATAGATGGACTAATACAACAAGTCCCACACACAGGTAGAAGCCCAAATATTTTTTCAGAGGTACTGTAGATGCAGATAAAAATTAGTTTTAATTTGCAACCTGATGGAGGTCAGTATAGATGGACTAATAGAATGATGCTATGCCCAAAAGATTTTACTTCACTAGGTGCAGTAAAAAAATTGGTATTCTATACACAGGTGGTATATCTTGCAACACAGATAGGCTACTCCACTGACTAACACACTCTGCAATAGGCCAAAAAGGATTAGCTTTGCTAGATTCAGCCAAATGCTGTGAAAAAAACTTGCACAGCACTGGCACAGACCTGCCTGGCAAAAACTGATAGGAACTCATGTAACCTAGTCCTGAAAAGGACTCCAATTACAATTAGTCTTTACTCCCACAACCTATCTATTTAAGAGCACAGACCTCCCTGATAAAAGTCGTAGGAAATGCTGTAACCTAGTCCTTAAAAGGACTGCAATCACAACTATTCCCTACTCCCAAGCTATCTGTATATTTGTGCGAAAATTGGCTTGAAATTAACAAGGTATAGCGCACACAGCAACAGCGGTGCCGTCTAACACGCAGCTGCAGCAGTGAGAAAATGGTGGCGACGGGGAAAATGGCTTGGTCTTATAGGGCAAGGACATGTGACATACACTGCCAATGACACATGCCGTTGCTTGTGTGAAAAAAAGCACTTCGCTCCGTGTGTGCGCTGCTGATAGGCTGACAGATTGCACCTCCCCACTGAAAATGCGGGAAAGAGAAAATAAAATGGAGATCTTCATTGTTCCTGCAGAGATCCATCCCCTGCCCCTCCCCCCACCCCGCTGTACACTCAAACTGCGTATTAACATTAATTTTCATCATTACTGAGAAAAAATCCAGTTATGATTTTGGTGCACGAACAGTTATCGAACATAACCTCGAACAGCCGAATTTTTCTCAAATTGTTCGTGTTCGCCGAACGGCTCGAACACCGCCCAAAACAGCTCGAATTTGAGATTGGCGAACAGTTCGAGTAGAACAACGCTCATCTCTATCCATGACCTTAATGTGCTTCTTTTTGAGCCACTCCTTTGTTGCCTTGGCTGTATGTTTTGGGTCATTGTCTTGCTGGAAGACCCAGCCACAACCCATTTTTAATGTCCTGGCGGAGAGAAGGAGGTTGTCTCTCAGGATTTTACTGTACATGGCTCCATCCATTCTCCCATTGATGCGGTGAAGTAGTCCTGTGCCCTTAGCAGAGAAACACCCCCAAAACATAATGTTTCCTCCTCCATGACAGTGGGGATGGTGTTCTTTGGGTCATAGGTAGCATCTCTCTTCCTCCAAACACAGCGAGTTGAGTTAATGCCAAAGAGCTCATTTTTTGTCTCATCTGACCACAGCAACTTCTCCCAATAACTGACAGAATCATCCAGGTGTTCACTGGCAAACTTCAGACGGGCCTGCATATGTGCCTTCTTGAGCAGGGGGACCTTGCGGGCACTGCAGGATTTTAAACCTTTAAGGTGTAATGTGTTACCAATGGTTTCTTGGTGACTGTGGTCCCAGCTGCTTAGAGATCATTAACAAGTTCCCCCCGTGTAGTTTTAGGCTGATCTCTCACCTTCCTTATGATCAAGGATACCCCACGAGGTGAGATTTTGCATGGTGCCCCAGATCGATGTCGATTGACAGTCATTTTGTATTTCTTCCATTTTCTTACTATTGTACCAACAGTTGTCTCCTTCTCACCCAGCGTCTTACTTATGGTTTTATAGCCCATTCCAGCTTTGTGCAGGTCTATGATCTTGTCCCTGACATCCTTAGAAAGCTCTTTGGTCTTGCCCATATTGTAGAGATTAGAGTCTGACTAGTGATGAGCGAGTACCGTAATATTCGTAATCGCTATACTCGTAACGAGTACTTGTAATAATCGCGTATTCATTCCGAATAGCGTGTACAGTGTAAGTCAATGGGAAATGTGAGTAATTTTCTGCTGGACCCTACAAAGGGCTCTGGGGGCCTGAGGAAAAGGCTGAAATGGATGGGAAAGTGATGAAACAGAATGGGAAGAGCCTGAATAATATGCCTGCATGCATTTCTGACTCACATATGGTTTCTGGGAATAAGTTTGTCGCAGTATTACGCCACTTTTACAGACACACAAGAACAACTACCAAACCTAACCTAAATTGCGTTTAATAGGCCAAAAAGGTTAAGAAACAGTTTTTCCTGCATAATCACTTGTATATAAGGCTAATAAACCAGAGAAACCAAAAAAATATCCTTAATGTTTGTTCATACATACTGTTGTGGATTTTTTTCGCTTTTTACAATTGGGAGGGCCCTGACATACATTTTGTAGGTCCCTCTGTCATACTTAATTTTTAGTTCGCTATTCCCCAGCACTTTACAAGCACAGATAGAACGTACCAGTAGGTATGTTGATCTTTGACTTGAGAGGCCTCTGGTGGCTCTGTAACATGCGTTTTGGAGGGACAGCTGTTACTTAGACATTTGGGCTGTCCCTCCATCACTGACACTCAGATAGTGGAATACATATTCTATAGCAGTTTACAATGTGCCCATTGTAGCGTTGGGCTTGACCCTCCTCCTCCTCCTCCTCCACCACCATGTGATACTGCAGCCCTAAATTCAAATGTTCAGAGGGCTTGCAGTATACAGGAAAGCTTAGTTTTGTGAGAACCCTCGTGTGGCCCTGTAACATACATTTTAAAGTGCCCTCCTCTAGAGATTTTGAAGGTCCCTCTTGCGTACAATACATTTGAAAGTGCCCTCACTTATTCATATTGTAGGGCCCTCACCCTATTATTTAACTCATTTAAGGGCAGAGACTACAGAGAAAAAGGCCAAGAGACATGGAGTACTAGAAGGTAGCAGTGAGTGCGGCCTGCAATCCTCAGATTTAGCTTAACTCTGTAAACCGGAAAAATAAAGCTGCACTACTCAACTGGATGACGAGCTCAAATATATCCCTTGTGCAAGTCAATGGACAAAGGATATATGGTGCCCTTCTCCAAATGGCTCAGAGATTTTGATTCTCAATATTCCCCAGATTATATAGCAAGAGAAGACTTCTTGATACTGTACTACTTGGTCCAGTGCAGAATGTGCATCATATTTCCAAAAATTACTCCTGGGGGCTGTGTCATAGGTGCAGGAAGATTCCATGACAAGGGCCTCCCTTGACAAACTTTATCTATGATGGAGTACTGTAGTAGTTGTGGCCCTCAATTCAAGTTTTCAGAGGCCTATTAGTCGGTTATCAACAGTCAGTGTAAATTTATTTTGAATATGTATCCCCTATCTCTGCCACTGGAGGCCCTTGTCACAGGTTGTGCCACATTGTGACTAATACTTGTTTGGTAGGACCACTGTACATTCCAGATTTGTCCACTGCACAATGTGCATAGGGTTTGTAAAAATTAGCCCTATGGGCTGAGTCATGGTTGACGCAGAAAGCCACCATCCCAAGGGCCTCCAATCACAAATAGCAGTTAGGCTGGAGTAGGAATACTGTGACATGCAGAAGTAGTGCTGTTGCAGAGTGTGACATGCAGAAGTAGTGCTGTTGCTTTAGAAGCATTCAGCAACTATTAGAAGTAACACAAGCACAGGAGACATGAAGCGTTGTGCTCCAGAAGCATCCAGTAACTAAAGGGGTTAACACAGTCACAGGAGAAGGGGAGTGTTTTAGCAGAGCCCCAGGGGATTGTGGGGAAGTTGTTTACTGTCTGGCCAGAGCTGAAGAGAAAGGTGGCTTATGATCTGTATCTCACAGAATGCAAGGGATCAGAATTCAGATCAGGAGGGAAGCTAAACAAAGGTCACTTAGACTTCCTGAGCTAACAGTGTAGAGCATTATCGGCCAGGAAGATAAGCCTGGAAGGAAGCCTGTCATAGAGATTATCGCCCTCATCACACCCTTCCCCCCTCCATCTCCATGCAGGATAAAGAATACTGTGTACTATTGAGTCCTTGTGAAGGAAAAGCCTATGGTTGTGTATGCATTAAAACTGTGCTGTACTGTGCTAACGGATAATAGACTGTGTACTTCTGTGCTGCAAAGGAAACTGTACTGTTATTACTGGAGCCTGTTGCACAAAGAGACATTTGCATTGCACTAGCCGTGCCTCATTAAATGTTATTGTTCTACCGTTTATGAAGACTCTTGTCAGATGTGTCTGGTCAGCAACTGAATCTATCGTGTGCCTGAGAGAAGCTGCAGCCTATGGTTGCCCTGAGTAACGGTTCCCCCAGGATTCCAATGAATTCATGTAATCGGTCTCGCCCCTATCTGAACTCAGGCAGCGTGCGTGTAACAATACTGTCCTGGTTTGTCCACTGCACAATGTGCATAGAGTTTGTAAAAATTAGCCCTATGGACTGAGTTATGGTTGACGCAGGAAGACACCATCCCAAGGGCGTCCAATCACAAATAGTAGTTAGGCTGGAGTAGGAATACTGTACTGGTTTGTCCACTGCACAATGTGAATAGGGTTTGTAAAAAATTAGCCCTATGGGCTGAGTCATGGTTGACGAAGGATGGAAACGGGTTTTTATGGGAAGGGGGTGAGCAGTAGCATGAACTTGCATTTTTGGTGAATTTAGGTTGGCTTGCTGTCTTCTGGAGGGATTACAAACTGTGGAGATATCCAGTCCTTGTTGAATTTAATCAGAGTAAGTCTGTCTGCATTTTCCATGGAGAGGCATGTGCGCCTATCAGTGATGATTGCCCCAGCGGAACTGTAAACACGCTTTGACACCACACTAGCAGCCGGGCAGGCTAGCACCTCCAAGGCATATAAGGAGAGGTCAGGCCAAGTGTTCAGCTTAGACACCCAATAATTAAAGGGAATTGAAGCATCAGAAAGGATGCACGTATGGTCACTTAAGTACCCCTTGACCATGCTCTGCAACTTATCCTTCCTTGGCATTGTTACAGGCACAGATAGCCATTGCTGTGTGCTGGTTTATTGAAAATTGCCCAATTTGTGCACATTTTCCCCCCACCTCTGTTGGAGCTGGTGTTCGTGTCTCTCCCCATTATCCCTTGGTGTTGAAAAGAGCCGGTACCTCTGCCACAAGCATTGTCTGAGGGTGATATTTTCAGCAACTGATCTACAACGGCCCTCTTGAACGATTCCATTGTAAAACTCTTTGGTGACTCCAAAAGGAGAGAAGGAAATTTCTCCTTGTACTGTGGATCAAGAAAGGTGGCCAACCAGTATAGGTTGTTGGATAAAATATGTATCACGCGAGGGTCTTGCCACAGATACTTACACATGAACTGTGCCATGTGGGCCAAGCTGTAAAAAGGCAAATGTTCTGTGTCCCCAAAAGTAGAAACAGTACCCATCCTCTTCTCACGCTGACTCACCTCCTCCTCCACCACCTTCTCTTCAGCCCATCCGGGCTGGACAGACAAGAAGCTTGGGTTGGATGTCCCCTCTGTAGCATTACGAGTCCCCTCAGTAGCACAGAAAAATAAGTCCTCTCCCTTCTCATCCTCCTCCTCCTCACCCAATGTTGCCTCAGAATATTGCCTGGGTTGGGTAGTATCACCCATTGGGAAATCTGGCTCCATACCAACATGCTGGGCACTCAAAGCTTCCTCTTTGAGATTATGCAGTGGTTGTATCAAGAGACACGCCAGCGGGATGGTTATGCTGATAATAGCCTGATCACCGCTCACGAGGTTCGTGCAGTGCTCAAAGTTCTCAAGAACCTCACAAATGTCAGCGATCCACACCCACTCGACAGTTGTTATGTGTGGTGGCTGACACTCAGTCTGACGGTCATGTTGAAGCTGGTATTCAGCTACTGCCCTCTGTTGTTCACAAATCCTCGACAACATATGATAGGTTGAGTTCCACCACATGGGCAGGTCGCAAATGAGTCGGTGACTTGGCAAATTCAAGCGCTTTTGCAGCGCTGTAAGAGCAGCAAAAGTGGTAGCGGAATGGTGGAAATGGGCGCTAATACTGCGCACCTTTTCAAGTAGGTGCGGCAAGTCATGGTAAGTTTTCAGAAATCTCTGAACAACTAGGTTCAGCACGTGAGCCATGCATGGCACGTGTAACAGCTTGCCGACCTTTAAAGCCGCCACCAGGTTACACCCATTATTGCAGACGACCAGACAGAATGGAGGTGCAGCAGGGAGAGCCACTGATCGGTCTGCTGTTTTAAAGCTTTCCACAGCTCTGCTGCAGTGTGTGCTTTCTGACCTAAACAGATCAGCTTCAGCAGAACGTGTTGCCGCTTGGCAGTGATGGGGAGGGTAATTCAGCAGAGGATGAGGAGCAGGAGGAGGGGAGAGAGGAAGTGGAATATGAAAAGGCAGAAACCCTGACAGTATTTGGGCCCGCTATTTTTGGCATGGGTAGGATGTGTGATGTTCCGGTTTGCGCCTTTGTCCCACCCTCCACCAGGTTCACCCAGTGTGCTGTGACAGAAATGTATCATCCCTGTCCACAGCAACTTGTCCAGGTACCTGTTGTTAGGTGGACCTTCTTGGTTACGGCGTTGATGAGTGCACGGTCCAGATTGTTTAAGATGTGCTTGTGTAACGCAGGGAAAGCACAACAGGCAAAATAGTGGCAGCTCGGAACATAGTATCGTGGGGCAGCCACAGCCAAGAGATTACAGAAAGACTGTGTTCCCACAAGCCAAAACAGCAACATCTCCACAGCTAGCAATTTGGCAATGTGCGAGTTTAGTATTTGAGCCTGTGGGTGCATGGCTAGGCATTTACGCTTTCTTTCCAAGCTCTCAGGCACAGACAATTGGACGCTTCGGTGGGACAAGGAAGTGGATGTGGTTGATGTATGAGTGCCTGCTTCCTGAACAGCAGATTCTGAAGGACATAGCCCAGGCAACATGGCATTGGCTTGACCCGCAGATGCAGATTTGATACCCTAGTGTTCCGCCCACCTACTGGAGCGCTTGGCTGCTATGTGGTTTTGCATACTGGTGGTGCTTAGGTTGCCTTTGCCCTGGCCTCTGTTCAACTTGTTATTGTTATGAACTGCTACAAGCACTAAGGAAAGAAAGGAAAACTGTCCCTACAATAGGACTAAGCTGATTCCCACACACAGCTAGATGCCCAAATATTTTTTCAGAGGTACTGTAGATGCAGATAAAAATTAGTTTTAAATTGCAACCTGATGGAGGTCAGTATAGATGGACTAATAGAATGATGCTATGCCCAAATGATTTTACTTCACTAGGTGCAGTAAAAAAATTGGTATTCTATACACAGGTGGTATATCTTGCAACACAGATAGGCTACTCCACTGACTAACACACTCTGCAATAGGCCAAAAAGGATTAGCTTTGCTAGATTCAGCCAAATGCTGTGAAAAAAACTTGCACAGCACTGGCACAGACCTGCCTGGCAAAAACTGATAGGAACTGATGTAACCTAGTCCTGAAAAGGACTCCAATTACAATTAGTCTTTACTCCCACAACCTATCTATTTGAGAGCACAGACCTCCCTGATAAAAGTCGTAGGAAATGCTGTAACCTAGTCCTTAAAAGGACTGCAATCACAACTATTCCCTACTCCCAAGCTATCTGTATATTTGTGCGAAAATTGGCTTGAAATTAACAAGGTATAGCGCACACAGCAACAGCGGTGCCGTCTAACACGCAGCTGCAGCAGTGAGAAAATGGTGGCGACGGGGAAAATGGCTTGGTCTTATAGGGCAAGGACATGTGACATACACTGCCAATGACACATGCCCTTGCTTGTGTGAAAAAAAGCACTTCGCTCCGTGTGTGCGCTGCTGATAGGCTGACAGATTGCACCTCCCCACTGCAAATGCGGGAAAGAGAAAATAAAATGGAGATCTTCATTGTTCCTGCAGAGATCCATCCCCTGCCCCTCCCCCCACCCCGCTGTACACTCAAACTGCGTATTAACATTAATTTTCATCATTACTGAGAAAAAATCCAGTTATGATTTTGGTGCACGAACAGTTATCGAACATAACCTCGAACAGCCGAATTTTTCTCAAATTGTTCGTGTTCGCCGAACGGCTCGAACACCTCCCAAAACAGCTCGAATTTGAGATTGGCGAACAGTTCGAGTAGAACAACGCTCATCTCTAATCATCATCACCCTGTGCGTTATCACACCCGTCGTCCTCAGAGCCAACCTGTTCCTGCCCTGACAAAAAACTAAAGTTGTCGCTCCAATCAGGTATTTGAGTCTTATCATCGTCTTCCTCATTGTCTCCACCAACAGGAGTTACAGTTTGGGAATGAGGGTCTACATTATGGTCAGAACCTTCTGCGTCTGGTCCTGGATCCGACTCATAAAGATTCTGGGCATCAGTGCAGATCATTTCCTCGTCTGGATTCACAGAAGGGCTGGAGTCGACCTCTGATTCCCAGGCTATAGTATGAGTAAACAGCTCTGCAGACTCAACCATCTGTTCTACCTCATACTCAGACGGGCAGCTGGAGATTTGGGAGCTGTGAGGAAGCAAGTGCGATTTGGGTGACACCTATGAGGACTGGAGTATTTGTGATGTTGAAGTTGATGTGGAGGAGAGCACACTTAAAAGAGCACTTGATATCCGTTGAAGCACCTGCTGTTTTTGTGCCTCATCTGGAATATGTAGCGATTGGCGTGGCCGTAAGAAAGGGATCTTATCACATTGTCCGCTAAAAGAAGTAGACATTTTAGTTTGGCTGGAAGATGGTCTTTCTTCTGCAGATGTTACTGTTGCTTTAACACCTACCCCACGGACACAACCTTTTTTCCCCTTCCCAACACGCCTATTCCCCTTCCACCAGCAGCAGGCCTTTTTCCACTCATTTTGGTGGTTAACTAATTCACAACTCTGGAGTTGTTTGCACAAAAAAACAATGGATGGTAACGGAGCAGAGCTGAGTGGCCAAACTGTGGTATTAGGCCAAAACTATTGGCTGGGTTAGATGCAGAAAAAAATTATTTTGAATTTGCAACCTGATGGAGGTCAGTATAGATGGATTAATAGAACAAGACCCACACACAGCTAGAAGCCCAATATTTTTTCAGAAGTAGATGCAGGAAAAAAATATATTCAGTTTGCAACCTGATGGAGGTCAGTATAGATGGACTAATACAACAAGTCCCACACACAGCTAGAAGCCCAAATATTTTTTCAGAGGTACTGTAGATGCAGATAAAAATTAGTTTTAATTTGCAACCTGATGGAGGTCAGTATAGATGGACTAATAGAGAAAGTCCGACACACTACTAGAAGGCCAAATATTTTTTCAGAGGTAGATGCAGAAAAAAATATATTCAGTTTGCAACCTGATGGAGGTCAGTATAGATGGACTAATAGAGAAAGTCCGACACACTACTAGAAGGCCAAATATTTTTTCAGAGCTAGATGCAGAAAAAAATTATATTCAGTTTGCAACCTGATGGAGGTCAGTATAGATGGATTAATAGAACAAGACCCACACACAGCTAGAAGCCCAATATTTTTTCAGAGGTAGATGCAGAAAAAAATATATTCAGTTTGCATCCTGATGGAGGTCAGTATAGATGGACTAATACAACAAGTCCCACACACAGCTAAAAGCCCAATATTTTTTCAGAGGTAGACGCAGAAAAAAATATATTCAGTTTGCAACCTGATGGAGGTCAGTATAGATGGACTAATACAACAAGTCCCACACACAGCTAGAAGCCCAAATATTTTTTCAGAGGTACTGTAGATGCAGATAAAAATTAGTTTTAATTTGCAACCTGATGGAGGTCAGTATAGATGGACTAATAGAGAAAGTCCGACACACTACTAGAAGGCCAAATATTTTTTCAGAGCTACATGCAGAAAAAAATTATATTCAGTTTGCAACCTGATGGAGGTCAGTATAGATGGATTAATAAAACAAGACCCACACACAGCTAGAAGCCCAATATTTTTTCAGAGGTAGATACAGAAAAAAATATATTCAGTTTGCAACCTGATGGAGGTCAGTATAGATGGACTAATACAACAAGTCCCACACACAGCTAGAAGCCCAATATTTTTTCAGAGGTAGATGCAGAAAAAAATATATTCAGTTTGCAACCTGATGGATGTCAGTATAGATGGACTAATAAAACAAGTCCCACACACAGCTAGAAGCCCAAATATTTTTTCAGAGGTACTGTAGATGCAGATAAAAATTAGTTTTAATTTGCAACCTGATGGAGGTCAGTATAGATGGACTAATAGAGAAAGTCCGACACACTACTAGAAGGCCAAATATTTTTTCAGAGCTAGATGCAGAAAAAATTATATTCAGTTTGCAACCTGATGGAGGTCAGTATAGATGGATTAATAGAACAAGAACCACACACAGCTAGAAGCCCAATATTTTTCAGAGGTAGATGCAGAAAAAAATATATTCAGTTTGCAACCTGATGGAGGTCAGTATAGATGGACTAATACAACAAGTCCCACACACAGCTAGAAGCCCAATATTTTTTCAGAGGTAGATGCAGAAAAAAATATATTCAGTTTGCAACCTGATGGAGGTCAGTATAGATGGACTAATGCAACAAGTCCCACACACAGCTAGAAGCTCAAATATTTTTTCAGAGGTACTGTAGATGCAGATAAAAATTAGTTTTAATTTGCAACCTGATGGAGGTCAGTATAGATGGACTAATAGAGAAAGTCCGACACACTACTAGAAGGCCAAATATTTTTTCAGAGCTAGATGCAGAAAAAAATTATATTCAGTTTGCAACCTGATGGAGGTCAGTATAGATGGACTAATAGAGAAATTCCGACACACTACTAGAAGGCCAAATATTTTTTCAGAGCTAGATGCAGAAAAAAATTATATTCAGTTTGCAACCTGATGGAGGTCAGTATAGATGGATTAATAGAACAAGACCCACACACAGCTAGAAGCCCAATATTTTTTCAGAGGTAGATGCAGGAAAAAAATATATTCAGTTTGCAACCTGATGGAGGTCAGTATAGATGGATTAATACAAGTCCCACACACAGGTAGAAGCCCAAATATTTTTTCAGAGGTACTGTAGATGCAGATAAAAATTAGTTTTAATTTGCAACCTGATGGAGGTCAGTATAGATGGACTAATAGAATGATGCTATGCCCAAAAGATTTTACTTCACTAGGTGCAGTAAAAAAATTGGTATTCTATACACAGGTGGTATATCTTGCAACACAGATAGGCTACTCCACTGACTAACACACTCTGCAATAGGCCAAAAAGGATTAGCTTTGCTAGATTCAGCCAAATGCTGTGAAAAAAACTTGCACAGCACTGGCACAGACCTGCCTGGCAAAAACTGATAGGAACTGATGTAACCTAGTCCTGAAAAGGACTCCAATTACAATTAGTCTTTACTCCCACAACCTATCTATTTAAGAGCACAGACCTCCCTGATAAAAGTCGTAGGAAATGCTGTAACCTAGTCCTTAAAAGGACTGCAATCACAACTATTCCCTACTCCCAAGCTATCTGTATATTTGTGCGAAAATTGGCTTGAAATTAACAAGGTATAGCGCACACAGCAACAGCGGTGCCGTCTAACACGCAGCTGCAGCAGTGAGAAAATGGTGGCGACGGGGAAAATGGCTTGGTCTTATAGGGCAAGGACATGTGACATACACTGCCAATGACACATGCCGTTGCTTGTGTGAAAAAAAGCACTTCGCTCCGTGTGTGCGCTGCTGATAGGCTGACAGATTGCACCTCCCCACTGCAAATGCGGGAAAGAGAAAATAAAATGGAGATCTTCATTGTTCCTGCAGAGATCCATCCCCTGCCCCTCCCCCCACCCCGCTGTAAACTCAAACTGCGTATTAACATTAATTTTCATCATTACTGAGAAAAAATCCAGTTATGATTTTGGTGCACGAACAGTTATCGAACATAACCTCGAACAGCCGAATTTTTCTCAAATTGTTCGTGTTCGCCGAACGGCTCGAACACCGCCCAAAACAGCTCGAATTTGAGATTGGCGAACAGTTCGAGTAGAACAACGCTCATCTCTATCCATGACCTTAATGTGCTTCTTTTTGAGCCACTCCTTTGTTGCCTTGGCTGTATGTTTTGGGTCATTGTCTTGCTGGAAGACCCAGCCACAACCCATTTTTAATGTCCTGGCGGAGAGAAGGAGGTTGTCTCTCAGGATTTTACTGTACATGGCTCCATCCATTCTCCCATTGATGCGGTGAAGTAGTCCTGTGCCCTTAGCAGAGAAACACCCCCAAAACATAATGTTTCCTCCTCCATGACAGTGGGGATGGTGTTCTTTGGGTCATAGGTAGCATCTCTCTTCCTCCAAACACAGCGAGTTGAGTTAATGCCAAAGAGCTCATTTTTTGTCTCATCTGACCACAGCAACTTCTCCCAATAACTGACAGAATCATCCAGGTGTTCACTGGCAAACTTCAGACGGGCCTGCATATGTGCCTTCTTGAGCAGGGGGACCTTGCGGGCACTGCAGGATTTTAAACCTTTAAGGTGTAATGTGTTACCAATGGTTTTCTTGGTGACTGTGGTCCCAGCTGCTTAGAGATCATTAACAAGTTCCCCCCGTGTAGTTTTAGGCTGATCTCTCACCTTCCTTATGATCAAGGATACCCCACGAGGTGAGATTTTGCATGGTGCCCCAGATCGATGTCGATTGACAGTCATTTTGTATTTCTTCCATTTTCTTACTATTGTACCAACAGTTGTCTCCTTCTCACCCAGCGTCTTACTTATGGTTTTATAGCCCATTCCAGCTTTGTGCAGGTCTATGATCTTGTCCCTGACATCCTTAGAAAGCTCTTTGGTCTTGCCCATATTGTAGAGATTAGAGTCTGACTAGTGATGAGCGAGTACCGTAATATTCGTAATCGCTATACTCGTAACGAGTACTTTGTAATAATCGCGTATTCATTCCGAATAGCGTGTACAGTGTAAGTCAATGGGAAATGTGAGTAATTTTCTGCTGGACCCTACAAAGGGCTCTGGGGGCCTGAGGAAAAGGCTGAAATGGATGGGAAAGTGATGAAACAGAATGGGAAGAGCCTGAATAATATGCCTGCATGCATTTCTGACTCACATATGGTTTCTGGGAATAAGTTTGTCGCAGTATTACGCCACTTTTACAGACACACAAGAACAACTACCAAACCTAACCTAAATTGCGTTTAATAGGCCAAAAAGGTTAAGAAACAGTTTTTCCTGCATAATCACTTGTATATAAGGCTAATAAACCAGAGAAACCAAAAAAATATCCTTAATGTTTGTTCATACATACTGTTGTGGATTTTTTTCGCTTTTTACAATTGGGAGGGCCCTGACATACATTTTGTAGGTCCCTCTGTCATACTTAATTTTTAGTTCGCTATTCCCCAGCACTTTACAAGCACAGATAGAACGTACCAGTAGGTATGTTGATCTTTGACTTGAGAGGCATCTGGTGGCTCTGTAACATGCGTTTTGGAGGGACAGCTGTTACTTAGACATTTGGGCTGTCCCTCCATCACTGACACTCAGATAGTGGAATACATATTCTATAGCAGTTTACAATGTGCCCATTGTAGCGTTGGGCTTGACCCTCCTCCTCCTCCTCCTCCACCACCATGTGATACTGCAGCCCTAAATTCAAATGTTCAGAGGGCTTGCAGTATACAGGAAAGCTTAGTTTTGTGAGAACCCTCGTGTGGCCCTGTAACATACATTTTAAAGTGCCCTCCTCTAGAGATTTTGAAGGTCCCTCTTGCGTACAATACATTTGAAAGTGCCCTCACTTATTCATATTGTAGGGCCCTCACCCTATTATTTAACTCATTTAAGGGCAGAGACTACAGAGAAAAAGGCCAAGAGACATGGAGTACTAGAAGGTAGCAGTGAGTGCGGCCTGCAATCCTCAGATTTAGCTTAACTCTGTAAACCGGAAAAATAAAGCTGCACTACTCAACTGGATGACGAGCTCAAATATATCCCTTGTGCAAGTCAATGGACAAAGGATATATGGTGCCCTTCTCCAAATGGCTCAGAGATTTTGATTCTCAATATTCCCCAGATTATATAGCAAGAGAAGACTTCTTGATACTGTACTACTTGGTCCAGTGCAGAATGTGCATCATATTTCCAAAAATTACTCCTGGGGGCTGTGTCATAGGTGCAGAAAGATTCCATGACAAGGGCCTCCCTTGACAAACTTTATCTATGATGGAGTACTGTAGTAGTTGTGGCCCTCAATTCAAGTTTTCAGAGGCCTATTAGTCGGTTATCAACAGTCAGTGTAAATTTATTTTGAATATGTATCCCCTATCTCTGCCACTGGAGGCCCTTGTCACAGGTTGTGCCACATTGTGACTAATACTTGTTTGGTAGGACCACTGTACATTCCAGATTTGTCCACTGCACAATGTGCATAGGGTTTGTAAAAATTAGCCCTATGGGCTGAGTCATGGTTGACGCAGAAAGCCACCATCCCAAGGGCCTCCAATCACAAATAGCATTTAGGCTGGAGTAGGAATACTGTGACATGCAGAAGTAGTGCTGTTGCAGAGTGTGACATGCAGAAGTAGTGCTGTTGCTTTAGAAGCATTCAGCAACTATTAGAAGTAACACAAGCACAGGAGACATGAAGCGTTGTGCTCCAGAAGCATCCAGTAACTAAAGGGGTTAACACAGTCACAGGAGAAGGGGAGTGTTTTAGCAGAGCCCCAGGGGATTGTGGGGAAGTTGTTTACTGTCTGGCCAGAGCTGAAGAGAAAGGTGGCTTATGATCTGTATCTCACAGAATGCAAGGGATCAGAATTCAGGTCAGGAGGGAAGCTAAACAAAGGTCACTTAGACTTCCTGAGCTAACAGTGTAGAGCATTATCGGCCAGGAAGATAAGCCTGGAAGGAAGCCTGTCATAGAGATTATCGCCCTCATCACACCCTTCCCCCCTCCATCTCCATGCAGGATAAAGAATACTGTGTACTATTGAGTCCTTGTGAAGGAAAAGCCTATGGTTGTGTATGCATTAAAACTGTGCTGTACTGTGCTAACGGATAATAGACTGTGTACTTCTGTGCTGCAAAGGAAACTGTACTGTTATTACTGGAGCCTGTTGCACAAAGAGACATTTGCATTGCACTAGCCGTGCCTCATTAAATGTTATTGTTCTACCGTTTATGAAGACTCTTATCAGATGTGTCTGGTCAGCAACTGAATCTATCGTGTGCCTGAGAGAAGCTGCAGCCTATGGTTGCCCTGAGTAACGGTTCCCCCAGGATTCCAATGAATTCATGTAATCGGTCTCGCCCCTATCTGAACTCAGGCAGCGTGCGTGTAACAATACTGTCCTGGTTTGTCCACTGCACAATGTGCATAGAGTTTGTAAAAATTAGCCCTATGGACTGAGTTATGGTTGACGCAGGAAGACACCATCCCAAGGGCGTCCAATCACAAATAGTAGTTAGGCTGGAGTAGGAATACTGTACTGGTTTGTCCACTGCACAATGTGAATAGGGTTTGTAAAAAATTAGCCCTATGGGCTGAGTCATGGTTGACGAAGGATGGAAACGGGTTTTTATGGGAAGGGGGTGAGCAGTAGCATGAACTTGCATTTTTGGTGAATTTAGGTTGGCTTGCTGTCTTCTGGAGGGATTACAAACTGTGGAGATATCCAGTCCTTGTTGAATTTAATCAGAGTAAGTCTGTCTGCATTTTCCATGGAGAGGCATGTGCGCCTATCAGTGATGATTGCCCCAGCGGAACTGTAAACACGCTTTGACACCACACTAGCAGCCGGGCAGGCTAGCACCTCCAAGGCATATAAGGAGAGGTCAGGCCAAGTGTTCAGCTTAGACACCCAATAATTAAAGGGAATTGAAGCATCAGAAAGGATGCACGTATGGTCACTTAAGTACCCCTTGACCATGCTCTGCAACTTATCCTTCCTTGGCATTGTTACAGGCACAGATAGCCATTGCTGTGTGCTGGTTTATTGAAAATTGCCCAATTTGTGCACATTTTCCCCCCACCTCTGTTGGAGCTGGTGTTCGTGTCTCTCCCCATTATCCCTTGGTGTTGAAAAGAGCCGGTACCTCTGCCACAAGCATTGTCTGAGGGTGATATTTTCAGCAACTGATCTACAACGGCCCTCTTGAACGATTCCATTGTAAAACTCTTTGGTGACTCCAAAAGGAGAGAAGGAAATTTCTCCTTGTACTGTGGATCAAGAAAGGTGGCCAACCAGTATAGGTTGTTGGATAAAATATGTATCACGCGAGGGTCTTGCCACAGATACTTACACATGAACTGTGCCATGTGGGCCAAGCTGTAAAAAGGCAAATGTTCTGTGTCCCCAAAAGTAGAAACAGTACCCATCCTCTTCTCACGCTGACTCACCTCCTCCTCCACCACCTTCTCTTCAGCCCATCCGGGCTGGACAGACAAGAAGCTTGGGTTGGATGTCCCCTCTGTAGCATTACGAGTCCCCTCAGTAGCGCAGAAAAATAAGTCCTCTCCCTTCTCATCCTCCTCCTCCTCACCCAATGTTGCCTCAGAATATTGCCTGGGTTGGGTAGTATCACCCATTGGGAAATCTGGCTCCATACCAACATGCTGGGCACTCAAAGCTTCCTCTTTGAGATTATGCAGTGGTTGTATCAAGAGACACGCCAGCGGGATGGTTATGCTGATAATAGCCTGATCACCGCTCACGAGGTTGGTGCAGTGCTCAAAGTTCTCAAGAACCTCACAAATGTCAGCGATCCACACCCACTCGACAGTTGTTATGTGTGGTGGCTGACACTCAGTCTGACGGTCATGTTGAAGCTGGTATTCAGCTACTGCCCTCTGTTGTTCACAAATCCTCGACAACATATGATAGGTTGAGTTCCACCACATGGGCAGGTCGCAAATGAGTCGGTGACTTGGCAAATTCAAGCGCTTTTGCAGCGCTGTAAGAGCAGCAAAAGTGGTAGCGGAATGGTGGAAATGGGCGCTAATACTGCGCACCTTTTCAAGTAGGTGCGGCAAGTCATGGTAAGTTTTCAGAAATCTCTGAACAACTAGGTTCAGCACGTGAGCCATGCATGGCACGTGTAACAGCTTGCCGACCTTTAAAGCCGCCACCAGGTTACACCCATTATTGCAGACGACCAGACAGAATGGAGGTGCAGCAGGGAGAGCCACTGATCGGTCTGTTGTTTTAAAGCTTTCCACAGCTCTGCTGCAGTGTGTGCTTTCTGACCTAAACAGATCAACTTCAGCAGAACGTGTTGCCGCTTGGCAGTGATGGGGAGGGTAATTCAGCAGAGGATGAGGAGCAGGAGGAGGGGAGAGAGGAAGTGGAATATGAAAAGGCAGAAACCCTGACAGTATTTGGGCCCGCTATTTTTGGCATGGGTAGGATGTGTGATGTTCCGGTTTGCGCCTTTGTCCCACCCTCCACCAGGTTCACCCAGTGTGCTGTGACAGAAATGTATCATCCCTGTCCACAACAACTTGTCCAGGTACCTGTTGTTAGGTGGACCTTCTTGGTTACGGCGTTGATGAGTGCACGGTCCAGATTGTTTAAGATGTGCTTGTGTAACGCAGGGAAAGCACAACAGGCAAAATAGTGGCAGCTCGGAACATAGTATCGTGGGGCAGCCACAGCCAAGAGATTACAGAAAGACTGTGTTCCCACAAGCCAAAACAGCAACATCTCCACAGCTAGCAATTTGGCAATGTGCGAGTTTAGTATTTGAGCCTGTGGGTGCATGGCTAGGCATTTACGCTTTCTTTCCAAGCTCTCAGGCACAGACAATTGGACGCTTCGGTGGGACAAGGAAGTGGATGTGGTTGATGTATGAGTGCCTGCTTCCTGAACAGCAGATTCTGAAGGACATAGCCCAGGCAACATGGCATTGGCTTGACCCGCAGATGCAGATTTGATACCCTAGTGTTCCGCCCACCTACTGGAGCGCTTGGCTGCTATGTGGTTTTGCATACTGGTGGTGCTTAGGTTGCCTTTGCCCTGGCCTCTGTTCAACTTGTTATTGTTATGAACTGCTACAAGCACTAAGGAAAGAAAGGAAAACTGTCCCTACAATAGGACTAAGCTGATTCCCTACGATGCAGCGGGGGACCTGTTCCTTGTGAACAGACCCGCCTAAGTCCTCGGCTAGTCTGAACGCAGACCTATAGATATAAGAGAGGGGTCCCTACATGAACTAAGGACTGGGATATAGTTGGACACCTCCTAGCAGAAATTGTAGCAGAGCAAAGACAAACAAACAAACAGAAATACTAGTGGTCAAAAGACCAAGAAAACTACAGAGTAAGGTATAAGGCACCTGGCTAGCTTAAGAGTAAATGTAACACTGAAGTCCAGCAAGGCCAGGAGGGCGGAGCTGGATTAAATAGGCAAAAAGTCAAGAGACCAGCAAAATAGAAAAAACTAACAGGAGGGTTCTAACAGTTATGGCAGATGATACAGACTACAATGTTTTTCTCTGAAGGACTTTCAGAAAAAAAATTCCAGCTGAACACCCCCTTGCCCTGACTTGGCACACAGCGGGGGTGCTCTTGGGAACAATTGACCCAGTTTTCACTCTGGGAAAACCTTGACCCCTTGGTGCTTGTGTTGGTGCTACATATCCATCTTTCTCTGTGTTGCTGTCATGGCTATGCATGCCAACGGTCCAGGTCTCATCAGTGGACTCATTATCGACCACCTCATCTTCCATCTCATCCTCCTTCCCAGTTGACATTGTAGGCTGACCTGATGGCAACTGCGTATCATCATCATCAGCCTCCACCTCTGGAGACAGTATATGACGTTCCTCCAAGTGGCTTTCTTCTGGCCATAGGTCCTCAAATACTTGAGCATCAACGCACGCCACCTCCTCTTGTCCCTCTTCAATACTGCATGGTGATAGGCCAGAGCCAACCAAAGGATAAGTACCAAACAGATCCTCGGAGTGGCCAAGCTTGGGGTCATATGTCTGGTGTGCCTGAAAATGACGGGAGGAAGGAGAACCAGCTTCAGGATTGGATGGGCCAGCCTTCTGTGTATTGTCAGTAGACTATGTGGTCATGGAAGATTTGTTGCTGCTTAGCAAATGCGTAGAGGCCTTGTCTGCTATCCAATACAGAATCTGCTCTCGCTCTTCTGGCTTCCACACACGTTTACGTTCCAGACTGGGAAATTTTTCCAGGAAAATAGTGGATGCATCAAGTTTCTTCTGACCTGACACAGACTGAGCGCCTTCTCGCGCCAAGGCAAGCTAGCTATCACAGACAAAATATTGGGTACACTGGCCTGGTACGTGCTTGGTAGCAGGCAGTAGGAAATATTTGGACTACGGCTTTGTGTAGGGCACTAAACGCCTTTTTAAGTGGACTAATGTGGACAGAAGGCAGGTTGTCACCCCAAAAACTGTGGGGAAAATGGCCTGGTGCGTGCTTGGTAGCAGGCAGTAGGAAATGTTTGGACTACTGCTTTGCATAGAGCACTAAATGCATTTTTAAGTGGACTAATGTGGACAGAAGGTAGGCTGTCACACCAAAAACAGCGGGGAAAATGGCCTGGTGCGTGCTTGGTAGCAGGCAGTAGGAAATGTTTGGACTACTGCTTTGCATTGGGCACTAAACGCCTTTTTAAGTGGACTAATGTGGACAGCAGAAGCCAGGCTCTGACCCCTAAAACAGCAGGGAAAATAGACAAGTGCTTTTAAAAAAAAGACAGCACAAAATGCTACTAATCTGTGTGCTGGAAAAATATTGCTTTGCCTCTGACAAGAGCTGTTTTAAGATGGACACTGGAAGAATACTTTAACCTCTCCCTACCTAATACACAATCTCTCCCTCCCTCTACTCTGACTTTGTTGTGTATCTTCAGCTCTGAAAAGAGCTATTTTTTGGTGGTATTATGGAGCTAGTGAGCGGCTCTTTTAAACTGTCCCTGCTCGAGTATCTCTCCCTCCCTACTCTACACTGAACTAGTACACAGTGCAGGTAGCCCTTTAAAGGGCTTTTGTTTGATCAAGAGGTCTAAACACTCTCCCTAGCAGCTCAGATATCTCTCCCTATGCTTATAGAACGCAGTCTCCTGACGCAATGTGCACAAATTGGCGGCGGCAGGGCTTAAATAGACCCTATGACGCTGGGCGGCCAACCAATCACAGTAATGCCACAACCAAGATGTCTGCAGCATTAGTATGATTAAGCCCAGCATGTTTAGTGGCTGCAAAGGAGGCACCAAACTGCAGGGCGGGACATCCGAATATAGCGAGGCGAGTACACAAATACTCGCAATATAACGAGTAACCCGAATACCGTACTATCCGTGCGAATAGCGAATGGTAACAAATACACTCGCTCATCACTAAGTCTGATGCGGGTAATGAGTTGATTAGGAGCGTCTAACTGGTCTGTAGGAGCCAGAACTCATGATGGTTTGTAGGGGATCAAATAGATATTTCTCACTGCAAAATGCAAATACATTTATTTAATTTATACAATGTGATTTTCTTGATTTTTTGGGATATTCTATCTCTCAATGTTAAAATTAGCCTTCCCTTAAAATTATAGACTGTTCATGTCTTTGTCAGTCGGCAAACTTACAAAAACAGCAAGGGATCAAATAATTATTTCCTTCACTGTATAGTATATTTGTACTTCATTTTTTGTTCTAATTCAAATATATATTCTGAAGCATCATATTATTATTTTATGATTGGTTATTAATTTCTTTTTTATATATATAGTTATAGCCATGAACAGCAGAACCTTGGTTTACAGCGGGCAAGAGTGTTTTACAGAAGTAACAGTGCACTAAGGTGAAGGATGGAGGACTTGAGTGGTCTTTGGGGTCATCTTTACCACCAGACAGAGGATTCGACTGTCTGATGTGCCATCTCCTTTAGTTGGAGCATGCCACAAAACTGCCAAAACTTGTCACTGCTGTTCATCTTTCTGTCCATGAGTGGAAGCAGAGCAGGGTTAGGATTAGGATTAAATTAATTTCAATTAATTGAAAAGTTAATTAAATAAAGAGTTGCCGGTATAGTGAAATAATCCATCTTTAATGAAATAAAAATGTACGCATATGTAGAGTTCGGAGGGCTTCGAGTATTTTTCCAGGTCGTGGGTCTGATTATTTGAGGCGTCTGGTCTAGAGTTTCAAAAACTTTAGTGGTTTGATCTTTAGACTAATAAATTTAGGGGCTTGATGTGATGTTTGATTATTTTTTTTCCTGTTTGAAGTCTAATACATGTAGGGGATCTGGTCTGCTGTATAATACATTTAGGAGATCTAGAATGGGGTCAGAGTCTGGTGTGGTTTCCGATTATTTAAGAGGTCTGGTTTCTGATTTATTTAAGGGTCTGGTTTGGGGTCTGAATCAAGTTACATGTCTGGTATGGAGGGGGTCTAAAAAAATTTAAGTGTACAGTCTGATTAATTTATGGGATCTAACAGTTGAAACATTTTGTGGGTCTGGTCTGGCTTCTGATTAATGTACTGGACTGGCGGATGAATTTATTTAGGAATATGAGGCCTCAGTTATTTATGGAGCCTGGCTTTAGGAATTGAATTAATTTAGCCTCCTGGAGGGGGGTCAAAATTAACCCCTTTACAACCCAAGGTGGTTTGCACGTTAATGACCAAGCCAATTTTTACAATTCAGACCACTGTCACTTTATGAGGTAATTACTCTGGAACACTTCAACGGATCCCACTGATTCTGAGATTGCTTTTTCGTGACATATTGTACTTCATGATTGTGGTAAAATTTCTTCGATATCACTTGCGTTTATTTGTGAAAAAAATGGAAATTTGGCGAAAATTTTGAAAACTTTGCAATTTTCAAAATTTGAATTTTTATGCCCTTAAATCAGAGAGATATGTCACACAAAATAGTTAATAAATAACATTTCCCACATGTCTACTTTACATCAGCACAATTTTGGAACCAAAAGTTTTTTTTGGTTATGGAGCTACAGTACAGACCAAAAGTTTGGACACACCCTCTCATTTAAAGATTTTTCTGTATTTTCATGACTTTGAAAATTGTACATTCACACTGAAGGCATCAAAACTATGAATTGACACATGTGGAATTATATACTTAACAAAAATGTGTGAAACAACTGAAAATATGTCTTATATTCTAGGTTCTTCAAAGTAGCCACCTTTTGCTTTGATGACTGCTTTGCACACTCTTGGCATTCTCTTGATGAGCTTCAAGAGGTAGTCACCGGAAATGGTTTTCACTTCACAGGTGTGCCCTGTCAGGTTTAATAAGTGGGATTTCTTGGCTTATAAATGGGGTTGGGACCATCAGTTGTGTTGTGCAGAAGTCAGGTGGATACACAGCTGATAGTTCTACTGAATAGACTATTAGAATTTATATTATGGCAGAAAAAAGCAGCTAAGTAAAGAAAAACGAGTGGCCATCATTACTTTAAGAAATGAAGGTCAGTCAGTCCGAAAAATTGGGCAAACTTTGAAAGTGTCCCCAAGTGCAGTTGCAAAAACTATCAAGTGCTACAAAGAAACTGGCTCACATGAGGACCGCCCCAGGAAAGGAAGACCATGAGTTACTTCTGCTTCTGAGGATAAGTTTATCCGAGTCACCAGCTTCAGAAATCGCAGGTTAACAGCAGCTCAGATTAGAGACCAGGTCAATGCCACACAGAGTTCTAGCAGCAGACACATCTCTACAACAACTGTTAAGAGGAGACTTTGTGCAGCAGGCCTTCGTGGTAAAATAGCTGCTAGGAAACCACTGCTAAGGACAGGCAACAAGCAGAAGAGACTTGTTTGGGCTAAAGAACACAAGGAATGGACATTAGACCAGTGGAAATCTGTGCTTTGGTCTGATGAGTCCAAATTTGAGATCTTTGGTTTCAACCACCGTGTCTTTGTGCGACGCAGAAAAGGTGAACGGATGGACTCTACATGACTGGTTCCCACCGTGAAGCTTGGAGGATGAGGTGTGGGGGTGCTTTGCTGGTGACACTGTTGGGGATTTATTCAAAATTGAAGGCATACTGAACCAGCATGGCTACCACAGCATCTTGCAGCGACATGCTATTCCATCCAGTTTGCGTTTAGTTGGACCATCATTTATTTTTCAACAGGACAATGACCCCAAACACACCTCCAGGCTGTGTAAGGGCTATTTGACCAAGAAGGAGAGTGATGGGGTGCTATGCCAGATGACCTGGCCTCCACAGTCACCAGACCTGAACCCAATCGAGATGGTCTGGGGTGAGCTGGACCGCAGAGTGAAGGCAAAAGGGCCAACAAGTGCTAAGCATCTCTGGGAACTCCTTCAAGATTGTTGGAAGATCATTTCCGGTGACTACCTCTTGAAGCTCATCAAGAGAATGCCAAGAGTGTGCAAGGCAGTCAACAAAGCAAAAGGTGGCTACTTTGAAGAACCTAGAATATAAGACATATTTTTAGTTGTTTCACACTTTTTTTGTTAAGTATATAATTCCACATGTGTTAATTCATAGTTTTGATGCCTTCAGTGGGAATGTACAATTTTCATAGTCATGAAAATACTGAAAAATCTTTAAATTAGAAGGTGTGCCCACACTTTTGGTCTGTACTGTATAAGGGTTAAAAGTTGACCAGCGATTTCTCATTTTTCCAGCAAAATTTACAAAACCATTTTTCTAGGGACCACATCACATTTGAGGTCACTTTGAGAGGTCTTTATGACAGAAAATACCCAAAAGTGACACCATTCTAAAAACTGCACCCCTCAAGGTGCTCAAAACCACATTCAAGAACTTTATTAACCCTTCAGGTGCTTCACAGGAATTTTTGGAATGTGGAAGAAAAAAATTAACATTTAACTTTTTTCACAAAAATGTTATTTTGGACCCAATTTTTTTATTTTCGCAGGGGTAACAGGAAAATATGGACCACAAAATTTGTTGTGCAATTTCCCCTGGGCATACAGATACCCCATATGTCAGGAAAAAACACTGTTTGGGCGCACGACAGGGCTCGGAAGGGAATGAGCGCCATTTGAATTTTCGATTGTAAAATTTGCTTGAATAATAAGCGGACGCCATGTTGCGTTTGGAGAGCCCCTGATGTGCCTAAACAGTGGAAACCCCCCACAAGAGACCGTATTTTGGAAACTAGACCCCCCTGGGAATTTATCTAGATGGGTGGTGAGCATTTTTAACCCCTAGGTGCTTCACAAATTAATCCGCAAAAATGAAAAAGTATTTTTTTTTCCACTTTTTCATTTTTACGAATCAATTTGTGAATCACCTGGGGTTTCCAAGCGCTTACTATGCAACTAGATAGGTGCCTTTGGGGGTCTAGCTTCCAAAATGGGGTCACTTATGGGGGAGCTCCAATGTTTAGGCACACAGGGGCTCTCCAAACGCGACATGGTGTCAGCTCACAAATTGAATGGAAAATTGGCTCAAATTGTTAGCGGACACCATGTTGCATTTGGAGAGCCCCTGTGTGCCTAAAAATTGGAGCTCCCCCACAAGTGACCCCATTTTAGAAACTAGACCCCCCAAGGCACCTATCTAGATGCATAGTGAGCACTTGGAGCCCCCAGGTGCTTCACAAATTGATTTGTAAAAATGAAAAAGTGGAAAAAAAAACACTTTTCTATTTTTACGGATTAATTTGTGAAGCACCTGGGGTTTCCAAGTGCTCATTATGCATCTATATAGGTGCCTTGGGGGGTTTAGTTTCCAAAATAGGGTCACTTATGGGGGAGCTCCAATGTTTAGGCACACAGGGGCTCTCCAAACGTGACATGGTGTCCGCTAACAAATTGGAACCATGTCGCGTTTGGAGAGCCCCTGTGTGCCTAAACATTGGAGCTCCCCCACAAGTGACCACATTTTGGAAACTAGACCCCCCAAGGCACCCATCTAGATGCATAGTGAGCACTTTGAACCCCCAGGTGCTTCACAAAATGATTCCTAAAAATAGAAAAAGTATTTTTTTTCCACTTTTTCATTTTTACGAATCAATTTGTGAAGCCCCTGGGGGTTCCAAGTGCTCACTATGCATCTAGATAGGTACCTTGGGGGGTCTAGTTTCCAAAATGGGGTCACTTGTGGGGGAGCTCCAATGTTTAGGCACACAGGGGCTCTCCAAATGCAACATGGTGTCCGCTAACAATTTGAGCCGATTTTCCATTCAATTTGTTAGCGGACACCATGTCACGTTTGGAGAGCCCCTGTGTGCCTAAACAGTGGAAACCCCCCACAAGTGACCACATTTTAGAAACTAGACCCCTCAAGGATTTTATCAAGGGGTATAGTGAACATTTTGAACCCAGAGGTACGACACAGAATTTGATAACATTAGGTCATCATATTGAAAAAGTTGTCATTAGTCTTGAGCGCAAGTGCTCGCTACTTGAGTTTGCATCGGGTACTCAGGTATGCACCATGTACGGCGTGTGCTCGAGTGACATTCTCGAGTCCCTGCCCCGCATGTTTCACGGTTATTAGACACCCAAAAATAAACATGCGGGGATCGCTCGTGCATTGCAGGCAATCCCCACAAAGTTTTTTTGGCCGTGAAGCATATGGGGCGGAGACTCGAGCATGTCACTCAAATACCCACGATACTCAATGCATACTAGAGCACCCGATGCAAACTCAAGTAGCGAGCACTTGCACTCAACACTAGTCGCCATATCGTCATCTTTTTTTTCTTACTTTTAAAAATAATCCCAACCCCATCACAACCGTAACCCTAACCCTAACCCCAACCCCAGCCCTAACCCTAGCCCAACCCTAACCCGAGCCCAACCCTAACCCTAGCACAACCCTAACCCGAGAGTTTATTTTTTACGCCGTTCCTCGTGCGGTATAAGTGATTAGCGACTTTATTCTTTGGGTCTGTGCGATTTCAGCGATACCAGAATCATATGGGGTTTTTATGATTGACAGCTGTCACACACTAAAAGACGCATTTTTTGTAAAATTTAGTTTTTGCATCGCCATATTTGAAAGCTATAATTTTTCCATATTTTGGCCTACAGAGTCATGTTACAGCTTGTTTTTTGCGGGACAAGTTGACGTTTTTATTGGTGCCATTTTTAGGCACGTGACCTTTTTTGATCGCTTTCTATTCCGATTTTTGGGAGGCAGAATAAACAAAAACCACCAATTCAGGAATTGTTTTTTTTTTTTTTTATTATTCTGTTCCGCGTGTGGTAAAATTGATAAGGCAGCTTTATTCTTTGGGTCAGTACGTTTACAGTGGTACCACATTTATATTGTTTTTCTATGTTTTGGTGCTTTTACACAATAAAAGATATTTTATAGAAAAAATTATTTTTTTGCATCGCTTTATTCTGAGAGCTATAACTTTTTGATTTTTCGGATGATGGAGCTGTATGGCAGCTTGATTTTTGCGGGACAAGATGACATTTTCAGCGGTACCATTTTTATTTATATTTGTCTTTTTGATTGCGTGTTATTCCATTTTTTGTTTGGCAGTATGATGATAAAGCATTGTTTTTTGCTTTGTTTTTTTTTGTTTTTTTTACCGTGTTCACTGAAGGGGTTAAGTAGTAAGACAGTTTTATAGGTCAGGTCATTCCGGACGCGGTGATACCAAATATGTGTACTTTTATTGTTTGTTTGCTTTTTTTCATAATAATATTTATTGATGGGTACATTATATTTTTATTTTTGGTGGATTATTTTTTTTAAAATATTTTTACAATTTTTTTTTTTTTTCACTTTCTGAGAGTTTTTACACTTTTTTACTTTGTCCCAATGTGGGACTTTCACTTTTTTATTCTGATCGCCTGCATAGCATAGGGATGGAGCACCATCCCTGTGCCATGCAGGCAGTCAGCGCAGCACAGTGAGAAGATTGTTTGGTCATGCACTGCGCATGACCAAACAATGTTCCTGCTGCCTGGTGACCCGGATGTTGTCATGACGACATCGGGTCGTCATGGCAACACCCGGGAAGCCGCGGCAGACAGCGCTGGAGGCCTGAAGAGGAGGTGAGTATAGCGATCACCTCCCCTTGTCTCCGCAATGCTGTGATCAACTTCGATCGCAGCATTGTGGGGGTTAATGTGCCGGGAGCGGTGTGGGACCGCTCCCTGCACATAGTACCACATAGTACCGGGTGTCAGCTGTGACAATCAGCTGACACCCGGCGGTGATCGCGCCCGCACAGCCTGTGTGCGCGCGCGATCGTGATGACGTACTAATACGGGTCAGGCTCTTAAAGCCCAGGGCACAGATGCGTATTATTACGTCATGGGCTGTAAAGTGGTTAATACAGATGCTATGATCAAATGTCTGACTAATTTATAATTCTAGGTGGCTGAAGAAACAATTAAAGGGAATATGTCACCCCCCTGGGCGATATCAGACCTCTACTATGGCCACACAGGTGATAGAAAAGTAAATCTATATTTACCTGTATGGCCCATAGCAGAGGTCTGATTGAAGAGAAATCTGTTTTTTATAAACTCGGTTTTCCAGAGGACGCCAAGCAAACCCCTCCTATCTGCTTATTATTCCCCTAAATCACCGTTTCTGTGATAAATTATCATATCCCCCCCCTCCCCTGCACGTCACAGGGCCCTGTGACGTGCCCTGCTCTGCCTCCCCTCCCGTGCATCCGCAAAGCGCCACTCACATAGAGCGCGCCTTGTTTCCCTACGGCCCCATTTGGCTGCGTACTGCGCCGCAGCCTTGTATTGATCAAGCACCGGGGAGTCACTGAGACTTCCACTCCAGTGACCCATGACGCATATCGGGAAGTTCTGGCTTCCATTTCCACTCTCCATCCTGAATCTTTTCGGCAATACGATCTATATATAAAAGTACATATGTGTGTATAATATATATATATATATATATATATATATTTATTTACTATACACATATGCACACACACACACATATACAGTGGATACGGAAAGTGTTCAGGCACCTTTAACCCCTTCATGACCGGAGCATTTTCCGTTTTTGAGTTTTCATTTTTTGCTCCCATTCTTCCCAGAGCCATAGCCTTTTTATTTTTTGGTCAATATGGCCATATGAGGGCTTATTTTTTGTGGGATTAGTTGTAATTTTAAACGCCATTACTAGTTTTACCATATCGTGTACTGGAAAACGGGAAAAAAATTCCAAATAAAATGCAATTCCACAGTTGTTTTTTATTTCTTTCCACGTTCACTGAATGCTAAAACTGACCTGCCATTCTTATTTTCCAGGTCATTATGAGTTCATAGACATCAAACATGTATAGGTTCTTTTTTATTTAGGTGGTGAAAATAAATTCCAAAGTTTGTTTAAAAAAAATAAAGAAATGGCGCCATTTTCTGAGACCCGTAGCGTCTCCATTTTCAGGATCTGGGGCCGGGTGAGGGCTTACTTTTTCGAGCTGGGCTGACATTTTTATTGATACCATTTTGGGGTAGATACGATATTTTGATCGCCCATTATTGTATTTTATTGCAATGTTGCGGCAACCAAAAAAACGTAGTTCTGGCATTTGGAATTTTTTTCTCGTTATGCCGTTTACCGATCAGATTAATTCTTTTTTTATATTGATAGAATGGGTAATTCTGAACGCGGCAATACCAAAAATGTGTATGTGAGGTTTATTTTTTATTATTTTATTTTGAATGGGGCAAAAGGGGGGTGATTTAAACTTTTATATTTTTTAATTATTTTTAAAAACTTTTTTTTACACTTTGTGCTTGCTTCTATAGTCTCCATAGAAGACTAGAAGCAGCAACTGTCCGATCGCCTCTGCTACATATAGGTGATCAGCAGATCATCTCTATGGAGCAGAAATGCTCCAGTGCTATGAGCGCCGACCACTAGGTGGCGCTCATAGCAATCTTTACATGACAACCATTGGGGTCTGCTGCAGACCTAGGGTTGTCATGCCCACCCATGAGTGACCCGCGATCACGTGACGGGGTCACCAATGGGCGGGGTTAGTGACGCGCTTCCGTCGCTGCGCTGTTAAATGCCGTTGTCAGAAACTGACAGAGGCATTTAACAATATGACAGGCGCGGGTGGATCACGATTCCACCTGCGGCTGTTGCGGGCACATGTCAGCTGTAATAATCAGCTGACATGTGCCCGGTTCAGTGCGGGTTCAGCGCCGCAGCCCCCGCTGAACAGACCTTTCCGACGTGGTGCTTACTATTACTGACCATATCGGAAAGGGGTTACATTTTTCACTCTTTGTCTCATTGCAGCCATTTGGTAAATTCTAAAAAGTTAATTTTTTTTCTCATTAAAGTACACTCTGCACCCCATCTTGACTGAAATAAAACAAATGTAGAAACTTTTGCAAATTTATTAAAAAAGAAAAACTGAAATATCACATGGTCATAAGTATTCAGACCCTTTGCTCAGTATTGAGTAGAAGCACCCTTTTGAGCTAGTACAGCCATGAGTCTTCTTGGGAATGATGCAACAAGTTTTTCACACCTGTATTTGGGGATTCTCTGCCATTCTTCCTTGCAAATCCTCTCGAGTTACGTCAGGTTGGATGGTGAACATTGGTGGACAGCCATTTTCAGGTCTCTCCAGAGATGCTCAATTGGGTTTAGGTCAGGGGTCTGGCTGGGCCAGTCAAGAATGGTCACAGAGTTGTTCTGAAGCCACTCCTTTGTTATTTTAGCTGTGTGCTTAGGGTCATTGTCTTGTCATTGGCCAAGTCTGAGGTCCAGAGCACTCTGGAAGAGGTTTTCATCCAGGATATCTCTGTACTTGGCCGCATTCATGTTTCCTTTAATAGCAACCAGTTGTCCTGTCCCTGCAGCTGAAAAAAAAAAACATAGCATGACGCTGCCACCACCATGTTTCTCTGTTGGGATTGTATTGGGCAAGTGATCAGCAGTGCCTGGTTTTCTCCACACATACCCCTTGGTGACAATTCTATCTTCGTCTCATCAAATCAGAGAATCTTATTTCTCATAGTCTGGGAGTCCTTCATGTGTTTTTAAGCAAACTCTATGCGGGCTTTCATATGTCTTGTACTGAGGGGAGGCTTCCATCGGGCCACTCTGCCATAAAAGCCTGACTGGTGGAGCGCTGCAGTGATAGTTGACTTTGTGGAACTTTCTTCCATCTCCCTACTGCATTTCTGGAGCTCAGCAACAGTGATCTTGGGGTTCTTTTTTACCTCTCTCACCAAGGCTCTTCTCCCATGATTGCTCAGTTTGGCTGGACGGCCAGGTCTAGGAAGACTTCTGGTGGTCCCAAACTTCTTCCATTTAAGGATTATGGAGTCCACTGTGCTCTTAGGAACCTTGAGTAATGCAGAAATTCTTTTATAACCTTGGCCAGATCTGTGCCTTGCCACAATTCTGTCTCTGAGCTCCTTGGGCAGTTCCTTTGAGCTCATGATTCTCATTTAGTCTGACATGCACTGTGAGCTGTGAGGTCTTATATAGACAGGTGTGTGACTTTCCAAATCAAGTCCTATCAGTTTAATTAAACACAGCTGGACTCCAATGAAGGAGCAGAACCATCTCAAGGAGGATCACAACAAAATGGACAGCATGTGACTTAAATATGAGTGTCTGACCAAAGGGTCTGAATACTTAAAATCACGCGATATTTCATTTTTTCTTTTTTAATAAATTTGCAAAAATTGCTACATTTCTGTTTTTTTTCAGTCAAGATGGGGCGCAGAGTGTACTTTAATGAGAAAAAAAATCAACATTTTAGAATTTACCAAATGGCTGCAATGAAACAAAGAGTGAAAAATTTAAAGGGGTCTAGATATTTTACGTACTGTGTGTGTGTCATGACATGGTATAGATGATATGGCAACAGCTGGCCTGACTAGCGGTACAAAGTAGACTCTTCTTGTGTGTGTGTGTGTGTTTTTTAAAAAAGAGAAAAAAAATCAAAATCTTGAAACCACCTCACTTATTCAAACATACGGTAAAGACCAAAAGTTTGGACACACCTTCTCATTTAAAGATTTTTCTGTATTTTCATGACTATGAAAATTGTACATTCACACTGAAGGCATTAAAACTATAAATTAACACATGTGGAATTATATACTTAACAAAAAAGTGTGAAACAACTGAAAATATGTCTTATATTCTAGGTTCTTTAAAGTAGCCACCTTTTGCTTTGATGACTGCTTTGCACACTCTTGACATTCTCTTTATGAGCTTCAAGAGGTAGTCACCGGAAATAGTCTTCCAACAATCTTGAAGGAGTTCCCAGAGATGCTTAGCACTTGTTGGCCCTTTTGCCTTCACTCTGCGGTCCAGCTCACCCCAAACTATCTCGATTGGCTTCAGCTCTGGTGACTGTGGAGGCCAGGTCATCTGGCGTAGCACCCCATCACTCTCCTTCTTGGTCTTCTTGGTAAAATAGCCCTTACACAGCCTGGAGGTGTGTTTGGGGTCATTGTCCTGTTGAAAAATAAATGATGGTCCAACTAAACGCAAACTGGATGGAATAGCATGCCGCTGCAAGATGCTGTGGTAGCCATGCTGGTTCAGTATGCCTTCAATTTTGAATAAATCCCCAACAGTGTCACCAGCAAAGCACCCCCACACCATCACACCTCCTCCTCCATGCTTCACGGTGGGAACCAGGCATGTAGAGTCCATCCGTTCACCCTTTCTGCGTCGCACAAAGACACGGTGGCTGGAACCAAAGATCTCAAATTTTGACTCATCAGATCAAAGCACAGATTTCCACTGGTCTAATGTCCATTCCTTGTGTTCTTTAGCCCAAACAAGTCTCTTCTGCTTGTTGCCTGTCCTTAGCAGTGGTTTCCTAGCAGCTATTTTACTATGAAGGCCTGCTGCACAATGTCTCCTCTTAACAGTTGTTGTAGAGATGTGTCTGCTGCTAGAACTCTGTGTGGCATTGACCTGGTCTCTAATCTGAGCTGCTGTTAACCTGCGATTTCTGAGGCTGGTGACTCGGATAAACTTATCCTCAGAAGTAGAGGTGACTCTTGGTCTTTCTTTCCTGGGGCGGTCCTCATGTGAGCCAGTTTCTTTGTAGCGCTTGATGGTTTTTGCAACTGCACTTGGGGACACTTTCAAAGTTTGCCCAATTTTTCGCACTGACTGACCTTCATTTGTTAACCTAGAACGCATGACTATAAAAATGGGTATTTTCAAAAAAGAGTTGTTATACCGAAAATGCCTGTAACATAAAAATAAATGAACAACTGGAAATGACAAACAACTATATACCTGAGGAATACCTAGAGCTTCAAAATTCTAACTAAAGTAATCTTGCAGAAAATAGAAAACAATTAACAGGGCGGGCCTGCGAGGCCCCAGGTATGCGTTCTAGGGTTAAAGTAATGATGGCCACTCATTTTTCTTTACTTAGCTGCTTTTTTCTTGCAATAATACAAATTCTAACAGTCTATTTAGTAGGACTATCAGCTGTGTATCCACCAGACTTCTGCACAACACAACTGATGGTCCCACCCCCATTTATAAGGCAAGAAATCCCACTTATTAAACCTGACAGGGCACAGCTGTGAAGTGAAAACCATTTCCGGTGACTACCTCTTGAAGCTCATTAAGAGAATGCCAAGAGTGTGCAAAGCAGACAACAAAGAAAAAAGTGGCTACTTTGAAGAACCTAGAATATAAGACATATTTTCAGTTGTTTCACACTTTTTTGTTAAGTATATAATTCCACATGTGTTAATTCAGAGTTTTGATGCCTTCAGTGTGATTGTACAATTTTCATAGTCATGAAAATACAGAAAAATCTTTAAATGAGAAGGTGTGTCCAAACTTTTGGTCTGTACTGTGTATGTACAGATGGTGAGCGGCGATGACGCCATAATTAGCATCACCATCCCGATTGTCTGTCTTGTGAAAAGCTCACTACTCACAATCAAAGAGGATGCATTTCAGGTAGAGGACGATGAGATGGAGCAAGGAACCATACAGGGTGATTACACACAGCCCTGCCTCATCTCATCCCAACATGGATTGGGTGATAATGAGGAAGAGGAGGAGGAGGAGGAGGAAGAAGCTAGTTTCATGTGCTATAGACAGTACTACCTGCACAACTGTCATACTGTCTGTTCAGCATAGATGGCCAGAGGACAGAGATGAGCAGTAGGAGGAGGAGAGCATGGTCAGTCAACCTCTTGGTGAGGAAACAGAAGACTTGCCTGTTAGAAGTGTGGCACGCATGGCTGAGTTTATGTTATGCTGCCTTTCCCATGACCCTTGCATTCTCAAAATTTTGGGTGACAGTCATTACTGGTTGGTGACACTTCTAGACCCACGCTACAAGGAGAACTTTATATCTCTTATTTCTGAGGCGGACAGGTCTACAAAAATGGGGCAGTACCAGAAGGCTCTTCTTGCGGAACTATTAAAAAAATTCCCATCTGAAAATGCTGGCGGCAGAGGGCACAGTTTGTTGGACAACCAAGGAGTACAGGCGAGAGAGACACAAATGCAATCCAGCAGAGGTAGGGGAACACTGTCAAAGTTCTGGGACAGTTTTCTCATACCTTCCCATCGCACAGGCCCTGAGGTGCGGGGTACTCTCACAAGGAGTGCCAAGTTTGGGAAGATGCTGAGAGAGTACCTTGCCGACCGTACCAACATCCTCCGTGATTCCTCTGTGCCTTATAATTATTGGGTATCCAAGCTGGATACGTGGAATGAACTGGATCTCTATGCCTTGGGGGTACTGGGCTGCCCTGCCACTAGCATTTTATCAGAGCTGGTTTTTAGTGCCGCTGAGGGAATTATAACTGATAAGCGCATCTGCCTATCAACTGAAAATGCTGACAGGCGGACTCTTATAAAAGTGAACAAGGGCTGGATTGGGCCAGACTTCTCAACACCACCGAATTATAGCAGCGTAACATAAACTCAAATCCAGTGTCTTATTTTGGGAGGTGTATTCCCATTCACCTCTTCACACCCACACATGGGTATACGCTTCATGATTTTGGCCATTTGCTCTTGTCCTCCTCCTTCTCCTCATCCTCATACTCCACCACCGTATCACCAGGGTAACCGTGGTCCGTGATGCAACACCCACATAATTTTTTTAAAAAGTGTTTATGATGCCCGTAAAAAAAAAAATTATACAGTATGTTCATGTATATCCCCCAGGGGTAAATGTTTGTCAGCCCATACACTTAGTGCATTGGCATTACAAGTATAGGAGAGCCGCTCCTTTCTAATGGGAACATTTGTTTATGAGGCCCTCTAAGTCTCTTCCATAAGGCATTGGAGTGTCTCCCAATTTTTGGCAGCCCTTGCATTCACTTCACAGGCCAACACTATGGGAGACTCTCTCCTTTCTAATGGGAATTTGTCCTTACTGTGGCCCTGCTTTTTGTGTCTTTAAATTCTTAGTGGGGTTTTTCCTAAGTTTGGTCAGCCGTTGGACTCACTGCATACCCTATAACTGTATAGAAGACTCTCTCCTTTCTAATGGGAATTTGTTGTCACTCTGGCCCTGCTCTATGTGTCTTTAAATTCTTAGTGGGGTTTTTCCTAAAATTGGTCAGCCATTGGACTCACTGCATACCCTATAACTGTATAGCAGACCCTCTCCTTTCTAGTGGGAACATGTCGTACTTGTTACTGTGGCCCTGCTCTATGTGTCTTTAAATTGTTAGTGGGGATTTTCCTAAATTTCGTCAGCCGTTGGACTCACTGCATACCCTATAACTGTATAGCAGACTCTCTCTTTTCTAATGGGAATTTGTAACTGTGGCCCTGCTCTATGTGTCTTTAAATAATAAATAATATTATAATAATTCCCCATGCCTCCATACATTAAAAAAAATGAAATACTCACCTCAATTCTCACCTGCTGCCGCTGCTCCGTCTTCCCGCTCCGCGCTGTGATGGCTCAGGAGAGGGCGCGGTGGAGAGACGTCACCGCGCCCTCTGACCTGAGGGTAAGTTTTGTGCCGGCTGCTGGGGCCCTGAGCAAGCGAGAAGGAGCGGACACTGACACAACTCTCCTCCACTCATGGGTTCCATAGCACGACGGGGTGCCCGACAGCGAGTGTACCCCCCCGCCTGCTCAGGACCCCGTCACTAGCACGGGTGTGCTGGGTGCTGGCGCCGGGCCGGACCTCAATAGTAATTGACCTAAAGGGATTGTCTGGTGAAGATAAGCTGTCACCTAACCCTAGCCCTATCAACAGTATAGATGATAACTTATAGACGTCTGACCAATAATGACTTTCTAACTTGTGAACGCTTCCATATACTTGGGAATAGAGATGAGCGGTGTTCGACTCGAACTGTTCGCCAATCTCAAATTTGAGCTGTTTTGGGCGGTGTTCGAGCCGTTCGGCGAATACGAACGATTTGAAAAAAATTCGGCTGTTCGAGGTTATGTTCGATAACTGTTCGTGCACCAAAATCATAACTGGATTTTTTCTCAGTAATGCTGAAAATTAATGTTAATACGCAGTTTGAGTGTACAGCGGGGCGGGGGGAGGGGCAGGGGATGGATCTCTGCAGAAATAATGAAGATCTCCATTTTTTTTTCTCTTCCCCGCATTTACAATGGGGCGGTGCAGTCTGTCAGCCTATCAGCAGCGCACACACGGAGCGAACTGCTTTTTTTCACACAAGCAAGGGCATATGTCATTGGCAGTGTATGTCACATGTCCTTGCCCTATAAGACCCAGCCATTTTCCAGTCGCCACCATTTTCTCACTGCTGCAGCTGTGTGTTAGACGGCACCGCTGTTGCTGTGTGCTCTATACTTTGTTAATTTCAAGCCAATTTTCGCACAAATCTAGAGATAGCTTGGGAGTAGGGAAGAGTTGTGATTGCAGTCCTTTTAAAGACTGGGTTACATCATTTCCTACGACTTTTATCAGGCAGGTCTGTGCTCTTAAATAGATAGGTTGGGAGTAAAGACTAATTGTAATTGCAGTCCTTTTCAGGGCTAGGTTACATCAGTTCCTATCACTTTTTGCCAGGCAGGTCTGTGCCAGTGCTGTGGAAGGTTTTTCACAGCATTTGGCTAAATCTAGCAAAGCAAATCCCTTTTGGCCTATTGCAGAGTGTGTTAGTCAGTGGAGTAGTCTATCTGTGTTGCAAGCTACACCACCTGTGTATAGAATACAATTTTTTTTACTGCACCTAGTGAAGTAAAACCTTTTGTGCAGAACATCATTCTATTAGTCCATCTATACTAACCTCCACCAGGTTGCCAATTCAATATAATTTTTTTCTGCATTGAGCTCTGAAAAAATATTTTGGCTTGTAGCAGTGTGTGGGACTTGTTCTATTAGTCCATCTATACTGACCTCCATCAGGTTGCAAATTCAATAGAAATTTTTTCTGCATCTAGCTCTGAAAAAATATTTAGGCTTCTAGCAGGTGTGGGACTTGTTCTATTAGTCCATCTATACTGACCTCCATCAGGTTGCAAATTCAATATAATTTTTTTCTGCATCTACCTCTGAAAAAATATTTCAGCTTGAGCAGTGTGTGGGACTTGTTCTATTAGTCCATCTATACTAACCTCCACCAGGTTGCAAATTCAATATAATTTTTTTCTGCATCGAGCTCTGAAAAAATATTTAGGCTTGTAGCAGTGTGTGGGACTTGTTCTATTAGTCCATCTAAACTGACCTCCACCAGGTTGCAAATTCAATATAATTTTTTTCTGCATCTAGCTCTGAAAAAATATTTAGGCTTCTAGTAGTGAGTGGGACTTGTTCTAATAGTCCATCTATACTGACCTCCATCAGGTTGCAAATTCAATATAATTTTTTTCTGCATCGAGCTCTGAAAAAATATTTCAGCTTGTAACAGTGTGTGGGACTTGTTCTTTTAGTCCATCTATACTGACCTCCATAAGGTTGCAAATTCAATATAATTTTTTTCTGCATCTAGCTCTGAAAAAATATTTCAGCTTCTAGCAGTGTGTGGGACTTGTTCTATTAGTCCATCTATACTAACCTCCACCAGGTTGCAAATTCAATATAATTTTTTTCTGCATCGAGCTCTGAAAAAATATTTAGGCTTGTAGCAGTGTGTGGGACTTGTTCTATTAGTCCATCTAAACTGACCTCCATCAGGTTGCAAATTCAATATAATTTTTTTCTGCATCTAGCTCTGAAAAAATATTTAGGCTTCTAGTAGTGAGTGGGACTTGTTCTATTAGTCCATCTATACTGACCTCCATCAGGTTGCAAATTCAATATAATTTTTTTCTGCATCGAGCTCTGAAAAAATATTTCAGCTTGTAACAGTGTGTGGGACTTGTTCTTTTAGTCCATCTATACTGACCTCCATAAGGTTGCAAATTCAATATAATTTTTTTCTGCATCTAGCTCTGAAAAAATATTTCAGCTTCTAGCAGTGTGTGTGACTTGTTCTAATAGTCCATCTATACTAACCTCCACCAGGTTGCAAATTCAATATAATTTTTTTCTGCATCGAGCTCTGAAAAAATATTTAGGCTTCTAGCAGTGTGTGGGACTTGTTCTATTAGTCCATCTATACTGACCTCCATCAGGTTGCAAATTCAATATAATTTTTTTCTGCATCTAACCCAGCCAATTCTTTTGGGCTTATACCACAGTTTAGCCATTCAGCTCTGCTCGGTTCCCATCCATTGTTTTTTGTGCAAACAACTCCAGAGTTGTGAATTAGTTAACCACCAAAATGAGTGGAAAAAAGCCTGCTGCTGGTGGAAAGGGGAATAGGCGTGTTGGGAAGGGAAAAAAAGGTTGTGTCCGTGGGGTAGGTGTTAAAGCAACAGTAACATCTGCAGAAGAAAGACCATCTTCCAGCCAAACTAAGATGTCTACTTCTTTTAGCGGACAATGTGATAAGATCCCTTTCTTACGGCCACGCCAATCGCTACAAATTCCAGATGAGGCACAAAAAAAGCAGGTGCTTCAACGGATATCAAGTGATCCTTTAAGTGGGCTGTCCTCCACCTCAACTTCAACATCACAAATACTCCTGTCCTCAGATGTGTCACCCCAATCGCACTTGCTTCCTCACAGCTCCCAAGTCTCCAGCTGCCCATCTGAGTATGGGGTAGAACAGATGGTTGAGTCTGCAGAGCTGTTTACTCATACTATAGCCTGGGAATCAGAGGTCGGCTCCAGAGCTTCTGTGAATCCAGACGAGGAAATGATCTGCACTGATGCCCAGAATGTTTATGAGTCGGATCCAGGAGCAGACGCAGAAGGTTCTGACCATAATGTAGACCCTCATTCCCAAACTGTAACTCCTGTTGGTGGAGACAATGAGGAAGACGATGATGAGACTCAAATACCTGATTGGAGCGACAACTTTAGCTTTTTGTCAAGGCAGGAACAGGTTGGCTCTGAGGACGACGGGTGTGATAACACACAGGGTGATGATGATGAGATTGGAGATCCCACTTACTGTCAACCCACGGTCAGCCAAGAGATGAGGTCAGCAGAGGAGGTGGAGGAGGATGTTAGTGACGACGAGGTCAGGTTGCGCCTTCCTGGACAGAGACGTAGTACTGGAAGCACGTCAACAACTGCATCCTCAAACACAACTCTGCCTCTGACCACAAGTCGTGGTGGCTCTTCAGGTCGCATGGGTGCTAAGCCTTGCATAGCTTAGGCATTATTTCAGATCGATAAAGATGACCGAACTCGTGTTATCTGTAACATTTGTCAGCAAAAGCTAAGTAGAGGCCAAAAAATAAATAGTTTGAGTACTTCATGCATGAACCGGCACATGGACATGAAGCACAAGTTGCAGTGGGAAGCTCACTGTGCTACAATGCAGTCTAGCCGGCCAGGCCAACCACCGTCTCCTACATCTTGTGCATCTGCAGCCTCTTCATCCTCTGTGACTGGGAGGACAGAAGTCACACCTGTTTTGGGACGCAGACCTGCCACCTCTTTACCCGCAACAGCCAGCGTGATTGGCAGGTCATCATTTTCTTTGGATGTGGAAACACCAGCTGGTGTTCAGCGCTGTCCGACATCGATAGCACCACCTTTGGATCAAGGCATCCTAACATGTCCGCCAGCATCTTCCTCACAGACCGGCAGTTTGCCGGGGACACCCTTATCAACCCCGCCTAAGCACAACAGCCAGCCTTCGGTCCCTCAGGTGTGGACAAGTAAAAGACCATTTCCTCCTAGCCATGAGAAAGCTAAGAGGTTGAATTTCACCATCTGCAAGCTCTTGGCTACAGAAATGCTTCCTTTCCGCCTGGTGGACACAGAGGATTTTCGAGACCTTAGGTCCGTCGCAGTGCCCCAGTACCAGATGCCCAGTCGGCACTACTTCTCAAAGAAAGGTGTGCCTGCGCTCCACCAGCAAGTCGCACACAACATCACTGCTTCTTTGAGAAACTCTGTGTGTGACAGGGTGCATTTCACCACAGACACTTGGACGAGTAGGCATGGACAGGGGCGTTACATGTCGCTGACTGGGCTCTGGGTAACTATGGTGACAGCAGGTCAAGGGGCTGCTGTCCAAGTCTTGCCGTCCCCACGAGTTGTGCGTCAATCCTCTTTATGTCAAAGTTCCTCCACTGCTTCTGCCTTTTCAACCTCCTCTCGGTCCTCCACCTGCACCCAAAGCCTGTCTGGTCATGCCACAAGCTTTCTAACTGCGTAGAAGGGATCCTGCACACCTCCTTACTATGCTGGCAGCAGGGATCAATGTCATCAGGCGGTTTTTACTTTGAAATGTCTGGGAAATGTGAGTCACACAGCTGAGGAGTTGTGGTCAGCTCTGGAGAACCAGTTTCATGAATGGTTGTCTCCACTGGACCTGAAACCAGAGAAGGCCGTGTGCGACAATGCTGCAAACCTGGGTGCGGGCCTTCGCCGGGGCAATGTCACACACGTGCCTTGTATGGCTCACGTGTTGAACCTGGTTGTCCAGCAATTTTTAGCCCACTATCCCGGATTAGATGGCCTTCTGCAGAGGGCACGGTCGCTGTGTGCTCACTTCCACCGTTCACATCCCGCAGCTCAGCGACTTACATCTCTACAGAAGTCGTTGGGCCTGCCACTTCACCGTCTAAAATGCGATGTGCCTACCCGGTGGAATTCAACTCTGCACATGTTGCAGCGACTGTGGCAGCACCGACAAACCCTGGTGCAATACGCTCTGACATATAGCCTGGGCCAATGAGATCCAGAGGTGGGGCAAATCACGCTAGAGGAGTGGTCTCAGATCAGGGACCTATGCACCCTTCCGCACAGTTTTGAAATGGCGGCGAAGATGTTTAGTGCTGACGATGCCAATATCAGCATGGCTATTCCGGTGATTTACAAGCTGGTGCACATGTTAAATAGAGATGAGCGTTGTTCTACTCGAACTGTTCGCCAATCTCAAATTCGAGCTGTTTTGGGCGGTGTTCGAGCCGGTCGGCGAACACGAACAATTTGAGAACAATTCGGCTGTTCGAGGTTATGTTCGATAACTGTTCGTGCACCAAAATCATAACTGGATTTTTTCTCAGTAATGATGAAAATTAATGTTAATACGCAGTTTGAGTGTACAGCGGGGCGGGGGGAGGGGCAGGGGATGGATCTCTGCAGGAACAATGAAGATCTCCATTTTTTTTTCTCTTTCCCGCATTTGCAGTGGGGAGGTGCAATCTGTCAGCCTATCAGCAGCGCACACATGGAGCGAAGTGCTTTTTTTCACACAAGCAAGGGCATGTGTGATTGGCAGTGTATGTCACATGTCCTTGCCCTATAAGACCAAGCCATTTTCCCCGTCGCCACCATTTTCTCACTGCTGCAGCTGCGTGTTAGACGGCACCGCTGTTGCTGTGTGCGCTATACCTTGTTAATTTCAAGCCAATTTTCGCACAAATATACAGATAGCTTGGGAGTAGGGAATAGTTGTGATTGCAGTCCTCTTAAGGACTAGGTTACAGCATTTCCTACGACTTTTATCAAGCAGGTCTGTGCTCTTAAATAGATAGATTGTGGGAGTAAAGACTAATTGTAATTGGAGTTCTTTTCAGGACTAGGTTACATCAGTTCCTATCAGTTTTTGCCAGGCAGGCCTGTGCCAGTGCTGTGCAAGTTTTTTTCACAGCATTTGGCTGAATCTAGCAAAGCTAATCCTTTTTGGCCTATTGCAGAGTGTGTTAGTCAGTGGAGTAGCCTATCTGTGTTGCAAGATATACCACCTGTGTATAGAATACCAATTTTTTTACTGCACCTAGTGAAGTAAAATCTTTTGGGCATAGCATCATTCTATTAGTCCATCTATACTGACCTCCATCAGGTTGCAAACTGAATATAATTTTTTTCTGCATCTAGCTCTGAAAAAATATTTGGGCTTCTAGCAGTGTGTGGGACTTGGTCTATTAGTCCATCTATACTGACCTCCATCAGGTTGCAAATTAAAAATAATTTTTTTCTTCATTTAGCTCTGAAAAAATATTTGGGCTTCTAGCAGTGTGTGGGACTTGTTCTATTAGTCCTTCTATACTGACCTCCAGCAGGTTGCAAATTGAATATAATTTTTTTCTGCATCTAGCTCTGAAAAAATATTTGGGCTTCTAGCGGTGTGTGGGACTTGGTCTATTAGTCCATCTATACTGACCTCCATCAGGTTGCAAATTAAAAATAATTTTTTTCTGCATCTAACTCTGAAAAAATATTTGGGCTTCTAGCAGTGTGTGGGACTTGGTCTATTAGTCCATCTATACTGACCTCCATCAGGTTGCAAATTAAAAATAATTTTTTTCTTCATTTATCTCTGAAAAAATATTTGGGCTTCTAGCAGCGTGTGGGACTTGTTCTATTAGTCCATCTATACTGACCTCCATCAGGTTGCAAATTAAAAATAATTTTTTTCTTCATTTATCTCTGAAAAAATATTTGGGCTTCTAGCAGCGTGTGGGACTTGTTCTATTAGTCCATCTATACTGACCTCCATCAGGTTGCAAATTTAAAATTATTTTTTTCTGCATCTAGCTCTGAAAAAATATTTGGGCTTCTAGCAGTGTGTGGGACTTGGTCTATTAGTCCATCTATACTGACCTCCATCAGGTTGCAAATTAAAAATAATTTTTTTCTTCATTTAGCTCTGAAAAAATATTTGGGCTTCTAGCAGTGTGTGGGACTTGTTCTATTAGTCCTTCTATACTGACCTCCAGCAGGTTGCAAATTGAATATAATTTTTTTCTGCATCTAGCTCTGAAAAAATATTTGGGCTTCTAGCGGTGTGTGGGACTTGGTCTATTAGTCCATCTATACTGACCTCCATCAGGTTGCAAATTAAAAATAATTTTTTTCTGCATCTAGCTCTGAAAAAATATTTGGGCTTCTAGCAGTGTGTGGGACTTGGTCTATTAGTCCATCTATACTGACCTCCATAAGGTTGCAAATTAAAAATAATTTTTTTCTGCATCTAGCTCTGAAAAAATATTTGGGCTTCTAGCAGTGTGTGGGACTTGGTCTAATAGTCCATCTATACTGACCTCCATCAGGTTGCAAATTGAATAAAAAAATTTTCTGCATCTAGCTCTGAAAAAATATGTGGGCTTCTAGCGGTGTGTGGGACTTGGTCTATTAGTCCATCTATACTGACCTCCATCAGGTTGCAAATTAAAAATAATTTTTTTCTGCATCTAGCTCTGAAAAAATATTTGGGCTTCTAGCGGTGTGTGGGACTTGGTCTATTAGTCCATCTATACTGACCTCCATCAGGTTGCAAATTGAATAAAAAAAATTTCTGCATCTAGCTCTGAAAAAATATTTGGGCTTCTAGCGGTGTGTGGGACTTGGTCTATTAGTCCATCTATACTGACCTCCATCAGGTTGCAAATTAAAAATAATATTTTTCTGCATCTAACCCAGCCAATAGTTTTGGCCTAATACCACAGTTTGGCCACTCAGCTCTGCTCGGTTACCATCCATTGTTTTTTTGTGCAAACAACTCCAGAGTTGTGAATTAGTTAACCACCAAAATGAGTGGAAAAAGGCCTGCTGCTGGTGGAAAGGGGAATAGGCGTGTTGGGAAGGGGAAAAAAGGTTGTGTCCGTGGGGTAGGTGCAGAAGAAAGACCATCTTCCAGCCAAACTAAAATGTCTACTTCTTTTAGCGGACAATGTGATAAGATCCCTTTCTTACGGCCACGCCAATCACTACAAATTCCAGATGAGGCACAAAAACAGCAGGTGCTTCAACGGATATCAAGTGCTCCTTTAAGTGGGCTCTCCTCCACATCAACTTCAACATCACAAATACTCCAGTCCTCAAAGGTGTCACCCAAATCGCACTTGCTTCCTCACAGCTCCCAAATCTCCAGCTGCCCGTCTGAGTATGAGGTAGAACAGATGGTTGAGTCTGCAGAGCTGTTTACTCATACTATAGCCTGGGAATCAGAGGTCGACTCCAGCGCTTCTGTGAATCCAGACGAGGAAATGATCTGCACTGATGCCCAGAATCTTTATGAGTCGGATCCAGGACCAGACGCAGAAGGTTCTGACCATAATGTAGACCCTCATTCCCAAACTGTAACTCCTGTTGGTGGAGACAATGAGGAAGACGATGATAAGACTCAAATACCTGATTGGAGCGACAACTTTAGTTTTTTGTCAGGGCAGGAACAGGTTGGCTCTGAGGACGACGGGTGTGATAACGCACAGGGTGATGATGATGAGGTCGGAGATCCCACTTACTGTCAACCCACAGTCAGCCAAGAGATGAGGTCAGCAGAGGAGGTGGAGGAAGATGCTAGTGACGACGAGGTCAGGTTGCGCCTTCCTGGACAGAGACGTAGTACTGGAAGCACGTCAACAACTGCATCCTCAAACACAACTCTGCCTCTCACCACAAGTCGTGGTGGCTCTTCAGGTCGCATGGGTGCTAAGCCTTGCATAGCCTGGGCATTTTTTCAGATCGATAAAGATGACCCAACTCGTGTTATCTGTAACATTTGTCAGCAAAAGCTAAGTAGAGGCCAAAAAATACATAGTTTGAGTACTTCATGCATGAACCGGCACATGGACATGAAGCATAAGTTGCAGTGGGAAGCTCAGTGTGCTACAATGCGGCCAGCCGGCCGGGCCAACCACCGTCTGCCATATCTTGTGCATCCGCGGCCTCTTCATCCTCTGTGACTGGGGGGACAGCAGTCACACCTGTTTTGGGGCGCAGACCTGTCACCTCTTTACCCGCAACAGCCAGCGTGATTGGCAGGTCATCATTTTCTTTGGAGGTGGTAACACCAGCTGGTCTTGAGCGCTGTCCGACATCGATAGCACCACCTTTGGATCAAGGCAACCTAACATGTCCGCCTGCATCTTCCTCACAGACCGGCAGTTTGCCGGGGACACCCTTATCAACCCCGTCTAAGCACAATAGCCAGCCCTCGGTCCCTCAGATGTGGACAAGTAAAAGACCATTTCCTCCTAGCCATGAGAAAGCTAAGAGGTTGAATTTCACCATCTGCAAGCTCTTGGCTACAGAAATGCTGCCTTTCCGCCTGGTGGACACAGAGGATTTTCGAGACCTTATGTCCGTCGCAGTGCCCCAGTACCAGATGCCCAGTCGGCACTACTTCTCAAAGAAAGGTGTGCCTGCGCTCCACCAGCATGTCGCACACAACATCACCGCTTCTTTGAGAAACTCTGTGTGTGACAGGGTGCATTTCACCACAGACACTTGGACGAGTAGGCATGGACAGGGGCGTTACATGTCGCTGACTGGGCACTGGGTAACTATGGTGACAGCAGGACAAGGGGCTGCTGTCCAAGTCTTGCCGTCCCCACGAGTTGTGCGTCAATCCTCTTTATGTCAAAGTTCCTCCACTGCTTCTGCCTCCTCAACCTCCTCTCGGTCTTCCACCTGCACCCAAAGCCTGTCTGGTCATGCCACAAGCTTTCTAACTGCGCAGAAGGGATCCTGCACACATCCTTACTATGCTGGCAGTAGGGCTCAACGTCATCAGGCGGTTTTTACATTGAAATGTCTGGGAAATGTGAGTCACACAGCTGAGGAGTTGTGGTCAGCTCTGGAGAACCAATTTCATGAATGGTTGTCTCCACTGGACCTGAAACCAGGGAAGGCCGTGTGCGACAATGCTGCAAACCTGGGTGCGGCCCTTCGCCGGGGCAATGTCACACACGTGCCTTGTATGGCTCACGTGTTGAACCTGGTTGTCCAGCAATTTTTAGCCCACTATCCCAGACTAGATGGCCTTCTGCAGAGGGCACGGTCGCTGTGTGCTCACTTCCGCCGTTCGCATCCCGCAGCTCAGCGACTTACATCTCTACAGAAGTCGTTGGGCCTGCCACTTCACCGGCTAAAATGCGATGTGCCTACCCGGTGGAATTCAACTCTGCACATGTTGCAGCGACTGTGGCAGCACCGACAAGCCCTGGTGCAATACGTTCTGAGGTATAGCCTGGGCCAACGAGATTCAGAGGTGGGGCAAATCACGCTGGAGGAGTGGTCTCAGATCAAGGACCTATGCACCCTTCTGCACAGTTTTGAAATGGCGACGAAGATGTTTAGTGCTGACGATGCCATTATCAGCATGACTATTCCGGTGATTTACATGCTGGAGCACATGTTAAACAGAATTCGGAGTCAGGTGGTGGCACAAGAGGAGGTGGAGGAAGTAGAGGAGGAGGAGAAGTGGAGGACGAACTGATGGAAGACTCATCAGATGAGGGAGACCTTGATCACATTTCTGTTGTGCGAGGTTGGGGGGAGAGGACAGAGGAAGGAAGCATGATTGTTACCTCGCCACCAACACAACAGGGACTTGGTGCTCCTGGATGCGCAACACACATGAGTGCCTTCTTGCTGCACTACCTGCAACATGACCCTCGAATTGTGAGAATTAGAAATAATCCTGACTACTGGGTTGCCACACTGTTAGATCCCCGGTACAAAAGTAAATTTGCAGAAATTATTCCTGCCATAGAAAGGGATGCACGCATGCAGGAGTATCAGCAGAGACTGTTGCAGAATCTTACATGTGCTTTTCCACAAAATACCAGTGGTGCACGTAGTGAATCTCACAGTTCCAACTTGCCAACCGTGGGACCGTCAAGTGTTCAGCACTCAAACCGTAACAGAACCACAGTATCTGCTGGTAACATCAATTTTGCGGAATCATTTCAGCACTTTTTTAGCCCATCCTTTGCAAGGCCACAGGAGACAAGAAGTCTGACACATAGTCAACGCCTAGAGACGATGGTACAGGAGTATCTCCAAGTAAACATTGAAGCCACGACTGTGTCACTGGACCCTTGCTCTTTTTGGGCTTCCAATCTGGATAAATGGCCGGAACTAGCCACTTACGCCTTGGAGATCTTGTCATGCCCCGCAGCCAGCGTTCTGTCTGAACGTGTGTTCAGCGCTGCTGGTGGTGTGCTGACAGATAAGCGCACGCGGCTCTCCACTGATAATGTAGACAGACTCACGTTCATAAAGATGAACAAATCATGGATCCGAAACGACTTTTCTACCCCTGTGTCATCCTGGGGAGAGTAAAAGCTTGATGATTGGTTAAAATCACCCTACCAACCGTTTTAAGCTTTCAAATTACTAATCATGTTTATCTGTATCTTGACTGGAAAATAATTTGGGCTTTGTAGCAGTGTGCAGCAATGATCCTATTAGGCCATCTATAATAAGCTTCACCAGATTTAAAATTAAAAATAATTTTTAGCTGCATCTAGCCCGGAAAATAATTTTGGGGCTCCGAGATGCGCAAGACACATAAGTGCCTTCTTGCTGCACTACCTGCAGCATGACCCTCATATTGTCAGAATTCGAAGTAATCATGACTACTGGGTTGCCACACTCTTAGATCCCCCAAACTTTTCGATCAACCTTTTCATTTTAATAAAGACCAAAAAAATGGTCATTTTTGAAATTATAAGCATTAGCAGGTTGTTAGAAACTGAAATCAAACAGTTTTCAACTCAAAACTTTATTCTAGGTGATGTTACATTTTCACATAGGACCCCTTGTTCGAAAGGAGCTTCTGAACTCTCTCGTCCATTGAATTTGTCAGGTTTTGGATGGTTTCTGATTCAATTGTTTTGCATGAGGACAGAATACCCTCCCAGAGCTGTTGCTTAGATGTGAACTGCCTCCCGCCATCATAGACACTCCTTTTAATGATGCTCCAAAGGTTCTGAATGGGGTAGAGGTCAGGGGAGCATGGGGGTCACACCATAAGTTTGTCCCCTTTTATGCCCATATCAGCCAGAGATGCAGATGTTTTATGTGCAGCATGAGATCGTGCATTATCATGCAGAAAAATGATCTTGCTGTGAAATACACGGTTCTTCTTCTTGAACCATGGCAGGAAGTGCTGTTTGAGAAAATCCACATACATTATGGAGTTCATCTTTAGCGCCTTCAGGGATCCTAAAGGGGCCGACAATCTCTCTCCCCATGATTCCAGCCCAAAACATTACTCCACCTCCTCCTTGTTGGCGCTGTAGCCGTGTTTGCGTGGGGTGTCCATCAACCAGCCATCCTCCACTCCATTCATCTGGACCATCGAGCGCTGCACGGCACTCATCCGTGAACAAAACAGTTTTGAAATCAGTCTTCATGTAATGTTTGGCCCACTGGAGCCGTTTCTGCTTGTGTGAAGTGGATAGAGGAGGTCGACAGGATGGCGTATGCACAGCTGCAAACCTCTGAAGGACCCTGCATCTTGTTGTTCGGGGGACGTTGGAGGCACAAGCAGCTTCAAAAACTTGTCTGCTGCTATGACAAGGCTTTTTTGCCGCTGCTCTTTCAACCTGACGTAATTGCCTGTAGGAAAGAGTCCTCAATTTGCCCTTATCAGCACGCACACGTGTGTACTGTGAATCAGCTACATACTTCTTGATTGCCAAGACACTTCATCCTGATCATCGCACAATGTTGATTGTAGTCATGCCTTGACCTAAACACTCCACAATGTGTTGCTTCTCAGCAGCCGACACATCCTTTTTCTTTCCCATTTTGGCAGAAAATGTAGGCTGCTTAATAATGTGAGAGAGCCTTCTTAAGTAGTCTTGCCTTTCATTGGACACACCTGCCAAACGAATTAGCACAGGTGTCTGCAATTGCTTACAGTGATATAAAGAGCCCTGACACACATCACCATCAATGAGTTTAACTGACAAACAAACAAATTCTTCCCTTATCACTCCAAAACACTTTTTGCATAATAATTTGGAACGCGGTGTACATGTGCTTTTCCACAAAACACCAGTGGTTCACGTAGTGAATCTTACAGTTCTAACTTGCCAACCGTGGTCTGTATGGAATTGTTCAATAAAGGGCCCAAAATTAAGATAACATAGATGGGAGAGGTCTCTATGAATAGGAATTCCTAAGTATTTGATACCCTGTGAGGGCCAGGCAAAGGGAAAGTTGGACTGGATGGAATCCTATATGGATTTAGGGAGGGAGACATCGAGGGCCTCAGACTTCGCTGCATTGATTTTAAAATTTTACCATGTAACAAAGTGATCTATTTCAGCCATAACAGCAGGGATGGATATATGTGATTGAGTGATATATACTAGGACATCATCAGCAAATAGAGAGCACTTGTACTCGGTGCCTCCCACCTCAATCCACCTAATATTGGGGTTATGGCGAATTGATGAGAGCAGGTGCTCCGTCACTAGGATGTATAAGAGAGGGGACAGAGGACATCCCTGCCTTGTCCCATTGGTGATTGTGAAAGGTGATGAAAATGTTCTGACGCACCCCCTGGGCCTTGGGACACCCGGAGCCGGACCCTTTTTGGTGGATGCTGGTGGTTGTAGTCTTCGTGGCGGCGATCCGGTTCCGTGGCTCAGGGCGGTCAAACCAGTGGCGGAACTATTTATGTGGTTTTGATGTTTAAATGTCCGACTACGCCACCCGTGGATTGCGGTCAGAGTGAACCGCCGCTACAGGGCAGACCGCTAAGGCTGGTGTTGTGGGTGCAGCAGAGCGTAGCATAACTCCCCACGGGAGGAGCATAGCCTCAGGGCAGTGTATGCGGAGGATGGGGGTGATGGTGCAGGGCAGCAGCAGTAACGACACGGAGTCAGTGATGCAGTTCAGGGCCTTTACTCACAGTTCTTATTATCCAGACCACGTCTGCAGGTAACGGCTGCCCACGTCGTACTGTGCTCACCAGGTGAGGGGCTCAGACAACTCCCAGATAACTTTGGAGCGCTTCACAGGACCCCCTTTGTGTGTCCTTTGTCTGGCCTTTCTTACCAACACTTCTGTCCGGCTGCCTCGGGCCTCCTCTTGGTAAACTTGGCGCCAGTTTCCCTGACCCTATGTGGTGCCTTCCTAGCGGGTGGAGCAAGTGGCTGCACCACATAAAATGTCAGAGCCTCCGGTTTCTAGCTGAGGGTCGTTTCCTGCCTCCACTAGTTCGGGGACCGGTCTCCCCCTTTGGCCTGACCCCTCCACGCAGGTGGATTCGGGCGTGCGGTGGCGACTCGCCCGTCCGCACCCCTGGGATACCTTCATTCCTCGTTCCTGGAGCCTTCTCCGCTCCTCTTCCTTCCTTCTCCCTCTTGCAGGCCTGGGCCTCTGTTACTAGGCCCGCCTCCGGAGCAGAGCTCATGCAGAGCCCCTGCTCCCTGCCACTTCTGCTCAGACTCCTCTGCACTGAACTAAGATGGTGCCCACCTTTAATACTCCCTTCTCAATGCCCCCAGGAACTGCTTCCTCCCTGCTCCTGCACTGCAGGGTTCCCCTTCCTCAGTGTTCCATCCCCCCACTCCAGCCAGGGACAGGGACTGTCGTGCCCATCTCAGGGGCATATTGGTCGCCCTGCCCCACGGCAATGTGGTGTAATGCATGCAGGTGTCGGGTCCTGATCCACACTCCATCCTTATCTGAGAGTGAGATATCACACCTCTGGGTGAGGTGCAATACGTCTGTAGCAACCGAGCCCTCGGTGCTACAGTTCCATTTATCTTCAGCCTAGGTGACGTATTGTGATACAGGGCCGTGATTTTGGCTATAAAAGGGTCCCCTAGACCCCTACCCCAAGCTTTTTAAGAGAATCATATATGGCGTGCCAGGAGACTCTATGGAATGCTTTCTCAGCATCCAACGAGAGTATCTACTTACAAATTTTTAACTGCATCTAGCCCAGGAAATACTTTGTGCCTAGTAGCAGTGTCTGCTAGTCAGCGGATTATCCCGGCTGTTAAGCAAGCTACACCACCTGTAGTTTGGACACTTAATTTTTTCAAAGGAAATGCTTCGGGACCACGGGATACTCAGTGAAGAGCATCAGGAGGCACCCCAAGGCATAGGGGCTGGGACTGGCACTAGGATGCCTTGCGGTGGACAGCCGAGCTCGATCCTTATAAAAGCTTTTTAACTGCAGCAGCTTTAGTGGACGCTACTGGAGCTGGAATTACGCGGCTGCTGGCATGAGACTTGCCCTCCAATAGATCCTTGTAAATGGATTTAAAGTGTATTCATTCAAATTAGAGGGACAATTTAAATTAAAAAGCTTAGAGCTGCCTCCACCACAGGGGGGCTCTCTCGACCCACCAGCGGACAGGCACCAGTATTGGGAGCGGGGGGCTGGCCGTCAGGGTTCACCGCGGCTCTGGCACAAACCCGGCGACACGGAGGTGGCACGGGCAGGAGCGGACTGGCCGTCTCGGCTTCTCACTTTTTGGATTTTAGAAGGGCATGACATGCCTATATCTGTGTCTCCCCCTCCTTTTACTCCTCCACCTCTTTTCTTTTCGCATGACTATATGTACTTGTCACTTTTCCATGTGTTAGTTGTGTCTTCTGAGCAGTTTGTCAGCTTTTGGACACCTTTGAAGGTGTTTTCTATGTGTTTCTATGTGTTTTTGTTTGCCTGCCATTGGTTTTAACGGTGTTCGAAGGTGTTCGACGAACAGTTCGTCGAACAGTTCGGCGAACACACGGGTGTTCGACGAACCGAACCGAACTCGAACACTACGGGGGTGGCTCAACACTAATGTTAAACAGAATTTGGAGTCAGGTGGTGGCACAAGAGGAGGTGGAGGAAGTAGAGGAGGAGGAGTTGTGTGCGGAAGGGCTAACATCTGCAAGGTCCAGACAGTCGGCAGCACCAAGGTGGCAGGCATGTGAGGGTGGGGAACATGGTTTTACCAGGGCGCATGGTAGCAGCCAAACTAGTGAGGAAGGTGCAGGAGCCCAGCAAGAAGTGGAGGACGAACTGATGGAAGACTCATCAGATGAGGGAGACCTTGATCACATTTCTGTTGTGCGAGGTTGGGGGGAGAGGACAGAGGAAGGAAGCATGACTGTTACCTCGCCACCAACACAAAGGGGACTTGGTGCTCCTGGATGCGCAAGACACATGAGTGCCTTCTTGCTGCACTACCTGTAACATGACCCTCGAATTGTGAGAATTTGAGATTATCCTGACTACTGGGTTGCCACACTGTTAGATCCCCGGTACAAAAGTAAATTTGCAGATATTATTCCTGCCATAGAAAGGGATACACGCATGCAGGAGTATCAGCAGAGACTGTTGCAGAATCTTACATGTGCTTTTCCACAAAACACCAGTGGTGCACGTAGTGAATCTCACAGTTCCAACTTGCCAATCGTGGGACCATCGAGTGTTCAGCACTCAAACCGTAACAGAAACACAGTATCTGCTTCTAACATCAATTTTGTGGAATCATTTCACCACTTTTTTAGCCCATCCTTTGCAAGGCCACAGGAGACAAGAAGTCTGACACATAGTCAACGCCTAGAGACGATGGTACAGGAGTATCTCCAAGTAAACATTGAAGCCATGACTGTGTCACTGGACCCTTGCTCTTTTTGGGCTTCCAATCTGGATAAATGGCCGGAGCTCGCCTTGGAGATCTTGTCATGCCCTGCAGCCAGCGTTCTGTCTGAACGTGTGTTCAGCGCTGCTGGTGGTGTGCTGACAGATAAGCGCACGAGGCTCTCCACTGATAATGTAGACAGACTCACATTCATAAAGATGAACAAATCATGGATCCGAAATGACTTTTCTACCCCTGTGTCATCCTGGGGAGAGTAAAAGCTTGATGATTTGTTAAAATCACCTCACCAACCGTTTTAAGCTTTAAAATTACTAATCATGTTTATCTGTATCTTGGCTGGAAAATAATTTGTGCCTTGTAGCAGTGTGCAGTACTGATTCTATTAGGCCATCTATACTGAACTCCACCAGATTTAAAATTACTAATCATGTTTATCTGTATCTTGGCTGGAAAATAATTTGGGCTTTGTAGCAGTTTGCAGTACTGATTCTATTAGGCCATCTATACTAAGCTCCACCAGATTTAAAATTAATAATAATTTTTAGCTGCATCTAGCCCGGAAAATAATTTTGGGTCTCCTAGATGCGCAAGACACATGAGTGCCTTCTTGCTGCACTACCTGCAACATGACCCTCAGATTGTCAGAATTCTAAGTAATCCTGACTACTGGGTTGCCACACTCTTAGATCCCCCACACTCTTCGATCAACCTACATTATGGAGTTCATCTTTACCCCTTCAGGGATCCTAAAGGGGCTGACAATCTCTCTCCCCATGATTCCAGCCCAAAACATTACTCCACCTCCACCTTGTTGGCGCTGTAGCCGTGTTTGCGTGGGGTGTCCATCAACCAGCCATCCTCCACTCCATCCATCTGGACCATCGCGCGTTGCACGGCACTCATCGGTGAACAAAAGAGTTTTGAAGTCAGTCTTCATGTATTGTTTGGCCCACTTGGGCCATTTCTGCTTGTGTGCAGTGGATAGAGGAGGTCGACAGGATGGCTTACGCACAGCTGCAAACCTCTGAAGGACTCTGCATCTTGTTGTTCAGGGGATGTTGGAGGCACCAGCAGCTTCAAAAACTTGTCTACTGCTATGACAAGGCTTTTTTGCTTCTGCTCTTTTAACCTGACGTAATTGCCTGGAAGAAAGAGTCCTCAATTTTTCCTTATCAGCACGCACACGTGTGTACTGTGAATCAGCTACATACTTCTTGATTGCGCGATGATCAAGATGAAGTGTCTTGGCAATGTTGATTGTAGTCATGCCTTGACCTAAACACTCGACAATTTGTTGCTTCTCAGCAGCCGACACATCCTTTTTCTTTCCCATTTTGGCAGAAAATGTAGGCTGCTTAATAATGTGGGACAGCCTTCTTAAGTAGTCTTGCCTTCCAATGGACAGACCTGCCAAACTGTTTAGCACAGGTGTCTGCAATTGCTTACAGTGATATAAAGAGCCCTGACACACATCACCATCAATGAGTTTAACTGACTAACAAAAAAATTCTTACCTTATCACTCCTAAACACTTTTTGCATAATAATTTGGAACGCAGTGTACATGTGCTTTTCCACAAAACACCAGTGGTTCACGTAGTGAATCTTACAGTTCTAACTTGCCAACCGTGGTCTGTATGGAGTTGTTCAATAAAGGGCCCAAAATTAAGATAACATAGACGGGAGAGTTCTCTATGAATAGGAATTCCTAAGTATTTGATACCCTGTGAGGGCCAGGCAAAGGGAAAGTTGGACTGGATGGAATCCTGTATGGATTTGGGGAGGGAGACATCGAGGGCCTCAGACTTCGCTGTATTGATTTTAAAATTTGACCATGTAACAAAGTGATCTATTTCAGCCATAACAGCAGGGATGGATATATGTGATTGAGTGATATATACTAGGACATCATCAGCAAATGCAGAGCACTTGTACTCGGTGCCTCCCACCTCAATCCACCTAATATTGGGGCTATGGCGAATTGATGAGAGCAGGTGCTCCGTCACTAGGATGTATAAGAGAGGGGACAGAGGACATGCCTGCCTTGTCCCATTGGTGATTATGAAAGGTGATGAAAATGTTCCATTTATCTTCAGCCTAGGTGACGTATTGCGGTACAGGGCCGTGATTTTGCCTATAAATGGGTCCCCTAGACCCCTACTCCCAGCTTTTTAAGGGAATAATATATGGCGTGCCAGGAGACTCCATGGAGTGCTTTCTCAGCATCCAACGAGAGTATCTAACTACAAATTTTTAACTGCATCTAGCCCAGGAAATACTTTGTGCCTAGTAGCAGTGTCTGCTAGTCAGCGGATTATCCCAGCTGTTAAGCAAGCTACACCACCTGTAGTTTGGACACTTAATTTTTTCAAAGGAAATGGTTCGGGACCCCGGGACACTCAGTGAAGAGCATCGGGGAGACACCCCAAGGCATAGGGGCTGGGACTGGCGGTAGGACGCCTTGCGGTGGACCGCCGAGCTCGATCCTTATAAAAGCTTTTTAACTGCAGCAGCTTTTGTGGACGCTACTGGAGCTGGAATTACGCGGCCGCTGGCATGAGACTTGCCCTTCAATAGATCCTTGTAAAAGGATTTAAAGTGTATTCATTCAAATTAGAGAGACAATATAAATTAAAAAGTTTAGACCTGCCTCCACCACAGTGGGGCTCGCTCGACCCACCAGCGAACAGGCACCAGTATTGGGAGAGGGGGGCTGGCCGTCAGGGTCCACCACAGCTCTTGCACAAACCCGGCGACATGGAGGTCGCACGGGCAGGAACGGATTGGCCGTGTCGGCTTCGCACTTTTTTGGTTTTAGAAGTGCATGACATGCCTATATCTGTGTCTCCCCCTCCTTTTACTCCTCCACCTCTTTTCTTTTCGCATGACTATATGTACTTGTTACTTTTCCATGTGTTAGTTGTGTCTTCTGAGCAGTTTGTCAGCTTTTGGACACCTTTGAAGGTGTTTTCTATGTATTTCTATGTGATTTTGTTTGCCTGCCATTGGTTTTAACAGTGTTCGAAGGTGTTCGACGAACAGTTCGACGAACAGTTCGGCGAACATGCGGGTGTTCAGCGAACCGAGCCGAACGCAAACACTACGGGGGTGGCTCAACACTACTTGGGAACTCATAAACAAACTAAAATGGATTAAATTCATGTATCCTCCCATGTACAGTAAGTAAATAAGTTGGCATTTACATGAAACATGCGGCCCTGTTGCAGAGAGCAGAGAGGAAATTACTGTAACTTAGAAGGTTGTGTGGTGAAAAAACGTAACCCAGTATATCTGATAATTCGATGAAGTTCAAGCATTGAGACACTCATCAATCGGTAAAGTGGGGCATTTTTATCCCCTTAGAATAGATTGCAAATGCTCATGCTTGACCGCCACTACATTTGTTCCCAATGGAGCAGTGCTCTGCTGTTTCTTGTAACCCCATAGAGAATGAACAGACCAGTGGCTGGGTAAGAGCACTGCCGCTCCATTCTGATGACCATCAAAGTGCTTCGTTCTGCCTGTCCAAGTATGTCCATGCTAAACATGGTCAGTCCAATGAACACAGAGAGAACTGTGGAATAGTTCATATTTCTTCATTGTCCAATATATACAAAGATAAAAGAAGCTAACAAACACATTCTAATTATTTTGGGCTCCAAACGTAGCACATTTTTGTTTTACATTTATTTCCTTTTTTATTTTTACTTTTTTTTGTAATACCACACATAACCACAAGGTTTGCTGTAGGCAAATAAAGAGCTATACAGTACTATTCTTTGGTTCTTGTAAAGATGTAAACATCTACTGGTACAAATATTTAGTGCAGTCATTTAGATTTTTTAGTCCAATATTTGACTTTTTGTGCTCATGATTAGAGATGAGCGGTGTTCGACTAGAACTGTTCGCCAATCTCAAATTCGAGCTGTTTTGGGCGGTGTTCGAGTTGTTCGACGAACCCGAACGATTTGCAAAAAATTCGGCTGCTCGAGGTTATGTTCGATAACTGTTCGTGCACCAAAAGCTTGTCCTGCATGTCTGGCGCTATTTAGAGCACCAATCATGCAGGGATTGTCTGCCACTCACTGTAATGCCACAGCCATGGTGGTTGTGGCATTAAAGTGATTGCCCAAATCGATTGGAACAGTGCCAACAGTGAAACATGAAAAGCCGGCAATTCAGCAGCGGCATACACCGGTACCCGACAATTTAGAACCGAAAGAATAGAGCTTCACACATAGATTAGATAGATAGAAACATGTCAGCCACATATATATGAAGTACAGGGACAGTGTTGCTTACTGTACTTGTCATTTAGTGTAAAGGATTTATCAAGAAAAATAATAGTGTTTTCATGCACCGTCTCTTTAAAAAAGCCGGCCGGCATTTCAGCATCTGTACCCGACAATTTAGAATAGAAAGAATAGAGCATCACACATAGATAAGATAGATAGAAACATGTCAGTCACATATATAAGAAGTACAGTGATAGTGTTGATTACTGTACTTGTCATTTAGTGTTAAAATAAAGGATTTATTTAAAAAAAAATTGGCGTGGGGTTCCCCGTAATTTTAGTCTCTAGCGGAGGTTAAGCAGACGGCTGGGGCAGATGTTTGAAGCCTAGGAAGGGGGTAATACCCACGGAGCTTCCCAGGCTACTAATATCAGCCCCCAGCTGAATACCTAGCCTTTACTAGCTATTAAAATGGGGGACCCCCCCCAAAAAAATGACGTGGGGTCCCCCCTATTTTAATAGCTAGCAAAGGCTAGGCAGACAGCTGGGGGCTGATATTAATAGCCCAGGAAGGGTGCCATGAATATTGGCCCCCTCCCAGGCTAGAAACACCAGCCGTCAGCCTCCCCAGAAATGGCGCATCCATAGGATGCGCCAATTCTGGCACTTAGCCTCGCTCTTCCCACTGCCCTGTAGCGGTGGCAGTGGGGTAATAGGGCTGGGGTTGATGTCAGCTTATAATGCCAGCTGACATCAAGCCCAGGTTAGTAATGGAGAGGCGTCTATAAGACACCCCCATTACTAACCCCATAGTCAAAGTTAAAAGAAAACACAAACACCCAGAATAAAGTCCTTTAATTGAAATAAAGACACAATCCTTTATTGTTCTAAATTAAACCATACTTACCACCACGCCCATTCCAGCTGAAGCCAACGATCTCCTGCAATAAAAGTAAAATAATAAAGCAACCTCATCCTTACCTTTCCATGGTTCCCAGGACAGCTTCAGCTCTGCTACATCGAGATGACAGGCTGGACCGCAGCAGAACGCTGCCATCCAGCCTGTCATCCCGCAGACACTGAGAAGCGCAGGCATGCTTGCGCTCCTCAGTGTCTCGCTGTGACGGCATCCAGATGAGCCGAGTTCATGTCCAATGAACTCGGCTCACCTCATGCACGTCACTGACAGCGTGGGAGAATTCTCCTGCACTCAGCGCTTCAGCGTGAGAATTTTCCCACGCTGTCAGTGACGTGCATGAGGTGAGCCGAGTTCATTGAACATGAATGAGCTCACCTCATGCACGTCACTGACAGCGTGGGAAAATTCTCACGCTGAAGCGCTGAGAGCAGGAGAATTTTCCCACGCTGTCAGTGACGTGCATGAGGTGAGCTCATTCATGTCCATTGAACTCAGCTGACCTCATGTACGTCACTGACAGCGTGGGAGAATTCTCACGCTGAAGCGCTGAGTGCAGGAGAATTCTTCCACGCTGTCAGTGACGTACATGAGGTGAGCTGAGTTCATTGGACATGACCTCGGCTCATCTGGATGCCGTCACAGCCAGACACTGAGGAGCGCAAGCAAGCCTGCGCTTCTCAGTGTCTGCGGGATGACAGGCTGGATGGCAGCGTTCTGCTGCGGTCCAGCCTGTCATCTCGATGTAGCAGAGCTGAAACTGTCGTGGGAACCATGGAAAGGTAAGGATGAGGTTGCTTTATTATTTTTCTTTTATTGCAGGAGATCGTTGGCTTCAGCTGGAATGGGCGTGATGGTAAGTATGGTTTAATTTAGAACAATAAAGAATTGTGTGTTTATTTCAATTAAAGGACTTTAATCTGGGTGTTGTGTTTTTTTTAAATACTTTACTAGAAATTCATAGTGGTCATGTCTAATATTGGCGTGACCCCATGAATTTCGCGCTTAGGGCCAGCTGATAATGCCAAGCTGGCCCTAACCCCTTTATTACCCAGTGAGCCACCGCACCAGGGCCCTGGATGAGTTGGGTACAGCGCCAGAAGATGGCGCTTCTATGAATGCGCCATTTTCCGGGGTGGCTGCGGACTGCAATTTGCAGCTGGGGGGACCCAGAAAGCTTGGGCCTCCCTGCGCTGCAGATTCCAGCCCCCAGCTGCCTAGTTGTACCTGGCTGGACACAAAAATAGGGCGAAGCCCCACGTATTTTTTTTTTTAATTATTTCATGAAATTCATGAAATAATTAAGAAAAAAAGGGCTTCCCTATATTGTTGTGTCCGGCCAGGTACAAATAGGCAGCTGGTGGTTGGGGGCAGCCCGTTCCTGCCTGCTGAACCTGGCTGGACACAAATATAGTGCGAAGCCCCACGTCAATTTTTTTTTAAATTATTTCATGAGCCTAGATGGTGGCCCGATTTCTAATGCATCGGGTATTCTAGAATATGTATGCGGCAGACCCGGCGCAATCAGCAGAGCGGTGTTTAAATTTGGCGCCAAAATCGCTGACTGGTCGCGGCCAGCAACCTCGACCAATCAGCAAAGCCGTGTTGAAATTTGGCAACTATATCACTGATTGGTCACGGCCGGCGGTCGCGACTAATCAGCAGAGCAGGGTTTAAATTTTGCGCCAATAATGCTGATAGGTTGTGGTCGCGACCAATCAGCAAAGCGGTGTTTAAATTTGGCGCCAATAATGGTGATTGGTCACGACCTTGACCATTCAGCAGAGCGGTGTTTAAATTTGGCGGCAACAATGTTGATTAGTCGCGGCCTGCATCGCGACCAATCAGCAGAGCGGGGTTTAAATTTGGCGCCAATAATGCTGATTGGTCGCAATCGCCGGCCGCGACCAATCAGCAGAGCGGTGTTTAAATTTGGCGTCAAAATCGCTGATTGGTCGCGAAAGGCAACTGTGACCAATCAGCAGAGCAGGGTTTAAATTTGGGGCCAATACTGCTGATTGGTCGCGGCCGGCAACCGTGACCAATCAGCCGAGCAGGGTTTAAATTTGGCGCCAATACTACTGATTGGTCGCGGACGGCGACCGCGATCAATCAGCAAAGCGGTGTTTAAATTTGGCGCCAATAATGCTGATTAGTCGCGGCCGGCATCCGCGACCAATTAGCAGAGCGGGGTTTAAATTTGGCGCCAATCTCGCTGATTGGTCGCGGCTGGAGTCCGCGACCAATCAGCAGAGCGTTGTTTAAATTTGGCACCAATCTCACTGATTGGATGCGTCTGGCGTCCGCGACCAATCAGCAGAGCGTTGTTTAAACTTGGCGCCAAGCTCGCTGATTGGTCGCGGCCGCTATTTAAATGTAGCGCCCAAATCGGTGATTGGTCGCGGGCAGCGTCCGCGACCAATCAGCAGAGCGGTGTTTAACTTTAGCGCCAAGATCACTGATTGGTCGCGTGCGGAGAGCGCGACCAATCAGCTAATCATATTGGTGAGGACCGGGGAGCGCCGCTGCCTGGTCGGATACTTCCGTTGCGAGAAGCCGGGAGATGAGCGACTGCTCGCAGCAGAAGTATCTCGACCCGCAGCGCCGCTCCCCGGTCCTCCCTTGACACCCTAGCCGCTGATGTCCCCACAGTATCCGCATGGTGTTACAAAGATCCGGACATTTGTGTTAAAAATCGCTGATTGGTCGCTGGCGCTGCCCGCGACCAATCACCGATTTGGGCGCCAAATTTAAATATCGGCCGCAACCAATCACCAATCTTGGCTCCACATTTAAACACCGCTGTGCTGTGCCACATTTAAATAGCGTCCGTGACCAATCAGTACAGCGGTGTTTAAATGTGGAGCCAAGATGGGTGATTGGTCGCGGAGGATATTTAAATTTGGCGCCCAAATCGGTGATTGGTCGCGGGCAGCGCCAGCGACCAATCAGCGATTTTTAACACAAATGTCCGGATCTTTGTAACACCATGCGGATACTGTGGGGACATCAGCGGCTAGGGTGTGAAGGGAGGACCGGGGAGCTGCGCTGACATCCAATTGGTCGCGGCCGCTATTTAAATGTGCCGCACAAATCGGTGATTGGTCGCCGTCTTGACCGCGACCAATCACTGATCTTGCCGCCAAAGTTAAACACTACTGTGCTGATTGGTCGCGGATGCTGCCCGCGACCAATCACCGATTTGTGCGCCAAATTTAAATATCGGCCGCGACCAATCACCGATCTTCGATCCACATTTAAACAACGCTGTGCTGATTGGTCGCGGCCGATATTTAAATGTGGCGCCCAAATCGGTGATTGGTCGCGATCTTGGCGCGCGACCAATCACTGATCTTGCCGCCAAAGTTAAACACTACCGTGCTGATTGGTCGCGGACGCTGCCCGCGACCAATCACCGATTTGTGCGCCAAATTTAAATATCAGCCTCATGCACGTCACTGACAGCATGGGAAAATTCTCCTGCACTCAGCGCTTCAGCGTGAGAATTCTCCCACGCTGTCAGTGACGTGCATGAGGTGAGCTGAGTTCATTGGACATGAGCTGACCTCATGCACGTCACTGACAGCGTGGAAAAATTCTCACGCTGAAGCGCTGAGTGCAGGAGAATTCTCCCACGCTGTCAGTGACGTGCATGAGGTGAGCTGAGTTCATTGGACATGAACTCGTCTCATCTTTATGCCGTCACAGAGAGACACTGAGGAGCGCAAGCATGCCTGCGCTTCTCAGTGTCTGCGGGATGACAGGCTGGATGGCAGCGTTCTGCTGCGATCCAGCCTGTCATCTCGATGTAGCAGAGCTGGAGCCGTCCTGGGAACCATGGAAAAGGTAAGGATGATGTTGCTTTATTATTTTTCTTTTATTGCAGGAGATCATTGGCTTCAGCTGGAATGGGCGTGATGGTAAGTATGGTTTAATTTAGAACAATAAAGAATTGTGTGTTTATTTCAATTAAAGGACTTTATTCTGGGTGTTTGCATTTTTTTTTTTAACTTTGACTATGGGGTTAGTAATGGGGGTGTCTTATAGACGCCTCTCCATTACTAACCTGGGCTTGATGTCAGCTGGCATTATAAGCTGACATCAACCCCAGCCCTATTACCCCACTGCCACCACTACAGGGCAGTGGGAAGAGCGAGGCCAAGTGCCAGAATTGGCGCATCCTATGGATGCGCCATTTCTGTGGCGGCTGACGGCTGGTGTTTCTAGCCTGGGATGGGGCCAATATTCATGGCACCCTTCCTGGGCTACTAATATCAGCCCCCAGCTGTCTGCCTAGCCTTTGCTAGCTATTAAAATAGGGGGGACCCCATGTCATTTTTTTGGGGGGTCCCCCATTTAAATAGCTAGTAAAGGCTAGGTATTCAGCTGGGGGCTGATATTAGTAGCCTGGGGAGCTCCGTGGGTATTACCCCCTTCCCAGGCTTCAAACATCTGCCCCAGCTGTCTGCTTAACCTCCGCTAGAGACTAAAATTACGGGGACCCCCACGCCAATTTTTTTTTTAATAAATCCTTTATTTTAACACTAAATGACAAGTACAGTAATCAACACTGTCACTGTACTTCATATATATGTGACTGACATGTTTCTATCTATCTAATCTATGTGTGATGCTCTATTCTTTCTGTTCTAAATTGTCGGGTACAGATGCTGAATTGCCGGCCGGCTTTTTTAAAGAGACGGTGCATGAAAACACTATTATTTTTTTAAATAAATCCTTTACACTAAATGACAAGTACAGTAAGCAACACTGTCACTGTGCTTCTTATATGTGTGACTGACATGTTTCTATCTATCTAATCTATGTGTGATGCTCTATTCCTTCTTGTCTAAATTGTCGGGTACCGGTGTATGCCGCTGCTGAATTGCCGGCCGGCTTTTTTAAAGAGAGCGTCTTCTGAGCAGTTTGTCAGCTTTTGGACACCTTTGAAGGTGTTTTCTATGTGTTTCTATGTGTTTTTGTTTGCCTGCCATTGGTTTTAACGGTGTTCGACGGTGTTCTAAGGTGTTCGACGAACCGAACCCGAACACTACGGGGGTGGCTCAACACTACTCATGATAGTTATTATACAATGTTTTTTTGTAAATTTAAAATTCTTTTTACTGCTACTTTGACTTCTTTATTCCTCAGACTATAAATAATCGGGTTAAGTAAAGGAGTAAACATTGCGTATACCAGAGCAAACATCTTGTCATAGTTCACTGAGTGTAAGCCTTTTGGACTAGCATAGACAGTAAATGCCGTGCTATAAAACAGCATCACCACAGTGATATGAGATGAACAGGTGGAGAAAGCCTTAACTCTTCCTGCTCTTGTCTTCATCTTCAGAATAGAACATATAATATTAATGTACATGATTATGATAATTATAAAGTTAAACATAGTAGCAAAGCCAATTACACAGCCATTCACTCTGTTATTAAGGGAGGTATTCATACAGGCCAAGTTCAACAGGGGAGCAAGGTCACAGAAGTAATGATCTATGTGTCGTAGACCACAGATTGGCACTGTTATGGTAAAACTCAGCGGCAAAGTTGCAGCCATGAACCCATAAATCCAACATAATAAAGCTAGATGTCTACACATTCTATCATTCATGATGCTATTATATCTCAGAGGGTTACAAATAGCCATATATCGGTCAATGGACATTATGGCTAACAAACCACATTCTGTCATCCCAAGTCCATGGAACATGTACAACTGAACAAAACACCAATGGAATGATACTCTCTTGTCATTGGTCATAAGAATAGCCAAAAGTTTTGGTACCGTCATTGATATGTACCAGATCTCTAGTAAGGACAGATTGGTGATGAAGAAATACATTGGCTTGCGAAGATGTAAGTGAAGATGAACAACCAAAATGATGATCATGTTACCAAATAAAGTCAGTAAATAAGTAAAGAGAAAAATGAAAAACAGGCCAATGCGATAATTCTCAATGTTAGAAAATCCTTGAAGGTAAAAGTCATCAAACCAACTCTGGTTCCTCTCATTAATATATGGATTCCACATTGATAAAAAGTCTCAATTCTTGGAACTTTTGATAATTAGTTTGAGCAAACCTGTAGGAATAAGAAAAAGAAAGCCTTAAAGAAATCTGTCAGCACAAAGTAACTGTTCAAACCAAGGACAGGTGCTTGATGGACCTTTGGTATGGCCAAATAGTTTATAGCTTATTCCCACCTACTGTACATGTTTTACAGTTGTATCCATCCTCCTCTACCTTGATTGACAACTCTTTTTTACAAAAGCCACTGGAGGGTGTGGATAGTTAGAAAAAAAAATTAAGAAGGCATACAGAACTACTTGACCATGCTAAGGGTGCACTGAGCGCCTGTGCTTGGTTTTGTAAGGGTGGTGGACTATACTGTTGCATTCCTGCCCCTGAAGACACCAATCTCCTCATGTTTATTATGTCATGCATCTTTGTATATATTGTTTCATGTGAATTGTGTTGCATTGTAGTGTTTGCCTGTGTAATATATAGAGTGTGATAAATACTAGTGTTGAGCCACCCCCGTAGTGTTCGAGTTCGGCTCGGTTCGTCGAACACCCGTGTGTTCACCGAACTGTTCGTCGAACTGTTCGTCGAACACCTTCGAACACCATTAAAACCAATGGCAGGCAAACAAAATCACATAGAAACACATAGAAAACACCTTCAAAGGTGTCCAAAAGCTTACAAACTGCTCAGAAGACATAACTAACAAATGGAAAAGTGACAAGTACATATAGTCATGCGAAAAGAAAAGAGGTGGAGGAGTAAAAGGAGGGGGAGACACAGATATAGGCATGTCATGCCCTTCTAAAATCCAAAAAGTGAGAAGCCGACACGGCCAGTCCGCTCCTGCCCGTGCCACCTCCGTGTCGCCGGGTTTGTGCCAGAGCCGCGGTGAACCCTGACGGCCAGCCCCAATCTCCCAATACTGGTGCCTGTACGCTGGTGGGTCGAGCGAGCCCCCCTGTGGTGGAGGCAGCTCTAAGCTTTTTAATTTAAATTGTCTCTCTAATTTGAATGAATACACTTTAAATCCATTTACAAGGATCTATTGGAGGGCAAGTCTCATGCTAGCAGCTGCGTAATTCCAGCTCCAGTAGCGTCCACTAAAGCTGCTGCAGTTAAAAAGCTTTAATAAGGATCGAGCTCGGCTGTCCACCGCAAGGCATCCTACTGCCAGTCCCAGCCCCTATGCCTTGGGGTGCCTCCTGATGCTCTTCACTGAGTATCCCGTGGTCCCGAAGCATTTCCTTTGAAAAAATTAAGTGTCCAAACTACAGGTGGTGTAGCTTGCTTAACAGCCGGGATAATCCGCTGACTAGCAGACACTGCTACTAGGCACAAAGTATTTCCTGGGCTAGATGCAGTTAAAAATTTGTAATTAGATACTCTCGTTGGATGCTGAGAAAGCATTCCATAGAGTCTCCAGGCACGCCATATATTATTCTCTTAAAAAGTTTGGGGTAGGGGTCTAGGGGACCCTTTTATAGCCAAAATCACGGCCCTATATCGCAATACGTCACCTAGGCTGAAGATAAATGGAACTGTAGCACCCTGAGGGCTCGGTTGCTACAGAGGTATTGCACCTCACCCAGAGGTGTGATATCTCACTCTCAGGTAAGGATGGAGTGTGGATCAGGACCTGACACCTGCATGCATTACACCACATTGCCGTGGGACAGGGCGACCAATATGCCCCAGAGATGGGCACGACAGTCCCTGTCCCTGGCTGGAGTGGGGGGAGGTAACACTGAGGAAGGGGAACCCTGTAGTGCAGGAGCAGGGAGGAAGCAGTTCCTGGGTGCATTGAGAAGGGAGTATAAAAGGTGGGCACCATCTTAGTTCAGTGCAGAGAAGTCTGAGCAGAAGTGACAGGGAGCAGGGGCTCTGCATGAGCTCTGCTCAGGAGGCGGGCCTAGTAACAGAGGCCCAGGCCTGGAAGAGGGAGAAGGAAGGAAGAGGAGCGGAGAAGGCTCCAGGAACAAGGAACGAAGGGATCCCAGGGGTGCGGACGGGCGAGTCGCCACCGCACGCCAGAATCCACCTGCGTGGAAAGGTCAGGCCAAAGGGGGAGACCGGTCCCCGAAACTAGTGGAGGCGGGAAACGACCATCAGCTAGAAACCAGAGGCTGTGACATTTTATGTGGCGCAGCCCCTCGCTACACCCGCTAGGAAGGCACCACATAGGGTCAGGGAAACTGGCGCCAAGTTTACCAAGAGGAGGCCCAAGGCAGCCGGACAGAAGGGTTGGTAAGAAAGGCCAGACAAAGGACACACAAAGGGGGTCCTGTGAAGCGCTCCAAAGTTATCTGGGAGTTGTCTGAGCCCCTCACCTGGTGAGCACAGTACGACGTGGGCAGCCGTTACCTGCAGACGTGGTCTGGATAATAAGAACTGTGAGTAAAGGCCCTGGACTGCATCACTGACTCCGTGTCGTTACTGCAGCTGCCCTGCACCATCGCCCCCATCCTCCGCATACACTGCCCTGAGACTATACTCCTCCCGTGGGGACTTATGCTACACTTTTCTGCACCCACAACACCAGCCTCAGCGGTCTGCCCTGCAGCGGCGGTTCACTCTGACCGCAATCCACGGGTGGCGTAGTCAGACATTTAAACATCAAAACCACATAAATAGTTCCACCACTGGTTTGACCGCCCTGAGCCACGGAACCGGGTCGCCGCCACGGAGACTACAGCCACCAGCATCCACCAAAAAGGGTCCGGCTCCGGGTGTCTCAAGGCCCAGGGGGCGCGTCAGAACATTTTCATCACCTTTCATAATCACCAATGGGACAAGGCAGGGATGTCCTCTGTCCCCTCTCTTATACATCCTAGTGACAGAGCACCTGCTCTCATCAATTCGCCATAACCCCAATATTAGGTGGATTGAGGTGGGAGGCACCGAGTACAAGTGCTCTCTATTTGCTGATGATGTCCTAGTATATATCACTCAATCACATATATCCATCCCTGCTGTTATGGCTGAAATAGATCACTTTGTTACATGGTCAAATTTTAAAATCAATGCAGCGAAGTCTGAGGCCCTCGATGTCTCCCTCCCCAAATCCATACAGGATTCCATCCAGTCCAACTTTCCCTTTGCCTGGCCCTCACAGGGTATCAAATACTTAGGAATTTCTATTCATAGAGTCCTCTCCCATCTATGTTATCTTAATTTTGGGCCCTTTAATGAACAACTCCATACAGACCACGGTTGGCAAGTTAGAACTGTAAGATTCACTACGTGAACCACTGGTGTTTTGTGGAAGAGCACATGTACACTGTGTTCCAAATTATTATGCAAAAAGTGTTTAGGAGTGATAAGGGAAGAATTTGTTTGTTTGTCAGTTAAACTCATTGATGGTGATGTCTGTCAGGGCTCTTTTTATCACTGTAAGCAATTGCAGACACCTGTGCTAATTAGTTTGGTAGGTGTGTCCAATGAAAGGCAAGACTACTTAAGAAGGCTGTCCCACATTATTAAGCAGCCTACATTTTCTGCCAAAATGGGAAAGAAAAAGGATGTGTCGGCTGCTGAGAAGCAACAAATTGTGGAGTGTTTAGGTCAAGGCATGACTACAATCAACATTGTGCGATGATCAGGATGAAATGTCTTGGCAATCAAGAAGTATGTAGCTGATTCACAGTACACACGTGTGCGTGCTGATAAGGGCAAATTGAGGACTCTTTCCTCCAGGCAATTACGTCAGGTTAAAAGAGCAGCGGCAAAAAAGCCTTGTCATAGCAGCAGACAAGTTTTTGAAGCTGCTGGTGCCTCCAACGTCCCCCGAACAACAAGATGCAGGGTCTTTCAGAGGTTTGCAGCTGTGCATACGCCATCCTGTCGACCTCCTCTATCCACTTCACACAAGCAGAAACGGCTCCAGTGGGCCAAACATTACATGAAGACTGATTTCAAAACTGTTTTGTTCACGGATGAGTGCCGTGCAACGCTCGATGGTCCAGATGGATGGAGTGGAGGATGGCTGGTTGATGGACACCCCACGCAAACACGGCTACAGCGCCAACAAGGAGGAGGTGGAGTAATGTTTTGGGCTGGAATCATGGGGAGAGAGATTGTCGGCCCCTTTAGGATCCCTGAAGGGGTAAAGATGAACTCCATAATGTATGTGGAGTTTCTCAAACAGCACTTCCTGCCATGGTTCAAGAAGAAGAACCGTGTATTCCACAGCAAGATCATTTTTATGCATGATAATGCACCGTCTCATGCTGCACATAACACATCTGCATTTCTGGCTGATATGGGCATAAAAGGGGACAAACTTATGGTGAGACCCCCATGCTCCCCTGACCTGTACCCCATTCAGAACCTCTGGAGCATCATCAAAAGGAGTGTCTATGATGGCGGGAGGCAGTTCACATCTAAGCAACAGCTCTGGGAGGGTATTCTGTCCTCATGCAAAACAATTGAATCAGAAACCATCCAAAACCTGACAAATTCAATGGACGAGAGAGTTCAGAAGCTCCTTTCGAACAAGGGGTCCTATGTGCAAATGTAACATCACCTAGAATAAAGTTTTGAGTTGAAAACTGTTTGATTTCAGTTTCTAATAACCTGCTAATGCTTATAATTTCAAAAATGACCATTTTTTTGGTCTTTATTAAAATGAAAAGGTTGATCGAAGAGTGTGGGTGATCTAAGAGTGTGCCAACCCAGTAGTCAGGATTACTTTGAATTCTGACAATCTGAGGGTCATGTTGCAGGTAGTGCAGCAAGAAGGCACTTATGTGTCTTTCGCATCTCGGAGCCCCAAAATTATTTTCCGGGCTAGATGCAGCTAAAAATTATTATTAATTTGAAAGTTGGTGGAGCTTAGTATAGATGGCCTAATAGAATCAGTACTGCACACTGCTACAAAGCCCAAATTATTTTCCAGCCAAGATACAGATAAACATGATTAGTAATTTTAAATCTGGTGGAGCTTAGTATAGATGGCCTAATAGAATCAGTACTGTACACTGCTACAAAGCCCAAATAATTTTCCAGCCAAGATACAGATAAACATGATTAGTAATTTGAAAGCTTAAAATGGTTGGTGAGGTGATTTTAACCAATCATCAAGCTTTTACTCTCCCCAGGATGACATAGGGGTAGAAAAGTCATTTTGGATCCATGATTTGTTCATCTTTATAAACGTGAGTCCGTCTACATTATCAGTGGAGAGCCGCGTGCGCTTATCTGTCAGCACACCACCAGCAGCGCTGAATACACGTTCAGACAGAACGCTGGCTGCGGGGCATGACAAGATCTCCAAGGCGTAAGTGGCTAGCTCTGGCCATTTATCCAGATTGGAAGCCCAAAAAGAGCAAGGGTCCAGTGACACAGTCATGGCTTCAATGTTTACTTGGAGATACTCCTGTACCATCGTCTCTAGGCGTTGACTATGTGTCAGACTTCTTGTCTCCTGTGGCCTTGCAAAGGATGGGCTAAAAAAGTGGTGAAATGATTCCACAAAATTGATGTTACCAGCAGATACTGTGGTTCTGTTACGGTTTGAGTGCTGAACACTCGACGGTCCCACGGTTGGCAAGTTGAAATTGTGAGATTCAGTACGTGCACCACTGGTGTTTTGTGGAAAAGCACATGTAAGATTCTGCAACAGTCTCTGCTGATACTCCTGCATGCATGCATCCCTTTCTATGGCAGGAATAATTTCTGCAAATTTACTTTTGCACCGGGGATCTAACAGTGTGGCAACCCAGAAGTCAGGATTATTTCTAATTCTCACAATTCGAGGGTCATGTTGCAGGTAGTGCAGCAAGAAGGCACTCATGTGTGTTGCGCATCCAGGAGCACCAAGTCCCTGTTGTGTTGTTGGTGAGGTAACAATCCTGCTTCCTTCCTCTGTCCTCTCCCCCCAACCTCGCACAACAGAAATGTGATCAAGGTCTCCCTCATCTGATGAGTCTTCCATCAGTTCGTCCTCCACTTATTCCCTGGCTCCTGCACCTTCCTCACTAGTTTGGCTGCTACCATGCGCCCTGGTAAAACCATCTCCCCCACCCTCACATGCCTGCCGCCTTGGTGCTGCCGACCGTCTGGACCTTGCAGATGTTAGCTCTTCCGCATACAACTCCTCCTCCTCTACTTCCTCCACCTCCTCTTGTGCCACCACCTAACTCCGAATTCTGTTTAACATGTGCTCCAGCATGTAAATCACCGGAATAGTCATGCTGATAATGGCATCGTCAGCACTAAACATCTTCGTCGCCATTTCAAAACTGTGCAGAAGGGTGCATAGGTCCCTGATCTGAGACCACTCCTCCAGCGTAATTTGCCCCACCTCTGGATCTCGTTGGCCCAGGCTATACGTCAGAAAGTATTGCACCAGGGCTTGTCGGTGCTGCCACAGTCGCTGCAACATGTGCAGAGTTGAATTCCACCGGGTAGGCACATCGCATTTTAGCCGGTGAAGTGGCAGGCCCAACGACTTCTGTAGAGATGTAAGTCGCGGGATGCGAATGGCGGAAGTGAGCACACAGCGACCGTGCCCTCTGTAGAAGGCCATCTAGTCCGGGATAGTGGGCTAAAAATTGCTGGACAACCAGGTTCAACACGTGAGCCATACAAGGCACATGTGTGACTTTGCCCCGGCGAAGGGCCGCACCCAGGTTTGCAGCATTGTCGCACACGGCCTTCCCTGGTTTCAGGTCCAGTGGAGACAACCATTCATGAAATTGGTTCTCCAGAGCTGACCACAACTCCTCAGCTGTGTGACTCACATTTCCCAGACATTTCAAAGTAAAAACCGCCTGATTACATTGAGCCCTACTGCCAGCATAGTAAGGAGGTGTGCAGGATCCCTTCTGTGCAGTTAGAAAGCTTGTGGCATGACCAGACAGGCTTTGGGTGCAGGTGGAGGACCGAGAGGAGGTGAGGAGGCAGAAGCAGTGGAGGAACTTTGAGATAAAGAGGATTGACGCACAACTCGTGGGGACGGCAAGACTTGGACAGCAGCCCCTTGTCCTGCAGTCACCATAGTTACCCAGTGCCCAGTCAGCGACATGTAACACCCCTGTCCATGCCTACTCGTCCAAGTGTCTGTGGTGAAATGCACCCTGTCACACACAGAGTTTCTCAAAGAAGCGGTGATGTTGTGTGCGACATGCTGGTGGAGCGCAGGCACACCTTTCTTTGAGAAGTAGTGCCGACTGGGCATCTGGTACTGGGGCACTGCGACGGACATAAGGTCTCGAAAATCCTCTGTGTCCACCAGGCGGAAAGGCAGCATTTCTGTAGCCAAGAGCTTGCAGATGGTGAAATTCAACCTCTTAGCTTTCTCATGGCTAGGAGGAAATGGTCTTTTACTTGTCCACATCTGAGGGACCGAGGGCTGGCTATTGTGCTTAGACAGGGTTGATAAGGGTGTCCCCGGCAAACTGCCGGTCTGTGAGGAAGATGCAGGCGGACATGTTAGGTTGCCTTGATCCAAAGGTGGTGCTATCGATGTCGGACAGCGTCAACACCAGCTGGTGTTACCACCTCCAAAGAAAATGATGACATGCCAATCATGCTGGCTGTTGCGGGTAAAGAGGTGGCAGGTCTGTGCTCCAAAACAGGTGTGACTGCTGTTCCCCGAGTCACAGAGGATGAAGAGGCCGCGGATGCACAAGATATGGCAGACGGTGGTGGGCCCGGCCGGCTAGGCCGCATTGTAGCACAGTGAGCTTCCCAAGGCAACTTATGCTTCATGTCCATGTGCCGCTTCATGCATGAAGTACTCAAACTATGTATTTTTTGGCCTCTACTTAGCTTTTGCTGACAAATGTTACAGATAACACGAGTTGGGTCATCTTTATCGATCTGAAAAAATGCCCAGGCTATGCAAGGCTTAGCACCCATGCGACCTGAAGAGCCACCACGACTTGTGGTGAGAGGCAGAGTTGTGTTTGAGGATGCAGTTGTTGACGTGCTTCTAGTACTACGTCTCTGTCCAGGAAGGCGCAACCTGACCTCGTCGTCACTAGCATTCTCCTCCACCTCCTCTGCTGACCTCATCTCTTGGCTGACTGTGGGTTGACAGTAAGTGGGATCTCCAACCTCATCATCATCACCCTGTGCGTTATCACACCCGTCGTCCTCAGAGCCAACCTGTTCCTGCCCTGACAAAAAACTAAAGTTGTCGCTCCAATCAGGTATTTGAGTCTCATCATTGTCTTCCTCATTGTCTCACCAACAGGAGTTACAGTTTGGGAATGAGGGTCTACATTATGGTCAGAACCTTCAGCGTCTGGTCCTGGATCCGACTCATAAAGATTCTGGGCATCAGTGCAGATCATTTCCTCGTCTGGATTCACAGAAGCGCTGGAGCCGACCTCTGATTCCCAGGCTATAGTATGAGTAAACAGCTCTGCAGACTCAACCATCTGTTGTACCTCATACTCAGATTGGCAGCTGGAGATTTGGGAGCTGTGAGGAAGCAAGTGCGATTGGGGTGACACCTTTGATTACTGGAGTATTTGTGATGTTGAAGTTGATGTGGAGGAGAGCCCACTTAAAGGAACACTTGATATACGTTGAAGCACCTGCTGTTTTTGTGCCTCATCTGGAATTTGTAGCGATTGGCGTGGCAGTAAGAAAGGGATCTTATCACATTGTCCGCTAAAAGAAGTAGACATTTTAGTTTGGCTGGAAGATGGTCTTTCTTCTGCAGATGTTACTGTTGCTTTAACACCTACCCCACAGACACAACCTTTTTTCCAATTCCCAACACGCCTATTCCCCTTTCCATCAGCAGCAGGCCTTTTTCCACTCATTTTGGTGGTTAACTAATTCACAACTCTGGAGTTGTTTGCACAAAAAAACAATGGATGTGAACCGAGCAGAGCTGAGTGGCCAAACTGTGGTATTAGGCCAAAACTATTGGCTGGGATAGATGCAGAAAAAAATTATATTCAATTTGCAACCTGATGGAGGTCAGTATAGATGGACTAATAGAACAAGTACCACACACACCTGGAAGGCCAAATATTTTTCAGAGCTAGATGCAGAAAAATATTATATTCAATTTGCAACCTGATGGAGGTCAGCATAGATGGACTAACAGAACATGTCCCACACACTGCTAGAAGGCCAAATATTTTTTCAGGGCTAGATGCAGAAAAATATTATATTCAATTTGCAACCTGATGGAGGTCAGCATAGATGGACTAATAGAACAAGTCCCACACACTGCTAGAAGGCCAAATATTTTTTCAGAGCTAGATGCAGATAAAAATTATTTTTAATTTGCAACTTGATGGAGGTCAGTATAGATGGACTAATAAAACAAGTCCCACACACGGCTAGAAGCCCAAATATTTTTTCAGAGGTAGATGCAGAAAAAAATTATATTCAGTTTGCAACCTGATGGAGGTCAGTATAGATGGACTAGTAGAACAAGTCCCACATACTGATAGAAGGACAAATATTTTTTCAGAGCAAGATGCAGATAAAAACTATTTTTAGTTTGCAACCTGATGGAGGTCATTATAGATGGACTAGTAGAACAAGTCCCACACACTGCTAGAAGGACAAATATTTTTTCAGAGCTAGATGCAGAAAAAAAATTATTTTGATTTTGCAACCTGATGGAGGTCAGTATAGATGGACTAGTAGAACAAGTCCCACACACTGCTAGAAGGACAAATATTTTTTCAGAGCTAGATGCAGAAAAAAATTATATTCAATTTGCAACCTAATGGAGGTCAGTATAGATGGACTAATAGAACCAGTCCCGCACACTGCTAGAAGGCCAAATATTTTTTCAGAGCTAGATGCAGACAAAAAATTATTTTTATTTTGCAACCTGATGGAGGTCAGTATAGATGGACTAATAGAACAAGTCCCACATACTGCTAGAAGGCCAAATATTTTTTCAGAGCTAGATGCAGATAAAAATGATTTTTAATTTGCAACCTGATGGAGGTCAGTATAGATGGATTAATAGAACAAGTCCCACACACTGCTAGAAGGCCAAATATTTTTTCAGAGCAAGATGCAGATAAAAATGATTTTTAATTTGCAACCTGATGGAGGTCAGTATAGATGGACTAATAAAACAAGTCCCACACACTGCTAGAAGCCCAAATATTTTTTCAGAGGTAGATGCAGAAAAACATTATATTCAGTTTGCAACCTGATGGAGGTCAGTATAGATGGACTAGTAGAACAAGTCCAACACACTGCTAGAAGGACAAATATTTTTTCAGAGCTAGATGCAGAAAAATATTATATTCAGTTTGCAACCTGATGGAGGTCAGTATAGATGGACTAATAGAACAAGTCCCATACACTGCTAGAAGGCCAAATATTTTTTCAGAGCTAGATGCAGACTAAAAATTATTTTTAATTTTCAACCTGATGGAGGTCAGTATAGATGGACTAATAGAACAAGTCCCACACACTGCTAGAAGGCCAAATATTTTTTCAGAGCTAGATGCAGATAAAAATTATTTTTAATTTGCAACCTGATGGAGGTCAGTATAGATGGACTAGTAGAACAAGTCCCACACACTGCTAGAAGGACAAATATTTTTTCAGAGCTAGATGCAGAAAAAAATTATATTCAATTTGAAACCTGATGGAGGTCAGTATAGATGGACTAATAGAACAAGTCCCACACACTGCTAGAAGGCCAAATATTTTTTCAGAGCTAGATGCAGACAAAAAATTATTTTTAATTTGCAACCTGATGGAGGTCAGTATAGATGGACTAATAGAACAAGTCCCACACACTGCTAGAAGGACAAATATTTTTTCAGAGCTAGATGCAGATAAAAATTATTTTTAATTTGCAACCTGATGGAGGTCAGTATAGATGGACTAGTAGAACAAGTCCCACACACTGCTAGAAGGACAAATATTTTTTCAGAGTTAGATGCAGAAAAAAATTATATTCAGTTTGCAACCTGATGGAGGTCAGTATAGATGGACTAATGGACCAAGTCCCATACACTGCTAGAAGGCAAAATATTTTTTCAGAGCTGGATGCAGACAAAAAATTATTTTTAATTTGCAACCTGATGGAGGTCAGTATAGATGGACTAATGGACCAAGTCCCATACACTGCTAGAAGGCCAAATATTTTTTCAGAGCTAGATGCAGACAAAAAAATATTTTTAATTTGCAACCTGATGGAGGTCAGTATAGATGGACTAATAGACCAAGTCCCATACACTGCTAGAAGGCCAAATATTTTTTCAGAGCTAGATGCAGACAAAAATTATTTTTAATTTGCAACCTGATGGAGGTCAGTATTGATGGACTAATAGAACAAGTCCCACACACTGCAAGAAGGCCAAATATTTTTTCAGAGCTAGATGCAGATAAAAATTATTTTTAATTTGCAACCTGATGGAGGTCAGTATAGATGGACTAGTAGAACAAGTCCCACACACTGCTAGAAGGGCAAATATTTTTTCAGAGCTAGATGTAGAAAAAAATTATTTTCAATTTGCAACCTGATGGAGGTTAGTATAGATGGACTAATAGAACAAGTCCCACACACTGCTAGAAGGCCAAATATTTTTTCAGTGCTAGATGCAGACAAAAAAATATTTTTAATTTGCAACCCGATGGAGGTCAGTGTAGATGGACTAATAGACCCAGTCCCACACACTGCTAGAAGGCCAAATATGTTTTCAGAACTAGATGCAGATAAAAATTATTTTTAATTTGCAACCTGATGGAGGTCAGTATAGATGGACTAATAGAACAAGTCCCACACACTGCTAGAAGGCCAAATATTTTTTCAGAGCTAGATGCAGACAAAAAAATATTTTTAATTTGCAACCTGATGGAGGTCAGTATAGATGGACTAGTAGAACAAGTCCCACACACTGCTAGAAGGACAAATATTTTTTTAGAGCTAGATGCAGAAAAAAATTATATTCAATTTGCAACCTTATGGAGGTCAGTATAGATGAACTAATAGAATGATGCTATGCCCAAAAGGTTTTACTTCACTTGTTGCAGTAAAAAAATTGGTATTCTATACACAGGTGGTGTAGCTTGCAACACAGATAGGCTACTCCACTGACTAACACACTCTGCAATAGGCCAAAAAGGATTAGCTTTGCTAGATTCAGCCAAATGCTTTGAAAAAAACTTGCACAGCACTGGCACTGACCTACCTGGCAAAAACTGATAGGAACTGATGTAACTTAGTCCTGAAAAGGACTGCAATTACAATTAGTCTTTACTCCCAACCTATCTATTTAAGAGCACAGACCTGCCTGATAAAAGTGGTAGGAAATGCTGTAACCTAGTCCTTAAAAGGACTGCAATCACAACTATTCCCTACTCCCAAGCTATCTGTAGATTTGTGCGAAAATTGGCTTGAAATTAACAAGGTATAGTGCACACAGCAACAGCGGTGCCATCTAACACGCAGCTGCAGCAGTGAGAAAATGATGGCGACGGGGAAAATGGCTGGGTCTTATAGGGCAAGGACATGTGACACACAATGCCAATGACACATGCCCTTGCTTGTGAGAAAAAAAGCACTTCGCTCCATGTGTGCGCTGCTGATAGGCTGACAGACTGCACCTCCCCAATGCAAATGCGGGAAAGAGAAAAAAAAATGGAGATCTTCATTATTCCTGCAGAGATCCATCCCCTGCCCCTCCCCCCGCCCCGCTGTACACTCAAAGTGCGTATGAACATTAATTTTCATCATTACTGAGAAAAAATCCAGTTATGATTTTGGTGCACGAACAGTTATCAAACATAACCTCGAACAGCCAAATTTTTCTCAAATCATTCGTGTTCGCCGAACGGCTCGAACACCGCCCAAAACAGCTCGAATTTGAGATTGGCGAACAGTTCGAGTCGAACAACGCTCATCTCTAATAAATACCATTAGTATAATATGCAAAGAGTGCAGCAACGTTATAGGGAATGTGTAGTGTAAGATATGTAATGCAGTGCATAGTGTGTAGTATAAGGATTATTTGCCCAGCAACAAACAGCAGGGTCAGAAGTAGTTAAGTGTTGGGACTAGCCCACAGGAGGAGGACTGTGCTTCCTGGATAGCGTTAAATTTTGGAGAGTAACATGTGTGAAGTGCTGCCAAGGGGTGATCCACAGATAGAAGACAATAAATAAAGAGAATATAGTCGGCACTCCATTTGTTTGAGTCCTATGTGGTGCACGTGGAAGAAGGAGATCCAACTGAAGAAAAACTAATCCCGGCACTCACGTGTAAGTAACTAATTCATTTATTCCACATAGCAAAGTTACAAGACATTTCAGCCCTTTGCGAGCTTTTATCAATTGTGGATAACAAGGCGGTTTGCAGACAAATATAGGAAATACTAAGGAAATTACATCATAAATTTAAGAAAACCATAATAGAATTTTTCAATCAAATCCACAGAAATATAATATGAAGTTAACAATAAAGAAAAAAAAAATATATATATATATATAAAAAAAGAAAAAATGTAAAAAAAATTCTAATATCATATGAACCATGCCTAGATAATTTAATCTTATGAAAACAGAGATGATTATATGCATGATCAATCCTCCAATCACCTATTCTACCTCCAAAATCTCACATACAAAATCCAACATATACATAAATTAATTCAATTTTATGTCAATTTTTATACATTTTTTTAAAAATGTTTTTTTTATATATTTTTATCATTGCTTCACCCTAAAAAGACCCATTTATTTGTAAATGTTAAAGAATATATCACTGACTAGAAATCAATGTTACCATTGTATCTATAGAATGTCACTGTTAGAATAATGTATATCTCATAGATCATTCTTTACTATAAGTCATTAATTAAATTCTAATAATCTCATTCAAAAAAGTGCATATTGATACAGATATATAAATATATTATCATAATGTGCAAATACGTATCAAATATTTCATTTATTCCACATAGCAAAATTACAATCACCCCCAATTGTGCTATAATTTATTTAGAATATTTTATCAAAATCGTACAATATAGATTTATCATCTTGAATATATTCTGCCACATCCCGACATGTCCGAACTCTAAACTTCAATTTTAGCTTGTCAGAACGATTTCTTTTCTTTCAGAAACACTATGTCACATGCTGTACAATATATTCAATGATTCTGTTGAGTCTAAAAAGAAAAAATAATAAATAAGATCAGTCACTATTCTTTTTAACCTCAAAAATTGAGATTTCGGGATCGCCTTTTTCAATGAGTGTGGTTGTGCACTCTTGAAATGTAGGAGGTTAGTCCTGTCTGTATTTTTTCTTTATAGATCAACCTAGAATCCTCCAATACCATTTTTTATAACCATTGTGTCTAAAAAATTCATACGTTCAGTTCTGTGTGATAAGGTGAACTTCAATTCAATCCAGATCTGATTTAAATAGTCGAAAAATTCAATCAATGTGCTATGTGGCCCCTCCCATACGCCAAAAATGTCGTCTATAAATCTTAGCAAAATTTTGACATAGGTTTTAAATAGATGATGATTATAGATGAATTGTTTTTCAAAAAAATATTTTCGTATGGGGGGCCACATTAGCACCCATCGCCAATCCCCTCATTTTTTTATAAAAAACATCTTGGAATAAAAAGTAATTCTCATGTAAAACAATTTTCAGTAAATCAGTTACAAATTGTTTCTGCATTTCAGGAAATTCATTTTGTTCCAGTATCCACCTCACTGCAGTCAACCCCTTTTGATGTTCTATCGACATATAAAGACTCGTCACATTAATAGTAGCGAGAATAGCTCCCTCAGATATATTTTCAATATTCTTATTTTTTTTTTTAAAAATCGCCAGTATCAAGCAAAAAGGATTTGTTTTTTTAGTGAAAGGTGTAAGAATAAGTTACAGAGCAATTGACAGGGGACTCAAAACAAATTCTGTTGATGCATTATGATAATATATTTATATATCTGTATCAATATGCACTTTTTTTTTATGAGATTATTAGAATTTAATTAATGACTTATAGTAAAGAATAATCTATGAGATATACATTATTGTAATAGTGACATTCTATAGATACAATAGTAACATCAATTTCTAGTCAGTGATATATTCTTTAGCATTTACGAATAAATGGGTCTTTTTAGGGTGAAGCAATGATAAAAATATATAAAAAAATCTTTTTAAAAAAAAATTACAAAAATGTATATAAAAATTATACAAATTATTAAATTAATTTATGTATATGTTGGATTTTGTATATGAGATATTGGAGGTAGAATAGGAGATTGGAGGATTGATCATGCATATTATCAATTCTGTTTTAATAAGATTAAATTATCTAGGCATGGTTCAGATGATATCAGAGTTTTTTTTTTATTTTTTCTTTTTTTATATATATTTATTTTATACAATTTTTTTCTTTATTGTTAATTTCATATTATATTTCTGTAGATTTGATTGAAATATTCTATTATGGTTTTCATAAATTTATGATGACATTTCCTTAGTATTTCCTATATTTGTCTGCAAACCGCCTTGTTATTCACAATTGAAAAAAGCTCGCAAAGGGCTGAAACATCTTGTAACTCTGCTATGTGGAATAAATGAATTAATTACTTACACGTGAGTGCCGGGATTCGTTTTTCCACAGCTAGAAGAGACTGGAGTGAGGAATAGCGAGATCCTAGAGAGAGTTACTGACAAGACTGAGAGACCTTCCAGTAGGTGTTATCAGATAAGACGCCTAGTAAAGAGAAATCCAATGGCTTGCTAGTGCCGAAGGTAACAGACCTAAAGAGGACTGAGTGTGGTACTAGTGGGGGTCCCAAGCGGTAGATACAGGGTGTCCATAGTGATAAGATGCTCAACCGCTGAGCGAATAGGAAGAAACTCGCTGATCAGGACCGTGGCCTAGAAGCTGGGTTGTGACAACTTGAAGATGAAACAGGTAAGCTGCAGAGCCCTGGAGTAGCCTACTGAGGAAGAATACTGTGAGAATGAAAAGGCTTCTTACTATTAAGGAACTGTGTTTAAGACTATGTACTTGCTATCCCTTGTACATAACCCTTATCTGGTCTAATAAAGTTCCCATGTTTAAACGTAAGTCTCCTTTATTAATTTGTGGAATTCATGGTTTTGGGCAGCCAACACCATCATCTAAAGGTGGCCTGTATGGGTGTAAGGTCTTTACAACATTGATACCAACACCCAGCCAGGACCCCCTCTTTCACTCCCAGCGTGCCGGGACGTGACAGAAGAGCAGTGCTTCGTCCGCGCTGTGATACAATTTGAGCAATCGTTCTGTGCTGAGAGATTAATTTGAAAAATAATCTGTCCTAACATGTAATTGTTTTCTCAGAACTTACCTTTACCCCCCTGAAGTAGGATTGTACAAGGGCCCGGCTATAAGGCACCCAAGAGTCTTCTGTGCTATTTCCCTGAGCTTAGGAGTCCTGAAGATTGCATTACAATTTGCTGGCTTAACAGTGGTGAATAAAATGGAGACCAGTGGTAAAAATTCTGATAACTAAAACTTTTTCTATCAGAATACCCATATGGGGGCTTATTTATTGCAAGATGAAATGTAGTTTTCACTAACACCATTCATTTTTGGAATTCATCTCATGGAATAAATAATTTTAGATTTTATTACTTTGGAAAATTATAATACCAAATATGTTCTTTTTTATTTTTTTATTTAAATACTATATTTGCATTTTTGGAAAATTAAGGGGTAGAGGATTTTTTGAAAGCCCACCATCATTCTGAGATCAGCATACTGTTTAGGGTGGGCAGGATGTAATACATGCTATTATAGATAACCTCAAATGCTGTCATGCCATATATAATCAGTAGAATATAAAGGGAAGTGGAAAGAAAGCTCATGTTCTGACTGACGTACCAGAGGACAGTACTAAAGGTAATTTCAATGGGTCTCAGCTGCTGATGATAACATGGAATTAAAAAACATTCCAACATGAAATCAAATGTAGCCTTTGCAATTTTTACACTGGCCTTTCAGGCTGTATTATACTCATGCTTCCTGTACTTTCAGAAAGATTTTTCAGCATGTTCATTAGCAGCAGAGACAGGATTACAATGATAACAGCTCTGTACAAAGCTCATCCCACGGGATCCACCACTCTCTATAGAAAATTTGACAGTTGATCCTGCCCCTTCTCCTTTCACAATGACCTTTGCACATGTTCATTATATGCTTCGATACAAAAGAAAGGCTCTGAGTCTGTCCATTGCTGCTAATGTACATGTGGATTTCCTGAAACAACATAAGGTTAAAATCTAAAAAAGCCCTATTGGCCAGTGTGAGAATTGCAAGATTTATAATTTATAATTTTAATAACGTTTGTGATATAGAAAGAAAAGGGCAAAATAAAAGATTAAAATAAAAAAATATTTAATACATATACCTGATTTAAATTTAACCTACAGGGCTGGTTGAGGGATAGCAGTAATATGCACCTACAATGGGCAGGATCCAAATGACACCTGTTTAACCTCTCCAATTTCAAAGTCAATGGCAACTACAGCATCTAAGTGTGGGCTAAAAGCAGGGCCTAATAGTATGCCTAGCAGTTTTCCACTGACCATCATACTTCACTGCAATACAGAACTATTACAATGTTTTATTGATAAAAAAAGGTCAAATAAAAAAAAAGGTTTATACAAAATGTAAAAAAGTGCACAAAATTGATATTGCCATATCCAAACAACACAAACATATAAAAGTAATTGTCTCTCAGCTTACATCATAAAAACAATTGTAAGAATAGTAAGAAAAATAGGAATAGTATTTTTTGATCACCTTCCTGCCAAAAATAACAAAAATTAATCTTTAAATCCTACTTTTTCAAAATTGATAAATATGAAATTAGTCAACAGAAACATAGAAAAGGGATTTAATTTTGTATATATAGATGTCATTTCTATCACATGGGAAACATTAGTGAAATAGCTATTTTTTTCCCAGTTAACCCTTTTACCACCCAAGGTGGTTTGCACGTTAATGACCAGGCCAATTTTTACAATTCTGACCACTGTCAATTTATGAGGTACAGTGCCTACAAGTAGTATTCAACCCCCTGCAGATTTAGCTGGTTGACACATGCGGAATTAACTTGGCATTGTGACATTTGTACTGTAGATCAGCCTGGAAGTGGTAAATGCACTGCAGCAAATTTTTTATTTTTTTTTTAAAACGTTAAAAGTTAATTCAGAGTGTCATTTATTATTCAACCCCTCAAACCACAAGAATTCTGTTTGGTCCCCCTAAAGTATTAAGAAGTAGTTCAGGCACCAAGAATAATGAGCTTCACATGTGTGAATTAAAGATCTCTTTTGCCAGCCTTTTCTGACTATTTATGACCCTCCCCAAACTTGTGAACAGCACTCAGACATGGTCAACATGGGAAAGACAAAGGAGCATTCCAAGGCCATCAGAGACAAGATCGTGGAGGGTCACAAGGCTGGCAAGGGGTACAAAACCCTTTCCAAGGAGTTGGGCCTACCTGTCTCCACTGTTGGGAGCATCATCCGTAAGTGGAAGTCTTATGGAACTACTGTTAGCCTTCCACGGCCTGGACAGCCTTTGAAAGTGTCCTCCCGTGCCGAGGCCAGGCTTGTCCGAAGAGTCAAGGCTAACCCAAGGGCAACAAGGAAGGAGTTCCGGGAAGATCTCATGGCAGTGGGGACATTGGTTTCAGTCAATACCATAAGTAACGTACTCCACCGCAATGGTCTCCGTTCCAGACGAGCCCGTAAGGTACCTTTACTTTCAAAGCGTCATGTCAAGGCTCGTCTACAGTTTGCTCATGATCACTTGGAGGACTCTGAGACAGACTGGTTCAAGGTTCTATGGTCTGATGAGACCAAGATCGAGATCTTTGGTGCCAACCACACACGTGACGTTTGGAGACTGGATGGCACTGCATACGACCCCAAGAATACCATCCCTACAGTCAAGCACGGTGGTGGCAGCATCATGCTGTGGGGCTGTTTCTCTGCCAAGGGGCCTGGCCATCTGGTCCGCATCCATGGGAAGATGGATAGCACGGCCTACCTGGAGATTTTGACCAAGAACCTCCGCTCCTCCATCAAGGATCTTAAGATGGGTCGTAATTTCATCTTCCAACAAGACAATGACCCAAAGCACACAGCCAAGAAAACCAAGGCCTGGTTCAAGAGGGAAAAAGTCAAGGTCTTGGAGTGGCCTAGTCAGTCTCCTGACCTTAACCCAATTGAAAACTTGTGGAAGGAGCTCAAGAATAAAGTCCACATGAGACACCCAAAGAACCTAGATAACTTGGAGAAGATCTGCATGGAGGAGTGGGCCAAGATAACTCCACAGACCTGTGCTGGCCTGATCAGGTCTTATAAAAGACGATTATTAGCTGTAATTGCAAACAAGGGTTATTCCACAAAATATTAAACATAGGGGTTGTATAATAATTGACCCACACTTTTATGTTTAAAATTTAATAAAATTCAACTGAGCAACATAACTTTTTGGTTTGTAAGATTTATGCTTCTGTTCATAAAACCTACTCTCGTTTGCAGTTTGAAGGCTCTAACTTATTTGCATCTTATCAAACCAGCTAAATCTGCAGGGGGTTGAATACTACTTGTAGGCACCGTAATTACTCTGGAACTCTTCAATGGATCCCCCTGATTCTGAGACAGTTTTTTCGTGACATATTGCACTTCATGATAGTAGTAAAATTTCCTCAATATCACTTGCGTTTATTTGTGAAAAAAATGGAAAGTTTGCAAAATTTTTGAAAATTTTGCAATTTTCAAACTTTGAATTTCCATGCCCTTAAATCAGAGAGATACGTCACACAAAATAGTTAATAAATAACATTTCCCTCATGTCTACTTTACATCAGCACAATTTTGGAACCAAATTTTTTTTTTGTTAGGAAGTTATAAGGGTTAAAAGTTGACCAGCGATTTCTCATTTTTCCAACAAAATTTACAAAACCATTTTTTTAGGGACCACATCACATTTGAAGCGACTTTGAGGGGCCTTTATGACAGAAAATACCCAAAAGTGACACCATTCTAAAAACTGCACCCCTCAAGGTGCTCAAAACCACATTCAAGAACTTTATTAAGCCTTCAGGTGCTTCACAGGAATTTTTGGAATGTGGAAGAAAAAAATGAACATTTACATTTTTTCACAAAAATGTTACTTTAGACCCCAATTTTTTTATTTTTTCAAGGGTATCAGGAAAAAATGGACCACAAAATTTTTTGTGCAATTCCTCATGAGCACGCCAATACCCCATATGTGGTGGAAAACCACTGTTTGGGCGCATGGCAGGGTCCAGGAAGGAAGGAGCGCCATTTGACTTTTTGAATGTAAAATTTCCTTTAATAATTAGCGGACGCCATGTTGCATTTGGAGAGCCCCTGATGTGCCTAACCAGTGGAAACTCCCCACAAGTGACAACATTTTGGAAACTAGACCCCTCATGGAACTTATCTAGGTGTGTGATGAGCACCTTGAACCCCCAGGTGCTTCACAGACGTTTATAGCATTGAGCCGTAAAAATAAAATTTTCACATTTTTTACAAAAAAAGTTTTTTAAGCCCCCAATTTTGCATTTTCATGAGGGTAACAGGAGAAATTGCATCATATAATTTGTTGTGCAATTACTCCTGAGTAATCCAATACCCCATATGTGGGAGAAAAACACTGTTTGGGCGCACAGCAGGGTTCGGAAGGAAAGGAGCGCCATTTGACTTTTTGAATGTAAAATTTGCTTGAATAATTAGCGGACGTCATGTTGCATTTGGAGAGCCCCTAATGAGCCTAACCAGTGGAAACCCCCACAAGTGACACCATTTTGGAAACTAGACCCCTCATGGAACTCATCTAGATGTGTGATGAGCACGCTGAACCCCCAGGTGCTTAACTAAAGTTTATAACATGGAGCTGTGAAAATAAAAAAATCTAACTTTTTCCATTAAAATTATGTTGCAGCCCCAAATTTTTTATTTTCACAATGGTAAGATGAAAAAACAGACTCCAAAAACTTCTGCGCAATTTCTTCTGAGTACGCCGATACCCCATATGTAAGGAAAATACATTGTGTGGGCGCACGGCAGGGTTCAGAAGGGAAGGAGCACTGTGTGACTTTTTGAACACAAAATTGGTTGGAATTGAGAGCGGACACCTTGTCGCGTTTGGAGAGCCCCCTGATGTGCCTAAATAGGGGAAACCCCCCACAATTGCCCCCATTTTGGAAACTAAACCTTTAAAGGATTTTATAAAGGGGTATAGTGAACATTTTGAACTGAGAGGTACGACACAGAAATTGATAACATTAGGTCATCATATTGAATAAGCTGTCATTGGTCTTGAGCGCAAGTGCTCACTACTTGAGTTTGCATCGGGTACTCGGGTATGCATCATGTATCACGGGTGCTCGAGTGAAATGCTTGAGTCCCGGCCCAACATGTTTCACGGTTGTTAGACACCCAAAACAAAACTTGCGGGGATTACTCGTGCATGGCAGGCAATCCCCGCAAGGTTTTTTGGCCGCAAAGCATATGGGACGGTGTCTCGAGCATGCTACTCCAGCACCCGCGATACTCGGTGCATACCTGAGCACCCAATGCAAACTCAAGTAGCGAGCACTTATTCTGAACACTAGTCCCCATATCGTCATCATTTTTTTTTCTTTACTTTTGAAAAAATCCCAACCCCAACACAACCCTAGCACAACTCTAACCCTAACACAACCCTAGCACAACCCTAACATAACCCTAGCACAACCCTAAAACAACCCTAGCACAACCCTAACCCTAGCAAAACCCTAACCCTAACCGTAGCACAACCCTAACCCTAGCACAAACCTAATCCTAACCTTAGCACAACCTTAACACAACCCTATCACAACCCTAACCCTAGCACAACCCTAACCCAAACCCGAGCACAATCCTAACCCTAGCACAGCCCTAAACCTAGCACAGCCCTAACCCTAGCACAACCCTAACTCTAGCACAACCTTAACCCTAGCACAACCCTAGCCATATCACAACCCTAACCATAGCACAACCCTAAGACAACCCTAGCACAACCCTAACCCTAGCACAACCCTAACCCTAGCACAAACCTAACCCTAGAGTTTATTTTTTACGCCTTTCCTCGTGCGGTATAAGTGATTAGACAACTTTATTCTTCGGGTCGGTGCGATTACAGCGATGCCAGATTTATATCGGGTTTTTATGACTGACAGCTGTCACACACTAAAAGACACTTTTTTTTTGCAAAGACTAGTTTTTGCATCGCTAGATTTTGAGAGCTATACTTTTTCCATATTTTGGCCGACAGAGTCATGTGGCGGCTTGTTTTTTGTGGGACGAGTACCATTTTTGTTTTTTTGCGGTACCATTTTCAGGCACGTGACATTTTTTGATCGCTTTCTATTCCAATTTTTTGGAGGCAGAATAAACAAAAAACAACAATTCAGGATTTTTTTTTATGCCGTTCCGCGTGTAAAATTGATAATGTAGCTTTATTCTTCTGGTCAGTACATTTACAGCGGTACCACATTTATATCTTTTTTAATGTTTTGGTGCTTTTACACAATAAAAACTATTTTATAGAAAAAATAAATTTTTTGCATCGCTTTATTCTGAAAGCTATAACTTTTTTATTTTTCAGCAGATGGAGCTGTATGACAGTTTGTCTTTTGCGGTACAAGATGACGTTTTCAGCAGTACCATTTTTATTTACATTCGTCTTTTTGATCGCGTTTTATTCCATTTTTTGTTTGGCATTATGATGATAAAGCATCGTTTTTTGCTTCGTTTTTTTTTTTTTTTGCCGTGTTCACTAAATGGATGAACTAGTGGGATACTTTTATAGGTCAGGTCGTTCCAGATGCGCCGATACCAAATATGTGTACTTTTTTTGTTTCGTTTTTTTTTTTTTCATAATAATATTTATTGATGGGTACATTATATTTTTATTTTTTGGGGATTATTTTTTTTATTTTTCAATAATTTTACTTTTTTTTTTTTTTTTTTCATTTTTTGACAGTTTTCCTACTTTTTCACTTTGTCCCATCCCACAATGGGACTTTCACTTTTTACAGTCTGATTGGCTGTATAGCATAGGAATGCAGCAGCATCCCTGTGCTATACAGCTTGTCAGTGCTGCAAGCAGAAGATACTTTGATTGTGCACTGTGCATGATCAAAGTATCTTCCTGCTATCTGGTGACCCGGATGTTGGATCTGGTGCTTACCTCCGGAATGCTGTGATCGACTTCGATCGCAGCATTTCGGGGGTTAATGTGCTGTGAATGGTGCCATGTACCGGGTGTCAGCTGTGACAATCAGCTGACAATTGGCAGCAATCGCAACCGCACAGCTTGTGTGTGGGTAAAATTGCCAAGGCTTACTAACACGTACCAGGCTCTTATGTCCCAGGGCGCAGGTTCATATTAGTACACCTAAGGCTAGAAAGGGGTTAAACAAGAAAATTGCTAAAAGCTTTTAGAAACATTTTATAAACAAAAAACAATAGTCATTACTAGTGTTGAGCGAGCATGCTCGACACTGCTCGGTACTCGCCCGAGCATCTCACTACTCGGGATGTTCGACGAGCACCGAGCATTTTCGGGTTACACGGGCGAGTGCTCGGGTCTCCGCCCTGCACGTTTGGCGCTCTTTACAGAGCCAATGAACATGCAGGGATTGCCAGACAGTCACTGTAATGCCGCGGCCATGTTGTTTGTGGGCATTACAGTGATTGGCTGGCCGCACAGCATCACCTCGAGTATTTAAAACCGGGCGCCTCCATCTTGGACACAGTCGCTCTGGATCAGCCAGTGTAGGGTCAGTGCTGCTGAGCTAAGGAGAGATACTCTAAAATAGTTAGTGTAGGGTCTCTAAAGCCTGCCAAATCAAACAAACAGTCCTTCTCAGGACTAATATCCATCCCAGATATCAGGCAGGCAGGCTGTATAGGAGATGCAGTGGTTATACCAGCAAACGATGCATTACAGTCCTGTGTGCTCCTGTTGGTCAAATTGCTAGACTTATCACCCCGGTCTCAGGGGCCAGGAAAAATTATTTTTTTTTTCATCCAAATCCTGTATTTTTTTTTTCCTTAGTCAGACTGTCCAAATATTATTAGCCTTTTGGTATTCCCCCCCCCCCCAAAAAAAAAAAAAAAAATTGAGTGTGTCTGTGACTTTTCAGACACCAATATATCTGTTTAAAAGAGTCTGGTGTAGGCCAGAAAAATATAACTGTGGTTATGCAGTTCCACAGGTCAAATCTCTGTATTATCCTGTTTTTCGCATTTTTTGCCATAAAGAAAACCTTATAGTGTCTCCCTTACTAGTCAGACACCAATATATCTGTTTAAAAGAGTCTGGTGTAGGCCAGAAAAATATAACTGTGGTTTTGCAGTTCCACGGGTCAAATCTCTGTATTATCCAGCTTTTGGTATTTTTTCCGTAAAAAAAAGAGTAATAGTGTCTCCCTGACTGGTCAGACACCAATATATCTGTTTAAAAGAGTCTGGTGTAGGCCAGAAAAATATAACTGTGGATTTGCAGTTCCACAGTTCAAATCTCTGTATTATCCAGCTTTTGGTATTTTTTCCGTAAAGAAAAACAGCAATAGTGTCTCCCTGATTGTTCAGACACAAATATATCTGTTTGAAAGATTCTGGTGTAGGCCAGAAAAATATAACTGTGGTTTTGCAGTTCCACGGGTCAAATCTCTGTATTATCCAGCTTTTGGTATTTTTTCCGTAAAGAAAAACTGTAATAGTGTCTACCTGACTGGTCAGACACCAATATATCTGTTTAAAAGAGTCTGGTGTAGGCCAGAAAAATATAACTGTGGTTTTGAAGGTCCAAGGGTCAAATCTCTGTATTATCCTGTTTTTGGCATTTTTTGCCATAAAAAAACAGTAATAGTGTCTCCCTGACTGGTCAGACACCAATATATCTGTTTGAAAGATTCTGGTGTAGGCCAGAAAAATATAACTGTGGTTTTGCAGTTCCACGGTTCAAATCTCTGTATTATCCAGCTTTTGGTATTTTTTCCGTAAAGAAAAACAGAAATAGTGTCTCCCTGATTGTTCAGACACAAATATATCTGTTTGAAAGATTCTGGTGTAGGCCAGAAAAATATAACTGTGGTTTTGCAGTTCCACGGTTCAAATCTCTGTATTATCCTGTTTTTGGCATTTTTTGCCGTAAAAAAAAACGTTATAGTGTCTCCCTGATTGTTCACACACAAATATATCTGTTTGAAAGATTCTGATATAGGCCAGAAAAATATAACTGTGGTTTTGCAGTTCCACGGTTCAAATCTCTGTATTATCCAGCTTTAGGTATTTTTTCCGTAAAGAAAAACAGTAAAAGTGTCTCCCTGACTGGTCAGACACCAATATATCTGTTTTAAAGAGTCTGGTGTACATCACATAACTATAACTGTGGTTTTGCAGTTCCACAGGTCAAATCTCTGTATTATCCTGCTTTTGGCATCTTTTGCCGTAAAAAAAAAATGTAATAGTGTCTCCCTGACTGGTCAGACACCAATATATCTGTTTAAAAGAGTCTGGTGTAGGCCAGAAAAATATAACTGTGGTTTTGCAGTTCCACAGGTCAAACCTCTCTATTATCCTGTTTTTGGCATTTTTTCATAAAAAAAACTGTTTGAGTGTGTTGCTGACTGTTCAGACCCAAACATACCTAATAAAAAAAGTCTGGTATACGCCAGAAAATTAGAACTGTGGTTTTGCTGTTCCACTGTTCAAATCTCTGTATTATCCATCTTTTGGCCTATTTTACGTAAAAAAAAAAAATAGTGTCTCCCTGTCTGTTCAGTCACAAATATATCTGTTTAAAAGATTCTGGTGTAGGCCAGAGAAATAGAACTGTGGTTTTCCTCTTCCATGGTTCTAATCTCCTTTTCATTACCCTTTTTCCATTGATAGTGCGAGTGTAAGCTATTTTACTTCATTTACAATGGGCAAGGCGCGTGGCAAGGGACGTGGAACTGGACGTTCTGGTGATGGTGCGTGTAGAGGACGGGGCCGTGGCCAAGGTGAAAATGTGCCACAACCAACAGCCACATCTTCTCGCTCCCACTTCTTGACCGAATTAATAGGGAACCACACTACAACACCAGTATTGCGAACTGATCAGTGTGAACAGGTTATTAATTGGATAGCAGATAATACTTCCAGTTACCTGGGCACCACCACCTACAGTCTGTCTTCCACGCAGTCAAGTTTTAGTAGCCGTGAGTCTCGACCGCATACTCCTCACCCTGATGCTCCTTCCTCCCACCATGCCGAGTGTCGTCAGACAGCAACTGATCCCACACTTGGACACTCTGAAGAGCTGTTCACTGGTCCATTTCCATATTTGTGCCCCTCGCCTGCTCCACTTGAAGTGGTGGAAGAGGAAATCCCATGTAGCGATGCCCAAATATTTGAACAGCCACGGCCACAGGAAGTCGACGCTGGCAATTTGTCACAAGATGTGGACGATGACGAGACACAATTGCCACGAAGTGAGGAGGAGGATCGTGGTGCGCAAGTGGAAGAGGAGGAGGTGGTGGATAATGTAGTAACTGACCCAACGTGGCAGGAGGACATGCAGAGCGAGACCAGCAGCACAAAGGGGGAGGGAGGCAAAGTACCCCAACAGGCAGGAAGAAGCAGTGTGGTGGCTGCACACAGAAGGCGCGCAACCGTTCCCCGTAACACCAACACGAGGGATGTTGCCAGTACAACCGGTAGGTCTACCAGAGTCTGGAATTTTTTAAAGACTCTGCTGATAACCCCAAAAAGGCTATTTGTACCACCTGCCATGCCAGCATCAGCAGAGGTGACAAAACTACCAGCTTGACCAACACCAGCATGATGAGGCACATGGCAGCAAAGCACCCGTCTTTGTGGGGCGAACCCCAAGGTCCACGACCAGTGTCAGCGGGTGTCACCACTGCTTCTACCGCTGTTGTGCATGTAATAGAATCCCCTGTTGTGTGTGCAAGGCAATCCCCTGTCCATACTGCATGCAAAGCTGGGCCCTCCTCTCAGTCTTCACTTGTTATGGCAGTTTCTCAAGAAACAGCATCAACGTCCACTTCCACTTCCCACCGCAGCGTTCAATTGTCCATATCCCAGAGCTTTGAACGAAAGCACAAAATCGCAGCCAACGCCCCACAGGCCACAGTCCTAAATTCGCCCATTTCACGAATGCTTGCGTTGGAAATGCTGCCTTTTAAGCTGGCGGAGACGGAATCCTTCCGCAACCTTATGGCGGTGGCCGTCCCTCGGTACTCGGTCCCCAGCCGACACTATTTTGCCCGGTGTGCCATCCCCGCACTACACAAGCACGTGTCCCAAAACATCTGCCGTGCCCTCAACAACGCAGTTAATGGGAGAGTCCACCTGACAACGGACACGTGGACAAGTGCTTGTGGCCAGGGACGGTACATCTCCCTGATGGCACATTGGGTAAACATAGTGGAAGCCGGGACCCAGTTGGACCTTGGGACGGAACACATCCTCCCCACACCGAAGATTGCGGGCCCTATGTCAGTCAGAGTTGCCCCCACAGTGTACAGCTCCTGCGCATCATCCTCCTCATGTTCAGCCTCCATCTCAGATATCACCACATCAGTTACAAACTGGAAGCACTGCAGTACTGCCTCAGCCAAGCCGCAACAGGCTGAGCTGAAACTCATAAGCTTAGGTGATAAACCTCACACTGCTTGTGAGTTGTAGACAGCTGTGAAAGAGCAGGCCGATCTGTGGCTGAGACCGCTGAACCTACATCCAGGCATGGTCGTGTGTGACAATGGCCGTAACCTGGTGGCGGCTCTGAGGCGAGGCGAAATCACACACGTACCATGCCTGGCTCATGTGCTTAACCTCGCAGTACAGCGGTTTCTTAAATCGTGCCCTGAGCTACCAGATCTGCTCGTCAAAGTACGCCGCCTGTCAGCTCATTTTCGGAAGTCAGCTGCAGCTTCCGCCACCCTTGCTGTGTTGCAGCAGCATTTGCAGCTTCCGGCACACCGACTGGTGTGTGATGTCCCCACACGTTGGAACTCTACCCTCCACATGTTGCAAAGGATTTGTGAGTAGAAGAGAGCAGTTGTGAAGTACCAGCTGCAACAAGGCCGTCGATATTCAGATCAGACTCCACCCATAAGACCTCAGGAGTGGACCTGGATGTCTGACATATGTACCATCCTGACAAACTTTGAGGAGTCCACGAAGATGGTGAGTGGCGATGACGCCATCATTAGCGTCAGCAACCCACTTGTCTGTCTTTTGCAACGTCTCTGCAGAGAATTAAAGAGGAGGCATTGCAGCCAGAGTATGATGAGATGGATCAAGAAGCCGTAGCGGACGATTACACACAGCCCAGCCTCATCTCATCCCAACGTGCATTGGGGGACAATGAGGGAGAGGAGGAGGAGGAAGAGGAGGAGGAGGAAGAACAGGAGCTGGTATCATGCGCTTTAGACGGGAGTACCTGTACAACTGTCATATTGTCGGTTCAGCGTGGGTGGCCTGAGGACAGGGGGGAGGAGGAGGAGGAGGAGGAGAGCATGGTCAGTCGTCATCTTGGTGAGGACACTGAAGTCTTGCCCGTTACCAGTCTGGCACGCGTGGCTGACTTTATGTTATGCTGCCTTAACCGTGACCCTCGCGTTGTCAAAATATTGGGTGACAGTCATTACTGGTTGGTGACACTTTTAGAGCCCTGCTACAAGGAGATCTTTCACTCTCTTATTCCTGAGGTGGAGAGGTCTACAAAAATGTGCCAGTACCAGAAGGCCCTTGCTGCAGAACTGTTAAAAAAATTCCCATCTAAACACGCTAGCAGCAGAGGTCACAGTTCGTTTCCCAACCAAGAGGCAAGAGAAACGCAACTCCAATCCAGCAGAGCCAGGGGAACACTGTCAACATTCTTGGACAGTTTTCTGAGACCCGCCCAGTTTACAGACCCTGAGGCGCGGGGTACTCTTATAAGGAGTGGAAAGTTTCAAAAGATGGTGAGGGAGTACCTTGCCGACCGTACCAGCGGCCTCCGTGATTCTTCTGTGCCTTTTACTTATTGGGTATCCAAGCTGGACACTTGGAATGAACTCGCTTTGTACGCCTTGGAGGTCCTGGCCTGCCCTGCCGCTAGCGTGTTATTGGAGCGTGTTTTTAGTGCCACTGGGGGAATTATAACAGATAAGCGCACTCGCCTGTCAACTGACAATGCTGACAAGCTGACCTTTATCAAAATGAACAAGGGCTGGATTGTTCCAGACTTCTCATCACCACCAAATGACAGCCGAGTAACATAAAGTCAAATCCACTGTGTTATTTCGGGAGGTGTATTCCCATGCACCGCTTCACACCCACACATGGGTATATGCTTCTTCATTTTGGCTGTATTTTGCTCTTCTCCTTATCCTCAGCCTCCACCACCACTATACCACCAGGGTGACCTGTGTCCTTGTTGCCAGCATTGCAAGTTCCTCCCTCCTAATTTTTGGCAGCTTTTGCTTGGAATGCATAGGCAAAGACTATGGGAGACCCACTCCCCAATACTGGGAATAATGTTTTTAATATGCTGTACTGCATGGCTCTTCCAAGGGGCATTTAAACCGTCTTGTTAAGCTACTACAACCTCCACGTCTCTTACAAGGGGCATTAAAACCGTCTTTGTAAGCTACTGTGACCTCCACCACTCTTCCAAGGGGCATTAAAACCGTCTTGCTAAGCTACTGCGACCTCCACCATTCTTCCAAGGGGCATTAAAACCGTCTTGTTAAGCTACCGCGACCTCCAACACTTTTCCAAGGGGCATTAAAACCGTCTTGTTAAGCTACTGCGACCTCCACATCTCTTCCAAGGGGCATTGAAACCGTCTTGTTAACCTACTGCAACCTCCACTATTCTTCCAAGGGGCATTAAAACCGTCTTGTTAAGCTACTGCGACATCCAACACTTCTTCAAGGGGCATTAAAACCGTCTTGTTAAGCTACTGCGACCACCACATTTTCAACGGCATTGATATTGTCTTTTTATTCCACTGCGACCTCCACGTCTATTCCAAGGGGCATTAAACCATATTGTTAAGCTACTGCGACCTCCACCACTTTTCAAAGGGGCATTAAAACCATCTTGTTAAGCTACTGCGAACTGCACCACTCTTCCAAGGGGCATTGATATTGTCTTTTTATTCCAATATGACCTCCACGTCTCTTCCAAGGGGCATTTAAACCGTCCTTTTAAGCTACTGTGACCTCCACCACTCTTCCAAGGGGCAATAAAACTGTCTTTTTAAGCTACTGCGTCCTCCACGTCTCTTCCAAGGGGCATTAAAATCGTCTTCTTAAGCTACTGCGACCTCCACCATTCTTCCAAGGGGCATTAAAATCGTCTTGTTAAGCTCCTGCGACCTTCACGTCTCTTCCAAGGGGCATTAAAACCGTCTTGTTAATCTACTGCAACCTCCACCATTCTTCCAAGGGGCATTAAAACCGTCTTGTTAAGCTACTGCGACCTCCACCACTTCTACAAGGGGCATTAAAACCGTCTTGTTAAGCTACTGTGACCTCCATCACTTTTCCAAGGGGCATTAAAACTGTCTTGTTGAGCTACTGCTACCTCCTTGTCTCTTCCAAGGGGCATTAAAACCATCTTGTTAAACTACTGCGACCTCCACCACTTCTCCAAGGGGCATTAAAACCGTCTTGTTAAGCTACTGCGACCTCTGCGAATCTTCCTAGGGGCATTAAAAGCGTCTTGTTAAGCTACTGCGACCTGAACCACTCTTCCAAGGGGCATTAAAACGTCTTGTTAAGCTACTGCGACCTCCACCACTTCTCCAAGGGGCATTAAAAGCATCTTGTTAAGCTACTGCGACCTCCACCACTTTTCCAATGGGCATTTAAACCGTCTTGGTAAGCTACTTCGACCTCCACGTCTCTTCCATAGGGCATTAAAACCATCTTGTTAAGTTACTGCGACCTCCACCACCTTTCCAAGGGGCATTAAAACCATTTTGTTAAGCAACTGCGATCTCCACCACTTTTCCAAGGGGCATTAAAACCGTCTTGTTAAGCTACTGCGACCTCCACCACTCTTCCAAGGGGCATTGATATTGTCTTTTTATTCCAAAGTGACCTCCACGTCTCTTCCAAGGGGCATTTAAACCATATTTTTAAGCTACTGTGACGTCCACCACTCTTCCAAGGGGCAATAAAATTGTCTTTTTAAGCTACTGCGACCTCCACGTCTCTTCCAAGGGGCATTAAAATCGTCTTGTTAAGCTACTGCAAACTCCACGTCTCTTCTAAGGGGCATTTAAACCGTCCTTTTAAGCTACTGTGACCTCCACCAGTCTTCCAAGGAGCAATAAAACTGTCTTTTTAAGCTACTGCGACCTCCACGTTTCTTCCAAGGGGCATTAAAATCGTCTTGTTAAGCTACTGCGACCTCCACCATTCTTCAAAGGGGCATTAAAACTGTCTTGTTAATCTACTGCGACCTCCACCATTCTTCCAAGCCGCATTAAAACCTACTTGTTAAGCTACTGCGACCTTCAACACTTCTACAAGGGTCATTAAAACCGTCTTGGTAAGCTACAGTGACCTCCATCACTTTTCCAAGGGGCATTTAAACTGTCTTGTTGAGCTACTGCGACCTCCATGTCTCTTCCAAGGGGCATTAAAACCATCTTGTTAAACTACTGCGACCTCCACCACTTCTCCAAGGGGCATTAAAACCATCTTGTTAAGCTACTGCGACCTGAACGTCTCTTCCAAGGGGCATTAAAACCGTCTTGTTAAGCTACTGCGACCTCCACCACTTCTCCAAGGGGCATTAAAAGCGTCTTGTTAAGCTACTGCGACCTCCACCACTTTTCCAAGGGGCATTTAAACCGTCTTGTTAAGCTACTTCGACCTCCACGTCTCTTCCATAGGGCATTAAAACCATCTTGTTAAGTTACTGCGACCTCCACCATCTTTCCAAGGGGCATTAAAACCGTTTTGTTAAGCTACTGCGACCTCCACCACTTTTCCAAGGGGCATTAAAACCGTCTTGTTAAGCTACTGCGACCTCCACCACTCTTCCAAGGGGCATTGATATTGTCTTTTTATTCCAAAGTGACCTCCACGTCTCTTCCAAGGGGCATTTAAACTGTCTTGTTGAGCTACTGCGACCTCCATGTCTCTTCCAAGGGGCATTAAAACCATCTTGTTAAACTACTGCGACCTCCACCACTTCTCCAAGGGGCATTAATACCATCTTGTTAAGCTACTGCGACCTCTGCGAATCTTCCAAGGGGCATTAAAAGCATCTTGTTAAGCTACTGCGACCTGAACGTCTCTTCCAAGGGGCATTAAAACCGTCTTGTTAAGCTACTGCGACCTCCACCACTTCTCCAAGGGGCATTAAAAGCGTCTTGTAAAGCTACTGCGACCTCCACCACTTTTCCAAGGGGCATTTAAACCGTCTTGTTAAGCTACTTCGACCTCCACGTCTCTTCCATAGGGCATTAAAACCATCTTGTTAAGTTACTGCGACCTCCACCACCTTTCCAAGGGGCATTAAAACCGTTTTGTTAAGCTACTGCGACCTCCACCACTTTTCCAAGGGGCATTAAAACCGTCTTGTTAAGCTACTGCGACCTCCACCACTCTTCCAAGGGGCATTGATATTGTCTTTTTATTCCAAAGTGACCTCCACGTCTCTTCCAAGGGGCATTTAAACCGTATTTTTAAGCTACTGTGACGTCCACCACTCTTCCAAGGGGCAATAAAATTGTCTTTTTAAGCTACTGCGACCTCCACGTCTCTTCCAAGGGGCATTAAAATCGTCTTGTTAAGCTACTGCAAACTCCACCTCTCTTCCAAGGGGCATTTAAACCGTCCTTTTAAGCTGCTGTGACCTCCACCACTCTTCCAAGGGGCAATAAAACTGTCTTGTTAAGCTACTGCGACCTCCACCATTCTTCCAAGGGGCATTAAAACCGTCTTGTTAATCTACTGCGACCTCCACCATTCTTCCAAGGGGCATTAAAACCGTCTTGTTAATCTACTGCGACCTCGACCACTTTTCCAATGGGCATAAAAACCATCTTATTAAGCTACTGCCACCTCCACGTCTCTTCCAAAGGGCATTAAAACCATCTTGTTAAGCTACTGCGACCTCCACCACTTTTACAAGGGGCATTGATATTGTCTTTTTATTCCAATGTGAACTCCACGTCTCTTCGAAGGGGCATTTAAACCTTTTTTTTACATTACTGTGACCTCCAACACTCTTCCAAGGGGCATTAAAACTGTCTTGTTATGCTACTGCGACCTCCACGTCTCTTCCAAGGGGCATTAAACTGTCTTGTTAAGCTACTGCGACCTCCACCATTCTTCCAATGGGCATTAAAACCGTCTTGTTAAGCTACTGCGACCTCCACCACTTTTCCCAGGGGCATTAAAACCATCTTGTTAAGCTTCTGCGACCTCCACCACTCTTCCAAGGGGCAATAAAACCATCTTGTTAAGCTACTGCGACCTCAACCACTCTTCCAAGGGGCATTGATATTGTCTTTTTATTCCACAGGTGGCAGTGGTATTGGAGGAAGAATAAAAGTCGGTTGCCATCTATTAAATTGTCCAGTATTCCTTTGGCGCTCCCTGAGACCGCTGCACCATTGTTTACTTGTGAAATATCTCCATACGGAGCCAAAGCGGCAGGAGCAGCCTGGTCTATTTGGATGTGTGAGGACCTGCGGTTATCCAGCAACCGGGTTAAACTACTGAGGACCTGCAGTGACGTGGTATCTGGTCCGGCAGGATCGTGTGACCACTTGAGGAGCACGGAGTTGCGAGGCAAACACCGACAGGACGGTACTACAAATAGAGGTGACCCGGAGCCTCATTAATCACACGCTTAATCTTGGTTGTGTAGACGTACACAACCATCACAGGTGAGTGTACTGGCACTTTTTAAATTATTTAAATAGCCCTGTGAGTCTACACATGCGCCTTTTCTTTTCTTTTCGCATAGACTTAAATTGGGCTCATTGCTCGGGTCGAGCACCCGAGTATCACGGCGAGCTCGGCCCGAGCTTCGAACACCTGAGCATTTTAGTGCTCTCTCAACACTAGTCATTACTTAAGGTGAGGATTGTGGACCAGCAGCCAGGTCAGTAAACTAATAATGCCAACTTCCTTCTTCCAATCCGAATCTTCTTTAGATTAAGAAGCCTGACATCATGTTTTGTGTGATTCCTGCCATAATGTTTGCGTCACACCAGGCTGGCTATTAAAAAGGGAATCTGGCAGGTAGGAAGCAGTTCTCAGGGCTCCCATCTAGCGGCTATGGAATACTGACCTGGCCGCTGGACCAGGGTCCTGCAAATCCATTTGTGAATGCAATGATGAAAAAAAATGAAATTATCGTGTCCTTCCTTCCAACAGTGGCTGCGTCCTTGAGCAGATGAACTTTGCACATGACTCTAAAAGAATTATTTGACTTTTATGAGAAAAGAATTGCCTAGGGTGAGAAAAAAGGACTATTTATTTCTCAAAAAAAATCAAAAAGCATCACTTATACCAGCTGATCTCCTTATCGGAAGCTGCAATACTGGACATAGCCTATGGACAAGAGTAGATGGACTAACCAACCCTTTTGTCCACTCTTAGACAACTTATCAAATAAAAATATAAAAAAAATCTCCAATTTTGTGAAAAAAAATACTAAAATTAAATGTTCCTTACCTTATTTTTCAGATATTTGATAGAATTGATCTCAATATATATCTTTGTCATAGTAGAATTATTCTCTGGCATGTACTTTCCACTGGTGTGGAAGATGTTGTATTTGGAAATTAATTATCTATCACTTGTGTAATGTGAAATACGACAAAGTAACTTTGCTCACCTCTTTTAAATTGACATCTCATAAAAACTCCAAATAAACATTTTATGGATGAGATACACTGATGACGCACTCAATGATCTTCTGAGTAGGGCATTTATAATATAGTATTTGATATCTCCAGAGACTGTATGTTTCTCTCACAGTTTTCCATAATTAATCCCCAATGTCTAGTTGCAAGGATATTACTGGTATATTTTATAATTAAAAAGTTAAATAGAAAAATGTGTACCAATAACATTATGAAAAGAGAAGAAATGGAAATACAATTTTGGCCAGAGTAAGAATTTTAGGATTCCTAAGTCATGAAAACATGAATCAGGTGGACAAAGTGAAATGTCGACTTTCTGAAGACTTGGGTGAAGAATTTAAGGAATACTCGGGTTCTTACTCTTTCTCAGAGAAGATGATTCCGATGCAGCATTGCTGGACAAATGGCATGATCAGGAAGAAAGCTAAAGGTTGTCACAGGAGATCAATAGTGATGAGCAAGCTTGCTCGCCACTGCTTGATACTCCATTGAGCCTCGGGGTGCTCGGCTACGCTCATGACTCGATTAAGAATCACGGGTGCTCGAGCGCCATGCTATAGTCCCTACCCTGCATGCTTTGCATCTGTTAGCTAATAAACATGTGGGATTGGTTGATATACACAGTAATAATGCCGTTGCCATGTTGGCTACTTGCATTACTGTGATTGGCCGGCTATATCGCATCATCTGTTTTTTTATAAGACGCAGTGATGTGATGCTCGTTTCACTCTTCTCTGGCATTAGTTCAGGGAGAGTTGATCTAGGAGGGTCAGCTTAGATTAGAGCAGACATAAGTTTAATTGCTATTGCAGTACTTGTATACTGCTGCCGCACCATTAAAAGAAAAGTCCTTTTCAGGACTACATACTGTGCTTTCTCCAGTAAAACCGCTGTTACCTGCATTACACCCTGTTTGCCCATGCACAACCTTCACACCATGTATACCCCACGTTCTCACCCCCGAAAGGCAAGGAAATCCTAATATTTTGTGGAAGGAGACCCCACCTGCCTGAAGAACTGAAAACTTTTTGCAAGTTTTGAAGGTATTTTGCAACTAAATAATTCCACGTCATTCATTTTGAAAGTTTTAGAATTACATTTTAGAAGTACATTGGACTTCTATCCCTGGTGGAGGAGGGATAGTTTTGGATTACAGGCATATAGGCAGGGTTTATTGCCTTACAGTCCTTCTATAGGTATACTGCAACTTAAAAAAAAAAGATCTTTTTAGGGCTACATATTTTCTTTTCCCTATTAATACCGGAAAGTTTGCAGGCATATATTATATACCAAATTTAAAATGCGTAAGGCGTGCGGTAACAGATAGGGAAGTAGACGTACTGCTGAGGGTGCACGCAGAGGCCAAAGAAGTTGGCCATGTTAAACTGTACCTGCTGTGGGAACACAACAAACACGCTCATCTACGAAACCTAGCTTTCTGTCCCACTTTGCAGGGGGATGCGGGACATCAGTCTTGAAGCCAAAACGGTGTGAACAGGTAGTCGGTTGGAGGCGGATAATGCTTTCAGTATGTTTCCCAGCATCACCCTGTCTTCCTCATGGTCCAGTCTCACTAGCCAAGAGTTTGGACCACATAATCCTCAAATAAGATCACATAGTCTTGATTCCATGTAAAAAGGGAATAATTATACCGGCTAACACAAAATACCCCTTTGTCTATTTATCTTAAAAGGTAATCTTTAATAGTCATACTTGACACATATAACATACAACAAGTGCCCATAAAAAGTGACCTAGTGCAGGTAGAACTGTTCATTTATCATGATTATTTTTATGATTATTCTTTCTTTTAACACACTTTATTGCTGACGACGATAGTCTTCCACTACTGGGTATATAATTTATAGGTGTGAACTTGGACAAAAACAGCCTATACACAGCTAGTCACTAAGCTTAAAAAAAAATAAAAAAAGCAGGAGAAGGTTGTCGTAGATGGGGCTTATGAATGCATATCTATCATTTCCCAAGCTACATCAATATATCACATATATATATATCAAGGGTGCAGTCTTATACCAGTAGTCCTTAATCAAGTTTATTCACATATTCTAGTATAATATTCCTATAGTTAGCAATGCTAATCCCACTCACAGTTTGCATTTATGTGGTAAACTGATACTCCATTCCAAATACTTTTTCATGATAATGACATGATCAAAAAATAGGACTTATCTTATATAAGTATTTAGGTTGCCCCCATCATTCCTCCAAACTCCTCGACGCGTTTCCCCGTTGTTTAATGGTTCATCAGGAGAAGATCATCCTGCAGATGAGGCACTTTATGGGCACTTGTATGTTATATGTGTCAAGTATGACTATTAAAGATTACCTTTTAAGATAAATAGACAAAGGGGTATTTTGTGTTAGCCAACACATAATCCTCACCTTGATTATCCATCCTCCCAGCATGGAGAGTCTCAGGAGATAAGTGTTCTCACACTTGGACACTACAAGAAGCTCTTTACATTTCCATTTATTGATTCTAGCCTCTTGCCCTGCATGTTTCAAGAGGAACATGAGGAGCTGGTGTGTACTGATGCTCAAATATTTGATCAGTGTGGAACAGCAATTAGTGTCTCAAGAGGTAAATGATGATGAGACACAGTTGCCAACAAATGATGTTGTTAAGTCAACAAGTCAGGAGAACCAGAGTGCAGAAGTAGAAGATGAGGTGGTAGATGATGAAATCAGTGACCTAACCTGGGAAGGTACCATGCAGAGCAAGGACAGCAATGCAGAGGGGGAGGGATCTGCTGCACTGCTACAGGCAAGAAGACAGTGGAGTGGCCAGAAGGAGAAGACGGGAAACTGTTACCCAGGGCACCCACACTCGGAAAGTTCCCAGGCCAAGGGTTAGGTGTTCCCCAGTCTGACGATTTTTATTGAAAGTATGGATGTTAAAAGAACGGTAATTTGCAACCTGTGCTGTATCAGGATCAGCAGGGTCCTGACTACTACCAGCATGCTCAGGTATATATCATCAAAGCACCCGACTAAGTGAGCCGAACGCCTGGGTGCACAGTCAGTGTCTGTGGGTGACACTACTGCCTCTTCACCTGTGATATGTGCTTGCCAAACGTGGATGCCTCCTGCCCAGCACCTGTCATTGCACTTTCGCAAGGACCATCAGTAACCACGTCCACTGCATTGTTCAGCTGTCCCTACATCAGGCCTTGGAACGCACATGCAAGCACCCAGCTACCCACCCACCGACCCAAACCCTAAACCGGCACCTTTTCAGACTGTTTTTACTGGAAATGTTGCCATGTAGGCTTGTGGACACTGAGGATTTTTGCAACCTGATAGCGGTGGCTCAGTCTTCAGCCGCCACTATTTTTCCTGGCGTGCCATTCCGACCTAACACAAGGAGGGTGTATTGCAGTCCCTCCTTTTAATTTTTTGGCAGCTCTTGCACTTAGTGCATAGGCTTCACAAGTCTAGTAGTCCTACTCCTTAAAAATGGGAAAAAAATGTTTTCTGAGGCCCTCATCTTTGTGTCTTCCAGGGCGTATTGCAATGCCTGCTTCTAATTTTTGCCAGCCCTTGCACTTAGTGCAAAGGATTTTTGAGTCCAGGAGTCCCACTATCTAACAATTTTAACAGAATGTGTATGATGTTCTAATTTATGTCCAATACAGGGTGTATCGGAGTCCCTCTTCCTTCTAATTTTTGGCAGTCCAAGCATTGTCTGCATAGGCTTTGTGATTTCAGAGTCCCTCCATCATAAATTCAACAGAATGTGTCTGTGCGGGTCGGGGACTCGAGCATTCCATTCGAGCACCCACGATACTCGATCGAATAATGAGCATACCCGAGTACTCCGATGCTCACTCGAGTATTGAGCAGTGCCGAGCACGCTCGCTCATCACTAGTAAGGATCAGTTCTAATGGGTTTCATAGGTGGACAAACATGACAAAGAAGTTTTCAGTAGGCTAATGGCTACTATAACTACACCATTTTCACTCCATTAAAATATCTGATGTCACCAGGGGGCTGAGGTACTTGGTTATATGAATAATATTTACTGGTAATATAATCCTCTCGTTCTCTGTAGCACTTAAACCAAAGATTATTTTTTAGTTTTAAATGTTCCTCCCTACCATAACTTTAGGCTTAGCTTCTGTACCAGGACCAAAATCCTCAAAATACACTGACATTTTTTAATGATGGCACAAAAACCAATAGGGTTGGATCAAACAGGAAAAAAATGGTGGCTGGCTAGTGTAATTATGGCATGTTTGGGATAACGCACAGAATACTACCTAACAGGAATGACTTAAAGGGAATCTGTCATCACCTTGGACTAATCTAAATTATTAATATGGACATACAGGTTATAGGCTGCTGAGAAAAGTGATAACTGTATGTCTCATATCAGATGCCTTGTTGTTGAGAAATCATTTTTTATCACTTTATATAAATATATAAATTACCTATTCCAGGCTGTGGGGGGGATGTTGTCTGGATGATAACTGTTCCCCCAGGGATTATTTTACATGAATGGAGAGATACCAGTGTGAGGCAAGTAAATAACACAGAACAGGAAAAATTAACTTTGTCTTCTTGCAAAGACATTTTTTGCAGCTCTCTCAGCTCTGCTGTATTGCAATATTATTGCAACCCGGCCAGCCTATGAGATGGAAGCTGAAGTTGAGAGGAACCTACAGATGTGTCAGGTATAATCACACACAGCTCTGCAGTGAGATCAGGAGAGCAGAGAGCGGCCATTACACATCACACTGGTAACTCCCCCTTCATGTAATATTAGCTCTGGAGGCAGAATTATCTACTAGGCAGTGTCCTCCTCAGAGTCTGGAAGAGGTCATTTATTTAAAGTGACAAAAGATGATTTATCAACAACAAGGCATTTGATGTGAGACATACAGGTAGGACTTTTTTTCAGCAGTCTGTAACCTGTATGCCTATATTAAAAGTTTAGATCAAATGTGGTGACAGATTCCATTTAATACCTAAGAAACTAATGCCCATGCAGAATGCGTGTGTCATGAATGTCATTGGTGTATGAATCTGACGCACCCCCTGGGCCGTGGGATACTCGGTGCCGGGCCGGTCGGTGCGGGGGATGTCACAGTGGCAGTGACCCGGTCCATGACCCAGGGCGGTCAATAAAAGGGGATTATACATTTTATAGTTTAATGTTCGTGACGCCACCTGTGGTATGCGGCTATATGGAGCTGCCGCTGCGGTGCAGATCCTCTGGAGCTGATGGTGATGCAGCAGAGTTGGGACAGCTCTCCACAGGCAGAGCTTAGCTCCAGGGCAGGAAATGGTGATGTTATAGATGTTGCTGTGCAGTGTAGTGCAGGGGATGGCGCAGATAATGACCAGTCCACAACTTAATGGTGGTTTCCTCTTATCTTTACTTGCGGTGGTTAGGCAGATCAGGGCACGGGTACTAGCTGGTAGTAGAGGTCCGGGCGGCCTGGAAGTAAGTTGGGAATCCACCTCACCAGGTGAAGTTGGAGGCCTTCCCTTTGCGCTATTCTCCTTGGCCCTGCTGTTTATAGCTGTGCTGCGACCCACGACCCTGAGTAAAACGTCTTTGTGCTCACCCATGTTGCAGGCAGCTCGGGCTTTCCTGGAGTGTCGCTCCAACGTGATGGGCCCTATGTGCTGCTGAGCCTATGGGCGTCTGATGGGGCCAGGAGACCTGCAGTCTCCTGCTCTCTGGTTTCTGCTGCTGGGCCTTCAGTGCCCCACAACCTCGGACTCCGGTGTCCGGTTCTTCTACGCTCCTCTCTGGGGTGAGCTGCCGTGCAGTTCCACTCCCCAGGTCTTTCCTCTTTGCTGTCCTGACTTCAACTCCTCTCACTAACTCTCACTAACCCCGCCTCCAGATTCCAGTAACTAAGAGGAGGAGCTCCCCTTTCTGGTCTGGAGCCAGGAAATTGTTGCATGCTAGTATACTTGATTAGTGGACCCCTGCTTGCTTCCAGGCATGGCATCACCCCTTGTGAGGGAGGCAATGCCACTGTGGAAACCGGACCCCTGGGGTGCCACATTCCCCCCTAGTTAGCTTCAGTACTCCCGGACTGAGGATACCTTTTAAAATTAACAATTAACAATAACAATTCACATTACAAATAGTTTACAAAGTCAAAAATTACAAAAAAATCTAACCAAAAACGTATAGCAGTCACTGCGGTTCTTAGTCTTTACGCCACAATACGGATAACTGAAATTTTGCTGGTGGGAACCGCATCAACCCACTTTGTGTATCGTCCCTGGGCGTGGCTTCAGGGCACACTGTCATAGGGCCTGGTCTTCTGGCATGCCTGCGGTTTAATTTCAAGGCCACATATTAACTATTTTCAACATTGTCCTGACCACACCTAGTCCTGTGGTCCAATTGTCCATAAATTTAACAAATATATATATCCAGGATTATTTAATGGTTACAACTATATATAACATACACTTTAGTTCCTCCAGTGGGCAGGGAGCTGGCCTTTAGTACTCTGGGTTAATCTACGTAATACATTTGTTGCCACTGACCTACCCTGGTATCTAGTGTCTACTAGTGTTGAGCGAGCACTAAAATGCTCGGGTGCTCGAAGCTCGGGCCGAGCTCGCCGTGATACTCGGGTGCTCGACCCGAGCAACGAGCCCAATGTTAGTCTATGGGAGAACCGAGCATTTTTGCGGCGGCACCCCCAGCAGTCTTTTAAAAGCCTAACAAGTGCCCAAAACGATAGTGACAGTGCTCAAATGACATGGGGACGGCATGGGGATCGCCCCAGGAAGCAATTCTGACCCCCAGGTCACTGCTGTAAACAACGTGGTCAGAGGTATTAAGCCACTGTTAAGGGCTCACAATAAAACGTTCAAAAACGAAACTGAAAGTACTTTCCTGCGAAATATGTTAAGGAAGTTCCTTTCCAGGGTAAAGACTTGTGTATAAGGTAAAATAAATAACCTCCAAAAAATACTCCTCCACACCTTGGGCTATGTTCACAAGTAGCATTTTTTATGCGTTTTTGCACTTTTGTATTGCTTTCAACCGTGACAAATGCATTCACCAGGAAATGTCATTTTAACATTTTACAACCTTATCTGGCCATGTGCTGTGTGACACATGCATACAGTGCTGAAAAGACATGGGAACTGCATGGGGAAGACCCCTTGAAGCATCTCTGACACCCAGGTCACTGCCTAAAAGTGTGCCTATCAGAAGTCATCCTTGCCGCATCAGAAGATGAAGACTTGCAACTATCCCCGTGCAAGTTCTTGTCCCAGGGCAGTGTTCAATTGTACCTCCCCCATGTCTTGCATTGCAAGCGCAAATATGCAGCCAACCACCCACCCACCCCCAGGCTGCAATACCATACTGCTTGCTTGCTTGCACTTGAAATTGGGCCTTTTAGTCATGTGGAGGCGGAATCTGGCCACCACGTCTTGGCTGCGTTGGCGGCCTGGTATCCATACTCAGTCCCCAGTCGCCCGGTGGCCGGGTGTCCATACTTGGTCCCCAGCTGCCAGGGGGCGGCGGGGTGTCCATATTCGGTCCCCAGCCACCCCACGGCCGGGTGTCCACACACGGTCCCCAGCCGCCTGGGGGCAGCCGGGTGTCCATAAACGGTCCCCAGCCGCCCCTATTTCTCCTTGGAACATCACCCCACACACTTTTCTTAGCCCGACCTGCTTTAGGGCAGTATTGGACGATCTCACCAGAGAACCAGACTCCTCCGGTGGGCCCTGGCTTCTCCATCAGGGGAGTTGAGAGTGCCAAGGTGAGGAGCATGATGATGATGATAGAAGTTCAGGTGATAAATGATGGATGAGGTAGTGGCAAAGGAGAAAGAGCAGGATGAACAGGGACCATTCACATCAATATCAGGCCAGTCAACCACATATGTCTTGTAAGATATGTTTCTGTAGCAAAAGGAGCGGTTTGGCTACACAGTTATAGGGCATACAGTGAGTGCAATGCCTACCAAAAAATTTTCAGGCACTCCAATGCCCCTTGGAAATGACATGGAGGTCAGAGGGCCTTAACTAAACCATTTTTTCCATTTATAGCATCTGGGTCTTCTGTACACTGTTGGCCTAAGCAGTGAATAGAAGGCTTTCCAAAAATTATGAGGAACTGCAATGCCCCTTGAAACAGACGTGGATTACAGCGTACTAAAAACCATCTACCCATTATTGGGGAGTGGGTCTCCCTTAGTTTTCACCTTTGCATTAAAAAGCAAAAGCTGACTAAAATTAGGAGGAAATACAATGCTCGTTGAAAGAGTCATGGAGGTTAGAGGTAATTAAAAACAACATTTCAAAGCCCCTTGGAAGAGCTGTGGAGTTCAGAGTGGCTTAGGAAGACGCTTTTAATGCCCCTTTGAAGAGTCGTGGAGGTCACAGTAGCTTAACAAGACGGTTTTAATACCCCTCGGAAAAGACGTGGCGGTCCCAGTAGCTTAACAAGACAGTTTGAATGCTCCTTGGTAGAGACGTGGAGGTCACAGTAGCTTAACAAGACGGTTTTAATGCCCCTCAGAAGAGTGGTGGAGGTCGCAGTAGCTTAACAAGACGGTTTTAATGCCCCTTACAAGAGCCATAGAGTACAGCATCTTAAAAACATTATTCCCATTATTGGGGAGTGTGTCTCCCATAGTATTTGCTTACGACTTACAAGCAAAAGCTGCCAAAAATTAGGACAGAGGAACTTGCAATGCCCCTTACAAGAGCCATGCAGTACAGCATATTACAAACATTAATCCCATTATTGGGGAGTGTGTCTCCCATAGTCTTTGCTTATGCCTTCCAAACAAAAGCTGCCAAAAATTAGGACGGAGGAATTTGCAATGCCCCTTACAAAAGCCATGCTATTAATGCCCCTCAGAAGAGACGTGGAGGTCGCAGTAGCTTAACAAGACGCTTTTAATGCCCCTCGGAAAAGTGGTGGAGGTCACAGTAGCTTAACAAGATGCTTTTAATGCCCCTCAGAAGAGATGTGGAGGTCCCAGTAGCTTAACAAGACGCTTTTAATGCCCCTCAGAAAAGTGGTGGAGGTCTCAGTAGCTTAACAAGATGCTTTAAATGCCCCTCAGAAGAAATGTGGAGGTCCCAGTAGCTTAACAAGACACTTTTAATGCCCCTCAGTAGAGACGTGGAGGTCGCAGTAGCTTAAAAAGACGATTTTAATGCCCCTCAGAAGAGATGTGGAGGTCCCAGTAGCTTAACAAGACGCTTTTAATGGCCCCCGGAAAAGTGGTGGAGGTCGCAGTAGCTTAACTAGACGCTTTTAATGCCCCTCAGAAGAGACATGGAGGTCCCAGTAGCTTAACAAGACACTTTTAATGCCCCTCAGAAGAGACATGGAGGTCCCAGTAGCTTAACAAGACGCTTTTAATGCCCCTCAGAAGAGACGTGGAGGTCCCAGTAGCTTAACAGGACGGTTTTAATGCCCCTCAGAAGAGACGTGGAGGGCCCAGTAGCTTAACAAGATGGTTTTAATGCCCCTCAGAAGAGACTTGGAGGTCCCAGTAGCTTAACAAGACACTTTTAATGCCCCTCAGAAGAGACGTGGAGGTCGCAGTAGCTTAAAAAGACGGTTTTAATGCCCCTCAGAAGAGACGTGGACTTCCCAGTTGCTTAGCAAGACGCTTTTAATGCCCCTCAGAAGAGACGTGGAGGTCGCAGCAGCTTAGCAAGACGGTTTTAATGCCCCTCAGAAGAGACGTGGAAGTCCCAGTAGCTTAACAAGATGCTTTTAATGCCGCTCAGAAGATACGTGGAGGACGCAGCAGCTTGACAAGACGGTTTTCATGCCCCTCAGAAGAGACATGGAGGTCCCAGTAGCTTAACAAGACGTTTTAATGCCCCTCGGAATAGTGGTGGAGGTCCCAATAGCTTAACAAGATGCTTTTTATGCCCCTCAGAAGAGACGTGGAGGTCCCAGTAGATTAACAAGACGCTTTTAATGCCCCTCAAGAGAGACGTGGAGGTTGCAGTAGCTTAATAAAACGCTTTTAATGCCCCGCAGAAGAGACGTGGAGGTCCCAGTAGCTTAACAAGATTCTTTTAATGCCCCTCAGAAAAGACGTGGAGGTCCCAGTAGCTTAACAAGACGCTTTTAATGCTCCTCAGAAGAGACATGGAGGTCTCAGTAGTTTAAAAAGTCGCTTTTAATGGCCCTTTGAAGAGACGTGGAGGTCCCAGTAGCTTAACAAGACGGTTTTAATGCCCCTCGGAAAAGACGTGAAGGTCCCTGTAGCTTAACAAGACAGTTTGAATGCCCCTTGGTAGAGACGTGGAGGTCACAGTAGCTTAACAAGACGGTTTTAATGCCCCTCAGAAGAGTGGTGGAGGTCGCAGTAGCTTAACAAGACGGTTTTAATGCCCCTTACAAGAGCCATACAGTACAGCATCTTAAAAACATTATTCCCATTATTGGGGAGTGTGTCTCCCATAGTATTTGCTTACGAATTCCAAGCAAAAGCTGCCAAAAATTAGGACGGAGGAACTTGCAATGCCCCTTACAAGAGCCATGCTATTAATGCCCCTCAGAAGAGACGTGGAGGTCGCAGTAGCTTAACAAGACGATTTTAATGCCCCTCGGAAAAGTGGTGGAGGTCGCAGTAGCTTAAAAAGACGCTTTTAATGCCCCTCAGAAGAGACGTGAAGGTCCCAGTAGCTTAACAAGATGCTTTTAATGCCCCTCAGAAAAGTGGTGGAGGTCTCAGTAGCTTAACAAGACGGTTTAAATGCCCCTCAGAAGAGACGTGGAGGTCCCAGTAGCTTAACAAGATGGTTTTAATGCCCCTCAGAAGAGACGTGGAGGTCCCAGTAGCTTAACAAGATGCTTTTAATGCTCCTCAGAAGAGATGTGGAGGTCGCAATAGCTTAAAAAGACGGTTTTAGTGCCCCACAGAAGAGACGTGGAGGTCCCAGTAGCTTAACAAGACGCTTTTAATGCCCCTCGGAAAAGTGGTGGACGTCGCAGTAGCTTAGCAAGACGCTTTTAATGCCCCTCAGAAGAGACGTGGAGGCCCCAGTTGCTTAACAAGACGGTTTTAATGCCCCTCAGAAGAGACGTGGAAGTCCCAGTAGCTTAACAAGATGCTTTTAATGCCCCTCAGAAGATACGTGGAGGACGCAGTAGCTTGACAAGACGGTTTTAATGCCCCTCAGAAGAGACGTGGAGGTCCCAGTAGCTTAACAAGACGTTTTAATGCCCCTCGGAAAAGTGGTGGAGGTCCCAATAGCTTAACAAGACGCTTTTAATGGCCCTCAGAAGAGACGTGGAGGTCCCAGTAGATTAACAAGACGCTTTTAATGCCCCTCAAGAGAGACGTGGAGGTCGCAGTAGCTTAACAAGACGCTTTTAATGCCCCTCAGAAGAGAAGTGGAGGTCCCAGTAGCTTAACAAGATGCTTTTAATGACCCTCAGAAAAGACGTGGAGGTCCCAGTATCTTAACAAGAAGCTTTTAATGCCCCTCGGAAAAGGGATGGAGATCGCAGTAGCTTAACAAGACGCTTTAAATGCCCCTCAGAAGAGACATGGAGGTCCCAGTAGCTTAAAAAGTCGCTTTTAATGCCCCTTTGAAGTGACTTGGAGGTCACAGTAGCTTAACAAGACGGTTTTAATGCCCCTCAGATGAGTGGTGGAGGTCGCAGTAGCTTAACAAGACGGTTTTAATGCCCCTTACAAGAGCCATACAGTACAGCATCTTAAAAACATTATTCCCATTATTGGGGACTGTGTCTCCCATAGTATTTGCTTACGACTTCCAAGCAAAAGCTGCCAAAAATTAGGACGGAGGAATTTGCAATGCCCCTTACAAGAGCCATGCTATTAATGCCCCTCTGAAAAGACGTGGAGGTCCCAGTAGCTTAACAAGATGCTTTTAATGCCCCTCAGAAAAGTGGTGGAGGTCTCAGTAGTTTAACAAGATGCTTTAAATGCCCCTCAGAAAAGACGTGGAGGTCCCAGTAGCTTACCAAGATGCTTTTAATGCCCCTTCGTAAAAGTGGTGGAGGTCGCAGAAGCTTAACAAGACGTTTTTAATGCCCCTCAGAAGAGACGTGGAGGTCCCAATAGCTTAACAAGATGCTTTTAATGCCCCTCAGAAGAGATGTGGAGGTCCCAGTAGCTTAACAAGAAGCATTTAATGCCCCTCAGAAGAGACGTGGAGGTCCCAGTAGCTTAAAAAGACGGTTTTAATGCCCCTCAGAAGAGACGTGGAGGTCCCAGTAGCTCAATAAGACGGTTTTAATGCCCCTCGGATAAGTGTTGGAGGTCGCAGTAGCTTAAGAACACTCTTTTAATGCCCCTCAGAAGAGACGTGGAGGTCGCAGCAGCTTAACAAGACGGTTTTAATGCCCCTCAGAAGAGACGTGGAGATCCCCGTAGCTTAACAAGACGCTTTTAATGCCCCTCAGAAGAGACGTGGAGGACGCAGTAGCTTGACAAGACGGTTTAAATGCCCCTCAGAAGAGACGTGGATGTCCCAGTAGCTTAACAAGACGATTTAATGCCCCTCAGAAAAGTGGTGGAGGTCCCAATAGCTTAACAAGACGCTTTTAATGCCCCTCAGAAGAGACGTGGAGGTCCCAGGAGATTAACAAGATGCTTTTAATGCCCCTCGGAATAGTGATGGAGGTTGCAGTAGCTTAACAAGACGCTTGTAATGCCCCTCAGAAGAGACGTGGAGGTCCCAGTAGCTTAAAAAGACGCTTTTAATGCCCATCAGAAAAGACGTGGAGGTCGCAGTAGCTTAACAGTACAGTTTTAATGCCCCTCAGTAGAGACGTGGAGGTCCCAGTAGCTTAATAAGACGGTTTTAATGCTCCTCAGAAGAGACGCGGAGGTCCCAGTAGCTTAACAAGACGGTTTTAATGCCCCTCAGAAGAGATGTGGAGGTCCCAGTAGCTTAACAAGACGAATTTATTGCCCCTCAGAAGAGACGTGGAGATCGCAGTAGCTTAAAAAGACGGTTTTAATGCCCCTCAGAAGAGACATGGAGGTCCCAGTAGCTCAATAAGACGGTTTTAATGCCCCTCGGATAAATGTTGGAGGTCGCAGTAGCTTAAGAAGACGCTTTTAATGCCCCTCAGAAGAGACGTGGAGATCGCAGCAGCTTAACAAGACGGTTTTAATGCCCCTCAGAAGAGACGTGGAGGTCCCAGTAGCTTAACAAGACGCTTTTAATGCCCCTCAGAAGAGATGTGGAGGACGCAGTAGCTTGACAAGACGGTTTTAATGCCCCTCAGAAGAGATGTGGGGGTCCCAGTAGCTTAACAAGATGCTTTTAATGCCCCTTGGAAAAGTGATGGAGGTTGCAGTAGCTTAACAAGACGCTTGTAATGCCCCTCAGAAGAGACGTGGAAGTCCCAGTAGCTTAAAAAGACGCTTTTAATGCCCATCAGAAAAGACGTGGAGGTCGCAGCAGCTTAACAGTACAGTTTTAATGCCCCTCAGAAGAGACATGGAGGTCCCAGTAGCTTAACAAGAAGCTTTTAATGCTCCTCAGAAGAGATGTGGAGGTCCCAGTAGCTTAAAAAGACGCTTTTAATGCCCCTCAGAAGAGACGTGGAGGTCACAGTAGCTTAACAAGACGCTTTTAATGCCCCTCAGAAAAGTGGTGGAGGTCACAGTAACTTTACAAGACACTTTTAATGCCCCTCAGAAGAGACGTGGAGGTCCCAGTAGATTAACAAGATGCTTTTAATGCCCCTCGGAAAAGTGATGGAGGTCGCAGTAGCTTAACAAGACGCTTTTAATGCCCCTCAGAAGAGACATGGAGGTCCCAGTAGCTTAAAAAGACGCTTTTAATGCCCCTCAGAAGAGACATGGAGGTCGCAGTAGCTTAACAATATGGTTTTAATGCTCCTCAGAAGAGACGTGGAGGTCCCAGTAGCTTAACAAGACGCTTTTAATGACCCTCAGAAGAGACGTGGAGGTCCCAGTAGCTTAAAAAGACGCTTCTAATGCCCCTCAGAAGAGACGTGGAGGTCCCAGTAGCTTAACAAGTTGGTTTTAATGCCCCTCAGAAGAGACGTGGAGGTCCCAGTAGCTTAACAAGACGCTTTTAATGCCCCTAGGAAAAGTGGTGGAGGTCACAGTAGCTTAACAAGACACTTTTAATGCCCCTCAGAAGAGACGTGGAGGACCCAGTAGCTTAACAAGACCCTTTTAATGCCCCTCTGTAGAGACGTGGAGGTCCCAGTAGCTTAACAAGATGATTTTAATGCCCCTCGGAAAAGTGGTGGAGGTCGCAGTAGCTTAACAAGACGCTTTTAATGCCCCTCGGAAAAGTGGTGGAGGTCGCAGTAGCTTAACAAGATGCTTTTAATGCCCCTTAAAATAGCCATACAGTACAGCATCTTAAAAATATTATTCCCATTATTGGGGAGTTGGTCTCCCACAGTCTTTGCTTAAGCCTTCCAAGCAAAAGCTGACAAAAATAAGGACGGAGGAACTTTCAATAATGGCAACACGGACCACGGTCATCCTGGTGGTATAGTGGTGGTGGAAGCTGAGGATAAGGAGAACATAAAACAGCCGAAATGAGGAAGCGTATACCCATGTGTGGGTGTGAAGCGGTGCATGTGAATACACCTCCAGAAATAACACAGTGGATTTGACTCTATGTTACTCTGCTGTCATTTGGTGGTGATGAGAAGTCTGGCCCAATCCAGCCCTTGTTCATTTTGATAAGGGTCAGCTTGTCAGCATTGTCAGTTGACAGGCGAGTGCGCTTATCAGTTATAATTCCCCCAGCGGCACTAAAAACACGCTCCGATAACACGCTAGCGGCAGGGCAGGCCAGGACCTCCAAGGCGTACAGAGCGAGTTCATTCCAAGTGTCCAGCTTGGATACCCAATAATTAAAAGACACAGAGGAATCACGGAGGACGCTGGTACGGTCGGCAAGGTACTCCCTCACCATCTTTTGAAACTTTCCACTCCTTGTGAGAGTACCCCACGCCTCAGGGCCTGTAAGCTGGGTGGGTCTCAGAAAACTTTCCCAGAACGTTGACAGTGTTCCCCTGCCTCTGCTGGATTGGAGTTGCCTCTCTCTCGCTTGTACGCCTTGGTTGGTCAACGAACTGTGACCTCTGCCGCTAGCATGTTCAGATGGGAAATTTTTTAACAGTTCTGCAGCAAGGGCCTTCTGGTACTGCCCCATTTTTGTAGACCTCTCCACCTCAGAAATAAGAGAGTGAAAGTTCTCCTTGTAGTGGGGGTCTAAAAGTGTCACCAACCAGTAATGACGGTCACCCAACATTTTGACAACGTGAGGGTCACGGTTAAGGCAGCGTAACATAAAGTCAGCTATGCATGCCAGACTGGTAACGGGCAAGACTTCCGTGTCCTCACCAAGATGACGACTGACCATGGTCTCCTCCTCCTCCTCCTCCCCCCTATCCTCAGGCCACCCACGCTGAACCGACGGGATGACAGTTGTACAGGTACTACCGTCTACAGCGCATGATACAAGCTCCTGTTCTTCCTCCTCCTCCTCCTCCTCTCCCTCATTGTCCCCCAATGCACTTTGGGATGAGATGAGGCTGGGCTTTGTGTAATCGACCGCTACGGCTTCTTAATCCATCTCATCATACTCTGGCTGCAATGCCTCCTCTTTAATTCTCTGCAGAGAGCATTGCAAAAGACAGACAAGTGCAATGCTGACGCTAATGATGGCGTCATCGCCACTCACCATCTGGGTGGACTCCTCAAAGTTTGTCAAGATGGTACAGATGTCAGACATCCAGGTCCATTTCTGAGGTCTTATGTGTGGAGTCTGACCTGAATATCGACGGCCTTGTTGCAGCTGGTACTCCACAACTGCTCTCTCCTGCTCACAAATAGAGATGAGCGTTGTTCGACTCGAACTGTTTGCCAATCTCAAATTCGAGCTGTTTAGGGCGGTGTTCGAGCCGTTCAGCGAACACGAACGATTTGAAAAAAATTCGGCTGTTCGAGGTTATGTTCCATAACTGTTCATGCACCAAAATCATAACTGGATTTTTTCTCAGTAATGATGAAAATTAATGTTAATACGCAGTTTGAGTGTACAGCGGGGCGGGGGGAGGGGCAGGGGATGGATCTCTGCAGGAATAATGAAGATCTCCATTTTTTTTTCTCTTTCCCGCATTTACAGTGGGGAGGTGCAATCTGTCAGCCTATCAGCAGCGCACACACGGATCGAAGTGCTTTTTTTTCCCACAAGCAAGGGCATGTGTCATTGGCAGTGTATGTCACATGTCCTTGCCCTATAAGACCCAGCCATTTTCCCCGTCGCCACCATTTTCTCACTGCTGCAGCTGCGTGTTAGACGGCACCGCTGTTGCTGTGTGCGCTATACCTTGTTAATTTCAAGCCAATTTTCGCACAAATCTACAGATAGCTTGGGAGTAGGGAATAGTTGTGATTGCAGTCCTTTTAAGGACTAGGTTACAGCATTTCCTACGACTTTTATCAGGCAGGTCTGTGCTCTTAAATAGATAGGTTGGGAGTAAAGACTAATTGTAATTGCAGTCCTTTTCAGGACTAAGTTACATCAGTTTCTATCAGTTTTTGCCAGGCAGGTCTGTGCCAGTGCTGTGCAAGTTTTTTTCACAGCATTTGGCTAAATCTAGCAAAGCTAATCCTTTTTGGCCTACTGCAGAGTGTGTTAGTCAGTGGAGTACCCTATCTGTGCTGCAAGCTACACCACCTGTGTATAGAATACCATTTTTTTTACTTCACCTAGTGAAGTAAAACCTTTTGGGCATAGCACCATTCTATTAGTCCATCTATACTGACCTCCATCAGGTTGCAAATTGAATATAATTTTTTTCTGCATCTAGCTCTGAAAAAATATTTGGGCTTCTAGCAGTGTGTGGGACTTGTTCTATTAGTTCATCTATACTGACCTCCATCAGGTTGCAAATTGAATATAATTTTTTTCTGCATCTAGCTCTGAAAAAATATTTGGGCTTTTAGCAGTGTGTGGGACTTGTTCTATTAGTCCATCTATACTGACCTCCATCAGGCTGCAAATTAAAAATAATTTTTTTCTGCATCTAGCTCTGAAAAAATATTTTGGCTTCTAGCACTGTGTGGGACTTGGTCTATTAGTCCATCTATACTGACCTCCATCACGTTGCAAATTGAATATAATTTTTTTATGCATCTAGCTCTGAAAAAATATTTGGGCTTCTAGCAGTGTGTGGGACTTGTTCTATTAGTCCATCTATACTGACCTCCATCAGGTTGCAAATTGAATATCATTTTCTTCTGCATCTAGCTCTGAAAAAATATTTGGGCTTCTAGCAGTGTGTGGCACTTGTTCTATTAGTCCATCTATACTGAACTCCATCAGGTTGCAAACTGAATATAACTTTTTTCTGCATCTAGCTCTGAAAAAATATTTGGCTTCTAGCAGTGTGTGGGACTGGGTCTATTAGTCCATCTATACTGACCTCCATTAGGTTGCAAATTAAAAAGAATTTTTTTCTGCATCTAGCTCTGAAAAAATATTTGGGCTTCTAGCAGTGTGTGGGACTTGTTCTTTTAGCCCATCTATACTGACCTCCATCAGGTTGCAAATTGAATATAATTTTTTTCTGCATCTAGCACTGAAAAAATATTTGGGCTTCTAGCAGTGTGTGGGACTTGTTCTATTAGTCCATCTATACTGATCTCCATCAGGATGCAAACTGAATATAATTTTTTTCTGCATCTAGCTCTGAAAATATATTTGGCCTTCTAGCAGTGTGTGGGAATTGTTCTATTAGTCCATCTATACTGACCTCCATCAGGTTGCAAATTAAAAATAATTTTTATCTGCATCTAGCTCTGAAAAAATATTTGGGCTTCTAGCAGTGTGTGGGACTTGTTCTATTAGTCCATCTATACTGACCTCCATCAGGTTGGAAATTGAATATAATTTTTTTCTGCATCTAGCTCTGAAAAAATATTTGGGCTTCTAGCAGTGTGTGGGACTTGTTCTATTAGTCCATCTATACTGACCTCCATCAGGTTGCAAACTGAATATAATTTTTTTCTGCATCTAGCTCTGAAAAAATATTTGGGCTTCTAGCAGTGTGGGACTTTGTCTATTAGTCCATCTATACTGACCTCCATCAGCTTGCAAATTAAAAATATTTTTTTTCTGCATCTAGCTCTGAAAAAATATTTGGGCTTCTAGCAGTGTGTGGGACTTGTTCTTTTAGCCCATCTATAGTGACCTCCATCAGGTTGCAAATTGAATATAATTTTTTTCTGCATCTAGCACTGAAAAAATATTTGGGCTTCTAGCAGTGTGTGGGACTTGTTCTATTAGTCCATCTATACTGACCTCCATCAGGTTGCAAACTGAATATAATTTTTTTCTGCATCTAGCTCTGAAAAAATATTTGGGCTTCTAGCAGTGTGTGGGACTTGGTCTACTAGTCCATCTATACTGACCTCCATCAGGTTGCAAATTGAATATAATTTTTTTCTGCATCTAGCTCTGAAAAAATATTTGGGCTTCTAGCAGTGTGTGGGACTTGGTCTATAAGTCCATCTATGCTGACCTCCATCAGGTTGCAAATTGAATGTAATTTTTTTCTGCATCTAGCTCTGAAAAAATATTTGGGCTTCTAGCAGTGTGTGGGACTTGGTCTATTAGTCCATCTATACTGACCTCCATCAGGTTGCATATTGAATATAATTTTTTTCTGCATCTAGCTCTGAAAAAATATTTGGGCTTCTAGCAGTGTGTGGGACTTGGTCTATTAGTCCATCTATACTGACCTCCATCAGGTTGCAAATTGAATATAATTTCTTTCTGCATCTAACCCAGCTAATAGTTTTGGCCTAATACCACAGTTTGGCCACTCAGCTCTGCTCGGTTCCCATCCATTGTTTTTAGTGCAAATAACTCCAGAGTTGTGAATTAGTTAACCACCAAAATGAGTGGAAAAAGGCCTGCTGCTGGTGGAAGGGGAATAGGCATGTTGGGAAGGGGAATAAAGGTTGTGTCCGTGGGGTAGGTGTTAAATCAACAGTAACATCTGCAGAAGAAAGACCATCTTCCAGCCAAACTAAAATGTCTACTTCTTTTAGCGGACAATGTGATAAGATCCCTTTCTTACGGCCACGCCAATCGCTACAAATTCCAGATGAGGCACAAAAACAGCAGGTGCTTCAACGGATATCAAGTGCTCCTTTAAGTGGGCTCTCCTCTACATCAACTTCAACATCACAAATACTCCAGTCCTCAAAGGTGTCACCCTAATCGCACTTGCTTCCTCACAGCTCCCAAATCTCCAGCTGCCCGTCTGAGTATGAGGTAGAACAGATGGTTGAGTCTGCAGAGCTGTTTACTCATACTATAACCTGGGAATCAGAGGTCGGCTCCAGCGCTTCTGTGAATCCAGACGAGGAAATGATCTGCACTAATGCCCAGAATCTTTATGAGTCGGATCCAGGACCAGACGCTGAAGGTTCTGACCATAATGTAGACCCTCATTCCGAAACTGTAACTCCTGTTGGTGGAGACAATGAGGAAGATGATGATGAGACTCAAATACCTGATTGGAGCGACAACTTTAGTTTTTTGTCAGGGCAGGAACAGGTTGGCTCTGAGGACGACGGGTGTGATAACGCACAGGGTGATGATGATGAGGTTGGAGATCCCACTTACTGTCAACCAACAGTCAGCCAAGAGATGAGGTCAGCAGAGGAGGTGGAGGAGAATGCTAGTGACGACGAGGTCAGGTTGCGCCTTCGTGGACAGAGACGTAGTACAGGAAGCACGTCAACAACTGCATCCTCAAACACAACTCTGCCTCTCACCACAAGTCGTGGTGGCTCTTCAGGTCGCATGGGTGCTAAGCCTTGCATAGCCTGGGCATTTTTTCAGATCGATAAAGATGACCCAACTCGTGTTATCTGTAACATTTGTCAGCAAAAGCTAAGTAGAGGCCAAAAAATACATAGTTTGAGTACTTCATGCATGAGCCGACACATGGACATGAAGCATAAGTTGCAGTGGGAAGCTCACTGTGCTACAATGCGGCCTAGCCGGCCGGGCCAACCACCGTCTGCCATATCTTGTGCATCCGCGGCCTCTTCATCCTCTGTGACTGGGGGGACAGCAGTCACACCTGTTTTGGTACGCAGACCTGCCACCTCTTTACTCGCAACAGCCAGCGTGATTGGCAGGTCATCATTTTCTTTGGAGGTGGTAACACCAGCTGGTGTTGAGCGCTGTCCGACATCGATAGCACCACCTTTGGATCAAGGCAACCTAACATGTCCACCTGCATCTTCCTCACAGATCGGCAGTTTGCCGGGGACACCCTTATCAACCCCGTCTAAGCACAATAGCCAGCCCTCGGTCCCTCAGATGTGGACAAGTAAAAGACGATTTCCTCCTAGCCATGAGAAAGCTAAGAGGTTGAATTTCACCATCTGCAAGCTCTTGGCTACAGAAATGCTGCCTTTCCGCCTCGTGGACACAGAGGATTTTGGAGACCTTATGTCCGTCGCAGTGCCCCAGTACCAGATGCCCAGTCGGCACTACTTCTCAAAGAAAGGTGTGCCTGCGCTCCACCAGCATGTCGCACACAACATCACCGCTTCTTTGAGAAACTCTGTGTGTGACAGGGTGAATTTCACCACAGACACTTGGACGAGTAGGCATGGACAGGGGCGTTACATGTCGCTGACTGGGCACTGGGTAACTATGGTGACAGCAGGACAAGGGGCTGCTGTCCCAGTCTTGCCGTCCCCACGAGTTGTGCGTCAATCCTCTTTATCTCAAAGTTCCTCCACTGCTTCTGCCTCCTCAACCTCCTCTCAGTCCTCCACCTGCACCCAAAGCCTGTCTGGTCATGCCACAAGCTTTCTAACTGCGCAGAAGGGATCCTGCACACCTTCTTACTATGCTGGCAGTAGGTCTCAACGTCATCAGGCGGTTTTTAATTTGAAATGTCTGGGAAATGTGAGTCACACAGCTGAGGAGTTGTGGTCAGCTCTGGAGAACCAATTTCATGAATGGTTGTCTCCACTGGACCTGAAACCAGGGAAGGCCGTGTGCGACAATGCTGCAAACCTGGGTGCGGCCCTTCCCTGGGGCAATGTCACACACGTGCCTTGTATGGCTCACGTGTTGAACCTGGTTGTCAAGCAATTTTTAGCCCACTATGGCGGACTAGATGGCCTTCTGCAGAGGGCATGGTCGCTGTGTGCTCACTTTCGCCGTTCGCATCCCGCAGCTCAGCGACTTACATCTCTACAGAAGTCGTTGGGCCTGCCACTTCACCGGCTAAAATGCGATGTGCCTACCCAGTGGAATTCAACTCTGCACATGTTGCAGCGACTGTGGCAGCACCGACAAGCCCTGGTGCAATACGTTCTGACGTATAGCCTGGGCCAACGAGATCCAGAGGTGGGGCAAATCACGCTGGAGTAGTGGTCTCAGATCAGGGACCTATGCACCCTTCTGCAGAGTTTTGAAATGGCGACGAAGATGTTTAGTGCTGACGATGCCATTATCAGCATGACTATTCCGGTGATTTACATGCTGGAGCACATGTTAAACAGAATTCGGAGTCAGGTGGTGGCACAAGAGGAGGTGGAGGAAGTAGAGGAGGAGGAGTTGTATGCGGAAGGGCTAACATCTGCAAGGTCCAGACGGTCGGCAGCACCAAGGCGGCAGGCATGTGAGGGTGGGGGAGATGGTTTTACCAGGGCGCATGGTAGCAGCCAAACTAGTGAGGAAGGTGCAGGAGCCCAGGAAGAAGTGGAGGACGAACTGATGGAAGACTCATCAGATGAGGGAGACCTTGATCACATTTCTGTTGTGCGAGGTTGGGGGGAGAGGACAGAGGAAGGAAGCATGATTGTTACCTCACCACCAACACAACAGGGACTTGGTGCTCCTGGATGCGCAAGACACATGAGTGCCTTCTTGCTGCACTACCTGCAACATGACCCTCGAATTGTGAGAATTAGAAATAATCCTGACTACTGGGTTACCACACTGTTAGATCCCTGGTACAAAAGTAAATTTGCAGAAATTATTCCTACCATAGAAAGGGATGCACGCATGCAGGAGTATCAGCAGAGACTGTTGCAGAATCTTACATGTGCTTTTCCACAAAACACCAGTGGTGCACGTAGTGAATCTCACAGTTCCAACTTGCCAACCGTGGGACCGTCGAGTGTTCAGCACTCAAACCGTAACAGAAACACTGTATCTGCTGGTAACATCAATTTTGCGGAATCATTTCACCACTGTTTTAGCCCATCCTTTGCAATGCCACAGGAGACAAGAAGTCTGACACATAGTCAACGCCTAGAGACGATGGTACAGGAGTATCTCCAAGTAAACAGTGAAGCCATGACTGTGTCACTGGACCCTTGCTCTTTTTGGGCTTCCAATCTGGATAAATGGCCGGAGCTAGCCACTTACGCCTTGGAGATCTTGTCATGCCCTGCAGCCAGCGTTCTGTCTGAACGTGTGTTCAGCGCTGCTGGTGGTGTGCTGACAGATAAGCGCACGCGGCTCTCCACTGATAATGTAAACATACTCACGTTCATAAAGATGAACAAATCATGGATCCGAAATGACTTTTCTACCCCTGTGTCATCCTGGGGAGAGTAAAAGCTTGATGATTGGTTAAAATCACCTCACCAACCGTTTTAAGCTTTCAAATTACTAATCATGTTTATCTGTATCTTGGCTGGAAAATAATTTGGGCTTTGTAGCAGTGTGCAGTACTGATTCTATTAGGCCATCTATACTAAGCTCCACCAGATTTAAAATTACTAATCATGTTTATCTGTATCTTGGCTGGAAAATAATTTGGGCTTTGTAGCAGTGTGCAGCACTGATTCTAATAGGCCATCTATACTACGCTCAACCAGATTTAAAATTACTAATCATGTTTATCTGTATCTTGGCTGGAAAATAATTTGGGCTTTGTAGCAGTGTGCAGTACTGATTCTAATAGGCCATCTATACTATGCTCAACCAGATTTAAAATTACTAATCATGTTTATCTGTATCTTGGCTGGAAAATAATTTGGGCTTTGTAGCAGTGTACAGTACTGATTCTATTAGGCCATCTATACTAAGCTCCACCAGATTTAAAATTACTAATCATGTTTATCTGTATCTTGGCTGGAAAATAATTTGGGCTTTGTAGCAGTGTGCAGTACTGATTCTTTTAGGCCATCTCTACTAATTTCCACCAGATTTAAAATTAATAACAATTTTTAGCTGCATCTAGCCCGGATAATAATTTTGGGGCTCCGAGATGCGCAAGACACATAAGTGCCTTCTTGCTGCACTACCTGCAACATGACCCTCAGATTGTCAGAATTCGAAGTATTCCTGACTACTGGGTTGCCACACTCTTAGATCCCCCACACTCTTCGATCAACCTTTTCATTTTAATAAAGACCAAAAAAATGGTCATTTTTGAAATTATAAGCATTAGCAGATTATTAGAAACTGAAATCAAACAGTTTTCAACTCAAAACTTCATTCTAGGTGATGTTACATTTGCACATAGTACCCCTTGTTCGAAAGGAGCTTCTGAACTCTCTCGTCCATTGAATTTGTCAGGTTTTGGATGGCTTCTGCTTCAATTGTTTTGCATGAGGACAGAATACCCTCCCAGAGCTGTTGCTTAGATGTGAACTGCCTCCCGCCATCATAGACACTGCTTTTGATGATGCTCCAGAGGTTCTGAATGGGGTAGAGGTCAGGGGAGCATGGGGGTCACACCATAAGTTTGTCCTCTTTTATGCCCATATCAGCCAGAGATGCAGATGTGTTATGTGCAGCATGAGACGGTGCATTATCATGCATAAAAATGATCTTGCTGTGGAATACACGGTTCTTCTTCTTGAACCATGGCAGGAAGTGCTGTTTGAGAAACTCCACATACATTATGGAGTTCATCTTTACCCCTTCAGGGATCCTAAAGGGGCCAACAATCTCTCTCCCCATGATTCCAGCCCAAAACATTAGTCCACCTCCTCCTTGCTGGCGCTGTAGCTGTGTTTGCGTGGGGTGTCCATCAACCAACCATCCTCCACTCCATCCATCTGGACCATCGAGCGTTGCACGGCACTCATCCGTGAACAAAACAGTTTTGAAATCAGTCTTCATGTAATGTTTGGCCCACTGGAGCCATTTCTACTTGTGTGAAGTGGATAGAGGAGGTCGACAGGATGGCGTACGCACAGCTGCAATCCTCTGAAGGACCCTGCATCTTGTTGTTCGGGGGACGTTGGAGGCACCAGCAGCTTCAAAAACTTGTCTGCTGCTATGACAAGGCTTTTTTGCCACTGCTCTTTTAACCTGACGTAATTGCCTGTAGGAAAGAGTCCTCAATTTTCCCTTATCAGCACGCACACGTGTGTACCGTGAATCAGCTACATACTTCTTGATTGCCAAGACACTTCATCCTGATCATCGCACAATGTTGATTGTAGTCATGCCTTGACCTAAACACTCCACAATTTGTTGCTTCTCAGCAGCCGACACATCCTTTTTCTTTCCCATTTTTGCAGAAAATGTAGGCTGCTTAATAATGTGGGACAGCCTTCTTAAGTAGTCTTGCCTTTCATTGGACACACCTGCCAAACTAATTAGCACAGGTGTCTGCAATTGCTTACAGTGACATAAAGAGCCCTGACACACATCTCCATCAATGAGTTTAACTGACAAACAAACAAATTCTTTCCTTATCACTACTAAACACTTTTGCATAATAATTTGGAACACAGTGTACATGTGCTTTTCCACAAAACACCAGTGGTTCATGTAGTGAATCTTGCAGTTCTAACTTGCCAACCGTGGTCTGTATGGAGTTGTTCAATAAAGGGCCCAAAATTAAGATAACATAGACGGGAGAGGTCTCTATGAATAGGAATTCCTAAGTATTTGATACCCTGTGAGGGCCAGGCAAAGGGAAAGTTGGACTGGATGGAATCCTGAATGGATTTGGGGAGGGAGACATCGAGGGCCTCAGACTTCGCTGCATTGATTTTAAAATTTTACCATGTAACAAAGTGATCTATTTCAGCCATAACAGCATGGATGGATATATGTGATTGAGTGATATATACTAGGACATCATCAGCAAATAGAGAGCACTTGTACTCGGTGCCTCCCACCTCAATCCACCTAATATTGGGGTTATGGCGAATTGATGAGAGCAGGTGCTCCGTCACTAGGATGTATAAGAGAGGGGACAGAGGACATCCCTGCCTTGTCCCATTGGTGATTATGAAAGGTGAAGAAAATGTTCTGACGCGCCCCCTGGGCCTTGGTACACCTTGAGCCGGACCCTTTTTGGTGGATGCTGGTGGTTGTAGTCTCCGTGGCGGCGAACCGGTTCCGTGGCTTAGGGCGGTCAAACCAGTGGCGGAACTATTTTTGTGGTTTTGATGTTAAAATGTCCGACTACGCCACCCGTGGATTGCGGTCAGAGTGAACCGCCGCTGGAGGGCAGACCGCTGAGGCTGGTGTTGTGGGTGCAGCAGAGCGTAGCATAAGTCCCCACTGGAGGAGTATAGCCTCAGGGAAGTGTATGCGGAGGATGGAGGTGATGGTGCAGGGCAGCAGCAGTAACGACACTGAGTCAGTGATGCAGTCCAGGGCCTTTACTCACAGTTCTTATTATCCAGACCACTTCTGCAGGTAATGGCTGCCCACGTCGTACTGTGCTCACCAGGTGAGGGGCTCAGACAACTCCAAGATAACTTTGGAGCGCTTCACAGGACCCCCTTTGTGTGTCCTTTGTCTGGCCTTTCTTACCAACCCTTCTGTCCGGCTGCCTCAGGCCTCCTCTTGGTAAACTTGGCGCCAGATTCCCTGACCCTATGTGGTGCTTTCCTAGCGGGTGTAGCGAGGGGCTACGCCACATAAAATGTCACAGCCTCCGGTTTCTAGCTGAGGGTCGTTTCCCGCCTCCACTAGTTTCGGGGACCGGTCTCCCCCTTTGGCCTGACCCCTCCACGCAGGTGGATTCGGGCGTGCGGTGGCGATTCGCCCGTCCGCACCCCTGGGATCCCTTCGTTCCTCGTTCCTGGAGCCTTCTCCGCTCCTCTTCCTTCCTTCTCCCTCTTCCAGGCCTGGGCCTCTGTTACTAGGCCCGCCTCCGGAGCAGAGCTCATGCAGAGCCCCTGCTCCCTGTCACTTCTGATCAGACTTCTCTGCACTGAACGAAGATTGTGCCCACCTTTTATACTCCCTTCTCAATGCACCCAGGAACTGCTTCCTCCCTGCTCCTGCACTGCAGGGTTCCCCTTCCTCAGTGTTCCCTCCCCCCACTCCAGCCAGGGACAGGGACTGTCGTGCCCATCTCAGGGGCATATTGGTTGCCCTGCCCCACAGCAATGTGGTGTAATGCATGCAGGTGTCGGGTCCTGATCCACACTCCATCCTTACCTGAGAGTGAGATATCACACCTCTGGGTGAGGTGCAATACCTCTGTAGCAACCGAGCCCTCAGGGTGCTACAGTTCCATTTATCTTCAGCCTAGGTGACGTATTGCGAAATAGGGCCGTGATTTTGGCTATAAAAGGGTCCCCTAGACCCCTACCCCAAGCTTTTTAAGAGAATAATATATGGTGTGCCAGGAGACTCTATGGAATGCTTTCTCAGCATCCAACGAGAGTATCTAATTACAATTTTTTAACTGCATCTAGCCCAGGAAATACTTTGTACCTAGTAGCAGTGTCTGCTAGTCAGCAGATTATCCCGGCTGTTAAGCAAGCTACACCACCTGTAGTTTGGACACTTAATTTTTTCAAAGGAAATGCTTCGGGACCACAGGATACTCAGTGAAGAGCATCAGGAGGCACCCCAAGGCATAGGGGCTGGGACTGGCGGTAGGATGCCTTGCGGTGGACAGCCGAGCTCGATCCTTATAAAAGCTTTTTAACTGCAGCAGCTTTAGTGGACGCTACTGGAGCTGGAATTACGTGGCTGCTGGCATGAGACTTGCCCTCCAATAGATCCTTGTAAAAGGATTTAAAGTGTATTCATTAAAATTAGAGAGACAAATTACAGAGCCTCCACCGCAGGGGGGCTCGCTCGACCCACCAGCGGACAGGCACCAGTATTGGGAGAGGGGGGCTGGCCGTCAGGGTCCACCGCGGCTCTGGCACAAATGCGGCGACACGGAGGTGGCACGGGCAGGAACGGACTGGCTGTGTGGGCTTCTCACTTTTAGGATTTTAGAAGGACATGACATGCCTATATCTGTGTCTCCCCCTCCTTTTACTCCTCCACCTCTTTTCTTTTTGCATGACTATATGTACTTGTCACTTTTCCAGGTGTTAGTTATGTCTTCTGAGCAGTTTGTCAGCTTTTGGACACCTTTGAAGGTGTTTTCTATGTGTTTCTATGTGTTTTTGTTTGCCTGCCATTGGTTTTAACGGTGTTCGAAGGTGTTCGACGAACAGTTCGTCGAACAGTTCGGCGAACACACGGGTGTTCGACGAACCGAACTCAAACACTACGGGGGTGGCTCAACACTACTCACAAATCGTTTGCAACATGTGGAGGGTAGAATTCCAACATGTGGGGGCATCACACACCAGTCGGTGTGACGGAAGCTGCGAACGCTGCTGCAACACAGCATTGGCGGCGGAAGCTGTAGCCGACTTGCGAAAATAAGCTGACAGGTGGCGTACTTTGACGAGCAGAACTGGCAACTCGGGGTACGATTTAAGAAACCGCTGAACCATGAGGTTAAGCACATAAGCCAGGCATGATACGTGTGTGATCTCACCTCGCCTCAGAGCCACCAACAGGCTACGGCAATTGTCATACACGACCATGCTTGGATGTAGGTTCAGCGGTCTCAGCCACAGATCTGCCTGCTCTTTCACAGCTGTCTACAACTCACAAGCAGTGTGAGGTTTCTCACCTAAGCTTATGAGTTTCAGCACAGTCTGTTGCCGCTTGGCGGAGGCAGTACTGCAGTGCTTCCAGCTTGTAACTGATGTGTTGATATCTGAGATGGAAGCTGAACATGAGGAGGAGGAGGAGGATGATGCACAGGAGCTGTATACTGTGGGGGCAACTCTGACTGACATAGGGCCCGCAATACTCGGTGTCGGGAGGATGTGTTCCGTCCCAAGGTCCTACTGGATCCCGGCTTCCACTATGTTTACCCAGTGTGCCGTCAGGGAGATATACCATCCCTGGCCACAAGCACTTGTCCACGTGTCCGTTGTGAGGTGGACTCTCCCAGTAACTGCGTTGTTGAGGGCACGGCAGATGTTTTGGGACACGTGCTTGTGTAGTACGGGGATGGCACACCGGGCAAAATAGTGTCGGCTGGGGACCGAGTACCGAGGGACGGCCACCACCATAAGGTTGAGGAAGGATTCTGTCTCCACCAGCCTAAAAGGCAGCATTTCCAACTCAAGCAGTCGTGAAATGTGCGAATTTAGGACTTGGGCTGTGGGGCGTTAGCTTCGAATTTCCGCTTTCGTTCAAAGGTCTGCGATATGGACAATTGAACGCTGCGGTGGGACGTGGACGTGGACGTTGATGCTTATCCATGAGAAACTGCCATAACAAGTGAAGACTGAGAGGAGGGGGCATCTTTGCATGCAGTATGGACAGGGGATTGCCTTGCACACACAACAGGGGGTTTTATTGCACGCACAACAGCGGAAGAAGCAGTGGTGACACCCACTGACAATGGTCGTGGACCCTGGGATTCGCTCCACAAAGTCGGGTGCTTTGCTGCCATGTGCCTGATCATGCTGGTAGTGGTCAAGCTGGTAGTTTTGTCACCCCTGCTGATGCTGGCATGGCAGGTGGTACAAATGGCCTTTTTGGGGTTATCAGCAGAGTCTTTAAAAAAATTCCAGACTCTGGAAGACCTACCGCTTGTACTGGCAACATCCCTCGTGTTGGTGTTACGGGGAACGGTTGCTCACCTTCTGTGTGCGGCCTCCACACTGCTTCTTCCTGCCTGTTGGGGTACTCTGCCTCCCTCCCCCTGTGTGCTGCTGGGCTCACTCTGCATGTCCTCCTGCCATGTTGGGTCAGTTACTAGATCATCCACCACCTCCTCCTCTTCCACGTGCGCACCACGATCCCCCTCCTCACTTCCTGGCAATTGTGTCTCGTCATCGTCCACCTCTTGTGACAAATTGCCAGCGTCGACTTCCTGTGCCCGTGGCTGTTCAAATATTTGGGCATCGCTACATGGGATCTCCTCTTCCACCACTTCAAGCGGAGCAGGCAAGGGGCACAAAACTGGAAATGGACCAGTGAACAGCTCTTCAGAGTTTCCAAGTGTAGGATCAGTCGCTGTCTGACGACAGTCGGCATGGTGGGAGGAAGGAGCATCAGGGTGAGGAGGAGTATGCGGTCGAGACTAACGGCTACTAAGAGTCGACCGTATGGAAGACAGGCCGGAGGTGGTGGTGCCCAGGTAACTGGAAGTATTATCTGCTATCCAATTAATAACCTGTTCACACTGATCAGTTCGCAATACTGGTGTTGTTCTGCGCTTCCCTAGTAATTCGGTCAAGAAGTGGGAGCGAGAAGATGTGGCTGTTGGTTGTGGCACATTTTCACCTTGGCCACGGCCCCGTCCTCTGCACGCACCATCACCAGAACGTCCACTTCCACGTCCCTTGCCACACGCCTTGCCCATTGTAAAGGAAGTAAAATAGCTTACACTCGCACTATCAATGGAAAAAGGGTAATAATAGGTAGATTAGAACCATGGAAGAGGAAAACCACAGTTCTATTTCTCTGGCCTACACCCGACTCTTTTAAACAATCTGAACAATCAGGGAGAAACTATTACTGTTTTTCTTTACGGAAAAAATACCAAAAGCTGAATAATAAGTGGATAATACAGAGGTTTGAACCGTGGAACTGCAAAACCACACTTGTATTTCTTGGGCCTACACCAGACTATTTTCAACAGATATATTTGTGTCTGAAAAATTAGTGAGACACTATTATTTTTTTTTTTTACGGCAAAAAATGCCAAAAGCAGGATAATAGAGATTTTTTACCATGGAACAGCAATACCACAGTTATAATTTACTGGTGTATACCAGACTTTTTTAAATATATATATTTGCGGCTGAACAGTGAGCGACACACTCAAACTCTTTTTTTTAGATACAAATGGCCCATGGAACTGCAAAACCACACTTCTATTTCTCTGACCTACACCAGACTATTTTCAACAGATATATTTGTGTCTGAAAAATCAGAGACACATTTTTTTTTTTTGGGGGGGGGAACCAAAAGGTTAATAAGACTGGTATTTGTACAGTGTGAAGGAGGAAAAAAAAAGAGGATTTAGAAGAAAAAAAATTATTTTTCCTGGCCCCCAAGACCTGGAGCTAAGTCCAGCAATTTCAGCAACAGGAGCACACAGGACTGTAATGCAGCGTTTGCTGGTGTAACCACTGCGTCTCCTATACAGCCTGCCTGCCTGATATCTGGGATGGATATTAGTCCTGAGAAGGACTGTTTGTTTGATCTGGCAGCCTTTACAGACCCTACACTAACTATTTCACAGGATATATCTCTCCCTAAATCAGCAGCGCTGTCCCTACACTGTCTGATCCGGAGCGACTGTGTCCAAGATGGCGGCGCCAGGTTTTAAATACACGAGGTGACGCTGTGCGGCCAGCCAATCACTGTAATGTCCACAAACAACATGGCTGCGGCATTACAGTGACTGGCTGGCAATCCCTGCATGTTCATTGGCTCTGTAAAGAGCGCCAAACATGCAGGGCGGAGACCCGACCTCCCGCCCGAGTAACCCGGAAATGCTCGGTGCTCGCCAATCATCCCGAGTAGCGTAATGCTCGGGCGAGTACCGAGCAGTGTCGAGCATGCTCGCTCAACACTAGTGTCTACCGCTGGTGTGGTGGGCTCAGTGTGGACTAGAGATGAGCGTTGTTCTACTCGAACTGTTCGACAATCTCAAATTCGAGCTGTTTTGGGCGGTGTTCGAGCCGGTCGGCGAACACGAACAATTTGAGAAAAATTCGGCTGTTCGAGGTTATGTTCGATAACTGTTCGTGCACCAAAATCATAACTGGATTTTTTCTCAGTAATGATGAAAATTAATGTTAATACGCAGTTTGAGTGTACAGCGGGGCGGGGGGAGGGGCAGGGGATGGATCTCTGCAGGAACAATGAAGATCTCCATTTTTTTTTCTCTTTCCCGCATTTGCAGTGGGGAGGTGCAATCTGTCAGCCTATCAGCAGCGCACACACGGAGCGAAGTGCTTTTTTTCACAAAAGCAAGGGCATGTGTGATTGGCAGTGTATGTCACATGTCCTTGCCCTATAAGACCAAGCCATTTTCCCCGTCGCCACCATTTTCTCACTGCTGCAGCTGTGTGTTAGACGGCACCGCTGTTGCTGTGTGCGCTATACCTTGTTAATTTCAAGCCAATTTTCGCACAAATATACAGATAGCTTGGGAGTAGGGAATAGTTGTGATTGCAGTCCTTTTAAGGACTAGGTTACAGCATTTCCTACGACTTTTATCAAGCAGGTCTGTGCTCTTAAATAGATAGATTGTGGGAGTAAAGACTAATTGTAATTGGAGTCCTTTTCAGGACTAGGTTACATCAGTTCCTATCAGTTTTTGCCGGGCAGGTCTGTGCCAGTGCTGTGCAAGTTTTTTTCACAGCATTTGGCTGAATCTAGCAAAGCTAATCCTTTTTGGCCTATTGCAGAGTGTGTTAGTCAGTGGAGTAGCCTATCTGTGTTGCAAGATATACCACCTGTGTATAGAATACCAATTTTTTTACTGCACCTAGTGAAGTAAAATCTTTTGGGCATAGCATCATTCTATTAGTCCATCTATACTGACCTCCATCAGGTTGCAAATTAAAAATAATTTTTTTCTGCATCTAGCTCTGAAAAAATATTTGGGCTTCTAGCTGTGTGTGGGACTTGGTCTATTAGTCCATCTATACTGACCTCCATCAGGCTGCAAATTAAAAATAATTTTTTTCTTCATTTATCTCTGAAAAAATATTTGGGCTTCTAGCAGCGTGTGGGACTTGTTCTATTAGTCCATCTATACTGACCTCCATCAGGTTGCAAATTAAAAATAATTTTTTTCTGCATCTAGCTCTGAAAAAATATTTGGGCTTCTAGCAGTGTGTGGGACTTGGTCTATTAGTCCATCTATACTGACCTCCATCAGGTTGCAAATTAAAAATAATTTTTTTCTGCATCTAGCTCTGAAAAAATATTTGGGCTTCTAGCAGTGTGTGGGACTTGGTCTATTAGTCCATCTATACTGACCTCCATCAGGTTGCAAATTGAATAAAAAAAATTTCTGCATCTAGCTCTGAAAAAATATTTGGGCTTCTAGCGGTGTGTGGGACTTGGTCTATTAGTCCATCTATACTGACCTCCATCAGGTTGCAAATTGAATAAAAAAAATTTCTGCATCTAGCTCTGAAAAAATATTTGGGCTTCTAGCAGTGTGTGGGACTTGGTCTATTAGTCCATCTATACTGACCTCCATCAGGTTGCAAATTAAAAATAATTTTTTTCTTCATTTATCTCTGAAAAAATATTTGGGCTTCTAGCAGCGTGTGGGACTTGTTCTATTAGTCCATCTATACTGACCTCCATCAGGTTGCAAATTAAAAATAATTTTTTTCTGCATCTAGCTCTGAAACAATATTTGGGCTTCTAGCAGTGTGTGGGACTTGGTCTATTAGTCCATCTATACTGACCTCCATCAGGTTGCAAATTAAAAATAATTTTTTTCTTCATTTATCTCTGAAAAAATATTTGGGCTTCTAGCAGCGTGTGGGACTTGTTCTATTAGTCCATCTATACTGACCTCCATCAGGTTGCAAATTAAAAATATTTTTTTTCTGAATCTAGCTCTGAAAAAATATTTGGGCTTCTAGCAGTGTGTGGGACTTGGTCTATTAGTCCATCTATACTGACCTCCATCAGGTTGCAAATTAAAAATAATTTTTTTCTTCATTTAGCTCTGAAAAAATATTTGGGCTTCTAGCAGTGTGTGGGACTTGTTCTATTAGTCCTTCTATACTGACCTCCAGCAGGTTGCAAATTGAATATAATTTTTTTCTGCATCTAGCTCTGAAAAAATATTTGGGCTTCTAGCGGTGTGTGGGACTTGGTCTATTAGTCCATCTATACTGACCTCCATCAGGTTGCAAATTGAATAAAAAAATTTTCTGCATCTAGCTCTGAAAAAATATTTGGGCTTCCAGCGGTGTGTGGGACTTGGTCTATTAGTCCATCTATACTGACCTCCATCAGGTTGCAAATTAAAAATAATTTTTTTCTGCATCTAACCCAGCCAATAGTTTTGGCCTAATACCACAGTTTGGCCACTCAGCTCTGCTCGGTTACCATCCATTGTTTTTTTGTGCAAACAACTCCAGAGTTGTGAATTAGTTAACCACCAAAATGAGTGGAAAAAGGCCTGCTGCTGGTGGAAAGGGGAATAGGCGTGTTGGGAAGGGGAAAAAAGGTTGTGTCCGTGGGGTAGCTGCAGAAGAAAGACCATCTTCCAGCCAAACTAAAATGTCTACTTCTTTTAGCGGACAATGTGATAAGATCCCTTTCTTACGGCCACGCCAATCGCTACAAATTCCAGATGAGGCACAAAAACAGCAGGTGCTTCAACGGATATCAAGTGCTCCTTTAAGTGGGCTCTCCTCCACATCAACTTCAACATCACAAATACTCCAGTCCTCAAAGGTGTCACCCAAATCGCACTTGCTTCCTCACAGCTCCCAAATCTCCAGCTGCCCGTCTGAGTATGAGGTAGAACAGATGGTTGAGTCTGCAGAGCTGTTTACTCATACTATAGCCTGGGAATCAGAGGTCGACTCCAGCGCTTCTGTGAATCCAGACGAGGAAATGATCTGCACTGATGCCCAGAATCTTTATGAGTCGGATCCAGGACCAGACGCAGAAGGTTCTGACCATAATGTAGACCCTCATTCCCAAACTGTAACTCCTGTTGGTGGAGACAATGAGGAAGACGATGATAAGACTCAAATACCTGATTGGAGCGACAACTTTAGTTTTTTGTCAGGGCAGGAACAGGTTGGCTCTGAGGACGACGGGTGTGATAACGCACAGGGTGATGATGATGAGGTCGGAGATCCCACTTACTGTCAACCCACAGTCAGCCAAGAGATGAGGTCAGCAGAGGAGGTGGAGGAAGATGCTAGTGACGACGAGGTCAGGTTGCGCCTTCCTGGACAGAGACGTAGTACTGGAAGCACGTCAACAACTGCATCCTCAAACACAACTCTGCCTCTCACCACAAGTCGTGGTGGCTCTTCAGGTCGCATGGGTGCTAAGCCTTGCATAGCCTGGGCATTTTTTCAGATCGATAAAGATGACCCAACTCGTGTTATCTGTAACATTTGTCAGCAAAAGCTAAGTAGAGGCCAAAAAATACATAGTTTGAGTACTTCATGCATGAACCGGCACATGGACATGAAGCATAAGTTGCAGTGGGAAGCTCAGTGTGCTACAATGCGGCCTAGCCGGCCGGGCCAGCCACCGTCTGCCATATCTTGTGCATCCGCGGCCTCTTCATCCTCTGTGACTGGGGGGACAGCAGTCACACCTGTTTTGGGGCGCAGACCTGCCACCTCTTTACCCGCAACAGCCAGCGTGATTGGCAGGTCATCATTTTCTTTGGAGGTGGTAACACCAGCTGGTCTTGAGCGCTGTCCGACATCGATAGCACCACCTTTGGATCAAGGCAACCTAACATGTCCGCCTGCATCTTCCTCACAGACCGGCAGTTTGCCGGGGACACCCTTATCAACCCCGTCTAAGCACAATAGCCAGCCCTCGGTCCCTCAGATGTGGACAAGTAAAAGACCATTTCCTCCTAGCCATGAGAAAGCTAAGAGGTTGAATTTCACCATCTGCAAGCTCTTGGCTACAGAAATGCTGCCTTTCCGCCTGGTGGACACAGAGGATTTTCGAGACCTTATGTCCGTCGCAGTGCCCCAGTACCAGATGCCCAGTCGGCACTACTTCTCAAAGAAAGGTGTGCCTGCGCTCCACCAGCATGTCGCACACAACATCACCGCTTCTTTGAGAAACTCTGTGTGTGACAGGGTGCATTTCACCACAGACACTTGGACGAGTAGGCATGGACAGGGGCATTACATGTCGCTGACTGGGCACTGGGTAACTATGGTGACAGCAGGACAAGGGGCTGCTGTCCAAGTCTTGCCGTCCCCACGAGTTGTGCGTCAATCCTCTTTATCTCAAAGTTCCTCCACTGCTTCTGCCTCCTCAACCTCCTCTCGGTCTTCCACCTGCACCCAAAGCCTGTCTGGTCATGCCACAAGCTTTCTAACTGCACAGAAGGGATCCTGCACACCTCCTTACTATGCTGGCAGTAGGGCTCAACGTCATCAGGCGGTTTTTACATCGAAATGTCTGGGAAATGTGAGTCACACAGCTGAGGAGTTGTGGTCAGCTCTGGAGAACCAATTTCATGAATGGTTGTCTCCACTGGACCTGAAACCAGGGAAGGCCGTGTGCGACAATGCTGCAAACCTGGGTGCGGCCCTTCGCCGGGGCAATGTCACACACGTGCCTTGTATGGCTCACGTGTTGAACCTGGTTGTCCAGCAATTTTTAGCCCACTATCCCAGACTAGATGGCCTTCTGCAGAGGGCACGGTCGCTGTGTGCTTACTTCCGCCGTTCGCATCCCGCAGCTCAGCGACTTACATCTCTACAGAAGTCGTTGGGCCTGCCACTTCACCGGCTAAAATGCGATGTGCCTACCCGGTGGAATTCAACTCTGCACATGTTGCAGCGACTGTGGCAGCACCGACAAGCCCTGGTGCAATACGTTCTGACGTATAGCCTGGGCCAACGAGATTCAGAGGTGGGGCAAATCACGCTGGAGGAGTGGTCTCAGATCAGGGACCTATGCACCCTTCTGCACAGTTTTGAAATGGCGACGAAGATGTTTAGTGCTGACGATGCCATTATCAGCATGACTATTCCGGTGATTTACATGCTGGAGCACATGTTAAACAGAATTCGGAGTCAGGTGGTGGCACAAGAGGAGGTGGAGGAAGTAGAGGAGGAGGAGTTGTATGCGGAAGGGCTAACATCTGCAAGGTCCAGACGGTCGGCAGCACCAAGGCGGCAGGCATGTGAGGGTGGGGGAGATGATTTTACCAGGGCGCATGGTAGCAGCCAAACTAGTGAGGAAGGTGCAGGAGCCCAGGAAGAAGTGGAGGACGAACTGATGGAAGACTCATCAGATGAGGGAGACCTTGATCACATTTCTGTTGTGCGAGGTTGGGGGGAGAGGACAGAGGAAGGAAGCATGATTGTTACCTCGCCACCAACACAACAGGGACTTGGTGCTCCTGGATGCGCAACACACATGAGTGCCTTCTTGCTGCACTACCTGCAACATGACCCTCGAATTGTGAGAATTAGAAATAATCCTGACTACTGGGTTGCCACACTGTTAGATCCCCGGTACAAAAGTAAATTTGCAGAAATTATTCCTGCCATAGAAAGGGATGCACGCATGCAGGAGTATCAGCAGAGACTGTTGCAGAATCTTACATGTGCTTTTCCACAAAATACCAGTGGTGCACGTAGTGAATCTCACAGTTCCAACTTGCCAACCGTGGGACCGTCAAGTGTTCAGCACTCAAACCGTAACAGAACCACAGTATCTGCTGGTAACATCAATTTTGCGGAATCATTTCACCACTTTTTTAGCCCATCCTTTGCAAGGCCACAGGAGAGAAGAAGTCTGACACATAGTCAGCGCCTAGAGACGATGGTACAGGAGTATCTCCAAGTAAACATTGAAGCCACGACTGTGTCACTTTACCCTTGCTCTTTTTGGGCTTCCAATCTGGATAAATGGCCGGAGCTAGCCACTTACGCCTTGGAGATCTTGTCATGCCCCGCAGCCAGCGTTCTGTCTGAACGTGTGTTCAGCGCTGCTGGTGGTGTGCTGACAGATAAGCGCACGCGGCTCTCCACTGATAATGTAGACAGACTCACGTTCATAAAGATGAACAAATCATGGATCCGAAACGACTTTTCTACCCCTGTGTCATCCTGGGGAGAGTAAAAGCTTGATGATTGGTTAAAATCACCCTACCAACCGTTTTAAGCTTTCAAATTACTAATCATGTTTATCTGTATCTTGACTGGAAAATAATTTGGGCTTTGTAGCAGTGTGCAGCACTGATCCTATTAGGCCATCTATACTAAAGCTTCACCAGATTTAAAATTAAAAATAATTTTTAGCTGCATCTAGCCCGGAAAATAATTTTGGGGCTCCGAGATGCGCAAGGCACATAAGTGCCTTCTTGCTGCACTACCTGCAGCATGACCCTCATATTGTCAGAATTCGAAGTAATCATGACTACTGGGTTGCCACACTCTTAGATCCCCCAAACTTTTCGATCAACCTTTTCATTTTAATAAAGACCAAAAAAATGGTCATTTTTGAAATTATAAGCATTAGCAGGTTGTTAGAAACTGAAATCAAACAGTTTTCAACTCAAAACTTTATTCTAGGTGATGTTACATTTTCACATAGGACCCCTTGTTCGAAAGGAGCTTCTGAACTCTCTTGTCCATTGAATTTGTCAGGTTTTGGATGGTTTCTGCTTCAATTGTTTTGCATGAGGACAGAATACCCTCCCAGAGCTGTTGCTTAGATGTGAACTGCCTCCCGCCATCATAGACACTCCTTTTAATGATGCTCCAAAGGTTCTGAATGGGGTAGAGGTCAGGGGAGCATGGGGGTAACACCATAAGTTTGTCCCCTTTTATGCCCATATCAGCCAGAGATGCAGATGTTTTATGTGCAGCATGAGATGGTGCATTATCATGCAGAAAAATGATCTTGCTGTGAAATACACGGTTCTTCTTCTTGAACCATGGCAGGAAGTGCTGTTTGAGAAAATCCACATACATTAAGGAGTTCATCTTTAGCGCCTTCAGGGATCCTAAAGGGGCCGACAATCTCTCTCCCCATGATTCCAGCCCAAAACATTACTCCACCTCCTCCTTGTTGGCGCTGTAGCCGTGTTTGCGTGGGGTGTCCATCAACCAGCCATCCTCCACTCCATCCATCTGGACCATCGAGCGCTGCACGGCACTCATCCGTGAACAAAACAGTTTTGAAATCAGTCTTCATGTAATGTTTGGCCCACTGGAGCCGTTTCTGCTTGTGTGAAGTGGATAGAGGAGGTCGACAGGATGGCGCATGCACAGCTGCAAACCTCTGAAGGACCCTGCATCTTGTTGTTGGGGGGACGTTGGAGGCACAAGCAGCTTCAAAAACTTGTCTGCTGCTATGACAAGGCTTTTTTGCCGCTGCTCTTTCAACCTGACGTAATTGCCTGTAGGAAAGAGTCCTCAATTTGCCCTTATCAGCACGCACACGTGTGTACTGTGAATCAGCTACATACTTCTTGATTGCCAAGACACTTCATCCTGATCATCGCACAATGTTGATTGTAGTCATGCCTTGACCTAAACACTCCACAATTTGTTGCTTCTCAGCAGCCGACACATCCTTTTTCTTTCCCATTTTGGCAGAAAATGTAGGCTGCTTAATAATGTGAGAGAGCCTTCTTAAGTAGTCTTGCCTTTCATTGGACACACCTGCCAAACTAATTAGCACAGGTGTCTGCAATTGCTTACAGTGATATAAAGAGCCCTGACACACATCACCATCAATGAGTTTAACTGACAAACAAACAAATTCTTCCCTTATCACTCCTAAACACTTTTTGTATAATAATTTGGAACGCAGTGTACATGTGCTTTTCCACAAAACACCAGTGGTTCACGTAGTGAATCTTACAGTTCTAACTTGCCAACCGTGGTCTGTATGGAGTTGTTCAATAAAGGGCCCAAAATTAAGATAACATAGATGGGAGAGGTCTCTATGAATAGGAATTCCTAAGTATTTGATACCCTGTGAGGGCCAGGCAAAGGGAAAGTTGGACTGGATGGAATCCTATATGGATTTGGGGAGGGAGACATCGAGGGCCTCAGACTTCGCTGCATTGATTTTAAAATTTTACCATGTAACAAAGTGATCTATTTCAGCCATAACAGCATGGATGGATATATGTGATTGAGTGATATATACTAGGACATCATCAGCAAATAGAGAGCACTTGTACTCGGTGCCTCCCACCTCAATCCACCTAATATTGGGGTTATGGCGAATTGATGAGAGCAGGTGCTCCGTCACTAGGATGTATAAGAGAGGGGACAGAGGACATCACTGCCTTGTCCCATTGGTGATTGTGAAAGGTGATGAAAATGTTCTGACGCACCCCCTGGGCCTTGGGACACCCGGAGCCGGACCCTTTTTGGTGGATGCTGGTGGTTGTAGTCTTCGTGGCGGCGACCCAGTTCCGTGGCTCAGGGCGGTCAAACCAGTGGCGGAACTATTTATGTGGTTTTCATGTTTAAATGTCCGACTACGCCACCCGAGGATTGCGGTCAGAGTGAACCGCCGCTACAGGGCAGACCACTGAGGCTGGTGTTGTGGGTGCAGCAGAGCGTAGCATAACTCCCCACGGGAGGAGTATAGCCTCAGGGCAGTGTATGCGGAGGATGGGGGTGATGGTGCAGCAGCAGTAACGACACGGAGTCAGTGATGCAGTTCAGGGCCTTTACTCACAGTTCTTATTATCCAGACCACGTCTGCAGGTAACGGCTGCCCACGTCGTACTGTGCTCACCAGGTGAGGGGCTTAGACAACTCCCAGATAACTTTGGAGCACTTCACAGGACCCCCTTTGTGTGTCCTTTGTCTGGCCTTTCTTACCAACACTTCTGTCCGGCTGCCTCGGGCCTCCTCTTGGTAAACTTGGCGCCAGTTTCCCTGACCCTATGTGGTTCCTTCCTAGCGGGTGTAGCGAGGGGCTGCGCCACATAAAATGTCAGAGCCTCCGGTTTCTAGCTGAGGGTCGTTTCCTGCCTCCACTAGTTCGGGGACCGGTCTCCCCCTTTGGCCTGACCCCTCCACGCAGGTGGATTCGGGCGTGCGGTGGCGACTCGCCCGTCCGCACCCCTGGGATCCCTTCATTCCTCGTTCCTGGAGCCTTCTCCGCTCCTCTTCCTTCCTTCTCCCTCTTCCAGGCCTCTGTTACTAGGCCCGCCTCCGGAGCAGAGCTCATGCAGAGCCCCTGCTCCCTGCCACTTCTGCTCAGACTTCTCTGCACTGAACTAAGATGGTGCCCACCTTTTATACTCCCTTCTCAATGCACCCAGGAACTGCTTCCTCCCTGCTCCTGCACTACAGGGTTCCCCTTCCTCAGTGTTCCCTCCCCCCACTCCAGCCAGGGACAGGGACTGTCGTGCCCATCTCAGGGGCATATTGGTCGCCCTGCCCCACGGCAATGTGGTGTAATGCATGCAGGTGTCGGGTCCTGATCCACACTCCATCCTTACCTGAGAGTGAGATATCACACCTCTGGGTGAGGTGCAATACGTCTGTAGCAACCGAGCCCTCAGGGTGCTACAGTTCCATTTATCTTCAGCCTAGGTGACGTATTGCGATACAGGGCCGTGATTTTGGCTATAAAAGGGTCCCCTAGACCCCTACCCCAAGATTTTTAAGAGAATCATATATGGCGTGCCAGGAGACTCTATGGAATGCTTTCTCAGCATCCAACGAGAGTATCTAATTACAAATTTTTAACTGCATCTAGCCCAGGAAATACTTTGTGCCTAGTAGCAGTGTCTGCTAGTGAGCGGATTATCCCGGCTGTTAAGCAAGCTGCACCACCTGTAGTTTAGACACTTAATTTTTTCAAAGGAAATGCTTCGGGACCATGGGATACTTAGTGAAGAGCATCAGGAGGCACCCCAAGGCATAGGGGCTGGGACTGGCAGTAGGATGCCTTGCGGTGGACAGCCGAGCTCGATCCTTATAAAAGCTTTTTAACTGCAGCAGCTTTAGTGGACGCTACTGGAGCTGGAATTACCGCGGCTGCTGGCATGAGACTTGCCCTCCAATAGATCCTTGTAAATGGATTTAAAGTGTATTCATTCAAATTAGAGAGACAATTTAAATTAAAAAGCTTAGAGCTGCCTCCACCACAGGGGGGCTCGCTCGACCCACCAGCGGACAGGCACCAGTATTGGGAGAGGGGGGCTGGCCGTCAGGGTTCACCGCGGCTCTGGCACAAACCCGGCGACACGGAGGTGGCACGGGCAGGAGCGGACTGGCGGTGTCGGCTTCTCACTTTTTGGATTTTAGAAGGGCATGACATGCCTATATCTGTGTCTCCCCCTGCTTTTACTCCTCCACCTCTTTTATTTTCGCATGACTATATGTACTTGTCACTTTTCCATGTGTTAGTTATGTCTTCTGAGCAGTTTGTCAGCTTTTGGACACCTTTGAAGGTGTTTTCTATGTGTTTCTATGTGTTTTTGTTTGCCTGCCATTGGTTTTAACGGTGTTCGAAGGTGTTCGACGAACAGTTCGACGAACAGTTCGGCGAACACACGGGTGTTCGACGAACCGAACCGAACTCGAACACTACGGGGGTGGCTCAACACTACTTGTTACCTGCCAGTCACCTGCCAGATTCCTGCTTGTTACCTGCCAGTTACCTGCCTGATTCCTGCTTGATACCTGCCTGATATCCGTTTATCTGCTTGCAAGCCTGCGGTCCGACGGTCTGCTTTCCTACACCTGTCAGTCTGTCTATGGACCAGCCTGCTCGCTCACCTGGGAGCGCTCATCTGCTACCTGCCTGCTAGCCTACCTGGAGGCTCCGCCGTCACTTGCCGTGACCACCTGCCTGTCCAGAGACTCTCGCCTGCTCACCTGGGAGCGCTCATCTGCTGCCTGTCGGCTAGCCTACCTGGAGGCTCTGCCGTCACTTGCCGTGACTACCTGCCTGTCCAGAGACTCTTGCCTGCTCACCTGGGAGCGCTCACCAGCCACCTGCCTGCTGTCCCTCTACCCAGAGACTGTCCCTGTCACTTGCCGTGAGTACCCGTCCTTTTACCCAGAGCCTGTCCCTGTCACTTGCCGTGACTACCTGCCCCTCTACCCAGAGACTGTCCCTGTCACTTGCCGTGACTACCTGCCCATCTTCCCTGGGAGCCACCCGCTTCCTTACATGGACTGCCCCCTTGATAGTTGCACAGAGGTTCCACCTCCCAGACCCATTACAGTTTGCTCGGGCCATGGAACCCGGTGGCCCCCAGATCTTCGATCTGCACCAGGAAGTCTTACGTCAGAAAACTCAGCAGGAGGTGGTACTGTCCTATCTACGGTCCGTTAACTCTCGTCTAGGCGCATTGTGTGACTTGTCTATGTCTACCTCTGGTCCAGCCATGCCCATTCCTGCGGTACCGCAATCCAGTCCCTTCATGGTACCCGACTATGGACCTCGGCTTCTGGCACCTCCACGCTTTGCCGGCGAACCTACTTTAGCTCGGGGTTTCATAAACCAGTGCACCCTGCACTTTGAGCTATTGGCATACCAGTTCATCTCCGACCGAGCCAAGGTGGCCTTCATCATGTCCCATCTTACTGGGGAGGCACTGGCATGGCTAAATCCCCTGTGGGAGAGAGGGGATCCCCTGGTGTCCGACCTGCCGTCTTTCCTCGCTGCTTTCCGGAAAGTCTTCGATGAACCTGGACGGAAAACCTCTTCTGCCTCCTCACTGCTACGTCTCCGCCAAGGGAGTCTCACCGTGGGCCAATATGCCATACTGTTCCGCACCCTCGCTTCTGAGCTTGCCTGGGAAAATGAGGCTCTGGTGTCCGTCTTCTGGGAGGGTCTTTCCGGTCGAATTAAGGACGAGTTAGCTGGTCGGGACATTCCTACCACTCTGGATGACCTGGTGTCACTAGCTACCCGGATTGGCATTCGGTTCCAAGAACGTGCCAAAGAGACTGCCTGGGAGAAAGACTTTTCTTGCTCTGCTCCTACTTCCCTGAGACCTGCCTCTCAATCAGTCACTCCGCGGGCGTCCTCGCCTGAACCTATGCAGATCGACCAGACCAAGATGGTCAAATCTCGCCAAGAATCTCGCCGAGTCGAGGGAAGCTGTTTCTATTGTGGCAGTATGGAGCACTTCATCCGTTCCTGCCCGGAGAAGCCGGGAAATGCCAGTGTCTAGGACCACTCGGAGAGGTCGTCCTAGACAAAAGTAAGCCCTCTCCGTCTCTGACTTTACCGGTCTCTATTGCTTGGGGAGAAAACCGTCACTTTGAACTTGCCCACCTGGATTCTGGAGCTGCTGGAAACCTCATCTCCCAGTCTCTGGTAGAGAGATACCGTATTCCCACCAAGTCCCTGGCTGAGCCATTATCAGTCGCCTCCGTGGATGGAAGACTTCTCTCGGAGACCATCCTGCTCGTCACTGAACCCATAACCCTGCAGGTGGGAATGCTGCACTCTGAGGAAATCTCATTCCATGTGTTGTCCGGACTTTCTCACTCCCTGTTGCTAGGTCTACCTTGGCTCCAGACACACAAACCCGTATTGAACTGGCGATCCGGTGAAGTACTCCGATGGGGTCCAGACTGCCATAGGACCTGCCTGGTTCCGGTCCGCCCAGTTCGCCCTCCGCCTACTCCAGCTAATTTACCAGGTCTCCGGGCTCCTTACTGGCCCTATGCGGACGTCTTCAGTAAGAAGGAAGCAGAGACGTTGCCACCCCATAGGCCATATGACTGCCCGATCGACCTGGTACCTGGCGCCACTCCTCCCCGTGGGCGTATCTACCCGTTGTCTGCAGCCGAGACCCGGGCCATGTCTGAGTACATTGAAGAGAATCTGGCTAGGGGATTTATCCGGAAATCTACCTCCCCGGATTCTTCTTTGTCAAAAAGAAAGACGGCTCGATACGCCCCTGTATTGACTATAGAGGACTCAATCAGATCACGGTTAAAAATAAATACCCCCTTCCGCTCATCTCTGAGTTATTTGATCGTCTTAAAGGCGCCAGGATCTTCTCCAAGCTGGATCTACGTGGAGCTTATAACCTGGTCCGTATCCGTCAGGGAGACGAGTGGAAAACAGCATTTAATACCCGGGACGGACACTATGAGTACCGCGTGATGCCCTTCGGTCTCTGCAATGCTCCCGCCGTCTTCCAAGAACTGGTCAACGACATCTTCCGTGACCTTCTTTACTTATGCGTGGTGGTATACCTGGACGACATCTTGGTCTTCTCTCCGGATCTTCCCACACACCGGAGGGATGTTCGTCAGGTCCTGCTTAGGCTCAGGCAGAACCACCTCTATGCTAAATACGAGAAGTGCCTTTTTGAGCAGACCTCTCTTCCTTTCTTGGGCTATGTTATCTCCCAGACAGGCTTGCGAATGGATCCCGAGAAGCTCTCTGCTGTCCTAAAGTGGCCCCGTCTGGAGGGCTTGAAGGCGATACAGCGATTCCTGGGCTTCGCTAATTACTATCGTCTCTTCATTCCTCACTTCACGTCACGGACTGCGCCCATATCTGCGCTCACCCGTAAGGGAGCAAATCCCAAGGTATGGTCACCCGAAGCTGAGGAGGCCTTCCTTTCCCTGAAACAAGCCTTCTCCTCTGCCCCTGTGCTGCACCGTCCGGACTGCAACAAACAGTTCTACCTGGAGGTTGATGCCTCCTCCTCTGGAGCCGGAGCGGTGCTCACCCAGAAGTCTTCCTCCGGGAGAATGGTAACCTGCGGCTTTTTCTCTAAAATCTTCTCCTCCTCTGAGCGCAATTACTCCATAGGAGACCGAGAACTGCTTGCCGTTAAATTGGCGCTGGAGGAGTGGCGTTACCTGCTTGAAGTGGCTCTATACCCGGTGATCATCTATACGGATCACAAGAACCTGGCATATCTCCAAAATGCCCAGAGACTTAATCCACGTCAAGCCCGGTGGTCTTTGTTCTTTGCCCGCTTCGATTTCATCCTTCATTTCCGCCCGGCGGACAAAAATGTCAAAGCTGATGCCTTGTCCCGATCCTTCCTGTCCTCCGACCAAGAGGAGGAGCCTATGCACATTATCGACCCCTCCAAGGTGATGAATGTGGCCCCCTTGGATTTGACTCGTCTTCCACCCGGCAAGACGTTCATGGCACCTCCAGACCGTGAGAGGGTTCTTCGCTGGGGTCATTCTTCTAAACTAGCTGGCCATGCCGGCCAAAAGAAGACCTTCCTACTCATTTCCCGGCAGTACTGGTGGTCTACCCTGCGTAAGGATGTGGTAGACTTCGTCTCTGCCTGTTCATCTTGTGGCCGCAACAAAATTCCCAGACACTTACCAGCTGGTCATCTCCTGCTGCTTCCCATACCTGTTGCCCCGTGGCAACACATCGCTATGGACTTCATTACCGATCTTCCTGTCTCTGCCGGGTGTACTGTCATTTGGGTGGTCGCAGACCGCTTCTCTAAAATGGCCCACTTCATTCCCCTGCCTGGTCTTCCATCTGCACCTGAGCTGGCTAAGGACTTTATTCGCCATATCTTCCGTCTCCATGGCCTACCCCTCCACATCGTGTCGGATCGAGGGGTTCAGTTTACCTCACGCTTCTGGAGAGCCACATGTAAACTGCTGGACGTCACCCTGGACTTCTCCTCCGCTTACCACCCTCAGTCCAATGGTCAAGTGGAGCGGATCAATCAGATCCTTACCAGCTATCTCCGGCACTTTGTTAATGCCCACCATTCTGATTGGGTGGACCTCCTTCCTTGGGCCGAGTTCTCTTATAATAACCACGAGAGCGAATCCTCTTCCAAGTCCCCGTTCTTTATTGTCTATGGCCAGCACCTCCGGATTCCGCTCCCTGTCTCCGTTTCTGTGGACAACCCTGCTGCGGAGTCTCTTGTCAGCGAATTTTCTACTATTTGGGAGAGTACCAGGTCCGCTCTTCTTCTGTCCTCTGAGCGGATGAAGAGATATGCTGATAAGAGACGTCTGGATCCGCCTCAATTCCGTCCGGGAGACAAGGTTTGGCTCTCGTCCAAACATGTGCGGCTCAAAGTACCCTCCTTCAAGTTGGGCCCTCGATTCATCGGTCCCTTCGAAGTCCTCAGGCAAATTAACCCTGTGGCCTACAAATTAAAACTCCCAGCCACCCTACGGATTCCCAACTCCTTCCACGTATCTCTCCTCAAACCCGTTGTCTTTAACTCTTTTTCCAATAATCCAGGTGCCCCTCCTGCTCCGGTTTCCGCTGATGACGTCTTTGAGGTAGAGAGTATTCTGGCCTCCAAGAGGGTAAGAGGAAAGACCTTTTTTCTGGTAGATTGGAGGGGGTTTGGTCCTGAGGAGAGAACTTGGGAACCCAGGGAGAACATCAACTCCCCGCTTCTCCTTGAAAAATTTCTTTCTGGCCAGAAAAAGAGGGGGCCTAAAGGGGGGGGTACTGTAGCATCGGCGTCTCTGCCCCGTACTAGGCAGAGACGCCGTCCCTCTCACCTCCCCGCTCCTGGCGCGGCTTCCTCCAGCGCTTCTCTCCCCGCTGCTTCCGGCACGCGCTCCTTCCCCGGCAGTGTGCTTAGGGCGCACGCGCGCGCGCTCCCCCTCTCTTAAAGGGACCGCGCGCGCCGTCCTAAGGAGTCCCCGGGCCAATTGCCGGAGGACCTCCCATATTTAAGGCACCTCCTCCAAAATGGAGGTGCCCGAGCAATGTTGTTGCAAAGCCTTCACTCTGCTTCAGCCCTCAGGTCCCGTTACCAGTTACCAGCCAGTCACCTGCCAGATTCCTGCTTGTTACCTGCCAGTCACCTGCCAGATTCCTGCTTGTTACCTGCCAGTTACCTGCCTGATTCCTGCTTGATACCTGCCTGATATCCGTTTACCTGCTTGCAAGCCTGCAGTCCGACGGTCTGCTTTCCTACACCTGTCAGTCTGTCTATGGACCAGCCTGCTCGCTCACCTGGGAGCGCTCATCTGCTACCTGCCTGCTAGCCTACCTGGAGGCTCCGCCGTCACTTGCCGTGACCACCTGCCTGTCCAGAGACTCTCGCCTGCTCACCTGGGAGCGCTCATCTGCTGCCTGTCGGCTAGCCTACCTGGAGGCTCTGCCGTCACTTGCCGTGACCACCTGCCTGTCCAGAGACTCTTGCCTGCTCACCTGGGAGCGCTCACCTGCTACCTGTCTGCTAGCCTACCTGGAGGCTCTGCCGTCACTTGCCGTGACCACCTGCCCGTCCAGAGACTCTCACCCGCTCACCTGGGAGCGCTCACCAGCCACCTGCCTGCTGTCCCTCTACCCAGAGACTGTCCCTGTCACTTGCCGTCAGTACCCGTCCTTTTACCCAGAGACTGTCCCTGTCACTTGCCGTGACTACCTGCCCCTCTACCCAGAGACTGTCCCTGTCACTTGCCGTGACTACCTGCCCGTCTTCCCTGGGAGCCACCCGCTTCCTTACATGGACTGCCCCCTTGTATAGTTGCACAGAGGTTCCACCTCCCAGACCCGTTACACTCTGCCTCTCACCACAAGTCGTGGTGGCTCTTCAGGTCGCATGGGTGCTAAGCCTTGCATAGCCTGGGCATTTTTTCAGATCGATAAAGATGACCCAACTCGTGTTATCTGTAACATATGTCAGCAAAAGCTAAGTAGAGGCCAAAAAATACATAGTTTGAGTACTTCATGCCTGAACTGGCACATGGACATGAAGCATAAGTTGCAGTGGAAAGCTCACTGTGCTACAATGCGGCCTAGCAGGCCGGGCCAACCACCGTCTGCCATATCTTGTGCATCCGCGGCCTCTTCATCCTCTGTGACTGGGGGGACAGCAGTCACACCTGTTTTGGGGCGCAGACCTGCCACCTCTTTACCCGCAACAGCCAGCGTGATTGGCAGGTCATCATTTTCTTTGGAGGTGGTAACACCAGCTGGTGTTGAGCGCTGTCCGACATCGATAGCACCACCTTTGGATCAAGGCAACCTAACATGTCCACCTGCATCTTCCTCACAGACCGGCAGTTTGCCGGGGACACCTTTATCAACCCCGTCTAAGCTCAATAGTCAGCCCTCGGTCCCCCAGATGTGGACAAGTAAAAGACCATTTCCTCCTAGCCATGAGAAAGCTAAGAGGATTTTCGAGACCTTATGTCCGTCGCAGTGCTCTAGTACCAGATGCCCAGTCGGCACTACTTCTCAAAGAAAGGTGTGCCTGCGCTCCACCAGAATGTCGCACACAACATCACCGCTTCTTTGAGAAACTCTGTGTGTGACAGGGTGCATTTCACCACAGACACTTGGACGAGTAGGCATGGACAGGGGCGTTACATGTCGCTGACTGGGCACTGGGTAACTATGGTGACAGCAGGACAAGGGGCTGCTGTCCAAGTCTTGCCGTCCCTACGAGTTGTGCGTCAATCCTCTTTATGTCAAAGTTCCTACACTGCTTCTGCCTCCTCAACCTCCTCTCGGTCCTCCACCTGCACCCAAAGCCTGTCTGGTCATGCCACAAGCTTTCTAACTGCGCAGAAGGGATCCTGCACACCTCCTTACTATGCTGGCAGTAGGGCTCAACGTCATCAGGCGGTTTTTACTTTGAAATGTCTGGGAAATGTGAGTCACACAGCTGAGGAGTTGTGGTCAGCTCTGGAGAACCAATTTCATGAATGATTGTCTCCACTGGACCTGAAACCAGGGAAGGCCGTGTGCGACAATGCTGCAAACCTGGGTGCGTCCCTTCGCCGTGGCAATGTCACACACGTGCCTTGTATGGCTCACGTGTTGAACCTGGTTGTCCAGCAATTTTTAGCCCACTATCCCGGACTAGATGGCCTTCTGCAGAGGGCACGGTCGCTGTGTGCTCACTTCCGCCGTTCGCATACCGCAGCTCAGCGACTTACATCTCTACAGAAGTCGTTGGGCCTGCCACTTCACCGGCTAAAATGCGATGTGCCTACCCGGTGGAATTCAACTCTGCACATGTTGCAGCGACTGTGGCAGCACCGACAAGCCCTGGTGCAATACGTTCTGACGTATAGCCTGGGCCAACGAGATCCAGAGGTGGGGCAAATCACGCTGGAGGAGTGGTCTCAGATCAGGGACCTATGCACCCTTCTGCACAGTTTTGAAATGGCGACGAAGATGTTCAGTGCTGACGATGCCATTATCAGCATGACTATTCTGGTGATTTACATGCTGGAGCACATGTTAAACAGAATTCGGAGTCAGGTGGTGGCACAAGAGGAGGTGGAGGAAGTAGAGGAGGAGGAGTTGTATGCGGAAGGGCTAACATCTGCAAGGTCCAGATGGTCGGCAGCACCAAGGCGGCAGGCATGTGAGGGTGGGGGAGATGATTTTACCAGGGCACATGCTAGCAGCCAAACTAGTGAGGAAGGTGCAGGAGCCCAGGAAGAAGTGGAGGACGAACTGATGGAAGACTCATCAGATGAGGGAGACCTTGATCACATTTCTGTTGTGCGAGGTTGGGGGGAGAGGACAGAGGAAGGAAGCATGATTGTTACCTCGCCACCAACACAACAGGGACTTGGTGCTCCTGGATGCGCAACACACATGAGTGCCTTTTTGCTGCACTACCTGCAACATGACCCCCGAATTGTGAGAATTAGAAATAATCCTGACTACTGGGTTGCCACACTGTTAGATCCCCGGTACAAAAGTAAATTTGCAGAAATTATTCCTGCCATAGAAAGGGATGCACGCATGCAGGAGTATCAGCAGAGACTGTTGCAGAATCTTACATGTGCTTTTCCACAAAACACCAGTGGTGCACGTAGTGAATCTCACAGTTCCAACTTGCCAACCGTGGGACCGTCGAGTGTTCAGCACTCAAACCGTAACAGAACCACAGTATCTGCTGGTAACATCAATTTTGCGGAATCATTTCACCACTTTTTTAGCCCATCCTTTGCAAGGCCACAGGAGACAAGAAGTCTGACACATAGTCAACGCCTAGAGACGATGGTACAGGAGTATCTCCAAGTAAACATTGAAGCCATGACTGTGTCACTGGACCCTTGCTCTTTTTGGGCTTCCAATCTGGATAAATGGCCGGAGCTAGCCACTTACACCTTGGAGATCTTGTCATGTCCCGCAGCCAGCGTTCTGTCTGAACGTGTGTTCAGCGCTGCTGGTGGTGTGCTGACAGATAAGCGCACAAGGCTCTCCACTGATAATGTAGACAGACTCACGTTCATAAAGATGAACAAATCATGGATCCGAAATGACTTTTCTACCCCTGTGTCATCCTGGGGAGAGTAAAAGCTTGATGATTGGTTAAAATCACCCTACCAACCGTTTTAAGCTTTCAAATTACTAATCATGTTTATCTGTATCTTGGCTGGAAAATAATTTGGGCTTTGTAGCAGTGTGCAGCACTGATTCTATTAGGCCATCTATAATAAGCTCCACCAGATTTAAAATTACTAATCATGTTTATCTGTATCTTGACTGGAAAATAATTTGGGCCTTGTAGCAGTGTGCAGCACTGATCCTATTAGGCCATCTATACTAAGCTCCACCAGATTTAAAATTAATAATAATTTTTAGCTGCATCTAGCCCGGAAAATAATTTTGGGGCTCCGAGATGCGCAAGACACATAAGTGCCTTCTTGCTGCACTACCTGCAACATGACCCTCATATTGTCAGAATTCGAAGTAATCATGACTACTGGGTTGCCACACTCTTAGATCCCCCAAACTTTTTGATCAACCTTTTCATTTTAATAAAGACCAAATAAATGGTCATTTTTGAAATTATAAGCATTAGCAGGTTATTAGAAACTGAAATCAAACAGTTTTCAACTCAAAACTTTATTCTACGTGATGTTACATGTTCGAAAGGAGCTTCTGAACTCTCTCGTCCATTGAATTTGTCAGGTTTTGGATGGTTTCTGCTTCAATTGTTTTGCATGAGGACAGAATACTCTCCCAGAGCTGTTGCTTAGATGTGAACTGCCTCCCGCCATCATAGACACTACTTTTGATGATGCTCCAGAGGTTCTGAATGGGGTAGAGGTTAGGGGAGCATGGGGGTCACACCATAAGTTTGTCCCCTTTTATGCCCATATCAGCCAGAGATGCAGATGTTTTATGTGCAGCATGAGATGGTGCATTATCATGCATAAAAATGATCTTGCCGTGGAAGACACGGTTCTTCTTCTTGAACCATGGCAGGAAGTGCTGTTTGAGAAAATCCACATACATTATGGAGTTCATCTTTACCCCTTCAGGGATCCTAAAGGGGCTGACAATCTCTCTCCCCATGATTCCAGCCCAAAACATTACTCCACCTCCTCCTTGTTGGCGCTGTAGCCGTGTTTGCTTGGGGTGTCCATGAACCAGCCATCCTCCACTCCATCCATCTGGACCATCGAGCGCTGCATGGCACTCATCCGTGAACAAAACAGTTTTGAAATCAGTCTTCATGTAATGTTTGGCCCACTGGAGCCGTTTCTGCTTGTGTGAAGTGGATAGAGGAGGTCGACAGGATGGCGTATGCACAGCTGCAAACCTCTGAAGGACCCTGCATCTTGCTGTTCGGGGGATGTTGGAGGCACCAGCAGCTTCAAATACTTGTCTGCTGCTATGACAAGGCTTTTTTGCCGCTGCTCTTTTAACCTGACGTAATTGCCTGTAGGAAAGAGTCCTCAATTTGCCCTTATCAGCACGCACACGTGTGTACTGTGAATCAGCTACATACTTCTTGATTGCCAAGACACTTCATCCTGATCATCGCACAATGTTAATTGTAGTCATGCTTTGACCTAAACACTCCACAATTTGTTGCTTCTCAGCAGCCAACACATCCTTTTTCTTTCCCATTTTGGCAGAAAATGTAGGCTGCTTAATTATGTGAGACAGCCTTCTTAAGTAGTCTTGCCTTTCATTGGACACACCTGCCAAATAATTAGCACAGGTGTCTGCAATGGCTTACAGTGATATAAAGAGTCCTGACAGACATCACCATCAATGAGTTTAACTGACAAACAAATTCTTCCCTTATCACTCCTAAACACTTTTTGCATAATAATTTGGAACACAGTGTACATGTGCTTTTCCACAAAACACCAGTGGTTCAAGTAGTGAATCTTACAGTTCTAACTTGCCAACCGTGGTCTGTATGGAGTTGTTCAATAAAGGGCCCAAAATTAAGATAACATAGATGGGAAAGGTCTCTATGAATAGGAATTCCTAAGTATTTGATACCCTGTGAGGGCCAGGCAAAGGGAAAGTTGGACTGGATGGAATCCTGTATGGATTTGGGGAGGGAGACATCGAGAACCTCAGACTTCGCTGCATTGATTTTAAAATTTGACCATGTAACAAAGTGATCTATTTCAGCCATAACAGCATGGATGGATATATGTGATTGAGTGATATATACTAGGACATCATCAGCAAATAGAGAGCACTTGTACTCGGTGCCTCCCACCTCAATCCACCTAATATTGGGGTTATGGCGAATTGATGAGAGCAGGTGCTCCATCACTAGGATGTATAAGAGAGGGGACAGAGGACATCCCTGCCTTGTCCCATTGGTGATTGTGAAAGGTGATGAAAATGTTCTTATGCACCCCCTGGGCCTTGGGACACCCGGAGCCGGACCCTTTTTGGTGGATGCTGGTGGTTGTAGTCTCCGTGGCGGCGACCCGGTTCCGTGGCTCAGGGCGGGCAAACCAGTGGCGGAACTATTTATGTGGTTTTGATGTTTAAATGTCCGACTACGCCACCCGTGGATTGCGGTCAGAGTGAACCGCCGCTGCAGGGCAGACTGCTGAGGCTGGTGTTGTGGGTGCAGCAGAGCGTAGCGTAACTCCCCACGGGAGGAGTATAGCCTCAGGGCAGTGTATGCGGAGGATGGGGGTGATGGTGCAGGGTAGCAGCAGTAACGACACGGAGTCAGTGATGCAGTCCAGGGCCTTTACTCACAGTTCTTATTATCCAGACCATGTCGTACTGTGCTCACCAGGTGAGGGGCTCAGACAACTCCCAGATAACTTTGGAGCGCTTCACAGGACCCCCTTTGTGTGTCCTTTGTCTGGCCTTTCTTACCAACCCTTCTGTCCGGCTGCCTCGGGACTCCTCTTGGTAAACTTGGCGCCAGTTTCCCTGACCCTATGTGGTGCCTTCCTAGCGGGTGTAGCGAGGGGCTGCGCCACATAAAATGTCACAGCCTCTGGTTTCTAGCTGATGGTCGTTTCCTGCCTCCACTAGTTTCGGGGACCGGTCTCCCCCTTTGGCGTGACCCCTCCACGCAGGTGGATTCGGGCGTGCGGTGGCGACTCGCCCATCCGCACCCCTGGGATCCCTTCGTTCCTCGTTCCTGGAGCCTTCTCCGCTCCTCTACCTTCCTTCTCCCTCTTCCAGGCCTGGGCCTCTGTTACTAGGCCCGCCTCCGGAGCAGAGCTCATGCAGAGCCCCTGCTCCCTGCCACTTCTGCTCAGACTTCTCTGCACTGAACTAAGATGGTGCCCACCTTTTATACTCCCTTCTCAATGCACCCAGTAACTGCTTCCTCCCTGCTCCTGCACTACAGGGTTCCCCTTCCTCTGTGTTCCCTCCCCCCACTCCAGCCAGGGACAGGGACTGTCGTGCCCATCTCAGGGGCATATTGGTCGCCCTGCCCCACGGCAATGTGGTGTAATGCATGCAGGTGTCGGGTCCTGATCCACACTACATCCTTACCTGAGAGTGAGATATCACACCTCTGGGTGAGGTGCAATACCTCTGTAGCAACCGAGCCCTCAGGGTGCTACAGTTCCATTTATCTTCAGCCTATGTGACGTATTGCGATACAGGGCCGTGATTTTGGCTATAAAAGGGTCCCCTAGACCCCTACCCCAAGCTTTTTAAGAGAATCATATATGGCGTGCCAGGAGACTCTATGGAATGCTTTCTCAGCATCCAACGAGAGTATCTAATTACAAATTTTTAACTGCATCTAGCCCAGGAAATACTTTGTGCCTAGTAGCAGTGTCTGCTAGTCAGCGGATTATCCCGGCTGTTAAGCAAGCTACACCACCTGTAGTTTGGACACTTAATTTTTTCAAAGGAAATGCTTCGGGACCACGGGATACTCAGTGAAGAGCATCAGGAGGCACCCCAAGGCATAGGGGCTGGGACTGGCAGTAGGATGCCTTGCGGTGGACAGCCGAGCTCGATCCTTATAAAAGCTTTTTAACTGCAGCAGCTTTAGTGGACGCTACTGGAGCTGGAATTACGCGGCTGCTGGCATGAGACTTGCCCTCCAATAGATCCTTGTAAATGGATTTAAAGTGTATTCATTCAAATTAGAGAGACAATTTAAATTAAAAAGCTTAGAGCTGCCTCCACCACAGGGGGGCTCGCTTGACCCACCAGCGGACAGGCACCAGTATTGGGAGAGGGGGGCTGGCCGTCAGGGTTCACCGCGGCTCTGGCACAAACCCGGCGACACGGAGGTGGCACGGGCAGGAGCGGACTGAACGTGTCGGCTTCTCACTTTTTGGATTTTAGAAGGGCATGACATGCCTATATCTGTGTCTCCCCCTCCTTTTACTCCTCCACCTCTTTTCTTTTTGCATGACTATATGTACTTGTCACTTTTCCATGTGTTAGTTGTGTCTTCTGAGCAGTTTGTCAGCTTTTGGACACCTTTGAAGGTGTTTTCTATGTGTTTCTATGTGTTTTTGCCATTGGTTTTAACAGTGTTCGAAGCTGTTCGACGAACAGTTCGGCGAACACACGGGTGTTCGACGAACCGAACCGAACTCGAACACTACGGGGGTGGCTCAACACTAACAGAGATGCATAGTGGACATGGGATTTCTAGAAAGAAGATCCAGTATGCTGTAACATCTGGCTGTTTCGGGTTTGACACTGCATAAATATGCAGCGTCAAAACCGCAGCAAATCTTGAACATGGGAACGTACCCATAGGCTATGTGCACACGATCCAGAGCCGCTGCGGGTTAGACGCTGCGTGTTTATGCAGCGTCAAAGGAAAGTCTGCAGGTGAAAAAAAAAATGGCGCCGCTCATTTGCAAATTGATAGCCAGCAGTTATTCCGCAGCATTGGGGGCGCAGGCTGGTACGCATTGTGCGCATATACAGTGTGGCTAGCTGCAGCAATACTAGTGATTAGTGATGGTCTGGGGTCAGACGTACTCTATCTGACAGCCCTGTCCTTTGCTCTGCTGTGCACTCTGCAGCCTGTCCATTCCTCCTTCAGTTAATCCTTCATTAGGAGTGCATGATCTGCAGTGCAGATAAATGTGTGTAAATTTATTATTAGGCTTCAATTGTCACAGGTGTCCTAATGTTTAGCTCAACCCTCTGGTGCCAGGTTCAGGATCTCTGTGGTGACTGACAGACACAAGACAGTGGCTTGGTGTGAGGGGCTTCCTGACTTTTTATTTGTTTGCAGCCCTCCTCCCCAGTTACCCTAGATAGTTGGCAGAATTCCAAACATGACCCCTCCCCCCTGCCTTAACACCCGCACATCCAAAACAGGACACAAAGTAAAAGCAACTCGTTTACATTTCACACTTACAGTACAGAGTGCTGCAGTGAGCCTCAGAGACTTACCCTGCAGCCAGGCCGGCTCCCTCTGCCTCCACTAGGCTGCTCTAATGATGATCGCTCAGGCTGCTCAGCTCCTCTCTGCTGTGCACGCAGCGTAGCGATCTAGAGGGGCGTGTCTATTGACAGGACATCTGACGCCGGGCCCCCTGAACACTCGGGCCCCATAGCAGTCGCGTGGTCTGCCTCTATGGACGGTATACCACTGCCTCGGGACTACCACCTGCCAGACCTGTTCGTGTGTCCGGGAGTTGATACTTCTTCGACACAGCTTTCCCTCGTAGATGAACAGTTTGCCCTTCTCCTTCCACAACTGTTGGGCCTCCTGTGGAGCATCTGTATCAGGGTGTGAGTCAGCTTGTGTTAGCAACTCCTTTACCAGGCAGACAGCCGGGTCGCTATCCTGCGTCTCTGCCCATCCATGGTGCAACAATGGGTTGAACGTGACCTCTCTGTTGGAGCAGCGCTTGTCCGTCACACAGTGGGAGCACTGGGTCACCCTGTGACGATGGAAAGCGGGTAGCTCTATCTCCTCCAGATCTTCCGGGTCTTCTCCCCCATCTGGCAAGTTGGGCATCCCAGACAGCGCATCAGCATTAGTGTTTTTATGCCCCGCCCGATACTTGATGGTAAACTCATAGTTAGTCAGTCGGGCCATCCATCATTGCACTAGGCCACCTAGCTTCGTAGTCTCCAGGTGCGTCAGCGAGTTGTTGTCTGTGAAGACTGTAAATCTGGAGGAGGCAAGGTAGTGTTTGAAGTGATCTGTTACAGCCCAGACTATGGCTAAAAACTCCAACTTGAAGGAACTATAGTTGTCGGGGTTCCTTTCCGTAGGACGGAGGCAATCACTCTCACTCTGCCCTGCTGTACCTGGGACAGCACCGCTCCCAATCCAACGTTGCTGGCATCCGTATGGAGTACAAAGGGTTGGCCATAGTCGGGGAAGGCCAGGACTTCGTCTCCAGTAAGACCCATTTTTCAGTCGAGTGAAAGATTCGTCTTCTGGTTTACCCCATTTGGACGAAGGTTTTGGGTTCTTGGCCTTCTTGAACTAACCCACTAAGAGGTCCTGCATGGGTGCCGCTATCTTGGTGAAACCCTTGATGAATCTCCTGTAATAGCCTACCAACCTGAGGAACTGTCGCACTTTCTTGATAGTGGAGGGTCTTGGCCAGTCCATGATCATAGTGACTTTTTCAGGGTCTGGTGCTACACCTTCGGCGCTTACCACATGACCTAGGTACTGCACCTTGGGTTTTAACAGGTGGCACTTGGACGGCTTTACTTTCAGGCCATAACCAGATAGGGCTTCGAACACCTCAGCCAGGTGCTCCAGGTGATCTTCATATGTCTTTGAGTAGACGATTACGTCGTCTAGGTACAGCAGGATGGTTTCAAAGTTTTTGTGTCCTAGGCAACACTCTATTAACCGCTGGAAGGTTCCTGGGGTGTTACAGAGCCCGAATGGCATGCAGTTGTACTCGCTGAGGCCCATTGGTGTTGTAAACGCGGTCTTTTCTCTGTCCGCCTCTGCCACAGGAACCTGCCAGTACCCACTGGTGAGATCCAAAGTGGAGAAATAGTTAGCTGATCTCAATGCTGCTACTGATTCCTCAATTGTGGGTAATGGGTAGGGGTCCTTATGTGTAATGCGGTTAATCTGCCTGTAATCAACTCATATCATCATTATACCATCTTTCTTTCTAATGAGAACTAATGGAGCTGCCCAGGGCCTACAACTATCTCTGAACACCCCAGCCTTCTTCATCTCCCGTAACATTAATTTGGCACATTGATAGTGAGCTGGGGGGTACAGGCTGGTACCTCTCTTTAATAGGCAGATGATCTCCCGTGGGGATATGATGTTGGACCCCTTTTACCTGCCCAAAGTCTAGTGGGTGTTTGCTGAAGACTCGCTCATATTCTTGGACCACCCGGTATACTCCATACTTTTGGTGCAAAGGGATGGAGTCAGTGCCCACTTGTAGCTTCTGACACCAATCCTCCATTTGCCCCTTGGAGCTATAATCCTCTGCCGCTTTGGATGGAGGCAAGGGTTCCACTGTCTTTATTGCATTGTTACTGACAGTGAATAGCTTAGCAAGGGTAGCATACTGGGGTAAATGGACCTCTTTCTCCCCACAATTCAGGATGCGTATCGGTACTCTCCCCTTGCAGACATCGGCTACCCCCCTGGCTGTCAAGATGGTGGGCCTACTATCAGAGTACACGGGTTCTACCAGGGCCTGATAATCTTGACCTCTGAGACTGATTGCTGCCCGACACCATATTAACATTTCACTCCTAGGGGGCATTGCAATGGGGAATGGATCACACATTCTGACTCTGCCAACTTCTCCAGACAGCTCTACCTGTTGTCTTTTCATCAGGGCTCTGATTTCCTTCTGCAGAACTCGCGCATAACTGGAACTGGCAGTCTCTGCGACCTGTTGCAGCAAAACAATAATTTCCCCAAGACAATTCTCTATCACTTTGGTGCCTATAGTTATCATAGGACGACTTTTTCGGTGATCAATATCAACAATAATCATTCCTTGTGATGGCAATTCTACTCGGTCAACTTTTATGGTCACCTCTTTATACCCCACCTGAGGCAAGGGCTGATCATTGCTGGCATAGTTGCTAAGATGTTCATCTAGACGGCGGGTAATGTCTGACTCAGTCCAGTATTGTTTATAAAGGATATATGGCATCGTTGTCACCTGGGACCCAGTGTCCAGCAGTGCGTTCATCGGGATGCTATCAAGCATGACAGGACCGGTCGTCCTCCCACATACTTGTCTTGCCAGCTTTGTGAGCCTGGTCATCTTACCCCTGGGGGTTGGCCCTCTGCCCCAGGGGTTGCTCGTTTAAATTACAGAATCTTCCTAGTGCCCCGCCTTTTGACAGCGGCGTCAGATGGGTTGTCCGTCCTGGTCGTAGCGATTGCTGTTCTTCCCTCTGGAATTCTTCTCTGCCGTCGCCACGGGATGTCATCTGGACGAGAAGCCATCTGGATCCTTTCCTTTGGAGACACTTGCATGGCCTGCACGGTTTTGGTTAATGCAGCCACACTTTTGGTCAGCTCCTGGACCTGAAGGCATAGGTACGCAGACGGATCATTATCTAGGGTCTGCGAGTCAGCCTCCACAGGTGCGAGGGAAAAGGATGCCACCTCCTGGTGGTAGGTGATAGCTGGGCGCTGGAGGGATGCAGTGCCACCTGGGGTTGGTTCTCATAGCACCCGGATGGCTCAGTCTTTAAATTGCGCAAAGTCCAGATCAGGGTTTTGCAGAGCCATAATGTGCATCTGTGTCTGGTGAGCATTAGACAGGAGCCCCTCAATAAACTGCTCAGTTAGCAATCTGTCCTCATCTCGCACACTGTCGGGGTTTACCTGTTTAATGGCCCGCAGCACCTCTTGCAGGTTTAGAGCATAATCCCGCACACTGTCCTGCACCCTTTGTTTGCACCCGTAGAACTTCATTTTAATCTCTGCTGCTGTGCGGGTGTCAAAGGTATCGTTCAACCAGGCCAGTATTTCCTTAACAGTGCCTTTGTCCCTGCCCGCCCAGGACTTCACCTCTCTCTGGGCTGCACCGATTATCTGGCCTATGAGGATGCTGACTTTTTGCTCCTCAGACAGGGGGTACACTTTAAACAAACTGCGCAGTCTCTCCTCAAAGTCACTCAGGGTGTGTGACTCCCCTGAGTACTGGGGCAGCCACGCCGCTCCTAGTATATATATCATTGATAACGACATTACAGTGGCGGCGGCCGCGCCCGTGGCCGAATCCTCTCCCATGTTGGGCATCTTCCTCCCCCCTAGTGAACCTCAGCCAGGTCCTGGGTTTCTGATGACGTACCAGTATGCTGCTCTGCAGGCGGGAGGGATCGGTTACCCAGTGGTTCTGGATCGGGGCCTCCTACTTCCCCTTGGCGAATGGCAAATGAATTGATCACACCGTTCAGTAAAGTCTATCACACAAAGGACCCGGTTATACCGGGCTTCGTGAAACCTGTTCGGGGGCGCCAAGTTGATGCGCCCCCTGGGCCGTGGGGTACTCGGTGCCGGGCCGGTCGGTGCGGGGGATGTCACAGTGGCAGTGACCGGTCCATGACCCAGGGCAGTCAATAAAAGGGGATTATAATTTTTATAGTTTAATGTTCGTGACGCCACCTGTGGTATGCTGCTATATGGAGCTGCCGCTGCGGTGCAGATTCTCTGGAGCTGATGGTGACGCAGCAGACTTGGGACAGCTTTCCACAGGCAGAGCTTAACTCCAGGGCAGGAAATAGTGATGTTATAGATGTTGCTGTGCAGTGTAGTGCAGGGGATTGCGCAGATAATGGCCAGTCCACAACTTAATGGTGGTTTCCTCTTATCTTTATTTGCGGTGGTTAGGCAGATCGGGGCACAGGTACTTGCTTGTAGTAGAGGTCCGGGCGGCCTGGAAGTAAGTTGGGAATCCACCTCACCAGGTGAAGTTGGAGGCCTTCCCTTTGCGCTATTCTCTTTAACCATACTGCTTATAGCTGTGCTGCGGCCCTCGACCCTGAGTAAAACGTCTTTGTGCTCACCCGTATTGCGGGCAGCTCGGGCCTTCCTGGAGCGTCGCTCCCACGTGGTGGTGCTGGGCCCTGAGGTGCTGCTGAGTCTCCGGGCGTCTGAACGGGCCAGGAGACCTGCAGTCTCCTGCCCTCTGGTTTCTGCTGCTGGGCCTTCAGTGCCCCACAACCTTGGAATCTGGTGTCCGGTTCTTCTACGCTCCTCTCTGGGGTGAGCTGCCGTGCAGCTCCACTCCCCAGGTCTTTCCTCTTCGCTGTCCTGACTTCAACTCCTCTCACTAACTCTAACTAACACCGTCTCCAGATTCAAGTTGCTAAGGGGAGGAGCTCCCCTTTCTGGTCTGGAGCCAGGAAAGTGTTGCATGCTAGTATACCTGATTAAGGGACCCCTGCTTGCTTCTAGGCATGGCATCACCCCTTGTGAGGGAAGCAATGCCACTGTGGCAACCGGACCCCTGGGGTGCCACAAATTCATAAAGTAATAGAATACTATTAAATTATATATATTTTTTGGGGGGGTGGCTTTTTTTTGGTTGGTGGAGTATTTTCTTTTCTTTTTCTTGTGGAAGTGGTGGTGGTGGGGTGGTTATTCTATTATTTACTTATTACAATTATTGGATTTGTATTTATTTGGCTTAATTTATTGTGTTATATTTCTTTTTTATTTTACCTCTTTTTACATTTTACTATATTTAATTGTATTTGTATTATTTATTTTTTCAAGTTCAAACTAATAGCAGGAAACATAAAATCCATCTTTTACCTACTCAGTCTCTGTATGTAGATGACTGAAAGCAGTGATCTAAAGGTAATAGGTAGAGATGAGTGAATCTGCGGATATTCAAATTCAGCACTTTGGTCAATTTTTGCATGGGAAATTTGATTTGCATTGAATGTTGCAAATAATCTCTAGATCCCAGTACATAATAAATGTAAGATGTGAAAAAAATAATTAATACTTACCTAACCGCTTGCCTGCCCTGCTACTACCTACTGTCCAGTCCTCCTCTCGGTTTGGCCTCTTCATTCCTTTATTCTCTGGTAAAAATGTCCTCTTCGGCCATCCTCACTCTGCACCAAAGAAAGGAGTAAAGAAGAGGCCACATGGAGCGGACGACTGTGATGGTGATTGGAAAGGTGAGCTACCAGGACAATTTTTTTTAAACCCATACCTCTGGAAAGACAGTTTCTGCCACAGACTGTGTTACTTTCCTGTATTTCTGTGTTCATTTTTATGTGATAATATTTGATTAGGTAAACTTGTGATTACTTTATTATGAATTGTACCATCTTCTTCTTTAAGAACCATTTGCAGTTAGAAGTCAAATATTAATAGGGCCGCATATGTTAAAAAATAAAAATTTTTATAGGTGTCCTTACTTTTTTTACATAGGTTACCTAGCAATTCTCTATCAAAACGTCCAAAATCTTGAGTTAGATGACTTGTCAGGAGACAACTAACTCTTACATACAATTCACTTTAATTTAAGAGATCCCAATAATCTCACAAAATTCTAATTATTATTATGCATTTATTTCTGCATTTCAAAATTTACCTAATTTTCATTCATCATTATTTTTCTGTGAAGGCTTTAATGGCCCATTGCACCAATTATCATAATGCTAAATGAATCTCAGGGGCTTTTTCCATCTCATTACTGTATTTACATATGGAACAGCAAAAACACATTTATACCCTGGGCTGGAGGTTGACTGCATTCACTTAGCATTGGTCTTCTTCAGCCTTCTAACATTTGTAAATTTATTGCAATTCTAATAATATGGAAATCTACTATTTGGCGGACAGCTGATACCAACTCTGACCACCATTATTTTGTAAAAGCAATTTTCTATTACAATTCAATTTTCAGCTAAATTTCAAGGAATTTTGGTACATGGCTATGCGTCATGTAATTCAATTTAATTTCAATCCTGGTCCTTATCATCTGGTATGTTTTACAAAAATCGGAATTTTATTTTTTTAATTATTTTTTAATTATAAATTGCTTAAAAAGGTGCACATATTTCCTAACCTTCTTTACCTTCCGAAAGTGCTCATTTTATTTTTCCATGAATGTTTGCATCAACCTAAGATACACTGATTAGTGAAGATAATCTGCATAACAACCCAGATAGACGGACCCAAAGGGCAATCTATCTTTGACTACCGAAATCTCAAGATGAATGATGAAGTGGCATTGAGTTAAGTTAAAAAAAGAGGCACCAATAGTTGCATAGTACATAAAACACAATTTTCACAATTACTGTTTTAGTAATATATAATTTTGGAAAGCAAAAAGTGCATTCAATTGAGTTCTACCTCCCAAGTTTCATTTGTGATGAAAGAGCTCGATTTATGATTACCCTTGAAAGGATAAAACTGACATAGAGAAGAAGGTGAGTAACATTCATTAACCCTTTCACCCTCCAGCCTGTTTTCCCCTTCATGACCAGGCCAATTTTTACAATTCTGACCACTGTCACTTTATGATGTAATTACTCTGGAACCCTTCAATGGATCCCACTGATTCTGAGATTTTTTTTCGTGACATATTGTACTTCATGATAGTGGTAAAATTTGTTCGACATGACTTGCGTTTATTGGTAAAAATGTCAGAATTTTACAATTTTCATAATTTAATTTGTATGCCCTTAAACCAGAGAGTTATGTCACACAAAGCAGTTAATAAATAACATTTACCACATGCTTACTCCACATCTGAATAATTTTTTAAACATAATTTTTTTCTGTTAGAAGGGCTAAAAGTTGATCAGCAATATCTTATTTTTACAAAACCATATTTTAGGGACCACATCACATTTGAAGAGACTTTGAGGGGCATATGTGAAAGAAAATAACCAAAGGTGACACCATTCTAAAAACTGCACTCCTCAAAGTGCTCAAAACCACATTCAGGAAGTTTATTAACCCTTCAGGTGATTCACAGGAATTAAAGTAATGTGGAAGGAAAAAATTAAAATTTTACTTTTTTTTTAACAAGAATATTACTTTTGCCCCCCATTTTTTATTTTCACAAAGGTAATGCAAAAAAAGGACCACAAAATTTGTTGTGAAATTTCTCCTGAGTATGCTGATACTCAAAATGTGGGGAAAGACTAATGTTCAGGCACATGGCAGTTCTCAGAAGGGAAGGAGTAAGCTTGAATTTTTAACGCAAAATTGGCTGGTATCGAGAGCAGACGCCATATAGCGTTTGGAGTGCCTAAACATTGAAAACCACCCACAAGTGACACCATTTTGGAAACCAAACCCCTCAAGGAATTTATCTAGACATGTGGTGAGCACCTTGAAAGAACAGATGCTTCACAGAATTTTACAATGTTGAACTGAAAAAATTAAAAAAAATGATTTTTCCCACAAAAATGTTGTCTTAGCCCCAAGTTTTTTATAAAACATAAGGATAGCAAGAGAAACTAGACCGCAAAATGAATTGTGCAATTTCTCCTGAGAACGTAGATTTCCCATATGTGGGGGAAAACTACTGTATGGGTGCACTGCAAGGCTCAGGAAGGAAGGAGTGACGTTTTGGAACACAGACTTTGATGGAATGGTTTGTGGGCGTCATATCGTGTTTGAAGAGCCCCTAATGTGCCTAAACAGTGAAAAAATAACACAAGTGACCCTATATTGGAATTGATCTAGTTTTTTATGGTATGTGAATTTTATAATATGGTGGCATACATATGTTGTGTAGAGTGCATCAGGTTGGCATATGTGAGTTGTGTAAAGTGCATCATTTTGGCATACGTGAGTTGTGTAGAGTGCATCAGGATGGCATACATGAGTGTGTAGAGTGCATCAGATCGGCATAATTGAGTTGTATAAAGTGCATCAGGTTGGCAAGTTGTGAAAGTCAGAAATAAATTTAGTAGTCCATGGACGGAGTGGTACATTTTGAAACATTCTTTTATACATTATACACAGGCCAGGGTTTGTAAGGGCAGGTGTCACATAGATAAGTGGTTTCCTTTCTAGTTCCCCTTCTGTAACACACTCTGCACTGCTTTATGACCTTCTTTTATTTGAAGTTTGAGGGACCTCACCTGGGAAATGTTGTCCAGAAATACTGGGGCCTGCTCCTTCCTGACTTCCAAATATTAGGGCCTTGATCACTACCTCCTGAAACTGAATGAATTAGCTGGTCTGGCCTGCACATCATGATAGCACAAAAGAGTTATACAATGCCATCTGCATGACGTGCACGGCCAGCTTCTTTTACCACACCTTAGCTTTCCGCATGGCACTATAGGATAGGAGGACTTAATCAGAGAGATCAACTCCCCCCCATGTACTTGTTGTACCCCACTACACAGTCTGGTTTGATGACCTGTGTAGAGGTACCTCATACAGCGGTGGCGGTGCTGCCATCACCATGTATGGTGGTCAAGAAAAGGACATCCCTCTTGTCCTTGTACTTGACCACCAGAATGCTGTCACTACATTGGGCTCCGCTCTCACCCTTTCTGAGTAGCTGCAAAATTAGTGACCTAGAGAGGCCTTTCTGATTTTTGAGCTCAGTACTAGTGTTGAGCCACCCCCGTAGTGTTCGGGTTCGGTTCGTCGAACACCGGGATGTTCGAGGAACTGTTCGTCGAACTGTTCGTCGAACACCTTAGAACACCGTCGAACACCGTTAAAACCAATGGCAGGCAAACAAAAACACATAGAAACACATAGAAAACACCTGCAAAGGTGTCCAAAAGCTGACAAACTGCTCAGAAGACACTCTCTTTAAAAAAGCCAGCCGGCAATTCAGCAGCGGCATACACCGGTACCCGACAATTTAGACAAGAAGGAATAGAGCATCACACATAGATTAGATAGATAGAAACATGTCAGTCACATATATAATAAGTACAGTGATAGTGTTGCTTACTGTACTTGTCATTTAGTGTAAAGGATTTATTTAAAAAAATAATAGTGTTTTCATGCACTGTCTCTTTAAAAAAGCCGGCCGGCAATTCAGCAGCGGTACCCGACAATTTAGAACAGAAAGATAGAGCATCACACATAGATTAGATAGATAGAAACATGTCAGTCACATATATATGAAGTACAGTGATAGTGTTGGTTACTGTACTTGTCATTTAGTATTAAAATAAAGGATTTATTATTAAAAAAATTGGCGTGGGGTTCCCCTTTATTTTAGGCTCTAGCGGAGGTTAAGCAGACGGCTGGGGCAGATGTTTGAAGCCTGGGAAGGGGGTAATACCCACGGAGCTTCCCAGGCTACTAATATCAGCCCCCAGCTGAATACATAGCCTTTACTAGCTATTAAAATGGGGGATCCCCCCAAAAAAATGACGTGGGGTCCCCCCTAATTTAATAGCTAGCAAAGGCTAGGCAGACAGCTGGGGGCTGATATTAATAGCCCAGGAAGGGAGCCATGAATATTGGCCCCCTCCCAGGCTAGAAACACCAGCCGTCAGCCGCCCCAGAAATGGCGCATTCATAGGATGCGCCAATTCTGGCACTTAGCCTCGCTCTTCCACGCTGCCCTGGTGCGGTGGCAGGGGGTAATAGGGTTGGGGTTGATGTCAGCTTATAATGCCAGCTGACATCAAGCCCAGGTTAGTAATGGAGAGGCGTCTATAAGACACCCCCATTACTAACCCCATAGTCAAAGTTAAAAAAAACACAAACACCCAGAATAAAGTCCTTTAATTGAAATAAAGACACAATCCTTTATTGTTCTAAATTAAACCATACTTACCGTCACGCCCATTCCAGCTGAAGCCAACGATCTCCTGCAATAAAAGAAAAATAATAAAGCAATCTCATCCTTACCTTTCCATGGTTCCCACGACAGCTTCAGCTCTGCTACATCGAGATGACAGGCTGGACCGCAGCAGAACGCTGCCATCCAGCCTGTCATCCCGCAGACACTGAGAAGCGCAGGCTTGCTTGCGCTGCTCAGCGTCTCTCTGTGACGACATCCAGATGAGCCGAGTTCATGTCCAATGAACTCGGCTCACCTCATGCACGTCACTGACAGCGTGGGAAAATTCTCACGCTGAAGCGGTGAGTGCAGGAGAATTCTCCCACGCTGTCAGTGACGTGCAGGAGGTGAGCTGAGTTCATTGGACATGAGCTCACCTCATGCACATCACTGACAGCGTGGGAGAATTCTCCTGCACTCAGCACTTCAGCGTGAGAATTTTCCCACGCTGTCAGTGACGTGCATGAGGTGAGCCGAGTTCATTGGACATGACCTCGGCTCATCTGGATGCCGTCACAGCGAGACAGTGAGGAGCGCAAGCATGCCTGCGCTTCTCAGTGTCTGCGGGATGACAGACTGGATGGCAGCGTTCTGCTGCGGTCCAGCCTGTCATCTCGATGTAGCAGAGCTGAAGCTGTCGTGGGAACCATGGAAAGGTAAGGATGAGGTTGGTTTATTATTTTTCTTTTATTGCAGGAGATCGTTGGCTTCAGCTGGAATGGGTGTGATGGTAAGTATGGTTTAATTTAGAACAATAAAGAATTGTGTCTTTATTTCAATTAAAGGACTTTATTCTGGGTGTTGTGTTTTTTTTAAATACTTTACTAGAAATTCATGGCGGTCATGTCTAATACTGGCGTGACCCCATGAATTTTGGGCTTGGGGCCAGCTGATAATACCAAGCTGGCCCTAACCCCTTTATTACCCAGTGAGCCACCGCACCAGGGCCCTGGATGAGTTGGGTACAGCGCCAGAAGATGGCGCTTCTATGAACGCGACATTTTCCGGGGTGGCTGCGGACTGCAATTTGTAGCGGGGGGGGGCCCAGAAAGCTTGGGCCTCCCTGCGCTGCAGATTCCAGCCCCCAGCTGCCTAGTTGTACCTGGCTGGACACAAAAATAGGGCGAAGCCCCACGTACTTTTTTTTTAATTATTTCATGAAATTCATGAAATAATTAAGAAAAAAAGGCCTTCCCTATATTGTTGTGTCCAGCCAGGTACAAATAGGCAGCTGGTGGTTGGGGGCAGCCCGTTCCTGCCTGCTGTACCTGGCTGGACACAAATATAGTGCGAAGCCCCACTTCAATTTTTATTAATTATTTCATGAAATTCATGAAATAATTAAGAAAAAAAGGGCTTCCCTATATTGTTGTGTCCGGCCAGGTACAAATAGGCAGCTGGTGGATGGGGGCAGCCCGTTCCTGCCTGCTGTACCTGGCTGGACACAAATATAGTGCGAAGCCCCACTTCAATTTTTTTTAATTATTTCATGAAATTCATGAAATAATTAAGAAAAAAAGGGCTTCCCTATATTGTTGTGTCCGGCCAGGTACAAATAGGCAGCTGGTGGATGGGGGCAGCCCATTCCTGCCTGCTGTACCTGGCTGAACACAAATATAGTGCGAAGCCCCACTTCAATTTTTTTAAATTATTTCAGGAAATTCATGAAATAATTAAAAAAAAATTGACGTGGGGCTTCGCACTATATTTGTGTCCAGCCAGGTACAGCAGGCAGGAACGGGCAGCCCCCAACCACCAGCTGCCTATTTGTACCTGGCCGGACACAACAATATAGGGAAGCCCTTTTTTTCTTAATTATTTCATGAAATAATTTAAAGAAAATTGACGTGGGGCTTCGCCCTGTTTTTGTGTCCAGCCAGGTACAACTAGGCAGCTGGGGGCTGGAATCCGCAGCGCAGGGAGGCCCAAGCTTTCTGGGCCACCCCCGCTGCAAATTGCAGTCCGCAGCCACCCCGGAAAATGGCGCGTTCATAGAAGCGCCATCTTCTGGCGCTGTACCCAACTCATCCAGGGCCCTGATGCGGTGGCTCACTGGGTAATAAAGGGGTTAGGGCCAGCTTGGCATTATCAGCTGGCCCTAAGCCCGAAATTCATGGGGTCACGCCAATATTAGACATGACCACCATGAATTTCTAGTAAAGTATTTAAAAAAAACACAACACCCAGAAAAAAGTCCTTTAATTGAAATAAACACACAATTCTTTATTGTTCTAAATTAAACCATACTTACCATCACGCCCATTCCAGCTGAAGCCAACGATCTCCTGAAATAAAAGAAAAATAATAAAGCAACATCATCCTTACCTTTCCATGGTTCCCATGACAGCTTCAGCTCTGCTACATCGAGATGACAGGCTGGACCGCAGCAGAACGCTGCCATCCAGCCTGTCATCCCGCAGACACTGAGAAGCGCAGGCTTGCTTGCGCTCCACAGTGTCTCTCTGTGAGGGCATCCAGATGAGCCGAGTTAATGTCCAATGAACTCGGCTCACCTCATGCACGTCACTGACAGCGTGGGAAAATTCTCCTGCACTCAGCGCTTCAGCGTGGGAGAATTCTCACACTGAAGCGCTGAGTGCAGGAGAATTCTCCCACGCTGTCAGTGACGTGCAGGAGGTGAGCTGAGTTCATTGGACATGAGCTCACCTTATGCACGTCACTGACAGCGTGGGAGAATTCTCCTGCACTCACCGCTTCAGCGTGAGAATTTTCCCACGCTGTCAGTGACGTGCATGAGGTGAGCCGAGTTCATTGGACATGAACTCGGCTCATCTGGATGTCGTCACAGAGAGACGCTGAGCAGCGCAAGCAAGCCTGCGCTTCTCAGTGTCTGCGGGATGAGAGGCTGGATGGCAGCGTTCTGCTGCGGTCCAGCCTGTCATCTCGATGTAGCAGAGCTGAAGCTGTCGTGGGAACCATGGAAAGGTAAGGATGAGGTTGCTTTATTATTTTTCTTTTATTGCAGGAGATCGTTGGCTTCAGCTGGAATGGGCGTGACGGTAAGTATGGTTTAATTTAGAACAATAAAGGATTGTGTCTTTATTTCAATTAAAGGACTTTATTCTGGGTGTTTGTGTTTTTTTTAACTTTGACTATGGGGTTAGTAATGGGGGTGTCTTATAGACGCCTCTCCATTACTAACCTGGGCTTGATGTCAGCTGGCATTATAAGCTGACATCAACCCCAACCATATTACCCCCTGCCACCGCACCAGGGCAGCGTGGAAGAGCGAGGCTAAGTGCCAGAATTGGCGCATCCTATGAATGCGCCATTTCTGGGGCGGCTGACGGCTGGTGTTTCTAGCCTGGGAGGGGGCCAATATTCATGGCTCCCTTCCTGGGCTATTAATATCAGCCCCCAGCTGTCTGCCTAGCCTTTGCTAGCTATTAAATTAGGGGGGACCCCACGTCATTTTTTTGGGGGGGTCCCCCATTTTAATAGCTAGTAAAGGCTATGTATTCAGCTGGGGGCTGATATTAGTAGCCTGGGAAGCTCCGTGGGTATTACCCCCTTCCCAGGCTTCAAACATCTGCCCCAGCCGTCTGCTTAACCTCCGCTAGAGCCTAAAATTAAGGGGAACCCCACGCCAATTTTTTTAATAATAAATCCTTTATTTTAATACTAAATGACAAGTACAGTAACCAACACCATCATTGTACTTCATATATATGTGACTGACATGTTTCTATCTATCTAATCTATGTGTGAAGCTCTATTCTGTCTGTTATAAATTGTCGGGTACCGCTGCTGAATTGCCGGCCGGCTTTTTTAAAGAGACGGTGCATGAAAACACTATTATTTTTTTTGATAAATCCTTTACGCTAAATGACAAGTACAGTAAGCAGCACTTTCACTGTACTTCATATATATGTGACTGACATGTTTCTATCTAATCTATGTGTGAAGCTCTATTCTTTCGGTTCTAAATTGTCGGGTACAGGTGAATGCCGCTGATGAATTGCCGGCTTTTCATGTTTCACTGTTGGCACTGTTCCCATCGATTTGGGCAATCACTGTAATGCCACAACCACCATGGCTGTGGCATTACAGTGAGTGGCAGACAATCCCTGCATGATTGGTGCTCTAAATAGCGCCAGACATGCAGGACACGCTTTTGGTGCACGAACAGTTATCGAACATAGCATCGAACAGCCGAATTTTTTGCAAATCGTTCGGGTTCGTCGAACAACTCGAACACCGCCCAAAACAGCTCGAATTTGAGATTGGCGAACAGTTCTAGTCGAACACCGCTCATCTCTACTCAGTACCGCATGCTGCAGTAGTTCTGGCAGAGAGGGACTTGAAAAGTGGGATGCTGGTATTAAAGTTATCTACGTAGAGGTGATAGCCTTGATCAAGCAGTGGGTGCATCAAATCCCTCAAATTTTTTCCATTCACTCCCAGGACAGGGAGGTATTGAGTAGAGATGAGCGTTGTTCGACTCGAACTGTTCGCCAATCTCAAATTCGAGCTGATTTGGGCGGTGTTCAAGCCGTTCGGCGAACACGAACGATTTGAGAAAAATTCGGCTGTTCGAGGTTATGTTCGATAACTGTTCGTGCACCAAAATCATAACTGGATTTTTTCTCAGTAATGATGAAAATTAATGTTAATACGCAGTTTGAGTGTACAGCGGGGTGGGGGGAGGGGCAGGGGATGGATCTCTGCAGGAATAATGAAGATCTCCATTTTTTTTTCTCTTTCCCACATTTACAGTGGGGAGGTGCAATCTGTCAGCCTATCAGCAGCGCACACACGGAGCGAAGTGCTTTTTTTCACACAAGCAAGGGCATGTGTCATTGGCAGTGTATGTCACATGTCCTTGCCCTATAAGACCAAGCTATTTTCCCCGTCGCCACCATTTTCTCACTGCTGCAGCTGCGTGTTAGACGGCACCGCTGCTGCTGTGTGCGCTATAACTTGTTAATTTCAAGCCAATTTTCGCACAAATCTACAGATAGCTTGGGAGTAGGGAATAGTTGTGATTGCAGTCCTTTTAAGGACTAGGTTACAGCATTTCCTACGACTTTTATCAGGCAGGTCTGTGCTCTTAAATAGATAGATTGTGGGAGTAAAGACTAATTGTAATTGCAGTCCTTTTCAGGACTAGGTTACATCAGTTCCTATCAGTTTTTGCCAGGTAGGTCTGTGCCAGTGCTGTGCAAGTTTTTTTCACAGCATTTGACTGAATCTAGCAAAGCTAATCCTTTTTGGCCTATTGCAGAGTGTGTTAGTCAGTGGAGTAGCCTATCTGTGTTGCAAGATATACCACCTGTGTATAGAATACCAATTTTTTTACTTCACCTAGTGAAGTAAAATCTTTTGGGCATAGCATCATTCTATTAGTCCATCTATACTGACCTCCATCAGGTTGCAAACTGAATATAATTTTTTTCTGCATCTAGCTCTGAAAAAATATTTGGCCATCTAGCAGTGTGTGGGACTTGTTCTATTAGTCCATCTATACTGACCTCCATCACGCTGCAAATTCAAAATAATTTTTTGTCTGCATCTAGCTCTGAAAAAATATTTTGCCTTCTAGCAGTGTGTGGGACTTTCTCTATTAGTCCACCTATACTGACCTCCATCAGGTTGCAAATTAAAAATAATTTTTTGTCTGCATCTAGCTCTGAAAAAATATTTGGCATTCTAGCAGTATGTGGGACTTTCTCTATTAGTCCATCTATACTGACCTCCATCAGGTTGCAAATTCAAAATAATTTTTTGTCTGCATCTAGCTCTGAAAAAATATTTGGCCTTCTAGCAGTGTGTGGGACTTTCTCTATTAGTCCATCTATACTGACCTCCATCAGGCTGCAAATTAAAAATCATTTTTATCTGCATCTACCTCTGAAAAAATATTTGGCCTTCTAGCTGTGTGTGGGACTTGTTCTATTAGTCCATCTATACTGACCTCCATCAGGTTGCAAACTGAATATAATTTTTTTCTACATCTAGCTCTGAAAAAATATTTGGCCTTCTAGCAGTGTGTGGGACTTTCTCTATTAGTCCATCTATACTGACCTCCATCAGGTTGCAAATTAAAAATAATTTATATCTGCATCTAGCTCTGAAAAAATATTTGGCCTTCTAGCAGTGTGTGGGACTTTCTCTATTAGTCCATCTATACTGACCTCCATCAGGTTGCAAATTAAAAATAATTTTTTGTCTGCATCTAGCTCTGAAAAAATATTTGGCCTTCTAGCAGTGTGTGGGACTTTCTCTATTAGTCCATCTATACTGACCTCCATCAGGTTGCAAATTCAAAATAATTTTTTGTCTGCATCTAGCTCTGAAAAAATATTTGGCCTTCTAGCAGTGTGTGGGACTTTCTCTATTAGTCCATCTATACTGACCTCCATCAGGCTGCAAATTAAAAATATTTTTTATCTGCATCTACCTCTGAAAAAATATTTGGCCTTCTAGCAGTGTGTGGGACTTGTTCTATTAGTCCATCTATACTGACCTCCATCAGGTTGCAAACTGAATATAATTTTTTTCTGCATCTAGCTCTGAAAAAATATTTGGCCTTCTAGCAGTGTGTGGGACTTTCTCTATTAGTCCATCTATACTGACCTCCATCAGGCTGCAAATTAAAAATAATTTTTATCTGCATCTACCTCTGAAAAAATATTTGGCCTTCTAGCAGTGTGTGGGACTTTCTCTATTAGTCCATCTATACTGACCTCCATCAGGCTGCAAATTAAAAATAATTTTTATCTGCATCTACCTCTGAAAAAATATTTGGCCTTCTAGCAGTGTGTGGGACTTTCTCTATTAGTCCATCTATACTGACCTCCATCAGGTTGCAAACTGAATATAATTTTTTTCTGCATCTAGCTCTGAAAAAATATTTGGCCTTCTAGCAGTGTGTGGGACTTTCTCTATTAGTCCATCTATACTGACCTCCATCAGGCTGCAAATTAAAAATAATTTTTATCTGCATCTACCTCTGAAAAAATATTTGGCCTTCTAGCAGTGTGTGGGACTTTCTCTATTAGTCCATCTATACTGACCTCCATCAGGCTGCAAATTAAAAATAATTTTTATCTGCATCTACCTCTGAAAAAATATTTGGCCTTCTAGCAGTGTGTGGGACTTGTTCTATTAGTCCATCTATACTGACCTCCATCAGGTTGCAAACTGAATATAATTTTTTTCTGCATCTAGCTCTGAAAAAATATTTGGCCTTCTAGCAGTGTGTGGGACTTTCTCTATTAGTCCATCTATACTGACCTCCATCAGGTTGCAAATTCAAAATAATTTTTTGTCTGCATCTAGCTCTGAAAAAATATTTGGCCTTCTAGCAGTGTGTGGGACTTTCTCTATTAGTCCATCTATACTGACCTCCATCAGGCTGCAAATTAAAAATAATTTTTATCTGCATCTACCTCTGAAAAAATATTTGGCCTTCTAGCAGTGTGTGGGACTTTCTCTATTAGTCCATCTATACTGACCTCCATCAGGTTGCAAACTGAATATATTTTTTTTCTGCATCTACCTCTGAAAAAATATTGGGCTTCTAGCTGTGTGTGGGACTTGTTCTATTAATCCATCTATACAGACCTCCATCAGGTTGCAAACTGAATATCATTTTTATCTGCATCTACCTCTGAAAAAATATTTGGCCTTCTAGCAGTGTGTGGGACTTGTTCTATTAGTCCACCTATTCTGACCTCCATCAGGTTGCAAACTGAATATAATTTTTTTCTGCATCTAGCTCTGAAAAAATATTTGGCCTTCTAGCAGTGTGTGGGACTTTCTCTATTAGTCCATCTATACTGACCTCCATCAGGTTGCAAATTAAAAATAATTTATGTCTGCATCTAGCTCTGAAAAAATATTTGGCCTTCTAGCAGTGTGTGGGACTTTCTCTATTAGTCCATCTATACAGACCTCCATCAGGTTGCAAATTAAAAATAATTTTTTGTCTGCATCTAGCTCTGAAAAAATATTTGGCTTTCTAGAGGTGTGTGGGACTTTCTCTATTAGTCCATCTATACTGACCTCCATCAGGTTGCAAATTCAAAATAATTTTTTATCTGCATCTACCTCTGAAAAAATATTTGGCCTTCTAGCAGTGTGTGGGACTTTCTCTATTAGTCCATCTATACTGACCTCCATCAGGTTGCAAACTGAATATATTTTTTTTCTGCATCTACCTCTGAAAAAATATTGGGCTTCTAGCTGTGTGTGGAACTTGTTCTATTAATCCATCTATACAGACCTCCATCAGGTTGCAAACTGAATATCATTTTTTTCTGCATCTACCTCTGAAAAAATATTTGGGCTTCTAGCTGTGTGTGGAACTTGTTCTATTAGTCCATCTATACTGACCTCCATCAGGTTGCAAACTGAATAAAAATTTTTTCTGCATCTAGCTCTGAAAAAATATTTGGCCTTCTAGCAGTGTGTGGGACTTGTTCTATTAGTCCACCTATACTGACCTCCATCAGGTTGCAAATTCAAAATATTTTTTTTTCTGCATCTAGCTCTGAAAAAATATTTGGCCTTCTAGCAGTGTGTGGGACTTTCTCTATTAGTCCATCTATACTGACCTCCATCAGGTTGCAAACTGAATATATTTTTTTTCTGCATCTACCTCTGAAAAAATATTTGGGCTTCTAGCTGTGTGTGGGACTTGTTCTATTAGTCCATCTATACTGACCTCCATAAGGTTGCAAACTGAATATAATTTTTTTCTGCATCTACCTCTGAAAAAATATTTGGGCTTCTAGCTGTGTGTAGGACTTGTTCTATTAGTCCATTTATAGTGACCTCCATCAGGTTGCAAACTGAATACAATTTTTTTCTGCATCTACCTCTGAAAAAATATTTGGGCTTCTAGCTGTGTGTGGGACTTGTTCTATTTGTCCATCTATACTGACCTCCATCAGGTTGCAAATTCAATATAATTTTTTTCTGCATCTAACCCAGCCAATAGTTTTGGCCTAATACCACAGTTTGGCCACTCAGCTCTGCTCGGTTCCCATGCATTGTTTTTTTCTGCAAACAACTCCAGAGTTGTGAATTAGTTAACCAGCAAAATGAGCGGAAAAAGGCCTGCTGCTGGTGGCAAGGGAAATAGGCGTGTTGGGAAGGGGAAAAAAGGTTGTGTCCGTGGAGTAGGTGTTAAAGCAACAGTAACATCTGCAGAAGAAAGACCATCTTCCAGCCAAACTAAAATGTCTACTTCTTTTAGCGGACAATGTGATAAGATCCCTTTCTTACGGCCACGCCAATCGCTACAAAATCCAGATGAGGCACAAAAACAGCAGGTGCTACAACGGATATCAAGTGCTCCTTTAAGTGGGCTCTCCTTCACATCAACTTCAACATCACAAATACTCAAGTCCTCAAAGGTGTCACCCCAATCGCACTTGCTTCCTTACAGCTCCAAAATCTCCAGCTGCCCGTCTGAGTATGAGGTAGAACAGATGGTTGAGTCTGCAGAGCTGTTTACTCATACTATAGCCTGGGAATCAGAGGTCGACTCCAGCGCTTCTGTGAATCCAGACGAGGAAATGATCTGCACTGATGCCCAGACTCTTTATGAGTTGGATCCAGGACCAGACGCAGAAGGTTCTGACCATAATGTAGACCCTCATTCCCAAACTGTAACTCCTGTTGGTGGAGACAATGAGGAAGACGATGATAAGACTCAAATACCTGATTGGAGTGACAACTTTAGTTTTTTGTCAGGGCAGGAACAGGTTGGCTCTGAGGACGACGGGTGTGATAACGCACAGGGTGATGATGATGAGGTTGGAGATCCCACTTACTGTCAACCCACAGTCAGCTAAGAGATGAGGTCAGCAGAGGAGGTGGAGGAAGATGCTAGTGATGACGAGGTCAGGTTGCGCCTTCCTGGACAGAGACGTAGTACTGGAAGCACGTCAACAACTGCATCCTCAAACACAACTCTGCCTCTCACCACAAGTCGTGGTGGCTCTTCAGGTCGCATGGGTGCTAAGCCTTGCATAGCCTGGGCATTTTTTCAGATCGATAAAGATGACCCAACTCGTGTTATCTGTAACATTTGTCAGCAAAAGCTAAGTAGAGGCCAAAAAGTACATAGTTTGAGTACTTCATGCATGAACCGGCACATGGACATGAAGCATAAGTTGCAGTGGGAAGCTCAGTGTGCTACAATGCGGCCTAGCCGGCCGGACCAGCCACCGTCTGCCATATCTTGTGCATCCGCGGCCTCTTCATCCTCTGTGACTGGGGGGACAGCAGTCACACCTGTTTTGGGGCGCAGACCTGCCACCTCTTTACCCGCAACAGCCAGCGTGATTGGCAGGTCATCATTTTTTTTGGAGGTGGTAACACCAGCTGGTGTTGAGCGCTGTCCGACATCGATAGCACCACCTTTGGATCAAGGCAACCTAACATGTCCGCCTGCATCTTCCTCACAGACCGGCAGTTTTCCGGGGACACCCTTATCAACCCCGTCTAAGCACAATAGCCAGCCCTCGGTCCCTCAGAGGTGGACAAGTAAAAGACCATTTCCTCCTAGCCATGAGAAAGCTAAGAGGTTGAATTTCACCATCTGCAAGCTCTTGGCTACAGAAATGCTGCCTTTCCGCCTGGTGGACACAGAGGATTTTTGAGACCTTATGTCCGTCGCAGTGCCCCAGTACCAGATGCCCAGTCGGCACTACTTCTCAAAGAAAGGTGTGCCTGCACTCCACCAGCATGTCGCACACAACATCACCGCTTCTTTGAGAAACTCTGTGTGTGACAGGGTGCATTTCACCACAGACACTTGGACGAGTAGGCATGGACAAGGGCATTACATGTCGCTGACTGGGCACTGGGTAACTATGGTGACAGCAGGACAAGGGGCTGCTGTCCAAGTCTTGCCGTCCCCACGAGTTGTGCGTCAATCCTCTTTATGTCAAAGTTCCTCCACTGCTTCTGCCTCCTCAACCTCCTCTCGGTCTTCCACCTGCACCCAAAGCCTGTCTGGTCATGCCACAAGCTTTCTAACTGCGCAGAAGGGATCCTGCACACCTCCTTACTATGCTGGCAGTAGGGCTCAAGGTCATCAGGCGGTTTTTACTTTGAAATGTCTGGGAAATGTGAGTCACACAGCTGAGGAGTTGTGGTCAGCTCTGGAGAACCAATTTCATGAATGGTTGTCTCCACTGGACCTGAAACCAGGGAAGGCCGTGTGCGACAATGCTGCAAACCTGGGTGCGGCCCTTCGCCGGGGCAATGTCACACATGTGCCTTGTATGGCTCACGTGTTGAACCTGGTTGTCCAGCAATTTTTAGCCCACTATCCCAGACTAGATGGCCTTCTGCAGAGGGCACGGTCGCTGTGTGCTCACTTCCGCCGTTCGCATCCCGCAGCTCAGCGACTTACATCTCTACAGAAGTCGTTGGGCCTGCCACTTCACCGGCTAAAATGCGATGTGCCTACCCGGTGGAATTCAACTCTGCACATGTTGCAGCGACTGTGGCAGCACCGACAAGCCCTGGTGCAATACGTTCTGACGTATAGCCTGGGCCAACGAGATCCAGAGGTGTGGTCTCAGATCAGGGACCTATGCACCCTTCTGCACAGTTTTGAAATGGCGACGAAGATGTTTAGTGCTGACGATGCCATTATCAGCATGACTATTCCGGTGATTTACATGCTGGAGCACATGTTAAATAGAATTCGGAGTCAGGTGGTGGCACAAGAGGAGGTGGAGGAAGTAGAGGAGGAGGAGTTGTATGCGGAAGGGCTAACATCTGCAAGGTCCAGACGGTGGGCAGAACCAAGGCGGCAGGCATGTGAGGGTGGGGGAGTTGGTTTTACCAGGGCGCATGGTAGCATCCAAACTAGTGAGGAATGTGCAGGAGCCCAGGAAGAAGTGGAGGACGAACTGATGGAAGACTCATCAGATGAGGGAGACCTTGATCACATTTCTGTTGTGCGAGGTTGGGGGGAGAGGACAGAGGAAGGAAGCATGATTGTTACCTCGCCACCAACACAACAGGGACTTGGTGCTCCTGGATGCGCAACACACATGAGTGCCTTCTTGCTGCACTACCTGCAACATGACCCTCGAATTGTGAGAATTAGAAATAATCCTGACTACTGGGTTGCCACACTGTTAGATCCCCGGTACAAAAGTAAATTTGCAGAAATTATTCCTGCCATAGAAAGGGATGCACGCATGCAGGAGTATCAGCAGAGACTGTTGCAGAATCTTACATGTGCTTTTCCACAAAACACCAGTGGTGCACGTAGTGAATCTCACAGTTCCAACTTGCCAACCGTGGGACCGTCAAGTGTTCAGCACTCAAACCGTAACAGAACCACAGTATCTGCTGGTAACATCAATTTTGCGGAATCATTTCACCACTTTTTTAGCCCATCCTTTGCAAGGCCACAGGAGACAAGAAGTCTGACACATAGTCAACGCCTAGAGACGATGGTACAGGAGTATCTCCAAGTAAATATTGAAGCCATGACTGTGCCACTGGACCCTTGCTCTTTTTGGGCTTCCAATCTGGATAAATGGCCGGAGCTAGCCACTTACGCCTTGGAGATCTTGTCATGCCCTGCAGCCAGCGTTCTGTCTGAACGTGTGTTCAGCGCTGCTGGTGGTGTGCTGACAGATAAGCGCACGCGGCTCTCCACTGATAATGTAGACAGACTCACGTTCATAAAGATGAACAAATCATGGATCCGAAACGACTTTTCTACCCCTGTGTCATCCTGGGGAGAGTAAAAGCTTGATGATTGGTTAAAATCACCCTACCAACCGTTTTAAGCTTTCAAATTACTAATCATGTTTATCTGTATCTTGGCTGGAAAATAATTTGGGCTTTGTAGCAGTGTGCAGCACTGATTCTATTAGCCCATCTATAATAAGCTCCACCAGATTTAAAATTACTAATCATGTTTATCTGTATCTTGACTGGAAAATAATTTGGGCTTTGTAGCAGTGTGCAGCACTGATCCTATTAGGCCATCTATACTAAGCTCCACCAGATTTAAAATTAATAATAATTTTTAGCTGCATCTAGCCCGGAAAATAATTTTGGGGCTCCGAGATGCGCAAGACACATAAGTGCCTTCTTGCTGCACTACCTGCAACATGACCCTCATATTGTCAGAATTCGAAGTAATCATGACTACTGGGTTGCCACACTCTTAGATACCCCAAACTTTTCGATCAACCTTTTCATTTTAATAAAGACCAAAAAAATGGTCATTTTTGAAATTATAAGCATTAGCAGGTTATTAGAAACTGAAATCAAACAGTTTTCAACTCAAAACTTTATTCTAGGTGATGTTACATTTTCACATAGGACCCCTTGTTCGAAAGGAGCTTCTGAACTCTCTCGTCCATTGAATTTGTCAGGTTTTGGATGGTTTCTGCTTCAATTGTTTTGCATGAGGACAGAATACCCTCCCAGAGCTGTTGCTTAGATGTGAACTGCCTCCCGCCATCATAGACACTCCTTTTGATGATGCTCCAGAGGTTCTGAATGGGGTAGAGGTCAGGGGAGCATGGGGGTCACACCATAAGTTTGTCCCCTTTTATGCCCATATCAGCCAGAGATGCAGATGTTTTATGTGCAGCATGAGATGGTGCATTATCATGCAAAAAAATGATCTTGCTGTGAAATACACGGTTCTTCTTGAACCATGGCAGGAAGTGCTGTTTGAGAAAATCCACATACATTATGGAGTTCATCTTTAGCGCCTTCAGGGATCCTAAAGGGGCCGACAATCTCTCTCCCCATGATTCCAGCCCAAAACATTACTCCACCTCCTCCTTGTTGGCACTGTAGCTGTGTTTGCGTTGGGTGTCCATAAACCAGCCATCCTCCACTCCATCCATCTGGACCATCGAGCGCTGCACGGCACTCATCCGTGAACAAAACAGTTTTGAAATCAGTCTTCATGTAATGTTTGGCCCACTGGAGCCGTTTCTGCTTGTGTGAAGTGGATAGAGGAGGTCGACAGGATGGCGTATGCACAGCTGCAAACCTCTGAAGGACCCTGCATCTTGTTGTTCGGGGGAAGTTGGAGGCACCAGCAGCTTCAAAAACTTGTCTGCTGCTATGACAAGGCTTTTTTGCCGCTGCTCTTTTAACCTGACGTAATTGCCTGTAGGAAAGAGTCCTCAATTTGCCCTTATCAGCACGCACACGTGTGTACTGTGAATCAGCTACATACTTCTTGATTGCCAAGACACTTCATCCTGATCATCGCACAATGTTGATTGTAGTCATGCCTTGAACTAAACACTCCACAATTTGTTGCTTCTCAGCAGCCGACACATACTTTTTCTTTCCCATTTTGGCAGAAAATGTAGGCTGCTTAATAATGTGAGACAGCCTTCTTAAGTAGTCTTGCCTTTCATTGGACACACCTGCCAAACTAATTAGCACAGGTGTCTGCAATTGCTTACAGTGATATAAAGAGCCCTGACACACATCACCATCAATGAGTTTAACTGACAAACAAACAAATTCTTCCCTTATCACTCCTAAACACTTTTTGCATAATAATTTGGAACACAGTGTACATGTGCTTTTCCACAAAACACCAGTGGTTCACGTAGTGAATCTTACAGTTCTAACTTGCCAACCGTGGTCTGTATGGAGTTGTTCAATAAAGGGCCCAAAATTAAGATAACATAGATGGGAGAGGTCTCTATGAATAGGAATTCCTAAGTATTTGATACCCTGTGAGGGCCAGGCAAAGGGAAAGTTGGACTGGATGGAATCCTATATGTATTTGGGGAGGGAGACATCGAGGGCCTCAGACTTCGCTGCATTGATTTTAAAATTTGACCATGTAACAAAGTGATCTATTTCAGCCATAACAGCATGGATGGATATATGTGATTGAGTGATATATACTAGGACATCATCAGCAAATGGAGAGCACTTGTACTCGGTGCTTCCCACCTCAATCCACCTAATATTGGGGTTATGGCGAATTGATGAGAGCAGGTGCTCCGTCACTAGGATGTATAAGAGAGGGGACAGAGGACATCCCTGCCTTGTCCCATTGGTGATTGTAAAAGGTGATGAAAATGTTCTGATGCACCCCCTGGGCCTTGGGACACCTGGAGCCGGACCCTTTTTGGTGGATGCTGGTGGTTGTAGTCTTCGTGGCGGCGACCCGGTTCCGTGGCTCAGGGTGGTCAAACCAGTGGCGGAACTATTTATGTGGTTTTGATGTTTAAATGTCCGACTACGCCACCCGTGGATTGCGGTCAGAGTGAACCGCCGCTGCAGGGCAGACCGCTGAGGCTGGTGTTGTGGGTGCAGCAGAGCGTAGCATAACTCCCCACGGGAGGAGTATAGCCTCAGGGCAGTGTATGCGGAGGATGGGGGTGATGGTGCAGGGCAGCAGCAGTAACGACACGGAGTCAGTGATGCAGTCCAGGGCCTTTACTCACAGTTCTTATTATCCAGACCACGTCTGCAGGTAACAGCTGCCCACGTCGTACTGTGCTCACCAGGTGAGGGGCTCAGACAACTCCCAGATAACTTTGGAGCGCTTCACAGGACCCCCTTTGTGTGTCCTTTGTCTGGCCTTTCTTACCAACCCTTCTGTCCGGCTGCCTCGGGCCTCCTCTTGGTAAACTTGGCGCCAGTTTCCCTGACCCTATGTGGTGCCTTCCTAGCGGATGTAGCGAGGGGCTGCGCCACATAAAATGTCACAGCCTCCGGTTTCTAGCTGAGGGTCGTTTCCTGCCTCCACTAGTTTCGGGGACCGGTCTCCCCCTTTGGCCTGACCCCTCCACGCAGGTGGATTCGGGCGTGCGGTGGCGACTCGCCCGTCCGCACCCCTGGGATCCCTTCATTCCTCATTCCTGGAGCCTTCTCCGCTCCTCTTCCTTCCTTCTCCCTCTTCCAGGCCTGGGCCTCAGTTACTAGGCCCGCCTCCGGAGCAGAGCTCATGCAGAGCCCCTGCTCCCTGCCACTTCTGCTCAGACTTCTCTGCACTGAACTAAGATGGTGCCCACCTTTTATACTCCCTTCTCAATGCACTCAGGAACTGCTTCCTCCCTGCTTCTGCATTACAGGGTTCCCCTTCCTCAGTGTTCCCTCCCCCCACTCCAGCCAGGGACAGGGACTGTCGTGCCCATCTCAGAGGCATATTGGTCGCCCTGCCCCACGTCAATGTGGTGTAATGCATGCAGGTGTCGGGTCCTGATCCACTCTCCATCCTTACCTTAGAGTGCGATATCACACCTCTGGGTGAGGTGCAATACCTCTGTAGCAACCGAGCCCTCAGGGTGCTACAGTTCCATTTATCTTCAGCCTAGGTGACGTATTGTGATACAGGGCCGTGATTTTGACTATAAAAGGGTCCCCTAGACCCCTACCCCAAGCTTTTTAAGAGAATCATATATGGCATGCCAGGAGACTCTATTGAATGCTTTCTCAGCATCCAACGAGAGTATCTAATTACAAATTTTTAACTGCATCTAGCCCAGGAAATACTTTGTGCCTAGTAGCAGTGTCTGCTAGTCAGCGGATTATCCCGGCTGTTAAACAAGCTACACCACCTGTAGTTTGGACACTTAATTTTTTCAAAGGAAATGCTTCGGGACCACGGGATACTCAGTGAAGAACATCAGGAGGCACCCCAAGGCATAGGGGCTGGGACTGGCAATAGGATGCCTTGCGGTGGACAGCCGAGCTCGATCCTTATAAAAGCTTTTTAACTGCAGCAGCTTTAGTGGACGCTACTGGAGCTGGAATTACGCGGCTGCTGGCATGAGACTTGCCCTCCAATAGATCCTTGTAAATGGATTTAAAGTGTATTCATTCAAATTAGAGAGACAATTGAAATTAAAAAGCTTAGAGCTGCCTCCACCACAGGGGGGCTCACTCGACCCACCAGCGGACAGGCACCAGTATTGGGAGAGGGGGGCTGGCCGTCAGGGTTCACCGCGGCTATGGCACAAACCCGGCGACACGGAGGTGGCACGGGCAGGAGCGGACTGAACGTGTCGGCTTCTCACTTTTTGGATTTTAGAAGGGCATGACATGCCTATATCTGTGTCTCCCCCTCCTTTTACTCCTCCACCTCTTTTCTTTTCGCATGACTATATGTACTTGTCACTTTTCCATGTGTTAGTTGTATCTTCTGAGCAGTTTGTCAGCTTTTGGACACCTTTGAAGGTGTTTTCTATGTGTTTCTATGTGTTTTTGTTTGCCTGCCATTGGTTTTAACGGTGTTCGAAGGTGTTCGACGAACAGTTCGACGAACACACGGGTGTTTGACGAACCGAACCGAACTCGAACACTACGGGGGTGGCTCAACACTAGTATTGAGGGGGTAGAATTCGGGTGTCCTTCCCTTCATAAACCCTAAGTTTGTGGGGTACCCTGAGGTACTCTTACACAGCCTGAAGAGTTTAATTCTGTACCTAGTCCTCTTACTGGGCTGGTATTGTTGGAATTTGAGCATCCTTTTCAAATGTGTTAGGGACTCATCCATGCAGATGAGCTAAAACTGCATAATTTCTACTGCATCTATGGAAGTCAAGTAAGAAAATGATGAAGTGGAGTTTTGGGCCAAAAATTGTAGTGTCAAATTGGATTCCTGATTGAGCCACAAAATCAAGAATCTGTGACTGACAAATTTAGAGGAGTGAGGTCCAAAGGGGGCCACCGACAGTGGGCGCTGGTTCATTTGCTGTCCTGGGGCTTCTGCATGGCTGTTTAATATATCACTTGAGGAAGAGGATGAAGAGCAGGAGGAAAAATAAAGGAAGCTGTAATCCTCTCCCTCACTACCAGTGTTGGAGGCAAGGAAGGTGTATGCCTCCTTGACTGAATGCCTTTCTTGACTAAGAAAAGGCCATCAATATTAAAGTCCCTGACAACCCTTTAAGTTAGGGTTAGCCTATAACATATCTAAAAATCATTTTTCAAAGTTGTCCATAGACTTAGGCTATGTGCCCACGATGCAGAAATGCTCCGTATTTTTCCTGAATGTTTCCGCATCTCCCTGGCAGAAAAAACGCATGCGGATTGTACATGCGTTTTTCTTGCCAGGGACTTGCGGACGTGAAGCGTTCTTCACATGCATTTCCACATGCTTCCTGCGGGTTGACAAGCTCTTTCCAAGCGATTTTAGCATCACTTGGAAAGTGCTCGTCAACTTGGTCACACTATATAAATCCATGCAAACAGCATGGATTTATATACTGTGACCTTAAAGAATGTTTAAAAATAAAAAAATAAATCTATACTTACCTTCCGATGGCCCCCGGAGTCTTGCTTCCCTCCGTTCTCCCTTGCCGGCAGATCGCGGTACACTGCACTGAAGAACCTGCCATCACATGACTATGACGTCAGCGCAGGTCCTTCAGTCCACCGCGAGCTGCTGGCAAGGGAGGACAAGTGCAGCGGGGGCCATCAGAAGGTAAATATAATCTTTATTTTTTATTTTATTCTTCTTTTCACAGTTTCTATGGTACCCGGGTCCGGAGGAGAGACTCCTCTTCTCTAGACCTGGGTGCCATCCGCACATTGAAATGCGTGGAATGTGCATCTACATATACAGTGATGCGGAATCCATGCATTCCAATGCAAGTCAATGGCGGCGAAAACGCAGCACTTCTGCAAAATAATTGGTAGTGCTGCGGATTTTTCCGCAATGATAATCGGCAGCAGAAATTTTCGTAGCATGTGCACAGCACATGCGGATTATCATTGGGGAACATGGCAGGCCTTTTACCATGCGTTTTTTAAGCGCTTCTGCAGCGTTTTTTCCTCTGCGGAAACGCTTAAAAAACGCATCGTGGGCACACAGCCTTAAGCACGGTGTGCCAGCTGCTATGTATTTACTTAATTTACTTAAATTACTTAGATAATTTATTTCAAAGGTAACAATACTTTAAAGTATCTTTTAGCAAACAGTCCTGTGTGTACATGAAGACTAATACTACTTCTGTCTATTTATGACTTGTATATTGCATCTTCACCAGTTTTCCCCTGTGCTGTAATTGTCTCAGTTGGAATGAGGAGACTAGTTGCTATGATGTCTACCAAACACATCACAGCACACAAAGATATATTCTTGCTTTTTATTGTTTGTTAGCACAAAGACAAAAACAGCAGTATGGAGGAATTATACAGCTGTACTGAACAGTGTAGATGTGAATCCAGCTCTGAGGGAAAGAAAGACTTCGGTAGCAAAAATTAAGCACAATCATTCTGTTTCTCCACTTGCCTGTATTCTCACTCTACTCCTTACTTCTTCTCCCAACTCGCCTCTCTATAGAGCATAATAGGAGGTGTAACCTGACACCTCACTGTCTTGTCCTGAGCAGGACAGATTAAGGCTGTGTGCCCAAGATGCGTTTTTGGTGCATATTTTGGTGCGTATTTGCAGCGCGTAAACGCTCCAGAAACGCATTGCATACATTATCCCATGGCTTCCAATGACATTCTGCAAGTTCTGTGCACATGGTCCATATTTTTTCTGCGCAGATTTTACTTGCAGAAAAAATACGGACATGACCAATTCTTGTGCGTTTCTGCATGCGTATTTGAGTATATAATGCATTGGAAAAACGCATGAAAAATACGCATCAAATACGCATCAAAAACGCATGTAAAAAACGCATGCGTTTTTCTGCCAAGGAGATGCAGAAATGCTCAGGAAAATTTCTGCTTCATTTCTGCATCGTGGGCACTAAGCCTTAAGCTGTTTTTTTCAGAGTGGATGGTGGGGGAGGAGAAGTGGCTGATAATTGGAGAAAGAACCATAATTCTGTGATAAAAGATATTGCAAACTGTCTTATAATCAGTTTTTCAATTTTATTATTGATTTATGCAAAGATAGTTGAAAGTACAGTACAGTTCCCATTTAAAATTGGTGGGTGTCAACAATTTTGTATAATGCAAAGAACTTCCATGGGCCTTAGAGCACAATAAATCATATGCTTGGAACTATATTACTTTTATGGGCCTGCTTACCATTATCTCCAACTTAATATAAACCTACCATGGAGTTTGCCTAGTAAGCCCTGTTGTCCAGAGGTGTACTTAGACATGAACAGATTTGATCATGTTTGGGGCCAGCTCTCATGACTTAATTTACAACACTATGTGGTAGGTTAATTTGTATGTGTTTTGTTTGCATGTGCTTTATAAAAGATATCAGATGTCTACAGTCAACTATAGAATTTCAGACCTCTGATGAGTCCATTGTAGACATTTGCCACTATGTGATAATGAATTATCTTTTTCTTCATCTTCTCTTGACTGGCATTTAGCAATGGAAAGGCTGAATTATTCATCTCCAACTTTTTTTGTACTTTTGCCGATCACTGACTTAATATGGCTTGAGAAGATCCTTTTTTTTGTGGTGGTCTTCTTCTACCTCCTTAACATCATGGGCAATCTCACAATTTATTCTTTAGTAATTAAGGATCTAAACCTTCACTTTCCTATGTATTTCTTGCTGGCTAGCCTGTCTTTTGTGGACATATGTATCTCTTCTTCCACAGTCCCCAAGATGATGGTTGGGTTTTGGGTACAGAACAATATTTCTTTGAAAGGATGTTTCACTCAGATGTTCTTTTTCCATGTGTTTGGATGTACAGAAGGGGTTATCATAGCTGTCATGGGATTTGACCGGTACATTGCAATTTGTTACCCTTTACGATACGTTACCATTGTGAAGAAAACCACTTGCATCCAACTTGTATTTGGCTCATGGAGTGTCTGTCTAATTATTACCTCAATGCATGTGGTCATGTCATCGACACTTCCTTTTTGCAGTGGATATATAGTTAACCACTTCTTCTGTGATATTAAACCAGTGATAAAGTTGGCTTGTACGGACACTCACATCAACGAGGTCATTTTAGCTGCTGTCACTGGTATCTTCAGCACTTTTGCTTTTGTCATGCTCATGCTGTCCTATTGCTTTATAATGAAACATCTCATGAAGATACGTTCTTCTGATGGAAGATCCAAAGCCTTTTCAACATGTTCCTCACACTTTATTATTGTCGTCTTATACTATGGGACAGCCATATGTATCTACCTTGGACCTGCATCTGAAAATACGATAGAAAAAGACAGGGTGGCAGCTATGATTTTTACAGTCATAACCCCAGCATTGAACCCTATTATCTATACCTTGAGAAACAAAGATATAAGAAAATCTATAAGACAACTTGTTTTAAGGTCAAATATTTGTAGAATGAGAATACAGTAGTTCTATAACCAAACCTCGTAAATTGTGATTTTAAGCACCACCCCTCATCAGATTGAGAAAACCTTTGAAAAGAGATTGAAACCTGTTTTCTATAATTATCATAATTCCTTTTGTTGGATTTATGGAAAGACTGGGAAAAAAAGAGAAATATAGGAAGGTATAACTGTAAGATAATTGAATTGAATCAAACAAAAGTCTAACCCTGTTTTTTTAGAGATTGCATCCAAACAATCAGGTCAATCCCTGGTAATTTTGGGGCTTTTGACTCCTCTCTAGGCTGGAAGTCTAATTGTTCAAAGCCTATTTGGCCAAAAGGTTCCATGGGGTCACGTTTGCACTTTGGTAATTTAAAAGAAAAGCACATTGAATCCATGTTTCTATACCTTCTGCTGATATCTAATAAGATATCTTTTTTTGAAGGATCTGTCTTCTATTTCTGGTCAATTAAAAAGTACGTACACATTGCAGTAAAATTAGTAAAAAAAATAAATTAAGTAACTTTGCATACAGTCTTGAATAAAATATAATTATCGTACGTGTGTGCTGTTTTCTAACCTACGAATAGTAGTAGGGGATAGATGAAGAAAATATAATGACATTGGACAAGGTTTGCTTGTAGTCTATAACTGATCAAATAATTAATTTTTTCAGTCCTATTTGCAAAAGTCATTTGGTCATCATTTACATGTCTAGTATTATTCATAAAGCTAGACAAAGCTTATTTAGATGTCTCAAGACAATAAGGTATAGGGTAATTTAGACAAATGTAGTCTTATTGCAGCATTGATGCTATGAGATTGCTAATTTTATCCACTTTTTTGGGTTTGATTGATCAAGACAATAGATAAATTTATATCATATGCTAATATTTTCAAAATGTCACCAATTAAAATTGAAATAACTTTTGGAGACTACAGTGGATGACAAAATGATCTGACTGACCTTAAAGAAATTGTGTTGCATGGAAAGAAAACAGATATCAGAACATTCTTTGCTTAATGTATCAGTGTTGTCTTTGATGTTTAAAGCCGCTGACAGCAATGGTGAACAAGCAACCTTGTTTGTAAAGAAGATACACTCTGATGCATTGTAGTGTGAACAAGTTCAGAGAAGAGTGCATTATACTAGCAGCTGAGAAAGGGTTAGTTACAGGTCTGAACCAGGAAGAAAATAGAGATTGCAAAAGCAAACAGGAGTTTGTTGAGATGATTGCCAGCTGATGTAACTGGGGAAGAGACGAAAAAAAAGATATTTGAACAAAAAGCTACTTAATACTCAGACATACAAGTCGGCCTTAAAATGCCTTTCATGATGATATCACTGGAATTCGTTGGAAACCCAAATAGAAGTACAGCAAAGGGCGGCGCCCATAGGGGAAGGGAGCAGAGTCCAGCCCTGGAGCCAAGATAAGTGTTTAACAGTTATAGTACAATATAGGTCTGAATGACATGCACTGACACCAAGAACATTAGATTTTGGTGCTATTCCACTACCCATGTCCTTGCTAAACCTAAGTTCAGACAGAGATGTCCTGGCGTAACATTGTTAAATCTGAAATTACCACACCATCCCTTAAACAAAATAATTACCAAGCGCCCAGTGAAGACCTATCCACCGGCCACAGACATGGGAAACCTCACACAGTCAAAGTCCATCACATCACAACTGCCTGCTGTAAACATTATGCTCCTATCTCATCCACCCCCCAATAACTAACATATGGAATATGTAGAAATGAAATCAGGAGTGTGAATAAGGAATAGAATTCAGAACTCCGGGCACACGTTTTCTAACACACAGGCATTAAATTCAAAAACATCACAACATTAAACTTCAAAAAACATGGAACCATCAGTGGTAAACTAGTCGTGAGGACATTGATGGTGGTCACTAAACCTTCTCTTTTAGAAAACTCCAGCCAGTGCCCTTTGTCCTTGGATAAAGGCTCTATTATCAATCAATCCTGCTGCCTTGAAAAACAATTGCAGGGACTTGTTAGAGACCACCTTGTCCATCAATTGAAAATTCCAATTGTATAGTATCAAAAGAGAATCCAAGATTTACAAATCAATCTGGACTTCCCTTGTGATGTGCAAAAAATGAAAAGGGGACTTTACACCTGCTGTAGCCATTGAGAAGAAGAGCAAAAAAAACCTCATCAGCAAAATGTGAAATTTAACTTCAGGGAGATTTACAATATATCAATCATGTAAGGGATACAGTGAATTTCTAATGAGGTGAATAAATCAATATCATTAAATTATGTGGTGACCAAATAATATCCAATTAATACATCACATAGAAAACAAGATGAAAGCAAGAACCAGCAGACAGAGGGGTGTCCTAACATTTTCCCTCAATGATGCACACTAAAGATAAGCCCTGCCTGACTGTGGAGGTTGGCACCTTAGATAAAGCATATAAGTTATGGCACCCCTACTCACTGTTGTCTGACCCTAGCTGACCCTAGGTAGTCATGACTAAAGTAAGTCCCCAATGGTAGTGTACCTTAAAAAAGAGGACAGAGCATACAACAATATGGAGCCCAAATTTGGTCCTGCCCACTATACAGTCAGGTGTATACAGTGGTGGCCAAAAGTATTGGCACCCCTGCAATTCTGTCAGATAATACTCAGTTTCTTCCTGAAAATGATTGCAATCACAAATTCTTTGGTATTATTATCTTCATTTAATTTGCTTGCAAGGAAAAAGCACAAAAGAGAATGAAGCAAAAATCAAATCATTGATCATTTCACACAAAACTCCAAAAATGGGCCAGACAAAAGTATTGGCACCCTCAGCCTAATACTTGGTTGCACAACCTTTAGCCAAAATAACTGCGAACAACCGCTTCCGGTAACCATCAATGAGTTTCTTACAATGCTCTGCTGGAATTGTAGACCATTCTTCTTTGGCAAACTGCTCCAGGTCCCTGATATTTGAAGGGTGCCTTCTCCAAACTGCCATTTTGAGATCTCTCCACAGGTGTTCTATGGGATTCAGGTCTGGACTCATTGCTGGCCACCTTAGAAGTCTCCAGTGCTTTCTCGCAAACCATTTTATAGTGCTTTTGGAAGTGTGTTTTGGGTCATTGTCCAGCTGGAAGACCCATGACCTCTGAGGGAGACCCAGCTTTCTCACACTGGGCCCTACATTATGCTGCAAAATTTGTTGGTAGTCTTCAGACTTCATAATGCCATGCACACGGTCAAGCAGTCCAGTGCCAGAGGCAGCAAAGCAACCCCAAAACATCAGGGAACCTCCGCCATGTTTGACTGTAGGGACCGTGTTCTTTTCTTTGAATGCCTCTTTTTTTTTCCTGTACACTCTATGTTGATGCTTTTTCCCAAAAAGCTTTACTTTTGTCTCATCTGACCAGAGAACATTCTTCCAAAACATTTTAGGCTTTCTCAGGTAAGTTTTGGCAAACTCCAGCCTGGCTTTTTTATGTCTCGGGGTAAGAAGTGGGGTCTTCCTGGGTATCCTACCATACAGTCCCTTTTCATTCAGACGCTGACGGATAGTACGGGTTGACACTGTTGTACCCTCGGACTGCAGGGCAGCTTGAACTTGTTTGGATGTTAGTCGAGGTTCTTTATCCACCATCCGCACAATCTTGCGTTGAAATCTCTCATCAATTTTTCTTTTCCGTCCACATCTAGGGAGGTTAGCCACAGTGCAATGGGCTTTAAACTTCTTGATGACACTGCGCACGGAAGACACAGGAACATTCAGGTCTTTGGAGATGGACTTATAGCCCTGAGATTGCTCATGCTTCCTCACAATTTGGTTTCTCAAGTCCTCAGACAGTTCTTTGGTCTTCTTTCTTTTCTTCATGCTCAATGTGGTACACACAAGTGACACAGGACAGAGGTTGAGTCAACTTTAATCCATGTTAACTGGCTGCAAGTGTGATTTAGTTATTGGCAACACCTGTTAGGTGCCACAGGTAAGTTACAGGTGCTGGTAATTACACGAATTAGAGAAGCATCACATGATTTTTCAAACAGTGCCAATACTTTTGTCCACCCCCTTTTTTAGGTTTGGTGTGGAATTGTATCCAATTTGGCTTTAGGACAATTCTTTTTGTGTTTTTTCATTGAAGACAAATTAAATGAAGATAATAATACCAAAGAATTTGTGATTGCAATCATTTTCAGGAAGAAACTGAGTATTATCTGACAGAATTGCAGGGGTGCCAATACTTTTGGCCACCACTGTATATAACCCCCAATATTCATAAGTGCTCAAACAACTACACAATATGTTGTATAAAGAAAGTGTCCATGCATATAATAAATTGCAAATTGTGCTTAATCCAACTAATATATAGGTATATACCTGTATCCTTAAACCCATATAGGGTGATAGAAAATAAACAAAACAGGGCCCAGACCAGTAGCAAATTGTTACTTCAATAAGAAGGACCCCATATAGCAACCAAAGTGAGGTAACCAACCGCACTTTCATTGCTATATCGGGTCCTTCTTATTGAAGTAACTATTTGCTTCTGGTCTGGGCCCTGTTTTGTTTATTTTCTAATACCCCATATGGGTTTAACCCCTTCCCCACATGTGCCGTAGCTGCGGGAGTTGCATTCTTGCAAAGCGCCATATATATATGGTGCAGTTATCGCGCAGGCTCACACTGAGGGCTGCCGTGATTGAGTGCGGGTGTCAGCTCTATGTGAGAGCTGACACCCCTCAGCAATGCCCATGATTGGTGCGAGCACCGATCGCGGGCATTTAACTCCTGTGATGCCGCTGTCAATACTGTCAATAGTGACAGCAACATCGCGGGGCATCACAGAGGGAGTGGGCTCCCTCTGTGCTCCCATCAGCACAACACAGAGGTAAATTCACTAACTGATATAATTTCCAAAATAGGGTCACTTCAGGATTCTGCTTTTATAGCATATAGGAGCTCTGTATATGGAGTCTGCAAACTATTCTAGGAAAATCTGCGCTACAAGAGGCAAAAAGCGCTCTGTCCCTCGAGAGTCTCGCTATGTGGCTAAGCAGTACTGTACAGCCACATATGGGGTATTTCTACATTCAGCAGAAATTGTGGGACAAATTTTGGTGTCATTTTCATCCATTTCCCAGTGTGAGAATGTAAACTCTGGGACTAAAGCAGCATTTTGGTGGTAAACATTTCATTATTTTTTCTTCAATGTTAAATGGTATAAAATACTGTGACAAACCTGTGATGTCAATATGATCACTGCACCCCTAAATTAATTCATTGAGAGATGTAGTTTGTAAAATGGTGTCACTTATGGAGGCTTCAGCTGATCTTGCACCTCAGGGGCTCTACCAATGTGATATGGCACCCTCAAACCAGTCCAGAAAAATCTGAATTCCAATATGGCGCTTCTTCCCTTCTGAGCTTTGCACTTTGCCTTAAAAGTAGTTTTTGACCACATATGGGGTATCTGCGTACTCAGGAGGAATTGCACAACAAATTTTGGGTTCCGTTTTCTTCTGTTACCCTTGTAAAAATGCAAAATTTGGGGATAGAAAACATTTTTGTGGGAAAAAAGTGATTTTTTTATTTTCCCCTGGGGGTTCAATGTGCTCACCACACATTTATATAAGTTCCCTGAGGGGTCTAGTTTTCAAAATGGTGTCACTTATGGTGGGTTTCCACTGTTTAGGTACATCAGGGGCTCTCTAAATGCGACATGGCGTCCACTAATTATGGCAGCAAATTTTGGGGTCCATTTTCTTCTGTTACCCATGTGAAAGTAAAAAAAATTGGGTCTAAAGTAAAATTTTTGGGAAAAAAAGTTGAATGTTTATTTTTTCTTTCCACATTCCATTAATTCCTGTGAAGCACCTGAACGGTTAATAAACTTCTTGAATGTGGTTTTGAGCACCTTGAGGGCTCCAGTTTTTAGAATGGTGTCACTTTTGAGTATTTCCTATCATAAAGGCCCCTCAAAGTGACTTCAAATGTGATGTGGTCCTTAAAACAATGGTTTTGTAAATTTTGTTGTAAAAATGAGAACTCGCTAGTCAACTTTTAACCCTTATAACTTCCTAACAAAAAAAAAATTATGTTTCCAAAATTGTGCAAATTGTGTTACATTGTGTGTAAAGTAAACATGTGGGAAATGTTATTTATCAACTATTTTACGTGACATATCTCTCTGATTTAAGGGCATAAAAATTAAACGTTTGAAAATTTGAAAATTTTCAAAATTTCCGCCACATTTCCTATTTTTTTCACAAATAATCGTAAGTCATATCAAAGAAATTTTACCACTATCATGAAGTACAATATTTCACGAAAAAACAATCTCAGAATCACTAAGATCTGTTGAAGCGTTCCAGAGTTATTACCTCATAAAGTGACACAGGTTAGAATTCAAAAAATTGACCTAGTCAGGAACGTGAAAACAGGCTTCGGGGTGAAAGGGTTAAGGATACAAGTCTATACCTACACTGACGAGTAAAAGGGTAACAATGATTTGAACTTTTCGCTTTCAGGCTCTATATCTCACCATTCACTATTGCTTCAAACGTGAGACTGCCATCATTTTATAGACAATCATCTTGGCTATTGCAGCATAGGCGTCTCTGCCTCCTGCCGGACAGAGATGCCGTTCCCCTCACCGCCGCGGTCCTGGTCCGGCTTCTTCCTGCTCCGTTGCTGCTGTGGCGCACACCACGCGCAGCTTCCCGGGCACTGTGCTTAGGGCACGCGCACGCCCGCTCCCTCCCTCTTAAAATGGGCCTCACGCGCCATCCTAAATAGTCCCCGGCCAATGGCCGGAGGACTTCTCCTATATAAGGCACCTCCTCCAAAATGGAGGTGCCTGTGCAAGGTTGTTGTTCCGTGTACTAACACTTGCTTCAGCCCTCAGGTCCCGCTGCCAGTCAGTCCTGTCCGCCAGTCTGTCTACAGTCCAGCCCGTCAGTCTGTCTAATAGTTCTGCCCGACAGTCTGCCAGTTACCTGCCGTGTCCACCAGCTTGTCTACCTGGAGCACCTAAAATAATAGTAATAATAATAATAATTTTTATTTTTATAGCACCAACATATTCCGCAGCACTTTACAAATTTTAGGGGGGACTAATACAGACAATACAGAATAAGCATATCTCATATCGAAAGGAGTGAGGGCCCTGCTCGCAAGCTTACAGTCTATGAGGAAATGGGAGAGACACAAAAGGTAGAATGTATATATATTGTATAATGCAGCCTTGATATACTAAATAGGATAAATAATAATACATGGACTGGTTGCCTGCCAGTATGTGTACAGTCCTGACCGAGGCTATTAAGTGCATGGATGGTATGAACCTGAAATTGAAGAAGATTTTAATATGGGGGAAAACTTGGACAGACAACTGAGATAGACAGATAGTGTGTGGAGGCGATACACGAGTCTAAAGAAATGGGTTTTTAGGGTCGCTTGAAACTGCGGGTATTGTGAATTAATCGAACTGTCATGGTTAGTGCATTCCAAAGAATTGGCGCAGCACGCGAGAAATCTTGGAGACGGGAGTGGGAAGTTCGGATTCTGGAGGATTTTAGTTTTAAGTCATTGGTGTTATGTTCTGCTACCAGAGCTAAGGAAAGAGAGGAGATCTGTCCCTACGATAGAACTCAGCTTAATCCCTACGATGTAACAGGGGACCTGATCCTGCGATCAGACCTGCTAAAGTCCTAAGCTAGTCTGTACGGAGACCTATAGATGTGGGGAAGGAATCCCTACAAGTACTAAGGACTGGGAGGAATATGGGACACCTCCTAACAGAAATAGTAGCAGACAGACGAACAAACAAAATATATAGAACATAGAGGTCAGTAGACCAAGCAAACTAACAAAGCAAGACACAGAGCACAGGCTAGCTAGAAAGTAGATATACAATGAAGTCCAGCAAAGCCAGAAGGGCGGAGCAGGATTAAATAGGCCAACAAGGTCATGAGACCAGCAAAGGAAAAAAAAACCTAAGAGCAAGGTTCTAACAGTACCCCCCCTTCTAAGAGGATCCTCCGGATCCCCTAGGACCAGGCTTATCAGGAAATCTCCTGTGAAACGCTCTGATAAGTCTGGACGCGGAAACATCATCCGACCTCACCCAAGAGTTATCCTCGGGACCGAAACCTTTCCAGGCCACAAGATACTGCAAACTACCTCTATACCGTCTAGAGTCAAGGATGCGAGAAATTTCATATTCCCCATCCTCCACCACCGGAGGAACAGAGGCAGAGGCGTCACAATCCGATACAACAGCTTTTTTCAACAGAGAGACATGAAATACCGGATTAATTCTCCAGGAGGTAGGAACCTCCAACCTAACAGCAGATTGGTTGACAACCTGAAGCACCTTAAAGGGCCCTACAAACTTGGGACCCAATTTCTTAGAAGGAATCCTCAAACGCAGATTCCTAGAGGACAACCAAACCATGTCACCAACAGCGAACAAAACCTCCTGTCGTTTTCTATCAAAGTAGTCTTTAGATTTTCTGTTGGCCTCCTGAAGATTACCACGCACATCCGTCCAAACTCTCTCCAAATCACCGGAAAAATTCTCCTCCTCAGGCACGGCAGATCCCAACTTGGAGAACGACCCAAACGACGGATGTCTCCCAGAACAACAAAAAAAAGGCGAACAACCAGCAGAAGAAGATGTATGATTGTTCAGAGCAAATTCAGCAAGTGGCAGAAACTCAGACCACCCCTCATGATTGTCTGCCACAAAACAACGCAAAAACTGCTCAACATCCTGGTTTTTCCTTTCTGTCTGGCCATTAGATTCAGGATGATATCCGGATGAGAACGACAAATGAACTCCCAACCTATCACAAAAGGCACACCAAAAACGAGCCACGAACTGAGGACCCCTATCAGAAACAATGTCAGTAGGAACGCCATGAAGTCTGACAATTTCCTTGACAAAGGCCTTAGCGAGAGTTTTAGCGCAGGGCAGTTTGACGAAAGGAACCAAGTGACACATCTTGCTAAAACGGTCCACGACCACCCAGATGACAGTAAAACCCTCAGAGGGGGGAAGGTCAGTTATAAAGTCCATAGCCAAATGTGTCCAAGGAGCACTGGGAACCTCCAAAGGACAAAGCAACCCCGCAGCAGGAGTATGTGAGGACTTAGATCTAGCACATATAGTACATTGACGCACCCACTTAATGACTTCCTTCTGCCATCCAGGCCACCAAAAACTGCGACCCACCAGTCTCTTGGTCTCAGAGATTCCGGGATGACCTGCCAACCGAGATTCGTGACACTCAATAAACAAATCTCTCCTAAAGGTCCCAGGCACAAACAACCTCCCATGAGGAGTGTTAGAAGGGGCATTCTCCTGTGCTTTAAGAATCTTATTTTCCAAAACGGAGTCCAAAGCAGCTATCACAACACCTTCTTGTAAAATGTTCTCCTCTTTCTCAGCACCGACTATGGGAGAAAAACTGCGAGACAAGGCATCCGCCTTAACATTCTTAGTACCAGGGATGTAAGTAACGGAGAAATTAAACCGCGAGAAAAACAGTGCCCACCTAGCCTGACGGGCATTCAGGCGCTTGGCAGCATCAAGATATATCAGATTTTTATGATCCGTAAGAACCTGAACGGGAAATTCCGCACCTTCCAAGAAGTGGCGCCAGTGTTCAAATGCGAGTTTAATAGCCAATAATTCCCGATTACCAATATCGTAATTCAGTTCAGTCTCCGAAAAATTTTTTGAAAAAAAGGCACAGGGATGTAATCCATCCCCGTTATCCTGAGACAATACTGCGCCAACCCCCATAGAGGAAGCATCAACCTCAACCAAAAATGGCCTAGTAACATCAGGCTGCATAAGGATGGGAGCAGAGGTGAACCTCTCCTTGAGATATACAAAAGCTTCAATGGCCTCAGAAGACCACTGAACCGCATCAGCACCTTTCCTGGTGAGATCAGTCAGAGGTTTGACAATACTAGAAAAATTTTTTATGAATTTTCTGTAGTAATTGGCGAAACCCAAAAACCTCTGTATCGATTTCAAACCAATAGGCCTAGGCCATTCCTGCACAGCCTGAACCTTAACCGGATCCATCTCAAAACCTTTGCTGGAGATAATGTAGCCCAAAAAACTAATTCTCTGTACAGCGAACTCACATTTCTCCAGCTTAGCAAAAAGCGAATTGTCCATTAATAACTGCAATACCTCACGTACGCTCCGCCAATGAGACTCCAGATCCGGCGAATAAATCAAAATGTCATCCAAATACACAACCACATTTTTGCCGATCAAAGGTCTAAAGATGTCATTAATCAGATTCTGAAAAAATGCAGGAGCATTAGTAAGACCAAAAGGCATAACTAGATTCTCAAAATGACCCACAGGAGTGTTAAAAGCAGTCTTCCATTCGTCAACCTCCTTCATGCGCAACAGATTGTATGCCCCCTTAAGGTCAATTTTAGAGAACCACTTGGCCCCCATTAACTGGTTAAACAGATCAGGAATCAATGGCAGTGGGTAAGGATTGCGTACAGTAATTTTGTTAATCTCACGAAAATCCAGACAAGGACGTAAACCGCCGTCCTTTTTTTTTACAAAAAAAAATCCAACCGCCACAGGAGACTTAGAGGGCCTAATGTGACCGGCGGCCAAACTTGTCTGTATGTATTCCTCCAAAGCCTTCCTCTCAGGAATAGTAAGGTTAAATAAACGACTTTTAGGAAGAGTCGCTCCAGGGACAAATTCAATAGAACAATCATAGTCTCTATGGGGAGGCAAAACCTGCGATTCCTTCTCAGAAAAAACTCTCCAAAAATCCTGAATAGGAACAGGCAATTCTCCCCTATCCAAAGCTGCAATACGCCCGTTACAACACTTGTCATAACATTTATGGCTCCAGGATTTAATTTCACTGGTAGACCAATCCAGTACAGGATTGTGAAATTTTAACCAGGGCAATCCCAATATTACTGGAGAAGGCAAGTTATTCAACACTACCAAATCCAATTTCTCATGGTGAACACCATTAATAGTGAGAGGAAATTCACAGACCTTGAGAGTAATATTCTTCAAAGGGGAACCATCCACAGAAACCACAGCAATGGGGGATGATAAAGGTTCAGGTTTTAAATTGAGTCTTTCCACGAATCCCCCATCAATTACATTCAGAGTAGACCCGCAATCAACAAACACCTGAAATTCCATTAATTTTTTCTGAGCAATCGTGGAAGCAGCTAAAAATATAGCCTTGGAATTTAAACAGGCAATATGGGCGTGACTGACCATTTTTTTTTCTTTCTTCATACGAAGCTCACAGCCTTTAATCAAATGACCAGATTTTCCGCAATAGAAACACAAGCCTTCAGAAAATCGACGGTCTTTTTCTTGAGAGCGAGGTGCCACCGATCCAATCTCCATCGGTTCACCACTGTTAGTACACACATTCTCATAACCAGAAACTGACATAGCAGAGGATTTGCTCTCATTAACCCTTGCACGCAGTCTTCTATCCACCCGTATAGCTAATTGCATAGCCTGTTGCAAATCTTCAGGTGTAGGATAAGCAATTAGCAGGTCTTTAACCCTTTCACTGAGCCCAGCAAGAAATAGACTTTTCAGAGCAGAATCGTTCCACCCTGTTTGAGTAGACCAACGACGGAAATGAGTACAATATTTTTCCACATTACCTGATCCCTGTTTTAAACGTCTCAACTCAGTCTCAGCTGATGCGACACGGTCAGGATCATCATATAATAGTCCTAAAGCAGAAAAAAAACTATCCACTGATCTGAAGCATGTATCACTAGGTTGCAAAGAAAAGGCCCACTCCTGAGGCTCTTTGCGCAAAAGTGACATTATGAACCCTACGCGCTGGGATTCATCCCCAGAGGACTTAGGTCTCAAACGAAAATACAATAAGCAAGCATTTTTAAATGAAAAAAATTCTCGGTGTTCACCAAAAAATAAATCCGGCAAACATACCTTAGGCTCCAAGAAATGTGCTCCAGGACAGTTACTCACGTGCTGACGGAGCTCGGCCACCTCCAGAGAGAGTCCCTGCAGGCGATGAACCAAATCCTGAACCGACACCATGATGGAACAGAAAAATCTTTCCTTAGAGAATTTGCTGGCTGGACTTACTGTTATGTTCTGCTACCAGAGCTAAGGAAAGAGAGGAGATCTGTCCCTACGATAGAACTCAGCTTAATCCCTACGATGTAATAGGGGACCTGATCCTGCGATCAGACCTGCTAAAGTCCTAAGCTAGTCTGTACGGAGACCTATAGATGTGGGGAAGGAATCCCTACAAGTACTAAGGACTGGGAGGAATATGGGACACCTCCTAACAGAAATAGTAGCAGACAGACGAACAAACAAAATATATAGAACATAGAGGTCAGTAGACCAAGCAAACTAACAGAGCAAGACACAGAGCACAGGCTAGCTAGAAAGTAGATATACAATGAAGTCCAGCAAAGCCAGATGGGCGGAGCAGGATTAAATAGGCCAACAAGGTCATGAGACCAGCAAAGGAAAAAAAAACCTAAGAGCAAGGTTCTAACAATTGGCAGAACGGAGTGCACGTGTAGGGTGGTAGACTGAGACAAGGGAGGAGATGTAGGGGGGTACTGAAGCATGGAGTGCTTTGTGGGTAAGCGTGATAAGTTTAAATTGAACTCTATATTGGATGGGCAACCAATGCAATGACTGGCACAGGTAAGAGGCATCGGTGTAGCGGTTGGCGAGGAATATGATCCTGGCTCCTGCGTTAAGGATGGATTGGAGAAGGGAGAGTTTAGAGCCCGATAAGTAGAGAGTTGCAGTAGTCCAGACGAGAATGAATAAGAGCTATAGTAAGAGTTTTTGCCGAGTCAAAGGTGAGAAAAGTCCTGATTCTTGAGATGTTTTTGAGGTGTAGATTACATGAATGAGCGAGTGATTTGATGTGAGGAGTGAAGGAAAGATCTGAATCAAAAATGACCCCAAGACAGCAGGCTTGTTGCTGGGGAGTAATGGTTGAGCCACAAACGGAAATGGCAATATCGGGCACAGGTGGGTTAGTGGAGGGAGAAACCTGCCAGTTACTTCTCATGCCCGCCAGCCATCCTACCTGGAGCACCTGCAAGTTACCTGTCGTGCCCGCCAACCTGCCTACCCGGTGCACCTGTCTGGCTATCCGCCGTACCCGACTGCTTGCCTATCCGGAGTATCTGTCTGACTATCTGCTGTACCTGCCTGCTGATCTACCCAGACCACCCATCTGCCTTCCTGCTGTGCTCATCCGCTGTACTGATCAGTTCCTGTCATCTGACCCGTGGGAGTCGCCTGCTCTCACGAAAGGTCGGTCCCAGAGTGGCACCTGGTTCACCTGCCCGGTCCCTCCTTAGTTCACGGAGTCGACTAAGCCACTGTGTGACCTGGGTCAGGCCGAGTAGGCACTTAGTCACGCCCCTCTGGTCCCTCCTTGCACCGAAGCACAGAGGTTCCACCACCCGGACCCATAACAGTTTGCACAGGCCATGGAACCCGGTGGCCCCCAGGCTCCTTCGCCCTCTGACCTGTACCAGGAGGTCTCACGTCAGAGATCCCAACAGGAAACTATCCTGTCCTATCTGCGGACTGTGAACTCCCGAATGGACATGCTGTCTACCTCATCTGTGTCCGTCTCTAGCCAAGCAGCACCTGCTCCGGCGGCACCTCAACCCAGTGGTGCCTTGGCACCCGGTTTTGGACCCCAGCTCTCTGCGCCTTCTCGTTTTGGTGGTGACCCCGTCTTATGGTGGGGCTTCATAAATCAGTGCACGCTGCACTTTGAACTCCTGACCTCTGACCAAGCCAAAGTGGCATTCATCATGTCTCACCTCACTGGGGAGGCATTGGCATGGCTAAACCCTCTGTGGGAAAGAGGGGATCCCCTGGTATCCGATCTTCTGGCTTTCCTCGCTGCCTTCCAGAAGGTCTTCGATGAGCCCGGACGAAAATCTTCTACTGCCTCCTCAATTCTCCGTCTCACTGGGGGCCAGTATGCCATACGTTTCTGAACCCTCGCATCTGAACTTGCCTGGAACAATGAGGCCCTGGTGTCCACCTTTTGGGAGGGTCTTTCCAGACGGATCAAGGATGAGCTAGCCGGTCGTGACATCCCTTCCACCCTGGACGACCTGGTGTCATTAGCCACCGGGATTGACATCCGTTTTCTGGAACGTGCTAAGGAGCTACCCGGGAGAGAAGATTTCCGCGTCTCGCTCCAACATTCTAAAGTCCAGCCTCGCAACCAGCAAATCCCCTGGCATGTTCGCCTGAGCCTATGCAAATTGATCAAACCAAGATGGTCAAGTCTCGTCTGGATACATGCCGAGTCGAGGGGAGTTGTTACTACTGTGGCAGTATAGAACATCTGATCCTTTCCTGCCCGGTGAGGCCGGGAAACTCCACTCTCTAGGACCGCTCGCAGAGGTTATCCTAGGCAACAGTAAATCCTCTCCGTCCTTGACTCTGTCTGTTTCTATTTCCAGTGGTGAGACCCGCTTCTTCGAGACTGGCCATCTGGATTCTGGATCCGCTGGGAATCTCATTCAACAGGCTGTTGTGGATCGGTATCAGATTCCTACCGTACATCTGGCTGAACCATTGGCGGTTGCCTCCGTGAATGGGAGGCTTCTTCCGGAGACCATCTTGCTTGTCACAGAGCTTGTAACTAGAGATGAGCGGTGTTTGACTCGAACTGTTCGCCAATCTCAAATTCGAGCTGTTTTGGGCGATGTTCGAGCAGTTTGGCGAACACGAACAATTTGAAAAAAATTCGGCTGTTTGAGGTTATGTTCGATAACTGTTCGTGCACCAAAATCATAACTGGATTTTTTCTCAGTAATGCTGAAAATTAATGTTAATACGCAGTTTGAGTGTACAGCGGGGCGGGGGGAGGGGCAGTGCATCTAGCTCTGAAAAATATTTGGGCTTGGGCATGTAGCAGTGTGTGGGACTTGTTCTATTAGTCCATTTATACTAACCTCCACCAGTTTGCAAATTCAAAATAATTTTTATCTGCATCTAGCTCTGAAAAAATATTTGGGCTTGGGCTTGTAGCAGTGTGTGGGACTTGTTCTATTAGTCCATCTATACTAACCTCCACCAGGTTGCAAATTCAAAATAATTTTTATCTGCATCTAGCTCTGAAAAAATAGTTGGGCTTCGGCTTGTAGCAGTGTGTGGGACTTGTTCTATTAGTCCATCTATACTAACCTCCACCAGGTTGCAAATTCAAAATAATTTTGATGTGCCTCTAGCTATGAATAAATATTTGGGCTTGGACTTGTAGCAGTGTGTGGGACTTGTTCTATTAGTCCATCTATACTAACCTCCACCAGGTTGCAAATTCAAAATAATTTTTATCTGCATCTAGCTCTGAAAAAATATTTGGGCTTGGGCTTGTAGCAGTGTGTGGGACTTGTTCTATTAGTCCATCTATACTAACCTCCACCAGGTTGCAAATTCAAAATAATTTTTATCGCATCTAGCTCTGAAAAAATATTTGGGTTTGGGCTTGTAGCAGTGTATGGGACTTGTTCTATTAGTCCATCTATACTAACCTCCACCAGGTTGCAAATTCAAAAGAATTTTTATCTGCATCTAGCTCTGAAAAAATATTTGGGCTTTGACTTGTAGCAGTGTGTGGGACTTGTTCTATTAGTCCATCTATACTAACCTCCACCAGGTTGCAAATTCAAAATAATTTTTATCTGCATCTAGCTCTGAAAAAATATTTGGGCTGGGGCTTGTAGCAGTGTGTGGGACTTGTTCTATTAGTCCATCTATACTAACCTCCACCAGGTTGCAAATTCAAAATAATTTTTATCTGCATCTAGCTCTGAAAAAATATTTGGGCTGGGGCTTGTAGCAGTGTGTGGGACTTGTTCTATTAGTCCATCTATACTGACCTCCACCAGGTTGCAAATTCAAAATAATTTTTATCTGCATCTAGCTCTGAAAAAATATTTCAGCTTATAGCAGTGTGTGGGACTTATTCTATTCATCCATCTATACTAACCTCCACCAGGTTGCAAATTCAAAATAATTTTTAGCTGCATCTTGCCTGTAAACTAACTTTGGGCATGTTAGCTGTGTGTGGTACTCATTCAATTGGGCCATCTAAACTAAGCTCCACCAGCTTTCAAATTACTAATGATTTTTAGCTGCATCTTGCCTGGAAAATAATTTTGGGCATAGTAGCAGTGTGTGGTACTCATTGTATTAGGCCATCTTTACCAAGCTCCACCAGCTTTGAAATTAATAATAATTTTTAGCTGCATCTAGCCCAGAAAAATTCAATTCTTCCCAATAGTGGTAGCAATAGAAATATGGGGCGCGCTCCTGGCTACAAAAATATATGCTTCATAACAAAAAACACCAGCCTAGCGCACTGCATTAATAAGATGGCATCATCGTCTCTCCCGTCTACGCCGGCTATCATTCCTGTGCCTAAAACACAATGCATGGGTCCGCGCTAGTCACGATGCTGAGGGGTCTAAAGCTGATGCTAACGCTTTATCACAATTCAATTTGCAGATTTTCACAGAGCTCCTCCCCAACGCCCACCCATCGGGCAACAGTTGCCCACCCTCCCTATGGGATCTAGTTGTGAATAGTTTATGCCATTAATCAGAGCATCAGTTGCCCTGTCGACGTGGCAAGCATACGGTAAGGCATGGGAAGAGTGGACACAACTAGTAGCAGGCAGACGGGTTGACCAATGTGAACAAGCCAGATTACAAGTCACCATAGAATTTCTCCACCAGCTAATGATGAGGGTCATATCAGGGGCATCAGCGCAGCAGTGTCTGACCGGAGTAGCATTTCACTTCCAACTACTGAATTGGGGAGATGGGACAAAGAGATTCATCATCAGACAATCCATAAAAGGGTGGAAAAGGGGTCAGCCAAGTCAGGAGTGTAGACGTCCCGTCCCGTGTAACTAAAACTGATTTCTCACATCATATCCCTAACACCATTAACATGACACTCACAATTTGAAGCAACACTACTGTCTACTGCATTTGCGATCGCCTTCGTCGGGGCGCTATGCATAAGCGAATTAGTCCCTCAATCCAAAATTACCACCAGTGGAGGCTTATAACACCAGGACATAGTCATAGCCAATAATGCAATATGTCTACGCATACGCCAATCGAAAACGGTTCCAGCGGGCAGGGGCACTTGGGTACTTCTGCAACCCACAAACGGTACCCTGAGTCGGGTAACAATAGTAAAAACATATATAACCATCAGATCACAAAGTAATTTCTTCCTATCACACATTGATGGAACGCCATTAACAAGATACCAGTTCCAAGCTATATTTAATAAATGTATAACATCGGCAGGGAACCACCCCAAAGATTACGGGACACACTCATTCCGCATAGGTGTGGCCACGGAAGCAGCAAGAGCAGGACTGTCAGAAACGGAAGTTCAGAGGATAGGGAGATGGTGATCCACGTGTTTGGTGAGATACATAAGACCGGACTTGTTATCCTAACGTGGTTTGTTTCTTTTACAGGTGACGCTAAGCCAACAGTGTGGGTGATAGGCCACTCGCATATATATTGGGCAGAAAAAAGGGCGAAAGTCCACCCAGGCGGGAGGAAATTAGAGTTTCATAACACATATTTCAACTGGAGAGATATTAGAGGCCTGCTATGGCCACAGGTACTAATGGAGGTAATCAAGGTAGGGAGAGAGGCAAGAGGTCCGGTCATCTTAGTTATACAGGCCCGGGGAAACGACCTAGGTCATCACAAGAGCGCATAACTAATGGCAATAATGAAACTAGACACTGAGCGCTTCAGAGAATTTTTCACAAAACTAACTATTGTATGGTCAGAGATTGTGCCGATAGCGGTATGGCAAGGTGCGCGAGACATCACGGCCATCGAACGGACAAGGCGGGTAATTGATATTCGGATGGCAAAATTTAGAAGAGACAGAGGCGGTGTAGTGATACAACACTGACAACTGGAAGGAGATAAAGCAGGCCTCATACGGCCCGACGGTGTTCACTTAATGGATATTGGACTGGACATATTCCTGTCAGGACTTCAGGACGGAGTGGAACAAGCGTTAAGAGTGATGGATGGGGGTCAGAGTCCTGCATACGAGTACGCAGGATCCTCCGTGGCCTGGAAATAGAAAGGACATGTTGGAGAGTTACACTTGTTGGCCAACTTGGTGGTGAAAGGATTCCACAAAATTGCTGTTACCAGCAGATACTGTGTTACTGTTACGGTTTGAGTGATGAAGACTCGACAGTCTCACGGTTTGCAAGTTAGATCTGTGAGATTCACTACGTGCACCACAGGTGTTTTGTGGAAAAGCACATGTAAGATTCTGCAACAGCCTCTGCAGATACTCCTGCATGCGTGAATCCCTTTCTATGGCAGGAATTATTTAGGCAAATTTACTTTTGTACCGGGGATCTAAGAGTGTTGCAACCCAGTAGTTGGGATTACTTCGAATTCTGACAATCCGAGGGTCATGTTGCAGGTAGTGCAGCAAGAAGGCACTCATGTGTCTTGCGCATCCAGTAGGACCAAGTCCTTGTTATGTTGGTAGCGAGGTAAGAATCATGCTTCCTTCCTCTGCCCTCTCCCCCCAACCTCGCACAACAGAAATGTGATCAAGGTCTCCCTCATCTGATGAGTCTTACATGCCCATCACCAGTTCGTCCTCCACTTCTTCCTCGGCTCCTGCACCTTCCTCAACAGTTTGGCTGCTACCATGCGCCCTGGTTAATCCCTCTCCCCCACCCTCCCATGCCTGCCGCCTTGGTCCTGCCGACCGTCTGGACCATGGAGCTGTTATCCCTTCCGCATACGACTCCTCCTCTACTTCCTCCACCTCCTCTTGTCCCACCACCTGACTCTGAATTCTGTTTAATGTGTGCTCCAGCATGCAAATCACAAGAATAGTCATGCTGATAATGGCATCGTCGTCAGCACTAAACATCTTCGTCGCCATTTCAAAACTGTGCAGAAGGGTGTGTCGCGCCCCTGAGGGTTCAGTCGCCACAGAGGTACTGCATCTCACCCAGAGGTGTGGTATCTCACCCTCAGGTAAGGAAGGAGTATGGCTCGGGACCCTAACACCTGCATCCAACACATATCCGCAGTGGGGGTAGGGCGAGATTGCTCCTAAGGGAGAGCACAGTCCCAGGTCCCTTGCTGGTGGGAGGGTCCTATGTAGTGAGAAAGCAAGCAAAGATGTCTCCAGCAGGACCAGGGTTGTGTATATCTTGTTAAAACTTCACTTTTAATTTCAAATTATAAAAGCCAAGGATGAGTTACAGAATAAGCAATATAGCGGCTCTTAGGTACAGCACATTCCAACGCGTTTCAGCTAAACCTTATTCATGGAATAATGTGGTAGCCCGTGACCTGGGCGTCTCCGCTGCAAGACTTCGTTGGGACTGGATGAGTCTGGCTATTACATGGTGAGCTGACATACGTTTTCCCTTTCCCTTTCCCCTTGTTTTTTCATTGGTCCTATGTAGTGGGTGTGGGTGGAGAAAGCAGCTTAGGGGAGCACATGACAGGGAGAGTATAAATAGGAAGCCATCTTAGAAAGAGCAAGAAAGTCAGAGGAGGAAAAGTGACAGGAGCAGAGTCTCTGCATGAGCTCTGCTCCGGAGGTGGGCCTAGCCTGGGAGGCCCAGGACTGAAGGAGAGAAGAGAGGAGTGGGAGCAGGAAGGCTCCAGGAACCGAAGGGACCCTAGGGGTACGGGGCATGCAGAAGGCCACCAGTACGCCCGCTTCTACCAGGAGGTAGAAGGGACAGGCCAGATAAGGGGAACCGGTCCCTCAACTAGCGGAGAAACAGCTAGGCTCAACTAGAAACCGGAGGCTGCAGCATTTCATGTACTGCAGGCCAAAGTCCACACCAGTCTCACTAAGAAGGTAGCCACATAGGACCCAGGGGACGGAACACACGTCGCCCGCCAAGGCCCGAGGATACCGGATAGAAGTGTCACTGGGTGTGAGGTGCAGGGAGAAGGCCAGAGAAAGGACACACAGAAGAGGGTCCTGCTAAGTACTCCAGAGATGTCTGGGGGTGGACTGAGCCCCTCACTGAGTACGCACAGCACAACGGGGGAGATTGCTCTGGTACCTGTAATCTGGACTGCAACAACTGTGAGTCTTGGGACTGCATCACATGGACTCTGTATTCATTACTGACTCCCTGCACTACAACCACCATCATCCACCTACACTGCCCTGAAGCTACACTCTTCCTGTGGGGAGTAATAATACCATTGCTGCAAAACCACCAGCTTCAGACGACTGTTCCACAGCGGCGGCTCCTTTGGCCGCACTCCACAGGTGGCGTAGTCGGACATTATAAAACCCATATATACAAATTACCCTTGGATTGACCGCCCTGGGTCTTTTACTTGTCCACATCTGAGGGACCGAGGGCTGGCTGTTGTGCTTAGATGGGGTTGAGTAGGGTGTCCCCGGCAAACTTGCCGGTCTGTGAGGAAGATGCAGGCGGAAAAGTTAGGTTGCCTTGATCCAAAGGTGGTGCTCTCGATGTCGGAGAGTGCTCAACACCAGCTGGTGTTTCCACTTCCAAATGAAATGATGACCTGCCAATCACACTGGCTGTTGCGGGTAAAGAGGTGGCAGGTCTGCATCCAAAAACATGTGTGACTGCTGTCCCCCCAGTCACAGAGGATGAAGAGGTCGCGGATGCACAAGAAGGGGCAGACGGTGGTTGGCACGGCCCGCTAGGCCGCATTGTAGCACAGTGAGCTTCCCACTGCAACTTATGCTTCATATCCATGTGACGGTTCATGCATGAAGTACTCAAACTATGGATTTTTTGGCCTCTACTTAGCCTTTGGTGACAAATATTACAGATAACACGAGTTGGGTCATCCTTATCGATCTGAAAAAATACCCAGGCTATGCAAGTCTTAGAGCCCATGCGACCTGAAGAGCCACTACGACTTGTGGTTAGAGGCAGAGTTGAGGTTGAGGATGCAGTTGTTGACGTGCTTCCAGTACTCCGTCTCTGTCCAGGAAGGCGCAACCTAACCTCGTCGTCAATAGCATCTGTGACGCCCAGCTGCGCTTGGTATCATAGATCCTAGAAGAGTGCATTGATGGAATCCTCCACAAGAGGCCCCCATAAACATTCACACATTTCCACCTTCCACCTCAGACCAGCAGAGGGAGCCCATTAGGGATATAAATAGGGAAGGTGGAGCTAGGCAGTTCAGATCCTCTGAAGAGTTCCTGCAGTAGAGAAGCCTAAGAGAGGTCAGTCTGCAGTGGAGCTCAGTCTAGTCTAGAGAACTCAGTTAATAGTTCAGCAGTGGAGCACGAGGCTCCTGTTAGCTAGATTAAGGGAGCCCAGTTAGAGCTTAAGGTGTGCCGGCGTCATAAGATCGGTGAAGCGCGGCAAGTTGCCGTTAGTGTGTATAGCCTAGTGAGGGCCCGAGTAGGCCGAAGGCGAGTGGAGAGTTAGTACATAGGGAGCAGAGGAGCTTAACCAGCTCACCCCGAAGCATTTACCGGACACCGGATCCGAGCTTACCGGGATCTCTATGACCTAGTAAGGCATAACCGGAATCCCTGGAGAGCTACAAGTCCCAGGATCGCTAAGGTGCTGATACGTAACAGAGCCAGGAGACGCTTAGGCCCCGCATACTGGGAGCGTGAACTCCAAGACAAGGCCCTACCACAAGGTCAGCCATCGCAGGACAGAGACAAAGTTAGGCCTAGCTCCAGGCAGGTCAGAAACTTACTACGCAGAGGCAAGAAACAAGAGGCCCTACACCCGCTCTTTGGGGAGGATCCTGATATGCACCCTTCACCCTACAGTGCTCCGGGATGTGCCTGAATTTCCACCAGTAAAAGGCACTGAAGTGACTACCGTGTCCGTTCCCGTTCTTGCTCTGACCCAGCTGGGTCTCGCCTGTCCTGCATTCCCCCTGCATACGCTTTTCTGAGGCCTAGCTCCACCTGTGGGGAGCTATACCATCGAGCTGCTTTATCACCAGCCTCAGTGGACTACTGCAGCGCTGGTGCTTCTCACCAGATACCACAGGTGGCGTCACAAACTCTTATAAAATTAACAATTATCCACCCTTTTAAAGACTGACCCCAGGGTACGGGCCCGGGAGCCGACCACCGCGACATCCCAAAGGCCAGGCAAAGGCCCGGGTACCGAGTCATCCCCATCCCCTGGGCTAGTCACATCTTCCTCCACCTCCTTTGCTGACCTCATCGACTGGCTGACTGTGGGTTGACAGTAAGTGGGATCTCCAACCTCGTCATCATCACCCTGTGTGTTCTCAAACCCGTCGTCCTCAGAGCCAACCTCTTCCTGCCCTGACCGAAAAGTCAAGTTGTCGCTCCAATCAGGTATTTGAGTCTCATCATCATCTTCATCATTGTCTCCACCAACAGGAGTTACAGTTTGGGAACGAGGGTCTACATTATGCTCAGAACCTTCTTCATCTGGTCCTGGATCCGACTCATAAAGATTCTGGGCATCAGTGCAGATCATTTCCTCATCTGGATTAACAGAAGCTCTGGAGCAGACCTCAGTTTCCCAGGCTATAGTATGAATAAAGAGCTGTGCAGACTCAACCATCTGTGTTACCCCATACTCAGACGGGCAGCTGGAGACTTGGGAGCTGTGAGGAAGCAAGTGCGATTGGGGTTACACCTCTGAGGACTGGAGTATTTGTGATGTTGAAGTTGAGGTGAAGGAGAGCCCACTTGAAGGAGCACTTGATATACGTTGAGGCACCTGCTGTTTTTGTGCCTCATCTGGAATTTGTAGCGATGGGCGTTTCTGTAAGAAAGGGATCATATCACATTGTCCACGAAAAGAAGTAGACATCTTAGTTTGGCTGGAAGATGGTCTTTCTTCTGCAGATGTTACTCCCCCCCACCGCGGGGGGGGCTCGACCCACCAGCGGACAGGCACCAGTATTGAGAGAGGGGGGCTGGCCGTCAGGGTCCACCGCAGCTCTGGCACAAACCCGGCGACACGGAGGTCGCATGGCCAGGAACGGACTGGCCATGTCGGCTTCGCACTTTTTTAGTTTTAGAAGGGCATGACATGCCTATATCTGTGTCTCCCCCTCCTTTTACTCCTCCACCTCTTTTCTTTTCATATGACTATATGTACTTGTCACTTTTCCATGTGTTAGTTGTGTCTTCTGAGCAATTTGTCAGCTTTTGGACACCTTTGAAGGTGTTTTCTATGTGTTTCTATGTGTTTTTGTTTGCCTGCCATTGGTTTTAACGGTGTTCGAAGGTGTTCGACGAACAGTTCGACGAACAGTTCGGCGAACATACGGGTGTCCGACGAACCGAACCGAACTCGAACACTACGGGGGTGGCTCAACACTACTTGTAACCCTTCTGGTGGGAATGCTGCACTCGGAGAAGATCTCCTTTCATGTGCTGTCCAGTCTCTCTCACCCCCTATTGCTTGGTCTACCCTGCTTACAAAGACATGAGCCCGTCCTGAATTGGAGTTTTGGTGAAGTTCTCCGTTGGGGTCAGGAATGCCATGAGTCCTGTTTGGTTTTGGTTCGTCTTTCTCGACTCCGGTCTACTCCGGCTAATCTACCTGGTCTGCCGGCACCCTACTGGTCCCATGCGGACATCTTTGACAAAAAGGAAGCAGAGACACTACCACCTCATAGGCCGTATGATTGCCCCATCGACCTGGTACCTGGTGCTTCTCCTCCCTGTGGGCGAATGTACCCCTTGTCGCAGGCTGGGACCCGGGCCATGTCTGAATACATAGAAGAGAATCTTGCTAGGGGTATTTATCCAGAAATCCACCTCTCCGGCTGGAGCAGGATTCTTCTTCGCAAAGAAGAAAGATGGCTCTCTACATCCCTGTATCGATTAATGGGGCCTTAACTAGATTACCATCAAAAATAAGTACCCCTGCCTCTCTTTTCAGAGCTGTTTGACTGCCTTAAATGCGCGAAGATCTTCACCAAGCTTGATCTTCATGGGGCATACAATTTGGTCCTGATCCGCCAGGGAGACGAGTGGAAGACAGCATTCAACACCCGGGACGGTCACTACGAATACCGTGTGATGCCCTTTGGTCTCTGTAATGCTCCAGCCGTCTTCCAGGAGCTGGTGAACGACATCTTCCGAGACCTCCTGTATTCTTGCGTGGTGGTGTACCTGGACGATATCTTGGTTTTCTCTCCGGATCTGGCCTCACACCGGAGGGATGTTCGACAGGTTCTGCTAAGGCTCTGGAAGAATCGCCTATACACTAAATTCGAGATGTGCCTCTTTGAGCAGACCTCTCTACCATTGCTGGGCTATGTTATCTCCGAGACTGGTCTACGGATGGATACCGAGAAGGTGTCAGCCGTCTTAAAGTGGCCCCGACCGGAGGGGTTGAAGGCGATTCAGCGATTCCTGGGCTTCGCAAACTATTACCGCCTCTTCATTCCTCATTTTTCCTCCCGGACTGCTCCCATCTCCGTGCTCACCCATAAAGGAGCAAATCTCAGGGAATGGACTTCCGAAGCAGAGAAGGCCTTCATCTCCCTTAAACAAGCCTTCTCCTCCGCTCCTGTGCTGCACTGTCTGGATTGCAACAAGCAGTTCTTCCTGGAGGTGGATGCATCCTCTGCCAGAGTGGTTCTCACCAAGAAATCCTCGTCCAGGAGAATGGTAACCTGAGGCATCTTCTCCAAGCTCTTCTCCTCATCTGAGCCCAACTATTCCATATGAGATCGTGAGCTGCTGGCCATCAAATTAGCACTGGAGGAGTGGTGCTACTTGCTGGAGGGGGATCTGCACCCGGTGGTCATCTACACTGACCACAAAAACCTCGCTTATTTGCAGAAAACCCAAAGACTAAATCCGCGTCAGGCCAGGTGGTCTCTATTCTTTGCCCGATTCTACTTCACTCTGCATTACCGCCCGGCGGACAACAACATTAAACCTGATGCTATATCCTGCTCATTCCAGTCTTCTGACCAAGAGGAGGAGCCTCTACATATCATTGACCTCCCCAAAGTATTGACTGTTGCTCCATTTGACCTGTCTCATCTTCCACCCGGTAAGACCTTTTCAGCGGTTCCGGATCGAAAAAAGGTTCTACTCTGGGGCCATTCATCTAAACTAGCCGGTCATGGTGGCCAGAGGAAGACCTTTCTGCTCATCGCCCGACATTACTGGTGGCCTTCCCTGCGCAAGGATGTGGCGGACTTTGTCACGGCTTGTTCCTCTTGTGCCCGTAACAAGGTTCCCAGGCATCTTCCATCCGGCTATCTCCTTCCTCTTCCCGTGCCTTCCGCTCTGTGGCAACACATTGCAATGGACTTCATCACGGATCTCCCTGTTTCTGCCAGTTGTACTGTCATTTGGGTTGTCGCTGACCGCTTTTCTAAAATTGCCCACTTCATCCCTCTGCTTGGTCTTCCATCTGTATTTGTGCTGGCAAAGGACTTCATCCCTCACATCTTCTGTCTTCACGGCCTACCCCTCCACATTGTGTCTGATTGCGGAGTTCAGTTCACTTCGCGCTTCTGGAGAGCTACGTGCAAGCTGCTGGATGTCTCTTTGGATTTCTCTTCTGCTTATCATCCTCAGTCCAATGGTCAAGTGGAATGTATCAACCAGATCCTTACCAGCTTTCTTCGGCCCTTTGTCAATGCTCGCCATAACAATTGGGTTGAGCTCCTGCCCTGGGCCGAGTTCTCCTATAACAACCATGAGACCGAGTCTTCTACTAAATCCCTGTTTTTTGTGGTCTACGATTCCGCTTCCCGTCTCCTCTTCAGTGGACAATCCTGCTGTGGAGTCTCTTGTCAGTGAATTTTTGGCTATTTGGGAAGACACTAGATCTGCACTTCTTCAGTCCTCTGAGCGGATGAAGAGACATGCTGATAAGAGACATCTGGATCTGCCTCAATTCCGTCCGGGAGACCAGGTCTGGCTTTCCACCAAATATATCCGTCTCAAGATACCTTCTTATAAGCTAGGTCCGCGGTTCATCGGTCCGTTCGAGGTTCTGAACAAAATCAATCCTGTGGCTTACAAGCTGAAACTCCCGGTCACCTTACGGATTCCCAACTCCTTTCATGTATCCCTCCTCAAACCAGTTGTCCTTAATTCCTTCTCTGATGATCCAGGTACCACTCCAGCTCCAGTCTCCACTGAGGACGTCTTTGAGATAGAAAACATTTTTTCCACCAAGAGGGTAAGAGGAATGACTTTCTTTCTTTTGGATTGGAATGGGTTTGGCCCGGAGGAGAGGTCTTGAGAACACAGGGAGAACATTCATGCTCCTCATCTTCTTAAAAAAATTTTTGCGGGCCTTAAGAAGAGGGGGCATAAGGGGGGGTACTGTAGCATCGGCATCTCTGCCTCCTGCCGGGCAGAGATGCCGCTCCCCTCACCGCCGCGGTCCTGGTCTGGCATCTTCCTGCTCCCCTGCTGCTGTGGCGCAGCTTCCCGGTCACTGTGCTTAGGGCGCGCACGTTCCCTCCCTCTTAAAAGAGGCCGCGCACGCCATCCTAAAGTGTCCCCGGCCAATGGCCGGAGGACTTCTATATAAGGCACCTCCTCCAAAATGGAGGTGCCTGTGCAAGGTTGTTGTTCCATGTGCTAACACTTGCTTCAGCCCTCAGGTCCCGCTGCCAGTCAGTCCTGCCCTCCAGTCTGTCTAACAGTCCAGCCCGCCAGTCTGTCTACAGTCCAGCCCGCCAGTCTGTCTAATAGTTCTGCCCATCAGTCTGCCAGTTACCTGCCTTGTCTGCCAGCTTGCCTACCTGAAGCACCTGCCAGTTACCTGCCGTGCCCACCAGCCTGCCTACCCGGAGAACCTGCCAGTTACCTGTCGTGCCTGCCAGCCTGCCTTTCTGGAGCACCTCTAAGTTACCTGTCGTGCCCACCAGCCTGCCTACCCAGAGCACCTGTCTGGCTATCCACCGTACCCGCCTGCTTGTCTATCCGGAGTACCTGTCTGACTATCTGCCGTACCTGCCTGCTGATCTACCCGGACCACCCGTCTGCCTTCCTGCCGTGCTCATCCGCTGTACCGGTCAGTTACTGTCATCTGACCCGTGGGAGTCACCTGCTCTCACACAAGGTCGGTCCCAGAGTGGCACCTGGTTCACCTGCCCGGTCCCTCCCTGGTTCACGGAGCTGCCGTGTGATCTGGGTCAGGCCGAGTAGGCACTTAGTCACGCCCCTCTGGTCCCTCCTTGCACCGAAGCACAGAGGTTCCACCACCCGGACCCGTAACTGCTATCTCATATATAATTTTGACTTGCAACTATTTAGCATATGATTAGTTATGTAGATTCTTGTCATGTCACTGAACTGTTACTGTTTTGCTCCTAAAAATATAAATTAAAATTTTTATCATTTTATCAGTATTTTGTAAATCCACCTTTGGCTTTCACCCCAAAATATTATCCCAGGTCTCTTCTACACGTTCCCAAAGTTGTTGTATACTGGTCGACTCACTTGGGTATGTATACAGTTTTTTCTACAACTCTACCCAAAAGTGTTTGATTGGGTATAGATTTGGGGACTGTGGGGGCCAATCCAGCACCTCTGCTTCATTGTCATTGAACAATTTCTTTCCCAATCCCTACGCATGCTCCGGGCCGTTGTCCTACTGGAACACTATGTCTTCCTTTTCATACCCATAATACTTGAGTGTACGAAGTAACTCATCTTGTAGGATACTCACATATAGCTAAGCATTAATCCATCGATTCATTGATCATCGATCCTGGTCAAGTATCTAATGACTTTGGCTGTGAAAGTACCCCATATCATCAGTCTTCCTCCATTGAACTTGACAGTTCCTTCAATGTCTTCATCCGTTAGCCCCTTTTTCCCTTATTTCCTAAAGACCCATTTGCACCCATCAGAACCTAGTCTATTGACTTTCATCTCATTGCTCCAAATCACCCATGTCCAGTATTCTACTGTCGACTTTTCATACTTTTTTGCAAACTCGAACCGACACTTCTTATGATGGTTTTGAAGTCGAGGCTTCTTCACCTTTTTTAAAGCCACCATTCCAGACGTATGTAATGTGAATAGCACGGTGCTTACATGGATGACTGTGATCTCACTATTACGAAGCTTACAAACCATCTCCACTGCCGTGTTTGTCGCGCCAGAACTGATAGACCTTGTGATAAGCCGACTTGTTGATTCAGATATTTTGCCTGGATGTTCTCCTTTTGGCTTTTGAATGGATGTGTGGACTTGACTTCATATTCTTTCAACTGTCACATGATGCAGTGTGGCAATTTTCTTCGCCGAGAAACCGTTATCGATGAGCTGGATGATGCTGTTTATCTTTTCTTGGAAATCTTCATGGATGCTCCTTGGTTCGAACCAGTGACCTTTTGCTTGGGAATCGATCTAATAACATACTGAGATATTAGGGAATTTGAGAACAGGTTGCATTTTGTATACGGGAAGAAAAAAATTTTTCAACCACGAGGAGCAAAGTAGTAAAAATGCAGTGACATGACAAGAATCTGCATAATTAATCATATGTTAAATAGTTGCATGTCAAATTTATGTATGAGATAGTCAAAATGAAGGTCTATAAAAAATGATAGTCTCACATTCAAAGCAGTAGTGGATGGTGAGTAGGAACTTTATTCTAAAGCTCTGTTCGGGTACCAGAACTTTACCTGAACATATACAAGAACCCGAAACCTATTGAAAACAATAGGGACCCCTACTTTTGAGCTGGAAAAATTCATACTTTCACTCTCCTCTGACTTTCCCCGGAACTCCGAACATTGCAATGGACTTCCGGGAGAAGTGAATTTTCGGCGTTTAGCACCGGACACTAATTGTCCAGTACGAACACCGAACTTTTAAGTTCGATTTCGCTCATCTCGAATGGTGAGGTATGGAGCCTGAAAGTCAAAAGTTCAAAACATTGTTATCCTTTTGCTCATCAGTGTATATATTAGTTGGATTAAGCAAAATTTGCACTTTATTATATGCAGGGACACTTTGTCCATACAACATTTATTGTGTAGTTGGTTGAGCACTTTTGAATATTGGGGGTTATATATATACCTGACCATATATTGGGCAGGGCCAGTCTTTGGCTTCATACTGTTGGATGCTCTTTCTTCTCTTTTCAGGCACACTGCCATTGGGGACTTACTTTAGTCAGAACTACAGAGGGTCGGCTAGGGTAAGATATACAGTGAGGGGTTGGGCCATAACGTGCATGCTATATCTAGGGTGCCAACTAGTGTTGAGTGAGCATGCTCGACACTGCTCGGTACTCACCCGAGCATCTCACTACTCGGGATGTTCGGCGAGCACCGAGCATTTTCGGGTTACTCGGGCGGGAGCTCGGGTCTCCGCCCTGCATGTTTGACGCTCTTTACAGAGCCAATGAACATGCAGGGATTGCCAGCCAGTCACTGTAATGCAGCAGCCATGTTGGTTGTGGGCATTACAGTGATTGGCTGGCTGTACAGCGTCACCTCGAGTATTTAAAACCGGGCGCCGCCATCTTGGACACAGTCGCTCCGGATCAGACAGTGTAGGAAGGGTGCTGCTGAGCTAGGGAGAGATTTATCCTGCAAAATAGGTAGTGTAGGGTCTCTAAAGCCTGCAAAATCAAACAAACAGTCCTTCTGAGGACTAATATCCATCCCAGATAGACAAGGACTTTCACGGGGACAGTTGCAAGTCTGCATCTTCTGATGCGGCAAGGATTACTTCTGATGGGCACACTTTTAGGCAGTGACCTGGGTGTCAGAGATGCCTCCCGGGGTCTTCCCCATGCTGTTCCCATGTCTTTTCAGCACTGTATGCATGTGTCACAAAGCACATGGCCAGATAAGGTTGTAAAATGTTAAAATGACATTTCCCGGTGAATGCATTTGTCACGGTTGAAAGAAATACAAAAGTGCAAAAACACAAAAAAATGCTACTTGTGAACATAGCCCAAGGTGTGGAGGAGTATTTCTGTTTTTGGTTATTTATTTTACCTTATACACAAGTCTTTACCCTGGAAAGGATGTTCCTTAACATATTTCACAGGAAAACAGTTTCAGTTTCGTTTTTGAATGTTTTATTGTGAGCCCGTAAAAATGGCTTAATACCTCTGACCACGTTGTTGACAGCAGTGACCTGAGGGTCAGAAATGCTTCCTGGGGCGATCCCCATGCTGTTCCCATGTCATTTGAGCACTGTCACTATCGTTTTTGGCACTTTTTAGGCTTTCTACAGACTGCCGGGGGTGCCGCCGCAAAAATGCTCGGGTCTCCCATAGACTAACATTGGGCTCGTTGCTCGGGTCGAGCACCCGAGTATCACGGTGAGCTCGGCCCGAGCTTCAAGCACCCGAGCATTTTAGTGCTCGCTCAACACTAGTGCAAACCTCTACAGTCAGGTAGGGCTTATTTTGTGCATCATTGAGGAAAAATGTTAGGACACCCCTCTGTCTGCTCTTGTTTTCAGTTCTGTTTTCTATGTGACACATTAATCGGATATTATTTGGTCACAACTACAGGGGCGGACATACCATTGGTGCAACCTGTGCGGCCGCAAAGGGGCCCAAGAGGTAAGGGGGCCCATTTCTACCTCCAGAGCAGAAATTATGCATTATGATGAGTTATTGGACTGCAAAGGAACCAAATATTGTTCTTGCACAGGGGCCTTTTTCTATCTATGTCCGCCAGTGTCACAACATACTGTAGATATACAGTAGTGACCGGAAGTGTTGGCACCATTCAAATTGTTCTAGAAAATGAAGTATTTCTCAAAGAAACTTATTGCAATTACAGATGTTCTGTTATAAACATGTTTATATCCTTTGTGTGTATTTGAACAATACAAAAAAATCAGAGAAAAAAAAGGCAAATTGGACATAATTTCACAGAAAACTCCAAAAATGGACTGTACAAAAATGTTGCCACTTTTTACCAAAATTGTGGGTGAACAACTTTGTTTCAAGCATGTGATGCTCGATCAAGGTCACCTGTGGCAAGTAACAGGTGTGGGCAATTTGAATATTACACCTGTAAACCGATAAAAAGGGAGAAGTTGACTAAATCTTTGCATTGTCTGTGTGTGCATGAGAGACAGAAAGAGAAAAAAATTGTCAGAGGAATTGAGAACCAAAATTGTTGAAAAATATAAACAATCTCAAGGTTAGAAGTCAATCTCCAGAGATCTTGATGTTCCTTTGTCCATGGTGCGCAACATAATCAAGAAGTTTAAGTTTAAAACACATGACACTGTAGCTAATCTCCCTGGATGTGGATAGCAGAGAAAAATTGAGGAAAGGTAGCAATGCAGGATAGCTCGGATGGTGTATAAGCAGCCCCAATCAAGTTCCAAAGAAATTCAAGCTTTCCTGCAGACTCAGGGTGCATCAGTGTCAGCACGCTATCTGTCAACATTTGAATGAACTGAAAGGCTATGGCAGGAGACCCAAGAAACCCCACTGCTGACAAAGAGACATAAAAATACCAGACTACAGCTTGTCAAAATGTAAGTGAGTATGCCAAAATCCTTCTGGGAAAGCATCTTATGGACAGATGAGACCAAGATAGAGCTTTTTGGAAAAGCACATCATTGCACTGTATACCAAAAACGGAATAAGACCTACAAAAAAAAGAACACAGTACCTACCGTCAAATATGGTAGAGATTCAAAGTTTTTTTGGGGTTGATTTGCTGCCTCTGGCACTGGGTGCCTTGACTGTATGCAAGGCATCATGAAATCTAAAGATTACCAAAGGATTTTGGTTCTCAATATACTGCCCAGTGTCAAAAAGCTGGATTTGCACCCTAGGTAACGGGTTTTCCAGCAGGACAATGACCCCAAGAAGCACCAAGAAATGGATGGAAACAAAGCACTGGAGAGTTCTGAAGTGGCAGCAATAAGTCCGGATGTAAATATCATTGAACACCTGCAGAGAGATCTTAATATTGCTGTTGGGAGAAGGCGCCCTTCAAATATGAGGAACCTGGAGTAGTTTGCAAAAGAAGAGTGGTCCAATTTTCCATTTTATAAGAAGTTTGTTGATGGTTATAGGAATCGATTGATTGCAGTTACTGTATTTATTCTTAAGGGTGTGCAACCAAATATTAAGTTGAGAGTATCAACAATTTTGTCCAGCTCATTTTTGGGGTTTTCTGTGAAATGATGTCTAACTTGCCTTTTTTTCTCTTTTTTGTTGTTCCAATACACACAAAGAAAAAAACATGTAAAACAAAACATTATATTCTGTGAGAAATACTTCATTTTCTGGAACAATTTCAAGGGTGCCACCACTTTCGGCCATGACTGTATGTAAAAGTATTTGATGGATAGGAATTGCCAAATTTATTTCCTTTTTTCTTTTAATAGTATTAATAAAAGTTTAATTTTTAATAATAGAGAATGGGATTTATTCACCCCTTTAGAAAGTCAACTTCACCAATACAGTCAGAACTTTCTTGAATCAAAGCTTCTCACCCCTTTTAGACTTGACATTACCACTACAAATGTATTGAGAGGTAGTCTACACACTCCATCGCAATGGAATCAGCCTCATTTAACAAATGTACTAAAGTATGCGTAGATAATGGAGGATCCCAATGGCAATCATTGGACAACCTAGTGGATGAAAACTCTACGAATCAATCATGAGTAACTAAAAAGCTGCTTCAATATCTGTTTTTCCATAAAAGCTTCACTTTCAGTCTGCCGTATCAATGTTGATAATTCATGGTCGGTCCCATCATTTACCGAACCCCTACTGGTTATAATAAATGGTATATAAAGAAGAATTTGTTAGCTTCCCTCTTTGGAACAATGCCCAAAGTGAAAACTCGCAAATTAGCTAATGGTGTAAGAAATGGTCCAGACACTCTTACGCCCTTTGTAATAGGTACCAATTATTTTACTGTACATGGCTTCCTAACAAGAATTTTAGTCAATAGAAAAAAATGCAACTGACTCTTCATTATAGCCTTCTTTGTTGCATAACAGTAATAATGTTACACAAGCAATGTAACATTTCTAGATTATTAGATTTGCAGATGGCAGAGCTTGTATCGAGACTACATATAGTCGATTTGCAACTGCCTTACCAATTACGCCACTCTTTATGCCACATTTATTATGGCCACCATCTTGGTTTCTTATCATGAGGCTCATTCTCACACCGGTCATCACTGCAGCACTCTACCCAACTCCAAGTGTACTCTAGGCTTTCGTCCACTGAGTGCCTACTTTGCTAAATGAATAATTATTGTAGCGTCGGCGTCCCTGCCTCCTGCAAGGCAGGGACGCCGTTCCCCTCACCTCTCCGCTCCGTGCCCGGCGGCTTCCTCCCGCTCTGCTGGCAGCGCGCGCTGCTTCCCGGCCTCTGTGCATTACAGTTTGCTCGGGCCATGAAACCCGGTGGCACCCAAGCTCCCTCCCTCTCGGACCTATGTCATGAACTTTCCCGTCAGAGGTCCCAACAGGAGTCCATCCTGAGCCATCGGCGTAGTGTTAACTCCCGCCTGGACACACTGACTACCTCTTCGGGACCTGCTTCCAGTCGCACGACTCCTACCCCGGCAGCGTCGCTGCCCATCAATTCTATCTCTTCCCGGTCCCCGCCTCTCCGCCCCGCCTCGTTTTGGCGGAGATCCAGGTCAGGCACGGGGCTTCATTAACCTGTGCACTCTGCACTTTGAACTGTTGGCACACCAGTTTCCCACCGACTGAGCCAAAGTAGCCTTCATCATGTCCCATCTCACGGGGGAGGCGCTGGCTTGGCTAAATCCTCTATGGGAGAGAGGAGACCCCCTGGTGTCCAACCTGCCAGCCTTTCTCGCGGCTTTCCGGAAGGTCTTCGACGAACCAGGACGGAAGACCTCATCCGCCTCATCTCTGCTACGCCTCCGCCAAGGAAGTCTCACCGTGGGCCAATATGCCATATGGTTCCGTACCCTTGCTTCGGAGCTTGCCTGGGATAACGACACCCTGGTGTCCGTCTTCTGGGAGGGTCTGTCCGGCCGTATTAAAGATGAACTCGCCGGTCGGGACATTCCTACCACTCTCGACGACTTAATTACACTTGCCACCCGGATTGACATCCGGTTCCAGGAGCGCACCAAAGAGGCCACCCGTGAGAGGAGGCTTCCACGCCTTGCCCCTACCTTCCAGAGACCCGTCCCTTCCTCCGTTACTCCCCCGGCGCACTCACCCGAGCATATGCAGGTCGACCAGACCAAGATGGTCAAGACCCGTCAAGAATTACGCCGTGCCGAGGGGAGCTGCTTCTACTCTGGCAGTAAGGAGCACTGGATCCGTTCCTGCCCGGAGAGGTCGGGAAACGCCTGTGTCTAGGATCGCTCAGAGAGGTCGCCCTAGACAGAAATAAACCCTCTCCATCTCTAATGCTGTCGGTCTCTATCATCTGCGGGGAGAACCGTTATTTTGAACTGGCTCAACTTGACTCTGGAGCTGCCGGAAATCTCATTTCTCAGTCCCTGGTAGAGAAATACCGCATTCCCACCAAACCTCTGGCTGTACCCTTATCTCTCGCCGCCATGGATGGGGGCCTCTTACCACATCCCATCCAACTCATCACCGAATCCATAACCCTGCAGGTGGGAATGCTGCACTCTGAGAGCTTCTTCTTCCATGTTCTGCCTGGACTCTCTCACGCCCTCTTGCTAGGCCTACCTTGGCTCCAGAGACATGCACCCGTGCTTGATTGGCAGACCGGAGAAGTTCTTCGCTGGGGACAGGACTGCCATAAGACTTGTTTAGTTCCCGTTCATCCTGCTCGTCCTTCTCCTACCCCAGCCAATCTACCCGGCCTACCGGTTCCCTATAGGTCTTTTGCGGACGTCTTTAGTAAAAGAGAAGCAGAGACATTACCCCCTCATAGACCATACGACTGCCCAATCGACCTGATGCCCGGCGCTACTCCTCCCCATGGGCGTATTTACCCTTTGTCCGCTGCTGAGACCCGGTCCATGTCTGAATATATTGAGGAGAATCTAGCCCGGGGATTTATCCAGAAATCTACCTCCCCGGCGGGAGCAGGCTTCTTCTTCGTCAAAAAGAAGGACAGCTCACTCCGTCCCTGTATAGACTATAGAGGCCATAACCAGATCACAGTGAAAAATAAATACCCCCTTCCGCTCATTCCTGAATTATTTGACCGTCTGAGGGGGGCTAGAATCTTCACCAAGCTAGACCTCCGTGGGGCGTATAATCTGGTCCATATCCGTCAGGGGGATGAATGGAAGGCGGCATTCAACACCCGGGACGGCCACTATGAATACCTTGTAATGCCCTTCGGTCTCTGTAACACTCCCGCCGTCTTTCAAGAGTTGGTCAATGACATCTTCCGTGACCTTCTCTACTCCTGCGTGGTGGTGTACCTGGACGATATCTTGGTCTTCTCTCCGGATCTTCTCACTCACCGGAGGGACGTTCGTCAGGTCCTGCTCAGGCTCAGGCAGAACCACCTCTACGCTAAATTTGAGAAGTGCCTCTTTGAGCAGACCTCGCTTCCATTTCTGGGCTACATAATCTCTCAGACCGGCCTACGAATGGATCCTGAGAAACTGTCTGCCATCCAGAAGTGGCCCCGACCAGAGGGGTTGAAGGCTATTCAGCGGTTCCTGGGCTTCGCCAACTACTACCGCCTCTTCATTCCGCACTTCTCTTCCCGGACTGCCCCTATCTCGGCGCTCACCCGTAAGGGCGCTAATCCCAGAGAATGGCCGCCCGAAGCAGAGGAGGCCTTCCTTTCCTTAAAACAAGCTTTTTCCTCCACCCCTGTGCTGCATCGTCCGGACGGCAACAAACAATTCTTCCTAGAAGTCGACGCTTCCTCCTCCGGAGCCGGAGCGGTACTTACCCAAAAGTCATCTTCCGGAAGAATGGTAACCTGCGGCTTCTTCTCCAAACTCTTCTCCTCTTCTGAGCGCAATTATTCTATAGGAGACCGAGAATTGTTGGCCATTAAGCTGGCACTGGAGGAGTGGCGTTACCTGCTCGAGGGGATTCTTCACCCGGTAATAATTTACACGGACCACAAGAACTTGGCTTACCTCCAGAGTGCCCAGAGACTTAACCCGCGCCAAGCCCGGTGGTCCTTGTTCTTCGCCCGCTTTAATTTCATTCTTCATTTTCGCCCGGCTGACAAAAACATCAAAGCTGATGCCTTGTCCCGATCCTTTTTGGTCTCTTATCTTGAGGAGGAGCCTAAACACATCATCGACCCTGCCAAAGTAATGCAGGTGGCCCCCGTGAATCTAAATCGTCTTCCACCCGGTAAGACGTTCGTAACTGTACCTGATCGTGAGAAGGTTCTACACTGGGGACACTCGTCCTAGCTAGCTGGCCACGCTGGTCAGAAAAAGACCCTCCAGCTTATTACCCGGCATTACTGGTGGCCTACCCTGCACAAGGACGCTTCAGCCTGTGTGTCCTGTGCCCGCAACAAGGTTCCGAGACATCTGCCAGCCGGCCGTCTCCTTCCTCTTCCTGTACCTGCTGCCCCATGGCAGCATATAGCTATGGACTTTATAACGGACCTCCCTGTCTCTGCCAGTTGTACGGTCATTTGGGTGGTCTGTGACCGCTTTTCCAAAATGGCTCACTTTATTCCCCTGCCGGGTCTCCCGTCTGCATCAGAGTTAGCTAAAGACTTTATCCATCATGTCTTCCGTCTTCATGGTCTTCCTCTCCACATCGTATCCGACCGAGGGGTTCAGTTCACCTCTCGCTTTTGGCGAGCCATGTGTAAACTGCTGGGGGTCACCTTGGACTTTTCTTCTGCTTATCACCCACAGTCCAATGGCCAAGTAGAACGGATCAACCAAATTTTAACCAGTTTCCTCCGGCACTTTGTTAATGCTCACCATTCCGACTGGGTGGATCTTTTACCGTGGGCCGAATTTTCCTACAATAATCACGCGAGCGAATCTTCCTCCAAATCCCCGTTTTTTGTAGTCTTCGGTCAGCATCCTCAGATCCCGTTTCCCGTCTCCACCTCGGTGGACAATCCAGCTGCGGAATCTCTCGTTAACGAATTTTCCTCCATTTGGGAAAGTACCAGATCCGCACTCCTTCAGTCATCCGAGCGGATGAAAAAACAGTCTGACAAAAGACGTCTGGATCCACCACAATTCCGTCCTGGAAATAAGGTCTGGCTCTCGTCCAAATATGTCCGGCTCAAGATTCCTTCCTACAAGTTAGGGCCTCGGTTCATCGGTCCACTGGAAGTTATCAAACAAATCAACCCGGTGGCCTATAAATTGAAACTCCCGGCCAATTTGCAGATTCCTAACTCCTTCCATGTATCTCTACTCAAACCCGTGGTACTTAACTCTTTTTCCAAGTCTACAGGTATGCCTCCTGCTCCGGTTTCCGCTGAAAACGAGTTTGAGGTAGAGAACATTCTGGCCACCAAAAGGGTAAGAGGAAAATCCTTTTTTCTAGTGGATTGGAAGGGGTTTGGTCCTGAGGAGAGAACATGGGAGCCCCGGGAGAACATCCATGCCCCTTTCTTCCTTGATAAATTTCTCCCTGGCCAAAAAAAGGGGGGGCTAAAGGGGGGGGTACTGTAGCATCGGCGTCCCTGCCTCCTGCTAGGCAGGGATGCAGTTCCCCTCACCTCTCCGCTCCGTGTCCGGCGGCTTCCTCCCGCTCTGCTGGCAGCGCGCGCTGCTTCCCGGCCTCTGTGCTTAGGGCACGCGCGCGCTCCCCCTCTCTTAAAGGGGCCGCACGCGCCGTCCTAAGGAGTCCCCGGCCAATGGCTGGAGGACCTCACCATATATAAGGCACCTCCTCCAAAATGGAGGTGCCCGAGCAATGTTGTTGCAAAGCCTTTCAACTCTGCTTCAGCCCTCAGGTCCCGTTACCAGATACCTGCCAGTTAACTGCCAGATCTCTGCTTGATACCTACCTGATTCCTGTCTATCTGCTTGCATTCCTGCGGTCCGACAGTCTGCCTTCCAGCACCTGACAGTCTGTCTATGGATCTGCCCGCCCGCTCACCTGGGAGCGCTCACCTGCTACCTGCCTGCTAGCCTACCTGGAGGCCCTGCCGTCACTTGCCGTGACCACCTGCCTGTCCAGAGACTCCTGCCCGCTCACCTGGGAGCACTCACCTGCTACCTGCCTGCTAGCCTACCTGGAAGCTCTGCCGTTACTTGCCGTGACCACCTGCCTGTCCAGAGACTCTTGCCCGCTCACCTGGGAGCGCTCACCTGCTACCTGCCTGCTAGCCTATCTGGAGGCTCTGCCGTCACTTGCCGTGACCACCTGCCTGTCCAGAGACTCTTGCCCGCTCACCTGGGAGCGCTCACCTGCTACCTGCCTGCTAGCCTATCTAGAGACTCTTTCCCTGCTGTCACTTGCCATGACCACCTGCCTGTCTAGAGACTCTTATCCTGCTGTCACTTGCCGTGACCACCTGCCTGTCTAGAGACTCTTACCCTGCTGTCACTTGCCGTGACCATCCGCCTGTCAAGAGACTGTCCCCGTCACTTGCCGTGACCTCCTGCCCTTCTACCCAGAGACTGTCTGTCCCTGTCACTTGCCGTGACTACCTGCCCGCCTTCCCTGGGAGCCACCCGGTTCCTTACAAGGAATGCACCTTTGCATAGTTGCTCTGAGGTTCCACCTCCCAGGCCCGTTACAATTATCTCCTTGTCACTGGTGTGGCTATCCAAGACCTTATCCTCACAGTCCACCAACAAAACCTCATATAGTGATTTGGCTCCCTTTCTATGTTTTACAGTGCCCACAAAAATAAGAAAGATAAAACAGTCAGTTTCCTAAAAAATATTTAAATTTCATTCACAGAGCAAAAGTAGATTACAAGATTTATCCAAGAAAAATCTGCCGACCCATTCACTGAAAAAACACAGGAAGCATTTCTCTGAAATATATACCCATCCAGATGACACCACTGATTATAAACATGAAGTCACAACTAGTGATGAGCGAGCACTAAAATGCTCTGGTACTCGTTGCTCAGGTCGAGCAAATTGGAATACTCGGGTGCTCGACCCGAGCAATGAGCCCAATGTAAGTCTATGGGAAACTCAAGCATTTTTCAGGTGGCACCCCACGGCGGTGTGCAGAGGGCCAAAAAATTGTCCAAATCGATGGGAACAGTGCTTAAATGACATGGGGACAGCATGGGAAAGACCCCTGGAAGCATCTCTGACTCCCAGATCACTGCTGTCAGCAATGTGGTCAGAGTATTACGCCACTTTACGGACTCACAATAAGACATACAAAAACGAAACCAAAATGAATTTTCCTGGGAAATATGTTAAGGAACATCCTTTCCATGGTAATGACTTGTATATAAAGCAAAATAAATAACCAAAACAAAAATACTCCTCCACACCTTGGGCTTGGATCACACATGTGTGACACATCATCAGACACATGCATACAGTGCTGAAAAGACATGGAAACAGCATGGGGAAGACCCCCAGAAGCATTTCTGACTCCCAGGTCACTGCCTAAAAGTGTGTCCATCATAAGTGATCCTTGGCGCATGTGAAGATGACTCCCGCCATGCACCTGTCGTTGCAGACTAGCAACAATCACCGTCCACGTTCTTGTCCCAGTGCAGCATTCAGTTGTCCTTACCCCATTCCTTGGAATGCAAGCGCAAGTATGCAGCCATCCACCCAGCCTCCCACAGGCTGCAATACTATACTGCCAAATTTTTGACAGATGCTTGCACTTGAAATGTGGCCTTTTAGGCTCAAGGAGACAGAAGCTGTCCACAGTCTTATGGCGGCGGTCACGGAGAATCCATACTCGGTCCCCAGCCGCCACTATTTTTCCCGGTATCGTCTCCACCTTCCACAAGCACGGGTCCCCACAACATTACCCATTCCCTCCGCAGTGCACTTACTGGGAAGGACCGCCTAACCACAAACACGTGGACAGGTGAATGTGGCCAGGGATGGTGCGGAGCCATTCCACAGCTTTTTTTGCTGAGAGTTGTATTTAGCTCGGTGAAAGGACTGGCATAGAGGGAAACAGTATCTTCTCTGGGTGTCATTTCTCCCAAGAAGTCCTCTAATGCAGCTTGCTGCAGAAGCATTGGCAGCCCATCCAACATCAACTCGCACTTGTCGGTGGTGATTTGACACACACACACATCTTTCTTTGCGCATTTAATTTCATGACTACAGAATTGGGCAATGGCCTGATCTGCAATGCGGTTTGAGAAATAACATGCATAAGTACGTCCGATCCACATTAAAAAAGCGGCTATAGAGTGTCCGAGAACCTTCCCTAACACTTTTCTTAGCTAGGGCTGATTTTCGGCAGGGTTGGACGGGCCCACCAGAGAACTGGAGACTCCTCCGGCGCGCCCTGGCTTCTCCTTCAGGAGAGTTCATAGTGTTGAGGTGAGACCATAATGATGATAGAGGCCATCATCTGCTTAGTTTTCTATTACTTAGAATGCAAGTGCAAGTATGCAGCTAGCCACCCACCCACAGGCGGCAACACTATACTGCCAGATTTCTGGGAAGCTCTTTGCACTTGAAATATGGCCTTTTAAGCTCGTGAAGGTGGAAGCTTTTCACAACCTCATGCCGGCGGCGGCCGGGTGTCCAAACTCGGTCCCCAGCCGCCACTATATTTCCCGGTATCGCCTCGGCCTTCCACAAGCACGGGTCCCACAACATTACCCGTGCCCTCCCCAGTGCACTTACTGGGAAGGACCACCTAACCACAAACACGTGGACAGGTGAATGTGGCCAGGGACGGTACAGAGCCAGTCCACAACTTTTTTTGATAAGAGTTGTATTTAGCTCGGTGAAAGGACTGGCATAGAGGGAAACCGTATGTACCCTGCGTGTCATTTCTCCCAGGAAGTTCTGTAATTGAGCTTATTGCAGAAGCAACGGCAGCCCGTCCAACATCAACATGCACTTGTCGGTGGTGCCTTGACACACACACACATCTTTCTTTGCGCATTTAATTTCTTGAATACAGAGTTGGACAATGGCCTGATCTGTAATGCGTTTTGAGAAATAACATGCATAAGCATGGCCGATCCACATTAAAAAAGCGGCCATAGAGTGTCTGAGAACCTTCCCCCACACTTTTCTTAGCCAGGGCTGACTTTCAGCAGGGTTGGACGGGCCCACCAGAGAACCGGAGACTCCTCCGGCGGGCCCTGACTTCTCCTTCAGGAGAGTTCATAGTGTTGAGGTGAGGCCATGATGATGATAGAGGGCACCATCTGCTTAGTTTTTTGTTGCCACTATATTTCCCGGTATCCCCTCGCATTCTACAAGCACGGGTGCCACAACATTACCCGTGCCCTCCCAAGGGCACTTACTGGGAAGGACCGCCTAACCACAAACACGTGGACAGGTGAATGAGGCCAGGGACGGTATGGAGTCAGTCCACAACTTTTTTTGCTGAGAGTTGTATTTATCTCGGTGAAAGGACTGGCATAAAGGGAAACCGTATCTACCCTGCATGTGATTTCTCCCAGGAAGTCCTCTAAAGCTGCTTGCACTTGAAATGTGGCCTGAACATTACTGCTGGTACTTTTCTGTGGGAATTTGCTTGCCTCCTACCAGCCTGGAATATTTCCAGCAATTTATGGTACGACGCCATGGTATTAGCATTGCCCCCAGTACCAGTAGCGAAGCCATCCCCAATTTTATTATCAGGAATTTTATTTGGTAGACTGAGTGGCTGCCCAAATACATTTTCTCACAAAGGAACTGAAGATAGAGTGACAGTAGGTGCAAGTTTCTCCAGCCTGTTAGATATTAGAGGGTGAATGGCAGCACATTGGATCAATGGTTAGCACTGAAGACTTGCAGCACTGGGATCCTGGGTTCAAATCCCAGCAAGGACAACATCTGCAAGGACTTTGTATGTTCTCCCCGTGTTTGCGTGTGTTTCCTCCTCAGTAAAAAAGCAGCCATAAAATGTCTGGGAACCTTCCCATACAATTTTATTAGCCAGGACTGCTTCTCGGCAGGGTTGGACAGTCCCACCAGAGAATCTTCAGGTGTGCCTTGGCTTCTACCTCAGGAGAGTTCATGATAGCACTAACTTTGCAGCTGCTATGGGGCTCTTGAGTGGGTGAGAAAGGTTAGCACTCAGAATCAAATCCTCTGATGGGCACAATGTTTTTCAATCTGAAACAGCTTCTCAGTGGGAGTTGTATTTCACCACAGCCATATTCTTTAGCTTGGTGAAAGGACTGGCACAGAGGGAAACCGTATCGACCCCGGCTGTCATTTCTCCATCACCAGGTTCTGCCCATTGTCACACACGACCATGCCTGGCTGTATATTCTGCGGTGAGAGCCACAGATCAGGCTGCTGTGTTACAGCTTTCAACAACTCTGCAGCGCTGAGCGGTTTGTCAATTAAGCATTAAGCATGCTATCTTCAGCACAGCCTGTTGCCGCTAGGCCAAGGCAGTGCTGCAGTGCTGTCAGCTTATGACTGATGTGATCATTTCGGAGATGGAGGAGGAGGTGCATGAGCTGAACAATGTGATCACATTGAGGTTAAATTGGTGACGCTGTTTTTTATACTAAAGAAAGATCCTATTGTTTTGGTTCTTTTATGTTATTTTTTAAGACAAATGCATTCACCGGGAAATGTCATTTTAACATTTTACAACCTTATCTGGCAATGTGGTGTGTGACACATCATCAGACACAGCCTTTTTTACTTATGATGGAGGGACTCTGAAAGTCATAAAGCCTATTTTTACAGGGACATCAGATGGCCCTTACTATTCTTAAAAGGCCAGCAGTCGGCCCTAGCTATTGTTAGAGAGCCATCAGCCGGCTATGCTTTGTTGTTCCCACTATTAACAAGTGGGTCTCCTACACTGTTATTGCATATCCAGTGACTGCAAGGGCTGCCAAAAATTTGGACGCAACCCAATACCCCTTTGAAGAGACACAGAGGAGGGTCTCAGTAAAAAAATGATCCCATTATAAAGGAGAGGGTCTCCTATAGTGGTAATGCCATTACTGTGACTGCAAGGGCTGCCAAAATTTGGGAAAAACCCCACTAAGAATTTAAAGACACATAGAGCTGGGCCACAGTATCATGGTACGACATGTTCCCATTAGAAAGGAGAGGGTCTGCTATACAGTTATAGGGTATGTAGTGAGTCCAATGGCTGACCAATTTTAGGAGAAACCCCACTAAGAATTTAAAGACACATAGAGCTGGGCCACAGTATCATGGTACGACATGTTCCCATTAGAAAGGAGAGGGTCTGCTATACAGTTATAGGGCATGCAGTGAGTCCAACGGCTGACCAATTTTAGGAAAAACCCCACTAAGAATTTTAATACACATGGAGCAGGGCCGCAGTAACAAGTACGACATGTTTCCATTAGAAAGGAGAGGGTCTGCTATACAGTTATAGGGTATGCAGTGAGTCAAACGGCTGACCAAATTAAGGAAAAACCCCACTAAGAATTTTAATACACATGGAGCAGGGCCACAGTAACAAGGTACGACATGTTCCCATTAGAAAGGAGAGGGTCATACAGGGGCTGAGACGCGGATAATAGCCCGCACGACTGCCGGATATCACTGGAGGCCCGAGGAGACGGAGAGAATAGGATCACTCACCTCCAAGACTCCCCTGACTAGAGACGACGGCAGCTATTTTCTCCCACCCCCAGCATCCTTCTTCCCCTCCTCTGTGTCTGGCACCGGACATGCCTCCAGCGAGAATCGGTCAGAGGTCCCCTGCTGACTGCTGCCTGACTGCGGGAAACACCGAAACAGGAGACCTGCACCAGAAATCCCCGGTGAGTGGAAGAGATATAGGCTCCCGGGTGGCGGAGGGATTTATATTGTTAAGCGCCCTGGCGGCCATTTTCACTCCCTCTCATAACAACACGGCCCTGAGAGAGATCCTGCCCCTCTGCCTCTTTTTTTTCCCCTACTAATACATTTCTTGGATCTCAGTAAGCGGACAGAGAAGAAGGAGAGAGAATTGACGACCCCTACAGTTCTCTTGAAGTTAAGGGGTTAAAAACCTTTATTTTTCTTCCTCCCTTTGTTTTTTCTTATTTTGCCTCAAAAGAGAGGAAAATGCCCAGATAGCAATTTATCTCTTACAAAAGCAATCACTGTGAACAACTGTATTGACTGTTCTGGGGATTAACCCCTAATATTCTGACTACTACAAAAATAATAAGAGAGAGAACAGACTTTGTCCGCAATTTGTTTACCAAGATACGCTGCACAGGTGCAGGGTGACATCTAGTGGCTGTTTTCATGCACTACAAAAAGAAATATATGTATATAATTTGAAACACAATTATCACTACAATTATCACACCGCTTTTAAACCTGCACCTGCTGCATACCTTCAACAACATTAACTGATGGACAAGATGACAAATAAAATGTAAAATTACCAATATGGTAGACACTCTGAAAAAATAAAACACAATAGGGAAGAAGAGGAAAGACTGCGCACATTAGATCTGAATATAAATATCTCTTCTATACACTAAAATGGTCAAGATAGGTGGAGGTCCATCGAAAGATACTTCTAACACCCAGAAATCCTCAAATAACGGAGAAATGGATGAATATATAAGAAAATCTGCACAACAATTTCCTTCTAGCAAAAATGGCCCAAATAGAGGAGCTGCAGAAAGCCCAAATGTGCTTATGAAAGATACAGACAAAAGCGACCAAGAGGACTTGTCTGGGGACCTTTATACAAAGATCACTTAAAAATGCCTTAGAACCACTCGTGAAGGATGTTCGAGACATTAAACAAGAACTGGGTCAGATAGGCGCAATAGTCGAATCTCTTGAAAATACTCAGGAATCTCTCTGTAATTTCTCTTCTGCAGTAATTGAGAACTTTCAAAGGTGTCAACAACACCTTAACCTAGCCTTTGATGCCCTGGAGGACCAGGAAAATAGAAGCCGCCGTAATAACCTCAGAATAAGAGGCATGCCAGAGTCGGTCCCGGCAGAATCCCTACTCACCACAGTTAAAAACCTGTTCATCTCAATTTTAGGAGTCAACTACCAAGGCGAAATTACTATTGAAAGAGCACACAGGGCACTTAGAAGAAAACCGAAATCCTCAGAACCACCCAAAAACATTATCTGCCGATTAATGAACTTTAGAACCAAGGCGGACATTCTCAATAATGCCAGAAACAATGAAAGGTTATTTTTTGAAGATTCTAGAATTAATATCTTCCAGGACATTTCTCCTCACACATTACAAAAGAGGAGGATCTTGAAGCCGCTCACTGAGATGCTAAGGGAAAAAAGATCATATACTCAAGGGTCTTTCCTTTTGGGATTGCCTTCACATTTGAAGGCCAAAGGCACCAAATTCGTACCAAACATGATCTCCAATCTGTCTTGACCATACTTGACCTCTCAGATCTGAAAATAGAAGATTGGTCTACTGTTCAGGACTTAACTACCACCTTGCCGATTACTCCACCAACACCCTGGGAAATGGTCCCTTCAAACAAAACGGGAAGACAAAAGAAAAAAGTCGGCAAACTCACACCTAAACGGATAATTCCGGACCAAACCTGAACTCATGTATCCTTACATCGTATGTGCTTGGTCTATATTTCTGCCTTCTCATTAGTAGAGACATTTGGACTCACACCATAAGATTTTGCACTAGGCATTCTAACACTGTTTCCTGTTTAATATTCGTATAACAACTTTAATTAGTTCTCACTTTAATCATACGGTGTGCAGTCTCTACACTGAAGTAGTTGTTAAGTCTGTTTTTACCTTTCTTCTATTTTTACATGTTCTTTTCTCTCTTTTTTTTCGTAATGGTCTTGACAATGTGCAAGACTGAAAAACAGAGGAGGATGGTTTCTTAGAAAACCCTCTTCTTCCCTTGTAGTCTTTATCTTTGTAAAAAGCAGAGTTCTACCAAATAATGTTACCTTTTGTTCACCAATCTTTAAATGATACTTGATTACGTGTTGGGACGCCTGTTGCGTCCATATATATACCTTGCTTTCATATACCTAGCTAATTTCTTAGCTAATTATTTGCTTCCCTCCCCCCACCCAAAGGTTTTCTTGTTTCAATCTCCACCCTTACCCCTACTGTCTACCAATATGGGTTATCAGAGTCCTCACATTAAACTCTACCAACTCTTCAGTATCAGTGAGCGTACTAATAAGTGCTGTCCTTACAACCCCCCCCCAAACATGGCCCATGTCAAACTCATATCATACAATGTTAGAGGATTAAACTCCCCCTCTAAAAGAGGACAGATTCTTAAATATTTCAAAAAGGAGAGAATTGACATTTGTCTCCTCCAGGAAACACATTTCAGGAAATTACATATTCCTAATCTATGCAGAACTTTCTTCTCCCCCTGGTTCCATAGTCCATCCTCATCTGGGAATTCAAAGGGAGTAAGTATTGTCCTAAATTCACAAACACCCTTCGCATTGGCAGATAGTTACGCAGATGAAGAGGGTAGGATCATTTTTGTCAAAGGGCTCTTAGGGAACACACGTGTCACGTTAGGTAATATATATGCACCAAATACAAATCAAATCACCTGGCTGATCGCCATATTGGAACTTCTCATAGAGTTTGCAGAGGGAATGGTAATACTTGGAGGAGATTTCAACGTTGCACTAGAGCCCGAAATAGACTCTTCTACAGGTAAATCTGTTATATCACGTAAAGCACTTATCAAACTTAAAAAGAGACTACAAGCTGCCCAACTGCTTGACGTCTGGAGATTAGCGCACCCCACAGAGAGAGATTACACACATTTCTCGGCCCCACATAAAACATACCAAGGATAGATTATCCAAACACCATATACAAAGTACTGTATAAACCCAAAAATTAAAACCCATACATTTTCGGACCATTCTCCCATTGAGATTACGTTCACTGTCCCCTCTATCCCAAAAATAGAAAATAATTGGAGATTGAATGTTATTATATTAAAGTTTGACAAAAATCTAACCAGGATAAAAGACAAACTGTCTGAATATTTTCGGCATAATGACAACGGAGAAGTCTCGCCCCAGACCCTTTGGGAAGCTCACAAACCATATATACGTGGAGAGATCATAGCAATATCTGCTTACCAAAGAAAGGAAAAAGAAAAAGAAGAGTCATCTTTATTAGAAGATATAAATAAATTAGAAACATTACATAAAAAGAATTTAGACCCTGATCGCCTTTCCCAGCTAACTGCATTACGAACAAAATTATGCAACCTCCTGAATATGCAATTTGCAAAATACTATCTTCACACAAAATTCAAATATTATGCTCATGGAGATAAACCTACTAAGTTTATGACAGCCCAACTGAAACGCATTAAGATAAGATCCTTTATCAACCGAATTAAGAACAGTGCAAATGTCACCTTATATAAAACAAAAGATATAGCCCTTGAGTTTAAAAAGTTCTATGAAGGATTATATAATCTTGGCCCCAAGACTCCAGACTCTAACAACAGTTCAAAAAACAGAACATAGCCTCCTTTTTGAAAAACATCTCTCTCCTCACTCTCTCAGAGGATCAAACTAAAACCTTAAACACACCCATCTCGGAACAAGAGATTTTAGAAGCCATATCTTCATCCCCAAAAAATAAATGTTGGGGACCCGATGGCCTCACCCCCTTTTATTATGAAACGTGTAAGGAAAAATTACTACATTACCTGACAAAGTTATATAATGAAGCATTGGTAGGTACCCCGCTACACACTCAAACCCAGGCAGCCACCATTACAATAATCCCAAAAGAAAATAAGGATCCTTCTTTATGTAGTAATTATAGACCCATTTCTCTCCTCAATACAGATCTCAAACTATACGCAAAAATATTGGCTTCAAGGTTAACGAAAATTCTACCTTATATTATTCATCCTGACCAGGTGGGTTTTGTACCCAACAGGGAAGGCAAAGACAATATCTATAAAACTATCCAGCTTATACACTATGCACAGTCCACCTCTACACCACTTATGCTACTTAGTACCGACGCCAAAAAGGCTTTTGATAGGGTTGATTGGATATTTATTCAAGAAGCTATGAAAGCTTTTCATTTTCCTGAGCAGTTTATCGCTGCTGTTTTTTCAATGCATGCTGACCCATCTGCAAGGATCCTAGTCAATGGTTCGCTATCCCCACCACTAAACATCACCAACGGCAGCCGTCAAGGATGCCCCCTTTCTCCCCTTCTCTTTATTCTCACAATGGAAATTCTGCTACATAAATTAAGAGAGGAGGTAAGATTTGAAGGTGTAAAATGTGGGGGGAAGGAACATAAAACTGCGGCTTATGCGGACGACCTGCTTCTGTTTGTAACATCCCTGGCGGCGTGCTTGCATGGCTTACCATCTCCCACCATGCAAGCCCGCAATCTTACCTTTCAGGCCAGGCTGCACACTTTTGCTCCAGTACCTGCTGTTTGTATGTCTTTTGTCTGCTGGCTTACGGAGTCGGCACTGTTGCTTTCTGATTCTTAAAGCTACAGTGTGCATAGTCCTAATGCGTCCCCAGCCTATTGCTGTGAGTCATTGGATACATAAACCCCCTCCACCCAGTAGGTGGGGCCTGAGCAACACTTTCTTACAGCCTGTTCTGTGCAACTGTGAGCTGCCAGGTCCTGTCCTGACTCTAGTCTGTCCGCCACCCTGGGGGCTGAGTACCCAGGGCCTCTACCTGTACCTGTGACTTCTAGTCAGTTTCTGCCACCCTGGGGGCTGAGTTCCCAGGCTCGTTCCTGTATCTTGTTCCTGGTTCAGATCCTGTCTGAACAGTATCCTAGTTCGTTACTTGTTTGTCTCTATGTCTGTATCTTCCCTCTTTCCTGCAGTATCTGAACCTGCACCTAACTCCAACTCGTTGTCTCTGTACTTCTGTTTGTGAGTCTTGTGTCCACTCGCTACTTCATTGTAAGTACCTTGTGTGTATCTGGTACTGCTCATTCTGTTTCCCTCCCTCTGTATATATCTCCTGTGTTCCAGCTATCTTCTTGTGTTTTCCAGTCTGTTCCATGTGGACAGAGCCCTGTCCTGTTCACCGCTTCTGCGGTTTTCCTCTGCTTTGCTTGTTCACCGCATCTGCGGGTTTTGCTCTGCTTTGCTAGTTCACCGCAGATGCGGTTTTGCTCTGCTTTGCTTGTTCACCGCATCTACGGGTTTTGCTCTGCTTTGCTAGTTTACCGCATCTGCGGTTTCGCTTTGCTTTGCTTGTTCACCGCATCTGCGGGTTTTGCTTTGCTTTGCTTGTTCACCGCATCTGCGGTTTTGTTCTGCTTTGCTTGTTCACCACATCTGCGGGTTTTGCTCTGCTTTGCTTGTTTACAACATCTGCGGTTTTGCTCTGCTTTGCTTGTTCACCGTATCTGCGGTTTTGCTCTGCTTTGCTAGTACACGGCATCTGCGGTTTTGCTCTGCTTTGCTTGTTCACCTCATCTGCGGTTTTGCTCTGCTTTGCTAGTTTACCGCATCTGTGGTTTTGCTCTCCTTTGCTTGTTCACCGCATCTGGGGGTTTTGCTTTGCTTGTTCACTGCATCTGCGTTTTTTCTCTGCTTTGCTTGTTCACCGCATCTGCGGGTTTTGCTCTGCTTTGCTTGTTTACCGCATCTGCGGTGTTGCTCTGCTTTGCTTGTTCACCGTATCTGCTGTTTTGCTCTGCTTTGCTAGTTCACCGCATCTGCGGTTTTGCTCTGCTTTGATTGTTCACCGAATCTGCGGTGTTGCTCTGCTTTGCTAGTTTACTGCATCTGTGGTTTTGCTCTGCTTTGCTTGTTCACTGCATCTGCGGGTTTTGCTTTGCTTTGCTTGTTCACCGCATCTGCGGCTTTGCTCTGCTTTGCTTGTTCACCGCATCTGCGGGTTTTGCTCTGCTTTGCTTGTTCACCGCATCTGTGGTTTTGCTCTGCTTTGCTTGTTTACCGCATCTGCGGGTTTTTCTCTGCTTTGCTTGTTTACCGCATCTGCGGTTTTGCTCTGCTTTGCTTGTTCACCGCATCTGCGGGTTTTGCTCTGCTTTGCTTGTTCACCGCATCTGCGGGTTTTGCTCCGCTCTGCTTGTCTACCGCACCTGTGGCTCTGTTCCTGTATCCCAGTCTGTACTGGTCCCTATCCTGTCTATGTTTCTACTTGCCTGTCTGCATGTCAGCCGTGCCTCCCTGTGCCCACCTGTCTGCATACCAGCCGTGCCTGCCAGTGCCCACCTGTCTGCATACCAGCTGTGCCTGTCAATATCCACCTGTCTGCATACCAGCCATGCCTGCCAGTACCCACCAGTCAATATGCCAGTTTAACCTGCCTGTTTCTGCATTCCCCAGTGTGGGTCAACAGCTCTGACCGGGGTCTGACTTGTCTGCATACCAGCCATGCCTGCCAGTACCCACCAGTCAATATGCCAGTTTAACCTGCCTGTTCCTGCATTCCCCGGTGTGGGTCAACAGCTCTGACCGGGGTCTGACCTGGAGCAGCACCTGGTCCCTCTGCTCGGTTCCTCCCTGGTTCATGGAGTCAACTGAGCCGCCGTGTGACCTTGGTCGGATCGGGTTGATACTTAGTTACGCCCCTCCAGGCACTCCTCGGTTCATGGTACAGTGGGATCACTAATCACGCTCACGCCAGTCTGCCCAGGCGTGTGCGTAACACTGTTTATAACTAGTGTTGAGCGAGCACTAAAATGCTCGGGTGCTCGAAGCTCGGGACGAGCTCGCCGTGATACTCGGGTGCTCGACCCGAGCAACGAGCCCAATGTTAGTCTATGCGAGACCCGAGCATTTTTGCGGCGGCACCCCCGGCAGTCTTTTAAAAGCCTAACAAGTGCCCAAAACTATAGTGACAGTGCTCAAATGACATGGGGACAGCATGGCGATCGCCCCAGGAACCCCCAGGTCACTGCTGTCAACAACGTGGTCAGAGGTATTAAGCCACTGTTAAGGGCTCACAATAAAATGATCTAAAACGAAACTGAAAGTGCTTTCCTGTGAAATATGTTAAGGAAGTTCCTTTCCAGGGTAAAGACTTGTGTATAAGGTAAAATAAATAACCCCAAAAAAAATACTCCTCCACACCTTGGGCTATGTTCACAAGTAGCATTTTTTATGCGTTTTTGCACTTTTGTATTGCTTTCAACCGTGACAAATGCATTCACCGGGAAATGTCATTTTAACATTTTACAACCTTATCTGGCCATGTGCTGTGTGACACATGCATACAGTGCTGAAAAGACATGGGAACAGCATGGGGAAGACCCCTGGAAGCATCTCTGACACCCAGGTCACTGCCTAAAAGTGTGCCTATCAGAAGTCATCCTTGCCGCATCAGAAGATGCAGACTTGCAACTATCCCCGTGCAAGTTCATGTCCCAGGGCACTGTTCAATTGTACCTCCCCCATTCCTTGCAATACAAGCGCAAATATGCATCCAACCACCCACCCATCCCCAGGCTGCAATACCATACTGCTTGCTTGCCCTTGAAATAGGGCCTTTTAGGCATGTGGAGGCGGAATCTGGCCACTACATTATGGCTGCGTTGTCGGCCTGGTATCCATACTCAGTCCCCAGCCGCCAGGGGGCGGCCAGGTGTCCATTTTTGGTCCCCAGCCGCCCCACGGCCGGGTGTCCATAAACGGTCCCCAGCTGCCCCTCTTTCTCCTTGGAACATCCCTCCACACACTTTTCTTAGCCCAGCCTGCTTTAGGGCAGCATTGGACGAGCCCACCAGAGAACCAGACTCCTCCGGTGGGCCCTAGTTTCTCCATCAGGGGAGTTGAGAGTGCCAAGGTGAGGAGCATGATGATGATGATAGAAGTTAGCATCTGCTTTGTTTTCTTGGAATGCAAGAGCATGTATGTAGTAGCGGATAGGCCTGAGGTGGTCAGCGTTTTGGCGCATATTCTACCTCCTCCGAGGATTGCTGGATTTTTTCCTGCTACTATCCCAGTTCTATGACTCCCGTTAAAACAAAGCTTCAGGTGATAAATGATGGATGAGGTGGTGGCAAAGGAGAAAGAGCAGGAGGAACAGGGACCATTCACATCAAAATCAGGCCAGTCAACCACATACTGTATGTCTTGTAGGATATGTTTCTGTACCAAAAGGAGCGGTTCGGCTACACAGTTATAGGGCATACAGTGAGTGCAATGCCTACCAAAAATTTTGAGGCACTCCAATGCCCCTTGGAAATGACATGGAGGTAAGAGGGCCTTAACTAAACCGTTTTTTTCATTTATAGCAACTGGGTCTCCTGTACACTGTTGGCCTAAGCAGTGAATAGAAGGCTTTCCAAAAATTATGAGGAACTGCAATGCCCCTTGAAACAGACGTGGATTACAGCATACTAAAAACCTTCTACCCATTATTGGGGAGTGGGTCTCCCTTAGTTTTTGCCTTTCCATTGAAAAGCAAAAGCTGACTAAAATTAGGAAGAAATGCAATGCCTGTGGGAAGAGTCATGGAGGTTAGAGGTAATTAAAAACAACATTTCAATGCCCCTTGGAAGAGCTGTGGAGTTCAGAGTGGCTTAACAAGACAGTTTGAATGCCTCTTGGAAGAGACGTGGAGGTCACAGTAGCTTAACAAGACGGTTTTAATGCCCCTCGGAAAAGTAGTGGAGGTCGCAGTAGCTTAACAAGACGGTTTTAATGCCCCTTACAAGAGCCATACAGTACAGCATCTTAAAAACATTATTCCCATTATTGGGGAGTGTGTCTCCCATAGTCTTTGCTTATGCCTTCCAAGCAAAAGCTGCCAAAAATTAGGACGGAGGAACTTGCAATGCCCCTTACAAGAGCCATGCAGTACAGCATATTACAAACATTATTCCCCTGATTGGTGAGTGGGTCTCCCATAGTATTTGCTTATGCCTTCCAAGCAAAAGCTGCCAAAAATTAGGACGGAGGAACTTGCAATGCCCCTAACAAGAGCCATGCAGCACAGCATATTACAAACATTATTCCCATTATTGGGGAGTGGGTCTCCCATAGTCTTTGCTTATGCCTTCCAAGCAAAAGCTGCCAAAAATTAGGAGGAAATGCAATGCCCGTTGGAAGAGTCATGGAGGTTAGAGTTAATTAAAAACAACATTTCAATGCCCCTTGGAGGAGCCGTTCAGAGTGGTTTAACAAGACGCTTTTAATGCCCTTCAGAAGAGACGTGGAGGTACCAGTAGCTTAACAAGACGGTTGTAATGCCCCTCAGAAGAAACGTGGAGGTCCCAGTAGCTTAACAAGACGCTTTTAATGCCCCTTGGGAATAGTGGTGGAGGTCGCAGTAGCTTAACAAGACGCTTTTAATGCCCCTCAAAAGAGACGTGGTGGTCCCAGTAGCTTAACAAGATGCTTTTAATGCCCCTCAGAAGAGACGTGGAGCTCCCAGTAGCTTAACAAGACGCTTTTAATGCCCCTCGGAAAAGTGGTGGAGGTCGCAGTAGATTAACAAGATGCTTTTAATGCCCCTCAGAAAACTGGTGGAGGTCGCAGTAGCTTAACAAGACGCTTTTAATGCCCCTTACAAGAGCCATACAGTACAGCATCTTAAAAATATTATTCCCATTATTGGGGAGTGGGTCTCCCACAGTCTTTGCTTATGCCTTCCATGCAAAAGCTGACAAAAATAAGGACGGAGGAACTTTCAATAATGGCAACACGGACCACGGTCACCCTGGTGGTATAGTGGTGGTGGAGGCTGAGGATAAGGAGAAGAACATAAAACAGCCAAAATGAGGAAGCGTATACTCATGTGTGGGTGTGAAACAGTGCATGTGAATACACCTCCCGTAAAAACACAGTGGATTTAACTTTATGTTACTCTGCTGTCACTTGGTGGTGATGAGAAGTCTGGCCCAATCCAGCCCTTGTTCATTTTGATAAGGGTCAGCTTGTCAGCATTGTCAGTTGACAGGCGAGTGCGCTTATCAGTTATAATTCCCCCAGCGGCACTAAAAACACGCTCCGATAACACGCTAGTGGCAGGGCAGGCCACGACCTCCAAGGCGTACAGAGCGACTTCATTCCAAGTGTCCAGCTTGGATACCCAATAATTAAAAGGCACAGAGGAATCACGGAGGATGCTGGTACGGTCGGCAAGGCACTCCCTCACCATCTTTTGAAACTTTCCACTCCTTGTGAGAATACCCCACGCCTCAGGGTCTGTAAGCTGGGCGAGTCTTAGAAAACTATCCCAGAACGTTGACAGTGTTCCCCTGCCTCTGCTGGATTGGAGTTGCCTCTCTCTCGCTTGTACGCCTAGGTTGGTCAACGAACTGTGACCTCTGCTGCTAGCGTGTTCAGATGGGAACTTTTTTAACAGTTCTGCAGCAAGGGCCTTCTGGTACTGATCCATTTTTGTAGACCTCTCCACCTCAGGAATAAGAGAGTGAAAGTTCTCCTTGTTGCGGGGGTCTAAAAATGTCATCAACCAGTAATGACTGTCACCCAACATTTTGACAACGCGAGGGTCATGGTTAAGGCAGCGCAACATAAAGTCAGCCATGCGTGCCAGACTGGTAATGGGCAAGACTTCCGTGTCCTCACCAAGATGACGACTGACCATGCTCTCCTCCTCCTCCTCCACCCTGTCCTCAGGCCACCCACGCTGAACCGACGGTATGACAGTTGTACAGGTACTACTGTCTACAGCGCATGATACAAGCTTCTGTTCTTCCTCCTCCTCCTCTCCCTCATTGTCCCCCAAAGCACGTTGGGATGAGATGAGGCTGGGCTGTGTGTAATCGACCGCTACGGCTTCTTGATCCATCTCATCATACTCTGGCTGCAATGCCTCCTCTTTAATTCTCTGCAGAGAGTGTTGCAAAAGACAGACAAGTGGAAAGCTGATGCTAATGATGGCATCATCGCCACTCACCATCTGGGTGGACTCCTCAAAGTTTGTCAAGATGGTACAGATGTCAGACATCCAGGTCCACTCCTGAGGTCTTATGTGTGGAGTCTGACCTGAATATCGATGGCCTTGTTGCAGCTGGTACTCCACAACTGCTCTCTTCTGCTCACAAATCCTTTGCAACATGTAGAAGGTAGAGTTCCAACGTGTGGGGACATCACATACCAGTCGGTGTGATGGAAGCTGCAAGCGCTGCTGCAACACAGCAAGGGTGGCAGAAGCTGTAGCCAACTTGCGAAAATGAGCTGACAGGCGGCGTACTTTGACCAGCAGATCTGGCAACTCGGGGTATGATTTAAAAAACCGCTGAACCACTAGGTTAAGCACATGAGCCAGGCATGGTACGTGTGTGATCTCGCCTCGCCTCAGAGCCGCCACCAGGTTACGGCCATTATCACACAAAACCATGCCTGGATGTAGGTTCAGCGGTCTCAGCCACAGATCTGCCTGCTCTTTGACAGCTGTCCACAACTCACAAGCAGTATGAGGTTAATCACCTAAGCTTATGAGTTTCAGCACAGCCTGTTGCCGCTTGGCTGAGGCAGTACTGCAGTGCTTCCAGCTTCTAACTGATGTCGTGATATCTGAGATGGAGGCTGAACATGAGGAGGAGAAGGATGCGCAGGAGCTGTACACTGTGGGGGCAACTCTGACTGACATAGGGCCCGCAATCCTCGGTGTGGGGAGGATGTGTTCCGTCCCAAGGTCCGACTGGGTCCCGGCTTCCACTATGTTTACCCAGTGTGCCGTCAGGGAGATGTACGGTCCCTGGCCACAAGCACTTGTCCTCGTGTCCGTTGTCAGGTGGACTCTCCCAGCAACTTCGTTGTTGAGGGCACGGCAGATGTTTTGGGACACGTGCTTGTGTAGCGCGGGGATGGCACACGGGGCAAAATAGTGTCAGCTGAGGACCGAGTACCGAGGGACGGCCACCGCCATAAGTTTGCGGAAGGATTCCGTCTCCACCAGCCTAAAAGGCAGCATTTCCAATGCAAGCAGTCGTGAAATGTGCGACTTTAGGACTGTGGCCTGTGGGGCGCTAGCTGCGAATTTCCACTTTCGTTCCAAGGTATGGGATATGGACAATTGAACGCTGCGGTGGGACGTGGATGTGGACTTTGATGCTGTTTCATGAGAAACTGCCATAACAAGTGAAGACTGAGAGGAGGGGGCATCTTTGCATGCAGTATGGACAGGGGATTGCCTTGCACACACAGCAGGGTGTTCTATTGCACGCACAACAGCGGAAGAAGCAGTGGTGACACCCACTGACACTGGTCGTAGACCCTGGGGTTCGCCCCACAAAGTCGGGTGCTTTGCTGCCATGTGCCTGATCCTGCTGGTGGTGGTCAGGCCGGTGGTTTTGTCACCCCTGCTGATGCTGGCATGGCAGGTGGTACAAATGGCCTTTTTGGGGTTATCAGCAGAGTCTTTAAAAAAATTCCAGACTCTGGAAGACCTACCGCTTGTACTGGCAACGTCCCTCATGTTGGTGTTACGGGGAACGGTTGCCCGCCTTCTGTCTGCGGCCACCACACTGCTTCTTCCTGCCTGTTGGGGTACTCTGCCTCCCTCCCCCTGTGTGCTGCTGGCCTCACTCTGCATGTCCTCCTGCCACGTTGGGTCAGTTACTAGATCATCCACCACCTCCTCCTCTTCCACTTGCGCACCACGATCCTCCTCCTCACTTCCTGGCAATTGTGTCTCGTCATCGTCCACCTCTTGTGACAAATTGCCAGCGTTTACTTCCTGTGGCTGTGGCTGTTCAAATATTTGGGCATCGTTACATGGTATCTCCTCTTTCACCACTTCAAGAGGAGCAGGCGAGGGGCACAAATATGGAAATGGACCAGTGAACAGCTCTTCAGAGTGTCCAAGTGTGGGATCAGTTGCTGTCTGACGACACTCGGCATGGTGGGAGGAAGGAGCAGCAGGGTGAGGAGGAGTATGCGGTCGAGACTCACGGCTACTAAGAGTCGACCGTGTGGAAGACAGGCCGGAGGTAGTGGTGCCCAGGTAATTGGAAGTATTATCTGCTATACAATTAATAACCTGTTCACACTGATCAAGTCGCCATACTGGTGTTGTTCTGTGCTTCCCTAGTAATTCGGTCAAGAAGTGGGAGCGAGAAGATGTGGCTGTTGGTTGTGGCACATTTTCACCTTGGCCACGGCCCCGTCCTCTGCACGCACCATCACCAGAACGTCCACTTCCTTGCTACATGCCTTGCCCACTGTAAATGAAGTAAAATAGCTTACACTCGCACTATCAATGGAAAAAGGGTAACAAAAAGTAGATTAGAACCGTGGAAGAGGAAAACCACAGTTCTATTTCTCTGGCCTACACCTGACTCTTTTAAACAATCTGAACAATCAGGGAGAAACTATTACTGGTTTTCTTTACGGAAAAAATACCAAAAGCTGAATGATAGAGATTTCTTACCGTGGAACAGCAAAACCACAGTTATAATTTACTGGTGTATACCAGATTTTTTTAAAATATATATATTTGCGGCTGAACAGTGAGCGACACACTCAAACTGTTTTTTTTAGATACAAATGGCCCAAAAGTGGATAATACAGAGGTTTGAAACGTGGAACTGCAAAACTACACTTGTATTTCTCGGGCCTACCCTAGACTATTTTCAACAGATATATTTGTGTCTGAACAATCAAGAGACACTATTATTTATTTTTTACGGCAAAAATTGCGAAAAGCAGGATAGTACAGAGATTTGACCCGTGGAACTGAAAAACCACACTTGTAGTTCTCGGGACTACACCAGACTATTTTCAACAGATATATTTGTGTCTGAACAATCAAGAGACACTATTAATTTTTTTTACGGCAAAAAATGCCAAAAGCAGGATAATAGAGATTTTTTACCATGGAACAGCAAAACCACAATTATAATTTACTGGTGTATACCAGACTTTTTTAAATATATATATTTGCGGCTGAACAGTGAGCAACACACTCAAACTGTTTTTTTTAGATACAATTGGCCCAAAAGTGGATAATACAGAGGTTTGAACCGTGGAACTGCAAAACCACACTTGTATTTCTTGGGCTTACACCAGACTATTTTCAACAGATATATTTGTGTCTGAGCAATCAGGAGACACTATTATTTATTTTTTACGGCAAAAAATGCCAAAAGCAGGATAATAGAGATTTTTTACTGTGGAACAGCAAAACCACAGTTATAATTTACTGGTGTATACCAGTCTTTTTTAAATATATATATTTGCGGCTGAACAGTGAGCGACACACTCAAACTGTTTTTTTTAGAAACAAATGGCCCAAAAGTGGATAATACAGAGGTTTGAACCGTGGAACTGCAAAACCACACTTGTATTTCTCGGGCCTACACCAGACTATTTTCAACAGATATATTTGTGTCTGAACAATCAGGAGACACTATTATTTATTTTTTATGGCAAAAAATGCCAAAAGCAGGATAATAGAGATTTTTTTACCTTGGAACAGCAAAACCACAGTTCTAATTTACTGGTGTATACCAGACTTTTTAAAATATATATTTGCAGCTGAACAGTGAGCGACACACTCAAACTGTTTTTTTTAGATACAAATGGCCCAAAAGTGGATAACACAGAGGTTTGAACCGTGGAACTGCAAAACCACACTTGTATTTCTTGGGCCTACACCAGACTATTTTCAACAGATATATTTGTGTCTGAACAATCAGGAGACACTATTCTTTATTTTTACGGTAAAAAATGCCAAAAGCAGGATAATACAGAGATTTGACCCGTGGAACTGCAAAACCACACTTGAATTTCTAGGGCCTACACCAGACTATTTTCAACAGATATATTTGTGTCTGAACAATCAGAAGACACTATTATTTCTTTTTTACGGACAAAAATGCGAAAAGCATGATAATAGAGATTTCTTACCGTGGAACAGCAAAACCACAGTTATAATTTACTGGTGTATACCAGACTTTTTTAAATATATATATTTGCGGCTGAACAGTGAGCGACACACTCAAACTGTTTTTTTTAGATACAAATGGCCCATGGAACTGCAAAACCACACTTCTATTTCTCTGACCTACACCAGGCTATTTTCAACAGATATATTTGTGTCTGCAAAATCAGAGACACACTTTTTTTTTAGGGGGAGGGGGGACACCAAAAGGTTAATAAGACGGGTATTTGTACAGTGTGAAGGAGGAAAAAAAAAAAGAGGATTTAGATGAAAAAAAAAGATTTTTCCTGGCCCCCGAGAGCTAAGTCCAGCAATTTCAGCAACAGGAGCACACAGGACTGTAATGCAGCGATTGCTGGTATAACCACTGCGTCTCCTATACAGCCTGCCTGCCTGCCTGATATCTGGGATGGATATTAGTCCTGAGAAGGACTGTTTGTTTGATCTGGCAGCCTTTACAGACCCTACACTAACTATTTCGCAGGATATATCTCTCCCTAAATCAGCAGCGCTGTCCCTACACTGTCTGATCCGGAGCGACTGTGTCCAAGATGGTGGCGCCCGGTTTTAAATACTCAAGGTGACGCTGTGCGGCCAGCCAATCACTGTAATACCCACAAACAACATGGCTGCGACATTACAGTGACTGGCTGGCAATCCCTGCATGTTCATTGGCTCTATAAAGAGCACCAAACATGCAGGGCGGAGACCCGAGCCCCCGCCCGAGTAACCCGGAAATGCTTGGTGCTCGCCGAACATCCCGAGTAGCGTGATGCTCGGGCGAGTACCGAGCAGTGTCGAGCATGCTCGCTCAACACTATTTATAACCAATCCCCAAAAAGCCATGCCAATCATATTTGATATACTGGATAGGTTCAGAGATATTTCCAACTTCAAAATTAATATGGACAAGTCCCAAGCCTTAGATATTAACCTCAAAAAAATATGAAAACAAAAATAACTCAAAATTCCCCCCTCAATTGGTCTTCTTCAATCAGATTTCTAGGTATTGTAATCTCTCCCAACCTTAAGGATTTATACAAAAACAATTTTCCACCCTTACTATCTAAAATTTCTGAACATATGTCCTCTTGGAATGCTCCCTATATGTCCTGGTTGGGAAGAAAAAACCTTATGAAGATCATAATATGGCCAAAAATCACCTACTTATTACAGTCTCTCCCCATACATTTACCAGGCTCCTTTTTTAGGGAATCTAGAAGAATTCTTTCACAATTTATCTGGAACAAGAAAAAACCTAGAATCTCACAGCAGGTGTTTATCTTATCCCATCAAAATGGAGGCATTGACTTTCCATCCCCATTATACTATTGTGGCACCCTGCTGTTCACAGGTACCACAGGACCCAAAATGGTGCATGGATGGACTTCTTCACAAGAGGCCCTCATTACAAACAAACATCTCCACCCTTCCACCTCATATCACCAGAGGGAGTCCGTCAGGGATATATATATATGGAGGGTGGAGCCAGGCAGTCAGAGTTAGTTGTTCAGAGCGTGTGCTGCCACTGAGAGCAGTGAAGACGCAGCACGGCTGCTGCTGGATTGAGGGCCCTGAGTGTGGCCGGAGGCAAAGAGGAGAGGAGAGAGGCGTTGAGTGGGCAGAGGAGCATCATAGGCTCACCCCAAGACACAAACCGGACACCGGGTCCGCGCCTACAGGGTCCTTTATACCCAGTAGGGATCACCAACATACCAAGAGGACTACAAGTCACTGGTCGACCTGAAGCTAAACCCTTGACAGGACTAGGAACCACGAAGGCCCCAGCGTTCAGGGATAGTGGTTGCCAGAAAAAGGTCCTACTACCAAGCGACAGGTGAAGGAACAGCACGACACAGAAGCTAGGCCCAGTTGCAGGCTGGCCAGGAGCTTAGAGAGAGGGAGATACGGACCAGGAAGCCTTATACCCGCTCACTGGGGAGAAGTCCTGAAGTGCACCCTTCCTACCGAGTACCCTGGACCGTACCTGACATCTGCACCAGTAAAGGTACTGAAGTGAATCCCCTGTCTCTGTCAGTTACTCCTGCTGTGCCATCTCTCTTGCACTACAAGCCCCAGTATCACCACCATCTGCACCTACACTGCCCCGGGGGTCCGCTCCGCCTGTGGGGAGCAGAAACATCCCAGCTGCTATCCCATCACCCCCCGGAGGTCTGCAGCAGTGCCGGTAACCATTACCGGAAACCACAGGTGGCGTCACGAGACAAACTGTACACTAAAACCCCTTTTTAAAGAGAGACCCAGAGTACGGGCCTGGGAGCCGACTGCCGTAACCTCCTAAACAAGGTAAAATGCCCAGGTACCGAGTCCCCTATATTCCCCCTGGGTGACACACCGTCAGCGAGATGTACCGTCCCTGCCCACAAGCACTTTTCCACGTGTCCATGGTTAGGTGGACTTTACCGTTAACTGCATTGTTGAGAGCACGGCTAATGTTTTGAGACACGTGCTTGTGTAATGTGGGGACGGCACACCGGGAGAAATAGTGGCGTCTGGGGACCGAATACTGAGGGACGGCCACCGCCATCAGGTTGCGGAATGCTTCCGTCTCCGCGAGCCTAAAAGGCAACATTTCGAGCGCAAGCAGTCGTGAAATGTGAGAATTTAGTAGTGTGGCCTGTGGGGCGTTGGCTGCATATTTGCGCGAGCGTTCAAAGGACTGGGGTATGGACAACTGAACGCTGTGCTGGGACAAGGACATCGATGTGCTTCTTGATGCTGCTACTTGAGAGTGTGCAACGACAGGTACAGGGCAGGAGGCGTCTTTGCATGCACCATGGACAGGGGATTGGCTTGCATGCACAACAGCGGAAGAAGCAATGGTGCCACCCGCAGACACTATTCCCGGACCCTGGGGTTCAGCCCACAAAGTTGGGTGCTTTGCTGCCATGTGCCTGATCATGCTGGTGGTGGTCAGGCTGGTCATTTTGCCACCCCTGCTGATGCTGGCCTGGCAGGTGGTGCAAATGGCCTTTTTGGGGTTAACGGCAGAGTCTTAAAAAACAACCAGACTAGGGAAGACCTGACAATTGTACTGGCAACTTCCTTCGTGTTGGTGTTACTGGAAACGGTTGCCGGCCTTCTGTTTGCGGCCACCACACTGCTTCTTCCTGCCTGTTGGGGTGCTCTGCCTCCCTCCCCCTGTGTGCTACTGTCCTCGCTCTGCATGTCCTCCTGCCAGGTTGGGTCAGTTACTATATCTTCCACCACCTCGTCTTCCACTTCCGCACCCTGGTCCTCCTCCTGACTTTCTGGCAATTGTGTCTCATCATCGTCCACCTCTTTTGACACTTTCCCACCGTCGCCTTCGTGTGACCGTGGCTGCTCAAATATTTGGGCATCGCTTCACGCGATCTCCTCTTTCCCCGCTTCAAGTGGACCAGGCGAGAGGCCCAAATCTATAAATGGAAAAGTGAACAGCTCTTTGGAGTGTCCAAGTGTGGGATCAGTTGTCTCTGGGTATTCGGCATGGTGGGAGGAAGGAGGATCAGGGTGAGGAATATGCAGTCCAGACTCATGGCTACTGAGACTTGACGGTGTGGAAGACAGGATGGTGGTGGTGGTGACTGGAAGCATTATCCGCTATCAAACCAACAACCTTTTGACACTGCTCTGTGTACAATAGTGGTGTGCTGCAGTCCCCTAGAAATTGGTACAGGAAGGTCAAGCGAGAAGATGTGGGTGTTTGTTGTGGCACAATTTCGGCTTGCCCACGGCCTTGTCCTCAGCCTCTGCATGCACCATTACCATCACGTCCAGTTCCACGTGCCTTGCCCATTTTAAAGGGAGGACACTGTCTTCTATGCTCACTAGAGTGTGATAGAAAAAGCAGAGTTTTAAATACCTGGCCTATAGGTAAGTAGTTTGAACAGCAAACTGGTGTGAATTGCTTCACTGACACACTAAAGGAAATTTTTAATGGAGGCCAGAAATGGCAGTATTTTCTGACAACGTATATGTGATCCGTTTGACAGAGAAAACACAGTTTTAAATAGCTGTATTTCTAGCACTGTAATATGGAAAGGACCTGGCTGTATTCTGCAGTGTCAACAAGCAAATGGCGCAGAAAAAATGGTGTTCTCTGGATTGCTTTTTAAGCAAATAATGAGGATTAAGATCCAAAGAAAAGTATTCCTGGCCCCTGAGACCTGGGCCTTTGTATAGAAATGTCTAACAGCAGCACAAGGCAGAATTGAAATGGAGCCTCTTGTGCTATATGCACTGCAGTATGCTATATGCACTGCCTGCCTATATACACTGCCTGCCTGATATCTCTGCAGATGGATTAGTCGTCAGAAGTAGTGTTGAGCCACCCCCGTAGTGTTCGAGTTCGGTTCGGTTCGTCGAACACCCGTGTGTTCGCCGAACTGTTCGTCGAACACCTTCGAACACCGTTAAAACCAATGGCAGGCAAACAAAAACACATAGAAACACATAGAAAACACCTTCAAAGGTGTCCAAAAGCTGACAAACTGCTCAGAAGACACAACTAACACATGGAAAAGTGACAAGTACATATAGTCATGCGAAAAGAAAAGAGGTGGAGGAGTAAAAGGAGGGGGAGACACAGATATAGGCATGTCATGCCCTTCTAAAATCCAAAAAGTGAGAAGCCGACACGTTCAGTCCGCTCCTGCCCGTGCCACCTCCGTGTCGCCGGGTTTGTGCCAGAGCCGCGGTGAACCCTGACGGCCAGCCCCCCTCTCCCAATACTGGTGCCTGTCCGCTGGTGGGTCGAGCGAGCCCCCCTGTGGTGGAGGCAGCTCTAAGCTTTTTAATTTAAATTGTCTCTCTAATTTGAATGAATACACTTTAAATCCATTTACAAGGATCTATTGGAGGGCAAGTCTCATGCCAGCAGCCGTGTAATTCCAGCTCCAGTAGCGTCCACTAAAGCTGCTGCAGTTAAAAAGCTTTTATAAGGATCGAGCTCGGCTGTCCACCGCAAGGCATCCTACTGCCAGTCTCAGCCCCTATGCCTTGGGGTGCCTCCTGATGCTCTTCACTGAGTATCCCGTGGTCCCGAAGCATTTCCTTTGAAAAAATTAAGTGTCTAAACTACAGGTGGTGTAGCTTGCTTAACAGCCGGGATAATCCGCTGACTAGTAGACACTGCTACTAGGCACAAAGTATTTCCTGGGCTAGATGCAGTTAAAAATTTGTAATTAGATACTCTCGTTGGATGCTGAGAAAGCATTCCTTAGAGTCTCCTGGCACGCCATATATGATTCTCTTAAAAAGCTTGGGGTAGGGGTCTAGGGGACCCTTTTATAGCCAAAATCACGGCCCTGTATCACAATACGTCACCTAGGCTGAAGATAAATGGAACTGTAGCACCCTGAGGGCTCGGTTGCTACAGAGGTATTGCACTTCACCCAGAGGTGTGATATCTCACTCTCAGGTAAGGATGGAGTGTGGATCAGGACCCGACACCTGCATGCATTACACCACATTGCCGTGGGGCAGGGCGACCAATATGCCTCTGAGATGGGCACGACAGTCCCTGTCCCTGGCTGGAGTGGGGGGAGGGAACACTGAGGAAGGGGAACCCTGTAGTGCAGGAGCAGGGAGGAAGCAGTTCCTGGGTGCATCGAGAAGGGAGTATAAAAGGTGGGCACCATCTTAGTTCAGTGCAGAGAAGTCTGAGCAGAAGTGGCAGGGAGCAGGGGCTCTGCATGAGCTCTGCTCCGGAGGCGGGCCTAGTAACAGAGGCCCAGGCCTGGAAGAGGGAGAAGGAAGGAAGAGGAGCGGAGAAGGCTCCAGGAACAAGGAATGAAGGGATCCCAGGGGTGCGGACGGGCTAGTCGCCACCGCACGCCCGAAACCACCTGCGTGGAGGGGTCAGGCCAAAGGGGGAGACCGGTCCCCGAAACTAGTGGAGGCAGGAAACGACCCTCAGCTAGAAACCGGAGGCTGTGACATTTTATGTGGCGCAGCCCCTCGCTACACCCGCTAGGAAGGCACCACATAGGGTCAGGGAAACTGGCACCAAGTTTACAAAGAGGAGGCCCGAGGCAGCCGGACAGAAGGGTTGGTAAGAAAGGCCAGACAAAGGACACACAAAGGGGGTACTGTGAAGCGCTCCAAAGTTATCTGGGAGTTGTCTGAGCCCCTCACCTGGTGAGCACAGTACGACGTGGGCAGCCGTTACCTGCAGACGTGGTCTGGATAATAAGAACTGTGAGTAAAGGCCCTGGACTGCATCACTGACTCCGTGTCGTTACTGCTGCTGCCCTGCACCATCACCCCCATCCTCCGCATACACTGCCCTGAGGCTATACTCCTCCCGTGGGGAGTTATGCTACGCTCTGCTGCACCCACAACACCAGCCTCAGCGGTCTGCCCTGCAGCGGCGGTTCACTCTGACCGCAATCCACGGGTGGCGTAGTCGGACATTTAAACATCAAAACCACATAAATAGTTCCGCCACTGGTTTGACCACCCTGAGCCACGCAACCGGGTCGCCGCCACGAAGACTACAACCACCAGCATCCACCAAAAAGGGTCCGGCTCCAGGTGTCCCAAGGCCCAGGGGGTGCATCAGAACATTTTCATCACCTTTCACAATCACCAATGGGACAAGGCAGGGATGTCCTCTGCCCCCTCTCTTATACATCCTAGTGACGGAGCACCTGCTCTCATCAATTCGCCATAACCCCAATATTAGGTGGATTGAGGTGGGAGGCACCGAGTACAAGTGCTCTCTATTTGCTGATGATGTCCTAGTATATATCACTCAATCACATATATCCATCCATGCTGTTATGGCTGAAATAGATCACTTTGTTACATGGTCAAATTTTAAAATCAATGCAGCGAAGTCTGAGGCCCTCGATGTCTCCCTCCCCAAATCCATATAGGATTCCATCCAGTCCAACTTTCCCTTTGCCTGGCCCTCACAGGGTATCAAATACTTAGGAATTCCTATTCATAGAGACCTCTCCCATCTATGTTATCTTAATTTTGGGCCCTTTATTGAACAACTCCATACAGACCACGGTTGGCAAGTTAGAACTGTAAGATTCACTACGTGAACCACTGGTGTTTTGTGGAAAAGCACATGTACACTGTGTTCCAAATTATTATGCAAAAAGTGTTTAGGAGTGATAAGGGAAGAATTTGTTTGTTTGTCAGATAAACTCATTGATGGTGATGTGTGTCAGGGCTCTTTATATCACTGTAAGCAATTGCAGACACCTGTGCTAATTAGTTTGGCAGGTGTGTCTAATGAAAGGCAAGACTACTTAAGAAGGCTGTCTCACATTATAAAGCAGCCTACATTTTCTGCCAAAATGGGAAAGAAAAAGGATGTGTCGGCTGCTGAGAAGCAACAAATTGTGGAGTGTTTAGGTCAAGGCATGACTACAATCAACATTGTGCGATGATCAGGATGAAGTGTCTTGGCAATCAAGAAGTATGTAGCTGATTCACAGTACACACGTGTGCGTGCTGATAAGGGCAAATTGAGGACTCTTTCCTACAGGCAATTACGTCAGGTTAAAAGAGCAGCGGCAAAAAAGCCTTGTCATAGCAGCAGACAAGTTTTTGAAGCTGCTGGTGCCTCCAATGTCCCCCGAACAACAAGATGCAGGGTCCTTCAGAGGTTTGCAGCTGTGCATACGCCATCCTGTCGACCTCCTCTATCCACTTCACACAAGCAGAAACGGCTCCAGTGGGCCAAACATTACATGAAGACTGATTTCAAAACTGTTTTGTTCATGGATGAGTGCCGTGCAGCGCTCGATGGTCCAGATGGATGGAGTGGAGGATGGCTGGTTGATGGACACCCCACGCAAACACGGCTACAGCGCCAACAAGGAGGAGGTGGAGTAATGTTTTGGGCTGGAATCATGGGGAGAGAGATTGTCGGCCCCTTTAGGATCCCTGAAGGCGCTAAAGATGAACTCCATAATGTATGTGGATTTTCTCAAACAGCACTTCCTGCCATGGTTCAAGAAGAAGAACCGTGTATTTCACAGCAAGATCATTTTTTTGCATGATAATGCACCATCTCATGCTGCACATAAAACATCTGCATCTCTGGCTGATATGGGCATAAAAGGAGACAAACTTATGGTGTGACCCCCATGCTCACCTGACCTCTACCCCATTCAGAACCTCTGGAGCATCATCAAAAGGAGTGTCTATGATGGCGGGAGGCAGTTCACATCTAAGCAACAGCTCTGGGAGGGTATTCTGTCCTCATGCAAAACAATTGAAGCAGAAACCATCCAAAACCTGACAAATTCAAAGGAAGACAGAGTTCAGAAGCTCCTTTCGAACAAGGGGTCCTATGTGAAAATGTAACATCACCTAGAATAAAGTTTTGAGTTGAAAACTGTTTGATTTCAGTTTCTAATAACCTGCTAATGCTTATAATTTCAAAAATGACCATTTTTTTGGTCTTTATTAAAATGAAAAGGTTGATCGAAAAGTTTGGGGGATCTAAGAGTGTGGCAACCCAGTAGTCATGATTACTTCGAATTCTGAAAATATGAGGGTCATGTTGCAGGTAGTGCAGCAAGAAGACACTTATGTGTCTTGCGCATCTCGGAGCCCCAAAATTATTTTCCGGGCTAGATGCAGCTAAAAATTATTATTAATTTTAAATCTGGTGGAGCTTAGTATAGATGGCCTAATAGGATCAGTGCTGCACACTGCTACAAAGCCCAAATTATTTTCCAGCCAAGATACAGATAAACATGATTAGTAATTTTAAATCTGGTGGAGCTTATTATAGATGGCCTAATAGAATCAGTGCTGCACACTGCTACAAAGCCCAAATTATTTTCCAGCCAAGATACAGATAAACATGATTAGTAATTTGAAAGCTTAAAACGGTTGGTAGGGTGATTTTAACCAATCATCAAGCTTTTACTCTCCCCAGGATGACACAGGGGTAGAAAAGTCGTTTCGGATCCATGATTTGTTCATCTTTATGAACGTGAGTCTGTCTACATTATCAGTGGAGAGCCGCGTGCGCTTATCTGTCAGCACACCACCAGCAGCGCTGAACACACGTTCAGACAGAACACTGGCTGCGGGGCATGACAAGATCTCCAAGGCGTAAGTGGCTAGCTCCGGCCATTTATCCAGATTGGAAGCCCAAAAAGAGCAAGGGTCCAGTGACACAGTCATGGCTTCAATGTTTACTTGGAGATACTCCTGTACCATCGTCTCTAGGCGTTGACTATGTGTCAGACTTCTTGTCTCCTGTGGCCTTGCAAAGGATGGGCTAAAAAAGTGGTGAAATGATTCCGCAAAATTGATGTTACCAGCAGATACTGTGGTTCTGTTACGGTTTGAGTGCTGAACACTTGACGGTCCCACGGTTGGCAAGTTGGTACTGTGAGATTCACTACGTGCACCACTGGTGTTTTGTGGAAAAGCACATGTAAGATTCTGCAACAGTCTCTGCTGATACTCCTGCATGCGTGCATCCCTTCCTATGGCAGGAATAATTTCTGCAAATTTACTTTTGTACCGGGGATCTAACAGTGTGGCAACCCAGTAGTCAGGATTATTTCTAATTCTCACAATTCGAGGGTCATGTTGCAGGTAGTGCAGCAAGAAGGCACTCATGTGTGTTGCGCATCCAGGAGCACCAAGTCCCTGTTGTGTTGGTGGCGAGGTAACAATCATGCTTCCTTCCTCTGTCCTCTCCCCCCAACCTTGCACAACAGAAATGTGATCAAGGTCTCCCTCATCTGATGAGTCTTCCATCAGTTCATCCTCCACTTCTTCCTGGGCTCCTGCACCTTCCTCACTAGTTTGGCTGCTACCATGCGCCCTGGTAAAACCATCTCCCCCACCCTCATATGCCTGCCGCCTTGGTGCTGCCGACCGTCTGGACCTTGCAGATGTTAGCCCTTCCGCATACAACTCCTCCTCCTCTACTTCCTCCACCTCCTCTTGTGCCACCACATGACTCCGAATTCTGTTTAACATGTGCTCCAGCATGTAAATCACCGGAGTAGTCATGCTCATAATGGCATCGTCAGCACTAAACATCTTCGTTGCCATTTCAAAACTGTGCAGAAGGGTGCATAGGTCCCTGATCTGAGACCACTCCTCCAGCGTGATTTGCCCCACCTCTGTATCTCGTTGGCCCAGGCTATACGTCAGAACGTATTGCACCAGGGCTTGTCGGTGCTGCCACAGTCGCTGCAACATGTGCAGAGTTGAATTCCACCGGGTAGGCACATCGCATTTTAGCCGGTGAAGTGGCAGGCCCAACGACTTCTGTAGAGATGTAAGTCGCTGAGCTGCGGGATGCGAACGGCGGAAGTGAGCACACAGCGACCATGCCTTCTGCAGAAGGCCATCTAGTCTGGGATAGTGGGCTAAAAATTGCTGGACAACCAGGTTCAACACGTGAGCCATACAAGGCACGTGTGTGACATTGCCCCGGTGAAGGGCCACACCCAGGTTTGCAGCATTGTCGCACACGGCCTTCCCTGGTTTCAGGTCCAGTGGAGACAACCATTCATGAAATTGGTTCTCCAGAGCTGACCACAACTCCTCAGCTGTGTAACTCACATTTCCCAGACATTTCAAAGTAAAAACCGCCTGATGACATTGAGCCCTACTGCCAGCATAGTAAGGAGATGTGCAGGATCCCTTCTGCGCAGTTAGAAAGCTTGTGGCATGACCAGACAGGCTTTGGGTGCAGGTGGAAGACCGAGAGGAGGTTGAGGAGGCAGAAGCAGTGGAGGAACTTTGACATAAAGAGGATTGACGCACAACTCGTGGGGACGGCAAGACTTGGACAGCAGCCACTTGTCCTGCTGTCACAATAGTTAGCCAGTGCACAGTCAGCGACATGTAACGCCCCTGTCTATGCCTACTCGTCCAAGTGTCTGTGGTGAAATGCACCCTGTCACACACAGAGTTTCTCAAAGAAGCGGTGATGTTGTGTGCGACATGCTGGTGGAGCGCAGGCACACCTTTCTTTGAGAAGTAGTGCCGACTGGGCATCTGGTACTGGGGCACTGCGAAGGACATAAGGTCTCGAAAATCCTCTGTGTCCACCAGGCGGAAAGGCAGCATTTCTGTAGCCAAGAGCTTGCAGATGGTGAAATTCAACCTCTTAGCTTTCTCATGGCTAGGAGGAAATGGTCTTTTACTTGTCCACATCTGAGGGACCGAGGGCTGGCTATTGTGCTTAGACGGGGTTGATAAGGTTGTCCCCGGCAAACTGCCGGTCTGTGAGGAAGATGCAGGCGGACATGTTAGGTTGCCTTGATCCAAAGGTGGTGCTATCGATGTCGGACAGCGCTCAACACCAGCTGGTGTTACCACCTCCAAAGAAAATGATGACCTGCCAATCACGCTGGCTGTTGCGGGTAAAGAGGTGGCAGGTCTGCGCCCCAAAACAGGTGTGACTGCTGTCCCCCCAGTCACAGAGGATGAAGAGGCCGCGGATGCACAAGATATGGCAGACGGTGGTTGGCCCGGCCGGCTAGGCCGCATTGTAGCACACTGAGCTTCCCACTGCAACTTATGCTTCATGTCCATGTGCCGGTTCATGCATGAAGTACTCAAACTATGTATTTTTTGGCCTCTACTTAGCTTTTGCTGACAAATGTTACAGATAACACGAGTTGGGTCATCTTTATCGATCTGAAAAAATGCCCAGGCTATGCAAGGCTTAGCACCCATGCGACCTGAAGAGCCACCACGACTTGTGGTGAGAGGCAGAGTTGTGTTTGAGGATGCAGTTGTTGACGTGCTTCCAGTACTACGTCTCTGTCCAGGAAGGCGCAACCTGACCTCGTCGTCACTAGCATCTTCCTCCACCTCCTCTGCTGACCTCATCTCTTGGCTGACTGTGGGTTGACAGTAAGTGGGATCTCCAACCTCATCATCATCACCCTGTGCGTTATCACACCCGTCGTCCTCAGAGCCAACCTGTTCCTGCCCTGACAAAAAACTAAAGTTGTCGCTCCAATCAGGTATTTGAGTCTCATCATCGTCTTCCTCATTGTCTCCACCAGCAGGAGTTACAGTTTGGGAATGAGGGTCTACATTATGGTCAGAACCTTCTGCGTCTGGTCCTGGATCCGACTCATAAAGATTCTGGGCATCAGTGCAGATCATTTCCTCGTCTGGATTCACAGAAGCGCTGGAGTCGACCTCTGATTCCCAGGCTATAGTATGAGTAAACAGCTCTGCAGACTCAACCATCTGTTCTACCTCATACTCAGACGGGCAGCTGGAGATTTGGGAGCTGTGAGGAAGCAAGTGCGATTGGGGTGACACCTTTGAGGACTGGAGTATTTGTGATGTTGAAGTTGATGTGGAGGAGAGCCCACTTAAAGGAGCACGTGATATCCGTTGAAGCACCTGCTGTTTTTGTGCCTCATCTGGAATTTGTAGCGATTGGCGTGGCCGTAAGAAAGGGATCTTATCACATTGTCCGATAAAAGAAGTAGACATTTTAGTTTCGCTGGAAGATGGCCTTTCTTCTGCAGATGTTACTGTTGCTTTAACACCTACCCCACGGACACAACCTTTTTTCCCCTTCCCAACACGCCTATTCCCCTTTCCACCAGCAGCAGGCCTTTTTCCACTCATTTTGGTGGTTAACTAATTCACAACTCTGGAGTTGTTTGCACAAAAAAACAATGGATGGGAACCGAGCAGAGCTGAGTGGCCAAACTGTGGTATTAGGCCAAAACTATTGGCTGGGTTAGATGCAGAAAAAAATTATATACAATTTGCAACCTGATGGAGGTCAGTATAGATGGACTAATAGAACAAGTCCCACACACAGCTAGAAGCCCAAATATTTTTTCAGAGGTAGATGCAGAAAAAAATTGTATTCAGTTTGCAACCTGATGGGGGTCAGTATAGATGGACTAATAGAACAAGTCCCACACACAGCTAGAAGCCCAAATATTTTTTCAGAGCTAGATGCAGAAAAAATTTATATTCAGTTTGCAACCTGATGGAGGTCAGTATAGATGGACTAATAGAACAAGTCCCACACACAGCTAGAAGGCCAAATATTTTTTCAGAGCTAGATGCAGATAAAAATTATTTTTAATTTGCAACCTGATGGAGGTCAGTATATATGGACTAATAGAGAAAGTCCCACACACTGCTAGAAGGCCAAATATTTTTTCAGAGCTAGATGCAGACAAAAAATTATTTTTAATTTGCAACCTGATGGAGGTCAGTAAAGATGGACTAATATAGAAAGTCCCACACACTGCTAGAAGGCCAAATATTTTTTCAGAGCTAGATGCAGATATAAATTATTTTTAATTTGCAACCTGATGGAGGTCAGTATAGATGGACTAATAGAGAAAGTCCCACACACTGCTAGAAGGCCAAATATTTTTTACGAGCTAGATGCAGAAAAAAATTATATTCAGTTTGCAACCTGATGGAGGTCAGTATAGATGGATTAATAGAACAAGTCCCACACACAGCTAGAAGCCCAATATTTTTTCAGAGGTAGATGCAGAAAAAAATATATTCAGTTTGCAACCTGATGGAGGTCAGTATAGATGGACTAATAGAGAAAGTCCCACACACTGCTAGAAGGCCAAATATTTTTTCAGAGCTAGATGCAGAAAAAAATTATATTCAGTTTGCAACCTGATGGAGGTCAGTATAGATGGACTAATAGAACAAGTCCCACACACAGCTAGAAGCCCAAATATTTTTTCAGAGGTAGATGCAGAAAAAAATTATATTCAGTTTGCAACCTGATGGAGGTCTGTATAGATGGATTAATAGAACAAGTCCCACACACAGCTAGAAGCCCAATATTTTTCAGAGGTAGATGCAGAAAAAAAATATATTCAGTTTGCAACCTGATGGAGGTCAGTATAGATGGACTAATAGAGAAAGTCCCACACACTGCTAGAAGGCCAAATATTTTTTCAGAGCTAGATGCAGACAAAAAAATTATTTTTAATTTGCAACCTGATGGAGGTCAGTATAGATGGACTAATGGAGAAAGTCCCACACACTGCTAGAAGGCCAAATATTTTTTCAGAGCTAGATGCAGACATAAATTATTTTTAATTTGCAACCTGATGGAGGTCAGTATAGATGGACTAATAGAGAAAGTCCCACACACTGCTAGAAGGCCAAATATTTTTTCAGAGCTAGATGCAGAAAAAAATTATATTCAGTTTGCAACCTGATGGAGGTCAGTATAGATGGACTAATAGAACAAGACCCACACACAGCTAGAAGCCCAAATATTTTTTCAGAGGTAGATGCAGATAAAAATTATTTTTAATTTGCAGCCTGATGGAGGTCAGTATAGATGGACTAATAGAGAAAGTCCCACACACTGCTAGAAGGCCAAATATTTTTTCAGAGCTAGATGCAGACAAAAAATTATTTTGAATTTGCAACCTGATGGAGGTCAGTATAGATGGACTAATAGAGAAAGTCCCACACACTGCTAGAAGGCCAAATATTTTTTCAGAGCTAGATGCAGACAAAAAATTATTTTTAATTTGCAACCTGATGAAGGTCAGTATAGATGGACTAATAGAGAAAGTCCCACACACTGCTAGAAGGCCAAATATTTTTTCAGAGCTAGATGCAGATAAAAATTATTTTTAATTTGCAACCTGATGGAGGTCAGTATAGATGGACTAATAGAGAAAGTCCCACACACTGCTAGAAGGCCAAATATTTTTTCAGAGCTAGATGCAGAAAAAAATTATATTCAGTTTGCAACCTGATGGAGGTCAGTATAGATGGACTAATAGAACAAGTCCCACTCACAGCTAGAAGCCCAAATATTTTTTCAGAGATAGATGCAGATAAAAATTATTTTTAATTTGCAACCTGATGGAGGTCAGTATAGATGGACTAATAGAGAAAGTCCCACACACAGCTAGAAGGCCAAATATTTTTTCAAAGCTAGATGCAGAAAAAAATTATATTCAGTTTGCAACCTGATGGAGGTCAGTATAGATGGACTAATAGAATAAGTCCCACACACAGCTAGAAGCCCAAATATTTTTTCAGAGGTAGATGCAGATAAAAATTATTTTTAATTTGCAACCTGATGGAGGTCAGTATAGATGGACTAATAGAGAAAGTCCCACACACTGCTAGAAGGCCAAATATTTTTTCAGAGGTAGATGCAGATAAAAATTATTTTTAATTTGCAACCTGATGGAGGTCAGTATAGATGGACTAATAGGGAAAGTCCCACACACTACTAGAAGGCCAAATATTTTTTCAGAGCTAGATGCAGAAAAAAATTATATTCAGTTTGCAACCTGATGGAGGTCAGTATAGATGGACTAATAGAACAAGTCCCACACACAGCTAGAAGCCCAATATTTTTTCAGAGGTAGATGCAGATAAAAATTATTTTTAATTTGCAACCTGATGGAGGTCAGTATAGATGGACTAATAGAGAAAGTCCCACACACTGCTAGAAGGCCAAATATTTTTTCAGAGCTAGATGCAGATAAAAATTATTTTTAATTTGCAACCTGATGGAGGTCAGTATAGATGGACTAATAGAGAAAGTCTCACACACTACTAGAAGGCCAAATATTTTTTCAGAGCTAGATGCAGAAAAAAATTATATTCAGTTTGCAACCTGATGGAGGTCAGTATAGATGGACTAATAGAACAAGTCCCACACACAGCTAGAAGCCCAAATATTTTTTCAGAGGTAGATGCAGATAAAAATTATTTTTAATTTGCAACCTGATGGAGGTCAGTATAGATGGATTAATAGAACAAGTCCCACACACAGCTAGAAGCCCAATATTTTTTCAGAGGTAGATGCAGAAAAAAAATATATTTAGTTTGCAACCTGATGGAGGTCAGTATAGATGGACTAATAGAACAAGTCCCACACACTGCTAGAAGCCCAAATATTTTTTCAGAGCTAGATGCAGAAAAAAATTATATTCAATTTGCAACCTGATGGAGGTCAGTATAGATGGACTAATAGAATGATGCTATGCCCAAAAGATTTTACTTCACTAGGTGCAGTAAAAAAATTGGTATTCTATACACAGGTGGTATATCTTGCAACACAGATAGGCTACTCCACTGACTAACACACTCTGCAATAGGCCAAAAAGGATTAGCTTTGCTATATTCAGCCAAATGCTGTGAAAAAAACTTGCACAGCACTGGCACAGACCTGCCTGGCAAAAACTGATAGGAATTGATGTAACCTAGTCCTGAAAAGGACTGCAATTACAATTAGTCTTTACTCCCACAATCTATCTATTTAAGAGCACAGACCTGCCTGATAAAAGTCGTAGGAAATGCTGTAACCTAGTCCTCAAAAGGACTGCAATCACAACTATTCCCTACTCCCAAGCTATCTGTAGATTTGTGCGAAAATTGGCTTGAAATTAACAAGGTATAGCGCACACAGCAACAGCGGTGCCGTCTAACACGCAGCTGCAGCAGTGAGAAAATGGTGGCGACAGGGAAAATGGCTTGGTCTTATAGGGCAAGGACATGTGACATACACTGCCAATGACACATGCCCTTGCTTGTGTGAAAAAAAGCACTTCGCTCCGTGTGTGCGCTGCTGACAGATTGCACCTCCCCACTGTAAATGCGGGAAAGAGAAAAAAAAATGGAGATCTTCATTATTCCTGCAGAGATCCATCCCCTGCCCCTCCCCCCACCCCGCTGTACACTCAAACTGCGTATTAACATTAATTTTCATCATTACTGAGAAAAAATCCAGTTATGATTTTGGTGCACGAACAGTTATCGAACATAACCTCGAACAGCCGAATTTTTCTCAAATCGTTCGTGTTCGCCGAACGGCTCGAACACCGCCCAAAACAGCTCGAATTTGAGATTGGCGAACAGTTCGAGTCGAACAACGCTCATCTCTAGTCAGAAGGACTGTTTGTTAAGATGGATATGTGTAATGTACAGTTTTTCTCCCTACACTACCTAATACACGATCAAATCTCTCCCTGACACAGCAGCAGCTCTCCCTACACTGTCTGATCCAGAGTGACTGTGACGAGCATGGTGGCGCCAGGTCTGATATAGACCCGATGACGCTGTATGGCCAGCCAATCACTGTAATGCCCACAACCAACATGGCTACGGCATTACAGTGCATGGCAGGCAATCCCTACATGTTCATTGGCTCTCTAAAGAGCGCCAAGCATGCAGGGAGGGGACCCGAGTTCCCGCCCGGGCAACCCCGAAATGCTCGGCGAGCGCCGAGCATCTTGAGCAGTGAGATGCTCGGGTGAGCACCGAGCAGTAGCGAGCATGCTCGCTCATCACTAGTCACAACTAAAATGGTTTCTCTAGATATTAGATTACATTAATAAATTGAATTTCTTCCGAAACCTAGGTCGGAGTACTATGCTGCTGAAATAGGGAAATATTGATGAATTTAGCATATTGAGACTTGTAATTGCTGATAGGGTATCACAAGGGAAGTATACCTTTTTACATAATGGTATGGGACAGCAGACAAGCTGTGGCATCACCAGAATGTCTCCATGAGCATTTCACCATCTCTACAGCTTCTCTAAAATGGGATCAAAGAGAGAATATCACTATATACCCCTTTCATGATTTTGTCCCTACCCCCCTGTTTTAAGTGAACCCTCAAACTGCCCTCAAAACATACATGCACTTCCCCTTTTGTTTGGTCATCAAAACACTCAACCTCATCTACCTCTTCTCTTTTTCTGGCCTCCTATTCAACATTACTATCAAAAAGTAATTACTGACAATGGTCATCTCAGTAGACCCAACCCACACGTGTAAGCAGAGGGTCAAATGCAACTCATGGAAGGTATGAGGCAGAAACAATCAGTGAACGGTTTAATTCTTTCAAATGCAGCGGGAATGTACAGTAGTTACAGAGACAATTAATAATATAAAAAATGCAAATCAAAAATGAGCCATACAACAATGCATTTAAAATAACAGGGAACATTTCTCAATATATTATGCCAATGTTCTCCTTACAAAGGTGGTACACCCCTTCATGGGAGCTACCACATTATTTCTTTCTGAAATCCTGGCCCTAGCAGGAATCACTGGATTTACCGACTAGGCTGAAAGTCCTTTTTACAAAGTCTATCAAGGAATGTTGAGCCTCCCGTGCATCAACCGGCCCCCTCCCCACCTGTTGTCCTAACTCAGGCCAACCCTGGCATCGTACATTATAGCTGAAAGGGAGGGCCCTGCTCACTCGTGCCATCCCTCTATAACCACAAGCATGCTCCTCTGGTCGTCACATCCTCATGGAACTTCAGTGTTTGACTGTCAATGGATGTCTCCTAGACCTTGGGTCAAAAAGGACTGGGCCCCGACTCTCAACAGTTGTCATCTGGCCTCTGGGCCTTGCCTGGCATAGGGTGAAAGTTCTAGTCTTGACCGGGGCAGTCTAAACTATGGGTCTGGACGGCATAGTTTGGGACTCTGGTTCTTGACCGCCATAGACAGGTTTCTGGGTTTCATTGGGCGTCATCTGACCCTTGCCTGGCATTTACCAGCACCTGGGTTGTGTATGCTTTCTGCTGCAGCTTGTCACACTAGCCTCAGCGCCGTGTCTGGTCTCTGTCTGCTCTTCTCCTTGGTGCTAAATCCCTCTGCGGTTTGGCACGCAGAGCTTTTATATCCAGGAACTCTGTCAAGCAAGGCACCTGATCAGGTCCTGCACAGGAACTGGCTCCTCTGCAATTCTTCTGGTGCCTATTGGTTCCACTTGATTTTGTCCAGTCAGCAGATGTCAGTCTTTCCTCACTAATGTCACATCACGCAGGGGCTCTTCAGGGGTACCATTGCTTCCTCTTACACACGCTAGACCTCAATCTATGTGCTAAAAGACCCTGCAACACCCCAAACATTTGCCTCTTCAAATCCTAACCCTTTGTTCCCATTGCACGGACCATTTAACTGTATCATGGGTACCCCTCACCTTGCTGGGTACTCTTCACCCACACATTGAAAAGAATATGAATACATTTATTGCCAGACAGCCCCTGAGCTCAACTCAGATCAGAATCTCAGTATCTGGCTTTCTGTACCCAACCTCTTCTGTTGATGCATTCATTCCAGGAAACAGCTCCCATTCCTTTTTGCTGAATCTGAGGCTCCTGGCACCACCACCATGTCTGGGAGAGAATTACCTGTGTACTTTACCTCCTTTTCCTGCTTCCAACCTCCTTGGTATCCACACCCTGACCTTTATGTTTGGTCAGATGATTCCTTCTGTCACCTCACAAACCATGCTACCAACTTTCCCACTGCATCCAAGACTAGACCCAAACTGCAGCACAAACCACCATCCCTTGCAGTAGTTAGAGCCTGATTATTTACCCATGGCATTTATTATTTTTCCTATTTAGCTCATCTTCAGGGTCAGAAAAAGCTATGTCTCACCAACCACCCTGGAGTGTCCTTACAGTGGATCCTGGAAATTCATCAGGCCTTCCTGTGGTCAATCCATGGCAAAATGCTGCAGCTGCCTTGACCACTGAACACATGGACTTGTGGGAGCTTCCCACCACCCAGAAAGTTATCAGCTGTTTGTGTATAAACTATGTACCATGCACCTCAATAGCATGCACTAACTGGTCCAACGGCTTTACAGGAGAAGCCATAATCCTCCTCAACTCCAGGGCTGCTGTAGTGAATTTTGGGCTGTGTTAGCTGAAAGAGGAGTTATCTACCATGCACTTTTCCTTTTAAACTAGCTCTGAGCCCACTTACCAAACAATTTCTTCATCTAAAACTCCTCCTCACATTATTTTGGTTAACCTCTTTGTCTCTCTCTACTCTCTCCATAGTTATGTACCTCTTCGATGTTTTTGCTCCAGTGCAATTCTTTATAACTAATTTTGGCTCAAAACAAAATAGGGTCTTGCTATACATTTAATTTTCTGATTTTATTTGTAATTAATTTGTAATACCACACACAACCACAAGGTTTGCTGCAAGGAAAAACATGTAGTTCATAAGCAGCATCTCTATATGACAGGCAGTAATTTTTATTTTCTGGCCCAAATCTCCAAAATGGCCCTTTGTAGTTATGGTACTACTTTTTATTGTAGATCCCATTGAAAGTTATTTTTACTGCCATTGTCACATCTTTATTTATCTGACTATAAATAATTGGGTTCATTAAAGAGGTGAAAATTGCGTATACCAAAGTAAACATGTTGTCACAGTCCACCGAGTGCCAGCTTTTGGGGCCATCATAGACAGTAAATGCAGTGATATATATTAGCATCACCACAGTGATATGAGATGAACAGGTGGAAAAGGCCTTAATTCTTCCTGTGTTTGTCCTCATCTGAAGAATAGAAAATATAATATTCATGTACATGATTATAATATGAAGTTAGACAAGATAGCAAAGTCAATTACAGAGCTGTTAACCCTACTATTAAGGGACGCATTTATACAGGCCAACTTTAACAGGGGGAGCAAGGTCACAGAAGTAATGATCTATGTCCCGTAGATTGCAGATTGTCACTGTTATGGTAAAACTCAGTGGTAAAGTGGCAGCCATGAACCCATAAATCCAACATAGCAGGGCTAGATGTCTACACATTTTATCATTCATGATGCTAGTATATCTCAGAGGCTTACAAATAGCCAAATATCTGTCAAGGGACATCACAGCCAGCAAGCAACATTCCGTCATGCCAAGTCCATGAAACATGTACAGCTGAGCAAAGCACCATCGGAATGATACTCTCTTATCATTGGTCATGAGAATAGCCAACATTTTTGGTGCCGTAGTTGATATGTACCAGATCTCCAACAAGGACTGGTTGGTGATGAAAAATACATTGGCGTGTTAAGGTGAATGTGTAGACGAACCACAAAGATAATGATCATGTTACCAGAGAGAGTGAGTAAATAGATTAGGAAAAAATGAAAAACAAACCAATGCGATAGTTCTCGATGTTAGCAAATCCTTCAAGTTAAAAGTCATCAAACCAAGTCTGGTTCTTCCTGTTCATATTTAAAGTCCACATTAAGAAAAAGTCTTAAGTTTTGAACCTTTAGACCATTATACTGAGGAAACCTGTAGGAACATAATAAACACAAAAGCTTAAGGTATTTAAAGACATAGTACATTTGGTAGACAATAACATTGCTTTCAGTAAGAAGATAGCACCGCTTAAGGAGCTTGATGGTTACCAAAATTCTTAAATTTTCATTTGTTTTACTATAATATGATTTATTCCTTTAAAACAATGAGCCTTACACATCAGTACAAATTGAAAGATGGCAAGTAGAGTTGGTTTAAATCGTTTCACAGGTCAGCTAGTCAGAAACCTTGAGAACTACTCCTACCTCCAACATTTATGGCTATTCTTTTGATGAGCTGGTCTGGCACGACACCATCGTTGCGGCGTGACACACGTGATGTCGCATCAGGTCAGCTAACTGTAAGAAGATAGGAGGTGGTTTTCAGATCAGACATGGCCGATGGACCAGGTCCTTCACATCGAAATGTAGTCTAAGATCCAGCAGAAGATTACACTAAATAGAGACGATTTTAAAAGCAATCACTTACCAATAGTAGCCCATTCTTCTGAATTGATTCATAAATAACTTAATAGTCCAATAGAGAGGAGATGATGAAAAGCTGCACTCACTGTTTATGTAAAAATAAGAGTCCTTTATTTCATATTCGGATAAAGTGAATGGAAAGCAGAAAGTGCGGGGAGGAGGTGGACAACAGCTGTTTCACGCTATAACTAGCACTTCTGCGGGTCCATGTGATCAAGAAACAACATCCTGTCCTTTCTTAAACAGGTGGATAATTAAATATGCAATGACATTTACATATAGTGTGTAAACAACCAATAAAATAATTTATAAAAGCAGAAAAATCAGATCTATCATTTAAACCTATAGGGCCGGTAGCATTTGTAACAGAAATCCATTTGGCTTCTTTTTGCAATAATAACCTATTGTGATTACCTCCCCTGACAGACTCATGCAACCCGTGATTCGGGCAGAATGAATTGATTGGCTGGTTCCCTTTGGATGACCCCTGACATTTCTACTGTACAAATTGTGTAAGTCAATATAATGACTTGAAATACTTTTATCCTCATCTGCACATGTTGGCCATTTGAAGGGTGTAGGCTGTAAGAGGACAAAAATTGTATCTCTAAATTCTTGTTATAGTTGTATTTAGTGCTTACTCATTGTATTATAAAAAGGTGGTAAGGCATTAAAAAATGAATGATTAAAAAACTATTTTCTGAAATACAATGAAATATTTTGCTCACTTAATATAAATTGACATCTCATATACTCCGACATATATTGTATAGTCCAAATACAGACAATGAACAATTGTCTAAACTTTTTATAATATAATATCTTTGGGGACAGTTTGCTTCTATCGCAATTTTCCATAATTAATCCCCAATTTCGAGTTAGGAGGATCTTTCTTTTGTATAATTTAAAAGCAAAAAACTGAATAGAAGAAAATTGGAATGAGGGAGATATTTAAATAGGTGAAATGAAAGAAAACATTGATCAAATAGGTTTTCTATCATTTCTATACCTGAAATAGTAAACTGTGGAAACATAATGCATTAGGGAAGGGCAGTCATGTTTATAACATAAGGGAAGATTGTGAGAGCTATAGATGCACAGCTAGAATAACTACAGTAATAGGGTGCTACTACTGCAAGAGCCAAACTGATACAGAAACAGAACAATGCAGAACAGGTGCACACTTTTTTAATAACAAGTTCAATTTTGTTGTACACAACATATTTCCATAGTTCAAATCAATTAAAATAAGAGAAACTCTGCCCATCAGCCTAGATGAAGATATAGACAATGATAGGCCCTATGAAATATAGGTGTCATGATCCCGCCACTCGCTGTGTCCTAGGGATGCGATGAGTGACAGCTCAGCCACCCTATGGATAGTGACGCGCCCAGGGGATGGGGAGGTCTCGGCGCCCGGGCCTTGTTGTTAGTTTTTGGGGGATGTCGCGGTAGTCGGCTCCCGGGCCCGTACCCTGGGCCTCTATTTAAAAGGGTGGATAATTATATGAAAGTTCGTGACGCCACCTGTGGTGTCTTGTGAGGGTCACCAGCGCTGCGGCAACCCTCTGAGGCCGGTATTCTGGCAGCTAAGATTGTGTAGCTCCCCACAGGTGGAGCTGGGACTCTGGGCAGCATAGGTATAGGGAATGCAGGGATGCAGGACAGAGGAGACCCAGCCAGGTCCGAAGAAGGATAGGCAAACACACAGTTCACTTCAGTACCTTTTACTGATGGAGGTTCAGGCACATTCCGGAGCACTGTAGGGTGAAGGGTGCATATCAGGATTCTCCCCAGTGAGCGGGTGTAGGGCCTCCTGTTTCTTGCCTTTGTGTAGTAAGTTTCTGACCTGCCTGGAGCCAGGCCTAACTTTATCTCTGTCCTGCACCGGCTGACTTTGTGGTAGGGCCTTCTCTTGGAGTACAAGTTCCCAGCTTGCGGGGCCTCCATGACTCCTGGCTCTGGTACGTATCAGCTATTGGGTGATCCTGGGACCTGAAGTCTTCCAGGGGTCTCCGGTTGTCTCTATAGGGGGATATACGGCACTGTAGACGCGGACCTGGTGTCCGGTATATGTTTTCTGGGGTGAGCTTGTACAGCTCCTCTTCCCCCAATGCTACTCACTCCTCTAGCCTTCGGCCTCGCTCGAGGTCCTCACTAGGTTATACACACTAGCGGCAGCTTGCTGCGCTTCACCGCTCTTATGGCATCGGCACGCCTTCGCTCACTAACCTGAGCTTCACTCTAGGCTTTTCCATTAGAGGAACTGAGCTGAGAACTCTGTTCTCTAGACTGAACTCGACTCTGTATTCAGACCTGTACTTGCTGAACTCTCCAGAGGAACTCACTGCCTAGTTCCACCTTCCTATTTATATCCCTATCGGGCTCCCTCTGGTGTTCTGAGGTGGAAGGTGGAGGTGTGTGTATGCTGCGAGGGCCTCTTGTGGAGGAATCCGTCCATGCACCCCTCTAGGATCTGTGGCACTAATGCGCAGCAGGGGCACCACATTTTCCCCCCTAGCAAAGCTCAGCACTCCCAGGCTGAAGTACATTTTGAAACAACAATATAGCATGAACTACAACAATCTTCCCTTTATGGGAGGCACATTTTTAAACGTTGCATATAACATTAATAAGTAATAAATAGATATGTGTATTGGAATAAGCAACCTAGAAGTCCAAGTCTCTTCCGGAGAGGTTGCTCAATGGGGCACTCCTGGGAGTGCTAATATTCACAAAGAAAAGTCTTTGGGCTGCACATAGTCCTCAGCCACAGAGTTCTTAGGTACCCATATGGGTAATGAGAAGTAAATTGGTAAAATGTCCTTATCACTTGAATTGTCCATTAATGAAGGCAAAAATATAAGTTAAATGCATATAAAAGGGAATATACAAGATAGTACAGTAATATACAATACAATGCTATTTAATACCCCAGGGGTAACTATCTACACTTGTCAGAAGTTTAACTATTTTACTCAGTGTATCTGACCGGGATCTGCCTGGTCGGATACTTCCGCTGCGAGAACCCGTGAGATGAGCGGGCGCTCGCAGCAGAAGTATCCCGACCTGCAGCGCCGCTACCCGGTCCTCCCTTCACACCCTAGCCGCTGATGTCCCCACAGTATCCACATGGTGTTCCAAAGGTCCGGACATTTGTGTTAAAAATCGCTGATTGGTCGCTGGCGCTGCCCGCGACCAATCACCGATTTGGGCGCCAAATTTAAATATCAGCCGCGACCAATCACCGATTTGGGCGCCAAATTTAAATATCCTCCGCGACCAATCACCCATCTTGGCTCCACATTTAAACACCGCTGTACTGATTGGTCGCGGACGCTATTTAAATGTGGCGCCAAAATCGGTGATTGGTAATATACAATACAGTAATATACAATACAATGCTATTTAATACCCCAGGGGTAACTATCTACACTTGTCAGAAGTTTAACTATTTTACTCAGTGTATCTGACCGGGATCTGACCTTTGGTACTACGTATGGACCTGCGTGGTACTGGGATGCATGAGGCACTAGTATTTGCACTACCTCCCATTCTGTCAGTACTAGGTGTGGAGGGGCTACAAGACTGCCTTGGCCTCTCTGCGGGACTGGCAAGTATACCATAGGCTGGGCCTTCTTGCTCTTCTCCTGCCAGGGATCCTTCGTCCGGGGATTCTTCTTGAGCAGACACTTATGAAGCACTTACAGGCTCTACTTGCTGTGGAGGGTATTCTGGCAGTTGAAAGAAGTGGATCACAGGGATTATTACTGCTCCTCGTTGTTGAGGCCAATCTGCCGGGAAATCTCCTAAATCAGTATGGAGTACTGCTTCTTTAGGCTCCTCCGGTACGGTGAGAGGCACTTCTTCTTGGGGCTTTAGCAGGTCTGGACACAACTTCAGATGGTCTCTAGATACCGTTGCAGTCGTTATTCCTCCATCCTTAGTAATTAGACAGGTCTTCCTGTTACCAAATCTTGAATTTAACACAATGTAGGGTTCTCTCTCCCACTGGCCATCAAGTTTGTGGTTTCTCCTTTTCCTCATTAACACCATTTCTCCTGGTGTGAAGGGTTCTGCGGGCGCACTTTTATTATATTGGGCTTCCTGCTTGTCCCTCACCCGAGTGAGACTGTCGTCGACACAGGCCTGTACTCTTCTGTACTGCTCCTGTCTGGTCGTGCCCAAGTCCTCAGTGGACATATCTGCTTCTGGTTCAACTACACCAAGCTCCAGGTCCATGGACAACTTCCCTGGTCTTGCACGCATGAGATATGCTGGAGTACAATTGGTGGAACTCACAGGTATGTGATTGTACTGATCTACCAGGTCAGGTAGTAGGTCTGGCCACTGATTTCTCTCCTCTAGTGGTATAGTCTTCAGCAGGTCGATGATGATGTTATTCATATTTTCACAGAGACCGTTGGTTTGGGGGTGGTACGGTGTAGTTCTGATCTTTTTTCACCCGTACAAATGGCAGAACTCCTTGAACAATTCGGCTTCAAAGGCTGAGCCTTGATCTGTCAGCACCTGCTCCGGGTATCCATGGGGTCTTGACATGGTCCAGGGCCACGATCTCCAAAGGTCGAGTTGTCTTGATTAGTGTTGAGCCACCCCCGTAGTGTTCGGGTTCGGTTCGGTTCGTCGAACACCGGGATGTTCGAGGAACTGTTCGTCGAACTGTTCGTCGAACACCTTAGAACACCGCCAAACACCATTAAAACCAATGGCAGGCAAACAAAAACAAATAGAAAACACCTTCAAAGGTGTCCAAAAGCTGACAAACTGCTCAGAAGACGCTCTCTTTAAAAAAGCCGGCCGGCAATTCATCAGCGGCATACACCGGTACCCGACAATTTAGACAAGAAGGAATAGAGCATCACACATAGATTAGATAGATAGAAACATGTCAGTCACACATATAAGAAGCACAGTGACAGTGTTGCTTACTGTACTTGTCATTTAGTGTAAAGGATTTATTTAAGAAAATAATAGTGTTTTCATGCACCGTCTCTTTAAAAAAGCCGGCCGGCAATTCAGCAGCGGTACCCGACAATTTATAACAGAAAGAATAGAGCTTCACACATAGATAGATGTAAACATGCCAATCACATATATAATAAGTACAGTGATAGTGTTGGTTACTGTACTTGTCATTTAGTGTAAAGGATTTATTTAAAAAAATAATAGTGTTTTCATGCACCGTCTCTTTAAAAAAGCCGGCCGGCAATTCAGTACCCGACAATTTAGAATAGAAAGAATAAAGAATCACACATAGATTAGATAGATAGAAACATGTCAGTCACATATATATGAAGTACAGTGACAGTGTTGATTACTGTACTTGTCATTTAGTGTAAAGGATTTATTTAAAAAAATAATAGTGTTTTCATGCACTGTCTCTTTAAAAAAGCCGGCCGGCAATTCAGTATCTGTACCCGATAATTTAGAATAGAAGGAATAGAGAATCACACATAGATTAGATAGATAAAAACGTGTGAGTCACATATATATGAAGTACAGTGACAGTGTTGCTTACTGTACTTGTCATTTAGTGTAAAGGATTTATTAAAAAAAATAATAGTGTTTTCATGCACCGTCTCTTTAAAAAGGCCGGCCGTCAATTCAGCATCTGTACCCGACAATTTAGAACAGAAAGATAGAGCATCACACATAGATTAGATAGATAGAAACATGTCAGTCACATATATATGAAGTACAGTGATAGTGTTGATTACTGTCCTTGTCATTTAGTGTTAAAATAAAGGATTTATTAAAAAAAAAATTGGCGTGGGGGTCCCCGTAATTTTAGGCTCTAGCGGAGGTTAAGCAGACGGCTGGGGCAGATGTTTGAAGCCTGGGAAGGGGGTAATACCCACGGAGCTTCCCAGGCTACTAATATGAGCCCCCAGCTGAATACCTAGCCTTTACTAGCTATTAAAATGGGGGACCCCCCCAAAAAATGACGTGGGGTCCCCCCTATTTTAATAGCTAGCAAAGGCTAGGCAGACAGCCGGGGGCTGATATTAATAGCCCAGGAAGGGTACCATGAATATTGGCCCCCTCCCAGGCTAGAAACACCAGCAGTCAGCCACCCCAGAAATGGCGCATCCACAGGATGCGCTAATTCTGGCACTTAGCCTCGCTCTTCCCACTGCCCTGTAGCGGTGGCAGTGGGGTAATAGGGCTGGGGTTGATGTCAGCTTATAATGCCAGCTGACATCAAGCCCAGGTTAGTAATGGAGAGGCGGCTATAAGACACCCCCATTACTAACCCCATAGTCAAAGTTAAAAAAAAAAAACACAAACACCCAGAATAAAGTCCTTTAATTGAAATAAACACACAATTCTTTATTGTTCTAAATTAAACCATACTTACCGTCACACCCATTCCAGCTGAAGCCAATGATCTCCTGCAATAAAGGAAAAATAATAAACCAACATCATTCTTACCTTTTCATGGTTCCCACGATGGCTCCAGCTCTGCTACATCGAGATGACAGGCTGGACCGCAGCAGAACGCTGCCATCCAGCCTGTCATCCCGCAGACACTGAGAAGCGCAGGCATGCTTGCGCTCCTCAGTGTCTCGCTGTGACGGCATCCAGATGAGCCGACAATGAACTCGGCTCACCTCATGCACGTCACTGACAGCGTGGGAGAATTCTCACGCTGAAGCGCTGAGTGCAGGAGAATTTTCCCACGCTGTCAGTGACGTGCATGAGGCTGATATTTAAATTTGGCGCACAAATCGGTGATTGGTCGCGAGCAGCGTCCGCGACCAATCAGCACGGTAGTGTTCAACTTTGGCGGCAAGATCAGTGATTGGTCACGCGCCAAGACCGCGACCAATCACCGATTTGGGCGCCACATTTAAATATCGGCCGCGACCAATCAGCACAGCGTTGTTTAAATGTGGATCCAAGATCGGTGATTGGTCGCGGCCGATATTTAAATTTGGCGCACAAATCTGTGATTGGTCGCGGGCAGCGTCTGCGACCAATCAGCACAGTAGTGTTTAACTTTGGCGGCAAGATCAGTGATTGGTCGCGGTCAAGACGGCGACCAATCACCGATTTGTGCGGCACATTTAAATAGCGGCCGCGACCAATTGGATGTCAGCGCCGCTCCCCGCTCCTCCCTTCACACCCTAGCCGCATGGATCTCAGCGCCGCTGCCTGGTCGGATACTTCCGCTGCGAGAACCCGTGAGATGAGCGGGCGCTCGCAGCAGAAGTATCCCGACCTGCAGCGCCGCTATCCGGTCCTCCCTTCACACCCTAGCCGCTGATGTCCCCACAGTATCCACATGGTGTTCCAAAGGTCCGGACATTTGTGTTAAAAATCGCTGATTGGTCGCTGGCGCTGCCCGCGACCAATCACCGATTTGGGCGCCAAATTTAAATATCAGCCGCGACCAATCACCGATTTGGGCGCCAAATTTAAATATCCTCCGCGACCAATCACCCATCTTGGCTCCACATTTAAACACCGCTGTACTGATTGGTCGCGGACGCTATTTAAATGTGGCGCCAAAATCGGTGATTGGTCGCGCCCAGCGTCGGCGACCAATCAGCACAGCGGTGTTTAAATGTGGAGCCAAGATTGGTGATTGGTTGCGGCCGATATTTAAATTTGGCGCCCAAATCGGTGATTGGTCGCGGGCAGCGCCAGCGACCAATCAGCGATTTTTAACACAAATGTCCGGATCTTTGTAACACCATGCGGATACTGTGGGGACATCAGCGGCTAGGGTGTCAAGGGAGGACCGGGGAGCGGCGCTGCGGGTCGGGATGCTTCTGCTGCGAGCAGTCGCTCATCTCCCGGCTTCTCGCAACGGAAGTATCCGACCAGGTAGCGGCGCTCCCCTGTCCTCACCAATACGATTAGCTGATTGGTCGCGCTCTCCGCACGCGACCAATCAGTGATCTTGGCGCTAAAGTTAAACACCGCTCTGCTGATTGGTCGCGGACGCTGCCCGCGACCAATCACTGATTTGGGCGCCACATTTAAATAGCGGCCGCGACCAATCAGCGAGCTTGGCGCCAAATTTAAACAATGCTCTGCTGATTGGTCGCGGACGCCAGACGTGTCCAATCAGTGAGATTGGCGCCAAATTTAAACAACGCTCTGCTGATTGGTCGCGGACTCCAGCCGCGACCAATCAGCGAGATTGGCGCCAAATTTAAACCCCGCTCTGCTAATTGGTCGCGGATGCAGGCCGCGACTAATCCGCATTATTGGCGCCAAATTTAAACACCGCTCTGCTGATTGATCGCGGTCGCCGTCCGCGACCAATCAGTAGTATTGGCGCCAAATTTAAACCCTGCTCGGCTGATTGGTCACAGTTGCCTTCCGCGACCAATCAGCGATTTTGACGCCAAATTTAAACACCGCTCTGCTGATTGGTCGCGGCCGGCGATTGCGACCAATCAGCATTATTGGCGCCAAATTTAAACCCCGCTCTGCTGATTGGTCACGACCGCCGGCCGCGACTAATCAACATTGTTGCCGCCAAATTTAAACACCGCTCTGCTGAATGGTCGAGGTCGTGACCAATCACCATTATTGGCGCCAAATTTAAACACCGCTTTGCTGATTGGTCGCGACCACAACCTATCAGCATTATTGGCGCAAAATTTAAACCCCGCTCTGCTGATTAGTCGCGACCGCCGGCCGTGACCAATCAGTGATATAGTCGCCAAATTTCAACACCGCTTTGCTGATTGGTCGCGGTTGCTGGCCGCGACCAGTCAGCGATTTTGGCGCCAAATTTAAACACCGCTCTGCTGATTGCGCCGGGTCTGCCGCATACATATTCTAGAATACCCGATGCGTTAGAATCCGGCCACCATCTAGTTTCATGAAATAATTTTAAAAAAAATTGACGTGGGGCTTCGCACTATATTTGTGTCCAGCCAGGTACAGCAGGCAGGAACGGGCTGCCCCCAACCACCAGCTGCCTATTTGTACCTGGCCAGACACAACAATATAGGGAAGCACTTTTTTCCTTAATTATTTCATGAATTTCATGAAATAATTAAAAAAAAAAATACGTGGGGCTTCGCCCTATTTTTGTGTCCAGCCAGGTACAACTAGGCAGCTGGGGGCTGGAATCTGCAGCGCAGGGAGGCCCAAGCTTTCTGGGCCCCACCCGCTGCAAATTGCAGTCCGCAGCCACCCCGGAAAATGGCGCGTTCATAGAAGCGCCATCTTCTGGCGCTGTACCCAACTCATCCAGGGCCCTGGTGCGGTGGCTCACTGGGTAATAAAGGGGTTAGGGCCAGCTTGGCATTATCAGCTGGCCCTAAGCCCGAAATTCATGGGGTCACGCCAATATTAGACATGACCGCCATGAATTTCTAGTAAAGTATTTAAAAAAAACACAACACCCAGAATAAAGTCCTTTAATTGAAATAAACACACAATTCTTTATTGTTCTAAATTAAACCATACTTACCATCACGCCCATTCCAGCTGAAGCCAACGATCTCCTGCAATAAAAGTAAAATAATAAAGCAACCTCATCCTTACCTTTCCATGGTTCCCACGACAGCTTCAGCTCTGCTACATCGAGATGACAGGCTGGATCGCAGCAGAACGCTGCCATCCAGCCTGTCATCCCGCAGACACTGAGAAGCGCAGGCATGCTTGAGCTCCTCAGTGTCTGGCTGTGACGGCATCCAGATGAGCCGAGGTCATGTCCAATGAACTCAGCTCACCTCATGCACGTCACTGACAGCGTGGGAAAATTCTCCTGCACTCAGCGCTTCAGCGTGAAAATTCTCCGACGCTGTCAGTGACGTACATGAGGTCAGCTGAGTTCAATGGACATGAATGAGCTCACCTCAATCACGTCACTGACAGCGTCGGAGAATTCTCACGCTGAAGCGCTGAGTGCAGGAGAATTCTCCCACGCTGTCAGTGACGTGCATGAGGTGAGCTGAGTTCATTGTCGGCTCATCTGGATGCCGTCACAGCGAGACACTGAGGAGCGCAAGCATGCCTGCGCTTCTCAGTGTCTGCTGGATGACAGGCTGAAAGGCAGCGTTCTGCTGCGGTCCAGCCTGTCATGTGAATGTAGCAGAGCTGAAGCTGTCCTGGGAACCATGGAAAGGTAAGGATGAGGTTGCTTTATTATTTTACTTTTATTGCAGGAGATCGTTGGCTTCAGCTGGAATGGGCGTGGTGGTAAGTATGGTTTAATTTAGAACAATAAAGGATTGTGTCTTTATTTCAATTAAAGGACTTTATTCTGGGTGTTTGTGTTTTCTTTTAACTTTGACTATGGGTTTAGTAATGGGGGTGTCTTATAGACGCCTCTCCATTACTAACCTGGGCTTGATGTCAGCTGGCATTATAAGCTGACATCAACCCCAGCCCTATTACCCCACTGCCACCGCTACAGGGCAGTGGGAAGAGCGAGGCTAAGTGCCAGAATTGGCGCAACCTATGGATGCGCCATTTCTGGGGCGGCTGACGGCTGGTGTTTCTAGCCTGGGAGAGGGCCAATATTCATGGCACCCTTCCTGGGCTATTAATATCAGCCCCCAGCTGTCTGCCTAGCCTTTGCTAGCTATTAAAATAGGGGGGACCCCACGTCATTTTTTTTGGGGGGGTCCCCCATTTTAATAGCTAGTAAAGGCTAGGTATTCCGCTGGGGGCTGATATTAGTAGCCTGGGAAGCTCCGTGGGTATTACCCCCTTCCCAGGCTTCAAACATCTGCCCCACCCGTCTGCTTAACCTCCGCTAGAGACTAAAATTACGGGGAACCCCACGCCAATTTTTTTTTTAATAAATCCTTTATTTTAACACTAAATGACAAGGACAGTAATCATCACTATCACTGTACTTCATATATATGTGACTGACATGTTTCTATCTATCTAATCTATGTATGATTCTCTATTACTTCTATTCTAAATTGTCGGGTACAGATGCTGAATTGCCGGCCGGCTTTTTTAAAGAGACAGTGCATGAAAACACTATTATTTTTTTTAATAAATCCTTTACACTAAATGACAAGTACAGTAAGCAACACTGTCACTGTACTTCATATATGTGTGACTGACATGTTTCTATCTATCTAATCTATGTGTGATTCTCTATTCTTTCTATTCCAAATTGTCGGGTACCGGTGTATGCCGCTGCTGAATTGCCGGCCGGCTTTTTTAAAGAGACGGTGCATGAAAACACTATTATTTTTTTTGATAAATCCTTTACACTAAATGACAAGTACAGTAAGCAACACTGTCACTGTACTTCATATATATGTGGCTGACATGTTTCTATCTATCTAATCTATGTGTGATGCTCTATTCTTTCTATTCCAAATTGTCAGGTACCGCTGCTGAATTGCCGGTCGGCTTTTTTAAAGAGACGGTGCATGAAAACACTATTATTTTTTTTGATAAATCCTTTACACTAAATGACAAGTACAGTAAGCAACACTGTCACTGTACTTCATATATATGTGACTGACTTGTTTCTATCTAATCTATGTGTGAAGCTCTATTCTTTCGGTTCTAAATTGTCGGGTACCGGTGTATGCCGCTGCTGAATTGCCGGCTTTTCATGTTTCACTGTTGGCACTGTTCCCATCGATTTGGGCAATCACTGTAATGCCACAACCACCATGGCTGTGGCATTACAGTGAGTGGCAGACAATCCCTGCATGATTGGTGCTCTAAATAGCGCCAGACATGCAGGACAAGCTTTTGGTGCACGAACAGTTATCGAACATAACCTCGAACAGCCGAATTTTTTGCAAATCGTTCGGGTTCGTCGAACAACTCAATCACCGCCCAAAACAGCTCGAATTTGAGATTGGCGAACAGTTCTAGTCGAACACCGCTCATCTCTAGTCTTGATGGGTTGCAGGGGTGCCTTCTGGCTGCTGTAGTCTTTTCCTCTGAGGCTACAGGGTCCACAGTTTCGGCACCACCTCTCAATGGAGCTACGCATTCCCACCAAGTAGAATCGACACTTTAGAAGGGTCTCTAGTTTTTTCCAGCCAAAGTGTCCCGCCTGATCATGGTAGGCCTCCAACACCATCTGGATGTATGTCTTGGGGACCACTATCTGCCATGCCATCTCATGGGTTTTTGGATTGACGTACCTCCGGCACAGCTTCTCACGGTAGATAAACAGCCAGCTTCTCTCGTTCCACAGCTGCTTTGCTTGCAGAGACGCATCCTTCTCCAGGTAGGAACCTTCTTGGGTTATCAGCTCCTTGATACGGCTGACAACCGGGTCACTGTCCTGGGTCTCTTTCCAGCTGTGTTGAGGCAAAGAGTTTAACGTCTTCCCATGCTGCCTCCTGGAGGCTTGTTGCTCGTGGATCATCCCATTCTGGTGAAAGGCAGGTAGCTCAATCTCCTCCAGGTCATCCACTTCTCCTTCTGTGTCTGACTGGTGAGGCATCCTTGACAGGGCATCGGCGTTGGCGGTCTTGCGGCCCGCCCAGTATTTAATTGTGAATTGATAGTTTGACAGCCAAGCCATCCATCGCTGCTCCAAGGCTCCTAGCTTGGCTGTTTCAAGATGGGTAAAGGGGTTATTGTCAGTGTAGGCAGTGAACTTGCTGGAGGCTAGGTAGTGCTTGAACCTTTCAGTGATGGCCCAGACCAAGGCCAGGAACTCCAACTTAAAGCTACTATAGTTCTCTGGGTTCCTCTCAGTCGGGCGGAGCTTCCTGCTTGCGTATGCGATCACTTTCTCTTGGCCATTCTGCTTCTGACTTAGGACAGCTCCCAGTCCATCGTTGCTGGCATCAGTATACAGCAGGAACGGTTGGCTGTAGTCAGGGTAGGCTAGGATCTCGTTGCCTGTCAGGATCTCCTTCATCTCCTGAAATGACTCGGCTTGCTCCTTACCCCAGTGGAATGGGGATTTCTGCCTTTGGGGGACTGTCCTACCAGGAGGTCTTCCAGAGGGGCTGTTTTCTTAGTGTAGTCTTTTACAAACCTCCGGTAGTATCCTACTAGTCCCAGGAACTGACGCACCTCCTTGAGGTGATTCGGCTCCGGCCATTTCTGGATGGCAGTGACCTTCTCCAGATCTGGTGCTACTCCCTCTGGACTAATGGTATGCCCCAGGTACTGTACCTTTCTCTTGAGTCGGTGGCACTTTGAGGGCTTCAGCTTCATCTCATACAGGTACAGTGACTCAAATACCTCTGCCAGGTGCTTCAAGTGGTCCTCTTATGTCTTGGAGTACACTATCACGTCATCCAGGTATAGTAACACAGTCTCGAAGTTGCGGTATCCCAGGCTGCATTCCATCAATCTCTGGAACGTTCCGGGGGCATTGCAGAGTCCAAACGGCATACCATTGAACTCACAGAGTCCCATCGGGGTGGTGAAGGCCGTCTTCTCCCGATCCTCCTCAGCCACAGCTACTTGCCAGTACCCACTAGTGAGGTCAAGGGTGGAAAAGTAATTTGCAGACTTTAAGGCAGCCAGGGATTCCTCAATACATGGTAAAGGGTATGCATCTTTATCTGTAATGCGAATTACTTGTCTGTAATCTACACACATTCTCATGCTTCCATCCTTTTTCCTGACTAGCACTAGGGGAGCTGCCCAGGGACTACAACTATCCTTTACTACCCCTGCCTTCTTCATGTTGTGCTACATCTCCTTGGCTTTCTGGTAGTGTGCTGGTGGTATAGGCTTGTAACGTTCTTTGATGGGTGGATGATCACCTGTGGGGATGTGATGTTGTACCCCCTTAATCCTCCCAAAGTCAAGTGGGTGCTTGCTGAATACCTGCGCGTATTCCTGAACCACCCGGTGTACCCCCTGTTTCTGGTGGGCAGGAGTGGTATCTGTCCCAACACAGAGCTGTTGACACCAATCCTCCACCTGGGTTGCCGGGTCCTTATCCTCCACTTCGTCTGGTGAGGTTAAGGACTCTGCCGTGTGAATGGAGTTGTTATTTACAGCATGTAACTTGGCAACAGTGGCATAGCGTGGTAACCTGACCTCATCTTCCCCATAGTTGAGAAGACGGATGGGCACCCTCCCATTGGGTACATCAACTACCCCTCTGGCAGTTAAGAGTGTAGGTCTGTGCTCTGAGCTAAGGGGTTCTACTACCACCTGGTAGCTCTGTCCTTTAAGACCTATTGCTGCTCTACACCAGATAAGCATTTCACTCATTTGGGGGATCAAAATGGGAATGGGGTCTGTTACCCGCACATTACCAATCTCACCACGGGATAGCTTTACTTGCTGCTGGTACATCAAGGCTCGGATCTCCTTCTGGATCGCTCTTCTCTGCCCCGGTCTGGCGGCGTTAGTGAGCTGTTGGAGCAAAAACACCACTTCCTCCAAACAGTTACCAACAATGTTAGTGCCTAGTACCATATTCAGTCCTGAGTCATCAGAGACAGTCTCTACTACAATGAGTCCCTGGTCCTTCAGCTTCATTCTCCCCACTTTTACCGTCACATCCTTAACCCCGACTAGGTTAAGAGGGAGGCCGTTAGAGGCATATACTGAAAAATCTGGGTTCGGGGGTTGATGACTGTCCATGGACCAGTATCTCTTGTAAAGGACATCAGGCATAATTGTTACCTGAGATCCAGTGTCCAGCAGGGCAGGTATCGCAATGCCATCCAGGATTATGGACAGGAAAGGTCTTCCTCCCACGTACCTGCTGTGCCAGTCTGAGGGGCCTGCTGAGTCTATTCCTGGGTGTTGGCCCTAGGACCCAGGGTCTTCTCGTTTAAAGGACAGCTCTGAATGGTGTGACCTGACTTGTGGCAGCGGTGGCAGACAGGGTCCCTCGGTGGTCGGCGTTGATCGCTGATCCTCCCAGGGGGTGGCGTTGTCCTCTTCCTCCTTCTCATCCAGGGGAAATCCTCAGGGCTGTCGGCTAGCAGGATCCTTCCTTCTTCCTCGGGCTGCGTCCGCAGCTGCAGGGCTCTCAGTACAGTGGTCAGGGTTTTGCTCAACTGACGCACTTCAGAGCGCAGGCTGTCCAGCTCACTAGGGGACGTTGCTTGCACCTTGGCTTCAGCAGCCACTGAGGAAAAGGTGGATGCTGCAGGCACTGGGGTGGCCCCACCCTGGTAACATTGGATAGCAGTTGTTTCCAGGGGCTGCTGTCCTTTTATAGCCATGTCCTTAAGGGTGTCAAAGGTGGCATCTGGATGATCCAGGGATCACCAACGCACAGTCCTGCTCTCCTCTTTGGACCTCAGTCACTGGATAAACTGTTCTTTCAGCATTTTATTTTCATCATTGATGCTGGTTGGACTAACCTGTTTCAGAGCCCGCAGGGCCCCTTGTAAACGCCAGGCATAGTCCCGAACTCTGTCCTCCAGTTGCTGAGAGCAGTTGTAGAACCTCACTTGGAGATCTGTCTCAGTATGATTTTCAAAGACAGTCTGTAACTTTTTAAAGATGGCGGACACTGACTCCTGGTCTGCGGCCGACCAGGTTTCTACTTCTCGTTCCGCAGCACCAGTCAATTGTCCTAATACAACAGCGGCTCTCTGCTTGCCTGTCATAGAGTACATGTCCAGTATAACGCATAATTTCCGCTTAAATCCAGACAGGGTATCTGGTTTGCCGCTGTACTGGGAGAGCCACTTCGATCCAGGGATGTACGGTAGGGCGATGGGTATGACAGGGGTTACAGGCCCTGCTGGTGGAGCGGCTGCTTCAGCTTGCTAGGCGCCGATCTCGGGTTGAACATCAGGGCGGTTAACTGGTATTCCGGCGTTGTGCTGTTCCTCGGACATTCTGGCGCCTCCCTAGCGAACCGTGGCCTACCTTCTTTTCTTTTCATCCGGTAGGCCGCAGTTCCGCAGGTGACGGTCTTCTTCCGGACCTTGCGTCGCTTGCGTCCTACGTCAGAGCGTTCAGAGACGCTCCTTCCAGGACCTGGCGCTTCCTGGTTTGACGTCGAGGCGTGGGGCGTGTCCGGGGCTTCGCGCAGTTTTGCAGGTACGCCTCTCAGTTTCCCGCAGTTACGCCCTTCTTCCCGCTCGGTGGCCCAACAATGGCAGCAATCTTCGCCACAGTTAAATACACAGTTTTTGATTAAAGATGCACAGTACCCGGTGGCAACGGGCATAACACTCCGTCGTTGCAGCTGGCACGGAATCCTGTTCGTGACACCAGGAGAGAGATGACGCGCCCAGCAGATGGGGAGGACTCGGCGTCCGGGCCTTGTTGTTAGTTTTTGGGGGATGTCGCGGTAGTCGGCTCCCAAGCCCGTACCCTGGGCCTCTTTTTAAAAGGGTGGATAATTATATGAAAGTTCGTGACGCCACCTGTGGTGTCTGGTGAGGGTCACCAGCGCTGCGGCAGCCCTCTGAGGCCAGTGTCCTGGCAACTAAGATGGTGTAGCTCTTGGGTGATCCTGGGACCTGAAGTCTTCCAGGGGTATCAGGTTGTCTCTACAGGGGGATATATGGCACTGTAGACGCGGACCCGGTGTCCGGTATATGTTTTCTGGAGTGAGCTTGTACAGCTCCTCTTCCCCCAATGCTACTCACTCCTCTAGCCTTCGGCTACACACACTAGCGGCAGCTTGCCATGCTTCACCGCTCTTATGACTTTGGCACGTCTTGGCTCACTAACCTGAGCTTCACTCTAGGCTTTTCAACTAGAAGAACTGAACTGAGAACTCTGTTCTCTAGACTGAGCTCGACTCTGTATTCAGACCTGTACTTGCTGAACTCTCCAGAGGAACTCACTGCCTAGCTCCACCTTCCCTATTTATATCCCTATCGGGCTCCCTCTGGTAGTCTGAGGTGGAAGGTGGAGGTGTGTGTATGCTGCGAGGGCCTCTTGTGGAGGAATCCGTCCATGCACCCCTCTAGGATCTGTGGCCCTAATGCGCAGAAGGGGCGCCATAATAGCAGGGGCATGCCGGGCACTCAGTGCTGTGAGCAGGGCCGGCGTCAGCACCCGGGCAAATGCCGGGGCACTGAGCAGGCGGGGGGCCCCTCACCGTCGGGCACCCCGTGTGCTATGGGACCCGTGAGCGGAGGAGAGCGGCATCAGCGCCCGCTCTCCCCCCGCTTGCTCAGGGCCCCGGCACCCGGCACAATACTTACCCCTTCCCGTGCCTCGGCAGCAGCTCCTGCATCCTCAGCGGCTGCTGCACTGTGAAGTCTCAGGTCAGAGGGCGTGGTGACGTCTTTACACCGCGCTCTCTCCTGAGCAGTCACAGCACAGAGCGGGATGAGGCCGGCGACGCTGGAGTCTGGAGCAGCGGCAGCAGGTGAGACGTGAGGTGAGTATTTGATTTTTTTTTTATTGTATGGAGGCCTGTGGCAGTATAAGGGAGGGGGGTGAGGTGTGGGTGTGTGACATCCTGCATGGGGCATTATAAGGGAGGGGCGTGTGTGACATCCTGTATAGGGCATTATAAGGGAGGGGGAGGGGTGACATCCTGCATGGGGCATTACAAGGAAGGGGGGGTGTCACCCTGCAAGGGGCATTATAAGGGGGGTGACATTCTACATGGGGCATTATATGGGGGGGAACAGCCTGCGTGGGGCTTTATGTGGGGAGAACAGCCTGCGTGGGTTATTATGTGGGGGGAACAGCCTGCGTGGGGCATTATGTGTGGGGAACAGCCTGCATGAGACATTATTTGTGGGGAACAGTCTGCATGGGGCATTATATGGGGGCCAGTATTCTGTATGGAGCGTTATATGGGGGCCAGCATCCTGTATGGAGCATTATATGGGGACCAGTATCCTGTATGGAGCATTTTATGGGGGCCAGTATACTGTGTGGAGGGATTCACTGGTTTCTGAGATATTGTGGAATTTACAATAGATATCACTCATGTAATGTAAGAAGTGAAATCTTTGCATTGTACTATATATATATTTCTCTTCGGTATCTGTGCATCATGAATCGTGGTATGTGTTAAAGGGGCCCACTGAGACTCTTTCGCCCGGGGCCCACAAAAGCCTGGAGCCAGCCCTGGCTGTGAGTGACAACTCAGCCGCAATATAGATAGCAGGAGCGTGTCGGGCTGTCAGTGCTGTGAGTGACAGCTCAGCTGCCCTATGGATAGCAGGGGCATGCCGGGCTGTCAGAGCTGTGAGTGATAACTCAGTCGCAATATAGATAGCAGGAGCGTGTCGGGCTGTCAGTGCTGTGAGTGACCACTCAGCTGCCCTATGGATAGCGAGAGCATGTGTGGTGCCCCTGTGGGTCCAGTTGCCACAGAGGTAATGCATCTCACCCAGAGGTGTAGTACCCCACTCTCAGGTAAGGAGGGAGTACTACCCGGGACCCACACACCCGCATCCAAAACACTCCACTTCAGTAGGGAAGGGTGAGATTGCTCCTAAGGGAGAGCACAGTCCCTGGTGCCAAGCTGGAGGGTGGAACCATGTAGTGATTGTGGGTGGAGGAAGTATATCAGGGGAGCACAGGCAAAAGGAGTATAATAGGGAAGGGAACCATCTAGAAGCAGTCCAGTACAGAAGAGAGAGAGTTAGGAGCAGGAGCTCTGGAGGAGCTCTGCTCAGAGGAATGGAGAGAGGAGTCAGGCCTAGTGAGAGAGGCCCAGGAGGAGAGACTGAAGAGAAGAGAGGAGCAGTGAGGAGGGCTCCAAGAGGAACTGACAGGATCCCAGGGGCACGTTGAGTGTGGATGCCACCAGTGCGCCCGAATCTACACGGATGTGGAGGGATCAGGCCGCAGAGAGGGGACCGGCTTCTAAACTAGTGGAGAACAACCACGCTCAGCTAGATAACCGGAGGCTGCTGCATTTTTAAGGTGCTGCAGCCAACAACCACAATTACATTGCCGAAAAGGTGGCCGCATAGGGTCCAGTGGACTGCACATTGCCCGACAAGACCCGAGGCTACTGGCTTGGGACACTGATTGTGAGGCACAGGGCAGGAGGGTGAGAGCCAGCGCAGTGAGACGACCAAGAAAGGTACATAGAACGGGGTCCCGTGCAAGTGCTCCTGAAATACCTGAGAGTTTGCTGGATCATTACCCCAGAGGACACAGGACGACGTGGGTGGTTATAATCTGGAAAGTGTAACCTGAGGAACTTAACAACTGTGAGTAAAATCTGAAGACTGCACCCCACTGTGTCCTTGAATAATTGCTGCGCCATCACCAGCTCTGCACTACACTGCACCAATAAACATCTACCTCATAAAATCCCCATCTACTGCCCTGGAGCTTAGCTCTGCCTGTGGAAAGCTGAACCCTCTCTGCTGCATCACCATCAGCTCCAGAGGATCTGCACCGCAGCGGCGGCCTCATATAGCCTCATACCACAGGTGGCGTCACAAACATTATCTCTAAAAACACTTTATTCCCCTTTTACTTTTCCCCTTTAATCGACCGCCTGGGGCCACGGACCAGGTCACCGCCACCTTGACATCCCCAACACCGACCGGCCTAGCCCATGGCCCCAGGGGGCGCGTCACATGCGAGGCTGTCAGTGCTGTGAGTAACCACTCAGACGCCCTATGGATAGCAGGGGCATGACGGCTGTCAGGGCTGTGAGTGACAGCTCAGCCACCCTATGGATAGCAGGGGCATGCCAGGCTGTCAGTGCTGTGAGTGACCACTCAGCCGCCCTATGGATAGCAGGGGCATGCCAGGCTGTCAGTACTGTGAGTGACAGCTCAGCCACCCTATGAATAGCAGGGGCATGTCGTGCTGTCAGTGCTGTGAGTGACAGCTTAGTTGCAATACAGATAGCAGGGGCATGTCAGGCTATCTGTACTGTGAGTGATAGCTCAGCCGCCTTATGAATGGCCTTATGAATGGCAGGGGCTAACACTCTATGTTCTGCATTTTGATATTCTGATCTTTTATTGTTGGGCCTTGGATTTGCCTTTCGACTACTACCCATTTGAAAAACCCCGTTTGCTTTTGACATATTCTGACTTTAGCTACCAGGCCCTGGACTTTGCCCCTGACTGTCCGTTTGTCTTATCCGTCTATTTTTGAAGTACCTTCCTGACTTTTGACCTTCATTGTGTCATTGACCAGTATTGATTGGTTTACATCTCATTGTCATATAGTCATCCTATTGTGATGCTAATCACTACTCACGGACTAGCCATGAGGCAGAGTGGTCCAAGGTCATGGTAACATTATTCTCTTGATCATATCATTATTTACCTGCTCAACTATTTTCCTCTCTTGCCTTGTAGTTTTTTTCATTCAAGTTATTTCATTATTTGGGATTTGACATCTTGATATTTTTACAGGTATTGAATATGGTATTTTTTTTGCTTCTCTTCTTCGAAGAGTCATATATTTTTTTTAATTTTCCATCGACAAAACCATGTGAGGGACTTTTTTTTGGGACGAGTAACATTTTTGATTGACACCATTCTTTTTATAAGATTATGAAAAAACTGAATTATTTTTTTTCACGTTTTTTTTATAGCGTTTATTAGACTGCAAAAATGACCCAGGACAATAGTATTATGGCAATATTACATTTTTATTGTTTTATATTTAAGTGGCTTAAAAAAAATAGAAGAAATTGTACAAAAGAAAATGGGTTTGTTTCACCATGTTCTGAGATCTGTAACTTTATTATTTCTCTGTCAATGGAGCTGTGTGAGGACCTGTTATTTGTGAATAGAGCTAATGTTTTTATTGATAACATTTTGGCATTTTTCACCTACAATGCTTTCATTTTTCTAGCAATTTTGCAAGGAAACTGAAAATCTGCAAATCCAGAATTGTGATTTTTTTATTTTTATTTCTGTCATACGTCATTTGGATTAAATAATTTAATATTTTGATAGATCTTTTTTGGACACTACAGTGCTAAATATGCTTGTTTTTCAATATTTTCATTTCTTTTTTATACTGGGAAAAAGTGACTTCAGTTTTTGTATTTTATAAAAAAAAATGTTTTTACTTTATTTTTTATTGCCCTTGACTTGAACCTGACATTAGTAGATTGCATGCACTACATGCTTGAATATCAAAGTACTGCAGTATATAGTTAAGTAGATATCTTCCCATGAATCCCAGCCACAGGAGGACCAACATGGCAGTGATGGTGGTCTTCAGCACATTTATGGCTGATATAATAACTCAACAGCACCCCGCAGACGTATTGCGCAGGAAAGGATATAGATACGGGTGCATGTACATACTGGAAATCATGTCATGTGCAATAGATATTAAAAGTCTACAAAACCCTGTTAAAATGCCAGATTTTTGTCATGTAAAAAAATCATACCAAGAAGAATAATTTCAGAACTTTTTCACCTTTAATGTCACCAATCATCTGTACGATTCAATTTAAAAACAAACTGAAATCTTTTTGTCTGTGAAAAGAAAAATAGCAAAGCTAAAATAATATGGTTGCATAAATATGCACACTCTCAAACTGATACCTTGGAATTTAAAGCACCATTCAGTCTTTTTGGGTACGAGTGTATCAACATTGTACATCTATAATTGTAAATTTTTACCCAGTCTCCCTTGCAGTAGTGCTCCAAATCTGTCAAATTGTGAAGGGATCTCCTGTGTACAGTGTCCTTTTCAAGCCATTTAGAGATTTTCAATTGGACTGATGCCTGAGCTCTGGCTGGACCATTCCAAAATTTTGATCTTCTGATGCAACCATTCTTTTGTTGATTTGGAGAGTGTTGTTGTGCTGAAAGGTGAAATTCCGCCTCATCTTACACTTTTTAGCAGAGACCTGAAGGTTTTGATATAAAACTGACTGATATTTGGAACTGCTCATAGTTCATTTGACCCTGACAAGAGCTCTACTTCCAGCTGCCAAAATTCAACCCCAAAGCATAATGCTGTCTTCACCATGACTCACTGTGGTTATGGTGTTCTTTTGATGTTGCGCAGTGTTTGATTTGCTCCAAACATATGTTTTTGGACCTGTAGCCAAAAATTTCAACCTCGGTCTCATCAGACCATAATATATTTTCACACATGCGCTGCTCCTTACTGATAACTTTCAATAATGAAATCCCTTTGCTGTGTTGTAAGCTGTTTACAGACCATGGCTTTTGCTGTAAAATGCAACTTAGAAAAGCTAAAATTTATACAAAATTAATCAAAATCATTGTGGCATCTGTGTACTGACTGCTATTTAACATGAGTTTAAATGTGATTGGCTAAACGTGGACACAAAAGCATCCTCAATAATAAGGTGATGTTGACATTTATGCAACCACATTATTTTAATTTTGTTTGTTTTTACTTTCCCCCTCAAAATTATTTCAGTTTGTTTCTCAATGGATTTGTACAGATCATAGGTGACATTAAAGGTGGAAAAAGTTCTGAAATGACTCTTCCCGCTATGATTTTTTTTGCATGAATAAAACCTGGCATGTTATCAAGTGTTTGTATACTTTTTATATCCAGCGTAAATGCTACTATCACTGATTCACAATAGCATTGAAATGGTTAAGCTGCAGTCATTGGAGTTAGCTCCTGTTTCTGCTGTAGCAATTAGATGCCAGCTGTGTAATACAGCTGCCATCTGATCATTATGGTGCAAGCTTAGCTCCTGAGACTGCTCCATAGGCCTCGCTCACACTTGCATATAAAATCTGCGAGTGAAATGAGAGAAAACATTGAATTGCATTCAAACCAATGTTATTAAATGAGTCAGTGCGCATCTGCGAGTATTTCTTAAGCACTAATTGGACTGAGGAAAAGAAATTGCAGGATGCTGCGATTGACTGCGTATATTTGACAGGACACGCCAATGCAAGCCTATGGGTGCAAGGAAAAAATTGGATTGCACACAGACCATGCGTATGCCACCTGATTTTTACTCACACATCTCAAAGGAAACACAACATTTCTTCAGCCTAATACAGTAAATTCGCAACCAGAACCATCAGAATAGATAGATATAATAGATAGATAGAATAGCTAGATGCCCTCTAGAAATATGATGTCACAAGCCCCCTACATATAATAAACTTACACCCTTTATTTCCTTTTATGTGACACTAAAGGTTGTTTAGCCTTGTTAAATCTCTTAAATAAATAAATAATTTAAAAAATTGACACGTTGTCCCTCTTATTTTTGATAACCAGCAAAGGTAAAGCAGACAGCTGCGGGCTGATATTATCAGGCTGGGAAGGTGTCACACCAGGTGTGGGGAAAACTTAGTGCAACACAGAGGGAAAAGGAAAAGGAAGCCCAGATACTAGGGAAAGGGGGGAGTGGAGACCTTCTAGTCCGGTCTACGGTCACCATGTCTCAATTATCGTCCCTATAATGCCTCCTCACTAGTGTTGAGCGGGTATGTTCTATTAACCCTTTCGCCGAGTATGCTCAGGCCGAGCTCCGAGTATTTACTGCTGCCCTGTGATAAGTTTGAATCGCTCCCGTGTGCATGATTTGCAACTGTTTCACAGCTTTATTACATGTGAGGAATGTGTATGAAATAGACATTCCTCACATGTATCACCGAGCAGCTGTAAATACTCTGAGCTCGGCCCGAGCATACTCGGAACAGAACATACTCGCTCAACACTACTCCTCACCAATCGCCGCATGCGTGCCTCGCCTTACTCTCCCTGATGTATGGCTACAGCTAGAGATGGAAGGAGATGAGCACTAGTCAACATCCACTAAACTCTATAGACAACAAGGGTGGACAAAACAGGGGAAATGGCTTAGCTTTAGATGAACTCCAAATAAGCACATGGCCTCAAGCTCCAGAGAAGACGAGGTACTGCTCCTGCTAAGCTTCACAAGTAGAAATGGATTTAGCCAGCGACTCCCTCTCAGACACACCAGGTATATATACACCCAGGCTAGAGAGCTAATTAGCAAGAGAGAGGTAGCTGCTCGGTCCTAAAGAAAGCCTCTTATCTAAGAAACTGTCTGCAATGCCAAATGTAGAGATCTCCTGCAACCCACTGCAGGGAGACTGTCTGTCACATCTGACACACCCGTGACAGAAGGTCCCTGATTATTGGGCCCTTCCAAGCCTAAAAATTCCAGCCCGCAGTCGACTCAGGATTGGTGCATCACATTAAATGCCCCAATTCTGCGCTTTGCCCGGCTCTTTCCGATTGTCCTGGTGCAATGGCAATCGGAATAATGGTAGTTGGGGTTGATGACAGCTTTGATGTGTCAAAAATCACAGCTGCCATCAACCACTGGGGTTAGAAAAGGAGAACTGTCTATGAGAAACCCCCATTACTAACCTGGTAATAAAAAAACAAAACACACAGAAAAAAAACACTTTATTTGAATAAAGACTCCCCTACACTATCCCTCGTTCACCAGTTTATTGAAAAATTGGCTGGATCACTACCCCGGAGGACACAGGACTCGGTGGGCAGTTATAATCTGGCAGTTGTAACCTGGAACACCATAATAACTGTGAGTAAACACTTGAAGACTGCACCCCGCTGTGTCCTTGACTTAATTGCTGCGTAACCTGCCTTGCACAATGCTAACATCCTAAGTCCCTTATTTAACTGCCCTGAGGCCTAGCTCTACCCGTGGAGAGCTAAACCATCTCTGCTGCGTAACAAACAGCCCCAGTGGATCTGAACAGAAGCGGCGGCCACCTATAGCCGCATACCACGGGTGGCGTCACGAATCTCTATCCCAAAAACTTTATTCCCCAATTGACTTTTCTTATTGACCACCCTGGGCCACAGACCGGGTCACTGCCACCGTGACAACCCCAATAAAACCGACTGGCCAGGCTACTGAGTGCCCCATGGCCCCAGGGGGCGCGTCATTTCCATGTGCACAAGGGGTCATCAAATCTGTCCTGTCTAGTGTTTCATTTTTATGTCAATGCAAGTTGTCAAGTCATTGACCCTTCTTTTTTGCATTTGTTATATAATTAAAGGGACTCTGTCAGCACATAATGACTGTTCAAACAAAGAACAAGGATTCTGTGCACCCTTGGTGTGGCCAAAGATTTAAGTGCACCTTCCCACCTACTTGTTTTCCATCTATCTCTGCCATTCTCTGGCTCTGTAAAGCCAGAACTGTTAATCAAAGAAAATTTTAGACATAAAGATAGAGAACACAAGTAGGTGGGAAGGTGCACTTAAATTAGAGGGTTCACTGAATGCTTGTTCTTTGTTTGAACAGTCATTCCCTGCTGGCAGACTCCATTTAAGCACTTCTGTGGTATTTGACTAGAAATAAACTTAATATGGACAGACACCTTTGTCAATAAGGTAACTATAAATGCTGTTACAGGCATTTTAAGCCCCTTTGCTGTTGCAATGTTTATGCACTTCTAGTGAAAATTCCTTAGACAACGTAGAGCCAAATGTCATCCATCTAAAATACTCCTTTGTCAGGCTTTAGTTACTTCTCCTAAATACTATTAAAGCCCTCAATATATGCATATTAATAAGGTTGCAAACATTTACACTTTCTCCTTCCCCCCAAATTGTGCCTCTCCATACTCCACAACAAGTTTGTAATGTGCTAAAATGACTGTAAGTGCCTCTGTACAAATCTTCTGTGGTTGTACATGTCAACCAGTCTCATAATGTTTAGAGGATGGGTCATGACCTGTCGAAGGGACATCATCAATCCCATCCCATTTGAAGGTGGAAGATAGCAGTATGTATAATGTGCAGGTGTGGAACAAGTTGGTAGCTTCTTGTTCAGCACATGCCCAGTGCAGTTGTGGCACCCCAGGGGTCTGGTTTCCACAGTAACGGCAATGTTATGTCTGAGAGCAGGTGGGAGGTCTCTTGGTCAGGAATCCTATGCATGCCACACCTCCTGCCCAGTCCTGGGAGGGGAAGGACTTCCCCTATATAAACCAGGGGCTGAGGCAGGGTTAGAGAGTTGAGAGGGAGAGTTCAGCCAGGAGGGCTGACAGGGAGCTGTGGCTCCGGCTGGGCCCAGCTCCTGGGCCATGCCAGAAGTAGAGAAGAGAAGCAGCATAGGAAGAAACAACAGGAGCTCTGTGGGAGCAGTGTTACAAAGAGTCAGGGGCTGGCAGCTGCAGAGCTCGCCCTGACTGAGAAGATTTCTTACCGGACCCGGAGTCCGAGGCTGTGGGGACTAACTCCTACCCAGCAGCAGAATCCGTCAGGCAGGGGATTTCAGGTCCTCTGGCCAAGAAACCCGAAGGCACGGTCACACGCATGGGACCAGCACCGCCGTCGTGGAGCGGAAGCTACTAGAAGGCCCCGAGTCACCGGCCATACGGGTGAGCACGACACGGTACACTCAGGGACATGGGCTACTTATACTCGCTTCTAGCAAGGTAGCCAGAAGAGTATCGTTAGTTTGGGAGGCCTACAACTCCGCCTGGCCAGGGGAGATCCCATCTGCTCAAGGACTGACCAGGCCCCAACCGCTAGCCAGTACTCCGGGAGGGTCTATCTTTGTCACCAGTAAAGACCCTGAACTACACCGCATCGTCTCTGAGTGGTTCCTGCTACCCCCATCATCCACGTCGGCTGCCCTGAGGCCATACCCCTCCCGTTGGGGGTTATACCATCCACGCTGCACCATCCTTCCACCGGCCTCAGCGGTCTGCCCTGCAGCGGCAGCTCCATAGCTGCATTCAACGGGTGGCGTAGTCGTCCATCATCTACCGCTGATACAGCGCCACTTAGTCTGACTCCCTGGGCACGGACCGGGTCACCGCCACGAGACTACAACCCTCAACAGATCCGGCTCCGGGTAAGCTCCTGCATGCGCAACGCAGCGCGACACAGGCCCAGGGGCGCGTCACAGTCATGTGGAGTGGATTGAACTACAAAAACTCTAACAGGGGAAATAGGTGATGGCAACTTGGATACAGCAGTTGGCACTAAAGAAAGGCAAAGAAAACTGTATTTTATCATATTGGGACTAAAGACCCAGCGCTATGGAAGGTTAGGTGAAGCCTGTAGGGAGATGATAAGTGGAGCAAGGAAGTAACAGAGTGAGAGGGTTGCGGACCTCCTTAGCAAAGTGCAATCTACGAAACTAAGATTATGTGCAGACGATCCCTAGCCGGCTGCGGCCCCTAGGCTGCGGAGAAGCCGCCTCCGGCTTCCACTCATTATGCAAATGAGCGGCGGTCGTTTTTTTTTTCTCACAGGCGGGCTTTCCCCATAGAAGTTAGGTCTATGGGGAAAGTCCGCATGTGGACCCGCAGGAGGAAATAGACATTGCTGCGGTCTGGAAAGACGCGCCCCATGTGCCACAGACGCATAGTGGGCATGGGATTTGTATAAATCCCATCCACGATGCTGTAACATCTGGCCTCTGCGGTTTGCAACCCGCAGCGAACACTGATCGTGTGCACATAACCTAAGAAATGTAGGCTCATCATCAAACCTAGACTATTGACATGCCCCATTGGTGCTGCTGCATGGCGTCAACAAACAGCGTAATGGGGCAAAAGGGACACAGAAAGCTGAAATTTATTTTTTTTACATTTTGACAGACACTTAAAACCCCTTAAGATGCATCCAGGCCATGCTCTTGATGCTTCACTGGCCAGACCTTGGTACACGTTATGATATCATGAAGTGCATTGTGCCACCATGTCATGTCTCCCCACATGATCATGTGGTGCGATACACATTATATTGTCATGACATTATTACATGTATCAGTGCCTAGTCAGCACCATATTTGAAAGGTGAAGAGAAGACCAGATCTGGAGCCGGTGTTTTAGGGAATGAGCGGTTGACCAGAATCGAGGTGTGTTGGCAAGATCAGGAGCAAAGTGACTGATATTTTATTATTTCATACCCTTGCCAGCGCACATGTATCCAGTAAAATGGAAGCTAACTGCTCCTCATTTTACTGGATTTGTGCAAGTAAATTCCCCAAAAGTTTGATTCTCTAGAATCCACAAATTTTTAAAATTTTTAATCAAAATCAGATTTATTTGGAATCAATTTGATCATATTTATTCATAATACAATACATGAAATATTTCTTCTTGCTATATTTTATTATGATCATCATAAAATGTAGGCAAATCCCCAGATACTCAATTCCCAATTTAAAGAAAAAAATCATTACTAATTACTCGGAGGAATAGGCAAAGACCTATATATTTCATTCACTAACAATGTCTGTAAAATAAGATCATTTCACTACTGAACATCTGGGTCCTTGTGACTGCTGAACCCTTAACATTGGATACATGTACTGTATATAATTTGATTCTTTTCACATTTATCAAATTCATTAAACTTTCTATATAATTTCTCAGGTAAGATAGTACTACTGTGTCTTTAGTCAGTAATTTCATGTTTTCTTTTAGAAAATGCACTGTTGGTTGCATCAACTGATGGGGACAATATCTAATAAAATACAGAAGACCTACAACGTTTTTCTTCTGCCTCTCGAAAACTTAGTCTTCACAATTTACAAACATCTTAAGTCTTGTTAACTTACTCCCAGCAGTCAGAACAATGAAACTATCTTCCACATATTGTATAGATCCCGCTTAGGTTGCCAACACAGCTTTGATCCATTGATACACAGCCTTCATCAGATCTCTGAAGGTTTCTAGCTCTAATAGCAACAGATCCTTACACTTGCCCTTTTTTTCAAGATCAAAGCGTTTAATTGCTGTGTGATGTATTTCAGCTTTTGTCAGCTGCCATTTCAACAAGATCTCCAATGTTCTTCACATCTCTGCCACTAGTTATAATTTATGGCTGATAGGTGAAAAATCTCCAATTATTGATAATTTCCTAAATGGTCAGTTTTGCATCAGTTGTCATTGGTCTTTACTGAGGATATCTTCCTGAGCCAGACAGACTAGTGTTGATAAAGAAGTGATATTGTATTAATTTCCATCTTGTCATTAAGTAAGAAAACCTATGCTTCTTAGTTAATTCAAGAGATAGGTGCAATTTTCGCAATTTTTGATGTTACAATGCCAACAGAGGAAATTGGTAGAATTCTTTCTTAGCATCTGAAGGGTCATCCATGAATTAAGCTCCAAAACAGGGCTAATTTATTCCTAGAGAACCTAAAGTGCTGACCTACAGGTTTCACAGTTTACCCAAACCTTCAATTACTTTATTGGTTGAGTTAGTTAGCAAAGAAACTAACTAAAAAACTGGAAACCTCATACCAGTTCTCTATTGCTTGTAGACAAACCTGGTCCTTTCCGACCACATCAAAAGTACGCTTTATCCATGTATATTTATCTTAGCATGTCTGTATAGAGAGAAGCAAGTGTTTTGAGCTATTGTTTTGAAAAAAAAATGACAATTAAGAAACTTGTGATAAATCTAATAAACAATTAACTCTTGAAGATCCAAATGTATATTTAATCAAATACAAAGTATGAAAGTTCCAAGAGAAAAGCCGATGAGGTTATGCCTAGTGTTGGGTCTGATGAGGCAATCAAATAACACTACACATAGAAATCTGGTCATTGCCCCTTTGAACCTCTCAGCTGGCACAACATATTAGTTTTTCCTAATGTTTTTCTTTCTCATACTTTTCATTTAAAATTGTATTCTTCTATAACCAGTGAGGACATGGAAGTATACAATGAAACACAAGTACTAAATGAGTTCATCCTTATGGGAATCACCAACCAGCCATGGCTCCAGAAATTCCTTTTTGCTTTCGTCTTCTTTTTCTACCTTCTCGACATTTTGGGTAATCTAATCATAGTTTCATTGGCAATCAGAGATCCTACTCTACAGTCTCCGATGTATTTCCTGCTTGGCAACCTTTCCTTTTTGGATATGCTATTTTCTTCGGTGACAGTTCCAAAGATGATGATTGGGTTTCTCACGGAGAACATCATTTCTGTCAAAGGCTGTATCACCCAAATGTATTTCTTCCACTTTTTGGGATGCACAGAAGGTGTTCTCCTCGCTGCTATGGGGTATGACCGATATATTGCTATTTGCCACCCATTACGATATGTAAGCATAATGGGGAGGTCTACTTGTATACTGTTGGTTTTAACATCTTGGGTAACAGGTCTTACAACTTCATTAATTCATGCCATTATGTCATCCCAGCTCCCATTTTGTAATAATAAAAGAATTAAACATTTTTTCTGTGATGTGAAGCCAGTAATAAAGCTGGCATGTAAAGATATCTATGTGAACGAAGTCACCTTGGCCACGGTTAGTGGATTTCTGAGCACAACCACCTTTTCTCTAACTATACTCTCCTATATTTATATTATTACTCACGTCCTGAAGATAAAAACTTCAAAAGGAAGGTCCAAGATATTCTCAACATGTTCCTCACACTTTACCATTGTCATCTTGTTTTATGGGACAGCAATGTGCACTTACCTTGGACCTGCTTCTCAGACTTCACTGGAAAAAGACAGGATTGCCGCCATATTGTTTACAGTTTTTACACCGACATTGAACCCAATTATTTACACATTAAGAAACAAAGAGGTTAAGAAAGCAGTAAGGAAACTTATACAAAAGTCATTGCATTTTTAGAACAGCTTTATAACTTTTACAAAGTAGATGGGTAAAACATCAATGTGCCATATTGTGCTGTACCTGGAGAATTTTTGGAATGCCCTATACTTATATATATAGGTTTTACAGAATTTTAAAGATTTTAGAGTGCTGTCTTATAACTACCTCATTAAGAAATATATCAAGCATTAAAGAGGTTCTTCTACACAGACAGCCCCTGTAAATATGATTTATTCGAGCCTATAGACAGTAAAATGGTGGGTTTCCCACTAAAATCTCTACTTTATTTCCTAGAATGAACAGATGCTGCAAACAGAGATGCTCGCTCTCTTTGGAGCTATTAGGCTGTGAAACATTTCGACCTCAGTTGACGTATCTGTAATAATCAGCTGATTTCCTGTAGGTTGCCTGTTAGCAACGGAGTTGTCCTGCTAGGACACCCCATCTAATTATGTAGTTCTTAAAAAAAATGATGTTGTCTTTTTTGGTAAAATAGGAAAATTTTGTATTTATAGAGTGAGAATCATCGACTCAAGTCAAGTCTAACCAAGTAAAATAAAACATGAGGCTCTTGTGAGTGTTACACAAAATATTACATTCTTCTTTCCTTTTTTGGAGGTTCTGCTCCCAAAAACTGAAAGGTTATTACCACTTTATTTGATGGGCACAGCTGGATAGAGCTTGTATAATGTTTTGTAATATTATTTCCTCCTTAGTGGATAATTACAGTTTCATTTTTATTGCTTACAGCTCATTGCCTAAGAGGACTGACCACAGGTATGGTAGTGTCTTAACATTCACAGTAATTTAAGGGTTATTCCCCCTCAAAAAAAAGTTATCCCCAGCAGTTTGGTATCCAGAAATACCAAGATCTAGGTTTGGGATTCTAAAGCCCCAATGTTCAGATGGCTGAGGGTCCCAGCGGTCTGACGCTCAATAAAAAGAAATTGGGTTATTTGGAACAACCCTTTAAAAGTGTTTAACAATAGAGCTTTTAATTGCGGCTTTCAGTCTGGCTGTAATTACTGATGCACACTTCTAGCATAGGAAAACATACAGGTCAGGCCAGTGGCACTAAAAGAGAAGCACACAGCCAGGCAGCAAGCAAGACGACAAAGAGTGGGAAGCAAAGTGCTCCTACTTTAGAACATGGGGTAACTCTTTTAACTATTATTTTCTTGATTCTTTAATAATCTGTACTATTTCATAATCTTGCACCTATACTGTTTCTATAAAGAGGACCTGTCATCAGGTCAAAAGTGGCCAGATTTGGTTATTATTTCATTCCTGCTGCTCTCCTGAGTACTCTGGGGTTTTTTCCTAAATCTGCTATATTGTTTCAGATATATCATACTTTTTATATAGTGCATCTTATTAGAGAAGAGTGAACTTGTTCAGAAAATGTTCGCTAATCTCAAATTTGGCATGAACATTACACATTCTGATTCGTGTTCGTCACCCCGTGCGGTTTTACTTAAAATCGGTAGAGTTCGGTAAATGATTTCCAATAATGCTTTTGTTAAGAGTTTGTCTAGGATAGCGGTGCTGTATGATGAGCGTGTTTGATGAGGGGATGGGAATAGGTCAGAAGAGCGGCAGACTTTTTTTTTTATCTTAATGGGTGGAGATTCCAGCAGCCAATCAGGTCAATGTGGTTTGAACCAAACCAATCATGTAGTGGTTTGGTTCTCCAACCCTAGAGGTTTAGAAGTTTAGTTCTCCAATTAGTGATGGTCGAGCACTAAAATGCTCGGGTGCTCGTTGCTTGGGTCGAGCACATTGGAATACTCGGGTGCTCGACCCGAGCAAAGAGCCCAATGTAAGTCTATGGGAAACTCGAGCATTTTTCAGGCAGCTACCCCCGGCGGTCTGCAGAGGGTCTAAAAATTGCCCAAGTCGATGTGAGCAGTGCTCAAATCGCATGGGAACAGCATGGGGAAGACCCATGGAAGCATTTCTTTCTCCCAGGTCACTTCTTTCAACAATGTTGTCAGAGGTATTACGCCACTTTTACGGACTCACAATAAAACATACTAAAACGAAACAAAAAAGGATTTTTATGGGAAATATGTTAAGGAACATCCTTTCCAGGGTAATGACTTGTATATAAGGCAAAATAAATAACCAAAAACAAAAATACTCCTCCACACCTTGGGCTATGTTCACATGTAGCGTTTTTGATGCATTTTTGCACATTTGCATTGCTTTCAAACGTGACAAATGCATTCACCGGTAAATGTCATTTTACCTTTTTACAACTTTATTTGGCCATATGGTGTGTGAGACATGATCAGACTCATCCTGTTTCATTTATGAAGGAGGGACTCTGAAAGTCACAAACCCTATTTTTATATGGCCATCAGGCGGCTTTTACTATTCTTAAAGGGCCAGCAGTTGGCCCTCGCTATTCTTAGAGAGCCATCAGCCATCTAGGCTTTGTTGTTCCCATTACTAAAGAGTGGGTCTCCTATACTGTTATTACGTATGCAGTGAGTGGCAGGGCAACCCAAAATTTAGACTAGACACACCCCAATACCCTTTTGAAAATTTGGACGCACCCCAATACCCCTTTGAAGAGACTTTGTTTTCAGGAGGCCCTCCTCTATGTTCTCATTATTAGGAAGTGGGTCTCCCATTGTGTTTGTCTGTGCAGTGAATGCAAGGGTTGCCAAAAATTTGGAGGCACTCCAATGTCCCTTAGAAGAGACGTGGAAGTCAGAAGGCCTCCTGAAAATAATGGCCCCATTATTAGGAAGTGGGTCAAAAATTTGGAAGCACTCCAATGAACCTTGGAGGAGATGTAGAGGGCCTCATGAAACAGTGTTCCTATTATTAGGAAGTGGGTCTCCCATAGTGTTGGCCTATGCAGTGAATGCAAGGGCTGCCAAAAATTGGGAGGCATTCCAATGCCCCTTGGAAGAGACATGGAGGAGGACCTCATAAAAAAATGTTCCCATTAGAAAGGAGCTGGTCTCCTATATTTGTAATGCCCATGCACTAAGAGTATGGGCTGACAAACATTTACCCCTGGGGGGTATACATGAACATACTGTATAATTTTTTTTTTACAGGCATCATAAACACCCTTTAAAAAAATTCTGTGGGTGTTGCATCACGGACCACGGTCACCCTGGTGACATGGCGGTGTAGGATGAGGATGAGGAGAAGGAGGGAGACAAGGGCAAATAGCCAAAATCAGGAAGCGTATACCCATGTGTGGGTGTGAAAAGGTGCATGGGACTACACCTCCCAAAAATAGACAGTGGATTTGAGTTTATGTTACGCTGCTATCATTCGGTGGTGTGGAGAAGTTTGGCCCAATCCAGCCCTTGTTCATTTTTATAAGAGTCAGCCTGTCAGCATTTTCAGTTGACAGGCGGATGCGCTTATCAGTTATAATTCCACCAGCGGCAATAAAAACCCGCTCTGATAAAACGCTAGCGGCAGGGCAGGCCAGGACCTCCAAGGCGTAGAGAGCTAGTTCATTCCACATATCCAGCTTGGATACCCAATAATTATAAGGCAAAAAGGAATCACTGAGGACGTTGGTACGGTTGGCAAGGTATTCCCTCAGCATCTTCCCCAACTTTGCACTCCTTGTGAGAGTATCCCACGCCTCAGGGCCTGTGCGATGGGAGGGGCTGAGAAAATTCTCCCAGGACTTTGACAGTGTTCCCCTGCCTCTGCTGGATTGGAGTTGTGTCTCTCTCGCCTTTAGTCCTTGGTTGTCCAATGAACTGTGACCTCTGCTGCCAGCGTTTTCAGATGGGAATTTTTTTAATAGTTCCCCAACAAGGGCCTTCTGGTGCTGCCCCATTTTTATAGACCTGTCCGCATAAGGAATAAGAGTTATAAAGTTCTCCTTGTAGCATTGGTCTAGAACAGTCACCAACCAGCAATGACTGTCACCCAAAATTTTGAGCACGAGATGGTCACGGGAAAGGCAGCGCAACATAAACTCAGCCATGCATGCCAGACTGCTAACAGGCTAGACTTCCATGTCTTCACCAAGAGGACAACTGATCATGCTCTCCTTCTCCTCCTCCCATCTGTCCTCAGGCCATCCAAGCTGAGCAGACAGTATGACAGTTGTGCAGGTAGTACCATCTATAGAGCATGAAACTAGCTCCTGTTCTTCCTCCTCCTCTTCCTCATTGTCACCCAATTCACGTTGGGATGAGATGAGGCTGGGCTGTGTGTAATCATCCTGTATGGTTCCTTGCTCCATCTCATTGTGCTCCGCATGCAAGGCATCCTCTTTGATTGTGAGCAGAGCGCATTTCAGAAGACAGAGAAGCGGGATGGTGACGCTAATTATGATGTCATCGCCGCTCACCATCTTGGTGGAGTCCTCAAAGTTTTGGAGGATCGTACATATGTCTGACATTCATGTCCACTCTTGAGGTCTTATGTGTGGAGTCTGAACTAAATACCGACAGCCTTGTTGATGATGGTGCTCAACAACTGCCCTCTTCTGCTCACAAATCCTTCCCAACATCTGTAGTGTAGAGTTCCAACGCGTGGGGACATCACACACCAGTCTGTGAGCCGGAAGCTGCAAATGCTGCTGAAACACGGCAAGGACGGCGGAAGCTGTAGGTGACTTTCTAAAATGGGCACACAGGCGGCATACTTTAACAAGCAGAACCGGCAGCTCAGGGTAGGATTTGAGAAATCACAGAACCACGAGGTTAAGCACAAGGGCCAGGCATGGTACGTACAGTACAGTACGTACAGTACAGACCAAAAGTTTGGACACACCTTCTCATGGTTGTCAGGCTGGTAGTTTTGCCACTCCTGCTAATGCTGACCTGGCAGGTGGTGAAAATGTTCTTTTTGGGGTTAACGGCAGAGTCTTTAAAAAACAACCAGACTCAGGAAGATCTAACAGTTGGCTGCTCAAATATTTTGGAATTGCTACATGCAATCTCCTCTTGCCCTGCTTCAAGTGGACCGGGCGAGAGGCCCGAATCTATAAATGGAAAAGTGAACAGCTCTTCGGAGTGTCCAAGTGTGGGATGAGTTGTCTCCGGGCACTCGGCATAGTGTGAGGAAGGAGGATCAGGGTGAGGAATATGCAGTCCAGACTCATGGCTACTGAGACTTGACCGTGTGGAAGACAGGGTTGTGGTGGTGGTGGCAAAGTGACTGGAAGCATTATCGCTATCCAGCCAACAACTTTTTGACACTGCTCTGGGTTCAATAGTGGTGTGCTGTGGTCCCCTAGGAATTGGGACCGGAAGGTCGGGCGAGAAGATGTGGGTGTTTCTTGTGGCACAATTTCAGCTTGCCCATGGCCTCGGCCTCTGCATGCACCATCACCATCATGTCCAGTTACCCGTCCCTTGCCACGCACCTTGCCCATTTTAAATGGAGGACAATATCTTCCATGCTCACTACAAATGGCTAAATTTGGAGCGAAGTTATATGTGATCCGTGTGACAGACAAATCACAATTTTAAATACCTGGCCTGTAGGTAACTATTTTGAACAGCAAAGTGGTGTCAAAAACTTTGCTCACACACTGAAAATTTTTTTTTAATGGAGGCCAGAAATGGCAGAATTTTCTGAAAACGTATATGTGATCCGTGTGACGGAAAAACCACAGTTTTAAATACCTGACCTGAAGGTAACTATTTTTAAAAGCAAAGTGGTGTCAATAGCTTCACTGACACACTGCAACAAAATTTTAATGGAGGCCAGAAATGGCAATATTTTCAGCGCAATTATATGTGATCCATGTGACGGACAAACCACAGTTTTAAATACTTGGCCTGTAGGTAACTATTTTTAACAGCAAACTGGTGTCAATAGCTTCACTGACACACTGCAACAAAATTTCAATAGAGTCCAGAAATGGCAGCATTTTCAGCCAATTATATGTGATCTGTGTGACGGACAAATCACAGTTTTAAATAGCTGGATTTTTAGCACTGTAATATGGGAAGGACCTGGCTGTATTCTGCAGTGCCAACAAGCAAATGGCGCAGATAAACGGTGTTCTCTGGATTGCTTTTTAAGCAAATAATGAGGATTAAGATCCAAAAAAATTATTCCTGGTCCCTGAGACCTGGGTCTATGTCTAGAAGTGTCTAACAACAGCAGCAGCAGACAGAACTGGAAAGGAGCCTCTTGTGCTATATGCACTGCAGTCTGCTATATACACTGCCTGCCTGATATCGCTGCAGATGGATTAGTCCTCAGAAGAACTATTTGTTGAGATGGATATGTGCAATATACTTCTGTTCTACCTACACTATCTAATAAAGAAGCAAATCTCTCCCTTGCTCAGCAGCAGCTCTCCCTACACTGTCTGATTGCGGAGTAGACTGATGAGTAGTGTTGAGCCACCCCCGTAGTGTTTGGGTTCGGTTCGGTTCGTCGAACACCGGGATGTTCGAGGAACTGTTCGTCGAACTGTTCGTCGAACACCTTAGAACACCGTCGAACACCGTTAAAACCAATGGCAGGCAAACAAAAACACATAGAAACACATAGAAAACACCTGCAAAGGTGTCCAAAAGCTGACAAACTGCTCAGAAGACACTCTCTTTAAAAAAGCCGGCCGGCAATTCAGCAGCGGCATACACCGGTACCCGACAATTTAGACAAGAAGGAATAGAGCATCACACATAGATTAGATAGATAGAAACATGTCAGTCACACATATAAGAAGCACAGTGACAGTGTTGGTTACTGCACTTGTCATTTAGTGTAAAGGATTTATTAAAAAAAATATTAGTGTTTTCATGCACCGTCTCTTTAAAAAAGCCGGCCGGCAATTCAGCATCTGTACCCGACAATTTAGAACAGAAAGAATAGAGCTTCACACATAGATTAGATAGATAGAAACATGTCAGTCCCATATATAATAAGTACAGTGATAGTGTTGCTTACTGTACTTGTCATTTAGTGTAAAGGATTTATTTAAAAAAATAATAGTGTTTTCATGCACTGTCTCTTTAAAAAAGCCGGCCGGCAATTCAGCAGCGGTACCCGACAATTTAGAACAGAAAGATAGAGCATCACACATAGATTAGATAGATAGAAACATGTCAGTCACATATATATGAAGTACAGTGATAGTGTTGGTTACTGTACTTGTCATTTAGTATTAAAATAATGGATTTATTATTAAAAAAATTGGCGTAGGGTTCCCCTTAATTTTAGGCTCTAGCGGAGGTTAAGCAGACGGCTGGGGCAGATGTTTGAAGCCTGGGAAGGGGGTAATACCCACGGAGCTTCCCAGGCTACTAATATCAGCCCCCAGCTGAATACATAGCCTTTACTAGCTATTAAAATGGGGGACCCCCCAAAAAAAATGACGTGGGGTCCCCCCTAATTTAATAGCTAGCAAAGGCTAGGCAGAGAGCTGGGGGCTGATATTAATAGCCCAGGAAGGGAGCCATGAATATTGGCCCCCTCCCAGGCTAGAAACACCAGCCGGCAGCCGCCCCAGAAATGGCGCATTCATAGGATGCGCCAATTCTGGCACTTAGCCTCGCTCTTCCACGCTGCCCTGGTGCGGTGGCAGGGGGTAATAGGGTTGGGGTTGATGTCAGCTTATAATGCCAGCTGACATCAAGCCCAGGTTAGTAATGGAGAGGCGTCTATAAGACACCCCCATTACTAACCCCATAGTCAAAGTTAAAAAAAACACAAACACCCAGAATAAAGTCCTTTAATTGAAATAAAGACACAATCCTTTATTGTTCTAAATTAAACCATACTTACCATCACGCCCATTCCAGCTGAAGCCAACGATCTCCTGCAATAAAAGAAAAATAATAAAGCAACCTCATCCTTACCTTTCCATGGTTCCCACGACAGCTTCAGCTCTGCTACATCGAGATGACAGGCTGGACCGCAGCAGAACGCTGCCATCCAGCCTGTCATCCCGCAGACACTGAGAAGCGCAGGCTTGCTTGCGCTGCTCAGCGTCTCTCTGTGACGACATCCAGATGAGCCGAGTTCATGTCCAATGAACTCGGCTCACCTCATGCACGTCACTGACAGCGTGGGAAAATTCTCACGCTGAAGCGCTGATTGCAGGAGAATTTTCCCACGCTGTCAGTGACGTGCAGGAGGTGAGCTGAGTTCATTGGACATGAGCTCACCTCATGCACATCACTGACAGCGTGGGAGAATTCTCCTGCACTCAGCACTTCAGCGTGAGAATTTTCCCACGCTGTCAGTGACGTGCATGAGGTGAGCCGAGTTCATTGGACATGACCTCGGCTCATCTGGATGCCGTCACAGCGAGACAGTGAGGAGCGCAAGCATGCCTGCGCTTCTCAGTGTCTGCGGGATGACAGACTGGATGGCAGCGTTCTGCTGCGGTCCAGCCAGTCATCTCGATGTAGCAGAGCTGAAGCTGTCGTGGGAACCATGGAAAGGTAAGGATGAGGTTGGTTTATTATTTTTCTTTTATTGCAGGAGATCGTTGGCTTCAGCTGGAATGGGTGTGATGGTAAGTATGGTTTAATTTAGAACAATAAAGAATTGTGTCTTTATTTCAATTAAAGGACTTTATTCTGGGTGTTGTGTTTTTTTTAAATACTTTACTAGAAATTCATGGCGGTCATGTCTAATACTGGCGTGACCCCATGAATTTTGGGCTTGGGGCCAGCTGATAATACCAAGCTGGCCCTAACCCCTTTATTACCCAGTGAGCCACCGCACCAGGGCCCTGGATGAGTTGGGTACAGCGCCAGAAGATGGCGCTTCTATGAACGCGCCATTTTCCGGAGTGGCTGCGGACTGCAATTTGTAGCGGGGGGGGGGCCCAGAAAGCTTGGGCCTCCCTGCGCTGCAGATTCCAGCCCCCAGCTGCCTAGTTGTACCTGGCTGGACACAAAAATAGGGCGAAGCCCCACGTACTTTTTTTTTTATTATTTCATGAAATTCATGAAATAATTAAGAAAAAAAGGCCTTCCCTATATTGTTGTGTCCGGCCAGGTACAAATAGGCAGCTGGTGGTTGGGGGCAGCCCGTTCCTGCCTGCTGTACCTGGCTGGACACAAATATAGTGCGAAGCCCCACTTCAATTTTTTTTAATTATTTCATGAAATTCATGAAATAATTAAGGAAAAAAGGGCTTCCCTATATTGTTGTGTCCGGCCAGGTACAAATAGGCAGCTGGTGGATGGGGGCAGCCCGTTCCTGCCTGCTGTACCTGGCTGGACACAAATATAGTGCGAAGCCCCACTTCAATTTTTTTAAATTATTTCAGGAAATTCATGAAATAATTTAAAAAAAATTGACGTGGGGCTTCGCACTATATTTGTGTCCAGCCAGGTACAGCAGGCAGGAACGGGCTGCCCCCAACCACCAGCTGCCTATTTGTACCTGGCCGGACACAACAATATAGGGAAGCCCTTTTTTTCTTAATTATTTCATGAAATAATTTAAAGAAAATTGACGTGGGGCTTCGCCCTGTTTTTGTGTCCAGCCAGGTACAACTAGGCAGCTGGGGGCTGGAATCCGCAGCGCAGGGAGGCCCAAGCTTTCTGGGCCACCCCCGCTGCAAATTGCAGTCCGCAGCCACCCCGGAAAATGGCGCGTTCATAGAAGCGCCATCTTCTGGCGCTGTACCCAACTCATCCAGGGCCCTGATGCGGTGGCTCACTGGGTAATAAAGGGGTTAGGGCCAGCTTGGCATTATCAGCTGGCCCTAAGCCCGAAATTCATGGGGTCACGCCAATATTAGACATGACCACCATGAATTTCTAGTAAAGTATTTAAAAAAAACACAACACCAAGAAAAAAGTCCTTTAATTGAAATAAACACACAATTCTTTATTGTTCTAAATTAAACCATACTTACCATCACGCCCATTCCAGCTGAAGCCAACGATCTCCTGAAATAAAAGAAAAATAATAAAGCAACATCATCCTTACCTTTCCATGGTTCCCATGACAGCTTCAGCTCTGCTACATCGAGATGACAGGCTGGACCGCAGCAGAACGCTGCCATCCAGCCTGTCATCCCGCAGACACTGAGAAGCGCAGGCTTGCTTGCGCTCCACAGTGTCTCTCTGTGAGGGCATCCAGATGAGCCGAGTTAATGTCCAATGTACTCGGCTCACCTCATGCACGTCACTGACAGCGTGGGAAAATTCTCCTGCACTCAGCGCTTCAGCGTGGGAGAATTCTCACACTGAAGCGCTGAGTGCAGGAGAATTCTCCCACGCTGTCAGTGACGTGCAGGAGGTGAGCTGAGTTCATTGGACATGAGCTCACCTTATGCACGTCACTGACAGCGTGGGAAAATTCTTCTGCACTCAGCGCTTCAGCGTGGGAGAATTCTCACGCTGAAGCGCTCAGTGCAGGAGAATTCTCCCACGCTGTCAGTGACGTGCAGGAGGTGAGCTGAGTTCATTGGACTTGAGCTCACCTTATGCACGTCACTGACAGCGTGGGAGAATTCTCCTGCACTCACCGCTTCAGCGTGAGAATTTTCCCACGCTGTCAGTGACGTGCATGAGGTGAGCCGAGTTCATTGGACATGAACTCGGCTCATCTGGATGTCGTCACAGAGAGACGCTGAGCAGCGCAAGCAAGCCTGCGCTTCTCAGTGTCTGCGGGATGAGAGGCTGGATGGCAGCGTTCTGCTGCGGTCCAGCCTGTCATCTCGATGTAGCAGAGCTGAAGCTGTCGTGGGAACCATGGAAAGGTAAGGATGAGGTTGCTTTATTATTTTTCTTTTATTGCAGGAGATCGTTGGCTTCAGCTGGAATGGGCGTGACGGTAAGTATGGTTTAATTTAGAACAATAAAGGATTGTGTCTTCATTTCAATTAAAGGACTTTATTCTGGGTGTTTGTGTTTTTTTTAACTTTGACTATGGGGTTAGTAATGGGGGTGTCTTATAGACGCCTCTCCATTACTAACCTGGGCTTGATGTCAGCTGGCATTATAAGCTGACATCAACCCCAACCCTATTACCCCCTGCCACCGCACCAGGGCAGCGTGGAAGAGCGAGGCTAAGTGCCAGAATTGGCGCATCCTATGAATGCGCCATTTCTGGGGTGGCTGACGGCTGGTGTTTCTAGCCTGGGAGGGGGCCAATATTCATGGCTCCCTTCCTGGGCTATTAATATCAGCCCCCAGCTGTCTGCCTAGCCTTTGCTAGCTATTAAATTAGGGAGGACCCCACGTCATTTTTTTGGGGGGGTCCCCATTTTAATAGCTAGTAAAGGCTATGTATTCAGCTGGGGGCTGATATTAGTAGCCTGGGAAGCTCCGTGGGTATTACCCCCTTCCCAGGCTTCAAACATCTGCCCCAGCCGTCTGCTTAACCTCCGCTAGAGCCTAAAATTAAGGGGAACCCCACGCCAATTTTTTTAATAATAAATCCTTTATTTTAATACTAAATGACAAGTACAGTAACCAACACTATCACTGTACTTCATATATATGTGACTGACATGTTTCTATCTATCTAATCTATGTGTGAAGCTCTATTCTGTCTGTTATAAATTGTCGGGTACCGCTGCTGAATTGCCGGCCGGCTTTTTTAAAGAGACGGTGCATGAAAACACTATTATATTTTTTGATAAATCCTTTACGCTAAATGACAAGTACAGTAAGCAGCACTTTCACTGTACTTCGTATATATGTGGCTGACATGTTTATATCTATCTAATCTATGTGTGAAGCTCTATTCTTTCGGTTCTAAATTGTCGGGTACAGGTGTATGCGCTGATGAATTGCCGGCTTTTCATGTTTCACTGTGAGCACTGTTCCCATCGATTTGGGCAATCACTGTAATGCCACAACCACCATGGCTGTGGCATTACAGTGAGTGGCAGACAATCCCTGCATGATTGGTGCTCTAAATAGCGCCAGACATGCAGGACACGCTTTTGGTGCGCGAACAGTTATCGAACATAACCTCGAACAGCCGAATTTTTTGCAAATCGTTCGGGTTCGTCGAACAACTCGAACACCGCCCAAAACAGCTCGAATTTGAGATTGGCGAACAGTTCTAGTCGAACACCGCTCATCTCTACTGATGAGCACAGCAGCGCCAGGTCTGATATAGACCTGATGATGCTGTGCAGCCAGCCAATCACTGTAATGCCACAACCAACATGGCTGCGGTATTACAGTGATTGGCAGGCAATCCCTGCATGTTCATTGGCTCTGTAAATAGCGCCATGCATGCAGGTAGGGGACCCGAGCATTCGCCAAAGCATCTCGCATGTACTCGGCGAGCTCTGAGCATCTCGAGTACTGAGATACTCCGGAGAGTACCGAGCACTTGCGAGTATGCTCGCTCATCACTAGTAAATACCTTGTGCTGCATGTTCTTGCCTGTGATCAACCCAGCACCAACCGCGTGCACTCCCTCTCCCCATTCATTGGGAAAGCACTCGGTGGATGCAGGGTTTGACGCGCGTGGTATCCCCGCCCACAACCCAGCTGCCACCGCGGGGACCGCATCACTGTTGTCACACCTCACTTGACGTGACATCAGCGAGAGGGTTACGTGATGCCTGTGAGCGGCCAACTATAGCGCCACTCACAGGCAGTAACACCAAAGCAAGGTATTTACAAAGACACTTATTTTCATCATAAAAATACATTGGCCTATTTTAAATAGTAGTGGACAACCTCTTTAATAGCGCAGTTATAAGGACTATGGGGAGGTAATATCTCTGCCTCTTTTTCCAGGAACACATCTCTGAAGTCTTTCAGGTATCCTGGCAGACCTTCCAGTCTTGCGGAGAAAATTTGTACAGAACTAAGACATTTCTTATGACCATTGGAACTTAACAATATCCTTCCGACACCAATCAATCACAGAATTGTGAATACACAGCCATGGAAACCCCAATATCAACCCAGTAGGCAAATTATCATAGCATAGCAGGAGATGGAATCAAAGTGAAGTGTTCCCACTTTAAGTGTGAATTCCACCATTACCAGCTGGACAAAGTTCTGAAGTAATGGTCCCTTATTCTAATCTCAGGATCAATCCTGAATCAATGAAGTTCGCAGCAGACCCACAATCAATGAAAGTTAGTGCTGTTAATGACTGGTCTTGGAAAAGAAGTTCCACATTCGGTAGTACTTTATCTGGGGAGTTAAAAGGTAACTGGAAGTCTGGGTGACCTCCTCAACAATCACCCAGACTTTGTCGTTTTCCCGACAACTTGCTTGCTTGTGGTCGTATCAAGCAGTCATTGAGAAAATCCCCAGTGCAACCACAGTAGAGGCAGAGTCCAAGATCGCACTGATGTCTCCTATCTAAGGTCCGAGACCTGGCAACTCCAACTTCCAACTGTTCTGCCTCAGGTAGGTGGACAGATTCAGAGAAAGTGACTGAAACCTCCTGTCGCTCATCACACCTCTCCCGAATCTTGCGATCCAACCGAATGGCCTGATTCATAGCCTCCCCCAAGGAGCAGGGTGGAGTATGCAGAGCCAGCGAATTGTTAAGTGTATCCCAAAGGCCTCATTGAAGCTGACACCTGAGAGCTGCGTCATTCAACAGAACTTTAGTGGACCATTGTAGAAACTCGGTACTACAGTCCTCAGTGGTGCGGCCCCCCTTGTCAGGTTCATGATCTTTGCCTCGGTGACCTTGATTCTTTCAGGTTCATCATTAGTGTTGAGCCACCCCCGTAGTGTTCGAGTTCGGTTCGGTTCGTCGAACACCCGTGTGTTCGCCGAACTGTTCGTCGAACTGTTCGTCGAACACCTTCGAACACCGTTAAAACCAATGGCAGGCAAACAAAAACACATAGAAACACATAGAAAACACCTTCAAAGGTGTCCAAAAGCTGACAAACTGCTCAGAAGACACAACTAACACATGGAAAAGTGACAAGTACATATAGTCATGCAAAAAGAAAAGAGGTGGAGGAGTAAAAGGAGGGGGAGACACAGATATAGGCATGTCATGCCCTTCTAAAATCCAAAAAGTGAGAAGCCGACACGTTCAGTCTGCTCCTGCCCGTGCCACCTCCGTGTCGCCGGGTTTGTGCCAGAGCCGCGGTGAACCCTGACGGCCAGCCCCCCTCTCCCAATACTGGTGCCTGTCCGCTGGTGGGTCGAGCGAGCCCCCCTGTGGTGGAGGAAGCTCTAAGCTTTTTAATTTAAATTGTCTCTCTAATTTGAATAAATACACTTTAAATCCATTTACAAGGATCTATTGGAGTGCAAGTCTCATGCCAGCAGCCGCGTAATTCCAGCTCCAGTAGCGTCCACTAAAGCTGCTGCAGTTAAAAAGCTTTTATAAGGATCGAGCTCGGCTGTCCACCGCAAGGCATCCTACTGCCAGTCCGAGCCCCTATGCCTTGGGGTGCCTCCTGATGCTCTTCACTGAGTATCCCGTGGTCCCGAAGCATTTCCTTTGAAAAATTGAAGTGTCCAAACTACAGGTGGTGTAGCTTGCTTAACAGCCGGGATAATCTGCTGACTAGCAGACCCTGCTACTAGGCACAAAGTATTTCCTGGGCTAGATGCAGTTAAAAATTTGTAATTAGATACTCTCATTGGATGCTGAGAAAGCATTCCATAGAGTCTCCTGGCACGCCATATATGATTCTCTTAAAAAGCTTGGGGTAGGGGTCTAGGGGACCCTTTTATAGCCAAAATCACGGCCCTGTATCGCAATACGTCACCTAGGCTGAAGATAAATGGAACTGTAGCACCCTGAGGACTCGGTTGCTACAGACGTATTGCACCTCACCCAGAGGTGTGATATCTCACTCTCAGGTAAGGATGTAGTGTGGATCAGGACCCAACACCTGCATGCATTACACCACATTGCCATGGGGCAGGGCGACCAATATGCCCCTGAGATGGGCACGACAGTCCCTGTCCCTGGCTGGAGTGGGGGGAGGGAACACTGAGGAAGGGGAACCCTGTAGTGCAGGAGCAGGGAGGAAGCAGTTCCTGGGTGCATTGAGAAGGGAGTATAAAAGGTGGGCACCATCTTAGTTCAGTGCAGAGAAGTCTGAGCAGAAGTGGCAGGGAGCAGGGGCTCTGCATGAGCTCTGCTCCGGAGGCGGGCCTAGTAACAGAGGCCCAGGCCTGGAAGAGGGAGAAGGAAGGAAGAGGAGCAGAGAAGGCTCCAGGAACGAGGAACGAAGGGATCTCAGGGGTGCGGACGGGCGAGTCGCCACCGCACGCCCGAATCCACCTGCGTGGAGGGGTCAGGCCAAAGGGGGAGACCGGTCCCCGAAACTAGTGGAGGCAGGAAACGACCCTCAGCTAGAAACAGGAGGCTGTGACATTTTATGTGGCGCAGGCCCTCGCTACACCCGCTAGGAAGGCACCACATAGGGTCAGGGAAACTGGCGCCAAGTTTACCAAGCGGAGGCTCGAGGCAGCCGGACAGAAGGGTTGGTAAGAAAGGCCAGACAAAGGACACACAAAGGGGGTCCTGTGAAGCACTCCAAAGTTATCTGGGAGTTGTCTGAGCCCCTCACCTGGTGAGCACAGTACGACGTGGGCAGCCGTTACCTGCAGACGTGGTCTGGATAATAAGAACTGTGAGTAAAGGCCCTGGACTGCATCACTGACTCCGTGTCGTTACTGCTGCTGCCCTGCACCATCACCCCCATCCTCCGCATACACTGCCCTGAGGCTATACTCCTCCCGTGGGGAGTTATGCTACGCTCTGCTGCACCCACAACACCAGCCTCAGTGGTCTGCCCTGGAGCGGCGGTTCACTCTGACCGCAATCCACGGGTGGCGTAGTCGGACATTTAAACATCAAAACCACATAAATAGTTCCGCCACTGGTTTGACCGCCCTGAGCCACGGAACCGGATTGCCGCCACGGAGACTACAACCACCAGCATCCACCAAAAAGGGTCCGGCTCCGGGTGTCCCAAGGCCCAGGGGGCGCGTCAGAACATTTTCATCACCTTTCACAATCACCAATGGGACAAGGCAGGGATGTTCTCTGTCCCCTCTCTTATACATCCTAGTGACGGAGCACCTGCTCTCATCAATTCGCCATAACCCCAATATTAGGTGGATTGAGGTGGGAGGCACCGAGTACAAGTGCTCTCTATTTGCTGATGATGTCCTAGTATATATCACTCAATCACATATATCCATCCATGCTGTTATGGCTGAAATAGATCACTTTGTTACATGGTCAAATTTTAAAATCAATGCAGCGAAGTCTGAGGCCCTCGATGTCTCCCTCCCCAAATCCATATAGGATTCCATCCAGTCCAACTTTCCCTTTGCCTGGCCCTCACAGGGTATCAAATACTTAGGAATTCCTATTCATAGAGACCTCTCCCATCTATGTTATCTTAATTTTGGGCCCTTTATTGAACAACTCCATACAGACCACGGTTGGCAAGTTAGAACTGTAAGATTCACTACGTGAACCACTGGTGTTTTTTGGAAAAGCACATGTACACTGTGTTCCAAATTATTATGCAAAAAGTGTTTAGGAGTGATAAGGGAAGAATTTGTTTGTTTGTCAGTTAAACTCATTGATGGTGATGTGTGTCAGGGCTCTTTATATCACTGTAAGCAATTGCAGACACCTGTGCTAATTCGTTTGGCAGGTGTGTCCAATGAAAGGCAAGACTACTTAAGAAGGCTGTCTCACATTATTAAGCAGCCTACATTTTCTGCCAAAATGGGAAAGAAAAAGGATGTGTCGGCTGCTGAGAGGCAACAAATTGTGGAGTGTTTAGGTCAAGGCATGACTACAATCAACATTGTGCGATGATCAGTATGAAGTGTCTTGGCAATCAAGAAGTATGTAGCTGATTCACAGTACACACGTGTGCGTGCTGATAAGGGCAAATTGAGGACTCTTTCCTACAGGCAATTATGTCAGGTTGAAAGAGCAGCGGCAAAAAAGCCTTGTCATAGCAGCAGACAAGTTTTTGAAGCTGCTTGTGCCTCCAACGTCCCCCGAACAACAAGATGCAGGGTCCTTCAGAGGTTTGCAGCTGTGCATACGCCATCCTGTCGACCTCCTCTATCCACTTCACACAAGCAGAAACGGCTCCAGTGGGCCAAACATTACATGAAGACTAATTTCAAAACTGTTTTGTTCACGGATGAGTGCCGTGCAGCGCTCGATGGTCCAGATGGATGGAGTGGAGGATGGCTGGTTGATGGACACCCCACGCAAACACGGCTACAGCGCCAACAAGGAGGAGGTGGAGTAATGTTTTGGGCTGGAATCATGGGGAGAGAGATTGTCGGCCCCTTTAGGATCCCTGAAGGCGCTAAAGATGAACTCCATAATGTATGTGGATTTTCTCAAACAGCACTTCCTGCCATGGTTCAAGAAGAAGAACCGTGTATTTCACAGCAAGATCATTTTTCTGCATGATAATGCACCATCTCATGCTGCACATAAAACATCTGCATCTCTGGCTGATATGGGCATAAAAGGGGACAAACTTATGGTGTGACCCCCATGCTCCCCTGACCTCTACCCCATTCAGAACCTTTGGAGCATCATTAAAAGGAGTGTCTATGATGGCGGGAGGCAGTTCACATCTAAGCAACAGCTCTGGGAGGGTATTCTGTCCTCATGCAAAACAATTGAAGCAGAAACCATCCAAAACCTGACAAATTCAATGGACGAGAGAGTTCAGAAGCTCCTTTCGAACAAGGGGTCCTATGTGAAAATGTAACATCACCTAGAATAAAGTTTTGAGTTGAAAACTGTTTGATTTCAGTTTCTAACAACCTGCTAATGCTTATAATTTCAAAAATGACCATTTTTTTGGTCTTTATTAAAATGAAAAGGTTGATCGAAAAGTTTGGGGGATCTAAGAGTGTGGCAACCCAGTAGTCATGATTACTTCGAATTCTGACAATATGAGGGTCATGCTGCAGGTAGTGCAGCAAGAAGGCACTTATGTGTCTTGCGCATCTCGGAGCCCCAAAATTATTTTCCGGGCTAGATGCAGCTAAAAATTATTATTAATTTTAAATCTGGTGAAGCTTTAGTATAGATGGCCTAATAGGATCAGTGCTGCAGACTGCTACAAAGCCCAAATTATTTTCCAGTCAAGATACAGATAAACATGATTAGTAATTTTAAATCTGGTGGAGCTTATTATAGATGGCCTAATAGAATCAGTGCTGCACACTGCTACAAAGCCCAAATTATTTTCCAGCCAAGATACAGATAAACATGATTAGTAATTTGAAAGCTTAAAACGGTTGGTAGGGTGATTTTAACCAATCATCAAGCTTTTACTCTCCCCAGAATGACAGAGGGGTAGAAAAGTCGTTTCGGATCCATAATTTGTTCATCTTTATGAACGTGAGTCTGTCTACATTATCAGTGGAGAGCCGCGTGCGCTTATCTGTCAGCACACCACCAGCAGCGCTGAACACACGTTCAGACAGAACGCTGGCTGCGGGGCATGACAAGATCTCCAAGGCGTAAGTGGCTAGCTCCGGCCATTTATCCAGATTGGAAGCCCAAAAAGAGCAAGGGTCCAGTGACACAGTCGTGGCTTCAATGTTTACTTGGAGATACTCCTGTACCATCGTCTCTAGGCGTTGACTATGTGTCAGACTTCTTGTCTCCTGTGGCCTTGCAAAGGATGGGCTAAAAAAGTGGTGAAATGATTCCGCAAAATTGATGTTACCAGCAGATACTGTTGTTCTGTTACGGTTTGAGTGCTGAACACTTGACGGTCCCACGGTTGGCAAGTTGGAACTGTGAGATTCACTACGTGCACCACTGGTATTTTGTGGAAAAGCACATGTAAGATTCTGCAACAGTCTCTGCTGATACTCCTGCATGCGTGCATCCCTTTCTATGGCAGGAATAATTTCTGCAAATTTACTTTTGTACCGGGGATCTAACAGTGTGGCAACCCAGTAGTCAGGATTATTTCTAATTCTCACAAATCGAGGGTCATGTTGCAGGTAGTGCAGCAAGAAGGCACTCATGTGTGTTGCGCATCCAGGAGCACCAAGTCCCTGTTGTGTTGGTGGCGAGGTAACAATCATGCTTCCTTCCTCTGTCCTCTCCCCCCAACCTCGCACAACAGAAATGTGATCAAGGTCTCCCTCATCTGATGAGTCTTCCATCAGTTCGTTCTCCACTTCTTCCTGGGCTCCTGCACCTTCCTCACTAGTTTGGCTGCTACCATGCGCCCTGGTAAAACCATCTCCCCCACCCTCACATGCCTGCCGCCTTGGTGCTGCCGACCGTCTGGACCTTGCAGATGTTAGCCCTTCCGCATACAACTCCTCCTCCTCTACTTCCTCCACCTCCTCTTGTGCCACCACCTGACTCCGAATTCTGTTTAACATGTGCTCCAGCATGTAAATCACCGGAATAGTCATGCTGATAATGGCATCGTCAGCACTAAGCATCTTCGTCGCCATTTCAAAACTGTGCAGAAGGGTGCATAGGTCCCTGATTTGAGACCACTCCTCCAGCGTGATTTGCCCCACATCTGGATCTCGTTGGCCCAGTCTATACGTCAGAACGTATTGCACCAGGGCTTGTCGGTGCTGCCACAGTCGCTGCAACATGTGCAGAGTTGAATTCCACCGGGTAGGCACATCGCATTTTAGCAGGTGAAGTGGCAGGCCCAACGACTTCTGTAGAGATGTAAGTCGCTGAGCTGCGGGATGCGAACGGCGAAAGTGAGCACACAGCGACCGTGCCCTCTGCAGAAGGCCATCTAGTCTGGGATAGTGGGCTAAAAATTGCTGGACAACCAGGTTCAACACGTGAGCCATACAAGGCACGTGTGTGACATTGCCCCGGCGAAGGGCCGCACCCAGGTTTGCAGCATTGTCGCACACAGCCTTCCCTGGTTTCAGGTCCAGTGGAGACAACCATTCATGAAATTGGTTCTCCAGAGCTGACCACAACTCCTCAGCTGTGTGACTCTCATTTCCCAGACATTTCAATGTAAAAACCGCCTGATGACGTTGAGCCCTACTGCCAGCATAGTAAGGAGGTGTGCAGGATCCCTTCTGCGCAGTTAGAAAGCTTGTGGCATGACCAGACAGGCTTTGGGTGCAGGTGGAAGACCGAGAGGAGGTTGAGGAGGCAGAAGCAGTGGAGGAACTTTGACATAAAGAGGATTGACGCACAACTCGTGGGGACTGCAAGACTTGGACAGCAGCCCCTTGTCCTGCTGTCACCATAGTTACCCAGTGCCCAGTCAGCGACATGTAACGCCCCTGTCCATGCCTACTCGTCCAAGTGTCTGTGGTGAAATGCACCCTGTCACACACAGAGTTTCTCAAAGAAGGGGTGATGTTGTGTGCGACATGCTGGTGGAGCGCAGGCACACCTTTCTTTGAGAAGTAGTGCCGACTGGGCATCTGGTACTGGGGCACTGCGACGGACATAAGGTCTCGAAAATCCTCTGTGTCCACCAGGCGGAAAGGCAGCATTTCTGTAGCCAAGAACTTGCAGATGGTGAAATTCAACCTCTTAGCTTTCTCATGGCTAGGAGGAAATGGTCTTTTACTTGTCCACATCTGAGGGACCGAGGGCTGGCTATTGTGCTTAGACGGGGTTGATAAGGGTGTCCCCGGCAAACTGCCGGTCTGTGAGGAAGATGCAGGCGGACATGTTAGGTTGCCTTGATCCAAAGGTGGTGCTATCGATGTCGGACAGCGCTCAACACCAGCTGGTGTTACCACCTCCAAAGAAAATGATGACCTGCCAATCACGCTGGCTGTTGCGGGTAAAGAGGTGGCAGGTCTGCGCCCCAAAACAGGTGTGACTGCTGTCCCCCCAGTCACAGAGGATGAAGAGGCCGCGGATGCACAAGATATGGCAGACGGTGGTTGGCCTGGCCGGCTAGGCCGCATTGTAGCACACTGAGCTTCCCACTGCAACTTATGCTTCATGTCCATGTGCCGGTTCATGCATGAAGTACACAAACTATGTATTTTTTGGCCTCTACTTAGCTTTTGCTAACAAATGTTACAGATAACATGAGTTGAGTCATCTTTATCGATCTGAAAAAATGCCCAGGCTATGCAAGGCTTAGCACCCATGCGACCTGAAGAGCCACCACGACTTGTGGTGAGAGGCAGAGTTGTGTTTGAGGATGCAGTTGTTGACGTGCTTCCAGTACTACGTCTCTGTCCAGGAAGGCGCAACCTGACCTCGTCGTCACTAGCATCTTCCTCCACCTCCTCTGCTGACCTCATCTCTTGGCTGACTGTGGGTTGACAGTAAGTGGGATCTCCAACCTCATCATCATCACCCTGTGCGTTATCACACCCGTCGTCCTCAGAGCCAACCTGTTCCTGCCCTGACAAAAAACTAAAGTTGTCGCTCCAATCAGGTATTTGAGTCTTATCATCGTCTTCCTCATTGTCTCCACCAACAGGAGTTACAGTTTTGGAATGAGGGTCTACATTATGGTCAGAACCTTCTGCGTCTGGTCCTGGATCCGACTCATAAAGATTCTGGGCATCAGTGCAGATCATTTCCTCGTCTGGATTCACAGAAGCGCTGGAGTCGACCTCTGATTCCCAGGCTATAGTATGAGTAAACAGCTCTGCAGACTCAACCATCTGTTCTACCTCATACTCAGACGGGTAGCTGGAGATTTGGGAGCTGTGAGGAAGCAAGTGCGATTGGGGTGACACCTTTGAGGACTGGAGTATTTGTGATGTTGAAGTTGATGTGGAGGAGAGCCCACTTAAAGGAGCACTTGATATCCGTTGAAGCACCTGCTGTTTTTGTGCCTCATCTGGAATTTGTAGCGATTGGCGTGGCCGTAAGAAAGGGATCTTATCACATTGTCCGCTAAAAGAAGTAGACATTTTAGTTTGGCTGGAAGATGGTCTTTCTTCTGCAGATGTTACTGTTGCTTTAACACCTACCCCACGGACACAACCTTTTTTCCCCTTCCCAACACGCCTATTCCCCTTTCCACCAGCAGCAGGTCTTTTTCCACTCATTTTGGTGGTTAACTAATTCACAACTCTGGAGTTGTTTGCACAAAAAAACAATGGATGGTAACCGAGCAGAGCTGAGTGGCCAAACTGTGGTATTAGGCCAAAACTATTGGCTGGGTTAGATGCAGAAAAAAATTATATTCAATTTGCAACCTGATGGAGGTCAGTATAGATGGACTAATAGAGAAAGTCCCACACACTGCTAGAAGGCCAAATATTTTTTCAGAGCTAGATGCAGAAAAAAATATATTCAGTTTGCAACCTGATGGAGGTCTGTATAGATGGATTAATAGAGCAAGTCCCACACACAGCTAGAAGCCCAATATTTTTTCAGAGGTAGATGCAGAAAAAAATATATTCAGTTTGCAACCTGATGGAGGTCAGTATAGATGGACTAATACAACAAGTCCCACACACAGCTAGAAGACCAATATTTTTCAGAGGTAGATGCAGAAAAAAATATATTCAGTTTGCAACCTGATGGAGGTCTGTATAGATGGTTTAATAGAACAAGTCCCACACACTGCTAGAAGCCCAATATTTTTTCAGAGGTAGATGCAGAAAAAAATATATTCAGTTTGCAACCTGATGGAGGTCAGTATAGATGGACTAATACAACAAGTCCCACACACAGCTAGAAGCCCAATATTTTTTCAGAGGTAGATGCAGAAAAAAATATATTCAGTTTGCAACCTGATGGAGGTCTGTATAGATGGATTAATAGAACAAGTCCCACACACAGCTAGAAGCCCAATATTTTTTCAGAGGTAGATGCAGAAAAAATTATATTCAGTTTGCAACCTGATGGAGGTCAATATAGATGGACTAATACAACAAGTCCCACACACAGCTAGAAGCCCAATATTTTTTCAGAGGTAGATGCAGAAAAAAATATATTCAGTTTGCAACCTGATGGAGGTCTGTATAGATGGACTAATACAACAAGTCCCACACACAGCTAGAAGCCCAATATTTTTTCAGAGGTAGATGCAGAAAAAAATATATTCAGTTTGCAACCTGATGGAGGTCAGTATAGATGGACTAATACAACAAGTCCCACACACAGCTAGAAGCCCAATATTTTTTCAGAGGTAGATGCAGAAAAAAATATATTCAGTTTGCAACCTGATGGAGGTCTGTATAGATGGATTAATAGAACAAGTCCCACACACAGCTAGAAGCCCAATATTTTTTCAGAGGTAGATGAAGAAAAAAATATATGCAGTTTGCAACCTGATGGAGGTCAGTATAGATGGACTAATACAACAAGTCCCACACACAGCTAGAAGCCCAATATTTTTTCAGAGCTAGATGCAGAAAAAAATTATATTCAATTTGCAACCTGATGGAGGTCAGTATAGATGGACTAATAGAATGATGCTATGCCCAAAAGATTTTACTTCACTAGGTGCAGTAAAAAAATTGGTATTCTATACACAGGTGGTATATCTTGCAACACAGATAGGCTACTCCACTGACTAACACACTCTGCAATAGGCCAAAAAGGATTAGCTTTGCTAGATTCAGCCAAATGCTGTGAAAAAAAACTTGCACAGCACTGGCACAGACCTGCCTGGCAAAAACTGATAGGAACTGATGTAACCTAGTCCTGAAAAGGACTCCAATTACAATTAGTCTTTACTCCCACAATCTATCTATTTAAGAGCACAGACCTGCCTGATAAAAGTCGTAGGAAATGCTGTAACCTAGTCCTTAAAAGGACTGCAATCACAACTATTCCCTACTCCCAAGCTATCTGTAGATTTGTGCGAAAATTGGCTTGAAATTAACAAGGTATAGCGCACACAGCAACAGCGGTGCCGTCTAACACGCAGCTGCAGCAGTGAGAAAATGGTGGCGACGGGGAAAATGGCTTGGTCTTATAGGGCAAGGACATGTGACATACACTGCCAATCACACATGCCCTTGCTTGTGTGAAAAAAAGCACTTCGCTCCGTGTGTGCGCTGCTGATAGGCTGACAGATTGCACCTCCCCACTGTAAATGCGGGAAAGAGAAAAAAAAAATGGAGATCTTCATTGTTTCTGCAGAGATCCATCCCCTGCCCCTCCGCCCACCCCGCTGTACACTCAAACTGCGTATTAACATTAATTTTCATCATTACTGAGAAAAAATCCAGTTATGATTTTGGTGCACGAACAGTTATCGAACATAACCTCGAACAGCCGAATTTTTCTCAAATTGTTCGTGTTCGCCGAACGGCTCGAACACCGCCCAAAACAGCTCGAATTTGAGATTGGCGAACAGTTCGAGTAGAACAACGCTCATCTCTATTCATCATAGATTTACCCTAAAGCATTAAAAAGTGCCAGCAGAAGACTGTTCTGGGGTTTGGAAAGGCAAAGAAAATGTCCAAGTCTGAGGACCCCCCCCACAATAAGAACATTATTATTCCCACCCGTTGGGACTTATTCCCTGATGGCCGGGGACACAGGATATAAAATAGTCTACAGCTCTTCCTAAACACCCTAAACTGGTATTTCTCCATGAAAATTCATCAGGAAGGCCAATAATGGTTTGGGAGAAACCAACTGCACATCAGAGGATACTAACATCAGAGCCACTGCCAGCAGTGAAGAGCTTTGGGAAGTTTTCATTCAACTAATTATCTCATTCTGCAACTGATATTGCAATGTTTCAAGACTCTGGTATTCCTTAGCAGATCCTGAATCATCTGTGTCAGAGTCACCACCTGGTCACAGAGCGTGTGAACAGAATCCAGACTGGTAATGTGCAGGCCAATTGTAATGTGATGCTAGTCACTACTCATGGACAAGTCGGGAGGCAGAGTAGTCAAGTGGTCCGAGATCAAAAGCTAGGACGGTACGTCATAGACAGAGAGGATGAGACAATGGCGTAGTCAGGTAACAGTCCGAGGTCAGAATTCCAAGAAAGTAGCAGATCAAGATCAGAATACAAGACCAGGAGCACAGAGCAAACACACACCTCTTGAGCAAAGCTACAATTGACAGCAATCTAAGGCAGAGAGCTGGCTAAATAGCCAGGTAATTACTCTGAACAGAAGGCACATGGATGAAGCCATGTCACACACTGGTATTGATTGGATGGCTAAACTGTACCTCAAGACATTGACTGCGCCCCAGCATTTGATTGGACAAGTGAGCTATCAATCACTATACTGACAGCTCAGCACACCCCTGTCCTAGATTGAACAGCAGAACTGTCATTCACTGCGTTCATACACACTGAAAGGAGGAATTGTCACACTGACTCAAGTCACATTCCTAAAACAGGGCTTTTTGTCAAGAACAGCACTTTACAGAGCAACACCTAACATAACAAATAATGAGAAATTGGTTATTACCCTTCTGTAGCACTGACTTTAACCTTGCTCTGTTGTGTTCAAGATACAACACGAACAGCTACTGGTAGCATCCACAATGGGACCTGTCGCTGGTAACCCCTTCATCGAATTTACTCGGACAATTTGGTAATGACAATATAAACTAGAGAGTCAAGATGGATGCATTTCTTCCACTCCAAAATAAATAGATGAACTTTGTGGCTAATAAAACATCGTTTTGACCTTAATTTAAGAACAGGTAAACCCGATTCAGGGTTGAACTGACCCATTCATCAGTACACTTAATATAGCTTGTATATCATCATACAGGGTGGGCAATTTATATGAATACTAGTGTTGAGCGAGTATGTTCTGTTAACCTTTTCGCCGAGCATGCTCGGGCGAGCACCGAGTAGTTACAGCTGCTCGGTGTTATGTTTAAATCACTCCCGTGTGCATGATTTGCGACTGTTTGACAGCTTTATTACATGTGAGGAAAGCAAAAGAAACAATCATTCCTCACATGTAATAAAGCTGTCAAACAGTCAGAAATCATGCACACGGGAGTGATTTAAACATAACACTGAGCAGCTGTAACTACTCGGTGCTCGCCCGAGCATACTCGGCGAAAGGGTTAACAGAACATACTCGCTCAACACTAATGGATACACCTAAATTAAATGGGAATGGTTGGTGATTAGTGTTGAGCAAGCACTAAAATGCTTGGATGCTTGAATCTCTGGCCGAGCTCACTGTGATACTCGGGTGCTCGACCCGAGCAACGAGCCCAATGTTAGTCTATGGGAGACCCAAGCATTTTTGCGGCGGCACCCCCGGCAGTCTGTAGAAAGCCTAAAAAGTGCCCAAAACTATAGTGACAGTGCTCAAAAGACATGGGGATAGCATGGGCATCGCCCCAGGAAGCATTTCTGACCCCAAGGTCACTGCGGTCAACGACTTGGTCAGAGGTATTAAGCCACTTTTACAGGCTCACAATAAAACGTTCAAAAACGAAACTGAAAAGGTTTTCCTGTGAAATATGTTAAGGAACTTCCTTTCCAGGGTAAAGACTTGTGTATAAGGTAAAATAAATAACCAAAAACAAAAATACTCCTCCACACCTTGGTATATTTTCACAAGTAGCATTTTTTATGCATTTTTGCACTTTTGTATTGCTTTCAACCGTGACAAATGCATTCACCGGGAAATGTCATTTTAACATTTTACAACCTTATCTGGCCATGTGCTGTGTGACACATGCATACAGTGCTGAAAAGACATGGGAACAGCATGGGGAAGACCCCTGGAAGCATCTCTGACACCCAGGTCACTGCCTAAAAGTGTGCCCATCAGAAGTGATCCTTGCCGCATCGGAAGATGCAGACTTGCAACTATCCCCGTGCAAGTCCTTGTCCCAGGGCAGTGTTCAATTGTACCTCCCCCGTTCCTTGCAATGCAAGCGTAAGTTTGCAACCTGCCACCCACCCACACTCAGGCTGCAATACCATACTGCTTGAAATTGGGACTTTTAAGCATGTGGAGGCAGACGCCGGCCATCATGTCATGGCTGCGTTGGCGGCCTGGTATCCATACTCAGTCCCCAGCCACCCGGCAGCCGGGTGTCCACGCTTGGTCCCCAGCCGCCAGGGGGCGACCAGGTGTCCATACTCGGTCCCCAACCGCCCCGGGCCAGGTGTCCACGCACGGTCCCCAGCCGCCTGGGGGCGGCCAGGTTTCCATAAACGGTCCCCAGCTTGAAATGGGGCATTTTAGTTTGGAGGAGGCCAAAGCTGGCCACTACCTCAAGGCTGCTTCAGCAGCGAGGTATCCATACTCAGTCCCTAGCCGCCCGGCGGCCGGGTGTCCATGCTCGGTCCCCAGCTGCCAGGGGGTGGCCGGGTGTACATAGTCGTTCCCTAGCCGCCCCGCGGCCGGGTGTCCACACAAGGTCCCGTGCCACCCCCAGGTGGTTGGGTGTCTCTATCAGGGGAGTTGAGAGTGCCAAGGTGAGGAGCATGATAATGATGATAGAAGTTAGCGTCTGCTTTGTTTCTTGGAAAGCAAGCGTAAGTGTGCAACCTGCCACCCACCCACCCCCAGGCTGCAATACCATACTGATAGCTTGCACTTGAAATGGGGCCTTTTAGTTTGGAGTAGGCCGAAGCTGGCCACTACCTCATGGCTGCTTCGACAGCGAGGTATCCATACTCAGTCCCAGGGCGCCCGGCAGCCGGGTGTCCACGCTCGGTCCCCAGCTGCCAGGGGGCGGCAAAGTGTCCATAAACGGTCCCCAGCTGCCCCTTTTTCTCCTTTGAACTTCCCCCACACTTTTCTTAGCTTGGCCTGCTTTAGGGCAGCATTGGACGAGCCCACCAGAGAACCAGACTCCTCTGGTGGGCCCTGGCTTTTCCATCAGCGGAGTTGAGAGTGCAAAAGTGAGGAGCATGATGATGATGATAGAAGTTAGCGTCTGCTTTGTTTTCTTGGAATGCAAGCGTAAGTGTGCAACCTGACACCTACCCACCCCCAGGCTGCAATACCATACTGCTAGCTTGCACTTGAAATGGGGCCTTTTAGTTTGGAGGAGGCCGAAGCTGGCCACTACCTCATGGCTGCTTCGGCAGTGAGGTATCCATACTCAGACCCCAGCTGCCCCACGGCCGGGTGTCCACACACGGTCCCCAGCCGCCTGGGGGCAGCCGGGTGTCCATAAACGGTCACCAGCCACCCCTATTTCTCCTTGGAACTTCCCCCACACTTTTCTTAGCCTGGCCTGGTTTAGTGCAGCATTGGACGAGCCCACCAGAGAACCAGACTCCTCGGGTGGGCCCTGGCTTCTCCATCAGGGGAGTTGAGAGTGTCAAGGTGAGGAGCATGATGATGATGATGGAAGTTAGCATCTGCTTTGTTTTCTTGGAATGCAAGCGTAAGTGTGCAACCTGCCACCCACCCACCCCCAGGCAGCAATACCATACTGCTAGCTTGCACTTGAAATGGGGCCTTTGAGTTTCGAGGAGGCCGAAGCTGGCCACTACCTCATGGATGCTTCAGCAGCTAGGTATCCATACTCAGTCCCTAGCCGCCCAGTGGCCGGGTGTCCATGCTCGGTCCCCAGCTGCCAGGGGGCGGAGGGGGGTCCATACTCGGTCCCCAGCCGCCCTGCGGCCGGGTGTCCACGCACGGTCCCCAGCCGCCTGGGGGCGGCCGAGTGTCCGTAAACGGTCCCCAGCCGACCCTATTTCTCCTTGGAACTTCCCACCACACTTTTTTTAACCCGGCGTGCTTTAGGGCTGCATTGGACGAGCCCACCAGAGAACCAGACTCCTCCAGTGGGCCCTGGCTTCTCCATCAGGGGAGTTGAGAGTGCCAAGGTGAGGAGCATGATGATGATGATAGAAGTTAGCATCTGCTTTGTTTTCTTGGAATGCAAGCACATGTATGTAGTAGCGGCTAGGCCTGAGGTGGTCAGCGTTTTGGCGCATATCCTACCTCCTCCGTAGATTGCTGGATGTTTTCCTGTTACTATCCCTGTTCTATGACTCCCATTAAAACAAAGCTTCAGGTGATAAATGATGGATGAGGTGGTGGCAAAGGAGAAAGAGCAGGAGGAACAGGGACCATTCACTTCAATATCAGGCCAGTCAACCACACATGTCTTGTAGGATATGTTTCTGAACCAAAAGGATCAGTTCGGCTACACAGTTATAGGGCATGCAGTGAGTGCAATGCCTACCAAAAATTTCGAGGCACTCCAATGCCACTTGGAAGTGACATGGAGGTCAGAGGGCCTTAATTAAGCCGTTTTTTCCATTTATAGCAACTGGGTCTGCTGAGCACTGTTGGCCTAAGCAGTGAAGGGAAGGCTTTCCAAAAATTATGAGGAACTGCAATGCCCCTTGAAACAGACGTGGATTACAGCATACTAAAAACCTTCTACCCATTATTGGGGAGTGGGTCTCCCTTAGTGTTCGCCTATGCATTGAAAAGCAAAAGCTGACTAAAATTAGGAGGAAATGCAATGCCCATTGGAAAAATGGTGAAGGTCACAGTGGAATAAAAAGACAATATCAATACCCCTTGGAAAAGTGGTGGAGGTTGCAGTAGCTTAACAAGACGTTTTTAATGCCCCTTGAAAGAGACGTGGAGGTCGCAGTAGCTTAACAAGACGGTTTTAATGCCCATTGAAGAGACGTGGAGGTCGCAGTAGCTTAACAAGACGGTTTTAATGCCCCTTGGAAGAGACGTGGAGGTCGCAGTAGCTTAACAAGAAGGTTTTAATGCCCCTTGGAAGAGACGTGGAGGTCGCAGTGGAATAAAAAGACAATATCAATGCCCCTTGGAAAAGTGGTCGAGGTCGCAGCAGCTTAACAAGATGGTTTTAATGCCCCTTGGAAGAGACGTGGAGGTCACAGTAGCTTAATAAGACGGTTTTAATGCACCTTGGAAAAGTGGTGGAGGTTGCAGTAGCTTAACAAGACGGTTTTAATGCCCCTTGGTAGAGACGTGGAGGTCGCAGTGGAATAAAAAGACAATATCAATGCCCCTTGGAAAAGAGGCGGAGGTCGCAGTAGCTTAACAAAATGGTTGTAATGCCCCTAGGAAGAGACGTGGAGGTGGCAGTAGGTTAACAAGACAGTTTTAATGCCCCTTGGAAGAATGGTGGAGGTCGAAGTGGAATAAACAGACAATATCAATGCCCCTTGGAAATGTGGTGGAGGTCGCAGTAGCTTAACAAGACGGTTTTAATGCCCCTTGGAAGAGACGTGAAGGTCGCAGTAGCTTAACAAGACGGTTTTAATGGCCCTTGGATGAGACGTGGAGGTCGCAGTAGCTTAACAAGACGGTTTTAATGCCCCTTGGAAGAGAAGTGGAGGTCGCAGTGGAATAAACAGAAAATATCAATGCCCCTTGGAAAAGTGGTGGAGGACGCAGTAGCTTAACAAGACGGTTTTAATGTCCCTTTGAAGAGAAGTGGAGGTCGCAGTGGAAAAAACAGGCAATATCAATGCCCCTTGGAAAAGTGGTGGAGGTCGCAGTAGCTTAACAAGACGGTTTAATGCCCCTTGGAAGAGACGTGGAGGTCGCAGTAGCTTAACAAGACGGTTTTAATGCGCCTTGGAAAAGTGGTGGAGGTCGCAGTAGCTTAACAAGACGGTTTTAATGTCCCTTGGAAGAGACGTGGGTGTCGCAGTGGAATAAAAAGACAATATCAATGCTCCTTGGAAAAGTGGTGGAGGTCGCAGTAGCTTAACAAGACGGTTGCAATGCCCCTTGGAAGAGACGTGGAGGTCGCAGTGGAATAAAATGACAATATCAAAGCTCCTTGGAAAAGTGGTCGAGCTTGCAGTAGCTTAACAAGACAGTTTTAATGCCTATTGGAAAAGTAGTGGCGGTCGCAGTAGCTTAACAAGACGGTTTTAATGCCCCTTGGAAGGATGGTGGAGGTCGCAGTGGAATAAAAAGACAATATCAATGTCCCTTGGAAAAGTGGTGGAGGTCGCAGTAGTTTAACAAGATGGTTTTCATGTCCCTTACAAGAGCCATGCAGTACAGCATATTAAAAACATTATTCCCATTATTGGGGAGTGGGTCTCCCATAGTCTTTGCCTATGCCTTCCAAGCAAAAGCTGCCAAAAATTAGGACGGAGGAACTTGCAATGCTGGCAACACGGACCACGGTCACCCTGGTGGTATAGTGGTGGTGGAGGCTGAGGATAAGGAGAAGAGCAAAATACAGCCGAAATGAGGAAGCATATACCCATGTGTGGGTGTGAAGCGGTGCATGGGAATGCACCTCCCGAAATAACACAGTGGATTTGACTTTATGTTACTCTGCTGTCATTAGGTGGTGGTGAGAAGTCTGGCCCAATCCAGCCCTTATTAATTTTGATTAGGGTCAGCTTGTCAGCATTGTCAGTGGACAGGCGAGTGAGCTTATCAGTTATAATTCCTACAGCGGCACTAAAAACACGCTCCCATAACACGCTAGCTTCAGGGCAGGCCAGGACCTCCAAGGCGTACAGAGTAAGTTCATTTCAAGTGTCCAGCTTGGATACCCAATAATTAAAAGGCACAGAGGAATCACGGAGGACGCTGGTACGGTCGGCAAGGTACTCCCTCACTCTTTTGAAACTTTCCACTCCTTGTGAGAGTACCCCGCGCCTCAGGGCCTGTAAGCTGGGTGTGTCTCAGAAAACTGTCCTCAGGCCACCCACGCTGAACTGACGGTATGACAGTTGTACAGGTACTACCGCCTACAACGCATGATACCAGCTCCTGTTCTTCCTCATTCTCCTCCTCTCCCTCATTGTCCCCCAATGCATGTTGGGATGAGATGAGGCTGGGCTGTGTGTAATCGCCCGTTATGGCTTCTTGATCCATCTCATCATACACTGGCTGCAATGCCTCCCCTTTAATTCTCTGCAGAGAGCGTTGCAAAAGACAGTCAAGTGGGATGCTGACGCTAACGATGGCGTAATCGCCACTCACCATCTTGGTGGACTCCTCAAAGTTTGTCAGGATGGTAAATATTTCAGACATCCACGTCCACTCCTGAGGTCTTGCATGTGGAGTCTGACCTGAATATCGACGGCCTTGTTGCAGCTGGTACTCCACAACTGCTCTCTTCTGCTCACAAATCCTTTGCAACATGTGGAGGGTAGAGTTCCAACGTTTGGGGACATCACACACCAGTCTGTGTGCTGAAAGCTGCAAACGCTGCTGCAACACAGCAAGGGCGGCAGAAGCTGTAGCCGACTTGCGAAAATGAGCTGACAGGCGGCGTACTTTGACGAGCAGATCTGGCAACACGGGGTACGATTTAAGAAACCGCTGAACCACGAGGTTAAGCACATGAGCCAGGCATGGTAGGTGTGTGATCTCGCCTCAGAGCCGCCACCAGGTTGCGGCCATTGTCACACAGGACCATGCCTGGATGTAGGTTCAGCTGTCTCAGCCACAGATCTGCCTGCTCTTTCACAGCTGTCCACAACTCACAAGCAGTGTGAGGTTTCTCACCTAAGCTTATGAGTTTCAGCACAGCCTGTTGCCGCTTGGCTGAGGCAGTACTGCAGTGCTTCCAGCTTGTAACTGATGTGGTGATATCTGAGATGGAGGCTGAACATGAGGAGGAGGAGAATGAAGCGCAGGAGCTATACACTATGGGGGCAACTCTGACTGACATAGGGCCCGTAATCCTCAGTGTGGGGAGGATGTGTTCCGTCCCAAGGTCCGACTGGGTCCCAGCTTCCACTATGTTTACCCAATGTGCCGTCAGGGAGATCTACCGTCCCTGGCCACAAGCACTTGTCCACGTGCCCGTTGTCAGGTGGACTCTCCCAGTAACTGTGTTGTTGAGGACACGGCAGATGTTTTGGGACAAGTGCTTGTGTTGTGCGGGGATGGCACACCGGGCAAAATAGTGTCGGCTGGGGACCGAGTACCGAGGCATGGCCACCGCCATAAGGTTGCGGAAGTATTCCGTCTCCACCAGCCTAAAAGGCAGCATTTCCAACGCAAGCAATCATGAAATGTGCGAATTTAGGACTGTGGCCTGTGGGACGTTGACTGCGAATTTGTGCTTTCGTTCAAAGGTCTGGGATATGAACAATTGAACGCAGCGGTGGGACGTGGACGTGGACGTTGATGCTTTTTGTTGAGAAACTGCCATAACAAGTGAAGACTGAGAGGAGGGGGCATCTTTGCATGCAGTATGGACAGGGGATTGCCTTGCACGCACAACAGGGGGTTCTATTACACGCACAACAGCAGAAGAAGCAGTGGTGACACCCGCTGACACTGGTCGTGGACCCTGGGGTTCGCCCCACAAAGTCGGATGCTTTGCTGACATGTGCCTGATCATGCTGGTGGTGGTCAGGCTGGTAGTTTTTTCACCCCTGCTGATGCTGGCATGGCAGGTGGTACAAATGGCCTTTTTGCGCTTATCAGCAGAGTCTTTAAAAAAATTCCAGACTCTGGAAGACCTACCGGTTGTACTGGCAATGTCCCTCGTGTTGGTGTTACGGGGAACGGTTGCCCGCCTTCTGTGTGCGGCCACCACACTGCTTCTTCCTGCCTGTTCGGGTACTCTGCCCTCCTCCCCCTGTGTGCTGCTGGCCTCGCTCTGTGTGTCCTCCTGCCACGTTGGGTCAGTTACTAGATCATCCACCACCTCCTCCTCTTCCACTTCCGCACCACGGTCCTCTTACTTACTCCGTGGCAATTGTGTCTCGTCATCATCCACCTCTTCTGACAAATTGCCAGCGTCGACTTCCTGTGGCCGTGGCTGTTCAAATATTTGGGCATCGCTACATGGGATCTCCTCTTTCACCACTTCAAGCGGAGCAGGCGAGGGGCACAAATATGGAAATGGACCAGTGAACAGCTCTTAAGAGTGTCCAAGTGTGGGATCAGTTGCTGTCTGACGACACTCGGCATGGTGGGAGGAAGGAGCATCAGGGTGAGGAGGAGTATACGGTCGAGACTCACGGCTACTAAAACTTGACCATGTGGAAGACAGACCGGAGGTGGTGGTGCCCAGGTAACTGGAAGTATTATCTGCTATCCAATTAATTACCTGTTCACACTGATCAGTTCGCAATACTGGTGCTGTTGTGTGCTTCCCTAGTAATTCGGTCAAGAAGTGGGAGCGAGAAGATGAGGCTGTTGGTTGTGGCACATTTTCACCTTGGCCTCTACACGCACCATCACCAGAACGTCCAGTTCTACGTCCCTTGCCACGCGCCTTGCCCATTGTAAATGAAGTAAAATAGCTTACACTCGCACTATCAAAGGAAAAAGGGTAATAAAAAGGAGATTAGAACCGTGGAAGAGGAAAACGACAGTTCTATTTCTCGGGCCTACACTAGACTCTTTTAAACAGATATATTTGTGTCTGACCAGTCAGGGAGACACTATTACAGTTTTTTTTACGGCAAAAAATGCCAAAAGCAGGATAATACAGAGATTTGACCCGTGGAACTGCAAAACCACAGTTCTATTTCTCTGGCCTACACTAGACTCTTTTAAACAGATAAATTGGTGTCTGGCCAGTCAGGGAGACACTATTACAGTTTTTTTTTACGGCAAAAAATGCCAAAAGCAGGATAATACAGAGATTTGACCCGTGGAACTGCAAAACCACAGTTCTATTTCTTTGGCCTACACCAGACTTTTTTAAACAGATATATTGGTGTCTGACCAGTCAGGGAGATACTATTACAGTTTTTTTTGACGGCAAAAAATGCCAAAAGCAGGATAATACAGAGATTTGACCCATGGAACTGCAAAACCACAATTCTATTTCTCTGGCCTACACCAGAGCCTTTTAAACAGATGTGTTGGTTTCTGACCAGTCAGGGAGACACTATTACTGTTTTTTTTACGGCAAAAAATGCCAAAAGCAGGATAATACAGAGATTTGACCCGTGGAACTGCAAAACCACAGTTCTATTTCTCTGGCCTACCCCAGACTCTTTTAAACAGATATATTGTTGTCTGACCAGTCAAGGAGACACTATTACAGTTTTTTTTTACGGCAAAAAAATGCCAAAAGCAGGATAATACAGAGATTTGACCCGTGGAACTGCAAAACCACAGTTCTGTTTCTCTGGCCTACACCAGACTCTTTTAAACAGATATATTGGTGTCTGACCAGTCAGGGAGACACTATTACTGTTTTTTTTTATGGCAAAAAATGCCAAAAGCAGGATAATACAGAGATTTGACCCGTGGAACTGCAAAACCACAGTTCTATTTCTCTTGTCTACACCAGACTCTTTTAAACAGATATATTGGTGTCTGAACAGTCAGGGAGACACTATTACTGTTTTTTTGACGGCAAAAAATGCCAAAAGCAGGATAATACAGAGATTTGACCTGTGGAGCTGCAAAACCACAGTTCTATTTCTCTGGCCTTCACCAGGCTCTTTTAAACAGATATATTAGTGTCTGAACAGTCACAGACACACTCAATTTTTTTTTTTTGGGTGGGGGAAATACCAAAAGGTTAATAAGACGCGTATTTGTACAGTCTGACTGAGCAAAAAAAAAAAAATACAGGATTTAGATGAAAAAAAAAGAATTTTTCCTGGTCCCTGAGACCGGGGAATAAGTCTAGCTATTTGACCAACAAGAGAACACAGGTCTGTAATGCAGCATTTGCTGGTATAACCACTGCGTCTCCTATACAGCCTGCCTGCCTGCCTGATATCTGGGATGGATATTAGTCCTGAGAAGGACTATTTGTTTGATTTGGCAGGCTTTAGAGACTCTACACTACCTATTTTGCACTATATATCTCTCCCTAACTCAACAGTACTCTCTCTACACTGTCTGATCCCGGAGCGACTGTGTCCGAGATGGCGGCGTCCGGTTTTAAATACTCGAGGTGACGCTGTGCGGCCAGCCAATCACTGTAATGCCCACAAACAACATGGCTGCGACATTACAGTGACTGGCTGGCAATCCCTGCATGTTCATTGGCTCTGTAAAGAGCGCCAAACGTGCAGGGCAGAGACCCGAGCTCCCGCCCGAGTGACCCGGAAATGCTCGGTGCTCGCCGAACATCCCGAGTAGTGAGATGCTCGGGCGAGGAACGAGCAGTGTCGAGCATGCTCGCTCAACACTATTGCTGATATCAACTTCCTGTTTGTGGCACATTAGTATATGGGAGGGGGAAAATTTTTCCAGATGGGTAGTGACCCTGGCAGCCATTTTGAAGTCGGCCATTTTGGATCCAACTTTATTTTTTTCAATGGGAAGAGGATCATGTGACACATCAAACTTATTGAGAATTTCATAGGAAAAATAATGGTGTGCTTGGTTTTAACGTAACTTTATTCCTTCATGAGTGTTTTACAAGTTTATGACCACTTATAAAATGTGTTCAATGTTATGTTCTGCTACCAGAGCTAAGGAAAGAGAGGAGATCTGTCCCTATGATAGAACTCAGCTTTATCCCTACGATGTAACAGGGGACCTGATCCTGCGATCAGACCTGCTAAAGTCCTAAGCTAGTCTGTATGGAGACCTATAGATGTGGGGAAGAAATCCCTACAAGTACTAAGGACTGGGAGGAAAATGGGACACCTCCTAACAGAAATAGTAGCAGACAGACGAACAAACAAAAAATATAGGACATAGAGGTCCGTAGACCAAGCAAACTAACAGAGTTAGATACAGAGCACAGGCTAGCTAGAAAGTAGTTATACAATGAAGTCCAGCAAAGCCAGAAGGGCGGAGCAGGATTAAATAGGCCAACAAGGTCATGTGACCAGCAAAGGAAAAAACCTAAGAGCAAGGTTCTAACAGTACCCCCCCTTCTAAGAGGATCCTCCGGATCCCCTAGGACCAGGCTTATCAGGAAATCTCCTGTGAAACGCTCTGATAAGTCTGGACGCGGAAACATCATCTGACCTCACCCAAGAGTTATCCTCGGGTCCGAAACCTTTCCAGGCCACAAGATACTGCAAACTACCTTTATACCGTCTAGAGTTAAGGATGCGAGAAATTTCATATTCCCCGTCCTCCACCACCGGAGGAACAGAGGCAGAGGCGTCACAATCCGACACAACAGCTTTTTTTAACAGAGAGACATGAAATACCGGATTAATTCTCCAGGAGGTAGGAACCTCCAACCTAACAGCAGATTGGTTGACAACCTGAAGCACCTTAAAGGGCCCTACAAACTTGGGACCCAATTTCTTAGAAGGAATCCTCAACCGCAGATTCCTAGAGGACAACCAAACCATGTCACCAATAGTGTTGAGCCACCCCCGTAGTGTTCGAGTTTGGTTCGGTTCGTCGAACACCCGTGTGTTCGCCGAACTGTTCGTCGAACTGTTCGTCGAACACCTTCGAACACCGTTAAAAACAATGGCAGGCAAACAAAAACACATAGAAACACATAGAAAACACCTTCAAAGGTGTCCAAAAGCTGACAAACTGCTCAGAAGACATAACTAACACATGGAAAAGTGACAAGTACATATAGTCATGCAAAAAGAAAAGAGGTGGAGGAGTAAAAGGAGGGGGAGACACAGATATAGGCATGTCATGCCCTTCTAAAATCCAAAAAGTGAGAAGCCGACACGGCCAGTCCGCTCCTGCCCGTGCCACCTCCGTGTCGCCGGGTTTGTGCCAGAGCCGCGGTGAACCCTGACGGCCAGCCCCCCTCTCCCAATACTGGTGCCTGTCCGCTGGTGGGTCGAGCGAGCCCCCCTGTGGTGGAGGCAGCTCTAAGCTTTTTAATTTAAATTGTCTCTCTAATTTGAATGAATACACTTTAAATCCATTTACAAGGATCTATTGGAGGGCAAGTCTCATGCCAGCAGCCGCGTAATTCCAGCTCCAGTAGCGTCCACTAAAGCTGCTGCAGTTAAAAAGCTTTTATAAGGATCGAGCTCGGCTGTCCACCGCAAGGCATCCTACTGCCAGTCCCAGCCCCTATGCCTTGGGGTGCCTCCTGATGCTCTTCACTAAGTATCCCATGGTTCCGAATCATTTCCTTTGAAAAAATTAAGTGTCTAAACTACAGGTGGTGTAGCTTGCTTAACAGCCGGGATAATCCGCTGACTAGCAGACACTGCTACTAGTCACAAAGTATTTCCTGGGCTAGATGCAGTTAAAAATTTGTAATTAGATACTCTCGTTGGATGCTGAGAAAGCATTCCATAGAGTCTCCTGGTACGCCATATATGATTCTCTTAAAAAGCTTGGGGTAGGGGTCTAGGGGACCCTTTTATAGCCAAAATCACGGCCCTGTGTCGCAATACGTCACCTAGGCTGAAGATAAATGGAACTGTAGCACCCTGAGGGCTCGGTTGCTACAGACGTATTGCACCTCACCCAGAGGTGTGATATCTCACTCTCAGGTAAGGATGGAGTGTGGATCAGGACCCGACACCTGCATGCATTACACCACATTGCCGTGGGGCAGGGCGACCAATATGCCCCTGAGATGGGCACGACAGTCCCTGTCCCTGGCTGGAGTGGGGGGAGGGAACACTGAGGAAGGGGAACCCTGTAGTGCAGGAGCAGGGAGGAAGCAGTTCCTGGGTGCATTGAGAAGGGAGTATAAAAGGTGGGCACCATCTTAGTTCAGTGCAGAGAAGTCTGAGCAGAAGTGGCAGGGAGCAGGGGCTCTGCATGAGCTCTGCTCCGGAGGCGGGCCTAGTAACAGAGGCCCAGGCCTGGAAGAGGGAGAAGGAAGGAAGAGGAGCGGAGAAGGCTCCAGGAACGAAGAATGAAGGGATCCCAGGGGTGCGGACGGGCGAGTCGCCACCGCACGCCCGAATCCACCTGCGTGGAGGGGTCAGGCCAAAGGGGGAGACCGGTCCCCGAACTAGTGGAGGCAGGAAAAGACCCTCAGCTAGAAACCGGAGGCTCTGACATTTTATGTGGCGCAGCCCCTCGCTACACCCGCTAGGAAGGCACCACATAGGGTCAGGGAAACTGGCCCCAAGTTTACCAAGAGGAGGCCCGAGGCAGCCGGACAGAAGTGTTGGTAAGAAAGGCCAGACAAAGGACACACAAAGGGTGTCCTGTGAAGTGCTCCAAAGTTATCTGGGAGTTGTCTGAGCCCCTCACCTGGTGAGCAAAGTACGACGTGGGCAGCCGTTACCTGCAGACGTGGTCTGGATAATAAGAACTGTGAGTAAAGGCCCTGGACTGCATCACTGACTCCGTGTCGTTACTGCTGCTGCCCTGCACCATCACCCCCATCCTCCGCATACACTGCCCTGAGGCTATACTCCTCCCGTGGGGAGTTATGCTACGCTCTGCTGCACCCACAACACCAGCCTCAGCGGTCTGCCCTGGAGCGGCGGTTCACTCTGACCGCAATCCACGGGTGGCGTAGTCGGACATTTAAACATCAAAACCACATAAATAGTTCCGCCACTGGTTTGACCGCCCTGAGCCACGGAACCGGGTTGCCGCCACGGAGACTACAACCACCAGCATCCACCAAAAAGGGTCCGGCTCCGGGTGTCCTAAGGCCCAGGGGGCGCGTCAGAACATTTTCATCACCTTTCACAATCACCAATGGGACAAGGCAGGGATGTTCTCTGTCCCCTCTCTTATACATCCTAGTGACGGAGCACCTGCTCTCATCAATTCGCCATAACCCCAATATTAGGTGGATTGAGGTGGGAGGCACCGAGTACAAGTGCTCTCTATTTGCTGATGATGTCCTAGTATATATCACTCAATCATATATATCCATCCCTGCTGTTATGGCTGAAATAGATCACTTTGTTACATGGTCAAATTTTAAAATCAATGCAGCGAAGTCTGAGGCCCTCGATGTCTCCCTCCCCAAATCCATATAGGATTCCATCCAGTCCAACTTTCCCTTTGCCTGGCCCTCACAGGGTATCAAATACTTAGGAATTCCTATTCATAGAGACCTCTCCCATCTATGTTATCTTAATTTTGGGCCCTTTATTGAACAACTCCATACAGACCACGGTTGGCAAGTTAGAACTGTAAGATTCACTACGTGAACCGCTGGTGTTTTGTGGAAAAGCACATGTACACTGCGTTCCAAATTATTATGCAAAAAGTGTTTAGGAGTGATAAGGGAAGAATTTGTTTGTTTGTCAGTTAAACTCATTGATGGTGATGTGTGTCAGGGCTCTTTATATCACTGTAAGCAATTGCAGACACCTGTGCTAATTAGTTTAGCAGGTGTGTCCAATGAAAGGCAAGACTACTTAAGAAGGCTCTCTCACATTATTAAGCAGCCTACATTTTCTGCCAAAATGGGAAAGAAAAAGGATGTATCGGCTGCTGAGAAGCAACAAATTGTGGAGTGTTTAGGTCAAGGCATGACTACAATCAACATTGTGCGATGATCAGGATGAAGTGTCTTGGCAATCAAGAAGTATGTAGCTGATTCACAGTACACACGTGTGCGTGCTGATAAGGGCAAATTGAGGACTCTTTCCTACAGGCAATTACGTCAGGTTGAAAGAGCAGCGGCCAAAAAGCCTTGTCATAGCAGCAGACAAGTTTTTGAAGCTGCTTGTGCCTCCAACGTCCCCCGAACAACAAGATGCAGGGTCCTTCAGAGGTTTGCAGCTGTGCATACGCCATCCTGTCGACCTCCTCTATCCACTTCACACAAGCAGAAATGGCTCCAGTGGGCCATACATTACATGAAGACTGATTTCAAAACAGTTTTGTTCACGGATGAGTGCCGTGCAGCGCTCGATGGTCCAGATGGATAGAGTGGAGGATGGCTGGTTGATGGACACCCCACGCAAACACGGCTACAGCGCCAACAAGGAGGAGGTGGAGTAATGTTTTGGGCTGGAATCATGGGGAGAGAGATTGTCGGCCCCTTTAGGATCCCTGAAGGCGCTAAAGATGAACTCCATAATGTATGTGGATTTTCTCAAACAGCACTTCCTGCCATGGTTCAAGAAGAAGAACCGTGTATTTCACAGCAAGATCATTTTTCTGCATGATAATGCACCATCTCATGCTGCACATAAAACATCTGCATCTCTGGCTGATATGGGCATAAAAGGGGACAAACTTATGGTGTGACCCCCATGCTCCCCTGACCTCTACCCCATTCAGAACCTTTGGAGCATCATTAAAAGGAGTGTCTATGATGGCGGGAGGCAGTTCACATCTAAGCAACAGCTCTGGGAGGGTATTCTGTCCTCATGCAAAACAATTGAAGCAGAAACCATCCAAAACCTGACAAATTCAATGGACGAGAGAGTTCAGAAGCTCCTTTCGAACAAGGGGTCCTATGTGAAAATGTAACATCACCTAGAATAAAGTTTTGAGTTGAAAACTGTTTGATTTCAGTTTCTAACAACCTGCTAATGCTTATAATTTCAAAAATGACCATTTTTTTGGTCTTTATTAAAATGAAAAGGTTGATCGAAAAGTTTGGGGTATCTAAGAGTGTGGCAACCCAGTAGTCATGATTACTTCGAATTCTGACAATATGAGGGTCATGCTGCAGGTAGTGCAGCAAGAAGGCACTTATGTGTCTTGCGCATCTCGGAGCCCCAAAATTATTTTCCGGGCTAGATGCAGCTAAAAATTATTTTTAATTTTAAATCTGGTGAAGCTTTAGTATAGATGGCCTAATAGGATCAGTGCTGCACACTGCTACAAAGCCCAAATTATTTTCCAGTCAAGATACAGATAAACATGATTAGTAATTTGAAAGCTTAAAACGGTTGGTAGGGTGATTTTAACCAATCATCAAGCTTTTACTCTCCCCAGGATGACACAGGGGTAGAAAAGTCGTTTCGGATCCATGATTTGTTCATCTTTATGAACGTGAGTCTGTCTACATTATCAGTGGAGAGCCGCGTGCGCTTATCTGTCAGCACACCACCAGCAGCGCTGAACACACGTTCAGACAGAATGCTGGCTGCGGGGCATGACAAGATCTCCAAGGCGTAAGTGGCTAGCTCCGGCCATTTATCCAGATTGGAAGCCCAAAAAGAGCAAGGGTCCAGTGACACAGTCGTGGCTTCAATGTTTACTTGGAGATACTCCTGTACCATCGTCTCTAGGCGTTGACTATGTGTCAGACTTCTTGTCTCCTGTGGCCTTGCAAAGGATGGGCTAAAAAAGTGGTGAAATGATTCCGCAAATTTGATGTTACCAGCAGATACTGTGGTTCTGTTACGGTTTGAGTGCTGAACACTTGACGGTCCCACGGTTGGCAAGTTGGAATTGTGAGATTCACTACGTGCACCACTGGTATTTTGTGGAAAAGCACATGTAAGATTCTGCAACAGTCTCTGCTGATACTCCTGCATGCGTGCATCCCTTTCTATGGCAGGAATAATTTCTGCAAATTTACTTTTGTACCGGGGATCTAACAGTGTGGCAACCCAGTAGTCAGGATTATTTCTAATTCTCACAATTCGAGGGTCATGTTGCAGGTAGTGCAGCAAGAAGGCACTCATGTGTGTTGCGCATCCAGGAGCACCAAGTTCCTGTTGTGTTGGTGGCGAGGTAACAATCATGCTTCCTTCCTCTGTCCTCTCCCCCCAACCTCGCACAACAGAAATGTGATCAAGGTCTCCCTCATCTGATGAGTCTTCCATCAGTTCGTCCTCCACTTCTTCCTGGGCTCCTGCACCTTCCTCACTAGTTTGGCTGCTACCATGCGCCCTGGTAAAACCATCTCCCCCACCCTCACATGCCTGCCGCCTTGGTGCTGCCGACCGTCTGGACCTTGCAGATGTTAGCCCTTCCGCATACAACTCCTCCTCCTCTACTTCCTCCACCTCCTCTTGTGCCACCACCTGACTCCGAATTCTGTTTAACATGTGCTCCAGCATGTAAATCACCGGAATAGTCATGCTGATAATGGCATCGTCAGCACTAAACATCTTCGTCGCCATTTAAAAACTGTGCAGAAGGGTGCATAGGTCCCTGATCTGAGACCACTCCTCCAGCGTGATTTGCCCCACCTCTGAATCTCGTTGGCCCAGGCTATACGTCAGAACGTATTGCACCAGGGCTTGTCGGTGCTGCCACAGTCGCTGCAACATGTGCAGAGTTGAATTCCACCGGGTAGGCACATCACATTTTAGCCGGTGAAGTGGCAGGCCCAACGACTTCTGTAGAGATGTAAGTCACTGAGCTGCGGGATGCGAACGGCGGAAGTGAGCACACAGCGACCGTGCCCTCTGAAGAAGGCCATCTAGTCTGGGATAGTGGGCTAAAAATTGCTGGACAACCAGGTTCAACACGTGAGCCATACAAGGCACGTGTGTGACATTGCCCCGGCGAAGGGCCGCACCCAGGTTTGCAGCATTGTCGCACACGGCCTTCCCTGGTTTCAGGTCCAGTGGAGACAACCATTCATGAAATTGGTTCTCCAGAGCTGACCACAACTCCTCAGCTGTGTGACTCACATTTCCCAGACATTTCAATGTAAAAACCGCCTGATGACGTTGAGCCCTACTGCCAGCATAGTAAGGAGGTGTGCAGGATCCATTCTGCGCAGTTAGAAAGCTTGTGGCATGACCAGACAGGCTTTGGGTGCAGGTGGAAGACCGAGAGGAGGTTGAGGAGGCAGAAGCAGTGGAGGAACTTTGACATAAAGAGGATTGACGCACAACTCGTGGGGACGGCAAGACTTGGACAGCAGCCCCTTGTCCTGCTGTCACCATAGTTACCCAGTGCCCAGTCAGCGACATGTAACGCCCCTGTCCATGCCTACTCGTCCAAGTGTCTGTGGTGAAATGCACCCTGTCACACACAGAGTTTCTCAAAGAAGCGGTGATGTTGTGTGCGACATGCTGGTGGAGCGCAGGCACACCTTTCTTTGAGAAGTAGTGCCGACTGGGCATCTGGTACTGGGGCACTGCGACGGACATAAGGTCTCGAAAATCCTCTGTGTCCACCAGGCGGAAAGGCAGCATTTCTGTAGCCAAGAGCTTGCAGATGGTGAAATTCAACCTCTTAGCTTTCTCATGGCTAGGAGGAAATGGTCTTTTACTTGTCCACATCTGAGGGACCGAGGGCTGGCTATTGTGCTTAGACGGGGTTGATAAGGGTGTCCCCGGCAAACTGCCGGTCTGTGAGGAAGATGCAGGCGGACATGTTAGGTTGCCTTGATCCAAAGGTGGTGCTATCGATGTCGGACAGCGCTCAACACCAGCTGGTGTTCCTACCTCCAAAGAAAATGATGACCTGCCAATCACGCTGGCAGTTGCAGGTAAAGAGGTGGCAGGTCTGCGCCCCAAAACAGGTGTGACTGCTGTCCCCCCAGTCACAGAGGATGAAGAGGCCGCGGATGCACAAGATATGGCAGACGGTGGCTGGCCCGGCCGGCTAGGCCGCATTGTAGCACACTGAGCTTCCCACTGCAACTTATGCTTCATGTCCATGTGCCGGTTCATGCATGAAGTACTCAAACTATGTATTTTTTGGCCTCTACTTAGCTTTTGCTGACAAATGTTACAGATAACACGAGTTGGGTCATCTTTATCGATCTGAAAAAATGCCCAGGCTATGCAAGGCTTAGCACCCATGTGACCTGAAGAGCCACCACGACTTGTGGTGAGAGGCAGAGTTGTGTTTGAGGATGCAGTTGTTGACGTGCTTCCAGTACTACGTCTCTGTCCAGGAAGGCGCAACCTGACCTCGTCGTCACTAGCATCTTCCTCCACCTCCTCTGCTGACCTCATCTCTTGGCTGACTGTGGGTTGACAGTAAGTGGGATCTCCAACCTCATCATCATCACCCTGTGTGTTATCACACCCGTCGTCCTCAGAGCCAACCTGTTCCTGCCCTGACAAAAAACTAAAGTTGTCGCTCCAATCAGGTATTTGAGTCTTATCATCGTCTTCCTCATTGTCTCCACCAACAGGAGTTACAGTTTGGGAATGAGGGTCTACATTATGGTCAGAACCTTCTGCGTCTGGTCCTGGATCCGACTCATAAAGATTCTGGGCATCAGTGCAGATCATTTCCTCGTCTGGATTCACAGAAGCGCTGGAGTCGACCTCTGATTCCCAGGCTATAGTATGAGTAAACAGCTCTGCAGACTCAACCATCTGTTCTACCTCATACTCAGACGGGCAGCTGGAGATTTGGGAGCTGTGAGGAAGCAAGTGCGATTTGGGTGACACCTTTGAGGACTGGAGTATTTGTGATGTTGAAGTTGATGTGGAGGAGAGCCCACTTAAAGGAGCACTTGATATCCGTTGAAGCACCTGCTGTTTTTGTGCCTTATCTGGAATTTGTAGCGATTGGCGTGGCCGTAAGAAAGGGATCTTATCACATTGTCAGCTAAAAGAAGTAGACATTTTAGTTTGGCTGGAAGATGGTCTTTCTTCTGCAGATGTTACTGTTGCTTTAACACCTACCCCACGGACACAACCTTTTTTCCCCTTCCCAACACGCCTATTCCCCTTTCCACCAGCAGCAGGCCTTTTTCCACTCATTTTGGTGGTTAACTAATTCACAACTCTGGAGTTGTTTGCACAAAAAAACAATGGATGGTAACCGAGCAGAGCTGAGTGGCCAAACTGTGGTATTAGGCCAAAACTATTGGCTGGGTTAGATGCAGAAAAAAATTATATTCAATTTGCAACCTGATGGAGGTCAGTATAGATGGACTAATACAACAAGTCCCACACACAGCTAGAAGCCCAATATTTTTTCAGAGGTAGATGCAGAAAAAAATATATTCAGTTTGCAACCTGATGGAGGTCAGTATAGATGGATTAATAGAACAAGACCCACACACAGCTAGAAGCCCAATATTTTTTCAGAGCTAGATGCAGAAAAAAATTATATTCAGTTTGCAACCTGATGGAGGTCAGTATAGATGGATTAATAGAACAAGACCCACACACAGCTAGAAGCCCAATATTTTTTCAGAGCTAGATGCAGAAAAAAATTATATTCAGTTTCCAACCTGATGGAGGTCAGTATAGATGGATTAATAGAACAAGACCCCCACACAGCTAGAAGCCCAATATTTTTTCAGAGCTAGATGCAGAAAAAAATTATATTCAGTTTGCAACCTGATGGAGGTCAGAATAGGTGGACTAATAGAACAAGTCCCACACACTGCTAGAAGGCCAAATATTTTTTCAGAGCTAGATGCAGAAAAAAATTATATTCAGTTTGCAACCTGATGGAGGTCAGTATAGATGGATTAATAGAACAAGACCCACACACAGCTAGAAGCCCAATATTTTTTCAGAGCTAGATGCAGAAAAAAATTATATTCAGTTTGCAACCTGATGGAGGTCAGTATAGATGGATTAATAGAACAAGACCCACACACAGCTAGAAGCCCAATATTTTTTCAGAGCTAGATGCAGAAAAAAATTATATTCAGTTTGCAACCTGATGGAGGTCAGTATAGATGGATTAATAGAACAAGACCCACACACAGCTAGAAGCCCAATATTTTTTCAGAGCTAGATGCAGAAAAAAATTATATTCAGTTTGCAACCTGATGGAGGTCAGTATAGGTGGACTAATAGAACAAGTCCCACACACTGCTAGAAGGCCAAATATTTTTTCAGAGCTAGATGCAGAAAAAAATTATATTCAGTTTGCAACCTGATGGAGGTCAGTATAGATGGATTAATAGAACAAGACCCACACACAGCTAGAAGCCCAATATTTTTTCAGAGCTAGATGCAGAAAAAAATTAGATTCAGTTTGCAACCTGATGGAGGTCAGTATAGATGGATTAATAGAACAAGACCCACACACAGCTAGAAGCCCAATATTTTTTCAGAGCTAGATGCAGAAAAAAATTAGATTCAGTTTGCAACCTGATGGAGGTCAGTATAGATGGACTAATAGAATGATGCTATGCCCAAAAGATTTTACTTCACTAGGTGCAGTAAAAAAATTGGTATTCTATACACAGGTGGTATATCTTGCAACACAGATAGGCTACTCCACTGACTAACACACTCTGCAATAGGCCAAAAAGGATTAGCTTTGCTAGATTCAGCCAAATGCTGTGAAAAAAACTTGCACAGCACTGGCACAGACCTGCCTGGCAAAAACTGATAGGAACTGATGTAACCTAGTCCTGAAAAGGACTCCAATTACAATTAGTCTTTACTCCCACAACCTATCTATTTAAGAGCACAGACCTGCCTGATAAAAGTCGTAGGAAATGCTGTAACCTAGTCCTTAAAAGGACTGCAATCACAACTATTCCCTACTCCCAAGCTATCTGTATATTTGTGCGAAAATTGGCTTGAAATTAACAAGGTATAGCGCACACAGCAACAGCGGTGCCGTCTAACACGCAGCTGCAGCAGTGAGAAAATGGTGGCGACGGGGAAAATGGCTTGGTCTTATAGGGCAAGGACATGTGACATACACTGCCAATGACACATGCCCTTGCTTGTGTGAAAAAAAGCACTTCGCTCCGTGTGTGCGCTGCTGATAGGCTGACAGATTGCACCTCCCCACTGTAAATGCGGGAAAGAGAAAAAAAAATGGAGATCTTCATTGTTCCTGCAGAGATCCATCCCCTGCCCCTCCCCCCACCCCGCTGTACACTCAAACTGCGTATTAACATTAATTTTCATCATTACTGAGAAAAAATCCAGTTATGATTTTGGTGCACGAACAGTTATCGAACATAACCTCGAACAGCCGAATTTTTCTCAAATTGTTCGTGTTCGCCGAACGGCTCGAACACCGCCCAAAACAGCTCGAATTTGAGATTGGCGAACAGTTCGAGTAGAACAACGCTCATCTCTAGTCACCAACAGCGAACAAAGCCTACTGTCGTTTCCTATCAAAGTAGTCTTTAGATTTTCTGTTGGCCTCCAGAAGATTACCACGCACATCCGTCCAAACTCTCTCCAAATCACCGGAAAAATTCTCCTCCTCAGGCACGGCAGATCCCAACTTGGAGAACGACCCAAACGACGGATGTCTCCCAGAACAACAAAAAAAAGGCGAACAACCAGCAGAAGAAGATGTATGATTGTTCAGAGCAAAATCAGCAAGTGGCAGAAACTCAGACCACCCCTCTTGATTGTCTGCCACAAAACAACGCAAGAACTGCTCAACATCCTGGTTTTTCCTTTCTGTCTGGCCATTAGATTCAGGATGATATCCGGACGAGAACGACAGATGAACTCCCAACCTGTCACAAAAAGCACGCCAAAAACGAGCCACGAACTGAGGACCCCTATCAGAAACAATGTCAGTAGGAACGCCATGAAGTCTGACAATTTCCTTGACAAAGGCCTTAGCGAGAGTTTTAGCGCAGGGCAGTTTGACGAAGGGAACCAAATGACACATCTTGCTAAAACGGTCCACGACCACCCAGATGACAGTAAAACCCTCAGAGGGGGGAAGGTCAGTTATAAAGTCCATAGCCAAATGTGTCCAAGGAGCACTGGGAACCTCCAAAGGACAAAGCAACCCCGCAGCAGGAGTATGTGAGGACTTAGATCTAGCACATATAGTACATTGACGCACCCACTTAATGACTTCCTTCTGCCATCCAGGCCACCAAAAACTGCGACCCACCAGTCTCTTGGTCTCAGAGATTCCGGGATGACCTGCCAACCGAGATTCGTGACACTCAACAAACAAATCTCTCCTAAAGGTCCCAGGCACAAACAACCTCCCATGAGGAGTGTTAGATGGGGCATTCTCCTGTGCTTTAAGAATCTCATCTTCCAAAACGGAGTCCAAAGCAGCTATCACAACACCTTCTTGTAAAATGTTCTCCTCTTTCTCAGCACCGACTATGGGAGAAAAACTGCGAGACAAGGCATCCGCCTTAACATTCTTAGTACCAGGGATGTAAGTAACGGAGAAATTAAACCGCGAGAAAAACAGTGCCCACCTAGCCTGACGGGCATTCAGGCGCTTGGCAGCATCAAGATATATCAGATTTTTATGATCCGTAAGAACCTGAACGGGAAATTCCGCACCTTCCAAGAAGTGGCGCCAGTGTTCAAATGCGAGTTTAATAGCCAATAATTCCCGATTACCAATATCGTAATTCAGTTCAGTCTCCGAAAAATTTTTTGAAAAAAAGGCACAGGGATGTAATCCATCCCCGTTATCCTGAGACAATACTGCGCCAACCCCCACCGAAGAAGCATCAACCTCAACCAGAAACGGCTTAGTCACATCAGGCTGCATAAGGAAGGGAGCAGAGGTGAACCTCTCCTTGAGATACACAAAAGCTTCAATGGCCTCAGAAGACCACTGAACCGCATCAGCACCTTTCCTGGTGAGATCGGTAAGAGGTTTGACAATACTAGAAAAAATTTTTATGAATTTTCTGTAATAATTGGCGAAACCTAAAAACCTCTGTATCGATTTCAAACCAATAGGCCTAGGCCATTCCTGTACAGCTTGAACTTTAACCGGGTCCATCTCAAAACCTTCGCTGGAGATAATGTAACCCAAAAAACTAATTCTCTGTACAGCGAACTCACATTTCTCCAGCTTAGCAAAAAGCGAATTGTCCATTAACAATTGTAATACCTCACGTACGCTCCGCCAATGAGACTCCAGATCCGGCGAATAAATCAAAATGTCATCCAAATACACAACCACATTTTTGCCGATCAAAGGTATAAGGATGTCATTAATAAGATTCTGAAAAAATGCAGGAGCATTAGTAAGACCAAAAGGCATAACCAGATTCTCAAAATGACCCACAGGAGTGTTAAAAGCAGTCTTCCATTCGTCACCCTCCTTCATGCGCAACAGATTGTATGCCCCCTTAAGGTCAATTTTAGAGAACCACTTGGCCCCCATTAACTGGTTAAACAGATCAGGAATCAATGGCAGTGGGTAAGGATTGCGTACAGTAATTTTGTTAATCTCACGAAAATCCAGACAAGGACGTAAACCGCCGTCCTTTTTTTTTACAAAAAAAAATCCAACCGCCACAGGAGACTTAGAGGGCCTAATGTGACCGGCGGCCAAACTTGTCTGTATATAGTCATCCAAAGCCTTCCTCTCAGGAATAGTAAGGTTAAATAAACGACTTTTAGGAAGAGTCGCTCCAGGGACAAATTCAATAGAACAATCATAGTCTCTATGGGGAGGCAAAACCTGCGATTCCTTCTCAAAAAAAACTCTCCAAAAATCCTGAATAGGAACAGGCAATTGTCCCCTATCCAAAGCTGCAATACGCCCGTTACAACACTTGTCATAACATTTATGGCTCCAGGATTTAATTTCATTGGTAGACCAATCCAGTACAGGATTGTGACATTTTAACCAGGGCAATCCCAATATTACTGGAGAGGGCAAGTTATTCAAAACTACCAAATCCAATTTCTCATGGTGAACACCATTAATAGTGAGAGGAAATTCACAGACCTTGAGAGTAATATTCTTCAAAGGGGAACCATCCACAGAAACCACAGCAATGGGGGATGATAAAGGTTCGGGTTTTAAATTGAGTCTTTCCAAGAATCCCCCATCAATTACATTCAGAGTAGACCCACAATCAACAAACACCCGAAATTCCATTAATTTTTCCTGAGCAATCGTGGAAGCAGCTAAAAATACACCCTTGGAATTTAAGCAGGCAATACGGGCATGACTGACCATTTTTTTTTCTTTCTTCATACGAAGCTCACAGCCTTTAATCAAATGACCAGATTTTCCGCAATAGAAACACAAGCCTTCAGAAAATCGACGGTCTTTTTCTTGAGAGCGAGGTGCCACCGATCCAATCTCCATCGATTCACCACTGTTAGTACACACATTCTCATAACCAGAAACTGACATAGCAGAGGATTTGCTCTCATTAACCCTTGCACGCAGTCTCCTATCCACCTGTATAGCTAATTGCATAGCCTGTTGCAAATCTTCAGGTGTAGGATAAGCAATTAGCAGGTCTTTAACCCTTTCATTGAGCCCAGCAAGAAATAGACTTTTCAGAGCAGAATCGTTCCACCCTGTTTGAGTAGACCAACGACGGAAATGAGTACAATATTTTTCCACATTACCTGATCCCTGTCTCAAATGTCTTAACTCAGTCTCAGCTGATGCGACACGATCAGGATCATCATATAATAGTCCCAAAGCAGAAAAAAAACTATCCACTGATCTGAAGCATGTATCACTAGGTTGCAAAGAAAAGGCCCACTCCTGAGGCTCTTTGCGCAAAAGTGACATTATGAACCCTACGCGCTGGGATTCATCCCCAGAGGACTTGGGTCTCAAACGAAAATACAATAAGCAAGCATTTTTAAATGAAAAAAATTCTCGGTGTTCACCAAAAAATAAATCCGGCAAACATACCTTAGGCTCCAAGAAATGTGCTCCAGGACAGTTACTCACGTGCTGACGGAGCTCGGCCACCTCCAGAGAGAGTCCCTGCAGGCGTTTAGCCAAATCCAGAACCGACACCATGATGGAACAGAAAAATCTTTCCTTAGAGAATTTGCAGGCTGGACTTACTGTTATGTTCTGCTACCAGAGCTAAGGAAAGAGAGGAGATCTGTCCCTACGATAGAACTCAGCTTTATCCCTACGATGTAACAGGGGACCTGATCCTGCGATCAGACCTGCTAAAGTCCTAAGCTAGTCTGTATGGAGACCTATAGATGTGGGGAAGGAATCCCTACAAGTACTAAGGACTGGGAGGAAAATGGGACACCTCCTAACAGAAATAGTAGCAGACAGACGAACAAACAAAAAATATAGGACATAGAGGTCCGTAGACCAAGCAAACTAACAGAGTTAGATACAGAGCACAGGCTAGCTAGAAAGTAGTTATACAATGAAGTCCAGCAAAGCCAGAAGGGCGGAGCAGGATTAAATAGGCCAACAAGGTCATGTGACCAGCAAAGGAAAAAACCTAAGAGCAAGGTTCTAACATTCAAAGTGCTGCCCATTGTGTTGGATTGTCAATGCAACCCTCTTCTCCCACTCTTGACACACTGATAGCAACACCGCAGAAGAAATGCTAGCACAGGCTTCCAATTCCCGCTGTTTCAGATGCTGCACATCTCGTATCTTGATGCTATGGTGTGGTATATGGGGTACAAAGATAGTGGTCATGACTAGTGTTGAGCGAGCAGTAAAATGCTCGGGTGCTCGAAGCTCGGGCCGAGCTCGCCGTGATACTCGAGTGCTCGACCCAAGCAACGAGCCCAATGTTAGTCTATGGGAGACTCGAGCATTTTTGCGGTGGCACCCCCGGCAGTCTTTTAAAAGCCTAACAAGTGCCCAAAACGATAGTGACAGTGCTCAAATGACATGGGGACAGCATGGGGATCGCCCCAGGAAGGATTTCTGACCCCCAGGTCACTGCTGTCAACAACGTGGTCAGAAGTATTAAGCCACTTTTACGGGCTCACAATAAAACGTTCAAAAACGAAAGTGAAACTTTTTTCCTGTGAAATATGTTAAGGAACATCCTTTCCAGGGAAAAGACTTGTGTATAAGTTAAAATAAATGACCAAAAACAAAAATACTCCTCCACACCTTCGGCTATGTTCACAAGTAGCATTTTTTATGCGTTTTTGCACTTTTGTATTGCTTTCAACTATGACAAATGCATTCACCGTGAAATGTCATTTTAACATTTTACATCCTTATCTGGCCATGTGCTGTGTGACACATGCATAAAGTGCTGAAAAGACATGGGAACAGCATGGGAAAGACCCCTGGATGCATTTCTGACTCCCAGGTCACTGTCTAAAAGTGTGCCCATCATAAGTGATCCTTGCTGCATCAGAAGATGCAGACTTGCAACTATCCCCATGCAAGTTCTAGTCCGAGGGCAGTGTTCAATTGTACCTCCCCCATTCCTTGCAATACAAGAGCAAGTATGCAGCCTGCCACCCACCCACCCCCAGGCTGCAATACCATACTGCTTGCTTGCTAGAAATTGAAATTGGGCATTTAGGCACGTGGAGGTGGAATCTGGCCACCACGTCATGGCTGTGTTGGCGGCCTGGAATCTATACTCAGTCCCCAGCCGCCCGGCGGCCGGGTGTCCATACTCTGTCCCCAGCCGCCCCGCGGCCGGGTGTCCACACACGGTCCCCAGCCGCCTGGGGGCAGCCGGGTGTCCATAAACGGTCCCCAGCCGCCCCTATTTCTCCTTGGAACATCCCCCCACACACTTTTCTTAGCCCAGCCTGCTTTAGGCAGCATTGTACGAGCCCTCCAGAGATCCAGACTCCTCCGGTGGGCCCTGACTTCTCCATCGGTGGAGTTGAGAGTGCCAAGGTGAGGAGCATGATGATGATGACAGAAGTTAGCATCTGCTATGTTTTCTTTTAATGCAAGTGTAAGTGTGCAGCCTGCCACCCACCCACCCCCAGACTGCAATTCCATACTGCTAGCTTGCACTTGAAATGGAGCCTTTTAGTTTGGAGGAGGCCAAAGCTGGCCACTACCTCATGGCTGCTTCGGCAGCGAGGTATCCATACTCAGTCCCCAGCCACCCCTATTTGTCCTGGTGTGCCTTATACATAAGATTAAGCGCGTATACCAAAACATTACCTGTGCCCTCCCCAGTGAATTTAGTGGGAAGGAGAGCCTATTCCGCTGTAGTGTGTGCATGCCAAACCCCTGTTCATGGTACATGCGAAGATGCCTCCCACCTTGCACCTGACGTTGCAGACTTGCAACTATCCCCATTCAAGTCCTTGTCCCAGGGCAGTGTTCAGTTGTACCTCTCCCATTCCTTGCAATGCAAGCGCAAGTATGCAGCCTGACACCCACCCACCCCCAGGCTGCAATACCATACTGCTTGCTTGCTTGCACTTTAAATTGGGCATTTTAGGCATGTGGAGGCGGAATCTGGCCACCACGCCATGGCTGTGTCGGCGGCCTGGTATCCATACTCAGTCCCTAGCCGCCTGGTGTCCGGGTGTCCCCGCTTGCTCCCCAGCCTCCAGGGGGTGGCCGGGTGTCCATACTCGGTCCCCAGCCACCCCTATTTGTCCCAGTAACGTTTCCCACACTTTTCTTAGCCTGGCCTGCTTTAGGGCAGCATTGGCCGAGCCCACTGGACTATCAGACTCCTCCGGTGGGCCCTGGCTTCTCCATCAGGGGAGTTGAGAGTGCCAAGGTGAGGAGCATGATGAGGATGATAGAAGTTAGCATCTGCTTTGTTTTGTTGTAATGCAAGCGCATGTATGTAGTAGCGGCTAGGCCTGAGGTGGTCAGCGTTTTGGCGCATATCCTACCTCCTCCGAGGATTGCTGGGTGTTTTCCTGCTACTATCCAAGTTCTATGACTCCCGTTAAAACAAAGCTTCAGGTGATAAATGATGGATGAGGTAGTGGCAAAGGAGAAAGGGCAGGAGGAACAGGGACAATTCACATCAATATCAGGCCAGTCAACCAGATATGTCTTGTAGGATATGTTTCTGTAACAAAAGGATCGGTTCGGCTACACAGTTATAGGGCATACAGTGAGTGCAATGCCTACCAAAAATTTCGAGGCACTCCAATGCCCCTTGGAAATGACATGGAGGTCAGAGGGCGTTAACTAAACCTTTTTTTCCATTTATAGCAACTGGGTCTCCTGTGCACTGTTGGCCTAAGCAGTGAATGGAAGGCTTTCCAAAAATTATGAGGAACTGCAATGCCCCATACAAGAGCCATGTGTGGCACCCCAGGGGTCTGGTCACCACAGTAATAGAGATATTAAGTCGGAGAGCAAGTGGGAGGTTTCCTGGTCAGGATCCCTTAAACATGCAACATCCTCCTGCCCCAGTCCTGGGAGGGGAGAATTCTGCCCTTATAATCTGGATCTGGTGCGGGGTTGAGTGAGTCAGAGAACAGAGAACAGTCAGAGTCAGAGTGAGAGCAAGGGAAAGTAACAGCAAGGAGCTCTGTAGGAGCTAGGAGCTAAAGACCAGGGGCTGGAAGCTGAGCAGAGCTCGCCCTGGCAGAAGACAATAGGAACCGGACACAGGAGTCCGAGGCTGTGAGGACTTATATATCCAGCAGCAGAAACCAGCCGGCAGGGGATTTCAGGTCCTCTGGCCATAGAAGCCCGGAGGCTCAGTCACAAGCAAGAGACCAGCACCGCCATCGTGGAGCGGAGGCTAACAGAAGGCCCCAAGTCACCAGCCATACGGGTGAGCACTACACGGTACACTCTGGGATGTGGGCTACTTCTACCCGCTTACAGCAAGGTAGCCAGGAAGAGTGCAGACAGACGGGGAGGCCTACAACTCCACCTGGCCAGGGGAACTCCTGCTTGCTCACAGACTGACCAGGCCTCTTATGCTAGCCAGTACTCCCGGGAGGGTCTACCTTATAATCATCAGTAAAGACCCTGAACTGCACTGCAAAGACTCTGAGTCGTTCCTGCTGTGCTCATGCACCTTCACCCCCATCATCCACACTCACTGCCCTGAGGCTATACTCCTCCCGTGGGGAGTTATCCCATTCTCTGCTGTGCACACAACACCAGCCGCAGCGGTCTGCCTCGCAGCGGTGGTACTCCCTGACCGCAATCCACGGGTGACGCAGTCAGACAATTAACCTCAAAACCTAAGAAAGACTGCCACTGGTTTGACCAGCCTGAGCCACGGGATCGGGTCACCGCCACGGAGACTACAGACCCCAGAGACCCGGCACCGGGTATCCCACACACGTGTACACATGGCCCAGGGGGCGCGTCACATGCAGTACAGCATATTACAAACATAAGTCCCATTATTGGGGAGTGGGTGTCCCATAGTATTTGCTTATGCCTTGCAAGCAAAAGCTGCCAAAAATTAGGACGGAGCAACTTGCAATGCCCCTTACAAGAGCCATGCAGTACAGCATATTACAAACATAAGTCCCATTATTGGGGAGTGGGTCTCCCATAGTATTTGCTTATGCCTTGGAAGCAACAGCTGACAAAAATTAGGACGGAGAAATTTGCAATGCCCCTTACAAGAGCAATGCAGTACAGCATATTAGAAATATAAGTCCCATTATTGGGGAGTGGGTCTCCCATAGTATTTGCTTATGCCTTGCAAGCAAAAGCTGCCAAAAATTAGGACGGAGCAACTTGCAATGCCCGTTACAAGAGCCATGCAGTACAGCATATTACAAACATAAGTCCCATTATTGGGGAGTGGGTCTCCCATAGTATTTGCTTATGCCTTGCAAGCAAAAGCTGCCAAAAATTAGGATGGAGCAACTTGCAATGCCCCTTACAAGAGCCATGCAGTACAGCATATTACAAACATAAGTCCCATTATTGGGGAGTGGGTCTCCCATAGTATTTGCTTATGCTTTCCAAGCAAAAGCTGCCAAAAATTAGGATGGAGCAACTTGCAATGCCCCTTACAAGAGTCATGCAGTACAGCATATTACAAACATAAGTCCCATTATTGGGGAGTGGGTGTCCCATAGTATTTGCTTATGCCTTGCAAGCAAAAGCTGCCAAAAATAAGGACAGAGGAACTTGCAATGCTGGCACCCTGGTGGTATAGTGGTGTTGGAGGCTGAGGAGAAGGAGAAAAAGATAAAACAGCCGAAACGAGGAAGCGTATACCCATGTGTGGGTGTGAAGCGGTGCATGTGAAGACACCTCCCGAAATAACACAGTGGATTTGACTTTATGTTACTCTGCTGTCATTTGGTGGTGATGAGAAGTCTGGCCCAATCCAGCCCTTGTTCATTTTGATAAGGGTCAGCTTGTCAGCATTGTCAGTTGACAGGCGAGTGCGCTTATCAGTTATAATTCCCCCAGCGGCACTAAAAACACGCTCCGATAACACGCTAGCGGCAGGGCAGGCCAGGACCTCCAAGGCGTACAGAGCGAGTTCATTCCAAGGGTCCAGCTTGGATACCCAATAATTAAAAGGCACAGAGGAATCACGGAGGATGCTGGTTCAGTCGGCAAGGTACTCCCTCACCATCTTTTGAAACTTTCCACTCCTTGTGAGAGTACCCCACGCCTCAGGGCCTGTAAGCTGGGTGGGTGTTAGAAAACTGTCCCAGAATGTTGACAGTGTTCCCCTGCCTCTGCTGGATTGGAGTTGCATCTCTCTCGCCTGTACGCCTTGGTTGGGCAACGAACTGTGACCTCTGCCGCTAGCGTGTTCAGATGGGAATTTTTTTAAGAGTTCTGCAGCAAGGGCCTTCTGGTACTGCCCCATTTTTGTAGACCTCTACACCTCAGGAATAAAAGAGTGAAAGTTCTCCTTGTAGCGGGGTTCTACAAGTGTCACCAACCAGTAATGACTGTCACCCAACATTTTGACAACGCGAGGGTCACGGTTAAGGCAGCGTAACATAAAGTCAGCCATGCGTGCCAGACTGGTAACGGGCAAGATTTCCGTGTCCTCACCAAGATGACGACTGACCATGCTCTCCTCCTCCTCCTCTTCCTCCTCCCCCCTGTCATCAGGCCACCCACGCTGTACCGACGGTATGAGACTTGTACAGGTACTACCGTCTACAACGCATGATAGCAGCTCCTGTTCTTCCTCCTCCTCCTCCTCCTCCTCCTCCTCTCCCTCATTTTCCCCCAATGCACGTTGGGATGAGATGAGGCTGGGCTGTGTGTAATCGCCCGCTACGGCTTCTTGATCCATCTCATCATACTCTGGCTGCAATGCCTCCTCTTTAATTCTCTGCAGAGAGCGTTGCAAAAGACAGACAAGTGGGATGCTGACACTAATGATGGCGTCATCGCCACTCACCATCTTGGTGGCCTCCTCAAAGTTTGTCAGGATGGTACATATGTCAAACATCCAGGTCCACTCCTGAGGTCTTATGTGTGGAGTCTGACCTGAATATCGACGGCCTTGTTGCATCTGGTACTCCACAACTGCTCTCTTCTGCTCACAAATCCTTTGCAACATGTGGAGGGTAGAGTTCCAACGTGTGGGGACATCACACACCAGTCGTTGTGCCGGAAGCTGCAAACGCTGCTGCAACACAGCAAGGGCGGTGGAAGCTGTAGCCGACTTGCGAAAATGAGCTGACAGGCGGCGTACTTTCACGAGCAGATCTGGCAACTCGGGGTACGATTTAAGAAACTGCTGAACCACGAGGTTAAGCACATGAGCCAGGCATGGTACGTGTGTGATCTCACCTCGCCTCAGAGCCGCCACCAGGTTACGGCCATTGTCACACGCGATCATTCCGGGATGTAGGTTCAGCGGTCTCAGCCACAGATCTGCCTGCTCTTTCACAGCTGTCCACAACTCACAAGCAGTGTGAGGTTTATCACCTAAGCTTATGAGTTTCAGCACAGCCTGTTGCCGCTTGGCGGAGGCAGTACTGCAATGCTTGCAGCTTGTAACTGATGTGGTGATATCTGAGATGGAGGCTGAACATGAGGAGGAGGAGGAGGATGCGCAGGAGCTGTACACTGTGGGGGCAACTCTGACTGACATAGGGCCCGCAATCCTCAGAGTGGGGAGGATGTGTTCCATCCCAAGGTCCGACTGGGTTCCGGCTTCCACTATGTTTACCCAGTGTGCCGTCAGAGAGATGTACCGTCCCTGGCCACAAGCACTTCTCCACGTGTCCGTTGTCAGGTGGACTCTCCCAGTAACTGCGTTGTTGAGTGCACTGCAGATGCTTTGGGACACGTGCTTGTGTAGTGCGGGGATGGCACACCGGGCAAAATAGTGTCGGCTGGGGACCGAGTACCGAGGGACGGCCACCGCCATAAGATTGCGGAAGGATGCCGTCTCCACCAGCCTAAAAGGCAGCATTTCCAACGCAAGCAGCCGTGAAATGTGCGAATTTAGGACTGTGGCCTGTGGGGCGTTAGCTGCGAATTTCCACTTTCGTTCAAAGGTCTGGGATATGGACAATTGAACGCTGCAGTGGGACGTGGACGTGGACGTTGATGCTGTTTCTTGAGAAACTGCCATAACAAGTGAAGACTGAGAGGAGGGGGCATCTTTACATGCAGTATGGAAAGGGGATTGCCTTGCACACACAACAGGGGGTTCTATTGCACGCACAACAGTGGAAGAAGCAGTGGTGACACGCGCTGACACTGGTCGTGGACCATGGGTTTCGCCCCACAAAGTCGGGTGCTTTGCTGCCATGTGCCTGATCATGCTGGTGGTGGTCAGGCTGGTAGTTTTGTCACCCCTGCTGATGCTGGCATGGCAGGTGGAACATATGGCCTTTTTGGGGTTATCAGCAGAGTCTTTAAAAAAATTCCAGACTCTGGAAGACCTACCGCTTGTACTGGCAACGTCCCTCGTGTTGGTGTTACGGGGAACGGTTGCCTGCCTTCTGTCTGCGGCCACCACACTGCTTCTTCCTGCCTGTTGGGGGACTCTGACTCCCTCCCGCTGTCTGCTGCTGGCCTCACTCTGCATGTCCTCCTTCCACGTTGGGTCAGTTACTAGATCATCCACCACCTCCTCCTCTTCCACTTGCGCACCACGATCCTCCTCCTCACTTCCTGGCAATTGTGTCTCGTCATCGTCCACCTCTTGTGACAGATTGCCAACGTCGACTTCCTGTGGCCGTGGCTGTTCAAAGGTTTGGGCATCGCAACATGGGATCTCCTCTTCCACCACTTCAAGCGTATCAGGCGAGGGGCCCAAATATGGAAATGGACCAGTGAACAGCTCTTCAGAGTGTCCAAGTGTGGGATCACTTGCTGTCTGACGACAGTCGGCATGGTGGGAGGAAGGAGCATCAGGGTGAGGAGGAGTATGCGGTCGAGACTCACGGCTACTAAGAGTTGACCGTGTGGAAGGCAGACCGGAGGTGGTGGTGCCCAGGTAACTGGAAGTATTATCTGCCATCCAATTAATAACCTGTTCGCACTGATCAGTTCTCAATACTGGTGTTGTTCTGTGCTTCCCTAGTAATTTGGTCAAGAAGTTGAAGCGAGAAGATGTGGCTGTTGGTTGTGGCACATTTTCACCTTGGCCACGGCCCCGTCCTCTGCACGAACCATCACCAGAACGTCCACTTCCACGTCCCTTGCCACGCGCCATGCCCATTGTAAATGAAGTAAAATAGCTTACACTCGCACTATCAATGGAAAAAGGGTAATAAAGAGTAGATTAGAACCGTGGAAGAGGAAAACCACAGTTATTGTTTACTGGGGTATACCACACTTTTTTAAATAGAGATATTTGCGGCTGAACAGTGAGCGACACACTCAAACTGCTTTTTTTTTTAGATACCAAAAGCCCAAAACTGGATAGTACAGCGATTTGACCCGTGGAACTGCGAAACCACACTGGGATGTCGGGCCTACACCAGACTATTTTCAACAGATATATTTTTGTGTCACAACAGTCAGGAGACACTACTGTTTTTCTTTACGGAAAAAACTACCAAAAGCTGAATAATAGAGATTTTTTACCGTGGGATGGCAAAACCACAGTTATTGTTTACTGGGGTATACCACAGTTTTTTAAATAAATAGATTTGCGGCTGAACAGTGAGCAACACACTCAAACTGTTTTTGTTTTTTAGATACAAATGGCCCAAAATGGATAATACAGAGGTTTGAACCGTGGAAGTGCAAAACAACACTTCTGTTTCTCTAGCCTAAACCAGACTATTTTCAACAGTTATATTTGTGTCTGAAAAATCAGGGACCCGCTTTTTTTTTGGGGGGGGGGGGACACACCAAAAGGTTAATAAGACGGGTATTTGTACAGTGTGAAGGAGGAAAAAAAAGGAGGATTTAGATGAAAAAAAAAGGATTTTTGCTGGCCCCCGACACCTGGTGCTAAGTCCAGCAATTTCAGCAACAGGAGCACACAGGACTGTAATGCAGCATTTGCTGGTATAACCACTGTGTCTCCTACACAGCCTGCCTGCCTGGTATCTGGGATGGATATTAGTCCTGAAAAGGACTGTTTGTTTGTTCTGGCAGCCTTTACAGACCCTACACTAACTATTTCACAGTTTATATCTCTCCCTAAATCAGCAGCGCTGTCCCTACACTGTCTAATCCGGAGCGACTGTGTCCAAGATGGCGGCGCCCGGTTTTAAATACTCGAGGTGACGCTGTGCGGCCAGCCAATCACTGTAATGCCCACAACCAACATGGCTGCAGCATTACAGTGACTGGCTGGCAATCCCTGCATGTTCATTGGCTCTGTAAAGAGCGCCAAACATGCAGGGCGGAGACCCGAGCTCCCGCCCGAGTAACCCGGAAATGCTCGGTGCTCGCCGAACATCCCGAGTAGCGTGATGCTCGGGCGAGTACCGAGCAGTGTCGAGCATGCTCGCTCAACACTAGTCATGACAAACAAGGAAAGGGAGAAGTGGAGAAAAAAATCAGCTCACCAAATCATTAACAGCTGGAGGCTCTGTGTGAGTTGATCCGACAACGGAATAGCCGATTCCAGGCACTCTTTTAGAACAGGAAAAAGAAATGTGGTCTTCCAGCGGATCTACGATAAAATTAAGCTTTTATTAGGAACATATAAAAGCAGCCATGTCACAAGGATAATACACGGGATACAAGGAAACAAGACATGATAGTCCCAACGCGTTTCAGCTAAGTATTATGATCATGATTAAGGCTAATACTTAGCTGAAACGAGTTGGGACTATCATGTCTTGTGTCCTTGTATCCCGTGTATTGTCCTTGTGACATGGCTGCTTTTATATGTTCCTAATAAAAGCTTAATTTTATCGAAGATTCGCTGGAAGACCACATTTCTTTTTCCTCTACAAAGATAGTGGGTCCGTTCTTCATCAATGGAAACCTCAATGCCACTGGATATCTGAAATTGTTACATGATGTGCTGCCCCCTTTATGCACTGAAGATGGCACGATCCCTGAGTTTTTCCAACAAGATGGTGCACCACCACATTATGGGTGTCAGGTCCAAGCATTCCTACATGAACAGTTTCCTGGAAAGTGGATTGGTTGTTATGGGCCAGTTGAATGGCCACCAAGGTCTCTCGATCTGACCCCCTTAGACTTTTATCTTTGGGGTCATCTGAAGGCAATTGTCTATGCTGTGAAAATACAATATGTGCAGCATCTGAAACAATGGATACTGGAAGCCTGTGCTAGGATTTCTTCTGCGGTGTTGCTATCAGTGTGTCAAGAGTGGGAGAAGAGGGTTGCATTGACAATCCAACACAAAGGGCAGCACTTTGAACACATTTTATAAGTGGTCATAAACTTGTAAAAAAACTCATGAAAGAATAAAGTAACGTTAAAACCAAGCACACCACTGTTTTTCTTATGAAATTCTCAATAAGTTTTATGTGTCACATGACCCTTTTCCCATTGAAAAAAATAAAGTTGGATCCAAAATGGCTGACTTCAAAATGGCCACCATGCTCACCACCCATCTGGAAAAATTTCCCCCCTCCCATATACTAATGTGCCACAAACAAGAAGTTGATATCACCAACCATTCCCATTTAACTTATGTGCATCCATATCAACGGCCCACCCTGTACATGCAATAAACAATGGGTGCCTTAATGGTTATAATAAAATGTGGTTAATCACCAATGAGGGCAAAATAAGGCAAAGGCCAGCAGTTACTTCACTGGTGGTTCACTATTTGTAGCGCCGGCGTCCCTGCCCTCTGCTAGGCAGGGACGCTGTTCCCCTCACCGCTCTGCTCCGTGCCCGGCGTCCTCCTCCCGCTCTGCTGGCAGCGCGCGCTCCTTCCCGGCCACTGTGCTTAGGGCGCGCGCGCTCTCCCTCCCTCTTAAAGGGGCTGCGCGCGCCGTCCTAAGGAGTCCCCGGCCAATGGCCACAGGACTTCACCATATATAAGGCACCTCCTCCAAAATGGAGGTGCCCGAGCAATGTTGTTGCACTGTTCACTACTCTGCTTCAGCCCTCAGGTCCCGTTGCCAGTTACCTGCCAGATACCTGCCAGATTCCTGCCAGCTTGCTGTCTTATTCCTGCCTGATTACCTGCTACCTGCCTGCTAGTCTGAGGTCCGACGATCTGCCTTACTACTCCTGTCAGTCTGTCTAAGGACCAGCCTGTCCGCTCACCTGGGAGCGCACTTCAGCCACCTGCCTGCTTGCCTGAGGTCCGACGGTCTGCCTTCCAACTCCTGTCAGTCTGTCTATGGACCAGCTTGCCTGCTCACCTGGGAGCACACATCTGCTACCTGCCTGCTAGCCTACCTGGAGGCTCCGCCGTCACGTGCTGTGACCACCTGCCTGTCCAGTGACTCCTGCCCGCTCACCTGGGAGCGCTCATCTGCTGCCTGTCTGCTAGCCTACCTGGAGGCTCTGCCGTCACGTGCTGTGACCACCCGCCTGTCCAGAGACTTCTGCCCGCTCACCTGGGAGCGCTCATCTGCCGCCTGTCTGTTGGTCTTCCTGGAGGCTCCGCCGTCACATGCTGTGACCACCCGTTCATCCAGAGACTCTCGCCTGCTCACCTGGGAGCTCACGTCTATCATCAGCCGCCACAGGTCGTACCAACCCTTTACCCAGAGACTGCCCCGGTCACTTGCCGCGACCATCTGCCCGTTCATCCAGAGACTGCCCCGGTCACTTGCCGTGACCTCCAGCCCGTTCACTCAGAGACTGTCCCGGTCACCTGCTGTGACTCCCTGCCCGTCTTCCCTGGTCGCCACCCGCTCCCTTACAAGGACAGCCCCCTTGTATAGTAGCTCAGAGGTTCCGCCTCCCAGACCCGTTACAGTTTGCTCGGGCCATGGAACCCGGTGGCACCCAAGCTCTCTCGCTTTCGGACCTACGTCATGAACTGTCCCGTCAGAGGTCCCAACAGGAGTCCATCCTGAGTCATCTGCGGAATGTCAACTCTTTCCTGGACACTCTGACTGCTCCACCAGCAACCACCGCTAGTGTCATGACTCGCAGCCCGGCAGCGCCGCTGCCCACCAATACCATGGCATCCTGCCCCGGACCCCGGCTTTCTACACCTCCACGCTTCGGAGGCGACCCCGCTCAAGCTAGGGGCTTCATAAACCAGTGCACCCTGCACTTTGAACTATTGTCCCACCAGTTTAACTCCGACCGGGCCAAAATTGCCTTCATCATGTCCCATCTCACCGGGGAGGCCCTGGCCTGGCTAAATCCTCTATGGGAGAGAGGAGACCCCCTGGTGTCCGACTTGCCTGCCTTTCTCTCGGCTTTCCGGAAAGTCTTCGACGAACCCGGACAGAAGACCTCATCCGCATCATCTCTGCTGCGCCTCCGTCAGGGAAATCTCACCGTGGGCCAATATGCCATACGGTTCCGTACCCTTGCCTCGGAGCTGGCCTTGGATAACGACGCTCTGGTATCCGTCTTCTGGGAGGGTCTGTCCGGCTGTATTAAAGATGAACTTGCCGGTCGGGACATTCCTACCACTCTCGATGACCTAATAACTCTTGCCACCCGGATTGACCTACGGTTCCAGGAGCGTTCCAAAGAGGTCACCCGTGAGAGGAGGTTTCCACGTCTAGCTCCTACTCTTCAGAAACCCGTCACTCCCTCCGTCTCTCCCCAGGTACACTCTCCTGAGCCTACGCAGGTCGACCAGACCAAGATGGTCAAAACCCGTCAGGACTTACGCCGTGCCGAGGGGAGCTGCTTCTACTGTGGCAGTAAGGAGCACCGGATCCATACCTGTCCAGAGAGGTCGGGAAACGCCTGTGTCTAGGTTTGCTCAGAGAGGTCGACCTAGACAAGAATAAATCCTCTCCATCTCTGCTGCTGTTAGTCTCAATTATCTGCGGGGAGAATCGTTATTTCGAACTAGCCCAACTTGACTGTGGAGCGGCCGGGAATCTTATTTCACAGGCCCTGGTAGAAAAATACCGCATTCCCACCAAATCTCTGGCTATACCATTATCTGTCGCTGCTGTGGATGGGGGCCTCTTACCACGTCCCATCCAACTCATCACCGAATCCGTAACTCTGCAGGTGGGAATGCTGCATTCTGAGAGCATCTCTTTTCATGTTCTACCTGGACTCTCTCACGCCCTCTTACTAGGTCTACCTTGGCTCCAGAGACATGCACCCGTGCTTGACTGGCAGACCGGAGAAGTCCTTCGCTGGGGACAGGACTGTCATAAGACTTGTTTGGTTCCTGTTCATCCCGCCCGTCCTTCTCCTACCCCAGCTAATCTACCTGGACTTCCGATTCCTTATTGGTCTTATGCTGATGTCTTTAATAAAAAGTAAGCAGAGACACTACCCCCTCATAGACCATACGACTGCCCTATCGACCTGTTACCTGGTACTACTCCTCCCCGTGGGCTTATTTATCCATTATCCGCTGCTGAGACCCGGTCGATGTCCGAATATATTGAGGAGAATCTGGCCAGGGGATTCATCCGGAAATCTACCTCCCCGGCGGGAGCAGGCTTCTTTTTCGTCAAAAAGAAGGACGGCTCTCTCCGTCCCTGTATAGACTATAGAGGCCTTAACCAGATCACGGTGAAGAATAAGTACCCCCTTCCGCTCATTCCGGAGTTATTTGATCGTCTGAGGGGGGCTAGAATCTTCACCAAACTGGACCTCCGTGGGGCGTACAACCTGGTTCGTATCCGTCAGGGGGATGAATGGAAGACGGCATTCAACACCCGGGACGGCCACTATGAATATGTGGTAATGCCCTTTGGTCTCTGTAACGCTCCTGCCGTCTTTCAAGAGTTGGTCAACGACATCTTCCGGGACCTTCTCTACTCCTGCGTAGTGGTGTACCTGGACGACATCTTGGTCTTCTCTCCGGATCTCCAGACTCACCGGAGGGACGTTCGTCAGGTCCTGCTCAGGCTCAGGCAGAATCACCTCTTCGCTAAATACGAGAAGTGCCTCTTTGAGCAGACCTCGCTTCCGTTTTTGGGCTACATTATTTCTCAGACCGGCCTACGAATGGATCCAGAGAAACTGTCTGCCATCGAGAAATGGCCTCGACCGGAGGGGTTGAAGGCCATTCAGCGATTCCTGGGCTTCGCTAACTACTACCGCCTCTTCATACCACACTTCTCTTCCCGGACTGCCCCAATTTCCGCGCTCACCCGTAAGGGTACTAATCCCAAAGAGTGGCCGCCCGAAGCAGAGGAGGCCTTTCTTTCCCTAAAACAGGCCTTCTCTTCCGCCCCGGTGCTGCACCGCCCGGACGGCAACAAGCAGTTCTTCCTGGAAGTTGACGCCTCCTCCTCTGGAGCCGGAGCGGTACTTACTCAAAAATCATCTTCCGGGAGAATGGTAACTTGTGGCTTCTTCTCCAAACTCTTCTCCTCTTCTGAGCGCAACTATTCCATGGGAGACCGAGAGTTATTGGCCATCAAGCTGGCGTTGGAGGAGTGGCGTTACCTACTCGAGGGGGCTCTTCACCCGGTAATAATTTACACTGACCACAAGAACTTGGCTTACCTCCAGCATGCCCAGAGACTTAACCCGCGCCAAGCCCGGTGGTCCTTGTTTTTTGCTCGCTTTGATTTTGTTCTTCATTTTCGCCCGGCTGACAAAAACGTCAAAGCAGACGCCTTGTCCCGATCCTTTCTGGTGTCCGATCTCGAGGAAGAACCTAAACATATCATCGATCCCGCCAGAGTAATGCAGGTGGCTCCCGTGAGTCTAAATCGTCTCCCTCCCGGTAAGACGTTTGTTTCAGTACCTGATCGGAAGAAGATCCTACACTGGGGCCATTCATCTAAACTAGCTGGCCACGCCGGTCAGAAAAAGACCCTCCAGCTTATTGCCCGGCACTACTGGTGGCCTACCCTGCACAAGGACGTAATAGACTTTGTTTCTGCCTGTGTGTCCTGCGCCCGCAACAAAGTCCCGAGACACCTGCCAGCCGGTCGCCTCCTTCCGCTTCCTGTTCCTGCTGCCCCCTGGCAGCATATTGCTATGGACTTCATAACTGATCTCCCCGTCTCCGCCGGTTGTACGGTCATTTGGGTGGTCGCGGATCGCTTTTCCAAGATGGCTCACTTTGTTCCCCTGCCAGCCCTCCCGTCTGCACCCGAGCTGGCTAAAGACTTTATCCGCCACATCTTCCGTCTTCATGGCTTGCCCCTCCACATCGTGTCGGATCGTGGGGTACAGTTCACCTCACGTTTCTGGAGAGCCACTTGTAAACTGCTAGACGTCACCCTGGACTTCTCTTCCGCTTACCACCCACAGTCCAATGGTCAAGTGGAGCGGATCAATCAGAACCTGACCAGTTACCTCCGGCACTTCGTTAATGCCCATCATTCAGACTGGGTGGATCTCCTACCATGGGCCGAGTTCTCTTATAACAATCACGAGAGCGAATCCTCCTCCAAATCCCCGTTTTTTGTAGTCTTCGGTCAGCATCCTCGGATTCCTTTTCCTGTCTCCACCTCTGTGGACAACCCGGCTGCGGAATCTCTCGTTAGCAAATTTTCCTCCATTTGGGAGAGTACCCGATCCGCACTCCTTCAGTCGTCCGAACGGATGAAAAGACACGCTGACAAAAAACGCCTGGATCCTCCACAATTTCGTCCTGGAGATAAAGTCTGGCTCTCATCTAAATATGTCCGACTCAAGATACCTTCTTACAAGTTAGGGCCTCGGTTCATCGGTCCTCTGGAGGTCATCAGTCAGATCAACCCGGTGGCCTATAAATTGAAACTCCCGGCCAACTTACGGATCCCTAACTCCTTCCATGTATCTCTCCTCAAACCTGTGGTACTTAACTCTTTTTCCAAGTCTACAGGTACGCCTCCTGCTCCGGTTTCTGCTGAGGACGAGTTTGAGGTAGAGAACATTCTTGCCACCAAAAGGGTAAGAGGAAAGACCTTTTTTCTAGTAGATTGGAAGGGGTTTGGTCCTGAGGAGAGAACGTGGGAGCCCCGGGAGAACATCCATGCCCCTCTTATCCTAGCTAAATTTCTGTCTGGCCTAAAAAAGGGGGGGCCTAAAGGGGGGGTACTGTAGCGCCGGCGTCCCTGCCCTCTGCTAGGAAGGGACGCTGTTCCCCTCACCGCTCTGCTCCGTGCTCGGCGTCCTCCTCCCGCTCTGCTGGCAGCGCGCGCTCCTTCCCGGCCACTGTGATTAGGGCGCGCGCGCTCTCCCTCCCTCTTAAAGGGGCCGCGCGCGCCGTCCTAAGGAGTCCCCGGCCAATAGCCGGAGGACTTCACCATATATAAGGCACCTCCTCCAAAATGGAGGTGCCCGAGCAATGTTGTTGCACTGTTCACTACTCTGCTTCAGCCCTCAGGTCCCGTTGCCAGTTACCTGCCAGATACCTGCCAGATTCCTGCCAGCTTGCTGTCTTATTCCTGCCTGATTACCTGCTACCTGCCTGCTAGTCTGAGGTCCGACGGTCTGCCTTACTACTCCTGTCAGTCTGTCTAAGGACCAGCCTGTCCGCTCACCTGGGAGCGCACTTCAGCCACCTGCCTGCTTGCCTGAGGTCCGACGGTCTGCCTTCCAACTCCTGTCAGTCTGTCTATGGACCAGCTTGCCTGCTCACCTGGGAGCACACATCTGCTACCTGCCTGCTAGCCTACCTGGAGGCTCCGCCGTCACGTGCTGTGACCACCTGCCTGTCCAGTGACTCCTGCCCGCTCACCTGGGAGCGCTCATCTGCTGCCTGTCTGCTAGCCTACTTGGGGGCTCTGCCGTCACGTGCTGTGACCACCCGCCTGTCCAGAGACTTCTGCCCGCTCACCTGGGAGCGCTCATCTGCCGCCTGTCTGTTGGTCTTCCTGGAGGCTCCGCCGTCACATGCTGTGACCACCCGTTCATCCAGAGACTCTCGCCTGCTCACCTGGGAGCTCACGTCTATTATCAGCCGCCACAGGTCGTACCAACCCTTTACCCAGAGACTGCCCCGGTCACTTGCCGTGACCATCTGCCCGTTCATTCAGAGACTGCCCCGGTCACTTGCCGTGACCATCTGCCCGTTCATCCAGAGACTGCCCCGGTCACTTGCCGTGACCTCCAGCCCGTTCACTCAGAGACTGTCCCGGTCACCTGCTGTGACTCCCTGCCCGTCTTCCCTGGTCGCCACCCGCTCCCTTACAAGGACAGCCCCCTTGTATAGTAGCTCAGAGGTTCCGCCTCCCAGACCCGTTACACTATTCAAGGAAATATATGGAGTGGTCCAGTGTTCTAAAACTCCTCATGGATAGGCATAAGCGAACATTTCAATGTTCGGTTCAGAAAAGTTCGCCAAACAAATTGATATTCGCCAAATTTATTCACCGAATGTTCGTAGAAAATTTCCGAAACCCATAGGAGACAATGGGGGGACCAAAAGAATGCATATACAATACCTAGAAATGGGACTAAAATCTGCCAAAACACATCAAATTAGGTGTAGACACCAGGGAAGTGCCATCAATTGACCCAGAGTACGAGTGCTATAATTATTCTTACTGTGAAAGCGACATTTATTCAGTTGCACTTTACATGTCAAAAGGGGTCACCGACTAGTACAACAGAAAAGAGGACCCTGCCTGCGAGGGCGTACTGTCACGGACGTGGTTTGTGGAAGCACTGTACCACGGACCCGAGAGAGCCTGGAGGGGCATGACTAAGTGAGCACCGGACTGCAGCAGGTAGAGTCTGTATCAGAGTGCAGCAGGCAGAGTCTGTATTAGAGTGCAGCAGGCAGAGTCTGTATCAGGAGTGCAGCAGGCAGAGTCTGTAGCAGGAGTGCAGCAGGCGGAGTCTGTAGCAGGAGTGCAGCAGGCAGAGTCTGTATCAGAGTTCAGCAGGCAGAGTCTGTATCAGAGTTCAGCAGGCAGAGTCTGTATCAGGAGTGCAGCAGGCAGAGTCTATATCAGGAGTGCAGCAGGTAGAGTCTGAATCAGAGTGCAGCAGGCAGAGTCTGTATTAGAGTGCAGCAGGCAGAGTCTGTATCAGGAGTGCAGCAGGTAGAGTCTGTATCAGAGTGCAGCAGGCAGAGTCTGTATTAGAGTGCAGCAGGCAGAGTCTGTATCAGGAGTGCAGCAGGCAGAGTCTGAATTAGAGTGCAGCAGGCAGAGTCTGTATCAGGAGTGCAGCAGGCAGAGTCTATATTAGAGTGCAGCAGGCAGAGTCTGTATCAGGAGTGCAGCAGGCAGAGTCTGTATCAGGAGTGCAGCAAGCAGAGTCTGTAGTACGAGTGCAGCAGGCAGAGTCTGTATCAGAGTGCAGCAGGCAGAGTCTGTATCAGAGTGGAGCAGGCAGAGTCTGTATCAGGAGTGCAGCAGGCAGAGTCTGTATCAGGAGTGCAGCAGGCAGAGTCTGTATCAGAGTGGAGCAGGCAGAGTCTGTATCAGGAGTGCAGCAGGCAGAGTCTGTATCAGGAGTGCAGCCAGCAGAGTCTGTATCAGAGTGCAGCAGACAGAGTTTATATCAGAGTGCAGCAGGCAGAATCTGTATCAGAGTGCAGCAGGCAGAGTCTGTATCAGAGTGCAGCAGGCAGAATTTATATCAGAGTGCAGCAGGCATTGTCTGTATCAGAGTGCAGCAGGCAGAGTCTGTATCAGGAGTGCAGCAGGCAGAGTCTGTATCAGGAGTGCAGCAGGCAGAGTCTGTATCAGGAGTAGTGTTGAGCCACCCCCGTAGTGTTCGAGTTCGGTTCGGTTCGTCGAACACCCGTGTGTTCGCCGAACTGTTCGTCGAACTGTTCGTCGAACACCTTCGAACACCGTTAAAACCAATGGCAGGCAAACAAAAACACATAGAAACACATAGAAAACACCTTCAAAGGTGTCCAAAAGCTGACAAACTGCTCAGAAGACACAACTAACACATGGAAAAGTGACAAGTACATATAGTCATGCGAAAAGAAAAGAGGTGGAGGAGTAAAAGGAGGGGGAGACACAGATATAGGCATGTCATGCGCCTCTAAAATCCAAAAAGTGAGAAGCCGAGACGGCCAGTCCGCTCCTGCCTGTGCCACCTCCGTGTCGCCGGGTTTGTGCCAGAGCCGCGGTGAACCCTGACGGCCAGCCCCCCTCTCCCAATACTGGTGCCTGTCCGCTGGTGGGTCGAGAGAGCCCCCCTGTGGTGGAGGCAGCTCTAAGCTTTTTAATTTAAATTGTCCCTCTAATTTGAATGAATACACTTTAAATCCATTTACAAGGATCTATTGGAGGGCAAGTCTCATGCCAGCAGCCGCGTAATTCCAGCTCCAGTAGCGTCCACTAAAGCTGCTGCAGTTAAAAAGCTTTTATAAGGATCGAGCTCGGCTGTCCACCGCAAGGCATCCTAGTGCCAGTCCCAGCCCCTATGCCTTGGGGTGCCTCCTGATGCTCTTCACTGAGTATCCCGTGGTCCCGAAGCATTTCCTTTGAAAAAATTAAGTGTCCAAACTACAGGTGGTGTAGCTTGCTTAACAGCCGGGATAATCCGCTGACTAGCAGACACTGCTACTAGGCACAAAGTATTTCCTGGGCTAGATGCAGTTAAAAATTTGTAAGTAGATACTCTCATTGGATGCTGAGAAAGCATTCCATAGAGTCTCCTGGCACGCCATATATGATTCTCTTAAAAAGCTTGGGGTAGGGGTCTAGGGGACCCTTTTATAGCCAAAATCACGGCCCTGTATCACAATACGTCACCTAGGCTGAAGATAAATGGAACTGTAGCACCGAGGGCTCGGTTGCTACAGACGTATTGCACCTCACCCAGAGGTGTGATATCTCACTCTCAGATAAGGATGGAGTGTGGATCAGGACCCGACACCTGCATGCATTACACCACATTGCCGTGGGGCAGGGCGACCAATATGCCCCTGAGATGGGCACGACAGTCCCTGTCCCTGGCTGGAGTGGGGGGAGGGAACACTGAGGAAGGGGAACCCTGCAGTGCAGGAGCAGGGAGGAAGCAGTTCCTGGGTGCATTGAGAAGGGAGTATAAAAGGTGGGCACCATCTTAGTTCAGTGCAGAGAAGTCTGAGCAGAAGTGGCAGGGAGCAGGGGCTCTGCATGAGCTCTGCTCCGGAGGCGGGCCTAGTAACAGAGGCCCAGGCCTGCAAGAGGGAGAAGGAAGGAAGAGGAGCGGAGAAGGCTCCAGGAACGAGGAATGAAGGGATCCCAGGGGTGCGGACGGGCGAGTCGCCACCGCACACCCGAATCCACCTGCGTGGAGGGGTCAGGCCAAAGGGGGAGACCGGTCCCCGAACTAGTGGAGGCAGGAAACGACCCTCAGCAAGAAACCGGACGCTCTGACATTTTATGTGGCGCAGCCCCTTGCTCCACCCGCTAGGAAGGCACCACATAGGGTCAGGGAAACTGGCGCCAAGTTTACCAAGAGGAGGCCCGAGGAAGCCGGACAGAAGTGTTGGTAAGAAAGGCCAGACAAAGGACACACAAAGGGGGTCCTGTGAAGCGCTCCAAAGTTATCTGGGAGTTGTTTGAGCCCCTCACCTGGTGAGCACAGTACGACGTGGGCAGCCGTTACCTGCAGACGTGGTCTGGATAATAAGAACTGTGAGTAAAGGCCCTGAACTGCATCACTGACTCCGTGTCGTTACTGCTGCTGCCCTGCACCATCACCCCCATCCTCCGCATACACTGCCCTGAGGCTATACTCCTCCTGTGGGGAGTTATGCTACGCTCTGCTGCACCCACAACACCAGCCTTAGCGGTCTGCCCTGTAGCGGCGGTTCACTCTGACCGCAATCCACGGGTGGCGTAGTCGGACATTTAAACATCAAAACCACATAAATAGTTCCGCCACTGGTTTGACCGCCCTGAGCCACGGAACCAGATCGCCGCCACGAAGACTTCAACCACCAGCATCCACCAAAAAGGGTCCGGCTCCGGGTGTCCTAAGGCCCAGGGGGTGCGTCAGAACATTTTCATCACCTTTCACAATCACCAATGGGACAAGGCAGGGATGTCCTCTGTCCCCTCTCTTATACATCCTAGTGACGGAGCACCTGCTCTCATCAATTCGCCATAACCCCAATATTAGGTGGATTGAGGTGGGAGGCACCGAGTACAAGTGCTCTCTATTTGCTGATGATGTCCTAGTATATATCACTCAATCACATATATCCATCCCTGCTGTTATGGCTGAAATAGATCACTTTGTTACATGGTAAAATTTTAAAATCAATGCAGCGAAGTCTGAGGCCCTCGATGTCTCCCTCCCTAAATCCATATAGGATTCCATCCTGTCCAACTTTCCCTTTGCCTGGCCCTCACAGGGTATCAAATACTTAGGAATTCCTATTCATAGAGACCTCTCCCATCTATGTTATCTTAATTTTGGGCCCTTTATTGAACAATTCCATACAGACCACGGTTGGCAAGTTAGAACTGTAAGATTCACTACGTGAAACACTGGTGTTTTGTGGAAAAGCACATGTACACCGCGTTCCAAATTATTATGCAAAAAGTGTTTAGGAGTGATAAGGGAAGAATTTGTTTGTTTGTCAGTTAAACTCATTGATGGTGATGTGTGTCAGGGCTCTTTATATCACTGTAAGCAATTGCAGACACCTGTGCTAATTAGGTTGGCAGGTGTGTCCAATGAAAGGCAAGACTACTTAAGAAGGCTCTCTCACATTATTAAGCAGCCTACATTTTCTGCCAAAATGGGAAAGAAAAAGGATATGTCGGCTGCTGAGAAGCAACAAATTGTGGAGTGTTTAGGTCAAGGCATGACTACAATCAACATTGTGCGATGATCAGGATGAAGTGTCTTGGCAATCAAGAAGTATGTAGCTGATTCACAGTACACACGTGTGCGTGCTGATAAGGGCAAATTGAGGACTCTTTCCTACAGGCAATTACGTCAGGTTGAAAGAGCAGCGGCAAAAAAGCCTTGTCATAGCAGCAGACAAGTTTTTGAAGCTGCTTGTGCCTCCAACGTCCCCCGAACAACAAGATGCAGGGTCCTTCAGAGGTTTGCAGCTGTGCATACGCCATCCTGTCGACCTCCTCTATCCACTTCACACAAGCAGAAACGGCTCCAGTGGGCCAAACATTACATGAAGACTGATTTCAAAACTGTTTTGTTCACGGATGAGTGCCGTGCAGCGCTTGATGGTCCAGATGAATGGAGTGGAGGATGGCTGGTTGATGGACACCCCACGCAAACACGGCTACAGCACCAACAAGGAGGAGGTGGAGTAATGTTTTGGGCTGGAATCATGGGGAGAGAGATTGTCGGCCCCTTTAGGATCCCTGAAGGCGCTAAAGATGAACTCCATAATGTATGTGGATTTTCTCAAACAGCACTTCCTGCCATGGTTCAAGAAGAAGAACTGTGTATTTCACAGCAAGATCATTTTTCTGCATGATAATGCACCATCTCATGCTGCACATAAAACATCTGCATCCCTGGCTGATATGGGCATAAAAGGGGACAAACTTATGGTGTGACCCCCATGCTCCCCTGACCTCTACCCCATTCAGAACCTTTGGAGCATCATTAAAAGGAGTGTCTATGATGGCGGGAGGCAGTTCACATCTAAGCAACAGCTCTGGGAGGGTATTCTGTCCTCATGCAAAACAATTGAAGCAGAAACCATCCAAAACCTGACAAATTCAATGGACGAGAGAGTTCAGAAGCTCCTTTCGAACAAGGGGTCCTATGTGAAAATGTAACATCACCTAGAATAAAGTTTTGAGTTGAAAACTGTTTGATTTCAGTTTCTAACAACCTGCTAATGCTTATAATTTCAAAAATGACCATTTTTTTGGTCTTTATTAAAATGAAAAGGTTGATCGAAAAGTTTGGGGGATCTAAGAGTGTGGCAACCCAGTAGTCATGATTACTTCGAATTCTGACAATATGAGGGTCATGCTGCAGGCAGTGCAGCAAGAAGGCACTTATGTGTCTTGCGCATCTCGGAGCCCCAAAATTATTTTCCGGGCTAGATGCAGCTAAAAATTATTTTTAATTTTAAATCTGGTGAAGCTTATTATAGATGGCCTAATAGGATCAGTGCTGCACACTGCTACAAAGCCCAAATTATTTTCCAGTCAAGATACAGATAAACATGATTAGTAATTTGAAAGCTTAAAACGGTTGGTAGGGTGATTTTAACCAATCATCAAGCTTTTACTCTCCCCAGGATGACACAGGGGTAGAAAAGTCGTTTCGGATCCATGATTTGTTCATCTTTATGAACGTGAGTCTGTCTACATTATCAGTGGAGAGCCGCGTGCGCTTATCTGTCAGCACACCACCAGCAGCGCTGAACACACGTTCAGACAGAACGCTGGCTGCGGGGCATGACAAGATCTCCAAGGCGTAAGTGGCTAGCTCCGGCCATTTATCCAGATTGGAAGCCCAAAAAGAGCAAGGGTCCAGTGACACAGTCGTGGCTTCAATGTTTACTTGGAGATACTCCTGTACCATCGTCTCTAGGCGTTGACTATGTGTCAGACTTCTTGTCTCCTGTGGCCTTGCAAAGGATGGGCTAAAAAAGTGGTGAAATGATTCCGCAAAATTGATGTTACCAGCAGATACTGTGGTTCTGTTACGGTTTGAGTGCTGAACACTTGACGGTCCCACGGTTGGCAAGTTGGAACTGTGAGATTCACTACGTGCACCACTGGTATTTTGTGGAAAAGCACATGTAAGATTCTGCAACAGTCTCTGCTGATACTCCTGCATGCGTGCATCCCTTTCTATGGCAGGAATAATTTCTGCAAATTTACTTTTGTACCGGGGATCTAACAGTGTGGCAACCCAGTAGTCAGGATTATTTCTAATTCTCACAATTCGAGGGTCATGTTGCAGGTAGTGCAGCAAGAAGGCACTCATGTGTGTTGCGCATCCAGGAGCACCAAGTCCCTGTTGTGTTGGTGGCGAGGTAACAATCATGCTTCCTTCCTCTGTCCTCTCCCCCCAACCTCGCACAACAGAAATGTGATCAAGGTCTCCCTCATCTGATGAGTCTTCCATCAGTTCGTCCTCCACTTCTTCCTGGGCTCCTGCACCTTCCTCACTAGTTTGGCTGCTACCATGCGCCCTGGTAAAATTATCTCCCCCACCCTCACATGCCTGCCGCCTTGGTGCTGCCGACCGTCTGGACCTTGCAGATGTTAGCCCTTCCGCATACAACTCCTCCTCCTCTACTTCCTCCACCTCCTCTTGTGCCACCACCTGACTCCGAATTCTGTTTAACATGTGCTCCAGCATGTAAATCACCGGAATAGTCATGCTGATAATGGCATCGTCAGCGCTAAACATCTTCGTCGCCATTTCAAAACTGTGCAGAAGGGTGCATAGGTCCCTGATCTGAGACCACTCCTCCAGCGTGATTTGCCCCACCTCTGAATCTCTTTGGCCCAGGCTATACGTCAGAACGTATTGCACCAGGGCTTGTCGGTGCTGCCACAGTCGCTGCAACATGTGCAGAGTTGAATTCCACCGTGTCGGCACATCGCATTTCAGCCGGTGAACTGGCAGGCCCAACGACTTCTGTAGAGATGTAAGTCGTTGAACTGCGGGATGCGAACGGCGGAAGTGAGCACACAGCGACCGTGCCCTCTGCAGAAGGCCATCTAGTCCGGGATAGTGGGCTAAAAATTGCTGGACAACCAGGTTCAACACGTGAGCCATACAAGGCACGTGTGTGACATTGCCCCGACGAAGTGCCGCACCCAGGTTTGCAGCATTGTCGCACATGGCCTTCCCTGGTTGCAGGTCCAGTGGAGACAACCTTTCATGAAACTGGGTCTCCAGAGCTGACCACAACTGATCAGCTGTGTGACTCACATTTCCCAGACATTTCAAAGTAAACACTGATGCCGTTGAGCCCTGCTGCCAGCATAGTAAGGAGGTGTGCAGGATTCCTTCTGCGCAGTTAGAAAGCAGGTGGCATTACCAGACAGGCTTTGGGTGCAGGTGGAGGACCGAGAGGAGGTTGAGGAGGCAGAAGCAGTGGAGGAACTTTGAGATAAATAGGATTGACGCACAACTCGTGGGGACGGTAAGAGTTGGACAGCAGCCCCTTGTCCTGCTGTCACCATAGTTACCCAGTGCCCAGTCAGCGACATGTAACGCCCCTGTCCATGCCTTCTCGTCCAAGTGTCTGTCGTGAAGTGCACCCAGTCACACACAGAGTTTCTCAAAGAAGCGGTGATGTTGTGTGCGACATGCTAGTGGAGCGCAGGCACACCTTTCTTTGAGAAGTAGTGCCGACTGGGCATCTGGTACTGGGGCACTGTGACGGACATAAGGTCTTGAAAATCCTCTGTGTCCTCCAGGTGGAAAGGCAGCATTTCTGTAGCCAACAGCTTGCAGATGGTGAAATTCAACCTCTTAGCTTTCTCATGGCTAGGAGGAAATGGTCTTTTACTTTTCCACATCTGAGGGACCGAGGGCTGGCTGTTGTGCTTAGACGGTGTTGAGTAGGGTGTCCCCGGCAAACTGCCGGTCTGTGAGGAAGATGCAGGCGGACATGTTAGGTTGCCTTGATCCAAAGGTGGTGCTCTCGATGTCGGAGAGCGCTCAACACTAGCAGGTGTTTCCACTTCCCAATGAACTGACGACCTGCCAATCACACTGGCTGTTGCGGGTAAAGAGGTGGCAGGTCTGCGTCCAAAAACATGTGTGACTGCTGTCCCCCCAGTCACAGAGGATGAAGAGGCTGCGGATGCACAAGATGGGGCAGACGGTGGTTGGCCCAGCCGGCTAGGCCGCATTGTAGCACAGTGAGCTTCCCACTGCAACTTATGCTTCATATCCATGTGACGGTACATGCATGAAGTACTCAAACTATGGATTTTTTGGCCTCTACTTAGCTTTTGCTGACAAATATTACAGATAACACGAGTTGGGTCATCCTTATCGATCTGAATAAATGCCCAGGCTATGCAAGGCTTAGAGCCCATGTGACCTGAAGAGCCACTACGACTTGTGGTCAGAGGCAGAGTTGTGGTTGAGGATGCAGTTGTTGACGTGCTTCCAGCACTCCGTCTCTGTTCAGGAAGGTGCAACCTAACCTCGTCGTCAATAGCATCTGTGATGCCCCGCTGCGCTTGGTATCACAGATCCTAGAAGAGTGCATTGATGGAATCCTCCTCAAGAGGCCCCCATAAACATTCACACATCTCCACCTTCCACCTCAGACCAGCAGAGGGAGCCCGTTAGGGATATAAATAGGGAAGGTGGAGCTAGGCAGTTCAGTTCCTCTGAAGAGTTCCTGCAGTAGAGAAGCCTAAGAGAGGTCAGTCTGCAGTGGAGCTCAGTCTAGTCTAGAGAACGCAATTAATAGTTCAGCAGTGGAGCACGAGGCTCCTGCTTGCTAGATTCAGGGAGCCCAGATAGAGCTTAAGGTGTGCCGGTGCCGTAAGATCAGCGCGGCAAGCTGCCGTTAGTGTGTATAGCCTAGTGAGGGCCCGAGTAGGCCGAAGGCGAGTGGCGAGTTAGTACATAAGGGGCAGAGGAGCTTAACCAGCTCACCCTGAAGCATTTACCGGACACAGGATCCGAGCTTACCGGTATCTCTATGACCCAGTAAGGCATAACCGGAATCCCTGGAGAACTACAAGTCCCAGGATCGCTAAGGTGCTGATATGTAACAGAGCCAGGAGACACTTAGGCCCCGCATACTGGGAGCGTGAACTCCAAGAGAAGGCCCTACCACAAGGTCAGCCAGCTCAGGACAGAGACAAAGTTAGGCCTAGCTCCAGGCAGGTCAGAAACTTACTACGCAGAGGCAAGAAACAGGAGGCCCTACACCCGCTCATTGGGGAGGATCCTGATATGCACCCTTCACCCTACAGTGCTCCGGGATGTGCCTGAATTTCCACCAGTAAAAGGTACTGAAGTGACTACCGTGTCCGTTACCGTTCTTGCTCTGACCCAGCTGGGTCTCGCCTGTCCTGCATTCCCCCTGCATACGCTGCCCTGAGACCTAGGTCCACCTGTGGGGAGCTATACCATCGAGCTGCCTTATCACCGGCCTCAGTGGACTGCTGCAGCGCTGGTGCTTGTCACCAGATACCACAGGTGGCGTCATGAACTCTTATAAAATTAACAATTATCCACCCTTTTAAAGAGAGACCCCAGGGTACGGGCCAGGGAGCCGACCACCGCGACATCCCAAAGGCCAGGCAAATGCCCAGCTACCGAGTCATCCCCATCCCCAGGGCTAGTCACATCCTCCTTCACCTCCTCTGCTGACCTCATCGACTGGCTGACTGTGGGTTGACAGTAAGTGGGATCTCCAACCTCGTCATCATCACCCTGTATGTTATCACACCCGTCGTCCTCAGAGCCAACCTCTTCCTGCCCTGACCGAAAAGTCAAGTTGTCGCTCCAATCAGGTATTTGAGTCTCATCATCGTCTTCATCATTGTCTCCAACAACAGGAGTTACAGTTTGGGAACAAGGGTCTACATTATGCTCAGAACCTTCTTCATCTGGTCCTGGATCCGACTTATAAAGATTCTGGGCATCAGATCAGATCATTTCCTCATCTGGATTAACAGAAGCTCTGGAGCAGACCTCCGTTTCCCAGGCTATAGTATGAGTAAACAGCTGTGCAGACTCAACCATCTGTGCTACCCCATACTCAGACGGGCAGCTGGAGACTTGGGAGCTGTGAGGAAGCAAGTGCGATTGGGGTGACACCTCTGAGGACTGGAGTATTTGTGATGTTGAAATTGAGGTGATGGAGAGCCCACTTGAAGGAGCACTTGATATCCGTTGAAGCACCTGCTGTTTTTGTGCCTCATTTAGAATTTGTAGCGATGGGCGTGTCTGTAAGAATGGGATCGTATCACATTGTCCACGAAAAGAAGTCGACATCTTAGTTTGGCTGGAAGATGGTCTTTCTTCTGCAGATGTTACCCCCCCCACCGTGGGGGGCCTCGACCCACCGGAGGACAGGCACCAGTATTGGGATAGGGGGGCTGGCCGTCAGGGTCCACCGCGGCTCTGGCACAAACCCGGCGACACAGAGCTGGCACGGGCAGGAACGGACTGGCCGTGTCGGCTTCTCACTTTTTGGATTTTAGAAGGGCATGACATGCCTATATCTGTGTCTCCCCCTCCTTTTACTCCTCCACCTCTTTTCTTTTCACATGACTATATGTGCTTGTCACTTTTCCATGTGTTAGTTGTGTCTTCTGAGCAGTTTGTCAGCTTTTGGACACCTTTGAAGGTGTTTTCTATGTGTTTCTATGTGTTTTTGTTTGCCTGCCATTGGTTTTAACGGTGTTCGAAGGTGTTCGACGAACAGTTCGACGAACAGTTCGGCGAACACACGGGTGTTCGACGAACCGAACCGAACTCGAACACTACGGGGGTGGCTCAACACTACTCACCAGGTGAGGGGCTCAGACAACTCCCAGATAACTTTGGAGCGCTTCACAGGACCCCCTTTGTGTGTCCTTTGTCTGGCCTTTCTTACCAACCCTTCTGTCCGGCTGCCTCGGGCCTCCTCTTGGTAAACTTGGAGCCAGTTTCCCTGACCCTATGTGGTGCCTTCCTAGCGGGTGTAGCGAGGGGCTGTGGCACATAAAATGTCACAGCCTCCGGTTTCTAGCTGAGGGTCGTTTCCCGCCTCCACTAGTTTCGGGGACCGGTCTCCCCCTTTGGCCTGACCCCTCCACGCAGGTGGATTCGGGCATGCGGAGCCGACTCGCCCGTCCGCACCCCTGGGATCCCTTCGTTCCTCGTTCCTGGAGTCTTCTCCGCTCCTCTTCCTTCCTTCTCCCTCTTCCAGACCTGGGCCTCTGTTACTAGGCCCGCCTCCGGAGCAGAGCTCATGCAGAGCCCCTGCTCCCTGTCACTTCTGCTCAGACTTCTCTGCACTGAACTAAGATGGTGCCCACCTTTTATACTCTCTTCTCAATGCACCCAGGAACTGCTTCCTCCCTGCTCCTGCACTACAGGGTTCCCCTTCCTCAGTGTTCCCTCCCCCCACTCCAGCCAGGGACAGGGACTGTCGTGCCCATGTCAGGGGCATATTGGTAGCCCTGCCCCACGGCAATGTGGTGTAATGCATGCAGGTGTCGGGTCCTGATCCACACTCCATCCTTACCTGAGAGTGAGATATCACACCTCTGGGTGAGGTGCAATACCTCTGTAGCAACCGAGCCCTCAGGGTGCTACAGTTCCATTTATCTTCAGCCTAGGTGACGTATTGCGATACAGGGCCGTGATTTTGGCTGTAAAAGGGTCCCCTAGACCCCTACCCCAAGCTTTTTAAGAGAATAATATATGGCGTGCCAGGAGACTCTATGGAATGCTTTCTCAGCATCCAACGAGAGTATCTAATTACAAATTTTTAACTGCATCTAGCCCAGGAAATACTTTGTGCCTAGTAGCAGTGTCTGCTAGTCAGCGGATTATCCCGGCTGTTAAGCAAGCTACACCACCTGTAGTTTGGACACTTAATTTTTTCAAAGGAAATGCTTCGGGACCACGGGATACTCAGTGAAGAGCATCAGGAGGCACCCCAAGGCACAGCGGCTGGGACTGGCGGTAGGATGCCTTGCGGTGGACAGCCGAGCTCGATCCTTGTTAAAGCTTTTTAACTGCAGCAGCTTTAGTGGACGCTACTGGAGGTAGAATTACGCGGCTTCTGGCATGAGACTTGCCCTCCAATAGATCCTTGTAAAAGGATTTAAAGTGTATTCATTCAAATTAGAGAGACAATTTAAATTAAAAAGCTTAGAGCTGCCTCCACCACAGGGGGGCTCGCTCGACCCACCAGCGGACAGGCACCAGTATTGGGAGAGGGGGGCTGGCCGTCAGGGTCCACCGCGGCTCTGGCACAAACCCGGCGACACGGAGGTGGCCGGGCAGGAACGGACTGGTCGTGTCGGCTTCTCACTTTTGGGATTTTAGAAGGGCATGACATGCCTATATCTGTGTCTCCCCCTCCTTTTACTCCTCCACCTCTTTTCTTTTCGCATGACTATATGTACTTGTCACTTTTCCATGTGTTAGTTATGTCTTCTGAGCAGTTTGTCAGCTTTTGGTCACCTTTGAAGGTGTTTTCTATGTGTTTATATGTGTTTTTGTTTGCCTGCCATTGGTTTTAACGGTGTTCGAAGGTGTTCGACGAACAGTTCGACGAATACTTCGGCGAACACACGGGTGTTCGACGAACCGAACCGAACTCGAACACTACGGGGGTGGCTCAACACTAGTCATGGGATTACCCAGTGTTCCCACTGCGTAAGGGACAAGCACTCTTCCACGTTCAATCCCTTACCCCACTACAGCTGGCGGAGACGCAACATAGTGACCCAACCATCCGCCTCGTAAAAGAGATGCTAACACAATCTGATGCCCGCCTTGACTCAGTCGCTCCGGAAGAGACCAAACAGCTGTGGAAGGAGAAGAGTAAACTGTTTCTTTACAAGGGGAAGCTGTGCCGGAGAATTGTCAACTCCCAGACACATGAGCTGACCTGGCAGGTAGTGGTCCCGAGACGAGATGCGCCTATTGTTCTGAAGGCATACCACGATGGAGCAGGGCACTTTGGATGGAAGAAGTTGGAGTTCCTGTTGCATGAACGGTTCTTTTGGGTAGGCATGAGAGGGGCCATTGAGGGATGGTACAGAGACTGTGGCCCGTGCAACCTGAGAAGAAAGGACCGTGCCAGCCAGAAGACCCCCCTGCAGCCCATCATCACTAAGCAGCCACTAGAACTGGTAGCCCTGGACCATGTGAAGCTGGCTCCAAGTAGGTCTGGGTACGTCTACGCCCTCACCATCGTAGACCACTACTCCCGGTTCCTGGTGGTGGTCCCTGTCAAGGACTCAACAGCTCAGACAGCAGCTAGGTCTTCCAGGAGTTCTGCAACCTGTATGGCTGCAAGAAGATAAGGACAACGCCCTATCACCCTCAAACCAACGAATTGTGCGAGAAGATGAACCAGGTGGTGATAGACTTGCTGAAAACGTTGCCCCTGGAAGAACGCAGTCTGTGGCCTGAAAAACTGCCTGATCTGGTGGACTTGTATAACCACATCCCAGTAAATTCCACCAACTGCACCCCGGCTTACCTAATGAGAGCAAGACCTGGTAAGCTGTCTATTGACCTGGATATGGGAGTCCTGACACCCGAGGACACTTCGCTAGAGGCAGACTGGGATACCGAGCGGCAGCAGCAGTACCGGAAAGTGCAGGAGAGTGTTGAGAGAAGTCTGTCTCAAGCAAGAGAAAGGCAAGAGAGGACTTACAACCAGCATGCTCCCGCTGTTCCCCTGGCACCTGGTGTTAGAACTCTCCTGTTAGGTTTTTTCTATCTTGCTGGTCACATGACCTTTTTTGCCTATTTAATCCTGCTCCGCCCTCCTGGCTTTGCTGGACTTCATTGTAATCTCTACTCTTAAGTTAGCCTGGTGCTTAGTTACCTTTCTCAGTCAGTTTAGCTAGGTCTTCGGACCTTTATGTTCTATGTTGTGTGTTTGTCTTTTTCTGCTACAATTTCTGCTAGGAGGTATCCAACTTTATCCCAGTCCCTAGTTCTTGTAGGGATCCCTTCCTTGCATCTATAGGTCTGCGTACAGACAAGCCGAGGACTATAGCGGGTCTGATCGCAGGATCAGGTTCCCCGTTACATCATAGGGATTTAGCTTAGTTCTATTGTAAGGACAGATCTCCTTTCTTTCCTTAGTGCTTGTAGCAGATCATAACACCTGGAGAGCAGGTCTTGAAGAGGAAGAGGCGGCTCCATAAGTTGGATGACCAGTGGGAGAAAGACCCGTACACAGTACTGCCCTCAAGTCATGAAAATCCGAAAGTATGCATTATCAGTAAGGATGGAGGAGAGACCACAGCCACTGTCTCCAGAGACCACCTGAAGAAGTGTCCCGAGCAGCTGCAAAGCACTGATGAAGACCAAGTTAGCCCTCAACCCGCAGAGGAAAGGGAAGAAATGGTCAGTACAGTACTCGGAGAATTTCCCCGGTCCTGGACACAAATTAACAACGCTATTGTGGTACCCGTCCTTACCTTTCTCCAGCCAGGCCCTCAAGGGCCTACAGAAGAGCAAGTAGTGTTAGAAGAGCAACCAGCCCCGGAGGCAGAAGATTCCATACCAGCAGCCCAGGAGAATCAACCCTCTGCTAGTAGTGAGCCTGCCGTGCCCATGGTAAGCCAAAGAGTACGAAGAAAGCTGCCCAACCTACCCATAGCAGCTCCAAACACCTGTAGTGCAGACACTAGTGAGCCCACTACACAAGGGATGGAAACAGGGGACCCAGAAAGAACACCACCAGATAGTGTGTTACGTAGGTCCACCAGGAGCACTAGGGGTCAAATGCCCGCTCGCTGGAGAATTTAAATGTGATATATATACCTGTATATTGCAAATGTTGAAATGTTTTATGTTTGTTGCATGAATAATAATTATGTTTCTCAAGTTACCCGACAGGGTCTATGGACTAACAGGACAATGAATAACCGGAACTGTACCTTGTAAATAGTTGCACCTGTTAAGTGCCCCTTTTGTGCCAGACCACAGAACAAAAACCCGTGGAGGTGGCTGAAGACGTGGTCCAACGCCAAATCATCGATGCCCTGTAGCCACCCCAGGGCCTACGTGGAGGGTTTGGGACGGGTCCCTCAAAATACATCTTGGGTGACATGGACACCTGGTTACTGAAGCGCCGTGACCTATAAAGACTGAACTCCTTGTACATATGTTGTTGTGTTATTGCTTATACCCTGTTATGTATGTTTTCATAAAATGTGTTTAGTCCCAGAGTACTAAAATTTACTAGGGGGGAATGTGGTACCCCAGGGGGTCTTGTTGCCACAGTGGTAGAAATATCATGTTTGAGAGCGAGCATGGGTTTTCCTGGTCAGGAGCACATTTGCATGCAACGCCTCCTGCCCCAGTCCAGGGAGGGGAGGAACCTGCCCTTTATAAACTGGATCTGGGGCGGGGTTAATTAGTTAGTTCCAGAGGAAGGGACAGAGGAGCAGCAAGGAGCTCTGTAGGAGCCAGGAGCTGAAAGCCAGGAATTGGAGCTGATAGAGCTCATCCTGGCAGAAGACGCAGAGAACCGGACACCGAAGTCCGAGGCTGTGGGGATATCTACATCCAGCAGCAGAAACCACCTGGCAGGGGATTTCAGGTCATCTGACCATAGACAGCCCGGAGGCTCAGACACAAGCAAGGGACCGGCACCGCCATCGAGGAGCGGAAGGTAACAAAGGCCCCAACATACCAGCCATACGGGTGAGCACCACACGGTACACTCAGGGACGTGGGCTACTACACGACTACAGCAGGGTAGCCAGGAAGAGTGCAGTCAGACGGGAAGGCCTACACCTCCACCTGGCCAGGGGGACTCTTGTTCGCTCACAGACTGACCAGGCCTCTAATGTTAGCCAGTACTCCCGGCAGGGCCTTCTTCATTACCAACAGCAAAGACCCTGAACTGCACTGCACAGACTCTGAGTCATTTCTGCTGCGCCCATGCACCACAACCCTCACCATCTACAGATGCTGCCCTGAGGCTATACTCCTCCCGTGGGGAGTTATACTACCCTTTGCTGCGCACACAACATCAGCCTCAGCAGTCTGCCCCGCAGCGACGGTTCTCAGTGACCGCAATCCACGGGTGGCGTAGTCGGACATTTAAACATTGAAAACCAAGTAAACAGATCTGCCACTGGTTTGACCACCCTGAGCCACGGGACCGGGTCGCACCCACGGAGACTACAACCCCTAGCATTACACAGAGACCCGGCTCCGAGTATTCCCCCATACACGGCCCAGGGGGCGCGTCACTTGCACAAGAACACCAAAAATGTGCTGCACCAGCGCTTGCAGAGGTACACAGGCCAGGAATTATCTACACTATTGGACTACCACACAAGTGCCCATCTATCTAGCTAATATCTCTCATTACACAGGAGAACACGGAGCTGCGTCTGTCTCCAGCAGTGACATGGATATAATGGCGCTGAGGGAACATGGCCGCTTTTTATATTGAGAGGACATGTGATTTCTGCAGGGAATTACAGAAGCCCTTATGTCTGGACAGTGTAGATGCTTCCTGCGCTATGATTGGCTGGCAGCGCTTTCCTCAGTTAAAGTTGCCGCCGACAGGAAAAAAAGCCAAAAAAAGAAAAGCAGTGCGCCACTGATCTGACCTGTTCTAAGCTCTCCACAGCCCCCACACTCACCTGGCAGATGTCACCGCTCATCATACACTTGCACTAGGCTAACAAAACTGTTCAAAATGCCGTGGTTGCCTTATATTCGCGGTCCCGTGCAAATTCGTCAAACTATTCCGATTTTAAGAAAATTTGCTCGCCTTTGTGATCACGAATCCGAATGTGCCATATTTGTGCCGAATTTGAAACTTTCGTACATTCGCCGAACAAATTCGCTCAACACTACTCATGGACCAGTTTGCTTTTCTTGTAACTATCGTATTCTACATTTACTACTTTGCCAATGTTTTTGTGGCAATACCTGAAATGTGAATTGTGGATGGTTTTCGGACTAGTGTGCTGAGGAGCTAATTATATGGCATTGAGGGAATGAGGCACAGTCCCCCTGATGATAGTATTCCCAAAGAACCCTATTAATTTTCAAACCAAGTTATATAAATCACTATATATGGCAGCTGCCATAGAGATCATGTCTAAATTCGATAAGAGAGGTTCCTACTTTCATTGTATCTTTATGTCATGTATTTGTCATATGCAATATATTGAAGATAATCAGGATCTTGAGGCATGGAATATGCATTATACTATTAATTTGTATGGATAGATTTTTCAGTCCCTATAGGTATGATACAGTACAATTTGATTGCAGTGTAATTTTATACCTTTTAATGCCTTTTTATATTGTTTTTATATAATACATTGAAATAAAGAGTTTTTCTTGTGAGGAGGAAGAAGCCCACTTTGCTGTGGCTCTTCATTTTTGCTAATATAAAGGGGTCTTAAAATGGCCTTCAGGTAAAAGGGGGTACCCAAATGAAACAAGAATGGATTCTGGAGGGTATGGTGCTTGTACTATGCTCTTTCGCTGATAGGTGAATGTTTGTGGAACTCTTCTGAGTTAGTGAGCCAGCTGATGTTGGGGAAGGTTGCGTTTGGGTCTAGTGTTGTTTTCTTAAATGAGTTGTTAAATCATTGGAGGGAAAAATGCATCAGAATCGGATGTTGCGAGTCAAGAGCATTTCGTTTCATGCTCAATTCGTCCATTAAAGTTAGCTGTCAGCCACTCAATGAAATACCGGTCAATTCTACGATTTCACCAATGGTCCAGTGATGTTTCATAATTGCTTGATGAATTTTTGTCATGTTTTCATCAGTTTAAGTCAGGGAAGGATATCTGGAACGAGATTAATCATCACTTGACATTTCAATAAATTTAAAATGGGAGAACCATTCATAAACCTTTACTCATGTCACCTTCATTGTAGGATATTTTCAGCATATTAATAAAGTTCATCATGCAATCCAGAACTTCTTATTTGTAGAATAACATCTGTTTCCAATAGTTCAATAGTTTTTTTTTTTAAAGTAACAAAACGTCATAGCCACATGCTGTTCGTGTGGATTAGCCATCACAAAGTTGACAAAATATTGAAAAACTCATTAAAAAAAATATCACCAGGGATGACATTTACCAAACGGCACTTACCAAATGTTACAAATGCTCTGCCCTCCAGAAAATGGATCCTTTTTCTTTTGGGTAAGGAGATGCTTGTGTTTAAGGGAAAATTATCAGCTGGTCCAGTTTTTAAGGAAGAGATCATTTTAGATTCCTGAAGACTGACTTGTGTGGTCTACCTAATTGATATTTATTAATGTGATCTTCTCACAGATCCTGATATCGAGCTTTGAATGTATGTTCTGATTTAATTGTTAGTTAAAACTGTCTTACTGGGTTTATTGTGGGGCGGCAAGTGCTTATATGAATGCTTTTTATATTTTGCACAGAAAATTTGAATAATACCAGATTTCCAAATTAAAGGATCCAACTGTCTGAATAACTTTTTACTTAAAAATAATTTAAATATAAAATAACAGTTAAAATGTATTAATATAAAATATATTTTTTTAGCTTTATGTTAATATTGAACTGATGGCATGGTGGAATGGAACATCATTGAATGTGTTTATCTTGACCGGTATAACCGACCTTCCTTGGCTTCAAAAGTTCCTCTTTGCTTTAGTCCTCTTCTTTTTTAGTCTTGATGTAGTAGGAAACCTTCTTATTGTATACCTAGTGATCCAGGATGTCTGTCTACATTCACCAATGTATTTTCTATTGGCCAACCTTTCCTTTGTGGATATTTGTTTTTCTTCTATCACAGTCCCGAAGATGATGGTTGGGTTCTTCATGAAGAACATTATTACTCTTGAAGGCTGTCTTGCTCAGATGTATTTTTTTCATTTCTTGGGGTGTACGGAAGGAACTTTGCTGGCATTCATGGGTTATGACAGATATGTTGCCATCTGTCAACCACTACGATACAAGACCCTAATGCGAAAATCTGTGTGTATTCAGTTGGTGATAAGTTCTTGGGTCATTGGCCTTACCACCTCACTCGTTCATGCAATAATGACATCGTATCTTCCTTTCTGTGACTCAAACAAGATAAAACACTTTTTTTGTGATGTGAAACCGGTGATAAAGTTGGCTTGTGCAGACATTCACCTGAATGAAGCCTTACTGACTAATGTGCTTGGTTTTCTTAGCACCAGCACCTTTATCCTTACTATAATATCCTATGTCTATATCATAATTAATCTTATGAAAATACGCTCATCACAAGGAAGGTCAAAAGCCTTCTCAACATGTTCCTCTCACCTGACAGTGGTCCTTCTGTTTTATGGTACTGCTATGTCCACATATCTTGGGCCTTCCTCAGAGAATTCAATAGAAAAAGACAGGATAGCCGCTGTATTGTTCACTGTTATTACGCCGGCAATGAATCCAATTATATACACTTTAAGAAATGAAGGCGTTAGAAAATCATTGAAAAAGCTCATCAAAAGTCAATATATCTAAATGACTTACATTTACTGTAAGTAACATAATGGCAGTTGATTCTAATCTCAATAACCTTCTAATTATATCTCAATCAATGAATGCATCAACTGTATTTTAATTTCACCCCTTCCTGACTTTGGACATACTGGTATGTCCAATGTCGGGTTCACATTTTTAAGCAGGCTCAGGAACCGAACCTGCATCATTACACAGCCAGCATCTACCTCTAAGAGCAGACAAGTGCAGGTTCAAGTCAATTATGAGGACTAAAAAATAAGGTAAAATCAAAATGTTTTTAAAAATATAGCAAAAGAGAAAATCCACATCACTCTCTTTTAATAAAAACAAACATATGCAGTAGTGCTGCATTCATAAAAGTCTGATCTGTCAAAATTAAAAATAATTTAACCAAATTGGTAAGCACTTTTGTGGAGATATGGGGTCTCCCGTGGACGTAATACTACTCAGACAACACAGGGTGAGGGTAAAACAGTGTAGCAATACTTTATTGAATCACCAAACAGACAATAACATATAGAATAGTCCCAACAAATACACAAGATGGTGCAAGTTACAGAATCTCACCCTTCTGCTGGCCCACCGGGAATAGAGCAGTGAGGTACGTGGCCAGGTGACCTGATTGTCCCAACCTGGATTTCCTCATAACGCCTCTGAGAGTTCAGTGATAGTCAATGGAGCAGATCTGTATTCTTCCTGATGGAGCCATGTGCCCTGGATGCTGTGCTGAAGAGTCTCTCTTGGCTCCCTCTTTGTAAAGTCTCTCTGATACAGAGGCACATGGCCCTTAAATAGTTCACAATTGTGCTTTCAAGCACACATTTAAATGGCATGGCCAAAGGTCAAGGATAAGGGATGATGATTGTAGCGCCGGCGTCCCTGCCCTCTGCTAGGCAGGGACGCCGTTCCCCTCACCTCTCTGCTCCGTGCCCGGCGTCCTCCTCCCGCTCTGCTGACAGCGCGCGCTCCTTCCCGGCCACTGTGCTTAGGGCGCGTGCGCGCACTCTCTCTCCCTCTTAAAGGGGCCGCGCGCGCCGTCCTAAGGAGTCCCCGGCCAATGGCCGGAGGACTTCACCATATATAAGGCACCTCCTCCAAAATGGAGGTGCCCGAGCAATGTTGTTGCACTGTTCACTACTCTGCTTCAGCCCTCAGGTCCCGTTGCCAGTTACCTGCCAGATACCTGCCAGATTCCTGCCAGCTTGCTGTCTTATTCCTGCCTGATATTCTGCTACCTGCCTGCTAGCCTGAGGTCCGACGGTCTGCCTTACTACTCCTGTCAGTCTGTCTAAGGACCAGCTTGCCCGCTCACCTGGGAGAGCACATCAACTACCTGCCTGCTTGCCTGAGGTCCGACGGTCTGCCTTCCAACTCTTGTTAGTCTGTCTATGGACCAGCTTGCCCGCTCACCTGGGAGCGCACATCTGCTACCTGCCTGCTAGCCTACCTGGAGGCTCTGCCGTCACGTGCTGTGACCACCTGCCTGTCCAGTGACTCCTGCCCGCTCACCTGGGAGCGCTCATCTGCTGCCTGTCTGCTAGCCTACCTGGAGGCTCTGCCGTCACGTGCTGTGACCACCCGCCTGTCCAGAGACTTCTGCCCGCTCACCTGGGAGCGCTCATCTGCCGCCTGTCTGTTGGTCTTCCTGGAGGCTCCGCCGTCACATGCTGTGACCACCCGTTTATCCAGAGACTCTCGCTTGCTCACCTGGGAGCTCACATCTACCATCAGCCGCCACAGGTCGTACCAACCCTTTACCCAGAGACTGCCCCGGTCACTTGCCGTGACCATCTACCCGTTCACCCAGAGACTGCCCCGGTCACTTGCCGTGACCATCTGCCCGTTCACCCAGAGACTGCCCCGGTCACTTGCCGTGACCATCTGCCCGTTCATCCAGAGACTGCCCCGGTCACTTGCCGTGACCTCCTGCCCGTTCTTCTAGAGACTGACCCGGTCACCTGCTGTGACTGCCTGCCTGGTCGCCACTCGCTCCCTTACAAGGACCGCCCCCTTGTATAGTAGCTCAGAGGTTCCGCCTCCCAGACCCGTTACAGTTTGCTCGGGCCATGGAACCCGGTGGCACCCAAGCTCCCTCGCTCTCGGACCTGTGTCATGAACTGTCCCGTCAGAGGTCCCAACAGGAGTCCATCCTGGGTCACCTGCGGAATGTCAATTCTCGCCTGGACACTCTGACTGCTCCACCAGCAACCTCCGCCAGTGCCATGACTCGCAATCCGGCAGCTCCGCTGTCCACTAATACCATGGTATCCTACCCCGGACCCCGGCTTTCTGCACCTCCTCGCTTCGGAGGTGACTCCGCCCAGGCTCGGGGCTTCATAAATCAGTGCACCCTGCACTTTGAACTCCTGTCCCACCAGTTTAACTCCGACCGGGCCAAAATTGCCTTCATCATGTCCCATCTCACCGGGGAGGCCCTGGCCTGGCTAAATCCTCTATGGGAGAGAGGAGACCCCCTGGTGTCCGACTTGCCTGCCTTTCTCATGGCTTTCCGGAAAGTCTTCGATGAACCCGGACGGAAGACCTCATCCGCATCATCACTGCTACGCCTCCGTCAGGGAAGTCTCACCGTGGGCCAATATGCCATACGGTTCCGTACCCTTGCCTCGGAGCTGGCCTGGGATAACGACGCTCTGGTATCCGTCTTCTGGTAGGGTCTGTCCGGCCGTATTAAAGATGAACTTGCCGGTCGGGACATTCCTACCACTCTCGATGACCTAATAACTCTTGCCACCCGGATTGACCTACGGTTCCAGGAGCGTGCCAAAGAGGTCACCCGTGAGAGGAGGTTTCCACGTCTAGCTCCTACTTTTCAGAAATCCGTCTCTCCCCAGGTACACTCTCCTGAGCCTATGCAGGTCGACCAGACCAAGATGGTCAAAACCCGTCAGGACTTACGCCGTGCCGAGGGGAGCTGCTTCTACTGTGGCAGTAAGGAGCACCGGATCCGTGCCTGCCCGGAGAGGTCGGGAAACGCCTGTGTCTAGGTTCGCTCAGAGAGGTCGACCTAGACAAGAATAAATCCTCTCCATCTCTGCTGCTGTCAGTCTCAATCGTCTGCGGGGAGAACCGTTATTTCGAACTAGCCCAACTTGACTCTGGAGCAGCCGGGAATCTTATTTCACAGTCCCTGGTAGAGAAATACCGCATCCCCACCAAACCTCTGGCTGTACCCTTGTCTGTTGCTGCCGTGGATGGGGGTCTCTTACCACGCCCCATCCAACTCATCACCGAATCCATTACTCTGCAGGTGGGAATGCTGCATTCTGAGAGTATCTCCTTTCATGTTCTGCCTGGACTCTCTCACGCCCTCTTGCTAGGTCTACCTTGGCTCCAGAGACATGCACCCGTGCTTGACTGGCAGACCGGAGAAGTCCTTCGCTGGGGACAGGACTGCCATAAGACCTGTCTGGTTCACGTCCATCCCGTCCATCCTTCTCCTACCCCAGCTAATCTACCTGGACTTCCGATTCCTTATTGGTCTTATGCTGATGTCTTTAATAAAAAGGAGGCAGAGACACTACCCCCTCATAGACCATACGACTGCCCTATCGACCTGTTACCTGGTACTACTCCTCCCCGTGGGCGTATTTATCCATTATCCACTGCTGAGACCCGGTCGATGTCCGAATATATTGAGGAGAATCTGGCCAGGGGATTCATCCCGAAATCTACCTCCCCGGCGGGAGCAGGCTTCTTTTTCGTCAAAAAGAAGGACGGCTCTCTCCGTCCCTGTATAGACTATAGAGGCCTTAACCAGATCACGGTGAAGAATAAGTACCCCCTTCCGCTCATTCCGGAGTTGTTTGATCGTCTGAGGGGGGCTAGAATCTTCACCAAACTGGACCTCCGTGGGGCGTACAACCTGGTTCGTATCCGTCAGGGGGATGAATGGAAGACAGCATTCAACACCCGGGACGGCCACTATGAATATCTGGTAATGCCCTTTGGTCTCTGTAACGCTCCTGCCGTCTTTCAAGAGTTGGTCAATGACATCTTCCGGGACCTTCTCTACTCCTGCGTAGTGGTGTACCTGGACGACATCTTGGTCTTCTCTCCGGATCTCCAGACTCACCGGAGGGACGTTCGTCAGGTCCTGCTCAGGCTCAGGCAGAATCACCTCTTCGCTAAATACGAGAAGTGCCTCTTTGAGCAGACCTCGCTTCCGTTTTTGGGCTACATAATTTCTCAGACCGGCCTACGAATGGATCCAGAGAAACTGTCTGCCATCGAGAAATGGCCTCGACCGGAGGGGTTGAAGGCCATTCAGCGGTTCCTGGGCTTCGCCAACTACTACCGCCTCTTCATACCGCACTTCTCTTCCCGGACTGCCCCAATTTCCGCGCTCACCCGTAAGGGTACTAATCCCAAAGAGTGGCCGCCCGAAGCAGAGGAGGCCTTTCTTTCCTTAAAACAGGCCTTCTCTTCCGCCCCGGTGCTGTATCGCCCGGACGGCAACAAGCAGTTCTTCCTGGAAGTTGACGCCTCCTCCTCTGGAGCCGGAGCGGTACTTACTCAAAAATCATCTTCCGGGAGGATGGTAACTTGCGGCTTCTTCTCTAAACTCTTCTCCTCCTCAGAGCGCAATTATTCCATAGGAGACCGAGAGTTATTGGCCATCAAACTGGCATTGGAGGAGTGGCGTTACCTGCTCGAGGGGGCTCTTCACCCGGTAATAATTTACACTGACCACAAGAACTTGGCTTACCTCCAGCATGCCCAGAGACTTAACCCGCGCCAAGCCCGGTGGTCCTTGTTTTTTGCTCGCTTTGATTTTGTTCTTCATTTTCGCCCGGCTGACAAAAACGTCAAGGCGGACGCCTTGTCTCGATCCTTTCTGGTGTCTGATCTCGAGGAAGATCCGAAACACATCATCGATCCCGCCAGAGTAATGCAGGTGGCTCCCGTGAGTCTAAATCGTCTCTAGTGTTGAGCCACCCCCGTAGTGTTCGGGTTCGGTTCGGTTCGTCGAACACCGGGATGTTCGAGGAACTGTTCGTCGAACTGTTCGTCGAACACCTTAGAACACCGTCGAACACCGTTAAAACCAATGGCAGGCAAACAAAAACACATAGAAACACATAGAAAACACCTGCAAAGGTGTCCAAAAGCTGACAAACTGCTCAGAAGACACTCTCTTTAAAAAAGCCGGCCGGCAAATTCAGCAGCGGCATACACCGGTACCCGACAATTTAGACAAGAAGGAATAGAGCATCACACATAGATTAGATAGATAGAAACATGTCAGTCACACATATAAGAAGCACAGTGACAGTGTTGGTTACTGCACTTGTCATTTAGTGTAAAGGATTTATTAAAAAAAATATTAGTGTTTTCATGCACCGTCTCTTTAAAAAAGCCGGCCGGCAATTCAGCATCTGTACCCGACAATTTAGAACAGAAAGAATAGAGCTTCACACATAGATTAGATAGATAGAAACATGTCAGTCACATATATAATAAGTACAGTGATAGTGTTGCTTACTGTACTTGTCATTTAGTGTAAAGGATTTATTTAAAAAAATAATAGTGTTTTCATGCACTGTCTATTTAAAAAAGCCGGCCGGCAATTCAGCAGCGGTACCCGACAATTTAGAACAGAAAGATAGAGCATCACACATAGATTAGATAGATAGAAACATGTCAGTCACATATATATGAAGTACAGTGATAGTGTTGGTTACTGTACTTGTCATTTAGTATTAAAATAAAGGATTTATTATTAAAAAAATTGGCGTGGGGTTCCCCTTAATTTTAGGCTCTAGCGGAGGTTAAGCAGACGGCTGGGGCAGATGTTTGAAGCCTGGGAAGGGGGTAATACCCACGGAGCTTCCCAGGCTACTAATATCAGCCCCCAGCTGAATACATAGCCTTTACTAGCTATTAAAATGGGGGACCCCCCAAAAAAAATGACGTGGGGTCCCCCCTAATTTAATAGCTAGCAAAGGCTAGGCAGACAGCTGGGGGCTGATATTAATAGCCCAGGAAGGGAGCCATGAATATTGGCCCCCTCCCAGGCTAGAAACACCAGCCGTCAGCCGCCCCAGAAATGGCGCATTCATAGGATGCGCCAATTCTGGCACTTAGCCTCGCTCTTCCACGCTGCCCTGGTGCGGTGGCAGGGGGTAATAGGGTTGGGATTGATGTCAGCTTATAATGCCAGCTGACATCAAGCCCAGGTTAGTAATGGAGAGGCGTCTATAAGACACCCCCATTACTAACCCCATAGTCAAAGTTAAAAAAAACACAAACACCCAGAATAAAGTCCTTTAATTGAAATAAAGACACAACCCTTTATTGTTCTAAATTAAACCATACTTACCATCACGCCCATTCCAGCTGAAGCCAACGATCTCCTGCAATAAAAGAAAAATAATAAAGCAACCTCATCCTTACCTTTCCATGGTTCCCACGACAGCTTCAGCTCTGCTACATCGAGATGACAGGCTGGACCGCAGCAGAACGCTGCCATCCAGCCTGTCATCCCGCAGACACTGAGAAGCGCAGGCTTGCTTGCGCTGCTCAGCGTCTCTCTGTGACGACATCCAGATGAGCCGAGTTCATGTCCAATGAACTCGGCTCACCTCATGCACGTCACTGACAGCGTGGGAAAATTCTCACGCTGAAGCGCTGATTGCAGGAGAATTTTCCCACGCTGTCAGTGACGTGCAGGAGGTGAGCTGAGTTCATTGGACATGAGCTCACCTCATGCACATCACTGACAGCGTGGGAGAATTCTCCTGCACTCAGCACTTCAGCGTGAGAATTTTCCCACGCTGTCAGTGACGTGCATGAGGTGAGCCGAGTTCATTGGACATGACCTCGGCTCATCTGGATGCCGTCACAGCGAGACAGTGAGGAGCGCAAGCATGCCTGCGCTTCTCAGTGTCTGCGGGATGACAGACTGGATGGCAGCGTTCTGCTGCGGTCCAGCCAGTCATCTCGATGTAGCAGAGCTGAAGCTGTCGTGGGAACCATGGAAAGGTAAGGATGAGGTTGGTTTATTATTTTTCTTTTATTGCAGGAGATCGTTGGCTTCAGCTGGAATGGGTGTGATGGTAAGTATGGTTTAATTTAGAACAATAAAGAATTGTGTCTTTATTTCAATTAAAGGACTTTATTCTGGGTGTTGTGTTTTTTTTAAATACTTTACTAGAAATTCATGGCGGTCATGTCTAATACTGGCGTGACCCCATGAATTTTGGGCTTGGGGCCAGCTGATAATACCAAGCTGGCCCTAACCCCTTTATTACCCAGTGAGCCACCGCACCAGGGCCCTGGATGAGTTGGGTACAGCGCCAGAAGATGGCGCTTCTATGAACGCGCCATTTTCCGGGGTGGCTGCGGACTGCAATTTGTAGCGGGGGGGGGCCCAGAAAGCTTGAGCCTCCCTGCGCTGCAGATTCCAGCCCCCAGCTGCCTAGTTGTACCTGGCTGGACACAAAAATAGGGCGAAGCCCCACGTACTTTTTTTTTAATTATTTCATGAAATTCATGAAATAATTAAGAAAAAAAGGCCTTCCCTATATTGTTGTGTCCGGCCAGGTACAAATAGGCAGCTGGTGGTTGGGGGCAGTCCGTTCCTGCCTGCTGTACCTGGCTGGACACAAATATAGTGCGAAGCCCCACGTCAATTTTTTTTAATTATTTCATGAAATTCATGAAATAATTAAGAAAAAAAGGGCTTCCCTATATTGTTGTGTCCGGCCAGGTACAAATAGGCAGCTGGTGGATGGGGGCAGCCCGTTCCTGCCTGCTGTACCTGGCTGGACACAAATATAGTGCGAAGCCCCACGTCAATTTTTTTAAATTATTTCAGGAAATTCATGAAATAATTTAAAAAAAATTGACGTGGGGCTTCGCACTATATTTGTGTCCAGCCAGGTACAGCAGGCAGGAACGGGCTGCCCCCAACCACCAGCTGCCTATTTGTACCTGGCCGGACACAACAATATAGGGAAGCCCTTTTTTTCTTAATTATTTCATGAAATAATTTAAAGAAAATTGACGTGGGGCTTCGCCCTGTTTTTGTGTCCAGCCAGGTACAACTAGGCAGCTGGGGGCTGGAATCCGCAGCGCAGGGAGGCCCAAGCTTTCTGGGCCACCCCCGCTGCAAATTGCAGTCCGCAGCCACCCCGGAAAATGGCGCGTTCATAGAAGCGCCATCTTCTGGCGCTGTACCCAACTCATCCAGGGCCCTGATGCGGTGGCTCACTGGGTAATAAAGGGGTTAGGGCCAGCTTGACATTATCAGCTGGCCCTAAGCCCGAAATTCATGGGGTCACGCCAATATTAGACATGACCACCATGAATTTCTAGTAAAGTATTTAAAAAAAACACAACACCCAGAAAAAAGTCCTTTAATTGAAATAAACACACAATTCTTTATTGTTCTAAATTAAACCATACTTACCATCACGCCCATTCCAGCTGAAGCCAACGATCTCCTGAAATAAAAGAAAAATAATAAAGCAACATCATCCTTACCTTTCCATGGTTCCCATGACAGCTTCAGCTCTGCTACATCGAGATGACAGGCTGGACCGCTGCAGAACGCTGCCATCCAGCCTGTCATCCCGCAGACACTGAGAAGCACAGGCTTGCTTGCGCTCCACAGTGTCTCTCTGTGAGGGCATCCAGATGAGCCGAGTTAATGTCCAATGAACTCGGCTCACCTCATGCACGTCACTGACAGCGTGGGAAAATTCTCCTGCACTCAGCACTTCAGCGTGGGAGAATTCTCACACTGAAGCGCTGAGTGCAGGAGAATTCTCCCACGCTGTCAGTGATGTGCAGGAGGTGAGCTGAGTTCATTGGACATGAGCTCACCTTATGCACGTCACTGACAGCGTGGGAAAATTCTCCTGCACTCAGCGCTTCAGCGGGAGAATTCTCACGCTGAAGCGCTGAGTGCAGGAGAATTCTCCCACGCTGTCAGTGACGTGCAGGAGGTGAGCTGAGTTCATTGGACATGAGCTCACCTTATGCACGTCACTGACAGCGTGGGAGAATTCTCCTGCACTCACCGCTTCAGCTTGAGAATTTTCCCACGCTGTCAGTGACGTGCATGAGGTGAGCCGAGTTAATTGGACATGAACTCGGCTCATCTGGATGTCGTCACAGAGAGACGCTGAGCAGCGCAAGCAAGCCTGCGCTTCTCAGTGTCTGCGGGATGAGAGGCTGGATGGCAGCGTTCTGCTGCGGTCCAGCCTGTCATCTCGATGTAGCAGAGCTGAAGCTGTCGTGGGAACCATGGAAAGGTAAGGATGAGGTTGCTTTATTATTTTTCTTTTATTGCAGGAGATCGTTGGCTTCAGCTGGAATGGGCGTGATGGTAAGTATGGTTTAATTTAGAACAATAAAGGATTGTGTCTTTATTTCAATTAAAGGACTTTATTCTGGGTGTTTGTGCTTTTTTTAACTTTGACTATGGGGTTAGTAATGGGGGTGTCTTATAGACGCCTCTCCATTACTAACCTGGGCTTGATGTCAGCTGGCATTATAAGCTGACATCAACCCCAACCCTATTACCCCCTGCCACCGCACCAGGGCAGCGTGGAAGAGCGAGGCTAAGTGCCAGAATTGGCGCATCCTATGAATGCGCCATTTCTGGGGCGGCTGACGGCTGGTGTTTCTAGCCTGGGAGGGGGCCAATATTCATGGCTCCCTTCCTGGGCTATTAATATCAGCCCCCAGCTGTCTGCCTAGCCTTTGCTAGCTATTAAATTAGGGGGGACCCCACGTCATTTTTTTGGGGGGGTCCCCCATTTTAATAGCTAGTAAAGGCTATGTATTCAGCTGGGGGCTGATATTAGTAGCCTGGGAAGCTCCGTGGGTATTACCCCCTTCCCAGGCTTCAAACATCTGCCCCAGCCGTCTGCTTAACCTCCGCTAGAGCCTAAAATTAAGGGGAACCCCACGCCAATTTTTTTAATAATAAATCCTTTATTTTAATACTAAATGACAAGTACAGTAACCAACACTATCACTGTACTTCATATATATGTGACTGACATGTTTCTATCTATCTAATCTATGTGTGAAGCTCTATTCTGTCTGTTATAAATTGTCGGGTACCGCTGCTGAATTGCCGGCCGGCTTTTTTAAAGAGACGGTGCATGAAAACACTATTATTTTTTTTGATAAATCCTTTACGCTAAATGACAAGTACAGTAAGCAACACTGTCACTGTACTTCGTATATATGTGGCTGACATGTTTCTATCTATCTAATCTATGTATGATGCTCTATTCTGTCTGTTATAAATTGTCGGGTACCGCTGCTGAATTGCCGGCCGGCTTTTTTAAAGAGACAGTGCATGAAAACACTATTATTTTTTTAAATAAATCCTTTACACTAAATGACAAGTACAGTAATCAACACTGTCACTGCACTTCTTATATATGTGACTGACATGTTTCTATCTATCTAATCTATGTGTGATTCTCTATTCCTTCTTTTCTAAATTGTCGGGTACCGCTGCTGAATTGCCGGCTGGCTTTTTTAAAGAGACGGTGCATGAAAACACTATTATTTTTTTTGATAAATCCTTTACGCTAAATGACAAGTACAGTAAGCAGCACTTTCACTGTACTTCGTATATATGTGGCTGACATGTTTATATCTATCTAATCTATGTGTGAAGGTCTATTCTTTCGGTTCTAAATTGTCGGGTACAGGTGTATGCCGCTGCTGAATTGCCGGCTTTTCATGTTTCACTGTTGGCACTGTTCCCATCGATTTGGGCAATCACTGTAATGCCACAACCACCATGGCTGTGGCATTACAGTGAGTGGCAGACAATCCCTGCATGATTGGTGCTCTAAATAGCGCCAGACATGCAGGACACGCTTTTGGTGCACGAACAGTTATCGAACATAACCTCGAACAGCCGAATTTTTTGCAAATCGTTCGGGTTCGTCGAACAACTCGAACACCGCCCAAAACAGCTCGAATTTGAGATTGGCGAACAGTTCTAGTCGAACACCGCTCATCTCTAATCGTCTCCCTCCCGGAAAGACGTTCGTATCAGTACCTGATCGGGAGAAGATCCTTCACTGGGGTCACTCGTCTAAACTGGCTGGCCACGCCGGTCAGAAAAAGACCCTCCAGCTTATTACCCGGCACTACTGGTGGCCTACCCTGCACAAGGAAGTAATAGACTTTGTTTCTGCCTGTGTGTCCTGCACCCGCAACAAGGTTCCGAGACATCTGCCAGCCGGTCGCCTCCTTCCGCTTTCTGTACCTGCTGCCCCCTGGCAGCATATAGCAATGGACTTTATAACTGACCTCCCAGTCTCTGCCGGTTGTACGGTCATTTGGGTGGTCGCTGACCGCTTCTCCAAGATGGCTCATTTCGTTCCCCTGCCAGGCCTCCCGTCTGCACCCGAGCTAGCTAAAGACTTTATTCGTCACATCTTTCGTCTTCATGGCCTGCCCCTCCACATCATGTCGGATCGTGGGGTACAGTTCACCTCACGCTTCTGGAGAGCCACTTGTAAACTGATAGACGTCACCCTGGACTTCTCTTCCGCTTACCACCCACAGTCCAATGGTCAAGTGGAGCGGATCAATCAGAACCTGACCAGTTACCTCCCGCACTTCGTTAATGCCCATCATTCAGACTGGGTGGATCTCCTACCATGGGCCGAGTTCTCTTATAACAATCACGAGAGCGAATCCTCCTCCAAATCCCCGTTTTTTGTAGTCTTCGGTCAGCATCCTCGGATTCCTTTTCCTGTCTCCACCTCTGTGGACAACCTGGCTGCGGAATCTCTCGTTAGCAAATTTTCCTCCATTTGGGAGAGTACCCGATCCGCACTCCTTCAGTCGTCCGAACGGATGAAAAGACACGCTGACAAAAAACGCCTGGATCCTCCACAATTTCGTCCTGGAGATAAAGTCTGGCTCTCATCTAAATATGTCCGACTCAAGATACCTTCTTACAAGTTAGGGCCTCGGTTCATCGGTCCTCTGGAGGTCATCAGTCAGATCAACCCGGTGGCCTATAAATTGAAACTCCCGGCCAACTTACGGATCCCTAACTCCTTCCATGTATCTCTCCTCAAACCTGTGGTACTTAACTCTTTTTCCAAGTCTACAGGTACGCCTCCTGCTCCGGTTTCTGCTGAGGACGAGTTTGAGGAAGAGAACATTCTTGCCACCAAAAGGGTAAGAGGAAAGACCTTTTTTCTAGTAGATTGGAAGGGGTTTGGTCCTGAGGAGAGAACGTGGGAGCCCCGGGAGAACATCCATGCCCCGCTCATCCTTGCTAATTTTCTGTCTGGCCTAAAAAAGGGGGGGCCTAAAGGGGGGGGTACTGTAGCGCCGGCGTCCCTGCCCTCTGCTAGGCAGGGACGCTGTTCCCCTCACCTCTCTGCTCCGTGCCCGGCGTCCTCCTCCCGCTCTGCTGGCAGCGCGCGCTCCTTCCCGGCCACTGTGCTTAGGGCGCGCGCGCGCGCTCTCCCTCCCTCTTAAAGGGGCCGCGCGCGCCGTCCTAAGGAGTCCCCGGCCAATGGCCGGAGGACTTCACCATATATAAGGCACCTCCTCCAAAATGGAGGTGCCCGAGCAATGTTGTTGCACTGTTCACTATTCTGCTTCAGCCCTCAGGTCCCGTTGCCAGTTACCTGCCAGATACCTGCCAGATTCCTGCCAGCTTGCTGTCTTATTCCTGCCTGATATTCTGCTACCTGCCTGCTAGCCTGAGGTCCGACGGTCTGCCTTACTACTCCTGTCAGTCTGTCTAAGGACCAGCTTGCCCGCTCTCCTGGGAGCGCACATCAACTACCTGCCTGCTTGCCTGAGGTCCGACGGTCTGCCTTCCAACTCTTGTCAGTCTGTCTATGGACCAGCTTGCCCGCTCACCTGGGAGCGCACATCTGCTACCTGCCTGCTAGCCTACCTGGAGGCTCTGCCGTCACGTGCTGTGACCACCTGCCTGTCCAGTGACTCCTGCCCGCTCACCTGGGAGCGCTCATCTGCTGCCTGTCTGCTAGCCTACCTGGAGGCTCTGCCGTCACGTGCTGTGACCACCCGCCTGTCCAGAGACTTCTGCCCGCTTACCTGGGAGCGCTAATCTGCCGCCTGTCTGTTGGTCTTCCTGGAGGCTCCGCCGTCACATGCTGTGACCACCCGTTTATCCAGAGACTCTCGCCTGCTCACCTGGGAGCTCACGTCTACCATCAGCCGCCACAGGTCATACCAACCCTTTACCCAGAGACTGCCCCGGTCACTTGCCGTGACCATCTGCCCGTTCACCCAGAGACTGCCCCGGTCACTTGCCGTGACCATCTGCCCGTTCACCCAGAGACTGCCCCGGTCACTTGCCGTGACCATCTGCCCGTTCATCCAGAGACTGCCCCGGTCACTTGCCGTGACCTCCTGCCCGTTCTTCTAGAGACTGACCCGGTCACCTGCTGTGACTGCCTGCCTGGTCGCCACCCGCTCCCTTACAAGGACCGCCCCCTTGTATAGTAGCTCAGAGGTTCCGCCTCCCAGACCCGTTACAATGATATTATTCCACAGGGCTCGAGTATCCACAGCTCATCCCCATTGTTCTATCTCGGCACTCACATGTGAAATAATTAGCCATTTATTGTTGTCTCAACATACAAATCATCAGACGTTTCAGCCTCTCCCGGGCTTTTTCAAATAAATTGAAAAAAGAAGCCCTGTATGGGCTGAAACGTCTATTGACTTGTATGTTGAGACAACAATAAACGGCTAATTATTTCACATGTGAGTGCTGGGATCCTACTTGGTTTGATCTGCATTTTCTCCAAGTGCACCACAAGAACTATAGGAAGTGCCGACCAGCCTTCCTTTTCCATCTCCCAATATTGACTGGCAAACACCCTACAAAGGTATTAACATATCTAGCAAACAATACATTGTAGGAGCTGATATAAGATGTAAATAACAGCCATTCATCAATTAGCAAATATCAACTCAAGTGATCAACATTCAGGATTATTCAAACAATAGTCTGTGTTGATCAACCAAAGAAGAACACAAATTCAAACGTCAACAAGAAGACAAGAGCATATTTTTCCTGGCTTATTGATTTATAAGTCTGGATAATTAAGAAGAAATGCTGTGTTGTCAAATACCCCTTCTTAATTAGCCAGACAAGATAGGATTCCTATCACTCTTATTGGCCACAGTCAATCAGCATGTCTTTAAGCACAGACACAAATGTAATAGGTCTCACCTTCATGAGAACGAAACTTTGTATCATCCAGTTTTCTCAAAGCATATTCCATATCTTCCTTGAGAATAAACGCCACAATCTCCATGCTATCATTGTGCACATCAGCATAGAAAACACTTCCAGCTTCTCTCATATGATCTTTTAGATCCTGCCAAGTTCCCGATGGTGGAAGCTTGGAGACGAGGACATCTAGGGGTCCGAACTAGATGTCACCGACCTTGACGGGCTGGATGTGGCTATGGAGGTTGGCTGGTTGGCTGGACGAGATATATCACTTCCTCTACTGCTGGTGTATCCCGGGGGTAGCGTCCCTCAGTCCTGGCTGGCTCGTTTTGGCAGATGTTGACTGGCTGGGTTGCCAGACGGGCTCCAGGCATGGGGCCCTGGCCCTAGGGACAATCTTTGGCAATGTGTTCAAGGTGCCTGGATGTATAACAACTTTGTGGGTTGGGAAATCAAGGGTACTGTTTGTAATCCTCTGTCCTGATGTGTTTTCTGCTGGGTAGTCGTATAATCCAGCTTGAGTGACTGGTGGCCTGTCAAATCTTTGGTTGAGGAGTCTTCTGGGATCAGTGGGCATATCGGGTCTCCAATGGGGTGGATTGGCTGTAAACTCGTCAGCCAATCGGGCTGCTTGCTCTGGGGTGTCGGGCTTCCAGTTGGCTACCGACTCTCATATTTCTGGGGCTATTTTCTCCATATGTTATTTGAAAATGATTAAGTCCCATAAGGCAGCAGTGGAGTTGGCAGCCCTACTGTCGAGCTAGTCATTGCAGTGTCTTCAGAGTTGACTGCCAAATTCTACATAGGATTCCCCCTGGCAAGACAATGTCAAGAACTTGGTGCGATATCTCTCAGTATTGATGGTAAAAAGGGCCAGCAAGGTGTCCTTGATAGTTCCATAGTCTAGGCAATCCTGAGAACCAAGCGACTGGGCAGCATCCCCTGCCTGGCCAGTTAAACTAGTCCACAGGTATTTAGCACAATCAGCTGTGGGTACATGGTTCATCAGTATCCAAGTGTCAAAAACTTGCAGATGTTCATGAACTTTGGTGCTGGACTCATTAAACACAGGCACAACTCTGTAGCGAAGATGAGTTTTTTGGTGGGGGGCCATCTTGGGGGTAGGGTCCGGCGCTGGTGGTGGGGATACTGGAACTCCCCAAACTGATTCCATAACACAAGCCCTTTCCCATCTTGAGGCTCCGGGTCCCAATTCAACCAACAACTCCTGGATTCAGACTTCTGGAGACTGGGTTGAACCGAGAGAGCCACTGCATCCTTGCTCTGGCGATTCCTCTAGGTCCATCTCATCGGAGTTTTTGTCATCCTCCACAATGTTCTGGGCATCCCAATAGACCAATTCCTTGATCAAATTGGACCAAGTGTCGATGGCCTGGAATTCAATCTGTCGAAGCTGGCACAGCTACTGTAGTTGCCGTTTCTTCTTACGGCTATACATCCACTCTGGTCCTCTTCCCAAGGCAGAGCTGGAGGGGTTGGATATAGTGCCATTGAAAACCTGCTGTGCATGGCTCACCTATGGTCTGCTGAGTCTGTCAGTATGCCTCCCTAGTTTTGGAACCCTTGGACGGTGTCTGCAAACAACAGTACCCTGCAGTTCCTCCATATCGACCAGGCTGAGTAATATCCCACCACTGCCATGGGTGTAATATTACTCAGATAACACAGGGTGAGGGTAAAACAGTGTGGCAATACTTTATTGAATCATCAAACAGACAATAACATATAGAACAGCACCAGCAATTACACAAGATGGTGCAAGTTACAGAATCTCACCCTTCCGCTGGCCCACTGGAAATAGAGGAGTGAGGTATGTGGCCAGGTGTCCTGATTGTCCCAACCTGGATTTCCTCATAACGTCTCTGAGAGTTCAGTGATAGTCAATGGAGCAGACCTGTATTCCTCTTGATGGAGCCATATGTCCTGGTTGATGTGCTGAAGAGTCTCTCTTGGCTCTCTAATTGTAAAGTCTCTGTGATACAGAGGCATATGGCCCTTAAATAGTTCACAATTGTCCTTTAAAGCACTCATCCAAAGATCAAGGATAAGGGATCATGATATTATTCCACAGGGCTCGAGTATCCACAGCTCATCCCCCAATGTTGATGGGCAAACACCCTACAATGGTATTTAACATATCTAGCAAACAATACATTGTAGGAGCTGATATAAGATGTAAATAACAGCCACTCATCAATTAGTAAATATCAACAGACGGGATCAACATTCAGGATTATTCAAACAATATCTGCAAGTTCAACATCTGCAAGTTTTTGACACTTTGATACTGATGAACCATGTACCCACAGCTGATTGTGCTAAATACCTGTGGACTAGTCTGTGTTGATCAACCAACAAAGAACACAAATTCAAAAGTCAACATAAAGATAAGAACAGATTTCTCTTGGCTTACTGATTTATTAGTCTGGATAATTAAAAGAAATGTTGTGTTGTCACAGCTGTAAAAACAAAAAAACTTAAAACCGCCAGAATTGTGTTTTTTTTTTTTCTTAGCAACCTTGCAAAAAATGCAATAAGTAATGTCAAAATGTCATTTATAAATGTAAAGATCTGAGCTTGTGGGTTGTAAGTAGTCACCTAGGCAGGTTAACGATGCAACCATATTTTATTGATCACAGCCATGGTAATAAAGAAATTCCAGGTAAATGTCCAAAATACAGTTCTCTCAGTCCTCAAATTCCCAATCTAGGTTCAGTAGTTCCACTGGCTTTGTATAAGGCCATACTCACTGTCTCCATCCTCTTCCTTCAATCCTTCCACCCAACTCCCTAAAACATGTCTGTGTTTTCTGCCACTGGGCTCAGTCCCCTCCCAGGTCAGAAGTGATCACACCCTTCCCCTTAAACATTCACTGTTCGCTAAACAATGAAGAATATACTAGAAGCCTTCATCTGAGACTGCATGTAAGACCCCCTGTGGTGACGGCTCCACTGTGTCTACAATCTACACACACATAACGAGATTATTGGCTATTGGAACAATGGTTAGATACTCCTGAGATACAGATTAGTGGAATGCTGGACATTTTACAAGTGAATCTAGTGCACATACTGACGAGTTAGCAGAACTATATAAAACATAACAAGTAAATCACTACTAAAACACAATAATAATATTAACAAAAATGGTGGCCCGTTGCTGGAAAAGTATCATAGTCTTTAGAACGTGGGCAGCTCCTCACATACCTCCCCCACTTTTTCAGCACGGACACGAATGTAAGAGGTCTCGCCTTTATGAGAACGAAATTTTGTATCATCCAGTTTCCTCAAAGCATATTTCATGTCGTCCTTGCGAATATACTCCACATTCCCCATTCCACCCTGGTATACATCAGTATAATAGACATCTCCAGCTTCTCTCATATGGTCTTTCAGATCCTGCCAACTTCCCGATGGGGAAAGCCCGGAGACAAGGACTCTGTATTTAGTTCACTGGATCAGGGGTCTGTCCTTTCAGTGGGGTCCTCCATATCCCCCCCCTGATCCCCAGTTTGTCCTGGGAAACTCTACACGTGCCCAATGAGAACCAAACTTGTATCCATTGCGACCAACCCCAGAGTGCTGACACCCAGTTAGGAGGATGGTCACTTGACGGCCTGATAGTGTTCTGGGGGTACAATACCTGGGCTAACCAGAGTGATGGTAGAACCAGTGTCCCAAAGTCCCTGACCCTCCTCCCTGATGTCATTTCCCTCCCCCAGGTCACATTCCTTCATGGTAGCAGTTATTGTATTTTGTGTATTACTCACCACAGGTGATGGGTTAGTCTGCAGATAGTGCCGCTCCCTCTCGGCTAAAGCATTGAAAACCGGTCTTTGGGTTACGACATTTGCCCAGAGGCACACCAATCCTCGTCCTAGGTTGTGATGTGGGCTAAAAATTTCCCAGCATTCCCTGGCAAAATGCCCCATGCGTCCACAGTTATGGCAGTTAAGCCTTCCTTGCCCCAACACGGGCCGTACTTGGGGGTTTGGGCAACCTCCCCCTCTTTGTGAAGTCCGAACTCCCTGATTTTCCTCCTCTGGCCAGTCCATGGGTTTCAATGGCCTCCCTGTAAGCTCTTGTTCCCGACTCACTGGGGCTGTACTTCCACGTTGCCCTGGTCGATTAGCAGACCAATCATCAGCCAATCTTGCAGCCTCATCCAGGCTGAGTGGTTTTCTATCTGCCACCCATTCTTTTAAATTGCCTGGGAGTTTTGACATAAATTATTCCAGCATGATTATATCCATTACATGTTCTGCTTCCCGAGCCCTCAGTCCTTCTATCCACCGAGTACATGCCGTACATAGTGTTTTGGCAAACTCCCAATGTGTGTGTGAAGCGGGCTTGTCAGTCTCCCGAAACTTCCTCCGGTAGGTTTCCGGCGTGATGGCATACCTCTCTAGCAATGCACTGCGAATGGTAGAGTAACATCTCTGATCCACCGAAGACAAGTTATTAAAAGCTTCTCTTGAGGCCAACACTCAAATATCTGGGCCAATCATTGACTGACACCTCATGCAGCAGGCAGAGGTTCTCAAATAACTGGAGATATTCATCAATATCCTAGGTGTCCTCATTGAACTGTGGTATACCTTAAAAGTATAGGCCACTCTCTCCTGCTATCCATTGTCCTCTGCACTGGGGCAGGTGGGGGTATCGCTACATGCACACCCAGAAATTTGTTTAACACTTCCATTCGCTCCATCTCCGTGGCCCGCTCTCCTTGCGCGTCCAGCATCCTCCTCAACTCAGTCGGTCCATCCTCCGTCATCTCTTCTGCCTAGTCACCGCTCGGTAACTTTCCCTGGTATGCTCTCCAGAGATAGGTGATTCCACCGCCTGCCACCACTTGTAAAGATCTGAGGTTGTGGGTTGTAAGTAGTCACCTAGTCAGGTTAATGATGCAACAATATTTTATTGATCACAGCCATGGTAATAAAGCAATTCCAGGTAAATGTCCAAAATACAGTTCTCTCGGTCCTCAAATTCCCAATCTGGGTTCAGTAGCTCCATTGGCTTTGTATAAGGCCATACTCACTGTCTCCATCCTCTTCCTTCAATCCTTCCACCCAACTCAATAAAACATGTCTGTGTTTTCTTCCACTGGGCTCAGTCCCCTCCCAGGTCAGAAGTGATCACACCCTCCCCATTAAACATTCACTATTCGCTAAACAATGAAGAATATTCTAGAAGCCTTCATCTGAGACTGCATGTAAGACCCCCTGTGGTGACGGCTCCACTGTGTCTACAATCTACACATACATAACGAGATTATTGGCTATTGGAACAATGATTAGATACTCCTGAGATACAGATATCCTGAGATACAGATTAGTGGAATGCTGGACATTTTACAAGTGAATCTAGTGCACATACTGACAAGTTAGCAGAACTATATAAAACATAACAAGTAAATCACTAATAAAGCACAATAATAATATTAACAAAAATGGTGGTGTGTTGCTGGAAAAGTATCATACTCTTTAGAAAGTGGGCAGCTCCTCACAATACGTAAAAATGATAACAATAAAAACATCAGCTTGCCACACAACTCTATGGACATAAAATGAACCTATGAAGCCCTAAACAATAATGTGAAGGCCCATAATAGCACAAAATCCAAAAGAAAGAAGAAAAGAAAAAATGAAAGAGAAAGAAAGAATGAAAAAGGACCCTTGACAATAATTTATAAGTAATAAACAACTTTATTAAACAAACATTTTTTGTAAAAACATTAAGAATATGTCAATATTTAGGACAAAAATGAAGAACTGATAGAGTGTGCTTTCAGGCTTGTATCATATGACAACCAGCAACGGATTACTATGATAGCACCCAAAAAAAAATCTGAATGTAGACAAGGGTGCTAGGTTTACAAACCAAGAAGCTCTGGCGAAACATGCGTCTTGGGGTACACAGGCATGGTCTGTGTTTAGGGTAATATACATCGTTGTGGCTGATTTGTTTCCTATGTGTTTTACTGCATGGTCTCATTAGCACATGTTAATGCTGTTACATATTTGTTTGATACTTTTTGCATTAATGTTTTAACATTGAGCACTTTATTTTATACATATCCATTTAAGTACCTACTGCTTGTGCAATCAGCATTTACTAACAATTCCAAATATTATTCAGCATTGTTATATTCCACTATACTATTTTGGGGGACCCAGTCCCCTAATATATTTTTGTGCTATTCCTACAATGCATTTTTCTGTTTGACTTCCCTTCATGCAGTGTTCTGCCAGCACAATGAATGTGGTTGATTTCGTCTGGGAATAGTTACATTTTGCATTTGGCACTTATACAAGAGAAAATGTTTCCTCTAGACTATTATCTTCTTATATTTAGCTGTCTAGTTACATCAGCAATAGGTTGACTTTGCACCCCCAATAGGCCCAATATGCTGTAGGAGCATTATTAATGTATGCACATGATGCACTTTTATATGATATGTAAACTGGGTAACATCCAAAGTTTGATTTAACCTTAGAGGTGGGTTTTTGGCATCCCTCTTACATTAAGCACCTCACATGAGAGATAATGGATTCCAAAGAAACACTCATCAGACCAGATTCAATAAATGGTTTGTACACCAAGCACCCCTTGTCTACATGCAGATTTTTTTGGGGTGTTATCATAGAAATCCGTTGCCAGTAGTCATATAATACAACCCTGGACATACACTTTTGGTAAATTCTTTATTTTTGTCCATAGTATTAACATCTTCTTTATGTTTTAAATGGTTTTACAAAAAGTGTTTGTTGTATTGACATAAAAATGACAATATAATTGGGTCTCACAAAATGGTAATAAAAGCACATTTTTTATTTATTTATTTATTTTTTTACAAATTTCAGTATTTTTCTTCACCACCTAAATAAACAATTAAATACAAATTGGGTATTGCAGTAATATTATTGACCTTGAGACTCAGGTCAATTTTAAAGCATAATGATAGCCATCAAAAAGGCAAAACTGAAAAAACATTTGCAAAATTGTGTTTAATTTTGCGTAATTTTATTACACTAGGACATTGAATGGTGAATGGTGTAATGCAAAACTACAACTCGTCCTGCAAAAAATCAAGCCCTCATACGGCAATGTCAACAAAAAAATAAATATATTATAGCTCTTAGATAAAGAGGAGGAAAAAAGAAAAATAGCTAAAATTAAAAATCGCCCAGTCGTAAATGGTTTAAGGAAGTTGTCCCTTTTATCTGTATTTTAAGAAATGCGTTGGAATTTGAAAATTAATTTGTGGTTTTTACTAACATATCTATATTTTAGTAATGTTACTCTTACATTTTAGGGCAGCCTTTTTGCACAGACTCTAAAGCACTTCTGTTCTCAAAATGTATTACCTATCCATCAAACTCCTCCAATTGAAAAACACTGAACATGAGAAAGCTGATTGACAGGTGTGATATCATGTTCCTCCATCAACTACTATTTTGAAGTGGTTAGCCAGTACTTTATTTATTGATGGCCTATCCAATATCTGCGACACTCGGCACCCCTGCCGATCAGCTCTTAACGGCATCAGCAGTCGAAAGTTCTGTTGGGATGCAGTAGCTCCGTCATATCTATAGTGACCATGGCCGGTTACTGCATATCCACAGCCTATTCAAATGAATGAAGGGTGGATCTGCAGTGCCCATTATAGTTCTGATGGATCTGCACAGGTAACAGCAGATCAGTGGGGTGCCAGGTGTCCTACACACACTGGTTAGATGCGGAGAAGATGCAGGGAAGCATACATGGCTGGCTGCTGCATTCTGGAAAGTATTATAAAGAATCCCAGAGCTGGATTAACAGCTACACTGTTCAGTACTGCTGTATAATATTGTTGTGCTGATTCAGCATTTCATTGTGTGTGAGAGATAATGGAGCAGGATCTCCTCTTCTCGATGTGTGTTGTGTATTGTCGGCATTTTAACAGCTATTCTCTGCCCACTTTGGATGTGAGCTGAACTTGGAGACAACTGACAACTCTGTCTTCCTGTAAGCCTTATCATTTAATAGATATAATGTAATAAACTGTATGTAATAACATGGAATTATCTTATGTATCAGTTCCAGAATTGGATTGATTAGTATTTCCATCACATCTCACAGTTATTCTATTGGATTGAGATTGTGAGAATTTGAAGACCAAGTCAATACCATGGTCACATTCCTCAAACCATTTTTGAACAATTTTTGCAGTGTCACATTATACTGCTAAAGAGGCCTTTTCATTGGTATACATGTGTGTGCATATATATCAACACCCACATGAATTCCATGACTCAAGACTTCCAAGCATAGGTGCCTCTCTTCTCCAGGGTAGTGCCGATCATGGCGCCAGCCATCCATTTAATGTAAAAGAAAATGAAAGTGGTTCAACGTACCAGGACACCTTATTCCATTGTTCCATGGTCTATTTCTGATGTTCATGTGTCCATTGTGTGTGTTTTTTGGCAGTGAACAGAGGTCTGTATGGAAACTCAGATGGGGCTACACAGCAAGCTGTAAAGCGATATGTGTTTGAGCACCCTTTTTTTTAGCAATTGGTGCTGCAAAAGCTCTTCTTTAGGAACAGACTAAGGGTGGACTCCTCTGAACCTTAAGTAGCCATATCATGCTGCTGGTTTACCAGTTGTCCTTCCTTAGACCAATTTTGGTAGGCACTAACCAAGACATTCCAGGAACACCCACAGATCTACCATTTTTGAGATGATCCACCAAAAGACCTGGAGATGATCCATGGAGATGACCCAGACATCTAGACTTCACAAATTAACCCTTTCCAGCATTTCTCAAATTATTATGCTTGCCCATTTGTCCTGCTTTCAGCACATCATCTTCAACAACTAACTTTTTTACTTCATGTGTATTAATTTCTACCTGTCAGTGGTTTTAATGTCATGGTGTATGCAAATAGCCCTAGATTGGAGCTAAATATGATAGCTGCTGCTTAACAACTTGAATTCTGCTGTCAATGGCATTTCAGTGATGCAATCAACCATTTCGGTGACCATCAACCCCTGTGACAAATTCATGGGGTGCCACTGAGTTGCCATTGTACTTTAGACCTATTGAATGCCCACAAGGCCATCTTTGTACTCTCATGAAGTCCAGCCACAGGCTTGGTTTCATAGGAGATTGTGACTTCTATTACCTACCGCAAAACAGTATAAAGCATAAGCAATTAAACAATCAAGGATTATACCCCATAAGGGTACTAAAAAGTAAAGAATTTTTAGTAATGAAAAAAAATGTTTTTATTTTAATATAAAAAAATGCAATATATAAAACTTCCCTTTTCTCAATTCAAAGATAAATAAAATCAATCACATTTGGTATTGTCACTTCTATGACAGTCTGATCTATAAAAGCATAAAATTAATTAACTACAGGGAATTTTGTAAAAAAATACATTTTAAATGTAGGAATTTCCATTTTTTGGCCACAGCACCTTCTCAAAATGACATTAAATAGCTATGAGAGTGCTGTTATTACCCCAAAATGGTATTAATAAAAAGTGATCTCACCAAGAAAAAGGCAAGCCCTTACACATTGTCTTAGAAAATGGTGATACAAACCAGATTTGTTTTTCAAAGTTCCGAAATTTTTAACCACTAATAAACAAACACTCCTCAACATTGATATTGCAGCACCATGAAGGGAAAGTCATTGAATTATAGAAATCACAGGATTGATAGGCATGTTAATGATATGCAAATGATTACAAAATGAAAACAACATTTTCAAAACATCTTGATTTACTCAGCTTCGACTATGAGTGCCAGATGCATAAATCCCTGCACTTACAGCCTTTGTTGCTATTTGTTAGGTTATTAATAGTTGTCTGAGGAAGGTTCTGCCACACTGAATGCACTTGGACAAATCATCAAGATCTGCTGCTAGCAGTTCCCTTTGCAATTGCCAACCAATGACATCACAGATATGCTCCAAAGTATCAAAGGAGCTGTTTTTCAACACATGACCAACCTGCATCTTGTTCTTCCTACTGTAAGCAGCTTGCATGGCCTAAACTTGCCACCATGGTCTGCAGGGACTTCAGACTTGTCTCGCATCGAGCATATTTGAAATTTCACTGGTCAGCAATTTAAAAGGAGGCTGCCAGAAGTGGATCTTGATTATTTGACCAAGTGCATTCAACGTGGCAGAAGATTCCTCAGAAAACCATTATTAACCTCATTGCTAGCAGCGAAGACATGTAATACTTCTGCGAGTCTTGAACAATCATCACATGATTGAAACAAAGTTGTTTACCCACAATTTTGCAAAGGTGCCAACAATTCTGTAAGGCCCATTTTGAGGGTTTTGTGTGAAATTATGTCCAATTTGCCTTTTTTCTCAGTTTTTTTGTGTTGTTCCAATAGACACAAAGATAATAAACGTGTATAACAAAACACGAATAACAGGAATAATTTTCTGGGAGAAATAATTCATTTACTGGAACAATTTCAAGGATGCAAGCACTTTCGGCCATGACTTTAAATCAGATTGTTTTGAGAATGTTTTTAAATTTTTTCATGATTTACATATCTTTAACAAGTCTATTAAACCTTTTATTTTCAGAATTCCACAACTTTTCCTTCTTGGTCTTGCGATTTCAATGTTAAAGGGTTGGCCACTACTTTATATGACTCCCCAATATATTCCCCCAGGGCCCATAAGTGTTTCTCTAAATACCTTGTGGTGCCTTTTCTGCCTGTGAGCGGCGCTATCACTAGCCGCTCACAGGCATCACGTGACCCCTGGCTTTAGCCAGCTCTGACATCCGCTGACATCACGACAAGTCCAGGCTGCAGCTGAGGGTCCCTCTTCCGCGTTCCACCAGTGGCTGCTGGGTTGTGGACGGGGTTACCCCGCGCGTCACACTCAGCATCCACTGCGCTCTCCCTCTCCTCATTTTTCCTAATTTACTGGGAAAACACGAGGTGGATGCTGGGTGTGACACACGGGTTATCCCCGCCCACAGCCCAGCATCCACCACGGGGAGCGTGTCACTGATTTCATGCCTCACTTGACGTGACATCAATGACAGGCCACGTGATGCCTCTGAGCAGCCAGCTACAGCGCCACTCATAGGCAGAAAAGGTACCGCAAGGTATTTAAAAAAACACTTCTGGGCCCCGGGGGGATACATTGGGGGGGTTCATATAAAGTAGTGGACAACTTCTTTAAGAGATATACAGGTGATTCTCACAAAATTAGAATATCAACAAAGTTAATTTATTATATTGAGTCATTACAAACAGAGTGATCTATTGCAAGTGTTTATTTCTGTTAATGTTGATGATTATGGCTTACAGCCAATGACAACACAAAAGTCATTATCTCAGTAAATTAAAATACTTTATAATAACAGCTTGAAAATTGTTTTTAAAATCTGAAATGTCCTACTGAAATGTCTGTTCAGTAAATGCCCTCAATACTTGGTCGGGGCTCCTTTTGCATGAATTACAGCATCAATGCGGCAATGTGGCATGGAGGTGATCAGCCTGTGGCCCTGCTGAGGTGTTATTGAAGCCCAGGTGGCTTTGATAGCAGCCTTCAGCTCGTCTGTATTGTTGGGTCTGGTGTCTCTCATCTTCCTCTTGACAATACCCCATGGATTCTCTATAATAGATTCTCTATGGGGTTAAGGTCAGGCGAGTTTGCTGGACAATCAAGCACAGTGATACGGTTGTGTGTAAACCAAGTATTGGTACTTTTGGCAGTGTGGACAGGGGCCAAGTCCTGCTGGAGAATGAAATTTCCATCTCCAAAAAGCTTGTCAGCAGCGGGAAGAATAAAGTGCTCTAAAATGTCCTGGTAGACGGCTGCGCTGACTTTGGTCTTGATAAAACACAGTGGAACTACACCAGCAGATGACATGGCTCCCCAAACCATCACTGATTGTGGAAACTTCACACTAGACCTCCAGAAGCTTGGATTGTGGCCTCTCCACTCTTCCTCCAGACTCTGGGACCTTGATTTCCAAATGATATGAAAAATTTACTTTCATCTGAAAACAACACCTTGGACCACTGAGCAGCAGTCCAGGTCTTTTTCCCCTTGGCCCAGGTAAGACGCTTCTGGCATTGTCTATTGGTCATGAGTGGCATGACAAAAGGAATGCAACACTTGTAGCCCATATCCTGGATACGTCTGTGTGTGGCGGCTCTTGAAGCAATGACTCCAGCAGCAGTCCACTCATTGTGAATCTCCCCCAAATTTTTTAATGACCTTTTCTTAACAATTCTTTCAAAACTGCGGTTATCCCGGGTTGCTTGTGCACCTTTTTCTACCACACTTTTTCCTTCCTCTCGACTTTCCATTAATATGCTTGGATACAGCACTCTATGAACAGCTAGCGTCTTTAGCAATGACCTTTTGTGGCTTACTCTCCTTGTGGAGTATGTCAATGACTGCCTTCTGGACACCTGTCAAGTCAGCAGTCTTCCCCATGATTGCAGAGCCTACTGAAACAGACTAAGGGACCTTTTTAAATGCATCGGAAGCCTTTGCAGGTTTTTTTGATAATTATTCTAATTTACTGAGATAATGACGCTTGAGTTTTCATTGGCTGTAAGCCATAATCATCAATATTAACAGAAATAAACACTTGCAATAGATCACTCTGTTTGTAATGACGCTATATAATTTGCAAGTTTCACTTTTTGTATTGAAGAAATTAAATAAATTAACTTTTTGATGATATTCTAATTTTGTGAGAATCACCTGTATACTGTGTACTCATATATATTGGTGATTTTACAGGGAAATTCGATTCACAGCAAAGTTATTTGCTACAATTTGCTTCAATTTGAAAATTCTCCAGACCCCACAATTTAATTTAAAAAAAATGTAAGCCACCCACAAAAAATACTAATACTTAAATCACCACTGACCTGTCCCACCATCTTTGTATCCCACTATCTGGTCATTCACACCTCTTCTTTTCCCTTTGTTCCATCATGTGCATTCTCTTAGGCCACTTCACTCTATGCCATGGCTTCCATCGATGATTAGGCCTCTGTTTTCACTGTGCTGTCTAGACCTTTGGGCAATGGACATCATACTGTCGTGACGTGCGCCACGACAGCACAGTGCACAGTGACATTAAAGGTCTAGTTCATTTTGGAGGCCATGACCTGAAGTGAAGTGGCCATAGAGTATGTGCACAACTGTGAAAGGAGAAAGGAAGAGGTGAGGAGAACCGGGCTGTGGACTGAGAGAGCATTTAAACAGATGAGTGGAGAGGTGAATGTTATACCGTAATTATTTTTTTTCACCATTTTCATTGCCCTCTACAGTTCAGCAGATATCCATCATTTTACTAAATTTAAATTCATGTTCAGCAGAATATGATATTTTGAAAAATTCAAAGAGAATTTTAGTTCATTCAAATAAATCTGCTAGTTTCTAATACACACTGCTCAATATTGAAATTGCAACATCACGAAAGAAAAGTCATGGAGTTGTGTAAACCAAAGGGCTAATAGTCATGTTATTAATATCCAAATTCTCCAGTGTGTCCTAGGAGCCTTTATTCAACGTGACAATGCCAGTCCGCATGCTGTTCATGCTACTGTGAGCAGTCTGCATGGCCTCAATGTGCTACTATGGCCTGCTGAGTTTCCAGACTTGACTCCCATTGAGCTCATCTAGGATGTCATTGGTCAGCAAACATATTGGTTTTTTTTGTTCTCAGGTGTCATTCTAGTTGCTTTCTTGTTGCATTCTTTTTTTCTGATCCATCTTTTTCCACTGAAATTATGTCTTTACTTCCAAACTAATAAGAAGACCCCTGGTAGTTTTTTTAAATTCAAATTAAATTAACATTGATCATTAAGTAGCGGATCCATGAGACACCGAAGCAAAACAAAGCAAATAGGAAGCATTGTTTCACAGATTCCCATCACCTTGTATGTTCGACTCGAAACAACAAAGATGGATCACAATGGGACCTACTCTGAGTGTCACGGATCTCACAATTGGGCCCATTGGATTTTCATGGATGTGTATAGATCCATAAAAATCTATGGGTCCGTATGCTGTCCAAGAAAAAAAATCCGACAGCAGATGGACATTTCACTTGGATGTGTCAATGTAGAGAAGATAAATTGAGAAATGAAAGCTATGTTGAAATTGTGATCTTTCATGTTTTTGCTAGAGAGATTAAACAAAATCAAGGAAAATTACTCAATGTGAATAAAAAAATCAGAAAATCATCTATTTATTTTTAACATTTAAGTACACTACCTAGCAAAATATAAAAAGGCAGCAATTAGCAAACATGGGAATATTATAGAGGCAGATAAGTACTTGGAGAAAGCTAAACAAATAAGCTTTCCATAGTGTGGAAGAGCAGCTCCTGTCTGGGAGATACCAGACAGAGAGCTCTGCAAACCACCCCCTACCTTTTGGCATCCCCAACTCTTCCATGATTAGCCGTCCGGCCGGGCTAACCATGGCATGCACATGACGTCATGTCAGGCTGGCTAAATGAAGAAGGGCCAGCGGGTAGGAGGCGGTTCTCAGGGCTGCCTTCTAATGGCCATGGAATAACAATACCTGGGTCTTCTCTATTGTCAGTCTTAAGATATTATTACATATCATGCATTTATTACTCCAGCCATGTGAGTAGCTCTAAAGGTTAAAGTATGGCAAAGACTTGTTAACGAATCACAACTGTTATTCAAGCAAAACTGAAACTTTATATGGTCGAAGTCTTTTAAATATTATTCAGACATGTCAATAAGATTTTACGCAGTTTTGTTTTCGAGCCAATAGCCTGTGAAATGACTTTTTGACTTCTTTGTTTCTCAGTGTGTAAATAAGAGGATTTACTGCTGGAGTAATAACTGTGACCAATATGGCACTCATTCTGTCTTGTTCTAATGAGTTCTGTGTTGTTGGACCAAGGTACATACACAAGGCTGTCCCAATATATAGAAAAACAACCATGATATGAGAAGTACAAGTGGAGAAGGCTTTCCGTCTCTCCTGCCTAGATTGAATTTTCAAAAGATGACTTCCAATGTACATATAGGATACGGTGATCAATAAAAATGTACTGACAGCCACAAGAGCAAAAATGCCTGACAGTAGAAGTTCACTTTGCTTAGTATTTGCACAAGCCAGTTTTATAACAGGTTTTATGTCACAATAGAAATGTGTAACTTGCTTTTTGTTACAATAAGGCAACCTGAAAGTAATAATGGTTTGCAATAAAGAATATAGAAAACCAATGAGCCAACAGATGGAAGCCAACTGGATGCAAGACGTTCTGCCCATGAGGACATGATATCTAAGAGGGTTACAAATGGCAACATATCTATCGTAAGACATAGAAGAAAGAAGAAGGGCCTCAGTGCTGCCCAGAAAGTGGAAAAAGTGGAGTTGAGCTATGCAACCAAAGACTGATATCCTTTTATCACCTAGAAGTAAACCAGAGAGCATCTTGGGCACCGTGGTAGTTGAGTAGAAGACATCCAAGAATGAAAGGTTACCCAAGAAGAAATACATTGGTTTGTAAAGAGACTGTTCAATAATAATAAGAAGAACAATGCTGAGGTTTCCTGATAAATTAAATAGATAAAACATGAGGAAAAGTATAAAAAGGAAGATTTGAAGGTCTGGAACATCAGTGATACCCAAAAGAATGAAACCATCTGCAGAAGTGACGTTATGTATTTCCATTTCTGCATGTCTCAACAACCACAATAGAGCTCTAACTGTATGGGACTTGGACTTTGATTTCAAAAGGAAAGAGTTTGGTTTTAGTTCATTGTGTCAAAGGTTAAAATATATGGAAAAGCCATATATTAAATATATTAACCAGTTATCAATGACATTACTGAGGAGTATACCTATCTTTTCTCCAGCACTTACCATTATCAACTACATTTAAGTTCCAAAATTGAAAAAAATGACATAATTTATATAATTCAAAGGTAGTTTATCCTCCAGTATGTTGATATATCACAATTGTATAAAGTCATGTACATAATTATAGCAAAGCGGCAAGGATTCTCCTACATGACAGACCTAATTTATAAAACTTTCTGTTAGCTATGACTCACACATATCTAATGAATTCTTGAATTCACGGCTGGAGGAATTTGGTTTTAAGAAAGGGAAAAATTGACTGGAGGGTTGATCCATAAAGTACAAATATTTCTCAAAAAATAGCTGGAATTCTAACATTGAAACATATTAATGCTCCAAATGTATTAGAAAATCTCTAATTATTTATATAAAAGATGGAGAACTCGTCTGGGAATAAATCAATATATAACGAGGTCCCTAAAGAAATTATGTCGCACATCCATAAGCCACAAAGAAAGTAGTAATTAAACCAAAGAGAAAATTTACAGATTTCATACAGAAGAAAAAACACTGAGGCCAATATAGGAAGAATTATAAGTATCAGTACAACGGAAAGAATTAAGGTTTCTATACACACTAGAACATCATAGCATGAACCCACCAATATCAGTGGGCTCAGCCAACAGTCTAATGTGCATTCGAGGCCGCAACATATTTCCAAACATTGATGTCAAATAAGGTTCTGGCATATCTGATTTTGGATCAACAATGCTTTGGTTCTTAACAAGATATAGAGTCGGCGAAATGTGGAACATTGAAGACAACTGATATATGTTTAGCCCAGTTCGGCCAAATAGACATCATGGAGGGGGCTGAGGAGTGTTGAGTAGTGTTGAGCCACCCCCGTAGTGTTCGGGTTCGGTTCGGTTCGTCGAACACCGGGATGTTCGAGGAACTGTTCGTCGAACTGTTCGTCGAACACCTTAGAACACCGTCGAACACCGTTAAAACCAATGGCAGGCAAACAAAAACACATAGAAACACATAGAAAACACCTGCAAAGGTGTCCAAAAGCTGACAAACTGCTCAGAAGACACTCTCTTTAAAAAAGCCGGCCGGCAAATTCAGCAGCGGCATACACCGGTACCCGACAATTTAGACAAGAAGGAATAGAGCATCACACATAGATTAGATAGATAGAAACATGTCAGTCACACATATAAGAAGCACAGTGACAGTGTTGGTTACTGCACTTGTCATTTAGTGTAAAGGATTTATTAAAAAAAATATTAGTGTTTTCATGCACCGTCTCTTTAAAAAAGCCGGCCGGCAATTCAGCATCTGTACCCGACAATTTAGAACAGAAAGAATAGAGCTTCACACATAGATTAGATAGATAGAAACATGTCAGTCACATATATATGAAGTACAGTGATAGTGTTGCTTACTGTACTTGTCATTTAGTGTAAAGGATTTATTTAAAAAAATAATAGTGTTTTCATGCACTGTCTCTTTAAAAAAGCCGGCCGGCAATTCAGCAGCGGTACCCGACAATTTAGAACAGAAAGATAGAGCATCACACATAGATTAGATAGATAGAAACATGTCAGTCACATATATATGAAGTACAGTGACAGTGTTGGTTACTGTACTTGTCATTTAGTATTAAAATAAAGGATTTATTATTAAAAAAATTGGCGTGGGGTTCCCCTTAATTTTAGGCTCTAGCGGAGGTTAAGCAGACGGCTGGGGCAGATGTTTGAAGCCTGGGAAGGGGGTAATACCCACGGAGCTTCCCAGGCTACTAATATCAGCCCCCAGCTGAATACATAGCCTTTACTAGCTATTAAAATGGGGGACCCCCCCCAAAAAAATGACGTGGGGTCCCCCCTAATTTAATAGCTAGCAAAGGCTAGGCAGACAGCTGGGGGCTGATATTAATAGCCCAGGAAGGGAGCCATGAATATTGGCCCCCTCCCAGGCTAGAAACACCAGCCGTCAGCCGCCCCAGAAATGGCGCATTCATAGGATGCGCCAATTCTGGCACTTAGCCTCGCTCTTCCACGCTGCCCTGGTGCGGTGGCAGGGGGTAATAGGGTTGGGGTTGATGTCAGCTTATAATGCCAGCTGACATCAAGCCCAGGTTAGTAATGGAGAGGCGTCTATAAGACACCCCCATTACTAACCCCATAGTCAAAGTTAAAAAAAACACAAACACCCAGAATAAAGTCCTTTAATTGAAATAAAGACACAATCCTTTATTGTTCTAAATTAAACCATACTTACCATCACGCCCATTCCAGCTGAAGCCAACGATCTCCTGCAATAAAAGAAAAATAATAAAGCAACCTCATCCTTACCTTTCCATGGTTCCCACGACAGCTTCAGCTCTGCTACATCGAGATGACAGGCTGGACCGCAGCAGAACGCTGCCATCCAGCCTCTCATCCCGCAGACACTGAGAAGAGCAGGCTTGCTTGCGCTGCTCAGCGTCTCTCTGTGACGACATCCAGATGAGCCGAGTTCATGTCCAATGAACTCAGCTCACCTCCTGCACGTCACTGACAGCGTGGGAGAATTCTCCTGCACTCAGCGCTTCAGTGTGAGAATTCTCCCACGCTGAAGCGGTGAGTGCAGGAGAATTTTCCCACGCTGTCAGTGACGTGCATGAGGTGAGCCGAGTTCATTGGACATGACCTCGGCTCATCTTTATGCCGTCACAGCGAGACAGTGAGGAGCGCAAGCAAGCCTGCGCTTCTCAGTGTCTGCGGGATGACAGACTGGATGGCAGCGTTCTGCTGCGGTCCAGCCTGTCATCTCGATGTAGCAGAGCTGAAGCTGTCGTGGGAACCATGGAAAGGTAAGGATGAGGTTGGTTTATTATTTTTCTTTTATTGCAGGAGATCGTTGGCTTCAGCTGGAATGGGTGTGATGGTAAGTATGGTTTAATTTAGAACAATAAAGAATTGTGTCTTTATTTCAATTAAAGGACTTTATTCTGGGTGTTGTGTTTTTTTTAAATACTTTACTAGAAATTCATGGTGGTCATGTTTAATACTGGCGTGACCCCATGAATTTTGGGCTTGGGGCCAGCTGATAATACCAAGCTGGCCCTAACCCCTTTATTACCCAGTGAGCCACCGCACCAGGGCCCTGGATGAGTTGAGTACAGCGCCAGAAGATGGCGCTTCTATGAACGCGCCATTTTCCGGGGTGGCTGCGGACTGCAATTTGTAGCGGGGGGGGCCCAGAAAGCTTGGGCCTCCCTGCGCTGCAGATTCCAGTCCCCAGCTACCTAGTTGTACCTGGCTGGACACAAAAATAGGGCGAAGCCCCACGTACTTTTTTTTTAATTATTTCATGAAATTCATGAAATAATTAAGAAAAAAAGGCCTTCCCTATATTGTTGTGTCCGGCCAGGTACAAATAGGCAGCTGGTGGTTGGGGGCAGCCCGTTCCTGCCTGCTGTACCTGGCTGGACACAAATATAATGCGAAGCCCCACTTCAATTTTTTTTAATTATTTCATGAAATTCATGAAATAATTAAGAAAAAAAGAGCTTCCCTATATTGTTGTGTCCGGCCAGGTACAAATAGGCAGCTGGTGGATGGGGGCAGCCCGTTCCTGCCTGCTGTACCTGGCTGGACACTAATATAGTGCGAAGCCCCACTTCAATTTTTTTAAATTATTTCAGGAAATTCATGAAATAATTTTAAAAAAATTGACGTGGGGCTTCGCACTATATTTGTGTCCAGCCAGGTACAGCAGGCAGGAACGGGCTGCCCCCAACCACCAGCTGCCTATTTGTACCTGGCCGGACACAACAATATAGGGAAGCCCTTTTTTTCTTAATTATTTCATGGAATAATTTAAAGAAAATTGACGTGGGGCTTCGCCCTGTTTTTGTGTCCAGCCAGGTACAACTAGGCAGCTGGGGGCTGGAATCCGCAGCGCAGGGAGGCCCAAGCTTTCTGGGCCACCCCCGCTGCAAATTGCAGTCCGCAGCCACCCCGGAAAATGGCGCGTTCATAGAAGCGCCATCTTCTGGCGCTGTACCCAACTCATCCAGGGCCCTGATGCGGTGGCTCACTGGGTAATAAAGGGGTTAGGGCCAGCTTGGCATTATCAGCTGGCCCTAAGCCCGAAATTCATGGGGTCACGCCAATATTAGACATGACCACCATGAATTTCTAGTAAAGTATTTAAAAAAAACACAACACCCAGAAAAAAGTCCTTTAATTGAAATAAACACACAATTCTTTATTGTTCTAAATTAAACCATACTTACCATCACGCCCATTCCAGCTGAAGCCAACGATCTCCTGCAATAAAAGAAAAATAATAAAGCAACCTCATCCTTACCTTTCCATGGTTCCCACGACAGCTTCAGCTCTGCTACATCGAGATGACAGGCTGGACCGCAGCAGAACGCTGCCATCCATCCTGTCATCCCGCAGACACTGAGAAGCGCAGGCTTGCTTGCGCTCCACAGTGTCTCTCTGTGAGGGCATCCAGATGAGCCGAGTTATTGTCCAATGAACTCGGCTCACCTCATGCACGTCACTGACAGCGTGGGAAAATTCTCCTGCACTCAGCGCTTCAGCGTGAGAATTTTCCCACGCTGTCAGTGACGTGCAGGAGGTGAGCTGAGTTCATTGGACATGAGCTCACCTTATGCACGTCACTGACAGCGTGGGAGAATTCTCCTGCACTCACCGCTTCAGCGTGAGAATTTTCCCACGCTGTCAGTGACGTGCATGAGGTGAGCCGAGTTCATTGGACATGAACTCGGCTCATCTGGATGTCGTCACAGAGAGACGCTGAGCAGCGCAAGCAAGCCTGCGCTTCTCAGTGTCTGCAGGATGACAGGCTGGATGGCAGCGTTCTGCTGCGGTCCAGCCTGTCATCTCGATGTAGCAGAGCTGAAGCTGTCGTGGGAACCATGGAAAGGTAAGGATGAGGTTGCTTTATTATTTTTCTTTTATTGCAGGAGATCGTTGGCTTCAGCTGGAATGGGCGTGACGGTAAGTATGGTTTAATTTAGAACAATAAAGGATTGTGTCTTTATTTCAATTAAAGGACTTTATTCTGGGTGTTTGTGTTTTTTTTAACTTTGACTATGGGGTTAGTAATGGGGGTGTCTTATAGACGCCTCTCCATTACTAACCTGGGCTTGATGTCAGCTGGCATTATAAGCTGACATCAACCCCAACCCTATTACCCCCTGCCACCGCACCAGGGCAGCGTGGAAGAGCGAGGCTAAGTGCCAGAATTGGCGCATCCTATGAATGCGCCATTTCTGGGGCGGCTGACGGCTGGTGTTTCTAGCCTGGGAGGGGGCCAATATTCATGGCTCCCTTCCTGGGCTATTAATATCAGCCCCCAGCTGTCTGCCTAGCCTTTGCTAGCTATTAAATTAGGGGGGACCCCACGTCATTTTTTTTGGGGGGTCCCCCATTTTAATAGCTAGTAAAGGCTATGTATTCAGCTGGGGGCTGATATTAGTAGCCTGGGAAGCTCCGTGGGTATTACCCCCTTCCCAGGCTTCAAACATCTGCCCCAGCCGTCTGCTTAACCTCCGCTAGAGCCTAAAATTAAGGGGAACCCCACGCCAATTTTTTTAATAATAAATCCTTTATTTTAATACTAAATGACAAGTACAGTAACCAACACTATCACTGTACTTCATATATATGTGACTGACATGTTTCTATCTATCTAATCTATGTGTGAAGCTCTATTCTGTCTGTTATAAATTGTCGGGTACAGATGCTGAATTGCCGGCCGGCTTTTTTAAAGAGACGGTGCATGAAAACACTATTATTTTTTTTAATAAATCCTTTACGCTAAATGACAAGTACAGTAAGCAACACTGTCACTGTACTTCATATATATGTGACTGACATGTTTCTATCTATCTAATCTATGTGTGATTCTCTATTCTTTCTATTCTAAATTGTTGGGTACAGATGCTGAATTGCCGGCCGGCTTTTTTAAAGAGACGGTGCATGAAAACACTAATATTTTTTTTGATAAATCCTTTACGCTAAATGACAAGTACAGTAAGCAGCACTTTCACTGTACTTCGTATATATGTGGCTGACATGTTTATATCTATCTAATCTATGTGTGAAGCTCTATTCTTTCGGTTCTAAATTGTCGGGTACAGGTGTATGCCGCTGCTGAATTGCCGGCTTTTCATGTTTCACTGTTGGCACTGTTCCCATCGATTTGGGCAATCACTGTAATGCCACAACCACCATGGCTGTGGCATTACAGTGAGTGACAGACAATCCCTGCATGATTGGTGCTCTAAATAGCGCCAGACATGCAGGACACGCTTTTGGTGCACGAACAGTTATCGAACATAACCTCGAACAGCCGAATTTTTTGCAAATCGTTCGGGTTCGTCGAACAACTCGAACACCGCCCAAAACAGCTCGAATTTGAGATTGGCGAACAGTTCTAGTCGAACACCGCTCATCTCTAGTGTTGAGGGGCAGGTGAAGTATGCAGTCATTTAGTCTGGTATCGAGGAGAAGGGTGCAATTCATGGATTTTATAATTAAAAGTAAAATGCTTAGCTGTTTAAATTATTTGTATTCCTAATTGAACGTCACTTCATAGGTCTTGCTGCACTGCTACTATATTCAAATGCATCCACAGCTTAAAAAGAGATTTGCCACTACTTTTTAATTGATGGCTTGCCTTAAATTCTTGGATTCTGCCAAAACACAGTAACTCATCAAAACTATAATGGTCACAGCCGGGTACAATACATCGACCCCATATTCATTTATTGGAAGGTAAATCTGCAGTACCCAGCATCGTGCACTATAGAAGTGATGGTGCTGCTGTGTTTTGGCAACATTCAAGAACTTCTGACCATTGCTGGTCCAGGTAACAGCTGATCGACTGATGTGCGAGGTGCTGCCCTTTTATGAATCTGTCATTAATAAAAAAAAGACAATTAAAAGAATATAAAAAATATCAAAGAAGTTATGCCCAAGTTTTTTAAAACAGTAGTTTGTGAGACCACAAATTTCCAATAAAAAAGTAGCGGCCAACCTTTTTATGGACACAAAAATAATTAAATATATAATGGTACTCAGGGAGCTATGATCTGTTTCATGCCTTGCTGCTTAGTACTGCTTAACTAATTTTCACTCCCTATTGTAACTGTACATCGCAGTCAAGGTGAGCGTGTATGGATTGGGCTCAGGAGCTCATCCTGCTCCATATCGGTCAGATGCTGGCTATTTTATACAGCCGGCATCTGCTTGGAACAGCAGTGATGGTAACAGAATCCAATAGCTGCTTTTTAATTTTCTAGAAGACACCATCAGCCCTACAGGCTTGTCTTCATAGGAGATCCTCACTTCTATTATATACTGAAAAATGGTTATATTATTTAACACTTCTGTCAGAATAATAATGGTGCACACTTCTTCAAAGACATAATATATAAACACTACCTGAAAACCTAATCACAGGATAAGAAGACACATATGCCAGAATAAGTCATTAAAAATTCACAATTTTTATTTAGATATTTAAATATTACAAAATGGGTTAATAAAAGGAATAAACTGGGAAAACCTTATATGAGTAAAAGCATACCATACAGGATCAATGAAGAATGAATCAAAAGAATAAGCCCAAAGTCACAATATGCTAAAGCAAAGTGCTAGTGCAAAATAACCGAGTATGTATCTACTTTGATAATACAGACAATGATAATATAGCCAATAACTAAATGTTTTGTAAGGGCCTACTAAGTATGACTAAATCAATTCATAGTGTAGTCCCTGTGATAGTGTAGTCAGAAGCAGTCGTACTTAAAGGAATGTATATCAATATAGGCAATCCTGTTGGTGAGTGTCACTCCAGTGTTCTGATTTCAAGAACCAGAAGTAGGGATGTCCCTGGACCCTTCTTCAGTCAAAAAGCTTCAAGGAGTATTCAAAATCTGTTCCCAAGGCATATTATCCAGTTCTTAGTTAGAAGAGAATAAAAATGAACAAACAATAAAGAGACAATTATTTAAAAACAACAACCACCCGAGATACCATCATTTTAAAGAAAAGACCCAAAACCCAGGCTTTCGTTCAATCCCTGGGGAGATAAGGTTCACAGTGTGTATATCCACTTACTCTCCATCTGTGCCAAGATTCTCCCCAGATCACCTCCTCTAGGGCCCTGGACTATCTGATCAATTGCTTTCATTTTTACACCCCCTGATTTTCCACCATGTTGTAATTTAAAATGTCTTGGTAGAGTTTTAAGGTGCTATTGTCTTCAATGGTAAAGGAATTTTCTATAGCCCTTATGTGCTCTCTAACCAGTCCATTCAGTTCCCAGTTTGTAAGGCTAATATTGATCTTACCACAAAGATATTGGGCATGGTAGATTACGCCTTTAGAGGAACAATTCCAAAATGTCCTAATTTCGAAGGTTCTTGATCTGTAATGATTCCTGAAGGTTTTACATTTAATAAGGTTTTTACAGACTTTACAGAGGCCACAGGGAAAGGATCCAGCTGTTGAAGATGTTTTTCTTTTCTCTTAGGTGGAGACATAATGGCCATGGATCAATAAATCTTTCAAAATATTAGATCATCTCGCTACAATCGAGGGAGTAGATGGTAGAATCGTTTTGAGGATGAGATCTATCAGTAGAATCTTCCAATGTTTCTTGATGATTGCGGTCAATTCAGGCCATTGTTTTTGTATGTAGTATTTGGGCGCATTTGTTCGTGTTTTTCTGAATTTTGTTTTTTTGCTTCCACTTCCATAAAGCAAATCATCCCTAACTGATTGTGTTGCTCTTTTGTAGCTGTTTTTTATTTTTCTATGACTATAACCCAGTTCTTCAAACCAATAGGCTAGGTCCTTGGCTTGATTCATTAAGAAATCTTCCTCTATATAGATTTTCTTGATCCTCAAACATTACCCAAAAGGAATTCTCCTAATGGTTTCTGGATGGATGGGATGATTTTGCATGTAGAAGAGTGTTGGTAGACATCACTTTTCAGAACACATCAATCGGGATGTGGCTGCTAGGTAGTACAGTTATGTGGAGATCCAGAAAATCTTCCATATTTATAAGTGAGTTTGATAATTAAGTCAGTGTTGTTTAGTCTCATCATCAGTTGTTCTAGTTGCTTTATAGGTCCATCCCAAACGAACCACACGTCGTCTGTGTACCTCATCCATTCATGGATTTTTTCATCTTCAGGTATTCTGTCCCCTTGAAAAATGTCCCTCTCCCAGGCTCCCAAAAAGAGATTAGCATAGGAAGAGGCTCATGAGGCCCCCATTGCCGTAACTTTGAGATGTAGATATATTTTCTGATGAAAAATGAAACTATTATATGTTAACACAAATTCCAATAGTGTGAAGAGTAGTTGTGCCATTGAATTGTCAAGATCACTTGATCTAAGAAACCAGGTAACGGCACTAAGATCATCTATGTGTTTGATAGACATATAAGGTGCTGCAAGTACGACTGCTTATGACATTTCACTATCACAGTTACTACACTATGAATTGATTTGGACATACTTAGTTGGCCCTTACAAAAGATTTAGCTATTGGCTGAATTATTAATGGAGATACATATCTGGTTATTTTGCACTTACACTTTGCTTTAGCGTATTGTGACTGTGGGCTTATTCTTTTGATTCATTCTTCATTGATCCTGTATGACATGTGTTTACTCATATCAGGTTTATTCCTTTTATTAACCCTTTTTGTAATATTTAAATATCCAAATAAAAATTGTGATTTTTTTTAAATTAATTAATCTGACATTAGTCTCCTGTGAATAGGTACTCAGGTAGACTTTATATAAAATAAATATAAATATAAAATATAAAATTATTATATTGAAGATTATAGTATAAGTCCAAGGGGGTCTAAAAGCAAAGCAATAATGAATGAAAATTTTTTAAAAAAGAGTAAAAAAATCTAAATCTTGAAACCACCTCACTTATTCAAACATACATTTAAAAAATATATACTTTTGGTATCAGCAAATCTGTAGAAATCCGATCTGTAAATGTATAAAATGAATTATTCTATATGCTGTAAAGAGAAAAATCAAAATGCCTTAATTAGCATGTTTTGATCACTCCTGTTTTCATGATGCATGTAAAGAAGTCACATCCTAAATATGCCCAATACAAGAATATTCCTAGGCTACACTTATACAAGTAAGGTTTTTAGCATATAAATTGACCATTCGAGTCTGCCCACCTGCCATTAGAAGGCGTAACTATTCCTAAAGTACCTTATACAAATTAGACTAATGTCTAATCATTGGGTTCAGTTGTACATGGGGTGACGGCCAATTGATCATCGATAGAGATGTTGATCAGGCATGTTTGATTTCAGACAGCCAATCACATTGTTCTCGCTGATATAAGCCGGCAGCTGTCAAGATTCCTGTTGTCCTTCTGCGGATTGACCTCTATTGTCTGCTATTGTTTACCTTGATTACCCTGTGCTGCATCTCTCTTCCCTACCACAGGAGGCTGCTGTTGTATTCTGTAATCGCCCATTATTAATAAGTCATATTCTGAACCTGTGGAAGCCATATTGTTTTCTGTTTTGGCCTACTTAAAGCCACATGGAATACTCACTCATTGCGTATTGAGTATTGTGTCTTGCTGTTAGTCTAGTTCCAATCTCTAGCCCTTGAGAACTGTCTTACCCAGACTGTTCCCACTCTTCTCTAGATTTTTTACTACAATTCCTATTGCTATCTCCAGGGACTTCCATTACCGCTTACAGTTCCCCATTATTGCTCCCCCAGCCTTTGGATTCCAGCCTTGCTTCACTAGCTGATAGGAGCATTTATCTAAACAGCGTAGCTGTGTATGGCTGAGAAGGTACTTGACCAATCAATCAGCCGAAGCATCATTCATGGACAGCTATCTAATAGCTCTTACTCTTCTCAGTCAAGGTCTACAAAAAAGTGCAGGCAGGATTCAGCACTAAATAAAAACAGTCTTAGACTGATTTGAGGAGTGCTCAATCAATAATGGAGGCAGCCACCACCTTCAATTGTATGCGACAAAGAAACAAAAACTGACCAGCTCCATCTAATAGTCTGAACAGAGGAAAGCTGCTGTGACAGTATTATATACAAACCTAAGAGTTAAGCAGCAAACTTTATGCACTAAGATGTAAGAAACATTGACTATAGGAAAAGTAAACTGAAATACTGACTAAACTTGTAAAATTGTCGTATTTAGCATACAAATTGGCCAATTCATTTGTGCCCACCAACCATAAACTGTGACCTTTACACTGGATGGGACCTTAACTCTATGGACTTACCTCTCCTGGGCTAAGACCTACTATTTAAATAACACATATTATCCAGTGATATTTAAAAACAGTCTTAGATTTTTGTCGAGTGGCGCTCAGCCAACTAAGGAGTAAGCCCCTATTTAAAAATGTCTGCCAAAATAACAAAAGAAACAACTCTGACTAGCACCTCCTAGCAGATGAATGAAGCAAATATTATGGAGCATATATTTGAAGGTAGCAACTGCCTTCTTAGATGGCTGAGCACTCCCCCCATCAGTCTAAAGCTGTTTTTAAATAGCAGTGCATCCTACTTGTCTTTTAGATTTCTAAGCCTTGGCCCAGGAGAGGTAAGTGTGATAAATTAAGGTCCTATCAAAGAAAGTTACACCTTGTTGTGACTAGTGGGTACATAAAAATTAGTCAATTTGTATGCTAGTTAAATATAAAAATACCTATAAATGTGTCCTTTAGAGATAAATCAATTCGCAAGACCCTGGTTTAGTGGCCACAATAACGTTCCATGGCCCCTGGACAGGAGCACCGCAAGCCTCCTACCTGCCAGCATCCCCAGCTCCTCTTTTGTTTAGCTATCCTTGTACATTGTCATTTCATGTCATGATGCAATGGTGATATTGCACTTGGATGTTTAATTAAAGAGGAGCTGGGGATATCGGTGGGTAGGAGGCATCCCTTCTGACAGCCTTGGAATAAAGATGTGCCTGCTGGACCAGGCGCTTCTCTAGTGATTTTCTTAAGATACTATTTCATATCTAGCTGTTATTATTCCATCCATGTAATTGTATATGTATTTAGATCCAATGCTGAAAGTATAGCTTTGACGATTAAAGATTCCCAATCTTTTTTACAAACATTATTTTATTAACAAAAGGGTGATCGAATCATAGTTAATGTGGAAAATTAATTTTTTTCTTTTCATCCATTTGTTCAACACTGAGCCAAAATGTAAACATTTTTAAAAATTTTTTTTTTTTTAGAAATGTTAATAACATTTTACACAATGTTGTTTTCGACCCAAAAGTCTTTGGAAAGATTTTTTTACTTCTTTGTTTCTCAGTGTGTAAATTAAAGGATTTACAGCTGGGATAATAACTGTGATCAATATGGCACTCATTCTGTCTTTTTCTAATGAGTTCTGTGTGGTTGAACCCAGATATATTCCCAAGTTTGTTCCAAAATATAATAAAACAACCGTGATGTGAGAAGTACAAGTGAAGAAGGCTTTCCGCCTCGCCTGTCTAGTTCTAATTTTCAAAATGTGGCTTCCGATGTACATATAGGAAACGGTGATTAATAAAAATGTACTGACAGCCACAAGAGCAAAAATGCCCGACAATAGAAGTTCAATTTGCTTAGTATTTGCACAAGCCAGTTTTATAACGGGTTTTATGTCACAATAGAAATGTGTAACTTGCTTTTTGTTACAATAAGGCAACCTGAAAGTAATAATGGTCAGCAGTAAAGAATATAGAAAACCAATGAGCCAACAGCTGGAAGCCAACTGGATGCAAGACGTTCTGCCCATGAGGACATGATATCTAAGAGGGTTACAAATGGCAACATATCTATCGTAAGACATTGAAGAAAGAAGAAGGGCCTCAGTGCTGCCCAGAAAGTGGAAAAAGTAGAGTTGAGCTATGCAACCAAAGACTGATATCCTCTTGTCACCTAGAAGTAAGCCAGAGAGCATCTTGGGCACCGTGGTAGTTGAGTAGAAAATATCCAAAAATGAAAGATTACCCAAGAAGAAATACATTGGCTTGTAAAGAGACTGTTCAATAATAATAAGAAGAACAATGCTGAGGTTTCCTGATAAATTAAATAGATAAAACATGAGAAAAAATATAAAAAGGAAGATTTGAAGGTCTGGCGCATCAGTGATGCCTAAAAGAATGAAACCATCTAAGAAAGTCACATTGTGTGTTTCCAATTCTTCATGTCCCAACATCGACATTAGAGCTCCAACTGTGCGGGACTTTGACATTGACTTCAAGATGAAAAAGTTTGATTATTACAAAGGTTAAGATATGGAATAGTTTCATGATAACCAGTTATCAATGACATTTCTAAGGATTATGTATATCTGCTCTCCAGAACTTACCATTATGAACCATATTTGAGTTCCAAAATGTTTTAAAAAATAGTTCATATAATTTTTGAAGCTCATTTTGTTTTTCCTCCATTAAGTTGATATATTACAATAGTATAATGTCAAGCGTACAATTATAGAAAAAAACATGGTTTCTCTTACATGTTAAACCTTAAATTTATAAAATGTTCTTTAACATATGAATCACAGGTTTCTAAAGAATTCTTATGTACAGGGATGGAGGAATTAGTTTTTTAATAAGCAAATAAATGACTTGAGGGCTTGTCAATAAAGTACAACTATTTCTCTAAAATAGCAAGAGATCTCACATCAAAAAATGTTAATGGTACAAATGTACTTGAAGGTTCCTAATCATTTATATATAAGATGGACAAGTCGTCTGGGAATCAATCAATATCTAATGAGGTCCCTAAAGTAATAACGTCACACATCCATAAGCCACAAGGAAAATGCTAATTAAAATATGGAAAATTGACAGATGTCATACTCAAGAAAGAACTCTGTGGTCAATATAGGAAGAATTAAGTATAAGTGCAACAGAAATAGTTAAGCCCTCCATACACATTAGACCATCGAATAACTACCCCATTCATATCAGTGGGCTTAGGCAACCGTCTACTGTGGATGGGGGCTCCAAAATCTCCCCAACCAATGATAAGGATCTGTCATAACTGATTTTGGACCACCAATGCTTTAGTTGTCAGACAGATAAAGAAACGGACAAATGCTGTATGCTTTTGGGTGTGACCAAACAGAGAACATTGATTCCTCTCATTTATCTTAAAATATGTAATAATGTTAATAATGATAGTGTAATGCAGGTGTCAGAATGCAACGCACAGAGTCACAAAATGAGGGCAGTCAAATAGCTATAAATAACAATTTATATATGTATATATACTAAACAAGCTGACAGGGATTGCAACAGGGGTTAGTAATGAGAACACTATCACAATAGCAATAATAATAGCAATAACACACAATACATCTGACTCGCCCCCTGGGCCGTGGGACACTCGGAACCGGGCTTCAGTGTGACGATGGGGGTAGTAGTGGCAACCCGGTCCGTGGCTCAGTTTGGTCAGACCGGTGGTAGTCTACTATGTTTTGCAGTGTCCGACTACGCCACCCGTGGATTGCGGTCAGGGCGAACCGCCGCTGCAGTGCAGACCGCTGAGGCTGGTGTTGTGGGTGCAGCAGGGAAAAGTACGACTCCCCACGGGAGGAGTGTAGCCTCAGGGCAGCGAGGAGTAGATGGTGGGGGTGATGGTGCAGGGAGTCCCATTACCATTAGTGCTGGCGAAGTAAGAAGCACAAAGACAACGTGTTGCAGTCCAGGGTCTTTTACTCACAGTTCGTATACTCCAAACCACTTCTGTACAGGTAGTGACTGCCCAAGCCGTGCTGCGTCCACCAGGTGAGGGGCTCGGTCAACTCCCAGGCAATTTAGGAGCATGGCACAGAACCCCCTTCTGTCCTCTCTCTGGCTCGTGCCCCACCAGTGACCAAACTTCTGTCCAGCTGCCGCGGATTTATGCGCGCAAACGTGGGCCCCGTTTCCCGCTATCCTATATGGTGCCTTCCTAGCAGGTTTAGCGAGGGGTCGCACCAATATATGATCACGACCTCCGGTTCTTGGCTGAGGATTATTTGCCTCCACCAACTTGGGATCCGGTACCCTTTCCTTGCCTGATCCGTCACCCGTAATTTCCTGGGTCCTTAGGGTCCCTTCTCCCTTCGCGTTCCTTGGCCTTTCTCTTCGGTTCCTTTCTCTTTCTGTTCTGTTCCTTTCCTTCATTCCTTCTCGCCCGGCCCATGTCCCTAGGCCTGGCTCTGGAGCAGAACTCCAGCGGAGCCTCTGCTCCCCTCCTCCTCCACTCTCACTTTCTCCTCACAGCCTCTCTTCTCTCCTCTCTTCCCTCCTCTCTGCTCTCCTAGAACTAAGATGGTGCCCACCCTATATACCTCCTCCTCTGTGTCTGAGCCCAGGTGACCTGCAACCAATGAGCTCCTTCCTATGCCCAGGAACCAGCCCCTATCTGCTCCCACATCACTAGGGTCCCCCCTCCCCTCTCCCCACTCCAGCCAGGGACATAGTCAGTCGTGCCTGCATACTAATGGGAGCACCGTAGAGCTGTCCCCCAGAAATGAGGAGTGTATATATGTGCAGCTAACTGAGCCCTGGTCCATACTCCATCCTTACCTGGGAGTGGAATACCACACCTCTGGTTGAGGTGCAATACCCCTGTACTGGCCGAACCCTCGGGGTGCTACATTCCCCCCTGGTTAACCACAGCACGTCCTCGGGCTGGAAAAGAGTAAAGACATTTGATTACAAGACATGCAAAACTTTTTCAAAGCTTTTCACATTAGAAAATGGACGACATTGTTCAATTCCCTTTATGGGAAACACTTTTCTTTGTCATTGTTAATACTACCGGAACTCTTTTTTCATATAAAACATTCTCATTATCATATAGCAGCATATAAAACTCTTCATATAAAACGTTTTTAAGTAAAACATATTCTTGGGTACTGGCCGCGGTGCAACTTGCGACCAGGCGTTCATTCTTCTTAAAGGTGCAACACTCTAGCAAACTTGTCTTGAGGTAGACGTTGCAGTTCTTTTATAAAACCAATAGGGGGCGCTTTAGGAAGCGCAACTATTTACAGGGACGGCCGCTCTCAGTCCTCGGCCAGGTAGGGAAGGGGATGGCTGTTCTCAGTCCTCAGCCAGGTTAAGGAAAAGGGGCGGCTGTTCTCAGTCCTCAGCCAGGTAACTTGGGGAAGGGGACAACTTTAGCAGGTAACAGTCCCATGTACTCTGTCGGGTAACTATATACAATGGTATGCCACTGTTCACTGGTAGTGATACCCTCCAGCCGCGCCTTGCTCCTCATGGTGAAGATCTTCAGACCCGTCCGGGTCCTCTTGGTACTCGGGGTCTGAGTAGTACTGCTCTGCCTCCTCTACTACTCTGTGAATGTGGTGGGCGTACCACCCCTTCACGTCCTGGTGTCGGGTGTAGGACACCACGTCTCCCGGATGCAAATCCCGTCCATGATGACCCTCCGGCAGGTGACTTTCCACGTCCCTTCGGGTCACGAACACATCACTGATCGTGTCTAGGTCCCAGATGAATCCCCAGCCGTGCTCCATTTGAAATTTTATGACAGTCCCGGTGGCTCGGGGACCGCGGGCAGCTCGGGGGTCTCGCCGGGTTCGCATCTTTTGCTCTGCGCGTCGGGCCTGTAGCTGCTCTTGCCGGACACGCCGTTCCCGCTGCTCCCACTCGAACATCGCCAACTGTTGGCGACAGGACTCCCGTAGGCGGGCTGCGTCCGCCCGTGTCTCCTGGGTGAACCCCATTAGATTTTCTCCGGTCGGGTCCCACTCAAACTGCGCGTCTTCAAGCGGGGGCTGGGAGACTTCCATGGGCTCCGGACCAGGTATCAGGGGTTCAGGTGGGACTCCGGCCTCCGCGGACAGGCCTCTCCGTAGGCGGGGGTTAACATATCCGGGGGGCCAGATGAAAGGGAGCCCATCCGGACCGGTGTGCTGGGCAAACAGATCCACGCCCAGGGGTGGTACGGCAGAGGCAGAGGGCGCTGACGGGGCAGCGGCGCCCGGGGGCACTAGGCCTTGCGACCAGGCCTACGGTGGTCTTCTTCTAGTCGCACCCGGGGGTGGCACAGCAGAGGCAGGAGGCGCTGGCGGGGCATCGGCGCCGGGGGCACTAGGCCTTGCGACCAGGCCTGCGGTGGTCAGCTTCCGGTCGCGCCCGGGGTTAAAGGGCACGGTGCGGGGCGGGGCTCGCCGGTGGCGTCTACGGCCTGGGGCCTAGTTGGTAGCGGGGGAGGTGCGGCGGCAGCTACGACTTCCGGGGCTTCGGGTGCCGTGACGGGAGACAGGGACAGGGTTGCGGCCCCTGGACTCGGGGTAAGGACTTCCCCGTTACCTGCCTCCACGGCTATGGCCTCCTCCGCGGTGTCATCCTCAGCCTCCGATCCACTCTCACCGCCCTCGGAGGCAGGCGTGCTGCTAGGTGGTGGCGGTGCCTCCTGCTGCTGGGTCACGGTCCGCCGGGCCATCTCTTCCTTCCACTCAGCAATTACGTCCCGCTGCGCCCGGACCATCCTCCGGTCCAACTCCTCCAGCGCAGCCCGCACATACTCCGGGTCTTCCTTGGGGAGCTGTGCTAGCAGTTCCGTGAAGCTGCATGGTGGTTCGGCCTGTAGCAGGGCCCTCGCCAAAGTACTGGAGCTGGCTCCTCTCTCCATCTCCGGATGTGGTCCGGTGAGACTGATCCAAACCACACCCGGCCCCGCAGTTTTCTTCTCTTTCCACCCCCATTGGGGGTGGTCTTGGGGCAATCTGCTGACAATCACGTTCAGGGGCAGCCCCCCCACCTTGATGGACATCTCTACAGCCGCACTCATGGCTGTTGGGGGTGGGCTCCTTCTTTGGCGCCATTCTGGGACCTGGCCCACGATGGGAGGTGGCTTCCTGATGTCTTTTGGAGTGCACATTATGGCGTCCGTTCTTCTGGGGCGGGCGCCATTTTTAATACAGTGAATCAGTCTCTTTTCAGGCACGCAATACCCGTTTGTGGCGGGTTGGTCACGATCCTGCCGACTACGCCAAAGCTGACTCGCCCCCTGGGCCGTGGGACACTCGGAACCGGGCTTCAGTGTGACGATGGGGGTAGTAGTGGCAACCCGGTCCGTGGCTCAGGGTGGTCAGACCGGTGGTAGTCTACTATGTTTTGCAGTGTCCGACTACACCACCCGTGGATTGCGGTCAGGGCTAACCGCTGCTGCAGTGCAGACCGCTGAGGCTGGTGTTGTGGGTGCAGCAGGGAATAGTACGACTCCCCACGGGAGGAGTGTAGCCTCAGGGCAGCGAAGAGTAGATGGTGGGGGTGATGGTGCAGGGAGTTCCAGTACCGTTGGTGCTGGCGAAGTAAGAAGCACAAAGACAACGTGTTGCAGTCCAGGGTCTTTTACTCACAGTTCGTATACTCCAAACCACTTCTGTACAGGTAGTGACTGCCCAAGCCGTGCTGCGTCCACCAGGTAAGGGGCTCGGTCAACTCCCAGGCAATTCAGGAGCATGGCACAGTACCCCCTTCTGTCCTCTCTCTTGCTCGTGCCCCACCAGTGACCAAACTTCTGTCCAGCTGCCGCAGATTTATGTGGGCAAACGTGGGCCCCGTTTCCCGCTATCCTATATGGTGCCTTCCTAGCAGGTTTAGGGAGGGGTCGCACCAATATATGATCACGACCTCTGGTTCTTGCCTGAGGATTATTTGCCTCCACCAACTTGGGATCCGTGACCCTTTCCTTGCCTGACCCATCACCGGTAATTTCCTGGGTCCTTAGGGTCCCTTCTTCCTTCGTGTTCCTGGGCCTTTCTCTTCGGTTCCTTTCTCTTTCTGTTCTGTTCCTTTCCTTCTCTCCTTCTCGCCCGGCCCGTGTCCCTAGGCCTGGCTGTGGAGCAGAACTCCAGCGGAGCCTCTGCTCCCCTCCTCCTCCACTCTCACTTTCGTCTCACAGCCTCTCTTCTTTCCTCTCTTCTATCCTCTCTTCTCCCCTAGAACTAAGATGGTGCCCACCTTATATACCTCCTCCTCTGTGTCTGAGCCCTGGTGACCTGCAACCAATGAGCTCCTTCCTATGCCCAGGAACCAGCCCCTATCTGCTCCCACATCACTAGGGTTCCCCCCCTCTCCCCACTCCAGCCAGGGACATAGTCAGTCGTGCCTACATACTAATGGGAGCACCGTAGAGCTGTCCCCCGGAAATGAGGAGTGTTTATATGTGCAGCTAACTGAGCCCTTGTCCATACTCCATCCTTACCCGGGAGTGGAATACCACACCTCTGGTTGAGATGCAATACCCCTGTAGCGGCCGAACCCTCGGGGCGCTACACATCACAATAGCAATAACAATAAAATCCTTCTCTAAAATACTGTATCTAGCCCAAATATGGGATTAGTACTGAAGTCCATTGGTTCTGCAAATGACTCTAGCGGGGGTCTCTGGTTATTCCCGCTAGGCCTTTAAGTCTTTTTCTTACAAAGTCAATTAGATCCTGTATGGCTTGTTCCACCTCACCCGTCCCCCTTCCAACCTACTACCCTAAACCCGATTGTTCCCAGTACTGTGAGGGAGCGGTTGAAGTGACAGCCCTGTTCAGCGATGACACTCGTCGGCTTCTGCTGACAAGATCTCTCCAGCACGACTCGTTTCTATCCTCTCTTTGTCCTGTCAATCAGGGCGGTTTACCACGTCGTGGGTAGAAGGGTCTTGTACATTTCCTTAATGTCGCATCTAAGTCCTAGTCCTCTTCCGCAGCCGTGACACATGAGGAATCGCTGCGCTGAATCCCGCGCTCGTTCACTGGCAGCCACCCATCTTGCCTTACAGGTCTCTCCCCTCGGTCTCTCTCGCTGGTTCCTTCAGCGCGTCCGGCCTGCGTCACGTCTCTTTCTGTGTCTGACTCTGAAATCACCTCAGGCTCGACCGTTAAATTTTGAAATCCTCTGCTGGAGGTCACCTGACCAGGTCCAGCGTGCAAACGTGAAATGCTCACCAGATGGCACTCTCTCTCCTTATTACATACATCCTGCATTGATTCTCCGAAAGACATTTCTCCTTCTATTACATTCCTATCTCCTTTTTAATCGCCAGTACCCGGTCGAGTGTATTCTTTGCAAGATAGATGCCTCCTTCAAGGCAGCGTAAGTTCAGACAAGAGTTGAGCACACTCTTCTGTTTTCTGTTAAATCTGAGACCAGATAAACTCCTCTTGAGCATATCGGTTAGGAGGGATCCCGGCATTAGCCCGCTCGGTTCTGTGGGGTTCCTCCTGCGAAGGTGATTCCGGAGTATCTCATAAATCAAGCAGTGAAGATTGTAAATCGCCTCCTGATCCATTTTGCATCTCACTCAGGTCTGAAGGGCTCAATTGCATTGCAGCCCATTCTTCTTTGTCTTCCAGAGTCACCAAGTGTGGCACTTCAGTTAGTTTTTCCGCAGGCTCAATTCTGTTACAGTCCTCTGCTTCGGACGAACAGGGTTGTAGCATATTACAGTGCAACACCCTAGATGACGTGGCATTACCCCCTTCACGCTTAACCTTGTAGTCTGAATTATTTGGATGGATACTCGATATGGTACCGCCTCCCAAGGATGGTCTAGCTTACTCCCAACCGGTTTGGCCCTTACTAACACACGATCTCCTGATCACTGGCTCACTGAAATCGGGGGACGCCCTGTATGCTCTACTTCCTGAAATTTCTGCGCAACCAGCTTTCTCACTGTATGAAGCCGCCATCTGTGTTCTCGATTTCAGGTACTCGGACTGTTGTACGGACCGGAATCTTCTGAGTCTAGCTCCAGCTCAGCAATCGTCCATTCCTTCCAAACATCAGCATATACACTGTGTTCCAAATTATTATGCAAATAATATTTTCTCAGATTTTCCCAAATTACCTATATGAATTGCAGTCATTGTAATTTTCCAGTCAAATAACTATTAGAGTACAATTGAAAGGTTTTTGTACAAACTGCCTATGATAACAGTATATTTAAAAAAAAAAAAAACTCAAACTGCACTCAAAATGCATGTTCCAAATTTTTATGCACAGCAGAGTTTTCAACCTTTTCATTTTAATAAAGAACAAAAAAATGGTCATTTTTGAAATTATAAGCATTAGCAGGTTATTACAAACTGAAATCAAACAGTTTTCAACTCAAAACTTTATTCTAGGTGATGTTACATTTGCACATAGGACCGCTTGTTGGAAAGGAGCTTCTGAACTCTCTCGTCCATTGAATTTGTCAGGTTTTGGATGGTTTCTGCTTCAATTGTTTTGCATGAGGACAGAATACCCTCCCAGAGCTGTTGCTTAGATGTGAACTGCCTCCCGCCATCATAGAAACTCCTTTTGATGATGCTCCAGAGGTTCTCAATGGGGTTGAGGTCATGCATGAAAATGATCTTGCTGCGGAATGCACGGTTCTTCTTCTTGAACCATGGAAAGAAGTGCTGTTTGAGAAACTCCACAGACATTATGGAGTTCATCTTTACCCCTTCAGGGATCCTAAAGGGGCCGACAATCCCTCTCCCCATGATTCCAGCCCAAAACATTACTCCACCTCCTCCTTGTTAGTGCTGTAGCCGTGTTTGCATGGGGTGTCCATCAACCAGCCATCCTCCACTCCACCCATCTGGACCATCGAGATCATTTCATGCATGATAATGCCCCGTCTCATGCTGCACATAACACATCTGCATCTCTGGCTGCTATGGGCATAAAAGGGGACAAACTTATGGTGTGGTACCCATGCTCCCCTGACCTCAACCCCATTGACAACCTCTGGAGCATCATCAAAAGGAGTGTCTATGATGGCGGGAGGCAGTTCACATCTAAGCAACAGCTCTGGGAGGGTATTCTGTCCTCATGCAAAACAATTAAAGCAGAAACCATCCAAAATCTGACAAATTCAATGGACGAGAGAGTTCAAAAGCTTCTTTCGAACAAGCCGTCCTATGTGCAAATGTAACATCACCTAGAATAAAGTTTTGAGTTGAAAACTGTTTGATTTCAGTTTGTAATAACCTGCTAATGCTTATAATTTCAAAAATGACCATTTTTTTGTTCTTTATTAAAATGAAAAGGTTGAAAACTCTGCTGTGCATAATAATTTGGAACATGCATTTTGAGTGCAGTTTGAGTTTTTCATTTTTTTAAAAATATACTGTTATCATAGGCAGTTTGTACAAAAACCTTTCAATTGTACTCTAATAGTTATTTGACTGGAAAATTACAATGACTGCAATTCATATAGGTAATTTGGGAAAATCTGAGAAAATATTATTTGCATAATAATTTGGAACACAGTGTAGGGTGTGTAACCAGTAGTCGCATGAACGGGATTATTATACACCCACACGAACTCAGGCCATTTAATTTTGTTGTCCTCTTCCAATGTCCGTAACATCTACAACAAGGTTCGGTTGAAGCGCTCACATGCCCCATTTCCCTGGGGGTGACAGGGCGTTGTTCGAGATCTGCTGATCCCAGAGATATGATATAACTCATCCATGACTCGCCCTTGGAAGCAGGCCCCTTAGAATGTATCCACTTCGAACACCCATAGATCCAAATTAAATCTTGACAAATGGCCTTGGCTGCGGTTTCTGCCATCTGATCCCTAGTAGGTGTCACCACTGCAAACTTGGTGAAGTGATCGGTCATTACCAAACAATGCCCGTAGCCTTTGAATGAAGCTCCGATTGTCAGATAATCGATCATCATAACCTCTAATGGTGCAGAAGTTCGGATGGTCTGAATGGGAGCTCTTTGTTCAGGAGGCTTGCTCAACTCACATTACCGACACTTTCGGCAAACTTCTTCGATTTCTTGCCACAGTTGGGGCCAATATACCAGTCATTGTAACCACCGAAAGGTCTTCTCCATGCCGAAATGGGCACCTCTTCCATGAGCCTCCTGGGCTAATTGTGTTACTAGTGTTCCTGGGACTAATACCTGCCAGGTCACGTCACACTCTCAAGGTAGCTGGATTTTCCAGCATAGCAAGCTATCCTTCAAGAAGAGTCTTTCCCACTGACCTAGGATTTGTAGGGTAGTTGGGAGTGAAGCAGCTCTAGCCTTCTGGTCGGGTCTCTGACCTAGAGTGACCCATTCCCTAAGCTTTACCAACTCTGGGTCAAACTGCCGCAACTGTATCCACTCGTCTCTTGAGCGACCCAGGATTTGAGCGGGCCTTGCCTTTTCTTTGGAGTTCTGAGCATCGATTACAGTTGCAGCAAATTGACGAAAATCCGGAGTCTCATCACCTTCCAGCTCTTCATCTATATCTCTCTTCGGCCCCATCTGAGTGACCCAGGACAGAGCATCTGCATGGGTGTTCAGGACCTTAGACCGATAAGTGATTTTGTGCTGATATTTAGACATCTTTGCGACTCACCATTGTTCCAATGCACCCAACTTTGCATTTTCTAAATGAGCCAAGGGATTATTGTCCATCCGCGCTTGTATTTCTTAACCTGACAAGTACTCCACAAATTTCTCAGTCATGGCCCATACCAGTGCCAGTAGCTCCAGTTTGAACAAACTGTAGTTATCTGGATTCTTCTCAGAGTCCCGAAGTGACCTGTGGCACCCCTGAGGGTTCGACCACCACAGGGATGCTGCACTTCTCTAATGGAGTGTAGTGTTCCTCCTCTGTGGTAAGAACAGTGTGATGGTCGTGACCCAAACCTTGCATCCAACACCACATTTCTCCACCAGAGGGGGCTAGTAAGCACTAGGTGCTGCCCTCCTGGTTACAGGGAGACTGGGGAACCAAGAGTTAGGGGAACCAGTTAGTGGGTGAGGGTGGAGGACTTACAATTTAGTTACACTTTAAATTTCATATTTAATAGAAAAGCCATCTTGGTTCGTGGTCTGTCTGTCTTTCGCTGGTCTTTGATCATTCTTTGACTGACAGTGTAGTCAAGTCTTGGCACTGTGACCTCCCTCCCGGAGCGCAGATCCTGTGTGGGCCTGCATCAGATGGAGACACAGCCTGCGTGCCCCGGCCTTGGGATGAGGGATAGGTTGTAGACAAGGAATGTCTCGACCCAGTCAAGGACCAGGACCAAGAAGGCCCAGAGCTTAAGAGTGTGGCTCCATAGCAAATGGATCACCGGGGAGGATGCAGACGGAGCAGTGTACGCCACCTGTCCTCACCAGCTGATATATTCAAAGGGAGTCCGGCTGCAAGAGGGGTACCTGCCCCCGACACCCGACCTTGATACTCCACGTCCTGGTCGGGAAAGCCCGGTAGGCCCTGACGATCCCACCGGGTATTGGAAGGAGCTGAGCTGCCACCCGTACCCTTGTTCTGAGAGGAGCTCAGAGGGATACCCGGCCTATTCGCACACACACGGACAGGAAAGGATTCGGTCTGTAGTTCAGGAACACTCTGGTGCAGGGTCCCGATTGAACACTGGACTTACTCTGAGGTTTTCGTACCCCCGTCTCTGGTGACTGCAGGATTCCGCGGGGAGCAGGGAGTCGCCTTCCTTCTGCCATCTCTAAAGTGAGTAAAGCCTTGGAAGTTCACCCCTATGGCCTACGGACTGTTTATTCTGTGCCACACCGCGCGATGCGGCATCCGTTCTCCTCTATCACTACCCCCCTCCATCCTGTCCCTCTGCCCTGAGGCCTTGCTTCACCTGTGGGGAGTAGTAACAACGTTGGCCGCTATACCACCATGCCTCAGCGGACTGCAGCGACGCTGGTGGCCTTCACCAGGTGTCACAGGTGGCGTAGTCGGAATCAGCCACTCAACCAGGATAAGCCCACACCATGCTTTTAATTGTGACGGCCCTGAGCACGGGTCGGGTCCGGGCCATGGCCGCACCCCATGTCTCCATCATAGGACCCGATGCTGAGTCCCCCATCTCCCAGGGTAAAGAAAAGGGCTTTCGAGTAGAGGCGTCACAGACTGACTGGCGTACATGATCACCCGCTCTCTTCCTTCTTGCACTTGAGCCAACACTGATCCCAGTCCATGTAGACTTCCATCAGTGTACAATACAAAAGGCTGTGAGAAATTGGCATAGACCAGTATTGGGGCGTTCGTTAGTGCCATTTTCAATGCTCGAAATGCCTCTTCTTGTCATGTTCCCCACTGAATAGGTTAACGCTTTGCTCCTCCAGCCGTTTCCCTCAGTAATTCTAAGTGAAGTCTTTTATAAATCTGCAGTAATATCCAGCGAGTCCTAGAAATGCTCTCAACTCTCTTAAGTTGACTGGTGTGGGCCACTTCTGCACTGCAGCTACTTTCTCAGCAGTGGGATACACTCTCGCACTGGACACAGTGTGCCCCAAATATTCAATTTCTCATTCGAAGAGATGACACTTACAAGGCTTGATTTTCAATCCCTGCCTCTGAAGTCATTCTAGCACTTGTTCCAGTTGGTGGAGATGAATATGGATGAATAAATAATTATATCATCCAGTTAAATTAACGTAGCTTCGAAGTTGAGGTACCCCAAGCTTCTCTCCATCAATCTTTGGAATGTTCCTGGTGCATTTGTCAGCCCGAACGGCATCCGGTTAAACGCAAACAAACCCATAGGAAGAACAAAGGCAGTTTTCGGGTGATCTTTCTCAGCTACTAGGACCTGCCAATAGCCACTGGCCAGGTCAAGAGAAGAGAATAATTTAGCACTTCCTAATGCGGATAGAGATTCTTCTATTTGGGGTAATGGGTAAGAGTCTCGCACAGTACATGCATTCAATTTCCGATAATCTACGCAAAATCTCAGAGTACCATCTTTTTTTCGAACTAGCACAATAGGAGCTGCCCAAGGACTCTGACTTTCACAAATTACGCCATTCTGCAGCATATGGGCTAAAAGTTCTTTCACCTCCTGGTACATTTGAGGTGGGATCTGCTGATACTTTTCCCAAATGGGAGCCGTATTTCCTTTGGGTGTTTCGTGTTGAATATCTCGAGTAAAAACCCACTGGTATCGCTGTAAAAATTGCTCGATCTGCTTAACTTGTTCAGCCGAGAACTCAGTGAGATTAGCCTCCATTTGCTCTAAGAGGCCTTGACTTTTGACTTCTAACCCGTGAAGGGACACTTCTAGGGTCCATGGTTCTCCATCCACAGGCTCCAACTCTATAGCATCCGCCCTGGTTAGGTCCTCTGGCGTTATGCAAACCCGCGCTGTGTCTTGGCGGGGCAACAAGTGTAGGCTTGTGCCACTTAGGTTAATACAACGTATGGGTACTCGACCCTGACGCACGGTGGCCAGTGTGTGAGCAACCAAAAGTCCAAAAGGTGCTTCTTCCCCTTCTATTGGTTCTATCTGAATGTCCATACCCTCTAATGATACATGTGCCAGCACTGGCAGAGTGAGCACAGTCTGTCATACTGGCAATGTCACTGTAGCTTCAGACGGCATAGACGCTCTACCAAGATACTGAGAAGAAACAGACAATTTTTGAATTTGACTGACTCATACGAGGTGTTGAAAGACGCTCTTGCTGGCTGGGTCATAAGTGGTGCGGGTCCAGTTATTTCTGTCAGAATCCTCAGCCAAGAACTGTCCGACCTCCTTAAGCACATTTATGCCCAGAGTTACAATGGGCCCATCACCTGCAGATCCTGTGGTCAGTATTATCCCCTTTCGGCCGAGGTTCTTTCCACTTGCCCGGACCGACAACCATACTGCCCCTGCCACCGGGATAGGTAATTGGTTAGCCACTACCAATTTGACGGTAGGTTCCTTCCAGGAACGAGCAACCTCTTGAAAATGACTTTGAAAATATGCTTTACGCATAGTGGCCACCTGAGACCCAGTGTCCGTTAAACAACGAATCCGCTGTCCATTGAATTCAGTCCAAATAATAGGCCTCTCGGAGACAATGTCTTCAGAGGTTCTCCTTACATGCCCTGAAGTTGGAAACCCCACGGTATGCTCCACAACCGTGGGGCGTCTTAGTTTAATGGCTGCCCTCGTATCTTCTTTACTTTATTCGGACAGTCTCTGGAGATATGACCTCTCCGCCACAGGTCCAACACTCCGGTCCTAGCTCTACAGGTGGACTGAGTACACGACTCGTTGGAACCTGATAGGAACGTCTTCCTAGCTCTTGTCTCCATCCACGTGAGGCAGAGCGGTCCATTAACAAGAGGGTTGCAGGGGTCCCTCTAGTAGTGCTCAGTTCATTTACAGTAGTGGCCAAAAGTATTGGCACCCCTGCAATTCTGTCAGATAATACTCAGTTTCTTCCTGAAAATAATTGCAATCACAAATTCTTTGGTATTATTATCTTCATTTAATTTGCTTGCAAGGAAAAAACACAAAAGAGAATTAAGCAAAAATCAAATCATTGATCATTTCACACAAAACTCCAAAAATGGGCCAGACAAAAGTATTGGCACCCTCAGCCTAATACTTGGTTGCACAACCTTTAGCCAAAATAACTGCGAACAACCGCTTCCGGTAACCATCAATGAGTTTCTTACAATGCTCTGCTGGAATTGTAGACCATTCTTCTTTGGCAAACTGCTCCAGGTCCCTGATATTTGAAGGGTGCCTTCTCCAAACTGCCATTTTGAGATCTCTCCACTGGTGTTCTATGGGATTTAGGTCTGGACTCATTGCTGGCCACCTTAGAAGTCTCCAGTGCTTTCTCTAAAACCATTTTATAGTGCTTTTGGAAGTGTGTTTTGGGTCATTGTCCTGCTGGAAGACCCATGACCTCTGAGGGAGACCCAGCTTTCTCACACTGGGCCCTACATTATGCTGCAAAATTTGTTGGTAGTCTTCAGACTTCATAATGCCATGCACACGGTCAAGCAGTCCAGTGCCAGAGGCAGCAAAGCAACCCCAAAACATCAGGGAACCTCCGCCATGTTTGACTGTAGGGACCGTGTTCTTTTCTCTGAATGCCTCTTTTTTTTTCCTGTACACTCTATGTTGATGCTTTTTCCCAAAAAGCTCTACTTTTGTCTCATCTGACCAGAGAACATTCTTCCAAAACGTTTTAGGCTTTCTCAGGTAAATTTTGGCAAACTCCAGCTGGCTTTTTTATGTCTCGGGTAAGAAGTTGGGTCTCCCTGGGTATTCTAACATACAGTCCCTTTTCATTCAGACGCCGACGGATAGTACAGGTTGAAACTGTTGTACCCTTGGACTGCAGGGCAGCTTGAACTTGTTTGGATGTTAGTCGAGGTTCTTTATCCACCATCCGCACAATCTTGCGATGAAATCTCTCGTCAATGTTTCTTTTCCGTCCACATCTAGGGAGGTTAGCCACAGTGCCATGGGCTTTAAACTTCTTGATGACACTGCGCATGGAAGACACAGGAACATTCAGGTCTTTGGAGATGGACTTGTAGCCTTGAGATTGCTCATGCTTCCCCACAATTTGGTTTCTCAAGTCCTCAGACAGTTCTTTGGTCTTCTTTCTTTTCTCCATGTTCAATGTGGTACACACAAGGACACAGGACAGAGGTTGAGTCAACTTTAATCCATGTTAACTGGCTGCAAGTGTGATTTAGTTATTGCCAACACCTGCTAGGTGCCACAGGTAAGTTACAGGTGCTGTTAATTACATGAATTAGAGAAGCATCACATGATTTTTCAAACAGTGCCAATACTTTTGTCCACCCCTTTTTTTAGGTTTGGTGTGGAATTATATCCAATTTGGCTTTAGGACAATTCTTTTTGTGTTTTTTCATTGAAGACAAATTAAATGAAGATAATAATACCAAAGAATTTGTGATTGCAATAATTTTCAGGAAGAAACTGAGTATTATCTGACAGAATAGCAGGGGTGCCAATACTTTTGGCCACCACTGTAGAAGGTCTCGAATCTCTTGACGTATCTCTTGTACCCAAACGGGCAACTGACTGAAAGCAGTGTGCTGAGAATTGGGTGGAAGAGGGGTTATTGCCTCATGACTTCTGACATTGGCCTTGAGAACAGGAATTTCTTCCTCCAAGACTCTAGCTTCCACCCCAATCTCTAAGAAACCTAGGCCGGGCCTCAGGCGTAGCCACTCCTTTAAGATCTGTCTCTGGGAGGGGTCTTTTAAGCCAGCAATCAATTGGTCGCGCAATATTTCATCTAATGATCCCAGTCCTCGATTCCCATCTCGAGCCTTCTTAATGATATGAGCTGTCATTTCCTGCAATGCATTAATATATTGATTAATAGTCTCATTTTCCTTTTGAACTCTCTGAAATAACCACAACCGTAAATGCCCCAGATCCATAGTATCACCATGCATGTCTTCCAGAATTTTGATCACTTTGTCTACAGTGTCATGGTCCCTGGGTGGGCGGTACATTACAGTCTGTCGGGTTTCCCCATCAAGGGTTAAAAGGGCCAACTTAGCCTGGGCTAGGAGATTAAGGTGATACATGCGTAGCATATTTTTCAGTCTCTCTACCCAGTCCCACAGTGACGTACCATCCCCCGTAAATTTGGGAAGGTGACTGAGCATAGCCCCCAAGGGTATATGTCCACTGACAGACCCTGTCACAGACTGATCCCCCATCTCTGCATCTGAATGTTGCATCCTGCCGACTACGCCAAATGTAATGCAGGTGTCAGAATGCAACGCGCAGAGTCACAAAATGAGGGCAGTCAAATAGCTATGAATAAAAATGTATATATGTATATATATATATATATATATATATATATATATATATATATATATATATTAAATAAGCTGACACGGATTGCAACAGGGGTTAGTAATGAGAACACTATCACAGCAGCAATAACAATAGCAATAAATTCCTTCTCTAAAATACTGTATCTAGCCCAAATATGGGATTAGCACTGAAGTCCATTGGTTCTGCAAATGACCCTAGCAGGGGTCTCCGGTTATTCCCGCTAGGCCTTTAAGTCTTTTTCTGACAAAGTCAATAAGATCCCGTTTGGCTTGTTCCACCTCACCCGTCCCCCTCCCAACCTGATACCCTAAACCCGATTGTTCCCGATACCGTGAGGGAGCGGTTGAATTGACAGCCCTGTTCAGCGATGACACTCGTCGGCTTCTGCTGACGAGATCTCTCCGGCACGACTCGTTTCTATCCTCTCTTTGTGCTGTCAATCGGGGCGGTTTACCACGTCGTGTGTAGGAGGGTCTTGTACATTTCCTTAATGTTGTATCCAAGTCTCGGTCCTCTTCCATAGCCGAAACACCCGAGGGACCGCTGCACTGAAACCCGAGCTCGTTCACCGGCAGCCAACCGTCTTGCCTTACGGGTTCCTCACCCCGGTCTCTCTCGCTGGTTCCTTCAGCGCGTCCGGCCTGCGTCACGTCTCTCTCTGTGTCTGACTCTGAAATCACCTCAGGCTAGATGGTTAAATTTTGAAATCCTCTGCCGGAGGTCACCTGACAAGGTCCAGCGTGAAAATGTGAAATGCTCACCAGATGGCGCTCTTTCTCCTTATTACATACATCTCGCATTGATTCTCTGAAAGACTTTTCTCCTTCTATTACATTAGTAATTTGTAAATAATTTTTTTAACGAGGAAAACTGCTATATCTTTAGCCCTGTTAGGCCAAGTAGACAACATGGAGGGGGCTGAGGCTTGTTGAGGATCAGGTATGGTATTGAGTAATCTAGGATGGTATCAAGGAGAAGGGTGCAATTGAAGAATTTTTTTTAACTATCTAGATGTCATTGTCATGTTTTTACTCCAATGAAACCCAGCCACAAGCTTAGCTTCAAAGGAGATTGTCATTTCTATTACATACTTCAAAAAAGATTACATTGCAGTGTATTGTATGTTATGAGAAGTTCAATGGGATCACTGGATGAGTAGGAACCTATACACCCGAGGTCCATGAGGTGAGTAGAGGGACTGGAAACCATTGGAAGACATGTGGAATGCTGTAAACTGCAGGCAATCGGAGGATGTCAGGAAACCACAGGAAAAGCAGGTGGAGTGCAGGAAACCACAGGCAGGTTGAGGACGTCAGGAAACTGCAGGAATGTAGCAGATAACTCTCCGGAAAGTCAGCAACCAAGGAAGTCCCACAGAGCCAAGAAGATGTCCGGAAAAATACAGATAGACACAGAAATGAGGTCAAGGAGCCCCAGGGACAGTAGCCGACACAACACCGGAGTTACTAGAAGCCGCAGATAAGTAGGATGAGGCACTAGTCTACAGGAGATGACCTGCAGCCTGCAGCCAAGTTGCTGTGTACATATATACTGTAAGGCTATGTGTCCACATAGCGTTCTTGTAGCATTTTTGCGGCGTTTTTACGGCCGCGAAAATGCAGCGAAAACGCTTTTAAAACCATCTGCCATGCAAAACAATGTGAATTCGGATGTGCTGTGCACGCCGAATTCGCATTGCGTTGCAAAATGCGAGACCATTTCTACCGTGATTGCGCCTCAAATTCGCGGCCACTGAGGAACATTGAAATGCAGCAAACCCGCAGGTGTATGTGGATTTACTGCATTTCAATTAAATTCAAAGGCCACAAATTTGCCCAACATGGAGCACCAGAAAGCTCAAAGGAACCTGGCAGATGGAGCAGAGCCTAGACCAGAGATAGGTGTATAACATCGCACAAACCCTAAGAGGTCGAAAATAAAGTGTTGATGATGGTCATCGCAACTTCTCCAAAAATGCAATAAAAAGCTATGAAAATGCCATTCTTACCCAAAATTTTTATAAATAAGCAATCTCAGCAGAAAATGGCTACTCAAACCATCTTTTTGAGAAAGTTTAGACTTAAAAAAAAACCTACTAAAATAAAATAATTATTGCCCTTGAAATTAATATATAGTAAAGTCCTAGCACTTCTAAAAGTAAATTATTAATAAAGGAAAAAATGTTTTTAAAAAATATAAAAAAAGTAAAAAAGAAAATATTTAAATCACCTCTCTTGCTCAAAAAAAGAATAATTTGATTTGGTATTGCCACTTCAGAAATAATCTGATCCTTGGCCTAAAAATACAAAAACAATCCTGTATGCTATAACAAAATGAAAAACAATATGACTCTAGGGAGAAGGTTCATGAAGGGATTACTAAACAGATTTTCCAGAAATATTGGATCCTTTACTATTACAAATTGCAGTGATTGATATTTCATAAAACTATTGTACTGTATATATTGCTTAATGCAACTATATGAATTGAGATCCAAAATTACAACTTCTTTCTTGACTTACAAATAGTATATGTATTTCTGAAGCAGAATTCCACACATGAAAAAAGCAAAAACAAAAGTAAATCAAATATTAGAGAAAATTGCAATGTCAAGACTGGATGGGACAGAAGTGCAGAAAATAGGGCAATATTGTAGGAAACAAAGGAGAATGAGAGAAGTGCTCATATGGAGGGGTTGTGTAAGGATTAGTTATGGGCGAGCACTAAAATTCTCGGGTGTTCGATGCTCGGGTCGAGCACATTGGAATACTCAGGTACTCAGGTGCTCGACCCGAGCAACGAGCCCAATGTAAGTCTATGGGAAACTCGAGAATTTTTCAGGCGGCTCCCCCCGGCGGTCTGCAGAGGGCCTAAAAATTGCCCAAATCGATGGGAATAGTGCTCAAATGACATGGGAACAGCATGGGGAAGACCCCTGGAAGCATTTCTGACTCCCAGATCACTGCTGTCAACAACGTTGTTAGAGTATTACGCCACTTTTGCAGACTCACAATAAAACATACAAAAACGAAACCAAAATGGATTTTCCTGGGAAATATGTTAAGGAATATCCTTTAAAGGGTAATGACTTGTATATAAGGCAAAATAAATAACCAAAAAGAAAAATGCTCCTCCACACCTTGGGCTATGTTCACATGTAGCGTTTTTGATGCATTTTTGTGCTTTTGTATTGCTTTCAACCAAGACAAATGCATTCACCGGGAAATGTCATTTTAACATTTTACAACCTTATCTGGCCATGTGGTGTGAGACCAGGGTCGGACTGGGCTGGCAGGGTACAGGGAATTTTCCCGATGGGCTCTGCCCCCTGCTGCAGAGGAGAGGGGGACAAAAGAGCCCAAAAAAATTAACGGGCCCTTTAAATGCGCAGGCACAGTGTATGCAGGGACGCGCATACGCAGCGTTCATTACATGAACCACTGCGGTGCACGTACCAGTGAAGCAGCTGAAGCTGCTCATCTCCCTTCGCCGGCCAGCATATTACGTCATCTTCATGCGCCTGCTGTGAAGGAGGCGCTCAACTCAGCCGCCAGAGAAGGAGGACACCGCACGGGAGCGCAGGAAGGTAAGAGGTGTTTGTGTATGTATATGTGTGTGTGTGTATGCAGAATGGGATGGGCCCCTGGCTGAACACACAAGGGGAAACCCTGGCTGGACACACAAGGGGGGCCCTGGCTGGACACACAGGGGGGAACCCTGGCTGGACACACAAGGGTGGGCCCAGCTGGACACACAAGGTGGGGCCTGGTTGGACACACAAGGGGGGCCCTGGCTGGACACACAAGGGGGGCCCTGGATGGACACACAAGGGGGAGCCTAGCTGGACACACAAGGGGGAACCCTGGCTAGACACACAAGGGGGGTTCTGGCTGGACACACAAGAGGAACCCTGGCTGGACACACAAGGGGGAACCCTGGCTGGACACACGAAGGGGGGAGCCGGATGGACACACAAGGGGGGGCACTGGATGGACACACAAGGGAGAACCCTGGCTGGACACACAAGGGGGGCACCTGACTGGACACACAAGGGGGGCCCCAGCTGGATACACAAGGGGGGAGCATAGCTGGACACACGAGGGGGATCCCTGGCTGGACACATGAGGGGGAACCCTGGCTGGACACACGAGGGAGGACCCTGGCTGGACACACGAGGGGGGAGCCAGGCTGGACACACAAGGGGGGGCCTGGATGGACACATAAGGGGAAAGCCCGGCTGGACACATAAGGGGGGAGCCCGGCTGAATACATAAGGGGGTGGGCTGGCTGGACACATAAGGAGGGCTGACTGGATACATTAAGGGGGGCTGCCTGGACACATAAGGGGGAGAGCCTGGCTGGACACATGGGAAGGAGGGGCAGGATGGGTATATGGGGGCAGGCTGGACACATGGAGGTCAAGATGGATATATGGGGGGCAGGCTGGACACATGGAGGCCAGGATGGATATATGGGGGGGCAGGCTGGACATATGGAGGCCAGGATGTTTATATGGGGGGGCAGGCTGGACACATAGAGGCCAGGATTATACATGGGGGGCAGGATGGACATATGGGGGCCAGGATGGATATATGGGGGGACAAGCTGGACACATGGAGGCCAGGATGGATATATGGGGGGGCAGGCTGAACACATGGAGGCCTGGATGGATCAGGATGGATATATGAGGGGGCCATGGAGGCCAGGACGGATATGTGGGGGGCAGGCTGACACATGAAGGCCAGGATGGATATATGGGGGGCAGGCTGAACACATGGGGGGCTAGGATGGATATATGGGGGGCAGGCTGGACACATGGAGGCCAGTATGGATATGTGGGGGGCAGGCAGGACACATGAGGGGCTAGGTTGGATATGTGTGGAGGCAGGCTCAATACACATGGGCTAGGATAAATATATGGAGGGGCCATGCTGGACACATGGAGGCCAGGATGGATATATGGGGGGCAGGCTGAACACATGGAGGCCAGGATGGATATATGGGGGGGAAGGCTGAAAACATGGAAGCCAGGATGGATATATGGGGGGGCCATGGAGGCCAGGATGGATACAGTGGTGGCCAAAAGTATTGGCACCCCTGCAATTCTGTCAGATAATACTCAGTTTCTTCCTGAAAATGATTGCAGTCACAAATTGTTTGGTATTATTATCTTCATTTAATTTGTCTTCAATGAAAAAACACAAAAAGAATTGTCCTAAAGCCAAATTGGATATAATTCCACACCAAACCTAAAAAAGGGGGTGGACAAAAGTATTGGCACTGTTTGAAAAATCATGTGATGCTTCTCTAATTCTTGTAATTAACAGCACCTGTAACTTACCTGTGGCACCTAACAGGTGTTGGCAATAACTAAATCACACTTGCAGCCAGTTAACATGGAATAAAGTTGACTCAACATCTGTCCTGTGTCCTTGTGTGTACCACATTGAGCAAGGAGAAAAGAAAGAAGACCAAAGAACTGTCTGAGGACTTGAGAAACCAAATTGTGAGGAAGCATGAGCAATCTTAAGGCTACAAGTCCATCTTCAAAGACCTGAATGTTCCTGTGTCTTCCGTGCGCAGTGTCATCAAGAAGTTTAAAGCCCATGGCACTGTGGCTAACCTCCCTAGATGTGGACGGAAAAGAAAAATTGACGAGAGATTTCAACGCAAGATTATGTGGATGGTGGATAAAGAACCTCGACTAACATCCAAACAAGTTCAAGCTGCCCTGCAGTCTGAGGGTACAACAGTGTCAACCTGTACTATCCGTCGGTGTCTGAATGAAAAGGGACTGTATGGTAGGATACCCAGGAAGACCCCACTTCTTTACCCCGAGACATAAAAAAGCAGGCTGGAGTTTGCCAAAACTTACCTGAGAAAGCCTAAAACGTTATGGAAGAATGTTCTCTGGTCAGATGAGACAAAAGTAGAGCTTTTTGGGAAAAAGCATCAACATAGAGTGTACAGGATAAAAAAAAGAGGCATTCAAAGAAAAGAACACGGTCCCTACAGTCAAACATGGCGGAGGTTCCCTGATGTTTTGGGGTTGTTTTGCTTCCTCTGGCACTGGACTGCTTGACAGTGTGCATGGCATTATGAAGCCTGAAGACTACCAACAAATTGTGCAGCATAATGTAGGGCCCAGTGTGAGAAAGCTTGGTCTCCCTCAGAGGTCATGGGTCTTCCAGCAGTACAATGACCCAAAACACACTTCCAAAAGCACTATAAAATGGTTTTAGAGAAAGCACTGGAGACTTCTAAGGTGGCCAGCAATGAGTCCAGACCTGAATCCCATAGAACACCTGTGGAGAGACCTCAAAATGGCAGTTTGGAGAAGGCACCCTTCAAATATCAGGGACCTGGAGCAGTTTGCCAAAGAAGAATGGTTTACAATTCCAGCAGAGCATTGTAAGAAACTCATTGATGGTTACCGGAAGCGGTTGTTCGCAGTTATTTTGGCTAAAGGTTGTGCAACCAAGTATTAGGCTGAGGGTGCCAATACTTTTGTCTGGCCCATTTTTGGAGTTTTGTGTGAAATGATCAATGATTTGATTTTTGCTTCATTCTCTTTTGTGTTTTTTCCTTGCAAGCAAATTAAATGAAGATAATAATACCAAAGAATTTGTGATTGCAATCATTTTCAGGAAGAAACTGAGTATTATCTGACAGAATTGCAGGGGTGCCAATACTTTTGGCCACCACTGTATGAGGGGGGCAGGCTGACACATGAAGGCCAGGATGGATATATGGGGGGCAGGCTGAACACATGGGGGGCTAGGATGGATATATGGGGGGGCAGGCTGGACACATAGAGGCCAGGATGGATATGTGGGGGGCAGGCAGGACACATGGGGGGCTAGGTTGGATATGTGGGGTGGGGCAGGCTCAATACACATGGGCTAAGATAAATATATGGAGGGGCCACGCTTGACATATGGGGGCCAGAAGGGATATATGGGGGGTGTCAGGATGGATATATGCATGGGGGAAGGGCAGGATGGATATATGAGAGGGCAGGCTGGACACATGGAGGCCAAGATGGATATATGGGGGGGCAAGCTGGACACATGGAGGCCAGAATGGATATATGGGGGGGCAGGCTGGACACATGTAGGCCAGGATGGATATATGGGGGGGCAGGCTGGACACATGGAGGCCAGGATGGATATATTTGGGGCATGATGGACACATGGAGGTCAGTATGGATATATGGGGGGCAGGCTGGACATATGGAGGCCAGGATGGATATATGGAGGGGCAGGCTGGACACATGGAGGCCAGGATGGATATATGGAGGGGCAGGCTGAACACATGGGGGGCTAGGTTTGATATGTGCGGGGGCAGGCTCAATACACATGGGCTAGGATAAATATATGGAGGGGCCACGCTGGACATATGGGGGGCAGAAGGGATATATGGGGGGTGTCAGGATGGATATATGCATGGGGGAAGGGCAGGATGGATATATGAGGGGGCAGGCTGGACACATGGAGGCCAAGATGGATATAAGGGATGGGCAGGCTGGACACATGGGGCGCTAGGACAGATATATGGGAGGGGGCAGGCTGGACACATGGAGGCCAGGACAGATATATGGGGGGGCAGGCTGGACACATGGAGGCCAGGATGGATATATTTGGGGCAGGATGGACACATGGAGGTCAGTATGGATATATGGGGGGGCAGGCTGGACATATGGAGGCCAGGATGGATATATGGAGGGGCAGGCAGGACACATGGAGGCCAGGATGGATTTATGGGGGATCAGGCTGAACACATGGGGGGCTAGGTTGGATATGTGGGGGGGCAAGCTCAATACATGTGAGCTAGGATAAATATATGGAGGGGCCAATCTGGACATATGGGGGCCAGAAGGGATATATGGGGGGCAGGCTGGATACATGGAGGCCAGAACGGATATGTGGGGGGCAGGCTGGACTCATGAAGGCAAGGATGTATATATGGGGGGGCAGACTGGACACATGGGTGCTAGGACAGATATATGGGGGGGGCAGGCTGGGCACATGGAGGACAGGATGGATATATGGGGGGGAAAGCTGGACACATGGAGGCCAAGATGGATATGTGGGGGGCAGGCAGGAAACATGGGGGGCTAGGTTGGATATGTGGGGGGGCAAGCTCAATATATGTGAGCTAGGATAAATATATGGAGGGGCCAATCTGGACATATGGGGGCCAGAAGGGATATATGGGGGGGTGTCAGGATGGATATATGCAGGTGGGAAGGCCAGGATGGATATATGGAGGGGGCAGGCTGGATACATGGAGGCCAAGATGGATATATGGAGGGGGCAGGCTGGACACATGGAGGCCAGGATGGATATATGGGGGGGGGGCTAGACACATGGAGGCCAGGATGGATATATGGGGGGACAGGCTGGACACATGGAGGCCAGGATGGATATATGGGGAGGCAGGCTGGACTCATGAAGGCCAGGATGGATATATGGGGGGGGCAGGCTGGACACATGGTGGGCTAGGACGGATATATGGGGCTGCAGGCTGGACACATTGAGGCCAGTATGTATATGTGGGGGGGCAGGCTGGACACATGGAGGCCAGGATGGATATGTGGGGGGGCAGGGAGGACACATGGGGAGCTAGGTTGGATATGTGGGGGGGCAGGCTCAATACATGTGTGCTAGGATAAAAATATGGAGGGGCCACGCTGGACATATGGGGGCCAGAAGGGAGATATGGGGGGTGTCAGGATGGATATTTGCAGGTGGGAAGGGCAGGATGGATATATGAGGGGGCAGACTAGACACATGGAGGCAAGGATGGATATATGGGGGGGGGCTGGACACATGGAGGCCAGGATGGATATATGGGGGGGGCAGGCAGGACACATGGGGTGCTAGAGCAGATATATGGGAGGTGGCAGGCTGGACACATGGAAGCCAGGACAGACATATGGGGGGGCAGGCTGGAAACATAGAGGCCAGGATAGATATGTGGGGGGGCAGGATGGCCACATACTGGGCTGGGATGGATATATGGGAGGGGGCAGGCTCGATACATGTGGGCTAGGATAAATACACTGCTCAAAAAAATAAAAGGAACACTCAAATAACACATCCTAGATCTGAATGAATGAAATATTCTCTTTGAATACTTTGTTTTGTACAAAGTTGAATGTGCTGACAACAAAATCACACAAAAATCATCAATGGAAATCAAATTTATTAACCAATGGAGGCCTAGATTTGGAGTCACCTCCAAAATTAAAGTGGAAAAACACACTACAGGCTGATCCAACTTTGATGTAATGTCCTTAAAACAAGTCAAAATGAGGCTCAGTATTGTGTGTGGCCTCCACGTGCCTGTATGACCTCCCTACAATGCCTGGACATGCTACTGATGAGGTTGCAGATGGTCTCCTGTGGGATCTCCTCCCAGACCTGGACTAAAGCATCCGCCAACTCCAGGACAGTCTGTGGTGCAACATCTGTGTTGGATGGAGCGAGACATGATGTCCCAGATGTGCTCAATCGGATTCAGGTCTGGGGAACGGGTGGGCCAGTCCATAGCTTCAATGCCTTCATCTTGCAGGAACTGCTGACACACTCCAGTCACATGAGGTCTGGCATTGTCCTGCATTAGGAGGAACCCAGGGCCAACCGCACCAGCATATGGTCTCACAAGGGGTCTGAGGATCTCATCTTGGTACCTAATGGCAGTCAGGCTACCTCTGGCGAGCACATGGAGGGCTGTGCGGCCCTCCAAAGAAATGCCACCCCACACCATTACTGACCCACTGCCAAACCAGTCATGCTGAAGGATGTTGCAGGCAGCAGATCACTCTCCATGGCGTCTCCAGAGTCTGTCACGTCTGTCACATGTGCTCAGTGTGAACCTGCTTTCATCTGTGAAGATCACAGGGCGCCAGTGGCGACTTTGCCAATCCTGGTGTTCTGTGGCAAATGCCAAGCGTCCTGCACGGTGTTGGGCTGTGAGCACAACCCCCATCTGTGGATGTCGGGCCCTCATAAAGTCGGTTTCTAACCATTTGTGAAGACACATGCATATTTGTGACCTGCTGGAGGTCATTTTGCAGGGCTCTGGCAGTGCTCCTCCTGTTCCTCCTTGCACAAAGGTGGAGGTAGCAGTCCTGCTGCTGGCTTGTTGCCCTCCTACAGCCCCCTCCACGTCTCCTGGTGTACTGGCCTGTCTCCTGGTAGCACCTCCAGCCTCTGGACACTAAGCAGACAGACAGAGCAAACCTTCTTGCCACAGCTCGCATTGATGTGCCATCCTGGATGAGCTTCACTACCTGAGCAACTTCTATGGGTTGTCGAGTCCGTCTCATGCTACCACGAGTGTGAAAGCACAACCAACATTCAAAAGTGACCAAAACATCAGCCAGAGAGCATTGGTACTGAGATGTGGTCTGTGGTCCCCACCTGCAGAAACACTCCTTTATTGAGGGTGTCTTGATAATTGACAATAATTTCCAACTATTATCTATTCCATTTGTACAGCAGCATGTGAAATTGATTGTCAATCAGTGTTGCTTCCTAAGTTGTCAATCAGTGTTGCTTCCTAGGTGGACAGTTTGATTTAACAGAAGTTTGATTTACTTGGAGTTACATTCTGTTGTTTAAGTGTTCCCTCTATTTTTTTGAGCAGTGTATATGGAGGGGCCACCCGAGACATATGGGGGTGCCAGGCTGGACAAGGGACTTAATTACTGTTTGGTGGCCAGATTGAGGAACATACTTTATTAGTTTATGGTGGCCAGTGGGGAACATTATTACTTTACACTTTGTTCCAAATTATTATGCAAATACTATTTTCTCAGATTTTCCCAAATTATCTATATAAATTGCAGTAATTGTAATTTTCCAGTCAAATAACTATTAGAGTACAATTGAAAGGTTTTTGTACAAACTACCTATGATAACAGTATATTTTTAAAAAAATAAAACACTCAAACTGCACTCAAAATGCATGTTCCAAATTATTATGCACAGCAGAGTTTTCAACCTTTTCATTTTAATAAAGAACAAAAAAATGGTCATTTTTGAAATTATAAGCATTAGCAGGTTATTACAAACTGAAATCAAACAGTTTTCAACTCTAAACTTGATTCTAGGTGATGTCACATTTGCACATAGGACCCCTTGTCCGAAAGGAGCTTCTGAACTCTCTCGTCCATTGAATTTGTCAGGTTTTGGATGGTTTCTGCTTCAATTGTTTTGCATGAGGACAGAATACCCTCCCAGAGCTGTTACTTAGATGTGAACTGCCTCCCGCTATCATAGACACTCCTTTTGATGATGCTCCAGAGGTTGTCAATGGGGTTGAGGTCAGGGGAGCATGGGGGCCACACCATAAGTTTGTCCCCTTTTATGCCCATAGCAGCCAGAGATGCAGATGTGTTATGTGCAGCATGAGACGGGGCATTATCATGCATGAAAATGATCTTGCTGCGGAATGCACGGTTCTTCTTCTTGAACCATGGCAGGAAGTTCTGTTTGAGAAACTCAACATACATTATGGAGTTCATCTTTACTAGAGATGAGCGGTGATCAAATCGAATTCTTCGCCAATCTCAAATTCGAGCTGTTTTGGGCGGTGTTCGAGCCGTTCGGCGAACACGAACGATTTGAAAAAAATTCGGCTGTTCGAGGTTATGTTCGATAACTGTTCATGCACCAAAATCATAACTGGATTTTTTCTCAGTAATGCTGAAAATTAATGTTAATACGCAGATTGAGTGTACAGCGGGGCGGGGGGGGGGCAGGGGATGGATCTCTGCAGAAATAATGAAGATCTCCATTTTTTTTTCTCATTCCCGCATTTACAGTGGGGAGGTGCAATCTGTCAGCCTATCAGCAGCGCACACACGGAGCGAACTGCTTTTTTTCACACAAGCAAGGGCATGTGTCATTGGCAGTGTATGTCACATGTCCTTGCCCTATAAGACCCAGCCATTTTCCCCGTCGCCACCATTTTCTCACTGCTGCAGCTGCGTGTTAGACGGCACCGCTGTTGCTGCGTGCACTATACTTTGTTAATTTCAAGCCAATTTGCGTACAAATCTACAGATAGCTTGGGAGTAGGGAAGAGTTGTGATTGCAGTCCTTTTAAGGACTAGGTTACATCATTTCCTACGACTTTTATCAGGCAGGTCTGTGCTCTTAAAAAGATAGGTTGGTAGTAAAGACTAATTGTAATTGCAGTCCTTTTCAGGGCTAGGTTACATCAGTTCCTATCACTTTTATCAGGCAGGTCTGTGCTCTTAAATAGATAGGTTGGGAGTAAAGACTAATTGTAATTGCAGTCCTTTTGAGGGCTAGGTTACATCAGTTCCTATCACTTTTTTCCAGCCAGGTCTGTGCCAGTGCTGTGCAAGTTTTTTTCACAGCATTTGGCTAAATCTAGCAAAGCAAATCCTTTTTGGCCTATTGCAGTGTGTGCTAGTCAGTGGAGTAGCCTATCTGTGTTGCAAGTTAAAGCACCTGTGTATAGAATACCATTTTTTACTGCACCTAGTAAAGTAAAACCTTTTGGGCATAGCATCATTCTATTAGTCCATCTATATATACTAACCTCCACCAGGTTGCAAATTAAAAATAATTTTTATCTGCATCTAGCTCTGAAAAAATATTTCGGCTTGGAGCAGTGTGTGGGACTTGTTCTATTAGTCCATCTATACCAAACTCCACCAGGTTGCAAATTAAAAATAGTTTTTATCTGCATCTAGCTCTGAAAAAATATTTTGGCTTGTAGCAGTGTGTGGGACTTGTTCTATTAGTCCATCTATACCAAGCTCCACCACGTTGCAAATTGAAAATAACTTTTATCTGCATCTAGCTCTGAAAAAATATTTGGGCTTGTAGCAGTGTGTGCGACTTGTTCTATTAGTCCATCTATGCCAAGCTCCACCAGGTTGCAAATTAAAAATAATTTTTATCTGCATCTAGCTCTGAAAAAATATTTCGGCTTGTAGCAGTGTGTGGGACTTGTTCTATTAGTCCATCTATACCAAACTCCACCAGGTTGCAAATTAAAAATAATTTTTATCTGCATCTAGCTCTGAAAAAATATTTCAGCTTGTAGCAGTGTGTGGGACTTGTTCTATTAGTCCATCTATACCAAGCTCCACCAGGTTGCAAATTAAAAATAATTTTAATCTGCATCTAGCTCTGAAAAAATATTTCAGCTTCTAGCAGTGTGTGCGACATGTTCTATTAGTCCATCTATACTAACCTCCACCAGGTTGGAAATTCAAAATAATTTTGTTCTGCATCTAGCTGTGAAAAAATATTTCGGCTTGTAGCAGTGTGTGGGACTTGTTCTATTAGTCCATCTATACCAAGCTCCACCAGGTTGCAAATTAAAAATAATTTTTATCTGCATCTAGCTCTGAAAAAATATTTCGGCTTGTAGCAGTGTGTGGGACTTGTTCTATTAGTCCATCTATACTAACCTCCACCAGGTTGCAAATTCAATATAATTTTTTTCTGCATCTAGCTCTGAAAAAGTATTTCGGCTTGTAGCAGTGTGTGGGACTTGTTCTATTAGTCCATCTATACTAACCTCCAACAGGTTGCAAATTCAATATAATTTTTTTCTGCATCTAGCTCTGAAAAAATATTTCGGCTTGTAGCAGTGTGTGGGACTTGTTCTATTAGTCCTTCTATACCAAGCTCCACCAGGTTGCAAATTAAAATTAATTTTTATCTGCATCTAGCTCTGAAAAAATATTTCAGCTTGTAGCAGTGTGTGGGACTTGTTCTATTAGTCCAGCTATACCAAGCTCCACCAGGTTGCAAATTGAAAATAATTTTTATCTGCATCTAGCTCTGAAAAAATATTTCGGCTTGTAGCAGTGTGTTGGACTTGTTCTATTAGTCCATCTATACCAAGCTCAGCCAGGTTGCAAATTAAAAATAATTTTTTTCTGCATCTAGCTCTGAAAAAATATTTGGGTTTGTAGCAGTGTGTGGGACTTGTTCTATTAGTCCATCTATACCAAGCTCCACCAGGTTGCAAATTAAAAATAATTTTTATCTGCATCTAGCTCTGAAAAAATATTTCGGCTTGTAGCAGTGTGTGGGACTTGTTCTATTAGTCCATCTATACCAAACTCCACCAGGTTGCAAATTAAAAATAATTTTTATCTGCATCTAGCTCTGAAAAAATATTTCGGCTTGTAGCAGTTTGTGGGACTTGTTCTATTAGTCCATCTATACTAACCTCCACCAGGTTGCAAATTCAATATAATTTTTTTCTGCATCTAGCTCTGAAAAATATTTCGGCTTGTAGCAGTGTATGGGACTTGTTCTATTAGTCCATCTATACCAAGCTCCACCAGGTTGCAAATTAAAAATAATTTTTATCTGCATCTAGCTCTGAAAAAATATTTCGGCTTGTAGCAGTGTGTGGGACTTGTTCTATTAGTCCATCTATACCAAGCTCCACCAGGTTGCAAGTTAAAAATAATTTTTATCTGCATCTAACCCAGCCAATACTTTTGGGCTAATACCACAGTTTTTACACTCAGCTCTGCTCGGTTCCCATCCATTGCTTTTTGTGCAAACAACTCCAGAGTTGTGAATTAATTAACCACCAAAATGAGTGGAAAATGGCCTGCTGCTGGTGGAAAGGGGAATAGGCATGTTGGGAAGGGAAAAAAAGGTTGTGTCCGTGGGGTAGGTGTTAAAGCAACAGTAACATCTGCAGAAGAAAGACCGTCTTTCAGCCAAACTAAGATGTCTACTTCTTTTAGCGGACAATGTGATACGATCCCTTTCTTGCGGCCATGCCAATCATTACAAATTCCAGATGAGGCACAAAAACAGCAGGTGCTTTAACGGATATCAGGGTGGATAAAAATCAATGTTTTTTTTAAAAAAATCGGATTTTTTTGATTTAAATCGGATTTTTTTCAATAAACTGCTTTTTGAGGAAAATATTTTACCATCCAAAGGTTCTTCCATCATGAGATAAAGCTGAGTTGTTTAACTCAGTAGAATAAAGGCTGTATATGTGAAACATTCACAATGCCATGCTCTTCCAGAGGTTTCTGTAGGATTAGTGGGCAGTTTCTCGCCTATATTATCACAGACGCTCGCTTTACTTACGCAGTTCTCAAAACTGAATTTGACTCCGCAGAGGTCCCAGCCTCTTCTTCACGGCAAAAATGTTACAACATGAACAGAGTTGAGAAAAAGACCTTAATCCTATTGTTCTACAAACCTATGAATACAGAATCAACCCCTTCAGTGCCAAGTCCAAGAAGTTAGACAATATGTTTCTGATTGTTTGGAGTGGAATAGATCTGCACAACACAAGAAGAATGTGAATCTAAGTGTGAGGAGGAGGAAGGGCAAACAGACAAGAAAATGAAAGTGAAACTTTGAGCACAATACTGCAGCATAGCCACAGACAGACAAGTCTGGATCTGTTTGTGTGTACGATCTGAGGTTTATTACATTCTTTCCTTATAATGGTAGCAGGCCGTAAAAGAGACCCAGTTTATGAATATTTTAATGAAGCTCCTTCGCCTATCGGTAAGGCAGGCATGCGTGCAAAATGCAAACGATGCAACAAAGAGATGCAAGGCCTGGTGGCGCGAATGAGGCAACATCATGAGAAGTGCGGTGATGAAGATGACCAAAGAAACACTTCTGAACAGGCAGGATCTGTTGGTAAACATTTTTATTGAATCCTATTTCTAAAGACTGAACTGTCTTGTGTGAGAAAAATTATATTTCTTATTATTAATGCATGTTACTGTCATTTGGTACAGTTATGAAGAAAAACAAATATTCCTTTTGGGGCAGGGGCAGTGATGTGTTGTGTACAATAAGCAGAAATTGTAGAAACAATAAAATAACAGCATTGACTTTTTTTGTTTAGGGGAATTCATGGATTCTGGAAACTATCCACCTCCAAGATCACCATCATCCTGTTCTACAGTTTCAGAGTTATCCATCCAGGATAGTGCTTCATTAGCAGCAGCATCATCATCAGACACCCACAGCCACATATCACCATCACCCAAAAGGAAGAAAAAACCTTTACCTCCTGGAACCACCATAGATAGGTTTGTGATAAGAACTAGCAGATTAGAAAAAGAGTTGATTGATGAAAAAATTGCCCAGTTTATTTATGCAATGAACTCTTCTTTCCGTCTGACTGAGAACCCACATTTCATTAATATGGTTCAGTCACTGAGACCAGGATACAGTCCACCCAGCAGAGCTGATGTTGCAGGGAAACTGCTGGATCAAGTGTATGACAGAGAAATGGAGCAATGTGCAACAGCTCTGGAGGGTAAAATTGTTAACCTAAGTATTGATGGGTGGAGTAATGTCCACAATGATCCTATTGTATGTGCTTGTATAACAACAGAAGAAGGTAAAGTCTTCCTTGCACAAACAACTGATACGTCAGGAAATGCACACACAGCAGAATACTTACAAGAAGTGGCAGTAAAAGCTATAACAACATGTGAACAAAAATTCAAATGTCTAGTACGCAGTTTGGTCACTGACAATGCTGCAAACGTATCCAAGATGAGAAGAAATTTAGAAGAGCAGGGAGGGAATACAAAGCTGCTAATAACATATGGTTGCAGTGCTCATTTGCTGCACCTCTTAGCCAAAGACTTAAGTGTTCCAGAAATAAAGGCTAATGTTGTTGAAATTGCTAACTACTTCCGTAATAATCATTTTGCTGCAGCAGCTCTGAAAAGGATGGGTGGAACCAAGCTAACGCTCCCACAAGATGTTAGATGGAACTCTGTGGTGGACTGTTTTGAGCAGTATATCAAAAACTGGCCTATTCTGATGACACTTTGTGAAGAAAATCGAGATAAAATAGATGGCACTGTCACGTCCAAAATCCTCAACATTGGGCTTAAGAGAAATGTTGAACATATGCTGAGCTTCCTGAAACCCATCTCTCAAGCTTTAAACAAAATACAGAAAAATAGCTGCTTTATTGCGGATGCTGTTGAAATTTGGAAGGAACTGAGTGAACACTTAAAAACAGAACTACACATGGACAGAATTAAATTACCAGCAGTAAACAAACGAATGGGACAAGCACTGACTCCAGCTCATTTTTTGGCAACTATTGTCAATATCCAATATCAGGGTCAAAACCTAAGTGCTGAGGAAGAGGAGTTAGCTATGACATGGGTATCCAGCAATCATCCATCTTTAATGCCAACTATAATAAACTTCAGAGCTAAGGGGGAACCATTCAAGAAATATATGTTTGCTGAAGATATTTTAAGGAAGGTCACACCAGTAAACTGGTGGAAGTCACTTAAGCGCTTGGATTTAGAGACTGTTCAAGTAATGATTTCACTTTTAACAGCAGTAGCTTCTTCTGCAGGCGTTGAAAGAATATTCTCTTCCTTTGGACTCATTCATTCTAAATTGAGAAATCGGTTGGGACCCAATAAAGCAGGAAAGCTTGTTTTTCTTTTCCAGATTATGAATAGGAACAAAGAAGAAGATGATGATGTAGATGACGACGAGTGAGCTACAGAGGACAGCAGGGACAGTAGTATTTAAGTTTTTCATGTGTCGGCTGAGCTGACAGTCTAAGTTTCTTAAAATATATATTTTGTTTAGCCAAATTAGTTAACAAACATGGATGTTTGTTTAAGCAAATAACTTATGCTGTAATGTTGTTATTGTTTCAGTTGAATAAATCTATTTAAATTGTTATTAAGGTCAGGATTATTTTTCTCCTTCCTAAGTACAACAGAACAGTGGTGTCCAAATATGAATGATTAACCCATTAAACTGAGGAGAAAAAAGTAATATAAAAAGTGATTCTAAAAATCTTCATCTACTTGCATGTTAAAGTAAAGTAGCAAGAACTAGTTTAGGTAGAAACTTTGATTTAAATCAAATCCACCCTGACGGATATCAAGTGCTCCTTTAAGTGGGCTCTCCTCCACCTCAACTTCAACATCACAAATACTCCAGTCCTCAGAGGTGTCACCCAAATCGCACTTGCTTCCTCACAGCTCCCAAGTCTCCGGCTGCCCGTCTGAGTATGAGGTAGAACAGATGGTTGAGTCTGTAGAGCTGTTTACTCATACTATAGCCTGGGAATCAGAGGTCGGCTCCAGAGCTTCTGTGAATCCAGATGAGGAAATGATCTGCACTGATGCCCAGAATCTTTATGAGTCGGATCCAGGACCAGACGCAGAAGGTTCTGACCATAATGTCGACCCAAGTTCCCAAACTGTAACTCCTGTTGGTGGAGACAATGAGGAAGACGATGATGAGACTCAAATACCTGATTGGAGCGACAACTTTAGTTTTTTGCCAGGGCAGGAAGAGGTTGGCTCTGAGGACGACGGGTGTGATAACACACAGCGTGATGATGACGAGGTTGGAGATCCCACTTACTGTCAACCCACAGTCAGCCAGTTGATGAGGTCAGCAGAGGAGGTGGAGGAGGATGCTAGTGACGACGAGGTCAGGTTGCGCCTTCCTGGACAGAGACGGAGTACTGGAAGCACGTCAACAACTGCATCCTCAAACAAAACTCTGCCTCTGACCACAAGTCGTGGTGGCTCTTCAGGTCACATGGGTGCTAAGCCTTGCATAGCCTGGGCATTTTTTCAGATCGATAAAGATGACCCAACTCGTGTTATCTGTAACATTTGTCAGCAAAAGCTAAGTAGAGGCCAAAAAATCCATAAGCATAAGTTGCAGTGGGAAGCTCACTGTGCTACAATGCGGCCTAGCCGGCCGGGCCAACCACCGTCTGCCATATCTTGTGCATCCGCAGCCTCTTCATCCTCTGTGACTGGGGGGGACAGCAGTCACACCTGTATTGGGACGCAGACCTGCCACCTCTTTACCCGCAACAGCCAGCGTGATTGGCCGATCATCATTTTCTTTGAAGGTGGAAACACCAGCTGGTGTTCAGCGCTGTCCGACATCGATAGCACCACCTTTGGATCAAGGCAACCTAACATGTCCGCCTGCACCTTCTTCACAGACCGGCAGTTTGCCGAGGACACCCTTCTCAACCCCGTCTAAGCACAACAGCCAGCCGTCGGTCCCTCAGATGTGGACAAGTAAAAGACCATTTCCTCCTAGCCATGAAAAAGCTAAGAGGTTAAATTTCACCATCTGCAAGCTCTTGGCTACAGAAATGCTGCCTTTCTGCCTGGTGGACACAGAGGATTTTCGAGACCTTATGTCCGTCGCAATGCCCCAGTACCAGGTGCCCAGTCGGCACTACTTCTCAAAGAAAGGTGTGCTTGCGCTCCACCAGCATGTCGCATACAACATCACCGCTTCTTTGAGAAACCCTGTGTGTGACAGGGTGCATTTCACCACAGACACTTGGACGAGTAGGCATGGACAGGGGCGTTACATGTCGCTTACTGGGCACTGGGTAACTATGGTGACAGCAGGACAAGGGGCTGCTGTCCAAGTCTTGCCGTCCCCACGAGTTGTGCGTCAATCCTCTTTATCTCGAAGTTCCTCCACTGCTTCTGCCTCCTCAACCTCCTCTCGGTCCTCCACCTGCACCCAAAGCCTGTCTGGTCATGCCACAAGCTTTCTAACTGCGCAGAAGGGATCCTGCACACCTTCTTACTATGCTGGTAGCAGGGCTCAACGTTATCAGGCAGTTTTTACTTTGAAATGTCTGGGAAATGTGAGTCACACAGCTGAGGAGTTGTGGTCAGCTCTGGAGAACCAGTTACATGAATTGTTGTCTGCACTGGACCTGAAACCAGGGAAGGCCGTGTGTGACAATGCTGCAAACTTGGGTGCGGCTCTTCGCCGGGGCAATGTCACACACGTGCCTTGTATGGCTCACGTGTTGAACCTGGTTGTCCAGCAATTTTTAGCCCACTATCCCGGACTAAATGGCCTTCTGCAGAGGGCACGGTTGCTGTGTGCTCACTTCCGCCATTCGCATCCTGCAGCTCAGCGACTTACATCTCTACAGAAGTCGTTGGGCCTGCCACTTCACCGGCTAAAATGCGATGTGCCTACCCGGTGGAATTCAACTCTGCACATGTTGCAGCGACTGTGGCAGCACCGCCAAGCCCTGGTGCAATATGTTCTGACGTATAGCCTGGGCCAACGAGATCCAGAGGTGGGGCAAATCACGCTAGAGGAGTGGTCTCAGATCAGGGACCTATGCAACCTTCTGCACAGTTTTGAAATGGTGACTTAGATGTTTAGTGCTGACGATGCCATTATCAGCATGATTATTCCGGTGATTTACATGCTGGAGCACATGTTAAACAGAATTCAGAGTCAGGTGGTGGCACAAGAGGAGGTGGAGGAAGTAGAGGACGAGGAGTTGTATGCGGAAGGGCTAATGTGACACCCCAGGGGTCTGGTTGTCACAGTGATAGAGATATTACGTCTGAGAGCAGGTGGGAGGTCCTTTGGTCAGGGATCCTGTGCATGCCACACCTCCTGCCCAGCCTTGGGAGGGGAAGAACTTCCCCTGTATAAACCCGGGGCTGAGGCAGGGTTAGTGAGTCCAGGAAGAGTAGAGACAAGAGCAGCATAGGAAGCAGCAGAGTCACAAGGAGTCAGGGGCTGGCAGCTAAAGAGCTCGCCCTGACTAAGAAGATTCTTTACCGGACCCGGAGTCCGAGGCTGTGGGGACTAACTTCTACCCAGCAGCAGAATCCGTCAGGCAGGGGATTTCAGGTCCCCTGGCCCAGAAGCCCGAAGGCCCGGTCACACGCGTGGGACCAGCACCGCCATCGTGGAGCGGAAGCCATTAGAAGGCCCCGAGTCACCGGCCATACGGGTGAGCACCACACGGTACACTCAGGGACGTGGGCTACTTACATCAGCTTCTAGCAAGGTAGCCAGAAGAGTACAGTCAGCTTGGGAGGCCTACAACTACGCCTGGCCAGGGGAGATCCCATCTGCTCAAGGACTGACCAGGCCCCGTTCGCTAGCAAGTACTCCGGGAGGGTCTATCGTTGTTACCAGTAAAGACCCTGAACGCTACCATACCGTCTCTGAGTGGTTCCTGCTACCCCCATCATCCACGTCGGCTGCCCTGAGGCCATACCCCTCCCGTTGGGGGTTATACTATCACGCTGCACCATCCTTCCACCGGCCTCAGCGGTCTGCCCTGCAGCAGCAGCCCCCTGGCTGCATTCAACGGGTGGCGTAGTCATCAACCATTTTCTACCGCTAACAGACTGCCGTCCAGTTTGACTCCCTGGGCACGGACCGGGTCACCGCCACGAGACTACAACCCTAAACAGATCCGGCTCCGGGTAAGCTCCCGCGTGCGCAACGCAGCGCGACACAGGCCCAGGGGCGCGTCAACTTTGGCGTAGTCGGCAGGATCACGTGCCCGCAACCACCGGGTACTGCGTGCCTGAAAAGCAAAGACTGTTCAAACTTACCAGTGGTGAAGATTCCCGCCATCGGTGAAGATTCCCGCCATCCGGCGCCATCTTCAGCCTTCTTCCCGCCATCGGTGAAGTTTCCCGCCATCCGGCGCCATCTTCAGCCTTCTTCCCGCCATCCGTGGAGTTTTCCCGCCATTGGACGCCATCTTGAGGACGCCGCGCGGGAAGAAGAGGGGCGTGGACTCCGAAAGCGCGCGAGAACTGAAGCCCCGCCTCACGTCCGGACGTTGCGTAAGGTCCTGGAAGGAGCCCAGCAGACGCCGACGTCACAGGAGCGCGACGGAAGGTCCTCAACCCTGACGATCCACTGCGGAGCCGCGGCCTACGGAACAGGATCATCGCAAGGTAGGCCACGGTCCACTAGGGGGGAGGAAGATGTCGGATACGGAGGAGAGCTCCACTGCCTCAACCCCCGCCAGCGCTACCGCTGTTGCAGTTATGCCCTTCACCATGCCCTATATCCCGGGAGCAGCTTGGCTACCCCAGTACTCAGGGGAGTCACATACCCTGCATGACTTTAGAGAAAAGCTGGATAGCCTCTTCCAGGTGTACCCCCTCACAGAAGAGCAAAAAGTGAGCATCCTGGTGGCCCAACTAACTGGGGCAGCCAAAAGGGAAGTAAAATCCTGGCCACCTGGGAGGAAGACTGTCGCAGGGATACTAACCCGGCTGATGGACACCTTTGATACCCGCACCTCAGCCGAGATTAAACTTAGATTCTACGGGTGCAAGCAGCGAGCGCATGAGAGTATAAGGGACTATGCACTCAACCTACAAGAGGCCCTGAGGGCCATTAAGCAGACCGACCCTAATGGAGTGGGAAACGAGGACAGGCTGTTGACCGAACAATTTATAGAGGGTTTATATTGCAATGCCCACCGCACCCAGTTGCGGGCAATGGCCTTACAGGACCCTCATCTAGAATTTGCACAGTTCAAGGACAGAGCCATCCGGGTGCTCCGAGAACCGGCACCAGGTGGCGTTGTGACCCACAGACGCCCCACTACCACTTACTACCAGGAGGCGGCGCCCTTGTCAGCAGGGCCTGTGGGAGCTGATGCGCAGGCTTTGGACAATGACCCGGCTCCAGACCTACACCATCAGGTCCAAGAGCTAGCTAAAAGCGTTGCTGCGCTAACCCGAACTGTGCAGTCTTTACAGGTTTCCACTCCAGGGAAGATCCAGCTGGCATCCGGACCGGAGGACATCCCGTGGCGTCGACCAAGGAGGACCCCACCGGCCAGAGGAAGACCCAGTGACCGATACAGCGAGGACGGACGACCCATCTGCCGCCGCTGCAATCAACCCGGACATATGGAAAGGTACTGTTCTTTAAACGGGCACAACCTGGGGTAGAGGGCCAACCCCCAGGAAAAAGATCACCAGGCCCATCGAACTGGCGCGACAGATATGTGGGAGGACGTCCAGTCTTGCCTGTGGTACTGGATGGCATTCCCATGAGTGCCCTACTGGACACCGGGTCACAGGTCACCACCATCCCGTACGTGCTCTTCAAGCAGTACTGGAATGACTCGGATATTACCCGCTACCCTGACGACGACTTGAGTATCATCGCCAGCAATGGTCAGCCCGTGCCACAGATCGGATTTAAAGAGGTGACCATCAAAATTGGTAGAGTCGAACTGGCCGCACAGGGACTGATCATTGTAGATATTGACAAACATGAGAGTCACCCAAAAATAACTCTAGGAACTAATGTAATTGAAAATTGTCTTGCAGAGGTGATTTTCCTTTTACAGCAGGTTGCCAAGAATGCCAGCTCCGGCGAGCAGCGGGTGCTCCAGAAAGAGATCCGGGCACTGATGCAACGGCAACAAGTGGAACTCTCCGGCGGTGAGATTGGTAGCGTAAGAATGTGTGACCCTTTTCCTATTGCCATGCCCCCAAAAAGTGAAATGATGATTTGGTGCCGGGCAGCTATTGGTCTGAGAGGTAGAGATTACCAGGCAATGGTAGAACCAGTTTACTCAGACAGTAGGCCCACCATTTTGACAGCACGGGGGGTGGTCAATGTACGCCATGGGAGGGTGCCCGTTCGCATAATAAATATCGGGGAGAGGGAAGTGTACCTGCCCCGGTATGCCACGCTAGCCAAATTATATACCACTAATCAAAATTCTATACAATCTGTGGAACCCTTGCCTCCATCTCACCCGGAGGAAGGTAACGGCTCTAAGAAAGACATGGAGGACTGGTGTCAGCAACTACATCTGGGTACTGACTCCACTCCCTCACACCAGAAACAAGGAGTCTATCGGGTGGTTCAAGAGTATGAGAGAGTGTTTAGTAAACACCCGTTAGACTTCGGGCGAGTCAAGGGGGTAGAACACCGCATCCCCACGGGAGATCATCCTCCCATAAAAGAGAGGTATCGACCCGTACCCCCTGCACATTACCAACACGCCAAGGGGATGCTTAGAGACATGAAGGAGGCTGGGGTAATCCGGGATAGCTGTAGCCCCTGGGCAGCCCCACTAGTTTTAGTCAAAAAGAAAGACAACACCATGAGGATGTGTGTAGATTACCGGAAAATCAACCGTATCACACACAAGGATGCGTACCCCTTACCAAGGATAGAGGAGTCATTGGCTGCTTTAAGATCTGCTAACTTCTTCTCTACCTTGGATCTCACTAGCGGGTACTGGCAGGTTCCTGTAGCAGAGGCGGACCGGGAGAAGACCGCATTCACCACCCCGATGGGACTTAGCGAGTTCACCTGCATGCCGTTCGGACTCTGCAACGCCCCAGGAACCTTCCAACGATTAATGGAGTGCTGTCTGGGCCACAGAAACTTCGAGACGGTCCTGTTGTACCTGGACGATGTCATCGTATACTCCAAAACTTATGAGGACCACCTGAAACACCTGGCGGAGGTGTTCGAAGCTCTGGCGAGTTACGGCCTAAAGGTGAAACCCTCCAAGTGTCACCTCCTGAAATCAAAGGTGCAATACCTGGGACACGTGGTGAGCGCTGACGGAGTGGCTCCCGACCCCGATAAGATCACCGCAATTAAGGGATGGCCAAGCCCCTCCAGCGTAAAAGAAGTGCGGCAGTTCCTAGGGTTGGTAGGCTACTACCGAAGGTTTATTCCCGGTTTCACCAAAAAGGCAGCACCTATGCAGGACCTCCTGATAGGCCAGTCCCGGAAGGCCAAGAACCAGAAGCCGCCCTTCAAATGGGAAAAGCTAGAAGAAGAGTCCTTCCGCCAGCTGAAGATGGCCCTCACGGGGGATGAAATCTTGGCGTACCCGGACTATAGCCAGCCCTTCATCCTCTACACCGACGCCAGTAACATCGGGCTAGGAGCCGTACTGTCCCAGATTCAGCAGGGGAGAGAACGAGTAATCTCCTATGCCAGCCGAAAACTGCGACCCACCGAAAGGAACCCCGAAAATTACAGCTCATTTAAGCTAGAGTTCCTGGCCGTGGTATGGGCAGTCACCGAGCGCTTTAGGCATTACCTCGCTTCTTCCCGGTTCACCGTATACACGGATAACAACCCGCTGACACACCTGGACACGGCAAGACTCGGTGCCCTGGAGCAGAGGTGGATGGCCCGTCTGTCCAACTACGAGTTCACAATTAAATACCGGGCAGGGCGCTCCAATACCAACGCGGACGCCCTGTCCAGGATGCCCAACCTGCCGGACGGAGGAGAAGATCCGGAGGGACTGGAAGAAGTTGAACTCCCTGCGTTCCACCGTCATGGGACTATCCAGTATTCCCACCGGGTAAGGAGTAAGCAGGCTGCTACGTTGAACCCCTTACCTCACTACAACTGGGCGGAAACGCAAGACAGCGACCCTGCCGTCCGACTGGTGAAGGAGATGCTGACTCGCCCGGAGGCTAGCCTGGAATCAGACGCTCCAGAGGAAGCCAAACAACTATGGGCAGAGAAGAGTCGACTGTTCCTTTACAAGGGGAAGTTGTGCCGCAGAATGGTTAACTCCAGGACGCATGAACTACTCTGGCAAGTAGTGGTGCCACGAAGAGACGCAGCCATGGTGATGGAGGCATACCACGACGGAGCTGGACACTTCGGGTGGAAAAAGCTGGAGTTCCTGCTGCGCGAGCGGTTCCACTGGGTAGGCATGAGGGGAACCATCGAGAAGTGGTGCAGAGACTGTGGCCCGTGCAATCTGAGAAGGAAGGACCGGGCCAGCCAGAAGACTCCCCTGCAGTCCATCGTCACCCGGCAACCGTTGGAACTGGTAGCCTTGGATCATGTAAAACTGACCCCCAGCAGAAGTGGCTACGTCTACGCGTTAACCATCGTGGATCATTACTCCCGGTTTCTGGTTGTCGTCCCCGTCAAGGACTTAACGGCTCGAACAGCAGCTAGAGCCTTCCAGCAGCACTTTTGCCGTCCACACGGGTACCCGGACCAAGTGCTGACGGACCAGGGACCTGCCTTTGAAGCGGAGGTCTTCCAGGAATTCTGCAATCTGTATGGCTGCCGGAAGATAAGGACGACACCCTACCATCCGCAAACTAATGGACTTTGTGAGAAAATGAACCAGGTGGTAATGGATCTTCTAAAAACGTTGCCCCTGGAAGAACGCAGTCTGTGGCCTGAGAAGTTGCCCGATCTGGTGGACCTATACAACCACATCCCGGTAGGTTCCACCAACTGTACCCCGGCTTACCTAATGAGGGCAAGACCTGGTAAGTTACCTGTTGACCTGGAAATGGGAGTCCTGACGCCCGAGGACACTTCACCAGAAACGGACTGGGACACAGAGAGGCAGCAGCAGTACCGGAAAGTACAGGAGAGCGTGGAGCGAAGTCTCTGTCAGGCTAGGGAAAGACAAGAGAAGACTTACAACCAGTATGCTCCCGCTGTTCCCCTGGTACCCGGAGAGCAGGTCTTGAAGAGGAAGAGACGGCTCCACAAGTTGGACGACCAGTGGGAGAAGGACCCGTACACCGTACTGCCCTCAAGCCACGAGAACCCGAAGGTCTGTACCATCAGTAAAGACGGAGGGGAAACCACAGCCATTGTATCCCGGGACCACCTGAAGAAGTGCCCCGAACAACTGAGGAACCCTGAGGAGGAACAGGAAGACCATCGACCCGTGGAAGAAAGGGAAGATATGGTTAGTACCGTGCTCGGGGACTTCCCTCGGTCTTGGACTCAAGTCAATGGTGCAGTTGTGGTACCCGTACTCACCTTCCTCCAACCATCATCCCAAGAACCTACGGAGCAACGGGTAGAGCTGGAAGAGCAGCCGGTCCAGGAGGCAGAAGACTCCACCCAAGCGGAACAGGAGAATCCACCCTCTGCTTATAGTGAGCCTGCCGTACCCCTAGTGAGACAAAGAGCCGGTAGACAGCTGCCCAGTTTACCCTTGACAGCTCCTACACCCTGTAGTTCAGGGCCAGCCAGTCAGCTCCGTAGGTCCACTAGGGCCACTAGAGGCCAGTTACCCGCACGTTGGAGGATCTAAATGTTTAAGTTGTTTTACAATGTTTACCTGTTTATTGTTGCTTGTGTGTAATTTTGTGTTTCTAGTTGTTTTTAGGAGTCTTCGGTGGATTTACCGGGAATCCTTTGTATATAGTTGGAGCGTAACCCAGGATGGACTAGAGACTGTTAAGGACTCGGGGTAGGACAGACCCCTACCTGGTTACGTCTCCCTGTGTTGGTGAAATGGACACCTTTGCTTTTCTTCAAAGACTGCACCCGGTTGCGGACATCCGTGACCATCTTATTGTGTTTCCTTATTGTATTTTATTGTTCTTTGATATACCTTGTTATATTTTTCTAAAAAGTGTTTAGTCCCGGAGTACTAAATTTCACTAGGGGGGAGTGTGACACCCCAGGGGTCTGGTTGTCACAGTGATAGAGATATTACGTCTGAGAGCAGGTGGGAGGTCCTTTGGTCAGGGATCCTGTGCATGCCACACCTCCTGCCCAGCCTTGGGAGGGGAAGAACTTCCCCTGTATAAACCCGGGGCTGAGGCAGGGTTAGTGAGTCCAGGAAGAGTAGAGACAAGAGCAGCATAGGAAGCAGCAGAGTCACAAGGAGTCAGGGGCTGGCAGCTAAAGAGCTCGCCCTGACTAAGAAGATTCTTTACCGGACCCGGAGTCCGAGGCTGTGGGGACTAACTTCTACCCAGCAGCAGAATCCGTCAGGCAGGGGATTTCAGGTCCCCTGGCCCAGAAGCCCGAAGGCCCGGTCACACGCGTGGGACCAGCACCGCCATCGTGGAGCGGAAGCCATTAGAAGGCCCCGAGTCACCGGCCATACGGGTGAGCACCACACGGTACACTCAGGGACGTGGGCTACTTACATCAGCTTCTAGCAAGGTAGCCAGAAGAGTACAGTCAGCTTGGGAGGCCTACAACTACGCCTGGCCAGGGGAGATCCCATCTGCTCAAGGACTGACCAGGCCCCGTTCGCTAGCAAGTACTCCGGGAGGGTCTATCGTTGTTACCAGTAAAGACCCTGAACGCTACCATACCGTCTCTGAGTGGTTCCTGCTACCCCCATCATCCACGTCGGCTGCCCTGAGGCCATACCCCTCCCGTTGGGGGTTATACTATCACGCTGCACCATCCTTCCACCGGCCTCAGCGGTCTGCCCTGCAGCAGCAGCCCCCTGGCTGCATTCAACGGGTGGCGTAGTCATCAACCATTTTCTACCGCTAACAGACTGCCGTCCAGTTTGACTCCCTGGGCACGGACCGGGTCACCGCCACGAGACTACAACCCTAAACAGATCCGGCTCCGGGTAAGCTCCCGCGTGCGCAACGCAGCGCGACACAGGCCCAGGGGCGCGTCACTAACATCTGCAAGGTCCAGACGGTCGGCAGCACCAAGGCGGCAGGCATGTGAGGGTGGGGGAGATGGTTTTACCAGGGCGCATAGTAGCAGCCAAACTAGTGAGGAAGGTGCAGGAGCCCAGGAAGAAGTGGAGGACGAACTGATGGAAGACTCATCAGATGAGGGAGACCTTGATCACATTTCTGTTGTGTGAGGTTGGGGGGAGAGGGCAGAGGAAGGAAGCATGATTGTTACCTCGCCACCAACACAACAGGGTCTTGGTGCTCCTGGATGCGTAAGACACATGAGTGCCTTCTTGCTGCACTACCTGCAACATGACCCTCGAATTGTGAGAATTAGAAATAATCCTGACTACTGGGTTGCCCCACTGTTAGATCCCCGGTACAAAAGTAAATTCGCAGAAAGTATTCCTGCCATAGAAAGGGATGCACGCATGCAGGAGTATCAGCAGAGACAGCTGCAGAATCTTACATGTGCTTTTCCACATAACACCAGTTGTGCACGTAGTGAATCTCACAGTTCCAACTTGCCAACCGTGGGACCGTTGGCAAAAAAGCCTTGTCAAAGCAGCAGACAAGTTTTTGAAGCTGCTGGGTCCTCCAACGTCCCCCGAACAACAAGATGCAGGGTCCTTCAGAGATTTGTAAGCCATCCTGTCGACCTCCTCTATCCACTGTACACAAGAAGAAACGGCTTCAGTGGGCCAAACAACACATGAAGACTGACTTCAAAACTGTTTTGTTCACCGATGAGTGCCGTGCAACGCTCGATGGTCCAGATGGATGGAGTGGAGGATGGCTGGTTGATGGACACCCCATGCAAACACGGCTACGGCGCCAACAAGGAGGAGGTGGAGTAATGTTTTAGGCTGGAATCATTGGGAGAGAGATTGTCGGCCCCTTTAGGATCCCTGAAGGGGTAAATATGTACTCCGTAATGTATGTGGAGTTTCTCAAACAGCACTTCCTGCCATGGTTCAAGAAGAAGAACCGTGTATTCCGCAGCAAGATCATTTTCATGCATGATAATGCACCGTCTCATGCTGCACATAGCACATCTGCATCTCTGGCTGCTATGGGAATAAAAAGGGACAAACTTATGGTGTGACCCCCATGCTCCCCTGACCTCAACCCAATTGAGAACCTCTGGAGCATCATCAAAAGGAGTGTCTATGATGGCGGGAGGCAGTTCACATCTAAGCAACAGCTCTGGGAGGGTATTCTGTCCTCATGCAAAACACTTGAAGCAGAAACCATCCAAAACCTGACAAATTCAATGGACGAGAGAGTTCAGAAGCTCCTTTCGAACAAGGGGTCCTATGTGCAAATGTAACATCACCTAGAATAAAGTTTTGAGTTGAAAACTGTTTGATTTCAGTTTCTAATAACCTGATAATGCTTATAATTTCAAAAATTACCATTTTTTTGTTCTTTATTAAAATGAAAAGGTTGAAAACTCTGCTGTGCATAATAATTTGGAACATGCATTTTGAGTGCAGTTTGAGTATTTTATTTTTTTTTAAATATACTGTTATCATAGGCAGTTTGTACAAAAACCTTTCAATTGTACTCTAATAGTTATTTGACTGGAAAATTACAATGACTGCAATTCATATAGGTAATTTGGGAAAATCTGAGAAAATATTATTTGCATAATAATTTGGAACACAGTGTAGAGTCCAATTAGGAACATTATTACTTCTGTAATATAGTTTACTTTTTAGGAAATTGTTTTCTATGGGATGGGACAAAAGAGGGCTCCTGTTACTATGCAGGGTGGCACTATATCGCTTTTTTTCTTCAACTGGTGTAGTGTAGAGGACGGGGGGGAAGTGGGTATTTGTTCTAGAAGAGATCAGTTATTGATAACTGTGTGTTATTTTCTGAAAAGCTGATTCCTGGCTGGAAGAAGTGATGACTGTCTGTGCCAGATGAAGAAGAAAAGCGAAGATGAAGGACTTCGCCTAGAGACGTCACTGGTGAGTCAGTGTGTTACATGTACACTTACACTACCCACGTTATCAAAATTGTTGGTACCCCTTGTTTAATGAGAGAAAAACCCAAAATGGTCACAGTATTAACTTGAATCTGACAAAAGTAATAATAAATTAAAAATATTTGAAAATGAACAAATGAAAGTCAGACATTGCTTTTCTGCTTCCACAGAATTTTTTAAAAAAAATTAAACTGATGAAATAGGCCTGGACAGAAATGATGGTACTCTTAACTTAATATTTTTTTGAACAACCTTTTGAAGCAATCACTGCAATCAAACGATTCCTGTAACTATCAATGAAACTTCTGCACCTCTCAACAGGTATTTTGGCCCACTCCTCATGAGCAAACTGCTCCAGTTGTCTCGTGTTTGAAGGTTGCCTTTTCCAGAATGTTTCAGCTATTTCCAAAGATGCTCAATAGGATTTAGGTTAGGGCTCATAGAAGGCCACTTCAGAATAGTCCAATGTTTTCCTCTTAGCCATTGTTGGGTGTTTTTAGTTGTGTGTTTTGGGTCATTATCCTGTTGTAAAACCCCATGACCTGCGACTGAGACCAAGCTTTCTGACACTGGGCAGCATATTTCTCTCTAGAATCCCTTGATAGCCTTGAGATTTTATTGTACCCTGCACAAATTCAAGACACCCTGTGCCAGATGCAGCAGAGCAGCCCCAGAACATAATAGAGCCTCCCCCATGTTTCACAGTAAGGACAGTGTTCTTTTCTTGATATGCTTAATTTTTCCGTCTGTGAACATAGAGCTGATGTGCCTAGCCAAAAATTTCCATTTTTGTCTCATCTGTTCATAGGACATTCTCCCAGAAGCTTTGTGGCTTGTCAACATGTACCTTGGCAAATTCTAGTCTGGTTTTTTTATGATTTTTTTCAACAATGGTGTTCTCCTTGGTTGTCTCCCATGAAGTCCACTTTGGATTAATCAACGAAGGATGGTGCGATCTGACACTGATGTTCCTTGAGCTTGAAGTTCACCTTTAATCTCTTTAGAAGTTATCCTGGGCTCTTTTGTTACCATTCGTATTATCCGTCTCTTTGATTTGTCATCAATTTTCCCCCTGCGGCCACGTCCAGGGAGGTTGGCTACAGTCCCATGGATCTTAAATTTCTGAATAATATGTGCACCTGTATCACAGGAACATCAAGCTGCTTGGAGATGGTCTTATAACCTTTACCTTTAACATGCTTGTCTATAATCTTATTTCTAATCTCCTGAGACAACTCTTTCCTTTGCTTCCTCTGGTGAATGTTGAGTGTGGTACACACCATGTCACCAAACAGCACGGTGAGTATCTGTAGCCCTATATACAGGCCAACTGACTGATTACAAGATTGTAGACACCTGTGATGCTAATTAGTGGACACAACTTGATTTAACATGTCCCTTTTGTCACATTATTTTCAGGGGTACCAACATTTCTTTCCAGGCCTATTTCATGAGTGTAATTTTTTAAAAAATTCTGTGGATGCAGGGTTGAAAAGAAATATCTGACTTTCATTTGCTCATTTTCTTAGATTTTTAATTTATTATTACTTTTGTCAGATTCAAGTTATTTCTGTGACCATTTTGGGTTTTTCTTTCATTAAACGAGGGGTACCAACAATTTTGACCACTTGTGTATATAATATATATAGAGCTCCTGTGTATGTCACTGGTGATCACTGTATTACCTATACACTATATACAGAGCTCCTGTTTATAATGTCACTGGTGATCACTGTGTTACCTGTACATTGACACTATATACAGAGCTCTTGTGTATAATGTTGCTGGTGGTAATAACAGTGTTGTTAGTATTGTGGTTTGTATTCATGATCAGTATTGTAGTATTTGGTCACTTTAGGGAGGTAATATGTGGTCTGGTCATGGTGTGACCGTATTTGTTCCTTGTATGTGGTATTATTCGGTCACTATGTGGTGGTAATATGTGATCTAGTCATGGTGTGGTGGTATTTGTCCCTTTTATATGTGGTATTATTGGTGTTGATATAGTGGACTGTGCTGTGTATGGCGGTTATTTTGTTCTCGCTGATATTAACTAGGAAAATATTTTTTTCCATTAGGCCACAGCCCCACCATCAGTATTTGGTCAGTATTTTTTCTCAGGAGTGGCTGCCAAAACAAGGAGTGGGTGATAAATGCAGAATATTATACCCTTTCTCTGATTGTTCCTCACCTGGTTTTGGCTCCCACTTCTGAGAAAAAATACTGACCGAATACTGATAGTGGGGCCGTGGCCTTAGAGATTAAATACTTGGACCAGAGAGGCAGAGATGCATTTACAGTGGTTCTCTGGTAAAAACAAGTAATCACCTCTCCACTGGATCAGTGATAATATTGATTGGTGGTGGTCTGACTGCTGGCACACAATTCGGCAGAATGTGAAGCTTTCCTCCCCATTAGACTGGAGCAGCATGTGAGATAGAACCACTGATTCATTCATTCCCTCATTGGCTGTGAGCGCTGCTCTTTTTTGGAAGCCCCCAAGAGAATGAATAGAGCTGCGGTCAGATGTCCCACCTGTCGCTGCATTTTAAAATGGGGATAACTGTCCTGTCAGGGATAAAACTTCCCAATTCTTCAGATATGTGCGTTTTTCAATGTTCGGACCCAAACGATCAATAAGTGATCATCGATTCTATGGATCCCATGGATCAGTGATAACTTGTTTTAACAAAAGAGTCCCTTTAATGCAAACTACCGTAATTGTACATCCCAGTTATAGTATGTGCACAGTAGATGTGCAGGAGCCGCCAGTCAATGCTCCACTATAACAGGGATAGAGAATAACAGATATTTGCATATTGCTGTAGGTGGGCCCCTTTAATGCAAACTACCGTAATTGTACATCCCAGTTATAGTATGTGCACAGTAGATGTGCAGGAGCCGCCAGTCAATGCTCCACTATAACAGGGATAGCGGATAACAGATATTTGCATATTGCTGTAGGTGGGCCCCTAGAGTCAATTCCCCCTGAGGGTCCCAGACACCCCAGTCTAACCCTGTGTGTGACACATCATCAGACACATCCTGTTTCATTTATAATGGAGGCACTCAGAAAGTCACAAAGCCTATTTTTATAGGGCCATCAGGCGGCTCTTACTATTCTTAAAGGGCCAGCAGTCGGCCCTCGGTATTGTTAGAGAGCCATCAGCCGGCTATGCTTTGTTGTTCCCATTATTAACTAGTGGGTCTCCTATACTGTTATTGCGTATGCAGTGAATGCAAGGGCTGCCAAAAATTTGGAGGAACTCCAATGCCCCTTGCAAGAGACGTAGAGGTCAGAGAGCCCCCTAAAAACAATGTTCCCATTATTAGGAAGTGGGTCTCCCATAGTGTTTGCCTATGCAATGGATGCAAAAGCTGCAAAAATTTGGAGGCACTCCAATGCCCCTTGGAAGAGACATAGAGGGCCTCATGAAAAAATGTTCCCATTATTAGGAAGCGGGTCTCCCATAGTGTTTGCCTATGCAGTGAATGCAAAAGCTGCCAAAAATTTGGAGGAACTCCAATGCCCCTTGCAATAGACATAGAGGTCAGAGAGCCTCCTAAAAACAATGTTGCGATTATTAGGAAGTGGGTCTCCCATAGTGTTTGCCTATGCAGTGAATGCAAAAGCTGTCAAAAACTTGGAGGAACTCCAATGCCCTTTGCAAGACACATAGAGGAGGTGATGTGGTAGATATGGTGTTGAATGATATGGTGATGGAGGAGGAGGACAAAAGCAAATAGACAATATCAGGAAGCGTATACCCATGTGAAGGTGTGAAGTGGTGCATGGGAATAGACCTCCTAAAAAAGACACTGGATTTGAGTTTATGTTACTATGCTATCATTCGGTGGTGTTGAGAAGTCTGGCCCAATCCAGCCCTTGTTCATTTTTATAAGAGTCAGCCTGTCAGCATCATCAGTTGACAGGCGGATGCGCTTATCAGTTATAATTCCACCAGTGGCACTAAAAACCCGTTCTGACAAAACACTAGCGACAGGGCTGGCCAGTACCTCCAAGGCGTAGAGAGCCAGTTCATGCCACGTATCCAGCTTGGATACCCAATAATTATAAGGCACAGAGGAATCATGGATGACTTTGGTAAGGTCAGCAAGGTAATCCCTCACCATCTTCCCAAACTTTGCACTCCTTGTGAGAGTACCCTGCTCCCCAGGGCCTGTAAGATGGGAGGGTCTGAAAAAACTGTCCCAGAACTTTGACAGTGTTCCCCTGCCTCTGCTGGACTGGAGTTGGGTCTCTCTCACCTGTACTCTTTGGTTGTCCAATGAACTGTGACCTCTGCCGCCAGCATTTTCAGATGAAAATTTTTTTAAGAATTAAACAAGGACCAATATTTAAACAAGGATGATTAACAATTTAACAAGGACCTTCTGGTACTGCCCCATTTTAGTAGACCTGTTCGTCTCAGGAATAAGAGATATAAAGTTCTCCTTGTAGCGTGGGTCTAGAAGTGTCACCAACTAGTAATGACTGTCACCCAAAATTTTGAGAACGCGAGGGTCATGGGAAAGCCAGTGTACCATAAACTCAGCCATGCTTGCCAGACTGCTAACAGGCAAGACTTCCATGTCCTCACCAAGAGGACAACTGACCATGCTCCCCTCCTCCTCCTCCTCCCTGTCCTCAGGCCATCCACGCAGAACAGATGATATGACAGTTGTGCAGGTAGTACTGTCTATAGCACATGAAACTAGCTCCTCCTTCTCCTCCTCTTCCTCATTGTCACCCAATTCACGTTGGGATGAGATGAGGCTGGGCTGTGTGTAATCACCCTGTATGGTTCCTTGCTCCATCTCATCGTGCTCCGCCTGAAATGCATCCTCTATGATTGTGAGCAGAGAGTGTTTCAGAAGACAGAGAAGTGGGATGATGACGCTAATTATGGCATCATCGCCGCTCACCATCCATAGGATGGTACATATATCTGACATCCATGTCCACTCCTGAGGTCTTATGTGTGGAGTCTGAACTGAATACCGACAGCCTTGTTAAGCACATGGGCCAGGCATGATAATGCGGGGATGGCACACCGTGAGAAATAGTGGCGGGTGGGGACCGAGTACCGAGGGACGACCGCCGCCATCAGGATGCAGAATGCTTCCGTCTCCACAAGCCTAAAAGGAAACATTTCGAGCGCAAGCAGTCGCGAAATGTGTGAATTTAGTATTGTGGCCTGTTGGGCGCTAGCTGCATATTTGCGCATGCGTTCTAAGGACTATGGTAAAGACAACAGAATGCTGCGCTGGGACAAGGACGTGGACGTGCTTGCTGATGGTGCTAGTTGAGAGTGTGCAACGACAGGTGCAGGGAAGGAGGCATCTTCGCATGCGCCATGGACAGAGGTTTGGCTAACATGCACAACAGTGGAAGAAGCAGTAGTGCCACCCGCAGACACTGTTCCTGGACCCTGGGGTTCGGCCCACTTAGTTGAGTGCTTTACTGCTATGTTCCTGATCATGCTGGTGGTGGTCAGGCTGGTAGTTTTGCTACCCCTGCTGATGTTGGACTGGCAGGTGGTGCAAATGGCCTTTTTGGGGTTATCGGCAGAGTCTTTAAAAAACAACCAGACTCGGAAAGACCTAACAGTTGTACTGCAACTTCTATCGAGTTGATGTAACGGGGAACGGTTGCCCGCCTTCTTTCTGCGGCCACCACACTGCTTCTTCCTGCCTGTTGTGGTCCTACTCCTCCCTCTCCCTGTGTGCTGCTGTCCTCGCTCTGTATGTCCCCCTACCAGGTTGGGTCAGTTACTATATCATCCACCACCTCGTCTTCCACTTCCGCACCCTGGTCCTCCTCCTGACTTTCTGGCAATTGTGTCTCATCATCGTCCACCTCTTGTGACACTTTCCCACCGTCGCCTTCGTTTGACCGTGGCTGCGCAAATATTTGGGCTTTGCTACGTGTGATCTCCTCCTGCCCCGCTTCAAGTGGACCGAGTGAGAGGCCTGAATCTATGAATGGAAAAGTGAACAGCTCTTCGGAGTGTTCAAGTGTCAGATCAGTTGTCGCCAGGCACTCGGCATGGTGGGAGGATGGAGGATCAGTTTGAGGAATATGCAGTCCAGACTCACGGCTACTGAGACTTGACCGTGTGGAAGACAGGGTTGTGGTGTTGGTGTCTAAGTGACTGTCAGCATTATCTGCTATCCAACCAATAAACTTTTCACACTGCTCTGTGTTCAATAGTGGTTTTCTGCAGTCTCCTATTAATTGGGACAGGAAGGTCGAGCGACAAGATGAAGGTGTTTGCTGTGGCACAATTTCAGCTAGCCCACGGACTCGGCCTCGTTCTCTGAATGCACCATCATCGCCATCACGTCCACTTCCCCATCCCTTGCCACGCGCCTTGCCCATTTTAAATGGAGGACAATATTTTCCACATTCACCACAAATGGCTGGATTTGAACCGCAGTGATATGTGATACGTGTGACAGAAAACCACAGTTTTAAATAGCTGGTCTGTAGGTTACTATTTTTAACAGCGACCTTGTGTCAATAACTTCACTGACACACTGCAACAAAATTTAAATGGAGGCCAGAAATGGCAGAATTTTGAGTGCACTTATATGTATTATTCGTGTGACGGACAAACCACAGTTTTAAATAGCTGGCCTGTAGGTAACTATTTTTAACAGTGAACTAGTGTCAATAACTTCACTATCACACTGCAACAAAATTTCAATGGAGGCCAGAAGTAGCAGAATTTTCAACGAACTTATATGTGATCCATGTGATGGACAAACCACAGTTTTAAATAGCAGGCCTGTAGGTAACTATTTTAAACAGCGAACTGGTGGCAATAACTTTGCTAACACACTGCAACAAAATTTCAATGGAAGCCAGAAGTAGCAGAATTTTCAGCACACTTATATGTGATCAGTGTGACGGACAAACCACAGTTTTAAATAGATGGATTTTTAGCGCTGTAATATGGAAAGGATCTGGCTGTATTCTGCAGTGCCAACAAGCAAATGGAGCAGAAATACGGTGTTCTCTGGATAACTTTTTCAGCAAATAATCAGGATTAAGGTCCCAAAAAAATATATTTCTTTCCCCTGATACCTGGGGCTATTTCTAGAAATATCTGTAAAAGCACCAGCAGCAGCAGACAGAACTGGAATGGACCCTCTTGCTATATGCACTGCAGCCACATATACTGCCTGCCTGCCTAGCTCTGATATCTATGCAGTTGGATTAGTCCTCAGAAGGACTATTAGTTGTGATGGATATGTGTATAATACATGGTGGTATACCGACACTAACTAAGTAACAAGCAAATCTCTCCCAAGCTCAGCAGCACCTTTCCCTACACTGCCTGATTCCAGAGTAGACTGTGACGAGCCTGGCACCCCCAGGTCTGATATAGACCTGATGACGTAGTGCGGCCAGCCAATCACTGTAATGCCACAACCAACATGGCTGCGGCATTACAGTGTGTGGCAGACAATCCCTGCATGTTCATTTGCTCTCTAAAGAGCATCAAACATGCATAGAGGGGACCCAAGCTCCCGCCGAGCAACCCCAGAAATACTCGGTGAGCACCGAGCATCTTGAGCAGTGAGATGCTCGGGCGAGTACCGAGCAGTAGCGAGCATGCTCGCTCATCACTAGTAAGGATATAACAACTGAAAAAGCCTTAAGTCCACGGCTGTGGCTTCATGACTGGAAGAAAATCTTCCAGATAGCAATTTACCAGATTAGGAGTATCACGGTAGGCATGGTGCACTTTTGGCAATGAAGAGGTCTTGGTAGTAGTCATAAAGTTGTTATTAAACCAACATGTTTTGGTGCTGAATCTGCGCCTTTCTCAAGGTAACTAACCAGATGGTAAAACTGCAGAATTGGCTCTTATTGGTGGAATATGTGCACCAAAAAAATTGGTAGTTCTGTATTAGGGCCAAGCAACAGGTTAAAAATAATAATAATCACTTCACAGCCTACTCTTCCACCTCTCCATGCCTCTTCTTTACCCATTATCTCTCTGTGTGGATCATCTTCAGTCAGCACTTCACAATGTTATGACTAGAGATGAGCGGTGTTCGACTCGAACTGTTCGCCAATCTCAAATTCGAGCTGTTTTTGGCGGTGTTCGAGCCGTTTGGCGAACACGAACGATTTGAAAAAAATTCGGCTGTTCGAGGTTATGTTCTATAACTGTTCGTGCACCAAAATCATAACTGGATTTTTTCTCAGTAATGATGAAAATTAATGTTAATACGCAGTTTGAGTGTACAGCGGGGCGGGGGGAGGGGCAGGGGATGGATCTCTGCAGGAATAATGAAGATCTCCATTTTTTTTCTCTTTCCCGCATTTACAGTGGGGAGGTGCAATCTGTCAGCCTTTCAGCAGTGCACACACGGAGCGAACTGCTTTTTTTCACACAAGCAAGGGCATGTGTCATTGGCAGTGTATGTCACATGTCCTTGCCCTATAAGACCCAGCCATTTTCCCCGTCGCCACCATTTTCTCACTGCTGCAGTTGCGTGTTAGACGGCACCGCTGTTCTGTGTGTGCTATACTTTGTTAATTTCAAGCCAATTTTCGCACAAATCTACAGATAGCTTGGGAGTAGGGAAGAGTTGTGATTGCAGTCCTTTTAAGGACTAGGTTACATCATTTCATATGACTTTTATCAGGCAGGTCTGTGCTCTTAAATAGATAGGTTGGGAGTAAAGACTAATTGTAATTGCAGTCCTTTTCAGGGCTAGGTTACATCAGTTCCTATCACTTTTTACCAGGCAGGTCTGTGCCAGTGCTGTGCAAGTTTTTTTCACAGCATTTGGCTAAATCTAGCAAAGCAAATCCTTTTTGGCCTATTGCAGAGTGTGTTAGTCAGTGGAGTAGCCTATCTGTGTTGCAAGCTACACCACCTGTGTATAGAATATCAAATTTTTTACTGCACCTAGTGAAGTAAAACCTTTTGGGCATAGCATCATTCTATTAGTCCATCTATACTAACCTCCACCAGGTTGCAAATTAAAAATAATTTTTATCTGCATCTAGCTCTGAAAAAATATTTAGGCTTCTAGCAGTGTGTGGGACTTGTTCTATTAGTCCATCTATACTAACCTCCATCAGGTTGCAAATTCAATATAATTTTTTTCTGCATCTAGCTCTGAAAAAATATTTCAGCTTCTAGCAGTGTATGGGACTTGTTCTATTAGTCCATCTATACTAACCTCCATCAGGTTGCAAATTCAATATATTTTTTTTCAGCATCTAGCTCTGAAAAAATATTTCAGCTTCTAACAGTGTGTGGGACTTGTTCTATTAGTCCATCAATACTGACCTCCATCAGGTTGCAAATTCAATATATTTTTTTTCTGCATCTAGCTCTGAAAAAATATTTAGGCTTCTAGCAGTGTGTGGGACTTGGTCTATTAGTCCATCTATACTGACCTCCATCAGGTTGCAAATTAAAAATAATTTTTATCTGCATCAAGCTCTGAAAAAATATTTAGGCTTCTAGCAGTGTGTGGGACTTGGTCTATTAGTCCATCTATACTAACCTCCACCAGGTTGCAAATTAAAAATAATTTTTATCTGCATCAAGCTCTGAAAAAATACTTAGGCTTCTAGCAGTGTGTGGGACTTGGTCTATTAGTCCATCTATACTAACCTCCACCAGGTTGCAAATTAAAAATAATTTTAATCTGCATCTAGCTCTGAAAAAAATATTTAGGCTTCTAGCAGTGTGTGGGACTTGTTCTATTAGTCCATCTATACTTTCCTCCACCAGGTTGCAAATTAAAAATAATTTTTATCTGCATCTAGCTCTGAAAAAATATTTGGGCTTGTAGCAGTGTGTGATACTCATTGTATTAGGCCATCTATACCAAGCTCCACCAGCTTTGAAATTAATAATAATTTTTAGCTGCATCTAGCCCTGAAAATAATTTTTCTTCCCAATAGTGGTAGCAATAGAAATATGGGACGAGCGCCTGGCTAACAAAAATATACGCTTCATAACAAAAAACAACAGCCTAGCGCATTGCATTAATAAGATGGCATCATCGTCTCTCCCAGTGCTAGGTCTACTACGCTGGCTAGCATTCCTGTGCCTAAAACACAATGTATGGGTCCGCGCTAGCCACTATGCTGAGGAGTCTAAAGCTGCTGCTAATGCTTTATAACAATTCAATTGGCAGTTTTCACAGAGCTCTTCCCCAACGCCCACCCATCGGGCAACAGTTGCCCACCCTCCCTATGGGATCTAGTGGCGAATAGTTGATGTCATTAATCAGAGCGTCAGTTGCCCCGTCGACGTGGCAAGCATACGGTAAGGCATGGGAAGAGTGGACACGACTAGTAGCAGGCAGACGGGTTGACCAATGTGAACAAGCCAGATCACAAGTCACCATAGAATTTCTCCACCAGCTAATGATGAGGGGCATATCAGGGGCGTCAGCGCAGCGGTGTCTGACCGGAGTAGCATTTCACTTCCAACTACTGAATTGGGGAGATGTGACAAAGATTCATCATCAGACAATCCATAAAAGGGTGGAAAAGGTGTCAGCCAAGTCAGGAGTGTAGACGTCCCGTCCCGTGTCACTAAAACTGATTTCTCACATCATATCCCTAACACCATTAACATGACACTCACAATTTGAAGCAACACTACTGTCTACTGCATTTGTGATCGCCTTCTTCGGGGCACTATGCATAAGCGAATTAGTCCCTCAATCCAAAATTACCACCAGTGGAGGCTTATTACACCAGGACGTAGTCATAGCCAATAATGCAATACGTCTACGCATAAGCCAATCGAAAACGGTTCCAGCAGGCAGGGGCACTTGGGTACTTCTACAACCCACAAACGGTATACTGAGTCGGGTAACAATAGTAAAAACATATCTAACCATCAGATCACAAAGTAATTTCTTCCTATCACGCATTGATGGAACGCCATTATCAAGATACCAGTTCCAAGCTATATTTAATAAATGCATAACATCGGCAGGGAACCACCCCAAAGATTACGGGACACACTCATTCTGCATAGGCGCGGCCACAGAAGCAGCAAGAGCAGGACTGTCAGAAACGGAAGTTCAGATAATAGGGAGATGGCGATCCACGTGTTTGGCGAGATATATAAGACCGGACTTGTTATCCTAACGTGGTTTGTTTCTTTTACAGGGGATGCTAAGCCAACAGTGTTGGTGATAGGCCACTCGCATATATATTGGGCAGAAAAAAGGGCGAAAGTCCGCCCTGGCGGGAGGAAATTAGAGTTTCATAACACATATTTCAACTGGAGAGGTATTAGAGGCCTGCTATGGCCACAGGTATTAATTGAGGTAATCAAGGTAGGGAGAGAGGCAAGAGGTCTGGTCATCTTAGTTAGTATGGCAAGGTGCGCGAGACATCACGGCCATCGAACGGACAAGGCGGGTAATAAATATTCGGATGGCAAAACTTAGAAGAGACAGAGGCAGTGTAGTGATACGACACCGACAACTGGAAGGAGATAAAGCAGGCCTCATACGGCCCGACGGTGTTCACTTAATGGATATTGGACTGGACATATTCCTGTCAAGACTCCAGGACAGAGTGGAAGAAGCGTTAAGAGGGATGGGTGGGGGTCAGAGTCCTGCATACGAGTGCGCAGGATCCTCCGTGGCCTGGAAATAGAAAGGACATGTTGGAGAGTTACACTTGTTGGCCAAATTGCTGGAGTGGAGACCCAGGGCATGCTGCAACAAGCTGAATTATTTTAGAAATAAAATGCCTTTCTAATGGAATGAGTATAAAGAGTTAATAAAGCTGTGACCGATCCTCACCCATCCAGTTGTAAGAGTTACATTATTGTATTGTCAAGGAAAGGGGGGCGGTAGGGGGGCTGAGCGTCTGGGTTTGGTTGGGGGTCCCCACAGTCTGCCTAGGCTAGATGCATTTAAAAATTCTTATTAGATACACAGGCGGTGCAGCTTGCTTCGCAGCTGGTCTACTACGCCCAAAGTATTGCCTAGGCTAGATGCAGTTAAAAATTCTACGCTGACTAGCAGACACTGAAGATTTGGAGCAGACCTCTGAGTAAACAGCTCTTCAGACTCAACCATCTGTGTTACCCCTAAGCCATAGTGTATGTAGTTTCTTACAGTTAAAAGGGGGGGGAGCGACCCAACCCACCTGGAATTGACGATGCCAACGTCACGTAAGACACAGCAAGGGGACTCCAAAAAGAGTCTCCATTTTTTCCCAAAATTGTGGCACAGACACTACTTAACCCTAGAATGCATACCTGGGGCCTCGCAGGCCCGCCCTGTTAATTGTTTTCTATTTTCTGCAAGATTACTTTAGTTAGAATTTTGAAATTCTAGGTATTCTTCAGGTATATAGTTGTTTGTCATTTGAGTTTGAGTTATTCCATGTTATTTGCTCACGGGCCTAAAAGGCCCCAGGTATGTAAAAGTGTAGATTTTTATGGTCATGCGTTCTAGGGTTAAGTGGCATCAATTGCCCCACAGTTGCTTAAAACGGTTGCTGAGGTGATTTTACCAAATCCTCAAGCTTTTAATCTCCCCAGGATGACACAGGGGTAGAAAAGTCCTTGCGAATCCATGATTTGTTCATCTTTATGAACGTGAGTCTGTCTACATTTTCAGTGGACAGCCGCGTGCGCTTATCTGTCAGCACACCAACAGCAGCGCTGAACACACGTTCAGAGAGAATGCTGGCTGCAGGGCATGACAAGATCTCCAAGGCGTGAGTGGCAAGCTCCGGCCATTTTTCCAGATTGGAATACCAAAATGAGCAAGGGTCCAGTGACACAGTCATGGTTTCGATGTTCACTTGGAGATACTCCTGTACCAACCTCTCGAGGCGATGACTATGTGTCAGACTTCTTGTCTCCTGTGGCCTTGCAAAGGATGGTCTAAAAAAGTGGTGAAACAATTCCACAAAATTGCTGTTACCAGCAGATACTGTGTTACTGTTACGGTTTGAGTGATGAAGACTCGACAGTCCGACGGTTGGCAAGTTGGAACTGTGAGATTCACTACGTGCACCACTGGTGTTTTGTGGAAAAGCACATGTAAGATTCTGCAACAGCGTCTGCAGATACTCCTGCATGCGTAAATCCCTTTTTATGGCAGGAACTATTTCGGCAAATTTACTTTTGTACCGGGGATCTAAGAGTGTGGCAACCCAGTAGTCGGGATTACTTCGAATTCTGACAATCCAAGGGTCATGTTGCAAGTAGTGCAGCAAGAAGGCACTCATGTGTCTTGCGCATCCAGGAGGACCAAGTCCTTGTTGTGTTGGTAGCGAGGCAAGAATCATGCTTCCTTCCTCTGCCCTCTCCCCCCAATCTCGCACAACAGAAATGTGATCGAGGTCTCCCTCATCTAATGAGTCTTCCATGCCCATCGCTAGTTCGTCCTCCACTTCTTCCTCGGCTCCTGCACCTTCCTCGACAGTTTGGCTGCTACCATGTGCCCTGGTTAATCCCTCTCCCCCACCCTCCCATGCCTGCCGCCTTGGTGCTGCCAACCGTCTGGACCTTGGAGATGTTATCCCTTCCGCATACGACTCCTCCTCTACTTCCTCCAGCTCCTCTTGTCCCACCACCTGACTCTGAATTCTGTTTAATGTGTGCTCCAGCATGTAAATCACCGGAATAGTCATGCTGATAATGGCATAGTCGTCAGCACTAAACATCTTCGTCGCCATTTCAAAAATGTGCAGAAGGGTGTGTGGCGCCCCTGAGGGTTCAGTCGCCACAGAGTTACTGCATCTCACCCATAGGTGTGGTATCTTACCCTCAGGTAAGGAAGGCGTATGGCTCGGGACCCTAACACCTGCATCCAAAACATACCCGCAGTGGGGGTAGGGCGAGATTGCTCCAAAGGGAGAGCACAGTCCCAGGTCCCTAGCTGGCGGGAGGGTCCTATGTAGTGGGTTCTTAGGGGAGCAGCTTAGGGGAGCACATGACAGGGAGAGTATAAATAGGAAGCCATCTTAGAAAGAGCATGCCAGTCAGAGGAGGAAAAGTGACAGGAGCAGAGGCTCTGCATGAGCTCTGCTCCGGAGGTGGGACTAGCCTGGGAGGCCCAGGACTGAAGGAGAGAAGAGAGGAGTGGGAGCAGAAAGGCTCCAGGAGCCGAAGGGACCATAGGGCTACGGGCCATGCAGAAGGCCACCTGTACTCCCGCTGCTACCAGGAGGTAGAGGGGTCAGGCCAGATAATGGGAACCGGTCCCTCAACTAGCGGAGAAACAGCAAGGCTCAACTAGAAACCGGAGGCTGCAGCATTTCATGTACTGCAGGCCAAAGTCCACACCAGTCTCACTAAGAAGGTAGCCACATAGGACCCAGGGGATGGAACACACGTCGCCCGCCAAGGCCTGAGGATACCGGATAGAAGTGTCACTGGGTGTGAGGTGCAGGGAGAAGGCCAGAGAAAGGACACACAGAAGGGGGTCCTGCTAAGTACTCCGGAGCTATCTGGGGGTGGACTGAGCCCCTCACTGAGTACGCACAGCACGACGGGGGAGATTGCTCTGGTACCTGTAATCTGGACTGCAGCAACTGTGAGTAAAGATCTTGGGACTGCATCACACGGACTCTGTGTTCATTACTGACTTCCTGCACTACAACCACCATCATCCACAGACACTGCCCTGAAGCTACACTCTTCCTGTGGTGAGTAATAATACCATTGCTGCAAAACCACCAGCTTCAGAGGACTGTTCCGCAGAGGCGGCACCTTTTGCCGCACTCCACAGGTGGCGTAGTCGGACATTATAAAACCCATATATACAAATTACCCTTGGATTGACCGCCCTGGGTCGCGGACCGGGTCACCGCCACAGTGACTACAACCCCCAGCGTCTACCGGCCCGGCTCCGGGTACCCCACGGCCCAGGGGGCGTCTCAACTTCATAGGTCCCTGATCTGAGACCACTTCTGCAGCGTGATTTGCCCCACCTCTGGATCTCGTTGGCCCAGGCTATACATCAGAACGTATTGCACCAGGGCTTGTCGGTGCTGCCACAGTCGCTGCAACATGTGCAGAGTTGAATTCCACCGTGTCGGCACAACGCATTTCAGCCGGTGAACTGGCAGGCCCAACAACTTCTGTAGAGATGTAAGTCGTTGAGCTGCGGGATGCGAAAGGCGGAAGTGAGCACACAGCGACCGTGCCCTCTGCAGAAGGCCATCTAGTCCGGGATAGTGGTCTAAAAATTGCTGGACAACCAGGTTCAACACGTGAGCCATACAAGGCACGTGTGTGACATTGCCCTGGCGAAGGGCCGCACTCAGGTTTGCAGCATTGTCGCACATGGCCTTCCCTGGTTGCAGGTCCAGTGGAGACAACCATTCATGAAACTCGGTCTCCAGAGCTGAGCACAACTCCTCAGCTGTGTGACTCACATTTCCCAGACATTTCAAAGTAAACACTGATGCCGTTGAGCCCTGCTACCAGCATAGTAAGGAGGTGTGCAGGATTCCTTCTGCGCAGTTAGAAAGCAGGTGGCATTACCAGACAGGCTTTGGGTGCAGGTGGAGGACCGAGAGGAGGTTGAGGAGGCAGAAGCAGTGGAGGAACTTCGAGATAAAGAGGATTGACGCACAACTCGTGGGGAAGGTAAGACTTGGACAGCAGCCCCTTGTCCTGCTGTCAACATAGTTACCCAGTGCCCAGTCAGCGACATGTACCGCCCCTGTCCATGCCTACTCGTCCAAGTGTCTGTGGTGAAATGCACCCTGTCACACACAGAGTTTCTCAAAGAAGCGGTGATGTTGTGTGCGACATGCTGGTGGAGCGCAGGCACACCTTTCTTTGAGAAGTAGTGCCGACTGGGCATCTGGTACTGGGGCACTGCGACGGACATAAGGTCTCAAAAATACTCTGTGTCCTCCAGTCGGAAAGGCAGCATTTCTGTAGCCAAGAGCTTGCAGATGGTGAAATTCAACCTCTTAGCTTTGTCATGGCTAGGAGGAAATGGTCTTTTACTTTTCCACATCTGAGGGACCGAGGGCTGGCTGTTGTGCTTAGACGGGGTTGAGTAGGGTGTCCCCGGCAAACTGCCGGTCTGTGAGGAAGATGCAGGCGGATATGTTAGGTTGCCTTGATCCAAAGGTGGTGCTCTCGATGTCGGAGAGCACTCAACACCAGCAGGTGTTTCCACTTCCCAATGAACTGACGACCTGCCAATCACACTGGCTGTTGCGGGTAAAGAGGTGGCAGGTCTACGTCCAAAAACATGTGTGACTGCTGTCCCCCCAGTCACAGAGGATGAAGAGGCTGCGGATGCAAAAGATTGGGCAGACGGTGGTTGGCCCGGCCCGCTAGGCCGCATTGTAGCACAGTGAGCTTCCCACTGCAACTTATGCTTCATATCCATGTGACGGTACATGCATGAAGTACTCAAACTATGGATTTTTTGGCCTCTGCTTAGCTTTTGCTGACAAACATTACAGATAACACGAGTAGAGATGAGCGTTGTTCTACTCGAACTGTTCGCCAATCTCAAATTCGAGCTGTTTTGGGCGGTGTTCGAGCCGGACGGCGAACACGAACAATTTGAGAAAAATTCGGCTGTTCGAGGTTATGTTCGATAACTGTTCGTGCACCAAAATCATAACTGGATTTTTTCTCAGTAATGATGAAAATTAATGTTAATACGCAGTTTGAGTGTACAGCGGGGTGGGGGGAGGGGCAGGGGATGGATCTCTGCAGGAACAATGAAGATCTCCATTTTTTTTTCTCTTTCCCGCATTTGCAGTGGGGAGGTGCAATCTGTCAGCCTATCAGCAGCGCACACACGGAGCGAAGTGCTTTTTTTCACACAAGCAAGGGCATGTGTCATTGGCAGTGTATGTCACATGTCCTTGCCCTATAAGACCAAGCCATTTTCCCCGTCGCCACCATTTTCTCACTGCTGCAGCTGCGTGTTAGACGGCACCGCTGTTGCTGTGTGCGCTATACCTTGTTAATTTCAAGCCAATTTTCGCACAAATATACAGATAGCTTGGGAGTAGGGAATAGTTGTGATTGCAGTCCTTTTAAGGACTAGGTTACAGCATTTCCTACGACTTTTATCAGGCAGGTCTGTGCTCTTAAATAGATAGGTTGTGGGAGTAAAGACTAATTGTAATTGGAGTCCTTTTCAGGACTAGGTTACATGAGTTCCTATCAGTTTTTGCCAGGCAGGTCTGTGCCAGTGCTGTGCAAGTTTTTTTCACAGCATTTGGCTGAATCTAGCAAAGCTAATCCTTTTTGGCCTATTGCAGAGTGTGTTAGTCAGTGGAGTAGCCTATCTGTGTTGCAAGATATAACACCTGTGTATAGAATACCAATTTTTTTACTGCACCTAGTGAAGTAAAATCTTTTGGGCATAGCATCATTCTATTAGTCCATCTATACTGACCTCCATCAGGTTGCAAACTGAATATAATTTTTTTCTGCATCTAGCTCTGAAAAAATATTTGGGCTTCTAGCAGCGTGTGGGACTTGGTCTATTAGTCCATCTATACTGACCTCCATCAGGTTGCAAATTGAATATAATTTTTTTCTGCATGTAGCTCTGAAAAAATAGTTGGGCTTCTAGCGGTGTGTGGGACTTGGTCTATTAGTCCATCTATACTGACCTCCATCAGGTTGCAAATTAAAAATAATTTTTTTCTGCATCTAGCTCTGAAAAAATATTTGGGCTTCTAGCAGTGTGTGGGACTTGGTCTATTAGTCCATCTATACTGACCTCCATCAGGTTGCAAATTAAAAATAATTTTTTTCTTCATTTAGCTCTGAAAAAATATTTGGGCTTCTAGCAGTGTGTGGGACTTGTTCTATTAGTCCTTCTATACTGACCTCCAGCAGGTTGCAAATTGAATATAATTTTTTTCTGCATCTAGCTCTGAAAAAATAGTTGGGCTTCTAGCGGTGTGTGGGACTTGGTCTATTAGTCCATCTATACTGACCTCCATCAGGTTGCAAATTAAAAATAATTTTTTTCTGCATCTAGCTCTGAAAAAATATTTGGGCTTCTAGCAGTGTGTGGGACTTGGTCTATTAGTCCATCTATACTGACCTCCATCAGGTTGCAAATTAAAAATAATTTTTTTCTGCATCTAGCTCTGAAAAAATATTTGGGCTTCTAGCGGTGTGTGGGACTTGGTCTATTAGTCCATCTATACTGACCTCCATCAGGTTGCAAATTAAAAATAATTTTTTTCTGCATCTAGCTCTGAAAAAATATTTGGGCTTCTAGCAGTATGTGGGACTTGGTCTATTAGTCCATCTATACTGACCTCCATCAGGTTGCAAATTAAAAATAATTTTTTTCTGCATCTAGCTCTGAAAAAATATTTGGGCTTCTAGCAGTGTGTGGGACTTGGTCTATTAGTCCATCTATACTGACCTCCATCAGGTTGCAAATTAAAAATAATTTTTTTCTGCATCTAGCTCTGAAAAAATATTTGGGCTTCTAGCAGTGTGTGGGACTTGGTCTATTAGTCCATCTATACTGACCTCCATCAGGTTGCAAATTAAAAATAATTTTTTTCTGCATCTAGCTCTGAAAAAATATTTGGGCTTCTAGCAGTGTGTGGGACTTGGTCTATTAGTCCATCTATACTAACCTCCATCAGGTTGCAAATTAAAAATAATTTTTTTCTTCATTTAGCTCTGAAAAAATATTTGGGCTTCTAGCAGTGTGTGGGACTTGTTCTATTAGTCCTTCTATACTGACCTCCAGCAGGTTGCAAATTGAATATAATTTTTTTCTGCATCTAGCTCTGAAAAAATAGTTGGGCTTCTAGTGGTGTGTGGGACTTGGTCTATTAGTCCATCTATACTGATCTCCATCAGGTTGCAAATTAAAAATAATTTTTTTCTGCATCTAGCTCTGAAAAAATATTTGGGCTTCTAGCAGTGTGTGGGACTTGGTCTATTAGTCCATCTATACTGACCTCCATCAGGTTGCAAATTAAAAATAATTTTTTTCTTCATTTAGCTCTGAAAAAATATTTGGGCTTCTAGCTGTGTGTGGGACTTGTTCTATTAGTCCTTCTATACTGACCTCCAGCAGGTTGCAAATTGAATATAATTTTTTTCTGCATCTAGCTCTGAAAAAATAGTTGGGCTTCTAGCGGTGTGTGGGACTTGGTCTATTAGTCCATATATACTGACCTCCATCAGGTTGCAAATTAAAAATAATTTTTTTCTGCATCTAGCTCTGAAAAAATATTTGGGCTTCTAGCAGTGTGTGGGACTTGGTCTATTAGTCCATCTATACTGACCTCCATCAGGTTGCAAATTAAAAATAATTTTTTTCTGCATCTAGCTCTGAAAAAATATTTGGGCTTCTAGCGGTGTGTGGGACTTGGTCTATTAGTCCATCTATACTGACCTCCATCAGGTTGCAAATTAAAAATAATTTTTTTCTGCATCTAGCTCTGAAAAAATATTTGGGCTTCTAGCAGTGTGTGGGACTTGGTCTATTAGTCCATCTATACTGACCTCCATCAGGTTGCAAATTAAAAATAATTTTTTTCTGCATCTAGCTCTGAAAAAATATTTGGGCTTCTAGCAGTGTGTGGGACTTGATCTATTAGTCCATCTATACTGACCTCCATCAGGTTGCAAATTAAAAATATTTTTTTTCTGCATCTAGCTCTGAAAAAATATTTGGGCTTCTAGCAGTGTGTGGGACTTGGTCTATTAGTCCATCTATACTGACCTCCATCAGGTTGCAAATTAAAAATATTTTTTTTCTGCATCTAGCTCTGAAAAAATATTTGGGCTTCTAGCGGTGTGTGGGACTTGGTCTATTAGTCCATCTATACTGACCTCCATCAGGTTGCAAATTAAAAATAATTTTTTTCTGCATCTAGCTCTGAAAAAATATTTGGGCTTCTAGCAGTGTGTGGGACTTGGTCTATTAGTCCATCTATACTGACCTCCATCAGGTTGCAAATTAAAAATATTTTTTTTCTGCATCTAGCTCTGAAAAAATATTTGGGCTTCTAGCAGTGTGTGGGACTTGGTCTATTAGTCCATCTATACTGACCTCCATCAGGTTGCAAATTAAAAATAATTTTTATCTGCATCTACAGTACCTCTGAAAAAATATTTGGGCTTCTAGCTGTGTGTGGGACTATTTGTATTAGTCCATCTATACTGACCTCCATCAGGTTGCAAACTGAATATATTTTTTTCTGCATCTACCTCTGAAAAAATATTTGGCCTTCTAGTAGTGTGTCGGACTTTCTCTATTAGTCCATCTATACTGACCTCCATCAGGTTGCAAATTAAAACTAATTTTTATCTGCATCTACAGTACCTCTGAAAAAATATTTGGGCTTCTAGCTGTGTGTGGGACTATTTGTATTAGTCCATCTATACTGACCTCCATCAGGTTGCAAATTCAAAATAATTTTTTTCTGCATCTAACCCAGCCAATAGTTTTGGCCTAATACCACAGTTTGGCCACTCAGCTCTGCTCGGTTACCATCCATTGTTTTTTTGTGCAAACAACTCCAGAGTTGTGAATTAGTTAACCACCAAAATGAGTGGAAAAAGGCCTGCTGCTGGTGGAAAGGGGAATAGGCGTGTTGGGAAGGGGAAAAAAGGTTGTGTCCGTGGGGTAGGTGTTAAAGCAACAGTAACATCTGCAGAAGAAAGACCATCTTCCAGCCAAACTAAAATGTCTACTTCTTTTAGCGGACAATGTGATAAGATCCCTTTCTTACGGCCACGCCAATCGCTACAAATTCCAGATGAGGCACAAAAACAGCAGGTGCTTCAACGGATATCAAGTGCTCCTTTAAGTGGGCTCTCCTCCACATCAACTTCAACATCACAAATACTCCAGTCCTCAAAGGTGTCACCCAAATCGCACTTGCTTCCTCACAGCTCCCAAATCTCCAGCTGCCCGTCTGAGTATGAGGTAGAACAGATGGTTGAGTCTGCAGAGCTGTTTACTCATACTATAGCCTGGGAATCAGAGGTCGACTCCAGCGCTTCTGTGAATCCAGACGAGGAAATGATCTGCACTGATGCCCAGAATCTTTATGAGTCGGATCCAGGACCAGACGCAGAAGGTTCTGACCATAATGTAGACCCTCATTCCCAAACTGTAACTCCTGTTGGTGGAGACAATGAGGAAGACGATGATAAGACTCAAATACCTGATTGGAGCGACAACTTTAGTTTTTTGTCAGGGCAGGAACAGGTTGGCTCTGAGGACGACGGGTGTGATAACGCACAGGGTGATGATGATGAGGTCGGAGATCCCACTTACTGTCAACCCACAGTCAGCCAAGAGATGAGGTCAGCAGAGGAGGTGGAGGAAGATGCTAGTGACGACGAGGTCAGGTTGCGCCTTCCTGGACAGAGACGTAGTACTGGAAGCACGTCAACAACTGCATCCTCAAACACAACTCTGCCTCTCACAACAAGTCGTGGTGGCTCTTCAGGTCGCATGGGTGCTAAGCCTTGCATAGCCTGGGCATTTTTTCAGATCGATAAAGATGACCCAACTCGTGTTATCTGTAACATTTGTCAGCAAAAGCTAAGTAGAGGCCAAAAAATACATAGTTTGAGTACTTCATGCATGAACCGGCACATGGACATGAAGCATAAGTTGCAGTGGGAAGCTCAGTGTGCTACAATGCGGCCTAGCCGGCCGGGCCAATCACCGTCTGCCATATCTTGTGCATCCGCGGCCTCTTCATCCTCTGGGACTGGGGGGACAGCAGTCACACCTGTTTTGGGGCGCAGACCTGCCACCTCTTTACCCGCAACAGCCAGCGTGATTGGCAGGTCATCATTTTCTTTTGAGGTGGTAACACCAGCTGGTGTTGAGCGCTGTCCGACATCGATAGCACCACCTTTGGATCAAGGCAACCTAACATGTCCGCCTGCATCTTCCTCACAGACCGGCAGTTTGCCGGGGACACCCTTATCAACCCCGTCTAAGCACAATAGCCAGCCCTCGGTCCCTCAGATGTGGACAAGTAAAAGACCATTTCCTCCTAGCCATGAGAAAGCTAAGAGGTTGAATTTCACCATCTGCAAGCTCTTGGCTACAGAAATGCTGCCTTTCCGCCTGGTGGACACAGAGGATTTTCGAGACCTTATGTCCGTCGCAGTGCCCCAGTACCAGATGCCCAGTCGGCACTACTTCTCAAAGAAAGGTGTGCCTGCGCTCCACCAGCATGTCGCACACAACATCACCGCTTCTTTGAGAAACTCTGTGTGTGACAGGGTGCATTTCACCACAGACACTTGGACGAGTAGGCATGGACAGGGGCGTTACATGTCGCTGACTGGGCACTGGGTAACTATGGTGACAGCAGGACAAGGGGCTGCTGTCCAAGTCTTGCCGTCCCCATGAGTTGTGCGTCAATCCTCTTTATGTCAAAGTTCCTCCACTGCTTCTGCCTCCTCAACCTCCTCTCGGTCTTCCACCTGCACCCAAAGCCTGTCTGGTCATGCCACAAGCTTTCTAACTGCGCAGAAGGGATCCTGCACACCTCCTTACTATGCTGGCAGTAGGGCTCAACGTCATCAGGCGGTTTTTACATTGAAATGTCTGGGAAATGTGAGTCACACAGCTGAGGAGTTGTGGTCAGCTCTGGAGAACCAATTTCATGAATGGTTGTCTCCACTGGACCTGAAACCAGGGAAGGCCGTGTGCGACAATGCTGCAAACCTGGGTGCGGCCCTTCGCCGGGCAATGTCACACACGTGCCTTGTATGGCTCACGTGTTGAACCTGGTTGTCCAGCAATTTTTAGCCCACTATCCCAGACTAGATGGCCTTCTGCAGAGGACACGGTCGCTGTGTGCTCACTTCCGCCATTCGCATCCCGCAGCTCAGCGACTTACATCTCTACAGAAGTCGTTGGGCCTGCCACTTCACCGGCTAAAATGCGATGTGCCTACCCGGTGGAATTCAACTCTGCACATGTTGCAGCGACTGTGGGAGCACTGACAAGCCCTGGTGCAATACGTTCTGACGTATAGCCTGGGCCAACGAGATTCAGAGGTGGGGCAAATCACGCTGGAGGAGTGGTCTCAGATCAGGGACCTATGCACCCTTCTGCACAGTTTTGAAATGGCGACGAAGATGTTTAGTGCTGACGATGCCATTATCAGCATGACTATTCCGGTGATTTACATGCTGGAGCACATGTTAAACAGAATTCGGAGTCAGGTGGTGGCACAAGAGGAGGTGGAGGAAGTAGAGGAGGAGGAGTTGTATGCGGAAGGGCTAACATCTGCAAGGTCCAGACGGTCGGCAGCACCAAGGCGGCAGGCATGTGAGGGTGGGGGAGATGATTTTTACCAGGGCGCATGGTAGCAGCCAAACTAGTGAGGAAGGTGCAGGAGCCCAGGAAGAAGTGGAGGACGAACTGATGGAAGACTCATCAGATGAGGGAGACCTTGATCACATTTCTGTTGTGCGAGGTTGGGGGGAGAGGACAGAGGAAGGAAGCATGATTGCTACCTCGCCACCAACACAACAGGGACTTGGTGCTCCTGGATGCGCAACACACATGAGTGCCTTCTTGCTGCACTACCTGCAACATGACCCTCGAATTGTGAGAATTAGAAATAATCCTGACTACTGGGTTGCCACACTGTTAGATCCCCGGTACAAAAGTAAATTTGCAGAAATTATTCCTGCCATAGAAAGGGATGCACGCATGCAGGAGTATCAGCAGAGACTGTTGCAGAATCTTACATGTGCTTTTCCACAAAATACCAGTGGTGCACGTAGTGAATCTCACAGTTCCAACTTGCCAACCGTGGGACCGTCAAGTGTTCAGCACTCAAACCGTAACAGAACCACAGTATCTGCTGGTAACATCAATTTTGCGGAATCATTTCACCACTTTTTTAGCCCATCCTTTGCAAGGCCACAGGAGACAAGAAGTCTGACACATAGTCAACGCCTAGAGACGATGGTACAGGAGTATCTCCAAGTAAACATTGAAGCCACGACTGTGTCACTGGACCCTTGCTCTTTTTGGGCTTCCAATCTGGATAAATGGCCGGAGCTAGCCACTTACGCCTTGGAGATCTTGTCATGCCCCGCAGCCAGTGTTCTGTCTGAACGTGTGTTCAGCGCTGCTGGTGGTGTGCTGACAGATAAGCGCACGCGGCTCTCCACTGATAATGTAGACAGACTCACGTTCATAAAGATGAACAAATCATGGATCCGAAACGACTTTTCTACCCCTGTGTCATCCTGGGGAGAGTAAAAGCTTGATGATTGGTTAAAATCACCCTACCAACCGTTTTAAGCTTTCAAATTACTAATCATGTTTATCTGTATCTTGACTGGAAAATAATTTGGGCTTTGTAGCAGTGTGCAGCACTGATCCTATTAGGCCATCTATAATAAGCTTCACCAGATTTAAAATTAAAAATAATTTTTAGCTGCATCTAGCCCGGAAAATAATTTTGGGGCTCCGAGATGCGCAAGACACATAAGTGCCTTCTTGCTGCACTACCTGCAGCATGACCCTCATATTGTCAGAATTCGAAGTAATCATGACTACTGGGTTGCCACACTCTTAGATCCCCCAAACTTTTCGATCAACCTTTTCATTTTAATAAAGACCAAAAAAATGGTCATTTTTGAAATTATAAGCATTAGCAGGTTGTTAGAAACTGAAATCAAACAGTTTTCAACTCAAAACTTTATTCTAGGTGATGTTACATTTTCACATAGGACCCCTTGTTCGAAAGGAGCTTCTGAACTCTCTCGTCCATTGAATTTGTCAGGTTTTGGATGGTTTCTGCTTCAATTGTTTTGCATGAGGACAGAATACCCTCCCAGAGCTGTTGCTTAGATGTGAACTGCCTCCCGCCATCATAGACACTCCTTTTAATGATGCTCGAAAGGTTCTGAATGGGGTAGAGGTCAGGGGAGCATGGGGGTCACACCATAAGTTTGTCCCCTTTTATGCCCATATCAGCCAGAGATGCAGATGTTTTATGTGCAGCATGAGATGGTGCATTATCATGCAGAAAAATGATCTTGCTGTGAAATACACGGTTCTTCTTCTTGAACCATGGCAGGAAGTGCTGTTTGAGAAAATCCACATATATTATGGAGTTCATCTTTAGCGCCTTCAGGGATCCTAAAGGGGCCGACAATCTCTCTCCCCATGATTCCAGCCCAAAACATTACTCCACCTCCTCCTTGTTGGCGCTGTAGCCGTGTTTGCGTGGGGTGTCCATCAACCAGCCATCCTCCACTCCATTCATCTGGACCATCGAGCGCTGCACGGCACTCATCCGTGAAAAAAACAGTTTTGAAATCAGTCTTCATGTAATGTTTGGCCCACTGGAGCCGTTTCTGCTTGTGTGAAGTGGATAGAGGAGGTCGACAGGATGGCGTATGCACAGCTGCAAACCTCTGAAGGACCCTGCATCTTGTTGTTCGGGGGACGTTGGAGGCACAAGCAGCTTCAAAAACTTGTCTGCTGCTATGACAAGGCTTTTTTGCCGCTGCTGTTTCAACCTGACGTAATTGCCTGTAGGAAAGAGTCCTCAATTTGCCCTTATCAGCACGCACACGTGTGTACTGTGAATCAGCTACATACTTCTTGATTGCCAAGACACTTCATCCTGATCATCGCACAATGTTGATTGTAGTCATGCCTTGACCTAAACACTCCACAATTTGTTGCTTCTCAGCAGCCGACACATCCTTTTTCTTTCCCATTTTGGCAGAAAATGTAGGCTGCTTAATAATGTGAGAGAGCCTTCTTAAGTAGTCTTGCCTTTCATTGGACACACCTGCCAAACTAATTAGCACAGGTGTCTGCAATTGCTTACAGTGATATAAAGAGCCCTGACACACATCACCATCAATGAGTTTAACTGACAAACAAACAAATTCTTCCCTTATCACTCCTAAACACTTTTTGCATAATAATTTGGAACGCGGTGTACATGTGCTTTTCCACAAAACACCAGTGGTTCACGTAGTGAATCTTACAGTTCTAACTTGCCAACCGTGGTCTGTATGGAATTGTTCAATAAAGGGCCCAAAATTAAGATAACATAGATGGGAGAGGTCTCTATGAATAGGAATTCCTAAGTATTTGATACCCTGTGAGGGCCAGGCAAAGGGAAAGTTGGACTGGATGGAATCCTATATGGATTTAGGGAGGGAGACATCGAGGGCCTCAGACTTCGCTGCATTGATTTTAAAATTTTACCATGTAACAAAGTGATCTATTTCAGCCATAACAGCAGGCATGGATATATGTGATTGAGTGATATATACTAGGACATCATCAGCAAATAGAGAGCACTTGTACTCGGTGCCTCCCACCTCAATCCACCTAATATTGGGGTTATGGCGAATTGATGAGAGCAGGTGCTCCGTCACTAGGATGTATAAGAGAGGGGACAGAGGACATCCCTGCCTTGTCCCATTGGTGATTGTGAAAGGTGATGAAAATGTTCTGACGCACCCCCTGGGCCTTGGGACACCCGTAGCCGGACCCTTTTTGGTGGATGCTGGTGGTTGTAGTCTTCGTGGCGGCAATCCGGTTCCGTGGCTCAGGGCGGTCAAACCAGTGGCGGAACTATTTATGTGGTTTTGATGTTTAAATGTCCGACTACGCCACCCGTGGATTGCAGTCAGAGTGAACCGCCGCTACAGGGCAGACCGCTAAGGCTGGTGTTGTGGGTGCAGCAGAGCGTAGCATAACTCCCCACGGGAGGAGTATAGCCTCAGGGCAGTGTATGCGGAGGATGGGGGTGATGGTGCAGGGCAGCAGCAGTAACGACACGGAGTCAGTGATGCAGTTTTAGGGCCTTTACTCACAGTTCTTATTATCCAGACCACGTCTGCAGGTAACGGCTGCCCACGTCGTACTGTGCTCACCAGGTGAGGGGCTCAGACAACTCCCAGATAACTTTGGAGCGCTTCACAGGACCCCCTTTGTGTGTCCTTTGTCTGGCCTTTCTTACCAACACTTCTGTCCGGCTGCCTCGGGCCTCCTCTTGGTAAACTTGGCGCCAGTTTCCCTGACCCTATGTGGTGCCTTCCTAGCGGGTGGAGCAAGGGGCTGCGCCACATAAAATGTCAGAGCCTCCGGTTTCTAGCTGAGGGTCGTTTCCTGCCTCCACTAGTTCGGGGACCGGTCTCCCCCTTTGGCCTGACCCCTCCACGCAGGTGGATTCGGGCGTGCGGTGGCGACTCGCCCGTCCGCACCCCTGGGATCCCTTCATTCCTCATTCCTGGAGCGTTCTCCGCTCCTCTTCCTTCCTTCTCCCTCTTGCAGGCCTGGGCCTCTGTTACTAGGCCCACCTCCGGAGCAGAGCTCATGCAGAGCCCCTGCTCCCTGCCACTTCTGCTCAGACTTCTCTGCACTGAACTAAGATGGTGCCCACCTTTTATACTCCCTTCTCAATGCACCCAGGAACTGCTTCCTCCCTGCTCCTGCACTGCAGGGTTCCCCTTCCTCAGTGTTCCCTCCCCCCACTCCAGCCAGGGACAGGGACTGTCGTGCCCATCTCAGGGGCATATTGGTCGCCCTGCCCCACGGCAATGTGGTGTAATGCATGCAGGTGTCGGGTCCTGATCCACACTCCATCCTTATCTGAGAGTGAGATATCACACCTCTGGGTGAGGTGTAATACGTCTGTAGCAACCGAGCCCTCGGTGCTACAGTTCCATTTATCTTCAGCCTAGGTGACGTATTGTGATACAGGGCCGTGATTTTGGCTATAAAAGGGTCCCCTAGACCCCTACCCCAAGCTTTTTAAGAGAATCATATATGGCGTGCCAGGAGACTCTATGGAATGCTTTCTCAGCATCCAACGAGAGTATCTACTTACAAATTTTTAACTGCATCTAGCCCAGGAAATACTTTGTGCCTAGTAGCAGTGTCTGCTAGTCAGCGGATTATCCCGGCTGTTAAGCAAGCTACACCACCTGTAGTTTGGACACTTAATTTTTTCAAAGGAAATGCTTCGGGACCACGGGATACTTAGTGAAGAGCATCAGGAGGCACCCCAAGGCATAGGGGCTGGGACTGGCACTAGGATGCCTTGCGGTGGACAGCCGAGCTCGATCCTTATAAAAGCTTTTTAACTGCAGCAGCTTTAGTGGACGCTACTGGAGCTGGAATTACGCGGCTGCTGGCATGAGACTTGCCCTCCAATAGATCCTTGTAAATGGATTTAAAGTGTATTCATTCAAATTAAAGGGACAATTTAAATTAAAAAGCTTAGAGCTGCCTCCACCACAGGGGGGCTCTCTCGACCCACCAGCGGACAGGCACCAGTATTGGGAGAGGGGGGCTGGCCGTCAGGGTTCACCGCGGCTCTGGCACAAACCCGGCGACACGGAGGTGGCACGGGCAGGAGCGGACTGGCCGTCTCGGCTTCTCACTTTTTGGATTTTAGAAGGGCATGACATGCCTATATCTGTGTCTCCCCCTCCTTTTACTCCTCCACCTCTTTTCTTTTCGCATGACTATATGTACTTGTCACTTTTCCATGTGTTAGTTGTGTCTTCTGAGCAGTTTGTCAGCTTTTGGACACCTTTGAAGGTGTTTTCTATGTGTTTCTATGTGTTTTTGTTTGCCTGCCATTGGTTTTAACGGTGTTCGAAGGTGTTCGACGAACAGTTCGACGAACAGTTTGGCGAACACACGGGTGTTCGACGAACCGAACCGAACTCGAACACTACGGGGGTGGCTCAACACTAAACACGAGTTGGGTCATCCTTATCGATCTGAAAAAATGCCCAGGCTATGTAAGGCTTAGAGCCCAAGCGACCTGGACAGCCACTACGACTTGTGGTCAGAGGCAGAGTTGTGGTTGAGGATGCAGTTGTTGATGTGCTTTCAGTACTCCGTCTCTGTCCAGGAAGGCGCAACCTAACCTCATCGTCAATAGCATCTGTGACGCCCCGCTGCGCTTGATATCAAAGATCCTAGAAGAGTGCTTTCATGGAATCCTCCACAAGAGGCCCCATAAGCATTCACACATCTCCACCTTCCACTTCAGACAAGCAGAGGGAGCCCGTTAGGGATATAAATAGGGAAGGTGGAGCTAGGCAGTTCAGTTCCTTTGAAGAGTTCATGCAGTAGAGAAGCCTAAGAGAGGTCAGTCTGCAGTGGAGCTCAGTCTAGTCTAGAGAACTCAGTTAATAGTTCAGCAGTGGAGCACGAGGCTCCTGCTAGCTAGATTCAGGGAGCCCAGATAGAGCTTAAGGTGTGTCGGCGCCATAAGATCGGTGAAGCGCGGCAAGCTGCCGTTAGTGTGTATAGCCTAGTGAGGGCCCGAGTAGGCCGAAGGCGAGTGGCGAGTTAGTACATAAGGGGCAGAGGAGCTTAACCAGCTCACCCCGAAGCATTTACCCGACACCGGATCCGAGCTTACCGGGATCTCTATGACCCAGTAAGGCATAACCGGAATCCCCGGAGAACTACAAGTCCCAGGATCGCTAAGGTGCTGATACGTAACATAGCCAGGAGACGCTTAGGCCCCGCATACTGGGAGCGTGAACTCCAAGAGAAGGCCCTACTACAAGGTCAGCCAGCGCAGGACAGAGACAAAGTTAGGCCTAGTTCCAGGCAGGTCAGAAACTTACTACGCAGAGGCAAGAAACAGGAGGCCCTACACCCGCTCATTGGGGAGGATCCTGATATGCACCCTTCACCCTACAGCGCTCCGGGATGTGCCTGAATTTCCACCAGTAAAAGGTACTGAAGTGACTACCGTGTCCGTTCCTGTTCTTGCTCTGACCCAGCTGGGTCTCGCCTGTCCTGCATTCCCCCTGCATACGCTGCCGTGAGACCTAGCTCCACCTGTGGGGAGCTATACCATCGACCTGCCTTATCACCGGCCTCATTGGACTGCTACAGCGCTGGTGCTTCTCACCAGATACCACAGGTGGCGTCATGAATTCTTATAAAATTAACAATTATCCACCCTTTTAAAGAGTGACCCCAGGGTACGGGCCAGGGAGCCGACCACCGCGACATCCCCAAGGCCAGGCAAAGGCCCGGGTACCGAGTCATCCCCATCCCCTGGGCTAGTCACATCCTCCTCCACCTCCTCTGCTGACCTCATCGACTGGCTGACTGTGGGTTGACAGTAAGTGGGATCTCCAACCTCGTCATCATCACCCTGTGTGTTCTCACACCCGTCATCCTCAGAGCCAACCTCTTCCTGCCCTGACCGAAAAGTCAAGTTGTCACTCCAATCAGGTATTTGAGTCTCATCATCTTCTTCATCATTGTCTCCACCAACTGGAGTTACAGTTTGGGAACGAGGGTCTACATTATGCTCAGAACCTTCTTCATCTGGTCCTGGATCCGACTTATAAAGATTCTGGGCATCAGTGCAGATCATTTCCTCGTCTGGATTAACAGAAGCTCTGGAGCAGACCTCCGTTTCCCAGGCTATAGTATGAGTAAACAGCTGTGCAGACTCAACCATCTGTGTTACCCCATACTCAGACGGGCAGCTGGAGACTTGGGAGCTGTGAGGAAGCAAGTGCGATTGGGGTGACACCTCTGAGGACTGGAGTATTTGTGATGTTGAAGTTGAGGTGGAGGAGAGCCCACTTGAAGGAGCACTTGATATCCGTTGAAGTACCTGCTGTTTTTGTGCCTCATCTGGAATTTGTAGCGATGGGCGTGTCCGTAAGAAAGGGATCGTATCACATTGTCCACGAAAAGAAGTAGACATCTTAGTTTGGCTGAAAGATGGCCTTTCTTCTGCAGATGTTACTGCTCGACCCACCAGCGGACAGGCACCAGTATTGGGAGAGGGGGGCTGGCTGTCAGGGTCCACTGCGGCTCTGGCACAAACCCGGCGACACGGAGGTCGCACGGGCAGGAACGGACTGGCCGTGTCGGCTTCGCACTTTTTTGGTTTTAGAAGGGCATGACATGCCTATATCGGTGTCTCCCCCTCCTTTTACTCCTCCACCTCTTTTCTTTTCGCATGACTATATGTACTTGTCACTTTTCCATGTGTTAGTTGTGTCTTCTGAGCAGTTTGTCAGCTATTGGACACCTTTTGAAGTGTTTTCTATGTGTTTCTATGTGTTTTTGTTTGCCTGCCATTGGTTTTAACGGTGTTCGAAGGTGTTCGACGAACAGTTCGACGAACAGTGCGGCGAACATATGGGTGTCCGACGAACCGAACCGAACTCGAACACTACGGGGGTGGCTCAACACTAGTTATGACATTCATCACCCAAGTAACAACATGGCACGCAGTAGTGTTAGAGGCCTAGTAATACCAGAAGTTGAAGCTTGGAGTGAAGAGGCCAATGCAGAATCTCCATTTTCTTTTATGCCAAAGTTGCATTCGCAAACATGTATCAGTAAAGGACTTGCTCTGAACCTCATGGATTTCAAGCTTGCATTCATGATTTTCATAGATATGTATAGATCCATGAAATTCTATGGGTCCGTGAGCTGTATGAGAAAAAATCGGATTGCACACGGACATATCACTGGGGAATAGACTGATAAACTGAGAAATGGGGGCTATGTTAAAATTGAGACTTGTCATGCTTTTGCTGGAGAGGTTAAGCTGAATCATGGATAATTGTTAATGTGAAAAGAAAATCTAAAAATTAAATATTTGTTTCTTCCATTTCAATACAATCCCTAGCAGACCATATGAAGGCAGCTTTTAGCAAACATTGACATATTATAAAAACAGATATGTACTTTGCGGAGAAAGTTGGACAATCTAGCCTTTCATCGCCCGTCTGGGAGATGAATACAGGCTATCAGTTTTTAATTCCCCACCCTGGGCCCAATCAAAATAAGTTTTAAAGTAGAGGAAAACCAATTTAAGGATGATCTGTCATCAGATCAAAAGTGGCCAGCTTTTGCTCTTATAAAATTCTTGCTGCTCCCCTGAGTAATAACTATATTTATTTTGGCCGCCATACGTTTCGATGAGCTGGATGATGTGGTTTCTCTTTTCTTGGGAAATCTTCTTCATGGCGGCTCCTCAATTTGAACCAGTGACCTTTCACTTGGGAATCAACCTAATAACACACTGAGCTATTAGGGAATGTGGGAACAGGTTGTATTTTGTAGTATACAGGAAGAAAAAGATTTTTCCACCACCAGGAGCAAAACAGTAACAATGCGGTGACTTGACAAGAATCTGCATAACTAATCATATGCTAAATAACTGCAAGTCAAATTTATGTATGAGACAGCCAAGATGATTGTCTATAAAGTGATGGCAGTCTCACGTTCAGAGCAGTAGTGGATGGTGAGACATGGAGCCTGAAAGTCAAAAGCTCAAAACATTGTTACCCTTTTATAGTATTCAGGAGAGCAGTGGGAATAAAATAAGAGCGGATATTGACCACTTTACAACTGGTGACTCGTCCTCTAATTTTTAGTGCAGCTTTTTTTTAGTGATAGATGCTGATTCAACAGATATTCATCTGCAAAAACGTGTTTCAGGGTACTTTGTATCAATTTTTTTGTGCTCTGAGTAAAAGCTGGATGGCATATTCATTTAGCAAAATATTCAGTTATTTGAGGTGTAACGACCGGAACGCCGGTCGAATGTGTATGAGGAATACGGCGCTGCTATGAATGACTCCGACCTTTGTATAGTGGCAAATAACTTTCTTTTTACTGGTCACAAAAATGACAGGGTTAAACAATTCTACAAAATATGGGCCACAACAGCCACTAACACAAAATACAAGTTATGCAGCCCGAGAGAGCCCAAGTGCCAATCTCACGGGGATGAGCCAATCTACCCCTGGGCTATGCCGCTCCCACCCTTATTCAGTACAGGGCCTACCCAGGACGTTACCGCGGACGTGGCACGTGGTCCTCCCAGGAATATAACCTTACACCCCCCTCCCACACTAATACAATGGGATCTGGGTACCCTTGTTTTCCCCCTAGAGAACACTGATATATATTTTACCAACGCTTTACCTATACAGTGTACAGTTTCTCATCTTACAAGAGCAAAGAGAAATCTCCCAGACTTAATGCATGTGCAAACATTTAACAAACTAAACCTTTTATTAGACCCTGATCTCCGGCCACAGGGTTTGATCAGCTTCTCCTTCTCACCAAGCTCTCCAGCACATCCAGGTGTCAGCAGGAATTAGAATCAATCTCAGTCTCAAAGTGTAGTTCACAACAGGGCTCCTTAGTAGTATCCACGTGCACAGTCTTAGTATACCAGATCCTTCACAATCTCAGGATCAAGCCTGCTCAGTCCATCAGCAGTGATATACACCAGGCAGTACTCAGCACTACTGGAATCACTAACTAGCTTTCCCTAACTGACTACACAGTTGGTGACCGGTCACATATCTCAGTTACTCACAGGGCACAGCTTTTCCTTGGACACACAGTCTGGCTCTCATCTGTATAAGCTCTCCAACGTCAAAACAGCATCAGCCCGCACATCGCTTTCTTTCTGGACTTCCTGGATCAGAGTTTTCCTGGGCTTTTCACAGATCCCCGAGCTTTTTCTTTACTTGTTTGTTGCTGACCCCTAATGGCTGGACTAAGTCATTGCAGGAGAAATTTACACTGTCATAAATATGAGCTCATTGCTAGAAAGACATGTCAACATGTTACAGAGGTTTTGGTGAATGACCTGTTGATACTTTGTATTGTTTATCATGAAGGAAGTAATGGGCATAATGCAGTGCAATAATTCATCACCAATGTATGCTAATATTTGACATGTCTGAATGACATGATATTTAAAAATAACCCAAAACAAGACTATCTATAGACTATACTTTTACAATTAAGGCTATGTGCCCACGATGCAGAAATGCTGCATAATTTTTCCGCTTCTCCCTGGCAGCAAAAACGCATGCGGATTGTACATGCGTTTTTCCTGCCAGGTAGAAGCATTTGTCAAGCGTTTTTGCATGCATTTCTGCATGCGGGTTATCAAGCGCTTTTCCAAACGATTTTAGCATCACTTGGAAAAGTGGTTGACAACTTTGTCACACTATATAAATCCATGCAACCGGCATGGATTTATACGAGAGTGTGACCATGTAATAGTTAAAAAAAAAAGAATAAGAATGGTGAAAAATAAAAAATAAAGATTATACTTACCTTCCGATGGCCCCTGGTCTCCTCCGCTCCGTCCAGTCTCCCCGTGTCTCGCGGTGGTGTGAAGGACCTTCGATGACGTCATTGAGTCATGTGACAGGTCACGCGACTGCCGACGTCAGCGGTCGCGTGACCTGTCACATGACTCAATGACTTCATGTCAGGTCCTCCCACCACCGTGAGCCGCCCAACACACCGCACGCATCGCTGATGAGACCGGGGGACATCGGAAGGTAAGTATAATCTTTATTTTTTATTTTAAATTATTTTTTTTTACAGTTTCTATGGTACCCGGGTCAGGATGAGAGTCTCCTCTCCTCCAGGCCTGGGTACCATCCGCACATTGAATCGCTTCATATCCGCATGTGAACATGTAGTGATGCGGATATGAAGCGTTTCAATGCAAGTCAATGGCGGCAATTACGCTGCGTGTCCTCAAAATTAATGGACATGTTGCGTATTTTTCTGCAATGATAATAAGCAGCAGAAATTTCCGCAGCATGTGCACAGCACATGTGGATTATCATTGGGGACCATGGGGCACGTCTTACCAAGCGTTTTTTAAGCGTTTTCGCTGCGGAAATTCCGCAGCAAAAACGCTGTAAAAACGCATAGTGGGCACACAGCCTAAGGCTCATAGCTTACAAATTGGCCCATTCATGTCTGCCCACCAGACATTACAAGGTGTAAAGCCCCCGTCACACTAAGCGAGATTGCTAGCGAGATCGCTGCTGAGTCACAAGTTTTGTGACGCAACAGTGACCTCAGTAGCGATCTCGCTACGTTTGACACTTAGCAGCGACCAGGCCCCTGCTGTGAATTCGCTGGTCGTGTTGGAATGGTCTGGACATTTCTTTGATCGTTGAGGTCCCGCTGGGTAGCATGCATCGCTGTGTTTGACATCTTACTAATGACCTTGTTGACGACTCAGACACAGAAACACATAGGCGTGCATTGTTATACAGATTGTTACGGGTCGCCACATCGTTGCTGCGTTGTTGGGAAGATCTGACTGTTTGACATCTCACCAGCGACCACATAGCGACGCAGCAACGATCCCTGACAGGTCGTATTGTTGTCGGGATCGCTGTAGCGTCGCTTAGTGTGACGGGGCCTTAACTTTACTTGATAAGACCCTAAAGGGATCTATACACAATGGACTAATATCTAATCAATGGATTCGACTGACAGTCTAATGTGTTTGGGGGCGGCAGCCAACTGAATGTCAGGCCTGCCAGATTTCAGATTGCCAATCGCATTGCTCTCCCGGTGATAAGCTGTCGGCCGACTTGTCAGAAGGTAGCTTTCTCATAGAGAACTTAGGAGCACTTGTCTAAATGCTCATGTGTATGAGAGTTGACTGAGATTACTGTGGTCCATACGATTGGCCAAGCATCATTCATGGACAGTTATCTAATGTGTATAGTTGAATTAGCTCTGTCAGAATTTACTCTTCTCGGTCAAGGTCTACAAATTTATAGGGCAGGTAGGATCCAACATTATTTGAAAACAGCATAAGACTGATTTTAGGAGTGCTTAGCCAAAAACAGAGGCAGTCACCAGTGTCCACCTTCCATTGAAACCGACATTAAAACAAGCACTGGAAGGCACCTTCTAACAAAATGAACAGAGGAAAGCTGCTGTGACTGTATTATATAAAAACTAAAGACTGCAGCCGCGCACGTTATGTGTTTAGATTTATGCAAACATGAAATATAGGAAACGTAAAAAGGAATTACTGCCATATAGACTATACTTATAAAATGTAAGTATTTGGAGTACAAACTGTCCAAAAATGTGGTCAATTTTTTTTTTTATATTTCTTTAGAAGTGTTAATAACATTTTACCCAATGTTCCAAGGCTGTTCCAAAATATAGAAAAACAACCGTGATGTGAGAAGTACAAGTGGAGAAGGCTTTCCGTCTCTCCTGCCTAGATTGAATTTTCAAAAGATGACTTCCAATGTACATATAGGATACGGGGATCAATGGAAATGTACTGACAGCCACAAAAGCAAAAATCCCTCTCATCAGAACTTCACTTTGCTCAGTATTTGCGCAAGCCAGTTTTATAACAGGTTTTATATCACAATAGAAATGTGTTACTTGATTTTTGTTACAATAAGGCAATCTGAAAGTAATAATGGTTTGCAATAAATAATATAGAAATCCAATGAGCCAACAGCTGGAAGCCAACTGGATGCAAGACGTTCTGCCCATGAAGACATGATATCTAAGAGGGTTACAAATGGCAACATATCTGTCGTAAGACATTGAAGAAAGAAGAAGGGCCTCAGTGCTGCCCAGAAATTTAAAAAAGTAGAGTTGAGCTATGCAACCAAAGACTGATATCCTCTTGTCACCTATAAGTAAGCCAGAGAGCATCTTGGGCACCGTGGTAGTTGAGAAGACGATATCCAAAAATGAAAGGTTACCCAAGAAGAAATACATTGGCTTGTAAAGAGACTGTTCAATAATGATAAGAAGAACAATGCTGAGATTCCCTGATAAATTAAATAGATAAAACATGAGAAAAAATATAAAAAGGAAGATTTGAAGGTCTGGAACATCAGTGATACCCAAAAGAATAAATCCATCTACAGAAGTCACGTTATGTATTTCCATTTCTCCATATCTCAGCATCAATGGTAACTTTCTAACCGTAAGGAACATGGACATTGACTTTAAGAGGAAAGAATTTAATTATAACAAAGGTTAAGATATATGGAATAACTAAATGTTAACCAGTTATCAATGACATTACTGAGGATTATGTCTATCTGCTCTCCACCACTTGCCATTATCAGCTACAGTGCTGGCCAAAAGTATTGGCACCCCTGCAATTCTGTCAGATAATACTCAGTTTCTTCCTGAAAATGATTGCAATCACAAATTCTTTGGTATTATTATCTTCATTTAATTTGTCTTCAATGAAAAAACACAAAAAGATTTGTCCTAAAGCCAAATTGGATATAATTCCACACCAAACCTAAAAAAGGGGGAGGACAAAAGTATTGGCACTGTTTGAAAAATCATGTGATGCTTCTCTAATTCATGTAATTAACAGCACCTGTAACTTACCTGTGGCACCTAACAGGTGTTGGCAATAACTAAATCACACTTGCAGCCAGTTAACATGGATTAAAGTTGACTCAACCTCTGTCCTGTGTCCTTGTGTGTACCACATTGAGCATGGAGAAAAGAAAGAAGACCAAAGAACTGTCTGAGGACTTGAGAAACCAAATTGTGAGGAAGCATGAGCAATCTCAAGGCTACAAGTCCATCTCCAAAGACCTGAATGTTCCTGTGTCTTCTGTGCGCAGTGTCATCAAGAAATTTAAAGCCCATGGCACTGTGGCTAACCTCCCTAGATGTGGACGGAAAAGAAAAATTGACGAGAGATTTCAACGCAAAATTGTGCAGATGGTGGATAAAGAACCTCAACTAACATCCAAACAAGTTCAAGCTGCCCTGCAGTCTGAGGGTACAACAGTGTCAACCCGTACTATCCGTCGGTGTCTGAATGAAAAGGGACTGTATGGTAGGATACCCAGGAAGACCCCACTTCTTACCCCGAGACATAAAAAAGCCAGGCTGGAGTTTGCCAAAACTTACCTGAGAAAGCCTAAAACGTTTTGGAAGAATGTTCTCTGGTCAAATGAGACAAAAGTACAGCTTTGTGGGAAAAAGCATCAACATAGAGTGTACAGGGAAAAAAAAAAGAGGCATTCAAAGAAAAGAACACGGTCCCTACAGTCAAACATGGCGGAGGTTCCCTGATGTTTTGGGGTTGCTTTGCTGTCTCTGGCACTGGACTGCTTTACCGTGTGCATGGCATTATGAAGTCTGAAGACTACCAACAAATTTTGCAGCATAATGTAGGGCCCAGTGTGAGAAAGCTGGGTCTCCCTCAGAGGTCATGGGTCTTCCAGCAGGACAATGACCCCAAACACACTTCCAAAAGCACTATAAAATGGTTTGAGAGAAAGCACTGGAGACTTCTAAGGTGGCCAGCAATGAGTCCAGACCTGAATCCCATAGAGCACCTGTGGCGAGTTCTCAAAATGGCAGTTTGGAGAAGGCACCCTTCAAATATCAGGGACCTGGAGCAGTTTGCCAAAAAAGAATGGTCTACAATTCCAGCAGAGCATTGTAAGAAACTCATTGATGGTTACGGGAAGCGGTTGTTCGCAGTTATTTTGGCTAAAGGTTGTGCAACCAAGTATTAGGCTGAGGGTGCCAATACTTTTGTCTGGCCCTTTTTTGGAGTTTTGTGTGAAATGATCAATGATTTGATTTTTGCTTCATTCTCTTTTGTGTTTTTTCCTTGCAAGCAAATTAAATGAAGATAATAAGACCAAAGAATTTGTGATTGCAATCGTTTTCAGGAAGAAACTGAGTATTATTTGACAGAATTGCAGGGGTGCCAATACTTTTGGCCACCACTGTACATTTAAGTTCCAGAATTGGAAAAAAAAATCACTTATTGTAATTTAAGAAGCTCAAATTTAGCTTTTGCTCCATTATATTGACATATCACAATAGTATAAAGTATACAATTCCAATAAAAAACCAAGGTTTCTCCTACCTAATTTATAAAATGTTTTATAGGATATGAGTCACAATTATCCAATGAAATCTTAGATACAGGGCTAGAGGAATTTGGTTAAAAAAAAAAACAGATTAAAATACTGGAGGACCGGTCAATAATTTTGTATATTTTTTTATAAATAGCGGGAATTCTTACATTGCAAGATGTTAATGCTCCAAATGTATTAGAAGATTTCTAATCATTTTTATAACAGATGGATAAGTCTTCTGGGAATAAATCTAGATCTAACGAGGCCCCTAAAGAAATTACATTGTACAGTCATTAGTAACAAGTGAAGGTAATTATAAGAAAGAGAAAAGATATAAATGTCATATAGGAGAAAAAACACTGGTGTCTATACAGGAAAAAGTATACGAATTAATAATAAAATGGTACATTGTTGGGTATGATCAAAAGGGGAACGTTGATTCTTCTTATTCATCCTAAAATATGTAAATTCTTTGTAAGGAAATGCTTTAATCGGGATAACTGTTGTGATAGGCCAAATAGAAATGAGCTGTATTAGGGGCGGGGGGAGTAGGCAGTCATCTAGGCTAGCATTAGGGAAAAGGGTGAAATCTATGGAAAGAAAAATGTTCCATGTCTTTACACTATCTACAGGTATTTCTCACAAAAATAGAATATCATCAAAAAGTTAATTTATTTCAGTTCTTCAATACAAAAAGTGAAACTCATATATTATATAGAGTCATTGCAGACAGAGAGATCTATTTCACGTGTTTATTTCTGCTAATGTTGATGATTATGGCTTACAGCCAATGAAAACACAAAAGTCATTATCTCAGTAAATTAGAATACTTTATAACAACAGCTTGAAAAATTATTTTAAAATCCAAAATGTTGGTCTACTGAAATGTCTGTTCAGTAAATGCCCTCAATACTTGGTCGGGGCTCCTTTTGCATCAATTACTGCATCAATGTGGCAATGTGGCATGGAGGCGATCAGCCTGTGGCCCTGCTGAGGTGTTATGGAAGCCCAGGTGGCTTTGATAGCAGCCTTCAGCTCTGTCCAAAGAAGAAGGAATCAACAGCACTCAGCAAAATGGACGCCCGTTGACTCCAAGGAACCAACTTGGAAAAATTTCAGCATATAAAAGGTAAAACAGCATCCATTCCAGGGTGTTCAAGGTATCAAAATTGTAGTTTATTCCGCCAGATTACAACATTTTGACCATTCGCCAGTCTTTATCAAGTCTGGTTACAACCCACAATGTGTTCACTTATATAGTGAGGTCTGCACAAGTGCACCAATCACAAGTGTCACCCACTTACATAAAATACAAAAATATACAAAATATCATCCTGAGACATGTTGTTCTCCAAGTTACATCGACATACATCATCAACTACGTATAATACAAAGAGTACAATATAAACCAAATATCACAAATTATTGCATCCTAGCATTACCAAACATATGATAGCATATCGGTTACCATGGTGTCTCAGAGCCAAACATACTGAGTCCTAATGTGCATCATTGTTTTCCAATCAGCTAAAGAAGATGCAAGAGTATCGTGTTCTAAATCAAAACATAGCCGCATGGTGTGGACCCCCACCTCCAAACAGAGCCGCAAGGTGTGGACCCCCACCTCCAAACAGAGCCGCATGGTGTGGAACCCCACCTCCAAACAGAGCCGCATGGTGTGGAACCCCACCTCCAAACAGAGCCGCATGGTGTGGACCCCCACCTCCACACAGAGCCGCATGGTGTGGACCCACACCTCTAAACAGAGCCGCATGGTGTGGACCCCCACCTCCAAACAGAGCCACATGGTCTGGAACCCCACCTCCAAACAGAGCCACATGGTGTGGACCCCCACCTCCGCACAGAGCCACATGGTGTGGACCCCCACCTCCACACAGAGCCCCATGGTGTAGACCCCCACCTCCACACAGAAACACATGTGGTCAGGACAACCACATGTCAAGTCAGCAGTCTTCCCCATGATTGTGGAGCCTACTGAAAGGGACCTTTTTTAATGCTTAGGAAGCCTTTGCAGGTGTTTTTTGTTAATTATTCTAATTTACTGAGATAATGACTTTTGTGTTGTCATTGGCTGTAAGCCATAATCATCAACATTAACAGAAATAAACACTTGAAATAGATCCCTCTGTGTGTAATGACTCTATATAATAGATGAGTTTCACTTTTTGAATTGAAGAACTGAAATAAATTAACTTTTTGATGATATTCTAATTTTGTGAGAAGCACTTGCTTATGGCCGATGCAGCCTCACTTCATAGGTCTAGTTTAACTTCTATTATATTCATTCATATCCACATCTTAGGGACACAGAAATAATTGCATATATACATTGGCACTCAGAAGCCATGATCCAATCCATGCCTTGCTGTTTGGTTCTGCTTGTCCTTTTGGCACTCACAATTGTAACTGTACATCACAGTCAGCATGAGCTCTTATGGGCTCAAGAGTAGTGTTGAGCCACCCCCGTAGTGTTCGGGTTCGGTTCGGTTCGTCGAACACCGGGATGTTCGAGGAACTGTTCGTCGAACTGTTCGTCGAACACCTTAGAACACCGTCGAACACCGTTAAAACCAATGGCAGGCAAACAAAAACACATAGAAACACATAGAAAACACCTGCAAAGGTGTCCAAAAGCTGACAAACTGCTCAGAAGACACTCTCTTTAAAAAAGCCGGCCGGCAAATTCAGCAGCGGCATACACCGGTACCCGACATTTTAGACAAGAAGGAATAGAGCATCACACATAGATTAGATAGATAGAAACATGTCAGTCACACATATAAGAAGCACAGTGACAGTGTTGGTTACTGCACTTGTCATTTAGTGTAAAGGATTTATTAAAGAAAATATTAGTGTTTTCATGCACCGTCTCTTTAAAAAAGCCGGCCGGCATTTCAGCATCTGTACCCGACAATTTAGAACAGAAAGAATAGAGCTTCACACATAGATTAGATAGATAGAAACATGTCAGTCACATATATAATAAGTACAGTGATAGTGTTGCTTACTGTACTTGTCATTTAGTGTAAAGGATTTATTTAAAAAAATAATAGTGTTTTCATGCACTGTCTCTTTAAAAAAGCCGGCCGGCAATTCAGCAGCGGTACCCGACAATTTAGAACAGAAAGATAGAGCATCACACATAGATTAGATAGATAGAAACATGTCAGTCACATATATATGAAGTACAGTGATAGTGTTGGTTACTGTACTTGTCATTTAGTATTAAAATAAAGGATTTATTATTAAAAAAATTGGCGTGGGGTTCCCCTTAATTTTAGGCTCTAGCGGAGGTTAAGCAGACGGCTGGGGCAGATGTTTGAAGCCTGGGAAGGGGGTAATACCCACGGAGCTTCAAAGGCTACTAATATCAGCCCCCAGCTGAATACATAGCCTTTACTAGCTATTAAAATGGGGGACCCCCCAAAAAAAATGACGTGGGGTCCCCCCTAATTTAATAGCTAGCAAAGGCTAGGCAGACAGCTGGGGGCTGATATTAATAGCCCAGGAAGGGAGCCATGAATATTGGCCCCCTCCCAGGCTAGAAACACCAGCCATCAGCCGCCCCAGAAATGGCGCATTCATAGGATGCGCCAATTCTGGCACTTAGCCTCGCTCTTCCACGCTGCCCTGGTGCGGTGGCAGGGGGTAATAGGGTTGGGGTTGATGTCAGCTTATAATGCCAGCTGACATCAAGCCCAGGTTAGTAATGGAGAGGCGTCTATAAGACACCCCCATTACTAACCCCATAGTCAAAGTTAAAAAAAACACAAACACCCAGAATAAAGTCCTTTAATTGAAATAAAGACACAATCCTTTATTGTTCTAAATTAAACCATACTTACCATCACGCCCATTCCAGCTGAAGCCAACGATCTCCTGCAATAAAAGAAAAATAATAAAGCAACCTCATCCTTACCTTTCCATGGTTCCCACGACAGCTTCAGCTCTGCTACATCGAGATGACAGGCTGGACCGCAGCAGAACGCTGCCATCCAGCCTGTCATCCCGCAGACACTGAGAAGCGCAGGCTTGCTTGCGCTGCTCAGCGTCTCTCTGTGACGACATCCAGATGAGCCTAGTTCATGTCCAATGAACTCGGCTCACCTCATGCACGTCACTGACAGCGTGGGAAAATTCTCACGCTGAAGCGCTGATTGCAGGAGAATTTTCCCACGCTTTCAGTGACGTGCAGGAGGTGAGCTGAGTTCATTGGACATGAGCTCACCTCATGCACATCACTGACAGCGTGGGAGAATTCTCCTGCACTCAGCACTTCAGCGTGAGAATTTTCCCACGCTGTCAGTGACGTGCATGAGGTGAGCCGAGTTCATTGGACATGACCTCGGCTCATCTGGATGCCGTCACAGCGAGACAGTGAGGAGCGCAAGCATGCCTGCGCTTCTCAGTGTCTGCGGGATGACAGACTGGATGGCAGCGTTCTGCTGCGGTCCAGCCAGTCATCTCGATGTAGCAGAGCTGAAGCTGTCGTGGGAACCATGGAAAGGTAAGGATGAGGTTGGTTTATTATTTTTCTTTTATTGCAGGAGATCGTTGGCTTCAGCTGGAATGGGTGTGATGGTAAGTATGGTTTAATTTAGAACAATAAAGAATTGTGTCTTTATTTCAATTAAAGGACTTTATTCTGGGTGTTGTGTTTTTTTTAAATACTTTACTAGAAATTCATGGCGGTCATGTCTAATACTGGCGTGACCCCATGAATTTTGGGCTTGGGGCCAGCTGATAATACCAAGCTGGCCCTAACCCCTTTATTACCCAGTGAGCCACCGCACCAGGGCCCTGGATGAGTTGGGTACAGCGCCAGAAGATGGCGCTTCTATGAACGCGCCATTTTCCGGGGTGGTTGCGGACTGCAATTTGTAGCGGGGGGGGCCCAGAAAGCTTGGGCCTCCCTGCGCTGCAGATTCCAGCCCCCAGCTGCCTAGTTGTACCTGGCTGGACACAAAAATAGGGCGAAGCCCCACGTACTTTTTTTTTAATTATTTCATGAAATTCATGAAATAATTAAGAAAAAAAGGCCTTCCCTATATTGTTGTGTCCGGCCAGGTACAAATAGGCAGCTGGTGGTTGGGGGCAGCCCGTTCCTGCCTGCTGTACCTGGCTGGACCCAAATATAGTGCGAAGCCCCACTTCAATTTTTTTTAATTATTTCATGAAATTCATGAAATAATTAAGAAAAAAAGGGCTTCCCTATATTGTTGTGTCCGGCCAGGTACAAATAGGCAGCTGGTGGATGGGGGCAGCCCGTTCCTGCCTGCTGTACCTGGCTGGACACAAATATAGTGCGAAGCCCCACTTCAATTTTTTTTAATTATTTCATGAAATTCATGAAATAATTAAGAAAAAAAGGGCTTCCCTATATTGTTGTGTCCGGCCAGGTACAAATAGGCAGCTGGTGGATGGGGGCAGCCCGTTCCTGCCTGCTGTACCTGGCTGGACACAAATATAGTGCGAAGCCCCACTTCAATTTTTTTAAATTATTTCAGGAAATTCATGAAATAATTTAAAAAAAATTGACGTGGGGCTTCGCACTATATTTGTGTCCAGCCAGGTACAGCAGGCAGGAACGGGCTGCCCCCAACCACCAGCTGCCTATTTGTACCTGGCCGGACACAACAATATAGGGAAGCCCTTTTTTTCTTAATTATTTCATGAAATAATTTAAAGAAAATTGACGTGGGGCTTCGCCCTGTTTTTGTGTCCAGCCAGGTACAACTAGGCAGCTGGGGGCTGGAATCCGCAGCGCAGGGAGGCCCAAGCTTTCTGGGCCACCCCCGCTGCAAATTGCAGTCCGCAGCCACCCCGGAAAATGGCGCGTTCATAGAAGCGCCATCTTCTGGCGCTGTACCCAACTCATCCAGGGCCCTGATGCGGTGGCTCACTGGGTAATAAAGGGGTTAGGGCCAGCTTGGCATTATCAGCTGGCCCTAAGCCCGAAATTCATGGGGTCACGCCAATATTAGACATGACCACCATGAATTTCTAGTAAAGTATTTAAAAAAAACACAACACCCAGAAAAAAGTCCTTTAATTGAAATAAACACACAATTCTTTATTGTTCTAAATTAAACCATACTTACCATCACGCCCATTCCAGCTGAAGCCAACGATCTCCTGAAATAAAAGAAAAATAATAAAGCAACATCATCCTTACCTTTCCATGGTTCCCATGACAGCTTCAGCTCTGCTACATCGAGATGACAGGCTGGACCGCAGCAGAACGCTGCCATCCAGCCTGTCATCCCGCAGACACTGAGAAGCGCAGGCTTGCTTGCGCTCCACAGTGTCTCTCTGTGAGGGCATCCAGATGAGCCGAGTTAATGTCCAATGAACTCGGCTCACCTCATGCACGTCACTGACAGAGTGGGAAAATTCTCCTGCACTCAGCGCTTCAGCGTGGGAGAATTCTCACACTGAAGCGCTGAGTGCAGGAGAATTCTCCCACGCTGTCAGTGACGTGCAGGAGGTGAGCTGAGTTCATTGGACATGAGCTCACCTTATGCACGTCACTGACAGCGTGGGAGAATTCTCCTGCACTCACCGCTTCAGCTTGAGAATTTTCCCACGCTGTCAGTGACGTGCATGAGGTGAGCCGAGTTCATTGGACATGAACTCGGCTCATCTGGATGTCGTCACAGAGAGACGCTGAGCAGCGCAAGCAAGCCTGCGCTTCTCAGTGTCTGCGGGATGACAGGCTGGATGGCGGCGTTCTGCTGCGGTCCAGCCTGACATCTCGATGTAGCAGAGCTGAAGCTGTCGTGGGAACCATGGAAAGGTAAGGATGAGGTTGCTTTATTATTTTTCTTTTATTGCAGGAGATCGTTGGCTTCAGCTGGAATGGGCGTGATGGTAAGTATGGTTTAATTTAGAACAATAAAGGATTGTGTGTTTATTTCAATTAAAGGACTTTATTCTGGGTGTTTGTGTTTTTTTTAACTTTGACTATGGGATTAGTAATGGGGGTGTCTTATAGACGCCTCTCCATTACTAACCTGGGCTTGATGTCAGCTGGCATTATAAGCTGACATCAACCCCAACCCTATTACCCCCTGCCACCGCACCAGGGCAGCGTGGAAGAGCGAGGCTAAGTGCCAGAATTGGCGCATCCTATGAATGCGCCATTTCTGGGGCGGCTGACGGCTGGTGTTTCTAGCCTGGGAGGGGGCCAATATTCATGGCTCCCTTCCTGGGCTATTAATATCAGCCCCCAGCTGTCTGCCTAGCCTTTGCTAGCTATTAAATTAGGGGGGACCCCACGTCATTTTTTTGGGGGGTCCCCCATTTTAATAGCTAGTAAAGGCTATGTATTCAGCTGGGGGCTGATATTAGTAGCCTGGGAAGCTCCGTGGGTATTACCCCCTTCCCAGGCTTCAAACATCTGCCCCAGCCGTCTGCTTAACCTCCGCTAGAGCCTAAAATTAAGGGGAACCGCACGCCAATTTTTTTAATAATAACTCCTTTATTTTAATACTAAATGACAAGTACAGTAACCAACACTATCACTGTACTTCATATATATGTGACTGACATGTTTCTATCTATCTAATCTATGTGTGAAGCTCTATTCTGTCTGTTATAAATTGTCGGGTACCGCTGCTGAATTGCCGGCCGGCTTTTTTAAAGAGACGGTGCATGAAAACACTATTATTTTTTTTGATAAATCCTTTACACTAAATGACAAGTACAGTAAGAAACACTGTCACTGTACTTCGTATATATGTGGCTGACATGTTTCTATCTATCTAATCTATGTATGATGCTCTATTCTGTCTGTTATAAATTGTCTTGTACCGCTGCTGAATTGCCGGCCGGCTTTTTTAAAGAGACAGTGCATGAAAACACTATTATTTTTTTTGATTAATCCTTTACGCTAAATGACAAGTACAGTAAGCAGCACTTTCAATGTACTTCGTATATATGTGACTGACATGTTTATATCTATCTAATCTATGTGTGAAGCTCTATTCTTTCGGTTCTAAATTGTCGGGTACAGGTGTATGCCGCTGCTGAATTGCCGGCTTTTCATGTTTCACTGTTGGCACTGTTCCCATCGATTTGGGCAATCACTGTAATGCCACAACCACCATGGCTGTGGCATTACAGTGAGTGGCAGACAATCCCTGCATGATTGGTGCTCTAAATAGCGCCAGACATGCAGGACACGCTTTTGGTGCACGAACAGTTATCGAACATAACCTCGAACAGCCGAATTTTTTGCAAATCGTTCGGGTTCGTCGAACAACTCGAACACCGCCCAAAACAGCTCGAATTTGAGATTGGCGAACAGTTCTAGTCGAACACCGCTCATCTCTACTCAAGAGCTGAACCCACTTCATACAAGGCAGATATCGGCTGTTTTATACAGCTGGTATCTAATTGTAATAGCAGCGACTTGAGCAAAACCAGAAAACTGCTTTTTAATGATCTGGATTCCACTATATCACTGACAGCTGCATTTAAGTTACTTGTATGCTCATGCACCAGCCTCATGGCATGATTGCGGGCTGCCAATGAATTATCGTAGCAGTCTGGAGCCTGCTTTCAGTATCTTCCTTTGAATACTGAATTATTACAGTATAATAGTACAAGCAATCAAACAACATTAGGTTCAAGTGCTCTAGGATGGCTAAAAAATTTACGCCTAAAAATGTTTTTAAAAAATATTAAAAAGATGCTGAGGCACTGCGCCTGCCACTAGACCATTAAAACTTCCATTTCTTCTGGTATCTGGTGGGGGAATCCCCCTTTGCTGTGCTTCCAGTACTCACTGAACCCACTGAGACCCCTAATCCAGGAGGAATCCCCAGGAAGAAGAAGAAGGAGAGAGTTGCGGATCCGGAGGCCTGCCTTCATTCCTGTTTAGCAGCAAACCCCACTTCCCGCCAGAAGTTAGCAGGGTAAGGGAGTGCTTCACTGCTGCGACCGGACTGTGGTAGCCTGATGGTTTAGGGTACAGAATATCTCTTCTGCCAAGGCATGCTGCTACATTTGATGATGGCTGCTTGCCTCCCACTTGAACTAGAGGTCCCGTGTTTGGAGGACAGGCGTTGATGGGTCAAGGCAGAAGAAACGGGGAGATTGTTCAGACCCCTCAGAAGGTAGTACAGGAAACCCCTGTAGAATTGTGGGTAGTGTTTGATATCAGGGACTGAAACAGGAGGTCACGTGAAATACCCCTTCATTACAGTAAGTGGGAGGAGATTTGGAGCCAAACTAACATTTTGTCACTGAAAAGAAACCAGCCTTACCAACACCAGGTCAAATTACCAATGCACTCGCAGGATGCAGCAGATGCCCATGATAAAGGCAGGGGCCTCACCGGTGCAAAATACTGATGCAACAGCCACTCACTAAATGAATTGGAAGATATGTGAGTGACTGTGTAGTATTACAAATGCACACAGATAGGGCTTGCATAGGACACCAGTCACACAGGTAGGTGTGATGCACATTATCTGGTTTACAGCCTATTAATGACGCCCATAATTTTAAGCGGGCTGCCCAGCATTATATACGTGCACCCCACAAGACAGATGCCCCAATACACTCAACCAACACTAAAGGGCCTGGTTGCATCCTGCAAAAAATGAAAAATGTGCAAAAAAAAGATGAAAAATAATGTATAAATAAATACATGAGGTATTGGTCGATATTTTGGCCAAAATACGTAAGCTCACAACCCACGTCTAGGGATCTTATAATTGCGAATCCCTGCTCTAAAATTAAAAAACATTATTTTTCAACTTTTTATTGCACTTTTTTTATCGAAACATGCTTTATTTGGTTTAGGATAGTCATGGCGATGTTTCTCTTCACACTGTAGAGTAAACTGTTCCTGGTCTTCGTGAGAGCTCAGTGATGAATGAGTGCAATGCAGTGCTCGGCGGCATCATTTACTATTTTCAATCTGGCGACTTTTGAGGATGCATCGATGTAATTTGCATTAGTGGTACACACAAGGATCTTGATGAAGAAAATCTTGGATTATTTCCAGTGTAATGAACAGTTTTTTTTATGTTGGAATACTTGAAGTGATGAAGCTTCTTGTGTGACACAAGGTCTTCGGCAAGCTTCAGGCGAGGTGTTCAGACATCGTTGCCTTCCTTCTGCAGAGCCAGTACTATCTCAACCTTTTCTGCGGTTGGAACTTCACTGTTCACTGGCCCATTTATATTAAAACAAATCCTATTTTAAAGGACATTAAGTGTTCAAGGGCTGAAATTGAGGACATTGAGCCACCTTTCAAACTCAAGCAAAAGAAACAATTTTTTAAAGGATATTACAGATCATTATGTGTAATTATTGGGGGTGAGACTTTGAATAAAACCAATTTTTATTTTTTCTATAGAACACATTGTCACCCTAATGCATTGGCAATAAAGGAAGTAAGCTTACCTCTTCATTACTGAAAAAATGTTTGGAAAGATCCTTCATTAAACAAATCTTGACAGACAACAAGGCATTAGTTGATAAAACAGAAGAAATCGAGAATTCCTTTAAATTAAGTCTGTCACCACTTGGTCATACTATGGGCATACAGGGTATAGAAAAGTAAATCTATACATAACTGTATGACCCATGATAGAGGTCTGAATGCAGAGAAATGTAGTTTAATCTCCTTGGTTTTTCACAGGCTTGGCGTCCCCTGGACGCCAAGCTATCCCTGCCCATCTGCTTATTATACCAGCAATTCCCCGCCTATGTCCATGTTTACCATATCCCCCCTCCCTCCCTGCACGTCACAGGTCACAAGGGAGCGCGCTTTGTTTCCTCCTGGGCCCGTTTGGCTGAGCAGCAAAGTGCTCTATTGCGCAGAAGTCAGGGAGTCCACAGTGACTCCCCAGCGCCAAATGGACACAGGAGGAAACAAATCATGCTCCCTGTGAGCCACGCTTTGCACATGAGCCGGGAGGTGAAGGAAAAAAGTGCATGTCACACGGACCTGTGACATGCAGGGAGGGGGGAAAATATAGTAAGCGTGTACATAGGTGGGGAATTGGTGGAATAATAAGCCGATGGGCAGGGATAGCTTGGCGTCCGGGGAACGGCAAGCCTGTGAAAAACCAAGGAGATAAAACTATATTTCTCTGCATTCAGACCTCTACCATTGGCCATACAGGTATGTATAGATTTACTTTTCTATAGCCTGTATGCCCATAGTAGAGGTCTGATAACTCCAAAGTGGTGACAGATTCCCTTTAAACACTTTTCTGAAAACATTTATAATCTAAAGACACCACCTACAATGAAAGACCCATTATAAGTATCCACTAAAATAAAAAATTTCTTAAACTCTTTGTCCCTCCCTACTCTTAAATCAATATAGTGTGATATGCTTACCTCCCAAGTTACCCAACAAGAAATAATGGACACACTCAAAACCATCTGTGGAGACACGAGGGTCAGTGGGTGCTCTTGTCCGCTGGTCCCGCTGTCTTTAGAAAGACTGGATGAGCCAGGGCTCATCCCACTGAACACGTTCATCCCACTGAACACCGGTACTCCTTCCCTGTGGACAGAAAACTACTCAGACAATACAGGATGAGGGTACCACACTCCAATAAGAATTTATTGGGTAACCAACAGTTATAAGCATATATTACATTCCCAACAAGGACACAAGATGGTGCAAGTGACAGAGTCTCATGCTTCCTCTGGCTTGCTGGGGATTAGAACCTCCATGACTTCAGGGCATCCAGGACCTACTCCCCCAAACGGCAGCATCTCTCTTTTGGCAGGCATCCACATAGAGGAGGTAGAGTCAAGCTTATGAAGCTGACCGAGCACAGCCAGATAAATAGCAAGGCGGCCTCATTATCCCAACCTGGGTTATTCAAATGGCATAGTCGGCTCAGTGTTGCGCAGTTGAGCAGTTCTGTAATCCACCAGCTGGAACCATGGTCCCTAGGCTGACGTCCTGTAGAATAACACTGGTGAGAGTAGCAGGGCTCATTTATAACCCTCAGCTCCCATTTCAAGGCATTGTCCCACACAGGGGTGGATTAAGAGTGGCAAGGGCCCTGGGCAGTTTAGAAGGCGTGCCCACCCCTCCACACACAAACCTCATGTATCATGTGATATGTCACATGATCCCCTATGATAGATCATGTGATAGTTCACGTGAAATTAATTTTGCACAATATTAATATATTACAATAATTTTTTTACATTAATTGTATGACTTAATATTGAGCACAATTAAGCAATTAAGTATACTGACATCCCCTATATACAGTATGAGACCCCACACACAATATGATCTGCAACATAATCCTCCTATACACAGCAGGAGGCCGCACATAGCCATCTATACACAGCGGGAGGCCGCACGTAGCCATCTATACACAGCAGGGGGGCGCACGTAGCCATCTATACTCAGCGAGAGGCCGCACGTAGCCATCTATACACAGCGGGAGATCGCACGTAGCCATCTATGCACAGCGGGAGGCCGCACGCAGCCATCTATACACAGTGAGAGGCCACACGTAGCCATTTATACGCAGCGGGAGGCCGCACGTAGCCATCTATACACAGCAGGGTGCCGCACGTAGCCATCTATACTCAGTGGGAGGCCGCACGTAGCCATCTATACACAACAGGAGGTCGCACATAGCCAGATATGCACAGCAGGAGGCTGCACGTAGCCATCTATACAAAGCAGGAGGCCGCACATAGCCATCTATACACAGCGGGAGGCCACACGTAGCCATCTATACACAGCGGGAGGCCACACGTAGCCATCTAAACACGGCGGGAGGTCGCACGTAGCCATCTATACACAGCAGGGGGCCACGCGTAGCCATCTATACACAGCAGGGGGCCGCACGTAGCCATCTATACACAGCGGGAGGTCGCACGTAGCCATCTATACACAGCGGGAGGTCGCACGTAGCCATCTATACACAGCAGGAGGCCGTACGTAGCCATATATACACATATACACAGCGGGAGGCCACATGTAACCATCTATACACAGCAAGAGGCCGCTCGTAACCATCTATACGCAGCAGGGGGTCACACGTAGCCATCTATACACAGCAGGGGGCAGCACGTAGCCATCTATACACAGCAGGGGGCCGCAAGTAGCCATCTATACACAGCGGGAGGCCACACGTAGCCATCTATGCACAGCAGGAGGCCGCACGTAGCCATCTATACACAGCGGGAGGCCGCACGTAGCCATCTATACACAGTGGGAGGCCACACGTAGCCATCTATACACAGCGGGAGGCCACAGGTAGCCATCTATACACAGCGGGAGGTCGCACGTAGCCATCTATAAACAGCAGGGGGCCGCAAGTAGCCATCTATACACAGCAAGGGGCCGCACATAGCCATCTATACACAGTGGGAGGTCGCACGTAGCCATCTATACACAGCAGGAGGCCGTACATAGCCAAACATTCACATATACACAGCGGGAGGCCGCACATAGCCATCTATACACCGCGGGAGGACGCACGTAGCCATCTATACATAGCGAGAGGCCGCACGTAGCCATCTATACACAGCGGGAGGCCGCATGTAGCCTGCTATACACAGCGGGAGGCCGCACGTAACCATCTATACACAGCAAGAGGCCGCACGTAACCATCTATATGCAGCAGGGGGTCACATGTAGCCATCTATACACAGCAGGGGGCCGCAAGTATCCATCTATGCACAGCGGGAGGCCACACGTAGCCATCTATGCACAGCAGGAGGCCGCACGTAGCCATATTTACACAGCATGAGGCAACACGTAGCCATCTATACACAGCAGGAGGCCGCACGTAGCCATCTATACGCAGCGGGAGGCCACACGTAGCCATCCATACACAGCGGGAGGCCACACGTAGCCATCCATACACAGCAGGAGGCCAAACGGTGCCATCTATACACAGTGGGAGGAGGCCGCATGGCACCCCCCAGATACAGCGGGAGGAGGCCGCACGCAGTCACGCACACACCCACAAACATATACAAGACATATACATACACGCCTAAACTCATTTGAAACACAAAAATACATATAAACAGACATCACACAATGATATCTGCCTGCACACACACACACTGTGATACGCACGCACGCACACACACACACACGTCACTCACCATCCCCGGGCTTGGCTCCAGATATCCAGCTCCACTCTGGTGCAGCTGTGCAGGGCGCACACTGTGTGACGTCACACTAGCAGACACGGGCATGCACAGGGCCATGTCTCCTAGCTGTGATGCTGAAAAACAAAAAGGGTGGGGTGGAAATGCGCAGTGCTTGCGTGAACCTGCATAGGGAAAGGAGTTTACATGCAGATGTGATGGTCTGCTCACCTTGATGGGTTGTGCAGACCGCACAACCCGGGTTTGATAGCCACTGGCGCTGATAGCGCTGTCATCGCACCTTCTGCGTCTCCTCTGGAATAGCAGACGGAACTTCCAATCACGTGGTTCCAGGTATGGATCACGCGGGCGGTGACATCACAGCAAGTCCTGCAGCTGGAAGTGTATCCAGTTCCTAGCAGCCCCGAGCCACAACTCCTAATGGGAAAAGTGAATAATATGTAAAATGTGGTGGTCAATGGGGCGCCGGGTACTGAATAAGGCGCTTCGAACGGTGATATAAAAACAAACCTCTTTAATAGATATTCTTATGCTCACAATGCGTTTCTGCAGCGATCCGCTGCCTTCATCAGGTGGAATTATGGGGAAATGACAGAACAGGCACTTTATAAATAGAGTGAAAGAGCTCTATGGGAGGTACTAAACAAACTTAGTACTTAACCCCTTAATTACTATTCATCAAAGACAGTTCAAATTTATAACAAAGAGACTAAAAAACACATTAAAAGCCAATATCTACACATTACAAGCCTACTATAAAGATACAGGATGTAATTATTAGCGGTAATGCAATAAAAAAAAAAACATACATATAAAAAGAAAATAATACATATATATAAAAATACATATATATAATCCCCATAATTCCACCTGACGAAGGCAGCGGATTGCTGCAGAAACGCGTTGTGGGCATAAGAATATCTAATAAAGAGGTTTGTTTTTATATCAACCGTTCGAAGCGCCTTATTCAGTACCCGGCGCCCCATTGACCACCACATTTTGCATATTATTCCTAGCTGTGACGCGGTCCTGCGCCGCTGCTGGGGGAGCGGTCCTGGAGCACCCCCGCCTCTGCCTGCCAGTGCCTGCCGCATTGGCGCCGCTGCGCCGCACATATTATAATGAGGGCAATCTGGCCAAAGGCCTCCCGGAGCCCCGGGTGGTAGCCCAGATTGCCCTCATTATAATCCGCCTATAGTCCCACAGAATTGGGGAGAGTTAGTCATGGCTGTTACCTCATTGTTTGATTTTTCAATTAGTCTTCATAATAGTCCTCCAAGTGGTGCAGGCTAATACACCGCAAGGGGCAAATGCACTCCGTAATCAGCAGGCATTCCACAAATTAATATGCAAAAAGGGTCATCACACAGTCTCACATAAAACAATGGCTCATGTTCCTTGACTTACTGAACAAAGGAATAGTACATGTGGCATAATTAAGAATAATGTAGCCCTGCACAAGTGGCCTGACTGATGCTGTGTCATCACACCATACCAAATAGAAAATCCCCTGGCCCTGATGGTTTCCCAATTATTTAATACAAAACAGTCATTGAAACACTACTCTCCCAGTTAGAAAAACTTTTCAATTCCTTTCCTTTTGGGCAACCCCCCAAAAACATCCCTAGAAGCCTTCATTACAATCATCCCTAAAGAAGGTAAAGTCCCATTGGTATGTAGCAGCTATCATCCAATTTCTCTGCTAAATGCAGATACAAATTTATAGGCTAAACTTCTGACTAAAACAATAAGCACAGTCGTGCCGAATGTAATACACTCAGATCAAGATGGATTTGTTAAAAACAGTAAAGGAAAGGATAATTCTGCCAAGGTCAATCACTCAATCTCTTAAGTCTTCCCCCCCTAATGCTCATCTCAACTGACGCAGAAAAGGCGTTTGATAGAATTAATTGGCAGTTCACAGCAAGCACCCTGGAAAGATCTGCTTTCCCACCAGCATTCATTGATGCAATTTTAACGCTCTAATCTTAACTATCTGCAAAAACCTGATTCAATTGCTCTTTTTCCCAGAGCTTCAAAATCCAAAACGGAACACGTGAGTGATGCCTTCTATCTCCTGTTTTATTTTTATTAGTTATGGAAGCTCTTATGCAAAAGATTAGAAAAAATCCAGACATCCAAGGGCTCAAAATCGAACATTTAGAATTAAAAGCAGTAGCTTTTGTAGACGATCTCCTCCTTATGCTCACAAACCCCCAAAAAATCTTTCACTGTACTCACAAAACTTTTTGAGAAATTTAGGGAAATATCAAACTTTAAAATTAGCCTTAACAAATCAGAAGCTCTTAATATCTTGGCCCCAAAAAATAATATTGTATTTCTCCAGAAAAATACACCATTTAAATGACCTTTTCAATATATCATATATTTAGGAGTTAAAATCACTTATTATGACCCAAGAGATTTATATCTAAATATGTTCCTACCTTTGATAAACACCATTAAAAATCATTTTAAATCCTATGTTCCTCCCTTCTTGTTTTGGATAGGTAGGAAGAATACAATAAAGTCCTACATACTCCTGAAAATATATATTATGAACATGTTACCCATATGCTTTCCCAACTCCTTTTTCACAGCCATTAAACACCTCATCTCCCTCTACATATGGAAATATAAAAAAGCAAGATTTCTACCTAAATTTCTTACCTACCCTAAACTTTTAGGGGGCCTAGGTCTATCAGATCTCCACGCATACTACAAAGCAATCCACATAGGCAAGTGGTTAAAAATAGTTCATTCCCTGAAGGAAGCTAACAAAACTGATATAGAGCTTCACCTATTGGGTAAACACTTATTCCACTATATCTGGACCTATATCAGTCATAAAGTATGTGCCCAGTACCATGTCTCGAGAGAAGCACAGGAGCATCCTGATGGTGTGTTTGAGCCTCGACATGCATTTCACCAACTGCGGCCTCATCAGGCTCTCCTGACACCGTCATATGCTTATGTCCCTATGCTTTTGTTATGATTATATCTAGCAGTGTTGCTAGATATAATGCTATGATTTAAAAAAAAAACCTGGCCTCCTCCACCCCTTAATAGCCAGCCATCACACACATTATTTACCCATCACTCAGGACAGCTCAATGAGTTGTTATGGAGGAGGGGGAAAAGTGTAACTATAGTCACCGGTAAACATAATTATTTTACATAGCAAAGCAATATAGCTTTAAAGGCTATGATTTAAAAAAAAACTGGCCTCCTCCACCCCTTAATAGCCAGCCATCACACACCTTATTTCCCCATTGCCCAAGACAGCTCAATGAGTTGTTATGGAGAAGGGGGAAAAGCGTAACTATAGTCACCGGTAGTCACCGGTAAATATAATTCTTTTGCATAGCAAAGCAATATAGCTTTAAATGCTATGATTTAAAAACTAAAAAAAAAAACTGGCCTCCTTCCACCCATTAATAACCAGCCATCTCACACCTTAATTCTCCATTGCCCAGGACAGCTCAATGAGTTGTTATGGAGGAGGGGGAAAAGTGTAACTATAGTCACCAATAGTCACCAGTAAATATATTTTTTACATAGCAAAGCAATATAGCTTTAAATGTTATAATTTAAAAAAAAACTGGCCTCCTTCCACCCCTTAATAGCCAGCCATCACACACCTTATTTCCCCATTGTCCAAGACAGCTCAATGAGTTGTTATGGAGAAGGGGGAAAAGTGTAACTATGGTCACCGGTAGCCACCGGTAAATATAATTATTTTACATAGCAAAGCAATATAGCTTTAAATGCTATGATTAAAAAGAAAAAAATGGCCTCCTTCCACCCCTTAATAACCAGCCATCTCACACCTTAATTCTCCATCGCCCAGGACAGCTCAATGAGTTGTTATGGAGGAGGGGGAAAAGTGTAACTATAGTCACCAGTAGTCACCAGTAAATATATTTTTTTTACATAGCAAAGCAATATAGCTTTAAATGCTATGATTTAAAAAAAAACTGGCCTCCATCCACCCCTTAATAGCCAGCCATCACACACCTTATTTCACCGTTGCCCAGGACAGCTCAATGAGTTGTTATGGAGGAGAGGGAAAAGTGTAACTATAGTCACCGGTAAATAAAATTTTTTTACATAGCAAAGCAATATAGCTTTAAATGCTATGATTTAAAAAAAAAAACTGGCCTCCTTCCACCCCTTAATAGCCAGCCATCACACACCTTATTTCCCCATCACCCAGGACAGCTCAATGAGTTGTTATGGAGGAGGGGGAAAAGTGTAATTATAGTCACCGGTAGTCACCGGTAAATATAACTAGAATATTTTTTCTCTTATGTGCTATACACATAACGTAATACTATACATATAGTATCATCAGGCTGTTATTGTCAGGGGCATCTAGTGTGCATGGTATTCCCAGGCACCACATAATGTCACACACAAAAGTCCCTACTGGGCCCTTACCTCCCTTGCCTCATCCATCTTTGTGGCCATCCTTTTGAACAGGGATATCTTTGGTGTTCTTCTGGGGTCCTGATCCTGGCTTGAGTCCTGACATGCTTATTTCTTGCTTGTCCAGGTCCTGCTTGGCCATCCGGATCTTCTTATTTTGATGTTCTTCTTGGGGCTTAGGAAGACAGCTTGCTCTGAGGGTATTAAAGAGCCGGTGGATGGTTTGGGGTTTTCCAGCCGATGTTGGTAAATGAAAACCCCGTGAATAAGGCCCGGTGGTCTGCTGAGAGGGCTCAGTTGTTAGTAGAGATGAGCGTTGTTCTACTCGAACTGTTCGCCAATCTCAAATTCGAGCTGTGTTGGGCGGTGTTCGAGCCGTTCGGCGAACACGAACAATTTGAGAAAAATTCGGCTGTTCGAGGTTATGTTCGATAACTGTTCGTGCACCAAAATCATAACTGGATTTTTTCTCAGTAATGATGAAAATTAATGTTAATACGCAGTTTGAGTGTACAGCGGGGTGGGGGGAGGGGCAGGGGATGGATCTCTGCAGGAACAATGAAGATCTCCATTTTTTTTTTCTCTTTCCCGCATTTACAGTGGGGAGGTGCAATCTGTCAGCCTATCAGCAGCGCACACACGGAGCGAAGTGCTTTTTTTCACACAAGCAAGGGCATGTGTCATTGGCAGTGTATGTCACATGTCCTTGCCCTATAAGACCAAGCCATTTTCCCCGTCGCCACCATTTTCTCACTGCTGCAGCTGCGTGTTAGACGGCACCGCTGTTGCTGTGTGCGCTATACCTTGTTAATTTCAAGCCAATTTTCGCACAAATCTACAGATAGCTTGGGAGTAGGGAATAGTTGTGATTGCAGTCCTTTTAAGGACTAGGTTACAGCATTTCCTACGACTTTTATCAGGCAGGTCTGTGCTCTTAAATAGATAGATTGTGGGAGTAAAGACTAATTGTTATTGGAGTCCTTTTCAGGACTAGGTTACATCAGTTCCTATCAGTTTTTGCCAGGCAGGTCTGTGCCAGTGCTGTGCAAGTTTTTTTCACAGCATTTGGCTGAATCTAGCAAAGCTAATCCTTTTTGGCCTATTGCAGAGTGTGTTAGTCAGTGGAGTAGCCTATCTGTGTTGCAAGATATACCACCTGTGTATAGAATACCAATTTTTTTACTGCACCTAGTGAAGTAAAATCTTTTGGGCATAGCATCATTCTATTAGTCCATCTATACTGACCTCCATCAGGTTGCAAATTGAATATAATTTTTTTCTGCATCTAGCTCTGAAAAAATATTCGGCTTCTAGCTGTGTGTGGGACTTGTTGTATTAGTCCATCTATACTGACCTCCATCAGGTTGCAAACTGCATATATTTTTTCCTTCATCTACCTCTGAAAAAATATTGGGCTTCTAGATGTGTGTGGGACTTGTTCTATTAATCCATCTATACAGACCTCCATCAGGTTGCAAACTGAATATATTTTTTTCTGCATCTACCTCTGAAAAAATATTGGGCTTCTAGCTGTGTGTGAGACTTCTTGTATTAGTCCATCTATACTGACCTCCATCAGGTTGCAAACTGAATATATTTTTTTCTGCATCTACCTCTGAAAAAATATTGGGCTTCTAGCTGTGTGTGGGACTTGTTCTATTAATCCATCTATACAGACCTCCATCAGGTTGCAAACTGAATATATTTTTTTCTGCATCTACCTCTGAAAAAATATTGGGCTTCTAGCTGTGTGTGGGACTTGTTCTATTAATACATCTATACAGACCTCCATCAGGTTGCAAACTGAATATATTTTTTTCTGCATCTACCTCTGAAAAAATATTGGGCTTCTGGCTGTGTGTGGGACTTGTTGTATTAGTCCATCTATACAGACCTCCATCAGGTTGCAAACTGAATATATTTTTTTCTGCATCTACCTCTGAAAATATATTGGGCTTCTAGCGGTGTGTGGGACTTGTTGTATTAGTCCATCTATACTGACCTCCATCAGGTTGCAAACTGAATATATTTTTTTCTGCATCTACCTCAGAAAAAATATTGGGCTTCTAGCTGTGTGTGGGACTTGTTGTATTAGTCCATCTATACTGACCTCCATCAGGTTGCAAACTGAATATATTTTTTTCTGCATCTACCTCTGAAAAAATATTGGGCTTCTAGCTGTGTGTGGGACTTGTTCTATTAATCCATCTATACAGACCTCCATCAGGTTGCAAACTGAATATATTTTTTTCTGCATCTACCTCTGAAAAAATATTTGGCCTTCTATCAGTGTGTGGGACTTTCTCTATTAGTCCATCTACACTGACCTCCATCAGGTTGCAAATTGAATATAATTTTTTTCTGCATCTAACCCAGCCAATAGTTTTGGCCTAATACCACAGTTTGGCCACTCAACTCTGCTCGGTTCCCATCCATTGTTTTTTTGTGCAAACAACTCCAGAGTTGTTAATTAGTTAACCACCAAAATGAGTGGAAAAAGGCCTGCTGCTGGTGGAAAGGGGAATAGGCGTGTTGGGAAGGGGAAAAAAGGTTGTGTCCGTGGGGTAGGTGTTAAAGCAACAGTAACATCTGCAGAAGAAAGACCATCTTCCAGCCAAACTAAAATGTCTACTTCTTTTAGCGGACAATGTGATAAGATCCCTTTCTTATGGCCACGCCAATCGCTACAAATTCCAGATGAGGCACAAAAACAGCAGGTGCTTCAACGGATATCAAGTGCTCCTTTAAGTGGGCTCTCCTCCACATCAACTTCAACATCACAAATACTCCAGTCCTCAAATGTGTCACCCCAATCGCACTTGCTTCCTCACAGCTCCCAAATCTCCAGCTGCCCGTCTGAGTATGAGGTAGAACAGATGGTTGAGTCTGCAGAGCTGTTTACTCATACTATAGCCTGGGAATCAGAGGTCGACTCCAGCGCTTCTGTGAATCCAGATGAGGAAATGATCTGCACTGATGCCCAGAATCTTTATGAGTCGGATCCAGGACCAGACGCAGAAGGTTCTGACCATAATGTAGACCCTCATTCCCAAACTGGAACTCCTGTTGGTGGAGACAATGAGGAAGACGATGATAAGACTCAAATACCTGATTGGAGCGACAACTTTAGTTTTTTGTCAGGGCAGGAACAGGTTGGCTCTGAGGACGACGGGTGTGATAACGCACAGGGTGATGATGATGAGGTTGGAGATCCCACTTACTGTCAACCCACAGTCAGCCAAGAGATGAGGTCAGCAGAGGAGGTGGAGGAAGATGCTAGTGACGACGAGGTCAGGTTGCGCCTTCCTGGACAGAGACGTAGTACTGGAAGCACGTCAACAACTGCATCCTCAAACACAACTCTGCCTCTCACCACAAGTCGTGGTGGCTCTTCAGGTCGCATGGGTGCTAAGCCTTGCATAGCCTGGGCATTTTTTCAGATCGATAAAGATGACCCAACTCGTGTTATCTGTAACATTTGTCAGCAAAAGCTAAGTAGAGGCCAAAAAATACATAGTTTGAGTACTTCATGCATGAACCGGCACATGGACATGAAGCATAAGTTGCAGTGGGAAGCTCAGTGTGCTACAATGCGGCCTAGCCGGCCGGGCCAACCACCGTCTGCCATATCTTGTGCATCCGCGGCCTCTTCATCCTCTGTGACTGGGGGGACAGCAGTCACACCTGTTTTGGGGCGCAGACCTGCCACCTCTTTACCCGCAACAGCCAGCGTGATTGGCAGGTCATCATTTTCTTTGGAGGTGGTAACACCAGCTGGTGTTGAGCGCTGTCTGACATCGATAGCACCAGCTTTGGATCAAGGCAACCCAACATGTCCGCCTGCATCTTCCTCACAGACCGGCAGTTTGCCGGGGACACCCTTATCAACCCCGTCTAAGCACAATAGCCAGCCCTCGGTCCCTCAGATGTGGACAAGTAAAAGACCATTTCCACCTAGCCATGAGAAAGCTAAGAGGTTGAATTTCACCATCTGCAAGCTCTTGGCTACAGAAATGCTGCCTTTCCGCCTGGTGGACACAGAGGATTTTCGAGACCTTATGTCCGTCGCAGTGCCCCAGTACCAGATGCCCAGTCGGCACTACTTCTCAAAGAAAGGTGTGCCTGCGCTCCACCAGCATGTCGCACACAACATCACCGCTTCTTTGAGAAACTCTGTGTGTGACAGGGTGCATTTCACCACAGACACTTGGACGAGTAGGCATGGACAGGGGCGTTCCATGTCGCTGACTGGGCACTGGGTAACTATGGTGACAGCAGGACAAGGGTCTGCTGTCCAAGTCTTGCCGCCCCCACGAGTTGTGCGTCAATCCTCTTTATGTCAAAGTTCCTCCACTGCTTCTGCCTCCTCAACCTCCTCTCGGTCTTCCACCTGCACCCAAAGCCTGTCTGGTCATGCCACAAGCTTTCTAACTGCGCAGAAGGGATCCTGCACACCTCCTTACTATGCTGGCAGTAGGGCTCAACGTCATCAGGTGGTTTTTACATTGAAATGTCTGGGAAATGTGAGTCACACAGCTGAGGAGTTGTGGTCAGCTCTGGAGAACCAATTTCATGAATGGTTGTCTCCACTGGACCTGAAACCAGGGAAGGCCGTGTGCGACAATGCTGCAAACCTGGGTGCGGCCCTTCGCCGGGGCAATGTCACACACGTGCCTTGTATGGCTCACGTGTTGAACCTGGTTGTCCAGCAATTTTTAGCCCACTATCCCAGACTAGATGGCCTTCTGCAGAGGGCACGGTCGCTGTGTGCTCACTTCCGCCGTTCACATCCCGCAGCTCAGTGTCTTACATCTCTACAGAAGTCGTTGGGCCTGCCACTTCACCGGCTAAAATGCGATGTGCCTACCCGGTGGAATTCAACTCTGCACATGTTGCAGCGACTGTGGCAGCACCGACAAGCCCTGGTGCAATACGTTCTGTCGTATAGCCTGGGCCAATGAGATCCAGAGGTGGGGCAAATCACGCTGGAGGAGTGGTCTCAGATCAGGGACCTATGCACCCTTCTGCACAGTTTTGAAATGGCGACGAAGATGTTTAGTGCTGACGATGCCATTATCAGCATGACTATTCTGGTGATTTACATGCTGGAGCACATGTTAAACAGAATTCGGAGTCAGGTGGTGGCACAAGAGGAGGTGGAGGAAGTAGAGGAGGAGGAGTTGTATGCGGAAGGGCTAACATCTGCAAGGTCCAGACGGTCGGCAGCACCAAGGCGGCAGGCATGTGAGGGTGGGGGAGATGGTTTTACCAGGGCGCATGGTAGCAGCCAAACTAGTGAGGAAGGTGCAGGAGCCCAGGAAGAAGTGGAGGACGAACTGATGGAAGACTCATCAGATGAGGGAGACCTTGATCACATTTCTGTTGTGCGAGGTTGGGGGGAGAGGACAGAGGAAGGAAGCATGATTGTTACCTCGCCACCAACACAACAGGGACTTGGTGCTCCTGGATGCGCAACACACATGAGTGCCTTCTTGCTGCACTACCTGCAACATGACCCTCGAATTGTGAGAATTAGAAATAATCCTGACTTCTGGGTTGCCACACTGTTAGATCCCCGGTACAAAAGTAAATTTGCAGAAATTATTCCTGCCATAGAAAGGGATGCACGCATGCAGGAGTATCAGCAGAGACTGTTGCAGAATCTTACATGTGCTTTTCCACAAAATACCAGTGGTGCACGTAGTGAATCTCACAGTTCCAACTTGCCAACCGTGGGACCGTCAAGTGTTCAGCACTCAAACCGTAACAGAACCACAGTATCTGCTGGTAACATCAATTTTGCGGAATCATTTCACCACTTTTTTAGCCCATCCTTTGCAAGGCCACAGGAGACAAGAAGTCTGACACATAGTCAACGCCTAGAGACGATGGTACAGGAGTATCTCCAAGTAAACATTGAAGCCATGACTGTGTCACTGGACCCTTGCTCTTTTTGGGCTTCCAATCTGGATAAATGGCCGGAGCTAGCCACTTACGCCTTGGAGATCTTGTCATGCCCCGCAGCCAGCGTTCTGTCTGAACGTGTGTTCAGCGCTGCTGGTGGTGTGCTGACAGATAAGCGCACGCGGCTCTCCACTGATAATGTAGACAGACTCACGTTCATAAAGATGAACAAATCATGGATCTGAAACTACTTTTCTACCCCTGTGTCATCCTGGGGAGAGTAAAAGCTTGATGATTGGTTAAAATCACCCTACCAACCGTTTTAAGCTTTTAAATTACTAATCATGTTTATCTGTATCTTGGCTGGAAAATAATTTGGGTTTTGTAGCAGTGTGAAGCACTGATTCTATTAGGCCATCTATAATAAGCTCCACCAGATTTAAAATTACTAATCATGTTTATCTGTATCTTGACTGGAAAATAATTTGGGCTTTGTAGCAGTGTGCAGCACTGATCCTATTAGGCCATCTATACTAAAGCTTCACCAGATTTAAAATTAAAAATAATTTTTAGCTGCATCTAGCCCGGAAAATAATTTTGGGGCTCCGAGATGCGCAAGACACATAAGTGCCTTCTTGCTGCACTACCTGCAGCATGACCCTCATATTGTCAGAATTCGAAGTAATCATGACTACTGGGTTGCCACACTCTTAGATCCCCCAAACTTTTCGATCAACCTTTTCATTTTAATAAAGACCAAAAAAATGGTCATTTTTGAAATTATAAGCATTAGCAGGTTGTTAGAAACTGAAATCAAACAGTTTTCAACTCAAAACTTTATTCTAGGTGATGTTACATTTTCACATAGGACCCCTTGTTCGAAAGGAGCTTCTGAACTCTCTCGTCCATTGAATTTGTCAGGTTTTGGATGGTTTCTGCTTCAATTGTTTTGCATGAGGACAGAATACCCTCCCAGAGCTGTTGCTTAGATGTGAACTGCCTCCCGCCATCATAGACACTCCTTTTAATGATGCTCCAAAGGTTCTGAATGGGGTTGAGGTCAGGGGAGCATGGGGGTCACACCATAAGTTTGTCCCCTTTTATGCCCATATCAGCCAGAGATGCAGATGTTTTATGTGCAGCATGAGATGGTGCATTATCATGAAGAAAAATGATCTTGCTGTGAAATACACGGTTCTTCTTCTTGAACCATGGCAGGAAGTGCTGTTTGAGAAAATCCACATACATTATGGAGTTCCTCTTTAGCGCCTTCAGGGATCCTAAAGGGGCCGACAATCTCTCTCCCCATGATTCCAGCCCAAAACATTACTCCACCTCCTCCTTGTTGGCGCTGTAGCCGTGTTTGCGTGGGGTGTCCATCAACCAGCCATCCTCCACTCCATCCATCTGGTCCATCGAGCGCTGCACGGCACTCATCCGTGAACAAAACAGTTTTGAAATCAGTCTTCATGTAATGTTTGGCCCACTGGAACCGTTTCTGCTTGTGTGAAGTGGATAGAGGAGGTCGACAGGATGGCGTATGCACAGCTGCAAACCTCTGAAGGACCCTGCATCTTGTTGTTCGGGGGACGTTGGAGGCACAAGCAGCTTCAAAAACTTGTCTGCTGCTATGACAAGGCTTTTTTGCCGCTGCTCTTTCAACCTGACATAATTGCCTGTAGGAAAGAGTCCTCAATTTGCCCTTATCAGCACGCACACGTGTGTACTGTGAATCAGCTACAAACTTCTTGATTGCCAAGACACTTCATCCTGATCATCGCACAATGTTGATTGTAGTCATGCCTTGACCTAAACACTCCACAATTTGTTGCTTCTCAGCAGCCGACACATCCTTTTTCTTTCCCATTTTGGCAGAAAATGTAGGCTGCTTAATAATGTGAGACAGCCTTCTTGAGTAGTCTTGCCTTTCATTGGACACACCTGCCAAACTAATTAGCACAGGTGTCTGCAATTGCTTACAGTGATATAAAGAGCCCTGATACACATCACCATCAATGAGTTTAACTGACAAACAAACAAATTCTTCCCTTATCACTCCTAAACACTTTTTGCATAAGAATTTGGAACACAGTGTACATGTGCTTTTCCACAAAACACCAGTGGTTCACGTAGTGAATCTTACAGTTCTAACTTGCCAACCGTGGTCTTTATGGAGTTGTTCAATAAAGGGCCCAAAATTAAGATAACATAGATGGGAGAGGTCTCTATGAATAGGAATTCCTAAGTATTTGATACCCTGTGAGGGCCAGGCAAAGGGAAAGTTGGACTGGATGGAATCCTATATGGATTTGGGGAGGGAGACATCGAGGGCCTCAGACTTCGCTGCATTGATTTTAAAATTTGACCATGTAACAAAGTGATCTATTTCAGCCATAACAGCATGGATGGATATATGTGATTGAGTGATATATACTAGGACATCATCAGCAAATAGAGAGCACTTGTACTCGGTGCCTCCCACCTCAATCCACCTAATATTGGCCTTGGGACACCCGGAGCTGGACCCTTTTTGGTGGATGCTGGTGGTTGTAGTCTCCGTGGCGGCAACCCGGTTCCGTGGCTCAGGGCGGTCAAACCAGTGGCGGAACTATTTATGTGGTTTTGATGTTTAAATGTCCGACTACGCCACCCGTGGATTGCGGTCAGAGTGAACCGCCGCTCCAGGGCAGACCGCTGAGGCTGGTGTTGTGGGTGCAGCAGAGCGTAGCATAACTCCCCACGGGAGGAGTATAGCCTCAGGGCAGTGTATGCGGAGGATGGGGGTGATGGTGCAGGGCAGCAGCAGTAATGACACGGAGTCAGTGATGCAGTCCAGGGCCTTTACTCACAGTTCTTATTATCCAGACCACGTCTGCAGGTAACGGCTGCCCACGTCGTACTGTGCTCACCAGGTGAGGGGCTCAGACAACTCCCAGATAACTTTGGAGTGCTTCACAGGACCCCCTTTGTGTGTCCTTTGTCTGGCCTTTCTTACCAACCCTTCTGTCCGGCTGCCTCGGGCCTCCTCTTGGTAAACTTGGCGCCAGTTTCCCTGACCCTATGTGATGCCTTCCTAGCGGGTGTAGCGAGGGGCTGCGCCACATAAAATGTCACAGCCTCCTGTTTCTAGCTGAGGGTCGTTTCCTGCCTCCACTAGTTTCGGGGACCGGTCTCCCCCTTTGGCCTGACCCCTCCACGCAGGTGGATTCGGGCGTGCGGTGGCGACTCGCCCGTCCGCAACCCCTGAGATCCCTTCGTTCCTCGTGCCTGGAGCCTTCTCCGCTCCTCTTCCTTCCTTCTCCCTGTTCCAGGCCTGGGCCTCTGTTACTAGGCCCGCCTCCGGAGCAGAGCTCATGCAGAGCCCCTGCTCCCTGCCACTTCTGCTCAGACTTCTCTGCACTGAACTAAGATGGTGCCCACCTTTTATACTCCCTTCTCAATGCACCCAGGAACTGCTTCCTCCCTGCTCCTGCACTACAGGGTTCCCCTTCCTCAGTGTTCCCTCCCCCCACTCCAGCCAGGGACAGGGACTGTCGTGCCCATCTCAGGGGCATATTGGTCGCCCTGCCCCACGTCAATGTGGTGTAATGCATGCAGGTGTCGGGTCCTGATCCACACTACATCCTTACCTGAGAGTGAGATATCACACCTCTGGGTGAGGTGCAATACCTCTGTAGCAATCGAGCCCTCAGGGTGCTACAGTTCCATTTATCTTCAGCCTAGGTGACGTATTGCGATACAGGGCCGTGATTTTGGCTATAAAAGGGTCCCCTAGACCCCTACCCCAAGCTTTTTAAGAGAATCACATATGGCGTGCCAGGAGACTCTATGGAATGCTTTCTCAGCATCCAACGAGAGTATCTAATTACAAATTTTTAACTGCATCTAGCCCAGGAAATACTTTGTGCCTAGTAGCAGGGTCTGCTAGTCAGCGGATTATCCCGGCTGTTAAGCAAGCTACACCACCTGTAGTTTGGACACTTCATTTTTTCAAAGGAAATGCTTCGGGACCACGGGATACTCAGTGAAGAGCATCAGGAGGCACCCCAAGGCATAGGGGCTGGGACTGGCAGTAGGATGCCTTTCGGTGGACAGCCGAGCTCGATCCTTATAAAAGCTTTTTAACTGCAGCAGCTTTAGTGGACGCTACTGGAGCTGGAATTACGCGGCTGCTGGCATGAGACTTGCCCTCCAATAGATCCTTGTAAATGGATTTAAAGTGTATTTATTCAAATTAGAGAGACAATTTAAATTAAAAAGCTTAGAGCTGCCTCCACCACAGGGGGGCTCGCTCGACCCACCAGCGGACAGGCACCAGTATTGGGAGAGGGGGGCTGGCCGTCAGGGTTCACCACGGCTCTGGCACAAACCCGGCGACACGGAGGTGGCACGGGCAGGAGCGGACTGAACGTGTCGGCTTCTCACTTTTTGTATTTTAGAAGGGCATGACATGCCTATATCTGTGTCTCCCCCTCCTTTTACTCCTCCACCTCTTTTCTTTTCGCATGACTATATGTACTTGTCACTTTTCCATGTGTTAGTTGTGTCTTCTGAGCAGTTTGTCAGCTTTTGGACACCTTTGAAGGTGTTTTCTATGTGTTTCTATGTGTTTTTGTTTGCCTGCCATTGGCTTTAACGGTGTTCGAAGGTGTTCGACGAACAGTTCGACGAACAGTTCGGCGAACACACGGGTGTTCGACGAACCGAACCGAACTCGAACACTACGGGGGTGGCTCAACACTAGTTGTTAGCCTCTGCTGCTTCCAGAATTTGAAGATTGAATGGTCTGGAGCTGCGCTGGATGTTGCTTGGCTATAAGAGAAAAAGAAAACACAAGAAGGTGATTACATAAGAACAGTATATAGTAAAGTTCAGGAAAGCTAGAGGCTCTCTACATATGTCAACCAATGATCGGCAGATTTTGTCACTATCTGCTGATCATTTAACATGTATGGGGGCTTACAATCTCTCCACTGACAAATTTGACCCCTGAAAGGAAACATTAGTGGTATAAGCCTCATCCGAGCAGTAGTGCGGCTCAGATCAGCGACCTTCACTGTTATTAGTAATCTGATGAATTTGGAAAAAGAGATTAAAGCTATGTGAAACTATTCATAAATGAGTCTGTATAAAACATCTCCGATAATACTTACTGGCACAGGAACATGTGGCGGACACATTCTTAGGGATTCCACCGAGTCCCAGTCAATACGCTGGAAAAACCTATGGGCTCTGATGTTACCATAGACTCCGAGGCGCCTGGCAGGATCTTCCCGGAGGAGCTACAAGAGAAGAAAAAAAAATATTTATATTTATATAACAGCTTCATAAATAAAATGTAACTAAAATAAATAAATATATATATATTTTTTAAAAAAAGCCTAATATTAGTGTTTTTATTCTGACATCTTCAATAATACATGACAGGTAATATATACCATCACGTCATCCCTACAAGTGTTTGCGTGTTATATTGAACACGTAAACACTTGACCTAACATGAGATTCCACTCCGCACCACCAACAGAGCTGAATATAATAGTAAATTACCACTAGCATAACAATGAATCACACAATAATATAAAAGTAATGCAACTTATATCATGTACTGACCTTTTTAATGATGTTCTTCGCCTCCTTGCTGGAAGCGTTGAATAGTCCTCGATGGTATTTGGACCTGCTGGTAATCATGATGTTCAAAATGATGCCAAATGCATACCAGTCTACCCCAGCATTGTGCTCCTCCACAGCCAGCATCTCAGGAGCCATGAAGCCTGGTGTCCCAGCGTATTCGGTGGCTGTCCGGTCTCCATAGATGTTCTCAAGTGCCAGACCGAAGTCGGCAATCTTTATATGGCCCGTCGCAGCCACCAAGATGTTAGAAGGCTTGAGATCTCTGTGAAGAAGACAAATGGATTCTTATCAGTGTCCGCTGTATAATTCTCAGTAATGCTGTGTATAGTTATTGGCATCACTGGTGGTGGAGGATTAGATGTATTTCTAGTTACCGGTGGATGATGCCCTTAGAATGCAGGTGTTGAATTCCACACACAAGTTCTGTGGCGTAGAATCTGGCCGAAAGAAAAGAGGAGAAAATAGTATTTAGTGAATGAGAAACTTAGAAATACTGTAGATATTGCCCAAAAGACTGGACAGGCAGGACCTTTCAGGATTTTATACTTATGGTTATTATATACATATATTTATATTATTATATTGGTCTAGAAGGGCAGTCGCACATATCGCACTGATTATAAGGCACCTGGACTTGCTCATCCTAAGTATAGGACATCAATGTTAAAGTAGTGGATAACCACTTTAAGTTCCTTCTTGCCTATAGGGATACACAATTGCTACTATTACAATGTATATTCATATGGTGTTAAAGGGTTATCCAGGATCAGAAAAACATGGTGTCTCTCTTTAAAAAATAACGCCACATGACTAATGTGAATGAGGATGAGCTGCGATGCCTCACACAACCTGTGGACAGGTGCGGTGCTATTTTTGGAAATAACAATTAGAGCAGTATTTTTCTAAGTGTTTCACTAAAAACATCCCTGTGAATGGAAGATATGAATTTACGTGAACGTTAGGGCTAACAATCGAATCAATCTAGTCAGTCTCATTTAGAAAATACACAGCTGTATTGCTGAGACTGAATACTGTACCGTGCACTGGGGGTGTGAAGACACCCCTTCCTCATCAGGAGATGGTGGAATTCGCCACAGGTGACATACTCCATCCCAAGAAGCACAAGCTCCTGTCAGACAAGATGTAGAAATCAGTCGTATGATAAAGTCATTGTAGCAGTCCTACATTTTCTAACACTCAATAATCAGTGATTTCTTCTGCGATTTCTCCTGTGATTAATCTCTGTTCCACTTACTCGTGAAGATATAGTTACATAATAATAGCAATAATGATACTTTCTTCTTTTACTATGTGTTTATTAGTTATTCTAAGTATACACGTATAGACGATATATCTACATATGTAGAATGTGATGGGCTAAATGTACAGCATTCCTTTTCACTGTAATGTTGCCTTCTGCATTTCTCACCATTGTGAAGTACTCATTAAGAATGACATCCATAGGGGTGGACAAATGACTTCAGATATTGGGAGCCAGTTGGACCACTCCAAGATTTTCCATAGACTTCAATAGAGAAACCCAAAAAGTTAACCGTCAGCATCATATTTCTAGGCACATTGCCTGGTTCCCAGGGTTTGTCCAGTGTTCCCAAAGAAGGTGACAGCTACACATACAAGGAGCAGAACATTAAAATGTTTTCAATGCTGAAATGTTAACAAACACCATATATAAATGTGGACATATCCTGTGCATATAAATGAGTGCACTTTATTCTTTATCCAATATTAATGAACAGGTCACAATTTTACCTTGGTCTGAAAGGCGAATGTGCCATGAAGAAACAAGGGGCTGCCAGATGCAAGTTGTAACACACACGCCGCTCCACCATCGCGCGCTCCTCTCCTTCAGCTAGCAGGCTCCTTTTTGTGATGACTTTTACAGCAAATTGCTGGCGGGTATATCTATCTTCCGCCAGCACCCCCTAGAAAACAATGGTCATTAGTTGGTGATCTTCATTAAAGGGGTTGTCTGGCCTTGGGGTACAAGTCTGCAGACACTTTATGTGTCTCGTCGGCACATGTTTCGTCGGCACATGACCACATGTATGCAAATTGCATACCTGCAGTTATGCTCCTGCCCATTCCTGGCACCCGCACTGGAGAAACAGCACACACACTGCACACTGTGAGTATTCACAAGTCTGTAGTCACATAGTTACTGCAGACTTGTACCCTAAGGCTGAACAACTCATTGAAATAAGTGTGGAGGGGAGCAGGAAAGTGACACCTTTGCTATTATAGATATAAACATGGGCACTGAGAAATAACCCCACTAGAATTACCCATTAAAGCTAGGAGGTTAAAGGATTATTTCAGTCTTAGCCATGAATGATTGAGACAGGACTAACTACAACTCCAGAGCTGGTCGGCATTATTCCTGTGTCAGCCATGAAAAGCTGAGATGAGAATCAATATAAAAAGACTATGTTGGGGTGCAGAGCTCAGCTGTACATAGATGCTGGCATCACAGACCATGGTGTAAATGTATGCCTATGTATACTAGGGTTATTTTGTGCAGCATATATAGTTTATCACATTTGGCGTCTATTACACTTTATATGTGTGTAGGATTTATTCCCACCCAACATACTTTTTTTTCTAATAGCCTATTGTGTATATATTACTTAATATTGCTGCATATTCTCTTGTTACGCACCATGGGGTTTGCCTGTGTTTTTAGCCTTATCTGATTTTCTCTTTTTTTATCTGATTTTATCATGTGTCTAAATTGTACTAATAAAATATATACCTTTTATGCTACCTTGGCTATTGCTCATAGTTTTTTTTATAGGTTATTTCAAGATCGATAAAGATTTAAGCAAAACGAAAGATCATTTTACCCTATGAAAAACCACTTTGCTTGTTTGTCGGGCGAACGTCAGCCTGTTTCCAGTGGTTTCCGATAACTGCGCAGTGTGAATACACCTTAAACTTCAGCACAGACCTGAGACTACATTTGCAGACACTTTGCCCTGATCCTAAACTCCTTTTCACTCCACAGCACCACTGGTGTCAGGTTTTATGTTGCAGTGATGCCAGGAGTTATAAGAATTGCAGAAAACACGAGAGGTGAATATATTGTGAAGAGTATGCTTTGGGATAATTGCTGGCTTCTCTGGTAATCAACGAGCTCTCTCCTTTTTCCAGGAATGTCCTAAATATTCTGAGAGTTGGAAGTAATAGTATTAAGAGGCTTGTCCTCAATTCCATTTTTGTCCTAACTTCAGGGAGTAGTATGATTAAAAAAATAAAACAATACTACCCTGATAAATCCTTTGCTATTACAGAGCCCGGCACAGTAATCCAAACCTATACTTGTTTACCTTGCTGGAGACAATTGTGACGCCCAGCTGTGCTTGGTATCACAGATACTGGAAGAGTGCATTGATGGATTCCTCCACAAGAGGCCCCCATAAACATCCACACAACTCCAGCTTCCACCTCAGACCAGCAGTGGGAGCTCGTTAGGGATATAAATAGGGAAGGTGGAGTCAGGCAGTCCAGTTCCTCTGGAGAGTTCAGCAAGTACAGGTCTGAATGCAGAGCTGAGCTCAGTTCAGTTGTGGCTCAGCATAGTGAGCTTTAGGTGTGCCGGCGCCATAAGATCGGTGAAGCGCGGCAAGCTGCCGTTAGTGTGTATAGCCTAGTGAGGGCCCGAGTAGGCCAAAGGTGAGTGGAGAGTTAGTACATAGGGGGCAGAGGAGCTTAACCGGCTCACCCCGAAGCAGTTACAGAACACCGGATCAGAGCTTACCGGGATCTCTATGACCCAGAAAGGCATAACCGGAATCCCTGGAGAACTACAGGTCCCAGGATTGCTAGAGTGCTGATACGTAACAGAGCTGGGAGACACATAGGCCCCGCAAGCCGAGGAGCGTGTACTCCAAAAAAAGGCCCTACCACAAGGTCAGCCAGCGCAGGACATAGACAAAGTTAGGCCTAGCTCCTGGCAGGTCAGAAACTTACTACACAGAGGCTAGAAACAGGAGGCCCTACATCCGCTCATTGGGGAGGATCCTGATATGCACCCTTCACCCTACAGTGCTCCGGGATGTGCCTGAATTTCCACCAGTAAAGGTACTGAAGTAACTACGGTGTCCATCCCTGTTCTTGCTCTGACCCGGCTGGGTCTCGCCTGTCCTGCATCCCCCTTTCCGTACTCTGCCCTGTGGCCTAGCTCCACCTGTGGGGAGCTATACCATCGAGCTGCCTTATCATCGGCCTCAGTGGACTGCGCAGTGCTGGTGATTCTCACCAGAAGCCACAGGTGGCATCACAAACTTTCATAAAACTAAGAAACCTATTATCCCCTTTTTAAAGAGTGACCCCAGGGTACGGGCCTGGGAGCCGACCACCGCGACATCCCCACGGCCAGGCTAAATGCCCGGGTACCGAGTCGTCCCCATCCCCTGGGCTAGTCATCCTCTCCTGGCGTCACGAACAGGATCGCGTGCCCGCTGCAACGACGTAGTGTTATGCCTGTTGCCACCGGGTACTGTGCACCTTTAATTTAAAACCTGTGTACGTTATACTGTGGTGAAGATTGCCGCCATTGTTGGGCCGCCGAGCGAGAAGAAGGGCGTAACTGCGGGAAACTGAGGGGCGTACCTGCAAAAGAACGCGAAGCCCCGGACATGCCCCACGCCTTGACGTCAAACCAAGAAGCGCTAGGTCCTGGAAGGAGCATCGCTGAACTCCCTGACGTAGGACGCAAGCGACGCAAGGTCCTGAAGATGACCGTCACCTGCGGAGCTGTGGCCTACCGGAAGAAAAACTAGAAGGTAGGTCACGGTTAGCTAGGGGGGTGCCAGGATGTCCGACGAACAGCACAACGCCGGAATACCGGCCAACGGCCCTGATGTCCAACCCGCGCCCGACGCCGGGCAGGCCCTGTAACTCCTGTCATTCCCATAACTCTACCGTACATTCCAGGAGCAAAGTGGCTCCCCTAGTACAACGGCAAACCAGATAACCTGTCTGGATTGAAACGGAAGATATGTGGTATCTTGGACATGAACTCTGTGACATGCAAACAAAGAGCCGCCGTTGTATTAGGACAACTGACCGGTGCTGCGGAGCGGGAAGTAGAAACATGGTCAGCCGTAGACCAGGAGTCAGTGTCCACAATCTTTCAAAAGCTACGGACTGTCTTTGAGGATCTTACTGAGGCGGACCTCCGGATGAGATTCTACAATTGTTCCCAGCAGCCGGAGGACAATGTTCGGGACTATGCTTGGCGTCTACAAGGGGCCCTGCTGGCTCAGAAACAGGTTAGTCCGACCAGCATTGAAAATGAGAACAAAATGCTAAAGGACCAGTTTGTCCGGGGACTGAGGTCTCCAGAGGAGAGCAGGACTGTACGTTGGTGGTCCTTGGATCATCCAGATGCCACCTTTGACAATCTTAAGGACACGGCTATAAAAGGACTGCAGCCCCTGGAAACAAATGCCATCCAATGTTACCAGGGTGTGGCTACCCCAGTGCCTGCTACACCCGCCTTTTCCCCAGTGGCTGCTGAAGCTAAGGTTCCAGCAACGTCCCCTAGAGAGCTGGACAGTCTGCGCTCTGAGGTGCGTCAATTGAGCAAAACTCTGACCACTGTGCTGAGTGCTCTGCAGCTGCGGACGGAGCCCGAGGAAGGAGGGAAAATCCTGTTAGCCGATAGCCCTGAGGACGTCCCCTGGATGCGCAGGAGGAGGAGGCCAACACCACCCTCTACGATGATCAGTGACCAGCGCCATCCACAGAAGGACCCTACCTGCCACCACTGCCGCAAGACCGGACACACCGCCCAGAATTGTCCTTTAAATGAGAAAACCCTGGGGCCGAGGGCCGACACCCAGGAGTAAACTCACCAGTCCCATCAGACTGGTACAACAGGTTCGTCGGAGGAAGACCTTTCCTGTCCATTGTGTTGGACAGGATCCTGACGCACGCTCTGCTGGACACAGGATCTCAGGTAACCATCATGCCTGACGTCCTCTACAAGAAGTTCTGGTCCATGGACGACCTACGTCCGCCAGCTCCAAATCTTTCTGTTTATGCCTAAAACGGAGTCCCCCTTAACCTAATCGGGGTTAAGAATGTGACTGTAAAAGTGGGGAGAGTGGAGCTGAAGGACCAGGGGCTAATTGTAGTAGAGACTAATCCTGACGACACCAATCCGTATATGGTACTTGGCACTAACATTGTTCGTAACTGTTTGGGAGAAGTTGTGTTCTTGCACCAACAGATAGCTGACACTGCCAGACCAAGACAAAGGAGGGCACTGCAGAAGGAGATCCGAGTCCTGATGTATCAACAGCAAGTAAGGTTAACAGAAGGTGAAATAGGTAATGTGTGGGTGACGGACCCCATACCCATTGTCATCCCCCCAATGAGTGAAATGCTTATCTGGTGCAGAGCTGCTATAGGTCTTAGAGGACGGAACTACCAGGCGGTAGTAGAACCCCTTTGCTCTGAGCACAGACCCACGCTCTTAGCCGCCAGAGGAGTGGTAGATGTACGCAATGGGAGGGTGCCCATCCGTCTTCTCAACTGTGGGGAAGATGAGGTCAGATAGCCACGTTATGCCACTGTTGCCAAACTACATGCTATAAATAACAGCTGTATTCACAAGGTGGAGTCCTTAACCTCACCAGATGAAGTGGAGGATAATGACCCTGCAACCCAGGTGGAGGATTGGTGTCAACAGCTCCATGTTGGGACAGACACCACTCCTGTCCATCAGAGACAGGGTGTACACCGAGTGGTTCAAGAATACGCGCAGGTGTTCAGTAAACATCCACTTGACTTCGGGAGGGTTAAGGGGGTTCAACATCATATCCCCACAGGTGACCATCCCCCAATCAAAGAACGTTACAGGCCTATACCACCAGCTCACTACCAGAAGGCAAAGGAAATGTTGCATGACATGAGGAAGGCGGGGGTAATAAGGGATAGTTGTAGTCCCTGGGCAACTCCCCTAGTGCTAGTTAGGAAAAAGGACGGGAGAATGAGAATGTTGTAGATTATCGACAAGTAAATCGCATTACACATAAAGATGCATACCCTTTACCACGCATAGAGGAGTCCCTAGGTGCGTTAAAGTCTGCAAATTACTTTTCTACCCTTGACCTCACTAGTGGGTACTGGCAAGTAGCTGTGGCTGAGGAGGATCGGGAGAAGACAGCCTTCACTACCCGGATGGGACTCTGCGAGTTCAACAGTATGCCGTTTGGACTCTGCAATGCCCCCGGAATGTTCCAGAGATTGATGGAGTGCTGCCTGGGACACCGCAACTTCGAAACTGTGTTACTTTACCTGGACGATGTAATAGTGTACTCCAGAACATACGAGGACCACTTGAAACACCTGGCAGAGGTATTTGAGTCACTGTCCTGGTACGGGATGAAATTGAAGCCCTCAAAGTGCCACCTGCTCAAGAGAAAGGTTCAGTACCTGGGGCACATTGTCAGTCCGGAAGGGGTAGCACCAGACTCAGAGAAGGTCACTGCCATCCAGAAGTGGCCGGAGCCAAAGAACCTTAAGGAGGTGCGTCAGTTCTTGGGACTAGTAGGGTACTACCGGAGGTTTGTAAAAGACTACACCAAGAAAGAAGATCCTCTGCAAGACCTCCTGGTAGGGCAGTCCCCCAAAGGCAGAAATCCCCCATTCCACTGGGGTAAGGAGCAAGCCGAGTCATTTCAGGAGATGAAGGAGATCCTGACAGGTGATGAGATCCTTGCCTACCCTGACTCCAGCCAACCGTTCCTGCTGTATACAGATGCCAGCAACGAAGGGCTGGGCGCTGTTCTAAGTCAGAAGCAGAATGGCCAAGAGAAAGTGATCGCATATGCAAGCAGGAAGCTCCTCCCGACCGAGAGGAACCCAGAGAACTATAGAAGCTTTAAGTTGGAGTTCCTGGCCTTGGTCTGGGCCATCACTGAAAGGTTCAAGCACTACCTAGCCTCCAGTAAGTTCACTGCCTTCACAGATAACAACCCCTTGACCCATCTTGAAACAGCTAAGCTCGGGGCACTGGAACAACGATGGATGGCTCGGCTGTCAAATTATCAATTCACAATTAAATACCGGGAGGGCCGCAAGAACGCCAACGCCGATGCCCTGTCCAGGATGCCTCACCAGTCAGACACAGAAGAAGAAGTGGATGACCTGGAAGAGATAGAGCTACCTGCCTTTCACCGGAATGGGATGATCCACGAGCAACGAGCCTCCAGGAGGCAGCGTGGAAAGACGTTAAACCCACTGCCTCACCACAGCTGGAAAGAGACCCAGGACAGTGACCCGGTTGTCAGCCGCATCAAGGAGCTGATAACCCAAGAGGGTTCCTCCCTGGAAAAAGACGCGTCTCTGCAAGCAAAGCAGCTGTGGAACGAGAGAAGCCGGCTGTTTATCTACCGTGAGAAGCTGTGCCGGAGGTACGTCAATCCAAAAACCCATGAGATGGTATGGCAGATTGTGGTTCTCAAGACAGACATCCAGATGGTATTAGAAGCTTACCAAGATGAGGCGGGTCACTTTGGCTGGAAAAAGCTAGAGACGCTGCTGAAGTGTCGATTCTACTGGGTAGGAATGCGCAGCTCCATTGAGAGGTGGTGCCGGGACTGTGGACCCTGTGACCTTAGAAGAAAAGACTACAGAAGGCATCCCTGCAACCCATCAAGACGACTCGACCCCTGGAGATCGTGGCCCTGGACCATGTCAAGTTGTCACCCAGCAGGTCAGGGTACTCCTACGCTCTGACCATGGTGGATCACTACTCACGTTTCCTGGTGGTCGCCCCCGTCAAAGACCTGACGGCAGAGACAGCAGCAAAGACATTCCAAGCGTATTTCTGTAGACCCCATGGTTACCCTGAGCAGGTGCTGACGGACCAAGGCCCGGCCTTTGAGGCTGAGTTGTTCAAGGAGTTCTGCCATTTGTACGGTTGTAAAAAGATAAGAACTACACCGTACCACCCACAAACCAACGGTCTCTGCGAAAACATGAACAACATCATCATCGACCTGCTAAAGACCATACCACTTGAGGAGAGAAACCAGTGGTCAGACCTACTACCTGACCTAGTAGATCTGTACAATCATATACCAGTAAGTTCCACCAATTGCACTCCGGCATATCTCATGCGGGCAAGGCCAGGAAAGCTGCCCATGGACCTGGAGCTTGGTGTTGTTGAGCCTGAAGCTGATATGACCACTGAGGACTGGGACACGACCAGAGACAAGAGCAGTACAGGAGGGTGCAAGCCTGTGTCGAGGACAGTCTCACTTGGGTGAGAGAAAAGCAGGAAGCGCACTACAACAAAAACGCGCCCGCAGAACCCTTCACACCTGGTGAAACAGTAATGAAAAGGAAAAGACGAAATCACAAACTTGATGACCAGTGGGAGAGAGAACCCTACACTGTGTTACCGTCAAGGTTTGATAACAAGAAAACTTGCATAATCAGTCGAGATGAAGGAAGAACGTCTGCTACAGTGTCCAGGGACCACCTAAAGTTGTGTCTAGACTTACTGAAACCCCAAGAAGAAGTGCCTCTCACCAAACCAGAAGAGCCTAAAGAAGCAGTGATCCACACTGTCTTAGGAGACTTCCCGGCAGATTGGCCTCAAATAGGAGGAGCAGCAGTCATCCCTGTAATCACCTTCTACCCACAGCAAGAAGAACCTATAAATGCTGCAGAAGAGCCTGCTCCAGAATCCCCGGAAGAAGGATCCCCGGTTGGGACAGAGCAAGAAGGCCCAGCCGATGGTATGCTTGCTAGTCCAGTAGAGAGGTCAATACAGTTATGTAGTCCCTCCACACCTAGTACTGACGCATTGGGAAGTAGTGCACCAACTAGTACTTCACGCATCCCTGTACTACGCAGATCAACACATAGCACGAGAGGTAAACCCCCTGTCAGGTACACTCAGTAAAATAGTCAAATTTCTGGAAATGTAGAAAGTTACCCCTGGGGTATTAAATTGTAATGTACTGTATTAGTTGTGTGTTTTCATGCATATGTGTATTATTTTGTGCTTTGCTTTATTATTGAACAGTTCAAGTGACATGGACACTTTACCTTATTAATTCCTTTATTGCCTACCTAAGAACTTTGTGGCTGAGGACTGTGTGCAGCCCAAAAACTGCTTTTTATTTATAATTGCGCTCTCTGGAGTGCCCCTTTAGGTAACCTCAGAAGTAAAACCTGTCTGGAGTGGCTCTCTTGGAGGTCCAACGCGGGATCTTCATGTCCAGCAGCCACCCCAGGGCCTACATTGAGGGTTTGGGACAGGTCCCTAAAAACCACCAAGTACTCTACCCTGTGAGATGGACATCCTGTCTGGGAACCTCACCACAAGAGACTTGAATTCTGAGGACTCTTTGTATTTGTCTATATTGTTATGCAACGTTTAAGCTTGGTGCCTCCCATAAAGGGAAGATTGTTCATGTTTCTTATTGTTGTTATAAAAATGTACTTCAGCCCAGGAGAGCTGAGCTTTGCTAGGGGGGAATGTGACGCCCAGCTGCACTTGGTATCACAGATCCTGGAAGAGGGCATTGATGGATTCCTCCACAAGAGGCCCCCATAAACATCCACACATCTCCACCTTCCACCTCAGACCAGCAGAGGGAGCCCGTTAGGGATATAAATAGGGAAGGTGGAGTTCCTCTGGAGAGTTCAGCAAGTACAGGTCTGAATGCAGACTTGAGTTCAGATCAGTTGTAGCTCAGCATAGTGAGCTTTAGGTGTGCCAGCGCCTTAAGATCGGTGAAGCGCGGCAAGCTGCCGTTAGTGTGTATAGGCTAGTGAGGGCCCGAGTAAGCCAAAGACGAGTGGAGAGTTAGTTCATAGGGGGCAGAGGGGCTTAACCGGCTCACCCCGAAGCAGTTACCGGACACCGGATCCGAGCTTAATGGGATCTCTATGACCCAGTAAGGCATAACCGGAATCCCTGGAGAACTACAGGTCCCAGGATCGCTAAAGTGCTGATACGTAACAGAGCCGGGAGACGCATAGGCCCCGCAAGCCGAGGAATCATAGAATCATAGAATCATAGAATCATAGAATGGTAGAGTTGGAAGGGACCTTCTGGGTCATCTGGTCCAACCCCCTGCTCAAAGCAGGATTCACTAGATCATCTCAGACAGATGTCTGTCCAGCCTCTGTTTGAAGACGTCCATTGAAGGGGAACTCACCACCTCTCGTGGCAGCCTGTTCCACTCATTAATCACCCTAACTGTCAAAAAGTTTTTTCTAATATCTAATCTGTGTCTCCTCCCATTTAGTTTCATCCCATTGCTTCTAGTCTTTCCTTGTGCAAATGAGAATAAAGATGATCCTTCTACAATGTGACAGCCCTTGACATATTTGTAGACAGTTTTAAGTCTCCTCTCAGTCTCCTCTCAGCGTGTACTCCAAGAAAAGGCCCTACCACAAGGTCAGCCAGCGCAGGACAGAGACAAAGTTAGGCCTAGCTCCAGGCAGGTCAGAAACTTACTACGCAGAGGAAAGAAACAGGAGCCCCTACACCCGCTCATTGGGGAGGATCCTGATATGCACCCTTCACCTTACAGTGCTCCGGGATGTGCCTGAATTTCCACCAGTAAAGGTACTGAAGTGACTACCGTGTCCGTCCCTGTTCTTGCTCTGACCTGGCTGGGTCTCGCCTGTCCTGCATCCCCCTTTCTGTACGCTGCCCTGAGGCCTAGCTCCACCTGTGGGGAGCTATACCATCAAGCTGCCTTATCATCAGCCTCAGTGGACTGCGCAGCGCTGGTGATTCTCACCAGAAGCCACAGGTGGCGTCACGAACCTTCATAAAACTAAGAAACCTATTATCCCCTTTTTAAAGAGTGACCCCAGGGTACGGGAACGGGAGCCGACCACCGCGACATTCCCAAGGCCAGGCTAAAGGCCCGGGTACCGAGTCGTCCCCATCCCCTGGGCTAATCACAATCACTGGTCTCATTGAGGATTTCTCTGTTTATTGGACAAAACCATTGAGACGAGTCATTGGTTAGCAATCAGGAGAATGTATGAGATGTCACCACTGCTGACACAGAATTTTTTGAATTATTACTTTTTAACTGTGGACAATATCTTTAATAAATGTCATTCTCAGTACACACACATATATTTACTCATACTTATGTACCTATGTACATGCAGATGTACAATATAGTGCCTTGAAAAAGTATTCATATCCTGTGAACTTTTCCACATTTTTTCAAGTTACATGCAAAAACTTAATTGTATTTTATTGGAATTTTATGTGATATACCAACACAGAGTACAAGTATCTGTGAAGTGTAAAATAAATGATACATGTTTTTATAAATATTTTAAAAATATAAATCTGAAAATTGTGATGTGCATTTGTATTCAGCCCCTCTGAGTCAACACTTTGTAGGACTACCTTTTGCTGCAGTTACTGCTGTAAGTTTTTTTAGGTATTTTTCTACCAGCTTTGCACTATAGGTTAACATTTTTTCCCACTCTTCTTTGTAAACTAGCTGTAGCTCAGTGAGATTGGATAGAGAGCGTTTGTGAACAACAATTTTTAAGTCTTGCCACAAATTCTCAATGAGATTTATGTCTGGACTTTAACTGGGTTATATAAACACATGAGTATGTTTTATTTAAACCATCTTATTGTAGCTCTGGAAGTATGTTTAGGGTCGTTGTCCTGCTGCAAGGTGAACCTTCATCCCTGTCCAGGTACAGCAGGCAGGAACAGGCTGCCCCCAACCGCCAGATGCCTATTTGTACCTGGCTGGAAACAAAAATACAGGGAAGCCCTTTTTTTAATTATTTCATGAAATAATTAAAAAAAAATTGCCATGGGGCTTCGCCCTATTTTTGTGTCCAGCCAGGTACAGCAGGCAGGAATGGGCTGCCCCCAACCACCAGCTGCCTATTTGTACCTGGCCTGACACAAAAATATAGGGAAGCTCTTTTTTTTAAATTATTTCATGAATTTCAAGAAATAATTAAAAAAAAAAATACGTGGGGCTTCGCCCTATTTTTGTGTCCAGCCAGGTACAACTAGGCAGCTAAGGGCTGGAATCCGCAGCGCAGGGAGGCCCAAGCTTTCTGGGCCCCTCTAGCTGCAAATTGCAGTCCGCAGCCACCCCAGAAAATGGCGCGTTCATAGAAGCACCATCTTCTGGCGCTGTACCCAACTCATCCAGTGCCCTGGTGCGGTGGCTCACCGGGTAATAAAGGGGTTAGGGCCAGCTTGGCATTATCAGCTGGCCCTAAGCCCGAAATTCATGGGGTCACGCCAATATTAGACATGACCGCCATGAATTTCTAGTAAAGTATTTAAAAAAAACACAACACCCAGAATAAAGACCTTTAATTGAAATAAACACACAATTTTTTAATGTTCTTAATTAAACCATACTTACCATCACGCCCATTCCAGCTGAAGCCAATGTCTTCTGCAATAAAAGTAAAATAATAAAGCAACCTCATCCTTACCTTTCCATGGTTCCCAGAACAGCTTCAGATCTGCTACATTCACATGACAGGCTGGATCGCAGCCGAAAGCTGCCATCCAGCTTGCCATGCCGCAGACACTGAGAAGAGCAGGCATGCTTGCGCTCCTCAGTGTCTGGCTGTGAGGCCATCCAGATGAGCTGAGTTCATGTCCAATGAACTCAGCTCACCTCATGCACGTCACTGACAGAGTGGGAGAATTCTAATGTGCATGCGGTGAGCGTGAGAGAATTCTCCTGCGCATGCGGTGAGCGCAGGAGAATTCTCCCATGCTGTCAGTGACGTGCATGAGGTGAGCTCATGTCCAATGAACTCAGCTCACCTCATGCACGTCATTGACAGCGTGGGAGAATTCTCCTGCGCTCGGCGCTTGAGCAGGAGAATTCTCCCACGCTGGGTTGGCATTCAGATGACAGGCTGCTTGCGCTCTGCAGTGTCTCTGAAGGATGAAAAGCTGGATGGCAGCACTCAGCTTCGATCCAGCCTGTCATCTCAATGCCATCCCAGCGTGGGAGAATTCTCCAGCTGAAGCGCTGAGCGCAGGAGAATTTTCCCACGCTGTCAGTGACGTGCATGAGGTGAGCTGAGTTCATTGGACATGAACTCGGCTCATCTGGATGCCGTCACAGCCAGACACTGAGCAGCACAAGCATGCCTGCGCTTCTCAGTGTCTGCGGCATGGCAAGCTGGATCCAGCCTGTCATGTGAATGTAGCAGAGCTGAAGCTGTCCTGGGAACCATGGAAAGGTAAGGATGATTTATTATTTTACTTTTATTGCAGAAGACATTGGCTTCAGCTGGAATGGGCGTGATGGTAAGTATGGTTTAATTTAGAACAATAAAGAATTGTGTGTTTATTTCAATTAAAGGACTTTATTCTGGGTGTTTGTGTTTTTTTAACTTTCACTATGGGGTTAGTAATGGGGGTGTCTTATAGACGCCTCTCCATTACTAACCTGGGCTTGATGTCAGCTGGCATTATAAGCTGACATCAACCCCAGCCCTATTACCCGACTGCCACCGCTACAGGGCAGTGGGAAGAGCGAGGCTAAGTGCCAGAATTGGCGCATGCGCATAGCGCTATTCGGCACCATTTTACTGAAGACACATTTGGACATTCATGAAATAATTAAAAAAAAATTGACGTGGGGCTTCGGCCTCCTATGGATGCGCCATTTCTGGGGCGGCTGACGGCTGGTGTTTCTAGCCTGGGAGGGGGCCAATATTCATGGCACCCTTCCTGGGCTATTAATATCAGCCCCCAGCTGTCTGCCTAGCCTTTGCTAGCTATTAGAATAGGGGGGACACCACGTCATTTTTTTGGGGGTCCCCCATTTTAATAGCTAGTAAAGGCTAGGTATTCAGCTGGAGGCTGATATTAGTATCCTATGAACCCCACGCCAATTTTTTTTTTAATAAATCCTTTATTTTAACACTAAATGACGAGTACAGTAATCAACACTGTCACTGTACTTATTATATATGTGACTGACAAGTTTCTATCTATCTAATCTATATGTGATGCTCTATCTTTCTGTTCTAAACTGTCGGGTACCGCTGCTGAATTGCCGGCCGGCTTTTTTAAAGAGACGGTGCATGAAAACACAATTATTTTTTTTAATAAATCCTTTAACACTAAATGACAAGTAGAGTAAGCAACACTGTCACTGTACTTCTTATATATGTGACTGACATGTTTCTATCTATCTAATCTATGTGTGATGCTCTATTCTTTCTCTTCTAAATTATCGAGTACCGGTGTATGCCACTGCTGAATTGACGGCTTTTCATGTAATACATTCTACATTATTCTTAGTTGTTTTCCTTCATGTAGAATTAACCTACAAGGAAATAAAGGGCTTATTTTCATTCCGATATTTGTGTCCCATTGACTTGCATTGGTTTCCAGTATCGGAATCGGCGATATCCGATATTTTTTGGGTATCGTTCCGATCCAATCCGATCCGATATTTCCCGATATCAGAAGGTATCGCTCAACACTAAGTAAGGCATCAGCATCTGAAACTACAGTGTTAAGCGTTCAAATCCTGATAGCAATAAGATTTTTTTTTTTTAATTATGACTATTTAGCACACAAACTACAGGGGTGTTTTACTTTTAATATCTGACACTCTGATTGTCATCCTGATGTGGTAAGAGTTTCAGACACGCTGTCTATTTGCATGGTAAATTACATAGCCAAAGTAAATTGGGAGGCAATAATTTACTACATATCTATTTCCAAGTGACTTTATATTTGCATAATTTCTTAAAGGGGTCTAATGATAAAATGTCTTTATTGTAAATTTTTATTTCCATCCACCCAAGTACTGGCTGCAAACTCACAATTTATTTTGGCTATTTAATGTACCATGCAAATAGACAGCGTATCTGAAACTCTTAACACATCAGGATGACAATCAGAATGTCACATATTAAATGTAAAACACCCCTGTAGTTTGTGTGCTTAAGAGCCGTAATAAAAAAAAATCTTATTCCTATCAGGATTTGAACTCTTAACAATGTAGTTTCAGAGGCTGATGCCTTACCATTGCGCTATCCAGTCAAGTGAAATAAGCAAGTAGCTTTTCTTGTCTTATAAGATCAACCATGAAAATACTCAGGGTGACTAAAAGTCATTGTGATTCTGATTCTGATGTTTGAAGAAAGTCACAAATCAGACTCCCACATCAAAATCAAACATCATTTGAATTTGGCTTGTTTGCAGTCTGTGCATAAGTCCCAATGAGTTTTAGACAAGTTTGCATTGAAAATCATATAACCAAATAGAACTCCTTAGTCTTTACAACTGAGTTTATAGCTTAGTGGTTAGTGCACTGACTTTGGGACGCATAATTTCGGGTTCAAGTCCCATCAGCGAACAGTTACTTTTTTTTTTATTATTATTATTACAGTTGTAAAAGTCACTTGTCAGAATCACTCATCAGAATCACTTATCAAAATCACTTGTCAGAATCATTTGTCAAAATCACTTGTCAGAATCACTCATCAAAATAATTCGTCAAAATCACTTGTCAGAATCACTTGTCAGATTCACTCATCAAAATCACTCATCAAAATCACTTGTCAGAATCACTCATCAGAATCACTCGTCAAAATCACTTGTCAGAATCACTCATCAAAATTACTCGTCAAAATCACTTGTCAGAATCACATGTCAGAATCATTTGTCAAAATCACTCGTCAGAATTACTCGTCAGAATCACTCATCAGAATCACTCGTCAGAATCACTCATCAAAATCACTTGTCAGAATCACTCATCAAAATCATTCATCAAAATCACTTGTCAGAATCACTCATCAAAATTACTCGTCAAAATCACATGTCAGAATCATTTGTCAAAATCACTCGTCAGAATCACTCGTCAGAATCACTCATCAAAATCACTTGTCAGAATCACTCATCAAAATCATTCGTCAAAATCACTTGTCAGAATCACTTGTCAGATTCACTCATCAAAATCACTCATCAAAATCACTTGTCAGAATCACTCATCAGAATCACTCGTCAAAATCACTCGTCAAAATCCCTTGTCAGAATCACTCGTCAAAATCACTCGTCAAAATCACTTGTCAGAATCACTTGTCAGAATCATTTGTCAAAATCACTCATCAGAATTACTCGTCAGAATCACTCGTCAGAATCACTCGTCAGAATCACTCGTCAAAATCACTTGTCAGAATCACTCATCAAAATCACTCGTCAAAATCACTTGTCAGAATCACTTGTTAGAATCACTCATCAAAATCGCTTGTCAGAATCACTTGTCAGAATCAGTTCTCAGACAGGGTATTTAGCCTCAAACTGACATCATTCTGATGTTTGATTTTGATACCTGATCATGTCCTAAAATGGACACTGTACTAACCAGAGGTTGGCGATGTTTGCCTTAAGAAAGGTGTTTACCAGAAACACCACTGGGTTGACCACACACAACCCTCCTAGTCTCCTTGTGCGGTACGTGACCTCCCTCTTGATTAGGTTCAGCCTATTCCCCCACAATAGCTGGAAGAACAGGCTGTAGACCCGTGTCCAAAGAGGTTCTGGCAAGAGGCAGACACTGCCCAAGTATATTAACAAAGGGAGCAAATACCCTTTGGCCAGGCTAACCCTTTCCCTCAGGGTCAAGGACCAACCCTTCCACTGATCCACCTTCTGGGCGGCGATCTTAAGTCTGCCCTCTCAGTTTTGCTGGGGATAGTTCCCCGGGCCGAAACTGATGCCTAATATTTTTGCTGTGGCCTGAGGCCCTGGAAGGGTGTCCGGGAGATTAAACCTAGGATCTCCCCCTCCCAGCCAGAGACTTTCACACTTATCCCGGTTTATCATGGACCCGGATGCCACCGAGTAGCGCTCCATCTCAGTCATTACCCAATCTGCCTCCCTGCTCGAGGATACAAAAAGGGAAACGTCATCAGCATACGCTACTACCCTCAAGGCGGCCTCTGGCTCCACCTCGTCCATCCCGACTCGCACCAATGATCCGTGCTCCACCCTCCTTAGAAGGGGGTCGATCGCGAACACGTATAAAAGTGGGCTCAAAGGACAGCCCTGGCGGACGCCAGACTTCATCTCAAAAGTGTGTCCGACCCAACCGTTCACAAGCGGAAAAGTCTCTGCCCCATTGTATAACACTCTCAACCAATCAACAAACCTCCCGGGCAGACCGTACCTCAGAAGGACGGACCAGAGGTTCTCATGGTTAACCCGGTTAAAGGCCTTCGCCTGGTCTAAGGACAGCAAGTACCCCTTCCAGTAACCTGCTCTGCTCTGCTCCACTGCCTCCTGGACACCGAGCACAGCACTAAATGTACTGCGGCCTGGAACAGAGCAGTGCTGGGCCCCCGAAAGGAGCCGGGTGCAAATTTCACCAACCGATTAAAAAGCACCTTTGCCAGAACCTTTCGGTCCGTATTGAGAAGCGCTATGGGACGCCAATTCTCAATATGGGATGAGTCTTTACCCTTTGACAGGATAAACAGGGCTGACTTCCTCATTGAACTGGGTAGAGTGTCCGAGGAGAGACACTCATTTAACACCTCAGTCAAGAGGGGGACCAAGGAGTCCCTAAAAGTCTTGTAAAACTCGGATGTTAAGCCACCCGGACCAGGCTACTTTTTGGGCCGGAGCCCATCAATCACCCGTCTCACTTCCTCTTCCCTGATTGCCTCTGCCAAAACATGAAGAGAGGGGGTCATCCCCTGGCTCAGGGATGGTTTCAGCCAGGAAAGCCAACATCTCATCCCAATCAGTTTCCCTCCCCCCCAAGAGGTGTGAGTAGAAGGATCTGACCACCTCCAGGATCCTTGATTTGGATCTTTTCAGGGACCCCGTACTGTCGATCAGTCCTGTTACCACCTTACAACTCACTGACATCCTGCAGTTCCTGTAAGGGTCGGGCGAGCGGTACCTCCCGAAATCCCACTCAAAAACCAAGGATGTGTGCCTATCATACTGACACCCCTTGAGCAAGGCCTTCTCCCTGGAGATTTCCTCACGGTTCCCTCCAGTCGAGGCGAGCTGCTTGAGTTTCCTCCCCAGATCCCGATACAGGCGGTACCTGTTCAGGCCCCTGAGGCTCGAGAGCTGATGGAAGAACCTTGCAACCCTTCTTTTGAAGATCTCCCACCACTCAGACTTAGTGCTACAAAGACCCAAGAGAGGTACCTGGCTCTGAAGAAACTCCTCAAAGGATTGTCTTACATCTGCTTCTTCCAACAGGGATGAATTCAGCTTCCATAGGCCTCTCCCCATCCGGGGGGTCTCTGTAACATTCAAGGAAAATAAAATAAACCAGTGGTCAGAGAATTCCACCTCAACAGCGGACACTGCAGAAGAGACGGCTTCCTCCTTTAAAAAAAAACTATCTATCCTAGACCTACTATGAAACTATTACTAGAACTACTATGAAAAGGTGAAACCCCTGTGACCTGGGGTGTGCCGGATGTGGACATCCACCTGGCGAGCTTCACTCACTATAGTATTCAAGGCTATGCTATCATAAGCCAGCCGGTCTCCGGGGCCTTCCCTATCACGAGATCTAGTTATAGTGTTAAAATACCCACCAAAGACCACCTGGCGGCTCGTAAAAAGATAGGGCTTGATCTTCAGGAAGAGACAGTTACGGTCCCACTTAGACTGCGGGCCATAGATATTAATGAGCCGAAGCTCTTGTCCCCTCATGAAGACATCAAGAACCAAGTATCTCTCCATTTCTACCTCAATCACCCGTCTGCATGCCACCGAAGCGGCCTTAAAAAGGACCGCTACCCTGCTATACGGCTCGGCCACAAGAGACCAGTATGAGGGCCCACTCCTCCACTCCCATTTTGCTTTATAAATGGCCCTCATGTCCGTTAGTCTGGTCTCCTGCAAGAATAAAATGTCAGCCTCAACTCGGGTGAAAAAATCAAAGGCCGTAAATCTGGCCGCATCTGACTTAATGCTGGCGTCATTAATCGACGCCAGAGTCAAAGGGGTAGGTTCCGCCATTAGGGGTGACTGAGTTAGATGGCCTTCTTTTTCACCGTACCCCCCTTCTTTGTCTCACAGTCTCAGGAGCCCGAGTCACCCCTCCTCTTTAGGGATACTGAGGTTTCCATGCCCGCCCCTCCAGCATCGGACACCTCCTTCCCAGTACAGGTTCTCTCAACTCTGGACCCCGGGGCAGTCCCCCCCCCAGGGGAAACCGAGTCCCCTGGAGGACGGACCCCGCTGCCCTCTGAAGACACCTCAGATGTTGTTCCCGGCTCCTTACCTCCAACACAGCAGAGTCATCGAGGGCTTGGAACCAATTGGAGAGGGGGATCAGAGGGGAGCTGGTAAGCCCTTCCGTAGGCACCATAGCGGTCGGTGGGGCTTTAGATTTTTTTGCCCTTTTCCTGTTCTTTTTCCTCCGACTACTGGTACTCTTGTCACCCGATTTTTTGGGCTGCTCTACAACCTCCTCATCGAGACTTTCATACTGGGAGGAGTTATCAGAAGCAGCCGCCTCCTCCCTCTCCATCTTCCTGATCTCCTCACTCACCGCCTTTTCCCCCAGGGCCTCAGAGGCTCCGGCTGCAGCCTCCGGGGAGGGGGCAGTCATCACCCCAGTCGTCTGAGGTTTATCCTGCCCCCTGTCATTTCGGCGCCTCACCTGCTGCCACTGGTGGGCAGGTGTGTTTGCCTCGCCTTTCCTTACTGACCCTTCAGCTCCCCTCCCGCCCCCACCTCCAGTTCCAGCAGGGGATGCACCGCTGGGGACCCCCCATAGCTCTCCCCTGCCTGACCAGAGATGGTGTTGGAAAAGGAGCGGGGGCAGCGGCTATACGGGTGACCTAGATCACCACACAGGTGGCACCTAATGTCACCACAGGCCGCGGCCAGATGACCTACCCCGCCACACAAGGCACATTTCCGCACCTTGCAGCCCACTCTGAAGTGGCGGGGGTCACCGCACCTGTGGCAGACCTTCGGTTGCCCCTGGTAGAAGATCAGGAATGCCGAGGAGGGGATGTGGGTGACTGTACCACCTGAAACCTTCAACTTCATCATGAAGGTCCAGCCCCCTGACCAAATGCCGAACTCGTCCCTGTTCTTTTTTGGGACCTCCGTGACTTCCCCATAACGAGAAAGCCATGTCATGATATCGATCTCAGAAAGTGACTTGTTATTGGTCAGAACGGTCACCTTCTTTACGCGATTTTGGCGAGACACTACCTGCACGGCAAAGTCTCGCCAGCCGGGCTCCCCCTTCACCAGTTCAAAATTCGACCAGAAAAGCTGTAAGCCCTCCGGCCGAACAAAACTGATGTCGAAGATGGAGTACCAAAAGGATTGATCAGGACAAAGATGTCAATCACCCTGAAGTCCATCTTCAGGAGGAGCTCCACGACCTTCGCTCTAGGCGGGCATGCTTCACTGCCCCTCCCCCGAAGACAGACCACATTCCTCCTGGCCACCCCCTGCCCGGCTGTCGGGAGGAACCATACTGACTCACCCTCCCTTTTATCTTGGAAGGCAGCCTGGCTGTGCCTATCCAGCCAAAAGGCCAGGTCCACCTCTCTTCCCTCTACCATGATCGTCCGTTCTCCCTTCTTGAGGGCCTCCAGAAAACGGTGTCGCAAGTCACCGTCCCTGAGGTCCAGAGGCGAGGAAACCCCCTGAGAAGATCCCGAGGCCCCGGCTACTACCCCCGCAAAACTCCGGGGCCTCGCGGTCGGGGGGGCAGATGGACCAGCCCCCTCCCCGTGCACCCCGCTACCAACAGACACTCCATTCACTCCCCCTACCACAGGCACACCACCATTTGCAACCTCAACCACAGACACATCCATCCCCACACCATCCCCATTCGTGTCCACAATCACCCCACTCACCCCTCTCTCACTCCCATGCGCACTGGGGTTGGTGTTTTTTATCTTTTGGGCACTCTTTTTTGCACTGTTTCACTATTTCCAGTTTCCGTATTACCAGTGTTGTTAGTACTGCCACCTTCTGGTGGCGTCTTCCCTGCCGAGGGGTTTTGTGCACTTAGCACTGCTGGCCCTTTAAGGACCACACTACACACTTTAAGAAGTGCAGCACTACTGTTCCCAGCAGACCTGTAGCTTCCTGCCTTACTGGCAGGAAGAGAGCCAGGTGTAGCTCCTCCTCCAGCACCATCCAGCCCTGCTGCAGCATTTTTGGACACCTGCACTGCAGGAGCCCCTGCCCCAGGTAAGCCCCCAGACACAGGGGAGCCCAACATGCAGGCACCCCCTTCAGCCGCAGCAGCAGCCCCCCCACTGGTACTGACCGCAGCTGCCGCCGGTGCTAAACTCCGCCCCCGGACATAGCCAAGCCCCCAGCGTCCAGCAGCATAGCACAGCTCTCTGAAGCTGCTCCCATATGGGTGGGCCACACCCGGGAAGCCACGCCCCCTGCATCTGGCAGCACAGTGCGGCCCTCTGAGGCCACTTCCACCTGGGCAGGGGATGCCAGGGAGGCCACGCCCCCCCAAAACCGGGCACGACGGGACCCCCATAGCCGACCCGGAGCCGGGTCTACTCTCAGGGGTCCCCAGTCCAGCAGCACCAGTTCCCAGGGGCACAGCACTCCCTAGCCTCACACCCTTTTCCACAAAGAGCTTGGCCACAGCTACTCTGGTGGCTGGCCCCAGGCTAGGCCACTTCCCCTCAGCGTCCACCAGCGGCTGAGCACCCGGCGCTGACCCCTTACTGGGCCCCTGCGCTGAGGACCCCGACTTTGCTGCGGACCCTGCAAGTGGAGCAGGCCCCACCACCTTCTTATTACGAGCCAGCTCTGCCGGAGCCGTGGGCCCCGCACTCTTTGCCTTGCCAGATGCCTTACCAGGTGCCTGGGTCCCCAAAGGTGAATCAGTTTTAGCGGATCCGTGAGTGGGGGAACCAGACACCCCAGCACACGCCGCCAGAGATGCAGCCTCGGCTGCCAGTGTGCCGCCAGCAGTACGGGTGGCAGCGGCAGTTACGCTCACCGCCCCCTGCACACCAGCAGGCACACCAGGTGCCAGGCCAGCCCCCTCTCTCACAGGCGACCCAGCCTGAGCACCCCTACAGGTTTTTCCCGCCGCCGGGCCGCCCTCCGTGCCATGCTCCATGTCAGACACATTCGACACAACCACCTTCATTACTGCAAACTGAGGCGGCGCTCTGCGTGCCATGGCCTACAGTCTCCCCGCTCCCTCGCTGCAGACCCACAACAGAGCCTGAGCCGGGGTGAGTAGCGGGTGCTGCACAAAGGGACCCGGGGGCCCCAGAGAGAGGGACATACACAAATTTATGTGTTACCGATGTTTTCTTTTTCTTAGCTTTCTTCACTTTCTTCCTCTTCATCCCCCTCTCGGCTGCCTCGTCCTCGCAGATCTTGTCCCCAAATGTCAGCTGGTTAAAACATACCGGGGACTCAATCTGCCTGATCTGAACTACTACCACCATCCTCATCCTCCCCTTGACTCACGCTGCCCTCTGAAGGGCTAGAGTCAGACGGGACAGTCATCTGCTCAGGGGCTATCCCGCTATGCGATGCCTGGAGATCACTTACCAGGCCACCAGATGGCGGGTAGGGCGCGACCTCCTCCTCACAGTCCTCTTCCTCCTCCTCATCCTCCACCACCACCGCCTGGCTGGAGCTCCGTGACCTCTCCAGAGGTGTACCGGCCATGACTCTGAACCAGTCGTTGTTCTCCAGTTTTTCTCTGAATGGCCCGCTGCCGGCCAGGATGGCACACTGCCGGGTCTCCATCCTCTGGATGGCCTTCTTAATCCTCCTGACTGCGGCGGATAGCTCAGGCTTCTTGCTGCTAGAGGCCCTGTCGGACCTCTCCTGAGCTACCCTCAACTCCCCCCAGAGGGATTTTAGCTTCTTTGAGGCGTCCTCATACTCGCAGAGGTGCGCATGGATGCAGGAGCCATAGTTGACAGTGCACTCCTTCGCCACCTTTGTGCCCCACTCAAGGGGCACCGCTGCAGCACCCCTGCTCGTACTCGACCTACCTCCAGGGGGAGGAGCCACCGCAGCCATGGCCTTGGGGGTACGTCTGGTTTTCATGCCGGACCCCTTGCCTTGTCCGGACCTGGTCATCCCAGCTGGGATGGTATTCCTCCCACCCCCCACCGGCTTGGACCAGGGGGCAGGAGCTGGGGGCCCAGCCCCGGAGGCCAATCCAAGAACAAGCCTGCTTTCCTGGGAAGGGAGTAGACAAAAGTCCCAGATGGAAAAAAAAACCTCCCTTCCCAGGAGCTCTCTCCACACGCCAAACACAGCAGCACACGGCTTGCTCCTCCTCTTCCTCTTCCTGTTACTGCGGCTGCTGGCACCAGACTTGCCCTCCAATAGATCCTTGTAAAAGGATTTAAAGTGTACTCATTCAAATTACAGAGCCAATTTAAATTACAGAGCTTAGACCTGCCTCCACTGTGGAGGGTCTTGACCCACCAGCGGATAGGCACCAGTATTGGGAGAGGAAGGCTGGCCGTCAGAGTCCACCGCGGCTCTGGCACAAACCTGGTGACACAGAGGTCGCACGGGCAGGAACGGCCTGGCCGTGTCGGCTTCACACTCCAGCGTAATCCCTCTGCCTGCTCGCGCCTGTAACCTCAAAGGGATGTGCAAGCGGCTTTTCTTCCCAGGGCTGTTCCCCGCCCAGCAGCAACGTGGGGGAGCTCAGGTTGGCCTTTCACCGCACTCCCTTACCTCCCTTGCCAGATTTCCTTATTCCGTACTCCATCTAACCCCTCGGCTCTGTGGTGTCCGCTCTCCCTCCAGCTCTCTCCTTCTCACAGGTGGACTAACGCGTGTATTCACACTGTGGTGAATCTTTTGGGCCCAGGCATAAGAAGTCGTCGAGGTAATGGAAAATATGTGCCCCCTTAGATACGTCCATGACGACCCATTCGAGGAAGCAACTAAACACCTCAAATAGTGAGCAGGATATGGAGCACCCCATGGGCAAACAGCGATCTATATAGTATGCTCCTTCCCAGAAGCAGCCCAATAGGTGGACACTATTCGGAGGCACAGGTAGTAAGTAACCGGAACGCCCCCTCAATGTCTGTTTTGGCCATTAGGGTGCCCCTTCCCAACTTCTTCACCCGCCTGATTGACTTGTCAAAGGAGGCACAGTATATACTACTGTACTTGGTTCCACGTCGATGTTGTCGTTTACTGTCCTGCCCCTTGGATATGACAAATGGTGGATTAGTCCGAATGTATTGGGTTCCATTTTTGGCACGACTCCCAACGGGGATACCACTACGTCTTGTAAGGAAAGTGTTCTGAATGGAACCGCCATATTTCTTTTTTTAATTTTCTTGTCACGACGTCTGGGTGTTGGTAGGCTGATTTTAGATTTTTACTCCAGCCTTTCTTGATTTTAGAAGGGCATGACATGCCTATATCTGTGTCTACTCCTCCTTTTACTCCTCCACCTCTTCTTTTCAAATGACTATATGTACTTGTCACTTTTCCATGTGTTAGTTGTGTATTATGAGCAGTTTGTCAGCTTTTGGACACCTTTGAAGGTGTTTTCTATGTGTTTTCTATGTGTTTTTAGGTGTTTTTGTTTGCCTGCCATTGGTTTTAACGGTGTTCGACGAACCGTTCGACGAAGAGTTCGGCGAACATGCCGGTGTTCGACGAACCGAACCCGAACACTACGGGGGTGGCTCAACACTAGTAAAAACCTTGAGCTAATTTTGTAATCCAGACAGCAGTCCTCATTCCAGCATCTAAATCCTATTTGCTAATTGTGTGGTTCAACTAGCAGTCCACTTTTCAGCATCTAAATCCTTTGGGCTAATTGTGTGGTCCAGACACCACTCCACATTTCAGCATCTAAATCCTTTTTACTAATTGTGTGGTCCAGACACTAGTCCACATTTCAGCATCTAAATCATTTCTGCTAATTGTGTGATAGAGACACCAGTCCCCATTTCAGCATCTAAATCATTTGTGCTAATTGTTTGGTCCAGAAAACAGTTCCCATTTCAGCATCTGAGTCCTTTGTGCTAATTGTGTGGTTCAGACACCACTCCACATTTCAGCATGTAAATCCTTTGTGCTAATTGTGTGGTCCAGACAGCAGTCCAAATTTCAGCATCTAAATCCTTTGAGCTTATTGTGGGGTCCAGACATAAGTCCACTTTTCAGCATTTAAATCCTATGTGCTAATTGTCTGATCCAGCCAGCAGTCCACATTTTACCATGTAAAAACCTTGCGCTAATTTTGTAATCCAGACAGCAGTCCACATTCCAGCATCTAAATCCTTTGTACTAATTGTGTGGTCCAGACACCAGTCCACATTTCAGCATCTAAGTCCTTTGTGCTAATTGTGTGGTCCAGGCGCAAGTCCACATTTCAGCATCTAAATCTTTTGTGCTAATTGTGTGGTCCAGACACCAGTCCACATTTCAGCATCTAAATCTTTTGTGCTAATTGTGTGATCCAGACACCAGTCCACATTTCAGCATTTAAATCCTATGTGCTAATTGGGTGATCCAGACAGAAGTCCACATTCCAGCAAGAAAAAACCTTGTGCTAATTTTGTAATCCAGACAGCGGTCCACACTCCAGCATCTAAATCCTTTGTGCTAATTGTGTGGTTCAACCAACAGTCCACTTTTCAGCAACTAAATCTTTTGGGCTAATTGTGTGGTCCAGAAACCAGTCCCCATTTCAGCATCTAAGTCTGTTGTGCTAATTGTGTGGTCCAGACACCACTTCACATTTCAGCATGTAAATCCTTTGTGCTAATTGTGTGGTCCAGACAGCAATCCAAATTTCAGCATCTAAGTCCTTTGTGCTTATTGTGGGGTCCAGACTCCAGTCCACATTTCAGCATTTAAATCCTATGTGCTAATTGTGTGATCCAGCCAGCAGTCCACATTTCAGCATGTAAAAAGCTTGTGCTAATTGTGAGGTTCAGACAGCAGTCCAAATTTCAGCATCCAAATCCTTTGTGCTTTTTGTGGGGTGCAGACACCAGTCCACATTTCAGCATCTAAATTCTTTGTGCTAATTGTGTGGTCCAGACACCACTCCACATTTCAGCATGTAAATCCTTTGTGCGAATTGTGTGGTCCAGACAGCAGTCCAAATTTCAGCATCTAAATAATTTGTGCTAATTGTGTGGTCCAGAAACCAGTCCCCATTTCAGCATCTAAGTCCTTTGTGCTAATTGTGTGGTCCAGACACCACTCCACATTTCAGCATGTAAATTCTTTGTGCCAATTGGGTGGTCCATATAGCAGTCCAAATTTCAGCATCTAAATCATTTGTGCTAATTGTGTGATCCAGCCAGCAGTCCAAATTTCAGCATGTAAAAACCTTGCGCTAATATTGTAATCCAGACAGCAGTCCACATTCCAGCATCTAAATCCTTTGTGCTAATTGTGTGGCACAGACACCAGTCCACATTTCAGCATTTAAATCCTATGTGATAATTGTGTGATCCAGCCAGCAGTCCACATTTCAGAATGAAAAAACCTTGTGCTCATTTAGTAATCCAGACAGCAGTCCACATTCCAGCATCTAAATCCTTTGCGCTAATTGTGTGGTCCAACCAGCAGTCCACTTTTCAGCATCTAAATCCTTTGGGCTAATTGTGTGGTCCAGAAACCAGTCCCCATTTCAGCATCTAAGTCCTTTGTGCAAATTGTGTGGTCCGGACACCACTCCACATTTCAGCATTTAAATCCTTTGTGCTAATTGTGTGATTCAGCTAGCAGTCCACATTTCAGCAAGTAAAAAGCTTGTGCTAAATGTGTGGTCCAGACAGCAGTCCAAGTTTCAGCATCTAAATCCTTTGTGCTTATAGTGGGGTGCAGACAGCAGTCCACATTTCAGAATCTAAATCCTTTGTGCTAATTGTGTGGTCCAGACACCATTCCACATTTCAGCATCTAAGTCTTTTGTGCTAATTGTGTGGTCCAGACACCAGTCCACATTTCAGCATCTAAATCTTTTGTGCTAATTGTGTGATCCAGACACCAGTCCACATTTCAGCATTTAAATCCTATGTGCTAATTGTGTGATTCAGCCAGCAGTCCACATTTCAGCATATAAAAAGCTTGTGCTAATGGTGTGGTCCAGACAGCAGTCCACAATTCAGCATGTAAAAACCTTGCGCTTATTTTGTAATCCAGACAGGAGTCCACATTCCAGCATCTAAATCCTTTGTGCTAATTGTGTGGTTCAACCAACAGTCCACTTTTCAGCATCTAAATCCTTTGGGCTTATTGTGTGGTCCAGAAACCAGTCCCCATTTCAGCATCTAAGTTCTTTGTGCTAATTGTGTGGTCCAGACACCACTCCACATTTCAGCATGTAAATCCTTTGTGCTAATTGTGTGGTCCAGACATCAGTCCAAATTTCAGCATCAAAATCCTTTCTGCTTATTGTGGGGTGCAGACAACAGTCCACATTTCAGCATCTAAATTCTTTGTGCAAATTGTGTGGTCCAGACACCACTCCACATTTCAGCATGTAAATCCTATGTGCTAATTGTGAGGTCCAGACAGCAGTCCACATTTCAGTATCTAAATCCTTTGTGCTAATTGTGTGGTCCAGAATCCAGTCCACATTTCAGTATTTAAATCCTTTGTGCTAATTGTGTGATCCAGCCAGCAGTCCACATTCCAGCATCTAAATCCTTTGTGCTAATTGTGTGGTTCAACCAACAGTCCACTTTTCAGCATCTAAATCCTTTGGGCTTATTGTGTGGTCCAGAAACCAGTCCCCATTTCAGCATCTAAGTTCTTTGTGCTAATTGTGTGGTCCAGACACCACTCCACATTTCAGCATGTAAATCCTTTGTGCTAATTGTGTGGTCCAGACATCAGTCCAAATTTCAGCATCAAAATCCTTTCTGCTTATTGTGGGGTGCAGACAACAGTCCACATTTCAGCATCTAAATTCTTTGTGCAAATTGTGTGGTCCAGACACCACTCCACATTTCAGCATGTAAATCCTATGTGCTAATTGTGAGGTCCAGACAGCAGTCCACATTTCAGTATCTAAATCCTTTGTGCTAATTGTGTGGTCCAGAATCCAGTCCACATTTCAGTATTTAAATCCTTTGTGCTAATTGTGTGATCCAGCCAGCAGTCCACATTTCAGCATGTAGAAATCTTCTGCTAATTGTGTTGTACAGACAGCAGTCCAAATTTCAGCATCTAAATCCTTTGTGCTTATTGTGGGGTGCAGACAACAGTCCACATTTCAGCATCTAAATTCTTTGTGCTAATTGTGTGGTCCAGACACCACTCCACATTTCAGCATGTAAATCCTATGTGCTAATTGTGTGGTCCAGACAGCAGTCCAAATTTCAGCATCTAAATATTTTGTGCTAATTGTGTGGTTCAACCAGCAGTCCACTTTTCAGAATCAAAATCCTTTGGGCTAATTGTGTGGTCCAGAAACCAGTCCCCATTTCAGCATCCAAGTCCTTTGTGTTAATTGTGTGGTCCAGACACCACTCCATATTTCAGCATGTGAATCCTTTGTGCTAATTGTGTGGTACAGACAGCAGTCCAAATTTCAGCATCTAAATCCTTTGTGCTAATTGTGGGGTGCAGACACAAGTCCACATTTCAGCATCTAAATTCTTTGTGCTAATTGTGTGGTCCAAACACCAGTCCACATTTCAGCATTTAAATCCTATGTGCTAATTGTATGATCCAGCCATCAGTCCACATTCAGCATGTACAAAACTTGTGCTAATTTTGTAATCCAGACAGCAGTCCACATTCCAGTATTTAAATCCTTTGTGCTAATTGTGTTGTCCAGAAAAAAAAGCACATTTCAGCATCTAAATCCTTTGTGCTAATTATGTGGCCCAGACACCAGTCCACATTTCAGCATCTAAATCTTTTGTGCTAATTGTGTGGTCCAGACACCAGTCCACATTTCAGCATCTAAATCTTTTGTGCTAATTGTGTGATCCAGACACCAGTCCACATTTCAGCATTCAGTTCCTTTGTTCTAATTGTGTGGTCCAGCCAGCAGTACACATTTCAGGATCTTAATCCTTTGTGTTAATTGTGTGGTCCAGACTCCAGTCCACATTTCAGCATCTAAATTATTTGTAAATTGTGTGGTATGGACACCAGTCCACATTTCAGTTTTTAAAACTTATGTGCTAATTGTTTGATCTAGCCAGCAGTCCACATTTCAGCATGTAAAAACCTTGTGCTAATTTTTTAATCCAGACAGCATTCCACAATCCAGGATCTAAATAATTTGTGCTAATTGTGTGGTTCAACCAGCAGTCCATGTTTCAGCATCTAAATCCTTTGTGCTAATTGTGTGGTCCAGACAGCAGTCCAAATTTCAGCATCTAAATCCTTTGTGCTTATTGTGGGGTGTGTTATGCACACGCCCGGGCTAAGCGGCGTGTGCGTGTGATTGGTAGTGATTCCACTGGACCGTGCCGGAGAGTGAATGCCTGGAGGGGCGTGACTAAGTATTCACCCGATCCGACCAGGGTCGCACGACGGCATACGACGCCAGTGCACCAAGGAGGAACCGAGCAGAGGGACCAGGTGCTACTCCAGGACAGACCCCGGACACGGCTGTTGACCCACACAGGGGAATACAGGAACAGGCTGGTAGGCTGGCACACAGACTGGAGGGTATAGGCAGGCACGACTGGTATGCAGGCAGGCGGGTATGCAGGCAGGGGGGTAAAGGCAAGCACAGCTAGAGTGCAGACAGGGAGGCACTAGCAGGTAGGAACACAGGCGGGATAGGACCCAGTACACACCGGGACTCAGGAACAATACAGGCAGAGGGTTACAAGCAAGCACAGCTAGAGTGCAGACAAGGCTGAGCAGGGAGGACAGGGCTCTGTGCACACGGAACAGACAGGAAGGGAAAGACAGAGCCAGATACTCACACAGTACTTGCAGAGACAACAAGCAGGAGTTAGGTACGAGTTCAGACTCTGCAGAAAAAGGAAGGGAACGGACACAGAGGCAAAACAGGCAAAGGACAGGAGAGAGTTCAGACTGGAACTGAGTGTACGGAGGAGACCGACACTGCAGAGGGATACAGGAGCGGGTCTGGGAATACGGCCCCCAGAGAGGCGGAACGAACAGGCAAGGAGCGTGTTCAGACAGGACAGACCAGACACAGGAGCGGGTCTAGGAAATCGGCCACTAGAAGGCGGAACGAACAGGCAAGGAGCGTGTTCAGACAGGACAGACCAGACACAGGAGCGGGTCTAGTAAATCGGCCACAGAAGGCAGGAGGAACAGGCTAGAAGCGTGTTCAGACAGGACAGACAAGAGAACACAGAAAGGACTCAGTTCAGACACGGGAGCTGATACCGCAAAGCAGGAGACATACAGGACTCAGTTCAGACACGGGAACTGATACAAAAAGCAGGAGACAAGAGACGGGACCTGGCACCTTCAGAGTGCAAGCACACACTGAAGGAAACACTATGCTCAGGCAGGGATAGAAGGGAACTGCTGAGCTATATACCAAGTGACAGACAGCAATAGGCTGAGGACGCACAAGGGGTGTGACCCACAGCAGGTACAAAAGGCAGGAAGTGATCGGGCGCCGCCCTTAAGCAGCAGAAACAGACACAAAAAGACAGCATGGAGGGAAGCCAGAGAGACACTCCGGACAGGAGATCAAGTGCGCCCTCTTGCACAGTGGGAGATGGACCACCATGCAAGGACGCCGCCAGGTATGTTACAGGGTGCAGAAAGGAGACCACATTTCAGCATCTAAATCCTTTGTGCTAATTGTGTGGTCCAGACACCAGTCCACATTTCAGCATTAAAAACTTATTTGCTAATTGTGTGATCCAGCCAGCAGTCCACATTTCAGCATGTAAAAACATTGTGCTAATTTTGTAATCCAGACAGCATTCCACATTCCAGCATCTAAATCCTATGTGCTAATTGTGTGGTTCAGACACCAGTCCACATTTCAGCATCTAAATCCTTTGTGCTAATTGTGTGATCCAGACAGCAGTCCAAATTTCAGCATCTAAATCCTTTGTGCTTATTGTGGGGTGCAGACAGCAGTCCACATTTCAGCATCTAAATCCTTTGTGCTAATTGTGTGGTGCAGACAGCAGTCCACATTTCAGATTGTAAATCCTATGTGCTAATTGTGTGATCCAGCCAGCTGTCCACATTTCAGCATGTAAAAATCTTGTGCTAATTTTGCAATCCAGACAGTAGTCCACATTCCAGCATCAAACTGCTTTGTGCTAATTGTGTGGTTCAACTAGCAGTCCAATTTTAAGCATCTAAATCCTTTGTGCTAATTGTGTGATCCAGACACCAGTCTACATTTTAGCATCTAAATCCTTTGTGTTAATTATGTGGTCCAGACACCAGTCCCCATTTCAGCATCTAAATCATTTGTGCTAATTGTGTGATCCAGACACCAGTCCCCATTTCAGCATCTAAAGCATTTGTGCTAATTGTGTGGTCCAGACACCAGTCTCCATTTCAGCATCTAAATCATTTGTGATTATTGTGGGGTGCTGACAGCAGTCCACATTTCAGCATTTTAGTCCTCTGTGATAATTGTGTGGTCATGACACCAGTCCACATTTCAGCGTCTAAATTCTTTGTGCTAATTGTGTGGTCCAGACAGCAGTCCAAATTTCAGCATCTAAACCCTTTGTGCTAATTAAGGGGTGCAGACACCAGTCCACATTCCAGCATCTAAGTCCTTTGTGCTTATTGTGTGGTCCAGACACCACTCCACATTTCAGCATGTAAATCCTTTTTGCTAATTGTGTGGTCCAGACATCAGTCTACATTTCAGCATCTAAATCATTTGTGTTAATTGTGTGGTTCAACCAGCAGTCCAATTTTCAGCATCTAAATCCTTTCTGCTTATTGTGTGGTCCTGACAGCAGTCCATATTTCAGTATCTAAATCCTTTGTGTTTATTGTGGGGTGCAGACAGCAGTCCACATTTCAGCATCTAAATCCTTTGTGCTAATTCTGTGGTACAGACACCGGTCCACATTTCAGCATTTAAAACTTATGTGCTAATTGTGTGATCCAGCCAACAGTCCACATTACAGCATGTAAAAACCTTGTGCTAATTTTGTAACATAGTAACATAGTAACATAGTTTTTAAGGTTGAAGGAAGACTAAGTCCATCTAGTTCAACCCATAACCTAACATGTTGATCCAGAGGAAGGCAAAAAAAAACCATGTGGCAAACACTAAGCTCCACATTGGGGAAAAAAATTCCTTCCCGACTCCATACGACAATCAGACTAGTTCCCTGGATCAACGCCCTATGAAGGAATCTAGTATTTATAACCTGTAATGTTATACTTTTCAAGAAAGGCATCCATGCCCTTCTTAAATTTTAACAGTGAATCACTCATTACAACCTCATGCGGCAGAGAGTTCCATAGTCTCACTGCTCTTACAGGAAAGAATCCCCATCTGTGATTATGATTAAACCTTCTTTCCTTCAGACGTAGAAGATGCCCCCTTGTCCCCGTCTCAGGCCTCAGAGTAAAAAGATCAGTAGAAAGGTCTTTGTACTGTCCCCTCATATACTTGTACATAGTAATAAGATCACGCCTAAGCCTTCTTTTTTCCACAGTAAATAACCCCAAGTGTAATAACCTGTCTTGGTATTGCAGACCCCCCAGTCCTCTAATAACCTTGGTCGCTCTTCTCTGCACCCGCTCTAGTTCAGCTATGTCTTTCTTATACACCGGAGACTAGAACTGTACACAGTATTCTAAGTGTGTTCGCACTAATGACTTGTATAGAGGTAAAATTATGTTCTCCTCATGAGTAGTGTTGAGCCACCCCCGTAGTGTTCGAGTTCGGTTCGGTTCGTCGAACACCCGTGTGTTCGCCGAACTGTTCGTCGAACTGTTCGTCGAACACCTTCGAACACCAATAAAACCAATGGCAGGCAAACAAAAACACATAGAAACACATAGAAAACACTTTCAAAGGTGTCCAAAAGCTGACAAACTGCTCAGAAGACACAACTAACACATGGAAAAGTGACAAGTACATATAGTCATGCGAAAAGAAAAGAGGTGGAGGAGTAAAAGGAGGGGGAGACACAGATATAGGCATGTCATGCCCTTCTAAAATCCAAAAAGTGGGAAGCCGACACGTTCAGTCCGCTCCTGCCCGTGCCACCTCCGTGTCGCCGGGTTTGTGCCAGAGCCGCGGTGAACCCTGACGGCCAGCCCCCCTCTCCCAATACTGGTGCCTGTCCGCTGGTGGGTCGAGCGAGCCCCCCTGTGGTGGAGGCAGCTCTAAGCTTTTTAATTTAAATTGTCTCTCTAATTTGAATGAATACACTTTAAATCCATTTACAAGGATCTATTGGAGGGCAAGTCTCATGCCAGCAGCCGCGTAATTCCAGCTCCAGTAGCGTCCACTAAAGCTGCTGAAGTTAAAAAGCTTTTATAAGGATCGAGCTCGGCTGTCCACCGCAAGGCATCCTACTGCCAGTCCCAGCCCCTATGCCTTGGGGTGCCTCCTGATGCTCTTCACTGAGTATCCCATGGTCCCGAAGCATTTCCTTTGAAAAAATTAAGTGTCCAAACTACAAGTGGTGTAGCTTGCTTAACAGCCGGGATAATCCGCTGACTAGCAGACACTGCTACTAGGCACAAAGTATTTCCTGGGCTAGATGCAGTTAAAAATTTGTAATTAGATACTCTCGTTGGATGCTGAGAAAGCATTCCATAGAGTCTCCTGGCACGCCATATATGATTCTCTTAAAAAGCTTGGGGTAGGGGTCTAGGGGACCCTTTTATAGCCAAAATCACGGCCCTGTATCACAATACGTCACCTAGGCTGAAGATAAATGGAACTGTAGCACCCTGAGGGCTCGGTTGCTACAGAGGTATTGCACCTCACCCAGAGGTGTGATATCTCACTCTCAGGTAAGGATGGAGTGTGGATCCGGACCCGACACCTGCATGCATTACACCACATTGCCGTGGGGCAGGGCGACCAATATGCCTCTGAGATGGGCACAACAGTCCCTGTCCCTGGCTGGAGTGGGGGGAGGGAACACTGAGGAAGGGGAACCCTGTAGTGCAGGAGCAGGGAGGAAGCAGTTCCTGGGTGCATTGAGAAGGGAGTATAAAAGGTGGGCACCATCTTAGTTCAGTGCAGAGAAGTCTGAGCAGAAGTGGCAGGGAGCAGGGGCTCTGCATGAGCTCTGCTCCGGAGGCGGGCCTAGTAACAGAGGCCCAGGCCTGGAAGAGGGAGAAGGAAGGAAGAGGAGCGGAGAAGGCTCCAGGAACGAGGAATGAAGGGATCCCAGGGGTGCGGACGGGCGAGTCGCCACCGCACGCCCGAATCCACCTGCGTGGAGGGGTCAGGCCAAAGGGGGAGACCGGTCCCCGAAACTAGTGGAGGCAGGAAACGACCCTCAGCTAGAAACCGGAGGCTGTGACATTTTATGTGGCACAGCCCCTCGCTACACCCGCTAGGAAGGCACCACATAGGGTCAGGGAAACTGGCGCCAAGTTTACCAAGAGGAGGCCCGAGGCAGCCGGACAGAAGGGTTGGTAAGAAAGGCCAGACAAAGGACACACAAAGGGGGTCCTGTGAAGCGCTCCAAAGTTATCTGGGAGTTGTCTGAGCCCCTCACCTGGTGAGCACAGTACGACGTGGGCAGCCGTTACCTGCAGACGTGGTCTGGATAATAAGAACTGTGAGTAAAGTCCCTGGACTGCATCACTGACTCCGTGTCGTTACTGCTGCTGCCCTGCACCATCACCCCCATCCTCCGCATACACTGCCCTGAGGCTATACTCCTCCCGTGGGGAGTTATGCTACGCTCTGCTGCACCCACAACACCAGCCTCAGCGGTCTGCCCTGCAGCGGCGGTTCACTCTGACCGCAATCCACGGGTGGCGTAGTCGGACATTTAAACATCAAAACCACATAAATAGTTCCGCCACTGGTTTGACCACCCTGAGCCATGGAACCGGGTCGCCGCCACGAAGACTACAACCACCAGCATCCACCAAAAGGGGTCCGGCTCCGGGTGTCCCAAGGCCCAGGAGGTGCATCAGAACATTTTCATCACCTTTCACAATCACCAATGGGACAAGGCAGGGATGTCCTCTGTCCCCTCTCTTATACATCCTAGTGACGGAGCACCTGCTCTCATCAATTCGCCATAACCCCAATATTAGGTGGATTGAGGTGGGAGGCACCGAGTACAAGTGCTCTCTATTTGCTGATGATGTCCTAGTATATATCACTCAATCACATATATCCATCCGTGCTGTTATGGCTGAAATAGATCACTTTGTTACATGGTCAAATTTTAAAATCAATGCAGCGAAGTCTGAGGCCCTCGATGTCTCCCTCCCCAAATCCATATAGGATTCCATCCAGTCCAACTTTCCCTTTGCCTGGCCCTCACAGGGTATCAAATACTTAGGAATTCCTATTCATAGAGACCTCTCCCATCTATGTTATCTTAATTTTGGGCCCTTTATTGAACAACTCCATACAGACCACGGTTGGCAAGTTAGAACTGTAAGATTCACTACGTGAACCACTGGTGTTTTGTGGAAAAGCACATGTACACTGTGTTCCAAATTATTATGCAAAAAGTGTTTAGGAGTGATAAGGGAAGAATTTGTTTGTTTGTCAGTTAAACTCATTGATGGTGATGTGTGTCAGGGCTCTTTATATCACTGTAAGCAATTGCAGACACCTGTGCTAATTAGTTTGGCAGGTGTGTCCAATGAAAGGCAAGACTACTTAAGAAGGCTGTCTCACATTATTAAGCAGCCTACATTTTCTGCCAAAATGGGAAAGAAAAAGGATGTGTCGGCTGCTGAGAAGCAACAAATTGTGGAGTGTTTAGGTCAAGGCATGACTACAATCAACATTGTGCGATGATCAGGATGAAGTGTCTTGGCAATCAAGAAGTATGTAGCTGATTCACAGTACACACGTGTGCGTGCTGATAAGGGCAAATTGAGGACTCTTTCCTACAGGCAATTACATCAGGTTAAAAGAGCAGCGGCAAAAAAGCCTTGTCATAGCAGCAGACAAGTTTTTGAAGCTGCTGGTGCCTCCAACGTCCCCCGAACAACAAGATGCAGGGTCCTTCAGAGGTTTGCAGCTGTGCATACGCCATCCTGTCGACCTCCTCTATCCACTTCACACAAGCAGAAACGGCTCCAGTGGGCCAAACATTACATGAAGACTGATTTCAAAACTGTTTTGTTCACGGATGAGTGCCGTGCAGCGCTCGATGGTCCAGATGGATGGAGTGGAGGATGGCTGGTTGATGGACACCCCACGCAAACACGGCTACAGCGCCAACAAGGAGGAGGTGGAGTAATGTTTTGGGCTGGAATCATGGGGAGAGAGATTGTCGGCCCCTTTAGGATCCCTGAAGGCGCTAAAGATGAACTCCATAATGTATGTGGATTTTCTCAAGCAGCACTTCCTGCCATGGTTCAAGAAGAAGAACCGTGTATTTCACAGCAAGATCATTTTTTTGCATGATAATGCACCATCTCATGCTGCACATAAAACATCTGCATCTCTGGCTGATATGGGCATAAAAGGGGACAAACTTATGGTGTGACCCCCATGCTCCCCTGACCTCTACCCCATTCAGAACCTCTGGAGCATCATCAAAAGGAGTGTCTATGATGGCGGGAGGCAGTTCACATCTAAGCAACAGCTCTGGGAGGGTATTCTGTCCTCATGCAAAACAATTGAAGCAGAAACCATCCAAAACCTGACAAATTCAATGGACGAGAGAGTTCAGAAGCTCCTTTCGAACAAGGGGTCCTATGTGAAAATGTAACATCACCTAGAAAAAAGTTTTGAGTTGAAAACTGTTTGATTTCAGTTTCTAATAACCTGCTAATGCTTATAATTTCAAAAATGACCATTTTTTTGGTCTTTATTAAAATGAAAAGGTTGATCGAAAAGTTTGGGGGATCTAAGAGTGTGGCAACCCAGTAGTCATGATTACTTCGAATTCTGACAATATGAGGGTCATGTTGCAGGTAGTGCAGCAAGAAGGCACTTATGTGTCTTGCGCATCTCGGAGCCCCAAAATTATTTTCCGGGCTAGATGCAGCTAAAAATTATTATTAATTTTAAATCTGGTGGAGCTTAGTATAGATGGCCTAATAGGATCAGTGCTGCACACTGCTACAAAGCCCAAATTATTTTCCAGTCAAGATACAGATAAACATGATTAGTAATTTTAAATCTGGTGGAGCTTATTATAGATGGCCTAATAGAATCAGTGCTGCACACTGCTACAAAGCCCAAATTATTTTCCAGCCAAGATACAGATAAACATGATTAGTAATTTGAAAGCTTAAAACGGTTGGTAGGGTGATTTTAACCAATCATCAAGCTTTTACTCTCCCCAGGATGACACAGGGGTAGAAAAGTCGTTTCGGATCCATGATTTGTTCATCTTTATGAACGTGAGTCTGTCTACATTATCAGTGGAGAGCCGCGTGCGCTTATCTATCAGCACACCTCCAGCAGCGCTGAACACACGTTCAGACAGAATGCTGACTGCGGGGCATGACAAGATCTCCAAGGCGTAAGTGGCTAGCTCCGGCCATTTATCCAGATTGGAAGCCCAAAAAGAGCAAGGGTCCAGTGACACAGTCATGGCTTCAATGTTTACTTGGAGAAACTCCTGTACCATCGTCTCTAGGCGTTGACTATGTGTCAGACTTCTTGTCTCCTGTGGCCTTGCAAAGGATGGGCTAAAAAAGTGGTGAAATGATTCCGCAAAATTGATGTTACCAGCAGGTACTGTGGTTCTGTTACGGTTTGAGTGCTGAACACTTGACGGTCCCACGGTTGGCAAGTTGGAACTGTGAGATTCACTACGTGCACCACTGGTGTTTTGTGGAAAAGCACATGTAAGATTCTGCAACAGTCTCTGCTGATGCTCCTGCATGCGTGCATCCCTTTCTATGGCAGGAATAATTTCTGCAAATTTACTTTTGTACCGGGGATCTAACAGTGTGGCAACCCAGTAGTCAGGATTATTTCTAATTCTCACAATTCGAGGGTCATGTTGCAGGTAGTGCAGCAAGAAGGCACTCATGTGTGTTGCGCATCCAGGAGGACCAAGTCCCTGTTGTGTTGGTGGTGAGGTAACAATCATGCTTCATTCCTCTGTCCTCTCCCGCCAACCTCGCACAACAGAAATTTGATCAAGGTCTCCCTCATCTGATCAGTCTTCCATCAGTTCGTCCTCCACTTCTTCCTGGGCTCCTGCACCTTCCTCACTAGTTTGGCTGCTACCATGTGCCCTGGTAAAACCATCTCCCCCACCCTCACATGCCTGCCGCCTTGGTGCTGCCGACCGTCTGGACCTTGCAGATGTTAGCCCTTCCGCATACAACTCCTCCTCCTCTACTTCCTCCACCTCCTCTTGTGCCACCACCTGACTCCGAATTCTGTTTAACATGTGCTCCAGCATGTAACTCACCGGAATAGTCATGCTGATAATGGCATCGTCAGCACTAAACATCTTCGTCGCCATTTCAAAGCTATGCAGAAGGGTGCATAGGTCCCTGATCTGAGACCACTCCTCCAGCGTGATTTGCCCCACCTCTGGATCTCGTTGGCCCAGGCTATACGTCAGAACGTATTGCACCAGGGCTTGTCGGTGCTGCCACAGTCGCTGCAACATGTGCAGAGTTGAATTCCACCGGGTAGGCACATCGCATTTTAGCCGGTGAAGTGGCAGGCCCAACGACTTCTGTAGAGATGTAAGTCACTGAGCTGCGGGATGCGAACGGCGGAAGTGAGCAAACAGCGACCGTGCCCTCTGCAGAAGGCCATCTAGTCTGGGATAGTGGGCTAAAAATTGCTGGACAACCAGGTTCAACACGTGAGCCATACAAGGCACGTGTGTGACATTGCCCCGGCGAAGGGCCGCACCCAGGTTTGCAGCATTGTCGCACACGGCCTTCCCTGGTTTCAGGTCCAGTGGAGACAACCATTCATGAAATTGGTTCTCCAGAGCTGACCACAACTCCTCAGCTGTGTGACTCACATTTCCCAGACATTTCAAAGTAAAAACCGCCTGATGACGTTGAGCCCTACTGCCAGCATAGTAAGGAGGTGTGCAGGATCCCTTCTGCGCAGTTAGAAAGCTTGTGGCATGACCAGACAGGCTTTGGGTGCAGGTGGAAGACCGAGAGGAGGATGAGGAGGCAGAAGCAGTGGAGGAACTTTGACATAAAGAGGATTGACGCACAACTCGTGGGGACGGCAAGACTTGAACAGCAGCCCCTTGTCCTGCTGTCACCATAGTTAGCCAGTGCCCAGTCAGCGACATGTAACGCCCCTGTCCATGCCTACTCGTCCAAGTGTCTGTGGTGAAATGCACCCTGTCACACACAGAGTTTCTCAAAGAAGCGGTGATGTTGTGTGCGACATGCTGGTGGAGTGCAGGCACAACTTTCTTTGAGAAGTATTGCCGACTGGGCATCTGGTACTGGGGCACTGCGACGGACATAAGGTCTCGAAAATCCTCTGTGTCCACCAGGCAGAAAGGCAGCATTTCTGTAGCCAAGAGCTTGCAGATGGTGAAATTCAACCTCTTAGCTTTCTCATGGCTAGGAGGAAATGGTCTTTTACTTGTCCACATCTGAGGGACCGAGGGCTGGCTATTGTGCTTAGACGGGGTTGATAAGGGTGTCCCCGGCAAACTGCCGGTCTGTGAGGAAGATGCAGGCGGACATGTTAGGTTGCCTTGATCCAAAGGTGGTGCTATCGATGTCGGACAGCGCTCAACACCAGCTGGTGTTACCACCTCCAAAGAAAATGATGACCTGCCAATCACGCTGGCTGTTGCGGGTAAAGAGGTGGCAGGTCTGCACCCCAAAACAGGTGTGACTGCTGTCCCCCCAGTCACAGAGGATGAAGAGGCCGCGGTTGCACAAGATATGGCAGACGGTGGTTGGCCCGGCCGGCTAGGCCGCATTGTAGCACACTGAGCTTCCCACTGCAACTTATGCTTCATGTCCATGTGCCGGTTCATTCATGAAGTACTCAAACTATGTATTTTTTGGCCTCTACTTAGCTTTTGCTGACAAATGTTACAGATAACACGAGTTGGGTCATCTTTATCGATCTGAAAAAATGCCCAGGCTATGCAAGGCTTAGCACCCATGCGACCTGAAGAGCCACCACGACTTGTGGTGAGAGGCAGAGTTGTGTTTGAGGATGCAGTTGTTGATGTGCTTCCAGTACTACGTCTCTGTCCAGGAAGGCGCAACCTGACCTCGTCGTCACTAGCATCTTCCTCCACCTCCTCTGCTGACCTCATCTCTTGGCTGACTGTGGGTTGACAGTAAGTGGGATCTCCAACCTCATCATCATCACCCTGTGCGTTATCACACCCGCCGTCCTCAGAGCCAACCTGTTCCTGCCCTGACAAAAAACTAAAGTTGTCGCTCCAATCAGGTATTTGAGTCTCATCATCGTCTTCCTCATTGTCTCCACCAACAGGAGTTACAGTTTGGGAATGAGGGTCTACATTATGGTCAGAACCTTCTGCGTCTGGTCCTGGATCCGACTCATAAAGATTCTGGGCATCAGTGCAGATCATTTCCTCGTCTGGATTCACAGAAACACTGGAGTCGACCTCTGATTCCCAGGCTATAGTATGAGTAAACAGCTCTGCAGACTCAACCATCTGTTCTACCTCATAATCAGACGGGCAGCTGGAGATTTGGGAGCTGTGAGGAAGCAAGTGCGATTGGGGTGACACCTTTGAGGACTGGAGTATTTGTGATGTTGAAGTTGATGTGGAGGAGAGCCCACTTAAATGAGCACTTGATATCAGCTGAAGCACCTGCTGTTTTTGTGCCTCATCTGGAATTTGTAGCGATTGGCGTGGCCGTAAGAAAGGGATCTTATCACATTGTCCGCTAAAAGAAGTAGACATTTTAGTTTGGCTGGAAGATGGTCTTTCTTCTGCAGATGTTACTGTTGCTTTAACACCTACCCCACGGACACAACCTTTTTTCCCCTTCCCAACACGCCTAGATGGACTAATAGAGAAAGTCCCACACACTGCTAGAAGGCCAAATATTTTTTCAGAGCTAGATGCAGACAAAAAATTATTTTTAATTTGCAACCTGATGGAGGTCAGTATAGATGGACTAATAGAGAAAGTCCCACACACTGCTAGAAGGCCAAATATTTTTTCAGAGCTAGGTGCAGATATAAATTATTAAGTCCCACACACAGCTAGAAGCCCAATATTTTTTCAGAGGTAGATGCAGAAAAAATATATATTCAGTTTGCAACCTGATGGAGGTCAGTATAGATGGACTAATAGAGAAAGTCCCACACACTGCTAGAAGGCCAAATATTTTTTCAGAGCTAGATGCAGACAAAAAATTATTTTGAATTTGCAGCCTGATGGAGGTCTGTATAGATGGATTAATAGAACAAGTCCCACACACAGCTAGAAGCCCAATATTTTTTCAGAGGTAGATGCAGAAAAAAAATATATTCAGTTTGCAACCTGTTGGAGGTCAGTATACATGGACTAATAGAGAAAGTCCCACACACTGCTAGAAGGCCAAATATTTTTTCAGAGCTAGATGCAGATATAAATTATTTTTAATTTGCAACCTGATGGAGGTCAGTATAGATGGACTAATAGAGAAAGTCCCACACACTGCTGGAAGACCAAATATTTTTTCAGAGCTAGATGCAGATATAATTTATTTTTAATTTGCAACCTGATGGAGGTCAGTATAGATGGACTAATAGACAAAGTCCCACACACTGCTAGAAGGCCAAATATTTTTTCAGAGCTAGATGCAGACAAAAAATTATTTTGAATTTGCAACCTGATGGAGGTCAGTATAGGTGGGAGGTGAGTAGAGATGAGCGTTGTTCGACTCGAACTGTTCGCCAATCTCAAATTCGAGCTGTTTTGGGCGGTGTTCGAGCCGTTCGGCGAACACGAACGATTTGAGAAAAATTCGGCTGTTCGAGGTTATGTTCGATAACTGTTCATGCACCAAAATCATAACTGGATTTTTTCTCAGTAATGATGAAAATTAATGTTAATACGCAGTTTGAGTGTACAGCGGGGTGGGGGGAGGGGCAGGGGATGGATCTCTGCAGGAATAATGAAGATCTCCATTTTTCTTTCTCTTTCCCGCATTTACAGTGTGGAGGTGCAATCTGTCAGCCTATCAGCAGCGCACACACGGAGCGAAGTGCTTTTTTTCACACAAGCAAGGGCATGTGTCATTGGCAGTGTATGTCACATGTCCTTGCCCTATAAGACCAAGCCATTTTCCCCGTCGCCACCATTTTCTCACTGCTGCAGCTGCGTGTTAGACGGCACCGCTGTTGCTGTGTGTGCTATACCTTGTTAATTTCAAGCCAATTTTCGCACAAATCTACAGATAGCTTGGGAGTAGGGAATAGTTGTGATTGCAGTCCTTTTAAGGACTAGGTTACAGCATTTCCTACGACTTTTATCAGGCAGGTCTGTGCTCTTAAATAGATAGATTGTGGGAGAAAAGACTAATTGTAATTGCAGTACTTTTCAGGACTAGGTTACATCAGTTCCTATCAGTTTTTGCCAGGCAGGTCTGTGCCTGTGCTGTGCAAGTTTTTTTCACAGCATTTGGCTGAATCTAGCAAAGCTAATCCTTTTTGGCCTATTGCAGAGTGTGTTAGTCAGTGGAGTAGCCTATCTGTGTTGCAAGATATACCACCTGTGTATAGAATACCAATTTTTTTACTGCACCTAGTGAAGTAAAATCTTTTGGGCATAGCATCATTCTATTAGTCCATCTCTACTGACCTCCATCAGGTTGCAAATTGAATATAATTTTTTTCTGCATCTAGCTCTGAAAAAATATTTGGGCTTCTAGCAGTGTGTGGGACTTGTTCTATTAGTCCATCTATACTGACCTCCATCAGGTTGCAAACTGAATATAATTTTTTTCTGCATCTAGCTCTGAAAAAATATTTGGCCTTCTAGCAGTGTGTGGGACTTGTTCTATTCGTCCATCTATACTGACCTCCATCAGGTTGCAAATTAAAAATAATTTTTTGTCTGCATCTAGCTCTGAAAAAATATTTGGCCTTCTAGCAGTGTGTGGGACTTTCTCTGTTAGTCCATCTATACTGACCTCCATCAGGCTGCAAATTAAAAATAATTTTTATCTGCATCTACCTCTGAAAAAATATTTGGCCTTCTAGCTGTGTGTGGGACTTGTTCTATTAGTCCATCTATACTGACCTCCATCAGGTTGCAAACTGAATATCATTTTTTTCTACATCTAGCTCTGAAAAAATATTTGGCCTTCTAGCAGTGTGTGGGACTTTCTCTATTAGTCCATCTATACTGACCTCCATCAGGTTGCAAATTAAAAATAATTTTTTGTCTGCATCTAGCTCTGAAAAAATATTTGGCCTTCTAGCAGTGTGTGGGACTTTCTCTATTAGTCCATCTATACTGACCTCCATCAGGTTGCAAACTGAATATATTTTTTTCTGCATCTACCTCTGAAAAAATATTTGGGCTTCTAGCTGTGTGTAGGACTTGTTCTATTAGTCCATCTATACTGACCTCCATCAGGTTGCAAACTGAATACAATTTTTTTCTGCATCTACCTCTGAAAAAATATTTGGGCTTCTAGCTGTGTGTGGGACTTGTTCTATTAGTCCATCTATACTGACCTCCATCAGGTTGCAAATTGAATATAATTTTTTTCTGCATCTAACCCAGCCAATAGTTTTGGCCTAATACCACAGTTTGGCCACTCAGCTCTGCTCGGTTCCCATCCATTGTTTTTTTGTGCAAACAACTCCAGAGTTGTGAATTAGTTAACCACCAAAATGAGTGGAAAAAGGCCTGCTGCTGGTGGAAAGGGGAATAGGCGTGTTGGGAAGGGGAAAAAAGGTTGTGTCCGTGGGGTAGGTGTTAAAGCAACAGTAACATCTGCAGAAGAAAGACGATCTTCCAGCCAAACTAAAATGTTTACTTCTTTTAGCGGACAATGTGACAAGATCCCTTTCTTACGGCCACGCCAATCGCTACAAATTCCAGATGAGGCACAAAAACAGCAGGTGCTTCAACGGATATCAAGTGCTCGTTTAAGTGGGCTCTCCTCCACATCAACTTCAACATCACAAATACTCCAGTCCTCAAAGGTGTCACCCCAATCGCACTTGCTTCCTCACAGCTCCCAAATCTCCAGCTGCCCGTCTGAGTATGAGGTAGAACAGATGGTTGAGTCTGCAGAGCTGTTTACTCATACTTTAGCCTGGGAATCAGAGGTCGACTCCAGCGCTTCTGTGAATCCAGACGAGGAAATGATCTGCACTGATGCCCAGAATCTTTATGAGTCGGATCCAGGACCAGACGCAGAAGGTTCTGACCATAATGTAGACCCTCATTCCCAAACTGTAACTCCTGTTGGTGGAGACAATGAGGAAGACGATGATGAGACTCAAATACCTGATTGGAGCGACAACTTTAGTTTTTTGTCAGGGCAGGAACAGGTTGGCTCTGAGGACGACGGGTGTGATAACGCACAGGGTGATGATGATGAGGTTGGAGATCCCACTTACTGTCAACCCACAGTCAGCCAAGAGATGAGGTCAGCAGAGGAGGTGGAGGAAGATGCTAGTGATGACGAGGTCAGGTTGCGCCTTCCTGGACAGAGACGTAGTACTGGAAGCACATCAACAACTGCATCCTCAAACACAACTCTGCCTCTCACCACAAGTCGTGTTGGCTCTTCAGGTCGCATGTGTGTCACCCTACCTGAATGCCACTAGTGTAATAAAGCTGTGTCTGAGAGCAAGGGGGAGGTTCTCTGGTTAGGGGAACATTAGCATGCAATGCCTCCTGTCTCAGGCCAGTAGGGGGAGCTGGCTGCCCCTATTAAAGCTGGTACTGAGGGCAGGGTTAGAGAGAACTGGATTGCCTGTCTCAGCTCTGAGACGTGTCCCAGAGTGGAGCAGGGACAGAAAGTTGATTGCACCTAAGAGGAAGTGTGGCAGTAGGAGAGAGCCACAAGCCAGAGACAAGAGGCGAAGAGAGCCTGTCTTGGCAGAGAAAAGACTTAATTTTACCAGACTTTGGTGTCTGAGGCTGGAAGGATTCCACATCCCCCAGCAGAGAACCAGTCCGCAAGGGACTGTACATTCCTTGGCCTAAGAAGCCTGGAGGCCCTGCCACAACCGAAGGGACCAGTAAAGCCGTACAAGGCTGGGAGCAGAAAGGAACCCACGTCGCAGGCCATACAGGCGAGAAAGCACGGAAAGCTCGGAAACGTGGGCTGTTATCCTATCAGGAGGAGATAGTCAGAAGGAGCGCAGAAAGCACGGTAGGCCTACACCCTCACCCTGACCAGGGCCAATTTCCCCGTTGCTCTCAGACATCCAGGTCCCCTCCTAGCTGGGACTGTTTGTGTGTCAGTTTACCTGTTAGTAAAGACCCTGGACTGCAACCTGTTGTCTGTGTGCTCCTTGCTCCTCCAGCACTACCATCACTCCCACCATCCACTATACTGCCCTGGGGCCGCACTCTTCCCGTGGGGAGTCACACTACCATAGCTGCACACCTCATCAGCCCCAGGGGTCTGCATGCAGTGGCGGTTCCTAATAACCGCAATCCACGGGTGGCGTAGTCGGACATAATCAATATAACGGACTACCACTGGCCTGACCACCCTGAGCCACGGAGCCGGGTTGCCACTACTACTCCCATCGTTCCCTATCGCCCGGATCTGAGTGCCCCACAGCCCAGGGGGCGAGTCAGCTTTGGCGTAGTCGGCAGGATTTCGTGCCCGCAACCACCGGGTACTGCGTGCCTGAAAAAGACTGTTGTAAACTTACCTGTGGAGAAGTTTCCCGCCATCAGACGCCATCTCGGACCGTTTCCCGCCGTCCGGAGTCGTTTCCCGCCATCCAGAGCCGATTCCCGCCATCAGACGCCATCTTGGACCGTTTCCCGCCGTCTTCTGCCGTCTTCCCGCCATCGGACGCCATCTTCAGGACGCCGCGCGGGAAGAAGAGGGGCGTGGACGTCAAAACCGAGCGAGATCCGAAGCTCCGCCCCACGCACTGACGCTGCGCAAGGTCCTGGAAGGGAGAGAGAGCGACGCTGACGTCATCGGAGTGCGACGCCAGGTCCTCGTCCAGAGCAGCAGTGGAGCCGCGGCCTACAGAAGAGGATCGTCGGAAGGTAGGCCACACTTCACTAGGGGGGGAGGAAGATGTCGGACACAGAGGCGCCCACTACCACCAACGCATCTGCAGCAGCGGTGATGCCCTTTTCCTTGCCCTACATCCCTGGAGCGGCCTGGCTGCCCAAATACTCAGGGGAGCCCCATGCCCTAACTGTCTTCAAGGAAAGACTGTATAGTTTGTTACAAGTTTACCCCCTGACAGAGGAACAGAAGGTCAGCATATTGACAGGGCAGTTAACAGGCGCAGCCCAAAGGGAGGTAAAATCATGGCTCATTGAGGAGAAAGGGACTGTGAAGGGTATTCTGGCCCAGCTGCGGGGTACCTTTGATACACGTACCTCCGCTGAAATTAAAGTGAGGTTCTATGGATGTAAGCAGCGGGGCAGCGGGCTCAGGACAGCATGAGAGACTATGCCCTAAATCTGCAGGAAGCCTTGAGGGCTATTCAACAAACTGACCCTGGCAGTGTGCAGGAAACCGATAAGCTGCTAACAGAACAATTCATAGAGGGTCTGCTGTCCAGCGCCCACAGGGCCCAGCTGCGCCTCATGTTCTTCCAGAACTCCGACCTGACCTTTGCCCAATTTAAGGACAGGGCCATAAGGGTGCTCCGTGAATCTGCAACCAGTGGCGCTATAAACCCCCGGCGCCCTGCTTTCACCTACCACCAGGAGGTGGCGCCCTCCTCTATGGACTCCGTGGAGGCTGAAGCACAGGCCCTGAACCAAGCCCCGTCGAAAGGCCTGCACCACCAAGTCCAGGAGCTGACCAGGAGCGTCGCGGCGTTGACCAGGACCGTCCAGGCGTTGCAAGTGGACCCGTCAAGACCCATCGAGCTGGCTTCAAGTCCGGAGGATGTCCCATGGCGTCGACAGAGGAGGATCCCGTCGTTCCGAGGGAGGCCCACAGACCGCTACGCAGAGGATGGACAGCCCATTTGCCGTCGATGCAACCAGCCCGGACACATTTCCAGGTACTGTAATTTAAACGGGTCCAACCTGGGGCAGAGGGCCAACCCCCAGGCATAAGATCACCAGGCCCTTACAATTGGCGTAATAAGTACGTTGGGGGGCGCCCGGTTTTACCCGTGGGGCTGGACGGTATCCCCATGAGTGCCTTGCTGGATACTGGGTCACAAGTAACCACTATCCCTTATGTACTTTTTAAGCAGTATTGGACTGATGCTGATATCACACGGTATCCAGACAGTAACTTGAGCATCATCGCCAGTAATGGCTTACCCGTGCCGCAGATGGGGTTCAAGGAGATGACCATTAAAATTGGTAAAGTTGAACTGCCGGCACAGGGAGTGATTATTGTGGACATTGACCGTCATGAAAGTCACCCTAAAATAACTGTGGGTACTCACATAATTGAAAATTGTCTTTCAGAGGTAATTGTAATCTTACAACAGGTGGCGGTGAATGCTAGTTCCAGCCAACAGAGAGTCCTCAACAAGGAGATAAAAGCCCTGATGAGACGGCAGCAGGTAGAACTGTCTGGTGGTGAGATCGGTAGCGTAAGACTGAGTGACCCATTCCCCATTTCCATGCCTCCCAAAAGTGAAATGATGATCTGGTGTCGGACTGCAATCGGGTTGAGAGGTAGAGACTACCAAGCCATGGTAGAACCCGTGTACTCAGACAGCAGGCCCACCATTTTGACAGCCCGGGGGGTGGTTGATGTCCGTCATGGGAGGGTGCCCGTCCGCATCCTCAACATTGGGGAGAGGGAAGTACACTTACCCAGGTACGCTACACTCGCCAAACTGTTTGTGGTCGAACACAAAGCTATCAGGGCCGTGGAACCCTTGCCTCCATCTCCACAGGCGGAGGGTAATGGCTCCCAGAAACAAAAGGAGGAATGGTGCCAGAAACTCCATGTGGGTGCTGACTCCACTCCCCTGCACCAAAAACAAGGAGTCTACCGGGTGGTACAGGAGTACGAGAGAGTCTTTAGTAAGCACCCGCTAGACTTCGGCAGAGTAAAAGGGATAGAACACCACATCCCCACAGGGAGCCACCCACCAATAAAAGAGAGGCACAGACCTGTACCCCCTGCACATTATCAGAACGCAAAGGGCATGCTAAGAGAGATGAAAGAAGCTGGGGTTATTAGAGACAGCTGTAGCCCCTGGGCAGCCCCTTTGGTTCTGGTCAAAAAGAAAGACGGCACCATGAGAATGTGCGTGGACTATTGACAAATCAACCGTATCACTCACAAAGACGCATATCCGCTGCCTAGAATAGAAGAGTCTTTAGCCGCACTAAAATCTGCTAACTTCTTTTCTACTTTGGACCTTACTAGCGGGTACTGGCAGGTTCCTGTGGCAGAGGCTGACAAGGAGAAGACCGCCTTCACCACCCCGATGGGACTGAGCGAATTCAACTGCATGCCTTTCGGGCTCTGCAACGCACCAGGGACCTTCCAGCGGCTGATGGAATGCTGTCTAGGGCACCGAAACTTCGAGACGGTCCTCCTTTACCTGGACGACGTGATCGTCTATTCGAAGAACTATGAGGACCATATCAAGCACCTGGCCGAGGTGTTCGAAGCCCTGGCAGGCTATGGCCTGAAGGTGAAACCATCGAAGTGCCACCTGCTGAAACCAAAGGTCCAGTACCTAGGGCACGTGGTAAGTGCGGAAGGAGTGGCCCCCGACCCTGACAAGGTCACGGCAATCAAGAGCTGGCCAAGCCCCTCGAACATCAAAGAGGTGAGACAGTTTCTCGGGTTGGTAGGCTACTACCGAAGGTTCATCCCCGGGTTCACTAAGATGGCAGCTCCTATGCAGGACCTCCTGATCGGACAGTCTAAGTCCAGGAGTCAGAAGCCACCCTTCAAGTGGGATAAACCGGAAGAGGAGTCCTTCCGCCAGCTAAAGATGGCCCTCACGGGGGATGAGATCCTGGCCTACCCTGATTACGGCCAGCCTTTCATTCTCCACACAGATGCCAGTAATGTGGGACTGGGAGCCGTACTGTCCCAAAACCAACAGGGCAGAGAACGGGTGATCGCATACGCCAGCCAGAAGCTGAGGCCAACCGAGAGGAACCCGGAGAATTACAGCTCCTTCAAGCTAGAATTCTTGGCGGTGGTGTGGGCTGTGACGGAACGCTTCAAGCATTACCTGGCCTCCGCAAAGTTCACCGAGTACACGGACAACAACCCGTTGACACACCTGGACAATGCAAGACTGGGTGCCCTGGAACAGCGGTGGATGGCCCGTCTCTCCAACTATGACTTCGTGATCAAGTACCGGGCAGGCAAAACCAAGGCCAACGCGGACACCCTATCAAGAATGCCTCACTTACCTGAAGGTGACGAAGACCCAGAAGAGCTGGAAGAGGTAGAACTCCCCGCGTTTCACCGGTATGGAGCCGCTCAACACTCTCACCGCGTGAAGGCGGAGGATCTAACAACTGTGATGATGAATCCCCTACCTCACCACAGCTGGGCCGAAACCCAAGATAGTGACCCTGCTGTCCGCCTGGTGAAATATCTGCTGACCCGGGAAGACGCCCGCCTAGATCCAGATGCCCCAGAGGAAGCCAAGCAGCTATGGAAGGAGAAGAGCAAGCTGTTCCTCTACGAAGGCAAATTGTGCAGAAGGATTGTCAACCACCGGACGCACGAGCTGACCTGGCAAGTCGTGGTCCCAAGGCGAGATGCAGCTATGGTCCTGGGAGCTTACCATGACAGAGCGGGACACTTCGGTTGGAAGAAACTGGAGTTCCTACTAAGAGGAAGGTTCTTTTGGGTCGGCATGAGAGGAGCAGTAGAAAAGTGGTGCAGAGACTGTGGCCCTTGTCACCTGAGGAGGAAGGACCACACCAGCCAGAAGACACCCTTGAGGCCCATCGTCACCATGCAGCCTCTTGAGCTGGTAGCTCTGGACCACGTCAAATTGGCTCCAAGCCGGTCCGGATACATCTACGCCCTGACAGTCGTGGACCACTATTCCCGTTTTCTAGTGGTGGTCCCGGTAAAGGACTTGACAGCCCAAACAGCGGCCCGAGCCTTCCAGCAATACTTCTGCCGTCCACACGGGTATCCGGAACAGGTCCTGACAGACCAGGGTCCAGCGTTTGAAGCTGAAATCTTCCAGGAGTTCTGCAACCTCTATGGCTGTAAGAAGATTCGGACAACGCCTTACCACCCCCAAACCAACGGGATGTGTGAGAAGATGAACAATATAGTCATTGATCTCCTGAAGACGTTGCCCCTGGAGGAACGCAGCCTGTGGCCAGAAAAACTGCCGGACCTGGTAGACATGTACAACAATATTCCGGTGAACGCTACAAACTGCACCCCGGCTTACCTGATGCGAGCCAGACCGGGTAAGCTGCCCGTAGACCTGGAGATGGGAGTCCTAATACCTGAGGACACCTCCCCAGATGCGGACTGGGATACGGAAAGGCAACGGCAGTACAAGAAGGTACAGGAGAGTGTGGAGAAGAGCCTGGCCCAGGTGAGAGAGAAGCAAGAAAGATTCTTCAATCAACACGCCCCTGCTAGTCCCCTAGAACCTGGTGAGCAAGTCCTAAAGCGGAACAGAAGGCTACATAAGTTGGACGACCAGTGGGAAAGGAACCCTACACCGTACTGCAGTCTGACCACGACAACCCAAAGGTGTGCGTGATCACCAAGGACGGAGGAGAAACCACTAGTGTCATCTCCAGAGACCACCTCAAAAGGTGCCCCGAGCAACTCCGTAGTGCAGAAGAGGATCAGAGTGACCTTGAACCCGCAGAGGACAAGGAAGAAATGATCAGCACCATTCTCGGAGAGTTCCCTCAGTCCTGGACTCGCATAAATGATGCTATAGTGGTACCCGTCCTGCATTTCCTGCAACCGGCACAGCAACAACCAACACCAGAGCCGGAAGGTGAAGAGGAGCAAGCGGTTCCAGAGGCAGAAGAGCCTGTTCCAGCAGCCCAGGAGAGTCAACCCTCTGCTGACAGTGAGCCTGCCATGCCTGCGGTAAGCCAAAGAACCCGCAGACAGCTGCCTGCCCTACCTGTACACCCAGCTGTTAGCTGTACCCCTAACGCTAGTGGGGAAAGCCAGGTTGGTCCACCACCAGACAGTGGGCTACGTAGGTCAACCAGGAGCACAAAGGGACAGATACCCGCTCGCTGGAGAATGTAGGGTGCACTAAGATTGTAAATAACCCTGTTGCCAAATGTTGAATTGTTTGCCAAGTTACATGCATGTTTGGTAATTCTGTGTTTCAGTTTCTTGCAGCTACCGTAAGGACTCACAGGTTATGGACTTTTATAACCGGGACCTGATATGGACTGCGTTCGGAGCCTAACCCAGGAATGAACTAAGACTGTGAAGGACTTGGGGTAGGACAAACCCCCACCTGGTTAAGGCTCCCCGTTGTTTTGGTGATATGGACACCCGGTCACAGGCCACACTGTGACCTTAAGAACTCAATCTGTGCGTCATTTGTGTATTCATGTTTTATTGTTATGTATATTATCTTTGTTTATTGTTTAGTCCCGGAGTACTAAATTTCACTAGGGGGGAATGTGTCACCCTACCTGGATGCCACTAGTGTAATAAAGCTGTGTCTGAGAGCAAGGGGGAGGTTCTCTGGTTAGGGGAACATTAGCATGCAATGCCTCCTGTCTCAGGCCAGTAGGGGGAGCTGGCTGCCCCTATAAAAGCTGGTACTGAGGGCAGGGTTAGAGAGAACTGGATTGCCTGTCTCAGCTCTGAGACGTGTCCCATAGTGGAGCAGGGACAGAAAGTTGATTGCACCTAAGAGGAAGTGTGGCAGTAGGAGAGAGCCACAAGCCAGAGACAAGAGGCGAAGAGAGCCTGTCTTGGCAGAGAAAAGACTTAATTTTACCAGACTTTGGTGTCTGAGGCTGGAAGGATTCCACATCCCCCAGCAGAGAACCAGTCCGCAAGGGACTGTACATTCCTTGGCCTAAGAAGCCTGGAGGCCCTGCCACAACCGAAGGGACCAGTAAAGCTGTACAAGGCTGGGAGCAGAAAGGAACCCACGTCGCAGGCCATACAGGCGAGAAAGCACGGAAAGCTCGGAAACATGGGCTGTTATCCTATCAGGAGGAGATAGTCAGAAGGAGCGCAGAAAGCACGGTAGGCCTACACCCTCACCCTGACCAGGGCCAATTTCCCCGTTGCTCTCAGACATCCAGGTCCCCTCCTAGCTGGGACTGTTTGTGGGTCAGTTTACCTGTTAGTAAAGACGCTGGACTGCAACCTGTTGTCTGTGTGCTCCTTGCTCCTCCAGCACTACCATCACTCCCACCATCCACTATACTGCCCTGGGGCCGCACTCTTCCCGTGGGGAGTCACACTACCATAGCTGCACACCTCATCAGCCCCAGCGGTCTGCATGCAGCGGCAGTTCCTAATAACCGCAATCCACGGGTGGCGTAGTCGGACATAATCAATATAACGGACTACCACTGGCCTGACCACCCTGAGCCACGGAACCGGGTTGCCACTACTACTCCCATCGTTCCCTATCGCCCGGATCCGAGTGCCCAGCGGCCCAGGGGGCGAGTCACATGGGTGCTAAGCCTTGCATAGCCTGGGAATTTTTTCAGATCGATAAAGATGACCCAACTCGTGTTATCTGTAAAATTTGTCAGCAAAAGCTAAGTAGAGGCCAAAAAATACATAGTTTGAGTACTTCATGCATGAACCGGCACATGGACATGAAGCATAAGTTGCAGTGGGAAGCTCAGTGTGCTACAATGCGGCCTAGCCGGCCGGGCCAACCACCGTCTGCCATATCTTGTGCATCCGCGGCCTCTTAATCCTCTGTGACTGGGGGGACAGCAGTCACACCTGTTTTGGGGCGCAGACCTGCCACCTCTTTACCCGCAACAGCCAGCGTGATTGGCAGGTCATCATTTTCTTTGGAGGTGGTAACACCAGCTGGTTCTGAGCGCTGTCCGACATCGATAGCACCACCTTTGGATCAAGGCAACCTAACATGTCCGCCTGCATCTTCCTCACAGACCGGCAGTTTGCCGAGGACACCCTTATCAACCCCGTCTAAGCACAATAGCCAGCCCTCGGTCCCTCAGATGTGGACAAGTAAAAGACCATTTCCTCCTAGCCATGAGAAAGCTAAGAGGTTGAATTTCACCATCTGCAAGCTCTTGGCTACAGAAATGCTGCCTTTCCGCCTGGTGGACACAGAGGATTTTCGAGACCTTATGTCCGTCGCAGTGCCCCAGTACCAGATGCCCAGTCGGCACTACTTCTCAAAGAAAGGTGTGCCTGCGCTCCACCAGCATGTCGCACACAACATCACCGCTTCTTTGAGAAGCTCTGTGTGTGACAGGGTGCATTTCACCACAGACACTTGGACAAGTAGGCATGGACAGGGGCGTTACATGTCGCTGACTGGGCACTGGGTAACTATGGTGACAGCAGGACAAGGGGCTGCTGTCCAAGTCTTGCCGTCCCCACGAGTTGTGCGTCAATCCTCTTTATGTCAAAGTTCCTCCACTGCTTCTGCCTCCTCAACCTCCTCTCGGTCTTCCACCTGCACCCAAAGCCTGTCTGGTCATGCCACAAGCTTTCTAACTGCGCAGAAGGGATCCTGCACACCTCCTTACTATGCTGGCAGTAGGGCTCAACGTCATCAGGCGGTTTTTACTTTGAAATGTCTGGGAAATGTGAGTCACACAGCTGAGGAGTTGTGGTCAGCTCTGGAGAACCAATTTCATGAATGGTTGTCTCCACTGGACCTGAAACCAGGGAAGGCCGTGTGCGACAATGCTGCAAACCTTGGTGCGGCCCTTCGCCGGGGCAATGTCACACACGTGCCTTGTATGGCTCACGTGTTGAACCTGGTTGTCCAGCAATTTTTAGCCCACTATCCCAGACTAGATGGCCTTCTGCAGAGGGCACGGTCGCTGTGTGCTCACTTCCGCCGTTCGCATCCCGCAGCTCAGCGACTTACATCTCTACAGAAGTCGTTGGGCCTGCCACTTCACCAGCTAAAATGCGATGTGCCTACCTGGTGGAATTCAACTCTGCACATGTTGCAGCGACTCTGGCAGCACCGACAAGCCCTGGTGCAATACGTTCTGACGTATAGCCTGGGCCAACAAGATCCAGAAGTGGGGCAAATCACGCTGGAGGAGTGGTCTCAGATCAGAGATCTATGCACCCTTCTGCGCAGTTTTGAAATGGCGACGAAGATGTTTAGTGCTGACGATGCCATTATCAGCATGACTATTCCGGTGATTTACGTGCTGGAGCACATGTTAAACAGAATTCGGAGTCAGGTGGTGGCACAAGAGGAGGTGGAGGAAGTAGAGGAGGAGGAGTTGCATGCGGAAGGGCTAACATCTGCAAGGTCCAGACGGTCGGCAGCACCAAGGCGGCAGGCATGTGAGGGTGGGGGAGATGGTTTTACCAGGGCGCATGGTAGCAGCCAAACTAGTGAGGAAGGTGCAGGAGCCCAGGAAGAAGTGGAGGACGAACTGATGGAAGACTCATCAGATGAGGGAGACCTTGATCACATTTCTGTTGTGCGAGGTTGGGGGGAGAGGACAGAGGAAGGAAGCATGATTGTTACCTCGCCACCAACACAACAGGGACTTGGTGCTCCTGGATGCGCAACACACATGAATGCCTTCTTGCTGCACTACCTGCAACATGACCCTCGAATTGTGAGAATTAGAAATAATCCTGACTACTGGGTTGCCACACTGTTAGATCCCCGGCACAAAAGTAAATTTGCAGAAATTATTCCTGCCATAGAAAGGGATGCACGCATGCAGGAGTATCAGCAGAGACTGTTGCAGAATCTTACATGTGCTTTTCCACAAAACACCAGTGGTGCACGTAGTGAAACTCACAGTTCCAACTTGCCAACCGTGGGACCGTCAAGTGTTCAGCACTCAAACCGTAACAGAACCACAGTATCTGCTGGTAACATCAATTTTGCGGAATCATTTCACCACTTTTTTAGCCCATCCTTTGCAAGGCCACAGGAGACAAGAAGTCTGACACATAGTCAACGCCTAGAGACGATGGTACAGGAGTATCTCCAAGTAAACATTGAAGCCATGACTGTGTCACTGGACCCTTGCTCTTTTTGGGCTTCCAATCTGGATAAATGGCCGGAACTAGCCACTTACGCCTTGGAGATCTTGTCATGCCCCGCAGCCAGCATTCTGTCTGAACGTGTGTTCAGCGCTGCTGGTGGTGTGCTGACAGATAAGCGCACGCGGCTCTCCACTGATAATGTAGACAGACTCACGTTCATAAAGATGAACAAATCATGGATCCGATACGACTTTTCTACCCCTGTGTCATCCTGGGGAGAGTAAAAGCTTGATGATTGGTTAAAATCACCCTACCAACCGTTTTAAGCTTTCAAATTACTAATCATGTTTATCTGTATCTTGGCTGGAAAATAATTTGGGCTTTGTAGCAGTGTGCAACACTAATTCTATTAGGCCATCTATAATAAGCTCCACCAGATTTAAAATTACTAATCATGTTTATCTGTATCTTGACTGGAAAATAATTTGGGCTTTGTAGCAGTGTGCAGCACTGATCCTATTAGGCCATCTATACTAAGCTCCACCAGATTTAAAATTAATAATAATTTTTAGCTGCATCTAGCCCGGAAAATAATTTTGGGGCTCCGAGATGCGCAAGACACATAAGTGCCTTCTTGCTGCACTACCTGCAACATGACCCTCATATTGTCAGAATTCGAAGTAATCATGACTACTGGGTTGCCACACTCTTAGATCCCCCAAACTTTTCGATCAACCTTTTCATTTTAATAAAGACCAAAAAAATGGTCATGTTTGAAATTATAAGCATTAGCAGGTTATTAGAAACTGAAATCAAACAGTTTTCAACTCAAAACTTTATTCTAGGTGATGTTACATTTTCACATTGGACCCCTTGTTCGAAAGGAGCTTCTGAACTCTCTCGTCCATTGAATTTGTCAGGTTTTGGATGGTTTCTGCTTCAATTGTTTTGCATGAGGACAGAATACCCTCCCAGAGCTGTTGCTTAGATGTGAACTGCCTCCCGCCATCATAGACACTCCTTTTGATGATGCTCCAGAGGTTCTGAATGGGGTAGAGGTCAGGGGAGCATGGGGGTCACACCATAAGTTTGTCCCCTTTTATGCCCATATCAGCCAGAGATGCAGATGTTTTATGTGCAGCATGAGATGGTGCATTATCATGCAAAAAATTGATCTTGCTGTGAAATACACGGTTCTTCTTCTTGAACCATGGCAGGAAGTGCTGTTTGAGAAAATCCACATACATTATGGAGTTCATCTTTAGCGCCTTCAGGGATCCTAAAGGGGCCGACAATCTCTCTCCCCATGATTCCAGCCCAAAACATTACTTCACCTCCTCCTTGTTGGCGCTGTAGCCGTGTTTACGTGGGGTGTCCATCAACCAGCCATCCTCCACTCCATCCATCTGGACCATCGAGCGCTGCACGGCACTCATCCGTGAACAAAACAGTTTTGAAATCAGTCTTCATGTAATGTTTGGCCCACTGGAGCCGTTTCTGCTTGTGTGAAGTGGATAGAGGAGGTCGACAGGATGGCGTATGCACAGCTGCAAACCTCTGAAGGACCCTGCATCTTGTTGTTCGGGGGACGTTGGAGGCACCAGCAGCTTCAAAAACTTTTCTGCTGCTATGACAAGGCTTTTTTGCCGCTGCTCTTTTAACCTGACGTAATTGCCTGTAGGAAAGAGTCCTCAATTTGCCCTTATCAGCACGCACACGTGTGTACTGTGAATCAGCTACATACTTCTTGATTGCCAAGACACTTCATCCTGATCATCGCACAATGTTGATTGTAGTCATGCCTTAACCTAAACACTCCACAATTTGTTGCTTCTCAGCAGCCGACACATCCTTTTTCTTTCCCATTTTGGCAGAAAATGTAGGCTGCTTAATAATGTGAGACAGCCTTCTTAAGTAGTCTTGCCTTTCATTGGACACACTTGCCAAACTAATTAGTACAGGTGTCTGCAATTGCTTACAGTGATATAAAGAGCCCTGACACACATCACCATCAATGAGTTTAACTGACAAACAAACAAATTCTTCCCTTATCACTCCTAAACACTTTTTGCATAATAATTTGGAACACAGTGTACATGTGCTTTTCCACAAAACACCAGTGGTTCACGTAGTGAATCTTACAGTTCTAACTTGCCAACCGTGGTCTGTATGGAGTTGTTCAATAAAGGGCCCAAAATTAAGATAACATAGATGGGAGAGGTCTCTATGAATAGGAATTCCTAAGTATTTGATACACTGTGAGGGTCAGGCAAAGGGAAAGTTGGACTGGATGGAATCCTGTATGGATTTGGGGAGGGAGACATCGAGGGCCTCAGACTTCGCTGCATTGATTTTAAAATTTGACCATGTAACAAAGTGATCTATTTCAGCCATAACAGCATGGATGGATATATGTGATTGAGTGATATATACTAGTACATCATCAGCAAATAGAGAGCACTTGTACTCGGTGCCTCCCACCTCAATCCACCTAATATTGGAGTTATGGCGAATTGATGAGAGCAGGTGCTCCGTCACTAGGATGTATAAGAGAGGGGACAGAGGACATCCCTGCCTTGTCCCATTGGTGATTGTGAAAGGTGATGAAAATGTTCTGATGCACCCCCTGGGCCTTGGGACACCCGGAGCCGGACCCTTTTTGGTGGATGCTGGTGGTTGTAGCCTTCGTGGCGGCGACCCGGTTCCGTGGCTCAGTGTGGTCAAACCAGTGGCGGAACTATTTATGTGGTTTTGATGTTTAAATGTCTGACTACGCCACCCGTGGATTGCGGTCAGAGTGAACCGCCGCTGCAGGGCAGACCGCTGATGCTGGTGTTGTGGGTGCAGCAGAGCGTAGCATAACTCCCCACGGGAGGAGTATAGCCTCAGGGCAGTGTATGCGGAGGATGGGGGTGATGGTGCAGGGCAGCAGCAGTAACGACACGGAGTCAGTGATGCAGTCCAGGGCCTTTACTCACAGTTCTTATTATCCAGACCACGTCTGCAGGTAACGGCTGCCCACATCGTACTGTGCTCACCAGGTGAGGGGCTCAGACAACTCCCAGATAACTTTGGAGCGCTTCACAGGACCCCCTTTGTGTGTCCTTTGTCTGGCCTTTCTTACCAACCCTTCTGTCCGGCTGCCTCGGGCCTCCTCTTGGTAAACTTGGCGCCAGTTTCCCTGACCCTATGTGGTGCCTTCCTAGCGGGTGTAGCGAGGGGCTGTGCCACATAAAATGTCACAGCCTCCGGTTTCTAGCTGAGGGTCGTTTCCTGCCTCCACTAGTTTCGGGGACCGGTCTCCCCCTTTGGCCAGACCCCTCCACGCAGGTGGATTCGGGCGTGCGGTGGCGACTCGCCCGTCCGCAGCCCTGTGATCCCTTCATTCCTCGTTCCTGGAGCCTTCTCCACTCCTCTTCCTTCCTTCTCCCTCTTCCAGGCCTGGGCCTCTGTTACTAGGCCCGCCTCCGGAGCAGAGCTCATGCAGAGCCCCTGCTCCCTGCCACTTCTGCTCAGACTTCTCTGCACTGAACTAAGATGGTGCCCACCTTTTAGACTCCCTTCTCAATGCACCCAGGAACTGCTTTCTCCCTGCTCCTGCACTACAGGGTTCCCCTTCCTCAGTGTTCCCTCCCCCCACTCCAGCCAGGGACAGGGACTGTCGTGCCCATCTCAGAGGCATATTGGTCGCCATGCCCCACGGAAATGTGGTGTAATGCATGCAGGTGTCGGGTCCGGATCCAGACTCCATCCTTACCTGAGAGTGAGATATCACACCTCTGGGTGAGGTGCAATACCTCTGTAGCAACCGAGCCCTCAGGGTGCTACAGTTCCATTTATCTTCAGCCTAGGTGACGTATTGTGATACAGGGCCGTGATTTTGGCTATAAAAGGGTCCCCTAGACCCCTACCCCAAGCTTTTTAAGAGAATCATATATGGCGTGCCAGGAGACTCTATGGAATGCTTTCTCAGCATCCAACGAGAGTATCTAATTACAAATTTTTAACTGCATCTAGCCCAGGAAATACTTTGTGCCTAGTAGCAGTGTCTGCTAGTCAGCGGATTATCCCGGCTGTTAAGCAAGCTACACCACCTGTAGTTTGGACACTTAATTTTTTCAAAGGAAATGCTTCGGGACCATGGGATACTCAGTGAAGAGCATCAGGAGGCACCCCAAGGCATAGGGCCTGGGACTGGCAGTAGGATGCCTTGCGGTGGACAGCCGAGCTCGATCCTTATAAAAGCTTTTTAACTGCAGCAGCTTTAGTGGACGCTACTGGAGCTGGAATTACGCGGCTGCTGGCATGAGACTTGCCCTCCAATAGATCCTTGTAAATGGATTTAAAGTGTATTCATTCAAATTAGAGAGACAATTTAAATTAAATAGCTTAGAGCTGCCTCCACCACAGGGGGGCTCGCTCGACCCACCAGCGGACAGGCACCAGTATTGGGAGAGGGGGGCTGGCCGTCAGGGTTCACCGCGGCTCTGGCACAAACCCGGCGACACGGAGGTGGCACGGGCAGGAGCGGACTGAACGTGTCGGCTTCTCACTTTTTGGATTTTAGAAGGGCATGACATGCCTATATCTGTGTCTCCCCCTCCTTTTACTCCTCCACCTCTTTTCTTTTCGCATGACTATATGTACTTGTCACTTTTCTATGTGTTAGTTGTGTCTTCTGAGCAGTTTGTCAGCTTTTGGACACCTTTGAAGGTGTTTTCTATGTGTTTCTATGTGTTTTTGTTTGCCTGCCATTGGTTTTAACGGTGTTCGAAGGTGTTCGACGAACAGTTCGACGAACAGCTCGGCGAACACACGGGTGTTCGACGAACCGAACTCGAACACTACGGGGGTGGCTCAACACTACTCATGAGCATCTATGCCTCTTTTAATGCATCCCATTATTTTATTTGCGTTTGCAGCAGCTGCCTGACATTGGCCACTAAACGTGAGCTTGTCGTCCACCAATACACCCAGGTCTTTTTCAGTGACAGTTTTACCCAGTGTTTTACAATTAAGCATATAATTATACATTTTATTTCCTCTGCCTAAGTGCATTACCTTACATTTATCCCCATTAAAGCTCTTTTGCCATTTATCAGCCCAAGCTTCTAGTTTACATAGATCCTCCTGTAATATAAAATTGTCCTCCTCTGTATTGATTACCCTGCAGAGTTTAGTGTCATCTGCAAATATTGAAATATTACTCTGTATGTCCCCTACAAGGTCATTAATAAATATGTTAAAAAGAAGGGGGCCCAATACTGACCCCTGTGGTACCCACTGTTAACTGAGACCCAGTCTGAGTGTTTTCCATTAATAACCACCCTTTGTTTCCTATCACTGAACCAATTCTTAACCCACATACATATATTTTCCCCTATCTCCATTGTTCTCATTTTATGTATCAACCTTTTGTGTGGAACCGTATCAAAAGCTTTTGAAAAGTCCATATACACAACATCCACTGCATTTCCTTGGTCCAGACCCGAACTTGCCTCCTCATAAATACTCATCAGATTAGTTTGACAGGAACGGTCCCTCGTAAACCCATGTTGATATTGGGTCATGAGGTTATTTTTCTTCAGATACTGTATTATAGCATCTCTTAGGAAACCCTGCAGGATTTTACCCACAGTAGCGTTTAAGCTTACCGGCCTATAATTTCCAAGTTCAGTTTTTGTCCCCTTTTTGAATATTGGCACCACATTTGCTATATGCCAGTCCTGTGGTACAGACCCTGTTATTATGGAATCTTTAAAGATTAAAAATAATGGTCTATCTATGACTTTATTTAATTCCTGCAGTACTCGCAGGTGTATCCCATCTGAGTCCGGGGATTTGTCAACTTTAGTGATTTTTAGATGCCGCCGTACTTCCTGCTGGGTTAAGCAAGTGACATTTAATGGAGAATTTTTGTTATCACTAATCATGTTTTCTGTCATGCGATTTTCTTGTGTAAATATGGTTGAAAAAAAATCATTTACCATATTGGCTTTTTCCTCATCCTCATCCACCATTTCACCCAGACTATTTTTAAGGGGGCCAACACTATCATTTTTTAGTTTTTTACTATTTATGTAGTTAAAGAATATTTTGGGGTTATTTTTACTTTCTCTGGCAATGATTCTCTCTTCCTTAATCTTTGCTGCCTTGATTTGTTTTTTTACATAATTTATTTAATTTTCTATATTTATTTAATGCCTCTTCACTACCTTCTTGCTTTAGTTCTCTAAATGCTTTCTTTTTGTCACTTATTGCGCCCCTTACAGCTCTATTTAGCCATAGTGGTTTCCTCCTATTTCTAGCATGTTTATTCCCAAAGGGTATATATTGTGCACAGGTCCTATTCAGGATGTTAAAAAATGTCTCCCATTTACTTTGTGTAGCTTATGTCTCAGGATATCGTCCCAGTTTATTGCACTAAGATCATCTCTCAACCATTGGAAATTTGCCTTCCTGAAGTTTAGTGTCCTTGTAACCTCTCTACTACAGATCTTATTAAAGGTTACATGAAAACGTATTATTTTGTGATCACTATTACCCAAGTGACCCCCAACTCGTATATTTGATATGCGGTCTGGCCTATTGGTTAATATTAGGTCTAGCAGTGCCCCCCTTCTTGTTGGGTCCTGAACCAGTTGTGAAAGGTAATTGTCTCTCATAGTTGTCAAAAACCTATTACCTTTGCTTGAACTACATGTTTCTGTCCCCCAATGTATTTCAGGGTAGTTGAAGTCTCCCATAATAATGACTTCTCCTTCAGTCGCTGCTTCATCTATTTGCTTTACGAGGATATTCTCCTCTACTTCCATTATTTTTGGAGACTTATAACAAACCCCTATCAGTAATTTATTATTTTTTCCCCCTCCCCTTATCTCCACCCACAGGGACTCTACATTTTCCTTAGATTCACATATATCCTCCCGGTTTAAAGGATGATTTTACATATAAACACCCCCCCTCGCTTGTTTGTACGGTCATTTCTGAACAGACTACAGCCCTGTAAATTAACTGCCCAGTCATGGCTCTCGTCCAGCCACGTCTCAGATATCCCTACCATGTCATAATTATTTTCCAACAAAATTAATTCTAATTCCTTCATTTTGTTGGTGAGGCTTCTGGCATTAGTGTACATGCATTTTATGTATCTCTCTGTACCTCTATTCCTGCTTACTTTATTGACTGTTCTAACCCCACCCCCAATTTCTTTATTTGTGCCCAGGTCACTATCTGCACTATCTTCCCCACCTATAAAATGAATACCCTCCCCCCCAATCCTTAGTTTAAACACTCCTCCAACCTTCTAGCCATTTTCTCCCCCAGAACAGCTGCACCCTCCCCATTAAGGTGCAGCCGGTCCCTAGCGTAGAGTCTGTAGCCAACTGAGAAGTCGGCCCAGTTTTCCTGGAACCCAAATCCCTCCTTCCTACACCAGTTCTTGAGCCACTTATTTATCTCCCTAATCTCCCGTTGCCTCTCTGGCGTGGCACGTTGTACCGGTAGTATTTCAGAGAATACCACCCTGGAGGTCCTTGCTTTCAGCTTGCAGCCTAATTCCCTGAAATCATCTTTAAGGACCTTCCACCTACCTTTAACTTTGTCATTTGTGCCAATGTGCACCATGGCCGCTGGGTCCTCACCAGCCCTTCCCAGTAATCTGTCAACCCGATCAGCGATGTGCCGGACTCGAGCGACAGGTAGGCAGCACACTGTTCGATGATCCCTGTCTTTGTGACAGATTGCCTTATCTGTTCCCCTAATAATTGAGTCCCCCACTACCAGCACCTGCCTAGCCTGCCCTACTCTCCTATTTCCCTCTTTACTGGAGCTGACACTCCTCCGGCTTACAGGGGACATGCCTTACTGCAGCAGTGTTACTCCTGTACCATCACTCCCCTCATCTGCCAACTTTGCAAACTTATTGGGGTGTGCCAGATCAGGACTAGCCTCCCTGGCACTCTTCCCTCTACCTACCCTTCTGTCACCCAACTAACGGCCTCACTGTCCTGCAGCTCCCAACTACCACCCTCCCCCACATCTACCCCAGTGAGCTGCTGCTCAGTAAGCAGCAGACTCCTTTCAATGTTGTCAATAGATAACAGTGTTGCCAGCTGCTCATTTAGATCTAGTATCTGAGCTTCCAAACGCACAACGTGCACACATCTCGCGCAGCAGTAAGCAACCCCGACCGGCGGTTCAAGGATTGCATACGGACAGCAATTCAGTCCAAAATACTCCCTTCCAAACTCCCTGAATCCAAAGTCACTGAAAACAAGTCACACACTTACTTTCGTTCGCACTTACGCTCCGGTCACACTCGGCTCGTTCACACTCGCAAATTTAGAGATTTAAAGAGGTTTTTTTTCCCCTTTTCCAGCAATGCACCCTTCACCTCAAGGCACTTCCAAAGGACTGGATGCCCAACCAGCTGCCCCTTATAAACCCTTAATTATGACCCCTTCCCCTTAATTAACCCCTTGTGAGTAAAGCTACACCTCAGGATTTTAGTGCAATGTAGTTAACCCTTAAATACACAGGTAGTAAACTAAGAAACTAAAACTGTAGTGAGAAAATAAGTTTTAAAAAGCCCAATAACACTAAACAGGTAGAAAAGCACTCAGCAGGTCACAATGCAGCAATTCACCGAAATTCACACAGGTATTTTCTGCAGGATTCCCAAATACTTTTTCACTGAAAAACAAGTCACACACTTACATTCGTTTGCACTTACGCTCCAGTCACACTCAGCTCGTTCACACTTGCAAATTAAAATGATTTAAAGAGTTTTTTTAATTTTTTTTCCTCCTTTTCCAGCATTGCACCCTTCACCTCAATGCACTTCCAAAGGACTGGACGCCCAACCAGCTGCCCCTTATAAATCCTTAATTATGACCCCTTCCCCTTAACTAAACCCTTGTGAGTAAAGCTACACCTCAGGATTTTAGTGCAATGTAGTTAACCCTTATATACACAGGTAGTAAACTAAGAAACTAAAACTGTAGTGAGAAAATAGGTTTTAAAAAGCCCAATAAAACTAAACAGGTAGAAAAGCACTCAGCAGGTCACAATGCAGCAACTCACCGAAATTCACACAGGTATTTTCTGCAGGATTCCCAAATACCTCTTCACTGAAAAACAAGTCACACACTTACTTTCGTTCGCACTTACGCTCTGGTCACACTCAGCTCGTTCACACTCGCAAATTAAAATGATTTAAAGAGTTTTTTTAATTTTTTTTCCTCCTTTTCCAGCATTGCACCCTTCACCTCAATGCACTTCCAAAGGACTGGACGCCAAACCAGCTGCCCCTTATAAATCCTTAATTATGACCCCTTCCCCTTAACTAAACCCTTGTGAGTAAAGCTACACCTCAGGATTTTAGTGCAATGTAGTTAACCCTTATATACACAGGTAGTAAACTAAGAAACTAAAACTGTAGTGAGAAAATAGGTTTTAAAAAGCCCAATAAAACTAAACAGGTAGAAAAGCACTCAGCAGGTCATAATGCAGCAACTCACCGAAATTCACACAGGTATTTTCTGCAGGATTCCCAAATACCTCTTCACTGAAAAACAAGTCACACACTTACTTTCGTTCGCACTTACGCTCTGGTCACACTCAGCTCGTTCACACTCGCAAATTAAAAGATTTAAAGAGGTTTTTTTTTCCCTTTTCCAGCAATGCACCCTTCACCTCAAATCATTCCACATTCCAGCATCTAAATTCTTTGTGCTAATTGTGTGATCCAGCCAACAGTGCACATTTCAGCATGTAAAAACCTTGTGCTAATTGTGTGGTCCAGACAGCAGTCCAAATTTCAGCATCTGAATCATTTGTGCTTATTGTGGGGTGCAGACACCAGTCCACAATTCAGCATCTAAATTCTTTGTGCTAATTGTGTGGTCCAGACACCACTCCAAATTTCAGCATGTAAATCCTTTGTGCTAATTGTGTGGTCCAGACAGCAGTCCAAATTTCAGCATCTAAATCATTTGTGCTAATTGAGTGGTTCAACCAGCAGTCCACTTTTCAGCATCTAAGTCCTTTGGGCTAATTGTGTGGTCCAGAAACCAGTTGCCATTTCAGCATCTAAATCCTTTTTGCTAATTGTGTGGTCCAGACACTAGTCCACATTTCAGCATCTAAATCATTTGTGCTAATTGTTTGATACAGACACCAGTCCCCAATTCAGCATCTAAATCATTATGCTAATTGTTTGGTCCAGAAAACAGTCCCCATTTCAGCATCTAAGTCCTTTGTGCAAATTGTGTGGTCCAGACACCACTCCACATTTCAGCATGTAAATCCTTTGTGCTAAATGTGTGGTCCAGACTGCAGTCCAAGTTTCAGCATCTAAATCCTTTGGGCTTATTGTGGGGTGCAGACAGCAGTCCATATTTCAGCATATAAATTCTTTGTGCTAATTGTGTGGTCCAGACACCAGTCCACATTTCAGCATTTAAATCCTTTGTGCTAATTGTATGATCCTGCCAGCAGTCCACATTTCAGAATGTAAAAACCTTGCACTAATTTTGTAATCCAGAAAGCAGTCCACATTCCAGCATCTAAATCCTTTGTGCTAATTGCGTGGTCCAGACACCAGTCCACATTTCAGCATCTAAATCATTTGTGCTAATTGTGTGGTCCAGACACCAGTCCACATTTCAGCATCTAAATCTTTTTTGCTAATTGTGTGATCCAGACACCAGTCCACATTTCAGCATTTAAATCCTTTGTGCTAATTGTGTGATCCAGCCAGCAGTCCACATTTCAGCATGAAAAAACCTTGTGCTAATTTTGTAATCCAGACAGCAGTCCACATTCCAGCTTCTAAATCCTGTGTGCTAATTGTGTGGTTCAACCAACAATCCACTTTTCAGCATCTAAATCCTTTGGGCTAGTTGTGTGGTCCAGAAACAAGTCCCCATTTCAGTATCTAAGTCCTTTGTGCTAATTGTGTGGTCCAGATACCACTCCACATTTCAGCATGTAAATCCTTTGTGCTAATTGTGTGGTCCAAACAGCAGTACAAATTTCAGCATCTAAATCCTTTGTGCTTATTGTGGGGTGCAGACACCAGTCCACATTTCAGCATCTAAATCCTTTGTGCAAATTGTGTGATCCAGCCAAAAGTCCACATTTCAGCATGGAAGAACCTTGTGCTAATTGTGTGGTCCAGACAGCAGTACAAATGTCAGCATCTAAATTCTTTGTGATTATTGTGGGGTGCAGACACCAGTCCACATTTCAGCATCTAAATTCTTTGTGCTAATTGTGTGGTCCAGATACCACTCCACATTTTAGCATGTTAATCCTATGTGATAATTGTGTGGTCCAGACAGCAGTCCAAATTTCAGCATCTAAATCCTTTGTGCTAATTGTGTGGTTCAACCAGCAGTCCACTTTTCAGCATCTAAATCCTTTGGGCTAATTGTGTGGTCCAGAAACCAGTCCCCATTTCAGCATCTTAGTCCTTTGTGCTAATTGTGTGGTCCAGATACCACTCCACATTTTAGCATGTAAATCCTATGTGCTCATTGTGTGGTCCAGACAGCAGTCCAAATTTCAGCATCTAAATCCTTTGTGCTAATTGTGTGGTTCAACCAGCAGTCCACTTTTCAGCTTCTAAATCCTTTGGGCTAATTGTGTGGTCCAGAAACCAGTCCCCATTTCAGCATCTTAGTCCTTTGTGCTAATTGTGTGGTCCAGACACCACTCCACATTTCAGCATGTAAATCCTTTGTGCTAATTGTGTGGTCCAGACACCAGTGCACATTTCAGCATCTAAATCCTTAGTGCTAATTGTGTGGTCCAGACACCAGTCCACATTTCAGCATCTAAATTCTTTGCGCTAATTATGTGGTCCAGACACCAGTGCACATTTCAGCATCTAAATATTTTGTGCTAATTGTGAGATCCAGACACCAGTCCACATTTCAACATTGAAATCCTATGTGCAAATTGTGTGATCCAGCCAGCAGTCCACATTTCAGCATGAAAAAACCTTGTGCTAATTTCATAATCCAGAATCCAGTACACATTTCAGCATTTAGATCCTTTGTTCTAATTGTGTGGTCCAGCCAGCAGTACACATTTCAGGATCTTAATCCTTTGTGTTTATTGTATGGTCCAGACACCAGTCCACATTTCAGCATCTAAATTATTTGTGTCAATTGTGTGGTCCAGACACCAGTCCACATTTCAGCTTTTAAAACTTATGTGCTAATTGTGTGCTCCAGCCAGCAGTCCACATTTCATCATGTAAAAAGCTTGTGCTAATTTTGTATTCCAGACAGCAATCCACATTCCAGCATCCAAATCATTTGTGCAAATTGTGTGGTTCAACCAGCAGTCCCTTTTCAGCATCTAAATCCTTTGTGCTTATTGTGGGGTGCAGACAGCAGTCCACATTTCAGCATCTAAATTCTTTTTGCTAATTGTGTGGTACAACCAGCAGTCCACTTTTCAGCATCGAAATCCTTTGGGGTAATTGTGTGGTCCAGAATCCAGTCCCCATTTCAGCATCTAAGTCCTTTGTGCTAATTGTGTGGTCCAGACACCACTCCACATTTCAGCATGTAAATCCTTTGGGCTAATTGTGTGGTCCAGACACCAGTCCACATTTCAGCATCTAAATTCTTTGTACTAATTGTGTGGTCCAGACACAAGTCCACATTTCAGCATCAAAATATTTTGTGCTAATTGTGTGGTCCAGACACCAGTCCACATTTCAGCATCTAAATATTTTGTGCTAATTGTGTATTTCAAACAGCAGTCCACATTTCAGCATTGAAATCCTATGTGCTAATTGTCTGATCCAGCCAGCAGTCCACATTTCAGCATGAAAAAACCTTGTTCTAATTTTGTAATCCAGACACCAGTACACATTTCAGCATTTATATCATTTGTTCTAATTGTGTGGTCCAGCCAGCAGTACACATTTCAGGATCTTAATCCTTTGTGTTAAATGTATGGTCCAGACACCAGTCCACATTTCAGCATCAAAATTATTTGTGTTAATTGTGTGGTCCAGACACCAGTCCACATTTCAGCTTTTAAAACTTATGTGCTAATTGTGTGATCCAGCCAGCAGTCCACATTTCAGCATAAAAAAACCTTGTGCTAATTTTGTATTCCAGACAACATTCCACATTCCAGCATCTAAATCATGAGTGGTAATTGTGTGGTTCAATCAGCAGTCCATTTTTCAGCATCTAAATCCTTTGTGCTTATTGTGGGGTGCAGACAGCAGTCCACATTTCAGCATCTAAATCCTTTGCGCTAATTCTGAGGTACAGACACCAGTTCACATTTCAGCATTAAAAACTTTGTGCTAATTGTGTGATCCAGCCAGCAGTCCTTATTTCAGCATGTAAAAACCTTGTGCTAATTTTCTAATCCAGACAGCATTCCACATTCCAGCATCTAAACCCTTTGTGCTAATTGTGTGGTCCAGACACCAGTCCACATTTCAGCATCTAAATCCTTTGTGCTAATTATGTGGTCCACACACCAGTGCCCATTTCAGCATCTAAATCATTTGTGGTAATTTTGTGGTCCAGACACCAGTCCACGTGTCAGCATCTGATTCCTCTGTGATAATTGTGTGGTCCAGACACCAGTCCACATTTCAGCATCTAAATCCTTTGTGCTAATTGTGTGGTCCAGACAGCAGTCCAAATTTCAGCATTTAAATCCTTTGTGCTTTTTGTGGGGTGCAGACAGCAGTCCACATTTCAGCATCTAAATCCTTTGTGCTAATTTTGTGGTCCAGACAGCAGTCCAAATTTCAGCATCAAAATCCTTTGTGCTTTTTGTGGGTGCAGACAGCAGTCCACATTACAGCATGTAAATCCTATTTGCTAATTGTGTGATCCAGACAGCAGTCCACATTTCAGCATGTAAAAACCTTGTGTTCATTTTGTAATACAGACAGTTGTCCACATTCCAGCATCAAAATGCTTTGTTCTAATTGTGTGATCCAGCCAGCAGTCCACATTTCAGCATGTAAAAACCTTGTGCTAATTTTGTAATCCAGACAGTTGTCCAAATTCCAGCATCTAAATCCTTTGTGCTAATTGGGTGATCCAGACACCAGTCCCCATTTTAGCATCGAATTCCTTTGTGCGAATTATGTGATCCAGACACCAGTCCCCATTTCAGCATCTAAAGCATTTGTGCTAATTGTGTGGTCCAGACACGAGTCTCCATTTCAGCATCTAAATGATTTGTGATTATTGTGGGGTGCAGACAGCAGTACACATTTCAGCATCTTAGTCCTCTGTGATAGTTGTGTGGTCAAGACACCAGTCCACATATCAGCATCTAAATTCTTTGTGCTAATTATGTGGTCCAGACAGCAGTCCAAATTTCAGCATCTAAACCCTTTGTGCTTATTGTGGGGTGCAGACACTAGTCCACATTCCAGCATGTAAATCCTTTGTGCTAATTGTGTGGTTAAACCAACTGTTCACATTTCAACATCTAAATCCTTTATGCTAATTGTGTGATCCTGACATCAGTCTACATTTCAGCATCTAAATCCTTTTTGCTAATTGTGTGGTTCAACCAACAGTCCAGTTTTCAGCATCTAAATCCTTTGTGCTAATTGTGTGGTCCAGACAGCAGTCCACATTTCAGCATTGAAATCCTATGTGCAAATTGTGTGATCCAGCCAGCAGTCCACATTTCAGCATGAAAAAACCTTGTGTTAATTTCATAATCCAGAATCCAGTACACATTTCAGCATTTAGATCCTTTGTTCTAATTGTGTGGTCCAGCCAGCAGTACACATTTCAGGATCTTAATCCTTTGTGTTTATTGTATGGTCCAGACACTAGTCCACATTTCAGCATATAAATTATTTGTGTTAATTGTGTGGTCCAGACACCAGTCCACATTTCAGCTTTTAAAACTTATGTGCTAATTGTGTGCTCCAGCCAGCAGTCCACATTTCATCATGTAAAAACCTTGTACTAATTTTGTATTCCAGACAGCAATCCACATTCCAGCATCCAAATCATTTGTGCAAATTGTGTGGTTCAACCAGCAGTCCCTTTTCAGCGTCTAAATCCTTTGTGCTTATCGTGGGGTGCAGACAGCAGTCCACATTTCAGCATCTAAATTCTTTTTGCTAATTGTGTGGTACAACCAGCAGTCCACTTTTCAGCATCGAAATCCTTTGGGCTAATTGTGTGGTCCAGAATCCAGTCCCCATTTCAGCATCTAAGTCCTTTGTGCTAATTGTGTGGTCCAGACACCACTCCACATTTCAGCATGTAAATCCTTTGGGCTAATTGTGTGGTCCAGACACCAGTCCACATTTCAGCATCTAAATTCTTTGTACTAATTGTGTGGTCCAGACACAAGTCCACATTTCAGCATCAAAATATTTTGTGCTAATTGTGTGGTCCAGACACCAGTCCACATTTCAGCATCTAAATATTTTGTGCTAATTGTGTATTTCAAACAGCAGTCCACATTTCAGCATTGAAATCCTATGTGCTAATTGTCTGATCCAGCCAGCAGTCCACATTTCAGCATGAAAAAACCTTGTGCTAATTTTGTAATCCAGACACCAGTACACATTTCAGCATTTAGATCATTTGTTCTAATTGTGTGGTCCAGCCAGCAGTACACATTTCAGGATCTTAATCCTTTGTGTTAAATGTATGGTCCAGACACCAGTCCACATTTCAGCATCTAAATTATTTGTGTTAATTGTGTGGTCCAGACACCAGTCCACATTTCAGCTTTTAAAACTTATGTGCTAATTGTGTGATCCAGCCAGCAGTCCACATTTCAGCATAAAAAAACCTTGTGCTAATTTTGTATTCCAGACAACATTCCACATTCCAGCATCTAAATCATGAGTGGTAATTGTGTGGTTCAATCAGCAGTCCATTTTTCAGCATCTAAATCCTTTGTGCTTATTGTGGGGTGCAGACAGCAGTCCACATTTCAGCATCTAAATCCTTTGCGCTAATTCTGAGGTACCGACACCAGTTCACATTTCAGCATTAAAAACTTTGTGCTAAATGTGTGATCCAGCCAGCAGTCCTTATTTCAGCATGTAAAAACCTTGTGCTAATTTTCTAATCCAGACAGCATTCCACATTCAAGCATCTAAACCCTTTGTGCTAATTGTGTGGTCCAGACACCAGTCCACATTTCAGCATCTAAATCCTTTGTGCTAATTATGTGGTCAACACACCAGTGCCCATTTCAGCATCTAAATCATTTGTGGTAATTTTGTGGTCCAGACACCAGTCCACGTTTCAGCATCTGATTCCTCTGTGATAATTGTGTGGTCCAGGCACCAGTCCACATTTCAGCATCTAAATCCTTTGTGCTAATTGTGTGGTCCAGACAGCAGTCCAAATTTCAGCATCTAAATCCTTTGTGCTTATTGTGGGGTGCAGACAGCAGTCCACATTTCAGCATCTAAATCCTTTGTGCTAATTTTGTGGTCCAGACAGCAGTCCAAATTTCAGCATCAAAATCCTTTGTGCTTATTGTGGGTGCAGACAGCAGTCCACATTTCAGCATGTAAATCCTATTTGCTAATTGTGTGATCCAGACAGCAGTCCACATTTCAGCATGTAAAAACCTTGTGTTCATTTTGTAATACAGACAGTTGTCCACATTCCAGCATCAAAATACTTTGTTCTAATTGTGTGATCCAGCCAGCAGTCCACATTTCAGCATGTAAAAACCTTGTGCTAATTTTGCAATCCAGACAGTTGTCCAAATTCCAGCATCTAAATCCTTTGTGCTAATTGGGTGATCCAGACACCAGTCCCCATTTTAGCATCGAATTCCTTTGTGCGAATTATGTGATCCAGACACCAGTCCCCATTTCAGCGTCTAAAGCATTTGTGCTAATTGTGTGGTCCAGACACGAGTCTCCATTTCAGCATCTAAATGATTTGTGATTATTGTGGGGTGCAGACAGCAGTACACATTTCAGCATCTTAGTCCTCTGTGATAGTTGTGTGGTCAAGACACCAGTCCACATATCAGCATCTAAATTCTTTGTGCTAATTATGTGGTCCAGACAGCAGTCCAAATTTCAGCATCTAAACCCTTTGTGCTTATTGTGGGGTGCAGACACTAGTCCACATTCCAGCATGTAAATCCTTTGTGCTAATTGTGTGGTTAAACCAACTGTCCACATTTCAACATCTAAATCCTTTATGCTAATTGTGTGATCCTGACATCAGTCTACATTTCAGCATCTAAATCCTTTTTGCTAATTGTGTGGTCCAGACATCAGTCCACATTCCAGGATCTAAATCATTTGTGCTAATTATGTGGTTCAACCAACAGTCCAGTTCTCAGCATCTAAATCCTTTGTGCTAATTGTGTGGTCCAGACAGCAGTCCAAATTTCAGTATATAAACCTTTGTGCTTATTGTGGGCTGCAGACAGCAGTCCACATTTCAGCATCTAAATCCTTTGTGCTAATTCTGTGGTACAGACACCTGTCCACATTTCAGCATTTAAAACTTATGCGCTAATTGTGTGATCCAGCCAACAGTACTCATTTCAGCATGTAAAAACCTTGTGCTCATTTTGTAATCCAGATAGCATTTCACATTCCAGCATCTAAATCCTTTGTGCTAATTCTGTGGTCCAGACTCCAGTCCAAATTTTAGCATCTAAATCATTTGTGCTTATTGTGGGGTGCCGACAGAAGTCCACATTTCAGCATGTAAATCCTTTGTGCTAATTGTGTGGTTCAGACTCCAGTCCACATTTCAACATTTAAATCCTATGTGCTAATTGTGTGATCCAGCCAGCAGTCCACATTTCAGCATGTAAAAACCTTGTGCTAATTGTGTGGTCCAGACATCAGTCCAAATTTAAGCATCTAAATCCTTAGTGCTTTTTGTGGGGTGCAGACACCAGTCCTCATTTCAGCATCTAAATTCTTTGTACTAATTGTGTGGTCCAGACACCACTCAACATTTCAGCATCTAAATCCTTCGTGCTAATTGTGTGGTCCAGACAGCAGTCCAACTTTCAGCATCTAAATCCTTTGTGCTAATTGTGTGGTTCAGCCAGCAGTCCACTTTTCAGCATTTAAATCCTTTGGGCTAATCGTGTCGTCCAGAAACCAGTCCCGATTTCAGCATCTAAGTCCTTTGTTCTAATTGTGTGGTTCAGACACCACTCCATATTTCAGTATGTAAATTCTTTGTGCTAATTGTGTGGTCCATACAACAGTCCAAATTTCAGCATCTAAATCCTTTGTGCTTATTGTGGGGTGCAGACACCAGTCGACATTTCAGCATCTAAATCCTTTTGGGCTAACATTGTGGTCCAGAAACCACTCCACATTTCAGCATCTAAATCCTTTTTACTAATTGTGTGTTCCAGACACTAGTCCACATTTCAGCATCTAAACCATTTGTGCTAATTGTTTGATCCAAACACCAGTCCCCAGTTCATGATCTAAACCTTTTGTGCTAATTGTTTGGTCAAGAAAACAGTCCACATTCCATCATCTAAATTCTTTGTGCTAATTGTGTGGTCCAGACACTAGTCCACATTCCAGCATGTAAATCCTTTGTGCTAATTGTGTGGTTAAACCAACTGTCCACATTTCAACATCTAAATCCTTTATGCTAATTGTGTGATCCTGACATCAGTCTACATTTCAGCATCTAAATCCTTTTTGCTAATTGTGTGGTTCAACCAACAGTCCAGTTTTCAGCATCTAAATCCTTTGTGCTAATTGTGTGGTCTAGACAGCAGTCCACATTTCAGCATTGAAATCCTATGTGCAAATTGTGTGATCCAGCCAGCAGTCCACATTTCAGCATGAAAAAACCTTGTGCTAATTTCATAATCCAGAATCCAGTACACATTTCAGCATTTAGATCCTTTGTTCTAATTGTGTGGTCCAGCCAGCAGTACACATTTCAGGATCTTAATCCTTTGTGTTTATTGTATGGTCCAGACACTAGTCCACATTTCAGCATATAAATTATTTGTGTTAATTGTGTGGTCCAGACACCAGTCCACATTTCAGCTTTTAAAACTTATGTGCTAATTGTGTGCTCCAGCCAGCAGTCCACATTTCATCATGTATAAACCTTGTACTAATTTTGTATTCCAGACAGCAATCCACATTCCAGCATCCAAATCATTTGTGCAAATTGTGTGGTTCAACCAGCAGTCCCTTTTCAGCATCTAAATCCTTTGTGCTTATCGTGGGGTGCAGACAGCAGTCCACATTTCAGCATCTAAATTCTTTTTGCTAATTGTGTGGTACAACCAGCAGTCCACTTTTCAGCATCGAAATCCTTTGGGCTAATTGTGTGGTCCAGAATCCAGTCCCCATTTCAGCATCTAAGTCCTTTGTGCTAATTGTGTGGTCCAGACACCACTCCACATTTCAGCATGTAAATCCTTTGGGCTAATTGTGTGGTCCAGACACCAGTCCACATTTCAGCATCTAAATTCTTTGTACTAATTGTGTGGTCCAGACACAAGTCCACATTTCAGCATCAAAATATTTTGTGCTAATTGTGTGGTCCAGACACCAGTCCACATTTCAGCATCTAAATATTTTGTGCTAATTGTGTATTTCAAACAGCAGTCCACATTTCAGCATTGAAATCCTATGTGCTAATTGTCTGATCCAGCCAGCAGTCCACATTTCAGCATGAAAAAACCTTGTGCTAATTTTGTAATCCAGACACCAGTACACATTTCAGCATTTAGATCATTTGTTCTAATTGTGTGGTCCAGCCAGCAGTACACATTTCAGGATCTTAATCCTTTGTGTTAAATGTATGGTCCAGACACCAGTCCACATTTCAGCATCTAAATTATTTGTGTTAATTGTGTGGTCCAGACACCAGTCCACATTTCAGCTTTTAAAACTTATGTGCTAATTGTGTGATCCAGCCAGCAGTCCACATTTCAGCATAAAAAAACCTTGTGCTAATTTTGTATTCCAGACAACATTCCACATTCCAGCATCTAAATCATGAGTGGTAATTGTGTGGTTCAATCAGCAGTCCATTTTTCAGCATCTAAATCCTTTGTGCTTATTGTGGGGTACAGACAGCAGTCCACATTTCAGCATCTAAATCCTTTGCGCTAATTCTGAGGTACAGACACCAGTTCACATTTCAGCATTAAAAACTTTGTGCTAATTGTGTGATCCAGCCAGCAGTCTTTATTTCAGCATCTAAAAACCTTGTGCTAATTTTCTAATCCAGACAGCATTCCACATTCAAGCATCTAAACCCTTTGTGCTAATTGTGTGGTCCAGACACCAGTCCACATTTCAGCATCTAAATCCTTTGTGCTAATTATGTGGTCCACACACCAGTGCCCATTTCAGCATCTAAATCATTTGTGGTAATTTTGTGGTCCAGACACCAGTCCACATTTCAGCATCTGATTCCTCTGTGATAATTGTGTGGTCCAGGCACCAGTCCACATTTCAGCATCTAAATCCTTTGTGCTAATTGTGTGGTCCAGACAGCAGTCGAAATTTCAGCATCTAAATCCTTTGTGCTTATTGTGGGGTGCAGACAGCAGTCCACATTTCAGCATCTAAATCCTTTGTGCTAATTTTGTGGTCCAGACAGCAGTCCAAATTTCAGCATCAAAATCCTTTGTGCTTATTGTGGGTGCAGACAGCAGTCCACATTTCAGCATGTAAATCCTATTTGCTAATTGTGTGATCCAGACAGCAGTCCACATTTCAGCATGTAAAAACCTTGTGCTCATTTTGTAATACAGACAGTTGTCCACATTCCAGCATCAAAATACTTTGTTCTAATTGTGTGATCCAGCCAGCAGTCCACATTTCAGCATGTAAAAACCTTGTGCTAATTTTGTAATCCAGACAGTTGTCCAAATTCCAGCATCTAAATCCTTTGTGCTAATTGGGTGATCCAGACACCAGTCCCCATTTTAGCATCGAATTCCTTTGTGCGAATTATGTGATCCAGACACCAGTCCCCATTTCAGCGTCTAAAGCATTTGTGCTAATTGTGTGGTCCAGACACGAGTCTCCATTTCAGCATCTAAATGATTTGTGATTATTGTGGGGTGCAGACAGCAGTACACATTTCAGCATCTTAGTCCTCTGTGATAGTTGTGTGGTCAAGACACCAGTCCACATATCAGCATCTAAATTCTTTGTGCTAATTATGTGGTCCAGACAGCAGTTCAAATTTCAGCATCTAAACCCTTTGTGCTTATTGTGGGGTGCAGACACTAGTCCACATTCCAGCATGTAAATCCTTTGTGCTAATTTTGTGGTTAAACCAACTGTCCACATTTCAACATCTAAATCCTTTATGCTAATTGTGTGATCCTGACATCAGTCTACATTTCAGCATCTAAATCCTTTTTTGCTAATTGTGTGGTCCAGACATCAGTCCACATTCCAGGATCTAAATCATTTGTGCTAATTATGTGGTTCAACCAACAGTCCAGTTTTCAGCATCTAAATCCTTTGTGCTAATTGTGTGGTCCAGACAGCAGTCCAAATTTCAGTATATAAGTCCTTTGTGCTTATTGTGGGCTGCAGACAGCAGTCCACATTTCAGCATCTAAATCCTTTGTGCTAATTCTGTGGTACAGACACCTGTCCACATTTCAGCATTTAAAACTTATGCGCTAATTGTGTGATCCAGCCAACAGTACTCATTTCAGCATGTAAAAACCTTGTGCTCATTTTGTAATCCAGAAAGCATTTCACATTCCAGCATCTAAATCCTTTGTGCTAATTCTGTGGTCCAGACTCCAGTCCAAATTTTAGCATCTAAATCATTTGTGCTTATTGTGGGGTGCCGACAGAAGTCCACATTTCAGCATCTAAATCCTTTGTGCTAATTGTGTGGTTCAGACTCCAGTCCACATTTCAACACTTAAATCCTATGTGCTAATTGTGTGATCCAGCCAGCAGTCCACATTTCAGCATGTAAAAACCTTGTGCTAATTGTGTGGTCCAGACATCAGTCCAAATTTAAGCATCTAAATCCTTAGTGCTTTTTGTGGGGTGCAGACACCAGTCCTCATTTCAGCATCTAAATTCTTTGTACTAATTGTGTGGTCCAGACACCACTCCACATTTAAGCATCTTACTCCTTCGTGCTAATTGTGTGGTCCAGACAGCAGTCCAACTTTCAGCATCTAAATCCTTTGTGCTAAATGTGTGGTTCAGCCAGCAGTCCACTTTTCAGCATTTAAATCCTTTGGGCTAATCGTGTGGTCCAGAAACCAGTCCCGATTTCAGCATCTAAGTCCTTTGTTCTAATTGTGTGGTTCAGACACCACTCCATATTTCAGTATGTAAATTCTTTGTGCTAATTGTGTGGTCCATACAACAGTCCAAATTTCAGCATCTAAATCCTTTGTGCTTATTGTGGGGTGCAGACACCAGTCGACATTTCAGCATCTAAATCCTTTTGGGCTAACATTGTGGTCCAGAAACCACTCCACATTTCAGCATCTAAATCCTTTTTACTAATTGTGTGTTCCAGACACTAGTCCACATTTCAGCATCTAAACCATTTGTGCTAATTGTTTGATCCAAACACCAGTCCCCAGTTCATGATCTAAATCTTTTGTGCTAATTGTTTGGTCAAGAAAACAGTCCACATTCCATCATCTAAATTCTTTGTGCTAATTGTGTGGTCCAGACACCAGTCCACATTTCAGCATTTAAATCCTTTGTGCTAATTGTGTGATCCTGCCAGCAGTGCACATTTCAGCATGTAAAAACCTTGCGCTTATTTTGTAATCCAGACAGCAGTCCACATTCCAGCATCTAAATCCTTTGTGCTAATTGTGTGGTCCAGCACCAGTCCACATTTCAGCATCTAAATCCTTTGTGCTAATTGTGTGGTCCAGACACCAGTCCATATTTCAGCATCTAAATCTTTGTGCTAATTGTGTGGTCCAGACAGCAGTCCACATTTCACCATCTAAATCTTTTGTGCTAATTGTTTGATCCAGACACCAGTCCACATTTCAGCATTTAAATCCTATGTGCTAATTGTGTGATCCAGCCAGCAGTCCACATTTCAGCATGAAAAAAACTTGTGATACTTTTGTAATCCAGACAGTGGTCCACATTCCAGCATCTAAATCCTTTGTGCTAATTGTGTGGTTCAACCAACAGTCCACTTTTCAGCATCTAAATCCTTTGAGCTAATTGTGTGGTCCAGAAACCAGTCCCCATTTCAGCATCTAAGTCCTTTGTCCTAATTGTGTGGTCCAGACACCACTCAGCATTTCAGCATGTAAATCCTTTGTGCTAACTGTGTGGTCTAGACAGCAGTCTAAATTTCAGCATCTAAATCCTTTGTGCTTATTGTGTGGTCCAGACACCAGTCCACATTTCAGCATCTAAATCTTTTGTGCTAATTGTGTGACCCAGCCAGCAGTCCACATTTCAGCATGTAAAAACCTTGTGCTAATTTTGTATTCCAGACAGCATTCCACATTCCAGCATCTAAATCATTTGTGCTAATTGTGTGGTTCAACCAGCAGTCCATTTTTCAGCATCTAAATCCTTTGTGCTTATTGTGGGGTCCAGATACCAGTCCCCATTTCAACATCTAAGTCCTTTGTGCTAATTGTGTGGTCTGACACCACTCCACATTTCAGCATGTAAATCCTTTGTGCTAATTGTGTGGTCCAGACACCAGTCCAAACTTCAGCATCTAAATTCTTTGTGCTAATTGTGTGGTCCAGACACCAGTCCACATTTCAGCATCTAAATATTTTGTGCTAATTGTGTTGTCCAGACACCAGTCCACATTTCAACATCTAAATCTTTTGTGCTAATTGTGTGATCCAGACACCAGTCCACATTTCAGCATTGAAATCCTATGTGCTAATTGTCTGATCCAGCCAGCAGTCCACATTTCAGCATGAAAAAACCTTGTGCTAATTTTGTAATCCAGACACCAGTACACATTTCAGCTATTAGATCCTTTGTTCTAATTGTGTGGTCCAGCCAGCAGTACGCATTTCAGGATCTTAATCCTTGGTGTTAATTGTGTGGTCCAGACACCAGTCCACATTTCAGATTTAAAACTTATGTGCTAATTGTGTGATCAAGCCAACAGTCCACATTTCAGCATATAAAAACCTTGTGCTAATTTTGTATTCCAGACAGCATTCCACATTCCAGCATCTAAATCATTTGTGCTAATTGTGTGGTTCAACCAGCGGTCCATTTTTCAGCATCTAAATCCTTTGTGCTAATTGTGGGGTGCAGACAGCAGGCCACATTTCAGCATCTACATCCTTTGTGCTAATTCTGAGGTACAGACACCAGTTCACATTTCAGCATTAAAAACTTATGTGCTAATTGTGTGATCCAGCCAGCAGTCCACATTTCAGCATGTAAAAACCTTGTGCTAATTTTCTAATCCAGACATCATTCCACATTCCATCATCTAAACTCTTTGTGCTAATTGTGTGGTCCAGACACCAGTCCACATTTCAGCATCTAAATCCTGTGTGCTAATTGTGTGGTCCAGACACCAGTGCTCATTTCAGCATCTATATCATTTGTGCTAATTGTGTGGTCCAGACACCAGTCCGTATTTCAGCATCTAAATCTTTGTGCTAATTGTGTGGTCCAGACACCAGTCCACATTTCAGCATCTAAATTCTTTGTGCTAATTGTTTGATCCAGACACCAGTCCACATTTCAGCATTTAAATCCTATGTGCTAATTGTGTGATCCAGCCAGCAGTCCACATTTCAGCATGAAAAAACCTTGTGATACTTTTGTAATCCAGACAGTGGTCCACATTCCAGCATCTAAATCCTTTGTGCTAATTGTGTGGTCCAGAAACCAGTCCCCATTTCAGCATCTAAGTCCTTTGTGCTAATTGTGTGGTCCAGACACCACTCAGCATTTCAGCATGTAAATCCTTTGTGCTAACTGTGTGGTCTAGACAGCAGTCCAAATTTCAGCATCTAAATCCTTTGTGCTTATTGTGTGGTCCAGACACCAGTCCACATTTCAGCATCTAAATCTTTTGTGCTAATTGTGTGACCCAGCCAGCAGTCCACATTTCAGCATGTTAAAACCTTGTGCTAATTTTGTATTCCAGACAGCATTCCACATTCCAGCATCTAAATCATTTGTGATAATTGTGTGGTTCAACCAGCAGTCCATTTTTCAGCATCTAAATCCTTTGTGCTTATTGTGGGGTCCAGATACCAGTCCCCATTTCAACATCTAAGTCCTTTGTGCTAATTGTGTGGTCTGACACCACTCCACATTTCAGCATGTAAATCCTTTGTGCTAATTGTGTGGTCCAGACACCAGTCCAAACTTCAGCATCTAAATTCTTTGTGCTAATTGTGTGGTCCAGACACCAGTCCACATTTCAGCATCTAAATATTTTGTGCTAATTGTGTTGTCCAGACACCAGTCCACATTTCAACATCTAAATCTTTTGTGCTAATTGTGTGATCCAGACACCAGTCCACATTTCAGCATTGAAATCCTATGTGCTAATTGTCTGATCCAGCCAGCAGTCCACATTTCAGCATGAAAAAACCTTGTGCTAATTTTGTAATCCAGACACCAGTACACATTTCAGCATTTAGATCCTTTGTTCTAATTGTGTGGTCCAGCCAGCAGTCCACATTTCAGCATGAAAAAACCTTGTGCTAATTGTGTGGTCCAGACATCAGTCCACCTTCCAGGATCTAAATCATTTGTGCTAATTGTGTGGTTCAACCAGCAGTCCAGTTTTCAGCATCTACATCCTTTGCGCTAATTGTGTGGTCCAGACTGCAGGCCAAATTTCAGTATCTAAATCCTTCGTGCTTATTGCGGGGTGCAGACAGCAGTCCACATTTCAGCATCTAAATCCTTTGTGCTAATTCTGTGGTACAGACACCGGTCCACATTTCAGCATTTAAAACTTATGTGCTAATTGTGTGATCCAGCCAACAGTCCACATTTCAGCATGTAAAAACCTTGTGCTAATTTTGTAATCCAGAAAACATTCCACATTCCAGCATCTAAATCCTTTGTGCTAATTCTGTGGTCCAGACACCAGTCCAAATTTCAGCATCTAAATCATTTATGCTTATTGTGGGGTGCAGACCGCAGTCCACATTTCAGCATCTAAATCCTTTGTGCTAATTGTGTGGTTCAGACTACAGTCCACATTTCAGCATTTAAATCCTATGTGCTAATTGTGTTCTCCAGCCAGCAGTCCACATTTCAGAATGTAAAAATCTTGTGCTAATTGTGTGGTCCAGACAGCAGTTCAAATTTCAGCATCTAAATCCTTAGTGCTTTTTGTGGGTTGCAGACACCAGTCCTCATTTCAGCATCTAAATTCTTTGTACTAATTGCTTGGTCCAGACACCACTCCACATTTCAGCATCTAAATCCTTTGTGCTAATTGTGTGGACCAGACAGCAGTCCAAATTTCAGCATCTAAATCCTTTGTGCTAATTGTGTGGTTCAACCAGCAGTCCACTTTTCAGCATGTAAATCCTTTGGGCTAATTGTGTGGTCCAGAAACCAGTACCCATTTCAGCATCTAAGTCCTTTGTGCTAATTGTGTGGTTCAGACACCACTCCACATTTCAGCATGTAAATTCTTTGTGCTAATTGTGTGATCCATACAGCAGTCCAAATTTCAGCATGTAAAAACCTTGTGCTAATTTTCTAATCCAGACAGCATTCCACATTCCAGCATCTAAACCCTTTGTGCTAATTGTGTGGTCCAGACACCAGTCCACGTTTCAGCATCTGATTCCTCTGTGATAATTGTGTGGTCCAGACACCAGTCCACATTTCAGCATCTAAATCCTTTGTGCTAATTGTGTGGTCCAGACAGCAGTCCAAATTTCAGCATCTAAATCCTTTGTGCTTTTTGTGGGGTGCAGACAGCAGTCCACATTTCAGCATCTAAATCCTTTGTGCTAATTTTGTGGTCCAGACAGCAGTTCAAATTTCAGCATCAAAATCCTTTGTGCTTATTGTGGGTGCAGACAGCAGTCCACATTTCAGCATGTAAATCCTATTTGCTAATTGTGTGATCCAGACAGCAGTCCACATTTCAGCATGTAAAAACCTTGTGTTCATTTTGTAATACAGACAGTTGTCCACATTCCAGCATCAAAATGCTTTGTTCTAATTGTGTGATCCAGCCAGCAGTCCACATTTCAGCATGTAAAAACCTTGTGCTAATTTTGTAATCCAGACAGTTGTCCAAATTCCAGCATCTAAATCCTTTGTGCTAATTGGGTGATCCAGACACCAGTCCCCATTTTAGCATCGAATTCCTTTGTGCGAATTATGTGATCCAGACACCAGTCCCCATTTCAGCATCTAAAGCATTTGTGCTAATTGTGTGGTCCAGACACGAGTCTCCATTTCAGCATCTAAATGATTTATGATTATTGTGGGGTGCAGACAGCAGTACACATTTCAGCATCTTAGTCCTCTGTGATAGTTGTGTGGTCAAGACACCAGTCCACATATCAGCATCTAAATTCTTTGTGCTAATTATGTGGTCCAGACAGCAGTCCAAATTTCAGCATCTAAACCCTTTGTGCTTATTGTGGGGTGCAGACACTAGTCCACATTCCAGCATGTAAATCCTTTGTGCTAATTGTGTGGTTAAACCAACTGTCCACATTTCAACATCTAAATCCTTTATGCTAATTGTGTGATCCTGACATCAGTCTACATTTCAGCATCTAAATCCTTTTTGCTAATTGTGTGGTCCAGACATCAGTCCACATTCCAGGATCTAAATCATTTGTGCTAATTATGTGGTTCAACCAACAGTCCAGTTTTCAGCATCTAAATCCTTTGTGCTAATTGTGTGGTCCAGACAGCAGTCCACATTTCAGCATTGAAATCCTATGTGCAAATTGTGTGATCCAGCCAGCAGTCCACATTTCAGCATGAAAAAACCTTGTGCTAATTTCATAATCCAGAATCCAGTACACATTTCAGCATTTAGATCCTTTGTTCTAATTGTGTGGTCCAGCCAGCAGTACGCATTTCAGGATCTTAATCCTTTGTGTTTATTGTATGGTCCAGACACCAGTCCACATTTCAGCATCTAAATTATTTGTGTTAATTGTGTGGTCCAGACACCAGTCCACATTTCAGCTTTTAAAACTTATGTGCTAATTGTGTGCTCCAGCCAGCAGTCCACATTTCATCATGTAAAAACCTTGTGCTAATTTTGTATTCCAGACAGCAATCCACATTCCAGCATCCAAATCATTTGTGCAAATTGTGTGGTTCAACCAGCAGTCCCTTTTCAGCATCTAAATCCTTTGTGCTTATCGTGGGGTGCAGACAGCAGTCCACATTTCAGCATCTAAATTCTTTTTGCTAATTGTGTGGTACAACCAGCAGTCCACTTTTCAGCATCGAAATCCTTTGGGCTAATTGTGTGGTCCAGAATCCAGTCCCCATTTCAGCATCTAAGTCCTTTGTGCTAATTGTGTGGTCCAGACACCACTCCACATTTCAGCATGTAAATCCTTTGGGCTAATTGTGTGGTCCAGACACCAGTCCACATTTCAGCATCTAAATTCTTTGTACTAATTGTGTGGTCCAGACACCAGTCCACATTTCAGCATCTAAATATTTTGTGCTAATTGTGTATTTCAAACAGCAGTCCACATTTCAGCATTGAAATCCTATGTGCTAATTGTCTGATCCAGCCAGCAGTCCACATTTCAGCATGAAAAAACCTTGTGCTACTTTTGTAATCCAGACACCAGTACACATTTCAGCATTTAGATCATTTGTTCTAATTGTGTGGTCCAGCCAGCAGTACACATTTCAGGATCTTAATCCTTTGTGTTAAATGTATGGTCCAGACACCACTCCACATTTCAGCATCTAAATTATTTGTGTTAATTGTGTGGTCCAGACACCAGTCCACATTTCAGCTTTTAAAACTTATGTGTTAATTGTGTGATCCAGCCAGCAGTCCACATTTCAGCATAAAAAAACCTTGTGCTAATTTTGTATTCCAGACAACATTCCACATTCCAGCATCTAACTCATGAGTGGTAATTGTGTGGTTCAACCAGCAGTCCATTTTTCAGCATCTAAATCCTTTGTGCTTATTGTGGGGTGCAGACAGCAGTCCACATTTCAGCATCTAAATCCTTTGCGCTAATTCTGAGGTACAGACACCAGTTCACATTTCAGCATTAAAAACTTTGTGCTAATTGTGTGATCCAGCCAGCAGTCCTTATTTCAGCATGTAAAAACCTTGTTCTAATTTTCTAATCCAGACAGCATTCCACATTCCAGCATCTAAACGCTTTGTGCTAATTGTGTGGTCCAGACACCAGTCCACATTTCAGCATCTAAATCCTTTGTGCTAATTATGTGGTCCACACACCAGTGCCCATTTCAGCATCTAAATCATTTGTGGTAATTTTGTGGTCCAGACACCAGTCCACGTTTCAGCATCTGATTCCTCTGTGATAATTGTGTGGTCCAGACACCAGTCCACATTTCAGCATCTAAATCCTTTGTGCTAATTGTGTGGTCCAGACAGCAGTCCAAATTTCAGCATCTAAATCCTTTGTGCTTATTGTGGGGTGCAGACAGCAGTCCACATTTCAGCATCTAAATCCTTTGTGCTAATTTTGTGGTCCAGACAGCAGTCCAAATTTCAGTATCAAAATGCTTTGTGCTTATTGTGGGTGCAGACAGCAGTCCACATTTCAGCATGTAAATCCTATTTGCTAATTGTGTGATCCAGACAGCAGTCCACATTTCAGCATGTAAAAACCTTGTGTTCATTTTGTAATACAGACAGTTGTCCACATTCCAGCATCAAAATGCTGTGTTCTAATTGTGTGATCCAGCCAGCAGTCCACATTTCAGCATGTAAAAACCTTGTGCTAATTTTGTAATCCAGACAGTTGTCCAAATTCCAGCATCTAAATCCTTTGTGCTAATTGTTGATCCAGACACCAGTCCCCATTTTAGCATCAAATTCCTTTGTGCGAATTATGTGATCCAGACACCAGTCCCCATTTCAGCATCTAAAGCATTTGTGCTAATTGTGTTGTCCAGACAGGAGTCTCCATTTCAGCATCTAAATGATTTGTGATTATTGTGGGGTGCAGACAGCAGTACACATTTCAGCATCTTAGTCCTCTGTGATAGTTGTGTGGTCAAGACACCAGTCCACATATCAGCATCTAAATTCTTTGTGCTAATTATGTGGTCCAGACAGCAGTCCAAATTTCAGCATCTAAACCCTTTGTGCTTATTGTGGGGTGCAGACACTATTCCACATTCCAGCATGTAAATCCTTTGTGCTAATTGTGTGGTTAAACCAACTGTCCACATTTCAACATCTAAATCCTTTATGCTAATTGTGTGATCCTGACATCAGTCTACATTTCAGCATCTAAATCCTTTTTGCTAATTATGTGGTTCAACCAACAGTCCAGTTTTCAGCATCTAAATCCTTTGTGCTAATTGTGTGGTCCAGACAGCAGTCCACATTTCAGCATCTAAATCCTTTGTGCTAATTCTGTGGTACAGACACCTGTCCACATTTCAGCATTTAAAACTTATGCGCTAATTGTGTGATCCAGCCAACAGTACTCATTACAGCATGTAAAAACCTTGTGCTCATTTTGTAATCCAGAAAGCATTTCACATTCCAGCATCTAAATCCTTTGTGCTAATTCTGTGGTCCAGACTCCAGTCCAAATTTTAGCATCTAAATCATTTGTGCTTATTGTGGGGTGCCGACAGAAGTCCACATTTCAGCATCTAAATCCTTTGTGCTAATTGTGTGGTTCAGACTCCAGTCCACATTTCAGCATTTAAATCCTATGTGCTAATTGTGTGATCCAGCCAGCAGTCCACATTTCAGCATGTAAAAACCTTGTGCTAATTGTGTGGTCCAGACATCAGTCTAAATTTAAGCATCTAAATCCTTAGTGCTTTTTGTGGGGTGCAGACACCAGTCCTCATTTCAGCATCTAAATTCTTTGTACTAATTGTGTGGTCCAGACACCACTCCACATTTCAGCATCTAAATCCTTCGTGCTAATTGTGTGGTCCAGACAGCAGTCCAACTTTCAGCATCTAAATCCTTTGTGCTAATTGTGTGGTTCAGCCAGCAGTCCACTTTTCAGCATTTAAATCCTTTGGGCTAATCGTGTGGTCCAGAAACCAGTCCCGATTTCAGCATCTAAGTCCTATCTGCTAATTGTGTGGTTCAGACACCTCTCCACATTTCAGTATGTAAATTCTTTGTGCTAATTGTGTGGTCCATACAACAGTCCAAATTTCAGCATCTAAATCCTTTGTGCTTATTGTAGGGTGCAGACACCAGTCGACATTTCAGCATCTAAATCCTTTTGGGCTAACATTGTGGTCCAGAAACCACTCCACATTTCAGCATCTAAATTCTTTTTACTAATTGTGTGTTCCAGACACTAGTCCACATTTCAGCATCTAAACCATTTGTGCTAATTGTTTGATCCAAACACCAGTCCCCAGTTCATGATCTAAATTTTTTGTGCTAATTGTTTGGTCAAGAAAACAGTCCCCATTCCATCATCTAAATTCTTTGTGCTAATTGTGTGGTCCAGACACCAGTCCACATTTCAGCATTTAAATCCTTTGTGCTAATTGTGTGATCCTGCCAGCAGTGCACATTTCAGCATGTAAAAACCTTGCGCTTATTTTGTAATCCAGACAGCAGTCCACATTCCAGCATCTAAATCCTTTGTGCTAATTGTGTGGTCCAGCACCAGTCCACATTTCAGCATCTAAATCCTTTGTGCTAATTGTGTGGTCCAGACACCAGTCCATATTTCAGCATCTAAATCTTTGTGCTAATTGTGTGGTCCAGACACCAGTCCACATTTCAGCATCTAAATCTTTTGTGCTAATTGTTTGATCCAGACACCAGTCCACATTTCAGCATTTAAATCCTATGTGCTAATTGTGTGATCCAGCCAGCAGTCCACATTTCAGCATGAAAAAACCTTGTGCTACTTTTGTAATCCAGACAGTGGTCCACATTCCAGCATCTAAATCCTTTGTGCTAATTGTGTGGTTCAACCAACAGTCCACTTTTCAGCATCTAAATCCTTTGAGCTAATTGTGTGGTCCAGAAACCAGTCCCCATTTCAGCATCTAAGTCCTTTGTGCTAATTTTGTGGTCCAGACACCACTCAGCATTTCAGCATGTAAATCCTTTGTGCTAACTGTGTGGTCTAGACAGCAGTCCAAATTTCAGCATCTAAATCCTTTGTGCTTATTGTGTGGTCCAGACACCAGTCCACATTTCAGCATCTAAATCTTTTGTGCTAATTGTGTGACCCAGCCAGCAGTCCACATTTCAGCATGTAAAAACCTTGTGCTAATTTTGTATTCCAGACAGCATTCCACATTTCAGCATCTAAATCATTTGTGCTAATTGTGTGGTTCAACCAGCAGTCCATTTTTCAGCATCTAAATCCTTTGTGCTTATTGTGGGGTCCAGATACCAGTCCCCATTTCAACATCTAAGTCCTTTGTGCTAATTGTGTGGTCTGACACCACTCCACATTTCAGCATGTAAATCCTTTGTGCTAATTGTGTGGTCCAGACACCAGTCCAAACTTCAGCATCTAAATTCTTTGTGCTAATTGTGTGGTTCAGACACCAGTCCACATTTCAGCATCTAAATATTTTGTGCTAATTGTGTTGTCCAGACACCAGTCCACATTTCAACATCTAAATCTTTTGTGCTAATTGTGTGATCCAGACACCAGTCCACATTTCAGCATTGAAATCCTATGTGCTAATTGTCTGATCCAGCCAGCAGTCCACATTTCAGCATGAAAAAACCTTGTTCTAATTTTGTAATCCAGACACCAGTACACATTTCAGCATTTAGATCCTTTGTTCTAATTGTGTGGTCCAGCCAGCAGTACGCATTTCAGGATCTTAATCCTTGGTGTTAATTGTGTGGTCCAGACACCAGTCCACATTTCAGCTTTTAAAACTTATGTGCTAATTGTGTGATCAAGCCAGCAGTCCACATTTCAGCATATAAAAGCCTTGTGCTAATTTTGTATTCCAGACAGCATTCCACATTCCAGCATCTAAATCATTTGTGCTAATTGTGTGGTTCAACCAGCGGTCCATTTTTCAGCATCTAAATCCTTTGTGCTAATTGTGGGGTGCAGACAGCAGGCCACAATTCAGCATCTACATCCTTTGTGCTAATTCTGAGGTACAGACACCAGTTCACATTTCAGCATTAAAAACTTATGTGCTAATTGTGTGATCCAGCCAGCAGTCCACATTTCAGCATGTAAAAACCTTGTGCTAATTTTCTAATCCAGACATCATTCCACATTCCAGCATCTAAACTCTTTGTGCTAATTGTGTGGTCCAGACACCAGTCCACATTTCAGCATCTAAATCCTGTGTTCTAATTGTGTGGTCCAGACACCAGTGCTCATTTCAGCATCTATATCATTTGTGGTAATTGTGTGGTCCAGACATCAGTCCATGTTTCAGCATCTAATTCCTCTGTGATAATTGTGTGGTCCAGACACCAGTCCACATTTCAGCATCTAAATCGTTTGTGCTAATTGTGTGGTCCAGACAGCAGTCCAAATTTCAGCATCTAAATTCTTTGTGCTTATTGTGGGGTGGCGACAGCAGTCCACATTTCAGCACCTAAATCCTTTGTGCTAATTGTGTGGTCCAGACAGCAGTCCAAATTTCAGCATCTAAATCCATTGTGCTTATTGTGGGGTGCAGACAGCAGTCCACATTTCAGCATGTAAATCCTATGTGCTAATTGTGTGATCCAGCCAGCAGTCCACATTTCAGCATGTAAAAACCTTGTGCTAATTTTGTAATCCAGACAGTAGTCGTCATTTCAGCATCTAAATCCTTTGTGCTAATTATGTGATCCAGACACCAGTCCCCACTTCAGCATCTAAAGCATTTGTGCTAATTGTGTGGTTCAGACACGAGTCTCCATTTCAGCATCTAAATAATTTGTGATTATTTTGGGGTGAAGACAGTAGTCCACATTTCAGCATCTTAGTCCTCTGTGATAATTGTGTGGTCAAGACACCAGTCCACATATCAGCATCTAAATTCTTTGTGCTAATTATGTGGTCCAGAGAGCAGTCCAAATTTCAGCATCTAAACCCTTTGAACTTATTGTGGGGTGCAGACACTAGTCTACATTCCAGCATCTAAATCCTTTGTGCTAATTGTGTGGTTATAACAGCTGTCAACATTTCAACATCTAAATTCTTTTTGCTAATTGTGTGGTCCTGACATCAGTCTACAATTCAGCATCTAAATCCTTTTTGCTAATTGTGTGGTCCAGACATCAGTCCACCTTCCAGGATCTAAATCATTTGTGCTAATTGTGTGGTTCAACCAGCAGTCCAGTTTTCAGCATCTACATCCTTTGCGCTAATTGTGTGGTCCAGACTGCAGGCCAAATTTCAGTATCTAAATCCTTTGTGCTTATTGCGGGGTGCAGACAGCAGTCCACATTTCAGCATCTAAATCCTTTGTGCTAATTCTGTGGTACAGACACCGGTCCACATTTCAGCATTTAAAACTTATGTGCTAATTGTGTGATCCAGCCAACAGTCCACATTTCAGCATGTAAAAACCTTGTGCTAATTTTGTAATCCAGAAAACATTCCACATTCCAGCATCTAAATCCTTTGTGCTAATTCTGTGGTCCAGACAACAGTCCAAATTTCAGCATCTAAATCATTTATGCTTATTGTGGGTTGCAGACCGCAGTCCACATTTCAGCATCTAAATCCTTTGTGCTAATTGTGTGGTTCAGACTCCAGTCCACATTTCAGCATTTAAATCCTATGTGCTAATTGTGTTCTCCAGCCAGCAGTCCACATTTCAGCATGTAAAAACCTTGTGCTAATTGTGTGGTCCAGACAGCAGTTCAAATTTCAGCATCTAAATCCTTAGTGCTTTTTGTGGGTTGCAGACACCAGACCTCATTTCAGCATCTAAATTCTTTGTACTAATTGCTTGGTCCAGACACCACTCCACATTTCAGCATCTAAATCCTTTGTGCTAATTGTGTGGACCAGACAGCAGTCCAAATTTCAGCATCTAAATCCTTTGTGCTAATTGTGTGGTTCAACCAGCAGTCCACTTTTCAGCATGTAAATCCTTTGGGCTAATTGTGTGGTCCAGAAACCAGTACCCATTTCAGCATCTAAGTCCTTTGTGCTAATTGTGTGGTTCAGACACCACTCCACATTTCAGCATGTAAATTCTTTGTGCTAATTGTGTGATCCATACAGCAGTCCAAATTTCAGCATCTAAATCCTTTGTGCTTATTGTGGGGTGCAGACACCAGTCCACATTTCAGCATTTAAATCGTTTTGGGCTAATATTGTGGTCCAGAAACCACTCCACATTTCAGCACCTAAATGCTTTTTACTAATTGTGTGGTCCAGACACTATTCCACATGTCAGCATCTTAATCATTTGTGTTAATTGTTTGATCCAGACACCAGTCCCCATTTCAGCATCTAAATCATTTGTGCTAATTATTTGGTCCAGAAAACAGTCCCCATTTCAGCATCCAAATTTTTTGTGCTAATTGTGTGGTCCAGACACCAGTCCACATTTCAGCATTTAAATTCTTTGTGCTAAATTTGTGATCCGGCCAGCAGTGCACATTTCAGCATGTAAAAACCTTGCGCTAATTTTGTAATCCAGACAGCAGTCCACATTCCAGCATCTAAATTCTTCGCGCTAATTATGTGGTCCAGACAGCAGTGCAAATTTCAGCATCTAAACCCCTCGTGCTTATTGTGGGGTGCAGACACTAGTCCACATTCCAGCATCTAAATCCTTTGTGCTAATTGTGTGGTTAAACCAGCTGTCCACATGTCAACATCTAAATCCTTTTTTGCTCATTGTGTGGTCCTGACATCAGTCTACATTTCAGCATTTAAATCCTTTTTGCTAATTGTGTGGTCCAGAAATCAGTCCACATTCCAGGATCTAAATCATTTGTGCTAATTGTGTGGTTCAACCAGCAGTTCAGTTTTCAGCATCTAAATCCTTTGTGCTTATTGTTGGGTGCAGACAGCAGTATACATTTCAGCATCTAAATCCTTTGTGCTAATTCTGTGGTACAGACACCGGTCTACATTTCAGCATTTAAAACGTATGTGATAATTGTGTGATCCAGCCAACAGTCCTCATTTAAGCATGTAAAAACCTTGTGCTAATTCTGTAATCCAGAAAACATTCCACATTCCAGCATCTAAATCCTTTGTGCTAATTCTGTGGTCAAGACACCAGTCCAAATTTCAGCATCTAAATAATTTGTGCTTATTGTGGGGTGCAGACAGCAGTCCACATTTCAGCAAATAAATCCTTTGTGCTAATTGTGTGGTTCAGACTCCAGTCCACATTTCAGCATTTAAATCCTATGTGCTAATTGTGTGATTCAGCCAGCAGTCCATATTTCAGCATGTAAAAACCTTGTGCTAATTGTGTGGCCCAGGCAGCAGTCAAAATTTCAGCATCTAAATCCTTAGTGCTTTTTGTGGGGTGCAGACATCAGTCCTCATTTCAGCATCTAAATTCTTTGTACTAATTGTGTGGTCCAGACACCACTCCACATTTCAACATCTAAATCCTTCGTGCTAATTGTGTGGTCCAGACAGCAGTCCAAATTTCAGCATCTAAATCCTTTGTGCTAATTGTGTGGTTCAACCAGCAGTCCACTTTTAAGCATCTCCATCCTTTGGGCTAATTGTGTGGTCCAGAAACCAGTCCCCATTTCAGCATCTAAGTCCTTTGTGCTAATTGTGTGGTTCAGACACCACTCCACATTTCAGCATCTAAATCCTTTGTGCTAATTGTATGGTCCGGACAGCCGTTCAAATTTCAGCAACTAAATTCTTTGTGCTAATTGTGTGGTTCAACCAGCAGTCCACTTTTCAGAATCTAAATCCTTTGGGCTAATTGTGTGGTCCTGAAACCAGTCCCCATTTCAGCATCTAAGTCCTTTGTGCTAATTGTTTGATCCAGACACCAGTCCTTATTTCAGCATCTAAATCATTTGTGCTAATTGTTTCATCCTGAAAACAGTCCCCATTTCAGCATCTAAATTCTTTGTGCTAATTGTGTGGTCCAGACACCAGTCCACATTTCAGCATTTAAATCCTTTGTGCTAATTGTGTGATCCTGCCAGCAGTGCACATTTCAGCATGTAAAAGCCTTGCGCTAATTTGGTAATCCAGACAGCAGTCCACATTCCAGCATCTAAATCCTTTGTCCTAATTGTGTGGTCCAGCACCAGTCCACATTTCAGCATCTAAATCCTTTGTGCTAATTGTGTGGTTCAGCCAGCAGTCCACTTTTCAGCATTTAAATCCTTTGGGCTAATCGTGTGGTCCAGAAACCAGTCCCGATTTCAGCATCTAAGCCCTTTGTGCTAATTGTGTGGTTCAGACACCTCTCCACATTTCAGTATGTAAATTCTTTGTGCTAATTGTGTGGTCCATACAACAGTCCAAATTTCAGCATCTAAATCCTTTGTGCTTATTGTAGGGTGCAGACACCAGTCGACATTTCAGCATCTAAATCCTTTTGGGCTAACATTGTGGTCCAGAAACCACTCCACATTTCAGCATCTAAATTCTTTTTACTAATTGTGTGTTCCAGACACTAGTCCACATTTCAGCATCTAAACCATTTGTGCTAATTGTTTGATCCAAACACCAGTCCCCAGTTCATGATCTAAATTTTTTGTGCTAATTGTTTGGTCAAGAAAACAGTCCCCATTCCATCATCTAAATTCTTTGTGCTAATTGTGTGGTCCAGACACCAGTCCACATTTCAGCATTTAAATCCTTTGTGCTAATTGTGTGATCCTGCCAGCAGTGCACATTTCAGCATGTAAAAACCTTGCGCTTATTTTGTAATCCAGACAGCAGTCCACATTCCAGCATCTAAATCCTTTGTGCTAATTGTGTGGTCCAGCACCAGTCCACATTTCAGCATCTAAATCCTTTGTGCTAATTGTGTGGTCCAGACACCAGTCCATATTTCAGCATCTAAATCTTTGTGCTAATTGTGTGGTCCAGACACCAGTCCACATTTCAGCATCTAAATCTTTTGTGCTAATTGTTTGATCCAGACACCAGTCCACATTTCAGCATTTAAATCCTATGTGCTAATTGTGTGATCCAGCCAGCAGTCCACATTTCAGCATGAAAAAACCTTGTGCTACTTTTGTAATCCAGACAGTGGTCCACATTCCAGCATCTAAATCCTTTGTGCTAATTGTGTGGTTCAACCAACAGTCCACTTTTCAGCATCTAAATCCTTTGAGCTAATTGTGTGGTCCAGAAACCAGTCCCCATTTCAGCATCTAAGTCCTTTGTGCTAATTTTGTGGTCCAGACACCACTCAGCATTTCAGCATGTAAATCCTTTGTGCTAACTGTGTGGTCTAGACAGCAGTCCAAATTTCAGCATCTAAATCCTTTGTGCTTATTGTGTGGTCCAGACACCAGTCCACATTTCAGCATCTAAATCTTTTGTGCTAATTGTGTGACCCAGCCAGCAGTCCACATTTCAGCATGTAAAAACCTTGTGCTAATTTTGTATTCCAGACAGCATTCCACATTTCAGCATCTAAATCATTTGTGCTAATTGTGTGGTTCAACCAGCAGTCCATTTTTCAGCATCTAAATCCTTTGTGCTTATTGTGGGATCCAGATACCAGTCCCCATTTCAACATCTAAGTCCTTTGTGCTAATTGTGTGGTCTGACACCACTCCACATTTCAGCATGTAAATCCTTTGTGCTAATTGTGTGGTCCAGACACCAGTCCAAACTTCAGCATCTAAATTCTTTGTGCTAATTGTGTGGTTCAGACACCAGTCCACATTTCAGCATCTAAATATTTTGTGCTAATTGTGTTGTCCAGACACCAGTCCACATTTCAACATCTAAATCTTTTGTGCTAATTGTGTGATCCAGACACCAGTCCACATTTCAGCATTGAAATCCTATGTGCTAATTGTCTGATCCAGCCAGCAGTCCACATTTCAGCATGAAAAAACCTTGTTCTAATTTTGTAATCCAGACACCAGTACACATTTCAGCATTTAGATCCTTTGTTCTAATTGTGTGGTCCAGCCAGCAGTACGCATTTCAGGATCTTAATCCTTGGTGTTAATTGTGTGGTCCAGACACCAGTCCACATTTCAGCTTTTAAAACTTATGTGCTAATTGTGTGATCAAGCCAGCAGTCCACATTTCAGCATATAAAAGCCTTGTGCTAATTTTGTATTCCAGACAGCATTCCACATTCCAGCATCTAAATCATTTGTGCTAATTGTGTGGTTCAACCAGCGGTCCATTTTTCAGCATCTAAATCCTTTGTGCTAATTGTGGGGTGCAGACAGCAGGCCACAATTCAGCATCTACATCCTTTGTGCTAATTCTGAGGTACAGACACCAGTTCACATTTCAGCATTAAAAACTTATGTGCTAATTGTGTGATCCAGCCAGCAGTCCACATTTCAGCATGTAAAAACCTTGTGCTAATTTTCTAATCCAGACATCATTCCACATTCCAGCATCTAAACTCTTTGTGCTAATTGTGTGGTCCAGACACCAGTCCACATTTCAGCATCTAAATCCTGTGTTCTAATTGTGTGGTCCAGACACCAGTGCTCATTTCAGCATCTATATCATTTGTGGTAATTGTGTGGTCCAGACACCAGTCCATGTTTCAGCATCTAATTCCTCTGTGATAATTGTGTGGTCCAGACACCAGTCCACATTTCAGCATCTAAATCGTTTGTGCTAATTGTGTGGTCCAGACAGCAGTCCAAATTTCAGCATCTAAATTCTTTGTGCTTATTGTGGGGTGGCGACAGCAGTCCACATTTCAGCACCTAAATCCTTTGTGCTAATTGTGTGGTCCAGACAGCAGTCCAAATTTCAGCATCTAAATCCATTGTGCTTATTGTGGGGTGCAGACAGCAGTCCACATTTCAGCATGTAAATCCTATGTGCTAATTGTGTGATCCAGCCAGCAGTCCACATTTCAGCATGTAAAAACCTTGTGCTAATTTTGTAATCCAGACAGTAGTCGTCATTTCAGCATCTAAATCCTTTGTGCTAATTATGTGATCCAGACACCAGTCCCCACTTCAGCATCTAAAGCATTTGTGCTAATTGTGTGGTTCAGACACGAGTCTCCATTTCAGCATCTAAATAATTTGTGATTATTTTGGGGTGAAGACAGTAGTCCACATTTCAGCATCTTAGTCCTCTGTGATAATTGTGTGGTCAAGACACCAGTCCACATATCAGCATCTAAATTCTTTGTGCTAATTATGTGGTCCAGAGAGCAGTCCAAATTTCAGCATCTAAACCCTTTGAACTTATTGTGGGGTGCAGACACTAGTCTACATTCCAGCATCTAAATCCTTTGTGCTAATTGTGTGGTTATAACAGCTGTCAACATTTCAACATCTAAATTCTTTTTGCTAATTGTGTGGTCCTGACATCAGTCTACAATTCAGCATCTAAATCCTTTTTGCTAATTGTGTGGTCCAGACATCAGTCCACCTTCCAGGATCTAAATCATTTGTGCTAATTGTGTGGTTCAACCAGCAGTCCAGTTTTCAGCATCTACATCCTTTGCGCTAATTGTGTGGTCCAGACTGCAGGCCAAATTTCAGTATCTAAATCCTTTGTGCTTATTGCGGGGTGCAGACAGCAGTCCACATTTCAGCATCTAAATCCTTTGTGCTAATTCTGTGGTACAGACACCGGTCCACATTTCAGCATTTAAAACTTATGTGCTAATTGTGTGATCCAGCCAACAGTCCACATTTCAGCATGTAAAAACCTTGTGCTAATTTTGTAATCCAGAAAACATTCCACATTCCAGCATCTAAATCCTTTGTGCTAATTCTGTGGTCCAGACAACAGTCCAAATTTCAGCATCTAAATCATTTATGCTTATTGTGGGTTGCAGACCGCAGTCCACATTTCAGCATCTAAATCCTTTGTGCTAATTGTGTGGTTCAGACTCCAGTCCACATTTCAGCATTTAAATCCTATGTGCTAATTGTGTTCTCCAGCCAGCAGTCCACATTTCAGCATGTAAAAACCTTGTGCTAATTGTGTGGTCCAGACAGCAGTTCAAATTTCAGCATCTAAATCCTTAGTGCTTTTTGTGGGTTGCAGACACCAGTCCTCATTTCAGCATCTAAATTCTTTGTACTAATTGCTTGGTCCAGACACCACTCCACATTTCAGCATCTAAATCCTTTGTGCTAATTGTGTGGACCAGACAGCAGTCTAAATTTCAGCATCTAAATCCTTTGTGCTAATTGTGTGGTTCAACCAGCAGTCCACTTTTCAGCATGTAAATCCTTTGGGCTAATTGTGTGGTCCAGAAACCAGTACCCATTTCAGCATCTAAGTCCTTTGTGCTAATTGTGTGGTTCAGACACCACTCCACATTTCAGCATGTAAATTCTTTGTGCTAATTGTGTGATCCATACAGCAGTCCAAATTTCAGCATCTAAATCCTTTGTGCTTATTGTGGGGTGCAGACACCAGTCCACATTTCAGCATTTAAATCGTTTTGGGCTAATATTGTGGTCCAGAAACCACTCCACATTTCAGCACCTAAATGCTTTTTACTAATTGTGTGGTCCAGACACTATTCCACATGTCAGCATCTAAATCATTTGTGTTAATTGTTTGATCCAGACACCAGTCCCCATTTCAGCATCTAAATCATTTGTGCTAATTATTTGGTCCAGAAAACAGTCCCCATTTCAGCATCCAAATTTTTTGTGCTAATTGTGTGGTCCAGACACCAGTCCACATTTCAGCATTTAAATTCTTTGTGCTAAATTTGTGATCCGGCCAGCAGTGCACATTTCAGCATATAAAAACCTTGCGCTAATTTTGTAATCCAGACAGCAGTCCACATTCCAGCATCTAAATTCTTCGCGCTAATTATGTGGTCCAGACAGCAGTGCAAATTTCAGCATCTAAACCCCTCGTGCTTATTGTGGGGTGCAGACACTAGTCCACATTCCAGCATCTAAATCCTTTGTGCTAATTGTGTGGTTAAACCAGCTGTCCACATGTCAACATCTAAATCCTTTTTTGCTCATTGTGTGGTCCTGACATCAGTCTACATTTCAGCATTTAAATCCTTTTTGCTAATTGTGTGGTCCAGAAATCAGTCCACATTCCAGGATCTAAATCATTTGTGCTAATTGTGTGGTTCAACCAGCAGTTCAGTTTTCAGCATCTAAATCCTTTGTGCTTATTGTTGGGTGCAGACAGCAGTATACATTTCAGCATCTAAATCCTTTGTGCTAATTCTGTGGTACAGACACCGGTCTACATTTCAGCATTTAAAACGTATGTGATAATTGTGTGATCCAGCCAACAGTCCTCATTTAAGCATGTAAAAACCTTGTGCTAATTCTGTAATCCAGAAAACATTCCACATTCCAGCATTTAAATCCTTTGTGCTAATTCTGTGGTCAAGACACCAGTCCAAATTTCAGCATCTAAATAATTTGTGCTTATTGTGGGGTGCAGACAGCAGTCCACATTTCAGCAAATAAATCCTTTGTGCTAATTGTGTGGTTCAGACTCCAGTCCACATTTCAGCATTTAAATCCTATGTGCTAATTGTGTGATTCAGCCAGCAGTCCATATTTCAGCATGTAAAAACCTTGTGCTAATTGTGTGGCCCAGGCAGCAGTCAAAATTTCAGCATCTAAATCCTTAGTGCTTTTTGTGGGGTGCAGACATCAGTCCTCATTTCAGCATCTAAATTCTTTGTACTAATTGTGTGGTCCAGACACCACTCCACATTTCAACATCTAAATCCTTCGTGCTAATTGTGTGGTCCAGACAGCAGTCCAAATTTCAGCATCTAAATCCTTTGTGCTAATTGTGTGGTTCAACCAGCAGTCCACTTTTAAGCATCTCCATCCTTTGGGCTAATTGTGTGGTCCAGAAACCAGTCCCCATTTCAGCATCTAAGTCCTTTGTGCTAATTGTGTGGTTCAGACACCACTCCACATTTCAGCATCTAAATCCTTTGTGCTAATTGTATGGTCCGGACAGCCGTTCAAATTTCAGCAACTAAATTCTTTGTGCTAATTGTGTGGTTCAACCAGCAGTCCACTTTTCAGAATCTAAATCCTTTGGGCTAATTGTGTGGTCCTGAAACCAGTCCCCATTTCAGCATCTAAGTCCTTTGTGCTAATTGTTTGATCCAGACACCAGTCCTTATTTCAGCATCTAAATCATTTGTGCTAATTGTTTCATCCTGAAAACAGTCCCCATTTCAGCATCTAAATTCTTTGTGCTAATTGTGTGGTCCAGACACCAGTCCACATTTCAGCATTTAAATCCTTTGTGCTAATTGTGTGATCCTGCCAGCAGTGCACATTTCAGCATGTAAAAGCCTTGCGCTAATTTGGTAATCCAGACAGCAGTCCACATTCCAGCATCTAAATCCTTTGTCCTAATTGTGTGGTCCAGCACCAGTCCACATTTCAGCATCTAAATCCTTTGTGCTAATTGTGTGGTTCAGCCAGCAGTCCACTTTTCAGCATTTAAATCCTTTGGGCTAATCGTGTGGTCCAGAAACGAGTCCCGATTTCAGCATCTAAGCCCTTTGTGCTAATTGTGTGGTTCAGACACCTCTCCACATTTCAGTATGTAAATTCTTTGTGCTAATTGTGTGGTCCATACAACAGTCCAAATTTCAGCATCTAAATCCTTTGTGCTTATTGTAGGGTGCAGACACCAGTCGACATTTCAGCATCTAAATCCTTTTGGGCTAACAATGTGGTCCAGAAACCACTCCACATTTCAGCATCTAAATTCTTTTTACTAATTGTGTGTTCCAGACACTAGTCCACATTTCAGCATCTAAACCATTTGTGCTAATTGTTTGATCCAAACACCAGTCCCCAGTTCATGATCTAAATTTTTTGTGCTAATTGTTTGGTCAAGAAAACAGTCCCCATTCCATCATCTAAATTCTTTGTGCTAATTGTGTGGTCCAGACACCAGTCCACATTTCAGCATTTAAATCCTTTGTGCTAATTGTGTGATCCTGCCAGCAGTGCACATTTCAGCATGTAAAAACCTTGCGCTTATTTTGTAATCCAGACAGCAGTCCACATTCCAGCATCTAAATCCTTTGTGCTAATTGTGTGGTCCAGCACCAGTCCACATTTCAGCATCTAAATCCTTTGTGCTAATTGTGTGGTCCAGACACCAGTCCATATTTCAGCATCTAAATCTTTGTGCTAATTGTGTGGTCCAGACACCAGTCCACATTTCAGCATCTAAATCTTTTGTGCTAATTGTTTGATCCAGACACCAGTCCACATTTCAGCATTTAAATCCTATGTGCTAATTGTGTGATCCAGCCAGCAGTCCACATTTCAGCATGAAAAAACCTTGTGCTACTTTTGTAATCCAGACAGTGGTCCACATTCCAGCATCTAAATCCTTTGTGCTAATTGTGTGGTTCAACCAACAGTCCACTTTTCAGCATCTAAATCCTTTGAGCTAATTGTGTGGTCCAGAAACCAGTCCCCATTTCAGCATCTAAGTCCTTTGTGCTAATTTTGTGGTCCAGACACCACTCAGCATTTCAGCATGTAAATCCTTTGTGCTAACTGTGTGGTCTAGACAGCAGTCCAAATTTCAGCATCTAAATACTTTGTGCTTATTGTGTGGTCCAGACACCAGTCCACATTTCAGCGTCTAAATCTTTTGTGCTAATTGTTTGATCCAGACACCAGTCCACATTTCAGCATTGAAATCCTATGTGCTAATTGTCTGATCCAGCCAGCAGTCCACATTTCAGCATGAAAAAACCTTGTGCTAATTTTGTAATCCAGACACCAGTACACATTTCAGCATTTAGATCCTTTGTTCTAATTGTGTGGTCCAGCCAGCAGTACGCATTTCAGGATCTTAATCCTTGGTGTTAATTGTGTGGTCGAGACACCAGTCCACATTTCAGCTTTTAAAACTTATGTGCTAATTGTGTGATCCAGCCAGCAGTCCACATTTCAGCATATAAAAATCTTGTGCTAATTTTGTATTCCAGACAGCATTCCACATTCCAGCATCTAAATCATTTGTGCTAATTGTGTGGTTCAACCAGCGGTCCATTTTTCAACATCTAAATCCTTTGTGCTAATTGTGGAGTGCAGACAGCAGTGCACATTTCAGCATCTACATCCTTTGTGCTAATTCTGAGGTACAGACACCAGTTCACATTTCAGCATTAAAAACTTATGTGCTAATTGTGTGATCCAGCCAGCAGTCCACATTTCAGCATGTAAAAACCTTGTGCTAATTTTCTAATCCAGACATCATTCCACATTCCAGCATCTAAACCCTTTTTGCTAATTGTGTGGTCCAGACACCAGTCCACATTTCAGCATCTAAATCCTTTGTGCTAATTGTGTGGTCCAGACACCAGTGCCCATTTCAGCATCTATATCATTTGTGGTAATTGTGTGGTCCAGACACCAGTCCATGTTTCAGCATCTAAATCCTTTGTGCTAATTGTGTAGTCCAGACAGCAGTCCAAATTTCAGCATCTAAATTCTTTGTGCTTATTGTGGGGTGCCGACAGCAGTCCACATTTCAGCATCTAAATCCTTTGTGTTAATTGTGTGGTCCAGACAGCAGTCCAAATTTCAGCATCTAAATCCATTGTGCTTATTGTGTGATCCAGCCAGCAGTCCACATTTCAGCATGTTAAAACCTTGTGCTAATTTTGTAATCCAGACAGTAGTCGTCATTTCAGCATCTAAATCCTTTGTGCTAATTGTGTGATCCAGACACCAGTCCCCATTTTAGCATCAAAATCCTTTGTGCTAATTATGTGATCCAGACACCAGTCCCCACTTCAGCATCTAAAGCATTTGTGCTAATTGTGTGGTTCAGAGACGAGTCTCCATTTCAGCATCTAAATCATTTGTGATTATTGTGGGGTGAAGACAGTAGTCCACATTTCAGCATCTTAGTCCTCTTTGATAATTGTGTGGTCAAGACACCGGTCCACATATCAGCATCTAAATTCTTTGTGCTAATTATGTGGTCCAGAGAGCAGTCCAAATTTCAGCATCTAAACCCTTTGAACTTATTGTGGGGTGCAGACACTAGTCCACATTCCAGCATCTAAATCCTTTGTGCTAATTGTGTGGTTATACCAGCTGTCAACATTTCAACATCTAAATTCTTTTTGCTAATTGTGTGGTCCTGACATCAGTCTACATTTCAGCATCTAAATCCTTTTTGCTAATTGTGTGGTCCAGACATCAGTCCACATTCCAGGATCTAAATCATTTGAGCTTATTGTGTGGTTCAACCAGCAGTCCAGTTTTCAGCATCTACATCCTTTGTGCTAATTGTGTGGTCCAGACTGCAGGCCAAATTTCAGTATCTAAATCCTTTGTGCTTATTGTGGTGTGCAGACAGCAGTCCACATTTCAGCATATAAATCCTTTGTGCTAATTCTGTGGGACAGACACCAGTCCACATTTCAGCATTTAAAATTATGTGCTAATTGTGTGATCCAGCCAACAGTCCACATTTCAGCATGTAAAAAACTTGTGCTAATTTTGTAATCCAGAAAGCATTCCACATTCCAGCATCTAAATCCTTTGTGCTAATTCTGTGGTCCAGACACCAGTCCAAATTTCAGCATCTAAATCATTTGTGCTTATTGTGGGGTGCAGACCGCAGTCCACATTTCAGCATCTAAATCCTTTGTGCTAATTGTGTGGTTCAGACTCCAGTCCACATTTCAGCATTTAAATCCTATGTGCTAATTGTGTTCTCCAGCCAGCAGTCCACATTTCAGCATGTAAAAACCTTGTGCTAATTGTGTGGTCCAGACAGCAGTTCAAATTTCAGCATCCAAATCCCTAGTGAGTTTGGGGGTTGCAGACACCAGTCCTCATTTCAGCATCTAAATTATTTGTACTAATTGTGTGGTCCAGACACCACTCCACATTTCAGCATCTAAATCCTTTGTGCTAATTGTGTGGACCTGACAGCAGTCCAAATTTCAGCATCTAAATCCTTTGTGCTATTTGTGCGGTTCAACCAACAGTACAATTTTCAGCATGTAAATCTTTTGGGCTAATTGTGTGGTCCAGAAACCAGTACCCATTTCAGCATCTTAGTCCTTTGTGCTAATTGTGTGGTTTAGACACAACTCCACATTTCAGCATCTAAATTCTTTGTACTAATTGTGTGGTCCAGACACCACTCCACATTTCAGCATCTAAATCCTTTGTGCTAATTGTGTGGTCCGGACAGCCGTTCAAATTTCAGCAACTAAATTCTTTGTGCTAATTGTGTGGTTCAACCAGCAGTCCACTTTTCAGCATCTAAATCCTTTGGGCTAATTGTGTGGTCCTGAAACCAGTCCCCATTTCAGCATCTAAGTCCTTTTTGCTAATTGTTTGATCCAGACACCAGTCCTCATTTCAGCATCTAAATCATTTGTGCTAATTGTTTCGTCCTGAAAACAGTCCCCATTTCAGCATCTAAATTCTTTGTGCTAATTGTGTGGTCCAGACACCAGTCCACATTTCAGCATTTAAATCCTTTGTGCTAATTGTGTGATCCTGCCAGCAGAGCACATTTCAGCATGTAAAAGCCTTGCGCTAATTTTGTAATCCACACAGCAGTCCACATTCCAGCATCTAAATCCTTTGTGCTAATTGTGTGGTACAGCACCAGTCCACATTTCAGCATCTAAATCCTTTGTGCTAATTGTGTGGTCCAGACACCAGTCCACATTTCAGCATCTAAATCTTTTGTGCTAATTGTGTGGTCCAGACACCAGTCCACATTCCAGCATCTAAATTCTTTGTGCTAATTGTGTGGTTCAACCAACAGTCCACTTTTCAGCATCCAAATCCCTTGAGCTAATTGTGTGGTCCAGAAACCAGTCCCCATTTCAGCATCTAAGTCCTTTGTGCTAATTGTGTGGTCCAGACACCACTCCACATTTCAGCATGTAAATCCTTTGTGCTAACTGTGTGGTCCAGACAGCAGTCCAAAGTTCAGCATCTAAATCCTTGATGCTTATTGTGGGGTGCAGACAGCAGTCCACATTTCAGCATCTAAATCCTTTGTGCTAATTGTGTGGTCCAGACACCAGTCCACATTTCAGCATCTAAATCTTTTGTGCTAATTGTGTGATCCAGACACCAGTCCTCATTTCAGCATCTAAATTCTTTGTACTAATTGTGTGGTCCAGACACCACTCCACATTTCAACATCTAAATCCTTTGTGCTAATTGTGTGGTCCAGACAGCAGTCCAAATTTCAGCATCTAAATCCTTTGTGCTAATTGTGTGGTTCAACCAGCAGTCCACTTTTAAGCATCTCCATCCTTTGGGCTAATTGTGTGGTCCAGAAACCAGTCCCCATTTCAGCATCTAAGTCCTTTGTGCTAATTGTGTGGTTCAGACACCACTCCACATTTTAGCATCTAAATTCTTTGTACTAATTGTGTGGTCCAGACACCACTCCACATTTCAGCATCTAAATCCTTTGTGCTAATTGTGTGGTCCGGACAGCCGTTCAAATTTCAGCAACTAAATTCTTAGTGATAATTGTGTGGTTCAACCAGCAGTCCACTTTTCAGCATCTAAATCCTTTGGGCTAATTGTGTGGTCCTGAAACCAGTCCCCATTTCAGCATCTAAGTCCTTTGTGCTAAGTGTTTGATCCAGACACTAGTCCTCATTTCAGCATCTAAATCATTTGAGCTAATTATTTCGTCCTGAAAACAGTCCCCATTTCAGCATCTAAATTCTTTGTGCTAATTGTGTGGTCCAGACACCAGTCCACATTTCAGCATTTAAATCCTTTGTGCTAATTGTGTGATCCTGCCAGCAGTGCACATTTCAGCATGTAAAAGCCTTGCACTAATTTGGTAATCCAGACAGCAGTCCACATTGCAGCATCTAAATTCTTTGTGCTAATTGTGTGGTACAGCACCAGTCCACATTTCAGCATCTAAATCCTTTGTGCTAATTGTGTGGTCCAGACACCAGTCCACATTTCAGCATCTAAATCTTTTGTGCTAATTGTGTGATCCAGACACCAGTCCACATTCCAGCATCTAAATCCTTTGTGCTTATTGTGTGGTTCAACCAACAGTCCAATTTTCAGCATCTAAATCCTTTTGGCTAATTGTGTGGTCCAGAAACCAGTCCACATTTCAGCATGTAAAAACCTTGTGCTAATTGTGTGGTCCAGACAGCAGTTCAAATTTCAGCATCTAAATCCTTAGTGCTTTTTGTGGGTTGCAGACACCAGTCCTCATTTCAGCATCTAAATTCTTTGTACTAATTGTGTGGTCCAGACACCACTCCATATTTCAGCATCTAAATCCTTTGTGCTAATTGTGTGGACCAGACAGCAGTCCAAATTTCAGCATCTAAATCTTTTGTGCTAATTGTGTGGTTCAACCAGCAGTCCACTTTTCAGCATGTAAATCCTTTGGGCTAATTGTGTGGTCCAGAAACCAGTACCCATTTCAGCATCTAAGTCCTTTGTGCTAATTGTGTGGTTCAGACACCACTCCACATTTCAGCATGTAAATTCTTTGTGCTAATTGTGTGATCCATACAGCAGTCCAAATTTCAGCATCTAAATCCTTTGTGCTTATTGTGGGGTGCAGACACCAGTCCACATTTCAGCATTTAAATCGTTTTGGGCTAATATTGTGGTCCAGAAACCACTCCCCATTTCAGCACCTAAATCCTTTTTACTAATTGTGTGGTCCAGACACTTTTCCACATTTCAGCATCTAAATCATTTGTGCTAATTGTTTGATCCAGACACCAGTCCCCATTTCAGCATCTAAATCATTTGTGCTAATTGTTTGGTCCAGAAAACAGTCCCCATTTCAGCATCCAAATTTTTTGTGCTAATTATGTGGTCCAGACAGCAGTGCAAATTTCAGCATCTAAACCCTTTGTGCTTATTGTGGGGTGCAGACACTAGTCCACATTCCAGCATCTAAATCCTATGTGCTAATTGTGTGGTTAAACCAGCTGTCCACATTTCAACATCTAAATCCTTTTTGCTCATTGTGTGGTCCTGACATCAGTCTACATTTCAGCATCTAAATCCTTTTTGCTAATTGTGTGGTCCAGAAATCAGTCCACATTCCAGGATCTAAATCATTTGTGCTAATTGTGTGGTTCAACCAGCAGTCCAGTTTTCAGCATCTAAATCCTTTGTGCTTATTGTGGGGTGCAGACAGCAGTCCACATTTCAGCATCTAAATCCTTTGTGCTAATTCTGTGGTACAGACACCGGTCCACATTTCAGCATTTAAAACGTATGTGCTAATTGTGTGATCCAGCCAACAGTCCTCATTTCAGCATGTAAAAACCTTGTGCTAATTTTGTAATCCAGAAAACATTCCACATTCCAGCATCTAAATCCTTTGTGCTAATTCTGTGGTCAAGACACCAGTCCGAATTTCAGCATCTAAATAATTTGTGCTTATTGTGGGGTGCAGACAGCAGTCCACATTTCAGCAACTAAATCCTTTGTGCTAATTGTGTGGTTCAGACTCCAGTCCACATTTCAGCATTTAAATCCAATGTGCTAATTGTGTGATTCAGCCAGCAGTCCACATTTCAGCATGTAAAAACCTTGTGCTAATTGTGTGGCCCAGACAGCAGTCCAAATTTCAGCATCGAAATCCTTAGTGCTTTTTGTGGGGTGCAGACACCAGTCCTCATTTCAGCATCTAAATTCTTTGTACTAATTGTGTGGTCCAGACACCACTCCACATTTCAACATCTAAATCCTTTGTGCTAATTGTGTGGTCCAGACAGCAGTCCAAATTTCAGCATCTAAATCCTTTGTGCTAATTGTGTGGTTCAACCAGCAGTCCACTTTTAAGCATCTCCATCCTTTGGGCTAATTGTGTGGTCCAGAAACCAGTCCCCATTTCAGCATCTAAGTCCTTTGTGCTAATTGTGTGGTTCAGACACCACTCCACATTTTAGCATCTAAATTCTTTGTACTAATTGTGTGGTCCAGACACCACTCCACATTTCAGCATCTAAATCCTTTGTGCTAATTGTGTGGTCCGGACAGCCGTTCAGATTTCAGCAACTAAATTCTTAGTGATAATTGTGTGGTTCAACCAGCAGTCCACTTTTCAGCATCTAAATCCTTTGGGCTAATTGTGTGGTCCTGAAACCAGTCCCCATTTCAGCATCTAAGTCCTTTGTGCTAAGTGTTTGATCCAGACACTAGTCCTCATTTCAGCATCTAAATCATTTGAGCTAATTATTTCGTCCTGAAAACAGTCCCCATTTCAGCATCTAAATTCTTTGTGCTAATTGTGTGGTCCAGACACCAGTCCACATTTCAGCATTTAAATCCTTTGTGCTAATTGTGTGATCCTGCCAGCAGTGCACATTTCAGCATGTAAAAGCCTTGCGCTAATTTGGTAATCCAGACAGCAGTCCACATTCCAGCATCTAAATTCTTTGTGCTAATTGTGTGGTACAGCACCAGTCCACATTTCAGCATCTAAATCCTTTGTCCTAATTGTGTGGTCCAGACACCAGTCCACATTTCAGCATCTAAATCTTTTGTGCTAATTGTGTGGTCCAGACACCAGTCCACATTTCAGCGTCTAAATCTTTTGTGCTAATTGTTTGATCCAGACACCAGTCCACATTTCAGCATTTAAATCCTATGTGCTAATTGTGTGATCCAGCCAGCAGTCCACATTTCAGCATGAAAAAACCTTGTGCTAATTTTGTAATCCAGACAGTGGTCCACATTCCAGCATCTAAATTCTTTGTGCTAATTGTGTGGTTCAACCAACAGTCCACTTTTCAGCATCTAAATCCCTTGAGCTAATTGTGTGGTCCAGAAACCAGTCCCCATTTCAGCATCTAAGTCCTTTGTGCTAATTGTGTGGTTCAACCAACAGTCCACTTTTCAGCATCTAATTCCCTTGAGCTAATTGTGTGGTCCAGAAACCAGTCCCCATTTCAGCATCTAAGCCCTTTGTGCTAATTGTGTGGTCCAGACTCCACTCCACATTTCAGCATGTAAATCCTTTGTGCTAATTATGTGGTCCAGACACCAGTCCACATTTCAGCATCTAAATCTTTTGTGCTAATTGTGTGGTCCAGACACCAGTCCACATTTCAGCATCTAAATCTTTTGTGCTAATTGTGTGATCCAGACAACAATCCACATTTTAGCATTTAAATCCTATGTGCTAATTGTGTGATCCAGCCAGCAGTCCACATTTCAGCAAGAAAAACCTTGTGCTAATTTTGTAATCCAGACACCAATCCACATTTCAGCATTTAGATCCATTGTTCTAATTGTGTGGTCCAGCCAGCAGTACACATTTCAGGATCTTAATCCTTTGTGTTAATTGTGTGGTCCAGACACCAGTCCACTTTTCAGCTTTTAAAAATTATGTGCTAATTGTGTGATCCAGCCATCAGTCCACAATTCAGCATGTAAAAACCTTGTGCTAATTTTGAATTCCAGACAGCATTCCACATTGCAGCATCTAAATCATTTGTGCTAATTGTGTGGTTCATCCTGCAGTCCATTTTTCAGCATCTAAATCATTTGTGCTAATTGTGTGATCCAGACACCAGTCCACATTTCAGCGTCTAAATCCTTTGTGCTAATTGTGTGGTCCAGACAGCAGTCCAATTTTCTGCATCTAAATCCTTTGTACTTATTGTGGGGTGCAGACAGCAGTCCACATTTCAGCATCTAAATCCTTTGTACTAATTGTGTGGTCCAGACACCAGTCCACATTTCAGCATTTAAATCCTATGTGCTAATTGTCTGATCCAGCCTGCAGTCCACATTTCAGCATGTAAAAACCTTGTGCTAATTTTGTAGTCCAGACAGTAGTCCACATTCCAGCATCAAAATGCTTTGTGCTAATTGTGTGGTTCAACTAACAGTCCACTTTTAAGCATCTAAATCCTTTGTGCTAATTGTGTGATCCAGACACCAGTCCACATTTCAGCATCTAAATCCTTTGTGCTAATTATGTGGTCCAGACACCAGTCCCCATTTCAGCATCTAAATCATTTGTGCTAATTGTGTGATCCAGACACCAGTCCCTATTTCAGCATCTAAAGCATTTGTGCTAATTGTGTGGTCCAGACACCAGTCCCCATTTCAGCATCTAAATCATTTGTGATTATTGTGGGGTGCAGACATCATTCCACATTTCAGCATCTAAATCATTTGTGCTAATTGTGTGGTTCAGACTCTAGTCCATATTTCAGCATCTAAATTCCTTGTGTTAATTGTGTGGTCCAGACACCAGTCCACATTTCAGCTTTTAAAACTTATGCGCTAATTCTGTGATCCAGCCAGCAGTCCACATTTCAGCATTTAAAAACCTTGTGCTAATTTTGTAATGCAGACAGCATTCCACATTCCAGCATCTAAATCATTTGGTTCAACCAGCAGTCAATTTTTCAGCATCTAAATTTTTGTGCTAATTGTGTGGTCCAGACATCAGTCCAAATTTCAGCATCTATATCCTTTGTGCTTATTGTGGTGTGCTGACAGCAGTCCACATTTCAGCATCTAAATCCTTTGTGCTAATTGTTTGGTTCAGACACAAGTCCCCCTTTCAGCATCTAAATCTTTTGTGCTAATTGTGTGGTCCAGACACCAGTCCACATTTCAGGATCTAAATACTTTTTGCTAATTGTGTGGTCCAGACACCAGTGCCGATTTCAGCAACTAATTCCTCTGTGATAATTTTTTGGTCAAGACACCAGTCCACATTTCAGCATCTAAATCCTTTGTGCTTATTGTGGGGTGCAGCCAGCATCTAAATCATTTGTGATTATTGTGGGGTGCAGACAGCAGTCCACATTTCAGCATCTAAGTCCTTTGTGCTAATTGTGTGGTTAAACCAGCTGTCCACATTTCAGCATCTAAATCCTTTTTGCTAATTGTGTGGTCCAGACATCAGTTCACATTTCCATATCAAAATAATTTGTTCTAATTGTGTGGTCCAGACACCAGTTCACATTTCAGCATATAAATCTTTGGTGCTAATTCAGTGGTCCAGCCACACTATCTCAGCAAATAAACACTGAGTGTTAATTTAGTGACAGGTGACTGACAGGTCTGGGCCTAGGGTCGTGAAACAGCAGTCTAAAAGAGGGGAAGGGTGCATCAAACATGAGTGTGAAAAAGTGAAGTCGTGGTGGAAGGGCGAATAGGCTTTGTGTTCAAGGTAGAACAAACTAGAGAAAAAAACTTCGAATAGGGATCCACAAAATTATCGAAATAAAGACAAATTTTATTAATACATAATCAGATATCAAAAAAAGGAAAGGGAATGAATCCATGATTGCAGGTAAGAGGAATCGAATAAAATGACACAAAAGACATATTACAAATTGACAGGGGCACGAACGAGGAGCATTGGTATCAAAAAGTTCAAGTGCTTTGGGGGACTGCAGGGGCTATAGGTAAATAGACATCATTGTTGAAATGAATATATACACACATATCACCTTCATATACACACATAAGTAGTAATATGAGTAAACATCATTATTCCACTGAATGTATATACATATATCACTTTTATCACACTCATGTAAGTAATAGCAGGTATATCAAAAAAGTACTACTTTTGAATCCCCTAAAGTGCATATGCGCAGTAAAACATAATGAACTACCAAAGGAGAAGCAAACATATAATAAATTCATAAACCGTCATGTATGTCGCATGATCACTTACTCCTGAATGCATAGTGTTCCTTGCTCGCGCTCACCCCGACGCGCGTTTCGGCACGGCTGCCTTCGTCAGGGGGTGGTGTCTAGGACAATAGGTGGGAGTTATAAAGGCCTTGTAGCCTATCAATTTGTGGGGGTATGTCCATCATGGACCAATAGAAGCAGAAGAGGTGTGGCGTGACGCATGGCCCTCACCGCCCCACCGCCGCAACCACGGCAACTGCGTCACATGGTCAATGACGCCCCCATCACGTGAAAAATCACATGATCGGACAGCACGGAGCACGGAATGACACGGTCGCAGAAGACGCAGCGCCGGGTCGAGAGGCCATGCGTACCACCTCTCCTACAGGTATAACCATCCAATGAGTCCCAATTAGAAGATACTATCACTAGGAGAATTATCCCTTTTATATTTAGTAGCCAATAAGACAAATGGGTTTAGACAATCCAGATAAGCCTGGGTACAAATAATAAAGAGAGAAAAATAAGAAAAAGTAAAAAATAATAATAATATGGATAATATAGAAAAAATTATTAAGAAACGTGAAAGATGAAAGAGAAAATATATAAAAAACAAAAAATAAAAAATAAAAATAAACACATAGAAAATATATATATATATATAAATATATAATATAATATAAAAAATAATGAAAATAAAAATAATAAAAAATAAAAAATAATAAATAAAAAATAATAGATAAAAAATAAATAAAAAATCAAAAATAAAGAATAATACCAAAAACAAAAGGAAAAAAGAGAGAACAAGGTATAGATGAGTGCAATACCACACATAAAAAAACTATTTTTAAATTACAGATATTTCTCATATTAGTAGAATATAAAAGAGTATTAATGCTACTGATATCAAGGACCTAAACCAAATTTGATTGAAGAAAGGAACATCTTGTTGGGTTCATCATAGGACGGTGTCTTGTTCTTTGATGAAAAAATAAGCGATCATACGCCAAAGAAAAAAATTACTGAAAAATAAACAGTAAAAGTTAGAAATATACCAAGAAAAAGTATCAAAATTCACAACCTACCTAGAACAAAAAGGGGGGGGGGTTAAAAATGGCCATAAGACAGACAATACAATAGATAAAAAAATACAATAGAGTATAAAAATACATATGGCCAAGGAACACATATGTGATCAGAGAAAAGGAGAAAAGCTGATGTTTTCATTTAGATCAGATGGACTTAGAGTTTGCAACGTCCAAATCCATCTGCTCTCTTTTTGAGCTAGTAGTTGGCCCACCCTACCACCTCTAATGTTACTGACAATTTTATCTATACCCCACACCATAAGACTAGATGCATCACAATTATGATACAATCTAAATTGTTTCGGAATAGTTTTCAGGGTTGAAATATTAACATCTTCTGCTGCTGCTGCTTTTATCCCCAGGACGTGTTCACGGACTCTCAGTTTCAGTTGTCTGGTTGTTAGTCCCACATAGATTTTGGGACAAGGACATACTGCATAATAAATGACTGCTTTTGTAGAGCAGGTTATAGATTTTTTAATTTGATATGTTCTAAAGCCATCAGAATTAGCAAAGGAATTGGTATGTTCTATGTTGGGGCAGGCTACACATTTACAGCAGGGTGAACATCCCTCTATTGGTGGTCTCTCTAGGAAAGTATGAGGCAGATTAGGGGAGTAATGGCTTTTAGTCAACAATTCACGTAAGTTCCTAGCTTTTTTGAAAGTAATTAAAGGTCTCTTTCGTAAATACATAGACAGAATGGGGTCCGCTAAAAGAATAGGCCACGATTTAGTAAGACAGTTCCTCAGTTCCATAGATCTTGAGTTATAGGTAGTGATAAATCGCAATTTCTGTCCTTCTTTATGAGGTTTAGTTGTATAGAGGGCTTCATGTCTTGTAGTATGTTTTGCTCTCTGAAAAGTTTTTTTTCAGAGATTGGTGACTATATCCCCTCTCTCTAAATCTAGTAGTAAGGTCTTTTGCTTGTTTCAAAAATTCATTATCTGTGGAACATAATCTTCTTAATCTGAGAAACTGGCTTGTTGGAACAGCCCTCATCGTATGTTGAGGGTGTACTGACGACGCATGCAATATGGAATTTACTGCCGACGGTTTGTAATAAATAGAACTTTGTAATGTATCATTATGATCTCGTGTAATTCTGACATCTAAGAATTCAATTGTAGATACATGTGCCTGAAAGGTCAAATGAATATTAACTGCGTTATCATTAAGGTTTCTCATAAAGGACTCCAAAGATTCTGAAGTACCCTGCCAGATCAAAAAGATATCGTTGATGTACCGCGCCCAAAAAAGGACGTGGTCCATCGATGACATCCGATCCGACAGGAAGAGATCCCTCTCCCACAGTCCCAGGAACAGGTTGGCAGAAGCCGGGGCAAAGGGGGCGCCCATCGCTGTGCCCTGGAGCTGCAGGAAGAAGGACCCCTTGAAAACAAAAAAGTTGTGAGTCAGAATAAATTCCAATAAATCAATGATAAACACAGACATATCTGTAGAATGATTAGTAGTTTGTAGAAAAAAGCGGGTTGCCCCAATCCCATCAGTATGACGAATGTTCGTATAAAGTGACTCTATATCACAGGTCACCAATAAAGTGTCCTCTCCAATATAGAGACCATCAATTTTTCTCAGAAAGTCACCTGTATCCTTTATAAATGAGGGGAGACTTTCAACTAACGGTTGTAATCTACTATCAATAAACCTCCCAGCATTTTCTAGGTAATTACCACATCCAGAGAGGATGGGTCTACCAGGTGGACAAATACTATTCTTGTGGATTTTAGGTAGTAAATATAGTGTAGGAACAACTGGTTCCCACACTTTAAGAGCAGAATATAGAGATTTGGAGATAGTCCCCTCACTCCAAGCTCTTGTAAGGAATTTCTCATACATTGAATAGAAATTGGTTGAGGGATTAAAGGTTAGTTTTCTGTAATTTAATTCATTGTTGAGCTGGCGAAAGGCCTCTCTTTCATAGTTCTCTTTAGGCCAAATTACAACATTACCTCCCTTGTCTGCCTGCTTGATCTCCACATCCTTCAGTGCTCCAAGTTTTCTCAAGGAATCCCTTTCGCCTTTGGTGAGATTATCACTCATTATTTTTTTGGAGATTCCTTCAATATCTCTCGATACTATTTGTACAAAGAGATCGATGTTTGAACAGGCAGACAAGGCCGGAAACTTTCTAGACTTAGGTGCAATAGAAGGGGGAATCAAATTACCTTCACCAAATTCATTTTCCATTGCCAATTCATCCAATTCTCTTAGGGCCTTCTGTTCAATTTCTGTTGGAAGCATATCAGATATTGTACTGTCATGAAAGTGTCTTTTAAAAAAACAATTTACGTGCAAACAAATTCAAATCTTTAATGGCTGAGAAATTATCAAACCCAGCACTAGGGGCAAAGGTTAATCCTTTTTTAAGTACTCTCAGATCTAGGTCTGAAAAAACATGGGTACTAAGATTAATTACCTTAGGCTCTCTTTTATTTGTCTCAGGAGAATAGTCAAAATTCCGTTTATAGGGATGTTGACGCGTAGAATAATTATGTTTGTATCTAGCTCCATTGGCTGTTTGTATTGAGGAAGATGATGTCAAAGAAACATCACTATTAGAATTAAGGGATGAAATAGATGTTGTTCTGCTAGGTCTGCCCCTTTGTACGAATCTATTCCATCTATATACTGACTTGGACTGTAGATCATTCAAATCTCTCTTATATTTAGTCATTTGAATTTCTTCTATATTTTTAACGAGAGTTTTCACTTGTTTATCCATTTCAGTATTCAATATTTGGAGCCCTTCAGGAGATAATTCAGTTTTAGCATTTGAGAATAATTCATCCAGTTTTTTATCTATATCATTTAATGTACTAACATTAAGGCCAATCAGGAGTTCCATAAATCTTCTAGAAGCCACATTACACGTGTCCTCCCAAGAGTTTATGAACACGTCATCTTCAATAAGAAATGAGGGCATCACTTTAATTCGTAAGCCCCTGGGGATAAGATTTTGTCGCAGATAGTTCTCCAAGAAGGTCTTATTCCACCATAGTCTTGTACGTTTAAAGAGGAGTGGTTTGATAGAGTGGGCCAACTGTCCAGATCTCTGATCACCCTGTCCCTGTGGCGTGGAACAGCCCTTTCCAAATACTTGATCTATTTTACCGAGCCAGACCAATTCACTAGCCTTGTAGTCCATTTCTCCAAAGGGAAACCTGTGCAGAACACAGCAAAATACAATAAATATAAAGATAGAGAAAAATGTCCGGGTAGAAATGATCATAGATGAATACAACATCATCACCCGAATATAGACCAATATATATTTATGTATAGGATCACCGAAGTAAAGTAAATATAGAAAAAACTAGAGAAAAAAACTTCGAATAAGGATCCACAAAATTATCGAAATAAAGACAAATTTTATGAATACATAATCAGATATCAAAAAAAGGAAAGGAAATGAATCTATGATTGCAGGGAACAGGAATCGAATAAAATGACACAAAAGACATATTACAAATTGACATGGGCACGAACCAGGAACATTGGTATCAAAAAGTTCAAGTGCTTTGGGGGACTGCAGGGCCTATAGGTAAATAGCCATCATTGTTGAAATGAATATATACACACATATCACCTTCATATACATACATAAGTAGTAATATGAGTAACCATCATTATTCCACTGAATGTATATACATATATCACTTTTATCACACCCATGTAAGTAATAGCAGGTATATCAAAAAAGTACTACTTTTGAATCCCCTAAAGTGCATATGCGCAGTAAAACATAATGAACTACCAAAGGAGAAGCAAACATATAATAAATTCATAAACCGTCATGTATATCGCATGATCACTTACTCCTGAATGTATAGTGTTCCTTGCTCGCGCTCACCCCGACGCGCGTTTCGGCACGGCTGCCTTCATCAGGGGGTGGCGTCTAGGACGATAGGTGGGAGTTATAAAGGCCTTGTAGCCTATCAATTTGTGGGGGTATGTCCATCATGGACCAATAGAAGTAGAAGAGTTGTGGCATGATGCATGGCCGTCACCGCCCCACCGCCGCAACCACGGCAACCGCGTCACGTGGTCAATGACGCCCCCATCACATGAAAAATCACATGATCAGACGGCACGGAGCACGGAAAGACACGGTCACAGAAGCCACAGCGCCGGGTCGAGAGGCCATGCGTACCATCTCTCCTACAGGTATAACCATCCAATGAGTCCCAATTAGAAGATACTATCACTAGGAGAATTATCCCTTTTATATTTAGTAGCCAATAAGACAAATGGCTTTAGACAATCCAGATAAGCCTGGGTACAAATAATAAAGAGAGAAAAATAAGAAAAATAAAAAAATAATAATAATATGGATAATATAGAAAAAAATATTAAGAAACGTGAAAGATGAAAGAGAAAATAAAATAAAAATAAAATTTGTCATTATTTCGATAATTTTGTGGATCCTTATTCGAAGTTTTTTTCTCCAGTTTGTTCTATATTTACTTTACTTCGGTGATCCTTTGCATAAATATATATTGGTCTATATTCGGGTGATGATGTTGTATTCATCTATGATCATTTCTACTCGGACATTTTTCTCTATCTTTATATTTTGTGTTCAAGGTGTACGTGGGGTACGTGGTAATGTTACTGAAAACTCTACTGAAAAAACACTGGCTTGTCCTATCCAAAGAAAACTGAGGACTTCTGTTACTGAACAGGCTACTCCACTCCCTTTCTTTGGCAGACGCACAGCGGTACGCCTTGTAGTTGAGGGCCAGAAAGAGCATGTGCTCCAGTGGATGGCAAGCGCTGCATCAAGTGGCCTCTCCTCCTCTTCCTCCACCCTAACATCACACACAGTACAGTCATCAGAGGTGGCACCCAAATTACCCTCGTCCCCCCCCACCTCCCCGCATTACAAAGCTCAAACCGGCCAACTGACTGTGGGGAACCACAGATGGGCAAGTCTGCAATGCTGTTCACACATTCTATTTGATGGGCATCATAAGTCTGCTTCAAAGATTCACAGACTGAAAAAGAGGAAAAGCACTTGCATCATTGGCCAAAATTTTTTTCAGTTGAATTCGGGACCGGACGTAGTAGGGTCTGAAGAGAATCCTGAGCCTTGTCACCAGACATTAACCCCCGGGGGTCGAGGTGATCCTGATGAGACTTAGATACCTGAGGCGCTTGCAGACTGTACTGTGCTGTCAGGGCAAGAAGGAGAGTGACTCTCAGGGCGAGGAGTGGGAGAACAGAGAGGATGACAATGAGCTTGTACAACCACTGGCAAAAATGTTGGAATCACCGGACTCGGAGGATGTTCATTCAGTTGTTTAATCTTGTTGAAAAAAAGCAGATCAAAGACATGGCACAAAACTAAAGTCATTGCAAATAGCAACTTTAGGGCTTTAAGAAACACTAAAAGAAATCAAAATTAAAAATGTGGTACTCAGTAAAGGTAATTTTTTTCAGACCAAGCAGAGGGAAAAAAATATGTAATCACTCAATTCTGGGGAAAAAATTATGGAATCATGAAAAACAAACACAAAAGAACACTCCAATACATCACTAGTATTTTGTTGCACCACCTCTGGCTTTAATAACAGCTTGCAGTCTCTGAGGCATGGACTTAATGAGTGACAAACAGTACTATTCATCAATCTGGCTCCAACTTTCTCTGATTACTGTTGGCAGATCAGCTTTGCAGGTTGGAGCCTAGTCATAGTCCATTTTCTTCAGCTTCCACCAAAGATTTTCAATTGGATTGAGATCCGGACTATTTGCAGGTCATGACATTGACCTAATGTGTCTTCTTTAAAGGAATTTTTTTCACAGTTTTTGCTCTATGGCAGGATGCATTATCATCTTGAAAAATGATGTCATCATCCCCAAACATCCTTTCAATTGATGGGATAAGAAAACTGTCCAAAATATCAATGTAAACTTGGGCATTTATTGAAGATGTAATGACTAGAGATGAGCGTTGTTCTACTCGAACTGTTCGCCAATCTCAAATTCGAGCTGTTTTGGGCGGTGTTCGAGCCGGTCGGCGAACACGAACAATTTGAGAAAAATTCGGCTGTTCGAGGTTATGTTCGATAACTGTTCGTGCACCAAAATCATAACTGGATTTTTTCTCAGTAATGATGAAAATTAATGTTAATACGCAGTTTGAGTGTACAGCGGGGTGGGGGGAGGGGCAGGGGATGGATCTCTGCAGGAACAATGAAGATCTCCATTTTTTTTTCTCTTTCCCGCATTTGCAGTGGGGAGGTGCAATCTGTCAGCCTATCAGCAGCGCACACACGGAGCGAAGTGCTTTTTTTCACACAAGCAAGGGCATGTGTGATTGGCAGTGTATGTCACATGTCCTTGCCCTATAAGACCAAGCCATTTTCCCCGTCGCCACCATTTTCTCACTGCTGCAGCTGCGTGTTAGACGGCACCGCTGTTGCTGTGTGTGCTATACCTTGTTAATTTCAAGCCAATTTTCGCACAAATATACAGATAGCTTGGGAGTAGGGAATAGTTGTGATTGCAGTCCTTTTAAGGACTAGGTTACAGCATTTCCTACGACTTTTATCAGGGAGGTCTGTGCTCTTAAATAGATAGGTTGTGGGAGTAAAGACTAATTGTAATTGGAGTCCTTTTCAGGACTAAGTTACATGAGTTCCTATCAGTTTTTGCCAGGCAGGTCTGTGCCAGTGCTGTGCAAGTTTTTTTCACAGCATTTGGCTGAATCTAGCAAAGCTAATCCTTTTTGGCCTATTGCAGAGTGTGTTAGTCAGTGGAGTAGCCTATCTGTGTTGCAAGATATAACACCTGTGTATAGAATACCAATTTTTTTACTGCACCTAGTGAAGAAAAATCTTTTGGGCATAGCATCATTCTATTAGTCCATCTATACTGACCTCCATCAGGTTGCAAACTGAATATAATTTTTTTCTGCATCTAGCTCTGAAAAAATATTTGGGCTTCTAGCGGTGTGTGGGACTTGGTCTATTAGTCCATCTATACTGACCTCCATCAGGTTGCAAATTAAAAATAATTTTTTTCTGCATCTAGTTCTGAAAAAATATTTGGGCTTCTAGCGGTGTGTGGGACTTGGTCTATTAGTCCATCTATACTGACCTCCATCAGGTTGCAAATTAAAAATAATTTTTTTCTGCATCTAGCTCTGAAAAAATATTTGGGCTTCTAGCAGTGTGTGGGACTTGGTCTATTAGTCCATCTATACTGACCTCCATCAGGTTGCAAATTAAAAATAATTTTTTTCTGCATCTAGCTCTGAAAAAATATTTGGGCTTCTAGCAGTGTGTGGGACTTGGTCTATTAGTCCATCTATACTGACCTCCATCAGGTTGCAAATTAAAAATAATTTTTTTCTGCATCTAGCTCTGAAAAAATATTTGGGCTTCTAGCAGTGTGTGGGACTTGGTCTATTAGTCCATCTATACTGACCTCCATCAGGTTGCAAATTAAAAATATTTTTTTTCTGCATCTAGCTCTGAAAAAATATTTGGGCTTCTAGCGGTGTGTGGGACTTGGTCTATTAGTCCATCTATGCTGACCTCCATCAGGTTGCAAATTAAAAATAATTTTTTTCTGCATCTAGCTCTGAAAAAATATTTGGGCTTCTAGCAGTGTGTGGGACTTGGTCTATTAGTCCATCTATACTGACCTCAATCAGGTTGCAAATTAAAAATAATTTTTATCTGCATCTACAGTACCTCTGAAAAAATATTTGGGCTTCTAGCAGTGTGTCGGACTTTCTCTATTAGTCCATCTATACTGACCTCCATCAGGTTGCAAATTCAAAATAATTTTTTTCTGCATCTAACCCAGCCAATAGTTTTGGCCTAATACCACAGTTTGGCCACTCAGCTCTGCTCGGTTACCATCCATTGTTTTTTTGTGCAAACAACTCCAGAGTTGTGAATTAGTTAACCACCAAAATGAGTAGAAAAAGGCCTGCTGCTGGTGGAAAGGGGAATAGGCGTGTTGGGAAGGGGAAAAAAGGTTGTGTCCGTGGGGTAGGTGTTAAAGCAACAGTAACATCTGCAGAAGAAAGACCATCTTTCAGCCAAACTAAAATGTCTACTTCTTTTAGCGGACAATGTGATAAGATCCCTTTCTTACGGCCACGCCAATCGCTACAAATTCCAGATGAGGCACAAAAACAGCAGGTGCTTCAACGGATATCAAGTGCTCCTTTAAGTGGTCTCTCCTCCACATCAACTTCAACATCACAAATACTCCAGTCCTCAAAGGTGTCACCCAAATCGCACTTGCTTCCTCACAGCTCCCAAATCTCCAGCTGCCCGTCTGAGTATGAGGTAGAACAGATGGTTGAGTCTGCAGAGCTGTTTACTCATACTATAGCCTGGGAATCAGAGGTCGACTCCAGCGCTTCTGTGAATCCAGACGAGGAAATGATCTGCACTGATGCCCAGAATCTTTATGAGTCGGATCCAGGACCAGACGCAGAAGGTTCTGACCATAATGTAGACCCTCATTCCCAAACTGTAACTCCTGTTGGTGGAGACAATGAGGAAGACGATGATAAGACTCAAATACCTGATTGGAGCGACAACTTTAGTTTTTTGTCAGGGCAGGAACAGGTTGGCTCTGAGGACGACGGGTGTGATAACGCACAGGGTGATGATGATGAGGTCGGAGATCCCACTTACTGTCAACCCACAGTCAGCCAAGAGATGAGGTCAGCAGAGGAGGTGGAGGAAGATGCTAGTGACGACGAGGTCAGGTTGCGCCTTCCTGGACAGAGACGTAGTACTGGAAGCACGTCAACAACTGCATCCTCAAACACAACTCTGCCTCTCACCACAAGTCGTGGTGGCTCTTCAGGTCGCATGGGTGCTAAGCCTTGCATAGCCTGGGCATTTTTTCAGATCGATAAAGATGACCCAACTCGTGTTATCTGTAACATTTGTCAGCAAAAGCTAAGTAGAGGCCAAAAAATACATAGTTTGAGTACTTCATGCATGAACCGGCACATGGACATGAAGCATAAGTTGCAGTGGGAAGCTCAGTGTGCTACAATGCGGCCTAGCCGGCCGGGCCAATCGCCGTCTGCCATATCTTGTGCATCCGCGGCCTCTTCATCCTCTGTGACTGGGGGGACAGCAGTCACACCTGTTTTGGGGCGCAGACCTGCCACCTCTTTACCCGCAACAGCCAGCGTGATTGGCAGGTCATCATTTTCTTTGGAGGTGGTAACACCAGCTGGTGTTGAGCGCTGTCCGACATCGATAGCACCACCTTTGGATCAAGGCAACCTAACATGTCCGCCTGCATCTTCCTCACAGACCGGCAGTTTGCCGGGGACACCCTTATCAACCCCGTCTAAGCACAATAGCCAGCCCTCGGTCCCTCAGATGTGGACAAGTAAAAGACCATTTCCTCCTAGCCATGAGAAAGCTAAGAGGTTGAATTTCACCATCTGCAAGCTCTTGGCTACAGAAATGCTGCCTTTCCGCCTGGTGGACACAGAGGATTTTCGAGACCTTATGTCCGTCGCAGTGCCCCAGTACCAGATGCCCAGTCGGCACTACTTCTCAAAGAAAGGTGTGCCTGCGCTCCACCAGCATGTCGCACACAACATCACCGCTTCTTTGAGAAACTCTGTGTGTGACAGGGTGCATTTCACCACAGACACTTGGACGAGTAGGCATGGACAGGGGCGTTACATGTCGCTGACTGGGCACTGGGTAACTATGGTGACAGCAGGACAAGGGGCTGCTGTCCAAGTCTTGCCGTCCCCACGAGTTGTGCGTCAATCCTCTTTATGTCAAAGTTCCTCCACTGCTTCTGCCTCCTCAACCTCCTCTCGGTCTTCCACCTGCACCCAAAGCCTGTCTGGTCATGCCACAAGCTTTCTAACTGCGCAGAAGGGATCCTGCACACCTCCTTACTATGCTGGCAGTAGGGCTCAACGTCATCAGGCGGTTTTTACATTGAAATGTCTGGGAAATGTGAGTCACACAGCTGAGGAGTTGTGGTCAGCTCTGGAGAACCAATTTCATGAATGGTTGTCTCCACTGGACCTGAAACCAGGGAAGGCCGTGTGCGACAATGCTGCAAACCTGGGTGCGGCCCTTCTCCGGGGCAATGTCACACACGTGCCTTGTATGGCTCACGTGTTGAACCTGGTTGTCCAGCAATTTTTAGCCCACTATCCCAGACTAGATGGCCTTCTGCAGAGGGCACGGTCGCTGTGTGCTCACTTCCGCCGTTCGCATCCCGCAGCTCAGCGACTTACATCTCTACAGAAGTCGTTGGGCCTGCCACTTCACCGGCTAAAATGCGATGTGCCTACCCGGTGGAATTCAACTCTGCACATGTTGCAGCGACTGTGGCAGCACCGACAAGCCCTGGTGCAATACGTTCTGACGTATAGCCTGGGCCAACGAGATTCAGAGGTGGGGCAAATCACGCTGGAGGAGTGGTCTCAGATCAGGGACCTATGCACCCTTCTGCACAGTTTTGAAATGGCGACGAAGATGTTTAGTGCTGACGATGCCATTATCAGCATGACTATTCCGGTGATTTACATGCTGGAGCACATGTTAAACAGAATTCGGAGTCAGGTGGTGGCACAAGAGGAGGTGGAGGAAGTAGAGGAGGAGGAGTTGTATGCGGAAGGGCTAACATCTGCAAGGTCCAGACGGTCGGCAGCACCAAGGCGGCAGGCATGTGAGGGTGGGGGAGATGGTTTTACCAGGGCGCATGGTAGCAGCCAAACTAGTGAGGAAGGTGCAGGAGCCCAGGAAGAAGTGGAGGACGAACTGATGGAAGACTCATCAGATGAGGGAGACCTTGATCACATTTCTGTTGTGCGAGGTTGGGGGGAGAGGACAGAGGAAGGAAGCATGATTGTTACCTCGCCACCAACACAACAGGGACTTGGTGCTCCTGGATGCGCAACACACATGAGTGCCTTCTTGCTGCACTACCTGCAACATGACCCTCGAATTGTGAGAATTAGAAATAATCCTGACTACTGGGTTGCCACACTGTTAGATCCCCGGTACAAAAGTAAATTTGCAGAAATTATTCCTGCCATAGAAAGGGATGCACGCATGCAGGAGTATCAGCAGAGACTGTTGCAGAATCTTACATGTGCTTTTCCACAAAATACCAGTGGTGCACGTAGTGAATCTCACAGTTCCAACTTGCCAACCGTGGGACCGTCAAGTGTTCAGCACTCAAACCGTAACAGAACCACAGTATCTGCTGGTAACATCAATTTTGCGGAATCATTTCACCACTTTTTTAGCCCATCCTTTGCAAGGCCACAGGAGACAAGAAGTCTGACACATAGTCAACGCCTAGAGACGATGGTACAGGAGTATCTCCAAGTAAACATTGAAGCCACGACTGTGTCACTGGACCCTTGCTCTTTTTGGGCTTCCAATCTGGATAAATGGCCGGAGCTAGCCACTTACGCCTTGGAGATCTTGTCATGCCCCGCAGCCAGCGTTCTGTCTGAACGTGTGTTCAGCGCTGCTGGTGGTGTGCTGACAGATAAGCGCACGCGGCTCTCCACTGATAATGTAGACAGACTCACGTTCATAAAGATGAACAAATCATGGATCCGAAACGACTTTTCTACCCCTGTGTCATCCTGGGGAGAGTAAAAGCTTGATGATTGGTTAAAATCACCCTACCAACCGTTTTAAGCTTTCAAATTACTAATCATGTTTATCTGTATCTTGACTGGAAAATAATTTGGGCTTTGTAGCAGTGTGCAGCACTGATCCTATTAGGCCATCTATACTAAAGCTTCACCAGATTTAAAATTAAAAATAATTTTTAGCTGCATCTAGCCCGGAAAATAATTTTGGGGCTCCGAGATGCGCAAGGCACATAAGTGCCTTCTTGCTGCACTACCTGCAGCATGACCCTCATATTGTCAGAATTCGAAGTAATCATGACTACTGGGTTGCCACACTCTTAGATCCCCCAAACTTTTCGATCAACCTTTTCATTTTAATAAAGACCAAAAAAATGGTCATTTCTGAAATTATAAGCATTAGCAGGTTGTTAGAAACTGAAATCAAACAGTTTTCAACTCAAAACTTTATTCTAGGTGATGTTACATTTTCACATAGGACCCCTTGTTCGAAAGGAGCTTCTGAACTCTCTCGTCCATTGAATTTGTCAGGTTTTGGATGGTTTCTGCTTCAATTGTTTTGCATGAGGACAAAATACCCTCCCAGAGCTGTTGCTTAGATGTGAACTGCCTCCCGCCATCATAGACACTCCTTTTAATGATGCTCCAAAGGTTCTGAATGGGGTAGAGGTCAGGGGAGCATGGGTTTCACACCATAAGTTTGTCCCCTTTTATGCCCATATCAGCCAGAGATGCAGATGTTTTATGTGCAGCATGAGATGGTGCATTATCATGCAGAAAAATGATCTTGCTGTGAAATACATGGTTCTTCTTCTTGAACCATGGCAGGAAGTGCTGTTTGAGAAAATCCACATACATTATGGAGTTCATCTTTAGCGCCTTCAGGGATCCTAAAGGGGCCGACAATCTCTCTCCCCATGATTCCAGCCCAAAACATTACTCCACCTCCTCCTTGTTGGCGCTGTAGCCGTGTTTGCGTGGGGTGTCCATCAACCAGCCATCCTCCACTCCATCCATCTGGACCATCGAGCGCTGCACGGCACTCATCCGTGAACAAAACAGTTTTGAAATCAGTCTTCATGTAATGTTTGGCCCACTGGAGCCGTTTCTGCTTGTGTGAAGTGGATAGAGGAGGTCGACAGGATGGCGCATGCACAGCTGCAAACCTCTGAAGGACCCTGCATCTTGTTGTTCGGGGGACGTTGGAGGCACAAGCAGCTTCAAAAACTTGTCTGCTGCTATGACAAGGCTTTTTTGCCGCTGCTCTTTCAACCTGACGTAATTGCCTGTAGGAAAGAGTCCTCAATTTGCCCTCATCAGCACGCACACGTGTGTACTGTGAATCAGCTACATACTTCTTGATTGCCAGGACACTTCATCCTGATCATCGCACAATGTTGATTGTAGTCATGCCTTGACCTAAACACTCCACAATTTGTTGCTTCTCAGCAGCCGACACATCCTTTTTCTTTCCCATTTTGGCAGAAAATGTAGGCTGCTTAATAATGTGAGAGAGCCTTCTTAAGTAGTCTTGCCTTTCATTGGACACACCTGCCAAACTAATTAGCACAGGTGTCTGCAATTGCTTACAGTGATATAAAGAGCCCTGACACACATCACCATCAATGAGTTTAACTGACAAACAAACAAATTCTTCCCTTATCACTCCTAAACACTTTTTGTATAATAATTTGGAACGCAGTGTACATGTGCTTTTCCACAAAACACCAGTGGTTCACGTAGTGAATCTTACAGTTCTAACTTGCCAACCGTGGTCTGTATGGAGTTGTTCAATAAAGGGCCCAAAATTAAGATAACATAGATGGGAGAGGTCTCTATGAATAGGAATTCCTAAGTATTTGATACCCTGTGAGGGCCAGGCAAAGGGAAAGTTGGACTGGATGGAATCCTATATGGATTTGGGGAGGGAGACATCGAGGGCCTCAGACTTCGCTGCATTGATTTTAAAATTTTACCATGTAACAAAGTGATCTATTTCAGCCATAACAGCATGGATGGATATATGTGATTGAGTGATATATACTAGGACATCATCAGCAAATAGAGAGCACTTGTACTCGGTGCCTCCCACCTCAATCCACCTAATATTGGGGTTATGGCGAATTGATGAGAGCAGGTGCTCCGTCACTAGGATGTATAAGAGAGGGGACAGAGGACATCACTGCCTTGTCCCATTGGTGATTGTGAAAGGTGATGAAAATGTTCTGACGCACCCCCTGGGCCTTGGGACACCCGGAGCCGGACCCTTTTTGGTGGATGCTGGTGGTTGTAGTCTTCGTGGCGGCGACCCAGTTCCGTGGCTCAGGGCGGTCAAACCAGTGGCGGAACTATTTATGTGGTTTTCATGTTTAAATGTCCGACTACGCCACCCGTGGATTGCGGTCAGAGTGAACCGCCGCTACAGGGCAGACCACTGAGGCTGGTGTTGTGGGTGCAGCAGAGCGTAGCATAACTCCCCACGGGAGGAGTATAGCCTCAGGGCAGTGTATGCGGAGGATGGGGGTGATGGTGCAGGGCAGCAGCAGTAACGACACGGAGTCAAAGATGCAGTTCAGGGCCTTTACTCACAGTTCTTATTATCCAGACCACGTCTGCAGGTAACGGCTGCCCACGTCGTACTGTGCTCACCAGGTGAGGGGCTCAGACAACTCCCAGATAACTTTGGAGCACTTCACAGGACCCCCTTTGTGTGTCCTTTGTCTGGCCTTTCTTACCAACACTTCTGTCCGGCTGCCTCGGGCCTCCTCTTGGTAAACTTGGCGCCAGTTTCCCTGACCCTATGTGGTGCCTTCCTAGCGGGTGTAGCGAGGGGCTGCGCCACATAAAATGTCAGAGCCTCCGGTTTCTAGCTGAGGGTCGTTTCCTGCCTCCACTAGTTCGGGGACCGGTCTCCCCCTTTGGCCTGACCCCTCCACGCAGGTGGATTCGGGCGTGCGGTGGCGACTCGCCCGTCCGCACCCCTGGGATCCCTTCATTCCTCGTTCCTGGAGCCTTCTCCGCTCCTCTTCCTTCCTTCTCCCTCTTCCAGGCCTGGGCCTCTGTTACTAGGCCCGCCTCCGGAGCAGAGCTCATGCAGAGCCCCTGCTCCCTGCCACTTCTGCTCAGACTTCTCTGCACTGAACTAAGATGGTGCCCACCTTTTATACTCCCTTCTCAATGCACCCAGGAACTGCTTCCTCCCTGCTCCTGCACTACAGGGTTCCCCTTCCTCAGTGTTCCCTCCCCCCACTCCAGCCAGGGACAGGGACTGTCGTGCCCATCTCAGGGGCATATTGGTCGCCCTGCCCCACGGCAATGTGGTGTAATGCATGCAGGTGTCGGGTCCTGATCCACACTCCATCCTTACCTGAGAGTGAGATATCACACCTCTGGGTGAGGTGCAATACGTCTTTAGCAACCGAGCCCTCAGGGTGCTACAGTTCCATTTATCTTCAGCCTAGGTGACGTATTGCGATACAGGGCCGTGATTTTGGCTATAAAAGGGTCCCCTAGACCCCTACCCCAAGCTTTTTAAGAGAATCATATATGGCGTGCCAGGAGACTCTATGGAATGCTTTCTCAGCATCCAACGAGAGTATCTAATTACAAATTTTTAACTGCATCTAGCCCAGGAAATACTTTGTGCCTAGTAGCAGTGTCTGCTAGTAAGCGGATTATCCCGGCTGTTAAGCAAGCTGCACCACCTGTAGTTTAGACACTTAATTTTTTCAAAGGAAATGCTTCGGGACCATGGGATACTTAGTGAAGAGCATCAGGAGGCACCCCAAGGCATAGGGGCTGGGACTGGCAGTAGGATGCCTTGCGGTGGACAGCCGAGCTCGATCCTTATAAAAGCTTTTTAACTGCAGCAGCTTTAGTGGACGCTACTGGAGCTGGAATTACCGCGGCTGCTGGCATGAGACTTGCCCTCCAATAGATCCTTGTAAATGGATTTAAAGTGTATTCATTCAAATTAGAGAGACAATTTAAATTAAAAAGCTTAGAGCTGCCTCCACCACAGGGGGGCTCGCTCGACCCACCAGCGGACAGGCACCAGTATTGGGAGAGGGGGGCTGGCCGTCAGGGTTCACCGCGGCTCTGGCACAAACCCGGCGACACGGAGGTGGCACGGGCAGGAGCGGACTGGCCGTGTCGGCTTCTCACTTTTTGGATTTTAGAAGGGCATGACATGCCTATATCTGTGTCTCTCCCTCCTTTTACTCCTCCACCTCTTTTATTTTCGCATGACTATATGTACTTGTCACTTTTCCATGTGTTAGTTATGTCTTCTGAGCAGTTTGTCAGCTTTTGGACACCTTTGAAGGTGTTTTCTATGTGTTTCTATGTGTTTTTGTTTGCCTGCCATTGGTTTTAACGGTGTTCGAAGGTGTTCGACGAACAGTTCGACGAACAGTTCGGCGAACACACCGGTGTTCGACGAACCGAACCGAACTCGAACACTACGGGGGTGGCTCAACACTAGTAATGACAGCCATCTCCCCAGTGCATTTAACTGACAAGCAGCCCTATATCATCAATGACTGTGGAAATTTGCATGTTCTCTTCATGCAGTCATCTTTATAAATCTCATTGGAATGGCACCAAACAAAAGTTCCAGCATCATCACCTTGCCCAATGCAGATTCACGATTCATCACTGAATATGACTTTCATCCAGTCATCCACAGTCCACGATTGCTTTTCCTTAGCCCATTGTAACTTTGTTTTTTCTGTTTAGGTGTTAATGATGGCTTATGTTTAGCTTTTCTGTATGTAAATCCCATTGCCTTTAGGCGGTTTCTTACAGTTCGGTCACAGACATTGACTCCAGTTTCCTCCCATTCGTTCCTCATTTGTTTTGTTCTGCATTTCCTGTTTTGGAGACATATTGCTTTAAGTTTACGGCCTTCACGCTTTGATGTCTTGCTTGGTCTACCAGTATGTTTGCCTTTAACAATCTTCCCATGTTGTTTGTATTTGGTCCAGATTTTAGACACAGCTGACTGTGAACAACCAACATCGTTTGCATCATTGCGTGATGATTTAACTTCTTTTAAGAGTTTGATAATCCTCTCCTTTGTTTCAATTGACATCTCTCGTGTTGGAGCCATGATTCATGTCAGTCCACTTGGTGCAACAGCTCTCCAAGGTGTGATCACTCCTTTTTAGATACAGACTAACGAGCAGATCTAATTTGATGCAGGTGTTAGTTTTGGAAATGAAAATTTACAAGGAGATTCCATAATTTTTTCCTCAGAATTGAGTGATTCCATATTTTTTTCCCTTTGGTTGGTCTGAAAAAAATTACCCTTACTGAATATCACATTTTTAATTTTGATTTCTTTTAGTATTTCTTAAAGCCCTAAAGTTGCCATTTGAAGTGACTTTAGTTTTGTGCCATGTCTGTGGTCTGCTTTTTTTCAACAACATTAAACAACGGAATGAACATCCTCCGAGCCCGGTGATTCCATAATTTTTGCCAGGGGATGAAGATCCCACTTGGTGTGAATCCGGGAGGCACGCAACTGAGTAGCTCAACAGAGGAAGTGGAGGAAGAGGAAGATGACGAGGTTATGTTGCAGCTTCCCGCACAGACACGGAGTGATACAACCATGACAAGCACTACTCCGCCCTCTCTCAGCACAACAACCAGCCCTCGGTCCTGCAGTTGTGGTCATGGAAAATATTGTTTCCTCCTACACATCCTACACATGCCTAACACAAGAGCTTGAACTTCACCCTCTCTAATGTGTTTGCTACGGAAATGCTGCCTTTCCATCTGGTGGATACAGACTGTTTCTGAAAGGTGAAGGCCGTTGCAGTCCCTCATTACCAATTGCCCAGCTGCCATTACTTCTCTAAGAAAGCTGTGTTTGCGCTACACCAGCAAGTCGCAGGGCACATCACCCATTCCTTGAAAAAAATCTATGTCTGACAGAGTACATTTCACCACTGACACCTAGATGAGCAAGCAGGGCCAGAAGAGTTACATCTTGCTGACTGGGCCTTGGGTTACTCTGGTGGGGACAGGTGGGAAAGGGGCAGCTCCACAAGCCATAGAATCCCCAAGGCTTGTGGGACAAACCCCTGTATCAAACACTTCCTCCACTGCTTTTGCCTCCTACTGTACAGCCAGGGCTCAACACAATCAGATAGTGTTTAAATTAATATGTCATGGAGATCGCAGTCACACAGCTCTAGAGTTGTGGACAGCTATCCAGCCGAGTTTGAGCAATGGCTGTCTCGACTGAACTTGGAGCCAGGGAAGGACATGTGCGATAACAGTGTGAACCTGGTGGCGGCCCTATGCCCGGGCAACCTCACATACGTGCCTAGCATGGCTCACTTCCTCAACCTGGTGATACAGCAATTTCTCTGCCACTATCCTGGCGTGAAAACGCTTCTGCAGAAAGCATGGTCACTGTTTTCTTACTTACGCCATTCGCACCCCGCGGGTCATCAACTTGCATCGCTACAGTGGTCTTTCCGCCTACCAGTTAAACGGTTGATATGCGATGTGCCGACACCATAGAATTCCACTTTGCACATGTTGCAGCAACTGGTGCAGTATGTCATTTTGCATATATAGGGCAAACACAGTATGGACGTGGTGCAAATCACACTTGCGGATTGGGCACAGATGAAGGACCTCTGCACCCTTCTGCACAGTTTCGAAATTGCTACTAAGATGGCTAGCGCTGATGATACCGTCATCAGCAGCACTATTCCGGTCATCTAAACTCTGGAGCACACTTTGAATAGTCTTCAGGAGGAGTTGGTAGTCCCAGAGGAAGATGAGGAAGCAGAAGAGGATACGGAAGGAATAATAATATCTCTAAGTTCAGGACTGTCATCGCACATGCGAGTGCCATGGGAGTGTGGTTTACAGAGATCGAGGGGGGCTCATGGTACCAAACAAACTGTTATGGAAGGTGCAGAGCTAATGAGCAAATGGAGGAGGATGAGGACGAAGAGGTGATGGGCGCGCAACAGTCAGGGGATGAAGAGGATAATGATCCCCTCTTTATTGTCTGTGGTTGGCGGGAGGGGATGAAGGAAGCAAGCTTGAGTGTTACTCAGTCACCAACACACCATGGACTTGGACCTCATGAAAGCATCCGACACATGAGCGCCTTCTTGTTGCACTATCTGCAACATGATGGCTGTATTTTTTAGGATTAGAAATAGTGCTAACTATGGGTTGGCACTCTGCTAGATCCACAGTACAAGAGTAAATTTTGCCAGATGCTTCACCCAGGAAAGGAACTCGTGCATGCTGGAGTATCAAAACATGCTTGTAGACAATCTTAAGAGTGGTTTTACCCAAGACAGCAGTGAGGCACACAATGTGCATCGCAGTTCTAGATTTCCAACCCTGGGAACATTGAGTCGTCAATGCAAAAACATTAGCAGCAGCAGTGTAAGTGACAGAATCAATTTCTGTGACTCGCTTCACACATTTTTAGACCTGCCTGTGAAATCAGCAGAATAGAGTTCAAGTCTGACATAAAGTGAATATCTGGAGAGGATGGTGCAGGAGTATCTCAAGCTCAGTATCAATGTCATCGGGGTGGGGTGGGACCCTTTTGCATTTTGTTCTTCAGAAAATGGAAGAGTAGCCTGAGCTTGCCTTGGAGGTTTTGTCATGCCCGGCAGCCAGCGTTCTCTCAGAACATATCTTCAGCAATGCTGGTGGTGTCCTGATGGATAAGCAACCGGCTGTCCCCTGAAAGTGTAGACCGCCAAACTTTCATCAAGATGAACAAGTCATAGATCTCCAATGACTTTTGCTCCCCATTCATAGACTAGGCAAAGTAGGTGATGGTGTAGTTTTTAGTGTGCAGCATTGATCTCGCATTATTGCAGTCTGTGACACCATTGTCATGGCTACTTTTCCTGCTGTTGCTACTGCTGCTGATGTTACTAACAATTTTTAGAAATGTAGAGACTCCAAGTTGGGTCTCCTTATTATGGGTTTCCTGTAGTGGAAGGGGTAACAGAGCCCCATTATACTATTTCTACTTTGAGGAAATTTATGCCACTTTAGTGGTGTGTGGCAATAATTTTTTAAAATGTAGAGACTCCAAGTTGGGTCTCCATTACTGTTGAGCGAGCATGCTCGACACTGCTCGGTACTTGTCTCACTACTCAGGATGTTCGGTGAGCACCGAGCATTTTTGGGTTACTCGAGCGGGAGCTCGGGTGTCCGCCCTGCATGTTTGGCGCTCTTTACAGAGCCAATGAACATGCAGGGATTGCTAGCCAATCACTGTAATGCTGCAGCCATGTTGATTGTGGGCATTACAATGATTGGCTGGCCGCACAGCGTCACCTCGAGTATTTAAAACCGGGCGCCGCCATCTTGGACACAGTCGCTCCGGATCAGACAGTGTAGGGAGAGTGCTGCTGAGCTAGGGAGAGATTTATACTGCGAAATAGGTAGTGTAGGATCTCTAAAACCTGCAAAATCAAACAAACAGTCCTTCTGAGGACTAATATCCATCCCAGATATCAGGCAGATAGGCTGTATAGGAGATGCAGTGGTTATACAAACAAACAATGCATAACAGTCTTGCGTGCTGCTGCTGCTCAAATTGCTAGACTTAGCCCCAGGTCTCAGGGGCCATGAAAAATCCTTTTTTTTTCATCTAAATCCTCTTTTTTTTTTTCCTCAGTCAGACTGTACAAATACCCGTCTTATTAACCTTTTGGTAATTTTCCCCACCAAAAAAAAAATTGAGTGTGTCTGTGAGTGTTCAGACACAAATATATCTGTTTAAAAGAGTCTGGTTTCGGCCAGATAACTAGAACTGAGGTTTTGCAGTTACACGGTTTGAATCTCTGTATTATCCACTTTTTTGCCTTTTTTTCCATTAAAAAAAAAGTTTGAGTGCATCGCTGACTGTTCAGACACAAATATATCTGTTTAAAAGATTCTGGTGTAGGCCAGAGAACTAGAACTGTGGTTTTCTTCTTCCACGGGTCTAATCTCCTTTCTATTACCCTTTTGCCATTGATAGTGCGAGTGTAAGCTATTTTACTTCATTTACAATGGGCAAGGAGCGTGGCAAGGGACGTGGAACTGGATGTTCTGGTGATGGTGCGTGCAGAGGACGGGGCCGTGGCCAAGGTGAAATTGTGCCACAACCAACAGCCACATCTTCTCGCTCCCAGTTATTGACCGAATTACTAGGGAAGCACACAACAACACCACTATTGCGAACTGATCAGTGTGAACAGGTTATTAATTGGATAGCAGATAATACTTCCAGTTACCTGGGCACCACCACCTCCAGTCTGTCTTCCACACGGTCAAGTCTTAGTAGTAATGACTCTCGACCGCATACTCCTCCTCACCCTGATGCTCCTTCCTCCCACCATGCCGAGTATCGTCAGACAGCAACTGATCCCACAGTTGGACACTCTGAAGAGATGTTCACTGGTCCATTTCCATATTTGGGCCCCTCGCCTGCTCTGCTTGAAGTGGTGGAAGACGAGATCCCATGTAGCGATGGCCAAATATTTGAACAGCCACGGCCACAGAAAGTCGACGCTGGCAATTTGTCACAAGAGGTGGACGATGACGAGACACAATTGCCACGAAGTGAGGAGGAGGACCGTGGTGCGGAAGAGGAGGAGGTGGTGGAGGATCTAGTAACTGACCCAACGTGGCAGGAGGACACGCAGAGAGAGGCCAGCAGCACACAGGGGAGGGAGGCAGAGTACCCCAACAGGCAGGCAGAAGTAGTGTGGTGGCCACAGACAGAAGGCAGGCAACCGTTCCCCGTAACACCAACACGAGGGATGTTGCCAGTACAACTGGTAGGTCTTCCAGAGTCTGGAATTTTTTTACAGACTTTGCTGATAACCCCAAAAAGGCCATTTGTACCACCTGCCATGCCAGCATCAGCAGGGGTGACAAAACTACCGGCCTGACCACCACCAGCATGATCAGGCACATGTCAGCAAAGCACCCGACTTTGTGGGGCGAACCCCAGGGTCCACGACCAGTGTCAGCGGGTGTCAGCACTGCTTCTTCCGCTGTTGTGCGTATAAGAGAACCCCCTGTTGTGCGTGCAAGGCAATCCCCTGTCCATACTGCATGCAAAGATGCCCCCTCCTCTCAGTCCTCACTTGTTATGGCAGTTTCTCCAGAAACAGCATCAACGTCCACGTCCACGTCCCACCGCAGCGTTCAATTGTCCATATCCCAGACCTTTGAACGAAAGCGCAAATTCACAGCCAACGCCCCACAGGCCACAGTCCTAAATTCTCACATTTCATGACTGCTTGCGTTGGAAATGCTGTCTTTTAGGCTGGTGGAGATGTAATCCTTCAGCAACCTTATGGCGGTGACCGTCCCTTGGTACTCGGTCCCCAGCCGACACTATTTTGCCCGGTGTGCCATCCCCGCACTACACAAGCACGTGTCCCAAAACATCTGCCGTGCCCTCAACAACGCAGTTACTGGGAGAGTCCACCTGACAACGGACACGTGGACAAGTGCTTGTGACCGGGGCCGGGGACGGTCCCCAGCCGACACTATTTTGCCCAGTGTGCCATCCCCGCACAACACAAGCACGTGTCCCAAAACATCTGCCGTGCCCTCAACAAAGCAGTTACTGGGAGAGTCCACCTGACAACGGACACGTGGACAAGTGCTTGTGGCCGGGGCCGGGGACGGTCCCCAGCCGACACTATTTTGCTCGGTGTGCCATCCCCGCACAACACAAGCATGTGTCCCAAAACATCTGCCGTGCCCTCAACAACGCAGTTACTGGGAGAGTCCACCTGACAACGGACACGTGGACAAGTGCTTGTGGCCGGGGACGGTACATCTCCCTGACGGCACACTGGGTAAAGATAATGGAAGCCGGGACCCAGTCGGCCCTTGGGACGGAACACATCCTCCCCACACCGAGGATTGCGGGCCCTATGTCAGTCAGAGTTGCCCCCACAGTGTACAGCTCCTGCGCATCATCCTCCTCCTCCTCCTCATGTTCAGCCTCCATCTCAGATATCACCACATCAGTTACACGCTGAAAGCACTGCAGTACTGCCTCAGCCAAGTGGCAACAGTCTGTGTTGAAACTCATAAGCTTAGGTGATAAACCTCACACTGCTTGTGAGTTGTGGACAGCTGTGAAAGAGCAGGCAGATCTGTGGCTGAGACCGCTGAACCTACATCCAGGCATGGTCGTGTGTGACAATGGCTGTAACCTAGTGGCGGCTCTGAGGTGAGGCGAGATCACACACATACCATGCCTGGCTCATGTGCTTAACCTTGTGGTTCAGCGGTTTCTTAAATCGTACCTCGAGTTGCCAGATCTGCTCGTCAAAGTACGCCGCCTGTCAGCTCATTTTCGGAAGTCTGCTACAGCTTCCGCTGCCCTTGCTGTGTTGCAGCAGCGTTTGCAAGTTCTGGCACACCGACTGGTATGTGATGTCCCCACACGTTGGAACTCTACCCTCCACATGTTGCAAAGGATTTGTGAGCAGAAGAAAGCAGTTGTTGAGTACCAGCTGCAACAAGGCCGTCAATATTCAGGTCAGACTCCACACATAAGACCTCAGGAATGGACCTGGATGTCTGACATACAGTGCTGGCCAAAAGTATTGGCACCCCTGCAATTCTGTCAGATAATACTCAGTTTCTTCCTGAAAATGATTGCAATCACAATTTCTTTGGTATTATTCTCTTCATTTAATTTGTCTTCAATGAAAAAAACACAAAAAGAATTGTCCTAAAGCCAAATTGGATATAATTCCACACCAAACCTAATAAAGGGAGTGGACAAAAGTATTGGCACCCTTTGAAAAATCATGTGATGCTTCTCTAATTCGTGTAATTAACAGCACCTGTAACTTACCTGTGACACCTAACAGGTGTTGGCAATAACTAAATCACACTTGCAGCCAGTTAACATGGATTAAAGTTGACTCAACCTCTGTCCTGTGTCCTTGTGTGTACCACATTGAGCATGGAGAAAAGAAAGAAGACCAAAGAACTGTCTGTGGACTTAAGAAACCAAATTGCGAGGAAGCATAAGCAATCTCAAGGCTACATGTCCATCTCCAAAGACCTTAATGTTCCTGGTCTTCCGTGCGCAGTGTCATCAAGAAGTGTAAAGCCCATGGCACTGTGGCTAACCTCCCTAGATGTGGACGGCAAAGAAAAATTGACGAGAGATTTCAACGGAAGATTGTGCAGATGGTGGATAAAGAACCTCGACTAACATACAAACAAGTTCAAGCTGCCCTGCAGTCCGAGGGTACAACAGTGTCAACCCGTACTATCCGTTGATGTCTGAATGAAAAGGGACTGTATGGTAGGATACCCAGGAAGACCCCACTTCTTACCCCGAGACATAAAAAAGCCAGGCTGGAGTTTGCCAAAATTTACCTGAGAAAGCCTAAAACGTTTTGGAAGAATGTTCTCTGGCCAGATGAGACAAAAGTCGAGCTTTTTGGGAAAAAGCATCAACATAGAGTGTACAGGAAAAAAAAAGAGGCATTCAAAGAAAAGAACACGGTCCCTACAGTCAAACATGGCGGAGGTTCCTTGATGTTTTGGTGTTGCTTTGCTGCCTCTGGCACTGGACTGCTTGACTGTGTGCATGGCATTATGAAGTCTGAAGACTACCAACAAATTTTGCAGCATAATGTAGGGCCCAGTGTGAGAAAGCTGGGTCTCCCTCAGAGGTCATGGGTCTTCCAGCAGGACAATGACCCAAAACACACTTCCAAAAGCACTGTAAAATGGTTTTAGAGAAAGCACTGGAGACTTCTAAGGTGGCCAGCAATGAGTCCAGACCTAAATCCCATAGAACACCTGTGGAGATATCTCAAAATGGCAGTTTGGAGAAGGCACCCTTCAAATATCAGGGACCTGGAGCAGTTTGCCAAAGAAGAATGGTCTACAATTCCAGCAGAGCATTGTAAGACACTCATTGATGGTTACCGGAAGCGGTTGTTCGCAGTTATTTTGGCTAAAGGTTGTGCAACCAAGTATTAGGCTGAGGGTGCCAATACTTTTGTCCAGCCCTTTTTTGGAGTTTTATGTGAAATAATCAATGATTTGATTTTTGCTTCATTCTCTTTTGTGTTTTTTCCTTGCAAGCAAATTAAATGAAGATAATAATACCAAAGAATTTGTGATTGCAATCATTTTCAGGAAGAAACTGAGTATTATCTGACAGAATTGCAGGGGTGCCAGTACTTTTGGCCAGCACTGTATGTACCATCCTGACAAACTTTGAGAGTCCACCAAGATGGTGAGTGGCGATGACGCCATCATTAGCGTCAGCATCCCACTTGTCTGTCTTTTGCAACGCACTCTGAAGAGAATTAAAGAGGAGGCATTGCAGCCACCAGAGTATGATGAGATGGATCAAGAAGCCGTAGCGGGCGATTACACACAGTCCAGCTCCATCTCATCCCAACATGCATTGGGGGACAATGAGGGAGAGGAGGAGGAGGAGGAGGAAGAACAGGAGCTGGTATCATGCGTTGTAGATGGTAGTACCTGTACAACTGTCATACCGTCGGTTCAGAGTGGGTGGCCTGAGGACAGGGGGGAGGAGGAGGAGGAGAGCATGGTTAGTCGTCATCTTGGTGAGGACACGGAAGTCTTGCCCGTTACCAGTCTGGCATGCATGGCTGACTTTATGTTATGCTGCCTTAACCGTGACCCTCACGTTGTCAAAATGTTGGGTGACAGTCATTACTGGTTGGTGACACTTTTAGACCCCCGCTACAAGGAGAACTTTCACTCTCTTATTCCTGAGGTGGAGAGGTCTACAAAAATGTGGCAGTACCAGAAGGCCCTTGCTGCAGAACTGTTAAAAAAATTCAGGCAGGGGAACACTGTCAACGTTCTGAGACAGTTTTCTGAGACCCGCCCAGCTTACAGGCCCTGAGACGCGGGGTACTCTCATAAGGAGTGGAAAGTTTCAGAAGATGGTGAGGGAGTACCTTGCCGACCGTACCAGCTTCTTCCGTGATTTCTCTGTGCCTTTTAATTATTGGGTATCCAAGCTGTACACTTGGAATGAACTCGCTCTGTAAGCCTTGGAGGTCCTGACCTGCCCTGCCGCTAGCGTGTTATCGGAGCGTGTTTTTAGTGCCGCTGGGGGAATTATAACTGATAAAGGCACTCTACTGTCAACTGACAATGCTGACAAGCTGACCCTTATCAAAATGAACAAGGGCTGGATTGGGCCAGACTTCTCATCACCACCAAATGACAGCAGAGTAACATAAAGTCAAATCCACTGTGTTATTTTGGGAGGTGTATTCCCATGCACCGCTTCACACCCACACATGATTATACGCTTCCTCATTTCAGCTGTTTTATGCTCTTCTCCTTATCCTAAGCCTCCTCCACCACTATACCACCAGGGTGACCGTGGTCCATGTTGCCATTATTGCAAGTTCCTCCGTCCTAATTTTTGGCAGCTTTTTCTTGGAAGGCATAGGCAAAGACTATGGGAGACCCACTCCCCAATAATGGGAATAATGTTTTTAATATGCTGTACTGCATGGCTCTTGTAAGGGGCATTACAAGTTCCTCCATCCTAATATTTGGCAGCTTTTGCTTCGAAGGCATAGGCAAAAACTATAGGAGACCCACTCTCCAATAATGGGAATAATGTTTTTAATATGCTGTACTGCATGGCTCTTGTAAGGGGCATTAAAATCGTCTTGTTAAGCTACTGTGACCTCCAAGTCTCTTCCAAGGGTCACTGATATTGTCTTTTTATTCCACTGGGACCTCCACGTCTCTTCCAAGGGGCATTAAAACCGTCTTGTTAAACCACTCTGAACTCCACGTCTCTTTCGAGGGGCACTGAAATTGTCTTGTTAAGCTACTGTGACATCCACGTCTCTTCCAAGGGTCATTAATATTGTCTTTTTATTCCACTGGGACCTCCACCACTCTTCCAAGGGGCATTGATATTGTCTTTTTATTCATCTGTGACCGCCACCACTCTTCCAAGGGGCATTGATATTGTCTTTTTATTCCACTGTAACCTTCACCACTCTTTCAAGGGGCATTGATATTGTCTTTTTATTCTACTGGGACTTCCACCGCTCTTCCAAGGGGCATTGATATTGTTTTTTTATTCCACTGGGACCTCCATGTCTCTTCCAAGGGGCATTAAACCCGTCTTGTTAAACCACTCTGAACTCCACAGCTCTTCCAAGGGGCATTGAAATGTTGTTTTTAATTACCTCTAACCTCCACGACTCTTCCAACGGTCATTGCATTTCCTCCTAATTTTAGTCAGCTTTTGCTTTTCAATGCATATGCGAACACTAAGGGAGACCCACTCCCCAATAATGGGCAGAAGGTTTTTAGTACATTGTAATCTACGTCTGTTTCAATGGGTATTGCGGTTCCTCATAATTTTTGGAAAGCCTTCCATTCACTGCTTAGGCCAACAGTGTACAGGAGACCCAGTTGCTATAAATGGAAAAAACGGTTTAGTTAAGGCCCTCTGACCTCCATGTCACTTCCAAGGGGCATTGGAGTGCCTCGAAATTTTTGGTAGGCATTGCACTCACTGTATGCCCTATAACTGTGTAGCTGAACCGCTCCTTTTGGTATAGAAACATATCCTACAAGAAATGTGTGGTTGACTGGCCTGATATTGATGTGAATGGTCCCTGTTCCTCCTGCTCTTTCTCCTTTACCTCCACCTCATCCATCATTCATCACCTGAAGCTTTGTTTTAACGGGAGTCATAGAACTGGGATAGTAGCAGGAAAACATCCAGCAATCCTCGGAGGAGGTAGGATATGCGCTAAAACGCTGACCACCTCAGGCCTAGCCGCTACTACATACATGCGCTTGCATTCCAAGGAACAGAAAGCTAAGGAGATGGATGGCCTCATGATCATGAATAATTTACTCATTGTGTAGGAGGCCGACCACTGCTGCTGTCTACCTTCTGAACTTTGTGTTGAAGCCTGATTGACCCAGGACCCGCAATCCTCTATGTCTGGAGGACGTGTTGCATCCCAGTGTCCAACTGTGTCCCGGCTTCCACAATATTAACCCAGTGTGAAGGCATCAGTCAGATGGACCATCCCTGGCCACATTCACTTGTCCACGTGTTTGTGGTTAGGCTGCACTGGGGAGGGCACAGGTAATGTTTTGATATGCGCGCTTGTGTATAAGGCGCACCGGGACAACTAGGGGCGGCTGGGGACCGTTTATGGACACCTGGACGCCCTCTGGCAGCTGGGGACCAAGCGTGGACACCCGGCCACCGAGCGGCTGGGGACTGAGTATGGATACCAGGCTGCCGACGCATCCATGACGTGGTGGCCAGATTCCGCCTCCACAAGCCTAAAAGGCCTCATTTCAAGTGCAAGCAAGCTAGCAGTATTGTATTGCAGCCTGGGGGTGGGTGGATGGCAGGATGCACACTTACGCTTGCATTCCAAGAAAACAAAGCAGATGCTAACTTCTATCATCATCATCATGCTCCTCACTTTGGAACTCTCAACTCCCCTGATGGAGAAGCCAGGTCCCACCGGAGGAGTTTCTGGTTGTCTGTTGGGCTCGTCCAATGCTGCCCTAAAGCAGGCCAGGCTAAGAAAAGTGTGGGGAAGGTTCCCGGGACAAATAGTGGTGGCTCGCCGCCGACGCAGCCATGAGGTACTGGCCAGCTTTGGCCTCCTCCAAACTAAAAGGCCCCATTTCAAGTGCAAGCTAGCAGTATGGTATTGCAGCCTGCGGGTGGGTGGTTGGCTGCATACTTGCGCTTGCATTGCAAGGAATGGGGGAGGTACAATTGAACACTGCCCTGGGACAAGGACTTGCATGGGGACAGTTGCAAGTCTGCATCTTCTTTTAGGAAGTGACCTGGGTGTCAGAGATGCTTCCAGGGCTCTTCCCCATGCTGTTCCCATGTCTTTTCAGCACTGTATGCATGTGTCACACAGCACATGGCCAGATAAGGTTGTAAAATGATAAAATGACATTTCCCGGTGAATGCATTTGTCACGGTTGAAAGCAATACAAAAGTGCAAAAACTCATAAAAAATGTTACTTGTGAACATAGCCCAAAGTGTGGAGAAGTATTTTTGTTTTTGGTTATTTATTTTACCTTATACACAAGTCTTTAGCCTGGAAAGGATGTTCCTTAACATATTTCACAGGAAAGCAGTTTCAGTTTACTTTTTGAACGTTTTATTGTGAGCCGGTAAAAGTGGCTTAATACCTCTGACCACGTTGTTGACACAGTGACCTGGGGGTCAGAAATGCTTCCTGGGGCGATCCCAATGCTGTCCCCATGTCATTTTAACACTGTCACTATCACTTTGGGCACTTTTTAGGCTTTCTACAGACTGCCAGGGGTGCCGCCGCAAAAATGCTCAGGTCTCCCATAGACTAACATTGGGCTCGTTGCTCGGGTCGAGCACCTGAGTATCACGGTGAACTCGGCCCGAGCTTCGAGCATCCGAGCATTTTAGTGCTCGCTCAACATTGGTCTCCATCTGGTGGGTTGCTTGTAGTGAAAGGGGTGTCAGAGCCGCATTATACTATTTCTACTCTGGGGAAATTGATGCCACTTTAGTGGTGTCTGTCCCTAATTTTTGGAAATGTTTGGACTCCAAGTTGGTTCTCCATCATGTGTGTTACCTGTAGCAGTAGAGCTCCCAGACTGGCAGGCCTCCACTTACTTTCAGTCAACTACCTTTGTTACTATCTTTAAATGTTTCTAACAATAGTAATCATCGAAGCTGATATTTGTGCCCCCTGAGCGTGGCTGAGCAGAAATGCAGTTTGATCTGTTGAATGTGGTATCAGGGCTCCCAGCACAGCAGACCTACACCGATCCCTCACCCACTTCTTAATTTGAAGTTCAATTCAAAGCTGTAAATTCTGGCCCAGACCCTGATACCTCATGCATGGCCCATGCCTGACTGCTGCTGTGCCATTCTAACATTGTACTATGCGTCAATTGATGACACTTTTCCTGGTGTCTGCCCCTAATTTTTGGAAATGTTTGGCCTGCAAGTTGGGTCTCCTTCATGTGTATTGCTTGAATTTGGCAGGGCTCTCAGTGCCCCAGGCCTACACCTGTCACTCATCCATCTGTTACTGATCAATGTTTAAGCCAGAAATGCTGCTCCAAGCCCTGTCCCGGGCCCTGCCCCATGTACTTATGCTGCACAATTATACTATTTGTACTCTGGGTCAATTGATGTCACTTTTCCTGGTGTCTGCCCCTAATTTTAGCTGTTTTGACAGCTTTTGGGCCCCCTCTAAAGGTGTTGTCTATGCATTTGGTTTTGCCTCCCATTGAATTCAGTGGGGTCCGGTTATGTTCGATGAACCATTCGGTGAGCATCGGGAAGTTCGCTGATCCAAACCGAACATTGAAAGGCTTGGTCATCTCTAAACAGGTTGACTGCGCTGTATTGAAGGGAGGATGGATAGGGTAATGTATAACAAGATTTTGGCAAACAACCTCCTTCCCTTAGTAAGAGCATTGAAGATGGGTCGTGGCTGGGTCTTCCAGCAAGACAATGACCCAAAACACACAGCCGGGGCAACTAATGATAGGCTCAGTAAGAAGCATTTCAAGGTTATGGAGTGGCCCAGCCAGTCTCCAGACCTGAACCCAATAGAAAATCTTTGGAGGGAGCTGAAACTCAATGTTGACCAGCGACAGCCCCGAACCCTGAAAGATCTGGAAAAGATCTGTATGGAGGAGTGGGCCAAAATCCCTGCTGCAGTGTGTGCAAACCTTGTCAAGAACTACAGGAAACATCTGACTTCTGTAATTTCAAACACAGGTTTGCAATGGAAACCATCGGCACAGTGCCCTCGCAATCTCGATGTGCCGATCAGAGCAGAGAAGGCGCTCTCTAGGTTTGCTATCCTGTTCAATTTCACTGTCACTATTGACAGCAGAATCAGCAGGGTTAAATGCCTGCGATCAACGCTAACACCAATTTTGGGCATTGCAGCAGGGTGTTAGCTCTCTTTAAATTGCTCTGGTGCTCAGAGTGAGCCCCCGCGGTCGTCATGCCGTACCTGTATGGTGGTTTGCAGGAGCGCATCTCCTGCAACGCCGCTCATATACGACGCATGTTAGGAAGGGGTTAATGGTGTTTTCAAAACTGATCCTGCAAAAAAACGCCCACTTACAGCTAGGTTGACAGAAAATAAAAAAATGTTATGGCAAAAAAAATAAAAAATTGGCAGATCATGAAGGAATTAAAAAAAACTGTAATTTAAAAATAAATAAATTAATATATTTAATTTTGAAAATTAAAGAGACAGCCATAATGTCTGTGGGAGCTCCCACTTATGGAATACCTCAAAAATGAGATGTAAACTGAACTTACAGAGAAAGTTTTTATTTATTTCTAACTTCAAAAATAACTGATGCTGCCACTAAAAGGGGCGACATGATAAAGCTACATGTTTAAAGGGAATATGTCAGCATATGATAATAATAATATAGAGACAGAGACCCTGATTCCAGCGATGTTTCACTTATTTGGCTGATTGTTGTCATTTTTATAAAATCATCTGTGATGGATTATCATCCGTGTAAACACCACTGATTGGCAGCTTTCTGCCTATGCACATTGTACACAGAAAGCAGACCATCAGTGGCATGGGCGAGGCTATACAGAGCTCCGCACTGGAAAATCTGCAGCAAATGGAAAAGTGATTTTATCAAAACTACATCACCCAGTAAAATAAGTGATACATCGCTGCAATAAGTGTCTCTGTCCCTACATCATGCTGCTGTCAGATGAGGTACCAAAAACCTGGTGACAGCAGAATCAAGTTGCCATTGACATTTTTGTGAAAAGGTCCGTTAAGTGGGTTTTGAATGCTGATCTCCTCTGCTTGGAATTTGGAGTAAAGAAGGAATGACTTAAAGGGAACCTGTCACCAGTTTTGTCATATACATACTAAATCTATGACCTTATTCAGCGCCTGTGCTGTATTCCATAAATTCTTATGTAACCCTCAGACTCCCCTTGTAGAACCCACGAAAACCTTTTTAAAGTCTGCCGCGCTGTGTGGTAATTGGGTCGGTCGCGTCCGAGGGGTGAGGTTTCAGGCCACTCTATCCCTCCCCCCCGACTGCTGCTCACCGTCCTCCTCCTTTAATAAATGTTGATGATGCCTGGCGCAGAAATCACAGCTCGTGCCTGCACACTATGCTTTGTGGACACTGCTGAAAACATAAGTATGCATGCGCCCACAATAGGGCAAAGCGTAGTGTGCTGGCGTGAGCCGTGATTTCTGTGCCAAGGCGTTATTCATGTCAATTAAAGGAGAAGGACAGCGAGCAGCAGCCGGGGGGAGGGATGGAGCTTCTCACCTCCCTCTAGATCTTGGATCGCTAGATAAATGTGTGATCAAAGAGGCTCTGGCTGCTGAAATCCCCATGGATCCCAATGATGCGGCTTTCAATCTGCATTGATAATTAATAAATGTGGTCTGATTGTTATCACAATATAACTAAACTAACACCACACAAATTGTGCTTTCAGAATTGCCTATTTCTGCTCTTCACAGCACCATTAATAAGTGGTGATCAGCTATACACAAGCCGTTCAGCGCTTCTTCACCGGCTTGTTGACACAGGCCAATGATCAATCATTGACAGAGAGGAGTTACTAATAAAATCATCCTGTCTACATAAAGTATCATGATATCGACCACACATAACATTTGCACCAGGCGATGTGTTGTCAAAAACAATTACTTTTTGTGAGATTTTGATATTGTTCTATTTTTTCCAAACATGTCGGCCCTGATTTATCAAGACCAGCGTTGTTCACACCAGTCTTGATGAGGGAGCATATAGTTGCCTCCCTGAAAATCTTACTCCAGTCAGAGACTGGCACACTACAGCTGTTTATGGATTAACAAGCGGGGGGTCACCATGCAACATTCTGTCTCTATCCCACCCATTTTGGCAGAGTTGGCTTAAACTGGCATGAAAATGCATAAAATCATAAAATTCTTACATAACCTCACAGTGCACAAAAATTCAGCAAATTTGCGTTTTACGACAGATTTCTGATTTTAGTAAAGATTTCTGGCATAAACACTTTGATGAATGGGGTCAATGTGGGACATTTCTGCTAGAAAGTTCAAATTTTGGCTAATCGGTCTATAGCATCTTACCCCCAACATCTAGATGGCCTCTGACAAACTGAAGTTGGTTAGAAATTTTTTTTGTTTGCATCCATCAGCAGCTTCCTTTTTGGCGTAAATCTATGACACCATTCAAATAAAGATAGATGCTGCGTGACATGAGTTAAACAGATACCATAAAAACATTTATTAAATCACTTAAAAAAACATAAACAATAAAACATTTTTAACTTTCCCACAGATTCATCTAATATGAAGAGGATGCATTATTATTACCATTGTCACCAATACACATCAGCCCAAATAATGACCCTCAGCCGCTGCTGCACTGAAGCAAAGGCACTAGCCAGGGTCTAACCGTCTGAGCACACCCAGGGACATATCAGCAATCACCATCTCTCTTCACCACCTTTCTTACCATTCACCTCTTGAATAGCCACACATCTACCATCCAGCTGTGGTGACATACGAACTAACCACCCATCTCTTAATGGTATAATAGTATAAACCACTAAGCCACGTGCAAAATTAAGTAAACATAAAGATGGGCCACTGGGTGGACAACCTTCTGCACTACCTTCCCAGAAAATTATATATGTAGTACCAATCCCAACTACGCAGTACCACCCACATACTCATACACTGAGCCCTTACTGTGCCAACACTTATCCCTCAACACTTATCCCTCTGCAGAGCCCCAGTTATGTTTCACTCTGGCCATAGGCCTGTGCTCCCTCTAGAGCACTATTATTAAATGTTCTTCTTCAAGTCAACATACAAACAACGGTTTTGCAGTAGAGTCTTTAGTTGATTTTGGTGGTACCTATGGTTTCTTTTTCACATCTTTTAGCATTGCCTGTTTTGCTCCCTAAATTATTTTAACAGGACACAAACTTCTAAGAAGAGTGGCAAAAATTTAAATTTCTTCATTTGTAGACAATTTGTCCAACCATGGATCAATAAACACCAAGGGTTTTAGCATTGTGTCTATAGCATTTTAAAGCTTTTATGGCAAGTTTTCTGGAAGATTTTTGCTTGGTATATACTAATCAATCTTTCTTGAGAACAAATTTGTCAGTAACCAGGCTTTGAATGCCTTTATTTATTAGACAAAGCACCTGTGAAAGTCACACTTCCCAATTTTATATGCTTAATTAAATTACCATTCACCAATTGGCTTGTCAGGCAAAATGTATTTTTGTCCTAGTTTTAAAAATTTTGAACGGACAGCCAGAGATGTCTTAAATCTCCACCCCCTGCTCATTTGGAAGGGACATCCATACAACTCTTCTCTTGCTTACCCCAAACAAGGAATTTTTGTGACCGCCATAAAACCTCAGCCAAGAGAACAAGCATTCTGGTCTAAACTGGAAATCCCCTCCAAAATCCTATTGTCTAACTGTACAAACTTTTAATGTCGAGTTTAATAATGCACATGACTGTCACAAACACAGGGACCACATTTCTGGGATGTTCACCTTTTTCCAATTATGACGGTATATCTTACATAACTGGGAGACCACCGGAAGCCGGGGAAATGGGTTCTGAGCTTCTGAACATCATAGAGATATCATATTGATATCCATCTTCATGAATAGTGGTGACGGTAAACATGATGTCTCCATCTTGGATGTGGGACCCCCCCCATACCAAGATATGAAATCTGAAGGATTTTTATGTCTTATTCAGCTGGGTGGGTTCACAAAACCGAGCCCCCATGTGAAGTAAACAACATGGGTGTCTACTAGTGTTTTGGCCCCTTACTAAAAACCAGAACGGACATTTTACTTCATTCTTACCCTGGGACATCAGACGCATGCACTCCTCGCTGCGTGGAGAAATCACATCTAATTTCCAGGGAGCCGTCCCCCCCACAGAATCTGAGACCATCACCTCGTGGCGCAGGTTTTGCTATCATTTACCCCTTTTATTTTAATAACTGTTTATGCATATATGTACATTGTCTCTTTTATAATATCTTGTATATCTTTTGTAAACACTGCCCACTTTTGGGAGTAAATCATTATTATTTACCAGCTTCGTTCTTATTGTCCGATGTCGAGCAAAAACGTTCCTCACCTGCTAATTCACGTTACCTAACGGGTACCCGATCCACCTGATAAGCGATCGGTGGTGGCAGTATACCAGTATTTATGTGATATTGTGGTTTGAGGGTGGCTGGACGGAGGTATATATACGTTCCTGGAACGAACTGGTGGTATATATATGTCCTGTCACATCACGTGCCACAATAGTCAACATAAATTAGATAGCTGCCCCCGGGCTTATCCTCGGTCAATACCGTGTTCGACCAGCAGGATAAGGGGGCGCCAGAGGGCTGCAAGGTCTGACCAAGTGTTTTTCCTGACATGGCTTTTCAAATGTTTAATTATTTTTTCTTGCAATTGCATGTGACTATGCAGAATAAATACACAAAGACAGAGTTTTTATTTGACACACATCCAAAACCTCGCAACTAGTATACCAAGCATGACATTCCACCACTTTCAAAATATTTTAAGAATTATTTTAAGTATTGCAACATGACCTATATTAAATTTCATAATTCTGTGGCGGGCAATATGTAAGAAGGAAGACTTGCCTAGGGACAGGTGTGGAGCTCAGGCGCCGGAACTGCCAGGGTCCTGCCAGTGTTGCCAGGGGACGGGATTAAGAGTGCACGGAGGACTTCCTGGACAGTACTGGGGGACGGAGGAGAGGGACGGAAGAGAGGAAGTCAGGAGTCTGGGCTCGCGCGAAAGAGACAGTTGGTTGTGGAGAGCAGACCGGCAGTTGGGGAGAAATGGTCGGACCTGCCGACAACGAGAGAGAGACGTGCTTCCCTGTCCTCGGTGAAATAGAGACGTGCTGACCTGTCCGCAGTGACGGACGAACGGGTGACACAGCTTGCTGCAAAACAAGGGGCGTGCAGTCTGTACCGGGCCTACAGAAAGCGATCGTTCAGTTACCTGCATCACCACAGTTTTCCAGACATCTGACGGTGACCTATGGGTGAGGACTAGAGATGAGCAGTGTTCGACTCGAACTGTTCGCTAATCTCAAATTCGAGCTGTTTTGGGCGGTGTTCGAGTCGTTCGACGTACTCGAGCGATTTGCAAAAAATTCGGCTGTTCAAAGTTATGTTCGATAACTGTTTGTGCACCAAAAACGTAACTGGATTTTTTCACATCATGCAGGGATTGTCTGCCACTCACTGTAATGTTACAGCCATGGTGGTTGTGGCATTAGAGTGGTTGCCCAAATCGATGGGAACAGTGGTCACAGTGAAAAATGAAAAGCCGGCAATTCATCAGCGGCATACACCGTTACCCGACAATTTAGTACAGAAAGAATAGAGCATCACACATAGATTATATAGGTAGAAGCATGTCAGTCACATATATAAGAAGTACAGTAACAGTGTTGGTTACTGTACTTTTCATTTAGTGTTAAAGGATTTATTAAAAAAAATAATAGTGTTTTCATGCACCGTCTCTTTAAAAAAGTCGTCCGGCAATTCAGCATCGGTACCCGACAATTTAGAATAGAAAGAATAGAGCATCACACATAGATTAGATAGATAGAAACATGTCAGTCACATATATAATAAGTACAGTGACAGTGTTGGTTACTTTACTTGTCAGTTAGTGTTAAAATAAAGGATTTATTAAAAAAAAAATTGGCGTGGGGTTCCCCATAATTTTAGTCTCTAGTGGAGGTTAAGCAGACGGCTGGGGCAGATGTTTGAAGCCTGGGAAGGGAGTAATACCCACAGATCTTCCCAGGCTACTAATATCAGCCCACAGCTGAATACCTAGCCTTTACTAGCTATTAAAATGGGGGACCCCCAAAAAAATGACGTGGTGTCCCCCCTATTTTAATAGCTAGCAAAGGCTAGGCAGACAGCTGGGGGCTGATATTAATAGCCCAGGAAGGGTGCCATGAATAGAAACACCAGCCGTCAGCCGCCCCAGAAATGGTGCATCCACAACACCCAGAATTAAGTCCTTTAATTGAAATAAACACACAATTCTTTATTGTTCTAAATTAAACCATACCTACCATCGCTGTCAGTGACGTGCATGAGGTGAGCTGAGTTCATTGGACATGAACCCGGCTCATCTGGATGCCGTCACAGACAGACACTGAGGAGCGCAAGCATGCCTGCACTTCTCAGTGTCTGTGGCATGGTAAGCTGGATGGCAGCTTTCGGCTGCGATCCAGCCTGTCATGTGAATGTAGCAGAGCAGGAGCAGTCCTGGGAGCCATGGAAAGGTAAGGATGATGTTGCTTTATTATTTTTCTTTTATTGCATGAGATCGTTGGCTTCAGCTGGAATGGGTGTGATGGTAAGTATGGTTTAATTTAGAACAATAAAGAATTGTGTGTTTATTTCAATTAAAGGACTTTATTCTGGGTGTTTGTGTTTTTTTTTTTAACTTTGACTATGGGGTTAGTAATGGGGGTGTCTTAAAGACGTCTCTCCATTACTAACCTGGGCTTGATGTCAGCTGGCATTATAAGCTGACATCAACCCCAGCCATATTACCCCACTGCCACCGCTACAGGGCAGTGGGAAGAGCGAGGCTAAGTGTCAGAATTGGTGCATCCTATGGATGCGCCATTTCTGGGGCAGCTGACGGCTGGTGTTTCTAGCCTGGGAGGGGGCCAATATTCATGGCACCCTTCCTGGGCTATTAATATCAGCCCCCAGCTGTCTGCCTAGCCTTTGCTAGCTATTAAAATAGGGAGGACCCTACATCATTTTTTTTGGGGTCCCCCATTTAAATAGCTAGTAAAAGCTAAGTATTGAGCTGGGGGCTGATATTAGTAGCCTGGGAAGCTCCGTGGGTATTACCCCCTTCCCAGGCTTCAAACATCTGCCCCAGCCGTCAGCTTAACCTCCACTAGAGACTAAAATTATGGGGAACCCCACGCCAATTTTTTTTTAATCCTTTATTTTAACACTAAATGACAAGTACATTAACCGACACTGTCACTATACTTATTATATATGTGACTGACATGTTTCTATCTAGTTAATCTATGTGGGATGCTCTATTCTTTCTATTCTAAATTGTCGGGTACCGATGCTGAATTTCCGGCCGACTTTTTTAAAGAGACGGTGCATGAAAACACTATTATTTTTTTTAATAAATCCTTTAACACTGAATGAAAAGTACAGTAACCAACACTGTCACTGTACTTCTTATATATGTGACTGACATGTTTCTATCTATCTAATCTATGTGTGATGCTCTATTCTTTCTGTTCTAAATTGTCGGGTGCTGGTGTATGCCGCTGATGAATTGCCGGCCGGCTTTTTTAAAGAGAGTGTCTTCTGAGCAGTTTGTCAGCTTTTGGACACCTTTGAAGGTGTTTTCTATGTTGTTTTATTTGCCTGCCATTGGTTTTAACTAGTGTTGAGCCACCCCCGTAGTGTTCGAGTTCGGTTCGGTTCGTCGAACACCCGTGTGTTCGCCGAACTGTTCGTCGAACTGTTCGTCGAACACCTTCGAACACCGTTAAAACCAATGGCAGGCAAACAAAAACACATAGAAACACATAGAAAACACCTTCAAAGGTGTCCAAAAGCTGACAAACTGCTCTGAAGACACAACTAACACATGGAAAAGTGACAAGTACATATAGTCATGCGAAAAGAAAAGAGGTGGAGGAGTAAAAGGAGGGGGAGACACAGATATAGGCATGTCATGCCCTTCTAAAATCCAAAAAGTGAGAAGCCGACACGTTCAGTCCGCTCCTGCCCGTGCCACCTCCGTGTCGCCGGGTTTGTGCCAGAGCCGCGGTGAACCCTGACGGCCAGCCCCCTCTCCCAATACTGGTGCCTGTCCGCTGGTGGGTCGAGCGAGCCCCCCTGTGGTGGAGGCAGCTCTAAGCTTTTTAATTTAAATTGTCTCTCTAATTTGAAAGAATACACTTTAAATCCATTTACAAGGATCTATTGGAGGGCAAGTCTCATGCCAGCAGCCGCGTAATTCCAGCTCCAGTAGTGTCCACTAAAGCTGCTGCAGTTAAAAAGCTTTTATAAGGATCGAGCTCGGCTGTCCACCGCAAGGCATCCTACTGCCAGTCCCAGCCCCTATGCCTTGGGGTGCCTCCTGATGCTCTTCACTGAGTATCCCGTGGTCCCGAAGCATTTCCTTTGAAAAAATTAAGTGTCAAAACTACAGGTGGTGTAGCTTGCTTAACAGCCGGGATAATCCGCTGACTAGCAGACACTGCTACTAGGCACAAAGTATTTCCTGGGCTAGATGCAGTTAAAAATTTGTAATTAGATACTCTCGTTGGATGCTGAGAAAGCATTCCATAGAGTCTCCTGGCACGCCATATATGATTCTCTTAAAAAGCTTGGGGTAGGGGTCTAGGGGACCCTTTTATAGCCAAAATCACGGCCCTGTATCGCAATACGTCACCTAGGCTGAAGATAAATGGAACTGTATTACCCTGAGGGCTCGGTTGCTACAGAGGTATTGCACCTCACCCAGAGGTGTGATATCTCACTCTCAGGTAAGGATGGAGTGTGGATCAGGACCCGACACCTGCATGCATTACACCACATTGCCGTGGGGCAGGGCGACCAATATGCCCCTGAGATGGGCACGACAGTCCCTGTCACTGGCTGGAGTGGGGGGAGGGAACACTGAGGAAGGGGAACCCTGTAGTGCAGGAGCAGGGAGGAAGCAGTTCCTGGGTGCATTGAGAAATGAGTATAAAAGGTGGGCACCATCTTAGTTCAGTGCAGAGAAGTCTGAGCAGAAGTGGCAGGGAGCAGGGGCTCTGCATGAGCTCTGCTCTGGAGGCGGGCCTAGTAACAGAGGCCCAGGCCTGGAAGAGGGAGAAGGAAGGAAGAGGAGCGGAGAAGGCTCCAGGAACGAAGGGATCCCAGGGGTGCGGACGGGCGAGTCGCCACCGCACGCCCGAATCCACCTGCGTGGAGGGGTCAGGCCAAAGGGGGAGACCGGTCCCCGAAACTAGTGGAAGCAGGAAACGACCCTCAGCTAGAAACAGAAGGCTGTGACATTTTATGTGGCGCAGCCCCTCGCTACACCCGCTAGGAAGGCACCACATAGGGTCAGGGAAACTGGCGCCAAGTTTACCAAGAGGAGGACCGAGGCAGCCGGACAGAAGGGTTGGTAAGAAAGGCCAGACAAAGGACACACAAAGGGGGTCCTGTGAAGCGCTCCAAAGTTATCTGGGAGTTGTCTGAGCCCCTCAACTGGTGAGCACAGTACGACGTGGGCAGCCGTTACCTGCAGACGTGGTCTGGATAATAAGAACTGTGAGTAAAGGCCCTGGACTGCATCACTGACTCCGTGTCGTTACTGCTGCTGCCCTGCACCATCACCCCCATCCTCCGCATACACTGCCCTGAGGCTATACTCCTCCCGTGGGGAGTTATGCTACGCTCTGCTGCACCCACAACACCAGCCTCAGCGGTCTGCCCTGGAGTGGCGGTTCACTCTGACCGCAATCCACGGGTGGCGTAGTCGGACATTTAAACATCAAAACCACATAAATAGTTCCGCCACTGGTTTGACCGCCCTGAGCCACGGAACCGGGTCGCCGCCACAGAGACTACAACCACCAGCATCCACCAAAAAGGGTCCGGCTCCGGGTGTCCCAAGGCCCAGGGGGCACGTCAGAACATTTTCATCACCTTTCACAATCACCAATGGGACAAGGCAGGGATGTTCTCTGTCCCCTCTCTTATACATCCTAGTGACGGAGCACCTGCTCTCATCAATTCGCCATAACCCCAATATTAGGTGGATTGAGGTGGGAGGCACCGAGTACAAGTGCTCTCTATTTGCTGATGATGTCCTAGTATATATCACTCAATCACATATATCCATCCATGCTGTTATGGCTGAAATAGATCACTTTGTTACATGGTCAAATTTTAAAATCAATGCAGCGAAGTCTGAGGCCCTCGATGTCTCCCTCCCCAAATCCATATAGGATTCCATCCAGTCCAACTTTCCCTTTGCCTGGCCCTCACAGGGTATCAAATACTTAGGAATTCCTATTCATAGAGACCTCTCCCATCTATGTTATCTTAATTTTGGGCCCTTTATTGAACAACTCCATACAGACCACGGTTGGCAAGTTAGAACTGTAAGATTCACTACGTGAACCACTGGTGTTTTGTGGAAAAGCACATGTACACTGTGTTCCAAATTATTATGCAAAAAGCGTTTAGGAGTGATTAAGGAAGAATTTGTTTGTTTGTCAGTTAAACTCATTGATGGTGATGTGTGTCAGGGCTCTTTATATCACTGTAAGCAATTGCAGACACCTGTGCTAATTAGTTTGGCAGGTGTGTCCAATGAAAGGCAAGACTACTTAAGAAGGCTGTCTCACATTATTAAGCAGCCTACATTTTCTGCCAAAATGGGAAAGAAAAAGGATGTGTCGGCTGCTGAGAAGCAACAAATTGTGGAGTGTTTAGGTCAAGGCATGACTACAATCAACATTGTGCGATGATCAGGATGGACACCCCACGCAAACACGGCTACAGCGCCAACAAGGAGGAGGTGGAGTAATGTTTTGGGCTGGAATCATGGGGAGAGAGATTGTCGGCCCCTTTAGGATCCCTGAAGGCGCTAAAGATGAACTCCATAATGTATGTGGATTTTCTCAAACAGCACTTCCTGCCATGGTTCAAGAAGAAGAACCGTGTATTTCACAGCAAGATCATTTTTTTGCATGAAAATGCACCATCTCATGCTGCACATAAAACATCTGCATCTCTGGCTGATATGGGCATAAAAGGCGACAAACTTATGGTGTGACCCCCATGCTCCCCTGACCTCTACCCCATTCAGAACCTCTGGAGCATCATCAAAAGGAGTGTCTATGATGGCGGAAGGCAGTTCACATCTAAGCAACAGCTCTGGGAGGGTATTCTGTCCTCATGCAAAACAATTGAAGCAGAAACCATCCAAAACCTGACAAATTCAATGGACGAGAGAGTTCAGAAGCTCCTTTCGAACAAGGGGTCCTATGTGAAAATGTAACATCACCTAGAATAAAGTTTTGAGTTGAAAACTGTTTGATTTCAGTTTCTAATAACCTGCTAATGCTTATAATTTCAAAAATGACCATTTTTTGGTCTTTATTAAAATGAAAAGGTTGATCGAAAAGTTTGGGGGATCTAAGAGTGTGGCAACCCGGTAGTCATGATTACTTCGAATTCTGACAATATGAGGGTCATGTTGCAGGTAGTGCAGCAAGAAGGCACTTATGTGTCTTGCGCATCTCGGAGCCCCAAAATTATTTTCCAGGCTTGATGCAGCTAAAAATTATTATTAATTTTAAATCTGGTGGAGCTTAGTATAGATGGCCTAATAGGATCAGTGCTGCACACTGCTACAAAGCCCAAATTATTTTCCAGCCAAGATACAGATAAACATGATTAGTAATTTTAAATCTGGTGGAGCTTGTTATAGATGGCCTAATAGAATCAGGGCTGCACACTGCTACAAAGCCCAAATTATTTTCCAGCCAAGATACAGATAAACATGATTAGTAATTTGAAAGCTTAAAACGGTTGGTAGGGTGATTTTAACCAATCATCCATCTTTTACTCTCCCCAGGATGACACAGGGGTAGAAAATTAGTTTCGGATCCATGATTTGTTCATCTTTATGAACGTGAGTCTGTCTACATTATCAGTGGAGAGCCGCGTGCTCTTATCTGTCAGCACACCACCAGCAGCGCTGAACACACGTTCAGACAGAACGCTGGCTGCGGGGCATGACAAGATCCCCAAGGCGTAAGTGGCTAGCTCCGGCCATTTATCCAGATTGGAAGCCCAAAAAGAGCAGGGGTCCAGTGACACAGTCATGGCTTCAATGTTTACTTGGAGATACTCCTGTACCATCGTCTCTAGGCGTTGACTATGTGTCAGACTTCTTTTCTACTGTGGCCTTGCAAAGGATGGGCTAAAAAAGTGGTGAAATGATTGAACAAAATTGATGTTACCAGCAGATACTGTGGTTCTGTTATGATTTGAGTGCTGAACACTTGACGGTCCCACGGTTGGCAAGTTGGAACTGTGAGATTCACTACGTGCACCACTGGTGTTTTGTGGAAAAGCACATGTAAGATTCTGCAACAGTCTCTGCTGATACTCCTGCATGCGTGCATCCCTTTCTATGGCAGGAATAATTTCTGCAAATTTACTTTTGTACCGGGGATCTAACAGTGTGGCAACCCAGTAGTCAGGATTATTTCTAATTCTCACAATTCGAGGGTCATGTTGCAGGTAGTGCAGCAAGAAGGCACTCATGTGTGTTGCGCATCCAGGAGCACCAAGTCCCTGTTGTGTTGGTGGCGAGGTAACAATCATGCTTCCTTCCTCTGTCCTCTCCCCCCAACCTCGCAGAACAGAAATGTGATCAAGGTCTCCCTCATCCGATTAGTCTTCCATCAGTTCGTCCTCCACTTCTTCCTGGTCTCCTGCACCTTCCTCACTAGTTTGGCTGCTACCATGCGCCCTGGTAAAACCATCTCCCCCACCCTCACATGCCTGCCGCCTTGGTGCTGCCGACCATCTGGACCTTGCAGATGTTAGCCCTTCCTCATACAACTCCTCCTCCTCTACTTCCTCCACCTCCTCTTGTGCCACCACCTGACTCCAAATTCTGTTTAACATGTGCTCCAGCATGTAAATCACCGGAATAGTCATGCTGATAATGGCATCGTCAGCACTAAACATCTTCGTCGCCATTTCAAAACTGTGCAGAAGGGTGCATAGGTCCCTGATCTGAGACCACTCCTCCAGCGTGATTTGCCCCACCTCTGGATCTCATTGGCCCAGGCTATACGTCAGAACGTATTGCACCAGGGCTTGTCGGTGCTGCCACAGTCGCTGCAACATGTGCAGAGTTGAATTCCACCGGGTAGGCATATCGCATTTTAGCCGGTGAAGTGGCAGGCCCAACGACTTCTGTAGAGATGTAAGTCGCTGAGCTGCGGGATGCGAACGGCGGAAGTGAGCACACAGCGACCGTGCCCTCTGCAGAAGGCCATCTAGTCTGGGATAGTGGGCTAAAAATTGCTGGACAACCAGGTTCAACACGTGAGCCATACAAGGCACGTGTGTGACATTGCCCTGGCGAAGGGCCGCACCCAGGTTTGCAGCATTGTCGCACACGGCCTTCCCTGGTTTCAGGTCCAGTGGAGACAACCATTCATGAAATTGGTTCTCCAGAGCTGACCACAACTCCTCAGCTGTGTGACTCACATTTCCCAGACATTTCAAAGTAAAAACCGCCTGATGACGTTGAGCCCTACTGCCAGCATAGTAAGGAGGTGTGCAGGATCCCTTCTGCGCAGTTAGAAAGCTTGTGGCATGACCAGACAGGATTTGGGTGCAGGTGGAAGACCGAGAGGAGGTTGAGGAGGCAGAAGCAGTGGAGGAACTTTGACATAAAGAGGATTGACGCACAACTCGTGGGGACGGCAAGACTTGGACAGCAGCCCCTTGTCCAGCTGTCACCATAGTTACCCAGTGCCCAGTCAGCGACATGTAACGCCCCTGTCCATGCCTACTCATCCAAGTGTCTGTGGTGAAATGCACCCTGTCACACACAGAGTTTCTCAAAGAAGCGGTGATGTTGTGTGCGACATGCTGGTGGAGCGCAGGCACACCTTTCTTTGAGAAGTAGTGCCGACTGGGCATCTGGTACTGGGGCACTGCGACGGACATAAGGTCTCGAAAATCCTCTGTGTCCACCAGGCGGAAAGGCAGCATTTCTGTAGCCGAGAGCTTGCAGATGGTGAAATTCAACCTCTTAGCTTTCTCATGGCTAGGAGGAAATGGTCTTTTACTTGTCCACATCTGAGGGACCGAGGGCTGGCTATTGTGCTTAGACGGGGTTGATAAGGGTGTCCCCGGCAAACTGCCGGTCTGTGAGGAAGATGCAGGCGGACATGTTAGGTTGCCTCGATCCAAAGGTGGTGCTATCGATGTCGGACAGCGTTCAACACCAGCTGGTGTTACCACCTCCAAAGAAAATGATGACCTGCCAATCACGCTGGCTGTTGCGGGTAAAGAGGTGGCAGGTCTGCGCCCCAAAACAGGTGTGACTGCTGTCCCACCAGTCACAGAGGATGAAGAGGCCGCGGATGCACAAGATATGGCAGACGGTGGTTGGCCCGGCCGGCTAGGCCGCATTGTAGCACACTGAGCTTCCTACTGCAACTTATGCTTCATGTCCATGTGCCGGTTCATGCATGAAGTACTCAAACTATGTATTTTTTGGCCTCTACTTAGCTTTTGCTGACAAATGTTACAGATAACACGAGTTGGGTCATCTTTATCGATCTGAAAAAATGCCCAGGCTATGCAAGGCTTAGCACCCATGCGACCTGAAGAGCCACCACGACTTGTGGTGAGAGGCAGAGTTGTGTTTGAGGATGCAGTTTTTGACGTGCTTCCAGTACTACGTCTCTGTCCAGGAAGGCGCAACCTGACCTCGTCGTCACTAGCATCTTCCTCCACCTCCTCTGCTGACCTCATCTTTTGACTGACTGTGGGTTGACAGTAAGTGGGATCTCCAACCTCATCATCATCACCTGTGCGTTATCACACCCGTCGTCCTCAGAGCCAACCTGTTCCTGCCCTGACAAAAAACTAAAGTTGTCGCTCCAATCAGGTATTTGAGTCTCATCATCGTCTTCCTCATTGTCTCCACCAACAGGAGTTACAGTTAGGGAATGAGGGTCTACATTATGGTCAGAACCTTCTGCGTCTGGTCCTGGATCCGACTCATAAAGATTCTGGGCATCAGTGCAAATCATTTCCTCGTCTGGATTCACAGAAGCGCTGGAGTCGACCTCTGATTCCCAGGCTATAGTATGAGTAAACAGCTCTGCAGACTCAACCATCTGTTCTACCTCATACTCAGACGGGCAGCTGGAGATTTGGGAGCTGTGAGGAAGCAAGTGCGATTGGGGTGACACCTTTGAGGACTGGAGTATTTGTGATGTTGAAGTTGATGTGGAGGAGAGCCCACTTAAAGGAGGACTTGATATCAGTTGAAGCACCTGCTGTTTTTGTGCCTCATCTGGAATTTGTAGCGATTGGCGTGGCCGTAAGAAAGGGATCTTATCACATTGTCCGCTAAAAGAAGTAGACATTTTACTTTGGCTGGAAGATGGTCTTTCTTCTGCAGATGTTACTGTTGCTTTAACAACTACCCCACGGACACAACCTTTTTTCCCCCTCCCAACACGCCTATTCCCCTTTCCACCAGCAGCAGGCCTTTTTCCACTCATTTTGGTGGTTAACTAATTCACAATTCTGGAGTTGTTTGCACAAAAAAACAATGGATGGGAACCGAGCAGAGCTGAGTGGCCAAACTGTGGTATTAGGCCAAAACTATTGGCTGGGTTAGATGCAGAAAAAAATTATATTCAATTTCCAACCTGATGGAGGTCAGCATAGATGGACTAATAGAACAAGTCCCATACACAGCTAGAAGCCCAAATATTTTTTCAGAGCTAGATGCAGACAAAAAATTATTTTGAATTTGCAACCTGATGGAGGTCAGTATAGGTGGACTAATAGAACAAGTCCCACACACTGCTAGAAGGCCAAATATTTTTTCAGAGCTAGATGCAGAAGAAAATTATATTCAGTTTGCAACCTGATGGAGGTCAGTATAGATGGACTAATAGAGAAAGTCCCACACACTGCTAGAAGGCCAAATATTTTTTCAGAGCTAGATGCAGAAAAAAATTATATTCATTTTGCAACCTGATGGAGGTCAGTATAGATGGACTAATAGAGAAAGTCCCACACACTGCTAGAAGGCCAAATATTTTTTCAGAGCTAGATGCAGAAAAAAATTATATTCAGTTTGCAACCTTATGGAGGTCTGTATAGATGGATTAATAGAACAAGTCCCACACACAGCTAGAAGCCCAATATTTTTTCAGAGGTAGATGCAGAAAAAAATATATTCAGTTTGCAACCTGATGGAGGTCAGTATAGATGGACTAATACAACAAGTCCCACACACAGCTAGAAGCCCAATATTTTTTCAGAGCTATATGCAGAAAAAAATTATATTCAATTTGCAACCTGATGGAGGTCAGTATAGATGGAGTAATAGAACAAGTCCCACACACAGCTAGAAGCCCAAACATTTTTTCAGAGCTAGATTCAGATAAAAATTATTTTTAATTTGCAACCTGATGGAGGTCAGTATGGATGGACTAATAGAGAAAGTCCCAAACACTGCTAGAAGGCCAAATATTTTTCAGAGCTAGATGCAGACAAAAAATTATTTTGAATTTGCAGCGTGATGGAGGTCAGTATAAATGGACTAATAGAACAAGTCCCACACACAGCTAGAAGCCCAAATATTTTTTCAGAGGTAGATGCAGGTAAAAATTATTTTTAATTTGCAACCTGATGGAGGTCAGTATAGATGGACTAATAGAGAAATTCCCACACACTGCTAGAAGGCCAAATATTTTTTCAGAGCTAGATGCAGAAAAAAATTATATTCAGTTTGCAACCTGATGGAGGTCTGTATAGATGGATTAATAGAACAAGTCCCACACACAGCTAGAAGCCCAATATTTTTTCAGAGCTAGATGCAGAAAAAAATTATATTCAGTTTGCAACCTGATGGAGGTCTGTATAGATGGATTAATAGAACACGTCCCACACACAGCTAGAAGCCCAATATTTTTTCAGAGCTAGATGCAGTAAAAAAATATATTCAGTTTGCAACCTGATGGAGGTCAGTATAGATGGACTAATACAACAAGTCCCACACACAGCTAGAAGCCCAATATTTTTTCAGAGCTAGATGCAGAAAAAAATTATATTCAGTTTGCAACCTGATGGAGGTCAGTATAGATGGAGTAATAGAACAAGTCCCACACACAGCTAGAAGCCCAAATATTTTTTCAGAGCTAGATCCAGATAAAAATTATTTTTAATTTGCAACCTGATGGAGGTCAGTATAGATGGACTAATAGAGAAAGTCCCACACACTGCTAGAAGCCCAAATATTTTTTCAGAGCTAGATGCAGACAAAAAATTATTTTGAATTTGCAGCGTGATGGAGGTCAGTATAGATGGACTAATAGAACAAGTCCCACACACAGCTAGAAGCCCAAATATTTTTTCAGAGGTAGATGCAGATAAAAATTATTTTTAATTTGCAACCTGATGGAGGTCAGGATAGATGGACTAATAGAGAAAGTCCCACACACTGCTAGAAGGCCAAATATTTTTTTCAGAGCTAGATGCAGAAAAAATTTTTATTCAGTTTGCAACCTGATGGAGGTCTGTATAGATGGATTAATAGAACAAGTCCCACACACAACTAGAAGCCCAATATTTTTTCAGAGGTAGATGCAGAAAAAAATATATTCAGTTTGCAACCTGATGGAGGTCAGTATAGATGGACTAATAGAACAAGTCCCACACACAGCTAGAAGCACAATATTTTTTCAGAGCTAGATGCAGAAAAAAATTATATTCAATTTGCAACCTGATGGAGGTCAGTATAGATGGACTAATAGAGAAAGTCCCACACACTGCTAGAAGGCAAAATATTTTTTCAGAGGTAGATGCAGAAAAAAATTATATTCAGTTTGCAACCTGATGGAGGTCTGTATAGATGGATTAATAGAACAAGTCCCACACACAGCTACAAGCCCAATATTTTTTCAGAGGTAGATGCAGAAAAAAAATATTCAGTTTGCAACCTGATGGAGGTCAGTATAGATGGACTAATAGAGAAAGTCCCACACACTGCTAGAAGGCCAAATATTTTTTCAGAGCTAGATGCAGAAAAAAATTATATTCAGTTTGCAACCTGATGGAGGTCTGAATAGATGGATTAATAGAACATGTCCCACACACAGCTAGAAGCCCAATATTTTATCAGAGGTAGATGCAGAAAAAAATATATTCAGTTTGCAACCTGATGGAGGTCAGTATAGATGGACTAATAGAGAAAGTCCCACACACTGCTAGAAGGCCAAATATTTTTTCAGAGCTAGATGCAGAAAAAAATTATATTCAGTTTGCAACCTGATGGAGGTCTGTATAGATGGATTAATAGAACAAGTCCCACACACAGCTAGAAGCCCAATATTTTATCAGAGGTAGATGTAGAAAAAAATATATTCAGTTTGCAACCTGATGGAGGTCAGTATAGATGGACTAATACAACAAGTCCCACACAGCTAGAAGCCCAATATTTTTTCAGAGCTAGATGCAGAAAAAAATTATATTCAATTTGCAACCTGATGGAGGTCAGTAGAGATGGAGTAATAGAACAAGTCCCACACACAGCTAGAAGCCCAAATATTTTTTCAGAGCAAGATGCAGATAAAAATTATTTTTAATTTGCAACCTGATGGAGGTCAGTATAGATGGACTAATAGAGAAAGTCCCACACACTGCTAGAAGCCCAAATATTTTTTCAGAGCTAGATGCAGACAAAAAATTATTTTGAATTTGCAGCGTGATGGAGGTCAGTATAGATGGACTAATAGAACAAGTCCCACACACAGCTAGAAGCCCAAATATTTTTTCAGAGGTAGATGCAGATAAAAATTATTTTTAATTTGCAACCTGATGGAGGTCAGTATAGATGGACTAATAGAGAAAGTCCCACACACTGCTAGAAGGCCAAATATTTTTTTCAGAGCTAGATGCAGAAAAAAATTATATTCAGTTTGCAACCTGATGGAGGTCTGTATAGATGGATTAATAGAACAAGTCCCACACACAGCTAGAAGCCTAATATTTTTTCAGAGGTAGATGCAGAAAAAAATATATTCAGTTTGCAACCTGATGGAGGTTGTAACGGGTCTGGGAGGCGGAACCTCTGAGCTACTATACAAGGGGGCTGTCCTTGTAAGGGAGCGGGTGGCGACCAGGGAAGACGGGCAGGGAGTCACAGCAGGTGACTGGGACAGTCTCTGAGTGAACGGGCTGGAGGTCACGGCAAGTGACCGGGGCAGTCTCTGGATGAACGGGCAGATGGTCACGGCAAGTGACCGGGGCAGTCTCTGAATGAACGGGCAGATGGTCACGGCAAGTGACCGGGGCAGTCTCTGAATGAACGGGCAGATGGTCACGGCAAGTGACCGGGGCAGTCTCTGGATGAACGGGCAGATGGTCACGGCAAGTGACCGGGGCAGTCTCTGGGTAAAGGGTTGGTACGACCTGTGGCGGCTGATGATAGACGTGAGCTCCCAGGTGAGCAGGCAAGAGTCTCTGGATGAACGGGTGGTCACAGCATGTGACGGCGGAGCCTCCAGGAAGACCAACAGACAGGCGGCAGATGAGCGCTCCCAGGTGAGCGGGCAGAAGTCTCTGGACAGGCGGGTAGTCACAGCACGTGATGGCAGAGCCTCCAGGTAGGCTAGCAGACAGGCAGCAGATGAGCGCTCCCAGGTGAGCGGGCAGGAGTCACTGGACAGGCAGGTGGTCACAGCACGTGACGGCAGAGCCTCCAGGTAGGCTAGCAGGCAGGTAGCAGATGTGTGCTCCCAGGTGAGCAGGCAAGCTGGTCCATAGACAGACTGACAGGAGTTGGAAGGCAGGCCGTCGGACCTCAGGCAAGCAGGCAGGTGGCTGAAGTGCGCTCCCAGGTGAGCGGACAGGCTGGTCCTTAGACAGACTGACAGGAGTAGTAAGGCAGACCATCGGACCTCAGACTAGCAGGCAGGTAGCAGATAATCAGGCAGGAATAAGACAGCAAGCTGGCAGGAATCTGGCAGGTATCTGGCAGGTAACTGGCAACGGGACCTGAGGGCTGAAGCAGAGTAGTGAACAGTGCAACAACATTGCTCGGGCACCTCCATTTTGGAGGAGGTGCCTTATAAATGGTGAAGTCCTCCGGCCATTGGCCGGGGACTCCTTAGGACGGCGCGCGCGGCCCCTTTAAGAGGGAGGGAGAGCGCGCGCGCCCTAAGCACAGTGGCCGGGAAGGAGCGCGCGCTGCCAGCAGAGCGGGAGGAGGACGCCGGGCACGGAGCAGAGCGGTGAGGGGAACAGCGTCCCTGCCTAGCAGAGGGCAGGGACGCCGGCGCTACAGTACCCCCCCCTTTTAGGCCCCCCCTTTTTTAGGCCAGACAGAAATTTAGCTAGGATAAGAGGGGCATGGATGTTCTCCCGGGGCTCCCACGTTCTCTCCTCAGGACCAAACCCCTTCCAATCTACTAGAAAAAAGGTCTTTCCTCTTACCCTTTTAGTGGCAAGAATGTTCTCTACCTCAAACTCGTCCTCAGCAGAAACCGGAGCAGGAGGCGTACCTGTAGACTTGGAAAAAGAGTTAAGTACCACAGGTTTGAGGAGAGATACATGGAAGGAGTTAGGGATCCATAAGTTGGCCGGGAGTTTCAATTTATAGGCCACCGGGTTGATCTGACTGATGACCTCCAGAGGACCGATGAACCGAGGCCCTAACTTGTAAGAAGGTATCTTGAGTCGGACATATTTAGATGAGAGCCAGACTTTATCTCCAGGACGAAATTGTGGAGGATCCAGGTGTTTTTTGTCAGCGTGTCTTTTCATCCGTTCGGACGACTGAAGGAGTGCGGATCGGGTACTCTCCCAAATGGAGGAAAATTTGCTAACGAGAGATTCCGCAGCCGGGTTGTCCACAGAGGTGGAGACAGGAAAAGGAATCCGAGGATGCTGACCGAAGACTGCAAAAAACGGGGATTTGGAGGAGGATTCGCTCTCGTGATTGTTATAAGAGAACTCGGCCCATGGTAGGAGATCCACCCAGTCTGAATGATGGGCATTAACGAAGTGCCGGAGGTAACTGGTCAGGTTCTGATTGATCCGCTCCACTTGACCATTGGACTGTGGGTGGTAAGCGGAAGAGAAGTCCAGGGTGACGTCTAGCAGTTTACAAGTGGCTCTCCAGAAACGTGAGGTGAACTGTACCCCACGATCCGACACGATGTGGAGGGGCAGGCCATGAAGACGGAAGATGTGGCGGATAAAGTCTTTAGCCAGCTCGGGTGCAGACGGGAGGACTGGCAGGGGAATAAAGTGAGCCATCTTGGAAAAGCGATCCGCGACCACCCAAATGACCGTACAACCGGCGGAGACGGGGAGATCAGTAATGAAGTCCATAGCAATATGCTGCCAGGGGGCAGCAGGCACAGGGAGCGGAAGGAGGCGACCGGCTGGCAGGTGTCTCGGGACTTTGTTGCGGGCGCAGGACACACAGGCAGAAACAAAGTCTATTACGTTTTTGTGCAGGGTAGGCCACCAGTAGTGCCGGGCAATAAGCTGGAGGGTCTTTTTCTGACCGGCGTGGCCAGCTAGTTTAGACGAATGGCCCCAGTGTAGGATCTTCTTCCGATCAGGTACTGAAACAAACGTCTTACCGGGAGGGAGACAATTTAAACTCACGGGAGCCACCTGCATTACTCTGGCGGGATCGATGATATGTTTAGGTTCTTCCTCGAGATCGGACACCAGAAAGGATCGGGACAAGGCGTCTGCTTTGACGTTTTTGTCAGCCGGGCGAAAATGAAGAACAAAATCAAAGCGAGCAAAAAACAAGGACCACCGGGCTTGGCGCGGGTTAAGTCTCTGGGCATGCTGGAGGTAAGCCAAGTTCTTGTGGTCAGTGTAAATTATTACCGGGTGAAGAGCCCCCTCGAGTAGGTAATGCCACTCCTCCAACGCCAGCTTGATGGCCAATAACTCTCGGTCTCCTATGGAATAGTTGCGCTCAGAAGAGGAGAAGAGTTTGGAGAAGAAGCCACAAGTTACCATTCTCCCGGAAGATGATTTTTGAGTAAGTACCGCTCCGGCTCCAGAGGAGGAGGCGTCAACTTCCAGGAAGAACTGCTTGTTGCCGTCCGGGCGGTGCAGCACCGGGGCGGAAGAGAAGGCCTGTTTTAGGGAAAGAAAGGCCTCCTCTGCTTCGGGCGGCCACTCTTTGGGATTAGTACCCTTACGGGTGAGCGCGGAAATTGGGGCAGTCCGGGAAGAGAAGTGTGGTATGAAGAGGCGGTAGTAGTTAGCGAAGCCCAGGAATCGCTGAATGGCCTTCAACCCCTCCGGTCGAGGCCATTTCTCGATGGCAGACAGTTTCTCTGGATCCATTCGTAGGCCGGTCTGAGAAATAATGTAGCCCAAAAACGGAAGCGAGGTCTGCTCAAAGAGGCACTTCTCGTATTTAGCGAAGAGGTGATTCTGCCTGAGCCTGAGCAGGACCTGACGAACGTCCCTCCGGTGAGTCTGGAGATCCGGAGAGAAGACCAAGATATCGTCCAGGTACACCACTACGCAGGAGTAGAGAAGGTCCCGGAAGATGTCATTGACCAACTCTTGAAAGACGGCAGGAGCGTTACAGAGACCAAAGGGCATTACTAGATATTCATAGTGGCCGTCCCGGGTGTTGAATGCCGTCTTCCAGTCATCCCCTGACGGATACGAACCAGGTTGTACGCCCCACGGGGGTCCAGTTTGGTGAAGATTCTAGCCCCCCTCAGACGATCAAATAACTCCGGAATGAGCGGAAGGGGGTACTTATTCTTCACCGTGATCTGGTTAAGGCCTCTATAGTCTATTCAGGGACGGAGAGAGCCGTCCTTCTTTTTGACGAAAAAGAAGCCTGCTCCCGCCGGGGAGGTAGATTTCCGGATGAATCCCCTGGCCAGATTCTCCTCAATATATTCGGACATCGACCGGGTCTCAGCAACGGATAATGGATAAATACGCCCACGGGGAGGAGTAGTACCAGGTAACAGGTCGATAGGGCAGTCGTATGGTCTATGAGGGGGTAGTGTCTCTGCTTCCTTTTTATTAAAGACATCAGCATAAGACCAATAAGGAATCGGAAGTCCAGGTAGATTAGCTGGGGTAGGAGAAGGACGGGCGGGATGAACAGGAACCAAACAAGTCTTATGACAGTCCTGTCCCCAGCGAAGGACTTCTCCGGTCTGCCAGTCAAGCACGGGTGCATGTCTCTGGAGCCAAGGTAGACCTAGTAAGAGGGCGTGAGAGAGTCCAGGCAGAACATGAAAAGAGATGCTCTCAGAGTGCAGCATTCCCACCTGCAGAGTTACGGATTCGGTGATGAGTTGGATGGGACGTGGTAAGATGCCCCCATCCACAGCAGCGACAGATAAAGGTATAGCCAGAGGTTTGGTGGGAATGCGGTATTTTTCTACCAGGGCCTGTGAAATAAGATTCCCGGCCGCTCCAGAGTCAAGTTGGGCTAGTTCAAAATAACGATTCTCCCCGCAGATAATTGAGACTGACAGCAGCAGAGATGGAGAGGATTTATTCTTGTCTAGGTCGACCTCTCTGAGCGAACCTAGACACAGGCGTTTCCCGACCTCTCCGGACAGGTACGGATCCGGTGCTCCTTACTGCCACAGTAGAAGCAGCTCCCCTCGGCACGGCGTAAGTCCTGACGGGTTTTGACCATCTTGGTCTGGTCGACCTGCGTAGGCTCAGGAGAGTGTACCTGGGGAGAGACGGAGGGAGTGACGGGTTTCTGAAGAGTAGGAGCTAGACGTGGAAACCTCCTCTCACGGTTGACCTCTTTGGAACGCTCCTGGAACCGTAGGTCAATCCGGGTGGCAAGAGTTATTAGGTCATCGAGAGTGGTAGGAATGTCCCGACCGGCAAGATCATCTTTAATACAGCCGGACAGACCCTCCCAGAAGACGGATACCAGAGCGTCATTATCTTAGGCCAGCCCCGAGGCAAGGGTACGGAACCGTATGGCATATTGGCCCACGGTGAGATTTCCCTGACGGAGGCGCAGCAGAGATGATGCGGATGAGGTCTTCCGTCCGGGTTCGTCGAAGACTTTCCAGAAAGCCGAGAGAAAGGCAGGCAAGTCGGACACCAGGGGGTCTCCTCTCTCCCATAGAGGATTTAGCCAGGCCAGGGCCTCTCCGGTGAGATGGGACATGATGAAGGCAATTTTGGCCCGGTCGGAGTTAAACTGGTGGGACAATAGTTCAAAGTGCAGGGTGGTTTATGAAGCCGCTAGCTTGAGCGGGGTCGCCTCCGAAGCGTGGAGGTGTAGAAAGCTGGGGTCCGGGGCAGGATGCCATGGTATTGGTGGGCAGCGGCGCTGCCGGGCTGCGAGTCATGACACTAGCGGTGGTTGCTGGTGGAGCAGTCAGAGTGTCCAGGAAAGAGTTGACATTCCGCAGATGACTCAGGATGGACTCCTGTTGGGACCTCTGACGGGACAGTTCATGACGTAGGTCCGAAAGCGAGAGAGCTTGGGTGCCACCGGGTTCCAGGGCCCGAGCAAACTGTAACGGGTCTGGGAGGCGGAACCTCTGAGCTACTATACAAGGGGGCTGTCCTTGTAAGGGAGCGGGTGGCGACCAGGGAAGATGGGCAGGGAGTCACAGCAGGTGACTGGGACAGTCTCTGAGTGAACGGGCTGGAGGTCACGGCAAGTGACCGGGGCAGTCTCTGGATGAACGGGCAGATGGTCACGGCAAGTGACCGGGGCAGTCTCTGAATGAACGGGCAGATGGTCACGGCAAGTGACCGGGGCAGTCTCTGAATGAACGGGCAGATGGTCATGGCAAGTGACCGGGGCAGTCTCTGGATGAACGGGCAGATGGTCACGGCAAGTGACCGGGGCAGTCTCTGGGTAAAGGGTTGGTACGACCTGTGGCGGCTGATGATAGACGTGAGCTCCCAGGTGAGCAGGCAAGAGTCTCTGGATGAACGGGTGGTCACAGCATGTGACGGCGGAGCCTCCAGGAAGACCAACAGACAGGCGGCAGATGAGCGCTCCCAGGTGAGCAGGCAGAAGTCTCTGGACAGGCGGGTGGTCACAGCACGTGACGGCAGAGCCTCCAGGTAGGCTAGCAGACAGGCAGCAGATGAGCGCTCCCAGGTGAGCGGGCAGGAGTCACTGGACAGGCAGGTGGTCACAGCACGTGACGGCGGAGCCTCCAGGTAGGCTAGCAGGCAGGTAGCAGATGTGTGCTCCCAGGTGAGCAGGCAAGCTGGTCCATAGACAGACTGACAGGAGTTGGAAGGCAGACCGTCGGACCTCAGGCAAGCAGGCAGGTGGCTGAAGTGCGCTCCCAGGTGAGCGGACAGGCTGGTCCTTAGACAGACTGACAGAAGTAGTAAGGCAGACCGTCGGACCTCAGACTAGCAGGCAGGTAGCAGATAATCAGGCAGGAATAAGACAGCAAGCTGGCAGGAATCTGGCAGGTATCTGGCAGGTAACTGGCAACGGGACCTGAGGGCTGAAGCAGAGTAGTGAACAGTGCAACAACATTGCTCGGGCACCTCCATTTTGGAGGAGGTGCCTTATAAATGGTGAAGTCCTCCGGCCATTGGCCCTTTAAGAGGGAGGGAGAGCGCGTGCGCGCGCCTTAAGCACAGTGGCCGGGAAGGAGTGCGCGCTCCCAGCAGAGCGGGAGGAGGACGCCGGGCACGGAGCAGAGCGGTGAGGGGAACAGCGTCCCTGCCTAGCAGAGGGCAGGGACGCCGGCGCTACAGAGGTCAGTATAGATGGACTAATAGAACAAGTCCCACACACAGCTAGAAGCCCAATATTTTTTCAGAGCTAGATGCAGAAAAAAATTATATTCAATTTGCAACCTGATGGAGGTCAGTATAGATGGAGTAATAGAACGAGTGCCACACACAGCTAGAAGCCCAAATATTTTTTCAGAGCTAGATGCAGATAAAAATTATTTTTAATTTGCAACCTGATGGAGGTCAGTATAGATGGACTAATAGAGAAAGTCCCACACACTGCTAGAAGGCCAAATATTTTTTCAGAGCTAGATGCAAAAAAAAATTATATTTAGTTTGCAACCTGATGGAGGTCTGTATAGATGGATTAATAGAACAAGTCCCACACAAAGCTAGAAGCCCAATATTTTTTCAGAGGTAGATGCAGAAAAAAATATATTCAGTTTGCAACCTGATGGAGGTCAGTATAGATGGACTAATACAACAAGTCCCACACACAGCTAGAAGCCCAATATTTTTTCAGAGCTAGATGCAGAAAAAAATTATATTCAATTTGCAACCTGATGGAGGTCAGTATAGATGGAGTAATAGAACAAGTCCCACACACAGCTAGAAGCCCAAATATTTTTTCAGAGCTAGATGCAGATAAAAATTATTTTTAATTTGCAACCTGATGGAGGTCAGTATAGATGGACTAATAGAGAAAGTCCCACACACTGCTAGAAGCCCAAATATTTTTTCAGAGCTAGATGCAGAAAAAAATTATATTCAGTTTGCAACCTGATGGAGGTCTGTATAGATGGATTAATAGAACAAGTCCCACACACAGCTACAAGCCCAATATTTTTTCAGAGGTAGATGCAGAAAAAAATATATTCAGTTTGCAACCTGATGGAGGTCAGTATAGATGGACTAATAGAGAAAGTCCCACACACTGCTAGAAGGCCAAATATTTTTTCAGAGCTAGATGCAGAAAAAAATTATATTCAATTTGCAACCTGATGGAGGTCTGTATAGATGGACTAATAGAATGATGCTATGCCCAAAAGATTTTACTTCACTAGGTGCAGTAAAAAAATTGGTATTCTATACACAGGTGGTATGTCTTGCAACACAGATAGGCTACTCCACTGACTAACACACTCTGCAATAGGCCAAAAAGGATTAGCTTTGCTAGATTCAGCCAAATGTTGTGAAAAAAACTTGCACAGCACTGGCACAGACCTGCCTGGCAAAAACTGATAGGAACTGATGTAACCTAGTCCTGAAAAGGACTCCAATTACAATTAGTCTTTACTCCCACAACCTATCTATTTAAGAGCACAGACCTGCCTGATAAAAGGCGTCGGAAATGCTGTAACCTAGTCCTTAAAAGGACTGCAATCACAACTATTCCCTACTCCCAAGCTATCTGTAGATTTGTGCGAAAATTGGCTTGAAATTAACAAGGTATAGCGCACACAGCAACAGCGGTGCCATCTAACACGCAGCTGCAGCAGTGAGAAAATGGTGGCGACGGGGAAAATGGCTTGGTCTTATAGGGCAAGGACATGTGACATACACTGCCAATGACACATGCCCTTGCTTGTGTGAAAAAAAGCACTTCGCTCCGTGTGTGCGCTGCTGATAGGCTGACAGATTGCACCTCCCCACTGTAAATGCGGGAAAGAGAAAAAAAAATGGAGATCTTCATTATTCCTGCAGAGATCCATCCCCTGCCCCTCCCCCCACCCCGCTGTACACTCAAACTGTGTATTAACATTAATTTTCATCATTACTGAGAAAAAATCCAGTTATGATTTTGGTGCACGAACAGTTATCGAACATAACCTCGAACAGCCGAATTTTTCTCAAATCGTTCGTGTTCGCCGAACGGCTCGAACACCGCCCAAAACAGCTCGAATTTGAGATTGGCGAACAGTTCGAGTAGAACAACGCTCATCTCTAGTTTTAACGGTGTTCAGCGGTGTTCGACAGTGTTCTAAGGTGTTCGACGAACAGTTCCACGAACATCCCGGTGTTCGACGAACCGAACCTAACCCGAACACTACGGGGGTGGCTCAACACTAGTGAGGACGCACCCGGGATTAGTGATCCTAACGCAGTTTGTTGTACGCCGGAGGAGCTTGCTACGGCTCTTAAAGGAGTTGTAACTGCTGTCGTGTGGTCAAACAACTGGGGTCCCAGTGGGTGAGACCCGAGACCGCCCACTGCCGCCAGAAGACGGACACCCTCCGGAGTGAGTGTCTGAAGACGGACGTAGTTATCTCTAAAGGACAGATAAGTGCAAGCCTTCAGTAATCTACCTTCTCTTATTCAGCCTGAACTTTTGGGACTGCGCCGTATTGTTCATCCTTTCCGTGTTATAGTTAAACCACAATAGTTTATTGTCCGATTTTACTGTTTTATTGTTGTGTTACTTAAATTAACACTCCCTTCGTGTAGAAACCAAATCTTGAATTAAACCTCTGCCATACTCTTTGCGTGCTGTGTGCGGCATTCGACCCTTTTAACAAATACGTCCTGAATTTTTTTCTAGGGGGATATAATTTGCTATGGCGGCTAAGGGTCTAACAATGGCTGCCTATAAGTACAGGTCCTAGTAAAATGAATTTTCAGTTTATTGGCTGAAGTTTGGATAATCTTTCATTCATTGCCATGGCACTTTAAGATTAATACTTAGAAAATATAAGCTACCCCAAAATATGTGATAACTATGAAACAAGAATAATTCAACAAGAACAGCAAACACGAACCCCTACATTTACATAAGCATGTTTAATTTTTTTTACTAGACTTCAAAACTTGAAGAAAATTAGAGAGTTGGCTAACATGATCAAATTTGGCCAAAATTGCTGCTCCTTTATAGTTAATGTGTCCTGCTGAAGATAGTGTAGTATGTCCATAGAAGGTCAATATCCGTTGACTGTTGGAAGTCCTAGACTTTCCAAAAACAATTTCCTAAAACCTCTTTTCACATCTTTATTTCTTAGAGCATAGATAATGGGATTTAATGCTGGTGTGATCACCGTGAAGAGGATTGCAGTCAGTCTGTCTTGCTCCAGGGAATCCTTAGTCGCTGGTCTCAAATATGTGCAGAAAGCAGTTCCATAATACAAAAAAACGACAGTAAGGTGGGACGTGCAGGTGGAGAGGGCTTTACTTCTACCATGCTCTGACCGCATATTCTGGAGATGGGTTGCAATAAAGAGATAGGAGATAATAATTAAAAGGAATGTACCTAGAGCTACAGAACCTGTAAGTATATTGACCAAGCTCTCGTTAATATGTGTGTCGGTACATGCCAACTTCAACAGAGGTTTTATATCACAGTAAAAATGTGTTATTTTGTTCAAGTTGCAGAAAGGAAGCCTGGAAGTCAAAATTGTATGGGTCAAGGAATATAAAAAACCAACAAGCCAGGACGTGAAGGTTAGTTGCAAACATGCAGCCTTTGCCATAAGGACATGGTACCTCAGTGGGTTACAAATGGCAACATATCGGTCGTAAGACATCGATGCAAGAAGCATGGCCTCCGTACTTCCCAGAAAATGAAACATGTGGAGCTGGACTATGCAACCTTCGAAAGATATTATTTTGTCTTCAAAAACTAAACAGGCCAACAACTTGGGGACGGTTGTGGTGGCGTAGAAGAAATCCAAAAAAGAAAGGTTTCCCAATAGAAAGTACATTGGAGTGTGAAGACTACGATCAGAAATAACCAATGTTACAATGCTTAAATTGCCAATAAAGCTTAGGAGGTAGAATAGAAGAAAAGTAACGAAGAGTAAAACTTCTAAGTGAGGGAGATCAGTGATCCCTAAAAGTATGAATTCTGTTACATGGGTCTCATTTAATTCTTCCATTTAAATCTGTAAGCATATTGTACAAAACTCACAATTTCATAAATAAGTTATCAATTTGTTTATTTAAAGGAATATTCTTGGTTCATTCCCAAAAATTATTTGTTGTCTCATAAAAAAGTCATACAATTTTCTATTAGTTTCCTTTTCTATTTCTTTTCTAGTTTTTTTAATCTCTATTTGTATTTAGTTTAAGCTTTAGAAGAAGATTAAGATCTTAAAGTAAAACCCAAGACAAAAGTTTGAAACCCAACTTTTGCCTAGAGTGGAGGCATCTGCCCCACCAATAAACATATTTGTCCCACCAATAAACATATTTTCCCTAATTTGTGCTGATCCACAAATGAATAGCCTTCAAGAGACAAACACATTAAATAAAGGATTTTTATTATGTGTTTAACACAGAGGCTAAAAATTTGGGCAACATTGATGCATTCTGATATACATAGTACAGGGTATGAGTTTGTAGAGTAAGACTAACATCCCTGAAGAGGGAATAACAGTGTTTCGCACTGTGGATCAGTTTTGCAAGCATCTTTCCATTAATTTCTCCATAAACAGAATAGGTTCATTGGACCATTACCTTGATAAACATTCTCCATGACTCCAGCTCATGCCGCCCCACAGGCACAAAACCCCAGCAACAATGGCCATCACACAGCACTAACACCAGGTGAACAGATGTAAAAAGCTCACCTTCCACAGGCTCTCAGAACGTGAACTGAGAGCACAAATTGGCGAAACCCCTCTTGCAGTCTCCTGCTAATTTAAAAACATCTTGGTCAAATGGGAGGAGTGCTGGCCAAGTAAAACAAAAAAAAGAAGGGACAGTATGCTATAAGCCAAAACTGTATAAAAAAGACATGGACCACACATCCCAATATTCATACTTTCATCTAATGCTGCTAGGCAAAAATTTACAAACTGAACATGAGGTCCTTAGCATAACATTCTGATCAGACTGTGCGAAGTGGAGATCATAGGACTTCATAAAGTGTGATCAGAATGTTATACTAAGAACCTCATGTTCAGTTTGTAAATTTTTACCTAGCAGCATTAGATGAAAGTATGAATATTGGGATGTGCAGTCCATGTCTTTTTTCTACAGTTATGGCATGAAGCTAGTCATGTCCGATAAATTCAGTTTATCGTAGACCTATACATTTCGACCTATTCAGTATTTGCAGGCAGATTTATCTCAACAGTATACCTGTTAGGTGTCATTCTGCTCTATCTTGCCCAGATATACGGCTCATTTGCTGCAGTGTGGTTTGCATCAAAGGTGCAACATAGTCATGAGCTGCGGCTTTCCCATTTACCTTTTCCATATTGATAGATTTCTAATTATGAACACTAATAGGGATAAAGATGTCAATTGTTTGACAGGTAACAGAAAAATGTGACAGGTTCCCCTAAAGTTGCAGACTGCTACTCAACTGAAAAATGATGACTTGAGATGAGCAGACTGATCCATGGAGGATCGAGTTTGAGATTAATTTTTTGGGAATTCACTGTTTCATGAGAATTAAAACATTTTGAGATTCGATTTGTGTTTCGCAAACAAAAAACTTGCCTGACTCCATTTCTTACACTGCTCAAGCAGAGAGCAAGGTAAGGTTTCTTTGTGTTGCCATGTGGGCCTCCCCGTAACGCCCTGCAGCTGCACTGCACAGTATTGGTCAGTACCTGAATCATCACAGATAAGCAGTTCTCCGTGAAACACAGCTTGCATGGCAGAGTTGTTTTCCGTCTCCAGAGTCACTTGGTAAGTCTCTATCTCCTGTAGAGTGCAAGCTCTTATGGTCAGGGGACTCCTTTCTCTCTCTTATGAAGAGTGTAAGCTCTTATGGTCAGTGGGGTTCTCGCTTTCTCTCATGTAGAGTATAAACTCTTATGGTCAGGAGGGGTCATAGAATCATAGAATGGTAGAGTTGGAGGGGATCTCCTGGGTCATCTGGTCCAACCCCCTGCTCAAAGCAGGATTCACTAAATCATCCCAGACAGATGTCTGTCCAGCCTCTGTTTGAAGACGTCCATTGAAGGGAAACTCACCACCTCTCGTGGCCGCCTGTTCCACTTATTGATCAGCCTAACTGTCAAAAAGTTTTTTCTAATATCTAATCTGTGTCTCCTCCCATTCAGTTTCATCCCATTGCTTCTAGTCTTTCCTTGTGCAAATGAGAATAAAGATGATCTTTCTACAATGTGACAGCCCTTGAGATATTTGTAGACAGCAATTAAGTCTCCTCTCAGTCTTCTTTTTTGCAAGCTAAACATTCCCAAATCCTGTAACCGTTCCTCATAGGACATGGTTTGCAGACCGGTCACCATTCTGGTCACTCTTCTCTGAACTTGCTCCAGTTTGTCGATGTCTTTTTTAAAATGTGGTGCTCAAAACTGGACACAGTATTCCAGATGAGGTCTGACCAAAGAGGAGTAAAGTGCGATAATTAGTGTTGAGCGATACCTTCCGATATCAGGAAATATCGGATCGGATTTGATCGGGCCGATACTCAAAAAGTATCGGATATCGCCGATTCCGATACCGGAAACCAATGCAAGTCAATGGGACACAAATATCGGAATGAAAATAAACCTTTTCTTTCCTTGTAGGTTAATTCTACATGAAGGAAAACAACTAACAATAATGTAGAATGTATTGGGGGAGGTGGTTGCCCAAATCGATGGGAACAGTGCTCACAGTGAAACATGAAAAGCCGGCAATTCATCAGCGGCATATACCGGTACCCGACAGTTTAGAACAGAAAGAAAAAAGCATCACACATAGATTAGATAGATAGAAACATTTCAGCCACATATATAAGAAGTACAGTGATAGTGTTGATTACTGTACTTGTCATTTAGTGTAAAGGATTTATTTAAAAAAATAAGTGTTTTCGTGCACCGTCTCTTTAAAAAAGCCGGCCAGCAATTCAGCAGCGGTACCCGACAATTTATAACAGAAAGAATAGAACATCACACATAGCTTAAATAGATAGAAACATGTCAGTCACATATATAAGAAGTACAGGGACAGTGTTGCTTACTTACTTGTCATTTAGTGTAAAGGATTTATTTAAAAAAATAATAGTGTTTTCATGCACCGTCTCTTTAAAAAAGCCGGCCGGCAATTCAGCAGAGGTACCCGACAATTTAGAACAGAAAGATAGAGCATCACACATAGATTAGATAGATAGAAACATGTCAGTCACATATATAAGAAGAACAGTGACAGTGTTGGTTACTGTACTTGTCATTTAGTGTTAAAATAAAGGATTTATTAAAAAAAAAATTGGCGTGGGGTTCCCCATAATTTTAGTCTCTAGCTGAGGTTAAGCAGACGGCTGGGGCAGATATTTGATGCCTGGGAAGGGGGTAATACCCATGGAGCTTCCCAGGCTACTAATATCAGCCCCCAGCTGAATACCTAGCCTTTACTAGCTATTAAAATGGGGGACCCCCCCAAAAAAATGACGTGGGGTCCCCCCTATTTTAATAGCTAGCAAAGGCTAGGCAGACAGCTGGGGGCTGATATTAATAGCCCAGGAAGTGTGCCATGAATATTGGCCCCCTCCCAGGTTAGAAACACCAGCCGTCAGCCGCCCCAGAAATGGGGCATCCATAGGATGTGCCAATTCTGGCACTTAGCCTCGCTCTTCCCACTGCCCTGTAGCGGTGGCAGTGGAGTAATATGGCTGGGGTTGATGTCAGCTTATAATGCCAGCTGACATCAAGCCCAGTTTAGTAATGGAGAGGAGTCTATAAGACACCCCCATTACTAACCCCATAGTCAAAGTTAAAAAAAAATACAACACCCAAAATAAAGTCCTTTAATTGAAATAAATGCACAATTCTTTATTGTTCTAAATTAAACCATACTTACCATCACACTCATTCCAGCTGAAGCCAACGATCTCCTGCAATGAAAGAAAAATAATAAAGCAACATCATCCATACCTTTCGATGGTTCCCAGGACAGCTCCAGCTCTGCTACATCGAGATGACAGGCTGGAACGCAGCAGAAAGCTGCCATCCAGCCTGTCATCCCGCAGACACTGAGAAGCGCAGGCAGGCTTGCGCTCCTCAGTGTCTGGCTGTGACGGCATCCAGATGAGCCAACAATGAACTCAGCTCACCTCATGCACGTCACTGACAGCGTGGGAGAATTCTCTTGCGCATGCGGTGAGCGTAAGAGAATTCTCCTGCTGAAGCGCTGAGCGCAGGAGAATTTTCCCACGCTGTCAGTGACGTGCATGAGGTGAGCTGAGTTCATTGTCGGCTCATCTGGATGCCGTCACAGCCAGACACTGAGGAGCGAAAGCATGCCTGCGCTTCTCAGTGTCTGCGGGATGACAGGCTGGATGGCAGCTTTCTGCTGCGGTCCAGTCTGTCATCTCGATGTAGCAGAGCTGGAGCTGTCCTGGGTACTAGAGATGAGTGTTGTTCAACTCGAACTGTTCGCCAATCTCAAATTCGAGCTGTTTTGGGCGGTGTTCGAGCCGTTCGGCGAACACGAACGATTTGAAAAAAAATTGGCTGTTCGAGGTTATGCTCGATAACTGTTCGTGCACCAAAATCATAACTGGATTTTTTCTCAGTAATGCTGAAAATTAATGTTAATACGCAGTTTGAGTGTACAGCGGGGCGGGGGGAGGTGCAGGGGATGGATCTCTGCAGGAATAATGAAGATCTCCATTTTTTTTTTCTCTTTCCCGCATTTACAGTGGGGAGGTGCAATCTGTCAGCCTATCAGCAGAGCACACACGGAGCGAACTGCTTTTTTTCACACAAGCAAGGGCATGTGTCATTGGCAGTGTATGTCACATGTCCTTGCCCTATAAGACCCAGCCATTTTCCCCGTCGCCACCATTTTCTCACTGCTGCAGCTGCGTGTTAGACGGCACCGCTGTTGCTGTGTGCGCTATACCTTATTAATTTCAAGCCAATTTTCGCACAAATCTACAGATAGCTTGGGAGTAGGGAATAGTTGTGATTGCAGTCCTTTTAAGGACTAGGTTACAGCATTTCCTACGACTTTTATCAGGCAGGTCTGTGCTCTTAAATAGATAGGTTGGGAGTAAAGACTAATTGTAATTGCAGTCCTTTTCAGGACTAAGTTACATCAGTTCCTATCAGTTTTTGCCAGGCATGTCTGTGCCAGTGCTGTGCAAGTTTTTTTCACAGCATTTGGCTAAATCTAGCAAAGCTAATCCTTTTTGGCCTATTGCAGAGTGTGCTAGTCAGTGGAGTAGCCTATCTGTGTTGCAAGCTACACCACCTGTGTATAGAATACCAATTTTTTTACTGCACCTAGTGAAGTAAAACCTTTTGGGAATAGCATCATTCTATTAGTCCATCTATACTGACCTGCATCAGTTTGCAAATTGAATATAATTTGTTTCTGCATCTAGCTCTGAAAAAATATTTGGGCTTCTAGCAGTGTGTGGGACTTGGTCTATTAGTCCATCTATACTGACCTCCATCAGGTTGAAAATTAAAAATAATTTTTATCTGCATCTAGCTCTGAAAAAATATTTGGGCTTCTAGCAGTGTGTGGGACTTGGTCTATTAGTCCATCTATACTGACCTCTGTAGCGCTGGCGTCCCTGCCCTCTGCTAGGCAGGGACGCTGCTCCCCTCACCGCTCTGTTCCGTGCCCGGCGTCCTCTCCCCGCTCTGCTGTCAGCGCGCGCTCCGTCCCGGCGTCCTCCCCCTGCTCTGCTCTCGGCGCGCGCTCCTTCCCGGCCCCTGTGCTTTGGGCGCGCGCGCGCTCCCCTCCTCTTAAAGGGGCCGCGCGCGCCGCCCTAAAGAGTCCCCGGCCAATGGCCGGAGGACTTCATCATATAAAAGGCACCTCCTCCAAAATGGAGGTGCCCGAGCAATGTTGTTTGCACCTGTGTCTCACCTGTGCTTCAGCCCTCAGGTCCCGTTGCCAGTTACCTGCCAGTTACCTGCCTGATTCCTGCCAGTTACCTGCCTGTTTCCTGCCTGAATACTTGTTACCTGTCTGCCAGTCTGAGGTCCGACGGTCTGCCTTACTACTCCTGTCAGTCTGTCTAAGGACCAGCCTGCCCGCTCACCTGGGAGCGCATATCAGCTACCTGCCTGCTTGTCTGAGGTCCGACGGTCTGCTTTACTACTCCGGTCAGTCTGTCTTTGGACCAGCTTGCCCGCTCACCTGGGAGCGCTTCTCCGTTACCTGCCTGCTTGCCAGCCCGGAGGTCCCGTTGTCACGTGCGGTGACCACCAGCTATTCCAGAGACTCTTGCCCGCTCACCTGGGAGCGCTTCTCCGTTACCCGCCTGCCTGCCAGCCCTGAGGCTCCGCCGTCTCGTGCCGTGACCACCTGCTATTCCAGAGACTCTCGCTTGCTCACCTGGGAGCACCCATCTACCATCTGCCTGCTAGCCTACCCGGAGGCTCTGCCATCACAGGTCGTACCTACCCCTTACCCAGAGACTGCCCTGATCACTTGCCGTATCTCCCTGTCCGTTCACCCAGAGACTGCCCTGATCACTTGCCGTATCTCCCTGTCCGTTCATCCAGAGACTGCCACCCGCTCCCTTACAAGGGCCGCCCCCTTGTATAGTAGCTCAGAGGTTCCGCCTCCCGGACCCGTTACAGTTTGCTCGGGCCATGGAACCCGGTGGCACCCAAGCTCCCTCGCTCTCGGACCTCTGTCTTGAACTGTCCCGTCAGAGGTCCCAACAGGAGACCATCCTGGGTCACCTGCGGAATGTTAATACTCGCCTGAACACTCTGTCTGATCCACCAACAACCTCCGCCAGTACCATGGTATCCTTTTCCGGACCCCGGCTCTCTGCACCTCCTCGCTTCGGAGGCGACTCCGTCCTGGCTCGGGGCTTCATAAATCAGTGCACCCTGCATTTTGAACTATTATCCCACCAGTTTAACTCCGACCGAGCCAAAATTGCCTTTATCATGTCCCATCTCACCGGGGAGGCCCTGGCCTGGCTAAATCCTCTATGGGAGAGAGGAGACCCCCTGGTGTCCGACTTGCCTGCCTTTCTCACGGCTTTCCGGAAAGCCTTCGACGAACCCGGACGGAGGACCTCATCCGCATCATCTCTGCTACGCCTCCGTCAGGGAAGCCTCACCGTGGGTCAATATGCCATACGGTTCCGCACCCTTGCCTCGGAGCTGGCCTGGGATAACGAAGCTCTGGTATCCGTCTTCTGGGAGGGTCTGTCCGGCCGTATTAAAGATGAACTTGCTGGTCGGGACATTCCTACCACTCTCGATGATCTAATAACCCTTGCCACCCGGATTGACCTACGGTTCCAGGAGCGTGCCAAAGAGGTCACCCGTGAGAGAAGGATTCCACGTCTAGCTCCTACTTTCCAGGAACCCGTCATTCCTTCCGTTTCTCCACAGGTACACTCTCCTGAGCCTATGCAGGTCGACCAGACCAAGATGGTCAAATCCCGTCAGGATTTCCGCCGTGCCGAGGGGAGCTGCTTCTACTGTGGCAGTAAGGAGCATCTGATCCGTGCCTGCCCGGAGAGGTCGGGAGAACGCCTGTATCTAGGTTCACTCAGAGGGGTCGATCTAGACAAAAATAAATCCTCTCCATCCCTGCTGTTGTCAGTCTCAATCATCTGCGGGGAGAATCGTTATTCCGAACTAGCCCAACTTGACTCTGGAGCAGCCGGAAATCTTATTTCACAGTCCCTGGTGGAGAAATTCCGCATCCCCACCAAACCTCTGGCTGTACCCTTGTCTGTTGTTGCCGTGGATGGGGGCCTCTTACCTCGCCCCATCCAATTCATCACCGAATCCATTACTCTGCAGGTGGGAATGCTGCATTCAGAGAGTATCTCCTTTCACGTTCTGCCTGATCTCCCTCACGCCCTCTTGCTAGGTCTGCCTTGGCTCCAGAGACATGCACCCGTGCTTGACTGGCAAACCGGAGAAGTCCTTCACTGGGGACAGGCCTGTCATAAAACCTGCCTGGTTCCCGTCCATTCCGTCCGCCCCTCTCCTATCCCAGCTAATCTACCTGGACTTCCGATTCCTTATTGGTCTAGTGCTGATGTCTTTGTTAAGGAGGAGGCAGAGACATCACCACCTCATAGACCATGTGACTGCCCCATCGATCCCGCCAGAGTAATGCAGGTGGCTCCCGTGAGTCTAAATTGTCTCCCTCCTGGTAAGACGTTCGTATCGGTACCTGATCGGGAGAGAATCCTACACTGGGGTCATTCGTCTAAACTAGCTGACCACGCCGGTCGGAAAAAGACCCTCCAGCTTATTACCCGACACTACTGGTGGCCTAACCTGCACAAGGATGTTATGGACTTTGTTTCTGCCTGTGTGTCCTGCGCCCGCAACAAAGTTCCGAGACACCTGTCGGCCGGCCGCCTTCTTCCTCTGCCAGTACCTGCTGCCCCCTGGCAGCATTTAGCGATGGACCCTCCTCAATTCCGTCCTGGGGATAAAGTCTGGCTCTCGTCCAAATATGTCCGACTCAAGATCCCTTCCTATAAGTTAGGGTCTCGGTTCATCGGCCCACTGGTGGTCATCGGTCAGATCAACCCGGTAGCCTATAAATTGAAACTCCCGGCCAACTTACGGATCCCTAACTCCTTCCATGTATCTCTCCTCAAACCTGTGGTACTTAACTCTTTTTCTAAGTCTACAGGTACGCCTTCTGCTCTGGTTTCTGCTGAGGACAAGTTTGAGGTAGAGAACATTCTTGCCAGCAAAAGGGTAAGAGGAAAGACCTTTTTTCTGGTAGATTGGAGGGGGTTTGGTCCTGAGGAGAGAACGTGGGAGCCCCGGGAGAACATCCATGCCCCTCTCATCCTAGCTAAATTTCTGTCTGGCCTAAAAAAGGGGGGGCCTAAAGGGGGGGGTACTGTAGCGCTGGCGTCCCTGCCCTCTGCTAGGCAGGGACGCTGCTCCCCTCACCGCTCTGTTCCGTGCCCGGCGTCCTCTCCCCGCTCTGCTGTCAGCGCGCGCTCCGTCCCGGCGTCCTCCCCCTGCTCTGCTCTCGGCGCGCGCTCCTTCCCGGCCCCTGTGCTTTGGGCGCGCGCGCGCGCGCTCCCCTCCTCTTAAAGGGGCCGCGCGCGCCGCCCTAAAGAGTCCCCGGCCAATGGCCGGAGGACTTCATCATATAAAAGGCACCTCCTCCAAAATGGAGGTGCCCGAGCAATGTTGTTTGCACCTGTGTCTCACCTGTGCTTCAGCCCTCAGGTCCCGTTGCCAGTTACCTGCCAGTTACCTGCCTGATTCCTGCCAGTTACCTGCCTGTTTCCTGCCTGAATACTTGTTACCTGTCTGCCAGTCTGAGGTCCGACGGTCTGCCTTACTACTCCTGTCAGTCTGTCTAAGGACCAGCCTGCCCGCTCACCTGGGAGCGCATATCAGCTACCTGCCTGCTTGTCTGAGGTCCGACGGTCTGCTTTACTACTCCGGTCAGTCTGTCTTTGGACCAGCTTGCCCGCTCACCTGGGAGCGCTTCTCCGTTACCTGCCTGCTTGCCAGCCCGGAGGTCCCGTTGTCACGTGCGGTGACCACCAGCTATTCCAGAGACTCTTGCCCGCTCACCTGGGAGCGCATCTCCGTTACCCGCCTGCCTGCCAGCCCTGAGGCTCCGCTGTCTCGTGCCGTGACCACCTGCTATTCCAGAGACTCTCGCTTGCTCACCTGGGAGCACCCATCTACCATCTGCCTGCTAGCCTACCCGGAGGCTCTGCCATCACAGGTCGTACCTACCCCTTACCCAGAGACTGCCCTGATCACTTGCCGTATCTCCCTGTCCGTTCACCCAGAGACTGCCCTGATCACTTGCCGTATCTCCCTGTCCGTTCATCCAGAGACTGCCACCCGCTCCCTTACAAGGGCCGCCCCCTTGTATAGTAGCTCAGAGGTTCCGCCTCCCGGACCCGTTACAACCTCCATCAGGTTGAAAATTGAATATAATTTTTTTCTGCATCTAGCTCTGAAAAAATATTTGGCCTTCTAGCAGTGTGTGGGACTTGTTCTATTAGTCCATCTATACTGACCTCCATCAGGTTGCAAATTAAAAATAATTTTTATCTGCATCTAGCTCTGAAAAAATATTTGGGCTTCTAGCAGTGTGTGAGACTTGGTCTATTACTCCATCTATACTGACCTCCATCAGGTTGCAAATTGAATATAATGTTTTTCTGCATCTAGCTCTCAAAAAATATTTGGGCTTCTAGCAGTGAGTGGGACTTGGTCTATTAGTCCATCTATACTGACCTCCATCAGGTTGCAAATTGAATAAAATGTTTTTCTGCATCTAGCTCTGAAAAAATATTTGGGCTTCTAGCAGTGTGTGGGACTTGGTCTATTAGTCCATCTATACTGACCTCCATCAGGTTGCAAATTGAATAGAATTTTTTTCTGCATCTAGCTCTGAAAAAATATTTGGGCTTCTAGCAGTGTGTGGGATTTGGTCTATTAGTCCATCTATACTGACCTCCATCAGGTTGCAAATTGAATATAATATTTTTCTGCATCTAGCTCTGAAAAAATATTTGGGCTTCTAGCAGTGTGTGGGACTTGGTCTATTAGTCCATCTATACTGACCTCCATCATTTTGCAAATTGAATAGAATTTTTTTCTGCACCTAGCTCTGAAAAAATATTTGGCCTTCTAGCAGTGTGTGGGACTTGTTCTATTAGTCCATCTATACTGACCTCCATCAGGTTGCAAACTAAAAATAATTTTTATCTGCATCTAGCTCTGAAAAAATATTTGGGCTTCTAGCAGTGTGTGGGACTTGGTCTATTAGTCCATCTATACTGACCTCCATCAGGTTGAAAATTAAAAATAATTTGCATCTGCATCTAGCTCTGAAAAAATATTTGGGCTTCTAGCAGTGTGTGGGACTTGTTCTATTAGTCCATCTATACTGACCTCCATCAGGTTGCAAATTGAATATAATTTTTTTCTGCATCTAGCTCTGAAAAAATATTTGGGCTTCCAGCAGTGTGTGGGACTTGGTCTATTAGTCCATCTATACTGACCTCCATGAGGTTGAAAATTAAAAATATTTTTTATCTGCATCTAGCTCTGAAAAAATATTTGGTCTTCTAGCAGTGTGTGGGACTTGTTCTATTAGTCCATCTATACTGACCTCCATCAGGTTGAAAATTAAAAATATTTTTTATCTGCATCTAGCTCTGAAAAAATATTTGGGCTTCTAGCAGTGTGTGGGACTTGTTCTATTAGTCCATCTATACTGACCTCCATCAAGTTGCAAATTGAATATAATTTTTTTCTGCATCTAGCTCTGAAAAAATATTTGGGCTTCTAGCAGTGTGTGGGACTTGGTCTATTAGTCCATCTATACTGACCTCCATCAGGTTGAAAATTAAAAATATTTTTTATCTGCATCTAGCTCTGAAAAAATATTTGGCCTTCTAGCAGTGTGCGGGACTTGTTCTATTAGTCCATCTATACTGACCTCCATCAGGTTGCAAATTAAAAATAATTTTTATCTGCATTTAGCTCTGAAAAAATATTTGGCCTTCTAGCAGTGTGTGGGACTTGTTCTATTAGTCCATCTATACTGACCTCCATCAGGTTGCAAATTGAATAAAAAAATGTTCTGCATCTAGCTCTGAAAAAATATTTGGCATTCTAGCAGTGTATGGGACTTGTTCTATTAGTCCATCTATACTGACCTCCATCAGGTTGCAAATTGAATATAATTTTTTTCTGCATCTAGCTCTGAAAATATATTTGGGCTTCTATCAGTGTTTGGGACTTGGTCTATTAGTCCATCTATACTGACCTCCATCAGGTTGCAAATTGAATATAATTTTTTTATGCATCTAGCTCTGAAAAATATTTGGCCTTCTAGCAGTGTGTGGGACGTGTTCTATTAGTCCATCTATACTGACCTCCATCAGGTTGCAAATTAAAAATAATTTTTATCTGCATCTAGCTCTGAAAAAATATTTGGCCTTCTAGCAGTGTGTGGGACTTGTTCTATTAGTCCATATATATTGACCTCCATCAGGTTGCAAATTAAACATAATTTTTATCTGCATCTAGCTCTGAAAAAATATTTGGCCTTCTAGCAGTGTGTGGGACTTGGTTTATTAGTCCATCTATACTGACCTCCATCAGGTTGCAAATTCAAAATAATTTTTTGTCTGCATCTACCTCTGAAAAAATATTTGGCCTTCTAGCAGTGTGTGGGACTTGTTCTATTAGTCCATCTATACTGACCTCCATCAGTTTGCAAATTCAAAATAATTTTTATCTGCATCTAGCTCTGAAAAAATATTTGGCTTCTAGCAGTGTGTGGGACTTGGTCTATTACTCCATCTATACTGACCTCCATCCGGTTGCAAATTGAATATAATTTTTTTCTGCATCTAGCTATGAAAAAATATTTGGGCTTCTAGCAGTGTGTGGGACTTGTTCTATTAGTTCATCTATACTGACCTCCATCAGGTTTCAAATTGAATATAATTTTTTTCTGCATCTAGCTCTGAAAAAATATTTGGGCTTCTAGCAGTGTGTGGGACTTGGTCTATTAGTCCATCTATACTGACCTCCATCAGGTTGCAAATTGAATATAATTTATTTCTGCATCTAGTTCTGAAAAAATATTTGGGCTTCTAGCAGTGTGTGGGACTTGTTCTATTAGTCCATCTATACTGACCTCCTTCAGGTTGCAAATTAAAAATAATTTTCATCTGCATCTAGCTCTGAAAAAATATTTGGGCTTCTAGCAGTGTGTGGGACTTGTACTATTAGTCGATCTATACTGACCTCCATCAGGTTGCAAATTAAAAATAATTTTTATCTGCATCTAGCTCTGAAAAAATATTTGGGCTTCAAGCAGTGTGTGGGACTTGTTCTATTAGTCCATCTATACTGACCTCCATCAGGTTGCAAATTGAATGTAATTTTTTTCTGCATCTAGCTCTGAAAAAATATTTGGGCTTCTAGCAGTGTGTGGGACTTGGTCTATTAGTCCATCTATACTGACCTCCATCAGGTTGAAAATTAAACATAATTTTTATCTGCATCTAGCTCTGAAAAAATATTTGGCCTTCTAGCAGTGTGTGTGACTTGTTCTATTAGTCCATCTATACTGACCTCCATCAGGTTACAAATTAAAAATAATTTTTATCTGCATCTAGCTCTGAAAAAATATTTGGCCTTCTAGCAGTGTGTGGGACTTGTTCTATTAGTCCATCTATACTGACCTCCATCAGGTTGCAAATTGAGTATAATTTTTTTCTGCATCTAGCTCTGAAAATATATTTGGGCTTCTATCAGTGTTTGCGACTTGGTCTATTAGTCCATCTATACTGACCTCCATCAGGTTGCAAATTGAATATAATTTTTTTATGCATCTAGCTCTGAAAAATATTTGGCCTTCTAGCAGTGTGTGGGACGTGTTCTATTAGTCCATCTATACTGACCTCCATCAGGTTGCAAATTAAAAATAATTTTTATCTGCATCTAGCTCTGAAAAAATATTTGGCCTTCTAGCAGTGTGTGGGACTTGTTCTATTAGTCCATATATACTGAGCTCCATCAGGTTGCAAATTAAACATAATTTTTATCTTCATCTAGCTCTGAAAAAATATTTGGCCTTCTAGCAGTGTGTGGGACTTGGTCTATTAGTCCTTCTATACTGACCTCCATCAGGTTGCAAATTCAAAATAATTTTTTGTCTGCATCTACCTCTGAAAAAATATTTGGCCTTATAGCAGTGTGTGGGACTTGTTCTATTAGTCCATCTATACTGACCTCCATCAGGTTGCAAAGTGAATATAATTTTTTTCTGCATCTAGCTCTGAAAAAATATTTGGCCTTCTAGCAGTGTGTGGGACTTGTTCTATTAGTCCTTCTATACTGACCTCCATCAGGTTGCAAATTCAAAATAATTTTTTGTCTGCATCTACCTCTGAAAAAATATTTGGCCTTCTAGCAGTGTGTGGGACTTGTTCTATTAGTCCATCTATACTGACCTCCATCAGTTTGCAAATTCAAAATAATTTTTATCTGCATCTAGCTCTGAAAAAATATTTGGGCTTCTAGCAGTGTGTGGGACTTGGTCTATTACTCCATCTATACTGACCTCCATCCGGTTGCAAATTGAATATAATTTTTTTCTGCATCTAGCTATGAAAAAATATTTGGGCTTCTAGCAGTGTGTGGGACTTGTTCTATTAGTCCATCTATACTGACCTCCATCAGGTTTCAAATTGAATATAATTTTTTTCTGCATCTAGCTCTGAAAAAATATTTGGGCTTCTAGCAGTGTGTGGGACTTGGTCTATTAGTCCATCTATACTGACCTCCTTCAGGTTGCAAATTGAATATAATTTATTTCTGCATCTAGCTCTGAAAAAATATTTGGGCTTCTAGCAGTGTGTGGGACTTGTTCTATTAGTCCATCTATACTGACCTCCTTCAGGTTGCAAATTAAAAATAATTTTCATCTGCATCTAGCTCTGAAAAAATATTTGGGCTTCTAGCAGTGTGTGGGACTTGTACTATTAGTCGATCTATACTGACCTCCATCAGGTTGCAAATTAAAAATAATTTTTATCTGCATCTAGTTCTGAAAAAATATTTGGCCTTCTAGCAGTGTGTGGGACTTGTTCTATTAGTCCATCTATACTGACCTCCATCAGGTTACAAATTAAAAATAATTTTCATCTGCATCTAGCTCTGAAAAAATATTTGGCCTTCTAGCAGTGTGTGGGACTTGTTCTATTAGTCCATCTATACTGACCTCCATCAGGTTGCAAATTGAGTATAATTTTGTTCTGCATCTAGCTCTGAAAATATATTTGGGCTTCTATCAGTGTTTGCGACTTGGTCTATTAGTCCATCTATACTGACCTCCATCAGGTTGCAAATTGAATATAATTTTTTTATGCATCTAGCTCTGAAAAATATTTGGCCTTCTAGCAGTGTGTGGGACGTGTTCTATTAGTCCATCTATACTGACCTCCATCAGGTTGCAAATTAAAAATAATTTTTATCTGCATCTAGCTCTGAAAAAATATTTGGCCTTCTAGCAGTGTGTGGGACTTGTTCTATTAGTCCATATATACTGACCTCCATCAGGTTGCAAATTAAACATAATTTTTATCTGCATCTAGCTCTGAAAAAATATTTGGCCTTCTAGCAGTGTGTGGGACTTGGTCTATTAGTCCTTCTATACTGACCTCCATCAGGTTGCAAATTCAAAATAATTTTTTGTCTGCATCTACCTCTGAAAAAATATTTGGCCTTCTAGCAGTGTGTGGGACTTGTTCTATTAGTCCATCTATACTGACCTCCATCAGGTTGCAAATTGAATATAATTTTTTTCTGCATCTAGCTCTGAAAAAATATTTGGGCTTCTAGCAGTGTGTGGGACTTGGTCTATTAGTCCATCTATACTGACCTCCATCAGGTTGAAAATTAAAAATATTTTTTATCTGCGTCTAGCTCTGAAAAAATATTTGGGCTTCTAGCAGTGTGTGGGACTTGTTCTATTAGTCCATCTATACTGACCTCCATCAGGTTGCAAACTGAATATAATTTTTTTCTGCATCTAGCTCTGAAAACATATTTGGGCTTCTAGCAGTGTGTGGGACTTGGTCTATTAGTCCATCTATACTGACCTCCATCAGGTTGAAAATTAAAAATATTTTTTATCTGCATCTAGCTCTGAAAAAATATTTGGCCTTCTAGCAGTGTGTGGGACTTGGTCTATTAGTCCATCTATACTGACCTCCATCAGGTTGCAAATTAAAAATAATTTTTATCTGCATCTAGCTCTGAAAAAATATTTGGCCTTCTAGCAGTGTGTGGGACTTGTTCTATTAGTCCATCTATACTGACCTCCATCAGGTTGCAAATTGAATAAAAAAATGTTCTGTATCTAGCTCTGAAAAAATATTTGGCCTTCTAGCAGTGTGTGGGACTTGTTCTATTAGTCCATATATACTGACCTCCATCAGGTTGCAAATTAAACATAATTTTTATCTGCATCTAGCTCTGAAAAAATATTTGGCCTTCTAGCAGTGTGTGGGACTTGGTCTATTAGTCCATCTATACTGACCTCCATCAGGTTGCAAATTCAAAATAATTTTTTGTCTGCATCTACCTCTGAAAAAATATTTGGCCTTCTAGCAGTGTGTGGGACTTGATCTATTAGTCCATCTATACTGACCTCCATCAGTTTGCAAATTCAAAATAATTTTTATCTGCATCTAGCTCTGAAAAAATATTTGGGCTTCTAGCAGTGTGTGGGACTTGGTCTATTACTCCATTTATACTGACCTCCATCCGGTTGCAAATTGAATATAATTTTTTTCTGCATCTAGCTCTGAAAAAATATTTGGGCTTCTAGCAGTGTGTGGGACTTGGTCTATTAATCCATCTATACTGACCTCCATCAGGTTGAAAATTAAAAATAATTTTCATCTGCATCTAGCTCTGAAAAAATATTTGGGCTTCTAGCAGTGTGTGGGACTTGGTCTATTAGTCCATCTATACTGACCTCCATCAGGTTGAAAATTAAAAATATTTTTTATCTGCGTCTAGCTCTGAAAAAATATTTGGGCTTCTAGCAGTGTGTGGGACTTGTTCTATTAGTCCATCTATACTGACCTCCATCAGGTTGCAAACTGAATATAATTTTTTTCTGCATCTAGCTCTGAAAAAATATTTGGGCTTCTAGCAGTTTGTGGGACTTGGTCTATTAGTCCATCTATACTGACCTCCATCAGGTTGAAAATTAAAAATATTTTTTATCTGCATCTAGCTCTGAAAAAATATTTGGCCTTCTAGCAGTGTGTGGGACTTGGTCTATTAGTCCATGTATACTGACCTCCATCAGGTTGCAAATTAAAAATAATTTTTATCTGCATCTAGCTCTGAAAAAATATTTGGCCTTCTAGCAGTGTGTGGGACTTGTTCTATTAGTCCATCTATACTGACCTCCATCAGGTTGCAAATTGAATAAAAAAATGTTCTGTATTTGGCTCTGAAAAAATATTTGGCCTTCTAGCAGTGTGTGGGACTTGTTCTATTAGTCCATATATACTGACCTCCATCAGGTTGCAAATTAAACATAATTTTTATCTGCATCTAGCTCTGAAAAAATATTTGGCCTTCTAGCAGTGTGTGGGACTTGGTCTATTAGTCCATCTATACTGACCTCCATCAGGTTGCAAATTCAAAATAATTTTTTGTCTGCATCTACCTCTGAAAAAATATTTTACCTTCTAGCAGTGTGTGGGACTTGATCTATTAGTCCATCTATACTGACCTCCATCAGTTTGCAAATTCAAAATAATTTTTATCTGCATCTAGCTCTGAAAAAATATTTGGGCTTCTAGCAGTGTGTGGGACTTGGTCTATTACTCCATTTATACTGACCTCCATCCGGTTGCAAATTGAATATAATTTTTTTCTGCATCTAGCTCTGAAAAAATATTTGGGCTTCTAGCAGTGTGTGGGACTTGGTCTATTAATCCATCTATACTGACCTCCATCAGGTTGAAAATTAAAAATAATTTTCATCTGCATCTAGCTCTGAAAAAATATTTGGGCTTCTAGCAGTGTGTGGGACTTGTTCTATTAGTCCATCTATACTGACCTTCATCAGGTTTCAAATTGAATATAATTTTTTTCTGCATCTAGCTCTGAAAAAATATTTGGGCTTCTAGCAGTGTGTGGGACTTGGTCTATTAGTCCATCTATACTGACTTCCATCCGGTTGCAAATTGAATAAAATTTTTTTATGCATCTAGCTCTGAAAAAATATTTGGGCTTCTAGCAGTGTGTGGGACTTGGTCTATTAGTCCATGTATACTGACCTCCATCAGATTGAAAATTAAAAATAATTTTTATCTGCATCTAGCTCTGAAAAAATATTTGGGCTTCTAGCAGTGTGTAGGACTTGGTCTATTAGTCCATCTATACTGACCTCCATCAGGTTGCAAATTGAATATAATTTTTTTCTGCATCTAGCTCTGAAAAAATTTTTGGGCATCTAGCAGTGTGTGGGACTTGGTCTATTAGTCCATCTATACTGACCTCCATCAGGTAGCAAATTGAATATAATTTTTTTCTGCATCTAGCTTCGAAAAAATATTTGGGCTTCTAGAAGTGTGTGGGACTTGTTCTATTAGTCCATCTATACTGACCTCCATAAGGTTGCAAATTAAAAATAATTTTTATCTGCATCTAGCTCTGAAAAAATATTTGGCCTTCTAGCAGTGTGTGGGACTTGGTCTATTAGTCCATCTATATTGACCTCCATGAGGTTGCAAATTGAATAAAAAAATTTTCTGCATCTAGCTCTGAAAAAATATTTGGCCTTCTAGCAGTGTGTGGGACTTGTTCTATTAGTCCATATATACTGACCTCCATCAGGTTGCAAATTAAACATAATTTTTATCTGCATCTAGCTCTGAGAAAATATTTGGCCTTCTAGCAGTGTGTGGGACTTGGTCTATTAGTCCATCTATACTGACCTCCATCAGGTTGCAAATTCAAAATAATTTTTTGTCTGCATCTACCTCTGAAAAAATATTTGGCCTTCTAGCAGTGTGTGGGACTTGTTCTATTAGTCCATCTATACTGACCTCCATCAGTTTGCAAATTCAAAATAATTTTTATCTGCATCTAGCTCTGAAAAAATATTTGGGCTTCTAGCAGTGTGTGGGACTTGGTCTATTACTCCATTTATACTGACCTCCATCCGGTTGCAAATTGAATATAATTTTTTTCTGCATCTAGCTCTGAAAATATATTTGGGCTTCTAGCAGTGTGTGGGACTTGGTCTATTAATCCATCTATACTGACCTCCATCAGGTTGAAAATTAAAAATAATTTTTATCTGCATCAAGCTCTGAAAAAATATTTGGGCTTCTAGCAGTGTGTGGGACTTGTTCTATTAGTCCATCTATACTGACCTTCATCAGGTTTCAAATTGAATATAATTTTTTTCTGCATCTAGCTCTGAAAAAATATTTGGGCTTCTAGCAGTGTGTGGGACTTGGTCTATTAGTCCATCAATAATGACTTCCATCCGGTTGCAAATTGAATATAATTTTTTTATGCATCTAGCTCTGAAAAAATATTTGGGCATCTAGCAGTGTGTGAGACTTGGTCTATTAGTCCATCTATACTGACCTCCATCAGATTGAAAATTAAAAATAATTTTTATCTGCATCTAGCTCTGAAAAAATATTTGGGCTTCTAGCAGTGTGTAGGACTTGTTCTATTAGTCCATCTATACTGACCTCCATCAGGTTGCAAATTGAATATAATTTTTTTCTGCATCTAGCTCTGAAAAAATATTTGGGCATCTAGCAGTGTGTGGGACTTGGTCTATTAGTCCATCTATACTGACCTCCATCAGGTAGCAAATTGAATGTAATTTTTTTCTGCATTTAGCTCTGAAAAAATATTTGGGCTTCTAGCAGTGTGTGGGACTTGGTCTATTAGTCCACCTATACTGACCTCCATCAGGTTGCAAATTGAATATAATTTTTTTCTGCATCTAGCTCTGAAAAAATATTTGGGCTTCTAGAAGTGTGTGGGACTTGTTCTATTATTCCATCTATACTGACCTCCATAAGGTTTCAAATTAAAAATAATTTTTATCTGCATCTAGCTCTGAAAAAATATTTGGCCTTCTAGCAGTGTGTGGGACTTGGTCTATTAGTCCATCTATATTGACCTCCATGAGGTTGCAAATTGAATAAAAAAAATTTCTGCATCTAGCTCTGAAAAAATATTTGGCCTTCTAGCAGTGTGTGGGACTTGTTCTATTAGTCCATCTATACTGACCTCCATCAGGTTGCAAATTAAAAATAATTTTTATCTGCATCTAGCTCTGAAAAAATATTTGGGCTTCTAGCAGTGTGTGGGACTTGGTCTATTAGTCCATCTATACTGACCTCCATCAGGTTGCAAATTAAATATAATTTTTTTCTGCATCCAGCTCTGAAAAAATATTTGTCCTTCTAGCAGTGTGTGGGACTTGTTCTATTAGTCCATCTATACTGACCTCCATCAGGTTGCAAATTAAAAATTATTTTTATCTGCATCTAGCTCTGAAAAAATATTTGGTCTTCTAGCAGTGTGTGAGATTGTTCTATTAGTCCATCTATACTGACCTCCATCAGGTTGCAAATTGAATACAATTTTTTTCTGCATCTAGCTCTGAAAAAATATTTGGTCTTCTAGCAGTGTGTGAGACTTGTTCTATTAGTCCATCTATACTGACCTCCATCAGGTTGCAAATTGAATACAATTTTTTTCTGCATCTAGCTCTGAAAAAATATTTGGGCTTCTAGCAGTGTGTGGTACTTGGTCTATTAGTCCATCTATACTGACCTCCATCAGGTTGCAAATTGAATATAATTTTTTTCTGCATCTAGCTCTGAAAAAATATTTGGGCTTCTAGCAGTGTGTGGGACTTGGTCTATTAGTCCATCTATACTGACCTCCATCAGGTTGCAAGTTAAAAATAATTTTTATCTGCATCTAGCTCTGAAAAAATATTTGGCCTTCTAGCAGTGTGTGGGACTTGTTCTATTAGTCCATCTATACTGACCTCCATCAGGATGCAAATTGAATATAATTTTTTTCTGCATCTAGCTCTGAAAAAATATTTGGGCTTCTAGCAGTGTGTGGGACTTGTTCTATTAGTCCATCTATACTGACCTCCATAAGGTTGCAAATTAAAAATAATTTTTATCTGCATCTAGCTCTGAAAAAATATTTGGCCTTCTAGCAGTGTGTGGGACTTGGTCTATTAGTCCATCTATATTGACCTCCATGAGGTTGCAAATTGAATAAAAAAATTTTCTGCATCTAGCTCTGAAAAAATATTTTGGCTTCTAGCAGTGTGTGGGACTTGGTCTATTAGTCCATCTATACTGACCTCCATCAGGTTGCAAATTAAATATATTTTTTTTCTGCATCCAGCTCTGAAAAAATATTTGGCCTTCTAGCAGTGTGTGGGACTTGTTCTATTAGTCCATCTATACTGACCTCCATCAGGTTGCAAATTAAAAATTATTTTTATCTGCATCTAGCTCTGAAAAAATATTTGGTCTTCTAGCAGTGTGTGAGACTTGTTCTATTAGTCCATCTATACGGACCTCCATCAGGTTGCAAATTGAATACAATTTTTTTCTGCATCTAGCTCTGAAAAAATATTTGGGCTTCTAGCAGTGTGTGGTACTTGGTCTATTAGTCCATCTATACTGACCTCCATCAGGTTGCAAATTGAATATAATTTTTTTCTGCATCTAGCTCTGAAAAAATATTTGGGCTTCTAGCAGTGTGTGGTACTTGGTCTATTAGTCCATCTATACTGACCTCCATCAGGTTGCAAATTGAATATAATTTTTATCTGCATCTAGCTCTGAAAAAATATTTGGCCTTCTAGCAGTGTGTGGGACTTGTTCTATTAGTCCATCTATACTGACCTCCATCAGGTTGGAAATTAAAAATAATTTTTATCTGCATCTAGCTCTGAAAAAATATTTGGCCTTCTAGCAGTGTGTGGGACTTGTTCTATTAGTCCATCTATACTGACCTCCATCAGGATGCAAATTGAATATAATTTTTTTCTGCATCTAGCTCTGAAAAAATATTTGGGCTTCTAGCAGTGTGTGGGACTTGTTCTATTAGTCCATCTATACTGACCTCCATAAGGTTGCAAATTAAAAATAATTTTTATCTGCATCTAGCTCTGAAAAAAAATTTGGCCTTCTAGCAGTGTGTGGGACTTGGTCTATTAGTCCATCTATATTGACCTCCATGAGGTTGCAAATTGAATAAAAAAATTTTCTGCATCTAGCTCTGAAAAAATATTTGGCCTTCTAGCAGTGTGTGGGACTTGTTCTATTAGTCCATCTATACTGACCTCCATCAGGTTGCAAATTGAATATAATTTTTTTCTGCATCTAGCTCTGAAAAAATATTTTGGCTTCTAGCAGTGTGTGGGACTTGGTCTATTAGTCCATCTATACTGACCTCCATCAGGTTGCAAATTAAATATAATTTTTTTCTGCATCTAGCTCTGAAAAAATATTTGGGCTTCTAGCAGTGTGTGGGACTTGGTCTATTAGTCCATCTATACTGACCTCCATCAGGTTGCAAATTGAATATAATTTTTTTCTACATCCAGCTCTAAAAAAATATTTGGCCTTCTAGCAGTGTGTGGGACTTGTTCTATTAGTCCATCTATACTGACCTCCATCAGGTTGCAAATTAAAAATTATTTTTATCTGCATCTAGCTCTGAAAAAATATTTGGTCTTCTAGCAGTGTGTGAGACTTGTTCTATTAGTCCATCTATACTGACCTCCATCAGGTTGCAAATTGAATACAATTTTTTTCTGCATCTAGCTCTGAAAAAATATTTGGGCTTCTAGCAGTGTGTGGTACTTGGTCTATTAGTCCATCTATACTGACCTCCATCAGGTTGCAAATTGAATATAATTTTTTTCTGCATCTAGCTCTGAAAAAATATTTGGGCTTCTAGCAGTGTGTGGGACTTGGTCTATTAGTCCATCTATACTGACCTCCATCAGGTTGCAAATTGAATAGAATTTTTTTCTGCATCTAGCTCTGAAAAATTATTTGGCCTTCTAGCATTGTGTGGGACTTGTTCTATTAGTCCATCTATACTGACCTCCATCAGGTTGCAAATTAAAAATAAATTTTTATCTGCATCTAGCTCTGATAAAATATTTGGGCTTCTAGCAGTGTGTGGGACTTGGTCTATTAGTCCATCTATACTGACCTCCATCAGGTTGAAAATTAAAAATATTTTTTATCTGCATCTAGCTCTGAAAAAATATTTCGGCTTCTAGCAGTGTGTGGGACTTGTTCTATTAGTCCATCTATACTGACCTCCATCAGGTTGCAAATTGAATATAATTTTTTTCTGCATCTAGCTCTGAAAAAATATTTGGGCTTCTAGCAGTGTGTGGGACTTGGTCTATTAGTCCATCTATACTGACCTCAATCAGGTTGAAAATTAAAAATAATTTTTATCTGCATCTAGCTCTGAAAAAATATTTGGCCTTCTAGCAGAGTGTGGGACTTGTTCTATTAGTCCATCTATACTGACCTCCATCAGGTTGCAAATTAAAAATAATTTTTATCTGCATCTAGCTCTGAAAAAATATTTGGGCTTCTAGCAGTGTGTGGGACTTGTTCTATTAGTCCATCTATACTGACCTCCATCAGGTTGCAAATTGAATAAAAAAATGTTCTGCATCTAGCTCTGAAAAAATATTTGGCCTTCTAGCAGTGTGTGGGACTTGTTCTATTAGTCCATCTATACTGACTTCCATCAGGTTGCAAATTGAATATAATTTTTTTCTTCATCTAGCTCTGAAAAAATATTTGGGCTTGTATCAGTGTTTGGGACTTGGTCTATTAGTCCATCTATACTGACCTCCATCAGGTTGCAAATTGAATATAATTTTTTTATGCATCTAGCTCTGAAAAATATTTGGCCTTCTAGCAGTGTGTGGGACTTGTTCTATTAGTCCATCTATACTGACCTCCATCAGGTTGCAAATTAAAAATAATTTTTATCTGCATCTAGCTCTGAAAAAATATTTGGCCTTCTTGCAGTGTGTGGGTCTTGTTCTATTAGTCCATATATACTGACCTCCATCAGGTTGCAAATTAAACATAATTTTTATCTGCATCTAGGTCTGAAAAAATATTTGGCCTTCTAGCAGTGTGTGGGACTTGGTCTATTAGTCCATCTATACTGACCTCCATTAGGTTGCAAATTCAAAATAATTTTTTGTCTGCATCTAGCTCTGAAAAAATATTTGGCCTTCTAGCAGTGTGTGTGACTTGTTCTATTAGTCCATCTATACTGACCTCCATCAGTTTGCAAATTCAAAATAATTTTTATCTGCATCTAGCTCTGAAAAAATATTTGGGCTTCTAGCAGTGTGTGGGACTTGGTCTATTAGTCCATCTATACTGACCTCCATCAGGTTGAAAATTAAAAATAATTTTTATCTGCATCTAGCTCTGAAAAAATATTTGGGCTTCTAGCAGTGTGGGGGACTTGTTCTATTAGTCCATCTATACTGACCTCCATCAGGTTTCAAATTGAATATAATTTTTTTCTGCATCTAGCTCTGAAAAAATATTTCGGCTTCTAGCAGTGAGTGGGACTTGGTCTATTAGTCCATCTATACTGACCTCCATTAGGTTGCAAATTGAATATAATTTTTTTCTGCATCTAGCTCTGAAAAAATATTTGGGCTTCTAGCAGTGTGTGGGACTTGTTCTATTAGTCCATCTATACTGACCTCCATCAGGTTGCAAATTAAAAATAATTTTCATCTGCATCTAGCTCTGAAAAAATATTTGGGCTTCTAGCAGTGTGTGGGACTTGTTCTATTAGTCCATCTATACTGACCTCCATCAGGTTGCAAATTAAAAATTATTTTTATCTGCATCTAGCTCTGAAAAAATATTTGGCCTTCTAGCAGTGTGTGGGACTTGGTCTATTAGTCCATCTATACTGACCTCCATCCGGTTGCAAATTGAATATAATTTTTTTCTGCATCTAGCTGTGAAAAAATATTTGGGCTTCTAGCAGTGTGTGGGACTTGGTCTATTAGTCCATCTATACTGACCTCCATCAGGTTGAAAATTAAAAATAATTTTTATCTGCATCTAGCTCTGAAAAAATATTTGGGCTTCTAGCAGTGTGTGGGACTTGGTCTATTAGTCCATCTATACTGTCCTCCATCATGTTGAAAATTAAAAATATTTTTTATCTGCATCTAGCTCTGAAAAAATATTTGGGCTTCTAGCAGTGTGTGGGACTTGTTCTATTAGTCCATCTATACTGACCTCCATCAGGTTGAAAATTAAAAATATTTTTTATCTGCATCTAGCTCTGAAAAAATATTTGGGCATCTAGCAGTGTGTGGGACTTGTTCTATTAGTCCATCTATACTGACCTCCATCAGGTTGCAAATTGAATATAATTTTTTTCTGCATCTAGCTCTGAAAAAATATTTGGGCTTCTAGCAGTGTGTGGGACTTGGTCTATTAGTCCATCTATACTGACCTCCATCAGGTTGAAAATTAAAAATTATTTTTATCTGCATCTAGCTCTGAAAAAATATTTGGCCTTCTAGCAGTGTGTGGGACTTGTTCTTTAGTCCATCTATACTGACCTCCATCAGGTTGCAAATTAAAAATAATATTTATCTGCATCTAGCTCTGAAAAAATATTTGGCCTTCTAGCAGTGTGTGGGACTTGTTCTATTAGTCCATCTATACTGACCTCCATCAGGTTGCAAATTGAATAAAAAAATGTTCTGCATCTAGCTCTGAAAAAATATTTGGGCTTCTAGCAGTGTGTGGGACTTGTTCTATTAGTCCATCTATACTGACCTCCATCAGGTTGCAAATTGAATATAATTTTTTTCTGCATCTAGCTCTGAAAAAATATTTGGGCTTCTATCAGTGTTTGGGACTTGGTCTATTAGTCCATCTATACTGACCTCCATCAGGTTGCAAATTGAATATAATTTTTTTATGCATTTAGATCTGAAAAATATTTGGCCTTCTAGCAGTGTGTGGGACTTGTTCTATTAGTCCATCTATACTGACCTCCATCAGGTTGCAAATTAAAAATAATTTTTATCTGCATCTAGCTCTGAAAAAATATTTGGCCTTCTAGCAGTGTGTGGGACTTGTTCTATTAGTCCATATATACTGACCTCCATCAGGTTGCAAATTAAACATAATTTTTATCTGCATCAAGCTCTGAAAAAATATTTGGCCTTCTTGCAGTGTGTGGGACTTGGTCTATTAGTCCTTCTATACTGACCTCCATCAGGTTGCAAATTCAAAATAATTTTTTGTCTGCATCTACCTCTGAAAAAATATTTGGCCTTCTAGCAGTGTGTGGGACTTGTTCTATTAGTCCATCTATACTGACCTCCATCAGGTTGCAAATTGAATATAATTTTTTTCTGCATCTAGCTCTGAAAAAATATTTGGCCTTCTAGCAGTGTGTGGGACTTGTTCTATTAGTCCTTCTATACTGACCTCCATCAGGTTGCAAATTCAAAATAATTTTTTGTCTGCATCTACCTCTGAAAAAATATTTGGCCTTCTAGCAGTGTGTGGGACTTGTTCTATTAGTCCATCTATACTGACCTCCATCAGTTTGCAAATTCAAAATAATTTTTATCTGCATCTAGCTCTGAAAAAATATTTGGGCTTCTAGCAGTGTGTGGGACTTGGTCTATTACTCCATCTATACTGACCTCCATCCGGTTGCAAATTGAATATAATTTTTTTCTGCATCTAGCTATGAAAAAATATTTGGGCTACTAGCAGTGTGTGGGACTTGTTCTATTAGTCCATCTATACTGACCTCCATCAGGTTTCAAATTGAATATAATTTTTTTCTGCATCTAGTTCTGAAAAAATATTTGGGCTTCTAGCAGTGTGTGGGACTTGGTCTATTAGTCCATCTATACTGACCTCCATCAGGTTGCAAATTGAATATAATTTATTTCTGCATCTAGCTCTGAAAAAATATTTGGGCTTCTAGCAGTGTGTGGGACTTGTTCTATTAGTCCATCTATACTGACCTCCTTCAGGTTGCAAATTAAAAATAATTTTCATCTGCATCTAGCTCTGAAAAAATATTTGGGCTTCTAGCAGTGTGTGGGACTTGTACTATTAGTCGATCTATACTGACCTCCATCAGGTTGCAAATTAAAAATAATTTTTATTTGCATCTAGCTCTGAAAAAATATTTGGCCTTCTAGCAGTGTGTGGGACTTGGTCTATTAGTCCATCTATACTGACCTCCATCCGGTTGCAAATTGAATATAATTTTTTTCTGCATCTAGCTCTGAAAAAATATTTGGGCTTCAAGCAGTGTGTGGGACTTGTTCTATTAGTCCATCTATACTGACCTCCATCAGGTTGCAAATTGAATATAATTTTTTTCTGCATCTAGCTCTGAAAAAATATTTGGGCTTCTAGCAGTGTGTGGGACTTGGTCTATTAGTCCATCTATACTGACCTCCATCAGGTTGAAAATTAAAAATAATTTTTATCTGCATCTAGCTCTGAAAAAATATTTGGCCTTCTAGCAGTGTGTGTGACTTGTTCTATTAGTCCATCTATACTGACCTCCATCAGGTTACAAATTAAAAATAATTTTTATCTGCATCTAGCTCTGAAAAAATATTTGGCCTTCTAGCAGTGTGTGGGACTTGTTCTATTAGACCATCTATACTGACCTCCATCAGGTTGCAAATTGAGTATAATTTTTTTCTGCATCTAGCTCTGAAAATATATTTGGGCTTCTATCAGTGTTTGCGACTTGGTCTATTAGTCCATCTATACTGACCTCCATCAGGTTGCAAATTGAATATAATTTTTTTATGCATCTAGCTCTGAAAAATATTTGGCCTTCTAGCAGTGTGTGGGACGTGTTCTATTAGTCCATCTATACTGACCTCCATCAGGTTGCAAATTAAAAATAATTTTTATCTGCATCTAGCTCTGAAAAAATATTTGGCCTTCTAGCAGTGTGTGGGACTTGTTCTATTAGTCCATATAAACTGACCTCCATCAGGTTGCAAATTAAACATAATTTTTATCTGCATCTAGCTCTGAAAAAATATTTGGCCTTCTAGCAGTGTGTGGGACTTGGTCTATTAGTCCTTCTATACTGACCTCCATCAGGTTGCAAATTCAAAATAATTTTTTGTCTGCATCTACCTCTGAAAAAATATTTGGCCTTCTAGCAGTGTGTGGGACTTGTTCTATTAGTCCATCTATACTGACCTCCATCAGGTTGCAAATTGAATATAATTTTTTTCTGCATCTAGCTCTGAAAAAATATTTGGGCTTCTAGCAGTGTGTGGGACTTGGTCTATTAGTCCATCTATACTGACCTCAATCAGGTTGAAAATTAAAAATATTTTTTATCTGCATCTAGCTCTGAAAAAATATTTGGCCTTCTAGCAGTGTGTGGGACTTGGTCTATTAGTCCATCTATACTGACCTCCATCAGGTTGCAAATTAAAAATAATTTTTATCTGCATCTAGCTCTGAAAAAATATTTGGCCTTCTAGCAGTGTGTGGGACTGGTTCTATTAGTCCATCTATACTGACCTCCATCAGGTTGCAAATTGAATAAAAAAATTTTCTGTATCTAGCTCTGAAAAAATATTTGGCCTTCTAGCAGTGTGTGGGACTTGTTCTATTAGTCCATCTATACTGACCTCCATCAGGTTGCAAATTGAATAAAAAAATGTTCTGTATCTAGCTCTGAAAAAATATTTGGCCTTCTAGCAGTGTGTGGGACTTGTTCTATTAGTCCATATATACTGACCTCCATCAGGTTGCAAATTAAACATAATTTTTATCTGCATCTAGCTCTGAAAAAATATTTGGCCTTCTAGCAGTGTGTGGGACTTGTTCTATTAGTCCATCTATACTGACCTCCATCAGTTTGCAAATTCAAAATAATTTTTATCTGCATCTAGCTCTGAAAAAATATTTGGGCTTCTAGCAGTGTGTGGGACTTGGTCTATTACTCCATCTATACTGACCTCCATCCGGTTGCAAATTGAATATAATTTTTTTCTGCATCTAGCTATGAAAAAATATTTGGGCTTCTAGCAGTGTGTGGGACTTGTTCTATTAGTCCATCTATACTGACCTCCATCAGGTTTCAAATTGAATATAATTTTTTTCTGCATCTAGCTCTGAAAAAATATTTGGGCTTCTAGCAGTGTGTGGGACTTGGTCTATTAGTCCATCTATACTGACCTCCATCACGTTGCAAATTGAATATAATTTATTTCTGCATCTAGCTCTGAAAAAATATTTGGGCTTCTAGCAGTGTGTGGGACTTGTTCTATTAGTCCATCTATACTGACATCCTTCAGGTTGCAAATTAAAAATAATTTTCATCTGCATCTAGCTCTGAAAAAATATTTGGGCTTCTAGCAGTGTGTGGGACTTGTACTATTAGTCGATCTATACTGACCTCCATCAGGTTGCAAATTAAAAATAATTTTTATCTGCATCTAGCTCTGAAAAAATATTTGGCCTTCTAGCAGTGTGTGGGACTTGGTCTATTAGTCCATCTATACTGACCTCCATCCGGTTGCAAATTGAATATAATTTTTTTCTGCATCTAGCTCTGAAAAAATATTTGGGCTTCAAGCAGTGTGTGGGACTTGTTCTATTAGTCCATCTATACTGACCTCCATCAGGTTGCAAATTGAATATAATTTTTTTCTGCATCTAGCTCTGAAAAAATATTTGGGCTTCTAGCAGTGTGTGGGACTTGGTCTATTAGTCCATCTATACTGACCTCCATCAGGTTGAAAATTAAAAATAATTTTTATCTGCATCTAGCTCTGAAAAAATATTTGGCCTTCTAGCAGTGTGTGTGACTTGTTCTATTAGTCCATCTATACTGACCTCCAACAGGTTACAAATTAAAAATAATTTTTATCTGCATCTAGCTCTGAAAAAATATTTGGCCTTCTAGCAGTGTGTGGGACTTGTTCTATTAGTCCATCTATACTGACCTCCATAAGGTTGCAAATTGAGTATAATTTTTTTCTGCATCTAGCACTGAAAATATATTTGGGCTTCTATCAGTGTTTGCGACTTGGTCTATTAGTCCATCTATACTGACCTCCATCAGGTTGAAAATTAAAAATATTTTTTATCTGCATCTAGCTCTGAAAAAATATTTGGGCTTCTAGCAGTGTGTGGGACTTGTTCTATTAGTCCATCTATACTGACCTCCATCAGGTTGCAAATTGAATATAATTTTTTTCTGCATCTAGCTCTGAAAAAATATTTGGGCTTCTAGCAGTGTGTGGGACTTGGTCTATTAGTCCATCTATACTGACCTCCATCAGGTTGAAAATTAAAAATATTTTTTATCTGCATCTAGCTCTGAAAAAATATTTGGCCTTCTAGCAGTGTGTGGGACTTGGTCTATTAGTCCATCTATACTGACCTCCATCAGGTTGCAAATTAAAAATAATTTTTATCTGCATCTAGCTCTGAAAAAATATTTGGCCTTCTAGCAGTGTGTGGGACTTGTTCTATTAGTCCATCTATACTGACCTCCATCAGGTTGCAAATTGAATAAAAAAATGTTCTGTATCTAGCTCTGAAAAAATATTTGGCCTTCTAGCAGTGTGTGGGACTTGTTCTATTAGTCCATCTATACTGACCTCCATCAGGTTGCAAATTGAATAAAAAAATGTTCTGTATCTAGCTCTGAAAAAATATTTGGCCTTCTAGCAGTGTGTGGGACTTGATCTATTAGTCCATATATACTGACCTCCATCAGGTTGCAAATTAAACATAATTTTTATCTGCATCTAGCTCTGAAAAAATATTTGGCCTTCTAGCAGTGTGTGGGACTTGTTCTATTAGTCCATCTATACTGACCTCCATCAGTTTGCAAATTCAAAATAATTTTTATCTGCATCTAGCTCTGAAAAAATATTTGGGCTTCTAGCAGTGTGTGGGACTTGGTCTATTACTCCATCTATACTGACCTCCATCCGGTTGCAAATTGAATATAATTTTTTTCTGCATCTAGCTATGAAAAAATATTTGGGCTTCTAGCAGTGTGTGGGACTTGTTCTATTAGTTCATCTATACTGACCTCCATCAGGTTTCAAATTGAATATAATTTTTTTCTGCATCTAGCTCTGAAAAAATATTTGGGCTTCTAGCAGTGTGTGGGACTTGGTCTATTAGTCCATCTATACTGACCTCCATCAGGTTGCAAATTGAATATAATTTATTTCTGCATCTAGCTCTGAAAAAATATTTGGGCTTCTAGCAGTGTGTGGGACTTGTTCTATTAGTCCATCTATACTGACCTCCTTCAGGTTGCAAATTAAAAATAATTTTCATCTGTATCTAGCTCTGAAAAAATATTTGGGCTTCTAGCAGTGTGTGGGACTTGAACTATTAGTCGATCTATACTGACCTCCATCAGGTTGCAAATTAAAAATAATTTTTATCTGCATCTAGCTCTGAAAAAATATTTGGCCTTCTAGCAGTGTGTGGGACTTGGTCTATTAGTCCATCTATACTGACCTCCATCCGGTTGCAAATTGAATATAATTTTTTTCTGCATCTAGCTCTGAAAAAATATTTGGGCTTCAAGCAGTGTGTGGGACTTGCTCTATTAGTCCATCTATACTGACCTCCATCAGGTTGCAAATTGAATATAATTTTTTTCTGCATCTAGCTCTGAAAAAATATTTGGGCTTCTAGCAGTGTGTGGGACTTGGTCTATTAGTCCATCTATACTGACCTCCATCAGGTTGAAAATTAAAAATAATTTTTATCTGCATCTAGCTCTGAAAAAATATTTGGCCTTCTAGCAGTGTGTGTGATTTGTTCTATTAGTCCATCTATACTGACCTCCATCAGGTTACAAATTAAAAATAATTTTTATCTGCATCTAGCTCTGAAAAAATATTTGGCCTTCTAGCAGTGTGTGGGACATGTTCTATTAGTCCATCTATACTGACCTCCATCAGGTTGCAAATTGAGTATAATTTTTTTCTGCATCTAGCTCTGAAAATATATTTGGGCTTCTATCAGTGTTTGCGACTTGGTCTATTAGTCCATCTATACTGACCTCCATCAGGTTGCAAATTGAATATAATTTTTTTATGCATCTAGCTCTGAAAAATATTTGGCCTTCTAGCAGTGTGTGGGACGTGTTCTATTAGTCCATCTATACTGACCTCCATCAGGTTGCAAATTCAAAATAATTTTTTCTCTGCATCTACCTCTGAAAAAATATTTGGCCTTCTAGTAGTGTGTGGGACTTGTTCTATTAGTCCATCTATACTGACCTCCATCAGGTTGCAAATTGAATATAATTTTTTTCTGCATCTAGCTCTGAAAAAATATTTGGGCTTCTAGCAGTGTGTGGGACTTGGTCTATTAGTCCATCTATACTGACCTCCATCATTTTGAAAATTAAAAATATTTTTTATCTGCATCTAGCTCTGAAAAAATATTTGGGCTTCTAGCAGTGTGTGGGACTTGTTCTATTAGTCCATCTATACTGACCTCCATCAGGTTGCAAATTGAATATAATTTTTTTCTGCATCTAGCTCTGAAAAAATATTTGGGCTTCTAGCAGTGTGTGGGACTTGGTCTATTAGTCCATCTATACTGACCTCCATCAGGTTGAAAATTAAAAATATTTTTTATCTGCATCTAGCTCTGAAAAAATATTTGGCCTTCTAGCAGTGTGTGGGACTTGGACTATTAGTCCATCTATACTGACCTCCATCAGGTTGCAAATTAAAAATAATTTTTATCTGCATCTAGCTCTGAAAAAATATTTGGCCTTCTAGCAGTGTGTGGGACTTGTTCTATTAGTCCATCTATACTGACCTCCATCAGGTTGCAAATTGAATAAAAAAATGTTCTGTATCTAGCTCTGAAAAAATATTTGGCCTTCTAGCAGTGTGTGGGACTTGTTCTATTAGTCCATCTATACTGACCTCCATCAGGTTGCAAATTGAATAAAAAAATGTTCTGTATCTAGCTCTGAAAAAATATTTGGCCTTCTAGCAGTGTGTGGGACTTGTTCTATTAGTCCATATATACTGACCTCCATCAGGTTGCAAATTAAACATAATTTTTATCTGCATCTAGCTCTGAAAAAATATTTGGCCTTCTAGCAGTGTGTGGGACTTGGTCTATTAGTCCATCTATACTGACCTCCATCAGGTTGAAAATTCAAAATAATTTTTTGTCTGCATCTACCTCTGAAAAAATATTTGGCCTTCTAGCAGTGTGTGGGACTTGTTCTATTAGTCCATCTATACTGACCTCCATCAGTTTGCAAATTCAAAATAATTTTTATCTGCATCTAGCTCTGAAAAAATATTTGGGCTTCTAGCAGTGTGTGGGACTTGGTCTATTACTCCATTTATACTGACCTCCATCCGGTTGCAAATTGAATATAATTTTTTTCTACATCTAGCTCTGAAAAAATATTTGGGCTTCTAGCAGTGTGTGGGACTTGTTCTATTAGTCCATCTATACTGAACTCCATCAGGTTGCAAATTGAATAAAAAAATGTTCTGTATCTAGCTCGGAAAAAATATTTGGCCTTCTAGCAGTGTGTGGGACTTGTTCTATTAGTCCATATATACTGACCTCCATCAGGTTGCAAATTAAACATAATTTTTATCTGCATCTATCTCTGAAAAAATATTTGGCCTTCTAGCAGTGTGTGGGACTTGTTCTATTAGTCCATCTATACTGACCTCCATCGGTTTGCAAATTCAAAATAATTTTTATCTGCATCTAGCTCTGAAAAAATATTTGGGCTTCTAGCAGTGTGTGGGACTTGGTCTATTACTCCATCTATACTGACCTCCATCCGGTTGCAATTTGAATATAATTTTTTTCTGCATCTAGCTATGAAAAAATATTTGGGCTTCTAGCAGTGTGTGGGACTTGTTCTATTAGTCCATCTATACTGACCTCCATCAGGTTTCAAATTGAATATAATTTTTTTCTGCATCTAGCTCTGAAAAAATATTTGGGCTTCTAGCAGTGTGTGGGACTTGGTCTATTAGTCCATCTATACTGACCTCCATCAGGTTGCAAATTGAATATAATTTATTTCTGCATCTAGCTCTGAAAAAATATTTGGGCTTCTAGCAGTGTGTGGGACTTGTTCTATTAGTCCATCTATACTGACCTCCTTCAGGTTGCAAATTAAAAATAATTTGCATCTGCATCTAGCTCTGAAAAAATATTTGGGCTTCTAGCAGTGTGTGGGACTTGTACTATTAGTCGATCTATACTGACCTCCATCAGGTTGCAAATTAAAAATAATTTTTATCTGCATCTAGCTCTGAAAAAATATTTGGCCTTCTAGCAGTGTGTGGGACTTGGTCTATTAGTCCATCTATACTGACCTCCATCCGGTTGCAAATTGAATATAATTTTTTTCTGCATCTAGCTCTGAAAAAATATTTGGGCTTCAAGCAGTGTGTGGGACTTGTTCTATTAGTCCATCTATACTGACCTCCATCAGGTTGCAAATTGAATATAATTTTTTTCTGCATCTAGCTCTGAAAAAATATTTGGGCTTCTAGCAGTGTGTGGGACTTGGTCTATTAGTCCATCTATACTGACCTCCATCAGGTTGAAAATTAAAAATAATTTTTATCTGCATCTAGCTCTGAAAAAATATTTGGCCTTCTAGCAGTGTGTGTGACTTGTTCTATTAGTCCATCTATACTGACCTCCATCAGGTTACAAATTAAAAATAATTTTTATCTGCATCTAGCTCTGAAAAAATATTTGGCCTTCTAGCAGTGTGTGGGACTTGTTCTATTAGTCCATCTATACTGACCTCCATCAGGTTGCAAATTGAGTATAATTTTTTTCTGCATCTAGCTCTGAAAATATATTTGGGCTTCTATCAGTGTTTGCGACTTGGTCTATTAGTCCATCTATACTGACCTCCATCAGGTTGCAAATTGAATATAATTTTTTTATGCATCTAGCTCTGAAAAATATTTGGCCTTCTAGCAGTGTGTGGGACGTGTTCTATTAGTCCATATATACTGACCTCCATCAGGTTGCAAATTAAACATAATTTTTATCTGCATCTAGCTCTGAAAAAATATTTGGCCTTCTAGCAGTGTGTGGGACTTGGTCTATTAGTCCTTCTATACTGACCTCCATCAGGTTGCAAATTCAAAATAATTTTTTGTCTGCATCTACCTCTGAAAAAATATTTGGCCTTCTAGCAGTGTGTGGGACTTGTTCTATTAGTCCATCTATACTGACCTCCATCAGGTTGCAAATTGAATATAATTTTTTTCTGCATCTAGCTCTGAAAAAATATTTGGGCTTCTAGCAGTGTGTGGGACTTGGTCTATTAGTCCATCTATACTGACCTCCATCAGGTTGAAAATTATAAATATTTTTTATCTGCATCTAGCTCTGAAAAAATATTTGGCCTTCTAGCAGTGTGTGGGACTTGTTCTATTAGTCCATCTATACTGACCTCCATCAGGTTGCAAATTGAATATAATTTTTTTCTGCATCTAGCTCTGAAAAAATATTTGGGCTTCTAGTAGTGTGTGGGACTTGGTCTATTAGTCCATCTATACTGACCTCCATCAGGTTGAAAATTAAAAATATTTTTTATCTGCATCTAGCTCTGAAAAAATATTTGGCCTTCTAGCAGTGTGTGGGACTTGGTCTATTAGTCCATCTATACTGACCTCCATCAGGTTGCAAATTAAAAATAATTTTTATCTGCATCTAGCTCTGAAAAAATATTTGGCCTTCTAGCAGTGTGTGGGACTTGTTCTATTAGTCCATCTATACTGACCTCCATCAGGTTGCAAATTGAATAAAAAAATGTTCTGTATCTAGCTCTGAAAAAATATTTGGCCTTCTAGCAGTGTGTGGGACTTGTTCTATTAGTCCATCTATACTGACCTCCATCAGGTTGCAAATTGAATAAAAAAATGTTCTGTATCTAGCTCTGAAAAAATATTTGGCCTTCTAGAAGTGTGTGGGACTTGTTCTATTAGTCCATATATACTGACCTCCATCAGGTTGCAAATTAAACATAATTTTTATCTGCATCTAGCTCTGAAAAAATATTTGGCCTTCTAGCAGTGTGTGGGACTTGGTCTATTAGTCCATCTATACTGACCTCCATCAGGTTGCAAATTCAAAATAATTTTTTGTCTGCATCTACCTCTGAAAAAATATTTGGCCTTCTAGCAGTGTGTGGGACTTGTTCTATTAGTCCATCTATACTGACCTCCATCAGTTTGCAAATTCAAAATAATTTTTATCTGCATCTAGCTCTGAAAAAATATTTGGGCTTCTAGCAGTGTGTGGGACTTGGTCTATTACTCCATTTATACTGACCTCCATCCGGTTGCAAATTGAATATAATTTTTTTCTGCATCTAGCTCTGAAAAAATATTTGGGCTTCTAGCAGTGTGTGGGACTTGTTCTATTAGTCCATCTATACTGACCTTCATCAGGTTTCAAATTGAATATAATTTTTTTCTGCATCTAGCTCTGAAAAAATATTTGGGCTTCTAGCAGTGTGTGGGACTTGGTCTATTAGTCCATCTATACTGACTTCCATCCGGTTGCAAATTGAATATAATTTTTTTATGCATCTAGCTCTGAAAAAATATTTGGGCTTCTAGCAGTGTGTGGGACTTGGTCTATTAATCCATCTATACTGACCTCCATCAGGTTGAAAATTAAAAATAATTTTTATCTGCATCTTGCTCTGAAAAAATATTTGGGCTTCTAGCAGTGTGTGGGACTTGTTCTATTAGTCCATCTATACTGACCTCCATCAGGTTTCAAATTGAATATAATTTTTTTCTGCATCTAGCTCTGAAAAAATATTTGGGCATCTAGCAGTGTGTGGGACTTGGTCTATTAGTCCATCTATACTGACCTCCATCAGATTGAAAATTAAAAATAATTTTTATCTGCATCTAGCTCTGAAAAAATATTTGGGCTTCTAGCAGTGTGTAGGACTTGTTCTATTAGTCCATCTATACTGACCTCCATCAGGTTGCAAATTGAATATAATTTTTTTCTGCATCTAGCTCTGAAAAAATTTTTGGGCATCTAGCAGTGTGTGGGACTTGGTCTATTAGTCCATCTATACTGACCTCCATCCGGTTGCAAATTGAATATAATTTTTTTCTGCATCTAGCTCTGAAAAAATATTTGGGCTTCAAGCAGTGTGTGGGACTTGCTCTATTAGTCCATCTATACTGACCTCCATCAGGTTGCAAATTGAATATAATTTTTTTCTGCATCTAGCTCTGAAAAAATATTTGGGCTTCTAGCAGTGTGTGGGACTTGGTCTATTAGTCCATCTATACTGACCTCCATCAGGTTGAAAATTAAAAATAATTTTTATCTGCATCTAGCTCTGAAAAAATATTTGGCCTTCTAGCAGTGTGTGTGATTTGTTCTATTAGTCCATCTATACTGACCTCCATCAGGTTACAAATTAAAAATAATTTTTATCTGCATCTAGCTCTGAAAAAATATTTGGCCTTCTAGCAGTGTGTGGGACTTGTTCTATTAGTCCATCTATACTGACCTCCATCAGGTTGCAAATTGAGTATAATTTTTTTCTGCATCTAGCTCTGAAAATATATTTGGGCTTCTATCAGTGTTTGCGACTTGGTCTATTAGTCCATCTATACTGACCTCCATCAGGTTGAAAATTAAACATAATTTTTATCTGCATCTATCTCTGAAAAAATATTTGGCCTTCTAGCAGTGTGTGGGACTTGTTCTATTAGTCCATCTATACTGACCTCCATCGGTTTGCAAATTCAAAATAATTTTTATCTGCATCTAGCTCTGAAAAAATATTTGGGCTTCTAGCAGTGTGTGGGACTTGGTCTATTACTCCATCTATACTGACCTCCATCCGGTTGCAATTTGAATATAATTTTTTTCTGCATCTAGCTATGAAAAAATATTTGGGCTTCTAGCAGTGTGTGGGACTTGTTCTATTAGTCCATCTATACTGACCTCCATCAGGTTTCAAATTGAATATAATTTTTTTCTGCATCTAGCTCTGAAAAAATATTTGGGCTTCTAGCAGTGTGTGGGACTTGGTCTATTAGTCCATCTATACTGACCTCCATCAGGTTGCAAATTGAATATAATTTATTTCTGCATCTAGCTCTGAAAAAATATTTGGGCTTCTAGCAGTGTGTGGGACTTGTTCTATTAGTCCATCTATACTGACCTCCTTCAGGTTGCAAATTAAAAATAATTTTCATCTGCATCTAGCTCTGAAAAAATATTTGGGCTTCTAGCAGTGTGTGGGACTTGTACTATTAGTCGATCTATACTGACCTCCATCAGGTTGCAAATTAAAAATAATTTTTATCTGCATCTAGCTCTGAAAAAATATTTGGCCTTCTAGCAGTGTGTGGGACTTGGTCTATTAGTCCATCTATACTGACCTCCATCCGGTTGCAAATTGAATATAATTTTTTTCTGCATCTAGCTCTGAAAAAATATTTGGGCTTCAAGCAGTGTGTGGGACTTGTTCTATTAGTCCATCTATACTGACCTCCATCAGGTTGCAAATTGAATATAATTTTTTTCTGCATCTAGCTCTGAAAAAATATTTGGGCTTCTAGCAGTGTGTGGGACTTGGTCTATTAGTCCATCTATACTGACCTCCATCAGGTTGAAAATTAAAAATAATTTTTATCTGCATCTAGCTCTGAAAAAATATTTGGCCTTCTAGCAGTGTGTGTGACTTGTTCTATTAGTCCATCTATACTGACCTCCATCAGGTTACAAATTAAAAATAATTTTTATCTGCATCTAGCTCTGAAAAAATATTTGGCCTTCTAGCAGTGTGTGGGACTTGTTCTATTAGTCCATCTATACTGACCTCCATCAGGTTGCAAATTGAGTATAATTTTTTTCTGCATCTAGCTCTGAAAATATATTTGGGCTTCTATCAGTGTTTGCGACTTGGTCTATTAGTCCATCTATACTGACCTCCATCAGGTTGCAAATTGAATATAATTTTTTTATGCATCTAGCTCTGAAAAATATTTGGCCTTCTAGCAGTGTGTGGGACGTGTTCTATTAGTCCATATATACTGACCTCCATCAGGTTGCAAATTAAACATAATTTTTATCTGCATCTAGCTCTGAAAAAATATTTGGCCTTCTAGCAGTGTGTGGGACTTGGTCTATTAGTCCTTCTATACTGACCTCCATCAGGTTGCAAATTCAAAATAATTTTTTGTCTGCATCTACCTCTGAAAAAATATTTGGCCTTCTAGCAGTGTGTGGGACTTGTTCTATTAGTCCATCTATACTGACCTCCATCAGGTTGCAAATTGAATATAATTTTTTTCTGCATCTAGCTCTGAAAAAATATTTGGGCTTCTAGCAGTGTGTGGGACTTGGTCTATTAGTCCATCTATACTGACCTCCATCAGGTTGAAAATTATAAATATTTTTTATCTGCATCTAGCTCTGAAAAAATATTTGGCCTTCTAGCAGTGTGTGGGACTTGTTCTATTAGTCCATCTATACTGACCTCCATCAGGTTGCAAATTGAATATAATTTTTTTCTGCATCTAGCTCTGAAAAAATATTTGGGCTTCTAGTAGTGTGTGGGACTTGGTCTATTAGTCCATCTATACTGACCTCCATCAGGTTGAAAATTAAAAATATTTTTTATCTGCATCTAGCTCTGAAAAAATATTTGGCCTTCTAGCAGTGTGTGGGACTTGGTCTATTAGTCCATCTATACTGACCTCCATCAGGTTGCAAATTAAAAATAATTTTTATCTGCATCTAGCTCTGAAAAAATATTTGGCCTTCTAGCAGTGTGTGGGACTTGTTCTATTAGTCCATCTATACTGACCTCCATCAGGTTGCAAATTGAATAAAAAAATGTTCTGTATCTAGCTCTGAAAAAATATTTGGCCTTCTAGCAGTGTGTGGGACTTGTTCTATTAGTCCATCTATACTGACCTCCATCAGGTTGCAAATTGAATAAAAAAATGTTCTGTATCTAGCTCTGAAAAAATATTTGGCCTTCTAGCAGTGTGTGGGACTTGTTCTATTAGTCCATATATACTGACCTCCATCAGGTTGCAAATTAAACATAATTTTTATCTGCATCTAGCTCTGAAAAAATATTTGGCCTTCTAGCAGTGTGTGGGACTTGGTCTATTAGTCCATCTATACTGACCTCCATCAGGTTGCAAATTCAAAATAATTTTTTGTCTGCATCTACCTCTGAAAAAATATTTGGCCTTCTAGCAGTGTGTGGGACTTGTTCTATTAGTCCATCTATACTGACCTCCATCAGTTTGCAAATTCAAAATAATTTTTATCTGCATCTAGCTCTGAAAAAATATTTGGGCTTCTAGCAGTGTGTGGGACTTGGTCTATTACTCCATTTATACTGACCTCCATCCGGTTGCAAATTGAATATAATTTTTTTCTGCATCTAGCTCTGAAAAAATATTTGGGCTTCTAGCAGTGTGTGGGACTTGTTCTATTAGTCCATCTATACTGACCTTCATCAGGTTTCAAATTGAATATAATTTTTTTCTGCATCTAGCTCTGAAAAAATATTTGGGCTTCTAGCAGTGTGTGGGACTTGGTCTATTAGTCCATCTATACTGACTTCCATCCGGTTGCAAATTGAATATAATTTTTTTATGCATCTAGCTCTGAAAAAATATTTGGGCTTCTAGCAGTGTGTGGGACTTGGTCTATTAATCCATCTATACTGACCTCCATCAGGTTGAAAATTAAAAATAATTTTTATCTGCATCTTGCTCTGAAAAAATATTTGGGCTTCTAGCAGTGTGTGGGACTTGTTCTATTAGTCCATCTATACTGACCTCCATCAGGTTTCAAATTGAATATAATTTTTTTCTGCATCTAGCTCTGAAAAAATATTTGGGCATCTAGCAGTGTGTGGGACTTGGTCTATTAGTCCATCTATACTGACCTCCATCAGATTGAAAATTAAAAATAATTTTTATCTGCATCTAGCTCTGAAAAAATATTTGGGCTTCTAGCAGTGTGTAGGACTTGTTCTATTAGTCCATCTATACTGACCTCCATCAGGTTGCAAATTGAATATAATTTTTTTCTGCATCTAGCTCTGAAAAAATTTTTGGGCATCTAGCAGTGTGTGGGACTTGGTCTATTAGTCCATCTATACTGACCTCCATCCGGTTGCAAATTGAATATAATTTTTTTCTGCATCTAGCTCTGAAAAAATATTTGGGCTTCAAGCAGTGTGTGGGACTTGCTCTATTAGTCCATCTATACTGACCTCCATCAGGTTGCAAATTGAATATAATTTTTTTCTGCATCTAGCTCTGAAAAAATATTTGGGCTTCTAGCAGTGTGTGGGACTTGGTCTATTAGTCCATCTATACTGACCTCCATCAGGTTGAAAATTAAAAATAATTTTTATCTGCATCTAGCTCTGAAAAAATATTTGGCCTTCTAGCAGTGTGTGTGATTTGTTCTATTAGTCCATCTATACTGACCTCCATCAGGTTACAAATTAAATATAATTTTTATCTGCATCTAGCTCTGAAAAAATATTTGGCCTTCTAGCAGTGTGTGGGACTTGTTCTATTAGTCCATCTATACTGACCTCCATCAGGTTGCAAATTGAGTATAATTTTTTTCTGCATCTAGCTCTGAAAATATATTTGGGCTTCTATCAGTGTTTGCGACTTGGTCTATTAGTCCATCTATACTGACCTCCATCAGGTTGCAAATTGAATATAATTTTTTTATGCATCTAGCTCTGAAAAATATTTGGCCTTCTAGCAGTGTGTGGGACGTGTTCTATTAGTCCATCTATACTGACCTCCATCAGGTTGCAAATTCAAAATAATTTTTTGTCTGCATCTACCTCTGAAAAAATATTTGGCCTTCTAGTAGTGTGTGGGACTTGTTCTATTAGTCCATCTATACTGACCTCCATCAGGTTGCAAATTGAATATAATTTTTTTCTGCATCTAGCTCTGAAAAAATATTTGGGCTTCTAGCAGTGTGTGGGACTTGGTCTATTAGTCCATCTATACTGACCTCCATCAGGTTGAAAATTAAAAATATTTTTTATCTGCATCTAGCTCTGAAAAAATATTTGGGCTTCTAGCAGTGTGTGGGACTTGTTCTATTAGTCCATCTATACTGACCTCCATCAGGTTGCAAATTGAATATAATTTTTTTCTGCATCTAGCTCTGAAAAAATATTTGGGCTTCTAGCAGTGTGTGGGACTTGGTCTATTAGTCCATCTATACTGACCTCCATCAGGTTGAAAATTAAAAATATTTTTTATCTGCATCTAGCTCTGAAAAAATATTTGGCCTTCTAGCAGTGTGTGGGACTTGGTCTATTAGTCCATCTATACTGACCTCCATCAGGTTGCAAATTAAAAATAATTTTTATCTGCATCTAGCTCTGAAAAAATATTTGGCCTTCTAGCAGTGTGTGGGACTTGTTCTATTAGTCCATCTATACTGACCTCCATCAGGTTGCAAATTGAATAAAAAAATGTTCTGTATCTAGCTCTGAAAAAATATTTGGCCTTCTAGCAGTGTGTGGGACTTGTTCTATTAGTCCATCTATACTGACCTCCATCAGGTTGCAAATTGAATAAAAAAATGTTCTGTATCTAGCTCTGAAAAAATATTTGGCCTTCTAGCAGTGTGTGGGACTTGTTCTATTAGTCCATATATACTGACCTCCATCAGGTTGCAAATTAAACATAATTTTTATCTGCATCTAGCTCTGAAAAAATATATGGCCTTCTAGCAGTGTGTGGGACTTGGTCTATTAGTCCATCTATACTGACCTCCATCAGGTTGAAAATTCAAAATAATTTTTTGTCTGCATCTACCTCTGAAAAAATATTTGGCCTTCTAGCAGTGTGTGGGACTTGTTCTATTAGTCCATCTATACTGACCTCCATCAGTTTGCAAATTCAAAATAATTTTTATCTGCATCTAGCTCTGAAAAAATATTTGGGCTTCTAGCAGTGTGTGGGACTTGGTCTATTACTCCATTTATACTGACCTCCATCCGGTTGCAAATTGAATATAATTTTTTTCTACATCTAGCTCTGAAAAAATATTTGGGCTTCTAGCAGTGTGTGGGACTTGTTCTATTAGTCCATCTATACTGAACTCCATCAGGTTGCAAATTGAATAAAAAAATGTTCTGTATCTAGCTCGGAAAAAATATTTGGCCTTCTAGCAGTGTGTGGGACTTGTTCTATTAGTCCATATATACTGACCTCCATCAGGTTGCAAATTAAACATAATTTTTATCTGCATCTATCTCTGAAAAAATATTTGGCCTTCTAGCAGTGTGTGGGACTTGTTCTATTAGTCCATCTATACTGACCTCCATCGGTTTGCAAATTCAAAATAATTTTTATCTGCATCTAGCTCTGAAAAAATATTTGGGCTTCTAGCAGTGTGTGGGACTTGGTCTATTACTCCATCTATACTGACCTCCATCCGGTTGCAATTTGAATATAATTTTTTTCTGCATCTAGCTATGAAAAAATATTTGGGCTTCTAGCAGTGTGTGGGACTTGTTCTATTAGTCCATCTATACTGACCTCCATCAGGTTTCAAATTGAATATAATTTTTTTCTGCATCTAGCTCTGAAAAAATATTTGGGCTTCTAGCAGTGTGTGGGACTTGGTCTATTTGTCCATCTATACTGACCTCCATCAGGTTGCAAATTGAATATAATTTATTTCTGCATCTAGCTCTGAAAAAATATTTGGGCTTCTAGCAGTGTGTGGGACTTGTTCTATTAGTCCATCTATACTGACCTCCTTCAGGTTGCAAATTAAAAATAATTTTCATCTGCATCTAGCTCTGAAAAAATATTTGGGCTTCTAGCAGTGTGTGGGACTTGTACTATTAGTCGATCTATACTGACCTCCATCAGGTTGCAAATTAAAAATAATTTTTATCTGCATCTAGCTCTGAAAAAATATTTGGCCTTCTAGCAGTGTGTGGGACTTGGTCTATTAGTCCATCTATACTGACCTCCATCCGGTTGCAAATTGAATATAATTTTTTTCTGCATCTAGCTCTGAAAAAATATTTGGGCTTCAAGCAGTGTGTGGGACTTGTTCTATTAGTCCATCTATACTGACCTCCATCAGGTTGCAAATTGAATATAATTTTTTTCTGCATCTAGCTCTGAAAAAATATTTGGGCTTCTAGCAGTGTGTGGGACTTGGTCTATTAGTCCATCTATACTGACCTCCATCAGGTTGAAAATTAAAAATAATTTTTATCTGCATCTAGCTCTGAAAAAATATTTGGCCTTCTAGCAGTGTGTGTGACTTGTTCTATTAGTCCATCTATACTGACCTCCATCAGGTTACAAATTAAAAATAATTTTTATCTGCATCTAGCTCTGAAAAAATATTTGGCCTTCTAGCAGTGTGTGGGACTTGTTCTATTAGTCCATCTATACTGACCTCCATCAGGATGCAAATTGAGTATAATTTTTTTCTGCATCTAGCTCTGAAAATATATTTGGGCTTCTATCAGTGTTTGCGACTTGGTCTATTAGTCCATCTATACTGACCTCCATCAGGTTGCAAATTGAATATAATTTTTTTATGCATCTAGCTCTGAAAAATATTTGGCCTTCTAGCAGTGTGTGGGACGTGTTCTATTAGTCCATATATACTGACCTCCATCAGGTTGCAAATTAAACATAATTTTTATCTGCATCTAGCTCTGAAAAAATATTTGGCCTTCTAGCAGTGTGTGGGACTTGGTCTATTAGTCCTTCTATACTGACCTCCATCAGGTTGCAAATTCAAAATAATTTTTTGTCTGCATCTACCTCTGAAAAAATATTTGGCCTTCTAGCAGTGTGTGGGACTTGTTCTATTAGTCCATCTATACTGACCTCCATCAGGTTGCAAATTGAATATAATTTTTTTCTGCATCTAGCTCTGAAAAAATATTTGGGCTTCTAGCAGTGTGTGGGACTTGGTCTATTAGTCCATCTATACTGACCTCCATCAGGTTGAAAATTAAAAATATTTTTTATCTGCATCTAGCTCTGAAAAAATATTTGGCCTTCTAGCAGTGTGTGGGACTTGTTCTATTAGTCCATCTATACTGACCTCCATCAGGTTGCAAATTGAATATAATTTTTTTCTGCATCTAGCTCTGAAAAAATATTTGGGCTTCTAGTAGTGTGTGGGACTTGGTCTATTAGTCCATCTATACTGACCTCCATCAGGTTGAAAATTAAAAATATTTTTTATCTGCATCTAGCTCTGAAAAAATATTTGGCCTTCTAGCAGTGTGTGGGACTTGGTCTATTAGTCCATCTATACTGACCTCCATCAGGTTGCAAATTAAAAATAATTTTTATCTGCATCTAGCTCTGAAAAAATATTTGGCCTTCTAGCAGTGTGTGGGACTTGTTCTATTAGTCCATCTATACTGACCTCCATCAGGTTGCAAATTGAATAAAAAAATGTTCTGTATCTAGCTCTGAAAAAATATTTGGCCTTCTAGCAGTGTGTGGGACTTGTTCTATTAGTCCATCTATACTGACCTCCATCAGGTTGCAAATTGAATAAAAAAATGTTCTGTATCTAGCTCTGAAAAAATATTTGGCCTTCTAGCAGTGTGTGGGACTTGTTCTATTAGTCCATATATACTGACCTCCATCAGGTTGCAAATTAAACATAATTTTTATCTGCATCTAGCTCTGAAAAAATATTTGGCCTTCTAGCAGTGTGTGGGACTTGGTCTATTAGTCCATCTATACTGACCTCCATCAGGTTGCAAATTCAAAATAATTTTTTGTCTGCATCTACCTCTGAAAAAATATTTGGCCTTCTAGCAGTGTGTGGGACTTGTTCTATTAGTCCATCTATACTGACCTCCATCAGTTTGCAAATTCAAAATAATTTTTATCTGCATCTAGCTCTGAAAAAATATTTGGGCTTCTAGCAGTGTGTGGGACTTGGTCTATTACTCCATTTATACTGACCTCCATCCGGTTGCAAATTGAATATAATTTTTTTCTGCATCTAGCTCTGAAAAAATATTTGGGCTTCTAGCAGTGTGTGGGACTTGTTCTATTAGTCCATCTATACTGACCTTCATCAGGTTTCAAATTGAATATAATTTTTTTCTGCATCTAGCTCTGAAAAAATATTTGGGCTTCTAGCAGTGTGTGGGACTTGGTCTATTAGTCCATCTATACTGACTTCCATCCGGTTGCAAATTGAATATAATTTTTTTATGCATCTAGCTCTGAAAAAATATTTGGGCTTCTAGCAGTGTGTGGGACTTGGTCTATTAATCCATCTATACTGACCTCCATCAGGTTGAAAATTAAAAATAATTTTTATCTGCATCTAGCTCTGAAAAAATATTTGGGCTTCTAGCAGTGTGTGGGACTTGTTCTATTAGTCCATCTATACTGACCTCCATCAGGTTTCAAATTGAATATAATTTTTTTCTGCATCTAGCTCTGAAAAAATATTTGGGCATCTAGCAGTGTGTGGGACTTGGTCTATTAGTCCATCTATACTGACCTCCATCAGATTGAAAATTAAAAATAATTTTTATCTGCATCTAGCTCTGAAAAAATATTTGGGCTTCTAGCAGTGTGTAGGACTTGTTCTATTAGTCCATCTATACTGACCTCCATCAGGTTGCAAATTGAATATAATTTTTTTCTGCATCTAGCTCTGAAAAAATTTTTGGGCATCTAGCAGTGTGTGGGACTTGGTCTATTAGTCCATCTATACTGACCTCCATCAGGTAGCAAATTGAATATAATTTTTTTCTGCATCTAGCTCTGAAAAAATATTTGGGCTTCTAGAAGTGTGTGGGACTTGTTCTATTAGTCCATCTATACTGACCTCCATAAGGTTGCAAATTAAAAATAATTTTTATCTGCATCTAGCTCTGAAAAAATATTTGGCCTTCTAGCAGTGTGTGGGACTTGGTCTATTAGTCCATCTATATTGACCTCCATGAGGTTGCAAATTGAATAAAAAATTTTTCTGCATCTAGCTCTGAAAAAATATTTGGCCTTCTAGCAGTGTGTGGGACTTGTTCTATTAGTCCATATATACTGACCTCCATCAGGTTGCAAATTAAACATAATTTTTATCTGCATCTAGCTCTGAAAAAATATTTGGCCTTCTAGCAGTGTGTGGGACTTGGTCTATTAGTCCATCTATACTGACCTCCATCAGGTTGCAAATTCAAAATAATTTTTTGTCTGCATCTACCTCTGAAAAAATATTTGGCCTTCTAGCAGTGTGTGGGACTTGTTCTATTAGTCCATCTATACTGACCTCCATCAGTTTGCAAATTCAAAATAATTTTTATCTGCATGTAGCTCTGAAAAAATATTTGGGCTTCTAGCAGTGTGTGGGACTTGGTCTATTACTCCATTTATACTGACCTCCATCCGGTTGCAAATTGAATATAATTTTTTTCTGCATCTAGCTCTGAAAAAATATTTGGGCTTCTAGCAGTGTGTGGGACTTGGTCTATTAATCCATCTATACTGACCTCCATCAGGTTGAAAATTAAAAATAATTTTTATCTGCATCAAGCTCTGAAAAAATATTTGGGCTTCTAGCAGTGTGTGGGACTTGTTCTATTAGTCCATCTATACTGACCTTCATCAGGTTTCAAATTGAATATAATTTTTTTCTGCATCTAGCTCTGAAAAAATATTTGGGCTTCTAGCAGTGTGTGGGACTTGGTCTATTAGTCCATCTATACTGACTTCCATCCGGTTGCAAATTGAATATAATTTTTTTCTGCATCTAGCTCTGAAAAAATATTTGGGCTTCTAGCAGTGTGTGGGACTTGGTCTATTAGTCCATCTATACTGACTTCCATCCGGTTGCAAATTGAATATAATTTTTTTATGCATCTAGCTCTGAAAAAATATTTTGGCTTCTAGCAGTGTGTGGGACTTGGTCTATTAGTCCACCTATACTGACCTCCATCAGGTTGCAAATTGAATATAATTTTTTTCTGCATCTAGCTCTGAAAAAATATTTGGCCTTCTAGCAGTGTGTGGGACTTGTTCTATTAGTCCATCTATACTGACCTCCATCAGGTTGCAAATTAAAAATAATTTTTATCTGCATCTAGCTCTGAAAAAATATTTGGGCTTCTAGCAGTGTGTGGGACTTGTTCTATTAGTCCATCTATACTGACCTCCATCTGGTTGCAAATTGAATATATTTTTTTTCTGCATCTAGCTCTGAAAAAATATTTGGGCTTCTAACAGTGTGTGGGACTTGGTCTATTAGTCCATCTATACTGACCTCCATCAGGTTGCAAATTAAATATAATTTTTTTCTGCATCTAGCTCTGAAAAAATATTTGGGCTTCTAGCAGTGTGTGGGACTTGGTCTATTAGTCCATCTATACTGACCTCCATCAGGTTGCAAATTGAATATAATTTTTTTCTGCATCCAGCTCTGAAAAAATATTTGGCCTTCTAGCAGTGTGTGGGACTTGTTCTATTAGTCTATCTATACTGACCTCCATCAGGTTGCAAATTAAAAATAATTTTTATCTGCATCTAGCTCTGAAAAAATATTTGGTCTTCTAGCAGTGTGTGAGACTTGTTCTATTAGTCCATCTATACTGACCTCCATCAGGTTGCAAATTGAATACAATTTTTTTCTGCATCTAGCTCTGAAAAAATATTTGGGCTTCTAGCAGTGTGTGGTACTTGGTCTATTAGTCCATCTATACTGACCTCCATCAGGTTGCAAATTGAATATAATTTTTTTCTGCATCTAGCTCTGAAAAAATATTTGGGCTTCTAGCAGTGTGTGGGACTTGGTCTATTAGTCCATCTATACTGACCTCCATCAGGTTGAAAATTAAAAATAATTTTTATCTGCATCTAGCTCTGAAAAAATATTTGGCCTTCTAGCAGTGTGTGGGACTTGTTCTATTAGTCCATCTATACTGACCTCCATCAGGTTGCAAATTAAAAATAATTTTTATCTGCATCTAGCTCTGAAAAAATATTTGGCCTTCTAGCAGTGTGTGGGACTTGTTCTATTAGTCCATCTATACTGACCTCCATCAGGATGCAAATTGAATATAATTTTTTTCTGCATCTAGCTCTGAAAAAATATTTGGGCTTCTAGCAGTGTGTGGGACTTGTTCTATACTGACCTCCATAAGGTTGCAAATTAAAAATAATTTTTATCTGCATCTAGCTCTGAAAAAATATTTGGCCTTCTAGCAGTGTGTGGGACTTGGTCTATTAGTCCATCTATATTGACCTCCATGAGGTTGCAAATTGAATAAAAAATTTTTCTGCATCTAGCTCTGAAAAAATATTTGGCCTTCTAGCAGTGTGTGGGACTTGTTCTATTAGTCCATCTATACTGACCTCCATCAGGTTGCAAATTGAATATAATTTTTTTCTGCATCTAGCTCTGAAAAAATATTTTGGCTTCTAGCAGTGTGTGGGACTTGGTCTATTAGTCCATCTATACTGACCTCCATCAGGTTGCAAATTAAATATAATTTTTTTCTGCATCCAGCTCTGAAAAAATATTTGGCCTTCTAGCAGTGTGTGGGACTTGTTCTATTAGTCCATCTATACTGACCTCCATCAGGTTGCAAATTAAAAATTATTTTTATCTGCATCTAGCTCTGAAAAAATATTTGGTCTTCTAGCAGTGTGTGAGACTTGTTCTATTAGTCCATCTATACTGACCTCCATCAGGTTGCAAATTGAATACAATTTTTTTCTGCATCTAGCTCTGAAAAAATATTTGGGCTTCTAGCAGTGTGTGGTACTTGGTCTATTAGTCCATCTATACTGACCTCCATCAGGTTGCAAATTGAATATAATTTTTTTCTGCATCTAGCTCTGAAAAAATATTTGGGCTTCTAGCAGTGTGTGGTACTTGGTCTATTAGTCCATCTATACTGACCTCCATCAGGTTGCAAATTGAATATAATTTTTTTCTGCATCTAGCTCTGAAAAAATATTTGGGCTTCTAGCAGTGTGTGGGACTTGGTCTATTAGTCCATCTATACTGACCTCCATCAGGTTGAAAATTAAAAATAATTTTTATCTGCATCTAGCTCTGAAAAAATATTTGGCCTTCTAGCAGTGTGTGAGACTTGTTCTATTAGTCCATCTATACTGACCTCCATCAGGATGCAAATTGAATATAATTTTTTTCTGCATCTAGCTCTGAAAAAATATTTGGGCTTCGAGCAGTGTGTGGGACTTGTTCTATTAGTCCATCTATACTGACCTCCATAAGGTTGCAAATTAAAAATAATTTTTATCTGCATCTAGCTCTGAAAAAATATTTGGCCTTCTAGCAGTGTGTGGGACTTGGTCTATTAGTCCATCTATATTGACCTCCATGAGGTTGCAAATTGAATAAAAAATTTTTCTGCATCTAGCTCTGAAAAAATATTTGGCCTTCTAGCAGTGTGTGGGACTTGTTTTATTAGTCCATCTATACTGACCTCCATCAGGTTGCAAATTGAATATAATTTTTTTCTGCATCTAGCTCTGAAAAAATATTTTGGCTTCTAGCAGTGTGTGGGACTTGGTCTATTAGTCCATCTATACTGACCTCCATCAGGTTGCAAATTAAATATAATTTTTTTCTGCATCTAGCTCTGAAAAAATATTTGGGCTTCTAGCAGTGTGTGGGACTTGGTCTATTAGTCCATCTATACTGACCTCCATCAGGTTGCAAATTGAATATAATTTTTTTCTGCATCCAGCTCTGAAAAAATATTTGGCCTTCTAGCAGTGTGTGGGACTTGTTCTATTAGTCCATCTATACTGACCTCCATCAGGTTGCAAATTAAAAATTATTTTTATCTGCATCTAGCTCTGAAAAAATATTTGGTCTTCTAGCAGTGTGTGAGACTTGTTCTATTAGTCCATCTATACTGACCTCCATCAGGTTGCAAATTGAATACAATTTTTTTCTGCATCTAGCTCTGAAAAAATATTTGGGCTTCTAGCAGTGTGTGGGACTTGGTCTATTAGTCCATCTATACTGACTTCCATCCGGTTTCAAATTGAATATAATTTTTTTATGCATCTAGCTCTGAAAAAATATTTGGGCTTCTAGCAGTGTGTGGGACTTGGTCTATTAGTCCACCTATACTGACCTCCATCAGGTTGCAAATTGAATATAATTTTTTTCTGCATCTAGCTCTGAAAAAATATTTGGGCTTCTAGAAGTGTGTGGGACTTGTTCTATTAGTCCATCTATACTGACCTCCATAAGGTTGCAAATTAAAAATAATTTTTATCTGCATCTAGCTCTGAAAAAATATTTGGCCTTCTAGCAGTGTGTGGGACTTGGTCTATTAGTCCATCTATATTGACCTCCATGAGGTTGCAAATTGAATAAAAAATTTTTCTGCATCTAGCTCTGAAAAAATATTTGGCCTTCTAGCAGTGTGTGGGACTTGTTCTATTAGTCCATCTATACTGACCTCCATCAGGTTGCAAATTAAAAATAATTTTTATCTGCATCTAGCTCTGAAAAAATATTTGGGCTTCTAGCAGTGTGTGGGACTTGTTCTATTAGTCCATCTATACTGACCTCCATCTGGTTGCAAATTGAATATATTTTTTTTCTGCATCTAGCTCTGAAAAAATATTTGGGCTTCTAACAGTGTGTGGGACTTGGTCTATTAGTCCATCTATACTGACCTCCATCAGGTTGCAAATTAAATATAATTTTTTTCTGCATCTAGCTCTGAAAAAATATTTGGGCTTCTAGCAGTGTGTGGGACTTGGTCTATTAGTCCATCTATACTGACCTCCATCAGGTTGCAAATTGAATATAATTTTTTTCTGCATCCAGCTCTGAAAAAATATTTGGCCTTCTAGCAGTGTGTGGGACTTGTTCTATTAGTCTATCTATACTGACCTCCATCAGGTTGCAAATTAAAAATAATTTTTATCTGCATCTAGCTCTGAAAAAATATTTGGTCTTCTAGCAGTGTGTGAGACTTGTTCTATTAGTCCATCTATACTGACCTCCATCAGGTTGCAAATTGAATACAATTTTTTTCTGCATCTAGCTCTGAAAAAATATTTGGGCTTCTAGCAGTGTGTGGTACTTGGTCTATTAGTCCATCTATATTGACCTCCATCAGGTTGCAAATTGAATATAATTTTTTTCTGCATCTAGCTCTGAAAAAATATTTGGGCTTCTAGCAGTGTGTGGGACTTGGTCTATTAGTCCATCTATACTGACCTCCATCAGGTTGCAAATTAAAAATTATTTTTATCTGCATCTAGCTCTGAAAAAATATTTGGCCTTCTAGCAGTGTGTGGGACTTGGTCTATTAGTCCATCTATACTGACCTCCATCCGGTTGCAAATTGAATATAATTTTTTTCTGCATCTAGCTGTGAAAAAATATTTGGGCTTCTAGCAGTGTGTGGGACTTGGTCTATTAGTCCATCTATACTGACCTCCATCAGGTTGAAAATTAAAAATAATTTTTATCTGCATCTAGCTCTGAAAAAATATTTGGGCTTCTAGCAGTGTATGGGACTTGGTCTATTAGTCCATCTATACTGACCTCCATCAGGTTGAAAATTAAAAATAATTTGTATCTGCATCTAGCTCTGAAAAAATATTTGGGCTTCTAGCAGTGTGTGGGACTTGTTCTATTAGTCCATCTATACTGACCTCCATCAGGTTGCAAATTGAATTTAATTTTTTTCTGCATCTAGCTCTGAAAAAATATTTGGGCTTCTAGCAGTGTGTGGGACTTGGTCTATTAGTCCATCTGTACTGCCCTCCATCATGTTGAAAATTAAAAATATTTTTTATCTGCATCTAGCTCTGAAAAAATATTTGGGCTTCTAGCAGTGTGTGGGACTTGTTCTATTAGTCCATCTATACTGACCTCCATCAGGTTGAAAATTAAAAATATTTTTTATCTGCATCTAGCTCTGAAAAAATATTTGGGCATCTAGCAGTGTGTGGGACTTGTTCTATTAGTCCATCTATACTGACCTCCATCAGGTTGCAAATTGAATATAATTTTTTTCTGCATCTAGCTCTGAAAAAATATTTGGGCTTCTAGCAGTGTGTGGGACTTGGTCTATTAGTCCATCTATACTGACCTCCATCAGGTTGCAAATTAAAAATAATTTTTATCTGCATCTAGCTCTGAAAAAATATTTGGCCTTCTAGCAGTGTGTGGGACTTGTTCTATTAGTCCATCTATACTGACCTCCATCAGGTTGCAAATTGAATAAAAAAATGTTCTGCATCTAGCTCTGAAAAAATATTTGGGCTTCTAGCAGTGTGTGGGACTTGTTCTATTAGTCCATCTATACTGACCTCCATCAGGTTGCAAATTGAATATAATTTTTTTCTGCATCTAGCTCTGAAAAAATATTTGGGCTTCTATCAGTGTTTGGGACTTGGTCTATTAGTCCATCTATACTGACCTCCATCAGGTTGCAAATTGAATATAATTTTTTTATGCATCTAGATCTGAAAAATATTTGGCCTTCTAGCAGTGTATGGGACTTGTTCTATTAGTCCATCTATACTGACCTCCATCAGGTTGCAAATTAAAAATAATTTTTATCTGCATCTAGCTCTGAAAAAATATTTGGCCTTCTAGCAGTGTGTGGGACTTGTTCTATTAGTCCATATATACTGACCTCCATCAGGTTGCAAATTAAACATAATTTTTATCTGCATCAAGCTCTGAAAAAATATTTGGCCTTCTTGCAGTGTGTGGGACTTGTTCTATTAGTCCATATATACTGACCTCCATCAGGTTGCAAATTAAACATAATTTTTATCTGCATCTAGCTCTGAAAAAATATTTGGCCTTCTAGCAGTGTGTGGGACTTGGTCTATTAGTCCATCTATACTGACCTCCATTAGGTTGCAAATTCAAAATAATTTTTTGTCTGCATCTAGCTCTGAAAAAATATTTGGCCTTCTAGCAGTGTGTGTGACTTGTTCTATTAGTCGATCTATACTGACCTCCATCAGTTTGCAAATTCAAAATAATTTTTATCTGCATCTAGCTCTGAAAAAATATTTGGGCTTCTAGCAGTGTGTGGGACTTGGTCTATTAGTCCATCTATACTGACCTCCATCCGGTTGCAAATTGAATATAATTTTTTTCTGCATCTAGCTCTGAAAAAATATTTGGGCTTCTAGCAGTGTGTGGGTCTTGGTCTATTAGTCCATCTAAATTGACCTCCATCAGGTTGAAAATTAAAAATAATTTTTATCTGCATCTAGCTCTGAAAAAATATTTGGGCTTCTAGCAGTGTGTGGGACTTGTTCTATTAGTCCATCTATACTGACCTCCATCAGGTTGCAAATTGAATATAATTTTTTTCTGCATCTAGCTCTGAAAAAATATTTGGCCTTCTAGCAGTGTGTGGGACTTGGTCTATTAGTCCATCTATACTGACCTCCATCAGGTTGAAAATTAAAAATAATTTTTATCTGCATCTAGCTCTGAAAAAATATTTGGCCTTCTAGCAGTGTGTGGGACTTGTTCTATTAGTCCATCTATACTGACCTCCATCAGGTTGCAAATTAAAAATAATTTTTATCTGCATCTAGCTCTGAAAAAATATTTGGCCTTCTAGCAGTGTGTGGGACTTGTTCTATTAGTCCATCTATACTGACCTCCATCAGGTTGCAAATTGAATAAAAAAATGTTCTGCATCTAGCTCTGAAAAAATATTTGGCCTTCTAGCAGTGTGTGGGACTTGTTCTATTAGTCCATCTATACTGACCTCCATCAGGTTGCAAATTGAATATAATTTTTTTCTGCATCTAGCTCTGAAAAAATATTTGGGCTTCTAGCCATGTGTGGGACTTGGTCTATTAGTCCATCTATACTGCCCTCCATCATGTTGAAAATTAAAAATATTTTTTATCTGCATCTAGCTCTGAAAAAATATTTGGGCTTCTAGCAGTGTGTGGGACTTGTTCTATTAGTCCATCTATACTGACCTCCATCAGGTTGAAAATTAAAAATATTTTTTATCTGCATCTAGCTCTGAAAAAATATTTGGGCATCTAGCAGTGTGTGGGACTTGTTCTATTAGTCCATCTATACTGACCTCCATCAGGTTGCAAATTGAATGTAATTTTTTTCTGCATCTAGCTCTGAAAAAATATTTGGGCTTCTAGCAGTGTGTGGGACTTGGTCTATTAGTCCATCTATACTGACCTCCATCAGGTTGAAAATTAAAAATAATTTTTATCTGCATCTAGCTCTGAAAAAATATTTGGCCTTCTAGCAGTGTGTGGGACTTGTTCTATTAGTCCATCTATACTGACCTCCATCAGGTTGCAAATTAAAAATAATTTTTATCTGCATCTAGCTCTGAAAAAATATTTGGCCTTCTAGCAGTGTGTGGGACTTGTTCTATTAGTCCATCTATACTGACCTCCATCAGGTTGCAAATTGAATAAAAAAATGTTCTGCATCTAGCTCTGAAAAAATATTTGGCCTTCTAGCAGTGTGTGGGACTTGTTCTATTAGTCCATCTATACTGACCTCCATCAGGTTGCAAATTGAATATAATTTTTTTCTGCATCTAGCTCTGAAAAAATATTTGGGCTTCTCTCAGTGTTTGGGACTTGGTCTATTAGTCCATCTATACTGACCTCCATCAGGTTGCAAATTGAATATAATTTTTTTATGCATCTAGCTCTGAAAAATATTTGGCCTTCTAGCAGTGTGTGGGACTTGTTCTATTAGTCCATCTATACTGACCTCCATCAGGTTGCAAATTAAAAATAATTTTTATCTGCATCTAGCTCTGAAAAAATATTTGGCCTTCTAGCAGTGTGTGGGACTTGTTCTATTAGTCCATATATACTGACCTCCATCAGGTTGCAAATTAAACATAATTTTTATCTGCATCTAGCTCTGAAAAAATATTTGGCCTTCTAGCAGTGTGTGGGACTTGGTCTATTAGTCCATCTATACTGACCTCCATCAGGTTGCAAATTCAAAATAATTTTTTGTCTGCATCTAGCTCTGAAAAAATATTTGGCCTTCTAGCAGTGTGTGGGACTTGTTCTATTAGTCCATCTATACTGACCTCCATCAGTTTGCAAATTCAAAATAATTTTTATCTGCATCTTGGTCTGAAAAAATATTTGGGCTTCTAGCAGTGTGTGGGACTTGGTCTATTAGTCCATCTATACTGACCTCCATCAGGTTGAAAATTAAAAATAATTTTTATCTGCATCTAGCTCTGAAAAAATATTTGGGCTTCTAGCAGTGTGTGGGACTTGTTCTATTAGTCCATCTATACTGACCTCCATCAGGTTTCAAATTGAATATAATTTTTTTCTGCATCTAGCTCTGAAAAAATATTTGGGCTTCTAGCAGTGTGTGGGACTTGGTCTATTAGTCCATCTATACTGACCTCCATCAGGTTGCAAATTGAATATAATTTTTTTCTGCATCTAGCTCTGAAAAAATATTTGGGCTTCTAGCAGTGTGTGGGACTTGTTCTATTAGTCCATCTATACTGTCCTCCTTCAGGTTGCAAATTAAAAATAATTTTCATCTGCATCTAGCTCTGAAAAAATATTTGGGTTTCTAGCAGTGTGTGGGACTTGTTCTATTAGTCCATCTATACTGACCTCCATCAGGTTGCAAATTAAAAATTATTTTTATCTGCATCTAGCTCTGAAAAAATATTTAGCCTTCTAGCAGTGTGTGGGACTTGGTCTATTAGTCCATCTATACTGACCTCCATCCGGTTGCAAATTGAATATAATTTTTTTCAGCATCTAGCTCTGAAAAAATATTTGGGCATCTAGCAGTGTGTGGGACTTGGTCTATTAGTCCAGCTATACTGACCTCCATCAGGTAGCAAATTGAATGTAATTTTTTTCTGCATCTAGCTCTGAAAAAATATTTGGGCTCCTAGCAGTGTGTGGGACTTGGTCTATTAGTCCATCTATACTGACCTCCATCAGGTTGAAAATTAAAAATAATTTTTATCTGCATCTAGCTCTGAAAAAATATTTGGGCTTCTAGCAGTGTGTGGGAATTGTTCTATTAGTCCATCTATACTGACCTCCATCAGATTGCAAATTGAATATAATTTTTTTCTGCATCTAGCTCTGAGAAAATAGTTGGGCTTCTAGCAGTGTGTGGGACTTGGTCTATTAGTCCATCTATACTGACCTCCATCAGGTTGCAAATTAAATATAATTTTTTTCTGCATCTAGCTCTGAAAAAATATTTGGGCTTCTAGCAGTGTGTTGGACTTGGACTATTAGTCCATCTATACTGACCTCCATCAGGTTGCAAATTGAATATAACTTTTTTCTGCATCTAGCTCTGAAAAAATATTTGGCCTTCTAGCAGTGTGTGGGACTTGTTCTATTAGTCCATCTATACTGACCTCCATCAGGTTGCAAATTAAAAATAATTTTTATCTGCATCTAGCTCTGAAAAAATATTTGGGCTTCTAGCAGTGTGTGGTACTTGGTCTATTAGTCCATCTATACTGACCTCCATCAGGTTGCAAATTGAATATAATTTTTTTCTGCATCCAGCTCTGAAAAAATATTTGGGCTTCTAGCAGTGTGTGGGAATTGGTCTATTAGTCCATCTATACTGACCTCCATCAGGTTGCAAATTGAATAGAATTTTTTTCTGCATCCAGCTCTGAAAAAATATTTGTCCTTCTAGCAGTGTGTGGGACTTGTTCTATTAGTCCATCTATACTGACCTCCATCAGGTTGCATATTAAAAATAATTTTTATCTGCATCTAGATCTGAAAAAATATTTGGCCTTCTAGCAGTGTGTGGTACTTGTTCTATTAGTCCATCTATACTGACCTCCATCAGGTTGCAAATTGAATATAATTTTTTTCTGCATCTAGCTCTGAAAAAATATTTGGGCTTCTAGCAGTGTGTGGGACTTGGTCTATTAGTCCATCTATACTGACCTCCAACAGGTTGCAAATTAAAAATTATTTTTATCTGCATCTAGCTCTGAAAAAATATTTGGCCTTCTAGCAGTGTGTGGGACTTGGTCTATTAGTCCATCTATACTGACCTCCATCCGGTTGCAAATTGAATATAATTTTTTTCTGCATCTAGCTCTGAAAAAATATTTGGGCTTCTAGCAGTGTGTGGGACTTGGTCTATTAGTCCATCTATACTGACCTCCAACAGGTTGAAAATTGAAAATAATTTTTATCTGCATCTAGCTCTGAAAAAATATTTGGGCTTCTAGCAGTGTGTGGGACTTGTTCTATTAGTCCATCTATACTGACCTCCATCAGGTTGCAAATTGAATATAATTTTTTTCAGCATCTAGCTCTGAAAAAATATTTGGGCATCTAGCAGTGTGTGGGACTTGGTCTATTAGTCCATCTATACTGACCTCCATCAGGTAGCAAATTGAATGTAATTTTTTTCTGCATCTAGCTCTGAAAAAATATTTGGGCTTCTAGCAGTGTGTGGGACTTGGTCTATTAGTCCATCTATACTGACCTCCATCAGGTTGAAAATTAAAAATAATTTTTATCTGCATCTAGCTCTGAAAAAATATTTGGGCTTCTAGCAGTGTGTGGGACTTGTTCTATTAGTCCATCCATACTGACCTCCATCAGGTTGCAAATTGAATATAATTTTTTTCTGCATCTAGATCTGAAAAAATATTTGGGCTTCTAGCAGTGTGTGGGACTTGGTCTATTAGTCCATCTATACTGACCTCCATCAGGTTGCAAATTAAAAATAATTTTTATTTGCATCTAGCTCTGAAAAAATATTTATGCTTCTAGCAGTGTGTGGGACTTGTTCTATTAGTCCATCTATACTGACCTCCATCAGGTTGCAAATTGAATATAATTTTTTTCTGCATCTAGCTCTGAAAAAATATTTGGGCTTCCAGCAGTGTGTGGGACTTGGTCTATTAGTCCATCTATACTGACCTCCATCAGGTTGCAAATTAAATATAATTTTTTTCTGCATCTACCTCTGAAAAAATATTTGGGCTTCTAGCAGTGTGTTGGACTTGGTCTATTAGTCCATCTATACTGCCCTGCATCAGGTTGCAAATTGAATATAATTTTTTTCTGCATCTAGCTCTGAAAAAATATTTGGCCTTCTAGCAGTTTGTGGGACTTGGTCTATTAGTCCATCTATACTGACCTCCATCCGGTTGCAAATTGAATATAATTTTTTTCTGCATCTAGCTGTGAAAAAATATTTGGGCTTCAAGCAGTGTGTGGGACTTGGTCTATTAGTCCATCTATACTGACCTCCATCAGGTTGAAAATTAAATATAATTTTTTTCTGCATCTACCTCTGAAAAAATATTTGGGCTTCTAGCAGTGTGTGGGACTTGTTCTATTAGTCCATCTATACTGACCTCCTTCAGGTTGCAAATTAAAAATAATTTTCATCTGCATCTAGCTCTGAAAAAATATTTGGGCTTCTAGCAGTGTGTGGGACTTGTTCTATTAGTCCATCTATACTGACCTCCATCAGGTTGCAAATTAAAAATAATTTTTATCTGCATCTAGCTCTGAAAAAATATTTGGCCTTCTAGCAGTGTGTGGGACTTGGTCTATTAGTCCATCTATACTGACCTCCATCCGGTTGCAAATTGAATATAATTTTTTTCTGCATCTAGCTGTGAAAAAATATTTGGGCTTCAAGCAGTGTGTGGGACTTGGTCTATTAGTCCATCTATACTGACCTCCATCAGGTTGGAAATTGAAAAAATTTTTTTCTGCATCTAGCTCTGAAAAAATATTTGGGCTTCTAGCAGTGTGTGGAACTTGTTCTATTAGTCCATCTATACTGACCTCCATCAGGTTGCAAATTGAATATAATTTTTTTCTGCATCTAGCTCTGAAAAAATATTTGGGCTTCTAGCAGTGTGTGGGACTTGGTCTATTAGTCCATCTATACTGACCTCCATAAGGTTGCAAATTGAATATAATTTTTTTATGTATCTACCTCTGAAAAAATATTTGGACTTCTAGCAGTGTGTGGGACTTGGTCTACTAGTCCATCTATACTGACCTCCATTAGGTTGAAAATTAAAAATAATTTTTATCTGCATCTAGCTATGAAAAAATATTTGGGCTTCTAGCAGTGTGTGGGACTTGTTCTATTAGTCCATCTATACTGACCTCCATCAGGTTGCAAATTGAATGTAATTTTTTTCTGCATCTAGCTCTGAAAATATCTCAGAGCTTTCTAGTGCAATACAGACTCCTATTGCTGGGGAGTCATCTGGTCAGATCCCGATAGCGGATACACTGAATATTTTAAATCAAGGGAGACCTTCTGATAAAACAAATGGTATAAACCACATAAAACCCCCTATAAACAGAATGACATCCTTGGAATTATCTCCGATTTTGAATGAAAATAGTATCTTGATAAATCCTCAAACACAGAATGCAGTTGCATCTCAAACTAATAAAACGAAAATTACACATTTTTTTCACGTGGTCCCCGGACGTTGTCCAAAACGAAAAAGAAATTTAGGGGATGTAGAGGGAGTGGAAAAACCCGAGGCCTCAATAACAAAAATAGTCCAAATGCCGAAATTGAGACACAATCCAAATATAAAGAAAATGAAATCTTGCCAATGAACCAGAATACAAATTCCCTGCAGATAGAAACCCCTATCGGTTGTGGGGGCATTTTTAATATTTCTAGCTATGTGCTATCTGAAGCTGAACGATCCTTGTTAGGTCGAGGATTATCTTTCTGTCCAGCTGTCCCATTTAATAATTTCACTTTGTTCTGTGATTTAAATGAATTTATAAGGAAATTGACACTAAAAAGACATTTTCTATTGGAAGATAAGAGAAAATCACATCCTATTAGTTCATGCTCAACAGTATCCCCCTCCATTCAAGAATCTAATATACCAGGCCCCCCATTACTGGACCCTTTCACTCATGTAAATGTGAAGGGGAAAAATAATTTTTATCCATTACATCACAAAGGTTCACACCTTGAAACTTTCCAACAATTAATTTTGAGGGACCTTAGGACATTCCCCCCAATTTCTAAAAAAGTGAACAACTTGAGCTACCAGGAGAAATGTGCATTAAAAACCCTTCAGGATAATAAAGAAATAATTATAAAGAGAGCAGATAAGGGAGGGGGGACTGTGATAATGAACAGAGGCTGGTACATCAAGGAGGGCCTCAGAATCTTAGACGACTCAAACTACTACGTGAAATTAGAAGCAGACCCATCTGTAACCATTTTTTTGGAGTACAAAGGACTTGTAGCAGGGGCCTCTACAGCTGGCTTCCTCAATAAAAAAGAAAAATCCTTTTTAGACATTAAAAAATTCAAAGTCCCTTATTTTTATTTTTTACCCAAAATTCATAAAGATAAATTTAATCCCCCTGGACGTCCTATTATTTCTGGTATTAATTCTATCACATCCAACTTATCCCACTATATTGATCTTTTTTTACAGAAGTACGTTTTATCCCTAGATTCTCATTTAAAGGATTCCACACATTTAATTAGACTATTGAGAGAATTACCCCCTCTTCCAGGCTGTCTTCTTATTACACTCGATATAAGCTCTCTTTATTCCAATATCACACATGTATTGGGTTTACAGGCAATTAAAAAATTCCTAGATGAGGACCCTAACTTACAAGATCCTCAAAAAAACTTTTTATTGAGGGGTATAACTTTCATTCTTGAGAACAATGTATTTTCTTTTGAGGGGGTGATGTATCGGCAGCTGAGGGGCTGCGCGATGGGGACGAGGTTTGCCCCCAGTTATGCAAATCTATATATGGGGGCATTCGAGTCTATCCACATCGCGCAATCCCTCGGCGCCGATAAATCCATCGTTATGTACCGCCGCTTTATAGACGATCTGTTTATTATATGGAGGGGAAATACTGTGGAGGCTGCCAAATTTATTGATGAATTAAACTCTAACGACTGGGGTCTTTCCTTTACCTCTACCATATCTGAGAGTAATATTCAATATCTTGACCTTCAGATAAATATAGACAATTCGGGTAAAATATCCACATCTACCCACTTTAAGGAAGTGGATGTAAATAGCTATCTTGAATTTGACAGTGGCCATCTACCCAGCTGGATTAGAAATATTCCATACGGTCAATATTGGCGTGTCAGAAAAAATTGTACACATGATTCGGATATTTTTCTGGAATCTAAGGTTTTACAAAAACGTTTTAGAGCTAAGGGATACCCCCGGAAATTATTAGAGGATGCTTTCTCCAAAACTAGATCCCTATCACAGAACTTGTGTATCAACAAATCCAAGAATACCAGCCAAGAGCCATACAGCGATTTCAGTTTAAATCTGATTACTACCTATGGTAAACCTACGCAAGTGTTATCCAGTTTATTAAAAAAATACTGGTTCATTTTAAGTAATGATCCAATATTAACTGGTTATTTACCGGAATTTCCTCATGTCATATATCGGAGGAGTAAAAATCTAGGAAACTATATAGCCCCTAGCAATACAACAATTGGTAGAAGACCGAACCATTCAGTTCCTATTAGCAATAATGGATGTTATAAATGTAATGTCCCTAAATGCTTATGCTGTCAATCCATTGATAACGGAGCCAAAACATTCGTCTCTGCGGTCACTGGAGAGATATATCCCATTCGCTTTAGACTTACATGTCAGTCCTCATATGTGATCTATCTGCTCCAGTGCACCTGCGGCCTGCAATACATTGGCCGCACTATCCAGGAAATGCACTCCAGATTAAATAAACATCGCCAAAATATTAGAAACGGCTTTCCCCTACATAGTGTTTCTAATCATTTCTTAAAAGAACATCAAAAAAATCCTAATAACCTAAAACTAACTATCATTGATCATATAGTTGATACACACCCTGATAGACTAAATCGTCTCATTACACGTGAAAATTACTGGATTTTCAAAATGGGAACCTTGTCTCCTGAAGGTTTGAACCTTAATATAGAGAAGACAACTTTTTAAATAATTGTTTTCATATTTTAGCAAATTTATTATATATATCTTTTATATGGAGGAGGAGGGGGGAGGAGAGAGAGAAGGAGGGAAGAGGGGAAAGGAGAGAGGGAGGGGAGGAGGGAGGAGAGAGAGAGAAGGGAGAAAGAGGGGAAGAAGGGGAAGAAGAAAGAAAGAAAAAAAATTTAAAGAAAAATTTTTTATTTTTTTTTTTTATTTTTGTTTTTTTTGAAAAATTTTTTTTTTTTTTTTTTTTGGGGGGGATTTTTTTTGGAATTTTTTTTTTTTTTTTTCTCTTTCCTTTCTTCGTCTACTTTTCCTAATTATAATGATAGAAACTGATTGTAATTTTATACTTTATATTTATGCATTGTTTTATGTTGTATGTAAAAATTATTATTATTTTTTTATATAATCTAAAATATAGGGTGGTAGATGACAATATATCCTATGAAGTATTAAGATTATAGGATTCACAAGTTGTTGTTTTTTTACAGCGAATCCTTTTTATAAGAACCCTATATGCTTCATTAGGCATTATTTTATAACAATCCTTTTTACTCTATTGAGCATATATGAACTCAAGGGGTTAATATAGAGGTATTACTCTGTATCTGGCCCCGCCCCTTTTAAGTAATTGTATACCTAGTCAAATGTATATAAGGATCAATTGTTTGCTGCTTGTCACACCTGATGAAGGTGGCTGTGTCCACCGAAACGCGTTGTGTGTATATTAATAAATCAGTCCTTTTAATATTTTTGCCCTGTTATTGGCGCTCTGGTACCGCTATTCATATCCATTTATTGTCCCTTTCCCCCTGTTGGGGTGCGGTAGAGCTGCCTTTAACTTATTGTTCTTTCACCTGTGGGAGGAATTTAATTAGAATCACTACCCTGGTTTTCCAAGCTGCGCTGCCCTAACCCCTCCGGAACGCTGCCGGGGGTGTTGGTGAAGCTGGGCGTCCATCTCGGCGTTACATGCAACTAACCTGACCACGTGATCCACCACCGAGAGATCAGGATCTGTGAACGCCGCTGGAAATAGATGACAGCCACCAACAGAGCGGAGCTTGTGGAGCTTTACACTGGGGTTGTGCAGAGGTGCACAACTTCATAAGGTTAGTAGCCATCCTCACACCCCTCTAACAATTGCAATACTGAGTCACCCATTGCGCCTTGTTCTCTCCTCTCTTTACATGAAAATATATTTGGGCATCTAGCAGTGTGTGGGACTTGGTGTATTAGTCCATCTATACTGACCTCCATCAGGTAGCAAATTGAATGTAATTTTTTTCTGCATCTAGCTCTGAAAAAATATTTGGGCTTCTAGCAGTTTGTGGGACTTGGTCTATTAGTTCATCTATACTGACCTCCATCAGGTTGAAAATTAAAAATAATTTTTATCTGCATCTAGCTCTGAAAAAATATTTGGGCTTCTAGCAGTGTGTGGGACTTGTTCTATTAGTCCATCTATACTGACCTCCATCAGGTTTCAAATTGAATATAATTTTTTTCTGCATCTAGCTCTGAAAAAATATTTGGGCTTCTAGCAGTGTGTGGGACTTGTTCTATTAGTCCATCTATACTGACCTCCATAAGGTTGCAAATTAAAAATATTTTTTATCTGCATCTAGCTCTGAAAAAATATTTGGCCTTCTAGCAGTGTGTGGGACTTGTTCTATTAGTCCATCTATACTGACCTCCATCAGGTTGCAAATTAAAAATAATTTTTATCTGCATCTAGCTCTGAAAAATTATTTGGGCTTCTAGCAGTGTGTGGGACTTGTAGTATTAGTCCATCTATACTGACCTCCATCAGGTTGCAAATTGAATATAATTTTTTTCTGCATCTAGCTCTGAAAAAATATTTGGGCTTCTAGCAGTGTGTGGGACTTGTTCTATTAGTCCATCTATACTGACCTCCTTCAGGTTGCAAATTAAAAATAATTTTCATCTGCATCTAGCTCTGAAAAAATATTTGGCCTTCTAGCAGTGTGTGGGACTTGTTCTATTAGTCCATCTATACTGACCTCCATCAGGTTGCAAATTGAAAATAATTTTTATCTGCATCTAGCTCTGAAAAAATATTTGGCCTTCTAGCAGTGTGTGGGACTTGTTCTATTAGTCCAGCTATACTGACCTCCATCAGGTTGCAAATTCAAAATAATTTTTTGTCTGCATCTACCTCTGAAAAAATATTTGGCCTTCTAGCAGTGTGTGGGACTTGTTCTATTAGTCCATCTATACTGTCCTCCATCAGTTTGCAAATTCAAAATAATTTTTATCTGCATCTAGCTCTGAAAAAATATTTGGGCTTCTAGCAGTGTGTGGGACTTGGTCTATTACTCCATCTATACTGACCTCCATCCGGTTGCAAATTGAATATAATTTTTTTCTGCATCTAGCTCTGAAAAAATATTTGGGCTTCTAGCAGTGTGTGGGACTTGTTCTATTAGTCCATCTATACTGACCTCCATCAGGTTTCAAATTGAATATAATTTTTTTCTGCATCTAGCTCTGAAAAAATATTTGGGCTTCTAGCAGTGTGTGGGACTTGGTCTATTAGTCCATCTATACTGACCTCCATCAGGTTGCAAATTGAATATAATTTATTTCTGCATCTAGCTCTGAAAAAATATTTGGGCTTCTAGCAGTGTGTGGGACTTGTTCTATTAGTCCATCTATACTGACCTCCTTCAGGTTGCAAATTAAAAATAATTTTCATCTGCATCTAGCTCTGAAAAAATATTTGGGCTTCTAGCAGTGTGTGGGACATGTTCTATTAGTCCATCTATACTGACCTCCATCAGGTTGCAAATTAAAAAATTTTTTATCTGCATCTAGCTCTGAAAAAATATTTGGCCTTCTAGCAGTGTGTGGGACTTGGTTTATTAGTCCATCTATACTGACCTCCATCCGGTTGCAAATTGAATATAATTTTTTTCTGCATCTAGCTCTGAAAAAATATTTGGCCTTCTAGCAGTGTGTGGGACTTGGTCTATTAGTCCATCTATACTGACCTCCATCAGGTTGCAAATTCAAAATAATTTTTTGTCTGCATCTACCTCTGAAAAAATATTTGGCCTTTTAGCAGTGTGTGAGACTTGTTCTATTAGTCGATCTATACTGACCTCCATCAGGTTGCAAATTGAATACAATTTTTTTCTGCATCTAGCTCTGAAAAAATATTTGGCCTTCTAGCAGTGTGTGGGACTTGGTCTATTAGTCCATCTATACTGACCTCCATCAGGTTGCAAATTAAAAATAATTTTTATCTGCATCTAGCTCTGAAAAAATATTTGGGCTTCTAGCAGTGTGTGAGACTTGTTCTATTAGTCCATCTATACTGACCTCCATCAGGTTGAAAATTAAAAAAATTTTTATCTGCATCTAGCTCTGAAAAAATATTTGGCCTTCTAGCAGTGTGTGGGACTTAGTCTATTAGTCCATCTATACTGACCTCCATCAGGTTGCAAATTGAATATAATTTTTTTCTGCATCTAGCTCTGAAAAAATATTTGGGCTTCTAGCAGTGTGTGGGACTTGGTCTACTAGTCCATCTATACTGCCCTCCATCAGGTTGCAAATTGAATATAATTTTTTTCTGCATCTAGCTCTGAAAAAATATTTGGGCTTCTAGCAGTGTGTGGGACTTGTTCTATTAGTCCATCTATACTGACCTCTTTCAGGTTGCAAATTAAAAATATTTTTCATCTGCATCTAGCTCTGAAAAAATATTTGGGCTTCTAGCAGTGTGTGGAACTTGTTCTATTAGTCCATCTATACTGACCTCCATCAGGTTGCAAATTAAAAATAATTTTTATCTGCATCTAGCTCTGAAAAAATATTTGGCCTTCTAGCAGTGTGTGGGACTTGGTCTATTAGTCCATCTATACTGACCTCCATCCGGTTGCAAATTGAATATAATTTTTTTCTGCATCTAGCTCTGAAAAAATATTTGGGCTTCAAGCAGTGTGTGGAACTTGGTCTATTAGTCCATCTATACTGACCTCCATCAGGTTGAAATTTAAAAATAATTTTTATCTGCATCTAGCTCTGAAAAAATATTTGGGATTCTAGCAGTGTGTGGGACTTGTTCTATTAGTCCATCTATACTGACCTCCATCAGGTTGAAAATTGAATGTAATTTTTTTCTGCATCTAGCTCTGAAAAAATATTTGGGCATCTAGCAGTGTGTGGGACTTGGTCTATTAGTCCATCTATACTGACCTCCATCAGGTAGCAAATTGAATGTAATTTTTTTCTGCATCTAGCTCTGAAAAAATATTTGGGCTTCTAGCAGTTTGTGGGACTTGGTCTATTAGTCCATCTATACTGACCTCCATCCGGTTGCAAATTGAATATAATTTTTTTCTGCATCTAGCTCTGAAAAAATATTTGGGCTTCAAGCAGTGTGTGGAACTTGGTCTATTAGTCCATCTATACTGACCTCCATCAGGTTGAAATTTAAAAATAATTTTTATCTGCATCTAGCTCTGAAAAAATATTTGGGATTCTAGCAGTGTGTGGGACTTGTTCTATTAGTCCATCTATACTGACCTCCATCAGGTTGAAAATTGAATGTAATTTTTTTCTGCATCTAGCTCTGAAAAAATATTTGGGCATCTAGCAGTGTGTGGGACTTGGTCTATTAGTCCATCTATACTGACCTCCATCAGGTAGCAAATTGAATGTAATTTTTTTCTGCATCTAGCTCTGAAAAAATATTTGGGCTTCTAGCAGTTTGTGGGACTTGGTCTATTAGTCCATGTATACTGACCTCCATCAGGTTGAAAATTAAAAATTATTTTTATCTGCATCTAGCTCTGAAAAAATATTTGGGCTTCTAGCAGTGTGTGGGACTTGGTCTATTAGTCCATCTATACTGACCTCCATCAGGTTGCAAATTCAAAATAATTTTTTGTCTGCATCTACCTCTGAAAAAATATTTGGCCTTCTAGCAGTGTGTGAGACTTGTTCTATTAGTCCATCTATACTGACCTCCATCAGGTTGCAAATTGAATACAATTTTTTTCTGCATCTAGCTCTGAAAAAATATTTGGCCTTCTAGCAGTGTGTGGGACTTGGTCTATTAGTCCATCTATACTGACCTCCATCAGGTTGCAAATTAAAAATAATTTTTATCTGCATCTAGCTCTGAAAAAATATTTGGGCTTCTAGCAGTGTGTGAGACTTGTTCTATTAGTCCATCTATACTGACCTCCATCAGGTTGAAAATTAAAAATAATTTTTATCTGCATCTAGCTCTGAAAAAATATTTGGCCTTCTAGCAGTGTGTGGGACTTAGTCTATTAGTCCATCTATACTGACCTCCATCAGGTTGCAAATTGAATATAATTTTTTTCTGCATCTAGCTCTGAAAAAATATTTGGGCTTCTAGCAGTGTGTGGGACTTGGTCTACTAGTCCATCTATACTGCCCTCCATCAGGTTGCAAATTGAATATAATTTTTTTCTGCATCTAGCTCTGAAAAAATATTTGGGCTTCTAGCAGTGTGTGGAACTTGTTCTATTAGTCCATCTATACTGACCTCCATCAGGTTGCAAATTAAAAATAATTTTTATCTGCATCTAGCTCTGAAAAAATATTTGGCCTTCTAGCAGTGTGTGGGACTTGGTCTATTAGTCCATCTATACTGACCTCCATCAGGTAGCAAATTGAATGTAATTTTTTTCTGCATCTAGCTCTGAAAAAATATTTGGGCTTCTAGCAGTTTGTGGGACTTGGTCTATTAGTCCATCTATACTGACCTCCATCAGGTTGCAAATTAAAAATAATTTTTATCTGCATCTAGCTTTGAAAAAATATTTGGGCTTCTAGCAGTGTGTGGGACTTGTTGTATTAGTCCATCTATACTGACCTCCATCAGGTTGCAAATTGAATATAATTTTTTTCTGCATCTAGCTCTGAAAAAATATTTGGGCTTATAGCAGTGTGTGGGAATTGTTCTATTTGTCCATCTATACTGACCTCCTTCAGGTTGCAAATTAAAAATAATTTTCATCTGCACCTAGCTCTGAAAAAATATTTGGCCTTCTAGCAGTGTGTGGGACTTGTTCTATTAGTCCATCTATACTGACCTCCATCAGGTTGCAAATTGAATATAATTTTTTTCTGCATCTAGCTCTGAAAATATATTTGGGCTTCTATCAGTGTTTGGGACTTGGTCTATTAGTCCATCTATACTGACCTCCATCAGGTTGCAAATTGAATATAATTTTTTTATGCATCTAGCTCTGAAAAATATTTGGCCTTCTAGCAGTATGTGGGACGTGTTCTATTAGTCCATCTATACTGACCTCCATCAGGTTGCAAATTAAAAATAATTTTTATCTGCATCTAGCTCTGAAAAAATATTTGGCCTTCTAGCAGTGTGTGGGACTTGTTCTATTAGTCCATATATACTGACCTCCATCAGGTTGCAAATTAAACATAATTTTTATCTGCATCTAGCTCTGAAAAAATATTTGGCCTTCTAGCAGTGTGTGGGACTTGGTCTATTAGTCCATCTATACTGACCTCCATCAGGTTGCAAATTGAAAATAATTTTTATCTGCATCTAGCTCTGAAAAAATATTTGGCCTTCTAGCAGTGTGTGGGACTTGTTCTATTAGTCCAGCTATACTGACCTCCATCAGGGTGCAAATTCAAAATAATTTTTTGTCTGCATCTACCTCTGAAAAAATATTTGGCCTTCTAGCAGTGTGTGGGATTTGTTCTATTAGTCCATCTATACTGTCCTCCATCAGTTTGCAAATTCAAAATAATTTTTATCTGCATCTAGCTCTGAAAAAATATTTGGGCTTCTAGCAGTGTGTGGGACTTGGTCTATTACTCCATCTATACTGACCTGCATCCGGTTGCAAATTGAATATAATTTTTTTCTGCATCTAGCTCTGAAAAAATATTTGGGCTTCTAGCAGTGTGTGGGACTTGTTCTATTAGTCCATCTATACTGACCTCCATCAGGTTTCAAATTGAATATAATTTTTTTCTGCATCTAGCTCTGAAAAAATATTTGGGCTTCTAGCAGTGTGTGGGACTTGGTCTATTAGTCCATCTATACTGACCTCCATCAGGTTGCAAATTGAATATAATTTATTTCTGCATCTAGCTCTGAAAAAATATTTGGGCTTCTAGCAGTGTGTGGGACTTGTTCTATTAGTCCATCTATTCTGACCTCCTTCAGGTTGCAAATTAAAAATAATTTTCATCTGCATCTAGCTCTGAAAAAATATTTGGGCTTCTAGCAGTGTGTGGGACTTGTTCTATTAGTCCATCTATACTGACCTCCATCAGGTTGCAAATTAAAAATAATTTTTATCTGCATCTAGCTCTGAAAAAATATTTGGCCTTCTAGCAGTGTGTGGGACTTGGTTTATTAGTCCATCTATACTGACCTCCATCCGGTTGCAAATTGAATATAATTTTTTTCTGCATCTAGCTCTGAAAAAATATTTGGCCTTCTAGCAGTGTGTGGGACTTGGTCTATTAGTCCATCTATACTGACCTCCATCAGGTTGCAAATTCAAAATAATTTTTTGTCTGCATCTACCTCTGAAAAAATATTTGGCCTTCTAGCAGTGTGTGAGACTTGTTCTATTAGTCCATCTATACTGACCTCCATCAGGTTGCAAATTGAATACAATTTTTTTCTGCATCTAGCTCTGAAAAAATATTTGGCCTTCTAGCAGTGTGTGGGACTTGGTCTATTAGTCCATCTATACTGACCTCCATCAGGTTGCAAATTAAAAATAATTTTTATCTGCATCTAGCTCTGAAAAAATATTTGGCCTTCTAGCAGTGTGTGGGACTTGGTCTATTAGTCCATCTATACTGACCTCCATCAGGTTGCAAATTAAAAATAATTTTTATCTGCATCTAGCTCTGAAAAAATATTTGGGCTTCTAGCAGTGTGTGAGACTTGTTCTATTAGTCCATCTATACTGACCTCCATCAGGTTGAAAATTAAAAAAATTTTTATCTGCATCTAGCTCTGAAAAAATATTTGGCCTTCTAGCAGTGTGTGGGACTTAGTCTATTAGTCCATCTATACTGACCTCCATCAGGTTGCAAATTGAATATAATTTTTTTCTGCATCTAGCTCTGAAAAAATATTTGGGCTTCTAGCAGTGTGTGGGACTTGGTCTACTAGTCCATCTATACTGCCCTCCATCAGGTTGCAAATTGAATATAATTTTTTTCTGCATCTAGCTCTGAAAAAATATTTGGGCTTCTAGCAGTGTGTGGGACTTGTTCTATTAGTCCATCTATACTGACCTCTTTCAGGTTGCAAATTAAAAATATTTTTCATCTGCATCTAGCTCTGAAAAAATATTTGGGCTTCTAGCAGTGTGTGGAACTTGTTCTATTAGTCCATCTATACTGACCTCCATCAGGTTGCAAATTAAAAATAATTTTTATCTGCATCTAGCTCTGAAAAAATATTTGGCCTTCTAGCAGTGTGTGGGACTTGGTCTATTAGTCCATCTATACTGACCTCCATCCGGTTGCAAATTGAATATAATTTTTTTCTGCATCTAGCTCTGAAAAAATATTTGGGCTTCAAGCAGTGTGTGGAACTTGGTCTATTAGTCCATCTATACTGACCTCCATCAGGTTGAAATTTAAAAATAATTTTTATCTGCATCTAGCTCTGAAAAAATATTTGGGATTCTAGCAGTGTGTGGGACTTGTTCTATTAGTCCATCTATACTGACCTCCATCAGGTTGAAAATTGAATGTAATTTTTTTCTGCATCTAGCTCTGAAAAAATATTTGGGCATCTAGCAGTGTGTGGGACTTGGTCTATTAGTCGATCTATACTGACCTCCATCAGGTAGCAAATTGAATGTAATTTTTTTCTGCATCTAGCTCTGAAAAAATATTTGGGCTTCTAGCAGTTTGTGGGACTTGGTCTATTAGTCCATCTATACTGACCTCCATCCGGTTGCAAATTGAATATAATTTTTTTCTGCATCTAGCTCTGAAAAAATATTTGGGCTTCAAGCAGTGTGTGGAACTTGGTCTATTAGTCCATCTATACTGACCTCCATCAGGTTGAAATTTAAAAATAATTTTTATCTGCATCTAGCTCTGAAAAAATATTTGGGATTCTAGCAGTGTGTGGGACTTGTTCTATTAGTCCATCTATACTGACCTCCATCAGGTTGAAAATTGAATGTAATTTTTTTCTGCATCTAGCTCTGAAAAAATATTTGGGCATCTAGCAGTGTGTGGGACTTGGTCTATTAGTCCATCTATACTGACCTCCATCAGGTAGCAAATTGAATGTAATTTTTTTCTGCATCTAGCTCTGAAAAAATATTTGGGCTTCTAGCAGTTTGTGGGACTTGGTCTATTAGTCCATGTATACTGACCTCCATCAGGTTGAAAATTAAAAATTATTTTTATCTGCATCTAGCTCTGAAAAAATATTTGGGCTTCTAGCAGTGTGTGGGACTTGGTCTATTAGTCCATCTATACTGACCTCCATCAGGTTGCAAATTCAAAATAATTTTTTGTCTGCATCTACCTCTGAAAAAATATTTGGCCTTCTAGCAGTGTGTGAGACTTGTTCTATTAGTCCATCTATACTGACCTCCATCAGGTTGCAAATTGAATACAATTTTTTTCTGCATCTAGCTCTGAAAAAATATTTGGCCTTCTAGCAGTGTGTGGGACTTGGTCTATTAGTCCATCTATACTGACCTCCATCAGGTTGCAAATTAAAAATAATTTTTATCTGCATCTAGCTCTGAAAAAATATTTGGGCTTCTAGCAGTGTGTGAGACTTGTTCTATTAGTCCATCTATACTGACCTCCATCAGGTTGAAAATTAAAAATAATTTTTATCTGCATCTAGCTCTGAAAAAATATTTGGCCTTCTAGCAGTGTGTGGGACTTAGTCTATTAGTCCATCTATACTGACCTCCATCAGGTTGCAAATTGAATATAATTTTTTTCTGCATCTAGCTCTGAAAAAATATTTGGGCTTCTAGCAGTGTGTGGGACTTGGTCTACTAGTCCATCTATACTGCCCTCCATCAGGTTGCAAATTGAATATAATTTTTTTCTGCATCTAGCTCTGAAAAAATATTTGGGCTTCTAGCAGTGTGTGGAACTTGTTCTATTAGTCCATCTATACTGACCTCCATCAGGTTGCAAATTAAAAATAATTTTTATCTGCATCTAGCTCTGAAAAAATATTTGGCCTTCTAGCAGTGTGTGGGACTTGGTCTATTAGTCCATCTATACTGACCTCCATCAGGTAGCAAATTGAATGTAATTTTTTTCTGCATCTAGCTCTGAAAAAATATTTGGGCTTCTAGCAGTTTGTGGGACTTGGTCTATTAGTCCATCTATACTGACCTCCATCAGGTTGCAAATTAAAAATAATTTTTATCTGCATCTAGCTTTGAAAAAATATTTGGGCTTCTAGCAGTGTGTGGGACTTGTTGTATTAGTCCATCTATACTGACCTCCATCAGGTTGCAAATTGAATATAATTTTTTTCTGCATCTAGCTCTGAAAAAATATTTGGGCTTATAGCAGTGTGTGGGAATTGTTCTATTTGTCCATCTATACTGACCTCCTTCAGGTTGCAAATTAAAAATAATTTTCATCTGCACCTAGCTCTGAAAAAATATTTGGCCTTCTAGCAGTGTGTGGGACTTGTTCTATTAGTCCATCTATACTGACCTCCATCAGGTTGCAAATTGAATATAATTTTTTTCTGCATCTAGCTCTGAAAATATATTTGGGCTTCTATCAGTGTTTGGGACTTGGTCTATTAGTCCATCTATACTGACCTCCATCAGGTTGCAAATTGAATATAATTTTTTTATGCATCTAGCTCTGAAAAATATTTGGCCTTCTAGCAGTATGTGGGACGTGTTCTATTAGTCCATCTATACTGACCTCCATCAGGTTGCAAATTAAAAATAATTTTTATCTGCATCTAGCTCTGAAAAAATATTTGGCCTTCTAGCAGTGTGTGGGACTTGTTCTATTAGTCCATATATACTGACCTCCATCAGGTTGCAAATTAAACATAATTTTTATCTGCATCTAGCTCTGAAAAAATATTTGGCCTTCTAGCAGTGTGTGGGACTTGGTCTATTAGTCCATCTATACTGACCTCCATCAGGTTGCAAATTGAAAATAATTTTTATCTGCATCTAGCTCTGAAAAAATATTTGGCCTTCTAGCAGTGTGTGGGACTTGTTCTATTAGTCCAGCTATACTGACCTCCATCAGGGTGCAAATTCAAAATAATTTTTTGTCTGCATCTACCTCTGAAAAAATATTTGGCCTTCTAGCAGTGTGTGGGATTTGTTCTATTAGTCCATCTATACTGTCCTCCATCAGTTTGCAAATTCAAAATAATTTTTATCTGCATCTAGCTCTGAAAAAATATTTGGGCTTCTAGCAGTGTGTGGGACTTGGTCTATTACTCCATCTATACTGACCTGCATCCGGTTGCAAATTGAATATAATTTTTTTCTGCATCTAGCTCTGAAAAAATATTTGGGCTTCTAGCAGTGTGTGGGACTTGTTCTATTAGTCCATCTATACTGACCTCCATCAGGTTTCAAATTGAATATAATTTTTTTCTGCATCTAGCTCTGAAAAAATATTTGGGCTTCTAGCAGTGTGTGGGACTTGGTCTATTAGTCCATCTATACTGACCTCCATCAGGTTGCAAATTGAATATAATTTATTTCTGCATCTAGCTCTGAAAAAATATTTGGGCTTCTAGCAGTGTGTGGGACTTGTTCTATTAGTCCATCTATTCTGACCTCCTTCAGGTTGCAAATTAAAAATAATTTTCATCTGCATCTAGCTCTGAAAAAATATTTGGGCTTCTAGCAGTGTGTGGGACTTGTTCTATTAGTCCATCTATACTGACCTCCATCAGGTTGCAAATTAAAAATAATTTTTATCTGCATCTAGCTCTGAAAAAATATTTGGCCTTCTAGCAGTGTGTGGGACTTGGTTTATTAGTCCATCTATACTGACCTCCATCCGGTTGCAAATTGAATATAATTTTTTTCTGCATCTAGCTCTGAAAAAATATTTGGCCTTCTAGCAGTGTGTGGGACTTGGTCTATTAGTCCATCTATACTGACCTCCATCAGGTTGCAAATTCAAAATAATTTTTTGTCTGCATCTACCTCTGAAAAAATATTTGGCCTTCTAGCAGTGTGTGAGACTTGTTCTATTAGTCCATCTATACTGACCTCCATCAGGTTGCAAATTGAATACAATTTTTTTCTGCATCTAGCTCTGAAAAAATATTTGGCCTTCTAGCAGTGTGTGGGACTTGGTCTATTAGTCCATCTATACTGACCTCCATCAGGTTGCAAATTAAAAATAATTTTTATCTGCATCTAGCTCTGAAAAAATATTTGGGCTTCTAGCAGTGTGTGAGACTTGTTCTATTAGTCCATCTATACTGACCTCCATCAGGTTGAAAATTAAAAATAATTTTTATCTGCATCTAGCTCTGAAAAAATATTTGGCCTTCTAGCAGTGTGTGGGACTTAGTCTATTAGTCCATCTATACTGACCTCCATCAGGTTGCAAATTGAATATAATTTTTTTCTGCATCTAGCTCTGAAAAAATATTTGGGCTTCTAGCAGTGTGTGGGACTTGGTCTATTAGTCCATCTATACTGCCCTCCATCAGGTTGCAAATTGAATATAATTTTTTTCTGCATCTAGCTCTGAAAAAATATTTGGGCTTCTAGCAGTGTGTGGGACTTGTTCTATTAGTCCATCTATACTGACCTCTTTCAGGTTGCAAATTAAAAATATTTTTCATCTGCATCTAGCTCTGAAAAAATATTTGGGCTTCTAGCAGTGTGTGGAAATTGTTCTATTAGTCCATCTATACTGACCTCCATCAGGTTGCAAATTAAAAATAATTTTTATCTGCATCTAGCTCTGAAAAAATATTTGGCCTTCTAGCAGTGTGTGGGACTTGGTCTATTAGTCCATCTATACTGACCTCCATCAGGTTGCAAATTGAATATAATTTTTTTCTGCATCTAGCTCTGAAAAAATATTTGGGCTTCAAGCAGTGTGTGGGACTTGGTCTATTAGTCCATCTATACTGACCTCCATCAGGTTGAAATTTAAAAATAATTTTTATCTGCATCTAGCTCTGAAAAAATATTTGGGATTCTAGCAGTATGTGGGACTTGTTCTATTAGTCCATCTATACTGACCTCCATCAGGTTGAAAATTGAATGTAATTTTTTTCTGCATCTAGCTCTGAAAAAATATTTGGGCATCTAGCAGTGTGTGGGACTTGGTCTATTAGTCCATCTATACTGACCTCCATCAGGTAGCAAATTGAATGTAATTTTTTTCTGCATCTAGCTCTGAAAAAATATTTGGGCTTCTAGCAGTTTGTGGGACTTGGTCTATTAGTCCATCTATACTGACCTCCATCAGGTTGAAAATTAAAAATAATTTTTATCTGCATCTAGCTCTGAAAAAATATTTGGGCTTCTAGCAGTGTGTGGGACTTGTTCTATTAGTCCATCTATACTGACCTCCATCAGGTTGCAAATTGAATATAATTTTTTTCTGCATCTAGCTCTGAAAAAATATTTGGGCTTCTAGCAGTGTGTGGGACTTGTTCTATTAGTCCATCTATACTGACCTCCATAAGGTTGCAAATTAAAAATATTTTTTATCTGCATCTAGCTCTGAAAAAATATTTGGCCTTCTAGCAGTGTGTGGGACTTGTTCTATTAGTCCATCTATACTGACCTCCATCAGGTTGCAAATTAAAAATAATTTTTATCTGCATCTAGCTTTGAAAAAATATTTGGGCGTCTAGCAGTGTGTGGGACTTGTTGTATTAGTCCATCTATACTGACCTCCATCAGGTTGCAAATTGAATATAATTTTTTTCTGCATCTAGCTCTGAAAAAATATTTGGGCTTCTAGCAGTGTGTGGGAATTGTTCTATTTGTCCATCTATACTGACCTCCTTCAGGTTGCAAATTAAAAATAATTTTCATCTGCACCTAGCTCTGAAAAAATATTTGGCCTTCTAGCAGTGTGTGGGACTTGTTCTATTAGTCCATCTATACTGACCTCCATCAGGTTGCAAATTGAAAATAATTTTTATCTGCATCTAGCTCTGAAAAAATATTTGGCCTTCTAGCAGTGTGTGGGACTTGTTCTATTAGTCCATCTATACTGACCTCCATCAGGTTGCAAATTGAATATAATTTTTTTCTGCATCTAGCTCTGAAAATATATTTGGGCTTCTATCAGTGTTTGGGACTTGGTCTATTAGTCCATCTATACTGACCTCCATCAGGTTGCAAATTGAATATAATTTTTTTATGCATCTAGCTCTGAAAAATATTTGGCCTTCTAGCAGTATGTGGGACGTGTTCTATTAGTCCATCTATACTGACCTCCATCAGGTTGCAAATTAAAAATAATTTTTATCTGCATCTAGCTCTGAAAAAATATTTGGCCTTCTAGCAGTGTGTGGGACTTGTTCTATTAGTCCATATATACTGACCTCCATCAGGTTGCAAATTAAACATAATTTTTATCTGCATCTAGCTCTGAAAAAATATTTGGCCTTCTAGCAGTGTGTGGGACTTGGTCTATTAGTCCATCTATACTGACCTCCATCAGGTTGCAAATTGAAACTAATTTTTATCTGCATCTAGCTCTGAAAAAATATTTGGCCTTCTAGCAGTGTGTGGGACTTGTTCTATTAGTCCAGCTATACTGACCTCCATCAGGGTGCAAATTCAAAATAATTTTTTGTCTGCATCTACCTCTGAAAAAATATTTGGCCTTCTAGCAGTGTGTGGGATTTGTTCTATTAGTCCATCTATACTGTCCTCCATCAGTTTGCAAATTCAAAATAATTTTTATCTGCATCTAGCTCTGAAAAAATATTTGGGCTTCTAGCAGTGTGTGGGACTTGGTCTATTACTCCATCTATACTGACCTCCATCCGGTTGCAAATTGAATATAATTTTTTTCTGCATCTAGCTCTGAAAAAATATTTGGGCTTCTAGCAGTGTGTGGGACTTGTTCTATTAGTCCATCTATACTGACCTCCATCAGGTTTCAAATTGAATATAATTTTTTTCTGCATCTAGCTCTGAAAAAATATTTGGGCTTCTAGCAGTGTGTGGGACTTGGTCTATTAGTCCATCTGTACTGACCTCCATCAGGTTGCAAATTGAATATAATTTATTTCTGCATCTAGCTCTGAAAAAATATTTGGGCTTCTAGCAGTGTGTGGGACTTGTTCTATTAGTCCATCTATACTGACCTCCTTCAGGTTGCAAATTAAAAATAATTTTCATCTGCATCTAGCTCTGAAAAAATATTTGGGCTTCTAGCAGTGTGTGGGACTTGTTCTATTAGTCCATCTATACTGACCTCCATCAGGTTGCAAATTAAAAATAATTTTTATCTGCCTCTAGCTCTGAAAAAATATTTGGCCTTCTAGCAGTGTGTGGGACTTGGTTTATTAGTCCATCTATACTGACCTCCATCCGGTTGCAAATTGAATATAATTTTTTTCTGCATCTAGTTCTGAAAAAATATTTGGCCTTCTAGCAGTGTGTGGGACTTGGTCTATTAGTCCATCTATACTGACCTCCATCAGGTTGCAAATTCAAAATAATTTTTTTGTCTGCATCTACCTCTGAAAAAATATTTGGCCTTCTAGCAGTGTGTGAGACTTGTTCTATTAGTCCATCTATACTGACTTCCATCAGGTTGCAAATTGAATACAATTTTTTTCTGCATCTAGCTCTGAAAAAATATTTGGCCTTCTAGCAGTGTGTGGGACTTGGTCTATTAGTCCATCTATACTGACCTCCATCAGGTTGCAAATTAAAAATAATTTTTATCTGCTTCTAGCTCTGAAAAAATATTTGGGCTTCTAGCAGTGTGTGGGACTTGTTCTATTAGTCCATCTATACTGACCTCCATCAGGTTGCAAATTGAATATAATTTTTTTCTGCATCTAGCTCTGAAAAAATATTTGGGCATCTAGCAGTGTGTGGGACTTGGTCTATTAGTCCATCTATACTGACCTCCATCAGGTAGCAAATTGAATGTAATTTTTTTCTGCATCTAGCTCTGAAAAAATATTTGGGCTTCTAGCAGTTTGTGGGACTTGGTCTATTAGTCCATCTATACTGACCTCCATCAGGTTGAAAATTAAAAATAATTTTTATCTGCATCTAGCTCTGAAAAAATATTTGGGCTTCTAGCAGTGTGTGGGACTTGTTCTATTAGTCCATCTATACTGACCTCCATCAGGTTGCAAATTGAATATAATTTTTTTCTGCATCTAGCTCTGAAAAAATATTTGGGCTTCTAGCAGTGTGTGGGACTTGTTCTATTAGTCCATCTATACTGACCTCCATAAGGTTGCAAATTAAAAATATTTTTTATCTGCATCTAGCTCTGAAAAAATATTTGGCCTTCTAGCAGTGTGTGGGACTTGTTCTATTAGTCCATCTATACTGACCTCCATCAGGTTGCAAATTGAATATAATTTTTTTCTGCATCTAGCTCTGAAAATATATTTGGGCTTCTATCAGTGTTTGGGACTTGGTCTATTAGTCCATCTATACTGACCTCCATCAGGTTGCAAATTGAATATAATTTTTTTATGCATCTAGCTCTGAAAAATACTTGGCCTTCTAGCAGTATGTGGGACGTGTTCTATTAGTCCATCTATACTGACCTCCATCAGGTTGCAAATTAAAAATAATTTTTATCTGCATCTAGCTCTGAAAAAATATTTGGCCTTCTAGCAGTGTGTGGGACTTGTTCTATTAGTCCATATATACTGACCTCCATCAGGTTGCAAATTAAACATAATTTTTATCTGCATCTAGCTCTGAAAAAATATTTGGCCTTCTAGCAGTGTGTGGGACTTGGTCTATTAGTCCATCTATACTGACCTCCATCAGGTTGCAAATTGAAACTAATTTTTATCTGCATCTAGCTCTGAAAAAATATTTGGCCTTCTAGCAGTGTGTGGGACTTGTTCTATTAGTCCAGCTATACTGACCTCCATCAGGGTGCAAATTCAAAATAATTTTTTGTCTGCATCTACCTCTGAAAAAATATTTGGCCTTCTAGCAGTGTGTGGGATTTGTTCTATTAGTCCATCTATACTGTCCTCCATCAGTTTGCAAATTCAAAATAATTTTTATCTGCATCTAGCTCTGAAAAAATATTTGGGCTTCTAGCAGTGTGTGGGACTTGGTCTATTACTCCATCTATACTGACCTCCATCCGGTTGCAAATTGAATATAATTTTTTTCTGCATCTAGCTCTGAAAAAATATTTGGGCTTCTAGCAGTGTGTGGGACTTGTTCTATTAGTCCATCTATACTGACCTCCATCAGGTTTCAAATTGAATATAATTTTTTTCTGCATCTAGCTCTGAAAAAATATTTGGGCTTCTAGCAGTGTGTGGGACTTGGTCTATTAGTCCATCTATACTGACCTCCATCAGGTTGCAAATTGAATATAATTTATTTCTGCATCTAGCTCTGAAAAAATATTTGGGCTTCTAGCAGTGTGTGGGACTTGTTCTATTAGTCCATCTATACTGACCTCCTTCAGGTTGCAAATTAAAAATAATTTTCATCTGCATCTAGCTCTGAAAAAATATTTGGGCTTCTAGCAGTGTGTGGGACTTGTTCTATTAGTCCATCTATACTGACCTCCATCAGGTTGCAAATTAAAAATAATTTTTATCTGCCTCTAGCTCTGAAAAAATATTTGGCCTTCTAGCAGTGTGTGGGACTTGGTTTATTAGTCCATCTATACTGACCTCCATCCGGTTGCAAATTGAATATAATTTTTTTCTGCATCTAGTTCTGAAAAAATATTTGGCCTTCTAGCAGTGTGTGGGACTTGGTCTATTAGTCCATCTATACTGACCTCCATCAGGTTGCAAATTCAAAATAATTTTTTTGTCTGCATCTACCTCTGAAAAAATATTTGGCCTTCTAGCAGTGTGTGAGACTTGTTCTATTAGTCCATCTATACTGACTTCCATCAGGTTGCAAATTGAATACAATTTTTTTCTGCATCTAGCTCTGAAAAAATATTTGGCCTTCTAGCAGTGTGTGGGACTTGGTCTATTAGTCCATCTATACTGACCTCCATCAGGTTGCAAATTAAAAATAATTTTTATCTGCTTCTAGCTCTGAAAAAATATTTGGGCTTCTAGCAGTGTGTGGGACTTGTTCTATTAGTCCATCTATACTGACCTCCATCAGGTTGCAAATTGAATATAATTTTTTTCTGCATCTAGCTCTGAAAAAATATTTGGGCATCTAGCAGTGTGTGGGACTTGGTCTATTAGTCCATCTATACTGACCTCCATCAGGTAGCAAATTGAATATAATTTTTTTCTGCATCTAGCTCTGAAAAAATATTTGGGCTTCTAGCAGTGTGTGGGACTTGGTCTATTAGTCCATCTATACTGACCTCCATCAGGTTGAAAATTAAAAATATTTTTTATCTCCATCTAGCTCTGAAAAAATATTTGGGCTTCTAGCAGTGTATGGGACTTGTTCTATTAGTCCATTTATACTGACCTCCATCAGGTTGCAAATTGAATATAATTTTTTTCTGCATCTAGCTCTGAAAAAATATTTGGGCTTCTAGCAGTGTGTGGGACTTGGTCTATTAGTCCATCTATACTGACCTCCATCAGGTTGAAAATTAAAAATATTTTTTATCTGCATCTAGCTCTGAAAAAATATTTGGGCTTCTAGCAGTGTGTGGGACTTGTTCTATTAGTCCATCTATACTGACCTCCATCAGGTTGAAAACTAAAAATATTTTTTTTCTGCATCTAGCTCTGAAAAAATATTTGGGCTTCTAGCAGTGTGTGGGACTTGTTCTATTAGTCCATCTATACTGACCTCCATCAGTTTGCAAATTGAATATAATTTTTTTCTGCATCTAGCTCTGAAAAAATATTTGGGCTTCTAGCAGTGTGTGGGACTTGGTCTATTAGTCCATCTATACTGACCTCCATCAGGTTGCAAATTAAAAATCATTTTTATCTGCATCTAGCTCTGAAAAAATATTTGGCCTTCAAGCAGTGTGTGGGACTTGTTCTATTAGTCCATCTATACTGACCTCCATCAGGTTGCAAATTGAATAAAAAAATGTTCTGCATCTAGCTCTGAAAAAATATTTGGCCTTCTAGCAGTGTGTGGGACTTGTTCTATTAGTCCATCTATACTGACCTCCATCAGGTTGCAAATTGAATATAATTTTTTTCTGCATCTAGCTCTGAAAATATATTTGGGCTTCTATCAGTGTTTGGGACTTGGTCTATTAGTCTATCTATACTGACCTCCATCAGGTTGCAAATTGAATATAATTTTTTTATGCATCTAGCTCTGAAAAATATTTGGCCTTCTAGCAGTTTGTGGGACGTGTTCTATTAGTCCATCTATACTGACCTCCATCAGGTTGCAAATTAAAAATAATTTTTATCTGCATCTAGCTCTGAAAAAATATTTGGCCTTCTAGCAGTGTGTGGGACTTGTTCTATTAGTCCATATATACTGACCTCCATCAGGTTGCAAATTAAACATAATTTTTATCTGCATCTAGCTCTGAAAAAATATTTGGCCTTCTAGCAGTGTGTGGGACTTGGTCTATTAGTCCATCTATACTGACCTCCATCAGGTTGCAAATTCAAAATAATTTTTTGTAGGCATCTACCTCTGAAAAAATATTTGGCCTTCTAGCAGTGTGTGGGACTTGTTCTATTAATCCATCTATACTGACATCCATCAGTTTGCAAATTCAAAATAATTTTTATCTGCATCTAGCTCTGAAAAAAAATTTGGTCTTCTAGCAGTGTGTGGGACTTGGTCTATTACTCAATCTATACTGACCTCCATCCGGTTGCAAATTGAATATAATTTTTTTCTGCATCTAGCTCTGAAAAAATATTTGGGCTTCTAGCAGTGTGTGGGACTTGGTCTATTAGTCCATCTATACTGACCTCCATCAGATTGAAAATTAAAAATAATTTTTATCTGCATCTAGCTCTGAAAAAATATTTGGGCTTCTAGCAGTGTGTGGGACTTGTTCTATTAGTCCATCTATACTGACCTCCATCAGGTTGCAAATTGAATATAATTTTTTTCTGCATCTAGCTCTGAAAAAATATTTGGCCTTCTAGCAGTGTGTGGGACTTGTTCTATTAGTCCATATATACTGACCTCCATCAGGTTGCAAATTAAACATAATTTTTATCTGCATCTAGCTCTGAAAAAATATTTGGCCTTCTAGCAGTGTGTGGGACTTGGTCTATTAGTCCATCTATACTGACCTCCATCAGGTTGCAAATTCAAAATAATTTTTTGTCTGCATCTACCTCTGAAAAAATTTTTGGCCTTCTAGCAGTGTGTGGGACTTGTTCTATTAGTCCATCTATACTGACCTCCATCAGTTTGCAAATTCAAAATAATTTTTATCTGCATCTAGCTCTGAAAAAATATTTGGGCTTCTAGCAGTGTGTGGGACTTGGTCTATTACTCCATCTATACTGACCTCCATCCGGTTGCAAATTGAATATAATTTTTTTCTGCATCTAGCTCTGAAAAAATATTTGGGCTTCTAGCAGTGTGTGGGACTTGTTCTATTAGTCCATCTATACTGACCGCCATCAGGTTGCAAATTGAATATAATTTTTTTCTGCATCTAGCTCTGAAAAAATATTTGGGCTTTTAGCAGTGTGTGGAACTTGTTCTATTAGTCCATCTATACTGACCTCCATAAGGTTGCAAATTAAAAATAATTTTTATCTGCATCTAGCTTCGAAAAAATATTTGGCCTTCTAGCAGTGTGTGGGACTTGGTCTATTAGTCCATCTATATTGACCTCCATGAGGTTGCAAATTGAATAAAAAAATTTTCTGCATCTAGCTCTGAAAAAATATTTGGCCTTCTAGCAGTGTGTGGTACTTGTTCTATTAGTCCATCTATACTGACCTCCATCAGGTTGTAAATTAAAAATAATTTTTATCTGCATCTAGCTCTGAAAAAATATTTGGGCTTCTAGCAGTGTGTGGGACTTGTTCTATTAGTCCATCTATACTGACCTCCATCAGGTTGCAAAGTGAATATAATTTTTTTCTGCATCTAGCTCTGAAAAAATATTTGGGCTTCTAGCAGTGTGTGGGACTTGGTCTATTAGTCCATCTATACTGACCTCCATCAGGTTGCAAATTAAATCTAATTTTTTTCTGCATCTAGCTCTGAAAAAATATTTGGGCTTCTAGCAGTGTGTGGGACTTGGTCTATTAGTCCATCTATAATGACCTCCATCAGGTTTCAAATTGAATATAATTTTTTTCTGCATCCAGCTCTGAAAAAATATTTGGCCTTCTAGCAGTGTGTGGGACTTGTTCTATTAGTCCATCTATACTGACCTCCATCAGGTTGCAAATTAAAAATAATTTTTATCTGCATCTAGCTCTGAAAAAATATTTGGTCTTCTAGCAGTGTGTGAGACTTGTTCTATTAGTCCATCTATACTGACCTCCATCAGGTTGCAAATTGAATACAATTTTTTTCTGCATCTAGCTCTGAAAAATTATTTGGGCTTCTAGCAGTGTGTGGTACTTGGTCTATTAGTCCATCTATACTGACCTCCATCAGGTTGCAAATTGAATATAATTTTTTTCTGCATCTAGCTCTGAAAAAATATTTGGGCTTCTAGCAGTGTGTGGGACTTGGTCTATTAGTCCATCTATACTGACCTCCATCAGGTTGCAAATTGAATAGAATTTTTTTCTGCATCTAGCTCTGAAAAAATATTTGGCCTTCTAGCATTGTGTGGGACTTGTTCTATTAGTCCATCTATACTGACCTCCATCAGTTTGCAAATTCAAAATAATTTTTATCTGCATCTAGCTCTGAAAAAATATTTGGGCTTCTAGCAGTGTGTGGGACTTGGTCTATTACTCCATCTATACTGACCTCCATCCGGTTGCAAATTGAATATAATTTTTTTCTGCATCTAGCTCTGAAAAAATATTTGGGCTTCTAGCAGTGTGTGGGACTTGGTCTATTAGTCCATCTATACTGACCTCCATCAGATTGAAAATTAAAAATAATTTTTATCTGCATCTAGCTCTGAAAAAATATTTGGGCTTCTAGCAGTGTGTGGGACTTGTTCTATTAGTCCATCTATACTGACCTCCATCAGGTTGCAAATTGAATATAATTTTTTTCTGCATCTAGCTCTGAAAAAATATTTGTGCATCTAGCAGTGTGTGGGACTTGGTCTATTAGTCCATCTATACTGACCTCCATCAGGTAGCAAATTGAATGTAATTTTTTTCTGCATCTAGCTCTGAAAAAATATTTGGGCTTCTAGCAGTGTGTGGGACTTGGTCTATTAGTCCATCTATACTGACCTCCATCAGGTTGTAAATTAAAAAAATTTTTTATCTGCATCTAGCTCTGAAAAAATATTTGGGCTTCTAGCAGTGTGTGGGACTTGTTCTATTAGTCCATCTATACTGACCGCCATCAGGTTGCAAATTGAATATAATTTTTTTCTGCATCTAGCTCTGAAAAAATATTTGGACTTTTAGCAGTGTGTGGAACTTGTTCTATTAGTCCATCTATACTGACCTCCATAAGGTTGCAAATTAAAAATAATTTTTATCTGCATCTAGCTTCGAAAAAATATTTGGCCTTCTAGCAGTGTGTGGGACTTGTTCTATTAGTCCATCTATATTGACCTCCATGAGGTTGCAAATTGAATAAAAAAATTTTCTGCATCTAGCTCTGAAAAAATATTTGGCCTTCTAGCAGTGTGTGGTACTTGTTCTATTAGTCCATCTATACTGACCTCCATCAGGTTGTAAATTAAAAATAATTTTTATCTGCATCTAGCTCTGAAAAAATATTTGGGCTTCTAGCAGTGTGTGGGACTTGTTCTTTTAGTCCATCTATACTGACCTCCATCAGGTTGCAAAGTGAATATAATTTTTTTCTGCATCTAGCCCTGAAAAAATATTTGGGCTTCTAGCAGTGTGTGGGACTTGGTCTATTAGTCCATCTATAATGACCTCCATCAGGTTGCAAATTGAATATAATTTTTTTCTGCATCCAGCTCTGAAAAAATATTTGGCCTTCTAGCAGTGTGTGGGACTTGTTCTATTAGTCCATCTATACTGACCTCCATCAGGTTGCAAATTAAAAATAATTTTTATCTGCATCTAGCTTTGAAAAAATATTTGGGCTTCTAGCAGTGTGTGGTACTTGGTCTATTAGTCCATCTATACTGACCTCCATCAGGTTGCAAACTGAATATAATTTTTTTCTGCATCTAGCTCTGAAAAAATATTTGGGCTTCTAGCAGTGTGTGGGACTTGGTCTATTAGTTCATCTATACTGACCTCCATCAGGTTGCAAATTGAATAGAATTTTTTTCTGCATCTAGCTCTGAAAAAATATTTGGCCTTCTAGCATTGTGTGGGACTTGTTCTATTAGTTCATCTATACTGACCTCCATCAGGTTGCAAATTGAAAATAATTTTTATCTGCATCTAGCTCTGAAAAAATATTTGGGCTTCTAGCAGTGTGTGGGACTTGGTCTATTAGTCCATCTATACTGACCTCCATCAGGTTGAAAATTAAAAATAATTTGTATCTGCATCTAGCTCTGAAAAAATATTTGGGCTTCTAGCAGTGTGTGGGACTTGTTCTATTAGTCCATCTATACTGACCTCCATCAGGTTGCAAATTGAATATAATTTTTGCCTGCATCTAGCTCTGAAAAAATATTTGGGCTTCTAGCAGTGTGTGGGACTTGGTCTATTAATCCATCTATACTGACCTCCATCAGGTTGAAAATTAAAAATATTTTTTATCTGCATCTAGCTCTGAAAAAATATTTGGCCTTCTAGCTGTGTGTGGCACTTGTTCTATTAGTCCATCTATACTGACCTCCATCAGGTTGCAAATTAAAAATAATTTTTATCTGCATCTAGCTCTGAAAAAATATTTGGCCTTCTAGCAGTGTGTGAGACTTGTTCTATTAGTCCATCTATACTGACCTCCATCAGGTTGCAAATTGAATAAAAAAATGTTCTGCATCTAGCTCTGAAAAAATATTTGGCCTTCTAGCAGTGTGTGGGACTTGTTCTATTAGTCCATGTATACTGACCTCCATCAGTTTGCAAATTCAAAATAATTTTTATCTGCATCTAGCTCTGAAAAAATATTTGGGCTTCTAGCAGTGTGTGGGACTTGGTCTATTAGTCCATCTATACTGACCTCCATCCGGTTGCAAATTGAATATAATTTTTTTCTGCATCTAGCTCTGAAAAAATATTTGGGCTTCTAGCAGTGTGTGGGACTTGGTCTATTAGTCCATCTATACTGACCTCCACCAGGTTGAAAATTAAAAATAATTTTTATCTGCATCTAGCTCTGAAAAAATATTTGGGCTTCTAGCAGTGTGTGGGACTTGTTCTATTAGTCCATCTATACTGACCTCCATCAGGTTTCAAATTGAATATAATTTTTTTCTGCATCTAGCTCTGAAAAAATATTTGGGCTTCTAGCAGTGTGTGGGACTTGTTCTATTAGTCCATCTATACTGACCTCCTTCAGGTTGCAATTTAAAAATAATTTTCATCTGCATCTAGCTCTGAAAAAATATTTGGGCTTCTAGCAGTGTGTGGGAATTGTTCTATTAGTCCATCTATACTGACCTCCATCAGGTTGCAAATTAAAAATTATTTTTATCTGCATCTAGCTCTGAAAAAATATTTGGCCTTCTAGCAGTGTGTGGGACTTGGTCTATTAGTCCATCTATACTGACCTCCATCCGGATGCAAATTGAATATAATTTTTTTCTGCATCTAGCTCTGAAAAAATATTTGGGCTTCTAGCATTGTGTGGGACTTGGTCTATTAGTCCATCTATATTGACCTCCATCAGGTTGAAAATTAAAAATAATTTTTATCTGCATCTAGCTCTGAAAAAATATTTGGGCTTCTAGCAGTGTGTGGGACTTGGTCTATTAGTCCATCTATACTGACCTCCATCAGGTTGAAAATTAAAAATAATTTGTATCTGCATCTAGCTCTGAAAAAATATTTGGGCTTCTAGCAGTGTGTGGGACTTGTTCTATTAGTCCATCTATACTGACCTCCATCAGGTTGCAAATTGAAAATAATTTTTTTCTGCATCTAGCTCTGAAAAAATATTTGGGCTTCTAGCAGTGTGTGGGACTTGGTCTATTAGTCCATCTATACTGCCCTCCATCAGGTTGAAAATTAAAAATATATTTTATCTGCATCTAGCTCTGAAAAAATATTTGGGCTTCTAGCAGTGTGTGGGACTTGTTCTATTAGTCCATCTATACTGACCTCCATCAGGTTGCAAATTAAAAATAATTTTTATCTGCATCTAGCTCTGAAAAAATATTTGGCCTTCTAGCAGTGTGTGAGACTTGTTCTATTAGTCCATCTATACTGACCTCCATCAGGTTGCAAATTGAATAAAAAAATGTTCTGCATCTATCTCTGAAAAAATATTTGGCCTTCTAGCAGTGTGTGGGACTTGTTCTATTAGTCCATGTATACTGACCTCCATCAGTTTGCAAATTCAAAATAATTTTTATCTGCATCTAGCTCTGAAAAAATATTTGGGCTTCTAGCAGTGTGTGGGACTTGGTCTATTAGTCCATCTATACTGACCTCCATCCGGTTGCAAATTGAATATAATTTTTTTCTGCATCTAGCTCTGAAAAAATATTTGGGCTTCTAGCAGTGTGTGGGACTTGGTCTATTAGTCCATCTATACTGACCTCCACCAGGTTGAAAATTAAAAATAATTTTTATCTGCATCTAGCTCTGAAAAAATATTTGGGCTTCTAGCAGTGTGTGGGACTTGTTCTATTAGTCCATCTATACTGACCTCCATCAGGTTGTAAATTAAAAATAATTTTTATCTGCATCTAGCTCTGAAAAAATATTTGGGCTTCTAGCAGTGTGTGGGACTTGTTCTATTAGTCCATCTATACTGACCTCCATCAGGTTGCAAAGTGAATATAATTTTTTTCTGCATCTAGCTCTGAAAAAATATTTGGGCTTCTAGCAGTGTGTGGGACTTGGTCTATTAGTCGATCTATACTGACCTCCATCAGGTTGCAAATTAAATATAATTTTTTTCTGCATCTAGCTCTGAAAAAATGTTTGGGCTTCTAGCAGTGTGTGGGACTTGGTCTATTAGTCCATCTATAATGACCTCCATCAGGTTGCAAACTGAATATAATTTTTTTCTGCATCCAGCTCTGAAAAAATATTTGGCCTTCTAGCAGTGTGTGGGACTTGTTCTATTAGTCCATCTATACTGACCTCCATCAGGTTGCAAATTAGAAATAATTTTTATCTGCATCTAGCTCTGAAAAAATATTTGGTCTTCTAGCAGTGTGTGAGACTTGTTCTATTAGTCCATCTATACTGACCTCCATCAGGTTGCAAATTGAATACAATTTTTTTCTGCATCTAGCTCTGAAAAAATATTTGGGCTTCTAGAAGTGCGTGGTACTTGGTCTATTAGTCCATCTATACTGACCTCCATCAGGTTGCAAATTGAATATAATTTTTTTCTGCATCTAGCTCTGAAAAAATATTTGGGCTTCTAGCAGTGTGTGGGACTTGGTCTATTAGTCCATCTATACTGACCTCCATCAGGTTGCAAATTGAATAGAATTTTTTTCTGCATCTAGCTCTGAAAAAATATTTGGCCTTCTAGCATTGTGTGGGACTTGTTCTATTAGTCCATCTATACTGACCTCCATCAGGTTGCAAATTGAAAATAATTTTTATCTGCATCTAGCTCTGAAAAAATATTTCGGCTTCTAGCAGTGTGTGGGACTTGGTCTATTAGTCCATCTATACTGACCTCCATCAGGTTGAAAATTAAAAATAATTTGTATCTGCATCTAGCTCTGAAAAAATATTTGGGCTTCTAGCAGTGTGTGGGACTTCTTCTATTAGTCCATCTATACTGACCTCCATCAGGTTGCAAATTGAATATAATTTTTTTCTGCATCTAGCTCTGAAAAAATATTTGGTCTTCTAGCAGTGTGTGGGACTTGGTCTATTAGTCCATCTATACTGACCTCCATCAGGTTGAAAATTAAAAATAATTTTTATCTGCATCTAGCTCTGAAAAAATATTTGGCCTTCTAGCAGTGTGTGGGACTTGTTCTATTAGTCCATCTATACTGACCTCCATCAGGTTGCAAATTAAAAATAATTTTTATCTGCATCTAGCTCTGAAAAAATATTTGGCCTTCTAGCAGTGTGTGAGACTTGTTCTATTAGTCCATCTATACTGACCTCCATCAGGTTGCAAATTGAATAAAAAAATGTTCTGCATCTAGCTCTGAAAAAATATTTGGCCTTCTAGCAGTGTGTGGGACTTGTTCTATTAGTCCATGTATACTGACCTCCATCAGTTTGCAAATTCAAAATAATTTTTATCTGCATCTAGCTCTGAAAAAATATTTGGGATTCTAGCAGTGTGTGGGACTTGGTCTATTAGTCCATCTATACTGACCTCCATCCGGTTGCAAATTGAATATAATTTTTTTCTGCATCTAGCTCTGAAAAAATATTTGGGCTTCTAGCAGTGTGTGGGACTTGGTCTATTAGTCCATCTATACTGACCTCCACCAGGTTGAAAATTAAAAATAATTTTTATCTGCATCTAGCTCTGAAAAAATATTTGGGCTTCTAGCAGTGTGTGGGACTTGTTCTATTAGTCCATCTATACTGACCTCCATCAGGTTTCAAATTGAATATAATTTTTTTCTGCATCTAGCTCTGAAAAAATATTTGGGCTTCTAGCAGTGTGTGGGACTTGTTCTATTAGTCCATCTATACTGACCTCCTTCAGGTTGCAAATTAAAAATAATTTTCATCTGCATCTAGCTCTGAAAAAATATTTGGGCTTCTAGCAGTGTGTGGGACTTGTTCTATTAGTCCATCTATACTGACCTCCATCAGGTTGCAAATTAAAAATTATTTTTATCTGCATCTAGCTCTGAAAAAATATTTGGCCTTCTAGCAGTGTGTGGGACTTGGTCTATTAGTCCATCTATACTGACCTCCATCCGGATGCAAATTGAATATAATTTTTTTCTGCATCTAGCTCTGAAAAAATATTTGGGCTTCTAGCATTGTGTGGGACTTGGTCTATTAGTCCATCTATACTGACCTCCATCAGGTTGAAAATTAAAAATAATTTTTATCTGCATCTAGCTCTGAAAAAATATTTGGGCTTCTAGCAGTGTGTGGGACTTGATCTATTAGTCCATCTATACTGACCTCCATCAGGTTGAAAATTAAAAATAATTTGTATCTGCATCTAGCTCTGAAAAAATATTTGGGCTTCTAGCAGTGTGTGGGACTTGTTCTATTAGTCCATCTATACTGACCTCCATCAGGTTGCAAATTGAATATAATTTTTTTCTGCATCTAGCTCTGAAAAAATATTTGGGCTTCTAGAAGTGTGTGGGACTTGGTCTATTAGTCCATCTATACTGCCCTCCATCAGGTTGAAAATTAAAAATATTTTTTATCTGCATCTAGCTCTGAAAAAATATTTGGGCTTCTAGCAGTGTGTGGGACTTGTTCTATTAGTCCATCTATACTGACCTCCATCAGGTTGCAAATTAAAAATAATTTTTATCTGCATCTAGCTCTGAAAAAATATTTGGCCTTCTAGCAGTGTGTGAGACTTGTTCTATTAGTCCATCTATACTGACCTCCATCAGGTTGCAAATTGAATAAAGAAATGTTCTGCATCTTGCTCTGAAAAAATATTTGGCCTTCTAGCAGTGTGTGGGACTTGTTCTATTAGTCCATGTATACTGACCTCCATCAGTTTGCAAATTCAAAATAATTTTTATCTGCATCTAGCTCTGAAAAAATATTTGGGCTTCTAGCATTGTGTGGGACTTGGTCTATTAGTCCATCTATACTGACCTCCATCCGGTTGCAAATTGAATATAATTTTTTTCTGCATCTAGCTCTTAAAAAATATTTGGGCTTCTAGCAGTGTGTGGGACTTGGTCTATTAGTCCATCTATACTGACCTCCACCAGGTTGAAAATTAAAAATAATTTTTATCTGCATCTAGCTCTGAAAAAATATTTGGGCTTCTAGCAGTGTGTGGGACTTGTTCTATTAGTCCATCTATACTGACATCCATCAGGTTTCAAATTGAATATAATTTTTTTCTGCATCTAGCTCTGAAAAAATATTTGGGCTTCTAGCAGTGTGTGGGACTTGTTCTATTAGTCTATCTATACTGACCTCCTTCAGGTTGCAAATTAAAAATAATTTTCATCTGCATCTAGCTCTGAAAAAATATTTGGGCTTCTAGCAGTGTGTGGGACTTGTTCTATTAGTCCATCTATTCTGACCTCCATCAGGTTGCAAATTAAAAATTATTTTTATCTGCATCTAGCTCTGAAAAAATATTTGGCCTTCTAGCACTGTGTGGGACTTGGTCTATTAGTCCATCTATACTGACCTCCATCAGGTTGCAAATTGAATATAATTTTTTTCTGCATCTAGCTCTGAAAAAATATTTGGCCTTCTAGCTGTGTGTGGGACTTGTTCTATTAGTCCATCTATACTGACCTCCATCCGGATGCAAATTGAATATAATTTTTTTCTGCATCTAGCTCTGAAAAAATATTTGGGCTTCTAGCATTGTGTGGGACTTGGTCTATTAGTCCATCTATACTGACCTCCATCAGGTTGAAAATTAAAAATAATTTTTATCTGCATCTAGCTCTGAAAAAATATTTGGGCTTCTAGCAGTGTGTGGGACTTGGTCTATTAGTCCATCTATACTGACCTCCATCAGGTTGAAAATTAAAAATAATTTGTATCTGCATCTAGCTCTGAAAAAATATTTGGGCTTCTAGCAGTGTGTGGGACTTGTTCTATTAGTCCATCTATACTGACCTCCATCAGGTTGCAAATTGAATATAATTTTTTTCTGCATCTAGCTCTGAAAAAATATTTGGGCTTCTAGCAGTGTGTGGGACTTGGTCTATTAGTCCATCTATACTGCCCTCCATCAGGTTGAAAATTAAAAATATTTTTTATCTGCATCTAGCTCTGAAAAAATATTTGGGCTTCTAGCAGTGTGTGGGACTTGTTCTATTAGTCCATCTATACTGACCTCCATCAGGTTGAAAATTAAAAATATTTTTTATCTGCATCTAGCTCTGAAAAAATATTTGGACATCTAGCAGTGTGTGGGACTTGTTCTATTAGTCCATCTATACTGACCTCCATCAGGTTGCAAATTGAATATAATTTTTTTCTGCATCTAGCTCTGAAAAAATATTTGGGCTTCTAGCAGTGTGTGGGACTTGGTCTATTAGTCCATCTATACTGACCTCCATCAGGTTGAAAATTAAAAATAATTTTTATCTGCATCTAGCTCTGAAAAAATATTTGGCCTTCTAGCAGTGTGTGGGACTTGTTCTATTAGTCCATCTATACTGACCTCCATCAGGTTGCAAATTAAAAATAATTTTTATCTGCATCTAGCTCTAAAAAAATATTTGGCCTTCTAGCAGTGTGTGGGACTTGTTCTATTAGTCCATCTATACTGACCTCCATCAGGTTGCAAATTGAATATAATTTTTTTCTGCATCTAGCTCTGAAAAAATATTTGGGCTTCTATCAGTGTTTGGGACTTGGTCTATTAGTCCATCTATACTGACCTCCATCAGGTTGCAAATTGAATATAATTTTTTTATGCATCTAGCTCTGAAAAATATTTGGCCTTCTAGCAGTGTGTGAGACTTGTTCTATTAGTCCATCTATACTGACCTCCATCAGGTTGCAAATTAAAAATAATTTTTATCTGCTTCTAGCTCTGAAAAAATATTTGGCCTTCTAGCAGTGTGTGAGACTTGTTCTATTAGTCCATATATACTGACCTCCATCAGGTTGCAAATTAAACATAACTTTTATCTGCATCTAGCTCTGAAAAAATATTTGGCCTTCTAGCAGTATGTGGGACTTGGTCTATTAGTCCATCTATACTGACCTCCATCAGGTTGCAAATTCAAAATAATTTTTTGTCTGCATCTAGCTCTGAAAAAATATTTGGCCTTCTAGCAGTGTGTGGGACTTGTTCTATTAGTCCATCTATACTGACCTCCATCAGTTTGCAAATTCAAAATAATTTTTAACTGCATCTAGCTCTGAAAAAATATTTGGGCTTCTAGCAGTGTGTGGGACTTGGTCAATTAGTCCATCTATACTGACCTCCATCCGGTTGCAAATTGAATATAATTTTTTTCTGCATCTAGCTCTGAAAAAATATTTGGGCTTCTAGCAGTGTGTGGGACTTGGTCTATTAGTCCATCTATACTGACCTCCATCAGGTTGAAAATTAAAAATAATTTTTATCTGCATCTAGCTCTGAAAAAATATTTGGGCTTCTAGCAGTGTGTGGGACTTGTTCTATTAGTCCATCTATACTGACCTCCATCAGGTTTAAAATTGAATATAATTTTCTTCTGCATCTAGCTCTGAAAAAATATTTGGGCTTCTAGCAGTGTGTGGGACTTGGTCTATTAGTCCATCTATACTGACCTCCATCAGGTTTCAAATTGAATATAATTTTTTTCTGCATCTAGCTCTGAAAAAATATTTGGGCTTCTAGCAGTGTGTGGGACTTGTTCTATTAGTCCATCTATACTGACCTCCTTCAGGTTGCAAATTAAAAATAATTTTCATCTGCATCTAGCTCTGAAAAAATATTTGGGCTTCTAGCAGTGTGTGGGACTTGTTCTATTAGTCCATCTATACTGACCTCCATCAGGTTGCAAATTAAAAATAATTTTTATCTGCATCTAGCTCTGAAAAAATATTTGGCCTTCTAGCAGTGTGTGGGACTTGGTCTATTAGTCCATCTAAACTGACCTCCATCCGGTTGCAAATTGAATATAATTTTTTATGCATATAGCTCTGAAAAAATATTTGGGCTTCTAGCAGTGTGTGGGACTTGGTCTATTAGTCCATCTATACTGACCTCCAACAGGTTGAAAATTAAAAATAATTTTTATCTGCATCTAGCTCTGAAAAAATATTTGGGCTTCTAGCAGTGTGTGGGACTTGTTCTATTAGTCCATCTATACTGACCTCCATCAGGTTGTAAATTGAATATAATTTTTTTCAGCATCTAGCTCTGAAAAAATATTTGGGCATCTAGCAGTGTGTGGGACTTGGTCTATTAGTCCATCTATACTGACCTCCATCAGGTAGCAAATTGAATGTAATTTTTTTCTGCATCTAGCTCTGAAAAAATATTTGGGCTCCTAGCAGTGTGTGGGACTTGGTCTGTTAGTCCATCTATACTGACCTCCATCAGGTTGAAAATTAAAAATATTTTTTTTCTGCATCTAGCTCTGAAAAAATATTTGGGCTTCTAGCAGTGTGTGGGACTTGTTCTATTAGTCCATCTAAACTGACCTCCATCGGTTTGCAAATTGAATATAATTTTTTTCTGCATCTAGCTCTGAAAAAATATTTGGGCTTCTAGCAGTGTGTGGGACTTGTTCTATTAGTCCATCTATACTGACCTCCATAAGGTTGCAAATTAAAAATAATTTTTATCTGCATCTAGCTCTGAAAAAATATTTGGCCTTCTAGCAGTGTGTGGGACTTGGTCTATTAGTCCATCTATACTGACCTCCATGAGGTTGCAAATTGAATATAATTTTTTTCTGCATCTAGCTCTGAAAAAATATTTTGCCTTCTAGCAGTGTGTGGGACTTGTTCTATTAGTCCATCTATACTGACCTCCATCAGGTTGCAAATTAAAAATAATTTTTATCTGCATCTAGCTCTGAAAAAATATTTGGGCTTCTAGCAGTGTGTGGGACTTGTTCTATTAGTCCATCCATACTGACCTCCATCAGGTTGCAAATTGAATATAATTTTTTTCTGCATCTAGCTCTGAAAAAATATTTGGGCTTCTAGCAGTGTGTGGGACTTGGTCTACTAGTCCATCTATACTGACCTCCATCAGGTTGCAAATTAAATATAATTTTTTTCTGCATCTAGCTCTGAAAAAATATTTGGGCTTCTAGCAGTGTGTTGGACTTGGTCTATTAGTCCATCTATACTGACCTCCATCAGGTTGCAAATTGAATATAATTTTTTTCTGCGTCTAGCTCTGAAAAAATATTTGGGCTTCTAGCAGTGTGTGGGACTTGTTCTATTAGTCCATCTATACTGACCTCCATCAGGTTGCAAATTAAAAATAATTTTTATCTGCATCTAGCTCTGAAAAAATATTTGGGCTTCTAGCAGTGTGTGAGACTTGTTCTATTAGTCCATCTATACTGACCTCCATCAGGTTGCAAATTGAATAAAGAAATGTTCTGCATCTTGCTCTGAAAAAATATTTGGCCTTCTAGCAGTGTGTGGGACTTGTTCTATTAGTCCATGTATACTGACCTCCATCAGTTTGCAAATTCAAAATAATTTTTATCTGCATCTAGCTCTGAAAAAATATTTGGGCTTCTAGCAGTGTGTGGGACTTGGTCTATTAGTCCATCTATACTGACCTCCATCCGGTTGCAAATTGAATATAATTTTTTTCTGCATCTAGCTCTTAAAAAATATTTGGGCTTCTAGCAGTGTGTGGGACTTGGTCTATTAGTCCATCTATACTGACCTCCACCAGGTTGAAAATTAAAAATAATTTTTATCTGCATCTAGCTCTGAAAAAATATTTGGGCTTCTAGCAGTGTGTGGGACTTGTTCTATTAGTCCATCTATACTGACCTCCATCAGGTTTCAAATTGAATATAATTTTTTTCTGCATCTAGCTCTGAAAAAATATTTGGGCTTCTAGCAGTGTGTGGGACTTGTTCTATTAGTCCATCTATACTGACCTCCTTCAGGTTGCAAATTAAAAATAATTTTCATCTGCATCTAGCTCTGAAAAAATATTTGGGCTTCTAGCAGTGTGTGGGACTTGTTCTATTAGTCCATCTATTCTGACCTCCATCAGGTTGCAAATTAAAAATTATTTTTATCTGCATCTAGCTCTGAAAAAATATTTGGCCTTCTAGCACTGTGTGGGACTTGGTCTATTAGTCCATCTATACTGACCTCCATCCGGATGCAAATTGAATATAATTTTTTTCTGCATCTAGCTCTGAAAAAATATTTGGGCTTCTAGCAGTGTGTGGGACTTGGTCTATTAGTCCATCTATACTGACCTCCATCAGGTTGAAAATTAAAAATAATTTTTATCTGCATCTAGCTCTGAAAAAATATTTGGCCTTCTAGCAGTGTGTGGGACTTGTTCTATTAGTCCATCTATACTGACCTCCATCAGGTTGCAAATTAAAAATAATTTTTATCTGCATCTAGCTCTAAAAAAATATTTGGCCTTCTAGCAGTGTGTCGGACTTGTTCTATTAGTCCATCTATACTGACCTCCATCAGGTTGCAAATTGAATATCATTTTTTTCTGCATCTAGCTCTGAAAAAATATTTGGGTTTCTATCAGTGTTTGGGACTTGGTCTATTAGTCCATCTATACTGACCTCCATCAGGTTGCAAATTGAATATAATTTTTTTATGCATCTAGCTCTGAAAAATATTTGGCCTTCTAGCAGTGTGTGAGACTTGTTCTATTAGTCCATCTATACTGACCTCCATCAGGTTGCAAATTAAAAATAATTTTTATCTGCTTCTAGCTCTGAAAAAATATTTGGCCTTCTAGCAGTGTGTGAGACTTGTTCTATTAGTCCATATATACTGACCTCCATCAGGTTGCAAATTAAACATAACTTTTATCTGCATCTAGCTCTGAAAAAATATTTGGCCTTCTAGCAGTATGTGGGACTTGGTCTATTAGTCCATCTATACTGACCTCCATCAGGTTGCAAATTCAAAATAATTTTTTGTCTGCATCTAGCTCTGAAAAAATATTTGGCCTTCTAGCAGTGTGTGGGACTTGTTCTATTAGTCCATCTATACTGACCTCCATCAGTTTGCAAATTCAAAATAATTTTTAACTGCATCTAGCTCTGAAAAAATATTTGGGCTTCTAGCAGTGTGTGGGACTTGGTCTATTAGTCCATCTATACTGACCTCCATCCGGTTGCAAATTGAATATAATTTTTTTCTGCATCTAGCTCTGAAAAAATATTTGGGCTTCTAGCAGTGTGTGGGACTTGGTCTATTAGTCCATCTATACTGACCTCCATCAGGTTGAAAATTAAAAATAATTTTTATCTGCATCTAGCTCTGAAAAAATATTTGGGCTTCTAGCAGTGTGTGGGACTTGTTCTATTAGTCCATCTATACTGACCTCCATCAGGTTTAAAATTGAATATAATTTTCTTCTGCATCTAGCTCTGAAAAAATATTTGGGCTTCTAGCAGTGTGTGGGACTTGGTCTATTAGTCCATCTATACTGACCTCCATCAGGTTGCATATTGAATATAATTTTTTTCTGCATCTAGCTCTGAAAAAATATTTGGGCTTCTAGCAGTGTGTGGGACTTGTTCTATTAGTCCATCTATACTGACCTCCTTCAGGTTGCAAATTAAAAATAATTTTCATCTGCATCTAGCTCTGAAAAAATATTTGGGCTTCTAGCAGTGTGTGGGACTTGTTCTATTAGTCCATCTATACTGACCTCCTTCAGGTTGCAAATTAAAAATAATTTTCATCTGCATCTAGCTCTGAAAAAATATTTGGCCTTCTAGCAGAGTGTGGGACTTGGTCTATTAGTCCATCTAAACTGACCTCCATCCGGTTGCAAATTGAATATAATTTTTTATGCATCTAGCTCTGAAAAAATATTTGGGCTTCTAGCAGTGTGTGGGACTTGGTCTATTAGTCCATCTATACTGACCTCCAACAGGTTGAAAATTAAAAATAATTTTTATCTGCATCTAGCTCTGAAAAAATATTTGGGCTTCTAGCAGTGTGTGGGACTTGTTCTATTAGTCCATCTATACTGACCTTCATCAGGTTGTAAATTGAATATAATTTTTTTCAGCATCTAGCTCTGAAAAAATATTTGGGCATCTAGCAGTGTGTGGGACTTGGTCTATTAGTCCATCTATACTGACCTCCATCAGGTAGCAAATTGAATGTAATTTTTTTCTGCATCTAGCTCTGAAAAAATATTTGGGCTCCTAGCAGTGTGTGGGACTTGGTCTGTTAGTCCATCTATACTGACCTTCATCAGGTTGAAAATTAAAAATAATTTTTTTCTGCATCTAGCTCTGAAAAAATATTTGGGCTTCTAGCAGTGTGTGGGACTTGTTCTATTAGTCCATCTAAACTGACCTCCATCGGTTTGCAAATTGAATATAATTTTTTTCTGCATCTAGCTCTGAAAAAATATTTGGGCTTCTAGCAGTGTGTGGGACTTGTTCTATTAGTCCATCTATACTGACCTCCATAAGGTTGCAAATTAAAAATAATTTTTATCTGCATCTAGCTCTGAAAAAATATTTGGCCTTCTAGCAGTGTGTGGGACTTGGTCTATTAGTCCATCTATACTGACCTCCATGAGGTTGCAAATTGAATATAATTTTTTTCTGCATCTAGCTCTGAAAAAATATTTTGCCTTCTAGCAGTGTGTGGGACTTGTTCTATTAGTCCATCTATACTGACCTCCATCAGGTTGCAAATTAAAAATAATTTTTATCTGCATCTAGCTCTGAAAAAATATTTGGGCTTCTAGCAGTGTGTGGGACTTGTTCTATTAGTCCATCCATACTGACCTCCATCAGGTTGCAAATTGAATATAATTTTTTTCTGCATCTAGCTCTGAAAAAATATTTGGGCTTCTAGCAGTGTGTGGGACTTGGTCTATTAGTCCATCTATACTGACCTCCATCAGGTTGCAAATTAAATATAATTTTTTTCTGCATCTAGCTCTGAAAAAATATTTGGGCTTCTAGCAGTGTGTTGGACTTGGTCTATTAGTCCATCTATACTGACCTCCATCAGGTTGCAAATTGAATATAATTTTTTTCTGCGTCTAGCTCTGAAAAAATATTTGGGCTTCTAGCAGTGTGTGGGACTTGTTCTATTAGTCCATCTATACTGACCTCCATCAGGTTGTAAATTGAATATAATTTTTTTCAGCATCTAGCTCTGAAAAAATATTTGGGCATCTAGCAGTGTGTGGGACTTGGTCTATTAGTCCATCTATACTGACCTCCATCAGGTAGCAAATTGAATGTAATTTTTTTCTGCATCTAGCTCTGAAAAAATATTTGGGCTCCTAGCAGTGTGTGGGACTTGGTCTGTTAGTCCATCTATACTGACCTCCATCAGGTTGAAAATTAAAAATATTTTTTTTCTGCATCTAGCTCTGAAAAAATATTTGGGCTTCTAGCAGTGTGTGGGACTTGTTCTATTAGTCCATCTAAACTGACCTCCATCGGTTTGCAAATTGAATATAATTTTTTTCTGCATCTAGCTCTGAAAAAATATTTGGGCTTCTAGCAGTGTGTGGGACTTGTTCTATTAGTCCATCTATACTGACCTCCATAAGGTTGCAAATTAAAAATAATTTTTATCTGCATCTAGCTCTGAAAAAATATTTGGCCTTCTAGCAGTGTGTGGGACTTGGTCTATTAGTCCATCTATACTGACCTCCATGAGGTTGCAAATTGAATATAATTTTTTTCTGCATCTAGCTCTGAAAAAATATTTTGCCTTCTAGCAGTGTGTGGGACTTGTTCTATTAGTCCATCTATACTGACCTCCATCAGGTTGCAAATTAAAAATAATTTTTATCTGCATCTAGCTCTGAAAAAATATTTGGGCTTCTAGCAGTGTGTGGGACTTGTTCTATTAGTCCATTCATACTGACCTCCATCAGGTTGCAAATTGAATATAATTTTTTTCTGCATCTAGCTCTGAAAAAATATTTGGGCTTCTAGCAGTGTGTGGGACTTGGTCTACTAGTCCATCTATACTGACCTCCATCAGGTTGCAAATTAAATATAATTTTTTTCTGCATCTAGCTCTGAAAAAATATTTGGGCTTCTAGCAGTGTGTTGGACTTGGTCTATTAGTCCATCTATACTGACCTCCATCAGGTTGCAAATTGAATATAATTTTTTTCTGCGTCTAGCTCTGAAAAAATATTTGGGCTTCTAGCAGTGTGTGGGACTTGTTCTATTAGTCCATCTATACTGACCTCCATCAGGTTGCAAATTAAAAATAATTTTTATCTGCATCTAGCTCTGAAAAAATATTTGGGCTTCTAGCAGTGTGTGAGACTTGTTCTATTAGTCCATCTATACTGACCTCCATCAGGTTGCAAATTGAATAAAGAAATGTTCTGCATCTTGCTCTGAAAAAATATTTGGCCTTCTAGCAGTGTGTGGGACTTGTTCTATTAGTCCATGTATACTGACCTCCATCAGTTTGCAAATTCAAAATAATTTTTATCTGCATCTAGCTCTGAAAAAATATTTGGGCTTCTAGCAGTGTGTGGGACTTGGTCTATTAGTCCATCTATACTGACCTCCATCCGGTTGCAAATTGAATATAATTTTTTTCTGCATCTAGCTCTTAAAAAATATTTGGGCTTCTAGCAGTGTGTGGGACTTGGTCTATTAGTCCATCTATACTGACCTCCACCAGGTTGAAAATTAAAAATAATTTTTATCTGCATCTAGCTCTGAAAAAATATTTGGGCTTCTAGCAGTGTGTGGGACTTGTTCTATTAGTCCATCTATACTGACCTCCATCAGGTTTCAAATTGAATATAATTTTTTTCTGCATCTAGCTCTGAAAAAATATTTGGGCTTCTAGCAGTGTGTGGGACTTGTTCTATTAGTCCATCTATACTGACCTCCTTCAGGTTGCAAATTAAAAATAATTTTCATCTGCATCTAGCTCTGAAAAAATATTTGGGCTTCTAGCAGTGTGTGGGACTTGTTCTATTAGTCCATCTATTCTGACCTCCATCAGGTTGCAAATTAAAAATTATTTTTATCTGCATCTAGCTCTGAAAAAATATTTGGCCTTCTAGCACTGTGTGGGACTTGGTCTATTAGTCCATCTATACTGACCTCCATCCGGATGCAAATTGAATATAATTTTTTTCTGCATCTAGCTCTGAAAAAATATTTGGGCTTCTAGCAGTGTGTGGGACTTGGTCTATTAGTCCATCTATACTGACCTCCATCAGGTTGAAAATTAAAAATAATTTTTATCTGCATCTAGCTCTGAAAAAATATTTGGCCTTCTAGCAGTGTGTGGGACTTGTTCTATTAGTCCATCTATACTGACCTCCATCAGGTTGCAAATTAAAAATAATTTTTATCTGCATCTAGCTCTAAAAAAATATTTGGCCTTCTAGCAGTGTGTGGGACTTGTTCTATTAGTCCATCTATACTGACCTCCATCAGGTTGCAAATTGAATATAATTTTTTTCTGCATCTAGCTCTGAAAAAATATTTGGGTTTCTATCAGTGTTTGGGACTTGGTCTATTAGTCCATCTATACTGACCTCCATCAGGTTGCAAATTGAATATAATTTTTTTATGCATCTAGCTCTGAAAAATATTTGGCCTTCTAGCAGTGTGTGAGACTTGTTCTATTAGTCCATCTATACTGACCTCCATCAGGTTGCAAATTAAAAATAATTTTTATCTGCTTCTAGCTCTGAAAAAATATTTGGCCTTCTAGCAGTGTGTGAGACTTGTTCTATTAGTCCATATATACTGACCTCCATCAGGTTGCAAATTAAACATAACTTTTATCTGCATCTAGCTCTGAAAAAATATTTGGCCTTCTAGCAGTATGTGGGACTTGGTCTATTAGTCCATCTATACTGACCTCCATCAGGTTGCAAATTCAAAATAATTTTTTGTCTGCATCTAGTTCTGAAAAAATATTTGGCCTTCTAGCAGTGTGTGGGACTTGTTCTATTAGTCCATCTATACTGACCTCCATCAGTTTGCAAATTCAAAATAATTTTTAACTGCATCTAGCTCTGAAAAAATATTTGGGCTTCTAGCAGTGTGTGGGACTTGGTCTATTAGTCCATCTATACTGACCTCCATCCGGTTGCAAATTGAATATAATTTTTTTCTGCATCTAGCTCTGAAAAAATATTTGGGCTTCTAGCAGTGTGTGGGACTTGGTCTATTAGTCCATCTATACTGACCTCCATCAGGTTGAAAATTAAAAATAATTTTTATCTGCATCTAGCTCTGAAAAAATATTTGGGCTTCTAGCAGTGTGTGGGACTTGTTCTATTAGTCCATCTATACTGACCTCCATCAGGTTTAAAATTGAATATAATTTTCTTCTGCATCTAGCTCTGAAAAAATATTTGGGCTTCTAGCAGTGTGTGGGACTTGGTCTATTAGTCCATCTATACTGACCTCCATCAGGTTGCATATTGAATATAATTTTTTTCTGCATCTAGCTCTGAAAAAATATTTGGGCTTCTAGCAGTGTGTGGGACTTGTTCTATTAGTCCATCTATACTGACCTCCTTCAGGTTGCAAATTAAAAATAATTTTCATCTGCATCTAGCTCTGAAAAAATATTTGGGCTTCTAGCAGTGTGTGGGACTTGTTCTATTAGTCCATCTATACTGACCTCCTTCAGGTTGCAAATTAAAAATAATTTTCATCTGCATCTAGCTCTGAAAAAATATTTGGCCTTCTAGCAGAGTGTGGGACTTGGTCTATTAGTCCATCTAAACTGACCTCCATCCGGTTGCAAATTGAATATAATTTTTTATGCATCTAGCTCTGAAAAAATATTTGGGCTTCTAGCAGTGTGTGGGACTTGGTCTATTAGTCCATCTATACTGACCTCCAACAGGTTGAAAATTAAAAATAATTTTTATCTGCATCTAGCTCTGAAAAAATATTTGGGCTTCTAGCAGTGTGTGGGACTTGTTCTATTAGTCCATCTATACTGACCTCCATCAGGTTGTAAATTGAATATAATTTTTTTCAGCATCTAGCTCTGAAAAAATATTTGGGCATCTAGCAGTGTGTGGGACTTGGTCTATTAGTCCATCTATACTGACCTCCATCAGGTAGCAAATTGAATGTAATTTTTTTCTGCATCTAGCTCTGAAAAAATATTTGGGCTCCTAGCAGTGTGTGGGACTTGGTCTGTTAGTCCATCTATACTGACCTTCATCAGGTTGAAAATTAAAAATAATTTTTTTCTGCATCTAGCTCTGAAAAAATATTTGGGCTTCTAGCAGTGTGTGGGACTTGTTCTATTAGTCCATCTAAACTGACCTCCATCGGTTTGCAAATTGAATATAATTTTTTTCTGCATCTAGCTCTGAAAAAATATTTGGGCTTCTAGCAGTGTGTGGGACTTGTTCTATTAGTCCATCTATACTGACCTCCATAAGGTTGCAAATTAAAAATAATTTTTATCTGCATCTAGCTCTGAAAAAATATTTGGCCTTCTAGCAGTGTGTGGGACTTGGTCTATTAGTCCATCTATACTGACCTCCATGAGGTTGCAAATTGAATATAATTTTTTTCTGCATCTAGCTCTGAAAAAATATTTTGCCTTCTAGCAGTGTGTGGGACTTGTTCTATTAGTCCATCTATACTGACCTCCATCAGGTTGCAAATTAAAAATAATTTTTATCTGCATCTAGCTCTGAAAAAATATTTGGGCTTCTAGCAGTGTGTGGGACTTGTTCTATTAGTCCATCCATACTGACCTCCATCAGGTTGCAAATTGAATATAATTTTTTTCTGCATCTAGCTCTGAAAAAATATTTGGGCTTCTAGCAGTGTGTGGGACTTGGTCTATTAGTCCATCTATACTGACCTCCATCAGGTTGCAAATTAAATATAATTTTTTTCTGCATCTAGCTCTGAAAAAATATTTGGGCTTCTAGCAGTGTGTTGGACTTGGTCTATTAGTCCATCTATACTGACCTCCATCAGGTTGCAAATTGAATATAATTTTTTTCTGCGTCTAGCTCTGAAAAAATATTTGGGCTTCTAGCAGTGTGTGGGACTTGTTCTATTAGTCCATCTATACTGACCTCCATCAGGTTGCAAATTAAAAATAATTTTTATCTGCATCTAGCTCTGAAAAAATATTTGGGCTTCTAGCAGTGTGTGAGACTTGTTCTATTAGTCCATCTATACTGACCTCCATCAGATTGCAAATTGAATACAATTTTTTTCTGCATCTAGCTCTGAAAAAATATTTGGGCTTCTAGCAGTGTGTGGTACTTGGTCTGTTAGTCCATCTATACTGACCTCCATCAGGTTGCAAATTGAATATAATTTTTTTCTTCATCTAGCTCTGAAAAAATATTTGGGCTTCTAGCAGTGTGTGGGAATTAGTCTATTAGTCCATCTATACTGACCTCCATCAGGTTGCAAATTGAATAGAATTTTTTTCTGCATCTAGCTCTGAAAAAATATTTGGCCTTCTAGCAGTGTGTGGGACTTGTTCTATTAGTCCATCTATACTGACCTCCATCAGGTTGCATATGAAAAATAATTTTTATCTGCATCTAGCTCTGAAAAAATATTTGGCCTTCTAGCAGTGTGTGGTACTTGTTCTATTAGTCCATCTATACTGACCTCCATCAGGTAGCAAATTGAATGTAATTTTTTTCTACATCTAGCTCTGAAAAAATATTTGGGCTTCTAGCAGTGTGTGGGACTTGGTCTATTAGTTCATCTATACTGACCTCCATCAGGTTGAAAATTAAAAATAATTTTTATCTGCATCTAGCTCTGAAAAAATATTTGGGCTTCTAGCAGTGTGTGGGACTTGTTCTATTAGTCCATCTATACTGACCTCCATCAGGTTGCAAATTGAATATAATTTTTTTCTGCATCTAGCTCTGAAAAAATATTTGGGCTTCTAGCAGTGTGTGGGACTTGTTCTATTAGTCCATCTATACTGACCTCCATAAGGTTGCAAATTAAAATAATTTTTATCTGCATCTAGCTCTGAAAAAATATTTGGCCTTCTAGCATTGTGTGGGACTTGGTCTATTAGTCCATCTATACTGACCTCCATGAGGTTGCAAATTGAATATAATTTTTTTCTGCATCTAGCTCTGAAAAAATATTTTGCCTTCTAGCAGTGTGTGGGACTTGTTCTATTAGTCCATCTATACTGACCTCCATCAGGTTGCAAATTAAAAATAATTTTTATCTGCATCTAGCTCTGAAAAAATATTTGGGCTTCTAGCAGTGTGTGGGACTTGATCTATTAGTCCATCTATACTGACCTCCATTAGGTTGCAAATTGAATATAATTTTTTTCTGCATCTAGCTCTGAAAAAATATTTGGGCTTCTAGCAGTGTGTGGGACTTGGTCTATTATTCCATCTATACTGACCTCCATCAGGTTGCAAATTAAATATAATTTTTTTCTGCATCTAGCTCTGAAAAAATATTTGGGCTTCTAGCAGTGTGTTGGACTTGGTCTATTAGTCCATCTATACTGATCTCCATCAGGTTGCAAATTGAATATAATTTTTTTCTGCATCTAGCTCTGAAAAAATATTTGGCCTTCTAGCAGTGTGTGGGACTTGTTCTATTAGTCCATCTATACTGACCTCCATCAGGTTGCAAATTAAAAATAATTTTTATCTGCATCTAGCTCTGAAAAAATATTTGGGCTTCTAGCAGTGTGTGAGACTTGTTCTATTAGTCCATCTATACTGACCTCCATCAGGTTGCAAATTGAATACAATTTTTTTCTGCATCTAGCTCTGAAAAAATATTTGGGCTTTTAGCAGTGTGTGGTAGTTGGTCTATTAGTCCATCTATACTGACCTCCATCAGGTTGCAAATTGAATATAATTTTTTTCTGCATCTAGCTCTGAAAAAATATTTGGGCTTCTAGCAGTGTGTGGGAATTGGTCTATTAGTCCATCTATACTGACCTCCATCAGGTCGCAAACTGAATAGAATATTTTTCTGCATCTAGCTCTGAAAAAATATTTGGCCTTCTAGCAGTGTGTGGGACTTGTTCTATTAGTCCATCTATACTGACCTCCATCAGGTTGCATATTAAAAATAATTTTTATCTACATCTAGCTCTGAAAAAATATTTGGCCTTCTAGCAGTGTGTGGTACTTGTTCTATTAGTCCATCTATACTGACCTCCATCAGGTTGCAAATTGAATATAATTTTTTTCTGCATCTAGCTCTGAAAAAATATTTGGGCTTCTAGCAGTGTGTGGGACTTGGTCTATTAGTCCATCTATACTGACCTCCTTCAGGTTGCAAATTAAAAATAATTTTCATCTGCATCTAGCTCTGAAAAAATATTTGGGCTTCTAGCAGTGTGTGGGACTTGTTCTATTAGTCCATCTATACTGACCTCCATCAGGTTGCATATTAAAAATTATTTTTATCTGCATCTAGCTCTGAAAAAATATTTGGCCTTCTAGCAGTGTGTGGGACTTGGTCTATTAGTCCATCTATACTGACCTCCATCCGGTTGCAAATTGAATAGAATTTTTTTCTGCATCTAGCTCTGAAAAAATATTTGGGCTTCTAGCAGTGTGTGGGACTTGGTCTATTAGTCCATCTATACTGACTTCCAACAGGTTGAAAATTAAAAATAATTTTTATCTGCATCTAGCTCTGAAAAAATATTTGGGCTTCTAGCAGTGTGTGGGACTTGTTCTATTAGTCCATCTATACTGACCTCCATCAGGTTGCAAATTGAATATAATTTTTTTCAGCATCTAGCTCTGAAAAAATATTTGGGCATCTAGCAGTGTGTGGGAATTGGTCTATTAGTCCATCTATACTGACCTCCATCAGGTTGCAAATTGAATAGAATTTTTTTCTGCATCTAGCTCTGAAAAAATATTTGGCCTTCTAGCAGTTTGTGGGACTTGTTCTATTAGTCCATCTATACTGACCTCCATCAGGTTGCATATTAAAAATAATTTTTATCTGCATCTAGCTCTGAAAAAATATTTGGCCTTCTAGCAGTGTGTGGGACTTGGTCTATTAGTCCATCTATACTGACCTCCTTCAGGTTGCAAATTAAAAATAATTTTCATCTGCATCTAGCTCTGAAAAAATATTTGGGCTTCTAGCAGTGTGTGGGACTTGTTCTATTAGTCCATCTATACTGACCTCCATCAGGTTGCATATTAAAAATTATTTTTATCTGCATCTAGCTCTGAAAAAATATTTGGCCTTCTAGCAGTGTGTGGGACTTGGTCTATTAGTCCATCTATACTGACCTCCATCCGGTTGCAAATTGAATAGAATTTTTTTCTGCATCTAGCTCTGAAAAAATATTTGGGCTTCTAGCAGTGTGTGGGACTTGGTCTATTAGTCCATCTATACTGACTTCCAACAGGTTGAAAATTAAAAATAATTTTTATCTGCATCTAGCTCTGAAAAAATATTTGGGCTTCTAGCAGTGTGTGGGACTTGTTCTATTAGTCCATCTATACTGACCTCCATCAGGTTGCAAATTGAATATAATTTTTTTCAGCATCTAGCTCTGAAAAAATATTTGGGCATCTAGCAGTGTGTGGGAATTGGTCTATTAGTCCATCTATACTGACCTCCATCAGGTTGCAAATTGAATAGAATTTTTTTCTGCATCTAGCTCTGAAAAAATATTTGGCCTTCTAGCAGTTTGTGGGACTTGTTCTATTAGTCCATCTATACTGACCTCCATCAGGTTGCATATTAAAAATAATTTTTATCTGCATCTAGCTCTGAAAAAATATTTGGCCTTCTAGCAGTGTGTGGTACTTGTTCTATTAGTCCATCTATACTGACCTCCATCAGGTTGCAAATTGAATATAATTTTTTTCTGCATCTAGCTCTGAAAAAATATTTGGGCTTCTAGCAGTGTTTGGGACTTGGTCTATTAGTCCATCTATACTGACCTCCATCAGGTTGCACATTGAATATAATTTTTTTCTGCATCTAGCTCTGAAAAAATATTTGGGCTTCTAGCAGTGTGTGGGACTTAGTCTATTAGTCCATCTATGCTGACCTCCTTCAGGTTGCAAATTAAAAATAATTTTCATCTGCATCTAGCTCTGAAAAAATATTTGGGCTTCTAGCAGTGTGTGGGACTTGTTCTATTAGTCCATCTATACTGACCTCCATCAGGTTGCAAATTAAAAATTATTATTATCTGCATCTAGCTCTGAAAAAATATTTGGCCTTCTAGCAGTGTGTGGGACTTGGTCTATTAGACCATCTATACTGACCTCCATCAGGTTGCAAATTGAATATAATTTTTTTCAGCATCTAGCTCTGAAAAAATATTTGGGCATCTAGCAGTGTGTGGGACTTGGTCTATTAGTCCATCTATACTGACCTCCATCAGGTAGCAAATTGAATGTAATTTTTTTCTGCATCTAGCTCTGAAAAAATATTTGGGCTTCTAGCAGTGTGTGAGACTTGGTCTATTAGTCCATCTATACTGACCTCCATCAGGTTGAAAATTAAAAATAATTTTTATCTGCATCTAGCTCTGAAAAAATATTTGGCCTTCTAGCAGTGTGTGGGACTTGTTCTATTAGTCCATCTATACTGACCTCCATCAGGTTGCAAATTAAAAATAATTTTTATCTGCATCTAGCTCTAAAAAAATATTTGGCCTTCTAGCAGTGTGTGGGACTTGTTCTATTAGTCCATCTATACTGACCTCCTTCAGGTTGCAAATTAAAAATAATTTTCATCTGCATCTAGCTCTGAAAAAATATTTGGGCTTCTAGCAGTGTGTGGGACTTGTTCTATTAGTCCATCTATACTGACCTCCATCAGGTTGCATATTAAAAATTATTTTTATCTGCATCTAGCTCTGAAAAAATATTTGGCCTTCTAGCAGTGTGTGGGACTTGGTCTATTAGTCCATCTATACTGACCTCCATCCGGTTGCAAATTGAATAGAATTTTTTTCTGCATCTAGCTCTGAAAAAATATTTGGGCTTCTAGCAGTGTGTGGGACTTGGTCTATTAGTCCATCTATACTGACTTCCAACAGGTTGAAAATTAAAAATAATTTTTATCTGCATCTAGCTCTGAAAAAATATTTGGGCTTCTAGCAGTGTGTGGGACTTGTTCTATTAGTCCATCTATACTGACCTCCATCAGGTTGCAAATTGAATATAATTTTTTTCAGCATCTAGCTCTGAAAAAATATTTGGGCATCTAGCAGTGTGTGGGAATTGGTCTATTAGTCCATCTATACTGACCTCCATCAGGTTGCAAATTGAATAGAATTTTTTTCTGCATCTAGCTCTGAAAAAATATTTGGCCTTCTAGCAGTTTGTGGGACTTGTTCTATTAGTCCATCTATACAGACCTCCATCAGGTTGCATATTAAAAATAATTTTTATCTGCATCTAGCTCTGAAAAAATATTTGGCCTTCTAGCAGTGTGTGGTACTTGTTCTATTAGTCCATCTATACTGACCTCCATCAGGTTGCAAATTGAATATAATTTTTTTCTGCATCTAGCTCTGAAAAAATATTTGGGCTTCTAGCAGTGTTTGGGACTTGGTCTATTAGTCCATCTATACTGACCTCCATCAGGTTGCACATTGAATATAATTTTTTTCTGCATCTAGCTCTGAAAAAATATTTGGGCTTCTAGCAGTGTGTGGGACTTAGTCTATTAGTCCATCTATGCTGACCTCCTTCAGGTTGCAAATTAAAAATAATTTTCATCTGCATCTAGCTCTGAAAAAATATTTGGGCTTCTAGCAGTGTGTGGGACTTGTTCTATTAGTCCATCTATACTGACCTCCATCAGGTTGCAAATTAAAAATTATTATTATCTGCATCTAGCTCTGAAAAAATATTTGGCCTTCTAGCAGTGTGTGGGACTTGGTCTATTAGTCCATCTATACTGACCTCCATCAGGTTGCAAATTGAATATAATTTTTTTCAGCATCTAGCTCTGAAAAAATATTTGGGCATCTAGCAGTGTGTGGGACTTGGTCTATTAGTCCATCTATACTGACCTCCATCAGGTAGCAAATTGAATGTAATTTTTTTCTGCATCTAGCTCTGAAAAAATATTTGGGCTTCTAGCAGTGTGTGGGACTTGGTCTATTAGTCCATCTATACTGACCTCCATCAGGTTGAAAATTAAAAATAATTTTTATCTGCATCTAGCTCTGAAAAAATATTTGGCCTTCTAGCAGTGTGTGGGACTTGTTCTATTAGTCCATCTATACTGACCTCCATCAGGTTGCAAATTAAAAATAATTTTTATCTGCATCTAGCTCTAAAAAAATATTTGGCCTTCTAGCAGTGTGTGGGACTTGTTCTATTAGTCCATCTATACTGACCTCCATCAGGTTGCAAATTGAATATAATTTTTTTCTGCATCTAGCTCTGAAAAAATATTTGGGCTTCTATCAGTGTTTGGGACTTGGTCTATTAGTCCATCTATACTGACCTCCATCAGGTTGCAAATTGAATATAATTTTTTTATGCATCTAGCTCTGAAAAATATTTGGCCTTCTAGCAGTGTGTGAGACTTGTTCTATTAGTCCATCTATACTGACCTCCATCAGGTTGCAAATTAAAAATAATTTTTATCTGCTTCTAGCTCTGAAAAAATATTTGGCCTTCTAGCAGTGTGTGAGACTTGTTCTATTAGTCCATATATACTGACCTCCATCAGGTTGCAAATTAAACATAACTTTTATCTGCATCTAGCTCTGAAAAAATATTTGGCCTTCTAGCAGTATGTGGGACTTGGTCTATTAGTCCATCTATACTGACCTCCATCAGGTTGCAAATTCAAAATAATTTTTTGTCTGCATCTAGCTCTGAAAAAATATTTGGCCTTCTAGCAGTGTGTGGGACTTGTTCTATTAGTCCATCTATACTGACCTCCATCAGTTTGCAAATTCAAAATAATTTTTAACTGCATCTAGCTCTGAAAAAATATTTGGGCTTCTAGCAGTGTGTGGGACTTGGTCTATTAGTCCATCTATACTGACCTCCATCCGGTTGCAAATTGAATATAATTTTTTTCTGCATCTAGCTCTGAAAAAATATTTGGGCTTCTAGCAGTGTGTGGGACTTGGTCTATTAGTCCATCTATACTGACCTCCATCAGGTTGAAAATTAAAAATAATTTTTATCTGCATCTAGCTCTGAAAAAATATTTGGGCTTCTAGCAGTGTGTGGGACTTGTTCTATTAGTCCATCTATACTGACCTCCATCAGGTTTAAAATTGAATATAATTTTCTTCTGCATCTAGCTCTGAAAAAATATTTGGGCTTCTAGCAGTGTGTGGGACTTGGTCTATTAGTCCATCTATACTGACCTCCATCAGGTTGCAAATTGAATCTAATTTTTTTCTGCATCTAGCTCTGAAAAAATATTTGGGCTTCTAGCAGTGTGTGGGACTTGTTCTATTAGTCCATCTATACTGACCTCCTTCAGGTTGCAAATTAAAAATAATTTTCATCTGCATCTAGCTCTGAAAAAATATTTGGGCTTCTAGCAGTGTGTGGGACTTGTTCTATTAGTCCATCTATACTGACGTCCATCAGGTTGCAAATTAAAAATTATTTTTATCTGCATCTAGCTCTGAAAAAATATTTGGCCTTCTAGCAGTGTGTGGGACTTGGTCTATTAGTCCATCTAAACTGACCTCCATCCGGTTGCAAATTGAATATAATTTTTTATGCATCTAGCTCTGAAAAAATATTTGGGCTTCTAGCAGTGTGTGGGACTTGGTCTATTAGTCCATCTATACTGACCTCCAACAGGTTGAAAATTAAAAATAATTTTTATCTGCATCTAGCTCTGAAAAAATATTTGGGCTTCTAGCAGTGTGTGGGACTTGTTCTATTAGTCCATCTATACTGACCTCCATCAGGTTGTAAATTGAATATAATTTTTTTCAGCATCTAGCTCTGAAAAAATATTTGGGCATCTAGCAGTGTGTGGGACTTGGTCTATTAGTCCATCTATACTGACCTCCATCAGGTAGCAAATTGAATGTAATTTTTTTCTGCATCTAGCTCTGAAAAAATATTTGGGCTCCTAGCAGTGTGTGGGACTTGGTCTGTTAGTCCATCTATACTGACCTCCATCAGGTTGAAAATTAAAAATAATTTTTTTCTGCATCTAGCTCTGAAAAAATATTTGGGCTTCTAGCAGTGTGTGGGACTTGTTCTATTAGTCCATCTAAACTGACCTCCATCGGTTTGCAAATTGAATATAATTTTTTTCTGCATCTAGCTCTGAAAAAATATTTGGGCTTCTAGCAGTGTGTGGGACTTGTTCTATTAGTCCATCTATACTGACCTCCATAAGGTTGCAAATTAAAAATAATTTTTATCTGCATCTAGCTCTGAAAAAATATTTGGGCTTCTAGCAGTGTGTGGGACTTGGTCTATTAGTCCATCTATACTGACCTCCATCAGGTTGCAAATTAAATATAATTTTTTTCTGCATCTAGCTCTGAAAAAATATTTGGGCTTCTAGCAGTGTGTTGGACTTGGTCTATTAGTCCATCTATACTGACCTCCATCAGGTTGCAAATTGAATATAATTTTTTTCTGCGTCTAGCTCTGAAAAAATATTTGGGCTTCTAGCAGTGTGTGGGACTTGTTCTATTAGTCCATCTATACTGACCTCCATCAGGTTGCAAATTAAAAATAATTTTTATCTGCATCTAGCTCTGAAAAAATATTTGGGCTTCTAGCAGTGTGTGAGACTTGTTCTATTAGTCCATCTATACTGACCTCCATCAGATTGCAAATTGAATACAATTTTTTTCTGCATCTAGCTCTGAATAAATATTTGGGCTTCTAGCAGTGTGTGGTACTTGGTCTGTTAGTCCATCTATACTGACCTCCATCAGGTTGCAAATTGAATATAATTTTTTTCTGCATCTAGCTCTGAAAAATTATTTGGGCTTCTAGCAGTGTGTGGGAATTAGTCTATTAGTCCATCTATACTGACCTCCATTAGGTTGCAAATTGAATAGAATTTTTTTCTGCATCTAGCTCTGAAAAAATATTTGGCCTTCTAGCAGTGTGTGGGACTTGTTCTATTAGTCCATCTATACTGACCTCCATCAGGTTGCATATGAAAAATAATTTTTATCTGCATCTAGCTCTGAAAAAATATTTGGCCTCCTAGCAGTGTGTGGTACTTGTTCTATTAGTCCATCTATACTGACCTCCATCAGGTAGCAAATTGAATGTAATTTTTTTCTACATCTAGCTCTGAAAAAATATTTGGGCTTCTAGCAGTGTGTGGGACTTGGTCTATTAGTTCATCTATACTGACCTCCATCAGGTTGAAAATTAAAAATAATTTTTATCTGCATCTAGCTCTGAAAAAATATTTGGGCTTCTAGCAGTGTGTGGGACTTGTTCTATTAGTCCATCTATACTGACCTCCATCAGGTTGCAAATTGAATATAATTTTTTTCTGCATCTAGCTCTGAAAAAATATTTGGGCTTCTAGCAGTGTGTGGGACTTGTTCTATTAGTCCATCTATACTGACCTCCATAAGGTTGCAAATTAAAATAATTTTTATCTGCATCTAGCTCTGAAAAAATATTTGGCCTTCTAGCAGTGTGTGGGACTTGGTCTATTAGTCCATCTATACTGACCTCCATGAGGTTGCAAATTGAATATAATTTTTTTCTGCATCTAGCTCTGAAAAAATATTTTGCCTTCTAGCAGTGTGTGGGACTTGTTCTATTAGTCCATCTATACTGACCTCCATAAGGTTGCAAATTAAAATAATTTTTATCTGCATCTAGCTCTGAAAAAATATTTGGCCTTCTAGCAGTGTGTGGGACTTGGTCTATTAGTCCATCTATACTGACCTCCATGAGGTTGCAAATTGAATATAATTTTTTTCTGCATCTAGCTCTGAAAAAATATTTTGCCTTCTAGCAGTGTGTGGGACTTGTTCTATTAGTCCATCTATACTGACCTCCATCAGGTTGCAAATTAAAAATAATTTTTATCTGCATCTAGCTCTGAAAAAATATTTGGGCTTCTAGCAGTGTGTGGGACTTGATCTATTAGTCCATCTATACTGACCTCCATTAGGTTGCAAATTGAATATAATTTTTTTCTGCATCTAGCTCTGAAAAAATATTTGGGCTTCTAGCAGTGTGTGGGACTTGGTCTATTATTCCATCTATACTGACCTCCATCAGGTTGCAAATTAAATATAATTTTTTTCTGCATCTAGCTCTGAAAAAATATTTGGGCTTCTAGCAGTGTGTTGGACTTGGTCTATTAGTCCATCTATACTGATCTCCATCAGGTTGCAAATTGAATATAATTTTTTTCTGCATCTAGCTCTGAAAAAATATTTGGGCATCTAGCAGTGTGTGGGACTTGGTCTATTAGTCCATCTATACTGACCTCCTTCAGGTTGCAAATTAAAAATAATTTTCATCTGCATCTAGCTCTGAAAAAATATTTGGGCTTCTAGCAGTGTGTGGGACTTGTTCTATTAGTCCATCTATACTGACCTCCATCAGGTTGCATATTAAAAATTATTTTTATCTGCATCTAGCTCTGAAAAAATATTTGGCCTTCTAGCAGTGTGTGGGACTTTGTCTATTAGTCCATCTATACTGACCTCCATCCGGTTGCAAATTGAATAGAATTTTTTTCTGCATCTAGCTCTGAAAAAATATTTGGGCTTCTAGCAGTGTGTGGGACTTGGTCTATTAGTCCATCTATACTGACTTCCAACAGGTTGAAAATTAAAAATAATTTTTATCTGCATCTAGCTCTGAAAAAATATTTGGGCTTCTAGCAGTGTGTGGGACTTGTTCTATTAGTCCATCTATACTGACCTCCATCAGGTTGCAAATTGAATATAATTTTTTTCAGCATCTAGCTCTGAAAAAATATTTGGGCATCTAGCAGTGTGTGGGACTTGGTCTATTAGTCCATCTATACTGACCTCCATCAGGTTGCAAATTGAATAGAATTTTTTTCTGCATCTAGCTCTGAAAAAATATTTGGCCTTCTAGCAGTTTGTGGGACTTGTTCTATTAGTCCATCTATACTGACCTCCATCAGGTTGCATATTAAAAATAATTTTTATCTGCATGTAGCTCTGAAAAAATATTTGGCCTTCTAGCAGTGTGTGGTACTTGTTCTATTAGTCCATCTATACTGACCTCCATCAGGTTGCAAATTGAATATAATTTTTTTCTGCATCTAGCTCTGAAAAAATATTTGGGCTTCTAGCAGTGTTTGGGACTTGGTCTATTAGTCCATCTATACTGACCTCCATCAGGTTGCACATTGAATATAATTTTTTTCTGCATCTAGCTCTGAAAAAATATTTGGGCTTCTAGCAGTGTGTGGGACTTAGTCTATTAGTCCATCTCTGCTGACCTCCTTCAGGTTACAAATTAAAAATAATTTTCATCTGCATCTAGCTCTGAAAAAATATTTGGGCTTCTAGCAGTGTGTGGGACTTGTTCTATTAGTCCATCTATACTGACCTCCATCAGGTTGCAAATTAAAAATTATTATTATCTGCATCTAGCTCTGAAAAAATATTTGGCCTTCTAGCAATGTGTGGGACTTGGTCTATTAGTCCATCTATACTGACCTCCATCAGGTTGCAAATTGAATATAATTTTTCTCTGCATCTAGCTCTGAAAAAATATTTGGCCTTCTAGCAATGTGTGGGACTTGGTCTATTAGTCCATCTATACTGACCTCCATCAGGTTGCAAATTGAATATAATTTTTTTCAGCATCTAGCTCTGAAAAAATATTTGGGCATCTAGCAGTGTGTGGGACTTGGTCTATTAGTCCATCTATACTGACCTCCATCAGGTAGCAAATTGAATGTAATTTTTTTCTGCATCTAGCTCTGAAAAAATATTTGGGCTTCTAGCAGTGTGTGGGACTTGGTCTATTAGTCCATCTATACTGACCTCCATCATGTTGAAAATTAAAAATAATTTTTATCTGCATCTAGCTCTGAAAAAATATTTGGGCTTCTAGCAGTGTGTGGGACTTGTTCTATTAGTCCATCTATACTGACCTCCATCAGGTTGCAAATTGAATATAATTTTTATCTGCATCTAGCTCTGAAAAAATATTTGGGCTTCTAGCAGTGTGTGGGACTTGTTCTATTAGTCCATCTATACTGACATCCATAAGGTTGCAAATTAAAATAATTTTTATCTGCATCTAGCTCTGAAAAAATATTTGGCCTTCTAGCAGTGTGTGGGACTTGGTCTATTAGTCCATCTATACTGACCTCCATGAGGTTGCAAATTGAATATAATTTTTTTCTGCATCTAGCTCTGAAAAAATATTTTGCCTTCTAGCAGTGTGTGGGACTTGTTCTATTAGTCCATCTATACTGACCTCCATCAGGTTGCAAATTGAATATTATTTTTTTCTGCATCTAGCTCTGAAAAAATATTTGGGCTTCTAGCAGTGTTTGGGACTTGGTCTATTAGTCCATCTATACTGACCTCCATCAGGTTGCACATTGAATATAATTTTTTTCTGCATCTAGCTCTGAAAAAATACTTGGGCTTCTAGCAGTGTGTGGGACTTAGTCTATTAGTCCATCTATACTGACCTCCTTCAGGTTGCAAATTAAAAATAATTTTCATCTGCATCTAGCTCTGAAAAAATATTTGGGCTTCTAGCAGTGTGTGGGACTTGTTCTATTAGTCCATCTATACTGACCTCCATCAGGTTGTAAATTGAATATAATTTTTTTCAGCATCTAGCTCTGAAAAAATATTTGGGCATCTAGCAGTGTGTGGGACTTGGTCTATTAGTCCATCTATACTGACCTCCATCAGGTAGCAAATTGAATGTAATTTTTTTCTCCATCTAGCTCTGAAAAAATATTTGGGCTCCTAGCAGTGTGTGGGACGTGGTCTGTTAGTCCATCTATACTGACCTCCATCAGGTTGAAAATTAAAAATAATTTTTTTCTGCATCTAGCTCTGAAAAAATATTTGGGCTTCTAGCAGTGTGTGGGACTTGTTCTATTAGTCCATCTAAACTGACCTCCATCGGTTTGCAAATTGAATATAATTTTTTTCTGCATCTAGCTCTGAAAAAATATTTGGGCTTCTAGCAGTGTGTGGGACTTGTTCTATTAGTCCATCTATACTGACCTCCATAAGGTTGCAAATTAAAAATAATTTTATCTGCATCTAGCTCTGAAAAAATATTTGGCCTTCTAGCAGTGTGTGGGACTTGGTCTATTAGTCCATCTATACTGACCTCCATGAGGTTGCAAATTGAATATAATTTTTTTCTGCATCTAGCTCTGAAAAAATATTTTGCCTTCTAGCAGTGTGTGGGACTTGTTCTATTAGTCCATCTATACTGACCTCCATCAGGTTGCAAATTAAAAATAATTTTTATCTGCATCTAGCTCTGAAAAAATATTTGGGCTTCTAGCAGTGTGTGGGACTTGTTCTATTAGTCCATCCATACTGACCTCCATCAGGTTGCAAATTGAATATAATTTTTTTCTGCATCTAGCTCTGAAAAAATATTTGGGCTTCTAGCAGTGTGTTGGACTTGGTCTATTAGTCCATCTATACTGACCTCCATCAGGTTGCAAATTGAATATAATTTTTTTCTGCGTCTAGCTCTGAAAAAATATTTGGGCTTCTAGCAGTGTGTGGGACTTGTTCTATTAGTCCATCTATACTGACCTCCATCAGGTTGCAAATTAAAAATAATTTTTATCTGCATCTAGCTCTGAAAAAATATTTGGGCTTCTAGCAGTTTGTGAGACTTGTTCTATTAGTCCATCTATACTGACCTCCATCAGATTGCAAATTGAATACAATTTTTTTCTGCATCTAGCTCTGAAAAAATATTTGGGCTTCTAGCAGTGTGTGGTACTTGGTCTGTTATTCCATCTATACTGACCTCCATCAGGTTGCAAATTGAATATAATTTTTTTCTGCATCTAGCTCTGAAAAAATATTTGGGCTTCTAGCAGTGTGTGGGAATTGGTCTATTAGTCCATCTATACTGACCTCCATCAGGTTGCAAATTGAATAGAATTTTTTTCTGCATCTAGCTCTGAAAAAATATTTGGCCTTCTAGCAGTGTGTGGGACTTGTTCTATTAGTCCATCTATACTGACCTCCATCAGGTTGCATATGAAAAATAATTTTTATCTGCATCTAGCTCTGAAAAAATATTTGGCCTTCTAGCAGTGTGTGGTACTTGTTCTATTAGTCCATCTATACTGACCTCCATCAGGTAGCAAATTGAATGTAATTTTTTTCTACATCTAGCTCTGAAAAAATATTTGGGCTTCTAGCAGTGTGTGGGACTTGTTCTATTAGTCCATCTATACTGACCTCCATCAGGTTGAAAATTAAAAATAATTTTTATCTGCATCTAGCTCTGAAAAAATATTTGGGCTTCTAGCAGTGTGTGGGACTTGTTCTATTAGTCCATCTATACTGACCTCCATCAGGTTGCAAATTGAATATAATTTTTTTCTGCATCTAGCTCTGAAAAAATATTTGGGCTTCTAGCAGTGTGTGGGACTTGTTCTATTAGTCCATCTATACTGACCTCCATAAGGTTGCAAATTAAAATAATTTTTATCTGCATCTAGCTCTGAAAAAATATTTGGCCTTCTAGCAGTGTGTGGGACTTGGTCTATTAGTCCATCTATACTGACCTCCATGAGGTTGCAAATTGAATATAATTTTTTTCTGCATCTAGCTCTGAAAAAATATTTTGCCTTCTAGCAGTGTGTGGGAATTGTTCTATTAGTCCATCTATACTGACCTCCATCAGGTTGCAAATTAAAAATAATTTTTATCTGCATCTAGCTCTGAAAAAATATTTGGGCTTCTAGCAGTGTGTGGGACTTGATCTATTAGTCCATCTATACTGACCTCCATTAGGTTGCAAATTGAATATAATTTTTTTCTGCATCTAGCTCTGAAAAAATATTTGGGCTTCTAGCAGGGTGTGGGACTTGGTCTATTATTCCATCTATACTGACCTCCATCAGGTTGCAAATTAAATATAATTTTTTTCTGCATCTAGCTCTGAAAAAATATTTGGGCTTCTAGCAGTGTGTTGGACTTGGTCTATTAGTCCATCTATACTGATCTCCATCAGGTTGCAAATTGAATATAATTTTTTTCTGCATCTAGCTCTGAAAAAATATTTGGCCTTCTAGCAGTGTGTGAGACATATTCTATTAGTCGATCTATACTGACCTCCATCAGGTTGCAAATTAAAAATAATTTTTATCTGCATCTAGCTCTGAAAAAATATTTGGGCTTCTAGCAGTGTGTGAGACTTGTTCTATTAGTCCATCTATACTGACCTCCATCAGGTTGCAAATTGAATACAATTTTTTTCTGCATCTAGCTCTGAAAAAATATTTGGGCTTTTAGCAGTGTGTGGTAGTTGGTCTATTAGTCCATCTATACTGACCTCCATCAGGTTGCAAATTGAATATAATTTTTTTCTGCATCTAGCTCTGAAAAAATATTTGGGCTTCTAGCAGTGTGTGGGAATTGGTCTATTAGTCCATCTATACTGACCTCCATCAGGTTGCAAACTGAATAGAATTTTTTTCTGCATCTAGCTCTGAAAAAATATTTGGCCTTCTAGCAGTGTGTGGGACTTGTTCTATTAGTCCATCTATACTGACCTCCATCAGGTTGCATATTAAAAATAATTTTTATCTGCATCTAGCTCTGAAAAAATATTTGGCCTTCTAGCAGTGTGTGGTACTTGTTCTATTAGTCCATCTATACTGACCTCCATCAGGTTGCAAATTGAATATAATTTTTTTCTGCATCTAGCTCTGAAAAAATATTTGGGCTTCTAGCAGTGTGTGGGACTTGGTCTATTAGTCCATCTATACTGACCTCCTTCAGGTTGCAAATTAAAAATAATTTTCATCTGCATCTAGCTCTGAAAAAATATTAGGGCTTCTAGCAGTGTGTGGGACTTGTTCTATTAGTCCATCTATACTGACCTCCATCAGGTTGCATATTAAAAATTATTTTTATCTGCATCTAGCTCTGAAAAAATATTTGGCCTTCTAGCAGTGTGTGGGACTTGGTCTATTAGTCCATCTATACTGACCTCCATCCGGTTGCAAATTGAATAGAATTTTTTTCTGCATCTAGTACTGAATAAATATTTGGGCTTCTAGCAGTGTGTGGGACTTGGTCTATTAGTCCATCTATACTGACTTCCAACAGGTTGAAAATTAAAAATAATTTTTATCTGCATCTAGCTCTGAAAAAATATTTGGGCTTCTAGCAGTGTGTGGGACTTGTTCTATTAGTCCATCTATACTGACCTCCATCAGGTTGCAAATTGAATATAATTTTTTTCAGCATCTAGCTCTGAAAAAATATTTGGGCATCTAGCAGTGTGTGGGACTTGGTCTATTAGTCCATCTATACTGACCTCCATCAGGTTGCAAATTGAATAGAATTTTTTTCTGCATCTAGCTCTGAAAAAATATTTGGGCTTCTAGCAGTTTGTGGGACTTGTTCTATTAGTCCATCTATACTGACCTCCATCAGGTTGCATATTAAAAATAATTTTTATCTGCATCTAGCTCTGAAAAAATATTTGGCCTTCTAGCAGTGTGTGGTACTTGTTCTATTAGTCCATCTATACTGACCTCCATCAGGTTGCAAATTGAATATAATTTTTTTCTGCATCTAGCTCTGAAAAAATATTTGGGCTTCTAGCAGTGTTTGGGACTTGGTCTATTAGTCCATCTATACTGACCTCCATCAGGTTTCACATTGAATATAATTTTTTTCTGCATCTAGCTCTGAAAAAATATTTGGGCTTCTAGCAGTGTGTGGGACTTAGTCTATTAGTCCATCTATGCTGACCTCCTTCAGGTTGCAAATTAAAAATAATTTTCATCTGCATCTAGCTCTGAAAAAATATTTGGGCTTCTAGCAGTGTGTGGGACTTGTTCTATTAGTCCATCTATACTGACCTCCATCAGGTTGCAAATTAAAAATTATTATTATCTGCATCTAGCTCTGAAAAAATATTTGGCCTTCTAGCAGTGTGTGGGACTTGGTCTATTAGTCCATCTATACTGACCTCCATCAGGTTGCAAATTGAATATAATTTTTTTCAGCATCTAGCTCTGAAAAAATATTTGGGCATCTAGCAGTGTGTGGGACTTGGTCTATTAGTCCATCTATACTGACCTCCATCAGGTAGCAAATTGAATGTAATTTTTTTCTGCATCTAGCTCTGAAAAAATATTTGGGCTTCTAGCAGTGTGTGGGACTTGTTCTATTAGTCCATCTATACTGACCTCCATCAGGTTGCAAATTGAATATAATTTTTATCTGCATCTAGCTCTGAAAAAATATTTGGGCTTCTAGCAGTGTGTCGGACTTGTTCTATTAGTCCATCTATACTGACATCCATAAGGTTGCAAATTAAAATAATTTTTATCTGCATCTAGCTCTGAAAAAATATTTGGCCTTCTAGCAGTGTGTGGGACTTGGTCTATTAGTCCATCTATAGTGACCTCCATGAGGTTGCAAATTGAATATAATTTTTTTCTGCATCTAGCTCTGAAAAAACATTTTGCCTTCTAGCAGTGTGTGGGACTTGTTCTATTAGTCCATCTATACTGACCTCCATCAGGTTGCAAATTAAAAATAATTTTTATCTGCATCTATCTCTGAAAAAATATTTGGGCTTCTAGCAGTGTGTGGGACTTGATCTATTAGTCCATCTATACTGACCTCCATCAGGTTGCAAATTAAATATAATTTTTTTCTGCATCTAGCTCTGAAAAAATATTTGGGCTTCTAGCAGTGTGTTGGACTTGGTCTATTAGTCCATCTATACTGACCTCCATCAGGTTGCAAATTGAATATAATTTTTATCTGCATCTAGCTCTGAAAAAATATTTGGCCTTCTAGCAGTGTGTGGGACATGTTCTATTAGTCCATCTATACTGACCTCCATCAGGTTGCAAATTAAAAATAATTTTTATCTGCATCTAGCTCTGAAAAAATATTTGGGCTTCTAGCAGTGTGTGAGACTTGTTCTATTAGTCCATCTATACTGACCTCCATCAGATTGCAAATTGAATACAATTTTTTTCTGCATCTAGCTCTGAAAAAATATTTGGGCTTCTAGCAGTGTGTGGTACTTGGTCTGTTATTCCATCTATACTGACCTCCATCAGGTTGCAAATTGAATATAATTTTTTTCTGCATCTAGCTCTGAAAAAATATTTGGGCTTCTAGCAGTGTGTGGGAATTGGTCTATTAGTCCATCTATACTGACCTCCATCAGGTTGCAAATTGAATAGAATTTTTTTCTGCATCTAGCTCTGAAAAAATATTTGGCCTTCTAGCAGTGTGTGGGACTTGTTCTATTAGTCCATCTATACTGACCTCCATCAGGTTGCATATGAAAAATAATTTTTATCTGCATCTAGCTCTGAAAAAATATTTGGCCTTCTAGCAGTGTGTGGTACTTGTTCTATTAGTCCATCTATACTGACCTCCATCAGGTAGCAAATTGAATGTAATTTTTTTCTACATCTAGCTCTGAAAAAATATTTGGGCTTCTAGCAGTGTGTGGGACTTGGTCTATTAGTTCATCTATACTGACCTCCATCAGGTTGAAAATTAAAAATAATTTTTATCTGCATCTAGCTCTGAAAAAATATTTGGGCTTCTAGCAGTGTGTGGGACTTGTTCTATTAGTCCATCTATACTGACCTCCATCAGGTTGCAAATTGAATATAATTTTTTTCTGCATCTAGCTCTGAAAAAATATTTGGGCTTCTAGCAGTGTGTGGGACTTGTTCTATTAGTCCATCTATACTGACCTCCATAAGGTTGCAAATTAAAATAATTTTTATCTGCATCTAGCTCTGAAAAAATATTTGGCCTTCTAGCAGTGTGTGGGACTTGGTCTATTAGTCCATCTATACTGACCTCCATGAGGTTGCAAATTGAATATAATTTTTTTCTGCATCTAGCTCTGAAAAAATATTTTGCCTTCTAGCAGTGTGTGGGAATTGTTCTATTAGTCCATCTATACTGACCTCCATCAGGTTGCAAATTAAAAATAATTTTTATCTGCATCTAGCTCTGAAAAAATATTTGGGCTTCTAGCAGTGTGTGGGACTTGATCTATTAGTCCATCTATACTGACCTCCATTAGGTTGCAAATTGAATATAATTTTTTTCTGCATCTAGCTCTGAAAAAATATTTGGGCTTCTAGCAGTGTGTGGGACTTGGTCTATTATTCCATCTATACTGACCTCCATCAGGTTGCAAATTAAATATAATTTTTTTCTGCATCTAGCTCTGAAAAAATATTTGGGCTTCTAGCAGTGTGTTGGACTTGGTCTATTAGTCCATCTATACTGATCTCCATCAGGTTGCAAATTGAATATAATTTTTTTCTGCATCTAGCTCTGAAAAAATATTCGGCCTTCTAGCAGTGTGTGAGACTTATTCTATTAGTCGATCTATACTGACCTCCATCAGGTTGCAAATTAAAAATAATTTTTATCTGCATCTAGCTCTGAAAAAATATTTGGGCTTCTAGCAGTGTGTGAGACTTGTTCTATTAGTCCATCTATACTGACCTCCATCAGGTTGCAAATTGAATACAATTTTTTTCTGCATCTAGCTCTGAAAAAATATTTGGGCTTTTAGCAGTGTGTGGTAGTTGGTCTATTAGTCCATCTATACTGACCTCCATCAGGTTGCAAATTGAATATAATTTTTTTCTGCATCTAGCTCTGAAAAAATATTTGGGCTTCTAGCAGTGTGTGGGAATTGGTCTATTAGTCCATCTATACTGACCTCCATCAGGTTGCAAACTGAATAGAATTTTTTTCTGCATCTAGCTCTGAAAAAATATTTGGCCTTCTAGCAGTGTGTGGGACTTGTTCTATTAGTCCATCTATACTGACCTCCATCAGGTTGCATATTAAAAATAATTTTTATCTGCATCTAGCTCTGAAAAAATATTTGGCCTTCTAGCAGTGTGTGGTACTTGTTCTATTAGTCCATCTATACTGACCTCCATCAGGTTGCAAATTGAATATAATTTTTTTCTGCATCTAGCTCTGAAAAAATATTTGGGCTTCTAGCAGTGTGTGGGACTTGGTCTATTAGTCCATCTATACTGACCTCCTTCAGGTTGCAAATTAAAAATAATTTTCATCTGCATCTAGCTCTGAAAAAATATTAGGGCTTCTAGCAGTGTGTGGGACTTGTTCTATTAGTCCATCTATACTGACCTCCATCAGGTTGCATATTAAAAATTATTTTTATCTGCATCTAGCTCTGAAAAAATATTTGGCCTTCTAGCAGTGTGTGGGACTTGGTCTATTAGTCCATCTATACTGACCTCCATCCGGTTGCAAATTGAATAGAATTTTTTTCTGCATCTAGTACTGAATAAATATTTGGGCTTCTAGCAGTGTGTGGGACTTGGTCTATTAGTCCATCTATACTGACTTCCAACAGGTTGAAAATTAAAAATAATTTTTATCTGCATCTAGCTCTGAAAAAATATTTGGGCTTCTAGCAGTGTGTGGGACTTGTTCTATTAGTCCATCTATACTGACCTCCATCAGGTTGCAAATTGAATATAATTTTTTTCAGCATCTAGCTCTGAAAAAATATTTGGGCATCTAGCAGTGTGTGGGACTTGGTCTATTAGTCCATCTATACTGACCTCCATCAGGTTGCAAATTGAATAGAATTTTTTTCTGCATCTAGCTCTGAAAAAATATTTGGCCTTCTAGCAGTTTGTGGGACTTGTTCTATTAGTCCATCTATACTGACCTCCATCAGGTTGCATATTAAAAATAATTTTTATCTGCATCTAGCTCTGAAAAAATATTTGGCCTTCTAGCAGTGTGTGGTACTTGTTCTATTAGTCCATCTATACTGACCTCCATCAGGTTGCAAATTGAATATAATTTTTTTCTGCATCTAGCTCTGAAAAAATATTTGGGCTTCTAGCAGTGTTTGGGACTTGGTCTATTAGTCCATCTATACTGACCTCCATCTGGTTTCACATTGAATATAATTTTTTTCTGCATCTAGCTCTGAAAAAATATTTGGGCTTCTAGCAGTGTGTGGGACTTAGTCTATTAGTCCATCTATGCTGACCTCCTTCAGGTTGCAAATTAAAAATAATTTTCATCTGCATCTAGCTCTGAAAAAATATTTGGGCTTCTAGCAGTGTGTGGGACTTGTTCTATTAGTCCATCTATACTGACCTCCATGAGGTTGCAAATTAAAAATTATTATTATCTGCATCTAGCTCTGAAAAAATATTTGGCCTTCTAGCAGTGTGTGGGACTTGGTCTATTAGTCCATCTATACTGACCTCCATCAGGTTGCAAATTGAATATAATTTTTTTCAGCATCTAGCTCTGAAAAAATATTTGGGCATCTAGCAGTGTGTGGGACTTGGTCTATTAGTCCATCTATACTGACCTCCATCAGGTAGCAAATTGAATGTAATTTTTTTCTGCATCTAGCTCTGAAAAAATATTTGGGCTTCTAGCAGTGTGTGGGACTTGGTCTATTAGTCCATCTATACTGACCTCCATCAGGTTGAAAATTAAAATTAATTTTTATCTGCATCTAGCTCTGAAAAAATATTTGGGCTTCTAGCAGTGTGTGGGACTTGTTCTATTAGTCCATCTATACTGACCTCCATCAGGTTGCAAATTGAATATAATTTTTATCTGCATCTAGCTCTGAAAAAATATTTGGGCTTCTAGCAGTGTGTCGGACTTGTTCTATTAGTCCATCTATACTGACATCCATAAGGTTGCAAATTAAAATAATTTTTATCTGCATCTAGCTCTGAAAAAATATTTGGCCTTCTAGCAGTGTGTGGGACTTGGTCTATTAGTCCATCTATAGTGACCTCCATGAGGTTGCAAATTGAATATAATTTTTTTCTGCATCTAGCTCTGAAAAAACATTTTGCCTTCTAGCAGTGTGTGGGACTTGTTCTATTAGTCCATCTATACTGACCTCCATCAGGTTGCAAATTAAAAATAATTTTTATCTGCATCTATCTCTGAAAAAATATTTGGGCTTCTAGCAGTGTGTGGGACTTGATCTATTAGTCCATCTATACTGACCTCCATCAGGTTGCAAATTAAATATAATTTTTTTCTGCATCTAGCTCTGAAAAAATATTTGGGCTTCTAGCAGTGTGTTGGACTTGGTCTATTAGTCCATCTATACTGACCTCCATCAGGTTGCAAATTGAATATAATTTTTATCTGCATCTAGCTCTGAAAAAATATTTGGCCTTCTAGCAGTGTGTGGGACATGTTCTATTAGTCCATCTATACTGACCTCCATCAGGTTGCAAATTAAAAATAATTTTTATCTGCATCTAGCTCTGAAAAAATATTTGGGCTTCTAGCAGTGTGTGAGACTTGTTCTATTAGTCCATCTATACTGACCTCCATCAGGTTGCAAATTGAATACAATTTTTTTCTGCATCTAGCTCTGAAAAAATATTTGGCCTTCTAGCAGTGTGTGGTACTTGTTCTATTAGTCCATCTATACTGACCTCCATCAGGTTGCAAATTGAATATTATTTTTTTCTGCATCTAGCTCTGAAAAAATATTTGGGCTTCTAGCAGTGTTTGGGACTTGGTCTATTAGTCCATCTATACTGACCTCCATCAGGTTGCACATTGAATATAATTTTTTTCTGCATCTAGCTCTGAAAAAATACTTGGGCTTCTAGCAGTGTGTGGGACTTAGTCTATTAGTCCATCTATACTGACCTCCTTCAGGTTGCAAATTAAAAATAATTTTCATCTGCATCTAGCTCTGAAAAAATATTTGGGCTTCTAGCAGTGTGTGGGACTTGTTCTATTAGTCCATCTATACTGACCTCCATCAGGTTGCAAATTGAATATAATTTTTTTCAGCATCTAGCTCTGAAAAAATATTTGTGCATCTAGCAGTGTGTGGGACTTGGTCTATTAGTCCATCTATACTGACCTCCATCAGGTAGCAAATTGAATGTAATTTTTTTCTGCATCTAGCTCTGAAAAAATATTTGGGCTTCTAGCAGTGTGTGGGACTTGGTCTATTAGTCCATCTATACTGACCTCCATCAGGTTGAAAATTAAAAATAATTTTTATCTGCATCTAGCTCTGAAAAAATATTTGGGCTTCTAGCAGTGTGTGGGCCTTGTTCTATTAGTCCATCTATACTGACCTCCATCAGGTTGCAAATTGAATATAATTTTTTTCTGCATCAAGCTCTGAAAAAATATTTGGGCTTCTAGCAGTGTGTGGGACTTGTTCTATTAGTCCATCTATACTGACCTCCATAAGGTTGCAAATTAAAATAATTTTTAACTGCATCTAGCTCTGAAAAAATATTTGGCCTTCTAGCAGTGTGTGGGACTTGGTCTATTAGTCCATCTATACTGACCTCCATGAGGTTGCAAATTGAATAAAAAAATTTTCTGCATCTAGCTCTGAAAAAATATTTTGCCTTCTAGCAGTGTGTGGGACTTGTTCTATTAGTCCATCTATACTGACCTCCATCAGGTTGCAAATTAAAAATAATTTTTATCTGCATCTAGCTCTGAAAAAATATTTGGGCTTCTAGCAGTGTGTGGGACTTGATCTATTAGTCCATCTATACTGACCTCCATCAGGTTGCAAATTGAATATAATTTTTTTCTGCATCTAGCTCTGATAAAATATTTGGGCTTCTAGCAGTGTGTGGGACTTGGTCTATTAGTCCATCTATACTGACCTCCATCAGGTTGCAAATTAAATATAATTTTTTTCTGCATCTAGCTCTGAAAAAATATTTGGGCTTCTAGCAGTGTGTTGGACTTGGTCTATTAGTCCATCTATACTGACCTCCATCAGGTTTCAAATTGAATATAATTTTTTTCTGCATCTAGATCTGAAAAAATATTTCGCCTTCTAGCAGTGTGTGGGACTTGTTCTATTAGTCCATCTATACTGACCTCCATCAGGTTGCAAATTAAAAATAATTTTTATCTGCATCTAGCTCTGAAAAAATATTTGGGCATCTAGCAGTGTGTGAGACTTGTTCTATTAGTCCATCTATACTGACCTCCATCAGGTTGCAAATTGAATACAATTTTTTTCTGCATCTAGCTCTGAAAAAATATTTGGGCTTTTAGCAGTGTGTGGTACTTGGTTTATTAGTCCATGTATACTGACCTCCATCAGGTTGCAAATTGAATATAATTTTTTTCTGCATCTAGCTCTGAAAAAATATTTGGGCTTCTAGCAGTGTGTGGGAATTGGTCTATTAGTCCATCTATACTGACCTCCATCAGGTTGCAAATTGAATAGAATTTTTTTCTGCATCTAGCTCTGAAAAAATATTTGGCCTTCTAGCAGTGTGTGGGACTTGTTCTATTAGTCCATCTATACTGACCTCCATCAGGTGCATATTAAAAATAATTTTTATCTGCATCTAGCTCTGAAAAAATATTTGGCCCTCTAGCAGTGTGTGGTACTTGTTCTATTAGTCCATCTATACTGACCTCCATCAGGTTGCAAATTGAATATAATTTTTTCTGCATCTAGCTCTGAAAAAATATTTTGGCTTCTAGCAGTGTGTTGGACTTGGTCTATTAGTCCATCTATACTGACCTCCATCAGGTTGCAAATTGAATATAATTTTTTTATGCATCTACCTCTGAAAAAATATTTGGACTTCTAGCAGTGTGTGGGACTTGGTCTATCAGTCCATCTATAGTGACCTCCATCAGGTTGAAAATTAAAAATAATTTTTATCTGCATCTAGCTCTGAAAAAATATTTGGCCTTCTAGCAGTGTGTGGGACTTAGTCTATTAGTCCATCTATACCGACCTCCATCAGGTTGCAAATTGAATATAATTTTTTTCTGCATCTAGCTCTGAAAAAATATTTGGGCTTCTAGCAGTGTTTGGGACTTTCTCTATTAGTCCATCTATACTGACCTCCATCAGGTTGAAAATTAAAAATAATTTTTATCTGCATCTAGCTCTGAAAAAATATTTGGGCTTCTAGCAGTGTGTGGGACTTGTTCTATTAGTCCATCTATACTGACCTCCATCAGGTTTCAAATTGAATATAATTTTTTTCTGCATTTGGCTCTGAAAAAATATTTGGGCTTCTAGCAGTGTGTGGGACTTGGTCTATTAGTCCATCTATACTGACCTCCATCAGGTTGCAAATTGAATATAATTTTTTTCTGCATCTAGCTCTGAAAAAATATTTGGGCTTCTAGCAGTGTGTGGGACTTGTTCTATTAGTCCATCTATACTGACCTCCTTCAGGTTGCAAATTAAAAAAAATTTTCATCTGCATCTAGCTCTGAAAAAATATTTGGCCTTCTAGCAGTGTGTGGGACTTGTTCTATTAGTCCATCTATACTGACCTCCATCAGGTTGCAAATTAAAAATTATTTTTATCTGCATCTAGCTCTGAAAAAATATTTGGCCTTCTAGCAGTGTGTGGGACTTGGTCTATTAGTCCATCTATACTGACCTCCATCCGGTTGCAAATTGAATATAATTTTGTTCTGCATCTAGCTCTGAAAAAATATTTGGGCATCTAGCAGTGTGTGGGACTTGGTCTATTAGTCCATCTATTCTGACCTCCATCAGGTAGCAAATTGAATGTAATTTTTTTCTGCATCTAGCTCTGAAAAAATATTTGGGCTTCTAGCAGTGTGTGGGACTTGGTCTATTAGTCCATCTATACTGACCTCCATCAGGTTGAAAATTAAAAATAATTTTTATCTGCATCTAGCTCTGAAAAAATATTTGGGCTTCTAGCAGTGTGTGGGACTTGTTCTATTAGTCCATCTATACTGACCTCCATCAGGTTGCAAATTGAATATAATTTTTTTCTGCATCTAGTTCTGAAAAAATATTTGGGCTTCTAGCAGTGTGTGGGACTTGGTCTATTAGTCCATCTATACTGACCTCCATCAGGTTGAAAATTAAAAATAATTTTTTTCTGCATCTAGCTCTGAAAAAATATTTGGCCTTCTAGCAGTGTGTGGGACTTGTTCTATTAGTCCATCTATACTGACCTCCATCCGGTTGCAAATTGAATATAATTTTTTTCTGCATCTAGCTCTGAAAAAATATTTGGGCTTCTAGCAGTGTGTGGGACTTGGTCTATTAGTCCATCTATACTGACCTCCATCAGGATGAAAATTAAAAATAATTTTTATCTGCATCTAGCTCTGAAAAAATATTTGGGCTTCTAGCAGTGTGTGGGACTTGTTCTATTAGTCCATCTATACTGACCTCCATCAGGTTTCAAATTGAATATAATTTTTTTCTGCATCTAGCTCTGAAAAAATATTTGGGCTTCTAGCAGTGTGTGGGACTTGGTCTATTAGTCCATCTATACTGACCTCCATCAGGTTGCAAATTGAATATAATTTTTTTCTGCATCTAGCTCTGAAAAAATATTTGGGCTTCTAGCAGTGTGTGGGACTTGTTCTATTAGTCCATCTATACTGACCTCCTTCAGGTTGCAAATTAAAAAAAATTTTCATCTGCATCTAGCTCTGAAAAAATATTTGGCCTTCTAGCAGTGTGTGGGACTTGTTCTATTAGTCCATCTATACTGACCTCCATCAGGTTGCAAATTAAAAATTATTTTTATCTGCATCTAGCTCTGAAAAAATATTTGGCCTTCTAGCAGTGTGTGGGACTTGGTCTATTAGTCCATCTATACTGACCTCCATCCGGTTGCAAATTGAATATAATTTTGTTCTGCATCTAGCTCTGAAAAAATATTTGGGCATCTAGCAGTGTGTGGGACTTGGTCTATTAGTCCATCTATTCTGACCTCCATCAGGTAGCAAATTGAATGTAATTTTTTTCTGCATCTAGCTCTGAAAAAATATTTGGGCTTCTAGCAGTGTGTGGGACTTGGTCTATTAGTCCATCTATACTGACCTCCATCAGGTTGAAAATTAAAAATAATTTTTATCTGCATCTAGCTCTGAAAAAATATTTGGGCTTCTAGCAGTGTGTGGGACTTGTTCTATTAGTCCATCTATACTGACCTCCATAAGGTTGCAAATTAAAAATTATTTTTATCTGCATCTAGCTCTGAAAAAATATTTGGCCTTCTAGCAGTGTGTGGGACTTGGTCTATTAGTCCATCTATACTGACCTCCATCCGGTTGCAAATTGAATATAATTTTGTTCTGCATCTAGCTCTGAAAAAATATTTGGGCATCTAGCAGTGTGTGGGACTTGGTCTATTAGTCCATCTATTCTGACCTCCATCAGGTAGCAAATTGAATGTAATTTTTTTCTGCATCTAGCTCTGAAAAAATATTTGGGCTTCTAGCAGTGTGTGGGACTTGGTCTATTAGTCCATCTATACTGACCTCCATCAGGTTGAAAATTAAAAATAATTTTTATCTGCATCTAGCTCTGAAAAAATATTTGGGCTTCTAGCAGTGTGTGGGACTTGTTCTATTAGTCCATCTATACTGACCTCCATAAGGTTGCAAATTAAAAATAATTTTTATCTGCATCTAGCTCTGAAAAAATATTTGGCCTTCTAGCAGTGTTTGGGACTTGGTCTATTAGTCCATCTATACTGACCTCCATGAGGTTGCAAATTGAATATAATTTTTTTCTGCATCTAGCTCTGAAAAAATATTTGGCCTTCTAGCAGTGTGTGGAACTTGTTCTATTATTCCATCTATACTGACCTCCATCAGGTTGCAAATTAAAAATAATTTTTATCTGCATCTAGCTCTGAAAAAATATTTGGGCTTCTAGCAGTGTGTGGGACTTGTTCTATTAGTCCATCTATACTGACCTCCATCAGGTTGCAAATTAAATATAATTTTTTTCTGCATCTAGCTCTGAAAAAATATTTGGGCTTCTAGCAGTGTGTTGGACTTGGTCTTTTAGTCCATCTATACTGACCTCCATCAGGTTGCAAACTGAATATAATTTTTTTCTGCATCTAGCTCTGAAAAAATATTTGGGCTTCTAGCAGTGTGTGGGACTTTCTCTATTAGTCCATCTATACTGACCTCCATCAGGTTGAAAATTAAAAATAATTTTTATCTGCATCTAGCTCTGAAAAAATATTTGGGCTTCTAGCAGTGTGTGGGACTTGTTCTATTAGTCCATCTATACTGACCTCCATCAGGTTGCAAATTGAATATAATTTTTTTCTGCATCTAGCTCTGAAAAAATATTTGGGCTTCTAGCAGTGTGTGGGACTTGGTCTATTAGTCCATCTATACTGACCTCCATCAGGTTGCAAATTAAAAATAATTTTTATCTGCATCTAGCTCTGAAAAAATATTTGGCCTTCTAGCAGTGTGTGGGACTTGGTCTATTAGTCCATCTCTACTGCCCTCCATCCGGTTGCAAATTGAATATAATTTTTTTCTGCATCTAGCTCTGAAAAAATATTTGGGCTTCTAGCAGTGTGTGCGACTTGTTCTATTAGTCCATCTATACTGACCTCCATCAGGTTGCAAATTAAAAATAATTTTTATCTGCATCTAGCTCTGAAAAAATATTTGGGCTTCTAAGAGTGTGTGGGACTTGTTCTATTCGTCCATCTATACTGAACTCCATCAGGTTGCAAATTGAATATAATTTTTTTCTTCATCTAGCTCTGAAAAAATATTTGGCCTTCTAGCAGTGTGTGGGACTTGGTCTATTAGTCCATCTATACTGACCTCCATCAGGTTGCAAATTGAATATAATTTTTTTCTGCATCTAGTTCTGAAAACATATTTGGGCTTCTAGCAGTCTGTGGGACTTGGTCTATTAGTCCATCTATACTGACCCCCATCAGGTTGAAAATTAAAAATAATTTTTATCTCCATCTAGCTCTGAAAAAATATTTGGCCTTCTAGCAGTGTGTGGGACTTGTTCTATTAGTCCATCTATACTGACCTCCATCAGGTTGCAAATTGAATATATTTTTTTCTCCATCTAGCTCTGAAAAAATATTTGGCCTTCTAGCAGTGTGTGGAACTTGTTCTATTAGTCCATCTATACTGACCTCCATCAGGTTGCAAATTAAAAATAATTTTTATCTGCATCTAGCTCTGAAAAAATATTTGGCCTTCTAGCAGTGTGTGGGACTTGGTCTATTAGTCCATCTCTACTGACCTCCATCCGGTTGCAAATTGAATATAATATTTTCTGCATCTAGCTCTGAAAAAATATTTGGGCTTCCAGCAGTGTGTGGTACTTGGTCTATTAGTCCATCTATACTGACCTCCTTCATGTTGAAATTTAAAAGTAATTTTTATCTGCATCTAGCTCTGAAAAAATATTTGGGCTTCTAGCAGTTTGTGGGACTTGTTCTATTAGTCCATCTATGCTGACCTCCATCTGGTTGCAAATTGAATATAATTTTTTTCTGCATCTAGCTCTGAAAAAATATTTGGGCTTCTAGCAGTGTGTGGGACTTGGTCTATTAGTCCATCTATACTGACCTCCTTCAGGTTGCAAACTGAATATATTTTTTTCTGCATCTACCTCTTAAAAAATATTGGGCTTCTAACTGTGTGTGGGACTTGTTCTATTAGTCCATCTATACTGACCTCCATCAGGTTGCAAACTGAAAATAATTTTTTGTCTGCATCTAGCTCTGAAAAAATATTTGGCCTTCTAGCAGTGTGTGGGACTTTCTCTATTAGTCCATCTATACTGACCTCCATCAGGTTGCAAATTAAAAATAATTTTTATCTGCATCTACCTCTGAAAAAATATTTGGGCTTCTAGCTGTGTGTGGGACTTGTTCTATTAGTCCATCTATACTGACCTCCATCAGGTTGCAAACTGAATATAATTTTTTTCTGCATCTACCTCTGAAAAAATATTTGGCCTTCTAGCAGTGTGTGGGACTTTCTCTATTAGTCCATCTATACTGACCTCCATCAGGTTGCAAACTGAATATATTCTTTTTCTGCATCTACCTCTGAAAAAATATTTGGGCTTCTAGCTGTGTGTGGGACTTTCTCTATTAGTCCATCTATACTGACCTCCATCAGGTTGCAAATTGAATATAATTTTTTTCTGCATCTAACCCAGCCAATAGTTTTGGCCTAATACCACAGTTTGGCCACTCAGCTCTGCTCGGTTCCCATCCATTGTTTTTTTGTGCAAACAACTCCAGAGTTGTGAATTAGTCAACCACCAAAATGAGTGGAAAAATGCCTGCTGCTGGTGGAAAGGGGAATAGGCGTGTTGGGAAGGGGAAAAAAGGTTGTGTCCGTGGGGTAGGTGTTAAAGCAACAGTAACATCTGCAGAAGAAAGACAATCTTCCAGCCAAACTAAAATGTCTACTTCTTTTAGCGGACAATGTGATAAGATCCCTTCCTTACGGCCACGCCAATCGCTACAAATTCCAGATGAGGCACAAAAACAGCAGGTTCTTCAACGGATATCAAGTGCTCCTTTAAGTGGGCTCTCCTCCACATCAACTTCAACATCACAAATACTCCAGTCCTCAAAGGTGTCACCCCAATCGCACTTGCTTCCTCACAGCTCCCAAATCTCCAGCTGCCCATCTGAGTATGAGGTAGAACAGATGGTTGAGTCTGCAGAGCTGTTTACTCATACTATAGCCTGGGAATCAGAGGTCGACTCCAGCGCTTCTGTGAATCCAGACGAGGAAATGATCTGCACTGATGCCCAGAATCTTTATGAATCCGATCCAGGCCAGACGCAGAAGGTTCTGACCATAATGTAGACCCTCATTCCCAAACTGTAACTCCTGTTGGTGGAGACAATGAGGAAGACGATGATGAGACTCAAATACCTGATTGGAGCGACAACTTTAGTTTTTTGTCAGGGCAGGAACAGGTTGGCTCTGAGGACAACGGGTGTGATAACGCACAGGGTGATGATGATGAGGTTGGAGATCCCACTTACTGTCAACCCACAGTCAGCCAAGAGATGAGGTCAGCAGAGGAGGTGGAGGAAGATGCTAGTGACGACGAGGTCAGGTTGCGCCTTCCTGGACAGAGACATAGTACTGGAAGCACGTCAACAACTGCATCCTCAAACACAACTCTGCCTCTCACCACAAGTCGTGGTGGCTCTTCAGGTCGCATGGGTGCTAAGCCTTGCATAGCCTGGGCATTTTTTCAGATCGATAAAGATGACCCAACTCGTGTTATCTGTAACATTTGTCAGCAAAAGCTAAGTAGAGGCCAAAAAATACATAGTTTGAGTACTTCATGCATGAACCGGCACATGGACATGAAGCATAAGTTGCAGTGGGAAGCTCAGTGTGCTACAATGCGGCCTAGCCGGCCGGGCCAACCACCATCTGCCATATTTTGTGCATCCGCGGCCTCTTCATCCTCTGTGACTGGGGGGACAGCAGTCACACCTGTTTTGGGGCACAGACCTGCCACCTCTTTACCCGCAACAGCCAGCGTGATTGGCAGGTCATCATTTTCTTTGGAGGTGGTAACACCAGCTGGTGTTGAGCGCTGTCCGACATCGATAGCACCACTTTGGATCAAGGCAACCTAACATGTCCGCCTGCATCTTCCTCACAGACCGGCAGTTTGCCGGGGACACCCTTATCAACCCCGTCTAAGCACAATAGCCAGCCCTCGGTCCCTCAGATGTGGACAAGTAAAAGACCATTTCCTCCTAGCCATGAGAAAGCTAAGAGGTTGAATTTCACCATCTGCAAGCTCTTGGCTACAGAAATGCTGCCTTTCCGCCTGGTGGACACAGAGGATTTTCGAGACCTTATGTCCGTCGCAGTGCCCCAGTACCAGATGCCCAGTCGGCACTATTTCTCAAAGAAAGGTGTGCCTGCGCTCCACCAGCATGTCGCACACAATATCACCGCTTCTTTGAGAAACTCTGTGTGTGACAGGGTGCATTTCACCACAGACACTTGGACGAGTAGGCATGGACAGGGGCGTTACATGTCGCTGACTGGGCACTGGGTAACTATGGTGACAGCAGGACAAGGGGCTGCTGTCCAAGTCTTGCCGTCCCCACGAGTTGTGCGTCAATCCTCTTTATGTCAAAGTTCCTCCACTGCTTCTGCCTCCTCAACCTCCTCTCGGTCTTCCACCTGCACCCAAAGTCTGTCTGGTCATGCCACAAGCTTTCTAACTGCGCAGAAGGGATCCTGCACACCTCCTTACTATGCTGGCAGTAGGGCTCAACGTCATCAGGCGGTTTTTACTTTGAAATGTCTGGGAAATGTGAGTCACACAGCTGAGGAGTTGTGGTCAGCTCTGGAGAACCAATTTCATGAATGGTTGTCTCCACTGGACCTGAAACCAGGGAAGGCCGTGTGCGACAATGCTGCAAACCTGGGTGCGGCCCTTCGCCGGGGCAATGTCACACACGTGCCTTGTATGGCTCACGTGTTGAACCTGGTTGTCCAGCAATTTTTAGCCCACTATCCCAGACTAGATGGCCTTCTGCAGAGGGCACGGTCGCTGTGTGCTCACTTCCGCCGTTCGCATCCCGCAGCTCAGCGACTTACATCTCTACAGAAGTCGTTGGGCCTGCCACTTCACCGGCTAAAATGCGATGTGCCTACCCGGTGGAATTCAACTCTGCACATGTTGCAGCGACTGTGGCAGCACCGACAAGCCCTGGTGCAATACGTTCTGACGTATAGCCTGGGCCAACGAGATCCGGAGGTGGGGCAAATCACGCTGGAGGAGTGGTCTCAGATCAGGGACCTATGCACCCTTCTGCACAGTTTTGAAATGGCGACGAAGATGTTTAGTGCTGACGATGCCATTATCAGCATGACTATTCCGGTGATTTACATGCTGGAGCACATGTTAAACAGAATTCGGAGTCAGGTGGTGGCACAAGAGGAGGTGGCGGAAGTAGAGGAGGAGGAGTTGTATGCGTAAGGGCTAACATCTGCTAGGTCCAGACGGTCGGCAGCACCAAGGCGGCAGGCATGTGAGGGTGGGGGAGATGGTTTTACCAGGGCGCATGGTAGCAGCCAAACTAGTGAGGAAGGTGCAGGAGCCCAGGAAGAAGTGGAGGACGAACTGATGGAAGACTCATCACATGAGGGAGACCTTGATCACATTTCTGTTGTGCGAGGTTGGGGGGAGAGGACAGAGGAAGGAAGCATGATTTTTACCTCGCCTCCAACACAACAGGGACTTGGTGCTCCTGGATAAGCAACACACATGAGTGCCTTCTTGCTGCACTACCTGCAACATGACCCTCGAATTGTGAGAATTAGAAATAATCCTGACTACTGGGTTGCCACACTGTTAGATCCCCGGTACAAAAGTAAATTTGCAGAAATTATTCCTGCCATAGAAAGGGATGCACGCATGCAGGAGTATCAGCAGAGACTGTTGCAGAATCTTACATGTGCTTTTCCACAAAACACCAGTGGTGCACGTAGTGAATCTCACAGTTCCAACTTGCCAACCGTGGGACGGTCAAGTGCTCAGCACTCAAACCGTAACAGAACCACAGAATCTGCTGGTAACATCAATTTTGCGGAATCATTTCACCACTTTTTTAGCCCATCCTTTGCAAGGCCACAGCAGACAAGAAGTCTGACACATAGTCAACGCCTAGAGACGATGGTACAGGAGTATCTCCAAGTAAACATTGAAGCCATGACTGTGTCACTGGACCCTTGCTCTTTTTGGGCTTCCAATCTGGATAAATGGCCGGAGCTAGCCACTTACGCCTTGGAGATCTTGTCATGCCCCGCAGCCAGCGTTCTGTCTGAACGTGTGTTCAGCGCTGCTGGTGGTGTGCTGACAGATAAGTGCACGCGGCTCTCCACTGATAATGTAGACAGACTCACGTTCATAAAGATGAACAAATCATGGATCCGAAATGACTTTTCTACCCCTTTGTCATCCTGGGGAGAGTAAAAGCTTGATGATTGGTTAAAATCACCCTACCAACCGTTTTAAGCTTTCAAATTACTAATCATGTTTATCTGTATCTTGACTGGAAAATAATTTGGGCTTTGTAGCAGTGTGCAGCACTGATCCTATTAGCCCATCTATACTAAGCTCCACCAGATTTAAAATTAATAATAATTTGTAGCTGCATCTAGCCCGGAAAATAATTTTGGGGCTCCGAGATGCGCAAGACACATAAGTGCCTTCTTGCTGCACTACCTGCAACATGACCCTCATATTGTCAGAATTCGAAGTAATCATGACTACTGGGTTGCCACACTCTTAGATCCCCCAAACTTTTCGATCAACCTTTTCATTTTAATAAAGACCAAAAAAATTGTCATTTTTGAAATTATAAGCATTAGAAGGTTATTAGAAACTGAAATCAAACAGTTTTCAACTCAAAACTTTATTCTAGGTGATGTTACATTTTCACATAGGACCCTTTGTTCGAAAGGAGCTTCTGAACTCTCTCGTCCATTGAATTTGTCAGGTTTTGGATGGTTTCTGCTTCAATTGTTTTGCATGAGGACAGAATACCCTCCCAGAGCTGTTGCTTAGATGTGAACTGCCTCCCGCCATCATAGACACTCCTTTTCTTGATGCTCCAGAGGTTCTGAATGGGGTAGAGGTCAGGGAAGCATGGGGGTCACACCATAAGTTTGTCCCCTTTTATGCCCATATCAGCCAGAGATGCAGATGTTTTATGTGCAGCATGAGATGGTGCATTATCATGCAAAAAAATGATCTTGCTGTGAAATACATGGTTCTTCTTGAACCATGGCAGGAAGTGCTGTTTGAGAAAATCCACATACATTATGGAGTTCATCTTTAGCGCCTTCAGGGATCCTAAAGGGGCCGACAATCTCTCTCCCCATGATTCCAGCCCAAAACATTACTCCACCTCCTCCTTGTTGGCGCTGAAGCCGTGTTTGCGTGGGGTGTCCATCAACCAGCCATCCTCCACTCCATCCATCTGGACCATCGAGCGCTGCACGGCACTCATCCGTGAACAAAACAGTTTTGAAATCAGTCTTCATGTAATGTTTGGCCCACTGGAGCCGTTTCTGCTTGTGTGAAGTGGATAGAGGAGGTCGACAGGATGGCATATGCACAGCTGCAAACCTCTGAAGGACCCTGCATCTTGTTGTTCGGGGGACGTTGGAGGCACCAGCAGCTTCAAAAACTTGTCTGCTGCTATGACAAGGCTTTTTTGCCGCTGCTCTTTTAACCTGACGTAATTGCCTGTAGTAAAGAGTCCTCAATTTGCCCTTATCAGCACGCACACGTGTATACTGTGAATCAGCTACATACTTCTTGATTGCCAAGACACTTCATCCTGATCATCGCACAATGTTGACTGTAGTCATGCCTTGACCTAAACACTCCACAATTTGTTGCTTCTCAGCAGCCGACACATCCTTTTTCTTTCCCATTTTGGCAGAAAATGTAGGCTGCTTAATAATGTGAGACAGCCTTCTTAAGTAGTCTTGCCTTTCATTGGTCACACCTGCCAAACTAATTAGCACAGGTGTCTGCAATTGCTTACAGTGATATAAAGAGCCCTGACACACATCACCATCAATGAGTTTAACTGACAAACAAACAAATTCTTCCCTTTTCACTCCTAAACACTTTTTGCATAATAATTTGGAACACAGTGTACATGTGCTTTTCCACAAAACACCAGTGGTTCACGTAGTGAATCTTACAGTTCTAACTTGCCAACCGTGGTCTGTATGGAGTTGTTCAATAAAGGGCCCAAAATTAAGATAACATAGATGGGAGAGGTCTCTATGAATAGGAATTCCTAAGTATTTGATACCCTGTGAGGGCCAGGCAAAGGGAAAGTTTGACTGGATGGAATCCTAAATGGATTTGGGGAGGGAGACATCGAGGGCCTCAGACTTCGCTGCATTGATTTTAAAATTTGACCATGTAACAAAGTGATCTATTTCAGCCATAACAGCATGGATGGATATATGTGATTGAGTGATATATACTAGTACATCATCAGCAAATAGAGAGCACTTGTACTCGGTGCCTCCCACCTCAATCCACCTAATATTGGGGTTATGGCGAATTGATGAGAGCAGGTGCTCCGTCACTAGGATGTATAAGAGAGGGGACAGAGGACAACCCTGCCTTGTCCCATTGGTGATTATGAAAGGTGATGAAAATGTTCTGACGCGCCCCCTGGGCCTTGGGACATCCGGAGCCGGAACCTTTTTGGTGGATGCTGGTGGTTGTAGTCTCCGTGGCGGCGACCCGGTTCCGTGGCTCAGGGCGGTCAAACCAGTGGCGGAACTATTTATGTGGTTTTGATGTTTAAATGTCCGACTACGCCACCTGTGGAATGCGGTCAGAGTGAACCGCCGCTGCAGGACAGACCACTGAGGCTGTTGTTGTGGGTGCAGCAGAGCGTAGCATAACTCCCCACGGGAGGAGTATAGCCTCAGGGCAGTGTATGCGGAGGATGGGGGTGATGGTGCAGGGCAGCAGCAATAACGACACGGAGTCAGTGATGCAGTCCAGGGCCTTTACTCACAGTTCTTATTATCCAGACCACTTCTGCAGGTAACGGCTGCCCACGTCGTACTGTGCTCACCAGGTGAGGGGCTCAGACAACTCCCAGATAACTTTGGAGCACTTCACAGGACCCCCTTTGTGTGTCCTTTGTCTGGCCTTTCTTACCAACCCTTCTGTCCGGCTGCCTCGGGCCTCCTCTTGGTAAACTTGGCGCCAGTTTCCCTGACCCTATGTGCTGCCCTCCTAGTGGGTGTAGCGAGGGGCTGCGCCACATAAAATGTCACAGTGTATCACCCTGAGGATTCGGCTGCTACAGGGGTATTGCACCTCAACCCAGAGGTGTGATATTCCACTCCCGGGTAAGGATGGAGTGTGGAACTGAGCTCGGTAGGCTGCATGCACTACACACATCCCATTTCCGAGGGGCAGGCCGACGGTACTCCCACTTAGAAATGTGCAGGTACGACCGAGTCTGTTCCTGGCTGGAGTGGGAGGGGGGTGGTACATCCCAAGTAGTGTAGGGGCAGATAGGGGGAGCAGCCTGGGTAAAGTTAGGAGCTCATTGGGTGCTGGTCACCTGAGCTCACACATAGAGGGTGTATATAAGGTGGGCACCATCTTAGAACAGGGTCAGTCTGTCAGAGTCAGTCTGTCAGAGTCAGTAAGAAGCAGAGGTCCAGATGAGCCTGCAGAGAGAGAGTGGAGCAGAGAAGGAAAGACCCAGAGAGGGAAAAAGAGAGGACTCTGAGAACCCAAATTCAATCCCCGGGTGAAGAGTCGGCAATAGGGTACCGGATCCCAAACTGGTGGGGGCAAAAGCACACCCTAGCCAGAGACCGGAGGCCGTGGGCAGCGTCTGCCACGGCCACCCACCACATCCACCCCGAAGGCAAACCACGTGGAGGGTCAGGGAACCCAAGGCCAAGGGTCTCCCAACAGAAGGCCCGAGGGAGCTGGACCTAGGTGGATCACTAGTGGGGACGGCCAGAGGAAAGGACAGAAGGAGAGCTCAGGGACACGCTCCGGACTTGCTTGGGGGTTGGCTGAATCCAGGACCTGGTGGACGCAGCACGGCTCGGGTGGTCACTCAAGGCCGGAGTGACCGGAACATCTGCAGTAAGTAAACACCCTGAACTGCACAACCCGACTCTGTCTTACTTATCACCTACGCTGCACCACCACAACCCCCATCCTCTGCACCTGACCCCCTGAGGCCATACCCCTCCCGTTGGGGGTTATACCATCTAAAGCTGCACCAACACCATCAGCCTCAGCGGACCCTGCTGCAGCGGCGGCCGTAGTGACCGCAATCCAACGGGTGGCGTAGTCGACATAACGAACTTTGTAACATCTGTAGGACTGCCACATACTCTGAGCTTGACACCCTGGGCACGGACCGGGTCACAGCCACTCGGAAGACTACAACTCCCATCTGATCCGGCTCCGGATATTCCCCTAAAGAATATGGCCCAGGGGGCGCGTCAACTTTGGCGTAGTCGGCAGGATTACGTGCCCGCAACACCCGGGTACTGCGTGCCTGAAGAAAAGAACAAGTTTACCTCAAAAAGAAGTCTCCTGCCGGTTCCGGAGGGTCCCCGCCATCGGACTCCATCACAGGTCGATTCCAGCCGGTTGTCCGCCATTAACAGCGTTTTCCCGCCATCTGCAGAGTTTCCCGCCACTGGGAAGCGATTCCCGCCATTTCCAAAAGTTTCCCGCCTTGGAACAGCGGACGCCATTATGGGCGTGCCAGAGGGTGGCGAGAGGCCACCTCCCATCGTGGGCCAGGACCGAAAATGGCGCCAAAAGTGGAAACCGCCCCCACCAACAGAGACTGTGATGCTAGAGGTGTCTGTCAGCGTGAAAGAACTGCCCCTGGAGCTGACAATCACCAAGTGGCCCCGGGACCGCCCTCGAAGTGGGAGGACTGAGAAGAGGAGAGCAAAGATGGGTGTCGCTTGGAGCAGTCTGGAGAGAGCGCACCCGGAGGCAACGAGCCTGGAGAAGAGTATCGGAGGAGCTTACCCGGAGATGGCGAGAAAGCAGAGCAGCACCGGCCCGCTGGCCAGGAGCCTGCTGGAGACAACAGAAGGAGAGCAGAGCAGCACCGACCCGTTGGTCAGGAGCCTGCTGGAAGCAACGACCCCACTAGGCCTAGTGGAGGTCCTAGCACAGCTCCCCCGAGACCGGGAGTGTGCACAGACCGCTCTGGAGGGCCTCGCAAGGAGGATGGCCCGGGTGCAGCGAGAGACGTTGGCGGAGTGGAGCCGTGAGATGGCCCAGCAGACCGAGACCTGTCAGCGGAGCACGCCACCCAAGACGAGGAGACAGACCGCCTCTGAGGATGGCGCGGGAGGACTGAAGGCCGGAGACGGCGCCGAGAAGGGAGCCGAACGAGTGGAGGCAGGTAAAGGGGACGTCTATACCCCAAACCAGGAAACCGCGTACCTGCCCCAGCTCCCCGTCGCAGAGCCCGAAGTCTATCCTGCCGTGCCCGTCGCTGCAACGTCACCGCCGCAGACTAGGCCTCAAACGGGAGCCGCGACCCCTGTGACGTCACACGCCTCGACCCCGAGCGTGACCAAGCAGGAAGTACCACCAGCCTGGTCGCAAGGCCTAGTACCCCCGGGCGCCGCAATACCAACAGCGCCCCCTACCTCCGCGGAGCCACCGGCCTGGTCGCAGGGCCAAGTAGCCCAGGGCGCCGCCGTCCTTACGGTGCCCTTCACTTTCCAGGTGCCCCAGGCCTGGCCGCAAGGCCAGGGCAACCCGGGCGCCACCACCACCGCGCCCATAAAACCAAGAGTGCCGCATCTGGGAGAAGATCTGTTCGCCCAACATACGTGCCCGAACGGGTCTGAAGCTAAAGGTAACCACAAAGAAAGAGCAGGAGGACGCCGTCGTTAAGTACAGCAGAGTACAAGCTGTATATAGTTGCCCGTCGGGGCACAGTGAACTGCTGATAATATAGTCCCCGTTGGGACCAGCAAGTGTGAACTGTTTACCCGTTTATCCCTTAAATCCCACTGACCGAGGACTGAGAGCGGTCATTCCTCCCTAATACCTGGCCGAGGACTGAGAGCGGCCACCTTCCCTTTTGTATATAGTTGCGCGTCCTAAAGCGCCCCTACCGGTTTTATAGGAAAACCATTTTTCAAGAAAAGACTGTCGTACTTTACCCGGTCACGCGTTGCACAGTGACCGGAGGAGGAGCTAGAAGCGAAGAAAAGTCTACAAGAATGTTTTATATGAAAAGTTTTATTGATATATATATATATAATGTTTTGTATGATGTTTTATATGTTTATGCAAAAATTTGTATGTTTTGTGGTGTTTTGGTCTTACAGCCCGAGGACGTGCTGTGATTTACCAGGGGGGAATGTAGCACCCTGAGGATTCGGCTGCTACAGGGGTATTGCACCTCAACCCAGAGGTGTGATATTCCACTCCCGGGTAAGGATGGAGTGTGGAACTGAGCTCGGTAGGCTGCATGCACTACACACATCCCATTTCCGAGGGGCAGGCCGACGGTACTCCCACTTAGAAATGTGCAGGTACGACCGAGTCTGTTCCTGGCTGGAGTGGGAGGGGGGTGGTACATCCCAAGTAGTGTAGGGGCAGATAGGGGGAGCAGCCTGGGTAAAGTTAGGAGCTCATTGGGTGCTGGTCACCTGAGCTCACACATAGAGGGTGTATATAAGGTGGGCACCATCTTAGAACAGGGTCAGTCTGTCAGAGTCAGTCTGTCAGAGTCAGTAAGAAGCAGAGGTCCAGATGAGCCTGCAGAGAGAGAGTGGAGCAGAGAAGGAAAGACCCAGAGAGGAAAAAAGAGAGGACTCTGAGAACCCAAATTCAATCACCGGGTGAAGAGTCGGCAATAGGGTACCGGATCCCAAACTGGTGGGGGCAAAAGCACACCCTAGCCAGAGACCGGAGGCCGTGGGCAGCGTCTGCCTCGGCCACCCACCACATCCACCCCGAAGGCAAACCACGTGGAGGGTCAGGGAACCCAAGGCCAAGGGTCTCCCAACAGAAGGCCCGAGGGAGCTGGACCTAGGTGGATCACTAGTGGGGACGGCCAGAGGAAAGGACAGAAGGAGAGCTCAGGGACATGCTCCGGACTTGCTTGGGGGTTGGCTGAATCCAGGACCTGGTGGACGCAGCACGGCTCGGGTGGTCACTCAAGGCCGGAGTGACCGGAACATCTGCAGTAAGTAAACACCCTGAACTGCACAACCCGACTCTGTCTTACTTATCACCTACGCTGCACCACCACAACCCCCATCCTCTGCACCTGACCCCCTGAGGCCATACCCCTCCCGTTGGGGGTTATACCATCTAAAGCTGCACCAACACCATCAGCCTCAGCGGACCCTGCTGCAGCGGCGGCCGTAGTGACCGCAATCCAACGGGTGGCGTAGTCGACATAACGAACTTTGTAACATCTGTAGGACTGCCACATACTCTGAGCTTGACACCCTGGGCACGGACCGGGTCACAGCCACTCGGAGACTACAACCCCCATCTGATCCGGCTCCGGGTATTCCCCTAAAGAATATGGCCCAGGGGGCGCGTCAACAGCATCCGGTTTCTAGCTGAGGGTCGTTTCCCGCCTCCACTAGTTTCGGGGACCGGTCTCCCCCTTTGGCCTGACCCCTCCACGCAGGTGGATTCGGGCGTGCGGTGGCAACTCGCCCGTCCACACCCCTGGGATCCCTTCGTTCCTCGTTCCTGGAGCCTTCTCCGCTCCTCTTCCTTCCTTCTCCCTCTTCCAGGCCTGGGCCTCTGTTACTAGGCCCACCTCTGGAGCAGAGCTCATGCAGAGCCCCTTCTCCCTGTCACTTCTGCTCAGACTTCTCTGCACTGAACTAAGATGGTGCCCACCTTTTATACTCCCTTCTCAATGCACCCAGGAACTGCTTCCTCCCTGCTCCTGCACTACAGGGTTCCCCTTCCTCAGTGTTCCCTCCCCCCACTCCAGCCAGGGAAAAGGACTGTCGTGCCCATCTCAGGGGCATATTGGTCGCCCTGCCCCACGGCAATATGGTGTAATGCATGCAGGTGTCGGGTCCTGATCCACACCCCATCCTTACCTGAGAGTGAGATATCACACCTCTGGGTGAGGTGCAATACCTCTGTAGCAACCGAGCCCTCGGGGTGCTACAGTTCCATTTATCTTCAGCCTAGGTGACGTATTGCGATACAGAGCCGTGATTTTGGCTATAAAAGGGTCCCCTAGACCCCTACCCCTAGCTTTTTGAGAGAATAATATATGGCGTGCCAGGAGACTCTATGGAATGCTTTCTCAGCATCCAACGAGAGTATCTAATTACAAATTTTTAACTGCATTTAGCCCAGGAAATACTTTGTGCCTAGTAGCAGTGTCTGCTAGTCAGCGGATTATCCCGGCTGTTAAGCAAGCTACACCACCTATAGTTTGGACACTTAATTTTTTCAAAGGAAATGCTTCGGGATCACGGGATACTCAGTGAAGAGCATCAGGAGGCACCCCAAGGCATAGGGGCTGGGACTGGCAGTAGGATGCCTTGCGGTGGACAGCCGAGCTCGATCCTTATAAAAGCTTTTTAACTGCAGCAGCTTTAGTGGATGCTACTGGAGCTGGAATTACGCGGCTGCTGGCATGAGACTTGCCCTTCAATAGATCCTTGTAAAAGGATTTAAAGTGTATTCATTCAAATTAGAGAGACAATTTAAATTAAAAAGCTTAGAGCTGCCTCCACCACAGGGGGGCTCGCTCAACCCACCAGCGGGCAGGCACCAGTATTGGGAGAGGGGGGCTGGCCATCAGGGTCCACCACGGCTCTGGCACAAACCCGGCGACACGGAGGTGGCACAGGCAGGAACGGACTGGCCGTGTCGGCTTCTCACTTTTTGGATTTTAGAAGGGCATGACATGCCTATATCTGTGTCTCCCCCTCCTTTTACTCCTCCACCTCTTTTCTTTTTGCATGACTATATTAACTTTTCACTTTTCCATGTGTTAGTTATGTCTTCTGAGCAGTTTGTCAGCTTTTGGACACCTTTGAAGGTGTTTTCTATGTGTTTCTATGTGTTTTTGTTTGCCTGCCATTGGTTTTAACGGTGTTCGAAGGTGTTCGACGAACAGTTCGGCGAACACAAGAAGATGGCTCTCCTATGAACGTGCCATTTTCCGGGGTGGCTGCGGACTACAATTTGCAGCGGGTGGGGCCCAGAAAGCTTGGGCCTCCCTGCGCTGCAGATTCCAGCCCCCAACTGCCTAGTTGTACCTGGATGGACACAAAAATATGGCGAAGCCCCACGTATTTTTTTTTTTAATTATTTCATGAAATTCATGAAATAAGTAAGAAAAAAAGGGCTTCCCTATATTGTTGTGTCTGGCCAGGTACAAATAGGCAGCTGGTGGTTGGGGGCAGCCCGTTCCTGCCTGCTGTACCTGGCTGGACACAAATATAATGCGAAGCCCCACGTCAATTTTTTTTTAATTATTTCATGAATTTCCTGAAATAATTTTAAAACTTAATTTTAAAAACATACTTACCATCACGCCCATTCCAGCTGAAGCCAACGATCTCCTGCAATAAAAGAAAAATAATAAAGTAACCTCATCCTTACCTTTCCATGGTTCCCAGGACAGCTCCAGCTCTGCTACATCGAGATGACAGGCTGGACCGCAGCAGAACTCTGCCATCCAGCCTGTCATCCCGCAGACACTGAGAAGCGCAGGCATGCTTGCGCTCCTCAGTGTCTGGCTGTGACTGCATAAAGATGAGCCGAGGTCATGTCCAATGAACTCAGCTCACCTCATGCACGTCACTGACAGCGTGGGAAAATTCTCCTGCACTCAGCGCTTCAGCGTGAAAATTTTCCCACACTGTCAGTGACGTGCATGAGGTGAGTTCATGTCCAATGAACTCAGCTCACCTCATGCACGTCACTGACAGCGTGGGAAAATTCTCCAGCACTCAGCGCTGAAGCGTGAGAATTTTCCCACGCTGTCAGTGACATGCATGAGGTGAGCTCATGTCCAATGAACTCAGCTCACCTCATGTACGTCACTGACAGCGTGGGAGAATTCTCACGCTGAAGCGCCGAGTGCAGGAGAATTTTCCCACGCTGTCAGTGACGTGCATGAGGTGAGCTGAGTTCATCTGGATGCCGTCACAGCGAGACACTGAGGAGCGCAAGCATGCCTGCGCTTCTCAGTCTCTGCGGCATGGCAAACTGGATGGCAGCTTTCTGCTGCGATCCATCCTGTCATCTCGATGTAGCAGAGCTGAAGCTGTCGTGGGAACCATCGAAAGGTAAGGATGATGTTGCTTTATTATTTTACTTTTATTGCAGGGGATCTTTGGCTTCAGCTGGAATGGGTGTGATGGTAAGTATGGTTTAATTTAGAACAATAAAGAATTGTGTCTTTATTTCAATTAAAGGACTTTATTCTGGGTGTTTGTGTTTTTTTTTAACTTTGACTATGGGGTTAGTAATGGGGGTGTCTTATAGACGCCTCTCCATTACTAACCTGGGCTTGATGTCAGCTGGCATTATAAGCTGACATCAACCCCAACCCTATTACCCCACTGCCACCGCTACAGGGCAGTGGGAAGAGCGAGGCTAAGTGCTAGAATTGGCACATCCTATGGATGCGCCATTTCTGGGCGGCTGACGGCTGGTGTTTCTAGCCTGGGAGGGGGCCAATATTCATGGCACCCTTCCTGGGCTATTAATATCAGCCCCCAGCTGTCTGCCTAGCCTTTGCTAGCTATTAAAATAGGGGGGACCCCACGTCATTTTTTGGGGGGGTCCCCCATTTTAATAGCTAGTAAAGGCTAGGTATTCAGCTGGGGGCTGATATTAGTAGCCTGGGAAGCTCCATGGGTATTACCCCCTTCCAAGGCTTCAAACATCTGCCCCAGCTCTCTGCTTAACCTCCGCTAGAGACTAAAATTATGGGGAACCCCACGCCAATTTTTTTTTAAATAAATCCTTTATTTTAACACTAAATGACAAGTACAGTAATCAACACTGTCACTGTACTTATTATATATGTGACTGACATGTTTCTATCTATCTAATCTATGTGGGATTCTCTATTCTTTCTATTCTAAATTGTCGGGTACCTCTGCTGAATTGCCGGCCGGCTTTTTTAAAGAGACGGTGCATGAAAACACTAATATTTTTTTAAATAAATCCTTTACACTAAATGACAAGTACAGTAAGCAACACTTTCACTGTACTTCATATATATGTGACTGACATGTTTCTATCTATCTAATCTATGTGTGATTCTCTATTCCTTCTATTCTATAATGTCGGGTACCGCTGCTGAATTGCCGGCCGGCTTTTTTAAGGAGACGGTGCATGAAAACACTATTATTTTTTTTAATAAATCGTTTACATTAAATGACAAGTACAGTAAGCTGAGCGCTGCCATCCAGCTTGTCATCCTTCAGAGACACTGAGGAGCGCAGGCATTTTGGGAACTTCCGATTCCGGTATTCGATATTCTAAAAGTATCGGAATTCAGTATCGGAACTCCGATACCGCGAATATCGGTCGACACCCGATATTTCAGTATTGGAAAGCTCATCACTAGCGATAATGACTTCTCGTGATCTGGACTGTATGCTTCTGTTAATACATCCCAGAATTGTATTTGCCTTTTTTGCTGCTGCATCATGTAACATACCTGGCGGTGTCCTTGCATAGTGGTCCATCTCCCACTGTGCAAGAGCGCACACTTGATTTCCAGTCCAGACTGCCACTCTGGCTTCTTTCCATACTGTCTGCTTTGCTCTGCTCTGGCTGCTTAGGGCGACGCCCGCCGAACTTCCTGTTTCTTGTAGCTGCTGCAGACACACCCCTAATGCGTCCTCAGCCTATTGCTGTCTGTCACCTGGTATTTAAACCAGCTCCTCCTTGTAATCCATGGCTGAGCATCTTGTTCTGTCAGTTGGCTTCTTGTCACTGATGTGCCAGGTCCTGTCTATTTTTCCTGCCTTACAGTATCAGTTCCCGTGTCTGAATTGTGTCCTGTCTGTGCACTCTAGCCAGCTGTCTGTCTGCCTTCCTGGAGGCTGTATTTCCAGGCCTGTCTGAACACACTCCTAGCCTGTTCGTCCCGCCCTCTGGGGGCCGCATACCCAGACTCGCTCCTGTATTTGTTGCAGTACAGTTCATGTCTGAACTGTCTCCTACCTGCTTCCTGTTTCTCTCTATGTCCATACCTTCCCTTTCTCCTGCATTGTCTGAACCAGCACTTGGCTTTACCTTGGCTCGTTCCTGTATTTTGTTGCAGTAACAGTTCCTGTCTGAACTGTCTCCTAACCTGTTTCCTATTTTTCTCTATGTCCGTACCTTCCCTTTTTTCTGCAGAGTCTGAACCTGCTCCTAACTCCTACTCGTTGTTGCTGTACTTCCGTTTGTGAGTTTAGAGTCCACTCGCTACCTCATTGCAGTATCTTGTGTGTATCTGGTTCTGCCTTTCCCTTCCTGTCTGTTCCATGTGAACAGAGCCCTGTCCCCTCTGCTCCGCCTTGCTCACAGCTCCAGTGGTTCTTGCCTGCTCTGCCTTGCTCACCGCTCCGGCGGTTCTTGCCTGCTCTGCCTTGCTCACCGCTCCGGCGGTTCTTGCCCGCTCTGCCTTGCTCACCGCTCCGGCGGTTCTAGCCTGCCTCCTTGCTCACCGCTCCTGCGGTTTCCACTCTGCTCTGCCTTGCTCACCGCTCCTGCGGTTTCCACTCTGCTCTGCCTTGCTCACCGCTCCTGCGGTTTCCGCTCTGCTCTGCCTTGCTCACCGCTCCTGCGGTTTCCGCTCTGCTCTGCCTTGCTCACCGCTCCTGCGGTTTCCGCTCTGCTCTGCCTTGCTCACCGCTCCTGCGGTTTCCGCTCTGCTCTGCCTTGCTCACCGCTCCTGCGGTTTCCGCTCTGCTCTGCTTTGCTCACTGCTCCAGCAGTCTCGCTCTGCTCTGACCCTTTGCTCACTGCTCCGGCAGTCTCGCTCTGCTCTGACCCTTTGCTCACTGCTCCGGCAGTCTCGCTCTGCTCTGACCCTTTTCTCACTGCTCCGGCAGTCTTGTCCTGCTCGACTCTTGCTCACCGCTCCAGGCGACCTCGTCCTGCTCTACTCTCGCTCACCGCTCCAGGTGGTCTTGTCTTGCTCTGCTCTTGCTCGCCGCTCTGGGCAGCCTCACTCTGCTGTGTTTGTCCACCGCATCTGTGGTTCTGTTCCTGAGTCCCAGTCTGTACTGGGTCCTATCCACTCTGTGATCCAACCTGTCATACCTGTCAGTACCTCCCTGCCTGCATACCAGTCGTGCTTACCAGCATCCACCTGCCTGCATACCGGCCGTACCTGCCAGTACCTCATTGTTTGCATACCAGTCATGCTTGCCAGCATCCACCCGTCTGCATACCAGCCGTGTCTGCCTATACCCACCAGTCTGTGTGTCAGCCTAACCTGCCTGTTCTTGTATTCCCCGGTGTGGGTCAACAGCAATGTCCGGGGTCTGACCTGGAGTAGCACCTGGCCCTCTGCTCGGTTCCTCCTTGGTGCACTGGCGTCGTATGCCGTCGTGCCACCTTGGTCGGATCGGGTGGATACTTAGTTACGCCCCTCCAGGCATTCACTCTCCGGTAAGGTCCAGTGGAATTGTGTCACCCTGGCCTGGATGCCACAAATGTATAATAAAGCTGTGTCTGAGAGCAAGGGGGAGGTTCTTTGGTCAGGGACCATTAGCATGCAGTACCTTCTGTCCCAGGCCAATAGGGGGAGCAGGCTGCCCCTATAAAAGCTGGAACTGGGGGCAGGGTTAGAGAGAACTTGACAACCTGTGTCTGTAAAAAGAGGTGTCCAAGAGCAGTGACAGACAGTTGTGTTGCAGCCTAAGAGGCCATGTGGCAGTAGGAGAGCCACGAGCCAGGGGCAAGAGGCGAAGCAAGCCTGTCCTGGCAGATAGAGAAGCTAATTTACCGGACTTTGGGGTCCGAGGCTGTTAGGATTCCAAGTCCTACAGCAAATAACCAGCTCGCAGGGGACTGTATGTCCTTTGGCCTAAGAAGCCCAGAGGTTCCGCCACAGCAGGAGGGACTGGTGAAGCCGCACCAGGCCAAGAGTAAAAAGGGACCCAAGTCGCCAGCCATACGGGCGAGAAGACACGGTGAGCTCAGGAACGTGGGCTATTACACCACGAGGAGGGAAATAGCCAGAGAGAGCGCAGAGAGCACGGTAGGCCTACACCCTCACCCTGATCAGGGCCAGCTTCCCACTTGTTCTCAGACATTCAGGTCCCCTTCTAGCCGGGCCTGTTTTTGGGTCGTCTCACCTGTTCTAATAAAGACCCTGAACTGTTTAAGAGGCCTCCGTTTCCTGGCTATCGCGGTCGGAATCATCCCCTCCATCATCCATTATACACTGCCCTGGGGCCATACTCCTCCCGTGGGGAGTTGTACTATTCAGTGCTGCACCTTTACATCTGCCCCAGCGGTCTGCACTGCAGCGGCGGTTAGCCTTGACCGCAATCCACGGGTGGCATAGTCGGACATTGCAAAACATATAGAAGACTGCCTCTGGTCTGACCAACCTGAGCCACGGACCGGGCCGCCGCTACTACCCCCATTATTGCCCTTTTGCCCGGCTCCGAGTGCCCCACGGCCCAGGGGGCGAGTCAGCTTTGGCGTAGTCGGCAGGACTGTGACCAGCCTGCCACAAACGGGTATTGCGTGCCTGAAAAAGACTGTACACGTACCTTAAAAAGAGGTTTACCGCCATCCGGAGCCGTTTCCCGCCATTTTCAGCCGTCTCCCGCCATCTTCAGCAGCTTCTCGCCATCTTCAGCCGTTTTCCCGCCATTGGACGCCATTTGCAGGACGCCGCGCGGGAAGAAAAGGGGCGTGGACGTCCAAACCGCGCGAGACCAGAAGCTCCACCCTACGCACCGACGCTGCGCAAGGTACTGAAAGGGAGAGAGAGCGACGATGACGTCTCCAGGACGCGACGCAAGGTCATCGTCCGGAGCAGCACCAGCGGAGCCGCGGCCTACAGAAGAGGATCGCCGGAAGGTAGGCCACGCTTAACTAGGGGGGGAGGAAGATGTCGGACGTGGAGGGGCCCACTACCACCAGCGCAGCTGCAGCAGCGGTGATGCCATTCTCCCTGCCTTACATCCCTGGAGCGGCCTGGCTGCCCAAGTATTCAGGGGATCTCCATGCACTAACTGACTTTAAGGAAAGGCTGTACAGTTTATTCCAAGTTTACCCTCTGACAGAGGAACAGAAGGTCAGCAAACTGACAGGGCAGTTAACTGGCGCAGCCCAGCGGGAGGTAAAGTCATGGCCCGCTGAGGAGAAAAGAACTGTAAAGGACATTCTGGCCCGGCTGCGGGGTACCTTTGATACACGTACCTCCGCTGAAATTAAAATGTGGTTCTACGGATGTAAGCAGCGGGCACAGGACAGCATCAGAGACTATGCCCTAAATTTGCAGGAAGCTTTGAGAGAAGATCACATAGTCTTGATTCCATGTAAAAAGGGAATAATTATACCGGCTAACACAAAAAACCCTGTCTATTTATCTTAAAAGGTAATCTTTAATAGTCATACTTGACACATATAACATACAACAAGTGCCCATAAAGTGCCCATAAAAAGTGACCTAGTGCAGGTAGAACTGTTCATTTATCATGAAAAAGTATTTGGAATGGAGTATCAGTTTACCACATAAATGCATACTGTGAGTGGGATTAGCATTGCTAACTATAGGAATATTATACTGGAATATGTGAATATATTTGATTAAGGACTACTGGTATATGGCTGCACCCTTGATATATATATGTGATATATTGATGTAGCTTGGGAAATAATAGATATGCATTCATAAGCCCCATCTACAACAACCTTCTCCTGCTATTTTTAAGCTTAGTGACTTGTTGTGTATAGGCTGTTTTTGTCCAAGTTCACACCTATAAAATTATATATCCAGTAGTGGAAGACTATCGTCGTCAGCAATAAGGTGTGTAAAAAGAAAAAATAATCATAAAAATAATCAAGATAAATGAACAGTTCTACCTGCACTAGGTCACTTTTTATGGGCACTTTATGGGCACTTGTTGTATGTTACAGTGCTGGCCAAAAGTATTGGCACCCCTGCAATTCTGTCAGATAATACTCAGTTTCTTCCTGAAAATGATTGCAATCACAAATTCTTTGGTATTATTCTCTTCATTTAATTTGTCTTCAATGAAAAAAACACAAAAAGAATTGTCCTAAAGCCAAATTGGATATAATTCCACACCAAACCTAATAAAGGGAGTGGACAAAAGTATTGGCACCCTTTGAAAAATCATGTGATGCTTCTCTAATTCGTGTAATTAACAGCACCTGTAACTTACCTGTGACACCTAACAGGTGTTGGCAATAACTAAATCACACTTGCAGCCAGTTAACATGGATTAAAGTTGACTCAACCTCTGTCCTGTGTCCTTGTGTGTACCACATTGAGCATGGAGAAAAGAAAGAAGACCAAAGAACTGTCTGAGGACTTGAGAAACCAAATTGTGAGGAAGCATGAGCAATCTCAAGGCTACAAGACCATCTCCAAAGACCTGAATGTTCCTGTGTCTTCCGTGCGCAGTGTCATCAAGAAGTTTAAAGCCCATGGCACTGTGGCTAACCTCTCTAGATGTGGACGGCAAAGTAAAATTGACGAGAGATTTCAATGGAAGATTGTGCAGATGGTGGATAAAGAACCTCGACTAACATACAAACAAGTTCAAGCAGCCCTGCAGTCCGAGGGTACAACAGTGTCAACCCGTACTATCCGTTGACGTCTGAATGAAAAGGGACTGTATGGTAGGATACCCAGGAAGACCCCACTTCTTACCCCGAGACATAAAAAAGCCAGGCTGGAGTTTGCCAAAACATACCTGAGAAAGACTAAAACGTTTTGGAAGAATGTTCTCTGGTCAGATGAGGCAAAAGTAGAGCTTTTTGGGAAAAAGCATCAACATAGAGTGTACAGGAAAAAAAAAGAGGCATTCAAAGAAAAGAACACGGTCCCTACAGTCAAACATGGCGGAGGTTCCCTGATGTTTTCGGGTTGCTTTGCTGCCTCTGGCACTGGACTGCTTGACCGTGTGCATGGCATTATGAAGTCTGAAGACTACCAACAAATTTTGCAGCATAATGTAGGGCCCAGTGTGAGAAAGCTGGGTCTCCCTCAGAGGTCATGGGTCTTCCAGCAGGACAATGACCCAAAACACACTTCCAAAAGCACCATAAAATGGTTTTAGAGAAAGCACTGGAGACTTCTAAGGTGGCCAGCAATGAATCCAGACCTAAATCTCATAGAACACCTGTGGAGATATCTCAAAATGGCAGTTTGGAGAAGGCACCCTTCAAATATCAGGAACCTGGAGCAGTTTGCCAAAGAAGAATGGTCTACAATTCCAGCAGAGCATTGTAAGACACTCATTGATGGTTACCGGAAGCAGTTGTTCGCAGTTATTTTGGCTAAAGGTTGTGCAACCAAGTATTAGGCTGAGGGTGCCAATACTTTTGTCCAGCCCTTTTTTGGAGTTTTGTGTGAAATGATCAATGATTTGATATTTGCTTCATTCTCTTTTGTGTTTTTTCCTTGCAAGCAAATTAAATGAAGAGAATAATACCAAAGAATTTGTGATTGCAATCATTTTCAGTAAGAAACTGAGTATTATCTGACAGAATTGCAGGGGTGCCAATACTTTTGGCCAGCACTGTATATGTGTCAAGTATGACTATTAAAGATTACCTTTTAAGATAAATAGACAAAGGGTTTTTTGTGTTAGCCGGAAGCTTTGAGAGCCATCAAACAAGCTGACCCTGGCAGCGTGCAGGATACAGATAAGTTATTAACAGAACAGTTCATAGAATGTCTGCTGTCTAGCGCCCACAGGACCCAGCTGCGCCTCATGTTCTTTCAGAACCCTGATCTGACCTTTGTCCAATTCAAGGACAGGGCCATAAGGGTGCTCCGTGAACCTGCAACCAGTGGCGCTATAAACCCCCGGCGCCCTGCTCTCACCTACCACCAGGAGGAGGCACCCTCCTCTATGGACTTTGTGGGGCCGATGCACAGGACCTGAACCAAGCCCCATCGAAAGATCTGCACCACCAAGTCCAGGAGCTGACGAGGAGAGTCGCGGCGTTGACCAGGACCGTCCAGGCATTACAAGTGGACCCGTCAAGACCCATCGAGTTGGCTTCAAGTCCGGAGGATGTCCCGTGGCGTCGAGAGAGGAGGACCCCGTCGTTCCGAAGGAGGCCCACAGACCGTTACGCGGAGGATGGACAGCCCATTTGCCGTCGATGCAACCAGCCCAGACACATTTCCAGGTACTGTAATTTAAACGGGTCCAACCTGGGGCAGAGGGACAACCCCCAGGCATAAGATCACCAGGCCCTTACAATTGGCGTAATAAGTACCCACAAAGATGCATATCCGCTGCCTAGAATAGAGGAATCTTTAGCCGCACTAAAATCAGCTAACTTCTTTTCTACTTTGGACCTTACTAGCGGGTACCGGCAGGTTCCTGTGGCAGAGGCTGACAAGGAGAAGACCGCCTTCACCACCCCGATGGGATTAAGTTAATTTAACTGCATGCCCTTCGGGCTCTGCAACGCACCAGGGACCTTCCAGAGGCTGATGGAATGCTGTCTAGGGCACCGAAACTTCGAGACGGTCCTACTTTACCTGGACGACGTGATCGTCTATTCGAAGACCTACGAGGACCATCTAAAACACCTGGCAGAGGTGTTCGAAGCCCTGGCAGGCTATGGCCTGAAGGTGAAACCCTCAAAGTGTCACCGGTCGAAACCGAAGGTCCAGTACCTGGGACACGTGGTGAGTGCAGAGGGAGTAGCCCCCGACCCCGACAAAGTGACAGCCATCAAGAGCTGGCCAAGCCCCTCTAACATCAAAGAAGTGAGGCAATTCCTCGGGTTGCTAGGCTACTACCGAAGGTTCATCTCCGGGTTCACTAAGATGGCAGCCCCTATGCAGGACCTCCTGATTGGACAGTCTAAGTCCAGAAGCCAAAAGCCACCCTTCAAGTGGGACAAGCCGGAAAAGGAGTCCTTCCGCCAGTTGAAGATGGCCCTCACAGGGGATGAGATCCTGGCCTACCCCGATTATAGCCAGCCTTTTATCCTCCACACGGACGCCAGTAATGTGGGGCTGGGAGCAGTACTATCACAAAACCAACAGGGCAGAGAAAGGGTGATCGCGTATGCCAGCCGGAAGCTGAGGCCCACTGAAAGAAACCCGGAGAATAACAGCTCCTTCAAGCTAGAATTCTTGGCAGTGGTGTGGGCCGTCACAGAACGGTTTAAGCATTACCTGGCCTCTGCAAAGTTCACCGTGTACACGGACAACAACCCGTTGACCCACCTGGACAATGCAAGACTAGGTGCCCTAGAGCAGCGGTGGATGGCGCGACTCTCGAATTATGACTTCACGATCAAGTACCGGGCAGGTAGAACCAATGCCAAAGCTGATGCCCTATCAAGAATGCCTCACTTACCTGACGGAGGCGAAGACCCAGAAGAGCTGGAGGAGGTAGAACTCCCTGCGTTTCACCGGTATGGAGCCACTCAATACTCCCACCGCGTGAAGGAGGAAGACTTAACAACAGTCATGATCAATCCCCTACCTCACCACAGCTGGGCCGAGACCCAAGATAGTGACCCTGCAATCTGCATGGTGAAAGACCTGTTGACCCGAGAAGACACCCGTCTAGATCCAGATGCTCCAGAGGAAGCCAAGCAGCTATGGAAAGAGAAGAGCAGGCTGTTCCTCTATGAAGGTAAGCTGTGCAGAAGACTCGTCAACCACCGGACGCACGAGCTGACCTGGCAAGTCGTGGTCCCAAGGCGAGATGCAGCTATGGTCCTGGAGGCTTACCATGACAGAGCGGGGCACTTCGGCTGGAAGAAACTGGAGTTCCTGATAAGAGGCCAGTTCTACTGGATCGGCATGAGAGGGGCTGTAGAGAAGTGGTGCAGAGACTGTGGCCCTTGTAATCTAAGGAGGAAGGACCGCACCAGCCAGAAGACACCCTTGAGGCCCATCGTCACCCAGCAGCCTCTTGAGCTGGTAGCTCTGGACCACATCAAATTGGCTCCAAGCCGGTCAGGATACGTTTATGCCCTGACAATCGTGGACCACTATTCCCGATTTCTAGTGGTGGTCCCTGTAAAAGACTTGACAGCTCAAACGGCGGCCAGAGCCTTCCAGCAATACTTCTGCCGCCCACACGGGTAACCGGAACAAGTCCTGACAGACCAGGGTCCAGCGTTCGAGGCTGAAATCTCTGCAACCTCTATGGCTGTAAGAAGATTCGGACAACGCCTTACCACCCACAAACCAACGGGATGTGTGAGAAAATGAACAATATAGTCATTGATCTCCTGAAGATGTTGCCCCTGGAGGAACGCAGCCTGTGGCCAGAAAAACTGCCACACCTGATAGACTTATACAACCATATCCCGGTGAACGCTACAAACTGCACCCCGGCTTACCTGATGTGAGCCAGACCAGGTAAGCTGCCCATAGGCCTGGAGAAGGGAGTCCTAATACCCGAGGACACCTCCCCAGATGCGGACTTGGATACGGAAAGGCGACTGCAGTACAAGAAGGTACAGGAGAGTGTGGAGAAGAGCCTGGCCCAGGTGAGAGAAAGGCAAGAGAGACTCTTCAACCAACACGCCCCTGCAGGTCCCCTAGAACCTGGTGAGCAGGTCCTGAAGCGAAAGAGAAGGCTACACAAGCTGGACGACCAGTGGGAAAGGGAACCCTACACAGTACTGCAGTCTGATCACGACAACCCGAAGGTGTGCGTGATCACCAAGGATGGGGGAGAAACCACTAGTACCGTCTCCAGAGACCACCTAAAAAGGTGCCCCAAGCAACTACGGAATGCAGAAGAGGATCAAAGAGACCTTGAACCCGCAGAGGACAAGGAATAAATGATCAGCACCGTTCTCGGAGAATTCCCTCAGTCCTGGACTCGAATAAACGATGCCATAGTGGTACCCGTCCTGCATTTCCTGCAACCAACTCAGCAGCAACCTACACCAGAGCGGGAAAGTGAAGAAGAACAAGCAGTTCCAGAGGCAGAAGAGCCTGTACCAGCAGCCCAGGAGAATCAACCCTCTGCTGACAGTGAGCCTGCCATGCCTGCGGTAAGCCAGAGGACCCGCAGACAGCTGCCTGCCCTGCCTGTAAGTCTAGCCAGTGATTGCACCCCGAGCGCTAGTGAGAAAAAACAGGTTCGACCACTACAAGACAGTGGGTTATGTAGGTCAACCCGAAGCACTAAGGGGCAAACACCCGCTCGCTGGGAAGTGTAGAGTGTACTAGCAAATGTAACTAACCTGTAAAATGTTGAATTGTTCAAGATATAATTGCATGACCAGTAACTACGCGTTTTCTTAGTTTCTTTCAGTTAAAACATGGACTAACAGGTAATGAACTGTGAGTAACCGAGACTTTCCTGTACATATGTTTGGAGCTTAACCAACGGAATGAACTAGGACTGTCAAGGACTTGGGGCTACGGCAGACCCCCACCTGGTTAAGGCTCCCCGTTGTTGTTGGTGAAATGGACACCCGGTCACAGGCCACACTGTGACCTTAAGAACTCAACATGTGTGTCGTTTGCCTTTACTTGCCTAATAATGTTTTAATGGTCATGCATGTTACTCTTGTTTAGGCTTAGTCCCAGGTACTAAGTTTTACTAGGGGGGAATGTGTCACCCTGGCCTGGATGCCACAAATGTATAATAAAGCTGTGTCTGAGAGCAAGGGGGAGGTTATTTGGTCAGGGACCATTAGCATGCAGCACCTCCGGTTCCAGGCCAGTAGGGCGAGTAGGCTGCCCCTATAAAAGCTGGAACTCGGGGCAGGGTTAGAGAGAACTGGACAACCTGTGTCTGAAGAAAGAGGTGTCCGAGAGCAGGGACAGACAGTTGTGTTGCAGCCTAAGAGGCCGTGTGGCAGTAGGAGAGCCACGAGCCAGGGGCAAGAGGCGAAGCGAGAGATCCTCTCTCTCTCTCTCTCCTCTGTAGAGTGTAAGCTCTTATGGTCAGTCAAGTCCTCTCTCTCATTCCTATAGAGAGTAAGCTATTATGGTCAGTGAGGTCCTCTTTCTCCCTCATGAAGAGTATAAGCTCTTATGGTCAGCAGGGTTCTCTCTCTCTCCTGTAGTTTGTAAGCTCTTAAGGTCAGTGGGGTCCCCTCTCTCTCTCTCTGTTTCGTAAATTGTAAGCTCTCATGGTCAGTAGGTTCCTTTCTCTCTTCTGTAGTGTGTAAGCTCTTATGGTCAATGGGTTCCTCTCTCTCTCTTCTGTAGAGTGCAAGCTCTTATGCTTAGTGGGATCCTCCCCTTTCTCTTCTGTAGACTATAAGCTCTTATGGTCAGCAGGGTCTTCTCTCTCGCCTGTACAGTGTAACCTTTTATGGTCAGCAGGATCTTCTCTTACTCCTTTAGATTGTAAGCTCCTATGGTTAGTGGGGTCCTCTCTCTCTCATGTAGAGTGTAAGCTCTTATGGTCAACAAGGCCCTCTCTATCCTGTAGAGTGTAAGCTCTTATGGTCAGTGGAGTCCTTTCTCTGTTCTGTACAGTGTAAGTTCTTATGGTCAGCATAGTCCTCTCTCTCATGTAGAGTATAATCTCTTATGGTCAGTGAGGTCCTCTTTCTCCCTCATGTAGAGTATGAACTCTTATGGTCATCAGGGTCCTCTCTGTCCTGTAGAGTGAAAGCACTCATAGTCAGTGGGTTCCTCTCTCTCTTCTGTCGACTGTAAGCTCTTATGGTCAGTGGGGTCCTCGCTCTCTCTCATGTAGATTATAATCTCTTATGATCAGCAGGTTCTCTCTCTCTCCTATAGTGTGTAAGCTCTTATAGTCAGTGGGGTCATCTCTCTCTCTCTGTCTCGTAAATTGTAAGCTCTCATGGTCAGTAGGGTCCTTTCTCTCTTCTGTAGAGTGTAAGCTCTTATGGTCAGTGGGGTCCTCTCTCTCTTCTGTAGAGTGTAAGCTCTTATGGCCAGTGGGGTCCTTTCTCTCTCCTCTGTAGAGTGTAAGCTCTTATGGTCAGTGGGTTTGTGTCACCCTGGCCTGGATGCCACAAAATGTAATAAAGCTGTGTCTGAGAGCAAGGGGGAGGTTCTCTGGTCAGGGGAACATTAGCATGCAATGCCTCCTGTCTCAGGCCAGTAGGGGGAGCAGGCTGCCCCTATAAAAGCTGGTGCTGGGGGCAGGGTTAGAGAGAACTTGAAGGCCTGTCTCAGGACTGAGACTTGTCCCAGAGCAGAGCAGGGACAGACAGTTGTATTGCACCTAAGAGGAAGTGTGGCAGGAGGAGAGCCACAAGCCAGAGACAAGAGGCGAAGAGAGCCTGTCTTGGCAGATAACGGACTTAATCTACCAGACTTTGGTGTCTGAGGCTGGGAGGATTCCACATCCCCCAGCAGATAACCAGTTCGCAGGGGACTGTATATTCCTTGGCCTAAGAAGCCTGGAGGCTCTGCCACAACAGAAGGGACCAGCAGAGCCGTACAAGGCTGGGAGCAGAAAGGAACCCACGTCGCAGGCCATACAGGCGAGAATACACGGAAAGCTCGGAAACGTGGGCTGTTTACCCTATAATGAGGAGATAGCCAGAAGGAGCGCAGAAAGCACGGTAGGCCTACACCCTCACCCTGACCAGGGCCAATTTCCCCGTTGCTCTCAGACATCCAGGTCCCCTCCTAGCTGGGACTGTTTATGGGTCAGTTTACCTGTTTCAGTAAAGACCCTGGACTGCAACCTATTGTCTTTGTGCTCCTTCGCGCCTCCAGCACTACCGGTACTGGGACTCTCACCACCATCACTCCTACCATCCACTACACTGCCCTGGGGCCGCACTCTTCCCGTGGGGAGTCACACCATCCCAGCTGCACACCTCATCAGCCCCAGCGGTCTGCCTTGCAGCGGCGGTACCTAATGACCGCAAATCCACGGGTGGCGTAGTCGGACATAATCAATAGCACATAACGGACTACCACTGGTCTGACCACCCTGAGCCATGGAACCGGGTTGCCAGTACTACTCCCACCGTTTCCCTACTGCCCGGATCCGAGTGCCCCACGGCCCAGGGGGCGAGTCAGCTTTGGCGTAGTCGGCAGGATTGCAACCAACCCGCCACAAACGGGTATTGCGTGCCTAGAAAAGACTTTGCATTTACCTGAAAAGAGGGTTCCCGCCATCCGGAGCCATTTCCCGCCATCTTCAGTCAGTTCCTGCCATCTTCAGTCGGTTCCCGCCATCTTCAGCTGTTTTCCCGCCATCCGAAGTCGTTTTCCCGCCGTCGGACGCCATCTTCAGGACACCGCGCGGGAAGAAGAGGGGCGTGGACGTCCAAACCGCGCGAGATCCGAAGCTCCGCCCCACGCACCGACGCTGCGCAAGGTCCTGGAAGGGAGAGAGAGCGACGCTGACGTCATCAGGACGCGACGCAAGGTCCTCGTCCAGAGCAGCAACAGCGGAGCCGCGGCCTACAGAAGAGGATCGTCGGAAGGTAGGCCACGCTTAACTAGGGGGGAGGAAGATGTCGGACACAGAGGTGCCCACTACCACCAACGCAGCTGCAGCAGCGGTGATGCCCTTTTCCCTACCCTACATCCCTGGAGCGGCCTGGCTGCCCAAGTACTCAGGGGAGCCCCATGCCCTAACTGACTTTAAGGAAAGGCTGTACAGTCTGTTCCACGTCTACCCCCTGACAGAGGAACAGAAGGTCAGCATACTAACAGGGCAGTTAACTGGCGCAGCCCAAAGGGAGGTAAAATCATGGCCCACTGAGGAGAAAAGGACTGTGAAGGGTATTCTGGCCTGGCTGCGGGGTACCTTTGACACACGTACCTCCGCTGAAATTAAAATGAGATTCTATGGATGTAAGCAGCGGGCACAGGACAACATCAGAGACTATGCCCTAAATCTGCAGGAAGCCTTGAGGGCTATTCAACAAACTGACCCTGGCAGTGTGCAGGAAATGGATAAGCTGCTAACAGAACAATTCATAGAAGGTCTGCTGTCTAGCGCCCACAGGGCCCAACTGCGCCTCATGTTCTTTCAGAACCCCGACCTGACCTTTGCCCAATTTAAGGACAGGGCCATAAGGGTGCTCCGTGAATCTGCAACCAGTGGCGCTATAAACCCCCGGCGCCCTGCTCTCACCTACCACCAGGAGGCGGCGCCCTCCTCTATGGATCCCGTGGGGGCTGATGCACAGGCCCTGAACCAAGCCCCGTCGAAAGACCTGCAACACCAAGTCCAGGAGCTGACCAGGAGCGTAGCGGCGTTGACCAGGACCGTCCAGGCATTACAAGTGGACCCATCAAGACCCATCGAGCTGGCTTCAAGTCCGGAGGATGTCCCGTGGCGTCGACAGAGGAGGATCCCGTCGTTCCGAGGGAGGCCCACAGACCGCTACGCAGAGGATGGACAGCCCATTTGCCGTCGATGCAACCAGCCCGGACACATTTCCAGGTACTGTAATTTAAACGGGTCCAACCTGGGGCAGAGGGCCAACCCCCAGGCATAAGATCACCAGGCCCTTACAATTGGCGTAATAAGTACGTTGGGGGGCGCCCGGTTTTTACCCGTGGTGCTGGACGGTATCCCCATGAAAGCCTTGCTGGATACTGGGTCACAAGTAACCACTATCCCTTATGTACTTTTTAAGCAGTATTGGACTGATGCTGATATCACACGGTATCCAGACAGTAACTTGAGCATCATCGCCAGTAATGGCTTACCCGTGCCGCAGATGGGGTTCAAGGAGATGACCATTAAAATTGGTAAAGTTGAACTGCCGGCACAGGGAGTGATTATTGTGGACATTGACCGTCGTGAAAGTCACCCTAAAATAACTGTGGGTACTAACGTAATTGAAAATTGTCTTTCAGAGGTAATTGTAATTCTACAACAGGTGGCGGTGAATGCTAGTTCCAGCCAACAGAGAGTCCTCAACAAGGAGATAAAAGCCCTGATGAGACGGCAGCAGGTAGAACTGTCTGGTGGTGAGATCGGTAGCGTAAGACTGAGTGACCCATTCCCCATTTCCATGCCTCCCAAAACTGAAATGATGATCTGGTGTCGGACTGCAATCGGGTTGAGAGGTAGAGACTACCAAGCCATGGTAGAACCTGTGTACTCAGACAGCAGGCCCACCATTTTGACAGCCCGGGGGGTGGTTGATGTCCGTCATGGGAGGGTGCCCGTCCGCATCCTCAACATTGGGGAGAGGGAAGTACACTTACCCAGGTACGCTACACTCACCAAACTGTTTGTTGTCGAACACAAAGCTATCAGGGCCGTGGAACCCTTGCCTCCATCTCCTCAGGTGGAGGGTAATGGCTCCCAGAAACAAAAGGAGGACTGGTGCCAGAAACTCCATGTGGGTGCTGACTCCACTCCCCTGCACCAAAAACAAGGAGTTTACCGGGTGGTACAGGAGTACGAGAGAGTCTTTAGTAAGCACCCGCTAGACTTCAGCAGAGTAAAAGGGATAGAACACCACATCCCCACAGGGAACCACCCACCAATAAAAGAGAGGCACAGACCTGTACCCCCTGCACATTATCAGAACGCAAAGGGCATGCTAAGAGAGATGAAAGAAGCTGGGGTCATTAGAGACAGCTGTAGCCCCTGGTCAGCCCCCTTGGTTCTGGTCAAAAAGAAAGACGGCACCATGAGAATGTGCGTGGACTATAGACAAATCAACTGTATCACCCACAAAGACGCATATCCACTGCCTAGAATAGAGGAGTCTTTAGCCGCACTAAAATCAGCTAACTCCTTTTCTACTTTGGACCTTACTAGCGGGTACTGGCAGGTTCCTGTGGCAGAGGCTGACAAGGAGAAGACCGCCTTCACCACCCCGATGGGACTGAGTGAGTTCAACTGTATGCCCTTCGGGATCTGCAACGCACCAGGGACCTTCCAGCGGCTGATGGAATGCTGTCTAGGGCACCGAAACTTCGAGACGGTCCTCCTTTACCTGGACGACGTGATCGTCTATTCGAAGACCTACGAGGACCATCTAAAGCACCTGGCCGAGGTGTTCGAAGCCCTGGCAGGCTACGGCCTGAAGGTGAAACCATCGAAGTTTCACCTGCTGAAACCAAAGGTCCAGTACCTAGGGCACGTGGTAAGCGCGGAAGGAGTGGCCCCCGACCCTGACAAGGTCACGGCAATCAAGAGCTGGCAAAGCCCCTCGAACATCAAAGAGGTGAGACAGTTTCTCGGGTTGGTAGGCTACTACCGAAGGTTCATCCCCGGGTTCACTAAGATGGCAGCTCCTATGCAGGACCTCCTGATCGGACAGTCTAAGTCCAGAAGTCAAAAGCCACCCTTCAAGTGGGATAAACCGGAAGAGGAGTCCTTCCGCCAGTTGAAGATGGCCCTCACGGGGGATGAGATTCTGGCCTACCCTGACTATGGCCAGCCTTTTATTCTCCACACAGACGCCAGTAAGGTGGGACTGGGAGCCGTATTGTCCCAAAACCAACAGGGCAGAGAAAGGGTGATCGCATACGCCAGCCGGAAGCTGAGGCCCACCGAGAGAAACCCGGAGAATTACAGCTCCTTCAAGCTAGAATTCATGGCGGTGGTGTGGGCCGTGACGGAACGCTTCAAGCATTACCTGGCCTCCACAAAGTTCACCGTGTACACGGCAACAACCCGTTGACACACCTGGACAATGCAAGACTGGGTGCCCTAGAACAGCGGTGGATGGCCCGTCTCTCCAACTATGACTTCGTGATCAAGTACCGGGCCGGCAAAACCAATGCCAACACTGACGCCCTATCGAGGATGCCTCACTTACCTGAAGGTGACGAAGACCCAGAAGAGCTGGAAGAGGTAGAGCTCCCTGCTTTTCACCGGTATGGAGCCGCCCAATACTCCCACCGCGTGAAGGAGGAGGATCTAACAACCGTGATGATCAATCCCCTACCTCACCACAGCTGGGCCGAGACCCAAAATAGTGACCCTGCCATCCACCTGGTGAAAGATCTGCTGGCCCAGGAAGACGCCCGCATGGATCCGGATGCTCCAGAGGAAGCCAAGCAGCTGTGGAAGGAGAAGAGCAAGCTGTTCCTCTACGAAGGCAAGCTGTGCAGAAGGATTGTCAACCACCGGACGCACGAGCTGACCTGGCAAGTCGTGGTCCCAAGGCGGGATGCAGCTATGGTCCTGGGGGCTTACCATGACAGAGCGGGACACTTCGGTTGGAAGAAACTGGAGTTCCTACTAAGAGGAAGGTTCTTTTGGGTCGGCATGAGAGGACCTGTAGAAAAGTGGTGCAGAGACTGTGGCCCTTGTCACCTGAGGAGGAAGGACCGCACCAGCCAGAAGACACCCTTGAGGCCCATCGTCACCACGCAGCCTCTTGAGCTGGTAGCTCTGGACCACGTCAAATTGGCTCCAAGCCGGTCTGGATACATCTATGCCCTGACAATCGTGGACCACTATTCCCGTTTTCTAGTGGTGGTCCCGGTAAATGACTTGACAGCCCAAACAGCGGCCAGAGCCTTCCAGCAATATTTCTGCCATCCACAGGGGTATCCAGAACAGGTCCTGACAGACCAGGGTCCAGCGTTCGAGGCTGAAATCTTCCAGGAGTTCTGCAACCTCTATGGCTGTAAGAAGATTCGTACAACGCCTTACCAGCCACAAACCAACGGGATGTGTGAGAAGATGAACAATATAGTCATTGATCAGCTGAAGACGTTGCCCCTGGAGGAACGCAGCCTGTGGCCAGAAAAACTGCCGGACCTGATAGATCTATACAACAATATCCCGGTGCATGCTACAAACTGCACCCCGGCTTACCTGATGCGAGCCAGACCAGGTAAGCTGCCCGTAGACCTGGAGATGGGAGTCCTAATACCTGAGGACACCTCCCCGGATGCGGACTGGGATACAAAAAGGCAACTGCAGTACAAGAAGGTACAGGAGAGTGTGGAGAAGAGCCTGGCCCAGGTGAGAGAGAGGCAAGAAAAACTCTTCAATCAACACGCCCCTGCTGGTCCCCTAGAACCTGGTGAGCAAGTCCTAAAGCGAAAAAGAAAGCTACATAAGTTGGACGACCAGTGGGAAAGGGAACCCTACACCGTACTGCAGTCTGACCACGACAACCCAAAGGTGTGCGTAATCACCAAGGACGGAGGAGAAACCACTAATTTCGTCTCCAGGGACCACCTCAAAAGATGCCCCGATCAACTCCGTAGTGCAGAAGAGGATCAGAGTGACCTTGAACCCGCAGAGGACAAGGAAGAAATGATCAGCACCGTTCTCGGAGAGTTCCCTCAGTCCTGGACTCGCATAAATAATGCCATAGTGGTACCCGTCCTGCATTTCCTGCAACCGGCACAGCAACAACCAACACCAGAGCCGGAAGGTGAAGAGGAGCAAGCGGTTCCAGAGGCAGAAGCGCCTGTACCAACAGCCCAGGAGAGTCAACCCTCTGCTGACAGTGAGCCTGCCATGCCTGCGGTAAGCCAAAGGACCCGCAGACAGCTGCCTGCCCTACCTGTACACCCAGCTGGTAGCTGTACCCCTAACGCTAGTGGGGAAAGCCAGGTTGGTCCACCACCAGACAGTGGGCTACGTAGGTCAACCAGGAGCACAAAGGGGCAGATACCCGCTCGCTGGAAAATATAGAGCGCGCTAGGATTGTAAATAACCCTGTTGCCAAATGTTGAAATGTTTGCCAAGTTACCTGCATGATTATTAATAGCGTGTTTCAGTTTCTTGCAGTTACCTTAAGGACTCAAAGGTTATGGACTTTTTATAACCGGGACCTTGTATGGACTGCGTTCGGAGCCTAACCAAGGAATGAACTAAGACTGTAAAGGACTTGGGGTAGGACAGACCCCCACCTGGTTAAGGCTCCCCGTTGTATTGGCGATATGTACACCCGGTCACAGACCACACTGTGACCTTAAGAACTCAATTTGTGCGTCACTTTCATGATAATGTTTTATGGTTATGCATGTTATTCTTTATTTACTGTTTAGTCCCGGAGTACTAAATTTTACTATGGGGGAATGTGACACCCTGGCCTGGATGCCACAAAATGTAATAAAGTTGTGTCTGAGAGCAAGGGGGAGGTTCTCTGGTCAGCAGAACATTAGCATGCAATGCCTCCTGTCTCAGGCCAGTAGGGGGAGCAGGCTGCCCCTATAAAAGCTGGTGCTGGGGGCAGGGTTAGAGAGAACTTGAAGGCCTGTCTCAGGACTGAGACTTGTCCCAGAGCAGAGCAGGGACAGACAGTTGTATTGCACCTAAGAGGAAGTGTGGCAGGAGGAGAGCCACAAGCCAGAGACAAGAGGCGAAGAGAGCCTGTCTTGGCAGATAACGGACTTAATCTACCAGACTTTGGTGTCTGAGGCTGGGAGGATTCCACATCCCCCAGCAGATAACCAGTTCGCAGGGGACTGTATATTCCTTGGCCTAAGAAGCCTGGAGGCTCTGCCACAACAGAAGGGACCAGCAGAGCCGTACAAGGCTGGGAGCAGAAAGGAACCCACGTCGCAGGCCATACAGGCGAGAACACACGGAAAGCTCGGAAACGTGGGCTGTTACCCTATAATGAGGAGATAGGCAGAAGGAGCGCAGAAAGCACGGTAGGCCTACACCCTCACCCTGACCAGGGCCAATTTCCCCGTTGCTCTCAGACATCCAGGTCCCCTCCTAGCTGGGACTGTTTATGGGTCAGTTTACCTGTTTCAGTAAAGACCCTGGACTGCAACCTAATGTCTGTGTGCTCCTTCGCGCCTCCAGCACTACCGGTACTGGGACTCTCACCACCATCACTCCCACCATCCACTACACTGCCCTGGGGCCGCACTCTTCCCGTGGGGAGTCACACCATCCCAGCTGCACACCTCATCAGCCCCAGCGGTCTGCCTTGCAGCGGCGGTACCTAATGACCGCAAATCCACGGGTGGCGTAGTCGGACATAATCAATAGCACATAATGGACTACCACTGGCCTGACCACCCTGAGCCATGGAACCGGGTTGCCACTACTACTCCCACCGTTTCCCTACTGCCCGGATCCGAGTGCCCCACGGCCCAGGGGGCGAGTCAGCTTCCTCTCTCTCTCTTCTGTAGAGTGTAAGCTCTTATGGTCAGTGGGGTACTCTCTCTCTCTTCTGTAGAGTGTAAGCTCTTATGGTCAGTGGGGTACTCTCTCTCTCTTCTGTAGAGTGAAGGCACTCATATTAAGTGGGTTCCTCTCTCTCTTCTGTAGAGTGTAAGCTCTTATGGTCAGTGGGGTCCTCTCTCTCTGTCATATAAAGTATAAGCTCTTATGGTCATCAGGGTCTTCTCCCTTTACTGTAGAATGTGACCACTCATGGTCAGTGGGTTCCTCTCTCTCTACTGCAGAGTGTAAGGTCTTATGGTCAGTGGGGTCCTCTCTCTCTTCTGTAGAGTGTAAGCTCTTATGGTCAGTGGAGTCCTCTCTCTCTTCTGTAGAGTGTAAGCTATTATGGTAAGTGGAGTCCTCGCTCTCTTTCATGTAGAGTATAAGCTCTTATGGTCATCAGGGTCCTCTCTCTCCTGTAGAGTGAAAGCTCTCATAGTCAATTGGTTCCTCTCTCTCTTCTGTAGAGTGTAAGCTATTATTGTAAGTGGAGTCCTCGCTCTCTTTCATGTAAAGTATAAGCTCTTATAGTCATCAGGGTCCTCTCTCTTTACTGTAGAGTGTAACCTCTCTTAGTCAGTGGCTTCCTCTCTCTCTTCTGTAGAGTGTAAACTCTTATGGTCAGTGTCATCCTCTCTCTCTTCTGTAGAGTGTAAGCTCTTATGGTCAGCATGGTCCTCTCTCTCATGTAGAGTGTAAGCTTTTATGGTCAGTGGGGTCCTCGCTCTCTCTCATGAAGAGTATAAGCTCTTATGGTCAGCAGGGTCCTCTTGTGTAAGGTCTTATGGTCAGTGGGGTCCTCTCTCTCTCTCGTAGATTGTAACCTCTCATGGTCAGTAGGGTCCTTTCTCTTCTGTAAAGTGTAAGCTCTTATGATCAGTGGGGCCCTCTCTCTCTGTCATGTAAAATTTATGCTCTTACAGTCATCATGGTCCTCTCTCTTTACAGTAGAGTGTAAGCTCTCATGGTCAGTGGCTTCCTCTCTCTCTTCTGTAGAGTATAAGCTGTTATGGTCAGTGGGGTACTCTCTCTCTCTTCTGTAGAGTGTAAGCTCTTATGGTCAGTGGGTTCCTCTCCCTCTCTTCTGTAGAGTGTAAGCTATTATGGTCAGTGGAGTCCTTGCTCTCTCATGTAGAGTATAAGCTCTTATGGTCATCAGGGTCCTCTCTCTCCTGTAGAGTGAAAGCACTCATAGTCAATGGGTTCCTCTCTCTCTCATGTAGAGTGTAAGCTTTTATGGTCAGTGGGGTCCTCGCTCTCTCTCATGAAGAGTATAAGCTCTTATGGTCAGCAGGGTCCTCTTGTGTAAGGTCTTATGGTCAGTGGGGTCCTCTCTCTCTCTCGTAGATTGCAACCTCTCATGGTCAGTAGGGTCCTTTCTCTTCTGTAAAATGTAAGCTCTTATGATCAGTGGGGCCCTCTCTCTCTGTCATGTAAAATTTATGCTCTTACAGTCATCATGGGCCTCTCTCTTTGCAGTAGAGTGTAAGCTCTCATGGTCAGTGGCTTCCTCTCTCTCTTCTGTAGAGTGTAAGCTGTTATGGTCAGTGGGGTACTCTCTCTCTCTTCTGTAGAGTGTAAGCTCTTATGGTCAGTGGGTTCCTCTCCCTCTCTTCTGTAGAGTGTAAGCTATTATGGTCAGTGGAGTCCTCGCTCTCTCATGTAGAGTATAAGCTCTTATGGTCATCAGGGTCCTCTCTCTCCTGTAGAGTGAAAGCACTCATAGTCAATGGGTTCCTCTCTCTCTTCTGTAGAGTATAAGCTCTTATGCTCAGTGGGGTCCTCTCTCTCTGTCATGTAAAGTATAAGCTCTTAAAGTCATCAGGGTTCTCTCTCTTTACTGTAGAGTGTAACCTCTCATAGTCAGTGGCTTCCTCTCTCTCTTCTGTAAAGTGTAAGCTCTTATGGTCAGTGGGGTCCTCTCTCTCTTGTAGATTGTAACCTCTCATGGTCAGTAGGGTCCTTTCTCTTTTGTAAAGTGTAAGCTCTTATGATCAGTGTAGTCCTCTCTCTCTGTCATGTAAAATATATGCTCTTACAGTCATCAGGGTCCTCTCTCTTTACACTAGAGTGTAAGCTTTCATGGTCAGTGAGTTCTTCTCTCATCTGTAGAGTGTAAGCTCCTATGGTAGGTGGGGTGCTCTTTCTCTCTCATGTAGACAATAAGCTCTTATGGTCATCAGGGTCTTCACTCTCTCCTGTAGAGTGTAAGCTCTTATGGTCATCAGGGTCTTCACTCTCTCCTGTAGAGTGTAAGCTCTTATGGTCAGTGGGGTCCTCACTCTCTCCTGTAGAGTGTAAGCTCTTATGCTCAGAGGGGTCCTCTCTCTCTTCTGTAAAGTGTAAGTTCTTAAGGTCAGTGGGGTCCTCACTCTCTTCTGTAGAGTGTAACCTCTCATAGTCAGTGGCTTCCTCTCTCTCTTCTGTAAAGTGTAAGCTCTTATGGTCAGTGGGGTCCTCTCTCTCTCGTAGATTGTAACCTCTCATGGTCAGTAGGGTCCTTTCTCTTTTGTAAAGTGTAAGCTCTTATGATCAGTGGAGTCCTCTCTCTCTGTCATGTAAAATATATGCTCTTACAGTCATCAGGGTCCTCTCTCTTTACAGTAGAGTGTAAGCTCTCATGGTCAGTGAGCTCTTCTCTCTTCTGTAGAGTGTAAGCTCCTATGGTAGGTGGGGTGCTCTTTCTCTCTCATGTAGACGATAAGCTCTTATGGTCATCAGGGTCCTCACTCTCTCCTGTAGAGTGTAAGCTCTTATGGTCAGTGGGGTCCTCACTCTCTCCTGTAGAGTGTAAGCTAATATGGTCAGTGGAATCCGATCCCTGTCTTTCTCCCATGTGTAATTTCCAAGCTTTCTAATATTGAGATTCATATGATTTTAGGCATGGCAAATACAATTTTGGTGGAAAAGTGGGCAAATTAGAATTTCAAAAGATTCGCTCATCTTTAATAATGAATGCTTGATCTTACAGTGTCATATAAAAGTTTTGGCACTCCTGGTCAAAATTACTGTTATTGTGAACAGTTAAGCAAGTTAAAAATGAAATGATCTCTAAAAGGGCTAAAGTTAAAGAGGACACCTTTTCTTTGTATTTTAGGCAAGAAAATAAAAAAATATTGTCATTTTTTACATTTTAAATATTACAGAAAGGAAAATGGTCTGATGGAAAACTTTGGGCACCCTGCATGGTTAGAACCTAGTAGAACATCTTCCAGCTGATGCATTCACTCTCTAAACATTTTGTGAAAGAATGGATACACTATGCACAGTGTTACAGCTCTGGTCATGCAGAACTGAGATTTCAAATCTCTGATAATAAATGATTTTTTCTCCTCAATATTCGCATTGGTTATGTGCACATGTACAGATGCAAACCCTGGATACAGACTCATGTGCAGATGAATATTTCAGTGCAGCAGAAATCAAGCAGAAGAGTTCAATCACAGTAGTTATGCACAAAATATGGAGCCACAAGTAATAACATTGTAAAAGTTAACTAGTGAAAAAAAAAATGAAAAAGGATTTACTTATTGGACCCTACTATGTAATTGACCAAGCAGATATTAATGTCACATATATGACCCTGTGATAGGGAGCTACAAACTTACAGGGGTTATTATTTTGTGTAGGTTAGTTATCAGCTATCCAAACATAGATGATAATAACTTATAGATCAGCGGAAGTCTGACCAATGGGAAGAGACAATTTTATCCCCATTGACCCCATTGTGCAGATCCGGCCACCGCTCCATTCATTAACTTTGGAGCTACTGGAAAAATCCCATGAAGAATGAATAGTGGGGCCATGGGGCATCCCCATTCTAAATGGGAATAAAAGTCCACCATTCTGCCAGTAAGTACTAGTGCTGGAACTCCACCAATCTATAAGTTATCATCTAACCTGTGAATAGATACGTTTTGTTCACTGGACAACCTCTTTATGTATATTTTTAGAGTATGCTTTTTCGTAACATATACCTTTTCTTTCCTATATGGCCAAAGAAGAAAATCAATACAACCAGATTTGTCCCACGAAAGCAAAAAAAAAATGGAATTCAAAATGCCCCATAAAAATATTAAAACATGTTACTATTATACCAATTATTCATTGAGAGCTGGTTGCGAAATATTAAATTCAACGAGCAATGCATCCTGTAAATTGCATTTATCATACTACAGAAAAATACAAGAAAGTGAGACAACTGGGATTAGATCTTGTCTCACAGTGGGATAGATTTAACCAAATCTGCTCCATTATCTCTGGAAGAACCATTTCCTCCAGCCACGAGGCAGCAGCAGCGGCTTTTGATGCATTTATAGGTGTTGTGCCTGCACACCACACCTTTAGGTGAGTGCTACCATTGATTATACCTACCCCTTGCCAGACGGTATTGCCCTATTTTGTGTGCGCTTTTGTCCCTCTCCAGAGCTTCTTGATATCTCAGGTGGGACACATATCAGTTTTGTAGATGACTATTGGCAGAAAACTTTAAGGATAGTAACACAGGTAGTTGACTGAAAGTAAGTGCAGGCCAACATAGAGTCTCCACATTTCCAAAAATTATTGCCACACACCACTAAAGCGGCATCAATTTCACCAGAGTAGAAATAGTATAATGGGCCTCTGACACCCCTTCCACTATAGGCAACCCACCAGAAGCTAAATCTAAGATAAGCATCTATCAGAAGTAAAAATGCAGTACTTCATTTCAGTAAATATATAAAAATGGGCATACTTACCAAATAAATTCAAGGAGAGCAGAGAAAAATTTGTCAACAGCTCACGGGCAACAACTGCAATTTGACCTTCACATTCGCACAAAGCCTAGACCTCTTAGCATCCATCAATTTAAGCTACATTTGTATACCCTAAAGGACTGACAAGTCCCAATACAAGGAATCTTTGGTGGGTTCTCTTGATAATTTGTATACTTGTTCTAAAATTAACACAATCTTTACTGAGAAGGCTGAGCATGTCGATGACTTTAACATGGATTGTAAGTAAGTGGCTTAGAGGAAAGTGATATAAAAAACAATAACAACGGCTTACTCATTCTACTAGTCAATAATCTCCACTAGAGTTGTTGTGAATTAATTCGCAGTACTTGGTCCATTGGCCAATTCATGAAGTTGTGGCTTCTGGACTGCAGCCCTTAGAATCTCCTCTCACCTGCCATCATCTGCTGCTCTTCTTTTGATTAGCCAGCATGGCATAAAATCATTGTAGTGACATTAAGCACATTGCTCCAGGCTGGCTAATCAAAATAAGAGCCACGGATGTGGTCAGATATGAAGCAGATCTCAGGCTACAGTACACATGATGTGGATGATTAACCGGGTCCTTCAAATAGAATTGAACTAACTCTCGTCTTCACCCATTATGAACGTACCTGTCCCCATTCATGCTTTTGTCACAATTCACCACTTTAATTCTGTGGACGGAGTTGACACTGAGGGAGCCAGTATTGATACCGGCATATTCGGTCATTGTGTCCTCCCCTCATACTATGCATATTGAATTTGTGGTTACTTTATAAAGGTCCCACTGACAGGCCAATGTCTACAACTAGTATAACCAATTGCAGGGTGGGCTTGTAGGCCAACAGGGGTGCACTGTGTACTGTTCAAATCCATCTGTGTTGCCTCTTTTCAGTTATTGCATTGCATGCTATAATATTTCCTGTTTGCTTATAACTGGATTAATAAGTCCAAGCTCTAGTACTTTGAATACTCTGCTGATTAACCTCTTAGATGCTTTTCTCTATTTCTTCTTGAATGGTTTGATTTTTCTACTTTCTCAAGGCTCTGCTTTACCTATGGATTTATCTCAGTGATTACTGTGACATAAGTACTTGATTCAGTTATTGTTGCTGATTTTTTGGGTTCTGACCCAGCTAGTTGACAACTATTTCTACAACTTCTGACACAGGCCAGTAGCTACTCTTTGATTTCTACCTGGGTGCCTCTGCAGGAAAATCCAGATCCTTCTGAATTTAAGAATGTCCTTGAGACCTGCTAAATGTATTCACTGGCCACAGTTCTTTTATGGGGAAACCAACACATAATATCTGGTCTCAAAATTATGAATTGCACCAATCGATGTAAGACCTTAGTTACACAGGTCCAATTTCCTGCGACAGAACATTCTGTTACCCTGGAACCTATAGTAAATCCTCTGGGCAAGATTTCGGTGATCCATAAAGACATAGTTTTTAGAGATTAGAAAATAGTTTAAGATCAATTGAAATTGCTTCAGATATCAGAATTTTTCTAGATCCGGAGCATAATAAAAATGACAAAATTAATACTCAACTCGCACTCACCTGCCCCACGATCACAAACACCCATCCAATTCTCTGAACAGCTTTGTCTGGCCATTTTTTTACTCCTTCATGCCACTCAATGTCCTCTTCATCCACCTTTTCTGCACCTTGGCATCTGGTACAAAGGAGGCTTCTAATGTTGTGAGGTTTATCACCCTAGGTATAGTCAGTAGAGATGAGCGAACCTTTCAAGGTTCTGTTTGGTTCTGATCGTCGAACTTCCCAATGTCCACCAAACAGTTCGCAGAACACTTAGTCAAGCATATCCAAACCCCACTGAATTCAATGGTAGGCAAAACCAAATACATAGACAACATCTTCAAGGGCGGCCTAAAAATTGCCAAAACAGCTCAAATTAGGGGCAGAGACCAGAAAAAGTGGCATCAATTGACCCATAGTCGAAATTTTATAATGGCATAGCATCAGTCAGCCAGGGGCCATGAAGGAGTCTGGGCCCGCATTTACAGCTTTGAATTTTGGCTCAAATTAAGACAAGGTGGGTGAAGGACTGCTGTATGTCTGCTGTGCTCTGAGCCTTGATATCTCAGGTAAAAATTGGAAGCTGGCACGTTTAGGCGGGCTGCGCTGCAGGAATGAAGAGGCTTGGGATTCCAAGACGGTTTTTATTAATACCAACGCGTTTCTGCGCTGGACCGGCACCTTTCTCAAGGTATAAAAACCAAATGAGCAGGACATAACAACTGAGGGCTTTAAGTAGGAGAAAATGGCTCCAAAAAGCATAAGGAACGCCCCTAAAATGGGAGGGGGAGGAAGCGAGGAGAAATAAAAAGAAAAAAAAAGGGAAAAAAAGTATGTTCACACAAGGCACAAGGAAGGTAAAGTGGTTAATAAGGTAGAGAAGAAATAAAATAGAGAAGGGGTGCAGGGAACAAAGTTAAACCTTGATCGAGCAGATTGATATGTAAAATAAAATAAAGCAAAAAAAATAAAATAAGGGTGATAAAAAGATATGAATTGTGAGGGAAGATAAACATAAAGAGTAAAAAATACAAGAAAGTGAGACAACCGAGATTAGATCTTGTCTCACAGTGGGATAGATTTAACCAAATCTGCTCCATTATCTCTGGAAGAACCATTTCCTCCAGCCACGAGGCAGCAGCAGCGGCTTTTGATGCATTTATAGTTGTTGTGCCTGCACACCACACCTTTAGGTGAGTGCTACCATTGATTATACCTACCCCTTGCCAGACGGTATTGCCCTATTTTGTGTGCGCTTTTGTCCCTCTCCAGAGCTTCTTGATATCTCAGGTGGCACACATATCAGTTTTGTAGATAACTATTGGCAGAAAACTTTAAGGATAGTAACACAGGTAGTTGACTGAAAGTAAGTGCAGGCCAACATGGAGTCTCCACATTTCCAAAAATTATTGCCACACACCACTAAAGCGGCATCAATTTCACCAGAGTAGAAATAGTATAATGGGCCTCTGACACCCCTTCCACTATAGGCAACCCACCAGATGGAGACCCAACTTGCAGTCTCCACATTTTGAAAATTATTGCCACACATCACTAAAGTAGAATCAATTTCACAAGAGTAGAAATAGTATATGGGGCACTGACACCCTTTCCACTACAGGCAACCCACCAGATGGAGACCCAACCAGGAGTCTCCACACTAAAAAAAAATATTGATTACATCAGCAGCAGTAGCAACAGCAGGGACATAAACCACGACAAAGATGTCACAGGCTGCATTAATGCAAGATCAATGCAGCACTCTAAAAAGTACACAATTTTCTAGTCTGCACAGTCTGTGATTGGGATGCAAAAGTCCTTGGACAGCCATGACTTGTTCATCTTGATGAAAGTTAGGTGGTCCATACTTTCAAGGGACAGTCAGAGGTGCTTAACCATCAGGACACCACCAGTAGCACTGAAAATATGTTCTGAGAGAACGCTGCCTGCTGGGCATGACAAAACCTCCAAGGCATGACAGGAAAGCTCAAGTCACTCTTCCATTTTTGAAGACCAAAATGCAAAAGGGTCCAAACCTTTCCTGATGGCATTGATATTGAGTTAGAGATACTCCTGCACCATCCTCTCCAGTCGTTCACCACTTGTGAGACCTGCACTCTATTGTGCTGGTGCACGAGCTGGTCTAAAAAATGTGTGAAACGACTCACAGAAATTGCTTTTGCCACTTATACTGTTGCTGCTGCTAATGTTTTTGCAATCACGACTATACGTTCCCGAGGTTTGTAGTCTACAACTGTGATGCACACTGTGAGGCTCACTGCTGTCTTGGGGAAAACCATCCTTAAGATTGTCTACAAGCGTGTTTCAATACTACAGCATGCACGAGTCCCTTTCCAGGGCAGGAAGCATCTGGCAAACTTTACTCTTGTACCGTGAATCTAACAGAGTGACAACCCAGTAGTAAGCACTATTTCTAATTCTAACAATATGAGCATCATGTTGCAGCAAGAAGGTGCTCATGTGTCGGGCTCTTCCATGAGGGCCAAGTCCATGGTGTGTTGGTGGCAGGGTAACACTGAAGCTTGCTTCCTCCATCCCCTCCAGCCAGCCATGGACAACAGAGAGAGGATCATTATTCTCTTCATCTCCTGATTGGTGATCGCCCATCACTTCTTCCTCCTTGTCCTCCTCCATTTGTTCCTTGGCTCCTGCACCTTCACTAACAATTTGTCTGGTACCATGAACCCCCCTCAATCACTGTAATCCATCCTCCCTTGGCACCCGCCTGTGCGATGACAGTCTGGAACTTAGAGATATTGGTGTCCGTTCCGCATCCTCCTCTGCATCTTCCTCTTCTTCTGGGACCACCTCCTCCCACAGACTATTCAAAGTGTTCTCCAGCATGTAGATGACTGGAATAGTGATGCTGATGATGACATCATCAGCGATAACCATCTTAGTAGCAATTTCAAAACAATGCAGAAGGGTGCAGAGTTCCTTCATCTGTGTTCACTCTGCAAACATAATTTGCACCACATCTGACTGCATTGGCCCAGGCTATGCAAAATGAGATACTGCGGTAGGTCTCATCGCTGCTGCCACTGTCGCTGCAACATGTGCTGGGTGGAATTCCACTGTGTTGACACACCTCCCCGGGGGTTAACATCTGTTGACGAGGGTCAGAATTCTGCTCGTACCCAACTTTGTCCAGCCCCGGATCCAGCTGAAAAAAAATATGGCTATCGGTGCAGATGCTTTCCACCTCTTGAGTCTCTGAATCTTTGGAGCAGACCTGTGATGCCCATGGAATAGAATGTGTGAACAGCTCTGCAGTCTGACCCATATGTGGTTGCCCACAGTCAGTTGGGAGGTTGTAGGGTTGTGACATGGGGGGAAACAAGGGTAATTGGTGTGCCACCTCTGAAGACTATACTGTGTGTGATGTTAAGGTGTAGGAAGAGGAGGAGAGGCCACTTGATGCAGCGCTTGCCATTCTCTGGGGCACATGCTCTTTCTGGATCTCAGAAATGTAGACTACTGGCTGAAGCAAAATTAGTAGCAAAAAAAAAAAAAATTTGGAGAAATATGGTCTGCTTTCTGTAGCACGCCATTAGAACAAATAATTTAAATTCAGGAATGTGGACTCCTGGCTGAAGCAAAACTAGAAGCACAAAATATTTATAAACTGAAATGTGACCTACTTTCTGTAGCATGCTATTAGCACAAAGAATTTAGATTCAGAAATATGGACTCCTGGCTGAAGCAAAACTAGTAGCACCAGACACAAAATATGTACAGTACAGACCAAAAGTTTGGACACACCTTCTCATTTAAAGATTTTTCTGTATTTTCATGACTATGAAAATTGTACATTCACACTGAAGGCATCAAAACTATGAATTAACACATGTGGAATTATATACTTAGCAAAAAAAGTGTGAAACAACTGAAAATATGTCTTATATTCTAGGTTCTTCAAAGTAGCCACCTATTGCTTTGATGACTGCTTTGCACACTCTTGGCATTCTCTTGATGAGCTTCAAGAGGTAGTCACCGGAAATGGTCTTCCAACAATCTTGAAGGAGTTCCCAGAGATGCTTAGCACTTGTTGGCCCTTTTGCCTTCACTCTGCGGTCCAGCTCACCCCAAACCATCTCGATTGGGTTCAGGTCTGGTGACTGTGGAGGCCAGGTCATCTGGCGTAGCACCCCATCACTCTCCTTCTTGGTCAAATAGCCCTTACACAGCCTGGAGGTGTGTTTGGGGTCATTGTCCTGTTGAAAAATAAATGATGGTCCAACTAAACGCAAACCGGATGGAATAGCATGCCGCTGCAAGATGCTGTGGTAGCCATGCTGGTTCAGTATGCCTTCAATTTTGAATAAATCCCCAACAGTGTCACCAGCAAAGCACCCCCACACCATCACACCTCCTCCTCCATGCTTCACGGTGGGAACCAGGCATGTAGAGTCCATCCGTTCACCTTTTCTGCGTCGCACAAAGACACGGTGGTTGGAACCAAAGATCTCAAATTTGGACTCATCAGACCAAAGCACAGATTTCCACTGGTCTAATCTCCATTCCTTGTGTTCTTTAGCCCAAACAAGTCTCTTCTGCTTGTTGCCTGTCCTTAGCAGTGGTTTCCTAGCAGCTATTTTACCATGAAGGCCTGCTGCACAAAGTCTCCTCTTAACAGTTGTTGTAGAGATGTGTCTGCTGCTAGAACTGTGTGTGGCATTGACCTGGTCTCTAATCTGAGCTGCTGTTAACCTGCGATTTCTGAGGCTGGTGACTTGGATAAACTTATCCTCAGAAGCAGAGGTGACTCTTGGTCTTCCTTTCCTGGGGCGGTCCTCATGTGAGCCAGTTTCTTTGTAGCGCTTGATAGTTTTTGCAACTGCACTTGGGGACACTTTCAAAGTTTTCCCAATTTTTCGGACTGACTGACCTTCATCTCTTAAAGTAATGATAACCACTCGTTTTTCTTTACTTAGCTGCTTTTTTCTTGCCATAATACAAATTCTAACAGTCTATTCAGTAGGACTATCAGCTGTGTATCCACCTGACTTCTGCATAACCCAACTGATGGTCCCAACCCCATTTATAAGGCAAGAAATCCCACTTATTAAACCTGACAGGGCACACCTGTGAAGTGGAAACCATTTCCGGTGACTACCTCTTGAAACTCATCAAGAGAATGCCAAGACTGTGCAAAGCAGTCATCAAAGCAAAAGGTGGCTACTTTGAAGAACCTAGAATATAAGACATATTTTCAGTTGTTTCACACTTTTTCGTTAAGTATATAATTCCACATGTGTTAATTCATAGTTTTGATGCCTTCAGTATGAATGTACAATTTTTATAGTCATGAAAATACAGGAAAATCTTTAAAATGCGAAGGTGTGTCCAAACTTTTGGTCTGTACTGTATATGCACAAATGTGCTGTGCTTTCTGCAGCACACTATTAGCACTAAAACATTAGATTCAGAAATGTGGACTCCTGGCTGAAGAAAAACTACAAAATATTTATATGCACAAATGTGGTCTGGTTTCTGTAGCACGCTATTAACCCCTTAAGCCCCAAGGGTGGTTTGCACGTTAATGACCAGGACAATTTTTACAATTCTGACCACTGTCATTTTATGAGGTAATTACTCTGGAACGCTTCAACGGATCCCCCTGATTCTGAGATTGTTTTTTCTTGACATATTGTACTTCATGATTGTGGTAAAATTTCTTCGATATCACTTGCGTTTATTTGTGAAAAAAATGGAAATTTGGCAAAAATTTGGAAAATTTTGCAATTTTCAAAATTTGAATTTTTATGCCCTTAAATCAGACAGATATCTCACACAAAAGAGTTAATAAATAACATTTCCCACATGTCTACTTTACATCAGCACAATTTTGGAACCAAAATTTTTTTTTGTTAGGGAGCTTTAAGGGTTAAAAGTTGACCAGCGATTTCTCATTTTTCCAACAAAATTTACAAAACTATTTTTTTAGGGACCACATTACATTTGAAGTCGCTTTGAGAGGTCTTTATGACAGAAAATACCCAAAAGTGACAACATTCTAAAAACTGCACCCCTCAAGGTGCTCAAAACCACATTCAAGAACTTTATTAACCCTTCAGGTGCTTCACAGGAATTTTTGGAGAGTCCCTGTGTGCCCAAATATTGGACCTCCTCCACAAATGACCCCATTTTGGAAACTAGACCCCCCAAGGCACCTATCTAGATGCATAGTGAGCACTTGGAACCCCCAGGTGCTTCACAAATTGATTCGTAAAAATGAAAAAGTGAAAAAAAAAAACCACTTTTTCATTTTTACGAATCAATTTGTGAAGCACCTGGGGGTTCCAAGTGCTCACTATGCATCTAGATAGGTGCCTTTGGGGGTCTAGTTTCCAAAATGGGGTCACTTGTGGGGGAGCTCCAATGTTTGGGCACACAGGGGTTCTCCAAACGCAACATGGTGTCCGCTAACAATTTGAGCCGATTTTCCATTCAATTTGTTAGCGGATACCATGTTGCATTTGGAGAGTCCCTGTGTGCCCAAACATTGGAGCTCCCCCCGCAAGTTACCCCATTTTGGAAACTAGACCCCCAAAGGCACCTATCTAGATGCATAGTGAGCACTTGGAACCCCAAGGTGCTTCAGAAATTGATTCGTAATAATGAAAAAGTGTTTTTTTTTCACTTTTTCATTATTACGAATCAATTTGTGAAGCACCTGGGGGTTCCAAGTGCTCACTATGCATCTAGATAGGTGCCTTGGGCGGTCTAGTTTCCAAAATGGGGTCACTTGTGGGGGAGCTTATCATTTTCTTGTTTTAAATACTCCTACCTACTTTTTACTGACTTACTAAAGCACTTTTTTTGGTTTTGTAACCTCATTGAGCTTTGAACTTCATAGCCAGGTGTATGTAATCATGAGAAAAGCTACTTAAAGTGGCCACTTGCAAGTTGTTCTCCTGTTTGAATCTCCTTTGAAGAGTGGCATCATGGGCTCCTCAAAACAACTGTCAAATGATCTGAAAACAAAGATTATTCAACATAGTTGTTCAGGGGAAGGATACAAAAAGCTGTCTCAGAGATTTAACCTGTCAGTTTCCACTGTGAGGAACATAGTAAGGAAATGGAAGAACACAGGGACAGTTCTTGTTAAGGCCAGAAGTGGCAGGCCAAGAAAAACATCAGAAAGGCAGAGAAGAAGAATGGTGAGATCAGTCAAGGACAATCCTCAGACCACCTCCAGAGAGCTGCAGCATCAACTTGCTGCAGATGGTGTCACTGTGCATCGGTCAACTATACAACGCACTTTGCACAAGGAGAAGCTGTATGGGAGAGTGATGCGAAAGAAGCTGTTTCTGCAAGCACGCAACAAACAGAGTCGGCTGAGGTATGCAAAAGCACATTTGGAGAAGCCAATTTCTTTTTGGAAGAAGGTCCTGTGGACTGATGAAACCAAGATTGAGTTGTTTGTTCATACAAAAAGGCGTTATGCATGGAGGCAAAAAAACACAGCATTCCAAAAAAAACACTTGCTACCCACAGTAAAATTTGGTGGAGGTTCCATCATGCTTTGGGGCTGTGTGGCCAATGCCAGCATCGGGAATCTTGTTAAAGTTGAGGGACGCATGGATTCCACTCAGTATCAGCAGATTCTTGACTATAATGTTCAAGAATCAGTGACAAAGTTGAAGTTACGCAGGGGATGGATCTTTCAGCAAGACAATGATCCAAAACACCGCTCCAAATCTACTCAGGCATTCATGCAGAGGAACAATTTCAATGTTCTGGAATGGCCATCCCAGTCCCCAGACCTGAATATCATTGAGCATCTGTGGGATCATTTGAAGAGGGCTGTCCATGCTCGGCGACCATCAAACTTAACTGAACTGGAATTGTTTTGTAAAGAGGAATGGTCAAAAATACCTTCATCCAGGATATCATTAAAAGCTACAGGAAGCGACTAGAGGCTGTTATTTTTACAAAAGGAGGATCTACTAAATATTAATGTCACTTTTTCTGGTGAGGTGCCCATACTTATGCACCTGTCAAATTTTGTTTGAATGCAGATTGCACATTTTCTGTTAGTACAATAAACCTCATTTCAAGGCAGAAACATTACTGTGTCCAACAGTTATTACATATATCAAACTGAAATAGCTGTTGCAAAAACACCAATTTTTATAAAACATTAAGCTTAAGATTAATAGGGGTGCCCAAACTTTTTCATATAACTGTAGTCCTACTGAATAGACTGTTAGCTGCTTTTTTCTTGCCATAATACAAATTCTAAGTAAAGAAAAACGAGTGGCCATCATTACTTTAAGAAATGAAGGTCAGTCAGTCCGAAAAATTGGGAAAACTTTGAAAGTGTCCCCAAGAGCAGTTGTAAAAACCATCAAGCGCTACAAAGAAACTGGCTCACATGAGGACTGTCCCAGGAAAGGACAACCAAGAGTCACCTCTGCTTCTGAGGATAAGTTTATCCGAGTCACCAGCCTCAGAAATCGCAGGTTAACAGCAGCTCAGATTAGAGACCAAGTCAATGCCACACAGAATTCTAGCAGCCGACACATCTCTTCAACAACTGTTAAGAGGAGACTTTGTGCAGCAGAAATGTACCAGTTACCCTTGTCTGTATTATACAGCCCAAATGCATGAAATTTGTACTCACATACAATGAATTGTTCCCCCAATTTTTTTTATTTATTTATTTTTAAATTCTTCTTATAATAGAATATGTGATCGTATCTGCAACAAGAATTATTTTCAGAACATGAATGATTTCTTTAGGAGTGTGTCCGTATTACTGGTGAAGTACTAGAGAATAGTCGTGCGCATTAATGTCCACTAGGTGGTATGGTGTTGTTCTTTAGTTGAGTAACACAGACTATTATTTGTATAACCCTGACTGCTATCTGCTCTTAGATTCTGAAACAATGTGGTGTATTTACAAGAGCCCCTGTGATACCAACTATGTAAATAGATTAGCTCAAACAATAATATCTGAGCCCTGCACTTTTACCTCTTACCTGTGCCTGATGACCTCACACAGATGTAAATATAAACAGGGATGTCTGTAGTGCTGGAGACAGAATCAGACTTGGGACAGAGAATCAAGGAACATCAGAAAGACTTTAGAAGGAGAATGAGAGACATCCTTCAGGAAAGTAGATGAATTGCATGGCATTCAAAGAGACACAGATTTGTGTTCTACATGATTCTAGTCTAATGGTAAAGGCCCTGACTGGAAAAATTCGGATATGTTCAATTAACCATCAGAGAGACCATGGATACTTTTGGGGAGACCAGAAGAGGACAAAGAAGTCACCTGGCCCCATGGATATGTTGTTTTGGGGTTGCTAGGAAGGACCCACCAGTCGCCTAGAACACATGGAGACATTGGGAGTTGCCAGGAGGGACCCATCAGTTGCCTGGCCCCATGGAAACTCTCGGAGAGGCCAGATTTGGACCCTCGGGTCTCCTGGTCTTGTACCTCGATTAACGGCTAACTTCCTAAGATTGCTGCTACCTCCGCTCTGTGGAGACCCGCCAGAAGCGGGGGGGGGCACTGGTTGAGGGATTCAGCCCTGAAAGTCTCCAGAGTCAGAGCTGTTCTATCCCAGGTGGGCGGAGAAGGAAGGGTGAGTCTGTGTAATGTTGTACCATCTTGGTTATTTGCTGGGACTGTTCTGTTTATTGTCTGCTTTGTGGGTAAATAGAGTATTGCCACACTGTTTTACCCTCGCCCTGTATTGTCAGAGTAGTGTCACGCCCACTGTAGACCCCGGGTCTTCACACTAATTAATTAATTAATTAGAAGGTTTTAAATAGCAGTAGTTTGAGGTCCACAGTCCTCTGCAGACATTGCAGTAAGTTGGAGGTTAAACTGCAGCTAAAGAAAAGAAAGTATCTGTAAAAAGCACCTGAAAAAGCGAGTGTTTCACCTTAAGAGTGTGACTTGAGACTAAATCACTTTGGGTTTAGGGTTTTTAGAAGGGAGTTACTTATGCTTATTCACAGGTTGTATACATTGCTATATATCTCTGTGTAATCCCTATTAGTAATATGGGCTCTATTTTTGACAATGATATCCAGTGTACATCTTATTGCATGCAATCCCCGAGTGGCCGTTTGAAGTGCACACTGCTGTGCAATGCATGTGCATGTTGGAAGTTTGGAAGCCAATGTAATGATTCTAAATGAGCAGCATGCAACACTGAGATCCGTTGACCATATGGAAAGGAGTGTGTTGTTTGCTTGAGTGTGTAATCCTTGGGGTAGACTTGGCAGATGATGGTAGCATGGAGGTACAAGACAATGAGGCAGATGCGGATTAAGGGTTGATTGACACCGTATAAAAAAAAATGATCAGCGTTTCATCCATAAAAGTGGGATGATTTTTTTTCTCGCTTATCATGTGCAGTCCATATGCTGTCCGTCTTTTTACAGCAGCAGCAATTATTTACAAGACCATTGACAGTTTCCTGTTACAGAATTGCAATGCAACCTTAAAAATCGGATGCTACACTGTGATTCTGCATTGTATTTGATTTTTTGTATGCATCCATAGACTTGAAAGATTGAATCTCATCCAATTTGCAAAAGAAACAAATGCATACTGCAATTTTTTTTTTAACTTGCAGATTTGGACAGTGAAAAAAAAATCATTCAACTGCACTGCCTCATTGAATAATTTGGGTCCAGGTGCGATATTTTTTTTCTTTTCTTCATGCATATGGTTGTGTGAATGAGACCTAAGGCCACGGCTCACTATCAGCATTTGGTCAGAATTCGGTCAGTATTTTTTTCAGGAGTGGGAGCCAAAACCAGGCGAAGAACAATCAGAGAAAAGGTATAATAGAAGCACGTCACCAATTCTGCATTTATCACCCACTCCTGAGAAAAAATACTAACCGAATACTGATAGTGGGGCCGTGGCCTAAAGGGAAGAGTGTCAGGTAAACTAGTCCTGATCCTGCACACCCCAACAAGTTTGCTAAGCCTGCCGATGAGGGGAAAGTCAGTGTAGGGTTGGTGGTGCTGCAGCAAGACACATTCTCTGAAAGCCAGGGAAAAGACTGTTATAGTAAAGGGGCAAATAGGAGCACAGGGAAGGCCAGATAGGTGCTGGTAATGGGGGATTCAATTATTAGAGGAACAGATAGGGCTTTCTGTGACAAAGTCATGGAACAACAAATGGTATGATGTCTTTTTAGCGCTCGAGTTCGAAATACCATGGATCATTTTTACAAATTACTGGGAATGACTGGTGAGGAGATGAGCAAATATATTCAAGTAGAATTGAGTTCTACTCTAATTTCACAAGAATCCACATTTTCTAAAATGTGGGTATTTTAAATTTGATTTTGCTCAGATACAGTGAAGTAGCGACTGATGGCTGCCATTTAAATAAAAAAAAAATCCATACACTCACCTCACTTCTCTGGCCCTTCCACTCCTCACCGTCACCCCCCACCCCCAGTCCTTGCCACATTTCTGATTGCAGTCTCTGGTGCTGAAATCCCTGGGCTCTTACTCTAGGCCAGGACGCTTCTACATGGCATGCCATGACCATTCACGTGCTTGCACAATACCCTCTCAGATCTCATCAGAGCTAAAAGTCCAAGAGAAGCATGAGAGGCCAAGGGATTTGAGTACAAGCGGTAGTAATCAGAAGATGTGTCAGGTAAGGCCTGTTCGGGTACCAGAATTGTACTCGCACTTGAACCTGACCCTGAACCCCATTGGAATAAAAGGGGACCCGAACTTTGGAGCTGGAAAACATCTCTCCCCTCTCTCTGCACTCTCCTCTCTCACCAGACTCCCGAACTGTAAAAGGGACTTTTATGGTAGAGATGTTCTGCATCTCAATTCGAAGGATACAGTGGTGCTAAAGAAAAAAAGTGGCTGAGAGATTTAAGGAGTGTTTAATCCCTTAAGGACTGTGCAATTTTTTGTTTTTGTGCTTTGGTTTTTTCTTCTCCTTCTAACAGCCAGCATTTTTTTACTTTTCTGCTTGCATAGACAAATAAGAGGTTGTTTTCTTTGGGCCAAGTTGTAGTTTTAAACTGCACCATCCATTTTACCATGCAATGTACTGGAAAGCGAGAAAAAATTCCAAATGGGTTAAAATTTAATTTTGATTTTTTTTTACATCATTCACTGGTTGGAAAAAAATACTAGTACCATAATTCTCCATGGAGGTTCAATAACGGTGATACCAAACATGCATATATTGTTTTGTTTTTTTCTTTATTTCAGCGACAAAAACAAATTCAGAAATTCGTAAATAATTTCTTTTTGCTTTTGTTGACAAGTTCCGAGACCTGTAATCTTTTTATTTCATTCGACAGTGGAGTCAGGGTCGAACTGGGTTGTCTTGGGCCCACAGGAGGAAATTACTGTAGGACTTCACAGTACAAGTACAGTACAGACCAAAAGTTTGGACACACCTTCTCATTTAAAGATTTTTCTGTATTTTCATGACTATGAAAATTGTACATTCACACTGAAGGTATCAAAACTATGAATTAACACATGTGGAATTATATACTTAACAAAAAAGAGTGAAGCAACTGAAAATATGTCTTACTGTACATTCTAGGTTCTTCAAAGCAGCCACCTTTTGCTTTAATCACTGCTTTGCACACTCTTGGCATTCTCTTGATGAGCTTCAAGAGGTAGTCACCGGAAATGGTTTTCACTTCACAGGTGTGCCCTGTCAGGTTTAATAAGTGGGATTTCTTGCCTTATAAATGGGGTTGGGACCATCATAGAATGATAGAATCATAGAATCATAGAATGGTAGAGTTGGAAGGGACCTCCTGGGTCATCTGGTCCAACCCCCTGCTCAAAGCAGGATTCACTAAATCATCTCAGACAGATGTCTGTCCAGCCTCTGTTTGAAGACGTCCATTGAAGGGGAACTCACCACCTCTCGTGGCAGCCTGTTCCACTCATTAATCACCCTAACTGTCAAAAAGTTTTTTCTAATATCTAATCTGTGTCTCCTCCCATTTAGTTTCATCCCATTGCTTCTAGTCTTTCCTTGTGCAAATGAGAATAAAGATGATCCTTCTACAATGTGACAGCCCTTGACATATTTGTCAAGTCTCCTCTCAGTCATCTTTTTTGCAAGCTAAACATTCCCAAATCCTGCAACCGTTCCTCATAGGACATGGTTTGCAGATCAGTCACCATTCTGGTCGCTCTTCTCTGAACTTGCTCCAGTTTGTCTATGTCTTTTTTAAAATGTGGTGCCCAAAACTGTACACAGTATTCCAGATGAGGTCTGACCAAAGAGGAGTAAAGACCGATAATGACTTCACGTGATCTAGACTGTATGCTTCTGTTAATACATCCCAGAATTGTATTTGCCTTTTTTGCTGCTGCATCACACTGTTGACTCATGTTCAGTCTATGATCTATTAGTATACCTAAGTCTTTTTCACATGTACTGTTGCTTAGCTCTATTCCTCCCATTCTGTATATGCTTTTTTCATTTTTATTGCCCAGATGTAGTACTTTGCATTTTTCCCTGTTAAAAACCATTCTGTTGGTTGCTGCCCACTGCTCCAGTTTATTTAGGTCTTTTTGAATCCTCTCTCTGTCTTCTCTAGTATTAGCTATCCCTCCAAGCTTTGTCTCATCAGCAAATTTAATCAGTTTACCCTCAATTCCTTCATCTAAATCATTGATAAAGATGTTGAACAATACAGGTCCCAGGACGGAGCCCTGTGGTACCCCACTTGAGACATTCATCCAGCTGGATGTGAAGCCATTTACAACCAACCTTTGAGTCCGATCTCTAAGCCAGTTATGAATCCACCTAACAGTTGCCTGGTCCATTGCATACTTGGTCATTTTTTCAATAAGGATGGTGTGAGATACTTTGTCAAATGCTTTGCTGAAGTCAAGATATACTATATCTACAGCATTTCCCTGATCCACCCAGTCAGTGATTCTGTCATAGAAGGAAATTAAGTTAGTCTGACATGACTTGTTAGTTACAAACCCATGCTGACTCTGGTTAATCACTTCATTCTTATCCATGTACTTACATACATGTTGTTTAATAATTTGTTCAAAGATCTTTCCTGGTATAGAAGTCAGACTCACCGGCCTATAGTTCCCTGGGTCCACCTTCTTCCCCTTTTTGAAGATAGGAACAACATTTGCTCTTCTCCAGTCTTCTGGGACTTCTCCTGTTCTCCAAGAATTTTCAAAGATTATGGAGAGTGGTTCTAAAATTTTTTCTACCATCTCCTTCAGTACTCTGGGGTGTAATTCATCTGGACCTGGAGACTTGAACTCATTTATGTTAGCTAAATATTCCCTCACAATCTTTCTGTTTACAGATAACTTGGATTCCTCTATTACTTTAAAAGGACAGTGAAGATCAGTTGTGTTGTGCAGAAGTCTGGTGGATACACAGCTAATAGTCCTACTGAATAGACTGTTAGAATTTGTATTACGGCAAGAAAAAAGCAGCTAAGTAAAGAAAAACGAGTGGCCATCATTACTTTAAGAAATAAAGGTCAGTCAGTCCAAAAAATTGGGAAAACTTTGAAAGTGTCCTCAAGTGCAGTTGCAAAAACCATCAAGAGCTACAAAGAAATTGGCTCACATGAGGACCGCCCCAGGAAAGGAAGACCAAGAGTCACCTCTGCTTCTGAGGATAAGTTTATCCGAGTCACCAGCCTCAGAAATCACAGGTTAACAGCAGCTCAGATTAGAGACCAGGTCACACAGAGTTCTAGCAGCAGACACATCTCTTCAACAACTGTTAAGAGGAGACTTTGTGCAGCAGGCCTTCAAGGTAAAATAGCTGCTAGGAAACCATTGCTAAGGACAGGCAACAAGCAGAAGAGACTTGTTTGGCCTAAAGAACACAAGGAATGGACATTAGACCAGTGGAAATCTGTGTTTTGGTCTGATGAGTCCAAATTTGAGATCTTTGGTTCAAACCACCGTGTCTTTGTGCGACGCAGAAAAGGTGAATGGATGGACTCTACATGCCTGGTTCCCACCGTGAAGCATGGAGGAAGAGGTTTGATGGTGTGGGGGTGCTTTGCTGGTGACACTGTTGGGGATTTATTCAAAACTGAAGGCATACTGAACCAGCATGGCTACCACAGCATCTTGCAGCGGCATGCTATTCCATCCGGTTTGCGTTTAGTTGGACCATCATTTATTTTTCAACAGGACAATGACCCCAAACACACCTCTAGGCTGTGTAAGGGCTATTTGACCAAGAAGGAGAGTGATGGGGTGCTACGCCAGATGACCTGGCCTCCACAGTCACCAGACCTGAACCCAATCGAGATGGTTTGGGGTGAGCTGGACCGCAGAGTGAAAGCAAAAGGGCCAACAAGTGCTAAGCATCTCTGGGAACTCCTTCAAGATTGTTGGAAGACCATTTCCAGTGACTGCCTCTTGAAGCTCAACAAGAGAATGCCAAGAGTGTGCAAAGCAGTCATCAAAGCAAAAGGTGGCTACTTTGAAGAACCTAGAATATAAGACATATTTTCAGTTGTTTCACACTTTTTCGTTAAGTATATAATTCCACATGTGTTAATTCATAGTTTTGATGCCTTCAGTGTGAATGTACAATTTTCATAGTCAAGAAAATACAGAAAAATCTTTAAATGAGAAGGTGTGTCCAATCTTTTGGTCTGTACTGTATATGCAATACCCGTTAGTCATTATCACCGCTATAGTGGAGCGTTGACTGTAAAACACAGGCGCCTCCTGCACATCTGCTGTGCGTATACTATAACTAGGATGTACAATTATAGTAGTTTGCATTAAAGAGGTTGTTTGATGAGACCAAGTTATCACCAATCCACAGGATCTACAAGATAAGTGATAACTAGTGATGAGCAAGCACTAAAATGCTCAGGTGCTCGAATCTCGGGTTGAGCACATTGGAATACTCGGGTGCTCGACCCGAGCAATGAGCCCAATGTAAGTCTATGGGAAACTCGAGCATTTTTCTGGCGGTCCCCCCCTGGCAGTCTGCAGAAGGTTAAAAATTGCCCAAATCGATGGGAACAGTGCTCAATTAAACATCAGGCAGGCAGAATATATAGGCAGACAGACAGACAGGGTATATAGGAGGGTGAATGAAAAACATAGCAGGGCACTTGGAACACACTAGTGCCCTCCGATTTTCATGCACCCGTCTCTTTAAAAAAGCCGGCCGGCAATTCATCAGCGGCATACATCGGTACCCAACAATTTAGAACAGAAAGAATAGAGCATCACACATAGATTAGATAGATAGAAACATGTCAGTCACATATATATGAAGTACAGTGACAGTTTTGATTACTGTACTTGTCATTTAGTGTTAAAATAAAGGATTCATTAAAAAAAAATTGGCATGGGGTTCCCCATAATTTTAGTCTCTAGCGGAGGTTAAGCAGACGGCTGGGGCAGATGTTTGCCTGGGAAGGGGGTAATACCCACGGAGCTTCCCAGGCTACTAATATCAGCCCCCAGCTGAATACCTAGCCTTTACTAGCTATTAAAATGGGGGACCCAAAAAAAAAATAATGACGTGGGGTCCCCCCTATTTTAATAGCTAGCAAAGGCTAGGCAGACAGCTGGGGGCTGATATTAATAGCCCAGGAAGGGTGCCATGGATATTGGCCCACTCCCAGGCTAGAAACATCAGCCGTCAGCCGCCCTAAAAATGGCGCATCCATAGGATGCGCCAATTCTGGCACTTAGCCTCGCTCTTCCCACTACCCTGTAGCGGTGGCAGTGGGGTAATAGGCGTCTGATTTTAGCTTCTAAATAAATGGACTCTTAACCAAGCACTGGGTAATGCATCCCTTCTTCTGACCCGGAGGAGCGCGGAATCATTGGCACTTTCTTGCATCCACAACTTATGGTACTCGGACCCTTGAGGTTTGGTGTCTCCTGCAGCACTCCACTATACCATCATATGAGTTGTGCATTTCACAATTCACCAAGGTGAGCATCCTTTTTCCTTTATACCACTACTTGTCTGGGTAACAGCGCTATTGGCGCCCCCTCTCCATCCCACGCTGGAATGGCATTGAGATGGCAGGCTGGATCGCAGCAGAACGCTGCCATCCAGCTTGTCATCCTTCAGAGACACTGAGGAGCTTCACTGAGGAGCTTCACTGACAAGTGTCTGTGGCATGGGAACCTGGATGGCAGCGTTCTGCTACGATCCAGCCTGTCATGTCAATGTAGCAGAGCTGAAGCCGTCCTGGGAACCATGGAAAGGTAAGGATGGGGTTGGTTTATTATTTTACTTTTATTGCAGGAGATCGTTGGCTTCAGCTGGAATGGGCGATACGGTAAGTAGAGTTTAATTTAGAACATTAAAGTATTGTGTCTTTATTTCAATTAAAGGACTTTATTCTGGGTGTTTGTGTTTTTTTAACTTTCACTATGGGGTTAGTAATGGGGGTGTCTTATAGACGCTTCTCCATTACTAACCTGGGCTTGATGTCAGCTGGCATCATAAACTGACATCAACCCCAGCCCTATTACCCCACTGCCACCGCTACAGGGCAGTGGGAAGAGCAAGTTTAAGTGCCAGAAATAGCACCAAAGATGCAGGACGGGGACCCGAGCTCCCGCCCAAGCATCGCGCAAGTACTCGGCGAGCTCCGAGCATCTCGAGTACTGAGATGCTCGGGAGAGTACCGAACAGTGGCGAGCATGCTCGCTCATCATTAGTGATAACTAGTGTTGAGCGAGTATGTTCTATAACCCTTTCGCCGAGTATGCTCGTGCGCCGAGATTCACAGCTGCTCGGTGATAAGGTTAAATCGCCCCCGTGTGCATGATTTACAACTGTTTGACAGTTTTATTACATGTGAGGAATGTCTATTTCTTACATATTCCTCACATGTAATAAAGCTGTCAAACAGTTGCAAATCATGCACATGGGAGCGATTTAACCTTATCACCGAGCAGCTGTAAATACTCGGAGCTCGGCCAGAGCATACTCGGACAGAACATACTCGCTCAACCCTAGTGATAAAGTATTGCTCAGTGCAGACCGATTGTGTTTACCATCGACAATAAATCCAACCAAGATGAATTTTTGCCATTTCTTGTAGCAGTCACAGTACCCTCAGGGTCGCAATACAACCTCATTCACTTGTATTATGCTGCAATGTACTGTAGCAGCAACTTCTAGCGTACTTTGGCCGCATGAAAGGATTGCTTCCAACGATATTGTGTATCCCCAGCCTTAATGTTACAATGTCATTCACAAATAGAGGAGCACTGTAATAGATACATTAATAGAGCTCGTTATAATAACAGATTATCATTGTGAGAAACGTTTATTATGTCTGAAAGATGGAAATCAATCCTTATGATGTCTGCAAGTAAAAAGTTGATCATAAAGCCCGGCATACACTTTAAATAGTTGTCGACCCAAAGGTGATTTGGCCTATCATTCAGTCAGCAGCTATCTCGCCTGACTCTTCCATACAGTGGAGCGCTCAGTTTGCGGAGCGGCCAAGTGTTCTCTTTGAGAGAGCTGCTGCTAGACCTCTCAAATGTTAATTCAGACATGCCAGATCATTACCACTACAGACAATTCTTTGTTGGGGACTCCTACACGTGTTAGACTGTCGACCAATCCAGTTGATATTGGTGGCTTCGGATAATGTTAGTCTAATCTGCTGCTTGTCAAATTCATGACTAACATACAGGACTAAAAGGGGTTAATATATGACAGGTTGATTAGGAGCAGCTGAACAGCTGCTCACGATATCTCCTCCCCTGTGTGGGATTCAGTGGGTAAATTGAGAGCTGTTTTGTTTGCTTCATACAGGCTGAATATATAGAGGTTTCAGGTCTACTGGATTAAATGCCTTTTGCCATTTGCTATCTACCTCTTTAAGAAGCCAAGTGAGTCGACCTACCAAATTTGGTGTTAGAAGTGCTGGCAAGATACCCAGAAAGCACGTGTGACAGCTATTGATAAACTGCATGTCTTTGGTGTAGGCAGCTGTAAGGAAGGGACAGCAGTCAGACAAAATGGAGGAGCTGATCAAGCACCTGGTCCAAAGACAGCAGTAGTACCAGCAGCAGCTGCAGCATCACCAGCAGCAGCACCACAAACAGCTGGCACAACAGGAGACTAGTAAGCTGCTGATGCAACAGCTCCAGCAACAGCAGCAGCAGAGCCAACAGCAGCATATTGAATTACTCTCAGAGGCGATTCGTAGCAAGACGACAGCTCCAAATCCAATGTCAGCTGATGATTTCTCTGTCCAGAAGGTGGTGAGGAGAATATGACCCCAGGCGATGACATAGAGGCATTTTTGAAAGAGTCGCTGATAGGGAGAAATTCCCGCCAGAGCAGTGGGCGGAGTCCTGGCGCCATACTTAACAGGGGAGCCACAAAAGGCTATGATTTGGCCTTACAGGATGCCAAAGAATGTGCAAATTTGAAAGCAGAAATTTTGGCTTTCTTGGGGGTGACAATGTATGTCAGGGCACAATGGGTCCACGGCATATGAGCGTGAGAAACCCCCTCGTTCTCAAATGTTTGATCTGCTGCCCCTCATCCAAAAGTAGTTACAGCCAGGAGTCCTCTACCCCAACGCAGATGGTAGAGCGAGTTGTAATAAACCGATTCGTGCACTCCCTTCTGAGTCCGATGCAGACTTGGGTTGCCCAGGGAGATGACTTGGTCGGACTGGTCGAAAGGTATCAGGGGGTCTACGGTTCCTTGAGGAGGCAACCCACTCCATACTGGGGGTTGGAGGTTAAAAAGGGGGTGGTGCTTCCAAAGTCCGAGGGGGCAGCGTAGGTCATGCTGAAGGCCTCATCGGGGGATGTAATTTGATAGAGATTTCACAGTCCAGGTCATATAGTTGTCCCCTGACTACCAAGCAAATGGACTATAGCATGGGATGCCTCTGTTCATTCTACGCATATCCAGCTTGCAGTGTGGACTGTACACCAGATGAGGGGCCCCAGTCTTCTCCTGTAAAAGTCAATTGTCTGCAAATGACCGGACTACTAGACTCAGGGAGTTTGGTGACCATTGTGAGGGACACATTCCCTCATCAATTGATCCCTGGGAAGAAAGATGGCATCCGCTGCTTTCTCAGGGATGTTAAAGACTATCCTGTGGTCAGAGTGGCCACTGAGTCCCATGAGGTTGGCATGGTCCAGGATTTATTGCACCCAATTATCATAGACAGGGACTTTGTTTTGTTTTAGAACTTGTGTGGGAGGGGCGGAGACCTGGAGTAAGAAAAGGGTTTGCCCTAAATAAGTCTCACCAACCCCAGAGTCTGACTGGTTTTTCGTCTATGTAATGGGTGAAGATAAGGAGGTAGTATCCCCTGAGGCAGACATTCCTGATATTGGGGTGACCAGTGTGAGGCAGTGACCGGGATCGTATATGAAGGACGTTATATATCCCCCAGAATGTGTACAGCGATGTATTAAATCCATTGGAGTGCATTAAAGTCACAAACTCACCTGCGACTGCAATGCAGGAATGAAGGTGAGCAATGACCTGGTCAGGCTATCTGGCTAAGACAGATTAAGTAAAACCCGGCAGGGCCTTCATTTCTTGGAGGAGGTCACAGGAGGCAGTGGGGCGGCCTCCTCCCTCCAATCCGGGGTTTCCACTGGCTCTTGCCACAGGTCCTTTAAATCCCCTGCACTAAGGATTAGTGGTGTTCTATGTTGGAACCTGCTAGGAGGATAGCAGGGAATCTCAGCAGGATTGAGGGTGGCTGAACCCCCGCCTGGGAAGCCTCTGCACCTGCCAGCCTCTGAGCGGCCCGGCGGGGCCTTTTCCCACGGCAACCGTTGTTTAAAGACTTGTGTTATCCCGGCTGCAAACCGGAGGACTGTCCTGTTTACCCGTGAGTTGCTGAATAAAGCTGTTTATGTTGGACTTGCTTTGGTCACTGCCTCAGTTACTGCACGGTGTGAACACCGCCGCCTTACAGCTTGGTGGAGAATGTAGGCATAGTGACTGAGGCATACCCCCACCGGCAGCTGCATGACCACAATCCGAAAAAAACTATAAATTAACATCCGACAAGGAGGCCATATATATTTAATTAAAAAAGACCTTTATTATAACAAGTTAGGGTATATGGTGACAAAGAAAAAGAGCATACACATGATGAAGATATGTTATTAAAATATTACTTATTTGTATGTGACGCGCCCCCTGGGCCATGTTCTTAGGGGATACCCGGAGCCGGATCAGATGGGGGTTGTAGTCTCCGAGTGGCGGTGACCCGGTCCGTGCCCAGGGTGTCAAACTCAGTGTGCGGCAGTCTTTGCAGATGTTGTTAGATGTTCTTAGTGTCGACTACGCCACCCGTTGATTTGCGGTCAATAAGGCCGCCGCTGCAGCAGGGTCCGCTGAGGCTGGTGGTGTGTGTGCAGCTGTGGTAGTATAACCCCCAACGGGAGGGGTATAGCCTCAGGGGGTCAGATGTAGAGGATGGTGGTTGTGGAGGTGCAGTAAGAAGACTCAGAGTCGGGCTGTGCAGTTCAGGGTTTTTACTTACTGCTGTTCTGTTGGTCACTCTGGCCTTGAGTGACCACCCGAGCCGTGCTGCGTCCACCAGGTCCTGGACTCGGCCAACCCCCAAGCAATTCTGGAGCGTGGTCCTGAGCTCCCTTTCTGACTTTCCCTTTTCTGCTGGCCGTTCCCACCAGGGATCCACCTATGTCCGGCTCCCTCGGGTCTCTTGTTGGTTGAACCTTCTTTGGCTTCCCTGACCCTATGCTCGGTGTGCCATTCTGGTGGATTTGGTGAGGGTCGTGGCAGATCCTGACCACGACCTCCGGTTCCTGGCTAAGGTGTGTTTTGGCCTCTACCAGCTTGGGATCCGGTACCCGTGTTGCCAACCCTTCACCCTTCTGCTTTAATTCTGGACTCTTGGGGTTCCTTCTTCTTCCCTCTCTGGGCCTTCCTTTCTCCTCTCTCACTCTCTCTGAATTGGCCTTGGAGCTGGCTGAGCTTCTCTGCTCTTCTCCTCTGCTCTACAAAAGACTGACCCTGTTCTAAGATGGTGCCCACCTTATATACTCCCTCTATGTGTGAGCTCAGGTGACCAGCACCCAATGAGCTCCTAGCCTTACCCAGACTGCTCCCCCTATCTGCCCCTACACTACTGGGATGTTCCACCCCCCTCCCACTCCAGCCAGGGACAGACGCTGTCGTACCTGCACATATATCTGGTGGGAGTACAGTAGTTCTGTCCCCCGGAAATGGGATGTATGTAGTGTATGCAGCTTACTGAGCTCAGTTCCACACTCCATCCTTACCTGGGAGTGGAATACCACACCTCTGGCTTGAGGTGTAATACCCCTGTAGCAGCCGAGTCCTCAGGGTGCTACATTCCCCCCTGGTAAATCACAGCACGTCCTCGGGCTGTAAGAGAATAAAAAACATCCACAAACATACAAATTTTTTTTTTCATAAAACATCAACATATAAAACATATAAACAGTATATATATATTAGCAGCAATAAACTTTTTCATCAATATTCTTGTTCCTCCGGCCACGGTGCAACTTGTGACCGGGTAAAGTGCGACAGTCTCTTCTTGAAAAACAGTTTCCTATAAAACCAGTAGGGTGCGCCTTAGGAAGCGCAACTATGTACAAGGGGATGTGGCCGCTCTCAGTCCTCAGCCAGGTATAAGGAAAGAATGACCGCTCTCAGTCCTCGGTCAGTGGGAATAGGGACACACGGGTTACAGTTCACACTTGTCCCAACGGGGAACATATTTTAAACAGCAACAGTTCTGGTACCCCGACGGGTAACTATGTACAGTCTCACGATACCGTACTCTAATGACGGCGTCCTCCTGCTCCTTCCCGCTGGTAAGCTTCAGACCCGTCCGGGTCCTCTTGCTCCTCCTCACACCGCAGCTCCTCCTCCGTCAGCCGGTGTACATGGAGGGCGTAGGGTCCTTTGGCACACTTGTGCCGGGTGAATGTGACCTCATCCCCTACATATAGGTCACGACCTCTGTGTCCCTCCGGCAGATGGCTTTCTACGTCTCTGCGGGTGACAAAGACGTCGCCGGGGGTGTGGTGATCCCTGATAAAGCCCCACCCGTGCTGCAATTGAAATTTAATCACAGTCCCGGTGGTACGGGGACCATGAGCTGCATGGGGGTCCCTCCTGGTCCGGCTCTTCTGCTCTGCGCTCCGTATTTGCATCTGCTGCTCACGGACCCGCCTCTCTCTCCGCTCCCGTTCGAAGACTGCCAACTGCTGGTGGCAGCACTCCGCACGCTCCGCTGCGGCCGCCCGTGTTTCTTGGGTGAATCCCATGAGGTCTTCTCCGGTGGGGTCCCACTCGAACTGTGCCTCCTCCAGCGGGAGCGGGGTCCTCTTAACGGGCTTCGGAGCCGGAATCAGGGGCTCGCTCAGGGGCCTTGCCTTTTGGAGTTCAAGTTGGTAATACTCCGGTGGCCATATAAAGGGCTGCCCATCCGGGCACGTGTGCTGGGCAAATAAGTCTTCACCCAGGTGCGGCACTCTATATGTCGAGGGCGCGGTGGTAGTAGCGGCGCCCGGGTTGACCAGGCCTTGCGACCAGGCTTGGGGCACCCTAAAAGTAAAGGGCACCGTAAGGACGGCGGCGCCCGGGGTTACTCGGCCCTGCGACCAGGCCGATGGCTCGGTGGGGGTAGAAGGCGCTGTTGGCACTGCAGCGCCCGGGGGCGCTAGACCTTGCGACCAGGCCGGTGGTGTCACAGGGGGCGTGGCCGCGGCTCCTGCTTGAGGCCTAGTTTGGAGCGGTAGCGGTGCGGCAACGGGCACGAGCAGTGGGATTTCGGGCTCTGCGACGGGGAGCGGGGGTAGGCTTACGGTGGCTGGGCTTGGGGTAGTGACGTCCCCTTTACTTGCCTCCGTCTCTTCAGCTCCCTCTGCGGCGTCGTCTCCGGCCTCCGTCCCTTCTGCATCCTCTTCAGGGGCAGGCGTGCTCCTCGTTGCAGGTGGTGTGCTCCGCTGGCGGGTTCCGGTTTGCTGGGCCATCTCTCGGCTCCACTCCGCAGCGTTTCTCGCTGCACCTGGGCCATCCTCCATGCGAGGCCCTCCAGCGCGGTCTGTGCACACTCCCGGTCTCGGGGGAGCTGTGCCAGTATCTCCACCAGGCCTAGTGGGGTGGTCGCTTGCAGCAGGCTCCTGACCACTGGGTCGGTGCTGCCTGACTCTCCCTCCATCTCCGGGTGCGACTTCTCCAAACTCCTTTCCAGACTTCTTGTCTCCGGGTGCGCTCTCCCCAGACTCCTCCAGGCTGCACCCATCTTCACTCCTTTGTTCTGTCCCCGCCCACATTGAAGGTGGTCCCGGGGCAACTTGGTGATTGTCAGTTCCAGGGGCAGTTCCCTCACGCTGATGGACACTTCTAGCATCACAGTCTCTGTTGGTGGGGGCGGTTTTCGCTTTTGGCGCCATTCTTCGACCTGGCCCACGATGGGAGGTGGCCTCTTGCCACCCTCTGGCACGCCCATAATGGCGTCCGCTCTTCCAAGGCGGGAAATCTTCTCTGATGGCGGGAAACGTCTCCCAGTGGCGGGAAACTCTGCGGATGGCGGGAAAAAGCTGCAGATGGCGGGCAACCGGCGGGAATCGACCTGTGATGGGGTCCGATGGCGGGGACCCTCCGGAACCGGCGGGAGACTTCTTTTTGAGGTAAATGTGAACTTTTCTTCAGGCACGCAGTACCCGGTTGTTGCGGGCACGTTATCCTGCCGACTACGCCAAGGTTGACGCGCCCCCTGGGCCATGTTCTTAGGGGATACCCGGAGCCGGATCAGATGGGGGTTGTAGTCTCTGAGTGGCGGTGACCCGGTCCGTGCCCAGGGTGTCAAACTCAGTGTGCGGCAGTCTTTGCAGATGTTGTTAGATGTTCTTAGTGTCGACTACGCCACCCGTTGATTTGCGGTCAATAAGGCCGCCGCTGCAGCAGGGTCCGCTGAGGCTGGTGGTGTGTGTGCAGCTGTGGTAGTATAACAACCAACGGGAGGGGTATAGCCTCAGGGGGTCAGATGTAGAGGATGGTGGTTGTGGAGGTGCAGTAAGAAGACTCAGAGTCGGGCTGTGCAGTTCAGGGTTTTTACTTACTGCTGTTCTGTTGGTCACTCTGGCCTTGAGTGACCACCCGAGCCGTGCTGCGTCCACCAGGTCCTGGACTCGGCCAACCCCCAAGCAATTCTGGAGCGTGGTCCTGAGCTCCCTTTCTGACTTTCCCTTTTCTGCTGGCCGTTCCCACCAGGGATCCACCTATGTCCGGCTCCCTCGGGTCTCTTGTTGGTTGAACCTTCTTTGGCTTCCCTGACCCTATGCTCGGTGTGCCATTCTGGTGGATTTGGTGAGGGTCGTGGCAGATCCTGACCACGACCTCCGGTTCCTGGCTAAGGTGTGTTTTGGCCTCTACCAGCTTGGGATCCGGTACCCGTGTTGCCAACCCTTCACCCTTCTGCTTTAATTCTGGGCTCTTGGGGTTCCTTCTTCTTCCCTCTCTGGGCCTTCCTTTCTCCTCTCTCACTCTCTCTGAATTGGCCTTGGAGCTGGCTGAGCTTCTCTGCTCTTCTCCTCTGCTCTACAAAAGACTGACCCTGTTCTAAGATGGTGCCCACCTTATATACTCCCTCTATGTGTGAGCTCAGGTGACCAGCACCCAATGAGCTCCTAGCCTTACCCAGACTGCTCCCCCTATCTGCCCCTACACTACTGGGATGTTCCACCCCCCTCCCACTCCAGCCAGGGACAGACGCTGTCGTACCTGCACATATATCTGGTGGGAGTACAGTAGTTCTGTCCCCCGGAAATGGGATGTATGTAGTGTATGCAGCTTACTGAGCTCAGTTCCACACTCCATCCTTACCTGGGAGTGGAATACCACACCTCTGGCTTGAGGTGTAATACCCCTGTAGCAGCCGAGTCCTCAAGGTGCTACATATGCACGCAGGACGCCAGAGTAATAACACCACTTCATTTGAGTATAACTAACACTGCTATACTATAATAAAGGTCTTTTTAAATTAAATATATATGGCCTCCTTGTCAGATGTTAATTTACAGGTTTTCTCATTCAATTCCGATTGGTCAGTCCAATCTAGTCAGCAGAAACACATAATCTATGATGTGGATGTTTAGGACAATCAACATTATACATAAATCTAAATGTATATCATCTGCTTGCTCTTTGCAATCTTTTAATAACCAAAATCCGACCTGCCACCTTTCAGTTCCACCCTGTGGACAAAATGGACGAGCTGTTAAAGCAGCTGGTACTTACACAGCAGCAGCAGCTGCAGTCCCAGCAGCAGTGTGATCAGCAGCAACAGTTACTCTACCAGCAGCAGCATAAAACAAACGAACTGTTGCTGCAACAGATTGTTGCCATGCGGCAGACACCGACGGCATCAGCCCCGAAACGTCGAGAGGCCCGTGACAAGGTTTGCTCAGCGTTGAGGAAGATGGGACCGGAGGACGATGAGGAAGCCTTCCTGACCATTTATGAGCACACAGCGGAGTGGGAAAACCTACCGACTGGCCAGTGTGCAGAAGTGGTGGCTCCGTTTCTGGTCGGCGATGCCCAAAAGGCCTACTTCGACCTAAGTCGAGAGGACGCCCAGGAGGCTCAAAGGTGAGATCCTTGTCTGGCTTGGGGTCAATACATATGTGAGGGCTCGGCGTGTGTTTTCGTGGGCCTATGTGGAGACCCGACCCGCCCAGTCTCAGGCTTATGACCTCCTGCAGCTGGTAAAGAGGTGGCTCCAGCCTGAGACTTTGTCTCCAGCCCAGATAGTGGAGAGGGTGGTGGTTGACCAGCTGGTGAGGACTCTGCCAGCCGCTATCCAACATTGGGTGGGGAAAGGGGACCCAGGCACACTCGACCAGGTGGTCAGCCTGATCGAGCGCTACTCGGCCACTCAGTACTTTATCCGGGGCTCTGCCCCATCGCGGCTGTCATGCCAATCCCTGCCAATCCAGGAGTCGGGAAAGGGGTCGCGTCCCTCTACTGGGGACAGTCAGCATCGTACCCGTGCTGAAGGGGAACCTTGGAGTGAGAGTGGCAGGAGACTGATTCCCTCCCAAACTGTCATAAGAACTAACAGTACCTCCACCCTTAGGTGCTGGCAGTGTCAGGGGCCGGAACATGTGGTTGCTAATTGTCCCCTGACTGCGGAACCCATGGACTGCGGATATAGCCGCTGGGTCTCAATGTATGCCCAGACCGTCTGCACAGCGAGCGCCGACCCCAGGGACAGTGAACTCCAACTATGCCAGGTACTGGTTAATGGGTACCCCACGGAGGCCCTCCTGGACTCAGGGAGCCTCGTGACTCTGGTACATGGGTCGCTGGTGGCAGGAGACAACCCCAGTGGACCACCAGTTGGGGTTGTGTGTATCCTTGGGGACCTCCGAGAGTATCCAACTGCGGAGGTAGTTTTGTCCACGCCATGTGGAGATATAAAACATGTGATGGGGGTGGTAAAAACTCTTCCCTATGGGACTGTGCTGTGAAGAGACTTGCCCCTGTTCTGGACTCTGTGGAAAAACAAAATCCACTCTCCCCCGGTAAAATGTATTACAGGCGCTGTACACGACGAACCTGCCATAGGCGTGTCCAACCTAGGGACAGAGTGTGACCCCGATAGGTTTCCCTTAGAGGTGCTGGCAGGAGAGGTCGAGGAGGCCCCATCGATCCCCGAGCTGGAAGTGTCCCAGGACACATTTGGGACGGCTCAGCTACAGGATCCCACCCTGACTCAGGCACAGGAAAGGGTAGTAGAGGTAAATGGCGTAGCCCAACAGCCCAGTGCAGATACTGAATTTCCACGCATGGTAGTCAAAGGTGAGTTGCTTTATAGGATAGATAAGATCAGGGACGAGGTCGTGGAACAGTTGGTGGTACCTCAGTCATACCGTCGGGTGATTCTAGATTTGGCACACACACACTTGCTGGGTGGACACTTAGGGGTAAAAAATACGCAAGAACGTATCTTGCAGTGGTTCTTTTGGCCTGGGGTTTATGCGGAGGTCAAAAGGCACTGCGAATCCTGCCCCGAATGTCAGTTGACCACACCCACCACCAGTTTCCGTAGCCCATTGATACCCCTGCCAGTCATAGAGGTACCTTTTGAACGGATTGCAATGGACTTGGTAGGATCCAATGTAAAATCCGCCCGTGGCCACCAACATATACTAGTGGTCATCGACTATGCCACCCGGTACCCGGAGGCTATACCACTACGCCACACCTCGGTAAAACTGATCGCACGGAAGCTATTTGCCATGTTCTGTCACCTTGGACTACCTAAGGAGATCCTGACGGATCAGGGGACCCCTTTTATGTCCAAAGTGACAAGGGAACTGTGCAAATTGCTAAAAGTTAAACAGTTGCGCACCTCCGTGTACCACCCTCTAACCGACGGGCTAGTAGAATGGTTCAATAAAACCCTCAAGTCCATGTTAAAAAAGGTGGTTTGTAAGGACGGAAGGGATTGGGACATGTTGCTATCCTATTTGATGTTCGCCGTCCGTGAGGTACCCCAGGCTTCCACAGGGTTCTCTCCCTTTGAGTTATTGTACGGCAGACACCCTAGGGATCTGTTGGACATAGCCAAAGAGACATGGGAACAAGAGCCGACTCCACACGTGGCTAGTATGCAGGACCGGTTCGCGGCGGTCATGCCCATTGTAAAAGAACATCTGTTAGATGCCCAGGCAGACCAGAGGCGCACATATAATAAAAGAGCCAGAGTCAGGTCTTTTAACAAGGGCGATCGGGTGTTAGTACTGGTACCCACAGCTGAGAGTAAGCTCATGGCCAAATGGCAAGGGCCATATGAGGTTCGAGAAAAAGTGGAGGAGGTAAATTACTGGGTGTATCAGCCCCGAAGGAGGAAACCTGAGCAGCTTTACCATGTAAACCTGCTAAAGCCTTGGAAAGATCGAGAGTGTTTAGTTACAGACATCACCCCAGGCATATCGCCAGAGAGTTCTCTACCTTCAGCCAGGGAAGCGTCCAAGGGGGAGGTCACGATAAGTGATGCCCTCATTAAACAGCAGCGACGGGAGGCTCGCTCGCTGGTGCAGCACAATACCGACGCGTTCTCAGAGCTACCGGGTAGGACTACGGTTATCCAACATGACATTGTCACCGAACCTGGGGTAAGGGTGCGAATAAGACCGTACCGGGTACCCGAAGCCCGGAGGCAAGCCATCACGGCTGAGGTAAAACAAATGCTTCAGTTAGGCGTCATAGAGGAATCACTGAGTGAGTGGGCTAGCCCCACTGTACTGATTCCAAAACCAGACAGATCATTGCGCTTTTGTAACGATTTCCGGAAACTGAATGAAGCGTCAAACTTTGACCCCTATCCAATGCCCAGGGTTGGACGAGCTGATTGAGATACTGGGGCAGGCCTAGTACTTTACCACGCTCGATCTCACCAAGGGTTACTGGCAGGTACCTCTCACAGATTCAGCGAAGGAAAAGACCGCCTTCATAACTCCGGAGGGTCTATACCACTAGGTGGTCTTACCTTTTGGGTTACATGGGGCCCTGGCTACATTCTAGAGGTTGATGGACATAGTGCTCAAGCCTCATCAGGAGTACGCATCCGCGTATCTAGATGATATTATCATCTTTCGCACCAACTGGCATACGCACCTATCACAGGTACCAGCGGTGCTGGATTTTCTCAGAGCCGCGGGGTTAACGGCAAACCCCAAAAAATGTGCGATAGGGCTAGAGGAAGCACGATATTTGGGGTATGTGATAGGCCGAGGAGCTATCAAGCCCCAAATCAATAAAGATGAGGCCATAAAAAACTGGCCTAAACCGTCAAGTACAAACCAGGTGAGGGCGTTCCTTGGCATCCTTGGGTATTACCGCCGGTTTATACCTAATTTTACTGGATGAATGGCAGCCCTGACCGATCTCTTGTAAGGGAAACAATCGGTAATGGTTCGCTGGAACCCTCAGGCAGAAGAAGCTTTTCAGTCCATGAAGTTGGGCCTGTGTGGACAGCCGGTCCTCATCAGCCCCAACTTCAAGGAAACCTTCATTGTACAGACAGATGTCTCGGAGGTAGGCCTAGGGGTAGTATTGTCACAAAAAGTGAATGGTGAAGAGCACCCGGTCACCTACTTGAGTAGAAAACTTGTCCCGGCAGAGAAAAACTATAGCGTGGTAGAGAAGGAGTGTTTGGCTATTAAGTGGGCCTTGGAATCACTACGTTATTATTTACTCGGGCGTCAGTTCCGCTTGGTGACGGACCACTCACCCTTGGTATGGATGAGGAATGCCAAGGAGAGGAATGCGCGAGTCACCATGTGGCTCCTGTCGCTGCAAAATTTCAGTTTCTCTGCAGAACATCGCCCTGGGAAGTTGCAAGCAAACGTGGATGCCCTTTCCCGGACACCCTGTATGATGGCAAATGTTCAACCCCACAAGTTTGAAAAGAGGAGAGGGGGATATGTGAGGCAGTGACCAGTATACGAAGGATGTTATATATCCCCCAGAATGTGTACAGAGACCTATTAAATCCATTGGAGTGCATTGCAGTCACAAACTCACCTGCGGCTGCAATGCAGGAATGAAGGTGAGCAATGACCTGGTCAGACTACCTGGCTAAGGCAGATTAAGTAAAATCCAGCAGGGCCTTCATTTCTTGGAGGAGGTCACAGGAGGCAGTGGGGCGGCCTCCTCCTTCCAACCCGAGTTTTCCAGTGGCTCTTGCCACAGGTCCTTTAAAACCCCTGCACTAAGGATTAGTGTTGTTCTATGTTGGAACCTGCTAGGAGCATAGCAGGGAAGCTCAGCGGATTGAGGGTGGCTGAACCCACGCCTGGGAAGCCTCTGCACCTGTCAGCCTGTGAGCAGCCCGGCGCGGCCGTTGCCTACGGCAACCATTGTTTACAGACTTGTGTTAACCCGGCTGCGAACCGGAAGACTGCCCTGTTTACCCGTGAGTTGCTGAATAAAGCAGTTTATGTTGGACTTGCTTGGGTCACTGCCTCAGTTACTGCATGGTGTGACCACCGCTGCCTTACACCAGAGAAAATTTTGAATTCGCCCAACATAGGGACTTAACTCTAAAAGTGTTCAGTAAGGTAACTGTTACAAACGGCACAGCACAGGAGTCGGGGGCTGACACCAGGTTTCCTTATTTCATGTTTAGTGGGGACTTACTGTACCGGGTTACTAAGGAGAGAGAGGAGATAGTGGAACAATTGTTGGTACCAAGAACCTAGATGGAGGTTGTTAGACATGGCCCATTCAAATGTCTTGGGTGGCTATCTGGGAGTGGACAAAACTCAAGAATGGATCATGCAGAGGTTTAATTTGTCCAGATGTCAATGTGAAATCCTAAGGTATTGCAATTCCTGTCCCACCGGCCATTTAACTGCTCCCACCTCTTACTTTCAAAATACTCTCATGCTGCTATCCATCAAAGCAGAGAAAGAGAGGGACCCCGTTGAAACTCTACGTTGGCTGGTTAAGCCAGATGGGGACACTGAAGATGTCACAGTAGCCGAAACAATGTCAAAGGCCGAAAAACTGCAATGTCGGGAATTGTTGCAGCAGAATTGGGACCTGTTCTCAGATTTGCTGAGGTGTACAGATGTCATAGAACATGTGGCTCTGACGGAACCACATGTTTGGGTGAATTCGAAGCCCTATCGAACTCCAGGGGCCCACTGAGAAAAGATCTTTAAGGAAGTGAAGCGTATATGCTGAATCTTGAGGTCATGGAGGAATCTAAGAGCGGGGGGTCTAACCCGATTGTCCTTGTTCAAAAACCCAATAGAGATTCAGTATTGATTATTGGAAGCTGAACAAAGTCTACAAGTTCGGCACATATCCGATGCCACATGTCAATGAGCTGATCAAGAGACTTGGGCCGGCAAGGTACATAACCACCTTGGATCTAACAGAAAGATATTGGCAAATCCCCATGTGACAAGAAGGCAAGGAGAAGACGGCTTTCTCTACACCCGAAGGTTGCTTCCAATATGTTCGAATGCCATTTTGACTGCAGGGAGCTCCGGCCACCTTCCAGAGGCCCATGAACCGGATTCTCACACCCCACAAGAATTATGATGCGGCATACCTGGATGGTATCGTAATCTTAACCCTGGATTGGGGAAGTCACCTGGGAAAGGTCCAGGCAGTATTTGATACACTCAGTAAAGCGGGGTTCTCTATAATTCAAAAAAAATGTGTAATTGGGAAAGAAGAGGCCTTGGATATGTAGTAGGTAGTGTAGTGTAGGAGGCAGAGATGGACTTTCATGAACTGAAAGTGGCACTGTGTGAGCAGCCAGTCCTGATTAACTCCGACTTAAATAAGGAGTTTGTACTCCAAATGGATGCTTCAGAAGTTGAATTGGGAGCGGTCCATTCTCAAGAGACACACAGAGAGGAGAATCCTGTTCTCTACCTGAGTAGAATACTGTTGGCATTTGAGGAAAATTATTCCGTTGTAGAAAAGGAATGCCTGGCCATAAAGGGGGCTGTGGACACATTGAAATACTATCTCTTAGAGCGAGAATTTAAATTAGTGTCAGACCATGACCCATTCAGGTGGATGAGGGAGAAAAAGGGGAAAAGTGCTTGTGTTATCCACTCATTTCTAAACCTGCAGAATTTCTACTTCCATGTACATCATAGTGCCAGGAGTTACTTGACAATGCCTATCCCCTCTAGAGAATCCCTTGTCTAGTGGTAGATGGTGCAAGTCTATGGCTTTAGGCAGAGGGGGGGATGTAAGGTAGCTGTTAGACACATAGTGGATGGGATACAAACTTGAAGTAATGCTTTAATGCATATAAGACTAAAAGGGGTTAATCGGTCATGACTAGAGATGAGCGTTGTTCTACTCGAACTGTTCGCCAATCTCAAATTCGAGCTGTTTTGGGCGGTGTTCGAGCCGTTCGGCGAACACGAACAATTTGAGAAAAATTCGGCTGTTCGAGGTTATGTTCGATAACTGTTCGTGCACCAAAATCATAACTGGATTTTTTCTCAGTAATGATGAAAATTAATGTTAATACGCAGTTTGAGTGTATAGCGGGGTGGGGGGAGGGGCAGGGGATGGATCTCTGCAGGAACAATGAAGATCTCCATTTTTTTTTCTCTTTCCCGCATTTGCAGTGGGGAGGTGCAATCTGTCAGCCTATCAGCAGCGCACACACGGAGCGAAGTGCTTTTTTTCACACAAGCAAGGGCATGTGTCATTGGCAGTGTATGTCACATGTCCTTGCCCTATAAGACCAAGCCATTTTCCCCGTCGCCACCATTTTCTCACTGCTGCAGCTGCGTGTTAGACGGCACCGCTGTTGCTGTGTGCGCTATACCTTGTTAATTTCAAGCCAATTTTCGCACAAATATACAGATAGCTTGGGAGTAGGGAATAGTTGTGATTGCAGTCCTTTTAAGGACTAGGTTACAGCATTTCCTACGACTTTTATCAGGGAGGTCTGTGCTCTTAAATAGATAGGTTGTGGGAGTAAAGATTAATTGTAATTGGAGTCCTTTTCAGGACTAGGTTACATCAGTTCCTATCAGTTTTTGCCAGGCAGGTCTGTGCCAGTGCTGTGCAAGTTTTTTTCACAGCATTTGGCTGAATCTAGCAAAGCTAATCCTTTTTGGCCTATTGCAGAGTGTGTTAGTCAGTGGAGTAGCCTATCTGTGTTGCAAGATATACCACCTGTGTATAGAATACCAATTTTTTTTACTGCACCTAGTGAAGTAAAATCTTTTGGGCATAGCATCATTCTATTAGTCCATCTATACTGACCTCCATCAGGTTGCAAATTAAAACTAATTTTTATCTGCATCTACAGTACCTCTGAAAAAATATTTGGGCTTCTACCTGTGTGTGGGACTTGTTGTATTAGTCCATCTATACTGACCTCCATCAGGTTGCAAACTGAATATATTTTTTTCCTGCATCTACCTCTGAAAAAATATTGGGCTTCTAGCGGTGTGTGGGACTTGTTCTATTAATCCATCTATACTGACCTCCATCAGGTTGCAAACTGAATATAATTTTTTTCTGCATCTAGCCCTGAAAAAATATTTGGCCTTCTAGTAGTGTGTCGGACTTTCTCTATTAGTCCATCTATACTGACCTCCATCAGGTTGCAAACTGAATATAATTTTTTTCTGCATCTAGCTCTGAAAAAATATTTGGCCTTCTAGTAGTGTGTCGGACTTTCTCTATTAGTCCATCTATACTGACCTCCATCAGGTTGCAAACTGAATATAATTTTTTTCTGCATCTAGCTCTGAAAAAATATTTGGCCTTCTAGCAGTGTGTGGGACTTTCTCTATTAGTCCATCTATACTGACCTCCATCAGGTTGCAAATTAAAACTAATTTTTATCTGCATCTACAGTACCTCTGAAAAAATATATGGGCTTCTAGCTGTGTGTGGGACTTGTTGTATTAGTCCATCTATACTGACCTCCATCAGGTTGCAAACTGAATATATTTTTTTCTGCATTTACCTCTGAAAAAATATTGGGCTTCTAGCTGTGTGTGGGACTTGTTGTATTAGTCCATCTATACTGACCTCCATCAGGTTGCAAACTGAATATATTTTTTTCTACATCTACCTCTGAAAAAATATTGGGCTTCTAGCTGTGTGTGGGTCTTGTTCTATTAATCCATCTATACTGACCTCCATCAGGTTGCAAACTGAATATAATTTTTTTCTGCATCTAGCTCTGAAAAAATATTTGACCTTCTAGTAGTGTGTCGGACTTTCTCTATTAGTCCATCTATACTGACCTCCATCAGGTTGCAAACTGAATATAATTTTTTTCTGCATCTAGCTCTGAAAAATATTTGGCCTTCTAGTAGTGTGTCGGACTTTCTCTATTAGTCCATCTATACTGACCTCCATCAGGTTGCAAACTGAATATATTTTTTTCTGCATCTACCTCTGAAAAAATATTTGGCCTTCTAGTAGTGTGTCGGACTTTCTCTATTAGTCCATCTATACTGACCTCCATCAGGTTGCAAATTAAAACTAATTTTTATCTGCATCTACAGTACCTCTGAAAAAATATTTGGGCTTCTACCTGTGTGTGGGACTTGTTGTATTAGTCCATCTATACTGACCTCCATCAGGTTGCAAACTGAATATATTTTTTTCCTGCATCTACCTCTGAAAAAATATTGGGCTTCTAGCTGTGTGTGGGACTTGTTCTATTAATCCATCTATACTGACCTCCATCAGGTTGCAAACTGAATATAATTTTTTTCTGCATCTAGCTCTGAAAAAATATTTGGCCTTCTAGTAGTGTGTCGGACTTTCTCTATTAGTCCATCTATACTGACGTCCATCAGGTTGCAAACTGAATATAATTTTTTTCTGCATCTAGCTCTGAAAAAATATTTGGCCTTCTAGTAGTGTGTCGGACTTTCTCTATTAATCCATCTATACTGACCTCCATCAGGTTGCAAACTGAATATAATTTTTTTCTGCATCTAGCTCTGAAAAAATATTTGGCCTTCTAGCAGTGTGTGGGACTTTCTCTATTAGTCTATCTATACTGACCTCCATCAGGTTGCAAACTGAATATATTTTTTTCTGCATCTTCCTCTGAAAAAAATATTTGGCCTTCTAGTAGTGTGTCGGACTTTCTCTATTAGTCCATCTATACTGACCTCCATCAGGTTGCAAATTAAAACTAATTTTTATCTGCATCTACAGTACCTCTGAAAAAATATTTGGGCTTCTAGCTGTGTGTGGGACTTGTTGTATTAGTCCATCTATACTGACCTCCATCAGGTTGCAAACTGAATATATTTTTTTCTGCATCTACCTCTGAAAAAATATTGGGCTTCTAGCTGTGTGTGGGACTTGTTCTATTAATCCATCTATATTGACCTCCATCAGGTTGCAAACTGAATATAATTTTTTTCTGCATCTAGCTCTGAAAAAATATTTGGCCTTCTAGTAGTGTGTCGGACTTTCTCTATTAGTCCATCTATACTGACCTCCATCAGGTTGCAAACTGAATATATTTTTTTCTGCATCTACCTCTGAAAAAATATTTGGCCTTCTAGTAGTGTGTCGGACTTTCTCTATTAGTCCATCTATACTGACCTCCATCAGGTTGCAAATTAAAACTAATTTTTATCTGCATCTACAGTACCTATGAAAAAATATTTGGCCTTCTAGCTGTGTGTGGGACTTGTTGTATTAGTCCATCTATACTGACCTCCATCAGGTTGCAAACTGAATATAATTTTTTTCTGCATCTAGCTCTGAAAAAATATTTGGCCTTCTAGTAGTGTGTCGGACTTTCTCTATTAGTCCATCTATACTGACCTCCATCAGGTTGCAAATTAAAACTAATTTTTATCTGCATCTACAGTACCTCTGAAAAAATATTTGGGCTTCTAGCTGTGTGTGGGACTTGTTGTATTAGTCCATCTATACTGACCTCCATCAGGTTGCAAACTGAATATATTTTTTTCTGCATCTACCTCTGAAAAAATATTGGACTTCTAGCTGTGTGTGGGACTTGTTGTATCAGTCCATCTATACTGACCTCCATCAGGTTGCAAACTGAATATAATTTTTTTCTGCATCTAGCTCTGAAAAAATATTTGGCCTTCTAGTAGTGTGTCGGACTTTCTCTATTAGTCCATCTATACTGACCTCCATCAGGTTGCAAATTAAAACTAATTTTTATCTGCATCTACAGTACCTCTGAAAAAATATTTGGGCTTCTAGCAGTGTGTGGGACTTGTTCTATTAGTCCATCTATACTGACCTCCATCAGGTTGCAAACTGAATATATTTTTTTCTGCACCTACCTCTGAAAAAATATTGGGCTTCTAGCTGTGTGTGGGTCTTGTTCTATTAATCCATCTATACTGACCTCCATCAGGTTGCAAACCTAATATAATTTTTTTCTGCATCTAGCTCTGAAAAAATATTTGGCCTTCTAGTAGTGTGTCGGACTTTCTCTATTAGTCCATCTATACTGACCTCCATCAGGTTGCAAATTAAAACTAATTTTTATCTGCATCTACAGTACCTCTGAAAAAATATTTGGGCTTCTAGCAGTGTGTGGGACTTGTTCTATTAGTCCATCTATACTGACCTCCATCAGGTTGCAAACTGAATATATTTTTTTCTGCACCTACCTCTGAAAAAATATTGGGCTTCTAGCTGTGTGTGGGTCTTGTTCTATTAATCCATCTATACTGACCTCCATCAGGTTGCAAACCTAATATAATTTTTTTCTGCATCTACCTCTGAAAAAATATTTGGGCTTCTAGCTGTGTGTGGGACTTGTTGTATTAGTCCATCTATACTGACCTCCATCAGGTTGCAAACTGAATATATTTTTTTCCTGCATCTACCTCTGAAAAAATATTGGGCTTCTAGCTGTGTGTGGGTCTTGTTCTATTAATCCATCTATACTGACCTCCATCAGGTTGCAAACTGAATATAATTTTTTTCTGCATCTAGCTCTGAAAATATATTTGGCCTTCTAGTAGTGTGTCGGACTTTCTCTATTAGTCCATCTATACTGACCTCCATCAGGTTGCAAACTGAATATAATTTTTTTCTGCATCTAGCTCTGAAAAAATATTTGGCCTTCTAGTAGTGTGTCGGACTTTCTCTATTAGTCCATCTATACGGACCTCCATCAGGTTGCAAACTGAATATAATTTTTTTCTGCATCTAGCTCTGAAAAAATATTTGGCCTTCTAGTAGTGTGTCGGACTTTCTCTATTAGTCCATCTATACTGACCTCCATCAGGTTGCAAATTAAAACTAATTTTTATCTGCATCTACAGTACCTCTGAAAAAATATTTGGGCTTCTAGCTGTGTGTGGGACTTGTTGTATTAGTCCATCTATACTGACCTCCATCAGGTTGCAAATTCAAAATAATTTTTTTCTGCATCTAACCCAACCAATAGTTTTGGCCTAATACCACAGTTTGGCCACTCAGGTCTGCTCGGTTACCATCCATTGTTTTTTTGTGCAAACAACTCCAGAGTTGTGAATTAGTTAACCACCAAAATGAGTGGAAAAAGGCCTGCTGCTGGTGGAAAGGGGAATAGGCGTGTTGGGAAGGGGAAAAAAGGTTGTGTCCGTGGGGTAGGTGTTAAAGCAACAGTAACATCTGCAGAAGAAAGACCATCTTCCAGCCAAACTAAAATGTCTACTTCTTTTAGCGGACAATGTGATAAGATCCCTTTCTTACGGCCACGCCAATCGCTACAAATTCCAGATGAGGCACAAAAACAGCAGGTGCTTCAACGGATATCAAGTGCTCCTTTAAGTGGGCTCTCCTCCACATCAACTTCAACATCACAAATACTCCAGTCCTCAAAGGTGTCACCCAAATCGCACTTGCTTCCTCACAGCTCCCAAATCTCCAGCTGCCCGTCTGAGTATGAGGTAGAACAGATGGTTGAGTCTGCAGAGCTGTTTACTCATACTATAGCCTGGGAATCAGAGGTCGACTCCAGCGCTTCTGTGAATCCAGACGAGGAAATGATCTGCACTGATGCCCAGAATCTTTATGAGTCGGATCCAGGACCAGACGCAGAAGGTTCTGACCATAATGTAGACCCTCATTCCCAAATTGTAACTCCTGTTGGTGGAGACAATGAGGAAGACGATGATAAGACTCAAATACCTGATTGGAGCGACAACTTTAGTTTTTTGTCAGGGCAGGAACAGGTTGGCTCTGAGGACGACGGGTGTGATAACGCACAGGGTGATGATGATGAGGTCGGAGATTCCACTTACTGTCAACCCACAGTCAGCCAAGAGATGAGGTCAGCAGAGGAGGTGGAGGAAGATGCTAGTGACGACGAGGTCAGGTTGCGCCTTCCTGGACAGAGACGTAGTACTGGAAGCACGTCAACAACTGCATCCTCAAACACAACTCTGCCTCTCACCACAAGTCGTGGTGGCTCTTCAGGTCGCATGGGTGCTAAGCCTTGCATAGCCTGGGCATTTTATCAGATCGATAAAGATGACCCAACTCGTGTTATCTGTAACATTTGTCAGCAAAAGCTAAGTAGAGGCCAAAAAATACATAGTTTGAGTACTTCATGCATGAACCGGCACATGGACATGAAGCATAAGTTGCAGTGGGAAGCTCAGTGTGCTACAATGCGGCCTAGCCGGCCGGGCCAACCACCGTCTGCCATATCTTGTGCATCCGCGGCCTCTTCATCCTCTGTGACTGGGGGGACAGCAGTCACACCTGTTTTGGGGCGCAGACCTGCCACCTCTTTACCCGCAACAGCCAGCGTGATTGGCAGGTCATCATTTTCTATGGAGGTGGTAACACCAGCTGGTGTTGAGCGCTGTCCGACATCGATAGCACCACCTTTGGATCAAGGCAACCTAACATGTCCGCCTGCATCTTCCTCACAGACCGGCAGTTTGCCGGGGACACCCTTATCAACCCCGTCTAAGCACAATAGCCAGCCCTCGGTCCCTCAGATGTGGACAAGTAAAAGACCATTTCCTCCTAGCCATGAGAAAGCTAAGAGGTTGAATTTCACCATCTGCAAGCTCTTGGCTACAGAAATGCTGCCTTTCCGCCTGGTGGAAACAGAGGATTTTTGAGACCTTATGTCCGTCGCAGTGCCCCAGTACCAGATGCCCAGTCGGCACTACTTCTCAAAGAAAGGTGTGCCTGCGCTCCACCAGCATGTCGCACACAACATCACCGCTTCTTTGAGAAACTCTGTGTGTGACAGGGTGCATTTCACCACAGACACTTGGACGAGTAGGCATGGACAGGGGCGTTACATGTCGCTGACTGGGCACTGGGTAACTATGGTGACAGCAGGACAAGGGGCTGCTGTCCAAGTCTTGCCGTCCCCACGAGTTGTGCGTCAATCCTCTTTATGTCAAAGTTCCTCCACTGCTTCTGCCTCCTCAACCTCCTCTCGGTCTTCCACCTGCACCCAAAGCCTGTCTGGTCATGCCACAAGCTTTCTAACTGCGCAGAAGGGATCCTGCACACCTCCTTACTATGCTGGCAGTAGGGCTCAACGTCATCAGGCGGTTTTTACATTGAAATGTCTGGGAAATGTGAGTCACACAGCTGAGGAGTTGTGGTCAGCTCTGGAGAACCAATTTCATGAATGGTTGTCTCCACTGGACCTGAAACCAGGGAAGGCCGTGTGCGACAATGCTGCAAACCTGGGTGCGGCCCTTCGCCGGGGCAATGTCACACACGTGCCTTGTATGGCTCACGTGTTGAACCTGGTTGTCCAGCAATTTTTAGCCCACTATCCCAGACTAGATGGCCTTCTGCAGAGGGCACGGTCGCTGTGTGCTCACTTCTGCCGTTCGCATCCCGCAGCTCAGTGACTTACATCTCTACAGAAGTCGTTGGGCCTGCCACTTCACCGGCTAAAATGCGATGTGCCTACCCGGTGGAATTCAACTCTGCACATGTTGCAGCGACTGTGGCAGCACCGACAAGCCCTGGTGCAATACGTTCTGACGTATAGCCTGGGCCAACGAGATTCAGAGGTGGGGCAAATCACGCTGGAGGAGTGGTCTCAGATCAGGGACCTATGCACCCTTCTGCACAGTTTTGAAATGGCGACGAAGATGTTTAGTGCTGACGATGCCATTATCAGCATGACTATTCCGGTGATTTACATGCTGGAGCACATGTTAAACAGAATTCGGAGTCAGGTGGTGGCACAAGAGGAGGTGGAGGAAGTAGAGGAGGAGGAGTTGTATGCGGAAGGGCTAACATCTGCAAGGTCCAGACGGTCGGCAGCACCAAGGCGGCAGGCATGTGAGGGTTGGGGAGATGGTTTTACCAGGGCGCATGGTAGCAGCCAAACTAGTGAGGAAGGTGCAGGAGCCCAGGAAGAAGTGGAGGACGAACTGATGGAAGACTCATCAGATGAGGGAGACCTTGATCACATTTCTGTTGTGCGAGGTTGGGGGCAGAGGACAGAGGAAGGAAGCATGATTGTTAAATCGACACCAACACAACAGGGACTTGGTGCTCCTGGATGCGCAACACACATGAGTGACTTCTTGCTGCACTACCTGCAACATCACCCTCGAATTGTGAGAATTAGAAATAATCCTGACTACTGGGTTGCCACACTGTTAGATCCCCGGTACAAAAGTAAATTTGCAGAAATTATTCCTGCCATAGAAAGGGATGCACGCATGCAGGAGTATCAGCAGAGACTGTTGCAGAATCTTACATGTGCTTTTCCACAAAATACCAGTGGTGCACGTAGTGAATCTCACAGTTCCAACTTGCCAACCGTGGGACCGTCAAGTGTTCAGCACTCAAACCGTAACAGAACCACAGTATCTGCTGGTAACATCAATTTTGCGGAATCATTTCACCACTTTTTTAGCCCATCCTTTGCAAGGCCACAGGAGACAAGAAGTCTGACACATAGTCAACGCCTAGAGACGATAGTACAGGAGTATCTCCAAGTAAACATTGAAGCCACGACTGTGTCACTGGACCCTTGCTCTTTTTGGGCTTCCAATCTGGATAAATGGCCGGAGCTAGCCACTTACGCCTTGGAGATCTTGTCATGCCCCGCAGCCAGCGTTCTGTCTGAACGTGTGTTCAGCGCTGCTGGTGGTGTGCTGACAGATAAGCGCACGCGGCTCTCCACTGATAATGTAGACAGACTCACGTTCATAAAGATGAACAAATCATGGATCCGAAACGACTTTTCTACCCCTGTGTCATCCTGGGGAGAGTAAAAGCTTGATGATTGGTTAAAATCACCCTACCAACCGTTTTAAGCTTTCAAATTACTAATCATGTTTATCTGTATCTTGACTGGAAAATAATTTGGGCTTTGTAGCAGTGTGCAGCACTGATCCTATTAGGCCATCTATACTAAAGCTTCACCAGATTTAAAATTAAAAATAATTTTTAGCTGCATCTAGCCCGGAAAATAATTTTGGGGCTCCGAGATGCGCAAGGCACATAAGTGCCTTCTTGCTGCACTACCTGCAGCATGACCCTCATATTGTCAGAATTCGAAGTAATCATGACTACTGGGTTGCCACACTCTTAGATCCCCCAAACTTTTCGATCAACCTTTTCATTTTAATAAAGACCAAAAAAATGGTCATTTTTGAAATTATAAGCATTAGCAGGTTGTTAGAAACTGAAATCAAACAGTTTTCAACTCAAAACTTTATTCTAGGTGATGTTACATTTTCACATAGGACCCCTTGTTCGAAAGGAGCTTCTGAACTCTCTCGTCCATTGAATTTGTCAGGTTTTGGATGGTTTCTGCTTCAATTGTTTTGCATGAGGACAGAATACCCTCCCAGAGCTGTTGCTTAGATGTGAACTGCTTCCCGCCATCATAGACACTCCTTTTAATGATGCTCCAAAGGTTCTGAATGGGGTAGAGGTCAGGGGAGCATGGGGGTCACACCATAAGTTTGTCCCCTTTTATGCCCATATCAGCCAGAGATGCAGATGTTTTATGTGCAGCATGAGATGGTGCATTATCATGCAGAAAAATGATCTTGCTGTGAAATACACGGTTCTTCTTCTTGAACCATGGCAGGAAGTGCTGTTTGAGAAAATCCACATACATTATGGAGTTCATCTTTAGCGCCTTCAGGGATCCTAAAGGGGCCGACAATCTCTCTCCCCATGATTCCAGCCCAAAACATTACTCCACCTCCTCCTTGTTGGCGCTGTAGCCGTCTTTGCGTGGGGTGTCCATCAACCAGCCATCCTCCACTCCATCCATCTGGACCATCGAGCGCTGCACGGCACTCATCCGTGAACAAAACAGTTTTGAAATAAGTCTTCATGTAATGTTTGGCCCACTGGAGCCATTTCTGCTTGTGTGAAGTGGATAGAGGAGGTCGACAGAATGGCGCATGCACAGCTGCAAACCTCTGAAGGACCCTGCATCTTGTTGTTCGGGGGACGTTGGAGGCACAAGCAGCTTCAAAAACTTGTCTGCTGCTATGACAAGGCTTTTTTGCCGCTGCTCTTTCAACCTGACGTAATTGCCTGTAGGAAAGAGTCCTCAATTTGCCCTTATCAGCACGCACACGTGTGTACTGTGAATCAGCTACATACTTCTTGATTGCCAAGACACTTCATCCTGATCATCGCACAATGTTGATTGTAGTCATGCCTTGACCTAAACACTCCACAATTTGTTGCTTCTCAGCAGCCGACACATCCTTTTTCTTTCCCATTTTGGCAGAAAATGTAGGCTGCTTAATAATGTGAGAGAGCCTTCTTAAGTAGTCTTGCCTTTCATTGGACACACCTGCCAAACTAATTAGCACAGGTGTCTGCAATTGCTTACAGTGATATAAAGAGCCCTGACACACATCACCATCAATGAGTTTAACTAACAAACAAACAAATTCTTCCCTTATCACTCCTAATCACTTTTTGCATAATAATTTGGAACGCAGTGTACATGTGCTTTTCCACAAAACACCAGTGGTTCACGTAGTGAATCTTACAGTTCTAACTTGCCAACCGTGGTCTGTATGGAGTTGTTCAATAAAGGGCCCAAAATTAAGATAACATAGATGGGAGAGGTCTCTATGAATAGGAATTCCTAAGTATTTGATACTCTGTGAGGGCCAGGCAAAGGGAAAGTTGGACTGGATGGAATCCTATATGGATTTGGGGAGGGAGACATCGAGGGCCTCAGACTTCGCTGCATTGATTTTAAAATTTTACCATGTAACAAAGTGATCTATTTCAGCCATAACAGCATGGATGGATATATGTGATTGAGTGATATATACTAGGACATCATCAGCAAATAGAGAGCACTTGTACTCGGTGCCTCCCACCTCAATCCACCTAATATTGGGGTTATGGCGAATTGATGAGAGCAGGTGCTCCGTCACTAGGATGTATAAGAGAGGGGACAGAGGACATCACTTCCTTGTCCCATTGGTGATTGTGAAAGGTGATGAAAATGTTCTGATGCACCCCCTGGGCCTTGGGACACCCGGAGCCGGACCCTTTTTAGTGGATGCTGGTGGTTGTAGTCTTCGTGGCGGCGACCCGGTTCCGTGGCTCAGGGCGGTCAAACCAGTGGCGGAACTATTTATGTGGTTTTGATGTTTAAATGTCCGACTACGCCACCCGTGGATTGCGGTCAGAGTGAACCGCCGCTACAGGGCAGACCGCTGAGGCTGGTGTTGTGGGTGCAGCAGAGCGTAGCATAACTCCCCACGGGAGGAGTATAGCCTCAGGGCAGTGTATGCGGAGGATGGGGATGATGGTGCAGGGCAGCAGCAGTAACGACACGGAGTCAGTGATGCAGTTCAGGGCCTTTACTCACAGTTCTTATTATCCAGACCACGTCTGCAGGTAACGGCTGCCCACGTCGTACTGTGCTCACCAGGTGAGGGGCTCAGACAACTCCCAGATAACTTTGGAGCACTTCACAGGACCCCCTTTGTGTGTCCTTTGTCTGGCCTTTCTTACCAACCCTTCTGTCCGGCTGCCTCGGGCCTCCTCTTGGTAAACTTGGCGCCAGTTTCCCTGACCCTATGTGGTGCCTTCCTAGCGGGTGTAGCGAGGGGCTGCGCCACATAAAATGTCAGAGCCTCCGGTTTCTAGCTGAGGGTCGTTTCCTGCCTCCACTAGTTCGGGGACCGGTCTCCCCCTTTGGCCTGACCCCTCCACGCAGGTGGATTCGGGCGTGCGGTGGCGACTCGCCCGTCCGCACCCCTGGGATCCCTTCATTCCTCGTTCCTGGAGCCTTCTCCGCTCCTCTTCCTTCCTTCTCCCTCTTCCAGGCCCGGGCCTCTGTTACTAGGCCCGCCTCCGGAGCAGAGCTCATACAGAGCCCCTGCTCCCTGCCACTTCTGCTCAGACTTCTCTGCACTGAACTAAGATGGTGCCCACCTTTTATACTCCCTTCTCAATGCACCCAGGAACTGCTTCCTCCCTGCTCCTGCACTACAGGGTTCCCCTTCCTCAGTGTTCCCTCCCCCCACTCCAGCCAGGGACAGGGACTGTCGTGCCCATCTCAGGGGCATATTGGTCGCCCTGCCCCACGGCAATGTGGTGTAATGCATGCAGGTGTCGGGTTCTGATCCACACTCCATCCTTACCTGAGAGTGAGATATCATACCTCTGGGTGAGGTGCAATACGTCTGTAGCAACCGAGCCCTCAGGGTGCTACAGTTCCATTTATCTTCAGCCTAGGTGACGTATTGCGATACAGGGCCGTGATTTTGGCTATAAAAGGGTCCCCTAGACCCCTACCCCAAGCTTTTTAAGAGAATCATATATGGCGTGCCAGGAGACTCTATGGAATGCTTTCTCAGCATCCAACGAGAGTATCTAATTACAAATTTTTAACTGCATCTAGCCCAGGAAATACTTTGTGCCTAGTAGCAGTGTCTGCTAGTCAGCGGATTATCCCGGCTGTTAAGCAAGCTACACCACCTGTAGTTTAGACACTTAATTTTTTCAAAGGAAATGCTTCGGGACCATGGGATACTTAGTGAAGAGCATCAGGAGGCACCCCAAGGCATAGGGGCTGGGACTGGCAGTAGGATGCCTTGCGGTGGACAGCCGAGCTCGATCCTTATAAAAGCTTTTTAACTGCAGCAGCTTTAGTGGACGCTACTGGAGCTGGAATTACCGCGGCTGCTGGCATGAGACTTGCCCTCCAATAGATCCTTGTAAATGGATTTAAAGTGTATTCATTCAAATTAGAGAGACAATTTAAATTAAAAAGCTTAGAGCTGCCTCCACCACAGGGGGGCTCGCTCAACCCACCAGCGGACAGGCAACAGTATTGGGAGAGGGGGGCTGGCCGTCAGGGTTCACCGCGGCTCTGGCACAAACCCGGCGACACGGAGGTGGCACGGGCAGGAGCGGACTGGCCATGTCGGCTTCTCACTTTTTGGATTTTAGAAGGGCATGACATGCCTATATCTGTGTCTCCCCCTCCTTTTACTCCTCCACCTCTTTTATTTTCGCATGACTATATGTACTTGTCACTTTTCCATGTGTTAGTTATGTCTTCTGAGCAGTTTGTCAGCTTTTGGACACCTTTGAAGGTGTTTTCTATGTGTTTCTATGTGTTTTTGTTTGCCTGCCATTGGTTTTAACGGTGTTCGAAGGTGTTCGACGAACAGTTCGACGAACAGTTCGGCGAACACACGGGTGTTCGACGAACCGAACTCGAACACTACGGGGGTGGCTCAACACTAGTCATGACGGGTTGATTAGCAGCAGCTGAACGGCTGCTCACCATATCTCCAACCCTAGGTGGGATTCACTGGTTAAGTTGAGAGCTGTTCGTTTCACATATGGAGGTTGCAGGTCTCCTGGATTAAATGTCCTTTACTAAAGGACATGGAAGATGCATTCTAAGCCAGGTGGGCTAACCAGCATTATTGTATGGACTTGTTACTTTGTTTTACCTTGTGCTGGACAAAGGCGGTATTTAAGTTTTCTGGTGACGTGGTTTATGAGAATTGAAATAAAGCAGCTGGACTTTAAATAGAAACTGTTCCTTTGCATACCTCTTTAAGAAGACGAATGAGTCGACCTACCACAATACTTACAACAACTATATAAAATAAAAACATGAAGATGGGGCATTTATTTAGGTATATTAAGCACACATCCAAAATTGTGAATCAAAAATACTGTTGACTTTTCAACAATAACCATACTGTAAATACCATATTTTCAGACTATAATATGCACTTTTTCCCCCAATTTGGGGGGGGGGGAATGGGGGTGCATCTTATAGACCGAATGTAGCTTACCGGGCTGCAGCAGCTGCAGGAGTCGGGCGATACCATGAGCCCTGGACTGGGAAGAGGGCGTGTTCAGAGATCGATGCTGCGGGGCTATGCTGCGAGTCCCATTCTATGCTGGTAGAAGCGAAGAAGGGGGTGTTTGGTGGTGAAAGGGTCCCGCCGACATTTTGTGAAATCTTGGAGGTTTCAATGTGGCTGTCTCTGGGAAAGTGGCCTCTGTGGGCGGCACATGCACAGGTTGAGATCTCGGCACCGAGATCTCAATCTGCGCATGCTCCGCCTCCAGTTGACATTTTCCCGGAGACCACCGCATTGAAACCATGTAAGTGTGGGGACCCAGGGCTTTCACAAAATGTTGTTGGAGCCCACGCACCGCCAAGTACTGCTGAGCACTGCCAAACATCCCCTGCTATTAGCCTCGCAGCATCACCCTGCAGGGTCGCACCTCCTGTGACCCCGCTCCACAACCGTCACCGCGCTCCTTACCGATAAACTGAATTAAGACTGTAAGACGGACCCTCATTTGAAGCATTCATTTATTTTCCCTATTTTCGATGCATCTTATGGTTCAAAAAATACTGTAGATTTATATTTCATCATTTTCATATTTTTTTACTTTGATTTTTAGTAATTTTGACGCAGGTAATATTCATATATGTAACTGAAGTTTGTACAAATTGGGATAGTTACATTTCTTAAATTAAACACTTGCCACATGTAATTGTTATTAAAAAAGCATTCACATCAAAGTTTTTATCTTCTCAGTATATTGCAGTCATCATATTATATAGCACTGTGTACTTACACTTGCTCATTTTTCCTTTCTAACCAGTTATTTTTTCTTTTTTCTCTGCTCTATGTAGAAACAGGAAGTTTCCTTTCTGTGAGTCATTCCCTTTTTCAACTCCTGACCCAGCTGCTCGGCATTAGTGTTGAGCCACCCCCGTAGTGTTCGAGTTCGGTTCAGTTCGTCGAACACCCGTGTGTTCGCCGAACTGTTCGTCGAACTGTTCGTCGAACACCTTCGAACACCGTTAAAACCAATGGCAGGCAAACAAAAACACATAGAAACACATAGAAAACACCTTCAAAGGTGTCCAAAAGCTGACAAACTGCTCAGAAGACACAACTAACACATGGAAAAGTGACAAGTACATATAGTCATGCGAAAAGAAAAGAGGTAGAGGAGTAAAAGGAGGGGGAGACACAGATATAGGCATGTCATGCCCTTCTAAAATCCAAAAAGTGAGAAGCCGACACGTTCAGTCCGCTCCTGCCCGTGCCACCTCCGTGTCGCCGGGTTTGTGCCAGAGCCGCGGTGAACCCTGACGGCCAGCCCCCCTCTCCCAATACTGGTGCCTGTCCGCTGGTGGGTCGAGCGAGCCCCCCTGTGGTGGAGGCAGCTCTAAGCTTTATAATTTAAATTGTCTCTCTAATTTGAATGAATACACTTTAAATCCATTTACAAGGATCTATTGGAGGGCAAGTCTCATGCCAGCAGCCGTGTAATTCCAGCTCCAGTAGCGTCCACTAAAGCTGCTGCAGTTAAAAAGCTTTTATAAGGATCGAGCTCGGCTGTCCACCGCAAGGCATCCTACTGCCAGTCCCAGCCCCTATGCCTTGGGGTGCCTCCTGATGCTCTTCACTGAGTATCCCGTGGTCCCGAAGCATTTCCTTTGAAAAAATTAAGTGTCCAAACTACAGGTGGTGTAGCTTGCTTAACAACCGGGATAATCCGCTGACTAGTAGACACTGCTACTAGGCACAAAGTATTTCCTGGGCTAAATGCAGTTAAAAATTTGTAATTAGATACTCTCGTTGGATGCTGAGAAAGCATTCCATAGAGTCTCCTGGCAAACCATATATAGGGAGGGAGAAGGAAGGAAGAGGAGCGGAGAAGGCTCCAGGAAGGAGGAAAGAAGGGATCTCAGGGGTGCGGACGGGCGAGTCGCCACCGCACGCCCGAATCCACCTGCGTGGAGGGGTCAGGCCAAAGGGGGAGACCGGTCCCCGAAACTAGTGGAGGCAGGAAACGACCCTCAGCTAGAAAGAGGAGGCTGTGACATTTTATGTGGCGCAGCCCCTCGCTACACCCGCTAGGAAGGCACCACATAGGGTCAGGGAAACTGGCGCCAAGTTTACCAAGAGGAGGCCCGAGGCAGCCGGACAGAAGGGTTGGTAAGAAAGGCCAGACAAAGGACACACAAAGGGGGTGCTGTGAAGCGCTCCAAAGTTATCTGGGAGTTGTCTGAGCCCCTCACCTGGTGAGCACAGTACGACGTGGGCAGCCGTTACCTGCAGACGTGGTCTGGATAATAAGAACTGTGAGTAAAGGCCCTGGACTGCATCACTGACTCCGTGTCGTTACTGCTGCTGCCCTGCACCATCACCCCCATCCTCCGCATACACTGCCCTGAGGCTATACTCCTCTCGTGGGGAGTTATGCTACGCTCTGCTGCACCCACAACACCAGCCTCAGCGGTCTGCCCTGGAGCGGCGGTTCACTCTGACCGCAATCCACGGGTGTCGTAGTCGGACATTTAAACATCAAAACCACATAAGTAGTTCCGCCACTGGTTTGACCGCCCTGAGCCACGGAACCGGGTCGCCGCCACGGAGACTACAACCACCAGCATCCACCAAAAAGGGTCCGGCTCCGGGTGTCCCAAGGCCCAGGGGGCGCGTCAGAACATTTTCATCACCTTTCACAATCACCAATGGGACAAGGCAGGGATGTCCTCTGTCCCCTCTCTTATACATCCTAGTGACGGAGCACCTGCTCTCATCAATTCGCCATAACCCCAATATTAGGTGGATTGAGGTGGGAGGCACCGAGTACAAGTGCTCTCTATTTGCTGATGATGTCCTAGTATATATCACTCAATCACATATATCCATCCATGCTGTTATGGCTGAAATAGATCACTTTGTTACATGGTCAAATTTTAAAATCAATGCAGCGAAGTCTGAGGCCCTCGATGTCTCCCTCCCCAAATCCATATAGGATTCCATCCAGTCCAACTTTCCCTTTGCCTGGCCCTCACAGGGTATCAAATACTTAGGAATTCCTATTCATAGAGACCTCTCCCATCTATGTTATCTTAATTTTGGGCCCATTATTGAACAACTCCATACAGACCACGGTTGGCAAGTTAGAACTGTAAGATTCACTACGTGAACCACTGGTGTTTTGTGGAAAAGCACATGTACACTGTGTTCCAAATTATTATGCAAAAAGTGTTTAGGAGTGATAAGGGAAGAATTTGTTTGTTTGTCAGTTAAACTCATTGATGGTGATGTGTGTCAGGGCTCTTTATATCACTGTAAGTAATTGCAGACACCTGTGCTAATTAGTTTGGCAGGTGTGTCCAATGAAAGGCAAGACTACTTAAGAAGGCTGTCTCACATTTTTAAGCAGCCTACATTTTCTGCCAAAATGGGAAAGAAAAAGGATGTGTCGGCTGCTGAGAAGCAACAAATTGTGGAGTGTTTAGGTCAAGGCATGACTACAATCAACATTGTGCGATGATCAGGATGAAGTGTCTTGGCAATCAAGAAGTATGTAGCTGATTCACAGTACACACGTGTGCGTGCTGATAAGGGCAAATTGAGGACTCTTTCCTACAGGCCATTACGTCAGGTTGAAAGAGCAGCGGCAAAAAAGCCTTGTCATAGCAGCAGACAAGTTTTTGAAGCTGCTGGTGCCTCCAACGTCCCCCGAACAACAAGATGCAGGGTCCTTCAGAGGTTTGCAGCTGTGCATACGCCATCCTGTCGACCTCCTCTATCCACTTCACACAAGCAGAAACGGCTCCAGTGGGCCAAACATTACATGAAGACTGATTTCAAAACTGTTTTGTTCACGGATGAGTGCCGTGCAGCGCTCGATGGTCCAGATGGATGGAGTGGAGGATGGCTGGTTGATGGACACCCCACGCAAACACGGCTACAGCGCCAACAAGGAGGAGGTGGAGTAATGTTTTGGGCTGGAATCATGGGGAGAGAGATTGTCGGCCCCTTTAGGATCCCTGAAGACGCTAAAGATGAACTCCATAATGTATGTGGATTTTCTCAAACAGCACTTCCTGCCATGGTTCAAGAAGAAGAACCGTGTAATTCACAGCAAGATCATTTTTTTTGCATGATAATGCACCATCTCATGCTGCACATAAAACATATGCATCTCTGGCTGATATGGGCATAAAAGGGGACAAACTTATGGTGTGACCCCCATGCTCCCCTGACCTCTACCCCATTCAGAACCTTTGGAGCATCATTAAAAGGAATGTCTATGATGGCGGGAGGCAGTTCACATCTAAGCAACAGCTCTGGGAGGGTATTCTGTCCTCATGCAAAACAATTGAAGCAGAAACCATCCAAAACCTGACAAATTCAATGGACGAGAGAGTTCAGAAGCTCCTTTCGAACAAGGGGTCCTATGTGAAAATGTAACATCACCTAGAATAAAGTTTTGAGTTGAAAACTATTTGATTTCAGTTTCTAACAACCTGCTAATGCTTATAATTTCAAAAATGACCATTTTTTTGGTCTTTATTAAAATGAAAAGGTTGATCGAAAAGTTTGGGGGATCTAAGAGTGTGGCAACCCAGTAGTCATGATTACTTCGAATTCTGACAATATGAGGGTCATGTTGCAGGTAGTGCAGCAAGAAGGCACTTATGTGTCTTGCGCATCTCGGAGCCCCAAAATTATTTTCCGGGCTAGATGCAGCTAAAAATTATTATTAATTTTAAATCTGGTGAAGCTTTATTATAGATGGCCTAATAGGATCAGTGCTGCACACTGCTACAAAGCCCAAATTATTTTCCAGTCAAGATACAGATAAACATGATTAGTAATTTTAAATCTGGTGGAGCTTATTATAGATGGCCTAATAGAATCAGTGCTGCACACTGCTACAAAGCCCAAATTATTTTCCAGCCAAGATACAGATAAACATGATTAGTAATTTGAAAGCTTAAAACGGTTGGTAGGGTGATTTTAACCAATCATCAAGCTTTTACTCTCCCCAGGATGACACAGGGGTAGAAAAGTCGTTTCGGATCCATGATTTGTTCATCTTTATGAACGTGAGTCTGTCTACATTATCAGTGGAGAGCCGCGTGCGCTTATCTGTCAGCACACCACCAGCAGCGCTGAACACACGTTCAGACAGAACGCTGGCTGCGGGGCATGACAAGATCTCCAAGGCGTAAGTGGCTAGCTCCGGCCATTTATCCAGATTGGAAGCCCAAAAAGAGCAAGGGTCCAGTGACACAGTCATGGCTTCAATTTATACTTGGAGATACTCCTGTACCATCGTCTCTAGGCGTTGACTATGTGTCAGATTTCTTGTCTCCTGTGGCCTTGCAAAGGATGGGCTAAAAAAGTGGTGAAATGATTCCGCAAAATTGATGTTACCAGCAGATACTGTGGTTCTGTTACGGTTTGAGTGCTGAACACTTGACGGTCCCACGGTTGGCAAGTTGGAACTGTGAGATTCACTACGTGCACCACTGGTATTTTGTGGAAAAGCACATGTAAGATTCTGCAACAGTCTCTGCTGATACTCCTGCATGCGTGCATCCCTTTCTATGGCAGGAATAATTTCTGCAAATTTACTTTTGTACCGGGGATCTAACAGTGTGGCAACCCAGTAGTCAGGATTATTTCTAATTCTCACAATTCGAGGGTCATGTTGCAGGTAGTGCAGCAAGAAGGCACTCATGTGTGTTGCGCATCCAGGAGCACCAAGTCCCTGTTGTGTTGGTGGCGAGGTAACAATCATGCTTCCTTCCTCTGTCCTCTCCCCCCAACCTCGCACAACAGAAATGTGATCAAGGTCTCCCTCACCTGATGAGTCTTCCATCAGTTCGTCCTCCACTTCTTCCTGGGCTCCTGCACCTTCCTCACTAGTTTGGCTGCTACCATGTGTCCTGGTAAAACCATCTCCCCCACCCTCACATGCTGCCGACCATCTGGACCTTGCAGATGTTAGCCCTTCAGCATACAACTCCTCCTCCTCTACTTCCTCCACCTCCTCTTGTGCCACCACCTGACTCCGAATTCTGTTTAACATGTGCTCCAGCATGTAAATCACCGGAATAGTCATGCTGATAATGGCATCGTCAGCACTAAACATCTTCGTCGCCATTTCAAAACTGTGCAGAAGGGTGCATAGGTCCCTGATCTGAGACCACTCCTCCAGCGTGATTTACCCCACCTCTGGATCTCGTTGGCCCAGGTTATACGTCAGAACTTATTGCACCAGGGCTTGTCGGTGCTGCCACAGTCGCTGCAACATGTGCAGAGTTGAATTCCACCGGGTAGGCACATCGCATTTTAGCCGGTGAAGTGGCAGGCCCAACGACTTCTGTAGAGATGTAAGTCGCTGAGCTGCGGGATGCGAACGGCGGAAGTGAGCACACAGCGACCGTGCCCTCTGCAGAAGGCCATCTAGTCTGTGATAGTGGGCTAAAAATTGCTGGACAACCAGGTTCAACACGTGAGCCATACAAGGCACGTGTGTGACATTGCCCCGGCGAAGGGCCGCACCCAGGTTTGCAGCATTGTCGCACACGGCCTTCCCTGGTTTCAGGTCCAGTGGAGACAACCATTCATGAAATTGGTTCTCCAGAGCTGACCACAACTCCTCAGCTGTGTGACTCACATTTCCCAGACATTTCAATGTAAAAACCGCCTGATGACGTTGAGCCCTACTGCCAGCATAGTAAGGAGGTGTGCAGGATCCCTTCTGCGCAGTTAGAAAGCTTGTGGCATGACCAGACAGGCTTTGGGTGCAGGTGGAAGACCGAGAGGAGGTTGAGGAGGCAGAAGCAGTGGAGGAACTTTGACATAAAGAGGATTGACGCACAACTCGTGGGGACGGCAAGACTTGGACAGCAGCCCCTTGTCCTGCTGTCACCATAGTTACCCAGTGCCCAGTCAGCGACATGTAACGCCCCTGTCCATGCCTACTCGTCCAAGTGTCTGTGGTGAAATGCACCCTGTCACACACAGAGTTTCTCAAAGAAGCGGTGATGTTGTGTGCGACATGCTGGTGGAGCGCAGGCACACCTTTCTTTGAGAAGTAGTGCCGACTGGGCATCTGGTACTGGGGCACTGCGACGGACATAAGGTCTCGAAAATCCTCTGTGTCCACCAGGCGGAAAGGCAGCATTTCTGTAGCCAAGAGCTTGCAGATGGTGAAATTCAACCTCTTAGCTTTCTCATGGCTAGGAGGAAATGGTCTTTTACTTGTCCACATCTGAGGGACCGAGGGCTGGCTATTGTGCTTAGACGGGGTTGATAAGGGTGTCCCCGGCAAACTGCCGGTCTGTGAGGAAGATGCAGGCGGACATGTTAGGTTGCCTTGATCCAAATGTGGTGCTGTCGATGTCGGACAGCGCTGAACACCAGCTGGTGTTACCACCTCCAAAGAAAATGATGACCTGCCAATCACGCTGGCTGTTGCGGGTAAAGAGGTGGCAGGTCTGCGCCCCAAAACAGGTGTGACTGCTGTCCCCCCAGTCACAGAGGATGAAGAGGCCGCGGATGCACAAGATATGGCAGACGGTGGTTGGCCCGGCCGGCTAGGCCGCATTGTAGCACACTGAGCTTCCCACTGCAACTTATGCTTCATGTCCATGTGCCGGTTCATGCATGAAGTACTCAAACTATGTATTTTTTGGCCTCTACTTAGCTTTTGCTGACAAATGTTACAGATAACACGAGTTGGGTCATCTTTATCGATCTGAAAAAATGCCCAGGCTATGCAAGGCTTAGCACCCATGCGACCTGAAGAGCCACCACGACTTGTGGTGAGAGGCAGAGTTGTGTTTGAGGATGCAGTTGTTGACGTGCTTCCAGTACTACGTCTCTGTCCAGGAAGGCGCAACCTGACCTCGTCGTCACTAGCATCTTCCTCCACCTCCTCTGCTGACCTCATCTCTTGGCTGACTGTGGATTGACAGTAAGTGGGATCTCCAACCTCATCATCATCACCCTGTGCGTTATCACACCCGTCGTCCTCAGAGCCAACCTGTTCCTGCCCTGACAAAAAACTAAAGTTGTCGCTCCAATCAGGTATTTGAGTTTATCATCGTCTTCCTCATTGTCTCCACCAACAGGAGTTACAGTTTGGGAATGAGGGTCTACATTATGGTCAGAACCTTCTGCGTCTGGTCCTGGATCCGACTCATAAAGATTCTGGGCATCAGTGCAGATCATTTCCTCGTCTAGATTCACAGAAGCGCTGGAGTCGACCTCTGATTCCCAGGCTATAGTATGAGTAAACAGCTCTGCAGACTCAACCATCTGTTCTACCTCATACTCAGACGGGCAGCTGGCGATTTGGGAGCTGTGAGGAAGCAAGTGCGATTGGGGTGACACCTTTGAGGACTGGAGTATTTGTGATGTTGAAGTTGATGTGGAGGAGAGCCCACTTAAAGGAGCACTTGATATCCGTTGAAGCACCTGCTGTCTTTGTGCCTCATCTGGAATTTGTAGCGATTGGCGTGGCCGTAAGAAAGGGATCTTATCACATTGTCCGCTAAAAGAAGTAGACATTTTAGTTTGGCTGGAAGATGGTCTTTCTTCTGCAGATGTTACTGTTGCTTTAACACCTACCCCACGGACACAACCTTTTTTCCCCTTCCCAACACGCCTATTCCCCTTTCCACCAGCAGCAGGCCTTTTTCCACTCATTTTGGTGGTTAACTAATTCACAACTCTGGAGTTGTTTGCACGAAAAAACAATGGATGGGAACCGAGCAGAGCTGAGTGGCCAAACTGTGGTATTAGGCCAAAACTATTGGCTGGGTTAGATGCAGAAAAAAATTATATTCAATTTGCAACCTGATGGAGGTCAGTATAGATGGACTAATAGAACAAGTCCCACACACAGCTAGAAGCCCAAATATTTTTTCAGAGGTAGATGCAGAAAAATTTTTTATTCAGTTTGCAACCTGATGGAGGTCTGTATAGATGGATTAATAGAACAAGTCCCACACACAGCTACAAGCCCAATATTTTTTCAGAGGTAGATGCAGAAAAAAAATATATTCAGTTTGCAACCTGATGGAGGTCAATATAGATGGACTAATAGAGAAAGTCCCACACACTGCTGGAAGGCCAAATATTTTTTCAGAGCTAGATGCAGATAAAAATTATTTTTAATTTGCAACCTGATGGAGGTCAGTATAGATGGACTAATAGAACAAGTCCCACACACAGCTAGAAGCCCAAATATTTTTTCAGAGGTAGATGCAGATAAAAAAATTTTTTAATTTGCAACTTGATGGAGGTCAGTATAGATGGACTAATAGAGAAAGTCCCACACACTGCTAGAAGGCCAAATATTTTTTCAGAGCTAAATGCAGATAAAAATTATATTCGATTTGCAACCTGATGGAGGTCAGTATAGATGGACTAATAGAACAAGTCCCACACACAGCTAGAAGCCCAAATATTTTTTCAGAGGTACTGTAGATGCAGATAAAAATTATTTTTAATTTGCAACCTGATGGAGGTCAGTATAGATGGACTAATAGAGAAAGTCCCACACACTGCTAGAAGGCCAAATATTTTTTCAGAGCTAGATGCAGAAAAAACTTATATTCAGTTTGCAACCTGATGGAGGTCAGTATAGATGGACTAATAGAGAAAGTCCCACACACTGCTAGAAGGCCACATATTTTTTCAGTGGTAGATGCAGAAAAAAATATATTCAGTTTGCAACCTGATTGAGGTCTGTATAGATGGATTAATAGAACAAGTCCCACACACAGCTAGAAGCCCAATATTTTTTCAGAGGTAGATGCATAAAAAAATATATTCAGTTTGCAACCTGATGGAGGTCTGTATAGATGGATTAATACAACAAGTCCCACACACAGCTAGAAGCCCAATATTTTTTCAGAGGTAGATGCAGAAAAAAATATATTCAGTTTGCAACCTGATGGAGGTCTGTAGAGATGGATTAATAGAACAAGTCCCACACACAGCTAGAAGCCCAATATTTTTTCAGAGGTAGATGCAGAAAAAAATATATTCAGTTTGCAACCTGATGGAGGTCAGTATAGATGGACTAATACAACAAGTCCCACACACAGCTAGAAGCCCAATATTTTTTCAGAGCTAGATGCAGAAAAAAATTATATTCAATTTGCAACCTGATGGAGGTCAGTATAGATGGACTAATAGAATGATGCTATGCCCAAAAGATTTTACTTCACTAGGTGCAGTAAAAAAATTGGTATTCTATACACAGGTGGTATATCTTGCAACACAGATAGGCTACTCCACTGACTAACACACTCTGCAATAGGCCAAAAAGGATTAGCTTTGCTAGATTTAGCCAAATGCTGTGAAAAAAACTTGCACAGCACTGGCACAGACCTGCCTGGCAAAAACTGATAGGAACTGATGTAACCTAGTCCTGAAAAGGACTGCAATTACAATTAGTCTTTACTCCCACAATCTATCTATTTAAGAGCACAGACCTGCCTGATAAAAGTCGTAGGAAATGCTGTAACCTAGTCCTTAAAAGGACTGCAATCACAACTATTCCCTACTCCCAAGCTATCTGTAGATTTGTGCGAAAATTGGCTTGAAATTAACAAGGTATAGCTCACACAGCAACAGCGGTGCCGTCTAATACGCAGCTGCAGCAGTGAGAAAATGGTGGCGACGGGGAAAATGGCTTGGTCTTATAGGGCAAGGACATGTGACATACACTGCCAATGACACATGCCCTTGCTTGTGTGAAAAAAAGCACTTCGCTCCGTGTGTGCGCTGCTGATAGGCTGACAGATTGCACCTCCCCACTGTAAATGCGGGAAAGAGAAAAAAAAATGGAGATCTTCATTGTTCCTGCAGAGATCCATCCCCTGCCCCTCCCCCCACCCCGCTGTACACTCAAACTGCGTATTAACATTAATTTTCATCATTACTGAGAAAAAATCCAGTTATGATTTTGGTGCACGAACAGTTATCGAACATAACCTCGAACAGCCGAATTTTTCTCAAATTGTTCGTGTTCGCCGAACGGCTCGAACACCGCCCAAAACAGCTCGAATTTGAGATTGGCGAACAGTTCGAGTAGAACAACGCTCATCTCTACTCGGCATCTCCCCCTGCAATGAACTTTTGCAGTGACTTATGACTCATGCAGGGAAAAGAGACATCCTGTTTCTACATTGACCATAGAAGAATTCAGCTAGTCAGTTTTAATCATGTTATGTCATAGAATTAATGGAAAAGAGAAGAATTAACTGGTTTGTTATGCAGTGAGGAAAAAAAGTATTTGATGCACTGCCAATTTTTCAAGTTTTCCCACCTACAAACAATGGAGAGGTCTGTAATTTTTATCATATTTACACTTCACCTGTGAGAGACCAAGTTTAAAAATAAAAAATAACAGAAAATCACATTGTATGATTTTTACATAATTTATACAAACATGATAGCTAGGATTTCATCGTGATCTGCAAGCTACATGTTTCAAACACTGTTTCTGTGTCCTTTATCAAAGCTCTTTTGAAACACTTAGCTTGCAGATCACCATGAAATCCTTGCTACCATGTTTTTACATTTTTGAAGAATAAAGTTTTTTGCATTTAAGAAGCTGGATTCACCCTTTAAATGTGAAATTTGCCCATAAATGTGTGGCAAAAACATAACATGCATATAAAATACAAACTTGGGTTCCATCCATTAGAGAAGTCAATATTACACAACCAAACAAAAAACAGACAATTGTCAGTGCAAAGTTAAACATTAGTGATGAGAGAGCACTAAAATGCTCGGGTGCTTGAAGCTCAGGTCCAGCACATTGGAATACTCGGGTGCTCGACCCAAGCAACAAGCCCAATGTAAGTCTATGGGAAACTCGAGTATTTTTCTGGTGGTCCCCCCCGGCGGTCTGCAGAAGGTCAAAAATTGCCCAAATCGATGGGAACGGTGCTCAATTGAACATCAGGCAGGCAGAACATATAGACAGACAGGCAGGCAGGGTATATAGGAGGGTGCATGAAAAACATAGCAGGGCACTTGGAACACACTAGTGCCCTCCGATTTTCATGCACCGTCTCTTTAAAAAAGCTGGACGGCAATTCATCAGCGGCATTCACCGGTACCTGACAATTTAGAACAGAAAGAATAGAGCATCACACATAGATTAGATAGATAGAAACATGACAGTCACATATATAATAAGTACAGTGACAGTGTTAGTTACCGTACTTGTTATTCAGAGTTAAAATAATGGATTTATTAAAAAAAAATAATAGTATTTTTGTCTCTTTAAAAAAGCCGGCCGGCAATTCATCAGCGGCGTATACTGGTACCAGACAATTTAGAACAGAAAAAATAGAGCATCACACATAGATTAGATAGATAGAAACATGTCAGTCACATATATATGAAGTACAGTGATAATGTTGATTACTGTACTTGTTATTTAGTGTTAAAATAAAGGATTTATTAAAAAAAAATTGGCATGGGGTTCCCTGTAATTTTAGTCTCTAGCGGAGGTTAAGCAGACCGCTGGGGCAGATGTTTGAAGCCTGGGAAGGGGTAATACCCACGAAGCTTCCCAGGCTACTAATATCAGCCCCCAGCTGAATACCTAGCCTTTACTAGCTATTAAAATGGGGGACACAAAAAAAAATGATGTGGGGTCCCCCCTATTTTAATAGCTAGCAAAGGCTAGGCAGACAGCTGGGGGCTGATATTAATAGCCCAGGAAGGGTACCATGAATATTGTCCCCCTCCCAAGGCTAGAAACACCAGCCATCAGCCGCCCCAGAAATGGGGCATCCATAGGATGCGCCAATTCTGGCACTTAGCCTCGCTCTTCCCACTGCCCTGTAGCGGTGTCAGTGGGGTAATAGGGCTGGGGTTGATGTCAGCTTATAATGCCAGCTGACATCAAGCCCAGCTTAGTAATGGAGAGGGGTCTATAAGACACCCCCAATACTAACCCCATAGTCAAAGTTAAAAAAAAACCACAAACACCCAGAATAAAGTCCTTTAATTGAAATAAACACACAATTCTTTAATGTTCTATATTAAACCATACTTATCGTCACGCCCATTCCAGCTGAAGCCAACGATCTCCTGCAATAAAAATAAAAAAATAAACCAAAATCATCCTTACCTTTCCATGGTTCCCAGGACGGCTCCCGCTCTGCTACTGACGCGCCCCCTGGGCCATGTTCTTAGGGGAATACCCGGAGCCGGATCAGATGGGGGTTGTAGTCTCCGAGTGGCGGCGACCCGGTCTGTGCCCAGGGTGTCAAACTCAGTGTGCGGCAGTCTTTGCTGATGTTGTTAGATGTTCTTAGTGTCGACTACGCCACCCGTTGATTTGCGGTCAATAAGGCCGCCGCTGCAGAAGGGTCCGCTGAGGCTGGTGGTGTGTGTGCAGCTGTGGTAGTATAACCCCCAACGGGAGGGGTATAGCCTCAGGGGGTCAGATGTAGAGGATGGTGGTTGTGGAGGTGCAGTAAGAAGACTCAGAGTCGGCTGTGCAGTTCAGGGTTTTTACTTACTGCTGTTCTATTGGTCACTCTGGCCTTGAGTGACCACCCGAGCCGTGCTGCGTCCACCAGGTCCTGGACTCGGCCAACTCCCAAGCAATTCTGGAGCGTGATCCTGAGCTCCCTTTCTGACTTTCCCTTTTCTGCTGGCCGCTCCCACCAGGGATCCACCTATGTCCGGCTCCCTCGGGTCTCTTGGTGGTCAAACCTCTTCTCTGGGTTCCCTGACCCTATACGTGGTGTGCCATCCGGGTGGATTTGGTGAGGGTCGTGGCAGATCCTAACCACGACCTCCGGTTCCTGGCTAAGGTGTGTTTTGGCCTCTACCAGTTTGGGATCCGGTACCCATGTTGCCAACCCTTCACCCTTCTGCTTTAATTCTGGGCTCTTGGGGTTCCTTCTTCTCCCCTCTCTGGGTCTTTCTCTCTCCTCTCTCACTCTGACTTGGCCTTGGAGCTGGCTGAGCTTCTCTGCTCTTCTCCTCTGCTCTACAAAAGACTGACCCTGTTCTAAGATGGTGCCCACCTTATATACTCCCTCTATGTGTGAGCTCAGGTGACCAGCACCCAATGAGCTCCTAGCTTTACCCAGACTGCTCCCCCTATCTGCCCCTACACTACTGGGATATTCCACCCCCCCCCACTCCAGCCAGGGACAGACGCTGTCGTACCTGCACATATATCTAGTGGGAGTACCGTAGTTCTGTCCCCCGGAAATGGGATGTATGTAGTGTATGCAGCTATCTGAGCTCAGTTCCACACTCCATCCTTACCCGGGAGTGGAATACGACACCTCTGGGTTGAGGTGCAATACCCCTGTAGCAGCCGAGTCCTCAGGGTGCTACACTACATTCACATGACAGGCTGGATCGCAGCCGAAAGCTGCCATCCAGCTTGCCATGCCGCAGACACTGAGAAGCGCAGGCATGCTTGCGCTGCTCAGTGTCTGGCTGTGACGGCATCCAGATGAGCCGAGTTCATGTCCAATGAACTCAGCTCACCTCATGCACGTCACTGACAGCGTGGGAGAATTCTCCTGCACATGCAGTGAGCTAAGTTCATTGAACAACAATATAGGGAAGCCCTTTTTTTTCATTATTTCATGAAATTCATGAAATAATTAAAAAAAGGCTTCCCTGTATTTTTGTTTCCAGCCAGGTACAAATAGGCATCTGGGGGTTGGGGGCAGCCCGTTCCTGCCTGCTGTACCTGGCTGGACACAAAAAAGGGCAAAGCCCCACGTATTTTTTTTTTTTAATTATTTCATGAAATTCATGAAATAATAAAAAAAAAGGGCTTCCCTATATTGTTGTGTCCGGCCAGGTACAAATAGGCCTCTGAGGGTTGGGGGCAGCCCGTTTCTGGATTCTGTACCTGGCTGGACTCAAAAATAGGGCGAAGCCCCACGTCAATTTTGTTTTAATTATTTCATGAATTTCATGAAATAAATTTAAAAAAATTGACGTGGGGCTTCGCCCTATTTTTGTGTCCTGCCAGGTACAACTAGGCAGCTGGGGGATGGAATCCGTAGCGCAGGAAGGCCCAAGCCTTTTGCCCCCCCCCTGCTGCAAATTGCAGTCCGCAGCCACCCCAGAAAATGGCGCGTTCATAGAAGCGCCATCTTCTGGAGCTGTACCCAACTCATCCAGGGCCCTGGTGCGGTGGCTCACTGGGTAATAAAGAAGTTATGGCCAGCTTGATATTATCAGCTGGTCCTAAGCCCGAAATTCATGGGGTCACGCCAATATTAGACATGACCACCATGAATTTCTAGTAAAGTATTTAAAAAAAACACAACACCCAGAATAAAGTCCTTTAATTGAAATAAATACACAATTTTTTAATGTTCTAAATTAAACCATACTTACCATCATGCCCATTCCAGCGGAAGCCAATGTCTTCTGCAATAAAAGTAAAATAATAAAGCAACCTCATCCTTACCTTTTCATGGTCCCAAGGACAGCTTCAGCTCTGCTACATTCACATGACAGGCGGGATCGCAGCCAAAAGCTGCCATCCAGCTTGCCATGCCGCAATCACTGAGAAGCGCAGGCATGCTTGCGCTCCTCAGTGTCTGGCTGTGACGGCATCCAGATGAGCCAAGTTCATGTCTGAACTCAGCTCACCTCATGCACGTCACTGACAGCGTGGGAGAATTCTCCTGCGCTTGCAGTGAGCGCAGGAGAATTCTCTCACGCTCACCACAAGCGCAGGAGAATTTTTTCACGCTGTCAATAGCTCACCTTCCTCAAGCTCTCAAGTGAGAGCAAAAACAGGCTAGACCCTCTTTGCAGTCTCCTGCTAATTAAAATTGCCTGTGCCAAATGGGAGGAGTGCTGGTCCAAGAAAGGGGAAAGAATTTGCAATGCAAAAGAAAGAAGAAGCATGGACCGCACCTCCAAAAATCATACATTTGATCTAATGCCTCTCGGCAAAAATATATATAACTGAACATGAGGTTCTTAGTTTAACATTCTGATCAGACTGTATGAAGCCCACTGCCACGTCACGGCAAACCTCGTAGTGGGTCCTAACATTTCCTACCTGAACGGGAGCGGAGCCATGCGCCAACCACCGGGACAGCGACAATGCACCAGCAGGGCGGGCGGCCTGGTGCCTCACAGCACCCATGCTGGAAAACCGAGTCCCCATGACTCCAGGCCACGCCACCCCACCTCACTTGAGAGCTTGAGGAAGGTGAGCTACAATGCTCCATTTATGTGGTGTTGGTGCAGTGTGTCGGCCATTGTTGCTGTGGTTTTGAGCTTATGGGGCGGCGTGGCCTGGAGTCATGGGGACTCGGTCTTGCAGCATGGGTGCTGTGAGGCTTCTTCTTTTTTTGCAGCCCAATGTTAGTCTATGGGAGACCCGAGCATTTTTGCGGCGGCACACCCGGCAGTCTGTAGAAAGCCTAAAAAGTGCCCAAAATGATAGTGACAGTGCTCAAATGACATGGGAACAGCATGGGGATCGCCCCAGGAAGAATTTCTGACCCCCAGGTCACTGCTGTCAACAACGTGATCAGAGGTATTAAGCCACTTTTACGGGCTCACAATAAAACGTTCAAAAACGTAACAGAAACGGTTTTCCTGTGAAATATGTTAAGGAACACCCTTTCCAGGGTAAAGACTTGTGCATAAGGTAAAATAAATAATGAAAAACAAAAATACTCCTCCACACCTTGGGCTATGTTTACAAGTAGCATTTTTTATGCGGTTTTGCACTTTTGTATTGCTTTCAACTGTGACAAATGCATTCACCGGGAAATGTCATTTTAACATTTTACAACTATATCTGGCCATGTGCTGTGTGACACATGCATACAGTGCTGAAAAGACATGGGAACAGCATGGGGAAGACTCCTGGAAGCATCTCTGACACCCAGGTCACTGCATAAAAGTGTGCACATCAGAAGTGATCCTTGCCGCATCAGAAGATGCAGACTTGCAACTATCCCCGTGCAAGTCCTTGTCCCAGGGCAGTGTTCAATGGTACCTCCCCCATTCCTTGTGACTCGCCCCTTGGGCCGCGTGGGGGACCCGGAACCGGGCCTTTGGCGGGATGCTGGGGGTTGTAGTCACTGTGGCGATGACCCGGTTCCGTGGCTCAGGGTGGTCAAACCAGTGGCAGTCTATTGATATGGTTTTCATTATTTTCAAATGTCCGACTATGCCACCCGTGGATTGCGGTCAGGATGACCGCCGCTACAGGGCAGACGGTTGGACTGATGTTGGTGAGCAGCACAGGGATTGTATAACTCCCCACGGGAAGAGTGTAGCCCCTGGGCAGTGTAGGTGAATAATGGGGGTGATGGTGTGCGGGAATATTAACTCAGAGTCTCTGTAATGCAGTCCAGGCTTTACTCACAGTTCGTTACTCCACGTTACTCCGGCCGGCTGTAACTTCCCATGTCACACCATGTTCACCAGGTGAGGGGGGCTCAGGCAACTCTCAGATAATTTTGGAGCGCTTCGCAGGACCCCCTTCTCGTGTCCTTCCTCTGGCCTGTCATACCCCACCAGTGACCACTCTTCTGTCCGGCTGCCTCAGGCCTTCTCTGGGTAAACTTCGGCGCCAGTTTCCCTGACCCTATGTGGTGCCTTCCTAGCGGGTGTAGTGAGGGGCTGCACCATATGAAATGTCACAGCCTCCGGTTTCTAGTTGAGGGTAGTTCCCCACCTCCACTAGTTTTGGGGAACGGTCTCCCCCTTGGCTTGACCCCACTACTCAGGTAGATGAGGGCGTATGGTGGCTACCAGCCGGTCCACACCCTTGGGGTCCCTTCTTTCCTCAGTGTTCCTGGAGCCTCCTCCGCTCTTCTTCATCTCTTCTCCCCTACTCTCTCTCCCTCCTTTCAGTGCTGACTGGGTCTCACAGGTAGACCCGTGTCCGGAGCAGAGCTCCACAGAGTCCTGCTCTGTCACATCCTCTCTCTGACTCCACTGAACCAACTTCTCCCTGAACTAAGATGGTGCCCACCTTTTGTACCTCTCCCTCTAGGTGCACCCAGGAACTGCTTCCTCCCTGCTCCTGCACTACAGGGTTCCCCCTTTCCTAGGTGTTCCCTCCACCCACTCCAGCCAGGGACAGGGACTGTCGTGCTCTACTTGGAGCATATCGGTCGCCCTGCCCCCCGGAAATGTGGTGTAATGCATGCAGGTGTCAGGGTCGTGATCCACACTCCATCCTTACCTGAGAGTGAGATATCGCACATCTGGGTGAGATGCCATGCCTCTGTAGCAACCGAACCCCCAGGATGCTACATTCCCCCCTGGTAAATCACAGCACGTCTGCAGGCTGGAACAGAGTAAAAGACAGTTCAAAACATGCAAATTTTTTAGAATGCATCCACATATAACATTATAAACCATTATAACTCATCCCTTTATGGGAAGCAATTTTTCTTTTAAAAGTTACGGTCATCATACAAAATGTTTCACTTTCAATATGACTTTCAGCATACAAATTTAAAACAAATTTTCAAGTAGAAAAACACAAAACTCTTTCGGCAGCATCATTACGATGGAATCCTTCAGTAAGTTACAGCTCCTGCTGCGACCAGGTGTCCACTTTAGCCAAACTTTTTAAACATGAGGGACCTGCTTGTAAACCCTCAACGAAGGCCCTGGGGTGGCTGCAGGGCATAGCCATCCGGCTGCTGGACCTCGTCTTCGGCCACATCTAACGGGTTTTTGTTCTGAGGTCAGTTGTTGTAGTTCCTTATAAAACCAGTAGGGG